>NC_092334.1:694722500-704480000 GCF_046630445.1 Rutidosis leptorrhynchoides
TTGATTGCTAGTCTTTTTATTTTATTTAATGGTATTTGAAGTATAGAATATAGAGAAAAAGAGTGAAAGAGGTGTGAAAAAAATGAGGATAAATGAAGTATATATATAGGAGATAAAATAAATTATTTAAAAAAAAACAGAAATTTACCGTTTGGCAACGGATCAATTTTTCCAAACGGCACAATTCTACACTGTTGCCTAGTTAACGGTGATGCACATGAAACAACCCAACCCGTATTAAAACCGGCCCATAAAAATTTTTCCTTTTAATACGCGTTAAATAATACTTTAGGTCCCAATACACAATTTCCAAAACATATTTGTTACCGAAGTAAGTTCAACGAACTTAAAACATATATTAATAATTTAAACTCCTTAATACAATAATATGTTATTTAAAACATAACCCGAGCATGGTGATTTGGGACTACGCTACCCAAATCCTAATCGAGTCCAAAAGCAAGATCTTCTAAAGCAACCTAGCCAAGATCTCTAATCCCCAAGCTTACCCGAGCCGCCAAGCATGCTGTAGTGACCCGAACTTTTCCATGTTTATATATATTAATTGAGATTGATATTTACATGATTAAATGTTTCCAACATGTTAAGCAATCAAACTTGTTAAGACTTGATTAATTGAAATATGTTTCATATAGACAATTGACCACCCAAGTTGATCGGTGATTCACGAACGTTAAAACTTGTAAAAACTATATGATGACATATATATGGATATATATATATATATATAGTTAACATGATACTATGATAAGAAAACATATCATAAAGTATATTAACAATGAACTACATATGTAAAAACAAGACTACTAACTTAATGATTTTTAAACGAGACATATATGTAACGATTATCGTTGTAAAGACATTTAATGTATATATATCATATTAAGAGATATTCATACATGATAATATCATGATAATATAATAATTTAAAATCTCATTTGATATTATAAACATTGAGTTAACAACATTTAACAAGATCGTTAACCTAAAGGTTTCAAAACAACACTTACATGTAACGACTAACGATGACTTAACGACTCAGTTAAAATGTATATACATGTAGTGTTTAATATGTATTTATACACTTTTGAAAGACTTCAATACACTTATCAAAATACTTCTACTTAACAAAAATGCTTACAATTACATCCTCGTTCAGTTTCATCAACAATTCTACTCGTATGCACCCGTATTCGTACTCGTACAATACACAGCTTTTAGATGTATGTACTATTGGTATATACACTCCAATGATCAGCTCTTAGCAGCCCATGTGAGTCACCTAACACATGTGGGAACCATCATTTGGCAACTAGCATGAAATATCTCATAAAATTACAAAAATATGAGTAATCATTCATGACTTATTTACATGAAAACAAAATTACATATCCTTTATATCTAATCCATACACCAACGACCAAAAACACCTACAAACACTTTCATTCTTCAATTTTCTTCATCTAATTGATCTCTCTCAAGTTCTATCTTCAAGTTCTAAGTGTTCTTCATAAATTCCAAAAGTTCTAGTTTCATAAAATCAAGAATACTTTCAAGTTTGCTAGCTCACTTCCAATCTTGTAAGGTGATCATCCAACCTCAAGAAATCTTTGTTTCTTACAGTAGGTTATCATTCTAATACAAGGTAATAATCATATTCAAACTTTGGTTCAATTTCTATAACTATAACAATCTTATTTCAAGTGATGATCTTACTTGAACTTGTTTTCGTGTCATGATTCTGCTTCAAGAACTTCGAGCCATCCAAGGATCCATTGAAGCTAGATCCATTTTTCTCTTTTCCAGTAGGTTTATCCAAGGAAATTAAGGTAGTAATGATGTTCATAACATCATTCGATTCATACATATAAAGCTATCTTATTCGAAGGTTTAAACTTGTAATCACTAGAACATAGTTTAGTTAATTCTAAACTTGTTCGCAAACAAAAGTTAATCCTTCTAACTTGACTTTTAAAATCAACTAAACACATGTTCTATATCTATATTATATGCTAACTTAATGATTTAAAACCTGGAAACACGAAAAACACCGTAAAACCGGATTTACGCCGTCGTAGTAACACCGCGGGCTGTTTTGGGTTAGTTAATTAAAAACTATGATAAACTTTGATTTAAAAGTTGTTATTCTGAGAAAATGATTTTTATTATGAACATGAAACTATATCCAAAAATTATGGTTAAACTCAAAGTGAAAGTATGTTTTCTAAAATGGTCATCTAGACGTCGTTCTTTCGACTGAAATGACTACCTTTACAAAAACGACTTGTAACTTATTTTTCCGACTATAAACCTATACTTTTTCTGTTTAGATTCATAAAATAGAGTTCAATATGAAATCATAGCAATTTGATTCACTCAAAACGGATTTAAAATGAAGAAGTTATGGGTAAAACAAGATTGGATAATTTTTCTCATTTTAGCTACGTGAAAATTGGTAACAAATCTATTCCAACCATAACTTAATCAACTTGTATTGTATATTATGTAATCTTGAGATACCATAGACACGTATACAATGTTTCGACCTATCATGTCGACACATCTATATATATTTCGGAACAACCATAGACACTCTATATGTGAATGTTGGAGTTAGCTATACAGGGTTGAGGTTGATTCCAAAATATATATAGTTTGAGTTGTGATCAATACTGAGATACGTATACACTGGGTCGTGGATTGATTCAAGATAATATTTATCGATTTATTTCTGTACATCTAACTGTGGACAACTAGTTATAGGTTACTAATTAGGACAGCTGACTTAATAAACTTAAAACATCAAAATATATTAAAAGTGTTGTAAATATATTTTGAACATACTTTAATATATATGTATATATTGTTATAGGTTCGTGAATCAACAGTGGCCAAGTCTTACTTCCCGACGAAGTAAAAATCTGTGAAAGTGAGTTATAGTCCCACTTTTAAAATCTAATATTTTTGGGATGAGAATACATGCAGGTTTTATAAATGATTTACAAAATAGACACAAGTACGTGAAATTACATTCTATGGTTGAATTATCAAAATCGAATATGCCCTTTTTTATTAAGTCTGGTAATCTAAGAATTAGGGAACAGACACCCTAATTGACGCGAATCCTAAAGATAGATCAATTGGGCCTAACAAACCCCATCCAAAGTACCGGATGCTTTAGTACTTCGAAATTTATATCATATCCGAAGGGTGTCCCGGAATGATGGGGATATTCTTATATATGCATCTTGTTATTGTCGGTTACCAGGTGTTCACCATATGAATGATTTTTATCTCTATGTATGGGATGTGTATTGAAATATGAAATCTTGTGGTCTATTGTTACGATTTGATATATATAGGTTAAACCTATAACTCACCAACATTTTTGTTGACGTTTAAAGCATGTTTATTCTCAGGTGAATATTAAGAGCTTCCGCTGTTGCATACTAAAATAAGGACAAGATTTGGAGTCCATGTTTGTATGATATTGTGTAAAAACTGCATTCAAGAAACTGATTTCGATGTAACATATTTGTATTGTAAACCATTATGTAATGGTCGTGTGTAAACAGGATATTTTAGATTATCATTATTTGATAATCTACGTAAAGCTTTTTAAACCTTTATTCATGAGATAAAGGTTATGGTTTGTTTTAAAAATGAATGCAGTCTTTGAAAAACGTCTCATATAAAGGTCAAAACCTCGCAACGAAATCAATTAATATGGAACGTTTTTAATCAATAAGAACGGGACATTTCAGTTGGTATCCGAGCGTTGGTCTTAGAGAACCAGAAAATTTGCATTAGTGTGTCTTATCGAGTTTGTTAGGATGCATTAGTGAGTCTGGACTTCGACCGTGTTTTCTTTAAAAATGATTGCTTAACATTTTTGTTGGAAACTATATATTTTTAACATATGAATATTATGTGATATATTAATCTCTTAACGTGTTTGATATTATGTGATAGATGTCTACCTCTAGAACAAGTCCCATTGACTCACCTAATAATAATGAAGAGTCAAATATAAATTGGAATGATTTGTGGACTGATTCACAAGTTCCCGAAGAGGAACCGGAAGAAGAGTCGGAACCGGAAGAAGAATCGGAACCGGAAGAAGAATCGGAACCGGATGAAGAAATAGAACCGGTGGGGGAAATAATAAAACGGTTAAGTAAAAGAAAATCCTCAACCAACCGACCAAAGTTAATTATGGTCAATGGTGTTTCCGCCAAGGAAGCAAAATATTGGGAGGATTACCAATTCTCCGATGAATCGGATTCCGACGAGAATTCCGATGATGTTATAGAAATTACCCCAACTGAATTTAAAAAGGCAAAAGAAAATAATAAGGGAAAGGGCATAAAAATAGAGAAATCTAATTCCAACCCCGATGAACTTTATATGAATCGTCAACCCCCGAAGTCCTTAAGTTGTAACAATGACCCGGGAACCTCTAAACCACCAGGTTTTTCTAAACCAATGTGGACAACGACGGCTCGTATTAGGGGAACATCATATATCCCTAGAAACTTGGCAAAACGAACCAAAACCGAAGAAGAAGAAACGAGCGAGTCGGAATAAGATAGTTGTATTCGTGTGGTGTAATATATGTAATATAGTGTTCTTATGCTTTATGATATATATAAAAAATTGCTTGTATTAATAAGTATTTTTTTATGAAACTAACTCTTGTCTATTTTACAGTTTAAAAACACAAAATGGATAGACAACCCAATATTTTAAGAGACCTACCCGGAGACATGATTGATGAAATCTTGTCTAGAGTCGGCCAGAATTCTTCGGCACAACTATTTAAGGCGAGATCAGTTTGTAAGACATTCGAAGAACGTTCCAAGAATGTCTTGGTTTATAAGAGACTTTCGTTTGAAAGATGGGGGATATCACATTGGGAAACCCATAAGTTACGATGTGTTTACTTTGACGCATATATTGCGGGGAACCCAAATGCTATTTTACGCAACGGGTTAAGAAATTATTTTGACTCAATATATCCGAATATTGGACTTCGTGATTTAGAAAAAGCGGCTAACATGCAACATAAAGAAGCATGTTATGCTTACGGATTAGTAATGTTCGCTTCTCACCAAAGTGAGAACAAGAACATCGGGCTACAACTATTAAACAAAACGTTTCCACAAGTGACGGAGTCGGTAATTGGGGTAAGAAATGAGGTTTTTAGATTATTACGGGACTGTTGGACATTACGTAACCCTCGTCCCTTTGATGACGTTACAACACGCTGTCTTATCAACGGCCATAATGGTTATGTTGCACAAGACCAAGGATGGGAAGTAGTCCTAGTAAAACCAGAATGCATGACTTGTTTCTGGACGTATGAATTACGTGTCTTTATTGCCTTTGCCGAACGACTTGTGTACTAGCTAGAATTGTCTTCACAACTATCTTGTATCAAAGTTATTGTGTGCTATATTTCATGCTTTATGTAAAATAAGCGGTATTGTAAGTTTGTAAAATATTGTATAAAAGTTTGAACGCGAAATATTATTACAATCAGTTTTTCATATAGAATTGTAGTAGTTGAATTATATATTAGCTACTAAGTATGAACTTAACGGGTAGGTACTACCCGAATTTAAACTTATAAAACGCTAATATGAAGAAAAAGCTTTTATAAATGAGTTCATATTATGCTACGAAATACTATTAACTACTCTTAATATTCTGTATGATTAACTTGTTCCATTTAACTAATTTGAAGGAAATGGCACCGACTACTCGACACACCGTGAATATGAATGAAGAGGAATTCCGTACTTTTCTAGCTTCAAACATAGCCGCAGTACAGGCTGCGCTACATACCAACAATAACCTTGGATCTAGCAGTACAGGAAATCGTGTAGGATGCACCTACAAAGAATTCACTGCCTGCAAACCTTTAGAATTTGATGGAACCGAAGGACCGATCGGATTGAAACGGTGGACCGAGAAGGTTGAATCGGTGTTTGCCATAAGTAAGTGTACTGAAGAGGACAAAGTGAAGTACGCTACGCATACCTTCACAGGTTCTGCGTTAACATGGTGGAATACCTATCTAGAGCAAGTGGGACAAGATGATGCGTACGCACTACCGTGGTCAGCATTCAAGCACTTGATGAACGAGAAGTACCGTCCCAGAACCGAGGTCAATAAGCTCAAGACAGAACTTAGAGGGTTACGAACCCAAGGATTTGATATTACCACGTACGAAAGACGATTCACAGAATTGTGCCTATTGTGTCCGGGAGCATTCGAAGATGAGGAAGAGAAGATCGACGCGTTTGTGAAAGGATTACCGGAAAGAATCCAAGAAGATATAAGTTCACACGAGCCCGCCTCCATACAACAGGCATGTAGAATGGCTCACAAACTAGTGAACCAGATTGAAGAAAGAATTAAAGAACAGACTGCTGAAGAGGCCAATGTGAAGCAAGTCAAAAGAAAGTGGGAGGAAAACGGTGATAAGAATCACCAATACAACAACAACAGTAATTACAACAATAATCGCAACAATTATCCCAACAATCGCAACATCAATCGCAACTACAACAAACGGCCCAACAACAACAACAACAACAACAACAACAACAGCAACTACAACAATCATCCCAACAACAATAATAACCGCAACAACAACAACAATCAGAAGCAGCTATGCCAAAGGTGTGAAAAGAATCACTCGGGGTTCTGCACCAAATTTTGCAACAAGTGTAAAAGAAATGGTCATAGCGCGGCGAAGTGTGAGGTCTACGGACCAGGGGCTAATAGAACGAAAGGAACAAATGGTGTCGGAACGAGTAATGGCGGAGCAAGTAGTGTCGGAGCAAGTTATGCCAATGTAGTTTGTTATAAATGTGGAAAACCAGGCCACATTATTAGAAATTGCCCGAACCAGGAGAACACGAATGGACAAGGCCGTGGAAGAGTTTTCAATATTAATGCGATAGAGGCACAGGAAGACCCGGAGCTTGTTACGGGTACGTTTCTTATTGACAATAAATCTGCTTACGTTTTATTTGATTCGGGTGCGGATAGAAGCTATATGAGTAGAGATTTTTGTGCTAAATTAAGTTGTCCATTGATGCCTTTGGATAGTAAATTTTTACTCGAATTAGCAAATGGTAAATTAATTTCAGCAGATAATATATGTCGGAATCGAGAAATTAAACTGGTTAGCGAAACATTTAAGATTGATTTGATACCAGTAGAGTTAGGGAGTTTTGATGTGATAATCGGTATGGACTGGTTGAAAGAAGTGAAAGCGGAGATCGTTTGTTACAAAAATGCAATTCGCATTATACGAGAAAAAGGAAAACCCTTAATGGTGTACGGAGAAAAGGGCAACACGAAGCTACATCTTATTAGTAATTTGAAGGCACAAAAACTAATAAGAAAAGGTTGCTATGCTGTTCTAGCACACGTCGAGAAAGTACAAACTGAAGAAAAGAGCATCAATGATGTTCCCATTGCAAAAGAATTTCCCGATGTATTTCCGAAAGAATTACCGGGATTACCCCCACATCGATCCGTTGAATTTCAAATAGATCTTGTACCAGGAGCTGCACCAATAGCTCGTGCTCCTTACAGACTCGCACCCAGCGAGATGAAAGAACTGCAAAGCCAATTACAAGAACTTTTAGAGCGTGGTTTCATTCGACCAAGCACATCACCGTGGGGAGCTCCTGTTTTGTTTGTCAAGAAGAAAGATGGTACATTCAGGTTGTGTATCGACTACCGAGAGTTGAACAAACTTACCATCAAGAACCGCTACCCACTACCGAGAATCGACGACTTATTTGATCAACTACAAGGCTCGTCTGTTTATTCAAAGATTGACTTACGTTCCGGGTATCATCAAATGCGAGTGAAAGAAGATGATATTCCAAAGACTGCTTTCAGAACACGTTACGGCCATTACGAGTTTATGGTCATGCCGTTTGGTTTAACTAATGCACCAGCTGTGTTCATGGACCTTATGAACCGAGTGTGTGGACCATACCTTGACAAGTTTGTCATTGTTTTCATTGATGACATACTTATTTACTCAAAGAATGACCAAGAACACGGTGAACATTTGAGAAAGGTGTTAGAAGTATTGAGGAAGGAAGAATTGTACGCTAAGTTTTCAAAGTGTGCATTTTGGTTGGAAGAAGTTCAATTCCTCGGTCACATAGTGAACAAAGAAGGTATTAAGGTGGATCCGGCAAAGATAGAAACTGTTGAAAAGTGGGAAACCCCGAAAACTCCGAAACACATACGCCAATTTTTAGGACTAGCTGGTTACTACAGAAGGTTCATCCAAGACTTTTCCAGAATAGCAAAACCCTTGACTGCATTAACGCATAAAGGGAAGAAATTTGAATGGAATGATGAACAAGAGAAAGCGTTTCAGTTATTGAAGAAAAAGCTAACTACGGCACCTATATTGTCATTGCCTGAAGGGAATGATGATTTTGTGATTTATTATGATGCATCAAAGCAAGGTCTCGGTTGTGTATTAATGCAACGAACGAAGGTGATTGCTTATGCGTCTAGACAATTGAAGATTCACGAACAAAATTATACGACGCATGATTTGGAATTAGGCGCGGTTGTTTTTGCATTAAAGACTTGGAGGCACTACTTATATGGGGTCAAAAGTATTATATATACCGACCACAAAAGTCTTCAACAAATATTTAATCAGAAACAACTGAATATGCGGCAGCGTAGGTGGATTGAATTATTGAATGATTACGACTTTGAGATTCGTTACCACCCGGGGAAGGCAAATATGGTAGCCGATGCCTTGAGCAGGAAGGACAGAGAACCCATTCGAGTAAAATCTATGAATATAATGATTCATAATAACATTACTACTCAAATAAAGGAGGCGCAACAAGGAGTTTTAAAAGAGGGAAATTTAAAGGATGAAATACCCAAAGGATCGGAGAAGCATCTTAATATTCGGGAAGACGGAACCCGGTATAGGGCTGAAAGGATTTGGGTACCAAAATTTGGAGATATGAGAGAAATGGTACTTAGAGAAGCTCATAAAACCAGATACTCAATACATCCTGGAATGGGGAAGATGTACAAGGATCTCAAGAAACATTTTTGGTGGCCGGGTATGAAAGCCGATGTTGCTAAATACGTAGGAGAATGTTTGACGTGTTCTAAGGTCAAAGCTGAGCATCAGAAACCATCAGGTCTACTTCAACAACCCGAAATCCCGGAATGGAAATGGGAAAACATTACCATGGATTTCATCACTAAATTGCCAAGGACTGCAAGTGGTTTTGATACTATTTGGGTAATAGTTGATCGTCTCACCAAATCAGCACACTTCCTACCAATAAGAGAAGATGACAAGATGGAGAAGTTAGCACGACTGTATTTGAAGGAAGTCGTCTCCAGACATGGAATACCAATCTCTATTATCTCTGATAGGGATGGCAGATTTATTTCAAGATTCTGGCAGACATTACAGCAAGCATTAGGAACTCGTCTAGACATGAGTACTGCCTATCATCCACAAACTGATGGGCAGAGCGAAAGGACGATACAAACGCTTGAAGACATGCTACGAGCATGTGTTATTGATTTCGGAAACAGTTGGGATCGACATCTACCGTTAGCAGAATTTTCCTACAACAACAGCTACCATTCAAGCATTGAGATGGCGCCGTTTGAAGCACTTTATGGTAGAAAGTGCAGGTCTCCGATTTGTTGGAGTGAAGTGGGGGATAGACAGATTACGGGTCCGGAGATTATACAAGAAACTACCGAGAAGATCATCCAAATTCAACAACGGTTGAAAACCGCCCAAAGTCGACAAAAGAGCTACGCTGACATTAAAAGAAAAGATATAGAATTTGAAATTGGAGAGATGGTCATGCTCAAAGTTGCACCTTGGAAAGGCGTTGTTCGATTTGGTAAACGAGGGAAATTAAATCCAAGGTATATTGGACCATTCAAGATTATTGATCGTGTCGGACCAGTAGCTTACCGACTAGAGTTACCTCAACAACTCGCGGCTGTACATAACACTTTCCACGTCTCGAATTTAAAGAAATGTTTTGCTAAAGAAGATCTCACTATTCCGTTAGATGAAATCCAAATCAACGAAAAACTTCAATTCATCGAAGAACCCGTCGAAATAATGGATCGTGAGGTTAAAAGACTTAAGCAAAACAAGATACCAATTATTAAGGTTCGATGGAATGCTCGTAGAGGACCCGAGTTCACCTGGGAGCGTGAAGATCAGATGAAGAAGAAATACCCGCATCTATTTCCAGAAGATTCGTCAACACCTTCAACAGCTTAAAATTTCGGGACGAAATTTATTTAACGGGTAGGTACTGTAGTGACCCGAACTTTTCCATGTTTATATATATTAATTGAGATTGATATTTACATGATTAAATGTTTCCAACATGTTAAGCAATCAAACTTGTTAAGACTTGATTAATTGAAATATGTTTCATATAGACAATTGACCACCCAAGTTGATCGGTGATTCACGAACGTTAAAACTTGTAAAAACTATATGATGACATATATATGGATATATATATATATAGTTAACATGATACTATGATAAGAAAACATATCATAAAGTATATTAACAATGAACTACATATGTAAAAACAAGACTACTAACTTAATGATTTTTAAACGAGACATATATGTAACGATTATCGTTGTAAAGACATTTAATGTATATATATCATATTAAGAGATATTCATACATGATAATATCATGATAATATAATAATTTAAAATCTCATTTGATATTATAAACATTGAGTTAACAACATTTAACAAGATCGTTAACCTAAAGGTTTCAAAACAACACTTACATGTAACGACTAACGATGACTTAACGACTCAGTTAAAATGTATATACATGTAGTGTTTAATATGTATTTATACACTTTTGAAAGACTTCAATACACTTATCAAAATACTTCTACTTAACAAAAATGCTTACAATTACATCCTCGTTCAGTTTCATCAACAATTCTACTCGTATGCACCCGTATTCGTACTCGTACAATACACAGCTTTTAGATGTATGTACTATTGGTATATACACTCCAATGATCAGCTCTTAGCAGCCCATGTGAGTCACCTAACACATGTGGGAACCATCATTTGGCAACTAGCATGAAATATCTCATAAAATTACAAAAATATGAGTAATCATTCATGACTTATTTACATGAAAACAAAATTACATATCCTTTATATCTAATCCATACACCAACGACCAAAAACACCTACAAACACTTTCATTCTTCAATTTTCTTCATCTAATTGATCTCTCTCAAGTTCTATCTTCAAGTTCTAAGTGTTCTTCATAAATTCCAAAAGTTCTAGTTTCATAAAATCAAGAATACTTTCAAGTTTGCTAGCTCACTTCCAATCTTGTAAGGTGATCATCCAACCTCAAGAAATCTTTGTTTCTTACAGTAGGTTATCATTCTAATACAAGGTAATAATCATATTCAAACTTTGGTTCAATTTCTATAACTATAACAATCTTATTTCAAGTGATGATCTTACTTGAACTTGTTTTCGTGTCATGATTCTGCTTCAAGAACTTCGAGCCATCCAAGGATCCATTGAAGCTAGATCCATTTTTCTCTTTTCCAGTAGGTTTATCCAAGGAAATTAAGGTAGTAATGATGTTCATAACATCATTCGATTCATACATATAAAGCTATCTTATTCGAAGGTTTAAACTTGTAATCACTAGAACATAGTTTAGTTAATTCTAAACTTGTTCGCAAACAAAAGTTAATCCTTCTAACTTGAATTTTAAAATCAACTAAACACATGTTCTATATCTATATTATATGCTAACTTAATGATTTAAAACCTGGAAACACGAAAAACACCGTAAAACCGGATTTACGCCGTCGTAGTAACACCGCGGGCTGTTTTGGGTTAGTTAATTAAAAACTATGATAAACTTTGATTTAAAAGTTGTTATTCTGAGAAAATGATTTTTATTATGAACATGAAACTATATCCAAAAATTATGGTTAAACTCAAAGTGAAAGTATGTTTTCTAAAATGGTCATCTAGACGTCGTTCTTTCGACTGAAATGACTACCTTTACAAAAATGACTTGTAACTTATTTTTCCGACTATAAACCTATACTTTTTCTGTTTAGATTCATAAAATAGAGTTCAATATGAAATCATAGCAATTTGATTCACTCAAAACGGATTTAAAATGAAGAAGTTATGGGTAAAACAAGATTGGATAATTTTTCTCATTTTAGCTACGTGAAAATTGGTAACAAATCTATTCCAACCATAACTTAATCAACTTGTATTGTATATTATGTAATCTTGAGATACCATAGACACGTATACAATGTTTCGACCTATCATGTCGACACATCTATATATATTTCGGAACAACCATAGACACTCTATATGTGAATGTTGGAGTTAGCTATACAGGGTTGAGGTTGATTCCAAAATATATATAGTTTGAGTTGTGATCAATACTGAGATACGTATACACTGGGTCGTGGATTGATTCAAGATAATATTTATCGATTTATTTCTGTACATCTAACTGTGGACAACTAGTTATAGGTTACTAATTAGGACAGCTGATTTAATAAACTTAAAACATCAAAATATATTAAAAGTGTTGTAAATATATTTTGAACATACTTTAATATATATGTATATATTGTTATAGGTTCGTGAATCAACAGTGGCCAAGTCTTACTTCCCGACGAAGTAAAAATCTGTGAAAGTGAGTTATAGTCCCACTTTTAAAATCTAATATTTTTGGGATGAGAATACATGCAGGTTTTATAAATGATTTACAAAATAGACACAAGTACGTGAAATTACATTCTATGGTTGAATTATCAAAATCGAATATGCCCTTTTTTATTAAGTCTGGTAATCTAAGAATTAGGGAACAGACACCCTAATTGACGCGAATCCTAAAGATAGATCTATTGGGCCTAACAAACCCCATCCAAAGTACCGGATGCTTTAGTACTTCGAAATTTATATCATATCCGAAGGGTGTCCCGGAATGATAGGGATATTCTTATATATGCATCTTGTTATTGTCGGTTACCAGGTGTTCACCATATGAATGATTTTTATCTCTATGTATGGGATGTGTATTGAAATATGAAATCTTGTGGTCTATTGTTACGATTTGATATATATAGGTTAAACCTATAACTCACCAACATTTTTGTTGACGTTTAAAGCATGTTTATTCTCAGGTGAATATTAAGAGCTTCCGCTGTTGCATACTAAAATAAGGACAAGATTTGGAGTCCATGTTTGTATGATATTGTGTAAAAACTGCATTCAAGAAACTGATTTCGATGTAACATATTTGTATTGTAAACTATTATGTAATGGTCGTGTGTAAACAGGATATTTTAGATTATCATTATTTGATAATCTACGTAAAGCTTTTTAAACCTTTATTCATGAAATAAAGGTTATGGTTTGTTTTAAAAATGAATGCAGTCTTTGAAAAACGTCTCATATAGAGGTCAAAACCTCGCAACGAAATCAATTAATATGGAACGTTTTTAATCAATAAGAACGGGACATTTCACATGCGAACCTATAAAAATGTAAACAACGAGAGGGTAAGCTAATGCTTAGTGAATGCAATACTTATACGCATACATACATAATCCAATTACTTGCATACACCTACACAACAACACAATATCATTAGCATACCACAATAAACGAATAAATGAATACACGAATAATCATACGTACAATGCTAGTAGAACATACACAACCCAATATACACAATGTCGACATTCGACTCGATGGTGGCCGACGAAGAGCGGTAGGTCAAATACGTTAACCACTCACCACCCATCGCAACACGTACGTGGTCGACGAAGAGCGGTAGGTCAAATACGTTAACCACTCACCACTACGCACCATGAGGCCGACGAAAAGTGCAACCGAAACGTTAACACTTACCTCAATCACAAGGATGGCCGACGAAAAGCAAAACCGCTTACCATCCCACGATAAGTGGCCAACGAAGAGCGAATCCCTAAACGGATAACACTCACCACTTACCCATACACACATGTGGCCGACGAAGAGCGATAGGTCAAACGTTAATCACTCTCCACAAAACAAAATATACACACGTGACCGACGAAGAGTGATAGGTCAAACATTAACCACTCGTCACATATCCAAACGCACACATGTAGCCGACGAAGAGTGATAGATCAAACATTAATCACTCGCTACATAACCAATACTAACATGTAACCGACGAAGAGCGATAGGTCAAACATTTATCACTCGTCACATGCCTCACCTCCATTTGTGGTCGACAAAGAGTCATTCCTTACGGAAATCACTCCCCACATTCCAAACACACACATACACACGTGGCCGACAAAGAGCGATAGGTCAAACATTTATCACTCGCCACATACACAAAACGAATATAGCCAACGAAGAGCTATCCACACGGATATCACTCACTATATTTTCCCAACTCAAATGTGGTCCACGAAAAGTGAATCCTAACGGATGTCACTTACCATGTCGCACGCAAGCAACCAAATTATATACATAAGCGTATAAATATTCCACTCACTTCGATTACTTGAAAAGCAATCCCGCTTGAGCTCCAAATCGTCCAAATGCAAATCACCTAAGTAATTTACAAACAAATAAGCTAAACATTCTAGCTTATACCCAAAACACCAATAAGTGCAATATTAACCCATTTGCACTTACTTCCAATTTGACTAAGTCAAATCTCGCCCAAAACACCCATAATCACAATCAACTAGTGATTATGTTCTAACACCATATTTTACACAATGTTTCAACATCAAAACATATTACTTGCATCAATTACACAAAAACCCATTTTGACCTAAACTCAAGTCAAAATCTCACCGTTTACAAGTCTTGACACCAAAACACATTTAGATCGGTTTAATACTTCAACTAAATCCATTTTAAGTTTATAAACCTTAATAAATCAACAATCGGGCCAAAATCATCACCAAACCCTAATTTTGGCTCTAGTCAAAATTAGTCAACTCCAAGAACCCTAAATGTCCCCAAAACCTCAATAATCACTAATACTAGTGATTATACACCATTTACAAGTCTTACAAGCATAAACTTGCACACCAAACCCAAAACCCGACATTAACAACAATAAACCCGAATCTTGGTGTTAACCTTCAATTAACAACTAAATGGGTTTCACCTATGAATCATACAATCAAAAGCCCTAAACTTGAATGATGAACACAAAAATGAATTTCGGAGTTAGAGCTTACCACTAGTATCACCGTGTAGCTAAGAACGAGGAGAACACACTTGTCAACTACGCCAAAGATCAAAACCCGCTTCTTCCTTTCCAAAATCCCACTTGAAACACTTGGGGTATTTGAGTTTCTTGAGAGAAAATGAAAGAAAAGGAAAAAGAAAATAAGAAATGAAATGGGTGGACCAGATTTTAGATCCCCATCTGGCTCAATCGTGAAATGACCAATTTGCCCTTGAACTTCATTTAAATTTACAAGAATCTGGTGCCAGTTCGCACCATTTGCCGCGCCGCAGCCTAATTCGTCGCGCCGCGACGATTGCCTTGAACTGGGATCACTTTTAAACGAACTTCTGGTCTGGATTTCTTCGAAACGCCGCGTCGCGGCCCTCTTTATCGCGCCGCGACCTATAACTGGGTCTGGGATCATTCTTTGTCGTACTTCTGATCTCAACTTCAGTTCATTGCCGCGCCGCGGCCTCCTTTGTCGCGCCGCGACACAAAGCTCGACCTGAGCCCTTCTCTCGCGTACAAGACTTTAACACCCGAACATGTCCCGAACCCTTCATACGCCTATCGTACATACACAATACACTTATAAATCATGTACGGGGAAAAACGGGGTGTTACAACTCTCCCCCACTTAGACTCGATCACGTCCTCGTGATCCTCGTCACTTAACCGATCCGAATCCACACGCTATGGTCCTCAACATAAGTCTCAAATTCGATGTCCACAACAATTCCCACAAATCCGAAGATTTCGCTCAACTCCTTTAGGCGACTTTACACAAAAGTTACCCTCCCGATTTAAATCATCATCCGTGATTTACCAAATCTACCAAGCCGAGCACTAGAATGTCGTTTCTTCCCCAAACCGGAACGAACTCATGTCTCGACCGCATGACAAACACATGCTAACATTCCAAATTTCGTACCGAGTTAGCAATCCCTTTAGCGTACCCTTATCATGTACATCGCTAAAGTAACAACACACCAATAATATGGCCAACAAACAATACAATGGAGCCAACGAAAAGTGAATCCTCACGATTGGATACCACTTGCCCCATATCCTCACGCGTACGTGGCCGACGAAAAGCGGTAGATCAAACGTTAACCACTTACCACTACGCAACAAGAGGCCGACAAAAAGCGCATTCTTACGGATCACACTTACCTCTCCTCACACATGGCTAAACAAAAGCGATTCCTAACGGAAAACGCATGCCACACACCAATAAGTAGCCAACGAAAAGCGAATCCTAACGGATAACACTTACTACTTATCACACTCAAACCGTGGCCAACGAAAAGTGAATCCTCACAATGGATAACACTTACCACAATACATACAAACAAACTAAGTATATGCGTATACTTAGAATCATTCCATACCGTCTGGAATTTCCGCACACGAAATGTCCGCACCCGCGAACATTGCTTAACACAATCGAGCAAGAACTACCTATAGCGCACATAGGCACAAAACAATAATCCTCTAGAAGAGAATTCAACACGCACACTCCTTGACCGGGGATTTCCTTGCTCGTCAAACACGTCCATTATCTCTCAACGAGATTTCCCACATTACCACCTCGAGTAGTAATTCACATCCAAATCAATAAATACAATTCAACCAAAATTGTATTCCACCACAAATCGACCAATCTAGGCCTCGACACCAACTCCGAATCTAATCATGAGCATTATCCGAAATTTTCACACCAAAACCTCCTCGTGCGGGAGTGTAACTCCCCCACTTGGAACTACGTTCCATAACTGCATCTTGCACAACCGTACAATGCTACCAAAGGTAGACTTTACCAACAATTGGGTTCACACGACCCATCACCATATCTTGCTCCAACCTTGAGCATACTAAGGATCTTAACATACCCTTAAACACTTCGAACGAAGAGTTCATCACAAATTACACAACTTTATTCTTGCAATCCCACGATTGCCACAACTTGTTAAAGTTCCACCTAGTCACTCATGTACCTAAGGGTTTCTCTCCGGTACCCTAAGTACAATGTAACCACAATACCGTCGGAGTCGAACGTTACGCTTGCAGGTATGAAAGAGGCACCTGACATCGCGTCACATAGACTCCACTATCAACATTCATCGAGACCGAAAAAACTCGACCTCGAGGGTTCCATTCATCCGATGTCACCCATCACAACACTAAAGTGACCTTAAGTCATCCGTACCCGACGAAACTTATGTTTCATCAATTACGACACAAAAGCGACTACGCGCTACCAAAACAACACCAAAGCCCATTCTCATGGCTTGGTAAAATCTTTCGCCCAACACTAAGGAATGCTTGGAATCACCAAGTCTTACACCCTTAGCTCGTCAATCCGACCATCATCATAGGGTACTTCCATAAGGAACGCTGCCCCTCATTACACTATGCACTAACACAAAATGCATTTAAACAAAGTCATAAATACGTTTCAATAAGATAATCGAAAGGTACCCGAACATCGTCGTCAGGTTCATGCATTACCAACCAAATCCGGACACGCCGACTTTCGGTGTCCCTCCTTTCGACAATTAAAACACGTAACCTTGTTAGACTTCGCATTCGTACATTCACGCGACAAATGACCCCGTTCTCCGCAATTATAACACGTGGGTACGAAACCGCCCATACCACTCTTCTTCACGCTTCCGCCACCCTCGGAAGTACTCTTACTTTTCTTGTTCGAATGCATCGTAGTCTGGGACTTCCGCTTACTAACATCGGAACCACTCTTCTTTAGGACAAGCGTCTCAAAACCTTTCGCCATGTCAAACAACTCGTCAAAAGTTTTCACCACGTTTACGCTAATCTTCTCTTGATAACTATCGTTCAAGATTCGATAGAAGTCTTCCTTCAACATTTTGTCATTACCAACATACTCCGGGCAAAATTGGGTCTTTGATAAGAATACGGATTTGAGAGTGTTTAAATCCATTGACCCTTGCCTCAAAACACGCAACTCGTCTTTAAGCTTAGAAAGATCGGCCGAAGTTCGGTACTCCTTGAAAAATTCCGCTTTGAACTCGTCCCAATTGAACTCCATACATTGTTCCTCACCATAGAGTTGAATTTTCGCATCCCACCATAACTTGGCGTCACCCCTTAGCATACTACTACCATACCTCGTCTTCTTATCGAGAGGGCACTCACTAGTACGAAAGGCCCCCTCCATATCGGAGATCCATCGAGCACTCTTAAGTGGATCTCGCTCACCCTAGAAAGTGGGAGGTTGAGCATCCTTGAAGTTTTTGTAGTAGAAGTCACGCTGTAACAACCCGCCTTTTTCCATTTACTTTTCCGTTATACTAATATAAAGTCCATTATATGTTTATAACATCTCCCGTTGATACGCGTTTTAAATTATCTCGTTTAGGAAATTCACGCACCCGAACGAAAGTTGAGGGACTAAACTTGACAAGGGATCAAACCCTTGACTAGGTCAAAGGGTCAAACCCCTTTCACCCATTCATTTTCATCTCCATCTCTCTCTCTTTCTCTCTAGCAAGAACACACACCATTACCAAATTCATTCAATCATCATCTAAATCCGATCTAGGAGGCTTACAACAAAATAAATTACATATTCGTAATCCTCTCTTCATCCTCTTCATTTTGGTACCAACTTCATCTCGTTTGGGTAACATTTCTAAAACTCTAGATTTCTCTAAATTTGTATTTTTGACTTGAAATGGTGTTAGTTAGTGTCTATGGCTCATTGTGATGTCGTGTGTGTAATTTATATGCTCGATCTCGTTGTTTTAGTGTAAGTAGCATGAACTTGACTTTTGGTGTGTTGTTCTTGAATTTTGGATGATCATATGTTGTTAGATGTTAAAAGTTCATGTTCTAATTGTGTTCCTAGTATCACTAGCTTCAATTTGATGTGTAGGTTGCCTTAGAAAACTTCATGAACTTGATTATTGATTTTGGTGAATTTGGGTTAGGGTTTGATGAACTTGAAATGGACTTTTGATGCATTGAATGCCATGGATTATTATTGGTAAGTGTTTAGTTGGATTGTATGCTTGATTACCTTCGAAACGGCATATCATTCATGTAAATTGGTTGCCCGAATCATTGAATTGCATTTATGAACTTGTATGCGGTTAATGTTAAGCATTAGATGCGGTTTTGGTTGTTGTAATAGGTAGATGGATTGATGAAATGTGTTTAGTTGTTTTCCTCGTCAAATTACCTTCCCAACGGTATAGGATACTTGTCTTGATTGTTTGCGGATCATAAATGGTGATTGTTTGAAGTTAGGTTCGTGCATAAAACTTAAAAATTGCCAGAACTCTCTGCACAGGTAATGGCGCGGCGCGCCATATACCCGCGCGGCGCGCCATTTTGGTCTGTCCAACTTTGTCAATTTTCGAATAATGTTTGCTATGCTACGCACCTCCGATTCACATGTAACTTGTCCTAACATGCTCATACATGATTAAAAACCTCAGACAAATAGTTCGGGACCCAACCCGAACGTGTTGACTTTTTCGTTGACTTTGACCGACCAAAGTTTGACTTTTTGTCAAACTTAACCAAATGATTATGCAACCTTCCTAACTTGTTTATATACTTGTACCTTGCATGAAACTTGTAGAGACCCGAACTTTTCCATGTTTATATATATTAACTGAGATTGATATTTACATGATTAAATGTTTCCAACATGTTAAGCAATCAAACTTGTTAAGACTTGATTAATTGAAATAGGTTTCATATAGACAATTGACCACCCAAGTTGACCGGTGATTCACGAACGTTAAAACTTGTAAAAACTATATGATGACATATATATGGTTATATATATAGTTAACATGATATTATGATAAGTAAACATATCATTAATTATATTAACAATGAACTACATATGTAAAAACAAGACTACTAACTTAATGATTTTGAAACGAGACATATATGTAACGATTATCGTTGTAACGACATTTAATGTATATATATCATATTAAGAGATATTCGTACATCATAATATCATGATAATATAATAATTTAAAATCTCTTTTGATATTATAAACATTGGGTTAATAACATTTAACAAGATCGTTAACCTAAAGGTTTCAAAACAACATTTACATGTAACGACTAACGATGACTTAACGACTAAGTTAAAATGTATATACATGATAGTGTTCCAAATGAACATATATTTAGTAGCAATATCGTTCCAATATGTAAAGTTTTTAAATGTAATTTCCTTATTTTTAGTTGTAATAGTTAAATAAATAAGTGCGAAGACGAAAGACGCAAATCGCTCGAAAATGAAGATTTAAAGACAAAAACGAAGATTTGAAAGACCAAAACGTCCAAAAAGCTCAAATGTACAAGATACAATTCAAAAGGTTCAATTTATTGATGAAGAACGTCTAAAAATGACAAGAGTACAAGTTACAAAACGCAAAGTACACGATATAAAATTGTACGAAAGGACGTTCGAAAATCCGGAACCAGGACATGAACCAACTCTCAACGCTCGACGCAACGGTGTAAAAATTACGAGTCAACTATGCACAAGAATAAAATATAATATTTAAATAAATCATAATAAGAATAATATTAAATAATAAAAAGTTGTTAATTGAGCATAGTTCAGGGGTCGTAAATGAAAATTCAATTTATAATTTGGCCTATAAAAGGAACGATCTATGTAACGATGAACCAGAGGAAGAATTTTTTCCGATCTTTTTTTTATCAATCAAATATCTATATCAATTATCAATATCTATATTCTATATCTCTATCATAATGTTAACTTAATAAGATATAACAATAATCTTAATTTTAATTTTAAATTATGATAATAATAAGATTTATGATAGAGATCGTTTGAGTGTGTAAGTCGAAATTCTGTCCGTGTAACGCTACGCTATTTTTAATCATTGTAAGTTATGTTCAACCTTTTTACATTAATGTCTCGTAGCTAAGTCGTTATTATGCTTATTTAAAATGAAGTACTCATGATGTTGGGCTAATTACTAAAATTGGGTTATTGAACTTTGGACCATAATTAAGGTTTGGGCAAAAGACCGACACTTGTGGAAATTGGATTATTGACTATTAATAGATGGAGGGTATTGTCTAATTGAGTGACAACTCATTGGAGTCTGTCGAACCTATCTTCAAATTAATTAACCTAATAATTAATAATGATTATGGTTGTCCTATTTAGTGACGTTCATATGGAATCTGTTATAATCATTTAATTAATCAATTGGGTTGGGTAATTGATTATTCATTCTGATCAAGTGGATGAATTAATATTCATAAACTAATTAAAACAGGGGTGGATTACATACATTGATAACTGGTGTAATTGTTGACAGAAGTGATAACTGCGTCACAGTTTAAATCCTTAATCAGTTGGAATATTTGACTTCGGGTATAAGGGTAATTTGACGAGGATACTCGCACTTTATATTTATGACCGATGGACTATTATGGACAAAAACCAGATAGACGTATCAAATAAACCAGGACAAAGGACAATTAACCCATGGTAATAAATTAAAATCAACACGTCAAACATCATGATTACGGAAGTTTAAATAAGCATAATTCTTTTATTATATTTCTCATCGTATCTTTATTTACTGTCATTTTATTACTCGCAATTTTATTTACTGTCATTTTATTTATTGTCATTATTTTACGCACTTTAATTATCGTCATTTATCTTTACGCTTAAAATATAGAATCGACAAACCGGTCATTAAACGGTAAAACCCCCCTTTTATAATAATATTACTACTTATATAATTATATATATTTTGTATAAATATAGTTGTTAAAAATATAGTAAGTATCACCAGCTCCCTGTGGAACGAACCGGACTTACTAAAAACTACACTACTCTACGATTAGGTACACTGCCTATAGTGTTGTAGCAAGGTTTAGGTATATCCCATCCGTAAATTAATAAAACTTGTGTCATATTTTGTAGTATTTCCTAGTAAAAATAATAGTATTTCGTACCCTCACGCTACATCATCAAGTTTTTGGCGCCGCTGCCGGGGAGCGCTAAAACGCTATATTTTTAATTATAATAATATTGAAATAAAATATAATAATATAATAATATTGAAATAGAATATAATAATATAATAATATTTAAGAATCAAAAATTTATACGTAAATTTTAAAAAAAAGTCGTATTTATTAAATACTTCAGGGGTATATTATGTAACTTATAATTAATAATTGCTATCATGTCGCTTTCATGTGAATAGTAAATTAATTAATTTATTTTCATTTACTATTCATGAATAGTAAATGAAATAAAAAAAAAAAAGTTTTGAAAAAAAAAAAATTATAATTATAAAAAAATTATTAATTTGTAAAAAAAAAAATCGTTTTTTTTTAAAAAAAAAAAATCGTTTTTTTAAAAAAAAAAAAAAAAAAAATTTCGTTTTTAAAAAAAAAAAAAAAAAAATTTGTGTAAAAAAAAAAATCGTTTTTTTTTTTAAAAGAAAAAAAAAATTCGTTTTAAAAAAAAAAAAATTTGTAAAAAAAAAAATCGTTTTTTTTAAAAAATTTTAAAAAAAGAAAAAAAAAAAAATTATTAAAAAAAAATATATATATATATTTTTAAAATTTTGTCTATAAAAAAAAATGTTTTCTTTAGTTTTATTACCTTTAGATTTTTAGACTATAGTCGCAACTTTTAGTATTAAGTTTAGTTTTGCCATAGTTATTTTTATACTTTTAGATTTTTAGGCTTTGCCGTAAAATCCCTTAAGTGCTTTTTCTTTAGACTAAGATTTAGGTGCCTTAAAATTTTGCGACGCCGTGTTAAAATTTTAGTATCCTTTTAAGTAATTCCCGTTTTTCGTTTAGAATCCCTTTTTAATTTTAGACGCGCTACAATTTTCTTATTTTTCGACCTTTTATTTTTTTCAACCATTTTTATTTTTCAATTTTTTTTTTCCGACGCACTCTTTTTCTCTCTTATTTCTCGCTATTCTAGTTTTAGGACATAGATTTTTATTCTACTTCTTATCTAAATTTCTTAAAATTACGAAAATTTATTTTAAGTGGTTAAATTAATAGACATCAAAATTTTCTGGTTCGTAGTAATAGTTGGATTTGTACGTGGACCGGGTTATTGGAGCCAAACAGTCCTCAATTATATTGAGACCAAACGAATCCTGCCCCTCTGCTGCATCTTTTGGCTATTCGAAACGTGGGCAAAATCAGAAAAGTCTATTGATTGGATAACTTATTATAATTTTTCTTTCCTTTTAAAAACTAATAGGATATTCAGTGAATGCACCGAGCAAGACGTTCACCACCTTTTGTACGTTCACCACTTGTAACTAGATCAAGACATTTAACAAATATAACCGCCGTTGATTTCTCTTTAGAATCGTCATCCAGTAGACCAAGTACTTTAGTTCAAATTTCCGATAATCCATTTTTTGAACCCGACTTCACAATTAAGAACCCGGAGCATATTCAAGGACAATTCCAAGATCCTGAACCACTAATTATTCCTCCTGAGCCACAAACCATTAAATCAGAATCCTCTAGTGATTCGGATACAACAAATTCAATTATGGAAAATCTGGAACCTCTAAGTATGGAAGATCGAATGAGAGCCACACGCACGGGCCAAGGTCACGCCATTATTAAACCAGAAGTTAATGCTCCAGATTATGAAATTAAAGGACAAATCCTACACATGGTAACTAACCAATGCCAATTCAGTGGTGCACCGAATGAAGATCCTAACGAACACCTTCGTACGTTTAAAAGAATTTGTACACTATTCAAAATCCGAGAAGTGGAAGATGAGCAGATCTATCTCATGTTGTTTCCCTGGACTTTAAAGGGAGAAGCCAAAGATTGGTTAGAATCGTTACCTGAAGGGGCGATTGACACATGGGATGTTTTAGTTGAAAAATTTCTTAAACGATTCTTTCCGGCATCCAAAGCCGTGAGACTTCAAGGAGAAATTGTTACGTTCGCGCAAAAGCCAAATGAAACTCTATATGAAGCGTGGACAAGATTCGGAAGGATGTTGAGAGGATGTCCTCAACACGGATTAGATACTTTTCAAATAGTACAAATCTTCTATAAAGGCGTAGACATCGCCACACGAAAAGACATCGACATAACAGCTGGTGGTTCCATTATGAAGAAAACCGCAACTGAAGCTTACAAAATTATTGATAACACAGCCTCCCACTCGCATGAGTGGCATCAAGAAAAAGATATCTTTCGGTCATCTAAAGTGGCTAGAGCCGATTCTAGCCATGACTTTGATTCCGTTTCCGCAAAAATAGATGCTTTCGAAAGACGAATGGAAAAGATGAATAAAGATATTCACGCAATACGAATCAGTTGTGAGCAATGCGGTGGACCACACTTATTGAAAGATTGTCACATTGAACCAACGATGGAACAACGAGAGAATGTTTCCTATATGAACCAAAGGACGGGAAGTAATTATCAAAATAATTATCAACCGCCAAGGATAAACTTCAATCGAAATCAAAACATTCTTTACAATCCAAATGGACCCAACAACAACTCGTATAACCAACAAGGTTCGAATAACCAACCAACTCAAAACAACACTTTCAATCAACAAAGACCTGGCTTGTATAAACCACCACAACAAATCGACGAGAAGAAGTCAAATCTGGAAGAAGTGGTATTTAAGCTAGTTGAATCTCAAACACAATTTATTGAAACTCAAACTCAAACGAATGAGAGGTTTGATCAGTCATTTAGAACTCAACAAGCTTCTATTTTGAATCTAGAAAAACAAGTAGGTACTCTTGTTAGATTGATGAGTGAAAGGAAACAAGGAAAGCTACCAAGTAATACTGAAGTAAATCCTCGGAATGAAAATGTTAATATGGTTTCAAAAAATTCTGAAAAACCAGCATCAGAAGATGGGAAGGTTTTAGATGAGAGTAATAATGAAGAAGTTACACCACCACCACCCGAGTATGTAAAGCCAGTGGTGGCATCATACAAACCACCCATCCCGTTTCCAAGAAAAGGAGTTGAGTATGAGCAAGTGATAGGTAATAAAGATTGTGATTCCTCTGGAAAGAAGAAGAAGAAAAAGAATAAGAAAGTACAAGAAACAAAAGCCGTAGAAGTAAACCCGGTGAAGACAGTTCCACCAAAACCTCCTCCTAGGATAGGTGATCCGGGTGAATTTATTGTTCCTTGTCTACTTAGTGATTGTGTCATGTATGATGCACTAGCAGATTTAGGTGCAAGTGTAAGTGTTATGCCTCTTTCATTATATAAGAGATTAGGAGTAGGTAAGTTAAGTCCAACGGATATGAGTGTTCGACTCTTTGATCAAACCATTAAACACCCAGTTGGAATTGTTGACAACCTACCCGTTCAAGTAGGCAATTTAACCTTTCTAGTCGAATTCATTGTCATTAACATAGAAGAGGACCCAAACATTCCTCTAATTTTAGGTCGACCATTCTTAGCGTCCACCAAGGCGTTATTTGATGTAGGAAATGGTAGAATGACACTTAGTAGTGGTGACAAATCGATCACCTTTATGATTCGAAAGACTAAATCTCCACCAACCAAAACCGTTGAACCAGCAAAAACGATTGGTAAGAACCATGTTGTTTTACCAACTCCAACGGTAATACTTAGCAATAATGAAACGCCTAAGTGTGGGGAAAATGAAGTAACACCTAATGATGACATGATAACAAAGAACCCCGTTGTTGATACGAAATTAAATGATCCCGTTATTAATAGTTCAATGAAGAAACTTATTAAACGGATTCGCGATGCTAAAATCAAGGGGAACTTTAAGTTATGTAACCGGTTAGTATCCAATCTATCACCTAAAGAAAAGGAGAAACTAGTTGAAATTGTGGATATTACACAGGAATCCGACCAATGGCTTAAAGAAAAAGTCACGGATATGCAAGTTGATTATGGACCAAGAGAAATTAACGATGAAGTTAATCACAATTTTGACACCACGGCTACCTAAGTGTGAGGAGATTCAAATATTCTAAAAAGAAAATGCTATTTGGAGTTAGTTGTTCTGTTCTCGTGTAGTTCCGAGAATGGAATCCGATTGGTCTTTTCCGCTAGTAGACACTAAAGAACTAGTTTTCTCCCTCCATTCTGAATTTTTGTTTTGTAGTTTTTTTTTATGAAATTAATATGCATTTTAATTTAAGTTTTTAAAAACAAAATTTACTTTAATTCATTAAGTTTAAAAAATGATTTCTAAAATTCGTCGTGAGTTAAAGACTAGGTCGTTGAGCCGAAATTACTTTACCCGAGGGCGGGGCGACAAATTTTGTTATCATTATTTTTAATTTTATTGATTTAAAGTATGCCAAAAATATTATACTTTATAAATTTTTGAAAAGTGGGGTTATAAACCAAACTTCAAAAATATATATATATATATATATATGTTTGTATTTTATCTTATGTACAAAACAGGGTAAAACAACGCACTTTCAAAGACTGTCATTAAAGTTCAGCAAAAGGTACTAATTTTGACGACAAGACGCAAAACAACAAAAATGATATAACAAATGAAGGAATGAACGATGAGGCGCCATCTATCATTCGACGAGCTTTGTAATTACAAACTCGGTATTTTTAATCACTTTTCTACGCTAATCACCCTCATGAATTTAAATTATAGTCTGATTTCATGCAAATGAGGGCATTGCATGATCTTAAGTGTGGGGAAGGGTTATAAATTCTCTCAGGTTTATACTTGGTTTATTTGCCAAATTTTGTGAAAATTTGAAAAATTTTCAATTAAATGAAGTCAAAATCATGTTTATACATATTTATGAACGATGAAAATTAGGTGTTAATACCGAAATTATCGTTACCTCTAAAAGGACATAAATTGAGAAACAACCTAAAACGCTTGAATTCATTTAAAATGGAATAAAGGAGAATAAAAAGGCAAAGAAAGAAACTAAGTGTGGGGAGAATGTACCAAGTTATTCAATTAAAAAAAACTATCTATCACATGTTTGTACAAAGTTATTGCAGGTGTTTTTGTTTTGAACTAAATTAACTGTTTTACCCGATGAAAAAAAAGAATAGATGGATCTACACGATGAATCAATTCCATCATTAAAAGGAAGTAAAGTCTTCCGAAAAAGACACGCGCTTCTTGATTTAGGTCATGAAGTTGTCGTCCAGACCAGCTGTAGGTTGACGAAAAATCTAGAAAAGTCATTTCTAAAATCAGCAGGAAATCCACGGACCTCAGCATCAAACAGGGTTACCAAGTGGTCAGATTTATCCTAACCATGAGAAGGATTTATCTCGTACAATGGGGGGGCACCGTGCAAATTAGCTTGATAAGACTAATGAATCAGATCCCCAGAAAAGGATATTCTCCTTAAAGATTAAAAATCAGCTTTTAAGACTGATAATACTCAATCCTAGAGATTGACCTTAAAGATTGAGAATTCAAACTCATGGAATTCGATGATATCTAAACTCGAGCATGAACGAGAAAATATTTTGATCAAAAATACAAACCGATTTGTTTTCTGAAAAACCATTTTCAATGCGTTCATTACCATTGAACGTAAAATCCTAAGAAATTCACCTGGAATTCATTAGGTCACCTGAACCAAATCGGGTGTCAACCGTAAGAACGGTGGTTGCATAGCATGGTCGGAGACAGGACCTTGTGCCAGACCGAAAAATCATAGGATGATCTTTACTATCGCTCCTACCAAGGATAGTTCTAGCATCCGACACGTTAAAAGACCATAATCATCTGCATGTCACGGGACATTGCCTTAACAGTTTCTTGTTCATCGCTTTCCTTTACAACCGGACGGTAGTTTGCCGAAAGGTAATATACGGAACACGTAAACTGGATGTGTGCTTTCCGATACCGGGATAGCAGTGGATTACACGAACCTAAATGTTTTTAGCCAAAATATTGATCCACAAATATATTTTGCAACACCAATGGTGGATCAAATCAGAAAACTTATCTAGGGTAAAAGCTAGATTGAATTTTCAAAAGATCAAATGTTTTCATAAAGATCCTATTTCCTAAAGGATCTAAATTTTTATAGTCATGTGGGACTGTAAACCGCATTTCAAATGTGCACTTTGCTTTGGAAACCGAAAGTAAATCGGCTATTTGATTGCAAGTGTCGTTGACCTAAACCCAAGGCAACTGTGGATGACACACCCACCTTTAACCATCATTACTGTCATTGTTTATACCGCTATATCAAAATCACTGATGTACAAAATGTGATGAATAAAAAAGTGATTCATGTATGTTTTTATTTCAAGTTCTGTATTGCTTGAGGACAAGCAACGCTCAAGTGTGGGGATATTTGATAGTGTTCCAAATGAACATATATTTAGTAGCAATATCGTTCCAATATGTAAAGTTTTTAAATGTAATTTCCTTATTTTTAGTTGTAATAGTTAAATAAATAAGTGCGAAGACGAAAGACGCAAATCGCTCGAAAATGAAGATTTAAAGACAAAAACGAAGATTTGAAAGACCAAAACGTCCAAAAAACTCAAATGTACAAGATACAATTCAAAAGGTTCAATTTATTGATGAAGAACGTCTAAAAATGACAAGAGTACAAGTTACAAAACGCAAAGTACACGATATAAAATTGTACGAAAGGACGTTCGAAAATCCGGAACCAGGACATGAACCAACTCTCAACGCTCGACGCAACGGTGTAAAAATTACGAGTCAACTATGCACAAGAATAAAATATAATATTTAAATAAATCATAATAAGAATAATATTAAATAATAAAAAGTTGTTAATTGAGCATAGTTCAGGGGTCGTAAATGAAAATTCAATTTATAATTTGGCCTATAAAAGGAACGATCTATGTAACGATGAACCAGAGGAAGAATTTTTTCCGATCTTTTTTTTATCAATCAAATATCTATATCAATTATCAATATCTATATTCTATATCTCTATCATAATGTTAACTTAATAAGATATAACAATAATCTTAATTTTAATTTTAAATTATGATAATAATAAGATTTATGATAGAGATCGTTTGAGTGTGTAAGTCGAAATTCTGTCCGTGTAACGCTACGCTATTTTTAATCATTGTAAGTTATGTTCAACCTTTTTACATTAATGTCTCGTAGCTAAGTCGTTATTATGCTTATTTAAAATGAAGTACTCATGATGTTGGGCTAATTACTAAAATTGGGTTATTGAACTTTGGACCATAATTAAGGTTTGGGCAAAAGACCAACACTTGTGGAAATTGGATTATTGACTATTAATAGATGGGGGTATTGTCTAATTGAGTGACAACTCATTGGAGTCTGTCGAACCTATCTTCAAATTAATTAACCTAATAATTAATAATGATTATGGTTGTCCTATTTAGTGACGTTCATATGGAATCTGTTATAATCATTTAATTAATCAATTGGGTTGGGTAATTGATTATTCATTCTGATCAAGTGGATGAATTAATATTCATAAACTAATTAAAACAGGGGTGGATTACATACATTGATAACTGGTGTAATTGTTGACAGAAGTGATAACTGCGTCACAGTTTAAATCCTTAATCAGTTGGAATATTTGACTTCGGGTATAAGGGTAATTTGACGAGGATACTCGCACTTTATATTTATGACCGATGGACTATTATGGACAAAAACCAGATAGACGTATCAAATAAACCAGGACAAAGGACAATTAACCCATGGTAATAAATTAAAATCAACACGTCAAACATCATGATTACGGAAGTTTAAATAAGCATAATTCTTTTATTATATTTCTCATCGTATCTTTATTTACTGTCATTTTATTACTCGCAATTTTATTTACTGTCATTTTATTTATTGTCATTATTTTACGCACTTTAATTATCGTCATTTATCTTTACGCTTAAAATATAGAATCGACAAACCGGTCATTAAACGGTAAAACCCCCCTTTTATAATAATATTACTACTTATATAATTATATATATTTTGTATAAATATAGTTGTTAAAAATATAGTAAGTATCACCAGCTCCCTGTGGAACGAACCGGACTTACTAAAAACTACACTACTCTACGATTAGGTACACTGCCTATAGTGTTGTAGCAAGGTTTAGGTATATCCCATCCGTAAATTAATAAAACTTGTGTCATATTTTGTAGTATTTCCTAGTAAAAATAATAGTATTTCGTACCCTCACGCTACATCATCAATACATGTAGTGTTTTAATATGTATTCATACACTTTTGAAAGACTTCAAGACACTTATCAAAATACTTCTACTTAACAAAAATGCTTACAATTACATCCTCGTTCAGTTTCATCAACAATTCTACTCGTATGCACCCGTATTCGTACTCGTACAATACACAGCTTTTAGATGTATGTACTATTGGTATATACACTCCAATGATCAGCTCTTAGCAGCCCATGTGAGTCACCTAACACATGTGGGAACCATCATTTGGCAACTAGCATGAAATATCTCATAAAATTACAATAATATGAGTAATCATTCATGACTTATTTACATGAAAACAAAATTACATATCCTTTATATCTAATCCATACACCAACGACCAAAAACACCTACAAACACTTTCATTCTTCAATTTTCTTCATCTAATTGATCTCTCTCAAGTTCTATCTTCAAGTTCTAAGTGTTCTTCATAAATTCCAAAAGTTCTAGTTTCATAAAATCAAGAATACTTTCAAGTTTGCTAGCTCACTTCCAATCTTGTAAGGTGATCATCCAACCTCAAGAAATCTTTTTTTCTTACAGTAGGTTATCATTCTAATACAAGGTAATAATCATATTCAAACTTTGGTTCAATTTCTATTACTATAACAATCTTATTTCAAGTGATGAGCTTACTTGAACTTGTTTTCGTGTCATGATTCTGCTTCAAGAACTTCGAGCCATCCAAGGATCCATTGAAGCTAGATCCATTTTTCTCTTTTCCAGTAGGTTTATCCAAGGAACTTAAGGTAGTAATGATGTTCATAACATCATTCAATTCATACATATAAAGCTATCTTATTCGAAGGTTTAAACTTGTAATCACTAGAACATAGTTTAGTTAATTCTAAACTTGTTCGCAAACAAAAATTAATCCTTCTAACTTGACTTTTAAAATCAACTAAACACATGTTCTATATCTATATGATATGCTAACTTAATGATTTAAAACCTGGAAACACGAAAAACACCGTAAAACCGGATTTACGCCGTCGTAGTAACACAGCGGGCTGTTTTGGGTTAGTTAATTAAAAACTATGATAAACTTTGATTTAAAAGTTGTTATTCTGAGAAAATTATTTTTATTATGAACATGAAACTATATCCAAAAATTATGGTTAAACTCAAAGTGGAAGTATGTTTTCTAAAATGGTCATATAGACGTCGTTCTTTCGACTGAAATGACTACCTTTACAAAAATGACTTGTAACTTATTTTTTCGACTATAAACCTATACTTTTTCTGTTTAGATTCATAAAATAGAGTTCAATATGAAACCATAGCAATTTGATTCACTCAAAACGGATTTAAAATGAAGAAGTTATGGGTAAAACAAGATTGGATAATTTTTCTCATTTTAGCTACGTGAAAATTGGTAACAAATCTATTCCAACCATAACTTAATCAACTTGTATTGTATATTATGTAATCTTGAGATACCATAGACACGTATACAATGTTTCGACCTATCATGTCGACACATCTATATATATTTCGGAACAACCATAGACACTCTATATGTGAATGTTGGAGTTAGCTATACAGGGTTGAGGTTGATTCCAAAATATATTTAGTTTGAGTTGTGATCAATACTGAGATACGTATACACTGGGTCGTGGATTGATTCAAGATAATATTTATCGATTTATTTCTGTACATCTAACTGTGGACAACTAGTTGTAGGTTACTAACGAGGACAGCTGACTTAATAAACTTAAAACATCAAAATATATTAAAAGTGTTGTAAATATATTTTGAACATACTTTGATATATATGTATATATTGTTATAGGTTCGTGAATCAACCAGTGGCCAAGTCTTACTTCCCGACGAAGTAAAAATCTGTGAAAGTGAGTTATAGTCCCACTTTTAAAATCTAATATTTTTGGGATGAGAATACATGCAGGTTTTATAAATGATTTACAAAATAGACACAAGTACGTGAAACTACATTCTATGGTTGAATTATCGAAATCGAATATGCCCCTTGTTATTAAGTCTGGTAATCTAAGAATTAGGGAACAGACACCCTAATTGACGCGAATCCTAAAGATAGATCTATTGGGCTTAACAAACCCCATCCAAAGTACCGGATGCTTTAGTACTTCGAAATTTATATCATATCCAAAGGGTGTCCCGGAATGATGGGGATATTCTTATGTATGCATCTTGTTAATGTCGATTACCAGGTGTTCACCATATGAATGATTTTTATCTCTATGTATGGGATGTGTATTGAAATATGAAATCTTGTGGTCTATTATTATGATTTGATATATATAGGTTAAACCTATAACTCACCAACATTTTTGTTGACGTTTTAAGCATGTTTATTCTCAGGTGATTATTAAGAGCTTCCGCTGTCGCATACTTAAATAAGGACGAGATTTGGAGTCCATGCTTGTATGATATTGTGTAAAAACTTCATTCAAGAAACTTATTTTGTTGTAACATATTTGTATTGTAAACCATTATGTAATGGTCGTGTGTAAACAGGATATTTTAGATTATCATTATTTGATAATCTGCGTAAAGCTTTTTAAAACTTTATTGATGAAATAAAGGTTATGGTTTGTTTTAAAATGAATGCAGTCTTTGAAAAACGTCTCATATAGAGGTCAAAACCTCGCAACGAAATCAATTAATATGGAACGTTTTTAATCAATAAGAACGGGACATTTTAGTTGGTATCAGAGCGATGGTCTTAGAGAACCAGAATTTTGCATTAGTGTGTCTTATCTAGTTTGTTAGGATGCATTAGTGAGTCTGGACTTCGACCGTGTTTACTTGAAAAATGATTGCTTAACAAATTTTGTTGGAAACTATATATTTTTAACATGTGAATATTATGTGATATATTAATCTCTTAACGCGTTTGATATTATGTGATAGATGTCTACCTCTAGAACAAGTTCCATTGACTCACCTAATAATAATGAAGAGTCAAATGTAAATTGGAATGATTCGTGGACTGACTCACAAGTTCCCGAAGAGGAACCGGAAGAAGAGTCGGAACCGGAAGAAGAATCGGAACCGGAAGAAGAATCGGAACCGGATGAAGAAATAGAACTGGTGGGGGAAATAATAAAACGGTTAAGAAAATCCTCAACCAACCGACCAAGGTTAATTATGGTCAATGGTGTTTCCGCCAAGGAAGCAAAATATTGGGAGGATTACCAATTCTCCGATGAATCAGATTCCGACGAGAATTCCGATGATGTTATAGAAATTACCCCAACTGAATTTAAAAAGGCAAAAGAAAATAATAAGGGAAAGGGCATAAAAATAGAGAAATCTAATTCCAACCCCGATGAACTGTATATGTATCGTCAACTCCCGAAGTCCTTAAGTTGTAACAATGACCCGGGAACCTCTAAACCACCAGGTTTTTCTAAACCAATGTGGATAACGACGGCTCGTATTAGGGGAACATCATATATCCCTAGAAACTTGGCAAAACGAACCAAAATCGAAGAAGAAGAAACGAACGAGTCGGAATAAGATAGTTGTATTCGTGTGGTGTAATATATGTAATATAGTGTTCTTATGCTTTATGATATATGTAAAAATTGCTTGTATTAATAAGTATTTTTTTTATGAATCTAACTCTTGTCTATTTTACAGTTTAAAAACACAAAATGGATAGACAACCCAATATTTTAAGAGACCTACCCGGAGACATGATTGATGAAATCTTGTCTAGAGTCGGGCAGAATTCCTCGGCACAACTATTTAAGGCGAGATCAGTTTGTAAGATATTCGAAGAACGTTCCAAGAATGTCTTGGTTTATAAGAGACTTTCGTTTGAAAGATGGGGGATATCACATTGGGAAACCCATAAGTTACGATGTGTTTACTTTGACGCATATATTGCGGGGAACCCAAATGCTATTTTACGCAACGGGTTAAGAAATTATTTTGACTCAATATATCCGAATATTGGACTTCGTGATTTAGAAAAAGCGGCTAACATGCAACATAAAGAAGCATGTTATGTGTAGTGACCCGAACTTTTCCATGTTTATATATATTAATTGAGATTGATATTTACATGATTAAATGTTTCCAACATGTTAAGCAATCAAACTTGTTAAGACTTGATTAATTGAAATATGTTTCATATAGACAATTGACCACCCAAGTTGATCGGTGATTCACGAACGTTAAAACTTGTAAAAACTATATGATGACATATATATGGATATATATATATAGTTAACATGATACTATGATAAGAAAACATATCATAAAGTATATTAACAATGAACTACATATGTAAAAACAAGACTACCTACTTAATGATTTTTAAACGAGACATATATGTAACGATTATCGTTGTAAAGACATTTAATGTATATATATCATATTAAGAGATATTCATACATGATAATATCATGATAATATAATAATTTAAAATCTCATTTGATATTATAAACATTGAGTTAACAACATTTAACAAGATCGTTAACCTAAAGGTTTCAAAACAACACTTACATGTAACGACTAACGATGACTTAACGACTCAGTTAAAATGTATATACATGTAGTGTTTTAATATGTATTTATACACTTTTGAAAGACTTCAATACACTTATCAAAATACTTCTACTTAACAAAAATGCTTACAATTACATCCTCGTTCAGTTTCATCAACAATTCTACTCGTATGCACCCGTATTCGTACTCGTACAATACACAACTTTTAGATGTATGTACTATTGGTATATACACTCCAATGATCAGCTCTTAGCAGCCCATGTGAGTCACCTAACACATGTGGGAACCATCATTTGGCAACTAGCATGAAATATCTCATAAAATTACAAAAATATGAGTAATCATTCATGACTTATTTACATGAAAACAAAATTACATATCCTTTATATCTAATCCATACACCAACGACCAAAAACACCTACAAACACTTTCATTCTTCAATTTTCTTCATCTAATTGATCTCTCTCAAGTTCTATCTTCAAGTTCTAAGTGTTCTTCATAAATTCCAAAAGTTCTAGTTTCATAAAATCATGAATACTTTCAAGTTTGCTAGCTCACTTCCAATCTTGTAAGGTGATCATCCAACCTCAAGAAATCTTTGTTTCTTACAGTAGGTTATCATTCTAATACAAGGTAATAATCATATTCAAACTTTGGTTCAATTTCTATAACTATAACAATCTTATTTCAAGTGATGATCTTACTTGAACTTGTTTTCGTGTCATGATTCTGCTTCAAGAACTTCGAGCCATCCAAGGATCCATTGAAGCTAGATCCATTTTTCTCTTTTCCAGTAGGTTTATCCAAGGAAATTAAGGTAGTAATGATGTTCATAACATCATTCGATTCATACATATAAAGCTATCTTATTCGAAGGTTTAAACTTGTAATCACTAGAACATAGTTTAGTTAATTCTAAACTTGTTCGCAAACAAAAGTTAATCCTTCTAACTTGACTTTTAAAATCAACTAAACACATGTTCTATATCTATATGATATGCTAACTTAATGATTTAAAACCTGGAAACACGAAAAACACCGTAAAACCGGATTTACGCCGTCGTAGTAACACCGCGGGCTGTTTTGGGTTAGTTAATTAAAAACTATGATAAACTTTGATTTAAAAGTTGTTATTCTGAGAAAATGATTTTTATTATGAACATGAAACTATATCCAAAAATTATGGTTAAACTCAAAGTGGAAGTATGTTTTCTAAAATGGTCATCTAGACGTCGTTCTTTCGACTGAAATGACTACCTTTACAAAAACGACTTGTAACTTATTTTTCCGACTATAAACCTATACTTTTTCTGTTTAGATTCATAAAATAGAGTTCAATATGAAATCATAGCAATTTGATTCACTCAAAACGGATTTAAAATGAAGAAGTTATGGGTAAAACAAGATTGGATAATTTTTCTCATTTTAGCTACGTGAAAATTGGTAACAAATCTATTCCAACCATAACTTAATCAACTTGTATTGTATATTATGTAATCTTGAGATACCATAGACACGTATACAATGTTTCGACCTATCATGTCGACACATCTATATATATTTCGGAACAACCATAGACACTCTATATGTTAATGTTGGAGTTAGCTATACAGGGTTGAGGTTGATTCCAAAATATATATAGTTTGAGTTGTGATCAATACTGAGATACGTATACACTGGGTCGTGGATTGATTCAAGATAATATTTATCGATTTATTTCTGTACATCTAACTGTGGACAACTAGTTATAGGTTACTAACGAGGACAGCTGACTTAATAAACTTAAAACATCAAAATATATTAAAAGTGTTGTAAATATATTTTGAACATACTTTAATATATATGTATATATTGTTATAGGTTCGTGAATCAACAGTGGCCAAGTCTTACTTCCCGACGAAGTAAAAATCTGTGAAAGTGAGTTATAGTCCCACTTTTAAAATCTAATATTTTTGGGATGAGAATACATGCAGGTTTTATAAATGATTTACAAAATAGACACAAGTACGTGAAACTACATTCTATGGTTGAATTATCGAAATCGAATATGCCCCTTTTTATTAAGTCTGGTAATCTAAGAATTAGGGAACAGACACCCTAATTGACGCGAATCCTAAAGATAGATCTATTGGGCCTAACAAACCCTATCCAAAGTACCGGATGCTTTAGTACTTCGAAATTTATATCATATCCGAAGGGTGTCCCGGAATGATGGGGATATTCTTATATATGCATCTTGTTATTGTCGGTTACCAGGTGTTCACCATATGAATGATTTTTATCTCTATGTATGGGATGTGTATTGAAATATGAAATCTTGTGGTCTATTGTTACGATTTGATATATATAGGTTAAACCTATAACTCACCAACATTTTTGTTGACGTTTAAAGCATGTTTATTCTCAGGTGAATATTAAGAGCTTCCGCTGTCGCATACTTAAATAAGGATGAGATTTGGAGTCCATGCTTGTATGATATTGTGTAAAAACTGCATTCAAGAAACTTATTTTGTTGTAACATATTTGTATTGTAAACCATTATGTAATGGTCGTGTGTAAACAGGATATTTTAGATTATCATTATTTGATAATCTACGTAAAGCTTTTTAAAACCTTTATCTATGAAATAAAGGTTATGGTTTGTTTTAAAAATGAATGCAGTCTTTGAAAAACGTCTCATATAGAGGTCAAAACCTCGCAACGAAATCAATTAATATGGAACGTTTTTAATCAATAAGAACGGGACATTTCATTATGCTTACGGATTAGTAATGTTCGCTTCTCACCAAAGTGAGAACAAGAACATCGGGCTACAACTATTAAACAAAACATTTCCACAAGTGACGGAGTCGGTAATTGGGGTAAGAAATGAGGTTTTTAGATTATTACGGGACTGTTGGACATTACGTAACCCTCGTCCCTTTGACGACGTTACAACACGCTGTCTTATCAACGGCCATAATGGTTATGTTCCACAAGACCAAGGATGGGAAGTAATCCTAGTAAAACCAGAATGCATGACTTGTTTCTGGACGTATGAATTACGTGTCTTTATTGCCTTTGCTGAACGACTTGTGTACTAGCTAGAATTATCTTCACAACCATCTTGTATCAAATTTATTGTGTGCTATATTTCATGCTATATGAAAAATAAGCGGTATTGTAAGTTTGTAAAATATTGTGTAAAAGTTTGAACGCGAAATATTATTATAATCAGTTTTTCATATAGAATTGTAGTAGTTGAATTGTATATTAGCTACTAAGTATGAACTTAACGGGTAGGTACTACCCGAATTTAAACTTATAAAACGCTAATATGAAGAAAAAGCTTTTATAAATGAGTTCATATTATGCTACGAAATACTATTAACTACTCTTAATATTCTGTATGATTAACTTGTTCCATTTAACTATTTTGAAGGAAATGGCACCGACTACTCGACACACCGTGAATATGAATGAAGAGGAATTCCGTACTTTTCTAGCTTCAAACATAGCCGCAGTACAGGCTGCGCTACATACCAACAATAACCTTGGATCTAGCAGTACAGGAAATCGTGTAGGATGCACCTACAAAGAATTCACTGCCTGCAAACCTTTGGAATTTGATGGAACCGAAGGACCGATCGGATTGAAACGGTGGACCGAGAAGGTCGAATCGGTGTTTGCCATAAGTAAGTGTACTGAAGAGGACAAAGTGAAGTATGCTACGCATACCTTCACAGGTTCTGCGTTAACATGGTGGAATACCTATCTAGAGCAAGTGGGACAAGACGATGCGTACGCACTACCGTGGTCAGCATTCAAGCACTTGATGAACGAGAAGTACAGTCCCAGAACCGAGGTCAATAAGCTCAAGACAGAACTTAGAGGGTTACGAACCCAAGGATTTGATATTACCACGTACGAAAGACGATTCACAGAATTGTGCCTATTGTGTCCGGGAGCATTCGAAGATGAGGAAGAGAAGATCGACGCGTTTGTGAAAGGATTACCGGAAAGAATCCAAGAAGATATAAGTTCACACGAGCCCGCCTCCATACAACAGGCATGTAGAATGGCTCACAAACTAGTGAACCAGATTGAAGAAAGAATTAAAGAACAGACTGCTGAAGAGGCCAATGTGAAGCAAGTCAAAAGAAAGTGGGAGGAAAATGGTGATAAGAATCACCAATACAACAACAACAACAATCGCAACATCAATCGCAACTACAACAAACGGCTCAACAACAACAACAACAACAACAACAACAACAACAACAACTACAACAATCATCCCAACAACAATAATAACCGCAACAACAACAACAATCAGAAACAGCTATGCCAAAGGTGTGAAAAGTATCACTCGGGGTTCTGCACCAAATTTTGCAACAAGTGTAAAAGAAATGGTCATAGCGCGGCGAAGTGTGAGGTCTACGGACCAGGGGTTAATAGAACAAAAGGAACAAATGGTGTCGGAACGAGTAATGGCGGAGCAAGTAGTGTCGGAGCAAGCTATGCCAATGTAGTTTGTTATAAATGTGGAAAACCGGGCCACATTATTAGAAATTGCCCGAACCAGGAGAACACGAATGGACAAGGCCGCGGAAGAGTTTTCAATATTAATGCGGCAGAGGCACAGGAAGACCCGGAGCTTGTTACGGGTACGTTTCTTATTGACAATAAATCTGCTTACGTTTTATTTGATTCGGGTGCGGATAGAAGCTATATGAGTAGAGATTTTTGTGCTAAATTAAGTTGTCCATTGACGCCTTTGGATAGTAAATTTTTACTCGAATTAGCAAATGGTAAATTAATTTCAGCAGATAATATATGTCGGAATCGAGAAATTAAACTGGTTAGCGAAACATTTAAGATTGATTTGATACCAGTAGAGTTAGGGAGTTTTGATGTGATAATCGGTATGGACTGGTTGAAAGAAGTGAAAGCAGAGATCGTTTGTTACAAAAATGCAATTCGCATTATACGAGAAAAAGGAAAACCCTTAATGGTGTACGGAGAAAAGGGCAACACGAAGCTACATCTTATTAGTAATTTGAAGGCACAAAAACTAATAAGAAAAGGTTGCTATGCTGTTCTAGCACACGTCGAGAAAGTACAAACTGAAGAAAAGAGCATCAATGATGTTCCCGTCGCAAAAGAATTTCCCGATGTATTTTCGAAAGAATTACCGGGATTACCCCCACATCGATCCGTTGAATTTCAAATAGATCTTGTACCAGGAGCTGCACCAATAGCTCGTGCTCCTTACAGACTCGCACCCAGCGAGATGAAAGAACTGCAAAGCCAATTACAAGAACTTTTAGAGCGTGGTTTCATTCGACCAAGCACATCACCTTGGGGAGCTCCTGTTTTGTTTGTCAAGAAGAAAGATGGTACATTCAGGTTGTGTATCGACTACCGAGAGTTGAACAAACTTACCATCAAGAATCGCTACCCACTACCGAGAATCGACGACTTATTTGATCAACTACAAGGCTCGTCTGTTTATTCAAAGATTGACTTACGTTCCGGGTATCATCAAATGCGGGTGAAAGAAGATGATATTCCAAAGACTGCTTTCAGAACACGTTACGGTCATTACGAGTTTATGGTCATGCCGTTTGGTTTAACTAATGCACCAGCTGTGTTCATGGACCTTATGAACCGAGTGTGTGGACCATACCTTGACAAGTTTGTCATTGTTTTCATTGATGACATACTTATTTACTCAAAGAATGACCAAGAACACGGTGAACATTTGAGAAAGGTGTTAGAAGTATTGAGGAAGGAAGAATTGTAAGCTAAGTTTTCAAAGTGTGCATTTTGGTTGGAAGAAGTTCAATTCCTCGGTCACATAGTGAACAAAGAAGGTATTAAGGTGGATCCGGCAAAGATAGAAACTGTTGAAAAGTGGGAAACCCCGAAAACTCCGAAACACATACGCCAGTTTTTAGGACTAGCTGGTTACTACAGAAGGTTCATCCAAGACTTTTCCAGAATAGCAAAACCCTTGACTGCATTAACGCATAAAGGGAAGAAATTTGAATGGAATGATGAACAAGAGAAAGCGTTTCAGTTATTGAAGAAAAAGCTAACTACGGCACCTATATTGTCATTGCCTGAAGGGAATGATGATTTTGTGATTTATTGTGATTCATCAAAGCAAGGTCTCAGTTGTGTATTAATGCAACGAACGAAGGTGATTGCTTATGCATCTAGACAATTGAAGATTCACGAACAAAATTATACAACGCATGATTTGGAATTAGGCGCGGTTGTTTTTGCATTAAAGACTTGGAGGCACTACTTATATGGGGTCAAAAGTATTATATATACCGACCACAAAAGTCTTCAACACATATTTAATCAGAAACAACTGAATATGAGGCAGCGTAGGTGGATTGAACTGTTGAATGATTACGACTTTGAGATTCGTTACCACCCGGGGAAGGCAAATGTGGTAGCCGATGCCTTGAGCAGGAAGGACAGAGAACCCATTCGAGTAAAATCTATGAATATAATGATTCATAATAACATTACTACTCAAATAAAGGAGGCGCAACAAGGAGTTTTAAAAGAGGGAAATTTAAAGGATGAAATACCCAAAGGATCGGAGAAGCATCTTAATATTCGGGAAGACGGAACCCGGTATAGGGCTGAAAGGATTTGGGTACCAAAATTTGGAGATATGAGAGAAATGGTACTTAGAGAAGCTCATAAAACCAGATACTCAATACATCCTGGAACGGGGAAGATGTACAAGGATCTCAAGAAACATTTTTGGTGGCCGGGTATGAAAGCCGATTGTTGCTAAATACGTAGGAGAATGTTTGACGTGTTCTAAGGTCAAAGCTGAGCATCAGAAACCATCAGGTCTACTTCAACAACCCGAAATCCCGGAATGGAAATGGGAAAACATTACCATGGATTTCATCACTAAATTGCCAAGGACTGCAAGTGGTTTTGATACTATTTGGGTAATAATTGATCGTCTCACCAAATCAGCACACTTCCTACCAATAAGAGAAGATGACAAGATGGAGAAGTTAGCACGACTGTATTTGAAGGAAGTCGTCTCCAGACATGGAATACCAATCTCTATTATCTCTGATAGGGATGGCAGATTTATTTCAAGATTCTGGCAGACATTACAGCAAGCATTAGGAACTCGTCTAGACATGAGTACTGCCTATCATCCACAAACTGATGGGCAGAGCGAAAGGACGATACAAACGCTTGAAGACATGCTACGAGCATGTGTTATTGATTTCAGAAACAGTTGGGATCGACATCTACCGTTAGCAGAATTTTCCTACAACAACAGCTACCATTCAAGCATTGAGATGGCGCCGTTTGAAGCACTTTATGGTAGAAAGTGCAGGTCTCCGATTTGTTGGAGTGAAGTGGGGGATAGACAGATTACGGGTCCGGAGATTATACAAGAAACTACCGAGAAGATCATCCAAATTCAACAACGGTTGAAAACCGCCCAAAGTCGACAAAAGAGCTACGCTGACATTAAAAGAAAAGATATAGAATTTGAAATTGGAGAGATGGTCATGCTTAAAGTTGTACCTTGGAAAGGCGTTGTTCGATTTGGTAAACGAGGGAAATTAAATCCAAGGTATATTGGACCATTCAAGATTATTGATCGTGTCGGAACAGTAGCTTACCGACTAGAGTTACCTCAACAACTCGCGGCTGTACATAACACTTTCCACGTCTCGAATTTGAAGAAATGTTTTGCTAAAGAAGATCTCACTATTCCATTAGATGAAATCCAAATCAACGAAAAACTTCAATTCATCGAAGAACCCGTCGAAATAATGGATCGTGAGGTTAAAAGACTTAAGCAAAACAAGATACCAATTGTTAAGGTTCGATGGAATGCTCGTAGAGGACCCGAGTTCACCTGGGAGCGTGAAGATCAGATGAAGAAGAAATACCCGCATCTATTTCCAGAAGGTTCGTCAACACCTTCAACAGCTTAAAATTTCGGGACGAAATTTATTTAACGGGTAGGTACTGTAGTGACCCGAACTTTTCCATGTTTATATATATTAACTGAGATTGATATTTACATGATTAAATGTTTCCAACATGTTAAGCAATCAAACTTGTTAAGACTTGATTAATTGAAATAGGTTTCATATAGACAATTGACCACCCAAGTTGACCGGTGATTCACGAACGTTAAAACTTGTAAAAACTATATGATGACATATATATGGTTATATATATAGTTAACATGATATTATGATAAGTAAACATATCATTAATTATATTAACAATGAACTACATATGTAAAAACAAGACTACTAACTTAATGATTTTGAAACGAGACATATATGTAACGATTATCGTTGTAACGACATTTAATGTATATATATCATATTAAGAGATATTCGTACATCATAATATCATGATAATATAATAATTTAAAATCTCTTTTGATATTATAAACATTGGGTTAATAACATTTAACAAGATCGTTAACCTAAAGGTTTCAAAACAACATTTACATGTAACGACTAACGATGACTTAACGACTCAGTTAAAATGTATATACATGTAGTGTTTTAATATGTATTCATACACTTTTGAAAGACTTCAAGACACTTATCAAAATACTTCTACTTAACAAAAATGCTTACAATTACATCCTCGTTCAGTTTCATCAACAATTCTACTCGTATGCACCCGTATTCGTACTCGTAAAATACACAGCTTTTAGATGTATGTACTATTGATATATACACTCCAATGATCAGCTCTTAGCAGCCCATGTGAGTCACCTAACACATGTGGGAACCATCATTTGGTAACTAGCATGAAATATCTCATAAAATTACAATAATATGAGTAATCATTCATGACTTATTTACATGAAAACAAAATTACATATCCTTTATATCTAATCCATACACCAACGACCAAAAATACCTACAAACACTTTCATTCTTCAATTTTCTTCATCTAATTGATCTCTCTCGAGTTCTATCTTCAAGTTCTAAGTGTTCTTCATAAATTCCAAAAGTTCTAGTTTCATAAAATCAAGAATACTTTCAAGTTTGCTAGCTCACTTCCAATCTTGTAAGGTGATCATCCAACCTCAAGAAATCTTTTTTTCTTACAGTAGGTTATCATTCTAATACAAGGTAATAATCATATTCAAACTTTGGTTCAATTTCTATTACTATAACAATCTTATTTCAAGTGATGAGCTTACTTGAACTTGTTTTCGTGTCATGATTCTGCTTCAAGAACTTCGAGCCATCCAAGGATCCATTGAAGCTAGATCCATTTTTCTCTTTTCCAGTAGGTTTATCCAAGGAACTTAAGGTAGTAATGATGTTCATAACATCATTCAATTCATACATATAAAGCTATCTTATTCGAAGGTTTAAACTTGTAATCACTAGAACATAGTTTAGTTAATTCTAAACTTGTTCGCAAACAAAAATTAATCCTTCTAACTTGACTTTTAAAATCAACTAAACACATGTTCTATATCTATATGATATGCTAACTTAATGATTTAAAACCTGGAAACACGAAAAACACCGTAAAACCGGATTTACGCCGTCGTAGTAACACCGCGGGCTGTTTTGGGTTAGTTAATTAAAAACTATGATAAACTTTGATTTAAAAGTTGTTATTCTGAGAAAATTATTTTTATTATGAACATGAAACTATATCCAAAAATTATGGTTAAACTCAAAGTGGAAGTATGTTTTCTAAAATGGTCATATAGACGTCGTTCTTTCGACTGAAATGACTACCTTTACAAAAACGACTTGTAACTTATTTTTCCGACTATAAACCTATACTTTTTCTGTTTAGATTCATAAAATAGAGTTCAATATGAAACCATAGCAATTTGATTCACTCAAAACGGATTTAAAATGAAGAAGTTATGGGTAAAACAAGATTGGATAATTTTTCTCATTTTAGCTACGTGAAAATTGGTAACAAATCTATTCCAACCATAACTTAATCAACTTGTATTGTATATTATGTAATCTTGAGATACCATAGACACGTATACAATGTTTCGACCTATCATGTAGACACATCTATATATATTTCGGAACAACCATAGACACTCTATATGTGAATGTTGGAGTTAGCTATACAGGGTTGAGGTTGATTCCAAAATATATTTAGTTTGAGTTGTGATCAATACTGAGATACGTATACACTGGGTCATGGATTGATTCAAGATAATATTTATCGATTTATTTCTGTACATCTAACTGTGGACAACTAGTTGTAGGTTACTAACGAGGACAGCTGACTTAATAAACTTAAAACATCAAAATATATTAAAAGTGTTGTAAATATATTTTGAACATACTTTGATATATATGTATATATTGTTATAGGTTCGTGAATCAACCAGTGGCCAAGTCTTACTTCCCGACGAAGTAAAAATCTGTGAAAGTGAGTTATAGTTCCACTTTTAAAATCTAATATTTTTGGGATGAGAATACATGCAGGTTTTATAAATGATTTACAAAATAGACACAAGTACGTGAAACTACATTCTATGGTTGAATTATCGAAATCGAATATGCCCCTTGTTATTAAGTCTGGTAATCTAAGAATTAGGGAACAGACACCCTAATTGACGCGAATCCTAAAGATAGATCTATTGGGCTTAACAAACCCCATCCAAAGTACCGGATGCTTTAGTACTTCGAAATTTATATCATATCCGAAGGGTGTCCCGGAATGATGGGGATATTCTTATATATGCATCTTGTTAATGTCGATTACCAGGTGTTCACCATATGAATGATTTTTATCTCTTTGTATGGGATGTGTATTGAAATATGAAATCTTGTGGTCTATTATTATGATTTGATATATATAGGTTAAACCTATAACTCACCAACATTTTTGTTGACGTTTTAAGCATGTTTATTCTCAGGTGATTATTAAGAGCTTCCGCTGTCGCATACTTCAATAAGGACGAGATTTGGAGTCCATGCTTGTATGATATTGTGTAAAAACTGCATTCAAGAAACTTATTTTGTTGTAACATATTTGTATTGTAAACCATTATGTAATGGTCGTGTGTAAACAGGATATTTTAGATTATCATTATTTGATAATCTACGTAAAGCTTTTTAAACCTTTATTGATGAAATAAAGGTTATGGTTTGTTTTAAAATGAATGCAGTCTTTGAAAAACGTCTCATATAGAGGTCAAAACCTCGCAACGAAATCAATTAATATGGAACGTTTTTAATCAATAAGAACGGGACATTTCAAAACTTGACAATTTGATTTCACATGCTACATAATCGAGTCGTAACGAGCCATAGGACTAATTGAACATCTTTGACCAATCGTGACTATCGTTATTGATACAACCTATTTGTTTAGGTCAAGACTAGCACTATCCTTCGCACACGTTATTTTGTGAAGTACTTTTCGTACGTGCACTCAAGGTGAGATCATAGTCCCACTTTTACTCTTTTTGAACTTACATTTGGGATGAGAAAACATAAACATTTCTTTACTAAGTGAACACAAGTACAGGAAAACAAACATTCTACATACGAGTTTAGAACAAAATCCTCAATTCGATTATCATTAGTTACACTTGCCGGGTGTAAGCGAGAACTTATGTTGTATGGATCCATATGGGTTTGACAAACCCTCATTCAAACGGTTCGCTACCGTTTACGAATGAAATATATTTTCGAGAAACAGTGTATGTTCTAGCACTAAGTGATGGGGTTCAATGGAAGGAAATGTTAAGCATTGATAATTGGGTGCTCGTGAAACAAACTTTTGGAATGTATTACTATTATTTCATTGATGCAAATCTTGTGGTTCACTTGTACTTACTTACTTAAACCTATGATTTCACCAACGTTTTCGTTGACAGATTTCTATGTTTTTCTCAGGTCCTTGAACGATACATGATACATGCTTCCGCTCATTATTTTGATACTTGCATTGGATGTCGAGTATATATGCATACATGGAGCGTCTTTTGGATACTTTTAAATTGTGTCGCATAAGTTTCATTTGTACTTAAAACTTTGTATCGTAACTTGTGGTGGAACTATTCTTGTAAACTTGAACAACCTTTACATTTGAAATGAATGCGACATATCTTTTGGTCAAACGTTGTTTTAAAGACTTATGACCACGTAACGGGACCTAAGTAGACGGCGTCGTCAATGACGATTTGGTCGGGTCGCTACAGATGGTATCAGAGCGTTGGTTGTAGGGATTTAGAGTTCATTGGTGTCAACCTCGAGTCATAGGGTACATTGGTGAGTCTAGACTACAACCGGCATATAGACTTGAAGTAGGAATTACTTGACTACTTGTGCATTTATACTCGAATGCTTCTACTCATATCTACTCTGAGTTCATCTTAATCTCACGTTGTTTAATTTGATTGACGCGCCACCTTGACTATATGAAATGATGTCGAATGCACATATGAATCAGGGTAATATAATTTCCGGGATTATATTACGGTGACTCATATGAACGTTCCGACATTATGACATAAAGAATTTAAGGCGAGTCGAGGAAAAACTTCTCTTTATCTTTATTCTATATCACGGTTAGTATTATTGAGAATACTAATCAATGATATTCTTGTGTCTTGAAGGAACAATGGCTCCTCGTCGTGTACGCCGCAATGAAACTCCCGAACAAGTTCTCGAACGGATGATAGCCACCGCCGTAGATGCGGCCATGGCCGGTCACTCATCCAACAACAATAATAATAACAACCACAACAACAACAACAACAACAACAACAATGGAGCCGGAAACTCAAACGAGGGATGCTCCTATAAAGCTTTCATGGGGTGCAAACCTCACACTTTTGATGGAACCGGGGGACCGGTCGTGCTCACCCGATGGTTTAAGCAAACGGAAGCCGTCTTTAGCATAAGCGGTTGTCGGGACCAAGACAAGGTCAAATACTCCACTCACACCTTCGCCGGTGTCGCTCTTACATGGTGGAATACTTATGTACAATCGGTGGGTACCGATGAAGCTCATGCCCTCTCTTGGGCCGACTTGAGGGAAAAGATGATTATCGAATATTTCCCTCGTGAGGAAACCCGAAGGCTCGAACAAGAGATAAGAACTTTAAAGGCGATCGGAAATGATCTCAAGGCTTATAATCAACGATTTTCCGAACTAGCCTTGATGTGCCCAAATCTTGTGAACCCCGAAGCTTTAAGGGTTGAACTTTACATGGATGGTCTTCCAAAGAGTATCAAACACGGAGTAATGTCATCCAAACCCACTAATCATCAAGAAGCTTTGAACATGGCCCGCAAATTGATAGAAACGGTTGACGAAATCGTAGTTCCGGCACCTAAGGCCGAGGATAAATCGGGCGGCAACAAAATAAAATGGGAACCCTCCCAATCAAACAACAACAACTTTGCTAAGAAGCCTTACACCTCCGACGGCAAGAAGGGTTATGCCGGGAACCTACCTCTTTGCAACAAATGCAACAAACATCACTTTGGCGAATGTAGTAAGTTAATTTGCCACCGGTGCCAAGGAGTTGGTCATAAGGCCAACAATTGTAAAAGTGCCACTCCCGTCGCTCGAAAGTGGCCCAATGCAACAAAGACGGGCACTTGTTATGAATGTGGCCAAACGGGCCATTATAGAAATGCATGCCCGAAGAGGAAAGATAACCCCAACACGCGTGGCCGAGCTTTCAACATCAACACCGAGGAAGCCCGGGATGACGCTGAACTAGTCACGGGTACGTTTCTTCTCAACAATTCTTATGTCTCTTGCTTATTCGATTCGGGTGCCGATAAATGCTTTGTATCCAAGACTTTGACTCATTCTTTTAGCACTCCACCTCTTCCATTAGATACCACTTATACCATTGAAGTGGCTAACGGGAAACTATTAAGTGCCGACACATATTACCGGGGGTGTACGATAAACATTTTGGGTAAAGAATTTGAAATTGACTTGATACCCATAGAACTAGGAAGCTTTGATGTAATAATCGGTATGAATTGGTTAGTCAAAACGAAATCTCACATCCTTTGTGATCTTAACGCAATCCGAATTCCTATCGAGAATGGTGAACCTTTGATCGTCTATGGCGATAAGAGTTGCACCGGACTCAACCTCGTTTCGTGTATTAAAGTTAGAAAACTACTCCGTAAGGGTTGTTTTGCGATCCTTGCTCACGTTAAGAAAGTCGAGTCCGACGAGAAGCACATCGGTGATGTGCCAATTGTTAGTGACTATTCCGATGTATTTCCCGATGAATTGCCGGGTCTTCCACCTCATCGACCGGTTGAATTTCAAATCGATCTTATTCCGGGAGCCGCACCCATAGCACGTGCACCATATAGACTCGCTCCATCTGAAATGCAAGAATTGCAAAGTCAAATCCAAGAACTACTTGATCGTGGTTTTATCCAACCTAGCCATTCACCTTGGGGCGCTCCGATTTTGTTTGTTAAAAAGAAAGACGGATCCCTACGAATGTGGATTGATTATCGTGAACTAAATAAATTGACGGTTAAGAACCGATATCCTCTTCCTCGCATCGATGACCTCTTTGATCAACTACAAGGGTCTTGTGTATATTCGAAAATCGATCTCCGCTCGGGTTATCATCAATTGAGGGTTAAGGGGGAAGATGTCTCCAAAACCGCTTTCCGAACTCGTTATGGTAGTTATGAATTCCTTGTCATGCCATTTGGTCTCACTAACGCACCGGCGGTGTTCATGGATCTTATGAACCGTGTGTGCAAACCGTATCTTGATAAATTCGTTATTGTGTTCATCGATGACATATTGATCTATTCTAAAAATGAAAAAGAACACGAACAACATCTCCGACTTGTGCTTGAACTCTTGAGACAAGAACAACTCTATGCCAAATTCTCCAAGTGTGAATTTTGGTTAAAGGAAGTTCAATTTCTTGGTCATGTTGTAAGTGACCAAGGTATTAAAGTCGATCCGACGAAAATCGAAGCCATTAGCAAATGGGAGACTCCTACTACTCCTACTCACATTCGTCAATTTTTGGGTCTCGCCGGGTACTATCGTAGATTCATCGAAAACTTCTCTTTGGTTGAACGTCCTCTAACCGCATTGACTCACAAGGGAAGGAAATTCATTTGGGCGACCGAACATGAATCCGCATTCCAAATCTTGAAAACGAAGCTAACCACCGCTCCTATCTTGTCACTTCCCGAAGGCAATGATGACTTTGTTGTATATTGTGATGCCTCGAAACATGGTTTTGGGTGTGTATTGATGCAAAGAACGAAAGTCATTGCTTATGCTTCTCGACAACTCAAAATTCATGAACGAAACTATACGACACATGATCTCGAACTCGGAGCCGTTGTCTTTGCACTTAAAATGTGGAGACACTATCTTTATGGAACCAAGAGTACTATCTTTACCGACCACAAAAGTCTCCAACACATTTTCGATCAAAAGCAACTAAACATGAGACAACGAAGGTGGATTGAAACCTTAAACGATTACGATTGCGAGCTTCGTTACCATCCCGGGAAGGCAAATGTAGTAGCCGATGCCTTAAGTCAAAAAGAAAGAGCGGTGCCTCTTCGTGTCCGAGCCTTAAACATCACCATCCACACAAACCTTAATAGCCAAATTCGGGTAGCCCAAGATGAGGCTCTCAAGGATGAAAACCTTTCACACGAGCTCTTGAACATTCTCGTCTCTCGATTCGAAATTAGGGAGACCGGACTCCGATATTACGCCGGAAGGATTTGGGTGCCTAGTTATGGGGACCTACGAATCCTTATTTTAGATGAAGCCCATAAGTCACGATACTCGATTCACCCCAGTGCCAATAAGATGTACCACGACCTTAAACAACTATATTGGTGGTCGAACATCAAAAGGGACGTAGCTACTTATGTTTCCAAGTGTTTGACATGTTCCAAAGTCAAAGCCGAACACCAAAGACCGTCCGGACTACTTCAACAACCTGAGATCCCGCAATGGAAGTGGGAAAGGATAACGATGGATTTTATCACCAAACTACCAAAAACGACGGGCGGTTATGATACCATTTGGGTTATTGTTGACCGTCTCACCAAATCCGCACACTTCCTGGCCATGAAAGAAACGGACAAAATGGAGAAACTTGAACAACTTTACATTAAGGAGATCGTAGCCCGACACGGTGTACCTTTATCGATTATCTCCGACCGAGATGGCCGTTTCGTTTCTAGATTTTGGCGTACTTTGCAAGAAGCGTTGGGAACGCGTTTAGACATGAGCACCGCATATCATCCTCAAACCGATGGAAAAAGCGAACGCACAATTCAAACCTTAGAGGACATGTTACGAGCTTGCGTGGTTGATTTTGGAAAAGCTTGGGACAAGCACTTACCTCTCGCCGAGTTCTCTTACAACAATAGTTACCACGCGAGTATAAAGGCCGCACCTTTTGAAGCGCTATATGGCCGAAAATGTCGTTCACCTCTTTGTTGGGCCGAAGTAGGCGACGTACAAATCACCGGACCCGAACTCATTCACGAAACCACCGAGAAGATCGTTCAAATCCGAGATAGGCTTCGGACGGCCCGGAGTCGTCAAAAGTGCTATACCGACAAAAGACGCAACGGCCTTGAATTTCAAGTCGGTGACCGCGTCATGTTAAAAGTCGCACCTTGGAAGGGTGTAATCCGTTTTGGGAAACGCGGGAAGCTAAATCCACGGTATATTGGTCCTTTCGAAATCTTGGAGCGTATTGGAACCGTTGCGTATCGTTTAGATCTTCCGCCTCAATTGAACTCCGTTCATCCTACCTTCCATGTATCTAACTTGAAAAAGTGTCTTGCCGAACCCGATATCGTCATCCCTCTCGAGGAACTTACTATTGATGACAAACTTCATTTTGTAGAGGAACCGGTTGAAATTGTGGACACCTCTGTCAAGACATTGAAACAAAGCCGAATCCCGATTGTTAAAGCCCGTTGGAACGCCAAAAGGGGACCCGAGTTTACTTGGGAAAGACAAGATCAAATGCAAAGGAAGTATCCTCATCTATTCGTGAATTCGGAAACACAAGATCTCGAGGAAGAAACAACGACTACTACGCCTACTTAAATTTCGGGACGAAATTTCTTTTAAGGAGTAGGTAATGTAACATCCCGCCTTTTTCCATTTACTTTTCCGTTATACTAATATAAAGTCCGTTATATGTTTATAACATCTCCCGTTGATACGCGTTTTAAATTATCTCGTTTAGGAAATTCACGCACCCGAACGAAAGTTGAGGGACTAAACTTGACAAGGGATCAAACCCTTGACTAGGTCAAAGGGTCAAACCCCTTTCACCCATTCATTTTCATCTCCATCTCTCTCTCTTTCTCTCTAGCAAGAACACACACCATTACCAAATTCATTCAATCATCATCTAAATCCGATCTAGGAGGCTTACAACAAAATAAATTACATATTCGTAATCCTCTCTTCATCCTCTTCATTTTGGTACCAACTTCATCTCGTTTGGGTAACATTTCTAAAACTCTATATTTCTCTAAATTCGTATTTTTGACTTGAAATGGTGTTAGTTAGTGTCTATGGCTCATTGTGATGTCGTGTGTGTAATTTATATGCTCGATCTCGTTGTTTTAGTGTAACTAGCATGAACTTGACTTTTGGTGTGTTGTTCTTGAATTTTGGATGATCATATGTTGTTAGATGTTAAAAGTTCATGTTCTAATTGTGTTCCTAGTATCACTAGCTTCAATTTGATGTGTAGGTTGCCTTAGAAAACTTCATGAACTTGATTATTGATTTTGGTGAATTTGGGTTAGGGTTTGATGAACTTGAAATGGACTTTTGATGCATTGAATGCCATGGATTATTATTGGTAAGTGTTTAGTTGGATTGTATGCTTGATTACCTTCGAAACGGCATATCATTCATGTAAATTGGTTGCCCGAATCATTGAATTGCATTTATGAACTTGTATGCGGTTAATGTTAAGCATTAGATGCGGTTTTGGTTGTTGTAATAGGTAGATGGATTGATGAAATGTGTTTAGTTGTTTTCCTCGTCAAATTACCTTCCCAACGGTATAGGATACTTGTCTTGATTGTTTGCGGATCATAAATGGTGATTGTTTGAAGTTAGGTTCGTGCATAAAACTTAAAAATTGCCAGAACTCTCTGCACAGGTAATGGCGCGGCGCGCCATATACCCGCGCGGCGCGCCATTTTGGTCTGTCCAACTTTGTCAATTTTCGAATAATGTTTGCTATGCTACGCACCTCCGATTCACATGTAACTTGTCCTAACATGCTCATACATGATTAAAAACCTCAGAAAAATAGTTCGGGACCCAACCCGAACGTGTTGACTTTTTCGTTGACTTTGACCGACCAAAGTTTGACTTTTTGTCAAACTTAACCAAATGATTATGCAACCTTCCTAACTTGTTTATATACTTGTACCTTGCATGAAACTTGACAATTTGATTTCACATGCTACATAATCGAGTCGTAACGAGCCATAGGACTAATTGAACATCTTTGACCAATCGTGACTATCGTTATTGATACAACCTATTTGTTTAGGTCAAGACTAGCACTATCCTTCGCACACGTTATTTTGTGAAGTACTTTTCGTACGTGCACTCAAGGTGAGATCATAGTCCCACTTTTACTCTTTTTGAACTTACATTTGGGATGAGAAAACATAAACATTTCTTTACTAAGTGAACACAAGTACAGGAAAACAAACATTCTACATACGAGTTTAGAACAAAATCCTCAATTCGATTATCATTAGTTACACTTGCCGGGTGTAAGCGAGAACTTATGTTGTATGGATCCATATGGGTTTGACAAACCCTCATTCAAACGGTTCGCTACCGTTTACGAATGAAATATATTTTCGAGAAACAGTATATGTTCTAGCACTAAGTGATGGGGTTCAATGGAAGGAAATGTTAAGCATTGATAATTGGGTGCTCGTGAAACAAACTTTTGGAATGTATTACTATTATTTCATTGATTAAAATCTTGTGGTTCACTTGTACTTACTTACTTAAACCTATGATATCACCAACGTTTTCGTTGACAGATTTCTATGTTTTTCTCAGGTCCTTGAACGATACATGATACATGCTTCCGCTCATTATTTTGATACTTGCATTGGATGTCGAGTATATATGCATACATGGAGCGTCTTTTGGATACTTTTAAATTGTGTCGCATAAGTTTCATTTGTACTTAAAACTTTGTATCGTAACTTGTGGTGGAACTATTCTTGTAAACTTGAACAACCTTTACATTTGAAATGAATGCGACATATCTTTTGGTCAAACGTTGTTTTAAAGACTTATGACCACGTAACGGGACCTAAGTAGACGGCGCCGTCAATGACGATTTGGTCGGGTCGCTACACGCGCCTTACCATATTATCTTCGTGAAGAACAATCTTAACTTGTTCCTTGACTAGATTGACTACTTGCTCGTCAATCGTATCTAAGAACATCTTTTTAACGTCCTCTAGAAACCCCGCTTTGTGACGTTCAAAGATGGCCTCAACCTTAGCCGTGAACTCGGAGTCCTCGCCTTGATCACCATTATCATGTCCGTTCCTCGTCTTCATTCTAAGAAATGAACTCGGTTAGGAACGCAACACGAATAAATTATATACACCGTCGCGAACACTAATCACAATCAAGTAAATACGCCACCATTCACACATCCCATCTGGTTCAATACTTGTTGTACATCACTTACTTGACTTGGCTTGCAACCGTAATAATGGTCGCGAAGCATTATTACGCTCACACGTCATGCCGAGCTCATGAATACAACAACTATTTCGCTAGACGTTCAACACAAAACAACATGATTAGTAACAACATAATCAATACATATTTAGTTCACCTATTCTCTAAGGCACTAACTAAAACCCGAACCGACCCGTAATCCTACAAGTCCCGCATAATAGCACACACAAAAAGTCTAAGTCTAGGCGCCTATCTCAAGTCACCTAAATCCCTTAGACCATGCTCTGATACCACTTGAAACAACCCAACCCGTATTAAAACCGGCCCATAAAAATTTTTCCTTTTAATACGCGTTAAATAATACTTTAGGTCCCAATACACAATTTCCAAAACATATTTGTTACCGAAGTAAGTTCAACGAACTTAAAACATACATTAATAATTTAAACTCCTTAATACAATAATATGTTATTTAAAACATAACCCGAGCATGGTGATTTGGGACTACGCTACCCAAATCCTAATCGAGTCCAAAAGCAAGATCTTCTAAAGCAACCTAACCAAGATCTCTAATCCCCAAGCTTACCCGAGCCGCCAAGCATGCGAACCTATAAAAATGTAAACAACGAGAGGGTAAGCTAATGCTTAGTGAATGCAATACTTATACGCATACATACATAATCCAATTACTTGCATACACCTACACAACAACACAATATCATTAGCATACCACAATAAACGAATAAATGAATACACGAATAATCATACGTACAATGCTAGTAGAACATACACAACCCAATATACACAATGTCGACATTCGACTCGATGGTGGCCGACGAAGAGCGGTAGGTCAAATACGTTAACCACTCACCACCCATCGCAACACGTACGTGGTCGACGAAGAGCGGTAGGTCAAATACGTTAACCACTCACCACTACGCACCATGAGGCCGACGAAAAGTGCAACCGAAACATTAACACTTACCTCAATCACAAGGATGGCCGACGAAAAGCAAAATCGCTTACCATCCCACGATAAGTGGCCAACGAAGAGCGAATCCCTAAACGGATAACACTCACCACTTACCCATACACACATGTGGCCGACGAAGAGCGATAGGTCAAATGTTAATCACTCTCCACAAAACAAAATATACACACGTGACCGACGAAGAGTGATAGGTCAAACATTAACCACTCGTCACATATCCAAACGCACACATGTAGCCGACGAAGAGTGATAGATCAAACATTAATCACTCGCTACATAACCAATACTAACATGTAACCGACGAAGAGCGATAGGTCAAACATTTATCACTCGTCACATGCCTCACCTCCATTTGTGGTCGACAAAGAGTCATTCCTTACGGAAATCACTCCCCACATTCCAAACACACACATACACACGTGGCCGACAAAGAGCGATAGGTCAAACATTTATCACTCGCCACATACACAAAACGAATATAGCCAACGAAGAGCTATCCACACGGATATCACTCACTATATTTTCCCAACTCAAATGTGGTCCACGAAAAGTGAATCCTAACGGATGTCACTTACCATGTCGCACGCAAGCAACCAAATTATATACATAAGCGTATAAATATTCCACTCACTTCGATTACTTGAAAAGCAATCCCGCTTGAGCTCCAAATCGTCCAAATGCAAATCACCTAAGTAATTTACAAACAAATAAGCTAAACATTCTAGCTTATACCCAAAACACCAATAAGTGCAATATTAACCCATTTGCACTTACTTCCAATTTGACTAAGTCAAATCTCGCCCAAAACACCCATAATCACAATCAACTAGTGATTATGTTCTAACACCATATTTTACACAATGTTTCAACATCAAAACATATTACTTGCATCAATTACACAAAAACCCATTTTGACCTAAACTCAAGTCAAAATCTCACCGTTTACAAGTCTTGACACCAAAACACATTTAGCTCGGTTTAATACTTCAACTAAATCCATTTTAAGTTTATAAACCTTAATAAATCAACAATCGGGCCAAAATCATCACCAAACCCTAATTTTGGCTCTAGTCAAAATTAGTCAACTCCAAGAACCCTAAATGTCCCCAAAACCTCAATAATCACTAATACTAGTGATTATACACCATTTACAAGTCTTACAAGCATAAACTTGCACACCAAACCCAAAACCCGACATTAACAACAATAAACCCGAATCTTGGTGTTAACCTTCAATTAACAACTAAATGAGTTTCACTTATGAATCATACAATCAAAAGCCCTAAACTTGAATGATGAACACGAAAATGAATTTCGGAGTTAGAGCTTACCACTAGTATCACCGTGTAGCTAAGAACGAGGAGAACACACTTGTCAACTACGCCAAAGATCAAAACCCGCTTCTTCCTTTCCAAAATCCCACTTGAAACACTTGGGGTATTTGAGTTTCTTGAGAGAAAATGAAAGAAAAGGAAAAAGAAAATAAGAAATGAAATGGGTGGACCAGATTTTAGATCCCCATCTGGCTTAATCGTGAAATGACCAATTTGCCCTTGAACTTCATTTAAATTTACAAGAATCTGGTGCCAGTTCGCACCATTTGCCGCGCCGCGGCCTAATTCGTCGCGCCGCGATGATTGCCTTGAACTGGGATCACTTTTAAACGAACTTCTGCTCTGGATTTCTTCGAAACGCCGCTCCGCGGCCCTCTTTGTCGCGCCGCGACCTATAACTGGGTCTGGGATCATTCTTTGTCGTACTTCTGATCTCAACTTCAGTTCATTGCCGCGCCGCGGCCTCCTTTGTCGCACCGCGACACAATGCTCGACCTGAGCCCTTCTCTCGCGTACAAGACTTTAACACCCGAACATGTCCCGAACCCTTCATACGCCTATCGTACATACACAATACACTTATAAATCATGTACGGGGAAAAACGGGGTGTTACAGCACAACGCCGAGTTTTAACGCCGGGTGTCGGGGATCCCACTGTCCCCACCGTTAAATTTCAATAACGGTGAAAAATAACTCCTGGTGCTGTTACCCGGCTCGGTTTTGACTTTCCCTTTTGGGCACCCATTTTTTTCCCCATAGGAACCAGATTTGGTTTCAACTCGATCACGTGACATCATGTGCCTTCTCCATCGTTACAAAATTGACCACCTCGTTTGTTGGCTAGTCAGAACCTCTGTATTTGCCATTCTCTATCACCATGAACATAAGATCGATTAAAATTTGTGATGGATTGATTCAAAAGTCCATCCATTTACGAAACTTTAAAATCTTTCTAACCCTTCATCCTATAATAACTCATAATTATTTTTTAACTTTTAAAAAAATACGATTCTAAGTTTGAACATTAGAAGAAGTGAAATCTCGAAGGTTCATTTAACTCATTCAATACAAGGTATGTCTATTAAGTATTAACTTACGAATTGAAACTAACGATACTTTTTGACATCCATGATATATTGTAATATTCTGTTAATTTGTATTATTCATGTAGTGATATTGATGGTGTACAGAAGGTGTTCGACAAAAGTCCTTATACAAAGATGACTTACAATCCCCTAAACGGCATGCCTTCATCTTATGATCACAGATCGAGGATGACATACAAGGAATATACTGATAACATAACAATCTCATATGAAGAGATAGCAGCAGCCACTAACAACTTTGCTGATGAAAACCTCATATGACATCTCAAATATTTAAGCATGTTGCCAATGGAAGTCCTTATACAAGGTGTTCGTCTGAGACAGATGTTTCTTAGAGTGTACTCCTTGATGAGCGGCCTATATTAGGTAAGTTGAATGAGTGCTCAATTAATTGTATTAATTTGGTGTTTTTAATATATGTATAGCGGTGGCAGAACTTGAAAATCTTAACATGGAGGCGAGTAGCATATAAGTGTTGGTTTATATGCTCAAGACACAATATATGTATACACTACTAATAACATATGAACCTATAGGGTCACACACAAATAGCAAATAAATATCAATTAAGTATTTAAATGGGATTTAAATATCATCAACCATAAAATGTTTAATAACATTATTATTTAGGAGAAATAATGATGTAGCATGAGAATATAAGTACGTACAAATGAACTAGTAATATTACAAGTAACATTCTCTTGTGTTATATTTATTAGAAAAAATACAATATGGTATGGTCATAAGTCATGAGTGGCATGACCATAAGTCATGAGTGGTATGGTCATTAATCAAGGGTGGTATGGTCATAAGTCATGAGTAATATGATCATAATTCTTATGCCATCATTTTGTCCAGCAATTATTGTTGCTTTTGTATGTGTGATGTGTGTAAGAACACTTCTTAAATAAGTGACTTACATACACTTGCAAAAAAACACATACGTACACACATATGAATGAAATGGATTCAAGTGTCATTTCATTTTTTATCATTTCATTTTTTAACTCATGCAAATAACTTTCAAGTAACTCTTTTAGTAAGTAAAAGTGTTAGTGTTCTTCATCTTGTTATTTCACTTATTATTGGTTGATAAGGACTAGCATCCATTTGGTATTGGAACTTTGCTCAAGTGTGGATTACCGATAGAGGAAGACTACATTGGCTTCTTGGTATTCTTAGTATCCATAACTTCTCAAGTTCAAAGTCTTCAAAGGTTGTAGTCTTTAAACTCACTATTTATTATTTAGTTTTCTTAACTACATGCAATTGGATCTTTGGTGGGGAGTTTTTGAAAGGTTTAAAAATTGTTGTACATGCTTTCGCTGCTAAATTGTTATAAGAAATTTTATACAAATCCCTAAAGTGGTATCAAGAGCCGCTTTTGCATATGTTAAGAAACTTATGTTATATACAATAAGAACTTGTTCTTATTATTAGAAATGAACAACTTTTCTTCAAAAAGGGAAAAGTTGTAGATTTCTAAAATGCAACTGATAATGCTAAAAACGAACATATATTTCATAGCATTATCCCTCAAGAAAGACAAGCTTTTAGTTGCAATTGTTCTATTTACAAGTGATATTCGTTTAAATAATAAAAGGTGAAGACAAAAGACAGATTCGACGAATTGAAGACGCAAACGACCAAAAAGCTCAAAAGTACAAAGTACAATCAAAGAGGTTCCAATTATTGATGAGAAACGTCTCAAAATTACAAGAGTACAAGACGCGAAACGCAAAGTACAAGATATTAAATTATACGCAAGGACGTTCGAAAATCCGGAACCGGGACCAGAGTCAACTCTCAACGCTCGACGCAACGGACTAAAAAATTACAAGTCAACTATGCACATAAATATAATATAATATATAAATAATTCTTAAAATTATTTATATATTATATATATTTAATTAAAACCGTCGGCAGAAGAAAACAACAACATGTGAGCCTCCCCAGCTGGCCATGCGATCGCATGGCCTTGAAGAGCAAAGCTCATGCGATCGCATGAGCCCTTTTTTCAGCTCACAGGCCTATAAATTTCGAGCTTTGGTGCATCATTTAAACATCTTTTTCCCTTCATTCATCAACGTATATGTATATATATTTATATTATAATTTTAATTTTAATTTTAATTTCTAATAATAAGGGTATGTTAGCGAATGTTGTAAGGGTGTAAGTCGAAATTCTGTCCGTGTAACGCTACGCTATTTTTAATCATTGTAAGTTATGTTCAACCTTTTTACATTAATGTCTCGTAGCTAAGTTATTATTATACTTATTTAAAACGAAGTAATCATGATGTTGGGCTAATTACTAAAATTGGGTAATTGGGCTTTGTACCATAATTGGGGTTTGGACAAAAGAACGACACTTGTGGAAATTAGACTATGGGCTATTAATGGGCTTTATATTTGTTTAACTAAATGATAGTTTGTTAATTTTAATATAAAGATTTACAATTGGACGTCCCTATAAATAACCATATACACTCGATCGGACACGATGGGCGGGATATTTATATGTACGAATAATCGTTCATTTAACCGGACACGGAAATGGATTAATAGTCTATGGAATTATTAAAATAGGGGTGAATTATGTACAAGGACACTTGGCATAATTGTTAACAAAGTATTAAAACATTGGGTTACACGCAGTTGATATCCTGGTGTAATTATTAAACAAAGTATTAAAACCTTGTTACAGTTTAAGTCCCCAATTAGTTGGAATATTTGACTTCGGATATAAGGATAATTTGACGAGGATACTCGCACTTTATATTTATGACTGATGGACTGTTATGGACAAAAACCAGACGGACATATTAAATAATCCGGGACAAAGAACAATTAACCCATGGGAATAAACTAAAATCAACACGTCAAACATCATGATTATGGAAGTTTAAATAAGCATAATTCCTTTATTTTCATATTTAATTACACTTTTAATTATCGCACTTTTATTTATTGTCATTGTATTTAATTGCACTTTTAATTATCGTACTCTTTAATTATCGTAATTTTATTTTATCGCACTTTTATTTATCGCAATTTCATTATCGTTATTTACTTTACGCTTTAAATTAAGTCTTTTATTTATTTAATATTTTATATTAGGTTTTAACTGCGACTAAAGTTTTAAAAATCGACAAACCGGTCATTAAACGGTAAAAACCCCCCTTTATAATAATAATATTACTTATATATATATTTGTATTTTTATAAATTTAAACTAATATAGCGTTAAGCTTTGTTTAAAAGATTTCCCTATGAAACGAACCGGACTTACTAAAAACTACACTACTGTACGATTAGGTACACTGCCTATAAGTGTTGTAGCAAGGTTTAGGTATATCCATTCTATAAATAAATAAATATCTTGTGTAAAATTGTATCATATTTAATAGTATTTCCTAGTAAAATATAAGCTATTTCATATACGCCTCGCATAACATCAAGTATTTTTGGCGCCGCTGCCGGGGAACATATCTGCTTAAACGCCGGAAGCGCAACGCTATATATATAAAAAAAATAAAAAATTATTTTTTAGTTTACTTTTATAAAAAAATACGCTTTTGTAAAAATACGTTTTAAATATTTGAAAATATAAAAAGAAAACAAAAATATAAATATTTTTAAGAGTTTGTTAAATATTTAAGTTCTATAAAAGTTTCTTTATCTTTATTTTATAAAAATATAAGTTTTATTTAATTTATATAAATATATTATAAATATATAAATCAGCAAAACAGAAAAAAAATATATAAAAAATAAAAACAATCGAGTCCAGTACTGTAGCAGCCCAGTCACTGGCCCGAAACCCTAGCTCATGCGATCGCATGAGCCCGAAGGCAATTTCTCATGCGATCGCATGAGAGTGTCTGACACGCCAAACAACCCTAATTCTGTAATCATTACGGAGTAATTATTATTATTATTATTTAATTTAAACTCTAATTAGGGTATTATTATTATATAATTTAGTTTTTATTATTATTTTGTATATTTAGTTTAATTAGTTTAAATAATTTATAAAATTAATAGTTTTATTAAATAAATAATATAAAAATAATATTTTTATAAAAAATTGTAATTTTTACAACTTTTAGTATATTTTTATATTTTGTACCCCTTTTTATCGTTTTAACGTAATTTTTGTATTTTTCGCTCGTATTTAGTTTTAAGATATAGTTTTTACCATAGTTATTTTTACTTCTAGATTTTTAGGCTTTGCCGTAAAATCCCTTAAGTGCTTTTTCTTTAGACTAAGATCTAGGTACTTTAGAATTTTGCGATGCCGTTTTTAGTTCCTTTTTAAGTTATTGCCATTTGGGATATAGTTTTTCTATTAAGCTTTAATATTTTTAGACGCAACTTTTAATTCTTAGTTTTTAGTTCCTTTTTAAGTTTCGACGCGCTACTTTCTTATTTTTATTTTTCAACGCCTATTATTTTTCAATTTTTTATTTTTCGACCTTTTTCGACGCGTTCTTTTTCTTTCTTATTTCTCGCCAATCTAGTTTTTAGGACATAGATTTTTATTCTATTTCTTCTCTAAAATTTCTTTAATGTACGAAAATTTATTTTAAGCGGTTAAATTGATAGACATCAAAATTTTCTGGTTCGTAGTAATAGTTGGATTTGTACGTGGACCGGGTTATTGGAGCCAAACAGTACTCAATTATATTGAGACCAAACGAATCCTGCCCCTCTGCTGCATCTTTTGGCTATTCGAAACGTGAGCAAAATCAGAAAAGTCTATTAATTGGATAACTTATATAATTTTTCTTCCTTTTTAAAAACAAATAGGATATTCAGTGAATGCACCGAGCAAAACGTTCACCACCTTTTGTACGTTCACCACCTGTAACTCGATCAAGACATCTAGCAAATATTGTCGCCGTTGATTTTTCTTTAGACCAAGTATTCCAATTCAAATTTCCGATAATCCATTTTTTGAACCCGACCTCACAATTGAGAATCCGGAGAATATTCAGGGACGATTTATAGATCCTGAACCATTAATCTTTCCTCCGGAACCACCAATCATTCAAACAGAGATTGTTGAGGAACGAACTATTAAATCAGAATCCTCTAGTGATTCAGATTCAACAAATTCAATCATGGAGAATCTGGAACCTCTAAGTATGGAAGACCGAATGAGAGCTAAACGCACTGGCCAAGGTCACGCAATTACTCAACCTGACATAAATGCGCCAGATTATGAAATCAAAGGACAAATTCTACACATGGTGACTAATCAATGCCAATTTAGTGGTGCGCCGAAGGAAGATCCAAATGAATATCTTCGTACCTTTAATAGGATCTGCACTCTATTTAAAATAAGAGAAGTTGAAGATGAACAGATATATCTCATGTTATTTCCCTGGACTTTAAAGGGAGAAGCCAAAGATTGGTTGGAATCGTTACCTGAAGGGGCGATTGATACATGGGACGTTTTAGTTGAAAAATTTCTTAAACAATTCTTTCCGGCATCTAAAGCCGTGAGACTTCAAGGAGAAATTGTTACGTTCACACAGAAGCCAAATGAAACTCTATATGAGGCATGGACAAGATTTGAAAAGTTATTAAGAGGATGTCCGCAACATGGTTTAGACACCTGTCAAATAGTACAAATATTCTACCAAGGATACGACATCACTACAAGGAAAGACATAGACATAGCAGCTGGTGGTTCCATTATGAAGAAAACAGAAACTGATGCTTATAAAATTATTGATAACACTGCTTCCCACTCACATGAGTGGCACCAAGAAAAAGATATCGTTAGATCATCTAAAGCAGCTAGAGCCGATTCTAGCCATGACTTAGATTCTATTTCTGCAAAGATAGATGCTGTCGAGAGACGAATGGAAAAGATGACTAAGGATATACACTCAATACGAATTAGTTGTGAGCAGTGTGGAGGACCACATTTGACAAAAGATTGTCTCAATATTGAACTAACAATGGAACAAAGAGAGAATGTTTCATACATAAACCAAAGGCCTGGAAATAATTATCAGAATAATTATCAACCGTCAAGACCAATCTACAATCAAAATCAGAACTATAACCGAAATGTTCCATACAACAACCAACAAGGTCCCAGCAATCAACAAGTATCTAACAATACTTACAATCAGCAAAGACCTATTTTTCAAAATAAACCACCACAAACCGATGATAAAAAGCCAAATTTAGAAGATATGATGTCGAAGCTAGTTGAATCTCAAACGCAGTTTTTCACATCTTAGAAACAAACCAATGAACAAAATGCTCAAGCATTTAGAAATCAACAAGCTTCTATTCAAAATTTGGAACAAGAAGTGAGCAACCTAGCAAGGTTAATAGGTGAAAGAAAACCGGGAAGTCTACCTAGTGATACAAATGCTAACCCCCGGAATGAAACAGCTAAAGCTATTACCACAAGAAGTGGTATTACACTTAAACCACCTGAAATACCTGTAATTTCTGATGAAGCTATTCCTACTCAACAAGAACCACAATCTGATCAAGATAAGGAAAAAGAACCGGTAGTTGAAAAGGTTAATGAAGATAACACAGTTAAGACTAAACCTTATGTTAAACCATACCAACCACCACTTCCTTACCCGAGTAAAATGAGAAAAGAGAGACTTGAAGCCGAGCAATTCAAATTCTTGGATATGTTTAAACAAATAAATGTCAATTTTCCTTTCATTGATGTGATTTCATGAATGCCTAGATATGCTAAATTTCTGAAAGATCTAATCACGAATAGAAAGAAAATGGAAGAACTCTCGGCTGTTACTATGAATGCTAATTGTTCAGCAGTGTTGTTGAATAAGATACCAGAAAAACTATCTGATCCAGGAAGTTTCACAATTCCATGTTTTCTGGGTAGTCTTAGTTCAATAGAAGCATTGGCAGACTTAGGTGCTAGTATAAATTTAATGCCGTATTCACTATACGCTAAACTAGACCTTGGAGAATTGAAACCAACAAGAATAAGTATACAACTAGCCGATAGATCATTAAAATATCCTAGAGGGATAATGGAAAACATGCTAGTTAAAGTTGGTACTTTAGTATTTCCAGTAGATTTTGTTGTTCTGGATATGGAAGAAGATTCTCAAGTTCCTCTCATATTAGGAAGACCATTCTTAAACACGGCTAAAGCAATGATAGACGTGTTTGGTAAGAAACTGACCCTAAGTATAGAGGACGAGAGTGTTACTTTTTCAGTTGATAGAGTCATGCAACAACCGCAATCTGCAGATGATACATGCTATTATATTCAAACTATAGAATCACATGCAGAATTGTTAGAAGAATTTCCAGAATTACAAGGAACATGAGAATGTTCTTTAGGAGAAGGTACTGAACCAATTGATGAAACTGAAATGTTAGCTACACTTATGGCTAATGGATATGAACCAACAATAGAAGAAATTCAAATGCTAAAAGAGGAAGACAGATATCGATATAAATCATCGATAGAAGAACCACCGACATTAGAGTTAAAGCTACTTCCAAACCATTTGGAATATGCTTATTTACATGGTGAATTTGAATTACCTATAATAATATCGTCTTCTCTTACTGAAAATGAAAAATCTCAACTCATTTCTGTGTTAAAAGCTCATAAACCAGCTATTGCGTGGAAGATTCATGATATTAAAGGAATAAGTCCTTCGTATTGCACACATAAAATCCTTATGGAAGAAGGCCATAAAACGTATGTGCAACGCCAACGAAGACTAAATCCTAATATGCAAGATGTTGTTAAAAAAGAAATTATTAAACTGCTAGATGCAGGTTTAATTTATCCAATTTCTGATAGTCCATGGGTAAGCCCAGTTCAATGCGTACCTAAGAAGGGTGGCATGACTGTCATCACAAATGAGAAAAATGAGCTTATTCCTACTAGGACTGTAACAGGATGACGTGTTTGTATTGATTATAGAAAATTAAATGACGCCACCAGAAAAGATCACTTTCCCTTACCTTTTATTGATCAAATGTTGGAAAGATTAGCCGGAAATAGTTACTATTGTTTTCTTGATGGTTTTTCCGGATATTTTCAAATTCCAATAGCACCCGAGGACCAAGAAAAAACCACGTTCACGTGACCTTATGGTACTTTTGCTTACAAACGCATGCCATTTGGACTTTGCAACGCCCCTGCAACCTTTCAAAGGTGCATGATGGCGATTTTTCACGACATGATAGAAGAATGCATGGAAGTTTTCATGGATGAATTTTCAGTCTTCGGTGATACATTTGAATCATGTCTAGTTAATCTTGAACGAATGCTTATTAGATGTGAACAATCAAATCTAGTTCCTAATTGGGAGAAATGCCATTTCATGGTTAAAGAAGGCATCGTTCTTGGACAAAAAATTTCAAAGGAAGGAATTGAAGTGGATAGAGCTAAAGTAGATGTAATTGCTAAACTTCCACATCCCACCAATGTTAGAGGAGTTAGGAGTTTTCTAGGGCATGCCGGTTTTTACCGACGTTTCATAAAAGATTTTTCTAAAATTGCCACTCGTATGAATAAACTCCTAGAAAAGGATGCTCCATTCATCTTTTCAGATGAATGTATCAAATCTTTTAATATTCTTAAAGAAAAACTCACTAATGCGCCGATCATGATAACTCCAAATTGAAATTTACCGTTTGAACTAATGTGCGATGCAAGTGATTTTGCAATGGGAGCCGTTTTAGGACAAAGGATTGAAAAATGATTTCAACCTATTTATTATGCTAGTAAGATGTTACAAGGAGCACAAAAAAATTATACAACTACTGAAAAAGAACTCCTTGCTATTGTCTTTGCTTTTGACAAATTTCGATCATATCTCGTTCTAGCTAAAACGGTGGTCTATACCGACCATTCTGCTCTTAGATACCTATTTTCGAAACAAGATGCCAAATCAAGATTAATCCGTTGGATCTTATGCTTACAAGAGTTCGATATTGAAATTCGAGACAAAAAGGGAGCGGAAAATCTCGCCGCTGATCATCTTTCTCGTCTTGAAAATCCTGAATTAGAAGTTCTAAATGAATCGGCCATAGAAGACAACTTTCCTGATGAATATCTATTGAAGATAGATTATAATGAAATTCCATGGTTTGCAGACTATGCAAACTACTTAGTATGTGGATTCCTTGAAAAAGGATTGTCGTACCAAAAACGAAAGAAATTCTTTAGTGATATAAAACACTATTTCTGGGAAGATCCACATTTGTTTAAAAGTTGTCCCGATGGAATAATACGCCGATGTGTATTCGGAGATAAAGCTAGTAAAATCTTAAACCATTGTCACACAGGACCAACAGGAGGGCATTATGGGCCTCAACTAACAGCAAGAAAAGTTTACGATGCTGGATTCTATTGGCCTACAATTTTCAAAGACGCACACCTTCTTTGCAAATCCTGTGATGCTTGTCAAAGGGCCGGAAAAATAAGTCAACGTGATGAAATGCCACAAAATGTCATTCAAGTATGTGAAGTATTTGACATTTGGGGTATTGACTTTATGGGTCCATTTCCAAAATCTCATAATAATCTCTACATTCTCGTAGCCATTGATTATGTATCTAAATGGGCGGAAGCACAAGCTCTCCCAACTAACGATGCACGAGTTGTAGTCAACTTTTTAAAACATCTTTTTGCAAGGTTTGGAACATCGAAAGCTTTAATAAGTGATCGGGGAACTCATTTCTGTAATAATCAACTTGAGAAAGTTCTTAAAAGATATGGAGTAACTCATAAAATCTCAACCGCATATCATCCACAGACAAGTGGACAAATTGAAAATACCTACCGAGCTTTAAAACGTATTCTAGAGAAAACCGTAGGATCAAATCCGAAGGAATGGTCCATAAAATTGGAGGATGCACTCTGGGCTTTTAGAACAGCCTACAAAACTCCAATTGGAACCACACCTTTTAGACTCGTTTACGGAAAAGCATGTCATCTTCCAGTAGAAATTGAACACAAAGCATTTTGGGCTTTGAAGACATGTAATCTTGATTTACATGAAGCTGGACGTCTATAGTTAAGTCAATTAAACGAATTAGAATAATTGAGACATGAAGCATACGAAAATTTGTTGATCTATAAGGAAAGAACGAAGAAATGGCATGATAAAAGAATCAGAAGTTCCAAAGAATTTAAAGAAGGAGACAGAGTTCTTCTTTTCAATTCACGATTCAAGCTATTTCCTGGAAAATTGAAATCAAGATGGTCTGGACCATTCATAGTCAAAAGAGTTTTTCCATACGGAACAGTAGAATTAATAAATTCAAATGGGATTGAATTTAAGGTTAATGGTCACAGAGTTAAACATTACATAGATAGTCCAATGGAAGTTGACAACGAAGTTAATCACAATTTCGACACCACAGCTAACTAAGTGTGCGGAGAATCAAGTCTTTAAAGGATAATATGTATTTCTGTTAGAGTTAGATTTTCTGTTTTCGTGTAGTTCTCGAAAATGGAACCCGAATGGTCTTTCCCTAGTAGACCCTAAAGAACTAGTCTTCTCCCCCCATTCTGAATTTTTATTTTTTTTAGGTTTTACGAGATGAAGACTTCCTGTGAATTAAACCATGGTCTAATGCTACACGCTTTGATCACTAAACGTAATAATGACACCCTTCCAAGTGAAATAGTATCATTAATCAGAGGTAAATTGGACGGAGTAAGAAAAGAATCCAGATGCGAAAATAATAAGTTACAATTTGGTAAAGGAAAATCAAAATCCGTAGCGAAAAGAAGAGCACAACACCTTGAAAGATGTCACAAATGCGGAAAATGGTCACACGAAGAAAAATGCTCGACGAATCAGACATATTCCAATACCGAATTTGTTACTCTATGCAGAGACGGACCGTTCATATGTTTAGAAGAAAAAACGTTGAATGCTCGAGGTTACGCCTATGTAGCCATGAAAAACCAATTAGTCCGACTATCTTATGAGTGGGCTAGAGCATATCATTAAGAAATCTTTCTCACAGGTAAGTATGTACAGTTTTCATTTTTTATTTTTATTTTTATTTTTAACCTTTTGATAATAAACGCTAATTTGTTCGCTATAAAGTATTAAATTGGTATTCGATGAAATTAGGTCTTGCGACCGAAATTATTGATATCATACAAAAATTTATTACATCACTGCGAAATTTACCGTTTATTCTTAAGGTATAAATATCTTTAATCAATCAACCCAAAATATTTCAAAAATTCGCCATGAGTTAAATTAGGTTATGAAACCGAAATTACTTTACCGAAAAGAGGGGCGTATATTTTTGATAATATTTGATTGATTAAAGTGGGATAAAAGACCAAAAAGATTTTCAATTTTATTTTTACCATGTTTTTAAAATTAATATATAAATATTAAATTAATATTGTAAACTTCTTTAAAATTGTAAATATTTGGAAAATTAATATTTTTAATATAAGTTTGTATGTATAAAATGAAAAATATAATATAAGTTTAGTGAGAATCTTTAAATTTTATTAATATGAATTTTTAATTTTATGCATTTTAAATTTAAGTTTGGTGTGAATTTAAAAACAAAAATTTACTTTATTTCGTTAAGTTAAAAATATGATTTTTAAAATTCGTCTTGAGTTGAAGACCAGGCCGTTGAACCGAAATTGCTCTACCCAAGGGAGGGAAGAGAACTTTTATTATCATTATTTTTAATCTTATTGATTTAAAGTATGCCAAAAACATTTAAAAAAACCCAAAAATCTTTACTTTTAAAACCGCGCTTTGAATTGACAAATTTTAAAATTTTGTCGAGGGACGGACTAGGACAACGATCCGAAACACCCTCGCTCCTAAAGGAAAACAAAATTTTTAGAATCTAATTACTTAAATGTTTTAAAAAAGTTATAAGGTTTCATATGTTCAAAAAAAAAAAAAAAAAAAAAAAGCCAAAATTACTGTACCCGGCACTCCATGCGATCGCATAGGGTTTACACACCAACCTCATGCGATCGCATGAGGCTGGAAAACTGGCCAGATAGAAAAGCTCAGCGAGTCTGTGTTCTTTACCACTCCACACACATACATACGAAAATACCCCAAAATACTCTCTAAAATTCGAAAATTTTCACCGTAGTTCGTCAATTTTCTTGCTCTAATCATGCCTAGATTCGCATTCTTCAGCAAAAAGGTAAAAATTACACCCCTAAACTCATAAATTTTCTAGTTTTTGTGATAATTACCAATATTTTACCTAATGCAATTTTGTTAATTTCTAGTGTAATTAGTGTTAAATTGTTAGTATTTTATGCATGTATAACCTAGATTGATGCTATTTAACATGATTTGAAGCCAAAAACTTCAAAAAATTTAGAAATCTAGGGTTTGTGTTCTTGAGCAATTTGGGGCTTTTTGATATAAACAGGTTATGGCCGATTTTTGTCATGAATTATTGCTTAATTGAGTAGTGTAACATGTTTAGGTAGTTAAATGATCCAAACATTGATCCTAAACATGATTTTTAAAGATTAAAGTGGACTTTTTAGGCGAAAATTCATGAACTTGATTAATTTGATATATTTGCCATTTGAGACTTGTTTAATTGTTAGTAATGACTATTTTGACATGTTATTTGAGTTAAATGCTTATGAACTTTGTCTACATTTCCATATGTGCTTATTTGAAAAAGTATAGAATTGTAAAAAATGTGAAAATGTGTATAAGTTTAATTTTGATTTAACATGTTATTGTGATTGTTTTAAATTGTTATTTTGCTAACACTAATGCATATTTGGATGCAAAATTTTGTGTTTAATGTGTTTTGCAGAAAGCCGATACTGGAGGTTCAGGATCATCATCATCTAGACGACCTGCTCCAGCTCCAGAACCAGAACCAGAAATGCAATACGAGCCAGAACCTGAACAAGTACCACAACAGGAACCACAACAACAGCCTGATCAGCACGTACCTTATTATGATCCGCTACAGTTACCTAATGAATTCATAGTATTTCCCCCGCATCCGCCTGTAGAATACCCAACAATTCCGGAACACACATTGCATCCTAATCTGAGATTCGATAGACGATGGAGAGATTACCCGGCATAACAAAGTAATAAATTTAAATTGGTAACAAAAGAGGTAGAGGTGCCGACAGTAATTGATTGGAATCCTTTGGAAACGGTCCATCTAGCTGACCGTGTTAGACAGCATTTGATTCAAAGGTATGGCAGTTCTTCTTTTACAGATTGGGAACGTCTTTTCACCATTCGTAGACCTGTTTATAAGGAATGGTGTGTTGAGCTGATGAGTACTATAGCGTTAAATGTAGATGTAGATAGGTTAGATTATAGAAGTTTTCTTAGATTTATCCTTGGCGGTAGGATGTACAGAATGTCCATGATGGACATGGCCAGGGCATTACAGATTTACACTCCTAGTGAATTGCTACTACCCGACTGTATGAGTTTGATTTATCGTGGTGAAAGGGTAGATAGGAACTTTGACGCGAACGCCGTTTGGAGGCGTATGTCAAACTATAATGTTTTTACACTAGGGGGAAAACACTCCTACTTACATATTAACAAAGCCGAGCTTCGTGTAATTCATAGATTTTTGGCTAACTCGATTACACAGAGATGTTACAATAAGGAGAAAATGACCTTACATGATTTATTTTACCTAAAGTGTATTCGAGACCCGAGAAGCTTTGTTAATATCCCTTACTGTGTTGGTTTTTATTTATCTAAAATGGTAGAAGGAATGCAGGACGGGAGTATAATAGGAGGAGGTATTTTTGTTACTCTCATTGGAGAGTATTTAGGTGTTGATAGAAACCAAGGGGATCCATTACAGGTTTGTAGAAAATAGGATGAGGCCATAGGATTGCGGGTTTATGCTGGTGCTAAGGTATTGAAGAGTAGACGCAACCAGGCAGTTCCCTATGAAGGTAATCATCCTCAGGTAGAGAGAGGCTCAGACGAGGAAATGGAGGAAGCGGAAGACATTAGGGATGTCTTTCAAGATGTTATTCTTGACGTCCACGTTCGTATAGATGAGGAAGCAATGACGAGCGCGGCCAGACATAGTATGTATGAGCAGTGGAACTCCGAGCGAGTATACGAGGATTATAGGCGACGCCAACACGATAGCTGGTTATTTCATCAGCACCAAATCATGAGCCAGCTATCATATCAGGTACCAAATAATTACGTGCCTACTCGACCTGCTCGTTTTTCGCCACACAACCCCGACATCCGACCACCCTTTAACCGGTATGACTATAACCAAGCCTATCAGAACACCTATAACCAACAATGGAACCCACCTGATGAGATGAACTGAAACCCCTATCCCGACTGATTTGGTTCCATTGGTTATTTTTATGATTTTTATGTTTTTATCTTTTTACTTATTCATGTTTAAACTTATGTTATTGGATATATTTATGTAATTTTTATCATTTTTATTATTATTATGTACTAATATTTCACATTTAGGATTTGAAAGTGAGATATTGAGTCCCATTTCAAATTGTCATGCATGTTTATATTTGTATGTATGTATATTGTCGATTGTACAAAACAGGGTAAAACAGCGCATTTTCAAAGACTGGCATTAAGTTCAGGAAAAGCTAGTAATTTTGACGACAAGATGAAAAATAAATGTGATGTAACAACAAGATGGAATGAACAAATGATATGCACCATTTATCATTCAGCAAATAAACGCCAATGTGTTTGGAAACTTTGGTAAAATTTAATCATTTTTCTACGCTAATCACCCTCAATAATTTAAATTGTTACTGATTTCTTGCAAATGAGGGCATTGCAAGATCTTAAGTGTGGGAAGGGGTTAAATTCTTTCGGATTTTAAAATTTTTAACTTAAACACTTGGTTACCATTAAAAATACTAGTAACGCAGTAGTTGTATTAGAATCTAGTGCTCTCTGATAATAAAGAACAGCCCTAGTCTTATATACTGACTACCTAATTCTAGTAAAAATTTTCAAAATTTTCAATTAAATGAACTCAAAATCATGTTTATACATATTTATGAACGATAAAACTAGGTGTTAACACCGAAATTATTGTTACCTCGGAAAAGACATAAATTGAGAAATAATTCAAAATGTTAGAATTCATTTAAAATGGAATAAAGGACAATAAAAAGGCAAATAAAAGAAAATAAAAGCCAAGTGTGGAAAAATTTACCAAGTTATTTTGAACATATATCACATATTTTTGTACAAATAATTGAAGATACTTTTGCTTTGGGCTAATCTAAACAGTTTTACCCGATTTACTGTAATATATTTGAAAGAAAAATGGATCTACACGATGAATCAATTCCATCATTAAAAGGAAGTAAAGTCTTCCGAAAAAGAAACGCGCCTCTTGATTTAGGTCATGAAGTTGTCGTCCAGACCAGCTGTAGGTTGACGAAAAATCTAGAAAAGTCATCTCTAAAATCAGCAGAAAATCCACGGACCTCAGCATCAAACAGGGTCGCCAAGTGGTCAGACTTATCCTAACCATGAGAGGATCTGTCTTGTAAAATGGGGAGGACGCCGTGCAAATTAGCTGGATAAGACTAATGAATCAGATCCCCAGAAAGGATAATCTCCTTTAAAGATCAAAAATCAGCTTTTAAGACTGATATTACTCAATCCTTGAGATTGACCTTAAAGATTGAGAATTACAAACTCATGGAATTCAATGATATCTAAACTCGAGCTTGAACGAGAAAATATTTTGATCAAAATTTCAAACCGATTTGTTTTCTGAAAACCCATTTTTCAATGCGTTCATTACCATTGAACGTAAAATCCTAGGAATTCACCTGGAATTCATTTGGTCACCTGAACCAAATCGGGTGTCAACCGTAAGAACGGTGGTTGCATAGCATGGTCAAAGACAGGACCTTGTGCCAGACCGGAAAATTATAAGGGTGAGCTTTACTATTGCTCCTACAAAGGATAGTAATTGTGTCCGACACATTATAGACCATAATTAAAAGCATCTCAGGGGAAATTGCCTTAACAGTTGCTTGTTCAACGCTTTCCTTTACAACCGGACGGTAGTTTACCGAAAGGTAATATTCGGAGCAAGTATATTGGACGTGTTGCTTTCCCAATACAAGGTTAGCAAGTGGGTGACACAAAACCACAAGTTTTGAGCTAAAATTTTCAAATCTGAAACCCACCAAACCCACAAAAAGAATTTGCAAACACCGGTGAAGGGTTATTCTGGAAAACTTATCTAGGGTAAAAGCTAGATTTAATTTTCAAAAAGATCAAATGTTTTCATAAAGATCCAATTTCCCTAATGGATCTAAATTTTATAGTCATGTGGGGCTGTAAACCACATCGTTACTACCATTGTTTATACCGCCGTATAGAAATCACTGATGTACAAAGTGTGAAGAATAAAGAAGTGATTCTAGTATATTTCAAGACTATATTGCTTGAGGACAAGCAACGCTCAAGTGTGGGAATATTTGATAATGCTAAAAACGAACATATATTTCATAGCATTATCCCTCAAGAAAGACAAGTTTTTAGTTGCAATTGTTCTATTTACAAGTGATATTTGTTTAAATAATAAAAGGTGAAGACAAAAGACAGATTCGACGAATTGAAGACGCAAATGACCAAAAAGCTCAAAAGTACAAAGTACAATCAAAGAGGTTCCAATTATTGATGAGAAACGTCTCAAAATTACAAGAGTACAAGACGCGAAATGCAAAGTACAAGATATTAAATTATACGCAAGGACGTTCGAAAATCCAGAACCGGGACCAGAGTCAACTCTCAACGCTCGACGCAACGGACTAAAAAATTACAAGTCAACTATGCACATAAATATAATATAATATATAAATAATTCTTAAAATTATTTATATATTATATATATTTAATTAAAACTGTCGGCAGAAGAAAACAACAACATGTGAGCCTCCCCAGCTGGCCATGCGATCGCATGGCCTTGAAGAGCAAAGCTCATGCGATCGCATGAGCCCCTTTTTCAGCTCACAGGCCTATAAATTTCGAGCTTTGGTGCATCATTTAAACATATTTTTCTCTTCATTCATCAACGTATATGTATATACATTTATATTATAATTTTAATTTTAATTTTAATTTCTAATAATAAGGGTATGTTAGCGAATGTTGTAATGGTGTAAGTCGAAATTCTGTCCGTGTAACGCTATGCTATTTTTAATCATTGTAAGTTATGTTCAACCTTTTTACATTAATGTCTCGTAGCTAAGTTATTATTATGCTTATTTAAAACGAAGTAATCATGATGTTGGGTTAATTACTAAAATTGGGTAATTGGGCTTTGTACCATAATTGGGGTTTGGAAAAAAGAACGACACTTGTGGAAATTAGACTATGGGCTATTAATGGGCTTTATATTTGTTTAACTAAATGATAGTTTGTTAATTTTAATATAAATATTTACAATTGGACGTCCCTATAAATAACCATATACACTTGATCGGACACGATGGGCGGGATATTTATATGTACGAATAATCGTTCATTTAACCGGACATGGGAATGGATTAATAGTCTATGGAATTATTAAAACAGGGGCGAATTATGTACAAGGACACTTGGCATAATTGTTAACAAAGTATTAAAACCTTGGGTTACACGCAGTTGATATTCTGGTATAATTATTAAACAAAGTATTAAAACCTTGTTACAGTTTAAGTCCCCAATTAGTTGGAATATTTGACTTCGGATATAAGGATAATTTGACGAGGATACTCGCACTTTATATTTATGACTGATGGACTGTTATGGACAAAAACCAGACGGACATATTAAATAATCCAGGACAAAGAACAATTAACCCATGGGAATAAACTAAAATCAACACGTCAAACATCATGATTATGGAAGTTTAAATAAGCATAATTCCTTTATTTTCATATTTAATTACACTTTTAATTATCGCATTTTTATTTATTGTCATTGTATTTAATTGCACTTTTAATTATCGTACTCTTTAATTATCGTAATTTTATTTTATCGCACTTTTATTTATCGCAATTTCATTATCGTTATTTACTTTACGCTTTAAATTAAGTCTTTTATTTATTTAATATTTTACATTAGGTTTTAACTGCGACTAAAGTTTTAAAAATCGACAAACCGGTCATTAAACGGTAAAAACCCCCCTTTATAATAATAATATTACTTATATATATTTGTATTTTTATAAATTTAAACTAATATAGCGTTAAGGTTTGTTTAAAAGATTTCCCTGTGGAACGAACCGGACTTACTAAAAACTACACTACTGTACGATTAGGTACACTGCCTACAAGTGTTGTATCAAGGTTTAGGTATATCTATTCTATAAATAAATAAATATCTTGTGTAAAATTGTATCATATTTAATAGTATTTCCTAGTAAAATATAAGCTATTTCATATACGCCTCGCATAACATCAGCAACTTAGTTATTTTATTTACTACAACCATTCCTTTTACATGCACGTATGGTTGTAGAAGTTGCTATTTATATACTAGTTGATATATTAAGATGCCTGGTGCATAGAAAGCCTTTAGACCATTTTGTGATGTTTGATTGTGTTGAAAATCGATTGGGTTGTAATTATTCTTCCATTTATAATGGTTTGTAATAATTTTATTTTTCATGTTTTGTTTAATTTTGAGATGTAAAAGTATTAGTGTAGACTTGTATATTTTATCTATAAAAATGTAACAAGACCTTAAGAAAATTCAAGATGGATTTCTAAGCAATTTTGGAGCCATTTGCAACACCAAATGTTGACTAGGCAAGTGGGAGCTTCAAGACATCACAATGGAGCATGGATATTTGTTATGTCCTTAGATTGACCCGGTCCCTTCGTTTGGCTCACGAAAATCGATTAGGAAAAGGCTTGGCTATGCACCTATTAATTGTTGTGTTTATGTTTGTATGTTGCATGTTTGAATATAGGATATTTGCATGATAGAAAATATTTTTTTTAACAAATCAAACACAAATAAGAGTTTGGTAAATTTATATATAATTTTGAAAATGGTTTTTCATAAAAGTATAAAATGAGTTTTAATAAAAGGGAGTTTTTACATAAAGCTCAAAATTGACATTAAAATTATGAATTTTAATAAATTATGAATTTAATAAATTTAAACCAAACTCTTGTATAAAGTTTTAAATAAAATGAGTTTTATTAGAAACTAAAATTGATCTTAAGTTAGCGCGCTCAATATATACATATTAATATAGGATATTAGTTTAAAATTGGAAACTCCGTGAGTGACGAAAATAGAGATTCTAGAAACTCAAGATCAACATATAAAATATGATTTTATCTAAAGTAAACGTATAATATATTGTTGAATGTATGCAACAATTGTTATACGAAATGTTTTATCAAATTGAAATAATACAAAACACAAAATCCCTTTTAAAATTTAAGTTTATGCCATCCTTTTTTAAGACACTCGCTTGTCATTTGTACGTCGTTGTGGAGAGAGCATCAGCCAACCACCACGGTCGTCTTGTAATTACCGAGATGGTGTTTCGCGATTCCCATGACAGTCTTGGGCCGAACATCATAGTTATAAATAGGACAACTTAATTGGTGCTTCTTATGGAGAGAGCATCAGCCAAACACAAGAGGCCCAAAGCATAGATGGGATTAAACATACCAGTTGACAATTGTTGTTAAGGATCCCATTAAGATATAGAAATTGTATTAGACTTGCAATTGGTAATCGCTACCTACCTTGTTGATATAATCTTTAGTGGAGAGAGCATCAGCCAACCACTCAAGGTTAAATGTAACTTGGATTCTAGCCTTTAACAAATTAATTTTTAAAAAAAAATTTTAGGGTAATTAATTTAATAAAGGATCAAATATTAAAAATACTAAAAGAACTTTGTTAATTTTGTAGATGGCACCCAATGCAACTACACCCGTTTACCAGCTTTCTCTAAGATCTGTCTTAGAGAATGAAAAACTCAATGGTACGAATTTATTAGACTGGTATCGTAATTTGAGAATTGTTCTTAAACTCGAAAGAAGTCCTATATACTTGATGGACCCATTCCCGAGGAACCTCCTGCTAATGCCCTTAAGGCCATTCGAGATGCTTGGACTAAGCATACAGATGACTCAACAGAGGTTGCATGCCTCATGTTAGCCACCATGATTTCAGACTTGCAAAAGGACCTGGAACATCATGATGCTTTTGAGATGCTTTAGCAGCTGAAGGTCATGTTCCAACAGCAAGCTAAGCAACAACGCTTTGAAACTGTCAGAGCGTTACATGCATGCAAGATGGTAGGGGGACACCTGTAAGCTCTTATGTTCTGAAAATGAAGAATTACATAGATCAGCTTGAGAGGCTTGGATCTCCCATTAGTAATGAGCTGGCAATAGACTTGATTCTCAACTCACTACCAAAGTCATATGACCAGTTCGTATTGAACTACAATATGAATAATTGGGAGAAATCTATCTCGAAGTTGCATTTAATGCTTAAGACTGCCGAGAAGAATATTCCATCCAAAACCTCTGAAGTCCTCACGATTCGGGAAGGAAAAATCAAGAAGCCACAAGCCAAAGGCAAAGGTAAAGGGAAACCTAAGAGTCAAGGAAAATACAAAGGTAAAAAGTTTGTCCCAAAGGATTCTGTCAAGAAGAAAGAAAAACCTGCCAAAGATGCCCACTTGTTTCCATTGTGGAGAAATTGGTCATTGGAAGCGAAACTGCCCGACTTACCTTGCAGAGCTGAAGAAGACAAAGGCTAGCAATGCTAGCCCCTCAGGTATCTATATGATAGAACTATTTGCTTTCTATAGTAATTCATGGGTATTTGATACTGGTTGTGGAACTCACATTTGTAATAAACGTGCAGGGACTAAGAAAGATTAAGAAGCTGAAACCAGGCGATTTGGTATTGCATGTTGGCAACGGAGTACATGTTGCGGTCGTAGCAATAGACATTTATGAACTATTATTACCAAATGGCTTGTATTGAATATTAAATAATTGTTATTATGTACCTATTTTAACTAGGAACATTATTTCAGCTACACGATTGTATGAATCTGGTTACTCGTATGCTTTTCCTAATGGCAATATTTCAGTTTTCAATAAAGATATTTTTTATTTATAGGCACGAACTCACAATGGCATATATGAAGGTGACATACAAGATTCATCCAATAATAGTTCTATGTATAACATAAACACCAAAAGATCCAAGCATGACTTGAATCAAACTTATCTATGGCATTGTCGTCTTGGTCACATAAACAAGAAACGCATAACCAAACTCCAATCTGATTTAATTTTAAAATCAACTTACTCTGAGTCATTTGATGTATGTGAATCTTGTTTAAGCGGGAAGATGACAAAGGCACCTTTCTCCGGTTCCGGAGAAAGTGCAAAGGATCTTTTGGGACTTATACATTCCGATGTATGCAGTCCTTTTAGAACTATGTGAAGAAATGGTGAAAGATACTTCATTACATTTACTGATGATTTTAGTAGATTTAGTTATGTTTACTTATTGAAACATAAACATGAGGCATTTGAAACGTTCAAAGTGTTTCAAAATGAGGTTCAAAATCAACTAGGCAAAATGATAAAGGTTCTTCGATCGAATCGAGGAGGTGAGTACTTGTGTCAAGAGTTTGACAATCATCTAAAGAATTGTGGAATTAATTCATAATGCACTCCACCCAGATCACCACAACATAATGGTGTTTCTGAGAGGAGGAATCGAACCCTACTTGATATGGTTCGATCTATGATGAATCATACTTCACTTCCTCCATCCTTCTAGACCTATGCCTTATTATCTGCTACTCGCATATTAAATATGATACCAACCAAAAAGGTTAATAAGACACCATACGAGTTATGGCATGGAAAGGTTCTAAATTTAACTTATTTGAAAGTTTGGGGTTGCTAAGCTCATGTTCGACAAGAAACTTCCAACAAACTTGATCCCAGATCTATCAAATACATTTTTGTGGGATACCCAAAGGATTCTATGGGATATTATTTCTACAATCCTACCGAGAACAAAGTGTTTGTTTCTAGACACTCTACTTTTCTAGAAAAGGAGTTTCTATTAAATAAAGCAAGTGGGATTAATGTAGAACTTGAAGAAATTCAAGAACCACAAAATATCACATCTGAGGTTGGCACTAGCTATCAACAAACTGTTGAAGAACCTGAACAATTAGTTGCTCAGGAACCTGAAGTAACACAAGACATTCGTTGATCTAGTAGACCTCGTCATAGTCCCCAAAGATATGACGGAAGAGTTTTACATGATTTTATTATACTCACTTAGTAGAGCCATCACTTAGTTGGCTCACTCACAAGAATATATATATATATATATATATATATATATATATATATATATATATATATATATATATATATATATATATATATATATATATATATATTATATATATTATTATATAATAAATCATGTCGGCAGCCCACGTTTTAGAATGCAAAATATCATGAATTAGAAGGCCATGCAATCGCATGGCCTGGAGGCACATATTCCATGCGATCGCATGGCACCTGATGCCTGGCCAAGTCTATAAATTGGAACAATTTCGGCCGATTTTAGGAGACCAGAAACACCAGAGATTTAATCTCTTCTTCTTTCTCTATTTCTATATTTATATTAATTTTAATTTTAATTTAAGTTAATTTTAATAATAAGGTTATTGTAATAAATGTTTTATAGTTTTGTAAGTCAAAACTCTGTCCGTGTAACACTACGCGATTAATACTCATTGTAAGTTATGTTCAACCTTTTTAATTTAATGTCTCTTAACTAAGTTATTATTATGCTTATTTGAGCCGAAGTAATCATGATGTTAGACTAAATATTAAGACCGGGTTATTGAACTTTGGACCATAATTAATGTTTGGACAAAGACCGACACTTATGGACATTGGACTATGGACTATTAATAGATGGGGGGTATTGTCTAATCGAGTGACAACTCATTGGAGTCTGTCGAACCTATCTTCAAATTAATTAACCTAATAATTAAATAATAATTATGGTTGTCCTATTTAGTGACGTTCATACGGAGTCTATTATAATCATTTAATTAATTATTCAAGTTGGGTAATTGGTTATTCAAACTGATCAAGTGGGTAAATTAATATTCATATCTAATTAAAACAGGGGTGGATTACATACAGTGATAACTTGCGGACAGAAGTGATAACTGCGTCACAGTTTAAATCCTTAATTAGTTGGACTATTTGACTTCGGGTATAAGGGTAATTTGACGAAGACACTCGCACTTTATATTTATGACCAATGGACTATTATGGGCAAAGGCCAGATAGACATATCAAATAAACCAGGACAAAGAACAATTAATCCGAGGTAATATATTAAAACCAAAATGTCAAACATCATGATTACGGAAGTTTAAATAAGCATAATACTTTTATTTCGTATTTCCTCGCTATTTTATTTACTCGCTATTTTATTTACTCGCAATTTATTTTATCGCAATTTACATTATTGCAAAAACTAAAAATTTGACAAACCAGTCGTTAAACGGTAAAACCCCCCCCTTTTATAATAATAATAATACTATATTATATATAAACTTATATTATAAAATATATACACTTATGTTTTTATAGACACATAAAGGCTCACTGTGGAATGAACCGGACTTACTAAAAACTACACTACTCTACGATTAGGTACACTGCCTATAAGTGTGTAGCAAGGTTTAGGTATATCCCATTTGTAATAAATAAAAAAAACTTGTGTAATTTATACCGTATTTTGTATTAAAAACTAATATATTTTCGTATACCACTCGTTGCACATCAAGTATTTTTGGCGCCGCTGCCGGGGAACTCGTTGTCATAAAACATAAATATATATATATATATATATATATATATATATATATATATATATATATATATATATATATATATATTATTTATTTATTTATTTAAGTTTATATTTTTTTTAATTTTGTAAATTAGATTTAAAAACCAAAAAAAAAAAAAACAAAAAAGTAATCGGGCCTGGTACTGTAGCAGCCCAACATCTGGCCTGGTTTCGGACTCCATGCGAACGCATGGAAATACAACACAAACCTCATGCGATCGCATGAGGTGAGTTGACTGGCCTGAAACCTCAGCTGATCGAAATTAGGGTTTTATAATTATTATAATTAATTATTAATTAGGGTTAATTATAATATTATTTAGTTTTTAGTTTTAATTTATTTTGTAATTTAAGTTTTAGTTAGTTTTAATTATATAAAAATTAATACTTTTATAAAATAATAATATAAAAATAATATTTTTTTAGAAAATTGTATCTTTATCATTATAGTTATAATTTGTATCATTTTCGTTTATTCGTATTTTTTTATAATTGTCATTCGTAATTAGTTTTAAGTTAGTTTTTGCCGTAGTTTTTTTTTATATTTTTAGATTTATTGGTTTTCCCGTAAAATTCCTTAAGTGCTTTTTCCTTAGAATTAAGATTTAGGTGCTTTAGAATTTTGCGACGCCGTTTTAAGTTTATAGATTTTAGTGTCTTTTTAAGTAATTGTCGTTTTCTGTTTAGAATTGCATTTTAAGTTTTAATACTTTTAGGCGCAACTTTTTAGATTTAGTTTTTAGACTTTTAAGTTTTGACGTTTTTCTTTCTTATTTATATTTTTCAACCTTACGTTTTTTGACGCGCTTTTTCTTTTTCATTTCTACGCTCTAGTTTTTAGGACTTAGAATTTCCTTTATTTTCTTTAAATTTCATCGAAAAATTATTGTAAGCAATTAAATTAATAGACATCCAAATTTTCTGGTTCGTAGTAATAGTTGGATTTATTAGTGGCGAGTTGTGGACATCTGATTTAAAGGGTCCTGGCTACCTGCTGCATCTTTTGGCTATTCGAAACGTGGGCAAAATCAGAAAAGTTTATTAATTTGAAAACTTATATAAATTTTATCTTTTTAACTAATAGGATATTCAGTGAATGCACCGAGCAAAACGTTCATCGCCTTTCATACGTTCACAACCTGTAATTCGATCAAGACATCTAGCAAATATTGCTACCATTGAATTTTTAGAATCATCATCTAGTCAAACAAGTACTCCAATTCAAATTTCTGATAATCCATTTTTTGAACCCGACTTCACAATTGAGAACCCGGAAGATATTCAGGGACAATTCCAAGATCCTGAATCATTAAACATTCCTCCTGAACCACAATTTATTCAAACGGAGTTTGTAGAAGAAGGAACCGTTAAATCAGAATCTTCTAGTGATTCAGATTCAACTAGTCAAGATATGGAAGATCTAGAACCTCAACTATGGAAGACCGAATGAAAGCCACACGTACGGGCCAAGGTCATGCCATTACTCAACCAGATATTACTGCACCAAATTTTGAAATCAAAGGACAAATCATACACATGGTTACTAATCAATGCCAATTCGGTGGTACAGCAAAAGAAGATCCAAACGAACATCTTCGAACCTTTAATAGAATTTGTACTTTATTTAAAATCTGAGAAATTGAAGATGAAATGATCTATCTTATGTTGTTCCCTTGGACTTTATTTGGGGAAGCTAAAGATTGGTTAGAATCATTACTAGAAGGAGCAATTGATACATGGGATGTCTTAGTGGAGAAATTTCTTCAAAGATTTTTTCCGGCATCTAAAGCCGTGAGACTTCAAGGAGAAATTGTCACGTTCACTCAAAAGCCAAATGAAACGTTATTTGAGGCATGGATAAGATTTAGAAAGATGTTGAGAGGATGTCATCAACACGGTTTAGACACTTTCCAAATAGTTCAAATATTCTATAAAGGTGTCAATGTCACTACAATAAAAGACATCGACACAGCTACCGTGGTTCCATTATGAAGAAAACCGCTATTGAAGCTCACACGATTATTAATAAAACAGCCTCCTACTCGCATGAGTGGCACCAAGAGAAAGATATCTTACATTCATCTAAAGCGGCTAGAGCCGATTCTAGCCATGACTTTTATTCCGTTTCTGCAAAAATAGATGCTTTTGAATGACGAATGGAAAAGATGACTAAAGATATTCACGCAATATAAATCAGTTGTGAGCAATGCAGTGGACCACACTTAACGAAGGATTGTAATGTCGAGCAAACGATGGAACAACATGAGAATGTTTTCTACATAAACCAAAGGCCGGGAAATAATTATCAACAGCCAAGGCAAAACCTAAACCGAAGTCAAAACATTCTTTACAATCCAAATGGACCCAACTGTGACGACCCGGAAATTTTTGACCAAATTTAAACTTAATCTTTATATGTTCCCGATACGATAAGCAAAGTCTGTAATATAGAAGTCTCAAAAATTTTGAATTGTGTTCAGGTATTCAATTACCCTTTGGACTTTACCCGACGATTCATGAACTATTATATGTAAATAAACATGTAAATATATATAAATAAGTATAAATGTAAGTGTATAGATAATAATTTAAATTAATAAAGTACACTTAATCAATTGAAATTAAAAATATAAAACAATAATTAGAATAATTAAGTTACTATTTAAATGAAAATATATAGATATATATAGGATGTTATTATGAATCTATATATATGATTTCTCATAATAATTATTAATATATTGTAATTTGTAATATATATATATATATAATATATAAATAATAAATAATCAATAAAAGTTATTATATATTATTAGTAAATATTACATAAGTAATAATATATATAGTTGTTAAATAAATCTATGTATATATATATATATATATATATATATATATATATATATATATATATATATATATATATACATGATTTCTATATATCATTATTATATATATGTATATATATATATATATATATATATATATATATATATATATATATATAAAATGTATAAATATTAATTAAATATTCAATATATAATTAAGTATTGTAATATTTAATAATGTGTGATATTAATATATACAAGGTAATTACAAGTTAAAAACACAATTGTTATATTAATATTATTATTACTTTCATTATTATCATTATTAATATTAATATTAATATTGATATTAATATTAATAATCAGTATTAATTATTATTATTATTTTTAATATATGATATATAGATATGAAAGTTGGTACATTTAATTTGTATTAGTATTATTATTACTAATAATAGTATTAGGATTAATAATAATATTATTATTATTGCTAAAAACTAGCAATCTTATTTAAAATTATTAAAAAAATATATTATTATTATTATCTTTATCAACATTATTATTATTATTCATATTATAATAAAAAATTATTATTATCAGTATTATTATCTATTTTTATTAATAGAATTATTATTATTAATGTATTTATGTGTATTTATTATTAAAATTAATATAATCAGCGATTATATATAATGAATCAGATTTATATCACGATTTCAGTTTCCATCCTTTTTAAACTGTAGTTAATTTGTACTTCTGTATCTGTTCCTTGAAATTAATCTAACAAATGGTACGATTCAAGTAGCAATCACAATCGGGTTCTAAAGTTATTTATTTTTTTCTTCTTCATTTTTTTGTTTCTGTCGAATCTTGTCTATAATCTGTTATAAGTCAGTTTCACAAATCAATTGTGATCAATTAGAGTTCCTATATCAATTATGCAATCACACTATTAATTACAACTGCAAACTTAAAAATTAAAAACAATAACAGGCTTGAGAACCCCTGTTCTTCAACTTTATATTCATATCTTAAATTCGAATCATATTTGAAAAAGTAAAAATGCAGAAAGATTAGAAATCTTATATTGAATCTATCTGCAAAAATCTCAACTCTTAATTCTTTATGTTGAGCTTGAATTTTAGAGTCAAAGGTTAATTTACAAAAATTCAACAAATTCGTTCATCGCAAAATTTGAATCTGTTTTAAAGTTTACGGATCAATTGATGATTCCAATAGTTCCTAAGTTTGATTTTCAATGTATTTCGTGATATAATATTTGTCTAAAACGTACTCATAAATGAAATCAATATTTTTTTTTCACTACAAACAGCGACCGTAGCTGTTGCTGCTTCTATTCATTTTTTTTATTTTTATTTTATTTCAAAATTTCACTTGTTCTATTATTGGTTGCAAGTTTTAATTGAAGTCACACAAAAAATTGTTACTTTGCTTTTGAACTTTTCTAGTCAATCGGTTTCTTGAAGAAGGGGAATTAGGAAACAGAAAGGTTAAGTTAAATATAGATTGGTTTGAGTTATTAATCAGAATAGCAGAAGTAGAGGGATGGTTAAGTGTTATGACGAGTGAGCGAGTGGTCACGGGTCGAGCCCCGGCTGGGGCAATCTTTTTGTAAAAGCTTTCAATAAGGGTATAATCTTTTATTTCTTTTAAAATTATTATTATTATCATTATTATTATTACTGTTATTATTGTTGTTGTTATTATTATTATTGTTATTATTATTATTAGTATTACTGGTATTATAATTATTATTAGTATTAGTATCATAATTAATATTACAAACATAATTATAAGAATATAACCATTATTATTATTATTAACATAACTAATGTATTCATTATTATAAATTTTGACATTTAAGTATTAGTTATCATTATTACCATTATGATTATAGTTATAATTAAGAGTATTGTTATTATTATTAATTATTACATTTATTAACAACTAATATATGTATTATCATTGTTATTATGTAAACATAAATACCATGAATAATATTATTATTATTAAGAAAATGATGCAACTTATTATCATTTTCACTAATATTAATATTAGTATCACTTTTATAATTATTAGTATTATTATCATTAACATAAGTATCATTATCAACAATATCATTATCATTATTATTATTAGTATTATCATTACTAATAAAGTTATTATTATTATTATTATTAGTAACTTATTATTATTAAACTACCATTTTTAACAAATAAATATTAGTTTCATAAAAGATACTTATTACATTTACGATAATTAAAATAATACCCCATATAACTATATATCAAACAGGCTAACGTTTAAAATAATTATACAATATCAATTTTTAAATATAATACTAAACATATATTTATATAAATATATATAAATATCAAGATAACTAAAAGTATAGATATTAATTATTGTAATGAAATATATAAAATAAATATATATAACATATAAGTTAAGATATGGTTTACATAAATAAAGAATATGTTTTTAATGAAGTTTAGAATAAATTCTAAATAACTACAAAGATATATAAAAAGGATATAACTAATAAATTTACATTTATATGTGTTTGATTACAAATATGTATATTAATAAATATACAAATGATATAGGTTCGTGAATCCGAGGCCAACCCTGCATTGTTCAGTTGTTTAATGTAGTTATATGTATTTTTACTACAAAATACAGTATGGTGAGTTTCATTTGCTCCTTTTTTAAATGCTTTTACAATATATATTTTTGGGACTGAGAATACATGCACTGCTTTTATAAATGTTTTACGAAATAGACACAAGTAATCGAAACTACATTCTATGGTTGGATTATCGAATTGAATATCACCCCTTTTAGCTTGGTAGCCTAAAAATTAGGGAACAGACAACCTAATTGACGCGAATCCTAAAGGTAGATCTACGGGCACTAACACCCCCCATACTGGAAAATGGTATGCTTTAGTACTTCGAGTTTATATTATACAGATGGATTTCTATTTTGGGGATATTCTATATGCATTTTGTTAATGTTGGTTACCAGGTGTTCAATCCATATGAATGATTTTTGTCTCTATGCATGGGACGTATATTTATGAGAAATGGGAATGGAAATCTTGTGTTCTATTAAAATAATGAAAATGATCGATTATGATAAACTAATGAACTCACCAACTTTTTGGTTGACACTTTAAAGCATGTTTATTCTCAGGTATGAAAGAAATCTTCCGCTGTGCATTTGCTCATTTTAGAGATATTACTTGGAGTCATTCATGGCATATTTCAAAAGACGTTGTATTCGAGTCATTGAGATCAACAAGATTATTATTAAGTCAATTATAGATTTGATATATTCTGAAATGGTATGCATGCCTGTCAACTTTCGATGTGATGAAAGTTTGTCTGTTAAAAACGAATACAATGTTTGTAAAATGTATCATATAGAGGTCAGAACCTCGCGATGTAACCAAATGTAATATATTCGTCCAGGTGGATTTGGACGGGTCGCTTCATGTGGTATCAGAGCGGTGGTCTTAGCGAACCAGGTCTCATTAGTGTGTCTAACTGATAAGTCGTTAGGATGCATTAGTGAGTCTGAACTTCGACCTTAGCTGCATGTCCAAAAAAAAAAAAAACATTTTTGCTTATAATTTCTAGTCGGAAATTACATGCTTATCATTCTTAAGTCTAGACACATCTTACTGCATTGATTGCATGAATAATGTATAGACAAAATTCATATCTTAGCGTGTTGGCTAATCCATATCTTAGCATATCTGTTGCTGTAGACTTTGTCTGACACGTTTCCTTAATTTCCTCCGTAATCTACGGGATCTTCTGTACTATACATAGATATTCTATGTAATTAGAATAGCATCCGATATCCGAAAATCATTTCATATCTAAAAATTCTTTACCTAACCGTGCAAGATGAATTCCACAACCAGTTCAAGTTCGTCGGATTCCGATAACTATTCCGATATGGATTTTTCACTCGAGCTCCGAAAGCAGTGTAACCGGAATGGATCAACCGATTAGCCATCATCTATTCTGGATGAATTGGGGCTGAGTTCGTAGCCTCCTCAATCATTGAAAACAAGAAGAAGGTAATCCTTTTCATCCACCACATAGCCCTTGATGTGCAACGAGGTGTATATAAAATAGCTTATATTTTACTAGGAAATACTATTAAATACGATACAATTTTACACAAGATATTTATTTATTTATAGAATGGATATACTTAAACCTTGCTACAACACTTATAGGCAGTGTACCTAATCGTACAGTAGTGTAGTTTTTAGTAAGTCCGGTTCTTTCCACAGGGAAATCTTTAAACAAAGCTCAACGCTATATTAGTTAACTTTTATAAAAATACAAATATATATATAGGTAATATTATTATTATAAAGGGGGGTTTTTACCGTTTAATGACCGGTTTGTCGATTTTAAAACTTTAGTCGTAGTTAAAACCTAATGTAAAATATTAAATAAATACAAGACTTTAAATTAAAGCGTAAAGTAAATAACGATAATGAAATTGCGAATAATAAAAATGCGATAAAATTAAATTGCGATAATTAAAAGTACGATAATTAAAAGTGCGATAAAATAAAATAACAATAAATAAAAGTGCGATAATTAGAAGTGCAATTAAATATAAAATAAAGGAAATTAAATATGAAATAAAAGAATTATGCTTATTTAAACTTCCGTAATCATGATGTTTGACGTGTTGATTTTAGTTTTATGCCCATGGGTTAATTGTCCTTTGTCCTGGATTATTCAATATGTCCGTCTGGTTTTTGTCCATAACAGTCCATCAGTCATAAATATAAATTGCAAGTGTCCTTGTCAAATTATTATTATACCCGAAGATAAATATTCCAACTAATTGGGGATTCGAATTGTAACAAGGTTTTAATACTTTGTTTAATGAATACACCAGGTTATCGACTGCGTGTAAACCAAGGTTTTACTACTTTGTTAACAATTACACCAATTACCCTTAAATGTAATTTCACCCCTGTTTTAATTATTCTAGTGGCTATTAATCCATTCCCGTGTCCGGTTAAATGAACGATTATTCGTACATATAAATACCCCGCCCATCGTGTCCGATCGAGTGTATATGGTAATTTATAGGGACGCCCAATTGTAAATCTTTATATTAACATTAACAAACTTTCATTTAGTTAAACAAATATAAAGTCCATTAATAGCCCATAGTCTAGTTTCCACAAGTGTCGTTCTTTTATCCAAACCCCAATTATGGTACAAAGCCCAATTACCCAATTTTAGTAATTAGCCCAACATCATGATTACTTCGTTTTAAATAAGCATAATAATAACTTAGCTACGAGACATTAATATAAAAAGGTTGAACATAACTTACAATGATTAAAAATAGCGTAGCGTTACACGGACAGAATTTCGACTTACACCCTTACAACATTCGCTAACATACCCTTATTATTAGAATTATAATTAAAATTAAAATATAAATTATAAATATAAATATATTACGTATATATTGAGAGAGAGATTGAGAAAAAAGATGATAAATTCGATCAGAATTCGGTTGGCTTTATAGCCAGAAGTGAAATTTGGGGCTCCGCGACTCGCGGCCAAATACCTTTAAAACTCCGCGAGTCGCGGAGAGGTATTTACAGTTTACACCCTTGGAGTTTCCTGCTGCCGACGGTTTTAAATATATATATATAATATATATATAATTAATATAATTAATTATATATTATATTATATTTATATATATAGTTAACTTGTAATTTTTAGTCCGTTGCGTCGAGCGTTAAGAATTGACTCTGGTCCCGGTTCCGGATTTTCGAACGTCCTCGCGTACAATTTAATATCTTGTACTTTGCGTTTTGAATCTTGTACTCTTGTGATTTTGAGACGTTTCTTATCAATAATTGGAACCTTTTTGATTGTCTTTTGTTCTTTTGAGCTTTTTGGTCGTTTGCGTCTTCAAATCGTCGAATCTGTCTTTTGTCTTCACCTTTTATTATTTAAACGAATATCACTTGTAAATAGAACAATTGCAACTAAAAGCTTGTCTTTCTTGAGGAATAATGCTATGAAATATATGTTCGTTTTTAGCATTATCAAATATTCCCACACTTGAGCGTTGCTTGTCCTCAAGCAATATTGTCTTTGAAATACTAGAATCACTTCTTTATTCTTCACACTTTGTACATCAGTGATTTCTATACGGCGGTATAAACAATGGTAGTAACGATATGGTTTACAGTCCCACATGACTATAAAAATTTAGATCCATTAAGGAAATTGGATCTTTATGAAAACATTTGATCTTTTGAAAATTAAATCTAGTTTTTTTTTACCCTAGATAAGTTTTCCGGAATAACCCTTTACCGGTGTTTGCAAAATATTTTTGTGGGTTTGGTGGGTTTCAGATTTGAAAATTTTAGCTCAAAACTTGCGGTTTTGTGTCACCCACTTGCTAACCTTGTATTTGGAAAGCAACACGTCCAGTTTACTTGTTCCGTATATTACCTTTCGGCAAACTACCGTCCGGTTGTAAAGGAAAGCGTTGAACAAGCAACTGTTTAAGGCAATGTCCCGTGACATGCTTTTGATTATAGTCTATAACGTGTCGGATGCAATTACTATCCTTGGTAGGAGCAATAGTAAAGCTCACCCTTATAATTTTTTTTTCGGTCTGGCACAAGGTCCTGTCTTTGACCATGCTATGCAACCACCGTTCTTACGGTTGACACCCGATTTAGTTCAGGTGACCTAATGAATTTCAGGTGAATTCCTAGGATTTTACGTTCAATGGTAATGAACGCATTGAAAATAGGGTTTTCAGAAAACAAATCGGTTTGTAATTTTGATCAAAATATTTTTTTCGTTTAAGCTCGAGTTTAGATATCATTGAATTCCATGAGTTTGTAATTCTCAATCTTTAAGGTCAATCTCTAGGATTGAGTAATATCAGTCTTAAAAGCTGATTTTTAATCTTTAAGGAGATTATCCTTTCTGGAGATCTGATTCATTAGTCTTATCCAGCTAATTTGCACGGTGCCTCCCCATTGTACGAGATAAATCCTTCTCATGGTTAGGATAAATCTGACCACTTGGCGACCCTGTTTGATGCTGAGGTCCGTGGATTTCCTGCTGATTTTAGAAATGACTTTTCTAGATTTTTCGTCAACCTACAGCTGGTCTGGACGACAACTTCATGACCTAAATCAAGAAGCGCGTGTCTTTTTCGGAAGACTTTACTTCCTTTTAATGATGGAATTGATTCATCGTGTAGATCCATCTCTTCTTTTCTTTCATCGGGTAAAACAGTTTAGTTTAGTCCAAAGCAAAAGTATTTTCAGTTATTTGTTACAAATATATGTGACATATGTTTAAAATAACTTGGTAAATTTTCCCACACTTGGCTTTTTATTTTTCTTTTTATCGTCCTCTATTCCATTTTAAATGAATTTTAACATTTTTAGTTTGTTTCTCAATTTATGTCCTTTCCGAGGTAACAATAATTTCGGTGTTAAAACCTAGTTTTATCGTTCATAAATATGTATAAACATGATTTGAATTCATTTAATTGAAAAATTTTACTAGAATTGGGTAGTCAGTATATAAGACTAGTGCTGTTCTTTTTTATCAGAGAGCACTAGATTCTAATACAACTACTGCTTTACTAGTATTTTAATGGTAACCAAGTGTTTAATAAAAATTTTTAAAATCCGAAAGAATTTAACCCCTTCCCACACTTAAGATCTTGCAATGCCCTCATTTGCAAGAAATCAGTAACAATTTAAATTATTGAGGGTGATTTGTGTGAAAATGATTAAATTTTTACCAAAGTTTCCAAATATATTGGCGTTTGTTTGCTGAATGATAAATGGTGCACATCATTTGTTCATTCCGTCTTGTTGTTATTTCACATGTATTTTGCATCATTGTCGTCAAAATTACTTGCTTTTGCTGAACTTAATGCCAGTCTTTGAAAATGCGTTGTTTTTACCCTGTTGTGTACATAAGATAAACTGCAAACATATATACATATTTTTGAAGTTTGGTTTATTACCCCACATTCAAAAATTATTAAAATCTAAGAATAAAAGTTAGATAATTATAAAAATGATTACAATATCAACAAAAATATTAAACATATCAATAATTACAAATTACAAAATAAAAACAAAATAAGTAAACTAAGGATGATATTGGTACCAATAGGGGTTCCACGCATAACCATAAGTGCTATAGAATGCTTCGATAGGGTCATACGTAGGATATGGTGGCTGCATCTCTATCGACCAAGGAGGGAAGACGGGTTTCGGAGTAGGAATATAGTTTCTACCTATATGTTGGCAATGCGCTATGATCTGGTTCTGATGAACTTGCCAATCTTCAAATGCTCTCTGTCTAGCATTTTCGTATTCCTGAGAAGCTATAAACCTATGCATTTCTTGCATCTCATTCCCCCCTCCTACATTTCCTTGTTCCTGGTTTCTCTCTACCTGTGGATGTCTACCATTGTATCGTACTGCGGCGTTATTTCGCCGCTTCAACACTTTCGCACCATGGTATACATTTAAACCTATAGTGTCGCGGGGTTCCGGCTCTTCTACTAATAATCCCCCCCGACTTATATCCACACCGAGATATTCACCAATCAAAGTAATAAAAATACCACCTCCTATTATGCTATGTGGACGCATCCCTCGAACCATAGCTGATAAATAATAACCCACACAATATGGTATACTTACAGCGCTGTGTGGGTCTCGAATACACATATGGTAAAACAAATCTTGTTCATTTACCTTTTCTTTGTTTTTACCCCTTTGTGTAATCGAATTAGCTAAAAACCTATGTATTACTCTTAATTCGGCTCTATCTATATCCAAATAAGAGTAGTTTCCCCCTTTAAAACGGTGATGGCTTGTCATTTGACTCCACACACCGTGTGTATCAAAATTCTCATCTATTTTCCTACCGTTTAGTATCAATCCTCTACAATCGGCAGACGCTATTTCCTCAGGCGTATATATACGTAAAGCCTGAGCCATGTCCAGTAAAGACATGTGGCGCATCGAACCGCCTAACAAAAATCTAATAAAAGAACGATCGGTTAAACTAGCTACCCGATCATTCAACTCTATACTACATAACAACTCTTCACACCATACTTTATATACAGGTCTGCGTATGGTGAATAAACATATCCAGTCATTAAAAGAAGAATTACCATACCTCTGTACCAGTAATTCCCTAATTGGCCCGGCCAATTCTACAGCTTCCAAGGGTCCCCATTCTATAACCCTTGGTACCTCAACAACCTTGGAATGAAGAGTATGCAAACCCCGTTGATATTTTGGATAATCTATCCAAAGTCTGTCAAATCTCAGGTTCGGGTGCAACTGTTCCAAGTGCATATCTGAAAAGGTCATGACTGGATGAGGTACATCCTGCTTGTAGTAGTTATCTACCTCCTGTTGTTCCAAGTTCTCAGCAGGAGCATGACGGGCTTGGGATGAAGATTCACCCCTTTCATTCTGCAAAACACATCAAACACAAATTTTGTGCATCCAAATATGCATTAGTGTCAGCAAAATCATCAATCAAAATAATTACAATGACATTATCAATTTATATCAAACTTAAGCTTATTTTCACATTTTTATCAAATCTACACTTTTTCAAATAAGCATATACGAAAATTTTCGCCAAGTTCATAAGCATTCAACTCAAATAACATGTCAAAATAATCATTACTAGCAAATAAACAAGTCTCAAATGGCATTATCTTTCAAAAATCAAGTTCATGAATTTTGGACTTGAAAAAGTCCACTTTAATTCTCAAAATCATGTTTAGGCTCAAAGTTTGGATCATTTAACTACCTAGACATGTTACACTACTCAATTTAGCAACAATTCATGACAAAAATCGGCCATAACCTGTTTATATCAAAAAGCCCCAAATTGCTCAAGAACACAAACCCTAGATTATTCAAAATTTGAAGTTTAAGGCTTCTAATCATGTTAAACAGCATCAATCTAGGTTATACAAGCATAATACATAAACAATTTAAGTCTAATTACATTAAAAAGCATCAAAATCAAATTGGGGAAAAATAGCTCAAGAACACTAAAATTCGAATTAAATGGTGTTTAGGTGTAGAAATTTACCGTTTTTCTTGAGTAGTTCTTAGATATCATCCTTCTCAACATGATTTTAGCAAAAAATTTGGTGATTATCGGTTAAAAATTGAGATTTTTGGGGGTGATTTTCGCAGTATTTCGAGTTCTTTTTCGGGTGTTTATGCAGTGTGTTTGTGTGTGGGAGAGTGACTGATCGAGCAGCTCTTTTATTTTTTTTTCTGGGTTTTGGACCCTCCGCGAGTCGCGGAGGTTTTGCCTGAAAACTCCGCGAGTCGCGGAGTTTACCCTTTTTTTTTTTTTTTTTTTTTTTTATAATAATCTTTAACTTATAACACAATTAAGAAATTAATTTTAAAATTTTGTTTCCTTTGTTATTTAGGACGAGGTCGTTTCGGATCGATGTCCTAGTCCGTCCCTCGACAAAATTTTAAAATTTGTCTTTTTGTAGCGATTGTTTTAAAAGCTAAGATTTTTGGGTTTTTTTAATGTTTTTGGCATACTTTAAATCAACAAGATTAAAAATATTGATAATAAAAGTTCTCGTCCCTCCCTTGGGTAAAGCAATTTCGGTTCAAAGACCTAGTCTTCAACTTACGACGAATTTTAAAAATCATATTTTTAACTTAATGAGATAAAGTAAATTTTTGTTTTTAAATTCACACAACTTAAATATAAAATTCAAAATTAATATTAAAAATTCACACCAAACTCAAAATTTAAAATGCATAAAATTAAAAATTAATATTTTAAAAATTAAAAATTCACACCAAACTTAATTTAAAAATTTATAAATTCATACCAAACTTATATTAATTTTTCAAATATTTACAATTTTAAAAATATTGTTTTTACAAAGTTTACAATATTAATTTAAGATTTAAATATTAAGATTTAAAAATATGGTAAAAAAAAAAAAATTCTTTTTGTCTTTTTATCCCACTTTAATCAGTCAAATATTATCAAAAATATGCGCCCCTCTTTTCGGTAAAGTAATTTCGGTTCCAAGACCTAATTTAACTCATGACGAATTTTTGAAATATTTTGGGTTGATTGATTAAAGATATTTATACCTTAAGAATAAACGTTAAATTTCGCAGTGATGTAATAAATTTTTGAATGATATCAATAATTTCGGTCGCCAAACCTAATTTTATTTAATACCAATTTAATACTTTTTAGCGAACAAATTAGCGTTTATTATCAAAAGGTTAAAAATAAAAATAAAAATAAAAACTGTACAGACATACCTGTGAAATAGATTTCTTAGTTATATGATCTATTATATTCATAAGATAGTCGGTTTAATTGGTTTTCCATGGCTGCATAGGCGTAACCTCGAGCATTCATTGTCTTTTCTTCTAAACATATGAACGGTTCGTCTCTGCATAAAGTAACAAATTCGGTATTTGAATAGGTTTGATTATTTGAACATTTACCTCCATGTGACCATTTCCCGCATTTGTGACATTTTTCTAGGTGTCGTGCTCTTCTTTTCGCTGCGGATTTTGATTTTCCTTTACCAAATTGTAACTTATTATCTTCGCATCTGGATCCTTTTCTAACTCCGTCCATTCTTTCTCTGATTACTGATACTATTTCACTCGGTAGTATGTCATTATTACGTTTAGTGATCAAAGCGTGTAGCATTAGACCATGGTTTAGTTCACAGCCAGTCTTCATTTCGTAAAAACCTAAAAAAAATAAAAATTCAGAATGGGGGGAGAAGACTAGTTCTTTAGGGTCTGCTAGGGAAAGACCATACGTGTTCCATTTTCGAGAACTACACGAAAACAGACAATCTAACTCTAACAGAAATACATATTATCTTTTAAAGACTTGATTCTCCCCACACTTAGTTAGCTGTGGTGTCGAAATTGTGATTAACTTCGTTGTCGACTTCCATCGGACCATGTATGTAATGTTTAACTCTGTGACCATTAACTTTAAATTCAATCCCATTTGAATTTATCAATTCTATCGTTCCGTATGGGAAAACTCTTTTGACTATAAATGGTCCAGACCATCTTGATTTCAATTTTCCAGGAAATAGCTTGAATCGTGAATTGAAAAGAAGAACTCTGTCTCCTTCTTTAAATTCTTTTGAACTTCTGATTCTTTTATCATGCCATTTCTTCGTTCTTTCTTTATAGATTAACGAATTTTCGTATGCTTCGTGTCTTAATTCTTCTAATTCGTTTAGTTGACTTAATCGTAGACGTCCGGCTTCATGTAAATCAAGATTACATGTCTTCAAAGCCCAAAATGCTTTGTGTTCAATTTCTACTGGAAGATGACATGCTTTTCCATAAACAAGTCTAAAAGGTGTGGTTCCAATTGGAGTTTTGTAGGCTGTTCTAAAAGCCCAGAGTGCATCCTCCAATTTAATGGACCATTCCTTCGGATTTGATCCTACGGTTTTCTCTAGAATACGTTTTAAAGCTCGGTTGGTATTTTCAACTTGTCCACTTGTTTGTGGATGATATGCGGTGGAGATTTTATGAGTTACTCCATATCTTTTAAGAACTTTCTCAAGTTGATTATTACAGAAATGAGTACCCCGATCACTTATTAAAGCTTTCGGTGTTCCAAACCTTGCAAAAAGACGTTTTAAAAAGTTGACTACAACTCGTGCATCGTTAGTTGGGAGAGCTTGTGCTTCCGCCCATTTAGATACATAATCAATGGCTACGAGTATATATAGATTATTATGAGATTTTGGAAATGGACCCATAAAGTCAATACCCCAAATGTCAAATACTTCACATACTTGGATGACATTTTGTGGCATTTCATCACGTTGACTTATTCTTCCGGTCCTTTGACATGCATCACAGGATTTGCAAAGAAGGTGTGCGTCTTTGTAAATTGTAGGCCAATAGAATCCAGCTTCATAAACTTTTCTTGCTGTTAGTTGAGGCCCATAATGCCCTCCTGTTGGTCCTGTGTGACAATGGTTTAAAATTTTACTAGCTTCATTTCCAAATACACATCGGCGTATTATTCCATCGGGACAACTTTTAAACAGATGTGGATCTTCCCAGAAATAGTGTTTTATATCACTGAAGAATTTCTTTCGTCTTTGGTACGATAATCCTTTTTCAAGGAATCCACAAACTAAGTAGTTTGCATAGTCTGCAAACCATGGGATTTCTTTATAATCTATTTTCAATAGATATTCATCAGGAAAGTTGTCTTGTATGGCCGATTCATTCAGAACTTCTAATTCGGGATTTTCAAGACGAGAAAGATGATCAGCGGCGAGATTTTCTGCTCCCTTTTTATCTCGGATTTCAATATCAAACTCTTGTAAGAGTAAGATCCAACGGATTAATCTTGGTTTAGCATCTTGTTTTGAAAATAGGTATCTAAAAGCAGAATGGTCGGTATAGACCACCGTTTTTGCTAGAACGAGATATGATCGAAATTTGTCAAAAGCAAAGACAATAGCAAGGAGTTCTTTTTCAGTAGTTGTATAGTTCGTTTGTGCTCCTTGTAATGTCTTACTAGCATAATATATAGGTTGAAATCGTTTTTCAATCCTTTGTCCTAAAACGGCTCCCATTGCAAAATCACTTGCATCGCACATTAGTTCAAATGGTAGATTCCAATTTGGTGTTATCATGATTGGCGCATTAGTGAGTTTTTCTTTAAGAATATTAAAAGATTTGATACACTCATCTGAAAAGATGAATGGCGCATCCTTTTCTAGGAGTTTATTCATAGGAGTGGCAATTTTAGAAAAATCTTTTATGAAACGTCGGTAAAAACCGGCATGCCCTAGAAAACTCCTAACTCCTCTAACATTTGTGGGATGTGGAAGTTTAGCAATTACATCTACTTTAGCTCTATCCACTTCAATTCCTTCTTTTGAAATTTTATGTCCAAGAACGATGCCTTCTTTAACCATGAAATGGCATTTCTCCCAATTAAGTACTAGATTTGATTTTTCGCATCTAATTAGCATTCGTTCCAGATTAACTAGACATGATTTAAATGTATCACCGAAGACTGAAAAGTCATCCATGAATACTTCCATGCATTCTTCTATCATGTCGTGAAAAATTGCCATCATACACCTTTGAAAGGTTGCAGGGGCGTTACAAAGTCCAAATGGCATGCGTTTGTAAGCAAAAGTACCATAAGGGCACGTGAATGTGGTTTTCTCTTGGTCCTCGGGTGCTATTGGAATTTGAAAATATCCGGAAAATCCATCTAGAAAACAATAGTAACTATTTCCGGCTAATCTTTCCAACATTTGATCTATGAAAGGTAAGGGAAAGTGATCTTTTCTGGTGGCGTCATTTAATTTTCTATAATCAATACACACACGCCATCCTGTTACAGTCCTAGTAGGAATAAGCTCATTTTTCTCATTTGTAATGACAGTCATACCACCCTTCTTAGGTACGCATTGAACTGGGCTTACCCATGGACTATCAGAGATTGGATATATCAAACCTGCATCTAGCAGTTTAATAATCTCTTTCTTAACTACATCTTGCATATTAGGATTTAGTCTTCGTTGGCGTTGCACATACGTTTTATGACCTTCTTCCATAAGGATTTTATGTGTGCAATACGAAGGACTTATTCCTTTAATATCATGAATCTTCCATGCAATGGCTGGTTTATGAGCTTTCAACACAGAAATGAGTTGTGATTTCTCATTTTCAGTAAGAGAAGACGATATTATTACAGGTAATTCAGATTCACCATGTAAATAAGCGTATTCCAAATGGTTTGGAAGTGGCTTTAACTCTAATTTCGGAGGTTCTTCTATCGATGATTTATATCGATATCTGTCTTCTTCTTTTAGCATTTGAATTTCTTCTGTTGTTGGTTCATATCCATTAGCTATAAGTGTAGCTAACATTTCAGCTTCATCAATTGGTTCATTACCTTCTCCTAAAGAACATTCTCCCGTTCCTTGTAATTCTGGAAATTCTTCTAATAATTCTGCATGTGCATCTATAGTTTGAATATAATAACATGTATCATCTGCAGATTGTGGTTGTTGCATTGCTCTATCAACTGAAAAGGTAACACTCTCATCCTCTATACTTAGGGTCAGTTTCTTACCGAACACGTCTATCATTGCTTTAGCCGTGTTTAAGAATGGTCTTCCTAATATGAGAGGAACTTGAGAATCTTCTTCCATGTCCAAAACAACAAAATCTACTGGAAATACTAAAGTACCAACTTTAACTAGCATGTTCTCCATTATCCCTCTAGGATATTTTATTGATCTATCGGCTAGTTGTATGCTTATTCTGGTTGGTTTCAATTCTCCAAGGTCTAGTTTAGCGTATAGTGAATACGGCATTAGATTTATACTAGCACCTAAATCAGCCAATGCTTCTATTGAACTAAGGCTACCCAGAAAACATGGAATTGTGAAACTTCCTGGATCAGATAGTTTTTCTGGTATCTTATTCAACAGCACTGCTGAACAATTAGCATTCATAGTAACAGCCGAAAGTTCTTCCATTTTCTTTCTATTTGTGATCAGATCTTTCAAGAATTTAGCATACCTTGGCATTCCTGAAATTACGTCAATGAAAGGAAGATTTACATTTATCTGTTTAAACATATCCAAGAATTTGGATTGCTCGGCTTCAAGTTTTTCTTTCTTCATTTTACTCGGATAAGGAAGTGGTGGTTGGTATGGTTTAACATAAGGTTTATCCTTAACTGTGTTATCTTCATTAACCTTCTCAACTACCGGTTCTTTTTCCTTATCTTGATCTGGTTGTGGTTCTTGTGTAGTAGGAATAGTTTCATCAGAAGTTACAGGTATTTTAGGTGGTTTAAGTGTTGTACCACTTCTTGTGGTAATAGCTTTAGCTGTTTCATTCCGGGGGTTAGCGTTTGTATCACTAGGTAGACTTCCCGGTTTTCTTTCACCTATTAACCTTGCTAGGTTACTTACTTCTTGTTCCAGATTTTGAATAGAAGCTTGTTGATTTCTAAATGCTTGAGCATTTTGTTCATTGGTTTGTTTTTGAGATGTGAAAAACTGCGTTTGAGTTTCAACTAGCTTCGTCATCATATCTTCTAAATTTGGCTTTTTATCATCGGTTTGTTGTGGTGGTTTGTTTTGAAAATTAGGTCTTTGCTGATTGTAAGTATTATTGGATACTTGTTGATTGCTAGGACCTTGTTGGTTGTTGTATGGAATATTTCGGTTATAATTCTGGTTTTGATTGTAAATCGGTCTTGGCGGTTGATAATTATTCTGATAATTATTTCCAGGCCTTTGGTTTATGTATGAAATATTCTCTCTTTGTTCCATTGTTAATTCAATACTGAGACAATCTTTTGTCAAATGTGGTCCTCCACACTGCTCACAACTAATTCGTATAGCATGAATATCTTTAGTCATCTTTTCCATTCGTCTTTCGAAAGCATCTATCTTTGCGGAAATGGAATCTAAGTCATGGCTAGAATCGGCTCTAGCTGCTTTAGATGATCTAATGATGTCTTTTTCTTGGTGCCACTCATGTGAGTGGGAAGCAGTATTATCAATAATTTTGTAAGCATCAGTTTCGGTTTTCTTCATAATAGAACCACCAGCTGCTATATCTATGTCTTTTCTTGTAGTGATGTCGCATCCTTGGTAGAATATTTGTACTATTTGGCAGGTGTCTAAACCATGTTGCGGACATCCTCTTAACAATTTTCCATATCTTGTCCATGCCTCATATAGAGTTTCATTTGGTTTCTGTGTGAACGTAACAATTTCTGCTTGAAGTCTTACGGCTTTTGATGCAGGAAAGAATTGTTTAAGAAATTTGTCAATTAAAACGTCCCATGTATCGATCGCCCCTTCAGGTAACGATTCCAACCAATCTTTGGCTTCTCCCTTTAAAGTCCAGGGAAATAACATGAGATATATCTGTTCATCCTCCACTTCTCGTATTTTAAATAGTGTGCAGATCCTATTAAAGGTACGTAGATGTTCATTTGGATCTTCCTTCGGCGCACCACTAAATTGGCATTGATTAGTCACCATGTGTAGAATTTGTCCTTTGATTTCATAATCTGGCGCATTAATGTCTGGATGAGTAATTGCGTGACCTTGGCCAGTGCGTTTAGCTCTCATTCGGTCTTCCATACTTAAAGGTTCCAGATTCTCCATAATTGAATTTGTTGAATCGGTATCACTAGATGATTCTGATTTAATAGTTCGTTCCTCAACAATCTCTGTTTGAATGATTGGTGGTTCCGGAGGAAAGTTTAATGGTTCAGGATCTATGAACCGTTCCTGAATATTTTCTGGATTCTCAATTGTGAGGTCGGGTTCAAAAAATGGATTATCGGAAATTTGGACTGAAGTACTTGGTCGACTGGATGACGATTCTAAAGAAAAATCAACGGCGGTTATATTTGTTAAACGATGTCTTGATCGAGTTACAGGTGGTGAACGTACAAAAAGTGGTGAACGTCTTGCTCGGTGCATTCACAGAATATCCTATTAGTTTTAAAAAGGAAAGAAAAATTATAATAAGTTATCCAATTAATAGACTTTTCTGATTTTGCCCACGTTTCGAATAGCCAAAAGATGCAGCAGAGGGGCAGGATTCGTTTGGTCTCAATATAATTGAGGACTGTTTGGCTCCAATAACCCGGTCCACGTACAAATCCAACTATTACTACGAACCAGAAAATTTTGATGTCTATCAATTTAACCACTTAAAATAAATTTTCGTAATTTTAAGAAATTTAGATAAGAAGTAGAATAAAAATCTATGTCCTAAAAACTAGAATGGCGAGAAATAAGAAAGACAAAGAGTTCGTCGCAAAAGGTCGAAAAAGAAAGAAATGGTTGAAAAATAAAAGGTGACGGAAAAATAAAAGGAACTTATCAAAACTTAAAAATACTTAACTAATTTAACCTTATTACTACAACTAACTTAAAATTATAATCGCAAATTGAAATTACTAATTGGAATGATAATTGATACATAGTAAAATGTCTAAAAATATTAAAGCTTACAGGAAAAACTAAATCCCAAATGGAAATAACTTAAAAAGAAACTAAAACTTAAAAAGGCGTCGCAAAATTCTAAAGCACCTAAATCTTAGTCTAAAGAAAAAGTACTTAAGGAATTCTACGGCAAAGCCTAAAAATATAGGAGTAAAAATAACTATAGCTAAAACTAAGTTTAAAATTAATTATGAGCTAAAAATATAAATATTACGCTACAACGATTAAAAAGGGACAAAATATAAAAATATACAAAAAGTTGTAAAAAGTACAATTTTTATAAAAATATTATTTTTATATTATTTATTTAATAAAACTACTAATTTTATAATTTAATAAAAACTTAATTAATACTAAATACATAAATATAAAGTAAAAAGTAAAAATAAATCTAAAACTAAAAATAATAATAATAATAATTATAATTAGGTTTTAATAATAATAATAATTAAAAATAACCCGTGATTAGGGTTTTTGTCCGTGTGTCAGAGGGTCTCCGCGAGTCGCGGCAAAGAGAGAAGAAAACCCCGCGAGTCGCGGGGTTCAGAATTTGAGCTGACAGGTTTCACTTTTTACGCGTTTTTCTTTTTTTTTTTTTTTTTTTTTATTTTGTTTTCTGTTTTTTAAATAATTAAAAGATATTAAAATTAAAACTTATATTTTTATAAACTAAAATAAAAATAAAGAAACTTATAAAACTTAAATATTTAACAAAATCCTAAAAATACTAATATTTTTGTTTTTCCTTTTATATTTTTCGAATTTTTTTAAAACGTAATTTTTACAAAAACGAATTTTAATAAAAGTAGATAAAAATCTTTTTTTTTTTTTTATATTAGCGTTGCGCTTCCGGCTTTTAAGATAAGTCCCCGGCAGCGGCGCCAAAAATACTTGATGTGCAACGAGGTGTATATAAAATAGCTTATATTTTACTAGGAAATACTATTAAATACGATACAATTTTACACAAGATATTTATTTATTTATAGAATGGATATACTTAAACCTTGCTACAACACTTATAGGCAGTGTACCTAATCGTACAGTAGTGTAGTTTTTAGTAAGTCCGGTTCGTTCCACAGGGAAATCTTTAAACAAAGCTCAACGCTATATTAGTTAACTTTTATAAAAATACAAATATATATATAGGTAATATTATTATTATAAAGGGGGGTTTTTACCGTTTAATGACCGGTTTGTCGATTTTAAAACTTTAGTCGTAGTTAAAACCTAATGTAAAATATTAAATAAATACAAGACTTTAAATTAAAGCGTAAAGTAAATAACGATAATGAAATTGCGAATAATAAAAATGCGATAAAATTAAATTGCGATAATTAAAAGTACGATAATTAAAAGTGCGATAAAATAAAATAACAATAAATAAAAGTGCGATAATTAGAAGTGCAATTAAATATAAAATAAAGGAAATTAAATATGAAATAAAAGAATTATGCTTATTTAAACTTCCGTAATCATGATGTTTGACGTGTTGATTTTAGTTTTATGCCCATGGGTTAATTGTCCTTTGTCCTGGATTATTCAATATGTCCGTCTGGTTTTTGTCCATAACAGTCCATCAGTCATAAATATAAATTGCAAGTGTCCTTGTCAAATTATTATTATACCCGAAGATAAATATTCCAACTAATTGGGGATTCGAATTGTAACAAGGTTTTAATACTTTGTTTAATGAATACACCAGGTTATCGACTGCGTGTAAACCAAGGTTTTACTACTTTGTTAACAATTACACCAATTACCCTTGAATGTAATTTCACCCCTGTTTTAATTATTCTAGTGGCTATTAATCCATTCCCGTGTCCGGTTAAATGAACGATTATTCGTACATATAAATACCCCGCCCATCGTGTCCGATCGAGTGTATATGGTAATTTATAGGGACGCCCAATTGTAAATCTTTATATTAACATTAACAAACTTTCATTTAGTTAAACAAATATAAAGTCCATTAATAGCCCATAGTCTAGTTTCCACAAGTGTCGTTCTTTTATCCAAACCCCAATTATGGTACAAAGCCCAATTACCCAATTTTAGTAATTAGCCCAACATCATGATTACTTCGTTTTAAATAAGCATAATAATAACTTAGCTACGAGACATTAATATAAAAAGGTTGAACATAACTTACAATGATTAAAAATAGCGTAGCGTTACACGGACAGAATTTCGACTTACACCCTTACAACATTCGCTAACATACCCTTATTATTAGAATTATAATTAAAATTAAAATATAAATTATAAATATAAATATATTACGTATATATTGAGAGAGAGATTGAGAAAAAAGATGATAAATTCGATCAGAATTCGGTTGGCTTTATAGCCAGAAGTGAAATTTGGGGCTCCGCGACTCGCGGCCAAATACCCTTAAAACTCCGCGAGTCGCGGAGAGGTATTTACAGTTTACACCCTTGGAGTTTCCTGCTGCCGACGGTTTTAAATATATATATATAATATATATATAATTAATATAATTAATTATATATTATATTATATTTATATATATAGTTAACTTGTAATTTTTAGTCCGTTGCGTCGAGCGTTAAGAATTGACTCTGGTCCCGGTTCCGGATTTTCGAACGTCCTCGCGTACAATTTAATATCTTGTACTTTGCGTTTTGAATCTTGTACTCTTGTGATTTTGAGACGTTTCTTATCAATAATTGGAACCTTTTTGATTGTCTTTTGTTCTTTTGAGCTTTTTGGTCGTTTGCGTCTTCAAATCGTCGAATCTGTCTTTTGTCTTCACCTTTTATTATTTAAACGAATATCACTTGTAAATAGAACAATTGCAACTAAAAGCTTGTCTTTCTTGAGGAATAATGCTATGAAATATATGTTCGTTTTTAGCATTATCAGCCCTCTTGGCGATGAACCTGAAGCGCTCACCGGCGAACCAATCCGAAACACCATTTTCACTCTCATTTCCAGAATATCTAGCAACGATATCTACAATTCTAAACCTTATTCATCCGCTCATTCTGAAATGTCCCGTTCTTATTGATTAAAAACGTTCCATATTAATTGATTTCGTTGCGAGGTTTTGACCTCTATATGAGACGTTTTTCAAAGACTGCATTCATTTTAAAACAAACCATAACCTTTATTTCATCAATAAAGGTTTAAAAAGCTTTACGTAGATTATCAAATAATGATAATCTAAAATATCCTGTTTACACACGACCATTACATAATGGTTTACAATACAAATATGTTACAACAAAATAAGTTTCTTGAATGCAGTTTTTACACAATATCATACAAGCATGGACTCCAAATCTCGTCCTTATTTAAGTATGTGACAGCGGAAGCTCTTAATAATCACCTGAGAATAAACATGCTTAAAATGTCAACAAAAATGTTGGTGACTTATAGGTTTAACCTATATATATCAAATCATAATAATAGACCACAAGATTTCATATTTCAATACACATCCCATACATAGAGATAAAAATCATTCATACACCTGGTAACCGACATTAACAAGATGCATATATAAGAATATCCCCATCATTCCGGGACACCCTTCGGATATGATATAAATTTCGAAGTACTAAAGCATCCGGTACTTTGGATGGGGTTTGTTAGGCCCAATAGATCTATCTTTAGGATTCGCGTCAATTAGGGTGTCTGTTCCCTAATTCTTAGATTACCAGACTTAATAAAAAGGGGCATATTCGATTTCGATAATTCAACCATAGAATGTAGTTTCACGTACTTGTGTCTATTTTGTAAATCATTTATAAAACCTGCATGTATTCTCATCCCAAAAATATTAGATTTTAAAAGTGGGACTATAACTCACTTTCACAGATTTTTACTTCGTCAGGAAGTAAGACTTGGCCACTGGTTGATTCACGAACCTATAACAATATATACATATATATCAAAGTATGTTCAAAATATATTTACAACACTTTTAATATATTTTGATGTTTTAAGTTTATTAAGTCAGTTGTCCTCGTTAGTAACCTACAACTAGTTGTCCACAGTTAGATGTACAGAAATAAATCGATAAATATTATCTTGAATCAATCCACGACCCAGTGTATACGTATCTCAGTATTGATCACAACTCAAACTATATATATTTTGGAATCAACCTCAACCCTGTATAGCTAACTCCAACATTCACATATAGAGTGTCTATGGTTGTTCCGAAATATATATAGATGTGTCGACATGATAGGTCGAAACATTGTATACGTGTCTATGGTATCTCAAGATTACATAATATATAATACAAGTTGATTAAGTTATGGTTGGAATAGATTTGTTACCAATTTTCACGTAGCTAAAATGAGAAAAATTATCCAATCTTGTTTTACCCATAACTTCTTCATTTTAAATCCGTTTTAAGTGAATCAAATTGCTATGGTTTCATATTGAACTCTATTTTATGAATCTAAACAGAAAAAGTATAGGTTTATAGTCGGAAAAAGAAGTTACAAGTCGTTTTTGTAAAGGTAGTCATTTCAGTCGAAAGAACGACGTCTAGATGACCATTTTAGAAAACATACTTCCACTTTGAGTTTAACCATAATTTTTGGATATAGTTTCATGTTCATAATAAAAATCATTTTCTCAGAATAACAACTTTTAAATCAAAGTTTATCATAGTTTTTAATTAACTAACCCAAAACAGCCCGCGGTGTTACTACGACGGCGTAAATCCGGTTTTACGGTATTTTTCGTGTTTCCAGGTTTTAAATCATTAAGTTAGCATATCATATAGATATAGAACATGTGTTTAGTTGATTTTAAAAGTCAAGTTAGAAGGATTAACTTTTGTTTGCGAACAAGTTTAGAATTAACTAAACTATGTTCTAGTGATTACAAGTTTAAACCTTCGAATAAGATAGCTTTATATGTATGAATCGAATGATGTTATGAACATCATTACTACCTTAAGTTCCTTGGATAAACCTACTGGAAAAGAGAAAAATGGATCTAGCTTCAACGGATCCTTGGATGGCTCGAAGTTCTTAAAGCAGAATCATGACACGAAAACAAGTTCAAGTAAGATCATCACTTGAAATAAGATTGTTATAGTTATAGAAATTGAACCAAAGTTTGAATATGATTATTACCTTGTATTAGAATGATAACCTACTGTAATAAACAAAGATTTCTTGAGGTTGGATGATCACCTTACAAGATTGGAAGTGAGCTAGCAAACTTGAAAGTATTCTTGATTTTATGTAACTAGAACTTGTAGAATATATGAAGAACACTTAGAACTTGAAGATAGAACTTGAGAGAGATCAATTGGATGAAGAAAATTGAAGAATTAAAGTGTTTTTAGGTGTTTTTGGTCGTTGTTGTATGGATTAGATATAAAGGATATGTAATTTTGTTTTCATGTAAATAAGTCATGAATGATTACTCATATTTTTGTAATTTTATGAGATATTTCATGCTAGTTGCCAAATGATGGTTCCCACATGTGTTAGGTGACTCACATGGGCTGCTAAGAGCTGATCATTGGAGTGTATATACCAATAGTACATACATCTAAAAGCTGTGTATTGTACGAGTACGAATACGGGTGCATACAAGTAGAATTGTTGATGAAACTGAACGAGGATGTAATTGTAAGCATTTTTGTAAAGTAGAAGTATTTTGATAAGTGTATTGAAATCTTTCAAAAGTGTATAAATACATATTAAAACACTACATGTATATACATTTTAACTGAGTCGTTAAGTCATCGTTAGTCGTTACATGTAAGTGTTGTTTTAAAACCTTTAGGTTAACGATCTTGTTAAATGTTGTTAACCCAATGTTTATAATATCAAATGAGATTTTAAATTATTATATTTTCATGATATTATCATGTATGAATATCTCTTAATATGATATATATATATACATTAAATGTCTTTACAACGATAATCGTTACATATATGTCTCGTTTAAAAATCATTAAGTTAGTAGTCTTGTTTTTACATATGTAGTTCATTGTTAATATACTTAATGATATGTTTACTTATCATAGTATCATGTTAGCTATATATATATCCATATATATGTCATCATATAGTTTTTACAAGTTTTAACGTTCGTGAATCACCGGTCAACTTGGGTGGTCAATTGTCTATATGAAACATATTTCAATTAATCAAGTCTTAACAAGTTTGATTGCTTAACATGTTGGAAACATTTAATCATGTAAATATCAATCTCAATTAATATATATAAACATGGAAAAGTTCGGGTCACTACAGTACCTACCCGTTAAATAAATTTCGTCCCGAAATTTTAAGCTGTTGAAGGTGTTGACGAATCTTCTGGAAATAGATGCGGGTATTTCTTCTTCATCTGATCTTCACGCTTCCAGGTGAACTCAGGTCCTCTACGAGCATTCCATTGAACCTTAACAATTGGTATCTTGTTTTGCTTAAGTCTTTTAACCTCACGATCCATTATTTCGACGGGTTCTTCGATGAATTGAAGTTTTTCATTGATTTAGATTTCATCTAACGGAATAGTGAGATCTTCTTTAGCAAAACATTTCTTCAAATTCGAGACGTGGAAAGTGTTATGTACAGTCGCGAGTTGTTGAGGTAACTCAAGTCGGTAAACTACTGGTCTGACACGATCAATAATCTTGAATGGTCCAATATACCTTGGATTTAATTTTCCTCGTTTACCAAATCGAACAATGCCTTTCCAAGGTGCAACTTTAAGCATGACCATCTCTCCAATTTCAAATTCTATATCTTTTCTTTTAATGTCAGCGTAGCTCTTTTGTCGACTTTGGGCGGTTTTTAACCGTTGTTGAATTTGGATGATCTTCTCGGTAGTTTCTTGTATAATCTCCGGACCCGTAATCTGTCTATCCCCCACTTCACTCCAACAAATCAGAGACCTGCACTTTCTACCATAAAGTGCTTTAAACGGTGCCATCTCAATGCTTGAATGGTAGCTGTTGTTGTAGGAACATTCTGCTAACGGTAGATGTCGATCCCAACTGTTTCCGAAATCAATAACACATGCTCGTAGCATGTCTTCAAGCGTTTGTATCGTCCTTTCGCTCTGCCCATCAGTTTGTGGATGATAGGCAGTACTCATGTCTAGACGAGTTCCTAATGCTTGCTGTAATGTCTGCCAGAATCTTGAAATAAATCTGCCATCCCTATCAGAGATAATAGAGATTGGTATTCCATATCTGGAGACGACTTCCTTCAAATACAGTCGTGCTAACTTCTCCATCTTGTCATCTTCTCTTATTGGCAGGAAGTGTGCTGATTTGGTGAGACGATCAACTATTACCCAAATAGTATCAAAACCACTTGCAGTCCTTGGAAATTTAGTGATGAAATCCATGGTAATGTTTTCCCATTTCCATTCCGGAATTTTGGGTTGTTGAAGTAGACCTGATGGTTTCTGATGCTCAGCTTTGACCTTAGAACACGTCAAACATTCTCCTACGTATTTAGCAACATCAGCTTTCATACCCGGCCACCAAAAATGTTTCTTGAGATCCTTGTACATCTTCCCCGTTCCAGGATGTATTGAGTATCTGGTTTTATGAGCTTCTCTAAGTACCATTTCTCTCATATCTCCAAATTTTGGTACCCAAATCCTTTCAGCCCTATACCGTGTTCCATCTTCCCGAATATTAAGATGCTTCTCCGATCCTTTGGGCATTTCATCCTTTAAATTTCCCTCTTTTAAAACTCCTTGTTGCGCCTCCTTTATTTGAGTAGTAAGGTTATTATGAATCATTATATTCATAGATTTTACTCGAATGGGTTCTCTGTCCTTCCTGCTCAAGGCATCAGCTACCACATTTGCCTTCCCCGGGTGGTAACGAATCTCAAAGTCGTAATCATTCAATAATTCAATCCACCTACGCTGCCTCATATTCAGTTGTTTCTGATTAAATATGTGTTGAAGATTTTTGTTGTCGGTATATATAATACTTTTAACCCCATATAAGTAGTGCTTCCAAGTCTTTAATGCAAAAACAACCGCGCCTAATTCCAAATCATGCGTCGTATAATTTTGTTCGTGAATCTTCAATTGTCTAGATGCATAAGCAATCACCTTCGTTCGTTGCATTAATACACAACCGAGACCTTGCTTTGATGCGTCACAATAAATCACAAAATCATCATTCCCTTCAGGAAATGACAATATAGGTGCCGTAGTTAGCTTTTTCTTCAATAACTGAAACGCTTTCTCTTGTTCATCATTTCATTCAAATTTCTTCCCTTTATGCGTTAATGCAGTCAAGGGTTTTGCTATTCTGGAAAAGTCTTGGATGAACCTTCTGTAGTAACCAGCTAGTCCTAAAAACTGGCGTATGTGTTTTGGAGTTTTCGGGGTTTCCCACTTTTCAACAGTTTCTATCTTTGCCGGATCCACCTTAATACCTTCTTTGTTCACTATGTGACCGAGGAATTGAACTTCTTCCAACCAAAATGCACACTTTGAAAACTTAGCGTACAATTCTTCCTTCCTCAATACTTCTAACACCTTTCTCAAATGTTCACCGTGTTCTTGGTCATTCTTTGAGTAAATAAGTATGTCATCAATGAAAACAATGACAAACTTGTCAAGGTATGGTCCACACACTCGGTTTAAAAGGTCCATGAACACAGCTGGTGCATTAGTTAAACCAAACGGCATGATCATAAACTCGTAATGACCGTAACGTGTTCTGAAAGCAGTCTTTGGAATATCATCTTCTTTCACCCGCATTTGATGATACCCAGAACGTAAGTCAATCTTTGAATAAACAGAAGAGCCTTGTAGTTGATCAAATAAGTCGTCGATTCTCGGTAGTGGGTAGCGGTTCTTGATGGTAAGTTTGTTCAACTCTCGGTAGTCGATACACAACCTGAATGTACCATCTTTCTTCTTGACAAACAAAACAGGAGCTCCCCACGGTGATGTGCTTGGTCGAATGAAACCACGCTCTAAAAGTTCTTGTAATTGGCTTTGCAGTTCTTTCATCTCGCTGGGTGCGAGTCTGTAAGGAGCACGAGCTATTGGTGCAGCTCCTGGTACAAGATCTATTTGAAATTCAACGGATCGATGTGGGGATAATCCCGGTAATTCTTTCGGAAATACATCGGGAAATTCTTTTGCAATGGGAACATCATTGATGCTCTTTTCTTCAGTTTGTACTTTCTCGACGTGTGCTAGAACAGCATAGCAACCTTTTCTTATTAGTTTTTGTGCCTTCAAATTACTAATAAGATGTAGCTTCGTGTTGCCCTTTTCTCCGTACACCATTAAGGGTTTTCCTTTTTCTCGTATAATGCGAATTGCATTTTTGTAACAAACGATCTCTGCTTTCACTTCTTTCAACCAGTCCATACCGATTATCACATCAAAACTCCCTAACTCTACTGGTATCAAATCAATCTTAAATGTTTCGCTAACCAGTTTAATTTCTCGATTCCGACATATATTATCAGCTGAAATTAATTTACCATTTGCTAATTCGAGTAAAAATTTACTATCTGTAACGACCCGGATTTTTCCAATCGTTTTATACTTATGAGATTAATATTTACATAAATTAAACCTTACCAACATGATAAGCAATCCAAATTGTTGAGACTTGTGTTTTTGAAAAGAGTTTTACACAACGTTTGACTGTCCAATTTGACCGATGATATCACGAACTATATAACATACGATAATTATACGTTTGTGTATATATATGTATTTATATATATTTAACATGATCTAAGGATGGTTTAACATCTCATTGTGTACTAATGACAATGAGTTATAAGTATATTTTGAAACTACTAACTTAAGTTTTCAAAACGATAACTATACGTAACATTCTTTGATATATATACTTATAACCTATAATGCTTATACATGTATCGTATATATAATGTATTTAATTACTTTTTAAGGACTTAAATACATAAAACAATATAAGTATATTCACAAAAGATAGCTATATTTGAATTCTCATTCCGTTTCCTCAAGATTTCTATACGTATATCTAGGGTATATGTACCCGTATCATACACAGCTTCTATATGTATTTACTATTGGTATATGCACATCAAATCAACATCCTAATCAACATTATTACTGCCCTAGATATGAGGTAACTAGGATTTGTCAAGTAGCATGAATTATTAGTAAGAAAACAAAATTAGAAATCCTTTTCTTTCTTTATAAACTAAAAACGTTTTTATGAATGAACACCATTTCTTCACTCCATTTTCTCATACCTACACCCTCATTTCTCTCTCAAAATACTCCTAACTTCATACTTGATCATCTCCAAGCATTTTCCCCATCATTTAGCTTCAATTACAAGCCTTAAACACCATAAGAAAACTCTTTCAAGAACATATCAAAATAACCACCCATTTGAAGAAGTATACTTCCAACCTTTTGATCTAACTCCACCACTCTTTGATTCCAAGATTATTTATTATCTCTTACAGTAACTTTGTCCAAGTAACTTGAGGTAGTAACCTTGTTCATAATCTTGTTCGATTCATAATTATATAGCTATCTTATTTTATGTTGTAAAATTTTAACAACAAGAATATAGTTTGAATAATTTCAAACTTGTTTGCAAACTAAATAGATCCTTCTAACTTAACTTTTAAAACACTTCAAGACCTGTAATATATCATAATGATATGCTAACTTAACAAGATATAACTTAGTTTTACAAAGAACACCTTAAAAACTGAATCTACGTCGTCGGAGTGCAACCGGGGGCTGTTTTGGGTTGGATAATTAAAAACCATCTTGAACTTTGAATTGGAAGTTCATGTTCTGAAAAAATAATATTTCTTATGAATATGTTAACACATAAAAATTTCATGGTTTAACTCAAAGTGTAAGTATTTTTAGAAAAATGATCATTAAATGTTGTTTTTATGATGGAAAATGATCACTTTCATAAGTTTTACCAAAAGTTGACCTATAACCTGTGATTTCGAATACAAACTAAGGTATTTTCAGTTCATATTCTTAAAATTTGACTCGATCCAAGGAAGTGGCAAGTTGAACCAACAAAAACGGAGTTGTAATGAAGAAACTACGACTAAAACAAGATTGGGTATCCGAAGCTAGTTTAGTTACGAAAATATTTGGTGATAAAGTAAATTAATCATATCTTTTCTAATTAATATGATATTTTATATATAATTACTTATGATTTGATTTTATATATTTCAGGACCACCCGTATACAACACGAGAAGATTAATCATAAGACCTCTTGATTGTACGCAACACGTTATTTGACAACACGGTACTTTATGTACGCAACACGTCATTTGACAACATGGTACCATGGGTCGAGATTAATTCTGATCAATACGAATACGATGGGGTCTTTATTTATTTTATTGAGCAACTAATTGTGGACCACTAACATCGGACTGCTAACTACGGACTAAGAAAATATTAAAAGTATTATAAGTATATATATATATATATATATATATATATATATATATATATATATATATACACACACACACACATGTAACGATTACTTGAAAAGAAAATATGTTGATATATTATATATATATATATATATATATATATGGTTAGGTTCGTGATATCTATCGGAGACCAAGTCGAGTTAAATACCTTCAAGGCAAAAGTGAGTATATAGTCCCACTTTTAAACTCTAAATATTTCGGGATGAGAATACATGCATTTTATGATTTACGTTATGGACACAAGTGATTAAAAATATATATTCTACGTTGAGTTGTACCACTGGCATACTTCCCTGTAACTTGGTAACTACTATTTACATGAGGTATTGTAAACGCGAATCCTGTTGATAGATCTATCGGGCCTGACAACCCCAACCGGACTGGACGACCAGTATTCAACGGTTGCACAGTACTTCGTTTCGGTGACTACACTTGGTACAGTGTAGTGAGATTTCATAATAAAGGGAATATGCGACGTTGATTAAATGTTAAGTATGGTTATCAAGTGCTCAACCACTTAGAATATTTTTATTAAAACGTTTATGTATATGAAATCTTGTGGTCTATATTTATAACGCTGCTAGCATTAAACCTATATCTCACCAACTTTATGTTGATGTTTAAAGCATGTTTATTCTCAGGTTCCTAGAAGTCTTCCGCTGTTTGAATATATGTTAGAGAAACCATGTGCATGGAGTCATACATGTTTTATTCGAGGAAGCATTGCATTCACAAAATCATCACCGTGTATTTATTTTGACTGCATTGTCAACGGAAGTATTCTTGTAAACTGTTATTTACGGTGATTGTCTATATGTAGAAATCATCAAATGTCGAAAACATTGAATTTTAAATATTCATTTATGGTATATCTTTTCAAAAGAATGCAATGTTTATAAAACGTATCATATAGAGGTCAAATGTCTCGCGATGTAATCATATGTTATTGTATTCGTCCCTATGGATTGGGTCGGGTCGTTTCATGTGGTATCAGAGCGGTGGTCTTAGCGAACCAGGTCTGCATTAGTGTGTCTAACTGATAAGTTGTTAGGTTGCATTAGTGAGTCTGGACTTCGACCGTGTCTGCATGTCAAAATTTTGCTTATCATTTTGTGTCGAAAATCATCTACTTATCATCTGTAGGAAATTACCTGCTTATCATCTTAAGTCTAAATGCGTCTTACTGCATTCATTGCATGAATGGTGTATAGTCAAAATTCATATCTTAGCGTATTTGCTAATTCATATCTACGCGTATCTGTTACTGTAAACTTTGTCTGACATATTGTGACGACCCCGTCAAAACACTTAACGGATCCGTCAGTTGGTCCCATAGCTTGATCGGACTTAAATGAATTAAATAAACAAAGTTGCATTCTTTTATTTCAAAATGTTCCCCAAAAAGGAAACAAACCAAATTAAGTAGTTTGAAAACCAACCAACCATAATATGAAACCAAAAGTTGACACAAAACATTGCCAACAATCCCACAATTTAAATTATCCAAAATAGAATGCAAACTTAAGTTTCATAAATTGTTTCATAAAATCTGCCCAAATGCATGCAGACTCTTCTAACGACAGCGGAAGCATCAAATAACTCAAGTACCTGTGAAAACATGCAAGTAAACTGTCAACACAAAGGTTGAGTGAATTATAGGTTTAAATAAATAAGTAAACTTTAGACCACAAGATTTAAAAATGTTAGAAAACATTAAACATTATTCCATTATCAATGAGCCACCTGGTAACCACTTAACCCTTTATTTACCCTTGCCAAACACAATAAAAATATACACTTGGACAGTGTATCTACAACAAATTACGAAGTACTAAACATTCCGATTATAAATTGCTAGCGCGACTAGCTCGAAATGGGGTTGTCAAACCCGATAGATCTATCCGTAGGATTCGCGTTCACCGGTAGAAACCAATGATTACAGTTACCAGACTAGGGAATATTTTTGTCCAACTCACAATGAATAATTAAATTTAACTGTTACTTGTGTCTAACCGTGAATAAAAATCTGCATGTAATCACATCCCAAAAATATACTTTGAAAAGTATGTAAAAACGGGACTATAACTCACCTTAAATAGCAACTGAAGAAATCTCACAAACACGCGAACAGCAAGTAAAGTAATGTGATCAAGAAAGATCACAACGCCGACCTATAAATAAAGCAGGTCGAAATAAATAACTAACTTAGGCCAAGTCTTAGTATGATAGCTATTGTACATGTTGCAAGTAGGCATAGAACATTACTCAGCAAGCATCGGTTTGATTGGAACAGCATAAGGACACACACTTTCTATTTTTAGAAAGTTTCTATTTTTAGCAGGTTTCCATTTTTGGAAAGTTTTCTATTTTAGGAAAGTTTCTATTTTTGGAAAGTTTCTATTTTTGGAAAGTTTCTATTTTTGGAAAGTTTCCAAATTTAGAAAGTTCTATTTTTAGAAAGTTTTGAAGTTAGGAAAGTTTCCTTATTTAGAAAGTCAACAGAAGTCAACTGAAAGTCAAAGTCAACCGAAAGTCAACTCAAAAGTCAACCTTGGTCAAACATAGTCAACATTAATTTTAAAAGTGTAAGTTATAATAATAACATAGGTTATAATGTTATTTAAAGTCAAAAGTGTATAATAATGTCTTAACATAAGTTTAATTAAATAAAATGAATTATTAAAGTTAATATAAGTTGAAATGTTATAATTAGTATAACATAAGTATTTAATTAATTAATTAAATATCAATCATAATATAAATATTATTAATTTATAATAAATTTTAAATCATATCATAAGTATTATTAATTAATAATGCATTATTAATCATATCATAAGTTTCTAATTAAAATTATTAAATCATAAGTATTTAATAATTAAGTCATAATTAAATAATAATTAAGTCTTATAATAATTAAATAATTATTTAATATTTATTATAAGTCTTTTAATAATTTCTCAAAAACAAATTTAATACTTATCATAAGTATTTTCCTTTAATAATAAAAGTATTATTAATCATAAGTCTAATTAAAATGTTAATGAAATTATAATTAATAATTAAATGATATAATAAATATTTATATCATAAGTTTTAAATAATAATAATTACTTCTTTTATCTTAAGTAATTAATTAATAATGAATTCCATAAATTTTATCATAAGTTTAATCATTAACCATAAGTTTTAAGTTTAAAAGTTCGCCGGGTCGTATCTTGAGCCCCGGGCGTCGGTTTCGGGCAAGCCACATATGTAACTTCACCTACTCAAACCACCCGACACATTTATGAACTCAAGAACACTCCAAGAACAGTCCCTAGGTCGTGGATATCAGCCATGACATCAATTGGGAAAATCATTTTACTCAAAACAGTAATTCGGGCAAAACGGGTGAACCGTGGCTCGGATTTAGGTGACCCGAACATGAATATTCGTCTCACCATCAGTCCTAACCAAATGAGGCACCCTAAAGACACCAAGGATGGTCACAAAGTCGGACCCAACCTTGTTCATGCCAAGAACACCTTTCAATCTTTAACAAAAACCAAATTAAGCATATCTAGGGCTCCGGGAATCGAAACGACATGAATCCGGAGTCTAAAATTAATGTCTTGATGAGAGGAACTCATTTATGTACTTTATTTTAACATTCATAACAGTTACAAAGTCAGAAAATACGTTTCAAACTGCTGTCCAAAATTTACAAACCGAAATCATACGCAAACGAGTAATTCTACGCATTCAAACAACAATACAATAACTTATACACATCATACTAATCATATAACATATAAAATCAGTAAAATAATTGAAAATTCAAAAAGCTAGGGTTAGGGTTTATACCCAAATCGAGAAACAAAGTAGATGATCGCGTAGAGAACGAAACAAGGAACGCGTTGGTGTTAATTGATTTATGATCCAAGCTTTAATTTTGTTGAAGAATGGTGATGATGGTGGTGGTGTAGTCGACGGCCAAGGGAGGGAGGAAGAGAGAGAGCACAACAAATTTTTAGGTTTTAGGTTTAGATAATGTTTTTACAAAATAATAAAATTAGAATAAATCTAATTATGGAAAAACAAGGAAAGGCTCCCCCCTCCCCATGGGGTTCGGCCGAAAATTGCATAGGGGTGGGCCCCATGGGTCCATCTCACTCAATTGCTAAATTACTTGTGGCCCGAAAACCCGAACGAAGCCCGAAACGCGAAAACACGCTTACGCGATTAAAAATCCGGAAAGATAACGAACGCGCGACGAAAAATAAATATAAATACACCTAATAATAATATGACCTTAAAATATCATATTTAAAATATTTAGGATTTAAAAATCCCGAAAGCTCGACCGTTGGTTTAAAAACCGAAAAGATTCGCCGGATGGAAATCCGCGGAACGTAGAAACGTATAATTTAAAATATGAATACATATATCCACATAACACATAATAATTATTATATATATATTATTACAAAAATAATAATATAGGTCATGGAAATGACGTGGCACACTAACAGTTAACGGTCGTTAAATAGTTAACGGAAAAAGATAACGGAAAAAGTAGGGTCGTGACAGTACCTCCCCGTTATGGAAATTTCGTCCCGAAATTTAAGTAGGCGCAGGGGTTGACTCGGCATCTGAGAACAAATGCGGATACTTCTGCTTCATTTGGTCTTCACGCTTCCAAGTGAACTCGGGACCGCGTCTAGCGTTCCATCGAACCCGAACAATAGGAATTCTGCTCTGTTTAAGAGTCTTAACCTCTCGGTCCATGATCTCAACTGGCTCCTCAATAAAATGCAATTGCTTGTCAACTTGAAGTTCCTCCAAAGGAATAGTCTGATCAAATTCAGCCAAACACTTCTTTAAGTTCGAAATATGGAAAACATCGTGAACAGCACTGAGTTCTTGTGGCAACTTCAAACGATAAGCCACCGGTCCAACTCTTTCAATGATCTCAAACGGTCCCACGAAACGAGGACTTAACTTCCCTCTTTTACCAAAACGAATAACACCCTTCCAAGGCGAAACTTTTAACATAACACGATCACCAACTTGAAATTCAACATCTTTCCTTCCTTTGTCGGCATAACTCTTTTGCCGACTTCTAGCAGTTCTCAACCTTTCTTTAATTTGAACAATCTTCTCAGTAGTCTCGTGAATAATCTCTGGACCTGTAAGTTGAGCATCCCCAACCTCATTCCAACAAATAGGAGATCTACATTTCCTACCGTACAAAGCTTCAAACGGTGCGGCTTTAATACTTGCGTGGTAGCTGTTGTTATAAGAAAACTCAGCTAACGGCAAATACCTATCCCACCCATTTCCAAAATCAATCACACAAGCTCGCAACATATCTTCTAATGTCTGAATGGTCCTCTCACTTTGACCATCCGTTTGAGGATGATAAGCGGTGCTCATATCCAATCTAGTGCCCAAGGCTTCTTGCAACGATTGCCAAAATCTCGATACAAATCGACTATCTCTGTCGGAAATTATAGAAACGGGAACACCATGCCTCGAAACAATCTCTTTCAAATACAAACGGGTGAGTTTCTCCATGGAATCGGTTTCCCTAATCAGCAAAAAGTGAGCCGACTTAGTGAGTCGATCTACAATCACCCAAATCGCATCGTAGCCACCCGAAACTCTTGGTAACTTAGTGATAAAATCCATAGTGATACCTTCCCACTTCCACTCGGGAATTTCTGGTTGTACCAACAATCCGGACGGTTTTTGATGTTCAGCTTTGACCTTAGAACAGGTCAAACACTTAGCCACATACGTAGCCACATCACCTTTCAAATTTGGCCACCAATACAGCTCCTTAAGATCATGGTACATCTTCCCTGAACCAGGATGAATAGAGTACCTAGACTTGTGAGCCTCATCCAAAACAAGTTGTCGCAGTTCACCAAACTTCGGAACCCAAAGACGTCCTACAAAGTACCTAGTACCATCTGCTCAAATCTCAAATTTCTTAGCCATACCTCTTACGTTTTCTTTCACAAAATTCTCTTCCTTTAAGGCTTCTTGTTGTGCCTCAAGAATCTGCCTTGCGAGGTTTGATCTAACTGTCATATTCAAGGCCCTAACCCTGCGAGGTTCAGTCCTTTCTTTACGACTCAATGCATCAGCCACAACATTGGCCTTACCCGGGTGATACAAAAGGTCACAATCGTAATCATTCAACGTCTCAATCCATCTTCGTTGTCTCATGTTCAACTGTTTCTGATCGAGGATATGTTGAAGACTTTTGTGATCTGTGTACACAGTACTCTTGACCCCATACAAATAATGTCTCCAACTCTTAAGTGCAAAAACAACAGCCCCCAACTCTAAATCATGAGTTGTATAGTTCTGCTCGTGAATCTTCAACTGACGTGATGCGTACGCAATAACCTTCTTTCGTTGCATCAAAACGCAACCATAGCCTTGTCGTGATGCGTCACAATAAACAACAAAATCATCATTACCCTCCGGTAAAGACAATATCGGAGCGGTAGTCAGTTTCTTCTTCAAAATCTGAAAAGCATTCTCCTGTTCATCCTTCCACTCATACTTTTTCCCTTTATGCGTTAATGCAGTCAGAGGTTTCGCTATACGAGAGAAATCCTGGATGAACCTTCGATAGTAACCTGCCAATCCTAAGAACTGACGAATTTGAGTAGGAGTTTTCGGGGTTTCCCACTTTTCAATCGCCTCAATTTTAGCAGGATCAACTTGTATTCCTTGTTTGCTAACAATGTGACCAAGGAACTGAACTTCTCTTAACCAAAAAGCACACTTAGAGAACTTAGCGTACAACTCTTCTTTCTTTAACAAATCAAGCACTAACCTCAAGTGTTCTTCATGCTCTTCATCATTCCTAGAATAGATAAGAATGTCGTCGATGAAAACAATAACGAACTTGTCCAGATAGGGTCTACACACACGGTTCATGAGGTCCATGAACACAGCAGGTGCATTTGTCAATCCGAACGGCATAACAAGAAATTCAAAGTGACCGTAACGGGTGCGAAAAGCAGTTTTTGAAACATCAGATTCTTTAACACGCAACTGATGATAGCCAGAACGAAGATCAATTTTTGAATAAACAGAAGAACCCTGAAGCTGATCGAACAGATCATCAATTCTCGGAAGAGGATAACGATTTTTAACAGTGAGCTTATTCAGTTCACGATAATCAATGCATAAACGAAAAGAACCATCCTTCTTCTTAACAAACAGAACAGGAGCTCCCCAAGGGGACGAACTAGGACGAATAAAACCTTTGTCTATCAACTCACGGAGTTGACTTGACAATTCTTGAAGTTCAGAAGGCGCAAGACGATAAGGAGCACGTGCTACAGGAGCAGCACCGGGAACAAGATCAATTTGAAATTCTACCGCGCGTTGCGGCGGAAGGCCAGGTAAGTCATCGGGAAACACCTCGGGAAAATCCCTAACAATATGAACGTCATCAACGTTCTTTACTTCCTTACTAGGATCAACAACATGAGCAAGGATAGCATGACAGCCCTTGCGGAGATGTTTACGAACTTTCATACAGCTAATAAGGTTTAACTGTGTGCATTTCTTATCTCCAAAGACCATCAGTGGCTCTCCAATCACATCAGTAATACGAATAGCCTTATCATAACAGACGATCTCGGCACGGTTCGCGGACAACCAATCCATACCAATAACAATATCAAAACTACCAAGTTCAATCGGTATCAAATCTATCTCGAAATCCCTACCACCCAGATTAATGTTACACTTACGATGTACAGTCTTAGCAGTAAGTTCCTTACCATTAGCTACTTCAACAACATAAGTATTGTCTAAGAGAGTTAACGGCGTTTTGATTCTCGGACTTAATTTACTCGACACGAAACTTAAATCAGCCCCTGAATCAAATAACACATAAACTGATAAATCGTTGACTGAGAACGTACCAGTAACAAGCTTAGGATCTTCCTCCGCATCCTTAGCATTAATGTTGAACGCTCGGCCGCGTGCAGTCTCTGCAGTCTTCTTGTTGGGACAAGCATCTCGAAAATGCCCCGGCTTCCCACACTCATAACAAACCCTCGGATTACCTCCATTATTCGATTTCCCATTACCGTTACCGTTACCACCTCTATTACCAACATTATTATTATTACCACCAGTCGCGGGAGTAGCAGACCCCGGCAAAAGCACTGTACAATCTTTAGCAATGTGCCCTTGCTTAGAGCACCTCTTACAAGTAACTGTGCAGTAACCATCATGAACTTTATAGCAACGAGGACACACACGCTGATTTCTGTTGTTAGCACCTGAGGTATCCTGTTTCTTCTGCTGATTTTGGTTTTGATTGCGGTTGTTATCCCACTTTCGTTTCCCATTTTCAGCCTTCTTGACAACCTCCTCACTACTTTCAACAACTGTAGTCTTGCTTCTTCTCAACACCTTGTCATTAAGTTTGTGGGCCATAGACATAGCGGCCTCAATAGTCTGGGGTTCACTGGACTCAACCCCGTGTTCAATCTTCTCGGACAAACCATCAATGTAAGCCTCAATTTTGCGGTCCTCATCCGCATAAACCCTAGGACACAGCAAAGTTAACTCGAAAAACCTTCGTTCATAGGCATCTAACTCGGTGCCATGCATTTTCAAATTCTTGAGCTCAACCTCTAGCTTCTTAAGCTCACCCCGAGGTCTATAGCGGGTGATCAATCTTTCCTTAAAATCATTCCAGGCCAAACCATAAGCTACATCGCTTCCCAAACTACTAACCAGATTGTTCCACCATGTCAAGGCACTATCCTTGAGAGTGCAACTAGCGAAACTAACTTTGTCCTCTTCACGAACTCGACTGACCCTGAAAATAGATTCGATTTTCTCGAACCAACGAGTAAGCCCTATTGGTCCTTCCGTACCACTGAATTCTTGAGGTCGACCAGCCATAAAAGTTTTGTGGGAGCATCCCACGTTGTTCGCATTGGCGTTAACATTAGCATTTGCTGCCATAGCAGCAGCAATTCCTTCATTGATCAGGCGTTGCATACGCGCTTCAGTGGACTCTCTTGGAGGCATGATCTTCAAAATAGAATAACACCTCCGTTAGTACCAAGAATAATACTAGTGTCATAAAGGAATAGATCAAAACACGAAAAGACTAACCATTAAGATATTAGTCAACTAACACTATGAGTAATAACATGACAGTTATGATTGTTATAGAAATAACCATCACATGCATACATATTTTATGATAACATCATACAACATACATAGCACCTAACATACATGAACATATATTACGCATAATATAACATGCCAAGAGCCACAACATCAGAAATAAAACATGATAATGATAATAGATGTCATAAAAATAACCATCCATACATAATGAAAAATATCCCATAACAAAATCTTAATAAAATCCTCGGCAAAACGCCGTACATAACCCAAAATGTATGTATAAAAAGGACATTAAGTCTGATGAAATAGATAATCAATATGAATAATCACATCACATTCGCTTAGAGCGGGTGTGATAAGCTGGTCCAGCATGAGTCTCAGCAGGATCCTCATACTTACGCAACTTCCCTTTCACAACATCCAACTCTTCCTTCAACACACGAACAGTGCTCTCGAGAGCCTCGAACTTAGCATTAACTTCTCGATCACGCTTGCGGTTCGCATCCTCAACCCTATGCTTGAAAGTGATAAAGTTACCCATGTCGGCACGGATCTCGTCCATAACTTCATTATGTGGCAAGGTGCGCAAACAATCACTAAGGGCGTTAATACGTGTCACCTCATTATAAGCCCGGTTCATATGAGTAATGGTAGAAAAATAGTAATGAACAGGATCATCGATCTCCGGTTGATTAGCACGACGTCTAGCAGGAGACGGTGGAGCAGGAGCAGCAACAGAGTTATCGCTCGAAGTCGACATCTGCAAACAGCAAAACCGCAAACCATATACCAAAAGATATGAAAGCTAATAATATAACTTATACGAAATGAAATGCATAATAATGCTATAGCAAAAAGGTCGGGCTGTAGACTAGACTCTAATGCACCCTAGTAACCACGGGTTGACCACATTAAGACCGCCTAGTTCCCTACAACCAGAAAATAGAAACTTTCCAAAAATAGAAACTTTCCAAAAATAGAAACTTTCCAAAAATGGAAACCTGCTAAAAATAGAAACTTTCTAAAAATAGAAAGTGTGTGTCCTTATGCTGTTCCAATCAAACCGATGCTTGCTGAGTAATGTTCTATGCCTACTTGCAACATGTACAATAGCTATCATACTAAGACTTGGCCTAAGTTAGTTATTTATTTCGACCTGCTTTATTTATAGGTCGGCGTTGTGATCTTTCTTGATCACTTTACTTTACTTGCTGTTCGCGTGTTTGTGAGATTTCTTCAGTTGCTATTTAAGGTGAGTTATAGTCCCGTTTTTACATACTTTTCAAAGTATATTTTTGGGATGTGATTACATGCAGATTTTTATTCACGGTTAGACACAAGTAACAGTTAAATTTAATTATTCATTGTGAGTTGGACAAAAATATTCCCTAGTCTGGTAACTGTAATCATTGGTTTCTACCGGTGAACGCGAATCCTACGGATAGATCTATCGGGTTTGACAACCCCATTTCGAGCTAGTCGCGCTAGCAATTTATAATCGGAATGTTTAGTACTTCGTAATTTGTTGTAGATACACTGTCCAAGTGTATATTTTTATTGTGTTTGGCAAGGGTAAATAAAGGGTTAAGTGGTTACCAGGTGGCTCATTGATAATGGAATAATGTTTAATGTTTTCTAACATTTTTAAATCTTGTGGTCTAAAGTTTACTTATTTATTTAAACCTATAATTCACTCAACCTTTGTGTTGACAGTTTACTTGCATGTTTTCACAGGTACTTGAGTTATTTGATGCTTCCGCTGTCGTTAGAAGAGTCTGCATGCATTTGGGCAGATTTTATGAAACAATTTATGAAACTTAAGTTTGCATTCTATTTTGGATAATTTAAATTGTGGGATTGTTGGCAATGTTTTGTGTCAACTTTTGGTTTCATATTATGGTTGGTTGGTTTTCAAACTACTTAATTTGGTTTGTTTCCTTTTTGGGGAACATTTTGAAATAAAAGAATGCAACTTTGTTTATTTAATTCATTTAAGTCCGATCAAGCTATGGGACCAACTAACGGATCCGTTAAGTGTTTTGACGGGGTCGTCACACATATTCCGTAAATCCCTCCGTAATCTATGAGATCTTTTGTTCTATATATGTGGATATTCTATATAATTAGAATACCACCCGATAGCCGAAAAATCATTTCATATCGAAAAATCCTTTATTCAATCATACAAAATGGAACTCGTCACTAGTTGAAGTCCCTCGGATTCTGATATGGAATACCACTCAAGCTCCGAAAGCAGTGTGACCAGAATGGATCAACCAATCAGTCATCATCTATTTTGGATGGATTGGGGATGGGTTCGTAGCCTCCTCAATCATTGGAGACAAGAAGAAGGTGATCCCTTCCATCCACCAAATTGCCCTCTTGACGATGAACCTGAAGCACTTACCGGCGAACCTGTTCGAGAAACCATTTTCTCTCTCATTTCCAGAGTATCTCGTCACGATTATATACTACATCAAATTCTAGATTTTATTTATCCACTCGTCCGAACCGACAATCACCCCGGTGTAATAGAAGAAGTCAACGAGCTTCGCACTCGGGTAGTGGCTTTGGAGAATACCGTACGAAGGTTACAAACACCATCAGCAGCATCAGCAGCATAACCAGTACCGTCAATAACATCAACATCGCAAGCCTCAATACCCTAAGCACCAGCAGCATCATCAGCATCAACGTTATCACCATCATCAACATCAACAGGATCATTACCACCACCAACAATCACATCCGCATCACACGCCTCAATATCACCATCCGTACCTCGGATATCAACGTCACACGCACCATAGATACCAAGAAGTACCAACAACAACAAACGATGAAGTATTGATTCATAACTTCATCAGAGAAACATTCTATGGTGATTATGTAATCTCTAAAGACATAGAGATTACCTATTTCTGCCTTAACCATAAATCAGATGAGTGGACAGAAATGAAAAAAGGAAGAGTAGAAACCCCGACAAGAATGATGCGTAAGGTACAAGCTAGACTTGTTTTACCAACAGCATCAGCAGTACCCTTAGCCTCGCCAACACAGTCAGTGCTGTCAACATCGTTAGAATCGTCAGCAACTTTGACATCACAAGCTCCACCTGTTCAAGAATCACCGTGGACATCATCAATAACGCGTATATTGCATCAACGAGTTATGAAGTATTAACTCATTCTTCTGAAGAATTTATATAAATATTTTATATATATGAATTCAGAAACCAAAATAAATCTTTTCGTACTAAGCTATTAAGTATGAATTGAAAAAGGGTAGATACTACTCGTTTAAATTCATACTACAAATATGCAATGATGTACGTCCTTCGTCCGCAACTTAATCATCGTTAACTACAATCCCTGTTTCAATTCAATGAATTTCATTTTATAATAAACCAAGTGTATTATTCAATAATATGTTTGATTTTACACTTTCATCTCAATGTACTCGAAGCTTACTGGGAAACAACATTCATATCTTGCGAAGTTAGCAAGAGTTCAATGAGTATCAGCATGATTCACTAAGGAAATATATATAAGAATAAATAATGAAGTATTGATCCATAACTTCATTAATATTCTGTGAAGAATATGTGGTTCCTAATCGTTTTAGAGATTACTTATTCTAGCTCAAACCGAAAATCAAATGAGTCTAATATTATATTGACTTATTAAATTCATGATTACATCTGAAGAAGATATATATGTACATATATTTTCATAAAGATTGTAATAAAATTCTCTGGTACAAAACATTACTTGTGAATTTTTTTTTAACGGGTAGGTAATACCCGAGAGATATATAAATTCACAATTAATATGATTATATTCTTCGACTCTAATTCAACAATCATCAACTATACTCACTACCTTCACAATAATATACATTCTTTCATAGAAATCAAAACAACCATTCTCATCCAAATTTGATTACGACAAAAATAAATCCAAGTCAAGACTTAACAGAAGACATCACTCTTAGGACTCTTACATCTTTCAAAACTATACTTTGACTTCAAAACTATGCTAGAACATCATTCGATTCTTGGAACCCAGAAAAATATTTGTATCATTCAAAGTTCTAAAACATCATATGTATATTAACAATTACAATCTATGATCAAACCCTTCGAAATTCCTGAAGACACTTCAAATAATGGACAATCGAGATGATGATCCAACCACACAGTACCTGCAGTCTTGCACCTGAAAAGCTCTCGAAACCAACGACATAATTTAACACGTATCCGCGTTAAATCTTTTAGCATTTATTAGCAAAAATAACTTTGCGATTCCTTTTCAAAATAGCAAATTTTGTCACAGTTTCAGCAAGTCAACCTCGACTTTCCATTCGAAGTAGCCTTATTATAACCTGTGATACATACGATTACCCTTTTGTTACCAGGGAACCTTTTATATTCCACGACATTATCAGCAGATGTACCAGCAACTCGTTACCCCTTTGGCGGAATCAACAATTGGTATTTTGAAATCTCGCAGCATTTCTATTTCGGCAGTTATATATATATATATATATATATATATATATATATATATATATATATATATATATATATATATATATATATATACAACGTCTATCCCCAAGAATTACATATTTCAAATGTGAAGTTTCTGAAAAATGCTCCAGTCTACGAATTAGTGCTATTAAGTTTTGGAAAAGACTGATAAAGTGGTAAAGACAGTAGACAACAATTACGGTCAGAAGTTTGACAATAAAGAATAATAGATTGGAAAAGCTCGAACGAAAAATTTGGTACTGGAAAACGGATTGAGCAAAGTATAAAGGAGGTCGTGGACAAATCACAATGACGAAATCTACCTTCAAAGGATTCAAATGATTCAGTGTCTGCTGAAACCGTTAGTAAGAACCTTACTCCTTATTCTAAACCTTCACAGACAGATTTTCCGCGTCATTCCCCGATCTTAGATATTCTAAGATATCATCGTATTTTTCATTATAAATATCTCCGATAATCCTGAAGATATATTCCCAACTATCCTCATCAAAAATCATTTATCTCTTCACAATATTTGCGTTACAACATAAAAGAAACTGTGTTAGTTTCTAAATTCTGAAAAATTCGAGTTTAAAATATGAATGTTTTGAAGTAGTGTTGGAAACTGAAGCATGAATTAGTATAATATAATGACACTTGATCAACGTGATTATATTACAGTAATTCATGCTGAGTTTCTAAATGGAACATAATGATTCACAAATCATAACGTCATCATGTGCCATGTTACACAACTCTTATATTCTACCCAATCTCCAAACATATTAAGAACATATCTCCTTGATAATTCTATCTTTTTGGACATTCTGGTAACTTACCAAATCAAGATCGTGCAATTACTATTTCCTTCTTAGAACATTAACTATGTTTATTTCAAAATCCATACCTACGAATTCCGGACCATTATTCGCTTGACTCGAAGTCGGGAAGAGGAAACAGAAGTATGGAACTGTTGAATATAAAAGAAAATATAAAGCTCGACAACAACAAATAAATTACAAACCGTGTATATCAATACGTATTGCAACGTAAAGGCACGGGAGAATTAACAATACTATAACCCCAAGGTAATAGTAGAAATAAATAAAATCTTCCGGAGGTAGATGAAAAAGAAGAATGACAGAGATGAAAGTTAAGAGTATATCCAGGATCAGTACCGGATGAAGCATACTGATAAATGTTTTAAAGTATGAATTGAGGGAGGAAGAATAGAAGGTATGAGTTGTAAGGAAATGAAGGAAGGTGGATTTATAGTAAAAGATCTGACAGAGCAATCAAAATAGATGATCGCATTTAAAGCGGATTCTAATTTCCTTGATTATCGAAGAATCAAATCTCATTATGAAGATTTTACTCCAAATCTCTTGAACTTGGAAATCAATCCTATCTACGTCAAAAGATATGACGAATCTATACCTACTCATTTCACCCTTTGGTGATAGCCTCACTCGTACTCTTCATAAAAATCAAATTGCTTTATCAATATTACTTGATGATAATAAAACTCTAATTTCCAACTCGTATACGTCATGAAAACATACTTATTGTCAGCCATGACCATTCCATTCAAATTTCGGGACGAAATTTATTTAACGGGTAGGTACTGTAACGACCCAGATTTTTCCAATCATTTTATACTTATGAGATTAATATTTACATAAATTAAACCTTACCAACATGATAAGCAATCCAAATTGTTGAGACTTGTGTTTTTGAAAAGAGTTTTACACAACGTTTGACCGTCCAATTTGACCGATGATATCACGAACTATATAACATACGATAATTATACGTTTGTGTATATATATGTATTTATATATATTTAACATGATCTAAGGATGGTTTAACATCTCATTGTGTACTAATGACAATGAGTTATAAGTATATTTTGAAACTACTAACTTAAGTTTTCAAAACGATAACTATACGTAACATTCTTTGATATATATACTTATAACCTATAATGCTTATACATGTATCGTATATATAATGTATTTAATCACTTTTTAAGGACTTAAATACATAAAACAATATAAGTATATTCACAAAAGATAGCTATATTTGAATTCTCATTCCGTTTCCTCAAGATTTCTATACGTATATCTAGGGTATATGTACTCGTATCATACCCAGCTTCTATATGTATTTACTATTGGTATATGCACATCAAATCAACATCCTAATCAACATTATTACTGCCCTAGATATGAGGTAACTAGGATTTGTCAAGTAGCATGAATTATTAGTAAGAAAACAAAATTAGAAATCCTTTTCTTTCTTTATAAACTAAAAACGTTTTTATGAATGAACACCATTTCTTCACTCCATTTTCTCATACCTACACCCTCATTTCTCTCTCAAAATACTCCTAACTTCATACTTGATCATCTCCAAGCATTTTCCCCATCATTTAGCTTCAATTACAAGCCTTAAACACCATAAGAAAACTCTTTCAAGAACATATCAAAATAACCACCCATTTGAAGAAGTATACTTCCAACCTTTTGATCTAACTCCACCACTCTTTGATTCCAAGATTTTTTATTATCTCTTACAGTAACTTTGTCCAAGTAACTTGAGGTAGTAACCTTGTTCATAATCTTGTTCGATTCATAATTATATAGCTATCTTATTTTATGTTGTAAAATTTTAACAACAAGAATATAGTTTGAATAATTTCAAACTTGTTTGCAAACTAAATAGATCCTTCTAACTTAACTTTTAAAACACTTCAAGACCTGTAATATATCATAATGATATGCTAACTTAACAAGATATAACTTAGTTTTACAAAGAACACCTTAAAAACTGAATCTACGTCGTCGGAGTGCAACCGGGGGCTGTTTTGGGTTGGATAATTAAAAACCATCTTGAACTTTGAATTGGAAGTTCATGTTCTGAAAAAATGATATTTCTTATGAATATGTTAACACATAAAAATTTCATGGTTTAACTCAAAGTGTAAGTATTTTTAGAAAAATGATCATTAAATGTTGTTTTTATGATGGAAAATGATCACTTTCATAAGTTTTACCAAAAGTTGACCTATAACCTGTGATTTCGAATACAAACTAAGGTATTTTCAGTTCATATTCTTAAAATTTGACTCGATCCAAGGAAGTGGCAAGTTGAACCAACAAAAACGGAGTTGTAATGAAGAAACTACGACTAAAACAAGATTGGGTATCCGAAGCTAGTTTAGTTACGAAAATATTTGGTGATAAAGTAAATTAATCATATCTTTTCTAATTAATATGATATTTTATATATAATTACTTATGATTTGATTTTATATATTTCAGGACCACCCGTAAACAACACGAGAAGATTAATCATAAGACCTCATGATTGTACGCAACACGTCATTTGACAACACGGTACTTTATGTACGCAACCCGTCATTTGACAACATGGTACCATGGGTCGAGATTAATTCTGATCAATACGAATACGATGGGGTCTTTATTTATTTTATTGAGCAACTAATTGTGGACCACTAACATCGGACTGCTAACTACGGACTAAAAAAATATTAAAAGTATTATAAGTATATATATATATATATATATATATATATATATATATATATATATATATATATATATATATATATATATATATATATATATATATATATATATATATATATATATATGTACACATGTAACGATTACTTGAAAAGAAAATATGTTGAGATATATATATATATATATATATATATATATATATATATATATATATATATATATATATATATATATATGGTTAGGTTCGTGATATCTATCGGAGACCAAGTCGAGTTAAATACCTTCAAGGCAAAAGTGAGTATATAGTCCCACTTTTAAACTCTAAATATTTCGGGATGAGAATACATGCATTTTATGATTTACGTTATGGACACAAGTGATTAAAAATATATATTCTACGTTGAGTTGTACCACTGGCATACTTCCCTGTAACTTGGTAACTACTATTTACATGAGGTATTGTAAACGCGAATCCTGTTGATAGATCTATCGGGCCTGACAACCCCAACCGGACTGGACGACCAGTATTCAACGGTTGCACAGTACTTCGTTTCGGTGACTACACTTGGTACAGTGTAGTGAGATTTCATAATAAAGGGAATATGCGACGTTGATTAAATGTTAAGTATGGTTATCAAGTGCTCAACCACTTAGAATATTTTTATTAAAACGTTTATGTATATGAAATCTTGTGGTCTATATTTATAACGCTGCTAGCATTAAACCTATATCTCACCAACTTTATGTTGATGTTTAAAGCATGTTTATTCTCAGGTTCCTAGAAGTCTTCCGCTGTTTGAATATATGTTAGAGAAACCATGTGCATGGAGTCATACATGTTTTATTCGAGGAAGCATTGCATTCACAAAATCATCACCGTGTATTTATTTTGACTGCATTGTCAACGGAAGTATTCTTGTAAACTGTTATTTACGGTGATTGTCTATATGTAGAAATCATCAAATGTCGAAAACATTGAATTTTAAATATTCATTTATGGTATATCTTTTCAAAAGAATGCAATGTTTATAAAACGTATCATATAGAGGTCAAATGCCTCGTGATGTAATCATATGTTATTGTATTCGTCCCTATGGATTGGGTCGGGTCGTTTCACTATCCAAAGGCGTCAATGGACAACTTAATTTAGCACAAAAATCTCTACTCATATAGCATCTATCCGCACCCGAATCAAATAAAACATAAGCAGATTTATTGTCAATAAGAAACGTACCCGTAACAAGCTCCGGGTCTTCCTGTGCCTCTGCCGCATTAATATTGAAAACTCTTCCGCGGCCTTGTCTATTCGTGTTCTCCTGGTTCGGTCAATTTCTTATAATGTGGCCCGGTTTTTCACATTTATAACAAACTACATTGGCATAACTTGCTCCGACACTACTTGCTCTGCCATTACTCGTTCCGACACCATTTGTTCCTTTCGTTCTATTAACCCCTGGTCCGTAGACCTCACACTTCATCGCGCTATGACCATTTCTTTTACACTTGTTGCAAAATTTAGTGCAGAACCCCGAGTGATACTTTTCACACCTTTGGTATAGCTGCTTCTGATTGTTGTTGTTGTTGCGGTTATTATTGTTGTTGGGATGATTGTTGTAGTTGCTGTTGTTGTTGTTGGGCCGTTTGTTGTAGTTGCGATTGATGTTGCGATTGTTGGGATAATTGTTGCGATTATTGTTGTAATTGTTGTTGTTGTTGTATTTGTGATTCTTATCACCGTTTTCCTCCCACTTTCTTTTGACTTGCTTCACATTAGCCTCTTCAGCAATCTGTTCTTTAATTCTTTCTTCAATCTGGTTCACTAGTTTGTGAGCCATTCTACATGCCTGTTGTATGGAGGCGGGCTCGTGTGAACTTATATATTCTTGGATTCTTTCCGATAATCCTTTCACAAACGCGTCGATCTTCTCTTCCTCATCTTCGAACGCTCCCGGACACAATAGGCACAATTCTGTGAATCGTCTTTCGTACGTGGTAATATCAAATCCTTGGGTTCGTAACCCTCTAAGTTCTGTCTTGAGCTTATTGACCTCGGTTCTGGGACGGTACTTCTCGTTCATAAAGTGCTTGAATGCTGACCACGGTAGTGCGTACGCATCGTCTTGTCCCACTTGCTCTAGATAGGAATTCCACCATGTTAACGCAGAACCTGTGAAGGTATGCGTAGCGTACTTCACTTTGTCCTCTTCAGTACACTTACTTATGGCAAACACCGATTCGACCTTCTCGGTCCACCGTTTCAATCCGATCGGTCCTTCGGTTCCATCAAATTCCAAAGGTTTGCAGGCAGTGAATTCTTTATAGGTGCATCCTACACGATTTCCTGTACTGCTAGATCCAAGTTTATTGTTGGTATGTAGCACAGTCTGTACTGCGGCTATGTTTGAAGCTAGAAAAGTACGGAATTCCTCTTCATTCATATTCACGGTGTGTCGAGTAGTCGGTGCCATTTCCTTCAAAATAGTCAAATGGAATAAGTTAATCATACAAAATATTAAGAGTAGTTAATAGTATTTCGTAGCATAATATGAACTCATTTATAAAAGCTTTTTCTTCATATTAGCGTTTTATAAGTTTAAATTCGGGTAGTACCTACCCGTTAAGTTCATACTTAGTAGCTAATATACAATTCAACTACTACAATTCTATATGAAAAACTGATTATAATAATATTTCGCGTTCAAACTTTTATACAATATTTTACAAACTTACAATACCGCTTATTTTACATAAAGCATGAAATATAGCACACAATAACTTTGATACAAGATAGTTGTGAAGATAATTCTAGCTAGTACACAAGTCGTTCAGCAAAGGCAATAAAGACACGTAATTCATACGTCCAGAAACAAGTCATGCATTCTGGTTTTACTAGGACTACTTCCCATCCTTGGTCTTGTGGAACATAACCGTTATGGCCATTGATAAGACAGCGTGTTGTAACATCGTCAAAGGGACGAGGGTTACGTAATGACCAACAGTCTCGTAATAACCTAAAAACCTCATTTCTTACCCCAATTACCAACTCCGTCACTTGTGGGAACGTTTTGTTTAATAGTTGTGAGACGACCCGACCCAATCCATAGGGACGAAGTCATCAACATTTGGTCCCACAGCGAGGTTTTGCCCTCTATATGATACGTTTTGATAAAAATTGCATTCATTTTTAAATGACATACTTTCTATACATAGAAAGTTTACCAAAAATGGAGACATTTCCCAAATATATATGTCAACTTATACAAAATGACTAAATCATCAAATTATTTATTAATAGATTATAACAATAATTTTTGAATGCAATGTCTTTTTGAAAATATGGCATGAAAGACTCCATGCAGCACCTTGAGCAATTAGCAAGCAGACAGCGGAAGCATTTCAATACCTGAGAATAAACATGCTTTAAAGTGTCAACCAAAAGGTTGGTGAGTTCATTAGTTTATAGTAATCATTTCATTTTATCATTTTAATAGACCACAAGATTTTTATTTAATAAGACATGCAGAGGTCCCATTCCAACTGCACAAGAAAAATATCATTCATATGAATTGAACACCTGGTAACCGACATTCACACTATGCATATTAGAATATCCCCATCATTCCGGGATCCTCCTTCGGACATGATATAAATTTCGAAGTACTAAAGCATCCGGTACTTTGAATGGGGCTTGTTGGGCCCGATAGATCTATCTTTAGAGTTCGCGTCAATTAGGGTGTCTGTTCCCTAATTCTTAGATTACCAGACTGTATAAGGGGCATATTCGATTTCGATCATTCAACCATATAATGTCATTTTAATTACTTGTGTCTATTTTGTAAAACAGTTATAAAAGTTGCGCAGGTATTCTCAGTCCCAAAAATGTAAAGAGTAAAAGGGGATCAAAGGAACTCACACATATAAATATTGTAAAAGAGTTAATAAAGCATTTGCATGTATTCTCAGCCCAAAAATGTAATGAGTAAAAAGGGAGCAAATGAAACTCACCTGACAACTTCAGAAATAAATCACAGAGATGTGACCGAATATCGGAATGCAAGTAACCGTAGACCTTAACCTAGAGAATATATGTTGGTCAATAAGTGTCTAATATGCTAGGTTGGTCCATAGGGTTCGTATAGTCCTATTGCTCAAGTCCGACTCATAAATTTACCAAAATTTAGCAAAAGTCAACAAAAGTCAACGCAAGTCAAAGTAAGTCAAATGTAAGTCAAACGCAAGTCAAACACAGTCAACATGGTTAACACAAGTCAACAACCGCATAAAATTACACAAGTTGGTCAAATAGTCAAACATAGGTCAAACTTAAGTTATTCATTTTTACTTAGAAAAATTTATATTATTTACATATATGTATTTTTTAGTATTTTGCAGTTGATTCCGGGTCCCACCAAATTCGATATAATACCTTAGGTCGTGACCATTGCAAAGTATGTCATCCCACCTTTCTATAGACAGTTTATTTGACAAAAACAGAGTTACGGTTTTAAAGTTATGACCTCGCGAAAACAGTCTCCCGAAACATAAAATGCTGATAAAATTTTTGGTTAAGTGTTCAAAATTCAGCAGCGATTGCCCATTTTCTCGCTTGTCTTATACCTGTTTAATCTCAGTAAAATTATACAAATAATGTATCGTTTTAAAGCTTGTCGCAAATACTTTCAATAACAAATAATATTTTTTATCTAAACTTAACTGATTTCAACTTACGAGTCCTCAAAGTAGGCCCGAGAGTCATTTTGACAATTTTGTTAAAATACTAAAATTTTCGGTTGACGATCCAAATTTGAATCCGGCTGACCTGACTTTTCCGAATTTTTGTCACAGCTCAAAAATGACATTTTAGATGTGTTGGTGACTTTCGTTTTCCAAAATTATGCATATGGGTCAATTTATGCACGTTTGACCCGAATGAGTCATAAAACTTTCTTTAGACCAAATTTGACCCAAAATCATTTTTAAAGCACCAAAACTTGCAAACATATTTAAATCAATATACGGGATGTGTTACATACCTTTGGTTCTCAAAATTTCGCATATGGGTCAAAGTAGGCTCGTATGACCCAAATGAGTCATAAATACCCATTTTGACCAAAACTCGCCAAAACTCATTTTTAAAACACTATAATCTTCAAACTTACTTAAATCAACATATGTGACGTGTCCACGGTACCCGTTACCCATTTTGACACTTTAAACCCATTTGGTCAACAAAGTCAACTGCACATCATTTTTAGTTTAAAAAATGCAGTCAACTTCTGGAATTTTTATAAAAATATGTACAGGTCCGTTTGACTTGAAATACGCGTCAAAATCTCCGAAATTTAGTCGACTATAATATATCCAAAGCACAAGCTCTAACTCCAAACAGAATGATCGCAGTGACTGAAAATGTACCAGGCTGTACATGCTGAAACGTTTCAGCACTTTTAACTAAAATGTATAAACTTTGAAAAATCATATCAAATCCAAAAAGTATCCAAATGACTCGTTTCTTGAGTCTAAACTTATTAATTTTTCGATACGCACGCAACCGTGAACCCAGAAATCTGAGATCGGGTCGCACGCATCACGAGGCAACTGTTCTGTTCGGTTTTAAAAAGTATAAATTTGTAACTTTGATTTGGCCGTAGATTTTGACTCGTTTATCGGAATTTGACAATATCTAAATGAAAACCAAATGTTTTTTCGCAAGGAATACAACTATGTACCTCTCAAGACCTGAATATATATCATACTTTTCCAGATTCTAAGTTTCAATTACGAATTTTTAAACCGAAAACAATTAATCATAACATGAGCAATACGCATCCATTTTACATGATATCCTAGCCTAACTTGAGTGATTTTTAATTATCTAACAGATGGTAACCAAATCACATTCCAAATCATAAATTATTTTGCCCAGAAAATTCGGATTAAGCATAAAAAGGTTAAAACTTCAAATAAGCATAACGAGAGCAATTCTTAACGAAATTCGATGATTCTTAAGCCTAAAATGTGTAGTTTTTAATAACCTATCATTTGGTTATCAGTTCACAAACTCAAACACAAAACATACATCTCAAAAATTTCGGATTTCATTCAATAACATATTGAAACTCAATTAATCATGTCGGAAGCATCACAAAACGAAATCAAACAATTCTTGAGCCTAAAGTTATTAATTTTTCGAGAGGATTTCATCTTGATACATATAATTTACATAAAATATGTCTTTCATATCAGTAGCATGCAATATAAAAACGTGATTTCATTAAAACTACTCAAATGATCAATTAAACACAAATTCATTTGTAAACATTCAAGGACTTGATCACTAGACACTATATTTCTCCTAATATGTAACAAAAACATGAAACCCAAAAATTAGAGTTTTTAAAACTTACTCCAATCAAGAAATTGTTGGTATGGATGTGTAGAGTTCTTCGAGAGGAGTCCGAATATGTAAACGATTTTATGATCAAGTGAATTCTTGAAGGTGTTTTTGAGGAAGGAAGAGCGATGAAGATGATGAATAGTAGATGGGTGTTTTTAAGAGAAAAGTGTGTACGTGGTTGTTTGATGAAATGAATCTGATATAGATAATATAGATAAGATAGAGTCACGGGTAAATATCTATCTCAATTATTGATATCACGGACGTAATAATGTGTAGTCACGGGTATAATAATTAAACACGGGTATTACTATGTAATCACGGGTTATAATTAAATTTTTATCCGATATCTAAAACCCAATGTATTTTATCTTAATATGATTCAATAATTGGTAAATTTTTATATTTATAAAATACATTTACATATATATTGTTCAAAACCTTTTAAATTCTTGACATTGTACCTAGTTGGTGTTTTTCATAAATACTTATTTACTTTTTTTAACATTAAATAAATATTTGTCCTTTATTTAAACATGAATGTTTAAACTTATTTTTTTTTTTCAAGTTTAAATTAAGAATATCCTAATTAGTTAAAATGATTTTTAAAACTTAATTATTACATAAAATAATACTTAAAATAAATATTCATATGTTTCGTTGTCTGAAAAGTTATTTTATTTTATTATTATTTTATTTATTTATTATTATTATTTTTTTTTTTGTTACACTAATTGTAGTGTTTTATTTAACACCTATAAAACTTATGTAATAATATATATTGTTTTAAAAAAAAAATTTAGCGTGGAAAAACGTTGAATTTAACAGACAGTTGTTAAGTTTTTAACGGAAAAAGTCGGGTTGTTACATTACCTACCCCTTAAAGAAAATTTCGTCCCGAAATTTTGGTTGGTGTGATTAAACGGCGTTTAGGAAACAAGTGAGGATAGGAATGTTCGTCTTGACATAGAAAGATCGAGCATCTTGTAGTTAAGTATGGAAATTAGCTAAAACGAGATCATATTCCTTTGATGACGAATACATTTAAATAAACTGTTCGGAGTGCAAGTATGATATGATAAAGATGAGGGGGAAATTATGTGTGATCCAAATGATGTCAAGTATAGAGTGTCATAATATTCAGATGTCAGAAGAGAAAATAAAGGATTCATGTAATATGGTACGTGGTGAAGGTAAAGTTGATCAAGCATTACCACCATCATGTTCCATTAGAACTTCCGCATGACTTACCGTAATATAATCACGTTGATCAAGCGTAATTATATTACACTAACTCATACTTCCATTCCAACACTACTCCAAAATATTTATGGATATGAAACAAGTGTCGTTTTACAAAATTTATGAATCAAAATGATTTCAAAAAGAGGTGTACTAAAAATAGTATGGGAATATAATATTATAATTAATAATATTGAAAGGGAATGTGGTAAGAATGTCTTTGAAACTACTGAGAATTTTTGTGAGTCGGAAAAGACTTCTTCCGATTCACAATTTGAGACGTCCAGAATTTCTTAATCGAAGCACATAAGCAAATGTTATAACACAAATGATATCTATAAAATTATATAAGTAATAACTCACGTAGGAATGTCGGAAATTTCGAAAGTCCTGAATAACACTTCCCGGTTTTTCAATGACCGGGGTGTTGAAAATGAACTCGCTTGAGCAGGAGAAGGCTTGTAATCAAAGGGAGAAATACTTTCTCACCGATAGTAATAATATTATATTAATATCAGAGTATGCACATAATCACATATAAGTATAACGACACGGTTCTAGACTAGATCACTAATGTATCCTAACGGTCCAGGTCAGACACATTAATGCACCTAATTCCCTAGAACCAACGCTCTGATACCACCTGAAAGACAGTTGGGGACAACCACCGTCCCACCCAGTGCCTTCCCAGCTAACCGCCTGGTGACCACTGAGTGTACCTCAGACACTGATTTTAGGGCCTGCCTCTCGGCTACTGCCAACCCTCGTAAAGGATCGCAAGGAGTAAGAGCCAATGCTTCGTCACAGGTAACACTGTGAGAACCTCCTTTATGACTAACCCGCCACACATGGACGGCGTTATACCAGCTCTGATACCAACTGAGACGACCCGACCCAATCCATAGGGACGAAGTCATCAACATTTGGTCCCACAGCGAGGTTTTGCCCTCTATATGATACGTTTTGATAAAAATTGCATTCATTTTTAAATGACATACTTTCTATACATAGAAAGTTTACCAAAAATGGAGACATTTCCCAAATATATATGTCAACTTATACAAAATGACTAAATCATCAAATTATTTATTAATAGATTATAACAATAATTTTTGAATGCAATGTCTTTTTGAAAATATGGCATGAAAGACTCCATGCAGCACCTTGAGCAATTAGCAAGCAGACAGCGGAAGCATTTCAATACCTGAGAATAAACATGCTTTAAAGTGTCAACCAAAAGGTTGGTGAGTTCATTAGTTTATAGTAATCATTTCATTTTATCATTTTAATAGACCACAAGATTTTTATTTAATAAGACATGCAGAGGTCCCATTCCAACTGCACAAGAAAAATATCATTCATATGAATTGAACACCTGGTAACCGACATTCACACTATGCATATTAGAATATCCCCATCATTCTGGGATCCTCCTTCGGACATGATATAAATTTCGAAGTACTAAAGCATCCGGTACTTTGGATGGGGCTTGTTGGGCCCGATAGATCTATCTTTAGAGTTCGCGTCAATTAGGGTGTCTGTTCCCTAATTCTTAGATTACCAGACTGTATAAGGGGCATATTCGATTTCGATCATTCAACCATATAATGTCATTTTAATTACTTGTGTCTATTTTGTAAAACAGTTATAAAAGTTGCGCAGGTATTCTCAGTCCCAAAAATGTAAAGAGTAAAAGGGGATCAAAGGAACTCACACATATAAATATTGTAAAAGAGTTAATAAAGCATTTGCATGTATTCTCAGTCCAAAAATGTAATGAGTAAAAAGGGAGAAAATGAAACTCACCTGACAACTTCAGAAATAAATCACAGAGATGTGACCGAATATCGGAATGCAAGTAACCGTAGACCTTAACCTAGAGAATATATGTTGGTCAATAAGTGTCTAATAAGCTAGGTTGGTCCATAGGGTTCGTATAGTCCTATTGCTCAAGTCCGACTCATAAATTTAGCAAAATTTAGCAAAAGTCAACAAAAGTCAACGCAAGTCAAAGTAAGTCAAATGTAAGTCAAACGCAAGTCAAACACAGTCAACATGGTTAACACAAGTCAACAACCGCATAAAATTACACAAGTTGGTCAAATAGTCAAACATAGGTCAAACTTAAGTTATTCATTTTTACTTAGAAAAATTTATATTATTTACATATATGTATTTTTTAGTATTTTGCAGTTGATTCCGGGTCCCACCAAATTCGATATAATACCTTAGGTCGTGACCATTGCAAAGTATGTCATCCCACCTTTCTATAGACAGTTTATTTGACAAAAACAGAGTTACGGTTTTAAAGTTATGACCTCGCGAAAACAGTCTCCCGAAACATAAAATGCTGATAAAATTTTTGGTTAAGTGTTCAAAATTCAGCAGCGATTGCCCATTTTCTCGCTTGTCTTATACCTGTTTAATCTCAGTAAAATTATACAAATAATGTATCGTTTTAAAGCTTGTCGCAAATACTTTCAATAACAAATAATATTTTTTATCTAAACTTAACTGATTTCAACTTACGAGTCCTCAAAGTAGGCCCGAGAGTCATTTTGACAATTTTGTTAAAATACTAAAATTTTCGGTTGACGATCCAAATTTGAATCCGGCTGACCTGACTTTTCCGAATTTTTGTCACAGCTCAAAAATGACATTTTAGATGTGTTGGTGACTTTCGTTTTCCAAAATTATGCATATGGGTCAATTTATGCACGTTTGACCCGAATGAGTCATAAAACTTTCTTTAGACCAAATTTGACCCAAAATCATTTTTAAAGCACCAAAACTTGCAAACATATTTAAATCAATATACGAGATGTGTTACATACCTTTGGTTCTCAAAATTTCGCATATGGGTCAAAGTAGGCTCGTATGACCCAAATGAGTCATAAATACCCATTTTGACCAAAACTCGCCAAAACTCATTTTTAAAACACTATAATCTTCAAACTTACTTAAATCAACATATGTGACGTGTCCACGGTACCCGTTACCCATTTTGACACTTTAAACCCATTTGGTCAACAAAGTCAACTGCACATCATTTTTAGTTTAAAAAATGCAGTCAACTTCTGGAATTTTTATAAAAATATGTACAGGTCCGTTTGACTTGAAATACGCGTCAAAATCTCCGAAATTTAGTCGACTATAATATATCCAAAGCACAAGCTCTAACTCCAAACAGAATGATCGCAGTGACTGAAAATGTACCAGGCTGTACATGCTGAAACGTTTCAGCACTTTTAACTAAAATGTATAAACTTTGAAAAATCATATCAAATCCAAAAAGTATCCAAATGACTCGTTTCTTGAGTCTAAACTTATTAATTTTTCGATACGCACGCAACCGTGAACCCAGAAATCTGAGATCGGGTCGCACGCATCACGAGGCAACTGTTCTGTTCGGTTTTAAAAAGTATAAATTTGTAACTTTGATTTGGCCGTAGATTTTGACTCGTTTATCGGAATTTGACAATATCTAAATGAAAACCAAATGTTTTTTCGCAAGGAATACAACTATGTACCTCTCAAGACCTGAATATATATCATACTTTTCCAGATTCTAAGTTTCAATTACGAATTTTTAAACCGAAAACAATTAATCATAACATGAGCAATACGCATCCATTTTACATGATATCCTAGCCTAACTTGAGTGATTTTTAATTATCTAACAGATGGTAACCAAATCACATTCCAAATCATAAATTATTTTGCCCAGAAAATTCGGATTAAGCATAAAAAGGTTAAAACTTCAAATAAGCATAACGAGAGCAATTCTTAACGAAATTCGATGATTCTTAAGCCTAAAATGTGTAGTTTTTAATAACCTATCATTTGGTTATCAGTTCACAAACTCAAACACAAAACATACATCTCAAAAATTTCGGATTTCATTCAATAACATATTGAAACTCAATTAATCATGTCGGAAGCATCACAAAACGAAATCAAACAATTCTTGAGCCTAAAGTTATTAATTTTTCGAGAGGATTTCATCTTGATACATATAATTTACATAAAATATGTCTTTCAAATCAGTAGCATGCAATATAAAAACGTGATTTCATTAAAACTACTCAAATGATCAATTAAACACAAATTCATTTGTAAACATTCAAGGACTTGAGCACTAGACACTATATTTCTCCTAATATGTAACAAAAACATGAAACCCAAAAATTAGAGTTTTTAAAACTTACTCCAATCAAGAAATTGTTGGTATGGATGTGTAGAGTTCTTCGAGAGGAGTCCGAATATGTAAACGATTTTATGATCAAGTGAATTCTTGAAGGTGTTTTTGAGGAAGGAAGAGCGATGAAGATGATGAATAGTAGATGAAATGTCCCGTTCTTATTGATTAAAAACGTTCCATATTAATTGATTTCGTTGCGAGGTTTTGACCTCTATATGAGACGTTTTTCAAAGACTGCATTCATTTTTAAAACAAACCATAACCTTTATTTCATAGATAAAGGTTTTAAAAAGCTTTACGTAGATTATCAAATAATGATAATCTAAAATATCCTGTTTACACACGACCATTACATAATGGTTTACAATACAAATATGTTACAACAAAATAAGTTTCTTGAATGCAGTTTTTACACAATATCATACACGTATGGACTCCAAATCTTGTCCTTATTTAAGTATGCGACATCGGAAGCTCTTAATAATCACCTGAGAATAAACATGCTTAAAACGTCAACAAAAATGTTGGTGAGTTATAGGTTTAACCTATATATATCAAATCATAATAATAGACCACAAGATTTCATATTTCAATACACATCCCATACATAGAGATAAATATCATTCATATGGTGAACACCTGGTAACCGACATTAACAAGATGCATATATAAGAATATCCCCATCATTCCGGGACACCCTTCGGATATGATATAAATTTCGAAGTACTAAAGCATCCGGTACTTTGGATGGGGTTTGTTAGGCCCAATAGATCTATCTTTAGGATTCGCGTCAATTAGGGTGTCTGTTCCCTAATTCATAGATTACCAGACTTAATAAAAAGGGGCATATTCGATTTCGATAATTCAACCATAGAATGTAGTTTCACGTACTTGTGTCTATTTTGTAAATCATTTATAAAACCTGCATGTATTCTCATCCCAAAAATATTAGATTTTAAAAGTGGGACTATAACTCACTTTCACAGATTTTTACTTCGTCGGGAAGTAAGACTTGGCCACTGGTTGATTCACGAACCTATAACAATATATACATATATATCAAAGTATGTTCAAAATATATTTACAACACTTTTAATATATTTTGATGTTTTAAGTTTATTAAGTCAGCTGTCCTCGTTAGTAACCTACAACTAGTTGTCCACAGTTAGATGTACAGAAATAAATTGATAAATATTATCTTGAATCAATCCACGACCCAGTGTATACATATCTCAGTATTGATCACAACTCAAACTATATATATTTTGGAATCAACCTCAACCCTCTATAGCTAACTCCAACATTCACATATAGAGTGTCTATGGTTGTTCCGAAATATATATAGATGTGTCGACATGATAGGTCGAAACATTGTATACGTGTCTATGGTATCTCAAGATTACATAATATACAATACAAGTTGATTAAGTTATGGTTGGAATAGATTTGTTACCAATTATCACGTAGCTAAAATGAGAAAAATTATCCAATCTTGTTTTACCCATAACTTCTTCATTTTAAATCCGTTTTGAGTGAATCAAATTGCTATGGTTTCATATTGAACTCTATTTTATGAATCTAAACAAAAAAAGTATAGGTTTCTAGTCGGAAAAATAAGTTACAAGTCGTTTTTGTAAAGGTAGTCATTTCAGTCGAAAGAACGACGTCTAGATGACCATTTTAGAAAACATACTTCCACTTTGAGTTTAACCATAATTTTTGGATATAGTTTCATGTTCATAATAAAAATCATTTTCTCAGAATAACAACTTTTAAATCAAAGTTTATCGTAGTTTTTAATTAACTAACCCAAAACAGCCCGCGGTGTTACTACGACGGCGTAAATCCGGTTTTACGGTGTTTTTCGTGTTTCCAGGTTTTAAATCATTAAGTTAGCATATCATATAGATATAGAACATGTGTTTAGTTGATTTTAAAAGTCAAGTTAGAAGGATTAACTTTTGTTTGCGAACAAGTTTAGAATTAACTAAACTATGTTCTAGTGATTACAAGTTTAAACCTTCGAATAAGATAGCTTTATATGTATGAATCGAATGATGTTATGAATATAATTACTACCTTAAGTTCCTTGGATGAACCTACTGGAAAAGAGAAAAATGGATCTAGCTTCAATGGATCCTTGAATGGCTCAAAGTTCTTGAAGCAAAATCATGACACGAAAACAAGTTCAAGTAAGATCATCACTTGAAATAAGATTGTTATAGTTATAGAAATTGAACCAAAGTTTGAATATGATTATTACCTTGTATTAGAATGATAACCTACTGTAAGAAACAAAGATTTCTTGAGGTTGGATGATCACCTTACAAGATTGGAAGTGAGCTAGCAAACTTGAAAGTATTCTTGATTTTATGAAACTAGAACTTTTGGAATTTATGAAGAACACTTAGAACTTGAAGATAGAACTTGAGAGAGTTCAATTAGATGAAGAAAATTGAAGAATGAAAGTGTTTGTAGGTGTTTTTGGTCGTTGGTGTATGGATTAGATATAAAGGATATGTAATTTTGTTTTCATGTAAATAAGTCATGAATGATTACTCATATTTTTGTAATCTTATGAGATATTTCATGCTAGTTGCCAAATGATGGTTCCCACATGTGTTAGGTGACTCACATGGGCTGCTAAGAGCTGATCATTGGAGTGTATATACCAATAGTACATACATCTAAAAGCTGTGTATTGTACGAGTACGAATACGGGTGCATACGAGTAGAATTGTTGATGAAACTGAACGAGGATGTAATTGTAAGCATTTTTGTTAAGTAGAAGTATTTTGATAAGTGTATTGAAGTCTTTCAAAAGTGTATAAATACATATTAAAACATTACATCTATATACATTTTAACTGAGTCGTTAAGTCATCGTTAGTCGTTACATGTAAATGTTGTTTTGAAACCTTTAGGTTAACGATCTTGTTAAATGTTGTTAACCCAATGTTTATAATATCAAAAGAGATTTTAAATTATTATATTATCATGATATTATGATGTACGAATATCTCTTAATATGATATATATACATTAAATGTCGTTACAACGATAATCGTTACATATATGTCTCGTTTCAAAATCATTAAGTTAGTAGTCTTGTTTTTACATATGTAGTTCATTGTTAATATACTTAATGATATGTTTACTTATCATAATATCATGTTAACTATATATATAACCATATATATGTCATCATATAGTTTTTACAAGTTTTAACGTTCGTGAATCACCGGTCAACTTGGGTGGTCAATTGTCTATATGAAACATATTTCAATTAATCAAGTCTTAACAAGTTTGATTGCTTAACATGTTGGAAACATTTAATCATGTAAATATCAATCTCAATTAATATATATAAACATGGAAAAGTTCGGGTCACTACAGTACCTACCCGTTAAATAAATTTCGTCCCGAAATTTTAAGCTGTTGAAGGTGTTGGCGAATCTTCTGGAAATAGATGCGGGTATTTCTTCTTCATCTGATCTTCACGCTCCCAGGTGAACTCGGGTCCTCTACGAGCATTCCATCGAACCTTAACAATTGGTATCTTGTTTTGCTTAAGTCTTTTAACCTCACGATCCATTATTTCGACGGGTTCTTCGATGAATTGAAGTTTTTCGTTGATTTGGATTTCATCTAACGGAATAGTGAGATCTTCTTTAGCAAAACATTTCTTTAAATTCGAGACGTGGAAAGTGTTATGTACAGCCGCGAGTTGTTGAGGTAACTCTAGTCGGTAAGCTACTGGTCCGATACGATCAATAATCTTGAATGGTCCAATATACCTTGGATTTAATTTCCCTCGTTTACCAAATCGAACAACGCCTTTCCAAGGTGCAACTTTAAGCATGACCATCTCTCCAATTTCAAATTCTATATCTTTTCTTTTAATGTCAGCGTAGCTCTTTTGTCGACTTTGGGCGGTTTTCAACCGTTGTTGAATTTGGATGATCTTCTCGGTAGTTTCTTGTATAATCTCCGGACCCGTAATCTGTCTATCCCCCACTTCACTCCAACAAATCGGAGACCGGCACTTTCTACCGTAAAGTGCTTCAAACGGTGCCATCTCAATGCTTGAATGGTAGCTGTTGTTGTAGGAAAATTCTGCTAACGGTAGATGTCGATCCCAACTGTTTCCAAAATCAATAACACATGCTCGTAGCATGTCTTCAAGCGTTTGTATCGTCCTTTCGCTCTGCCCATCAGTTTGTGGATGATAGGCAGTACTCATGTCTAGACGAGTTCCTAATGCTTGCTGTAATGTCTGCCAGAATCTTGAAATAAATCTGCCATCCCTATCAGAGATAATAGAGATTGGTATTCCATGTCTGGAGACGACTTCCTTCAAATACAGTCGTGCTAACTTCTCCATCTTGTCATCTTCTCTTATTGGTAGGAAGTGTGCTGATTTGCTGAGACGATCAACTATTACCCAAATAGTATCAAAACCACTTGCAGTCCTTGGCAATTTAGTGATGAAATCCATGGTAATGTTTTCCCATTTCCATTCCGGGATTTCGGGTTGTTGAAGTAGACCTGATGGTTTCTGATGCTCAGCTTTGACCTTAGAACACGTCAAACATTCTCCTACGTATTTAGCAACATCGGCTTTCATACCCGGCCACCAAAAATGTTTCTTGAGATCCTTGTACATCTTCCCCGTTCCAGGATGTATTGAGTATCTGGTTTTATGAGCTTCTCTAAGTACCATTTCTCTCATATCTCCAAATTTTGGTACCCAAATCCTTTCAGCCCTATACCGGGTTCCGTCTTCCCGAATATTAAGATGCTTCTCCGATCCTTTGGGTATTTCATCCTTTAAATTTCCCTCTTTTAAAACTCCTTGTTGCGCCTCCTTTATTTGAGTAGTAATGTTATTATGAATCATTATATTCATAGATTTTACTCGAATGGGTTCTCTATTCTTCCTGCTCAAGGCATCGGCTACCACATTTGCCTTCCCTGGGTGGTAACGAATCTCAAAATCGTAATCATTCAATAATTCAATCCACCTACGCTGCCTCATATTCAGTTGTTTCTGATTAAATATGTGTTGAAGACTTTTGTGGTCGGTATATATAATACTTTTGACCCCATATAAGTAGTGCCTCCAAGTCTTTAATGCAAAAACAACCGCGCCTAATTCCAAATCATGCGTCATATAATTTTGTTCGTGAATCTTCAATTGTCTAGACGCATAAGCAATCACCTTCGTTCGTTGCATTAATACACAACCGAGACCTTGCTTTGATGCATCACAATAAATCACAAAATCATCATTCCCTTCAGGCAATGACAATATAGGTGCCGTAGTTAGCTTTTTCTTCAATAACTGAAACGCTTTCTCTTGTTCATCATTCCATTCAAATTTCTTCCCTTTATGCGTTAATGCAGTCAAGGGTTTTGCTATTCTGGAAAAGTCTTGGATGAACCTTCTGTAGTAACCAGCTAGTCCTAAAAACTGGCGTATGTGTTTCGGAGTTTTCGGGGTTTCCCACTTTTCAACAGTTTCTATCTTTGCCGGATCCACCTTAATACCTTCTTTGTTCACTATGTGACCGAGGAATTGAACTTCTTCCAACCAAAATGCACACTTTGAAAACTTAGCGTACAATTCTTCCTTCCTCAATACTTCTAACACCTTTCTCAAATGTTCACCGTGTTCTTGGTCATTCTTTGAGTAAATAAGTATGTCATCAATGAAAACAATGACAAACTTGTCAAGGTATGGTCCACACACTCGGTTCATAAGGTCCATGAACACAGCTGGTGCATTAGTTAAACCAAATGGCATGACCATAAACTCGTAATGACCGTAACGTGTTCTGAAAGCAGTCTTTGGAATATCATCTTCTTTCACCCGCATTTGATGATACCCGGAACGTAAGTCAATCTTTGAATAAACAGACGAGCCTTGTAGTTGATCAAATAAGTCATCGATTCTCGGTAGTGGGTAGCGGTTCTTGATGGTAAGTTTGTTCAACTCTCGGTAGTCGATACACAACCTGAATGTACCATCTTTCTTCTTGACAAATAAAACAGGAGCTCCCCACGGTGATGTGCTTGGTCGAATGAAACCACGCTCTAAAAGTTCTTGTAATTGGCTTTGCAGTTCTTTCATCTCGCTGGGTGCGAGTCTGTAAGGAGCACGAGCTATTGGTGCAGCTCCTGGTACAAGATCTATTTGAAATTCAACGGATCGATGTGGGGGTAATCCCGGTAATTCTTTCGGAAATACATCGGGAAATTCTTTTGCAATGGGAACATCATTGATGCTCTTTTCTTCAGTTTGTACTTTCTCGACGTGTGCTAGAACAGCATAGCAACCTTTTCTTATTAGTTTTTGTGCCTTCAAATTACTAATAAGATGTAGCTTCGTGTTGCCCTTTTCTCCGTACACCATTAAGGGTTTTCCTTTTTCTCGTATAATGCGAATTGCATTTTTGTAACAAACGATCTCCGCTTTCACTTCTTTCAACCAGTCCATACCGATTATCACATCAAAACTCCCTAACTCTACTGGTATCAAATCAATCTTAAATGTTTCGCTAACCAGTTTAATTTCTCGATTCCGACATATATTATCTGCTGAAATTAATTTACCATTTGCTAATTCGAGTAAAAATTTACTATCCAAAGGCGTCAATGGACAACTTAATTTAGCACAAAAATCTCTACTCATATAGCTTATATCCGCACCCGAATCAAATAAAACGTAAGCAGATTTATTGTCAATAAGAAACGTACCCGTAACAAGCTCCGGGTCTTCCTGTGCCTCTACCGCATTAATATTGAAAACTCTTCCACGGCCTTGTCCATTCGTGTTCTCCTGGTTCGGGCAATTTCTAATAATGTGGCCTGGTTTTCCACATTTATAACAAACTACATTGGCATAACTTGCTCCGACACTACTTGCTCCGCCATTACTCGTTCCGACACCATTTGTTCCTTTCGTTCTATTAACCCCTGGTCCGTAGACCTCACACTTCGCCGCGCTATGACCATTTCTTTTACACTTGTTGCAAAATTTGATGCAGAACCCCGAGTGATTCTTTTCACACCTTTGGCATAGCTGCTTCTGATTGTTGTGGTTGTTGCGGTTATTATTGTTGTTGGGATGATTGTTGTAGTTGCTGTTGTTGTTGTTGTTGTTGTTGTTGTTGTTGGGCCGTTTGTTGTAGTTGCGATTGATGTTGCGATTGTTGGGATAATTGTTGCGATTATTGTTGTAATTGCTGTTGTTGTTGTATTGGTGATTCTTATCACCGTTTTCCTCCCAATTTCTTTTGACTTGCTTCACATTGGCCTCTTCAGCAGTCTGTTCTTTAATTCTTTCTTCAATCTGGTTCACTAGTTTGTGAGCCATTCTACATGCCTGTTGTATGGAGGCGGGCTCGTGTGAACTTATATCTTCTTGGATTCTTTCCGGTAATCCTTTCACAAACGCGTCGATCTTCTCTTCCTCATCTTCGAATGCTCCCGGACACAATAGGCACAATTCTGTGAATCGTCTTTCGTACGTGGTAATATCAAATCCTTGGGTTCGTAACCCTCTAAGTTCTGTCTTGAGCTTATTGACCTCGGTTCTGGGACGGTACTTCTCGTTCATCAAGTGCTTGAATGCTGACCACGGTAGTGCGTACGCATCGTCTTGTCCCACTTGCTCTAGATAGGTATTCCACCATGTTAACGCAGAACCTGTGAAGGTATGCGTAGCGTACTTTACTTTGTCCTCTTCAGTACACTTACTTATGGCAAACACCGATTCAACCTTCTCGGTCCACCGTTTCAATCCGATCGGTCCTTCGGTTCCATCAAATTCCAAAGGTTTGCAGGCAGTGAATTCTTTGTAGGTGCATCCTACACGATTTCCTGTACTGCTAGATCCAAGGTTATTGTTGGTATGTAGCGCAGCCTGTACTGCGGCTATGTTTGAAGCTAGAAAAGTACGGAATTCCTCTTCATTCATATTCACGGTGTGTCGAGTAGTCGGTGCCATTTCCTTCAAAATAGTTAAATGGAACAAGTTAATCATACAGAATATTAAGAGTAGTTAATAGTATTTCGTAGCATAATATGAACTCATTTATAAAAGCTTTTTCTTCATATTAGCGTTTTATAAGTTTAAATTCGGGTAGTACCTACCCGTTAAGTTCATACTTAGTAGCTAATATACAATTCAACTACTACAATTCTATATGAAAAACTGATTATAATAATATTTCGCGTTCAAACTTTTATACAATATTTTACAAACTTACAATACCGCTTATTTTACATAAAGCATGAAATATAGCACACAATAACTTTGATACAAGATAGTTGTGAAGATAATTCTAGCTAGTACACAAGTCGTTCAGCAAAGGCAATAAAGACACGTAATTCATACGTCCAGAAACAAGTCATGCATTCTGGTTTTACTAGGACTACTTCCCATCCTTGGTCTTGTGCAACATAACCGTTATGGCCGTTGATAAGACAGCGTGTTGTAACGTCGTCAAAGGGACGAGGGTTACGTAATGTCCAACAGTCCCGTAATAATCTAAAAACCTCATTTCTTACCCCAATTACCGACTCCGTCACTTGTGGAAACATTTTGTTTAATAGTTGTAGCCCGATGTTCTTGTTCTCACTTTGGTGAGAAGCGAACATTACTAATCCGTAAGCATAACATGCTTCTTTATGTTGCATGTTAGCCGCTTTTTCTAAATCACGAAGTCCAATATTCGGATATATTGAGTCAAAATAATTTCTTAACCCGTTGCGTAAAATAGCATTTGGGTTCCCCGCAATATATGCGTCAAAGTAAACACATCGTAACTTATGGGTTTCCCAATGTGATATCCCCCATCTTTCAAACGAAAGTCTCTTATAAATCAAGACATTCTTGGAACGTTCTTCGAATGTCTTACAAACTGATCTTGCCTTAAATAGTTGTGCCGAGGAATTCTGGCCGACTCTAGACAAGATTTCATCAATCATGTCTCCGGGTAGGTCTCTTAAAATATTGGGTTGTCTATCCATTTTGTATTTTTAAACTGTAAAATAGACAAGAGTTAGATTCATAAAAAAATACTTATTAATACAAGCAATTTTTACATATATCATAAAGCATAAGAACACTATATTACATATATTACACCACACGAATACAACTATCTTATTCCGACTCGCTCGTTTCTTCTTCTTCGGTTTTGGTTCGTTTTGCCAAGTTTCTAGGGATATATGATGTTCCCCTAATACGAGCCGTCGTTGTCCACATTGGTTTAGAAAAACCTGGTGGTTTAGAGGTTCCCGGGTCATTGTTACAACTTAAGGACTTCGGGGGTTGACGATACATATAAAGTTCATCGGGGTTGGAATTAGATTTCTCTATTTTTATGCCCTTTCCCTTATTATTTTCTTTTGCCTTTTTAAATTCAGTTGGGGTAATTTCTATAACATCATCGGAATTCTCGTCGGAATCCGATTCATCGGAGAATTGGTAATCCTCCCAATATTTTGCTTCCTTGGCGAAAACACCATTGACCATAATTAACTTTGGTCGGTTGGTTGAGGATTTTCTTTTACTTAACCGTTTTATTATTTCCCCCACCGGTTCTATTTCTTCATCCGGTTCCGATTCTTCTTCCGGTTCCGATTCTTCTTCCGGTTCCGACTCTTCTTCCGGTTCCTCTTCGGGAACTTGTGAATCAGTCCACAAATCATTCCAATTTACATTTGACTCTTCATTATTATTAGGTGAGTCAATGGGACTTGTTCTAGAGGTAGACATCTATCACATAATATCAAACACGTTAAGAGATTAATATATCACATAATATTCATATGTTAAAAATATATAGTTTCCAACAAAAATGTTAAGCAATCATTTTTAAAGAAAACACGGTCGAAGTCCAGACTCACTAATGCATCCTAACAAACTCGATAAGACACACTAATGCAAATTTTCTGGTTCTCTAAGACCAACGCTCTGATACCAACTGAAATGTCCCGTTCTTATTGATTAAAAACGTTCCATATTAATTGATTTCGTTGCGAGGTTTTGACCTCTATATGAGACGTTTTTCAAAGACTGCATTCATTTTTAAAACAAACCATAACCTTTATTTCATAGATAAAGGTTTTAAAAAGCTTTACGTAGATTATCAAATAATGATAATCTAAAATATCCTGTTTACACACGACCATTACATAATGGTTTACAATACAAATATGTTACAACAAAATAAGTTTCTTGAATGCAGTTTTTACACAATATCATACACGTATGGACTCCAAATCTTGTCCTTATTTAAGTATGCGACATCGGAAGCTCTTAATAATCACCTGAGAATAAACATGCTTAAAACGTCAACAAAAATGTTGGTGAGTTATAGGTTTAACCTATATATATCAAATCATAATAATAGACCACAAGATTTCATATTTCAATACACATCCCATACATAGAGATAAATATCATTCATATGGTGAACACCTGGTAACCGACATTAACAAGATGCATATATAAGAATATCCCCATCATTCCGGGACACCCTTCGGATATGATATAAATTTCGAAGTACTAAAGCATCCGGTACTTTGGATGGGGTTTGTTAGGCCCAATAGATCTATCTTTAGGATTCGCGTCAATTAGGGTGTCTGTTCCCTAATTCATAGATTACCAGACTTAATAAAAAGGGGCATATTCGATTTCGATAATTCAACCATAGAATGTAGTTTCACGTACTTGTGTCTATTTTGTAAATCATTTATAAAACCTGCATGTATTCTCATCCCAAAAATATTAGATTTTAAAAGTGGGACTATAACTCACTTTCACAGATTTTTACTTCGTCGGGAAGTAAGACTTGGCCACTGGTTGATTCACGAACCTATAACAATATATACATATATATCAAAGTATGTTCAAAATATATTTACAACACTTTTAATATATTTTGATGTTTTAAGTTTATTAAGTCAGCTGTCCTCGTTAGTAACCTACAACTAGTTGTCCACAGTTAGATGTACAGAAATAAATTGATAAATATTATCTTGAATCAATCCACGACCCAGTGTATACATATCTCAGTATTGATCACAACTCAAACTATATATATTTTGGAATCAACCTCAACCCTCTATAGCTAACTCCAACATTCACATATAGAGTGTCTATGGTTGTTCCGAAATATATATAGATGTGTCGACATGATAGGTCGAAACATTGTATACGTGTCTATGGTATCTCAAGATTACATAATATACAATACAAGTTGATTAAGTTATGGTTGGAATAGATTTGTTACCAATTATCACGTAGCTAAAATGAGAAAAATTATCCAATCTTGTTTTACCCATAACTTCTTCATTTTAAATCCGTTTTGAGTGAATCAAATTGCTATGGTTTCATATTGAACTCTATTTTATGAATCTAAACAAAAAAAGTATAGGTTTCTAGTCGGAAAAATAAGTTACAAGTCGTTTTTGTAAAGGTAGTCATTTCAGTCGAAAGAACGACGTCTAGATGACCATTTTAGAAAACATACTTCCACTTTGAGTTTAACCATAATTTTTGGATATAGTTTCATGTTCATAATAAAAATCATTTTCTCAGAATAACAACTTTTAAATCAAAGTTTATCATAGTTTTTAATTAACTAACCCAAAACAGCCCGCGGTGTTACTACGACGGCGTAAATCCGGTTTTACGGTGTTTTTCGTGTTTCCAGGTTTTAAATCATTAAGTTAGCATATCATATAGATATAGAACATGTGTTTAGTTGATTTTAAAAGTCAAGTTAGAAGGATTAACTTTTGTTTGCGAACAAGTTTAGAATTAACTAAACTATGTTCTAGTGATTACAAGTTTAAACCTTCGAATAAGATAGCTTTATATGTATGAATCGAATGATGTTATGAACATAATTACTACCTTAAGTTCCTTGGATGAACCTACTGGAAAAGAGAAAAATGGATCTAGCTTCAATGGATCCTTGAATGGCTCAAAGTTCTTGAAGCAAAATCATGACACGAAAACAAGTTCAAGTAAGATCATCACTTGAAATAAGATTGTTATAGTTATAGAAATTGAACCAAAGTTTGAATATGATTATTACCTTGTATTAGAATGATAACCTACTGTAAGAAACAAAGATTTCTTGAGGTTGGATGATCACCTTACAAGATTGGAAGTGAGCTAGCAAACTTGAAAGTATTCTTGATTTTATGAAACTAGAACTTTTGGAATTTATGAAGAACACTTAGAACTTGAAGATAGAACTTGAGAGAGTTCAATTAGATGAAGAAAATTGAAGAATGAAAGTGTTTGTAGGTGTTTTTGGTCGTTGGTGTATGGATTAGATATAAAGGATATGTAATTTTGTTTTCATGTAAATAAGTCATGAATGATTACTCATATTTTTGTAATCTTATGAGATATTTCATGCTAGTTGCCAAATGATGGTTCCCACATGTGTTAGGTGACTCACATGGGCTGCTAAGAGCTGATCATTGGAGTGTATATACCAATAGTACATACATCTAAAAGCTGTGTATTGTACGAGTACGAATACGGGTGCATACGAGTAGAATTGTTGATGAAACTGAACGAGGATGTAATTGTAAGCATTTTTGTTAAGTAGAAGTATTTTGATAAGTGTATTGAAGTCTTTCAAAAGTGTATAAATACATATTAAAACATTACATCTATATACATTTTAACTGAGTCGTTAAGTCATCGTTAGTCGTTACATGTAAATGTTGTTTTGAAACCTTTAGGTTAACGATCTTGTTAAATGTTGTTAACCCAATGTTTATAATATCAAAAGAGATTTTAAATTATTATATTATCATGATATTATGATGTACGAATATCTCTTAATATGATATATATACATTAAATGTCGTTACAACGATAATCGTTACATATATGTCTCGTTTCAAAATCATTAAGTTAGTAGTCTTGTTTTTACATATGTAGTTCATTGTTAATATACTTAATGATATGTTTACTTATCATAATATCATGTTAACTATATATATAACCATATATATGTCATCATATAGTTTTTACAAGTTTTAACGTTCGTGAATCACCGGTCAACTTGGGTGGTCAATTGTCTATATGAAACATATTTCAATTAATCAAGTCTTAACAAGTTTGATTGCTTAACATGTTGGAAACATTTAATCATGTAAATATCAATCTCAATTAATATATATAAACATGGAAAAGTTCGGGTCACTACAGTAGATGGGTGTTTTTAAGAGAAAAGTGTGTACGTGGTTGTTTGATGAAATGAATCTGATATAGATAATATAGATAAGATAGAGTCACGGGTAAATATCTATCTCAATTATTGATATCACGGACGTAATAATGTGTAGTCACGGGTATAATAATTAAACACGGGTATTACTATGTAATCACGGGTTATAATTAAATTTTTATCCGATATCTAAAACCCAATGTATTTTATCTTAATATGATTCAATAATTGGTAAATTTTTATATTTATAAAATACATTTACATATATATTGTTCAAAACCTTTTAAATTATTGACATTGTACCTAGTTGGTGTTTTTCATAAATACTTATTTACTTTTTTTAACATTAAATAAATATTTGTCCTTTATTTAAACATGAATGTTTAAACTTATTTTTTTTTTTCAAGTTTAAATTAAGAATATCCTAATTAGTTAAAATGATTTTTAAAACTTAATTATTACATAAAATAATACTTAAAATAAATATTCATATGTTTCGTTGTCTGAAAAGTTATTTTATTTTATTATTATTTTATTTATTTATTATTATTTTTTTTTTGTTACACTAATTGTAGTGTTTTATTTAACACCTATAAAACTTATGTAATAATATATATTGTTTTAAAAAAAAAATTTAGCGTGGAAAAACGTTGAATTTAACAGACAGTTGTTAAGTTTTTAACGGAAAAAGTCGGGTTGTTACAAGTTGTAGCCCGATGTTCTTGTTCTCACTTTGGTGAGAAGCGAACATTACTAATCCGTAAGCATAACATGCTTCTTTATGTTGCATGTTAGCCGCTTTTTCTAAATCACGAAGTCCAATATTCGGATATATTGAGTCAAAATAATTTCTTAACCCATTGCGTAAAATAGCATTTGGGTTCCCCGCAATATATGCGTCAAAGTAAACACATCGTAACTTATGGATTTCCCAATGTGATATCCCCCATCTTTCGAACGAAAGCCTTTTATAAACCAAGGCATTCTTGGAACGTTCTTCGAATGTCTTACAAACTGATCTCGCCTTAAATAGTTGTGCCGAAGAATTCTGACCGACTCTAGACAAGATTTCATCAATCATGTCTCCGGGTAGGTCTCTTAAAATATTGGGTTGTCTATCCATTTTGTGTTTTTATACTGTAAAATAGACAAGAGTTAGATTCATAAAAAAAAATACTTATTAATACAAGCAATTTTTACATATATCATAAAGCATAAGCACACTATATTACATATATTACACCATACGAATACAACTATCTTATTCCGACTCGCTTGTTTCTTCTTCTTCGGTTTTGGTTCGTTTTGCTAAGTTTCTAGGGATATATGATGTTCCCCTAATACGAGCCGTCATTTTCCACATTGGTTTAGAAAAACCTGGTGGTTTAGAGGTTCCCGGGTCATTGTTACAACTTAAGGACTTCGGGGGTTGACGATACATATAAAGTTCATCGGGGTTGGAATTAGATTTCTCTATTTTTATGCCCTTTCCCTTATTATTTTCTTTTGCCTTTTTAAATTCAGTTGGGGTAATTTCTATAACATCATCGGAATTCTCGTCGGAATCCGATTCATCGGAGAATTGGTAATCCTCCCAATATTTTGCTTCCTTGGCGGAAACACCATTGACCATAATTAACCTTGGTCGGTTGGTTGAGGATTTTCTTTTACTTAACCGTTTTATTATTTCCCCCACCGGTTCCGATTCTTCTTCCGGTTCCGATTCTCCTTCCGGTTCCGACTCTTCTTCCGGTTCCGACTCTTCTTCCGGTTCCTCTTCGGGAACAAGTGAATCAGTCCACGAATCATTCCAATTTATATTTGACTCTTCATTATTATTAGGTGAGTCAATGGGACTTGTTCTAGAGGTAGACATCTATCATATAATATCAAACACGTTAAGAGATTAATATATCACATAATATTCACATGTTAAAAATATATAGTTTCCAACAAAATTTGTTAAGCAATCATTTTTCAAGTAAACACGGTCGAAGTCCAGACTCACTAATGCATCCTAACAAACTCGATAAGACACACTAATACAAAATTCTAGTTCTCTAAGACCAACGCTCGGATACCAACTGAAATGTCCCGTTCTTATTGATTAAAAACGTTCCATATTAATTGATTTCGTTGCGAGGTTTTGACCTCTATATGAGACGTTTTTCTAATACTGCATTCATTTTAAAACAAGCCATAACCTTTATTTCATCAATAATGGTTTAAAAAGCTTTACGTAGATTATCAAATAATGATAATCTAAAATATCCTGTTTACACATGACCATTACATAATGGTTTACAATACAAATATATTACAACAAAATAAGTTTCTTGAATGCAGTTTTTACACAATATCATACAAGCATGGACTCCAAATCTCGTCCTTATTTAAGTATGCGACAGCAGAAGCTCTTAATAATCACCTGAGAATAAACATGCTTAAAACGTCAACAAAAATGTTGGTGAGTTATAGGTTTAACCTATATATATCAAATCATAATAATAGACCACAAGATTTCATATTTCAATACACATCCCATACATAGAGATAAAAATCATTCATATGGTGAACACCTGGTAACCGACATTAACAAGATGCATATATAAGAATATCCCCATCATTCCGGGACACCCTTCAGATATGATATAAATTTCGAAGTACTAAAGCATCCGGTACTTTGGATGGGGTTTGTTAGGCCCAATAGATCTATCTTTAGGATTCGTGTCAATTAGGGTGTCTGTTTCCTAATTCTTAGATTACCAGACTTAATAAAAGGGGCATATTCAATTTCGATAATTCAACCATAGAATGTAGTTTCACGTACTTGTGTCTATTTTGTAAATCATTTATAAAACCTGCATGTATTCTCTTCCCAAAAATATTAGATTTTAAAAGTGGGGCTATAACTCACTTTCACATATTTTTACTTCGTTGGGAAGTAAGACTTGGCCACTAGTTGATTCACGAACCTATAACAATATATACATATATATCAAAGTATGTTCAAAATATATTTACAACACTTTTAATATATTTTGATGTTTTAAGTTTATTAAGTCAGCTGTCCTCGTTAGTAACCTACAACTAGTTGTCCAAAGTTAGATGTACAGAAATAAATCGATAAATATTATCTTGAATCAATCCACGACCCAGTGTATACGTATCTCAGTATTGATCACAACTCAAACTATATATATTTTGGAATCAACCTCAACCCTGTATAGCTAACTCCAACATTCACATATAGAGTGTCTATGGTTGTTCCGAAATATATATAGATGTGTCGACATGATAGGTCGAAACATTGTATACGTGTCTATGGTATCTCAAGATTACATAATATACAATACAAGTTGATTAAGTTATGGTTGGAATAGATTTGTTACCAATTTTCACGTAGCTAAAATGAGAAAAATTATCCAATCTTGTTTTACCCATAACTTCTTCATTTTAAATCCGTTTTGAGTGAATCAAATTGCTATGGTTTCATATTGAACTCTATTTTATGAATATAAACATAAAAAGTATAGGTTTATAGTCGGAAAAATAAGTTACAAGTCATTTTTGTAAAGGTAGTCATTTCAGTCGAAAGAAAGACGTCTAGATGACCATTTTAGAAAACATACTTCCACTTTGAGTTTAACCATAATTTTTGGATATAGTTTCATGTTCATAATAAAAATCATTTTCTCAGAATAACAACTTTTAAATCAAAGTTTATCATAGATTTTAATTAACTAACCCAAAACAGCCCGCGGTGTTACTACGACGGCGTAAATCCGGTTTTACGGTGTTTTTCGTGTTTCCAGGTTTTAAATCATTAAGTTAGCATATCATATAGATATAGAACATGTGTTTAGTTGATTTTAAAAGTCAAGTTAGAAGGATTAACTTTTGTTTGCGAACAAGTTTAGAATTAACTAAACTATGTTCTAGTGATTACAAGTTTAAACATTCGAATAAGATAGCTTTATATGTATGAATCGAATGATGTTATGAACATCATTACTACCTTAAGTTCCTTGGATAAACCTACTGGAAAAGAGAAAAATGGATCTAGCTTCAACGGATCCTTGGATGGCTCGAAGTTCTTGAAGCAGAATCATGACACGAAAACAAGTTCAAGTAAGATCATCACTTGAAATAAGATTGTTATAGTTATAGAAATTGAACCAAAGTTTGAATATGATTATTACCTTGTATTAGAATGATAACCTACTGTAAGAAACAAAGATTTCTTGAGGTTGGATGATCACCTTACAAGATTGGAAGTGAGCTAGCAAACTTGAAAGTATTCTTGATTTTATGTAACTTGAACTTGTAGAATATATGAAGAACACTTAGAACTTGAAGATAGAACTTGAGAGAGATCAATTAAATGAAGAAAATTGAAGAATGAAAGTGTTTGTAGGTGTTTTTGGTCGTTGGTGTATGGATTAGATATAAAGGATATGTAATTTTGATTTCATGTAAATAAGTCATGAATGATTACTCATATTTTTGTAATTTTATGAGATATTTCATGCTAGTTGCCAAATGATGGTTCCCACATGTGTTAGGTGACTCACATGGGCTGCTAAGAGCTGATCATTGGAGTGTATATACCAATAGTACATACATCTAAAAGCTGTGTATTGTACGAGTACGAATACGGGTGCATACGAGTAGAATTGTTGATGAAACTGAACGAGGATGTAATTGTAAGCATTTTTGTTAAGTAGAAGTATTTTGATAAGTGTATTGAAGTCTTTCAAAAGTTTATAAATACATATTAAAACACTACATGTATATACATTTTAACTGAGTCGTTAAGTCATCGTTAGTCGTTACATGTAAGTGTTGTTTTGAAACCTTTAGGTTAACGATCTTGTTAAATGTTGTTAACCCAATGTTTATAAGTTCATTGTTAATATACTTAATGACATGTTTACTTATCATAGTATCATGTTAACTATATATATATCCATATATATGTCATCATATAGTTTTTACAAGTTTTAACGTTCGTGAATCACCGGTCAACTTGGGTGGTCAATTGTCTATATGAAACATATTTCAATTAATCAAGTCTTAACAAGTTTGATTACTTAACATGTTGGAAACATTTAATTATGTAAATATCAATCTCAATTAATATATATAAACATGGAAAAGTTCGGGTCACTACACATTCCGACCGACAATCATCCCAGAATAATAGAAGAAGTCAATGAACTTCGCGCTCGAGTAATCAATTTGGAGAATATGGTGCAAAATATAACAACTTCAGCAACATCACCGGCACCAACAGTACCATCAGTAACAGCACCAGTACCATCAACAATCCATGCCTCAACATCTCATTCTATACCTCGAACCTAATCTTTATTCTACGTATCATTCTACACCGACTATCTTTATACTACGAATCATTCTACATCAATTATCATCGTTCAACATGGCGATTATGTAATCTCTAAAGTTTTAGAGATTATTCATTCTAGTTCCAACCAAAAACCAAATGAGTTTAATATCATATTAACTCATTAAATCCATGATTACATCTGAAGAAAATATATATGTATGTATATTTTCATAAAGATTGTAATCAAAAATTCTTTTGTACAAACTGTTAATGGTGAAAATTTGTTAACGGGTAGGTAATACCCGAGGAATATTTAGTTTTCACATTAATAAGCTACACTGTACATCCTTCCAATCAGATTCAGCGGTCATTAACAACACTGACCTAATCCACAGATATTCGTATCCGTTCACCGCAGAATAACCATTTTTATTCAATTTCATATTTGGATTTTGACCTATCAGAATCCAACAAGTGGCATAATGAAGAGAACATTTGACAAAATAAAATTGTTAGAAACAGACAAATTAACTATGTGGAATTTTGTTAAGAATACACGCTAACAAAATCCTAGCTAATTGTTCCAAGATAAATGTTAATTCTGTATTACATTTTATTTATCGCAATTTATTTATCGTAATTTTAATCCTCGCAATTTTATTTATCGACATTTAATTTTTGTTATTTATTTTACGCACTTTATTTATCGTCATTTAAATACTGTTATTTACGCATTTTAAATATCGGGACACGTATACAATGTTTTGACATATCATATCGACGCATCTATATATATTATTTGGAATAACCATAGACACTCTATATGCAGTAATGATCGAGTTAGCTATACAAGGTTGAGGTTGATTCTATAATAATATATATACTTTGAGTTGTGATTGAGTTTGAGACATGTACACGGGTCACGATACGTATTAATTTATTCGAATATTATATATTAAACTATATATGAATTATTGGACTACTAATTGTGGACTGCTAACTGTGGACTGCCAACATTGGACAATTAAAATGAATTAAAATATTGATTATAATATATGAAACTAAACAATTCTTCAAGTTTGCCACTTGATTTCATCTTAAACCTCATTTGTATCTTAACGATTACAATCTGCGATTCAAACCTTTCATAATTCTTGAAAACACTTCAATTGATAGGATGAACCAACCGCATTTCATCTACGGAAGAAGAGATTGATGCATATAGTTATGCACCTGAAAACACTCGGAACCTCAGTAGACGTTTAATACGTGTCTGTGCTAGCTCCTTTGGCATTGTTATTACCGAAAATAACATTGCAACTCTTTTTCAAATTAACCAATTTTGTCACAACTTCAGCAAATCAACTTCGAATTCCATTCGAATTAGCCTTATTATAACCTCGATATATAAGTTTACCTGTCGTCATCGTTACCGAGGAACCGTTTATATTCCACCACATTAGCAGTAAACTTACCAGCAACTTCAATGAATTTGGACTTTTCGAAAATTCATTATATTCATTGAAACCCCATTGTGTATTCATCTATACCCTGTAACAATAATTGCCATACCAATTACCGAGAATCAGCAATCAGTATTTCGAATCTCATAGCATTTCTACATCAATAGTTATATGTATACATATAACAATTATCTCCTAGAATTATGATCTTCAATTCTGAAATTTTGAAAAGCACCCAGCCTACAAATCAATACATTGAACTTTGAAAAAGCTGAATGAAGCAGCAGAAACTGTAGGCAACCGTAAACGACCTTAATCGTCGGAAGTTTGATGATAAAGAATAGTATGTTGGAAAAGCTCCGAAAAGTTGGAACTGTGAAACGGATTGAGCTAACCACGAAGGAGACCAAGGACAAATACAAGGTCCATACCCTATATTCAAAGAATCCAGGTAATTCTGGATCCATTGAAATCTTTAGAGAATATCTTGCTTCGAATTCACGTTAAAATCTTGCGAAAAAATTTTCTTCATTAACCTTCGAATTTGGAAATTCCAAAATATCATCATAAATATCTTCGATATTTCTGAGGATATTTTCATAAATATTCTCGTCCGAAATTATATACCTCTTCGTGCTTCCTGTGTTTCATTATATTGGAAACTTCTGTAAAATTTAAGTTTAATTTATGAATGAATTCTGGAGAAATGTAAAGAAATTGATGCATGAATTAGTATAATATAATGACACTTGATTAACGTGATTATATTACAGTAAGTCATGTTGAGTTCTAATGGAACGTGATGATTCACAGACCATAACGTTATCATGTGCTATGTTACACGACTCTTACATTCTACCTAATCTCCAAACATATCGAGAACATATCTTCCTGATAGTTCTATCTTTTCTCTTGAATTCTGGTAATTTAACCAATCAAGATCGTGCTATTACAATCTCTCTCTTAGAACGATAGTCATGTTCATTCGAAACTTCATACCTACAAATTTTGGACCATTATTCGCTTGACTTAAAGTCGGGAAGAGAAAACAAAAGGATGGAACTCCAAAATATAAAGAAACCGAAGGGTGGATTTATAGTAAAACATTCGACAGAGAAATCGAGACGGATTACCGCATTTAATTAAAGAGATCTTAACTTCCTTATTCACCGAAGAATCAGATCTTATAGATTATGAAGATTTTCTCTAAATCCCTTAAATTCCAGAAAATCAACTGTAACTACGTCACCGGTTAAGACAAACTTATATTTACCCAATTCACTATTTTGTGATAGCTTCACTCGTACTCTTTGAGTAATCGAATTATCTTATCCATATTACTAAACACTAACAAAACTCTATCTATCAGCTCATATTCGTCCGGAAAACATTCTTACTGTTAGCCATGACGATCTCGATCAAATTTCGGGGACGAAATTTCTTTAACAGGTAGTTACTGTGACGACCCGGAAATTTTTGACCAAATTTAAACTTAATCTTTATATGTTCCCAACACGATAAGCAAAGTCTGTAATATAGAAGTCTCAAAAATTTTGAATTGTGTTCAGGTATTCAATTACCCGTTGGACTTTACCCGACGATTCACGAACTATTATATGTAAATAAACATGTAAATATATATAAATAAGTATAAATGTAAGTGTATAGATAATAATTTAAATTAATAAAGTACACTTAATTAATTGAAATTAAAAATATAAAACAATAATAAGAATAATTAAGTTACTATTTAAATGAAAATATATAGATATATATAGGATGTTATTATGAATCTATATATATGATTTCTCATAATAATTATTAATATATTATAATATATATAAAATATATAAATAATAAATAATCAATAAAAGTTATTATATATGATTAGTAAATATTACATATGTAATAATATATATAGTTGTTAAATAAATCTATGTATATATATCTACATGATTTCTATATATCATCATTATTATTATTATATGTATATTATAATATATATATATATATATATATATATATATATATATATAATGTATAAATATTAATTAAATATTTAATATATAATTAAGTATTGTAATATTTAATAATGTGTGATATTAATATATACAAGGTAATTACAAGTTAAAAACACAATTGTTATATTAATATTACTATTACTTTCATTATTATCATTATTAATATTAATATTAATATTGATATTAATATTAATAATCATTATTAATTATTATTATTTTTAATATATGATATATAGATATGAAAGTTGGTACATTTAATTTGTATTAGTATTATTATTACTAATAATAGTATTAGGATTAATAATAATATTATTATTATTGCTAAAAATTAGCAATCTTATTTAAAATTATTAAAAAAATATATTATTATTATCTTTATCAACATTATTATTATTATTATTCATATTATAATTAAAAATTATTATTATCAGTATTATTATCTATTTTTATTAATAGAATTATTATTATTAATGTATTTATGTGTATTTATTATTAAAATTAATATAATCAGCGATTATATATAATGAATCAGATTTATATCACGATTTCAGTTTCCATCCTTTTCAAACTGTGGTTAATTTGGACTTTTGTATCTGTTCCTTGAAAATAATCTAACAAATGGTACGATTCAAGTAGCAATCACAATCGGGTTCTAAAGTTATTTATTTTTTTTTTCCTTCATTTTTTTGTTTCTTTCGAATCTAGTCTATAATCTGTTATAAGTCAGTTTCACGAATCAATTGTGATCAATTAGAGTTCCTATATCAATTATGCAATCACACTATTAATTACAACTGCAAACTTAAAAATTAAAAACGATAACAGGCTTGACAACCCTTGTTCTTCAACTTTATAGTCATATCTTAAATTCGAATCATATTTGAAAACGTAAAAATGCAGAAAGATTAGAAATCTTATATTGAATCTATCTGCAAAAATCTCAACTCTTAATTCTTTATGTTAAGCTTGAATTTTAGAGTCAAAGGTTAATTTACAAAAAGTTAACAAATTCGTTCATCGCGAAATTTGAATCTGTTTTAAAGTTTATGGATCAATTGATGATTACAATAGTTCCTAAGTTTGATTTTCAATGTATTTCGTGATGTAATATTTGTCTAAAACGTACTCATAAATGAAATCAATATTTTTTTTTTCACTCCAAACAGCGACCGTAGCTGTTGCTGCTTCTATTCATTTTTGTTTTTTTGTTTTTATTTTATTTCAAGATTTCACTTAATGATTCTATATTGGTTGCAAGTTTTAATTGAAGTCACACAAAAAATTGTTACTTTGCTTTTGAACTTTTCTGGTCGATCGGTTTCTTGAAGAAGGGGAATTAGGAAACAGAAAGGTTAAGTTAAATATAGATTGGTTTGAGTTATTAATCAGAATAGCAGAAGCAGATGGATGGTTAAGTGTTATTACGGGTGAGCGAGTGGTCACGGGTTCGAGCCCCGGCTGGGGCAATCTTTTTGTAAAAGCTTTCAATAAAGGTATAATCTTTTATTTCTTTTAAAATTATTATTATTATTATTATTATTATTATTATTATTATTATTATTATTATTATTATTGTTATTATTGTTGTTGTTATTATTATTATTGTTATTTTTATTATTAGTATTACTAGTATTATAATTATTATTAGTATCATAATTAATATTACAAACATAATTATAAGAATATAACCATTATTATTATTAACATAACTAATGTATTCATTATTATAAATTTTGACATTTAAGTATTAGTTATCATTATTACCATTATGATTAGAGTTATATTTAAGAGTATTGTTATTATTATTATTACATTTATTAACAACTAATATATGTATTATCATTGTTATTATGTAAATATAAATACCATGAATAATATTATTATTATTATTAAGAAAATGATGCAACTTATTATCATTTTCACTAATATTAATATTAGTATCACTTTTATAATTATTAGCATTATTATCATTAACATAAGTATCATTATCAACAATATCATTATCATTATTTTTATTAGTATTATCATTACTAATAAAGTTATTATTATTATTATTAGTAGCTTATTATTATTAAAACTACCATTTTTAAAAAATAAATATTAGTTTCATAAAAGATACTTATTACATTTACGATTATTAAAATAATACCCCATATAACTATATATCAAACAGGCTAACGTTTAAAATAATTATACAATATCGATTTTTAAATATAATACTAAACATATATTTATATAAATATATATAAATATCAAGATAACTAAAAGTATATATATTAATTATTGTAATGAAATATATAAAATAAATATATATAACATACAAGTTAAGATATGGTTTACATAAATAAAGAATATGTTTTTAATGAAGTTTAGAATAAATTCTAAATAACTACAAAGATATATAAAAAGGATATAACTAATAAATTTACATATATATGTGTTTGATTACAAATATGTATATTAATAAATATACAAATGATATAGGTTCGTGAATTCGAGGCCAACCCTGCATTGTTGAGTTGTTTAATGTCGTTATATGTATTTTTACTACAAAATACAGTATGGTGAGTTTCATTTGCTCCCCTTTTAAATGCTTTTGCAATATATATTTTTGGGACTGAGAATACATGCGTTGCTTTTATAAATGTTTTACGAAATAGACACAAGTAATCGAAACTATATTCTATGGTTGGATTATCGAATCGAATATCACCCCTTTATGCTTGGTAGCCTAAGAATTAGGGAACAGACACCCTAATTGATGATAAGACTAAAAAGGAACATATATTTCATAGCATTATCCCCCAAGAAAGACAAGATTTTAGTTGTAATTGTTCCATATTCAAGTAATATTCGTTTATATTTAATAAGTGCGAAGACAAAAGGCGAAAACGACGAATTGAAGACGCAAAGGTCCAAAATGCTCAAATGTACAAGATACAATTAAAAAGGTTCAATTTATTGATGAGGAACGTCTCAAAATTACAAAAGTACAAGTTGCGAAACACAAAGTACACGATATAAAATAGTACGAGAGGACGTTCGAAAATCCGGAACCGGGACCCGAGCCAAGAAGAAACGCCCGACGCAACGGACCAAAAATATCTAGTCTACTATGCACAAGAATAAAATATAATATATAAATAATTATATTAATTATTTATATATTTATATTTATTTTAAATTATGTCGACGAACAAGAAAACAAAAATGATTGAGCTGGATTCTGGTGGCCATGCGAGTCGCATGGCCAGAAGGCCATTCTCATGCGAGTCGCATGACTAGAAAAATCAGGCCAAGTTCTATAAATTGCCAGTTTTTCGTCCGAGTTTGACACAACACACACAAATAATAATAATAATACTCCATAAGATAATAAATATATATATATATATATAGTATAGATTAGTGTTATATTAGATTAGTTCGGGTTATGTAAAGGTTATTTTACGGGTTTTTGAAGTCGAAATTCTGTCCGTGTAACACTACGCGATAAATACTCAATGTAAGTTATGTTCTCCTTTTTAAATTAATGTCTCGTAACTAAGTTATTATTATGCTTATTTGAGCCGAAGTAATCATGATGTTGGGCTAATTACTAAAATTGGGTAATTGGACTTTGTACCATAATTGGGGTTTGGACAAAAGAACGACACTTGTGGAAATTAGACTATGAGCTATTAATGGGCTTTATATTTGTTTAACTAAATGATAGTTTGTTAATGTTAATATAAAGATTTACAATTGGGCGTCCCCATAAATTACCATATACACTCGATCGGACACGATGGGCGGGGTATTTATATGTACGAATAATCGTTCATTTAACCGGACACGGGAATGGATTAATAGCCACTAGAATAATTAAAACAGGGGTGAAATTATGTACAAAGGACACTTGGTATAATTGATAACAAAATATTAAAACCTTGGGTTACACTCAGTCGACATCCTGGTGTAATTATTAAACAAAGTATTAAAATCTTGTTACAGTTTAAATCCCCAATTAGTTGGAATATTTAACTTCGGGTATAAGGATAATTTGACGAGGACACTCGCACTTTATATTTATGACTGATGGACTGTTATGGACAAAAACCAGACGGACATATTAAATAATCCAGGACAAAGGACAATTAACCCATGGGCATAAAACTAAAATTAATACGCCGAACATCATGATTATGGAAGTTTAAATAAGCATAATCCCTTTTATTTCATATTTAATTGCACTTTTAATTTTCGCACTTTAATTTCTGTCATTTTAATTATCGTCATTTACTTTACTCTTTAAATTAAGTTTTTAGTTATTTTTAATATTTTGCATTAGCTTTTAATTGTGACTTTAAAATATAAAATCGACAAACCGGTCATTAAACGGTAAAACCCCCCTTTTTATATTTATATTTATATATTGTTATATAAAAATAAAGTGTTTCATAAGCCCGTCTCCCTGTGGAACGAACCGGACTTACTAAAAACTATACTACTTCGCGACTAGGTACACTGCCTATTGTGTTGTAGCAAGGTTTAAGTATATCCACTCGATAAATAAATAAATATCTTGTGTAAAATTGTATCGTATTTAATAGTATTTCCTGCTAAAATTAATAACTATTTTATATACACCTCGCATAACATCAAGTTTTTGGCGCCGCTGCCGGGGAGTCGGCGAAACTATCTATTTTTCATTTTTGTATATATATATTTATTATTTTTAGAAAAACAATATAAAATCCTAAAAATTAAAAAATTTAAAAATCTAAAAATTTAAAAAATTAAAACCGAAAAGAAAAACAAAATATATATTTTTATATAATTTTAAGATTTTTATTATCAAATATTTCTATTTTTAGTTTTATAAAAATATTAAGTTTTTATTTAAATTATACATATATTTTATTTAATATTTAAAACAGAAAATATAAATAAATATAAATAATACGGTTGAGCCTGTCATTTGACCCCCCTCATTTGAACCGGCTCTGGAGGTCATGCGACTCGCATGACCCTTAGCCTGAACCCCATGCGAGTCGCATGAGGGGTCTGACAGGGCCACATACAACCCTACTTTCGCATTAAATACGGTATTTTATTTATTATTATTAATATAAACCCTAATTAGTTTATTAATTTAATATTAATTAGTTTTAATTCTTAATTAATTTGTATTTTACTTTTAATTAGTTTTATTAATATATAAATTAATATCTTTAATAAATAATAATATAAAAATAATATTTTTTTTTTTTATAAAAATTATTCTTTTTCTCAACTTTTTATATATTTTTATATTTTGTATCTTTTAGTCGTTTAGCGTAATATTTGTATTTTGTCGTTCGTACTTAGTTTTAAATATAGATTTTGCCGTAGTTTATTTTTATATTTCTAGATTTTTAGGTTTGCCGTAAAATCCCTTAAGTACTTATTCCTTAGACTAAGATTTAGGTGCTTTAGAATTTTGCGACGCCATTTTTCGTACGACTTTCTTACTTTTATTTTTCGACGTCTATTTTTCTACCTTTTTATTTTTCGACACTTTTCGACGCGCAATCTATTTCTTTCTATTTTCTCGACACTCTAGTTTTTAGGACCTAGAATTTTCTCTATTTCTTATCTAATATCTCAAACAGAAAGAAAAATTATTTAAGCGGTTAAATTAATGGACGTTGACATTTTTCTGGTTCGTAGTAATAGTTGGATTTGTTAGTGGCTAGTTGTGGGCTTCCGATTTAAAGGGTCCTGGCTACCTGCTGCATCTTTTGGCTATTCGAAACGTGGGCAAAATCAGAAAAGTCTATTAATTGGACAACTTATATAAGTTTTTCTATTTTTATAACTAATAGGATAATTCGTGAATGCACCACATTGTAGCTAAAATTTGGCCATCGCAATAAAATGGAAAATTTTGAAAACAAGGCCTTGGAAACTCTTTTTGAACTCCAAAATCAATTAAATCAATACTCTCAACCGAGTGTTGATGACAATTCGGTCAGTCAATCTTGGATCGCGAACGACGAAACAATAACTGGTTGTGAAATCTGTGAAGATTATCACTCAACATGGGAATGTTACTATTACGTTCCTACTGAAAATTACGCACCCACAGAACCTGAATGGAACGATTATGAAGAACACAATTCTAATTGGGATTATTCCCAAGAAGATATTCAAACTCAACAACCAGAAGAACTTGAAGATTCTTTAGATTATATGAGAATCAAACTCGAAGAACTTGATGCTCAAAAGGAACAAATGAGAGAGTTTGTAAATAGGCAAGCTGAAACTCTATCAGATTACACACCTGTTGATCTGAGGAGTATTGTGCAAGAAAATCTCAAATCATCGCATTTTGATGAATTCGAGAGCTCCGAAATCACCAACTATCCCGATGATAATTCTTATTCAGCCTTACCAATTTCACAACATATCGACACATTAGCCTCTACTGACGAAGAAAATGTAAGGGTAACAAATTGGTACTCTTGGGAAAACGATAACGTTGAAAATTTTACCCCCGAGACCAAACCAAACTTCACCATTCCACAACCTCCTAACCCAATATTCTCAATAGACGAGTCATCTACTAAAGATGAACCACGAGCTGTAATAGATAATGACACCTCGGATTTCACCCAATTGGGTAATAGAGGTGAAACCTTTGATTCCGAGAATGAACGGAAGGAAATATTAGAAATTGTCCACCCTATAGATATAAGTATGTCGGTGTATATCGATCCATTTGACCAAGAACCAGAAAAGAGACATATCCATTTACTAAAAGCTACACTTAAAAAAGAATTAAGTAGTGACGATCGGGTGAGTCTAAACTTTAAACCCATTGATATATTATACACCACCCGAGATATAAATAACTGGCTCACTATTCTAATTCGTGGAACTTATTCTACCGACTTCACATGTCGTCAGCTAAGTGTGGGGAAGTCTAACCCCACTTAACGTTAAAATAGGGGTTCGGGTTAGTGCATAACTCGTTAATAACCATGCATGATAAGTTAGGGTAAAATATGTATTTTCAAAAAAATTAGCAAACAGTTCAGAAAAGCAACCATTTTTGAAGAAAAACATGTGTGATAAAACAAAAAGGAAGGAACGATGAGGCGCGCCATCTATCATTCGACGAGCTTTGTAAGTACAAACTTGGTATTCTTAATCACTTTTCTACACTAATCACCTTCATGAATTTATAATTATAGTCTGATTTCATGCAAATGAGGGCATTGCATGATCTCAAGTGTGGGGAAGGGTTATAAATTCTCTCGGGTTTACACTTAGTTTATTTGCCAAATTTTGTGAAAATTTGAAAAATTTTCAATTAAATGAAGTCAAAATCATGTTTATATATATTTATGAACGATGAAAACTAGGTGTTAATACCGAAATTATCGTTACCTAGAAAAGGACATAAATTGAGAAACAACCCAAAATGCTTGAATTCATTTAAGAATGGAATAAAGGAGAATAAAAAGGCAAAGAAAGAAACTAAGTGTGGGGAGAATATACCAAGTCATTCAATTAAGAACTATCTATCACATGTTTCTGTAAAGTTATTGCAGGTGTTTTGTTTTGGACTAAATTAACTGTTTTACCCGATTTACTGTAATGAGAGATGGATCTACACGATGAATCAATTCCATCATTAAAAGGAAGTAAAGTCTTCCAAAAAAGACACACGCTTCTTGATTTAGGTCAAGAAGTTGTCGTCCAGACCAGCTGTAGGTTGACGAAAAATCTAGAAAAGTCATTTCTAAAATCAGCAGGAAATCCACGGACCTCAGCATCAAACAGGGTCGCCAAGTGGTCAGATTTATCCTAACCATGAGAAGGATTTATCTCGTACAATGGGGGGGGCACCGTGCAAATTAGCTTGATAAGACTAATGAATCAGATCCCCAGAAAGGATAATCTCCTTAAAGATTAAAAATCAGCTTTTAAGACTGATATTACTCAATCCTTGAGATTGACCTTAAAGATTGAGAATTCAAACTCATGGAATTCAATGATATCTAAACTCGAGCTTGAACGAGAAAATATTTTGATCAAAAATACAAACCGATTTGTTTTCTGAAAATCCATTTTCAATGCGTTCATTACTATTGAACGTTAAATCCTAGGAATTCACCTGGAATTCATTAGGTCACCTGAACCAAATCGGGTGTCAACCGTAAGAACGGTGGTTGCATAGCATGGTCGGAGACAGGACCTTGTGCCAGACCGAAAAATTATAGGATGATCTTTACTATTGCTCCTACCAAGGATAGTTCTAGCATCCGACACGTTTAAAAAAACCATAATCATCTGCATGTCACAAGACATTGCCTTAACAGTTTCTTGCTCATCGCTTTCCTTTACAACCGGACGGTAGTTTACCGAAAGGTAATATACGGAACAAGTAAACTGGATGTATGCTTTCCGATACCGGGATAGAAGTGGATTACACGAACCTAAAAGTTTTAAGCCAAAATATTGATCCACAAATATATTCTGCAAACACCGATGATGGATCAAATCAGAAAACTTGTTCAGGGTAAAATCTAGCTTGAATTTTCAAAAGATCAAATGTTTTCATAAAGATCCAATTTCCTAAAGGATCTAAATTTTTATAGTCATGTGGGACTGTAAACCGCCTTTCAAATGTGCACTTTGCTTTGGAAACCGAAAGTAAATCGGCTATTTGATTGCCAGTGTCGTTGACCTAAACCCGAGGCAACTATAAAAGACACACCCACCTTTAATCATATTGTTACTATCATTGTTTATACCACTCTATCAAAATCACTGATGTACAAAGTGTGAAGAATAAAGAAGTGATTTGTATGTTTTTATTTCAAGACTGTATTGCTTGAGGACAAGCAACGCTCAAGTGTGGGGATATTGATAAGACTAAAAAGGAACATATATTTCATAGCATTATCCCCCAAGAAAGACAAGATTTTAGTTGTAATTGTTCCATATTCAAGTAATATTCGTTTATATTTAATAAGTGCGAAGACAAAAGGCGAAAACGATGAATTGAAGACGCAAAGGTTCAAAATGCTCAAATGTACAAGATACAATTAAAAAGGTTCAATTTATTGATGAGGAACGTCTCAAAATTACAAAAGTACAAGTTGCGAAACACAAAGTACACGATATAAAATAGTACGAGAGGACGTTCGAAAATCCGGAACCGGGACCCGAGCCAAGAAGAAACGCCCGACGCAACGGACCAAAAATATCTAGTCTACTATGCACAAGAATAAAATATAATATATAAATAATTATATTAATTATTTATATATTTATATTTATTTTAAATTATGTCGACGAACAAGAAAACAAAAATGATTGAGCTGGATTCTGGTGGCCATGCGAGTCGCATGGCCAGAAGGCCATTCTCATGCGAGTCGCATGACTAGAAAAATCAGGCCAAGTTCTATAAATTGCCAGTTTTTCGTCCGAGTTTGACACAACACACACAAATAATAATAATAATACTCCATAAGATAATAAATATATATATATATATATATATATATATATATATATATATATATAGTATAGATTAGTGTTATATTAGATTAGTTCGGGTTATGTAAAGGTTATTTTACGGGTTTTTGAAGTCGAAATTCTGTCCGTGTAACACTACGCGATAAATACTCAATGTAAGTTATGTTCTCCTTTTTAAATTAATGTCTCGTAACTAAGTTATTATTATGCTTATTTGAGCCGAAGTAATCATGATGTTGGGCTAATTACTAAAATTGGGTAATTGGACTTTGTACCATAATTGGGGTTTGGACAAAAGAACGACACTTGTGGAAATTAGACTATGAGCTATTAATGGGCTTTATATTTGTTTAACTAAATGATAGTTTGTTAATGTTAATATAAAGATTTACAATTGGGCGTCCCCATAAATTACCATATACACTCGATCGGACACGATGAGCGGGGTATTTATATGTACGAATAATCGTTCATTTAACCGGACACGGGAATGGATTAATAGCCACTAGAATAATTAAAACAGGGGTGAAATTATGTACAAAGGACACTTGGTATAATTGATAACAAAATATTAAAACCTTGGGTTACACTCAGTCGACATCCTGGTGTAATTATTAAACAAAGTATTAAAATCTTGTTACAGTTTAAATCCCCAATTAGTTGGAATATTTAACTTCGGGTATAAGGATAATTTGACGAGGACACTCGCACTTTATATTTATGACTGATGGACTGTTATGGACAAAAACCAGACGGACATATTAAATAATCCAGGACAAAGGACAATTAACCCATGGGCATAAAACTAAAATTAATACGCCGAACATCATGATTATGGAAGTTTAAATAAGCATAATCCCTTTTATTTCATATTTAATTGCACTTTTAATTTTCGCACTTTAATTTCTGTCATTTTAATTATCGTCATTTACTTTACTCTTTAAATTAAGTTTTTAGTTATTTTTAATATTTTGCATTAGCTTTTAATTGTGACTTTAAAATATAAAATCGACAAACCGGTCATTAAACGGTAAAACCCCCCTTTTTATATTTATATTTATATATTGTTATATAAAAATAAAGTGTTTCATAAGCCCGTCTCCCTGTGGAACGAACCGGACTTACTAAAAACTATACTACTTCGCGACTAGGTACACTGCCTATTGTGTTGTAGCAAGGTTTAAGTATATCCACTCGATAAATAAATAAATATCTTGTGTAAAATTGTATCGTATTTAATAGTATTTCCTGCTAAAATTAATAACTATTTTATATACACCTCGCATAACATCAATTGACGCGAATCCTAAAGGTAGATCTACGGGCACTAACACCCCCCATACTGGAAAATGGTATGCTTTAGTACTTCGAGTTTATATTATACAGATGGATTTCTGTTTTGGGGATATTCTATATGCATTTTGTTAATGTCGGTTACCAGGTGTTCAATCCATATGAATAATTTTTGTCTCTATGCATGGGATGTATATTTATGCGAAATGGGAATGGAAATCTTTTGGTCTATTAAAATAATGAAAATGATCGATTATGATAAACTAATGAACTCACCAACCTTTTGGTTGACACTTTAAAGCATGTTTATTCTCAGGTATGAAAGAAATCTTCCACTGTGCATTTGCTCATTTTAGAGATATTACTTGGAGTCATTCATGGCATATTTCAAAAGACGTTGTATTCGAGTCATTGAGATCAACAAGATTATTATTAAGTCAATTATAGATTTGATATATTCTGAAATGATATGCATGCCTGTCAACTTTCGATGTGATGAAAGTTTGTCTGTTAAAAACGAATGCAATATTTGTAAAATGTATCATATAGTGGTCAGAACCTCGCGATGTAACCAAATGTAATGTATTCGTCCAGGTGGATTTGGACGGGTCGCTTCACCAACAATAACTTGAATAATCAAAACAATACTTTCAATCAACAAAGGCCAGGCTTATATAAACCACCACAACGAACCGAAAAGAAAAAGTCAATTCTGGAAGAAATGGTATTAAAGTTAGTTGAATCTCAAAAATAATTTATTACATCTCAAACCCAAACAAATGAAAGGTTTGATCAGTCATTTAGAACTCAACAAACTTCCATTTTAAATCTAGAAAAACAAGTAGGTACTCTAGCGGGCCTGATGAGCGAAAGGAAACAAGGAAAGCTACCAAGTAATACTGAAGTAAATCCTCAGAATGAGAATGTTAACATGGTTTCAACAAATTCTGGAAAACAGAAATAAAAGAGGAAAAGATTTCAGATATGAGTGACAATGAAGAAATCACACCACCACCAGGTTTTGAAAAACCAATGTATGCACCATACAGACCACCTATTCTGTTTCCAATAAAAGTTGAATATTAGCAAGAAATAGGTAATAAAGTTTGTGTTGGTGATACCTCAAAAAGGAAAAGGAAGAATAAGCAAGAACAAGAAACTAAAGCCGTAAAAATAGAACCATTGAATACTATTCCACCAGAATTTCCACCTAAGTCGGGTGATCTGGGTGAATTTATTGTTCCTTGTTTACTTAATGATTGTGTCATGTATAATGCACTAGCAGATCTAGGTGCAAGTGTGAGTATTATGCCTCTTTCATTATATAAGAAATTAGGTATAGGTGAGTTAAGTCCAACAAAAATGAGTGTTCGATTCTTTGACCAAACTATTAGACACCCAATTGGAATTGCTGACAACCTACCTATTCAAGTAGGTAATTTAACCTTTCTAGTCGAATTTGTTGTCATAGATATAGAAGAGGACTCAAAATTTCCTCTACTTTTAGGTCGACCATTCTTAGCGTCCACCAAGGCATTAATTGATGTAAGAGAAGGTAGAATGACACTTAATGATGGTGAAAAATCAATCACCTTTGTGAGTCGAAAGTCTAGATCTCCACCAACCAAAACCGTTGAACCAATAACTCCAACGGTAGTGCTTAACAATGTTAAAATGCCTAAGTGTAGGGAAGATGAAGTAACACCTAATGATGACCTAATAACAAAGAACCCCATTAATGATACGAAATTAGATGACCTCGTTATTAACAGTTCAATGAAAAAGCTTTATAAACGAGTTCACGATGCTAGAATTAAGGGGAGATTTAAGTTATGTAACTGATTAGTATCCAATCTGTCATCAAAAGAAAAAGAGAAATTAGTTGATTTTGTGAAGATTACAAAAGAAACCGACCAATGGCTTAAAGCAAAAATCACAGATATGCAAGTTGATAATAGTCCGATAGAAGTTGACGATGAAGTTAATCACAATTTCGACACCACAGCTAACTAAGTGTGGGGAGATTCAAAAGTTTTAAAGATAATTTCATGCTATCTAGAAGTTAAATATTCTATTTTCGTGTAGTTCCGAGAATGGAATTCGATTGGTCTTTTCTACTAGCAGACCCTAAAGAACTAGTCCTCTCCCCCCATTCTGATTTTTTTTTTGTTTTTAGGTTTTACAAGATGAAGCATGCATTTGATATCAGCCATGGTTTAATAAGCTTCAAAGGTAAGTTTTTATTTATTTTATGCTTTTAACCTTTTGTTTTTAAACGCTAAATTGTCGCTATAAAGCATTAAATTGATATTCATTAAAAATAGGTATAATAAACCGAAATTACTAATATCAAGACAAAAATTTAATCCATCACTGCGAAATTTACCATTTATTCATAAGGTATAAATATCTTTAATCAATCAACTAAAAATATTTCAAAAATTCGTCAGGAGTAAAACTAGGTAATATAGCCGAAATTACTTTAAAAGAAGGACGTATATTTTTGTTAATATTTGATTGATCAAAGTGGGATAAAAGACCAAAAAGATTTTTATTTTTATTTTTTTCCTTTTTTATATAATTAATATATAACTATTTTATTATAGTATTTTAAAATTTATAAAAATTTAATGTATAAAAATATTAATAATATTTATATTTTATTAATATGCATTTTAAATTTAAGTTTTGTGTGAATTTAAAAACAAAATTTACTTTATTTCATTAAGTTAAAAACATGATTTCTAAAATTCGTCGTCGTGAGTTAAACACTAGGTCTTGAACCGAAATTGCTTTACCCGAGGCCGGGGCGAAAATTTTTGTTATCATTATTTTTAATCTTATTGATTTAAAATATGCCAAAAACATTAAAAAACCAAAAATCTTTGTTTTTAAAACAATCGCTTTAAAATGACAAATTTTAAAATTTTGTTGAGGGACGAACTAGGTGAACGTACCGAAACTAACTCGTCCTAAATACCAAGGAAAAACAAAAATTTTTTATTTTTTTATTTATTTTTTTAATTAAGTAAAGGTTTTTATAAAAAAACAAAAAAAAACAAAATAATAATAAATAATACCAGGCATCCCATGCGATCGCATGGGAATTGCACTGGTACCCCATGCGATCGCATGGGGACCAAAACTGGTCAGGAACAAAAAGGCTCGAGTTCTCTGCTCTCTGCCTCAAACACACACACAAAAACACGAACACACACACAAACTCTCTCAAATTTCACCAATTTTTCACCAAAATTCACCAAATTTGTTGCTACAATCCACTACAAACATGACTTTCCTTGGATTTGGGAAGAAAAAGGTAACGATTTCACCCCTAAACTCCTTAAATTCAAATTTTTAGTGATTATGAACAATTTTTATCTAATTTAAATTTGATGATTTCTAGCTTGTTTAAAGTTAAATTATTAGTATATATTGATTGTATAACCTAGATTGATGCTATTTGTCATGATTTGAAGCCTTAAACTTCAAAATTTTTAGAAATCTAGGGTTAGTGTTCTTGAGCAATTTGGGGCTTTTTGATATAAAGGGGTTATGGCCAATTTTTGTTATGAATTCATGCTAAATTAAGTAATGTAACATGTTTAGGTTACTAAATGATCCAAACTTTGATATTAAACATGATTTTTGAGCAAGATTGTTGACTTTTCTAGTAAAAAAATGCATGAACTAGGTTATTTTGATCAAAATGCCATTTGGAACTCGTTTAAATTGCTATAATGATTATTATGACATGTTTTAGAAGATGAATGCTTATAAACATTGTATACATTTTCATATATGCTTATTTGAAAAAGTGTAGAAATGTTAAATTTATGAAAATGTGTATAGGTTCAATTGTGATTAAACATGTTATTGTAATTGTTTTAATTTGTTATTTTGCTAACATTAATGCATTACTTGGATGCACAAAATTTTGTGTCTAATGTGTTTTGCAGAGAAATACACATACTGATGGCGTTGGATCATCTTCAGGACAATACCAAGGACCTGCACAACAGCCAGAAACACAACCTGAACCATAACCAGAGCCACAACCAAAGCAACAACAAGAACAGCAACATTTTGATCAACCCTTACCATACTATGAGCCACACCCAGAATTCTCTAATGATTACCGACAGTTTCAGCCGCATGAATTAATAGTTCACCCATTTTTTCATGAAGAGGAATAACACCCCAATCTGAGATTTGAACGATACTGTATAGATTATCCGAGGTACCAACGCAACAAACATAAGCTATACACGAAAAATGTGGAAGTACCAAGGGTAATAGATTGGGAGCCTCTAGAGACGGTTCACCTAGCCGACCCGGTTAGGAATCTGCTGATCCAAAGGTATGGTAACTCTTTATTTCATGATTGGGAGCGGTTGTTTACCATACGTAGGCCGGTATATAAGGAGTGGTGCGTTGAATTGATGAGCACCATTGTAATTAATATTGAGGTATCTTTGTTAGAAGATAGATCTTTTCTTAGATTTTTACTTGGAGGTAGGATGTATAGGATGTCCCTATTGGACATGGCTAGGGCTTTACTCATTTACACCCCTGCTGATTTATTATCACCAGATTGTACAGCTTTGATTTATGAAGGTGATAGGGTAGATAAAAATTTTGACGCTAACGCCATTTGGAGGCGAATGTCAAAATTTAATGTGTTTAAGCGGGGTGGAAAACACTCCTATTTAGATATTGACATGGCAGAGCTTCGCATAATTCATAGGTTCTTAGCAAACTCTATTACACAACGGAGTAAAAATAAGGAAAAGATTACGTTGCATGATTTGTTTTACCTTAAGTGTATTAGAGACCCAAGAGGCTTTGTCAACATCCCCTATTGTGTTGGATATTATTTGTCGAAGGTTGTAGAAGGTATATAGGAAGGCAGCATAATAGGGGGTGGTATATTTGTCACTCTGATAGGAGAGTATTTGGGGGTTAATAGGTTTCAAGGGGGTCCAATGATTCAGGTTGCGGAACAAACCGAACCTATAAGTCTTGCGGTTTATCAGGGGGCACAGGTACTATCACGGAGACAGAATAGGGCAGTACCATATCAGGGTAGCAGACCGCAGGTGGAAAGGGGCTCAGACGAGGAAATGGAGGAAGCAACTGATATTAGGGAATTTGTTCGAGATAGTTATATTGATGTATATCAACGTATAGATGAGGTGGAAATGAATGCCGAGAGTCGGCATAATCAGTATGTACAGTGGAGAGTTGCAGATGAGTACGAACAATCGAGGTAGCAATAGCATGATAGATGGGACATTCATCAGTACCAAATCATGAGCGATCTATCATATCAGGTACCACAGAACTACGTTCCAACTCAACCTGCATACTATCCACCATTTCAGCCCGACATGAGACCACCCTACGCCATTTATGACCCGAACCAAGCCTACCAGGACACGTATCACCAACAATGGAATCCGGGAGACAATATGAACTGGAATCCATATCCAGATTGATTATCTGTTCCATTGTTTATTATTTATGTTTCTAACATTTTATTTCTTTTTATGTTTAAACATTTGATATATTTTCTATTTTGTAGTATTTAAAACTTTTATTTTTATTATGTTCATATATTGTATTTATAATTTGAAAAGTGGGATTCTAAGTCCCATTTCAAATTATTGCATGTTTATATTTGTATTGTATGTATGTTATCAATTGTACACAACAGGATAAAATAACGCATTTTCAAAGACTGGCATTAAGTTCAGCAAAAGCTACTAATTTTGATGACAAGACGAAAAATAAATGTGATGTAACAAATGACGGAATGAACAAATATGTTTGGAAACTTTGATAAAATTTTAATAATTTTCTAGGCTAATCATCCTCATGAATTTAAATTTTTACTGATTTCTTGCAAATGAGGGCATTGCAAGATCTTAAGTGTAGGGAGGGATTAAATTCTTTCGGTTTAAACATATTATTAATACACTTAGTTTAATTGCCAAATTTTATGAAAATTTGAAAAATTTTCAATTAAATGAATTCAAAACCATGTTTATACATATTTATGAATGATAAAATTAGGTGATAAAACCGAAATTATTGTTACCTCAAAAAGGACATAAATTGAAGAAAAAAAACAACCTTAAATGCTAGAATTCATTTAAGAATGGAATAGACGAGAATAAAAAGGCAAAGAAAAACATAAATAAAAGCTAAGTGTGGGAAGAATTACCTAGTTATTTAAAACATATATCACACATTTTTGTACAAGATTATTGCAGGTACTTTTGCTTTGGACGATATTAATCAGTTTTACCCGGTTTACTGTAATATAAATGAAAGAAAGATGGATCTACACGATGAATCAATTCCATCATTATAGGAAATAAAGTCTTTCGAAAAAGACACGCGCTTCTTGATTTAGGTCAAAAAGTTGTCGTCCAGACCAGCTGTAGGTTGACAAAAAATCTAGAAAAGTCATCTCTAAAATCAGCAGGAAATCCACAGACCTCAGCATCAAACAGGGTCGCCAAGTGGTCAGACTTATCCTATCCATGAGAGGATCTGTCTCATAAAATGAGGAGGGCGCCGTGCAAATTAGCTGGATAAGACTAATGAATCAGACCCCCAGAAAGGATAATCTCCTTAAAGATTAAAAATCAGCTGTTAAGCTTGATATTACTCAATCCTTGAGATTGACCTTAAAGATTGAGAATTTAAACTCATGGAATTCAATGATATCTAAACTCGAGCTTCAACGAGAAAATATTTTGATCAAAACTAAAATCGATTTGTTTTCTGAAAAACCCATTTTCAATGTGTTCATTACCATTGAAAGTAAAATCCTAAGATTTCATCAGAATTCATTAGGTCACCTGAACCAAATCGGGTGTCAACCGTAAGAACGGTGGTTGCATAGCATGGTCGAAGACAGGACCTTGTGCCAGACTGAAAAACTATAGGATGGTCTTTACTATTGCTCCTACAAAGGATAGTAACTGCATCTGACACATTTTAGACCATGATCATCTGCATGTCATTAGACATCACCTTAACAGTTGCTTGTCGCTTTCCTTTACAACCGGACGGTCGTTTACCGAAAGGTAATATACAGGACAAGTGAACTAGATGTGTGCTTTCCTAATACAAGGTTAGCAAGTGGGTGACACAAAACCGCAAGTTTTGAGATAAAAATTTAAAATCTAAAACCCACAAAACCCACAAAAACATTTTGCAAACACCGGTGAAGGGTTATTCCGGAAAACCTGTCTAGGGTAAAATCTAGCTTGAATTTTCAAAAGATCAAATATTTTCATAAAGATCCAATTTCCTAAAGGATCTAAATTTTTATAGTCATGTGGGACTGTAAACCACAATGTCACTATCATTGTTTATACCGCCGTATCTAAATCACTTATGTATAAAGTTTGAAGAATAAAGAAGTGATTAGTGTGAAGATTCATGTTCTATATTGCTTGAGTACAAGCAACGCTCAAGTGTGAGAATATTTGATAATGCTACAAACGAACATATATTTCATAGCATTATCCTTCCAGAAAGACAAGCTTTTAGTTGCAATTGTTCTATTTACAAGTGATATTCATTTATATAATAAAAGGTGAAGACAAAAGGCAGAATTGACGATTTGAAGATGCAAATGACCAAAAGGCTCAAAAGTACAAGTTATAATCCAAGTGGTTCAATTATTGATGAATAACGTCTAAATATTGATAAGAGTACAAGTCGCGGAACGCAAAGTACAAGATATCTTAGCATACAAAAATACGTTTGAAAATTCGGAACCGGGACCTAAACCGAGTAACAACGTACGACTCAACGGAGCTGAAAGTACAAGTCAACTATGCACAAGAATATAATATAATATATATATAATTAGAAGGCCATGCGATCGCAAAATATCCTGAATTAGAATGCAAAATACCGAGTAACAATGTCGGCAGCCCACGTTTTAGAATGCAAAATATCCTGAATTAGAAGGCCATGCGATCGCATGGCCTGGAGGCACATATTCCATGCGATCGCATGGCGCCTGATGCCTGGCCAAGTCTATAAATTGGAACAATTTCAGCCGATTTTAGGAGACCAGAAACACCAGAGATTTAATCTCTTCTTCTTTCTCTATTTCTACATTTATATTAATTTTAATTTTAATTTAAGTTAATTTTAATAATAAGGTTATTGTAACAAATGTTTTAAGGTTTTGTAAGTCAAAACTCTGTCCGTGTAACACTACGCGATTAATTGTGACAACCCGTAAATTTTCGGCAAAGTTTAAACAAAAATCTTTATATGATTTCATTTAACCTCGACTAATTCCGACGATTCACGAACAATTATTTATAAATAATTACGCATTAATTTGATATATTAATATTATTATTATTAATATCCTTTTTAAACAAGATATCAATAATTGATATCTTTATTATCTGTATTGTTATTATGAATAAAAAAAATATTGACAAATATTCTTGAAAAAGTAGTAAATCAATTTGTTTATTTTAAAAAATATATATATATAAAAAATCCTTAAAATAAATGATTAATTTTAATAAAATAAATAAATAAATATATAAAATACTTTTTAATTAATAATTATAATGGAAAACTACTTTTATTATTTTATTTTGTGCATTATCCCATGATCTAACATTTAATACTTTTAAATTTTAAAATCCAATTAAAAATTAAAATATTTCTTTTTCTTTTAATTCTTTTATTCTTTTTACCTAATTTTTTTAAGTATAAATACCCCTCATTTCTCATTCAAACTCACACCAAAATTTCTCTCATTCTCTCTTTGAAGAATTACTACTAGTAAGTATTCTTTTCTTACTTTTTACTTTTTACTTTTTTACTTTTTACTTTTTACTATTTACTTCGGTTTATTATTTTTTTACCGAAACATGTAAATAATGTTATAAATTATATACAATTAAAATTAAAATAAATAACATGTTATAATTAGTAATATATGTTACTAAAAATTATAAAAGTATTTTTATGAATTAATATATAGGAGTTATAATTAAAATCGAATTAATGAACATATATGTATATACGCACCTAACGTCAAGGTTATAATTAAAGATAGCGTACAAAGACTACAAACATCACCGCTACTTGTGGCCTAGGGTGATCCTTGTTACAATTATGGGACGCTTGTGGATCTCGAATGCCAAGACTTAGATTCTGGTCAAGAGATCCTGGGCCGCTCGGTAACAATAGATCATTCGAGTGACTTGCATGTTAGCGACGAAGTTTGGGCGAGATTGTACAACATCTTTGTTAAGAATTATAACCCGAACATTCTTAAACTAGAAGCTTACTATAAGTGAAAGTTTTTCATAAATAGTAGGTTTCCAAAAATAGAAACTTTTGAGAAATAGGAACTTTTCTCGAAAACCGTCACTGTCAATATAGTTGCTATATTAATAAACATACTTTATGTCAAGTTAGACATTAACTAATCAAACGTTATACCTCAAGGTTGATATCCAGATCACTTACTTGCTTTACTTTCCTTCTTGCGTGGAATACTTCAACTGCTATTTAATGTGAGTTTCATATGATCCCTTTTACTCTTTACATTTTTGGGCTGAGAATACATGCGCAACTTTTATAACTCTTTTACACGTATCAACTATTAAACTGTGATATGTTGGGCTATGACCAGCAAGTCCCCAACCGACAAGTATAAACGATAACTTGTTACGGGGCAAACTTGAAAGTCTAGTCTAAATACAAGTACCAACTATTAAACTGTGATATGTTGGGCTATGACCAGCAAGTCCCCAACCGACAAGTATAAACGATAACTTATTACGGGGCAAACTTGAAAGTCTAGTCTAAATATCAGTACCAACTGTTAAAACTATGCTATACCCGGCTATGTCCGACTAAGTCCCTACAGTGATATTTTTGATTGCTACGGCATTCTTAATTATTGGGGATAGGCCTATCGGGAGTAACGTCCCCGATACATTTGACTAAGTCTTTGTATTACTTGATAATGAAATTAAACGACAAGGACAGAACAACTTGTCACGGGGCAAACAACGTTTAGTCTAAATATCATGCACTGGCATAACTTTTTGATCCTGCGGGAGATCAACTTTTGGATCTTGTGAGATCTACTTTACAAACTAAATCTTGTGGTCTAACACTATTGCTGAAATCATTATTTATGACAAACCTATGAACTCACTCAACCTCGTGTTGACTTTTTAAGCATGTTTATTCTCAGGTACTTAAATATTGCTTCCGCTGTATATCTACTGCTTTGATGATGATTGCTTGCTATGCTTGGAGTCTTCATTACATATCATATCAATTAAAGTCATATTTATCTTCCGCTGCAAAACTCAACAAAACGTCTCATGTAGAGTCGTTCTCGTTTATACAACTGTGATTTGATATAAATAGACACAAATACCCCAGGCCCTATGGGTGTCTCAGATTGGTATCAGAGTAGGTTGTTATAGAGAACCAGGATTGCATTTTATGTGTGCCTTATACAATTAGGTACCTTAGCAATGTAGGACTACAACTTTCCTTGACCATAGTGCCTTTAATTGTTGCCTTTAACTGTTAAATGTTATACTATACTTTAGAAACTTTACTTATCTTAGAATGCCGAGTCAATCTAAGAACTCTGCTCATTCTCCTAAGTACTATCCAATTCCGCCACCATATTTAAATACGACACGTCATACTACCATTATTGCATAAGTGGAGTATAGACACATCATATCTTATCATATCTTATCATATCTATCCCAATAGACTTTGTCTAACACTTTTCCTAAATTTCCTCCGTAAATTACTGAAATCTTTTTGCTATATATACGTATTCAAGGAGACGAATATATCATTCAGTATCCAATACCCATTTTATATCAAACCCTATTCCAAACACATAATATGAATTTCTCAAACTCCTCGAGCTCTAACGGCAGCGTAACCGGAACAAACGAACCAATCAACCATCATCTATTCTGGATGAATTGGGGATGGGTTCGTAGCCGACTCAATCAATGGAGGCAAGAAGAAGGTGATCCCTTCCACCAACCAAATTCACCTCTTGGTGAAGAACCTGAAGCACTTACTTGCGAACCAGTCTGAAACACTATTTTCTCTCTTCTTTCTAGGGTATCCCATCACGAATATATAATATCGAAGATTCAAGATCTTATTCACCCCCTTGTTCCAACTGCCAATCATCCCGGAATAGTAGAAGAAGTCAATGAGCTTCGCGCTCGAGTAGTGGCTTTGGAGAATATGGTGCAAAACCTACGAACACCAGCAGCAGCACCAGCAGCATAACCAGTACCACCAATACCATCAACATCACCACCAACAGCATCAGCTTCATCAACAACAACATTCGCATCCCACGCCTCAACATCACACTCAATACCTCAAACATCAACATCATATGCCCATAGATACCAAGGAATATTATTAATAATGAGTTAAGATGTATTGACTCATTCTTCATGAAGAATTATATATGTATACCATATATATATATATATATATATATATATATATATATATATATATATATATATATATATATATATATATATATATATATATATATATATGATTTGGAACAATAATAAATCTTGTTGTACTAAGCAATTATAGGTGTGAATCTCAACTAGTATGTACTACTTGATTAATTCATATCACTAATATGCTATAATGTACACCCTTCGTTAATGACTTAACAATTGTTAATCACTGCTTCAACACAATAAACTCCATTTCATAATAAATCAAGTGTAACGATGAATGTATTAATTCATAACTTCATTAGCGAAATATTTCGCGACAATTATGAAATCTCTAAAGGTTTTGGAGATTATTCATTCTCGTTTCAACCGTAAATCAAATGAGTTTAATATTATATTAAATCCATGATTACATCTGAAGGAAAATATATATGTATGTATATTTTCATAAAGACTGTAATTAAAACACTTTTGTACAAACTGTTAATTGTGAAAATATTTTAACGGGTAGGTAATACCCTAGAAATATTTATATCTCACATTAATATATTACATTGTACATTTTTCAATTCTGATTCTCATGAATTGTATTCATTCATATTCTATGATGAATTATCATATCAAACCACTGAAATTATCATTCATTACTTTTAAAATCAATAACGCCTATTCGTTAACCATTAGATCCGTTGACGATTACAATCAACGTTTAATCATCTAAAAATAAAATTTCTTGAAACCATTGATAACCGAAGATTCAAATATGACTGCATTAAATGCAGAGGAAACAGCAAAATTGTAGATAGTCTTAAGGGCCAAAAGTTTGATGATAAAGAATGGTATAAGCTCAGATTTGGAACTGAAAAACGGATTGAGCAAACTATGAAGGAGGCTGTGGACAAATCACAAAGATTAAATCTACCTTCAAAGAATCCAAACGATTCAGAGTCTGCTGAAGTCATCAACGAATACCTTGCCCCTGACTCTCTACCTTTACATATAAATCTTCTTTATCATCCTTCGATCTTAGAAATTCTAAGATATCACCGTATCTTTCGTTATAAATATCCTCTATATTTCTGAAAATATCTTTATAACGATTCTTGTCCGCAATTAATTATCTCTTTGCGATAACTTTATCACATCATAAAGGAAACTGTTTTAGTTTCTATATTCAAGTTTAAATTATAAATGTTTTGAAGAAGTGTTGGGAATTGAAGCATGAGTTAGTATAATATAATGACGTCAGGCCAACGTGATTATATTACAGTAAGCCATGCTAAATTTTTAATGGAAGATGATGATTCATAGACTTTATAATCATCATTTGCCATGTTACATGACTCTTACATTCTATTTAAACTCTAAACATATCAAGAAAATATTTTTCTTGATGATTCGGTCTTTTTCGGATATTCTGGTAATTTGACAAATCAAATCGTGCTATTACCTTTCCTTTTGCTTTGTATATTATGAACATTCGAAACTTCATACCTACAAATTCTGGACCATTACTCGCTTTACTTAGAGTCGAGAGGAGAATAAAAAGGCAAAGAGCTCCGACATATAAGGGAAAATATAAAGCCCGATAACAACACCAAAATTACAAACCGTGTATATCAATGCGTATAGCAATATAAAGACACGGGAGAAAAAAAAACACAATAAATCCTAGAGCATAATAGAAGTAAACAGACTCCTCTGGTAGGAGTTGGAAAAGAAGGAAGATTGTGGCGATAACCGATATAAGGTCAAGAACAAGAACTGGATTGAGCATATTAACAAATCTTTTGGAAGTAAGGATTGAGGAAGAAAGTATAGAAGTGATGAAGATAATAAAACGGAAGAAGCTAATTTATAGCGAAATTCCAGACACAACAATCGAGGCAATTCACCGCATTTAATTAAAGAAAATCCTAATTTCCTTAATTACCGGAGAATCAAATCTTATAAAGATTATGAAGATTTCTTTAAAACCCTTAAATTCTGGAAATCAACTTTAGTTATGTCAAAAGTTAAGACGAACATTTAATTTCCTCATTTCAATCTTTTACGATAGCTTCGTTTATACTCTTTCTATAATCGAATTACTTTATCCATATTATTAAATGTCGATAAAACTCTAATTTTCAACTCATATTCATCATTTTTGTTGTAAAGAATGACGATCTCTATCAAATTTCATGACTATGATTTTCATGAACTCTTCTCTGTTTTATCTACCCTAATATTGTGGCATAAATGCTCAAGGTTTAAATAAGCTCACTATTATTCATCACACATTTCATGTATATTGAAATGCTTGTATAACGTCATCATCTCTTTCTGAGGAAAACCTAATCAATGACACTCTTGTTAAATCCTTTAGATAACCTCCGCATTAATAATAAAATGCACTTCGTAGAATTTATGGATCGTAAGATTTAAACGCTAGAAACAAAACAATATCCTATTAGTTGGAATTCACGAAAGGCCCCGAGCATACCTGGAACGTGAAGACCAAATAAAACGAAAATATCTTCACCTGTTTACAAACAACGCCGACTGATGGCAACAACTAAATTTCGGGACGAAATTTCTATTAACAGGGGGATACTGTGATAACCCGTAAATTTTCGGCAAAGTTTAAACAAAAATCTTTATATGATTTCATTTAACCTCGACTAATTCCGACGATTCACGAACAATTATTTATAAATAATTACTCATTAATTTGATATATTAATATTATTATTATTAATATCCTTTTTAAACAAGATATCAATAATTAATATCTTTATTATCTGTATTGTTATTATGAATAAAAAAAATATTGACAAATATTCTTGAAAAAGTAGTAAATCAATTTGTTTATTTTAAAAAATATATATATAAAAAAAATCCTTAAAATAAATGATTATTTTTAATAAAATAAATAAATAAATAAATAAAATACTTTTTAATTAATAATTATAATGGAAAACTACTTTTATTATTTTATTTTGTGCATTATCCCATGACCTAACATTTAATACTTTTAAATTTTAAAATCTCATTAAAAATTAAAATATTTCTTTTTCTTTTAATTCTTTTATTCTTTTTACCTAATTTTTTTAAGTATAAATACCCCTCATTTCTCATTCAAACTCACACCAAAATTTCTCTCATTCTCTCTTTGAAGAATTACTACTAGTAAGTATTCTTTTCTTACTTTTTACTTTTTACTTTTTACTTTTTTACTTTTTACTTTTTACTATTTACTTCGGTTTATTTTTTTTTTACCGAAACATGTAAATAATGTTATAAATTATATGCAATTAAAATTAAAATAATTAACATGTTATAATTAGTAATATATGTTACTAAAAATTATAAAAGTATTTTTATGAATTAATATATAGGAGTTATAATTAAAATCGAATTAATGAACATATATGTATATACGCACCTAACGTCAAGGTTATAATTAAAGATAGCGTACAAAGACTACAAACATCACCGCTACTTGTGGCCTAGGGTGATCCTTGTTACAATTATGGGACGCTTGTGGATCTCGAATGCCAAGACTTAGATTCTGGTCAAGAGATCCTGGGCCGCTCGGTAACAATAGATCATTCGAGTGACTTGCATGTTAGCGACGAAGTTTGGGCGAGATTGTACAACATCTTTGTTAAGAATTATAACCCGAACATTCTTAAACTAGAAGCTTACTATAAGTGGAAGTTTTTCATAAATAGTAGGTTTCCAAAAATAGAAACTTTTGAGAAATAGGAACTTTTCTCGAAAACCGTCACTGTCAATATAGTTGCTATATTAATAAACATACTTTATGTCAAGTTAGACATTAACTAATCAAACGTTATACCTCAAGGTTGATATCCAGATCACTTACTTGCTTTACTTTCCTTCTTGCGTGGAATACTTCAACTACTATTTAATGTGAGTTTCATATGATCCCTTTTACTCTTTACATTTTTGGGCTGAGAATACATGCGCAACTTTTATAACTCTTTTACACGTATCAACTATTAAACTGTGATATGTTGGGCTATGACCAGCAAGTCCCCAACCGACAAGCATAAACGATAACTTGTTACGGGGCAAACTTGAAAGTCTAGTCTAAATACAAGTACCAACTATTAAACTGTGATATGTTGGGCTATGACCAGCAAGTCCCCAACCGACAAGTATAAACGATAACTTATTACGGGGCAAACTTGAAAGTCTAGTCTAAATATCAGTACCAACTGTTAAAACTATGCTATACCCGGCTATGTTCGACTAAGTCCCTACAGTGATATTTTTAATTGCTGCGGCATTCTTAATTATTGGGGATAGGCCTATCGGGAGTAACATCCCCGATACATTTGACTAAGTCTTTGTATTACTTGATAATGAAATTAAACGACAAGGACAGAACAACTTGTCACGGGGCAAACAACGTTTAGTCTAAATATCATGCACTGGCATAACTTTTTGATCCTGCGGGAGATCAACTTTTGGATCTTGTGAGATCTACTTTACAAACTAAATCTTGTGGTCTAACACTATTACTGAAATCATTATTTATGACAAACCTATGAACTCACTCAACCTCGTGTTGACTTTTTAAGCATGTTTATTCTCAGGTACTTAAATATTGCTTCCACTGTATATCTACTGCTTTGATGATGATTGCTTGCTATGCTTGGAGTCTTCATTACATATCATATCAATTAAAGACATATTTATCTTCCGCTGCAAAACTCAACAAAACGTCTCATGTAGAGTCGTTCTCGTTTATACAACTGTGATTTGATATAATTAGACACAAATACCCCAGGCCCTATTTGGGGGTGTCTCATTAATACTCATTGTAAGTTATGTTCACCTTTTTAATTTAATGTCTCGTAACTAAGTTATTATTATGCTTATTTGAGCCGAAGTAATCATGATGTTAGACTAAATATTAAGACCGGGTTATTGAACTTTGGACCATAATTAATGTTTGGACAAAGACCGACACTTGTGGACATTGGACTATGGACTATTAATAGATGGGGGGTATTGTCTAATCGAGTGACAACTCATTGGAGTCTGTCGAACCTATCTTCAAATTAATTAACCAAATAATTAAATAATGATTATGGTTGTCCTATTTAGTGACGTTCATACGGAGTCTATTATAATTATTTAATTAATTATTCAAGTTGGGTAATTGGTTATTCAAACTGACCAAGTGGGTAAATTAATATTCATATCAAATTAAAACAGGGGTGGATTACATACAGTGCTAACTGGTGTAATTGTTGATAGAAGTGATAACTGCGTCACAGTTTAAATCCTTAATTAGTTGGACTATTTGACTTTGGGTATAAGGGTAATTTGACGAGGAAACTCGCACTTTATATTTATGACCGATGGACTATTATGGGCAAAAGCCTGATAGACATATCAAATAAACCAGGACAAAGAACAATTAACCCGAGGTAATATATTAAAACCAAAACGTCAAACATCATGATTACGGAAGTTTAAATAAGCATAATACTTTTATTTCATATTTCCTTGCTATTTTATTTACTCGCAATTTATTTTATCGCAATTTACATTATCGCAAAAACTAAAAATTTGACAAACCGGTCGTTAAACGGTAAACCCCCTCCTTTTATAATAATAATAATAATAATAATACTATATTATATATAAACTTATATTATAAATTATATAAACTTATGTTTTTATAGACACATAAAGGCTCCCTGTGGAACGAATCGGACTTACTAAAAACTATACTACTCTATGATTAGGTACACTGCCTATAAGTGTGTAGCAAGGTTTACGTATATCTCATTTGTAATAAATAAAAAAACTTGTGTAATTTATACCGTATTTTGTATTAAAAACTAATATATTTTCGTATACCACTCGTTGCACATCATGGAGTTTTCGGGGTTTCCCACTTTTCAACGGCTTCAATCTTTGCCGGATCAACCTGAATGTCTTCTTTGCTCACTATATGACCGAGGAATTGCACTTCTTCCAACCAAAATGCACACTTAGAAAACTTAGCGTACAGTTCTTCCTTCCTCAAAAATTCTATCACCATTCTCAAATGTTCTTCATGCTCTTGGTCATTCTTAGAGTAAATAAGTATGTCATCGATGAAAACAATGACAAACTTGTCAAGATATGGTCCACTCACTCAGTTCATGAGGTCCATGAACACAGCTGGTGTGTTAGTCAATCCAAACGGCATAACCATAAACTCATAATGACCGTAATGCATTCTAAAAGCAGTCTTTGGGATATCATCCTCCTTCACTTGCATTTGATGATAACCGGAACGTAAATCAATCTTCGAATAAATAGGCGAACCTTGCAGTTGATCAAATAAATCGTCGATTCTTGGTAGTGGGTAACGGTTCTTGATGGTAAGCTTGTTCAACTCTTGGTAGTCGATACACAACCTGAACGTACCATCCTTCTATTGACAAATAAAACAGGAGCTCTCCACGATGATGTGCTTGATCGAATGAAATCACGCTCCAATAGTTGTTGTAATTGGCTTTGTAATTCCTTCATTTCACTGGGTGCAAGTCTGTAAGGAGCACGAGCTATCGGTACAGCTCCTGGTACAAGATCTATTTGAAATTCGACGGATTGGTGTGGAGGTAGTCCCGGTAATTCTTTTGAAAATACATCGGGAAATTCTTTTACGACGGAAACATCATTGATGTTCTTTTCTTCGGGTTTGATTTTCTCGACGTGTACTATAATGGCATAACAACCCTTTTTTATTAGATTTTGCGCCTTCAAGCTACTAATAAGATTTAACTTCGCATTACCCTTTTCTCCGTACACCATTAAGGGTCTTCCCTTTTCGCGCAGAATGTGAATCACATTCTTGTAACAAACGATCTCTGCTTTCTCTTTGATCATCCAGTCCATGCCAATTATTACATTAAAACTCCCCAATTCAACTGGTATCAAATTAATTTTAAACATTTCGCCAACCAATTTAATTTTTCGGTTCCGGCATATTTTATCGACTTTAACTAGTTTACCGTTTGCTAATTCGAGTAAACACTTATTATCCAAATACGTTAATGGACAACTTAATTTGGCACAAAAATCTCTACTCATATAGCTTCTATCCGCACCCGAATCAATTAAAACATAAGCAGGTTTATCGTCAATAAGAAACGTACCCATAATAAGCTCCGGGTCTTCCTGCACTTCTGATGCATTGATCTTGAAGACTCTTCTACGGCCTTGCCCGTTATTATTATTCCCTTGGTTTGGGCACGCTGTGCTGAAATGGCCCGGCGTCCCGTATCCGAAACAAATAATGGCGGCATTATTTGTTCCGACATTATTTGTTCCTTTATTTCTGTTAGCCATTGGTCCGTAGACTTCACACTTCGTCGCACCATGACCGTTTCTATTACACTTGATACGTGACACCCTTCGGATATGATATAAATTTCAAAGTACTAAAGCATCTGGTACTTTGGATGAGGCTTGTTGGGCCCAAGAGATCTATCTTTAGGATTCGCGTCAATTAGGGTGTCTGTTCCCTAATTCTTAGATTACCAGACTTAATAAAAAGGGGCATATTCGATTTCAATAATTCAACCATAGAATGTAGTTTCACGTACTTGTGTCTATTTTGTAAATCATTTATAAAACCTGCATGTATTCTCATCCAAAAAATATTAGATTTTAAAAGTGGCACTATAACTCACTTTCACAGATTTTTACTTCGTCGGGAAGTAAGACTTGGCCACTGGTTGATTCACAAACCTATAACAATATATACATATATATCAAAGTATGTTCAAAATATATTTACAAAACTTTTAATACATTTTGATGTTTTAAGTTTATTAAGTCAGCTGTCCTTGTTAGTAACCTACAACTAGTTGTTCACAGTTAGATGTACAGAAATAAATCGATAAATATTATCTTGAATCAATCCACGACCCAGTGTATACGTATCTCAGTATTGATCACAACTCAAACTATATATATATTTTGGAATCAACCTCAACCCTGTATAGCTAACTCCAACATTCACATATAGAGTGTCTATGGTTGTTCCGCAATATACATATAGATGAGTCGACATGATAGGTCGAAACATTGTATATGTGTCTATGGTATCTCAAGATTACATAATATACAATATAAGTTGATTAGGTTATGGTTGGAATAGATTTATTACTAACTTTCACGTAGGTAAAATGAGTAGTTTTTATCAATCTTGTTTTACTCGCCATTTCTTCGTTTCTAATCCATTTTGAGTGATTCCAGTGGCCACGGTTTCGTATTGAACTTAAATTTATGAATCTAAACAGAAAAAGTATAAGTTTATAGTCAGAAATACAAGTTACAAGTCGTTTTTGAAAGAGGTAGTCATTTCCGTTGAAAGAACGACATCTTGATGACCATTTTGAAAAACACACTTTCACTTTGAGTTTAACCATGATTTTTGGATATAGTTTCATGTTCATAAGAAAAATTATTTTTCCAGAAGTATAGCTTTTAAATCAAAGTTCTTCTTAGCTTTTAATTATCCCAACCAAAACAGCCCCCTGTTTTACTACGACGGCGTATATCCAGTTTTATGGTGTTTATCGTGTTTCCGGGTTTTAAATCATTAAGTTAGCATATAATATAGATATAGAACATGTGTTTAGTTAATTTTAAAAGTCTAGTTAGAAGGATTAACTTTATTTACGAACAAGTTTAGAATTAACTAAACTATGTTCTAGTGATTACAAGTTTATAACGTTGAATAAGACAGCTTTTTATGTATGAATTTAATGATGTTATGAACATCATTACTACCTCAAGTTCCTTGGATAAACCTACTGGAAATTAGAAAAATGGATCTAGCTTCAAAGGATCCTTGGATGGCTTGAAAGTTCTTGAAGCAGAATCATGACACGAAAATAATTTCAAGTAAGATTTCCACTCGAAATAAGATTGTTATAGTTATAGAAATTGAATTAAAGTTTGAATATGATTATTACCTTGTATTAGAAAGATAACCTACTGTAAGTAACAAAGGTTTCTTGATCTTAGATGATTACTTGGAATGGATATAGAAAACTTGGAAGTAAACTTGCAATCTTGGAAGTATTCTTGATTTTATGAAACTAGAACTTTTGAAATTTATGAAGAACACTTAGAACTTGAAGATAGAACTTGAGAGAGATCAATTAGATGAAGAAAATTGAAGAATGAAAGTGTTTGTAGGTGTTTTTGGTCGTTGGTGTATGGATTAGATATAAAGGATATGTAATTTTGTTTTCATGTAAATAAGTCATGAATGATTACTCATATTTTTGTAATTTTATGAGATATTTCATGCTAGTTGCCAAATGATGGTTCCCACATGTGTTAGGTGACTCACATGGGCTGCTAAGAGCTGATCATTGGAGTGTATATATCAATAGTACATACATCTAAAAGCTTTGTATTGTACGAGTACAAATACGGGTGCATACGAGTAGAATTGTTGATGAAACTGAACGAGGATGTAATTGTAAGCATTTTTGTTAAGTACAAGTATTTTGATAAGTGTCTTGAAGTCTTTCAAAAGTGTATGAATACATATTAAAACACTACATGTATATACATTTTAACTGAGTCGTTAAGTCATCGTTAGTCGTTACATGTAAGTGTTGTTTTGAAACCTTTAGGTTAACGATCTTGTTAAATGTTGTTAAACCAATGTTTATAATATCAAAAGAGATTTTAAATTATTATATTATCATGATATTATGATGTACGAATATCTCTTATTATGATATATATATATACATTAAATGTCGTTACAACGATAATCGTTACATATATGTCTCGTTTCAAAATCATTAAGTTAGTAGTCTTGTTTTTACATATGTAGTTCATTGTTAATATACTTAATGATATGTTTACTTATCATAATATCATGTTAACTATATATATAACCATATATATGTCATCATATAGTTTTTGCAAGTTTTAACGTTAGTGAATCACCGGTCAACTTGGGTGGTCAATTGTCTATATGAAACCTATTTCAATTAATCAAGTCTTAACAAGTTTGATTGCTTAACATGTTGGAAACACTTAATCATGTAAAATAACAATTTCATTTAATATATATATAAACATGGAAAAGTTCGGGTCACTACAGTACTGCTCATTCAACATGTGTTTGAATGTTGACCACGGTAGTGCGTAAGCAGTCTCTTGTCCCACCTGCTCGAGATAGGTGTTCCACCATGTTAACGCAGTACCTGTGAAAGTATGCGTGGCGTATTTCACCCTATCCTCTTCAGTACATTTGCTTATTGCAAACACAAATTCGACCTTCTCGGTCCACCGTTTCAGTCCGACTGGTCCTTCGGTTCCATCAAACTCAAGGGGTTTACAGGCAGTGAAAGCCTTGTAGGAGCATCCTACACGATTTCCTGTGGAGTTAGTTCCACTGCTAGACCCTAAGTGATTGTTTTTGTTGTGCAATATAGCTTGCACTGTGGCTATGTTTGCAGCAAGAAAAGTACGGAATTCTTCCTCGCTCATGTTCAAGTTTTGTCTGGTAGTCGGTGACATTTCCTTCAAAAATACCTAAAAGAGTTAAGTTAATCATATAGAATATTATGAGTAATCAATAGTATTTTGTAGTATAATATGAACTTATTATTATAAAAGTCTTTTCTTCATTTTTGCGTTTTATAATTGTAATTCGGGTAGTACCTACCCGTTAAAGTTCATACTTAATAGCTAATACACAAATTAACTACTACAATTCTATTATGAAAAACTAAATACATTAATACTTCACGCTTAAACTTTTAGTACAATATCTTAAAATCATACAATACCACTATTTTACATACAACATAGCACACGATAAATATTATACAAGGCGTGAAGTGTGGTAGCTGCTGAGACAAATCTAGTTAAACTCAAATCGTTCAGTAAAAACACGCAACTCATAGGACCAAAAACAACACATGCATTCCGGTTTAACCAATATTATTTCCCATCCCAGGTCAGGTGGAAAATAACCGTTGTGGCCCTTGATAGTGCAGCACGTTGTGACGTCGTCAAAAGGATGGGGGTTACATGATACCCAATGTCGTCGTAACAAATCAAAAACCTTGGTTCTCACCTCAACCACCAAATCCGGTACCATTGGAAATGTTTGATTAAAAATTTGTAATCCGATGTTCTTTTTCTCTGTTTGGTTAGAGGTAAACATGACCAAACCATAAACATAACATGCCTCTTTAAGTTGCATATTCGAAGCTTTTTCTAATAAACAAAGTCCTATATCGGGGTATATAGAATCAAAATAAGCCCTCAAACCATAGCGAAAAATCGCATTAGGGTTTCCAAATATATAACCATAAAGAAAATATGGGCCAACTTATGATTTTCCCAAGGTGAGATACACCACATATCAAAGGAAAGCCTTTTATAAACCAAAGCATACTCGAAATGCCTTTCAAATGCTTTGCAATCCAACTTCACCATAAACAATTTAGCGGATGAATCCTGACCAACTCTAGACAAGATTTCAACAAGCATTTTCTGTGGTAGATCTTCTAAAATATTAGGTTGTCTAACCCTAACATCCATTTTTGTATTTCGTTTTATACTGTAAATGAGATGAAAATTATCATTAGATCTATAGAAGAAGATGATGGGAAATAACAAGGCATAACAGACAATTTCACATATAGCATAAAAGCACAAGCACGTTATAATACATATATTACAAGGCATGGTAAAAGTTAATAACTGCAAATCCTTCATTCAAATTTATTTGCTTCTTCTTCTTCCGACTTGGTTCATTTTGCTAATTGCTTACCGATGCCCATACCACCCTTAATACGAGCAGTCCTTTTCACACCCTTTTTAGAAAAACCTAGTCTCTCAGATGTTCTAGGTCGATAATCAAAGTTTAAGTAGTATAGGTGTTTATGGTATGAATGGTCAGAGTTATTCCTGATAACTAAAGGTCCATGGGGTTTGGGATCGGGTTTCTCTATTTTTATAGATAAAGATTTCCCCTTATTATGTTTCTTTCCTTTATTATACTTTGCCGGTGTAATTTCTATTATTTCATCAGATTCCTCTTCGGAATCCTCTTCCGGTTCCTCGAAAAATTGTGAATCTTCCCAGTATTTGTATTCTTCAGTGGTGACACCATCAACTAACTTTAACTTTGGTACATTGGTTGAAGGTTTTGACTCAATATCTGAGTCGCTTGAGAGACTAAGGTGATCGGAGTCGCTTGAGAGACTAAGGTGATCGGAGTCGCTTGAGAGACTAAGGTGATCAGATGAAGTCATCTATCACATAATAGCAAGCACGTTAAGAGATTAATATATCATATAATATTTTCATGTTAAGAATATATAGTTTCCAACAAAAGTGTTAAGCAATCATTTTTAAAGTAGATACGGTCGAAGTCCAGACTCACTAATGCATCCTAACAAACTCGGTTAGACACACTAATGCAAATTTCTGGTTCTCTAAGACCAACGCTCTGATACCAACTGAAATATCCAGTTCATATCGATTATAAATGTTTCATATTAATTGATTTCATTGCGAGGTTTTGACCTTTATATGAGATGTTTTTCAAAGACTGCATTCGTTTTTAAAACAAACCATAACCTTTATTTTACTGATAAAGGTTTAACTGACATAATATAGATTATCAATCCATTGTAATCTAAAAATACAAAGTTTACACGCAACCATTACATAATGATTAATAATATGTTACAACAAAAGGTGTTTTTCGAATGCAGTTTTAAACAATATATTACAAGCATGCTGACTCCAAATCTTGTCCTTAAATAGCATGCAACAGTGGAAGTTCTTAATAATCACCTGAGAATAAACATGCTTAAAAACGTCAACAAAAATGTTGGTGAGTCATAGGTTTAACCTATATAATAAATCATCATAATAGACCCCAAGATTTCATTTTCATAAACAACCTGCACGTATCTCATCTGCATAAAAATCATTCATATGATGAACACCTTGTAACCGACATTAACAAAATGCATCTAGAATATCACCAAACATACAGGTATCTCGTCTGTATAAAGATCGAAGTACTAAAGCAGTTCAAATTTTCTGACTGGGCGTGTTAATGCCCATAGATCTATCTTTAGGATTCGCGTCAATTAGTGGACTGGTTCACTAATTCTTAGGTTACCAAGCAAAAGGGTGATATCCGGTATAATAATTCAATCATAGAATGTAGTTTCAAGTACTTGTTTCTATTTTGTAAATCATTTACAAAACTGCATGTATTCTCATCTCAAAATATTAGATAGTAAAAATGGGACTTTAACTCACTTGAATATATTTTCAAATCGTTGAAAATCAGACTTGGCCTCGAAACGATTCACGAACCTATCACAAATATATATATATATATATATATATATATATATATATATATATATATATATATATATATATATATATATATATAGTGGTAGGATCAAGAGGGAAGTAACCATTCGGGGGGAAACGGGGGGAAGCAAAAACTTTTTTTTTTTCGTTTTTTGAAAAAACTTTGTTCACGAACATTATAGATGAGATGAAAATATGAACATTTAGTAGAGACACTTTGTGATAAATGTTTTTATTTTGGCGGGAAAACGCTCGAAGAAGTAATATATTAATTATCGAGTTTTTCGAACGTATTTTGAGGTTTTAGCTATTGGGGTTTAGATATTAGGGTTTATAGGGTTTAGAAATTTAGGGTTTAGGGTTTAGATTTAGGATTTAGATTGAATTTTTAACACGAACGGTTTAGGGTTTAGGGTTTAGGGTTTGGTGTTTTGAGTTTATGGAATAAACCCAAAACACCAAACCCTAAACCCTAACACAAGAATTGCTCAAGGTTGGAGGCACTCCCGTGGCAGCTCTGAGAAAGATAGGAGTGAGAGTGTCTCTTGAGTAGAGTATAATTCCCCTAAACTCTAAATCGGGCTAAATTTTACTTCACAAAACATGGAAAAAAAACGTTCATATTCTTCACGAACAATATTATCTTGAATGTTATTTTTGTCGATCGTTTTCCCGCCTAAATAATAACATTCATCACGAAGTGTCTCTTCTAAATGTTCATATTTTCGTGTGATCTTGATGCCGGAAAAAAAAATTCAAGAAAAACGAAAAAAAAAAAAAAATTTGCTTCCCCCCGCTTCCCCCCGATTGGTTACTTCCCCATTGATCCTGCCCCTATATACATATATATATATATATATATATATATATATATATATATATATATATATATATATATATATATATATATATATATAATATATAATCAAAATGTAATACAATTATTTTCATATCATATTTTCAATTACGTGTGCTGATTTAAGTTGTCAAGTTAGTAGTCCATCGTTAGTAGACCAATAGTCCAATAGTCCAATTTATAATCTTAGAATTTAATCAAGACGTATTTTATACGTATTGTTATAGACTCAATCATGACCCAAGGTACGCGTATTGTCTTAGAATTAACCCAGACGTATTGTGTACATGGTATCTTACAATCTATCCGAACGTATTGTACAACTATTGTCTTAACTAATCAAGATTATATTATATTGTCTCGTAATTAACCAAGACTAGTATATTACAAGGAAATACTCATGACATGTTTAAATACATGTAGGATATAGGAAAAGTTAGCTAGGATATGGTTAGTATAGATTTTGTTAAATTAAAACCGTAGCTAGTTTAGGTTGTTTCTAACCAATATTGTTTTGCCCATAATTTCTTCATTACAAATCGGTTTTGAGTGATTCAAATTGCTATGGTTTTGTAATGAAATCAATTTTCTAAAACTAAACTTTAAAAGTGTTGGTTTATAGTCGGAGTTACAGGTTACAAATCCATTTAGAAAGAGGTGGTCATTTCTGTCGGAAGAACGACATCTTGATGACTATTTTGAAAAACATACTTCTACTTTGAGTTTAACCATAATTTTTGGATATATTATCATGTTCATATGAAATAAAATTTTCCCAGAAGACAAACTTTTGATTCAAAGTTTAAGATTGGTTTTAAATATCTAACCCAAAACAGCCCCCGATTTCTCTACGATGGCGTATGTTCAGTTTTACGGTGTTCTTCGTGTTTACAAGTTTTAAATCCTTATGTTAGCATATCATATAGATATATTACACGTGTTTAAATGTTTTTAAAATTCAAGTTAGAAGGATTAAGTTTGTTTGCAAACAAGTTTAGAATTAACTAAACTATGTTTTAGTGATTACCGGTTATATACTCCGAATAAGATAGTTATATGAATATGAATCGAATAAGATTATGAAAAAGGTTACTACCTCAAATAAAATGAACAAGGTTGCTGGAAAAATCAAGATTTGATCTTGAGCTTGATGATGTTCTTGAAAGCTTGGAAACTCTTGAAGTAGAATCATGGAATGAAACAAAGTTCAAGTAAGATTACTACTTGATTTAAGATAGTTATATTTATAGAAATCGAATCAAAGCTTGAATATGAATCTTACCTTGATTTAGAATTATAATCTACTAAGAATAACAAAGGTTTCTTGATCTTGGATGATTACTTGGAATGGATTAGTAAGCTTGGAAGTAATCTTGCAAACTTGAAAGGATTCTTGAAGTGTTCTTGAATGGTTGTTTTATATGATGATTATAGTTCGGATTTTTGACCTATATTGATGTAGATTTTGATGAAGATGATGAAGAACACTTAGAACATAAAGATAGAATAAGAGAGAGATCAAATTGGTGAAAGAAAATTGAAAAATGAAAGTGTGTGTGTGTGTGTATGTGTGTGTGTTGAAGAATTCGTGAATGATCACTTGCATATATGCAAGTTGTAATTTGATTTTTAGTGTAATAATTCTAGCTAGTTTTCAAATGGTTAGTTCCACATGTTTGTTGACTAACTAAGGCTGCTAAGGAGCAGGTTTTTATTGGTATATATCAATAGTATATACATCTAGAAGCAGCGTATAATACGTGTACAAATATCGTATGAATACGAGTAGAATTCTTGGTGAAAACGAATGGGAATACGATTATAGCTATCTTTTTTAAGTATAAGTATTTTGATATATGTATTTAAGTCTTTCAAAAGTGTATTAATACATCTTAATACGATACATATATATACATTCTAATTAAGGCGTTATTACGTCGTTAAACGTTATATATATATATATATATATATATATATATATATATATATATATATATATATATATATATATATATATATGTATGTATATATATTGTTTCGAAACCTTTAAGTTAGTAGTCTCATTTTATGTATATAGTTCATTGTTAATATACTTAATGAGATACTTATTTACCATTTTATCAGGTTATATATATATATATATATATATATATATATATATATATATATATATATATATATATATATATATATATATATATATATATACACACACACCATTATATCATTTTTACAGGTTATGACGTTCGTGAATCGTCGGACGAACTGGGTGGTCAAACGTTTATGTAAAATCCGTTTTAAACATTCAAGTCTTAACAAGTTTGATTGTTTAACATGTTGGAAACATTTATGTATGTAAATATTAATCTCATATATATATTTACGGAAAAATTCGGGTCGTTACACGAAGGCACCGAATCGGAGTAGACGACGGATAATCAAGTTGTTTGTTTTTTTATTTCAATAAGTTCTAATGTAATGGACTTTTAGTTTTTATTTATTTATGTTTTCAATGTTTATTATATATTAAATAAAATATATATTCATTAAAATAAATAATTAAATTTAAAATTTAAAAAATAACACTGAAATTTAACACTAAACGATTTCATCGATTTTGGCTTCAGTGTTAAATCTCAGTGTTAAGCTTAACACTGAGATTTAACACTGAGCCCAGTGTCACGACTCCTATTGCTCTATATGAGTTTGGGGCCTGGTATGAAGGTCTGGTATGAAGATGGTTTTTAAATTTTTTTTCGGGTTTGGGAATAGTTTTGTACACAAATCTGATTACTAGGCACGTATTTTCAGAAAAGACTCGAGTCCATATACCTGATCCATAAACCCGGCCCGTAAAACCGATTACTCTACCCATATACCATATTACCCGGCCCGTATATCCCAAAAAAGATTAGAATTCCTTGAAGAAAACTCATTTAACTGATAGTTCGTAAGTAAATGGGGAGCCGAATACCAGTGGGAAAATCAATTTATCTGCTAATTAGTAACTAAATAGAGACATGAAAAGTCCGGGTCCGATTTAGGAATTTTTTAATCAAATTAGTTCTGGTATTACTTAAACCCGGTCGGATGTCATCCTAGGTTCCACGAGTTTGCTTAAAAAATGAATTACATACGAGTTGTCACTCCTCAATACATACATAAAGATAATTAAATAATAAATAGAATACAATATAAATATAAATATATAAAAAAAAGTTATGTACCAACGATCCCAAATAAATAGTATGGAGTAACATACATAGATACACTTTATTGATCTCTTTACATACATTGTGTCTCTTGTGTACAACTTGCCTTCAAAAGATTTTATCATTTTAACCTCTTACATGACAAATATATTAGAAAATTGTGTGTATTTTTAAATTTTATAAACGCAGTAGAACGATAAAATAAACATATTTATATTTTAATAAAATTATTCAATTAAACATTCACACGATTAACGGTTCCCAGCAAGATTCAATTACACCACTATATAATTGTCAAAGTAATATATTGACAAAGTGAGTCAGTGTTATACCTTTGCGAATTTATCTCGATGTGTAGGTTGAAACCAAACTCCTTGCTGAAGAGAAACCTACGATCAAAAAGTATGATCATATAGTTCACTACACTTTCAAACGACGTCAATAAATGCTAGTTCAAACTCAAATAGCTTATTAATATAATCGAATTATATTAATAAACAATAATACTCCGTATAACTTTGTCTCGATTAATTGTACTCAAAACAATTAAAAAGAAACGTGATGTTTCTTGTACACCAACAACCAAGAACTTTTTAGGTTGAGGGGAAGACGATGACGGCTACCGGAAAAAGAGAATGACGATGACGGTAGCTAATGGAAGACCGACACTCTTTTGGTTCTGTAAACAACAATCATACTCAAAGAAACGGCTACTATACAAAGGAACGATAATATACCAAAGGTGATGGAATAGCATATGCTTCCGTAGCAAACGAGTTCCTCTTTTTTGTGAAGAATGTGATGTTTATGCAAGTTTTGTTTCTTTGCTTAAATCCCACTAGCAATTATTATTATACAAGAGATTATTAGAGAACTAGTTGGGCTCGCGAGTGTAAGAAAGTTATATATTTCACCAAAACTCTTTAACCCAAATAATTCTGAAGCTACAGAAGGGACGATGGCCCAATGGGCCCCGTAACACAGGCCCATTACAACTTGAAACGACGTAAATTGCAGCTGGGCCACCCATGAACCATAGCATAGTATAAAAGGGACCCCCCCCTCTCTCTCTCTCAAATTGAACTCTAGCCATTGCTACGGGTCTTGGGTATGAATATTTCTGTTATGCAAAAAGCTTATTAGCAAACAGTGTCGAATCTAGGATGCAATTCCAATGGGGTTCTCCAAAAAAATTTCAAAACTAATTATATTTTAAAGGTACTTTAGTGAATGTTTACATTAGAAAACCATACATTTTAAAAATATATGGGTCCTATATGTTAAAATACAATGCAAATTTGGTATTAGTAGATGTATATATGTAAAATATCTAGATATTAATATGTATAAGAAAATATCTAGAATTTAGAATATGGTAGGAAAAATCTAGAAATATTTGATAGGAAAAATCTAGATATTTGTATGTGTAGAAAATATCTAGATATTTATCCATGGAAATATCTAGTTTCTAGAATGTTCCATGCGGTAGTATAAATATAGGTGATGAGTAGTTCATTTGTGTAAGGTGTGAGTAAGTTGCAAGAGTGAAGTAGAGGAGTGAGAGTTGTGAGGAAGTAAGAAGATTGTGAGTTGAGTCCATAATATTGTAATTGTTTTTTTGTATTAATAAAAGTGTTCTTTGTTAAGTTTTCCGGTTAAGCCTCAGTTTGTGTTTAAGTTCTTAGTGCACTTGTGTTGTATCTATTATATGGTCGGCTTTGCCGCCTAAGTGATATATGGTCGGTTATACCGCCTGAACGATATATGGTCGACACTGTCGCCTAAGTATTATTGTGCACTAAGGATTCATAAAATTAAAGGCTAACCAACGTCAAAGTGTTGGTGTAGTGAGTGTAGTATAATCTAGGTCCTCTGTAGTATGTGTGTTGGGCTTGTCGAAGCTTCCAACAATTGGTATCAGAGCGGGTCGTTCGGGACCATTTCTAGTGGAGGAAAACATCGGTAAACGTTGGACGTTTACTTCACCGAAGCTCTAAGGGAGATTCTGTCGGAGCACAGTTAGGAACTGTGAAAGCTCATCGGTCTGGGACCAAGCTTATTGGACGTTGGACGTCATAATGGCAGATCTTGCAAGTACGAGCAGTGGTATCAAGAGTCTCAATAACCACAACTATGGTTATTGGCGGACTTGTATAGAATCCTACCTACAAGGACAGGATTTATGGGAAATAGTTGCTGGCAGTGACACAACGCCTCCACCAAAAGAAAATGCTGAAGCCTTGAGAAAATGGAACATCAAGGCTGGGAAGGATTTATTTATACTGAAGACTACAATCGAGGAGGATCTATTGGAGCATATCCGTGACGAGAAAACACCAAAGGCAGCTTGGGAAACTTTTGAAAAATTATTTTCAAAGAAGAATGAAGCACGCCTCCAGCTCTTGGAAAATGAGCTCGCAGGTATCTCACAAGGAAGTTTGTCTATTTTTCAGTATTTCACCAAGGTGAAATCTATTTGCCGTGAGATATCTCAGCTTGCTCCTGAAGAGAAAGTGAGTGATGCAAGGATGAAGAGAATTATCATCCACGACTTAAGGTCCGAGTATAATGGATTTATAGCCGCTGTGAGAGGATGGCCTACTCAACCATCATTAATAGAGCTGGAGAATTTATTGGCTAATCAAGAGGCATTAGCCAAGCAGATGAATGAAGTAACCATAAAAGACGGAAAAGATGCACTCTTCACCAATAAGAAGAAAGCAACATCTCGAAGACAAGAGGCGATGAAAGAAAGTAAGACATATGGGTGGAAGGGTCACCCAAAATCAAAAGTCAACGCTTCAGGGGGAGCTCAACAAGGAAGAAGAGATCATCGCCAACAATACGGGGAAAATGATAAGAGAAAGAATGGTGAATGCTTCAATTATGGCAAGAAGGGTCATTTTTCTCGAGATTGTAGATTCCCTAGAAGGCGAACTTTCGAAGGAAATGTGGCCGCCGCAAGATGAGAAGAAAGAGGTCACATTCGAAGCAACCATTAATGAGGAAACATGGGATGCAGAAGCTAGATTCTCTGTTGAAGCTGACATAGATGATCAAGCTCTTACAACAACTTTAAAGTCAAAAATAAACTACAAAGATGATTGGATCATCGATTCTGGGTACTCAAATCATATGACCCACGATGGGACGAAGCTGCAGGAAATGAAGGATTACAAAGGAAAGAGAGTCGTGTTGACAGCCAACAATTCAAGGTTGTCTATTTCTCACATTGGAAAGACAATAATTCCAAGTGAAGGCGACTCTCAAAAGCTCCAACTCGAGAAGGTGTATCTTGTCCCTGACCTAAAGAAGAATTTACTGTCAGTACCACAATTGACAGTAGAAGGGAATTATGTGCTCTTTGGACCAGAAGATGTGTCCGTATTCAAGAGAGTGAAGGTGGTTGGCAATCCAATTATGCAAGGAAAAAGAATAGAGTCGGTCTATGTACTATCTGCTGAAACAGCATATGTGGATAAGACTCGAAAGAATGAGACGGCTGATCTTTGGCTTGAACATCTTGGGCATGTGGGCTACAACAAGTTAAAGGAGATGATGGTGAAACACATAGTAAATGGGCTTCCTCAAATTGATATCCGAACAGATACAATTTGTGCTGGATGTCAATTTGGCAAAGCTCACCAATTGCCATTCAAGGAGTCACAACATCAGTCCAAGACACCACTTGAGCTCATACACTCAGACATTCTTGGCCCAGTGAAACAAACTTCACTTGGAGGAATGAAGTATATGGTGACATTCATTGATGACTTCTCAAGGTATGTGTGGGTTTACTTCATGAAGGAAAAGTCGGAGACTTTTCAGAAGTTTAAAGAGTTCAAGAAGAAGATAGAAAGTGAGCTCAATAATAAGATTAGGTGCTTACGCACAGATAATGGAGGAGAATATTTATCGACTGAGTTCAATATCTATCTTGAGAAGCACAAGATTAGAAGACAATTAACTTGTCCCAATACTCCACAACAGAATGGAGTCGCGGAATGCAAGAATCGTCACCTTGCCGAAACTTGTAGAAGTTTGCTTCATGGTAAGAATGTGCCAGGAAGATTTTGGGCTGAATGTATGAGAACGGCATCCTACGTGATAAATAGGCTTCCACAAACAAAGTTGGGGCATATTTCACCGTATGAAAGATTATGGAAGATCAAGCCGACCGTCAACCATCTCAAGGTTTTTGGATGTGTATGCTACGTCTTCGTGCCAGATCATCTAAGAAGCAAATTTGATAAAAAGGCAATTCCGTGCATTTTTGTCGGTTATGATGAATCAAGAAAAGGATGGAGATGTTGTGATCCAAATACTGGAAAGTGCCATACTTCAAGAAATGTGGTATTTGATGAAACTTCTTCATGGTGGTCACCTCAAAAGATAGAGCTTCCAGAATCTCATGAATTAGAAGAAGTCCCAGAAGAAAGAGAAGAACGTGAAGAGCACGTATTGGACCCAACTAAAGAAGGAGATGGGTCGTACTCTAAGGAAAAGAGTCCATGGAAAACTGGTGTACATCAATCTATATCCGAGGAGGTTCGTCCAAGCCAAAAGGAAGTTGGGGAGCATGCACAAGAATTAAGGAGATCAACAAGGCCGAGACAACCTAATCCAAGGTATGCCAATGCTGCTCATGTGGATGAATCAATACCTATTGAGCCTTCTACTTATGAAGAAGCAGCGCAAAGTCGAGAATGGCAGAAAGCAATGGAAGAAGAAATTAATGCACTAAAAGAAAACTAGACATGGAGTTTAGTTCCAAAGCCAAAAGATGTAAAACCAATATCTTGTAAATGGGTTTACAAGGTGAAGACTCGATCAGATGGCTCTATTGAAAGGTATAAAGCTCAACTTGTTGCTAGAAGTTTTTCTCAACAATATGGGCTGGATTATGAAGAAACGTTTAGTCCAGTGGCGAAGATCACAACAATTCGAGCTCTACTAGCTTTAGCCGCTAGCAAATCTTGGAAGCTGTGGCAGATGGATGTCAAGAACGCTTTCTTACATGGAGAACTTGACAAAGACATTTATATTGAGCAACCAAGAGGCTTTGAGAACAAGTTCCATCCTGACCATGTCTGCAAATTAAAGAAAGCACTATACAGCTTGAAGCAGGCTCCAAGAGCTTGGTACGGGAAGATTGGTGAGTTCTTGGTACAAAGTAGTTTCACAGTTGCTCCTTCAGATTCTAGTTTATTTGTGAAACAAGATCAAGGAAAACTAGCCATAGTGCTAGTATATGTGGATGACTTAATCATCACGGGAGATCACTATGAGGAGATCCAAAGAACAAGAGAGAATCTGTCTATCAGATTTCATATGAAGGAGCTTGGAGAACTCAAACATTTTCTTGGACTCGAAATAGAGCAGAAAAGAGAAGGATTATTTCTGGGACAACAGAAATATGCGCGAGATCTTTCACAAAAGTACGGAATGCTTAATTGCAAACCTATCTCAACTCCGGTGGATCCGAATACAAAACTACGAGCATATGAAGGAAAAAGTCTTCAAGATGTTACCATGTATCGAAAGATGGTCGGAAGTCTTATTTATCTCACACTAAGCCGGCCAGACATATCTTATGCAGTTGGAGTGGTTAGTCGATACATGAGCAATCTGAAGAAGCCTCACCTTGATGTTGTACGACGTATCTTAAGGTATGTTAAAGGCACTATTAACTTTGGTATTTTATACAAGAAAACAAAAGAATGTCACGTGACTGGATATTGTGACGCCGATTACGCTGGAGACTATGATACACGACGGTCAACAACTGGATACATGTTTATTCTTGGATCAGGAGTAATATCATGGTGCAGCAAGAGACAACCAACAGTATCCTTGTCAAGCACTGAAGCAGAATATCAATCAGCATCATCAGCAACACAAGAAATTACATGGTTGAAACAACTAATGGAAGATCTTCATCAATCAACAGATTATCAAGTAAATCTTCTTTGCGATAACCTATCAGCTATACGACTAGCAGAAAATCCAGTCTTTCATGCAAGAACAAAACATATAGAAGTGCACTATCATTATGTTCGCGAGAAGGTCCTTGAAGGGAAAATCAAGATGATGCCAACAAAGACAGATGAACAGGTTGCAGATATATTCACCAAGAGCCTAAGTAAACCGAAGTTTATAAAATTCAGAGAAGCACTTGGAATGGTCTGCAAGACATCGTTGGAAGAAAATTTGCATTGAGGGGGAGTGTTAAAATACAATGCAAATTTAGTATTAGTAGATGTATATATGTAAAATATCTAGATATTAATATGTATAAGAAAATATCTAGAATTTAGAATATGGTAGGAAAAATCTAGAAATATTTGATAGGAAAAATCTAGATATTTGTATGTGTAGAAAATATCTAGATATTTATCCATGGAAATATCTAGTTTCTAGAATGTTCCATGGGGTAGTATAAATATAGGTGATGAGTAGTTCATTTGTGTAAGGTGTGAGTAAGTTGCAAGAGTGAAGTAGAGGAGTGAGAGTTGTGAGGAAGTAAGAAGAGTGTGAGTTGAGTCCATAATATTGTAATTGTTTCTTTGTATTAATAAAAGTGTTCTTTGTTAAGTTTCCCGGTTAAGCCTCAGTTTGTGTTTAAGTTCTTAGTGCACTTGTGTTGTATCTATTATATGGTCGGTTTTGCCGCCTAAGTGATATATGGTCGGTTATACCGCCTGAACGATATATGGTCGACACTGTCGCCTAAGTATTATTGTGCACTAAGGATTCATAAAATTAAAGGCTAATCAACATCAAAGTGTTGGTGTAGTGAGTGTAGTATAATCTAGGTCCTCTGTAGACAAGCCCAACACTATATAGTTAAATATAGTGATTTCCTATAAAATTTGAAGTATACATTGTATAAAGAGAATTTCAAAGTAGTGAGATCCTTGAACCACACACCTATAAGCCTAAACTAGCCACTATTAGCAAACAAAGATAATATTATTTATTTATTTTTTGAAAGGCAAACCCCCCAAAGTGTAGCAGGGGATTGAACCTGAGTTCCTTTGAAACATTCTAAGCATCTTACCACCAAGCCACCCCTTGGGGTTAGCAAACAAAGATAATATAAGAGGTATAATTTGTAAAATACTAAATTTTCACAAAACTTGTACTGCTACAATAGTCTAGTCTCGGTAATCATATTTTCTACATACAAGATATTTAATGTTATATACTCAAGAAAAAGGAGTTTTTTAAAGGAAGATAGTGTTTCAAGAGCAGCTCAATCGTTTGATTTTGTTGATTCGATTGATGGAGTACATCCCCGAGTCTTGTGTGGGTGAAGACACCGTACCTATTTATGATACTTACGGTGAGGAAGAAGAAGAAGAGGCACACGCAGACGAGGTGAATATTCGTTTGGCGCCTTTGGTGTCACCAATCACTTGTGATAGTGACGTCAAGACAGCTAATGATCTTTTACGTGTGCTAGCAAAAATTAATGACAACACGTCTAAGATTGAATTCCCGGTTCATTATAATGTATTCGCCACTTTTAAGGTTGCTAATTTTTCATCGTATATCGGTTATAGTGGCGTTGACATAGACTCGAGGACGAGTCTTTTCGAAGAAGAGGAGAATGATGTAGAGTCGGGTAATGCTAATGTCCTCATAGATGTGTGCATGATCTCGGATGGCAGCAGTGGCCCATCAGGCCCATTAACTTTGGGAGCCTTTATGCTAGCTGGACACTGTGGGCCCAAGGCAAGAGTTGAACGTGGAATAGGATAGAGATGCTAGCTGGAGAATTGTTTATCAATTTGTTTCTTTTGTGCTTATCTACTTTTGAATTCCTAAGAGATTTCGTTTCCGTTATTTTATTATATTGTTTCCATAAGTATTTATTTATCTAGCCTATATATAGATAAGTTTTGGGATGGAAAAAATGCAGTTGATTTTTATTAATAAAAAAGAGTTACGTGATAAAAAAGCCGTGAAGGTTTTTGTTTATAGAAAACCGAGAAGGTTTCGCTCTTATAAGCCGTGAAGGTTTATTCCAATCGATCAAGCCGAGAAGGTTGATCACCTATCGTTCTTGTTTTTGTTATTGTTTAGCCACGATCCTTTCAATACATTAATAAGTTTTTTTTTTTTTTTTTTTTTAATTCTCAAATATCTGTGCAACTGACAACATATTAACATTACGTCATTACTACTTTGTCAAAATGAAGTAGACCTACTCCAAATAAGAAAAGCCTTGTGCTCCTAATCACAGGGGAGTAGACCTACCTATAAAATAAAAAACAAAATATGATCCACGGGTGGACGATCGTCTCTTTTTATTACTAAAGACAATATGACAAAAAAATGATCTTCACCAACACCTTCAACTTACTAAGTAGTTGCTCTAGAATTCAAAGTACACAAGCCGGACGAAGCTAACCAAACGTAACAAATGAAAACAAAAGAGATCAAACCGAGCCCAAACGATCACAAACGTTTAAATCCATCTTGATTGACTCCATTATCCGATTCAAATCTGCTACTCAATTCATTGTTGATAACCGTAATTTGAGAAATCCCATTGAAGTCGTCTTTTTGAACCATGCTTTATAGAACTTTTTTTCTCTTTGAGAAATCCCATTAAAGTCGTCATTAAAGTCGTACCGGTTTCGATGTTATAAAGAAAGGAAAAAAAAAAAAAAACATAAATAACAATACAAAGTCAGATGACACCTTGATCGAGTTGAGGAACATGTAGTTGTATCTGATTTAATCATAAGAGTACAAATTGATAAGCTGATATGAATCACTTTAACTTTTAAATGTTTTACTTATATAATTTCATTAGCAGAACTCAAGACTCTGTATCGATTGATAATGATGTTTCATTGCATTGTGATATTGTCGAAGAAAGGAGTAAAGACTATCACTTTACGGTAAATTTAATGCTCTTGTTGAGGAGCAATGAGGGTGGAGGAAATTCAGGTGAAGGTTTACGGTGGAAGACGATTGTGATTGTAGCTGCTGGGTTTGTAAAAAAGCCCATGTATTTATTATTAGTTTTCTTTTTTTAATTTTTATTAAAAATAAAAATGAAAATATTAAATGTTAAATATCTTTGAAAGTACCCCATTATCCTAAATAAGTTTTTGAAGTACCATAGTGAGTTAAAAAACTCCAAGAAAAAGGTTGTTTCAGTTCAACCCCAATAGACCCATTCCACAAACTGCACATTCAAACCTGAACTTGAATTGACCAGTTACATGACCCGCCCATTTTCCACCCATTTGGATCTACCACATTAATATATGTTTGTGACAACGCACCTCACAATTATCTCAGAGAAGTATCCACCACCAACACGACCAAGAAAGTTCCAAATGCTAATCATGGAAACAAAAATATGAGGATTTTCATACCCGAGTGATTGACACATTTGACCAAAGTTATCAATAATGGTCAAGTGGATAGTTATATGAGGTGTAAATGCAGAGTTTCTTCATTATATAAGGTATATACATGATGGTTAACTGTAATGTTACATTTAAAATCTGTCAAATATCAGTATTCTAGCACGTTTCCATCTGTTTCATAGCAGCATTTTGGAGTTCAAACGTATATAACTTTCCAAACTACAGTAATTGTTGAAAATTTAGAATACATTGTTGAACATTTAGAATACACTACAATCTGAGTCTTCTGTTATGGGTCAGAACTCGATGCCATGTACAATAAGACCACGCATAGTTCCTTCATAACATTTCAGTTTCAAATTCATAGTAAATTGATCACAATTGAGCTTGTATGAGTTGAATTCCCACACAATAACCTCCATCAACCCATCATCTCTCTGCTTCTGAGCCCTCTTTGAATCGTGTAAATTTACTGAGCTTGGGGTTCTCAAATATATAAACTTGGTCTCTTTGTTTCCCTGTACTTTCACTGGACACTGCTGTTGGGGTGCAAACCTATCCCACATAGGAGGGAGACAAAAACAAATGTATGTATATAAGTCTAAGGGGAAGTCCCTCTAATACTAATTGGTTTTAGAAAATGATGGACTCTTGAGCTTATATTGCAGGACATTGTGTTTGGGCTATGCGATCTTACAAATGGTATCAGAGCCCAAACACAATGTCCTGCAATATAAGCCCAAGAGTCCATCCTTTTCTAAAACCAATTGGTATTAGAGGGACTATCCTTTTCTAAAACCAATTGGTATTAGAGGGACTTCCCCTTAGACTTATATACATACTGATCATGCATATTTTTACCATAGGGTTTAATATGCCTGCTCAATATGTAGAGGGGTTTAAGGATCTTAGAACGTGGCTCTCCGGTACGGCTACCGTGAATAACCCTGGCCGACATGATGATGTCGGCGGGGTGGCCAAGTGATTAAGTCCACCTCCGATAACGGTCGTCGATCAGGAGGCCCCAAATAAGGTCGTAGGTACTAGCTTACGAAAGACTAACCTGTTAACCTTGAAAAGATGCTGAATGATGTCGTTTTTACGTAATGTGTATCGTAGGTGATGGCTACGTAATATGCTGTGTATCGTAGGTGATGGTTAGGGTTTGTATTTATAGGCAAACCCTAATTCTAGAACCGTCCCAGATCATGATAACCTCATCCATAACTGACTCCCCCGAATCACGGATATAATTATGGAAAAGATATTTACTTGACAGCTAAGCAACCGCCGTACCGGGAACAAAGGCATTCGCACGCCGCATAACGCACACAAGAACACGCATACGCGCAATAGTGATTGCCCGCATACATATGTGGTGCGCCTGCGGGTTGCGGTATCATTATGTCCCCCCAGTTTGATGTTATATGGCGCAAGGCGTATGACATCAAACTATTTAAGCGAAAAAGAAAAAACAAGAAAACGGCTAGCATGTAATATTCCACGTGCGCCTCGATGCCATTAAATGCCTGTCACAATCGCAGAAGCCCATTCGGCTGACATGACATAAAGTGGCAGTGTGGCAGGCGCGTGCCAACCACGCGCGTATATGTAATCATACCCAACTGGCATCCACGCGCATAAATAAAATGCTACCTGTAACACCCCAGCTTAACATGACCACAATATTGTCCGCTTTGCCCGCAGGCGCACGGCTTTTTCTTGGCGACCACACACGAGAAGCACTTTCCCAGGAGGTCACCCATCCTGGTAGTGCTCTCGCCCGAGCACGCTTAACCACAACGTACTCGCACTTCTACTCAGCCTGTGATCCCAAAACGCGTTGTGTCATTTAAGCGTGAGTATTACCTTATAATCCCATGATCACTCATGTCTGTGGGTGATGTGGGATTTGCCTAGGGTGTTACATTCACCCCCCCTTAGGGACTCATCGTCCTCGATGAGGTTTGCCCCACCACCCCCAACGGCACATGAGTGGCTCTGATACCATTCTGTAACACCCCAGCTTAACATGACCACAATATTGTCCGCTTTGCCCGCAGGCGCACGGCTTTTTCTTGGCGACCACACACGAGAAGCACTTTCCCAGGAGGTCACCCATCCTGGTAGTGCTCTCGCCCGAGCACGCTTAACCACAACGTACTCGCACTTCTACTCAGCCTGTGATCCCAAAACGCGTTGTGTCATTTAAGCGTGAGTATTACCTTATAATCCCATGATCACTCATGTCTGTGGGTGATGTGGGATTTGCCTAGGGTGTTACATTAACCTCGAAGTACTAAACACCCGTTCTTCTAGTTTACTAGAACAACATCTGGGTGGGGGTGTAAAACCCGATAGATCTATCTTTAGGATTCGCGCCTACCAGTTCATAAACCAATAGTTAAAGTTACCAAGCTAGGGGATTTTTGATTCAAACCCATGTAGAACGTAATTTTAGTCACTTGTGTCCATAACGTAAATCATTTATAAAAACAGCGCATGTATTCTCAGCCCAAAATATTTAAAGTTTAAAAAGGGACTATATACTCACCTAATGTATTTTGTAGTAAAAATACATATAACATCGTTGAACAAGTTTAGGGTTTGCCTCGGATTCACGAACCTATATCACGTGTATATATATTAATACATATAACCGTATTCGAATGAATATATATATATATATATATATATATATAAATTTATTAATTACATCGTTTTTATATTAATACATATATTTTAATTTGTAGGTATAATCAAATGGTTAATATTTTTATAGTTATATTGATATATTCATATATATACTTATTTAATATTATATTTAATAATCGATAATTTGTTGTTTGTAAATGTTTATATAAATAATTTTAGTAGATAATATATATAGTTACGTGAAATTTTAATATAAATTTAGTATATATAATAAATATATTTTATGTACAAAATATTTGTTTGCTTAAAAAAAAAAATTAGTTTTTGAGATTAGTAAAGATAGTATAAATAATTATATTATTAATTCCTATTTTGATAATAATATTATTAGTAATAATAATAATTATAATAACAATAATGATAATAATAATAATAAAAATAAAGAAGAAAGACTACCTTATACAAATTTTGGCCTTTAAAAAAAATGACCCTTGCATGGATAGAACTTGTGACCACCCGTATACACATCAACCATTCTAACCACTCGACCATTATCTATTTTTCTGTTTTAATACCTAACAGATATATATATATATAACCAGTCTTCTTGTTTACTTCATCTTCCCAAATAAATCGATTAATGACCAATCCTTCACAACAGCAATATTTACTTTGATTTTAAGACTTCCAAGCAAAACAGAAACTGCTATGTTTTAGTTAAATTGGATTGTATAAAAAAAATTGTCTGCAACTGTCGTATTTTGGGTTTCATGAACCCGATGTATGATTTTGAAATTGATTGCGTTTTAGCCCATGGTTCCTAAACGAAATATATTCTAGAACCAGCCTATAATCTTTCTGGGTTTTCGATTTCAACAGACATCTTGAAGAGATTACGAATTTGAAGATGAACATGAAGTTTGACTATTTGAAAATTTCATTTAACTCTCAAAATTCAAGCACGATAGATAGAGTTTGATTCTGAGACTTCACAGATACATTAGACACGAGGTTTATGATTAAACTGCATTTACAGAATTTAAATTGAGATCAAATCTCTGAGTTTTTGACAAATCGACCATGAACAGGGAGACGTAGCAGTTTCTTTAAAGCCGTGGTTTAATTTTCTGTTTTTTTTTCTTTATTTTCCATCCAGTATGCTGAATATAAAGGCATGTAAATAATTGAAGTGCAATTACTGGTGAGTCACGGATCGATTTGTTGTGTCGACATCAAGGTTAAATCCGAAAAGGACATAATCGAAGCAGACATAATATATGTAACAGATGGAATCCAATAACATAAATCTGTTATTTTTTTTTATATATTTAATGTTATTAATAAAAATAAATATGATTAATTATATTAATAATAATACAGTTTTTAACATTAGATTTAATAAAGGTACTAATTGTAATAATAATAGTTTTAAGAATAATAATAATGGTCAAAATATTATTATTAACAATAATATTAACATCAACTATATATAAAATATATGATAATTAAAATTTTATTAATGATAATACTAATTATAATAATGATAAAAAAAAATTTTGTTAGTAATATATAAAAATGTTATATATATCAAATTTCGTATCTATATGATACATAATAATATCAATAATAATATTAAAGTAATGCTAATAAAAATAATGATATTTACTAAAGATAAATTTGAAAGTTACAACTAATAACTTCGGTAAAGTTATAATGGTATGTTATATATATATATGTATATATATATATTTATTTACAATAGTTCGTGAACCGTCAGGCTTTGGTCAAAAGGGTAACTAATTATTCAAACATAGATTTCAAACTTTCTAGTCTCAAAATTAGGGTTTTTGCTTATCGTGTCGGAAACATATAGAGATTAGGGTTTAAATTTGGTCGGAAATTTCCGGGTCGTTACAGTACCCACCCGTTACAGAAATTTCGTCCCCGAAATTTGGTAGAGGTTGTCATAAATAACAATAGGGATGTTTTCATGACGAATATGAGGTAATAATAGAGTTTTATCATTATTGGAAGATATGGATAAAACGATTCGATCATGTGAAGCGTACAAGTGAAGCTATCACAAAAGAGTGAGATGAGTAATTAAATATATTAATTTCAACCGATGACATAGTTACGATTGATTTCCGGAATTTAAGGGATTTAAAGAAAATCTTATGTAATAAGATTTGGTTCTTCGACGATTTAGGAAATAAGATCCCCTTTGATTTAATGCGGTAATCTGTTTCGAATTCTTTGTCGGATAATTGACTATAAATCCACCTCTTTCGTTTCCTTACTTCCATATTCTACATCTTCTATTTTTTTTTTTTTTCTCCTTAATTCCTATTTTAAAACATTCGCTAAAATGCTCCATCCCGTCCTGATTCTTGTTATACTTCTAACTTTTATATCTTTCATTCTTCTCTTTCATCTCTCGCCAGAAGGATCTATTCTCTTTTATACTTTTCTTGGAATTATAATGTTTTTAATACTCCCGTGTCTTTACGTTGCATTACGTATTAATATACACGGTTTGTAGATCCTGGGTGGTTGTTGAGTTTGATATCTTCCCGTCCTTGAGTCAAGCGAGCAATGGTTCGAAATTCGTAGGTATGAGATTTGGAATGAACATAGCTAATGCTCTAAGAAAGAAATGGTAATGGCACGATTTTGATTGATCAAATTACCAGAATACTTCGGAAAATTAGATCTATCAGGGTGATACGTTCTAATATGTTTGAAGATTGGATAGAATGTAAGAGCCATGTAACATGGCACATGATGACGGTACTGTGAATCATCACATTCCATTAGAAACTTAACATGACTTACTGTAATATAATGAAGTTGATCAAGTTTCATTATATTATACTAATTCATGCATCAGTTCCCAACACTGCTTCAGATCATTCCTATTTTAAACTTGAAGGATTTAGAAACTAACACAGTTTCCTTTATATTGTAACGCAGATATTACAGAGAGATAAATGATTTCAGATAAGGATAGCGGTGAAAATATCTTCAGAAATATTGAGGATATTTATAACGAAAGATATGATAATATCTTGGAATTTCTAATGTTGAAGGATGATGATGAAGATTGACCCATAAGGGTTTAGATTCAGAAACAAGGTGTTTGCTACAGAATCGTCATAATTCTTTATGTACAAGTTTAGTCCTTGTAATTTGTTCAGAGTCTCCTTCATGGTTTGCTCAATCCGGTTTTCAGTACCAATTTTCTATCGAGCGTTCCCAACACTTCCTTCTTTTATCATCAACTTTTGGTCATTAAGACCTTCTACAACATGTTGTTTCGTCAGTATTTTCCAAGTTATCGGATCTGGGTCATTGGTTATCAAACCAAGATGGTTTAAGGAGAATTGTATTTTAGATGATTAAACGCTGATGGTAATATGATGGAATATAAAAGGTTCTCCGGTAACGATGGCGAAAAAACAACGTATATATATATATCGTGATTGTAATAAGAGTAGTCTTACTGAGATATCAAAGTGGAGCTGTGACAAAATTAGTTAATTGAAAAGGAATCGCGTGATTGTTTTTGCTAATGGATGATAAGGAATTCGATGCGGATACGTTTTAACTATAACTTTGAGTTCGGAAATTTTCAGGTGCATAACTGTATGCATAAATCTTTCTTCCGTAGACGAGGTGCGGCTGGTTCAACTTCTAGATCAAGATGTTTTCAAGAATCATGAAAAGTTGTGAATGCGAATTGTAATCGTCAAGATACAAATGAGGTTTAAAATAGAATCAAGTGGCAAACTTGAAGAATTGTTTAGTTTCATATGTTATAATCAGTATTTTAATTCATTTTACTTGTCCACAGTTAGCAGTCTAATAGTCCGATGGTTCAATGATTCATTTATAATTTAATATATAATATTCGAATTAAATAATACGTATCGTGACCCGTGTACCAGTCTCGGTGTCGATCACAACTCAAAGTATATATATATTTTGGAATCAACTCTGACCCTGTATAGCCAACTCCCACCTTCACATATAGAGTGTCTACGGTTGTTCCGAAATATATATATAGATGGGTCGATATGATAAGTCGAAACCTTGCATACGTGTCCCGTTATTTAAAGTGCGTAAAAGTAAATAACAGAAATTAAATAACAATAAATAAAATTGCGAGAAAGTAAATTGCGATAAATTAAATGTTAGCCGGGAACAGTTAGCTAGGAACAGTTAGCGTGGATTCCTAACAATATTTCAATTAGTTAATTCGTCTGTTTCTAACAAATTTTATTTTGTCCAATGTTTTCTTCTTTATGCCACTTGTTGGATTCTGATAGGTCAAAATCCGAATATGAAGTTTGAACGAAAATGGTTATTCTGAGGTGAGCGAATACGAATATCGGTGGTTGCAAGTAGGATAACAAATGACCGTTGAATCAGATTCGAAAATGTACAGTATAACTTATTAATGTGAAATCCAAATATTTCCTCGGGTACTACCCACCCGTTAAAATATTTTCATCATTAACAATTTGTACGAAAGAATTGTTAATTACGATCTTTATGAAGATATACTTGCATATATATGTAATTATGAATTTAATGAGTCAATAAGATATTAAACTCATTTGATTTATCGTTAATATTGGGTTACATAATCTCTAATACATTAGAGATTACATAGTTGCCATGTCGAACGAAGGTAAATGAGGTAGAACAATACGTAGAACGAAATTAATCGATGTAGAACGATATGTAGAACGAAGATCATACTCGAAATACAGATGGTAATATTGGGGCGTGTGATATTGATATTCGAGGTACAGATTGTGATGTTGATAGTTACGGCGCGGTTATGGTTTAGGGATGATAAGGGTACTGTCGACGTCAATGATGGTAGTACTGATTATGCTGCTGGTGCTGCTGCTGGTGTTCGTAACCTTCGCACCAGGTTCTCCAAAGTCGTCACACGAGCGCATAGTTTGTTAACTTCTTCTAGTACTACGGAATGATTGACGGTTGAGATGAGCGGTTGAGTACAATTCAAAATATAGGATAATATATAATCGTGACGGGATACTCTAGAAATGAGAGGGTAAATGATTTCTCGAACAGGTTCGCCGGTAAACACTTCAGGTTCATTAACAAGAGGGCAATTTGGTGGATGGAAGGGATCTTCGATGTGAAATGATTTTCGGATATCGAATGATATTCTAACTATATAGAATATCTATATATATAACTAAAGATTTCGTAGACTACAGAGGAATTTACGGCATATATCAGGCAAATCTACAGATACGCCAAGATAGGAATTATTAGATACACTAAGATATGAATTTCGTATATACACTATCGATGCACTAAATGCAGTAAGACGTGTCTAGACTTATGAATGATAAGTAGGCAATTCCCTAGGGATGATAAGCAGATGATCTCCGAATAGAATAATAAGCAAAACTTTTTGATAGGCAGACACGGTCGAAGTCCAGACTCACTAATGTATCCTAACAACTACCAGTTAGACACACTAATGGGAGACCTGGTTCACTAAGACCAACGCTCTGATACCAACTGTGATAACCCGAACTAATCCTCCCGGACGGAGTCTTCAACAGTTGGTTCCATTGCGATGATCGACTCCAAGTAAGGTCCTTAATATGAGCTATTGCACAGCGGAAGACTTAATTTGTACCTGAGAATAACATGCTTTAAAATGTCAACATAAAGTTGGTGAGATATATAGGTTTGATGCTAGCAGCGTTATAACAATGGACCACAAGATTTCATATTCAAAAACATAATACACTCGCAAGTATATGAAAAGCATTCCACGCAGTGGGCACCCGGTAACTTGCCTTAACAAGAGTGTGTACCCCTGAGTTATAATAATATGTGCACCGAATCAAGTGCGTTCCGTTAACCTCGAAGTACTAAACACCCGTTCTTCTAGTTTACTAGAACAACATCTGGGTGGGGGTGTAAAACCCGATAGATCTATCTTTAGGATTCGCGCCTACCAGTTCATAAACCAATAGTTAAAGTTACCAAGCTAGGGGATTTTTGATTCAAACCCATGTAGAACGTAATTTTAGTCACTTGTGTCCATAACGTAAATCATTTATAAAAACAGCGCATGTATTCTCAGCCCAAAATATTTAAAGTTTAAAAAGGGACTATATACTCACCTAATGTATTTTGTAGTAAAAATACATATAACATCGTTGAACAAGTTTAGGGTTTGCCTCGGATTCACGAACCTATATCACGTGTATATATATTAATACATATAACCGTATTCGAATGAATATATATATATATATATATATATATAAATTTATTAATTACATCGTTTTTATATTAATACATATATTTTAATTTGTAGGTATAATCAAATGGTTAATATTTTTATAGTTATATTGATATATTCATATATATACTTATTTAATATTATATTTAATAATCGATAATTTGTTGTTTGTAAATGTTTATATAAATAATTTTAGTAGATAATATATATAGTTACGTGAAATTTTAATATAAATTTAGTATATATAATAAATATATTTTATGTACAAAATATTTGTTTGCTTAAAAAAAAAAATTAGTTTTTGAGATTAGTAAAGATAGTATAAATAATTATATTATTAATTCCTATTTTGATAATAATATTATTAGTAATAATAATAATTATAATAACAATAATGATAATAATAATAATAAAAATAAAGAAGAAAGACTACCTTATACAAATTTTGGCCTTTAAAAAAAATGACCCTTGCATGGATAGAACTTGTGACCACCCGTATACGCATCAACCATTCTAACCACTCGACCATTATCTATTTTTCTGTTTTAATACCTAACAGATATATATATATATAACCAGTCTTCTTGTTTACTTCATCTTCCCAAATAAATCGATTAATGACCAATCCTTCACAACAGCAATATTTACTTTGATTTTAAGACTTCCAAGCAAAACAGAAACTGCTATGTTTTAGTTAAATTGGATTGTATAAAAAAAATTGTCTGCAACTGTCGTATTTTGGGTTTCATGAACCCGATGTATGATTTTGAAATTGATTGCGTTTTAGCCCATGGTTCCTAAACGAAATATATTCTAGAACCAGCCTATAATCTTTCTGGGTTTTCGATTTCAACAGACATCTTGAAGAGATTACGAATTTGAAGATGAACATGAAGTTTGACTATTTGAAAATTTCATTTAACTCTCAAAATTCAAGCACGATAGATAGAGTTTGATTCTGAGACTTCACAGATACATTAGACACGAGGTTTATGATTAAACTGCATTTACAGAATTTAAATTGAGATCAAATCTCTGAGTTTTTGACAAATCGACCATGAACAGGGAGACGTAGCAGTTTCTTTAAAGCCGTGGTTTAATTTTCTGTTTTTTTTTCTTTATTTTCCATCCAGTATGCTGAATATAAAGGCATGTAAATAATTGAAGTGCAATTACTGGTGAGTCACGGATCGATTTGTTGTGTCGACATCAAGGTTAAATCCGAAAAGGACATAATCGAAGCAGACATAATATATGTAACAGATGGAATCCAATAACATAAATCTGTTATTTTTTTTTTATATATTTAATGTTATTAATAAAAATAAATATGATTAATTATATTAATAATAATACAGTTTTTAACATTAGATTTAATAAAGGTACTAATTGTAATAATAATAGTTTTAAGAATAATAATAATGGTCAAAATATTATTATTAACAATAATATTAACATCAACTATATATAAAATATATGATAATTAAAATTTTATTAATGATAATACTAATTATAATAATGATAAAAAAAAATTTTGTTAGTAATATATAAAAATGTTATATATATCAAATTTCGTATCTATATGATACATAATAATATCAATAATAATATTAAAGTAATGCTAATAAAAATAATGATATTTACTAAAGATAAATTTGAAAGTTACAACTAATAACTTCGGTAAAGTTATAATGGTATGTTATATATATATATGTATATATATATATTTATTTACAATAGTTCGTGAACCGTCAGGCTTTGGTCAAAAGGGTAACTAATTATTCAAACATAGATTTCAAACTTTCTAGTCTCAAAATTAGGGTTTTTGCTTATCGTGTCGGAAACATATAGAGATTAGGGTTTAAATTTGGTCGGAAATTTCCGGGTCGTTACACTACCCGTCGATTGCGTTACACGTGTACAGCCACGATCACACCACTCCATCCCATGACCCCCAATCTTCCCTATAAATAGCCCATTTTCAGCTCATTTCCACTTTCCTGCTTCAAGCTTCCTCGTTACGCTGCCAATTTGAATTCCGATCAAAAATCAAACATTCCGGCCACCATTTAAAGGTTAGTATTCATCCGATTACTCCTGGAAAATGGCTAAAGCTAACGAGACGTATGTAGATAGCGTAGAGTCTGTTATAGAGCAGAAGCACATAGATCACTTAGTGAAACAGTAACCCCCCCCTAGCCAAGTACAATCCGGTGCCCCCTTTGTCCAATCAACGAGCCCACGAGCCACCGGAGAAAAAGGTGGCTATTTACGAACATGCTTTTAAGCATGGTAACTTTAGGGTTCCTCCCACCGATTTCTTTCTGGGCGTGCTAGATCACTTTAAGGTCGGATTAGGTCAGTTACACCCTTACGCTATAGGGAAAATAGTCTTGTTCGAGATGTGGTGCGTTGCACTCAACAAAGTGTCCCTGGTGAAGGTGTTTTGCCATTTATACAGACTAGCCAACCACCACAAATCGTGGTTCACCTTCTTCGCTCGTCAAAACTTCACCAAGACCCCAAAATCAAATGCGGGGAATTGGAAAGAGACAATCTTTTTCATCGACCAAACTGTGGTGAGTGCAAACTTCTCGCAAACGCTGATATGGTTCGAGAAGGTGGAGAAGGATGTAAACAAGACCCCCACCCTGAATGACGACGAAAGGAAACTATTAGCGGAGTGTGCAAACGCACAGCTAGTGCATCAATCATATGGGAACGTGATGCTGCGGCTAGGGAAGATATCCGCACATTGGCCATGGGAGGATGTGTAGAGACCCGTCCTAATCCATCCGGACGAAGTCCATATCGATTACAAACGATTCACAACAGTTGATTACATCGCGAGGTAATTGACCTCTATATGATAAATTTTACAAACATTGTATTCATTTTTAAAAGACAAACTTTCGTTACATCGACAGTTGACAGGCATGTAAAGCATTTCATAATATATCCAAATATAATTGACTTAATAATAATCTTGATGAACTCAACGACTCGAATGCAACATCTTTTGAAATATGTCATGAATGACTCCAAGTAATATCTCTAATATGAGCAAATGCACAGCGGAAGATTTCTTTCGTACCTGAGAATAAACATGCTTTAAAGTGTCAACCAAAAAGTTGGTGAGTTCATTAGTTTATCATAGAGAATCATTTCATAATTTTAATAGACCACAAGATTTCATACTTCCATTTCTCATAATCATACGTCTCATGCATAGAGACAAAAATATCATTCATATGGATTGAACACCTGGTAACCGACATTCACAATATGCATATAAGAATATCCCCATCATTCCGGGATCCTCCTTCGGACATGATATAAATTTCGAAGTACTAAAGCATCTGGTACTTTGGATGGGGCTTGTTGGGCCCGATAGATCTATCTTTAGAGTTCGCGTCAATTAGGGTGTCTGTTCCCTAATTCTTAGATTACCAGACTTAATAAAAAGGGGCATATTCAGTTTCGATCATTCAACCATAGAACGTAATTTCGATTACTTGTGTCTATTTCGTAAAACAGTTATAAAAGTTGCGCATGTATTCTCAGCCCAAAAATATAAAGGGTAAAAAGGTAAATGAAACTCACAATACTGTATTTTGTAGTAAAAATACATATGACGACATTGAACAATGCAGGGTTGGCCTCGGATTCACGAACATATATCAAGTATTAACACATTATAGTATAAATCAATTAAGTTTATATATTTGTTATGTATTAATTATTCTTATAATATATTATGATACTTATTTGATATTTAATTAATGTTATATCAATAATATTAGTTGAAACATAATTTTATGTAATATTAGTATATTTTATGTAATAATATATTTACATATATATCTTTTGTTTTGTAAAATTAATAATTGTAGAAATACCTAAGGATAATAATAATAATATTAATAATAATAATAATTTTTAAAAGTATAAAACTACCTTAGGAGTCAGTTTTAAAAAATTGCACCAAGCCGGGCTCGAACCCGAGACCTCTCGCTCACTCATCAACACCCTTAACCATTCCTCCATTTCAGTTTTTCTGATTTATAATATAAACCCAAATACTTATCTATTACATGTTTCAACCCACTTCATCTTCTTCACCAAAATCTAAACAATCAAACAACTTCATTCTTAATAGTCAATCATCAAAATGGTTTTAGGACTTCTAAACAAACATGAAACAAAAAATAAAAATGTGTTCATGATATAAAAAAAATGAGAAAAAAAAACAAAAAAATCCTACTGCTTGCTGGTAGCCAAGAAAAAAAAAATTTTGTTTTCAATTTTGAGTTCGTTTTGGACAATCTTTACAACATGAAACATGTTTCAAATCATTCCTAAAAACTATTGAAATCGTCAATTGAACTTAAAACATCAAAACAAGCTCTAATTTCTCCAAGAACAAAACAGTTGACTTTTGACAATTTAACTTTGACTCGCAAATTCGAATTCGTTATCAAGAATTGGAACTTGAGATTTTTCAGGAAGTTTAAGTAAATGATTCCTAACAACTCTACATTTTTAGTTTTTGAAATTTGTTTCGAATTCACATTAGTGTATATCACTGTGAAGAACTCAAGAACTCAAAAATTGATTTTTAGATTAAGAGTGTTATAGGTTATGATTACAACATGAATTGTGTTGCAAATCATTCCTATAATCTTTATGGATCATCAAATTAACTGGAGATATCAAAACAAACTCGAATTTGATTCAAGAACACTTAGTTGACTTTGAAAACCAAAACTTTGACTCTCAAATTAGAAATTAATAGAAAGAATTGAGGATTGAAAACTTACAGATAGTTTAGATAGACGATTTCTAACATGACTGCATTATTACATTATGAAAATTTGTTCTAAATCAAAATATGGTGAAAAAGATGAATGTACAGAGTGTCGAGCTTATTTTCTGGGTTTTCTTTGTTTTCAACTCAAATTGCAGTTTGTAACTTATATAGAGTGATTAGGTACATGATTTAACAGTTAAATTGATTTCCAATTGATTTGTGAAGTAGACTTGTAACAAACTGGAGACATGAAGTACGTAAATTATTTTCATGTGAAGAAAAAGAAAAAAAATTGATAGTTACTTCTAACAGAATGGGATTCCCTATTTTTATTTTTAATAAATATTAATAGTAAATACCCTAATAATATTAATAATAATTCTAATAAAATAACTAAATAATATCATAAAAATGATAATAAATAAAAATAAGAATTCGTTTAAATCATAAATAAATTTTAATCTTAATTATCTTGTACATTATTTTACATTTTCAATTCAAATGATTATTTTATATTTTATTAATACAACTTAACATGCACTCTTATATTTATATATGTATATATATTTACATATTTATTTACACACAATTGTTCGTGAATCGTCGGAAATAGTCACAGGTTAAATGAATCTATATAAATAGTTCAAACATTTCGAGACTCAACATTACAGGCTTTGCTTATTGTGTTGGAACATATAAAGATTAAGTTTTAATTTGGTCGTAAATTTCCCGGTCGTCACAGTACCTACCCGTTAAAGAAATTTAGTCCCGAAATTTGAGTGGAATGGTCATGGCTGACAATAAGTATGTTTTCATGACGTATCCGAGCTAGAAATTAGAGTTTTATCATCAGTGAGTAATATAGGTAAAAAAAATTGATTACGCGAAGAGTATAATCGAAGCTATCGCAAGAGAGGGAACTGATGACGTAGTTATGATTGATTTCCGGAATTCATGGGATTTAAAGAAAATCTTCGTAATAAGATTTGGTTCTTCGGCGATATAGGAAATCAGATCTTCTTTGATTAAATGCAATAATCTGTTTCGATTGCTCTGTCGGATATTTTACTATAAATTCACTCCCTTCGTTTCCTTATTTTCACAGCTCACACCTTCCATTCTTTCTCCCCTGATTCATATTTTTAAAGCATTCATTAATATGCTCCATCCAGTTCTGATCCTTGATATACTCTTACCTTTCATATCTGTCATTCTTCTCTTTCATCTACCACCGGAGGATTATATTTACTTCTACTATTATCTTGGGGTTATAGTGTTTTTAATTTTTTTCCGTGCCTTTACGTGGCAATACGTATTGATATGCACGGTTTGTAATTTATGTGTTGTTGTCGAGCTTTATATTTTCTTTATATTCAAGAGTTCCATACTTTCGTCTCCTCTTCCCGACTTCAAGTCAAGCGAATAATGGTCCGGAATTCGTAGATATGGATTTTGAAATGAACATAGTTAATGTTCTAGAAGGAAATCGTAATGGCACGATCTTGATTTTTCAAATTACTAGAATATCTGAAAAGATAGAACTATTAAGAATATATGTTCTTGATATACTTGGAGATTGGGTAGAATGTAAGAGTCGTGTAACATGGCACATGATGACGTTATGATCTGTGAATCATCACGTTCCATTAGAAACTCAGCATGACTTACTGTAATATAATCACGTTGATCAAGTGTCATTATATTATACTAACTCATGCATCAGTTCCCAACATTACTTCAATAACATTCATATTTCAAGCTCAAAAGTTTACAGAATATAGAAACTAACAGTTTCTATATGATGTAACACTGATAGCACGAAGAGATTAATGATTTCAGATAAGAATTGTTATGAAAATATTCTCGGAAATATCAAAGACATTTATGATGATATTTTCAGAATTTCTGAGATCGAATGTTGATGAAGAAAATCCTTTCGCAAGGATTTAGAATAAATAAGGAGCAAGATATTCACTAAAGACTTCATCAGAAACAGAATCATCAGGGTTCTTTATGTACAAGTTTAGTCCTTGTGATTTGCTCAGAGTCTCCTTCATGGTTTGCTCAATTCGTTTTTCAGTACCAAACTTCCTTTTGAGCTTTTCCAACGTATCTTTTTTTTTTATCAAACTTTTGACTGTTAAAATCATCCATAGTTTTTGTTGCTCCATTCAACTTTTCAAAATTTAGAGCATTAATTCACAGACTGGGTGCTTTTCTGAATTTCAGAACGGAAGATCATAGTTCTAAGAGATAAATGTTATATGGATACATATAACTGTTGTTGTGAAAACGTTGCGAGACTCAAAATACAAATTTGCTGATTCCCGGTAATTGGTATGGCAGTTCTCGTTACAAGATGCGGATGAGTATATGATAGGGTTTCAATGAATAAATATAATGATTTGTCAGAGAGATTTAAGCCAAAAAAAACAACGAGGCTGCTGGTACGTCTTCTGGTAATATGGTGGAATATAAAAGAATTCTCCTTTATAAAAAGGGTAATTGTATATATCAGGATTATAGTAAGGCTACTTCGAATGAAAAGTCGAAGTTGACTTGCTGGAGCTGTGACAAAATTGGCTACTTTGAAAAGGGATCGCAAAGTTATTTTTGCTAATAAATGCCAAAGGATCTGATGCGGCTACGTGTTAAACTTTTACTCAGTTGCCGAGAGTTTCTCAGGTGCATAACTATATGCATAAACCATTCCTTCCGTAGATGAAGTGCGGTTGATTCATCCTATCGATTGAGGTGTTTTCAAGAATCATGAAAGGTTTGAATGCAGATTGTAATCGTCAAGATACAGATGAGGTTTAAGATGAGATCAAGTGGCAAACTTGAAGATATGTTTAGTTTCATATGTTATAATCAATATTTTAATTCATTTTAATTATCCAATGTCGACAGTCCATATTTGATAGTCCACAATTAACAGTCCGATAATACATATATAGCTTAATATATAATATCCGAATTAATTAATACGTATCGGGACCCGTGTACATGTCTCAGACTCGATCACAACTCAAAGTATATATATTATTATAGAATCAACCTCAACCCTGTATAGAGAACTCGATCATTACTGCATATAGAGTGTCTATGGTGATTCCAAATAATATATATAGATGCATCGATATGATATGTCAAAACCTTGTATACGTGTCCCGATATTTAAAGTGCGTAAAATAAATAACAGGAATTAAATAACGATAACTAAAGTGCGTAAAGTAAATAACAGAAATTACATGACAGTAAATAAAATTGCGGGAATGTAAATTGCGATAATTAAATTGCAATAAATAAAATGCGATAAATAGAATGTAATCAGTTAGCTAGGAACAGTTAGCTGGAACAGTTAGCATGGTTTCTTAACAAAATTCCATATTATTAATTAGTCTGTTTCTAATCAATTTTTATTGTGTCCATTATTTCTTCATTATGCCACTTGTTGGATTCTGGTAAGTAAAAATCCAAATATGAAATTGAATTTGAATGAAAATGGTTATTCTGTGGTGAACGGATTCGTATATCGATAGATGTAGGTAGGATGGTAATCGACCGTTGAATCAGATTCGAAGACTGTACAATGTAACTTATTAATGTGAAATCTTAAATATTTCTCGGGTATTACCTACCCGTTAAAATATTTTTACCATTAACAGTTTGTACGAAAGAATTTTTAATCACAATCTTTATGAAAATATATTTACATCTATATTTTCTTCATATGTAATTATGGATTTAATGAGTCAATGTGATATTAAACTCATCAGATTTACGATTAGAACTATGATACATAATCTCTAAAACATTAGAGTTTACATAATCGTCATGTCGAACGAAGATAAATGATGTAGAATGATTTGTGGAACGATAATTATACTCGAGGTACAGAATGAGATGTTGAGGCATGGATTGTTGAAACTTGGGTTGTTGGTGGTACTGGTGCCATTGGTGTTAAGGCTGGTGATGTTACTGGTGTTGGTGATACTGTTGATGATTGCAAATTGTATACCGTGCTCTCTAAAGTTAATACTCGAGCTCGGAGTTCTCTAACTTCTTCTACTAACCCGAGTTGTTTATCAATGTGAGGTAGAGGTCGGATATCTTCTCTAGTTCCATTAATGGTAGTTTCAAGACGAAAAATTCTTGCAAATAGGGTATAAACGGTATTGCGAACGGGTTCGCCGGTGAGCGGGTCAAGTACTCCAAGGTTAGGTGGTAGATTTGATTCATGATATGGAGTACCTTCTTCCTTTCTCCATAGGGTGAGTATGTCGCGAACTCATCCCCATTTTCTCCAGTAATCACGGTAGTTGATTGGTTGGTGTGCTCCTGTCACGCTGTCTTCGAAGTCAGAGGAACTTGGTCGATTCGTAGAGGCCATCTTAAACGATCTCAGGAAAGATTTTTGGTATGAAGAGTTTAGTGGCATCAATTGATAGTTAGATGGTATTCTCAATGCATAATTTGCATAGATATATATAGTACCAGGATCCCTTAAATTAAGGAGAAATTTACGAGAGATATCAGGCAAGGTCTACAGTAACAGATACACTAAGATATGAATTGTCAGATACGCTAAGATATGAATTTTGTCTATACACTAGTCATGCAGTCAATGCAGTAAAATGTGTCTAGACTAAGAATAATGAGTAGGTAATTTCCTAAGGATGATAAGCAGATGTTTTCCGATAAAAATGATAAGCAAAACTTTTGACATGCAGACACGGTCGAAGTCCAGACTCACTAATGCATCCTAATGACTATCAGTTAGGCACGCTAATGCAAGACCTGGTTCGCTAAGACCACCGCTCTGATACCAACTGTAGAGACCCGTCCTAATCCATCCGGACGAAGTCCATATCGATTACAAACGATTCACAACAGTTGATTACATCGCAAGGTAATTGACCTCTATATGATAAATTTTACAAACATTGTATTCATTTTTAAAAGACAAACTTTCGTTACATCGACAGTTGACAGGCATGTAAAGCATTTCATAATATATCCAAATATAATTGACTTAATAATAATCTTGATGAACTCAACGACTCGAATGCAACATCTTTTGAAATATGTCATGAATGACTCCAAGTAATATCTCTAATATGAGCAAATGCACAGCGGAAGATTTCTTTCGTACCTGAGAATAAACATGCTTTAAAGTGTCAACCAAAAGGTTGGTGAGTTCATTAGTTTATCATAAAGAATCATTTCATAATTTTAATAGACCACAAGATTTCATACTTCCATTTCTCATAATCATACGTCCCATGCATAGAGACAAAAATATCATTCATATGGATTGAACACCTGGTAACCGACATTCACAATATGCATATAAGAATATCCCCATCATTCCGGGATCCTCCTTCAGACATGATATAAATTTCGAAGTACTAAAGCATCCGGTACTTTGGATGGGGCTTGTTGGGCCCGATAGATCTATCTTTAGAGTTCGCGTCAATTAGGGTGTCTGTTCCCTAATTCTTAGATTACCAGACTTAATAAAAAGGGGCATATTCAGTTTCGATCATTCAACCATAGAACGTAATTTCGATTACTTGTGTCTATTTCGTAAAACAGTTATAAAAGTTGCGCATGTATTCTCAGCCCAAAAATATAAAGGGTAAAAAGGTAAATGAAACTCACAATACTGTATTTTGTAGTAAAAATACATATGACGACATTGAACAATGCAGGGTTGGCCTCGGATTCACGAACCTATATCAAGTATTAACACATTATAGTATAAATCAATTAAGTTTATATATTTGTTATGTATTAATTATTCTTATAATATATTATGATACTTATCTGATATTTAATTAATGTTATATCAATAATATTAGTTGAAACATAATTTTATGTAATATTAGTATATTTTATGTAATAATATATTTACATATATATCTTTTGTTTTGTAAAATTAATAATTGTAGAAATACCTAAGGATAATAATAATAATATTAATAATAATAATAATTTTTAAAAGTATAAAACTACCTTAGGAGTCAGTTTTAAAAAATTGCACCAAGCCGGGCTCGAACCCGAGACCTCTCGCTCACTCATCAACACCCTTAACCATTCCTCCATTTCAGTTTTTCTGATTTATAATATAAACCCAAATACTTATCTATTACATGTTTCAACCCACTTCATCTTCTTCACCAAAATCTAAACAATCAAACAACTTCATTCTTAATAGTCAATCATCAAAATGGTTTTAGGACTTCTAAACAAACATGAAACAAAAAATAAAAATGTGTTCATGATATAAAAAAAATGAGAAAAAAAAATAAAAAAATCCTACTGCTTGCTGGTAGCCAAGAAAAAAAAATTTTGTTTTCAATTTTGAGTTCGTTTTGGACAATCTTTACAACATGAAACATGTTTCAAATCATTCCTAAAAACTATTGAAATCGTCAATTGAACTTAAAACATCAAAACAAGCTCTAATTTCTCCAAGAACAAAACAGTTGACTTTTGACAATTTAACTTTGACTCGCAAATTCGAATTCGTTATCAAGAATTGGAACTTGAGATTTTGCAGGAAGTTTAAGTAAATGATTCCTAACAACTCTACATTTTTAGTTTTTGAAATTTGTTTCGAATTCACGTTAGTGTATATCACTGTGAAGAACTCAAGAACTCAAAAATTGATTTTTAGATTAAGAGTGTTATAGGTTATGATTACAACATGAATTGTGTTGCAAATCATTCGTATAATCTTTATGGATCATCAAATTAACTGGAGATATCAAAACAAACTCGAATTTGATTCAAGAACACTTAGTTGACTTTGAAAACCAAAACTTTGACTCTCAAATTAGAAATTAATAGAAAGAATTGAGGATTGAAAACTTACAGATAGTTTAGATAGACGATTTCTAACATGACTGCATTATTACATTTTTAAAATTTGTTCTAAATCAAAATATGGTGAAAAAGATGAATGTACAGAGTGTCGAGCTTATTTTCTGGGTTTCCTTTGTTTTCAACTCAAATTGCAGTTTGTAACTTATATAGAGTGATTAGGTACATGATTTAACAGTTAAATTGATTTCCAATTGATTTGTGAAGTAGACTTGTAACAAACTGGAGACATGAAGTACGTAAATTATTTTCATGTGAAGAAAAAGAAAAAAAATTGATAGTTACTTCTAACAGAATGGGATTCCCTATTTTTATTTTTAATAAATATTAATAGTAAATACCCTAATAATATTAATAATAATTCTAATAAAATAACTAAATAATATCATAAAAATGATAATAAATAAAAATAAGAATTCGTTTAAATCATAAATAAATTTTAATCTTAATTATCTTGTACATTATTTTACATTTTCAATTCAAATGATTATTTTGTATTTTATTAATACAACTTAACATGCACTCTTATATTTATATATGTATATATATATTTACATATTTATTTACACACAGTTGTTCGTGAATCGTCGGAAATAGTCACAGGTTAAATGAATCTATATAAATAGTTCAAACATTTCGAGACTCAACATTACAGGCTTTGCTTATTGTGTTGGAACATATAAAGATTAAGTTTTAATTTGGTCGGAAATTTCCCGGTCGTCACAGGATGTGCGCCCAGCCATAGTGGGACCGGATGGAAAGGGTAGGAATAGTATAATCACGTACTAACAACTGTTTTTGTATGTATATTATCTAACGCATGCGTGTATCTTTGCAGAAATGAGGATGAAGAAGGTGCTGACTGCGAAAGAGATTGCGGGAATCTCCTTCCGCAAGCAAGATGTGAACGTACAGCTAGAGCAGGAGAAAGCTAGCGATAACGTGGAGCTATTGCCTGCGGCATCTGGCAACAAACGCAAAGCAGCTGAGACTTCTGCAGCTCAGCAGAAGAAGAAGAAGATGACTCCCAAACAAAGGGAGGACATGCGGAACGATAACTTTGTTCCAATCGAGCCGCGCTCCGCAGAACTACCTCCCCACATTACTGGTTAGCGTCCATTCCTTGCGCGTATACCGAATACTAAAGTTTATGTTATAACTATTTACTGATATGCAGAGCATGTGGAGGAGACGCAGCCGTCCACCCCGCGGGTCAACCCAGATCTCGAAGCTACCGCCACATCAAAGGATAAGGCGATACACGTGGATTCCGATTCCACACCAACTCCTCTTCAAGGTAGCTTCCGCCTTGCCAACCTCAGCCAACTCACACAATCTTCTGCGGAAAATGCCGCAGAGCAGTCTGCGTTCCTGCAGCAAATCTTTCCGGCCGAATTCCGCGAGCAACTGGCCGCTCTGCCGTTCAACCAGGCGTACAATTCCTTCATTCAAAACGGCCTGGTATTTTTCGGCATGTTTGCGGATCAGGCCCACCGCTCCTCCAGCATATACCAGCTAGCTCTGCGCAAAGAGGTAGAGCTAGGGCTACTGCAGGCGGGTGTAGATCAGGTCAAGAAGGATAGGGATGCTGCTGAGGAGGCGCGCAAGGCAGTTGAGTCGACCGCGAATGAAACCAAAACTGCGCTGATTGAAGAAAGAAAAAAGAGCCGTGAGCTGGTTGGTGCGGTTGAGCAGGCGAAGGGGGATGCAGAGCGGTTGCGGTCGGAGCTTGAGAAAGTGACGAGGGAAAGGGATGACGCGGTAACCAACCGCGAACTGGCAGAGGCGGATCTAGCGAAGCTGCGCACCGCACTCCCTACCATTGCGCAAAAGGTGATGGACTCAGAGCCTGTGTCCGACAAGTTCAATGCCTACGTTGATGCGGTCAGGGACCATGAAATCAACAAGGCTGTGCAGGAGGTAATCCAAGCTTGCGGTCTAACACCGCCGTTCCCCGACATCGTTCAAAAGAAGCTAAAAGAGGGAACGGCTGCGGCGTTAATGGAGGCGGAAGAAGCCATCAAGTCCATCCCTATCCCCCTAATCAACGCATTTGCTGCGGACCCGAACATGTCGATCGATGGGTTTTTGAAGGAGGATTATTAGTGTTGGATTGCGCCGTAAGTCCTATGCTTAGGCAGGTATTTGTATTTTTGCAGCCCTATGTCCCGTGTTGGGCAGGCGTTTCAAACAATTACCTCTTATGTATATATATTTCTGTTATGCATGCGTAGTGTGTTTATTTGTTTATATATCGCGAATCAAAACAAAAGGTGAACCGCATGCCCATGCGCATAGTTAACCAAAACTCATGCGTATGCGGATGGTACTGCGTAAAATAAACCAATACTTTAACAATTTACCTTTAATAATTTAGACTCAGAAGCTACTGCGTTTTTGCTTTGTCATGTACTAGAGGTGCACGGTAGCTATATGGTAAGCAACGCAACTAAAAACAAGCCAATGTCTTTATGCTTAAGAGTTCCTCAAGCAAACCAATGCGAGAGTAATTACACACAAGCAAACCAATGCTTGTAATTTTTTAAGTCGACTTTGCAGCCATCTAGTCTGCGTGGCGCTTGGCTAGGGGAAAACGAATTCCCTTTGCCTGCCGTTAGCGTCTAGCCTTGTAACCAAACAAGCTTCTGCCGCACGGGGGCTAGAGGACACCCCTTAAGTAGGCAGGAACCGCATACAAAAAAGATTTAAACAACAAAAGTATGCGCGAGTAAATATTTAATTGGCATTAATCACAATTACAACCGCGACACATCCAAACGGACGGAAATTACATAGAAAAAATAATGTGCTACAATAAACTGGAGTGATCAGGTCCACCTAGCTACATATAACATTTTTTCAATAACGTCGCGTGCCAAGTGCGTTTCACAGGTTTTCCATCTAATGTCTCGAGATGGTACGCCCCGGTATTGTTTGCCTTCGCTACCCTGTATGGACCTTCCCTACGGGGGCCCAGTTTCCCAGTATCCTCCGCATGACTTGCGTCGTTCTGACGCCAAACCAAGTCACCGCACTTGTAAGAGCGCGAACGCACACGCTGATTATAGTACTTTGCAACTTTTTTCTTGTTATTTGCTTCGTTGACAGCCGCAGAGAGTCTGCGCTCTTCCAACAAATTAAGATTTTCCCGCAAAGCTTCAGAGTTATTTTGCTCATCAAAATTTTGTATGCGGAACGTTGGTACCCCAATTTCTGCGGGTACAACAGCTTCTGATCCATAGACCAAACTGAACGGGGTCTCACCAGTGCTTGCTTTGGGTGTTGTTCTATGCGCCCATAAAACCTTCGGTAGTTCATCCACCCAACCAACGCGACCATGACCCAACCTAGCTTTGATTCCAGCTACTATATCCCGGTTGGTGACTTCGCACTGGCCATTTGCCTGCGGATGCGCAACAGATGTAAAAGTTTGCTTAATATTAAGCTCCGCGCACCAGCTGCGAAAAGGGTCACCCGCGAACTGCGTACCGTTATCACTAACAATTTCGTTTGGTATACCAAATCGACAGACGATGTCTTCCCATACAAAATTTCGCACCCTTTTTCCTGAGATTGCTGCCAGCGGTCTCGCTTCGACCCACTTTGTGAAATAGTCAATTGCAACAATCAAGAATTTGATGTTTCCTGCGTGTGCAGAATGTGCGTAAGATACTGATGTGAGTAGCATGTTTAGAAAATAAATGATAAAATTACCTCGGCCCTTTGGGAATGGTCCGACTATGTCGATTGCCCATTTGCAGAATGGCCACGTTGAGGAGACTGATATCATTGGATGCGCAGGTGCTCTGCTAATAGGTGCATGTATTTGGCATGATTCGCATTGCTTGACTATGGGCGCAGTATCCGCGTACATGGTGGGCCAATAATATCCTAGCCGCATTATTTTTGACACAATGGACCTGTGCCCCGAATGGAGTGCACATGCACCCTCATGCACCTCGCGTACAACTTCCTCCGCCTCTTTCGGGCCAATGCACCTTATGTGCAGTCCCAAATAATTCTTTCGATATAGGACGTCACCCTCAAGGGCATACAGCGCTGCCTTAACGCGGACTTTCTTTGCATCAGCGGAATCCGCAGGAGAAGTGCCATCCCACAGAAAAGCCACGATGGGCGTCATCCATGTTGAGCTTAATTCCTCAACTGGTGCCACTAAAGGCATCATAACAATGGATTTCGCATTGAGTTCTTCTATTAGAACTTTCTTCCCCATATGATCAAAAGCCAAGGCAGCCAGTTTGCTTAGCGCATCCGCTTTCTTATTTTGCCCCCGCATTACGTGGGAGATTTGAAAAGCTTCAAACTGGTCAGCGAGGTTGTGAACAAGCGATAGATATTGCTGCATGGCTATGTCATGCGCTTCGAAATCTCCGCTGACTTGACTGCATACCAGCTTTGAATCCACATATGCGTGCAAAATTTTAACATTTAACTTATGCGCAATGCGAATACCTGCTAACAGAGCCGCATACTCTGCTTCGTTGTTCGTAACAGCAAAATTAAACAGCAGTGCGTATGTATGCTCTTCGCCATCCGGGCCTGTTAAAATTACACCCGCACCTGCACCAGATGCGTTGCACGCACCATCTGTGTACAATTCCCATGGTGACAAAGTTGGTGCAGGTGGATCCTGATGTTCTGCTGATGCCTCGACATCCGCAGGTAATTCTGCTAGGTAATCAGCAAGTATTTGACCCTTAACCGCACTGCGCGAAGAAAAATTTATTTCATGTTCTCCTAATTCAACTGCCCACTTAGCCATTCGGCCAGAAATCTCAGGCTTGTATAACACCTGAAAGAAAAATGATTGCGTTAGTCAATGCGGTAACCCCGGTCATTGCCGCAAAGTAGGCGGTTAACAACCTGTTTGATTGGTTGATCAGTTAGGACCACAATTGGATGTGCTTGAAAATATCGGCGCAAACGCCGCGCCGTATGGACCAGCGCATATACGAGCTTTTCTATCGGTGAGTAGTTTACTTCGCTTGATGTCAGCGTCTTGCTTACGAAGTAGACCGGCATTTGCGTCTGAGAAAAACCTCAGTCGTTAAGTTTCTGCGAAATAAATAAAGCATGTAAATTAATGGATTACCTTTTCGCGATCCGCGATGAGAACTGAACTGACAGCTTCCTTCGATGCCGCGAGGTACAGCGTTAGCGTTTCTCCAGATACTGGCGCAGTAAGTGTTGGTAATTCCGCAAGCACCTTTTTCATCTCCTGAATGGCTGATTCTGCTTCCTGAGTCCATACGAAGTCTTTTTTCTTTAAGCAATTCTTCAAAGTATTGAAGACTGGCAATTGTCGCTCTGCGGCCTTCGACAAAAACCGCGTGATCGTCGCAAGCTTCCCGGTTAGACTCTGCACATCTTTCTTTTTTTTCAGAGATGGCAAACTATCAATGGCTTCAATCTTTTTGAGATTTGCCTTGATTCCCCGCGCTGTCACCACATGACCTAGAAACTTGACTTCCTCTTCCCCAAAACTACACTTGAGCGGGTTAAGCTTCATGTTTATTCTGCGTAGAGACGCAAACGTTTCTAGGATGTCCGCGAGCATTTCTTCTTCAGTGTTGCTCTTAATTACCAAGTCGTCAACGTACGCTTCAAGATTTCTACCGATTTGGTGCTTGAATGCTGCGTCAATTACACGCTGATAGGTCGCGCCAGCATTCTTTAAATCGAAAGGCATCTTCGTGTAACAATAAATACCCTGCGGCGTATGAAAAGCAGTCTTGTCCTCATCTTCCGCAGCCATTAAGATTTGGTGATAACCCTTGTATGCGTCCAGAAAACACTTGTACCTAAATCCCGATAGTGATTCTACCTTCCAGTTTATCTCCGGGAGAGGGTAGTTGTCCTTAGGACATGCCTTATTAATGTCCTTGAAATCAACGCACATTCGCCAGTTACCGTCAGCCTTTTTCACCAACACAGGATTAGCAACCCATGTCTGATAGCGCACTTCCCGCAGAATGTTTGCTTTGACTAGGTTATCTACTTCTGCGCACAACCAATCACTGCGTTTAAGAGCCATATGCCGCTTCTTTTGCCTAACGGGTGTCAATGATGGATTAACGTTTAACTTATGTTCCGCAGTATCCCGCAGAACCCCGGTCATGTCTGACTCGCGCCATGCGAAAATATCTGCGTTAGCTGACAATATTCCATGCAACTTGCCCTTCGTTTCGGCTGACAAGCCTTCGTTTCGGCTGACAATATTCCATGCAACTTGCCCTTCGTTTCGGCTGACAAGCCTGCGCCGATTTTAATTCGCTTATCCGGATGCAGGCGATTTGCTATTACTGCACAGTTTGCAAGTTGCTCTTCTACGCTAGGAGCGCTTACAGACGCGACAGATCCACACAACTCGGTTGCTTGATGTGATGCAACTGTGGCAACGCCTCCTACTGTGGGAAACTTAATCAAACCATGCACTACCGATGGTATGATGTTGAAACGCCGTATGAAGTTTCTCCCTAGCAGTGCGTTATATCGTGAAGTTGAACGAACCACATAAAAATCGACCAATTCATGTCTGATCATCTGCGGGTTCCTGTCATCCGCAAGCTCTATCATTAATTCTATCCGGCCTAGCGGCCACGAGTTTTCTCCGGAAAACCCTGATAGCGTAATATCAGGCTGGCGTAACTGCGCTTTGACTTCTGCCGGAAGGAAACGATAACAATGCTCATACATAATATCGACACCGCTGCCAGTGTCAACATGCATGCGCTTAATCTGGATTCCGCAATTAGGGATGCGACACTTGATGATAATGGGCTCATTAATAGAATCAATTGACATTACAGGAGGGAAAGTGATTGGGAGAAGCTCCCAATCCTGGTGATCATTGTACTTTCTCCGTTGGCTGATTTTCTCTGCGTCAACCATGTTAATGGTTAAGTCGGCATTTTTTGCTTTGTCAACTTTCTGCCACGCGAAAGTCTTAGACTTCGAAGCCTCTTCTGCGGCCTTTCCCTTGTCCTTTTTAGATGGTTTTAGATGATCCAATTTGCCCACGCGAAGCGCTTCCAGAACCCGTTCCATCAAGTTTTTACACCGATTGGTGTCGTGACCATAATCGTCATGAAATTCACAATACTTTGTTTTATCCCGCTTACCAAATTCTGTAAGCGGAGTTGGAACCGCAAAGGTTGCGCATACCGGTTCGGTTGCCAAAATTTCTTTTGGCGTTTTAGACAAAATTTTGAGCAGCGCATAGTTCTGATTATTGATGCCGCGCTGATTATTATTTCGATAATTGCCACTTGATTTCCCTTTATCATTCCTGATAGGACCACCGCTAGGATACCTTCCGCGAGAGTTGTTACCGCAATTTTGATCGCGCGAACGATCATCGTCGTCCCTCCTCTCGTTGCGTGAGCTAGCTGTTGGGATGTCATTATCTTCACCACTCCGCATATAGTCGTGGCATTCATTAAGCGCCTCAGCATAAGTTGTTGGGACTGTATGGCGCAGACGCCTTACCAGTGTTGGATGACGTTATGAGTTTATACCATGTATGAGTCCGGAAATCTGTTGCTCTGGTTTGAGATCTGGTATGCGCAGACACTCGTTAGTATATCTTGTGAGAAATTCACCCAAAGATTCCTTGGACTTCTGCACGATGTCATGGCATTCAATGTGAGTACGCTTGCGTGGTCTCTGATTCTGATATTGCAGTAAAAACTTTGTCCGCAGATCCATAAACCCGGCAATACTACCCGCTGGCAACTTATTAAACCACTCACGAGCAATACCCTGTAGTGTCATAGGAAATATCTGACATGCAACCGGATCCACCCAGCCTTGAGTGCGCATTGCGCCTTCGAAACGCTGTAAAAATCATCTGGATCAGTCAGGCCATTGTAAGTACCCAACGTGCTAGGTATCTTTGGTGCTGATGGAAACGGGTATGCGGATATATGCGGAGGAAACTTGTCAAAGGTAGTCGGTAGCTCGAAGGGTGGTTTAACAGGATCCCCTTTCAAGTTCGCAAAGAAACGCTTCATCATGTCCTGAACAAAGTCAGGTTGTGAAAATAAGTGAACCATATCAGGAGGTGCGGCCTGCATGAATTGACTTGCAAGATTTGCCTGCCCTTGAACACTTTGCCAAGGTTAACCCTGAGTCTGTGGATATAACCAAGGCTGCTGCGTTGGAAAATAGGGATGACTTAAAGACGCAGAGTACACAGGTGGTTGTAAAGGAAGTGAAACCTGTGGCGCAGATATCTGCGAAACCTGAGGATACACACTTAAAAGCCCGACTGTATGCGCTGTGCTTTGCTGCTGTGCTGTTATCGGCGCCTAATGAGAGTTTGCATCTGGGATGACACCAAACCCCCAACTATTAAGTAACGCCTGCGCATCCGCAGGAGTTAAAAATTGTGAAACTGGGCGCGGTGGTTGCCAAAGTTGCAACGGTGTAAACGATGAATTCTGCTGAACACTCTGCGTCTGCAGAGGGATTGAAACCGTGGTACTGTAAATAGGTACCTGGCCGCAGCAAACCACATGCGGCCCAGTTGTTCCACCGCTAGTGCCTGTCAAGATGACCCTTGGATCCACTGACGAAAAGTCCAGCCGCGTGGTTGTGACTGGTGAGTTTGCTCTTGGCGGTGTAATCCCGTCTGAATATATCGGCTTGTACCTCTGAAAGGGTTCGCCGGATATAGGTGGAGGGTACATCGTGTACCCCGCCTGAATAGCCGCCTCCGTAGTCATAACCGGTGTCTGTTGACTACCAGACGGTGCGTTTTGAATATCTGTTTGGGTATGTTCCGATGATTCCTCGGAAGTCATGACACTGTTAAAGAAAAAATTCAAAAATTTTGTAAATAACGAGTCATACAATTCAAAACCTTAAAAGAAAAAGCAATTAAACAGTCTTGAATTAATTCGACTCTCAATGAAAGCACCACTTGATCATGCAAATTTTTACCATAGGGTTTAATATGCCTGCTCAATATGTAGAGGGGTTTAAGGATCTTAGAACGTGGCTCTCCGGTCCGGCTACCATGAATAACCCTGGCCGACATGATGATGTCGGCGGGGTGGCCAAGTGATTAAGTCCACCTCCGATAACGGTCGTCGATCAGGAGGCCCCAAATAAGGTCGTAGGTACTAGCTTACGAAAGACTAACCTGTTAACCTTGAAAAGATGCTGAATGATGCCGTTTTTACGTAATGTGTATCGTAGGTGATGGCTACGTAATATGCTGTGTATCGTAGGTGATGGTTAGGGTTTGTATTTATAGGCAAACCCTAATTCTAGAACCGTCCCAGATCATTATAACCTCATCCATAACTGACTCCCCCGAATCACGGATATAATTATGGAAAAGATATTTACTTGACAGCTAAGCAACCGCCGTACCGGGAATAAAGGCATTCGCACGCCGCATAACGCACACAAGAACACGCATACGCGCAATAGTGATTGCCTGCATACATATGTGGTGCGCCTGCGGGTTGCGGTATCATTACATACATTTGTTTTTGTCTCCCTCCTATGTGGGATAGCTTTTCACCCCAACAATCCTCCCCTCAAACCGAGACCACATCATCGAGCCTCCCCTTCAACGATACTCCTGCCATCTTATATCACCGGTCTCTTTTCTTTCACTTTTCTTTCACTACCAGGACACGCCTCTTATACCGCCGATCTCTTTCTTTCACTTTTTCTTTCACCATCGGGACACGCCGCACTTCCACGCCTTGGGAAGGAAGACTTACGATATAAGGCACCATGGCTCCATTATCGTTGGCAAACTGAGGGGTGTGCCATGTCGCACCGTGCGCTTAGGGGTGCGCCACCACTGCGTCGTTCACCACATCGGGCTATAGCCTAGCTCTGATACCAGTTGTAAGGATATTAGGACCCAAAACAACGCAAGTGATTCAACAAGATCACTCACCGATAGTAATTCTACAAGATTACTAACCCACTTAATGAACGAAAGATTATAAATGCAAGAAATATAAATCGACACAAGAGATAACGTGGTTATATGCAATCGTTGTGATTGCTTTAGTCCACGGACCAACTAGAGAATGTATTTACTGAATATTTGTGGTGTGTTTACAATGAGTTACAAGAGGGTCTATTTATAGAATGATTTAAGGAGTAAGCTAAAAACAATTCCTTGAAGCTTCATGTGAGTTTCCTAACAGCTTCATGGAGGCTACATGTGAGTTTCCTGACAGCTTCGTGGAAGCTACATGTGAATTTCTTCACAACTTCGTGGAAGCTACATGTGAGTTTCCTAACAACTTTGTAGAAGCTACATGTGAGTTTCCTAACAACTTCGTGGAAGCTTCGTGTGAGTTTCCTGGAATCTTCCCTCTAATTGTTTAAAGTTCTCCATATCTCCAACAATCTCCCACTTGGAGACTTTGAACAAACCCAACCTTCGTCAACCTAAAAAATATCAACGATCTAACCAAGAACGTTAAACCACCATTATACCGCCAAACTCCATTTGGGACACGCACACTCAACACATACTTCGGATGAGCAGACTTTCGATACAAGGTCTTCAACACTACTTGTTAGAATTGAAACATTAACTCTCTAATTCTCTAGTTGGGGTCTTCTCTTATCAATTCATTAGAAGACCAATTGAGGTAATGCAAAACCTCAATTTTTCTGTCGTAACAACCTTAGTAAACATATCAGCAGGATTCTTCGTACCAAGGATTTTCTCCAATAATAAAGTACCATCATTTATATTTTGTCGAATAAAATGATACCTTATCTTGATGTGTTTCGTACGACTATGAAACACCGGATTCTTCCCAAGATGAACCGCACTTTGATTATCACAATTCAAGACGCAATAGTATTGTCTTTTACCCAACTCACCTAAGAAGTTTTTCAACCAAACAAGCTCTTTAGAAGCTTCTGCAATAGCCATATATTCAGCTTCGGTGGTTGATAAAGCAACACTCTTTTGTAGTCGAGACATCCAACTAACCGCCGTCTTCCCTATTGTGAAAACATAACCCGTGGTGCTTTTTCCCGAATCGTCACATCCACCCAAATTAGCATCCGCATAACCTCTAAGTATGACATTGCTTTTAGAGAAGCACAATCCCATATTAGAAGTACCTTTCAAATAACGAAGTAACCATTTAACCGCTTCCCAATGCTCTTTCCCCGGATTAGACATATAACGACTTACAACTCCCACTGCGTGAGCAATATCGGGTCTTGTACAAACCATGGCATACATAACACTACCCACGGCCGATGCATATGGAACCTTTTCCATCTCCATTTTGTCTTCTTCCATTTTAGGTGATTGACTTTTCGATAGCTTTATCGTGCTACCCAAAGGCATAGAACGAGCCTTTGAATTTTTCATGTTAAACCTCTCTACAACTTTCTCAATATATTTGGATTGAGACAAGTATAGAGTACCCTTCACACGATCACGCACAATACTCATGCCAAGTATTTGCCTAGCACCACCAAGATCTTTCATATCTAACTCATGGGAAAGTAATCCTTTCAACTTGTTGATTTCTGACATGTTGGAACCTGCAAGTAACATGTCATCAACATACAACAATAAGATTATGTAAGAAGACTTGAATTTCTTCAAGTAGCAACAGTGATCTGCTTCACATCTTAAGAAACCAATCTTCTTCATAAACTCTTCAAACTTCAAGTACCATTGTCGAGGTGTTTGCTTCAATCCATACAAACTTTTCTTTAGCTTACAAACCCACTTCTCTTTATCCTTTATCTCAAAGCCCTCGGGTTGCCTCATATAGATCTCTTCATCAAGGTTACCATGTAAGAATGCGGTCTTCACATCTAGTTGCTCTAGATGTAAGTCCTCAGATGCAACCATAGAAAGTACCAAACGAATAGTAGTCATCTTCACCACCGGTGAAAATATCTCTTGGTAGTCAACTCCTTTCTTTTGTTGAAAGCCTTTAACCACCAAACGAGCCTTGTACCTTTTCTTGCCATCCAACTCATTCTTGATTCGATACACCCATTTACTTTGCAACGCCCTTTTATCATGAGGTAACTTCACTAGTGACCAAGTTTTATTCTTCTCAAGTGACCCCATCTCTTCTTTCATGGCAAGCTCCCATTGTATGGATTCTTTTGTCTTTCTTGCCTCAAAGTAACTTTCAGGTTCACCATCTCGGTATAGAGCAAGTAGTTTGCTGATGGAAAATACCTAGGATTAGGTTTGGGCACTCTAGTCGAGCGTCTTAGTGTAGGAGTAACCGGAATGGTTGGACCCGTTTCATTTGTATCCTCCTCATCACCAGAACTCGCACTATGTTCGGAATCATCACCACTTTCCGAATCATTTCCATCATTAGCATTTTCTGATGCCTCACCGTTAATTGGTAATTCATTGTTACCCGTACTCCCACTAGAACCTGCAAGATCATCAATAGAAACATCGTCAAAAGTAACATGACCCGGTTTAAGACTCCCCGTTTCCGGTTTACCATAAACCGAATCTTCATCAAAGGTAACATCACGAGAACGAATCACTTTTCTAGCCTCGTTATCCCAACAACGATAGCCCATTTCATCTGACCCGTAACCTATGAAAGTACACTTCTTTGACTTAGCTTCAAGCTTGTCTCTATCCGCATCTTTGGTCTTCACATAAACATTACACCCAAAGATCCTAAGGTGATTATCACTCACCTTCTTACCATGCCATTCAACCCAACGGTGTTGAGGGTCCCCTGTTTATCAAATAAGCCGCCGTATTAACCGCATCTGCCCAAAACATCTTAGGCAAACCGGCATGTAGTCTCATACTCTTAGCCCTTTCATTTAACGTACGATTCATACGTTCGGCGACCCCATTGTGTTGCGGTGTCTCCGGTACTGTTTTCAACATTCTAATACCGAGCTTTGCACAATGGTCTTTAAACTCAAGACTACCATATTCCCCTCCATTATCCGACTTCAAGCACTTGACTTTCAAATTAGTCTCATTTTCTACCATAGCTTTCCACTTCACAAAAGTATCAAATACATTGGATTTAGCTTTAAGAAAATAAACCCATACCTTTCGAGTGGAGTCGTCAATGAAGGTGACATAATAGCGAGAACCTCCATGTGATTCTACATTCGTTGGACCAAATACATCCGTATGAACAAGCTCCAATTTCTCCAACTTAGGTGCATTCCCCGATTTCCCAAAAGTCACCTTCTTTTGCTTCCCATAGACACATGGTTCGCAAAACCCAAGTTCTACCCTTTTTAAATTCAGAATCCTCCCACTCGAAACGAGCATCTTCATACCTTTTTCACTCATATGCCCGAGTCTTCGGTACCATAGAGTTGATTCAGACTCAACATTAACCGTAGCAACCACCGTGTCTTCATCAAACACTTCAACCATATAAAGAGTTCCTCTTTTATGTCCACGAGCCACAATACAACTACCCTTAACCACCTTCTATTGGCGGTTTTCAAAATTAACCGTGTTACCTTCATCATCTAATTGACCAACCGAAATAAGTTTCCTTTTTAATTTAGGAATGTACCTTACGTTTTTCAAGGTCCAATTAGAGCCAAGAGTAGTCTTCAATACAACATCTCCAATGACCTCTATATTGAGTTGTTTATCGTCCGCCAATCTCACCTTGCCTTGATATGAACGAAAATTCTTCATCATGCTTTTGACATGAGTAGCATGAAACGAAGCTCCCGAATCCAAAATCCAAGACTCCATAGAATTTTCAACACTACATAAAAGTGCATCATCACTTTCTTCCTCGGTCAAGTTCACACCTTTTGCCGGACCATTTTTACAATTCCTTTGAAAGTGTCCTTTTTGATTGCAACCCCAACAAACAGCTTCACTTCTATCTTTCAATGGATACCTCTTCTTAGACTTCTTTCTACCCTTCTTCTCACCGCGTTCAAATTTCCTACCACGGTTGTCAGTACTTAACAAAGAACCGGATGTTGATTCCCCCGAGTTTCTCCTACGAGTATCTTCACCTAGAATCAAATCCCTTATTCCTTCGAACGCTAGCTTAGTAGTTCCCGTAGAGCTACTAACCGCGGTAACCGTACCCGACCAACTTTCCGGTAATGATGAAAGCAAGATTAGTGCCTTTAACTCATCATCAAACACAATATCTACCGATGCTAACCTCGTTATGATGTTGTTGAACTCGTTGATATGATCCGTTGCACTTGTACCTTCCTTCATCTTCGTATTGAACAATTGATGCATGAGAAATACCTTATTAGAAGCGGTAGGTTTCTCATACATGTTAGAGAGTGCTTTCAAGCAAGCAAACGTCGTCTTCTCATTCACAACGTTGTATGCAACGTTCTTAGCAAGTGAGAGACGAATAGCGCCCAAAGCTTGACGATCCAAAAGCGTCCAATCGGCATCGTTCATGCTTTCAGGCTTGGTCTCTAACAAGGGTTGGTGTAGCTTCTTTTGATACAAGTAATCTTCAATTTGCATCTTCCAAAAGCCAAAGTCTCTCCCATCGAATCGGTCGATTCTAAACTTCCCGTCTTCCGTCATCGTTCCCTTAACGAAACCTTGTGCTCTGATACCAGTTGTAAGGATATTAGGACCCAAAACAACGCAAGAGATTTAACAAGATCACTCACCGATAGTAATTCTACAAGATTACTAACCCACTTAATGAACGAAAGATTATAAATGCAAGAAATGTAAATCGACACAAGAGATAACGTGGTTATATGCAATCGTTGTGATTGCTTTAGTCCACGGACCAACTAGAGAATGTATTTACTGAATATTTGTGGTGTGTTTACAATGAGTTACAAGAGGGTCTATTTATAGATTGATTTAAGGAGTAAGATAAAAACAATTCCTTGAAGCTTCATGTGAGATTCCTGACAGCTTCATGGAGGCTACATGTGAGTTTCCTGACAGCTTCGTGAAAGCTACATGTGACTTTCCTCACAACTTCGTGGAAGCTACATGTGAGTTTCCTAACAACTTCGTAGAAGCTACATGTGAGTTTCCTAACAACTTCGTGGAAGCTTCGTGTGAGTTTCCTGGAATCTTCCCTCTAATTGTTTAAAGTTCTCCATATCTCCAACAACTGCAGGCCTCGACATTTTTCTCCTAGCCCGAATATGAGATGGCATGTGTAGTCTGTGTTTGATGACAACATTGAAGTTATAATCAGGCATTTGATCCGAAACACTTGGCCCGATATAAACTCTGCCACCTCTTGTTCAATTCTACACAAAGCGCTTGGTAGATAGGGAATTGCCTTCAAGATTGTTTCATTTTCTGAAATTAACTGTTCATCACTTGAATGGTTCAACTCTGAAAGATTTAATGAAGACGATATTTGGTTTAACAAAGAAGTGGTTTCTATTAAACTATGAAGTAGTCGATACTGAGCCGTCGATTCAGTTGTACACCAAGAGGATCCTACTTCGCTCATGTCTCGTCTTTTAACCCTGGTACCGCTGGTAAAGCTAGCAGATATGATAAATGGCGTATGAATGAGTAAATCTTATGTATCCTCTAAAATGAATGAGAATCGATCCACTCATAAAAGGAAATATCGATTTGTATATAAAGTAGATGACGAGTAGGTTATTTAGAAAGCAAACCTGGATTCTCGAAGAGATTTCAAAACGAAGCACTTTGCATTACAAGGGTCCGATAAAATCATATTTGCTGGAATGATGTGAAATTTCTTCGATATTGTTTCACTTTGTGATAGCACCTGAATATAAAATGAATAAGATAACGAAGAGGTTATTTACTATAATTTATTATTATAATTAGAGTACAAATCAGTAGTAGTTCAACAGATAAGCCCTCTTGACGTTGTTATAAAATAAAATAAAATAAAATAAAATAAAATTATATATAAAAACATTATATATAAAAACAAAATTATTTACTGTAATTTTATATTCATATCCTCGATCAATTCTCATTAATAATAATATGTACAATGATGATAATAATATTAACAAACCTTTACCAATTTATGTTTTTCATTATTATCAACTGGTTGCACTCCTAGTTTCTGATATGCCTCTGGCTGCACCTGTTTAAACAAATAAGACCATGTTGTAAAATCTTGATGAACAAGAATGTCCTACACACCTACGTCTACACACAATTCAGTGAATACTAAATAAAAGTAAGAGGAGACAATTTATTAATTTATTTATGTTTTTTGCAAAAACAATAACATCAAAAACAAGGAACTTTCATCAACCGATGAAAGGACCTATCGAAAGATAAAATGGGGCCGCGACACGCCTCGCACATAGAAAGCGCAAACTAAGCCTAACCAAACCGAAAAACAAAAACAACTATATATCTAAACGCGAGCCAACCCAGAGCAAAAAGAGACTCTAAACAAAAGCAACTCACAACAACAAAATACCAACAAAGAGCAAACTAACAACCTTAACTACCAATTGACACACTAAACCACCAACATCAATAATATATCAAAAAGAAACCAAGAGACCAAGCTGGCGAAGATAAATAAGAGACGATGACCAACCTTCAAAAAGGCCACGAGACCAATACTGACAGTAAATTCTTCTTTAGGCCAGGGACAAGATGCACCTTCTCGAGTTGGAGCTTATGAGAGCCGCCTTCATTTGGAATTATTGTCTTTCTAATGTGAGAAATAGATAACCTTGAATTGTTGGCTGTCAACACGACTCTCTTTCCTTTGTAATCCTCCATTTCTTGCAGCTTTGTCCCATCGTTGGTCATATGATTTGAGCACCCAGAATCGATGATCCAATCATCTTTGTAGTTTATTGTTGACTTTAAGGTTGCTGCAAGAGCTTGATCATCCATGCCAGCTTCAACAGAAAATCCAGCTTCTGCATCCCATGTTTCCTCATTAATGGTTGCTTCAAATGTGACCTCTTTCTTCTCATCTCTTGCGGTGGCCACATTTCCTTCAAAAGTTCGCCTTTTGGGGAATTTACAATCTCGAGCAAAATGACTCTTCTTGCCACAATTGAAGCATTCACCATTCTTTCTCTTATCGTTTTCTCCATGTTGTTGGCGATGATCTCTTCTTCCTTGTTGAGCTCCCCGAGCTCCCCCCGAAGCCTTGCCTTTTGACTTTGGGTGACTCTTCCATCCATATGTCTGACTTTCTTTCATCGCATCTTGTCTTCGAGATGTTGCTTTCTTCTTATTGGTGAAGAGTGCATCTTCTCCGTCTTTTATGGTTACTTCATTCATCTGTTTGGCTAATGCCTCTTGATTAGCCAATAAATTCTCCAGCTCTATTAATGATGGTTGAGTAGGCCATCCTCTCACAGCGGCTATAAATCCATTATACTCAGACCTTAAGCCGTGGATGATAATTCTCTTCATCCTTGCATCACTCACTTTCTCTTCGGGAGAAAGTTGAGATATCTCACGACAAATAGATTTCACCTTGGTGAAATACTGAGAAATAGATAGACTTCCTTGTGTGATACCCGTAAGCTCATTTTCCAAGAGCTGGAGGTGTGCTTCATTCTTCTTTGAAAATAATTTTTCAAAAGTTTCCCAAGCTGCCTTTGGTGTTTTCTCGTCACGGATGTGCTCCAATAGATCTTCCTCGATTGTAATCTTCAATATAAATAAAGCCTTCCCGGCCTTGATGTTCCATTTTCTCAAGGCTTCGACATTTTCTTTCGGTGGAGGCGTTGTGTCACTGCCAGCAACTATTTCCCATAAATTCTGTCCTTGTAGGTAGGATTCTATGCAAGTCCGCCAATAACCATAGTTGTGGTTATTGAGACTCTTGATTTCACTGCTCGTACTTGCAAGATCTGTCATCATGACGTCCAACGTCCAATAAGCTTGGTCCCAGACCATTGAGCTTTCACAGTTCCTAACTGTGCTCCGACAGAATCTCCCTTAGAGCCTTGGTGAAAACAAGTCGATGTAAATGTCCAACGTTTACCGATGATTTCCTCCACTAGAGATGGACCCGAACGATCCGCTCTGATACCAATTGTTGGAAGCTTCGACGAGCCCAACACACCCACTATTGAGGACCTAGGTTATACTCACTCACTACACCAACACTTTGACGTTGGTTAGCCTTTAATTTTATAAATCTTTAGTGCACAGTAATACTTAGGCGACAGTGTCGACCATATATCATTCAGGCGGTATAACCGACCATATATCACTTAGGCGGCAGAGCCGACCATATAATAACACAAGTGCACTAAGAACTCAAACACGAACTAAGGCTTAACCGGAAAACTTAACAAAGAACACTTTTATTAATACAAAATACAATTACAATATTACTTATAAGTTTTCTCTTCTCTAACTCACACTCTTCTTACTTCCTCACAACTCTCACACCTTACTTCACACCTTACACAAATGAACCCACCACCTATATTTATACTACTCCATAGAAGTTTCTAGAAACTAGATATTTCCATGGATATATAAATATCTAGATATTTTTATACATATAAATATCTAGATATTTCTTGCACATATAAATATCTAGATTTTTCTTTACATTTTAATATCTAGATATTTTCCATATACATATTAATATCTAGATATTTTACCCATATACATTTACTAATTCTATATTATTCTAAATTTGCATTGTATTTTAACAGTACCACCACCTCTTTTGCCAGTGGCCGATCATCTTCATTCAAATTTAAGCATTGAAGGGCGATCTTTTGAAAAGTAGCCAATGATTCTGGCACAATTTGTTCCTTTATACACCCAAATATCATTTCGTCAAGGTTTCCTTCATCAAAGTGACGTTTTGACAAAGGGACTAAAGACTGAGTATGATCCTGCAATGCCGATCTCCCACACATCATCTCAATTAGAACAACACCTAATGAATATATATCAAACTTTTTCGTTATGTAAAAATTCGCATTTGGGTCATTATAACCCAGTGAGCTGTAAGCGTGATCACTACTAGATTGCTTAGCGTTCTCATTTTGCCAATTATAGATGCACAACTCCAAATTAGCAATTTTAGCCTTGAAATTGCTATTTAATAAAATGCTCGCACTTTTTATGTCTCTATGTTTCATCGGATGGCTTTCCTCTCCACAACCTGAGTGTAGAAACTTCAGTCCTTTTGCAACGTCAATGCCGATCTTGAGGCGTTTCGTCCATGTAAGACGAACATTGTTCAAATGCTTGTTGAGTATTCCATTATATCGATGCTCATAAACAATGATTTTTTCAGCCATTTCGTTACAAAAGCCTGCAAGGCCGATGATACATTCATGCTTATACTTCAAAAGAAGTTCAAGCTCTGTCAAAAACTCACGATGATGCTTTGGATCGTTTTTGCTATCCCATCGCTTTACAATAATGGTGTTACATCCATTATCATAAGGAACTTCTCCTTCGTACAGCTTCCAAAATCTTCCACTTCCAATGCAGTTGGATTCACTAAAGTTCTTTGTGGCCAATTCTATCTCGTTCAAGGACATACGTAAGTTTTCCTTACCATTTTTCTGTAAATAGTGTTCCTTAAATTAGCATCATCAGTTATACATTATATTATATTAAATCAGACATTCATAATTTGTGTAGGATAATGCATTGTTCGACATATTTGTGATGATCACTGTAACTCAATCTCAAATGAAGAATTAGTGTTTTAGGAGCTTTGATCACGGTACGTATGTATGCATATGTCAATACATGTATGTGTGTATGATGTTGTATCTCTATGAAGATTATGAAGATATAGATCCAGAACAACAATGTGCTAATATTCATTGATTGGTAGAATGGTAGCTTACTGTAAGGGTAAGGGTGAAAACCAAAGTCCCACATCGGTCATGAGACAAAACAAATGTATGCATACAAGTCTAAGGGAAAATCCCTCTACTACCAATTGGTTTTAGAGAAAGGAGGGACTTTGGGCTTATATTGTAGGACATGTTGTTGGACTAGGCTTAATCACTGATTTTTTTTTTCCTATTTTTTAATCATTTTTTAAACCCAAACTCCAATTATATTTTGCCACATCACCCACAACTCTCCTCAACAATCTTATAAATCCTGATGGATTAACAAAATACTCCGTAAATGATTTGGGCTGAGCAAATTATAGAAATTATCAAAAAATAAACAGCCCTTGCTAAATTGGGTTAATCGGGTCAGACCCACTCCCCATTATACTTGTCTCTTATAAGGACTAACTCGTAACACTATCTCAATAAGCATTTGGTTCAGGTGGTTTTCTTGACATATCATCTATCCAAAATTTCCTTACCGATAGCAATATGCATATTCATACAATACGATGAGACAAATGAAAGTTAAGTATTGATATACTAGTTACTAGCACTTATCAATATTCAATATGCAATATGAAGTGACAAATGAAAGTTAAATTTGGATAATAGTTACTTACTTGAGAGTCGAGTGACTTCTCCAGTTCTTTTATGATGACTTCTATCTTTGGTCGTAGAGCCTGAGTTTCCGCTAAACACTGATATGCAATTGCTATAAACGTCTCCAAAGAATCTTGATCTAACCCACCAGTTATCTGAATAATGTTTGCGTCAGCTTCCATTAATTTAGGATCCACCATTTTCTTCAATCTCTCCATATTGAAGGCTTGTCCTGCTACTGTTAATGGAAGGCCCCCCACATAACTGCTATCGTATGCCAATCTCCCACATAGGACTTCAAATAGGACTACTCCGAAAGAGTAGATATCTGATTCCTTTTTCAACTTTACCTGTTTTGTTATATTCTGGATCCAAGTACAAATTTGTCCCAGCAATGTGTTCCGTGACGAGGGCACTACCTTGTTGTCCTTTAAGTGCTAACTTGGAGAGCCCAAAGTCAGCAATTTTTGCAACCCAATTGCCATCCAATAGGACATTTGCACTCTTCATATCACGGTGTATTATCATTTCTTTTTCCTCCGTCTTTGAATGTAGGTAACTCAGTCCATGTGCAATATCAAGACATATTTGTATACGTTGACTCCATGTAAGATTCGTCAGGTTATTCGGGTTTCCCAAATAATTTTCAAGGCTTCCATTAGAAGCATATTCATAAATTAAGATCATTTCAGCACCTTCGTCACAATAGCCAAGAAGAGAGACTACGCTTGGATGCTTACATTTACTAAGCATTTCAATTTCTCTTATGAACCCTTGTTCTCCTTGCATGTCTTCTCTCCTAAAGATGCGTTTAATAGCTACTGTGCTACGTATCCTAGGAAATTCACCTTCATTATTAGCTTCGATTGCGGATGAATTTGTCTGTCAAAATGATGTAGCTCTGCTTTGTATACGGCACCATATCCACCTGACCCAATTTTACATCTTTCCGAAAAATTTTGGGTGGCCAACTTTCTATCACTCAATCGAAAAGTCAAGTGATCCACGTATTCCCCCTGCAACAAACCCATGCTGTTTATAGACACCAACACTAAGAAACCCCAAAATTGAATACGGTAATTTGAAATGCACCTAGATAATCTAAACAAGAGATCCTTTACATTGTTGTATATATTGAGAATAAAATAGAGCCAATGTCAGTGTCACATATTAATTCGTGTTATTTATGGAAACCTTGTTATGGATGCTGTATTCTATTAGTATCTAATATGAGTAATGTAAGATAATACGTAGTACAACGTTCACAAAATGTTAAGGTTGTGCTGATTCTAAATGTATTTACAGAATTTCTTTCAATGATAAAGAATATTGTCATATATTTGTTTTTACTAAAAGTAATAGAATCTAGCAATGAAAATCTAATCAGTTGATAGACATGGTCAGTGTATTTGGTCTATAATATCACATGGAAATTATAGTTATAGGTTTTGTAGAGTTTTTACTTGATTCATGATACTAATCAGAATAAGGTGTAGTTTGTTTTCTATTGTGCAGACCTTCAGTGCCGAAATCAGGAATTTTTTTCATCGGGGGCGATTTTTTTTTAAAAACGTTCGCATTCACCAAAGAGCCAATGGCTTGGGGGTATCGAGGTCACTCTTACAACCTTGAGGTTGAGAGTTCGAGTATTTTGTGGTGTATATATTCGTGTTAGTATTAGGTGAGTGTGTGTGTTTGTCTTTAAAAAAAAAAAAAAAAAAAACGTTCACATTCACTACAACCTTTTTGGGTCATGGACTTTTGGGTTGGGGGCAAAATATGGAGGTTTTGGGGCAAAATATGGCGGCTTTTGGGCAAAATATGGAGTCTTTTAGGCAAAATATTGAAGCTTTTGGACAAAATATAAAGGTTTTGGGAAAATACGAAGTTTTTTGGGGCAAAATATGAAGTCTTATGAGGAAAAATACAAAAATCTAAAATTTTAACCCTGAAAATTTAAAATCCACTAGGGGCGGGCGCCCACCCCGTCCTACACTAGTTTCACCCATGCAGACCTTATTAGGTCCTATGTTTGCGCATCTACATAAGTCGTTACTGCAGACTGTTTGTTAAACTGAAGATGTAAGATAAAATAATGTCTTTTTTTGTCTGCAAGTAAATAAAGTCTGCAGACTTACTTATGCTTCTCACTGCCGCAGACATAAAAACAAAGTCTTTGATTTTCAGCTTACACATATTTAGACCACATCTTCTCTACATATGCAAAAACATCTTAAAGAATAAACAACACCTAAGTAATTAGTGTTTATCATACAAACGTTCATTAGCTGATATGTATTGATGGACGGGTAACTTGGTGAAATTTTTTCACATGGAAATAATTAATTTTCACTTCTGAACATGTTTTATCGTGTGGAACAAATATAGATGGCTGGTGTAATATCATTTTATCTGATAAAATTGATTAAATAGCATATAATAAAAATCAATTACCTTCAAGTGGCCGGATATTCTACTCTCAACTGCAGAGGCGGTAAAATGCTCCTGTAATATGAATCGTAATACACCAGCGTGTAGGTTAATTAATTAATCATATATGACCAAATCAACTGAAACAACATAGTGATATTGGGCTTACTAGAGTTTGATCATGTATTTGTTGAAGTTCCAAAGCTTTTTCAAGTTTTCTGACAACCTGATTTATATATGGAAGTTGTGATCGCAACTCTTTTAAGCAAAAGTATGCTGTTTCTGAGAAGATGCCGAGTGATTCTTGGTTCATTTGTTTTCGTAGACCGGGATCGATCATATCATCCAATCTTTTCTCTTCATGATGTTGTCTCGCCAATCGAGCAAAATACCAATGATCCTCATCGTCGTTTGGTGGTGGGGTATAATATGTTGATGCTTCCCTCCCAAACAAGACTTCAAACAGAACAACTCCAAACGAGAACACATCCGACTTATGACTCAAACTTTTGGTAACGTCATATGCAGGGTCACTATACACCGATTTGTCTCGGTATTCAATAGGTCGGTGAACATCACCCTTTTTAACCAGGATGTAATATCCAAAAAACCAGATAACTTGGGTTCCCAGTGCTCATCTAGTAAAATTTTCGAGCTCTTAATCTTACCATGTATAATTCTCTGATGAATTCTATCATTATGTAGGTAATTCAAAGCGTGTGCAACACCAACACATATATTCAGTCTCTGCATCCATGTTAGTGTTTTGGTGCCACTTAAATATTTGTTCAGACTTCCGTTGGCTACATACTTTCTTATAAGTATATATTTATTTTTTCTATCATTACTCTCAATACAGAACCCATAAATAGAGTTAATGTTATTATGATTAGCAACGTAACTAAAAATACCCAGCTCGTAGACTGCAGCATTTGCATCTGGATATACTCCTGCCATGATATTAATCATCTGTTGTCTTGATTTAGAAATTAGTTGACCTTTGTAAAGCTTAATACCACTTGTTGTTCCTTGTGACTTGTAAGATGATATTTTCATCAGCAAGGTTGTTAGTGGCTGCTGCTATCTCTTCATATGGGATTATCAGGCTCTTCAAGTATTCTTTGTAAATTGAATACATGATAAAGAGGGATATTGATTATTATTATTGAGTGTAGGTTATATTAATAAGCTAAATTCACGAGGATTTAAAACAATTTGAAGATCAAATGCATTAGAAAGCATTGAACAAAAGGTTTTGATATATCTTGGGTGGGGTATGTAGTGTTACTCTCACCAACCCCATTGGCTCATCGCTATATAAAATAATGCTCTAAATTGTTGATATCTTATGAACTGATCGAGGAAACATTAAAAAGATGTCATCTTTAAATTAACTATTAATCCGTTTAATTTAATTGAGCCAATCAAGATTTGTTTAAGTTTCTTTTGTCTTATTTGCAATAAAATCAGGGTCTTCCATACAGTAGTTGTTTTATTTATTCATTATTAAGCTATCACTTACTCCTCAATGATGCTACCTTATAGTCAAAAGGCTTACTTAAGGTTTAACAGCCTATTATTAGTTTTATTTCCTATTTCCTATTTCCTATTTCTATTATTATTTGTTTCATCTACCCGGAAGCCCGAGTGTGTATTTGTAGCATTGGTGAAGCCGATCAGGTAAGTAGCAAACATTTACCAATTACCATAATAATTATTATTTTGATCAATCTAAATGAAAATAGTACCTTCTATTTTATTTTTTTTTTCTTTTGACTAAAATAACGATAACATTAACAAAATCTTTTCATCAAAAATGATAAACATGAACAAAGATACAATCGAAACAAAAGCGCTTCAAGGCTCGTAAGCAGTAAAGCAGCTGTAGAATGTTCCTTTGATATGATTTGCAATAATGAGAATTGAATTAATAAACCAGCATGTAAAATTAGTTACATATGTATATATATTGTATGGGTTTTTGTCGTCGGTGTTGGATTTATGTCGTGTAGGTTGTGTGTTGTTTTGTTAGGCCGTTTTTCTTGAGTTGTTCGTGTATTTCTAGCTTCTAACTAGTTTTTTTTTATATAAAATTCTTGCCTTTCAAAAAAAAAAAAAAACAACGGAGTGATATATGTGTATACGTATGGACTTACTTGAGGGTGATCATGTTTTGTTGAAGCTGCAATGCTTTCTTAAGTTTTCAGTCGACTAGGCACTATGATCGTATCTCCTTCAAGTAAAAATGTGCCATTTTTGAGAAAATATATTACATACTTGATTGCAAGTCCATTTGTTTTCGTAGATATGGATACAGCAATTCATATAGTTTTTCCTTCATAATGTTTTATTGCCAATCGAACCACATCAAATAAAACAACTCCAAACGAGAACACACTCAATATACTGAATCAAGGCGCCCCTTCAAAAAGTCTGTCAGGACTTTTATCGAACACCTTGTATACAACATCAATTTTACTACATGAATAGTACAAAATATTATATTACTCCGTAAAAATATACATTGCTGTAATTCAAAGAGTCTCGTTAAGTTTTAATTTGTAAATTAAGTAATAATATAATACCAGTAATTCAATAAATTACAAAGTATGTTTCTGTGAACATCAGTAGAAGTCAACTTTTGAAGGTTCATCCAACTCATTGAATACAAGATACATATATCTTGTATTCAATGAGTTGGATGAACCTTCAAAAGTTGACTTCTACTGATGTTCACAGAAACATACTTTGTAATTTATTGAATTACTGGTATTATATGGATTTTTGAATCAAATCATCAAATTTTATTGATCTTCCTGGTGATAGAAGGCACGTGATGTCACGTGATTGAGTTGAGATCAAATCTGGTTCAGCGAGGTTGGTTAGAAATTGAACTATTGGGAAAGAAAAAAAATTATTGGAAAAAATATGTATTGGAAAAAAAAAAAACAAAATCTTTTGTAATCAAAGCACTTTAATCAAGAGAAAGCACCTATCAAAACCGAACACCACCGAATCAGCAAGCCTCGTAACTAGAAAGCGAACACAAACCGTGACAAACACCAACCTAACCTAAACACTATCTAAAACGAGCCTTGCCGAAAATCAACTCCAAAACTAACTAAAAACAAACAAAACAGTCGTAACAACCAACGGACAGCACCGTCCAAAAAAACAAATGCAAAACACCCAGATAACTAGACAAAAAAAAAACTACCTAAACTACGCATACATAAGATGCGTTAATGTGCGCAATTCACCCAATATGGTTGTCGCTAGGGAGGTTTCCTCTGTGAACTTAACAAACTACGCATACATCAAAAATCAACTTACACCAAGTTTCTCCGTCATGAGTGAGGCTTTCCTACTCTTCGTTCCCGGCTTGAATAACTTCCTTTCGACTTGTTTGAAATGAACCGAATTTCCCGAATCTAGACGAAAAGAAATAAACTTTAGGAGAATCGTGGGGAATAGTCTTCGAGGCAACCGAAACACAACTAACAGAAGGCATGCCAGTGAAAGTGCCAAACTCGGGTACAATTCAAAATACTTTTGTGCCTCGACAATGAAAACATTAACATCCTCATGATCCCGAATAACTAAGGATCCATCTTCACCCGCCACCTTCTTCTCACTATTCTACGAGTACTATTTATAAACACTTTAAACAGTTCACACGGGCATTATACGTAAGTATGCATTATATATGAACATAGAGTGATCGAGCGTATTTGCGTCAATCGTTAATGGAGACAGTTGCCGATAATATTCTTGAGTGCATATATTATTTTGGGTGAGATGTTGGCGATCATTTCGCACTCCGTTCCGGTTACCGTGAATAACCCTTTTGTAGATCTCGAGGGATGGCGTCCAATAGATCTGGATGTATTCGACTCGAATATGAACCGAGTGACTATGTTGATGAGTGATGAGAATATATATCTAGAGAGAGAAAGTATCGGTTCTCATTAATTGTGATGTGACTTGTCTGTGTGTTTCTTGAGAATAACAGTGGCATATTTATAGGCAAACACTAGGGTTTTGCGTTGTTCATGGGCCTGCTATGCTGACGTGTCATTCCTTATTGGGCTTTAGCCAACATTGGGAGTTGGGCCCAAGCCTTTTAATATTGTTTATATTGAGCTTATGCGGCACAATGATGGCTCGTGTGCGCACTATCATTATGTGAGGCCCGCACGTATCACTGTCCTTGTACTCGATGCACGTGTGGACATTGTCGGGTGATGGGCTCACGTGTGCACACTGCCGAATTGACGGAGTCACGTGTACACACTGCCGGTTGACGGGCTCATGTATATACAATGCTCGATGATGGGGCTCACGTGTATGTACTCTCGGGTGACGGGCTTACGTGTACTTATTGCCGAGTGTCTGGCTTACACTTGTACACTGCCTTGGTCCGTGACCTATTGTCGACTCACGGATGACGTATCTGGTCTTACGAACAATCTAGATGATGACGTTACTTAAACATCATCATGCTCCCGTTTGCCGTAAGTAGTAGTATACTTGAGTGTGATTTAGGGTTAACGGATAGAGTTCCGTTATGTGTATCATTATAAAGCGAATGTCTGGATCATATAGCCAAAGGCATCTTTGGACATAGGCAAGATAGGCAACCGCCTAGGGCCCAAAAAATTTGAAGGGCCCAAAATTTTATATATATATATATATATATATATATATATATATATATATATATATATATATATATATATATATATATATATATATATAGGGGCAGGATCAATGGGGAAGTAACCAATCGGGGGGAAGCGGGGGGAAGCAAATTTTTTTTTTTTCCTTTTTTTTGAAATTTTTTTTTCCCGGCATCAAGATCACACGAAAATATTCCCGCTTCCCCCCGATTGGTTACTTCCCCATTGATCCTGCCCCTATATATATATATATATATATATATATATATATATATATATATATATATATATATATATATATATATATATATATATATATATATATAGGGGCAGGATCAATGGGGAAGTAACCAATCGGGGGGAAGCGGGGGGAAGCAAATTTTTTTTTTTTCCTTTTTTTTGAAATTTTTTTTTCCCGGCATCAAGATCACACGAAAATATGAACATTTAGAAGAGACACTTCGTGATGAATGTTATTATTTAGGCGGGAAAAAGATCGACAAAAATAACATTCAAGATAATATTGTTCGTGAAGAATACGAACGTTTTTTTTCTTCATGTTTTGTGAAGTAAAATTTAGCCCGATTTAGAGTTTAGGGTTTAGGGTTTTGGGTTTGGTGTTTTGGGTTTATTCCATAAACCCAAAACACCAAACCCTAAACCCTAAACCCTAAACCCTAAACTCTAAACTGTTCGTGTTAAAAACTCAATCTAAATCCTAAATCTAAACCCTAAATCTAAACCCTAAACCCTAAATTTCTAAACCCTAATATCTAAAACCTATAAACCATAATATCTAAACCCTAATATCTAAACCCCAATAGCTAAAACCTCAAAATATGCTCGAAAAACACAATAATTGTTATATATTACTTCTTTGAGCGTTTTCTCGCCAAAATAAAAACATTTATCACAAAGTGTCTCTACTAAATGTTCATATTTTCATCTCATCTATAATGTTCGTGAACAAAGTTTTTTCAAAAAACGAAAAAAAAAAGTTTTTGCTTCCCACCGCTTCCTCCCGAATGGTTACTTCCCTCTTGATCATACCACTATATATATATATATATATATATATATATATATATATATATATATATATATATATATATATATATATATATATTTCTTAAAATATTCTATTTAATTAAATAAAAAATTGTCAATTAAAATTGTAATATTGTTATTTTAAATAGTTAAATGCATTGTAAATATATACAAATTGATAAATTTAAGTATTATCTTTTTATATGTATTAAAAAATTAAACGTGTGTGAGGGCTCATTTTTATTTTCGCCTAGGGCCTTCGAAATATTGAGACGGCCCTGCATATAGCGGTATGAACACGATGCAAAGGCAAACAGAATACATTCAAAAATTTATGTTATCAACGGCCCCAAGTAATCATCAAAACTTCCGTTATAAACATATATGTAAACAAAGAATCATTTGAAGTACATCACCAAATTCCCAAGAAAGGAACCAGCTTACAATTAGTAAGATTATAAACCTAAATAGCTTTTTGTACTGTTTAAGTATTAACCATGTCTTCAACCGATTTTATACTCTTAAATGACAACTGTACATAAACCTAATCAGCTTTTCTATCCATAAGGGCCCAGAAACAACATCATTTTTGAATCTTTTCGTGTTTCAGTACGCGTTGATCTCAGATTCATCAGAAAAACACAAGAAAGCCCATAGCACACCTTGCTTTCAACTAAAAGCCCGCGAGCTACCATAGAGTTGTGCATACACTCTTTTGGTTCTATAAACAACAGTCATACTCAATGAAACGGCTACTAAACAAAGGACCGATAATATCCCACAAGTGATGGAATAACATATGCTTCCGTAGCAAACAAGTTCCTCTTTTTTGTGAATGATGTGATGTTTATGTAAGTTTTGTCTGTTTGCTTCGTAGTCGTAAATCCCACTAGCAATGACACCAGAGAATATAAGAGAACCAGTTGGGCTCGCGAGTGTAAGAAAGTTATATATTGCACCGAAACTCTTTAACCCAAATAATTCTGACGCTGCAGAGGGGACGATGGCCCAATGGGCCCCGTAACACAGGCCCATTACAACCGAAACGACGTATATTGCAGCTGGGCCACCCATTGCATAGTAGAAAAGTGAACCCGCCATTACAACTTGAACTCCAGCCATTGCTACGGGTCTTGGGTATGCATATTTTCTGTTTTGCAAAAAGTTTGTTAGCAAGCAAAGATAATATAACTTCTAAAATTTATAAAATACTAGATAGCTTAAAAGGAAACAGGTCAAATGGGTCGAAGGATTCAAGAAGTATTTTTTATGCATATAACCTCTCTAATGTTATATACTCAGGAAAAAGGTTGTTTCGGGTCAACCCCAGTTGACCCATTCCACAAATAGTCCATTCAAACCTGAACTTGAAGTGACCTGTTACACGACCCGGCCATTTTGCCACCCACCTGGATCTACCACATTAATATAAGTTTGTGACAACGCACCTCACAATTATCTCAGAGAAGTATCCACCACCAACACGACCAAGAAAGTTCCAAATGCTAATCATTGAAACAAAAATATGAGGATTTTTATACCCGAGTGATTGACACATTTGACCAAGGTTATCAATTATGGTCAAACCCGATCCCGAAGCCAATACCAAAGAAAAAAACATGAGCAAAAAATCAGCTTTCACCAATGCCTGCATTAACGTAAAATCCTCCCCTCTTCGTGGTCCTTTTCTGCGTTTGACCCGTACGGCCCCATCGGCTGCAGCTTGCACAAGTTTTGCCTGCAAATGGTTCAATCTTATTCGCCTTTCGTGAGCCGTAAGCAAGTCTAATTCCGAACCCTTTTCGTCTTCTACTTCACTCGAAGTCAATTCATTTTCTTGCTTTTGATCCTCATTTAAAAAAGTTTCCTCAAAAGGACTCTCGGATCTTGAAGATGAGAAAAAAACCAAATAAATAGGAATTGCAATGGGAAGAAGCACGAGAATTAAGAGCCCGATTGTGATCCAAGTAATAACGGTTTGGTTCAAATAAGTTACGTCATGTAGTATTAAAGTTCCTAAAAGATAAGCTGCAAGAATTAAGCAAACACCGTGAAGGTAATAAAAGCCTGTGTTATCAGATTGTTGACCTTGTCTATGGCCTCCAACGGGCCTAATTAAGAACATTAAAGAAGAAATTACTATTGTCGGTCCCACTGCAACAACGAAGATGACTGAAGCTTGATCGGGAAAATTGAATATGGTATAAACTTGTGTTAAAATGGCACCACTCAGACCAGCAAAACCTTTTAGTATTCCAACAACGGGCCCACGGCTCTTTGGGAAGTTTTGAACCCCGGATACAAGAGCTCCTGTGTTAAAGTAGGTCTCGCCATTTGTTCCCACGAATATGCACACACATAACTGCAAATACAGATCACAATTTGAAGATTATGTAATAACAGCAAAACTGTTAAGGCGAAAGGGGGACATTCGTTTTTGTCCAACTGAAACAGATTTGGCAGGTTGCTTAATCTTATCTACTAATTAATAAATGGGTTGATTTTGGTTATGTTTAAACTGTAATAAGTCAAACGGGTCAAAAGTGTGAAAGTGTATTTTTAAAGCTTGAAACTTTCTACATTCAAAATTCACCGAAGATTATTAGTTATATACAATTTTTGTTACTATACTTGACCCATTTTGACACACGCCAAACCCAGTCGACAGACGCATTTTTTCACCTCCACTTCAACTACAACTATACAATCTTGAATGGTTCTTTAGACATTTTATGTCTATGAGATCACATGCAAAATATGAAAGAATACTCTAGTTGGTTCAACCTCAAAGATGATACAGCAGAGTTGGCCAACTAACAACAAGAAAAACATTCAATTTGGCACTTGGCAGGTAGTTTAAGGTATCTAACCTGGGTAAAAAAAATACTTACTTCATAGTTTTTTACAGACATAATATGAAGAAATTGTTCTACATAATATGAAGGTTATACAAACTTACTACCCACAAAGGCAGTTCCGGCAAGGTGTGATTAGTGGTGAGCCAAACTAAACCATATCCTAAGAAATTTTGAACAACACCAATAAAAAGAACCACCCAAATTGGAGCAACTTCACACAAGCTACCAGCAACGAACCCAATTGCATCACCGATATCTTTAGCCACACCCAACATGGCAATTTGTCGTTGGTTATAACCCATGTTTCTCTTGATCACTGGTGATATGCTACCAAACATGTAACCAATACCAGAACATGATTGAACCCACATTGATGCAACAAAAACTAGCCATCTGTTGTTGAACAAACTCTTCATTTTTTCATGGAAAGCCATTATTTTTCCTTTTGAGTTACAATACTTAGTATGTTCAAAGAATTATAATAGAATATTTAAATGATTAATGTGAAAGAATTTAGTGATGATTTGATGGATATTATATTTTAGAGATGGTGATGAGTTGGCACCAATGATATTATGAAGTATTGTGAGGTTGATTTTTTTAAGATGAGATTTTTTCAAAAAGTATCACATATATAACAACAACATTAACAGTTAACAATTTAGCAATAAGAATAATTTAGCAATTGTTGTAATTCAGTAGTTTATAACTACCTTTGGCTTATTTACTAATTAGAGACTTATACATATAAGTAAGAAACGAGAGAGTTTATAGATATGAAATATATATCAAAGTGTGTGTATATTGAAGGCTAACATAGAGGCCTTATTTATAGTGTAAAATATTACTATGCAAGCTATACAAAGTTGACTAAAATTTATCATCCATATGACTTTTTGTACTCATATTATAACACTCCCCCTTGGATGATCAATTTTATTAGAGTGCAACTAGTACTGTCTCATTAAAAACCTTGCTAAAGAAAAACCCAGTGGGATAAAAACTTTAGTCAAGGGAAAAAGAGTGCAGTATAGAATTGACTCCCCCTCAAGTAGACATCGCTGAGTCGTCACATATTTTGAACTTGCTTCATGCCAATATTGTGAACGTGTGTTCTGAAAACAGCGGTTGACAGTGCTTTGGTATAAAGATCAGCAGAGTTGTTGATTGAACGTATCTCATTTTAATCTGGTTGTCTTATATGAGAAGAATCTGAGGTTTTCATCTGAAACTTTATCATCTAAATCTTTTATGTACAAGTTTAGCCCATGTGATTTGTCTACAGTCTCCTTCATGGTTTGCTTAAACCCTTGTTTCAATTCCTATTCCCTTTTAGTCTTTTCTGAGCCTTACCAACATACCATTCTTTTCCATCAAACTTATGACCGTTTAGACCGTCTATGTCTTTGGTGCCTCGTCAGCATTTATATTTTGTTCCGTCACTTTTGATACTCTTCTTTCATTTGTATTATGCAAGCTGCATTATCTTCATATACAGTTGTTGGTGAAGATAGTTGTTGGTCTTTTATAGCGTTCTAATCCATAAGAATCAATAATGATTTGTGTCATTGATCTCAACTAAACACATTTTCGAGTAGTTTCATATAATGCAATCACTTCGTCATGATTTAATGATGTTGCAACAAGTGTTTGTTTTAAGAACGCCATGATTTTGTGGTACCTCCATTTAGGAATACATACTGAGTTTGAGATTTATCTTTATGAGGATTAATGAATGACCTGCATATACATAATCAACCAAATCTTGTTTTTAAGCGTTAGAATAAAATAATTTTAAATCAGCAGTTCCTCAAGGGTATCAAAATATCTGCTTGATCCCATTTCAATGTCTTTTTGTAGAAGTAGAGCTGAATCTTGCCAACAAATTAACTGCAAGAGAAATGTCAGGTCTTGTATAATTTATAAGATACATAAGAACCTCAATTGCACTAAAATATGGAACTTTCGATCTGTTAAGATTTTCATGATCTTCGCAGGGATGAAATAGATCAGTGTCAATATTGAGTGATCTAACAACAATGAGTTTGTTTTTTAAAAAATGTTTTAAAATCTTTTCGGTATAAGTTGTTTGATGTACAAGTTAACCATTAGGCCTATGCTCAATTTGCAATCCAAGGTAATACTTGGTTTTTTCAAGATCTTTCATTTCAAAATAATTCTTTAGAAGTTGAATGATTTCATAGATCTCTTTATTTGTTCATATGATGTTAAGAACATTGACATAAATAACTACGATATATATCCGATCATTGTTTTTCATAATAAAAACACATGTGCAAATAAGTTTATATGTATACACTTTTCTTATCAAGTAATCACTTAATTAGTTATACCACATGCGTCCCAATTGTATAGACCCATATAAAAATCTTTGTGATTTAATAGAATACATTCCCTTGTATTTTGCATTAGATGCTTATGATACCTTAAACCCTTCAGGTATATTCATGTATATCACTATCAAGTGATCCATACAGATAAGTAGCTACAACATCCATGAGATGCATTTAAGTAACTACCAGGTTGATTAAGTATCTAATAAGTAATTGTATCCATTACAGGGGGATAAGTTTTCCTCATAATTCATTTTCGGTCTTTGTGGGAAATTTTGAGTTACAAGTCTAGTTTTTGCCTTGTAACTTCATTTGCACATTTCTTTTTCGGATAAAAATTCATTTGTATCCCATACGTTTCACATCTTTAAAAGTGATAACGATTAATCCGAAAACTTTTCTTTTATTGAGCGATTCTAATTCAGCTCGTATTTCTCCTTTCTATTGAGCTCAATCATGTCTATTTTGATATTCAATGACAGATTTTGGTTCTAGATCATCATCTTTATTCATGATGTCATTGTAATATTATATGAAAATATCTCATCAAGATTTTTCATTTCATTTCGGTTCCATAATATTGCATAATTTATCGCAATTTATGTATTTACATTTATTAATATCCTCTGCAGAAGGAATATTGATATTTGGTTCTTCTTGAACACTTTATTTTACCTCATTATCAGCTGATTTTCTTTTCGAGGATTTTTATCTTCGGAACCAATTGATCTTCCAATTTCATGCGTGACAAAGACTCAAGAGTGACATTATTGCCAGCTTTTGGAATTTTAATTCGAGCTGGAGCTTTTACTGTTATTATATATGATTTAGTCACTCTTTTTGTATCTTTAAATGCATCGCGTAATTAATTTGCAAGTTCTTGCATATGCAACGTTTTTGAACTTTTGTTTCGCATTCTTTTATGCGAGTTCCATATACCTTAATTGATGTTCACATCATGAAGCATCTTTTCTTTATTTTTCATTTCTCCCCCTAATTTAGGGAACAATGTTTCATTAAAGTGACAATCAGCAAAACGTGCTGTAAAAACATCATCCATCATGGGTTCAATATATCTTATGATTGAAGATGTTTCATATCCAACATATATTTCCATCCTTCTTTGAGGAATCATTTTAGTGCGTTGTGGTGGTGTAATTTGAAAATACACTCCACAACCAAATGTTCTAAGATGGAAAATATTTGGCTCTCGACCAAAATTAAGTTGGTAACGGAGAATATTTATGACTTTTGGTTTAATGCGAAGTAATGTCGCATCATGTAAATTTACATGTCCCCATATAAATATTGAGAGTTTTGTACTCATTACCAATTGTCTAGTTATTAGTTGCAAGCGTTTATCTATTGATTCAGCTAAAACAATTTTGTGTATGCACATGACCAACTGGATGTTCAACAACAATCCCTGTAGACATATAATAATCATTAAATGCTTGAGATGTTAACTCACTAGCATTATCAAGTCTCATCCTTTTAATGGTGTAATCAAAATAACGTGTTCTCAATTTAATAATTTGTGCAAGAAACTTTGCAAATGCCATATTACGGCTTGATAACACACAAACATAAGACCATCCGCTAGATGCGTCTATTAGAACCATGAAATATCAAAATGGTCCACATGATGGATGAATTGGTCCATATATATAACCTTGAATTCTTTCAAGAAAACATTGGTGATTCTTTCTCAATATTCTTTTCATTAATCACCATATGTGTTTTTCATTAATCACCATATGCGCTTTTCATCATATATCCTTTTCACTATTTGCGCTTTTAATCATACGCGGTGCGCTTTTCATCATATGCACTTTTAATCATATGCGCTGCGCTTTTCATTATATGCGCTTTTTATCATGTGCACTTTTAATCATATGCGCTGCGCTTTTCATTGTATGCGCTTTTCATCATGTGCGCCTTTTATCATATGTGTTTTTCATTATCATTATATGTGATTTTCATTAATCATTATGAACTCATAACACATATATATATACTAAAAAAATCTACTATACAATATCTATAATAATAATAATAATAAAATTGTATTACCTTCCCACTTGCATAACCTCTTATAATACTTTTGTATTATATTCCTATATAACCATGTTGTCAAACTCTAACCAGTGTATATATACTACTTATTTCATCGACTTCCTTATTTATTATCATCATCACCAGACGTCCCACCATGTGAAGAAATAAAAAGTGTAATTTTTTGTTGTTTATGTTACTTCCAAATTAGTCTCCTTTTTCATTCTATAATATACGAAAATAATCAAATAATACTACTCCGTAATAAAAATTACTGTATGAAATTTAAATGTATTATTTTAATTGAAGACCAAATAAACAAAAATAATGGATTGACAAGTGTCAATGTGAAAACGTATACGTGTCATGAAATGTAGGCTCATGGATTGTGTTTTTGTCAAAAAGAACCTTACCTTAGCTATGAAGAATTTTTTTTTTTTTTTTTTTTTTCATGATAATAATGTCGTGTCATATCTAAACAACAAAAGAGTGGTTAAGAATTTATTAAATTTTAATCACATACTCTGTATTTATCAAATTAAAGAAAAGGTGCAGCGTTTTAATTGGATTAAATGATATTGATATGTGTAGTTAGTTGCGCCTTGGTTACGAATTAATTTAAATTTAGTGGTAATAAAATCTTCATTTTTATAAGCTCATTTATGTTAAAAATGACTTTGGTTTTCTTTTTAAAATTTTGATAAATTTTTTTTTAATATATAATATTATCGAATTTATATGACTATGACGATGCTTATTTATGCTAAGAACTACTAAATTTTTTTTTTTTTTTTTTTTTTTTTTAGTATTCGCCCTCCTAGTCATAAAATTTCAAGTTCCGCCACTGAGTGGGGAACATTTTTATTTGTGGGACCAAAGAAAAATTTGACTTCTACATACGATTAGAAACAACAAGTTTAAGATGTTTAAAGCTACAAAGAATACCCAGCGAGAGGTACAAGCAACAGAGCATGGCATACAAGTCTACAAAGCATGAGTATAGTGTCGGCAGACCAAGTTGAAGTGCCAAATTAACTTTCTGATGAGTTTGAATTTTTTTTATATGTTACAAAGTTTGTCAATGTTCCCTAATATTTCTATCTAGTGGTACTACAGTATATTTTGCTACAAGTTAATAAAAGTTAGATTACATAAATATAATTCAGGCGGTATAACCGACCATATATAACTTAAATAACATAAATATAAATATTAGTGAAGTTAATAAAATTTAGTAAACATAAATGATAGTTAGGCGACAGTGTCGACCATATATAATTTAGGTGGCAGGGCCAACCATATAATAAGAACAATACAAATGCACTAAGGGGGTGTTTGGTTGGTGTTATTTCATGGAATTTCATGGGATTTACATTTCAAATACAATGAAATGACATGTTTGGTTCGAGGTTTTAAGAATGGATTTGTAATTAAAATCCTTCAAAAGAGGGATTCTCAAATCCTTGAGGTGGAGGAAGGATTTTAAATCCAAAAACACACGGAAGTTTAAGGGTGAAAACTGACAAAAATACCCTTCACCATCTTAAAACCCACCTAACCATTTTCTACCTTTTTCTTGCATGTAATATCATAGCATACCTTTTCCCCTCATCTTCTTTATGTAACAATTATAATCTATGATTGCTATCACTATGCTTTACTTGATTTTCCCTATAAACCATTAATAACTTGGATATCATTTGAAAAATCAATTTTACGAATCAAAACTCTAACTTCATATTTTCAAATCAATTTCTACCACCACCGCCGCTACATATTCCAGCAAAAGAAAAGATCTTCATAATCGGTTTGGATTTTTTTTTTAAATTTTCTGAATCAGAAAATTGAACCAAACGGGGGATAGGATTTGAAATACTAGCATTTTAAATCCCATCGTATTTGAAATCCTATGACATTTCAAATCCATGGATTTCAAATCCCCCAACCAAACACCACCTAAGAACTTAATAAAAATTAGTAGTTCAAAATTTGATATATTCGAGTCTGAAATTATAATTTCATACCTTGATTAGTGACTCATGATCGTTTGAGATATCCTTTGATTACACTAAGCTCTTCGTGCTGATAACGTGTTGTAATTCAGTAGTTTATAACTACCTTTGGCTTATTTACTAATTAGAGACTTATACATATAAGTAAGAAATGAGAGAGTTTATAGATATGAAATATATATCAAAGTGTGTGTATATTGAAGGCTAACATAGAGGCCTTATTTATAGTGTAAAATATTACTATGCAAGTTATACAAAGTTGACTAAAATTTATCATCCATATGACTTTTTGTACTCATATTATAACAGCAATAAGAATTATTGTAGAAAAATATATATATATGGTGGATAATGTTGGAGCAGGAATCATTTTGCTTGTGGGTTCAAAACAATGAAAAAACCATACATTTTCTTCTCTTACAAAAAAATAAAATCCAAAAAACATATGATTTTGAGGAATAATTGAATAGATAAGGATATACATACATATTTTGAAGTGACTAAAATCACATATAAAGTTTGATAATTGAATAATGGATACTTGTTTTATACTAATAAGACTATTCCCTATGCTAGTTGTCATGTTGTAGAGTTGTAGAGTAGGAATGACGTTGACGTGGCAGTGTTGTGGCTTTGTGGGGAAGAGGAGTCCCTATGATAAATGTTGTATTGTGTAGTTGTGAATTGTTTAGGAATTAATTAGGATTATTCGAAGAAAACATATTTTTTTTTATAAAAATAGAGAGAAAAATTGGAAAATGTTGGTGAAATTGTGTATAAAAAATGTAAAGATTGTTTGTTTAAAATGAAAAATATTAAGTTAATTTTTTTAAAGAAAGAAACACTCAGCGGATATAACTAAAAAGTTATATCTAGTCAAATTCGTCTAGCCAATCATGAAACGCCACATGTCAATTTACCGTTGAAATGTTCCGTGGATCGCCCCTCCAACGATCCACAATGGGCCACCCTACAACGACGTGTAGGGGACGTTGTAGCCGTTCTTTCTCGCCAGAGACAACGTGTGCATCGTTATTTTGCGTGGGGTACAGTCTAATCAAATCAAATTTTATAAATAAAAGATGGTGTCAATAGCTCTAATTAATAAGATTGAAACACTTGGCTTGTTTAAATGTTTATATGGTAATGGAAAAGGACACGAGTTTCATTTAATGACTATAGGTTCACTTGACTTTGATATATCATGCCTAACTTTCTTACTTGCAATTTGCAATCATTGTAAAAGACAAAATGAAATGTTCTTTCATCTATAATTCTTTAGTTATTTCATATGAGCATTAAAAATAAATTGATAACACTATCAGTTAACAACGTTTTAAAAAAATACAATACAATTGTAGAGAACCATTTCTGGTAACATGATGATATTGATACACTAATGTTATGTCAAACAATCTCAAACTAAACAATATTGAATATTACTGTAACTATATCATGTTGAAATCGTATAGACTACAGACATTATTTGTTAGAGTACAGCAACAACAATAAGTCAAATTACCATATTTGGTAATTCGACTTTTGAGATTAGAAAGTTATCTCATCATTTCCTATTTGAGACTAGTCAGAAGATCATAACAAACAGCCAAGATAACGGGTCAATAGCAGCCTGCACTTCCTAATTTTCAAAAGGGGGTTACAAAAGTTTATTGTACCATTCCCTTAAGTAGAAGTAGCTGTTATAGGTTTTCAATTTTCATGTATAAAACACAAACCAGTTGTTTTTATTTTCTAATTCATTTTGTATCAATTCAAGCTTATAATCAATAAAATCGATCAATACAATCTTTATTTCTTGCAAACTAACATGCTATCAGAGCTGAAGGTATCGATCTATTGATCAAGATACGTATTAATGGCTCAATCACTTACCAAAATTGAAGCTACCATGTCCAAAAGTGACGGTAGCTCAAACCAAGCTACCATGTCGAGATTGGACGGCAGCTCAAAACAAGATGAAAGAACGTACTGAGAAGTTCTCTGCCAACCGTTAACCATTGCCAGAACAGAAACCATCGGCATTAACCACCATGAACTACCACAACCGTTAAACTGTGTGTACTGTGGTATGTTACATCACACGGTAATTCAATGCTTCAAACTAATTGGTTATCCCATGTAGTGACCCGAACTTTTCCATGTTTATATATATTAATTGATATTGATATTTACATGACTAAATGTTTCCAACGTGTTAAGCAATCAAACTTGTTAAGACTTGATTAAATGAAATAAGTTTCATATAGACAATTGATCACCCAAGTTGACCGGCGATTCACGAACGTTACAAAATTGTAAAAACTACATGTTGTGGTATATATAGACATATATATACGGTTGACATAAGATTATGATGAGTAAGTATCTCACTAAATATATTAACAAGGTGTGATATACATAAGAAATGAGATTACTAAGTTAAGAAACTCGAAATGATATATATAACGATTATCGTTATGATAACGTCTACTAAATACATATGTATCATATTAAGATATTGATACACTATATTTAACATGATAAAATGATATTTAAATATATCATTAACTGTGTTAACAATGAACTACATATGTAAAAACAAGACTACTAACTCAAGAATTACGAAACGAGACTTATATGTAACGATTATCGTTGTAACGATATTTTAATGTATATATCATATTAAAAGATATTCATACATCATAATATCATGATAATATAATAATTTAACATCTCATTTGATATAATAAACATTGGGTTAACAACATTAATTGAGATCGTTAACTTAAAGGTTTCAAAACAACACTTACATGTAACGACTAACGAAGACTTAAAGACTCCATTAGAATGTATATACATGTTGTGTTTTGATATGTATTCTTACACTTTTGAAAGACTTCAAGACACATTTCAAAGTACTTCTACTTAACAAAAATGCTTACAATTACATCCTCGTTTAGTTTCATCAACAATTCTACTCGTATGCACCCGTATTCGTACTCGTACAATACACAGCTTTTAGATGTATGTACTATTGGTATATACACTCCAATGATCAGCTCTTAGCAGCCCATGTGAGTCACCTAACACATGTGGGAACCATCATTTGGCAACTAGCATGAAATATCTCATAAAATTACAAAAATATTAGTAATCATTCATGACTTATTTACATGAAAATAAAATTACATATCCTTTATATCTAATCCATATACCAACGACCAAAAACACCTACAAACACTTTCATTCTTCAATTTTCTTCATCTAATTGATCTCTCTCAAGTTCCATCTTCAAGTTCTAAGTGTTCTTCATAAATTCCATAAGTATAGTTTCATAAAAATCAAGAATACTACCAAGTTTGCAAGTTTACTTCCAAGCTTTCTAATCCATTCCAAGTAATCATCTAAGATCAAGGAACCTTTGTTATTTATAGTAGGTTATCTTTTTAATTCAAGGTAATATTCATATTCAAACTTTGATTCAATTTCTACAACTATAACAATCTTATTTCGAGTGAAAATCTTACTTGAACTGTTTTCGTGTCATATTTCTGCTTCAAGAACTTTCAAGCCATCCAAGGATCCTTTGAAGCTAGATCCATTTTTCTCATTTCCAGTAGTTTTATCCAGAAAACTTGAGGTAGTAATGATGTTCATAACATCATTCGATTCATACATATAAAGCTATCTTATTCGAAGGTTTAAACTTGTAATCACTAGAACATAGTTTAGTTAATTCTAAACTTGTTCGCAAACAAAAGTTAATCCTTCTAACTTGAATTTTAAAATCAACTAAACACATGTTCTATATCTATATGATATACTAACTTAATGATTTAAAACCTGGAAACACGATGAACACTATAAAATCGGATATACGCCGTCGTAGTGAAACCGGGGGATGTTTTAGTTTGGATAATTAAAAACTATGATAAACTTTGATTTAAAAATTGTTCTTCTGGGAAAATGATTTTTCATATGAACATGAAACTATATCCAAAAATCTTGGTTAAACTCAAAGTGAAAGTATGTTTTTCAAAATGGTCATCAAGATGTCGTTCTTTCGACGGAAATGACTACCTCTTTAGTAATTGACATGTAACTTAAATTTCCGACTATAAATCTATACTTTTTCTGTTTGGATTCTTAAATTATAGTTCAATATGAAACCATAGCAATTTGATTCACTCAAAACGGATTTAAAATGAAGAAGTTATGTTTAAAACAAGATTGGATATTTTTGATCTTTTTAGCTACGGAAAATGATTAACAAATCTATACAAATCATATGTAACGACCCTACTTTTTCCGTTATCTTTTACCGTTTATTATTTAACGACCGTTAACTGTTATTCGTGCCACGTCATTTCTATGATCTATATTATTATCTTAGTAATAATTATTATAATTATTATGTGTTAAATGAATATTTGTATTCATATTTTTAAATTGTTAAATTGTACGTTTATACGAGTCGTGGATTTCTATCCGACGAATCTTTTCGATTTTCAAATCAACGGTCAAGCTTTCGGGATTTTTAAATCCTAATTATTTTAAATATGATATTTTAATGTCATATATTTATATATAGTGTTTATATATATTTTTCGTCGCGTATTTAATATCTCTCCGAATAATTAATCGCGTAGTCGTGTTTTCGCGTTTCGGGCTTCGTTCGGGCATTTGGGCCACAAGACTTCCTTCCATTGATCAAGTGGGCCATGTGGGGCCCACCCCTCTAAAAATTTCGGCCAAAACCCCCTATACCCCATTTTTATTTTTTTCAATTTTTCATTCCATTTTATTCCTCATTTCTTTTCTAAACCTAACCCTAGCAAACACCCTCTCTTCCTCCCTCACTCATTTTGAACGACTTCTTACCATCATCATCAACTAAATCAGCCAACAACTTGACACAATCAATTGTTCATCATTTCTCAAGATCATCTACATAATCGGATTCACCGTTTCGCGTTCTACATCATCCTTCTTCTTGATTTTTGATTTGGGTAAAATCATAAACCCTAACTTCTCAATTTTCATCTTTATTTACTGATTATATATGTATGTTAATGTATTAGTACTTGTATATGATTGTGGTGATGTTTAATTGCTTAGAAATGATTGAATTTGTATGTTTTCGGTTGATCTTAAAACGGACAGCAGGTTTATTGATATTTTCGACATATAAGACCAATGTTTCTGATTAAATAAATTGTCTCAATGTGTTCCTCTCATTGAGTACTTAATTTTTCATATAGGACTCATCTTAATTGGATTAACGGATCAAAATCTATACGTAAAACAAGATTTGATGAATTTTGATTATATATACATATGAGCACCAGGTTTGGTCTCGATTTTTATAACATTTCTGGATATTTTAACATGTTTCATTATGTTGGGATGATGTTTTTGAATCAAAAATACATAAAGTTTGTAAAAATCCGATGAACGGATTGAAAGTTATGAATTAATCAAGTTTTGATTATAATTAACAAATAAATCCGAATTTTATATATTAATTATAAAAAATTAGAATTATAAAATATTGAAATCTGATTTTCAATTAATTTTAAATATTATTGTTGATTTTATATGAATTAATTAAATGGTTAGAAATTAATGGCATGATTTAATCCTTAATTAAAAGATTTTCAACATTTCAACATTAGGAATCAAATAAATACATTAAATGGATAAATCTTATCATTAAATTAGGTTTATGATTTTAAAAATTATTATTAATTTTAAAACATAATTAACATTATTAATAAATAAAACTTATCATTTAATAATTACTTATGGTTTAATAATTATAATACAATACTTATAATACAAGTAACATTTCATAATTAAATTAAGATACTTATATTATGATTAATAATTCATTATTAATTCATAATACATATGATATGACTAATGTTTTTAATTAATTAATTAAATACTTATGTTATATCTATTATATCATTTAAACTTATATTAACTTTATAATCCGATTTAATTCAATTTAATTAAACTTATGATATGACTAGTTTATACAAATATTATTTTAAATAATATGATTTACACTTTGAACTTCAAGATTGACTAAGTTTGACCAAGCTTGACTTGAGTTGACTATTGAGTTAACTTTGACCTTCGGTTGACTTTGAGTTTAACTTTCAGTTGACTTTTGTTGACTTTCCAAAAATAGAAACTTTCCAAAAATAGAAACTTACCAAAAATAGAAACTTTCCAAAAATGGAAACTTACTAAAAATAGAAAGTACGCGTTATACGTTGTCCTGATCATACCGAATCATACCGATTGCTGTTCTTTACTTTACTACAACAAGTACTATGGTTAACATACTAAGACTTGACCTAAGTTAGTTATTTATATCGACCTGCTTTATTTATAGGTCGACGTTGTGATCATTCTTGATCACTTTACTTTCTGCGGTTCACGTTCTGTGATATTACTTCATTTTCATTAAGGTGAGTTATAGTCCCATTTTTCTATTTTAAATCTTTTGGGATGAGAATACATGCAATTTATTTTATATTTTGGACACAAGTGGAAGTTGATTTAAATTATTCATTGTGAGTTGAACAAAAATATTCTCTAGTCTGGTAACTGTAATCACTGGTTTCTACTGGTGAACGCGAATCCTACGGATAGATCTATCGGGTTTGACAACCCCATTTCAAGCTAGTCGCGCTAGCAATTTATAATCGAAATGTTTAGTACTTCGTATTTAGTTGAAGATACACTTGTTCAGTGTATATTATTTATTATGTTTGGCAAGGGTAAATAAAGGGTTAAGTGGTTATCAGGTGGCTCACGGAAAATGGAATAATGTTTTTATATATTTTCTAGCATATAATTTTGTGGTCCAAAAAGGAGTTTTTATGTTTTCAAACATAAATTTTTATGGTTTAAATTAAATATTGTTTGCAATATTAAACCTATAATTCACTCAACATTTTTGTTGACAGTTACTCGCATGTTTTATTCTCAGGTTCATGATAGATTGCTTCCGCTGTGCTTAGAGAGTCTGCATATTTGATAATGCTAAAAACGAACATATATTTCATAGCATTATTCCTCAAGAAAGACAAGCTTTTAGTTGCAATTGTTCTATTTACAAGTGATATTCGTTTAAATAATAAAAGGTGAAGACAAAAGACAGATTCGACGAATTGAAGACGCAAACGACCAAAAAGCTCAAAAGTACAAAAGACAATCAAAGAGGTTCCAATTATTGATAAGAAACGTCTCGAAATTACAAGAGTACAAGATTCAAAACGCAAAGTATAAAATATAAAATTGTACGCAAGGACGTTCGAAAATCCGGAACCGGGACCAGAGTCAACTCTCAACGCTCGACGCAACGGACTAAAAATTACAAGTTAATTATGTATATAAATATAATATAATATATAATTAATTATATTAATTATATATATATTATATATATATTATAAACCGTCAGTAAACAAAGAGCCAAACTCCTCTGAGCTGTAAAAGCAAACTCCGCGACTCGCGGAGTTTGAAGGCCAAAATGGCCGCGAGTCGCGGAGCCCCCAGTTTTGAAACTCCCTATAAAGCAAACCGAAATCTGATCATTTTCATCCATCTTTTTCTTCTTCTTCTCATACGTAAAATATATATATATATATATTTATAATTTATATTTTAATTTTAATTATAATTCTAATAATAAGGGTATGTTAGCGAATATTGTAAGGGTGTAAGTCGAAATTCTGTCCGTGTAACGCTACGCTATTTTTAATCATTGTAAGTTATGTTCAACCTTTTTACATTAATGTCTCGTAGCTAAGTTATTATTATGCTTATTTAAAACGAAGTAATCATGATGTTGGGCTAATTACTAAAATTGGGTAATTGGGCTTTGTACCATAATTGGGGTTTGGACAAAAGAACGACACTTGTGGAAATTAGACTATGGGCTATTAATGGGCTTTATATTTGTTTAACTAAATGATAGTTTGTTAATGTTAATATAAAGATTTACAATTGGGCGTCCCTATAAATTACCATATACACTCAATCGGACACGATGGGCGGGGTATTTATATGTACGAATAATCGTTCATTTAACCGGACACGGAAATGGATTAATAGTTAATAAACTTGTTGAAACAGGGGTGAATTACATTCAAGGGTAATTGGTGTAATTGTTAACAAAGTAGTAAAACCTTGGTTTACACGCAGTCGATAACCTGGTGTATTCATTAAACAAAGTATTAAAACCATGTTACAATTCGAATCCCCAATTAGTTGGAATATTTAACTTCGGGTATAAGGATAATTTGACGAGGACACTCGCACTTTATATTTATGACTGATGGACTGTTATGGACAAAAACCAGACGGACATATTAAATAATCCAGGACAAAGGACAATTAACCCATGGGCATAAAACTAAAATCAACACGTCAAACATCATGATTACGGAAGTTTAAATAAGCATAATTCTTTTATTTCATATTTAATTTCCTTTATTTTATATTTAATTGCACTTCTAATTATCGCATTTTTATTGTTATTGTATTTAATTGCACTTTTAATTATCGTACTTTTTAATTATCGCAAGTTTATTTTATCGCACTTTTATTATTCGCAATTTCATTATCGTTATTTACTTTACGCTTAAAATTAAGTCTTGTATTTATTTATTATTTTACATTTGGTTTTAACTGCGACTAAAGTTTTAAAATCGACAAACCGGTCATTAAACGGTAAAAACCCCCCTTTATAATAATAATATTACTTATATATATATTTGTATTTTTATAAAAGTAAACTAATATAGCGTTGAGCTTTGTTTAAAAAAGATTCCCTGTGGAACGAACCGGACTTACTAAAAACTACACTACTGTACGATTAGGTACACTGCCTATAAGTGTTGTAGCAAGGTTTAAGTATATTCATTCTCTAAATAAATAAATATCTTGTGTAAAATTGTATCGTATTTAATAGTTTTTCCTGCTAAAATTAATAACTATTTTATATACACCCCGCTGCACATCAAGTATTTTTGGCGCCGCTGCCGGGGAACTCTCTTAAAAGCCGGAAGCGCAACGCTAATATAAAAAAAAAGAGATTTTTAGTTTACTTCTATTAAAAGTCGCTTTTGTAAAAAAAAAACGTTTTAAATATTCGAAAATATAAAAAGAAAAACAAAAATATAAGTATTTTTAAGATTTTGTTAAATATTTAAGTTTTATAAGTTTCTTTATTTTTATTTTAGTTTATAAAAACATAAGTTTTATTTAAATATCTTTTATTTATATAAAAACAGAAAAAAAAAATAAATAAATAAATAAAGAAAAACGCGTCGAATATTAAACTTGTCATCTGAAATTCTGAACCCCGCGAGTCGCGGGGTTTGATGCATTAAATACCGCAACTCTCGGAGGGGACCTGACACACGAACAGGAAGCCCTAATCCTGCATTTATTACGGATTATTATTAATTATTATTATTATTAACCCTAATTATTATTATTATTATAATTAAGTTTATTTTTAATTAAGTTTTATTTAATTTATATTTTAGTTAAATTAGTTTAATTAAATTGTAAAATTAGTAGTTTTATTAAATAAATAATATAAAAATAATATTTTTATAAAAATTGTAATTTTTACAACTTTTTGTATATTTTTATATTTTGTCCCTTTTTAATCGTTGTAGCGTAATATTTGTATTTTTCGCTCATATTTAATTTTAAACTTAGTTTTTGCCATAGTCATTTTTACTCCTAGATTTTTAGGCTTTGCCGTAGAATTCCTTAAGTTTTTTTTTTAGATTAAGATTTAGGTACTTTAGAATTTTGCGACGCCTTTTTAAGTTTTAGTTTCTTTTTAAGTTATTTCCATTTGGGATTTAGTTTTTCCTGTAAGCTTTAATATTTTTAGACGACTTTTATCTATGTATCAATTATCATTCCAATTAGTAATTTCAATTTGCGATTATAATTTTAAGTTAGTTGTAGTAATAAGGTTAGGTTAGTCAAGTATTTTTAAGTTTTATAAGTTTCTTTTATTTTTCCGTCACCTTTTATTTTTTCAACCATTTTTCTTTTTCAACCTTTTTCCGACGAACTCTTTTTCTTTCTTATTTCTCGCTATTCTAGTTTTAGGACATAGATTTTTATTCTACTTCTTATCTAAATTTCTTAAAATTACGAAAATTTATTTTAAGTGGTTAAATTAATAGACATCAAAATTTTCTGGTTCGTAGTAATAGTTGGATTTGTACGTGGACCGGGTTATTGGAGCCAAACAGTCCTCAATTATATTGAGACCAAACGAATCCTGCCCCTCTGCTGCATCTTTTGGCTATTCAAAACGTGGGCAAAATCAGAAAAGTCTATTAATTGGATAACTTATTATAATTTTTCTTTCCTTTTTAAAAAACTAATATGATATTCAGTGAATGCACCGAGCAAGACGTTCACCACCTTTTGTACGTTCACCACCTGTAACTAGATCAAGACATTTAGCAAATATTACCGCCGTTGATTTTTCTTTAGAATCGTCATCCAGTAGACCAAGTACTTCAGTTCAAATTTCCGATAATCCATTTTTTGAACCCGACCTCACAATTGAGAATCCGGAAAATATTCAGGAACGGTTCGTAGATCCTGAACCATTAAACTTTCCTCCGGAGCCACCAATTATTCAAACAGAGATTGTTGAGGAACGTACCATTAAATCAGAATCATCTAGTGATACCGATTCAACAAATTCAATTATGGAGAATCTGGAACCTTTAAGTATGGAAGACCGAATGAGAGCTAAACGCACTGGCCAAGGTCACGCAATTACTCATCCAGACATTAATGCGCCAGATTATGAAATCAAAGGACAAATTCTACACATGGTGACTAATCAATGCCAATTTAGTGGTGCGCCGAAGGAAGATCCAAATGAACATCTACGTACCTTTAATAGGATCTGCACACTATTTAAAATCCGAGAAGTGGAGGATGAACAGATATATCTCATGTTATTTCTCTGGACTTTAAAGGGAGAAGCCAAAGATTGGTTGGAATCGTTACCTGAAGGGGCGATTGATACATGGGATGTTTTAGTTGACAAATTTCTTAGACAATTCTTTCCTGCATCTAAAGCCGTAAGACTTCAAGCAGAAATTGTTACGTTCACACAGAAACCAAATGAAACTCTATATGAGGCGTGGACTAGATATGGAAAGTTGTTAAGAGGATGTCCGCAACATGGTTTAGACACCTGTCAAATAGTACAAATATTCTACCAAGGATGCGACATCACTACAAGAAAAGACATAGATATAGCAGCTGGTGGTTCTATTATGAAGAAAACCGAAACTGATGCTTACAAAATTATTGATAATACTGCTTCCCACTCACATGAGTGGCACCAAGAAAAAGACATCGTTAGATCATCTAAAGCAGCTAGAGCCGATTCTAGCCATGACTTAGATTCCATTTCCGCAAAGATAGATGCTGTGGAGAGACGAATGGAAAAGATGACTAAAGATATTCACTCAATACGAATTAGTTGTGAGCAGTGTGGAGGATCACATTTGACAAAAGATTGTCTCAGTATTGAATTAACAATGGAACAAAGAGAGAATATTTCATACATAAACCAAAGGCCTGGAAATAATTATCAGAATAATTATCAACCGCCAAGACCGATTTACAATCAAAACCAGAATTATAACCGAAATATTCCATACAACAACCAATAAGGTCCTAGCAATCAACAAGTATCCAATAATACTTACAATCAGCAAAGACCGAATTTTCAAAACAAACCACCACAACAAACCGATGATAAAAAGCCGAATTTAGAAGATATGATGATAAAGCTAGTTGAAACTCAAACACAGTTTTTCACATCTCAGAAACAAACCAATGAACAAAATGCTCAAGCATTTAGAAATCAACAAGCTTCTATTCAAAATCTGGAACAAGAAGTGAGTAACCTAGCAAGGTTAATAGGTGAAAGAAAACCGGAAAGTCTACCTAGTGATACAAATGCTAACCCCCGGAGTGAAACAGCTAAAGCCATTACCACAAGAAGTGGTACAACGCTTAAACCACCGGAAATACCTGTAACTTCTGATGAAGCTATTCCTACTCCACAAGAACCACAACCTGATCAAGATAAGGAAAAAGAACCGGTAGTTGAAAAGGTTAATGAAGATAACACAGTTAAGGCTAAACCTTATGTTAAACCATATCAACCACCACTTCCTTATCCGAGTAAAATGAAGAAAGAAAAACTTGAAGCCGAGCAATCCAAATTCTTGGATATGTTTAAACAGATAAATGTAAATCTCCCTTTTATTGATGTGATTTCAGGAATGCCTAGATATGCTAAATTCTTGAAAGATCTAATCTCAAATAGAAAGAAAATGGAAGAACTCTCGGCTGTTACTATGAATGCTAATTGTTCAGCAGTGCTGTTGAATAAGATACCAGAAAAACTATCTGATCCAGGAAGTTTCACAATTCCATGTTTTCTGGGTAGTCTTAATTCAATAGAAGTATTGGCAGACTTAGGTGCTAGTATAAATCTAATGCCGTATTCACTATACACTAAACTAGACCTTGGAGAATTGAAACCAACCAGAATAAGCATACAACTAGCCGATAGATCAATAAAATATCCTAGAGGGATAATGGAGAACATGCTAGTTAAAGTTGGTACTTTAGTATTTCCAGTAGATTTTGTTGTTCTGGACATGGAAGAAGATTCTCAAGTTCCTCTCATATTAGGAAGACCATTCTTAAACACGGCTAAAGCAATGATAGACGTGTTCGGTAAGAAATTGACCCTAAGTATAGAGGATGAGAGTGTTACCTTTTCAGTTGATAGAGCAATGCAACAACTACAATCTGCAGATGATACATGTTATTATATTCAAACTATAGATGCACATGCAGAATTATTAGAAGAATTTCCAGAATTACAAGGAACAGGAGAATGTTCTTTAGGAGAAGGTAATGAACCAATTGATGAAGCTGAAATGTTAGCTACACTTATAGCTAATGGATATGAACCAACAACAGAAGAAATTCAAATGCTAAAAGAAGAAGACAGATATCGATATAAATCATCGATAGAAGAACCTCCGAAATTAGAGTTAAAGCCACTTCCAAACCATTTGGAATACGCTTATTTACATGGTGAATCTGAATTACCTGTAATAATATCGTCTTCTCTTACTGAAAATGAGAAATCACAACTCATTTCTGTGTTGAAAGCTCATAAACCAGCCATTGCATGGAAGATTCATGATATTAAAGGAATAAGTCCTTCGTATTGCACACATAAAATCCTTATGGAAGAAGGTCATAAAACGTATGTGCAACGCCAACGAAGACTAAATCCTAATATGCAAGATGTAGTTAAGAAAGAGATTATTAAACTGCTAGATGCAGGTTTAATTTATCCAATCTCTGATAGTCCATGGGTAAGCTCAGTTCAATGCGTGCCTAAGAAGGGTGGCATGACTGTTATTACAAATGAGAAAAATGAGCTTATTTCTACTAGGACTATAACAGGATGGCGTGTGTAACGACCCGCACTTTTTCGATCATTCTATACTTATAAGATTAATATTTACATAAATTAAACCTTACCAACATGATAAGCAATCCAAATTGTTGAGACTTATGTTTTTGAAATGAGTTTTACACAACGTTTGACCGTCTAGTTTGACCGATGATATCACGAACTATACAATATATGATAATTATACGTTTGTGTATATATATGTATATATACATATTTAACATGATTTAAGGATGTTTTAATATCTCATTTTGTATTAATAACAATAAGTTATAAGTATATTTTGAAACTACTAACTTAAGTTTTCAAAACGATAACCATACGTAACGTTATTTGACATAAATACTTATAACCTATAATGTTTATACATATATCGTATAAGTAATGTATTTAATCACTTTTAAGAACTTAATTACATAAAACCATATAAGTGTATTCACAAAAGATAGCTATATTTGAATCCTCATTCCATTTTTCACAAGATTTCTATACGTATATCTACGGTATATGTACCCGTATCATACCCACCTTCTAGATGTATTTACTATTGGTATATACCAATAGGAAATACCAATGATCAGCCATGAATGATTAAGGGACATGATAGCAACTTGTGGGAGCCAATCCTTTGTCATTAATCAAGACTTATGAGCTAAAAATCAAAACAAAAAGTCTATATATACATACATATCCACACGTTTTTTTACACACACACATACTTCCATATCAACTTTCTTTCAAGCTAGATTAACTCCTAAACTCTTTCATCTTCAATCTTCAAGTATTCCTTAAGATCTTCATAAGTTTCTAGCTCCATAATCAAGGTAAAACTATGTTTAAACTTTGATTCAATTCATGTAAGTTAATTTATATATAAACTTACTTACAACCTTTGTTTCTTTTCATGAATCACTTTTTAATCTTCCAACTCATCAAGAACAAGTTCATATCTTGTTTATTCAGTAACTTTCTTCATCATACTTGAGGTAGTAACTTTGTTCATAACCTTATTCGATTCATATATATATAGCTATCTTATTTTGTGGTATAAAAATTTAACAACAAGAACATAGTTTGAAAGTTTTCAAACTTGTTTGCAAACTAAATAGATCCTTCTAACTTAACTTTTAAAATACTTCAAGACCTGTAATATAACTTATGTATATGCTAATTTAACAAGGTATAACTTGGTTTTTCAAAGAATACCTTAAAAACTGTTTTTACGACGACGGAGTGCAACCGGGGACTGTTTTGGGTTGGATAATTAAAAACCATCTTAAACTTTGAATTGAAGGTTTATGTTCTGGAAAAATGATTTTTACTATGAATATGATAACACATAAAAATTTCATGATTTAATTCAAAGTATAAGTATTTTTAGAAAAATGGTCATTAAATGATATTTTTGTAACAAAAATGTTTAACTTCATAAGTTTCACTAAAGTTTCACCTATGCCGTATGATTTTGAATACAAACTAAGGTATTTACAGTTCATAGTCTTAAAGAGGAACTCGATCCAAGGAGATGGCAAGTTGAATCAACGAAAACGGATTTGTAACGAAGAAACTATGACCGAAACAAAATTGGTTATCCAAGACTTGTTTAACTTCGGGATTAATTGGGAAAAATTAAATAAATCACATATTTCTAAGATAACATGATATTTTATACATATGTACTCATAATTAAATTTTATATGGTTCAGGATCACCCGTAAAACAACACGAGAAGATTAATCATAAGATCCCATGATTGTACGCAACACGTCATTTGACAACACCGGTACTTTATGTACGCAACACGTCATTTGACAACACCGGTACCGTGGGTCAAGATTAATCTCGACCAATACATATACGATGGGGTTTTATTTATTTAGTTGGGGGTTTTATTTATTTCATTGCGGGTATATTAAACATCTAAATATGAACCATTAAAATTGAATTACTAACAATGAACTGCTAACTACGGACTAAGGAATTACAAAAAGTATTAAAAGTATAACAAGTATATATACGTGACGTTTGTTTAAAAAGAAAAGGTATTGATATATTATATATGGATAGGTTCGTGATATCAACCGGAAGACCAAGTCAAAAATATATATATCTTCGAGACAACAGTGAGTATATAGTCCCACTTTTAAACTCTAAATATTTCGGGATGAGAATACATGTATTTTATGTTTTACGATATGGACACAAGTAACTGAAAAATATATTCTACGTTGAGTTGTACCACTGGCATACTTCCCTGTAGCTTGGTAACTAATATTTACAGCGGTATTGTAAACGCGAATCCTGTTGATAGATCTATCGGGCCTGACAACCCCAACCGGACTGGACGACCAGTATTCAACGGTTGCACAGTACTTCGTTTCGTGACTACACTTGGTACAGTGTAGTAAGATTTCATATTAAAGGGAATATGCGACGTGATTAATTGTTAAGTATGGTTACCAAGTGCTCAACCACTGAGAATATTTTTATTAAACTGTTTATATACGAAATCTTGTGGTCTATATATATATATTGCTGCCGGCACTAAACCTATATCTCACCAACTTTATGTTGACGTTTTAAACATGTTTATTCTCAGGTGATAATTAGAAGCTTCCGCTGCATTATGTTGAATTTGAGCAGGATCTTGCGTACGCATACATGTGTCAAAAATAAAACTGCATATCCAAGGACTTGTGTTGTAAAATATGCTCGAAATCGTGTTGTTATCATTATTTGTAAAGTTTGTAAGTCGAAGATTATCGCTAAACGATAATCATCTTTTTATTGTCCAAAGCTTGTATCAAAAATAAGAATCATGGTTTGTAATGTATAATATATGCAGTTTTTCTTTTAAAAATGTCGCATATAGAGGTCAATACCTCGCAATGAAATCATACGTTATCTAACACGTTCTTATGGTTAAGGACGGGTTATGACATGTGGTATCAGAGCGGTGGTCTTATCGAACCAGGTTTGCATTAGTGTGTCTAACTGATAAGTCGTTAGGATACATTAGTAAGTCTGGACTTTGACCGGGTCTGATTTAAAAACCATTGCTTATCATTGTTGGTTAAAATTTATATGTAAATATTATGTAGTACTAATGGGTTAGTTGTTGTGTGATAGATGTCGGGCTCAAAACTTGTTATCACATTCAGCGACTCCGAACCAGAATCTTCAGATGGTGTTCCAGTCATTAACCTATCCGATGACGAAAATAATATCTTTGGGGAAGACTCACAAATTCCGGATGAACCGACTATAGAGAACCCGGAAAGTGAACCCGAGGAGGAAAGTGAACCCGAGGAGGAAAGTGAACCCGAGGAGGAAAGTGAACCCGAGGAGGAAAGTGAACCCGAGGAAGAAATACAGGAAATTACAAAAGAAGAGTTCGAACTAGGAAAGAAACGAAAGGCTAATGAATTAGAAAATTCAAATCCTGAGTTTAATAAGGATGATGTGGCACCAACTCTACTAGACACTACCACCCCTATTCCCGCTATTCCTATTCGTTCTATCCCGGCATCCAGTTCTTCAGTCCCACAGCCAAAATATAGGCAGACAGCCAGGATAAGCGTTAAGCGATTCTTTGAACCTAAACGTCCTAGAAAATAGACCAAACGATGCGCTGCCGTATTAAACCATGGGATCATATAATGTTTTGTATAATATTATTAGTGTGGTTTGCTTAATGTTCGATGTAAGATAAGCATATGTAAAATAGTGAAGTGTGAAATGCAATAATTTTCCATGGTTAAGTATTATTTAGATGGTAGTAATTGATTCTGTACTAAGCTATTAAGTATGGACATTAACGGGTAGGTACTACCCTAGATATAATTATAAAACGCTAATAAGAAGAAAAGGCTTTTATAATAATACCTGGTTCATATTATTAATAAGCTATAATGTACTGTAAATATACACTACATCTATAATATTCCATGTGAATAATTATTTTCTTTTCATTCTTATAGAAGAATATGGCGCGATTGAACCGAATGACGGAACAAGAAATCCAGGAACTCATCAATCAGCGAGTGAACGACAGAATGTTATGGGTCGAGGCTGCAAGAGGTGCTGCAGTTAACCCAAATCCTCGTGTGGGGTGCACTTACAAAACTTTTCAAGCTTGCAAGCCCTCATCATTCAGTGGAACAGAAGGACCGATCGGTTTAACCCGGTGGATAGAAAAGATGGAGACTGTGTTTAAAATCAGTGGTTGTGTTGAAAAGGACATGACCAAGTATGCATCGTGCACTTTACAAGATAGTGCACTCACGTGGTGGAAAAATTATGTGAAGGCTGTAGGAGGAGATGTAGCTTATGATACTCCATGGGAAGAATTCAAAATAATGTTAATCAACGAGTATTGTCCAAGGAACGAGGTTAGAAAGTTGGAAGATGAATTACGAAGCCTGAAGGTTGTTGGTACTGAAATCACCAACTACAATCAGCGATTCATGGAATTAGTTTTGCTATGTCCTGAATTGGTTCCAACCGAAGAACGGAAGATTGAAATGTACAAAGATGGTTTGCCCAAAAAGGTCAAGGCAAATGTTACAGCATCAAAACCTAAGACAATTCATGAAGCTATAACCATGGCAAACGAGCTAATGGATCAAGTCATCATGGATAAGAAAGCATCCAATACTGATGTGAAGGTATCAGGTAACAAAAGAAAGTGGAATGGAAATTATGATCGAGGTAACCAACAACAATCTTTTAAGAAACAAGAAACCACGCAAGGTGCAGGTAGTGGTTCAAGCTTTGGTTACAAAGGACAAAATCCTTTATGCAACCGTTGTCACAAACATCACTTTGGTTACTGTAGTGTGTTATGCACCAAGTGTAATCGACAGGGTCATCTTGCTGAAGATTGTAGGGCTCTCGTTACAAATACAAATGGTACCAAGACTCCTGCCACCAATGCAAATAGAACTGCTTTGGCTACCGTTACTTGTTTTGGGTGTGGAAAACAAGGTCACTATAAGAGTCAGTGCCCGAATTCAGAGAAGAATGTCAGACCTGCACGTGGGAGAGCATTTGTTATTAATGCTAGAGAGGCACGCGAAGATCCGGAGCTTGTTACGGGTACGTTTACCATTAATAACTTATCCGCATCTATTATATTTGATACTGGTGCTGATAGAAGTTACGTGTGTAGAGACTTTCATGCTAAATTGAATTGTTCATCATTACCTCTAGATGCTAAGTACATGATTGAGTTAGCTAATGGTAAACTAATTAAAGCCGATAAAATTTGCCGTGATTGTAAAATAAATTTAGCCGGAGAAACATTTAAGATTGATTTGATACCCGTAGAATTAGGAAGTTTTGATGTAATAATTGGCATGGACTGGATGTCCAAAATAGGAGCTGAAGTTGTGTGCGCCAAGAAGGCAATTCGCATTCCTCGTAAGGATAAAACGCCAGTAATGATTTATGGAGAGAAGGGTAACTCAAAGCTAAAACTCATTAGTTATTTGAAAGCTCAAAAGTACTTGAAGAAAGGGTGCTATGCTATCTTAGCACATGTTAATAAAGTCGAAAAGAAAGAAAAAGAGAAGTGCATCAATGACATGCCTGTGGCAAGAGATTTTCCTGAAGTATTTTCGGAAGAGTTGCCGGGATTACCTCCATTTAGATCTGTAGAATTTCAAATAGATCTTGTACCAGGAGCTGCACCGGTTGCCCGTGCTCCATATAGACTTGCACCGTCCGAGTTAAAAGAACTTCAGAGTCAGTTAAAAGAATTACTGGATCGTGGATTCATACGACCAAGTACTTCACCGTGGGGAGCTCCAATTTTATTCGTCAAGAAGAAAGACGGATCTTTCCGAATGTGTATAGATTATCGTGAATTAAATAAGTTAACTATCAAGAATCGGTATCCACTACCGAGAATTGACGACTTATTTGATCAACTCCAAGGATCATGTGTTTATTCGAAAATCGACCTAAGATCGGGTTATCATCAATTACGTGTCAAAGAAGAAGATATACCGAAAACTGCTTTTCGGACACGTTACGGTCATTACGAATTTTTGGTCATGCCGTTTGGATTGACGAATGCGCCAGCTGTATTCATGGACCTCATGAATCGAGTTTGTAGTCCATATTTAGATAAGTTTGTTATTGTTTTCATTGATGACATTCTTATCTATTCCAAGAGTGAGCAAGAGCATGAGCAGCATTTAAGTTTAATATTAGAGTTGTTAAGAAAAGAACAGCTATATGCTAAATTTTCTAAATGTGCTTTCTGGTTGAAAGAAGTGCAATTTCTTGGCCACGTTGTTAGTAGCAAAGGAATTCAGGTTGATCCAGCAAAAATTGAAGCCATTGAAAAATGGGAGACTCCTAAGACAGCAATGCAGATACGCCAATTTTTGGGTTTAGCCGGTTATTATAGAAGGTTTATTCAAGATTTTTCCCGAATAGCTAAGCCGTTGACAGCGTTAACACAAAAAGGGAAGAAATATGAATGGACTTCTGAGCAGGAGAGTGCATTTCAATTACTAAAGAAGAAGTTAACTACGGCGCCTATTTTATCGTTACCAGAAGGGAACGATGATTTTGAAATATATTGTGACGCTTCGCGACAAGGTTTTGGTTGCGTTCTTATGCAACGGAAGAAAGTTATTGCATACGCATCCCGACAATTAAAGATTCACGAGCGGAATTATACGACGCATGATCTAGAACTAGGAGCAGTCGTGTTTGCATTGAAGATATGGAGACACTACTTGTATGGGGTTAAATGCACTGTGTTTACTGATCATAAAAGCCTTCAACATATTTTTGATCAGAAACAGTTGAACATGAGGCAATGTAGGTGGGTCGAGTTAATAAATGACTATGATTGTGAAATTCGTTATCATCCCGGGAAAGCGAACGTAGTGGCCGATGCTCTAAGCAGAAAGGAACGAGAACCAATCCGAGTTCGAGCAATGAACATAAAAATTCGCATGAATCTCAACTCACAAATCAAAGAAGTTCAACAAGAAGCACTCAATAAAGAAAACATAAGAAATGAAATAATGAAGAAGTATGAGAAGCAACTCGTTATACGGGAAGACGGAATTCGATATTTTGCAAATCGTATTTGGGTACCGAAGTTGGGTGGATTAAGGAAGTTGATATTGAATGAGGCACATAAGACAAGATACTCGATACATCCTGGAGTTGGAAAGATGTATCAAGATCTTAAGACACGTTATTGGTGGCCTAATTTAAAGACAGACGTAGCAACATATGTTGGGGAGTGTTTAACTTGTTCCAAGGTCAAAGCAGAACACCAAAAGCCATCAGGGTTACTTCAACAACCAGAAATTCCAGAATGGAAATGGGATGGTATTACCATGGATTTCATCACGAAGTTACCAAAGACTGCCTGGGGTTACGACACCATTTGGGTGATTGTTGATCGTCTCACCAAGTCTGCACATTTCTTGCCTATAAAGGAAACGGATAGAATGGAGAAACTATTACGATTGTATATAAAGGAAGTTGTTTCAAGGCATGGAATACCTATTTCCATTATATCTGATCGTGATAGTAGATTTACCTCAAAGTTCTGGCAAGCACTACAGGAGGCACTAGGAACTCGTTTAGATATGAGTACCGCATATCATCCGCAAACGGACGGGCAGAGTGAAAGAACAATTCAGACTCTTGAAGATATGCTCAGGGCATGTGTGATCGATTTTGGAAACGAATGGGATAAGTATTTACCGTTAGCAGAATTCTCGTATAATAATAGTTATCATGCGAGCATTGGAGCTGCGCCATTCGAAGCATTGTATGGAAGGAAGTGTAGATCTCCTATCTGTTGGAATGAAGTAGGAGATCGACAATTAACTGGTCCCGAGATCATACACGAAACGACTGAGAAGATAGTACAAATCAAGGAGAGATTGAAAACAGCCCGTAGTCGCCAAAAGAGCTACGCCGATGTCCGAAGGAAACCATTAGAGTTTCAGGTCGGGGACATGGTTATGTTAAAGGTGTCACCTTGGAAAGGTGTAATACGTTTCGGCAAAAGGGGTAAGCTGAACCCAAGATATGTAGGCCCGTTCAAGATTATTGAACGCATTGGACCGGTAGCTTATCGACTTGAGTTACCGCAACAACTCGCCGGGGTACATAATACCTTTCACGTCTCAAACCTTAAGAAGTGTCTTGCAAAGGAAGACCTCACTATTCCTCTTGAAGAAATCCATATCGACGAGAAACTACAATTCGTCGAAGAACCAATCGAAATCATGGACCGTGAAGTTAAACAGCTCAAACAGAGCAACATACCGATTGTTAAGGTTCGTTGGAATGCTAGAAGAGGTCCCGAGTTTACTTGGGAACGAGAGGATCAGATGAAACAAAAGTATCCACACTTGTTTCTCGATGACGCAAAATAGGTACAATTTTAAAATTTCGGGACGAAATTTATTTAACGGGGAGGTAATGTAACGACCCGCACTTTTTCGATCATTCTATACTTATAAGATTAATATTTACATAAATTAAACCTTACCAACATGATAAGCAATCCAAATTGTTGAGACTTATGTTTTTGAAATGAGTTTTACACAACGTTTGACCGTCTAGTTTGACCGATGATATCACGAACTATACAATATATGATAATTATACGTTTGTGTATATATATGTATATATACATATTTAACATGATTTAAGGATGTTTTAATATCTCATTTTGTATTAATAACAATAAGTTATAAGTATATTTTGAAACTACTAACTTAAGTTTTCAAAACGATAACCATACGTAACGTTATTTGACATAAATACTTATAACCTATAATGTTTATACATATATCGTATAAGTAATGTATTTAATCACTTTTAAGAACTTAATTACATAAAACCATATAAGTGTATTCACAAAAGATAGCTATATTTGAATCCTCATTCCATTTTTCACAAGATTTCTATACGTATATCTACGGTATATGTACCCGTATCATACCCACCTTCTAGATGTATTTACTATTGGTATATACCAATAGGAAATACCAATGATCAGCCATGAATGATTAAGGGACATGATAGCAACTTGTGGGAGCCAATCCTTTGTCATTAATCAAGACTTATGAGCTAAAAATCAAAACAAAAAGTCTATATATACATACATATCCACACGTTTTTTTACACACACACATACTTCCATATCAACTTTCTTTCAAGCTAGATTAACTCCTAAACTCTTTCATCTTCAATCTTCAAGTATTCCTTAAGATCTTCATAAGTTTCTAGCTCCATAATCAAGGTAAAACTATGTTTAAACTTTGATTCAATTCATGTAAGTTAATTTATATATAAACTTACTTACAACCTTTGTTTCTTTTCATGAATCACTTTTTAATCTTCCAACTCATCAAGAACAAGTTCATATCTTGTTTATTCAGTAACTTTCTTCATCATACTTGAGGTAGTAACTTTGTTCATAACCTTATTCGATTCATATATATATAGCTATCTTATTTTGTGGTATAAAAATTTAACAACAAGAACATAGTTTGAAAGTTTTCAAACTTGTTTGCAAACTAAATAGATCCTTCTAACTTAACTTTTAAAATACTTCAAGACCTGTAATATAACTTATGTATATGCTAATTTAACAAGGTATAACTTGGTTTTTCAAAGAATACCTTAAAAACTGTTTTTACGACGACGGAGTGCAACCGGGGACTGTTTTGGGTTGGATAATTAAAAACCATCTTAAACTTTGAATTGAAGGTTTATGTTCTGGAAAAATGATTTTTACTATGAATATGATAACACATAAAAATTTCATGATTTAATTCAAAGTATAAGTATTTTTAGAAAAATGGTCATTAAATGATATTTTTGTAACAAAAATGTTTAACTTCATAAGTTTCACTAAAGTTTCACCTATGCCGTATGATTTTGAATACAAACTAAGGTATTTACAGTTCATAGTCTTAAAGAGGAACTCGATCCAAGGAGATGGCAAGTTGAATCAACGAAAACGGATTTGTAACGAAGAAACTATGACCGAAACAAAATTGGTTATCCAAGACTTGTTTAACTTCGGGATTAATTGGGAAAAATTAAATAAATCACATCTTTCTAAGATAACATGATATTTTATACATATGTACTCATAATTAAATTTTATATGGTTCAGGATCACCCGTAAAACAACACGAGAAGATTAATCATAAGATCCCATGATTGTACGCAACACGTCATTTGACAACACCGGTACTTTATGTACGCAACACGTCATTTGACAACACCGGTACCGTGGGTCAAGATTAATCTCGACCAATACATATACGATGGGGTTTTATTTATTTAGTTGGGGGTTTTATTTATTTCATTGCGGGTATATTAAACATCTAAATATGAACCATTAAAATTGAATTACTAACAATGAACTGCTAACTACGGACTAAGGAATTACAAAAAGTATTAAAAGTATAACAAGTATATATACGTGACGTTTGTTTAAAAAGAAAAGGTATTGATATATTATATATGGATAGGTTCGTGATATCAACCGGAAGACCAAGTCAAAAATATATATATCTTCGAGACAACAGTGAGTATATAGTCCCACTTTTAAACTCTAAATATTTCGGGATGAGAATACATGTATTTTATGTTTTACGATATGGACACAAGTAACTGAAAAATATATTCTACGTTGAGTTGTACCACTGGCATACTTCCCTGTAGCTTGGTAACTAATATTTACAGCGGTATTGTAAACGCGAATCCTGTTGATAGATCTATCGGGCCTGACAACCCCAACCGGACTGGACGACCAGTATTCAACGGTTGCACAGTACTTCGTTTCGTGACTACACTTGGTACAGTGTAGTAAGATTTCATATTAAAGGGAATATGCGACGTGATTAATTGTTAAGTATGGTTACCAAGTGCTCAACCACTGAGAATATTTTTATTAAACTGTTTATATACGAAATCTTGTGGTCTATATATATATATTGCTGCCGGCACTAAACCTATATCTCACCAACTTTATGTTGACGTTTTAAACATGTTTATTCTCAGGTGATAATTAGAAGCTTCCGCTGCATTATGTTGAATTTGAGCAGGATCTTGCGTACGCATACATGTGTCAAAAATAAAACTGCATATCCAAGGACTTGTGTTGTAAAATATGCTCGAAATCGTGTTGTTATCATTATTTGTAAAGTTTGTAAGTCGAAGATTATCGCTAAACGATAATCATCTTTTTATTGTCCAAAGCTTGTATCAAAAATAAGAATCATGGTTTGTAATGTATAATATATGCAGTTTTTCTTTTAAAAATGTCGCATATAGAGGTCAATACCTCGCAATGAAATCATACGTTATCTAACACGTTCTTATGGTTAAGGACGGGTTATGACAGCGTGTATGTATTGATTATAGAAAATTAAATGACGCCACCAGAAAAGATCATTTTCCCTTACCTTTCATAGATCAAATGTTGGAAACATTAGCCGGAAATAGTTACTATTGTTTTCTAGATGGATTTTCCGGATATTTTCAAATTCCAATAGCACCCGAGGACCAAGAGAAAACCACATTCACGTGCCCTTATGGTACTTTTGCTTACAAACGCATGCCATTTGGACTTTGTAACGCCCCTGCAACCTTTCAAAGGTGTATGATGGCGATTTTTCACGACATGATAGAAGAATGCATGGAAGTTTTCATGGATGACTTTTCAGTCTTCGGTGATACATTTAAATCATGTCTAGTTAATCTGGAACGAATGCTAATTAGATGTGAACAATCAAATCTAGTTCTTAATTGGGAGAAATGCCATTTCATGGTTAAAGAAGGCATCGTTCTTGGACATAAAATTTCAAAAGAAGGAATTGAAGTGGATAGAGCTAAAGTAGATGTAATTGCTAAACTTCCACATCCCACCAATGTTAGAGGAGTTAGGAGTTTTCTAGGGCATGCCGGTTTTTACCGACGTTTCATAAAAGATTTTTCTAAAATTGCCACTCCTATGAATAAACTCCTAGAAAAGGATGCGCCATTCATCTTTTCAGATGAGTGTATCAAATCTTTTAATATTCTTAAAGAGAAACTCAATAATGCGCCGATCATGATAACACCAAATTGGAATCTACCATTTGAACTAATGTGCGATGCAAGTGATTTTGCAATGGGAGCCGTTTTAGGACAAAGGATTGAAAAACGATTTCAACCTATATATTATGCTAGTAAAACATTACAAGGAGCACAAACAAACTATACAACTACTGAAAAAGAACTCCTTGCTATTGTCTTTGCTTTTGACAAATTTCGATCATATCTCGTTCTAGCAAAAACGGTGGTCTATACCGACCATTCTGCTCTTAGATACGTATTTTCAAAACAAGATGCTAAACCAAGATTAATCCGTTGGATCTTACTCTTACAAGAGTTTGATATTGAAATCCGAGATAAAAGAGGAGCAGAAAATCTCGCCGCTGATCATCTTTCTCGTCTTGAAAATCCTGAGTTAGAAGTTCTAAATGAATCGGCCATACAAGACAACTTTCCTGATGAATATCTATTGAAGATAGATTATAATGAAATCCCATGGTTTGCAGACTATACAAACTACTTAGTTTGTGGATTCCTTGAAAAAGGATTATCGTACCAAAGACGAAAGAAATTCTTCAGTGATATAAAACACTATTTCTGGGAAGATCCACATTTGTTTAAAAGTTGTCCCGATGGAATAATACGCCGATGTGTATTTGGAAATGAAGCTAGTAAAATATTAAACCATTGTCACACAGGACCAACAGGAGGGCATTATGGGCCTCAACTAACAGCAAGAAAAGTTTATGAAGCTGGATTCTATTGGCCTACAATTTACAAAGACGCACACCTTCTTTGCAAATCCTGTGATGCATGTCAAAGGGCCGGAAAAATAAGTCAACGTGATGAAATGCCACAAAATGTCATCCAAGTATGTGAAGTATTTGACATTTGGGGTATTGACTTTATGGGTCCATTTCCAAAATCTCATAATAATCTATATATACTCGTAGCCATTGATTATGTATCTAAATGGGCGGAAGCACAAGCTCTCCCAACTAACGATGCACGAGTTGTAGTCAACTTTTTAAAACGTCTTTTTGCAAGGTTTGGAACACCGAAAGCTTTAATAAGTGATCGGGGTACTCATTTCTGTAATAATCAACTTGAGAAAGTTCTTAAAAGATATGGAGTAACTCATAAAATCTCCACCGCATATCATCCACAAACAAGTGGACAAGTTGAAAATACCAACCGAGCTTTAAAACGTATTCTAGAGAAAACCGTAGGATCAAATCCGAAGGAATGGTCTATTAAATTGGAGGATGCACTCTGGGCTTTTAGAACAGCCTACAAAACTCCAATTGGAACCACACCTTTTAGACTTGTTTATGGAAAAGCATGTCATCTTCCAGTAGAAATTGAACACAAAGCATTTTGGGCTTTGAAGACATGTAATCTTGATTTACATGAAGCCGGACGTCTACGATTAAGTCAACTAAACGAATTAGAAGAATTAAGACATGAAGCATACGAAAATTCGTTAATCTATAAAGAAAGAACGAAGAAATGGCATGATAAAAGAATCAGAAGTTCAAAAGAATTTAAAGAAGGAGACAGAGTTCTTCTTTTCAATTCACGATTCAAGCTATTTCCTGGAAAATTGAAATCAAGATGGTCTGGACCATTCATAGTCAAAAGAGTTTTCCCATACGGAACGATAGAATTAATAAATTCAAATGGGATTGAATTTAAAGTTAATGGTCACAGAGTTAAACATTACATACATGGTCCGATGGAAGTCGACAACGAAGTTAATCACAATTTCGACACCACAGCTAACTAAGTGTGGGGAGAATCAAGTCTTTAAAGGATAATATGTATTTCTGTTAGAGTTAGATTGTCTGTTTTCGTGTAGTTCTCGAAAATGGAACCCGAATGGTCTTTCCCTAGCAGACCCTAAAGAACTAGTCTTCTCCCCCCATTCTGAATTTTTATTTTTTTTAGGTTTTTACAAAATGAAGACTGCCTGTGAACTAAACCATGGTCTAATGCTACACGCTTTGATCACTAAAAGAAATAATGACATACTACCAAGTGAAATAGTATCAGTAATCAGAGAAAGAATGGACGGAGTTAGAAAAGAATCCAGATGCGAAGATAATAAATTACAATTTGGTAAAGGAAAATCAAAATCCGCAGCGAAAAGAAGAGCACGACACCTAGAAAGATGTCACAAATGCGGAAAATGGTCACATGGAGGTAAATGTTCAAATAATCAAACCTATTCAAATACCGAATTTGTTACTTTATGCAGAGACGGACCGTTCATATGTTTAGAAGAAAAGACACTGAATGCTCGAGGTTACGCCTATGTAGCCATGGAAAACCAATTAAACCGACTATCTTATGAATGGGATAGATCATATAACTAAGAAATCTATTTCACAAGTATGTTTGTACAGTTTTTATTTTTATTTTTTATTTTTAACCTTTTGATAATAAACGCTAATTTGTTCGCTAAAAAGTATTAAATTGGTATTGAATAAAATTAGGTTTGGCGACCGAAATTATTGATATCATTCAAAAATTTATTACATCACTGCGAAATTTAACGTTTATTCTTAAGGTATAAATATCTTTAATCAATCAACCCAAAATATTTCAAAAATTCGTCATGAGTTAAATTAGGTCTTGGAACCGAAATTACTTTACCGAAAAGAGGGGCGCATATTTTTGATAATATTTGATTGATTAAAGTGGGATAAAAAGCCAAAAAGATTTTTAATTTTATTTTTACCATGTTTTTAAAATTAATATTTGAACCCTTTATAAATATTGTAAACTTTATAAAAACAATATATTTAAAATTGTAAATATTTGAACCATAATATAAGTTTGGTGTGAATTTATAATATGAATTTTTAAAATATAAATTTTTAATTTTATGCATTTCAAATTTTAAGTTTGGTGTGAATTTTTAATATTAATTTTGAATTTTATATTTAAGTTGTGTGAATTTAAAAACAAAAATTTACTTTATCTCATTAAGTTAAAAATATGATTTTTAAAATTCGTCGTAAGTTGAAGACTAGGTCTTTGAACCGAAATTGCTTTACCCGAGAGAGGGACGAGAACTTTTATTATCATTATTTTTAATCTCATTGAATTAAAGTATGCCAAAAACATTAAAAAACCCAAAAATCTTAGCTTTTAAAACAATCGCAACAAAAAGACAAATTTTAAAATTTTGTAGAAGGACGGACTAGGACATCGATCCGAAACCACCTCGTCCTAAATAACAAAGGAAACGAAATTTTAAAATTAAGTACTTAATTGTTTTATAAGTTAAAGTTTATAAAAAAAAAAAAAAAATTACCAAACTCCGCGACTCGCGGAGTTTGAAGGGTTAAATGCCGCGAGTCGCGGAGGGACCAAAACCCAGAAAAAAATAAAACGTAAAAACACAGATCAGTACACTCCACAACTCAAAAACACAGCGAAAAACTGCCGAAAAACCCTGCGAAATACACCCCAAAATCACAATTTTTAACCGTTAATCACCAAATTTTTTACTAAAATCATGTTGAGAAGGATGCTATCTAGGAATTACTCAAGAAAAACGGTAAATTTCTACACCTAAACACCATTTAATCCGAAATTTGGTGTTCTTGAGTCATTTTTTTTCCAATTTGATTTTGATGCTTTTTAGTGTAATTAGGCTTAAATTGTTTATGTATTATGCTTGTATAACCTAGATTGATGCTGTTTAACATGATTAGAAGCCTTAAACTTCAAATTTTGAGAAATCTAGGGTTTGTGTTCTTGAGCAATTTGGGGCTTTTTGATATAAACAGGTTATGGCCGATTTTTGTCATGAATTGTTGCTAAATTAAGTAGTGTAACATGTTTAGGTAGTTAAATGATCCAAACTTTGAGCCTAAACATGATTTTGAGAATTAAAGTGGACTTTTTCAAGTCTAAAATTCATGAACTTGATTTTTGAAAGATAATGCCATTTGAAACTTGTTTAATTGCTAGTAATGATTATTTTGAAATGTTATTTGAGTTGAATGCTTATGAACTTGGCGAACATTTTCTAGTATATGCTTATTTGAAAAAGTGTAGATTTGATGAAAATATGAAAATAAGCTTAAGTTTGATATAAATTGATCATGTAATTGTAATTATTTTGATTGATGATTTTGCTGACACTAATGCATATTTGGATGCACAAAAAAATTGTGTTTGATGTGTTTTGCAGACTGAAAGGGGTGAATCTTCATCCCAAGCCCGCAATGCTCCTGCTGAGAATGTGGAACAACAGGAGGTGGATAACTACTACAAGCAGGATATACCTCATCCAGTCATGACCTTTTCTGATATGCACTTGGAAGAATTGCACCCGAACCTGAGATTTGACAGACTTTGGATAGATTATCCAAAATATCAAAGGGGTTTGCATACTCTTCATTCTAAGGTTGTTGAGGTACCAAGGGTCATAGAATGGGGACCCTTAGAAGCTGTAGAATTAGCCGGGCCAATTAGGGAATTACTTGTACAGAGGTATGGTAATTCTTCTTTTAATGACTGGGTACGTTTATTCACCATGCGTAGACCTGTATATAAAGTATGGTGTGAAGAATTGTTATGTAGTATAGAGTTGAATGATCGGGTAGCTAGTTTAACCGATCGTTCTTTTATTAGATTTTTGTTAGGCGGTTCGATGCGCCACATGTCTTTACTAGACATGGCTCAGGCTTTACGTATATATACGCCTGAGGAGTTAGCATCTGCCGATTGTAGAGGGTTGATACTAAACGGTAGAAAGATAGATGAAAATTTTGATACACACGGTGTGTGGAGTCAAATGACAAGCCATCACCGTTTCAAAGGGGGAAATTACTCTTATTTGGATATAGATAGAGCCGAATTAAGAGTGATACATAGGTTTTTAGCTAATTCGATTACACAAAGGGGTAAGAACAAGGAAAAAGTAAATGAACAGGATTTGTTTTACCATATGTGTATTCGAGACCCACAAAGCGCTGTAAGTATACCGTATTGTGTGGGTTATTATTTATCAGCTATGGTTCGGGGGATGCGACCGCATAGCATAATAGGAGGTGGTATTTTTATTACTTTGATTGGTGAATATCTCGGTGTGGATATAAGTCGGGGGGGATTATTAGTAGAAGAACCGGAACCCCGCGATACTATAGGTTTAAATGTATACCATGGTGCGAAAGTTTTGAAGAGGCGAAATAACGCCGCAGTACAATACCATAGTAGACATCCACAGGTGGAGAGAAACCAACAGCAAGGTAATGTAGGAGGGGGGAATGAGATGCAAGAAATGCAAAGGTTTATAGCTTCTCAGGAATACGAAAATGCTAGACAGAGAGCATTTGAAGATTGGCAAGTTCATCAGAACCAAATCATAGCTCATTGCCAACATATAGGTAGAAACTATATTCCTACACCGAAACCCATCTTCCCTCCCTGGTCTATAGAGATGCAGCCACCATATCCTACGTATAACCCTGCCGAAGCATTCTATAGCACCTATGGTTATGCCTGGAACCCCTATTGGTACCAGTATCATCCCTAGTATACTTAGTTTTATTTATTTTGTAATTTGTAATTATTGATACGTTTAATACTTTTGTTAATATTGTAATCATTTTTATAATTATCTAACTTTTATTCTTAGATTTTAATAATTTTTGAATGTGGGGTAATATACCAAACTTCAAAAATATGTATATATGTTTGCAGTTTATCTTATGTACACAACAGGGTAAAACAACGCATTTTCAAAGACTGGCATTAAGTTCAGCAAAAGCAACTAATTTTGACGACAAGATGCAAAATATATGTGAAATAACAACAAGATGGAATGAACAAATGATGTGCACCATTTATCATTCAGCAAACAAACGCCAATATATTTGGAAACTTTGGTAAAATTTAATCATTTTCACACAAATCACCCTCAATAATTTAAATTGTTACTGATTTCTTGCAAATGAGGGCATTGCAAGATCTTAAGTGTGGGAAAGGGTTAAATTCTTTCGGATTTTAAAATTTTTTACTTTATACACTTGGTTACCATTAAAAATACTAGTAAAGCAGTAGTTGTATTAGAATCTAGTGCTCTCTGATAATAAAGAACAGCCCTGGTCTTATATACTGACTACTCAATTCTAGTAAAAATTTTCAAAATTTTCAATTAAATGAACTAAAAATCATGTTTATACATATTTATGAACGATAAAACTAGGTTTTAACACCGAAATTATTGTTACCTCGGAAAGGACATAAATTTGAGAAACAAACTAAAATGTTAAAATTCATTTAAAATGGAATAGAGGACGATAAAAAGGAAAATAAAAGCCAAGTGTGGGAAAATTTACCAAGTTATCTTAAACATATGTCACATATATCTGTAACAAATAACTGAAAATACTTTTGCTTTGGACTAAACTAAACTGTTTTAACTGCTGAAAGAAAAGAAAAGATGGATCAACACGATGAATCAATTCCATCATTAAAAGGAAGTAAAGTCTTCCAAAAAAGACACGCGCTTCTTGATTTAGGTCATGAAGTTGTCGTCCAGACCAGCTGTAGGTTGACGAAAAATCTAGAAAAGTCATCACTAAAATTAGCAGGAAATCCACGGACCTCAGCATTAAACAGGGTCGCCAAGTGGTCAGATTTATCCTAACCATGAGAAGGATTTATCTCGTACAATGGGGGGGCACCATGCAAATTAGCTGGACAAGACTAATGAATCAGATCCCCAGAAAGGATAATCTCCTTAAAGATTAAAATCAGCTTTTAAGACTGATATTACTCAATCCTAGAGATTGACCTTAAAGATTGAGAATTACAAACTCATGGAATTCAATGATATCTAAACTCGAGCTTGAACGAGAAAATATTTTGATCAAAATTACAAACCGATTTGTTTTCTGAAAACCCTATTTTCAATGCGTTCATTACCATTGAACGTAAAATCCTAGGAATTCACCTGGAATTCATTAGGTCACCTGAACTAAATCGGGTGTCAACCGTAAGAACGGTGGTTGCATAGCATGGTCAAAGACAGGACCTTGTGCCAGGCCGAAAAATTATAAGGGTGAGCTTTACTATTGCTCCTACCAAGGATAGTAATTGCATCCGACACGTTATAGACCATAATTAAAAGCATGTCAGGGGACATTGCCTTAACAGTTGCTTGTTCAACGCTTCCCTTTACAACCGGACGGTAGTTTACCGAAAGGTAATATACGGGACAAGTAAACTGGACGTGTTGCTTTCCAAATACAAGGTTAGCAAGTGGGTGACACAAAACCGCAAGTTTTGAGCTAAAATTTTCAAATCTGAAACCCACCAAACCCACAAAAATATTTTGCAAACACCGGTAAAGGGTTATTCCGGAAAACTTATCTAGGGTAAAAACTAGATTTAATTTTCAAAAGATCAAATGTTTTCATAAAGATCCAATTTCCTTAATGGATCTAAATTTTTATAGTCATGTGGAACTGTAAACCATATCGTTACTACCATTGTTTATACCGCCGTATAGAAATCACTGATGTACAAAGTGTGAAGAATAAAGAAGTGATTCTAGTATTTCAAGACGATATTGCTTGAGGACAAGCAACGCTCAAGTGTGGGAATATTTGATAATGCTAAAAACGAACATATATTTCATAGCATTATTCCTCAAGAAAGACAAGCTTTTAGTTGCAATTGTTCTATTTACAAGTGATATTCGTTTAAATAATAAAAGGTGAAGACAAAAGACAGATTCGACGAATTGAAGACGCAAACGACCAAAAAGCTCAAAAGTACAAAAGACAATCAAAGAGGTTCCAATTATTGATAAGAAACGTCTCGAAATTACAAGAGTACAAGATTCAAAACGCAAAGTATAAAATATAAAATTGTACGCAAGGACGTTCGAAAATCCGGAACCGGGACCAGAGTCAACTCTCAACGCTCGACGCAACGGACTAAAAATTACAAGTTAATTATGTATATAAATATAATATAATATATAATTAATTATATTAATTATATATATATATATATATATATTATATATATTATAAACCGTCGGTAAACAAAGAGCCAAACTCCTCTGAGCTGTAAAAGCAAACTCCGCGACTCGCGGAGTTTGAAGGCCAAAATGGCCGCGAGTCGCGGAGCCCCCAGTTTTGAAACTCCCTATAAAGCAAACCGAAATCTGATCATTTTCATCCATCTTTTTCTTCTTCTTCTCATACGTAAAATATATATATATATATTTATAATTTATATTTTAATTTTAATTATAATTCTAATAATAAGGGTATGTTAGCGAATATTGTAAGGGTGTAAGTCGAAATTCTGTCCGTGTAACGCTACGCTATTTTTAATCATTGTAAGTTATGTTCAACCTTTTTACATTAATGTCTCGTAGCTAAGTTATTATTATGCTTATTTAAAATGAAGTAATCATGATGTTGGGCTAATTACTAAAATTGGGTAATTGGGCTTTGTACCATAATTGGGGTTTGGACAAAAGAACGACACTTGTGGAAATTAGACTATGGGCTATTAATGGGCTTTATATTTGTTTAACTAAATGATAGTTTGTTAATGTTAATATAAAGATTTACAATTGGGCGTCCCTATAAATTACCATATACACTCAATCAGACACGATGGGCGGGGTATTTATATGTACGAATAATCGTTCATTTAACCGGACACGGAAATGGATTAATAGTTAATAAACTTGTTGAAACAGGGGTGAATTACATTCAAGGGTAATTGGTGTAATTGTTAACAAAGTAGTAAAACCTTGGTTTACACGCAGTCGATAACCTGGTGTATTCATTAAACAAAGTATTAAAACCTTTTACAATTCGAATCCCCAATTAGTTGGAATATTTAACTTCGGGTATAAGGATAATTTGACGAGGACACTCGCACTTTATATTTATGACTGATGGACTGTTATGGACAAAAACCAGACGGACATATTAAATAATCCAGGACAAAGGACAATTAACCCATGGGCATAAAACTAAAATCAACACGTCAAACATCATGATTACGGAAGTTTAAATAAGCATAATTCTTTTATTTCATATTTAATTTCCTTTATTTTATATTTAATTGCACTTCTAATTATCGCATTTTTATTGTTATTGTATTTAATTGCACTTTTAATTATCGTACTTTTTAATTATCGCAAGTTTATTTTATCGCACTTTTATTATTCGCAATTTCATTATCGTTATTTACTTTACGCTTAAAATTAAGTCTTGTATTTATTTATTATTTTACATTTGGTTTTAACTGCGACTAAAGTTTTAAAATCGACAAACCGGTCATTAAACGGTAAAAACCCCCCTTTATAATAATAATATTACTTATATATATATTTGTATTTTTATAAAAGTAAACTAATATAGCGTTGAGCTTTGTTTAAAAAAGATTCCCTGTGGAACGAACCGGACTTACTAAAAACTACACTACTGTACGATTAGGTACACTGCCTATAAGTGTTGTAGCAAGGTTTAAGTATATCCATTCTCTAAATAAATAAATATCTTGTGTAAAATTGTATCGTATTTAATAGTTTTTCCTGCTAAAATTAATAACTATTTTATATACACCCCGCTGCACATCAATATTTATGATGGCAGCTTTTGTTAAACATTAACTTGCATTCTATTTTGATACATTTAATAGTGGATGCTGTTGACTTTGTTTTGGTCAACTTTTGGTTAAGTAATAATGTACGGTTTTTCTAAACTTACATATTTGGTAGGTTTCCTTTATAGGAAATCATTTTTAAATAAAGAATGCAAGGTTATTTATTAAATTCATATAGAGTTGTGATCAAGCTGTGGGACCAAGATAACGATGGTCGTCAAGTGTACTTTGACGGGTCGTTAAATCATATCCTAGCTAACTTATATTGTATTATACATGTATTCTAATATATTATGTAATCTTGGGATACCATAGACACGTATGCAAATGTTTTGACATATCATATCGACCCATGTATATATATTATTTGAAACAACCATAGCCACTCTATATGCAGTAATGTTGGAGTTAGCTATACAGGATTGAGGTTGATTCCAAAAATATATATACTTTGAGTTGTGATCTAGCCTGAGACGTGTATACACTGGGTAATGGATTGATTCAAGATAATATATATCGATTTATTTCTGTACATCTAACTGTGGACAACTAGTTGTAGGTTACTAACGAGGACAGCTGACTTAATACACTCAAATGTTTAAAACATAATAAAAATAGTTGTAATTATATTTTGATCATACTTTGATATATATGTACATATTTGTATAGGTTCGTGAATCGATCCGTGGCCAAGTCTTATTTCCGAGGAAGAAAATATCTGTGAAAGTGAGTTATAGTCCCACTTTTAAAATCTAATATTTTTGGGATGAGAATACATGCAGGTTTTATAAATGATTTACAAAATAGACACAAGTACGTGAAACTACATTCTATGGTTGAATTATCGAAATCGAATATGTCCCTTTTTATTAAGTCTGGTAATCTAAGAATTAGGGAACATACACCCTAATTGACGCGAATCATAAAGATAGATCTATTGGGCCTAACAAACCCCATCCAAAGTACCGGATGCTTTAGTACTTCGAAATTTATATCATATCCGAAGGGTGTGCCGGAATGATGGGGATATTCTTATATATGCATCTTGTTAATGTCGGTTACCAGGTGTTCACCATATGAATGATTTTTATCTCTATGTATGAGATGTGTATTGAAATATGAAATCTTGTGGTCTATTGTTACGATTTGATATATATAGGTTAAACCTATAACTCACCAACATTTTTGTTGACGTTTAAAGCATGTTTATTCTCAGGTGAATATTAAGAGCTTTCGCTGTTGCATACTAAAATAAGGACAAGATTTGGAGTCCATGTTTGTATGATATTGTGTAAAAACTGCATTCAAGAAACATATGTCGATGTAATATATTTCTATTGTAAACCATTATGTAATGGTCGTGTGTAAACAGTATATTTTAGATTATCATTATTTGATAATCTACGTAATGTTTTTAAAACCTTTATTGATAAAATAAAGGTTATGGTTGTTTTAAAAATGAATGAAGTCTTTGAAAAACGTCTCATATAGAGGTCAAAACCTCGCAACGAAATCAATTAATATGGAACGTTTATAATCAATATGAACGGGACATTTCAGTTGGTATCCGAGCGTTGGTCTTAGAGAACCAGAAAAATTTGCATTAGTGTGTCTTATCGAGTTTGTTAGGATGCATTAGTGAGTCTGGACTTCGACCGTGATTTCTTTAAAAATGATTGCTTAACATTTTTGTTGGAAACTATATATTATTAACATGTAAATATTATGTGATATATTAATCTCTTAACATGTTTGATATTGTGTGATAGATGTCTACCTCTAGCACAAATCCCATTGACTCACCTAATAATAACGAAGAGTCGAATATATATTGGCAAGATTCACAAGTTCCCGAAGAACCGGAAGAAGAGGAAACGGAACCGGAAGAAGAGGAAACAGAAGAAGAGAAACCGGAAGAAGAAGAGGTTCCGGAGGGGGGAATAGTAGGAACCACAGAAAACCGCTCAAATAAAAGAAAATCCTCAACCAATGGACCAAAGTTAATAATGGTCAACGGTGTTTCCGCTAAGGAAGCAAAATATTGGGAAAATTACCAATTTTTCGATGAATCGGATCCTGATGAGGATTCCGATGATGTTATAGAAATTACCCCGACCCAATTTAATGAGGCAAAAGAAAATAATAAGGGAAAAGACATCAAAATAGGTACTTCGAATAGAGATGATAAATTAATATGGAACGTTTATAATCAATATGAACGGGACATTTCATCCCAAATGGTGGAACAAGGAGAAAAGTAGAAGGGTTGTGATGACAATAGAGACAACCGGTGGCCACCATGAGGTTACCGGCAGCAGAGTCTCCAAATCATCTCAGAAATATAAAAAAGGTACTTCGAATTCTAAATACTTGCCTCAATTAAAAAGGGATGATTGGGTGAGGGAAAAACCCTCAAGCCCGAACCCTAATTCGGACAGAACCAACAAATGGGTGAGAAAATAACTCTCAAATCCTAATTATCCACAAAAATCACATACCAGATGGGTAAAAGTGATAAGAAAAAAATCGTCCAACCCTAAGTCACATCAATTGATTAAAGTGAAAAGGGAAAGCCCTAATCACCATCAATCGAATAGAGGGAGGAATCAAAATCGTTTAAACTGCCTTCAAATGATCAAAAAAGAAGAAGAGGGATTAAAACTCCCTCTTCAATCGTTGGGTGAGCTTCTTCTCCCTCTCCAATCGACAATCGATATAAACCAGAACTGTTCATCTTTAGATGATAAAGATGAGTTAGATAAAGATGATAATTTTGGGGATAACAAACACGTGAAAGGGTCTTGGGAGGATAAGTCTCACAAATCACATGTTGGGAAGAACCAAACCTATCACGCGTATACTGACCGAAATACATTGGGAGTAAACAAAAATACGGGTATCTAAAAAGGGAAAGGATTGGGCTGAACCAGGATATTGGGCCAAAACAAGAAGGTCAGGCCCAAGATTCTAAATGTTTTGTTAAAAAGGCCAAATGTGTTAATTCAAATGGTTTTATTAAAGTCCAAACTATTATTTCCCAAAATCAAGCACAAAAGTTAAAACATTTTGAAAAGGTCCAAAACTCTACAATTTTTGAAAACAAAAATAACTCTTTTATTACCGGAAAAGCTAATACTGTTTTAAATAACACCAAAAATAACGAATGGATTTTTGATGGCGGTGTTACACACTCCATGACTTTTGAAAAATCCGACTTTTATTCTGAATCACAACCCCGGGTTAATAAAATTCAAACGGCTAACGGAGGTGTTGTACATGTTGAAGGAGGTGGAAACATTGAAATTACACCAACAATGAACTTATCTAATTGTTTATATATTCCTACTCTGTCCCATAAACTTTTATCCGTTAGTCACGTTACAAAATAATTAAATTGTTCTGTTTTATTACACCCCACTTTTTGTATCCTTCAGGATATCAAAACTGGGGTAATTATTGGGCGTGGTACCGAACGGGGCGGGTTGTACTATGTAAACGAAGTAACCCAACAAGGTACCATGATGCTTGCTCACGGAACACCTACGAGGAAAGCTTGGTTATGGCATAGGAGGTTGGGTCACCCATCTGTCGGATACTTACATGCCTTATTTTCGAGTCTTTTTCCATCAAACGTTACTTTCAATTGTGAAACTTGTATTTTGGCTAAGAGCCACCTAAGTACTTTTAAACCTAGTAATACAAGAAAAGATGTTTCTTTTGCTTTAACCATTCGGATGTTTGGGGTCCTGCACCGGTCATTGGAGGGAAAAACTTCCGATATTTTGTCCTATTTATTGATGACCATTCACGCATGACCTGGATTTATTTTTTAATTCACAAATCGGAAGTGTTTGAAAAAATTTCTCACTTTTATAAAATGGTACAAACCCAATTTATAAAAACATACAAATGTTAAGATCTGATAATGGGGGTGAGTTTGTAAACTCATCAATGAAATCTTTTTGCGAAAATAATGGGATCATTCATCAAACCTCGTGTGCTCATACCCCCGAGCAAAATGGCGTAGCCGAACGAAAAAATCGACTACTTTTAGAAATGACAAGAGCATTATTAATTGAATCCAAAGTTCCGAAGAGTTTTTGGCCCGAAGCTCTTGCTTACGCTACTTATCTTATCAATCGTTTACCTACCAAAGTTTTGGGCACAAAAACCCCTAAAGATACCATTTCTAAATTTCATACCCTTCCAACTTCATTTAGCATCGAACCTCGAATATTTGGGTGCTCAGTCTTTGTTCACATTCCAAAACATGAGCGCACCAAACTAGATCCATGTGTGGAAAAATGTGTCATGGTTGGCTATGGAATAAACCAAAAATGATATCGGTGTTATAGTCCAAAAAGGCGTCATGTTTTTACCATAATAAACTGTGATTTTGTTGAAACTGAATATTTTTACAATAATACCCAACTCACGAGTGAGGGGGAGAATGAAAGTAATGACACTTTCAGTTGGATGACATGGGTTCCACATCAAATACCTCAAACACAAAACCCTGAATCACCTCAAACACAAGATCCCGAGCCAACATAAAACCCCGAACCTATACAAACTCCAACACTAAACCCCGAGCCAACACAACCAACACAAGACCATGAACCCACGGAAACTATCCCACCAAACCATGAGACCACTAAAACCTCCTCGAATAATGAACATCAAACCCATGAGGAACAAAATGACACAAATTCCGATGAAACCACCCAACGATATGTCTTACCTCAAAGAGTCAATAGAGGTATCCCACCTAAACGATACTCACCTGAAAAAGAAGCAAAAAGATCCAGATATCCTATGGCTAATATAGCACAGGGAAATCTGTCAAAAGAAGCTCATCAGTTTAATTCCGTAATTTACTCTAAACATATTCCAACTTCTGTTGAACAAGCTCTAAAATAAAAAAATCTGGAAAGAAGCAATGGAAGTTGAAATGAAAGCCTTGAATGAAAATAACACGTGGGAAAAATGTGCCATGCCTTAAGGGAAGAAACCAGTGGGATGTCGATGGGTATTTACGATAAAATATAAACCAGATGGAACTATTGAAAGATATAAAGCTCGACTGGTTGCGAAAGGATACACTCAGACATGTGGGATTGATTACTCTGAAACCTTCTCACCAGTTGCGAAGATTGATACCATTAGAGTTCTCTTTTCTATCGCTGCAAATGAAGATTGGCCACTTCACCAATTTGATGTGAAGAATGCTTTTCTACATGGCGAATTAAAGGAAGAAGTCTATATGGAAGCACCACCGGGATTCACTGACAACTTCAAAAACAGGGAAGTTTGTCGACTTAAAAAGGCTTTATATGGGTTAAAACAATCCCCACGGGCTTGGTTTGGGAGATTTACGTTATTTATGAAAAAATACGATTTCAAACAAAGTAACTCGGATCATACTCTCTTCTTTAAACGAAAAGGAAAGTTAATTACATGTTTAATCATTTATGTTGATGATATGATAATAACAGGAAATGATAAAGAGGAAATTTCTAACTTAAAAATGAACTTATTTAAAGAATTTGAAATGAAAGACTTGGGCAGACTTAAATATTTTTTGGGGATTGATGTATTACGATCCCAACAGGGAATATTTATCTGTCAAAAGAAGTATGTTCTTGATTTTCTTGCAGAAACAGGTATGATTGCAAACCAGCTGATACTCCAATGATTCCAAACCAGAAGCTATATATGAAAGATGAAGCTGATCTTGCTGATAAAGGGCAATACCAAAGGATGGTGGGAAAACTCATCTATCTTGCTCATACTCGACCTGATATAGCACATGCAGTTGGAGTTGTGAGTCAATTCATGCATCAACCACAGGTTCATCATATGAAAGCTGTAATGAGAATCATCAGATATTTGAAGAAAACAGCGGATCATGGAGTTGTTTTCAAAAGAAATAGACATCTAAGAACTCAAATATACACAGATGCAAGTTGGGCTGGTGAGAAAGGAGATAGAAAATCTACATCTGGATTCTTCTCATTAGTCGGGGGCAATCTTGTGGCATGGAAAAGTAAGAAACAAAAAGCTGTCTCACTTTCAAGTGCCGAATCAGAATTTAGAGGAATAGCCAAAGGAGTAGTCGAAGCTCTATGGATCAAAAAGTTGCTGACAGAGATTGGTTTCCCACCAAAGGAAGCTATTCAGATCTTGTGCGACAACGAAGGAGCCATTGCCATATCAGAGAACCCTGTTTAACATGACCGAACAAAGCATGTTGAAATTGACAGATATTTTATCAGAGAAAAGTTAGATGGCGAAATCATCTCACTCCCATCAATCAGAACAGAAGACCAGTTAGCAGACATCCTCACCAAATCAGTCAACGGTAGACTTTTCAGCGAAGTCCTCGGCAAGTTGAACATTGGAAACCCCACTATTCAACTTAGGGGGAGTGTTAGAGTACAACAACAACAATAAGTCAAATTACCATATTTGGTAATTTGACTTTTGGGATCAGAAAGTTATCTCATCATTTCCCATTTGAGACTAGTCACAAGATCATAACAAACAGCCAAGATAACGGGTCAATGGCAGCCTGCACTTCTTAATTTGCAAAAGGGGGTTACAAAAGTTTATTGTAGCCTTCCCTTGAGTAAAAGTAGCTGTTATAGGTTTTCATGTATAAAACACAAACCAGCTGTTTTTATTTTCTAATTCATTTTGTATCAATTCAAGCTTATAATCAATAAAACCGATCAATACAATCTTTATTTCTTGCAAACTAACATTATTATCTTGAAACAACGAACATAATATTCTGTATATACAATCAAAGTGATACTAATTCATGGCACTAAAACTAGGGGCATCCCACCACAGCTTTAGTGGATTCAAAGGGTCAAGAAGGTCACGCCCAAACCCTCCATCAACCGTTGCTTGCAAATATTGGCAAAGATAAGTAAATCATTGTTACATTGAAATAGTGAGTGGGCAAACCTATGTAGAAACCACCAACACTTGTCAAACTCACAATTTTGATTTCTTTGTTTGAACATAAAGACGAAGATAGACATACCAAAACAAGAATAACCTTGAAAATACTTTTCAAACGAACTAATAGGTTTCGAAAGTTTACTGGTACCTATTATTTCTATACCGTAGCATCCAACGTCACTATTTTTAGAACAACAAACACATACTAACCCACCTCTTACGTACAACCCATATATCGAGTACACAGTCTCAAATTAGATATAAAAATTAAACCACGACATTTTAGGTGACAGATTACTCCGATATCGCTAGGTGAAAACATCCACATAAACACAATGCATCTTTTCCTCATGAATTAAAAAGGAACTACTAATTTCAAAACATGTAAAATATTTTCTCTTTTAAGATAGTGGATATCTGTAAGTGATTGCATTATATTTAAGAATGAGATGAGACTAACAAGTTACCATCAGGAGTGTTCTCCACTATTTCAATCTTGACTCTTGAGATTGATCTGTGTTTCTAATATTGCTTCCTGCAATTGCTGATTTGCTGCAATAACTAACCATTCACAGTTTCATTAGTTTCACATACAGACTCATTACTTCACTAAACCAAAAAAAAAATATTAAAAAAATAATAATAATAATTGACATTATATCAAACACCTGGACTGCATTATTTAATGCCTTCTCCGAAATCCACCACAGAACGGCAAAAGATGATGATTGTGGATTACCTGAAATGCACCCAGGATTGTTTGGTGGACAAGGTCTAATCTTCCTGCAAAGCTCAATCAATAAATTAACCTTTTTCTAACACTAAAATGTAAAATTAATAAAATCAACAATATCCATTATCCAATCCAGTGATTAAGTTTTTGAATATGTGAAAATGGGCTGGTTGCGGTGGGAAATTGGGAGGTGGAATTAGGTTATTGATTGAAGGGATTGCAAAGTGAGGGTTGTGGTGAAGTAAATGTAATGATGACAATGGCTAATCAAAACAAATGATCTGATAAAACAATGTGAGGTTTTTATATTAGGGACTTGTGAAAATTAAAGGTGATAACTGTGAAATTTTAAATGGGGTTAATTGTTTGATTGTTGTGGTTATGGTTATTGTGTTCAATTGAAATTTATGGTTACCGTTATTGCTTCATTTTGACCCCATTTGTGAGTTGTATGTTTACAATAATAATAACCTAAGCTCATATATAAATATCGTATATAAATATATATTATGTAAATTACAAAGCAACTGTCAATATGTCCGAGTGGTTAAGGAGACAGACTTGAAATCTGTTGGGCTTCGCCCGCGCAGGTTCGAACCCTGCTGTTGACGATTTATTTTTTAATTTCTAAATATTAAATTCTTGTATCACTAAAGCTAGTGAAATCACTGGTGGAGCGAGTTTGTTTAAACGAAAAAACACAACGATATGTTTTAAGTATTAAATTAATGTAAATCTATATAGTCTAATAAACCTCTAAAATGATGACATCATCATTAAGTTAATTTACCATTTTCTTTTCATAATAATGATGTCATAATTATATATTAATTTAATTAAAAAAATAATACAAAATTTTTTTATAAAAGAAAATATTATCTCTTCTAAATTGTAATTTTATTTTTCTAAAAAAAATTAAAAGTCATTTATTATTATTACTAAAAATATAAATATAAATAGTCAACTTTGAGCGAATTTATGTTTGTAAAATCAACGACAAGTTTCTTAATCGATATCCGTGATTCCACGGGGCAATAAACTAAAGGACTTTAACATTTATGTCTGTAAAATCAACGACAAGTTTCTTAGTCGGAATCCTTGTTCCATGGGGCAATAAACTAATTGACTTTAACAATTACATTCACTTAATACCTAAAACATATCATTAAACTGTTTCGTTTAAATAAACCCGTGTTTTCACGGGTCATTTCACTAGTATATACTAAAGCCATTTAATTTAATGATCCTTGAACCACGGATTTTACAAACATATTGATGTAATTAACTTGGTTAGAATAGATGAACTACATTTATTCTTCCAACAACCTATTACAATTTTCATCACAATTACTATTTTCATTTTCATAATAGCATACACTACAACCTTTTTATTGAGACATGTATTACGCATATATGTAACGTAATTAATCATCTAAAAAAACTCATACTTAAATAATAATAATTATAATTATAATAATGATAAAATTTGCTTAAAAATTGAGTATTATATTTTGAATAATAATTATTAGTAATAACAAATGCCTCTTGAATTTTTTTAAAAATTAAAATGCAATTTTTGTATGAAGATAGTACAATATACTTTAAAGCTTGTACATGTGTTCATGTGGTGTTTATTACAAGATTGTACATATGGTCATGAAGTGTTTTATCATAATGTTTTACATAATGATTCAAATATTGTACATATAATCATTGGGGTGTCATAAAGTTGTACATAATGCTTCAAACATTGTACATATTATCGTGGAGATATTTTATCATAAGTTTGTACATAATGTTTCATATACTATATAATTTTTTTTTTTTACAATTAACATGTTAATATTCTTATTAAATACAATGAATTATTTTGGTGACATCATCATGAGAGGCTTAAAATTTTTCTTTTTACTTTTAAAAATTTTCTAAACATGAATAATCCTTAATTATTTTATGACATCATTATTATAGAGATTTATTAAACACTATAGACTTTTACACAACTAATATGGCTTTGAAACAGTTCTCTTTATGACTTTTACTTAAAATAAGTTTCGGTTGCTAGCTCTTCTTAAGAAAGCTATCAAGCCTAAACCACCTATTAAAGCGGCTCCGGCTGCAAGTGAACTGTATGCGGTGGTCCATGCATCTCATTGAACGAAATCCAAACTTGTTATGTCTGTAGATAAGCCTATTCGACGTCCAGGTGTTCCAAAATAATGTAGATGTAATTTTAAACCCTGCATCTTATCATCATTCAGAAGATATCTTTAGTCCGATGATCCCCTTTCATTAGAGGTAATAAAATGGGCAGTAGATTTAGTAACACGAAAAACAGGTCAAAATCGATTTGGATGAAAAGGGCAACTTTATTATAGTTGGGTTGACCCAAAATACTTTTCGGTTGACCCAAAATACTTTTCGGTCAAAATTCTTTTTCCTAATCCTCACTTATTCGAATACAGCTTGGAAGACTTTTTGCACATTTCCTTTTTTGCTATTTATTTTTTTTTTTTTTTGAAAAGCAAAAATATTATTATTATTATATGGAATATTACAATACAAGTCCCTATATGCTTTTATACAATGCTATAAACGAAACGGATCAGCTGAGAAAATATGGAATAATTATCTGGACTTATGATCGGGGGAGACGTAGACTAGATAACACTACGAGGGACGAACTTGCGTAAAAGAACAACAAGCGGGGAAGGAGGGGACAACCGTGCCGATCAAGCGACTACAAAGTTGACACACAACCAACCCATTTAATCTAACCCACATAGGCTATATAGAATAACGAAACCATCCCGATTTGAATTAAGTTATGTTAACCGACGCCTATGCGGTTTGAAGGAGGTGACACGTAAAATGGCGGGTTGAGTAGCCATTGATGCCAATCGATAGGTGTTTTCTTCCGTGAACGATTTGAGATCCAGCTAAAGCTTTGAGATTGGATCTCGGAGATTATCACAGCGGGGTTCCATATTTTTCCGGAAAAAATCTTTAAGTTCCTATGTTTCCAAATAATGTAGCACGCAATCCATTTAGCAGCTTGCCATATTGAAGAACCAATGGAATTATGTGATATGCCTTGATCCGAGATGATGGCATCATTGATGTTAGAGATACTTATGTTGTTTTGATTCCACCAATCGAGAAATTGTATCCATATTGAAGATACTTTTTGACAATTTAACAACGCGTGATCAATGGTTTCAATTTGGTGCTCACATAAGGGACATAAGATGGTGTGAAGGTCAATTCCTTTTTTATCGAGTTCGCTTCTAACCGGGATTTTTTGTTGAACGGCCCTCCATGAGAAAATGAATATCTTTTGTGGAACGAATTTGTTTTGAGGTAGTGAAAGGTTTCTAGAGTTTGTGCCGTATTTAAGCTTATTGATCAGATTTGACAGTGCTGCTGAAGTGTAGATGCCGGATGTGTCAAGGGAACATTTCCATGAGTCGGGGCGATCTGAAATAATAACAGATGTTATTAGGTTGTTGAGCTCCGTGAGATAATCCTTTGCACGACCACTAGGAGGGCGGGACCAATCCCAATTACCGATCGAGGTAGAGTTAACGTTGATTATTCTATCAGCAACAGTTGCTTCTTTGCGGGATTCCAACATGAATAGTCTATGAAATGTATCTTTTAAGCACTCAGATCCGATCCATATATCATGCCAGAAGCTTATTGATGTGCCATTTCCTATGCGCTTTGAAATCGAGGATGTGAAGGTTGTGCCTATATTGTCAGCAACTTTTCCAGCTTTAATAATCTCTTTCCAAATGGTGCGACCTGAAATGTTCCTGCATAAAAAGTTAGTATCCAACCCTCCCCCCGGCCCATAAATGCTTTTGATTATTTTTACCCATAATGCATTATCTTCGTTTTTAAAACGCCACCACCATTTACAAAGTAATGATATGTTTTTAGCAAAGAGGGACCCCACGTTTAAACCCCCACAATCGTATGGCAAAATTATTTGGTCCCATTTGATCCAATTAATTTTATTATCGTTTGAAGATCCTCCCCAAAAGAATTTCCGTCTTTTAGATTCAAGTACCTTAAGGATAGCGGATGGTGCATGAAATAAGGAGAAGTAGTATAATGGGATACTACTAAGAATTGATTTGATGGTCGTAAGTCGACCTCCGAAAGAAATAGATTTAGCAGCCCAATCTGAAAGCCTTTTGTCGAATTTCTCAACGATCGGCTGCCACGAGGAGGCGTGAGATGTGGGTACACCAATAGGAAGTCCAAGATAGGAGAACGGGGTATGACCCGCAGAGCAGTTCATGTAGCAAGCCATTTGTTCGGTTTCGGTCGTAGATGTACCTATACCGTAAAGTTTGCTTTTACGGAAGTTAACTTTGAGGCCTGAAATATTTTCAAAACATTTTAGTAGTTTGGAGATATATTTGGCGTTTCTTTTATTCCATTCGCCGAAGAAGATTGTATCATCAGCATATTGGAGGTGTGTAATATTGAGATTGTCATGTCCGATCTTTAATCCTTGCAAATGACCATTGGCTAATGCTCTTTTGACAAGTATGTTAAGACCTTCAGCAACAATGATGAACAGGAATGGCGAAATGGGGTCACCTTGTCGAATTCCCCTTTCAGGGGAAAATTCTTTGGTGGGAGAGCCATTGATTAGTACAGAAATAGATGATGACCAAAGGCATGCCCGAATGAAACCAATCCATTTTGGACCAAAACCCATGAAGTGCATGGTTTTAAATAGAAAGTCCCACTCAATGCAGTCAAATGCCTTTTCGAAGTCAACTTTAAAGATTAAACCTTTTTGTTTTTTACGTTTTAATTCATCAATTATTTCGTTTGCAATTAGGACACTATCTAGGATATTTCGACCTTTGAGGAAAGCTGATTGTTCACTACCAATGATTTTATGAATGACCATGGCAAGGCGATTGGAGAGTATTTTGGTGAGAATTTTATAGTAGCTACCTATTAGACAGATTGGGCGATATTCATTTAATCCGATTGGGTTGGGTTTTTTCGGGACTAATGTGAAAAAAGATGCATTACATCCTTTAGAGATTTCTGAGTTTTCCCAGAACCAATCTAGAGATTTAATGAGGTCGGTTTTAATCAGTTCCCAATGTTTTTTAAAGAATCTCATGTTGAAACCGTCCGGCCCAGGAGCTTTAGAGCTATCGCAATTACATATGGCTTCCCATATTTCTTTTTCGTTAAATTTAGCTTCTAGGAGTTGATTGTCCAAGGAAGAAATGTATTCAAGATGTGAAACATGATCGAAAGGGCATTCGTCACGTAAGTGTTTGGATCGGAAGATGTTGTTAAAATAGGAATATGCTTCTTGTTTTATTAGATTAGGATCTTCAGTCCATGTACCATTAATTGAAAGCCCGTGGATGTTGTTTTTACTTGTTCTTCTTTTGATATAGTTATGAAAGTATTTCGAATTTTCATCACCCTCAAGCGCCCATTTGATTCTAGATTTTTGTTTAAGCATGTTTGTTTTCTTTTTTTCTTTGACGATGTGATGCATTTTTTCATCGATCCATTTTTGTTTTTCAGTTTCGGATAAAGGTCTAGTTTCGGCGGTTTGTTCCCAATTATTACATTCAGTAAGATGATCACGTATTTGGGAGTCTAAGTTATCAAGTTGATTACTATGTTTTTTAAGTTCTAATTTAACGTTTTTTAGTTTGTTACGGAAAATGCAGTCAGGCCTATTCCCACTAATTGGGATCAACCAAGCCTTTTCTATGATGGTGTCGGCATCTTTTAAATCTAGCCATGTGTCAAAGACACGTATTGGCTTAGGGCCAGAATCGAGGAGGTTATTTCTTAGGATAATGGGACAGTGGTCAGAAAGGTCCCGATCAAGAGTTTTGGAGGATGTGTTGGGCCAGATAGTGAAGATGCCATCGGAAATGAGGAATCGGTCAAGTTTACTAAACTTCATTGTTTTTTCACAAATCCTTGTGAACCTTTTACCGCCTAAAGGAAGATCAATTAATCCAGAGTTATTTATAAAGTTATTAAAATTATCTGCCCAATTTTGATTATACTCTGTGTTCATGCGTTCTGTTTTGTTTCTTACTTCGTTGAAGTCACCAAAAACAATGTGTGGGATATTAAGGGAGTTAGTAAGGGATGAGAGTTCGCTCCAAAGTCTAAGTTTTTTTGAATGGGAATGGGGGCCATAAACATTAATGAAGGCAATTTCAGAGTCATGACCCGCCCACGTGCCACAAATTGCAAGAAAGAATTCACCCTCAATAGCATAGTTGAACGAAAAGATATTAGTATCCCAAATAGTTAGGATACCTCCGGAAGCACCATCCGAATCCTTTTGGACGAATTTAAAATCAGAATTACCCCAGAAAGATTCAATGGTGTTGTCACGTGTTTGGCCGCATTTGGTTTCCTGGAGGCCTAGAATTGATGGTTTTTCTTTATAGCAAATACGTTTAAGCCAGCTTATTTTACCCGTTTGTCCAATACCCCGAATATTAAGAGAAATCGTACACATGAGAAAAAACTTACAGAATCGATGTGACGGAGGTGGATTCATGGGTTGTTGCGACGAATCCCGATGCTTTTCCCGAATTCGAACGTATCCAAGCTTTTGCTAGAGGTAGAACCTGTCTTTTTAGTCTTTTTTTTATGTACCATGTCCATATGAGATCCCTTCGAGAAGTAGGATGTGCTACCACCACCGTTAGACGAGGACTTACAACGTTTAGCCAGTTGAGAGATTCTAAGCTTTTGGCCACTTCTAGCTAGATGTTTGATGTAAAGCATATTGGATCTAGGTCTTTTAAAATCTGGGTTTTGAGAGGTGTTTTTTGACTTAATGATAGGTTTGGCGATGGTGCTAGAAATTTTTCTCTTTTTAGAAATTTCTTTACCCGTATAGAGTAAAGGTTCGAGGTTGAAAGGATCGGAATTTGTTTGTTGTGTAGCGTTAGGGGCAGGCATAAAATTTAATGGAGAGTTGGATTGAGGGTTTAAAGGGGTAGTACAGGGGGTGTCGTTTGTGGTATGGTGAGGGAGGGTTTCGGGAACAGAATCTGCATGTTCTTGTGTCATTATTGGTGAGCATAAATCATTTGTTAGAATGTGTTGAGGTGAGCTGTCCATATTAGATTTACCCGAGATGTGGCTAGGTGTAACAGGGGTATCATTTACATGATTCGATGGGCCGTTAATAACAGTGTTGGGCTGCGGGATTGCAAGGGTATCCTCTCTTGGTGGGTTTGGGGGGGTATTGGTGGTAATGGGCTGCGTGATTACAGTGGACTCCAAAGGGATGGTTTTTGGTTTTGGTTGATATGAGGTGGTATTATATGGCCTTGCTGTATTAAAATCAGGAATAGGAGGTGGTTCAATTGGATCAGTTTCATTCGATGGGCTAGTTTCTTTTGTAGAGCTAGTATTATTTAAAACAGTTTCGGGATTGGAAGGATTATGGGTGTGAGGGTTTGTGGTGTCAAAGTGGTTGATGGGTTTCGATATGCTAGGAGATTGGAGAGATTGGTTATCGGCATTATTATTAAAGGGACGAGTATCCATTCGTTTAGAGGAATTAGAGGAGGTTTGGTGAGGAGGCGTGGGATCGTGGTTGTTGTTACGGGTGGTCTTTTCAGCGTTTCCTTCAACTCGATTTTCACAATCCAAGTGGGACTCTTCGTCAGAAATGTGATCGTCCGAAAGAATTTCATCATCCCAATTCGATGAATTATCGATATCACCATAAGTGTTAAACATAGAAAAGTTTTGAACTTCAATGATGTAAGCCTTAGATTGATTGACGTCACCGGGGTTGATAATAACTTGGCCGTTTATCGGTGAGAAATTGTTTGTTTTGATAATTACCGAGCCATGCGATAAATCTTGGTTGTTCTTATTGGTTATAGAGCAATTAAACGTTTCAATTACCTCGCCCCAATTTTTTGCTATGTCAATGAATGTGGATTCTAACCAACAAGTAATAGGTACCCCGAATATGTTAACATAAACAAGTCTACCAGAGGTTTTGTAAATTTCGGGATCCCATGGGTTTATATCTTCAAGCCATTTCCATAATGGGTGTTCCGAATTGTTAATCAAGTCTAGGGCCGGGTTGGGTTCCTCAAATATAAGCATTAGATCATGCCCGCCCAGGTATTTGATAGTAAACCCACCAAGGTTTTCACTTTCACATATTTCATTAAAATATTCAAGGAATTCAAGATCTTTAACTTTGGCAATAACCGCTTGACCAAGTATTTGGATAAGATCATCATTAGAATTTACCTTAATCGAGGGGATGCCGTAGTTTGTAGCCTGCTTGTTTAGGACCACTTCTTTGAAATTCCTTTCGTCTACAGGTGAGTTAAATGCAACCTTAACATTGTTCCTAGAACCCGATTTTGCATTGTTAGGCTGTGGAGCTTGTTTCTTTCCTTCGGGATCACGGGCCTTGTATACTTTGAGTAAATTGTCACCCGCAACAATGAGACTTAGTCTCCTCGCAAGAGAATCTTTGTGGTAATCTGGAACGTCTAAGAATCTAACAAAACCAAACTTCCTTCCGTTTTTTAAGGTCTTCCTGGGGATGTAAACTGTAAGACCCGTGTATTTTATTGTGAACATGTAATTATAAGTGATTCGGATGGTGGGGTTTCGTTACATAATTTAAAACGAGGAAAGAAGCTGATCTGGGCGGGTACGCGCCGCGCGACCCACTCGCGCGCCGCGCGAAATCGAGCTGACAGCTCACCTCTTTTTTATTTAATTTATGGCATGGGCATTTTGGTAAAATCACATGGAATCCGAACTAAAGGCCATAAGATCAGTTTGTGGAGTGTTATAGCTTCATTACCACCAACCTTATCTCCTTCCACCTAAACTTTAGAGAGAGAGAGATACTTAGTGAGAGAAAGCTTGAATCAAGGAAGAAGGAGGCGATTTCGGGTCGAATTGCGAGTTCTAAAGTTGTTCATCTAGTCACTAGCTACGTGGTGATTGTGGCGGTAAGTTCTAAACCTAATTCCTTGTTGTAAATTGTTTAAGGGTTAGGGTTTGGAGTAAAGGATGAACATCAAACCCATTTATTAGTGATTTTGGGGTGTTCTTGGGTAAATTGTGTCATGAAGACTAAATGGTAACTAACCTAGGGTTTCATAGTACTAATTGATGTTTATGAACCCTAATAGGTTAGTTAATTACTAGCACACATTTATATAAGTAAATGGGTGTATTGTCTTTAAATTGGTCAAATGGGTCAAAATGGACCTAGGATAGTAATGCTTGTGATTAATGCACAAACCTAGCGTTAAAAGTTGTTTTAGGACCTAACTTGGTTAATGTTAGGGTTTTTGGCGAAAGATGACCCGATTTTAGGGTTAAGTGTTAAAATGGGTCAAGATGAGTAATGTTGACCTAGTTGGGTTAAATTGGTGAAAGATGACCCAAAGGGTGTTAACCTAGAGTTCATTCATGTGTTTGAGGTTTTGTAAGTGTTGAATTGAGTTGCTAGTCATTAGCACTCTTATGAATGATGAAAGACTTGAAAATGGGTCAAATGAGTCAAGGTTGACCGAAAGGGATGAAACGGGTATGAAATACCCTAAGTTTATTCTAGTTGAAGTTAGTAGACTATAATTCGCTAGTTTTAGTGATTAAAGTTGAGTCTTGGCCATTTATGGGCGGTTTCGGTATAGTCGAGCTATTTAATGCATATTGGGTCATTAAATGCTCAAGTGTAAGTATTGTGGTTAATTCCACTAGTTGCGTAATTGAATGTGTACTTATGTATTAGGTACGATTGCTTTGAAGATCGGAAGTGCATAATCATCATCTTGGCGCTAAGGTGAGTGGAATAATTATGCGTGTACGTATATAATGTATTTATTTGTGTGTACGAATGTGGAATTGTCGCGGTGTTTAAGACACCACATTCTAGGTAACGAGTAGTATTGTCGCGGTGTTTAAGACACTACTCATAGTATGTTTGACGAGTAGTATTGTCGCGGTGTTTAAGACACTACTCATAGTATGTTTGACGAGTGGTATTGTCGCGGTGTTTAAGACACTACTCATTGTTTAATTGACATGTGGTATTGTCGCGGTGTTTAAGACACCACATTGTCATGGGAGTGGAATTGTCGCGGTGTTTAAGACACCACTCATTGTATTGAATGAAGTGTGGATTCGTCGCGGTGTTTAAGACGCCACATTGTCGTAAGGGTGAGTTAGTCGCGGTGTTCAAGACATCACCCGGGGGATTAGTGATTACGCGGTGTGTAAGTAACACTAGTGGATGTTATGAACTCCAACGGTCTTGTAAGTACCGTTTCCCTTGTTCGAATTGGTTAACCAAGGTTGCGTGAATTATGTATTGAATGTATTTAATTATGAATCGTATGCTATTGTATTATTAGCTACTCGTGGATTTGCGGTTATGGTATATGCATAATATTGTTGTATGATTGTCGAAATGTTAAACCGAGTATGATGTTGTGTAAGTGATGCAAGTAGGTAGATTATATATGTATATGTATAATTATTTTGCTCACTAAGCTTTGCTTACCCTCTCGTTGTTTACCTTTTTATAGGTTCGTGTGTGGATAAGGGTAAGGGCATTACCTTGGATTGAGTTTCCCGCTTTGATGATTAGGAAGCGCTTTTGGTTTATGGCTTGGAGTTTGACCGAGGCTTGGGTAGTTTAACCCCAAACACCATGCTCATTGTGTCGTTTGGCAATTAAACTTTTTGTGGTCGAAACTCTTATTTGTATTTTACACTTAGTGGTATTTTGGGCACGTGTGGGCCCCACTTTGTAAAACTCGCTCAAACCTTAGTTATGTGCTAGTTTTACATATATTAATGTACGGTTAAAAGCGTTTTGGCTAAATGTGTCGGGAAGTCGCTCATCTTTTTCGCATTAAAGGCAACCGGCAACAGCCAGCTTTTGCGCGGCGCGCAAGCTGGGGCGCGCGGCGCGCAAACAGTCTTCCAGCAAAATTTTTTTTTTTTTTGCTAAAATTTAACGAGGTTTAGTCGGTGGTTGGTTTGGGTTGTCACAAGTGGTATCAGAGCATGGTCTAAGGGATTTAGGTGACTTGAGATAGGCGCCTAGACTTAGACTTTTGTGTGTGCATTGTGCGGGACGTGTAGGACTTTGGGTCGGACCGGGACTTGGTTAGCACATAGAATTATATGAACTAATCATGCGTTATTTGTTTGTGTTGTGTAGCGATCATCAAGCGAAATGGACGTTGTACTAGCGAGTTAACGCGACGTGCTCGCGTAGTAATGATTAGCTACCCTTACTACGGGTGCAAATCGTGTCAAACAAGCGATGTACGACGATTGTTAAGCAAGATGGGGTAGTGTGGCATATGTATATATATATATATATATATATATATATATATATATACATACGTGTTATATCTTTTCGTTTCATTGGTTAATCTATTTTGTTTCTTAAGAATGAAGATGGAAGATGAATACGGAACGGAAGGGTCTACTAATGAAAAGAAGAACGAATTAGCGGTAATGGTTGAAGCCGAGATTGAACAATGTGTCTCGGGTGTCGCCAACGGAGTTGGCCAAGTAGTCAAAGAGTCAATCGAAGGACGGGTAATCGAAATGGTCCGAGACCAAGTGACGAAGGTCGTAAGGGAAGAGTTTGAGAAGAGGTTTCCTAAACCTCGAGGTAGGGGTGACGAAGATGTACATGCAAGGCTAGAGCCACATGGTACTTCGGGTAAAAGGAAAAGAGGTACGCCTGAAGGCGTAGAGTATGTGAAAAAGAAGAACAAGGGAAGTTACACATCTAGATGTTTCAATTGTGGTGTTAGGGGCCACAAGATATGGGAGTGCACGTTGCCGAGAAACGAAAACAGAATGTGCTACCATTGCCATACAGAGGGACACCGAAGGTCGGAGTGTCCCGAGTTGCTCAATGATCAAGGTAGAAGTGTAAATGAGGCGTCTAGTAGCATGAGGAAGGTAGTAACAGGCTCCGGTGGGTCTAAGTGTTACAATTGTGGGCAACGGGGGCATAAGTCTCGCGATTGTCCGTCGGGTAAAACTGTATGTTTTTATTGTTGGAAGGAAGGGCACCAAAGGTCTGAGTGTCCCGATTTAGCTAGTAATCAGACTAGGAGGTTTGGAGGTTGGGTGCTTACGTGTTTTAAGTGTGGAGGACGAGGCCATTTGGCACGGGATTGTACGGGTACACCTTTGAGCACGATCAAGTGCTTTGCTTGCCAGAAGGAGGGACATCGAAAGTCAGAGTGTTCGGAAGCGTTTGCCGATCGGGTTAAGAGGTTAGAGCGTGAGTATTCGATGGGTGGTGAAGCACCGAGCGATGTTGTTTCAGGTACCTTCACTTCTCGATGCAAATATGCCTTACTATTATTGATGTTGTGTGCCAATGTATTCGGTTATGAAATTGAGACCTAAATCTCATTACCAAACCTAATAAGTTTTAAGCGAACGTATATTTTAACCGTACCCTTAAGGGCGCGGGGCTAGTGATAAGATGACAGCGCACTAGGGTAGCGTTTGAGTCATTGACTCATGTGAATGCGACTTGAGGGGCGAATGCATTAGTGTAAATACGTGGTATTGTTACGGGTAGCATTCCTAACGGAATTACCCTACGTTGGAGTTGGGATCGTCGACCGCAGGGCGTAAGACTTGGTGCAACCAAGCATTCCTTAATGTTTGGGAAATGTTTTCTACTAAGCCATGGAGACGGGCTTTGGTTTTGGATGTTAGGGCGTGTTCGTCTTCGTGTGGAAAATTGATGAGCTATAGCAATGGGATTATTGCAAGTGCAAGGTTGTGTATATCGTGGTAAACTCTACGTTTAAAGAGTTTAAGGTTAGGTTAAATTCCTTCGTATGCTCGGGGTTGGAGCAAGGTTTTGGTGACGTGCGTATTAAGAGATGCAAGACGGGTGAACCTCGTCTCTCTTATAGGAATTACGATAATGCGATTTGGCGAATTAGTTGTTAGGTTAGTGGTCACTCTTCCTGCGAACGCGAATATGTGTTTATCGTCGGGATTTATTGTTAAGGATGAATTCGCGAGAATTCGAGAACTATGACCAATGTGGACATCGATGGTGTATGTGGATAAGTGGACCTCCCACGGGATGCTATTATTCCACGATGTGGTTACGGAACAGAGTCCTAAGTGGGGGAGTTATACTCTCGCACGAAGGTGCTCTATTGTAATGTTATTTTGGATGACGTTCGTATGGATACGAAGCTAGTGTTGACACCTACATTGGTCGACGGTGGCAAAAGTACAATTTGGAATAAATTGTGCTTATGGTTTTGGGTTCAAATTACCACCAAGGTGGTAATGTGGAAAATCTCCTTGGGAGATAATTGATGTATTCGACGAGTAAGGTAAGGTCCCTCGGTTAAGGGATGTGCGTACCGGATTCTCTTCTAGGGGATTATTGTTGCGCCTATGCGCAATATGGGTTGTTTTTGGCTCGATTGTGTTAGCCGTTTGGTTACCTTGGAAATGGCATAATGGGACTTTGAGAAAGGGCACGATGCCTCATTATCGTATACTTTGAGTGATAGTTACACAATAGCCATTATTGTGTATTACGAGATGGTTACATGTAAGTATTTATTTGGGGTTATCTCTAGGTTGACCGCGTTTGACTAGTAATAGGTGATGAGTGATATCCGGGAGGATTAGCTATTCGTTAACCACTCTTGGTTGTGGTTGGTGGTGAGCGGTTTTCGGAAAGAACCGTTACTCGTAGGTTTATGATGTTAATTGCCCGTGTAAATTGTGCACTTAGCCGTTTTGTGCACATGGTGGTGAGTAATAGTCGTTTTCGACATCAGCGGTTTTTGGTCGCTTGCTTACGATTTTACGATAGTTGTGAACTAGTCGTGGTTGCGCGCTACTAAGAATGTTGAGTAATAAGTGTTATCCGTAAGGATTTTCTTTTGTCCGGTCTTCATTCGTTTGGGTCGTTGACCTTGGGTTGAGATTTTGGTTGTTTTTAGCATTGTACTAGGTAAGAGTACGCTAAGGGTACGTGACGGTTGAGTTCGGTTGTTTTTGGCATTGGTATCTCAGTACGAGGTCGGTTGAGTTTTTCCTGAAGAAAGGGATTTTAATAAATCGCGAGTGACGAATCAATTTTAGTGTTGACTCTTAGGGGAGGATTGCATAGAAGAGTGGAAAGGGTACGTGGCGTTCTCGCATATTCTGAATTATCGTTATAGACTTCGGAGGTTGTGTGTATTGCACGTTTCGAAACGCATGCAAATGAGTATTTAGTTTTGGGTCAATCGGTGGGTTAATACGTATTGTGATGGAAATCGGATCGTAACGTTGTTGAATACCATAGAGTGTGGTTCCGGGTGGTTAAGTGACGTGGATCACGAGGACGTGATCGATTCTAAGTGGGGGAGAGTTGTAAGACCCGTGTATTTTATTGTGAACATGTAATTATAAGTGATTCGGATGGTGGGGTTTCGTTACATAATTTAAAACGAGGAAAGAAGCTGATCTGGGCGGGTACGCGCCGCGCGACCCACTCGCGCGCCGCGCGAAATCGAGCTGACAGCTCACCTCTTTTTTATTTAATTTATGGCATGGGCATTTTGGTAAAATCACATGGAATCCGAACTAAAGGCCATAAGATCAGTTTATGGAGTGTTATAGCTTCATTACCACCAACCTTATCTCCTTCCACCTAAACTTTAGAGAGAGAGAGATACTTAGTGAGAGAAAGCTTGAATCAAGGAAGAAGGAGGCGATTTCGGGTCGAATTGCGAGTTCTAAAGTTGTTCATCTAGTCACTAGCTACGTGGTGATTGTGGCGGTAAGTTCTAAACCTAATTCCTTGTTGTAAATTGTTTAAGGGTTAGGGTTTGGAGTAAAGGATGAACATCAAACCCATTTATTAGTGATTTTGGGGTGTTCTTGGGTAAATTGTGTCATGAAGACTAAATGGTAACTAACCTAGGGTTTCATAGTACTAATTGATGTTTATGAACCCTAATAGGTTAGTTAATTACTAGCACACATTTATATAAGTAAATGGGTGTATTGTCTTTAAATTGGTCAAATGGGTCAAAATGGACCTAGGATAGTAATGCTTGTGATTAATGCACAAACCTAGCGTTAAAAGTTGTTTTAGGACCTAACTTGGTTAATGTTAGGGTTTTTGGCGAAAGATGACCCGATTTTAGGGTTAAGTGTTAAAATGGGTCAAGATGAGTAATGTTGACCTAGTTGGGTTAAATTGGTGAAAGATGACCCAAAGGGTGTTAACCTAGAGTTCATTCATGTGTTTGAGGTTTTGTAAGTGTTGAATTGAGTTGCTAGTCATTAGCACTCTTATGAATGATGAAAGACTTGAAAATGGGTCAAATGAGTCAAGGTTGACCGAAAGGGATGAAACGGGTATGAAATACCCTAAGTTTATTCTAGTTGAAGTTAGTAGACTATAATTCGCTAGTTTTAGTGATTAAAGTTGAGTCTTGGCCATTTATGGGCGGTTTCGGTATAGTCGAGCTATTTAATGCATATTGGGTCATTAAATGCTCAAGTGTAAGTATTGTGGTTAATTCCACTAGTTGCGTAATTGAATGTGTACTTATGTATTAGGTACGATTGCTTTGAAGATCGGAAGTGCATAATCATCATCTTGGCGCTAAGGTGAGTGGAATAATTATGCGTGTACGTATATAATGTATTTATTTGTGTGTACGAATGTGGAATTGTCGCGGTGTTTAAGACACCACATTCTAGGTAACGAGTAGTATTGTCGCGGTGTTTAAGACACTACTCATAGTATGTTTGACGAGTAGTATTGTCGCGGTGTTTAAGACACTACTCATAGTATGTTTGACGAGTGGTATTGTCGCGGTGTTTAAGACACTACTCATTGTTTAATTGACATGTGGTATTGTCGCGGTGTTTAAGACACCACATTGTCATGGGAGTGGAATTGTCGCGGTGTTTAAGACACCACTCATTGTATTGAATGAAGTGTGGATTCGTCGCGGTGTTTAAGACGCCACATTGTCGTAAGGGTGAGTTAGTCGCGGTGTTCAAGACATCACCCGGGGGATTAGTGATTACGCGGTGTGTAAGTAACACTAGTGGATGTTATGAACTCCAACGGTCTTGTAAGTACCGTTTCCCTTGTTCGAATTGGTTAACCAAGGTTGCGTGAATTATGTATTGAATGTATTTAATTATGAATCGTATGCTATTGTATTATTAGCTACTCGTGGATTTGCGGTTATGGTATATGCATAATATTGTTGTATGATTGTCGAAATGTTAAACCGAGTATGATGTTGTGTAAGTGATGCAAGTAGGTAGATTATATATGTATATGTATAATTATTTTGCTCACTAAGCTTTGCTTACCCTCTCGTTGTTTACCTTTTTATAGGTTCGTGTGTGGATAAGGGTAAGGGCATTACCTTGGATTGAGTTTCCCGCTTTGATGATTAGGAAGCGCTTTTGGTTTATGGCTTGGAGTTTGACCGAGGCTTGGGTAGTTTAACCCCAAACACCATGCTCATTGTGTCGTTTGGCAATTAAACTTTTTGTGGTCGAAACTCTTATTTGTATTTTACACTTAGTGGTATTTTGGGCACGTGTGGGCCCCACTTTGTAAAACTCGCTCAAACCTTAGTTATGTGCTAGTTTTACATATATTAATGTACGGTTAAAAGCGTTTTGGCTAAATGTGTCGGGAAGTCGCTCATCTTTTTCGCATTAAAGGCAACCGGCAACAGCCAGCTTTTGCGCGGCGCGCAAGCTGGGGCGCGCGGCGCGCAAACAGTCTTCCAGCAAAATTTTTTTTTTTTTTTTGCTAAAATTTAACGAGGTTTAGTCGGTGGTTGGTTTGGGTTGTCACATAAACCTCGTGGATATTGCCATATTTTTTGAAAACATCCCATAAGTCCGTTGAACACCAGTGTTCGGGAAAGTTGTGGAAGAGGTATGAAGTAATTCTAGACTTGTCGATCGGTTTTGGCAATTGATTTGTTTTAGAATTATTCGCATCTGGAAAAGGCTTGCCATAACGATTGATAAGGTTGGTGGCTGATTCCCGTATTTTGAAGTTGTTGTATAATTGATTGTAGGATGAGTTTAACCTTGTCGAGTGATGATTGAGACCAGATTTGGATCGGACAAGGTGGGTTGGATTCTGCTGGTTATTGTAATTAGGGTTAGGGTTTTTTGAAGGTGAGTTTTGCTTATTATGATCAATTTTAACCCAAATACCCTGATTGATAGGCTGATATCGGATATGCTTGTTATCAGCAAAGAAAGATTGTTTCGACTGGGATTGGTTGTTCGATGCTTTTGGTGTAAAAGGGGATGTCGGTATGTTTGACATGATAAAAGAGTATTTCGGTTTAAATCAAAAGATAAACAGAGAAGGTGCTATTAATAAGGTTCCTGAACAAACCAAAGAGAAAGCAAAAAAATCTAACAACAGAAATAGAAACGCATGTCACAGTAATGGTGGATCTGAATCTAAAAACAAGCCGATTACTAAGGAGGAAAAGATTAATCAGAATTCAATAAGAGAAACCGTTCTAATAATCAAGAAATGCAAGATCGATTTTTTTTTTTTAATCAAAGGCACACTTTGGATCTTCATCTAGAGGTTTCGAATTTCAGATCTAACCTGAGAGTTGTTGCGGTCTTAAGATCTTCATCTAGAACCTTGTGATAAATTAAACCTTAACATGTACTTCGTAATTCGGGTACTAGCAGATTCCACGAAAAATGATAGATCTACCTTGTGACAGATGGATCCGGCATCAAATCGGCATGCCGTGAAATTTAATGCTGTTAGTTGATTGAAGGGTTTTAAGAAGAAATGAAAACTGTGTGTGGCTGAACAAAGGATCTTAAACGATGAATGGAGTGGTACGCTCTGTTTGATTAACTCATGTTTGATAATGAACAACCCATCTTATACTTTTTTTGACAAAAATTACTTTCAAAACACACTCTTCCCCCTAGATAACCTTGCGTGTTCGATAGTTGTGAAAAGATCATTATCGATTGCAAGTAAAAGATATAAAAAATACATACATTGGCAGCCTTCAGTAGGTGACAACGTCTTCAATATAGATTTGACTAATGATCTATCTACTCTATATATTCTAACAAAGTCATATATATATGTCATATTTTAATAAAATCCATTAAATAAACAAATCCCGGCCCTTAAAAGAGTATACTCTTGATTGATCTAATGACCACCATTTATCTAATATCAGAATACTCTCTCTTATGTTAGAGTTAAGTCTGATGTTAGATTTAAGTGTATTTCCAAAACTACCCATCTGCCTAATCAAAGAAAACCGTTCTTTCCATCCATCAAAAACGAAAAAACCGATTACACATAAAACCCTTCATCTATCAATTGAACAAAACAAAAAAAAAAAAAAAAAAAAAAAAAATTGTTAAATCAATAATTCTGTATTTCTTGAAATCCAATACCTAAATCAATTCTAAATCCAAACCCTAATTTAGTTTATTCTCTGTCAATTTGGGTTTCTTGGTTTCCGTCAATTTCGGATTTTTAACTAAGAAAGAATTATTTTGTTTCGTTCATTTAGGTTCTGATTATGTTTAATAAAAAATAATGGTGGGTTCGGAGGTTTTAATTTCACCAAAGCAACATGGGGTTACGAAACCCTTATCATTAGTTGAACCATCTGTTGCTAATTTACTTAGAACCAAGAAACTGAATCAGGTTTGATTATTTAATGATTTTATCTTTAAATAATATTTTTTATGATTAAATTCGTTCTTTTTATTGAAGTTTTTGGTAGATGCTGGACTATATGAAAGTAAAGAAGACACTGCTAGGGTTTATGCATTTCAGTTATAATAGGTATTTATTTAATTGGTACACTTGTTTTATTATCACTTTTCTTTCTTACTGTCACCTGCTTTTGTTGAAAATTATGCTCATCAATTGTTTGATGAAAACTATTTTGATACTAATTTTATCTGTACAAGCATCTTTTGGCTCATTCCAGTGTTCAGATTGTAGATGTTACAGAGAATGATGTATTAGATCACATAAGTTTCATGGAAGAAGCTATAAAGGGTGAAGAAGGATTGGCAAATTTCAAGGTTTGTCATTTCTTCTGTTTATTTCTAAATATTCAACATTCATAATTATGTTATACATGAATACTATTGGTCGTATTGAAACTTCAGTTTACATTTATAACGTTGAAACAACCGTTGCAATTATAGAACCCGAATTATCTTTGTCGGTAGATGATCTTAAGATATCGATATATGTGCTAAGGTTTTACTGATGGGAAAATAAATCACAACGGGCAATCTATAAAGCGGAAACAAACATCCGTTTGACAAATACTTTCCCGACCCGTATGAAACTGTGAGGATGCAAACAAATAAATTATACCAAATGCAATTCAAATCAGCCCCAAAACAACAATATAAAGAATAATCGAGCAAACACAAAGACACGAGCTTTTTACGTAGAAAAACCTCTCAAAACGAGAGTAAAAAAACCACGGGACCCGTAGGCCACTTAAATTCCACTATCACCAACAAGAGAGCAATACAATAAGTCTTCTCTAGATCACTAGAGGCATACAACATCATCATACTCTTGAACTACAACAATCAACAAGTATATGAAAATCTAAAGACAAAAGAGGAAATTCGTCAACCAAAAACTGCTACTGTTTGACCGGCTGTAACTCGAGTTAGAGACCACTTGAGACGAATTCAACGGTTGAAAACCTTGGCCCAGATGTAAGGAACACGCTGTCCAAAAATGGTGAATATTCAACGGTCGGATCTCCGGGGATCGTCCGATTTGTGAGCTGCAGTCTTCAAAAACGGGAATTGGGGTTTCTCTCTTTTTCTTAATCTATCCACTCTCTTGTGTGTCAAATGGCTGCACAAAATCCTTATAAATAATGCCCTAAAGATACAAGGCCAAGGAAACCTTGTATGGGCCTAGTTGTTGGCATTGGGCCTTCCTCATAATTGGAAACCCAAACTAAAACCCAACATTTACATGCCCTTTAAATGAATACAATAGCACCTTTTGCGTGTCAAGTAACTTTCTTAATCTACTTTGTCTATGAGTAACATGTTATATTCTTTACTTTAGAATCTTAACTTCGTGTGTTAGTGCACTTAAACAACACTTTGTATGCTACATTTACATGGACTTGTGGAGTGGTATGTCCAATTAAATCAAGAAATATATATTTTACTGTTTCATGTGTCCAAACCATTTATATCTATCAACAAATTCTGAATTGTAGCAACTAATCTTTTGTTTAGTACGACCATTTAAAAGGGAGATTGTTATTGTAGACTGTAAATCATCATAAAATGTTATATACATAAATGTTTCTGATTATGTATAAAATGTTTCTGATCATCGTGTAGATTACTTGATATATAAGTTATATACATAAATTTAAATACTCGAACGTAGTTTCATAATTAATTAGAATCCCTTTATCTGATTACAGTTTATAAGAATTTTTAGGAACTTTATTTTAGAGTTTATAAACTAATCGTCAATTGTAGACCAAGTTGACTGGATTTTGTATCAATTTGGTATTACGTGATCCAAAACCTGTGAACTCATAGATTTAAATATCATATTTCTTTTACAGTTAAATTTGTGTTAAGGTCTTTATCATTGGTTTTACTTCGAGTATAAGCTAATTTGGCATTGTAGAAGTTTATTAGCAACATTTTCATTGAAACTGTGATATGAAGATGCTCAATCCAGTATCAGAACGACATGTGTATTGATATGAACTGGCTGAGTTTATCATAGTATATTGAATTTTATGTGAACATAAAAACACAGGTACTTTAGGAAGTGATAGCAAGGAGGAGCCTGGGAGAAGCCTGCTGGACATTTCAACTTCAATTCAGTGGAAATGGATCAGAGTAATTCATCTTATACTTTTTGTTGAGTTTCATTGTTTCAGTAGCTTTATCTCTAAACTGGATAAAATTCTGCAATGTGATGTAAAATAATTCGTTTTTGTTCGCTTAACTATGTCCTTTACAGACTATATGCTTATCGTGATTGTCGCAAATATATGATTAAAGGATTAGAACTGTAATTAAGTTTCAACTGTGTAAACTCAAGATTTATTTAAATGAGGTCGTGATGAAATCAAACTTCCTTTACTGTTATGCCTCTTCTTTAGTAGATGGTATGTTAATGTTTACCAACGAGCTATTTTGTGTTTTGCATTTTCCCATTTCCTGTTCCGTTAGCTAATATTGTCATGTTTCTTAGTTAATTGTCTGTGATATATGATTTATGTTTTTTTTGTCCGAGAAATATCACTTTTGGAGTTTTAACTTAACATAAATAGGTGCGGAAAAAGTTGCAGATAAAGATGGTTGAATTATCTAGGACCCAATATAAAGCATGGAGGATTTTTCTGAAGAAGATAACATCATTTGCAGCCTGTATATTAGCATTGACAGCAAGTATATGACTGTTCTCGTACATATTGAAATCATTGTTCGTCATCTGAACGGTTTATTCGCGCCTTCAACCTGAAGGTAGACATCTATTTTTTTTTTATTTGCTGCATATATGGCGTGGATATTCTGTTTGTGGTTTTAGGTTTAGACTGCCCTATGCAAAACTACCAGATCCTAACAATGATCCTTTGATCCTTGCGGTTATAGGGTGTCTCAGAGATGACGATGATGATGATGCTCGAGCCCACGTGGTTCATGATCAGGTAATGAAAGCATATGTATAAATGGTCCGCCCGAACGATATGATATTTCGGGCAGCCTACAAAACCAGTTCTCCTTTTAGAAACCAGCGTAAAGATTTCGTTTTCGATAAGGTATTTTAAAAAGTACCTAAAACACCAATTTGAAAAATGCAAAATCATCTGAATAAATTAGCACCTCCTATCATTTTGCAGGGTTTACTTTCATTTTATAAGTTTTTTTTTTTCTAACAGTTTAGTTTATAATATTGCGATAAAAGAACAACTGAAACCTTGAAGGATTATCATTGAGGTGATGGTGTAGAGGTGTCTAAATGTCTAATGTAAACTCATTTTTTGTAAAAAGAACAGCTGAAACCTTATCAAAACAATTCTAGATTAGCAGAAGAAATATGATACATCCTTGGTGTAATATAAACTCATTTTTTGTTTGCCAAAATGATAAAGATAGTATTTTTACTTTCTCATTATTATTTAGAGTGATATAATGCTCATTAATGTACGTTGGTACTTTGTGGTCATGACACATTTTAATACGTCACTTAAAGTTTTTAGTAACTTCTTAAAGATTGTTAGTATACTTGAAGAATGGATGATCATAGTGTTGCTAACAAGAAGTTTGTTGAGGTGATGTGCATCATCTGTATGTTTGCATCCTTTTCATATTGATGAATTAATGAATCAATTGTATCTTCATTTTAACCTTATGCAATATATGCATTACATGTAAAATGAAATGTGATCATTTTATGTTTGTGTATTTCTATTTACGAGTTACCTGATTGATTTTTCTTGAATTGAATGTTGTTTTTGCTGACAGTATGGAGTCTAGAAGGAGGAATTGAAGTTGGTCATTATCTACTTTGAGGGGTTTAACCGTTTACACATTCTAAATGTCTTTCGTATGTTTATTTCTTGCTTATATGTATTAAATTTTGTATCTTTATTTAATGCTTCATGTGATTTTTTTAAGATAAAATTATTTTTCTATGTTCCCGTTGAACATAGTATTACTTTTGTTGATGTTTGACTATTTTTTGTTAGATTAGAATGTTTTGTTGCATTAAATTTTTCTTAGTAACTATTAGTACAATGATAAGGTCGTCACCAAACCAAAGTATTTGTTAAAAGAAACTGGTTATTCAAAACATCATAATAAGCAAATTACTTGTCAATGTATATGTTTTCATAATAATGATTTCAAATAGTATCTTCTGGTCCAAACCCGCAAGGTTGCGGGTTACACTAGTAAATATATATTGCATAAAGCTACGACATTTTGCGGCACCGTCATTACAACTAAACAAATTAATTATATTTAAAAAAGTAATATCAATTTTATTTATATTTTAGCGGCAACATTGAGGAGTCACATGTCACCACTATACAATTATAAAAAAAATTGACATTAACCTGCTAGTTTTACAGCTTCCTGCCCGAAATTCTCAGGCTCTCTTCATGTAAATGAAATCCGTTTTATAATTGGTTTCTTAACATGTACGGACGTCATCAATCTATAAATCTTCTACGGAGTATATCAGAATCCTTCTCCACGTGTCTCCTAATTATCCCCTGCTAATGACATACTAATTTGCGATTAAAAGTTGATTAATTAACACAAATTACATAAAAATTACACCTGTCATAATCCAGGATCGCCTAACACTCTGCAGACGTTCTGAAATTAGGGCTTATACTACTTTTTCAAATTAGGGTTAACCAAAAATTATACGCTCATGGCTCTGCATCTCTCCGATTCCTATTCATCTCCAACAAAATCATTTAATGCCCTCTGTCTTATACGATTATTGCTCAATCCGCCACACGCTGCTACTGTCTCCTCCTCCACCGTCGCCGCTGATGTTACCACCGATACCATTCCCCGTCATCCGCCACTCTTTTTTTAACCGGCTCCTGTTTCTCTGAAATTGATAAAGTAAGATTCTTTGTTTCACTTTCATTTAGGAATTTATTGTTAGTTTTGATTTCGGTACCTATATCGTATTATTGTTAGGGTTTTCGTTGTTTACAAAATCATAAAAATTACATGAATAAAATTGGGGTACTGTCACCATTTAGTTGGAATTTATAAATTTAGTTAGAATTTATAAATCTCAAAATTAATTATTAAATTGGGGAGAGAGAGGGACGGGGGATGGGGGATTTGTGGGTGGGGTTGGGGGGGGGACGGTATACGTACTTTATGCCTACATACTTTAAATACATGTCAAATTGAGGGTTCGGAATCATAATTCATAATAATAAATAATCTGGTTGTCTCAATTTCTCTTCAGGTGCGATTTTTATTCTGTAATTAGATTTTAAATTGGGAAACAAATAAAGTTAGGCTTTTGTCACCGATTATTAAATTTGCATACAGAAAAGTAATCGTTTAGTTTTGGATTTGAAGCAAAAGGGAAAGCAGTTAAGTATGGCTGATTGGGAGAAGAAACAAGTGGTGTTTGTGGTCGAAGGCACTGCAGCCTTAGGTCGTTATTGGCATAGCATTCTCAACAATTATGTTTGCAATATTATCAGGTATATTACGCTCGCTCGCGCTCTCTATTATTTATTTATTTATTTTGTGATATTTAATGTGAATTCGTTGAAATTAAGTTCTGGATTGATTGATTGATTCTGTATTACTGTTTTGCACACAATCTCTATCAGGTTTATTACTCTAATTTTTGTGATTTTTCAATTGAATCTGTTGAAATGAAGGTCTTGATTTTTTGTTTGAATAATTAAAAGCGATGTATTGTTTATACCTAAATTTTGTGACCAAATATGTTGTTGATGTGAGAAAATTATATGAGATAGTTGTGGGTGTGGGTGTATGTATGTTATTAGATGTAAGCAGAATATATAATATATATTTACATATGTAAACTCAAGGCCTTGAGCTCGTGTGTTGACTTGCAATGTTTGTTTGCCTTTATTTTCAGAATTTTTCGTGATAATGGATCTTCTTCTGCAAGTGCATTTAACTCATTATTTTGTTTTGTTTTGTTTTGCTGTTACTATTTATTTATATTTATATTTTAATTCGGTGTGTGTGTGTACTCAGGAGGATGAAGAGAGTCTTAATAATGCTGATTTTGCTGTTGTCGTATTCAAGGCTGCTGGTGGATCTTCTGGTTGTGTGTTTACTTACTTATTCATTCACTTTTCTTTCTTTATTTCCACCTATCCTAATATTATGGGTTCATTGTAAATATAACATATGTTATTTCATCAATCTCGTCTTCTTTGTTGTAGCTACTTTGTCGTTACATAATTCAAAGTGGACAAACGATGCGAATTGTGCAATGAAGTGGCTATGCACTATCAATTTCAATTCTGATGCCGTCTTTTCTGATACTGCAACTGCTCATGGACTTTATCAAGCTCTAATGGTATGTGATGTCATCTTGTGACTTTGTCCTACTATGTTTTTTTATACCCCTTTCAGACTAACTAACTAACTAACAATTTCTGGTTTTATAATGAATGACACAAAATCAGATGTTTCATTCTTCAAATGAAAGAAGCCCAAATGGCCATCTCCAAAAGCATTGCATCCTTATCGCTACATGTAATCCAGATTCTTCTCCTCATTTTCTTGATGTGGTCAAGCTTTTTCAACAGGTATTTAATTTATCAACAATGGAGGATTTGTTTTAGTTGTATGTAAGTTTAATGTTATATTAAAAAGGTTATATTCCAAACACCAAGTTTCTAATCCTTTTCTTTTCAACAGTCGAATGTTTCTCTATCCTCAATATACGAATCAAAGCTTCCAAAACAAAGAGCAATTTGGAACGTGGTAACTAAGCAATCAATATAAATATATTAGAAAATATCACCTTCAATAACCGTATTTGTTGTTCTGTGTTTGTTAATTAATCGTGCTTTGATGACAACGTACTTAAAGGGTGAAGTTAACCCCTCTGATACTGGCATTGAAACTGTTACACAAAGTTTGCATCATGTGAGTCTCAATGCTGCTGGGGAATCAAAAGATGATACACGTTATGTGAAAGTATGGGAGGTAATTAGTGAAATGGCATTTTATTATTATTATTTTTTTTATATATATTCTGTAAAATATGAATATATTCATTGGATTAATTGTTTGGTTGTGTGGATAATGAGGGAATTTCCCTTGCAAAACGCACACTGGCTATTTCATACTTTCTTTCTGTTTTCATGATATCTCGCGATTATTAAGTGATATCAAATATTGTATTACTGTAATAAAGTAGTGTGGATGATAATGCAGGGAGACTTATATGCTGTGCCGCCAGTCAACCGTTTCTTACTTACCAGAGTACATGTATGCCTCACATCTTCTCATATATATATATATAATTATTATTTGCAACACATATATCATCCTCCACTCAACTCATATATTAATATTAATGATTTATTTTTTCTCCTTGACAGGCTTACATGCGTCTGGCATCCTCTAAGTTGTAAGTGCTTTTTATTTACTTTTCAAAATAACAGCTAAATAGAAACCACTAATAATAAAATACTTGTCTTTATTTTTACTAATGTATATTTCAATACTCTCTTTCAGTGTTGAAGATTGGCCATCGTCAATTGAAATCGCTTATCTTTGTCGTATCAACACCGAAAGCTTGCTAAAGTATGATCAATCAGATCTCTACATGCACTTTGTCTTGTTTATTGATGTCTTGTCTCCACAAGATATACCAACTTATCTCATTTGTCATTTTATTTTATTTGTTATTATTATTATTATTTTGCAGGAAACTTGTTGGAAACCCACATCTTGTTGTTTTCTATCCGATGGATTCTCATCCAATACTTAGTAAAATGCAGAGGCATAATCTTGTAAGACAAAACATTTTCCCACGCACTTGCTTGAATTATTATTAGTATTAATTATTTATTATTATTATTATTAATTAATTTAATTAATTAATACTCCGTAATAATAAATAATAAATAATTAATTAATAATAATATCCTTATCCATTAGTGGGTGGTGTGCATGTAATGCTATACCTGGCAAACGGGTCAGGTTGGGTTGATTTGGGTAACGGGTCAAAACGGGTTTGGGTTGAAATGGGTCATGGGTCAAATGGGTAAAAAATTTAAACGGGTCAAATTGGGTCAGGTTGGGTTGGTTTGGGTAATGGGTCGAAACAGGTCATGGGTCAAATGGGTAAAACGGGTAAAACGGGTCATATACTTTTATATTGGATTTTTTTACATTTATTATATTATTTTAGTTATTATTATGTATTATTTATTATTTATTATTTATATATATTTTATACATAAAAACATATAAATATACGTAATAAATGATGTAAACATGAATACTTTTATAAATAAAACTTGTTATGGTCGATCCAATTGACCCATTCACAAAACCCATTTGACATGTCACTATTGAGCTTTAGGATTTGATACCCATTTGACCCGTTTCTTTATATTTAGTATATGACTCAATAGGTTGAAGAGAAACTCATTGGAACTTTTTTTTTTTGGGTTTTAGTTTACATTGTTGGACCTAATTTTTCTCAAGAACCAATTGACCTGAAAGTTTAACCCAATTGACCCAAATTTGAGGATATGGGTCTCAATTGCCAGGTGTACCCAAGATGGACAAGTATAATATTTCTGCACTTGCACTTTAATTTATATGAGGCTCACAACTTGTAGTAAATTCTCCCTAATTTGTGCAGTGTGGAGTCGTAAAGTTACCGTCACAACTCATGTTTTTCATCGTCACAGACAACCCATCTCGCTTTCTCGGATATTTTTATCCTGTAGTAAGTTGTGTTTATTTATTAGGTATTATTTAACATTTTTATTTTTATGTTATCGTTACTGTTCTGTTTATTTAGTCTTTACAAATTTTTTGTATAATATATCGTTTCGTATTTTTTGAACCAGGCTCCCCAGCAGCAAGAGATCCTGTTTAAGAAATGGAAGGAACATGGTTACAAAATACGGAGTAAAATTAGTTTATCGGGTTAATGGTATTTAGCATATTTGTCATCTAGTATATTATATACAGAGTATCTCCTTAGAAAGTACAATTTATTAAATTATTTTGAATGATTTTTCTAACGGCATGTCTAAATTATTACTCTATTAATTAAAAATGTGTAAAAATATTTTATGTATAAATTGTTATTACCTTTAAGCCACTTCATATCAAGAAACAACCAGACCCGTTAACGATTGTGAGTGGGTAACGAAGATATGCACCAGGTTGCGAGTCTGATCAGCGAAACATTTGTGGGACCCGCATCTGATTTTTTTTTTTTTTTTTTTGCCTTCTCTTTTGAATTGAAACGGTAACAAATTTAATGATGTGTTTCTTTTAAAACCAATATATTTAACCAATTATAAATAGAAACCATTACAAAGCCATTTTATACGACCATTTAATACAATTTCAGTACCATTTCATACATTTTTACTATCATTTCATACAATCTCTCTACCATTTCATCCAAAAAAATGTCTCAACCAAACAAATTTTTTTTTTTTCAACCATATGTTCGACAATCTAATCCCTTTACCAAATAATACGTCATCAAATCAAGCTAACATTCTTCTTCTTCAAGTCAAACTAGATTTTTTCACAATTCACACCAAATCAAAACGCATTCTATCAATAAAAATTTATTTACCCACCACAACATCTACCAAATCCACAACAAATACAATGTCACAACAACCCATACTATTCACAGCAACAATTCCCTTTTAGCCAGTAGCAATTCCTTTCACAACAACTTCATACATACCACAATCTTTAACACAATCGACTCTTGAGTACCCGAAAGACAACCCGAAATCGACCAACAAAACACTAAAAAAAAGGAAGAAAAAGTAGGCAAAACAAGTGAACCCCGAAACGTCAAATTATGAATTGGACTCGGGAAGAAGAATAAATATTAACGGAAGGTTGGCTCGATGCTCGGAAAATCCCAAAATCGGAAATTCGCAAACGTACGATTCGTTTTGGAATAAGATTGTAGCCAACTATAATCTTGCCACTGATCGCAAAAAGGAGAAACAACAAATAACTCGAAAATTGGGGAGAATGTCACACGATATCAAACTTTTTATTTCTATTTACAATCAATTCGAGAAAGATTTTTGAAGTGGAGCTAATAACTTGAATATCATGGAAGCAGCGCGTCAACAATATTAAGAATGTTAGGGTGTCGCTTTTACGCACGAAAACACATGGAAAGTACTTCTTGACTGATCGATCATTCTACGTGACGACGAACCTTTAAGGGTTGATCTGAACTCGAACCATGCAGATTTATTCGAGAGTTATCCGGTCCGTCGTTCACCCAGTCGACAAGCTAGTAGGAATAATCATAAAATTTCGATTCGTCTGACGCCGCTTCCTCGCTTTGCTCATCTGATGACGTTTGTTCTCAAATCATGATAGCCTAACAAGAAAATGTTCTAACTCAACAAAAAAAGTCAAGCGTCATTAATGAAACAAATGAATCGAGCGTTTAGAATTCTCAACACAACCATCAACCCGACCATGCCTAAAAAATATCAGAAATCTTTTCAAAAATATCGCGAGAGTATGAAATCTGTTTTGGCATCGGACGAACATGTTGTGCTTGATATTAATGTTATGCATTGTTAGATGATTGCCATGATAAGTTAGTTGATGCCATGCTTAGAACTTAATGCTTGTCGTTATGTGATTGTATGTGCACACTATGTATGACATCAGCCGGGCCTGAGGAGGCAGGGGATTCTCAACCGAGCATGAGGAGATTGAAGTCCGTAGGAGGTCAACCGGGCCTGAGGAGGTTGGGTCCAGTTCCTGCTGTATGGGCAGTATATCATAGAAGGACGGATGTGTTGCGTCTAGAGAGTTATGTAGTGGATTCAGCAAGAAGGACTATCGGTAGACCATAGCCCGATCAGTTAGCGGTTGTAGGCTCGTACATGCCTCCGAACTTCGTATTGTTGTTGTTGTTGTTGTTGTTGTTGTCGTCTGTATGCTAGTTCAGGACGTTAGCATATTTATATGGTTGTTGCATGATTGATGCTTATGCTTGGTCTGTTAGATAGATTCCATTCATTTAGCTTCGTGTTAATCCCCCACATTCCTCCCTTGCATATTAGGTGTGTTGCATGCTAGATGACAGGAGCAGGTTTGTGAAGACATGTTTGAAGAACTTAACTCCGATGTCGGATTTTGTATTAAATGTTCGGGGTGTTTTAAGTAACACAAGTGTTGTAATAATTAAGACTTCAACCTGCTGTCATGGAATTATGTAATTAATGTAATTATGATTGTGTTTTCATAATTTAGTCTTCCACTGTGACTTTTTTTAAAAATGGTCGGTGTTACAATCAAGGTCACCCGAGCATAATTCTTGAAGACGCTGCTTCATATGATACGTGGATTTGGCATGCGTTCGATGACATCAAGAATGGAACTGCGCCATTAGCACCATTTACTGTAAATGGTAATAATTACACAAATGGTTATTATTTAGAGGCCGACATTCATCAAGATCGGGCAACGTTAATCAAGGCGTATTCGTCACCAATAGATGAGCCACTTGCAAAACTTAAAAGATATCAAGCAAGTGCACATAAGGATGTCGAGAGATCATTCGTTGTTCTTCAGGGTCGATTTCATATTTACAAATGTCTGGACGAGCACACAGTGGCAACACGATGAGACATATATTATATTATTGTATGTGTGCTCTCGCACAACATGTTAGTCGAGGATAATGGCCACGTAATTACATGACTCGATGATGAATTACTTACTGAAACGACCCGTCCATATTACTATAAACACAGTACGTTAGTATAACAACCCTCACATTTCCATACTTGAATTGACTAATTTGCCTATAGGGTTGTTATTCATACGTAATATATAATTAAATTCGACGTTGATTAAATATTTATTTTTAGTCGACACGTTTTGTTAACTAAAGTTTATATATATTATGTAAAATAACTTTAGTTAATATTAATGTTAATGAGTACTATATATATAAAACTATATGTAACATAATTATTAATTAAATGATAAGTTATTTTAATTAGTATTTATATTTATATTTGTAGCTAAAAAAAAGTAAGATTTTTTTTAATACAATTCAAGCCCATGAAATTTGACTAATACTTTTCTTGATTTTTTTTTTTCAAAAACAATCTTATCAAAAACATTTTCCACATTTTTTTCATTTTTGTCAAAATTAGCATCCTTGATATTTTATTTTATTATTTTTTTCTTTTTCACCTACCATTTTTACCTATAAATACCAACCTAAAACTCATATATTTTTCACACAACCCCTAAATCTTTCTCTCCAAATTTTGAAGAAATTTGAGGTACTTTCTTTTCCTTCTTTTTATTTCATTTTTTTTTCTTTCGGTTTACATAAAATAATATATAAATCGGACTAAATAGTTATAAATCATTAAAATTAGTAAAAATAATTTTTACAGATTCTATTAATCACATATAAGTTATTAAAGTTGAAATATTAATTTATATGTTGTGCTATATATTTATTTTTTATTTTTATTTCGGTTAGTATATATATACTATAAATCAATAAAAATTAGTATATGTACTTAAAAACTGGAAAAAATATTTTCATAACTTTAAATTAACATAAAAAGAATATTAGAATTGACATCAAAATTTATTTACTATTTTATATATATATATTCTATATTTTAATCAAAACTGCTATATATATATATATATATATATATATATATATATATAGATAAAATAGATATAAATGATATAAAATATTAAGATCAGTAAGGATTGTATAAAAATTAGTTGGAACTGTTAAGGAACATGTGAAAATGATTTTTAGAATTTTTGGAATATTACTTATATTTAATTACGAATTACTTGTTAATTAATCACAAAACCTATGAAAAATTTGTAATAAAATATTAAACAGTAATAAAAATAATTATAATTTTTTTTGAGATTATTATACTCTTATAAATAATCAAAAATTATAAAAATTAAATAAATGGGTCGATTAGTATTTAAATAGAATTTACTTTTGCATTATTCTAAACCGAGAGAAATAATAAAGAAAATACAAAATAAATACAAACGTGTATTAAATATTTTTTTATAAAATTTTTGTATGATTAGTAGCATCACTAGATACTGTAAAAAAATATAAATATTAATTTTAAATTGTTTTTCCTATTTATTTAATTATAGGCCGATTAGAATGGTTAAATAATTAGAAAACGTTAAATAAATAATATTTTGATATAAAATTTGATTTAATAATTTTTATAACATTTTTACAGAATATAGAACCTGTAAAAATATAAAATTATTTATTTAGGTCGATTTAATATTTATTACCTAATTAACGTTGATTAATATAAACCGAGTATATATATAAAGAAAAGTGGAAAATAAATACAAAAACTTGATAAAATTATTTTTATAAAATATCCTACTGAATTGTATAATTAACTAAGTTTATAAAAATTATAAATATAATATTTAATGAATTAATATTTGAATTAACATATATTAGTATAATTTTCGATTAACATAAGTATATTACATATACTAAATTAATATTATTATTATAACTTACGGTTAATAACTAAGTATACTATATAATAAAGTATAATGCTTATAATGTAAGTTAATAACAATACATTATTAATAAACACTTATTTTATAACTATACTAATTTAATAATAATAACTTATAGTATATAATATAAGATAATCAAATTGTTAATACATTAATAAATATAATATAACATATAAACCTAAAGTGAAGGTTAATCAAATATAATGTACAATTCATGTGAACTTCATCGCTACTCACGGTCGTAAGTGAATGATGTCTAGGTTGCCGTTTATGGGTAAGCTTGTGGATCTTGAATGCCATGACTTAGATTCTGGTCAAGAGTCCTGGGCCCCCGGTTACATATGGTCATTCCTGACTTATTTGATAGCAACGAAGTTTGAGTAAAGTTGTACAACGTCTTGCTAAAGAGTAACCCGAACTTTCTAAAATTGAAAAATTACTATAAGTGGAAACTTTTCATAAATAGTAACCTTCCGAAAATGGAAATTCTTTAGTGAACCATTACTATCAATATAGTACTATATACTATTGTCTGTTAGGCAATGTCTGATCATACGTTCTATCTCTAGATTGAGATCTCGGTCACGTCCTTCCGTTCAATTCTTTCGTGGAATACTCTTTTGTGCTACTAAGGTAATTTTTATAGCTCCACTTTTACTATTTACTTAACTATTTATAACTTTTGGGGTGAGACACATGCTTGCTTTATAACTGTTTTACGCTTAGACACTAGTACTAAATTGTTAACTATGCTGTCATGCTTTGATTCATGCTAAATCCCTACCGTAATATCGTCAATTGCTACGTTTAAATGCAAACTTAATTATTGTGAGTAGTCCTATTGAGAGTAACATCTCTAACCATTCGATCGTTGGTCTTTGGTTACATAATAATGATTCCACGACACTGACAGTACAAGGTGTCATAGGGTAAATTGTTTAGTAGCGATATTACAAACTGCAGCAACACTTTTACATTGATATATCTATATTGATCAACTTTAAACTAAACTTGTGGTCTAAAACTTTGGATATTATTTATAAACCTGTGAATTTCACTCAACCTTTTTGGTTGACACTTTAAGCATGTTTTGTCTCAGGTGATGATTGAGCTAGCTGTTTGCAACTTTGTGATGATAGATTTGATGCTTGCATGGAGTCCACATCGCATATTATATTTTAGTTCATAACCATTTATTTTACATTTTAATAATAATGTAAACATTTATTACTGCTTTCGCTGTTTTATTAACAAAGGTTTTATTTAAAAAGTCTCATATAGAGTCGTTCTCATTTATACAAATGTGTTATGATATGATTGGTCACAATTACCCCTGGATTATTTTGGGGGTGTGACAGATTGGTATCAGAGCAGGTTTGTTGTAGAGAACCAGGATTGCATATTATGTGTGCCTTATACAATTAGGTACCTTAGCAATGTAGGACTACAACTTTCCTTGACTATAGTGCCTTTAACTGTTGCCTATAATTGTTAAATGCTACACTATACCTTAGAAACTTTACTTATTGAATTCTTTAATATTTCTTAGAATGCTGAGCCAATCTAAGAACTCTGCTTACTCTTCTAAGTACTCTCCAATTACGCCACCACATTTAAATGCGACACCATGAATTCTGAAATTCTTGACATTCCTATGTCATCTATCATAGTTTTGTGTATTACGTATGTATTACATGAAATGCTATCCATGACTTTTGAAATTTCTATGCTTGTAATTACTTATACTCATACGTATATAACCTCCCTGTTATATTACGTGCCCTTATGCCTTTGTGCATTGGTTTGCGAACCAGAAAATGCAATTATTGACTCATAAAGATTCTCAAGATATTATAATGTCATCACTTAAAAAAAAAATTGTTTTCTCGCTATTTTTGAACTTTCTTGACGGATGACGTCTATGAAACTCAAGGATGGAAGGGTTTGGATTACCAATTTAAAGGATCCTATAGCTCAAGCCCCTAGACCTGAATAGGCCATTACGAATTTAAAGTCTTTAATCGAAAGTTTATCTGATTATATACTTATCATTTTTAATCTAGACACGTCATACTGCAATTATTGCATAAGTGGAGTATAGACAAATCATATCTTATCATATCTATCACAATAGACTTTGTCTAACACTTTTCCTAAATTTCCTCCGTAAATTATGGAATCTCTTTGCTATATATACGTATTCGAGGAGACAGAGATATCATTCAGTATTCAACACCCAACTCATATCGAAAACCCTTTATTCGATCATATAATATGGATTTCTCACTTGATTCCTCGAACTCCTCGAGCTCCAATGGCAGCGTAACCGGAATGAACCAACTAATTAGTCATCATCTTTTCTGGATGAATTGGGGGTGGGTTCGTAGTCTACTTAATCAATGGAGAAGTGAAGAAGGTGATCCTTTTCACCCACCACATTGCCCTATTGGCGAAGAACCTGAAGCACTTACTGGCGAATCAATCTGGAACACCATTTTCACCCTCATTTCCAGGATATCTCATCACGAGTATATAATATCTAAAATTCTAGATCTTATTCATCCCCTTGTCCGAACCGCCAATCATCCCGGAATAATAGAAGAAGTCAACGAGCTTCGCGCTCGAGTAGTGGCTTTAGAAAATATGGTGCAAAACCTACGAGCACCAGCAGCAGCACCAGCAGCATAACCAGCACCACCAGTACCATCAGCATCACCACCAACAGCATCAGCTTCACCAACAACAACAACAACATCAGCATCCCACGTCTCAACATCATAATCGGTACCTCAAACATCGACATCATACACCCATAGATACCAAGGAATATTAGTAATAATGAGTTAAGATGTATTGACTCATTCTTCCTGAAGAATTATATATGTATACTTTATATATATATATATATATATATATATATATATATATATATATATATATGGTTTGGAACAATAATAAATCTTTTCATACTAAGCTATTACGTGTGAATCTTAAATAGTATGTACTACTTGGTTAATTCATATCACTAATATGCTATGATGTACATCCTTCGTTAATGACTTAATAATCGTTAATCACTGCTTCAGCACAATAAACTCCATTTCATAATAAATCAAGTGTATTATTCAAATACATGTTTGATTTTACACTTCCATTTTCGATGTACTCGAAACTTTTTAGAAAACATTATTCGTGTCTTGTGAATTTTACAAGAATTCCACGAGCACCAACATCATATATCGAGGTATATCAATAATAATGAACGATGAAGTATTGATTCATAACTCCATTAAAGAAATATTCCGCGACGATTATGTAATCTCTCAAGTTTTGAAGATTATTTATTCTCGTTCCAACCGAAAATTAAATGAGTTTAATATTATATTAACTCATTAAATCTATATTATATTTGAAGAATACATATATGAACGTATATCTCCATAAAGATTGTAATTAAAGTTCTTTTGTACAAACTGTTAATTGTGAAAAATATTTTAACGAGTTAGTAATACCCGAGAAATATTTATATCTCACATTAATATGTTGCATTGTACATTCTTTAATTCTGATTCAATAATCAGTAACTATACTACTTACGTTCACAAGATATATGTATCTGTTCACTAAAGAACAACCATTTTCATAAAAATTCAATTACATATTCTGATTTTGACATATCAGAATCCAAGTAAATCTTTAGCAGGTGTTATCTTCCTAAAGATTACTAAATTCATATATATATATATATATATATATATATATATATATATATATATATATATATATATATATATATATATATATATATATTCATTCGTATTCTTTAATGAATTATCACGTCAAACCATCGAAATTAGAACCATTGATGGTTACATCCTACGCTTAAACACTTCAAATTCAAAATTCTTGAAAACACCTCGGATTGATAATCAATGATTCAGATTCGTTAACCTTGAGAATGCTGACGAAGCAGCAAAAGCTATAGATGGTCTTAATGGCCAAAAGTTTGATGATAAAGAATGACGTATTGAAAAAGCTCAGATTTAGAACTGAAAAACGGATTAAGCTAACCATGAAGGAGACCAAGGACAAATACAAGGACCAAACCCTATATTCAAAGAATCCAGGTAATTCTGGATCCGATGAAATCTTTAGAGAATATCTTGCTCCGAAGTCATGTTAAAAGCGTGCGGAAAAATTTTCTTCATCAACTTTCGAACTTAGAAATTCCAAAATATCATCATAAATATCTTCGATATTTCTGAAGATATTTTCATAAATATTCTCGTTCGAAATTATATACCTCTTCGTGCTATCTGTATTACATTTTATTGGAAACTTCTGTAAAACCTAAGTATAAATTATGAATGAATACTGGAGAAGTGTTGGGAATTGAAGCATGAGTTAGTATAATATAATGACGTCGGGCCAACATGATTTTATTATAGTAAGTCATGCTGAGTTTCTAATGGGACGTGATAAAGGTTCACAGATCATACCCTCATCATGAACCATGTTACATAACTCTTTCATTCTATTTAACCTCTAAACATATCAAGAAAATATTTTTCTTGATGATTCGGTCTTTTTCGGATATTCTGGTAATTTGACAAATCAAATCGTGCTATTACCTTTCCTTTCTGCTTTGTATATTATGATCATTCGAAACTTCATACCTACGAATTCTGGACTATTATTCGCTTGAATATAAGTCGGGAAGGAAAAATAAAAGCACGGAGCTCCGACATATAAGGGAAAATATAAAGCCCGATAATAACACGGAAATTACAAACCGTGTATATCAATACGTATTGCAACGTAAAGACACAGGAGAATTAAAAACATTATAACCCCAAGGGAATAGTAGAAGAAAACAAATTCCTCTGGTGGTAAATGAAAAAGTAGAATGACTGTATATATGGTCAATATAATAACAAGGATCAATACGGGATTGAACATATTAACAAATCTTTTGAAAGTATGAATTGAGGAAGAAAGTATAGAAGTGGTGAAGATAATGAGACGGAAGAAGCTAATTTATAGCAAAATTCCAAATACATCAATCGCGGCAATTCACCGCATTTAATCAAAGAAATCCCAAAATTCCTTAATTACCAGAGAATCAAATCTTATAAAGACTATGAAGATTTCTTTAAGTCCCTTGAATTCCGAATATCAACTTTAGCTATGTCAAAAGTTAAGACGAACATTTACTTTGTTCATTTCATTTTTTTACGATAGCTTCACTCATACTCTTCACGTAATCTAATTGTTTTATTACTCTATAGTGATAAAACTCTATTTTCCAACTCATACCCGTCATGAAAACATACTTATTGTCAACCATGACGATCTCTGTCAAATTTCGGGACGAAATTTCTTTAACGGGTAGGTACTATAACAACCCTCACATTTCCATACTTGAATTGACTAATTTTCCTATAGGGTTGTTATTCATACGTAATATATAATTAAATTCGACGTTGATTAAATATTTATTTTTAGTCGACATATTTTGTTAACTAAAGTTTATATATATTATGTAAAATAACTTTAGCTAATATTAATGTTAATGAGTACTATATATATAAAACTATATGTAACATAATTATTAATTAAATGATAAGTTATTTTAATTAGTATTTATATTTATATTTGTAGCTAAAAAAAAAGTAAGATTTTTTTAATACAATTCAAGCCCATGAAATTTGACTAATACTTTTCTTTATTTTTTTTTTCAAAAACAATCTTATCAAAAATATTTTCCACATTTTTTTTCATTTTTGTCAAAATTGGCATCCTTGATATTTTATTTTATTATTTTTTTTTCTTTTTCACCTACTATTTTTACCTATAAATACCAACCTAAAACTCATATATTTTTCACACAACCCCTAAATCTTTCTCTCAAAATTTTGAAGAAATTTGAGGTACTTTCTTTTCCTTCTTTTTATTTCATTTTTTTCTTTCGATTTACATAAAATAATATATAAATCGGATTAAATAGTTATAAATCATTAAAATTAGTAAAAATAATTTTACAGATTCTATTAATCACATATAAGTTATTAAAGTCGAAATATTAATTTATATGTTGTGCTATATATTTATTTTTTATTTTTATTTCGGTTAGTATATATATACTATAAATCAATAAAAATTAGTATATGTACTTGAAAACTAGAAAAAATATTTTCATAACTTTAAATTAACATAAAAAGAATATTAGAATTGAAATCAAAATTTATTTACTATTTTATATATATATTCTATATTTTAATCAAAATCGCTATATATATATATATATATATATATATATATATATATATATATATATATATATATATATATATATATATATATATATATATATATATATATAGATAAAATAGATATAAATGATATAAAATATTAAGATCAGTAAGGATTGTATAAAAATTAGTTGGAACTGTTAAGGAACATGTGAAAATGATTTTTAGAATTTTTGGAATGTTATTTATATTTAATTATGAATTACTTATTAATTAAACACAAAACCTATGAAAAATTCGTAATAAAATATTAAATAGTAATAAAAATAAGTATATTTTTTTTTGAGATTATTATACTCTTATAAATAAGCGAAAATTATAAAAATTAAATAAATGGGTCGATTAGTATTTAAATAGAATTTACTTTTGCATTATTCTAAATTGAGAGAAATAATAAAGAAAATACAAAATAAATACAAACGTGTATTAAATATTTTTTTATAAAATTTTTGTATGATTAGTAGCATCACTAGATACTGTAAAAAAAATATAAAAATTAATTTTAAATTATTTTTCCTATTTATTTAATTATAGGCCGATTAGAATGGTTAAATAATTAGAAAACATTAAATAAATAATATTTTGATATAAAATTTGATTTAATAATTTTTATAACATTTTTACAGAATATAGAACCTGTAAAAAATATAAAATTATTTATTTAGGTCGATTTAATATTTATTACCTAATTAACTTTGATTAATATAAACCGAGTATATATATAAAGAAAAGTGGGAAATAAATACAAAAACTTGATAAAATTATTTTTATAAAATATCCTACTGAATTGTATAATTAACTAAGTTTATAAAAATTATAAATATAATATTTAATGAATTAATATTTGAATTAACATATATTAGTATAATTTTTGATTAACATAAGTATATTACATATACTAAATTAATATTATTATTATAACTTACGGTTAATAACTGAGTATACTATATAATAAAGTATAATGCTTATAATGTAAGTTAATAACAATACATTATTAATAAACACTTATTTTATAACTATACTAATTTAATAATAATAACTTATAGTATATAATATAAGATAATCAAATTGTTAATACATTAATAAATATAATATAACATATATAATAACATATAAACCTAAAGTGAAGGTTAATCAAAGATAATGTACAATTCATGTGAACTTCATCGCTACTCACGGTCGTAAGTGAATGATGTCTAGGTTGCCGTTTATGGGTAAGCTTGTGGATCTCGAATGCCATGACTTAGATTTTGGTCAAGAGTCCTGGGCCGCTGGTTACATCTGGTCATTCTTGACTTATTTGATAGCAACGAAGTTTGAGTAAAGTTGTACAACGTCTTGCTATAGAGTAACCCGAACTTTCTAAAATTGAAAAATTACTATAAGTGGAAACTTTTCATAAATAGTAACCTTCCGAAAATGAAAATTCTTTAGTGAACCATTACTATCAATATAGTACTATATACTATTGTCTGTTAGGCAATGTCTGATCATACGTTCTATCTCTAGGTTGAGATCTCGGTCACGTCCTTCCGTTCAATTCTTTCGTGGAATACTCTTTTGTGCTACTAAGGTGATTTTCATAGCCCCACTTTTACTATTTACTTAACTATTTATAACTTTTGGGGTGAGACACATGCTTGCTTTATAACTGTTTTACGCTTAGACACAAGTACTAAATTGTTAACTATGCTGTCATGCTTTGATTCATGCTAAATCCCTACCGTAATATCGTCAATTGCTACGTTTAAATGCAAACTTAATTATTGTGAGTAGGCCTATTGAGAGTAACGTCTCTAACCATTCGACCGTTGGTCTTTGGTTACATAATAATGATTCCACGACACTGACAGTACAAGGTGTCATAGGGTAAATTGTTTAGTAGCGATATTACAAACTGCAGCAACACTTTTACATTGATATATCTATATTGATCAACTTTAAACTAAACTTGTGGTCTAAAACTTTGGATATTATTTATAAACCTGTGAATTTCACTCAACCTTTTTGGTTGACACTTTAAGCATGTTTTGTCTCAGGTGATGATTGAGCTAGCTGTTTGCAACTTTGTGATGATAGATTTGATGCTTGCATGGAGTCCACATCGCATATTATATTTTAGTTCATAACCATTTATTTTACATTTTAATAATAATGTAAACATTTATTACTGCTTTCGCTGTTTTATTAACAAAGGTTTTATTTAAAAAGTCTCATATAGAGTCGTTCTCATTTATACAACTGTGTTATGATATGATTGGTCACAATTACCCCTGGATCATTTTGGGGGTGTGACAGTTAGTCATTGGTCCCATAGCGAGGTATTTGACCTCTATACGATACGTTTTAGAAAATATTGCATTCGTTTCATAAAAAGCACACCATTATTATACATAATGCATGTTTTAAACAAGTGGACGATTATTTAAGAAATAATCCCCAAAATACATCGATTTTCAAATACTACACACCAGTCGAATATAATATATGACAAAGTTTTTATTGAATGCAACATTTCATTTAAACAAAAACATGAGACTCCATGCATAGCTTGCTTAGATAATGCAACAGCGAAAGACTTTCTTAAGGACCTGAGAATAAACATGCTTAAACAGTCAACACAAAGGTTGGTGAGATATATAGGTTTAAAGTTAGCATCGATATAAATATAGACCATAAGATTTCATAGTTACAAATATTTCAATAAAGATATTCTATAAGTTGTTGAGCGCTTCGGTAACCATACTTAACCATTAATGTGGCATATTCCCTTTATTATGAAATCTCCCTACACTGCACCAAGTGTAGTAAAAACGAAGTACTATGCAACCGTTTATGATACTAGAGCGACTAGCCCTGTTGGAGTTGTCAAACTCAATAGATCTATCAATAGGATTCGCGCTTACATGTTCATACAACATGTAAATATTAGTTACCAAGCTATTAGGGAAGATATGCAATGTGGTACAACTTAACGTAGAATATATTTTAAGTACTTGTGTCCATAGCGTAAAATATAAAATGCATGTATTCTCATCCCAAAATATTTGTAGAGTTTAAAAATGGGACTATATAATCACGGTAGTAAAAGTATATTAATAATAAGTTTTCAACTTATTAAAAATATGGCCGTCGTTCTTGGATTCACGAACCTGTAACAAATATATATATATATATATATATATATATATATATATATATATATATATATATATATATATATATCAAAATGTAATACAACTATTATTCATGTCATATCTTCAATCACATGTGATTGTTTAAGTTCATACTTTCAATCACGTGTGATTGTTTAAGTTCATATTTTCAATCACGTGTGATTGTTTAAGTTGTCAAGTTAGCTGTCCAACGTTAGTAGTCCACAATTAGTAGTCCACAGTTAGTAGTCCATAGTATACACGTGTTGTATAAGAATCAATCATGACCCACAATACCGCTATTGTAGTTACACGTATTGTGTATGTGGTGTCTTTTGATTTATCCGACGTATTGTGTAACCATGACATGTTAGAATACATGTATAATACAAGAAAAGTTAGCTAGGATATGGTTAGTATAGATTCTAATGAATTAATCCCGTAATCAAATTATCCATTTCTAACCAATATTGTTTTGCCCATAATTTCTTCGTTATAAATCCGTTTTGAGTGAATCAAATTGCTATGATTTCATAACGAACTGTAATTTGTGAAATTAAACTGAAAAAGTGGTGGTTTATAGTCAGAGTTACAAGTTATAATCCATATTTGAAAGAGGTAGTCATTTTCGTCGAAAGAACGACATCTTGATGACCATTTTGAAAAACATACTTCAATTTTGAGTTTAACCATGATTTTTGGATATAGTATCATGTTCATATGAAATATCATTTTGATAATGCTAAAAACGAACATATATTTCATAGCATTATTTCTCAAGAAAGACAAGCTTTTAGTTGCAATTGTTCTATTTACAAGTGATATTCGTTTAAATAATAAAAGGTGAAGACAAAAGACAGATTCGACGAATTGAAGACGCAAACGACCAAAAAGCTCAAAAGTATAAAATACAATCAAAGAGGTTCCAATTATTGATAAGAAACGTCTCGAAATTACAAGAGTACAAGATTCAAAACGCAAAGTACAAGATATTAAATTGTACGCAAGGACGTTCAAAAATCCGGAACCGGGACCAGAGTCAACTCTCAACGCTCGACGCAACGGACTAAAAATTACAAGTCAACTATGCACATAAATATAATATAATATTTAAATAATTCTTATAATTATTTATATATTATATAAATAAAATAAACCGTCGGCAAGAAAGACTCCAAAATGAGTGAGCTGTATTTTCAAACTCCGCGACTCGCGGAGTTTAAGGCAAAAAATGCCGCGAGTCGCGAAGCCCCAAATTCTGCAATTCCCTATAAAGCCAACCGAATTTTGATCATTTTTCATCATCAATATCTATCTCTCTCTCAATATTTACGTAAATATATATATATAATTTATATTTTAATTTTAATTTTAATTTTAATCCTAATAATAAGGGTATGTTAGCGAATATTGTAAGGGTGTAAGTCGAAATTCTGTCCGTGTAACGCTACGCTATTTTTAATCATTGTAAGTTATGTTCAACCTTTTTATATTAATGTCTCGTAGCTAAGTTATTATTATGCTTATTTAATCCGAAGTAATCATGATGTTGGGCTAATTACTAAAATTGGGTAATTGGGCTTTGTACCATAATTGGGGTTTGGACAAAAGAACGACACTTGTGGAAATTAGACTATGGGCTATTAATGGGCTTTATATTTGTTTAACTAAATGATAGTTTGTTAATGTTAATATAAAGATTTACAATTGGGCGTCCCTATAAATTACCATATACACTCGATCGGACACGATGGGCGGGGTATTTATATGTACGAATAATAGTTCATTTAACCGGACACGGGAATGGATTAATAGCCACTAGAATAATTAAAACAGGGGTAAAATTATGTACAAGGACACTTGGTATAATTGATAACAAAATATTAAAACCTTGGGTTACACTCAGTCGACATCCTGGTGTAATTATTAAACAAAGTATTAAAATCTTGTTACAGTTTAAGTCCCCAATTAGTTGGAATATTTAACTTCGGGTATAAGGATAATTTGACGAGGATACTCGCACTTTATATTTATGACTGATGGACTGTTATGGACAAAAACCAGACGGACATATTAAATAATCCAGGACAAAGGACAATTAACCCATGGGCATAAAACTAAAATCAACACGTCAACCATCATGATTACGGAAGTTTAAATAAGCATAATTCTTTTATTTCATATTTAATTTTCTTTATTTTATATTTAATTGCACTTCTAATTATCGCATTTTTATTGTTATTGTATTTAATTGCACTTTTAATTATCGTACTTTTTAATTATCGCCAGTTTATTTTATCGCACTTTTATTCGCAATTTCATTATCGTTATTTACTTTACGCTTTAATTTAAGTCTTGTATTTATTTTTAATATTTTACATTTGGTTTTAACTGCGACTAAAGTTTTAAAATCGACAAACCGGTCATTAAACGGTAAAAACCCCCCTTTATAATAATAATATTATTTATATATATATATTTGTATTTTTATAAAAGTAAACTAATATAGCGTTAAGCTTTGTTTAAAAAGATTCCCTGTGGAACGAACCGGACTTACTAAAAACTACACTACTGTACGATTAGGTACACTGCCTATAAGTGTTGTAGCATGGTTTAAGTATATCCATTCTATAAATAAATAAATATCTTGTGTAAAATTGTATCGTATTTAATAGTATTTTCTTGTAAAATTTAATAGTATTTTATATACTACTCTGCTAGAACATCAAGTATATTTTTGGCGCCGCTGCCGGGGAATCGCTTAAAAGCCGGAAGCGCAACGCTAATATAAAAAAAAAAGATTTTTAGTTTACTTTTATTAAAATTCACTTTTGTAAAAATACGTTTTAAATAATCGAAAATATAAAAAGAAAAACAAAAATATAAGTATTTTTAAGATTTTGTTAAATATTTAAGTTTTATAAAGTTTCTTTATTTTTAAATAAGTTTTATTTAAGTATTTTGTTTTTATTTAAAACATATAAAAAAAATATATATATAAATCTAGTTTTACGATTTTTATTTATAAAATTATAAAGTAGTTCTATTTTTATTTTAGTTTTTAAATATAAGTTTTTATTATATAAATATTTTGATATAAAACAGAAAATATAAAAACAGAAAATAAAAAAAATAAAAAAAAACGCGTCAAAAATTAAAACTGTACCAGAGTTGAATTTTGAACCCCGCGACTCGCGGAGTTTTCTGCTTCGGGAACCGCAACTCGCGGAGCTACTCTGACACCGACAGAACCCTAATTCAGCATTAATTACGGGAAATTATTAATTATTATTATTATTAACCCTAAATAATTAATATTATTATAATTAGTTTTATTATAATTAGTTTTACTTTTTATTTAATTAGTTTTATTTAGTTAAATTAGTTTAATTAAATTGTAAAATTAATAGTTTTAAAAAATAAATAATATAAAAATAATATTTTTATAAAAATTGTACTTTTTACAACTTTTTGTATATTTTTATATTTTGTCCCTTTTTAATCGTTTTAGCGTAATATTTGTATTTTTAGCTCATATTTAGTTTTAAACTTAGTTTTTGCCATAGTTATTTTTACTTCTAGATTTTTAGGCTTTGCCGTAGAATTCCTTAAGTGCTTTTTCTTTAGACTAAGATTTAGGTACTTTAGAATTTTGCGACGCCTTTTTAAGTTTTAGTTTCTTTTTAAGTTATTTTCATCTGGGATTTAGTTTTTCCTGTAAGCTTTAATATTTTTAGACGACTTTTACCTATGTATCAATTATCATTCCAATTAGTAATCTCAATTTGCGATTATAATTTTAAGTTAGTTGTAGTAATAAGGTTAGGTTAGTCAAGTATTTTTAAGTTTTATAAGTTTCTTTTATTTTTCCGTCACCTTTTATTTTTCAACCATTTTTCTTTTTCGACCTTTTTCCGACGAACTCTTTTTCTTTCTTATTTCTCGCTATTCTAGTTTTTAGGACATAGATTTTTATTCTACTTCTTATCTAAATTTCTTAAAATTACGAAAATTTATTTTAAGTGGTTAAATTGATAGACATCAAAATTTTCTGGTTCGTAGTTATAGTTGGATTTGTACGTGGACCGGGTTATTGGAGCCAAACAGTCCTCAATTATATTGAGACCAAATGAATCCTGCCCCTCTGCTGCATCTTTTGGCTATTCGAAACGTGGGCAAAATCAGAAAAGTCTATTGATTGGATAACTTATTATAATTTTTCTTTCCTTTTAAAAACTAATAGGATATTCAGTGAATGCACCGAGCAAGACGTTCACCACCTTTTGTACGTTCACCACCTGTAACTAGATCAAGACATTTAGCAAATATTACTGCCGTTGATTTTTCTTTAGAATCGTCATCCAGTCGACCAAGTACTCCAGTTCAAATTTCTGATAATCCATTTTTTGAACCCGACCTCACAATTGAGAATCCGGAGAATATTCAGGAACGATTCATAGATCCTGAACCACTAAACTTTCCTCCGGAACCACCAATCATTCAAACAGAGATTGTTGAGGAACGAACCATTAAATCAGAATCCTCTAGTGATTCCGATTCAACAAATTCAATTATGGAGAATTTGGAACCTTTAAGTATGGAAGACCGAATGAGAGCTAAACGCATTGGCCAAGGTCACGCAATTACTCATCCAGACATTAATGCGCCAGATTATGAAATCAAAGGACAAATTCTACACATGGTGACTAATCAATGCCAATTTAGTGGTGCGCCGAAGAAAGATCCAAATGAACATCTACCTACCTTTAATAGGATCTGCACACTATTTAAAATCCGAGAAGTGGAGGATGAACAGATATATCTCATGTTATTTCCCTGGACTTTAAAGGGAGAAGCCAAAGATTGGTTGGAATCGTTACCTGAAGGGGCGATTGATACATGGGATGTTTTAGTTGAAAAATTTCTTAAACAATTCTTTCCTGCATCTAAAGCCGTAAGACTTCAAGCAGAAATTGTTACGTTCACACAGAAGCCGAATGAAACTCTATATGAGGCGTGGACTAGATTTGGAAAGTTGTTAAGAGGATGTCCGCAACATGGTTTAGACACCTGTCAAATAGTACAAATATTCTACCAAGGATGCGACATCACTACAAGGAAAGACATAGATATAGCAGCTGGTGGTTCTATTATGAAGAAAACCGAAACTGATGCTTACAAAATTATTGATAACACTGCTTCCCACTCACATGAGTGGCACCAAGAAAAAGATATCGTTAGATCATTTAAAGCAGCTAGAGCCGATTCTAGCCATGACTTAGATTCCATTTCCGCAAAGATAGATGCTGTGGAGAGACGAATGGAAAAGATGACTAAAGATATTCACTCAATACGAATTAGTTGTGAGCAGTGTGGAGGACCACATTTGACAAAAGATTGTCTCAGTATTGAATTAACAATGGAACAAAGAGAGAATATTTCATACATAAACCAAAGGCCTGGAAATAATTATCAGAATAATTATCAACCGCCAAGACCGATTTACAATCAAAACCAGAATTATAACTGAAATATTCCATACAACAACCAACAAGGTCCTAGCAATCAACAAGTATCCAATAATACTTACAATCAGCAAAGACCTAATTTTCAAAACAAACCACCACAACAAACCGATGATAAAAAGCCGAATTTAGAAGATATGATGACGAAGCTAGTTGAAACTCAAACGCAGTTTTTCACATCTCAGAAACAAACCAATGAACAAATTGCTCAAGCATTTAGAAATCAACAAGCTTCTATTCAAAATCTGGAACAAGAAGTAAGTAACCTAGCAAGGTTAATAGGTGAAAGAAAACCGGGAAGTCTACCTAGTGATACAAATGCTAACCCCCGGAATGAAACAGCTAAAGCCATTACCACAAGAAGTGGTACAACACTTAAACCACCTGAAATATCTGTAACTTCTGATGAAGCTATTCCTACTCCACAAGAACCACAACCTGATCAAAATAAGGAAAAAGAACCGGTAGTTGAAAAGGTTAATGAAGATAACAAAGCTAAGGCTAAACCTTATGTTAAACCATACCAACCACCACTTCCTTACCCGAGTAAAATGAAGAAAGAGAAACTTGAAGCCGAGCAATCCAAATTCTTGGATATGTTTAAACAGATAAATGTAAATCTTCCTTTCATTGATGTGATTTCAGGAATGCCTAGATATGCTAAATTCTTGAAAGATCTAATCTCAAATAGAAAGAAAATGGAAGAACTCTCGGCTGTTACCATGAATGCTAATTGTTCAGCAGTGCTGTTGAATAAGATACCAGAAAAACTATCTGATCCAGGAAGTTTCACAATTCCATGTTTTCTGGGTAGTCTTAGTTCAATAGAAGCATTAGCAGATTTAGGTGCTAGTATAAATCTAATGCCGTATTCACTATACGCTAAACTAGACCTTGGAGAATTGAAACCAACAAGAATAAGCATACAACTAGCCGATAGATCAATAAAATATCCTAGAGGGATAATGGAGAACATGCTAGTTAAAGTTGGTACTTTAGTATTTCCAGTAGATTTTGTTGTTTTGGACATGGAAGAAGATTCTCAAGTTCCTCTCATATTAGGAAGACCATTCTTAAATACGGCTAAAGCAATGATAGACGTGTTCGGTAAGAAACTGACCCTAAGTATAGAGGATGAGAGTGTTACCTTTTCAGTTGATAGAGCAATGCAACAACCGCAATCTGCAGATGATACATGTTATTATATTCAAACTATAGATACACATGCAGAATTATTAGAAGAATTTCCAGAATTACAAGGAACAGGAGAATGTTCTTTAGGAGAAGGTGATGAACCAATTGATGAAGCTGAAATGTTAGCTACACTTATAGTTAATGGATATGAACCAACAACAGAAGAAATTCAAATGCTAAAAGAAGAAGACAGATATCGATACAAATCATCGATAGAAGAACCTCCGAAATTAGAGTTAAAGCCACTTTCAAACCATTTGGAATACGCTTATTTACATGGTGAATCTGAATTACCTGTAATAATATCGTCTTCTCTTACTGAAAATGAGAAATCACAACTCATTTCTGTGTTGAAAGCTCATAAACCAGCCATTGCATGGAAGATTCATGATATTAAAGGAATAAGTCCTTCGTATTGCACACATAAAATCCTTATGGAAGAAGGTCATAAAACGTATGTGCAACGCCAACGAAGACTAAATCCTAATATGCAAGATGTAGTTAAGAAAGAGATTATTAAACTGCTAGATGCAGGTCTAATTTATCCAATTTCTGATAGTCCATGGGTAAGCCCAGTTCAATGCGTGCCTAAGAAGGGTGGCATGACTGTCATTACAAATGAGAAAAATGAGCTTATTCCTACTAGGACTGTAACAGGATGGCGTGTGTGTATTGATTATAGAAAATTAAATGACGCCACCAGAAAAGATCACTTTCCCTTACCTTTCATAGATCAAATGTTGGAAAGATTAGCCGAAAATAGTTACTATTGTTTTCTAGATGGATTTTCCGGATATTTTCAAATTCCAATAGCACCCGAGGACCAAGAGAAAACCACATTCACGTGCCCTTATGGTACTTTTGCTTACAAACGCATGCCATTTGGACTTTGTAACGCCCCTGCAACCTTTCAAAGGTGTATGATGGCGATTTTTCATGACATGATAGAAGAATGCATGGAAGTTTTCATGGATGACTTTTCAGTCTTCGGTGATACATTTGAATCATGTCTAGCTAATCTTGAACGAATGCTCATTAGATGCGAACAATCAAATCTAGTACTTAATTGGGAGAAATGCCATTTCATGGTTAAAGAAGGCATCGTTCTTGGACATAAAATTTCAAAAGAAGGAATTGAAGTGGATAGAGCTAAAGTAGATGTAATTGCTAAACTTCCACATCCCACCAATGTTAGAGGAGTTAGGAGTTTTCTAGGGCATGCCGGTTTTTACCGACGTTTCATAAAAGAGTTTTCTAAAATTGCCACTCCTATGAATAAACTCCTAGAAAAGGATGCTCCATTCATCTTTTCAGATGAGTGTATCAAATCTTTTAATATTCTTAAAGAGAAACTTACTAATGCGCCGATCATGATAACACCAAATTGGAATCTACCATTTGAACTAATGTGCGATGCAAGTGATTTTGCAATGGGAGCCGTTTTAGGACAAAGGATTGAAAAACGATTTCAACGTATATATTATGCTAGTAAGACGTTACAAGGAGCACAAACGAACTATACAACTACTGAAAAAGAACTCCTTGCTATTGTCTTTGCTTTTGACAAATTTCGATCATATCTCGTTCTAGCAAAAACGGTGGTCTATACCGACCATTCTGCTCTTAGATACCTATTTTCGAAACAAGATGCTAAACCAAGATTAATCCTTTGGATCTTACTCTTACAAGAGTTTGATATTGAAATCCGAGATAAAAGAGGAGCAGAAAATCTCGCCGCTGATCATCTTTCTCGTCTTGAAAATCCCGAATTAGAAGTTCTAAATGAATCGGCCATACAAGACAACTTTCCTGATGAATATCTATTGAAGATAGATTATAAAGAAATTCCATGGTTTGCAGACTATGCAAACTACTTAGTTTGTGGATTCCCTGAAAAAGGATTATCGTACCAAAGACGAAAGAAATTCTTCAGTGATATAAAACACTATTTTTGGGAAGATCCACATCTGTTTAAAAGTTGTCCCGATGAAATAATACGCCGATGTGTATTTGGAGATGAAGCTAGTAAAATATTAAACCATTGTCACACAGGACCAACAGAAGGGCATTATGGGCCTCAACTAACAGCAAGAAAAGTTTATGATGCTGAATTCTATTGGCCTACAATTTACAAAGACGCACACCTTCTTTGCAAATCCTGTGATGCTTGTCAAAGGGCCGGAAAAATAAGTCAACGTGATGAAATGCCACAAAATGTCATACAAGTATGTGAAGTATTTGTCATTTGGGGTATTGACTTTATGGGTCCATTTCCAAAATCTCATAATAATCTCTATATTCTCGTAGCCATTGATTATGTATCTAAATGGGCGGAAGCACAAGCTCTCCCAACTAACGATGCACGAGTTGTAGTCAACTTTTTAAAACGTCTTTTTGCAAGGTTTGGAACACCGAAAGCTTTAATAAGTGATCGGGGTACTCATTTCTGTAATAATCAACTTGAGAAAGTTCTTAAAAGATATGGAGTAACTCATAAAATCTCCACTGCATATCATCCACAAACAAGTGGACAAGTTGAAAATACCAACCGAGCTTTAAAACGTATTCTAGAGAAAACCGTAGGATCAAATCCAAAGGAATGGTCCATTAAATTGGAGGATGCACTCTGGGCTTTTAGAACAGCCTACAAAACTCCAATTGGAACCACACCTTTTAGACTTGTTTATGGAAAAGCATGTCATCTTCCAGTAGAAATTGAACACAAAGTATTTTGGGCTTTGAAGACATGTAATCTTGATTTACATGAAGCTGGACGTCTACGGTTAAGTCAACTAAACGAATTAGAAGAATTAAGACATGAAGCATACGATAATTCGTTAATCTATAAAGAAAGAACGAAGAAATGGCATGATAAAAGAATCAGAAGTTCAAAAGAATTTAAAGAATGAGACAGAGTTCTTCTTTTTAATTCACGATTCAAGCTATTTCCTGGAAAATTGAAATCAAGATGGTCTGGACCATTCATAGTTAAAAGAGTTTTTCCATACGGAATAGTAGAATTAATAAATTCAAATGGGATTGAATTTAAAGTTAATGGTCACAGAGTTAAACACTACATAGATAGTCCAATGGAAGTCGACAACGAAGTTAATCTCAATTTCGACACCACAACTAACTAAGTGTGGGGAGAATCAAGTCTTTAAAGGATAATATGTATTTATGTTAGAGTTAGATTGTCTGTTTTCGTGTAGTTCTCGAAAATGGAACCCGAATGGTCTTTCCCTAGCAGACCCTAAAGAACTAGTCTTCTCCCCCCATTCTGAATTTTTATTTTTTTTAGGAAATGAAGACTGCCTGTGAACTAAACCATGGTCTAATGCTACACGCTTTGATCACTAAACGTAATAATGACACACTTCCGAGTGAAATAGTATCAGTAATCAGAGAAAGAATGGACGGAGTTAGAAAAGAATCCAGATGCGAAGATAATAAGTTACAATTTGGTAAAGGAAAATCAAAATCCGCAGCAAAAAGAAGAGCACGACACCTAGAAAGATGTCACATGTAGTGACCCGAACTTTTCCATGTTTATATAAATTAATTAAGATTGATATTTACATGATTAAATGTTTCCAACATGTTAAGCAATCAAACTTGTTAAGACTTGATTAATTGAAATATGTTTCATATAGACAATTGACCACCCAAGTTGACCGGTGATTCACGAACGTTAAAACTTATAAAAACTATACGATGACATATATATGGTTATATATATAGTTAACATGTTTTTATTATAAGTATGTATCTCATTAGGTATTTTAACAATGAGTTATATACATAAAAATGAGACTATTAATTTAAGAAACTCGAAAACGATATATATAACGATTATCGTTATAACAACGTCTTACTAGGTACATATGAATCATATTAAGATATTGATACACTTGGTTAATTATGTTAAATGATAAGTAAATATATTATTAAGTGTATTAACAATGAAATACATATGTAAAAATAAGGCTACTAACTTAATGATTTCGAAACGAGACATATATGTAACGATTATCGTTGTAACGACATTTAACTGTATATACATCATACTAAGATATATTATATATCATAATATCATGATAATATAATAATTTAACATCTCATTTGTTATAATAAACAATGGGTTAACAACATTCAACAAGATCGTTAACCTAAAGGTTTCAAAACAACATTTACATGTAACGACTAACGATGACTTAACGACTCAGTTAAAATGTATATACATGTAGTGTTTTAATATGTATTCATACACTTTTGAAAGACTTCAAGACACTTATCAAAATACTTCTACTTAACAAAAATGCTTACAAGTACATCCTCGTTTAGTTTCATCAACAATTCTACTCGTATGCACCCGTATTCGTACTCGTACAATACACAGCTTTTAGATGTATGTACTATTGGTATATACACTCCAATGATCAGCTCTTAGCAGCCCATGTGAGTCACCTAACACATGTGGGAACCATCATTTGGCAACTAGCATGAAATATCTCATAAAATTACAAAAATATGAGTAAACATTCATGACTTATTTACATGAAAACAAAATTACATATCCTTTATATCTAATCCATACACCAACGACCAAAAACACCTACAAACACTTTCATTCTTCAATTTTATTCATCTAATTGATCTCTCTCAAGTTCTATCTTCAAGTTCTAAGTGTTCTTCATAAATTTCAAAAGTTCTAGTTTCATAAAATCAAGAATACTTTCAAGTTTGCTAGCTCACTTCCAATCTTGTAAGGTGATCATCCAACCTCAAGAAATCTTTGTTTCTTACAGTAGGTTATCATTCTAATACAAGGTAATAATCATATTAAAACTTTGGTTCAATTTCTATAACTATAACAATCTTATTTCAAGTGATGATCTTACTTGAACTTGTTTTCGTGTCATGATTCTGCTTCAAGAACTTCGAGCCATCCAAGGATCCGTTGAAGCTAGATCCATTTTTCTCTTTTCCAGTAGGTTTATCCAAGGAACTTAAGGTAGTAATGATGTTCATAACATCATTCGATTCATACATATAAAGCTATCTTATTCGAAGGTTTAAACTTGTAATCACTAGAACATAGTTTAGTTAATTCTAAACTTGTTCGCAAACAAAAGTTAATCCTTCTAACTTGACTTTTAAAATCAACTAAACACATGTTCTATATCTATATGATATGCTAACTTAATGATTTAAAACCTGGAAACACGAAAAACACCGTAAAACCGGATTTACGCCGTCGTAGTAACACCGCGGGCTGTTTTGGGTTAGTTAATTAAAAACTATGATAAACTTTGATTTAAAAGTTGTTATTCTGAGAAAATGATTTTTATTATGAACATGAAACTATATCCAAAAATTATGGTTAAACTCAAAGTGGAAGTATGTTTTCTAAAATGGTCATCTAGACGTCGTTCTTTCGACTGAAATGACTACCTTTACAAAAACGACTTGTAACTTATTTTTCCGACTATAAAGCTATACTTTTTCTGATTAGATTCATAAAATAGAGTTCAATATGAAACCATAGCAATTTGATTCACTCAAAACGGATTTAAAATGAAGAAGTTATGGGTAAAACAAGATTGGATAATTTTTCTCATTTTAGCTACGTGAAAATTGGTAACAAATCTATTCCAACCATAACTTAATCAACTTGTATTGTATATTATGTAATCTTGAGATACCATAGACACGTATACAATGTTTCGACCTATCATGTCGACACATCTATATATATTTCGGAACAACCATAGACACTCTATATGTGAATGTTGGAGTTAGCTATACAGGGTTGAGGTTGATTCCAAAATATATATAGTTTGAGTTGTGATCAATACTGAGATACGTATACACTGGGTCGTGGATTGATTCAAGATAATATTTATCGATTTATTTCTGTACATCTAACTGTGGACAACTAGTTGTAGGTTACTAACGAGGACAGCTGACTTAATAAACTTAAAATATCAAAATATATTAAAAGTGTTGTAAATATATTTTGAACATACTTTGATATATATGTATATATTGTTATAGGTTCGTGAATCAACCAGTGGCCAAGTCTTACTTTCCGACGAAGTAAAAATCTGTGAAAGTGAGTTATAGTCCCACTTTTAAAATCTAATATTTTTGGGATGAGAATACATGCAGGTTTTATAAATGATTTACAAAATAGACACAAGTACGTGAAACTACATTCTATGGTTGAATTATCGAAATCGAATATGCCCCTTTTTATTTAGTCTGGTAATCTAAGAATTAGGGAACAGACACCCTAATTGATGCGAATCCTAAAGATAGATCTATTGGGCCTAACAAACCCCATCCAAAGTACCGGATGCTTTAGTACTTCGAAATTTATATCATATCCGAAGGGTGTCCCGGAATGATGGGGATATTCTTATATATGCATCTTGTTAATGTCGGTTACCAGGTGTGCACCATATGAATGATTTTTATCTCTATGTATGGGATGTGTATTGAAATATGAAATCTTGTGGTCTATTATTATGATTTGATATATATAGGTTAAACCTATAACTCACCAACATTTTTGTTGACGTTTTAAGCATGTTTATTCTCAGGTGATTATTAAGAGCTTCCGCTGTCGCATACTTAAATAAGGACGAGATTTGGAGTCCATGCTTGTATGATATTGTGTAAAAACTGCATTCAAGAAACTTATTTTGTTGTAACATATTTGTATTGTAAACCATTATGTAATGGTCGTGTGTAAACAGGATATTTTAGATTATCATTATTTGATAATCTACGTAAAGCTTTTTAAAACCTTTATCTATGAAATAAAGGTTATGGTTTGTTTTAAAAATGAATGCAGTCTTTGAAAAATGTCTCATATAGAGGTCAAAACCTCGCAACGAAATCAATTAATATGGAACGTTTTTAATCAATAAGAACGGGACATTTCATCACAAATGCGGAAAATGGTCACATGGAGGTAAATGTTCAAATAATCAAACCTATTCAAACACCGAATTTGTTACTTTATGCAGAGACGGACCGTTCATATGTTTAGAAGAAAAGACACTGAATGCTCGAGGTTACGCCTATGTAGCTATGGAAAACCAATTAAACCGACTATCTTATGAATGAGATAGATCATATAACTAAGAAATCTATTTCACAGGTAAGTTTGTACAGTTTTTATTTTATTTTTTTATTTTTAACCTTTTGATAATAAACGCTAATTTGTTCGCTATAAAGTATTAAATTGGTATTGAATAAAATTAGGTTTGGCGACCGAAATTATTGATATCATTCAAAAATTTATTACATCACTGCGAAATTTAACGTTTATTCTTAAGGTATAAATATCTTTAATCAATCAACCCAAAATATTTCAAAAATTCGTCATGAGTTAAATTAGGTCTTGAAACCGAAATTACTTTACCGAAAAGAGGGGCGCATATTTTTGATAATATTTGATTGATTAAAGTGGGATAAAAAGCCAAAAAGATTTTTAATTTTATTTTTACCATGTTTTTAAAATTAATATATAAATCTTAAATTAATATTGTAAACTCTGTAAAATCAATATATTTAAAATTGTAAATATTTGAAAAATTAATATAAGTTTGGTGTGAATTTATAATATGAATTTTTAAATTAAGTTTGGTGTGAATTTATAATATGAATTTTTAAATTAAGTTTGGCATGAATTTTTAATTTTTAAAATATGAATTTTTAATTTTATGCATTTCAAATTTTAAGTTTGGTGTGAATTTTTAATATTAATTTTGAATTTTATATTTAAATTGTGTGAATTTAAAAACAAAAATTTACTTTATCTCATTAAGTTAAAAATATGATTTTTAAAATTCGTCGTAAGTTGAAGACTAGGTCGTTGAACCGAAATTGCTTTACCCAAGGGAGGGACGAGAACTTTTATTATCATTATTTTTAATCTTATTGAATTAAAGTATGCCAAAAACATTAAAAAAACCCAAAAATCTTAGCTTTTAAAACAATCGCTACAAAAAGACAAATTTTAAAATTTTATCGAAGGACGGACTAGGACATCGATCCGAAACGACCTCGTCCTAAATAACAAGGGAAACAAAATTTTAAAATTAATTACTTAATTGTTTTAATTAGTATAAGATGTAAAAAAAAAAAAAAAAAAAAAAAAAAAAAAAAAAAACTCCGCGACTCGCGAAGTTTGAGGGGTCCAAACACCACGACTCGCGGGAGGACCGAAATACAGAAAAAAAATATAACGCAAATAACTGATCAGTCCACACACCACAAAACACAAAACTGCCGAAAATACTGCGAAAAACTGCGAAAATACACCCCCAAAATCACAATTTTTAACCGTTAATCATCAAATCTTTTACTAAAATCATGTTGAGAAGGATACTATCAAGGAATTACTCAAGAAAAACGGTAAATTTCTACACCTAAACACCATTTAATCCGAAAATTAGTGTTCTTGAGCAATTTTTTCCCCAATTTGATTTTGATGCTTTTTAGTGTAATTATGCTTAAATTGTTTATGTATTATGCTTGTATAACCTAGATTGATGCTATTTAACATGATTAGAAGCCTTAAACTTCAAATTTTGAGTAATCTGGGGTTTGTGTTCTTGAGCAAATTTGGGGCTTTTTGATATAAACAGGTTATGGTCGATTTTTGTCATGAATTGTTGCTAAATTAAGTAGTGTAACATGTTTAGGTAGTTAAATGATCCAAACTTTGAGCCTAAACATGATTTTGAAAATTAAAGTGGACTTTTTCAAGTCTAAAATTCATGAACTTGATTTTTGAAAGATAATGCCATTTGAAACTTGTTTAATTGCTAGTAATGATTATTTTGACATGTTATTTGAGTTAAATGCTTATGAACTTGGCGAACATTTTCGTATATGCTTATTTGAAAAAGTGTAGATTTGATAAAAATATGAAAATGAGCTTAAGTTTGATATAAATTGATCATGTCATTGTAATTATTTTGATTGATGATTTTGCTGACACTAATGCATATTTGGATGCACAAAAATTGTGTTTGATGTGTTTTGCAGACTGAAAGGGGTGAATCTTCATCCCAAGCTCGCAATGCTCCTGCTGAGAATGCGGAACAACAGGAGGTGGATAACTTCTACAAACAAGATATACCTCATCCAGTCATGACATTTTCTGATATGCACTTGGAAGATTTGCACCCGAACCTGAGATTTGACAGACTTTGGATAGATTATCCAAAATACCAAAGGGGTTTGCATACTCTTCATTCTAAGGTTGTTGAGGTACCTAGGGTCATAGAATGGGGACCATTAGAAGCTGTAGAATTGGCCGGGCCAATTAGGGAATTACTTGTACAGAGGTATGGTAATTCTACTTTTAATGACTGGGTACGTTTATTCACCATGCGTAGACCTGTATATAAAGTATGGTGTGAAGAATTGTTGTGTAGTATAGAATTAAATGATCGGGTAGCTAGTTTAACCGATCGATCTTTTATTAGATTTTTGTTAGGAGGTTCGATGCGCCACATGTCTTTACTAGACATGGCTCAGGCTTTACGTATATATACGCCTGAGGAGTTAGCATCTGCCGATTGTAGAGGGTTGATACTAAATGGTAGAAAGATAGATGAAAATTTTGATACACATGGTGTATGGAGTCAAATGACAAGCCATCACCGATTCAAAGGGGGAAATTACTCTTATTTGGATATAGATAGAGCTGAATTAAGAGTGATTCATAGGTTTTTAGCTAATTCGATTACACAAAGAGGTAAAAACAAGGAAAAGGTAAATGAACAGGATTTGTTTTACCATATGTGTATTCGAGACCCATAAAGCGCTGTAAGTATACCTTATTGTGTGGGTTATTATTTATCAGCTATGGTTAGGGGGATGAGACCGCATAGCATAATAGGAGATGGTATTTTTATTACTTTGATTGCTGAATATCTCGGTGTGGATATAAGTCGGGGGAGATTATTAGTCAAAGAACCAGAACCCCGCGATACTATAGGTTTAAATGTATACCATGGTGCGAAAGTTTTGAAGAGGCAAAATAACGCCGCAGTACAATACCATGGTAGACATCCACAGGTTGAGAGAAACCAATAGCAAGGTAATGTAGGAGGGGGAAATGAAATGCAAGAAATGCAAAGGTTTATAGCTTCACAGGAGTACGAAAATGCTAGACAGAGAGCATTTGAAGATTGGCAAGTTCATCAAAACCAAATCATAGCTCATTGCTAACATATAGGTAGAAACTATATTCCTACTCCAAAACCCATATTCTCTCCCTGGTCTATAGAGATGCAACCACCGTATCCTATGTATAACCCTACCGAAGCATTTTATAGCATCTATGGTTATGCTTGGAACCCCTATTGGTACCAGTATCATCCCTAGTCTACTTAGTTTTATTTATTTTGTAATTTGTAATATTGATACGTTTAATACTTATGTTAATATTGTAATAGTTTTTATAATTTTCTAACTTTTATTCTTAGATTTTAATAATTTTTGAATGTGGTGTAATATACCAAACTTCAAAAATATGTATATATGTTTGCAGTTTATCTTATGTACACAACAGGGTAAAACAACGCATTTTCAAAGACTAGCATTAAGTTCAGCAAAAGCAACTAATTTTGACGACAAGATGCAAAATATATGTGAAATAACAACAAGACGGAATGAACAAATGATGTGCACCATTTATCATTCAGCAAACAAACGCAAATATGTTTGGAAACTTTGGTAAAATTTAATCATTTTCACACAAATCACCCTCAATAATTTAAATTGTTACTGATTTCTTGCAAATGAGGGCATTGCAAGATCTTAAGTGTGGGAAGGGGTTAAATTCTTTCGGATTTTATAATTTTTATCTTAAACACTTGGTTACCATTAAAAATACTAGTAAAGCAGTAGTTGTATTAGAATCTAGTGCTCTCTGATAATAAAGAACAGCCCTAGTCTTATATACTGACTACCCAATTCTAGTAAAATTTTTAAAAATTTTCAATTAAATGAACTCAAAATCATGTTTATACATATTTATGAACAATAAAACTAGGTTTTAACACCGAAATTATTGTTACCACAGAAAGGACATAAATTGAGAAACAAATCAAAATGTTAAAATTCATTTAAAATGGAATAGAGGACAATAAAAAGGAAAATAAAAGCCAAGTGTGGGAAAATTTACCAAGTTATCTTAAACATATGTCACATATATCTGTAACAAATAACTGAAAATACTTTTGCTTTGGACTAAACTAAACTGTTTTACCCGATGAAAGAAAAGAAGAGATGGATCTACACGATGAATCAATTCCATCATTAAAAGGAAGTAAAGTCTTCCGAAAAAGACACGCGCTTCTTGATTTTGGTCAAGAAGTTGTCGTCCAGAACAGCTGTAGGTTGACGAAAAATCTAGAAAAGTCATCACTAAAATCAGCAGGAAATCCACGGACCTCAGCATCAAACAGGGTCGCCAAGTGGTCAGATTTATCCTAACCATGAGAAGGATTTATCTCGTAAAATGGGGGGCACCATGCAAATTAGCTGGATAAGACTAATGAATCAGATCCCCAGAAAGGATAATCTCCTTAAAAGATCAAAAATCAGCTTTTAAGCCTGATATTACTCAATCCTTGAGATTGACCTTAAAGATTGAGAATTACAAACTCATGGAATTCAATGATATCTAAACTCGAGCTTGAACGAGAAAATATTTTGATCAAAATTACAAACCGATTTGTTTTCTGAAAACCCTATTTTCAATGCGTTCATTACCATTGAACGTAAAATCCTAGGAATTCACCTGGAATTCATTAGGTCACCTGAACCAAATCGGGTGTCAACCGTAAGAACGGTGGTTGCATAGTGGTCAAAGACAGGACCTTGTGCCAAACCTGCAAATTATAAGGGTGAGCTTTACTATTGCTCCTACAAAGGATAGTAATTGCGTCCGACACGTTATAGACCATAATTAAAAGCATGTCAGGGGACATTGCCTTAACAGTTGCTTGTTCAACGCTTTCCTTTACAACCGAACGGTAGTTTACCGAAAGGTAATATACGGGACAAGTAAACTGGACGTGTTGCTTTCCTAATACAAGTTTAGCAAGTGGGTGACACAAAACCATAAGTTTTGAGCTAAAATTTTCAAATCTGAAACCCACCAAACCCACAAAAATATTTTGCAAACACCGGTGAAGGGTTATTCCGGAAAACTTATCTAGGGTAAAAACTAGATTTAATTTTCAAAAGATCAAATGTTTTCATAAAGATCCAATTTCCTTAATGGATCTAAATTTTTATAGTCATGTGGGACTGTAAACCATATCGTTACTACCATTGTTTATACCGCCGTATAGAAATCACTGATGTACAAAGTGTGAAGAATAAAGAAGTGATTCTAGTATTTCAAGACGATATTGCTTGAGGACAAGCAACGCTTAAGTGTGGGAATATTTGATAATGCTAAAAACGAACATATATTTCATAGCATTATTCCTCAAGAAAGACAAGCTTTTAGTTGCAATTGTTCTATTTACAAGTGATATTCGTTTAAATAATAAAAGGTGAAGACAAAAGACAAATTCGACGAATTGAAGACGCAAACGACCAAAAAGCTCAAAAGTATAAAATACAATCAAAGAGGTTCCAATTATTGATAAGAAACGTCTCGAAATTACAAGAGTACAAGATTCAAAACGCAAAGTACAAGATATTAAATTGTACGCAAGGACGTTCAAAAATCCGGAACCGGGACCAGAGTCAACTCTCAACGCTCGACGCAACGGACTAAAAATTACAAGTCAACTATGCACATAAATATAATATAATATTTAAATAATTCTTATAATTATTTATATATTATATAAATAAAATAAACCGTCGGCAAGAAAGACTCCAAAATGAGTGAGCTGTATTTTCAAACTCCGCGACTCGCGGAGTTTGAAGGCAAAAAATGCCGCGAGTCGCGGAGCCCCAAATTCTGCAATTCCCTATAAAGCCAACCGAATTTTGATCATTTTTCATCATCAATATCTATCTCTCTCTCAATATATACGTAAATATATATATATAATTTATATTTTAATTTTAATTTTAATTTTAATCCTAATAATAAGGGTATGTTAGCGAATATTGTAAGGGTGTAAGTCGAAATTATGTCCGTGTAACGCTACGCTATTTGTAATCATTGTAAGTTATGTTCAACCTTTTTATATTAATGTCTCGTAGCTAAGTTATTATTATGCTTATTTAATCCGAAGTAATCATGATGTTGGGTTAATTACTAAAATTGGGTAATTGGGCTTTGTACCATAATTGGGGTTTGGACAAAAGAACGACACTTGTGGAAATTAGACTATGGGCTATTAACGGGCTTTATATTTGTTTAACTAAATGATAGTTTGTTAATGTTAATATAAAGATTTACAATTGGGCGTCCCTATAAATTACCATATACACTCGATCGGACACGATGGGCGGGGTATTTATATGTACGAATAATCGTTCATTTAACCGGACACGGGAATGGATTAATAGCCACTAGAATAATTAAAACAGGGGTAAAATTATGTACAAGGACACTTGGTATAATTGATAACAAAATATTAAAACCTTGGGTTACACTCAGTCGACATCCTGGTGTAATTATTAAACAAAGTATTAAAATCTTGTTACAGTTTAAGTCCCCAATTAGTTGGAATATTTAACTTCGGGTATAAGGATAATTTGACGAGGATACTCGCACTTTATATTTATGACTGATGGACTGTTATGGACAAAAATCAGACGGACATATTAAATAATCCAGGACAAAGGACAATTAACCCATGGGCATAAAACTAAAATCAACACGTCAACCATCATGATTACGGAAGTTTAAATAAGCATAATTCTTTTATTTCATATTTAATTTCCTTTATTTTATATTTAATTGCACTTCTAATTATCGCATTTTTATTGTTATTGTATTTAATTGCACTTTTAATTATCGTACTTTTTAATTATCGCAAGTTTATTTTATCGCACTTTTATTCGCAATTTCATTATCGTTATTTACTTTACGCTTTAATTTAAGTCTTGTATTTATTTTTAATATTTTACATTTGGTTTTAACTGCGACTAAAGTTTTAAAATCGACAAACCGGTTATTAAACGGTAAAAACCCCCCTTTATAATAATAATATTATTTATATATATATTTGTATTTTTATAAAAGTAAACTAATATAGCGTTAAGCTTTGTTTAAAAAGATTCCCTGTGGAACGAACCGGACTTACTAAAAACTACACTACTGTACGATTAGGTACACTGCCTATAAGTGTTGTAGCAAGGTTTAAGTATATCCATTCTATAAATAAATAAATATCTTGTGTAAAATTGTATCGTATTTAATAGTATTTTCTTGTAAAATTTAATAGTATTTTATATACTACTCTGCTAGAACATCACATTTTCTCAGAAGAACAACTTTTAAATCAAATATTATGATAGTTTTTAATTATCCAACCCAAAACAGCCCCCGGTTTTACTACGACGGCGTATGTCCGGTTTTACGGTGTTCTTCGTGTTTCCAAGTTTTAGCTCATTAAGTTAGTATATCATATAGATATAAAACATGTGTAAGTTGTTTTTAAAAGTCAAGTTAGAAGGATTAACTTTGTTTGCGAACAAGTTTAGAATTAACTAAACTATTTTCTAGTTTATAAACTCTTATATAGATAGCTATAGAGATATGAATTGAATAAGAGTTGAAGTAGATTTTTTACCTCAAGTTTAGAATGTAAAGTTGCTGGAAAAAAGTAGTAGAACAAAACTTGAGAGAGTTCTTGCAAGTGTGTGTGAAAATTGGAAGTAGAATTTGGAAATTGAATGTGTAAAAATGAGTTAGAAATGGTGCTTATTTATAGGCTTGAAAATTTGGTTTTTAGTGAAAATATCTAAGATAAGTTAAAATGTATTAAGTCATGGATGACATATTAAATTGATTAGGTCATGGATGACATATTACACAAATAATTGCAGATTTCTATTGGTATATACCAATAGTAAATACTTCTAGAAGCTGTGTATAATATGAGTAAAAATACCGTATGAATGTGAGTAGAATTCTTGAGGAAATTGAATGGAAATACGAGTATAGCTATCCTTTATAAGTATTGGTATATTATAAAGTGTATTCAATACTTGTAAGGATGTATTTACACTCGTAATACATTATATGTAAATACATTTTAACATAAGTTAATTACGTCATTTAAATAGTAACATATATATTGTTCAAAAACTCTTTAAATTTAGTAGTATGAAGATATATATATAATAATTTGTTAATATACTTAATGAGATATTTAATTATCATATTTTCAAGTTATATATATATATATATATATATATATATATATATATACACACACACACATATATATAATTAATACAAGTTATGACGTTCGTGAATCGTAAGAATAAAAGGGTGATCAAAAGCTTGTGTAAAACTCTTTCCGGAGGTTCAAGACTTATTAAAATTCATTGCTTAGCAAGTCGGAATAATTAAATCATGTAAATAGTATAATCAAGTAGTCAGAAAAATCCGGGTCGTTACAGTACCTACCCGTTAAAGAAATTTCGTCCTGAAATTTGATCGAGATATTCATGGCTGACAATAAGTATGTTTTCATGACGAATACGAGTTGAAAATTAGAGTTTTATCATCAGTGAGTAATATGGATAAAACAATTCGATTATGTGAAGTGTATGAGTGAAGCTATCGCAAAATAGTGAAATGAGGAAAGTAAAGATTCGTCTTAACTTTTGACGTCGTCACGGTTGATTTCCGGATTAAAGAAAATATTTGTAATCTTAATAAGATTTGATTCTTCGGTAATTAAGGAAATTAGAATTTTCTTTGATTAGGTGCGTAATCTGCCTTGATTGCTATGTCTGATATTTCGCTATAAATTAACACCCCCCTTCGTTTCCTTATTTCCACATCTCTCATCTTCTATACTTTCTTCCTTAATTCATACTTCCAAAACATTCGTCAATATACTCCATCCAGTTTTAATTCTTGATATATTCCTAACTTTCATATCTGTCATTCTTCTTTTTCATCTACCACCGGAGGAATTTATTTACTTTTACTATTACCTTGGGGTTATAATGTTTTTAATTCTCCCGTGCCTTTACGCTGCAATACGTATTGATATGCACGGTTTGTAATTTATGTATTGTTGTCGGGCTTTGTATTTTATTTTATATTTAAGAGTTCCATGCTTTTGTCTCCTCTTCCCGACTTCGAGTCAAGCGAGTAATGGTCCAGAATTCGTAGGTATGAAGCTTCAGATGAACAATACTAATGTTCTAAGAAATAAATGGTAATAGCATGATCTAACTTGTTAAATTACCAGAAAATTACGGAAAAGACCGAATCATCAAGAAAAATATTTTCTTGATAATTCTAGAGGTTAAATAGAATGAAAAAGTTATGTAACATGGCACATGATGACGGTATGGTCTATGAATCATCATGTTCCATTAGAACTCAGCATGACTTACTGTAATATAATCACATTGATCAAGTGTCATTATATTATACTAACTCATGCTTCAGTTCCCAACATTACTTCAAAAACATTCATACTTTACACTCAGAGGTTTTAGATGTTTAGAAACCAAAACAGTTTCCTTTATGATGTGCTATAGATAACGCGAGGGGATAAATGATTTCAGATAAGAATGGTTATGAAAATATCTTCAGAAATATGGAGGATATTTATAATGGAAGATACGGTGATATCTTAGATTATTTAAGATAATAGGATGATGAAGAATATTGTCCGCAAGGATTTTAGAGTAAGGAGCAAGGTATTTGCTAAGGATTTCAGCAGACACTGAATCATTTAGATTCTTTGAAGGTAGATTTCATCTTTGTGATTTATCCACAGCCTCCTTCATAGTTTGCTCAATCCGTTTTCCAGTTTCAAACCTTCTCTTTTTCTGAGCTTTGCCAACATACTATTCTTTATCATCAAACTTTTGACTGTTAAGGTCATTTACAGTTTTTGCTGCTTCATCAGCATTTTTTCAAAATTCGGAGAACTAGTTCGCAGTTTAGGGTATTTTTCAGAAACTTCACATTCGAAGTCTGTAAGTCTTGGAGGTAGACGTTATATGTATATATATAACTATTGGCGTAAAATTGCTGCGAAATTCAAAATACTGATTGCTAATTCCCAGTAGTTGGTATGACAATTATTGTTACAAGTTGTAGATGAGTACTTGATAAAGTTTCAATGAATAAGTATCGTGATTTTTCGGAGAGGCTTAAAGATCAATGAAGTTGTTGATAAGTTTACTGCTAATGTGGCGAGATATGAAAGGTTCCCCCAGTAACAATGATGAAGGAGTAATTGTTATAATAAGGCTTATTCAATGAATAATTGAAGGTGATTTGCTGGAGCTGTGACAAAACTGTCTATTTTAAAAAGAGATTGAAAAGTTATTCTAGCTAATAAATGCCAAAGGGTCTGACACGGATATGTGTTAAACTATGACTTTGGTTTCGAGAGTTTTTCAGGTACAAGACTGCAGGTAACATGTGGTTGGATCATCATCTCGAGTGTTTTCAGGAATTTCGAAGGGTTTGAACACAGATTGTAATTGTTAATATACATTTGATGATCTAGAATTTTGAATGATACAAATATTTTTCTGGGTTCCATGAATAGAAATGATGTTCTAGTACAGTTTTGAAGTTAAAGTATAGTTTTGAAAGATGTAGGAATCTAAGAGTGATGATTTCGATTATATCTCGAATTGAATTCTGAGATTTCAAAATCAGAATATGTAATTAGATTTGAATGAGTATGGTTGTTTTGATTTCTATGAAAGAATGTGTATCTTTGTGAAGGTAGTGAGTATAGTTGATGATTGTTGAATCAGAATCGAAGAATGTGACATATTAATTGTGAATTTATATATCTCTCGGGTATTACCTACCCGTTAAAAAAAATTCACAAGTAATATTTTGTACAAGAGAATTTTTATTACAGCCTTTATGAAAATATATATATGTATATTTTCTGCAGATGTAACATAGATTTAATGAGTTAATATAATATTAAAATCATTTGATTTTCGGCTGGAACTAGGAATGAATAATCACTAAAACATTAGAGATTGCATAATCTTCGAGGAGTATTTCACTAATGTAGTCAATACTTCATTATTTATTCTTATTGACATTTCTTCGGTGAATGATTTTGATGTTTGTGGAGTTCTTGTGAATTTTGTAAAGCACGAATGATGTTTTTCAGAAAGTTTCGAGTACATCGAAGATGAAAGTGTAAAATCAAACATGTAATTGAATAATACACTTGGTTTATTATGAAATGGAATTCATTGAATTGAAACAGAGATTGTAGTTAACGATGGTTAAGTTGTTAACGACGGATGTACATCATAGCATATTAATATGAATTTAACCGAGTAGTATCTACCCTTTTTCAATTCATACATAATAGCTTAGTAAGAAAATATTTATTTTGATCTCAAAATTCATATATATAAAATATACATAAAATTTCTTCAGGGGGAATGAGTTAATACTTCATAACTCGTTGATACAATATACGCGTTGTTGATTTGTGATGATGTTGATGATTATGGAATTGGCGGAGCTTGTAGTGCTACAAGTTTTACCGATGTTGGTGATACTGATGGTGATGCTGGTGGTACTACTGGTGGTGCTTGTATAACAAGTCTAGCTTGTAAACCACGCACCATTCTTGTCAAGGTTTCTACTCTTCCTTCTATCATTTCGATCCACTCATCTGATTTATGGTTAAGGCTGGAATAGATAATCTCTAAGACTTTAGAGATTACATAATCGCCGCAGAATGTTTATCTAATGAAGTTATGAATCAATACTTCATCAGTTATTGTTGTTGGTACTCCTTAGTATCTACGGTGCGTATGACGTTAATGCTAGAGGTATAGATTGTGACGTTGAGGTGTGGGATGTGAATGTTGTTGTTGATGGTGGTAATGGTACTGTTGATGTTGCTGATGGTGGTACTGTTGATGCCGGTGATGCTGCTGGTGCTTGTAACCTTTGCACCATATTTTTCAAAGCCAATACCCGAGTGCGAAGCTCGTTGACTTCTTCTATTACACCGGGATGATTGTTGGTTCGGAGCGGATGAATAAGATCTAGAATTTGAGATAGTATATAATTGTAACGAGATACTCTGGAAATGAGAGAGAAAATGTTGTTTCAGACAGGTTCGCCGGTAAGTGCTTCTGGTTCTTCGCCAAGAGGGAAATGTGGTGGATGGAAGGGATCACCTTCTTCTTGTCTCCAATGATTAAGTAGATTCCGAACCCATCCCTAATTCATCCAGAATAGATGATGGCTAATTGGTTGATCCATTCCACTCACACTGGTTTTGGAGCTCGAGTGAAACTCCATATCGGAATCCGAGGGACTTGAACTAGTAGCGAGTTCCATTTCGTACGATTGAATAAAGGATTTGTTTGATATGAAATGATTTCCGACTATCGGATGGTATTCTAATTACATAGATTATCTATATATATATATAGAACAAAAGATTTCGTAGATTACGGAGGAATTTACGGAATATGTCCGGCAAAGTTTACAGTAACAGATACGCTAAGATATGATTTAGCAGATATACTAAGATATGAATTTTGTCTATACACCATTCATGCAATCAATGCAGTAAGATGTGCCTAGACTAAGAATGATAAGCAAGTAATTTCCGACAAGAAATGATAAGCAAAACTTTTTGACATGTAGACATGGCCAAAGTCCAGACTTACTAATGCATCCTAACAACTATCAGTTAGACACACTAATGTAAGACCTGGTTCGCTAAGACCACCGCTCTGATGCCAACTGAAACGACCCATCCATATTACTATAAACGCAGTACGTTAGTCATTGGTCCCATAGCGAGGTATTTGACCTCTATATGATACGTTTTAGAAAATATTGCATTCGTTTCATAAAAAGCACACCATTATTATACATAATGCATGTTTTAAACAAGTGGGTGATTATTTAAGAAATAATCCCTAAAATACATCGGTTTCCAAATACTACACACCAGTCGAATATAATACATGACAAAGTTTTTATTGAATGCAACACTTCTTTTAAACAAAAACATGAGACTCCATGCATAGCTTGCTCAGATAATGCAACAGCGGAAGACTTTTTTAGGGACCTGAGAATAAACATGCTTAAACAGTCAACACAAAGGTTGGTGAGATATATAGATTTAAAGTTAGCATCGATATAAATATAGATGATGTGCAAAATGTGGTATATGAATTATCGTATGAAATAGTATGAAAAAATACCGATTAGAGATTGCTACACACTAACGGGCAGTGTACCCGATTGTGTAGTAGTATAATAAATGGTAAAATCCGTGTATCGTTCCAAGGACAGTATTTAAATCAAATTAGGATTATAGACTAAATTGTGATTATCTAAGAAAATTACAAGTACACGATATATTTTGGTTTGCCCTTTTACGATAGGCGAATCAAGTGATGAATGAGATTAAAAACACAATATTTTTGGTATTTTTAGTTTATGAAAACAGAAATATAGTTTTGAATTCAAATTAAAGAAATATGCTCATCTAGACTTTTTACCCTTAATGTTGAATGTTATTTAGGATTAAGATCGGATTGATTGGTTATGAATGAGAACTAATTAATTGGTTCACCAAGAATAGTGTGACGATCGCTCCAAATTCATATGGACGAACACGTCATTCATCGATTTCATTGCGAGGTATTTGACCTCTATATGATGCGTTTTGTAAACATTGCATTCTTTTGAAAAGGCACACCATAAATGAATATTTAAATCAAAGGTTTTCGACATCTGATGATTTCTACATATAGACAATCACCGTAAATAAGTTTACAATAGTACTTCCATTCACAATGCAGTCAAAATAAGATACATGGTGATGATTTGGTGAATGCAACGTTTCCTTGATAAATATGCCATGTAAGACTCTATGCACATAGCTTGTCTAACATATAAGTAAACAGCGGAAGACTTCTAGGAACCTGAGAATAAACATTCTAACAAGTGTTAACACAAAGGTTGGTGAGTTCATAGTTTTAGTGTTTCGCATAATCTTTATATAAAAGTGGATCACAAGATTTCAGTTGTTTCATCCAGAAACGTTTATCAATAGATTCTACATAACAGAGCACCCTGGTAACTAAACTTTAACGTTATAATGATAAATACCCCATTCGTTTTAATACACGCAAACCAACGTGTCCTAAACTCAAATAACATACGTCCGTTAAAAGGCTAGCGCTCTAGCTCAGACGGGGATGTCAAGCCCTATGGATCCATATACAATTATTCGCGCCCACCAGTCCATATCCTATGTACTGGCAGCTACTAGTTACCAAAGCTAAGGGATTTTCGGTTTAACTCAGTGTAGAATTTAGTATGTACTTGTATCCATTGTGTTTAAAATAAAGTGCATGTATTCTCAGCCCAAAAATATAGATTGCAAAAGCAATTAAAAAGGGAGCAAATGAAACTCACCTTAGCAGCATATAAAGTCGTTCACCAAAATGTGATCGAAACACGGATTACCAAATAACCGTAGATCTCAACCTAGAGAACATAGGTTGGTCAATAAATGTCTATCAAGCTAGGTCAGGTCATAGTGTATCACAATCCTAATGCTCGATATCGACATACAAAAGTTATCCAATGTTGTTTCAAAAAGTCAATTTTGACAATAGTTTAACAAAACGAGACGTACCTTATATAAGGATTCATTTACTCGGTTGGTAATATCCAAAAATCCATTTTATCAATCTTGTAAACAAGTTGTTTAAATCTTAATTGCAGATTCAAAAGCAATTTCAATTAACGTCAATCATAATTCAGTTGATCATATCTTTTAATACGTTCATCGAAACTATTCGGTATCTAAATGAAAAGTTATTGATTTTTCGCCAGCTTTCCAAAAATATGTATATCATATACCTTTTACCAGTAATATATGTATTTAATTCGTGATTCATTATAAACTATTTAACGACGAAATTTAGCACACAAGCATGTATAAATATATATACTCGAGCACTAGACATGGATACACAATTAATATATAAAAGATAAGATATGAATACTCACGTATCAATATTGTGATTCAATATTGCAGGAAAGTACGTAGACGCAACAGAGATGATAAACAATAGGTTTGATTTGCAAACAATAGTCATGAACATTACCCATAACCTCCATAGCTATAACCCATAGTTTTCTTAACTCTATCCCGCTCAAAAACCCATTTTGAAAGTGACATGCTCATGACCTCGTCGTAGTATTTTATGTATAATACTAATTAATAATATTACTACTAATAATATTAAGATTAATAATAATATTAATCTTAATAATAATAATATTAATAATAATAATAATAATAATAATAATAATAATAATAATAATAATAATAATAAATATAATTGAGAGACAGAGAGATTTGAGAAGAAAAAAATAAATAAATTCGAACAAAACTGCGAGCTTTATAGACCTGGCCTGATTTCCACTGCCATGCGATCGCATGGCTGGGCAGTGTAATTCTCATGCGATCGCATGGGAAACTTTTTCAGCTCACAATGTTTTGGCAACTAGCTCGTCGACATATTTTTATAATATATATAATATGTAATTTAAATTAATTAATTATATATTATATTTTATTCTCGTGCATAGTTGATTTGTAATTTTTGTTTCGATAAGTCGTACGTCGTCACTCGACTTATGTCCCGGTTTTGGTTTTTCGAATGTCCCTTCGTACGCTGAGAAAACTTGTACATTACATTTTGGGACACGTACCTTAGTCAAAATATAGTCTTAAATTATCCCTAAATTATATCACTCAAAATATAACTTATACATTTGAGTGTTTTGGTCATTTACTTCTATAAATCATCGTCTCACTATTTGTTAAAATACATTTTAAAATAGTGTTTACTGTAGCAAAGTTAGTCTCAATTTTTACTGTAGCAATTCACTGTAGCAAAGTCAATTTCACTGTAGCAAATAGTGATTTTCGAAAACACTGTAGCATTTTGGGTACTGTAGCAATTTGAAAATACTGTAGCAAATTAGTGTTTTACTGGTTCATCTTAAATGCTTTAGTTAACTTATCTGAATATCAATCGAATCAATAAACGAATGTTACTATCGTTTACTAAATAACTTGAAATTATATATATGTATATATCTTTTTAATATACATAAATCAGTTTTTAAATACACATTGGAAGTTATTTATAAATAAATTTTAATAATAAATATTTCAACTTATCATATATATTCAAATAGATATTTAAACCAATAAGTTTAATGTACGGTATCAAACAATTAATACATTGTTACCTTTTCAAGTTATAGTATATATATGTATACATTTACATATAATTGTTCGCGAATCGTCGAAAACAACCGAAGTGTATTTAAATATATAAAAGTAGTTCAAAAATTTTGATATTCAGTTTTACAGACTTTGCTTATCGTGTCGGAAATGTTAATCATATAAAGATTAAGTCTAAATTTGGTCAGAAATTTCCGGGTCATCACAAATAGTCTTGCGCAAACACTCCAACGGGATTACACGACGCAAGTGATGTTCTTGACATCTAAGACCTCCTATTTGTAATCAACTAATTCAACTAGTTTGAAGACTTGAAGAATGATCAAGTCAATGGTGTGTTGTACATGATCCACTCCTATATCAACTAAAGATTTAACTTAGTTCATTCCCTTGGTCCGGTAAAATGCTCAATTCACCCAACCCAAACAATTAACTAAGTGTTATAATAAGATCCCTATAAACGTCACTAGATAAGGCAAATCACTAACACATGTTAATTGATGTAACTAGGTAGTTGAAAGTGTGTATAATAGATTCTAAGGAATTGGTCATTCTCCTAGACAATTACACATACTAATTAAGCTATTCCAAAGTATCTACAAGAGTCGTTCTTACATTCTTATGTAAATTAACCATTTGAACTCAACTTATCCCTTTTGGTAAAAGATGGATAAACACATGTCACTAGGTGTAAATCAATACATTAACTTAACAAGATGTTTCTTAATCAAATGAACATATCAACTAGTTGAATCGAAAGAATTAAACTTAACAAGAATGGTTCTTGTATTCAAACATCAAACTATCATGCATAATTACAATCAATCAATAGTAAACATTCAACATCTCAGTTATTTATCTAGATGAACATAAAATGGACTAGCCAACAATCATGCTTGAAAACTTAAACATAACAGTAACAAAGATAGAATTCATTGTAAATACAAGATTAACCTTTTAGGAGTAATCTTGGATGAAGCTCTTGAATGATCTTGGATTCTTCAATGATTTGAGTGCTTAGATGCACTTTGATATGCCTAGGAACTGCTTTGAATCGTATGTTTTCGTCTCTGAGTAGAAAGGAAACTGGTAACTCTCAAATGAAACTGGAAATGAAATTAAATTAAATAAGCTGAAAGGTTGGTGAAAAGCACTGTGCGCGGCGCGCACAATAAGGGTGCGCCGAGCGCACTCTCACCTACTTCACTTTATACTTTACAGCTCGACTACGCACGTTCAAATCTGCTTTTCTGTCAAAAGTGCGCGTATGGGTGCGCTGAGCGCACCACTGTGCACGGCGCGCACCATCAAAATGTGCGCTTGGCGCACTTTGGTTTTGGCCAAGAAATCCTCTGATCAAATTTATGCAATGTGCGCTGAGCGCACATTTTGGGGTGCGCTAAGCGAACTCTTCTGTCTTTGGGTTTCTGGTCTCGTTTTCGATCTCTGAGCTATTACCATACAATATCTTCATATTTCTTCAAGTTTACAATGATTCTAGACTATATTACAATACTATGAAATACAAACGGATTTACTATGTTTACATATGAAATAAACAACAATAGGATGTGATATTACGATTAAAGATATGACTACTTGGAGTAATATCAAAATTCCCCATACTTAACTCTTGCTTGTCCTCAAGCAAGTCTTGTTCTAATCATTCATATACGAAACACAAACATAAATGAATCACACACATTATTTGAAGTACAATTTACACGAATCACACGAATCACGCAAAACACACACAAACTCACGCTATATGAAACCCATAAAACACAAATGGAATACACACTCACACGATATAGTACACAAGTTTACACCATTGGAATACACACTCGTTTAGGTACACACACAATTTAAGGAACACACGCACACATTTGGATTTATTTGGGAGAGACGAACTTTGGTGAAAGTTCTTTTTTTTTAAAAGTTTGGATCCTTAGGGAAAATTGGATCTTTGAGAAAACGTTTTAAGATTTTGAAAATGTCAATGTTAGTTTTTATAGTAAACACGTTTTTCGGTTTTAACCTCAAATTCCGGTCGAGGGTAACTGAAAACCGAAGTCTCAGTCGACGATTAGCAAGCTATCCGCCCCCATGATTGTAGTATCATGGAACTCTTAACCGAATGCCCAAAAAAAATGGTTTTACACAATATAGTTCATAAAATAGCATAAGTTTTAGAAGAAACTTATATCGTGTCCAAATATCATCGGTGAACCATGAGTTTGCACACCTCAATTTGTTATGGCATATGTATGTTGACCGCGGTCAAACATAGATGCGTTTGATCTTTACGGAGATAATTCATATGGGGATTAGATTCATTAGTCTTAAAAGCTAATTTGCAATGTGCCCCCCATTGTACGAGACAGATCCGTCTCATGGTTAGGATAAGTCTGACCACCAAAAACCCTGTTTGATGCTGAGGTGAGGTGGATTTCCAGCCGATGATAGAGATGACTTTTCAAGTTTTTTCGTCAACCTACAGCTGTTCTGGACTACATCTTCTAATATAAGTTAGCAAGTGTGTCGTTATTCATCCTTTTCATTCAGTGATTTTTAGTTCTTTTATTTCCAAGCCAAAAGCACTTTAATCATTTTAACTTTTCAAAAATTTGTGATAATAATTCGAAAAGATTGGTGACATCCCCCACACTTGGCTTTTTCGCTAATACTTTTAGTTCTAAAATTTAAAATTTTTCATAAAATGCGATAATAAGCCAAGTTGTATTGCATATCTGAGAGAATTTCCCCCTCCCCCACACTTAAGATTAAGTAAGGCCCTCATTACTTAAAATCAGAAATAATTTAAAAATTCGCGAGGGCATTAGTGTGAAAAGAGTTCGAAAAACCTTGGCATAAAGCCGGAGATCGTGAAATGTAGGTGAGCGATGGCGCTGAACTTAATGCCAGCATAAGAACATCGTTCATTCCTTGATCTCTATCACAAATTCCTAATTGATTGTACTTCGCTGAACTTAATGCCAGCATCACTAAACCTTAACAATAAGAAATAAACAAACACACAAAATAGAATAGATAAAAGTGGTGTATGTAACACAACCACCACAAATGTCAAGCATACAACATAAATATTCTAATTATTACACACCATTGTCTTAAAAGAAACAATTCTGAAAAATTACCAAATGTTACCAAATATTACCAAATAGGGCACATGAGCCCTCTAAGTGTCACCAAAGAAGTTACCAAAAGGCCAGCCGGAGTAGGTTCCCAAACCATCATTCCTAGGTCTTCCCTGCGGGTATTGATCCTCAAAGCGTCTTTAAGCATCTTGCATGGCCGCCTGTTCCTCATATAACGGAGGACTCGGAATTCGGTTTGGGGTGTTGTAGTAGGTCGGATGTTGGTAGGAAGTAGCATAATATTCTTGTGGGTTTTGAATATATAAACCAACATTGTGGCGAAGCCAATCGCCCCAGTAATTCCCCCACCTTTGGTCATACCTTACCGCCCTATTATGCTCGCGTTGTTCTTCATGATATTGGTTAAATTGTTGCCTTTTTTCCTCACATTGGTTATCCCTGTGTTGATAACCTACCCTCATATCATGAAAACCGAAAATCACTTCCTCCAACTCTTCTTCCCTTGACCTTTGTGTCCGCCTACACCTTCGCCTTTGAGCTTGTGGTAACTCTTCTTCAGTTTCAGGTTCTTCCATGCGAACCTCTTCCCCCGCTTCATCTCTTCCAACACCGCTACCACCCGCTTCATGATCATGGGCACGTGGTGGTTCGTTTACCCTAAGGACAAATGGAATAAGCCTTTGATGATTGTTGTAACTCAAAAATTCTGCATTCAGATAATAAGTCTTGCTTAAAGGCTTCATTGTTGTACTGTTTGGAATCAACTGAGAGAAATCGACACCAAAATGCCTGGAAATTTGGGTGATGTAATGCCCACCAACAATCTGATTCAACCCTCTATCTTCCCGTGAGTTGTCAAGATAATCCGCCAAAGTAGATGGAATGTCGACACTACTTTGGTTGTAGATTTTGTCTACAAGAAAAACATCTTGACGTGTTACCTTATTTGTGCCATGTTTTCTTGCATTAAACGTACATGCAACTAGTCGGTGAACTTGCTTTGGCTAGAGGAGAATTGAGTGTCACTCATATCATTCCAAAATGGGTGTGGATCATAAGAATCATCATAATACTCGGCTGACCATAAGTAAGCATTTAGTTGGGCATCATCTAGCTCGATATACAGATCAAATAGTCGGGCCAACTCAATTTGACTAAGTGCCCGATTGATCCCACCTAAACGAAATCTCATGAAATTTTGATTTGTCGGGTCCATAATGAGATCAAAACGTAAGGATGCTATGAATTCTTTGCATAATTCCGGGTATATGACATCATTGAATCCCATAATTCTTTCCCATACCCTGACTGTTATTAGCCTGCCAGTTAAAAGCCGGTATTTAACCTCCAACATTCTTGACACTCTATTATATTCCCTTGCTTCAACCAATGGAGCCGGGTCAAAATACCAAGTGGCATCACATGTTTTATTCGCTACCCAATTATATGCACTTGCATAATCTGAATGATCCCGGACATAAGCTAACCAAACCCTTGGATCATTTGATCCAGTGATCCTTCGGGTGAAGATTGTCATTCATTTGGTGGAGAATTTTGTTCATCTGAAGAATCTTGTTCTCCTCGTGTGATGACCCGAAAATTTCTGACCAAATTTAAACTTAATCTTTGTATAATTAACATTTTCGACACGATAAGCAAAGTCTGTAAAACTAAATCTCAAAATTTTTGAACTACTTTTATATATTTAAATACCCTTCGGTTATTTTCGACGATTCGCGAACAATTATATGTAAATAGATACATATATACTATAACTTGAAAAGGTAACAATGTATTAATTATTTGATACCGTACATTAAACTTATTGGTTTAAATATCTATTTGAATATATATGATAAGTTGAAATATTTATTATTAAAATTTATTTATAAATAACTTCCAATGTGTATTTAAAAACTGATTTATGTATATTAAAAAGATATATACAAATATATAATTTCAAGTTATTTAGTAAACGATAGTAACATTTTCAAATTGCTACAGTACCCAAAATGCTACAGTGTTTTCGAAAATCACTATTTGCTACAGTGAAATTGACTTGCTACAGTGAATTGCTACAGTAAACGGCCTTAACAGTCAAAAGTTTGATGATAAAGAATAGTATGGTGGTAAAGCTGAGAAAAAGAGAAAGTTTGGAACTGAAAAACGGATTGAGCAAAGTATAAAAGAGGCTGTGGATAAATCACAAGGACGAAACCCGTCTTCAAAGAATCCAAATGATTCAGTATCTGCTGAAGCCATTAACGAATACCTTGCTTCCGAATCTAAACCCTTGCGGACAATATTCTTCATCATCCTCTGATATTAGAAATTCTAAGATATCATCGTATCTTTCATTATAAATATCCTCCATATTTCTGGAGATAATTTCATAATCATTCTTATCGAAAATCAATTTTCTCTTTACGATATCTGTGTTACACCATAAAAGAAACTATTTTAGTTTCTAAATTCTGAAACTTTCAAGTTTAAAATATAAATGTTTTGAAGTAATGTTGGGAATTGAAACATGAGTTAATATAATATAATGATACTTGATCAACGTGATTATATTACAGTAAGTCATGCTGAGTTTCTAATGGAACGTGATAAAGGTTCACATATCATACCCTCATCATGAACCATGTTACATAACTCTTTCATTCTATATAATCTCTAAAAATATCAAGAAAATATTTTCTTAATGATTCGGTCTTTTTCGAGGTATTCTGGTAATTTGACAAGTCAGATTGTGCTATTACCATTTCTTTCTTAGAACATTAGTTATGTTCATCTGAAACTTCATACCTACGAATTCTGGACCATTATCCGCTTGACTTAAGGTCGGGAAGAGAAAACGAAAGCATGAAGCTCCAAAATATAATGGAGAATATAAAGCCCGATAACAACCCCGAAATTACAAACCGTGTATATCAATGCGTATAACAATATAAAGACACGGGAGAATGAAAAACACTATAACCCCAAGGTAATAGTAGAAGAAAATAACTTCCTCTGGTGGCAGATGAAAAAGAAGAATGAAGGATACGATAGCCAGGAAAATATCAAGAATCAAAACTGGATTAAGCATTTTCACAATCTATTGGGATGTATGAAATAATAAAGAAGATTATAGGAGTGTTGAAAATAAATGAAACGGAAGAGGTCAATTTATAGCAAAATATCGGACGCAGCAATAGAGGCAGGTTACGCATTTAATCAAAGAAAATCCTAATTTCCGCAAATTCTGAAAAATCAAATCTTATTTAAATTATGAAGATTTTCTATTCCTTAAAATCCGGAAATCAATCGTTACTACATCAAGAGATAAGACGCATCTCTATTCTCCATTTCACTTGATTACGATAACTTCTCTCATACGCTTCGAGTAATTGGATTATTTTATCCATATTATTCAAACATAGATAAAACTCTATTATCAACTCATTCGTCATTAAAACATTTTTATTGTTAGCCATGACGACCTCACTCAAATTTCGGGACGAAATTTCGTTAACGGGTAGGTACTGTGATGACCCGAAAATTTCTGACCAAATTTAAACTTAATCTTTGTATGATTAACATTTTCGACACGATAAGCAAAGTCTGTAAAACTGAATCTCAAAATTTTTGAACTACTTTTATATATTTAAATACCCTTCGGTTATTTTCGACGATTCGCGAACAATTATATGTAAATAGATACATATATACTATAACTTGAAAAGGTAACAATGTATTAATTATTTGATACCGTACATTAAACTTATTGGTTTAAATATCTATTTGAATATATATGATAAGTTGAAATATTTATTATTAAAATTTATTTATAAATAACTTCCAATGTGTATTTAAAAACTGATTTATGTATATTAAAAAGATATATACATATATATAATTTCAAGTTATTTAGTAAACGATAGTAATATTTTCAAATTGCTACAGTACCCAAAATGCTACAGTGTTTTCGAAAATCACTATTTGCTACAGTGAAATTGACTTTGCTACAGTAACTTTGCTACAGTGGTATAGTTTATGGATGATTTAAGACAAAGGTACGATTCACGAAACGTAAAGTACAAGTTTTCTCAGTATACGATAGGACGTTCGAAAAATCGAAATCGGGACATAAGTCGAGTGACGACGTACGACTTATCGGAACAAAAATTACAAGTCAACTATGCACGTGAATATAATATATTATATATATAATTAATATAAATTATATATAATATATATTATTTTTAAAATATGTCGACAAGCTTGATGACAAACAATATGTGAGCTGGAAGGGGAGGCCTGCGATCGCATGGCCACAGGCCTTCAAACCCATGCGATCGCATGGCAGTGTTTGTCAGGCCACATCTATAAATTCCAGTGTTTTCGCTCGATTAAAATCACACACATACACAAATATATATACTCCGTAATATTATTTATTATTATTATTATTATTATTATTATTATTATTATTATTATTATTATTATTATTATTATTATTATTATTAATAAGATTATTATTAATCGTATTATTTTTTTATTATTAGTGTTATTATTTTTGCGATACAAAAATAATAATGTACATAAAATATTACGACGGAGTGCTGTCCAAGTAATTTTCAAAATGAGTTTCCGAGCGAGCTAGAGTTAAGGAAAATATGGGTTATTGCCAAGAAAATTATGGGTAATGTTCGGGGGTATTTTTGTGAATCAAACCTCGTGTTTATCATCTCCGATGCGTCTACGTGCTTTCCTGCAATATTGTATATCAATATTAAACTGTGAGTTTCATTTGCTCCCTTTTTAAATGCTTTTGCAATATATATTTTTGGGCTGAGAATACATGCACTTTATTTTAAACAATGGACACAAGTACATACTAAATTCTATACTGAGTTTGAACCGAAAATCTCTTAGCTTTGGTAACTAGTAACTGCCGGTTATAAGAACTGGTGGGCGCGAGTAGTAGTATATGGATCCATAGGGCTTGATATCCCCGTCCGAGCTAGAGCACTAGCCTTTTAACGGACGTATGCTATTTGTGAAGCGTACACGTTGGTTTGCGTGTATTATTAAGATGATTATACAAAGGGCACAAATTATATATACGTTAAGTTTAGTTACCAGGGTGCTCAATTTCGTAGAATATTTTGATAAACGTTTCTGGATTGAACAACTGAAATCTTGTGATCCACCTTTATATACAGATTATGCGCAACATTGAAACTATGAAATCACCAACCTTTGTGTTGACACTTGTTAGCATGTTTATTCTCAGGTTTCCTAGAAGTCTTCCGCTATTTGCTTAGATGTTAAACAAGCTATGTGCATGGAGTCTTACATGACATATTTTTCAAGGAGACGTTGCATTCACCAAATCATCACCATGTATCTTATTTTGACTGCATTGTCAATGGAAATACTGTTGTAAACTATTATTTATGGTGATTGTCTATATGTAGAAATCATCAGATGTCGAAAACCTTTGATTTAAATATTCATTTATGGTGTGCCTTTTCAAAAGAATGCAATGTTTACAAAATGTATCATATAGAGGTCAAATACCTCGCAATGAAATCAATGAATGACGTGTTCATCCATATGGATTTGGAGCGATCATCACACCTTGGTATCGGTGGGAAGGTTCTTCTTGTTGTTGACTTGCCCTTGATCTAAAGTTGTACTGCAGACATAAAACATACACCAAAACAAAAGAGGTGCATAGATAATAGTATGCATTAGTGTGAGTTCATCATAAATCAAGTATATGTTCAAAAATACATATAGCACATAATCATGTTAATCATTCATATGAACATTGTGACGACCCAGAGATTTCCGCCCAAATTTAAACTTAATCTTTATATGTTTCCGATACGATAAGCGATGTGTAGCGACCCGACAAAATCGTCATTGACGGCGCCGACTACTTAGGTCCCGTTGCGTGGTCATAGTCCCTATATGAGACTCGTTTGACCAAAATTATGTCGCATTCATTTGAAACGTACAGGACTTGCAAAGTTTAGTTTACAAACAATTCGACAACAAGTTTAAGATTACAAAAATCATAAAGTATAAGTGAAATAACTTGCGACATAATATAAGTTGAAAATCACAGTTGCTATAAATAGCGTAAGTATGTATGCTTTAAGGTTTAATCCAAAAGTGCTATCCCTAGCGTATGCATGCATGGTTGACTCCAATCAAGAAATCAAAGAGTGCGGAAGCATGTATCAAGTAGCCAAGTATGAACCTGAGAAATCATGTAGAAAACTGTCAACGAAAAACGTTGGTGAGATCATAAATGTATTTGTAAAAGTATATTTTGAACCACAAGTTTGTATAGATGATTATCCAAATCGTATTTATTCCGAAGAATGTAGTTTGTATTGCGAGCACCCAATTACCAAAGCTTAACTGAATCTTCCCTCTGAATTTTGAATATAGTGTTAGAACATACACTATGCACGTTGAAATTATATTTCATCCACTAACGGTAGCGAACCGTCTGAATGAGGGTTCGTTAAACCCGTATGGCCACACAACATAATCACTCGCTTACACTTACACCCTGCAAGTGGAACTAATGATAATTGGATTGAGGACTTTTGTTCTAACTCGTCTGTATCTTTGTATTCGTATTGTGTTCAAAGTATAAAAGTATGAAAAGTATATATACATGTGAAATGTATATAAGTATGTAATGTACATGTTTCTCAGCCCACGATTTAAAAGAATAAAAGTATTTGCAAAGGTGGGACTATGATCTCACCTCGAGTGCACGAGTATAAACGTACTTCACAAAGTAACGTATGCATGAAAGTTGCTTAGCCTTGACCTAAACAAGTAAGTTATATCAATTAACCGGTTACGACACAAGGTCGGGTGAAATGTGTTCAATTAGTCCTATGGCTCGTTACGACTCGATTAAGTATAGCATGTGAATCACGTTGTCAAGTTTCATACAAGAAACAAGTATAAAAGCATGTTAGAATGATTGTATAAAAGTTTGGTTAAGTTTGACTAAAAGTCAAACTTGGTCAAAGTCAACGAAAAAGTCAACGCGTTCGGGTTCGGTCCCGAACTATTTTTCTGAGGTTTTTATTCATATATAAGCATATTAGAACAAGTTTCATGTGAATCGGAGGTCGATAGCTAGTCAAACATTTCGCGTGAAATGCGCCAAAGTGAGCAGAATCTGGCCAGGCCAATCCGCGCGCCGCGCGGGGATGGGGCGCGCCGCGCCACTACCTGGCCAGAGAATTCTGGTCAGTTTTCAAAGTATGCACGAACCAAAACACAAACAACCACATTTTATGATCCGCAAACAATTAGAACATGTATTTTATATCATCGGAAAGCTATTTCGACAAGGAATACAACTAACCACATATCATTAATCAGAAACATCATTTACAATAACCGAAAACTCGTCAATTGATCAAGAAATGTTTATTTTTAAAGTTTCAAGTTCGTAAAACGTATTTTATGATTCGGGAATCCAATTTACACATACGATATGCCGTTTCGAAGGTAATTAAGCATACATTACAACTAATCACTAACAATTAACATTCCATGGCATTCAAGCATCAAAAGTTCATGTCAAGAACTATCAAACCCTAGTCAAACATCACAAAATCATTAATCGGGTTTTTGAAGTTTTCTTAATCAACCTACACATCCAAATGTGGCTAATGATACTAGTAACACAATTAAAACATGCACTTTAACAATCTAACAACATTAACTCATCCAAAATCAAAGATTTAGCACACCCATTTCAAATGTTCAAACTAGTTACTCAAAACAACGAATCGAGCAAACAAAACATATATTCATGTTATACACGAGCCATAGACACTAACTAACACCATTTCAAGTCAAAAACACGAATTTAGAGAAATCTAGAGTTTTAGAAATGTTACCCAAACGAGATGAAGTTGGTATCAAATTGTAGAGGATGAAGAGAGGATTCCAAATATGTAATTTGTTTTGAAGTTTGCTTCCCGATCCGAATTTAGATGATGATTTATGTTTGTGTTCTTGAGAGAAAAAAAGAAAGAAAGAAAGAAGAAGAAATGGATGAATGAGGGGTGGAGGTGGTGAGTGGTTGACTAGTCAACTACTAGCCACCTCTTTGGTCAAGTGGCGGAACTAGTCCCTCAAGTTTCAGAGCGGGTGCGGGAATTAACCAAACGAATATTTTTAAAACGCAAGTTAACGAGAGATGTTATAATTAAATGACGGAATTTTTATGAACGTTAGTCAATGGAAACTACGAATTTAAATAACGAAAGGTATTATTTAAAAGAAAAAGACGGTGTTAAAAATAAATTTAACGGAAAAACGCGGGATGTTACATTATCCACAACTCAAAAGAAATTTCGTCCCGAAATTTAGTTGGAAGTAGTAGTTGTTGAATCTTCCTCGAGATCTTGCGTTGCCAATTCTACGAGTGAGGGAGAAGTACGTCCTTGGGTATTTCAACGAATTTTGACGGTCGGGATCATATGTTGTTTTAAGGTTTGGCTTCCATGATTCATGGTTTCAACCGGTCCTCCTAGGAAGTGAGGGTTATCGTCGATAGTGAGTTCATCAAAGGAGATAACAAGTTCTCGTTTCGCAAAACACGTCTTTGAGTTGATACATCGAATGTAGGATAAACGGAGACCCAAAATGAGTCGGAAAAGTCTAAACGGCTAGCGACGGGTCCAAAACACCCCAAGAATTTAAAGGATCAAAATATCGCGGATTTAGCTTCCTACGTTTTCCCGAAACGGATTAAACCTTTCCAAGGTGCGACTCTTAACGTGACGCGGTTTCCCACGTGGAATTTGAAATGTTTACGTCTAACATCGGCGTAACTCTTGGTGATTACGAGTCGCGTAGGGTTTTACCTGAATATGAATAAATTTTCTCGGTTGTTCATGAATAACCTCGGCCCCGGTGAATTGATCATTGTTTACTTTGTTCGACAAAAGAGAATGACGTTTCCGGTCACATGTGTTTTCAAAAGGAGTGACGTTAAAACTCGAATGAAAATCATTGTAGTACGAGGATTCGGTTAAAGGAAAATACTTTTCTCAAGTAAATGTGAAGTTGGTAATACAAACTTGTATTATGGTTTCCAAGGTTTAAATCGCATGTTTGTTCGGTCCGTCGGGTTGTGGATGGTACGCGGTACTCATGTCTAAACGCGGTCCCGAGGCTTTTGTAAGGTACTCCAAAATCTAGAAGTGAAACGAGGATCTCGATCCGAAACGGGGTACATTTCCCTAAGGCATATTGAACAAGTTTGCTAGGAATTGAAAACGTTAGCTAGGACAAATTTCTCAAGAAAATTCGCGTCGCGGAAGATTTAGCGGTTTCCAAAAACGTTCGTCGGGGCAAGTTCTTATCGGGTTCTGAAAGAAAAACGTTTGTCGGAACTATTCACCCTCGAGGTGAATACTAGTATAACGTGGAGAGTCTCTTCCCCCATTGAGAGTTTAGAGTAAAGATTTCCTGAACCGGAAGTACGAGTGTGATGAGAGAGAAGTTTTCGCCTCGGTGCGAGCATAACGAGTAAATCGTAATTAGTCAATAAGACTATGCGAGGACGAGCTAGTATACACGTGTAACATACGGTTGAAGCCGAGAGGAATCGGTAATTCATTCGGAAGCATAAATATAGTTCGACAAAAGTCGAAGGTGTGTCCCCGGTATGGTTGTTATAAATATTCTCGGAGTTTTCGGATGTCCAAACCTGAAAAGATGAAGTCATGTACATGGCACATGGTGGTGTTTAGGTTGATCGAGTCTAACCACCATCACGCGTCACTAGAACTTTGGTATGTCTTACCGTAATATAACCACGTTGATCGAGTGTCGTTATATTACGCTAACTCATACCTCCATTCCCACATCACTCTATAGCTTCAAGTTCGTGTCATCGCGAAAATCTAAAATGAACAAATGTAACGACGTCTCAAACGTGACTCATATTAAATCGAAAGAATTTCTGCAAATCTAAGGAAGCGTTCCCCGAGGGAAGTGTATAAATGATTGTTCACGTCAATGCGGTTCGAGTCAGACAAAAAATGTATTCAGGTATGAAAAAGAGTAACGAGTCATGATAACGAGTAGCACGCAACCGTAGTGATAAATGTTGATGACGATACTCACCTAGAGTAGTGACAGTGACTTTACAATATTCATGGATAGTAAGATGAGACGGGGGAAATAACAACCAAGGAGTCAGAGTTCCCGAACTAAAGTGGCAGGATACGAGTTCGTATAATGAAGGTTGGGTACCATTAAAAAGTTTGCCTAAGAATGATTCAAGTATAATGCACAAGTAGTCAAGTAAGTGCTATCTATAGCAAATGTATGTCAGAATGCAAATGCTAACTATCCGGTTGTAGTCTAGACTCACTAATGCGTCCTAACGACTCTGTTAGACACACTAATGCACGTCCTAGTTCCCTACAACCAACGCTCTGATACCATCTGTAGCGACCCGACAAAATCGTCATTGACGGCGCCGACTACTTAGGTCCCGTTGCGTGGTCATAGTCCCTATATGAGACTCGTTTGACCAAAATTATGTCGCATTCATTTGAAACGTACAGGACTTGCAAAGTTTAGTTTACAAACAATTCGACAACAAGTTTAAGATTACAAAAATCATAAAGTATAAGTGAAATAACTTGCGACATAATATAAGTTGAAAATCACAGTTGCTATAAATAGCGTAAGTATGTATGCTTTAAGGTTTAATCCAAAAGTGCTATCCCTAGCGTATGCATGCATGGTTGACTCCAATCAAGAAATCAAAGAGTGCGGAAGCATGTATCAAGTAGCCAAGTATGAACCTGAGAAATCATGTAGAAAACTGTCAACGAAAAACGTTGGTGAGATCATAAATGTATTTGTAAAAGTATATTTTGAACCACAAGTTTGTATAGATGATTATCCAAATCGTATTTATTCCGAAGAATGTAGTTTGTATTGCGAGCACCCAATTACCAAAGCTTAACTGAATCTTCCCTCTGAATTTTGAATATAGTGTTAGAACATACACTATGCACGTTGAAATTATATTTCATCCACTAACGGTAGCGAACCGTCTGAATGAGGGTTCGTTAAACCCGTATGGCCACACAACATAATCACTCGCTTACACTTACACCCTGCAAGTGGAACTAATGATAATTGGATTGAGGACTTTTGTTCTAACTCGTCTGTATCTTTGTATTCGTATTGTGTTCAAAGTATAAAAGTATGAAAAGTATATATACATGTGAAATGTATATAAGTATGTAATGTACATGTTTCTCAGCCCACGATTTAAAAGAATAAAAGTATTTGCAAAGGTGGGACTATGATCTCACCTCGAGTGCACGAGTATAAACGTACTTCACAAAGTAACGTATGCATGAAAGTTGCTTAGCCTTGACCTAAACAAGTAAGTTATATCAATTAACCGGTTACGACACAAGGTCGGGTGAAATGTGTTCAATTAGTCCTATGGCTCGTTACGACTCGATTAAGTATAGCATGTGAATCACGTTGTCAAGTTTCATACAAGAAACAAGTATAAAAGCATGTTAGAATGATTGTATAAAAGTTTGGTTAAGTTTGACTAAAAGTCAAACTTGGTCAAAGTCAACGAAAAAGTCAACGCGTTCGGGTTCGGTCCCGAACTATTTTTCTGAGGTTTTTATTCATATATAAGCATATTAGAACAAGTTTCATGTGAATCGGAGGTCGATAGCTAGTCAAACATTTCGCGTGAAATGCGCCAAAGTGAGCAGAATCTGGCCAGGCCAATCCGCGCGCCGCGCGGGGATGGGGCGCGCCGCGCCACTACCTGGCCAGAGAATTCTGGTCAGTTTTCAAAGTATGCACGAACCAAAACACAAACAACCACATTTTATGATCCGCAAACAATTAGAACATGTATTTTATATCATCGGAAAGCTATTTCGACAAGGAATACAACTAACCACATATCATTAATCAGAAACATCATTTACAATAACCGAAAACTCGTCAATTGATCAAGAAATGTTTATTTTTAAAGTTTCAAGTTCGTAAAACGTATTTTATGATTCGGGAATCCAATTTACACATACGATATGCCGTTTCGAAGGTAATTAAGCATACATTACAACTAATCACTAACAATTAACATTCCATGGCATTCAAGCATCAAAAGTTCATGTCAAGAACTATCAAACCCTAGTCAAACATCACAAAATCATTAATCGGGTTTTTGAAGTTTTCTTAATCAACCTACACATCCAAATGTGGCTAATGATACTAGTAACACAATTAAAACATGCACTTTAACAATCTAACAACATTAACTCATCCAAAATCAAAGATTTAGCACACCCATTTCAAATGTTCAAACTAGTTACTCAAAACAACGAATCGAGCAAACAAAACATATATTCATGTTATACACGAGCCATAGACACTAACTAACACCATTTCAAGTCAAAAACACGAATTTAGAGAAATCTAGAGTTTTAGAAATGTTACCCAAACGAGATGAAGTTGGTATCAAATTGTAGAGGATGAAGAGAGGATTCCAAATATGTAATTTGTTTTGAAGTTTGCTTCCCGATCCGAATTTAGATGATGATTTATGTTTGTGTTCTTGAGAGAAAAAAAGAAAGAAAGAAAGAAGAAGAAATGGATGAATGAGGGGTGGAGGTGGTGAGTGGTTGACTAGTCAACTACTAGCCACCTCTTTGGTCAAGTGGCGGAACTAGTCCCTCAAGTTTCAGAGCGGGTGCGGGAATTAACCAAACGAATATTTTTAAAACGCAAGTTAACGAGAGATGTTATAATTAAATGACGGAATTTTTATGAACGTTAGTCAATGGAAACTACGAATTTAAATAACGAAAGGTATTATTTAAAAGAAAAAGACGGTGTTAAAAATAAATTTAACGGAAAAACGCGGGATGTTACACGATGTATGTAATGTTGAGTCTAGAAAATTTTGAAACAATGTTCATATACTCAATTGACCTTCGACTGCTCTCGACGATTCACGAACAATTAATTGTAAATAAATGTGTGTGTATATATATATATATATATATATATATATATATATATATATATATATATATATGTATGTATGTATAAATATAAGTGTATGTGTATAAATAATAATGTGAAATAATAATTAATCAATAAAAGTTATTATATGATATATTATATGAATAATAAATATTACATAAGTAATAATACATAATACAAGTATAACTATAGTTGGTAAAATAATATTGTTGTTACTTCTAATAATAAAACTAGTGGTATCAATTTTATATTAAATATATAATTTATAGAATATGAATTTGATATATATAGATTAATATAGTACCACTATTATTAACATGATAATTATTAATAATATTAGTATTATTGTTATAAACTATATTATGGTTACATATCTCTATAATAATTGTTATCATTATCATTACTATTATATTATTATAGATTTGTATCATTATTATTATTATTATAATATTAAGAGTATTATTATTATAATTATATTTAAGATAAATTATAATCTAAAAAAAATATATATATATAAATAAGTGTTATATAAATACAGATATAAATTACAGATATACAAATATTATACAAGTATATACAGATTCTTATATATACAAATACATATAGGTTAATATATATAAATATATTATATACATATATAAATATAAGAAAGAATTGTAATATGTTATCAATCGCTTTCTGAGTATAAGTAAATTTGTTTCTTTGACTCTAAACTTTATGAATGTCGAAATCAGATTGATACAAACAAACAAAGAATCGAATTTCATGTACTATTTTTTTCTTATTCTTTTGTCTGAGTGAAGAGAGTCACGACTTTAATGCCCGATTCTTGTTACCAGTCAATTTCTTAAATCAATTTGGATACAGTCTACTATTAAAACATGTACCTTATAACATAATATAAGTTATCACACTGCAATTCAATAATTAAAAATCAAAAACTCTTGAAAATAAAAACTCTGTTTCCCTGTTCGTGTTTAAAATTATTGAATACTCGAATTCGGTTTTTACTTCAAAATGTGTTAATGAGGTCATGTTAGGAACCTATCATTCAAACTATCTGCAGAGTTTTAATCTCCAATTCCCTATATCGATTTCTAATTTCGAGGTCAAAGGTAATTTCTGAAAAAGTCAAAAGATGTGTTCATAGAGAAATTCGAATTAGTTCTTTTGTTTTAAGTCAAATTGATGAGTCAGAAAGTTTATAGGAGAGATTTCCAACATATTTCATGTAGAAATCAAGGTCTGAAACGTTCTTAAATTCAAAGTTTGAAACTTGAGTTTTTATTTTTTTTTCTCGTTAGAACAGCAGGCCTTTTATTTTTTTTCTCTTCTCATTCGTTATTTGTTAATTAATTGTATCCAGAACAGTTTAACTGTAATTAAATTTCAATAATAAATTCAATTCAGAAAAATTAGATAATTAAAGAGGAGTGCCTCTGCCCTCTGGTCAGCGACTGAATGTGGGAAGAAGAAGGAGAAACAGGAACTCAGTTTAATAAAATTAAAGTGTAATATTAATCAGAATAAAGGGAGACAGAAGGACGGTTTGGGAGTTTGAAAGGTGAACGAGAGGTCTCGGGTTCGAGCCCGGTTCCGGGATTTTCTTTTTAGGAATTCTATTAAAGGTAGTTTTATTTTAACAATCATTATTATTATTATTATTATTTCTTTTATTATTATCATAATTGTTATTATTATTATTATTATTGTTATTATTACTATGATAATTATTATTATTATCATTGTTATTGTTATTATTACTAATTGTTATTGTTGATATTAACTATTATTATCATTACAAGTATTATAATAATTATTGTTATTATTGTCACTAAAATAGGTATATCTATAAAAGCTATTATTTATTATCATTAATAGAATATTAGATACAATTATGAATGTTATTAGTATTATTATGAAAATAATAAATGTATTGCTTTTCATTAATATTGATATTAATATCATTTCTATTAATATAGTAACACATTTAAAATTTGTAATATCATTATTATCATTATCATTGTTATAAGTACTATCTTAACATTATCATTATTTGTATTTTTATTATTATATTTATTAACAGTGCTAATATTATTATTAAAACTTATTATCATCAATAATCATTTATTTAAAGTTATCATTTTAAAACGACAAGAATTATGATTATTAGTAATAACAATATTATTATTATTAAAAGTATTGTGAATTTAAAAATAAAAGTTTTAAAATATTATTATAAGTATATATTAACTATATTAACAAATTATTTTAGAAATACTCATATATAACAAATTAGGCATTTTTACCATAACACTAAACAGATATACCTAAATATATAACTATAGTAATATTAAACATTTTGAATATATACACAAACTAAATAAGTATAATATATAATCCAAGATATATATATATATATATATAAATTTATTCGATTACAAATATGTGTATTAATAAATATACAAATGATATAGGTTCGTGAATTCGAAGCCAACCCTGCATTGTTCTGTTGTTCAATATAGTCATATGTATTTTTACTACAAAATACATTAGGTGAGTTTCATTTGCTCCCTTTTTAAATGCTTTTGCAATATATATTTTTGGGACTGAGAATACATGCGCTGCTTTTATAACTGTTTTACGAAATAGACACAAGTAATTGAAACTACATTATATGGTCGAATGATTGAAATCGAATATGCCCCTTTTTATTAAGTCTGGTAATCTAAGAATTAGGGAACAGACACCCTAATTGACACGAACTCTAAAGATAGATCTATCGGGCCCAACAAGCCCCATCCAAAGTACCGGATGCTTTAGTACTTCGAAATTTATATCATGTCCGAAGGAGGATCCCGGAATGATGGGGATATTCTTATGTATATTGTGAATGTCGGTTACCAGGTGTTCAATCCATATGAATGATATTTTTGTCTCTTTGCATGGGACGTATGTTTATGAAAAATGAAAATATGAAATCTCGTGTTCTATTAAAATTATGAAATGATTATTTATGTTAAACTAATGAACTCACCAACCTTTTGGTTGACACTTTAAAGCATGTTTATTCTCAGGTACGAAAGAAATCTTCCGCTGTGCATTTGCTCATTTTAAAGATATTACTAGGAGTCATTCATGACATATTTCAAAAGACGTTGCATTCGAGTCGTTGAGTTCATCAAGATTATTATTAAGTCAATTATAGTTAGATATAATATGAAATGGTATGCATGCCGTCAACTTTCATTGTAATGAAAGATCTTCTTTTCAAAAACGAATGCAATATTTGTAAAATGTATCATATAGAGGTCAAGTACCTCGCGATGTAATCAACTGTTGTGAATCGTTTATAATCGATATGGACTTTGTCCGGATGGATTAGGACGGGTCTCTACAGTTGGTATCAGAGCGGTGGTCTTAGTGAACCGGGTCTTGCATTAGTGTGTCTAACTGATAGTCGGTAGGATGCATTAGTGAGTCTGGACTTCGACCGTGTCTGCATGTCAAAAGTTTTGCTTATCATTTTTATCGGAAATCATCTGCTTATCATCCTTAGGAAATTACATGCTCATTATTCTTAGTCTAGACACGTTTTACTGCACTGACTGCATGAATAGTGTATAGACAAAATTCATATCTTAGCGTATCTGCTACTTCATATCTTAGCGTATCTGTTACTGTAACTTTGCCTGACAGCTTCTGTAGATTCCTCCGTAGCTTATGGGATTCTAGTATTATATATGCATATGTAAATTATGTATTGCAGGGTACTAATCTACATCCTATAATCTATTTTTATCGAAAATCCTTCATCTGATCGTACGAGATGAATCCTGCAACCAGTTCGAGTCCCTCAGATTCCGATAGCTATTCCGATAGTTATTTCGACAACTATTTCGACATAGATGTTCACCTAAGCTTCGAAAACAGTGTCACCGGCATGAATCAACCAATCAGCCATTTTCAATTCATCTGATGGGTTCGTAGTTGACTTAATTAATGGAAACGCGCAGAAGGCAATCCCTTCCACCAACCGAATTCACCTCTTGACAATGAACCTGAAGCGTTTACCGGCGAACCTGTTCGAGACACCATTTTCAGTCTCATTTCCAGGGTAACTCGACAAGATTATATTCTATCCACAATTATGAACCTTATTCATCCGCTCGTTCCGACCGACAATCATCCTGGAGTAATAAGTCAACGAACTTCGCGCTCGAATAATCAATTCGGAGAATATGGTGAAAAATGTACCAGCTTCAGCAACATCACCGACACCAACAGTACCATCAACAATCCATGCTTCAATATCATCATCTGTACTTTGAGTATGATCTTCGTTCTACGTATCGTTCTACCTCAATTATCTTCGTTCGACATGGCGAATATGTAATCTCTAAAGTTTTGGAGATTATTTATTCTAGTTCCAACCGAAAAGCAAATGAGTTTAATATTATATTAACTCATTAAATCCATGAATACATCTGAAGAAAATATATATGTATATATATTTTCATAAAGATTGTAATTAAAAATTCTCTTGTACAAACTGTTAATGGTGAAAATATTTTAACAGGTAGGTAATACCCGAGGAATATTTAAATATCACATTAATAAGTTACATTGTACGTTTTTCGAATCTGTTTCAACAGTCATTTACTATCCTACTTACATCCACAGATATACGTATCTGTTCACCACAGAATAACCATTTCCATTCAAATTTCATATTTGGATTTTGACCTATCAGAATCCGACAAGTGGCATAATGAAGAAAACATTGGACAAAATAAAAATTATTAGAAACAAACAAATTAACTATGAGAAATTTTGTTAAGAATCCACGCTAACAAAATCCTAGCTAACTGTTCCTAGCTAATTGTTAATTCCGTATTACATTTTATTTATCGCAATTTATTTATCGCAATTTAATTATCCCAATTTATTTTATCGCAGTTTATATTCTCGTAATTTTATTTATCGTCATTTAATTTCTATTATTTACTTTACGCATTTAATTTATCGTCATTTAATTTCTGTTATTTATTTTACGCACTTTAAATATCGGGACACGTATACAAAGTTTTGATATATCATATCGATGCATCTATATATATTATTTAGAATCACCATAGACACTCTATATGCAGTAATGATCGAGTTCTCTATACAGGGTTGAGGTTGATTTAATAATAATATATGTACTTTGAGTTGTGATCGAGTCTGAGATGTATACGGGTCACGATACGTATTAATTAATTCGAATATTATATATTAAATTATATATGAATTATTGGACTGTCAACTGTGGACTATCGACTGTAGACTAATAACATTAGACAATTAAAATGAATTAAAATATTGATTATAACATATGAAACTAAACAATTCTTCAAGTTTGCCACTTGATTTCATCTTAAACTTCATTTGTATCTTCACGATTACATTCAGCGTTCAAACCTTTCATGATTCTTGAAAACACCTCAATCGATAGGATGAACCAACCACACTTCATCTACAGAAGGAAAGATTTATGTATATAGTTATGCACCTGAGAAACTCTCGGCAACTGAGTAAAAGTTTAACACGTAGCCGCGTCAGATCCTTTGGCATTTATCAGCAAAAATAATTTTTGCGATCCGTTTTCAAGGTAGCCAATTTTGTCACCGCTCCAACAAGTCAACTTCGACTTTTCATTCGAAGTAGCCTTACTATAATCCTGATATATACGATTACCCTTGTGATACCAGAGAATTCTTTTATATTCCACCATATTACCAGCAGATATACCAGCAATCTCGTTACTTCTTGGCTTAAATCTCTCTGACAAATCATTATATTTATTCATTGAAACCCTATCATATACTCATCCGCATCTTGTAACGAGAACTGCCATACCAATTACCGGGAATCAGCAATCAGTACTTTGAAAACTCACAGCATATCTACATCAACAGTTATATGTATGACATTTATCTTTTAGAATAATGATCCTCCATTCTGAAATTTTGAAAAGCACCCAGTCTGCGAACTAATACTCTGAATTTTTAAAAGTTAAATGGAGCAACAAAAACTGTAAACGACCTTAATCATCGGAAGTTTGATGATAAAGAATAGAATGTTGGAAAAGCTCAGAAAAGTTGGAACTGGAAAACGGATAGAGTTAACCATGAAGGAGACCAAGGACAAATACAAGAACCATACACTATATTCAAAGAATTCAGATAATTCTGGATCCGTTGAAATCTTTAGAGAATATCTTGCTCCGAAGTCATGTTAAAATCTTACGGAAAAATCTTTCTCCATCAACCATCGAACTTAGAAATTCCAAAATATCATCATCAATATCTTCGATATTTCTGAGGATATTTTCATAAATATTCTCGTTCGAAATTATATACCTCTTCGTGCTTCCGGTGTATCATTATAATGGAAACATTCAATAGAAAATTTATTACCGAAAAGTGGATTATGCGAAATTATGAAGGAAGCCGTGGACAAATCACAAAGAATAAGTTTGGCTTCAAAGAATTCAAATGATTCAATGCCTACTGAAATCTTTAGCAAATACCTTGCTCCTGACTTCAAACTCTTGCGGACACATTTTCTTCACCATCCTTCGATATTAGAAATTCCAAGATATCATCGTATCTTTCATTATAAATATCCTCCATGTTTCTGAAGATATTTTCAAAACTATTCTTATCTGAAATCATTAATCTCTTCATGATATCAGAGTTACATCATATAGAAACTGTTAGTTTCTATATTCTATAAACTTTCGAACTTAAAATATGAATGTTATTGAAGTAATGTTGGGAACTGATGTATGAGTTAGTATAATATAATGACACTTGATCAACGTGATTATATTACAGTAAGTCATGCTGAGTTTCTAATGAAACGTGATGATTCACAGACTCTAACGTCATCATGTGTCATGTTACACGACTCTTGTATTCTATTTAAACCTCTAAAATATCAAGAAAATATTCCTTGATGATTCGGTCTTTTCCAGGGTATTCTGGTAATTTGACAAATCAAATCGTGCTACTACCTTTCCTTTCTACCTTGTATATTATGATAATTTGAAACTCCATACCTATGAAGTCTGGGCCATTACTTGCGAAAAGAAAACAAAAGCATGAAGTTCTGAAAGAGGAAGGGGGTATAAATCGCAGCAAATAGGAGAGAGCATTAACTATGGATGACAATGATTATAGGAGATAGAAGCATGGACATCAAAATATAAGGAAAGATATAAAACCCAACAATAACGTAGAAATTACAAACCATGTATATCAATGTTGATCGCAACATAAAGACACGGGAGAATTAAAAACACTATAACCCCAAGTGATAGAAGGAGTAAACAGATTCTTCTGGTGGAAGATCGAAAAAAAAAAATGACAGAAATGATAATTAAGAAAACATCAAGGATTAGAACGGGATTAAGCATTTCACAATCTTTTGGATGTATGGACTAAGAAAGAAAGTATCGGAATGGTGAGAATAATGGAACGGAAGAGTTTGATTTATAAGGGAAATATCAGACAGAGTAATCGAGACAGATCACCGTATTTAATTATAGAGATCTTAATTTCCTTATCCGCCGAAGAATCAAATCTTATAGATTTTGAAGATTTTCTTTAATTCCTTGAATTCCGGAATTCAACTCTGACTCTGTCAAAAGTTAAGACGAATCTTTACTTTTCCTATTTTAATCTTTTACGATAGCTTCACTCATACGCTTCAAGTAACCGAATCGTTTAATCTATATTACTCGGTAATGATAAAACTCTATTTACCACCTATATTCGCCAGGAAAACCTTTTTATTGTTAGCCATGACGACCTCACTCAAATTTCGGGACGAAATTTCTTTAACGGGTAGGTACTGTGACGACCCAGAGATTTCCACCCAAATTTAAACTTAATCTTTATATGTTTCCGATACGATAAGCGATGTATGTAATGTTGAGTCTAGAAAATTTTGAAACAATGTTCATATACTCAATTGACCTTCGACTGCTCTCGACGATTCACGAACAATTAATTGTAAATAAATGTGTGTGTGTGTGTGTGTATATATATATATATATATATATATATATATATATATATATATATAAATATAAGTGTATGTGTATAAATAATAATGTGAAATAATAATTAATCAATAAAAGTTATTATATGATATATTACATGAATAATAAATATTACATAAGTAATAATACATAATACAAGTATAACTATAGTTGGTAAAATAATATTGTTGTTACTTCTAATAATAAAACTAGTGGTATCAATTTTATATTAAATATATAATTTATAGAATATGAATTTGATATATATAGATTAATATAGTACCATTATTATTAACATGATAATTATTAATAATATTAGTATTATTAGTATTATTGTTATAAACTATATTATGGTTACATATCTCTATAATAATTGTTATCATTATCATTACTATTATATTATTATAGATTTGTATCATTATTATTATAATATTAAGAGTATTATTATTATAATTATATTTAAGATAAATTATAATCTATAAAAAAATATATATAAATAAGTGTCATATAAATACAGATATAAATTATAGATATACAAATATTATACAAGTATATACAGATTCTTATATATACAAATACATATAGGTTAATATATATAAATATATTATATACATATATAAATATAAGAAAGAATTGTAATATGTTATCAATCGCTTTCTGAGTATAAGTAAATTTGTTTCTTTGACTCTAAACTTTATGAATGTTGAAATCAGATTGATACAAACAAATAAAGAATCGAATTTCATGTACTATTTTTTTTTCTTATTCTTTTGTCTGAGTGAAGAGAGTCACGACTTTAATGCCCGATTCTTGTTACCAGTCAATTTCTTAAATCAATTTGGATCCAGTCTACTATTAAATCATGTACCTTATAACATAATATAAGTTATCACACTGCAATTCAGTAATTAAAAATCAAAAACTCTTGAAAATAAAAACTCTGTTTCCCTGTTCGTGTTTAAAATTATTGAATACTCGAATTCGGTTTTTACTTCAAAATGTGTTAATGAGGTCATGTTAGGAACCTATCATTCAAACTATCTGCAGAGTTTTAATCTCCAGTTCCCTATATCGATTTCTAATTTCGAGGTCAAAGGTAATTTCTGAAAAAGTCAAAATATGTGTTCATAGAGAAATTCGAATTAGTTCTTTTGTTTTAAGTCAAATTGATGAGTCAGAAAGTTTATAGGAGAGATTTCCAACATATTTCATGTAGAAATCAAGGTCTAAAACGTTCTTAAATTCAAAGTTTGAAACTTGAGTTTTTATTTTTTTTTTCTCGTTAGAACAGCAGGCCTTTTATTTTTATTTTTCTCTTCTCATTTGTTATTTGTTAATTAATTGTATCCAAAACAGTTTAACTATAATTAAATTTCAATAATAAATTCAATTCAGAAAAATTAGATAATTAAAGAGGAGTGCCTCTGCCCTCTGGTCAGCGACTGAATGTGGGAAGAAGAAGGAGAAACATGAACTCAGTTTAATAAAATTAAAGTGTAATATTAATCAGAATAAAGGGAGACAGAAGGACGGTTTGGGAGTTTGAAAGGTGAACGAGAGGTCTCGGGTTCGAGCCCGGTTCCGGGATTTTCTTTTTAGGAATTCTATTAAAGGTAGTTTTATTTTAACAATCATTATTATTATTATTATTATTATTATTATTATTATTATTTCTTTTATTATTATCATTATTGTTATTATTATTATTATTGTTATTATTACTATGATAATTATTATTATTATCATTGTTATTGTTATTATTACTAATTGTTATTGTTGATATTAACTATTATTATCATTACAAGTATTATAATAATTATTGTCACTAAAATAGGTATATCGATAAAAGCTATTATTTATTATCATTAATAGAATATTAGATACAATTATGAATGTTATTCGTATTATTATGAAAATAATAAATGTATTGCTTTTCATTAATATTGATATTAATATCATTTCTATTAATATAGTAACACATTTAAAATTTGTAATATCATTATTATCATTATCATTGTTATAAGTATTATCTTAACATTATCATTATTTTTATTTTTATTATTATATTTATTAACAGTGCTAATATTATTATTAAAACTTATTATCATCAATAATCATTTATTTAAAGTTATCATTTTAAAACGACAAGAATTATGATTATTAGTAATAACAATATTATTATTATTAAAAGTATTGTGAATTTAAAAATAAAAGTTTTTAAAATATTATTATAAGTATATATTAACTATATTAACAAATTATTTTAGAAATACTCATATATAACAAATTAGGCATTTTTACCATAACACTAAACAGATATACCTAAATATATAACTATAGTAATATTAAACATTTTGAATATATACACAAACTAAATAAGTATATTATATAATCCAAGATATATATATATAAATTTATTCGATTACAAATATGTGTATTAATAAATATACTAATGATATAGATTCGTGAATCCGAAGCCAACCCTGCATTGTTCTGTTGTTCAATATAGTCATATGTATTTTTACTACAAAATACATTAGGTGAGTTTCATTTTATAACTGTTTTACGATATATTTTTGGGACTGAGAACACATGCGCTGCTTTTATAACTGTTTTACGAAATAGACACAAGTAATTGAAACTACATTATATGATTGAATGATTGAAATCGAATATGTCCCTTTTTATTAAGTCTGGTAATCTAAGAATTAGGGAACAGACACCCTAATTGACACGAACTCTAAAGATAGATCTATCAGGCCCAACAAGCCCCATCCAAAGTACCGGATGCTTTAGTACTTCGAAATTTATATCATGTCCGAAGGAGGATCCCGGAATGATGGGGATATTCTTATGTATATTGTAAATGTCGGTTACCAGGTGTTCAATCCATATGAATGATATTTTTGTCTCTATGCATGGGACGTATGTTTATGAAAAATGAAAATATGAAATCTTGTGGTCTATTAAAATTATGAAATGATTATTTATGTTAAATTAATGAACTCACCAACCTTTTGGTTGACACTTTAAAGCATGTTTATTCTCAGGTACGAAAGAAATCTTCCGCTATGCATTTGCTCATTTTAAAGATATTACTAGGAGTCATTCATGACATATTTTAAAAGGCGTTGCATTCGAGTCGTTGAGTTCATCAAGATTATTATTAAGTCAATTATAGTTAGATATAAGATGAAATGGTATGCATGCCGTCAACTTTCGTTGTAATGAAAGATTTTATTTTCAAAAACGAATGCAATGTTTGTAAAATGTATCATATAGAGGTCAAGTACCTTGCGATGTAATCAACTGTTGTGAATCATTTATAATCGATATGGACTTTGTCCGGATGGATTAGGACGGGTCTCTACAAACATTTTCTCAAAAGATCCAAGATTAACATAACTAGTCTAGCGTTTTAGAAACCAAATTTGAACATGAACCTCATATCATTCTCATCCCTCAAACTATCTCATCAGACACAAAGTAATGGAAACTTAACAATTTTCAAGTATTTATAATAATTAAGAACCAAAATATGTTAGATTTCCAAAGCATGAACCATGTTATGCTCAAAATGTGATACATACTTATGAAGTACAAAAATTATCTCAAACATTCATAAACACTTTGCTAGGAACCAAATTCAACCAAATTCAAAGCCAAAATTCGGATTTAAATTTTACATAAACCCTAGAATCATAAATATACCCTAAAAACACAATGTAATATGATTTCAAGGCATACAAGGCAATCATAACAACCTAAAGCATGTTAATGTATAGAAAAATTATCAATTCAAGAAAACCCACATAAATTTCTTAAGCAATTCGAAAAATTAAGCATGAAATTGAAGTATTGGAAAGAAAATCAAGTGGAATCATATGAACATACCCTAGGCATCTTGATTTAGGCTTTGATTTGAGAAGAATTGGTTAAAATTGGAAGGATTGAAATTAGGGTTTGGAGTGTTTTAGAGTGAAAGAGAGAATGAATCTGCACTTTTGGGTGAGGAGTGAGTGAAAAACGAGTGTGTGGTTGTAAAGAGGAGATAAAATCGTGGGCCCCACAAAAATTTGAAGCAGATCCGAGCAATATTTAAGAGTGCGCCAAGCGCATTAAGCTATTCCAAAGTATCTACAAGAGTCGTGCATAATTACAATCAATCAATAGTAAACATTCAACATCTCGGTTATTTATCTAGATGAACATAAAATGGACTAGCCAACAATCATGCTTGAAAACTTAAACATAACAGTAACAAAGATAGAATTCATTGTAAATACAAGATTAACCTTTTAGGAGCAATCTTGGATGAAGCTCTTGAATGATCTTGGATTCTTCAATGATTTGAGTGTTTAGATGCACTTTTATAAGCCTAGGAACTGCTTTGAATCGTATGTTTTCATCTCTGAGCATAAAGGAAACTGGTACCTCTCAAATGAAACTGGAAATGGAATTAAATAAGCTGAAAGGTTGGTGAAAAGCACTGTGCGCGGCGCGCACAGTAAGGGTGCGCCGAGCGCACTCTTACCTACTTCACTTTATACTTTACAGCTCGACTACGCACGTTCAAATCTGCTTTTCTGTCAAAAGTGCGCGTATGGGTGCGCTGAGCGCACCACTGTGCGCAACGCGCACCATCAAAATGTGCGCTTGGCGCACTTTGATTTTAGCCAAGAAATCCTCTGATCAAATTTATGCAATGTGCGCTGAGCGCACATTTTGGGGTGCGCTGAGCGCACTCTTCTGTCTTTGGGTTTCTGGTCTCTTTTTCGATCTATGAGCTGTTACCATACAATATCTTCATATTTCTTCAAGTTTACAATGATTCTAGACTATATTACAATACTATGAAATACAAACGGATTTACCATGTTTACATATGAAATAAACAACAATAGGACGTGATATTACGACTAAAGATATGACTAATTGGAGTAATATCAACAGACCATAAGATTTCATAGTTACAAATATTTCAATAAAGATATTCTATAAGTTGTTGAGCGCTTCGGTAACCATACTTAACCATTAATGTGGCATATTCTCTTTATTATGAAATCTCCCTACACTGTACCAAGTGTAGTAAAAACGAAGTACTATGCAACCGTTTACGATACTAGAGCAACTAGCTCGGTTGGGGTTGTCAAACCTGATAGATCTATTAATAGGATTCGCGCTTACATGTTCATACAACATGTAAATATTAGTTACCAAGCTATTAAGGAAGATATGAAAGGTGGTACAACTCAACATAGAATATATTTTAAGTACTTGTGTCCATAGCGTAAAATATAAAATGCATGTATTCTCATCCCAAAATATTTGTAGAGTTTAAAAATGGGACTATATACTCACGGTAGTAAAAGTATATTAATAATAAGTTTTCAACTTATTAAAAATATGGCCGTCGTCCTTGGATTCACGAACCTGTAACAAATATATATATATATATATATATATATATATATATATATATATATATATATATATATATATATATATATATATATATATATATATATATATATATATATATATATATATTACATTTTGATATATATATATCAAAATGTGATATATATCAAAATGTAATACAACTATTATTCATATCATATCTTCAATCACATGTGATTGTTTAAGTTCATACTTTCAATCACGTGTGATTGTTTAAGTTGTCAAGTTAGCAGTCCAACGTTAGTAGTCCACAATTAGTAGTCCACAGTTAGTAGTCCATAGTATACACATGTTGTATAAGACTCAATCATGACCCACAATACCGCTATTGTAGTTACACGTATTGTGTATGTGGTGTCTTTTGATTTATCCGACATATTGTGTAACCATGACATGTTAGAATACATGTATAATACAAGAAAAGTTAGCTAGAATATGGTTAGTATAGATTCTAATTAATTAATCCCGTAATCAAATTATCCATTTCTAACCAATATTGTTTTGCCCATAATTTCTTCGTTATAAATCCGTTTTGAGTGAATCAAATTGCTATGGTTTCATAACGAACTGTAATTTATGAAATTAAACTGAAAAAGTGGTGCTTTATAGTCGGAGTTATAAGTTATAATCCATATTTGAAAGAGGTAGTCATTTCCGTCGAAAGAACGACATCTTGATGACCATTTTGAAAAACATACTTCAATTTTGAGTTTAACCATGATTTTTGAATATAGTATCATGTTCATATGAAATATCATTTTCCCAGAAGAACAACTTTTAAATCAAATATTATGATAGTCTTTAATTATCCAACCCAAAACAGCTCCCGGTTTTACTACGACGGCGTATGTCCGATTTTACGGTGTTCTTCGTGTTTCCAAGTTTTAGCTCATTAAGTTAGTATATCATATAGATATAAAACATGTGTTAATTTATTTTTAAAAGTCAAGTTAGAAGGATTAACTTTGTTTGCGAACAAGTTTATAATTAACTAAACTATGTTCTAGTTTATAAACTCTTATATAGATACCAATAGTAAATACTTCTAGAAGCTGTGTATAATACGGTAAAAATACCGTATGAATGCGAGTAGAATTCTTGAGGAAATTGAACGAAAATACGAGTATAGCTATCCTTTATATGTATTGGTATATTATAAAGTGTATTCAATACTTGTAAGGATGTATAACACTCGTAATACATTATATGTAAATACATTTTAACATAAGTTAATTACGTCGTTTAAATAGTAACATATATATTGTTCAAAAAATTTTTAAATTTAGTAGTATGAAAATATATATATAATACTTTGTTAATATACTTAATGAGATATTTAATTATCATATTTTCAAGTTAAATCTCTCTCTCTCTCTATATATATATATATATATATATATATATATATATATATATATATATATATATATATATATATATATATATATATATATACACACACACACACACACACACACACACACATATAATTAATACAAGTTATGACGTTCCTGAATCGTAAGAATAAAAGGGTGATCAAAAGCTTGTGCAAAACTCTTTCCGGAGGTTCAAGACTTATTAAAATTCATTGCTTATCAAGTCGGAATAATTAAATCATGTAAATAGTATAATCAAGTAGTCGGAAAAATCCGGGTCGTTACACTTACCACTGATGAAAGTCATCCGAACTTTATATGGAATCGAGCTAGAGATCATGAGACAAGAGACAAAGAAATACGAAATAGGGACGTGCATAATCAACTTCTACAAGATCTCACCAAACACATTTGGGGCATTCCACCGAACTTTCGAAGTTTTAATGGTTAATTTAGTATTTTAATATTCGTGTACGTTTCAGTTTTTTTAGGAATTTTTAAGTATTGTATTTTTTTATATACCGCTAATAATATAATTACTAAAAGAAAATAAAAATGATGAGACGCACTCTGTATCACCAATGGCGGAACTTGAACCCGGATACAGATAGGGCGAGTGTAAAAATTTCATAAAATTTTTAGTAACAGTAGAGGTAAACATTAAAAAAATTTTATTTTTAATAATAAAATTTATTTTAGTATAAAGTTTTTTTCCACGTTAAATTCAAGTCGGCGGATATACCCCCTTTATGATACACTAAGTTTTGCCCTCTGTGTATCACAATCCATCACCCCATTACCGTTACAAACTCAATCACATTATCATACCCTACATCAACACTATATCCCATAAAAACATCTCATCACACTCTATCACGTCATCATCCTTATATCCTTATATATGGTCTTATGGGACTTACATGTAGAAGCATTCAAAATTTTTTTTAGTATATCACAAATTTATTTATTTTGCCAATAAAAGATAGGAAATACAAAATTCAATTGTCTACACAAAAAGTAATGCATAAACAAGTAGGAAATGTTTTGAAACGATCTACTTTCTAAAATTACGGAAAACCGTTGCACCAAACACCAGTCAAAATTCAAATACAAACTAAAACAAATATTCAAATTTTACATGTAGTTTAAATCCCACAATAATCTCAACAAAAACGTCTTTAGAAATCAACATTCTTAAACAACATCAAAACAACCACAATGACTACGCTTCTTGAAGACCCACTACAAAATCAATTTAATAACCTTCAAATGGAATGGGATTCAATCAAACAATCCATTTCAAGATCAAGAAATCGAAGTTCCACAACGATCATCACTGACGATCACACCCTCTTATATCAGATATACAACATCTCTCCCAAAGAACTCATGTCATCGTTACAACACGAAAACTCGCCTTTAGAATGCTGCGATTATGTTACGACCGAAATAATTGAGAAACGGGGCAATGGTTTTGAGAATGGGTGGATAATAGGAAGGAGATTATTTGAAGAATCGGAAGTGGATTCCTACGATGATGAAAGAGTGCATAGTGAATGTTTGGATATGGATGAAGATAATAGTGATGTTAGTACCGAGTTTTCGTGTAAACGATTGGATAAACATGATAACTATGATAAAGTTTGTATGGATTTGTCGCTGTGTGAAGTAGCTGAAAGGGACGTGATGGCTATGGCGGTGAACGGTGGTAACCACCGCCACGGTGGTGGTGGTGGTGGTGGTGGTGGTGGAAGGTGGACGATTTGTTTAGTTGTATTGTTGTTTGCATTTGGTATTGTTGTATTTAAGTGTAGTGGTGAACATGAACAAATTTTAGTACCAACATGAGAAATGAATTTTTGTATGTTTTGTTGCCTTAGATTTGAAATAATAATCTTGATTACAAATTGTAATCCTAAGATGAAATAAATCAACTGTTTGATGTTGTAATTTTATTTCCTTTTCATTTATACTTCGTAATCATGATACTTCCTGCTGTTGATTCCTTTGGTTCCTTTTTATAGACGTATATGACTTGTAATTTGTAACTAAAGAATAAGATAAAAACAGAGTATAAAAGACATAAACTAATCTTGACACCTTCATTTTCTGTAACAAATATGTACGGAGTAATTATTATTTTAATTTCAAAAATTATAAATTTAGAACTTCAAAACTGAACAAAGTTGAAGATTAACCATAATACACCAAACTTGAAGATTAACCCACTGGGCCGGGCGCCCCTGCCCCATGTAGTTTCGCCACTCACACCAAAGAATCTTCAACCATAAGATTAATCAGCAAAATCATCCAAACCCTTTATTTAACAACTAAGCCAATATCAAATTTTTTACACATAACTATTCTGTATCACTAGTTCAAAACAACTAAGAGTTGCATTCAAGATGACTAAAAACTTATCAGTCAAAGCAAAGCCGGCCCTCGGGATGGCCCACATTGACGACGGCTCAGGGCAACAGAATAGGGAAATTGGTCAAAATGCTCTCATTTATAAAAGTGTTTGATAAAATGCCATTTAAAATTGTAATTGCAAAACCACCCCTGATCACGCATCACGCACCACACATGATGCGTCTAATTTGGTACGTGATGCGTGTTTACTAGATAATGACTAAGAGGCATTTTTTTCTCGCGAACACGCACCGTGCCTGTCTCGGTCATTATCTCGTAAACACGCATCAGACACCAAGTTAGACACATCATGCATGGTGCATGATGTGTGGTCAGGGGGTATTTTTGCAATTACCATTTTTAAGGGTATTTTGTCAAACACTTTTGAAAATGAGGACATGTTGACCAATTTCCATCAGAATATATAGGGCATCAATTTGCGAGTTTTAGTTTTTTCTTCAAGAAATAAAATTACTATAAGATCATTGGACATACTTCATTCTATGTCTTCTTCAATTCATACCGTATGTTCCAATATACCGTAGATATGGAAGATGACAAAGGAATAAAGTATGTCCAATGAGAGGAGAAGGTGGCTCGAAGTGAAGACTTTGATTTATCCTTAATAGATGTAAATTGGTAATAGTTAGGTTATGTGGGTAGCATTTAGGTAAATGGGTCGAGTACAACGAATCATGTTTAAGCAAACATCAAAGTTAGATTTTTAATTATCTAATGAGTGGGTCTCCGTCTTTCTAAAGAAGTATATGTAATGGTAGGTAGTAGTTAGTCTATTTCAGTCTTTTTAAGAAAGTGCTAAGGTGGCGCTGATATGGCGGTCAGTCTTTTTAAAGAAGTTCTCGACTATGTCATACTTCTTCAAAATGACTGAGCGTCATATCAGCACCACCTCAGCACTTTCGTAAAAAGACTGAAATAGTCTAACTACTTCCAACCATTACATATACTTCTTTAGAAAGACGAAGGCTCACTCATTACTTAATTAAAAATCTAACTTTGATAAATATATTCGATGATTAAATTAAATACATTACATAAAATAAAAATATTTAATAATTGATATTGCTCAAATCATACATGTTTATCATCACAATATCAGTCCCGGATTGTTAGTTTTGCGTCTTTTTTTAAAGATTTATTGATGACTATTGTCGAAGATTAATGCCTTTTGAGACGAGAGGTTATTTGTGGGTTTTTGGTGAATTACACTTGTTTTGGAGCTTAAAAGTCATAAAAGTTGGTTCCAGTTCGAGTCGAGATCAAACTATACTTTTTTTCAGGCCAAAAATGAGATTTCTGAGCTTCCCATTATCAAGATTTTTAGTGTATTTTGTCTCCAGTTCGGGAGCTATTGATCGAGCGTTTATCGTGTCGCAGCCACATGCAAAAACGAATGCGAAGTGCAGTTTTAGATGAATTGCGTTCGCGAGGTCCATAGCACAATTCAGCTCGCGATCACGAGAAGTGGAAATACCTAAGTGTCGATTAACCTAATTTCAAGGTGTTTTGTATGATAACTTGTTTTATTCCATTCTAGAGCATTAATTGGGCGATTTTAGGGTTACAAAAGCTTGTCTTCATCAATTTCAAAGGATCTCATCATCAAGATTGAAGATTGGGTTAATCATTGCATTTGGTACTCTTGTTTTCTTTGATTCTAGTGATATTATCAAGGCTTATGTGTTTCCATTAGTTTTATTGATCATCTCATGAACATGTTAGGCTAAACTCTTAGTGTTTGCTCAGATGTGAAACTTTTATATGTTGGATTGTCTTATATTATGGATTATGATGTCTGAATATTGTTTATTGAGTTTGATCAAAAGACCCATTATTGTGACCATTTGTTACTTGAGTTCAATTAAATATGTTGTTGATTAGTCAATGTGTGTTGATTAATGATAAACAACTTGGGCTTCAAGACGTTAAGTGATCTAGACGATTAGGGGCTTCAAGACGTTGAATGGTAAAATGATATCACGGTCGTGTAATTGTATCGAGTGATCGTTGTAATTAAAATTATACGTAAGCTTAATCTAGACTGAATCTCAATTGTTTAGTCAAAATATATTTTGTTCTTTTAAATGAGGTTAGTGTGAGTTGATCAAGTTTATTTGACTGAATTAAACATTTATCAGACATTTAATCGTTTCTAACTGAAAAGGACAATCTACTTTAATTGTGGATCATCTGAGTGAATACCATTTTCTATAGCCATATAGGGCATCAATTAGAAACCAACGGGTATCTATTAATTTATTTAATTTTAATTTTAACTTAATTACAAAGATAAAAATAATTGTGAAGTCTCAACTCCACATCAGCGTCATGTTAACATGTTCTTAAAAAGACTGAAAAAGATTGACTGCTACCAACCATAACAAACTTCTTCAAAGAGACTGGACCCACTAATTTTACATTATCAATTACTCATTCTGTTTCAAATCTATTGTCCCAAAATAAAAAAACACACATTTTAAGAATAACCGATTATCACATGTATTTTTTTTATTAGCTTTCCATTCTTACCCCATATTACCTATCTTATTGTCTTATATATAAAGTAAGGGCACAACATAACTTTATTATATATCTTTTTCATTTATAGAAGTAGACACTTAATTTAGCATATTCCTAAATAAAATAATAGATAATAGATTTGAGACAGATATAGTATTAAATAATAATAATAATAATAATAATAATAATAATAATAATAATAATAATAATAATAATAATAATAATAATAATAATAATAATGCACTTCTTCACTCAAATTCCCAAAAATGTATAGGTTAGCCCATTTGCCCCACATACACCACAGTCTTCTATCTTCTTTTCAGGAATCTCCCATTGGTCCGCTTTCTCTATTTAGTGTTCATTCTGGTTATACACATCTTATACTTCTTTAGACTACTCCCAACACTAATGTCGTTTGGAGTTTCATTTTTTAGCTAAATATGACACGGTAGCACAAACATGTCATCCACCGTCATTGTAAAGATAAAATTAAAATAGTCATTCTAAAGAAGTTAGAAGACAGTGGTGCATGTGGGAAAGTAGAACCTATACATTTTTAGAATATGTGTGAACAAATTCATGGCCACGATTGTTTTGTATTAATATATTATTATTATTATTATTATTATTATTATTATTATTATTTAATAATTGGTATAATATGGAATTAATGGGTCCAATCTTTTTGAAGAAGTTTGTTATGGTTGGTAGTATTCAGTTTTTTCAATCTTTCAAGAAACATATAATTCTCCTTATTATTACTATTATTAACAAATTTATTATTAAACTTGTTAGCAGTTTGAGCAATATAATCAGAAGATTGAGATTTGTCATGTTTTTATAAAAAAACCCTATGTGACTCTTCTCTAAAAATTATAGAAAAAACTGTTTTAACAATGGGTAAAGGATCTATTTACAACAAATTGCTTCTCGCAATCATATAACAATCATTTAGACTCGTCAAATTGCATCAATTTAAGCAATTTATTATAATCATTTCTATGATTAGCAGCATCACAAACGCATGCAAGTACGACAACCATAGCATGATAATGTTTCCAAAGACTATTAAGACTATGATAATACTCAGATAAAGGACGACCATTTTGTAACGATCCAACCCGTTATCCAACCGAAAACACAACAAAAAAATTAAAAAATTTGAGTGACAGTGTATCTGGACGGCGTCCAGCTCTGAAAGACAGGACGGCGTCCAAGGATGTTGGACGGCGTCCAAATGAACTAAAACTGACCGATCTGTTTTGAAAACCCGCTTCCCGACACTTTTAAATTAAACGGTTTTCACAACATGTTATAATAGTTAAAACTAAGAGATTTCCATCATAAAACCAAGTTTTACAACACCGGGCCCACATCGATCCAAATTACGTTAAAGTAGCAATTTCGACCCAAATGCGTTTAAGTTCCAAACAAAACTACGAGCATGATGTTTGGGGATAAACTATCCAAATCCTAGGCCGAATCCAAATATAATCCAAGCAAGCATCAAAAGGGGAAATCATCTAATCCCGAGCATACCCTTGCCACGTCCGCCTCCGAACCTAAAAATGTAAATAACGAGAGGGTAAGCTAATGCTTAGTGAATGCAATACTTATACGCATACATACATAATTCAATCACTTGCATACACCTACGCAAACAATACAATATCATTAGCAAACTGCAATAAACATATAATCGTACCTACAACAAGTCAACACCATTAGCATAGAGACCTCAACAATAGAACGTACAATACTAGTGAAGCTTACACACCCCAACATGCACAATGTTGACATTTAACTCGATGATGGCCGACGAAGAGCGGTAGGTCAAATACGTTAACCACTCACCACCCATCACAACGCGTACGTGGCCGACGAAGAGCGGTAGGTCAAATACGTTAACCACTCACCACTACGCACCATGAGGCCGACGAAAAGTGCAACCGAAACGTTAACACTTACTTCAATCACAAGGATGGCCGATGAAAAGCGAAACCGCTTACCATCCTACGATAAATGGCCAACGAAGAGCGGATCCCTAAACGTATAACACTCACCACTTAGCCCAACACACATATGTGGCCGACGAAGAGCGATAGGTCGAACGTTAATCACTCGCCACGTAACCATACATACCCATGTGACCGACGAAGTGTGATAGGTCGAGTATTAATCACCCGTCACATAACCAAACACACACATGTAGCCGACGAAGAGTGATAGGTCAACCATTGATCACTCGCTACATAACCAAACACACGCATGTGACCAACGAAGAGAGATATGTCAAACAATAATCACTCGTCACATGCTTCACCTCCAATCGTGGTCGACAAAGAGTCATTCCTTCCGGGTATTACTCACCACATAACGCAAACCAAATATAACCAACGAAGAGCTATCCACGGATATCACTCACTATATTTTCTAACCAAATTGTGGTCCCCAAAAGTGAATCCTAACGGATATCACTTACCACGCCGCACACAAGCAACCAAATTATATACATAAACGTATAAATATTTCACTCACATCGATTACTTGAAAAGCAATCCCTTTTGAGCTCCGAATCGTTTAAATGCAAATCACCTAAGTAATTCACAACAAATAAGCTAAACACTCTAGCTTATATCCAAAACACCAATAAGTGCAATATTGACTCATTTGCACTTACTTCCACTTTGACTAAGTCAAATCTCCCCCAAAATACCAATAATCACAATCGACTAGTGACTATGTTCCAACAACTCATTTTACTCAAGGTTTCATCATCAAAACACATCACTTACATCAGTTGACACAAAACCCATTTTGACCTAATCTCAAGTCAAAACACCCATTTTGCAAGCTTATACAATTAATCACTTATAACCTAAGTTAACTAGTGATATTAACACCCGAACATGATTATCAACTAATCAATTTCATCATCCAACCCAAAACCCACCAACAATGGTCATCAACACCATTTACTAGTTAAATCACCCATTTATCAACTAGTGGGTCTTATTCAAGAACACACAATCAAAACCCTAACTTTGAATATCAAATCCAACAAATGAAATTCAGAGTTAGAACTTACCAATACTACCACAACGTAGCCGAGAACGAAAGGAACAACTTTAAAACCCGGACCTTCGATCGATTCAAGCTCCTTCTTTCACAAATCTCCAAATCTCTTTCTAAAATCACTCTCTCTCTCTAAGAATGAAGTGGGAGTGTTTGTGGATGTGAAAAGTGATCCAAAACTGAATCCCAAACTAATAATATGGCTACAAATTTGGTTCTAAGTGAAAAGACACAAATACCCCTCTTAATATAACAAAAATGCACAGCTGGCCCGCCAGTTCATCTGGACGGCGTCCAACAATCTGAACTGTGTCCAGTCTTTCTTTACTGGATTGCGTCCAACCATCTGGATGGCGTCCCAATCAACTGCACAAGACTGAACTGAAACAGGGTCTTACAACTCTCCCCCACTTAAATTGGATCACGTCCCCGAGATCCTCGCCCCTTAGCTAACAGGACCCACACTCTAAGATCCTCTGACATACGTCCAAATTCGATGTCCACAACAATTCCCGCGAATCCGAAGATTTCACTCAACTCCTTTAGGCGACTTTACTCAAAAGTTACCCTTCCGATTTGAATCATCACCCCTGATTTACCAAATCTACCAAACCGAGCACTAAGTCTCGCTTCATTCCCAAACCGAAACGAACTCACGCCTCGACCGCATGACAAACACATGCTAACATTCCAAATCTCGTACCGAGTTAGCATTCCCTTTTGCGTACCCTTGTCATGTACATCGCTAAAGTAACAACACACCAATAATATGGCCAACAAACATCACAATGGAGCCGATGAAAAGTGAATCCTCACGATTGGATACCACTTACCCCACATCTTCACGGGTACGTGGCCGACAAAAAGTGGTAGATCAAACGTTAACCACTTACCACTACGCAACAAGAGGCCGACAAAAAGCACATCCTTACGGATCACACTTACCTCTCCTCACACATGGCCAAACAAAAATGATTCCTAACAGAAAACGCATTCCACACAACAATAAGTAGCGGACGAAAAGTGAATCCTAACGGATAACACTTACTACTTATCACACCTCAACCGTGGCCGACGAAAAGTGAATCCTTACAATTGGATAGCACTTGCCACAATACACACAACAAGCTAAGTATATACACATACTTAGAATCATTCCACTTGACTTGGAATTTCCCGCACACGAACCATACGTATGCACAAACATCGCTATCACGATCGCGCAAATCATAACCTATATCACGCATAGGTTCAAGAATACATTTCTCTAAAAGAGAAATTGGCATAGCATCCCTCGATTACGGGACCCTACCTTGCTCAACGAGCCCGCCCATTTGTCTCTTAATGAGCTTAACCACATTACCACCTCAAGTAGTAATTCACATCCAAACCAATAAATACAATTTAACCAAAATTGTACTTTACCGCAAATTGACCAATCTAGGTCCCGAAACTAACTCCGGATCTACCATGAGCATCATCCGAAGTTTCACACTAAAACCTCCTCATGTAGGAATGTAACTCCCCCACTTGGAATTACGTTCCATAACCACATCGTCGTGGTAACAACATCCTGCGATAATTACCACATTCTAAAATACGTGACCAATCTAACCATCGATCGTAGTACCCGAATTCCCAAGAATTCATTTTGCACACAGAAATTGATGCTCACCGTCACCCGTTGGCGTCATTTAAGCAACGGCAAAAAGCCAACACAACACGCACCCTGTACAACCGTACAATGCTACCAAAAGGTAGACTTTTCTAACCATTGGGTTCACACGACCCATTACCACATCTTGCTCCAACCTTGGGCATACACAGGATCTTAACCTATCCTTAATCACTTCGAACGAAGAGTTCATCACAAATCACACAAACTTTATTCTTGCAATCCTCCGATTGCCATAGTTTGTTAAAGTTCCACCTAGTCACTCATGTACCTAAGGGTTTCTCTCCGGTACCTAAGTACAATGTAACCACAACGTCGTCGGAGTCGAACACTACGCTTACAGGTATGAAAGAGGCACCTGACATTGCGTCACATAGACTCCACTATCAACATTCATCGAGACCGAAAAGCTCGACCTCGAGGGTTCCATTCATCCGATGTCACCCGACACTAAATTGACCTTAAGTCATCCATACCCGACGAAACTCATGTTTCATCAATTACGACACAAAAGCGACTACGCGCGAGCAAAACAACACCAAAGCCCATCCTCATGGCTTGGTAAAATCTTTCGTCCAATAATAAGGAATGCTTGGAAGCACCAAGTCTTACGCCCTTCGCCCGTCAATCCGGCCATCACCATAGGGTAATTCCATAAGGAACACTACCCTTCATTACACTACACACTAACACAAAATGCATCAAACAAAATCATAAGCACATTTCGAAAGAAACATCGAAAAGTACCTGAACATCGTCGTCAGGTTCTCAAGCATCACCAACTAGATCCGGACACGCCGACTTTCGGTGTCCCTCTTTTCGATAATTAAAACAAGTAACCTTGTTAGACTTCGCATTCGTACATTCGCGTGACAAATGACCCCGTTGTCTGCAATTATAACACGTGGGTATAAAACCACTGGTACCACTCTTCTTCATGCTTCCAACACCCTCGAAAACACTCTTACTCTTTTTGTTCGAAAGCATCGTAGTTTCGGACTTTCGCTTACTAACGTCGGAACCACTTCTTTTCAGGACAAGCGTCTCAAAACCCTTCGCCATGTCAAACAACTCGTCAAAAGTTTTCACCGAGTTCCTACTAATCTTCTCTTGGTAATGATCGGTCAAGGTTCGGTAAAAGTCTTCCTTCAACATGAGGTCATTCCCAACGTATTCCGGGAAAAATTGGGTCTTCGATAAGAAAACGGATTTGAGAGTGTTTAAATCCATTGACCCTTACCTCAAAGCACGCAACTCGTCCTTAAGCTTAGAAAGATCGGTCGAAGTTCGATATTCCTTGAAAAATTTCGTTTTGAACTTGTCCCATGTGAACTCCATACATTGTTCCTCACCATAGAGTTGGATTTTCGTATCTCACCACAACTTGGCGTCACCCCTCAACATACTACTACCATACCTCGTCCTCTTATCGAGAGGGCACTCACTAGTACGAAAAGCCCCCTCCATATCGGAGATCCAACGATTGCTCTTTAGCGGATCTCGTTCACCATTAAAAGTGGAAGGTTGAGCATCCTTGAAGTTTTTATAGTAGAAGTCTCACCTTCCTATTTTATCTTCGTGGAGAACAACCTTAACTTATTCCTTGAATAGATTGACTACTTGCTCGTCAATCATATCTAAGAACATCTTTTTAACGTCCTCTAGAAATTTCGCCTTTTGACGCTCAAAGATGGCCTCTACCTTAGCCGTGAACTCAGAGTCCTCGCCTTGATCACCATTATCATGTCCGTTCCTCGTCTTCATTCTAAGAAATGAACTCGGTTAGGAACGCAACACGAATAAATTATATACACCGTCGCGAACAATAATCACAATCAAATAAATACGCCACCGTTCGCACATCCCATCTAGTTCAATACTTGTTGTACATCACTTACTTGACTTGGCTTGCAACTGTAATAATGGTCGCGAAGCATTATTACACTCACACGCCATGCCGAGCTCATGAATACAACAACCATCTCGCTAGATGTTCAACACAAAACAACATGATTAGTAACAACATAATCAATACATAGCTAGTTCACCTACAATCTAAGGCACTAGCTAAAACCCGAGCCGACCCGTAATCCTACAAGTCCCGCAACAATTACACACACACACAAAAAGTCTAAGTCTAGGCGCCTATCTCAAGTCACCTAAATCCCTTAGACCATGCTCTGATACCACTTGTAATGACCCAACCCGTTATCCAACCGAAAACATGGTTTATAAAGAATGGTCGACTCCAGGTGAGATGAATCTCCAAAAATAATTTCGTGTACCTCAAAGTATTGAATCCTAGGATTGATGTTTACGAGGGTGTTGTGGTTGACGGCGAATATTGAGAGTAGAAACTCCTCAAACGGTCTAGTGTAAAATATATCCATGATACCCACTGTAACAACAGTTGGGGTAGAAATCCACCTAGCGCCTTTTCTACAATAGGGTGACCACCGAGTGTACCCCAGAAAATTGGTTTATCAGTCCGCGTTTCGGCCATGTCCAACCATAAAAAGGAAAATTTTATGAGCGCAAGGACTTTCCAATAAATTTTATAAAACTGGAATTCAAAGTGGTGTAAGAGTTTCTATCAATGAAATTAATGGTAAGTTTCAACCTTAAACGGAGGATGAGAAGAACTGTGATCCAAACATTCTGTAGAGTAATGCGAAAATTTGATAAAAATCAATCAAAGGAGTTTTAAAAAAAAGTTTTAAATGTTTGATGTGACAACATAAATGGAACGAAGTTCTTAGTAAATTTAGAAGTATGTACAACGTATACCATTTTATATAAAACAAATTGACTTAGTCAAACAGCTCAATAAATGAGTGGTCTTAAAATAATTTTGAAGGTATCATTTAGTATATACTAGCCAAAATAGGTAAGGGTAAATTATTTATTTGAATCTATACATACATATATGATTTTATAAATTGTATACATGAAAATATATTTCATTACTTCTATTCGCCCATAAATCTCGTGAGAACCGCCCAATTAAACAAATGTGTAAAACTCCCGATGATAAACAGAGTATATGTATTGCAGAGGTTACAAGTTGAAGTAAGATCGTGGAAGATCGAGTAAAGGACTTGAATCGTCGTGCGACTTTTAACCAACAAATGTTACGAGGTCATGAAAACCAACGAATTAAATGTAGTTTTGACTAACATCAGGACATAAGTCCTTGGGCCAAAACTATTCCCGAGCGAAGCTGTTGCTAACAAGCGAATTATGAAGGATAGAGCATGAGATAGATAATCTGGTTAAAACGAGCCTCTCGTATATCAACCAATAAGATAATGAATATTTTCCCTACCCATGTAATACATTGGAATTTCTAAATGAGTAGTGTAAAAATTTTCTTTGGCTTGCTTTCTATTTCTCATGTCACAATATTGGGACTTCTTTATGAATTAACGTAATATAATCACGTTGGCCTGACGCCATTATATTTAGCTAATTCATAGTTCCATTCCAATAGCACTACATGAGGTCAGGACACGCGATCAACCTCGAATTTCCACACAATTTTCCTAAAACGATTTCTTAAACAATGTGCTAAGGATAGCACAAGAGACAAAACATCAAAAGTAATGAATAGGAGTAACGATGACATAAAAATGTCTTCAAAGTACCAAGAATCTCTAAAGTCAAGAATGACGTTTTCCGGTTCAAAAAAACCAAAGCACATAGGCACAACGGCACAAAGGCACGTAATATAACAAGAATGTTATATACCTAAACATAATAGCTGACATTGAAATGCCGAGCATTTAGAAGTCAAGAATGACATCTCGCGTAATATAACTCAAACGTTATATACATAACCATAATAGATGACATAGAAATGTCGAGAATTTCAGAAGTCAAGAATGACATCCCTTGGTTTCACTACCCGAGGAGTTCTTATAAGGATAAGTTCGCATGAGTCGGAGAATACGTTTAAATTGGTATGGGAGTTCCTCCCGGATTCAGAACATAATAGAGATGTATGTATCATAACAACATACATACCAATACGATACAAATAATCACATATAATAATATATTATAGGCCGGGCTGTAGACTAGACTCACTAATGCACCCTATTGACTCGGGTAACGACATCAATGCAACCTAATTCCCTACAACCAACGCTCTGATACCAACTGTGATGGCCCCGTCAAAACACTTAACGGCTCCGTCACTTGGTCCCACAGCTTGATCGGACTTAAATGAATTAGATAAATAACATTGCATTCTTTTATTCAAAAAGTTTCCCAAAAAGGAAATTTAACAAAATATGTAGTTTAACAAACCCAACATACTAAATATCCAAAGTTGACATAAAACATTGTCAACAAAATACCTTCAAGTTTAATTATTCAAAAAGAGAATGCAAGTTTAATGTTTCATAATTGTTTAACAAAAATCTGCCCAAATGCATGCAGACTCTTCTAACACAGCGGAAGCATCAAACAAACTCAAGTACCTGTGAAAACATGCGAGTAAACTGTCAACAAAAATGTTGAGTGAATTATAGGTTTAAATAATTGAATGAACTTTAGACCACAAGATTTAAAATGTTAGAAAACAAAAAACATTATTCCATTATCAATGAGCCACCTGGTAACCACTTAACCCTTTATTTACCCTTGCCAAACACAATAAATAATATACACTGAACAAGTGTATCTTCATCAAATTATGAAGTACTAAACATTTCGATTATAAATTGCTAGCGCGACTAGCTCGAAATGGGGTTGTCAAACCCGATAGATCTATCCATAGGATTTGCGTTTACCAGTAGAAACCAGTGATTACAGTTACCTGACTAGGAAATATTTTTGTTCAACTCATAATGAATAATTTAAATTTAATTGCCACTTGTGTCTAAACGTAAAATAAAATCCATGTAATCACATCCCGAAAATATACTTTGAAAAGTATGTAAAAACGGGACTATAACTCACCTTAAAGCAAATGAAGTAACCAGACAAATATGCGAACAGCAAGTGAAGTAAAGTGATCAAGAATAATCACAACGCCGACCTATAAATAAAGCAGGTCGATATAAATAACTAACTTAGATCAAGTCTTAGTATGATAACTATAGTACTTGTTGCAAGTAGACATAGAACAACACTCAACATGCTTCGGTTTGATCAGAACAGCGTAAGGACACGTACTTTCTATTTTTAGAAAGTTTCTATTTTTAGCATGTTTCCATTTTTGGAAAGTTTCTATTTTAGGAAAGTTTCTATTTTAGGAAAGTTTTTATTTTTAGAAAGTTTCTATTTTAGGAAAGTTTCTATTTTAGGAAAGTTTCTATTTTTGGAAAGTTTATAAGTTAGGAAAGTTTCCTTAATTAGAAAGTCAACAAAAGTCAACTGAAAGTCAAAGTCAACTTAAAAGTCAACCTTGGTCAAACATAGTCAACATTAATTTTAAAAGTATAAGTTATAATAATAATATAGGTTATAACGTTAATTAAAGTCATATATGTATAATTATGTCATAACATAAGTTTAATTAAATTAAATTGAATTATTAAAGTTAACATAAGTTTAAATGATATAATTAATATAACATAAGTATTTAATTAATTAATTAAATATTAATCATAATATAAGTATTATTAATTAATAATAAATTTTTAATCATATCATAAGTATTATTAATTAATAATGAATTATTAATTGATATTGCTAAATTCATGCATATTCTTAGTCGCAATATCAGTCCCAAATGTTATGATTTTATGTATATTCGAGTAGTTTTCAGTTTGTAATTGGTTAAAATGTCCAAAGCGTCGAATGAAATGCTATTATGGATTTTCAATGATATAAAGATCAAAATGAAGATAAGATGAAGATAAAATGAAGATTTCTAATGAGTAACAAAAGACTACAACATCGCGCTTCAAGACTACAAGTTAAAACGAGCGAAATCACGAAATCTGCGCGTCTGCATGAAAAAAATTATAACTAAATCATACTGACTCGAAAAAAGGCGAATCAGGTGTCCAGACGTCCGTAACTCAAAAATCTACAACTTTCAAGAAGGAACCTTACGCGAAACGTGTACCAATTTATGCGAAACGCGTAATGTTTAGGCGAGATTCAGATTCCAACAGCACATGGGTCGGCGTACTTTTATATTTAATATTACTCCTTTATAGTTTTCAGTGGTATACAGCAAAAAGGAGCAGAGAAACAGTTCAACTAGTTGGTAATACACCTACTACCTACTACTACAAGTGTATTTAATATAAGGAGTACTACACACAAAGGGAGAAAGAAAATATAGTAGTCGTAGGACAGTAGCAAGACTTGTCAAATTCCATTTCCAAATTTCATCCGTATCATTATCATTTTTTTATTTGTATTCTGTAGCATTTTAATTTTCAAGTTCAAATAGGATAATTTCAATATTGTACGGGTGTTATTATTCATGTGCACGGGTGCTCTCATTTTCATTTCTTACCATTTCCAATCAATAAATTGAAGCTTTGTTTGTAAGTTGTTCTATTTAATTTTTTCATTATCGCTATTTTCATTATTCTTGTTATTGTTATTATTATTAGTTGTAGCATTTTTTTTTACTATCATTTTGTTAGAATTATTATTATTGTTATTATTGCCATGTTTACTATATTATGTTTGTATTTTTACTCCCGCATCATTATCATGATTAGCTAGTTTACTCCCGTGTTTGCTTAGATGTAGAACCCCTCAATTATGGATTGTTATCATTTAGAATACTAAAATGTAACTTAGATTATCTTTAATATTGTGCCTAGTTGAAAGAACCATTGTTATATAATTAGATATTTAACCCTATCACTTAATTTATTAGATAAAAATAGCGAAAGTTATTTTTATTGATATAGATTATGCTTTAACACTAAAAGTGATTTAGACGAACTTATGGATAAATTATTGACACCAATTTAGAAATAAGATTCGGTGGTTTGGGTAATATTATAGTTTATATAATCGTGAAATTGTAAAAAGGGAAACCGTTACGATTTAAGTTTTGGCGAAAGTCAAAACTAGACTAGGTCTCAATTTAGATAATCGGGGTATAGTTAACTATCTAAAATAATATCCAATGAAAATTAGATTGAATTTAGTTAGTTAAGATGTTATTTAGATCATTTTAGATATTGTGTTCAATCAAAAGATCCATTATTATATAAATTTAATACTTAATCCCCGTCACATAGTTTATTGAATCGTTTAGCGAAAGTTAAATTGGTGATATATAAAATATGCTTCAACACTATTTGTGATCTAGACAAAACGTAGGATTATATTTCTAACAAAAATATAAGAATATGGATTTGGTGATTGGGTGATATTTATATTTACATAGTCGTGAAATTGTAAAAAAGGGGAACCGTTACGATTTAGGTTTTAGCGAAAGTTAAAACTAGGTTGAATCACAATTCGAATGATCGGGTATAGTTTGCTTTGTTAAGACGAGATTAGCGAAAGTTAAGTTGAATCTTAGTAAATCGAGACTTTATGAAATCGTGAGGTTTTCATGAAGTTATATACTATATAATATTGTAATCGGACTTAACAACAATCCATGATAAATTGATTATGAATTGTCTATGATTCATATCAACGAGGGTGACGAAATCTAAGTAAATACACTTTATTATTGTTTTTATTTATTATAATTTTTATTTTAGTTAATTATATTCAAAACCAAAAACCAAATAAAACCCACTTAAAAGTATAATTAATTGTCATTAAATTCTTGAATACGCTTCTCCCTGTGGAACGAACTTGACTTGCCAGTATCTATTGCTGCACGATCGGGACCAGTTGCCCGTAGTGTGATAATATTTATTAGTTAGTTTAGTTGTAAAATTTAAAGGTCGGTTTTATCACATCAACTTTTTGGCCCCGCTGCCGGGGAGAAATTGTTCATTCAGGAATTTAATTACTTTTAGTTATTTGATCCTTTCGCCAGGATTTATTTTCCTACGAAAGTTCTGTTTTATTTTTCTCTTTGTTATTTTTAAATTTCAACTAGGTTCCAGTCATACTGTAATATGGATGATTTTGATAATATGACCATGGAAAATCTTTTTAATGCCCAACAATTTAATCAATACTCTCAAACAAGTTTTGATGATAATTGGTGTGATTTATCTATGTTTAATAGGGTTGAAACTACATATATTTGTGAAAATTGTGGAGGTTACCATTTGACTTGGGAATGTGATTATCATATTTCCATGGATCAAATGGAGAGTTATGAACCCATGAACTATATATGGAATGAATATCAAGAGAATAACTCGAATCCATATTTTTATTATCCAAACCAACCTTATTACGATTCCCCACAAAATTATCAACAATACCAATTTTCTAACCAAATGCCACAAAATTTTCAACAAACTCAAAATGAAGAAAATTACTCATATGATTTACAAAATATTATGATGAGTTTTAGTGAAAGTCAAACCGAAACTAGGGATGTACTAAATCAACAATGGCAACAAAATCAAACATCTATTCAAAATCTAAAAAGAGAAATGGAGCGTTTATTTACTATTCTTTCGGAAAGACAATCGGATGATTCATCGGTTGAGTCTTCATATTGTTATCCTAACCCTATTTTACAGGTTCCAATTGAACAAACAGTTAAACAGGAGGATAAGGTGCAAATTGAAATTGTAAAAATAAATTCACAGGAATCTCTTGAATCAAAAGAATATGAAACATCTATGAAATATATAAATAAGATAAGTCAAAATGAATATGTAGTGAATGGAAAGAATAATGATGAGGATTCTAATTCCGAGGTCGGAGTGGTAGAACCGGTTATTCATACACCCGAGAACTTTTCAGTTTATAATAATTCACTCGGGTATAATTGTGATAATGAGGAGGTCGAGTTGATGAAATCATCAGGGATCATTGAGGATGAGGAGTTTAATATACTAAAACCACTTGAGGAGTCACCTTCTCATGTTGAATTTGTATACCCTCAAGAGATTAACACTTGGAATACCTTGAAATATGATCCATTTGGGCAGGATCCACCTAGGAGAATAAAATTTTTATTGCAAGCCACACTTAGAGAAGAGTTGTGCGTTGACTCTCGTGTTGAGTCATCCTTTTTCGGTCAACTGAAAAAGGATTTATCTGATATATTATATACCATCCGGGATGTAAATGAATGGCTCAATTTTTTAATTCGTGGAACTTTCTCCACTAATTTTACATGTCGTTCGATAAATATAGAGAAATTTAACCCCGCTAGGCAATAAAGTGTGGGGTCGAGTCGAGAAAACGACTTGTTGAAAAAAATCATGTTTTGTGTGCCTTTTATTCATTATGTGATTTATAATATTAAAAGTAAAAAAAAAATAGAGTGCATTTAATTCTTATTAAATTTGTGTGATTTTAAAAAATCTAAAAAAATAATATTTAATTTTTTTTATATACATTAAATTTTAAAAATTGAATTTTAAAATTTATAAACGAATAAAGACTAGGTTTTATAACCGAACTTTTTGTTATGAGAAATATAAATTTTATAAATGATATTTTAAATAGTTACTAAGTTGAAAAAAATAATAATAATAAAATAATTGTGTTTTTAGTTTATTATATTTTAGTTTATTTATATATATACAAAAATTTTAAGTGTGGGGTAAAATTTTTGTACTACTAAAGTACAACCCCATCTCATGTATGATTAACATATTTGTCGACGGGTACTTACGATGATGATGCATTCGACATAACGAAACACCAGATTTATATTGTGATAAAGGGATTGGATATATTCATACGATAAACATTTTACAATGTCCAATTACTTAACAAAGGAAGTTCTAAATACTTTACACTTTTTATCCTCTCAAATTTATACATTTAATATGATTTTATGTAATGAGGGCATTACATAATCTTAAGTGTGGGGTGGGAATATATAAATTCTCGAGAACTTATAACTTGGTGGTTTTTACGAAAATTTTGAAAATTTTTAAACAAATATATCTAGTCAATTTTTAAGGTAATTTCGAACGATTAAAGATTAGGTGTCAAAAACTGAAATTATTGTCTCCATACATTAATAATACATAAGTTTATTTGATTAAAACCTATAAAAGAAAACCAAGTATAACAGAATTTATAAACCCCATATGTTTAGAACCATTTATCACATGTTTCTATGAAGTTTATTGCAGATATCATTGCTTTGGAATGTATAAACCTGAATATCCCATTGATACGAGTAATAAAGGATGAATCAAGTCCATCCCTTAAGAAAGTAAAGTCTTCCAAAATGACACACTTGCTAACTTATGTTAGAAGATGTAGTCCAGAACAGCTGTAGGTGGACGAAAAATCTTGAAAAGTCATCTCTATCATCGGCTAGAAATCCACCTCACCTCAGCATCAAACAGGGTTTTTGGTGGTCAGACTTATCCTAACCATGAGATGGATCTGTCTCGTACAATGGGGGGCACATTGCAAATTAGCTTTTAAGACTAATGAATCTAATCTCCATATGGATGATCTCCGTAAAGATCAACCGCATCTATGTTTGACCGCGGTCAACATACATATGCCATAACAAATTGAGGTGTGCAAACTCATGGTTCACCGATGATATTTGGACACGATATAATTTTCTTCTAAAACTTATGCTATTTTATGAATTATATTGTGTAAAACCATTTTTAGGACATTCAGTTTCAAGTTCCATGATACTTCAATCATGGGGGCGGATAGCTTGCTAATCGCCGACTGAGACTACGGTTTTCAGTTACCCTCGACTGGAATTTGAGGTTAAAACCGGAAAACGTGTCTAGTGTAAAAACTAGCATGACATTTTATAAAATCATAAAACATTTTCACAAAGTCCAATTTTCCCTAAGGATCCAAATTTATAACTTTTAGTGAGATTTTAATCACGAATTTCAACTTTGTTTCTGTTGCCAGAATTTCATTTCGTGTGGTGTGCGTGTGATCCAATAAATATCGTGTGGTGTTTTCAATTCACTTCATAAAGCGTGTGTTTTCATTTCGTGTGACGTGTGTGTGTGATGAATGATTGATATGGAAAAATATGTAGTATTCCGAGTCTATTAAAAAGATATTATTGTTTGAGGACAAGCAACGTTCAAGTGTGGGGTAATTTGATATTGCTAAATTCATGCATATTCTTAATCGCAATATTAGTCCCAAATGTTATGATTTTATGTGTATTCGAGTAGTTTTCGGTTTGTAATTGGTTAAAATGTCCAAAGCGTCGAATGAAATGCTATTATGGATTTTCAATTATATAAAGATCAAAATGAAGATAAAATGAAGATAAAATGAAGATTTCTAATGAGTAACAAAAGACTACAACATCGCGCTTCAAGACTACAAGTTAAAACGAGCGAAATCACGAAATCTGCGCGTCTGCACGAAAAAAATTATAACTAAATCATACTGACTCGAAAAAAGGCGAATCAGGTGTCCAGACGTCCGTAACTCAAAAATCTACAACTTTCAAGAAGGAACCTTACGCGAAACGTGTACCAATTTATGCGAAACGCGTAATGTTTAGGCGAGATTCAGATTCCAACAGCACATGGGTCGGCGTACTTTTATATTTAATATTACTCCTTTATAGTTTTCAGTGGTATACAGCAAAAAGGAGCAGAGAAATAGTTCAACTAGTTGGTAATACACCTACTACCTACTACTACAAGTGTATTTAATATAAGGAGTACTACACACAAAGGGAGAAAGAAAATATAGTAGTCGTAGGACAGTAGCAAGACTTGTCAAATTCCATTTCCAAATTTCATCCGTATCATTATCATTTTTTTATTTGTATTCCGTAGCATTTTAATTTTCAAGTTCAAATAGGATAATTTCAATATTGTACGGGTGTTATTATTCGTGTGCACGGGTGCTCTCATTTTCATTTCTTACCATTTCCAATCAATAAATTAAAGCTTTGTTTGTAAGTTGTTCTATTTAATTTTTTCATTATCGCTATTTTCATTATTCTTGTTATTGTTATTATTATTAGTTGTAGCATTTTTTTACTATCATTTTGTTAGAATTATTATTATTGTTATTATTGCCATGTTTACTATATTATGTTTGTATTTTTACTCCCGCATCATTATCATGATTAGCTAGTTTACTCCCGTGTTTGCTTAGATGTAGAACCCCTCGATTATGGATTGTTATCATTTAGAATACTAAAATGTAACTTAGATTATCTTTAATATTGTGCCTAGTTGAAAGAACCATTGTTATATAATTAGATATTTAACCCTATCACTTAATTTATTAGATAAAAATAGCGAAAGTTATTTTTATTGATATAGATTATGCTTTAACACTAAAAGTGATTTAGACGAACTTATGGATAAATTATTGACACCAATTTAGAAATAAGATTCGGTGGTTTGGGTAATATTATAGTTTATATAATTGTGAAATTGTAAAAAGGGAAACCGTTACGATTTAAGTTTTGGCGAAAGTCAAAACTAGACTAGGTCTCAATTTAGATAATCGGGGTATAGTTAACTATCTAAAATAATATCCAATGAAAATTAGATTGAATTTAGTTAGTTAAGATGTTATTTAGATCATTTTAGATATTGTGTTCAATCAAAAGATCCATTATTATATAAATTTAATACTTAATCCCCGTCACATAGTTTATTGAATCGTTTAGCGAAAGTTAAATTGGTGATATATAAAATATGCTTCAACACTATTTGTGATCTAGACAAAACGTAGGATTATATTTCTAACAAAAATATAAGAATATGGATTTGGTGATTGGGTGATATTTATATTTACATAGTCGTGAAATTGTAAAAAAGGGGAACCGTTACGATTTAGGTTTTAGCGAGAGTTAAAACTAGGTTGAATCACAATTCGAATGATCGGGTATAGTTTGCTTTGTTAAGACGAGATTAGCGAAAGTTAAGTTGAATCTTAGTAAATCGAGACTTTATGAAATCGTGAGGTTTTCATGAAGTTATATACTATATAATATTGTAATCGGACTTAACAACAATCCATAATAAATTGATTATGAATTGTCTATGATTCATATCAACGAGGGGGACGAAATCTAAGTAAATACACTTTATTATTGTTTTTATTTATTGTAATTTTTATTTTAGTTAATTATATTCAAAACCAAAAACCAAATAAAACCCACTTAAAAGTATAATTAATTGTCATTAAATTCTTGAATACGCTTCTCCCTGTGGAACGAACTTGACTTGCCAGTATCTATTGCTGCACGATCGGGACCAGTTGCCCGTAGTGTGATAATATTTATTAGTTAGTTTAGTTGTAAAATTTAAAGGTCGGTTTTATCACATCATTAATCATATCATAAGTTTCTAATTAAAATTATTAAATCATAAGTATTTAATAATTAAATTATAATTAAATAATAACTAAGCCTTATAATAATTAAATAATTAATTAATCCTTATTATAAGTCTTATTATAATAATCTCATAACATAAGTTTAATACTTACCATAAGTATTTTCCATTAATAATAAAAGTATTATTAATCATCAGTTTAATTAAATGTTTAATTAAATCATAAGTAATTAATAAATGATATAATAAATATATATATCATAAGTCTTAAATTAAAATAATTACTTTTTATATCATAAGTAATTTATTAATAATGAAAATCATTATTTTTATCATAAGTCTTATTTAATAACCATAAGTTTTAATTAAAAGTTCATCGGGTCATAAATTGAGCCCCGGGAATCAGTTTTCGGCGAGTCTTATATATATCTTCACCTAACCAACCCACCTGACACATTAGTGTGCTTAAGAACATCCCAAGAACAGCTACCAAGTCGTGACTTACAGCCATTATTCAACTAGTAGCTTTAATCCGTTCAAAAACATGTTTTAGTCATAACGGGTGATCCGTGGCTCGAATTTCGATGACCCGAACATGAAAGTTCATCCCATCATCAATCCTAACACACTAGTACACCCTAAAGACTTTATAAATGGTCACAAAGTCAGACCATACCTGTACCAATTCGTTTTCATATTTTAATTTCAATTAAACACCATTTTGATCATAACTCATGTTCCGGGAATCGAAATAACATGAATCCGGAGTATAAAATTAATGTCTTGATGAGAGAAACTCATATAGATACTTTAATTTCACTTTTATATCAGCTAAGTTTACTGAAATAACCAAACAAACTGCTGTCCCAAATCAATCAAACCGAAAACATAAATGATCTAGCTTCAAAGGATCTTGGATGGATTGAAAGTTCTTGAAGTAGAATCATGACACAAAAACAAGTTCAAATAAGATTTTTACTCGAATTAAGATAGTTTATAGTTTTAAAAATTGAATCAAAGCTTGAATATAAATATTACCTTGACTTAGAAAGATAACCTACTGTAAATAACAAAGGTTTCTTGACCTTAGATGATTACTTGGAATGGATTAGAAAGCTTGGAAGTAGACTTGCAAACTTGAAAGTGTTCTTGAAGTTTTCTCGAGTAGTTGTTTTATAAGTTGATATAGGTTAGGATTTATGAGCTAGATTGATGTAGATTATGAAGGAAATGATGAAGAACACTTATAAAAATATGAGAGAACAAGAGAGAGATCAATTTGATGCATGAAAGTTGAAAAATAAAAGTGATAATGGTAATGGTTGAAAACGTGATTATGCATGGCCATATAAGGTCACCTTAGTTTGTAATTTTGTGAGATATTTCATGCTAGTTGCCAAATGGTTGGTTCCACATGTTTTTTGACTATCTAGGGCTGCTAAGAGCTGAATTATTATGTGTATATACCAATAGTATATACGTCTAGGAGCTGGGTATTGTACGAGTACGAATACGGGTGCATACGAGTAGAATTGTTGATGAAAATGAATGAGAATGCAATTGTAAGCATTTTTATTAAGTAGAAGTACTTTGATATGTGTCTTGAAGTCTTTCAAAAATGCACTAATACATCTTAATATACTACATGTATATACATTTTAACTGAGTCGTTAAGTCATCGTTAGCCGTTACATGCAAGTGTTGTTTTGAAACCTTTAAGTTAACGATCTCATTTAATGTTGTTAACCCATTGTTTATTATATCTAATGAGATGTTAAATTATTACATTAACATGATATTATGATGTATGAATATATCTTAATATGATATATATACATTAAAATGTCGTTACAACGATAATCGTTACATATATGTCTTGTTTCGAAATTCTTAAGTTAGTAGTCTTGTTCTACATACGTAGTTCATTGTTAACATACTTAATGATATATATAATTATCATTTTATCATGTTAAATATAGTGTAAAAATATCTTAATATGATACATATGTATTGAGTAAGACGTTGTTATAACGATAATCGTTATATATATCGTTTCGAGTTTCTTAACTTAGTAGTCTCATTTTTATGTATATAACTCATTGTTAATATACCTAGTGATATAATTACTTATCATAATATTATGCTAACGATATATATAAATCCATATATATCAACATATAGTTTTTACAAGTTTTAACGTTCGTGAATCGCCGGTCAACTCGGGTGGTCAATTGTCTACATGAAACCTATTTCAATTAATCAAGTCTTAATAATTTTGATTGCTTAACATGTTGGAAACATTTAATCATGTAGATATAGTTTTCATTTAATATATTTAAACATGGAAAAGTTCGGGTCACTACAGTACCTACCCGTTAAATAAATTTCGTCCCGAAATTTTAAGCGGTTGACGGTGTTGACGCATCTTCAGGAAATAAGTGCGGGTATTTCTTCTTCATCTGATCTTCATGTTCCCAGGTGAACTCGGATCCTCTACGAGCATTCCATCGAACCTTAACAATTGGTATTTTATTTTGCTTAAGTCTTTTAACCTCACGATCCATTATTTCGACGGGTTCTTCGATAAATTGAAGTTTTTCATTGATTTGGATTTCGTCTAATGGAATAGTGAGATCTTTTTTAGCAAAACATTTCTTCAGATTCGAGACATGAAAAGTATTATGTACCCCGGCGAGTTGTTGTGGTAAGTCAAGTCGGTAAGCTACTAGTCCGACACGATTTATAATCTTGAATGGCCCAATGTACCTTGGATTTAATTTTCCCCGTTTACCAAATCGAACAACGCATTTCCAAGGTGAAACTTTAAGCATGACCATATCTCCAATTTCAAATTCTATATCTTTTCTTTTAATGTCCGCGTAGCTCTTTTGTCGACTTTGGGCGGTTTTCAACCGTTGTTGAATTTGAATGATTTTCTCTGTAGTTTCTTGTAGAATTTCTGGACCCGTAATTTGTCTATCCCCCACTTCACTCTAAAAAATCAGAGACCTGCACTTTCTACCATAAAGTGCCTCAAACGGTGCCATCTCAATACTCAAATGGTAACTGTTGTTGTAGGAAAACTCTGCTAATGGTAGATGTCGATCCCAACTGTTTCCAAAATCAATAACACATGCTTGTAGCATGTATTCAAGGGTCTGTATCATCCTTTCACTCTGCCCATCAGTTTGTGGATGATAGGCAGTACTCATATCTAGGCGAGTTCCCAATGCTTGTTGTAACGTTTGCCAAAATCTTGAAACAAATCGACCATCCCTATCAGAGATAATAGAGATTGGTATTCCGTGTTTGGAGATGACTTCCTTCAAGTATAGTCGTGCTAACTTTTCCATTTTATCATCTTCTCGCATTGGTAGAAAGTGTGCTGATTTGGTGAGACGATCGACTATTACCCAAATAGTATCATAACCACTTGTAGTCCTTGGCAATTGAGTAATGAAATCCATGGTAATGTTTTCCCATTTTCATTCTGGGATTTCATGTTGTTGAAGTAGACCTGATGGTTTCTGATGTTCAGCTTTGACCTTAGAACACGTCAAACATTCTCCTACGTATTTAGCAATATCGGCTTTCATACCCGGCCACCAAAAATGTTTCTTGAGATCTTTGTACATCTTTCCCGCTCCGGGATGGATGGAGTATCTGGTTTTATGTGCTTCCCTAAGAACCATTTCTCTCACATTTCCAAACTTTGGTACCCAAATTCTTTCTGCCCTATATCGGGTTCCGTCTTCCCGAATATTAAGATGTTTCTCCGATCCTTTGGGTATTTCATTCTTCAAATTTCCTTCTTTTAAAACTCTCTGTTGCGACTCCTTTATTTGAGTAGTAAGGTTAGTATGAATAATTATATTCATAGCTTTTACCCGCATAGGTTCTCTGTCCTTTCTACTCAAAGCGTCGGCTACCACATTCGCCTTCCCCGGATGGTAACGAATCTCAAAGTCGTAATCATTCAATAATTCAATCCACCTACGCTGCCTCATGTTCAGTTGTTTCTGATCAAATATATGTTGGAGACTTTTGTGGTCGATATATATGATACTTTTGACCCCATACAAGTAGTGCCTCCAAGTCTTTAACGCAAAAACAACAGCGCCCAATTCCAAATCGTGAGTCGTATAATTTTGCACGTGAATCTTTAATTGTCTGGACGCATAAGCAATTACCTTCGTTCGTTGCATTAATACACAACCGAGGCCTTGCTTTGAGGCGTCACAATAAATCACAAAATCATCATTCCCTTCAGGAAATGACAATATAGGTGCTGTAGTTAACTTTTTCTTTAACAATTTGTAACAACCCTGATTTTTCTGTTACTTCCGTTAACCTTCCGTTAGTTTATTTAACGGCGATTATTTAACTTTTATGCGTTTACGTGTATTAAATGCGTACTTGATCTTTAGAGGGTTTCAATAATTAATATGGGTTGATATTAATTCAAATAAATATTTCGGATAATGAAATACGATAAAAATGATACGATTTTGATAATAGCTTTTTGAGCAACGAAACGCACGGGTTTATTTTAATAATTAATTTTATTAATTATTAACTTTTTAAAAAATTTAATTTATTGGGTTTTTAATAAATTAAACAATTGGTTGCGTTTAACGATCGGGTTAGCGTTCCGGGCCTTCAGTACAACTAAACGGCAGTTAAAACGGACCACGATTACATGGTATTGCAAAACGAGAGCCCGAGAAACCCATAGAGGGCCCCATTCGGCCGAAACCCCCTCCCCACCCCCTTTTATGTTTAATTTTGATTACTTGAGGGACTTATGTGTTAATTAGGGAATTAGGGCTAAATATATAAGGCTTGTGTAAACCTAAACTGTATAATCTTTCCCCATTATTTTTTTTTGTCAATCTCTCCTCCTCTCCCTCTATTAGCCGTCACCCAACTCACACACACACACACACAGACACTCAAACTCAATTTTTGATTAAACCTCAAGAACAAACGTTGTAATTCGCGTTATCCTCTACGCATTGGTGTGCTTTGATTGTTGATCTAAGGTATAATTGTATAAACCCTAATTCTTAAAATCTGATTTTCATGTGAGTTTCATGGTTATGTTGTCAATTGCTCAAGTCTATACGCGTACGTGTTAATTGTAATCGTTATTTTGATTGTTTGATGCGCTAGGGTTTAAAAACGAATTTGTATTTGTTTGATCAGAAAAATTAAGTTTTTAAAATGTTAATTATTATGTTATAATCAGATTCCTTGCGAAAAACTATTGAGTTTAGGCTTTGGATTCGCTTGATTTTGTTTCCGTATGATTAAGTTATGTCAATTTGAATTATCGTTGTGTTTTTGTTGCTTGATCAGAAATCTGATATTGATAGACAATGAATTGGAATGTGAGACTTATACCACTGGAAATATAATTTAAAAACACTCAATTTAGACTAGGATATCATGTTGTTTGCTTATGTATAGTTCAAGATATGCTCGAATTAGTGTAAAAGTAGTTTTATACAGCACTTGCATGAAAATAACCTTGTATGATAAAATGTGTTAACTTCTGTGATTAAATCTTTGCATATTTGAAAATTATACAAAAAGTAATTAATATTTCATGTAGATATGATAGGCTAATTGTATCTAGATCTTCGGATAATCGCGTGCGAAGTTGACTAACTAAATGAGAATCGAATCTGTAAATTGCACACGGTTTTGTACTCTGTGGATTATGTGAATTTCATGAGCATGTATGCTTCTGTAAAATGAAACTTAACATGATATGTGACTTATTATTAGTTTATTTCAATCTCGGAAATCTTATGCATTGGGCACAATAGAGCCATACTTTATGTGAATTCTGATTTGAGCTGAAAACTGAATGTTCAACTTGCACGAATAAACTGTACAAATTGGCTAAACAAAAGTTGATAGATTTTTTATATTGTTACTTTGATTTTTCCTTGAACTATGGCCACTGGTCTTGTATCAATTTCATGTTCCTAACTCCGGTTATAGATAAAATGAAATCAGTGCGCGGTCAGAAACTGACTTGGCAAACCCCAAATGTATCCCTTCTGATTCCTGACTTTTAATTGTCGTATGAGTCCCTGGCCGGACTTTTTGGAATCTATTTTAAGTATATTTATGATCTGGAGTTTTTCATATTTACTTGAATTTTGTACTATGAGATAATGTGCTAAGTATGCTACGTGTTCATAAACTTTGTGCATGACGATAAACTGAAATTGTGAAAATGATTATTCATGACCTGAAACGTATTGTTTGACTTAGGTTTGACATGTTGACCAATATTTGACATGAACCTACTGATGTTGACTTTAGTTGACTACTTTGACCAAGTTTGACTTTCGGTTTGACTTCGGTTGACTTTGTTTGACTTGCATGATATAGTTGACTTTTACTTTGAAACGCGTCGAGTCGAGCAATAAGACAACGTACACTATGAAACCACACTTATATAAGATACATATATTGACCAACCTACATACATATACTTAGGTTGCATTACTCGGCTATAAACCGTACAAGTTAATTGTTCACTTTTCAATCCGAGCTTTATTCAAAGGTGAGTCTACAGTCCCGCTTTTTACATGTTTTCAGGGATGAGAATACATGCTGTTATATTTACATTTTCAAATACTTTGTATTGACATGAGTGCTACACATATGCATAATGTGTTTGTTCAAAAAGCCTCTAGCTTGAATACATTTAATACCATCGGTGTAAGCACAATTTAGATGGACGGATCCGTTACGTTGACAACCTCACCCGCTATAAAAACTGTGGTGCATTTACTTTGAACATTAAATACATTTGAACAAGTGTATAACATTTTATGAGGTAAGGCGGGTATAGTTGCTTCTATACTCGGGTCATTGCTAGTATTCAGGTGCTCGGTTTATGCAGACGATAGAATCTCATGGTCAAGGAAACTAAACTATTTTTCTGATAACTGTTTTTCAGATACTGTTACATTATTTTAAGCCTGTAGATTCACCAACATTATTTGTTGACCTATTTTTGCGTGTTGTTATTCTCAGGTCCTTAAGAGGTATGCTTCCGCTGTGTTTGCTGCATGACTGACCGTGGAGTCAGCATTTGATTTTAAAGAACATTATTTACTTTCGCATTTAAAACTTTTATACTGTTTAAATACTGTTGGCTTGTGGTTACGATCACAACAGTGTTTCTATTTTGGGATTATTGACTTATGTTTTTGAAAGTTAATTTTTAAATAAAATTAAATGCGATTGCTTTAAAAGTCTCATATAGAGGGCGTAACTGTTAACTGTGGGACCTGGATTAACGCGCCATCAAATGGTAATTTGGCGGGGTGTTATACAATTGAAACGCTATCACTTGTTCCTCCTTCCATTCAAATTTCTTCCCTTTATGCGTTAATGCAGTCAAGGGTTTTCCTATTTTGGAAAAATCTTGGATGAATCTTCTGTAGTAACCAGCCAATCCTAAAAATTGGCGTATCTGCGTAGGAGTTTTCGGTGTTTCCCACTTCTTAACGGTTTCAATCTTTGCCGGATCAACTTGAATATCTTCTTTGCTCACTATATGACCGAGGAATTGAACTTCTTTCAGCTAAAATGCACACTTTGAAAATTTAGCGTACGGTTTTTCCTTCCTCAATAATTCTAGCACTTTTCTTAAATGTTCTTCGTGTTCTCGATCATTCTTTGAGTAAATAAGTATCTCATCAATGAAAACAATGACAAACTTGTCAAGGTATGGTCCACACACTCGGTTCATGAGGTCCATGAACACAGCTGGAGCGTTAGTCAAACCAAACGGCATGACCATAAACTCATAATGACCGTAACGCGTTCTAAAAGTAGTCTTTGGAATATCATCTTCCTTCACCCGCATTTGATGATACCCGGAACATAAATCGATCTTTGAATAAACCGACGAGCCTTGTAGCTGATCAAATAAGTCGTCGATTCTTAGTAGTGGATAATGGTTCTTGATGGTAAGTTTGTTCAACTCTCGGTAGTCGATACACAATCTGAATGTACCATCATTCTTTTTGACAAACAAAACAGGAGCTCCCCACGGTGATGTGCTTGGTCGAATGACGCTCTAAAAGTTCCTGTAATTAGCTCTGGAGTTCCTTCATTTCGCTGGGTGCGAGTCTGTATGGAGCACGAGCTATTGGTGCAGCTCCTGGTACAAGGTCTATTTGAAATTCAACGGATCGGTGTGGAGGTAGTCCCGGTAATTCTTTCAGAAATACATCGGGAAATTCTTTTGCGACGGGAACATCATTGATGTTCTTTTCTTCGGTTTTGGCTTCCTCGATGTGTGCTAGAATGATATAGCAACCTTTTCTTTTTAGTTTTTGCGCCTTCAAACTACTAATAAGATTTAACTTCGCGTTGCACTTTTCTCCGTACACCATTAAGGGTTTTCCTTCTTCTCGTACAATGCTAATTGCATTCTTGTAAGATACGATCTCTGCTCTCTCATTTTTCAACCAATCCATGCCAATTATCACATCAAAACTCCCTAACTCAACTGATATCAAATCAATCTTAAACGTTTCGCTAACCAGTTTAACTTCTCGATTCTGACATATTTTATCTGCTGAAATTAATTTACCGTTTGCTAATTCGAGTAAAAATTTATTATTCATAGGCGTCAATGGACAACTTAATTTGGCACAAAAATCTTTACTCATATAGCTTCTATCCGCACCCGAATCAAATAACACATAAGCAGGTTTTTCAACCATAAGAAACGTACCCGTAACAAGTTCTGGGTCTTCTTGCGCTTCTGCCGCATTAATATTGAAAACTCTTCCCCGGCCTTGACCATTATTATTTCCCTGGTTGGGACACCTACTTTTGTAATGGCCCTTTTTCCCGCATCCGAAACAAGTAACGTCAGCATTTTCTGTTCCATTAACCCCTGGTCCGTAAACTTCACACTTTGACGCACTATGCCCCATCCTTTTACACTTGGTACATGATACCGAACATAAAGTAGTAGGATGGTACCCTTCACACCTTTTGCACGAAATTTTCTGATTTTGATTGCCATTTTTGTTATTGAGATAGTTGTTGGGATTGTTGTTGTTGGGCCGTTTGTTGTAGTTGTTATGGGAGTTTTTGTAGTTGTTATTGGGATTACAATTGTTGTTGTGGCTAATGTTGCGGTTGTTGTGGTTGTTAAAACAATTGTTGTTGTTGTTGTAAGATTGGTGACCCTTGTCACTCTTTTCTTCCCACTTTCTCTTGACTTGCTTCATTTTGGTCTCTTCGATCGCCTACTCTTTAATTCTTTCCTCAATCTGAATTATGAGTTTGTGAGTCATTCGACTTGCCTTTTGTATGGAGGCGGGCTCGTGTGAACTTATATCTTCTTGAATCTTTTCTGGTAACCCTTTTACAAATGCGTCGATCTTCTCTTCTTCATCTTCGAACGCTCTTGGACACAATAGGCACAACTCTGTGAATCGTCGTTCGTATGTGGTAATATCAAATCCTTGTGTTCGTAACCCTTTAAGCTCTACCTTGAGCTTATTGACCTCGTTTCTGGGACGGTACTGCTCAGTCATCATGTGTTTGAATGCTGACCATGGTAATGCGTAAGCAGCCTCTTGTCCCACTTGCTCGAGATAGGTATTTCACCATGTTAATGCAGTACCTGTGAAGGTATGCGTGGCGTACTTTACCCTATCTTCTTCTGTACATTTACTTATGGAAAACACCGATTCGACTTTCTCGGTCCACCGCTTCGATCCGATTGGTCCTTCGGTTCCATCGAATTCTAGAGGTTTACAAGCAGTGAATTCTTTGTAGGAGCATCCTACACGATTCCTTGTGGAATTAATTCCACTGCTAGATCCGAAGTTATTGTTGTTATTTTGCATTGCGGCCTGCACTGCGGCTATGTTTACAGCAAGAAAAGCACGGAAGTCTTCCTCGCTCATGTTTAAGTTCTGATGAGTCGTCGGTGCCATTTCCTTCAAAAATAGCCAAAAGAATTAAGTTAATCATATAGAATATTAAGAGTAGTCAATAGTATTTCATAGCATAATATGAACTTATTTATAAAAGCTTTTTCTTCATATTAGCATTTTATAAGTTTTAATTCGGGTAGTACCTACCCGTTAAGTTCATACTTAGTAGCTAACATGTGACGACCCGAAGATTTCTAACCAAAATTAAACTTAATCTTTATATGATTTTGATACGATAAGCAATGTATGTAATGTTGAGTTTAGAAAATTTTGAAAACGATGTTCATATATTCAATTGACCTTTGACTATTACCGACGATTCATGAACTATTGGTCACAAATTAATATATACATATATATATATAGATATATAAATGTAGATATATATATATAATAATTTGAAATAATAACAAATAAGTAAAATAATATGCAAGATAATAAGCTTGTTAAAATAAAGATATATATATGAATATGATTTCTATATAATTGATGATTTTATATATATTGTAATATATTACAACATATAAAATATATGAAATTTGATATATGTAATTAATTACATTATTAATAATACTAATATATTTAAGATCATTATTATTTCTATTAGTAGTATTTTTATTATTATATATTTTTATTATTACCATCATTTTTATATATTCTTTTTAGTATTAATTATTATTAAAATATTTTTTAAAATATTGCAGCATTATTATTATTAATATATATTAATTATTAATATTAAATGTAAATGTAATGTAATATCAAGTAATTGAACGAGGTTGTCTCCAGTCATTTTCCTATGTCTTTTTAAATTGTCCTCTTGATTGATTCCTGTCTCCCGATTATTACTTAATCAATACAATGCAAACTAATTCAGTTAGATATCAAGATCAACTTTAGACTTTCATCTTCCTCCCTCTATTCTTTTTCCACGGGTGTCGATTTCACTCACTACAAAACAAGTTAGGTACAGCTCTAATCAATCACCACTAGATTATAAGAATATACATATACACGTAATCATACTCACTAAAACGAACACAAACTCACCCTTGATCAAAACACCACTCTCATCTACTTCATATTTCTGTTCCCAGACGTGAATAACCCCAACACCCATGGCTACCCTCACCGAGCACCATATCACCACCAAGAATATTCACCATCATTTTAATTGTTTTTCTTTTTTGTTTTCTTGTTGTTGTGCAAAGAGCAAGACAACCCGAAATCCATATCTCTTTCCTCTCTCTTGTTATGCTTCTCTCTCTCTCTCGCTATCACATAGGTTTACTGTTTTAACCACTGGAAAAAAAACACCAAACCCACCCTACAACCATGCTCTCGATACCTGCTGTACTGCTATTGCTATCCACAGGATTCTGTTAAGAACAGCTACTTAGCTGCTGTTTCGCTTCGAGTTCAGCTACAGATGTTTAGCTCATCTGTTTAGTCACCCATCAACCTTCTATTTGTTTTCGCTACTACTGCTGTATCATTGCTATTCCCGTTCCTGTTTTTTGATTATAATGAATGTGGTGATAAATTACAATGATGAAGAATGATGATGGTGACCAATGTTTTTTTTTAATGATGAGTATATATTCTTTTTTTTTTCGAACCAAAGTAAGTGCCCTTTTTCTTTTCCTTCATGGCCGACAACCAATTAAACATAAAACCACTTGACAAAAACTTTTGAGCTGTTATATTCTCTTATTTCGAAATTCCAATTGAGCCGTGCCTTAGCTTTTTCTTCTGGGTCGTGATTCAAGTGGAATTCTATTGGGTCATCATATTACAAACCTTGCTTTGGGCCGTAGTCATCCTGTTGGGCCGGTTACCTTTATAATTTTTCACTTGGACCTATTAAGCCCACTAAACGAATGAAGAACTCAACAATAACCTGAGCTGCTCGATCTTCTAATTGTGACAATACAATATGATATTTGGTGATGATCATGGGTTTATATGATGATGAATCATGATAAACGTTAACGATGAAGATATGATTATGATTCTGTGATGATCATACAAGTTGTTTATAAGAATAATTGCTACATAAAATCATGAAGATGATAATCATAATAACTAATAATTATATTATAATAATAAACGATTTAAATAAATGAAGTTGGTGATGATGCGTGTTTATGATCACGATTATAAATTATTTGTGATGGTGAAATGAAAATGTGATGATAATCGTTGAGGTTGAAATGGACACAAGATGATGATGTAACTAATAACGAGAATAATAGATGTTAGTAATGTAGGAAATCTGATAAATGATACATGATATCAAATAATGTTGATGCTAGAAAAATTGATGGGTTTAAAGGAGAAGACAACAGACACAATTTAAAGGAATTTAGGGAAGTAATTAAAACAGAAAATGGTCAACGGAGGAGTGGTTAAGGGTGTATGTGTTTAACTGAGAGGTCGCGGGTTCAAACCTGGACTTGGGCATTTTTTAGGGTTACTCCTTTGAGGTAGTTACTTATCTATTCATTTATTTATTAATATTATTATCTTATTATTATTATCGTATCATCATCATTATTATTATTATTATTATTATTATTATTATTATTATTATTATTATTATTATTATTATTATTATTATTATTATTATTATTATTATTATTATTATTATTATTATTATTATTATTAAACTAACACTAAATATTAAAATTTTGATTATTATTATTATTATCATAAGTATTAGTATTATTATTAGTAGTATTATTATCATTATAGTTATTAATATAAATAATAGTATCATTATTATTATTAGTAAAATCATTATTTTTAGAATTATTATTATTATTAGTATACATTATTATTAAAATTATCATTTTTATTAAAAGTATTATTTTATTAAAGTTATCATTTATTCATTAATATTAAAAGTATCATTTTTAACACTATTATCAGTATTATTATTTTTATCATTTCTAATATTATTTTAGTATTAATATAATTTTAACAAACAAAAGCTACATATATATATATATATATATATATATATATATATATATATATATATATATATATATATATATATATATATATATATATATATATATATATATATATATATATATATATATATATATATATATATATATATATATATATATATGCAAAAATGTATTAAATACATATAACATAACAAAATTTATATTTTTATTTATTTTAAATATATGAAACATATAGGTTATTAATATAAAAATGATATAACTAATAGGTTTATATATATATAAATTTGTTCGATTACAATTATGTGTGTTAATATATATATAAATGATATAGGTTCGTGAATCCAAGGCCAACCGTGCATTGTTCAATGTCGTCATATGTATTTTTACTACAAAATACAGTATAGTGAGTTTCATTACTCCCTATTTAAATGCTTTTGCAATATATATTTTTGGGACTGAGAATACATGCGCTGCTTTATAAATTTTTGACGAAATAGACACAAGTACTTAAAACTACATTCTATGGCTAGATTATTAAACCGAATATGCCCCTTTATAGTCTGGTAATCTAAGAATTAGGGAATATCACTAATTTTGAGAATTAGTGCACCCTTAATTGACGCGAATCCTAAAGATAGATCTATTCGAGTTTATCATGTCTGATGGGTGTCCCGGAATGATGGGGATATTCTATATACACCTTGTTAAGGTCGGTTACCAGGTGTTCACCATATGAATGATTTTTATCTCTATGCAGTTTGCGAAATGCCTGATACGAGATGTGTATTTATGAGAAATGAAAATCTTGTGGTCTATTAAAATAAAGGAAATGATTGTTTATGATAAACTAATGAACTCACCAACCTTTTGGTTGACACTTGAAAGCATGTTTATTCTCAGGTACGAAAGAAATCTTCCGCTGTGCATTTGCTCATTTTAGAAATATTACTTGGAATCATTCATGGCATATTTCAAAAGACGTTGCATTCGAGTCGTCGAGTTCATCAAGATTATTATTAAGTCAATTATAGTTGGATATATTATGAAATGGTATGCAGGCTATCGACTTTCATTGTAAGAGAAAGATTGTCTTTTAAAATCGAATGCAATGTTTGTAAAATGTATCATATAGAGGTCAAGTACCTCGCGATGTAACCAAATGTAATGTATTCGTCCAGATGGATTAGGGCGGGTCGTTAGAGTTGGTATCAGAGCGGTGGTCTTAGCGAACCAGGTCTTACATTAGTGTGTCTAACTGATAGTTGTTTAGATGCATTAGTGAGTCTGGACTTCGACCGTGTCTGCATGTCAAAATTTTTGCTTATCATTTCTAGTCGGAAATCATCTTCTTATCATCCTTAGGAAATTACCTGCTTATCATTCTTAGTCTAGACATGTCTTACTGCCTCTATTTCATAGACAGTATATAGATAAATTCATATCTTAGCGTATCTGTTATTGTTACCTTTGCCTGACAGCTTCCGTAGATTCCTCCGTAACTTATGGGATTTAGTATTATATATGCATATGTAAATTATGTATTGCAGGGTACTAATCTACATCCTATAACCCATTTCTTATCGAAAATCCTTCATCTGATCGTACGAGATGAATCCCTCAACCAGTTCGAGTCCCTCAGATTTCGATAGCTATTCCGATAGTTATTCCGACAGCTATTCCGGCATGGATATTCACCTAAGCTCCGAAAGCGGTGTCACCAGAATGAATCAATCAATCAGCCATCCCCAATTCATCTGATGGGTTCGTAGTTGACTTAATCAATGGAAACACGAAAAAGGCGATCCTTTCCACCAACCAAATTGCCCTCTTGGCGAAGAACCTGAAGCACTTACCAGCGAATCTATCCGAAACAACATTTTCAGCCTCATTTCCAGAGTAGCTCGACACGATTATATTCTATCCACAATTCTAAACCTTATTCATCCGCTCGTTCTGACCGACAATCATCCCGGAATAATAGAAGAAGTCAGCGAACTTCGCCCTCTAGTAATCAATTTGGAGAATATGGTGCAAAATTTACCAGCTTCAGCAACATCACCGGCACCAACAGTACCATCAATAACAGCACCATTACCATCAACAATCCATGCCTTAATATCACCATCTGTACTTCGAGTATGATCTTCGTTCTACGTATCGTTCTACCTCATTTATCTTTGTTCGACATGGCGAATATGTAATCTCTAAAGTTTTAGAGATTATTCATTCTAGTTCCAACCGAAAACTAAATGAGTTCAATATCATATTAACTCATTAAATCCATGATTACATCTGAAGAAAATATATATGTATATATGTTTTCATAAAGATTGTAATTAAAAATTCTTTCGTACAAACTGTTAATGGTGAAAATATTTTAACGGGTAGGTAATACCCGAAGAATATTTAGATTTCACATTAATAAGTTACACTGTACATTCTTCGAATCTGATTCAACAGTCATTTACTATCCCACTTACATCCACAGATATACGAATCCGTTCACCACAGAATAACCATTTTCATTCAATTTCATATTTGGATTTTGACCTATCGGAATCCAATAAGTGGCATAATGAAGAAAACATTTGACAAAATTAAAATTTATTAGAAACAAACAAATTAACTATGAAAATTTTTGTTAAGAATCCACGCTAACTGTTTCCAGCTAACTGTTCCTAGCTAACTAATTACATTTTATTTATTGCAGTTTATTTATCGCAATTTAATTATCGCAATTTAATTATCGCAATTTTATTTATCGTCATTTAATTTCTGTTATTTATTTTACGCACTTTAAATATCGAGACACGTATACAAGGTTTTGACATATCATATCGACGCATCTGTATATATTATTTGGAATAACCATAGACACTTTATATGCAGCAATGCTTGAGTTAGCTATACAGGGTTGAGGTTGATTCTATAATAATATATATACTTTGAGTTGTGATCGACTCTGAGACATGTACACGGGTCACGATACGTATTAATTAATTCAAATATTATAAACTATATATGAATTATTGAATTAATAACTGTGGACTGCTAACTGTGGACTACCAACAATGGACAATTAAAATGAATTAAAATGTTGATTATAACATATGAAACTAAACAATTCTTCAAGTTTGCCACTTGATTTCATCTTAAACCTCATTTGTATCTTGACGATTACAATCTGCGTTCAAACATTTCATGATTCTTGAAAACACCTTAATCGAGAGGATGACCCAACCGCACTTCATCTACAGAAGGAAAGATTTATGCATATAGTTATGCACCTGAAAAACTCTCGGCAACTGAGTAAACATTTAACACGTAGCTGTGCTAATTCCTTTGTGTTATTATTACCCAAAATAACTTGGTAATCCCTTTCAAATTAGCAAATTTTATCACAGCTCCAGCAAGTTAACTTTGACTTTTCGTTGGAAACAACCTTATTATAACTTTGATATATATGCGTGCTCTTTTATTGTTACCAGGGAACCTTTTATACTCCACCATATTACCAGCAGACGTACCAGCAACCTCGTGGCTTCTTGGCTTAAATCTCTCTGATAAATCATTATATTTATTCATTGAAACCCTATCATATACTCATCCGCATCTTGTAACGAGAACTGCCATACCAAATACCGAGAATCAGCAATCCGTACTTTGAAAACTCACAGCATATCTACATCAATAGTTATATGTATGACATTTATCTCTTAGAATTATGATCTTTCATTATGAAATTATGAAAAGCACTCAGTCTACAAATCAATACTCTGAATGTTGAAAAAGCTAAATGAAGCAGCATAAACCGTAGACAACCGTAAACAACCTTAATCATCAGAAGTTTGATGATAAAAAAAATAGTATGTTGGAAAAGCTCAGAAAAGTTAGAACTGGAAAACGGATTGAGCTAACCATGAAGGAGACCAAGGACAAATACAATGACCATACCCTATATTCAAAGAATCCAGGTAATTCTGGATCCGTTGAAATCTTTAGAGAATATCTTGCTCCGAAGCCATGTTAAAATCTTGCGGAAAATTTTTCTTCATCAACCTTCGAACTTGGAAATTCCAAAATATCATCATAAATATCTTCGATATTTCTGAGGATATTTTTATAAATATTCTCGTCCGAAATTATATACCTCTTCGTGCTTCCTGTGTTTCATTATATTGGAAACTTCTGTAAAAAATCTAATTTAAATTATGAATGAATTCTAGAGAAATGTAAAGAAATTGATGCATGAATTAGTATAATATAATGACACTTGATCAACGTGATTATATTATAGTAAGTCATGCTGAGTTTCTAATGGAATGTGATGATTCACAGATCATAACATCATCATGTGCCATGTTACATAACTCTTTCATCCTGCTTAACTTCTGAACATATCAAGAAAGTATATTCTTGATAGTTCTATTCTCAGTGATTCAGGTAATTTGACAAATCAAATCGTGCGATTTCGTTCTTTCTTGTTTAGAACATTAAGATCATTCGAAGTTCCATACTTACGAATTATGGACCATTACTTGATGTGCTTACTGGATAGAAGAGAAAACAGAGCATAAAGCTTTGAAGTGTAAATGGGGGTATAAATCGCAGCAAATAGGAGAGAGCATTAACTGTGGATGACAATGATTATAGGAGACAGAAGCAGGGACATCAAAATATAAGAGAAAATATAAAACCCAATAACAACACGGAGGTTACAAACCATGGATATTAATATGAATAGCAATATAAAGGCATGGTATAATTAAGAATAGTATTACCCCAAGATAATAATAGAAGTGAATAGATTTCTCCGGTGGTAAATGGAAAAGAAGAATGACATAAATGATAATTAGGAAAATAACAAGGATTAGAACGGGATTAAGCATTTTCATAATATTTTGGATGTATGAACTAAGAAAGAAAGTATAGGAATGGTGAGAATAATGAAACGGAAGAGCTTAATTTATAATGAAAATATCAGACAGAGTAATCGAGGCAGATCACCGTATTTAATTATAGAGATCTTAATTTCCTTACTCGCCGAAGAATCAAATCTTTTAGATTTCGAAGATTTTCTTTAAATCCCTTGAATTCCGGAATTCAATCGTGACTACGTCACAGGTTAAGTTAAATCTTCATTTACTCATTTCACTCTTTTATGATAGCTTCATTCATACTCTTCAAATAATCGAATTGATTTATCCATATTACTCAATGATGATAAAACTCTATTTATCAACTCATATTCGTCATGAAAACATTTTTATTGTTGGCCATGACCACCTCACTCAAATTTCGGGACAAAATTTCTTTAACGGGTAGGTACTGTGACGACCCGGAGATTTCCGATCAAAATTAAACTTAATCTTTATATGATTTCGATACGATAAGCAATGTATGTAATGTTGAGTTTAGAAAATTTTGAAAACGATGTTCATATATTCAATTGACCTTTGACTATTACCGACAATTCATGAACTATTGGTTGCAAATTAATATATACATATATATAGATATATAAATGTAGATATATATATATATATATATATATATATATATATATATATATATATATATATATATATATATATATATATATATATATATATATATATATATATATATATATATAATAATTTAAATTAATAACAAATAAGTAAAATAATATGCAAGATAATAAGCCTGTTAAAATAAAGATATATATATATATATATATATATATATATATATATATATATATATATATATATATATGAATATGATTTCTATATAATTGATGATTTTATATATATTGTAATATATTACAACATATAAAATATATGAAATTTGATATATGCAATTAATTACATTATTAATAATACTAATATATTTATGATCATTATTATTTCTATTATTAGTATTTTTATTATTATATATTTTTATTATTACCATCATTTTTATATATTTTTTTAGTATTAATTATTATTAAAATATTTTTTAAAATATTGCAGCATTATTATTATTAATATATATTAATTATTAATATTAAATGTAAATGTAATGTAATATCAAGTAATTGAACGAGGTTGTCTCCAGTCATTTTCCTATGTCTTTTTAAATTGTCCTCTTGATTGATTCCTGTCTCCCGATTATTACTTAATCAATACAATGCAAACTAATTCAGTTAGATATCAAGATCAACTTTAGACTTTCATCTTCCTCCCTCTATTCTTTTTCCACGGGTGTCGATTTCACTCACTACAAAACAAGTTAGGTACAGCTCTAATCAATCACCACTAGATTATAAGAATATACATATACACGTAATCATACTCACTAAAACGAACACAAACTCACCCTTGATCAAAACACCACTCTCATCTACTTCATATTTCTGTTCCCAGACGTGAATAACCCCAACACCCATGGCTACCCTCACCGAGCACCATATCACCACCAAGAATATTCACCATCATTTTAATTGTTTTTCTTTTTTGTTTTCTTGTTGTTGTGCAAAGAGCAAGACAACCCGAAATCCATATCTCTTTCCTCTCTCTTGTTATGCTTCTCTCTCTCTCTCTCGCTCTCGCTATCACATAGGTTTACTGTTTTAACCACTGAAAAACAAACACCAAACCCACCCTACAACCATGCTCTCGATACCTGCTGTACTGCTATTGCTGTCCACAGGATTCTGTTAAGAACAACTACTTAGCTGCTGTTTCACTTCGAGTTCAGCTACAGATGTTTAGATCATCTGTTTAGTCACCCATCAACCTTATATTTGTTTTTGCTACTACTGCTGTATCATTGCTATTCCCGTTCCTGTTTTTCGATTATAATGAATGTGGTGATAAATTACAATGATGAAGAATGATGATGGTGACCAACATTTTTTTTAATGATGAGTATATATTCTTTTTTTCGAACCAAAGTAAGTGCCCTTTTTCTTTTCCTTCATGGCCAACAACCAATTAAACATAAAACCACTTGACAAAAACTTTTGAGCTGTTATATTCTCTTATTTCGAAATTCCAATTGAGCCGTGCCTTAGCTTTTTCTTCTGGGTCGTGATTCAAGTGGAATTCTATTGGGTCATCATATTACAAACCTTGCTTTGGGCCGTAGTCATCCTGTTGGCCCGATTACCTTTATAATTTTTCACTTGGACCTATTAAGCCCACTAAATGAATGAAGAACTCAATAATAACCTGAGCTGCTCGATCTTCTAATTGTGACAATAAAATATGATATTTGGTGATGATCATGGGTTTATATGATGATGAATCATGATAAACATTAACGATGAAGATATGATTATGATTCTGTGATGATCATACAAGTTGTTGATAAGAATAATTGCTACATAAAATCATGAAGATGATAATCATAATAACTAATAATTATATTATAATAATAAACGATTTAAATAAATGAAGTCGGTGATGATGCGTGTTTATGATCACGATTATAAATTATCTGTGATGGTGAAATGAAAATGTGATGATAATCGTTGAGGTTGAAATGGACACAAGATGATGATGTAACTAATAACGAGAATAATAGATGTTAGTAATGTAGGAAATCTGATAAATGATACATGATATCAAATAATGTTGATGCTAGAAAAATTGATGGGTTTAAAGGAGAAACAAACACGATTAAAAGGAATTTAGGGAAGTAATTAAAACAGAAAATGGTCAACGGAGGAGTGGTTAAGGGTGTATGTGTTTAACTGAGAGGTCACGGGTTCAAACCCAGACTTGGGCATTTTTTAGGGTTATTCCTTTGACGTAGTTACTTATCTATTCATTTATTTATTAATATTATTATCTTATTATTATTATTATTATTATTATTATTATTATTATTATTATTATTATTATTATTATTATTATTATTATTATTATTATTATTATTATTATTATTATTATTATTATTATTAAACTAACACTAAATATTAAAATTTTGATTATTATTATTATTATTATTATCATAAGTATTAGTATTATTATTAGTAGTATTATTATCATTATAGTTATTAATATAAATAATAGTATCATTATTATTATTAGTAAAATCTTTATTTTTAGAATTATTATTATTATTAGTATACATTATTATTAAAATTATCATTTTTATTAAAAGTATTATTTTTATTAAAGTTATCATTTAATCATTAATATTAAAAGTATCATTTTTAACTCTATTATCAGCATTATTATTTTTATCATTTCTAATATTATTTTTGTATTAATATAATTTTAACAAACAAAAGCTATATATATATATATATATATATATATATATATATATATATATATATATATATATATATATATATATATATATATATATATATATACAAATGTATTAAATAAATATAACATAACAAAATTTATATTTTTATTTATTTTAAATATATAAAATAAATATATGAAACACATAGGTTATTAATATAAAAATGATATAACTAATAGATTTATGTATATATAAATTTGTTCGATTACAATTATGTGTGTTAATATATATTTATAAATGATATAGGTTCGTGAATCCAAGATCAACCTTGCATTGTTCAATGTCGTCATATGTATTTTTACTACAAAATACAGTATAGTGAGTTTCATTACTCCCTTTTTAAATGCTTTTGCAATATATATTTTTGGGACTGAGAATACATGCGCTGCTTTATAAATGTTTGACGAAATAGACACATGTACTTAAAACTACATTCTATGGCTGGATTTTTAAACCGAATATGCCCCTTTATAGTCTGGTAATCTAAGAATTAGGGAACATCACTAATTTTGAGAATTAGTGCACCCCTAATTGACGCGAATCCTAAAGATAGATCTATCGGGCCCAACAAGCCCCATTCTGGAATTTGGAATGCTTTAGTACTTCGAGTTTATCATGTCCGATGGGTGTCCCGGAATGATGGGGATATTCTATATGTATCTTGTTAAGGTCGGTTACCAGATGTTCACCATATGAATAATTTTTATCTCTATGCAGTTTGCGAAATGCCTGTTACGAGATGTGTATTTATGAGAAATGAAAATCTTGTGGTCTATTAAAATAAAGGAAATGATTATTTATGATAAACTAATGAACTCACCAACCTTTTGGTTGACACTTGAAAGCATGTTTATTCTCAGGTACGAAAGAAGTCTTCCGCTGTGCATTTGCTCATTTTAGAAATATTACTTGGATTCATTCATGGCATATTTCAAAAGACGTTGCATTCGAGTCGTCGAGTTCATCAAGATTATTATTAAGTCAATTATAGTTGGATATATTATGAAATGGTATGCATGCCGTCAACTTTCGTTGTAAGAGAAAGATTGTCTTTTAAAATCGAATGCAATATTTGTAAAATGTATCATATAGAGGTCAAGTACCTCGCGATGTAACCAAATGTAATGTATTCGTCTAGATGGATTAGGACGGGTCGTTAGATAACATACAATTCAACTACTATAATTCTATATGAAAAACTGATTACAATAAATTTCACGTTCAAACTTTTATACAATAATTTACAAACGTACAATACCGCTATTTTACATATAGCATGAAATATAGCACACAATAACTTTGATACAAGGCAATTGCGAAGACAATTCTAGTTTAACGCAAGTTGTTCCGCGAAGGCAATAAAGATACGTAATTCATAGGTCCAGAAGCAAGTCATGCATTCGGGTTTTACTAATACAATTTCCCATCCTTGCTCTTGTGGAAAATAACCGTTATGGTCGTTGGCTAGGCGTCATGTTGTAACGTCATCAAAAGTACGAGGGTTACGTAATGCCCAACAGCCCCGTAACAATCTAAAAACCTTATTTCTCACTTCAACTACTGAATCCGTCACTTGTGGGAATGTTTTATTTAGAAGCTGCAACCCGATGTTCTTTTTCTCAATTTGGTGAGAAGCGAACATCACTAACCCGTAAACATAACATGCTTCTTTATGTTGCATGTTTGAAGCTCTTTCTAAAGAACGAAGTCCTATGTTGGGATATGTGGAGTCAAAATAGGCTCTCAACCCGTAGCGGAAAGTTGCAGTAGGGTTTCCCGCACTTAATGCCTTAACGAAAACACGGCGTAACTTAGGTTCTCCCCAATGTGATATACACCATCTATTAAAGGAAAGCCTTTTATAAACCAAGGCATGCCTGGAATGTCTTTCAAATGTCCTACAAACTAATTTTCGCCATAAATAATTGTGCCGATGAATTCTGACCGACTTTAGACAAAATTTCATCAATCATATCCCCTGGTAAGTCTTCTAAAATATTTGGTTGTCTATCCTTAACGTCCATTATGTGTCTTTATACTGTAAAATAGACGAGGATTAGATTCATAAAAGATAATTAACACACAATACAAGCAATTTTTACATATAACATAAAAATACAAGCACACTACAATACATATATTACACAACATGATTACAACTCTTTATTCTGACTCACTCGTTTCTTCCTCTTCGGACTTGGTTCGTTTCGCTAATTTCCTAGGGATATATGGGGCTCCTCTAATACGAGCCGTCATTTTCATAAATGGTTTAGAAAAAACCTGGTGGCTTAGATGTTCCAGGGTTATAGTGAAAGTTTAAGAAATACGGGTGTTTACGGTACACCCCATCAGGGTACTTCATGTTAACATAAAGTTCATCGGTTTTGGGCTTGGGTTTTTCTATTTTGATGCCTTTTCCCTTATTGTTTTCTTTTGCTTTTTCAAATTGGGTCGGGGTAATTTCTATAACATCATCGGAATCCTCATCGGGATCCGATTCATCAGAAAATTGGTAATTTTCCCAATATTTTGCTTCCTTGGCGGAAACACCATTGACCATTATTAACTTTGGTCCATTGGTTGAGGATTTTCTTTTATTTATCTGATTTTCTGTTGTTCTTACTATTTCCTCCTCCGGAACCTCTTCTTCCGGTTCCTCTTCTTCCGGTTCCTCTTCTTCCGGTTCCTCTTCGGGAATTTGTGAATCTTTCCAAAATATATTCGACTCTTCATTATTATTAGGTGAGTCGATGAGATTTATGCTATAGGTAGACATCTATCACATAATATCAAACACGTTAAGAGATTAATATATCACATAATATTTACATGTTAACAATATGTAGTTTCCAACAAAAAGTGTTAAGCAATCGTTTTTAAAGAAAACACGGTCGAAGTCCAGACTCACTAATGCATCCTAACAAACTCGATAAGACACACTAATGCAATTTCTGGTTCTCTAAGACCAACTCTCGGATACCAACTAAAATGCACCGTTCATATAGATTATAAACGTTTCATATTAATTGATTTCGTTGCGAGGTTTTGACCTCTATATGAGATGTTTTTCAAAGACTGTATTCGATTTTTAAAACAAACCATAACCTTTATTTTGTCGATAAAGGTTTAAAATATTATGAAGATTATCAAATAATGATAATCTAAAATATAGCGTTTTCACACGACCATTACATAATGGTTTACAATAATATTACACAACAATATAAGTCTTCGAATGTAGTTTTTAAACAATATTATACAAGCATGCAGACTCCAATCCTTCCTTTATTTAGCATGCAACAACGGAAGCTCTTAATAATCACCTGAGAATAAACATGCTTTAAACGTCAACAAAAATGTTGGTGAGTTATAGGTTTAATCTTTATCTTAAATCATAATAATAATAGGCCACAAGATTTCAATTATAACCGCACACGTAACCCGTATACAAAATAATACGCGTAACCCGCGAATTAAAAAAAATCATTCATATGGAGAACACCTGGTAACCGACATTAACAAAAATGCATCTAGAATATCCCCATCATTCCGGGACTCTCATCGGACATGATAAAATCGAAGTACTAAAGCATCCGTAACCCGGATGGGGTTTGTTAGGCCCAATAGATCTATCTTTAGGATTCACGTCAATTAGGGTTTCTATTCCCTAATTCTTAGATTACCAGACTAAAAAGGTGATATTCGATTTAATAATCCAACCATAGAATGTAGTTTTAAGTACTTGTGCCTATTTTGTAAAACATTTATAAAACTGCATGTATTCTCATCCCAAAAATATTCGATAGCAAAAATGGGACTATAACTCACTTTCACAGATTATCCCTTCGTCGAAAAATAACACTTAGCCACTGGTCGATTCACGAACCTATAACAAATATATACATATATATCAAAGTATGATCGAAATATATTCACAATATGTTTTATTATGTTTTAACGATTTATGTTTGTTAAGTTAACAGTCCAACGTTCGTAGTCCATAATTAGTTGTCCATGGTTAGTAGTACAGAAATAAATCAATATATATTATCTCGAATCAATCCACGACCCAGTGTATACAAGTCTCAGACTCGATCACAACTTAAAGTATATATATTATTTTGGAATCAACCTCAACCCTGTATAGCTAACTCGAACATTACCGCATATAGAGTGTCTATGGTTGTTTCAAATAATATATATAGATGACGTCGATATGATATGTCAAAACATTGTATACGTGTCTATGGTATCTCAAGATTACATAATATATATTAGAATATATGTATAATACAATATAAGTTAGTTAGGATATGGCTAGTATAGATTTTTGTCAATTCATCCCGTAGTCAAATTAACCATTTTTAACCAATTTTGTTTTACCCATAACTTCTTCGTTTTAAATCCGTTTTGAGTGAATCAACTTGCTATGTTTTCATATTGAGTTTTATTTTATGAAAATAAACAGAAAAAGTATAGGTTTATAGTCAGAAATACAGGTTACAAGTCATTTTTGTAGAGGTGGTCATTTTAGTCGAAAAAAACGACGTCTTGATGACCATTTTGAAAAACATACTTGCACTTTGAGTTTAACCATGATTTTTGGATATAGTTTCATGTTCATAAGAAAAATTATTTTCCCAGAAGAACAACTTTTAAATCAAAGTTTATCATAGTTTTTAATTATCTAACCCAAAACAGCCCCCGGTTTCACTATGACTGCATATGTCCGATTCTACGGTATTCTTCGTGTTTCCAGGTTTTAAATCATTAAGTTAGCATATCATATAGATATAGAACATGTATTTAGTTGATTTTAAAAGTCAAGTTAGAAGGATTAACTTTGTTTGCGAACAAGTTTAGAATTAACTAAACTATGTTCTAGTGATTACAAGTTTAGATCTTCGAATAAGATAGTTATATATATATATATATATATATATATATATATATATATATATATATATATATATATATATATATATATATATATATATATATATATATATATATATATATATATATATATATATATATATATATATATATATATATATATATATATAAATCGAATGATGTTATGAACATCATTACTACCTCAAATTTAGTAGGTAAACCTAGTGGAAGTGACAAGAAATGATCTAGCTTCAAAGGATCTTGGATGGATTGAAAGTTCTTGAAGTAGAATCATGACACGAAAACAAGTTCAAGTAAGATTTTTACTCGAATTAAGATAGTTTATAGTTATAGAAATTGAATCAAAGCTTGAATATGAATATTACCTTAAATTATAAAGATAACCTACTGTAAATAACAAAGGTTTCTTGATCTTAGATTATTACTTGGAATGGATTAGAAAGCTTGGAAGTAGATTTGCAAACTTGAAAGTGTTCTTGAAGTTTTCTTGAGTAGTTGTTTTATAAGTTGATATAGGTTAGGATTTATGAGCTAGATTGATGTAGATTATGAAGGAAATGATGAAGAACACTTAGAACAATATGAGAGAACAAGAGAGAGATCAATTTGATGCATGAAAGTTGAAAAATGAAAGTGATAATGGTGATGGTTGAAAACGTGATTATGCATGGCCATATAAGGTCACCTTAGTTTGTAATTTTGTGGGATATTTCATGCTAGTTGCCAAATGGTTGGTTCCACATGTTTGTTGACTAGCTAGGGTTGCTAAGAGCTGAATTATTATGTGTATATACCAATAGTATATACGTCTAGGAGCTGGGTATTGTACGAGTACAAATACGGGTGTATACGAGTAGAATTGTTGATGAAAATGAATGAGAATGCAATTGTAAGCATTTTTATTAATTAGAAGTACTTTGATATGTGTCTTGAAGTCTTTCAAAAATGCACTAATACATCTTAATATACTACATGTATATACATTTTAACTGAGTCGTTAAGTCATCGTTAGCCGTTACATGTAAGTGTTGTTTTGAAACCTTTAAGTTTACGATCTCATTTAATGTTGTTAACCCATTGTTTATTATATCTAATGAGATGTTAAATTATTACATTAACATGATATTATGATGTAAGAATATATCTTAATATGATATATATACATTAAAATGTCGTTACAACGATAATCGTTACATATATGTCTTGTTTCAAAATTCTTAAGTTAGTAGTCTTGTTCTACATATGTAGTTCATTGTTAACATACTTAATGATATATATAATTATCATTTTATCATGTTAAATATAGTGTAACAATATCTTAATATGATACATATGTATTAAGTAAGACGTTGTTATAACGATAATCGTTATATATATCGTTTCGAGTTTCTTAACTTAGTAGTCTCATTTTTGTGTATATAACTCATTGTTAATATACCTAGTGAGATACTTACTTATCATAATATTATGTTAACTATATATATAAATCCATATATATATATATCAACATATAGTTTTTACAAGTTTTAACGTTCGTGAATCGCCGGTCAACTCGGGTGGTCAATTGTCTACATGAAATCTAGTTCAATTAATCAAGTCTTAATAAGTTTGATTGCTTAACATGTTGGAAACATTTAATCATGTAGATATAGTTTTCATTTAATATATGTAAACATGGAAAAGTTCGGGTCACTACACTTCACTCATATGCTTTGAGTAATCGAATTATTTTATTTATACTTCTCAATCATGATAAAACCCCACATATCGACTCATATTCATCATAAAAACATTTTTATGGTTAGCCATGACGACCTCATTCAAATTTCGGGACGAAATTTCTTTAACGGGTAGGTACTGTGACGACCCGAAAATTTCCGACCAAATTTAAACTTAATCTTATATGATTCCGACACGATAAGCAAAGTCTGTTAAGTTGAATCTCAAAATTTTGAACTATGTTCATGTATTTATTTAACCTCGACCAAATTTCGATGATTCACGAACGATTATATAAATGGATATGAATATGTATGTATATATATATATATATATATATATATATATATATATATATATATATATATATATATATATATATATATATATATATTAAACTTAAAAACGTTAACAAAGTATTAAATGTATAATACTTTACATTAAGCGTATTTGTCTCAATATATGCTTAATATATTCATCTACAAAATTAAAAGATATTTATCAAATCTCTTATAGATTGTGTTATTTTTACGGGTCTCTGTTGTAGGTCCACTGTGATTTAAGAAAACTTTTCTTTTTAACGATATTCGGAATAAATAGTAGTGTAATCTACAAGTGAGAACAAAGTGTCAAATAACATGAATTAGACAAAAGTAGTAGAGATTCCTGCTTAATTTTCAATGCATGTTTTACAATATTTTTCCTCGTGATTCTTGATAAGTTAATTATTTAACTATCATAATATTTAATGTAAGAAAACGTTTTCAATATAATAGAATTTTTATTATTAAATGTTTTGTTAAAAGAACGTAATTTTGATATAAAAAGTTTCGATATTATTAAATATATTTTAATAGGTAACGAAAAGATGATTTATAGAAGCAAGTGACCAAAACGCTTAAATGATTAAGTTATACTTCGGGTAATATAGTTTATCATTGATTAAGTCTAATTATTGATAAATGTATACGTCGCAAAACGTAAAGTACGCGTTTTCTAAGCGTACAAAAGGACGTTCGAGAAACCGGAATCGGGACATAAGTCGAGCGTCAACGTACAAGACAAAGGAGCTAAAGTTACAAGTTAACCATGCATGAGAATATAATATAATATGAAATTAATTAATATAAATTATATATATTAAATATAAAATAATATGCTGATAAACAAGAAAACAAATCAGGTGTGAGCTGGTTCAGGGAGCTCCACGATCGCGGAGCTGTATGGCACAAAAGCTCCACGATCGCGGAGCAGTCAAAATCAAAAATGTCCTATAAAAAGGCCAGTTTGTTCAACGAATTATACACCTCAATCTATATCTCTCGCTCTCTGTAACATATATATATATATATATATATATATATATATATATATATATATATTATTAAGATTAATATTATTATTAATCTTATAGTTAGGAGTATTATTATTAGTATTATTATACATAAAATACTACGACAAGGTCATGAACGAGTTATTTTCAAAAATGGGTTTTCGAGAGGGATAGAGCTAAGGAAACTATGTGTTATAGCTATGGAGGTTATGGGTAATGTTCATGGGTATTGTTCGCAAGTCAAACCTAGTGTTTATCATCTCCGTTTTGCGTCTACGTACTTTTCTGCAATATTGAATCACAATATTGATACGTGAGCATTCATATCTTATCTTTTATATATTAATAGTGTATCCATGTCTAGTGCTCGAGTATATATGTTTATTCATGCTTGTATGCTTTAATTTTGTCGTTAGCTAGTTTATGATGAATCACGAATTTGATACATATGCTACTGATATAAAGTATATGATATGCATGTCGTTGGAAAGCTATCGAAAAATTAATAACTTTTCATTTAGAAATCATGTGTTTTCGAGGAACGAGTTAAAAGTATGGTCAACTGAATTATGATTAATATTAATTAAAATTGTTTTTGAATCTACAATTGATATTTAAACAACTTGTTTGTGAGATTGATAAATTGAATTTCCAAATATTATTAGTCGAGTAAACAAAATTTTATATAAGGCACGTCTCGTTGAACAATTGTCAAAGTTGACTATTTTATCATATTTCAAAGCCTTATAAACACTATAATCTGATTTTACAAGTATTGGAAAACTATGTGAAATAGTAAAATATGTTCGATTGCCATGATAATTCAAATATAACATAGCTCCTGAAATAAATAATATTTTGAGTTTGATAAACTATAAATTCGTTCAATTATCAAGACTTATATTATGTTAATAGACATGTATAGATTTAAAGATCATATTGGGTCAAGTTAACTTTTGAGATGACTTTTGTTAACTTTTGTATGACGGTCTCGAGCATTAGGATTGTGATACACTATGACCCGACCTAGCTTATTAGACATGTATTGACCAACATATGTTCTCTAGGTTGAGATCTACGGCTATTTTGCATTCCAAGTTTCGGTCACATTTCGGTGAATGACCTTATGTGCTGCTAAGGTGAGTTTCATTTGCTCCATTTTTAAATGCTTTTACAATCTATATTTTTGGGCTGAGAATACATGCACTTCATTATAAACACAATGGATACAATTACATACTAAATTCTGCACCGAGTTTGAACCGAAAATCCCTTAGCTTTGGTAACTAGTAACTGCCGGTTATAAGAACTGGTGGGCGCGAGTAGTTATATATGGATCCATAGGGCTTGACATCCCCGTCTGTTCCACGTATAGAAACTGTAGCGACCCGACAAAATCGTCATTGACGGCGCCGTCTACTTAGGTCCCGTTACGTGGTCATAAGTCTTTAAAACAACGTTTGACCAAAAGATATGTCGCATTCATTTCAAATGTAAAGATTGTTCAAAGTTTACAAGAATAGTTCCACCACAAGTTACGTTACAAAGTTATAAGTACAAATGAAACTTATGCGACACAATTTAAAAGTAGCCAAAATACGCTCCATGTATGCATATATACTAGACATCCAATGCAAGTATCAAAATAATGAGCGGAAGCATGTATCATGTATCGTTCAAGGACCTGAGAAAACATAGCAATCTGTCAACGAAAACATTGGTGAAATCATAGGTTTAAGTAAGTAAGTACAAATGAACCACAAGATTTATAACATTTCAATAATAGTTAACCATTCCAAAAATTTGTTATCACGAGCACCCAATTATCAATGCTTAACATTCCTTCCATAGAACCCCATCACCTTAGTGCTAGAACATACACTGTTTCTCGAAAATATATTTCATTCGTAAACGGTAGCGAACCGTTTGAATGAGGGTTTGTCAAACCCATATGGCCATATAACATAAGTTCTCGCTTACACCCGGCAAGTGTAACTAATGATAATCGAATTGAGGATTTTTGTTCTAAACTCGTATGTAGAATGTTTGTTTTCCTGTACTTGTGTTCACTTAGTTAAAAATGAACGTTTATGTTTTCTCATCCCAAATGTAAGTTTCAAAAGAGTAAAAGTGGGACTATGATCTCACCTTGTGTGCATGAGTAATAAGTACTTCAACAAGTAATGTTGTGCAAAGAACAATGCTAGTCTTGACCTAAACAAATAGGTTTATATCAATATCGGTAAACACGATAGGTCAAAGTGTTCAATTAGTCCTATGGCTCGTTAAGACTCGATCATAATAGCATGTGAATCAAATTGTCATGTTTCATGCAAGGTACAAGTATAAAAGCATGTTAGAACGATTGCACAAATATTTGGTTAAGTTTGATTAAAAGTCAACTTAGGTCGGGTCAAAGTCAACGAAAAAGTCAACACGTTCGGGTCGGGTCCCGAACTATTTTCCTGAGGTTTTTAATCATATATGAGCATGTTAGAACAAGTTACATCTGAATCGGAGGTCCATAGCATAGCAAACATTTTCCGTAAAATGACCAGCGAAGACAGAAGCCTGCCAGTGTATCTGGACGGCGTCCAGATTGTCTGGACGGCGTCCAGCTTTGAAGGCTGGGACGGCGTCCAAATATCTTGACGGCGTCCAGCTTTGAAATCTGGGACGGCGTCCAAGGGTCTGGACGGCGTCCAGATTGGTATTCAAGTCTGATGCAGAAACCTTCTAAGTGCACGAACCAAAAACCAAACTAACACATTTTATGATCCGCAAACAACTAAAACATGTATCATACCCCGTTGGAAAGGTATTTTGACGAAGAAAACGACTAGACACATTTCAACAAGTAATTCAACACCTACAACAACCCAAAACCGCATTAAACGTTCATAATCAAAGGTTCAAGTTCTAAAAACGCATTTCATGATTCGGGTAACCAATTTATACGTATGATATGCCGTTTCGAAGGTAATCAAACACACGTTGCAACAAAACACTTATCAACAATATTTCATAGCATTTGATACATCAAAAGTTCATATAAATCTTATCAAACCCTAACCAAAATCTCAAAATCAATAATCATGTTAATGTAAGGTTTTCATGTCAATCAACACACCAAAACGAAGCTAATGAAGTAACTAACACTTTGAACACACAACCATTAACATCTAAACACATTTCATTATCCAAAATCAAAGATTTAACAAGCTCTTTTTCAAGTTTATGCTAATTATGTCAATTCACAAGATCGAGCATACAAATTACATATACGACATCACAATGAGCCATAGACACTAATTAACACACCTTTAAGTCAAGAAAACTAAGATTATGAAATTTAGAGTTTTTAGAAAGTTACCCAATCGAGATGAAATTAGTATCAAAACGTAGAGAATGAAGAGAGGATTCCAAATATGTAATTTGTTTTGATATTAGCCTCCAAAATCGGATTTAGATGATGAATTAAGGATTGAATGTTGAGAGGATTTGGAAGTAGTAAAAGATGAGGATGAAAATGAATGGATGAAAGGGGTTTGACCCTTTGACCTAGTCAAGGGTTTGTGAAATGTCCCGTTCTTATTGATTAAAAATGTTCCATATTAATTGATTTCATTGCGAGGTTTTGACCTCTATATGAGACGTTTTTCAAAGACTGCATTCATTTTTAAAACAAACCATAACCTTTATTTCATAAATAAAGGTTTAAAAAGCTTTACGTAGATTATCAAATAATGATAATCTAGAATATCCTGTTTACACACGACCATTACATAATGGTTTACAATACAAATATGTTACATCGAAATCAGTTTCTTGAATGCAGTTTTTACACAATATCATACAAACATGGACTCCAAATCTTGTCCTTATTTTAGTATGCAACAGCGGAAGCTCTTAATATTCACCTGAGAATAAACATGCTTTAAACGTCAACAAAAATGTTGGTGAGTTATAGGTTTAACCTATATATATCAAATCGTAACAATAGACCACAAGATTTCATATTTCAATACACATCCCATACATAGAGATAAAAATTATTCATATGGTGAACACCTGGTAACCGACATTAACAAGATGCATATATAAGAATATCCCCATCATTCCGGGACACCCTTCGGATATGATATAAATTTCGAAGTACTAAAGCATCCGGTACTTTGGATGGGGTTTGTTAGGCCCAATAGATCTATCTTTAGGATTCGCGTCAATTAGGGTATCTGTTCCCTAATTCTTAGATTACCAGACTTAATAAAAAGGGGCATATTCGATTTCGATAATTCAACCATAGAATGTAGTTTCACGTACTTGTGTCTATTTTGTAAATCATTTATAAAACCTGCATGTATTCTCATCCCAAAAATATTAGATTTTAAAAGTGGGACTATAACTCACTTTCACAGATTTTTACTTCGTCGAGAAGTAAGACTTGGCCACTGTTGATTCACGAACCTATAACAATATATACATATATATTAAAGTATGTTCAAAATATATTTACAACACTTTTAATATATTTTGATGTTTTAAGTTTATTAAGTCAGCTGTCCTCGTTAGTAACCTACAACTAGTTGTCCACAGTTAGATGTACAGAAATAAATCGATAAATATTATCTTGAATCAATCCACGACCCAGTGTATACGTATCTCAGTATTGATCACAACTCAAACTATATATATTTTGGAATCAACCTCAACCATGTATAGCTAACTCCAACATTCACATATAGAGTGTCTATGGTTGTTCCGAAATATATATAGATGTGTCGACATGATAGGTCAAAACATTGTATACGTGTCTATGGTATCTCAATATTACATAATATACAATACAAGTTGATTAAGTTATGGTTGGAATAGATTTGTTATCAATTTTCACGTAGCTAAAATGAGAAAAATTATCCAATCTTGTTTTACCCATAACTTCTTCATTTTAAATCCGTTTTGAGTGAATCAAATTGCTATGGTTTCATATTGAACTCTATTTTATGAATCTAAACAGAAAAAGTATAGGTTTATAGTCGGAAAAATAAGTTACAAGTCTTTTTTGTAAAGGTAGTCATTTCAGTCGAAAGAACGACGTCTAGATGACCATTTTAGAAAACATACTTCCACTTTGAGTTTAACCATAATTTTTGGATATAGTTTCATGTTCATAATAAAAATCATTTTCTCAGAATAACAACTTTTAAATCAAAGTTTATCATAGTTTTTAATTAACTAACCCAAAACAGCCCGCGGTGTTACTACGACGGCGTAAATCCGGTTTTACGGTGTTTTTCGTGTTTCCAGGTTTTAAATTATTAAGTTAGCATATCATATAGATATAGAACATGTGTTTAGTTAATTTTAAAAGTCAAGTTAGAAGGATTAACTTTTGTTTGCGAACAAGTTTAGAATTAACTAAACTATGTTCTAGTGATTACGAGTTTAAACCTTCGAATAAGATAGTTTTATATATATGAATCGAATGATGTTATGAACATCATTACTACCTCAAGTTTAGTAGGTAAACCTACTGGAAGTGACAAGAAATGATCTAGCTTCAAAGGATCTTGGATGGCTTGAAAGTTCTTGAAGTAGGATCATGACACAAAAACAAGTTCAAGTAAGATTTTTACTCGAATTAAGATAGTTTATAGTTATAGAAATTGAATCAAAGTTTGAATATGAATATTACCTTGAATAAGAAAGATAACCTACTGTATATAACAAAGGTTTCTTGATCTTAGATGATTACTTGGAATGGATTAGATAGCTTGGAAGTAAATTAGTAAACTTGAAGGGATTTTTGAAGTGTTCTTGAAGTGTTCTTCCTATGATGATTATAGCTTGATTCTTGAAGTGATTTTTGATGAAGATGATGATTAACTACTGGAAACATAATAGTGTGTGTGTGTTGAGAGAGAATTAGAAAGAGAATTGGAAGTGAAATGGAGTGAATGATGAGTGGTAATTGGTGAGTGGTGAGTGGGGTTAAAAGGAGTTCTAGTTAGTTGACTAGCTCATGGTAGAAGTTAAAATTGATTAGTCATACATGACATAATCAAGAGTGGAATCCCATGCTAGTTCCTATTGGTATATACCCATAGTAAGTACGTTTTGAAGCTGTGTATAATACGGGTAAGAATACGACTAGAATTCTTGATGAAAGAAAAGAATGGGAAAGTAACTGTAACCATTTTCGTTAAGTATGAGTGTTTTGATATATGTCTTGAAGTCTTCCAAAAGTATTTTAATACATCTAAATACACTACATGTATATACATTTTAACTGAGTCGTTAAGTCATCGTTACTCGTTACATGTAAGTGTTGTTTTGAAACCTTTAAGTTAACGATCTCAATTAATGTTGTTAACCCATTGTTTATTATATCTAATGAGATGTTAAATTATTATATTATCATGATACTATTATATATTAATATATCTTAATATGATATATATACATTTAAATGTCGTTACAACGATAACCGTTACATATATGTCTCGTTTCGAAATCCTTAAGTTAGTAGTCTTGTTTATATGTATATAACTCATTGTTAATATACTTATGGAGATACTTACTTATCATAATCTCATGTTAACCATATGTATATCCATATATATATCGTCATGTCGTTTTTACAAGTTTTAACGTTCGTGAATCGCCGGTCAACTTGGGTAGTCAATTGTCTATATGAAACATATTTCAATTAATCAAGTCTTAACAAGTTTGATTGCTTAACATGTTGGAAACATTTAATCATGTAAATATCAATCTCAATTAATATATATAAACATGGAAAAGTTCGGGTCACTACGGTACCTACCCGTTAAATAAATTTCGTCCCGAAATTTTAAGCTGTTGAAGGTGTTGACGAATCTTCTGGAAATAGATGCGGGTATTTCTTCTTCGTCTGATCTTCATGCTCCCAGGTGAACTCGGGCCCTCTACGAGCATTCCATCGAACCTTAACAATTGGTATCTTGTTTTGCTTAAGTCTTTTAACCTCACGATCCATTATTTCGACGGGTTCTTCGATGAATTGAAGTTTTTCGTTGATTTGGATTTCATCTAACGGAATAATGAGATCTTCTTTAGCAAAACATTTCTTCAAATTCGAGACGTGGAAAGTCTAATGTACAGCAGCGATCTGTTGAGGTAACTCAAGTCGGTAAGCTACTGGTCCGACACGATCAATAATCTTGAATGGTCCAATATACCTTGGATTTAATTTCCCTTGTTTTCCAAATCGAACAACGCCTTTCCAAGGTGCAACTTTAAGCATGACCATCTCTCCAATTTCAAATTCTATATCTTTTCTTTTAATGTCAGCGTAGCTCTTTTGTCGACTTTGGGCGGTTTTCAACCGTTGTTGAATTTGGATGATTTTCTCGGTAGTTTCTTGTATAATCTCCGGACCCGTAATCTGTCTATCCCCCACTTCACTCCAACAAATCGGAGACCTGCACTTTCTACCATAAAGTGCTTCAAACGGCGCCATCTTAATGCTTGAATGGTAGCTGTTGTTGTAGGAAAATTCTGCTAATGGTAGATGTCGATCCCAACTGTTTCCGAAATCAATAACACATGCTCGTAGCATGTCTTCAAGCGTTTGTATCGTCCTTTCGCTCTGCCCACCAGTTTGTGGATGATAGGCAGTACTCATGTCTAGACGAGTTCCTAATGCTTGCTGTAATGTCTGCCAGAATCTTGAAATAAATCTGCCATCCCTATCAGAGATAATAGAGATTGGTATTCCATGTCTGGAGACGACTTCCTTCAAATACAGTCGTGCTAACTTCTCCATCTTGTCATCTTCTCTTATTGGCAGGAAGTGTGCTGATTTGGTGAGACGATCAACTATTACCCAAATAGTATCAAAACCACTTGCAGTCCTTGGCAATTTAGTGATGAAATCCATGGTAATGTTTTCCCATTTCCATTCTGGGATTTCGGGTTGTTGAAGTAGACCTGATGGTTTCTGATGCTCAGCTTTGACCTTAGAACACGTCAAACATTCTCCTACGTATTTAGCAAAATCGGCTTTCATACCCGACCACCAAAAATGTTTCTTGAGATCGTTGTACATCTTCCCCGTTCCAGGATGTATTGAGTATCTGGTTTTATGAGCTTCTCTAAGTACCATTTCTCTCATATCTCTAAATTTTGGTACCCAAATCCTTTCAGCCCTATACCGGGTTCCGTCTTCCCAAATATTAAGATGCTGCTCCGATCCTTTGGGTATTTCATCCTTTAAATTTCCTTCTTTTAAAACTCCTTGTTGCGCCTCCTTTATTTGATTAGTAAGGTTATTATGAATCATTATATTCATAGATTTTACTCGAATGGGTTCTCTGTCCTTCCTGCTCAAGGCATCGGCTACCACATTTGCCTTCCCCGGGTGGTAACGAATCTCAAAGTCATAATCATTCAATAATTCAATCCACCTACGCTGCCTCATATTCAGTTGTTTCTGATTAAATATGTGTTGAAGACTTTTGTGGTCGGTATATATAATACTTTTGACCCCATATAAGTAGTGCCTCCAAGTCTTTAATGCAAAAACAACCGCGCCTAATTCCAAATCATGCGTCGTATAATTTTGTTCGTGAATCTTCAATTGTCTAGATGCATAAGCAATCACCTTCGTTCGTTGCATTAATACACAACCGAGACCTTGCTTTGATGTGTCACAATAAATCACAAAATCATCATTCCCTTCAGGCAATGACAATATAGGTGCCGTAGTTAGCTTTTTCTTCAATAACTGAAACGCTTTCTCTTGTTCATCATTCCATTCAAATTTCTTCCCTTTATGCGTTAATGCAGTCAAGGGTTTTGCTATTCTAGAAAAGTCTTGGATGAACCTTCTGTAGTAACCAGCTAGTCCTAAAAACTGGCGTATGTGTTTCGGAGTTTTCGGGGTTTCCCACTTTTCAACAGTTTCTATCTTTGCTGGATCCACCTTAATACCTTTTTTGTTCACTATGTGACCGAGGAATTGAACTTCTTCCAACCAAAATGCACACTTTGAAAATTTAGCGTACAATTCTTCCTTCCTCAATACTTCTAACACCTTTCTCAAATATTCACCGTGTTCTTGGTCATTCTTTGAGTAAATAAGTATGTCATCAATGAAAACAATGACAAACTTGTCAAGGTATGGTCCACACACTCGGTTCATAAGGTCCATGAACACAGCTGGTGCATTAGTTAAACCAAATGGCATGACCATAAACTCGTAATGACCGTAACGTGTTCTGAAAGCAGTCTTTGGAATATCATCTTCTTTCACCCGCATTTGATGATACCCGGAACGTAAGTCAATCTTTGAATAAACAGACGAGCCTTGTAGTTGATCAAATAAGTCGTCGATTCTCGGTAGTGGGTAGCGGTTCTTGATGGTAAGTTTGTTCAACTCTCGGAAGTCGATACACAACCTGAATGTACCATCTTTCTTCTTGACAAATAAAACAGGAGCTCCCCACGGTGATGTGCTTGGTCGAATGAAACCATGCTCTAAAAGTTCTTGTAATTGGCTTTGCAGTTCTTTCATCTCGCTGGGTGCGAGTCTGTAAAGAGCACGAGCTATTGGTGCAGCTCCTGGTACAAGATCTATTTGAAATTCAACGGATCGATGTGGGGGTAATCCCGGTAATTCTTTCGGAAATACATCGGGAAATTCTTTTGCAACGGGAACATCATTGATGCTCTTTTCTTCAGTTTGTACTTTCTCGACGTGTGCTAGAACAGCATAGCAACCTTTTCTTATTAGTTTTTGTGCCTTCAAATTACTAATAAGATGTAGCTTCGTGTTGCCCTTTTTTCCGTACACCATTAAGGGTTTTCCTTTTTCTCATATAATGCGAATTGCATTTTTGTAACAAACGATCTCTGCTTTCACTTCTTTCAACCAGTCCATACCGATTATCACATCAAAACTCCCTAACTCTACTGGTATCATGTCAATCTTAAATGTTTCGCTAACCAGTTTAATTTCTCGATTCCGACATATATTATCTGCTGAAATTAATTTACCATTTGCTAATTCGAGTAAAAATTTACTATCCAAAGGCGTCAATGGATAACTTAATTTAGCACAAAAATCTCTACTCATATAGCTTCTATCCGCACCCAAATCAAATAAAACGTAAGCATATTTATTGTCAATAAGAAACGTACCCGTAACAAGCTCCGGGTCTTCCTGTGCCTCTGCCGCATTAATATTGAAAACTCTTCCGCGGCCTTGTCCATTCGTGTTCTCCTGGTTCGGGCAATTTCTAATAATGTGGCCCGGTTTTCCACATTTATAACAAACTACATTGGCATAACTTGCTCCGACACTACTTGCTCCGCCATTACTCGTTCCGACACCATTTGTTCCTTTCGTTCTATTAACCCCTGGTCCGTAGACCTCACACTTCACCGCGCTATGACCATTTCTTTTACACTTGTTGCAAAATTTGGTGCAGAACCCCGAGTGATACTTTTCACACCTTTGGCATAGCTGCTTCTGATTGTTGTTGTTGTTGCGGTTATTATTGTTGTTGGGATGATTGTTGTAGTTGTTGTTGTTGTTGTTGTTGTTGTTGTTGGGCCATTTGTTGTAGTTGCGATTGATGTTGCGATTGTTGGGATAATTGTTGCGATTATTGTTGTAATTGCTGTTGTTGTTGTATTGGTGATTCTTATCACCCTTTTCCTCCCACTTTCTTTTGACTTGCTTCACATTGGCCTCTTCAGCAGTCTGTTCTTTAATTCTTTCTTCAATCTGGTTCACTAGTTTGTGAGCCATTCTACATGCCTGTTGTATGGAGGCGGGCTCGTGTGAACTTATATCTTCTTGGATTCTTTCCGGTAATCCTTTCACAAACGCGTCGATCTTCTCTTCCTCATCTTCGAATGCTCCCGGACACAATAGGCACAATTCTGTGAATCGTCTTTCGTACGTGGTAATATCAAATCCTTGGGTTCGTAACCCTCTAAGTTCTGTCTTGAGCTTATTGACCTCGGTTCTGGGACGGTACTTCTCGTTCATCAAGTGCTTGAATGCTGACCACGGTAGTGCGTACGCATCGTCTTGTCCCACTTGCTCTAGATAGGTATTCCACCATGTTAACGCAGAACCTGTGAAGGTATGCGTAGCGTACTTTCCTTTGTCCTCTTCAGTACACTTACTTATGGCAAACACCGATTCGACCTTCTCGGTCCACCGTTTCAATCCAATCGGTCCTTCGGTTCCATCAAATTCCAAAGGTTTGCAGGCAGTGAATTCTTTGTAGGTGCATCCTACACGATTTCCTGTACTGCTAGATCCAAGGTTATTGTTGGTATGTAGCGCAGCCTGTACTGCGGCTATGTTTGAAGCTAGAAAAGTACGGAATTCCTCTTCATTCATATTCACGGTGTGTCGAGTAGTCGGTGCCATTTCCTTCAAAATAGTCAAATGGAACAAGTTAATCATACAGAATATTAAGAGTAGTTAATAGTATTTCGTAGCATAATATGAACTCATTTATAAAAGCTTTTTCTTCATATTAGCGTTTTATAAGTTTAAATTCGGGTAGTACCTACCCGTTAAGTTCATACTTAGTAGCTAATATACAATTCAACTACTACAATTCTATATAAAAAACTGATTATAATAATATTTCGCGTTCAAACTTTTATACAATATTTTACAAACTTACAATACCACTTATTTTACATAAAGCATGAAATATAGAACACAATAACTTTGATATAAGATAGTTGTGAAGATAATTCTAGCTAGTACACAAGTCGTTCAGCAAAGGCAATAAAGACACGTAATTCATACGTCCAGAAACAAGTCATGCATTCTGGTTTTACTAGGACTACTTCCCATCCTTGGTCTTGTGGAACATAACCGTTATGGCCGTTGATAAGACAGCGTGTTGTAACGTCGTCAAAGGGACGAGGGTTACATAATGTCCAACAGTCCCATAACAATCTAAAAACCTCATTTCTTACCCCAATTACCGACTCCGTCACTTGTGGGAACGTTTTGTTTAATAGTTGTAGGCCGATGTTCTTGTTCTCACTTTGGTGAGAAGCGAACATTACTAATCCGTAAGCATAACATGCTTCTTTATGTTGCATGTTAGCCGCTTTTTCTAAATCACGAAGTCCAATATTCGGATATATTGAGTCAAAATAATTTCTTAACCCATTGCGTAAAATAGCATTTGGGTTCCTCGCAATATATGCGTCAAAGTAAACACATTGTAACTTATGGATTTCCCAATGTGATATCCCCCATCTTTCGAATGAAAGCCTTTTATAAACCAAGGCATTCTTGGAACGTTCTTCGAATGTCTTACAAACTGATCTCACCTTAAATAGTTGTGCCGAAGAATTCTGACCGACTCTAGACAAGATTTCATCAATCATGTCTCCGGGTAGTTCTCTTAAAATATTGGGTTGTCTATCCATTTTGTGTTTTTATACTGTAAAATAGACAAGAGTTAGATTCATAAAAAAAATACTTATTAATACAAGCAATTTTTACATATATCATAAAGCATAAGCACACTATATTACATATATTACACCACATGAATACAACTATCTTATTCCGACTCGCTTGTTTCTTCTTCTTTGGTTTTGGTTCATTTTGCCAAGTTTCTAGGGATATATGATGTTCCCCTAATACGAGCCGACGTTTTCCACATTGGTTTAGAAAAACCTGGTGGTTTAGAGGTTCCCGGGTCATTGTTACAACTTAAGGACTTCGGGGGTTGACGATACATATAAAGTTCATCGGGGTTGGAATTAGATTTCTCTATTTTTATGCCCTTTCCCTTATTATTTTCTTTTGCCTTTTTAAATTCAGTTGGGGTAATTTCTATAACATCATCGGAATTCTCGTCGGAATCCGATTCATCGGAGAATTGGTAATCCTCCCAATATTTTGCTTCCTTAGCGGAAACACCATTGACCATAATTAACCTTGGTCGGTTGGTTGAGGATTTTCTTTTACTTAACCGTTTTATTATTTCCCCCACCGGTTCTATTTCTTCATCCGGTTCCAATTCTTCTTCCGGTTCCGATTCTTCTTCCGGTTCCGACTCTTCTTCCGGTTCCTCTTCGGGAACTTGTGAATCAGTCCACGAATCATTCCAATTTACATTTGACTCTTCATTATTATTAGGTGAGTCAATGGGACTTGTTCTAGAGGTAGACATCTATCACATAATATCAAACGCGTTAAGAGATTAATATATCACATAATATTCACATGTTAAAAATATATAGTTTCCAACAAAATTTGTTAAGCAATCATTTTTCAAGTAAACACGGTCGAAGTCCAGACTCACTAATGCATCCTAACAAACTCGATAAGACACACTAATGCAAAATTCTGGTTCTCTAAGACCAACGCTCGGATACCAACTGAAATGTCCCGTTCTTATTGATTAAAAACGTTCCATATTAATTGATTTCGTTTCGAGGTTTTGACCTCTATATGAGACGTTTTTCAAAGACTGCATTCATTTTTAAAACAAACCATAACCTTTATTTCATAAATAAAGGTTTAAAAAGCTTTACGTAGATTATCAAATAATGATAATCTAAAATATCCTGTTTACACACGACCATTACATAATGGTTTACAATACAAATATGTTACATCGAAATCAGTTTCTTGAATGCAGTTTTTACACAATATCATACAAACATGGACTCCAAATCTTGTCCTTATTTTAGTATGCAACAGCGGAAGCTCTTAATATTCACCTGAGAATAAACATGCTTTAAACGTCAACAAAAATGTTGGTGAGTTATAGGTTTAACCTATATATATCAAATCGTAACAATAGACCACAAGATTTCATATTTCAATACACATCCCATACATAGAGATAAAAATCATTCATATGGTGAACACCTGGTAACTGACATTAACAAGATGCATATATAAGAATATCCCCATCATTCCGGGACACCCTTCGGATATGATATAAATTTCGAAGTACTAAAGCATCCGGTACTTTGGATGGGGTTTGTTAGGCCCAATAGATCTATCTTTAGGATTCGCGTCAATTAGGGTGTCTGTTCCCTAATTCTTAGATTACCAGACTTAATAAAAAGGGGCATATTCGATTTCGATAATTCAACCATAGAATGTAGTTTCACGTACTTGTGTCTATTTTGTAAATCATTTATAAAACCTGCATGTATTCTCATCCCAAAAATATTAGATTTTAAAAGTGGGACTATAACTCACTTTCACAGATTTTTACTTCGTCGAGAAGTAAGACTTGGCCACTGTTGATTCACGAACCTATAACAATATATACATATATATTAAAGTATGTTCAAAATATATTTACAACACTTTTAATATATTTTGATGTTTTAAGTTTATTAAGTCAGCTGTCCTCGTTAGTACCCTACAACTAGTTGTCCACAGTTAGATGTACAGAAATAAATTGATAAATATTATCTTGAATCAATCCACGACCCAGTGTATACGTATCTCAGTATTGATCACAACTCAAACTATATATATTTTGGAATCAACCTCAACCCTGTATAGCTAACTCCAACATTCACATATAGAGTGTCTATGGTTGTTCTGAAATATATATAGATGTGTCGACATGATAGGTCGAAACATTGTATACGTGTCTATGGTATCTCAAAATTACATAATATACAATACAAGTTGATTAAGTTATGGTTGGAATAGATTTGTTATCAATTTTCACGTAGCTAAAATGAGAAAAATTATCCAATCTTGTTTTACCCATAACTTCTTCATTTTAAATCCGTTTTGAGTGAATCAAATTGCTATGGTTTCATATTGAACTCTATTTTATGAATCTAAACAGAAAAAGTATAGGTTTATAGTCAGAAAAATAAGTTACAAGTCGTTTTTGTAAAGGTAGTCATTTCAGTCGAAAGAACGACATCTAGATGACCATTTTAGAAAACATACTTCCACTTTGAGTTTAACCATAATTTTTGGATATAGTTTCATGTTCATAATAAAAATCATTTTCTCAGAATAACAACTTTTAAATCAAAGTTTATCATAGTTTTTAATTAACTAACCCAAAACAGCCCGCGGTGTTACTACGACGGCGTAAATCCAGTTTTACGGTGTTTTTCGTGTTTCCAAGTTTTAAATCACTAAGTTAGCATATCATATAGATATAGAACATGTGTTTAGTTAATTTTAAAAGTCAAGTTAGAAGGATTAACTTTTGTTTGCGAACAAGTTTAGAATTAACTAAACTATGTTCTAGTGATTACGAGTTTAAACCTTCGAATAAGATAGTTTTATATATATGAATCGAATGATGTTATGAACATAATTACTACCTCAAGTTTAGTAGGTAAACCTACTGGAAGTGACAAGAAATGATCTAGCTTCAAAGGATCTTGGATGGCTTGAAAGTTCTTGAAGTAGGATCATGACACAAAAACAAGTTCAAGTAAGATTTTTACTCGAATTAAGATAGTTTATAGTTATAAAAATTGAATCAAAGTTTGAATATGAATATTACCTTGAATAAGAAAGATAACCTACTGTATATAACAAAGGTTTCTTGATCTTAGATGATTACTTGGAATGGATTAGAAAGCTTGGAAGTAAATTAGTAAACTTGAAGGGATTTTTGAAGTGTTCTTGAAGTGTTCTTCCTATGATGATTATTGCTTGATTCTTGAAGTGATTTTTGATGAAGATGATGATTAACTACTGGAAAAATACGTTCATAATAGTGTGTGTGTGTTGAGAGAGAATTAGAAAGAGAATTGGAAGTGAAATGGAGTGAATGATGAGTGGTAATTGGTGAGTGGTGAGTGGGGTTAAAAGGAGTTCTAGTTAGTTGACTAGCTCATGGTAGAAGTTAAAATTGATTAGTCATACATGACATAATCAAGAGTGGAATCCCATGCTAGTTCCTATTGGTATATACCCATAGTAAGTACGTTTTGAAGCTGTGTATAATATGGGTAAGAATACGACTAGAATTCTTGATGAAAGAAAAGAATGGGAAAGTAACTGTAACCATTTTTGTTAAGTATGAGTGTTTTGATATATGTCTTGAAGTCTTCCAAAAGTATTTTAATACATCTAAATACACTACATGTATATACATTTTAACTGAGTCATTAAGTCATCGTTAGTCGTTACATGTAAGTGTTGTTTTGAAACCTTTAAGTTAACGATCTCAATTAATGTTGTTAACCCATTGTTTATTATATCTAATGAGATGTTAAATTATTATATTATCATGATATTATGATATATTAATATATCTTAATATGATATATATACATTTAAATGTCGTTACAACGATAACCGTTACATATATGTCTCGTTTCGAAATCCTTAAGTTAGTAGTCTTGTTTATATGTATATAACTCATTGTTAATATACTTATGGAGATACTTACTTATCATAATCTCATGTTAACCATATGTATATCCATATATATATCGTCATGTCGTTTTTACAAGTTTTAACGTTCGTGAATCGCCGGTCAACTTGGGTGGTCAATTGTCTATATGAAACATATTTCAATTAATCAAGTCTTAACAAGTTTGATTGCTTAACATGTTGGACACATTTAATCATGTAAATATCAATCTCAATTAATATATATAAACATGGAAAAGTTCGGGTCACTACAGTTTGATCCCTTGTCAAGTTTAGTCCCTCAACTTTCGTTCGGGTGCGTGAATTACCTAAACGAGATAATTTAAAACGCATATTAACGGGAGATGTTATAGTCATATAACGGACTTTAAATAATTAAACGGAAAGTAACCGGAAAAAGGTAGGATGTTACATTACCTACTCCTTAAAAGAAATTTCGTCCCGAAATTTAAGTAGGCGTAGTAGTCGTTGTTTCTTCCTCGAGATCTTGCGTTTCCGAATTCATGAATAGATGAGGATACTTCCTTTGCATTTGATCTTGTCTTTCCCAAGTAAACTCGGGTCCCCTTTTGGCATTCCAACGGACCTTGACAATTGGAACTCGGCTTTGTTTTAACGTTTTGACGGAGGTGTCCACAATTTCAACCGGTTCCTCCACAAAATGAAGTTTGTCATCGATAGTAAGCTCCTCGAGAGGGATGACGAGTTCGGGTTCGGCTAAACACTTTTTCAAGTTAGATACATGGAAAGTAGGATGAACGGAACTCAGTTGAGGCGGAAGATCTAAACGATAAGCAACGGTTCCAACACGCTCCAAGATTTCGAAAGGACCAATATACCGCGGATTTAGCTTCCCGCGTTTCCCGAAACGAATTACACCTTTCCAAGGTGCGACTTTTAACATTACGCGATCACCGACTTGGAATTCGAGGTCGTTGCATCTAGTGTCGGTATAGCTCTTTTGACGACTACGGGCCGTCCTAAGCCTATCTCGGATTTGAACGATCTTCTCGGTTGTTTCATGAATAAGTTCGGGACCAGTGATTTGTTTGTCGCCTACTTCGGCCCAACAAAGAGGAGAACGACATTTTCGGCCATATAATGCTTCGAATGGTGCAGCGTTAATACTCGCGTGATAACTATTGTTGTAGGAGAATTCGGCGAGAGGCAAGTGCTTATCCCAAGCTTTTCCAAAGTCGACAACGCAAGCTCGTAGCATGTCTTCCAAGGTTTGAATTGTGTGTTCGCTTTGTCCGTCGATTTGTGGATGATATGCGGTGCTCATGTCTAAACGCGTTCCCAATGCTTCTTGCAAAGTACGCCAAAATCTAGAAACAAAACGGCCATCTCGGTCGGAGATAATCGATAAGAGTACACCGTGTCGGGCTACGATTTCTTTGATGTAGAGTTGTGCGAGTTTCTCCATGTTGTCGGTTTCCTTCATGGCTAGGAAGTGCGCGGATTTGGTGAGTCGGTCAACAAAAACCCAAATAGTATCATAACTGCCAACCGTCTTTGGTAGTTTGGTGATAAAATCCATCGTTATCCTTTCCCATTTCCATTGCGGGATTTCGGGTTGTTGAAGTAGTCCGGACGGTCTTTGATGTTCGGCTTTGACTTTGGAGCAAGTTAGGCACTTTCCAACATAAGTAGCGACGTCCCTTTTAATGTTCAGCCACCAATATTGTTCTTTGAGGTCGTGGTACATCTTATTGGCACCGGGGTGAATCGAATATCTTGACTTATGGGCTTCGTCTAAAATAAGGCTTCGCAAGTCCCCATAACTAGGTACCCAAATTCTTCCGGCGAAATATCGGAGTCCGGTTTCTTTAACTTCGAATCGAGAGGTGAGGACGTTCAGGTGTTCGAGAGAGATGTTTTCATCCTTGAGAGCTTCGTCTTGGGCTACACGAATTTGACTATTGAGGTTGGTGTGAATGGTGATGTTTAAAGCTCGGACACGAAGAGGCACAGCTCTTTCTTTTCGACTTAAGGCATCGGCTACTACGTTTGCCTTCCCGGGATGGTAACGAAGCTCGCAATTGTAATCGTTCAAAGTTTCAATCCACCGTCGTTGTCTCATGTTTAGTTGCTTTTGACCGAAGATGTGTTGAAGGCTTTTGTGATCGGTGAAGATAGTACTCTTGGTTCCATAAAGATAGTGTCTCCACATTTTAAGTGCAAAGACAACGGCTCCGAGTTCGAGATCATGAGTCGTGTAATTCCGTTCATGAATTTTTAGTTGTCGAGAGGCATAAGCAATGACTTTCTTCCGTTGCATCAATACACACCCAAAACCATGTTTCGAGGCATCGTAATATACAACAAAATCATCATTGCCTTCGGGAAGTGACAAGATAGGAGCGGTGGTTAGCTTTGTCTTCAAGATTTGAAACGTGGATTCTTGCTCGGTCGCCCAAATGAATTTCTTTCCCTTGTGAGTTAATGCAGTTAGAGGACGTGCAACCAAAGAGAAGTTTTCGATGAATCTACGATAGTACCCGGCGAGACCCAAGAATTGACGAATGTGAGTAGGTGTAGTAGGAGTCTCCCATTTACTAATGGCTTCGATTTTCGTGGGATCGACTTTAATACCTTGATCACTTACAACATGACCAAGAAATTGAACTTCCTTCAACCAAAATTCACACTTGGAGAATTTGGCATAAAGTCGTTCTTGTCTCAAGAGTTCAAGCACAAGTCGGAGATGTTGTTCGTGCTCTTCTTCATTTTTAGAATAGATCAATATGTCATCGATGAACACAATAACGAATTTATCGAGATACGGTTTGCACACGCGGTTCATAAGATCCATGAACACCGCTGGTGCGTTAGTGAGACCAAATGGCATGACAAGGAATTCATAACTACCATAACGAGTCCGGAAAGCGGTTTTGGAGACATCTTCCCCCTTAACCCTTAATTGATGATAACCCGAGCGGAGATCGATTTTCGAATATACACAAGATCCTTGTAGTTGATCAAAGAGGTCATCGATGCGAGGAAGAGGATATCGGTTCTTAACCGTCAATTTATTTAGTTCACGATAATCAATGCACATTCGTAGGGATCCGTCTTTCTTTTTAACAAACAAAATCGGAGCGCCCCATGGTGAATGGCTAGGTTGGATAAAACCACGGTCAAGTAGTTCTTGGATTTGACTTTGCAATTCTTGCATTTTGGATGGAGCAAGTCTATACGGTGCACGTGCTACAGGTGCGGCTCCCGAAATAAGATCGATTTGGAATTCTACTGGTCGATGAGGCGGAAGACCCAACAATTCGTCGGGAAATACATCGGAAAAGTCACTAACAATTGGCACATCATCGATATGCTTCTCTTCGGACTCGACTTTCTTAACGTGGGCAAGGATCGCAAAACAACCCTTACGGAGTAGTTTTCTAACTTTAAGGCACGAAACGAGGTTGAGTCTGGTGCAACTCTTATCGCCATAAACAATCAAAGGTTCACCATTCTCGATAGGAATTCGGATTGCGTTAAGATCACAAAGGATGTGAGACTTCGTTTTGACTAACCAATTCATACCGATTATTACATCAAAGCTTCCTAGTTCCATGGGTATCAAGTCAATTTCAAATTCCTTACCTAAAATGTTTAACGTACACCCCCGGTAATATGTGTCGGCACTTAATAGTTTCCCGTTAGCCACTTCAAGGGTATAAGTGGTATCTAATGGAAGAGGTGGAGTGCTAAAAGAATGAGTCAAAGTCTTGGATACAAAGCATTTATCGGCACCCGAATCGAATAAGCAAGAGACATAAGAATTGTTGAGAAGAAACGTACCCGTGACTAGTTCAGTGTCATCCCGGGCTTCCTCGATGTTGATGTTGAAAGCTCGGCCACGCGTGTTGGGGTTATCTTTCTTCTTTGGGCATGCATTTCTATAATGACCCATTTGGCCACATTCGTAACAAGTGCCCGTCTTTGGTGCACTGGGCCACTTTCGAGCGACGGGAGTGGCACTTTTACAATCGTTGGCCTTATGACCAATTCCTTGGCACCGATGGCAAATTAGCTTACTACATTTGCCAAAGTGATGTTTGTTGCATTTGTTGCAAAGAGGTAGGTTTCCGGCATAACCCTTCTTACCATCGGAGGTGAAAGATTTCTTGGCAAAGTTGTTGTTGCTTGATTGGGGAGCTTCCCATTTTCTTTTGTTGTTACCCGACTTGTCCTCGGCTTTAGGTGCCGGTACTACGATTTCGTCCACAGTCTCTATCAATTTGCGAGCCATGTTCAAAGCTTCTTGATGATTAGGGGGTTTGGATGACATTACTCCGTGTTTGATGCTCTTTGGAAGACCATCCATGTAAAGTTCAACCCTTAAAGACTCGGGGTTCACAAGGTTTGGGCACATCAAGGCTAGTTCAGAAAATCGTTGATTATAGGCCTTGAGATCGTTTCCGACCGCTTTTATAGTTCTTAGCTCTTGTTCGAGCTTTCGGGTTTCCTCGCGCGGAAAGTATTCGGTGATCATCTTTCCTTTCAAATCGGACCAAGAGAGAGCGTGGGCTTCATCGGTACCCACCGATTGTACATAGGTGTTCCACCAAGTGAGAGTGACGCCGGAGAAAGTGTGAGTGGAGTACTTGACCTTGTCTTGGTCCCGACAACCGCTTATGCTAAAAACGGCTTCCGTTTGCTCAAACCATCGAGTGAGAGCAACCGGTCCTCCAGTCCCATCGAAAGTGTGAGGTTTGCACCCCATGAAAGCTTTATAGGAGCATCCCTCGTTTGAGTTACCGGCTCCATTGTTGTTGTTGTTGTTGTTGTTGTGGTTGTTATTATTATTGTTGTTGGATGAGTGACCGGCCATGGCCGCATCTACGGCGGTGGCTATCATGCGTTGTAGAGCTTGTTCGGGAGTTTCACGGCGTGGCGCACGGCGAGGAGGCATTGTTCCTTCAAAACAAAAGAATACCGTTGGTTAGTATTCTAAATAATACTAACCGTGATATGGAATAAAGATAGAGAGAAAATTTTCCTTGACTCGCCTTAAATTCTTTATGCCACAATGTCGGAACTTTCATATGAGTCACCGTAATATAATCCCGGAAATTATATTACCCTGATTCATATGTGCATTCGACATCATATCATATAGTCAAGGTGGCGTGTCAATCAAATTAAACAACGTGAGATTAAGATGAACTAAGAGTAGATATGAGTAGAAGCGTTCGAGTATAAATGCACAAGTAGTCAAGTAATTCCTACTTCAAGTCTATATGCCGGTTGTAGTCTAGACTCACCAATGTACCCTATGACTCGAGGTTGACACCAATGAACTCTAAATCCCTACAACCAATGCTCTGATACCATCTGTAGCGATCCGACAAAATCGTCATTGACGGCGCCGTCTACTTAGGTCTCGTTACGTGGTCATAAGTCTTTAAAACAACGTTTGACCAAAAGATATGTCACATTCATTTCAAATGTAAAGATTGTTCAAAGTTTACAAGAATAGTTCCACCACAAGTTACGTTACAAAGTTATAAGTACAAATGAAACTTATGCGACACAATTTAAAAGTAGCCAAAAGACGCTCCATGTATGCATATATACTCGACATCCAATGCAAGTATCAAAATAATGAGCGGAAGCATGTATCATGTATCGTTCAAGGACCTGAGAAAACATAGCAATCTGTCAACGAAAACGTTGGTGAAATCATAGGTTTAAGTAAGTAAGTACAAATGAACCACAAGATTTATAACATTTCAATAATAGTTAACCATTCCAAAAATTTGTTATCACGAGCACCCAATTATCAATGCTTAACATTCCTTCCATAGAACCCCATCACCTTAGTGCTAGAACATACACTGTTTCTCGAAAATATATTTCATTCGTAAACGGTAGCGAACCGTTTGAATGAGGGTTTGTCAAACCCATATGGCCATATAACATAAGTTCTCGCTTACACCCTGCAAGTGTAACTAATGATAATCGAATTGAGGATTTTTGTTCTAAACTCGTATGTAGAATGTTTGTTTTCCTGTACTTGTGTTCACTTAGTTAAAAAGGAACGTTTATGTTTTCTCATCCCAAATGTAAGTTTCAAAAGAGTAAAAGTGGGACTATGATCTCACCTTGTGTGCACGAGTAATAAGTACTTCAACAAGTAATGTTGTGCAAAGAACAATGCTAGTCCTGACCTAAACAAATAGGTTTATATCAATATCGGTAAACACGATAGGTCAAAGTGTTCAATTAGTCCTATGGCTCGTTAAGACTCGATCATAATAGCATGTGAATCAAATTGTCATGTTTCATGCAAGGTACAAGTATAAAAGCATGTTAGAACGATTGCACAAATATTTGGTTAAGTTTGATTAAAAGTCAACTTAGGTCGGGTCAAAGTCAACGAAAAAGTCAACACGTTCGGGTCGGGTCCCGAACTATTTTTATGAGGTTTTTAATCATATATGAGCATGTTAGAACAAGTTACATCTGAATCGGAGGTCCATAGCATAGCAAACATTTTCCGTAAAATGACCAGCGAAGACAGAAGCCTGCCAGTGTATCTGGACGGCGTCCAGATTGTCTGGACGGCGTCCAGATTGTCTGGATGGCGTCCAGCTTTGAAGGCTGGGACGGCGTCCAAATATCTGGACGGCGTCCAGCTTTGAAATCTGGGACGGCGTCCAAGGGTCTGGACGGCGTCCAGATTGGTATTCAAGTCTGATGCAGAAACCTTCTAAGTGCACGAACCAAAAACCAAACTAACACATTTTATGATCCGCAAACAACCAAAACATGTATCATACCCCGTTGGAAAGGTATTTTGACGAAGAAAACGACTAGACACATTTCAACAAGTAATTCAACACCTACAACAACCCAAAACCGCATTAAACGTTCATAATCAAAGGTTCAAGTTCTAAAAACGCATTTCATGATTCGGGTAACCAATTTATACGTATGATATGCCGTTTCGAAGGTAATCAAACACACGTTGCAAAAAAACACTTATCAACAATATTTCATAGCATTTGATACATCAAAAGTTCATATAAAGCTTATCAAACCCTAACCAAAATCTCAAAATCAATAATCATGTTAATGTAAGGTTTTCATGTCAATCAACACACCAAAACGAAGCTAATGAAGTAACTAACACTTTGAACACACAACCATTAACATCTAAACACATTTCATTATCCAAAATCAAAGATTTAACAAGCTCTTTTTCAAGTTTATGCTAATTATGTCAATTCACAAGATCGAGCATACAAATTACATATACGACATCACAATGAGCCATAGACACTAATTAACACACCTTTAAGTCAAGAACACTAAGATTATGAAATTTAGAGTTTTTAGAAAGTTACCCAATCGAGATGAAATTAGTATCAAAACGTAGAGAATGAAGAGAGGATTCCAAATATGTAATTTGTTTTGATGTTAGCCTCCAAAATCGGATTTAGATGATGAATTAAGGATTGAATGTTGAGAGGATTTGGAAGTAGTAAAAGATGAGGATGAAAATGAATGGATGAAAGGGGTTTGACCCTTTGACCTAGTCAAGAGTTTGATCCCTTGTCAAGTTTAGTCCCTCAACTTTCGTTCGGGTGCGTGAATTACCTAAACGAGATAATTTAAAACGCATATTAACGGGAGATGTTATAGTCATATAACGGACTTTAAATAATTAAACGGAAAGTAACCGGAAAAAGGCGGGATGTTACAGAAACCCTAGCCTGAACTATAAAACAGACGTATGCTATTTGAGTTTAGTACACGTTGGATTGCGTGTATTGTACATGTTGGTTGCATGTATGTTAAAACAGGGGTACTTATTATATAGACGTTAAATTTTAGTTACCAGAGTGCTCAATCTTGTGGAATATTTTGATAAACGTTTCTGGATGAAACAACTGAAATCTTGTGATCCACCTTTATATACAGATTATGCGCAACATTAAAACTATGAACTCACCAACCTTTGTGTTGACACTTTTAAGCATGTTTATTCTCAAGTTCCTAGAAGTCTTCCGCTGTTTGCTTATACGTTATACAAGCTATGTGCATGGAGTCATACATGCTTTATTCGAGAAAACTTTGCATTCACAAAATCATCACCATGTATCTTATTTTGACTACATTGACAACGGATGTATTATGGTAAACTATTATTTACGGTGATTGTCTATATGTAGAAATCATCAGATGTCGAAAACTTTGGAATTTGATATTTAATTATGGTGTGCCTTTTCAAAAGAATGCAATGTTTACAAAACGTATCATGTAGAGGTCAGTACCTCAATGTGAAATCGATGAATGATGTATTCGTCCAAAGGGATTTGGACGGATCATCACACCCATTACGGGCCGTCTTCATGGTGAAATCGACAAATTAATCATGTTGATAAAAAATAATGCAATTTTAGGTAACGGTGGTGATTCGTGGAAATGTAATCTTTCCAACAATGGTACATTCATTTCAAAGTTGGCGGCTAAAAAAATCGACGAGTTATGCATTTCTAGGATTAATTCACTTATTCCTACCATGCGTAACAACCTCATTCCACAAAAGTTCGGTATATTCGTGTGGCGTGCTTGTAGAAATAAGTTAGCAACAAGAGTTGAACTCGATAGAAAAGGTATTGATTTAGACTCTCTCCTTTGTCCTATGTGCAACGATGTAGTTGAATCTATCGATCATGCGTTATTGTCATGTAAAATTGCTAAAGAAATTTGGGGCGGTATACTTAAATGGTGGAATTCGAACTTTACATCTTCTCAGTAGAAAACGTATTTTCGGGCGATAATTTCTCCGGCTCATCTCATCACAACAAGAAGATTTGGCAAGCGGTTATGTGGATTACAGGTTATCTTATATGGAAAAATAGAAACATGAAGGTCTTTGGTAAAGAGTCATGGGCCCCCGCGAAGGTAATTAGCGAGATTCAAGTCAAAGACGTATGAATGGATTAAGAATCGTTCAAATGGTTTTTCGGGCGAGTGGCTTCAATGGTTATTATGCCCAACAAATATGTGTTCTCCAAGTACTAATAACCTTGATCCGGGTTGATTTATTTTGCGTTTCATATGTGCTTATAGTTCTTTTTTGTGTGCTTTTTATGGTTCGTTAGTTGTATTTATTTTGCGATCCGGTTCTTTCATTGGGGTAAATCTCTTCCCCCTGCTCAAAGTGTATACTGTACATTCTTGTTATTTGTTTATAAAAGTTGCTTGCTTTTCAAAAAAAAAAAAAAAAATCAATTTGGTTAACGGAGTAAATAAACGTAAGTTAAAAGTAGGACCACCGCTTTGATTTTAAAAATCATAAAAGCTATTGGTATAACTTTAAAATAAAAAAATTATAGGTATAATTTTGGATAAATTAGAGGGACTAATAGTACAATTAACTCAACCGAACATAAATAAGCAGACACAAAATCGGTTGTTGTCTATTCACGTGCCTAAATAACATTAGCAAATTAACAGCCACAATAAGTGGTTGAACTCTAGTCACGTGCCTATATGAGATTAATAAATAAACAATTACTACAATGATTCGGAGTTTTCCAATATTATTATTATTTTTTTAACAGCGGCTCGGGATTATCTAGCGGAAACTAAACCACCGAAGTGTTCATCTTCCGCTGCTTTATAACCCGCTCCCAACTGTTGTACAGGAAAAAATCTACCCCAATGAGAGGGATTGAGAGGTAAAACCCCCTCCCCCACTGCCCCCGCAACGCGATGTTCAGAAGACATCTTTGAGTGCAATTCAAGATTTAAGGGGCAATCTTGTGTGCAATCTTGCACCGCATAGGAGTTAAACTCATGACCTCCCGCTAAAAGAGGTAGATCACTACTACATGAGTTCCAATATAATGTTTCCAATATTCAGTTTTAAAACGTTTAATTCGATGGAAATGAGTGAATATACAAAAAAATAAAATCAAATCTAATTTCAGTTTATGATTCGATTTATAAATTTGAGTTTGGTTTTCGATTCAATTCTACTTTACACTTTTTAAGTTAAAAAATGATAATTGAATTCAAAATCAAATTAAACTAACAATATATTACATTTTTAATATATATACAACACTAACCTATCTCAACGTGAAAAGTCGAATTAAAAATATATATACACTAACCACCGGCAGTGCAGCACTTGTGTTCGAGTGATATCCCAATACTTTGTATCGGGTGGGGAGTAAGTGGTCGCAAATTTGAACCTTTCCAGGGAGGTTTTCTTCGCGGATAAATTCAGGATTTAAACCCGGTCAATATACCATGCAGTATGGATTGATGGATGGGATTCTGGTAACGCGGATCAGGTTTCCTCTCGAAAACAAGCGTGTGTGAAAAATGATCGAGTGAGTAGGTGATTCCCCCGTTAGTGATTCCAAAGCCCTGCCTTTCAAGAATAAAGGAAAATTCAAAATCGAATTCTATGATTATTTTGTTAAATTTTGATTTTAACTGAAAGTGAAGAGAATTTAAATCTGATTCTTGGTTCGATTTTGATTTCGGTTTTGACTTTGATTGGGTATTTGGTTTGATTAGTTTCGCTTTCAAGAAAATCAAAATCGAACAACCAAACCTAATAAATTGAGAAAACTGAACACCGCACCGATTAATAACCATATAATGATCTTTTGATCGATAATTACATTGAGCATAACACGTGCACTCTATCAAATTCTATAAATAGCAATAGTCAGAGATTCACAAACACTCAACGTTACATTCAGTCTCAACAAACACTTAGCTTAGTTAACTTGTTGCCATAAGAAGTTGATGGCTTTGATTCACAACATTCTCAACATTTTTTCTCCGATCATATCGATCATTTTATTCATCTTCGTTTTGCCTTTACTTACGTTATACCGCCTCTTACGGTTTTGTGTGAAATCTATTTTCTGTGAAAAACTCGCGGGAAAAGTAGTTATTATCACTGGAGCTTCTTCTGGTATTGGCGAGGTAATTTGTATACTATCTTTGTTTCGAATCAAACTAAAAGGGCAACTGACAATTGATATATAGATAAATAAGTGTCTAACTTTACCAACTATCATAATCTGGACTAAAATAATTGTCCACATACGTCATTTTTTTTTTTTTTTTTTTTTTTTTTTTTTTTGACGTTTAAGTTATGTTGTGCCTAACAAAGATTGACATAGCAAATGAGTACGTGAAACATAGAGTGTTTTGTTAATGTATGTGTTGATCGATTTGGTAATATTATTGAAGCATTTGGCTTATGAGTATGCGAAACATGGAGCGAAACTAGCATTGGTTGCGAGAAGAGAGGGACTACTTGTTGATGTTGCACGGAAAGCTAAGATGCTGGGATCGCCCGACGTGATTGTGATCAAAGGCGATGTTTTGAGGCTTGAGGATTGCAGGAGATTTGTTGATAAAACAATAAACCATTTTGGTAAATGTGAGTTATTCAATTCCATTGGTATATTTATATTATTGTCCACACCCCTTGCCTGGGTATAAACTCATGCTTAAATGGGCAACTCGATACTCTCACTGTCTCTCAGGTCAATGAACCTTTACTTTCTTGATAAATTTTCCAATGAACCTTCACTAGCTATATATTATGATTATCATGTGGTACATGTTCATGATCCATGCCAACAGTGGATTGCCTTGTAAACAATGCTGGTATCATAACAATTGGACTCTTTCAAGACCAACAAAGCCTTACAGATGATATTTCAGTCATGGTATGCACTCATCTCTATCTCTACTTCTCATGTTACGGACCTAAAAATATGATCACGATAAAATATATGGCGATTTAAAATGTTATGTTATTTTTCAGGACGTAAACTTTTGGGGGTCAGTTAATGCTACCCATGTTGCTCTACCACATCTCAAAAAGAGCAAAGGTAAAATCGTTGTCACGGGTTCTTGTGGTGGATGGTTCAATACACCAAGATTAAGCGTCTACAATGTAAGTCCATGGGTTAGACATTCCATTTCCTATTTTCTTTCTTTTCTCATTTTATAAAGAACATAATTATGTCATAATTTAACAATTTAACAATCGTCTCTTTCCTCCCACCAACTATTGATTGATTGAATTGATGATGATTTGTTACCGGAAACACCCCGACCCCGGACCACCACCGGACCACTGCTACACCACAACTGCACCTAATGGCGACTCCACTTAGAGTGGAGTGGGGTCCCCATTAGTTAAAAAAATTTATGTATAAAATACTACTAAATTATATAGGCCACCATTAAATTTACGGATAGGACCCCACATTTTCAAAATTAGTGATTGTTATGGAAGTAAATAGTCATTTACTACGAAATTTTTTTACAAATTATCACTCATATTGTATAGGATCTCATTGAGTTTTGACCCTAGAATCGCCACTGAGTCTGCACCACCATAAGACCACCCCTGAACCATCTCTGGACAATCGGACCACCAACGGACCAACAGACCACCACCGAACCACACCCCAGAACCACCACCAGACCACCACCGGACCACCCTCGTACCACCAGACAACCACCGGGCCAACGGACCACCACCATGCCAACGGACCATCACCGGACCACCCCAGGACCACCCCCATATCACTCTCAGACCAACGGACCACCACCGGACCACCCCTAAACCACGGACCAACGAACCACCACCGGATATTATTAACTAATTAATTTTTTATTTTTTGAACGGCATTACCTATTTAATATTCATAACTTCTCCGTAGTTATTGCATTTTTTCCTATAATGTACACGTATCAATTTTGGTCAACATAATATTAACGGTTTCATAGGCAAGTAAGGCAGCACAACAAAGCTTCTTTGAAACACTACGAGTTGAGTGCGGATCCGATGTTACTATCACCATGGCGACTCTTGGGGTGGTTAACACCGAGTTAGCTAACAAGTATTCCTTAAAACAGGTAAATGAAATTAAATCGATTAATTAATTAAGATTTTTTTAATCTACTTATGATTCAATTTGTTGTTAAATTTTCCATCTGATAGGGAAATTTAGAGTGGTTACCATTAGAATCTGTTGAAGAGTGTGCTAAAGCAATTGTGAATAGTGTGAGGCGTGGAGATGAATACTTGGTTGAGCCTAAATGGATGGGTACCGTTTTTATATGGGCGATGTTGTTTCCAGAAATAGTAAATACTGTTCGTCGTAGCATTGTACGACAACACATGGAGGAGAAGACATATAGTCGCAATTCGCTTTTACAAGTGTTGCATTTTATAGGTCGTCTTTTCTCGTATAAGTAAAATTTATGGATGTTGAAATACATTTGCTAATAATAGGTATGGTGACAACGAAATGGTCAATTTTAAGAATAAAAATAGTAAGACAAGTATGGTTTCGATAAGAAATTGACATGTTTAAATTAAACCCTTCATTAAGCATGTACTGTTATATCTTAAATATATAAGTATCCTAAAAGTCAAGATATGTGTCCTCTAAAGTCCAAGATTTGAATGATCAATTATATCACTCCATATCTTTTTACTATTCCTCATTGAAAATTGAACGCATATAGCATTTGTATTGTAGTATAAATATCCATCTAGTGTAAGCAAATTATGTACCCCATTATTTCTCAAACACAAGTGTTACTCTTATTCTCCATTCATTTTCTAAGCTTTTTATAGTACAGAAGATTCTAATCTTATATAATATAGGCCATCAAAGTAGTTACTGACTACTAAATTACAACACGTTATCAGCACGAAGCGCTCGTATAATCAAGGTTTATCTAAGCAAGCACAAGTCACTAATCAAGGTAAGAAATTCTTTAACGATATCTTCTATTATTTATTAGTAAGGTAAATATTATTATCATCATATGTAAAATTATATTTCTGTAATCTAACTTTTATTAACTTCACAAACATTTATATTTATGTTATTTAAGTTATATATGGTCGGTTATACCGCCTGAATTATATTTATGTAATCTAACTTTTATTAACTTCACTAACATTTATATTTATGTTATTTAAGTTATATATGGTCGGTTATACCGCCTGAATTATATTTCTGTGATCTAACTCTTATTAACTTCACTAACATTTATATTTATGTTATCTAACATTTATGATTACTTATGCAATTAATCATTATTTATTTCATGCATACTAATGTTTATTCTTAAAATTTATTATTTATGCATAATATGTTTATTCTCTTAATGTTCGTATTTATACTAAACGTATTTATACTAAATGTATCTATAGTAATCGTATTTATACTAATAAAATTCTTTTATTAAAATTATTATTAATACAACGAGTACATAACAGTTGTTAATGTCAACTAACGACGTTACAACGATCATATATATATAACGGTTGTTAACGTCAACTGACGACGTTACAACGACTATATTTTTCAAATATAAAATAAACATCCCCGTTTTCACATTTTCACATTTTCACAAATCAATCTTCATTTTCTCAGATTACCACTCTCAAAAAGTTTTTTTGTAAAGATGATTCACACAAGGATGATTTTTCCTATTGTATTGGTCATACTAACTATCATCATTGTTGCTAATATACCAAGGTGTGAACCTATATTCTATCCTGCTCTTGTGGTTTTATCATTTGTAATAATGTCATTATTCTGTTGTTTGCTACTTATGAATTTAAAATGATTCTAGTTTCATTTTATTATTTGTCTATGAATAGAAGTTGATTATGATTATGATTTATGTTGTTCAACTTTTTTTTTTTATAATAGAAAATGTCGAATTTGAAAAGGCTTAAATTTGCCCCTTTAGAATCAAGTGAGAACAACTACTTAACATGAGTTATGAATGTAGAAAAACATCTCGAATCAATCGGTATTTTAGAAACCCTGAATGAAAATAACAATTGTTCCGAACAAGAGAAAGCAATAGCAAGTATTTTTCTTAGCAAACATATTGACGAGTCCTTAGAATCTACATATTATATGATCGAAGATCCAAGTGTATTATGGAAAATACTCAAAGATAGATACGTTATTAATTATCAAGAAATAACGGTGATCCATGAAAGAATAAAATTGAAGATGTTAGTAGACGCTCTTATAAGAATCCCGGAGATTCTTATTAATGATCTGGTAACGTGGATCATCAGTCTAGTATTTCTTGAATACATGAACATCTTGTTTATCTCTGCAAACAAGTCCCAAAAGAAAAGAAAACGAGAGTGAATCTGTTGAAAAATCTTGATTAAATAAACCATGAGCTACCTTGAGACTTGAATGGTTTGAATTTTCTAAGATGCCTAGCTTGTTATGTATCACTCATAAATAAATGGTTTTAGACCATAACGCATATGTTTATTAAGTGTTATCTTTTATGTACTTCAGATTGTAACTTGTTTGCAGGTAATATAATTTAATTATCTTGCTGAAATATAACTCATTATTTGCTTATCTTATTTGAAGTTTTAGTATGAATCATGCTGAAATACAACATCAATTAAATGGTAAAGACCTATGTATTGCAGATAGTGGTAACATACACACACACTATGATCAAATCTAAGAAATATTTCATTGATTTAAATCAAATGAAGGAATTATAAATTCTATATCAGGTCTTGCAAACTTGATATAAGGAACAGAAAAGGCAAAAATTCATATTACCAAATGGTACGAATTTTCTGATAAACAATGCTTTGTTTCCTCTTAAATCAAAGAGAAATTTGTTAAGTTTCTCTGATATATATCATAATGGATATGATTATCAGTCAATGTTAACCGGAAATGAGAAATACCTATGTAGCACCGAAAAGCGCATATGATTAAAAGCGCATATGATGAAAAGCGCATATGATAAAAAGCGCATATGATAAAAAGCGCATATGATGAAAAGCGCATATGATGAAAAGCGCAGCGCATATTATTAAAAGCGCAGCGCATATGATTAAAAGCGCAGCGCATATGATTTAAAGCGCATATGATGAAAAGCGCATCGTATATGATTAAAAGCGCAGCGCATATGATTAAAAGTACATATGATGAAAAGTGCATATGATGAAAAGCGCAGCGCATATGATTAAAAACGCATATGGTGAAAAGGATATATGATGAAAAGCGCATATGGTGATTAATGAAAAAGCACATATGGTGATTAATGAAAAGCACATATGGTGATTAATGAAAAGAATATTGAGAAAGAATCACCAATGTTTCTTGAAAGAATTCAAGGTTATATATATGTGTAGTGACCCGAACTTTTCCATGATTATATATTAAATGAAAACTATATTTGCATGATTAAATGTTTCCAACATGTTAAGCAATCAAACTTGTTAAGACTTGATTAATTGAAATAGGTTTCATATAGACAATTGATCACCCAAGTTGACCGGTGATTCACGAACGTTAAAACTTGTAAAAACTATATGATGACATATATATGATTATATATATAGTTAACATGATATTGTGATAAATAAGTATCTCATTAGGTATTTTAACAATGAGTTATTTGTGACGACCCGGCAATTTCTGACCAAATTTAAACTTAATCTTTATATGATTTCGACACGATAAGCAAAGTCTGTAATGTGGAGTCTCAAAATTTTTGGAAACTATATGCATGTAATCAATTACCTTTGACTATTCCCGACGATTCACGATCCTTTAAATTGTAAACAGAAAGATAGATATAAATAATTATATATAATAAATTAAATAAATTAATGAACTAATAAGTGATTTAGTTATTGGAAAAATAACTTAAAATAAATAAAACTTGATATATAGAATAAATTGAATATAAATGATTTTGAACATAACTTGTCAACATTAAATGGGTACCTTAAGTTTATATATTATATTATATTATATTATATTATATATATATATATATATATATATATATATATATATATATATATATATATATATATATATATATATATATATATATATAATATAGTTATCTATTTAATACTTGAAAACATAATTGAATATATAGTGGTTAAAATATATAGGTATATATATAAATATAAAAATGATATGATTGTAATTACAAATTTAAAAAATGTAATTGTTATATTAATATTGTTATCATTAATTTTATTACTACTAGTATAGATATTAATATTTGTATAATTAAATCTAGTATAAAAGATATAAAATTTAAGATGACATTAGATACATTTAATTTGGATATTATTATTAAATCTTATTATTATTATTATTTTATTACATATAAAATTTACATACAGATACAAAATTGGTTATAAGTAACTATCTGTTTAATTTTTTATTCATTTGATCAATAGTGTAGGTACTTCTTGTCTATAATTTGTTAGACGTCTGTTTCATAAATCAATTATGTTCAATTATAACTGTTACAACATGTGATAAATTCCATTATATATATTAAACCCTGCAATTACTGAATTAAACAAAAGAGAGGAAGTAGAAATACTCTGTACGTGTTTACTCTTTTTCAAAGCTCGATTTCAAATCAATTAGCAAAATGTAAAAACGCAGAAGTGTTAGGAATCTTTTATTAAAACTTTCTGCAAAGTATCAAACCTCAATTCATTACATCGATCACGAATTTTGGAGTCAAAGTTTTGAAGCAAAAAGTCAACTGAATTGTTCATGGTAAAATTCGAACTCCTTGTTATGTTTTAAGTTAAAATAATGATTCAGATAGTTTTTAGTAATCATTTACAACTTATTTCATGTTGTAATCATAACCTATAACACTCTTAATCTAAAAATCAATTATTGAGTTCTTGAGTTCTTCACAGTAATATACACTAACGTAAATTCGAAACAAATTTCAAAAACTAAAAATGCAGAGTTGTTAGGAATCATTTACTTAAACTTCCTGCAAAATCTAAAGTTCCAATTCTTAATAACGAATTCGAATTTGCGAGTCAAAGTTAAATTGTCAAAAGTCAACTGCTTTGTTCTTGGAGAAATTAGAGCTTGTTTTGATGTTTTAAGTTCAATTGATGATTTAGATAGATTTTAGGAATGATTTGAAACATGTTTCATGTTGTAAAGATTGTCCAAAACGAACTCAAAATTGAAAACAAATTTTTTTTTTCTTGGCTACTAGCAAGCAGTAGGATTTTTTTTTTCTCATTTTTTTTATATCATGAACACATTTTTTTTTGTTTCATGTTGTTTACAAGTCATAAATGAAAACCCGTTCGATTGTTGTTGAGTTTTTGCCCCCGTTTGATTTTAAACTTGGTGAAGAAGATGATGAACATGGCTAAATGAAATACTAGATATATAGTTTGGGTTGCCTTATAAATCAGATAAACAAGACAGAGGGAATGGTTAAGTGTGTTTGCGGGTGAGCAGGAGGTCTCTAGTTCAAACCCGGTTCAGGGCATATTTTTTTAGAAAGGCTTTGGAAGGTAGATTTCATTACCAAAATTATTATTATTAGTATTGTGATTATTATTATTATGGTTATTTTTAGAACACTTATTATTACTAATACAAGTATTATTATAAAGACTATACTTTATTATTATAATTATGATTATGATTATTATTATTATTATGAGAATGATACAAATTATTATTATTTTCATTAATATTAGTACTTGTAACATTTTATAATTGTTAGTGTTATTATTATCATCCACATAGGTATTATTATTAGTATTATCATCATTATTATTAATATTACAAAGTATCATTAATAGACTTATCATTTAAACATTAATATTAGTGATATTGTATAATTACTGAAAATTTCTATTAAAACTATTAAAAATTACCATTATTATTATTAGTATTATTTTTTACCAAAACTATCATTATTATTGATTTCAGTATTATCTATGTCATTATTATTAAAATAATTATGATTATGAAAAATAAAAGTTTTAAAGACGTTATTAAAATTATAAACATAAAAATAAAGATTTTATATATAAATATATATTTAATACACATAACTTAACTATACTAATATATCTATATATATAATGAAAGTATATATAATGAACCTATTAGTCTACTATATATATAAATTACATCACTATTAATAATATAAATAAATATATTTGTTCGATTACAAGTATGTGTCTTAATAGATATATGAATGATATAGGTTCGTGAATCCGAGGCCAACCCTACATTGTTCAATGTCGTCATATGTATTTTTACTACAAAATACATTATTGTGAGTTATAGTCCCACTTTTAAAATCTAACATTTTTGGGCTGAGAATACATGCAATGTTTTAATAACTGTTTTACAATATTTATATTCGTGAGTTTCATTTGATTCCCTTTTACTCATTACATTTTTGGGCTGAGAATACATGCAATGTTTTAATAACTGTTTTACAATATTTATATGCGTGAGTTTCATTTGCTCCTTTTTTACTCATTACATTTTTTGGGCTAAGAATACATGCAAATGCTTTATTAACTATTTTACAATATTTATGTGTATGAGTTTCATTTGCTCCCTTTTTAAATGCTTTTGCAATATATATTTTTGGGACTGAGAATACATGCGCTGCTTTTATAAATGTTTTACGAAATAGACACAAGTGAGTAAAACTACATTCTATGGCTGGATTATTAAACCGAATATGCCCCTTTATAGTCTGGTAATCTAATAATTAGGGAACAGACACCCTAATTGACGCGAATCCTAAAGATAGATCTATTGGGCCCAACAAGCCCCATCCAAAGTACCGGATGCTTTAGTACTTCAAAATTTATATCATGTCTGAAGGAGGATCCCGGAATAATGGGGATATTCTTATATACATATTATGAATGTCGGTTACCAGGTGTTCAATCCATATGAATGATATTTTTGTCTCTATGCATGGGACGTATGATTATGAGAAATGGAAGTATGAAATCTTGTGGTCTATTAAAATTATGAAATGATTATTTATGTTAAACTAATGAACTCACCAACCTTTTGGTTGACACTTTAAAGCATGTTTATTCTCAGGTACGAAAGAAATCTTCCGCTGTGCATTTGCTCATCTTAGAGATATTACTTGGAGTCATTCATGACATATTTCAAAAGACATTGCATTCGAGTCGTTGAGTTCATCAAGATTATTATTAAGTCTATTAGAGTAAGATATATTACGAAATGGTATGCATGTTGTCAACTTTCGATGCAATGAAAGATTGTCTTTTCAAAAACGAATGCAATGTTTGTAAAATGTATCATATAGAGGTCAAATACCTCGCGATGTAATCAACTGTTGTGAATAGTTTATAATCGATATGGACTTCGTCCGGATGGATTAGGACGGGTCGCTTCATCATTTACATAAAAATTGAGTTTATTGAATTAAGAAACTCAAAATGATATATATAACGATTATCATTATAACAACGTCTTACTAAATACATATGAATCATATTAAGATATTGATACACTATGTTTAATCATGATAAATGATAAGAAAACATGTCATTAAGTGTATTAACAATGAACTACATATGTAAAAACAAGACTACTAACTTAATGATTTCGAAACGAGACATACATGTAACGATTATCGTTGTAACAACATTTAACTGTATATATATCATACTAAGATATATTAATATATCATAATATCATGATAATGTAATAATTTAACATCTCATTAGATATAATAAACATTGAGTTAACAACATTTAACATGATCGTTAACTTAAAGGTTTCAAATCAACATTTACATGTAACGACTAACGATGAATTAACGACTCAGTTAAAATGTATATACATGTAGTTTTTTAATATGTATTCATACACTTTTGAAAGACTTCAAGACACTTATTAAAATACTTTTACTTAACAAAAATGCTTACAATTACATCCTCGTTCAGTTTCATCAACAATTCTACTCGTATGCACCCGTATTCGTACTCGTACAATACACAGCTTTTAGATGTATGTACTATTGGTATATACACTCCAATGATCAGCTCTTAGTAGCCCATGTGAGTCACCTAACACATGTGGGAACCATCATTTGGCAACTAGCATGAAATATCTCATAAAATTACAAAAATATTAGTAATCATTCATGACTATTTACATGTAAACAAAATTACACATCCTTTATATCTAATCCATATACCAACGACCAAAAACACCTACAAACACTTTCATTCTTCAATTTTCTTCATCTAATTAATCTCTCTCAAGTTCTATCTTCAAGTTCTAAGTGTTCTTCATAAATTCTATAAGTTCTAGTTTCATAAAATCAAGAATACTTCCAAGTTTGCTAGCTTACTTCCAATCTTGTAAAGTGATCATCCAACCTCAAGAAATCTTTATTATTTACAGTAATATATCTTTCTAATACAAGGTAATACTCATATTCAAACTTTGATTCAATTTCTATAACTATAACAATCTTATTTCGAGTGATGATCTTACTTGAACTTGTTTTCGTGTCATGATTCTGCTTCAAGAACTTTCAAGCCATCCAAGGATCCTTTGAAGCTAGATCTATTTGTCTCTTTTCCAGTAGGTTTATCCACAAAACTTAAGGTAGTAATAATGTTCATAACATCATTCGATTCATACATATAAAGCTATCTTATTCGAAGGTTTAAACTTAAAATCACTAGAACATAGTTTAGTTAATTCTAAACTTGTTCGCAAACAAAAGTTAATCCTTCTAACTTGACTTTTAAAATCAACTAAACACATGTCCTATATCTATATGATATGCTAACTTAATGATTTAAAACCTGGAAACACGAAAAACACCGTAAAACCGGACATACGCCGTCGTAGTAACACCGCGGGCTGTTTTGGGTTTGATAATTAAAAACTATGATAAACTTTGATTTAAAATTTGTTCTTATGGGAAAATGATTTTTCTTATGAACATGAAACTATATCCAAAAATCATGGTTAAACTCAAAGTGGAAGTATGTTTTTCAAAATGGTCATCAAGACGTCGTTCTTTCGACTGAAATGACTACCTCTTACAAAAACGACTTGTAACTTATATTTCCGACTATAAACCTATACTTTTTCTGTTTATATTCATAAAATATAGTTCAATATGAAACCATAGCAATTTGATTCACTCAAAACGGATTTAAAACGAAGAAGTTATGGGTAAAACAAGATTGGATATTTTTTGATTGTTGTAGCTACGGGAAATATTGTAACAATTCTATACAAATCATATCCTAGCTAACTTATATTGTATTATACATGTATTCTAATATATTATGTAATCTTGGGATACCATAGACACGTATGCAAATGTTTTGACATATCATATCGACCCATGTATATATATTATTTGGAACAACCATAGACACTCTATATGCAGTAATATTGGAGTTAGCTATACAGGGTTGAGGTTGATTCCAAATATATATATACTTTGAGTTGTGATCAAGCCTGAGACGTGTATGCACTGGGTCAAGGATTGATTCAAGATAATATATATCGATTTATTTCTGTACATCTAATTGTGGACAACTAGTTGTAGGTTACTAACGAGGAAAGCTGACTTAATAAACTTAAAACATTAAAACGTATTAAAAATGTTGTAAATATATTTTGAACATACTTTGATATATATGTACATATTTGTTATAGGTTCGTGAATCGACCAGTGGCCAAGTCTTACTTCCCGACGAAGTAAAAATTTGTGAAAGTGAGTTATTGTCCCACTTTTAAAAACTAATATTTTGGGATGAGAATACATGCAGTTTTATAAATGTTTCACGAAATAGACACAAGTAAATGAAACTACATTATATGGGTGAATGATCGAAGCCGAATATGCACCTTTTGCTTGGTAACCTAAGAATTAGTAAACCGATCTACTAATTGATGCGAATCCTAAAGATAGATCTATTGGGCCTAACGAACCCCATCCAAAGTACCGGATGCTTTAGTACTTCGATGTTGTTTTTATCATGTCCGAAGGATTTCCCGGAATGATAGGAGATATTCTTATATGCATCTTGTTAATGTCGGTTACCAGGTGTTCACCATATGAATGATTTTTATCTCTATGTATGGGATGTATATTGAAATATGAAATCTTGTGGTCTATTATTATGATTTGATAATATATAGGTTAAACCTATAACTCACCAACATTTTTGTTGACGTTTTAAGCATGTTTATTCTTAGGTGATTATTAAGAGCTTCTGTCATAACCCGTCCTTAACCATAAGAACGTGTTAGATAACGTATGATTTCATTGCGAGGTATTGACCTCTATATGCGACATTTTTAAAAAGGAAAACTGCATATATTATACATTACAAACCAAACCATTATTTTTGTACAAGCTTTAGACAATAAAAAGATGATTATCGTTTAACGATAATCTTCGACTTACAAACTTTACAAATGATAATAACAACACGATTTCTAGCATATTTTACAACACACGTCCTCGGATATGCAGTTTTATTTTTGACACAAATATGAGTACGCATGATCCTGCTTAGATTCAACATAATGCAGCGGAAGCTTTAATTATCACCTGAGAATAAACATGTTTAAAAACGTCAACATAAAGTTGGTGAGATATAGGTTTAGTGCGCAGCAATATATATATATAGACCACAAGATTTCGTATATAAACATTTCAATAAAAACATTCTAAGTGGTTGAGCACTTGGTAACCATACTTAACATTTTCACGTCGCATATTCCCTTTAATATGAAATCTTACTACACCGTACCAAGTGTAGTCACAAAACGAAGTACTGTGCAACCGTTGAATACTGGTCGTCCAGTCCGATTGGGGTTGTCAGGCCCGATAGATCTATCAACAGGATTCGCGTTTACAATACCGCTGTAAATATTAGTTACCAAGCTACAGGGAAGTATGCCAGTGGTACAACTCAACGTAGAATATATTTTTCAGTTACTTGTGTCCATAATGTAAAACATAAAATACATGTATTCTCATCCCGAAATATTTAGAGTTTAAAAGTGGGACTATATACTCACTCTTGTCTTGATGATATATATATTTTGACTCGGTCTTCCGGTTGATATCACGAACCTATCCATATATAATATATCAATATGTTTTCATTTTAAAACAAACGTTATATATATATATATACTTGTTATACTTTTAATACTTTGAATATTTCCTTAGTCCGAAGTTAGCTGTCCGAGGTTAGCAATTCAATTTTTAATGGTTCATTTTTAGATGTTTAATATACCCGCAATAAATAAAACCCCCAACGAAATAAATAAAACCCCAACGTATATGTATTGGTCGAGATTAATCTTGACCCATGGTACCGGTGTTGTCAAATGACGTGTTGCGTACATAAAGTACCGGTGTTGTCAAATGACGTGTTGCGTACAATCATGGGATCTTATGATTAATCTTCTCGTGTTGTTTACGGGTGATCCTGAACCATATAAAATTGAATTATAAGTACATATATATAAAATATCATGTTATCTTAGAAATATGTGATTTATATCATTTTTTTCCAATTGATCCCGTAGTTGAAATGATCTAGGATAACCAATTTTGTTTCGGTCATAGTTTCTTCGTTACAAATCCGTTTTCGTTGATTCAAATTGCCATCTTCTTGGATCGAGTTCTTCTTTAAGACTATGAACTGTAAATACCTTGGTTTGTATTCAAAATCATACGGCATAAGTGAAACATTAGTGAAACATATGAAGTTAAACATTTTTGTTACAACAAAATCATTTAATGACCATTTTTCTAAAAATACTTATACTTTGAAAAACCAAGTTTTACCTTGTTAAATTAGCATATACATAAGTTATATTACAGGTCTTGAAGTATTTTAAAAGTTAAGTTAGAAGGATCTATTTAGTTTGCAAACAAGTTTGAAAACATTCAAACTATGTTCTTGTTGTTAAACTTTTGTACCACAAAATAAGATAGCTATATATATATGAATCGAATAAGGTTATGAACATAGATTCTACCTCAAGTTCCTTGGATAAGTTTGCTGTAAAAGAGGAGTAAGAAGCTAGAATCAAAAGGGTGATAGAAGTGGATGAAAGATTGGTAGTAAGTTGGTGTTCTTGGAGGGTTTTCTTGAAGTGTTTTTGTATGGTTTTCTTTATGGTGTTTAAGTAAGGTTTTTATGGCTAGATCTTCTTGGTAAGTTACTGAATTGTTATGGAGTTCAAAGGGTAAGAGAGAATGTGTGTTTTTAGTTAAGAGATTGAAGTAAAAATGAATCAAAAATGATGATACATATATACTCCTAAAAATGTGATCTTTAAGGATAACATGACAAAATTCTAGTTTGTATTTTTGTAATTAGTCTTGCAATGATTCAAAAGTAATTACCTAGCTCTAAGGGCATGAATAATGGCTGGTTAGGTGGTGATTTTGATGTGTATTTACTATTAGTAAATACGTATAGGAGCTAGGTATGATACGAGTACAAATACTCTAAATATACGTATAGAAATTTTGTGAAAAATGGAATGAGGATTCAAATATAGCTATCTTTTGTGAATACACTTATATGATTTTATGTATTTAAGTTCTTAAAAGTGATTAAATACATTACTTATACAATATATGTATAAACATTATAGTCTTAAGTATTTAAGTCAAATAACGTTACGTATTGTTATCGTTTTGAAAACTTAAGTTAGTAGTTTCAAAATACACATATAACTTGTTGTTATTAATACAAAATGAGATATTAAAACATTCATTAATCATGTTAAATATGTATATATACATATATATACACAAACGTATAATTATCATATATTGTATAGTTCGTGATATCATCGGTCAAACTAGACGGTCAAACGTTGTGTAAAACTCTTTTCGGAAACATAAGTCTCAACAATTTGGATTGCTTATCAAGTTGGTAATGTTTAATTTATGTAAATATCAATCTTATAAGTATAGAACGATCGAAAAAGTGCGGGTCGTTACATTACCTCCCCGTTAAATAAATTTCGTCCCGAAATTTTAAAGTTGTACCTATTTTGCGTCATCGAGAAACAAATGCGGATACTTTTGCTTCATCTGATCCTCTAGTTCCCAAGTAAACTCGGGACCTCTTCTTGCATTCCAACGAACCTTAACAATCGGTATATTACTCTGTTTGAGCTGTTTAACTTCACGGTCCATGATTTCGATTGGTTCTTCGACGAATTGTAGTTTCTCGTCGACATGAATTTCTTCAAGAGGAATGGTGAGGTCTTCCTTTGCAAGACACTTCTTAAGGTTTGAGATGTGAAAGGTATTATGTACTCCGGCGAGTTGTTGTGGTAACTCGAGTCGATAAGCTACCGGTCCAATGCGTTCGATGATCTTGAACGGGCCTACATATCTTGGGTTCAGTTTACCTCTTTTACCGAAACGTATTACACCTTTCCAAGGTGATACCTTTAGCATAACCATGTCCCCAATCTGAAACTCTAATGGTTTCCTTCGGACATCGGCGTAGCTCTTTTGGCGACTTCGGGCTGTTTTCAATCTCTCCTTGATTTGTACTATCTTCTCAGTCGTTTCGTGTATGATCTCGGGACCAGTTAATTGTCGATCTCCTACTTCATTCCAACAGATAGGAGATCTACACTTCCTTCCATACAATGCTTCGAATGGTGCAGCTTTAATGCTTGCATGATAACTATTATTATACGAAAATTCTGCTAACGGTAGATACTTATCCCATCCGTTTCCAAAATCGATCACACATGCCCTGAGCATGTCTTCAAGAGTCTGAATCGTTCTTTCACTCTGCCCGTCGGTCTGCGGATGATATGCGGTACTCATATCCAAACGAGTTCCTAGTGCCTCCTGTAGTGATTGCCAAAACTTTGAGGTAAATCTACTATCACGATCGGATATAATGGAAATAGGTATCCCATGCCTTGAAACAACTTCCTTTATATACAATCGTAATAGTTTCTCCATTCTATCCGTTTCCTTTATAGGCAAGAAATGTGCAGACTTGGTGAGACGATCAACAATCACCCAAATGGTGTCGTATCCCCAGGCAGTCTTTGGTAACTTTGTGATGAAATCCATGGTAATACCGTCCCATTTCCATTCTGGAATTTCTGGTTGTTGAAGTAATCCTGACGGCTTTTGGTGTTCTGCTTTGACTTTGGAACAAGTTAAACACTCCCCAACATATGTTGCAACGTCTGTCTTTAAATTAGGCCACCAATAACGTGTCTTAAGATCTTGGTACATCTTTCCAACTCCAGGATGTATCGAATATCTTGTCTTATGTGCCTCGTTCAATATCAACTTCCTTAATCCACCCAACTTCGGTACCCAAATACGATTTGCAAAATATCGAATTCCATCTTCCCGCATAACGAGTTGCTTCGCATACTTCTTCATTATTTCATTTCCTATATTTTCTTTAGTAAGTGCTTCTCGTTGAACTTCTTTGATTTGTGAGTTGAGATTCATGCGAATTTTTATGTTCATCGCTCGTACTCGAATTGGTTCTCGTTCCTTTCTGCTTAGAGCATCGGCCACCACGTTCGCCTTCCCGGGATGATAACGAATTTCACAATCATAGTCGTTTATTAACTCGACCCACCTACGTTGCCTCATGTTCAATTGTTTCTGATCAAAAATATGTTGAAGGCTTTTATGATCAGTAAACACAGTGAATTTAACCCCATACAAGTAATGTCTCCACATCTTCAATGCAAACACGACTGCTCCCAGTTCTAGATCATGCGTCGTATAATTCCGCTCGTGAATCTTCAATTGTCGGGATGCAAATGCAATTACTTTCTTTCGTTGCATAAGAACACAACCAAAACCTTGTCGCGAAGCGTCACAATATATTTCGAAATCATCGTTCCCTTCTGGTAACGATAAAATAGGCGCCGTAGTTAACTTCTTCTTCAGTATTTGAAATGCACTCTCCTGCTCAGAAGTCCATTCATATTTCTTCCCTTTTTGCGTTAACGCTGTCAACGGCTTAGCTATTCGAGAAAAATCTTGAATAAACCTTCTATAATAACCGGCTAAACCCAAAAATTGGCGTATCTGCATTGGTGTCTTAGGAGTCTCCCATTTTTCAATGGCTTCAATTTTTGCTGGATCAACCTGAATTCCTTTGCTATTAACAACATGGCCAAGAAATTGCACTTCTTTCAACCAAAAAGCACACTTAGAAAATTTAGCATACAGTTGTTCTTTTCTCAACAACTCCAGTATCAACCTTAAATGCTCTTCATGCTCTTGCTCACTCTTGGAATAGATAAGAATATCATCAATGAAAACGATAACAAACTTATCTAAATACGGACTACAAACTCGATTCATGAGGTCCATGAATACAGCTGGCGCATTCGTCAATCCAAACGGCATAACCAAAAATTCATAATGACCATAACGTGTCCGAAAAGCAGTTTTCGGTATATCTTCTTCTTTGACACGTAATTGATGATAGCCCGATCTTAGGTCAATTTTCGAGTACACACATGATCCTTGGAGTTGATCAAATAAGTCATCAATTCTCGGTAGTGGATACCGATTCTTGATAGTTAACTTATTTAATTCACGATAATCTATACACATTCGGAAAGATCCGTCTTTCTTCTTGACAAACAAAATTGGAGCTCCCCACGGTGAAGTACTTGGTAGTATGAATCCACGGTCTAGTAATTCTTTTAACTGACTTTGAAGTTCTTTTAATTCGGACGGTGCAAGTCTATATGGCGCACGAGCCACTGGTGCAGCTCCTGGTACTAAATCTATTTGAAATTCTACAGATCTAAATGGAGGTAATCCTGGCAACTCTTCCGGAAAAACTTCAGGATAATCTCTTGCCACAGGCACGTCATTGATGCACTTCTCTTTTTCTTTCTTTTCGACTTTATTAACATGTGCTAGAATAGCATAACATCCCTTTTCTAAACACTTCTTGGCTTTCAAATAGCTAATGAGTTTTAACTTTGAGTTACCCTTCTCTCCATAAATCATCACCGGCATTTTATCCTTACAAGGAATGCGAATTGCCTTCTTGGCACACACAACTTCAGCTCCTACTTTGGACATCCAGTCCATGCCGACTACTACATCAAAACTTCCTAATTCTACGGGTATTAAGTCAATTTTAAATGTTTCTCCGGCTAAATTTATTTTACAATCACGGCAAATTTTATCGGCTTTAATTAGTTTACCATTAGCTAACTCAATCATGTACTTAGCATCTAGAGGTAATGATGAACAATTCAATTTAGCGTAAAAGCCTCTACTCACGTAACTTCTATCGGCACCAGTATCAAATATAATAGATGCGGATAAGTTATTAATGGTAAACGTACCCGTAACAAGCTCCGGGTCTTCACACGCCTCTCTAGCATTAATAACAAATGCTCTTCCACGTGCAGATCCATTATTATTCTCTGGATTCGGACACTGGCTCTTATAGTGACCTTGTTTTCCACACCCATAACAAGTAATGGTAGCCAAAGCAGTTCTATTTGCATTGGTGGCAGGAGTCTTGGTACCATTTGTATTTGTAACGAGAGCCCTACAATCTTCAGCAAGATGACCCTTTCGATTACATTTGTTGCATACCACATTACAGTAGCCAGAGTGATGTTTGTGGCATCGGTTGCATAAAGGATTTTGTCCTTTGTAACCAAAGCTTGAACCACCACCTGCACCTTGTATGGTTTCTTGTTTCTTAAAAGATTGTTGTTGGTTACCTCGATCATAATTTCCATTCCACTTTCTTTTGTTACCTGATACCTTCACATCAGTATTGGATACTTTCTTATCCATGATGACCTGATCCATTAGCTCGTTTGCCATGGTTATAGCTTCATGAATTGTCTTAGGTTTCGATGCTGTAACATTTGCCTTGACCTTTTTGGGCAAACCATCTTTGTACATTTCAATCTTCCGTTCTTCGGTTGGAACCAATTCAGGACATAGCAAAACTAATTCCATGAATCGCTGATTGTAGTTGGTGATTTCAGTACCAATAACCTTCAGACTTCGTAACTCATCTTCCAACTTCCTAACCTCGTTCCTTGGACAATATTCGTTGATTAACATTGTTTTGAATTCTTCCCACGGAGTATCATAAGCTACATCTCCTCCTACAGCCTTCACATAATTTTTCCACCACGTGAGTGCACTATCTTGTAAAGTGCACGATGCATACTTGGTCATGTCCTTTTCAACACAACCACTGATTTTAAACACAGTCTCCATTTTTTCTATCCATCGGGTTAAACCGATCGGCCCTTCCGTTCCACTGAATGATGAAGGCTTGCAAGCTTGGAACGTCTTGTAGGAGCATCCTACACGAGGATTTGGATTAACTGCAGCAGCTCTTGCAGCCTCAACCCATAACATTCTGTCGTTCACTCGCTGGTTGATGAGTTCCTCGAGTTCTTGTTCCGTCATTCGATTCAATCGCGCCATTTCCTAATGAAAGAAAATAATTATTCACATGGATTATTATAGATGTAGTGTGTATTTATAGTACATTATAGCTTATTAATAATATGAACTAGGTATTATTATAAAAGCCTTTTCTTCTTATTAGCGTTTTATAATTATATCTTGGGTAGTACCTACCCGTTAATGTTCATACTTAATAGCTTAGTACAGAACCAATTACTACAATCTAAATAATACTTAACCATGGAAAATTATTGCATTTCATACTTCGCTATTTTACATATGCTTATCTTACATCAAACTTTAAGCAAACCACACTAATAATATTATACAAAACATTATTTGATTCCATGGTTTGACACAGCAGCGCATCGTTTGATCTATTTTCTAGGACGTTTAGACACAAAGATTTGCTTAACGCTTATCCTAACTGTCTGCCTATATTTTGGCTGTGGGACTGAAGAACTGGATGCCGGGACAGAACGAATAGGAATAGCGGGGATAGGGGTGGTAGTGTTGAGTGGAATTGGTGCCACATCATTCTCATTAAACTCGGGATTTGGATTTTCTAATTCATTAGCCTTTCGTTTCTTTCCTAGTTCGAACTCGTCTTTTGTAATTTCCTGTATTTCTTCCTCGGGTTCACTTTCCTCCTCGGGTTCACTTTCCTCCTCGGGTTCACTTTCCTCCTCGGGTTCACTTTCCGAGTTCTCTATAGTTGGTTCATCCGAAATTTGTGAGTCTTCCCCAAGGATATCATTTTCGTCATCGGACAGGTTAATGACTGGAACGCCATCTGAAGATTCTGATTCGGAGTCGTTGATTGTGATAACAATTTTTGAGCTCGACATCTATCACACAACAACTAACCCATTAGTACTTATATAATATTTACATATAAATTTTAACCAACAGTGATAAGCAATGGTTTTTTTTTTTTTTTAAATCAGACCCGGTCAAAGTCCAGACTTACTAATGTATCCTAACGGCTTCTCGGTTAGACACACTAATGCAGACCTGGTTCGCTAAGACCAACGCTCTGATACCACATGTCATAACCCGTCCTTAACCATAAGAACGTGTTAGATAACGTATGATTTCATTGCGAGGTATTGACCTCTATATGCGACATTTTTAAAAAGGAAAACTGCATATATTATACATTACAAACCAAACCATTATTTTTGTACAAGCTTTAGACAATAAAAAGATGATTATCGTTTAACGATAATCTTCGACTTACAAACTTTACAAATGATAATAACAACACGATTTCTAGCATATTTTACAACACACGTCCTCGGATATGCAGTTTTATTTTTGACACAAATATGAGTACGCATGATCCTGCTTAGATTCAACATAATGCAGCGGAAGCTTTAATTATCACCTGAGAATAAACATGTTTAAAAACGTCAACATAAAGTTGGTGAGATATAGGTTTAGTGCGCAGCAATATATATATATAGACCACAAGATTTCGTATATAAACATTTCAATAAAAACATTCTAAGTGGTTGAGCACTTGGTAACCATACTTAACATTTTCACGTCGCATATTCCCTTTAATATGAAATCTTACTACACCGTACCAAGTGTAGTCACAAAACGAAGTACTGTGCAACCGTTGAATACTGGTCGTCCAGTCCGATTGGGGTTGTCAGGCCCGATAGATCTATCAACAGGATTCGCGTTTACAATACCGCTGTAAATATTAGTTACCAAGCTACAGGGAAGTATGCCAGTGGTACAACTCAACGTAGAATATATTTTTCAGTTACTTGTGTCCATAATGTAAAACATAAAATACATGTATTCTCATCCCGAAATATTTAGAGTTTAAAAGTGGGACTATATACTCACTCTTGTCTTGATGATATATATATTTTGACTCGGTCTTCCGGTTGATATCACGAACCTATCCATATATAATATATCAATATGTTTTCATTTTAAAACAAACGTTATATATATATATATACTTGTTATACTTTTAATACTTTGAATATTTCCTTAGTCCGAAGTTAGCTGTCCGAGGTTAGCAATTCAATTTTTAATGGTTCATTTTTAGATGTTTAATATACCCGCAATAAATAAAACCCCCAACGAAATAAATAAAACCCCAACGTATATGTATTGGTCGAGATTAATCTTGACCCATGGTACCGGTGTTGTCAAATGACGTGTTGCGTACATAAAGTACCGGTGTTGTCAAATGACGTGTTGCGTACAATCATGGGATCTTATGATTAATCTTCTCGTGTTGTTTACGGGTGATCCTGAACCATATAAAATTGAATTATAAGTACATATATATAAAATATCATGTTATCTTAGAAATATGTGATTTATATCATTTTTTTCCAATTGATCCCGTAGTTGAAATGATCTAGGATAACCAATTTTGTTTCGGTCATAGTTTCTTCGTTACAAATCCGTTTTCGTTGATTCAAATTGCCATCTTCTTGGATCGAGTTCTTCTTTAAGACTATGAACTGTAAATACCTTGGTTTGTATTCAAAATCATACGGCATAAGTGAAACATTAGTGAAACATATGAAGTTAAACATTTTTGTTACAACAAAATCATTTAATGACCATTTTTCTAAAAATACTTATACTTTGAAAAACCAAGTTTTACCTTGTTAAATTAGCATATACATAAGTTATATTACAGGTCTTGAAGTATTTTAAAAGTTAAGTTAGAAGGATCTATTTAGTTTGCAAACAAGTTTGAAAACATTCAAACTATGTTCTTGTTGTTAAACTTTTGTACCACAAAATAAGATAGCTATATATATATGAATCGAATAAGGTTATGAACATAGATTCTACCTCAAGTTCCTTGGATAAGTTTGCTGTAAAAGAGGAGTAAGAAGCTAGAATCAAAAGGGTGATAGAAGTGGATGAAAGATTGGTAGTAAGTTGGTGTTCTTGGAGGGTTTTCTTGAAGTGTTTTTGTATGGTTTTCTTTATGGTGTTTAAGTAAGGTTTTTATGGCTAGATCTTCTTGGTAAGTTACTGAATTGTTATGGAGTTCAAAGGGTAAGAGAGAATGTGTGTTTTTAGTTAAGAGATTGAAGTAAAAATGAATCAAAAATGATGATACATATATACTCCTAAAAATGTGATCTTTAAGGATAACATGACAAAATTCTAGTTTGTATTTTTGTAATTAGTCTTGCAATGATTCAAAAGTAATTACCTAGCTCTAAGGGCATGAATAATGGCTGGTTAGGTGGTGATTTTGATGTGTATTTACTATTAGTAAATACGTATAGGAGCTAGGTATGATACGAGTACAAATACTCTAAATATACGTATAGAAATTTTGTGAAAAATGGAATGAGGATTCAAATATAGCTATCTTTTGTGAATACACTTATATGATTTTATGTATTTAAGTTCTTAAAAGTGATTAAATACATTACTTATACAATATATGTATAAACATTATAGTCTTAAGTATTTAAGTCAAATAACGTTACGTATTGTTATCGTTTTGAAAACTTAAGTTAGTAGTTTCAAAATACACATATAACTTGTTGTTATTAATACAAAATGAGATATTAAAACATTCATTAATCATGTTAAATATATATATATACATATATATACACAAACGTATAATTATCATATATTGTATAGTTCGTGATATCATCGGTCAAACTAGACGGTCAAACGTTGTGTAAAACTCTTTTCGGAAACATAAGTCTCAACAATTTGGATTGCTTATCAAGTTGGTAATGTTTAATTTATGTAAATATCAATCTTATAAGTATAGAACGATCGAAAAAGTGCGGGTCGTTACAGCTTCCGCTGTTGCATACTAAAATAAGGACAAGATTTGGAGTCCATGCTTGTATGATATTATGTAAAAACTGTATTCAAGAAACTAATTTTTGATGTAATATATTCTTATTGTAACCCATTATGTAATGATCGTGTATAAACGGTATATTTTAGATTATCATTATTTGATAATCTACGTAATGCTTTTTAAACCTTTATAGATAAAATAAAGGTTATGGTTGTTTTAAAAATGAATGCAGTCTTTGAAAAACGTCTCATATAGAGGTCAAAACCTCGTGACGAAATCAATAATATGGAACGTTTATAATCAATATGAACGGGACATTTCAGTTGGTATCAGAGCATTGGTCTTAGAGAACCAGAAAATTGCATTAGTGTGTCTTACCGAGTTTGTTAGGATGCATTAGTGAGTCTGGACTTCGACCGTGCTTTTCTTCAAAAACGATTGCTTAACATTTTTGTTGGAAACTATATATTATAAACATGTAAATATTATGTGATATATTAATCTCTTAACGTGTTTGATATTATGTGATAGATGTCTACCTCTAGTACAAATCCCATTGATTCACCTAATAATAATGAAGAGTCGAATATATTTTGGGAAGATTCACAAATTCCCGAAGAGGAACCGGAAGAGGAGGAACCGGAAGAAGAGGAACCAGAAGAGGAGGAATCAGAAGAGGAGGAACCAGAAGAAGAGGTTCCGGAGGAAGAAATATTGATACCTATAGTAAATCGATTAAATAAAAGAAAATCCTCAACCAACGGACCAAAGTTAATAATGGTCAATGGTGTTTCTGCCGAAGAAGCAAAATATTAGGAAGATTACCAATTTTCCGATGAATCGGATCCCGATGAACATTCCGATGATGTTATAGAAATTACCTCGACCCAATTTAATAAAGCGAAAGAAAATAATAAGGGAAAAGGTATAAAAATAGAGAAACCCGATTCCAACCCCGATGAACTTTATATGTATCAACAACATCCGTATTTCCTAAAATGTAACAATGACCCGGGAACCTCTAAACCACCAGGTTTCTCTAAACCATTGTGGAAAACGACGGCTCGTATTAGAGGAACACCATATATTCCTAGAAAATTAGGAAAACGAACCAAGTCCGAAGAAGAAGAAACCAGTGATTCAGATTAGAGGGTTGTAATCATGTTGTATATTATATGTATTGTAGTGTGCTTGTACTTTTATGTTCTATGTAAAAATTGCTTGTATTGTTTGTTAATTATCTTTTACGAATCTAATCCTTGTCTATTTTACAGTATAAAAAACAAAATGGACGTTAAGGGTAGACAACCGAATATTTTAGAAGACCTACCAGAGGATATGATTGAGGAAATCTTGTCTCGAGTCGGTCAGAATTCATCAGCACATTTAGTTATGGCGAAATTAACTTGTCAAACATTTGAAAGACTTTCCAGAAATGCCTTAGTTTATAAAAGGCTTTCCTTTGATAGGTGGGGTATATCACATTGGAGAGACCGTAATTTACGCCGTGTTTTCTTTAAAGCATTAAATGCGGGGAACCTAAATGTAATTTTACGCTACGGGTTAAAAACCTATTTTGACTCAACATATCCCACCATAGGATTTCGTGAATTAGAAAGAGCTTCTAACAAGCAACATAAAGAAGCATGTTATGCTTACAGATTAGTGATGTTCGCTTCTTACCAAAGTGAGAAAAAGAACATCGGACTGCAGCTTTTAAATAAGACCTTCCCACAAATGATGGATTCAGTAGTTGGGGTGAGAAACAAGGTTTTTAGATTATTATGGGCTGTTGGACATTACGAAACCCTCGTCCTTTTGACGAAATTACAACATGCTGCCTAGCCAATGGTCATAACGGTTATTTTTCACAAGACCAAGGATGGGAAGTCGTCTTAGTAAAACCAGAATGCATGACTTATTTCTTGTGACGATCGCTCCAAATCCATATGGACGAACACGTCATTCATCGATTTCATTGCGAGGTATTTGACCTCTATATGATACATTTTGTAAACATTGCATTCTTTTGAAAAGGCACACCATAAATGAATATTTAAATCAAAGGTTTTAGACATCTGATGATTTTTACACATAGACAATCACCGTAAATAAGTTTACAATAGTACTTCCATTGACGATGCAGTCAAAATAAGATACATGGTGATGATTTGGTGAATGCAACGTTTCCTTGATAAATATGCCATGTAAGACTCCATGCACATAGCTTGTCTAACATATAAGCAAACAGCGAAAGACTTCTAGGAACTTGAGAATAAACATGCTAACAAGTGTCAACACAAAGGTTGGTGAGTTCATAGTTTTAGTGTTTCACATAATCTGTATATAAAAGTGGATCACAAGATTTCAGTTATTTCATCCAGAAACGTTTATCAAAATAATCTACAAAATTGAGCACCCTGGTAACTAAACTTAACGTATATATAATTTGTACCCTTTGTATAATCATCTTAATAATACACGCAAACCAACGTGTACGCTTATCGAATAGCATACGTCCGTTAAAAGGCTAGTGCTCTAGCTCGGATGGGGATATCAAGCCCTATGGATCCATATATAACTACTCGCGCCCACCAGTTCTTATAACCGGCAGTTACTAGTTACCAAAGCTAAGGGATTTTCGGTTCAAACTCGGTGTAGAATTTAGTGTGTACTTGTGTCCATTGTTTTTAAAATAAAGTGCATGTATTCTCAGCCCAAAAATATAGATTGCAAAAGCAATTAAAAGGGGAGCAAATGAAACTCACCTTAGCAGCATATAAAGTCGTTCACCAAAATGTGATCGAAACACGGATTACCAAATAACCGTAGATCTCAACCTAGAGAACATATGTTGGTCAATAAATGTCTATCAAGCTAGGTCAGGTCATAGTGTATCACAATCCTAATGCTCGATATCGACATACAAAAGTTATCCAATGTTGTTTTAAAAAGTGAATTTTGACAATAGTTTAACAAAACGAGACGTACCTTATATAAGGATTCATTTACTCGGTTGGTAATATTCAAAAATCCATTTTATCAATCTTGTAAACAAGTTGTTTAAATCTTAATTGCAGATTCAAAAGCAATTTCAATTAACGTCAATCATAATTCAGTTGATCATATCTTTTAATACGTTCATCGAAACTATTCGGTATCTAAATGAAAAGTTATTGATTTTTCGCCAGCTTTTCAAAAACATGTATATCATATACCTTTTACCAGTAATATATGTATTTAATTCGCGATTCATTATAAACTATTTAACGATGAAATTTAGCATACAAGAATATATAAATATATATACTCGAGCACTAGACATGGATACACAATTAATATATAAAAGATAAGATATGAATACTCGCGTATCAATATTGTGATTCAATATTGCAGGAAAGTACGTAGACGCAACAGAGATGATAAACACTAGGTTTGATTTGCAAACAATACTCATGAACATTACCCATAACCTCCATAGCTATAACCCATAGTTTTCTTAACTCTATCCCGCTCGAAAACCCATTTTGAAAGTGACATGCTCATGACCTCGTCGTAGTATTTTATGTATAATACTAATTAGTAATATTACTACTAATAATATTAAGATTAATAATAATATTAATCTTAATAATAATAATAATAATAATAATAATAATATTAATAATAATAATAATAATAATAATAATAAATATAAATATAATTGAGAGTCAGAGAGATTTAAGAAGAAGAAAGTAAATAAATTCGGAGAAAAACTGCTAGCTTTATAGACCTGGCCTGATTTCCACTGCCACGCGATCGCATGGCTGGGCAGTGTAATTCCCATGCGATCGCATGGGAAACTTTTCCAGCTCACAATGTTTTGGCAACTAGCTCGTCGACATATTTTTATAATATATATAATATATAATTTAAATTAATTAATTATATATTATATTTTATTCTCGTGCATAGTTGATTTGTAATTTTTGTTTCGATAAGTCGTACGTCATCACTCGACTTATGTTCCAATTCCGGTTTTTCGAATGTCTCTTCGTACGCTGAGAAAACTTGTACATTACATTTTGGGACACGTACCTTAGTCAAAATATAGCCTTAAATTATCCCTAAATTATATCACTCAAAATATAACTTATACATTTGAGTGTTTTGGTTATTTACTTCTATAAATCATCGTCTCGCTATTTGTTAAAATACATTTTAAAATAGTGTCTACTGTAGCAATTTTTACGGTAGCAATTCACTGTAGCAAATTCAATTTCACTGTAGCAAGTAGTGATTTTCGAAAACACTGTAGCATTTTGGGTACTGTAGCAATTTGAAAATACTATAGCAAATTAGTGTTTTACTGGTTCATCTTAAATGCTTTAGTTAACTTATCTGAATATCAATCGAATCAATAAACGAATGTTACTATCGTTTACTAAATAACTTGAAATTATATATATATATATATATATATATATATATATATATATATATATATATATATATATATATATATATATATATATATATATATATATATATATATATATATATCTTTTTAATATACATAAATCAGTTTTTAAATACACATTGGAAGTTATTTATAAATAAATATTTCAACTTATCATATATATTCAAATAGATATTTAAACCAATAAGTTTAATGTACGGTATCAAACAATTAATACATTGTTACCTTTTCAAGTTATAGTATATATGTATCTATTTACATATAATTGTTCGCGAATCGTCGAAAACAACCGAAGGGTATTTAAATATATAAAAGTAGTTCAAAAATTTTGAGATTCAGTTGTACAGACTTTGCTTATCGTGTCAGAAATGTTAATCATACAAAGATTAAGTTTAAATTTGGTCAGAAATTTCCGGGTCATCACATTTCTGGACTTATGAATTACGTGTCTTTATTTCCTTTGCTGAACAACTTGCGTATTAACTAGGTTTATCTTCAAAACTGTCCTGTATCAAAGTGTACTATATTTCATGTTATATGTAATATAGCGAAGTTGTAAGTTTGAAGAATATTTGTATGTGATATATTATTATAATCAGTTTTTCATATGGAATTGTAGTAGTTGAATTGTATATTAGCTACTAAGTATGAACTTAACGGGTAGGTAGTACCCGAATTTAAACTTATAAAACGCTAATATGAAGAAAAAGCTTTTATAAATGAGTTCATATTATGCTACAAAATACTATTGACTACTCTTAATATTCTGTATGATTAACTCAATTCAGTTGGCTATTTTGAAGGAAATGGCACTGACTACTCGACACACCATGAATATGAGCGAAGAGGAATTTCGTACCTTTCTTGCTGCAAACATAGCCGCAGTACAGGTTGCGCTACATACCAACAATAACTCTGAATCTAGCAATGCAGCTAACAGCGCAAGAAATCGTGTAGGATGCTCCTACAAAGAATTCACTGCCTGCAAACCTTTGGAATTTGATGGAACCAAAGGACCAATTGGATTGAAACGGTGGACCAAGAAAGTCGAATTGGTGTTTGCCTTAAGTAAGTGTACTAAAGAGGACAAAGTTAAGTACGCTACGCATACCTTCACAGGTACTGCGTTAACGTGGTGGAACACCTATCTTGAACAGGTAGGACAAAATGCTGCTTACGCACTACCGTGGTCGGCATTCAAGCAATTGATGAACGAGCAGTACCGTCCTAGAAACGAAGTCAATAAACTCAAGGCAGAACTTAGAGAGTTACGAATGTAGAGACCCGTCCTAATCTATCCGGACGAAGTCCATATCGATTATTAACGATTCACAACAGTTGATTACATCGCGAGGTACTTGACCTCTATATGATACATTTTACAAACATTTCATTCGTTTTTGAAAAGTCAATCTTTCATTACATCGAAAGTTGATGGCATGCATTCCACTTCATAATATATCTAACTATAATTGACTTAACAATAATCTCAATGAACTCAACGACTCGAATGCAACGTCTTTTGAAATATGTCATGAATGACTCCAAGTAATATCTTTAAAATGATCGAATGCACAACGAAAGATTTCTTTCATACCTGAGAATAAACATGCTTTAAAGTGTCAACCAAAAGGTTGGTGAGTTCATTAGTTTAACATAAATAATCATTTCCATCATTTTAATAGACCACAAGATTTTCATTTTCAGTTCTCATAAATAAACGTCCCATGCATAGAGACAAAAATAATCATTCATATGGATTGAACACCTGGTAACCGACATTCACAATATGCATATAAGAATATCCCCATCATTCCGGGATCCTCTTTCGGACATGATATAAATTTCGAAGTACTAAATCATCCGGTACTTTGGATGGGGGTTGTTGGGCCAGATAGATCTATCTTTAGAGTTCGCGTCAATTAGGGTGTCTATTCCCTAATTCTTAGATTACCAGACTAAAAGGGGCATATTCGATTTCGATCATTCAACCATACAATGTAGTTTCAATTACTTGTGTCTATTTCGTAAAACAGTTATAAAAACAGGGCATGTATTCTCAGTCCCAAAAATATATATTGCAAAAGCATTTAAAAAGGGATTAATGAAACTCACCGTATTGTATTTTGTAGTAAAAATACATATAACGACATTGAACAACTAAACAATGCAAGGTTAGCCTCAGATTCACGAACCTATATCATTTATATATATTAACACATATAATTGAAGTCGAATAACTTTATATTTTATTATTAATATAACTGTTAGTTTTAGTATTTCATGTGTTTCATTATTAACTTAAATATATTTACTTTATATACTTTAAATAAATAATAATAAAAATGTAGTTTTATTAAATATAACTAACTTTTATAATAATAATATTAATAGTAATATTGATAATAAAAATAATATAGTTGTAACAATAATAATGGTAAAAGTAATAATAATGATAGTAATAATACTAAAAATGATAAAGATATTAATAATAATGTTAATACTAATAATAATAATGATAAAATAATAGTAATGCTCCTAAAAATATTAATTTTAATAATAATGATAAAAATGATATGAATAATAAAGATAATGTAAATAAATGATAAAAAAAGTTCTATGTTAATAATGATAATTATAATAATAAAAGTGATAAAAATAATAGTAATAATAATTTATAATTCTAACATTCATAAACTTAATAATCATAATAATAACAATAATCATTAATACACATAATAATAATAATAATAATAATAATAATACAAAGGAAGAAAAAATAAAGCTACCTTAAAGGAAAATGGCCTAAAAAAATGTAATGCAGCTCCAAGGACTCGAACTCGCGACCTCTCGCCACCCGACACCACCCCTTAACCGTCCCACTGTTTCTGCCTTTTGATTTAATACGCGATTAAATTCTTTTTAGCATGTTTTTCGTGGCCTTAGTATAACAAGGTAGCCCCATTTCTAAAAGCCCAAGACCTATTAATTTGTTATCTTAAGAACCGGATCATGAAGCCCAATCGTGACCCAAGAAAAAAAATAGTATTCGGCCTACTAATTTGAAAGAGAAAAATCTCGGCCCAAAGTGAAACAATGTCCACGAAATTGTTTTCATAGGATTCGATACTGGAGCTATCCCTATCTAAACTGATCCAGCTTGTTTTAAAAGGGTATTCGATCGATAAAAAAAATAAATGAACAATTAGTTGCCATCCTCTTTACAGCTCATCATCCTTATCTATTCTTTCTTCTTCTTTTTTTATACCGCAACTACTATCATCAATCATTATCGGGACACTATGATCATTAATCATAATCATTATAATTTATCACTCGTATGTGAATGGGTGTCGGTTTACAATTAAGAATAATAGCAGCAGTATTGTAGTAGCATAACCAGCGTAAACAGTAACCCTAATCACTTGTTTTGGTCGACACTCTAAACAGAAACAGTAGCTGGGTATTAGAGGGTTTCGTGATTAATCAAATAGAAATCAAAAGCATAGTAGTATGTTGTGGCAGTAGTCTTTGGTGGGTATTTGATCAATGTTAGTAAACAGATACAAGGTAGTAGCGACAGTAGAAAAGAAAGAGAACAGAAGGTGTTTGGTTATGGTGACTTTCGATTAAACAAATAGTCATAGAAACAGAAGAAAATAGTAGCAGCTCGTTATTGAGTGGTTTTTGTTTGTTGATATCATAAAGGATATTATCATTCAAAAGTTAAGTGAAAGTCGAATTAGTTTAGAATGATTGTCTATGTTGGTGATGGAGGTGAGTTGGTTGTTTGGTGTCGATGAACAAACAGAAAACAAATGGAAAGAAAGTAATGGAATAATGATGGTGGTAGTAGTTGTTCTTAAGGAAGAAAAAGAAAGAAGGTGGTTAAAGATGGTGACGATAAGGTGGTGAGATGGGTACGAATAAGAACCAGGAAAACATGTACAAGAATTTAGGAATGAGTATGTAGCAGTAAATTTGACAAGTTGATGATCGTTACCTATAATTTTCATGGTGATGGTAAGATAATTGTTGGTGATCGAATACGATGACAGCAATTGCAATTAGAAATAGAAAATATATAGTATGTAGTTTGCAGTGGTAATTTGATGATTCGATTGTGGTTCATGGGTTTTGATCTATGACAGTAACACAACCAAGGAAGTAGCAGTAGACACAAATATGAAGATGGTGATGGCCTTTGGGTGGTTCACGTATAGTAGAGTGAAGATTTTGTGGTACTAAGTGGGTTTGTGTTTTACCGAGGGTTCATCAAACATATACAAAGAAAGGTGGTGTGTGTGGTGATGACGTTTGTGTTGTGAAAGGTGTCTATAAACGGCGACAACGATTGTTCAAAGAGGAAACTAGGGAGGTGGTGGGTTGGTTGTACTCTTTGCGTGGCGATGAACAAACATGGAAGACCAACAAAGGATTATAATATGAAGATGTATTAGCGATTAGATGAAGGTTAAATGATGAAAAAGAAAATCAGACTGATAGAAGGGGTATTTAAGTTTTAATCCGTGTTAATTCAGAAAATCTGATTAGCTCAGATGGTTTGGTTTCTGTTCAGGGAAGCGAGAGGTTCTGTGTTCGATTCTTGCCATCTGCAGTTTAATTTTTTTTTATTAAGTCAGCTACACAAGTCAGGCCATTACTTCTTGGATCAATTAAACTGTAAATGGAATGGGCTGCTATTGGGCTACATATCTTTGTGTTGTTGGGCTATAAATGGGAACAGAAAAATTCGGGTTAAGCATTAAGGGGTCTGATATTAGATCAGGAAAATAGAAGTGGCTAAATGGTTTGTGTGGATGTTGGGGTTGCGAGAGGTCAGGAGTTCGAGCCTGGTCATGGGCATTTTTTTTTGGGAAATATTTAAAGATAGTTTTTATTATTATTATTATTGTTATTATCATTTTTATTATTACTATTATTATTATATTTATTATTATTATTATTATTATTATTATTATTATTATTATTATTATTATTATTATTATTATTATTATTATTATTACTACTAATATTATTAAATACATAATAAGAAAAATAGAAAATATGATAACTATACCATGAATATAATTATAAGTAATTCTTATTAAAAGATTATATTTATAAGTTATGTAAATATTAATAAATATAAAACCATTTTTATTTTTAAATACTAATTTAACTTATATAAGCTTAAATATATATAAACATATTTTGAAATAAGTATCTAACATATTTAATTAACTTTTTAATTATTAAAATATTAAGACGAATATGAAAGTATATACACACACACACACACACACACACATATATATATATATATATATATATATATATATATATACATAACAATTAAAATATAGATTGTACTAAAATAAGTTCTTTATATTATTTGATATATATTACTGATATAGGTTCGTGAATCCGAGGCCAACCCTACACTTGTTAAATGTCGTCATATGTATTTTTACTACAAAATACAGTATGGTGAATTTCATTTGCTCCCTTTTTAAATGCCTTTGCAATATATATTTTTGGGACTGAGAATACATGCGATGCTTTTATAAATGTTTGACGAAATAGACACAAGTAATCGAAACTACATTATATGGTTGGATTTATTGAGGTTGAAATTTAGATATGGAGAAAGAAAAAAAATGCAAGGAATAAGTGGGTCTTACACTGGATGTAATCATATTGTATATTAATTAAAGGTCCACACGTAAATATTCAATCAAATAAATCAAGCAGAAGAAACAAGAAAATAAAAATAAAGGTGAAACAGACATCTAACAAATTTTGGATTTGAGTTAGATTCAGTACTACTTGATATCGATCTGGCATCAATTAAGAAAATAGATTATACAGTGTGATGGTGATTTGCAAACGAATACATAAATATTCTGTATTTATATATTTATTTGTATTTCTCTTTTATTTAGATAATTATATTTATTTTTATAGATTATAATTAATCTTTTAATAAATATCATAATAATAATAATAGAATTAATATTAATAATGTTAATAATACTAATAAAGTAATACTAAGAAAAATGATAAAAGTAATAAAAATATTGATTTTGATAATATGAGTATCTCAATATAATAACTTTTTCATATCATATTTTATATACTTTATTTTAGAATCATTAATATTAATAATACAATTATTAATACTTACAATAATGATAATGAAAGTAAAAGCATTTATATATCAATCTTATTTTACATAATTAACTTTAATGTTTATATTATATTTTATTATTTTCGATTATTATTATATATATTTACATTTACATTTACGTATTTATTACACACAATTGTTCGTGAATCGTCGGGAATCTTCATAGGGTAATTGATTACATGATTATAGATTTCAAAACTTTCGAGACTCAACATTACAGATTTTTGCTTATCGTGTCGGAAACATATAAAGATTAAAGTTTAAATTTGGTCGGAAATTTTCGGGTCACTACAGTACCTACCCGTTAAAGAAATTTCGTCCCCGAAATTTGAGTGAGGTGGTCATGGCTAACAATAAAAATATTTTCATGACGAATATGAGTTGATAAATTGAGTTTTATCATCATTAAGTAATATGGATAAAAATAACTCGATTATTCGAAGAGTACAAATGAAGCTATCACCAAAGAGTGAAATGAGTAGGTATAGATTCGTCATATCTTTTGACGTAGGTAGGATTGATTTCCTAAGTTCAAGAGATTTGGAGAAAATCTTCGTAATAAGATTTGATTCTTCGGTAATCAAGGGAATTAGGATCCGCTTTAAATGCGATCATCTGTTTTGATTGCTCTGTCGGATATTTTACTATAAATCCACCCCCTTCGTTTTCTTACAACTCACACCTTCTATTCTTTCCCCCTCAATTCATACTTTAAAATATTCGTCAATATGCTCCATCCCGTCCTGATCCTTGATATACTCTTAACTTTCATATCTGTCATTCTTCTCTTTCATCTGCCGCCAGAAGAATCCATTCACTTCTACTATTATCTTGGGGTTATAGTGTTATTAATTTTCTCGTGCCTTTATGTGGAAATACATATTGATATGCACGGTTTGTAACTTATGTGTTATTGTCGAGCTTTATATTTTCTTTTATGTTCAAGGGTTCCATACTTTTGTCTCCTCTTCCCGACTTCCAATCAAGTGAATAATGGTCCAGAATTAGTATGGATTTTTGAAATGAACATAGTTAATGTACTCAGAAAGAAATCGTAATGGCACGATCTTGATTTGGCAAATTACCAGAATATCCTGAAAGATAGAACTATTAAGAAATTATGTTCTTAATATGTTTGGGGATTGGTTAGAATGTAAGAGTCGTGTAAATGGCACATGATGATGGTACTGTGAATCATCACATTTCATTAGAAACTCAGCATGAATTACTGTAATATAATCACATTGATCAAGTGTCATTATATTATACTAACTCATGCATCAGTTTCCAACATTACTTCAATAACATTCATATTCTAAGCTCGAAAGTTTACAGAATATAGAAACTAACAGTTTCTATATGATGTAACACTGGTAGCACTAATAGATTAATGATTTCAGATAAGAATAGTTATGAGAATATATTCAGAAATATTGAGGATATTTAAAATGAAAGATACGATAATATCTTTGAATATCTAAGATCAGAGGATGACGAAAACTATTGTCCGCAAGAGTTTAGAGTAAGGAGCAAGATATTCGCTAAAGACTTCAGCAGGCATTGAATCATTTGGATTCTTTGAAGTCAAACTTATTCTTTGTGATTTGTCCACGGTCTCTTTTATAGTTTCGCATAATCTGCTTTTCGGTACTAAATTTTCTATTGAGTGTTTCCAATACTCCATTCTTTATCATCATACTTTCGACAGTTAAGGTCGTGTACAGTTTTTGCTGCTGTATTCAGCTTTTTCAGAATTTGGAGTATTGATTTGAAGACTGGTTGCTTTTTAAAATTTCAGAGTGGAAGATCATAATTCTAAGAAGTAAGGATTATATGTATACTTATAACTGTTGATGTAGATATGCTGCGAGATTTCAAAATACTGATTTGCTAATTCCCGGTAGTTGGTATAGTAATTCTAGTTATAGGATGTAAATGAGTAAATGATAGGGTTTCACTGAATATAGTGATTTTTCGGAAGTCGAAGATCAATGGAGTTGTTGGTAAATTTACTACTAATATGGTGAGATATAAATGGTTTCCCGGTATCGATGACAAAAGACAACTTATATAACAGGGTTATAATAAGCTAATCCGAGTGAAAAGTCGAAGTTGACTTGCTGGAGCTGTGATAAAATTGGCTAATTTGGAAAGGAATTGCAAAGTTATTTTTGGGTAGTAATAATGCCAATGAGCTAGCACGGATACGTGTTTAAACGTTTACTCAAGTTCTGAATGTTTTCAGGTGCATAACTATATGCATCAATCCCTTCTTCCGTAGATGAAGTGCGGTTGGTTCATCCTCTCGATTGAGATGTTTTCAAGAATTCATGAAAGGTTTGAACGCGGGTTGGAATCGTCAAGATACAAACGAGGTTTAAGATGAAATCAAGTGGCAAACTTGAAGAAATGTTTAGTTTCATATGTTATAATCAATATTTTAATTCATTTTAATTGTCCAATGTCATTAATCCACAGTCGATAGTCCACAGTAACAGTCCAATAATTTATATATAGTTTAATAGATAATATTCGAATTAATTAATACGTATCGTGACCCGTGTACATGTCTCAGACTCGATCACAACTCAAACTATATATATTATTGTAGAATCAACCTCAACCCTGTATAGAGAACTCGATCATTACTACATATAGAGTGTCTATGGTGATTCCAAATAATATATATAGATGTGTCGATATGATATGTCAAAATCTTGTATACGTTTCCCGATATTTAAAGTGCGTAAAAATAAATAACAGAAATTAAATGACGATAAATAAAGTGCGTAAAGTAAATAACAGAAATTAAATGACTATAAATAAAATTGCGAGAATGTAAATTGCGATAATTAAATTGCGATAAATAAAAATGTAATCAGTTAGCTAGGAACAATTAGCTAAGAATAGTAATGACAGAATCGTGGCCAAACAGAAATAAATTGTACAATAATAAAAGAAACACAAAAGGCTCCGCCTTTTCTTTATTTCACGTGAAAAGTAATAATCCAAAAATTGAACTTTACAAATAATAAAACTTCTTTAAATACTAGTTATCACCACCTAATAAAAAAAGATAAGAGAATATGGATAAACATGAATTTTAAATTCAAATGAACATGCAGACTCATTTTCTATCCACATGTTGACTTCTAGAATGTTTCCAACTCTTGGTTTAATCTTTCGTTTGAGTTGGCTAACTTCTAGTTGGACCCCACTTCCTTTTAGCCTATTCCCATTCTCACAAACTCAAGCCCACATAAATAATCTTGAATTACAATATTTACAAATTCAATATTTATCATCTCAATCACATGCCCATACTTTTGATCCCAATATTTTGCACAATATTCATGCAACCCAATCCATGTAAACTCATTAAACCCAACAATTTCTAGCCCATTAAGGCATTTATTGAATCCTGCATCATTCTCCCTTTCTTCGGAAAGACTCGTCCTCGAGTCTACAACATCAAAGACTGAAATTAACGAGCTTTGTTGGCCCTCCGTGGTTCCTATGAAAGAATAATTATCAACATCAACATCTTCACCGAAGAAAATTTTACCCTCTTCGTTGGACATATTGGTGCCTTTGTTAGTAACTACCTCCAAATCACTTTCATAATGAGATTCAAAAAAAGAAAAAGATACCTCACCATCAGTATCATAGATGGGTTCGGTATCATAGATGGATTCTCCATCTTCACCATCTGTATCATAGATGGGTTTAGTATCATAAATGGATTCTGAATCGATTCTTTCTGAATCGTAGCGCACAGGGAATCGTTGTTCGTTCAGTTCCAACTCGGCGATTCAGTTGTATAATCGTTCAATTTCTGCATCTCGAGGGTCTTCGTTGGCTCTTTCGGCATGCCTACGATTATCTCTATCGCTGCCTCGGTTGGCGGTTCTGCAATAGCCTCCTCGATAACCTTCACGAAACATTGTTTGGCCAAAACCTGAGCTCTGGATACCAAATAATGACGGAATCGTCGCCAAACAGAAATAAATTGTACAATAATAAAAGAAACATAAAAGGCTCCGCCTTTTCTTTATTTCACGTGAAAAGTAATAATCCAAAAACTGAACTTTACAAATAATAAAACTTCTTTAAATACTAGTTATCACCACCTAATAAAAAAAGATAAGAGGATATGGATAAACATGAATTTTAAATTCAAATGAACATGCAGACTCATTTTCTATCCACATGTTGACTTCTAGAATGTTTCCAACTCTTGGTTTAATCTTTCGTTTGAGTTGGCTAACTTCTAGTTGGACCCCACTTCCTTTTAGCCTATTCCCATTCTCATAAACTCAAGCCCACATAGATAATCTTGAATTACAATATTTACGAATTCAATATTTATCATCTCAATCACATGCCCATACTATTGATCCCAATATTTTGCACAATATTCATGCAACCCAATCCATGTAAACTCATTAAACCCAACAATTTCTAGCCCATTAAGGCATTTATTGAATCCTGCATCAAACAGTTAGCGTGGATTCTTAACAAAATTCCTCATAGTTAATTTGTTTGTTTCTAACAAAATTTATTTTGTCAAATGTTTTCTTCATTATGCCACTTGTTGGATTCTGATAAATCAAAATCCAAATATGAAATTGGATGAATATGGTTATTCTGTGGTGACCGGATTCGTATCTCTGTATATGTAAGTAGGATAGTAAATAAATGTTGAATCAGATTTGAAAGAATGTACAGTGTAACTTATTAATGTAAAATCTGAATATTCCTCGGGTATTACCTACCCGTTAAAATATTTTCACAATTAACACTTTGTACGAAAGAATTTTTTTTTTTAATTACAATCTTTATGAAAACATATATACATATATATTTTCTTCAGATGTAATCATGGATTTAATGAGTCGATATGATATTAGACTCATTTGATTTACCGTTTAGAATAAGAATATATAATCTCTAAAACATTAGAGATTATATAATCACCATGTCGAACGAAGATAAATGATGTAGAACGATTCGTGGAACGATAATTATACTCGAGGTACAGAATGAGATGTTAAGGCATGGATTGTTGATAGTACTGGTGCTGTTACTGATGGTTCTGTTGGTGCCAGTGATGTTGCTGAAGCTGGTAGATTTTGCACCATATTCTCCAAATTGATTACTCAAGCGCGAAGTTCGTTGACTTCTTGTATTACTCCGGGATAATTGTTGATCAGAACGAGTAGATGAATAAGGTTTCATATTGTGGATAGAATATAATCATGTCGAGCTACTCTAGAAATGAGGGTGAATATGGTGTTTCGGATTGATTCACCGATAAGTGCTTCGGGTTATTCGTCAAGAGGTGAATTTGGTTGATGGAAAAGATCGCTTTCTTCGCGTCTCCATTGATTAAGTCGACTACGAACCCTTCAGATGAATTGGGGATAGCTGATTGGTTGCTCCATTCCGGTTACACTACTTTCGAAGTTCGAGTGGAAATCTATATCGGAATAGCTGTCAAAATAACTATTGGAATAGCTATCGTAATCTAAGGGACTCGAACTGTTTGATGGATTCATCTCATATGATCAGATGAAGGATTTTCGATAAGAAATAGATTATAGGATGTAGATTAGTACCCTGCTGTGATGACCCGGGAATTTCTGACCAAATTTAAACTTAAACTCTATATGATTTCGACACGATAAGCAAAGTCTATATTGTTGAGTCTCAAAAATTTTGAACTGTTTCATATATTCAAATGACCTTCAACCATTCCTGACGATTCACGAACAACTATTTGTAAATAAATACATATATAATTAAATGTATATATAAATAATAACTCGAAATATTATTTGAAATATTATATGATTTAATGGTAGGAAATAAATATGTAAAATAATATGCGATGAAATAAAAACTATTATGTTATTAAACATAGATATAGATATATAGATATTTATATATAAATAATATTAGTAAATATATAATATTAGTAAATATATAATATTATATTAATTTGTTTAAAAAGATATAAATTAAAATATTTATTTACTTAAACTTATTAATTAAGATTGGTTATATATATATATATATATATATATATATATATATATATATATATATATATATATATATATATATATATATATATATATATATATATATATATATATATATATATAGAAAGAGAATATATTAAAGATAAATGATTTCGAGCCTAATTAGTAAACGTCAGTGACACTCGGTTAACGTTTCGTTAGTTTTAATATAGATATAATACATGTTCATGAAAGATTGAAATGAAAGTTGGACTGTAATTTGATTACGACGATTCTAGATTTGTTAAAAATATTTTTATCCTTTTTAGTTTAAATATTAGTACTCCGTACATATAAATTGGAACAGAAAATAAATAATTATCGAACCTTTTTGATCAGGTTTCAAACAGTTAATGAGTGAAATAATTAAATATATTTAATCTAAAAATTTGGGATTTTTAGGAACACTTTTATACGTTAACTGTTTAGCATTGATCACGTTATAACACAGTTCGTGAAAACTGTCGGTAGCATTCAAACAAATGAAATTCACAAGTGATTACTGTAGGTGCAGCTTAGGATTCTTATAAATTTTATTATTATTATTATTATTATTATTAAATTTATTTCCTTTCAACTATCTGAATATATATATATATATATATATATATATATATATATATATATATATATATATATATATATATATATTTGTGTACACCATTTTCATCATCACTTAACCTTCTTTTTCGTAGAAGGCAACACTCGTCACCATCTATATCACTTGACCTCTCACCGGAGAACCACCCTTTTCCACCTACGACCGTCATCAACCACCATCTCACATATAGATTTATCATTTATATATACATACGCATCACCTATATAAAAACCCACTTCCATTACAAACCATCATTCAATCACTTGATGTACAAGAATGTTTACTCACTTGCTACTTCCTTGTTTATTACTCGAGATAACACCAACACGAATCTTGCTCACCTGTTTGTTCGATATCCAAGACCAACTAGCACTCGAATATTTCTGCTACTTCTCTATCTCCTTCTGTTTCGTGCTCATTGAACACAACAACCCATTAACCACCACCTTGTATCTCCTCTAAACTGATTAGGAAACCACCATGGAACAAGACCACCCATTAGGTTGTTTTTCTTCACTGTACAACACCACCACTGTAAGCCACCCTCACAACCATTGACCACTATCTTTCACCTCTCTATCTCTCTCACATGTCTTCTCTCTTCTCTCTCCCTCTTTCCATTTTCTTCTTCTTCTCCCTTGTAACCCATCGACCACCTCTTAATCACTGCAATCCCTTTTCTATTTTGCTGTTTACTTATTGTGAACACAACAAGCCACACCACTATAAAACGATTGGTTCCTGCTACTCGTTTCTGTTTCTGGGTCAGTTCGCCACAAAACCACCATCGCCAACCTCACCATCACAACAATCACCACCATGTTGCTGCTCATTTATTGCCATAGTTACTCCTGTTTCCTGTACGTGTTCAACCTCAAACTGCCACCACTCAGCTTACCATCGCTTCTGCTATTTATATTCGATATCTATTTTCTGGAAACTATCACACACCTACGACTGTTATTGTTGTTATTATTCTAGTAATAATGATGATGATGATCGATGAACGATGACGATGATGATGTGATGATGACGGTGATCTAATAATAATGATAACTGATGATGAAAATTGATGATGATTAACATTCGATGATGGTGGATGATGAACAACCGATGATGAAAGTGATGATTAATCACGATGATGATGATGATGATGATGATGAACTGTAAAGGCGTATAGATAGCGACGGTTCTATTTTCTGTTCTATTTTCTAAAACGTAATAAACTTGGGCCATCTCATTCTGTTTTAATTAGCGGACCAATTACATGTTATTTGTTGGGCCATTTGTGATGTTGGGCCGTAAATGGATCTTGGGCCGAAACCTAGTGTTGGGTGAACTAGTTGTACCAAGATGAAGGAGATAGGGAACTGTCGGGTTAAAAAGATTAAACAGGAGATGGATAACAGGAAGAAACAAATGGTGATACGTTTAAGGGTGTTTATGCTTTGGCGTGAGGTCAAGGGTTTGAGCCCCGTCATGGGCAATTCTTTTTAGAGGAGGTTTTCAAGGGTATATTCAATTTCTTTTACTTTTATTATTACTATTAATATTATATTATGATTATTATTATTATTGTTATAATTATTATTATTAGTATTATAATTTGAGATAAAAAAAATTACCTAATTGTATTTATTATTATTATCATAAATAAAAGTATTATATCTATTATTATTATTATTACTAATATAAGTATAGTTATCATTTAATATTATTACTATCATGACTATAATTACAATTACGATTATTAATATTATTATTATTGTTATTACTAGTATTAATATCATAACTATCACTAGTAGTAAAATTATCATTTTAGTTATTATTTTTATCAGTAGTATTATTATTATTAGTATTAAAAATTAGTATTATCATTAAGGTTAATAAATTAGTGCTATTATTATTATTATTATTATTATTATTATTATTATTATTATTATTATTATTATTATTATTATTATTATTATTATTATTATTATTATTATTAGTAACATAAGTATCATTATAAATATTATCATTTCTAGTACTAATATGATTATCATTAATTGTGTTGATATTATCAAAAAAAATTTTTTTAACATTATTATCATTTTTACTAAAATTATTATTTTATTATCATTAAAACTACCCTTATTATAATTCTCAAAATTATCTATATTATCATTATTAAAATAATTATGTTTACTAAAATTAAAAGTTTTAATAACGTTGTTAAGGTTATAGGTATAAAAATAAAGATTTTTGTATATAAAAATATATTTAAATTACATAACTTAATTATATCAATATATCTACGCATATAAAATGAAAATATAAATAAATAATGAAACTTATAAATTATTAATATAACAAATACATCATTAATAATAAATAGAATTAATCGATTATGAGTATATGTTTTAATATATATACAAATGATATAGGTTCGTGAATCCGAGGTCAACCCTGAATTGTTCTATATAGTCATATGTATTTTTACTACAAAATACAGTATGGTGAGTTTCATTTGCCTTTTTACCCTTTATATTTTTGGGCTGAGAATACATGCGCTGCTTTTATAACTGTTTTACGAAATAGACACGAGTAAATGAAACTACATTCTATGGCTGGATTATTAAACCGCATATGCCCCTTTATAGTCTGGTAATCTAAGAATTAGGGAACAGACACCCTAATTGACGCGAATCCTAAAGATAGATCTATCGGGCCCAACAAGCCCCATCCAAAGTACCAGATGCTTTAGTACTTCGAAATTTATATCATGTCCGAAGGAGGATCCCGGAATGATGGGGATATTCTTATGTGCATATTGTGAATGTCGGTTACCAGGTGTTCAATCCATATGAATGATATTTTTGTCTCTATGCATGGGACGTATGTTTATGAGAAAGGGAAATATGAAATCTTGTGGTCTATTAAAATTAAGAAATGATTGTTTATGTTAAACTAATGAACTCACCAACCTTTTGGTTGACACTTTAAAGCATGTTTATTCTCAGGTATGAAAGAAATCTTCTGCTGTGCATTTGCTCATATTAGAGATATTACTTGGAGTCATTCATGACATATTTCAAAAGACGTTGCATTCGAGTCGTTGAGTTCATCAAGATTATTATTAAGTCATTTATAGTTGGATAGACTATGAAATGGTATGCATGCCGTCAACTGTCGATGTAAAGAAAGTTTGTCTTTTAAAAACGAATGCAATGTTTGTAAAATGTATCATATAGAGGTCAAGTACCTCGCGATGTAATCAACTATTGTGAATCGTTTGTAATCGATATGGACTTCGTCCAGATGGATTAGGACGGGTCATCACAGTTGGTATCAGAGCGGTGGTCTTAGCGAACCAAGTTTGCATTAGTGTGTCTAACTGATAAGTCGTTAGGATGCATTAGTGAGTCTGGACTTCGACCGTGTCTGCATGCCAAAAGTTTTGCTTATCATTTCGTGTCGAAGATTTCCTGCTTATCATTCTTAGAGAATCACTTGCTTATCACCCTTAGTCTAGACACATCTTATTGCAGTAATTGCATGATTAGTGTATAGACAAAATTTATATCTTAGCATATCTGCTAATTCATATCTTAGCGTACCTGTTATTGTTACCAATGCCTGACAGCTTCCATAGGTTCCTCCGTAACTTATGGGATTTTAGTATTATATATGCATATGAAAAATTATGTATTGCAGGGTACTAATCTATATCCTATAATCTATTTCTTATCGAAAATCCATCATCTGATCGTACGGGATGAATCCCTCAACCAGTTCGAGTCCCTCAGATTTCGATAGCTATTCCGATAGTTATTCCGACAGCTATTCCGATATGGAGTTTCACCTAAGCTCCGAAAGCAGTGTCACTAGAATGAACCAACCAATCATCCATCTCCAATTCATCTGATGAGTTCGTAGTCGACTTAATCAATGGAGACGCGAAGAAGGCGATCCTTTTCACCAACCGAATTTACCTCTTGGCGAGGAACCTGAAGCACTTATCAGCGAACCAGTCCGAATCATCATTTTCACCATCAAATTCCTGAATATCTCACCACGATTATATTTTATCCACAATTCTAAACCTTATTCATCCGCTCGTTCTGACTGACAATCATCCTGGAGTAATAAGTCAACGAACTTCGCGCTCGAATAATCAATTCGGAGAATATGGTGCAAAATGTACCAGCTTCAGCAACATCCCCGGCACCAACGGTACCATCAGTAACAGCACTAGTACCATCAACAATCCATGCTTCAACATCACAACCTGTACCTCGAGCATAATCATTATTCTACATGATGTTCTACATCATTTATCTTCGTTCGACATGACAATTACGTAATCTCTAATGTTTTAGAGATTATTTGTTCTAGTTCTAACCGAAAACTAAATGAGATTAATATCACATTAACTCATTACATCCATGATTACATCTGAAGAATTTATATATATATATATATATATATATTCATAAAGATTGTAATTAAAAATTCTTTCGTACAAACTGTTAATGATGAAAATATTTTAACGGGTAGGTAATACCCGAGGAATATTTAGATTTCGCATTAATAAGTTACACTGTACATTCTTCGAATCTGATTCAACAGTCATTTACTATCCTACTTGCAACCACAGCTATACGAATCCGTTCAACACAGAATAACCATTTTCATTCAATTTCATATTTGGATTTTGACCTATCAGAATCCGGCAAGTGGCATAATGAAGAAAACATTGGACAAAATAAAATTTGTTAGAAACAAATAAATTAACTATGAGAAATTTTGTTAAGAATCCACGCTAACAAAATCCTAGCTAACTGTTCCTAGCTAACTGATTACATTTTATTTATCGCAATTTATTTTATCGCAATTTACATTCTCGCAATGTTATTTATCGTCATTAAATTTCTGTTATTTACTTTACGCACTTTATTTATCGTTATTTAATTTTCTGTTATTTATTTTACGCACTTTAAATATCGGGACACGTATACAAGGTTTTGACATATCATATCGACGCATCTATATATATTATTTGGAATCACCGTAGACACTCTATATGCAGTAATGATCGAGTTCTCTATACAGGGTTGAGGTTGATTCTACAATAATATATATAGTTTGAGTTGTGATCGAGTCTGAGACATGTACACGGGTCACAATACGTATTAATTAATTCGAATATTATATATATGAATCATTGGACTGTCAACTGTGGACTACCAAGATTGGACAATTAAAAATGAATTAAATTATTGATTATAACATATGAAACTAAACAATTCTTCAAGTTGCCACTTGATTTCATCTTAAACCTCATTTGTATCTTGACGATTACAATCTACGTTCAAACTTTTCATGATTCTTGAAAACACCTCAATCAATAGGATGAATCAACCGCACTTCATCTACAGAAGGAAAGATTTATGCATATAGTTATGCACCTGAGAAACTCTCGGCAACTGAGTAAAAGTTTAACACGTAGCCGCGTCAGATCCTTTGGCATCTATTAGCAAAAATAACTTTGCGATCCCTTTTCAAAGTAGCCAATTTTGTCACAGCTCCAACAAGTCAGCTTCGACTTTTCATTCGAAGTAGCCTTACTATAATACTGATATATACAATTACCCTTTTGATACCGGAGAATTCTTTTATATTCCACCATATTACCAGCAGACGTACCAGCAACCTCGTTGCTTTTTGGCTTAAATCTCTCTGACAAATCATTATATTTATTCATTGAAACCGTATCATATACTCATCTGCATCTGGTAACGAGAACTGCCATAACAATTACTGGGAATCAGCAATCAGTACTTTGAAAACTCACAGCATATCTACATCAACAGTTATATGTATGACATTTATCTCTTAGAATTATGATCTCTCATTCTGAAATTCTGAAAAGCACTCAGTCACAAATCAATACTCTGAATATTGAAAAAGTTGAATGAAGCAGCAGAAATCATAGACAATCGTAAACGACCTTAATCATCGAAAGTTTGATGATAAACAATAGTATGTTGGAAAAGCTCAGAAAAAAATTGGAACTGGAAAACGGATTGAGCTAATCACGAAGGAGACCAAGGACAAATACAAGGACCATACCATATATTCAAAGAATCCAGGTAATTCTGGATCCAATGAAACCTTCAACGAATATCTTGCTCTGAAGTCATGTTAAAATCTTGCGGAAAATCTTTCTCCATCAACCATCGAACTTAGAAATTCTAAAATATCATCATCAATATCTTCGATATTTCTGAGGATATTTTCATAAATATTCTTGTCCGAAATTATATACCTCCTCGTGCTTCCTGTGTATCATTATATTGGAAACATTCAATAGAAAATTTAGTACCGAAAAGCAGATTATGCGAAACTATGAAGAAAGCCGTGGACAAATCACAAAGAATAAGTTTGACTTCAAAGAATCCAAATGATTCAATGTCTGCTAAAGTCTTTAGTGAATATCTTGCTCTTTACTCTAAACCCTTGCAGACAATAGTTTCTATCATCCTCTGATCTTAGATATTCCGAGATATTATCGTATCTTTCATTATAAATATCCTCCATATTTCTGGAGATATTTTTATAACTATTCTTATCTGAAATCATTAATCTCTTCGTGCTATCAGTATTACATCATATAGAAACTGTTAGTTTCTATATTCTGTAAACTTTCGAGCTTAAAATATGAATGTTATTGAAGTAATGTTGGGAACTGATGCATGAGTTAGTATAATATAATGACACTTGATCAACGTGATTATATTACAGTAAGTCATGCTGAGTTTCCAATGGAACGTGATGATTCACAGATCATAACGTCATCATGTGCCATGTTACATAACTCTTTCATTCTGCTTAACTTATGAACATATCAAGAAAATATATTCTTGATAGTTCTATTCTCAGTGATTCTGGTAATTTGACAAATCAAGTTGTGCTAATACATTCTTCCTTATTTAAAACATTATGTTTATTCGAAACTCCATATCTATGAATTCTGGACTGTTACTTGCGAAAAGTAAACAAAAGCATGAAGCTCCGAAATAGAAAGGGGGTATAAATCGTAGCAAATAAGAGAGCGCATTAACTGTGGATGACAATAATTATAGGAGACAGAAGCAAGGACATTGAAATATAAGGGAAGATATAAAATCCAACAGCAACGCAGAAATTACAAACCATGGATATTAATACGAATAGCAATATAAAGACACGGCATAATTAAGAATAGTATCACCCCAAGGTTATATTAAAAGTAAGCAAAATTTCCCTGGTGGAAGATTGAAGAGAAGAATGACAGAAATGATGATTAGATAACTATCAAGGATTAGAACTGGATTAAGCATTTTCAAAATCTTTCGGATGTATGAACTAAGAAGGAAAGTATAGGAATGGTGAGAATAATGGAACGGAAGAGCTTAATTTATAGTGGAAATATCAGACAGAGTAATCAAGGCAGATCACCGTATTTAATTATAGAGATCTTAATTTCCTTACTCGCCGAAGAATCAAATCTTTTAGATTTCGAAGATTTTCTTTAAATCCCTTGAATTCTGGAATTCAACCCTGACTCTGTCAAAAAGATTAGATGATTCTTTACTATCCTATTTCACTCTTTGGTGATAGCTTCATTCGTACTCTTCGAATAATCGAATTATTTTTATCCATATTACTCAATGATGATAAAACTCAATTCATCAACTCATATTCGTCATGAAAACATTTTTATTGTTAGCCATGACCACCTCACTCAAATTTCGGGACGAAATTTCTTTAACGGGTAGGTACTGTGATGACCCGGGAATTTCTGACCAAATTTTAACTTAAACTTTATATGATTTCGACACGATAAGCAAAGTCTGAATTGTTGAGTCTCAAAAATTTTGAACTGTTTCATATATTCAAATGACCTTCAACCATTCCTGACGATTCACGAATAACTATTTGTAAATAAATACATATATAATTAAATGTATATATAAATAATAACTCGAAATATTATTTGAAATATTATATGATTTAATGGTAGGAAATAAATATGTAAAATAATATGCGATGAAATAAAAACTATTATGTTATTAAACATAGATATAGAGATATAGATATTTATATATAAATAATATTAGTAAATATATAATATTAGTAAATATATAATATTATATTTATTTGTTTAGAAAGATATAAATTACAATATTTATTTACTTAAACTTATTAATTAAGATTGGTTATATATATATATACATATATATATATATATATATATATATATATATATATATATATATATATATATATATATATATATATATATATATATATATATATATATATATAGAAAGAGAATATATTAAAGATAAATGATTTCGAGCCTAATTAGTAAACGTCAGTGACACTCGGTTAACGTTTCGTTAGTTAATACATGTTCATGAAAGATTGAAATGAAAGTTGGACTGTAATTTGATTACGACGATTCTAGATTTGTTAAAAATATTTTTATCCTTTTTAGTTTAAATATTAGTACTCCGTACATATAAATTGGAACAGAAAATAAATAATTATCGAACCTTTTTGATCAGGTTTCAAACAGTTAATGAGTGAAATAATTAAATATATTTAATCTAAAAATTTGAGATTTTTAGGAACACTTTTATACGTTAACTGTTTAGCATTGATCACGTTATAATACAGTTCGTGAAAACTGTCGGTAGCATTCAAACAAATGAAATTCACAAGTGATTACTGTAGGTGCAGCTTAGGATTCTTATAAATTTTATTATTATTATTATTATTATTATTATTATTATTATTATTATTATTATTATTATTATTATTATTATTATTAAATTTATTACCTTTCAACTATCTGCATATATATATATATATATATATATATATATATATATATATATATATATATATATATATATATATATATATATATATATATATTTGTGTACACCATTTTCATCATCACTTAACCTTCTTCTTCGTAGAAGGCAACACTCGTCACCATCTATATCACTTGACCTCTCACCGGAGAACCACCCTTTTCCACCTACGACTCTCATCAACCACCATCTCACATATAGATTTATCATTTATATATACATACGCATCACCTATATAAAAACCCACTTCCATTACAAACCATCATTCAATCACTTGATGTACAAGAATGTTTACTCACTTGCTACTTCCTTGTTTATTACTCGAGATCACACCAACACGAATCTTGCTCACCTGTTTGTTCGATATCCAAGACTAACTAGCACTCGAATATTTCTACTACTTCTCTATTTCCTTCTGTTTCATGCTCATTGAACACAACAACCCATTAACCACCACCTTGTATCTCCTCTAAACCGATTAGGAAACCACCATGGAACAAGACCACCCATTCGGTTGTTTTTCTTCACTGTACAACACCACCACCGTGAGCCACCCTCACAACCATTGACCACCATCTTTCACCTCTCTATCTCTATCACATGTTTTCTCTCTTCTCTCTCCCTCTTTCCATTTTCTTCTTCTTCTCCCTTGTAACCCATCGACCACCTCTTAATCACTGCAATCCCTTTTTTGTTTTGCTGTTTACTTATTGTGAACACAACAAGCCACACCACTATAAAACGATTGGTTCCTGCTACTCGTTTCTGTTTCTGGGTCGGTTCGCCACAAAACCACCATCGCCAACCTCACCATCACAACAATCACCACCATGTTGCTGCTCATTTATTGCCATATTTACTCCTATTTCCTGTACGTGTTCAACCTCAAACCGCCACCACTCAGCTTACCATCGCTTCTGCTATTTATATTCGATATCTATTTTCTGGAAACTATCACACACCTACGACTGTTATTGTTGTTATTATTCCGGTAATAATGATGATGATGATCGATGAACGATGACGATGATGATGTGATGATGATGGTGATCTAATAATAATGATAACTGATGATGAAAATTAATGATGATTAACATTCGATGATGGTGGATGATGAACAACCGATGATGAAAGTGATGATTAATCACGATGATGATGATGATTATGATGATGAACTGTAAAGGCGTATAGATAGCGACGGTTCTATTTTCTGTTCTATTTTCCAAAACGTAATAAACTTGGGCCATCTCATTCTATTTTAATTAGCGGACCAATTACATGTTATTTGTTGGGCCATTTGTGATGTTGGGCCGTAAATGGATCTTGGGCCGAAACCTAGTGTTGGGTGAACTAGTTGTACCAAGATGAAGGAGATAGGGAACTGTCGGGTTAAAAAGATTAAACAGGAGATGGATAACAGGAAGAAACAAATGGTGATTGATGATGTAGCGGAGGGGTACGTGATAGTACTATATTTTACTACGAAATACGTTACAAATTACACAAGTTTTAATTATTTATTTACAAAATGGATATACCTAAACCTTGCTACAACACTATAGGCAGTGTACCTAATCGTAGAGTAGTATAGTTTTTAGTAAGTCCGGTTCGTTCCACAGGGAGCGGGCTTATTGCACACTATATTTTTAAACAACTATATTTGTACAAAATATATATAATTATATATAATAATATATAAAAGGGGGTTTACCGTTTAATGACCGGTTTGTCGATTTATATTTTAAGCGAAGCGTATAGTAAATGATGATATTTAAATAACAATAAAATAAATAACCATAATTAAAATGACAATAAAAGTACGAGGAAATATGAAATAAAATATATTATGCTTATTTAAACTTCCGTAACCATGATGGTTGACGTGTTGATTTTAGTTTTATGCCCATGGGTTAATTGTCCTTTGTCCTGGATTATTTAATATGTCCGTCTGGTTTTCGTCCATAACAGTCCATCAGTCATAAATATAAAGTGCAAGTGTCCTCGTCAAATTATTATTATACCCGAAGTTAAATATTCCAACTAATTGGGGATTCGAATTGTAACAAGGTTTTAATACTTTGTTTAATGAATACACCAGGTTATCGACTGCGTGTAAACCAAGGTTTTACTACTTTGTTAACAATTACACCAATTACCCTTGAATGTAATTTCACCACTGTTTTAATTATTCTAGTGACTATTAATCCATTCCAGTGTCCGGTTAAATGAACGATTATTCGTACATATAAATACCCCGCCCATCGTGTCCGATTGAGTGTATATGGTAATTTATAGGGACGCCCAATTGTAGATCTTTATATTAACATTAACAAACTATCATTTAGTTAAACAAATATAAAGCCCATTAATAGCCCATAGTCTAATTTCCACAAGTGTCGTTCTTTTGTCCAAACCCCAATTATGGTACAAAGCCCAATTACCCAATTTTAGTAATTAGCCCAACATCATGATTACTTCGTTTTAAATAAGCATAATAATAACTTAAGTACGAGACATTAATTTAAAAAGGAGAACATAGCTTACATTGATTATTTATCGCGTAGTGTTACACGGACAGAGCTCCGACTTTAAAAACCCGTAAAAATAACTTTTACATAACCCAAACTAATCTAATATAACACTAATCTATACTATATATACATATATATATTTATTTATATTATACTAGGGAGTATTATTATTATTTTGTTTGTGTGGGGTTAAAAACGAACGAAAAACTGGCAATTTATAGAATGTGAGCTGATTCTGATCCTCATGCGACTCGCATGGGTTTATGCCTATTTGCCATGCGACTCGCATGGCCACGCTTGACAGCTCACATATCTTTTGTCTTCTTGTTCGTCGACATATTTATTAAATATATATAAAATATAAATAATTTTAATAATTATTTATATATTATATTATATTTATGTGCATAGTAGACTAGATATTTTTGGTCCATTGCGTCGGGCGTTTCTTCTTGGCTCGGGTCCTGGTTCCGGATTTTCGGACGTCCTTGCGTACTATTTTATATCGTGTACTTTGCGTTTCGTAACTTGTACTCTTGTTATTTTTAGACGTTCCTCATCAATAATTTGAACCATTTTAATTGTATCTTGTACATTTGAGCATTTTGGACCTTTCCGTCTTCAAATCTCGTTTTCGCCTTTTGTCTTCGCACTTATTTAATATAAACGAATATTACTTGAATATGGAACAATTACAACTAAAATCTTGTCATTTCGGAAGGATATTGATACTAAATATATGTTCATTTAGAGCAATATCAAATATCCCCACACTTGAACGTTGCTTGTCCTCAAGCAATACAGTCTTGAAATAAAAACATACGAATCACTTCTTTATTCTTCACACTTTGTACATCAGTGATTTTGATAGAGCGGTATAAAAATGATAGTAACGATGTGGTTAAAGGTGGGTGTGTCTTTTATAGTTGCCTCGGGTTTAGGTCAACGACACTGGCAATCAAATAGCCGATTTACTTTCGGTTTCCAAAGCAAAGTGCACATTTGAAAGGCGGTTTACAGTCCCACATGACTATAAAAATTTAGATCCTTAAGGAAATTGGATCTTTATGAAAACATTTGATCTTTTGAAAATTCATTCTAGCTTTTACCCTAGACAAGTTTTCTGATTTGACCCACCATCGGTGTTGCAAAATATATTTGTGGATCAATATTTTGGCTAAAAACTTTTAGGTTCGTGTAATCCACTGCTATCCTGGTATCGGAAAGCACACATCCAGTTTACTTGTTCCGTATATTACCTTTCGGTAAACTACCGTCCGGTTGTAAAGGAAAGCGATGAACAAGAAACTGTTAAGGCAATGTCCCGTGACATGCATTTGTTCATGGTCTAATTACGTGTCGGATGCTAGTACTATCCTTGGTAGGAGCAATAGTAAAGATCATCCTATGATTTTTCGGTCTGGCACAAGGTCCTGTCTCCGACCATGCTATGCAACCACCGTTCTTACGGTTGACACCCGATTTGGTTCAGGTGACCTAATGAATTCTAGGTGAATTCCTAGGATTTAACGTTCAATGGTAATGAACGCATTGAAAATGGATTTTCAGAAAACAAATCGGTTTGTATTTTTGATCAAAATATTTTCTCGTTCAAGCTCGAGTTTAGATATCATTGAATTCCATGAGTTTGAATTCTCAATCTTTAAGGTCAATCTCAAGGATTGAGTAATATCAGTCTTAAAAGCTGATTTTTAATCTTTAAGGAGATTATCCTTTCTGGGGATCTGATTCATTAGTCTTATCAAGCTAATTTGCACGGTGCCCCCCATTGTACGAGATAAATCCTTCTCATGGTTAGGATAAATCTGACCACTTGGCGACCCTGTTTGATGCTGAGGTCCGTGGATTTCCAGCCGATTTTAGTGATGACTTTTCTAGATTTTTCGTCAACCTACAGCTGGTCTGGACGACAACTTCATGACCTAAATCAAGAAGCGCGTGTCTTTTTCGGAAGACTTTACTTCCTTCTAATGATGGAATTGATTCATCGTGTAGATCCATCTTTCTTTCAAAAGTATCACAATAAACCGGGTAAAACTATTAATTTAGTTCAAAACAAAAGCACCTGCAATAACTTTACAGAAACATGTGATAGATAATTTTTAATTGAATAACTTGGTACATTTTCCCCACACTTAGTTTATTTCTTTGCCTTTTTATTCTCTTCTATTCCATTCTTAAATGAATTCAAGCGTTTTGGGTTGTTTCTCAATTTATGTCCTTTTTAAGGTAACGATAATTTCGGTATTAACACCTAGTTTTCATCGTTCATAAATATATATAAACATGATTTTAAATTCATTTAGTTGAAATTTTTTTTCAAATTTTCACAAAATTTGGCAAATAAACCAAGTGTAAACCCGAGAGAATTTATAACCCTTCCCCACACTTGAGATCATGCAATGCCCTCATTTGCATGAAATCAGACTCTAATTATAAATTCATGAGGGTGATTAGTGTAGAAAAGTGATTAAGAATACCTAGTTTGTACTTACAAAGCTCGATGAATGATAGATGGTGCGCCTCATCGTTCATTCCTTCTTGTATTATCACACATATTTTTCTTCAAAAATGGTTGCTTTTCTGAACTGTTTGCTAATCTTTGAAAATGCATCTTTTACCCTAATTTATTATGCATGTTTATTAACGAGTTATGCACTAACCCGAACCCCTAATTTAACGTTAAGTGGGGTTAGACTTCCCCACACTTAGCTGACGACATGTGAAATCGGTGGAATAAGTTCCACGAATTAAAATAGTGAGCCAGTTATTTGCATCTCGGGTGGTGTATAATATATCAATGGGTTTAAAGTTTAGACTCACCCGATCGTCACTACTTAATTCTTTTTTAAGTGTAGCTTTTAGTAAATGGATATGTCTCTTTTCTGGTTCTTGGTCAAATGGATCGATATACACCGACATACTTATATCTATAGGGTGGTCAATTCCAAAAGTGTCCTTCCGTTTATTCTCGGGATTAAAGTTTTCACCTCTATTACCCAATTGGGTGAAATCCGAGGTGTCATTATCTATTACAGCTCGTAGTTCATCTTCAGTAGATGACTCGTCTATTGAGAATATTGGGTTGGAAAGTTGTGGGATGGTAAAGTTCGGTTTGGCCTCGGGGGTAAAATTTTCAACGTTATCGTTTTCCCAAGAGTACCAATTTGTCACCCTTTCTTCTTCTTCATCCTCCATTGATGGATTGATTATTTCATCGGTAGAGGCTAATGTGTCGATATGTTGTGAATTTGGTAAGACTGAATAAAAAGTATCATCGGGATAGTTGGTGATTTCGGAGCTCCCGAATTCATCAAAATTCGATGATTTGAGATTTTCTTGCACACGACTCCTCAGATCAACAGGTGTGTAATCTGATAGAGTTTCAGCTTGCCGGTTTACAAACTCTCTCATTTGTTCCTTTTGAGCATCAAGTTCTTCGAGTTTGATTTTCATATTGTCTAAAGAATTTTCGGACACGTAATTTTCCTCGTCTTCTGGTTGTTGAGTTTGGATATATTCTTGGGAATAATCCCAGTTTGAATTGCGTTCTTCATAATCGTTCCATTCAGGTTCTGTGGGTACGTAATTTTCCATAGGAACGTAATAATAACATTCCCATATTGAGTGATAATCTCCACAGATTTCACAACCAGTTATTGTTTCGTCATTTGTGATCCAAGATTGACTGAACGAATTGTCATCAACACTCGGTTGAGAGTATTGATTTAATTGATTTTGGAGTTCAAAAAGAGTTTCCAAGGCCTTGTTTTCAAAAATTTTCATTTTATTGCGACGGCCAAATTTTAGCTCCAATGTGGTGCATTTACTAATTATCCTATTAGTTATAAAAATAGAAAAACTTATATAAGTTGTTCAATTAAGAGACTTTTCTGCTTTTGCCCACGTTTCGAATAGCCAAAAGATGCAGCAGGGAGCCAGAACCCTTTAAATCGGAAGTTCACAACTCAGCCACTAACAAATCCAACTATTACTACGAACCAGAAAAATGTCAACGTCCATTAATTTAACCACTTAAATAATTTTTCTTTCCGTTTGAGAATTAGATAAGAAGTAGAGAAAATTTCTAAGTCCTAGAAAACTAAAGCGTCGAGAAATAAGAAAGAAATAGATTGCGCGTCGAAAAGTGTCGAAAAAATAAAAAGGTAGAAAAATAGGCGTCGAAAAATAAAAATAAGAAAATAGCACGAAAAATGGCGTCACAAAATTCTAAAGCACCTAATACTTAGTCTAAGGAATAAGCACTTAAGGGATTTTACGGCAAAGCCTAAAAATCTAAAAATAAAAATAACTACGGCAAAAATAAACTTAATACTAAAAGTTGCGACTATAGTCTAAAAAAAACTAAAGGTAATAAAACTTAAAATAATTTTTTTTATAGACAAAATCTTAAAAATATATAAATTTTTAAATTTTTTTTTTTTTTTTTTTTTTTAAAAAACGAATTTTTTTTTTCTTAAAAAAAACGTTTTTTTTTTTTTACAGAATTTTTTTTTTTTTTTACGTTTTTTTTTTTTTTTTTTTTTACAGAAATTTTTTTTTTTTTTTTTACGATTTTTTTTTTCAAATATAAATTAAAAATATAGTGTTTCGCCGAGTCCCCGGCAGCGGCGCCAAAAACTTGATGATGTAGCGGAGGGGTACGTGATAGTACTATATTTTACTACGAAATACGTTACAAATTACACAAGTTTTAATTATTTATTTACAAAATGGATATACCTAAACCTTGCTACAACACTATAGGCAGTGTACCTAATCGTAGAGTAGTATAGTTTTTAGTAAGTCCGGTTCGTTCCACAGGGAGCGGGCTTATTGCACACTATATTTTTAAACAACTATATTTGTACAAAATATATATAATTATATATAATAATATATAAAAGGGGGTTTACCGTTTAATGACCGGTTTGTCGATTTATATTTTAAGCGAAGCGTATAGTAAATGATGATATTTAAATAACAATAAAATAAATAACCATAATTAAAATGACAATAAAAGTACGAGGAAATATGAAATAAAATATATTATGCTTATTTAAACTTCCGTAACCATGATGGTTGACGTGTTGATTTTAGTTTTATGCCCATGGGTTAATTGTCCTTTGTCCTGGATTATTTAATATGTCCGTCTGGTTTTCGTCCATAACAGTCCATCAGTCATAAATATAAAGTGCAAGTGTCCTCGTCAAATTATTATTATACCCGAAGTTAAATATTCCAACTAATTGGGGATTCGAATTGTAACAAGGTTTTAATACTTTGTTTAATGAATACACCAGGTTATCGACTGCGTGTAAACCAAGGTTTTACTACTTTGTTAACAATTACACCAATTACCCTTGAATGTAATTTCACCACTGTTTTAATTATTCTAGTGACTATTAATCCATTCCAGTGTCCGGTTAAATGAACGATTATTCGTACATATAAATACCCCGCCCATCGTGTCCGATTGAGTGTATATGGTAATTTATAGGGACGCCCAATTGTAGATCTTTATATTAACATTAACAAACTATCATTTAGTTAAACAAATATAAAGCCCATTAATAGCCCATAGTCTAATTTCCACAAGTGTCGTTCTTTTGTCCAAACCCCAATTATGGTACAAAGCCCAATTACCCAATTTTAGTAATTAGCCCAACATCATGATTACTTCGTTTTAAATAAGCATAATAATAACTTAAGTACGAGACATTAATTTAAAAAGGAGAACATAGCTTACATTGATTATTTATCGCGTAGTGTTACACGGACAGAGCTCCGACTTTAAAAACCCGTAAAAATAACTTTTACATAACCCAAACTAATCTAATATAACACTAATCTATACTATATATACATATATATATATTTATTTATATTATACTAGGGAGTATTATTATTATTTTGTTTGTGTGGGGTTAAAAACGAACGAAAAACTGGCAATTTATAGAATGTGAGCTGATTCTGATCCTCATGCGACTCGCATGGGTTTATGCCTATTTGCCATGCGACTCGCATGGCCACGCTTGACAGCTCACATATCTTTTGTCTTCTTGTTCGTCGACATATTTATTAAATATATATAAAATATAAATAATTTTAATAATTATTTATATATTATATTATATTTATGTGCATAGTAGACTAGATATTTTTGGTCCATTGCGTCGGGCGTTTCTTCTTGGCTCGGGTCCTGGTTCCGGATTTTCGGACGTCCTTGCGTACTATTTTATATCGTGTACTTTGCGTTTCGTAACTTGTACTCTTGTTATTTTTAGACGTTCCTCATCAATAATTTGAACCATTTTAATTGTATCTTGTACATTTGAGCATTTTGGACCTTTCCGTCTTCAAATCTCGTTTTCGCCTTTTGTCTTCGCACTTATTTAATATAAACGAATATTACTTGAATATGGAACAATTACAACTAAAATCTTGTCATTTCGGAAGGATATTGATACTAAATATATGTTCATTTAGAGCAATATCAGTGATACGTTTAAGGGTATTTATGCTTTGGCGTGAGGTCAAAGGTTCGAGCCCCGTCATGGGCAATTCTTTTTAGAGGAGGTTTTCAAGGGTATATTCAATTTCTTTTACTTTTATTATTACTATTAATATTATGATTATTATTATTGTTGTTATAATTATTATTATTAGTATTATAATTTGAGATGAAAAAAAATTACCTAATTGTATTTATTATTATTATCACAAATAAAAGTATTATATCTATTATTATTATTATTACTAATATAAGTATAGTTATCATTTAATATTATTACTATCATGACTATAATTACAATTACGATTATTAATATTATTATTATTGTTATTACTAGTATTAATATCATAACTATCACTAGTAGTAAAATTATCATTTTAGTTATTATTTTTATCAGTAGTATTATTATTATTAGTATTAAAAATTAGTATTATCATAAAGGTTAACAAATTAGTGCTATTATTATTATTATTATTATTATTATTATTATTATTATTATTATTATTATTATTACTATTATTATTATTATTATTATTATTATTATTATTATTATTATTATTATTATTATTATTATTATTATTAGTAACATAAGTATCATTATAAATATTATCATTTCTAGTACTAATATGATTATCATTAATTGTGTTGATATTATTAAAAAATTTTTTTAACATTATTATCATTTTTACTAAAATTATTATTTTATTATCATTAAAACTACCCTTATTATAATTCTAAAAATTATCTATATTATCATTATTAAAATAATTATGTTTACTAAAATTAAAAGTTTTAATAACGTTGTTAAGGTTATAGGTATAAAAATAAAGATTTTTGTATATAAAAATATATTTAAATTACATAACTTAATTATATCAATATATCTACGCATATAAAATGAAAATATAAATAAATAATGAAACTTATAAATTATTAATATAACAAATACATCATTAATAATAAATAGAATTAATTGATTATGAGTATATGTTTTAATATATATACAAATGATACAGGTTTGTGAATCTGAGGTCAACCCTGAATTGTTCAATATAGTCATATGTATTTTTACTACAAAATACAGTATGGTGAGTTTCATTTGCCTTTTTACCCTTTATATTTTTGAGCTGAGAATACATGCGCTGCTTTTATAACTGTTTTACGAAATAAACACGAGTATATGAAACTACATTCTATGGCTGGATTATTAAACCGAATATGCCCCTTTATAGTCTGGTAATCTAAGAATTAGGGAACAGACACCCTAATTGACGCGAATCCTAAAGATAGATCTATCGGGCCCAACAAGCCCCATCCAAAGTACCGGATGCTTTAGTACTTCGAAATTTATATCATGTCCGAAGGAGGATCCCGAAATGATGGGGATATTCTTATGTGCATATTGTGAATGTCGGTTACCAGGTGACCAATCCATATGAATGATATTTTTGTCTCTATGCATGAGACGTATGTTTATGAGAAAGGGAAATATGAAATCTTGTGGTCTATTAAAATTAAGAAATGATTGTTTATGTTAAACTAATGAACTCACCAACCTTTTGGTTGACACTTTAAAGCATGTTTATTCTCAGGTATGAAAAAAAATCTTCCGCTGTGCATTTGCTCATATTAGAGATATTACTTGGAGTCATTCATGACATATTTCAAAAGACGTTGCATTCGAGTCATTGAGTTCATCAAGATTATTATTAAGCCATTTATAGTTGGATAGACTATGAAATGGTATGCATGCCGTCAACTGTCGATGTAAAGAAAGTTTGTCTTTTAAAAACGAATGCAATGTTTGTAAAATGTATCATATAGAGGTCAAGTACCTCGCGATATAATCAACTATTGTGAATCGTTTGTAATCGATATGGACTTCGTCCAGATAGATTAGGATGGGTCATCACACCTGCAATACATAGTTTACATATGCATATATAGTACTAAAATCCCATAATTTACGGAGAAATCTACGGAAGCTGTCAGGCAAAGGTAACAATAACAGATACGCTAAGATATGAATTTATCTATACACTGTCTATGCAATAGAGGCAGTAAGACTTGTCTAGAATTTAAGGATGATAAGAAAATGATTTCTGACACGAAATGATAAGGAAAACTTTTGACATGCAGACACGGTCGAAGTCCAGACTCACTAAAGCATCCTAACGTCTATTAGTTAGACACACTAATGCAAGACCTGGTACGCTAAGACCACCGCTCTGATACCAACTGTAGAGACCCGTCCTAATCCATCCGGACGAAGTCCATATCGATTATTAACGATTCACAACAGTTGATTACATCGCGAGGTACTTGACCTCTATATGATGCATTTTACAAACATTTCACTCGTTTTTGAAAAGTTAATCTTTCATTACATCGAAAGTTGACGTCATGCATTCCAATTCATAATATATCTAACTATAATTGACTTAACAATAATCTCGATGAACTCAACGACTCGAATGCAACATCTTTTGAAATATGTCATGAATGACTCCAAGTAATATCTTTAAAATGATCAAATGCACATCGGAAGATTTCTTTCATACCTGAGAATAAACATGCTTTAAAGTGTCAACCAAAAGGTTGGTGAGTTCATTAGTTTAACATAAATAATCATTTCCATCATTTTAATAGACCACAAGATTTTCATTTTTAGTTCTCATAAATAAACGTCCCATGCATAGAGACAAAAATAATCATTCATATGGATTGAACACCTGGTAACCGACATTCACAATATGCATATAAGAATATCCCCATCATTCCGGGATCCTCCTTCGGACATGATATAAATTTCGAAGTACTAAAGCATCCGGTACTTTGAATGGGGCTTGTTGGGCCCGATAGATCTATCTTTAGAGTTCACGTCAATTAGGGTGTCTATTCCCTAATTCTTAGATTACCAGACTAAAAGGGGCATATTCGATTTCGATCATTCAACCATATAATGTAGTTTCAATTACTTGTGCCTATTTCGTAAAACAGTTATAAAAACAGGGCATGTATTCTCAGTTCCAAAAATATATTTTGCAAAAGCATTTAAAAAGGGATTAATGAAACTCACCGTATTGTATTTTGTAGTAAAAATACATATAACGACATTGAACAACTAAACAATGCAAGGTTGGCCTCGGATTCACGAACCTATATCATTTATATATATTAACACATATAATTGAAGTCGAATAACGTTATATTTTATTATTAATATAACTGTTAGTTTTAGTATTTCATGTGTTTCATTATTAACTTAAATATATTTACTTTATATACTTTAAATAAATAATAATAAAAATGTAGTTTTATTAAATATAACTAACTTTTATAATAATAATATTAATAATAATATTAATAGTAATATTGATAATAAAAATAATATAGTTGTAACAATAATAATAGTAAAAGTAATAATAATGATAGTAATAATACTAAAAATGATAAAGATATTAATAATAATGTTAATACTAATAATAATAATGATAAAATAATAGTAATGCTCCTAAAAATATTAATTTTAATAATAATGATAAAAATGATAAGAATAATAAAGATAATGTAAATAAATGATAAAAAAAAAGTTCTATGTTAATAATGATAATTATAATAATAAAAGTGATAAAAATAATAGTAATAATAATTTATAATTCTAACATTCATAAACTTAATAATCATAATAATAACAATAATCATTAATACACATAATAATAATAATACAAAGGAAGAAAAAATAAAGCTACCTTAAAGGAAAATGGCCTAAAAAAATGTAATGCAGCTCCAAGGACTCGAACTCGCGACCTCTCGCCACCCGACACCACCCCTTAACCGTCCCACTGTTTCTGCCTTTTGATTTAATACGCGATTAAATTCTTTTTAGCATGTTTTTCGTGGCCTTAGTATAACAAGGTAGCCCCATTTCTAAAAGCCCAAGACCTATTAATTTGTTATCTTAAGAACAGGATCATGAAGCCCAATCGTGACCCAAGAAAAAAAATAGTATTCGGCCTACTAATTTGAAAGAGAAAAATCTCAGCCCAAAGTGAAACAATGTCCACGAAATTGTTTTCATAGGATTCGATACTGGAGCTGTCCCTATCTAAACTGATCCAGCTTGTTTTAAAAGGGTTTTCGATCAATAAAAAAAATAAACGAACAATTAGTTGCCATCCTCTTTACAGCTCATCATCCTTATCTATTCTTTCTTCTTCTTCTTTTTTTATACCGCAACTACTATCATCAATCATTATCGGGACACTATGATCATTAATCATAATCATTATAATTTATCACTCGTATGTGAATGGGTGTCGGTTTACAATTAAGAATAATAGCAGCAGTATTGTGGTAGCATAACCAGCGTAAACAGTAACCTTAATCACTTGTTTTGGTCAACACTCTAAACAGAAATAGTAGCTGGGTATTAGAGGGTTTCGTGATTAATCAAATAGAAATCAAAAGCATAGTAGTATGTTGTGGCAGTAGTCTTTGGTGGGTATTTGATCAATGTTAGTAAACAGATACATGGTAGTAGCGACAGTAGAAAAGAAAGAGAACAGAAGGTGTTTGGTTATGGTGACTTTCGATTAAACAGATAGTCATAGAAACAGAAGAAAACAGTAGCAGCTTGTTATTGGGTGGTTTTCGTTTGTTGATATTATAAAGGATATTATCATTCAAAAGTTAAGTGAAAGTCGAATTAGTTTAGAATGATTGTCTATGGTGGTGATGGAGGTGAGTTGGTTGTTTGGTGTCGATGAACAAACAGAAAACAAATGGAAAGAAAGTAATGGAATAATGATGGTGGTAGTAGTTGTTCTTAAGGAAGAAAAAGAAAGAAGGTGGTTAAAGATGGTGATGATAAGGTGGTGAGATGGGTACGAATAAGAACCAGGAAAACATGTACAAGAATTTAGGAATGAGTATGTAGCAGTAAATTTGACAAGTTGATGATCGTTACCTATAATTGTCATGGCGATGGTCAGATAATTGTTGGTGATCGAATACGATAACAGCAATTGCAATTGCAATTAGAAATAGAAAATATATAGTATGTAGTTTGCAGTGGTAATTTGATGATTCGATTGTGGTTCGTGGGTTTTGATCTATGACAGTAACACAACCAAGGAAGTAGCAGTAGACACAAATATGAAGATGGTGATGGCCTTTGGGTGGTTCACGTATAGTAGAGTGAAGATTTTGTGGTACTAAGTGGGTTTGTGTTTTACCGAGGGTTCATCAAACATATACAAAGAAAGGTGGTGTGTGTGGCGATGACGGTTGTGTTATGAAAGGTGTCTATAAACGGCGACAACGATTGTTCAAAGAGGAAACTAGGGAGGTGGTGGGTTGGTTGTACTCTTTGCGTGGCGATGAACAAACATGGAAGACCAACAAAAGATTATAACCAGTATGGTGAGGGTGTGAGGTTGAAATTTCGATATGGAGAAAGAAAAAAAATGCAAGGAATAAGTGGGTCTTACACTGGATGTAATCACATTGTACATTAATTAAAGGTCCACACGTAAATATTCAATCAAATAAATCAAGCAGAAGAAACAAGAAAATAAAAATAAAGGTGAAACAGACATCTAACAAATTTTGGATTTGAGTTAGATTCAGTACTACTTGATATCGATCTGGCATCAATTAAGAAAATAGATTATACAGTGTGATGGTGATTTGCAAACGAATACATAATTATTCTGTATTTATATATTTATTTGTATTTCTCTTTTATTTAGATAATTATATTTATTTTTATAGATTATAATTAATCTTTTAATAAATATCATAATAATAATAATAGAATTAATATTAATAATGTTAATAATACTAATAAAATAATACTAAGAAAAATGATAAAAGTAATAAAAATATTGATTTTGATAATATGAGTATTTCAATATAATAACTTTTTCATATCAAATTTTATATACTTTATTTTAGAATCATTAATATTAATAATACAATTATTAATACTTACAATAATGATAATGAAAGTAAAAGCATTTATATATCAATCTTATTTTACATAATTAACTTTAATATTTATATTATATTTTATTATTTTCAATTATTATTATATATATATTTACATTTACATTTACGTATTTATTACACACAATTGTTCGTGAATCGTCGGGAATCTTCATAGGGTAATTGATTACATGATTATAGATTTCGAAACTTTCGAGACTCAACATTACAGATTTTTGCTTATCGTGTCGGAAACATATAAAGATTAAAGTTTAAATTTGGTCGAAAATTTCCGGGTCACTACAACGAACACAAGGGTTCGACGTTACCACATATGAACGACGATTCACAGAGTTGTGCCTATTGTGTCCGGGAGCATTCGAAGAGAAGATCGACGCGTTTGTAAAAGGGTTACCAGTAAGGTTTCAAGAAGATGTGAGTTTACACGAGCCCGCTTCTATACAGAAGGCAATTCGAATGGCTCATAAACTCATAAATCAGATTGAGGGAATAATTAAAGAGCAGGCGGCCGAAGAAGCCAACACGAAACAACTCAAGAGGAAGTGGGAGGAAAACGGTGACAAGAGTCACCAGTACAACAACAACAACAACAATTACAACCACAATCGCAACAACTATCCCAACAACTGCAACAACAATCGACCCAATAACCGCAATAACTACAACAAACATCCCAACAACAACAACAACTAAAAAAACCGTTTCAACAACAATAACAATCCCAACAACAACCTCAATAACAACAACGGCAAGAAACACCAAAAACCAAAAACAGCCATGTCATAAGTGTGAAGAAAATCATCAGGGGTTTTGCACGACATTTTGCAACAGGTGTGAAAGAAATGGTCATAGCGCGATAAAGTGTGAGGTCTACAGACCAAAGTTTAACAGAACCAAAGGAACAAATAATGTTGGAACAAGTAATGCCGAAACGAATAGTGTCGGAGCAAGTAATACCAACCCTGTTTGTTATAAATGTGGAAAACCGGGCCACATTATTAGAAATTACCCGAATTAGGGGAATACTAATGGGCAGGGCCGTTGAAGAGTTTTCAATATTAATGCGGCAGTAGCACAGGAAGAACCGGAGCTTGTTACGGATACGTTTCTTATTGACGATAAATCTGCTTATATTTTATTTGATTCGGGTACAGATAGAAGCTATATGAGTAGAGAATTTTGTACTAAATTAAGTTACCCATTGACGCCTTTGGATAATAAATTTTTACTCGAATTAGCAAATGGTAAATTAATTTCAGCAGATAATATATGTCAGGATAGAGAAATTAAACTGGGTGATGAAATGTTTAAGATTGATTTAATACCAGTCGAGTTAGGAAGTTTTGATGTAATAATTGGCATGGACTGGTTGAAGAAGGTGATGTTAAAGCGAAGGGGTACAAAATAGTTATATTTTTACTACAAAATACTATTAAATACGATACAATTTTACACAAGTTATTTATTTATTTATAGAGTGGATATACCTAAACCTTGCTACAACACTTATAGGCAGTGTACCTAATCGTACAGTAGTGTAGTTTTTAGTAAGTCCGGTTCGTTCCACAGGGATCTTAGCCAAGTTTAACGCTATATTTTTAAAAACTATATTTGTAAAAATATAAATATATATATATATAAGTAGTATTATTATTATTATAAAAAGGGGGTTTTTACCGTTTAATGACCGATTTTTCGATTTTAAAACTTAAGTCGCAGTTAAAACCTAATGTAAAATATTAAAAATAAATATAACTTAATTTTAAGCGTAAAGTAAATAACGATAATGAAATTGCGATAAATAAAAATGCGATAAATAAAATGACGATAAATAAAATTGCGATAATTAAAAAGTAAGATAATTAAAAGTGCATTTAAATAAAATGACAGTAAATAAAAGTGCGATAATTAAAAGTGCAATTAAATATGAAATAAAGGAATTATGCTTATTTAAACTTTCGTAATCATGATGTTTGACGTGTTGATTTTAGTTTATTACCATGGGTTAATTGTCCTTTGTCCTGGATTATTCAATATGTCCGTCTGGTTTTTGTCCATAACAGTTCATCAGTCATAAATATAAAGTGCGAGTGTCCTCGTCAAATTATCCTTATATCCGAATTCAAATATTTCAACTAATTGGGGACTTAAACTATAATTACACCAATTTTCCTTGTATATAATTCACCCATGTTTTAATAAGTCCATAGACTATTAATCCATTCCCGTGTCCGGTTAAATGAACGATTATTAGTACTTATAAATATCCCGCCCATCGTGTCCGATCGAGTGTATATGGTTATTTATAGGTACGTCCAATTGTAAATCTTTATATTAAATTAACAAACTATCATTTAATTAAATAAATATAAAGCCCATTAATAACCCATAGTCTAATTTCCACAAGTGTCGTTCTTTTGTCCAAACCCCAATTATGGTACAAAGCCCAATTACCCTGTCTTTAATATTTAGCCCAACATCACGATTACTTCGGCTTAAATAAGCATAATAATAACTTAGCTACGAGACATTAATTTAAAAAGGTTGAACATAACTTACAATGAGTATTAATCTCGTAATGTCACACGGACAGAATTTTGACTTACAAACTTAAAACATTCGCTACCATAACCTTATTATTATTATTAACTTAATATTAAAATTATAATTAATATATATATATATATATATATATATATATATATATATATATATATATATATATATATATATATATATATATATATATATATATATATATATATATATATATATTTCTTTACATAAGAGAGAAAGAAGGAAAAGGTGTGTTTAGAGTTTGAGCAAAGCCTGCCTTTTATAGGAATGTGGCCAGAAAAAGTAGGCCATGCGATCGCATGGCCTGGGAGTGTTAATCCCATGCGATCGCATGGAAGGTAAATCCAGCTCACATTGATTTGTTTCCTAGCTTGCCGACGGTTTTATATAATAATATAATATATATATAATTTTAAGAATTAATTATATATTATATTATATTCATGTGCATAGTTCACTTGTAATTTTTAGTCCGTTGCGTCGAGTGTTGAGAGTTAACTCTGGTCCGGGTTCCGGATTTTCGAACGTCCTTTCGTACAATTTAATATCTTGTATTTTGTGTTTTGCGGCTTGTACTCTTGTAATTTTGAGACGTTTCTCACCAATAATTTGAACCACTTTGATTGTACTTTGTACTTTTTAGCTTTTTGGTCATTTGCGTCTTTAAATCGTCGAATCTATCTTTTGTCTTCACCTTTTATTATTTAAACGGATATCACTTGTAAATAGAACAATTGCAACTAGAAGCTTGTCTTTCCTGAGGGATAATGCTATGAAATATATGTTCGTTTTTAGCATTATCAAATATTCCCACACTTGAGCGTTGCTTGTCCTAAAGCAATATAGTCTTGAAATAAAAATACTAGAATCACTTCTTTATTCTTCACACTTTGTACATCAGTGATTTCTATACGGCGGTATAAACAATGATAGTAACGTTGTGGTTTACAGTCCCACATGACTATGAAAATTTAGATCCTTTAGGAAATTGGATCTTTATGAAAACATTTGATCTTTTGTAAATTCAATCTAGCTTTTACCCTAGATAAGTTTTCTGAAATAACCCTTCACCGGTGTTTGCAAAATGTTTTTGTGGATTTGGTGGGTTTCAGATTTGAAAATTTTAGCTCAAAACTTATGGTTTTGTGTCACCCACTTGCTACCCTTGTATTAGGAAAGCAACACGTCCAGTATACTTGCTCCGTATATTACCTTTCGGTAAACTACCGTCCGGTTGTAAAGGAAAGCGTTGAACAAGCAACTGTTAAGGCGATGTCTAATGACATGCAGATGTTCATGGTCTACAACGTGTCAGATGCAATTACTATCCTTTGTAGGAGCAATAGTAAAGATCACCCTATAATTTTTTGGTCTGGCACAATGTCCTGTCTTCGACCATGCTATGCAACCACCGTTCTTACGGTTGACACCCGATTTGGTTCAGGTGACCTAATGAATTCCAGGTGAATTCCTAGGATTTTACGTTCAATGGTAATGAACGCATTGAAAATAGGTTTTCAGAAAACAAATCGGTTTTAATTTGATCAAAATATTTTCTCGTTCAAGCTCGAGTTTAGATTTCATCGAATTCCATGAGTTTGTAATTCTCAATCTTTAAAGTCAATCTCAAGGATTGAGTAATATTAGGCTTAAATACTGATTTTTTAATCTTTAAGGAGATTATCCTTTCTGGAGATCTGATTCATTAGTCTTATCAAGCTAATTTGCACGGCGCCCTCCCCATTTTATGAGATAGATCCTCTCATGGTTAGGATAAGTCTGACCACTTGGCGACCCTGTTTGATGCTGAGGTCCGTGGATTTCCAGCTGATTTTCGAGAAAACTTTTCAAGGTTTTTCGTAGACTCTACAACTGGTCTGGACGACAACTTCCTGACCTAAATCAAGAAGCTCGTTTCTTTTTCGGAAGACTTTACTTCCTTTTAATGATGGAATTGATTCATCGTGTAGATTCATCTTTTCTTTCAAATATATTATAAGAAATTGGGTAAAACTGATAAAATTTGTCCAAAACAAAAGTATCTTCAGTTATTTGTACAAAAATATGTGATATATGTTTTAAATAACTTGATAAATTTTTCTCACACTTGGCTTTTATTTTTCTTTCTTTGCCTTTTTATTGTCCTCTATTCCATTTTAAATGAATTCTAACATTTTGGGTTGTTTCTCAATTTATGTCTTTTCCGAGGTAACAATAATTTTGGTGTTAACACCTAATTTTACCGTTCATAAATATGTATAAACATGATTTTGAATTCATTTATTTGAAAATTTTGAAAAATTTTACTAGAATTGGGTAGTCAGTATATAAGACTAGGGTTGTTCTTTATTATCAGAGAGCACTAGATTCTAATACAACTACTGCGTTACTAGTATTTTTAATGGTAACCAAGTGTATAAGTCAAAAATTTTAAAAATCCGAAAGAATTTAACCCCTTCCCACACTTAAGATCTTGCAATGCCCTCATTTGCAAGAAATCAGTAACAATTTAAATTATTGAGGGTGATTAGCGTAGAAAAATGATTAAATTTTACCAAAGTTTCCAAACATATTGGCGTTTGTTTGCTGAATGATAAATGGTGCACATCATTTGTTCATTCCGTCTTGTTGTTACATCACATTTGTTTTTCATTTTGTCGTCAAAATTAGTAGCTTTTGCTGAACTTAATGCCAGTATTTGAAAATGCGCTGTTTTACCCTGTTGTGTACAATTGACAATATACATACAAATAATAACATGCATGGTAATTTGAAATGAGGCTTAAAATCCCACTTTCAAATCACAATATGAAATATTAGTACAACATAATAAAAATATTAAACATTACATTAAAGTATCACAATATCATATGTTTTAAACATAAATAAATAAAAAAAATAATAATCATAAAAATAACCAACGGAACTATATCAATCTGGATAGGGGTTCCAGTTCATGTCATCGAGCGGGTTCCATGGTTGGTTATAGGTGTATTGATAGGCCTGGTTAGGGTCGTAAAGAGTAAATGGTGGTCGCATATCGGGCTGGTGTGGAGGATAGTAAGCAGGTCGGGTCGGTACGTAGTGATCCTGAGGTGATAGCTGGCTCATGATCTGATGCTGATGATAGTGCCATCTATCATGCTGTCGTTGCCTGGAATGCTCGTACTCATTCCGGGCTTGCCACTGCTCGTATCGACTATGTCTATCCTGGTTTGTCATTTCTACCTCATCTATACGCTGGTAGACGTCAGTCATAGCCTCCCTAATGTCATCTGCTTCCTATATTTCCTCATCTGAACCTCTCTCTACCTGTGGATGATGACCAACATAGGGTACTGCCTGATTGCGTCTGCTCTTCAATACCTTAGCACCCTGATAGACTTTCAATCCTAAAGTATCATACTATTCTCTACAGACCAAGAGTGGACCCCCTTTGATTCCTATCTACACCCAAATACTCTCCAATGAGAGTAAAAAAAATACCTCCTCCTATTATTCCCCCTTCCTGTATTCCGACTACCACTTTGGACAGATAAAAACCAACACAGTAGGGGATATCTACTCGCTCCCCATGATAAATCAAATTTGTACAATCGGGTAGTAGTAATTCACTAGGAGTGTAAATCTGTAAAGCCCTGGCCATGTCCAGCATGGACATCCTGTACATCCTACGGCCAAGTATAAATCTAAGAAAACTTCTATCATCTAACCTATCTACATCCGCATTTAACGCTATAGTACTCATAAGCTCAACGCACCATTCCTTATATACAGGCCTACGATGGTGAATAAACATTCCCAATCGGGAAAAGAAGAGCTACCATACCTTTGGATCAGATGCTGTCTAACTGAGTTAGCAAGTTGGACCCTTTCCAAAGGCTCCCAATCGATTACCCTTGGCACTTCTACATTTTTTGTTACCAGTTTGAATTTGTTACTTTGATATGTTGGATAATCTTTCCAGCTTCGATCAAATCTCAGATTAGGATGCAACTGTTCTTCATGAATCGTTGGGTGGTGTACTATTGGATGCATCGGAAATACTACGTAGGAATCAACATATTCTTGTTGCGGATCATAATAAGGTACGTGTTGATCAGGTTGTTGTTGTTGTTCCTGTTGTTGCTCCTGTTCATATTGCATTTCTGGTTCAGGTTCTGGAGCAGGTTGTCTATATGATGATGATGCACCATCAGTATCGGTATTTCTCTGCAAAACACATTAAACACAAAATTTGTGCATCCAAATATGCATTAGTGTTAGCAAAATAACAACCTGAAACAATTACAATAACATGTTTAATCAAAATTAACCTTATACACATTTTCACAATTCTACACTTTTTCAAATAAGCATATATGAAAATTTTTACAAAGTTCATAAGCATTCAACTCAAATAACATGTTAAAACAACCATTACTAGCAATTAAAAAAGTTTTAAATGGCATTTACATCAATTTAATCAAGTTCATGAATTTTAGACCTAAAAAGTCCACTTTAATTCTCAAAAATCATGTTTAGGATCAAAGTTTGGATCATTTAGCTACCTAAACATGTTACACTACTTAATTTAGCAATAATTCATGAAAAAAATCGGCCATAACCTGTTTATATCAAAAAGCCCCAAATTGCTCAAGAACACAAACCTTAGATTCCTAAAATTTTTGAAGTTTTTGGCTTCAACTCATGTTAAATAGCATCAATCTAGGTTATACATGCATAATATACTAACAATTTAACTCTAATTACACTAGAAATTGACAAAATCAAATTAAGTAAAATATTGGTAAATATCACAAAAACTAGAAATTTTAAGAGTTTAGGGGTGTAATTTTTACCTTCTTGTTGAAAAATCCAAACTTAGGCATGATTAGAACGGATTGTAGGACGAAATTTGGTTGAATTTGGTGAAAAAATGGCGGATTTAGGAGTGTATGTGTGTATATGCTCGAATATGTGTGTGTGTTTGGAGTGAGACAGAAGCAGCAGCTCGATGAGCTTTATGAATCTGTCCAATTTTTTTATTCCATGCGACCGCATGGATTTACAGTTTAAACCCCATTCGATCGCATGGGGTCAGGTATTTTTTTTATTTTTTTTTATAAAAACCTTATACTTTTTAAAACAAATAATTAATAAATTTTAAAATTTTGTTTCTTTTTAGGAGTGAGGATGTTTCGGATCGTTGTCCTAGTCCGTCTCTCAACAAAGTTTTAAAATTTTATTATTTCAAAGCGTTGTTTTAAAAGCAAAGATTTTTGGTTCTTTTTTTTTCATACTTTAATTCAATAAGATTAAAAATAATGATAATAAAAGTTCTCGTCCCTCCCTTGGGTAAAGCAATTTCGGTTCAACGACCTAGTTTTCAACTCACGATGAATTTTAAAAATCATATTTTTAACTTAGTGAAATAAAGTAAATTTTTGTTTTTAAATTCACACCAAACTTTAATTTAAAATGCATAAAATAAAAAATTCATATTATTAATATTTTAAAAATTCACACCAAACTTATATTATATTTTTGTTTTTATACATGCAAACTTATATTAAAAATATTAATTTTTCAAATAGGTACAAACTTAAATATATTGATTTTAAAAAGTTTACAATAATAATTTAATATTTATATATTAATTTTAAAAACACGGTAAAAATAAAATTAAAAATCTTTTTGGTCTTTTATCCCACTTTAATCAATCAAATATTATCAAAAATATACGCCCCTCTTTTCGGTAAAGTAATTTCGACTATATTACCTAGTTTTACTCCTGACGAATTTCTGAAATATTTTGGGTTGATTGATTAAAGACATTTATACCTTAAGAATAAACGGTAAATTTCGAAGTGATGTAATAAATTTTTGTATGATATCAATAATTTCGGTTACGCATACCTAATTTTATTGAATACCAATTTAATACTTTATAGCGAACGATTCAGCGTTTATTATCAAAAGGTTAAAAGCAATAAAAATAAATAAAAACTGTACATACTTACCCATGAGAAAGAATTCTCAGAGACCTACTTTAGCCAACTCATATGAGAGTCGTGTGATTTGGTTCTCCATAGCTACATAAGCATAACCTCGAATCTTCAATATCTTTTCTTCTAAACATATGAATGGTCCTTCTCTGCATAGAGTAACAAATTCGGTATTTGAATATGTTTGATTATTTGAACATTTACCTTCGTGTGACTATTTTCTGCATTTATAACATCTTTCAAGGTGTCGTGCTCTTCTTTTTGTTGCGGATTTTGATTTTCCTTTACCAAAATGTATCTTATTATGATCTTTTCTGAGTTCTTTTCTTACTTCGTCCATTTTTTCTCTTATGAATGATACCAGTTCACTCGGAAGTGTGTCATTATTACGTTTAGTAATCATAGCGTATAGCATTAGACCATGGTTTAGATCAAAGGAATTCTTCATCTCGTAAAACCTAAAAAAAATAAAAATTCAGAATGGGGGGAGAAGACTAGTTCTTTAGGGTCTGCTAGGGAAAGACCATTCGGATTCCATTCTCGGAAACTACATGAAAACAGAATATCTAACTCTAACAGAAATAACTATTACCCTAAAAAGATTCGAACCTTCCCACACTTAGTTAGCTGTGGTGTCAAAATTGTGATTAACTTCATCTTCAACTTCCATTGGATTATCTATGTAATGTTTAACCCTGTGACTATTAACCTTAAATTCAATCCTATTTGAATTTATTAATTCTACTGTTCCGTACGGGAAAACTCTTTTGACTATGAGTGGTCCAGACCATCTTGATTTCAATTTTCCAGGAAATAGCTTGAATCGTGAATTGAAAAGAAGAACTCTGTCTCCTTCTTTAAATTCTTTTGAACTTCTGATTCTTTTATCATGCCATTTCTTCGTTCTTTCCTTATAGATTAACGAATTTTCGTATGCTTCATGTCTTAATTCTTCTAATTTGTTTAGTTGACTTAACCGTAGACGTCCAGCTTCATGTAAATCAAGATTACATGTCTTCAAAGCCCAAAATGCTTTATGCTCAATTTCTACTGGAAGATGACATGCTTTTCCATAAACGAGTCTAAAAGGTGTGGTTCCAATTGGAGTTTTGTAGGCTGTTCTAAAAGCCCAGAGTGCATCCTCCAATTTCATGGACCATTCCTTCGGATTTGATCCTATGGTTTTCTCTTGAATACGTTTTAATGCTCGGTTGGTATTTTCAACTTGTCCACTTGTTTGTGGATGATAAGCGGTTGAGATTTTATGAGTTACTCCATATCTTTTGAGAACTTTCTCAAGTTGATAATTTCAAAAATGAGTACCTCGATCACTTATTAAAGCTTTCGGTGTTCCGAACCTTGCAAAAAGACGTTTTAAAAAGTTGACTACAACTCGTGCATCGTTAGTTGGGAGAGCTCGTGCTTCCGCCCATTTAGATACATAATCAATGGCAACGAGAATGTAGAGATTATTATGAGATTTTGGAAATGGACCCATAAAGTCAATACCCCAAATGTCAAATACTTCACATACTTGAATGACATTTTGTGGCATTTCATTACGTTGACTTATTTTTCCGGCCCTTTGACAAGCATCGCAGGATTTGCAAAGAAGGTGTGCGTCTTTGAAAATTGTAGGCCAATAGAATCCAGCATCATAAACTTTTCTTGCTGTGAGCTGAGGCCCATAATGCCCTCCTGTTGGTCCTGTGTAACAATGGTTTAAGATTTGACTGGCTTCATCTCCGAATACACATCGGCGTATTATTTCATCGGGACAACTTTTAAACAAATGTGGATTTCCCAGAAATAGTGTTTTATATCACTAAAGAATTTCTTTCGTTTTTGGTACGACAATCCTTTTTCAAGGAATCCACATACTAAGTAGTTTGCATAGTCTACAAACCATGGAATTTCATTATAATCTATCTTCAATAGATATTCATCAGAAAAGTTGTCTTGTATGGCCGATTCATTTAGAACTTCTAATTCAGGATTTTCAAGACGAGAAAGATGATCAGCGGCGAGATTTTCTGCTCCCTTTTTGTCTCGGATCTCAATATCGAACTCTTGTAAGAGTAAGATCCAACGGATTAATCTTGGTTTAGCATCTTGTTTTGAAAATAGGTATCTAAGAGCAGAATGGTCGGTATAGACCACCGTTTTAGCTAGAACGAGATATGAACGAAATTTGTCAAAAGTAAAGACAATGGCAAGGAGTTATTTTTCAGTAGTTGTGTAATTTGTTTGTGCTTGTTGTAACGTCTTACTAGCATAATAAATAGGTTGAAATCGTTTTTCAATCCTTTGTCCTAAAACGGCTCCCATTGCAAAATCACTTGCATCGCACATAAGTTCAAATGGTAGATTCCAATTTGGCGTTATCATGATCGACGCATTAGTGAGTTTTTCTTTAAGAATATTAAAAGATTTGATGCATTTATCTAAAAAGATGAATGGAGCATCCTTTTCTAGGAGTTTATTCATAGGAGTGGCAATTTTAGAAAAATCTTTTATGAAACGTCGGTAAAAACCGGCATGCCCTAGAAAACTCCTAACTCCTCTAACATTGGTGGGATGTGGAAGTTTAGCAATTACATCTACTTTAGCTCTATCCACTTCAATTCCTTCCTTTGAAATTTTATGACCGAGAACGATGCCTTCTTTAAATATGAAATGGCATTTCTCCCAATTAAGAACTAGATTTGATTGTTCGCATCTAATAAGCATTCGTTCAAGATTAACTAGACATGATTCAAAAGTATCACCGAAGACTGAAAAGTCATCCATGAAAACTTCCATGCATTCTTCTATCATGTCATGAAAAATCGCCATCATGCACCTTTGAAAGGTTGCAGGGGCATTGCAAAGTCCAAATGGCATGCGTTTGTAAGCAAAAGTACCATAAGGGCACGTGAATGTGGTTTTCTCTTGATCTTCGGGTGCTATTGGAATTTGAAAATATCCGGAAAAACCATCAAGAAAACAATAGTAACTATTTTCGGCTAATCTTTCCAACATTTGATCAATGAAAGGTAATGGAAAGTGATCTTTTCTGGTGGCGTCATTTAATTTTCTATAATCAATACAGACACGCCATCCTGTTACAGTCCTAGTAGGAATAAGCTCATTTTTTTTATTTGTGATGACAGTCATGCCACCCTTCTTAGGTACACATTGAACTGGGCTTACCCATGGACTATCAGAGATTGGATAAATTAAACCTGCATCTAGCAGTTTAATAATTTCTTTCTTAACAACATCTTGCATATTAGGATTTAGTCTTCGTTGGCGTTGCACATACGTTTTATGACCTTCTTCCATAAGGATTTTATGTGTGCAATACGAAGGACTTATGCCTTTAATATCATGAATCTTCCATGCAATAGCTGGTTTGTGAGCTTTTAGCACAGAAATGAGTTGAGATTTTTCATTTTTAGTAAGAGAAGACGATATTATTACAGGTAATTCAGATTCACCATGTAAATAAGCATATTCCAAATGATTTGGAAGTGGCTTTAACTCTAATGTCGGTGGTTCTTCTACCGATGATTTATATCAATATCTGTCTTCTTCTTTTAGCATTTGAATTTCTTCTGTTGTTGGTTCATATCCATTAGCCATAAGTGTAGCTAACATTTTAGTTTCATCAATTGGTTCAGTGCCTTCTCCTAACGAACATTCTCTTGTTCCTTGTAATTCTGGAAATTCTTCTAACAATTCTGCATGTGAATCTATAGTTTGAATATAATAACATGTATCATCTTCAGATTGTGATTGTTGCATGGCTTTATCAATAGAAAAGGTAACACTCTCGTCCTCTATACTTAGGGTCAATTTCTTACCAAACACGTCTATTATTGCTTTAGCCGTGTTTAAGAATGGTCTTCCTAATATGAGAGGAACTCGAGAATCTTCTTCCATGTCCAGAATAACAAAATCTACTGGAAATACTAAAGTACCAACTTTAACTAGCATGTTTTCCATTATCCCTCTAGGATATTTTACTGATCGATCGGCTAGTTGTATGCTTATTCGTGTTGGTTTCAATTCTCCAAGGTCTAGTTTAGCGTATAGTGAATATGGCATTAAATTTATACTAACACCTAAGTCTGTCAATGCTTCTATTGAACTAAGACTACCCAGAAAACATGGAATTGTGAAACTTTCTAGATCTGATAATTTTTCTGGTATCTTATTCAACAGTACTGCAGAACAATTAGCATTCATAGTAACAGTCGAGAGTTCTTCCATTTTCTTTCTATTTGTGATTAGATCTTTCAAGAATTTAGCATATCTAGGCATTCCAGAAATCACATCAATGAAAGGAAGATTTACATTTATTTGTTTAAACATATCCAAGAATTTGGATTGCTCGGCTTCAAGTCTCTCTTTTCTCATTTTACTCGGGTAAGGAAGTGGTGGTTGGTATGGTTTAACATAAGGTTTAGCCTTAACTGTGTTATCTTCATTAAACTTTTCAACTACCGGTTTTGTTTCCTTATCTTGCTCAGGTTGTGGTTCTTGTGGAGTAGGAATAGAATCATCAGAAATTACAGGTATTTCAGGTGGTTTAAGTGTAATACCACTTCTTGTGGTAATGGCTTTAGCTATTTCATTCCGGGGGTTAGCATTTGTATCACTAGGTAGACTTCTCGGTTTTCTTTCACCTATCAACCTTGCTAGGTTACTTACTTCTTGTTTCAAATTTTGAATAGAAGCTTGTTGATTTCTAAATGCTTGAGCATTTTGTTCATTGATTTGTTTCTGAGATGTGAAAAACTGCGTTTGAGATTCAACTAGCTTCGACATCATATCTTCTAAATTTGGCTTTTTATCATCGGTTTGTGGTGGTTTGTTTTGAAAAATAGGTCTTTGCTGATTGTAAGTATTATTGGATACTTGTTGATTGCTAGGACCTTGTTGGTTGTTATATGGAACATTTCGGTTATAATTCTGATTTTGATTGTAAATTGGTCTTGGCGGTTGATAATTATTTTGATAATTATTTCCAGGCCTTTGGTTCATGTATGAAACATTCTCTCTTTGTTCCATTGTTTGTTCAATACTGAGACAATCTTTTGTTAAATGTGGTCCTCCACACTGCTCACAACTAATTCGTATTGAGTGAATATCTTTAGTCATCTTTTCCATTCGTCTCTCAACAGCATCTATCTTTGCAGAAATGGAATCGAAGTCATGGTTAGAATCGGCTCTAGCTGCTTTAGATGATCTAACGATATCTTTTTCTTGATGCCACTCATGTGAGTGGGAAGCAGTGTTATCAATAATTTTGTAAGCGTCAGTTGCGGTTTTCTTCATAATGGAACCACCAGCTGCTATATCGATGTCTTTTCTTGTAGTGATGTCGCATCCTTGGTAGAATATTTGTACTATTTGATAAGTGTCTAAACCATGTTGCGGACATCCTCTCAATAACTTTCCAAATCTTGTCCACGCTTCATATAGAGTTTCATTTGGCTTTTGCGTGAACGTAACAATTTCTCCTTGAAATCTCACGGCTTTAGATGCCGGAAAGAATTGTTTAAGAAAATTTTCAACTAAAACATCCCATGTATCAATCGCCCCTTCAAGTAACGATTCTAACCAATCTTTGGCTTCTCCCTTTAAAGTCCAGGAAAATAACATGAGATATATCTGTTCATCCTCCACTTCTCTTATTTTAAATAGAGTACAGATCCTATTAAAGGTACGAAGATGTTCATTTGGATCTTCCTTCGACGCACCACTAAATTGGCATTGATTAGTTACCATGTGTAGGATTTGTCCTTTGATTTCATAATCTGGCGCATTAATGTCTGGTTGAGTAATTGTGTGACCTTGGCCAGTGTGTTTAGCTCTCATTCGGTCTTCCATACTTAGAGGTTCCAGAATTTCCATGATTGAATTTGTTGAATCTGAATCACTAGAGGATTCTGATTTAATGGGTTGTTCCTCGACAATCTCTGTTTGAATAATTGGTGGTTCCGGAGGAAAGATTAATGGTTCAGGATCTCTGAATTGTCCCTGAATATCCTCCGGATTCTCAATTGTGAGGTCGGGTTCAAAAAATGAATTATCGAAAATTTGAATTGGAGTACTTGGTCGACTGGATGACGATTCTAAAGAAAAATCAACGGCAACAATATTGGCTAGATGACTTGATCGAGTTACAGGTGGTGAACGTATAAAGGTGGTGAACGTTTTGCTCGGTGCATTCACTGAATATCCTATTAGTTATAAAAGATAAAAATTATATAAGTTATCAAATTAATAGACTTTTCTGATTTTGCCCACGTTTCGAATAGCCAATAGATGCAGCAGGTAGCTAGGACCCTTTAAATCGGAAGCCCACAACTCGCCACTAACAAATTCAACTATTACTACGAACCAGAAAATTTTGGATGTCTATCAATTTAACCACTTAAAATAATTTTTCGTCGAAATTTAAAGAAATTTTAGAGAAGAAATAGAAAATTCTATGTCCTAAAAACTAGAGCGTCGATGAAAAAGAAAAAGTGCGTCGAAAAACGTCGAAAAATAAAAGTTCGAAAAATAATAATAAGAACGTAGTGCGTCGAAACTTAAAATTCTAAAAACTAAGAATTAAAAGTTGCGTCTAAAGGTATTAAAGCTTAAAGAAATTCTATATCCAAAACGGCAATAACTTAAAAAGTACTAAAATTTATAAAACGGCGTCGCAAAATTCTAAAGCACCTAAATCTTAGTCTAAAGAAAAAGTACTTAAGGGATTTTACGGCAAAGCCTAAAAATCTAGAAATAAAAATAACTATGGCAAAAACTATGACTTAAAACTAAATACGAACGAAAAATACAAATATTACGCTAAAACAAATAAAAAGATACAAAATATAAAAATAAACTTAAAGTTGTAAAAAGTACAATTTTTATAAAAATATTTTTTTTTATTATTTATTTATAAAAGTATTAATTTTTATATATTAATAAAACTAATTAAACTAAATAATACAAATTAAAAAACTAAAACTAACTAATATATAATTAAAACCCTAATTAGGTTTATATTAATAATTATTATTAATTAAAACCCTAATTTCGTTCAGCTTATGTTTCAGACCTGCCTTTTCGCATCATGCGGTCGCATGAAATCAGTGTTATATAGCCATGCGGTCGCATGGACCGTGGATCCAGGCCAGAAGTTGGGCTGCTATATATTTATACAATATATATATATATAAATTAAATAAAAACTTAATTTGTAAATAAAAATAAAAACTTTATAATTTTATATATTTTAAACAAACTCTTAAAAAAATATATATATATATATATATATAATTTTTTTTTATATTTTTGTATTTTTTTTAAAACGTATTTTTACAAAAGTAAATTAAAAATCTTTTTTTATAGCGTTTCGCTTTCGGCGTTTAAGCTTTTCCCGGCAGCGGCGCCAAAAATACTTGATGTTAAAGCGAAGGGGTACAAAATAGTTATATTTTTACTAGCAAATACTATTAAATACGATACAATTTTACACAAGTTATTTATTTATTTATAGAGTGGATATACCTAAACCTTGCTACAACACTTATAGGCAGTGTACCTAATCGTACAGTAGTGTAGTTTTTAGTAAGTCCGGTTCGTTCCACAGGGATCTTAGCCAAGTTTAACGCTATATTTTTAAAAACTATATTTGTAAAAATATAAATATATATATATATATAAGTAGTATTATTATTATAAAAAGGGGGTTTTTACCGTTTAATGACCGGTTTGTCGATTTTAAAACTTAAGTCGCAGTTAAAACCTAATGTAAAATATTAAAAATAAATATAACTTAATTTTAAGCGTAAAGTAAATAACGATAATGAAATTGCGATAAATAAAAATGCGATAAATAAAATGACGATAAATAAAATTGCGATAATTAAAAAGTAAGATAATTAAAAGTGCATTTAAATAAAATGACAGTAAATAAAAGTGAGATAATTAAAAGTGCAATTAAATATGAAATAAAGGAATTATGCTTATTTAAACTTTCGTAATCATGATGTTTGACGTGTTGATTTTAGTTTATTACCATGGGTTAATTGTCCTTTGTCCTGGATTATTCAATATGTCCGTCTGGTTTTTGTCCATAACAGTCCATCAGTCATAAATATAAAGTGCGAGTGTCCTCGTCAAATTAGCCTTATATCCGAAGTCAAATATTCCAACTAATTGGGGACTTAAACTATAATTACACCAATTTTCCTTGTATATAATTCACCCCTGTTTTAATAAGTCCATAGACTATTAATCCATTCCCGTGTCCGGTTAAATGAACGATTATTAGTACTTATAAATATCCCGCCCATCGTGTCCGATCGAGTGTATATGGTTATTTATAGGTACGTCCAATTGTAAATCTTTATATTAAATTAACAAACTATCATTTAATTAAACAAATATAAAGCCCATTAATAACCCATAGTCTAATTTCCACAAGTGTCGTTCTTTTATCCAAACCCCAATTATGGTACAAAGCCCAATTACCATGTCTTTAATATTTAGCCCAACATCACGATTACTTTTGCTTAAATAAGCATAATAATAACTTAGCCCTGAGACATTAATTTAAAAAGGTTGAACATAACTTACAATGAGTATTAATCGCGTAGTGTTACACGAACAGAATTTCGACTTACAAACTTAAAACATTCGCTACCATAACCTTATTATTATTATTAACTTAATATTAAAATTATAATTTATATATATATATATATATATATATATTTATTTATTTATTTATTTCTTTACATAAGAGAGAAAGAAGGAAAAGGTGTGTTTAGGGTTCGAGCAAAACCTGCCTTTTATAGGAATGTGGCCAGAAAAAGTAGGCCATGCGATCGCATGGCCTGGGAGTGTTAATCCCATGCGATCGCATGGAAGGTAAATTCAGCTCACATTGATTTGTTTCCTAGCTTGCCGACGGTTTTATATAATAATATAATATATATATAATTTTAAGAATTAATTATATATTATATTATATTCATGTGCATAGTTCACTTGTAATTTTTAGTCCGTTGCGTCGAGCGTTGAGAGTTGACTCTGGTCCCGGTTCCGGATTTTCGAACGTCCTTTTGTACAATTTAATATCTTGTATTTTGCGTTTTGCGGCTTGTACTCTTGTAATTTTGAGAAGTTTCTCACCAATAATTTGAACCACTTTGATTGTACTTTGTACTTTTTAGCTTTTTGGCCGTTTGCGTATTCAAATCGTCGAATATGTCTTTTGTCTTCACCTTTTATTATTTAAACGGATATCACTTGTAAATAGAACAATTGCATCTAAAAGCTTGTCTTTCTTGAGGGATAATGCTATGAAATATATGTTTGTTTTTAGCAATTGAAGATTAATGCAACGAATGAAAGTAATGCAACGGACGAAAGTAATTGCTTATGCGTCTAGACAATTGAAGATTCACGAACAGAATTATACGACGCATGATTTGAAATTAGGCGCGGTTGTTTTTGCATTAAATACTTGGAGGCACTACTTATATGGGGTCAAAAGTATTATATATACCAAGCACAAAAGTCTTCAACACATATTTAATCAGAAACAACTGAATATGAGGCAGTGTAGGTGGATTGAATTGTTGAATGATTACGATTTTGAGATTCGTTATCACTCGGGGAAGGCAAATGTGGTAGCCGACGCCTTGAGCAGAAAGGACAGAGAACCCATTCGTGTAAAATCTATGAATATAATGATTCACACTAACCTTACTACTCAAATAAAGGAGGCGCAACAAGGAGTTTTAAAAGAGGGAAACTTAAAGGATGAAATACCCAAAAGATCGAAGAAACATCTTAATATTCGGGAAGACAGAACCCGGTATAGGGCTGAAAGAATTTGGGTACCAAAATTTGGAGATATGAGAGAAATGGTACTTAGAGAAGCTCATAAAACCAGATACTCAATACATCCTGGAACGGGGAAGATGTACAAGGATCTCAAGAAACATTTTTGGTGGCCAGGTATGAAAGCCGATGTTGCTAAATACGTAGGAGAATGTTTGACGTGTTCTAAGGTTAAAGCTGAGCATCAGAAACCATCAGGTCTACTTCAACAACCCGAAATCCCAGAATGGAAATGGGAAAACATTACCATGGATTTCATCACTAAATTGCCAAGGACTGCAAGTGGTTTTGATACTATTTGGGTAATAGTTGATCGTCTCACCAAATCAGCACACTTCCTGCCAATAAAAAAAGATGACAAGATGGAGAAGTTAGCACAACTGTATTTGAAGGAAGTCGTCTCCAGACATGGAATACCAATCTCTATTATCTCTGATGGGGATGGCAGATTTATTTCAAGATTCTGGCAGACATTACAGCAAGCATTAGGAACTCGTCTAGACATGAGTACTGCCTATCATATACAAACTGATGGGCAGAGCGAAAGGACGATACAAACGCTTGAAGACATGCTACTAGCATGTGTTATTGATTTCGGAAACAGTTGGGATCGACATCTACCGTTAGCAGAATTTTCCTACAACAACAGCTACCATTCAAGCATTGAGATGGCACCGTTTGAAGCAAATTATGTACCCCATTATTTATCAAACACAAGTGTTACTCTTATTCTCCATTCATTTTCTAAGCTTTTTGTAGTACAGAAGTTTCTAATCTTATATAATATAGGCCATCAAAGTAGTTACTGACTACTAAATTACAACACGTTATCAGTACGAAGTGCTCGTATAATCAAGGTTTATCTAAGCAAGCACAAGTCACTAATCAAGGTAAGAAATTCTTTAACGATATCTTCTATTATTTATTAGTAAGGTAAATATTATTATCATCATATGTAAAATTATATTTCTGTAATCTAACTTTTATTAACTTCACAAATATTTATATTTATGTTATTTAAGTTATATATGGTCGGTTATACCGCCTGAATTATATTTATGTAATCTAACTTTTATTAACTTCACTAACATTTATATTTATGTTATTTAAGTTATATATCGTCGGTTATACCGCCTGAATTATATTTATGTAATCTAACTTTTATTAACTTCACTAACATTTATATTTATGTTATTTAAGTTATATATGGTCAGTTATACCGCCTGAATTATATTTCTGTAATCTAACTCTTATTAACTTCACTAACATTTATATTTATGTTATCTAACATTTTTGATTACTTATGCAATTAATCATTATTTATTTCATGCATACTAATGTTTATTCTTAAAATTTATTATTTATGCATAATATGTTTATTCTCTTAATGTTCGTATTTATACTAAACGTATTTATACTAAATGTATCTATAGTAATCGTATTTATACTAATAAAATTCTTTTATTAAAATTATTATTAATACAACGAGTACATAACAGTCGTTAACGTCAACTAACGACGTTACAACGGTCATATATATATATATATATATATATATATATATAACGGTTGTTAACGTCAACTGACGACGTTACAACGACTATATTTTTCAAATATAAAATAAACATCCCCGTTTTCACATTTTCACAAATCAAATCTTCATTTTCTCAGATTACCACTCTCAAAAAGTTTTTTGTAAAGATGATTCACACAAGGATGATTTTTTCTATTATATTGGTCATACTAACTATCATCATTGTTGCTAATATACCACAGGGTGAACCTATATTCTATCCTGCTCTTGTGGTTTTATCATTTGTAATAATGTCATTATTCTGTTGTTTGCTACTTATGAATTTAAAATGATTCTAGTTTCATTTTATTATTTGTCTATGAATAGAAGTTGATTATGATTATGATTTATGTTGTTCATCTTTTTTTTTATAATAGAAAATTTCGAATTTGAAAAGGCTTAAATTTGCCCCTTTAGAATCAAGTGGGAACAACTACTTAACATGGGTTATGAATGTAGAAAAACATCTCGAATCAATCGGTATTTTAGAAACCCTGAATGAAAATAACAATTGTTCCGAACAAGAGAAAGCAATAGCAAGTATTTTTCTTAGCAAACACATTGACGAGTCCTTAGAATCTACATATTATATGATCGAAGATCCAAGTGTATTATGGAAAATACTCAAAGATAGATACATTATTAATTATCAAGAAATAACGGTGATCCATGAAAGAATAAAATTGAAGATGTTAGTAGACGCTCTTATAAGAATCCCGGAGATTCTTATTAATGATCTGGTAACGTGGATCATCAGTCTAGTATTTCTTGAATACATGAACATCTTGTTTATCTCTACAAACAATTCCCAAAAGAAAAGAAAACGAGAGTGAATCTGTTGAAAAATCTTGATTAAATAAACCATGAGCTACCTTGAGACTTGAATGGTTTGAATTTTCTAAGATGCCTAACTTGTTATGTATCACTCATAAATAAATGGTTTTAGACCATAACGCATATGTTTATTAAGTGTTATCTTTTATGTACTTCAGATTGTAACTTGTTTGCAGGTAATATAATTTAATTATCTTGTTGAAATATAACTCATTATTTGCTTATCTTATTTGAAGTTTTAGTATGAATCATGCTGAAATACAACATCAATTAAATGGTAAAGACCTATGTATTGCAGATAGTGGTAACATACACACACACTATGATCAAATCTAAGAAATATTTCATTGATTTAAATCAAATGAAGGAATTATAAATACTATATCAGGTCTTGCAAACTTGATATAAGGAACGGAAAAGGCAAAAATTCATATTACCAAATGGTACGAATTTTCTGATAAACAATTCTTTGTTTCCTCCTAAATCAAAGAGAAATTTGTTAAATTCTCTGATATATATCATAATGGATATGATTATCAGTCAATGATAACCGGAAATGAGAAATACCTATGTAGCACCGAAAAGCGCATATGATTAAAAGCGCATATGATGAAAAGCACATATGATAAAAAGCGCATATGATGAAAAGCGCATATGATGAAAAGCGCAGCGCATATTATTAAAAGCGCAGCGCATATGATTAAAAGCGCAGCGCATATGATTAAAAGCGCAGCGCATATGATTAAAAGCGCATATGATGAAAAGCGCATATGATGAAAAGCGCATCGCATTTGATTAAAAGCGCATCGCATATGATTAAAAGTGCATATGATGAAAAGTGCATATGATGAAAAGCGCAGCGCATATGGTGAAAAGGATATATGATGAAAAGCGCATATGGTGATTAATGAAAAAGCACATATGGTGATTAATGAAAAGCACATATGGTGATTAATGAAAAGAATATTGAGAAAGAATCACCAATATTTCTTGAAAGAATTCAAGGTTATATATATGTGTAGTGACCCGAACTTTTCCATGATTATATATTAAATGAAAACTATATTTGCATGATTAAATGTTTCCAACATGTTAAGCAATCAAACTTGTTAAGACTTGATTAATTGAAATAGGTTTCATATAGACAATTGATCACCTAAGTTGACCGGTGATTCACGAACGTTAAAACTTGTAAAAACTATATGATGACATATATATAATTATATATATAGTTAACATGATATTGTGATAAGTAAGTATCTCATTAGGTATTTTAACAATGAGTTATTTACATAAAAATTGAGTTTATTGAATTAAGAAACTCAAAACGATATATATAACGATTATCGTTATAACAACGTCTTACTAAATACATATGAATCATATTAAGATATTGATACACTATGTTTAATCATGATAAATGATAAGAAAACATGTCATTAAGTGTATTAACAATGAACTACATATGTAAAAACAAGACTACTAACTTAATGATTTCGAAACGAGACATATATGTAACGATTATCGTTGTAACAACATTTAACTTTATATATATCATACTAAGATATATTAATATATAATAATATCATGATAATGTAATAATTTAACATCTCATTATATATAATAAACATTGGGTTAACAACATTTAACATGATCGTTAACTTAAAGGTTTCAAATCAACATTTACATGTAACGACTAACGATGACTTAACGATTCAGTTAAAATGTATATACATGTAGTGTTTTAATATGTATTCATACACTTTTGAAAGACTTCAAGACACTTATCAAAATACTTCTACTTAACAAAAATGCTTACAATTACATCCTCGTTCAGTTTCATCAACAATTCTACTCGTATGCACCCGTATTCGTACTCGTACAATACACATCTTTTATATGTATGTACTATTGGTATATACACTCCAATGATCAGCTCTTAGTAGCCCATGTGAGTCACCTCACACATGTGGGAACCATCATTTGGAAACTAGCATGAAATATCTCATAAAATTACAAAAATATTAGTAATCATTCATGACTTATTTACATGTAAACAAATTTACACATCCTTTATATCTAATCCATATACCAACGACCAAAAACACCTACAAACACTTTCATTCTTCAATTTTTTTCATCTAATTGATCTCTCTCAAGTTCTATCTTCAATTTTTAAGTGTTCTTCATAAATTCTTTAAGTTCTAGTTTCACAAAATTAAGAATACTTTCAAGTTTGCTAGCTTACTTCCAATCTTGTAAAGTGATCATCCAACCTCAAGAAATCTTTCTTATTTACAGTAAGATATCTTTCTAATACAAGGTAATACTCATATTCAAACTTTGATTCAATTTCTATAACTATAACAATCTTATTTCGAGTGATGATCTTACTTGAACTTGTTTTCGTGTCATGATTCTGCTTCAAGAACTTTCAAGCCATCCAAGGATCCTTTGAAGCTAGATCCATTTGTCTCTTTTCCAGTAGGTTTATCCACAAAACTTGAGGTAGTAATGATGTTCATAACATCATTCGATTCATACATATAAAGCTATCTTATTCGAAGGTTTAAACTTGAAATCACTAGAACATAGTTTAGTTAATTCTAAACTTGTTCGCAAACAAAAGTTAATCCTTCTAACTTGACTTTTAAAATCAACTAAACACATGTCCTATATCTATATGATATGCTAACTTAATGATTTAAAACCTGGAAACACGAAAAATACCGTAAAACCGGACATACGCCGTCGTAGTAACACCGAGGGCTGTTTTGGGTTTGATAATTAAAAACTATGATAAACTTTGATTTAAAAGTTGTTCTTCTGGGAAAATTATTTTTCTTATGAACATGAAACTATATCCAAAAATCATGGTTAAACTCAAAGTGGAAGTATGTTTTTCAAAATGGTCATCAAGACGTCGTTCTTTCGACTGAAATGACTACCTCTTACAAAAACGACTTGTAACTTATATTTCTGACTATAAACCTATACTTTTTCTATTTATATTCATTAAATAGAGTTCAATATGAAACCATAGTAATTTGATTCACTCAAAACGGATTTAAAACGAAGAAGTTATGGGTAAAACAAGATTGGATATTTTTTTATTGTTGTAGCTACGGGAAATATTGTAACAATTCTATACAAATCATATCCTAGCTAACTTATATTGTATTATACATGTATTCTAATATATTATGTAATCTTGGGATACCATAGACACATATGCAAATGTTTTGACATATCATATCGACCCATGTATATATATTATTTGGAACAACCATAGACACTCTATATGCAGTAATGTTGGAGTTAGCTATACAGGGTTGAGGTTGATTCCAAAAATATATATACTTTTAGTTGTGATCTAGCCTGAGACGTGTATACACTGGGTCGTGGATTGATTCAAGATAATATATATCGATTTATTTCTGTACATCTAATTGTGGACAACTAGTTGTAGGTTACTAACGAGGACATCTGACTTAATAAACTTAAAACATTAAAACATATTAAAAATGTTGTAAATATATTTTGAACATACTTTGATATATATGTACATATTTGTTATAGGTTCGTGAATTGACCAGTGGTCAAGTCTTACTTCCCGACGAAGTAAAAATCTGTGAAAGTGAGTTATAGTCCCACTTTTAAAAACTAATATTTTGGGATGAGAATACATGCAGTTTTATAAACGTTTTACGAAATAGACACAAGTAAATGAAACTACATTATATGAGTGAATGATCGAAGCCGAATATGCCCCTTTTGTTTGGTAACCTAAGAATTAGTAAACTGATCTACTAATTGACGCGAATCCTAAAGATAGATCTATTGGGCCTAACGAACCCCATTCAAAGTACCGGATGCTTTAGTACTTCGATGTTGTTTTTATCATGTCCGAAGGATTTTACGGAATGATAGGGGATATTCTTATATGCATCTTGTTAATGTCGGTTACCAGGTGTTCACCATATGAATGATTTTTATCTCTATGTATGGGATGTATATTGAAATATGAAATCTTGTGGTCTATTATTATGATTTGATAATATATAGGTTAAACCTATAACTCACCAACATTTTTGTTGACGTTTTAAGCATGTTTATTCTCGGGTGATTATTAAGAGCTTCCGTTGTTGCATACTAAAATAAGGACAAGATTTAGAGTCCATGCTTGTATGATTTTATGTAAAAACTGCATTCAAGAAACTTATTTTTGATGTAATATATTCTTATTGTAAACCATTATGTAATGGTCGTGTGTAAACGGTATATTTTAGATTATCATTATTTGATAATCTACGTAATGCTTTTTAAACCTTTATAGATAAAATAAAGGTTATGGTTGTTTTAAAAATGAATGCAGTCTTTGAAAAACGTCTCATATAGAGGTTAAAACCTCGCGACGAAATCAATTAATATGGAACGTTTATAATCAATATGAACGGGACATTTCAATATGGACCAATTCATGCATCATGTGGACCATTTTGATATTTCATGGTTCTAATAGACGCATCTAGCGGATGGTCTCATGTTTATGTGTTATCAAGCCGTAATATGGCATTTGCAAAGTTTCTTGCACAAATTATTAAATTGAGAACACATTATTCTGATTACACCATTAAAAGGATGAGACTTGATAATGCTGGTGAGTTAACATCTCAAGCATTTAATGATTATTATATGTCTACAGGGATTGTTGTTGAACATCCAGTTGCTCATGTGCATACACAAAATTGGTTTAACTGAATCAATAGATAAAGGCTTGCAGATAATAACTAGACAATTGGTAATGAGTACAAAACTCTCAAAATTTATATGGGGATATGTAAATTTACATGATGCGACATTAATTCGCATTAAACCAAGTGCAAGTCATAAATATTCTCCATTACCAACTTAATTTTGGTCGAGAGCTAAATATTTTTCATCTTAGAACATTTGATTGTGCAGTGTATTTTTAATTGCACCACCACAACAAATGGTTCCTCAAAGAAGGATTGAAATACATGTTAGATATGAAACATCTTCAATCATAAGATATATTGAATCCATGACGGGTGATGTTTTTACAACACATTTTTGCTGATTGTCATTTTAATGAAAAATTGTTCCCTAGATTAGGGGGAGAAATGAAAAAATAATGAAAATGATGTTTCATGATGTGAACATCAATTAAGGTATCTTGATACTCGCACAAAAGAATGCGAAACAAAATTCAAAAAATAATAATAATGCATATGCAAGAACTTGCGAATAAATTTCCCAATGCATTTACAGATACAAAAAGGAGTGACTAAATCATATATACCAACAGTAAATGCTTCAGCTAGAATTGAAATTCCAAAAGCTGGCAATAATGTCACTCATGAGTCTTTGCCACGTCTGAAACGTGCAGGACCAATTGGTTCCAAAGATAAAAATCCTCGAAAAGAAAAATCAGCTGATAATGAGGTAAAAGAAAGTGTTCAAAAAGGAACCACAAATCAATACTCCTTCTGCAGAGGATATTGATGATGAAAATACATAAATTGCAATAAAATATGCAATATTATAGAACCGAAATGAAATGACAAATATTGATGAGTATTTTTCAAATAATGTTACAATGACATCATGAATAAAGATGATGATCTGGAACCAAAATCTGTCATTGAATGTCAATATAAGACATGACTAAGCTCAATAAAAATGAGCAATACGAGCTGAATTAGAATCGCTCAATAAAGGAAAAGTTTTCGGATCAATCGTTATTCACTTTTAAAGATGTGAAACGTATGGGGTACAAATGAGTTTTTATTTGAAAAAAGAAATGAGAAAAATGAAGTTACATGGAAAGGCTAGACTTAAAAAACCATGAATGGATTATGAGGAAAACTTATCATCCTGTAATGGATGAAATTACTTTTAGATACTTAATCAGCTTGGCAGTTTTTTTAAAAATTTAGAAATGCATCTCATGGATGTTGTTACTGCTTATCTATATGAATCACTTGATAGTGATATATACATGAAGGGTTTAAGGTATCAGAAGCATCTAATGCAAAACTCAAGGAATTGTATTCCATTAAATCACAAAGATTTTTATATGGGTTGATACAATGGTATAACTGATTAATTGATTACTTGATAAGAAAAGGGTATACAAATAATCTTATTTGCACATTTTTTTTATTAAGAAAAAAAAAATGTTCGGATATGTGATGGTAGTTATTTATGTCAATTATCTTAAATAAAGAAATCTATAAATCCATTTAACTTCTAAAGAAAGATTTTTAAATGAAAAAAACAAGTATTACGTTGGTTTACAAATTGAGCATATGTCTAATGACCTACTTGTATATCAAACAACTTATACCGAATAGATTTTAAAACATTTTAATATGGACAAGACAAAATTATTAAGTACTCATATGGTTGTTAGATCACTAAATATTGACACAGATCAATTTCGTCCCCGTGAAGATTTTCTTGGATTAGAAGTTCCATATCTTAGTGAAATTGAGGCTCTTATATATCTTACAAATTGTACAAGAACTGACATTTATTTTGCAGTTAATTTGTTGGCAAAGTTCAGCTCACAGCCCTACCAAAAGACACCGGAATGAGATCAAACGCATATTTCGATACCTTCGAGGAACTACTGATTTAGGATTATTTTATTCTAACGAATCAAAACAAGATTTGATTGGTTATGCAGATGCAGTTATTTATCTGATCCACATAAAGCTAAATCTCAAAATGGATATGTATTCCTAAATGGAGGTACTGCAATATCATGGCGTTCTAAAAAACAAACACTTGTTGCAACATCATCAAATCATGCCGAAGTGATTGCATTACATGAAGCTACTCGGGAATGTTTTTGGTTGAGATCAATGACACAACTCATTACTGATTCTTGTGGACTAGAACGCGATAAAAGTCCAACAACTATCTATGAAGATAATGCAGCTTGCATAGCACAGATGAAAGAAGGGTATATCAAAAGTGACCGAACAAAACACATACCTCCTAGATTCTTCTGATACACTCAAAATCTCATTAAGGACAACCAGATTGAAATGAGATATGTTCAATCCAGCAAAAACTCTGCTGATCTTTTCACCAAAGCACTTCCAACTGCTATTTTCAGAACACACATTCATAACATTGGCATGAGACATGTTCAAAAGATGTAACAGCTGAAGCGATGTCTACTTGAGGGGGAGTCAACTCTATGCTGCACTCTTTTTCCCTTAGCTAAAGTTTTTTTCCCACTGGGTTTTCTTTAGCAAGGTTTTTAACGAGGCAGTAATGGTTACTCTATAATAAAATTGTCATTCAAGGGGGAGTGTTATAATATCTTGAATATACAAGTATCCTAAAAGTCAAGATATGTGTCCTCTAAAGTTCAAGATTTGAATGATCAATTATATCACTCCATATCTTTTTACTATTCCTCATTGAAAATTGAACGCATATAGCATTTGTATTGTAGTATAAATATCCATCTAGTGTAAGCAAATTATGTACCCCATTATTTCTCAAACATAAGTGTTACTCTTATTCTCCATTCATTTTCTAAGCTTTGTATAGTACAGAAGTTTCTAATCTTATATAATATAGGCTATCAAAGTAGTTACTGACTACTAAATTACAACATGTACTATATTTTTGTTACAAAAGCAACCATTAATTAAAATAAGATGATCACTTCATCACTCTCCAAGTCTTAGACATTTAAGGGTAGAAAAAGTATCAAACTTTACATATGTATTAAATTTGAATATTATTATGTATGTAAAATTTTAATTTTTTTTAACATCAGTTTGATATTACCCAGGGAACTTAACCTGTAACAACACAACTTTTTCTGTCACTTCCGTTAACTGTCTGTTAAGTATTTTAACGGCGATTACTTGACTTTATATGTGTTTAGATGTAATAAATGCATACTTGATCCTTGGTGGGTTACTTGAATGAATATGGGTTAATATTAATTGATATACTTATTTCAATTAATTAAATACGATTAAAACGGAACGGTTTGAATAATTGAAAAAATTACTTTTCAAGTAACGAAACTCTCGGATTTACTTTAATAATTATTAACTTTGAAAAATATTTAATTTATTTAGTGTTTTAATAAATTAAACTTATTGGTTGCGTTTTAACAATCGGTTTAGAGTTCCGGGACTTCGGTACGTTTAAACGGCACTTGAAACAGACCAAGAATACACGGTATTGGACAACGAGAGCCCAGACACCCCTCTTGGGCCCCATTCGGCCGACCACCCCATGTCCACCCCATTATTTCTTGTTTTGGGCTTGCTAATTAACTAGTGTGTGGATTAGGGTCTAAATATAACTAGCTAGTAAACACCACTAGTCATAATATTCTAAACCTAAACTTGTTTCAGTCGCCAGATATCCCTCTCCCTCTCTGCCTGTTCGTCGACCATCACCACAACCCTATCACCATCAATTTTTAACTTTTAGATTAAACCTTCAACATAAAGATTGTAATTCGCATCGATAGCTACACGTTGATATAAGTAATTCTTTGATCAAAAGTATAATTCTATGAACCCTAAATTTTAAAAATCTGATTTTGATGTGATTACATAGTGTATGATGTCAATTGCTCAAGTCTATACGCGTACATGTAAATTGCTTGCGTTAATTTGTCCGTTTGATGTGATTAGGTTTAAACCCGAATTTGTTTTGCATGATTACAGAAACTTGACTTTGATGAATGTTAAATATTACTACCTCCGTCCCATTACAAGTGTCCACTTACTTTTTACACACAATTTTAGGAAATCCCACTAACTTCATTCTCCACCAATCAGAAATCTTCTCTCTCCAGAATAACCTCTTCCCATTGGTTGAAATACCAAGTGGACACTTGTAATGGGACATCCCAAAATAGAAATGTGGACACTTGTGGCGGAACGGATGGAGTATTACATATTCAGAATCCTCTCAAAAAATTAATAACTTTAGGCTTTGGAATTGTGTATTTTCATTACCGGATGTGCGAGTTATGATTAAATGAAGTTTTGTTGTCAAATCTGTGATTGATCCGAAATCTGGACAAATGGGTGTTGAATTGAGTTATGAACTGATTTCCATTGTGTAGATAATTTAAAAACTTTCAGTTTAGACTAGGATATCATGCTATTTGGAGTTATAAAGCTCATGTTATGCCTAAATGAATATTTTTGATAAAACTAGTTTGCTCGGTAGCCTAAAACTGATTCTAAAAGCAATTTGAAATGTGTTAATGCATCAAGTCTTTGCATTTATGTAAAACTCATATATTTTATATGACTTTTCATCTAGGCCTTGTAATGGTTGGACTTGTATAGCTTGTGTAATGTGCGTATCAAAATGATAACCTGAATTTTGTCCGAATATGCTATGTATGCACCTTTAGCTCTATAAGTTGACTTGTGAATTATTTGATAACTTGAGCTTCTGGATATTTGTACTTTATATGATATGTGACCAAAGTCTAGTTTATATCAAACCTCGAAACCTGATACATTATGCACAATGAGGCCAAAGTTTTGATAACTACTGATTTGGACTGAAACATAATGCTTGATATGTCGGAGTAAACTGTACCAATTGGCTAAATTAAATCACCTCATATTTTGATATGTGTTAGTTTGACTTATCCTTGAAATTTAGCCACTGACCTTGCTTGATTTTCATGCTCCTAGCTCCAGTTATACCCATTTGAGTTTGATGCGCAGATTGAAACTGATTTCGTGCAACGTGTTTCGTAAATGCGATTATGTGTTTCATGCTAAGGATATGATTTTGAACTCATGAATGGTTATAGGTTGACTACTGAGTATTTACATGACATGAGTGGAACTTGTTAGTCATTTGTGCATACGTGTCCTTAGTGCACACTACTTAACATGCGGTATGACAACGAACCCAGAAATCGATGAAACTTGAAACTGAAAACTGAAATGAATGACATGAACCAAGTTTGACTACTTTGACCAACATTGACATGAACCTACTGATGTGCTGACATTGGTTGACCACTTTGACCAAGTTTGACTTTTGTTTGACATTGGTTGACTTTTGTTGACTTGCATGAACTAGTTGACTATGTGTTGACTTTTACATTGAAACGCGTCGGTCTGAGCAATAGGATAACTTACGCTATATAATATAACTATTGACCAACCTAAATACGAATATCTAGGTTGCATTACTCGGCTGTAAACCGTACAAGCTGTTTTTGCTTACTTTACTTACAGAGCTTTTCTAAGGTGAGTCTACAGTCCCACTTTTTACATATTTTCTGGGATGAGAATACACGCTGGTTATACTTACATTTTTCAAATGCTTTTACTTTTGACACGAGTACTATTATACGTGTGAGTTATTGTTCACAAAGCCGCTAGCTTGAATACATTAATTACCTTCGGGTAAGCACAAATTAGATGGACGGATCCGTTAGGTTAGGCAAACCTCACCCTACTATAACTGTGGTGCATTTACTCTGAACTTTATGTACACTCGAACAAGTGTATACGTTTTATGGGGTAAAGGATAAGTGTAGCGTATACTATCAAGTCTTTATGCTAGTATTCAAGTGCTCACGGATGTATGTACATTTTGCAACATTTGGGTTGTGCTTATTGAAATCTCGTGGTTAAATGCAAATGAACTATTTTTCTGAATACTGTTTTTCAGATACTGTTTTACATTACTTAAACCTGTAGATTCACCAACATTATTATTTAGTTGTGCTCGGGTTTCTTGGTTTGTATGTTTAAAAGAGGTTTCATTGTTGATGAACCTTCTTTCGTTTTATGTAAGTTTCTCGTTTTTCGCCAAAAAAGAAGGAAGTGGTTTTCAAATGAACTCATTCACAATTGAAAACTTCCTTACACAAATTGGAGTATGAGAAACTTTAATAACAGAGACATCTTAACTCAAACTAAAATCAATGAGATATCTTATAGAAACTTGCAAAAATTGACATCTCAATAAAACGCAGCTAAATGTATTTTAAATTTCATACAAAAACTTACATAAGAATAGTGCATATAAATTGCTCAAAACAGGATGAATCGTTCCTTAACAACATCTATATTAGAACTAGTGAGTTGATGAAGAGTATATACCTATAATCATATGCGATGAGCCGAATAATTTTCTTGACATATTCATTCAAGATTTTCAGGCTTTCCCAATGATAAACATCAAATCTTTCTCAACTCACTGCATAATTTCAGGCTGCAAAAAAAAAAAAAAGAAACATCACGCAATACATTAGACACCCAATTGCTATCTCTTGTCGGATTCATTCATGCTTTGTCTACAATTTGCTCTGCAATTAGATGAATACACCCAATTGCTTGTATGATGAATTTAAAAATGTGATATCTTCGTGTTAATTATCTCCTTCCATCGCGGTGGCGGTGGTTTATTCGACGAGTAAGGTTCCTGCTACCAAGCCGCTGTCACCACCATCGCAGATCTATGAATCTGATGCGATTTTGTTTGTGTTAGGGTTTTGCTATTTCTGTTTTTGACTTCATGAGCGATCATATATTGAAACTTAATTCGTAGTAACATATTCATGGTTTTTTGGATTTTCTAGGGTTTCTTTGATTTGGATAAAGAAGAAGTGTGTCTTTTAATTTAAAGATGCTTATAAAGGATTTTAATTTAATTCTTAATTAATTAATTAATTAATGACATCAAATTAAGGACTTAGATTTTTTTTTAACAAATGAATTAGCCTAATAATGACATCATCATTATAGGATTTTAGTGGAAATATAGATAAACGTTAGACAATTAATTTTGTGACATTTCAAAATAAATTATTTGAGAGAGTTACTAATCTATATAGTCTAATAAACCTCAAAAATGATGATGTCATCATTTAGTTAATTACATTTTAATTTCATAAATGATGATGTCATTGAAATTTTATATATTAATTTTATTAAATCCTACTTAATTAGTTAAATATTAAAAAAACGATAATGCCAAAAAAACATATAAGATAAAAATAAATTTTACGATTATTATGGAAAGAAAATAAAACACCCCCATGACTGTCTGTACAATATTTAAAACATTATGTACAATCTTATGGTAAAACATACCATGATCACGTATACAATATTTGAAACATTTTGTACAATCTTATAATAAAACACTCACATGACCATATTTACAAACTTTAAAACAAATTATACAATCTTCTACAGAACAACCAATGAACACATTTACAAATTTTAAAGCATATTGTACAACTTTATATAATAATTGTATTTTAATTTTCTAAAAAAATTTCAAAAAACATTTATTATTACTAATAATTATTATTAAAAATATAAATACTGAGCAAACTTTATTATTATTATTATATATTTTTATTATAATAATTATAATTATAATTATAATTATCATATTATCAATATTCAAATATGAAATCTATTTACGACATTAACAACATTACATACGTATGCGAAAATACATGTCTCTATATATTTGTAAAAACGACAAGTTTCTTAGTCGACTCCATGGTTCCACGGGTCATTAAAATAAATGACTTTAGCATTTACATTCACTTAATATCTAAAACATGTCATTAAATTGTTTCGTTTAAACAAACCCGTGATTTCACCGGTCAATAAATATTTTACATGAAGTCAATTAAAATGAAGGGAAATTGGAAATTGGGCGTGTAGATATATAGATAGATCTCTGCGTTTTTCTTATCTTCATTTGTTCTTGAAAAAACACGAAAGTCACACACACAAAAACTCACAGATTTGAAAGAATGGCGGGGATATTAGGGTTATCAAAATTCACACACACAACACCTGTTACTACTCTTACATCAACTCCATCATCATCATCATCATCATCATCATCATCATCAACTCGTTGCTGTTTATCTTCCGTTAAGATGACCGTTTCCGTTGACCACAAGAAACAAACGTTTACTCTTCAAAAATCCGAAGAAGCTTTCAACGCTGCTAAGGTTTCTGTTAATTCTTCTCTATATATGAGTGTTTATAGATTAATATTCAGTTAAATCTGTTGTTAGTTGATTTTTTATTATTTTTGATGATTTGGTTGATTAATTGTGATATTTATATTGTGTTAATTAGCAATTTGTTTGCTTGTATAGGTGATACGTTTGTAATTAATTGTAACTCTATATTTAATCTAATATAATTTTATTGCTATGTAGTTGGATTGATAGTAGTTTTGAAATGCAATGCTCATTAGCAATATGGTAATCAGAATTGATTGTCAGATTTTGTTCTTTTAGAATGATGTTCTTTAGCATTGTAGATTAAGTGATTAGCAAATAAGATAAAGTGCGGGTGTTGCATTAATGATTTAGTAATTTTGTATTCGATATGATAATTATATTGCTTTCTATATCATTAGGCAGATTAAGGATTTGAAGAATAATGTTTATTAGTTGATTTGCAAAGTGATGTCTCTGACAAAAGGGAATTCAACTCTTTGATACCTAGCTAGGGAGGTGAAGATGTGTTTATATCTCTTATAAATATTTTAATTTTATTATTATGTTAGTAAGGACAAAAATAATGATAATTTGAGGAATTTAACTGTTAAGTATTGGTAACAAGAATATATGTGTGCAATACATGACAACTGACAATGTACCAATTTGTGATGGTAATAGCTTACATGCCTAATAAACAACTTATAAACATGTGTGTAAATTCAACTCGTGAAGTATGATAACACTATTATTTTGATGCCCTCATTATTTTTCTTCTCAATTTTTACACTAGGGATGGGGATACTGGTGCAGTTATTATTCTTATTATGGAATGATCGATCATCTACTTTGGTATCTTATAACTACAACACTAGTTTTTGCTGTTTATGATAATAAAGTTTGAACGATTCAGTCATATCCTCTAGAGTCTGTTTCACGTAGCAAGCATTATGTGAAATACTCAATATGCTGCCTGCTTATCTCAACAAAACTGTTACTTACCATGAGTATAGTTTATTATATGTAAAACGGGTTGCTGTGTAGTTTTATAAGTCTACTGGGAACATTTAACTGGCCTTCTTTTAAAAAAGATTAATCGGGGTTTTTATAACCATGTAAAAAGGGTTTATAGTTTGGTAATCTATAACTTTACACCTTATACTATTATATGTATCTAAATTCAAAGCCTCATATTGTATGTATTAAAGTTTCAAACTGTCCATTGTATGTTCTTTACGTGTTTTGGCTACATAATTGACGTGCTTTTGTATGTTCCATGCATACAATAGTAAGTTAAAATCATACAAAGGTTTAAAGCTGTATGCATTCATATGAAAAACTGTTACTTTGAGGGTTTAGTTGTGATTCATTTTCTTTTTGCGTTTTCTGTTGGCAGGAGTTGATGCCAGGAGGTGTTAATTCGCCCGTTCGTGCTTTCAAATCTGTTGGTGGGCAGCCTATTATTATTGATTCAGTAAAAGGTTCTCATATGTGGGACATTGATGGGAATGAGTATATCGATTACGTGGGTTCATGGGGACCCGCAATTATTGGCCACGCAGATGATGAGGTTTTATTATCATCCTCTATCTTTATATCCATGTTTCTCTTATCCCTCTACATCACTTGACCATCATTATTGTTTAATAAAAAAAATCTTTTATTTAATTATATTATAAACTGCAAATCGAGTTTTTCTAAAAGAATGAGTTACAGGTACTTGCAGCCTTGGCGGAAACAATGAAAAAAGGAACAAGTTTCGGTGCACCCTGCCTTCTAGAAAACGTACTAGCTAAAATGGTCGTATCGGCGGTCCCCAGTATAGAAATGGTTCGGTTTGTCAATTCGGGAACCGAAGCATGCATGGGTGTACTTCGTTTGGCCCGTGCATTTACCGGAAAAACAAAAATAATAAAATTCGAGGGTTGTTACCACGGCCATGCGGACGCGTTTCTCGTGAAAGCCGGTAGTGGGGTCGCCACTCTCGGGCTTCCCGATTCGCCAGGTGTCCCAAAATCCGCCACATCAGATACCCTAACGTCTCCCTACAACGACATTGAAACAGTCGAAAGCCTTTTCAACGCCCACAAAGGCGAAATTGCCGCAGTGATACTTGAACCCGTAGTCGGAAACTCGGGCTTCATCACACCAAAACCCGAGTTCTTGAATTTGCTTCAAAAGATCACGAAGGAACACGACGCCCTTCTTATATTTGATGAAGTCATGACGGGTTTTCGTATAGCGTACGGTGGGGCCCAGGAGTATTATGGTATAACTCCTGATCTAACGACGCTAGGGAAGATTATCGGTGGTGGGCTTCCGGTGGGGGCTTATGGTGGTCGGAGAGAGATAATGGAGATGGTGGCCCCGGCGGGCCCCATGTACCAAGCGGGGACTTTAAGTGGGAACCCGCTTGCTATGACTGCGGGAATTCACACTTTAAAGCGGCTTCAAGAAGCGGGGAGTTACGAATATTTGGACAAAATTACCGGCCAACTTATTGGAGGTATTTTGGATGTAGGAAAGAAAGCGGGACATGCGATTTGCGGAGGACATATAAGTGGTATGTTCGGGTTCTTTTTCACTGATGGTCCGATTTATAATTTCGAGGATGCTAAAAAGAGTGATACGGGTAAGTTTGGTAAGTTTTATAGAGGAATGTTGGAAGAAGGTGTTTATTTGGCTCCTTCACAGTTTGAGGCCGGGTTTACCGGGTTGAAGCATACGCCAGAGGATATTCAACGAACGATAGATGCTGCTGAGAGGGTATTCAAGAAGCTTTAGATTCGGTTAAGTGGTGTTTTGAGCGTTCTTTTTGTAGTCAGTTATCTATGTTGATGAGTTGATCGTAGGTATGTTTTACCATTGATTATGTTGAATGGTAGCTTTATCTGTTTTTAGCAACTCTGTTTATGTACATCTCTTGTTTGTTTGTTCATTTTGTGACGGATATATTTGCACTTTGACGGTTAAGATATTATGTTATCAGGTCATAACTAGTCCAGTAAATGGTGACAAATATAATATTTTGGTTCGGTCATGCGAACCATCTACTCCCAATATCAACCAATTATATGCATGCCTATTATACCCCGACTGCGCCATTCAACTAGAGTTATGAGCAAAAACCATAATCGAACCGATCAGTTTGGTTTAGAAATTTGAATCAGTTTTCTCGACTTTCCAATATTTGGTTCGGTTTTTCTCACCACCGACTCACATACAGACAAGGCTGGAAAAGATGCGAAACGGGGTTGAGACAGTCGGACCTTAAAACGTGGAGACGGAGGTCGAGACTGACGTTGACTTTTATTTATATATTTAAGTATATATATATACACATATTTTAAAGCCAAAAAATATTCGTTAACCAGTTTGTACATATAATCACTATTATCGTTAATATATATATATAAAAAAAAATTACTTTAACACTAAAGTACGTCAATTTTGATTGATTTGACCGAATTTCGACCAATTTTAATGGAATTTTGGACCTTTGACCGGCGTTGACCTAACCTTTCTTGCATTTGACCCAACTTTTGACCTTTGACCGATTTATTAGCCGACGGGACGGGGTCGAAACGGGCTAGTCACCAAAACGTCACAACGGGCGCAACAAACGTTGTTTATAACACTGATTTATTGCATATAGACAGTACAATTACAACTACTTCGTAATAACAAATAATAGACGCATACACCAAAGAGGTATTAAGCTAATGGTATTGAGGTCGTGTATGTTCATAAATTAACTTGTAGTTGTTCGTGTATGAAAAAATAATAGATGCATACATGAGCTGGGCCTCAAACAAGGCCCAGTAAGGCCCAATAGAAGGTTCAAAACTGTTCAAGAACCCGGCCCAAGTGAATCATCATCGGTAAAACCTGAAGAAAATAGAGCTTTTATCATCAAATGAAGAGAAACAGAGAAAACATGGAAATCGTTTGGCAAACTCCGGCGAATCCACCGGAGCGTCATGATTATATCTTCCGTAACGGTAAACCATTTAAATTTAAATTATAATATATAATATAGCTCATAGCTTCGAATTTTATTGTATCATCTTAAATTAAATCTTAAACAATTTCAGGTATTCGTTATGTTAAACCCTACTACTTCGAATTCATTTCTCATGTATGTACACACGCTTCTTATATCTACACTGATTTATTTTTATTGTGCAGTTATATATTAAAAACTCTAATTGAGATAATAAAATTGCTATAATTTGTTTCACAGGCTAAGAATCGATGGGCAGGGAAGACGATTGTAGATCTGTTTGCTGACGAATTCAAAGGTCGAAACCGTGATTATTATGTAAGAATAATCAAATTGTGAAAATATTATTATGCTGTATTAGCATCTGCAATTAACCAATTTTATAGCTGCATTTATGAGCTCAGCATGTTAATTGTACTGATTTACAATAACGGTAACTAATTAATTCTAAATTAATACTCCCTTCGTCCCAATACTGGACTATAGAATTGGGACGGAGGAAGTAAGAATCATAGCATCTTGCTTAGCACATATTTTGTGTTATTTGTAGTTTGATCACGAGTATCAGAAAGTTTATTGCTTTGTAATAAGAAGGATCAGTAGGTTATGTTAGGTGAACTACGTGGTCAAGGTTTCTCAAATGTGAAAGTTGTCGAGAGTATCCTTGTATGCAACATTGTCTTGCATCTTGCAAGAAGTCATTGATTTAACTTGAACGGTAGGTATATAGTCGAAAAATATTGCCTCCATATAATGCCAAGACAGCTAATTGAACGGGATCTTGATGCGCGTTTGTTTTTGGAAATTACGTTTCTTACATTTGGATGACACTCAAGAGTTGCCCAGTAGATGCTCTGGCCCCTTGGAGCAGTATAAATAACCCTAGGGAAATAAGTTGCATGATTCAAGTATTACGTTTACTCAAGAACTAGTTATGCTAATAAAGTTATCATTTTGCTCTATTTTAATTTTGTTGAAATGTGTAGGATTCTGCTGTTAAGTCTGGCCGAATACAGGTAGATGGAAAGACGGTACCTGTTTCATACAGAGTCCAGTCATCACAAAAGATTAGTCACTTCTTACATAGGTGTGTAATGTGTTCTATTTACTGTCTCGTTTTCAAACTATTCATAAATAAGGCCACAGTCTTAGTTTGACTTTCTAGTTTTGACTACAACTATGAAATCAAGCCGTTAATTTTAAATGGAAGGATGTAGGCATGAACCACCAGTGATGGCGTTCGATATTACAGTTCTACACAATGGAGAAGACGTTGTTACAGTTTGTAAGCCTGCATCAGTTCCAGTAAGTTGAAAGTGTGAGCTTCTTATTCTTTCATACATTCTTAATTGCAATACACATGTGAACTAGATATATCATATGATAGTATTGTTATTGAATAACTCATTTTTTTTTGTATTTAATACAGCGAGCTTTATGTTGGTCATAACGAAATTGTCTCTTTTTTACAGGTACATCCGTGTGGTCAATATCGTAAGAACACGGTTGTTGGGATTCTTCAGGCAGAACATGACTTGGCACCTCTATTTCGTATCCACCTGGTTTTTTTTAACAAATTACCAACCTACAAACCTTTTTGGTTCTGCTTTTTTTGTTTTATTACATTTAAATTCAAGTATATTTCTTAGCGATATATAAGCTATTCACCGGCTAGATCGATTGGTCTCAGGACTTCTTATTCTTGCTAGAAGTGCTTCTCAGGCTGATATTTTTAGGCAACAGGTAATACTAATGTTCTTTTCTCTGGTATTAAGTTACAAATGAAGTTCAGTTAAACTACTATTTTACTCTTATTTTCCTTTCATCACGTGGTGAATATGGATCGTGCGTCAAAGCTACACTTTGGTATGGGTTGGGTTTGAACGTAAACACTTTTTGTCTAATTCTTTTTTTATTCTATAAACTGATTAGTGTGTGAATTTGGTTTTGATACTTTGAATAATATGTTTTAGGAAACATTATGCATTAAAATTACACTTTGGGTGACTTTTGACCCGATTAAACCATCTAACTCGTTACGTTTGCGTTTTACATGTTTAAGCTAAATCAACGCATTGATAACATACCATTTTGCAATATACCTTACTGTTGGTACTATGATTTACTTCAGATTGAAACTGGAGTGGTGCAGAAACAGTATATTGCAAAAGTTGTAGGGGAATTTCCTGAGGAGGAGGTATATATTTGTTTAAGAGATGAATACATTTTTCTTTCTCGAATAGCTAATGATAACCTTCTAGCTATTGATGGTTTTTTTTTTTTACTTTGTGATCCAGCAAGTTGTCAATTTGAGGGTAAATTTCAATGCCCGAGAAGGAAGGAGTACAGTAGAGGTAAAAGACTTGTATCTATACTTATTTTGGAGACTAAAACTACCATGCCTCTTGATGCACAAAATAGAGGTGGCTAGATGGGCATGTCAAGCAGTTTGTTTAATGGGTCAAAACTGGTTAGGATCAAAATGTGGTGGGTGGGTGGGTGGGTTGGGTTGGGTTGGGTTTAGTAGTTAAATCTTGTATTCAGTAGGTACTATGCATTAAAAATACACTTTGGAATCCTTCCCATATGACCAATTGTCTTTATAGCCAGTATGTATCTAATTCTTTGCTCAGTCGATGAATTCATAAGTAAACGGTTTAAAGTTGATCTCTTGTATAGAGTTTGTACCTTTTTTAGTGTCGGATTTGCGGTTGTATTTAGTGGGTTCTGTTTCATATGCAGGCAGAGAATGTGGATGAGAAAGGCAATAGTACCTCGAATGGGAAGGCTGCATGTACAAAATTTACTAGAATTTGTACAAATGGGAAATTTAGTATCGTATCATGTCATCCGATCACCGGAAGAACTCATCAAGTAAGAAATGCATCCGATCGTTCTTATCGATTATACGTTAAATGGCACAAAATGGTACTCAACTTTACCGAATCCCTCATGTTGAGTACCGACTTCTTTTTTATTAGTTTTAGCCATCTCTTCTTTTAATACATTTCGATTTTATATTTTGAATTTTAAGGTATAATGATTCATCATGAATGTTAGACAGGACTTTTTTGGTGTCTAATGCTTCAAATGATAAAAAATCACTTTGTTGGTAGAAAATGTATGTATTATTGCAACTGTCCAAAAAAACTATTTTTTGGGGCGATATAAACCCTTGTATACATTATCTTTATTAGAGTTACATAAGTTTGTCACTTTGCATGCCATTTACCCTTGATTTTGGTTGCAATTTCACAAATATTGGACTTTGATCCGGTCACCTCAATTTGCATATAGATTCGTGTACACCTGCAATCCACGGGTCACCCAATAGCCAATGACACACTCTACCTCACCGATCGTATCGATAACGGCTCTAGGAGAGGGTATACCGCTCATAAAAACGCAGTCAAATCATCAAACCATTCTTTGAAAGTCAACTCTGAAGATAATCACAATAGTCAACCTGAAGACTCTGTTGAAGATTTTGACATTGATCCAATGTGCACAAATTGCCCAAACTTGGCTCCTATTGGGTAATTAACTTATACAACTCCATACTGTATAACCATTCAATCTTTTTATTTATTTAATTTTTTATGTCCGTTTCTTCATTTCAGATATGATGGCAGTGAAGAAGGGTTATGGCTTCATTGTGTGCGGTATAGTGGGCCCGATTGGGTATATGAGTGCCCATATCCAGACTGGGCATCTTTAAGTTAAATATCTTTTGAGTTGGTGGCTCCAAGTTTTGATCTGAAATTTGGTCTGTATTGAAGGAGCTTTTGGTCTGTATCAACACTATCTGACCCGGACTCGCAATTTATTCAGTAAAAGAATCAAAATTATAATTAATCTGTTTCTGGGTGGGCGATTTTATATCAACCTGTTGACCCAAACCCTACTTGCATAACTTGTAGTTATTTCAAGATTATTTGTAGTCGTAGTTCATCAATATTTGGTTTTAAACTGTTTACTTTGACAACGAAACCTAATCGAAAACGGCTTAAAACTAGATTGAATCTTTAAATGGTTTCGATTTAGATTTGAACTGAAAATGAATTTGATAACTGGTTTTCGATTCGATAATTGTTTCAAACATTGTTGATTTTACTAAACTGAAAAGTCTGATATAACACTTATTATGATATTCATGAAATTTTTAATATTAATAATTAGATTAGGAAACATATATAATTGATTTTTTTAATTGGTTTAGTTCGGCAAAAATATTTCAAACCCAAGAAGACAATCAATTATATCAATAGTACAGAACTAGTTCGGACCGGTCCGCGCGTTGCGGCGGGGGCTTTCGGCCACGGGCCGTCTGTTAAGCGCCGCTATAGGTGTCGTCTTCAGTGTTTTTTAAAAGTATCCGTTTCGAACGTAGTTAGTTTCGTTTTGTTGATAACATTATTTCGAGACTAATGGTGCTGTCGGAAAAATTTAACTCGCGTCGAGGAGGAAGATACGGGCTGTCGTTGTGTTTAGCGTTTTTTAAAAAGTGCCCGTTTCAAACGTGGTTAGTTTCGTTTTGTTCATAAAATTATTTCGAGTCTGACGTTGCCGTCGGAAAAATTTAACTCGTGCCGAGCGGGAAGATACGGGTTGTCGTTGTGTTTAGCGTTTTTTTGAGAAGTGTCCGTTTCGCGTATAGTTAGTCCCGTGGGTTCGGAATATTTTTTCGAGCTGAACGGTGGTCTCTGAAAAATGTAACTCACACCCAGCGAGAAGAAGGGCCCGTTATAAATTCGGATGGAATTAGTTTATTATATTTTAATTAAATTATATGTTTACACCTTTTGACCTCTTAAAAAGTGTAAACTTGAGGGACTATTGTGAAAATATATGCGAAGTTGAGGGACTGGTTATAATGTGAACGCAAAAGCAAAACTACAATAAAAAACAACTAAAACTACACAATTTGCCACCACTTTTAGTATATAAGGTTAAAATTAATAATAATAATAATTAATAATAATTAAATAATAATAATAATAAAAATTAATTAATTAATAATAATACTGAAATGAACACCACTTTAGCAGTTTCAATTTCAATAATCATTAACAAGTTGCATATTAATTTCTAAGGTGCATTTCCATAATAAAAATATATTCATTCAAGAAATTGTTGTGTTTGTCACTCTCTTATCTTATTTTCCCTTAATCACTCGATCTTTTGAGAATAACTTTTTTTCAGGTTTACCGTAAATGTTTTGAAATTCCATATTAATTAGTTATGATCACTTTTCTATAGTTTAGTTCGGTTAATATTTTATAGTCGTTGGTCTAACTTTTTATCTCATATACTAATTTAGGCAGTTTTAATTTATGAAGTTGTTCTCTCTAGGTTTGTATAACAAAAAAATCAGCTTGCAACTAATGTAATAATACTGCTTTTGATTGAATTTTGACAGAATAATACGGAGTATATATGGGTATAAAGTTTCCATATTATCTTTTACTTGTATATGTAATTTATTAAGTAATGCATCATACTCGTATCGACTTCGTATATATCATCATGAGATAGTGAATTAGTGAACACTTGTCATAATCGATTTTATATGTACATTTTATAATACATATGAATATTAAATTAATGGGTTTGATTATTTGGCATCTAAATTTACGTCCGTAATTCCAAATAGTTTATACTTAATTTCTACTCGTAATAAATGAATAATAGCCTTCGCTCACTACAAGAAGCAATCATTTTCCAGACGACATTTTCCACTACTTGGATTATAAATAAATCGAAATAATCTTATACATACTCATTATGGGTTACTATTTTTTGTGTTAGTGAACGTTTTTATTTCAATTTCAATAGATACAATGTTGCTTTAAAAAACCTTCTTTTAATTTGTTGCTTTACTCTTACTCTTATGCTAAGGACAGATCTGTGCCTTGTTAGTAAGATACACACAGTGAAGCTATACACGTTAATTTGATAAATTTATTACACATAAAACACTATATTTTTTTTTTTTAAATACCATGTTATACAGTAAGTTATACGGAGTATTTTGAAGGATATACTTTTGAAAGTTAACTGATACGGAGCTAGACAATTATTTTCAAGGAGGCCTACAACAAAATTTTAAGGAAGACATAATGGATGATGATATTTCCACTTACAAAATTAATAGATCCGCTTCTTGTACGGTACAAGTACAGCAACTTTTAAATATAATTTCTTTTAATTTTTAATTTTTGATCTACAATGGCAAATATTAGAAACATCCTTAATAATAAAGAAATTTTACATTCATATTCACATGCATATAAATTTTATAGTAATAGTAAGGGCGGCTAGGCGGGGATCTACACTGTTAAATCGATCCTCTCTTTTTTTCCCCTAAAAGTAAAAGGTAGTTTGAAATCTCATCTTAAGAATCAAACTTAAGATTTAGACTTATAAGATTCCATTAATTAACAAGTGAGGATAGATATATTTTGAATATTGATGAAGTTTCGAATTAAAAGTGATTTCATTAGTAGGTCGGGTCCAAAAATGTCTACAATGTTTTGTATCTTTTTCATGCATCTTCCATTTATTTAGGGAAAAGACAAAAAAATAAAAAATAAAAAAATCGGGCCTTTTTCTTCACTGATACAAGCTTAATGATTTAAGTGGGCAAAATATACCCAAATTTGGATTACAAACTATAAAGTTTGTTGGTTATTGGTTATCTTTATAAATAGACTTAATATAATATATCGTGCAATAATGTAGTATGAAGAACTAAGTTCCACGACTAACTATGGCCCAGAGAAATAGTGAGCTGAGAGTGGTCGTTTTGCATGGTATAGCCTACAAATTTCTTAATTTCACATTTTATTTATCAAAATGGTGTAGAAAACTACTTCACATTTCATAAAATAAAGAATCTCATTTCCTTAAAAGACAATAGTAATTGCAAGTGGAGAATCTTTGCTATAAGAAACAACACAGATCCCTTTCTTCACCTTTGCATGTTTCTTGACTTCAATTATTGTATATATATCCCAATATCACAAAACAGCAGTGGCATATTAACATCTTGAATGATTTGTGAATAGCAACTTAATCGTGTGTCATGTATTAATCCACTATTTATAGTACAAGTAATTTACAACTTAGCAAAAATAACGAGATTTACAAAAATCTACAATTTAATAAAAGATACAAGTCATATTCCTAAAAGTTAATAAAAGATACAAGTCATATGACTCATATTCCTAAAAAGATATAAGATATGCCTTGTGATTTGCTAAGTTAGTCATGGCCGGTCCCGAGAAATTGAGTGCCCTGTGCGAGGCGAAAAAAAAGGCCCTAATGCCTTAATGAATAATATAAGTCATTTAAAAAAAGCGATAATTAACGTCATATCAACAAAGATAAATAAATTAGCATTAGAATTACATACCGTTATTGTTAACCAATGATTTTTGAAGCTCTCCGCGCATTCTTGGTAGCAAATTGTTTAATTATCTCTTCACAGTTTATACTCTCTAAGATTTCATTTTTAATAGTCATCATCGCCAATCCACTCAGTCTTTGTTGTGACATTGTTGATCGTAGGTAATTTTTCAATAATTTTAGCTTTGAAAAGCTTCTTTCCGCAGATGCCACTGTAACTAAGAATAGTCAATAATATTCTATATGCAATCCTTGCGTTTGGAAAATTTTCTTGAGCCTCATTAAGATGCATCAGAATATCTAAAGGATTCTTAAATTCACCAGCTCCTATTTTGTTAAATGACTTCAACTCCCTATAAAGTTCATGACCGTTGATATCCGATTTTCCTTCATACTCAAGTGCATTTTCCAAGTTGCCACAAAACGTCTTTAGATCTTTACGTTCAATTCCCCTCAAGTTATAAGGAAATAAGAAACCGAATAACTTATCATAGTTTTTAATTTGTTCAAATCTTGTTTCAAGAGAAAGAATAGCTTTATCCACAATGTATAAGAAATATTGTACTCTAAAAGTCTCTTCAGGTGTAAATGAAACTTCCTGACTAGTTGAACTCTCATCAAATCTTTTTTTCCTTTGAATCAAACGTTTTTGTGGAAATACTGGGTCAACATCCATTTTAACTGCAATCTCTTTAGCTTCATCAGTAGCTTTTGAAAAACCGGTTTCTCTATAATCCTTGAAGTACTCAACCAACCTGTTTATTTCTTTGATAGCAAGCTCAATATGCATATCTTTTGATTGTAGCTTTTTGCTCACAATGTTCACCTCGTTCAATAAGACAATAACAATAGTCAAAGATCAATATTTCAAACTTAACTTACTACAATCAATTCTACAAAGAGTACGGAGTAGTAGACTACTATCAATTCTACAATTCACCACCAATTATCAATTACGGAGTACGGAGTACTATACTTATCAATTCTACAATTCACCACCTGACCACCAATTATCAATTACCAATATAACCAATTCTACAATTATCAATTACGGAGTACTATACAACATTACAACCAATTCACTAATTCACCACTACCAATTATCAAAAAGAATTACATATTGAAACAAAAAGAATTACTATTGATTGTTGTATGTTGACGATTGAATGTCGAATACAAAGAATTGAAGAAGTCATGAACTGACGAACCGACGAAGTGACGAACTAAAACCCTCGGTATTTTTATTATTAATCGACGTATCAGTTTTTTATCAATCAATTCCTGAAATATGGAAAATAACCTGCATTCTTAGATTATACGGATGAAAATATAAGGAAAACACCACAAAATTATATAGGCACTAAACATGGGAAAAAAAATTGGGCCCCTTGAAATATTGGGCCCTGTGCACTTGCACTACTTGGACCCTTAGTGGGCCGGCCCTGACGTTAGCCCACCCCCCCACCCCCCCCCCCCCCCCCCCCCCCCAAAGCGAAGTAGGGGAGGGCTAATACGAAACTTGGATCGAAAATCTTCAAAAAGTGGTTGAGGAAGACATTTGGCGAAGATATCTGCTAGTTGAAGATGAGTGGATACATACTTGGTGTATACTTTGACGGAAAGCACCAATTCTCTAACGAAATGATAATCAATATGAATATGTTTAGCACGCTTGTGTGAGATCGGATTCTGACTCAAAAAGATAGCACTACGATTATCACATAACACAGTTCGACGACCGTGTGATTTGCTGTGTTACCCGGATTCATCAAACTAAGCATGTCTAGTGGTGTAAATGCGGCGTGTAGAAAAGTCAAGGCACCGATAACCTTTACATTGAGTACAATAACCAATGACAACACAAGGTGTATTACGCGGTACAAGCTTATGAGAAGAGTAATCCCTCATATATGTAAAAACACAACACCCAAAAATTTTCATGATTCGGCTTATTTGAGAACAGCAGCTCATAAGGTGATTTATACTCCAAAATTTGGTTGGTAGACTATTTATGATATAAACGGCCGAGTTAAAAGCATGAACCCAGTAGGATGCCGGTACATGAGCATTGAACATAGTAGTTAAACCTGTTTCAGTAACATGACGATGCTTTCTTTCGGCTCGCCCATTTTGTTGAGGAGTATATGGGCAAGAGAACCGATGGTGTGTGCCATTACGTTGTAACATGTCACACATTGCATTATTTGTGAAATCAGTGCCTCCATCTAATTGAAAAACTTTAAGTTTGCATGCAAATTGGGTTTGAACAAATGCAAGAAATGCGGCAAAAATAATAGGGAATTCAAATTTTTCCTTCATCGGAAAAAACCATGTAAACCTGGAATAATCATCAATAAAAATAGCATGGTATCGATAACGTTCAACAGAGACAACGGGAGAGGGACACCATGATATCACATATTTATTACACATTTATCTTGACGATATCAGTCACAATTTGGTCCTTTTGGATGCGATTTAGTGTTAATTTGATTATATTGTGAAGATTCTAGTTTGAAGAGCCGAGAATACGAAAGTGGCGATTTTTGGAGTTTATGAGGTATTATGTTAGTCTTTATTATTAGTGGTGCCTCATGGTTCGAAATTTGGAGTGCGTTTTAGTTCGTTTTGTGTATTGATGGAATATTGAAGAAAAGAAGTTAAAAATAAAAGTTGGCGTCAGAATTAGCAAGGAGCCGCGGCGCGACTATAATTGGTCGCGGCGTGGGTGAAGGAGCATTTCAGTAACAAAATGTGGCAAAAGGCTAAGCATCAGACATAGTGTGTAGCCGCAGCGCGCGATTTCTTAGCCGCAGCGCGGGAAGAGCGCGGCCCAGATCAGTTTGGCAAGGTATAAAAGGCCGAAGTTTACCATAATTGTGATTATCATTCATTCAGCCGAATTCTGGAGCACATAGGGCGATTTTGGGAGCAAAAAGGAGGATTCCATCATCTTCCAATCACTCTAATCATTACATAATCAACATTTGATTCGTTCATCATTCAAGATTGCTTGTTCATCTAGGTTGATTTCTTTGTCAATAACAATGAATTCTTTCCTTTATTTATTTGTGATTTTGTTTGTAGCCATGATTGTTGGCTAAGTCTTTAAATGTTTGTCTAGATTGAATACTCGTATGTGTTTGGATGATACTTTAATGTTTTATTTGATCAATGCATGTTAATTATGAGTTTTGATTAAGAACCATTCTTGTGGGATTTGATTATTGCTACTAGGTTGATTAGTGATCTTGTTTGAACAAAGGGAACTCTTTTTCAATTTAGTGAACTAATTTCCAATTGATTTGTCTTAAGCAATTGGGTGCTTACTGGACCAAGGGGTAAACCGGGTAACATAGATTAAACAAAACAGGGGTGCATTGTGTGGAGCGAACTCGTAACCAATTGAATCTTGATCTCATAGTTAGTTAATTACTAAGTCACAAACGAAAGAGGTCTTTGGTGAAAGGGAACCCTAAGCCAATATATCCTAGTTTGACGTGTTTGTTAAAAGAGAACTCTGGGTAAACCGACTCTGTAATTGCATGTATTGATAAATAGAACTAGTGCATAATAATAAATCATCCGACACTGCGAGTAGAAGATCTAGGCGAACATTCTTTTATCTATTGAATTCAAACTATCTTTAATTTTTTTGTTGAGTCTGTATTTGATTTATATAAACTTAAAAACACAAAAATATTGTCTTTTACTATTGATCTATCTTTAATTTGGCTAATCGTTAAATAACCACAAACCAAACTATTTCGTACTTTCAAATTTCTTAGATTAACTTTAGTTTAATTTTTATTAGTTGACAATTGAGATTACGTGATACTGTCCTTGGATCGATATTCGGAATTACCTAAAATCTATACTGCTACACGATCGGGTACATAGCCCGTGAGTGTGTAATAATCCTTCAAACTGGTATTTTTCAGAGATAAATTATATACTAGATATTACACACCACCCCACAAATCACAATAAACCAAATCCAAAATATGTAATGAACGTTTTAAATTAGGATCAACAGGTAAACGTTTGCTTTTTGCTAATTGACAAGATGGACATAAACTATTATTTGGTAAAACGAAAGTAATAGATAAACAACCGTGTTTATTCAAAACAGAAATAATATCATTGGACACATGTCCAATCTACTATTCCATAAATCAAAAGAGGCTTTTTTGGGTTTAGAAGATAACTTAGCCAAAAAAGCATGTTGACTTCACTCTAAAGCAAATAAGCCATTTTTAAGTCTTCTTGTTGCGAGTGTTTTCTTAGAAAGGAGGTTGTGAATAAAAAACATAGGATTAGAAAACAACACATCAACTTGGTTATCTTGTGTTAACTTGCTAACAGAAAGCAAATTCTTCTTGAGATTAGGTACGACTAAAACATCAAGAAGAGAAATGTGAGGTGATAAATTAAGTGTGCCAATACGAGAAACATGAGATTGTTCTCCATTAGCAAAGGAAACTAGTTGGTTACTAGAATAAGAGGTACTAGCATCAAGTTGATTAGTATTTGGTGTCATATGATCTGATGCTCCCGTATCAAGAAGCCAATCAGGAGACGTATTGCATTGTGCCTGAAAAGCTTCGGCAAAATTTGCATTAATTGTGCTAGAGGATCAAGCAAAGTTGGGAAGATCGGGACATGCATTAGCATAGTGTAACAACCCTACTTTTTCCGTTACTATCGTTACTTGTCCGTTAATTATTTAACGGTGATTACGTAGAACTTTATGTGTTTAACAGATTTAAATGCATACATGATCCTAGTGGATTACTTGAATTAATATGTTTACATTAATTGATGAACTTTTTTCGTATAACGAAATACTTAGAAAATGACACGATTACGATAATCGCATAGAAAGCCTTTCAGTTTACGGAACTCGGAAAATTGATAAAATAATTATTTTTAATAATTATTAACTTATGAAAATCTTAATTAATTTATTATTTATTTAATGAATTAAACTCGGTGGATTGCTTTTCAATAACCGTTTAACGTTTCGGGGACCAAGTACGGTTAACGGCACTCGAAACGGACCATGCGCATATGAGTCATTAAGCAAAACGAGCCCGAGACACCCCTAAGTGGGCCCATCATCCGAGACACCCCACCCCCACCCTATTTGGAGTTGTATTGGTCCATTACTTGTTTAATTGGGTCCATTTAGTTTCATTATGCCCTAATCCAAGAATAACTAGTAGATTAAAACATTGGAAACCCTCAGACACTGTGATGGCCCCGTCAAAACACTTAACGGCTCCGTCACTTGGTCCCACAGCTTGATCGAACTTAAATGAATTTAACAAACGATATTGCATTCTTTTATTTTAAAAGTTTTCCAAAAAGGAAAGCATACCAAAATATGTAGTTTAAAAGTAACCCAACATATTAATAATCCAAAGTTGACACAAAAACATTGTCAACAACCCACAAGTATTAATTATTCAAAAACCGAATGCAAGCCAAAGTTTCATAAATTGTTTCATAAAAATCTGCCCAAATGCATGTAGACTCTTCTAAACACAGCGGAAGCATCACATAAACTCAAGTACATGTGAAAACATGCGAGTAAACTGTCAACACAAAGGTTGAGTGAATTATAGGTTTCAATAATTGAATAAACTTTAGACCACAAGATTTAAAAATGTTAGAAAACATTAAACATTATTCCATTATCAATGAGCCACCTGGTAACCACTTAACCCTTTATTTACCCTTGCCAAACACAATAAAAATATACACTGAACAGTGTATCTACAACAAAATACGAAGTACTAAACATTCCGATTATAAATTGCTAGCGCGACTAGCTCGAAATGGGGTTGTCAAACCCGATAGATCTATCCGTAGGATTCACGTTCACCGGTAGAAACCAATGATTACAGTTACCAGACTAGGGAATATTTTTGTCCAACTCACAATGAATAATTTAAATTTAATTGTCACTTGTGTCTAAACGTGAAATAAAATGCATGTAATCACATCCCAAAAATATACTTTGAAAAGTATGTAAAAACGGGACTATAACTCACCTTAATAGTAATGAAGTAACCAACACAATTAAGCGAACATCAAATGCAGTACAGTGATCAGGAATGATCACAACGCCGACCTATAAATAAAGCAGGTCGATATAAATAACTAAATTAGGTCAAATCTTAGTATGATAGCTATTGTACATGTTGCAAGTAGTCATAGAACATTACTCAATATGCATCGGTTTGATCGGAACAACTTACGGACACACACTTTCTATTTTTAAAAAGTTTCTATTTTTAGCAGGTTTCTATTTTTGGAAAGTTTCTATTTTTAGAAAGTTTCTATTTTTGGAAAGTTTCTATTTTTGGAAAGTTTCCAAATTTAGAAAGTTGCTATTTTAGGAAAGTTTATAAGTTAGGAAAGTTTCCTTAATTAGAAAGTCAACAAAAGTCAACTGAAAGTCAAAGTCAACCGAAAGTCAACTCAAAAGTCAACCTTGGTCAAACATAGTCAACGTTAATTTTAAAAGTGTAAGTTATAATAATAATATAAGTTATAACATTTATTAAAGTTAAATATGTCTAATTATGTCATATCATAAGTTTAATTAAATTAAAATGAATTATTAAAGTTAATATAAGTTTAAATGATATAATTAATATAACATAAGTATTTAATTAATTAATTAAATATTAGTCATAATATAAGTATTTTTAATTAATAATAAATTTTAAATCATATCATAAGTATTATTAATTAATAATGAATTATTAATCATATCATAAGTTTCTAATTATAATTATTAAATCATAAGTATTTAATAATTAAATTATAATTAAATAATAACTAAGTCTTATAATAATTAAATAATTAATTAATCCTTATTATAAGTCTTATTACAATAATCCCATAATATAAGTTTAATACTTATCATAAGTATTTTCTATTAATAATGAAGTATTATTAATCATATGTTTAATTAAAATGTTTAATTAAATCATAAGTATTAATTAAATGATATAATAAATATATATCATAAGTCTTAAATAATAATAATTACTTTTTTTTATCATAAGTAATTAAATGATATTGAAATCCATTATTTATATCATAAGTTTAATAATTAATCACAAGTTTTAAATCAAAAGTTCATCGGGTCGTATCCTGTGCCCCGGGTGTCGGTTTTCGGCGAGCCTTACATATATCTCTGCCTAATCAAACCACCCGAAACTTTGGTATACTCAAGAACACACCATGAACATCCCACAAGTCGTGATATACATCCAATACACTACTTGAAACTTCAATTCAATCAAAAACGTGTTTTAGACGTAACGGGTGATTCGTGGCTCGGATTGAGATGACTCGAACATGAAAGTTCGCCCCACCATCAGTCCTAACACACTAATACACCCTAAAGTCACCAAATATGGTCACCAAGTCGGACCAAACCTGGTTCATACCAATATCACAATTCAATCTTAACAAAATACCATTTTGATCATAATTAGGGCTCCGGGAATCGAAACGACATGAATCCGGAGTCTAAAATTAATGTCTTGATGAGAGGAACTCATCTAGATACTTTATTTTAACTTTTATATCAATCACAAAGTCAGAAACACACGAAAAAGCTGCTGTCCCAATTATATCAAACCGAAAACATATGTTTACGAGTAATTCTATGCATACAAACAGCATTACAATAACAATTAATCATCATACTATTAAAATAGACATCAAATACAGAAAAATAAAGAAAAATTAAAAGTTCTAGGGTTAGGATTTATACCCTAATCAAGAAACAATTGGTATGATCGCGTAGAGAACGGAACGAGGAATGCGTTGGTGTTAATTGATTGATGATCCAAGTCTTGATTTGATTGATGATGATGATGATGTGGGTGGTGGTTGCCGTCACCAAAAAGAGAGAAAGGGAGGAGGGAGAGCAAAAACTTGATAATTAGGTTTTAGGAAATTAAATGTGAAGTGTTAATGAAAAAAAAAGAAAACAAGGGAATGGCACTCCCCCCCCCATGGGGTTCGGCCGAATTTGGGATGGGGTGGGCCCCATGGCGGGCCAAACTTGTTAAATGATAATTCCTTGTGGCCCGAAAGCCCGAACGAGTCCCGAAACGCGAAAACGCACTTACGCGATTAAAAATCTGGAAAGATAACAAACGCGCGACAAAAAATAAATATAAATACCCTATATAATAATATGATCTTAAAATATCATATTTAAAATAATTAGGATTTAAATATCCTAAAAACGCGACCGTTGGTTTAAAAATCGAAAAGATTCGCCGGATAGAAATCCGCGACACGTCGAAACGTATAAATTAAAATATGAATACAATTATTCACATAACATTTAATAATTAATATATTATTATTAATATAATAATATTGGTCATAGAAATGACGTAGCACAAATAACAGTTAACGGTCGTTAAATAATTAACGGTAAAAGTTAACGGAAAAAGTAGGGTCGTGACAGTACCTTCCCGTTACGGAAATTTCGTCCCGAAATTTAAGCAGGTGCAGGGGTTGACTCAGCATCTAGAAACAAATGCGGGTACTTCTGCTTCATCTGATCTTCACGCTCCCAAGTGAACTCGGGACCACGTCTGGCGTTCCATCTAACCCGGACAATAGGAATTCGGCTCTGCTTAAGAGTCTTAACTTCTCGATCCATAATCTCAATAGGTTCCTCAATAAAGTGTAGTTGCTTATAACATGAAGTTCTTCCAGAGGAATAGTCTTGTCGGCCTCGGCCAAACACTTCTTTAAGTTCGATACATGAAAAACATAGTGAACAACACTGAGTTCTTGGGGCAATTTCAAACGATAAGCCGCCGGTCCAACTCTCTCAACAATCTCAAACGGTCCAACAAAATGAGGACTTAGCTTTCCCCTTTTACCAAAACGGATCACACCCTTCCAAGGTGAAACCTTTAACATAACACGATCACCAACTTGAAATTCCACATCTTTCCTTCCCCTATCGGCATAACTCTTTTGCCGACTTCTAGCGGTTCTCAACCTTTCCTTAATCTGTACAATCTTCTCGGTAGTCTCGTGAATAATTTCTGGACCTGTGAGTTGAGCATCCCCAACCTCATTCCAACAGACAGGGGACCTACACTTCCTACCATACAGAGCTTCAAACGGTGCGGCTTGAATACTTGCGTGATAACTGTTGTTATAGGAAAACTCAGCTAGCGGCAAATACTTATCCCACCCATTACCAAAATCGATAACACACGCTCGTAACATATCTTCCGACGTCTGAATGGTCCTTTCACTCTGACCATCCGTTTGAGGATGATAAGCGGTGCTCATATCTAATCTAGTTCCCAAGGCTTCCTGCAAAGATCGCCAAAACCTCGATACAAATCGACTGTCTCGGTCCGAAATAATGGATACAGGAACACCATGCCTAGAAACAATCTCCTTCAAGTATAAACGAGTAAGCTTCTCCACTGAATCTGTTTCCCTAATCGGCAAAAAGTGAGCCGACTTAGTGAGTCGATCTACAATCACCCAAATAGTGTCATAGCCACCCGCAACTCTCGGTAACTTAGTAATAAAATCCATTGTAATCCCTTCTCACTTCCACTCGGGAATCTCAGGTTGTACCAGCAGTCCAGACGGTTTTTGATGTTCAGCTTTAACCTTAGCACAAGTCAAACACTTAGCCACATACGTAGCCACATCACCTTTCAAATTAGGCCACCAATACAGCTCCTTAAGATCATGATACATCTTTCCTGAACCAGGATGAATAGAGTACCTAGACTTATGATCCTCATCCAAAACAAGTTGTCGCAGTTTACCAAAATTCGGAACCCAAAGACGTCCTGCAAAGTGCCTAGTACCATCTGCTCGAATCTCAAATTTCTTAGCCATACCTCTTACGTTCTCTTTCACAAAATTCTCTTCCTTTAAGGCTTCTTGTTGTGCCTCAAGAATCTGCCTTGCGAGGTTTGTTCTAATTGTCATATTCAAGGCTCTAAACCTGCGAGGTTCAGCCCTTTCTTTACGACTCAACGCATACGCCACCACATTGGCCTTACCCGGATGATACAAAAGTTCACAATCGTAATCATTCAACGTCTCAATCCATCTTCGTTGTCTCATGTTCAACTGTTTTTGATCGAGGATATGTTGAAGACTTTTGTGATCTGTGTACACAGTACTCTTGACCCCATACAAATAATGTCTCCAAATCTTAAGTGTAAAAACAACGGCCCCCAACTCTAAATCATGAGTTGTATAGTTCTGCTCGTGAATCTTCAACTGGCGTGACGCATACGCAATGACTTTCTTTCGTTGCATCAAAACACAACCAAAGTCTTGACGCGAAGCATCACAATAAACAACAAAATCATCATTTCCCTCAGGTAGTGACAATATCAGAGCGGTAGTCAACTTCTTCTTTAAAATCTGAAAAGCAATCTCTTGTTCATCCTTCCACTCATACTTCTTCCCCTTATGCGTTAAAGCAGTCAAAGGTTTTGCGATACGAGAGAAATCTTGGATGAACCTTCGATAGTAACCTGCTAATCCTAGGAACTGACGAATCTGGGTAGGAGTTTTCGGAGTTTCCCACTTTTCAATCGCCTCAATCTTAGCAGGATCAACTTGTATCCCTTGTTTACTAACAATGTGTCCAAGGAATTGAACTTCTCGTAACCAGAATGCACACTTAGAGAACTTAGCGTACAACTCTTCTTTTCTCAACAGATCAAGCACTAACCTCAAATGTTCCTCGTGCTCTTCATCACTCTTCGAATAAATAAGGATGTCGTCGATGAACACAATAACGAACTTGTCCAGATAGGGTCTACACACACGGTTCATGAGGTCCATGAACACAGCAGGTGCATTCGTCAATCTGAACGGCATAACAAGAAACTCAAAGTGACCGTAACGGGTGCGAAAAGCAGTTTTCGAAACATCAGATTCCTTAACACGCAACTGATGATAGTCGGAATGAAGATCGATTTTTGAATAAACAGATGAACCCTGAAGTTGATCGAACATATCATCAATTCTCGGAAGAGGATAACGGTTTTTAATAGTAAGCTTGTTCAACTCACGATAATCAATGCACAAACGAAAAGAACCATCCTTCTTCTTAATAAACAGAACAGGAGCTCCCCAAGGGGATGAACTAGGATGAATAAAACCCTTGTGTAACAACTCACGGAGTTAACTCGACAATTCTTGAAGTTCAGAAGGCGCAAGACGATAAGGAGCACGTGCTACGGGAGCAGCACCGGGAACAAGATCAATTTGAAATTCTACCACGCGTTTCGGCGGAAGGGCAGGTAAATCTTCGGGAAAATCTCTAACAATGTGAACATCTCCAACACTCTTCGTTTCTTTATCGGAATCAACAACATGGGCTAGAATAGCATGACAGCCCTTGCGAAGATGTTTAAGAACCTTCAAACTGCTAATAAGATTTAACTGTCGGCATTTCTTATCTCCAAGAACCATCAGCTGCTCTCCAACCACATTAGTAATACGAATAGCTTTATCATAACACACTATCTCAGCACGATTCGCAGATAACCAATCCATCCCAATGACAATGTCAAAACTACGAAGTTCAATCGGTACCAAATCTATCTCAAAATCTCTACCAGCTAAACTAATGTTACACTTACGATGCACAGTCTTAGCAGTGAGTACCTTACCATTAGCTATTTCAACAACATACATATTGTCTAAAGGAGTTAACAGTGTTTTGATTGTTGGACTTAATCTACTCGACACAAAACTCAAATCAGCCCCTGAATCAAATAGTACATAAACTGATAAATCGTTGACCGAGAACGTACCAATAACAAGTTTAGGATCTTCCTCAGCATCCCTGGCGTTAATGTTGAACGCTCTACCACGTACAGTCTCTGCAGTCTTCTTGTTGGGACAGGCATCACGGAAATGCCCCGGCTTTCCACACTCATAACAAACTCTCGGATTACCACCATTATTCGACTTTCCATTACCATTACCATTACCACCTCTATTACCAGCATTATTACCATTATTACCACCTGCGGCAGGAGTAGCAGAACCCGGCAGAAGCACCGTACAATCCTTAGCAATGTGTCCCTGTTTAGAACACCTCTTGCAAGTCACGGTACAGAAACCATCATGAGCCTTGTAACAACGAGGACACACACGCTGACTGTGGTTATTCGAACCAGAAGTATCCTGCTTTTTCTGCTGATTCTGGTTTTGATTGCGGTTATTGTCCCACTTTCTCTTCCCATTATCAGCTTTCTTAACAGCCTCTTCACTGGGTTCGGTTACAGCAGCATTGCTTCTTCTCAAGATCTTATCATTCAACTTATGAGCCATCGACATCGCGGCCTCAATAGTCTGGGGCTCACTAGATTCAACTCCATGTTCAATTTTCTCGGACAACCCATCAATGTAAGCTTCAATCTTAAGATTCTCATCGGCATAAACATTAGGACACAACAAAGTCAACTCAAAGAACCTTTGCTCGTAGAAATCTAATTCGGTGCATTTCATTTTCAAGTTTTTAAGTTCAACCTCTAACTTCTTAAGCTCACCCCTAGGTCGGTAGCGGGTGATCATTCTTTCCTTGAAATTATTCCAAGTTAAACCATAAGCCACATCATTTCCCAAACTGTTAACCAAGTTGTTCCACCAGGTCAATGCACTATCCTTCAAAGTGCAGCTAGCAAAACTAACCGTGTCTTCCTCTCGGACTCGACTAACCCTGAAAATAGACTCGATTTTCTCGAACCAGCGGGTAAGTCCTATGGGTCCTTCTGTACCACTGAATTCCTGTGGGCGACTTGCCATGAACGTTTTGTGGGAGCATCCCACCTGATTGTTGTTCGCATTAGCATTAGCATTCGCTGCCATAGCAGCAGCTATCCCTTCGGTAACAAGACATTGGATACGGGCTTCGTTGGACTCTCTAGAAGGCATGATCTTCAAAACAGAATAACACAATCGTTAGTACTAAGAATAATACCAGTGTTATAAAGGAATAGATCGAACACGAAAAGATTAACCATTAAAATAATAGTCAGTAACCACTATGAGTAATAATATGACAGTTATGATTGTTATAGAAATAACCACCACATGCATACATATTTTATGATAACATCATACAACATACATAGAACCTAACATACATGATCTACGTTACACATAATATAACATGCCAAGAGTCACAACATCAGAAATAAAATGTGATAATGATAATAGATGTCATAAAAATAACCATCCATACATAATGAAAAACATCCCATAACAAAACCTTAATAAAATCCTCGGCAAAACGCCGTACATAACCCAAAAATGTATGTATGAAAGGACATTAAGTCTTATGAAATAAATTATCAATCATGAATCATCATATCACATCTGCTTAGAGCGGGTGTGATAAGCTGGGCCAGCATGAGTCTCAGCAGAAGGCTCATACTTCCGCAACTTTCCTTTCACTTCTTCCAACTCTGCCTTCAAACCACGAACTGTGCTCTCTAGAGCCTTGAACCTAGCGTCAACTTCACGGTTACGCTTACGATTCTCGAACCCAAAATTGTTCTTGAAGCTAACAAACGAATCCATACTAGCTCGTATCTGGTCCATCATCTCGTTATGTGGCAAAGTACGCATACAATCACTAAGAGCATTGAAACGCATCACTTCATTGTAAACCCTGTTCATATGAGTAAGGGTGGAAAAGTAGTAGTGAACAGGATCATCGATCTGGGGTTGACCAGCATGGCGTCTGGCAGCAGCCGGAGGAGCAGGAGCAGCAACGGAGTTATCGCTCGAAGTCGACATCTGCAAATAGTAAAACCGCAAACCATATACCAAAAGATATAAATGCTAATGATATAACTCATACTAAATGAAATGCATAATAATGCTATAACAAAAGGGTCGGGCTGTAGACTAGACTCTAATGCACCCTAAGAACCACGGGTTGACCACATTAAGACCGCCTAGTTCCCTACAACCAGAGCTCTGATACCAACTGTGATGGCCCCGTCAAAACACTTAATGGCTCCATCACTTGGTCCCACAGCTTGATCGAACTTAAATGAATTTAACAAACGACATTGAATTCTTTTATTTCAAAAGTTTCCCAAAAAGGAAAGCATACCAAAATATGTAGTTTAAAAGTAACCCAACATATTAATAATCCAAAGTTGACACAAAAACATTGTCAACAACCCACAAGTATTAATTATTCAAAAACCGAATGCAAGCCAAAGTTTCATAAATTGTTTCATAAAAATCTGCCCAAATGCATGCAGACTCTTCTAAACACAGCGGAAGCATCACATAAACTCAAGTACCTGTGAAATTATGCGAGTAAACTGTCAACACAAAGGTTGAGTGAATTATAGGTTTCAATAATTGAATAAACTTTAGACCACAAGATTTAAAAATGTTAGAAAACATTAAACATTATTCCATTATCAATGAGCCACCTGGTAACCACTTAACTCTTTATTTACCCTTGCCAAACACAATAAAAATATACACTGGACAGTGTATCTACAACAAAATACGAAGTACTAAACATTCTGATTATAAATTGCTAGCGCGACTAGCTCAAAATGGGGTTGTCAAACCTGATAGATCTATCCGTAGGATTCGTGTTCACCGGTAGAAACCAATGATTACAGTTACCAGACTAGGGAATATTTTTGTCCAACTCACAATGAATAATTAAAATTTAATTGTCACTTGTGTCTAAACGTGAAATAAAATGCATGTAATCACATCCCAAAAATATACTTTGAAAAGTATGTAAAAACGGGACTATAAATCACCTTAATAGTAATGAAGTAACCAACACAATTAAGCGAACAACAAATGCAGTACAGTGATCAGGAATGATCACAACGCCGACCTATAAATAAAGCAGGTCGATATAAATAACTAACTTAGGTCAAGTCTTAGTATGATAGCTATTGTACATGTTGCAAGTAGTCATAGAACATTACTCAATATGCATCGGTTTGATCGGAACAGCTTACGGACACACACTTTCTATTTTTAGAAAGTTTCTATTTTTAGCAGGTTTCCATTTTTGGAAAGTTTCTATTTTTGAAAAGTTTCTATTTTTGAAAAGTTTCTATTTTTGGAAAGTTTCTATTTTTGGAAAGTTTGCAAATTTAGAAAGTTGCTATTTTAGGAAAGTTTACAAGTTAGGAAAGTTTCCTTAATTAGAAAGTCAACAAAAGTCAACCGAAAGTCAAAGCTAACCGAAAGTCAACTCAAAAGTCAACCTTGGTCAAACATAGTTAACGTTAATTTTAAAAGTGTAAGTTATAATAATAATATAAGTTATAACATTTATTAAAGTTAAATATGTCTAATTATGTCATATCATAAGTTTAATTAAATTAAAATGAATTATTAAAGTTAATATAAGTTTAAATGATATAATTAATATAACATAAGTATTTAATTAATTAATTAAATATTAGTCATAATATAAGTATTTTTAATTAATAATAAATTTTAAATCATATCATAAGTATTATTAATTAATAATGAATTATTAATCATATCATAAGTTTCTAATTATAATTATTAAATCATAAGTATTTAATAATTAAATTATAATTAAATAATAACTAAGCCTTATAATAATTAAATAATTAATTAATCCTTATTATAAGTCTTATTACAATAATTCCATAATATAAGTTTAATACTTATCATAAGTATTTTCTATTAATAATGAAGTATTATTAATCATATGTTTAATTAAAATGTTTAATTAAATCATAAGTATTAATTAAATGATATAATAAATATATATCATAAGTCTTAAATAATAATAATTACTTTTTTTTATCATAAGTAATTAAATGATATTGAAATCCATTATTTATATCATAAGTTTAATAATTAATCACAAGTTTTAAATCAAAAGTTTATCGGGTCGTATCCTGAGCCCCGGGTGTCGGTTTTCGGCGAGCCTTACATATATCTCCGCCTAATCAAACCACCCGACACTTTGGTATACTCAAGAACACACCATGAACATCCCATAAGTCGTGATATAAAGCCAATACACAACTTGGAACTTCAATTCAATCAAAAACGTGTTTTAGACGTAACGGGTGATTCGTGGCTCGGATTGAGATGACCCGAACATGAAAGTTCGCCCCACCATCAGTACTAACACACTAACACACCCTAAAGTCACCAAATATGGTAAAAAAGTCGGACCAAACCTGGTTCATACCAATATCACAATTCAATCTTAACAAAATACCATTTTGATCATAATTAGGGCTCCGGGAATTGAAACGACATGAATCCGGAGTCTAAAATTAATGTCTTGATGAGAGGAACTCATCTAGATACTTTATTTTAACTTTTATATCAGTCACAAAGTCAGAAACACACAAAAAAGCTGCTGTCCCAATTATATCAAACCGAAAACATATGTTTACGGGTAATTCTATGCATACAAACAGCATTACAATAACAATTAATCATCATACTATTAAAATAGACATCAAATACAGAAAAATAAAGAAAAATTAAAAGTTCTAGGGTTAGGGTTTATACCCTAATCAAGAAACAATTGGTATGATCGCGTAGAGAACGGAACGAGGAATGCGTTGGTGTTAATTGATTGATGATCCAAGTCTTGATTTGATTGATGACGATGATGATTTGGGTGGTGGTTGCCATCGCCAAAAAAAGAGAAAGGGAGGAGGGAGAGCAAAAACTTGATAATTAGGTTTTAGGAAATTAAATGTGAAGTGTAAATGAAAAAAAAAGAAAACAAGGGAATGGCACTCCCCCCCATGGGGTTCGGCCGAATTTGGGATGGGGTGGGCCCCATGGTTGGCCAAACTTGTTAAATGATAATTCCTTGTGGCCCGAAAGCCCGAATGAGTCCCGAAACGCGAAAAAGCACTTACGCGATTAAAAATCCGGAAAGATAACAAACGCGCGACGAAAAATAAATATAAATACCCTATATAATAATATGATCTTAAAATATCATATTTAAAATAATTAGGATTTAAATATCCCAAAAACGCGACCGTTGGTTTAAAAACCGAAAAGATTCGCCGGATAGAAATCCGCGACACGTAGAAACGTATAAATTAAAATATGAATACAATTATTCACATAACATTTAATAATTAATATATTATTATTAATATAATAATATAGGTCATAGAAATGACGTAGCACAAATAACAGTTAACGATCGTTAAATAATTAACGGTAAAAGATAACGGAAAAAGTAGGGTCGTGACACACAAAAAGATACCAGTCGACTTTTTTTGCTCTCTTTCCCTCTCCCTTGGCCGTCGATCATCACCACACCACCACCATCAATCAAAATTAGAAGAAACTTTGTGCATAAAGGTTGTTCCTTTGATCGTTCTCTACACGCTAGTACCATTTAATTTGTGTTTAAAGGTATAAAACCACTAACCCTAATCTCTTTAAATCTTATTTTGTTCAATTACATAAGAGTCTAGTGCTCAATTGGTGGTGATTATATTCGTTGTTAGTCGTAATTTTGCGCGATTGATGTGTTTTGATGTAATCACGAATTTTTTTGTTATGAATCTGATTAAATGAGTTTATTTACTATTAATATAATGTATCTAGATGGATAGATATCAAAAAATTAATAAATTCGGACTTTGGATTTGTGTATTTTCGTTACCGTATGCGTAAGTTATGATCAATTGAAGTTTTGCTAGGGTTTTGCATTCAATACGAATTTTCTGGTATTTATGCTTTATGAACGAGCCATTGAAATGCAAACCACTAAATTCCTTGTTAAAAATCACTCAAGTTAGACTTAAGAATCATGTTAAAAGGTTATGTATAGCTCTCGATATGATTAAACGAATATTGATAACTCGTATTGAGCTGAAACTGTTTTCGTATGCACTCTAAATGAACTCACATGAACTAGAAATTATTTGAGACTTTAATCTTCTGGAATATTGTTATTTAGATGTTTCTAAACATATTTCATTTGTATTATATCTTCTGAAAACATTGTTTGCTATGTGTTATATGCATCACCAAATGACATGTCTGAATGTTGTCCAAAACAAAAGGTCTGAATTTAGGGAATAAACTGTACAAAATGGCTACATGAAATGCATTGATTATTTTACCACTGAAAATTTGGAGTGCCTAGAGTTATCGTCAATTGGCCGTTCGTTGATAGCTATTTTCTAAACTAAATGAGAATTTTTCTAAAATTGCTGCGCGAGCAGAAACTGATTTGGTAAACCTTAACTAGAACCTATCTGAAACTTGACTTGTAGACATCGTATGAGGCCCTGGCTAGGATTTTTGGAAAGGTTTATGAGTCTAGCTGTGATCTGGAGTTTTCCATATTACCATGATTTATGTGCTATGAATTATGTGCGTTGTTTGCAACTTGTGCATGAATTTATGCTATACAATAAACTGTGAACGCGTACTTGATAAACTGTGAGCTAAAACATGTTAGTTGACTTAGGATTGACATGTTGACCAATATTGCATGACCTACTGATATGGTTGACTTTATTGGACCACTTTGACCAAGTTTGACTTTGGTTGACTTTGGTTGACTTGCTTGGACTAGTTGACTTTTGCTTACATGTTGAGTCAGTCTGAGCACTAGGACTATGCGTACACTATGGATTGGCATAGTGTGACCTATGTATTTACTTAAGGTAACATATTTGACTAGGTTACGTTGTACGGTCGTGACCTTCCGACTACCATACCGTTTTGCTAAGAGTTTACTCTGCATTTTCAAGGTGAGTCTACAGTCCCTCCTACTACTTTTTACATGGGATGAGATAACATGCTTTTCAAATGTTTTACATATTAGGCACGAGTAACTAAATGATATATATATATATATATATATATATATATATATATATATATATATATATATATATATATATATATATATATATATATATAGTTCAGATCATAAATCCCTTAGCTTGATTATATTAATTACTTCACGTAAGCTCGACTTATAGGGATGGTAACGTTAGGTTTAACAAACCTTGCCCCAACGCACGGGGTGCTTATTCTGTTATATCTTGTACACTTGATCGGTGTATGCTTAGAAAGGGTAAAAGGAATACATGTAGCGAATGAGCTATCCGTGGGTTAAAGTCTTATAATCAAGTGCTCATGATAAATGTATAATTTTTACGATGCTTGCAAAGAAATATCGTGGCCTAACTTACGATAAATGCTTTACTAAACCTGTAGATTCACTCAAAATTTTTGTTGACCTTTTGCATGTTTTTATCTCAGGTCTTTAGAGGTATTACTTCAACTAGCCGAAGTTATTATGCTTGCTTGTTGCTATTACTGGAGTGAAATCCAGCATTCTTTACTACTGTTTTCAATAATAATATACATTCGCATTATGAAACCTTTTCGTTTATTTGAATAATGTTTGAAGGTCATTTACATTGGTCATTACTCTTAAACTATTTTGAAGTGTATTTTAGTTAATGACCTTGTTTTCTAAATTTCAATGCGAATGCTTTTCGGAAACGTCTCATATAGAGGGCGTGACCGTTAACTGTGGGACCAGTATTAATACGCAGTTAGTCGATTTTGACGGGGTATTACATATGGTATCAGAGTGTAACAGTTACCTAGGATTAGGCTGCATTAGAGTGTCAGACTTTAGGATACCTTTTGAGTCTAAACTGTAACAGTAGACTAGTTAAGCTACATAGACTATAGTTACACTACTTGTGACTTTATTTGATCTTTATATCTAAATGATATAATTGCTAGTGTACTAACTTTGTGTTTTTCTTGAGTGCTAGATGACTTCTTCCAATCCCATAATTCTTACCGACTCTGACATGAAATCCAAAGAGACAGTGTAGACACAGGGGAACTCTATACTGAAGATCGAGGATGATGTTATGTCAGAACCTGAGATGGAGTCTGAACTGGAGGAGGAACCCGAGGAGGATCCCAAAGAGGATCCGAAGGAGGAACCTGAGGAGGATCCATAGGAGGAACTGGAGGAGGAACCTGAGGAGGATCACGAGGAGGACCCGGAACCCGAATTCGAACCCGAGATACCTGATTTACCTACTGGCACCAAATCACCTTTCAAAGACCCAGATTATGGTAACCCCTACGGACCTAATTCCCACCGTAAGATACCAAAGGGACCCGCCCAAAATAGGAACCCATTTTGGCAAAACTTTTCACGTGACAATCGAACACTTCAAGAGTGTCGTCGTTTCCATCCCTATGATGCTTCTACTTCCAAACCCAACACCTCCACTGCTGCTACCAATAACAATGATACCGATGACCTTAAGCTAAGAGTTGAGAATTTGGAAAATATCGCCGAGTACCTATTGAAAGAGCTTCAAAAACCTAAATAGAAATGCTTTATTGAACTTGTCCCACTTTTCTAGATACCATTTCGTATTATACTTATTACTTGGTACTCACATATACATTGCTTGATGTGGTTTTCTACTATTCATGGTTTTTACGTTATAACTTTTGGGATATTCTATTTCTTTATTAATGCATGAATAATAGTAAATGAATAGTTTTGCTACTTAAAGTGATTGGATTACTATTATTTTGTGGTGCGTTATGATTTACTAATAACTGTTATGGGTTGTTTATTGTCACTACTGTCATCACTTCTTATTGCTACTTAGTGTTGATACCACTACTGTACACTTTCATCACTACTGTCACTACTAAGCACTACATACCACTGCTACTACTTACTGTTATCACTACTAGAATCTTTACGATTTAATATTATTTACTATGCATCACTACCCGTTGCTAGTATATTTTTACGTACTGATTTCATTGACGCTAACCTGGTGTGTTATCTTAACCAGAAAGACAATGCCACCAAAGAAGATTACCCAGGCTGATGTCCGTCGGTGGATCAACGAAGGTCTAACTGAAGCTGTAGCTGAACTCTAGAATGGAACCAGCAGCGAAAACACTAACAACACTGGTAACCAGCAGAACCAGAACAATCAAGACACCACCAATACTCAGAACAAAAACAACCGGGATACCACCAACACTACCAACGACACCGGCGACCAGCAAACAAACAATGTCAACACCAACACTAATCAGGGAGGATGCATGTATAAGACCTTCTTGAGCTGCGAACCACATTCGTTCACTGGTACTGAAGGCTCGGTTGGCCTAACCTGTTGGTTCAAGAAGCTTGAGTCTGGTTTTCGTATCAACGGCTGTAGGGATGCTGATAGGATGAAGTTTGCATCCTGCAAGCTGTCAGATGGTACTTTAACATGGTGGAATACGTATGCGAAGTCTGTAGGTATGGATCAGGCTTTTGAAACTACTTGGGAGGATTTGAAACAGAGGATTATCGAAGAGTATTACCCTTATAATGAGATTGTTAAGATGGAGAGGGAACTCCAGAACTTGAAACTGGTTGGTACTAATTTAGCCAACTATAATAAGAGATTCTTTGAGCTTGCTCTTATGTGTCCGAACATGGCTACTCCTGAACATTGAAAGATCACTTTGTATGTAAAAGAGTTAACTGAGAACATCCAGGGCTGTGTGACTACTTCAAAGCCAAGGACTGTTCAAAAGGCCGTTGAGGTGGCGCATGAGTTGATGGATCAAATTGAACAACGAGGAAAGGCTCCTGCATCAACTGAGACCAGGACTTCTGACAACAAGAGAAAGTGGAATAACAACATTTCTGGAAAGAGCAACAACCAGCAGGCTTACAAGAAACAGGATACAGCCAAGGGCAACACTGCTACCCCGAATGCTAACTCCGGTTATAAGGGAAAGTTTCCGTTATGTGCTAAATGCAATAGGCATCACCCGGGAAATTGCATGAAGGTGTGTGATAAGTGTAAGAAGAATGGACACTTGGCTGCGTAATGTAAAGCTGGTACAAATGTTTGTTATGGATGCGGGAAAACTGGTCATTTTAGAAAGGATTGTCCGACTGCAAGTAAGAATACTGAACCTGGTAGAGAAAGAGCTTTCAACATCAACTCCAGTGAAGCTCGTGATGATCCCAAGTTAGTCACGAGTACGTTTTTACTCGACAACCATCATGCTTATGTACTTTTTGATTCTGGAGCTGATAGGAGTTTTTTATCCAGAGATTTTTGCCATAATCTTAAGAATCCTGTATCGTCATTAGAAAACTTGTACTCTATAGAACTATGGAATGGTAATCTAATGAGAGCTGATAAGGTCTATCGCGATTGCACTTTGATTTTCGCTGGAACGTCTTTTAGAATAGATGTGATACCGATTAAGCTGGGGAGTTTTGACCTTGTGGTTGGAATGAACTGGTTAGCTGAGAATAGAGCTGACATCGTTTGTTAACAGAAAGCAATTCGCATACTTGTTACCGAAGATGAGCCTTTGATGGTGTATTGAGAGCGAAGAAATACACCGCTACACTTCATTAATTGTTTGAAGGCGCAGAAGCACATAAGAAAGGGTTGTCTTGCTTGTGACGACCCAGAAAATTTCGACTAATTTTAAACCAAACTCTCGATACAATTTAATAGTTTTGACACGATAAGCAAAGACTGTTAAGTAGAGTCTCAAAATTTTTGAACTGTTTTCTTGCATTCATTTAACTTCGATCAATCCCAACGATTCACGAACCATTATATGTAAATTGTTAGGACCCCGAAGTTGTATAGTGTTAATGTGAAAATAAGCTTAAATGAAGGTTCCTTAGAAGAGGGCTATATAAGGAACCTATGTAGTCCTAATTAGATAGCCATTGCATTGTAACTGAGTTCTAGAAGCTGTGGAATGTAATTGTACCGATTCTCTCTAATACCGATTCTCATTCCTATCTACCGAATCTCTCTTTATTTTATCATTTCTCTCAATCTCAACATGATCTGACCTATCATTTGGTATCAGAGCTTCCAGGAAGTGATTCTACATCACTATATCGATCCAGAGATTGAAGATTACAGAATCTGATTACTCTCGGTATTTTGAATCACATTCGGTATCATCGAATTTGATAATCTGACGTTCAGATTCTTGTGATAAGTTCAGCAAAGGTGCATTAGGTATTTTAGAAAGAGTTTCGATCATCATTACAGCTTTTTAACTTCAATTATGGAGAATCAAGTTGATTTTTAGAGTTTGTGGCTAAAACTCTCGGTATTGCTTAATTCAAGCTTGATTCTGGATTTTTGTGAAGATTTAAGGATTCAGTTGTGTTCGTGAGGTGTTAAATCACATTTCTGATGGTTCAATTTCTTCAATTCATTAAGTTTTGAAGATTTGATCAACACTCGGTATCGTAACTGTTATACCGAGTCTGCTTCATTACTTAAATTCATCTTAAGTGTTGCAGATTATGGTGTGATTGTGATTCTATCACATTCGGTTTGATCATACGCAGCTAATTGGTGTGGTTTGAGAAAGGATTCTATCATATTTCTAAGTTTTAAACTTAGACTCGGTATTGTCAACTGCTACAGTTGACATTCGGTATCCTATACTTTCGGTATCTTTGATATTTTGTGTGATACTAACGTGTTTCCTTGTGCAGCAAGGTTACAGAATCAAATTGAAAAGGATTGAATTGAGATTGAACTTCAAATTCTTACAGAATCTGACTACCGAATCATATACAGAATCTGAGTTTCTGTATCACTTAATTCATTGTTTTAAGTGGTTACAGGCTACAATTCTTGTGGTTACCGAATCTATACTGAATCTGGGTGTGTCTCTTGTATTTCTGATCAGTTTCTTTTACAGAATCTGATATATAGAATCTTTACCAAATTTGCTACTTTACCGAATCTGCTACAGTACCGAATCTGTTACAGAATCTGACATTCTGATCAGATTGTTGTGATTTTTCATCTGAGATTTGTGTAATACAGAATCTTTACCGAATCTACCTCATTTTCAAGATGTCTACTCAAGATACTTTGATCATTGGATCAGATTCCCGTCCTCCAGTGTTGTTTGATGGCAAGTACACTCAGTGGCTTCACCGTATCACTCAGTACATAGACTATAAGGGTGAGAAAGCAAAGTACATTTGGGCTTCTTTGAGAGATGGTCCAGTTGTTGATTATCATCCGGATACTGGTATGCCAATTCCAGTCTATGAACTTTCTGGTGATAAGCGTGAGAGAGCTCAGGGTGACATAGAGGCAAAGAATATTGTTATGCAAGCTATCCCGTATGAATTGTTTGAAAATGTTGATAGCAACACAACAGCAAAAGATATATGGGATGAGATCAAACGATAGCAAGAAGGTTATGACATGTCAGATGTTACTAAATTGAATAAGGCTATGTGATTCTATGAAGATTTCAAGCAGGAAACTGATGAACCACTCAAGGATACCTATCGTCATTTCAATGGTGTTCTCAATGAGTTGAAAAGGTGCAAGATCATAAAAGTAAATGCTGAAGTCAATATAAAGTTTCTCAAAAAGCTCAATGCTGATTGGCTTCCTTATGGAACCATTGTTCGATCTACTAAAGAGATTGACAAGTTGACTATTCATGAGCTTGTTGGAGTTCTTATGCATTACCAACCTGAAGTGTCTAAACTTCAAGAAGGAAGGAAAGAGTCTTCTCTGGGCGATCCACTTGCCCTAATTTCTAAAAAGAAGAGCAAATCGTTGACGTCTTCCAAAGGCTTGTCCAAGAAAGTGGTTGTTGAAGAATCAACTGATTCAGAAGATTTGAATCTTTCTGATGTTGATGATTCTCAACTTGAATTAGTCAAGATGGCAGCCATGTTCACAAAAGCCTTGAACAAACACAAGTTTAAAGGCAAATCAAGCAATCAACGCAAAAACTCATCATCTTCCTCGTACTACAAGAAAGCTGATCAATCTAAACAACAACATGCTGATGATTCCAAGAAGGAAGATTCAATTTGTTTCAATTGTGGCAAAGCTGGTCATTACTCTCGTGAGTGCAAGATGCCTAAGAAGAAGGACGCAGCTTACTACAAGAAGAAAATGTTGATGGTTAAGATTGTGGAAACTGGGGGAGAGCTAAAACCGGTTGATGATACTTGGTTTAACTGGACTGACGATTCAGATTCAGAAGTGGAACATGCAAATGTTTGCAAGGTGACAAAGCTCATCAAAGCTAAGGAAGCAATGGAGAATTCTGACTCAACATCCGATGATAATGAGGTACAATCATCTGAAATCTCACCTGATTTTATCAAAATGCAAAATGACTTGATGAAGAATCTGGTCTCAATGTCAAAAGAAGTCAAAGGCTTAAAATCTGAAAACAAGGTTTTAAAAGATAAAATCAAAATGAATGAGACCAGACCTTCCTCATCCAAATTGCAAACGGATGTGCAACAATTGACTCTCCAACTCAACTCTACGGAAACTGAGTTGGAAGATCTGAAAAAGACAATTCATCCAATTAAAGTTGAAAGAACTGATTATCGTTTAAAATCGGAACGACTTGCAGAAAAAGTTCAATTTTTAGAAAAAAATCTTTCTGATTTGAAAAACCAACATGAACCTACACTTTCAAAACTAAACAAGAAAATCGTTCAATTGGAAAACACCATAATTGAAAAGAACACTGAAATTTCTTTATTGTCAAAAGAATCTTTTCAAATGAAAGCACAACTTGCTCGATATGAGGAAAAACTCTATCGAACAGAGCAATCCAAAGCTATCATGGATATGGAACTTTCAAAACAAACAATTTTCATGAATAGACCAAAAACGATTCATGGTGAAAAGTGGGGGTTGGGTTATGAAGATCCGAAAATTTTGGAAAATGCTTCCAAAAAGATTCCAGGATTATATCATTCTGATTATTTTCAAGCTGGTTTACCATCGCATTTTGTACATGCTTCTGATGCTGATTTTGATGATATTATTGAAAATCGTAAATCTAGGAAATACCATCAAATTAGCTTAATGTATGAAAAAATCAATGCTACGATAGGTAAATCGAATCCTGATTTCTTGAAAAATCTTGTTGAAACTGAAAAGAGCATGCAACGTGAAGATTATGTGCCTAAGCTTAGGCTGGTTTATATCCCAACACTCATGCTAGAAAAATACATTTTAATGCTTGAGAATGAAGTGTTTAACAAACCTAGTTCTAGCATTACTGCAATAGATGAGGTGTTTGATGAACCAATTTTTGATGTGAAACCAATTCTACCAACTTTACCTGCATGTCCAGATGATGTTTTCCTTGAAGACCTAGCACATGAACTAACTGTCTTCTTTGAGACAGATTCTCTAGGTCAAAATTCTTTAGATGAAAAAGTAGAACCTCAGGATGAACCGAACATTGAACCTTTGATAGATTTTGAAAGTCAACTTCATCCTTTGCATGATTATTACTTGCATTTGCCTGCTGTACGTAATTTGAATCGTATAGTAGCTCAACTTGAACAGGAGAATATTGACTTGCAACTTAAGTGCCAATCATTAGAACAAATGCTTGCTTTGTGTGATAAATTGCCTTCACTGCCTAAGAAAGAATGTACTTATGCTTTTAAGGAGGGTGAAGTGATAGTTTCTGCTGAAGAATTATGTCTTGAGATTAAAAGCTTAAAACAAAAGATAATTCAAATGAAACAGGCTAACACACTTAAGCAAACGTCTAATGTTGCAACCAATGTGCTTGAATGTACTGATGGGATTACTAAGAAGGGGAAGGGAACAACAACATCTAAGGATGTAAAACCCATTACTATTCTTAAAAATACTCTACGTTCTTAATTTGGCAATCATGCTTCGAAAGTTGTTTCTACAACTCAATATTTTGTTAAAAAGGTTCATTCTCCAAATGGTTCTGTGTTAACTGAAAGGATTCCTATGATTCCTATGTCAAAAACTTCAAAAGAGAGTCTTTTAAAGAAATCAGTTAAGTCCACAACACACACAAGTTCTAAACCTGATTTAAGTGAGTATGATGCAAAAGAACGTACAATCAAATTAGAAATTTTGCAAAATCAGTCATATCATGTGTCAACTGAAAAGTTTGGACGTCTAACTAACAACGGTGTTTTTCGTGTCACAGGTCATAATTCAAACTTGAATTACAAATCTGTATGGGTTCCTAAGTCCACGACTAAGAAAGTAGCAACCAAACCAAAGCAAACTGCTAGTAGGCCTAGGAAATCCTCTCATGTTTTTCAATTTCCGTCTGTGAACAAAACATCTACTTGGAATAAATTGTGTGTTAAGACTTCTGATAACGATGTAAAGATTGATATTGCGTATGATGCTTCATGTAATGTGGTTTTAAATGATGTTTTATTGTCTAAACTGCATGATGCTTTACGTGATTATTTCATCATTGATCCAAAGTTTGTTGTTAATCCAAAGTTTATTGTTGGTACTAACCGCAAAGGACCCAAAAAACTTTGGGTACCTAAACTCTAGAAAATTCACATTTACAGGGTTTCGATGTCTGTGTTTGGTATATCGATTCCGGTTGTTCTCGACACATGACGGGCGATAAATCCTTGCTTGTCAACTTCATTGACAAATTCCTAGGAACGGTTACATTTGGAAACGATGAGATTGCAACAATAACGGGTTACGGAGATTTTGTGCAAAATGGCATAACAATCAAATGGGTTTCATATGTTGAGGGTTTGGGGTGCAATTTATTTAGTGTGAGCCAATTCTGCGATGGAGATCTCCAAGTTCTGTTTGAACGTCGACAATGCTCGGTGCAATCCACCAAAGGGAATGATCTTCTTGTTGGTAAACGTTGTGCTTCACTATATACTATTGACCTCAATGATGCACCATCACATGCAACTATGTGTTTGGCCACTCGTTCTACCAAAGAAAATTCATGGTTATGGCATCATCGGATGTCACACCTGAATTACAAGGGTATCAATCGACTAGTCTCTAAAGATTTAGTTGATGGTATTCCAACCTTTCAATATGATAAGCATCATGTGTGTCCATCATGTGTGATGGGTAAGCTGAAACGGACTAATCATCCTCTTAAGCAAAACCCCAGTACTTCATCGTCTTTGCAATTATTGCATATGGACTTATGTGGGCCCATGCGTATTTCTAGCCTTGGTGGCAAGAAACATGTGCTTGTCATTGTTGATGACTATACCCGGTTTACATGGATTTTTCTTTTGCGAACTAAGTCAGAAACCCCCGCCATTATCATTGAATTCATTAAAAAGATTCAACGCTCTTTTAACAAACATGTTAAGAGCATCAGAACTAATAATGGGACGGAATTTAAGAATGACCCGCTTGATAGTTATTTGAAAGACCAAGGCATTGAACATCAGTTCTCTGCTGCTCGGACCCCCCCTAACAAAATGGAGTCGTCGAACGACGTAATCGTACGTTGTGCGAAGCAGCACGAACGATGCTTGCCTACTCCAAATTACCTCCAAAAATGTGGGGGGAGGCCATTTCAACTGCATGCTATACCCAAAATCGTTGTATTGTAAACAAACGTTTTGATAAAACTCCATATGAGTTATTATATGGTAGACGCCATAATGTCAAATATTTTCGTGTTTTTGGTTGTATATGCTATGTGCTTAACGACTTTGACAGCCTCGGAAAGTTTGATCCTCATGGAGATCAGGCCATATTTCTTGGTTATTCCTCGAACAAAGTTGCTTATCGTGTTTATCATAAGCGGACAAAGATGATTAAAGAGAGCATCAACGTCAAGTTCAATGAATTTTTGGGAATGGCTTTTGAACAACTCAGTTCAAAACCCGATCCTAACCTGGCTATTACTTCTTCCGCGCAAAACTCAATTTTCTCGAAGAAGGGTGTTCCTACGGTTACTTCAGAGGAACTGGATATCTTGTTTGATAGTCTTTATACTCCTCAACGGGATTCAAATGTTCAAGCCGTACCGGTTACACCATCACAGTCAACTACTGTGGAGACTCTTCAAAGTCTTTTTGATGAAGATTCAACACCAACTGATTCACCCGTTGCTTCTTCATCCTCCCTCCAACCTCCTGTTACTGATAATCTTGACCCAATTCAAGATTCATCAGTTGATACAACTCCAACTGTTTCTCCAGATACTCTATTGAATCCATTAGATAATGTTACATTAGATCAAGCGGATCAAGCCTCAACGTCAACAACGGTTGATGTTTCAATGGATACCACTGATGTACAACCTCTTCCATACACCCGATGGACTAAAAGTCATCCAATAGATCTTATTATTGGTGACGCATCTGCTCCAGTGTCAACTCGAATGGCTACTCAGAATATGTGTCTATTCACAGCCTTTCTTAGTAAGATTGAACCAACAACGGTTGCTCAAGCTTTACTAGATCCATACTGGGTAGTTGCAATGCAAGACGAGATAAATCAATTTGAATGATTGAAAGTATGGCGATTAGTTCCAAGACCAATGGGTCAACGACCAATAGGGGTAAAGTGGATTTTCAAGAACAAGAAAGATTCTGATGGAATTGTGGTTCGAAATAAGGCACGTCTTGTGGCCAAAGGATATCAACAACAAGAAGGCATTGATTATGATGAAACGTTTGCTCCGGTTGCTAGGATTGAGGCAATTCATCTTTTCCTCGCATTTGCTTCTCATATGAAGTTCACGGTATTTCAAATGGATGTCAAAACTGCTTTTCTGAATGGTTATCTTCAAGAGGAAGTCTATGTTGATCAACCAGAGGGCTTTGTCAATCCCATTTATCCAAACCACGTCTACTACTTGGAGAAAGCTTTATACTGTCTGAAGCAAGCACCGCGTGCATGGTACGAGACCTTAACAAAGTATTTACTAGACAATGGCTTCTCTCGTGGAACAATTGATACAACGCTATTCATCCGTAAAAACCACGGTCACATTCTCTTGGTTGAAATTTACGTTGATGATATTATTTTTGGTTCCACGTCCCTGGCCTTATGCAAAGAATTTGGTGACCTTATGGCCAACAAATTCGAAATGAGCATGCTTGACCAATTAACTTTCTTCTTGGGGTTACAAGTAAAACAATTACCAATTGGGATTTTTATCAGTCAAACTAAGTATATCAATGATATGCTAAAACGTTTTAAAATGACTGCTTTAAAACCAATGTCAACCCCAATGAGAACTTTACTGGATGCTGATACTAATGGGGAACCCTTTGATATTACGCTTTATCGAAGCATGGTTGGTTCTTTAATGTATCTGACTGCACGTCGACCAGACATTACACTTGCCGTAACTGTCTGTGCTCGCTTTCAGTCCAACCCAAAGAAATCTCACTCTAAAGCGGTTGTTAGGATTTTTCAATACCTTAAAGGTACACCTAACCTTGGGATCTGGTATCCTCATGGATCCGATTTCAATCTCACTGCTTATACTGATGCGGATCATGGTGGTTGCCATATTGATAGAAAAAGCACATCTGGATCAATTCAGATGTTGGGGAATAGGCTAGTTGGTTGGTCATCCAAAAAGCAGAACTGTGTGTCTTTATCAACAGCTGAGTCTGAGTACATTGCTGCAGCTCACTGTTGTTCACAAGTTTTGTGGATGCAAACTCAACTCTTGGACTATGGCTTTAAGATTTCTCAGACCCCGATCTATTGTGATTCACAAAGTGCTATTGCAATAACAAGTAACCCGGTTCAGCATTCTAAAACTAAACACATAGATATTCGTTATCATTTCATTAAGGACCATGTAGAGAAAGGGGATGTAGAATTATACTTTGTGCCTACTAAAGTGCAATTAGCTGACATGTTCACTAAACCTTTAGATGAACTTAGGCTAAAATTCTTGATCAAAGAGATTGGCATGGTAGAGTATAGTGCTTGATATTCCTTAGATCTGTTGGGACTTATTTTTTGGGATCTTGTGTTTAGGGGGAGTAGATACTTTCTAGGAGGAGCAACTAAGTTTCAGTGCTTTAGATAATATTTTTTTAAGGGACTGCCTTTAGATTAATGATAACTTCCTAGGTACATTTGTTCAATGGTTACGCAGGGGGGAGGTAACTCATTGATATCCTATTTCAAGGGGGAGTTAATTCATTTTCTTGGGAACATAATCAAAATGCTGATTTACTTTCTTGTATATCACATTTTGAGGGGGAGAAAAAGGGAGAAAATGAGAAAATTATTCAAAAATATTATTTTTTTTTCAAAAAGTGAATTAAAAATTTCTTTATTTTTATCTGAAATAATTCACTATGACTTGTATACATCTCAGTATGCAACCCGTGTTAACAATTGGTATCACTGAAGATTTGTACTTTGTATAAAATTCAAAGCTCTTTTGAGTACAAATCTTATTTTGAAAAATTCATAAAAATTGGAAAGGATAAAATCCAAAAATATTTAAATTTTACTGAATAAATGATATTTTTAGCATTTTACCGAGTCTGACAACCAACTGCACAGATTCGGTAAGTTCAAAGTTTTAAAAAAAAATTGTCTCAGAATTGTTTTTCATGAAAAGATTAAAATGGATTTCAAGAGGAAAAATCAATTTGTCAAGATTTGGAGTTAAATTGTTAATGTTTTGAAAAATTGGACTGAATTCGGTATATTAGGCCCATTCTGTAAAGCCCATTCGGTATTTTACCTTCGGTATCTATAAAAGGAGAGTCAAAGTCAAACATTACTCTTACTGTTATTAATTACCTACCGAGTCTGTTGATTATACCGAATCTGCCTAATTCTACTGAGTCCGTCATTCTGTTTCTTCAAATTCTTGGTAATTGTTCATTTTAATCAATGTTTAAGATATATAATTATAGATCTGAGATAATTATGTTTTTATCAACCAGAAAAGTTCAAAATAACTGGATTATGACCTTTAATTTTTTGAAATCTTGTTGATTATACCGAGTCTGAGTCGAGTTCAATTAATCTTTGATTAAACTCAATTGATTTTGAAAATCAACATGAAATCTTGTCTAATCTGAGTTAAATTGACTGATCTATCATTTAACCGAGCCTGATTACATGTTTAATTGCTTATTTGATGGATTCTGTATCTACCGAATGTGTTCTTATCCTGATACAGAATTTGTTCATACAATTAACATGTTAATATGCTTATAATTAAATGGTTGATTGATCATGGTTGTGAAATTACATGATATATGATAGAATATGCATGTTTGAGTGACTTTCTGTTAATTGTTGAAGATACCGAATCTGGTTTTCCTTCTTGATACCGAGTCTGAAACTTGGTACCTTGAAAGTTTCTAATTTATTTCTTCAAACACTTAACATGTTTATTCTATATTTTTCTGATATGAAAACTCAAGCTTATTTGGTTACAGAATCTAAAGTTTTCATAACTACCGAATCTGCTTGAATTGTGCTGAAATTGACTAAGTGTTATATAATTGACTTTGCATGATGATTTTGTACTAAGATGAATATCATATGAATGTCATGGTTGTCAATTATTTGTTCATATTCGAGAATAAAAGTCTTTTATATTTTTGAAAAATCATAAAAATCTTAAAATTTAAAAAATATAAAAAGGATTTCAAAGGCAAATAAGAATAGAGATATATGCTTTTTGTTAAATATCTTGTGGTCTTCTATTTCTTATCTTTACAGCTAAATGGCGAACAATCACTTTATCAACTCTGAAACCAATATTCCCTGCAAATATTGGACTGCAATTCTAGAGAGGCATACTTTATGGCCTGCTCTGAGCTCCACAGTTAGTGTGCCAGAAACAGACTTGGATATTCTTAACAGATCAATCAGATTTGTGGAGGCCACATAACCAAATGCTACTAATTCACAGGGCGAACCAGCCATATTTGAATTTAGGCTGAGGGGAGTACAAGGATTCAGGAGTTTCACAAAAGCTGACTTCAGGAGGATATTCAGACTTCCTCTTGTACAGAATGCTCCTGCTTTTCCTGCTACTCAGCAAATGATGACTTCTGTCTTTGATCTTGGTTATGTTGGAGCTACCAATGTTCCACCAGCTAAGTTTCAGAAGAAATATCTACATTCAAGGTGGTACGTGATCTTCTCAATCATCAACAGATGCTTGTTGATGACAAGAAGTGGATCTGATAGCTTAACTGTGCCGATGCTCAAACTTTTCTACTCATTCACAAGAGTAGAGAATCCTAATTATGTAGAACTTATATGGGATTTGGTTCAGGCACAGGTTGAAAAGCCAAGGGGTTCATACATCCCTTGCGAAAGGTTTTTCTGTATCTTTATCCATGATGCTATCAATGCTTGCAGAAATGCAAATATCTTTGTACCAGGTACACATGGATTACAGATGAAAAGGTTTGGAGAGCTAAAGATGAACACCCCTATGGTGTCTGATAATCAATTCACTACGCCAATTCCAAATTGGCTAGTGAGGCTAGCTGAACCCCAAGACGCTCGTATGCGTTCTTATTTTCAGGCTGTAGGAATACCTCTTCCGAACCCGGTACAACAAGAACAAGTTGAACCTGCCGTGGTTCCAGCCCTAGAGGTTGTAGAGGAACCTGTAGTTCAACCACCCGGGCCAGCTAATCCTCCACTTAGGGTAAACCTCAAACGATCTAGGGTAATACACTGTGATGACCCGGAAATTTCTGATCAAATTTAAACTTAATCTTTGTATGATTAACATTTCCGACACGATAAGCAAAGTCTGTAAAACTGAATCTCAAAATTTTTGAACTATTCAAATACCTTTCGGTTATTCTCAACGATTCGCGAACCATTATATGTAAATAGATACATATATATACTATAACTTGAAAATGTAACAAAGTTTTAATTGCATGATACCGTACATTAAACTTATTGGTTTATATATCTATTTGAATATATATGATTTCAAGTTATTTAGTAAACGATAATAACATTCGATTATTGATTCGATTGATATTTAGATAAGTTAACTAAAACGTTTAAGATGAACCAGTAAAACACTAATTTGCTACAGTGTTTTCAAATTGCCACATTACTCAAAATGCTACAGTGTTTTCGAAAATCACTATTTGCTACAGTGAAATTGACTTTGCTACAGTGAATTGCTACAGTAAAAATTGGCTTTGCTACAGTAACTTTGCTACAGTAAAACACTATTTTAAAATGTATTTTAACAAATAGCGAGACACTGATTTATAGAAGTAAATGACCAAAACACTCAAATGTATAAGTTATAATTTGAGTGATATAATTTAGGGATAATTTAAGTTATATTGTGACAAAGGTACGAGTCACAAAACGCAAAGTACACGATATAAAATAGTACGCAAGGACGTCTGAAAATCCGGAACCGGGACCCGAGTCAAGAAGAAACGCCCGACGCAACGGACCAAAAATATCTAGTCTACTATGCACAAGAATAAAATATAATATATAAATAATTATATTAATTATTTATATATTTATATTTATTTTATATTATGTCGACAAGCTAGGAGCCAAAACAATGTGAGCTGTCCCTGGTCCTCACGCGAGTCGCATGGCCAGAAGGCCATTTCCATGCGAGTCGCATGACTCCAGATTTCAGGCCACATCTATAAATTTCAGTGTTTTCGCTCGATTTAAATCACACACATACACAAATATATATATACTCCGTAATATTATTTATTATTTATTATTATTATTATTATTATTATTATTATTATTATTATTAATAAGATTATTATTAATCTTATTATTTTTTTTATTATTATTAGTGTTATTATTTTTGCGATACAAAAATAATAATGTACAAAAAATATTACGACGGAGTGCTGTCCAAGTAATTTTCAAAATGAGTTTTCGAGCAAGCTAGAGCTAAGGAAATTATGGGTTATTGCCAAGGAGGTTATGGGTAATGTTCGGGGGTATTTTTTTTGAATCAAACCTCGTGTTTATCATCTCCGATGCGTCTACATGCTTTCCTACAATATTGTATATCAATATTAAACAGTGAGTTTCATAAGATCCCTTTTACTCTCTACATTTTTGGGCTGAGAATACATGCAAATGCTTTAATAACTGTTTTACAATAATTATAAAGTGTGAGTTTCATAAGATCCCTTTTACTCTCTACATTTTTGGGCTGAGAATACATGCAAATGCTTTAATAACTGTTTTACAATAATTATAAAGTGTGAGTTTCATATGATCCCTTTTTCAAACTATATTTTTGGGCTGAGAATACATGCGCAGTTTTATAAACTGTTTTACTAAATGGATACAAATACTAAAACTGATTTTGTGTGAGTTTCATTGATCCCTTTCTAATTGCTTTTGCAATATATATTTTTGGGCTGAGAATACATGCAATTTATTTTAAACGCAATGGATACAAGTACATACTTAATTCTACACTGAGTTTGAACCGAAAATCCCTTAGCTTTGGTAACTAGTAACTGCCAGTTATAAGAACTGGTGGGCGCGAGTAGTAGTATATGGATCCATAGGGCTTGATATCCCCGTCCGAGCTAGAGCACTAGCCTTTTAACGGACGTATGCTATTTGAGAAGCGTACACGTTGGTTTACGTGTATTATTAAGATGATTATACAAAGGGTACAAATTATATATACGTTAAAGTTTAGTTACCAGGGTGCTCAATTTTGTAGAACCGATTGATAAACGTTTCGGATGAAACAACTGAAATCTTGTGATCCACCTTTTATGTAAAACCTATTGATAAACGTTTTAAATAAAACAACTGAACTTTTGTAATCCACATCGATATACGGATTATGTGTAATATTAAAACTATGAACTCACCAACCTTTGTGTTGACACTTGAAGCATGTTTATTCTCAGGATTCTAGAAGTCTTCCGCTGTTTGCTTATACGTGATACAAGATATGTGCTTGGAGTCATACATGCAATATACAAAAAACTTGCATTCACCAAACCATTACCATGTATCTTATTTTGACTGTATTGTCAACAGATGTATTATTGTAAACCATTAAATGGTGATTGTCTATACTTAGAAATCATCAGATGTTAAAAACCTGGAATTTATATATTCATTTATGAAATACCTTTTCAAACGAATACAATGTTACAAAATGTATCACATAGAGGTCAAATACCTCGCAATGAAATCAATGAATGACGTGTTCGTCCATATGGATTTGGAGCGATCGTCACAGTTGGTATCAGAGCGTTGGTCTTAGCGAACCAGAATTAGCATTAGTGTGTCTAACCGGTTATTGTTAGGATACATTAGTGAGTCTGGACTTCGACCATGTCTGCATGATAAAAGTTGTTGCTTATAATTTTTTTTTTGTTAGAAATTACCTGCTTATCATTCCTTGTGTGGAAAATTACCTGCTTATCATTTGTAGTCTAGACACACCTTATTGCATGGATTGCATGACTAGTGTATAGACAAAATGAATATCTTAGCGTATCTGTTACTGTTACCTTTACTTGACAGTTTCCGAAAGTTTCTCCGTAATTTGCGGATCCTTTGTACTATATAAAGGTATTCTATGTAATTAGAATATCATCCGATATCCGAAAATCATTTCACATCGAAAATTCTTTATCTAACCGTATAAGATGAATTCTACAAGTAATTCGAGTTCTTCGGATTCCGATATGAATTTCCACCTGAGTTCCGAAAGTAGTGTAACCGGAATGAATCAACCAATCAGTCATCACCAATTCTGGATGAATTGGGGATGGGTTCGTAATCAACTTAATCAATGGAGACAAGAGGAAGGCGATCCTTTTCACCAACCGAATTCACCTCTTGGTGAGGAAACTGAGGCACTTACCGGCGAACCCGTACGAAACACTATCTTCACCCTCATTTCCAGGATATCTCGCAACGATTATATGATAACCAGAATTTTAAACTTTATTCATCCTCTTGTACCAACCGCCAATCATCCCGGAATAATAGAAGAAGTTAACGAGCTTCGCGCTCGAGTTGTGGCTTTGGAGAATATGATGCACAATTTGCAGGTATCACAGGCAGCACCGGTAGCACCACCAGTACCGGCAGCACAACCAACAACAGTACCATTACCACCAACAACAACATCCGCACCGGAAACCTCAACCTCACAATATGTTCCACGAGTATCAACCTCATATGCACCGTAGGCACCGAAGAATACTAATAACCATAAACGATGAAGTATTGATTCATAACTTCATTGGAGAAATATCCTGCGACGATTATGTAATCTTTAATATAGAAGAGATTATTCGTTTCTAGTTCCAACCGAAAATCAAATGAGTTTAATAACTCATTAAATCTATATTACATCTGAAGGAAATATACATACATATATTTTCATAAAGATTGTAATTGAAAATCCTTTTGTACAAACTGTTAATGATGAGAATATTTTAACGGGTAGGTAATATCCTAGAAATATATAAATTCCACATTAATATGTTACACTATACATTCTTCAATTTTGATTCAACAATCATTAAATATACTGCTCAAACCTATAGATATACGTATCTGTTCATCGCAGAATAACCATTTTCATTCAATTTCATATTCTGATTTCGATAGTTCAGAATCCAAGTCAAGATTAAACGAAAAACATCACTCTTAGATTCCTACATCTTTCAAAACCATGCTTCGAAAACCATGCTTTGAATTCAGAACAGTACTAGAACATCATATGATTACATTTTGCGTTCAAACCCATCGAAATTCTTGGAAACACTTCAACTAATGAACAAACGAGAAGACAAACCAACTACACGATATCTACGAGAAGAAAGATTTGTACTTATAATCATATATCTGGAAAGCTCTCGAAACCTAAGTAAAACTTTAACACGTATCTGTGATAAATCCTTCGGCATTATCATTACTGAAAATAACCTTGCAATTCCTTTTTAAAAGTATCCAGTATTATCACCCATTCAACTAGTCAACGACGACCTTTTAGACTTATAACTTTGGCATATACGTTTTTGTTACTGGGGAACCTTTTATGTTCCACCATATTAGCAGTAAATGTACCAGCGACTCCGTCACTCTGCTATTTGAAACTCTCCGGAAATCACTATATATACATTGAAACCCTATCATGTACTCATCCACATCTTGTAACAATAGTTGCCATTCCAACTATCGGGAATTTGCAATCAGTATTTTGAAATCTTGCAGCACGTCTACGCCAACAGTTATATGTGTACATATAACGTCTACCTCCTCGAATTACATACTTCGAATGTGAAGTTTTTGAAAAACACCCCAAACTATGAAACTAGTTCTCTGAAATTGGAACAATGCTGATGAAGCAGCAAAAACTGTAAACGACCTTAACAGTCAAAAGTTTGATGATAAAGAATAATATGATGGTAAAGCTGAGAAAAAAAGAAGGTTTGAAACTGGAAAATGGATTGAGCAAAGTATGAAGGAGGGCTGTGGATAAATCACAAAGACTAAACCTGCCTTCAAAGAATACAAATGATTCAGTATCTGCTGAAGTCATTAACGAATACCTTGCTCCTGATACTAAACCCCTACGGACAATATTCTTCATCATCCTCTGATATTAGAAATTCTAAAATATCATCGTATCTTTCATTATAAATATCCTCCATATTTCTGGAGATAATTTCATAATCATTCGTATCGAAAATCAATTTTCTCCTTGCGATATCTGTGTTACATCATAAAAGAAACTATTTTAGTTTCTAAATTCTGAAACTTTCAAGTTTAAAATATGAATATTTTAGAAGTGGTGTTGGGAGCTGAAGCATGAGTTAGTATAATATAATGACACTTGATCAACGTGATTATATTACAGTAAGTCATGCTGAGTTTCTAATGGAACGTGATAAAGGTTCACAGATCCCACCCTCATCATGAACCATGTTACATAACTCATTCATTCTATATAATCTCTAAATATAACAAGAAAATATATTTCTTGATGATTCGGTCTTTTTCGAGGTATTCTGGTAATTTGACAAGTCAGATTGTACTATTACCATTTCTTTCTTAGAACATTATTTATGTTCATCTGAAACTTCATACCTACGAATTCTGGACCATTATTCGCTTGACTTGAGGTCGGGAAGAGAAAACAAAAACCTGGAACTTCGGAATATGAACAGGAGTATACATCACAGCAAACAAGAAAGATCATAAACCATGTATGTCTATGCGAATAGCAAGATAAAGACACGGGAGAATGAAAAACACTATAACCCCAAGGTAATGGTAGAAGTAAGTAATTTCCTCTGGTGGTAGATGAAAAAGAAGAATGACAGATATGAAAGTTAGGAGTATATCAAGAATCAGAACTGGATGAAGCATTTCACAATTTGTTAGAAGTATGAAATAAGGAAGAAGATTATATAAGTGGTGAAAATAAATGCAACGGAAGTGGTCAATTTATAGCAAAATATCGGACGCAGCAATAGAGGCAGATTACGCATTTAATCAAAGAAAATCCTAATTTCCGCAAATTCTGAAGAATCAAATCTTATTTAGATTATGAAGATTTTCTATTCCTTAAAATCCGGAAATCAATTGTTACTACATCAAGAGATAAGACGCATCTCTATTCTCCATTTCACTTGATTACGATAACTTCTCTCATACGCTTCGAGTAATTGGATTGTTTTATCCATATTATTCAACGGTAATAAAATTTTATTTATCAACTCATATTCGTCATGAAAACATTTTTATTGTTAGCCATGACGACCTCACTCAAATTTCGGGACGAAATTTCTTTAACGGGTAGGTACTGTGATGACCCGGAAATTTCTGATCAAATTTAAACTTAATCTTTGTATGATTAACATTTCCGACACAATAAGCAAAGTCTGTAAAACTGAATCTCAAAATTTTTGAACTATTCAAATACCTTTCGGTTATTCTCAACGATTCGCGAACCATTATATGTAAATAGATACATATATATACTATAACTTGAAAATGTAACAAAGTTTTAATTGCATGATACCGTACATTAAACTTATTGGTTTATATATCTATTTGAATATATATGATTTCAAGTTATTTAGTAAACGATAATAACATTCGATTATTGATTCGATTGATATTTAGATAAGTTAACTAAAACGTTTAAGATGAACCAGTAAAACACTAATTTGCTACAGTGTTTTCAAATTGCCACATTACTCAAAATGCTACAGTGTTTTCGAAAATCACTATTTGCTACAGTGAAATTGACTTTGCTACAGTGAATTGCTACAGTAAAAATTGGCTTTGCTACAGTAACTTTGCTACAGTAAAACACTATTTTAAAATGTATTTTAACAAATAGCGAGACACTGATTTATAGAAGTAAATGACCAAAACACTCAAATGTATAAGTTATAATTTGAGTGATATAATTTAGGGATAATTTAAGTTATATTGTGACAAAGGTACGAGTCACAAAACGCAAAGTACACGATATAAAATAGTACGCAAGGACGTCTGAAAATCCGGAACCGGGACCCGAGTCAAGAAGAAACGTCCGACGCAACGGACCAAAAATATCTAGTCTACTATGCACAAGAATAAAATATAATATATAAATAATTATATTAATTATTTATATATTTATATTTATTTTATATTATGTCGACAAGCTAGGAGCCAAAACAATGTGAGCTGTCCCTGGTCCTCATGCGAGTCGCATGGCCAGAAGGCCATTTCCATGCGAGTCGCATGACTCCAGATTTCAGGCCACATCTATAAATTTCAGTGTTTTCGCTCGATTTAAATCACACACATACACAAATATATATATACTCCGTAATATTATTTATTATTTATTATTATTATTATTACTATTATTATTATTATTATTATTAATAAGATTATTATTAATCTTATTATTTTTTTTTATTATTATTAGTGTTATTATTTTTGCGATACAAAAATAATAATGTACAAAAAATATTACGACGGAGTGCTGTCCAAGTAATTTTCAAAATGAGTTTTCGAGCAAGCTAGAGCTAAGGAAATTATGGGTTATTGCCAAGGAGGTTATGGGTAATGTTCGGGGGTATTTTTTTTGAATCAAACCTCGTGTTTATCATCTCCGATGCGTCTACATGCTTTCCTACAATATTGTATATCAATATTAAACAGTGAGTTTCATAAGATCCCTTTTACTCTCTACATTTTTGGGCTGAGAATACATGCAAATGCTTTAATAACTGTTTTACAATAATTATAAAGTGTGATTTTCATAAGATCCCTTTTACTCTCTACATTTTTGGGCTGAGAATACATGCAAATGCTTTAATAACTGTTTTACAATAATTATAAAGTGTGAGTTTCATATGATCCCTTTTTCAAACTATATTTTTGGGCTGAGAATACATGCGCAGTTTTATAAACTGTTTTACTAAATGGATACAAATACTAAAACTGATTTTGTGTGAGTTTCATTGATCCCTTTCTAATTGCTTTTGCAATATATATTTTTGGGCTGAGAATACATGCAATTTATTTTAAACGCAATGGATACAAGTACATACTTAATTCTACACTGAGTTTGAACCGAAAATCCCTTAGCTTTGGTAACTAGTAACTGCCAGTTATAAGAACTGGTGGGCGCGAGTAGTAGTATATGGATCCATAGGGCTTGATATCCCCGTCCGAGCTAGAGCACTAGCCTTTTAACGGACGTATGCTATTTGAGAAGCGTACACGTTGGTTTACGTGTATTATTAAGATGATTATACAAAGGGTACAAATTATATATACGTTAAAGTTTAGTTACCAGGGTGCTCAATTTTGTAGAACCGATTGATAAACGTTTCGGATGAAACAACTGAAATCTTGTGATCCACCTTTTATGTAAAACCTATTGATAAACGTTTTAAATAAAACAACTGAACTTTTGTAATCCACATCGATATACGGATTATGTGTAATATTAAAACTATGAACTCACCAACCTTTGTGTTGACACTTGAAGCATGTTTATTCTCAGGATTCTAGAAGTCTTCCGCTGTTTGCTTATACGTGATACAAGATATGTGCTTGGAGTCATACATGCAATATACAAAAAACTTGCATTCACCAAACCATTACCATGTATCTTATTTTGACTGTATTGTCAACAGATGTATTATTGTAAACCATTAAATGGTGATTGTCTATACTTAGAAATCATCAGATGTTAAAAACCTGGAATTTATATATTCATTTATGAAATACCTTTTCAAACGAATACAATGTTACAAAATGTATCACATAGAGGTCAAATACCTCGCAATGAAATCAATGAATGACGTGTTCGTCCATATGGATTTGGAGCGATCGTCACATACACCAAGCTCAACCCGTGAGGATCAGGGAACCTAGTCCAACTAGGATTGAACCAACCTTTTCCACAACACCCGAAGTAAGCAGTGACACTTCAGCAACAGCATCTGAATCATCTCCTGAACATTCTCCTAAGAGAACTCGATACATGCCTGATGAGATGATTCAGACTCCACCAACCCAACGAGTAACTAGATCTAGGACTTCGACACCCATCGTCCACCAAACAGTTACTCCAACCAGTGGTGATACGGACCAAGACCTAGAACCAATTAGGTCACCCTCACCCATCTCCGTATCACATTCAAGAATAACAGTAAGCCCTATGCTAAATGAAGCGCAAGCTTCGGTAGGCAAGAGATCTAAACACACAGATGGTAAAACGACTGATAACGCCAAAATTATACATGTTTATTGTCGTTATTTCGATCCAATGTTGTTCCATTTGTATGTAATTGTTATACGTATGTATTGTAATTCATGTACATTTGTAAAAAGTCCATTGTGAATGAATAAATGAAGACCAACAGCGAAAATAGAGTTAAAACGAAGATCGAATGCGTAAAACAGCCCGAAACCACTGAAACAGGTCCAAATGCGGCGCATCTCTCTTAGATGCGGCACATCTTTACACCAAATAACTCCCGACAGTTTCAGATGCGGAGCATGAAGACTTCTGGGCCAAAATAGCAACAGATGCGGCGCATCTGAGATGGATGCGGCGCATCCAAGCCAGATGCAGCGCATCTGTCCCAGATGCGGCGCATCTGACCCCCTGCCGACAGTCCTGAGTGCAGAATCGAGCTGGAATCTACTGAACGTAAAGAGATGCGGCGCATCCCAAAGAGATGCGGCGCATCTGGTCACTTTCTGGCCAAAATACCTAACTTTTGAGGCTATTTAATGAAGCAAATGGCTACTTACTTGGAGACCTTCACTACTACGTTCTCCCCCAGTTTTAAGACGATTTTCAAGGTCCAAGGAAGGCTGCAAGTTAATCTCCACTCTTTCAACATCAATATTAAGCTAGGATCGTTTATCGCAATTGGTACTATTGTTCTATATCTTTTTAACATGAATTCAACTTGTATTTACTGTTTCATTAGTTCTACTATGATTATGTTAGGCTAAAAGCCTTGTGTGTTTGCTTTAATGTAAGATTTATGGCTTGAGATTGTTCTATACTTTGATGTTATGCTAGTTATACATATGTTTGATTGATTTAATTATCTAGTTCAACCGTAAGAACCATTGTTATGCATGTTTAGATCATTACTTCAATTATATAGATTGCAACCTATTAATGTGAGTTACCTAGGAAAACAATCTATACTTCAATACATCTAGTAATCTAGATGATTAGATACATGCACTTAAGTGATTTTGTTATGTGTTTAATTCGGTAATTGAATAAGTTCCAAAGCAACATAGTTATGAAATTACCTCAAGTGATTGTTGTAATTAAGGTTTCACGTGAGTTTAACCGGGTTGAATCTAGTTAGTTAATCAATCTAAATCACCATGTTCTTTCAAGAAATCCATTGTTGTAACTATCTTTATATTCTAGTTCAATTATACGAGTTATGACTTGATTTATGTGAATTTATCAAAGGCTATAATTTGTACTTCAACACCTAGTGATCTAGACACCTATATGTGAATATAGGATGGTAATTGGATGATATTTAGGTTTTACAATCATGTAGTTTACTTAGAGTGATCTTAGTAAACTAGGTTTTATGTGAATTTAACCAAGAAAGAATCCTGTTGATTAAACATAGTTCTTAAGTTTATAGATATTGTGAAATTGATATAAACTACTCTTTTGTAACTATCGCATAACGGTTTTAATTATAAAAGAACAATCCCTGTCATCTATCAAGCATAGAAGTAAACACTGCATTCTCATTATTGTCATTCATTATATTTATTTACTGTTTCGTTAAACAAAAACACAACTTCAAATATAAACCCCCTTTTTAGAATAATTAATCGTGGTAAAATCATCTAAACAAACTTTTCCCTGTGGATCGAACTGGTCAATTTACTTGCTAGTTACTACATGATCGGGTTTTAGTTGCCTGTATTATGTGTTAATTATTAAGCATATTGTCTACATTTTAAAGGTTACGTCTTGACACATCAACTTTTTGGCGCCGCTGCCGGGGAGCGGTTTTGTTAAAAGATTTTAATAAACTTTGAATTATTCGATCCTTTTGTAGGAATTCAATTCCTAGAAAAGTTACTTTTTATTGTAAGCTTGTATTTTTGCAATTGGTTTGTTTGTGTTGTTGTGATTGCAGGATAGGCATTAGTGCATGAATCTACGTTCTTCCAACTCTAGTTTAATTCCTTCATATCCTGAACCTGAAAGAGAACTTCACGAATGCTTAAGAGCTCAAGAAGTAGAATCTCTTGCTCAAGGTTTAGAATCACTTTCGTTAGATTCTAACTCTGAACCAATTGTTCGACCAATCATCGAGCCAGTCATTAAAGAAGAGGAAGAGATGACTGCTACAAATCAAACGATGGATGCTTTGATGAAGGCAACAAGGACAGGACAAGGCCACGCAATTGTTCAACCTACGATGACTGATGGTTTTGAAATAAAGGGACAATTTCTCCACATGGTGACTAATACATGTCAATTCGGTGGAGCCCCAAATGAGGATGCTAACGAGCATCTTCGTAAGTTTGTAAGCATTTGCAAGCTTTTCAAAATCAAAGATGTCTCCGATGAAGTTGCATGTCTAAAAATCTTTCCATGGTCCCTAAAGGATGATGCAAGAGATTGGCTAGACTCATTACCGGAAGGTTATATTGAAAAATGGAATGATATGATGGACAAATTTTTGTCAGAATTCTTCCCCGCTTCGAAAGCAGCAAAATTGCAAAGTGACATAAATCACTTCAAGCAAAAGTCTAACGAGACTCTTTATGAAGCTTGGACCCGATTTAATAAAATGCTTAGGGTATGTCCTCAACACGGGTTGAATACATTCCAAAAAGTCCAAATTTTCTATAAAGGAGTCAATGTGGCTACCCGGAAGGATATAGATGTTGCAGCAGGAGGATCAATCATGAAAAAAACGCCCGAAGACGCTCACACGATAATTGCCGATATAGCAGCCCATTCTCATAATTGGCATCAGGAGATGGAATTCTCTAGATCGTCAACAGTTGCTAATGTCGAAAGCAACGATGAAATCGCTGCATTAAAAGTTCAATTGGCAAATCAAGCAAGGCAAATCGAGAAGGTAACCAAAGAAATGCACGCTATCAGGGTAGGGTGCGAGTTGTGCCAAGGTCCCCATCTCACACGAGATTGCGACCAAACGACGATGGAAGAGCAAGCAAATTTCCTAGGTTACATGCGAAAAGGTGAGATGAATTTTGACGACTTTCCGGCGGTTGAAGCAAATAACCGGAAATATCCTCCTGTCAACAGTTATCAAATAGGAGGACCTTCAAGTTCAAACAACAACTACCACGGAGGGAATGCAGGTTACCAAAATAACCGAAATTTCCAGAATCAAAATCAAAGAAATACACCACCAGGTTACAATCATCTAAACAATCGTAATCAACCGCCACGAAATTACCAAAATAATTTCCAAGACAATCAACCACAAGCACAACCACAAGCACTTATACAACCACAACCTGAGAAGAAATCCGATTTAGAAGATCTGTTGAGAGATTTTATGGTTAAACACGAACAAAATGCAGAAATTCAAACTCAGCAAATTCGCAATCAACAAGCTACGATTCAAAACTTAGAAAGGGATGTTGGAAGGATCTCACAGTTACTAGCAGAGAGACCACCTGGTGCTCTCCCCTCAAATACTCAAGTGAATCCTAGTAACAATCAAACAAGGAATGAGCATGTAAATGCTATAACCACTAGAAGCGGTTTAACTACTAACCCAGAGACCCTTAAGTCCCCGAAAGTTCCCTTATCTCCTTCTGTTTTGTAGGAGCCTATTGATATAGATGAGCATGTTGAAAAAGAGCAAGAGAAAGGTGATCCACCGGAGGTCATATCGAAGAAAAGTGAAGAACCACCAGTGAAGGTGTACAAGGCACCTATTTCATACCCAAAAGCGTTGAAGAAAGACAGACTCGTGAGCCAATATCAGAAATTTGCGGATATGATCAAGCAAATCAGCATTAACATGCCACTCGCAGAGGTTCTTAAGGGTATGCCCCATTACGGGAAGTTTTTGAAAGATCTCATATCCTCGAAAGGAAAATACCAAGAAGTATCTGCCACATTCCTCCACGAGGAGTGTTCGGCCATCTTGAAAAAACAAAATGTACCTCCAAAATTGGGAGATCCGGGTAGTTTTATCATACCATGTATGATGGGTGATTCGGTAGTGTATGATGCGCTAGCCGACCTAGGTGCAAGTGTTAACCTAATGCCTTACTCGTTATACTTGAAACTTGACTTAGGAGATTTGAAACCAACCCGGATGGGTATTCGATTAGCAAACCAATCATTTGATACCCCCATAGGTATAGCCGAGGATATTCTTGTAAAAGTTGGCTCACTTGTCTTTCCCGTCGACTTTGTTATTCTAGAAATGCAAGAGGACACAAAAGTTCCTATCATTTTAGGACGTCCTTTCCTTAACACTGCAGATGCTATCATTAATGTCCAAAAAGAACAATTAAGTCTAGGTGTGGGAGACGAGAGAATAGTTTGTAATATTGACAAAGCCATGAAAAGACCCACTTCCACCGATGACTCTTGTTTTCAAATTGATGTTATAAACTTTTGTGTTGAGAATGAATTACAGGAGCTACTTGAAATTGATACCTCGGGGTTTGCCCCGGTGAGTGAAAGTTAATATTTCAATATTGATGAGGATTTTGATGAGTTGATGAAAGCGGTCACGGATGATGAGACCATGAAAGAAGAGTTTCCTAAGGAAGAAGAATCATTTGAAGATATCGGAAATAAAGATAGATTCCGAATAAAGAATTCCTTGGAAGAACCACCCGTACTAGAGCTTAAGGAGGTACCCAAACACTTGGAGTATGCTTACCTCGAAGGTACATCTCAATTGCCAGTAATTATTGCTTCACATCTTTCCGGTAACGAGAAGAAAAGGTTAATCTCTGTTTTGAAAACCCATAAAAAGGCTATAGCCTGGAAAACGACCGACATTCTAGGGATAAACCCGTCTTATTGTACACATAAAATTCTCCTTGAAAATGACTTCAAACCAGTAGTACAAAGACAACGCAGGCTAAATCCCAACATGAAAGAGGTTGTTAAAAAGGAGGTAGTCAAGCTTCTTGACGCCGGGTTAATCTACCCCATCTCCGAAAGTCCTTGGGTTAGTCCAGTACAAGTAGTACCCAAAAAGGGGGGTACAACCGTTATTGTAAATGAAAAATACGAACTCGTTCCAACTAGAACGGTTACCGGCTGGAGAGTCTGTATTGATTACAGGCGTCTCAATGATGCCACTAGAAAAGATCATTTCTCGTTACCTTTTATTGATCAAATGATTGAACGATTAGCGGGGAAAGAATACTATTGCTTTCTAGATGGTTTCTCCGGTTACTTCCAAATTCCAATTGATCCCAACGACCAAGAAAAGACCACATTCACTTGTCCTTTTGGGACCTTTGCCTATCGCCGCATGCCATTTGGTTTATGCAATGCACCCGGAACCTTTCAAAGGTGCATGATGGCAATTTTTGATGATATGGTAGAGGATTGTATGGAAGTCTTCATGGATGACTTTTCCGTGTTTGGAGACTCCTTTGAATCGTGTCTTTTTAACCTTGAACGTATGCTTATCCGATGTGAGAAAGCAAATTTGGTCCTGAATTGGGAAAAATGCCACTTCATGGTGAAGGAGGGCATTGTACTTGGTCACAAAATATCTCGTGCGGGAATAGAGGTAGATAAAGCTAAAATTGAAGTTATCTCTAAGCTACCTATACCAACGAATGTCAAGGCAATTAGAAGCTTTCTTGGTCACGCGGGATTCTATAGGCGATTTATCAAAGATTTTTCTAAAATCGCCCGCCCATTGACCAAGCTTCTTGAAAAGGATGCTCCATTTGACTTTGATTCTAATTGCGAAAATGCATTCTCGATTCTAAAGTCAAAACTCACACAAGCTCCCATTATCGTATCTCCGGATTGGAGTATGCCATTTGAGCTAATGTGTGACGCAAGCGACTATGCCTTAGGTGCTGTCTTAGGACAACGACCCGATAATCATTTTCTTTCAATTTATTATGCAAGCAAAACGCTAACGGGAGCTCAAATTAATTACACCACCACGGAAAAAGAGCTCCTAGCGGTTGTTTATGCGTTTGATAAATTTCGGTCATATTTGGTGTTGTCCAAAACCATTGTTTACACGGATCATTCGGCTCTTAGGTACTTATTCTCGAAACTAGATGCAAACATCGTCTCATACGTTGGGTTCTTCTACTTCAAGAGTTTGACATTGAGATACGTGATAAGAAAGGAGCCGAGAATCTAGCCGCCGATCATTTATCCCGACTTGAAAACCCCGAATTAGATAAACTCGATGATACAATCATCAAGGACACATTTCCAGACGAATCTCTAATGAGGGTTGACAAGGAATCTGAAATCCCATGGTTTGCCCATTTTGCAAACTATCTTGCTTCAAGCATTCTTCAAAAAGGACTTTCTTATCAACAAAAGAAGAAATTCTTTGCGGATTTGAAGTCCTATTTCTGGGAACATCCCGACCTATTCCGTGTTGGTGCAGATCAAATGATTCGCCATTGTGTGTACGGAAAAGAGGCTCAACAAATTCTCGAGCATTGCCATCAAGGACCCACCGGCGGTCATTTCGGACCAAACCACACCGCAAGAAAAATCCTTGACTCGGGCTTTTATTGGCCCACGATCTTTAAAGATGCCCATAATTTTGTTCGGACTTGCAATGCATGCCAACGAACGGGTAACATCACGAAAAAGGATGAGATGCCTCAAACCGGCATCCAAGTTTGTGAAATCTTTGATATTTGGGGAATCAATTTCATGGGACCATTTCCAAGTTCCCATAAGTGCAAATACATCCTAGTAGCCGTTGACTATGTATCTAAGTGGGCTGAAGCAAAAGCTTTACCTACGAATGATGCTAGGGTGGTGGTGAACTTCTTGAAAAATCTCTTCTCGCGCTTTGGAATCCCAAAAGCGCTCATATCCGATCGAGGAACTCATTTTGCCAACAACCTTCTTGAAAAGGTGTTGAAGAAGTATGGCGTAACTCATCGTTTCTCTACTCCGTACCACCCGCAAACGAGTGGTCAAGTGGAGAACACAAATCGTGCCTTAAAATGCATACTTGAGAAGACGGTTGATAACAACCCTAAGATTTGGCAACGCAAGTTGGATGATGCGTTGTGGGCCTTTAGGACTGCTTTTAAAACACCAATGGGTACCACACCATTTAGACTTGTATACGGTAAAGCATGCCATCTTCCGGTTGAAGTGGAACATAGAGCATACTGGGCATTAAAACTTTGTAATTTAGACATGGAAAAGGCTGGTGAAAACCGATTCATGCAATTGCATGAATTGGAAGAGTTGAGGTTAGAAGCGTACGAGAATTCGAGCTCGTATAAGGAGAAAACGAAAAGGTGGCATGATGCCCGATTGAAAGAAGTGAAAGAATTTAATACCGGTGATAAGGTTTTGGTTTTTAACTCACGGTTTAAATTTTCTCCCGGAAAGTTGAAGTCCCGATGGACGGGACCTTATTTGGTGAAACAAGCATTCCCATCGGGATATGTTGAGTTGTTTGGAAACGGAAATACCTTCAAGGTGAATGGTCATCGCTTGAAACTCTATTTCGATGGAGTGGACACCACGGTTCGAGATGACATCACCCTATTCCCCAACGCTAATTAGCTTGGGACGGAGTCGCGTGAACGACTCGTTAACCTTCACAACATGTATATAGTCCCACTCGTGTACGTATTTTAATATATTTGAGTGTTTTGAGTGATTTCTAAGTTATTATACGAACCAAGTTGTTTAGGGACCTTCCGAAATGTTTAAAACGCGAAAAAACGTCAAAAGCTGGTGCAACAGGTGCAGATGCGCCGCATCTGTGATGGATGCGCCGCATCTGCAGACAAGAAAAATCCCGTGAACTTTGAATGCGCCGAGAAAGGGTCATGCGCCGCCTTTGGACCATCTGATGCGCCGCATCTGCTTCAGATGCGCCGCATCTGAGCCAGATGCGCCGCATCTGCTACAGATGCGCCGCATCTGTGTCTGTATGTTGGATTCTGCCCAATTTTTTTGCACAAATACGGGAGTTTATCATTTTTTCTCATTTTTTCACCTACTACTCCGAATTCCATCTCATTCTCTCTCAAAATTTCAATCTCTACTCACTAATTGAACCGATTAATTCCATCTTTGAGCATCAAATCCGAATATCAACATGAGAAAGGTAAGATTAATCCTAAACACTTCATGATTCTTGTGTTCTTCAATCTAAAAATCAGATTTAGCTTGTTCTTAGTGTGAGGATGTTTGAATGTTCATGTTTTGGTCATTATATGCTTAAATTGTTGCTACTAATCCTTATTCATGATCTAATTTCATGATTATTTGCTTAAATCTTTACTTTGGAAATTAGGGTTCTTCATGAATTTAGGGGTTTCGGACTTTTGGCCATTAAATTATTCAATTGAGATATTTTGAAGTTTGATTACTAGTATACATTAACAAAATCGCATGAACCTTTGTTGAATTACACGAACACACAAATTATTGAATTTTAGGGTTCTTGAATTAGGGATTTTGACTTTTGTTAACTAGTAAGTGTTCTAAGTTGAAGTTATGCAAATCATTACTTATGGTAAACACATGTGAACCTTAACTTGGTGTTATTTCGATTTGAAAGTAATTATTATATAAGTTAAGGATTATATGATTAAGCATTTTGATGAAGTTGTTGACTTGAGATGAATTTAATGTTCTAAATGTATGAAAACCATTGATTGCATTTTGTTTAACATGCTTTTTGATGAATGCCTATGGTTCCATATGTTATGACATTGCAAGTGTTTGGTGAAATGAAGCATGCTATGTATGATTATACTTGTAAAGTGATTTGAATAAATTGGCATACTAGTTCATGTTTGCTAAGAGTGAAAATAGTTCATACCATGTTAAGATATTGGTTAACATAAACATTGAGATTTAATTGGAACTTAACATATCCACATGGTTTTTGCTAGGTACAATATGAAAGATGTTTTGAAATTCTTTAACGCTAATCAACTTGGTTTGTTATTTTGTTTGTTTGGTTTTGTTGTGTTTTTGTAGACTAGAGCATCATCATCAAACCCAAAATCAAAGAAGCAAAAAGCCCCAGCAATTGTAGATGAGGATACAAGTGAAGAAGAACATGCTGCTGAAGAGGAAGAATTGGATATTGATAACCGGCAGTTAAATGTCCGTGGATTAACCACTCCGGATCCATGGATCAATGCAGTTTTGAGGCATCCGGAATACCATGAACGGATGAAGGCACTTTTACACAAAGATGTATATCCGGGGAAATATATCGATTGGACACCATTAGAGGAAGCCGGCTAATATCAAAATTTTTGCAACCTTTTCCGAGTAACATATCACGGACATCGAATATTTGCTTGGGAAAACCTGTTCAGAATGCAAGAAAAAGTGTATCCACTTTTAGTCAAAGAATTCGTTGGTTCACTTAGGGTTGATTACACGTCACCAACATCGGGTTCATTTATGAGATTTCGTCTTGGAGGGCAAGAAAGGACATTAACGCTGCTGCAATTTATGAAGGCGTTGGATATTTATGAAGGGTTGCCACATCAACTGATGCAAAATTACTTTAATCAATGTATATACTATGTTTCTTCTTTTAATCATTCAGAAGCATGGGTGGACATGAGCAATACCGCATATAGTGCAAGCAAGCAGACTTGTAGCAAGCTACGTACCTACGAGCACCGATGCGTCCAACGATTCATTTCAAGTACCATAAACTGTCGAAAAGACAGTAGTGAAAAAGTCACCAACTTGGATATATGGTACATGATCACTCCCATGTTCATATCCCACGAATGATTCTCACTTTCCTCCTCGAAGAAAGGAAAAAGATTACACCAATCATGGGCGGCCATTTTGTAACCAGGATTGCCGAACATTTTCGAATCAACACAAGTGGGTTAGAGGAGAAACATATGATTGCCTTTGATAGAGTGAGTTATACAAGGGAGAACATTTTGATGAGAGGGTCGAACGGCCTTTTAACTAGGTATGAGGATCCCGTGAACAGGCAACCAGAACAACCCCAACAGCAACCAGATCCACAGCTGAATGTTGGAAGTAGTTCGGGTCCGGGAAATGATTGAGAGGCTTACATGGCGCGCCAGTTTTCAGATATGCGACACCATAGTGATCAAAACACCCAAAAGGTAATTGATCACTACGATGCAGGTAACAGGGAGATGCAACATTACATTGATGTTGCGAATGATCGAACATGGTATACTCAAGCGGGGCAGCAAAATCAGCTTAATTGGATACATGAACAGACAGTGTCATACGCTGCAGATCCCGCTAACTATACCCCCTCTCCTTGGCCTGCATATGATCCTTGGGTTCGAATGGGTGATCCATATCCTGCGCCTTATCCTCCTCCTCCTAACCCGCCTACTGAAGACACTGCGGTCGTCCCTGCTCAAGGAACTTATCAGGGGTACAACCCCTCAATATTTCAGGACGACGACGCGGGAAATCAAAGCGAAGGTGAAGCTGGCCCAAGTAACTCATTTTGGGGATTTTTCTGAGGATGATGTAATTTTTCCTGATGTGTGACAGGTTTGGTTGATGTTGGTTTATTTCAAAAACAATTTCTTTTCAAGTTTGGTGTGTAATAACTAGATAATATTTTGGATAATTGTGATTTGAATAATTTAGATAATTGTAAGTGGGGTTTTTAGTACATGGAGTACACCCCCATTTTTTGTGTGAATCGTATGGTACCTTTGTTTGAATTGCTACAGGTGAGCATTGTGCTATATGCTGCATTTTTACAAAGACTGGCAGTAAGTTCAGCACATAATTGATTGGTGATTGTTTTGTGGTTGCAAGAAGCGGATGATGTTCTTATGCTGGCATTCAGTTTAGCGCCATCATCCCGTGAACTTCGGTTTTAAACCTTGAAAGTAATAAACTCTCTTACACTCTTTGACCCTCTTGAATTTAAATTTTTCTGATTTCTTGTAACGAGGACGATACATGAACTCAAGTGTGGGGAGGAAGTTATAAATTCTTTCGGGTTTTTGATTTTAGTTAAAAAGGCTTAAAATGGTGAAAATTTTTAAACTTTTATCTTCATAAATTCAAATTTTGTTTAAAATTTGTAGATTTTAAAACTAGGTGTATACACCGAAATTATTATCACAAAACAAATTAAGAAACAACCAAATGATTGAGTTTGTCATATAAAAGATATAATCATCATGCTATACCACATTCTGGATGAAATGAAAGTCATCAAGTAATTTGTTGTTCTAACAATCTAATCCAATGCTCATCCATGTAATGATTGTGATGGAAGTCAAGTCTTCCAATATGACACACTTGCTAACTTATGTTAGAAGTCGTAGTCCAGAACAGCTGTAGGTTGACGAAAAATCTTGAAAAGTCATCTCTATCATCGGCTGGAAATCCACCTCACCTCAACATCAAACAGGGTTTTTGGTGGTCAGACTTATCCTAACCATGAGATGGATCTGTCTCGTACAATGGGGGGCACAGTGCAAATTAGCTTTTAAGACTAATGAATCTAATCCCCAGATGGATGATCTCCGTAAAGATCAACCGCATCTATGTTGACCGCGGTTAACATACATATGCCATAACAAATTGAGGTGTGCAAACTCATGGTTCACCGATGATATTTGGACATGATATAGTTTCTTCTAAAACATATGCTATTTTATGAACTATATTGTGTAAAACCATTTTTAGGACATCCGGTTTCAAGTTCCATGATACTTCAATCATGGGGGCGAGTAGCTTGCTAAGCGCCAACTGAGGCTTCGGTTTTCAGTTACCCTCAATCGGACTTTGAGGTTAAAATCGGAAAACTTGATTATTGTAAAAACTAACATGAATAACTTTCAAAACATAAAAGGTTTTTAGCAAAGGTCCTAATTTCCCTAAGGATCCAAATTTTCAAGAAATGTGGACTTTAAAACCCACCTTTCGACTTTGGCGTGATTTCATTTCGCGTGTGTACTCCAAAGGTGTGTGTACTCAAAATGCGTGAGTTTGATTCGTGTGTGAAATAAGTGTGAGTGTGATATATTTTGACCCGAGTGTGATTTCCATATAGCGTGAGTTATTGTGTTACTAAATAACTTGTGTGTCTTGTGTATTATATCGAGAGAGTGTGAGTCCCATTTTTTTTTGTGTTCTCATTTAAATAAGTGTGTTTACTGTAGTAAATTTCGATTTCTTGTAAGTCTTGCTTGAGGACAAGCAAGGTTTAAGTGTGGGGATTTTGATAACGCCAAAATTATACATGTTTATTGTCGTTATTTCGATCCAATGTTGTTCCATTTGTATGTAATTGTTATACGTATGTATTGTAATTCATGTACATTTGTAAAAAGTCCATTGTGAATGAATAAATGAAGACCAACAGCAAAAACAGAGTTAAAACGAAGATCGAATGCGTAAAACAGCCCGAAACCACTGAAACAGGTCCAAATGCGGCGCATCTCTCTTAGATGCGGCGCATCTTTACACCAAATAACTCCCGACAGTTTCAGATGCGGAGCATGAAGACTTCTGGGCCAAAATAGCAACAGATGCGGCGCATCTGAGATGGATGCGGCGCATCCAAGCCAGATGCGGCGCATCTGTCCTAGATGCGGCGCATCTGACCCCGTGCCGACAGTCCTGAGTGCAGAATTGAGCTGGAATCTACTGAACGTAAAGAGATGCGGCGCATCCCAAAGAGATGCGGCGCATCTGGTCACTTTCTGGCCAAAATACCTAACTTTTGAGGCTATTTAATGAAGCAAATGGCTACTTACTTGGAGACCTTCACTACTACGTTCTCCCCCAGTTTTAAGACGATTTTCAAGGTCCAAGAAAGGCTGCAAGTTAATCTCCACTCTTTCAACATCAATATTAAGCTAGGATCGTTTATCGCAATTGGTACTATTGTTCTATATCTTTTTAACATGAATTCAACTTGTATTTACTGTTTCATTAGTTCTACTATGATTATGTTAGGCTAAAAGCCTTGTGTGTTTGCTTCAATGTAAGATTTATGGCTTGGGATTGTTCTATACTTTGATGTTATGCTAGTTATACATATGTTTGATTGATTTAATTATCTAGTTCAACCGTAAGAACCATTGTTATGCATGTTTAGATCATTACTTCAATTATATAGATTGCAACCTATTAATGTGAGTTAACTAGGAAAACAATCTATACTTCAATACATCTAGTAATCTAGACGATTAGATACATGCACTTAAGTGATTTTGTTATGTGTTTAATTCGGTAATTGAATAAGTTCCAAAGCAACATAGTTATGAAATTACCTCAAGTGATTGTTGTAATTAAGGTTTCACGTGAGTTTAACCGGGTTGAATCTAGTTAGTTAATCAATCTAAATCACCATGTTCTTTCAAGAAATCCATTGTTGTAACTATCTTTATATTCTAGTTCAATTATACGAGTTATGACTTGATTTATGTGAATTTATCAAAGGCTATAATTTGTACTTCAACACCTAGTGATCTAGACACCTATATGTGAATATAGGATGGTAATTGGATGATATTTAGGTTTTACAATCATGTAGTTTACTTAGATTGATCTTAGTAAACTAGGTTTTATGTGAATTTAACCAAGAAAGAATCCTGTTGATTAAACATAGTTCTTAAGTTTATAGATATTGTGAAATTGATGTAAACTACTCTTTTGTAACTATCGCATAACGGTTTTAATTATAAAAGAACAATCCCTGTCATCTATCAAGCATAGAAGTAAACACCGCATTCTCATTATTGTCATTCATTATATTTATTTACTGTTTCGTTAAACAAAAACACAACTTCAAATATAAACCCCCTTTTTAGAATAATTAATCGTGGTAAAATCATCTAAACAAACTTCTCCCTGTGGATCGAACTGGTCAATTTACTTGCTAGTTACTACATGATCGGGTTTTAGTTGCCTGTATTATGTGTTAATTATTAAGCATATTGTCTACATTTTAAAGGTTACGTCTTGACACATCAACGACCACTAAGCCCATCCAATCTAAACAGGACTTAATAATAAATCCTACAAAGCAAGGTGCTTCGGCATCTAAGGAAGTAAAGTCTTCCTCTGCAGTAAAGTATGCGTTGACTCAATCGATTGAGGAAACTCAATCATTGAAGTCCAGAACGGCCGAAGGGGAGCCGAAAAATCTTGAAAAGGCACCCTGCGTATCGGCTGGAAATCCTCCTGTACCTCAACGTACAACAGGGTCTCGAGGTCCGGCTTATCTTGATGAGGAAGATCTGCCGCGTCCCATGGAAACGAGTCAACATGAAAATCCTTCGGGATATTTATCAGACTTCCAGCAGACTGTTCCCTTGGTTTATGAAAGTGATCCATTGGTTCAAACCACTTCTCTTTCGGATTCTGAATCTTAGGGTCTGGAGGAAGAGTCTTTAACTGAAAGAGATGTGCCACCTCATGGTATATCAATGATTTCAGGAGTCGGGGATAGCAATATCTCTGCGAGAACTAAACAGACGGGTAGTTCTACTACTCTGTCAGAGTCCCATGAGACCAAAGTCATGGAGGCGGATGCTTCGAAAGAACCTTCGCCGGTGACCACTCCGGTTGTTACCCAACCTCCATCAGAAGGGGATAACATGAATCTGACTAGTAGTATGTACAGCCCTACATATAAGAATAATACCGCACAATCATCCTTATCTGCCCTCACGGCAACTCAAACACTTCTACCAACATCGCCTTCAACAGTTGCTGCTGATGCTGCTTTTGTTCATGGTTACACTGTTGTTTCACCAACTGAGTCACCTTCTCGAAGTTCAAATAGATATGGTTTACAGTATCTCTCTAACAATGAGGTGGAGGAGCTCTATCTTGGTGAGTTTGCTAAACGAATTGATCTTGATGAAGTTCGTGAAACTATGATGATTTATCTTGAGCAAGCAAGGATAGTGTATCCTTTATCTCCATGCAAGTCACCTGGACCAATTCACATGCCTGATCATAATAATTTCGATCCCGACAATCTTCATGAGGGGGAGAATAGACAAGGTGGTTATCGGTCCAGTGTTTTTCAAAGATCAACTTATGAAGCTGGTACATCTAGTCAACAGAAGGATAAAGATGTTATTGATATATCTGATTCCGGTGATGAAATTGAAGAAATTCAGTGTGAAAGTTTTCTAGATGAATCGGAAAGTCAGAGAGAGGGTGATTCAGGAATGTTAATGATTATGAATTCAGCTGATCAATCAGAGAAAAAGTTAACTCAAGAGGACAATCAAAACTTTGACAACATTGAAGATATTTTGAAGGGGTCATCTAGTGTCGCCAATGAATTCAATGATCATCAATTTGTTAATTTGATATCTCCAACTGACGAATTTGGAATACACTTCGAAAAGGAGATTTTCTCTAATGGCGAAGAAGATACCACGACTCCTCCCGATTTGAATGTTCCTTTTCAAATTGCAGAGATTGTTCTTGAACGTGATGCAAATTACCAACTAAGTGAGGATGAAGAGAAAAATATTCTTCGTTCACCATTCATTGAACAACAAGCATATAGAATTTATGGTGATTCTGATCTCGTCCTTTCTGCATCAATGAGTGTTCTGGGTGCATGGAAATATCATAAGAAACCATAATTTCTCAAAGCTTATCTGAGTGTTCGTAACAAATTCAAATTGAAGAATGAAGAGAAACTTCAAATTCAGCAGAGTTCAGAGATTAAAAGCATTAATAAGATTTTGATGATTAATAAGGATGGAGTGAAGATGCCATTGTTTCAAGTTACAAGAATGGATGATGAGGATTACCAATTCTCAGAAGCGGATTTTGATAAACTGAAGATGGATGACATTATTTTCATTTACAACTATCTGATTAACTTGAATGAATCTGCAACAATTTATCATGCTACTGCAATGAAGGCAGTCTACAGATTTATTCTTGATTCAATGAGATGGATGTCAGTTCATGATTTTCAGTTGGGATTGGAATCTGGACACAAAAAGCTCGGAATCAAACCACCAAATCAAGTGATTGAAGAGCTAAGATACATGTCCTTACTTGAAGTGAGCGACTGTCCACATGGGTTTGTATTTGTCAATTCTCACTATACAAAGATCTTCATCAGAGTCTCAGATTTCAGAAGATACTCAGACAGAACGTTGATGTATGCTTTCAAGTACATGAGATGGAAATTGATCAATAACTGCTATTCAACTGAAGATATTGAGACTGTCAAATACATTCTCACAAGATTAAAAAGTCTTCTCAAAACGAGAGTGAATATACGAAGATATGAGAATCTCAAGGGATTCAATTCTAAAGTTCACTTCAGAGGAACAAAGCTCCTTTAGATGTTTTAAATAGGATTATGTTGTAAAGTTCACATTTAACACTAAGGGGGAGATTGTTAGGACCCCGAAGTTGTATAGTGTTAATGTGAAAATAAGCTTAAATGAAGGTTCCTTAGAAGAGGGCTATATAAGTGTAACGACCCGTCAAAATCGCTATTGACGCGGCACGTTAATCATTGATTCCACAGTGAGGTTTTGACCTCTATATGATACTATTGCATTCATTAAAATAAGTGACTTTCTAAACATAGAAAGTTATAAACATGTGGGCGAGTGCTTAGGTATAAGCAAAACCCCAAAATACATAAGTCTTTAATTTACAGGTTGACATCACAGTCCAATTATTTATTACACAACGCAGTTTTATTTTGAATGCAATAAACTTTGTACAAAGCATGAGAGACTCCATGCAGGCAACAAGCACATCACAGCGGAAGCATTCTAAGGACCTGAGAATAAAACATGCTAAAAAGTCAACACGAATGTTGGTGAGTTATAGGTTTAATTGCTCGAGTCATAAACATGTATAAAGATAGACCACAAGATTTCATCAAAAGTTTATCAATAGATTCTACGTAACAGAGCACCCTGGTAACTAAACTTAACGCTATAGTGATAATTACCCCATTCGTTTTAATACACGCAAACCAACGTGTCTTAAACTCAAATAACATACGTCCGTTAAAAGGCTAGCGCTCTAGCTCGGACGGGGATGTCAAGCCCTATGGATCCATATACAATTATTCGCGCCCACCAGTCCATATCCTATGTACTGGCAGCTACTAGTTACCAAAGCTAAGGGATTTTCGGTTTAACTCAGTGTAGAATTTTGTATGTACTTGTGTCTTATTGCGTTTAAAATAAATTGCATGTATTCTCAGCCCAAAAATATTTAAAGTATTTAAAAAGGGAGACTATAACTCACAGTTCAATATTGCGATTCAATATTGTAGGCAAATTGCGTAGACGTAATGATGGTAGATGACTGTATGGTTGGTCTTGGATTCAAGAACAATACCCCGAACAATACCCAAAATTTCCTTATTTTAAAACGGTTTGAAACCCGAATTAAAAATACCCTCGAATATACTTTATTATTATTAAACTTAAAATTAAAATTATAATTATAATTATAAATATAAAATTTACGTAAAGAAATTATTATGAAAAATTCATCGAGCAAAACTGACCTTTTATAGTACTTTTCGATTTACTGTAGCTCATGCGATCGCATGAGTTTTCAGTGTTTTTGCCATGCGATCGCATGACCGCCTTTTCTGTTTTTGTTTGCTAGTTCGTCGACATCAAATAGTGTTTACTGCAGCAATAGTGTCACTGTAGCAAAATACGGTTTCACTGTAGCAAATAGTGTTTTACTGTAGCAAATAGTGTTTCACTGTAGCAAAGTAATTTTTACTGTAGCAAATAGGGTTTTACTGTAGGAAAGTCGTTTTTACTTGTACATATATATATACATACATATAATTGTTCATGAATCGTCGAGAGTAATCAAAGGTAATTGTATATATGAAACAGTTCTAAAATTTTGAGACTCAATCTAACAGACTTTGTTTAGCGTGTTAAAATAATAAATCGTATAGAGAATTGGTTTAAATAAGTCAAAAATTTTCGGGTCATCACAGTACCTCCCCCTTAAAGAAAATTTCGTCCCGAAATTTTGAGTAGTACCTGTTTCATGAGCGATATCAGTGAACAAATGTGGATACTTTTGCTTCATCTGATCTTCACGTTCCCAAGTAAACTCGGGTCCTCGTCTTGCGTTCCAACGAACCCTAACTATCGGTATTTTGCTTTGTTTTAATTGTTTGACCTCACGGTCCATGATTTCAACAGGTTCTTCGATAAAATGGAGTTTATCATTGATTCGTATTTCGTCAAGAGGAATTACGACATCCTCTTCAGCTAAACATTTCTTCAAATTTGACACGTGAAATGTGTTGTGAACACTACTAAGTTCTTGCGGTAGCTTTAATCGATAAGCAACTGTTCCAATTCTTTCGGTGATTTCAAAGGGTCCTACGTACCTAGGACTTAGCTTTCCTCGTTTACCGAATCGTACAACGCCTTTCCAGGGTGACACTTTCAACATGACTTTGTCGCCCACTTGAAATTCTAGCGGTTTTCTTCTTACATCAGCATAACTCTTTTGGCGACTCATGGCCGTTTTCAATCGCTGTTGTATTTGAATGATCTTTTCGGTGGTTTCATGAATAATTTCTGGTCCAGTAAGTTGTCTTTCTCCTACTTCACTCCAACAAATAGGAGATCTGCACTTTCTACCGTAAAGTGCTTCAAATGGCGCTGCGTTGATGCTCGTATGATAGCTGTTATTGTATGAAAATTCTGCCAACGGTAAGTGTCGATCCCAACTGGTTCCAAAGTCAATCACGCATGCCCGTAACATGTCTTCCAATGTTTGTATTGTTCTTTCACTTTGACCATCTGTCTGTGGGTGATAAGCGGTGCTCATATCTAATCGAGTTCCCAATGCTTTTTGTAATGACTGCCAGAAACGTGATGTGAATCGGGTGTCGTGATCAGATATGATAGAGATGGGTACACCATGCCTGGAAACTACTTCCTTCAAATATAGGCGTGTTAATTTCTCCATACTGTCTGTCTCCTTTATTGGTAGAAAGTGAGCTGATTTAGTTAGACGATCAACTATCACCCAAATAGTATCATGACTACTTGCAGTCCTTGGCAATTTCGTAATGAAATCCATGGTTATTCTTTCCCATTTCCACTGTGGAATTTCTGGTTGTTGCAGTAATCCTGACGGCTTTTGGTGCTCAGCTTTGACCTTTGCACACGTTAAACATTTGCTTACATAAGTAGCAATTTCTGTTTTCATATTAGGCCACCAATAAAACTTCTTGAGATCATGGTACATTTTTCCGTTTCCTGGGTGAATTGAGTACCTCGTTTTGTATGCTTCATCCAGTACTAGTTGCCTTAGGTTACCATGTTTTGGTACCCATATCCTACCAGCAAAATACAGGGTTCCATCGGCTTTTTCTTCAAGTTGTTTTTCTAACCCTTTGCTTATTTCGCCTTTTTCGTTTTCTTCTTTTAAAGCCTCTAACTGTGCTGCTTGAATTTGCTTGGTGAGATCAGTACGAATTGTAATAGTCAAAGCTCGGACCCTAAGAGGTTTTACTCTTTCTTTTCGACTTAGGGCATCAGCTACAACATTAGCCTTTCCGGGGTGGTAACGGATTTCACAATCGTAATCGTTTAACAACTCTACCCAGCGACGTTGCCTCATATTGAGTTGTTTTTGATCAAAAATATGCTGAAGACTCTTATGGTCGGTGTACACTGTACACTTGGTGCCATATAGATAGTGTCTCCATATTTTGAGTGCAAAAACTACAGCTCCAAGTTCCAAATCGTGTGTCGTATAGTTCTTTTCATGAATTTTTAGTTGTCGTGAGGCATATGCGATAAATTTTGTGCGTTGCATTAATACACATCCTAAACCTTGGCGCGAAGCGTCACAATAGATCACGAAATCATCATTTCCTTCTGGTAATGACAAAATGGGTGCAGACGTTAACTTCTTCTTTAATAACTGGAATGAGGATTCCTGTTCCGTGGACCAATCATACTTCTTTCCCTTTTGAGTCAATGAAGTTAAGGGTTTGGCGATTCTAGAGAAATCTTGAATGAATCTTCGGTAGTAACCAGCAAGACCTAAGAATTGGCGAATTTGTGTTGGAGTCTTCGGGGTTTCCCATTTACTAATGGCTTCGATCTTGGCGGGGTCAACTTTAATTCCATGTTTACTGACAACATGGCCCAAAAATTGTACTTCTTGTAACCAGAAATCACACTTCGAAAATTTTGCGTACAATTCTTCTTTCTTGAGTATCTCCAGTACCAGTCTTAAGTGTTGCTCATGTTCTTCCTTGTTCTTTGAGTAAATCAATATGTCGTCGATAAAAACAATGACAAATTTGTCTAAATACGGTCTACAGATGCGATTCATTAGATCCATGAATACTGCTGGAGCATTAGTTAATCCAAAAGGCATGACTAGAAACTCATAGTGACCGTAACGGGTTCTGAACGCGGTTTTAGGAACATCTTCTTCCTTCACTCTCAGTTGATGATATCCGGAGCGTAGATCAATCTTAGAATAAACACTTGATCCTTGCAATTGATCAAACAAATCATCAATCCTCGGTAATGGGTACCGATTCTTGATCGTTAATTTGTTTAATTCTCGGTAATCTATGCACATTCTCATAGATCCATCCTTCTTCTTGACGAACAGAATAGGAGCACCCCAAGGTGAAAAACTAGGACGAATAAATCCACGGTCCGATAATTCTTGCAACTGGTCTTGTAATTCTTGTATTTCTGAAGGTGCAAGTCTATATGGAGATCGGGCTACAGGTGCAGCTCCTGGTATGAGATCAATCTGGAATTCTACACACATGTGTGTAGGTAGCCCCGGTAATTCTTCTGGAAATACTCCGGGATATTCTCTTACAACCGGCATGTCATTAATCCTTCTTTCTTCAGTATCGATCTTCTTTACGTGTGCCAGAATAGCATAACAACCTTTTCTTATAAGTTTCTGGGCCTTCATACAGCTGATAAAGTTCAGCTTTGAGTTGCTCTTCTCCCCATAAATCATTAATGACGTTTCATCCTTACGAGGGATGCGGATTGCTTTCTTAGCGCAAACAACTTCCGATCTTGTTTTGGACATCCAGTCCATGCCAACGATTACATCAAAACTTCCTAATTCTACGGGTATCAAATCGATTTTGAAGGTTTCACCAGCGAGATTCATTTCGCAACCATGGCAAATTTTATCGGCTTTTATCAGTTTACCATTAGCTAATTCAATAGTATATTTATCGTCTAGAGGTAATGATGAACATTTTAGTTTAAAACTAAAGTCTTTACACATATAACTTCTATCAGCACCCGTATCAAACATAATAGAAGCTAGTTGATTATTAACGGTAAACGTACCCGTGACAAGATTAGGATCCTCACGTGCTTTACTGGCACTAACATTAAATGCCCTCCCGCGTGCGGGTTCTTTGTTCTTCTCCTTATCAGGGCATTGATTTATAAAGTGACCAGACTTCCCGCATCCATAACATTTCTTGACATCGGTCGATTTTGTCTTTACTTCAGAAACGGTGGCATAACAATCTTTCGCCACATGTCCTTTCTTGTTACACTTGTCACAGACCACTTGGCAATAACCTGCATGATGTGTGTAACATATTTTGCAGAACGGATGGGGTCCCTTATAGTTTGGACTTGCAGTTGCCCCATCTTGTTTACCTTTAAAAGTTTCTTGTTTCTTCAGGTGAGTACTTTTGCCCTTATAGTCTTCCCATTTCCTCTTTCCTTCAGTTGTCTTGACTTCGGTAATTGGTGCCTTAATCGAACTCTCTGTGATTTGGTCCATGAGTTGGTGTGCCATTGTCATGGCTTCCTGCATCGTATTCGGTTTGGACGATGTAACATTTCCTTTGATATTGATCGATAAACCGTCAATATACATTTCTATCTTTCGTTTCTCGTTTGGCACCAATTCGGGACACAACAAGGCTAGTTTCATGAAACGCTTTTCATAGTTATTGAGATTCGCGCCGATAACCTTCAGATTACGTAACTCAGATTCCATTTTTCTGATCTCGTTTCGAGGACAGTACTCCTCGATTAGCATCATTTTCAGTTCTTCCCAAGAGATATCATATGCCGTATCTATTCCTTCTGCTTTAGCATAATTGTTCCACCAAGTAAGTGCACCATCTTGCAACGTGCACGAAGCATACTTTGACTTGTCTCCGTTCGCACAATTACTGATTTTGAAAACGGACTCCATCTTTTCAAACCATCGGGTTAGACCGACTGGTCCCTCAGTTCCACTAAACGTCTGTGGTTTGCATCCTTGAAAAGTTTTGTATGAGCATCCGTTTCGTGAATTTGTGTTTACGACTGCTGCTTTGGCTGCTGCTTCGGCTGTTGCTTTTGCTGCTTCGGTTGCAGCAATTCTTTCATTCACACGTTTCTCGACTAGTTGCTCAAACTCAGCATCCGACATTTGAGACATGTTTCTTCAATAAACACAACAGATATAATTTAATCATATAGAATATTATAGGTAAAATGAGTTGTCAATAGTTAATCGTAGCATATTAATAATATGAACCGATTATTATAAAAGCCTTTTCTTCTTATTAGCATTTTATAATTATTTCTAGGGTATTACCTACCCGTTAAGTTCATACATAATAGCTAGTACAAGGAATTAACTACTAAAATCCTAATAATATTCCACTATGAAAAATTATAGCGAGTTACTACATTATTATGTAATAATAATAATAATAAGTAGTAATAATACAATTAATCATTCCATGCATTTATTATTAATAAACTAAAATAATACAATACCATACAATACTGATATTTTACATATGCTTATTTTACATAACAAGATAGAGTAGCACACATAAGCAATAAAATAGCGCATGGAAGATTTATGGTTGCGAGGTCATTTATTCAGAACTATCAGAAACTTCTTCCCATTTGGTTCTCTCTGCCAATTGTTTGTGTGCACATGGTCCGACAGACATTCTGGCAGTGTATTTTATTTTTGGTTGGGGTTTTGAGGTACCCGTTGCCTCAGTGGGTTTAATACAATAAGGGTGGTTACGGATCGAATGGTTCTGTTCTTTTTTAATAATTAAGAACATTTTATTATTGTGGTTGTTTTTATTATCTATAGCAAGTTGGAATTTTTCCTTAGTGATCTCTTTTATTTCATTAGCGAAATCCTCCTCCTTACTGATCTCGTCTGATGACGAACTGTCTGAGTCATGTGTAGGAGAATATGATGACGAACTGCAAGAATATGTACCGGTGGTCATGAACCGAAATCTGCCAGGCGTAATCGGCACAACCCGCCCGTCGGCGGTATATCTGGACCAATGTCCATATTTGTTTAGAAATGGACGATCCTCGTTTACTCCAGGGATCATGGGTCCATGCCAACGATACTGTGGCTCCGGAAAACTAGAGTTGGGTGGAGCTGGAACCTCCTCTGGGTTTACCGGGAGTTGAGATTCCCCGGTTAACACAATTTCTTCTTTAATAGGTATTGGAACGCCCTTTTCAGTTGTGGATAGAATAGATTCAGTGTCCGATTCCGAGTCGTACAAAATGATAGGATTAGAAGAAGTCATCTATCACATAATTGAAACAACAATTACGTTAGCATATAAATATATCACATATAATGTTTTTGACCAAATGATAAGCAAAATTCAGTAAAAACAAATATGGTCATAGTCCAGACTCACTAATGCATACTAACAATTACCAGTTAAACACACTAATGTAATTTCTGGTTCCCTATGACCTCAAGCTCGGATACCAACTGTAACGACCCGTCAAAATCGCTATTGACGCGGCACGTTAATCATTGATTCCACAGTGAGGTTTTGACCTCTATATGATACTATTGCATTCATTAAAATAAGTGACTTTCTAAACATAGAAAGTTATAAACATGTGGGCGAGTGCTTAGGTATAAGCAAAACCCCAAAATACATAAGTCTTTAATTTACAGGTTGACATCACAGTCCAATTATTTATTACACAACGCAGTTTTATTTTGAATGCAATAAACTTTGTACAAAGCATGAGAGACTCCATGCAGGCAACAAGCACATCACAGCGGAAGCATTCTAAGGACCTGAGAATAAAACATGCTAAAAAGTCAACACGAATGTTGGTGAGTTATAGGTTTAATTGCTCGAGTCATAAACATGTATAAAGATAGACCACAAGATTTCATCAAAAGTTTATCAATAGATTCTACGTAACAGAGCACCCTGGTAACTAAACTTAACGCTATAGTGATAATTACCCCATTCGTTTTAATACACGCAAACCAACGTGTCTTAAACTCAAATAACATACGTCCGTTAAAAGGCTAGCGCTCTAGCTCGGACGGGGATGTCAAGCCCTATGGATCCATATACAATTATTCGCGCCCACCAGTCCATATCCTATGTACTGGCAGCTACTAGTTACCAAAGCTAAGGGATTTTCGGTTTAACTCAGTGTAGAATTTTGTATGTACTTGTGTCTTATTGCGTTTAAAATAAATTGCATGTATTCTCAGCCCAAAAATATTTAAAGTATTTAAAAAGGGAGACTATAACTCACAGTTCAATATTGCGATTCAATATTGTAGGCAAATTGCGTAGACGTAATGATGGTAGACGACTGTATGGTTGGTCTTGGATTCAAGAACAATACCCCGAACAATACCCAAAATTTCCTTATTTTAAAACGGTTTGAAACCCGAATTAAAAATACCCTCGAATATACTTTATTATTATTAAACTTAAAATTAAAATTATAATTATAATTATAAATATAAAATTTACGTAAAGAAATTATTATGAAAAATTCGTCGAGCAAAACTGACCTTTTATAGTACTTTTCGATTTACTGTAGCTCATGCGATCGCATGAGTTTTCAGTGTTTTTGCCATGCGATCGCATGACCGCCTTTTCTGTTTTTGTTTGCTAGTTCGTCGACATCAAATAGTGTTTACTGCAGCAAATAGTGTTACTGTAGCAAATAGTGTTTACTGTTGCAAATAGTGTTACTGTAGCAAATAGTGTTTAACTGTAGCACTGTAGCAAAATACGGTTTCACTGTAGCAAATAGTGTTTTACTGTAGCAAATTGTGTTTTACTGTAGCAAAGTAATTTTTACTGTAGCAAATAGGGTTTTACTGTAGGAAAGTCGTTTTTACTTGTACATATATATATACATACATATAATTGTTCATGAATCGTCGAGAGTAATCAAAGGTAATTGTATATATGAAACAGTTCTAAAATTTTGAGACTCAATCTAACAGACTTTGTTTAGCGTGTTAAAATAATAAATCGTATAGAGAATTGGTTTAAATAAGTCAAAAATTTTTGGGTCATCACAATAAGGAACCTATGTAGTCCTAATTAGATAGCCATTGCATTGTAACTGAGTTCTAGAAGCTGTGGAATGTAATTGTACCAATTCTCTCTAATACCGAGTCTCATTCCTATCTACCGAATCTCTCTTTATCTTATCATTTCTCTCAATCTCAACATGATCTGACCTATCATAAATAAATGTGTATACATAGAAATATAAATATAAATATATGTATATATATAATAACTTAAAATAATAATATACGATTTAATCGTTAGAACTGAAAATATAAAATAATATGCGATATAATTAAATTGTTATTAAAAAAATCTATATATATACATATAGAGAGTAAATCGATATAAATAATTTCGAGCTTAATCAATCAATGGTTGTAAAACTTCATTTGATGTAAATAATTATGTATTAATATTAAGTTGTTACATTAATATTATTATTATTATTATTATTATTATTATTATTATTATTATCATTATTAAAATATTATTAATAATTATTATTATTATCAATATTATTAATATTTATTAGCATTATGATAATTATTATTATTAACATTAACAATATTATTATTATTATTATTATTATTAATATCAATATTAACATTTTTATTATCATATATTATATTAATTATTAATATTACATTTAATATTATGGTGTGAGTTGTCATGAGTGACCATCTCATTATAAGATCCCTAGGTTCAGTTGCACCTTCTTGAGTTTTTAATATAGTTGGCCTTTAAAAAAAATAAAAAATAAATAATTAGATAAAAAAAAGATATTTATGCGAAATTTGTTATATATCACTTTCAACTTTTACTAACTTTCTGTTACCTGTGACTTGTCTCACACCCGATTTATATATCATTCAATCACCTGTCTTTTATGATATATATTATTATTAAAAATTTACTGTTTTTGTTTTTCTCTTCCACCATCTAATCTATATACCTACACATAAATGTACGAGATGTTGATACATAAACAAATTCATCACCTAAACAACCACAAACACATATTCAACAAACACTTCACTTGTGCACTACTAGTAAGATCGGGTTTCTGTTTTTATTTCTTACTCGAACAACACTGACTACGGTTGCAACTACTCACCATGACAACCATCTTCACCACCTTAAATCCACTCCAACACCCGTCACCCTCTACACTACCCTTCCACTTCCCATCACCGGTTTAAACCACCATCATTGAAATCCTAGTAATCGATACTGCTACTTCTATTCTTCTATTTCCTATTCGGTTCTGAACCACAACAACTTTTGTTTCGTTATTACTGTTGCGTGATTATTTCAAACACAAAACTAGCACAACCGAAATCTGTTATCGTTGTTACTATTTCTGTTTCTTTTTCAAACCACGAATCACCATCACACTAAACCATGTATCACCATAAGCCACCACCCAAGACACCGGCCTCCTTCTTCGTGACAACCCGAACACAAACACCCACGTTACTCGACTCCATGCTGTAGCTGTAACTTGTTTCTACTACTGCAATTTTTCTATTTTGAACACCCTCTAAACCCACGTAATGTTTCTTCTCCTCCAAACCAGGCCACCACAACTGTTTTGTTTGCTATTTCTATTTTAATCGGTTGCAATCCATCAAACCACCACCACATCACCTCTATTAAACCACCCACTTCACCTCCATTTTTACAGCCACCACTACCACCTACAACATCAAGTTTTTCTGCTGCTTGTACGCCACTAAAACAGCCTCAATGATCACCTGCAATCCCAGGTTTTGCTACTGTAAGCATTACTATTTCTTTGTTATTCGAACCATCACTACCACCATGAAATCATCACCAACCACCACTATGAAACCCATTTGTTTTGTTCAACATTTGTTGTTGCTTTTGCTCCTGTTTCAGACGCACAAACCACCACCCAACCAATACTGTTTGCTGCTACTTCGGTTATATTTTTTTTTTTGCTATACAAAATCCATCGTGTTACATATTTTTGATTTGTTGGCCGACACATGATAAAGCAAATAACCCACTTGTTGATATATGATTATTAAAGATGATGATTCATTATTGTCACTGTGTCCCGTTTCTCGGACCCACCACTAAATGGAATGATAATCTATATTGTTTTAAATCCCCACATGAAGCGTCCCGTTCATATCGAATATAAATGTCACGTACTCATTGGTGTCATTGTGAGGTATTGACCTCTATATGTGACATTTTTCAAAATCTGCATACGTTTTTATAATATAAACCATAACCTTTATTATAATCGAAGGTTCAAACAGCATAATAATGATTATCGTTTAGTGATAATCTTAGTTTTACAAACTTTACATTTGATAATAACAACACGATTTCCAACATATTTCACATTACAAATCTTCCGATATGCAGTTTTATTTTTGACACAAATATACATACTCCAAATCTTGCTTAAATTCGGCATAATGCAGTGGAAGCTTTTAATTATCACCTGAGAATAAACTTGCTTAAAACGTCAACATAAAGTTGGTGAGATATAGGTTTAATGCTAGCAGCGTTATAAATATAGACCACAAGATTTAATATACATAAACGTTTTAATAAAAATATTCTAAGTGGTTGAGCACTTGATAACCATACTTAACATTTAATCAACGTCTCATATTCCCTTTATTATGAAATCTCACTACACCGTACCAAGTGTAGTCACCGAAACGAAGTATTGTGCAACCGTTGAATACTGGTCGTCCAGTCCGGTTGGGGTTGTCAGGCCCGATAGATCTAGCAACAGGATTCGCGTTTACAATACCTCATGTAAATAGTAGTTGCCAAGTTACAGGGAAGTATGCCAGTGGTACAACTCAACGTAGAATATATATTTTTAATCACTTGTGTCCATAACGTAAATCATAAAATGCATGTATTCTCATCCCGAAATATTTAGAGTTTAAAAGTGGGACTATATACTCACTTTTGCTTTGAAGATATTTAACACAACTTGATCTCCGATAGATATCACGAACCTAACCATATATATAATATATTAACATATTTTCTTTTCAAATAATCGTTACATATATACTTATAATACTTTTAATATCTATTAGTCCGTAGTTAGCAGTCCGATGTTAGTGGTCCACAATTAGTTGCTCAATAAATAAATAAAGACCCCATCGTATTCGTATTGATCAGAATTAATCTTGACCCATGGTACCATGTTGTCAAATGACGTGTTGCGTACATAAAGTACCGTGTTGTCAAATGACGTGTTGCATACAATCTTGAGGTCTTATAATTAATCTTCTCGTGTTGTTTACGGGTGGTCCTGAAATATATAAAATCAAATCATAAGTAAATATATATAAAATATCGTATTAATTAGCAAAGATATGATTAGTTTAGTTTTACTCCAATTAATTTCGTAGCTAAACTAGCTTTGGATACCCAATTTTGTTTTAGCCGTAGTTTCTTCAATATAACTCCGTTTTTGTTGGTTCAACTTGCCACTTCCTTGGATCGAGTCATTATTTATGAATATGAACTGTAAATACCTTAGTTTGCATTCAAAATCACAGGTTATAGGTCAAACTTTGGTGAATCTTATGAAAGTGATCATTTCCGTTGTAAAAACAACATCTAGATGATCATTTTTACAAAAATACTTACACTTTGAGTTACACCATGAGATTTTTATATATTAACATATTCATAAGAAATATCATTTTTCCAGAATATAAACTTTCAATTCAAAGTTTAAGATAGTTTTTAATTATCCAACCCAAAACAGCCCCCGGTTGCACTCCAACGATGTAGATTCAGTTTTAAGGTGTTCTTTGTAAAATTAAGTTGTATCTTGTTAAGTTAGCATATCATTATGATATATTACAGGTCTTGAAGTGTTTTAAAAGTTAAGTTAGAAGGATCTATTTAGTTTGCGAACAAGTTTGAAATCATTCAAACTATGTTCTTGTTGTTAAAATTTTATAACACAAAATAAGATAGCTATATGAATATGAATTGAATAAGATTATGAACAAGGTTACTACCTCAAGTTACTTGGACAAAGTTACTGCAAGAGATAAGAAATAATCTTGGAATCAAAGAGTGGTGGAGTTAGATCAAAAGGTTGGAAGTAAACTTGTATACTTGGAAGGATTATTGAAGTGTTCTTGAAAGAAATTTCTTATGATGATTAAGGCTTATTTTTTAAGCTGGATCTTCATGGTTACTTTCTGAATTGATGTGGGTTTCTCATGGCTTTCAAGTAGGTGAGTTAGAGGATAATTGGAAGTGAGATAATGAACTAGAAATGATATGGGTGATGGTCCTTAAAAACGTGAATGGGGGGGGGGGGGGAGGGGACAAGGACAAGTTCTTAGTTTGTTATTTTGTAATAATATCCATACTAGCTTACAAATCTTAGTTACCTCATATCTAGGGCAGTAATATGGCTGATTTGGATGTTGATTTGATGTGTATATACCAATAGTAAATACGTATAGAAGCTGGGTGTGATACGGGTACATATATCCTAGATATACATATAGAAATCTTGAGAAATTGGAACGAGAATTCAGATATAGCTATCTTTTGTGAATATACTTATATTGTTTTATGTATTTAAGTCCTTTAAAAGTGATTAAATACATATTTATACGATACTTGTATAAGCATTATAGGTTATAGGTATATATGTCAAAGAACGTTACGTATTGTTACCGTTTTGAAAACTTAAGTTAGTAGTCTCAAAGTATACTTATAACTCATTGTTATTGGTACACAATGAGATGTTAAACCATCCTTAGATCATGTTAAATATATATAAATACATATATATACATAAACGTATAATTATCTTATGTTATATAGTTCGTGATATCATCAGTCAAATTGGACGGTCAAACGTTGTGTAAAACTCTTTTCAAAAACATTAGTCTCAACAATTTAGATTACTTATTATGTTGGCAATGTTTAATTTATGTAAATATTAATCTTATATGTATAAAACGATCAGAAAAATCTGGGTCGTTACAGTACCTACCCGTTAAATAAATTTCTTCCCGAAATTTTAAAGTTGTACCTATTTTGCGTTCTCGGGAAACAAATGTGGGTATTTTTGTTTCAACTGATCCTCTCATTCCCAAGTAAACTCGGGACCCCTTCGATCATTCCAACGAACTTTAACGATTGGTATGTTGCTCTGGTTGAGCTGTTTAACTTCACGGTCCATGATTTTGACTGGTTCTTCTATAAATTGTAGTTTCTCGTCGACTTGGATTTCTTCAAGAGGAATGGTGGGGTCTTCCTTTACAAGACACTTCTTAAGGTTTGAAACGTGAAACGTATTATGTACTCCGGCAAGTTGTTGTGGTAACTTGAGTCGATAAGCTACCGGTCCAATGCGTTCGATGATCTTGAACGGGCCTACATACCTTGGGTTCAGTTTACCCCTTTTGCCGAAATGTATTACACCTTTCCAAGGTGACACCTTTAGCATAACCATGTCACCGATCTGAAACTCTAATGGTTTCCTTCGGACATCGGCGTAGCTCTTTTGGTGACTACGGGATGTTTTCAATCTCTCCTTGATTTGTACTATCTTCTCAGTAGTTTCGTGTATGATATCGGGACCAGTTAATCGTCGATCTCCTACTTCATTCCAACAGATAGGGGATCTACACTTCCTTCCATATAGTGCTTCGAATGGTGCAGCTTTAATGCTCGCATGATAACTATTATTATACGAGAATTCTGCTAATGGTAGATATTTATCCCATCCGTTTCCAAAATCGATCACACATGCCCTGAGCATGTCTTCAAGAGTTTGAATTGTTCTTTCACTCTACCCGTCAGTTTGCGGATGATATGCGGTGCTCATATCCAAACGAGTTCCCAGAGCCTCCTGTAGTGATTGCCAGAACTTTGATGTAAATCTACTATCACGATCGAATATAATGGAAATAGGTATTCCATGCCTTGAAATAATTTCCTTTATGTATAATCTAATAGTTTCTCCATTCTATCCGTTTCCTTTATAGGCAAGAAATGTGCAGATTTGGTGAGACGATCAACTATTACCCAAATGGTGTCATAACCCCATGCAGTCTTGGGTAACTTCGTGATAAAATCCATGGTAATACCGTCCCACTTCCATTCTGGGATTTCTGGCTGTTGAAGTAACCCTGACGGCTTCTGGTGTTCTGCTTTGACTTTGGAACAAGTTAAACATTCCCCGACATATGTTGCAACGTCTGTCTTTAGATTAGGCCACCAATAATGCGTCTTAAGATCTTGATACATCTTTCCAACTCCAGGATGTATCGAGTATCTTGTCTTATGTGCCTCTTTCAATATCAACTTCCTCAATCCACCCAACTTTGGTACCCAAATACGTTTTGCAAAACATCGAATTCCATCTTCCCGTATAACGAGTTGCTTCTCATACTTCTTCATTATTTCATTTCCTATGTTTTCTTTAGTAAGAGCTTCTCGTTGAGCCTCTTTGATTTGTGAGTTGAGATTCATGCGAATTTTTATGTTCATTTTTCGTACTCGAATTGGCTCTCGTTCCTTTCTGCTTAGAGTGTCAGCCACTACATTTGCTTTCCCGGGATGATAGCGAATCTCACAATCATAGTCGTTTATCAGTTCGACCCACCTACGTTGCCTCATGTTCAGCTGTTTCTGAACGAAAATATGTTGAAGGATTTTATGATCGGTAAACACAGTGCATTTAACCCCATATAGGTAGTGTCTCCATATTTTCAATGCAAACACGACTGCTCCCAGTTCTAGATCATGCGTCGTATAATTTCGCTCGTGAATCTTCAATTGTCGGGATGCGTATGCAATAACTTTCTTTTGTTGCATAGGGACGCAACCAAAACCTTGTCGCGAAGCGTCACAATATATCTCAAAATCATCGTTCCCTTCAGGTAACGATAAAATAGGCACTGTAGTCAACTTCTTCTTCAGTAATTGAAATGCCCTCTCCTGCTTAGAAGTCCATTCATACTTCTTCCCTTTTTGCGTTAACGCTGTTAATGGTTTAGCTATTCGGGAAAAATCTTGAATAAACCTTCTATAATAACCGGCTAAACTCAAAAATTGACGTATTTGTGTTGGTGTCTTAGGAGTCTCCCATTTTTCAATGGCCTCAATTTTAGCTGGATCAACCTGAATTCCTTTGCTACTAACAACGTGACCAAGAAATTGCACTTCTTTAAACCAAAATGCACACTTAGAAAATTTGGCATATAACTGTTCTTTTCTTAACAATTCTAATACCAACCTTAAATGCTGCTCATTCTCTTGCTCATTTTTGGAATAGATGAGAATATCGTCAATAAAAACGATAACAAACTTATCTAAATACGGAATACAAACTCGATTCATGAGGTCCATGAATACAGCTGGTGCATTCATCAATTCAAATGGCATGACCAAAAATTCGTAATGACCGTAGCGTGTCCGGAAAGCAGTTTTCGGAATATCTTCTTCTTTGACGCGTAGTTGATGATAGCCCGATCTTAGGTCAATTTTCGAGTAAACACATGATCCTTGCAGTTGATCAAATAAGTTGTCAATTCTCGGTAGTGGATACCGATTCTTGATAGTTAACTTATTTAATTCACAGTAATCTATACACATTCGGAAGGATCCATCTTTCTTCTTGACGAATAAAATCGGAGCTACCCACGGTGAAGTGCTCGGTCGAATGAAACCACGGTCCAGTAATTCTTGTAACTGGCTTTGTAACTCTTTCATCTCAGATGGTGCAAGTCTGTATAGAGCACGAGCTACTGGTGCAGCTCCTGGTACTAGAACTATTTAAAATTCTACAGATCTAAATGGAGGTAATCCCGACAACTCTTTCGGAAAGACTTCAGGAAAATCTCTTGCCACAGGCACATCATTGATGCACTTCTCTTTTTCTTTCGTTTCCACTTTATTAACATGTGCTAGGATAGCATAGCACCCTTTCTTCAAGCACTTTTGGGCTTTCAAACAGCTAATGAGTTTTAGCTTTGAGTTACTCTTCTCTCCATAAATCATTACTGGAGTTTTATCCTTACGAGGAATGCGAATTGCCTTCTTGGCACACACAACTTCAGCTCCTATTTTGGACATCCAGTCCATGCCGACTATTACATCAAAACTTCCTAATTCTACGGGTATCAAATCAATTTTAAACGTTTCTCCGGCTAAATTTATTTTACAATCACGGCAAATTTTATCGGCTTTAATTAGTTTACCATTAGCTAACTCAATCATGTACTTAGCATCTAAAGGTAATGATGAACAATTCAATTTAGCATAAAAGTCTCTACATATATAACTTCTATCGGCACCAGCATCAAATATAATAGATGTTGATAAGTTATTAATGGTAAACGTACCCGTAACAAGCTCCGGGTCTTCACACGCCTCTCTAGCATTAATAATAAATGTTCTTCCACGTGCAGGTCCATTATTCTTCTCTGGATTCGGGCACTGGCTCTTATAATGACCTTGTTTCCCACACCCATAACAAGTAACAGTGGCCAAGGCAGTTCTATTTGCATTGGTGGCAGGAGTCTTGGTGTCATTGGTAATTGTAACGGAAACCCTACAATCTTCAGTAAGATGACCCCTTCGATTACAATTGTTGCATACCACATTACAATAACCAGAGTGATGTTTGTGGCATCTGTTACATAAAGGATTTTGTCCCTTGTAACCTGAGCTCGAACCGCTACCCGCACCTTGCGTGGTTTCTTGTTTCTTGTTAGATTGTTGATTACCTTCCCACTTTGTTTTGTTTTCCGATGTCTTGACATCGGTGTTCTTATCCAGAATAATCTCTGGTCCATTAATTCATTTGCCATAGTGATGGCTTAATGAATAGTCTTGGGTTTCGATGCTGTAACATTTGCCTTGACATTTTTAGGCAAACCATCTTTGTACAGTTCTATCTTCCGTTCTTCGGTTGGTACTAATTCGGGACATAGCAAAGCTAATTCCATGAATCGCTAATTGTAGTTGGTGAGTTCAGTACCAACAACTTTCAGGCTTCGTAATTCAGTTTCCAACTTCCTAACCTCGTTCCTTGGACAATACTCATTGATTAGCATTGTTTTGAATTCTTCCCATGGAGTATCATAAGCTACATCTCCGCCTACGGCCTTCACATAGTTTTTTCACCACGTGAGTGCACTATCCTGTAAGGTGCACGATGCATACTTGGTCATGTCCTTCTCAATACAATCACTGATTTTAAACACAGACTCAATCTTTTCGATCCACGGGGTTAAACCGACCGGTCCTTCTGTTCCACTGAATGATGAGGGCTTGCAACCTTGAAAAGTTTTGTAGGTGCATCCCACACGAGGATTTGGGTTAACTACAGCACCTCTTGCAGCCTCGACCCATGACATTCTGTCGTTCACTTGCTGATTGATGAGTTCCTCAATTTCTTGTTCCGTCATTCGGTTCAATCGCGCCATATTCTTCAATAAGAATAAAAAAAATAATTATTCACATGGAATATTATAGATGTAGTGTGTATTTACAGTAGTTCGTAGCTTATTAATAATATGAACCAATTATTATTATAAAAGCCTTTTTCTTCTTATTAGCATTTTATAATTATATCTAGGGTAGTACCTACCCGTTAAAGTTCATACTTAATAGCTTAGTACGAAAATCAATTACTACCACCCAAATAATACTCAACCATGAAAAATTATTGCATTTCATACTTCACTATTTTACATATGCTTATCTTACATCAAACATTAAACAAACCACACTAGTAATATTATACAAAACGTTATATGATCCCATGGTTTAAAACAACAGCGCATCATTTAACCCAAAACATTTGTGTTCAAAGAAATCGCTTAAAGGTTATCCTGGCTGTCTCCCTGCGTTTTGGCTGAGGGACCGAAGAACTGGATGTCGGGATAGAACTAATAGGAATAGCGAGAATAGGGGTGGAAGTGTCTGGTGGAGTTGGTGCCACAACATCCTCACTAAACTCGGGATTTGGATTTTCCAATTCAGTAGCCTTTCGTTTCTTTCCTCGTTCGAACTTGTCTTTCGTAATTTCTTGTATTTCTTCCTTCTCAGGATCACTTTCCGGTTCCTCTTCAATTTATTCATCCGGAAATTGTGAGTCTTCCCCAAAGGTGTCGTTTTCATCATCGGATAGGTTAATGACTGGAACACTATCTGAGGATTCTAGTTCGGAGTCGCTGAATGTGATAACAAGTTCTAAGCCAGACATCTATCACATAACAACTAGCACGTTAGTACCACATAATATTTACATATTAATTTTTAACCAACAAGGATAAGCAATAGTTTTCGAAATCAAACACGGTCAAAGTCCAGACTCACTAATGCATCCTAACAAACTCGATAAGACATACTAATGCAAATTTTCTGGTTCTCTAAGACCAACGCTCTGATACCACCTGAAGCGTCCCATTCATATCGAATATAAACGTCACGTACTCATTGGTGTCATTGCGAGGTATTGACCTCTATATGTGACATTTTTCAAAATCTGCATACGTTTTTATAATACAAACCATAACCTTTGTTATAATCGAAGGTTCAAATAGCATAATAATGATTATCGTTTAGTGATAATCTTAGTTTTACAAACTTTACATTTGATAATAACAACACGATTTCCAACATATTTCACATTACAAATCTTTCGATATGCAGTTTTATTTTTGACACAAATATGCATACTCCAAATCTTGCTTAAATTCGGCATAATGCAGCGGAAGCTTTTAATTATCACCTGAGAATAAACATGCTTAAAACGTCAACATAAAGTTGGTGAGATATAGGTTTAATGCTAGCAGCGTTATAAATATAGACTACAAGATTTAATATACATAAACGCTTTAATAAAAATATTCTAAGTGGTTGAGCACTTGATAACCATACTTAACATTTAATCAACGTCGCATATTCCCTTTATTATGAAATCTCACTACACCGTACCAAGTGTAGTCACCGAAATGAAGTACTGTGCAACCGTTGAATACTGGTCGTCTAGTCCGGTTGGGGTTGTCAGGCCCGATAGATCTATCAACAGGATTCGCGTTTACAATACCTCATGTAAATAGTAGTTACCAAGTTACAGGGAAGTATGTCAGTGGTACAACTCAACGTAGAATATATATTTTTAATCACTTGTGTCCATAACGTAAATCATAAAATGCATGTATTCTCATCCCGAAATATTTAGAGTTTAAAAGTGGGACTATATACTCACTTTTGCTTGGAAGATATTTAACACAACTTGATCTCCGATAGATATCACGAACCTAACCATATATATAATGTAACGACCCTGGTTTTTCCAACGTTATTTATTAATAATTATTATTATTAATACGCTTGATTAAAAGAATGTATGTTATTACATTTACATGTTGCTTTAATTGCCCGTACTTGAACTTTAAATGCCCGAAACGTCTTTGTGACACCCGGAACTTGCACGAATAATATTTTAAGATATTATTTACATTCATGATTAATTTTATTAATCATTTTAATTAACTAAAGCTATTAGTTAGTTACTTGGGCTTAAGTTGGACTTTTAGTGGACTTACATGTTACTTGCATACAACTTGGGCTTTATACATGTACATGGACTTATGAGAGCCCACCCTACAATTATTAGTGGACATTTAGCCCACTCTTTTAAGTGTAAGTATCAATTAGATCATGAACTAGTTAGTTAATACTTAAAGGAATCTAGTTTGCTCATTATCCCCATGTAGACAACCCTTTTAACCAACTTTTAACCTCTTTACTTGCATGTAACCATAAAACAAACCTCTTCCCCTTTATTTGCTGCAGATTGCCGATTTCCTTGGCCACATTTAGTGGTGTTTTGGTTTCCATTTCTTCATTACAACTTACATACAACACTCTCTCAAAAACACACACACATTACTAGCAATTATCCCTCTTTCTTTTCTCTCTCAAGTTCTTTGTTCTTGCAAGTAAGTTAAAGACTTTTTTCTTTCTTCTTTGTCTAAACAAAACCGTGGGCCTTGAGCCCTTTGATCATCATCATGATTTGTTGTTTTAATCTTTGTTTACAAGTGTTGATTTCTAGTTACTTGTTACTTACTTTCAAGCTTTCAAGAAGCAAACTTTTTAGTTTGATTTCTTCATGTATATCTTGTATTTAACAAGAACATCAAGAACATAATCTATCTAGTTATGTTCTACATATTTTGTTTCAAAAGATTTAAAGTTATAATCTTTATAATTGTTACTTGTGTTCTTGTTTGTTGTATGTTACTAGAATACCACCTTCATGGTTGGTTTAGGCTTATCATTCATTTTCTTTATTTCTTATTGTTAGTTGCTTACTACACATTTGAACAAGGACATGAAACCAACAAGAGCTTACACTTTGGTGCAAGTATCATGGATCCAACACTTGGTTGTGATCTTTCTTAGTGTTCATGAACTTGTTCATAAACTTACATGTAACCTTGGTTCATCAAACACTTACAACACTTGCACTTGAGTTATGATGGACAAACCTTGGTCAAAATGATGTTAACACATCAACGAGTTGTACACTTGAAGCTATACGCATCAAGGATGAGAACCGTGATGAACATCAAGCACCGAGACAACCGGAACTCTCCAAAACCCACTGTTCTGTCCAAAACCTACTGACCTGATGCTTCTGGAACATACCAGCAGACCTGGGCTGTTCTAACCTTGATTTTTAGATAGAACTTTTCGAGTAGATAACTTTTCATATAGGACTCGTCTTAATCCGAGTTACGGTTTAGGATTTACGGCCCTCCGATCGTTACCATGTCCTTTAACGTTGTGCAGAAATTTCTGACCTACTCGCACTTAGACCGTCGCCACGGTCAAACCAAGACGAGTTTGCTTCTGTAAATTTTACCACACTTAAGGGACTCATAGACGGAGCCATGACCACTGGTCTCACCTTAATTCAGTAAGGGTAGAGGCCGTGGTGACTGACCGAAGTCAGCCTTTGTTTTAAACGATTTTCATAAACGAGTCTTACTTGTTACCTTTTGTTTAATGATGATTGATGATGACCCTTATGACCTTAATTACGTACTTATAAACCTTTTGAGACGACTTATTGACTTAGTGCTATTTGACTTAGGTTGAGGACGTTTGGACCGTTACTTGCACACCACTTTCCGACTACTACCTTACCATTACTACTAATCATTGTGAGTTATAGCATTCCCTTTTTACTTTAACTTATTTTGGGAACTGAGAATACATGCGGATTTTATGTTTTACATACTAGGCACGAGTACTTAAACTTATATATGTGTGGGTTATATAACGGCAGAAACATTCCCTTTAGCTCGGTAACGTTTAATCATTGGTTTTTGAACCGTGAACGCGAATCTTAGATATGGATCCATAGGGTTTGACATCCCCACTCGGGCTAGTAGCGCTAGCATTTAACGAGTGTTTAATACTTCGAGGTTATACGCACTTGCCAAGTGCACTTTAAGGGGGTACATTAAACGTTAAGTTAGTTACCGGGTGCCCACGGTTAAGCATATACTTTTACATACTTTTGAAACGCTCGTTGTAGCACTGAAATCTCGTGGCCTACTTACATTACTGTTATACTTAAACTATAGCTCACCAACCTTTGTGTTGACCTTTTTAAGCATGTATTTTCTCAGGTGCTTGAAGTCGCTTCCGCTATCTTACTAGTCGTGCTGTAGAACCCGCTGCCTAGAGTTGTTATCGCATGACTACTTATGTTGCATTCAAACTTTTTACTTATGAACTTATGTTATGTAACGACCATAATGGTCACGTACACTTATTTAATGCTTCTACTTAGCGAAGCATACTTTTGATTTGTAAAACAATTGACGTATGTTATGACGTCACTTTTATTTATGAATGTAAACTCTGTTTTGAAAACGCATATAGTTCTTAACCTTGTAATGATCCTGTTGTTGATGGTCCGTACATGATGATTTAGTACGGGGCGTCACATTTGGTATCAGAGCATTGGTTGTAGGGAATTAGGATGCATTAGTGAGTCTAAGACCGACCCGAGTAGGATTCACTAATAGGGCTAATCTACAACTTGTTAGTTTACTTGTTTCCGCTGAACTTACTGCATGCTGCTGCTTACTGTTACTGCTATATGCCGTATGCTACTACGTGATTTCACTACTGCATGCTATTACTTGCTTTCGATTGCATGCTAGTTTCGTACGATTACTGATATTGCCATGCTACTTATTGTTATACATGATTTAAACTGTTGGCCTATTATTTGCTTGCTTTATGACATACTGACATGGAAAATTTATTTTTCCTTGTTCAGATGTCGGACGTTCCACCTACTGACATCCCGAGCGACTCAGGCCCCGTTGTTCCACCCACTGCTGCACCTGTTGCTGCTGCTGCTGCTGCCGACATTCCGGCCCCGACACCCACTGGCGACCCCGGCGCCTCTAGTTCTGGAGCTAGCTCTAGTGTGCCTATCCCGGCGTCTTCTTCCAGACCCCTGAGGCAACTGGCTCGCATTGGTGGCATGGAGATCCCCGCGGAGTTCGGGGAAGGAGCCTTCCGTAATCACTGGCGCACACCTTGCCGACGCACTGCCGACGGCCGCTTAGCCGTGATTACGCCAGGCCGACACCGACAGATGTTGGCCGCTTTCGGATACGTTGAGCCACCCGCGCCACCACCGCATGATTCAGATGACGGTTCTTCCACCGATACTTCTTCAGACGACACCTCATCTGACGACTCCAGTGATGAGGAGGATCCCGCTGACCGACCGATTCAGGCACCTTCTACCCCGCCGAAGAAGCGGTATCGCTTCGCTGGCATAATTCCTGGTCGTACTGTCACTGACGCTTATGGTCGGCGTCGTAGGATCACTGCACGTAAACGGCTGGTGCCGTACCCCGCCGACCCACTGATCTTACCGTCTCCACCCAGAGCCGGACCATCCACTTCAGCACCACCGGCTCCACCTGCACCGCCAGCACCACCTGCCCCACCATCTTCCTCTAATGAGGAAATGAGGCGGGAGATTGAGATTCTCCAGACTCGAGTTACTGAGCTCGAGGAGCAGATGACTCATGTTTTGGACATCTTGTACCCACCATCGCCGTAGGACTTTGTACTAGATTCTGTATTGTAATCTCTTTTGTAATTTCATATTTCACTTATGTAATGTACGAACTTATTGTAATGTATGAACTTATTATCAGTAATGAATGGAATTTGTGTTGCTTACTTCTTGCGCAAGTGTTCTATTTACGTTATCATCTCATGGTTTTGTGGTACCTATATCTGCTTGCGTTATTTAATCAACATGTGTTGTGCTGTTTTCATGTTGGTTGTTATATAATGTACTATTATTATTTGCATAATGGATTTTGACTTGAGTCAAAATGTTTGTATAGAACATCATGGCCAACGGGAGATCTATCCCCACCGCGGCACAAATTGAGGAATTGATTAACGAGCGAGTCGCTGCTGCACTAGCTGAAAGACAACCCCAAGTTCCACCACCACCGCCTGTCAATCCACCTGTCGTCCGAGATGGGTGTACTTACAAGGAATTCCAAAACTGCAAGCCACACTACTTCAGTGGCACTGAGGGACCCGTCGGTCTCACCAGATGGTTCGAAAAGTTGGAATCGGTATTCAGGGTTAGCAATTGTTCTGAGGCTAACAAAACGAAATTTGCATCTTGTACGCTGTCTGATGGCGCGCTCACATGGTGGAATACCATGGCCCAAGCGAAAGGAACTGATGAGGCGTATGCTACGCCTTGGGAAGAATTTAAATGTGCTATGATCGAGGAATACTGTCCGAGAACCGAGATTCAAAAGATGGAAATCGAATTTATGCAATTGAAAACCGTAGGGAACGACCTTAACAGCTACAACCGTAGGTTTTTGGAATTGGCTCTTATGTGTCCAACCATGGTCACCCCCGAATTTAAGCGTTTGGAGAAATACTTCTCGGGACTTCCTAAGTCCATCAAGGGTAATGTTACCTCATCCAAGCCACCAAGTGTTCCCGAAGCAATGCGCATGGCGCATACTCTCTTGAATCAAATCATCCTGGACGAGCCGGAGAAGGCTAAGTTTGAAACTGTTAGTGGTGAAAAGAGGAAATGGGACAACAACCACAACAACAACAGGGGTAGGAACTATGATCAAAACCCGGCAAAACGACATGAAGGGTTCAGGCAAAACAACAACATGCACAACAACAACACCAACCCCAACAACAACAACCGCACCAATCCGAACTACAAAGGAACCTTACCACAATGCAATAGGTGCTACAAGCACCACACTGGGTATTGCAATGTTATATGTGAGAAGTGCCAACGATCTGGACATGTTGGCAAGGATTGCAAGGTTACCACTTTGAATGTGAAGCCAAACCACAACAACAATGGGCCTAAGAAGTGTTATGAATGTGGAAAGACGGGCCATTTCAGAAACGAGTGTCCTAACAAGCGTAAGGATGGCGGACCACCACGTGCTAGAGCCTTCAATGTTAATGCAAGGGACGCTCGCGACAACCCCGACTTGGTGACAGGTATATTCAAGATCAACAATCTTTTAGCTTCTGTCCTATTTGATACTGGTGCCGATAGGAGCTATGTGTGTAGACATTTTTGTGATAAGTTAGATTGGTCGTTAGTTCCTTTGAAGGAAAGTATGCTTGTCGAGGTCGCCAATGGAAAACTTGAAAAGGTTGACCATATTAGTCGTGGAGCTATTATCAACATAGCTGGTGCAGATTTCGAAATTGATTTGATACCTATCAAACTGGGAAGTTTTGACACGATCGTCGGTATGGATTGGTTGAGCAAGATAAAGGCCGATGTTATCTGTGGAGATAAAGCACTTCGCATACCACAAGGAGATGGCGAACCACTGGTTATCTATGGAGAGAGATGTGCCTCGGAGTTGAACCTCATTAGTTGCGTGAAAGCGCAAAAGATTATGAAGAAGGGACGCTTTGCTGTCCTAGCACATGTGAAAGCAGTAGAAACTGAGGTGAAGAACGTGAACGACGTACGAATTGTGAACGAATTTTCTGATGTCTTCCCAGAGGAATTGCCTGGATTACCGCCGCAGAGAGCAGTAGAGTTTCAGATTGACTTAGTGCTAGGAGCTGCACCTGTAGCTCGCGCACCTTATAGACTCGCACCTTCCGAGATGCAAGAATTACAGAGTCAACTACAAGAGCTGTTAGATCGAGGGTTTATCCAACCAAGTTTCTCGCCTTGGGGCGCACCTGTTCTGTTTGTGAAGAAGAAGGATGGATCCTTCCGTATGTGTATCGACTACCGTGAACTCAACAAATTGACTATCAAGAATCGATATCCTCTTCCACGAATTGATGATCTTTTTGATCAACTACAAGGATCGAGCGTTTATTCAAAGATCGATTTGCGATCCGGATATCACCAGCTGAGGGTGAAGGAAAGTGACGTGATGAAAACTGCATTCAGGACCCGTTATGGTCATTATGAGTTCCTCGTGATGCCATTCGGTTTGACAAATGCACCTGCCGTGTTCATGGATCTCATGAATCGTGTCTGCAAGCCTTACTTGGATAAGTTTGTTATCGTCTTCATAGATGATATCCTCATCTACTCTAAGAGCGAAGAAGAACATGAGCAACACCTTCGGCTAGTGCTTGAACTCTTAAGACAAGAGCAACTTTACGCCAAATTCTCCAAGTGTGAATTTTGGTTGAAGGAAGTACAGTTTTTGGGTCATGTTGTGAGCGACCAGGGTATCAAAGTTGATCCCGCCAAGATTGAAGCCATCAGCAAGTGGGAGACCCCCACTACTCCAACGCATATTCGCCAATTTCTAGGTCTCGCCGGTTATTATCGAAGGTTTATCGAAGGATTTTCTCTGATTGCGCGTCCTTTGACCGCACTGACTCACAAGGGCAAGAAGTTCATTTGGGAACCCACACACGAATCAGCATTCCAAACTTTGAAGAAGAAGTTAACCTCCGCACCTATCCTATCACTTCCTGAAGGCAGTGACGACTTTGTTGTTTATTGCGATGCATCGAAGAGTGGTTTTGGTTGTGTACTGATGCAACGATCAAAGGTTATTGCCTATGCCTCCCGCCAATTGAAGATTCACGAGCGGAACTACACTACACATGATCTTGAACTTGGAGCCGTTGTCTTTGCACTCAAATTGTGGAGACATTATTTGTATGGAACTAAGAGCACTATCTTCACCGATCACAAGAGTCTCCAGCACATCTTCGATCAGAAGCAATTGAATATGAGACAGCGTCGATGGATCGAGACGCTTAACGACTATGATTGTGAACTCCGTTATCACCCTGGCAAGGCCAATGTTGTAGCTGACGCTTTAAGCCGAAAGGAGAGGACGGCACCTCTCCGTGTTAGGGCTCTGAACATCACCATCCATTCGAACCTCAACAGCCAGATCAGAGTAGCCCAAGTTGAGGCTCTCAAGGAGGAGAACATATCTCACGAGCATTTGAACATACTTGTCTCTCGATTCGAGGTTAGAGAGTCTGGACTCCGATGTTATGCCGGAAGAATTTGGGTACCTTACTATGGAGATCTACGAAGCCTGATACTTGATGAAGCACACAAATCGAGATATTCGATTCACCCCGGTGCAGGTAAGATGTACCACGACCTTAAAGAACAGTATTGGTGGCCGAATCTTAAGAAGGACGTTGCGACTTATGTTGGTAAGTGTTTGACTTGCTCGAAGGTTAAAGCCGAGCATCAGAGACCTTCTGGGTTACTTCAACAGCCGGAAATCCCACAATGGAAGTGGGAAAGGATCACAATGGATTTCATTACTAAGCTGCCGAAGACGGTGGGCGGATGCGATACTATTTGGGTTATTGTTGACCGCCTCACCAAATCTGCACACTTCCTAGCGATGAAGGAAACTGATACAATGGAAAGACTTGCTCAGCTGTACATCAAAGAGGTTGTATCTCGTCATGGTGTACCTTTATCAATCATCTCCGATCGCGATCCCCGTTTTGCTTCCAGATTTTGGCGTTCTTTGCAAGAAGCCATGGGAACTCGTCTTGACATGAGTACTGCTTATCATCCTCAGACTGACGGGCAAAGTGAACGAACGATTCAGACCTTGGAGGACATGGTGCGTGCATGTGTCATTGATTTTGGAAAGGCCTGGGAAAGGCATTTGCCACTCGCCGAATTCTCGTACAACAACAGTTATCACTCAAGCATTAATGCTGCACCTTTTGAAGCATTGTATGGTCGTAAGTGCCGATCTCCTATTTGTTGGGCCGAAGTAGGCAAAAAGCAAATCACCGGACCCGAGGTAGTTCACAAAACCACGGAGAAGATTGCTCAGATCCAAGCTAGACTTAAGACTGCCCGTGATCGCCAAAAGAGCTATGCCGATCTTAAACGGAAAGACTTTGAATTTAATGTTGGTGATCGTGTAATGTTGAAGGTTGCACCTTGGAAAGGTGTGATCCGTTTTGGAAAACGTGGAAAGTTGAACCCACGCTACATTGGTCCTTTCGAAATTTTGGAACGTGTTGGACCCGTTGCTTATCGTCTTGATCTTCCAGCACAATTGAGCTCAGTTCATCCTACCTTCCATGTGTCAAACTTGAAGAAGTGTCTTGCTGCACCCGAACTCATCATACCTTTGGAAGAACTTACTATTGATGACAAACTCCACTTTGTGGAGGAACCTGTTGAGATTATGGATCGTGAGATCAAAACTTTGAAACGCAACAAGATTCCGATTGTACGAGTACGATGGAATGCCAAACGAGGACCTGAGTTTACTTGGGAACGAGAGGATCAAATGATGCGGAAATATCCTCATCTTTTCCCGACTCCTCCATCTACTTCAGCTTAAATTTCGGGATGAAATTTTCTTTAACAGGTGGGTAATGTAACGACCCTGGTTTTTCCAACGTTATTTATTAATAATTATTATTATTAATACGCTTGATTAAAAGAATGTATGTTATTACATTTACATGTTGCTTTAATTGCCCGTACTTGAACTTTAAATGCCCGAAACGTCTTTGTGACACCCGGAACTTGCACGAATAATATTTTAAGATATTATTTACATTCATGATTAATTTTATTAATCATTTTAATTAACTAAAGCTATTAGTTAGTTACTTGGGCTTAAGTTGGACTTTTAGTGGACTTACATGTTACTTGCATACAACTTGGGCTTTATACATGTACATGGACTTATGAGAGCCCACCCTACAATTATTAGTGGACATTTAGCCCACTCTTTTAAGTGTAAGTATCAATTAGATCATGAACTAGTTAGTTAATACTTAAAGGAATCTAGTTTGCTCATTATCCCCATGTAGACAACCCTTTTAACCAACTTTTAACCTCTTTACTTGCATGTAACCATAAAACAAACCTCTTCCCCTTTATTTGCTACAGATTGCCGATTTCCTTGGCCACATTTAGTGGTGTTTTGGTTTCCATTTCTTCATTACAACTTACATACAACACTCTCTCAAAAACACACACACATTACTAGCAATTATCCCTCTTTCTTTTCTCTCTCAAGTTCTTTGTTCTTGCAAGTAAGTTAAAGACTTTTTTCTTTCTTCTTTGTCTAAACAAAACCGTGGGTCTTGAGCCCTTTGATCATCATCATGATTTGTTGTTTTAATCTTTGTTTACAAGTGTTGATTTCTAGTTACTTGTTACTTACTTTCAAGCTTTCAAGAAGCAAACTTTTTAGTTTGATTTCTTCATGTATATCTTGTATTTAACAAGAACATCAAGAACATAATCTATCTAGTTATGTTCTACATATTTTGTTTCAAAAGATTTAAAGTTATAATCTTTATAATTGTTACTTGTGTTCTTGTTTGTTGTATGTTACTAGAATACCACCTTCATGGTTGGTTTAGGCTTATCATTCATTTTCTTTATTTCTTATTGTTAGTTGCTTACTACACATTTGAACAAGGACATGAAACCAACAAGAGCTTACACTTTGGTGCAAGTATCATGGATCCAACACTTGGTTGTGATCTTTCTTAGTGTTCATGAACTTGTTCATAAACTTACATGTAACCTTGGTTCATCAAACACTTACAACACTTGCACTTGAGTTATGATGGACAAACCTTGGTCAAAATGATGTTAACACATCAACGAGTTGTACACTTGAAGCTATACGCATCAAGGATGAGAACCGTGATGAACATCAAGCACCGAGACAACCGGAACTCTCCAAAACCCACTGTTCTGTCCAAAACCTACTGACCTGATGCTTCTGGAACAGACCAGCAGACCTGGGCTGTTCTAACCTTGATTTTTAGATAGAAATTTTCGAGTAGATAACTTTTCATATAGGACTCGTCTTAATCCGAGTTACGGTTTAGGATTTACGGCCCTCCGATCGTTACCATGTCCTTTAACGTTGTGCAGAAATTTCTGACCTACTCGCACTTAGACCGTCGCCACGGTCAAACCAAGACGAGTTTGCTTCTGTAAATTTTACCACACTTAAGGGACTCATAGATGGAGCCATGACCACTGGTCTCACCTTAATTCAGTAAGGGTAGAGGCCGTGGTGACTGACCGAAGTCAGCCTTTGTTTTAAACGATTTTCATAAACGAGTCTTACTTGTTACCTTTTGTTTAATGATGATTGATGATGACCCTTATGACCTTAATTACGTACTTATAAACCTTTTGAGACGACTTATTGACTTAGTGCTATTTGACTTAGGTTGAGGACGTTTGGACCGTTACTTGCACACCACTTTCCGACTACTACCTTACCATTACTACTAATCATTGTGAGTTATAGCATTCCCTTTTTACTTTAACTTATTTTGGGAACTGAGAATACATGCGGATTTTATGTTTTACATACAAGGCACGAGTACTTAAACTTATATATGTGTGGGTTATATAACGGCAGAAACATTCCCTTTAGCTCGGTAACGTTTAATCATTGGTTTTTGAACCGTGAACGCGAATCTTAGATATGGATCCATAGGGTTTGACATCCCCACTCGGGCTAGTAGCGCTAGCATTTAACGAGTGTTTAATACTTCGAGGTTATACGCACTTGCCAAGTGCACTTTAAGGGGGTACATTAAACGTTAAGTTAGTTACCGGGTGCCCACGGTTAAGCATATACTTTTACATACTTTTGAAACGCTCGTTGTAGCACTGAAATCTCGTGGCCTACTTACATTACTGTTATACTTAAACTATAGCTCACCAACCTTTGTGTTGACCTTTTTAAGCATGTATTTTCTCAGGTGCTTGAAGTCGCTTCCGCTATCTTACTAGTCGTGCTGTAGAACCCGCTGCCTAGAGTTGTTATCGCATGACTACTTATGTTGCATTCAAACTTTTTACTTATGAACTTATGTTATGTAACGACCATAATGGTCACGTACACTTATTTAATGCTTCTACTTAGCGAAACATACTTTTGATTTGTAAAACAATTGACGTATGTTATGACGTCACTTTTATTTATGAATGTAAACTCTGTTTTGAAAACGCATATAGTTCTTAACCTTGTAATGATCCTGTTGTTGATGGTCCGTACATGATGATTTAGTACGGGGCGTCACATATAATATATTAACATATTTTCTTTTCAAATAATCGTTACATATATACTTATAATACTTTTAATATCTATTAGTCCGTAGTTAGCAGTCCGATGTTAGTGGTCCACAATTAGTTGCTCAATAAATAAATAAAGACCCCATCGTATTCGTATTGATCAGAATTAATCTCGACTCATGGTACCATGTTGTCAAATGACGTGTTGCGTACATAAAGTACCGTGTTGTCAAATGACGTGTTTTGTACAATCACGAGGTCTTATAATTAATCTTCTCGTGTTGTTTACGGGTGGTCCTGAAATATATAAAATCAAATCATAAGTAAATATATATAAAATATCATATTAATTAGCAAAGATATGATTAGTTTAGTTTTACTCCAATTAATTTCGTAGCTAAACTAGCTTTGGATACCCAATTTTGTTTTAGCCGTAGTTTCTTCAATATAACTCCGTTTTTGTTGGTTCAACTTGCCACTTCCTTGGATCGAGTCATTATTTATGAATATGAACTGTAAATACCTTAGTTTGCATTCGAAATCACAGGTTATAGGTCAAACTTTGGTGAATCTTATGAAAGTGATCATTTCCGTTGTAAAAACAACATCTAGATGATCATTTTTACAAAAATACTTACACTTTGAGTTACACCATGAGATTTTTATATATTAACATATTCATAAGAAATATCATTTTTCCAGAATATAAACTTCCAATTCAAAGTTTAAGATGTTTTTAATTATCCAACCCAAAACAGCCCCCGGTTGCACTCCAACGATGTAAATTCAGTTTTAAGGTGTTCTTTGTAAAATTAAGTTGTATCTTGTTAAGTTAGCATATCATTATGATATATTACAGGTCTTTAAGTGTTTTAAAAGTTAAGTTAGAAGGATCTATTTAGTTTGCGAACAAGTTTGAAATCATTCAAACTATGTTCTTGTTGTTAAAATTTTATAACACAAAATAAGATAGCTATATGAATATGAATTGAATAAGATTATGAACAAGGTTACTACCTCAAGTTACTTGGACAAAGTTACTACAAGAGATAAGAAATAATCTTGGAATCAAAGAGTGGTGGAGTTAGATCAAAAGGTTGGAAGTAAACTTGTATACTTGGAAGGATTATTGAAGTGTTCTTGAAAGAAATTTCTTATGATGATTAAGGCTTGTTTTTGAAGCTAGATCTTCATGGTTACTTGCTGAATTGATGTGGGTTTCTCATGGCTTTCAAGTAGGTGAGTTAGAGGATAATTGGAAGTGAGATGATGAACTAGAAATGATATGGGTGATGGTCCTTAAAAACGTGAATTGGGGGGGGGGGGACAAGGACAAGTTCTTAGTTTGTTATTTTGTAATAATATCCATACTAGCTTACAAATCTTAGTTACCTCATATCTAGGGCAGTAATATGGCTGATTTGGATGTTGATTTGATGTGTATATACCAATAGTAAATACGTATAGAAGCTGGGTATGATACGGGTACATATATCCTAGATATACATATAGAAATCTTGAGAAATCGGAACGAGAATTCAAATATAGCTATCTTTTGTGAATATACTTATATTGTTTTATGTATTTAAGTCCTTTAAAAGTGATTAAATACATATTTATACGATACTTGTATAAGCATTATAGGTTATAGGTATATATGTCAAAGAACGTTACGTATAGTTACCGTTTTGAAAACTTAAGTTAGTAGTCTCAAATTATACTTATAACTCATTATTATTGGTACACAATGAGATGTTAAACCATCCTTAGATCATGTTAAATATATATAAATACATATATATACACAAACGTATAATTATCGTATGTTATATAGTTCGTGATATCATCAGTCAAATTGGACGGTCAAACGTTGTGTAAAACTCTTTTCAAAAATATAAGTCTCAACAATTTAGATTGCTTATTATGTTGGCAATGTTTAATTTATGTAAATATTAATCTTATATGTATAAAACGATCGAAAAAATCCGGGTCGTTACACCACATGTCATGATTCATTAAAAAGTTTATATATTGGGCTTCTCCTTTCTGTTATGAAATCTAAACGTAAACATGAGACGTATATTTTTGGGCCGTAGGGTTTAAAAAACTTAGGGTAGTATGGGGCTTGTGGATTTAATAGACTTTTAGAATTGGGCTGTAGTGACGGTGAATATAAAAATGATGATGACTTGATCATGTTATCGATAATGATAAGTTAATGAAGTCGATCATGATGATCGTGGGTCTGTGACGAATATCATGATGTAAATATGACGATATGATTATCACGAGGTTATAACTAGAGGATACATGAAATAATAGTTTAGATGGTGAGGATTTGGGTTAGTTAATTATGAAGAAGAACAACAAATGGTTAGATAGGTTATATAGATTTAAATCGGGATTTAAAACAGAAATGGAGAAGCAGAGGGATGGTTAAGTGTGTTGCTGTTAAGTGAGAGGTCTCGGGTTCAAGCTCAGGCAGTGGCGTTTTTTTTAAAGCTTGTCTTCAAAGGTTGTATTCTATTATCATTATCATTATTATTATTTTTATTACTATTATTGTTATTATTAATATTATTAGTATTATTATTAATTATTATTATTACTATAACCATTATTATTACCTTATTATTATGTTATTATTAATGTAATTATTAAGTGTTATTATTAGTAGTATTATGATAAAAATACTGTAAAGATCATAATTATATATAGATATGAGAATAAGTAAAACTATGAATAAGCCATTATCTAAATAAATTATTATTATTATTATTATTATTATTATTATTATTATTATTATTATTATTATTATTATTATTATTATTATTATTATTATTATTATTATTATTATTATTATTATTATTATTATAAGTATTATTATTATTATTATTGTTATTATTATAGTTTTTATTATTATTATTATAAGTATTATTATTATTATTATTATTATTGTTATTATTATAGTTATTATTATTATTATTATTATTATTATTATTATTATTATTATTATTATTATTATTATTATTAGTAGTAGTACTATTTTTATTAGTATTAACATGATTTTAAGATTATTACTATTATTATTAACATTAGTATTAGTATTGTCATTAAGAATATTATTAGTAGTATCATTATCATTAACATTACAATTATTATTAAAATTATCATTTTATATAAAAATTATCATTTCTATTAATATTATTATTATTATTATTATTAAGTATATTTACTAATATTATTATTATAAAATAATACAACTTTTTATTTATTATTATTAATATATTTTATCAAATGATTTTTAGTTATAAAACACTATAGTTAATACATATAACATATCTATATTAACGTTTTTATAATAAATAACCGATTATTTATTTAAAGTATATAAAATAAAAATATTTAAATTAATTATTAATGAAACATATAATTTATTAAGATAACATTTATATCACTAATAATATATAAATTTGTTCGATTACAATTATATGTGTTAATATATATATAAATGATATATGTTCGTGAATCCGAGGCCAACCCTGCATTGTTCAGTTCCGTCGTATGCATATTTTTACTACAAAATATCGTATCGTGAGTTTCATTTGCTCCCTTTTTAAATGCTTTTGCAATATATATTTTTGGGACTGAGAATACATGTGATGCTTTTATAAATGTTTTACGAAATAGACACAAGTAATCGAAATTATATTCTATGGTTGGATTATCGAAATCGAATATCGCCCTTCAAGTCTGGTAACCTAAGAATTAGCGAAATGGCCCCTAATTGACGTGAATCCTAAAGATAGATCTATTGGGCCTAACAACCCCCATTCATGTTTATGGATGGCTTTAGTACTTCGAGATTATTATTATACAGACGACGATGTCTGTGGGGATATTCTATGCATTATGGTTAATGTCGGTTACCAGGTGTTCGATCCATATGAATGATATTTTTATGCAGATGGCTATATGCATGCATGATGTTTATGAGAAATTGAAATATGAAATCTTGTAGTCTATTAAAATTATGGAAATGATTGATTACGATAAACTAAAGAACTCACCAACCTTTTGGTTGACACTTGAAAGCATGTTTATTCTCAGGTATTAAAGAAATATACCGCTGTGCATTTTCTAATATTAAAGATATTACTTGGAGTCATTCATGACATATTTCAAAAGACATTGCATTCGAGTCGTTGAGTTCATCAAGATTATTATTAAGTCAATTATAGTTGAATGTATTATGAAATGGTATGCATGCCGTCAACTTTCGTTGTAAAGAAAATTTGTCTTTTAAAAACGAATGCAATGTTTGTAAAATATATCATATATTGGTCAAATACCTCGCAATTAAATCAACTATTGTGAATCATTTATAATCGGTATGAATGGGTCCTTTCATTGCTATTTGGTTCACGTGAGCAAAACTGAACCTGAAGGCAAGAAACTCGAAGATGTGCCGATTGTTAGAGACTTTCCCGATGTTTTTCCAGATGAGTTACCCGGATTACCACCGCATAGAGACGTAGAATTCCAGATTGACTTAATGCCTGGAGCGGCACCTGTAGCGCGCGCACCATATAGACTTGCACCTTCAGAATTGCAAGAGCTGTCTAGTCAGTTACAAGAGCTTTTAGACAAAGGATTCATTCGACCGAGTTCTTCACCATGGGGAGCTCCAGTTCTTTTTGTAAAGAAGAAGGATGGATCTATGAGACTTTGTATCGATTACAGGGAACTGAATAAGCTGACTATCAAGAATAGATATCCGTTACCAAGGATAGATGATTTGTTTGATCAGTTGCAAGGATCAGGATGTTACTCTAAGATAGATCTGAGGTCAGGTTACCATCAGATGAAAGTAAAGGCGACAGATATACTGAAGACAACTTTTAGAACAAGCTACGAACATCATGAATTTATAGTAATGCCGTTTGGATTGACAAACGCACCGGCAGTGTTCATGAATCTCATGAACCGTGTGTGTAAGCCATATCTTAACATGTTTGTTATTGTATTTATTGATGATATTCTGGTGTATTCTGAGAATGAGGATTAACACGAATAACATCTACGTTTGCTACTTGAGATGCTCAGGAAAGAGCAGCTGTACACGAAATTTTTGAAGTGTGAAATCTGGCTGCAAGAAGTTAAATTTTTGGGTCATATCGTAGGTGTCAATGGTATTCAAGTTGATCCTGCGAAGATAGAAACTGTCAAGAAATGGGAGACGCCTAAGTCGCCAACGCAGATTCGACAATTGTTAGGTCTCGCTGGTTATTATAGGAGATTCATTGAGGGATTTTCTACTATTGCCCGACCGTTAACAGCATTGACTCACAAGGGTAAGAAGTATGAGTGGACTGAGCAACAAGAGTTTGCATTTCAGTTGTTAAAACAAAAATTGACTACTGCTCCGATTTTGTCTTTACCCGAAGGGAACGAGGACTTTGTGATTTACTGTGATGCTTCACGACAGGGTTTTGGTTGTGTGTTGATGCAACGGAAGAAAGTGATTGCCTATGGATCACGACAACTGAAGGTACATGAACAGAATTACACGACACATGATTTGGAACTTGGTGCTTTGGTTTTTGCACTGAAGATGTGAAGACACTACTTGTATGGTACTAAGTTTACTGTTTTCACCGATCACAAGAGCTTGCACATTATCTTCGATCAGAAACAGCTCTACATGAGGCAGAGACGTTGGGTAGAACTATTGAATGACTACGACTGCGAGATCTGCTATTATCCTGGCAAAGCTAACGTCGTTGCAGATGCCTTGAGTAGGAAAGAGAATGCTAAACCTCTCCAAGTTAGAGCGCTGAACATGACTGTCTGAATGAACCTTACTTCTCAGATACGCGATGCACAACTTGAGGCATTGAAAGAAGGGAACATTGTTACTGAATCACTTAGAGGACTGGATAAGAAATTTGTTGAACGAGAAGATGGAACCCGATACTTCATAGACAGAATCTGGGTACTTAAGTTTGGTGGATTAAGGGAACTAGTGTTAGATGAGGCACACAAGACAAGATATTTTATTCACCCTGGATCTGACAAGATGTATCAAGATCTTAAGGCACTGTATTGGTGGCCTAATATGAAAGCCGATATTGTTACCTATGTTGGTAAGTGCTCGACATGTGCTAAAGTCAAGGCAGAACATCAGAAACCGTCAGGACTGCTGACACAGCCGGAGATTCCCCAGTGAAAATGGGAATGTATTGCTATGGGTTTCATTACTAAGTTACCCAAGACTGTGGGAGGTTACAATACGATCTGGGTTATTGTTGATCGTCTCACAAAGTCAGCGCATTTTCTACCGATTAAGGAGACGGATAAGATGGAGAAGCCATCACAGATTTACATAAAAAATGGTTTCCCAACATGGAGTGCCGATATCCATTATTTCTGATAGAGACATCAGATTTATATCTAGATTCTGGCAAACATTGCAGGATGCAATGGGAACTCGTTTAGACATGAGTACAACGTATCACCCACAAACTGATGGCCAAAGCGAAAGAACCATCCAAACATTAGAAGACATGCTGAGGGCATGTGTTATCGATTTCGGATTTGGATGGGATAAACATCTACCACTGGATGAATTCTCGTACAACAACAGTTACCACGCTAGCATAAAGGCCGCGCCTTTCGAAGCACTTTATGACAGAAAGTGTAGATATCCCCTATGTTGGACTGAATTAGGAGGTAGTCAATTGACTGGTCCTGAGATTATACACCAAACAACTGAAAAGATCGTACAAATGCTAGATAGACTGAAAATGGCTCGAAGTCGTCAAAAGAGTTATGCCGACGTTAGAAGGCGAGATTTGGAATTTCAGGTTGGAGACAAAGTCATGCTTAAGCTATCACCCTGGAAGGGTGTAGTGCATTTTGGTAAATGAGGCAAGCTAAGTTCAAGATATATTGGACCATTTGAGATTACCGAAAGGATTGGACCGGTAGCGTACAGACTGAAACTACCGTGAGAACTCAGCGAATTTCATGACACTTTTCATGTTTCTAACTTGAAGAAATGCTTATCGGATGAAAGCCTAGTGATTCCTTTAGAAGAGATACATGTTGATCCCAAGCTTTATTTTGTTGAAGAACCTGTTGAGATCATGGATCGGGAGGTCAAGCGGTTAAAGCAAAGCAGAATCCCGATAGTTAAAGTTTGATGGAACGCCCGTAGAGGACCAGAATTCACGTGGGAGCGTGAAGATCAGATGAGACAAAAGTATCCGCAACTGTTTCCCGAGGAGACGACTTCAGCGGATGTGCACTATAATTTCGGGACGAAATTTTTAATAACAGGTGGGTAATGTAACAACCCTACTTTTTTCGTTACTATCGTTACTTGTCCGTTAATTATTTAACGGTGATCACGTAGAACTTTATGTGTTTAATTGATTTAAATGCATACATGATCCTAGTGGATTACTTGAATTAATATGTTTATATTAATTGATTAACTTGTTTCGGATAACAAAATACTTAGAAAACGACACGATTACGATAATAGCATAGAAAGCCTTTCAGTTTACGGAACTTAGAAAATTGATAAAATAGTTATTTTTAATAATTATTAACTTATGAAAATCTTAATTAATTTATTATTTATTTAATGAATTAAACCCGGTGGATTGCATTTCAACGACCGGTTAACGTTCCGGGGACCCGGTACGGTTAACGACACTCAAAACGGACCACGCGCATACGAGTAATTAAGCAAAACGAGCCCTAGACCCCCTTAGTGGGCCCATCGGCCGAGACACCCCACCCCACCCTATTTGGAGTTGTATTGGTGCATTACTTGTTTAATTGGGTCCATTTAGTTTCATTAGGCCCTAATGCAAGAATAACTAGTAGATTAAAACATTGGAAACCCTCACACACAAAGATACCAGTCGAATTTTTTTGCTCTCTTCCCCTCTCTCTTGGCCATCGATCATCACCACACCACCACCATCACCATCAATCAAAATTGGGTTAAGGCTACTCAAGGGCCATATACGTTTCATTTTGTCCCGATGTAGTCCATATACCCAAAAAATACTATTATAGTCCATAAAATTTAAAAGAATGTATCGATATAGTCCATTGACCTGATAAATAAGGTTGATCGATTTTAAACCGTTGATCTTCAAAAAGGTATAATTTTTTTTTGTCCCGATGTAGCCCATATACCCAAGAAAAAGTACTAATGTAGTTCACATACTTTCAAAAAGTGTATCGATGCAGGCCATAAACTTTCAAAAGTGTATCGATGTAAACAAAAGGTGACCTGTTTAACCGGTAACAGGTTACCTTATGGACTACATCGATACACTTTTTAAATGTTTATGGACTATAATAGTTTTTTTTTTGGTATATGGACTACATCGGGACAAAATAAAAAGTATATGGCCCTTGAGTAGCCTTAACCCATCAAAATTAGAAGAAACTTTGTGCATAAAGGTTGTTCCTTTGATCGTTATCTACACACTAGTACCATTTAATTTGTGCTTAAAGGTATAAAACCACTAACCCTAATCTCTTTAAATCTGATTTTTTTAATTACATAGTGTACAAGATGGCCCGGATACACCCCGTAACCATACGGATGCATCCTGCAACCGTACGGGAGCTGTTCATCAGTATCAGGTCGTTGTTATCGTCATTTTGAGCCCCAAATCTCATTTTTGCACTGTTTTGACACTACAAATCACTTAAAAACATATATAACTCATATACAAACGTTTACTAACATCAATTTGACACCAACAACACTTTTAGATCAAGATTTGTCCAAAAACCCATTTGATACAAAACCTAACAAAAATCTCCTTTTTTACACAAATTAAGCTATGAAATCGACATGTAATTACCTTGTTTGACTCACTGAAATCACTAGCAACTTATTTCACAACTCAATTGAACACAAAAATGAGAATCAAAGGATCAAGGGTTATGGATATAGGATGTGTTTATGAGCGAGTGTGTGTGTTTACCAAAAAAGAAAATGAATTAAAAATACAGATATATACAAGGTCAGGTTTCTTCAATGGGAGGAAACCTCTTCTGTGCCTCGCACGGGTATTTACCAGTTATCTGAAATACGAAACACCTCATTAAGTGGTCCAAATGAGGTCCAATTTAAATAAACAAATATGTTCCGTGACCCTTGTCACGAACTGGTCTCAACCAAATAGTCAAATAATTATAAACATATAATTATTAAAATAACATTTAATAACACATAAGGGCAAAATAGTCAATTCCAGCTAGGCCTAGTCTGAGGGTGTTACAAATCTACCCCCCTTAAAGGAGATTCCGTCCTCGAAATCTGGTCAATCACGATCACAAAAGTCACAGGTTCATCACAACCTCTAATTTCAAACTCAAGTTTGCATCCAAACGATAATACCCTTTGTATTCTAACTCACGTACTCGGTCGACTTACCCTTTACAAGCTTTAAATTAACAAATTCTACAGACTCAAATACCAAAATCACTAGTCAATCCCAACTTTTTGTCATTCGAAACCATCACTATTCCCGACAAAATGCAAAGGATAGCTAATTATCATGACAAACTGTGATGACCCGTCCAAATCCATTTGGATAAATACATCATTCATCGATTTCACAGTGAGGTACTGACCTCTACATGATACGTTTTGTAAACATTGCATTCTTTTAAAAAGACATTGTTGGTCCCTTGCTTAACAACAGGAGTATTGTAGGGGGTGAGTACAATTTCTTTTAATTAACTAACCAATTAAACACAGTTTAGTATTCAAGCATGTAATGTTAATAGAGTCAAAGGTAATTTTTCAATTATTATTCTTTATTGATTAAATCACAAAGAATTACAACTATCCTTGGCGGAATGATAGTTGATTGATACAGATTTACCTAAGTATAGCTATGAGGATAAACTTAAAGCTATTACACGTTTTGGATTCTAAATAAATAAACTCACACCACTAGTTGTTACAAGAGTGGATACAACAATTTATAGTAGTCCTATTAACCGTGTAATAGTTTTATTGTCCACTGGTACATAGGATGTCTGTACTTGTGGGGACAACTGCATCAGAGAGCGTGCTCTCCTCTTTCCTCTTTGGTAGCTATTTGCAGGAACACCCCAATTTGGTTTGGAACCACTATTTGTTTAAACAAATAGAATGTTGTGTTCCCTAGGCATTGACAAAGTATGGCACATGTCTGCACATGCGTTAAACTTCTGCATTCCCACGTGGTCTTGTAAGGTCACTTGTCAGCCGCCGACGCGTGTTCTTTCCTGTTCAACTTTGTCTTTGACTTCTGTTGAATAGTACAATTGATGTAGACCACTCAGGAAACCACCATGCTTGTAATGGAGCATGGTTGTTTTGTGTTGTATGCTGCTTACCAGGTTTACTGGTTCTTCTTATGCTGAGTCACTTGATATTCTTGAATTGATGGGTACTCATCCTGTGCTGATTTGAAGAATACACTCTACCTTGTGCTGGTAGACTAGGCAACATACTGAACACTTGACATAGCAATATTTGCTGTCTATACATAAACAAACTTGTGCTTGCTGCACATAATATTTTAGTGTAAATAAATTACAGTTTTGTCATAATTAAATCCTTAATTATTTTGAGGACTCAACAATCTCCCCCTATTTGATGATGACAAAACTTAAGACATTTAGAGAAAACACTAAAGCCAGCACAGAGGGACCTAATGAAAAATAGGCAGTATATTTGTCCCTTTTAAGCTTTTTTATTTTTTGGGATCTTTTGCTGAGTTATCTATATCTTATAACTTGATATGATTTTGAAGATAAACTCATTTCATTTTCATTACAACAGAGTATATACAGTAATTACAAAACATCATAATGAAAAATGAAGTAACAAAAGATACAATTTGAACACTAGAAGGCTATCTGTCTCTATCTTTATCCTTTTCTAGTTCATCACCAGATAGCTCTTCTTCTTTCACTTTCCAGGCAGCCCAGGCTTCAGGAAACAAGTAAGGCAGCTCAGCAGGGTCATAAAATGGAACATGAGGAGGTAGAATGATGGGATCTCTTCTGTGTGGGCCTTCACCAGTAGATTTCTTTCCTTTAAGCTTTTGAGAAAGTACTTCTTCTACGTTTACTACTGGTGCATTCCCAAATTTTGTTGCTTTGTTGAAGAGCTCTTGGAGTTCTGGCTTCAATGTCTTTTTAATACCACTTTCAGCTTTACTAATGAAATACTCCAATATCTCCATCCATTCACTGAATTCGAAGGTTCTCAAATCAGTGTACTCTACCCTCTCTTGAATGTCATCTTCCCTGCTGATATTGAAAGCTCTTTTTGTGCCTCTGTGTACTTTGATGATCTTGCTGGGATTTGATCTCCTGGTCAATACATCACCATACTTGCTCCTATAATAGTGATCAGATAACTCAATTGTTCGTTCAGTTTATATAGGAGCAGTAGCATGTGCTTTCTCAGCAGCTTCCAGTTCATCAAGAGCTTTATCTTGTTCCTTAATAATAGCTTTAGCTAGCTTGAGGGACTCATCCTCTTGCTTTCTATCAGCAGCCAATTTAGCTTCTACTTCCTGAAGCCTTACCCTTTCAGCATATTCAGCATCAGCATCCTCCCTTCTTTTCCTTTCAACTTCTAAGCCCAAAAGATAATCATTGGCAGTAATATTCAAGGACTTTGCTATTTCAATCATTTTCCTTCCCTCTTCAGTTCTAAGGGCATCACGATACTGCCTTAGATCCATACCCAGTTGCCAAGCCTCGTGAAATTGAGCTTTCTCTTCATCAGTATTTAGCCTTTAACCACTGTTATTTAGATACACGCCAATTTCAATGCCATAAGTTAAGGCAGTGATGTAGAATGGCTGATGAAGAGGATGATGTAGCAATCTAACTTGGCGTATCCTTTCAGAAATACCTGCTTGTCTTTACTCAAGCAATTCAGGTACAGTGATCTCCATCCTGTAAGCCTCTCTTTCATCTGGATTCATTCTTAATAGATTTGGCTCACCACGGGAAACTGAATCATCTTCCCAAGTTGTGTGTTTATCATGTGGCTTTGGGGAAGATGGAGGATACATGATTGATTCTGATATGCCTGAAGAACTCACTGAAAACTGATTAATATGTTCATCCTGTGTTCTGTTAAAATAAGTAAGAGTCCGGGGAGTGATAGGTGATTGAACAAATAAGTGATCTCCTCTACCCCAGACTGTGAAGTCAGTAGGATCAACAGTATCATCATCTTGTTTAACACCCAGCTCAACCGCCTTGGCCGGGTCTTCAACACTTGTTTCACCTAGCAGCACACTACTGGCTGGGTCTTCTATCACAACCCTCCTTGCTATGTCTTCAGAACCAGCTGTCTGATTAGTATCAGCTGGAGGCAAATAGGGAACAACTGCAAGATGCTCCCCCTTAACATCATCAATATCAAGGTCTGTTATTTTTGCTGGCTGTTGTTATGTAGCTGGCTGAGCAGAAGATGCTGGTCGAGAAGATAAGCTAGTTTCTAATATTGCATCAAGCCTTTTCATGAACACGTCAGCTCTTACTCCTCCTGACCCAGTAGATTGCAGATAATCTTTCATTTCGTCAGGTGTCATTCTTTTGATCCTGTCTGCTCGCTCAGCATACAGCTTTGCCCTTTTCTTGTCATACTTAACCATGAACTTAGCATTTCTTTTACGAGTATCTCCATTGTACTTTTTAATGCTGATTAGTTCATCATTAATATCCAACTTGTCTGGGTCCAGGCTTCTTCTATGTTTAATTCTGTGATGCTTACGAGCAACATAAGCCTCCCATTTGGAATTAAAGGCATCATTTAAATCTTGCTGCCTCTTCAGATGTCTCTCCAGTTTTCTTTTCATTTTCCTTTCAATCGTTTGAGAGACAACAAAAGATTCAGCAACAGCCAGCTCAGAAACATCACTGGGCTTACTGCCAGAACCAATATCATCTACTGATGTGGCAGACACACTGGGTTAAGATTCACCAGCTGCCTGTACACCAGCTTCAGTATGAGCGTTGCTGGGCTTAGTGCCAGCACCTTGATCAGTACCAGTACCATCATCATCGCCATCTCTCCTTTGCTGTCTAGGAGCCTTTTCATGCTCATGCTCCCCCTCAGATTGTTTTCTCTTTTTGGACTTCTTTTTAGACTTCTTCTCCCCTTTTTTGTCATCAGCAGGGGCAGAAGGGTGATCAGGGGAAACATGTGCATCAAGGTCACTATCTGACTCAGGAACAGAAAATGCAAAGTTGTTCCAGTCAGCATCAGCAGGAGAAAATAGGCACCAGGATCTACACCATATTTTCGGAGACACAGATTTGAAGCTCTAACTTCATTTCTTGCAACACTCAAGGCCATTTGATTAACAGTGGCCCTAACATCAGCTTGTAGGGCAGCCATTTGTTGCATAGTCTCCACCAATTGAAGATAAGCAGAGACAGGAACCATATTAGCCATTTGCTGTTCCTGCGAATCCAACCTCTCTGTTAATACCCGATTCTTTTCATTAAGAAAAAGATTCCTTCGATTAGCAGCATCAAGATCAGTTTGAAGATGAGCAATATGATCAGCATATTCATTATGAGAGATGATTCACCTCTTGAGATCCTCCTCTTCTTCAAATTGTTTGACAATAGCATCCACCGCTAGATCAGCAAAAGCACATACTTGTTTGAGCTGGTTTTCAATGGTAGAAGTGGTAACCTCCCCAGCTCTGCGTATGGCTTCAGTCATTCTATCAATAATAGCAGAGTGAATGGTGCTTTGTAGATCTGGTGTAACTTCGGCTAATGTCTTATAGACATCCAGAGTGGAGATGGCAGCCACCTCATCATCATTAAAGCTACTGGTTGAGGGGCGATCAGTAGCAGCCAACATAGAAATACCTCCATGGGGTGGTGGAGGTGGAAGGTCAGAATCTGACTCGTCACCATGATCACCATTATTTGTACCCTCACCCGAAGGTTTAGAACCACTGATATTCTTGTCAGCATCATCAGTTAGACCCATTGGTTTGTCTTTGGAACCAGTCACATTATCATGAGTGACTGGTCCGCCCTTACCAGTACCTTTATCAACATCACCATCAGATGAAGAAGATGATGAGGAAGAAGCTGATGAATCAGAAGGTACTGGCGAATCAGGGACATTTTGCATAACACATTTACCAGTAGCTGGATCTATGATGAACTTGAGAGGCCTCCATGTACCAGGCCATGGAGAAGTAACTGGAGCCATACCAAAGTAGTGATAGTATGGCTGCTCATTAACTTGTTGTAGCGTGGCCAACCTCTCATATATCTCTTCTCTTGCTGGTCGATCCAGCTGAGATAATAGCTCAGTCAGCTCCTCTTCTGGTAATTTGCTGGCTGAAACTATAGCACTCTGGGGATCAATAGTCAGCTGATCCACCAGCAAGGCAACTCTGGGAGTGATGGATGATCCCTATAGACGAAGTTAGGTACAACTTCATCAGGATCTGGTACCTGGCACACATATGGTTTCTTCTCAGCAGAAGCAGTAGCCTGAGAAGAATTAGTGGTGGCAGTAGCAGAGGTACCAGCATCCATAGTGGGTTCCGTAAAACCAGTGACATGTGCAGAATAGGCAGCATTTGCTACGATAAGCTCATCAGTAAGCATCACGTCATCTTGGTCACTACCTGTGATAATCTCCTCAATAGAAGCAGTTAGAGAAGTGTAACATCCCAGGTAACACGTTCCCCGTAGCATGATATTGTCCACTTTGCCCGTAGGCGCACGGATTTTTCTTGGCAACCATACACGACGAGCACTTTTCCAGGAGGTCACCCATCCTGGTAGTGCCCTCACATGAGCACGCTTAACTGCAGAGTTCTCATGGGATCTGCTGCGCTTGTGGTCCCAAAACGCGTCATGCTAGGAAAGGTCTCCACACCCTTATAAGGCATGCTTCGTTCCCCTCTCCAACCGATGTGGGACGGATGTAACACGAATGTTACAATCCTCCCTCCTAATGGGACACAGCGTCCTCGCTGTGCACGTTTGGTCCAGGGCCTGGCTCTGATACCAAATGTAACATCCCAGGTAACACGTTCCCCGTAGCATGATATTGCCCGCTTTGCCCGCAGGCGCACGGATTTTTTTGGCAACCACACACGACGAGCACTTTTCCAGGAGGTCACCCATCCTGGTAGTGCCCTCGCATGAGCCCGCTTAACTGCAGAATTCTCATGGGATCTACTGCACTTGTGGTCCCAAAACGCGTCATGCTAGGAAAGGTCTCCACACCCTTATAAGGCATGCTTCGTTCCCCTCTCCAACCGATGTGGGACGGATGTAACACGGATGTTACAAGAAGTAACAGTGGTAGTGCCAGAAATATCAACATCAAGAACCTCCTGAACAATATTACCAATGACCTTTTCAAGTGCAGGAGGAGGTTCCATTATCATCTCCTCAACCACTACAGAATCAGTGGTTGAAGCAGCAAGACCAGAGACAGTAGGAGGAGTAGCAGAAATATCAGCAGTAGCTAACTCCTCATTATCAGTAAGAACAGTGGAACCAGCAACCACATTGTCTCCAGTAGAGCCAGCAGCAGTAGAAGCAATAGTACAGTAGCAGTACCATCAGTAGACAAATCAGTAGACAAATCAGTAGCACCAAAACTAGTAGCAGAAATGGAGAGCTCATCAGTAGAAACACTAACATCCTTTTCTTGCTCCCCCTCTGCCTATTCATCTACCCTGCTAAGAACTGAAACAAAAGAATATTTTATGTTAACAACTGTAGAACCAAATAAATTTGACTCAACAATTGCATCTGTTGTTGGTCTCTGGGGACAGACTGGTGATTTAGTCAGCCCTTCGATTGAGACAGAGTTAGGTGTCTGTAAGTATAGTTGTGACTCTACTGACTCATTGGCAACACATGTTGACCCAGATAGTGTAAGAGTTCTGGCTGATAATGATGTAGGAGTGAGACTCTTAGCATGATCCAAGTAACATTTAGGATGTGCAGTGGCCTGAGCTGATTCAACACGATGAGGAACCAGCTCAAGACTGCTTTGGGGGTCAGTTATGTTCTCTGCTGGTTGTACTGTCAACAGAGGATATTGCAGTATGTTCATTTTAGAAAAATGTGGAAGTGCCTGGTTAGAAGAGTATGGGTTGCTACTCTTCTTAACACTAGTTTTAAAACCAGTCAGCTTGGGAGTAAAGGTTGTGCCTTTGACTCTACTAGCATTTTTCAAGTCAGCAGTTAAAAGATTTTTAATTAGGTTAGAGATTTCTGCTGTTTGGTCTAGAGACGCACCAGGTTCCATAGCAGCTTTCTTTGCAGAAGTTGAGACTGGGGCAATCCCTCCTGTGGTTTGCTTGGAGCCAGCTTTAGCTCCTTTGGATTTACCTGTTACCAAGAAATAATTAAGCAACGGATTCCAATACTAGAAGTGGGTAGTCAGTATATAAGACTAGGGCTGTTCTTTATGATCAGAGAGCACTAGATTCTAATACAACTACTGCTTTACCAGTATGTGAGACGGTGGCTGTACTAGTTGAGGTAGCTAGCTTCTTCCTTTTCACATCTGGCTTTTACTGAGGTCCCTCCCCCTCAGCTGGTGCAACACCAGAGGCAATCGTTGGGTTTACTCCACCCCGAGCAGCAAGATACTCGATCATGCCTGGTGTTAAACTAGTATATGGAGCAGCAGGAGCATCTTTTGGCATTCCCCCTTATTTTGAAGGCAGGTCGAATGATTGATCAGCAATCTGCTGGTAAGCTTCACCCAGCTCATTCTCAAAAACAAGGATCAAGAACCTTGGAAAGGGGATTAGATATGTTCGTTTGGGTGCAAGCACCATTTCCCTTAACCTGAGGTATATCTCAGCTGCGTAGTCAATGTTCCTGTTGAACAGCAAACCATGACCAATTTTGAGTTCAAAATCTTAGCACTGATCAAAGCTACCGGACTTTTGGCTGATGCACTGGGTCAGCAGTCCAAAGAAGTAATACCATAGTGGTGGCATGTTCTTCCTTAGTGGTGTATGAGTAATTGGACCAGCATATCCAATCGTATCCAGCACTTCCCTCCTCAAATCATTGCTCGTCGGAGAATTAACAAATGGACCACAGGGTAATTGAAGGGCACGTCGGAGGGCATCAACAGTTATCAAGCAGTTTAGGGTTTCAGTCACCATGCCACGAATACAAGGAGCATTCTGTTGAGTGGTGGCCATGGTGGTAGTATACCAAAATCTCGCTAAACAGGCCGGATAGAGGCAAGAAGGAACTCCGGTGATGGATCTCGCCAAGGGGCATCGCCTGATGTAGTCGATCAAAGCCTCATAGCCAATGTTGGCTTTAGACTTGGGAATAGAGAGAGCGTGTGCTGCATTGCCTCTGGAAAGGCGAATCAGTGCATGGTCTGGTACATTATTGGCCCTTATCAGGTTGGGGTGAAGATTGAACAGCGGACCCTGTACAGCTTGTTCCTCAATGACCGGAGGAGGGTGTTGTTGCTAGTGTTGTTGTTGTTCCACCTGTTGTTGTTGCTGTTGTTGTTCCTCTGGCTGATTCTCAGCATGTGGTGATTGGTGTTGTTGTTCTGTCATTGATGAAATGTTGAAGATGAATGTATGAAGTATTTGAAGATTTGGGATTTTTTAGAGAGAAGAGTGTGTATTTGAAAGGTAAATCAAAGAGTTAATAACCGAAGGTTATTATGTAGAATTGATCGCCTTATTTAACCTTTCGGATTGGTGGAAAAAGTGCAGGAGAGAGAAAATGTCAACTGTCATCTGCAGGCGCGTGGGCAGATGTGACAGACTGGCACGTTTTCGAGGGGACACAGACTGTTGACATGACGTTTAATCAGCTTGAACACTCATACCTCCCATTAAGCATTAAATGCAGCAGTTTTCAATTCAATTTGAAGTTAAAAACCTTAAGATAAATTTTGTATTAAATACAAAAATTCTTTGTGACATTGAATATGTAATGAATTTAATTTTAAATCATTGGAAGTAAATGAGTTTCAGATTTAAGGTATCATTTAAGTATTGTGAGCTATTTATTATTTCGTTTTGAACATTGAATAACCATGATATAAAAGACCTTTTTATGCTGACTGTTTGACATGTAGGCAGTAAGTGAAAGAAATTTTGACTTACTGGTTTGCCCTACATGTTGTAGAGCCAGCACACCAACAAAATTGCCTTTTATTTTAAAGTTCAAACATACCCAGCTCAGAGATGAGATAGTTAAAACGTTTCTCATCTAAGGGCTTTATGAAAAGATCTGCTAACAGCTGGTCTGTTAAAATAAAGTGTAGCTCCACATCTCCTTTTTGAACATGATCCCTTATGAAATGATATCGAACGTCAATGTGCTTTGTTCTAGAATACATCACAGGATTTTTGGTAATAGCAATAGCACTTGTGTTGTCACAGTAGATTGGAGTTTTTGTAACATGAACACCATAGTCCTTCAGCTGGCTTTGCATCCATAGTACTTGTGCAGTACAACTACCAGCAGAAACATATTCTACCTCAGGAGTAGATGTGGACACAGTATTTTGCTTTTTGCTCATCCAGCTGACTAGCCTACCACCCAGTAATTGGCAACTACCAGTAGTACTTTTCCTATCTATTTTACACCCTGCAAAGTCAGCATCTTAATACCCAATTAGCTCAAAATCCTGGTCTTTGGGATACCAAAGACCACGTTTAGCAGTACCTTTCAGATACCTAAATATCCTTTTTACTGACTCTTTAGGATCAGCTTGATATCTGGCACAGAGACATGTGGCAAACATAATATCTGGTCTGCTGACTGTAAGATAAAGTAGGGATCCAATCATACCTCTATATTTAGTGATATTGACTGGTTCACCATTGAGATCAGTATCTATTTTAATAGATGCTGCCATTGGGGTCCCTATATCTTTTAAACAGGCCAGACCAAATTTTTTTAACATATCTTTGATATATTTATCCTGACTTATAAAAATTCCATCATCAAGTTGTTTAATTTGGAATCCTAAAAAGTATTTGAAATCTCTTTGTAAGCTCATTTCATATGTCTTTGACATAAGTTTTGAAAAATCTTGACAATGTTTCTCATTTTTAGATCCATAAATAATATCATCCACATATATCTGTACCAGCAAGAGATCACCATCTATCTCTTTTGAGAACAGAGTGGTATCAATTGTTCCAACTTTAAAACCTATACTAGTGAGATACACATGAAGTGTCTCATACCATGCTCTTGGTGCCTGTTTGTGTGCAACCCGGAAATTTCCAACCAAATTTAAACTTTAATCTTTATATGTTTCCGACATGATAAGCAATATTTGTTAAGTTAAATTTCAAGAATTTTAAACTATGTTCATACATTCATTCAACCTCGACCAAGTTCCAACGATTCACGAACCATTAAACGAATATGATTATATATGTATATGTGTATATATATTATAACTTGAAACGTAAACAAAATATTAGATTAAATACTTTATATGATTGTAACTGTTTCAAAATGTTTATCAATGGAATTAGAAGATAAGATCAAATGATTGAATTATCAGATATATTGAATTATGATTACAAGTCTCTGTTGAAAGGCCCACGTTGATTTGAGAAGTCTTTCCATTTTAACAATATTCGGAAAATTGTAAAGTAATTTATAAATAAGAACAAATTGTCAATCATTGAGAACTAGACAAAGGATAGTGGAAGATTGAATCTCATAAAGACTCGATTGATCTATTTAATTTCAAACGTACAAAAACGTTTTCAGTTTAAAAAGAACTTTATTATTAAAACGTATATAACTTTTATAAATATCTAGAACCACTTTTGACAACTCATTACTTAACTAGTATGATAAAGATAACGATATTTATATTTTATTTTATTAAATATATATAACGATTTAAATTAAAATTATATATATTTATACGCGTATTATACGTACATAGTTTTATACTTTTACTATACTTAAACTTTACCTTTACTTTATTTTTACTTTACTTTAACTTTAATAATTCACTTTAATAATTCATACTTTAATAATTCACTTTAATAATTCACTTTAATAATTCATACTTTAATAATTCACTTTAATAATTCATACTTTAATAATTCACTTTAATAATTCAAAAATCTATTATAAATAGAATTCAATAGGTTTCATTATTTTATAGAAACTTGAAAATATTTTTCTCTAAACTCTCTCAATCGATTTACATATATATATTTACTCCGTATTATTTCAAGATATTATTAGTATACATAAAATATTATGACGGAGTGCTGTCCGAGTGATTTCGAAATTGTTTTTCGAGTGGGATAGGATTAAGGAAATTATGGGTTATAGCTATGGAGGTGATTGAGTATGGTTCATGGGTATGCTCGTGAGGTCAATATAGTGTTTATCATTTCCGTTGCGTCTACGTACCTTTCCTGCAATATTGAATCTCAATATTGATACGTGAGTATATAGTCCCTTTTAAACTCTAAATATTTTTGGGCTGAGAATACATGCGCTGTTTTTATAAATGATTTACGTTATGGACACAAGTGATCAAAAATAAATTCTACGTTGAGTTGTACCATGGCATATCTCTTTATACTTGGTAGCTAATATTTACGTGAGGAGCGTAAACGCGAATCCTGTTGATAGATCTATTGGGCCTAACAAACCCCATCCAAAGTACCGGATGCTTTAGTACTTCGAAATTTATATCATGTCCGAAGGAGGATCCCGGAATGATAGGGGATATTCTTATATGTATCTAGTTAATGTCGGTTACCAGGTGTTCACCATATGAATGATTATTTTTGTCTCTATGCATGGGACGTATATTTATGAGAACTGGAAATGAAATTCTTGTGGTCTATTAAAATGATGGAAATAAATGATTATGATAAACTAATGAACTCACCAACCTTTTGGTTGACACTTTAAAGCATGTTTATTCTCAGGTGTTAAAGAAATCTTCCGCTGTGCATTTGCTCATTTTAAAGATATTACTTGGAGTCTTTCATAGCATATTTCGAAGAACGTTGCATTCGAGTCATTGAGTTCATCAAAGATTATCATTAAATCAATTTATAGTTGGATAGTGGATATTATGAAATGGTATGCATGCCTGTCAATTTTCGATGTAAAGAAAGATTGTCTTTTAAAAACGAATGCAATGTTTGTAAAATGTATCATATAGAGGTCAAATACCTCGCAATGTAATCAACTATTGTGAATCGTTTATAATGTATATGAACGGGTCCTTTCAGTTGGTATCAGAGCGGTGGTCTTAGCGAACCAGGTCTGCATTAGTGTGTCTAACTGATAAGTCGATAGGATGCATTAGTGAGTCTGGACTTCGACCGTGTCTGCATGTCAAAAGTTTTGCTTATCATTTTGTGTCGAAAATTAACTACTTATCATCCTCAGGAAATTACCTGCTTATTATTTTTAGTCTAAGACACGTCTTGCTGCATTGATTGCATGAATAGTGTATAGACAAAAATTCATATCTTAGCATATCTGCTAAATCATATCTTATCGTATCTGTTACTTTAAACCTTGCCTGACATATCCCGCAAAGTCCTCCGTAATCTACGAAATCTTTTGATCTATATATATATATATATATATATATATATATATATATATATATATATATATATATATATTCTATGTAATTAGAATACCATCCGTTAGCCAAAAACATTTCATATCAAAAAAAAAAAAAAAAAAAATCCTTTATCCAATCGTACGAAATGGAATTCGTCATCAGTTCAAGTCACTCAGATTCCGAAATGGAATCCCATTCAAGCTCCGAAAGCAGTGTGACAGAAATAGATCAACAAATTAGTCATCACCTATTCTGGATGAATTGGGGATGGGTTCGTAGCCTCCTCAATCATTGGAGACAAGAAGAAGGTGATCCCTTCCATCCACCACATTGCCCTCTTGACGAAAAACCTGAAGCACTTACCAGCAAACCTGTTCGAAACACCATGTTCTCGCTCATTTCCAGAGTATCTCGTCACGATTATATATTACATCAAATTTTAGATTTTATTTATCCGCTCATCCGAACCGACAATCACCCCGGTGTAATAGAAAAAGTCAACGAGCTTCGCGCTCGGGTAGTAACTTTGGAGAATATGGTGCAGAGATTTCAAACACCAGCAGCAGCATCAGCAGCATAACCAGTACCACCATCATCAACGCCAACAGTACCATTACCACCTCCAACCACAACTGCGTCGTAAACCTCAACTTCACAATCTGTCCCACGAGCATTAACGTCATACGCACCATAGATACCAAGGAGTACCAACAACAATAACTGACGAAGTATTAATTCATAACTTCATTGGAGAAACATTCCGCGGCAATTATGTAATCTCTAAAGTCTTAGAGATTATCTAATCTAGCCCTAACCATAAATCAGTTAAGCGAACCAAAATGATAGAAGGAAGAGTAGAAACCCTGACAAAAATGGTGTGTGATTAACAAGATAAACTTGCTTTACCAATAGCATCAACAGTACCGTCAGCGCTACCAACATCGTCAGTAGAGTCAACATCCGAATCAACAACACCGATAACATCACAAACTCCGTCAGTTCAAGAATCATTGTGGACATCATTACGAATCAATAACGTGTATATTGTATCAACGAGTTATGAAGAATTAACTCATTCCCTCTGAAGAAATTATATGTATATTATATATATATATATATATATATATATATATATATATATATATATATATATATATATATATATATATATATATATATATATATATATATTTGAAATAAATCTTTCCGTGCTAAGCTATTGTGTGTGAATCTTAACTACTCGGTTAATTCATACTACAAATATGCAATAATGTATGTCCTTCGGCCGCAACTTAACCAGCGTTAACTACAATCTCTGTCGCAATTCAACAAATTCCAATTCATAATAAATCAAGTATATATTTGATTTTACACTTTCATCATCGATGTACCCGAAATTTTTCAGATAACATCATTCGTACTTTGCGAAATTCACAAGAATTCCACGAATCGAACATCATACATCAACAAATAACGAAGTATTGATTCATAATTTCAATGTCATTAAAGAAATACTGCGTAAAAGTTATGTACTTTTTAAAGCCTTTAGGGATTATTCAATTCTAGTTTCAACCGTAAATCAAATGAGTTTAATTTAACATTAACTCATTAAATCTATGTTACATCTGAAGAAAATATACATATATATATTTTCATAAAGACTGTAATAAAATTCTTTTGTACAAAATATTAATTGTGATTTTTTTTAACGGGGAGGTAATACCCGAGAGATATATAAATTCACAAATAATATGTTACATTCTTCGAATCTGATTCAGCAAATCATCCATTATACTCCCTACTTTCACAACAATATACATTCTTTTATAGAAATCAAAACAACCATACTCATTCAAAATTTAATTACATATTCTGATTTTGAAATCTCAAAATTCAACTCGAGATATGACCAAAATCATCACTCTTAGATCCTTACATCTTTCACAAGCCATATTTTGACTTCAAAACTGTGTTAGAACATCAAATGTATGTTAACGATTACAATCTGTGTTCAAACCCTTCGAAAATTTCTGAAGACACTTCGAATGATGAGCAATCGAGATGATGATCCAACCACATGTTACCCACAGTTATGTACCCGAAAAACTCTTGCAACCAAAGTAAAAGTTTAAACAACGTATCCGCGTCAGATTCTTTGGCATTTATTAGCAAAAATAACTTTGCGACTCCTATTCAAAGTAGCCAGTTTTGTCACAGCTCCAGCAAGTCAACTTCGACTTTTCAGTCAGACTAACCTTATTATAACCTTGAGATATACACCATCGTTACCAGGGAACCTTTTACATTCCACCACATTATTAGCAGATGTACCAACAACTTCATTACCCTTTGACTTTAGCCTCTCCAAAAAGTCATTATAATTATTTATTGAAACCCCATCATTTACTCATTCGCATCTTGTCATGAGAATTGCCATACGAATCATTGGGAATTAGCAATCAGTATTTTGAAATCTCGCGGCATGTCTACACCAACAGTTATATGTGTATATATAACGTCTATCTTCTGGACTTAATTTGAATGTGAAGTTTCTGAAAAACACTCCGAACTAAGAATTGGTTCTCCGAAAATGGAACAAATGCTGATGAAGCAGCAAAAACTAAAAACGACTTTAAACGGTAAAAGCTGGATGATAATGATGAAGTGTGCTGGCAAAGCGCAGAAAAAGAGAAGTTTTGGAACTGGAAAACGGATTGAGCAGAGTAGGAAGGAGGCTGTGGACAAATTACAAAGACTGAACCTGACTTCAAAGGATCCAAATGATTCAGTACCTGCTGAAGTCATTAACGAATACCTTGCTCCTGACTCTAAACCCCTGCGGACAATATTCTTCATCATCCTCTGATATTAGAAATTCTAAAATATCATCATATCTTTTATTATAAATATCCTCCATATTTTTGAAGATATTTTCTTAATTTTTCTTATTTGAAATCATTTACCTCTTCGCACTATCTGTATTACATCATAAAAGAACCTATTTTAGTTTCTAAATTCTGAAACATTCAAGTTTAAAATAGGAATATTTTGAAGTAGTGTTGGGAACTGAAGCATGAATTAGTATAATATAATGACACTTGATCAACGTAATTATATTACAGTAAGTCATGCTGAGTTTCTAAAAGGAGCGTGATGATTCACAGATCATAACATCATCATGTGCCATGTTATACGACTCTTGTATTCTATTTAACCTCTAAAATATCAAGAAAATATTTCTTGATGATTCGGCCTTTTCCAAGGTATTCTAGTAATTTGACAAGTCAAGATCGTGCCATCACAATTTCCTTCCTAGAACATTAACAATGTTCATTCCGAAATTCATATCTGTGAATTCTGGACCATTACAAGCGGTGCTTAATCGCAAGAAGAAGAAACAAAAGGATAAAACTCCGAAATAGAAATTGGGGTACAAATTGCAGCAAATAAAAGAGAGCATTAACTGTGAATGATAATGATTATAGAAGACAGAAGCAGAGACTTAGAAATATAAGGGAACATATAAAGCTCAACGATAAACCAGAAATTATAAACCATATATATCGATGCATATAGCAATATAAAGACACGGGAGAACTAGAAACACTATAAACCCAAGAGTATAGTAGAAGTAAATAGATTCTTCAGGCGGTAGATGAAAAAGAAGAATGACCGATATGAAAGTTAGAAGTATATCGAGAATCAGAACTGGATGGAGCATATTGATGAATACTTTAATATATGAGTTGAGGGGGAAAGAATAGAAGGTGATGAAACATGACTAGGAACTTAGAAATCAACAGATTTAACTCACACAATGGCGGAATAAGTGAATCAAACCCTCTAGTGAATAGGTTAACTTTTTTTTGATTAATTTAGTCAAACCACAACTAAATCAAGTGTGATTAGATCAACACCTAGAGCTATTATTCACCACCTGAGTGATTTGGACTGAGAGAGAATCGAAAGAGCTCACTAGATCTGAGTGTGTGTAACAAATAAGAGGCTTAACCTAAAATGAAGAACATAAGACTTTATATACCCCTGCTGTTGAATCACCCATACGATTCATTCATCATACGTACGAGTTGGCTTCATTAGCCATACGGGTGATCACTCACTCGTGTCTTCTCATTTAGGTTGTAATTATGACTTAGCTCAGCATCAACCGTGCGTATGAGCCTGTCATCCGTACTAGTGAGGCTTCACTCGTACGTCTGACTAAGTCTAACATAGTCAAACATCTAAATCTCATTCCTGCAGTTCCTGTAACCACATACAAACACGGATAGGATAATAACGAGTAATCATGGTGGCCTGTAAACTGTTGTACCTGCAATGGACGTGGGTAAATATCTAGGGACTTGCATAAAATGCATCAACAGAAGGTGTGAGTTGTAAGGAAACGAAGGAGGTGAATTTATAAGAAAATCTCCGACAAAACAATTAAAATGGACGATCGCATTTAAAGCGGATCCTAATTCCCTTGATTACCGGAGAGTCAAATCTTATTAAGAAGATTTTCTTCAAATCCCTTGAAATCTGGGAATCAATCATATCTACGTTAAATGATAAGATGAATCTACACTTACTCATTTCACTCTTCTATGTTAGCTTCATTCGTACTCTTCATATAAATGGATTGTTTATCCAAATTATTCGGTGATGATAAAACTCTAATTTTCAGCCCGTATGCATCATGAAAACATACTTATTATCATTCACGACCTTTTCACTCAAATTTCGGGACGAAATTTCTTTAACGGGTAGGTACTGTGACAACCCGGAAATTTCCAACCAAATTTAAACTTTAATCTTTATATGTTTCCGACACGATAAGCAATATTTGTTAAGTTAAATTTCAAGAATTTTAAACTATGTTCATACATTCATTCAACCTTGACCAAGTTCCAACGATTCACGAACCATTAAACGAATATGATTATATATGTATATGTGTATATATATTATAACTTGAAACGTAAACAAAATATTAGATTAAATACTTTATATGATTGTAACTGTTTCAAAATATTTATCAATGGAATTAGAAGATAAGATCAAATGATTGAATTATCAGATATATTGAATTATGATTACAAGTCTCTGTTGAAAGACCCACGTTGATTTGAGAAGTCTTTCCATTTTAACAATATTCGGAAAATGGTAAAGTGATTTATAAATAAGAACAAATTGTCAATCATTGAGAACTAGACAAAGGATAGTGGAAGATTGAATCTCATAAAGACTCGATTGATTTATTTAATTTCAAACGTACAAAAACGTTTTCAGGTTAAAAAGAACTTTATTATTAAAACGTATATAACTTTTATAAATATCTAGAACCACTTTTGACAACTCATTACTTAACTAGTATGATAAAGATAACGATATTTATATTTTATTTTATTAAATATATATAACGATTTAAATTAAAATTATATATATTTATACGCGTATTATACGTACATAGTTTTATACTTTTACTATACTTAAACTTTACCTTTACTTTATTTTTACTTTACTTTAACTTTAATAATTCACTTTAATAATTCATACTTTAATAATTCACTTTAATAATTCACTTTAATAATTCATACTTTAATAATTCACTTTAATAATTCATACTTTAATAATTCACTTTAATAATTCAAAAATCTATTATAAATAGAATTCAATAGGTTTCATTATTTCATAGAAACTTGAAAATATTTTTCTCTAAACTCTCTCAATCGATTTACATATATATATTTACTCCGTATTATTTCAAGATATTATTAGTATACATAAAATATTATGACGGAGTGCTGTCCGAGTGATTTCGAAATTGTTTTTCGAGTGGGATAGGATTAAGGAAATTATGGGTTATAGCTATGGAGGTGATTGAGTATGGTTCATGGGTATGCTCGTGAGGTCAATATAGTGTTTATCATTTCCGTTGCGTCTACGTACCTTTCCTGCAATATTGAATCTCAATATTGATACGTGAGTATATAGTCCCTTTTAAACTCTAAATATTTTTGGGCTGAGAATACATGCGCTGTTTTTATAAATGATTTACGTTATGGACACAAGTGATCAAAAATAAATTCTACGTTGAGTTGTACCATGGCATATCTCTTTATACTTGGTAGCTAATATTTACGTGAGGAGCGTAAACGCGAATCCTGTTGATAGATCTATTGGGCCTAACAAACCCCATCCAAAGTACCGGATGCTTTAGTACTTTGAAATTTATATCATGTCCGAAGGAGGATCCTGGAATGATAGGGGATATTCTTATATGTATCTAGTTAATGTCGGTTACCAGGTGTTCACCATATGAATGATTATTTTTGTCTCTATGCATGGGACGTATATTTATGAGAACTGGAAATGAAATTCTTGTGGTCTATTAAAATGATGGAAATAAATGATTATGATAAACTAATGAACTCACCAACCTTTTGGTTGACACTTTAAAGCATGTTTATTCTCAGGTGTTAAAGAAATCTTCCGCTGTGCATTTGCTCATTTTAAAGATATTACTTGGAGTCTTTCATAGCATATTTCGAAGAACGTTGCATTCGAGTCATTGAGTTCATCAAAGATTATTATTAAATCAATTTATAGTTGGATAGTGGATATTATGAAATGGTATGCATGCCTGTCAATTTTCGATGTAAAGAAAGATTGTCTTTTAAAAACGAATGCAATGTTTGTAAAATGTATCATATAGAGGTCAAATACCTCGCAATGTAATCAACTATTGTGAATCGTATATAATGTATATGAACGGGTCCTTTCAGTTGGTATCAGAGCGGTGGTCTTAGCAAACCAGGTCTGCATTAGTGTGTCTAACTGATAAGTCGATAGGATGCATTAGTGAGTCTGGACTTCGACCGTGTCTGCATGTCAAAAGTTTTGCTTATCATTTTGTGTCGAAAATTAACTACTTATCATCCTCAGGAAATTACCTGCTTATTATTTTTAGTCTAAGACACGTCTTGCTGCATTGATTGCATGAATAGTGTATAGAAAAAAATTCATATCTTAGCATATCTGCTAAATCATATCTTATCGTATCTGTTACTTTAAACCTTGCCTGACATATCCCGCAAAGTCCTCCGTAATCTACGAAATCTTTTGATATATATATATATATATATATATATATATATATATATATATATATATATATATATATATATATATATATATTCTATGTAATTAGAATACCATCCGTTAGCCAAAAACATTTCATATCAAAAAAAAAAAAAAAATCCTTTATCCAATCGTACGAAATGGAATTCGTCATCAGTTCAAGTCACTCAGATTCCGAAATGGAATCCCATTCAAGCTCCGAAAGTAGTGTGACCGAAATAGATCAACAAATCAGTCATCACCTATTCTGGATGAATTGGAGATGGGTTCGTAGCCTCCTCAATCATTGGAGACAAGAAGAAGGTGATCCCTTCCATCCACCACATTGCCCTCTTGACGAAAAACCTGAAGCACTTACCAGCAAACCTGTTCGAAACACCATGTTCTCGCTCATTTCCAGAGTATCTCGTCACGATTATATATTACATCAAATTTTAGATTTTATTTATCCGCTCGTCCGAACCGACAATCACCCCGGTGTAATAGAAGAAGTCAACGAGCTTCGCGCTCGGGTAGTGGCTTTGGAGAATATGGTGCAGAGATTTCAAACACCAGCAGCAGCATCAGCAGCATAACCAGTACCACCATCATCAACGCCAACAGTACCATTACCACCTCCAACCACAACTGCGTCGTAAACCTCAACTTCACAATCTGTCCCACGAGCATCAACGTCATACGCACCATAGATACCAAGGAGTACCAACAACAATAACTGACGAAGTATTAATTCATAACTTCATTGGAGAAACATTCTGCGGCGATTATGTAATCTCTAAAGTCTTAGAGATTATCTAATCTAGCCCTAACCATAAATCAGTTAAGCGAACCAAAATGATAGAAGGAAGAGTAGAAACCCTGACAAAAATGGTGTGTGATTAACAAGTTAAACTTGCTTTACCAACAGCATCAACAGTACCGTCAGCGCTACCAACATCGTCAGTAGAGTCAACATCCGAATCAACAACACCGATAACATCACAAACTCCGTCAGTTCAAGAATCACTGTGGACATCATTAAGAATCAATAACGTGTATATTGTATCAACGAGTTATGAAGAATTAACTCATTCCCTCTGAAGAAATTATATGTATATTATATATATATATATATATATATATATATATATATATATATATATATATATATATATATATATATATTTTTTTTTGAAATAAATCTTTCCGTAATAAGCTATTGTGTGTGAATCTTAACTACTCGGTTAATTCATACTACAAATATGCAATAATGTATGTCCTTCGGCCGCAACTTAACCAGCGTTAACTACAATCTCTGTCGCAATTCAACAAATTCCAATTCATAATAAATCAAGTATATATTTGATTTTACACTTTCATCATCGATGTACCCGAAACTTTTCAGATAACATCATTCGTACTTTGCGAAATTCACAAGAATTCCACGAATCGAACATCATACATCAACAAATAACGAAGTATTGATTCATAATTTCAATGTCATTAAAGAAATACTGCGTAAAAGTTATGTACTTTTTAAAGCCTTTAGGGATTATTCAATTCTAGTTTCAACCTTAAATCAAATGAGTTTAATTTAACATTAACTCATTAAATCTATGTTACATCTGAAGAAAATATACATATATATATTTTCATAAAGACTGTAATAAAATTCTTTTGTACAAAATATTAATTGTGATTTTTTTTAACGGGGAGGTAATACCCGAGAGATATATAAATTCACAAATAATATGTTACATTCTTCGAATCTGATTCAGCAAATCATCCATTATACTCCCTACTTTCACAACAATATACATTCTTTTATAGAAATCAAAACAACCATACTCATTCAAAATTTAATTACATATTCTGATTTTGAAATCTCAAAATTCAACTCGAGATATGACCAAAATCATCACTCTTAGATCCTTACATCTTTCACAAGCCATATTTTGACTTCAAAACTGTGATAGAACATCAAATGTATGTTAACGATTACAATATGTGTTCAAACCCTTCGAAAATTTCTGAAGACACTTCGAATGATGAGCAATCGAGATGATGATCCAACCACATGTTACCCACAGTTATGTACCCGAAAAACTCTTGCAACCAAAGTAAAAGTTTAAACAACGTATCCGCGTCAGATTCTTTGGCATTTATTAGCAAAAATAACTTTGCGACTCCTATTCAAAGTAGCCAGTTTTGTCACAGCTCCAGCAAGTCAACTTCGACTTTTCAGTCAGACTAACCTTATTATAACCTTGAGATATACACCATCGTTACCAGGAAACCTTTTACATTCCACCACATTATTAGCAGATGTACCAACAACTTCATTACCCTTTGACTTTAGCCTCTCCAAAAAGTCATTATAATTATTTATTGAAACCCCATCATTTACTCATTCGCATCTTGTAATGAGAATTTCCATACGAATCATTGGGAATTAGCAATCAGTATTTTGAAATCTCGCGGCATGTCTACGCCAACAGTTATATGTGTATATATAACGTCTATCTTCTGGACTTAATTTGAATGTGAAGTTTCTGAAAAACACTCCGAACTAAGAATTGGTTCTCCGAAAATGGAACAAATGCTGATGAAGCAGCAAAAACTAAAAACGACTTTAAACGGTAAAAGCTGGATGATAATGATGAAGTGTGCTGGCAAAGTGCAGAAAAAGAGAAGTTTTGGAACTGGAAAACGGATTGAGCAGAGTAGGAAGGAGGCTGTGGACAAATTACAAAGACTGAACCTGACTTCAAAGGATCCAAATGATTCAGTACCTGCTGAAGTCATTAACGAATACCTTGCTCCTGACTCTAAATCCCTGCGGACAATATTCTTCATCATCCTCTGATATTAGAAATTCTAAAATATCATCATATCTTTTATTATAAATATCCTCCATATTTCTGAAGATATTTTCTTAATTTTTCTTATTTGAAATCATTTACCTCTTCGCACTATCTGTATTACATCATAAAAGAAACTATTTTAGTTTCTAAATTCTGAAACATTCAAGTTTAAAATAGGAATATTTTGAAGTAGTGTTGGGAACTGAAGCATGAATTAGTATAATATAATGACACTTGATCAACGTGATTATATTACAGTAAGTCATGCTGAGTTTCTAAAAGGAACGTGATGATTCACAGATCATAACATCATCATGTGCCATGTTATACGACTCTTGTATTCTATTTAACCTCTAAAATATCAAGAAAATATTTCTTGATGATTCGGCCTTTTCCAAGGTATTCTAGTAATTTGACAAGTCAAGATCGTGCCATCACAATTTCCTTCCTAGAACATTAACAATGTTCATTCCGAAATTCATATCTGTGAATTCTGGACCATTACAAGCGGTGCTTAATCGCAAGAAGAAGAAACAAAAGGACAAAACTCCGAAATAGAAATTGGGGTATAAATTGCAGCAAATAAAAGAGAGCATTAACTGTGAATGATAATGATTATAGAAGACAGAAGAAGAGACTTTGAAATATAAGGGAACATATAAAGCTCAACGATAAACCAGAAATTATAAACCATATATATATCGATGCATATAGCAATATAAAGACACGGGAGAACTAGAAACACTATAAACCCAAGAGTATAGTAGAAGTAAATAGATTCTTCCGGCGGTAGATGAAAAAGAAGAATGATCGATATGAAAGTTAGAAGTATATCGAGAATCAAAACTGGATGGAGCATATTGATGAATACTTTAATATATGAGTTGAGGGGGAAAGAATAGAAGGTGATGAAACATGACTAGGAACTTAGAAATCAACAGATTTAACTCACACAATGGCGGAATAAGTGAATCAAACCCTCTAGTGAATAGGTTAAGTTTTTTTTTTGATTAATTTAGTCAAACCACAACTAAATCAAGTGTGATTAGATCAACACCTAGAGCTATTATTCACCATCTGAGTGATTTGGACTGAGAGAGAATCGAAAGAGCTCACTAGATCTGAGTGTGTGTAACAAATGAGAGGCTTAACCTAAAATGAAGAACATAAGACTTTATATACCCCTGCTGTTGAATCACCCATACGATTCATTCATCACACGTACGAGTTGGCTTCATCAGCCATACGGGTGATCACTCACTCGTGTCTTCTCATTTAGGTTGTAATTGTGACTTAGCTCAGCATCAACCGTGCGTATGAGCCTGTCATCCGTACTAGTGAGGCTTCACTCGTACGTCTGACTAAGTCTAACATAGTCAAACATCTAAATCTCATTCCTGCAGTTCCTATAACCACATACAAACACGGATAGGATAATAACGAGTAATCATGGTGGCCTGTAAACTATTGTACCTGCAATGGACGTGGGTAAATATCTAGGGACTTGCATAAAATGCATCAACAGAAGGTGTGAGTTGTAAGGAAATGAAGGAGGTGAATTTATAAGAAAATCTCCGACAAAACAATTAAAATGGACGATCGCATTTAAAGCAGATCCTAATTCCCTTGATTACCGGAGAGTCAAATCTTATTAAGAATATTTTCTTTAAATCCCTTGAAATCTGGGAATCAATCATATCTACGTTAAATGATAAGATGAATCTACACTTACTCATTTCACTCTTCTATGTTAGCTTCATTCGTACTCTTCATATAAATGGATTGTTTATCCAAATTATTCGCTGATGATAAAACTCTAATTTTCAGCCCGTATGCATCATGAAAACATACTTATTATCATTCACGACCTTTCCACTCAAATTTCGGGACGAAATTTCTTTAACGGGTAGGTACTGTGACAACCCGGAAATTTCCAACCAAATTTAAACTTTAATCTTTATATGTTTCCGACACGATAAGCAATATTTGTTAAGTTAAATTTCAAGAATTTTAAACTATGTTCATACATTCATTCAACCTCGACCAAGTTCCAACGATTCACGAACCATTAAACGAATATGATTATATATGTATATGTGTATACATATTATAACTTGAAACGTAAACAAAATATTAGATTAAATACTTTATATGATTGTAACTGTTTCAAAATGTTTATCAATGGAATTAGAAGATAAGATCAAATGATTGAATTATCAGATATATTGAATTATGATTACAAGTCTCTGTTGAAAGGCCCACGTTGATTTGAGAAGTCTTTCCATTTTAACAATATTCGGAAAATGGTAAAGTGATTTATAAATAAGAACAAATTGTCAATCATTGAGAACTAGACAAAGGATAGTGGAAGATTGAATCTCATAAAGACTCGATTGATCTATTTAATTTCAAACGTACAAAAACGTTTTCAGTTTAAAAAGAACTTTATTATTAAAACGTATATAACTTTTATAAATATCTAGAACCACTTTTGACAACTCATTACTTAACTAGTATGATAAAGATAACGATATTTATATTTTATTTTATTAAATATATATAATGATTTAAATTAATATTATATATATTTATACGCGTATTATACGTACATAGTTTTATACTTTTACTATACTTAAACTTTACCTTTACTTTATTTTTACTTTACTTTAACTTTAATAATTAACTTTAATAATTCATACTTTAATAATTCACTTTAATAATTCACTTTAATAATTCATACTTTAATAATTCACTTTAATAATTCATACTTTAATAATTCACTTTAATAATTCAAAAATCTATTATAAATAGAATTCAATAGGTTTCATTATTTCATAGAAACTTGAAAATATTTTTCTCTAAACTCTCTCAATCGATTTACATATATATATTTACTCCGTATTATTTCAAGATATTATTAGTATACATAAAATATTATGACGGAGTGCTGTCCGAGTGATTTCGAAATTGTTTTTCGAGTGGGATAGGATTAAGGAAATTATGGGTTATAGCTATGGAGGTGATTGAGTATGGTTCATGGGTATGCTCGTGAGGTCAATATAGTGTTTATCATTTCCGTTGCGTCTACGTACCTTTCCTGCAATATTGAATCTCAATATTGATACGTGAGTATATAGTCCCTTTTAAACTCTAAATATTTTTGGGCTGAGAATACATGCGCTGTTTTTATAAATGATTTACGTTATGGACACAAGTGATCAAAAATAAATTCTACGTTGAGTTGTACCATGGCATATCTCTTTATACTTGGTAGCTAATATTTACGTGAGGAGCGTAAACGCAAATCCTGTTGATAGATCTATTGGGCCTAACAAACCCCATCCAAAGTACCGGATGCTTTAGTACTTCGAAATTTATATCATGTCCGAAGGAGGATCCCGGAATGATAGGGGATATTCTTATATGTATCTAGTTAATGTCGGTTACCAGGTGTTCACCATATGAATGATTATTTTTGTCTCTATGCATGGGACGTATATTTATGAGAACTGGAAATGAAATTCTTGTGGTCTATTAAAATGATGGAAATAAATGATTATGATAAACTAATGAACTCACCAACCTTTTGGTTGACACTTTAAAGCATGTTTATTCTCAGGTGTTAAAGAAATCTTCCGCTGTGCATTTGCTCATTTTAAAGATATTACTTGGAGTCTTTCATAGCATATTTCGAAGAACGTTGCATTCGAGTCATTGAGTTCATCAAAGATTATTATTAAATCAATTTATAGTTGGATAGTGGATATTATGAAATGGTATGCATGCCTGTCAATTTTCGATGTAAAGAAAGATTGTCTTTTAAAAACGAATGCAATGTTTGTAAAATGTATCATATAGAGGTCAAATACCTCGCAATGTAATCAACTATTGTGAATCGTTTATAATGTATATGAACGGGTCCTTTCAGTTTGAGGCCATAAAGAGCTTTGTCTAGCTTGTAGACATGGTCTGGATATTTACTGCTTAAAAAACCAGGAGGCTGTTTGACATAAACTTCTTCTTGCAGCTTCCCATTTAGAAATGCAGATTTAACATCCATCTGGAATACCCTAAAGTTCATCTTAGCAGCATATGCCAAGAATAATCTGATAGCTTCCATCCTAGCTACTGGAGCATATGTTTCTCCATAATCCAATCCTTCTTCCTGTTTGAAACCTTGAGCTACTAATCTAGCTTTGTTTCTGATCACAATCCCATCTTCATCCATCTTATTCTTGAAGATCCACTTGGTACCAATGATCTTCTTAGTTTCATTATCAGGTTTAGGTACCAATGTCCAAACCTTATTCCTATCAAACTGGGAGATCTCTTCTTGCATAGCTCATGCCCAGCTTGGATCTTTGATTGCTCCATCAGGACATGTAGGTTCAATGGTAGACACAAAGTTTACATGGATACAAAAGTTGCTGGTTGCATGTCTTCTTGTTTTAACACCACTTGCCAGATTACCAATAACTTGTTCAATTAGATGCTCCTTTGTCCATCTAGTGTTATGAACATGTGAGCTTGTTGTGGAACACACAGCATCTTGATCATCAGCTGGCTTAGAGGAATGAGCAGCAGTGGGAGATAGTTGTTCATTATGAGTGTAACCAGTACCAGCTTGAGATCCTTCAGAACCAGTAGACCTATGCTCCAGTTGTAAAACTTCAGTAGAGCCAGTAGGTCCAAATGGTTTAGACACAGATGGAACAGAGTGTTCCATCTCGTCATTAGAGAACCCAGCAACATGGATTGGTGAGGGAATTGTTGATGGTTTTCTTCATCATCAAGAGCTTGCTGAGTTGGCTCTTCAAACAGTAACTCCTCATCTTCTTGACCAGAAAATGAAGTAGGGGCAGTTTCATCAAATGTAACATTAATGGATTCTTCAAAACAACCCCTTCACTTATTGAAAACCCTATATGCCTTTGACATGTTGGAATATCCCAAGAATATACCTTCATCAGCTTTAGCATCAAACTTGCCTAGCTGATCCCTATTGTTTAGAATGAAACAGGGAGTACCAAATACATGAAGAAATGAAATTGAGGGTCTTCTGTCTTTGAGAACTTCATAAGCAGTTTTCTGATGTCTTTTCACTATTAAAGATCTATTCTGGGTAAAACATGCAGTGTTCACAGCTTCTGCCCAATATGAATTTTTCAGCCCAGACTCAGCCAACATAGATCTTGCTGCTTCAATGAGAGTTTTATTTCTTCTTTCTACAACACCATTCTGTTGAGGTGTTCTCACAGCAGAAAAATTCTGTGAAATACCTTTGTCAGCACAAAATTCTTCCAATGTTGCATTTCTGAATTCTGTACCATGATCACTTCTAAGCTGCTTCACCAATTGCCCATTCAGTAGTTCCATTCCTTTGATAAAATTGATAATTTCATCAGCAGCTTCACTTTTTTTCTTCAAAAAGAACACCCAAGTGTATCTGGAATATTCATCAACAATCACCAGTGTATACTTCTTTCCACTACAGCTGGCTATATTAACAGGACCAAAAAGATCCATATGAAGAAGGTGAAATGGTTTCTCAACAGATGAAATCTGCTTTGATTTGAATGAGGCATGGTGATGCTTCCCTTTTTCACAACCAGGACATAATCTATCCTTCACATAAGACATTGTGGGTAGCCCAGACACCAAACTTTTACTAGATAACTTATGAATATCTTTGAAGTTGAGATGTGAGAGTCTCTTGTGCCATAACCACTTGAGGTTGTCTGCTGCCTTTGAATAAAAACAAGTATCAGTTGTTGTGACTGCTGTGTTCATGTCAATTTGATATATATTCTCATGTCTTTTTGCTGTCAGCAGTGGCTTCCCTGTCTTATCAAAAATAGTGTCAATCTTCCTTCTGAACTGGACTATCTTACTTTTGCTTGTCAGTTGGCTTATGCTGAGTAGATTATGTTTAAGCCCAACGACATATGCTACATTTGAAAAAGTAACATTCCCATTTGTTAAAGTACCAAAACCCTTTGTGTAACCCAATGAATTATCTCCATATGATACAACTGGACCATCCTTTTCTTGATAGTCCATCAGCAGGGACTTACATCCGGTCATATGTCTCGAACAACCACTATCGAGATACCAGATTTGCTTGTTTTGAATGCCCTGCACAGTAGCTAAGAGATTAGTTCTTTTTGGAAACCCATCCAAGGATGGGTTCTGGAAGGGTCATCTTTGATGATCTCTTCCTGTCTGCTGGTTTGCTTGAAGAGGCAGCAGCAGATGGGGTTAGGGTTAGAGTACACCGGTTGGCTAAGTGAAACTTGATGCCACATTTGTAGCATTTTCTCACATTTGGTATCGGTGACTGGTCATACACTTAGTAAATGGGTGCAGTAACATCGGGTCTACTTTCAGATATGGCAGCTATGAGCTGGTCAATCTTGACAGTCATTATCTCAATGATAGATGACCCAGCACTTGATTCCACAATTTGGTTCACTTTAGCTTTTCACTTAAGGGCAGCTTTCCTTTTAGAACCAGTACCATAATCATGGTATACTGCTTTGCCTTTGTTCGACGAATCAGTGTGGGAAGTTACTGACCCGTCAGCTGATGCTGGTCGATTCTTGTGAATCTTGATTGCTACCTTTGACTTGCCAGTATTGCGTTTTTCTGGCTTGTCATCAGCTACTGGTTTACCAGTACAATTTTCATCAGCTGGCTCAGCATTGGTGGAATTTGAACACGAAGGGGAATCAATTGATTTTAACTTTTTTTTTATTGTTTTCAGTGATTTCCCTTTTAATGCGTCTTTCCTTTAGAGTCATATAGTAAATGCTAGAAGGATCAGTAGTTTCATCAATTGAAGTACTGGTTTCCTTGGCTTTTACTTCATCCTCCAAAATTTCTTTCATGGACGGTGGTGGGGTCACAGTAGGTCTGACAAACTTATTTGTTAAGACCTTTTTACCCTTAACTATCTTGGCAAAGGTATTTGGCAAGACAGCTTCAGGATCTGTTTCAAGAATGGAGTCCATGTAAGTAACTTCTGCAAGAGCAGCAGCAGCAGCATAGTCACCAGCAAAGAAAGCTTCAACTTGGACATGCATCTGCTCATTTACACACTTAGCTGTGCATTGAGTAGATGTACACCATGAAGCAACAACCTTATTGAGGTCGTTTAGCTGGTTCTTAACATCCGCCACCTCAACGTGAAGAGACTTTAAAGCAAAATTTTATTTTTCAAGTTTTGAAATTTCATCCTTCAAGATCTTAATTTCATCAGTTTTGCTTTTAAGTTTATCATTTAAAGATTTGTTATCATTTTTCAAAACTTCTTCACGTTTACTGCCTCTACATAAATCAACTCTTAGGTAGTCAAACATTTTAGCTTTTTCATCATCAGTATAAGTTCGAAAATTATCAACCTTATACAGCATTTTAGATTTCCATTGAGGTGAATCCTTTTTCCGATCAGCTTTCCTCATATCAGCTAAAAACATACTACCATTATCATCCTCATCAGACTCCTCGACCTCCTTGGCCATCAAACACAACTTTTTACCAGAAGCATAACCAGCATCATCATCATCAGTATCACTGTCAGAAGATGAAGAAGAGCTGGTTTCATCCAATCATGATGCTCAGCAACTAGAACCTTTTCTGGCTTCTTTCCCTTCTTATCAGCCTTTGCACTTTCCTTCATCTGAGCCTTCATAGCTTTGTACTTATTCATGTACTTATCAGCTTTTGAGAAGGAGTTAGCATGTGATGTTGAAGTTTTCCTGGACATGCATTCAGCAGCAAAGTGTCCAACCTTCCCACAATTGTAACACTCAGATTTAGGACCCTTGACTGATTTGTTGATATACCTAGCACTTGGTTTCTTACTCCCTTTGTATGGCTTGCTGGTTCTATTACTATTGAACCTTTTGAACTACCTAGCCAGTAAAGCCATACCTTCAGCAAACCCTTCCACATCATCTTCATCATCACTGCTTTCTTTAGACCCAGTACCACTATCCACCTCATTTTCAGCTGACTCATCTTCTGCCATCAACTTTTGAACCAGTAAAGCTTTTTGAGCTTTCTTTTTAGCAGCAGCAATAAGAGCAGTATCATTAGTTTTTGAGGATTTTGAGGTGGTGGGGGCAGACTTAAAGTTTTCTTTTAAGTTCAGTTCAAGTTTAGCTTCTGCCTTCTCATGGTTTCCAAAGTGTACCATAGAGAGAGGACATGTTAAAGTTCTTTAAGGTCTGGGTGGTTCTTAAGGGGTCAGTGACAGGTTTCCATTTAGTAGGCAGTGAGTCAATGAATTTGTTTACTTGTTCAAAATCAGTATATGTGATTTTTAAAGTAAGCAGGTCTGTAACTAAGGAGTTAAACCTAATGAAGGTTTGCTTAAGGGTCTCATTCTTATAGGCAAAGAATATTTCATATTCTCTTTTCAAGAAAATAATATTGTTCTGCCTAACCTCATCCATGACTTCATAAGTGACATCTAGATAGTCTAACATAAGTTTAGCATTCAGCTTTCCATTAATCAGTTTGAACAGGTGGTTAGGTAAAGTTATAGCTAACAGAGTTCTGATCTTAGGGTCAAGTCCAACACGACGTTTGTCCTCAGCATCCCATCTCGCTAGAGTGAGAATAACCTCTCTGCCGGGAATGGCAGGAGTGTCAGCAGTAGCTGGGATGCTATCAATAGTCTCAGTTGGGATAAATGGACCATCTATAATAATACCAGGCATAAGTGGGTCAATAGACTCCTGGTGAAGCATGAACCTTGCCTTCCAAGTTTCATACTCATCTTCATCGAATTTGGGTGGTCTATTGAATGAGCCATTTTCAAGGTAAGCTGTATTTGAGTATGCAGCCATGGGAGAATTCAGATCCAAGATATTAAATTATCAAGACTGAAGCTCTGATACCAGTTGTTAGTCCCTTGATTAACAACAGGAGTATTGTAGGGGGGGGGGGGGGGTGGGGGTGAATACAATTTCTTTTAATTAACTAACCAATTAAATACATTTTAGTATTCAAGCATGTAATGTAAATAGAGTCAAAGGTAATTTTTTAATTGTTATTCTTTATTAATTAAATCACAAAGAATTACAACTATCCTTGGCGGAATGATAGTTGGTTGATACAGATTTACCTAAGTATAGCTATGAGGATAAACTTAAAGCTATTACACGTTTTGAACTCTAAATAAATAAACCCACACCACTAGTTGTTACAATAGTAGATACAACAATTTATAGTAGTCCTATTAACCGTGTAATGGTTCTATTATCCACTGGTACATAAGATGTCTATACTTGTGGGGACAACTGCATAAGAGAGCATGCTCTCCTCTTTCCTCTTTGGTAGCTATTTGCAGGAACACCCTGATATCGGCTAAAAAGTCACGTTTTCACCCCGGTATTGAGGCCCAAAAATAAGAAAGATTCGAACTTTGTCATCAATATACCCACTTCGTCTGTTAGAATTGAAGAAAAAGTAATTACGAAGGCGGTGCAAAAAGAATCAAGAGAATCGGAGCTAAAACGAAGATTCTAGAGCAAAAACGGTGAAAGACAAGAAATCAAGTTACGATCCAGGGAATCAAAGCTGGCCAGCATCAAAAACGGGCCACCATACGGCCTGCCATATGGCCTGCCAGTATGGGGTACGGCCTGTCACATGGCCCAGCAAACGCCCTCAGAAAACGGGCTGCCAGCCATACGGCCTGCCAAATACGGGCCACCATACGGCCTGCCAGGCGAATTTTGGCAAATTTCTAGTCTATTTTAAGGGTCTTTGTCATTCATTCCAACAGACACTTCAATTCACTTCTTTCTCTCTCTTGTACAATATTAGTCATACTCTCAAGGCCTTCGACTCCGTGCGGGAAACCTAGTACCTGGAGAAGAACGCCGAAGATTGTATTAGGAGCGGTCTGAAGTCTTGAAGTTGTCACTTTTGTATTCAGAACTGGTTTAATCTACTGGTACTTCTTTCCTTTATCTTATATAATGTTTTATGATATTGTTGCCATGATTAGCGAGTAGTTATCTTTAGTGTATGCTATGAGGTAAGCAGTTATAATGCCGAAATAATATTATGGTCTGTGTATGCTGTCAAAATACTTTCCGATTATGCTTTAAACTCAATTGCTTTTCCAACTAATAGAACGTAGTTATAGGATCTATTATTGGGAAGTCACGAACCCTGATTCAGAGTACACTATCTGTGTCACCCCTTGGTAAGAGAAGTCTATCGGATATAACGTAAGATCGACTGAGGCACACCGGTTGTAGTAAGTCTATCAAGCTTTGGATTCTGACTGAGGACTCTTTCGTAGTGAAACATCTGACTAGACCCTTGGTACATTGTTAGTCCTAGACCATGCTAGTACAGTCACCAAGCATATAAACTTCGTACGTATACGCTGAAGCACAGCGGTTGTTGTAAGTTGTACCTCTGCTAAGTAAGGCCATGAAACACGGTTAGTGTTGACCAGTACACTGCACCATAATGCGGTATCAAGCATTGCACCCCACTTGAGGGATTCTTAGTTAATTAAGGAACTATTTGTTTAGACACATAAAGGATTGGACCGTTAGGATAACCGAACGTGTTCATGGAAGTCAGCTTGACTTGGCCATGGTGTTCTTTATGGTTAAACTCTTTTTAAGGGCCTAATTATCTTTTACCAATCATTAACGAAAGCATTGAAACACATCACGTCTCTCGGATATGGTAAACCATGTATTCTATTACGCTTAAGAAAGTTTAGACCATTTTGGAATGTTAATACGTCACCCAACCGAGTCGCTCAATTGGATGAGCCGTCTGAACGTGTATGCCTGTAGTCAGACTGCACGGGCGTTGGGGGTAAGGGACGTTGCTGTCTATTCTGAATCTTCAAGCCTAACTCAGTACCCAGTGACATTTCTTATGACAGGGGCGTTTAGGACCAGTGTAATGAATACAAGGCCTCTGCCTATTCATGAGCCAGCATTCCATAATCTCGGCAAAATAACTGATAAAGTCATAGTATGCACTCACTTTAACCTTATCTGAATTACGAATTTTATCGCATTTACTTTATCTGTCTTATTAAATTAGAAAATCCCAAAATAAATATTCACTACTCCCTAACTATCTTAGGCTTAAATATAGGTTCGATTCTACTGATATCTCAAAAATACAACTCTATGTCATACTTCCCTTACTTATAAGGAGTAGTAAGATTTAGGCCCCGCTAAATACAAATTTAAAACAGTACTCTCTCCCACGAGTGGCTGATCCTGGCGAGCCGCGGCCCGACGACACCGCGCAAATAAAAACCGTCCGTTTTGGCCATATCAGGAGAGCTACTAGTTTTTGGCACCGCTGCCGGGGAACTGGTATCAGGCAATACTGCTCTCTATCAAACTTATTCGCAAGCATTTAGTGGTGTCTAAGAAAGACAATTATACACGGACTTGGTTATTGGATTTTCCGAACAGTCGCCAATTATATTGGGACCAAAAGGATCCTGCCTCTCCGTAGTCGGCCTGGCCACTTGGTTTGTTGAATAGTTCGTGCGGAGCTCTGTTACCGAAATGCCAGGGAATCGGTAGCCAGAACCAAAAACATATTCAACCGTAGGATAGTTAGTTAATTAAATTAGATTACTTTAGACTACCTTAGATTACCTTAGACTAAATTAGACCACCTTAGATTAGATTAGATTAAATTAGACTACCTTAGATTAGATTACTTTAGAATAGATTAGCTTATTATAATTTTTGCGAAAAATCAAAAAGGTATACCCAGTGTATAACCCAAACCCGATCTAGACCAGGGCCGTTGTTATTCGTACCTGATCCAGACGTAATAATCTCTAAAGCACGCAAGGAAGCACGAATCAAAAATCAAATGGCGATACGCGTTACTTTAGCAGAAAATACCAAACCCTCGATTGAAGGTCGAGGAGGACCAATCAGATTTCCAGAGATTCAAGGACACTCGTTCGAGTTAAAACATCACATCATCCAGCTCATTCATAATAGCTATCAGTTTCATGGATTACCGAATGATGATCCTAATTCTCACCTTGATAAATTCATATCTCTTTCGAAATCCTACAAACAGCCAGGGATAGGACAAAATATAGTCCGGCTATACTTGTTCCCCTATTCTCTTACTCATCATGCTCAAACTTGGTTTGAAGGACTGGAAAAAGATTCCATCACGTCATGGACGGAGATGGCTACTAAATTCCTAACCAAATATTTCCCTCCTTCTAAATAAACCAAACTGAAGAATGACATCATTAACTTCAAACAATGTTATGATGAATCTCTTTACACTGCATGGGAGCGATTCAAAACCCTGCTAAAGAAATGCCCTAATCACCAGTTAGAACGGTCAGCCCAAATCTGTACCTTCTACAATGGTCTTACGGTAAATCATGGGACGACGATCGATGCAGCAGCTCAAGGGAATCTGATGAACCAAACCGCAGACGAAGCATGGGGATTGCTCGAAAACATGACAATGCATTATTATGACTGGAACAGTAGTGAAACAACTTCATCATCTGCCCCACTCTCTGAACTTAACAATCAAACGGAGGCCATCAAATCCCTCACGGATAAGATGGAATCTCTTGCTAAGCAACTCAGAGAATTGAAGACGCAGCCGCAGCAGGTTAACCAAGCTCAAGCTTGTGTTAATTGTACCAACCCGTAACCCACTGAAGAATATCAAGTTGAGTACAAAAACCCTGACGGTTTAGTCTGTTACGTTCAATACCCAGCTCGTCCACCAAATCCCGGATTCAATCAACCACCTAGGGTTAATCAATTTCAGCGAAGCAATCAACCTTTTCACTACCGCTATCCACCTTATCCAGCCCAACAATCTCAATTGGCCTACGACCAACCACTTCCACTCACTGGTCCCCCAGTTGAGGAGAATTCCCCTACCACCCAGATTACAAAAGCATCTAACCCCACTCTCGGAGCTGATGATCAGTTGACTCAGTTCATTCAAGGACAACAACAGTTAAATCAGAGAACTGCAGCCAGACAAGATCATACGGAGATACTAATGAGAAATCAATTGGCTCTACTCAAAAGTTTGGAAACGCAGCTCGGACAGTTATCACAACACCTTGAAACCCGACCGCAGGGAAGATTGCCAAGTAATACTATCCAAAATCCTCACATAGAAGAAGCAAAGCAAATGGATTCCGTAATCCCAGAGGAAGAACCACGGAGAAGGTCAGCCAGGCTAAAAAACAAATTGACATATACTCAGAAGCTGACCCCTGAAACTCCAGTTCACGTACCTTACCCTGGAAGGCTACAAGAAGAACCATCCAAGCTTGATTCCTTCAAACTTGATGGAAGATTCCTGGACACCATGTCCAAAGTTCCCAACCATAAGAGATACATCCGAAGGCTTCTCTTTACAAAGGAGAGGATACCAGATTCTAACAAAATTCCACTGAGTGAAGAATGCTCTGCATTACTCAGAAACTCTCTACCACCAAAGCTAGGAGATACGGGCCGATTCGTTTTCCCGTGTTCAATCTACCAATCTGAAACCATTCATGCTCTAGGAGATTTAGGAGCAAGTATCAACCTAATCCCCTACTCTCTCTACAAGAGATTAGAGTTAGGAGACTTGTCACCAACTAAAATGACAATCCAACTTGCCTATCATACAATTCGATATCCTAAGGGCATAGTTGAGAACGTCTTGGTGAAAGTAGACAAATTCTTGTACCCTATAGATTTTGTAGTAATGGATATCAAGGAAGACCAACACACCCCAGTAGTGTTAGGAAGACCTTTCATGAATACGACTAGGACTGTCATTGATGTGTACAATCAAACCTTGATCTTACGATCACATGGGGAGAGCGTTACCTTCAAAATTGACCGACCAACCGATCTTTCTAGACAGGCAGAGATGTTTGCTATTTCCACCAGACGGATCACTTCCGATGATCAGTTTTCACCACCAGCCGATGATATCGAGATGGGTGTCGAATCACAGTCTGTAGACTACCCAGAAATGGAAGAAGAGGATCCCATCGAAGAAATAAAGGAAGAGGAGGAATCTGAGGAGGAAGAGGAAATGGAAGACGTAAAAGAAACTGCAACAATACCCGCTCCAAGCATTGAGCGTCATGAAGAAATAATGAGGCTTGAGATGACAGATCACAGTTTAATCATTCGCTTCAAGAAGAAGACCGACAAGGCTGAGGTTAAGGATATAGAAATTGATCCTGCAAGTATCAAAGTGGAGAATCAGAATACTAAAGAAACCCGTTCATCAGACGCATCCTCAGAAGAACACAATACCGATGATGACGAGGAAGAGCATCATGAAGACATTCTGAATAACTCACACTCTCCAACCGAACCAGATCAAGGGGAGCCGGACTCTTCCTCAGATCAAATTCCGATTATATCCACACACGCAGACATGATAACCTTCATCAATGATACCGATGATTTTGAAGACATCCTCGAAGCCATCCGAAAATCAACCATTGATTTTTCGCTACACTTAACTGAACTAATCATGGCTATCAGAGAAGAACACCACCTCTGTCTACAAAGAGAAGACAATAATGTTGAAATCCTAGAAGAACGCATTCAAGACTTTATCAATTCTCTTCACGATCATATCTATCACGAAGAAAGGCAAAGAGAGCATAATTCAGAAGTTTGCACTATTCTTGAAACAAGATTCTCTCGAGATCAGAAGATCATTTACTCTAGGGTTTATAACGCCTTAGCCGGATCTGCACTTCCGTTCTCCCGAAACCAACGAGCACTACCGACTCTCATCCGGAAGCATATGGATCTTTCCACCGACCGCCCTACTTATCATTCTGATTTGCAAATGATCAAGGATATTCACAGTCTTTTCGATCTTTTGGATAGATATAATTTCGAAAGCACACCAGACAGACTAGTGATTTACGTAACAATTGATCACCACGCTGATCTGATTATCAAAGAGTTGCAAGATGCTGTTACGGAGGAAGCAAGGTGAAACAATCCATTCTCTCATCTTGAACCAGATCGAGTCAACATTGCCACCTATGTTACGAAGCAGCTATCATGTAACGACCCGAATTTTTCGACTTGCTTTTGTGCCTTGTATTTTTGCGAAACTGCGTATCTCTGCGTACTATGTTACTTTATACTCTGGAAACTTGATATACGTGGTTTACTTCCAATTATATGTTAAAACGTGCCTTAGAGTACGTAGGATACTTAACTTGTTCACCGGATGCTTTTATAACCATTAGTGTTATTTAACGTTTCGAATAAACCACGAACTGCGCGCACGTTTAACTTTTGTCGTAACCGGAATATTATGACTGTGAAATATTAATTATTATTTTATAATAATAATTACCTGGGTTTTTGGATGCTTAATTTTAATTAATTATTTACTAGATCACAATAGGTAGTCTTGTTGGACTTTCTACCTTATTGGACCTTAGCCCACCCTACACTAGCTAGTGGCCCAATTAATTAGCCCAAGTATTATTACTAGTGACCCATAATAAATAAAATAAATAAAATAAATTAATTAATGAGTCATACAAGCATTTGGATAAGGATTATCCATATTGTTACATGGGATTCTAGCATAAGTACATGCTTTAGACAACTACTAACCAAAAAGCAAAATGGTGTCTCCCCCTCCCCCCTTTGAAAATCACGGCCAAGAGGCCCTTCCACCTCATCAATCCATGTCAAAATTTTGCTTATAAATATTAGCCATTTACCTCTCATTCAATCACTTGCTCTCATTTGGTTTTCACACACACTTGTTCTTTCTTTCTTTCCTTTCTAGTATTACTTGTAAGTTTTCTCTTTTTCTTCTTCTTTTCCCTTCCAATTTCGTGTATCATCATCATTCTTTCATGGAGATCAAGTTCCTTTAACTTGATCTTGTTGATTCAAGCATGAATCCTTCAAGAACATGGAAGATTCAAGCTTTCTAGCTTTGAATCTTCACCAACTTTGTAGATCTACTTCTTTTATGCTTTAATCTTGTTATTTTATGATAAAGATTCAAACTTTTGTTTGTAATCTTCATGTATCTTCAAGATCCAAGCTTTATGCTTCAAGATCTTCAAGAACAATCAAGATTCAAGCTTTCTAGCTTGAATCTTCATATCTTGTTGTTGGATCTAAGTTTTCTAGCTTATGATCTTGTTGTTTTGTTATAAAGATCAAAACTTTTGTTTATGGTCTTCATGAAACTTAAAGATCCAAGCTTTATGCTTCAAGATCTTCAAAAACACTAAAGGTTCAAGCTTTCTAGCTTTGTGACCTTATAAATTGTGTGAAAGGGATCCAAGCTCTCTAGCTTAGGGTTCTATCACTTCATTTAACTTAGATCATGTTCATACTTGTTTGATTGATGTAAAGTTTGTAACTTTGTTGTAAATAGGACTTGTAATTGTGTTAAGACTAAGGATATGATGTAACCTTGGTTCATCATCCATCTAAGACTCTTAAATGAGTTGTGTTACCACTTGGTCTTAACATATTGTGTATTGATGGTAGAATCTTGGTCAAAAGTGATGCTAAACCATCAACGAGTTGTACACTTGAAGCTACAAGCATCAAGGATGAGAACCGTGATGAGTATCAAGCACCAAGAACCCCACCGGAGCACTTGTCCACCGATTTTAGTATCTGATGAGGCCACCTGGGCTACTGGAAAGTTGATTTTCAGTTAGTTCGCTTCGAGTAGATTATTTTCCGTTTAGGCCTCGTCTTAATCCGAGTTACGGTTTAGGATTTATGGCCCTCCGAGAGTCACTACACCCTATTAACGTTGTGCTGAAATTTCTGACCTACTCGCACTTAAACCATCGCCACGGTCAAATGATGATGAGTTAGGTTCTAGAAATTGGTCAGTGGTTAGGGGACTCATATATGGAGCCATAGCCACTGACTATACGTCTTTTCGATTTACGTAGAGGTCTTAGCATCTGACCGAATCAGCCTATTGTTTCGATCTCTATTCTTGTCGAACTTACTTAGCTTTTATGATGATGAATGATGAATGATGATGATGATGACACTTAAACTTATTTTATGCACTATTAGAATTTATTAAGATGACCTAATGACCTAGTAACCTTTGATTTATTTTGACTACCTTTCGGACCGACTTACTACTTGCGTACTTTCATTACCGACTTTACAGCTTTTATCAATGTGAGTTATAGCATCCCTTTTTACTTTAACTATTTTGGGACTGAGAATACTTGCGCTTTTTACATTTTACATACTAGGCACGAGTACTTAAACTTTATATGTGTGTGGGTTATACAACGGCATAAACATTCCCCTTAGCACGGTAACGTTTAGTCATTGGTTTTTGAACCGGTGAACGCGAATCTTAGATATGGATCCATAGGGTTTGACATCCCCACTCAGGTTAGTCGCGCTAGCATTTAATGGGTGTTTAATACTTCGTGAACATACGCACTCGCCAAGTGTACTTTCAGGGGGTTATAAACGTTAAGTCTAGTTACCGGGTGCCCACGGTTATACATATACTTTTCATACTGTTTTGTTATACGGAAATCTCGTGGCCTACCTTACGTTACTATTACAACTTAAACTATAGCTCACCAACATTCATGTTGACTTTTAAGCGTGTATTTCTCAGGTGCCTAGAGGTTTCTTGCTTTCGCTATTAGATTTGTTGTTTTGCTGTTAAGGACCTGCTGTATTAGTTATCCGCTGCATTACTAGAGATGTCTCATTCATGGAACTTTTCTGTTGCATTCGTAGTTTATGTTAATTTCAAAAATGGCTTTGTAACGACCTTAGGGTCAAATAATTATGTTTATGCTCCTATTCGTAGGATGCGCGCTATCTTTTATAAAACACTATGTTTTTATGAATGCAAACTGGTTTTCAAACAGCATGTAGTATTCAACCGTGTAAAGATCCTGTTGTTGACGAATCGTACACGATGGTTTTGTACGGGACGTCACATTTGGTATCAGAGCATTGGTTGTAGGGAATTAGGTTGCATTAGTGAGTCTAGACTGAACCCAAGTAGGATTCACTAATAGCACTAATCTACAACTTGCTAGTTTACTTGTTTCTGCGAGACTTACTGCATGCTATTGCTTATCTTTACTGCCATGCGAACTTGTTGTATGCTTATTTCTGCTATTGCATGATTACTATCTGCTTTCACATGTTATTTCTGTTTAGCACTGTTATTATTACTGCCATGCTAGGTTCCTGTAGTGCCCAATACGTGCTTGCTTTATGACTTACTGACATGGAAAAGTTATTTTTCCTTGTTCAGATGTCGGATATGCCACCTGTCATCATTTTGGGCAGCGATTCAGACTCTTCAGCCACCTCACTTACTGCTGCTACCGACACACAGGTCCTGTTAACCAGTGACCCTGGCACTTCATCCTCCGGAACCAGCAGCCATACTCCTGCCCCAGTGGTTACCTCAGGCGGAGCCCAGGACCCTCCGGAGATTCCAGCTCTACTTGCCCCAGGACCCTCGGAGCCACAGCCCCGCTCTGGTGGTGTTGTGATTCCCGGGGAATACGGGGACATTCCGTTCCGTAATGAGCATAACCATTGGTGCCGACGCCTTCCTGATGGACGTGTCATACCGATCCCACCTTTCAGATACCGGATCATGACTACCGGTCGCCGAGCGCCGCCACCTCCAGCTGTTTTCGACGATTCATCATCCGACGACTCATCCACAGATGACTCTAGTGACGATGACTCCGAAGAGGAGGACCCTGATGATGCACCTGTACAGCCACCCTCCACCCCGCCGAAGAAGCGGTACCGTTTCGACGGCACTGTTATTCTGGGGATCAATGGAGGTCGAACGTTCACTGACGCACATGGTCAGCGTCGTAGGGTTACCGCCCGTAAGCGGGTTGTGCCTTACCCTGTTGATCCTTTCGTGTGTAAGCCTTACCGCTTTGCAGCCTCTACTTCTGGAGCCGGATCATCTGCACCACCGGCACCGACTGCACCGCCTGCCCCACCATCTCCCTCAGTCGAGGAACTGGCAAGGGAAGTGGAGATCCTCCATGCTCGGGTAACTGAGCTCGAGGACCAGATGTCCCATGTAATGGACATCCTTTACCCACCGTCACCATAGGGCATTGTAGTAGATTTCATTATGTAATCTCGTTTGTAGTTCATGTTTTACTTATGTATTGTACGAACCTATGCGAATGTATGCAACTTATTATTAATAAATGGAAATTTGTATTGTTTAATTCTTACACAGTGTTCTATTTACGTTACTGTATGTTGGTTTTGCAGTATTTGTACCTGGTTGCATTGCTTAGTTAACATGTGTTGCGTTGATTCCATGTTGGTTGCTATATACTATATTACTACTTATTGAATGCTGGATTTTGACTAAGTCAAAATTTCTGTTTAGAAGAGCAATGGCAAACGGACGAGCAGCACCCACAGCAGCACAGATTGAGGAAATGATCACCGAGAGAGTAGCCGCAGCCATGGCAAATGTCATTCCCCCAGCCCCACCGGTTAACCAAAACGTCCAGAACGGTTGCACTTACAAAGAGTTCCAAAGCTGCAAGCCCCACAACTTTAGCAGGACTGAGGGGCCAGTTGGTTTGACTAGGTGGTTTGAGAAATTGGAAGCTGTGTTCCGCATCAGTAACTACTCAGAAGCGAACAAAACCAAGTATGCCTCATGTACGCTGTCAGACGCCGCCCTAACCTGGTGGAACACACTGGCTCAAGATAAGGGTATTGATGAGGCTTATGCCATTCCGTCGGAAGAATTCAAGGGGGCCATGATCGAAGAGTACTACCCCAGGACAGAGATACAGAAGATGGAGGCTGAGTTCTGGGAGTTAAAGGTTGTGGGCAACGATCTTGATGGTTACAACTGTAGGTATCTGGAATTAGCGCTGATGTGTCCCACGATGGTCACCCCGGAATTTAAGAGAATGGAACGGTACTTGTGGGGACTTCTCAAGTCCATTCAGGGGAATGTCACCTCTTCTAATCCACCCAACATCCCGGCAGCTATGCGCATGGCGTATACCCTTATGAACCAAATTATTAGCAAAGAATCAGAAAAGGGTAAATCCGAATCGGGAGCCAGTGGTGAGAAGTGTAAGTGGGACTACAACAACAAGGGGAGAACCTATGATCAAACTCCCGCTAAGAGGCCTAACGACGGAAGGAACCCCAACCCGAATACCAGCTTGAACCCTAACTACAAGGGTACACTACCGCAGTGCAAGAGGTGCTACAAGCACCATACCGGGTGCTGTAATGTGGTCTGTGAAAAGTGCAAAAGGGCCAGGCATATTGGCAAGGACTGCAAGATTACCCTCCCAGCTGTGAGGACCAACCCCAATGGACCAAGAAAGTGTTATGAGTGTAGACAACAGGGCCACTTCAGGAATGAGTGTCCCAACAAGCGAAAGGATGGCGGACCACCGCGTGGTAGAGCTTTCAGCGTTAATGCAAGGGATGCAAGTGAGAACCCCGACTTGGTTACAGGTATATTCACAATCAACAAACTATTAGCCTCTGTCCTATTTGATACTGGTGCCGATAGAAGCTATGTCTGTAGAAACTTTTGCTCTAAGATAGATTGGTCATTAGTGCCTTTAGAGGAGAATATGCTAGTAGAAGTAGCCAATGGGAAACTTGAGAAAGTTGATCAGATTGGCCGAGGAGCTATTATTAACATAGCTGGCGTGGATTTCGAAATTGACTTGATAACTATCAAATTGGGGAGTTTTGATGTGATTGTCGGTATGGACTGGTTGACTAAAGTAAGGGCCAATATTATCTGTGGAGATAAAGCTCTTCATATACCACAAGGAGACGGTGAGCCACTGACTATTTACGGAGAAAGATGTAACTCGAAGCTGAACCTCATTAGCTGTATGAAAGCGCAGAAGATCATGAAGAAAGGACGACTTGCTGTTTTAGCGCACGTGAAGGCTTTAGAATCAGAGGAGAAGAGTGTGAATGACGTGCGAATCGTGAATGAATTCCCTGACATCTTTCCAGAAGAGTTTCCTGGATTACCGCCACCCAGAGCAGTGGAGTTCCAAATCGATCTAGTGCCGGGAGCTGCACCCGTAGCTCGTGCACCTTATCGACTAGCACCTTCTGAACTGCAAGAGTTGCAGAGTCAACTATAGGAATTGCTCGACCGAGGGTTTATCGAACCGAGCTCGTCGCCTTGGGGCGCTCCCATTTTATTCGTAAAGAAGAAGGACAGATCCTTCCGCATGTGTATCGACTACCGCGAACTCAACAAATTGACGATCAAGAATCGATATCCTCTTCCCCGAATTGACGATCTTTTTGATCAGCTACAAGGATCGAGCGTGTACTCTAAGATCGATTTGTGATCCAGTTATCACCAGTTGAGGGTGAAAGAGAGTGATGTGATGAAGACTGCGTTTAGAACCCACTATGGTCATTACGAGTTTCTCGTGATGCCGTTCGGATTAACCAACGCAGCAGGTGTGTTCATGGACCTCATGAATCGTGTCTGCCAGCCTTATCTGGATAAGTTCGTTTTCATCTTCATAGATGATAACCTCATCTACTCCAAGAGCGAAGAAGAACATGAGCAACATCTTCGGTTAGTGCTTGAACTCTTGAGATGAGAGCAGCTTTATGCCAAATTCTCCAAGTGTGAATTTCGGCTGAAGGAAGTCCAATTTCTGGGTCATATTGTGAGTGATCAAAGTATCAAAGTTGACCCCACCAAGATTGAAGCTATCAGTAAGTGGGAGACACCCACTACTCCGACTCACATCCGCCAATTTCTAGGTCTTGCCGGTTACTACAGAAGGTTTATTGAAGGTTTTTCATTGATTTCGCGTCCTTTGACCGCACTGACTCACAAAGGAAAGAAGTTCGTTTGGGAAACCGAACAAGAAGCAGCATTTCAAACCCTGAAGCAGAAGTTAACCACCGCACCTATCTTATCTCTTCCCAAAGGCAGTGACGACTTCATTGTGTACTGCGATGCTTCGAAGAATGGTTTTGGTTGTGTATTGATGCAAAGAACGAAGGTCATTGCTTATACATCTCGTCAGCTGAAGATTCATGAGCAAAACTACACTACCCATGATCTCAAACTTGGAGCCGTTGTCTTCACTTTGAAGTTGTGGAGACACTATCTTTATGGGACAAAGAGTACCATATTCACCGATCACAAAAGTCTCCAACACATCTTTGACCAGAAACACCTGAACATGAGACAACGATGATGGATTGAGACGCTGAACGACTATAATTGTGAACTTCGTTACCATCCTAGTAAGGCCAATGTTGTAGCCGACGCTTTAAGTCGAAAGGAGAGAACGGTACCTCTTCGTGTTCGGGCTCTGAACATCACCATCCATTCGAACCTCCATAGCCAGATCAGAGTAGCCCAAGAAGAGGCTCTCAAGGAGGAGAACATATCTCGTGAATACCTGAACATCCTGGTCCCTAAATTCGAGGTTAAGGAGTCTGGACTCCGATGTTATGCCGGAAGAATTTGGGTACCTCGTTATGGAGAACAGTATTGGTGGTCAAATCTTAAGAAGGATGTTACAACTTATGTTGGGAGGTGTTTGACTTGTTCGAAGGTTAAAGCTGAACATCAGAGGCCATCTGGATTACTTCAACAACCGGAAATCCCACAATGGAAATGGGAAGCAATTACGATGGATTTCATCACGAAGCTACCAAAGACGGTGGGCGGATACGATACAATCTGGGTTATCGTTGACCGTCTTACCAAATCTGCTCATTTCCTAGCAATGAAGGAAACAAATACAATGGAGAGACTTGCTCAACTGTACATCAAATAAGTTGTGTCTCATCATGGTGTACCCCTATCAATTATCTCAGATCGCGATCCCCGTTTTGTTTCAGATTCTGGCGTTCTTTGCAAGAAGCCTTGGGAACTCGTCTCGACATGAGCATCGTGTATCACCCCCAGACCGACGGTCAGAGAAAACGAACGATTCAGACTTTAGAGGACATGTTACGTGCCTGTGTTATTGACTTCGGAAAGTCTTGGGAAAGACATCTGCCGCTAGCCGAATTCTCTTACAACAACAGTTATCATTCGAGTATTAAAGCCGCGCCTTTTGAAGCGTTGTATGGCTGCAAGTGCCATTATACTATTTGTTGGGCCGAGTTAGGCGAAGTGCAAATCACCGGACTCAAGATAGTCCATAAAATGACGGAAAAGATTTCTCAGATTCAAGCGAGACTTAAGACGGCCCGTGATCGCCAAAAGAGTTATGCTGATCTTAAACGTAAAGACTTCGAATTCAACATGGGTGACCGAGTAATGTTGAAGGTCGCACCTTGGAAAGGTGTAATTCATTTTGGGAAGCGCGGAAAGTTGAACCCGCGATATGTTGGTCCTTTTGAAATTTTGGAACGTGTTGGACCCGTTGCTTATCGTCTGGATCTTCCGACTCAGTTGAGTGTTGTTCATCCTACCTTCCATGTATCAAATTTGAAGAAGTGCCTTGCTCCACCGGAACTTGTCATACCATTGGAAGAACTTACGATTGATGACAAACTCCACTTCGTGGAAGAGCCTGTCGAAATTATGGACCGTGAGGTCAAAACCTTGAAACGCAATAAGATTCCAATTGTCCGAGTACGATAGAATGCCAAGCATGGACCTGAGTTTACCTGGGAACGAGAGGATCAAATGATGCAGAAGTATCCTCACCTTTTCCCGACTCCATCACCATCAGCTTAAATTTCGGGACAAAATTTCCAATAACAGGTGGGTAATGTAACGACCTGACTTTTTCGACTTGCTTTTGTGCCTTGTATTTTTGCGAAACTGCGTATCTGTGCGTACTGTGTTACTTTATACTCTGGAAACTTGATATACGTAGTTTACTTCCAATTATATGTTAAAACTTGCCTTAGAGTACGTAGGATACTTAACTTGTTCACCGGATGCTTTTATAACCGTTAGTGTTATTTAACGTTTCGAATAAACCACGAACTGCGCGCACGTTTTGTAGTGACCCGAACTTTTCCATGTTTATATATATTAAATGAAATTGATATTTACATGATTAAGTGTTTCCAACATGTTAAGCAGTCAAACTTATTAAGACTTGATTAATTGGAATAGGTTTCATATAGACAAATGACCACCCAAGTTGACCGGTGATTCACGAACGTTGAAACTTGTAAAAACTATACGATGACATATATATGGTTATATATATAGTTAACATGATTTTATTATAAGTATGTATCTCATTAGGTATTTTAACAATGAGTTATATACATAAAAATGAGACTATTAAATTAAGAAACTCGAAAACGATATATATAACGATTATCGTTATAACGTCTTACTAGGTACATATGAATCATATTAAGATATTGATACACTTGGTTAATTATGTTAAATGATAAGTAAATATATCATTAAGTGTATTAACAATGAACTACATATGTAAAAATAAGACTACTAACTTAATGATTTTGAAACGAGACATATATGTAACGATTATCGTTGTAACGACATTTAATGTATATAGATCATATTAAGAGATATTCGTACATCATAATATCATGATAATATAATAATTTAAAATCTCATTTGATATTATAAACTTTGGGTTAACAACATTTAACAAGATCGTTAACCTAAAGGTCTCAAAACAACACTTACATGTAACGATTAACGATGACTTAACGACTCAGTTAAAATGTATATACATGTAGTGTTTTAATATGTATTCATACACTTTTGAAAGACTTCAAGACACTTATCAAAATACTTCTACTTAACAAAAATCCTTACAATTACATCCTCGTTCAGTTTCTTCAACAAATCTACTCGTATGCACCCGTATTCGTACTCGTACAATACACAGTTTTTAGATGTATGTACTATTGGTATATACACTCCAATGATCAGCTCTTAGCAGCCCATATGAGTCACCTAACACATGTGGGAACCATCATTTGGCAACTAGCATGAAATATCTCATAAAATTACAAAAATATGAGTAATCATTCATGACTTATTTACATGAAAACAAAATTACATATCCTTTATATCTAATCCATACACCAACGACCAAAAACACCTACAAACACTTTCATTCTTCAATTTTCTTCATCTAATTGATCTCTCTCAAGTTCTATCTTCAAGTTCTAAGTGTTCTTCATAAATTCCAAAAGTTCTAGTTTCATAAAATCAAGAATACTTCCAAGATTGCAAGTTTACTTCCAAGTTTTCTAAATCCATTCCAAGTAATCATCCAGGATCAAGAAACCTTTGTTAATTATAGTAGGTTATCTTTCTAATACAAGGTAATAATCATATTCAAACTTTAATTCAATTTCTATAACTATAACAATCTTATTTCGAGTGGAAATCTTACTTGAAATTGTTTTCGTGTCATGATTCTGCTTCAAGAACTTTCAAGCCATCCAAGGATCCTTTGAAGCTAGATCTATTTTTCTCATTTTCAGTAGGTTTATCCAAGGAACTTGAGGTAGTAATGATGTTCATAACATCATTCGATTCATACATAAAAAGCTTTCTTATTCAACATTATAAACTTGTAATCACTAGAACATAGTTTAGTTAATTCTAAACTTGTTCGCAAATAAAGTTAATCCTTATAACTAGACTTTTAAAATCAACTAAACACATGTTCTATATCTATATGATATGCTAACTTAATGATTTAAAACCCGGAAACACGATAAACACCATAAAACTGGATATACGCCATCGTAGTAAAACCGGGGGCTGTTTTGGTTGGGATAATTAAAAGCTAAGAAGAACTTTGATTTAAAAGCTATACTTCTGGAAAAATGATTTTTCTTATGAACATGAAACTATATCCAAAAATCATGGTTAAACTCAAAGTGAAAGTATGTTTTTCAAAATGGTCATCAAGATGTCGTTCTTTCGACGAAAATGACTACCTCTTTCAAAAACGACTTGTAAATTGTATTTCATACTATATACTTATACATTTTCTATTTAGATTCATAAAGTTAAGTTCAATACAAAACCGTGGCCACTGGAATCACTCAAAACGGATTAGAAACGAAGAAATGGCGAGTAAAACAAGATTGATAAAAACTACTCATTTTACCTACGTGAAAGTTAGTAATAAATCTATTCCAACCATAACCTAATCAACTTATATTGTATATTATGTAATCTTGAGATACCATAGACACGTATACAATGTTTCGACCTATTATGTCGACCCATCTATATATATATTGCGGAACAACCATAGACACTCTATATGTGAATGTTGGAGTTAGCTATACAGGGTTGAGGTTGATTCCAAAATATATATATATATATATATATATATATATAGTTTGAGTTGTGATCAATACTGAGATACGTATACACTGGGTCGTGGATTGATTCAAGATAATATTTATCGATTTATTTCTGTACATCTAACTGTGGACAACTAGTTGTAGGTTACTAACGAGGACAGCTGACTTAATAAACTTAAAACATCAAAATGTATTAAAAGTTTTGTAAATATATTTTGAACATACTTTGATATATATGTATATATTGTTATAGGTTCGTGAATCAACCAGTGGCCAAGTCTTACTTCCCGACGAAGTAAAAATCTGTGAAAGTGAGTTATAGTCCCACTTTTAAAATCTAATATTTTTGGGATGAGAATACATGCAGGTTTTATAAATGATTTACAAAATAGACATAAGTACGTGAAACTACATTCTATGGTTGAATTATCGAAATCGAATATGCCCCTTTTTATTAAGTCTGGTAATCTAAGAATTAGGGAACAGACACCCTAATTGACGTGAATCCAAAAGATAGATCTATTGGGCCTAACAAACCCCATCCAAAGTACCGGATACTTTAGTACTTCGAAATTTATATCATATCCGAAGGGTGTCCCAGAATGATGGGGATATTCTTATATATGCATCTTGTTAATGTCGGTTACCAGGTGTTCACCATATGAATGATTTTTATCTCTATGTATGGGATGTGTATTGAAATATGAAATCTTGTGGTCTATTGTTACGATTTGATATATATAGGTTAAACCTATAACTCACCAACATTTTTGTTGACGTTTAAAGCATGTTTATTCTCAGGTGAATACTAAGAGCTTCCGCTGTTGCATACTAAAATAAGGACAAGATTTGGAGTGGATATTGTGTAAAAACTGCATTCAAGAAACTGATTTCGATGTAACATATTTGTATTGTAAACCATTATGTAATGGTCGTGTGTAAACATGATATTTTAGATTATCATTATTTGATAATCTACGTAAAGCTTTTTAAACATTTATTTATGAAATAAAGGTTATGGTTTGTTTTAAAATGAATGCAGTCTTTAAAAAATGTCTCATATAGAGGTCAAAACCTCGCAACGAAATCAATTAATATGGAACGTTTTTAATCAATAAGAACGGGACATTTCAGTTGGTATCCGAGCGTTGGTCTTAGAGAACCAGAAAATTTGCATTAGTGTGTCTTATCGAGTTTGTTAGGATGCATTAGTGAGTCTGGACTTCGACCGTGTTTTCTTTAAAAATGATTGCTTAACATTTTTGTTGGAAACTATATATTATTAACATGTATATATTATGTGATATATTAATCTCTTAATATGTTTGATATTGTGTGATAGATGTCTACCTCTAGCACAAATCCCATTGAATCACCTAATAATAACGAAGAGTCGAATATATATTGGACTGATTCACAAGTTTCCGAAGAGGAACCGGAAGAAGAATCAGAACCGGAAGAGGAGGAACCGGAAGAGGAAATAGAACCGGTGGGGGAAATAATAAAACGGTTAAGTAAAAGAAAATCCTCAACCAACCGACCAAGGTTAATTATGGTCAATGGTGTTTTCGCCAAGGAAGCAAAATATTGGGAGGATTACCAATACTCCGATGAATCGGATTCCGACGAGAATTCCGATGATGTTATAGAAATTACCCCAACTGAATTTAAAAAGGCAAAAGAAAATAATAAGGGAAAGGGCATAAAAATAGAGAAATCTAATTCCAACCCCGATGAACTTTATATGTATCGTCAACCCCCGAAGTCCTTAAGTTGTAACAATGACCCGGGAACCTCTAAACCACCAGGTTTTTCTAAACCGTTGTGGAAAACGACAGCTAGTATTAGGAGAACATCATATATCCCTAGAAACTTGGCAAAACAAACCAAAACCGATGAAGAAGAAATGAGCGAGTCGGAATAAGATAGTTTTATTCGTGTGGTGTAATATATGTAATATAGTGTGCTTATGCTTTATGATATATGTAAAAATTGCTTGTATTAATAAGTATTTTTTTATGAATCTAACTCTTGTCTATTTTACAGTTTAAAAACACAAAATGGATAGACAACCCAATATTTTAAGAGACCTACCCAGAGACATGATTGATGAATCTTATCTAGAGTCGGTCAGAATTCCTCGGCACAACTATTTAAGGCGAGATCAGTTTGTAAGACATTCGAAGAACGTTCCAAGAATGCCTTGGTTTATAAAAGGCTTTCATTCGAAAGATGGGGGATATCACATTGGGGAATCCATAAGTTACGATGTGTTTACTTTGACGCATATATTGCGGAGAACCCAAATGCTATTTTACGCAACGGGTTAAGAAATTATTTTGACTCAATATATCCGAATATAGGACTTCGTGATTTAGAAAAAGTGACTAACATGCAACATAAAGAAGCATGTTATGCTTATGGGTTAGTAATGTTCGCTTCTCACCAAAGTGAGAACAAGAACATCGGGCTACAACTAGTAAACAAAACGTTCCCACAAGTGACGGAGTCGGTAATTGGGGTAAGAAATGAGGTTTTTAGATTGTTACGGGACTGTTGGACATTACGTAACCTTCATCCTTTTGACGACGTTACAACGCGTTGTCATATTATCGGTCACAACGGTTATGTTCCACAAGACCAAGGATGGGAAGTAGTATTAGTAAAACCAGAATGCATGACTTGTTTCTGGACGTATGAATTACGTGTCTTTGTTGCCTTTGCTGAACGCCTTATTTATTAACTAGAATTAACTTCGCAACTACTTTGTATCAAAGTTTTATGTGCTATATTTCATGCTATATGTAAAATAGCAGTATTGTAAGATTGCAAGTTATTGTATAAAGGTTTGAATATGATATATTTTTTTTTTTTGTGATTAGTTTTTCATATAGAATTGTAGTAGTTGAAATGGTATGTTAGCTACTAAGTATGAACTTAACGGGTAGGTACTACCCAAATTAAAGAGTATAAAACGCTAATATGAAGAAAGAGCTTTTATAAATAAGTTCATATTACGCTACGAAATACTATTGACTACTCTTGATATTCTATATGATTAACTCATTTCATTTGACTATTTTGAAGGAAATGGCACCGACTACTCGACACACCTTGAATATGAGTGAAGAGGAATTTCGCGCCTTTCTTGCTTCAAACATAGCCGCAGTACAGGCCGCGCTACATACCAACAATAACCTTGGATCTAGCAGTACAGGAAATCGTGTAGGATGCACCTACAAAGAATTCACTGCCTGCAAACCTTTGGAATTTGATGGAACAGAAGGACCGATTGGATTGAAACGGTGGACCGAGAAGGTCGAATCGGTGTTTGCGATAAGTAAGTGTACTGAAGAGGACAAAGTGAAGTACGCTACGCATACCTTCACAGGTTCTGCGTTAACATGGTGGAATACCTATCTAGTGCAAGTGGGACAAGATGATGCTTACGCACTACAGTGGTCAGCATTCAAGCACTTGATGAACGAGAAGTACCGTCCTAGAACCGAAGTCAATAAGCTCAAGACATAACTTAGAGGGTTACGAACCCAAGGATTTGATATTACCACGTACGAAAGACGATTCACAGAATTATGCCTATTGTGTCCGGGAGCGTTCGAAGATGAGGAAGAGAAGATCGACGCGTTTGTGAAAGGATTACCGGAAAGAATCCAAGAAGATATAAGTTCACACGAGCCCGCCTCCATACAACAGGCATGTAGAATGGCTCACAAACTAGTGAACCAGATTGAAGAAAGAATTAAAGAACAGACTGCTGAAGAGGCCAATGTGAAGCAAGTCAAAAGAAAGTGGGAGGAAAACGGTGATAAGAATCACCAATACAACAATAACAGCAATTACAATAATAATCGCAACAATTATCCCAACAATCGCAACATCAATCACAACTACAACAAACGGCCCAACAACAACAACAACAACAGTAACTACAACAATCATCCCAACAACAATAACAACCGCAACAACAACAACAACAACAACAACAATCAGAAGCAGCTATGCCAAAGGTGTGAAAAGTATCACTCGGGGTTCTGCACCAAATTTTGCAACAAGTGTAAAAGAAATGGTCATAGCGCGGCGAAGTGTGAGATCTACGGACCAGGGGTTAACAGAACGAAAGGAACAAATGGTGTCAGAACGAGTAATGGTGGAGCAAGTAGTGTCGGAGCAAGTTATGCCAATGTAGTTTGTTATAAATGTGGAAAATCGGGCCACATTATTAGAAATTGCCCGAACCAGGAGAACACGAATGGACAAGGCCGCGGAAGAGTTTTCAATATTAATGCGGCAGAGGCACAGGAAGACCCGGAGCTTGTTACGGGTACGTTTCTTATTGACAATAAATCTGCTTACGTTTTATTTGATTCGGGTGCGGATAGAAGCTATATGAGTAGAGATTTTTGTGCTAAATTAAGTTGTCCATTGACGCCGTTGGATAGTAAATTTTTACTCGAATTAGCAAATGGTAAATTAATTTCAGCAGATAATATATGTCGGAATCGAGAAATTAAACTGTTAGTGAAACATTTAAGATTGACTTGATACCAGTAGAGTTAGGGAGTTTTGATGTGATAATCGGTATGGACTGGTTGAAATAAGTGAAAGCAGAGATCGTTTGTTACAAAAATGCAATTCGCATTATACGATAAAAAGGAAAACCCTTGATGGTGTACGGAGAAAAGGGCAACACGAAGCTACATCTTATTAGTAATTTGAAGGCACAAAAACTAATAAGAAAAGGTTGCTATGCTGTTCTAGCACACTTCGAGAAAGTACAAACTGAAGAAAAGAGCATCAATGATGTTCCCGTCGCAAAAGAATTTCCTGATGTATTTTCGAAAGAATTACCGGGATTACCCCCACATCGATCCATTGAATTTCAAATAGATCTGGTACCAGGAGCTGCACCAATAGCTCGTGCTCCTTACAGAATCGCACCCAGTGAGATGAAAGAACTGCAAAGCCAATTACAAGAACTTTTAGAGCGTGGTTTCATTCGACCAAGCACATCATCGTGGGGAGCTCCTGTTTTGTTTGTCAAGAAGAAAGATGGTACATTCAGGTTGTGTATCGACTACCGAGAGTTGAACAAACTTACCATCAAGAACCGCTACCCACTACCGAGAATCGATAACTTATTTGATCAACTACAAGGCTCGTCTATTTATTCAAAGATTGACTTACGTTCCGGGTATCATCAAATGCGGGTGAAAGAAGATGATATTCCAAAGACTGCTTTCAGAACACGTTACGGTCATTACGAGTTTATGGTCATGCCGTTTGGTTTAACTAATGCACCAGCTGTGTTCATGGACCTTATGAACCGAGTGTGTGGACCATACCTTGACAAGTTTGTCATTGTTTTCATTGATGACATACTTATTTACTCAAAGAATGACCAAGAACACGGTGAACATTTGAGAAAGGTGTTAGAAGTATTGAGGAAGGAAGAATTGTACGCTAAATTTTCGAAGTGTGCATTTTGGTTGGAAGAAGTTCAATTCCTCGGTCACATAGTGAACAAAGAAGGTATTAAGGTGGATCCGGCAAAGATAGAAACTGTTGAAAAGTGGGAAACCCCGAAAACTCCGAAACACATACGCCAGTTTTTAGGACTAGCTGGTTACTACAGAAGGTTCATCCAAGACTTTTCCAGAATAGCAAAACCCTTGACTGCATTAACGCATAAAGGGAAGAAATTTGAATGGAAGGATGAACAAGAGAAAGCGTTTCAGCTATTGAAGAAAAAGCTAACTACAGCACCTATATTGTCATTGCCTGAAGGGAATGATGATTTTGTGATTTATTGTGACGCATCAAAGCAAGGTCTCGGTTGTGTATTAATGCAACGAACGAAGGCGATTGCTTATGCGTCTAGACAATTGAAGATTCACGAATAAAATTATACGACGCATGTTTGGAATTAGGCGCGGTTGTTTTTGCATTAAAGACTTGGAGGCACTACTTATATGGGGTCAAACGTATTATATATACCGACCACAAAAGTCTTCAGCACATATTTAATCAGAAACAACTGAATATAAGGCAGCGTAGGTGGATTGAATTGTTGAATGATTACGACTTTGAGATTCGTTACCACCCGGGGAAGGCAAATGTGGTAGCCGACACCTTGAGCAGGAAGGACAGAGAACCCATTCGAGTAAAATCTATGAATATAATGATTCACAATAACCTTACTACTCAAATAAAGGAGGCGCAACAAGGAGTTTTAAAAGAGGGAAATTTAAAGGATGAAATACCCAAAGGATCGGAGAAGCATCTTAATATTCGGGAAGACGGAACCCGGTATAGGGCTGAAAGGATTTGGGTACCAAAATTTGGAGATATGAGAGAAATGGTACTTAGAGAAGCTCATAAAACCAGATACTCAATACATCCTGGAATGGGGAAGATGTACAAGGATCTCAAGAAACATTTTTAGTGGCCGGGTATGAAAGCCGATGTTGCTAAATACGTAGGAGAATGTTTGACGTGTTCTAAGGTCAAAGCTGAGCATTAGAAACCATCAGGTCTACTTCAACAACCCGAAATCCCGGAATGGAAATGGGAAAACATTACCATGGATTTCATCACTAAATTGCCAAGGACTGCAAGTGGTTTTGATACTATTTGGGTAATAGTTGATCGTCTCACCAAATCAGCACACTTCCTGCCAATAAGAGAAGATGACAAGATGGATAAGTTAGCACGACTGTATTTGAAGGAAGTCGTCTCCAGACATGGAATACCAATCTCTATTATCTCTGATAGGGATGGCAAATTTATTTCAAAATTCTGGCAGACATTACAGCAAGCATTAGGAACTCGTCTAGACATGTGTACTGCCTATCATCCACAAACTGATGGGCAGAGCGAAAGGACGATACAAACGCTTGAAGACATGCTATGAGCATGTGTTATTGATTTCGGAAACAGTTGGGATCGACACCTACCGTTAGCAGAATTTTCCTACAACAACAGTTATCATTCTAGTATTGAGATGGCGCCGTTTGAGGTACTTTATGGTAGAAAGTGCAGGTCTCCAATTTGTTGGAATGAAGTGGGGGATAGACAGATTACGGGTCCGGAGATAATAAAAGAAACTACCGAGAAAATCATCCAAATTCAACAAAGATTGAAAACCGCCCAGAGTCGACAAAAGAGCTACGCGGATAGTAAAAGAAAAGATATAGAGTTTGAAATTGGAGAAATGGTCATGCTTAAGGTTTCACCTTGGAAAGGCGTTGTTCGATTTTGTAAACGGGGGAAACTAAATCCAAGGTACATTGGACCATTCAAGATTATAGATCATGTCGGACCAGTAGCTTACCAACTGGAGCTACCTCAACAACTCGCGGCTGTACATAACACTTTCCACGTCTCAAATTTGAAGAAATTTTTTGCTAAAGAAGATCTCACTATTCCGTTGGACGAAATCCAAATCAATGAAAAACTTCAATTCATTGAAGAACCCGTCGAAATAATGGATCGTGAGGTTAAGAGACTTAAACAAAACAAGATACCGATTGTTAAGGTTTGATGGAATGCTCGTAGAGGACCCGAGTTCACCTGGGAGCGTGAAGATCAGATAAAGAAGAAATACCCGCATCTATTTCTAGAAGATTCGTCAACACTTTCAACAGCTTAAAATTTCGGGACGAAATTTATTTAACGGGTAGGTACTGTAGTGACCCGAACTTTTCCATGTTTATATATATTAAATGAAATTGATATTTACATGATTAAGTGTTTCCAACATGTTAAGCAATCAAACTTATTAAGACTTGATTAATTGGAATAGGTTTCATATAGACAAATGACCACCCAAGTTGACCGGTGATTCACGAACGTTAAAACTTGTAAAAACTATACGATGACATATATATGGTTATATATATAGTTAACATGATTTTATTATAAGTATGTATCTCATTAGGTATTTTAACAATGAGTTATATACATAAAAATGAGACTATTAAATTAAGAAACTCAAAAACGATATATATAACGATTATCGTTATAACGTCTTACTAGGTACATATGAATCATATTAAGATATTGATACACTTGGTTAATTATGTTAAATGATAAGTAAATATATCATTAAGTGTATTAACAATGAACTACATATATAAAAATAAGACTACTAACTTAATGATTTTGAAACGAGACATATATGTAACGATTATCGTTGTAACAACATTTAATGTATATATTTCATATTAAGAGATATTCGTACATCATAATATTATGATAATATAATAATTTAAAATCTCATTTGATATTATAAACTTTGGGTTAACAACATTTAACAAGATCGTTAACCTAAAGGTCTCAAAACAACACTTACATGTAACGATTAACGATGACTTAACGACTCAGTTAAAATGTATATACATGTAGTGTTTTAATATGTATTCATACACTTTTGAAAGACTTCAAGACACTTATCAAAATACTTCTACTTAACAAAAATGCTTACAATTACATCCTCGTTCAGTTTCATTAACAAATCTACTCGTATGCACCCGTATTCGTACTCGTACAATACACAGCTTTTAGATGTATGTACTATTGGTATATACACTCCAATGATCAGCTCTTAGTAGCCCATGTGAGTCACCTAACACATGTGGGAACCATCTTTTGGCAACTAGCATGAAATATCTCATAAAATTACAAAAATATGAGTAATCATTCATGACTTATTTACATGAAAACAAAATTACACATCCTTTATATCTAATCCATACACCAACGACCAAAAACACCTACAAACACTTTCATTCTTCAATTTTATTCATCTAATTGATCTCTCTCAAGTTCTATCTTCAAGTTCTAAGTGTTCTTCATAAATTCCAAAAGTTCTAGTTTCATAAAATCAAGAATACTTCCAAGATTGCAAGTTTACTTCCAAGTTTTCTAAATCCATTCCAAGTAATCATCCAAGATCAAGAAACCTTTGTTACTTACAGTAGGTTATCTTTATAATACAAGGTAATAGTCATATTCAAACTTTAATTCAATTTCTATAACTATAACAATCTTATTTCGAGTGGAAATCTTACTTGAAATTGTTTTCGTGTCATGATTCTGCTTCAAGAACTTTCAAGCCATCCAAGGATCCTTTGAAGCTAGATCCATTTTTCTCATTTCCAGTAGGTTTATCCAAGAAACTTGAGGTAGTAATGATGTTCATAACATCATTCGATTCATACATAAAAAGCTGTCTTATTCAACATTATAAACTTGTAATCACTAGAACATAGTTTAGTTAATTCTAAACTTGTTCGCAAATAAAGTTAATCCTTCTAACTAGACTTTTAAAATCAACTAAACACATGTTCTATATCTATATGATATGCTAACTTAATGATTTAAAACCCGAAAACACGATAAACACCATAAAACTGGATATACGCCGTCGTAGTAAAACCGGGGGCTGTTTTGGTTGGGATAATTAAAAGCTAAGAAGAACTTTAATTTAAAAGCTATACTTCTGGAAAAATGATTTTTCTTATGAACATGAAACTATATCCAAAAATTATGGTTAAACTCAAAGTGAAAGTATGTTTTTCAAAATGGTCATCAAGATGTCGTTCTTTCGACGAAAATGACTATCTCTTTCAAAAATGACTTGTAACTTGTATTTCTGACAATAAACTTATACTTTTTCTATTTAGATTCATAAAGTTAAGTTCAATACGAAACCGTGGCCACTGGAATCACTCAAAACGGATTAGAAACGAAGAAATGGCGAGTAAAACAAGATTGATAAAAACTACTCATTTTACCTACGTGAAAGTTAGTAATAAATCTATTCCAACCATAATCTAATCAACTTATATTGTATATTATGTAATCTTGAGATACCATAGACACGTATACAATGTTTTGACCTATCATGTCGACCCATCTATATATATATTGCGGAACAACCATAGACACTCTATATGTGAATGTTGGAGTTAGCTATACAGGGTTGAGGTTGATTCCAAAATATATATATATAGTTTGAGTTGTGATCAATACTAAGATACGTATACACTGGGTCGTGGATTGATTCAAGATAATATTTATCAATTTATTTCTGTACATCTAACTGTGGACAACTAGTTGTAGGTTACTAACGAGGACAGCTGACTTAATAAACTTAAAACATCAAAATGTATTAAAAGTATTGTAAATATATTTTGAACATACTTTGATATATATGTATATATTGTTATAGGTTCGTGAATCAACCAGTGGCCAAGTCTTACTTCCCGACAAAGTAAAAATCTGTGAAAGTGAGTTATAGTCCCACTTTTAAAATCTAATATTTTTGGGATGAGAATACATGCAGGTTTTATAAATGATTTACAAAATAGACACAAGTACGTGAAACTACATTCTATGGTTGAATTATCGAAATCGAATATGCCCCTTTTTATTAAGTCTGGTAATCTAAGAATTAGGGAACAGACACCCTAATTGATGCGAATCCTAAAGATAGATCTATTGGGCCTAACAAACCCCATCCAAAGTACCAGATGCTTTAGTACTTCGAAATTTATATCATACCCGAAGGGTGTCCCGGAATGATGGGGATATTCTTATATATGCATCTTGTTAATGTCGGTTACCAGGTGTTCACCATATGAATGATTTTTATCTCTATGTATGGGATGTGTATTGAAATATGAAATCTTGTGGCCTATTATTACGATTTGATATATATAGGTTAAACCTATAACTCACCAACATTTTTGTTGACGTTTAAAGCATGTTTATTCTCAGGTGAATACTAAAAGCTTCTGCTGTTGCATACTAAAATAAGGACAAGATTTGGAGTCCATGTTTGTATGATATTGTGTAAAAACTGCATTCAAGACACTGATTTCGATGTAACATATTTGTATTGTAAACCATTATGTAATGGTCGTGTGTAAACAGGATATTTTAGATTATCATTATTTGATAATCTACGTAAAGTTTTTTAAACCTTTATTTATGAAATAAAGGTTATGGTTTGTTTTAAAATGAATGCAGTCTTTGAAAAATGTCTCATATAGAGGTCAAAACCTCGCAACGAAATCAATTAATATGGAACGTTTTTAATCAATAAGAACGGGACATTTCACGTTTAACTTTTGTCGTAACCGGAATATTATGACTGCGAAATATTAATTATTATTTTATAATAATAATTACCTGGGTTTTTTGATGCTTAATTTTAATTAATTATTTACTAGATCACAATAGTTAGTCTTGTTGGACTTTCTACCTTACTGGACCTTAGCCCACCCTACACTAGCTAGTGGCCCAATTAATTAGCCCAAGTATTATTACTAGTGACCCATAATAAATAAAATAAATAAAATAAATTAATTAATGAGTCATACAAGCATTTGGATAAGGATTATCCATATTGTTACATGAGATTCTAGCATAAGTACATGCTTTAGACAACCACTAACCAAAAAGCAAAATGGTGTCTCCCCCTCCCCCTTTGAAAATCACGGCCAAGAGGCCCTTCCACCTCATCAATCCATGTCAAAATTTTGCTTATAAATACTAGCCATTTACCTCTCATTCAATCACTTGCTCTCATTTGGTTTTCACACACACTTGTTCTTTCTTTCTTTCCTTTCTAATATTACTTGTAAGTTTTCTCTTTTTCTTCTTCTTTTCCCTTCCAATTTCGTGTATCATCATCATTCTTTCATGGAGATCAAGTTCCTTTAACTTGATCTTGATTATATCTTGTTGATTCAAGCATGAATCCTTCAAGAACATGGAAGATTCAAGCTTTCTAGCTTTGAATCTTCACCAACTTTGAAGATCTACTTCTTTTATGCTTTAATCTTGTTATTTTATGATAAAGATTCAAACTTTTGTTTGTAATCTTCATGTATCTTCAAGATCCAAGCTTTATGCTTCAAGATCTTCAAGAACAATCAAGATTCAAGCTTTCTAGCTTGAATCTTCATATCTTGTTGTTGGATCTAAGTTTTATAGCTTATGATCTTGTTGTTTTGTTATAAAGATCAAAACTTTTGTTTATGGTCTTCATGAAACTTAAAGATCCAAGCTTTATGCTACAAGATCTTCAAAAACGCTAAAGGTTCAAGCTTTCTAGCTTTGTGACCTTATAAATTGTGTGAAAGGGATCCAAGCTCTCTAACTTAGGGTTCCATCACTTCATTTGACTTAGATCATGTTTATACTTGTTTGATTGATGTAAAGTTAGTAACTTTGTTGTAAAATTGTGTTAAGACTAAGGATATGATGTAACCTTGGTTCATCATCCATCTAAGACTCTTAAATGAGTTGTGTTACCACTTGGTCTTAACATATTGTGTATAGATGGTAGATTCTTGGTCAAAAGTGATGCTAAACCATCAATGAGTTGTACATTTGAAGCTACAAGCATCAAGGATGAGAACCGTGATGAGCATCAAGCACCAAGAACCCCACCGGGGCACTTGTCCACTGATTTTTGTATCTGATCAGGCCACCTGGGCTAGTGGAAAGTTGATTTTCAGTTATTTCGGTTCGAGTATATGATTTTCCGTTTAGGCCTCGTCTTAATCCGAGTTACGGTTTAGGATTTATGGCCCTCCGAGAGTCACTACACCCTATTAACGTTGTGCTGAAATTTCTGACCTACTCGCACTTAAACCGTCACCACGGTCAAACGAAGACGATTTAGGTTCTGGAAACTGGGTCAGTGGTTAGGAGACTCATATACGGAGCCATAGCCACTGACTATGCGTCTTTTCGATTTACGTAGAGGTCGTAGCAGCTGACCGAAGTCAGCCTATTGTTTCGATCTCTATTCTTGTCGAGCTTACTTAGCTTTTATGATGATGAATGATGAATGATGATGATGATGACACTTAAACTTATTTTATGCACTATTAGAATTTATTAAGACAACCTACTGACCTAGTAACCTTTGATTTAGGTTGACGACCTTTCGGACCGACTTACTACTTGCGTACTTTCATTACCGACTTTACCGCTTTTATCACTGTGAGTTATAGCATCCCTTTTTACTTTAACTATTTTGGGACTGAGAATACATGCGCTTTTTACATTTTACATACTAGGCACGAGTACTTAAACTTTATGTGTGTGGGTTATACAACGGCATAAACATTCCCCTTAGCACGGTAACGTTTAGTCATTGGTTTTTGAACCGGTGAACGCGAATCTTAGATATGGATCCATAGGGTTTGACATCCCCACTCGGGTTAGTCGCGCTAGCATTTAACGGGTGTTTAATACTTCGTGAACATACGCACTCGTCAAGTGTACTTTCAGGGGCTTATAAACGTTAAGTCTAGTTATCGGGTGCCCACGGTTATACATATACTGTTCATACTGTTTTGTTATACGGAAATCTCGTGGCCTACCTTACGTTACTGTTACAACTTAAACTATAGCTCACTAACATTCGTGTTGACTTTTATGCGTGTATTTCTCAGGTGCCTAGAGGTTTCTTGCTTCCGCTGTTAGATTTGCTGTTTTGCTGTTAAGGACCTGCAGTTTTAGTTATCCGCTGCATTACTAGAGATGTCTCATTCATGGAACTTTTCTGTTGCATTCGTAGTTTATGTTAATTTCAAACAATGGCTTTGTAACGACCTTAGGGTCAAATAATTATGTTTATGCTCCTATTCGTAGGATGCGTGCTATCTTTTGTAAAACACTATGTTTTTATGAATGCAAACTGGTTTTCAAACAGCATGTAGTATTCAACCGTGTAAAGATCCTGTTGTTAACGAATCGTACACGATGGTTTTGTACGGGGTGTCACATATCACGTATCTTCCACGAATCCACTGATCCTAGTTTCACATTTAAAGCTGGATGTCGGGAGATATACTCAAAGATGGTGAAATTAATACTCGGATCAGGATTGTTGTTCACTTCTTTCCAACTTCGTCTCCTAACTAATCTGTGCAAAGCAACAGACTCTTACTGTGGAGATCACCGTTCCGAAGACTTCAAAATTCTAAAGATACAGTTTCTAACATTGTTTGAAGACCTCCGAAATGAGCATCCCATCAGAGAAATCATAAACACCAGCACTGCTTCTATGATTAACATTCATGGGTCAACCAGCAGAGCTGTGGATCATATTCTCATCGGACTTCAGGACTTATCAAGAGCCGAAACTGCGCACTACTTATCTTTCAGAAGATCTTCAAGAGAAGTACCGAATCTATTACCACTATTGGTTCGACACTTTCTCAGGATTTATCCATCAAGACTCACATTCCCTCGAGAAGATCAAGATCACAGCCATCAGCGAGGAATGTTTGCTTTTTGAAGCAACACTACGGTCGAGCCAACGACCTTAAACAAAAGCGCTTCTCGGGAGGCAACCCGTGCAATAAAGTAGAATAGAAGAATAAAAGAAGACAAATGAGCCGATAAAGAAGCAAGGAACCAGTCGCATCTGCTAGGGGTATTTCTTTCTTTTCGCTACTAGCTCAAGATTCAAACTATGCCACATCTTAGTTTATCACTATGTGTGGGATAACACCCAATAAAACACTAGACAAATACTCCCAACTAAAACACTAGGAACATTGGGGACAATGTTCGTCTAAGTGTGAGATGTTGGTATCTTTTTATGCTGTATTATAATAACCCATTACGAAGATTCCAAGTCCTTAAGCCAAATTTCAAAATTTTTGCAAAAGAAACCCTTTTCGAAAGAGTATTTTTGAAAACCTAAAACGTTTGTCAATAGAAAATTAAGGCTTAAGTAAGGTGGAATTCTTGTTAGATTGAAATCTCTAATAGAGCATTGCATGACTAAGGCATTATCGACCTAAATTGATTATGGTAAGGCACCCCAAATAAGACCAGCATTTATCATTAATGCTTCACTATTTTCCGTTGAGAGTACCGATGTCTGTGCTCAGAATCAGATATAATTAAATTACCAATAACTATATTACCCGAAGTGTATCTTGTACGTTCGAGTGTTTTGGTCATTTGCGTTTATAAATTAACGTCTTAATATATAATAATATTATTTTAAATCAAAACGTTTTATATCAAAGTTAATATTATATTTTATAACATTTGTAAAATATACATTCATTTTTATTTTGAAATAGTATTTTACTGTAGCAAAATGATTTTTACTGTAGCAAATAGTGGTTTTCGAAAATACTGTAGCTTTTCGGGTACTGTAGCAATTCGAAAATACTGTAGCAAATTAGTGTTTTACTTGTTCATCTTAAACGTTTTAGTTAACTTATCTAAATATCAATCGAATCAATAAACGAATGTTACTATCGTTTACTAAATAACTTGAAATTATATATATGTATATATCTTTATTTAATATACATAAATCAATTTTTAAACACATTGCAAGTTATTTATAATTAATTTTAATAATTAATATTCCAACTTATTGTGTATATATATATATATATATATATATATATATATATATATATATATATATATATATATATATATATATATATCTTTACAAATAGATGTTCGTGAATCGTCGGTCAATAGTCAAAGGTTAACTGAATATATAACATTAGTTCAAAAATTTTGAGAATCAATATTACAGACTTTGCTTATCTTGTCGAAATCATATAAAGATTAAGTTTTAAATTTGGTCAGAAATTTCCGGGTCGTCACAGTACCTACCCGTTAAATAAATTTCGTCCCGAAATTTGAGTGAGGTCGTCATGGCTAACAATAAAAATGTTTTTATGACGAATATGAGTGGATAAATAGAGTTTCATCATTATTGACTAATATAGATAAAACGATTCGATTATGTGAAGCGTACGAGTGAAGCTATCGCAAAAGAGTGAAGATGAGTAAATACATGTTCGCCTTAACTGGTGACGTAGTCACGGTTGATTTTCGGAATTCAAGGGATTTAGAGAAAATCTTCGTAATAAGATTTGGTTCTTCGGCAATTAAGGAAATTAGGATCTTCTTTGGTTAAATGCAATAATCTGTTTCGATTACTCTGTTGAATATTTTACTATAAATCTACTCCCTTCTGTTCCTTATTTCCACAGCTCACATCTTCTATTCTTTCTCCCTCAATTCATACTTTAAAGTATTCGTTAATATGCTCCATCCAGTTATGGTTCTTGATATACTCATAACTTTCATATCTGTCATTCTTCTTTTTCATCTGCCGGCAGAAGAATCTATTCACTTCTACTATACTCATGGTTTTATAGTGTTTTTAGTTCTCCCGTGTCTTTATATTGCTATACGCATCGATATACACGGTTTGTAATTTCTGGGTTGTTGTGGGGGTTTATATCTTTCCTTATTTTTCGATGTCTCTGCTTCTATCTTTCTATAAACATTGACATCCACAGTTAATGCTCTTTCCTATTTGCTGCGATTTATACTCCCATTTCTATTTCAGAGCTTCATGCTTTTGTTTTCTTTTCGCAAGTAATGGGCGTGTACTCCACAATCTCCGAACCCGTTGTTAAGTATAACTAGCTAACGCCTGCATCCAAGTAAATCGCAACTAACTGTAACACCCATTTTTCCCTGTATGTGATTTAAGGTGCGTACTTAATCTCGTGTATGTTTAATATTTTAACCATGCCCGATTGTATATAGTTTAGATGTTGGAAATGGGTGATCAGGCCTGTTATCGCGTTTAGAGGCACCAGGTCGCGTCTGGGCATGTCGCGGAACGCGACAGAACCGGCTGGAATGCGATGGCTCAAAATCGTGCCTCCTGTCCTGTTTATCGCATTTGAAATATGTGTGTCGTGTATGGGTTATCGCGGAACGTGGCCAAAAGTCGCGAAACGCGACTATGTCGCTGAAGTGACAAAATTGACCCATTTTTATGGTATCTTTTTGGGGTGTTTTGGTCTTTTCACATGTTGGACGGTTGGGAGAGCATGAAAACTGATCAAAGCTTATCCTAAACTCATTTAACACTTTTACACCTACACACATTCAATTTAGAGAGAGAGTGAGTTTTAGTGAGAGAGAGCTCAGCTCACTTGGAGAAGAAGAAGACCAAATCCCACCCGAGTCCAAGTTTTAAAGTTGTTCCCTATGTCTCTAGCTACGATTTGATAGTGTTGGTAAGTCTTAACTCCGTGTTTTGAGTTTTAATTGATTTATGGCTAGGGTTTGTTCATTTTAGGGTTGTAAGACCCATTTGGAGGTTAAATGGGTGAATTTGGGTTAAATTGGTGTATGGGAACCCTAAGGCTTGTAATCTAGGGTTTGGTCGTGGGTTTGGTGTTTGTAAGTGTTAATGGTGTTGTTAAATCACTAATACACTTGTGTGTTAGTGAAAGTTTGTTAATGGGTTCAAGTTTGACCAATTTGTGAGTCTAAGTGTTAAAATGGGTAATGTTAACCTAGTTGGGCAAGATGGGTATGAAAATACCCTAAGTGGTGTTGGTTATTGTTATGTTACTTTAATCACTAGCTTTTAGTGATTGATGACGAGTCTTGGCTTTAAATGGGCGATTTTGGTGTAAATGGGTCATTTAATGCATTTGGGTCATTAAATGCTCAAGAGTTAAGTGTTGGAGGTTAGTTCCACAAGTTTGTATGTGATTTGGGTACTTAATGTATTAGGTACTTCGCTTGAAGCTTGCGGATTAAAATCATCACCTTGGCGTTAAGGTGAGTGGGATATTTATGCATGTATGTATATAGTATATTTATTTGTATGCTATGGCATGATCCACGGAGCCGGAAGTGCCATAGTGTGTGCGAGTGTGCTATGATGTGAACTACGAAGCCGGTGGCATCATGGTACGTGTAGTGATGTGAACCATGGAGCCGGTAACATCAAAGTGTGAACCATGGAGCCAGTAGCACTATAAAATGAGGTGTGAACCACGGAGCCGGTAACACCAAAGTGTGAACCAATGAGTCAGTAGCACTATAAAAGAGTATGACTCAAATGCGTAGTGGCGTGAACCAAGGAGCCGGTAGCGTCATAGCATTACGTATGGTGTGAACCACGGAGCTGGTAGCACCATGACGCGTGTATGGTTGACCATATAGTTGTGTATGTGTTGTAGTGTAGCATATTATATTTTGGAGTATATGCTATTGTTTATACTAGTCGCGGTAATTGAGGTTATTGGCTTTATACTTGGAGTTCGTATGCTAATATTATATTGCTAGCATGTTTATGGTATGTGAGTAAGTGATTGCAAGTAGGTATATTATATATGCATGTGTATACTTATTGCACTCACTAAGCGTTAGCTTACCCCTCTCGTTGTTTACTTTTTTTAGGTACAAGTATGGAGAAGGGTAAAGGGGTTGCTGGGAATTAGATATTTCCACGTTGGTGGCTAGATGAAGCTTTTGGAAGTCGACCTAACGTTTTGGGTAGTTTAGCCCCAAACCATGCTCGGGTGTTGTTTGGTTTAAAACTATCATTTGATGGGTCGAACTTGTAAACATTTGATTAAAGGCCTTTGTGCCTCTTTATGTAAACGTTAAACTTGTTGTATGTTTAAACGGGTGGTATGAAACGGTTTACATCATGTAACCATTTAATTGGGCGTTAATGGTTTATTAATTATAAAAAAAAAATTTGTCGGGTTGCATACGAGTTGGGTTGTTTCACTAACTAAAATGCACGTTGGATGATACTAAAATCACCAACAAATTTGAGTATAGTTTTTGTAAAAAAAATATGAACAAGTTATTGAATCTTGCTCGAACTCTTTTGTAAGTTGAAATTAATGATTGATATGGTTCATATATGAAATATGCAAAGTGTTATAAACAAGTGATAATTAAGTTTTGGGTGTTAAAAACCCATAACAGCAGTTGTTAGTGTTACTGCCGTTCTTAATCTCACACATGAGTGAGATCTCACCCGCGCGTGCGAGACAGATTTTTTCTCGTGTGATACTTTACCCGCACGTGTGAGATCTTGCCCGCGCGAATGAGAATTAGATCTCACCCGTGCGTGTGAGATTCTCACCCGTGCATGTGAGGTTCTCACCCGCGCATGCGAGGTTCTCAGCCGCACGTATGAGATCTCACCCACATGCGCGTGATTGAAGGCTCATACGCGTGTATGGTGATCCATTTGCACGTTGTACAAGTATAACTTATTGTTCCAATGAAATGATGGTCTTGATACACACACTAGGTCACTCGCGCGTACCAGATATCACACATGTGCAGCAGAGTTACACATTTGAACGACTTGGGTATGTGAAAGAGCCAGGTGCAATCTTGACCCATGTGATGTATTTGAATAATTTAAACTATTTTAGTGACAGAACATGATTTGGAAAAGTGTACTGACTCAAGATATAATATTTTTAGGTGATAAAGGAAAAGATGAGGCTCAGTAAAATTAGAATTTCAAGTTCTTGTCGTTTTCAAGAGAGTGAGACTATCATTATGGATATTAGTATATAGTAACAGGTTGTGTTACTGATGTCATGATTACATGATTATACTTTTGTTATATATACTCTGACTGTGTATAAGTGATTATATGTGCACTAAGTGCTCACCTTCGACCGGGTAGGTGAAAGGGGTCAACCTTCGACCAGGTAGGTTTGGTCCAACTATACTATCTAAGTAGTATAGTTCAAATGACGCATGTATTGCGTCAGGAAGACTATACTAGAGATTCAGTATCAAGGACTATCGCTAACCTCTAGCCCGATCAACTATGGGTTGCAGGCCTGGCCAAGCCGCTGGTCCTCTTGTTATATTATATGTATGCTATCTGATTCTAATAGAAGTTCGGCTTGAAGATGTATATTAATATTCTTCGAAAAATCTCATTCAGTTAGCTTCATGCTAATCCTCCATATATCTCTCCCTTGCATGATATGGTTGACACACAAGGAAATCTTATGTTTTATATTATGACGACTAACTGTTTTTTAAAGTAACACTACTTTAAGTGTACTGCATATTATTAAGATGTTTTAATATATGTAATGGTTTGTTTAATAAATTCTGCTGTGATTAAAAGAAAAAGTAGTGTTACATATTTATGGCATATTGACATCAAGATGACGTGTTTTTAATAAGTTTATACATTAGCTAGCTACTTTCACGAACTTTGTGTTTCAATACACCTAAAATAGTAAAATGTTATTTTTGTGTTGATTTTTTATGTTATCGGAAAAGTATTAATTTTTATCTGTAACCATATTAAATAACCATATTAAATAGGTCGAAAACTATATTGAGTTTAAACTCAAAACATGAAAATTGTATCTAAAATTTTTCTAAGTGATGTGACATTTGTATCAACTTTTCCTCATTAATATGCAAAGCATATCAATTTTTTCTTGTGAAAGTGAAAATTTTAGCAATTTTTATTATTAATATTTTTTGTTGATTAAAAGTGTATGATTCAAGGATTATTACTTAATTCTAGTTTTTTATATGATAAATGCGTTTTTACGTTAGCGTTGTTAACCATATATAAAAGTAGAAGTCGAGAAAGAAAAAGAGGAGATCCATTATTAAGGTTTTGGGGACGAACATAAATACAAGTTGCAAATTCTTCTCCACATATAACATTATCTGTAAAGTTGATATTTGTTACCTTTCAATCTTCCATCTTCCTGATTTAATATCCTTCCCTCCACAGGTGCCACCGTTCCACCTTATATATATATATATATATATATATATATATATATATATATATATATATATATATATATATATATATATATATATATATATATATATATATATATATATAACACTAAATGAATCCGATAAACAAGTACAAAACGTTAGAAAGAGAAATCCAAATAAAGACTAAACGGAAGACGAAGTAACATAACTAAATGGTCCCATCAACATGGTGGCGACGCACTTTACTAGTATACTAAACACGTCAAAACACCTCGACGACGAAAACCCTAATAAATGTATGCACTAGTATAAAAAGACAACAAGCATTGACGATCGGGGGGAGGCCGACCACTAAATACAACCAACAATTAAACCATAGAACATAGAACACAAACCAAACGAACCAAAACCGTCGGCCACCCACCGATGGGTCGCCAAGAGAAAACCGACCATCTTCGAAGAAACGGCTGTGATAACCCGGAAATTTCTGACTAAATTTAAACTTAATCTTTATGTGATTTAATGTTTCCGACACGATAAGCAAAGTCTGTAAAGTTGAATCTCAAAATTTTGAACTATTCAATTACCCTTCGATTGTTCTCAACGATTCGCGAACAATTATATGTAAATAGATACATATATGATAACTTGAAAATGTAACAAAGTGTTAAGTAAATGATATTGTGCATTAAACTTATTGATTTGAATATCTAGTTGATATATTAACTACGGAGTTAAAAGATTATGCCAAACGATTGAATTAAAAGATATTTATTGAGTCCCTTAAGGATTATAATATTATTACGAGTCTCTGTTCTGAGGTCCACGCAGATTTAAGAAATCATTCATTTTTAACGATATTCGGAATAAATGATAAAGTGTTTGATGACGAAAGTTAGATAAAAGTTAGTGGAAAACTAAACTGCATAATATTCAATTGATTGTGTTACAAATGTGTGAAAACGTTTTCAGATATTATAGAATTGATTGTTAATATGTGTTTGTTTAAATAACGTAATTTAGACGATAAAAAAATAAGGAATATTAACTGATGGAATTAGATATGTGAATAACTTACGACGTATATTTAAAACGTGTTTATAAATATTAATTTGGTTACAAAACGTTTTGATTTAAAACAATATTATTAAATATACTTCGTTAGATAACGAACCATTGATTTATAAAAGTAAATGACCAAACCACTCGAAAGTTTAAGATACACTTTGAGTGATATAGTTTTTTGATAATTTAAGACTATATTTTAACAAAGGTACGTGTCACGAAACGTAAAATGCAAGTTTTCTTAATGTATGAAAGGACGCTCGAAAAACCGGAACCGGGACATAAGTCGCGTGATGACGTACGACTTATCGGAACAAAAATTACAAGTCAACTATGCACATGAATTTAATATAATATATAATTAATTATATAAATTAGGTATTATAAATATAATTAATAAATATGTCGACAAGCGTAGGACAAAAACATTTGTGAGCTGTCATACCTTCCCATGCGATCGCATGGGAAATGGCTTGGGAAGCCATGCGATCGCATGGCACCCTTTTGCTGGCCACATCTATAAATTCGCGATTTATGTTTCTGATTCATTCATATATCTATCTCTCGACTCTCTCTAAATATATTATTATTATTATTATTATTATTATTATTATTATTATTATTATTATTATTATTATTATTATTATTATTATTATTATTATTATTATTATTAAGATTATTATTATTAATCTTATTATTAATAGTATTAGTATTATTATTTTTACGATACAAAAATAATAATATACATAAAATATTACGACGGAGTGATGTCCAAATGATTTCAAAACGAGTTTTCGAGCAAGCTAAAGCTAAGAAAATTATGGGCTATTGCCATGGAGGTTATGGGTAATGTTCATGGGTAATATTCGCAAGTCAAACCTAGTGTTTATTATCTTCGTTACGTCTACGTACTTTCCTGCAATATTGAATCACAATATTGATACGTGAGCATTCATATCGTATCTTTTATATATTAATTGTGTATCCATGTCTAGTGCTCGAGTATATATATTTATGCATGCATGTATGCTAATTTTCGTCGTTAAACAGTTTATAATGAATCACGAATTAAATACATATATTACTAGTAAAAGGTATATGATATACATGTTTTTGGAAAGCTGGCGAAAAATCAATAACTTTTCATTTAGATATCGAATAATTTTGATGAACGGATTAAAAGATATGATCAACTGAATTATGATTAACGTTAATTAAAACTGCTTTTGAATCTACAATTAAGATTTAAACAACTTGTTTACGAGATTGATAAATTGGATTTTTGAACATTACCAACCGAGTAAATGAATCCTTATATAAGGTACGTCTCGTTTTGTTAAACAACTGTCAAAATTGACTTTTTGAAACGACTTTGGATAACTTTTGTATGTCAATATCGAGCATTAGGATTGTGATACACTATGACCTGACCTAGCTTGATAGACATTTATTGACTAACATATGTTCTCTAGGTTAAGATCTACGGTTATTTGGTAATCCGAGTTTCGATCATATTTTGGTGAACGACTTTATATGCTGCTAAGGTGAGTTTCATTTGCTCCCTTTTTAAATGCTTTTGAAATCTATATTTTTGGGCTGAGAATACATGCAATATTTTTTAAACGCAATGGATACAAGTACATACTAAATTCTACACCGAGTTTGAACCGAAAATCCCTTAGCTTTGGTAACTAGTAACTGCCGGTTATAAGAACTGGTGGGCACGAGTAGTTGTATATGGATCCATCGGGCTTGACATCCCCGTCTGTTCCAGGCTTGACGTGTTCGTTTATGGAATTTGGTATTATATATACATATGTAAATTATGTATTGAAGAATACCAAACTAAATTCTATAATCTAATTCATATCAAAAATCATCTCCCTAATTATACAAGATGGATCCCGTATCTAGTTCAAATTCTTTAAACTCTGACTGCTATTCCGATATGGATATTCACCTGAATTCCGAAGACAGTGTAACCGGAATGGATCAACCAATTAGCCAACATCTATTCTAGATGAATTGGGGATGAGTTCGTAGCCTACTTAATTATTGGAGACAAGAAGAAGGCGATCCCTTCCATCCACCACATTGCCCTCTTGGAGAAGAACCTGAAGCACTTACCGGCGAACCTGTTCGAGACACCATTTTCTCTCTCATTTCCAGAGTATCTCGTCACGATAATATACTATCTCAAATTCTGGATCTTATTCATCCGCTCGTCCGAACCGCCAATCATCCCGGTGTAGTAGAAGAAGTCAACGAGCTTCGCGCTCGGGTAGTGGCTTTAGAGAATATGGTGCAAAGGTTACAAGCACCAGCAGCATCACCAGCATCAACAGTACCACCAACAACAACACCAACAGTACCATTACCACCACCAACAACATCCGTATCGCAAACCTCAACTTCACAATCTGTCCCACGAGCATCAACGTCATACGCACCGTAGTTACCAACAAATACCTGCAACAATAACTGATGAAGTATTAACTCATTTCCTCTGAAGAAATTTTATGTATATTTAATATATATATGAATTTTGAAATCAAAATAAATCTTTTCGTACTAAGCTATTACGTGTGAATCTCAACTGGTAGGTACTACTCGGTTAGTTCATATTACTAATATGCAATGATGTACATCCTTCCTTAACAACTTAATCATTGTTAACTACAATCTCTGTTTCAACTTAATGAATTCCATTTCATAATAAACCAAGTGTATTATTCAATTACATAATTGATTTTATATTTTCATTTTCGATATACTCGAAACTTTCCAGAAAACATCATTTTTACCTTGCGAAGTTAGCAAGAGTTCCATGAGCACCAACATGATTCACTGAGGAAATATCAATAAAACTGAATAACGAAGTATTGATTACATTAGTAAAATACTCCACGAAGATTATGAAATCTTTAATGTTTTAGAGATTATTCATTTCTAATCCAGCCAAAAAAGTAAATGAGCTTAATATGATATTAACTCATTAAATCTGTGTTACATCTGAAGAAAATATACATACATTTTCATAAAGACGGTAATAAAAATTCTTTTGTACAAAGTATTAATTGTGAAATCTTTAATGGGTAGGTAATACCCGAGAAATATATAAGTTCGCAATTAATATGTTACACTGTACATTCTTCAACTTTGATTCAAAAATTATTAATAATGCTCACAACGATATACAATCGTTTTCATACAAATTCAATTACATATTCTGATATTGACGGATCAAAATCTAAGTCATAACTCTGAACCGGTGACATCATTCTTAGATCTCTACATCTTTCAAATCTATACTTTGACTTCAAAACTGTGCAAGATCCTTTAGCGTTGTTTTTACCGAAAATAACCTTGCAATTTCTTTTTCAAAGTATCTAGTTTTACCCCACTTCCAACCAGTCAATTTCGACTTTTCAGATTAGTCTTATTATAACCTTGACATATACATTTTTGTTACCGGGGAACCTTTTATGTTCCACCACATTAGCAGTAAATTTACCAACAACTTCATTGATCCTTGACCTTCCGAAAAATCCTTATACTCATTGAAAACCTATCATGTACTCATCCACATCTCATAACGGTAATTGCCATACCAACTACCAGGAATTAGCAATCAGTATTTTGAATCTCGCAGCATTTTCTACAACAACAGTTATATATAGATAACATCTATCTTCTAGACTTACATACTTCGAAGGTGAAGTTTCTGAAAAACATCCCAAACTATGAACTAGTTCTCTGAAATTGGAACAATGCTGATAAAGCAGCAAAAATGGTAAACGACTTTAACAGTCAAAAGTTTGATGATAAAGAATAGTATGGTGGTAAAGCTGAGAAAAAGAGAAGGTTTGGAATTGAAAAACGGATTGAGCAGACCATGAAGGAGGCTGTGGACAAATCACAAAGACTAAATCTACCTTAAAAGAATCCAAATGATTCAGTGTCTGCTGAAATTATTAGCGAATACCTTGCTCCTTACTCTAAAACCTTTGCGGACAATATTCTTCATCATCATCTTATCTTAAATATTCTAAGATATCATCGTATCTCCCATTATAAATATCCTCCATATTTCTGAAGATATTTTTCGAAACCATTCTTATCTAAAATCATTACCTCTTCGCGCTATCTGTGTTACATCATAAAAGAAACTATTTTAGTTTCTAAAATATGAAAAATTTGAAAAAAATGGATGTTTTGAAGTAATGTTGGGAACTGAAGCATGAGTTAGTATAATATAATGACACTTGATCAACGTGATTACATTACAGTAAGTCATGTTGAGTTTCTAATGGAACGTGACAAAGGTTCACAGATCACACCCTCATCATAAACCATGTTACATAACTCTTTCATTCTATATAATCTCTAAATATATCAAGAAAATATATTTCTTGATGATTCGGTCTTTTCCGGATATTCTGGTAATTTGACAAATCAAGATCGTGTCATTTCAATTTCTTTCTTAGAACATTAACTATGTTCATTCCGAAATCCATACCTACGAATTCTGTACCATTATTCGCTTGACTTAAAATCGGGAAGAGAAATCGAAAGCATGGCTGAAATATAAAGGAGAATATAAGCCCGATAACAACCCCGAAATTTACAAACTGTGTATATCAATGCGTATAGTAATATAAAGACACGGGAGAATGAAAAACACTATAACTCCAAGGTAATGGTAGAAGAAAATAACTTCCTCTGGTGGTAGATGAAAAAGAAGAATGACAGATATGAAAGTTAGGAGTATATCAAGAATCAGAACTGGATGAAGCATTTCACAATCTTTTGGAAGTATGAAATGAGGAAGAAGATATAGGAGTGGTGAAAATAATGAAACGGAAGAGGTCAATTTATAGTGAAATATCAGACATAGCAATCGAGGCAGATTACGCATTTAATCAAAGAAAATCCTAATTTCCGCAAATTCTGAAGAATCAAATCTTATTTAGATTATGAAGATTTTCTATTCCTTAACATCCGGAAATCAATCGTTACTACGTCAAGAGATAAGACGAATTTCTATTCTCCATTTCATTCTATTATGATAACTTCTCTCATACGCTTCGAGTAATCGGATTGTTTTATCTGTATTATTCAATGGTGATAAAATTCTATTTATCAACTCATATTCGTCATAAAAACATTTTTATTGTTAGCCATGACGACCTCACTCAAATTTCGGGACGAAATTTCTTTAACGGGTAGGTACTGTGATAACCCAGAAATTTCTGACTAAATTTAAACTTAATCTTTATATGATTTAATATTTCCGACACGATAAGCAAAGTCTGTAAAGTTGAATCTCAAAATTTTGAATTATTCAATTACCCTTCGATTGTTCTCAACGATTCGCGAACAATTATATGTAAATAGATACATATACTATAACTTGAAAACGTAACAAAGTGTTAAGTAAATGATACTGTGCATTAAACTTATTGATTTGAATATATAGTTGATATATTTAACTATGGAGTTAAAAGATTATGCCAAACGATTGAATTAAAAGATATTTATTGAGTCCCTTAAGGATTATAATATTATTACGAGTCTCTGTTCTGAGGTCCACGCTGATTTAAGAAATCATTCATTTTTAACGATATTCGGAATAAATGATAAAGTGTTTGATGACGAAAGTTAGATAAAAGTTAGTGGAAAACTAAACTGCATAATATTGAATTGATTGTGTTACAAATGTGTGAAAACGTTTTCAGATATTATAGAATTGATTATTAATATGTGTTTGTTTAAATAACGTAATTTAAACGATACAAAAATAAGGAATATTAACTGGTGGAATTAGATATATGAATAACTTGCGACGTATATTTAAAACGTGTTTATAAATATTAATTTGGTTACAAAACGTTTTGATTTAAAACAATATTATTAAATATACTTCGTTAGATAACGAACCATTGATTTATAGAAGTAAATGACCAAACCACTCGAAAGTTTAAGATACACTTTGAGTGATATAGTTTTTTGATAATTTAAGACTATATTTTAACAAAGGTACGTGTGACGAAACGTAAAACGCAAGTTTTCTTAATGTACGAAAGGACGTTCGAAAAACCGGAACCGGGACATAAGTCGCGTGATGACGTACGACTTATCGGAACAAAAATTACAAGTCAACTATGCACGTGAATTTAATATAATATATAATTAATTATATAAATTATATATTATAAATATAATTAATAAATATGTCGACAAGCGTAGGACAAAAACATTTGTGAGCTGTCATACCTTCCCATGTGATCGCATGGGAAATGGCTTGGGAAGCCATGCGATCGCATGGCACCCTTTTGCTGGCCACATCTATAAATTCGCGATTTATGTTTTTGATTCATTCATATATCTATCTCTCGACTCTCTCTAAATATATATATATATATATATATATATATATATATATATATATATATATATATATATATATATATATATATATATATATATATGTATATATATATATATGTATGTATATATATATATATGTATGTATATATATATATATATATGTATGTATATATATATATATATATATATGTATATATATATATATATATATATATATATATATTATTAATATTAAGATTATTATTATTAATCTTATTATTAATAGTATTAGTATTATTATTTTTACGATACAAAAATAATAATATACATAAAATATTACGACGGAGTGATGTCCAAATGATTTCAAAACGAGTTTTCGAGCAAGCGAAAGCTAAGGAAATTATGGGCTATTGCCATGGAGGTTATGGGTAATGTTCATGGGTAATATTCGCAAGTCAAATCTAGTGTTTATTATCTTCGTTACGTCTATGTACTTTCCTGCAATATTGAATCACAATATTGATACGTGAGCATTCATATCGTATCTTTTATATATTAATTGTGTATCCATGTCTAGTGCTCGAGTATATATATTTATGCATGCATGTATGCTAATTTTCGTCGTTAAACAGTTTATAATGGATCACAAATTAAATACATATATTACTCGTAAAAGGTATATGATATACATGTTTTTGGAAAGCTGGCGAAAAATCAATATCTTTTCATTTAGATATTGAATAATTTCGATGAACGGATTAAAAGATATAATCAACTGAATTATGATTGACGTTAATTGAAATTGCTTTTGAATCTACAATTAAGATTTAAACAACTTGTTTACGAGATTGATAACTTGGATTTTTGAACATTACCAACCGAGTAAATGAATCCTTATATAATGTACGTCTCGTTTTGTTAAACAACTGTCAAAATTGACTTTTTGAAACGACTTTGGATAACATTTGTATGTCGATATCGAGCATTAGGATTGTGATACACTATGACCTGACCTAGCTTGATAGACATTTATTGACCAACATATGTTCTCTAGGTTGAGATCTACGGTTATTTGGTAATCCGAGTTTCGATCACATTTTGGTGAAAGACTTTATATGCTGCTAAGGTGAGTTTCATTTGCTCTCTTTTTAAATGCTTTTGAAATCTATATTTTTGGGCTGAGAAACAATGCAATTTATTTTAAACGCAATGGATACAAGTACATACTAAATTCTACACCGAGTTTGAACCGAAAATTCCTTAGCTTTGGTAACTAGTAACTGCCGGTTATAAGAACTAGTGGGCGCGAGTAGTTGTATATGGATCCATAGGGCTTGACATCCCCGTCTGTTCCAGGTATAGAAACCCTAGCCTGAACTATAAAACAGACGTATGTTATTTGAGTTTAGTATACGTTGGATTGCGTGTATTGTACATGTTGCTTGCATGTATGTTAAAACAGGGATACTTATTATAACGTTAAAGCTTAGTTACCAGGGTGCTCAATCTTGTAGAATATTTGATAAACGTTTCTGGATGAAACAACTGAAATCTTGTGATCCACTTTTATATACAGATTATATGAAACAATAAAACTATGAACTCACCAACCTTTGTGTTGACACTTGTTAGCATGTTTATTCTCAGGTTTCCTAGAAGTCTTCCGCTGTTTGCTTATGTGTTAGACAAGCTATGTGCATGGAGTCTTACATGACATATTTTTCAAGGAAACGTTGCATTCACCAAATCATCAGCATGTATCTCATTTTGACTGCATTGTCAACGGAATTATTATTGTAAACTATTATTTACGGTGATTGTCTATATGTAGAAATCATCAGATGTCGAAAACCTTTGATTTAAATATTCATTTATGGTGTGCCTTTTAAAAGAATGCAATGTTTACAAAACGTATCATATAAAGGTCAAATACCTCGCAAAGAAATCGATGAATGACGTGTTTGTCCATATGGATTTGGAGCGATCGTTACAACAGCCATGACTACACCCAGCGAGAGAACGTCGCCATCGAATTGATCCGACTAAGCAACCTAAGAAACCATCAAGCAGCACCACCGCCGAAAAAGTGGCTGGTGGGAAAACAAAATTTCACTGGACCACCACACCAGTAAAATAACGGAGACAGTAAACAAAAACCCCAGCACCACCAAACACATAGAACCATAGTGCCAACGAGGCATTCGTCACCTGGCCACCGAGAGGAGCGATGCCGAAAAATTAGAGCTCCGACGAATAAGCTCAAAATCCGGCGAGGATGCAAATCACACTGGAGACACGATCGAAGCCCAGCTCCGCGAAGAAGCTAGAAACATAAGAAGCACCTGCAACCGAGAGGATGTCGATTTACCTGTGATCAAAGGCCATTCCGGCAAAAAAACAGGTAACCCGAACGAAAACGAAGAGAGAGCAAAAGAATGATCATCGGAGAAGTAAATAATAATTACTATAATTTGACATATTAACCATTCTAAGATGCGTAACAATTATTAATTAATGTTTACTTTATTAGATGAAGCAATTAATGTTAACAAGTTAACATGATCTTTAATTTAGCCTATTTAATTTGGCATATTATATATATGTTCAATTTGAAAATTATGAACAGTAACAACAAAATTGAGTAACATGATTGGACAATAAAACTTGAATTCCACATTCAACCCTTTCACCACGTTTTAATTAGATAAATAACATTGATTTTCAAATAATATAAGAACTGCAAGGATGCTTGAGTGGTTTACTACCCTACATGTTGTTCTGCTGATCCCGAGTTCTATCCTCAACAACACCTTTTTATTTGTTAACGCGTCGCTGTGATCCCGAGTTCTATCCTCGACAGCACCTTTTTATTTGTTAACGCGTCGCTGTGATCCCGAGTTCTATCCTCGACAGCACCTTTTTATTTGTTAACGCGTCGCCGCAACGCGCGAGTAACCTAAATCTTGTATATTGAAAAAAATGCAATTATCACTGTTCATACACTCACCAATTTTGACTTTTCTTTTGAATCAAAAGACCACTTTTAAGTACATAGATACAATTAGCTTCCATATTATAACAATATCACCGTTGATTGAGTGGTCTGCATGCACCTTTGACAATCAAGTGCACCGGGTTCGATTGTCATGGAATTGTCACAAGATTTCTAAAGTTCAAATCTCACTAGAATACATCTTATGTAATTGAGTTATCTTAATCAAGTTCAAATTATTATTGTGCCATGCTTAACTTGCATCAGAAAACTAACTGATCGAGCAATAAGTTTAACTTCAAGCTTTCTAAAAATATATTGTCAAGACAAATATAAAGTCGATCATTTTAGTTGATCATATATGTGAATTACATTATGTGAATTCTATATGAAATAACTATCCCGGCAACTATTATTATAACTTTATTTTAAAAAGAATTTTTTATCGGACCCTATCTTAAAATACGTGGGAATCGTCATATCACGTCTTCGTTATCTTTTCTCATGGCTTTTTTGTTATCTCGATCAAATTATTTGTTGTGGGCACAAAGATAATTAATTGCATCATCCACTCATCCCATAATCCTCATGTCATATCCCACATTTAATTAAGACAAGATCTTTTAATTTGTATGCTGTTTTAAATAGTTAATATTTGTGTACTCTGTTTAATTAAAGTAAAAACAATACATAGTTAGACTAATGCGGATATATTTGAAGTTGGATGTAGTATCAATTAAGTATATTAAAAAATGGTAAGAGAATAAAGAATATTGTTAATGTTATTCATTAATGTTATCTTCCTTGAAAAATTTTCCAAATAGAAACTTTTTTTTTAGGTAAAGGGTATACACCCGGTAAATTATATATATCAAAAAATATTACATGAGAAACGGTTGATGCAAACAAAGCACACAACCAGCAAGCCAAAAACTAGCCAATCAAACAAGGAAGACAAAAGCAAGAACTATATTTTCCACTTCATCTTCACCTCCAACACATGTTGTGAATTTTTGAACCTCAAAGACATTAACTTCAGTCTCACTGTGTTGTAAATGTCTTTATAAACTTGCTCTGCTTTGCGTTTTGTTCGGTTGAACAAACACCGATTTCGTTCTTGCCATATGTAGTAGATGGTAGCGGCAAATAATAGTTTAGAGACTACGACTCTAGCCACCCGCGTATGAGAAATCGGACTGATCTTATGTATAACCTCTTTCCAGTTATCCCCTAGAGATCGTAAGGGCATCAAACCTTGAACCTGATTCCACACTTGCTTAGAATACGTACATTCAAAGAATAAATGATTGTGGGAGTCTTGTTGGTTACCACACAACGAGCATGACAAATTAACATTCTGATTAGCGCATATATCCCATACTCTAATCTTATCTTGAGTTTTCAGCTTTTCACCCACCATTAACCAAACAATAAAAGCATGACGCGGTATGCATTGTGAGAACCACACTACCGAATGCCATATTACTTTTGTTGCACGTGGTCTGAATGTTTCCCATGCTTCCTTAGTCGAGAAATCAACCAAATTTCCATCAGATTGTCGCCAACACATAACATCAGACTTTGATAAATCAGGAGGCCTAACATTCATGAGCATTGGAAATTTATCGATCCATGGATCCGGCCATTGCCATCCAGCATTAAAGATCAAATCTGCCACCTTTGTGTCGTCCGAATAGCCAGCGCTAGTAACGTATCTATGAGTAATATGCTCACTAAGTGGCCCATAATCAGTCCATGTATCATGCCACGCTGAAGTTACATTTCCATCACCAACTTTATGGATGATAAACGGCCTTACTATACTTCTCATTTGCAGCATCTTACGCCACCCATAACTTGCTGAACTAGAAGCGTCTACCTTCCAAAAATTATGTTTATTAAGTCTATAAGTATGGATCCATTTTACCCACATAGATTGTTTATGATTTAATAAACACCATATATGATAAGACATTAAAGCCAAGTTCCATGCTTTTAGACTTTTGATTCCAAGACCACCCTCTTCTTTAGGAAGACAAACATTCTTCCAACTAACCTTAGCCTTTCCTCTCTTCAAATCTCCTTTGCACCAAAGAAATCCACGTACTGATTTCTCAATATCATGGATAATAGCATCAGGAAGTACAAAAACAGATGACCAGTAAACCTGCATAGGGGATAGAACCGAGTTTATCAGCTGAAGTCTACCCGCATATGACAAAAACTTGTTTTTCCAATCTTGAATTTTAATTTTAATCCGGTCAACCAAGCTTTTACAATCTTTGTAGTAGAGACGGGACGAGATCAAAGGCACACCCAAGTAACGTACCGGTAACACTCCTTCCTCAAACGACATTAAGGATAGAATCACATTCTTTAAGCTTATAGAGACATTGGAGAAAAAAGCCGTACTTTTTGGAAGGCTAGGCGTCAAGCCCGAGCATGCTTTAAATTCGGCCAAAGCATCAGATAAAGGCTTAACAGATCCAACACTCGCATGGGCAAAAAGAAAGAGATCATCTGCAAAGCAAATGTTCACAATTTCTTGCGCCTCACATTTGGGATGGTATTTAAAATCATCAGAATGTAGAACATTTCTTTTGATCATTAATGTTAAACATTCCATGACCAAGGTGAATAAGTATGGGGAAAGAGGATCCCCTTGCCTCAAGCCTCTTTTTCCCTTAAAATAGCCATGGAGCTCCCCATTTATATTAATAGAGAAAGAGGTTGTGGAAACACATTTCATTATCCATTTAATCATGGTACGATGGAAACCAAAGTATAATAAAATGTTTTCCAAAAACTTCCAATCAACGGTGTCATACGCCTTTTGAATGTCAACTTTAAAAGCGCATCGAGGGGTACCTCTATCCAAGTGGTAGTTCTTCATAATCTCTTGAGTAACCAAGATGTTATCTGAAATACGTCTCCCGGGAATGAAGGCTGACTGGTTATCACTGACAATACTATCCAGACTTCCTTTAATTCTAGCTGTAATTATTTTGCTAATACATTTGTATATGACATTGCAGCAGGATATGGGCCGATAGTCGTTAACTTTGCAAGGTGTTTCAACCTTCGGAATTAGAGCAAGGATGGTATGGTTGATCTCAGTCAACAACTGACTGTTATTGAAAAAATCAATCACAGCCTTACATACATCCGGACCAACAATCTCCCACGCTTTCTTAAAGAAAACCGAAGTGTACCCATCCGGTCCCGGAGCTTTGTCTTCCCCAATTTCGAAAATAGCAGCTTTGACTTCATTATCAGTAACCGGACATATCATGTCTAAAGCTTGGATCGGAGATAATTTCTTCAAAAATAGATTATTGGGGTCGGAAATCCTCTCAAATAGAAACTTTTCATAACGAACAATTCGTTTAAAATTTTTGATTATATACATGTAAAGCATTGGCGGAACGTGCAGAATCACGTATTGGATCACTCCAGTGCGGCGCGAAGCTGCTGATGCCGAGTCAACTCCCATGCTTTATATCCTGCTTGGTCCCGCGGCATGGTGGAAGTTTGGTAGAGCGTCATGAAACTTAAGATAGGTTTGTGTTAGATAATATGTAAGGCCCAAGTTCAATATGTACTATGGGTTTAGGGTCATTGGGGTTTGATTAGGTTTATAGTCATGTACTCTATAAATATGGTTTACTATTATCAATAATATTGATGATGAGTTCTACTTTATAACAAGGTTGAGTTATGCATAATTGTGAAGCGTCATATGTATAAATATCAATGTCACAAATACCATTAGTTAATGTTTATTGTTAAATCCTTCAGTCGACTAAGGCACTTAACCATTGTCTGTATATTCTAGGAGATGTTTAAAAAATGGCTTACTTTTAAATCATGAACTAATAAATTATCTAGAAATAACGATAAAAATAAATAAAAATTAACTCAAATTATATCCTTGAATTATAAATTCACCAAATTTCCCACCTCGGCTACTACTACTAGTTGGATCCTCTATATAGATTAAATATAGCCAACAACCCAAACCCGGACATCTGAAAGATTTTATTCTAAGACAACAAAATGACAAAAAAAGCATTCAATATTTAGATCGACTAATAGTAACTAAAATTGATATCGAAAATCAAATTCATTAATATTGAATAACGTTTACCAAACAATACAACGATTAAGCTTCATGAGATACGTACGGAATAAGCGAAATTGAGGTAAAAAAAAACTTGTAACTAAAAGTGTACAATTATTTATAGGGAAGGTACACTTGACATCAAACCAAAATTCATTTAGGATCAATCTCAAGCTGCAACTTCAATGGTATGACTAGCCACAATTGGACTACGAACAACGTGTGAATTTGGAACGTTTTCTGATCGTACAAACGTGTTTAGCTTCACCATATCGATCACATTTTGATCTTTTACTTCTGGGACTCTTGGTTCATCCATTGAACTCATTCGCTCTTTAAATTCTGTAATTTTATCATCAATGACAACCGGTTTCCTGTTCTTGTACACGAAGTAAAGTATAATCTGAAGGATACCGAAGGTGAATCCAAGCATATTTGGGATCTGTGAAAAGTAAAAAATCGTTAGAAAATGATAAAACTTGAAGTTACTATTTTAATTTGCGAAGCAATTTTTTGTACCGCGATGTTGAAGTCCCCGAGAAGTAAACCGTAAAAGAACCACATCACTGCGCTGAGTGTGAGGGCTAGCGATAGAAGAATAGGCATGTATTCGACACTTTTAGTCTTGATCACTTGTCTCTACAATAATACACAAAACTTTTATTTCACAAATTCAAAGAGGTTTAGAAATATGCAATGGCGGAAAGATACTACGGCGTTCTCTCATCCTAAAACTTGATTACTTAACATATAAAGTATATAATAGTTTTGCAGAAATGATAGACAAATTTGGCCCCCTAAAACTAAGTACTTAACGTATATACTTATATTTCTGATTTTTCACCCTCAACATAAGGTTTTAAGTTCCGCCACTAAGAATATGCAAGTGCATAGCCAAAAATTTTACCAGGACGCCTAAAGGTGCGACAAACACACACAAAGAAAATATGAGGCAGATCCATCCAACAATGACACCACGCTTAGCGCCTTTTGCAAGGAATTCGGTAAGGAGAACAATCAAACCGAATCCAACTATTATAAACAACGTGATTAGCTTCAAGCTTTCAATCTGCACATGAAATAATACTTTCGCAAATTAGGACAAAAACCTTTTCTACAAAGTTATCTAAACACAAGAAAATATATTTACATACCCTAGCTTTCTTTGGCGCATAGAAGACGAAAACACAGAGATAAAACGTTTGTATGACGATACCAACGGAATTGATGGTGATCAGAAGCATCGCATTACCCTTTAACAACGCGTAGTAGATCCAAAGCATAGCACTAAATAATCCCACAACATAAGGTATCGACTGAAACCCCTCGGTCGATTTCTTTTTGTAAACTTTATAGAACGTCGGCCTGTATCATTAATTACAAAGCTAATTCGATTAGGAAATCACATGTTTTTGGCACCAACTTAGAGTTATTCAAGCTGATTTATGATGGAAAGAGGCTTAAGTCGGAAACTTACAGTGGTGAAAGGAACACCATGAAGGAGACAATATTTCCTACAATAGAACAGCAAAAAAGCGTTTTATTAATTAGCTAAATAGCTAAATTTTGGTTTAACGTTTGTTATCTGCATGAAAAGTAACATATAGATTTTCATGCATGCATGCAATCAATAATGAGAGAGAGGGTATACCCATAAGACCAAATGCTAGAGTAAGGTGAGGAAATTGACCAGCAAAATTCACCATTTTTAATTAATTTCTAGTGAAATGAAATCACACACTCAACTCAACCAGAATTTTAAGGAGAGAAGTGTTTGATGCTCTAATTAACTGCTGGTGTTGTTTGTGATGAGTGGTGAATAACAAATGGTAGTGTATAGTTTATATAGGAGGATTCAAGGTGGTGGGGTCACCCATTCATATTCATTTTATAAAATATTAGTAAAAATTAATAAAGGTTTTGGAAATGGAATTGAAAAAATATACTTAATTTGTTTGATCTAGGTGTATCTTGCTTTCCCTTTGAACATTTTATACAGTAGTAGTGTTCTTTTTAGATCATTGCTATACTGAATAGATGTCTTATAAACAAATTTCAAAGTTTTAATTGAACCTCACTAGTAAAATATTTTTCAATTGTCAAAAAAGTTAAAAACTACCAAAATAAAATATATAACCTAGTTAATTAGGTCAAGTAAATTTTAATAAACATACTTTGTCCTCTCTGAAAGCATGAAAAAACCCTGTCATATTTACCGTTTACTATTTCTATAGTAACTTACGTAGATGCAGTGTGGATCGAGAAAATTTTTTCGATTCATAAATTTTTTTCGACGAGTACAAAACATTAAAAATTTGTAGAAAACCAAAAGACGGGGTTAAATGTCAAATTTAACAAAAAAATACACTAAACGACGAATTTTAACATATAATTACACTAAAAGATTAGTCATCATGGGGAGCTGACCCCGATTACCCCTTAATAGATCCTCATGTGCTTAGATGATATAACTTTGAATATAATTAACTTTATAACTAAGATAACACTTAAGAAATTCAACATTTTAAGTAACTAAATGAGTACTAACCTAGACCAAGGTACAATTTTCGGGTAAGTTTTTCACATAAATGTACATTTGTAACTGCACGATTTTAGTTTATAAAACGTAGCAAGTGACTTTGGAATTATCTAGACCGTACGTAAGAAAAAAAACCGAAGACGTGAATTTCTTAATTTGTCTATCATCATTTTATTTTCAATTCCATTTATAGTAATCAGTATTTCTATCACGTATTTTTATATGAAAGAAAAATGAAACGTTTAATTAGTTTCCTATAAGGTAGGTCTTTTGGTTTAACTAACATGAAGATAACGTGAAATAATTAAAGTAAGGAAATAATTATAATTACTTATATTGATAATATTGATATTGATAATTATATCATGAAGAATCAATTCACGATCTACAAAACACTACAATTAGAATACAATTCTTAACTCTTTGATATATCTAGGCCGGTTTATGTAAATTAAGGAATTAAGAGTTATATTGATGAATAATGATTACGGCTCTAGTTATTGAGTAGACAGCAAGCGTCGATTTATTGACGACTTGACTGACTCTTAGAGCCTAAATTAAATTTCAGACAGGATTTAAAACTCATGGAAATTTGATTTTACCATTTTTATGGCGTCTCAGTTTTATTTTATTTTATTTAAAAAAAAAAATTCTACTTATTGACCGGAGGTCCACTCGGAAGCAATCTCTCTATCCGTTGAATAGAGATGGATGAATTTCTCTACTTTTGAGAGTGTTTTCACTCTGGGTGGAGAAATGACTTGTCTTTATTTTCGGATAGAGAAATGATTGTCTACATCTCACCTCCCACATACACCACTTATGTGGTATTGGGTTTTGTTATTATTGTTGTATTGATGAATAATGATTGATTATGTAAATAAGTACTTGTCAATTAAAGGGAGTATACAATTTGGTAGGTTAACTTTTCCTTATATAGCAAATCTGACTAAAAATTCATCAAAAATCTAATAGAACACAATATATATAATGAAAAACCTAAAATAATATAAAAATGTAAAGACATATTTACAAAACCAGTCCATGTGATTTGTTTAAAATTGAATATTCACTCACTAAACTATTTTTTGACAAGAACAATATTGCATTAAATAGTCCATCCGTTTAACGGACGTTAAACTTTTTCGTTAACTTTCATCACATGCGATTCATGTGAGGGCATAATCATCCTTTTATCTTTAAATACCGATACGCCTTCTACCTAACTTTAATTCAAAATCGGAAGGACCTCAATTGTAGTTCGTCTATTCATCTCTTTCAATTAAAAAAGCCCTAAGCCTGTAAAAATTATACTATTAAAAAGCTATGTTGGAAATTATGTTATACACTATTCGAATGGAGGAAGCTGAATACAATGTCAACAATTTGAAGCGCGTTTTAAACAAGTTATTTGATTCAGTGTTTGATTTTATGTGCATTATTAATGTTAACGTTATTTTATTCTTTTACAAACTTGTATGATACATGGTATTAATGTTGAAATGTTTTCGGTGTTTGAGATTAATGATATAACAAAAGATTTAGGCTATGATGGTAGGAGTAAGTTGTTTTATCATTTTCTTAGACCAAACAATTGCATGAAATATGGGTTGGAAGCTTTTGTGGTTACAGTTATCACTTCTGTATGTTGGTAACTTAACAAATTAGATCATTAAATGTTTTCAGACCTTAGGTATGTCATTATGTTTGGATAATATGTCTTTGGGCATTGTAATATTTGTGCTGAACATCTTAGGTCATTGTAATGTTATTACCAAATTATTATTGTCATTGGTTTTACTATAAGTTGTCAATTTCATTGCTTCAAAAGGTTACATAACAACTCAAACTGACATTCAAAAGGTTAGATTGAAATCAAATTATATCAATTACATATCGTAATACCAAAATATAGAGTACAAACACAATCCAACTACAAACTAACATCAAATTAAATCTTATGGCTCTCTTTTCTGCCCTTGTTGAACATTCATCGACCTAGACAACCGAAGAAATATAATAATTGGGCGATCACACATTAGTTGATCGACCCAAAGGAAAAACCTGCATTCTTGGCCTTAACAAATATTTCTGACCTATTTCATTGATAATTGTGAACTCACATTTCTTAATTCGAAAAAAGTTGAATATGAATTGGGTGCTTCGAACAACTATAATAATGTCAAGTCCAATATGTTTGTTGAAATATCAAGCTAATAGTAATACATTTTTGGTTACTTATTTGTGGTTTTATCTAGAATTATTTATAGGCATATGTTGAAGCACCAATTATGACAATGCTTGATTTCTGAGGATGTTAAATGTGATTACATGACTATTTGAAGCACAAGATGTATTTTTGCAAATCTAGAGGGACTCGGGCTGTCATTTGTGAATTTATATATAATGCATATGTTTTAAGGTTTCTCAACTCGATTCATTCATTCATCTGATTCTGCTCTCATTTGATTCATACATTGTTGCAAACCCTAAATTTCTTTTTTCATTACTGTGACGCCCCGTACTAAATCATCATGTACGGACCATCAACAACAGGATCATTACAAGGTTAAGTACTATATGCGTTTTCAAAACAGAGTTTACATTCATAAATAAAAGTGACGTCATAACATACGTCAATTGTTTTACAAATCAAAAGTATGCTTCGCTAAGTAGAAGCATTAAATAAGTGTACGTGACCATAATGGTCGTTACATAACATAAGTTCATAAGTAAAAAGTTTGAATGCAACATAAGTAGTCATGCGATAACAACTCTAGGCAGCGGGTTCTACAGCACGACTAGTAAGATAGCGGAAGCGACTTCAAACACCTGAGAAAATACATGCTTAAAAAGGTCAACACAAAGGTTGGTGAGCTATAGTTTAAGTATAACAGTAATGTAAGTAGGCCACGAGATTTCAGTGCTACAACGAGCGTTTCAAAAGTATGTAAAAGTATATGCTTAACCGTGGGCACCCGGTAACTAACTTAACGTTTAATGTACCCCCTTAAAGTGCACTTGGCAAGTGCGTATAACCTCGAAGTATTAAACACTCGTTAAATGCTAGCGCTACTAGCCCGAGTGGGGATGTCAAACCCTATGGATCCATATCTAAGATTCGCGTTCACGGTTCAAAAACCAATGATTAAACGTTACCGAGCTAAAGGGAATGTTTATGCCGTTGTATAACCCACACATATATAAGTTTAAGTACTCGTGCCTAGTATGTAAAACATAAAATCCGCATGTATTCTCAGTTCCCAAAATAAGTTAAAGTAAAAAGGGAATGCTATAACTCACAATGATTAGTAGTAACGGTAAGGTAGTAGTCGGAAAGTGGTGTGCAAGTAACGGTCCAAACGTCCTCAACCTAAGTCAAATAGCACTAAGTCAATAAGTCGTCTCAAAAGGTTTACAAGTACGTAATTAAGGTCATAAGGGTCATCATCAATCATCATTAAACAAAAGGTAACAAGTAAGACTCGTTTATGAAAGTCGTTTAAAACAAAGGCTGACTTCGGTCAGTCACCACGGCCTCTACCCTTACTGAATTAAGGTGAGACCAGTGGTCATGGCTCCGTCTATGAGTCCCTTAAGTGTGGTAAAATTTACAGAAGCAAACTCGTCTTGGTTTGACCGTGGCGACGGTCTAAGTGCGAGTAGGTCAGAAATTTCTGCACAACGTTAAAGGACATGGTAACGATCGGAGGGCCATAAATCCTAAACCGTAACTCGGATTAAGACGAGTCCTATATGAAAAGTTATCTACTCGAAAAGTTCTATCTAAAAATCAAGGTTAGAACAGCCCAGGTCTACTGGTCTGTTCCAGAAGCATCAGGTCAGTAGGTTTTGGACAGAACAGTGGGTTTTGGAGAGTTCCGGTTGTCTCGGTGCTTGATGTTCATCACGGTTCTCATTCTTGATGCGTATAGCTTCAAGTGTACAACTCGTTGATGTGTTAACATCATTTTGACCAAGGTTTGTCCATCATAACTCAAGTGCAAGTGTTGTAAGTGTTTGATGAACCAAGGTTACATGTAAGTTTATGAACAAGTTCATGAACACTAAGAAAGATCACAACCAAGTGTTGGATCCATGATACTTGCACCAAAGTGTAAGCTCTTGTTGGTTTCATGTCCTTGTTCAAATGTGTAGTAAGCAACTAACAATAAGAAATAAAGAAAATGAATGATAAGCCTAAACCAACCATGAAGGTGGTATTCTAGTAACATACAACAAACAAGAACACAAGTAACAATTATAAAGATTATAAACTTTAAATCTTTTGAAACAAAATATGTAGAACATAACTAGATAGATTATGTTCTTGATGTTCTTGTCATAACAAGATAAAGATGAAGAATCAAAACTAGAAAGTTTGATCTTGTAACTTAGTAAATAAAGACAAGTAAGTAAGTAAATAATAACTAGTAACTAACAAGTAATCAAAGACAAGTAACTTTTAAACAACAAAGAACAACAAATGATGATGATGAAAGCCTTTAGGATTTCGGTTTTGTTGTCAAGAAAAGGAAGAAGAACTCATGATACTTACAAAGTTAAAGAGAAAGAGATGAGAGAAAAATGTTGAGAGAAAAAGCAAGTCAAGTGTGTGTGTGTTTGAGTGGGAGATTTCAAGTGAACAAGTAATGAAGAAATGAAGTCAAAAACCACCTTATGGAGCCCCTAGGCCGACGGCCTGCAGCTCCCAAGGGGGGGGGGGTGTGTTGTTTGTTGGTCACTAGTGTGTAAGGCTTACAAAAGGTGGATAATAAGTGTGTTTACATGGGGATTAAGTGCAACAAGGTTCTAAATATACAAACTAGCTAGTTATTGTTGTAAGTATTACTTACACTATGAAAGACATGGGCTAATAAACCCATTTAAGATGTAGGGTGGGCTTGTGAGTCTTATTCATGAGTCCATTAAACTAATTAAAGCCCAAGTTGCAAGTAATCCAATAAAAGTCCAAGTTAAGCCCAAGTAACTAACTAAAAGCCTTAGTTAATTAAAATGATTAATAAAATTAATCATGGATGTAAATAATATCTTAAAATATTATTCGTGCAAGTTCCGGGTGTCACAAAGACGTTTCGGGCATTTAAAGTTCAAGTACGGGCAATCAAAGCAACATGTAAATGTAATAACATACATTCGTTTAATCACACGTATTAATAATAATAATTATTAATAAATAACGTTGGAAAAACCAGGGTCGTTACATTACCCACCTGTTAAAGAAAATTTCGTCCCGAAATTTTAAGCTGAAGTAGATGGAGGAGTCGGGAAAAGATGAGGATATTTCCGCATCATTTGATCCTCTCGTTCCCAAGTAAACTCAGGTCCTCGTTTGGCATTCCATCGCACTCGTACAATCGGAATCTTGTTGCGTTTCAAAGTTTTGATTTCACGATCCATAATCTCAACAGGTTCCTCCACAAAGTGGAGTTTGTCATCAATAGTAAGTTCTTCCAATGGTATGATGAGTTCGGGTGCAGCAAGACACTTCTTCAAGTTTGACACATGGAAGGTAGGATGAACTGAGCTCAATTGTGCTGGTAGATCCAAACGGTATGCAACTGGTCCAACACGTTCCAAGATCTCGAAAGGACCAATGTATCGTGGGTTCAACTTTCCACGTTTTCCAAAACGGATCACACCTTTCCAAGGTGCAACCTTCAACATTACACGATCACCAACATTAAATTCAAAGTCTTTCCGTTAAGATCGGCATAGCTCTTTTGGCGATCACGGGCAGTCTTAAGTCTAGCTTGGATCTGAGCGATCTTCTCCGTGGTTTCGTGAACTACCTCGGGTCCGGTGATTTGCTTTTCGCCTACTTCGGCCCAACAAATAGGAGATCGGCACTTACGACCATACAATGCTTCAAAAGGTGCAGCATTAATGCTTGAGTGATAACTGTTGTTGTACGAGAATTCGGCGAGTGGCAAATGCCTTTCCCAGGCCTTTCCAAAATCAATGACACATGCACGCAGCATGTCCTCCAAGGTCTGAATCGTTCGCTCACTTTGCCCGTCAGTCTGAGGATGATAAGCAGTACTCATGTCAAGACGAGTTCCCATGGCTTCTTGCAAAGAACGCCAAAATCTGGAAGCAAAACGGGGATCGCGATCGGAGATGATTGATAAAGGTACACCATGACGAGATACAACCTCTTTGATGTACAGCTGAGCAAGTCTTTCCATTGTATCAGTTTCCTTCATCGCTAGGAAGTGTGCAGATTTGGTGAGGCGGTCAACAATAACCCAAATAGTATCGCATCCGCCCACCGTCTTCGGCAGCTTAGTAATGAAATCCATTGTGATCCTTTCCCACTTCCATTGTGGGATTTACGGCTGTTGAAGTAACCCAGAAGGTCTCTGATGTTCGGCTTTAACCTTCGAGCAAGTCAAACACTTACCAACATAAGTCGCAACGTCCTTCTTAAGATTCGGCCACCAATACTGTTCTTTAAGGTCGTGGTACATCTTACCTGCACCGGGGTGAATCGAATATCTCGATTTGTGTGCTTCATCAAGTATCAGGCTTCGTAGATCTCCATAGTAAGGTACCCAAATTCTTCCGGCATAACATCGGAGTCCAGACTCTCTAACCTCGAATCGAGAGACAAGTATGTTCAAATGCTCGTGAGATATGTTCTCCTCCTTGAGAGCCTCAACTTGGGCTACTCTGATCTGGTTGTTGAGGTTCGAATGGATGGTGATGTTCAGAGCCCTAACACGGAGAGGTGCCGTCCTCTCCTTTCGGCTTAAAGCGTCAGCTACAACATTGGCCTTGCCAGGGTGATAACGGAGTTCACAATCGTAGTCGTTGAGCGTCTCGATCCATCGACGCTGTCTCATATTCAATTGCTTCTGATCGAAGATGTGCTGGAGACTCTTGTGATCGGTGAAGATAGTGCTCTTAGTTCCATACAAATAATGTCTCCACAATTTGAGTGCAAAGACAACGGCTCCAAGTTCAAGATCATGTGTAGTGTAGTTCCGCTCGTGAATCTTCAATTGGCGGGAGGCATAGGCAATAACCTTTGATCGTTGCATCAGTACACAACCAAAACCACTCTTCGATGCATCGCAATAAACAACAAAGTCGTCACTGCCTTCAGGAAGTGATAGGATAGGTGCGGAGGTTAACTTCTTCTTCAAAGTTTGGAATGCTGATTCGTGTGTGGGTTCCCAAATGAACTTCTTGCCCTTGTGAGTCAGTGCGGTCAAAGGACGCGCAATCAGAGAAAATCCTTCGATAAACCTTCGATAATAACCGGCGAGACCTAGAAATTGGCGAATATGCGTTGGAGTAGTGGGGGTCTCCCACTTGCTGATGGCTTCAATCTTGGCGGGATCAACTTTGATACCCTGGTCGCTCACAACATGACCCAAAAACTGTACTTCCTTCAACCAAAATTCGCACTTGGAGAATTTGGCGTAAAGTTGCTCTTGCCTTAAGAGTTCAAGCACTAGCCGAAGGTGTTGCTCATGTTCTTCTTCGCTCTTAGAGTAGATGAGGATATCATCTATGAAGACGATAACAAACTTATCCAAGTAAGGCTTGCAGACACGATTCATGAGATCCATGAACTCGGCAGGGGCATTTGTCAAACCGAATGGCATCACGAGGAACTCATAATGACCATAACGGGTCCTGAATGCAGTTTTCATCACGTCACTTTCCTTCACCCTCAGCTGGTGATATCCGGATCGCAAATCGATCTTTGAATAAACGCTCGATCCTTGTAGTTGATCAAAAAGATCATCAATTCGTGGAAGAGGATATCGATTCTTGATTGTCAATTTGTTGAGCTCACGGTAGTCGATACACATACGGAAGGATCCATCCCTCTTCTTTACAAACAACACAGGTGCGCCCCAAGGCGAGAAGCTTGGTTGGATAAACCCTCGATCTAATAGCTCTTGTAGTTGACTCTGTAATTCTTGCATCTCGGAAGGTGCGAGTCTATAAGGTGCGCGAGCTACAGGTGCAGCTCCTGGCACTAAGTCAATCTGAAACTCTACTGCTCTCTGCGGTGGTAATCCAGGCAATTCCTCTGGGAAGACATCAGAAAATTCGTTCACAATTCGAACGTCGTTCACGTTCTTCATCTCAGTTTCTACCGCTTTCACATGTGCTAGGACAGCAAAGCGTCCCTTCTTCATAATCTTTTGCGCTTTCACGCAACTAATGAGGTTCAACTTCGAGGTACATCTCTCTCCATAGATAACCAGTGGTTCGCCATCTCCTTGTGGTATGCGAAGTGCTTTATCTCCACAGATAACATCGGCCTTTATCTTGCTCAACCAATCCATACCGACGATCGCGTCAAAACTTTCCAGTTTGATAGGTATCAAATCAATTTCGAAATCTGCACCAGCTATGTTGATAATAGCTCCACGACTAATATGGTCAACCTTTTCAAGTTTTCCATTGGCGACCTCGACAAGCATACTTTCCTTCAAAGGAACTAACGACCAATCTAACTTATCACAAAAATGTCTACACACATAGCTCCTATCGGCACCAGTATCGAATAGGACAGAAGCTAAAAGATTGTTGATTTTGAATATACCTGTTACCAAGTCGGGGTTGTCGCGTGCATCTCTTGCACTAACATTGAAGGCTCTAGCACGTGGTGGTCCGCCATCCTTACGCTTGTTAGGACACTCGTTTATGAAATGGCCCGTCTTTCCACATTCATAACACTTCTTAGGCCCATTGTTGTTGTGGTTTGGCTTCACATTCAAAGTGGTAACCTTGCAATCCTTGCCAACATGTCCAGATCGTTGGCACTTCTCACAGATAACATTGCAATACCCAGTGTGGTGCTTGTAGCACCTATTGCATTGTGGTAAGGTTCCTTTGTAGTTCGGATTGGTGCGGTTGTTGTTGTTGGGGTTGGTGTTGTTGTTGTGCATGTTGTTGTTTTGCCTAAACCCTTCATGTCGCTTTGCCGGGTTTTGATCATAGTTCCTACCCCTGTTGTTGTTGTGGTTGTTGTCCCATTTCCTCTTTTCACCACTAACAGTTTCAAACTTAGCCTTCTCCGGCTCGTCCAGGATGATTTGATTCAAGAGAGTATGCGCCATGCGCATTGCTTCGGGAACGCTTGGCGGCTTGGATGAGGTAACATTACCCTTGATGGACTTAGGAAGTCCCGAGAAGTATTTCTCCAAACGCTTAAATTCGGGGGTGACCATGGTTGGACACATAAGAGCCAATTCCAAAAACCTACGGTTGTAGCTGTTAAGGTCGTTCCCTACGGTTTTCAATTGCATAAATTCGATTTCCATTTTTTGAATCTCGGTTCTCGGACAGTATTCCTCGATCATAGCACATTTAAATTCTTCCCAAGGCGTAGCATACGCCTCATCAATTCCTTGCGCTTGGGCCATGGTATTCCACCATGTAAGCGCGCCATCCGAAAGTGTGCAAGATGCAAATTTCGTTTTGTTAGCCTCAGAACAATTGCTAACCCTGAATACCGATTCCAACTTTTCGAACCATCTGGTGAGACCGACGGGTCCCTCAGTGCCACTGAAGTAGTGTGGCTTGCAGTTTTGGAATTCCTTGTAAGTACACCCATCTCGGACGACAGGTGGATTGACAGGCGGTGGTGGTGGAACTTGGGGTTGTCTTTCAGCTAGTGCAGCAGCGACTCGCTCGTTAATCATTTCCTCAATTTGTGCCGCGGTAGGGATAGATCTCCCGTTGGCCATGATGTTCTATACAAACATTTTGACTCAAGTCAAAATCCATTATGCAAATAATAATAGTACATTATATAACAACCAACATGAAAACAGCACAACACATGTTGATTAAATAACGCAAGCAGATATAGGTACCACAAAACCATGAGATGATAACGTAAATAGAACACTTGCGCAAGAAGTAAGCAACACAAATTCCATTCATTAATGATAATAAGTTCATACATTACAATAAGTTCGTACATTACATAAGTGAAATATGAAATTACAAAAGAGATTACAATACAGAATCTAGTACAAAGTCCTACGGCGATGGTGGGTACAAGATGTCCAAAACATGAGCCAACTGCTCCTCGAGCTCAGTAACTCGAGTCTGGAGAATCTCAATCTCCCGCCTCATTTCCCCATTAGAGGAGGATGGTGGGGCAGGTGGTGCTGGCGGTGCAGGTGGAGCCGGTGGTGCTGAAGTGGATGGTCCGGCTCTGGGTGGAGACGGTAATATCAGTGGGTCGGCGGGGTACGGCACCAGCCGTTTACGAGCAGTGATCCTACGACGCCGACCATAAGCGTCAGTGATAGTACGACCAGGAATTATGCCAGCGAAGCGATACCGCTTCTTCGGCGGGGTAGAAGGTGCCTGAATCGGTCGGTCAGTGGGATCCTCCTCATCACTGGAGTCGTCAGATGAGGTGTCGTCTGAAGAAGCATCGGTGGAAGAACCGTCGTCTGAATCATGCGGTGGTGGCGCGGGTGGCTCAACATATCCGAAAGCGGCCAACATCTGTCGGTGTCGGCCTGGCGTAATCACGGCTAAGCGGCCGTCGGCAGTGCGTCGGCAAGGTGTGCGCCAGTGGTTACGGAAGGGACCTTCCCCGAACTCCGCGGGGATCTCCATGCCACCAATGCGAGCCAGTTGTCTCAGGGGTCTGGAAGAAGATGCCGGGATAGGCACACTAGAGCTAGCTCCAGAACTAGAGGCGCCGGGGTCGCCAGTGGGTGTCGGGGCCGGAATGTCGGCAGCAGCAGCAGCAGCAGCAACAGGTGCAGCAGTGGGTGGAACAACAGGGCCTGAGCCGCTCGGGATGTCAGTAGGTGGAACGTCCGACATCTGAACAAGGAAAAATAAATTTTCCATGTCAGTATGTCATAAAGCAAGCAAATAATAGGCCAACAGTTTAAATCATGTATAACAATAAGTAGCATGGCAATATCAGTAATCGTACGAAACTAGCATGCAATCGAAAGCAAGTAATAGCATGCAGTAATGAAATCATGTAGTAGCATACGGCATATAGCAGTAACAGTAAGCAGCAGCATGCAGTAAGTTCAGCGGAAACAAGTAAACTAACAAGTTGTAGATTAGCCCTATTAGTGAATCCTACTCGGGTCGGTCTTAGACTCACTAATGCATCCTAATTCCCTACAACCAATGCTCTGATACCAAATGTGACGCCCCGTACTAAATCATCATGTACGGACCATCAACAACAGGATCATTACAAGGTTAAGTACTATATGCGTTTTCAAAACAGAGTTTACATTCATAAATAAAAGTGACGTCATAACATACGTCAATTGTTTTACAAATCAAAAGTATGCTTCGCTAAGTAGAAGCATTAAATAAGTGTACGTGACCATAATGGTCGTTACATAACATAAGTTCATAAGTAAAAAGTTTGAATGCAACATAAGTAGTCATGCGATAACAACTCTAGGCAGCGGGTTCTACAGCACGACTAGTAAGATAGCGGAAGCGACTTCAAACACCTAAGAAAATACATGCTTAAAAAGGTCAACACAAAGGTTGGTGAGCTATAGTTTAAGTATAACAGTAATGTAAGTAGGCCACGAGATTTCAGTGCTACAACGAGCGTTTCAAAAGTATGTAAAAGTATATGCTTAACCGTGGGCACCCGGTAACTAACTTAACGTTTAATGTACCCCCTTAAAGTGCACTTGGAAAGTGCGTATAACCTCGAAGTATTAAACACTCGTTAAATGCTAGCGCTACTAGCCCGAGTGGGGATGTCAAACCCTATGGATCCATATCTAAGATTCGCGTTCACGGTTCAAAAACCAATGATTAAACGTTACCGAGCTAAAGGGAATGTTTATGCCGTTGTATAACCCACACATATATAAGTTTAAGTACTCGTGCCTAGTATGTAAAACATAAAATCCGCATGTATTCTCAGTTCCCAAAATAAGTTAAAGTAAAAAGGGAATGCTATAACTCACAATGATTAGTAGTAACGGTAAGGTAGTAGTCGGAAAGTGGTGTGCAAGTAACGGTCCAAACGTCCTCAACCTAAGTCAAATAGCACTAAGTCAATAAGTCGTCTCAAAAGGTTTACAAGTACGTAATTAAGGTCATAAGGGTCATCATCAATCATCATTAAACAAAAGGTAACAAGTAAGACTCGTTTATGAAAGTCGTTTAAAACAAAGGCTGACTTCGGTCAGTCACCACGGCCTCTACCCTTACTGAATTAAGGTGAGACCAGTGGTAATGGCTCCGTCTATGAGTCCCTTAAGTGTGGTAAAATTTACAGAAGCAAACTCGTCTTGGTTTGACCGTGGCGACGGTCTAAGTGCGAGTAGGTCAGAAATTTCTGCACAACGTTAAAGGACATGGTAACGATCGGAGGGCCATAAATCCTAAACCGTAACTCGGATTAAGACGAGTCCTATATGAAAAGTTATCTACTCGAAAAGTTATATCTAAAAATCAAGGTTAGAACAGCCCAGGTCTACTGGTCTGTTCCAGAAGCATCAGGTCAGTAGGTTTTGGACAGAACAGTGGGTTTTGGAGAGTTCCGGTTGTCTCGGTGCTTGATGTTCATCACGGTTCTCATTCTTGATGCGTATAGCTTCAAGTGTACAACTCGTTGATGTGTTAACATCATTTTGACCAAGGTTTGTCCATCATAACTCAAGTGCAAGTGTTGTAAGTGTTTGATGAACCAAGGTTACATGTAAGTTTATGAACAAGTTCATGAACACTAAGAAAGATCACAACCAAGTGTTGGATCCATGATACTTGCACCAAAGTGTAAGCTCTTGTTGGTTTCATGTCCTTGTTCAAATGTGTAGTAAGCAACTAACAATAAGAAATAAAGAAAATGAATGATAAGCCTAAACCAACCATGAAGGTGGTATTCTAGTAACATACAACAAACAAGAACACAAGTAACAATTATAAAGATTATAAACTTTAAATCTTTTGAAACAAAATATGTAGAACATAACTAGATAGATTATGTTCTTGATGTTCTTGTCATAACAAGATAAAGATGAAGAATCAAAACTAGAAAGTTTGATCTTGTAACTTAGTAAATAAAGACAAGTAAGTAAGTAAATAATAACTAGTAACTAACAAGTAATCAAAGACAAGTAACTTTTAAACAACAAAGAACAACAAATGATGATGATGAAAGCCTTTAGGATTTCGGTTTTGTTGTCAAGAAAAGGAAGAAGAACTCATGATACTTACAAAGTTAAAGAGAAAGAGATGAGAGAAAAATGTTGAGAGAAAAAGCAAGTCAAGTGTGTGTGTGTTTGAGTGGGAGATTTCAAGTGAACAAGTAATGAAGAAATGAAGTCAAAAACCACCTTATGGAGCCCCTAGGCCGACGGCCTGCAGCTCCCAAGGGGGGGGGGGTGTGTTGTTTGTTGGTCACTAGTGTGTAAGGCTTACAAAAGGTGGATAATAAGTGTGTTTACATGGGGATTAAGTGCAACAAGGTTCTAAATATACAAACTAGCTAGTTATTGTTGTAAGTATTACTTACACTATGAAAGACATGGGCTAATAAACCCATTTAAGATGTAGGGTGGGCTTGTGAGTCTTATTCATGAGTCCATTAAACTAATTAAAGCCCAAGTTGCAAGTAATCCAATAAAAGTCCAAGTTAAGCCCAAGTAACTAACTAAAAGCCTTAGTTAATTAAAATGATTAATAAAATTAATCATGGATGTAAATAATATCTTAAAATATTATTCGTGCAAGTTCCGGGTGTCACAAAGACGTTTCGGGCATTTAAAGTTCAAGTACGGGCAATCAAAGCAACATGTAAATGTAATAACATACATTCGTTTAATCACACGTATTAATAATAATAATTATTAATAAATAACGTTGGAAAAACCAGGGTCGTTACAATTACGATCATCATTCTGTTGATCTTATTCGATTCTTGGTGTCTTGATTTAGATAATTCAGTTTGATTATCTTTGTGACTCTTTTTGGCTATTGTTTCTAGATTTGTTTGATTATTGGATTGGTGTTTCTGGTGTTGTTACTGCTTGTGCTTATTATTTTAACATGGTATCATAGCGATCGATTCTGAAGATTTGTGGTTACGAAACTGTTCTAGGGTTTCATATTTGGGTTTTTTTTTTGTTGTTCTACTCTATTGATTAAATCTTGAAGGATTCGACTGGTTGTGGTGATTTTACGAGATCTGTTGTGGTGTTTCATCATTTATTTCTACTGTTCTTAATTGTCCGGGTAGATTTCTTTTGGTTCTATCTTTTTCATATTCAAACCCTAATTTTCAAATTAGGGTTAGGTTTTTTTATCTTCCGCTGCTTTCTTTATTGCCAAGATTCTTATCTAATAATCTTTACTGTGAGTCTTCTTTCATTATCTTCCCTCTGAGTCTTACTCGTAAGTTTTCGAAGGAGGAAATCATCCTTGATCTTCCAAAAAGATTGGTGTGAAACCTTCACTCTGATTTCTTCAACATTCTCGATTACTAGCTATCACTGGAGTTGTCATGAAGGAAAGCCTTCAAGACCCTATAACTCCGTTCTTGTTAATTTTTCTTTATTATCTAACATTGCAGGTTGCTTAGTTAGTAAGCAATTGCTTGTTGGATTTTGGTAGGTTGTTTCTTCCTTTACAGGTGTCTGGCTAGCTTTTGATGCTTTGAATATGCTTACTATTTTTTTGATCTTTTGTGTTCTTTTCTGCTTTTGTTTGCCTGTTTTATTTGTTTTGTTTGTTAGCATGGGTGATGAAATGCGATTACTCTGATTAATAAGTTAGATTTTGGTGATTATCTATATTTGCATCCTAGTGACACTTCTGGTACTCCATTAATTGCTTTTAAACTTAAAGGTACTAAAAATTACAAAATATGAAGTAGATATGTGTTGCTTGCTCTTGCCTCTTGGTACTAAAAAAAATTGGTTTTGTGGATGGTACTTGTGATATGAATATCGGTGATGAAGTTTTATCTAAACAATGAGATAAATTTAACTCTATTGTGTTATCATGACTGCTTGGTCCTATATCTGATGAAATTTATTCTGATTTGATATTTTCTGAATATGCTTCTACTGTTTGGACTGAATTGAAAGAGACATATGATAAAATTGATTGTTATATTTAATTAACATCATAAAATCAATTCATTAAGATAAAATTGTACATCTTTGTCTAATAAGTCTTATGTTCCGAATAGTTTATGGAAACAATATGATGATATGGTTGCTATCCCTGCATGTGTTTGTGATGTTGCTGCTCATTTAACTAATCATAACAAAGTGCTTAAACTGATGCATTTGTTAATGGATTTGGATGATTGTTATATGGCAGTCAGAAGTAACTTCTTATTAAGAAATCATTTTCCTGATATTAAAACTGCTTATGCTGTTATTTCGAGAGAAGAGTCTCATAGAGGTTTTACTAATAAAGATAATGTTAATAAACCTCAGAATTCTGCTTTTATTGCTCAAACTTTTAATAACAAGTTCAACTCTAATTCTAATAATGGTAATAATAGAGGCCCTGATACCAATCTTAAAAGCAAAAAAATGTAATAAAGTTGAGCATAGTATTGGAAGGTGTTATGAAATTATTTGATATCCTTCTGGATATAAAAAGAACAATTCTAATTCTAATACTAATTGGAAACCATCTAATTCTAATAATTGGAAGTCTTCTGCTAATAATTGTGTTTCTAATTAGGTGGAAGAAGGTCACTCTTCTTCTTCTTCTTCTTCTTCTTCTTCTTCTTCTTCTTCTTCTTCTTCTTCTTCTTCTTCTTTCCCAAATGAACAGATGTTGAATTTACTTAGTCTTATTAATGATAAACCTTCACCCACTTCTAGTCATGCTAATATGTCAGGTAATTTTTTTAATAACAGTAAAAAGTTTAATTCTAATTTTGGAATTTTTTAATTACAATTGTTCTCAAAATAATTTTGTTTATCAAAGTTGGATCATCAACTCTGGTGCAAATCAACATATGACTAATTCTAAAAAAATTTAATTGATGTTGTTGATATTTCAAATTTAAATCATATTATTGATCATCAAAATGGAACTAGGTCTAAGATTAAATGGGTTGGTAATTTAAAATTAACTAATAATCTAACTCTTTATGATGTTCTTGTTGTTCCTGAATATTGTGTAAGTTTTTTGTCTATGTATAAACTTTCTATGGATAGCAAATGTATGGTTAGTTTTGATGAAACTGAATATTAAATTTAAGATTTGAATGAGGGAATAATAAAGGGAACTAGTAGTCAACAAGAAGGTCTATATTTGTTTGATTATGTACCTTATGTGAGTAAATTATTATGTTTCTACCAAACTATGGCATTCTAGACTTGATCACCCTTCAAATTAAATTTTAAATGTTTTAAAACAGAAATTAAATTTAAAATATGACTTTGAAAATGAACCATTTGATATTTTTCATCAAGCTAAACACACTAGGGATCCTTTCCCTTTAAGTGAACGTAAGTCTAAAATGGTTGGAGATGTAACTCATCTTGATTTATGAGGACCTTTTAGAATACAAAGTAGAGAAGGTTTTAATTTATTTTTTTTACTATTGTTGATGACTATTCTAGAGTTGTGTGGATTTATGTGCTTTAATGTAAGGAGGAAGTTTTTGATAATGTGACCGTTTTTGTTAATCTAATTGAAAATTAATTATCTAAGAGTAATAAAATTCGTAGAAGTGATAATGGATCTAAATTTTTAAATTCAAGATTTAATAATTTAGTTTCTAAAAAAGGTATTATTCATCAAACATCATGTGCTTATACTCCACAACATAATGGAATAGTTGAAAGGAAACATAAACATTTTCTTAATGTTGCAAGGTCTCTTATGTTTTAAGGGGGTTACCTTTAAATATGTGGAGTGAGTGTGTGCTAATTGTTTGATACTTGATTAATATGACTCCTACTACTGTGCTTTCCGGAAAGCCTCCTGTTGAGATAATTTTTGAATGTGAACCTAATCTCTCTCACCTAAGGTGTTTTGGTTGTTCGTGTTTTGCTACTGTTCTAAATCCTCCTGATAAATTTCAAAGTAGATCTTTAAAATGTGTTCTTATTGGTTTTTCAAATGAAAAAAAGGGTTATAATCTGTTTGATATTTAATCAAAAATTGTTTTGTACTCTAGGGATGTTAAGTTTTATTGAATTGTTTGTCCTCTGAAAACTAAAAATGTTATTTCTGATGATAATGTTTTAAATTACAAAAACTTTTTTAGCGGTGAAATTTTTTAATTTTTTGACGATCTTAACACTGAAAGACCCAATGATGAAGGGAGAGGTGTACATGATGGTGATGGTAGTAGTGATAATAGGCATTCTAATGACCATAGTTCTACAACAACATCTATGATTCATGATACTTCTCCTGAGGGCAATTTTGATACAAATATTGATGGCTCATAAGTCCCAAATGTTTCAGTTATTAATGAAAACTTAAGGAAGTCTACCAGAAGCACAACTATGTCTAAAATTTTTGATGATTATGTTGTTGTAGGTAAAGTGAAATATGGTATAGAAAAAGTTGCTAATTATTTTAACTGAGTTCTGATAATCTGTGTTTTGTGTCTAATTAATAAGTCTCTTAAACCTAAAACTTATGAAGAAGCTTCTAAAGAGGCAAATTGGGTTGAAGCCATGAACTTAGAAATGGAGGCTTTAAATAAAAATAATACATGGGTTAATACTGATCATCCTGATAACAGGAACCATGTTGGTTGCAAATAGATTTTTAAAATTAAATACAAATCTAGTGGTGAAATTGAAAGATATAAGGCTGGATTAGTTGCCAAATGCTATAGTCAAAAAGAAGGTATTGATTATGAGGAAACATTTTCACTTGTTATTAAACATGTGACTATTAGATGCTTCATTACTATTGTTGTGCAAAATAATTGACCTTTATTCAAATTGATGTTAACAATGTTTTTCTCTATGGTGATCTTCATGAAGAATTTTATATGAGTTTACCTAAAGGCTATTATAGTGATTTTGATAATAAAGTATGTAAACTCACTAAATCTTTATATGGTTTAAAACAAGCTCTAAGACAGTGGAATGAAAATTTGATTTCTGACTTGGTTGAAAATGGCTTTGTTTAAAGAAAATCTAATTATTCACTTTATGCAAAAATATAGATAATGTATCTATTGCTTTACTTGTGTATGTGGATGATATTGTTATTATCCGGAATAATATTAATGATATTAATCAGTTTAAAAGTTTTTTAAAAACTAAATTTTTGATCAAGGATTTGGGCAAGTTAAAATATATTCTTGTTATTGAAATTTTAGAAAATGGAAAAGGGATTTGTATAATTCAAAGGAAATATTGTTTGGATCTACTTAATGATTATGGTTTACTTGGTTATAAGCCCGTTACTACTTCCATTGAGCAGAATTTGTGTGTGGCTTGTATTCCAAGTGATAATAACAAATTAATTGACAATGTCACTGAGTATCAAAAATTAGTTAGGAGATAATTATTCGTCTCTCACTAGACGTGGCACTAGACGTGATATTGCTTTTTCTGTTCATGTGCTTAGCCAGTATATGCATGCACTTTTGCAATCTCATTTTGATCTTGCTCTTAGGGTTTTAAGATACCTTAAGAATGCACTTGGTAAATGATGAATGGCAATGGTTTCTTCTTGCATGCTTATTGTGATCTTGATTGGGAAAAATGCAAATTGAACAGAAAAATTGTTTCTGGATACTTAGTATTTTTATGTGGTTCTCTTGTTGCTGTAAAAAGTAAAAAACAAGCCACAATATCCAGATCCTCAACTGAAGCTGAGTATAAAGGCATGGCTACCACTGCTTATGAAATTGTTTGGTTAAAAAATTTACTACTTCATTTAAATATTCAAAGCAATTTGCCTATAAATCTTTTTTATTTTATAACAGTTTTGCTTTACAAATTGCAGCCAACCCTATATTCCATGAAAAAAGAAAACATTTTGAAATAGATTATCATTTTATAAGAGAATTAGTTGCTTCAGTGTTAATAAATACCAAAAAAGCTTATTCTTTATGTCAATTTGGTTGATATTCTTACAAAAGGGTTGAGTTCTAATCAACATAATTTTTTTATCTGAAGGGTTGGATCTTCTTGACATGTTTCAAAAACAAGCTTAAGGGGGAATGTTGAAATACCAAGCTTATTTTTATACATTTTTGGTTACTTATTTGTGGTGTATTCTAGAATTGTTTCCATGCATAAGTTGAAGGACCGGTTATGATATTTCTTGATTTTTGAGGATGCCAAATGTGATTACATGACTACTTGGAGCACACGGTATATCTTTACAAATCTGGAGGAACTCAAGATGTCATTTATGAATTTATATATGGCATATGTTTTATGGTTTCTCAACCCGATTTATTCATTCATCTAATTCTTCTCTAATTTAATTCATACATAGCTACAAACCCTAAATTTTTGTTTTCATTAAGATCATCACTCTGTTGATCTTATTCGATTCTTGGTGTCTTGATTTAGATAATTCAGTCACGATTATCTTCGTGACTGTTTTTTGACTATTATTTATGATTTGGATTGAAGATTGTTTTTGGATTCTTTGATCATTGGATTAAGTGTTTTCGGTGTTGTTACTATTTGTGCTTATTACTTTAGCAATGTTCGTAGAACCGCATTAATTGCAATTGCATTTTATCATCATTATTTGGCATTCAAGGTAAAGAATGTAGTTTGAAAAAGGATTAGGTTTTCTTTTGGTTTGAACGATGTGTTTCGAAGGATTGAATAAAAATGATTGTGTATTTAAAAAGTAAGACATAATCACTTAAAAGATGATTAGACACTCACTTGAATCGCATGTCGAAAAAGTTAACGAAAATTTTTAACGACCGTCAAACAGATGGAGTATTTTTGCAACATTTATTTACATACCACGGTGACTAATCTCATTAAAAAAGAAAAATACTATAGCGACTAAACATGCTATATTAAACAAACTATAGGGACTATTTTATTGTAATTATGTCAAATGTAAACTAACAAACACATGAGCATTGTGACAAATTACTTTCTGTTATAATTCAGTAGGCTTATAACTACCTTTAGTGGTTTGATTCTTGATGTTATAATTCAGTAGGCTTATAACTACCTTTAGTGATTTGATTCTTGATTTAGAATACTAATAATGAAGTGTAAGAACAAAGATGATAATGGAGAGAAAGAAAGAAACACTTTGTAAGTGTGAGAAATGGTGCAAGTTTAATGCTTGCATTCATGGCTATTTATAGCAAAAATATCACAAGTTTAGGTAATACAATAATATTACTTTTGTGTATCAATAATTGACTATCCATTTATATATATATATATATATTTATATATTATAACACTCCCCCTTGGATAGCAATTTTGTTTGTTGAAGATCAACTGTAAGTTACTGCCTCGTTAAAAACCTTGCTAAAGAAAACCCAGTGGGAAAAACTTTAGCTAAGGGAAAAAGAGTGCAGCATGGAGTTGACTCCCCCTCAAGTAGACATCGCTTCGGTTGTTACATCTTTTGAATATGTCTCATGCCAATGTTATGAACGTGTGTTCTGAAAATAGCAGTTGGAAGTGCTTTCGTGAAAAGATCAGCAGAGTTTTTGCTGGATTGAATATATCTCATTTCAATCTCGTTGTCCTTAATGAGATTTTGAGTGTATGAGAAGAATCTAGGAGGTATGTATTTGGTTCGGTCACTTTTGATATACCCTTCTTTCATCTGTGCTATGCAAGCTGCATTATCTTCATAGATAATTGTTGGACTTTTATCCACAAGAATCAGTAATGATTTGTGTCATTGATCTCATCCAAAAACATTCCCGAGTAGCTTCATGTAATGCAATCACTTCGGCATGATTTGATGATGTAGCAACAAGTGTTTGTTTTTGAGAACGCCATGATATTGCAGTACCTCCATTTAGGAATACATATCCAGTTTGAGATTTAGCTTTATGTGGATCAGATAAATAACCTGCATCAGCATAACCAACCAAATCTTGTTTTGATTCGTTAGAATAAAATAATCCTAAATCAATAGTTCCTCGAAGGTATCGAAATATGTGTTTGATCCCATTCCAGTGTCTTTTGGTAGGAGCAGAGCTGAACCTTGCCAACAAATTAACTGCAAAAGAAATGTCAGGTCTTGTACAATTTGTAAGATACATAAGAGCTCCAATTGCACTAAGATATGGTACTTCTGGTCCAAGAATATCTTCATGATCTTCACATGGACGAAATGGATCAGTTTCAACATTGAGTGATCTAACAACCATAGGAGTACTTAATGGTTTTGCCTTGTCCATATTGAAACGTTTCAAAATCTTTTCAGTATATGTTGTTTGATGTACAAGTAAACCATTAGGCATATGCTCAATTTGTAAACCAAGGCAATACTTGGTTTTTACGAGATCTTTCATTTCAAATTCTTTCTTTAGAAGTTGAATGGCTTCATAGATCTCTTTATTTGTACCTATGATGTTAAGATCATCAACATAAACAGCTATGATCACATATCCGGATGTTGTTTTCTTAATGAAAACACAAGGGCAAGTAAGGTTATTTGTATACCCTTTGCTTATCAAGTAATCACTTAATCGGTTATACCACATACGTCCCGATTGTTTTAACCCATATAAAGATCTTTGTAATTTAATCGAATACATTTCTTTGGGTTTTGCATTTGATGCTTCTGGTACCTTAAATCCTTCAGGTATCTTCATATATATATCACTATCAAGTGATCCATATAGGTAAGCAGTCACAACATCCATGAGATGCATTTCTAAATTTTTAGAAACTGCCAGACTGATTAAGTACCTAAAAGTAATTGCATCCATAACAGGGGAATAAGTTTCTTCATAATCAATTCCCGGTCTTTGAGAAAAACCTTGAGCTACAAGTCTAGCTTTATACCTTGTAACTTCATTTTTCTCATTTCTTTTTCGGACAAAAATCCATCTGTATCCTACAGGTTTCACATCTTTAGGAGTGAGAATGATGGATCCGAAAACTTTTCTTTTATTGAGTGATTCTAATTCAGCTCGTATTGCTTCTTTCCATTGAGCCCAATCATGTCTATTTTGACATTCAACCATAGATGTTGGTTCTGGATCATCATCATTATTCATGATGTCATATGCAACATTAAATGAAAATTTCTCATCAAGATTTTTCATTTCATTTCGGTTCCATAATATTTTTGAATATGCATAATTGATTGCAATTTCTGTATTGACATCATCAATCTCCTCTGCAGTAGGAGTACTGATTTGTGGTTCTTCTTGAACACTTTCTTTTACTTCATTATCAGCTGATTTTCTTTTTCGAGGATTTTTATCCTTTGAACCAATTGGTCTTCCACGTTTCTGACGTGGCAAAGATTCATGAGTGACGTTATTGCCAGCTTTTGGAATTTCAATTCGAGCTGGAGTATTTACTGCTGGTATATATGATTTTGTCACCGTTTTTGTATCTGTAAATGCATCAGGCAATTGATTTGCAAGTTCTTGTATATGCATTATCTTTTGAACTTCTGTCTCGCATTCTTTTGTGCGAGGATCAAGATACTTTAATTGAGGTTCACACCATGAAACATCATTTTCTTTATTTTTCATTTCTCCCCCTAATCTAGGGAACAATGTTTCATTAAAATGACAATCAGCAAAACGTGCTGTAAAAACGTCACCTGTCATAGGTTCAATATACCTTAATATTGAAGATGTTTCATATCCAACATATATTCCCAACCTCCTTTGAGGACCCATTTTTGTACGTTGTGGTGTCGCAATTGGAACATACACTGCACAACCAAATGTTCTAAGATGGGAAATATTTGGCTCTTGACCAAAAGCAAGTTGTAGGGGGGAATATTTATGACTTGCACTTGGTCTGATGCGAATCAATGCAGCAGCATGTAAAATTGCATGACCCCATATAGATACAAGGAGTTTTGTTCTCATTATCAATGGTCTAGCGATTAACTGTAAACGTTTAATCAATGACTCGGCTAAACCATTTTGTGTATGCACATGAGCAACAGAATGTTCAACAACAATTCCTATAGACATGCAATAGTCATTAAATGCTTGAGATGTAAATTCACCAGCATTATCAAGTCTCACCCTTTTAATGGTGTAATCAGGAAAATGAGCTCTCAATTTAATAATTTGGGCAAGAAATTTTGCAAATGCCACATTACGGCTTGATAACAGACAAACATGAGACCATCTGCTAGATGCGTCTATTAGAACCATGAAATATCTAAATGGTCCACATGGTGGATGAATTGGTCCACATATATCACCTTGAATTCTTTCAAGAAACATTGGTGATTCTTTCTCAACCTTAAGTGGTGAGGGTCTAGTTATCAATTTTCCAAGAGAGCAAGATGTACATGGAACCATTGTATCATGATGGATTTTTTTATCCTTTAGTGGATGTCCATGAGTACATTCAATAATCCTTTTCATCATTGTTGATCCTGGATGGCCTAATCTGTTATGCCATAAACTGAATACACCAGGATCAATATATTTTTCGTTAACTACCATATGTATTTCTGGTACATTTATATGTGTATAATGTAATCCAGAACTAAGTCTTGGCAGTTTTTCAACCACATGACTCTTGTCAGTGATACTTAAATATTTCTCATTTTCTGTTGTCACTGACTGATAATCATACCCGTTAAGGTATATGTCGGAGAAACTCAATAAATTTCTGCTTGACTTGGGAGAAAATAAGGCATCATTTATTAAAAATTTTGTACCATTTGGTAGTATGAAATTTGCCTTTCCTATCCCTTTTATCAAGTTAGCAGGTCCTGATATTGTATGTATAGTTCCTTCCGTTGGTTTTAGATCAATAAAATATTTCTCGGATTTAAGTATAGTGTGTGTAGTTCCACTGTCTGCTATACAGAGATCTCCACCACTTGATTGATGTTGTATTCCAGCAAAATTCATATTGAACTTCATATATAAGAAATAAATAGTGAGTACATTAATATTACACAATATTTTAAACGCAAATAGATAGTACTGAAACATTTAGCAAACATAATGACAAAGACAGACGATATTAAATCATTTATTTTTCGAAAGACACACAACTTAAACATTCAAGAAATCTTCATATAAATCAGATGGTTTCTCAGTGACTGTTGGATCGACGTTATCCACAAAGTTTACTTCCTTTTCTTTATCTTTCAGCGAATCCTGATACATCTTAACAAGATGTTTAGATGTTCAGCAAGTATTAGCCCAGTGGCCCATTCTACCACATCTGTAGCAAGATTCTTCAGAATTTTTAGAAGAATTTTCTTCAACATCTTGTTTAGTGGGCTTGTTTTGTGGTTGATATTTATATTTTCGTGGATTATTATTTCTTTGACCACCACGGCAACGACCACGACCACGTCCTCGCCCATTACCATTACCATAAGGATGGTTTCTACCATAGTTATGGCTTTTGGCATGATGATGGTGATGGTTATTATAACCACGACCTTGCCCGCGTCCTTGTCCCTGTTTATAATTATTTGCAGTATTTGCTTCAGGGATTGCAAGTGTACCAGTAGGACGGGATTGCTGATTTTTCATTAATAGCTCATCATTTTGCTCTGCAACTAAGAGATATGAATTAAGTTCAGGATATGTTTTGAACTTTAGCATTCTCAAATTTCTTTGCACTGTGATGTTTGCAGCATTCATTGTGGAGAAAGTTTTCTCCATCATGTCTGCATCACTTATTTCATGTCCACAGAATTTAAGTTGTGAACATGTATTATACAGAGCTGAGCTATATTCATTTACTTTCTTAAAGTCTTGGAACCTTAATGTTCTCCATTGTTCCATAGCAGCTGGAAGTAAAATTTCTCTTTGATTATTGAATCTGCTTTTGAGACCTTCCCATAAAACATGGGGATCTTCTACAGTCACATAATTATTTTGTAAGCATTCATCAATATGTTGATGAATAAAGCAACATGCCGTTGCTTGTTCTTTTTCAGAACAAGTGTTGTTTTCATTTATGGCTTCAAGAATACCCATTGATTTAAGATGCATTTTTACTTTTATAACCCATGGCATGTAGTTGTTTGCAGTTGATTCTAAAGGAGTAAATTTAAGCTTTTCCAGATTCGACATTTTCTATTAAAACAAACAACATGATAAATTATAGTCACTTTATATTCATAAGTATATAAAAATTAAACATAAATTTAATATAACATAAATGATAAGTATGTGACAGTGTCGACCATATGTAAGCAATCATTAATAAATGTTATATAACATAAATATAAATATTAGTAAACATAAATGATAATTAGGCGACAGTGTCGGCCATATAAATGTTAGATAATAGAAATATAAATGTTAGTAACATAAATGATAATTAGGCGACAGTGTCGGCCATATAAATGTTAGATAATTGAAATATAAATGTTAGTAACATAAATGATAATTAGGCGACAGTGTCGGCCATATAAATGTTAGATAATTGAAATATAAATGTTAGTAACATAAATGATAATTAGACGACAGTGTCGACCATATATTATTCAGGTGGTATAACCGACCATATATCATTTAGGTGGCAGAGCCAACCATAATTAGTATTAAGATTATCGTGCTGATAACGTGTTATAATTCAGTAGGCTTATAACTACCTTTAGTGGTTTGATTCTTGATGTTATAATTCAGTAGGCTTATAACTACCTTTAGTGATTTGATTCTTGATTTAGAATACTAATAATGAAGTGTAAGAACAAAGATGATAATGGAGAGAAAGAAAGAAACACTTTGTAAGTGTGAGAAATGGTGCAAGTTTAATGCTTGCATTCATGGCTATTTATAGCAAAAATATCACAAGTTTAGGTAATACAATAATATTACTTTTGTGTATCAATAATTGACTATCCATTTATATATATATATTTATATATTATAACACTTTCTTATATAAACGAACAAATAAAAGGGCGTTGCAGCAAATTATGAGATTCTGATAAGATTTAGTATAGACAAAAATTGCTAAAATCGTCTCTGTGTATGTTCATTTTTGCCCTTTTTATCTCTGTATTTTAATAACTGCAAATTTCATCCTTAATAACGTAAATGTGTCTCAATTTAGTCCCCAATGACATTTTTCAGTTCCAATTTCATCCCCGTATTAAGTAAGGGGACCCGTAGTATGCCAAATTTCCACAGGGAGTCCAAATCATTGACGGACGTTACAAATTTCATTAAAATTCGTCACCCCAATGATATTTTAACGAACCATTTTGTAAGGAACTCGAAATCATTCGGGCTTTTATTGTCTGGTTCTGGTTAGCCTATTAATTGAACATGTTAAGTTTTTTGTCTTCCTAACGGTAACATTATCAATTGCCCATTATTTTATTGTGTCTTGCTAATTGTAGATTAAAAAAAGACGGAGTGAACAAGCTAGTCGTGCTTCCTCTTTATCCTCAATTCTCAATATCAAACTAGTGGTTCGAGCCTTAGACTCGTCGAAAGTATCTTTAGGTGATGAATGTCTCATATTACCTTCACAACCATGTGATGTTTGCACACATTTAATCTTTTTTATTTTTTGATTGATCTTTATAGGGAGGACGAATACCTCGTTAACATGCAACACACAATTATACCTTCTTGGTACCAACGTGGAGGATTATATTAAAGCTATGGCTGATTTAATTGAGAAAGAGTTCATAAGCTTTGACAGCTCAGAGAAGGTACTGACTGCATTGTATCTTTTCAAATTAGTTATTATCAAGCAGATTATATTATTATTGTGACCTAAGAGTTGAAATTATCAATTTTAGTGTTTGGATATAGCGGTTTTAATATAATTATAGTGTATACATGTCTTTATAGTGAAGAGTTAAATTACCAATTTCACATACTTTGCGGCAAAATTGATTACTTGAGATATATGAAAGAGATATATGAAGGTCACTTATTATCTGTATAGAAGCCGTTTCATGAATTCATCATATGCTTCTAAGAGCCAAAAATAAACTATGACTCATATTTTTTTTTATCTTAGTAACCACATTCAACACATTCATTAGATGTATGTTCTTATAAACATTAAAATCATCAGCACTATAAAAAAAAACTTATAACCTGTCATTTAAAATCAAAACAAATTTGACAACCCAATTTGAGAATAAAACTTTAAAGAAAATGAATCAGAAACATAAACATAAGTCGATCCAGGTACACCGCGACTTCGGTGGCGACTTCAGTTGCTCTGACGAAATTCTTAACGAAAATTTGGGGACATGGGGTGACGAATTTTAACGAAATTTTTAACATCTGTTAATGATTTGGAGTCCCAGTGAAAATTTTGCATACTACGGGGATCCCTCACTTAACACGGGGACGAAATTGAGACTGAAAAATGTTATTAGGAACTAAATTGGTACACATTTATGCTATTATGGATGAAAATTGAAGTTTTTAAAATACATGGATGAAAAGGGTAAAATGGACAAACACGGGGATGATTTTTACAATTTTGTCTTTAGTATATATAAGGAATATCATGTAATCTTGAGTGACTTTCAAAATCTTTTTAGATTATGAGTAATTTACAAAAAAACACAATAATAACGTTTGGTGGTTTCGAGATGTATAATTTCTCAACTAAAATTGGAGAATTTGAGAATTTGGAATCGGATATATGAACCATAAAGTGTTCGATGAAATGCGTGTTATTATTGGGTGTTGACTTAATAAGTCAAAGTTATTTTAAACTGAGGAGAATAATATACTCCCTTTCTCTTCGATTAAATAAATGTCTACAGATTTTTAATTTATGATAGTTTAGTATAATGTCTACTTCACTTTTTATTTAATAAGTCATTGTATTTAATTAACTTTTAAAATAAAGTAAAAAAAAAAATGAAATCAATATCAAAAGTTTTTTTTTTGTTTTTTTTTTGTTTTTTTTTGTTTTGTTAAAGGCATTATCAAAAGTTTTATAAGAAAAAGTAAAATTAGAACTTTAGTAACTTTACTAGTGAAATGACCCGTGAAACCACGAGTTTGTTTAAACGAAACAGTTTAATGATATGTTTTAGGTATTAAGTGAACGTAAATGCTAAAGTCATTTAATTTAATGACCCGTGGAACCACAATGTCCGACTAAGAAACTCGTCAGGTGAACATTTCATCAAACACCTAAAATGCATATCAAACAATCCATATCCAATTATAAGAGATAATATTAGTTGTAATTTTATTTTAAAAGTGTAAAGTAAAATATAAATTTAGAATTGATTTTCTTCTGCCTTGCTTTTATACATTCTCGTACTCTATTCAAAATAATTAATTAAAATTATTTAATTTTAATAATTAAAATAATTATTAATAAGATTTAATAATAATAATTAATTAATAAGACTTAATTATAATACAAAATTATTTATATTAATGACATCACTCATCATGCTTAGATTTTTTTCTTTTATTTTTTGATTTTATTTTAACAAAATAATTAGCCTAATAATGACATTATCATTATAGAATTTTAATAGAAACTATAGATAATATTAATTTGAATAAGTTATATTTATTTTGGTACAAAGATAAATAATAATGTGGAGTTTTTGTTATAATATGAATTGAAGCTGCACATTAGCACTTTGATTTTTCTGACACATAAGGTCTTTTTCTCTTTTTTTTTTTCTTTTCTTGAGGGTATAAGCTAATATATCTATAGATTGAGTAAATAATATAATTAAAGTTATTATTATTATGAAATTGATGTTAACATAATTAATTGATGTTATAATAGTCATTTATGAATATTACCTTTTTATCTTTCCAAAGGTATCTATTTTTTTCAAGTATAAGTTTGACTATTTACAATAAGTATATCAGCCAACATCAATGAACAGTAACCAGAGTCACCGAGCCGATGAACAGTAACCGAGCTGATGAACAGGTTTTTTTTTTTTTTTTTTTCTGTTCGTGTTTTGGCCAACGAAGTGGCAGACCTTTTTACTAGTTGCATATATTTATGTCTGAATGTACCCCAATATGTCATGTTGATGGCATCTGTACCATTTCGAATCATTAAAAAACAATCTTAACTAAATGTCTCATTTTGAGTGCCAAAGTTAGATAGTTTCGTAGGAGCATGATCCACTTGACCCACACCAACACTTGCATATACTTCCCATTTTTAGGGTATGTGTTCTTAAACAGTGGGACCCTCATATGCCACTTTCTTATGTGTCACCCACCCATCCAATTGGGTTTAAGGATTACAACTCATATTTTCCCTTATTTTCTTAGGGTATTTTGACCTTTATTTTTCTGTCCTAGGCACAAAATTATGCTTCTTTGAACTCAATCCATAAGGTTGCAATTCCACCAATATAAAATTGCCATGTCATCACCAATAATACACAGTGCGTTTGTTGAACGTATAGAAAATCAAGATGTCTTTGGGTAAGCTCACCTTGCTTTGGGAGGGGTGCTAGGTGTAATTTCTCATATCGTCCAATTTTAGAACTTCAGTAATTGTACTTTGGCTAAAAATATAACAACCAGGCTTATATTTATACATAGTTTATGCACATCAACGACAGTGTAAGACCCACATTAGAAGAATCATTTATATAACATATTGTTAAGTTAAAAAAATTCGTTAGAATAACGGGTTTCACACCCCTTTTAAAGACTAATGTCTTATGTTTATATTGGTAACGAAGGTCTTTTTTCACTAATTTTTGTTGAATTCTACCTGAAAAATATGTCATGATTGAGATGTCTTAATTACCAAACATGAATAATATAACGGATGAGAATTGAACTTGATTAGCAGCACATCTTAGAGGTATTAAGTTCAAATCTCATTAGCAACACATTTTGATGTGATCAATAAAAACGTTGAAAATAGTCACAAAATATTCTGCTATATAACACATATGTGAGTAAAATATTCATCATCTCTGAGTAGGCTGAAAAATAAAATTCATCCGTTGAGAATTGAACTTTATTCTTTTCTAAAACTCAAAAGAATAATTGTTAACACATATACTAATACTTAAACACTATGAACACTGATCACATGATGATGTGAGCACTGGCGTCATCATCCTTTATAAAAAAATGATTTTTATAACATAAAATTTTACCTATAACCGCAAGGCGCGAGCTTAATTTTCTCGTTTAACACAAGATAAAACTTAAACATGCATTGATTACTTCATATTAATACATTTTCTAGTTTGTACATATAAACGCTGTATAAGTTGAAAAAACTTTAACTTTCCTTAGATATGTTCCATGAAGATATATTTGTTTTCAATTATTAGACCATCTTTAACCCTGAAGGGCGTTTTGGCGTGTTGCTGAGTGGCGGTGGGGTGCTTGATGAGCGTGCTGCCACACTGCTGTGTAATGGGGTGGAGTGTTAAGTGGCGTGTTGGGTGATGTGTTAAAATCTGATTGGAAGTTGGGTGAAATAGTGGATAAAAAATAATTAAATATAAAAATTGAACCAATCAAAAGCAACATAAATTGGAGCACACGCCGTGCCAGGTTGATGCACGCCACGAGCACACACCCCAACATGCCCCATTATCCATGTGCTGGAGGCGTGTTGGGAGCACACACACCTCAACACTGGCGCGTTAATGAAGGTCTTATAGGGGAGTGATCCTTCGAGAATGCAATAGGTCTTAATTAACTATAACTATAAGTCTATAATCATAATTAAATACGTAAAAGCACAATTAGGTGACAATATTTATGTCATCAAAAGCGTCACGCGATGCCATTAGAGTCGATTTCAGAGCATGATTAAATGGAAGCCAAAGCGAAAATGGAAATGATAAGATGTGTTGCGAAAACAATTTGCTTTATTTTGGTGATTCATAATAACTTTGGTTTTGTAGCTTTTTATCATTTTTGCAATATGGGGTCTGAATTGCTATCTGCTCTTCGAATAAAGTTTACGGGAAATGCCTTTAAAGCCTATTTGCATCATATGGGACCTACACATAAAGATTAGTATGGTTAATGACACTTTTTTGTATTTAAGAGATCCATTAAATCGGTTTAATTTTTTTTTTAAATTTTTTTGTTGTTTTGGCGAAAAATGCTTTATAGAATCACGAAAACTTCAACCATAAAATGAAACCCCGCACAGCATACAAAAAGAAAACTTTCAAGCTGAACCTACAACCGATACTAAGAACTAGAGCTCTTAAAATTGGCTTAATTAAGCCATTAAATTGGCTCAATTGAGTCAATTATGTATAAACAAAAAATTAATAAGATGTACTTTTATGTTTGTACCATTTCTTAATATACAGGTGTTATTTTTATTTTTTGTTCTTTGAACAGCAAATACACATACTTTTTTTTTGTCTATGATGAGACTCGAACTTATAACTTCAAAGTTAATGAGTTCCTTTAATACTGTTAGACCAAAAGCCCTTCAGTACTAGTGAGTGTTATGTTGTAAAAAGGGATACCGAATTATAGCAAACCGCTAGTAATATTTGAAATAAAAACAATAAAGGAACACCAAAATTTAACGTGAAAAACCCCAATAGGGTAAAAACCACGGGCAAGGAAAGAAACGTTTCACTAATAAGAATAATAGGAATTACACTTCTCACTAATTACAAGGATAAGCACCAATCTTTATATCTCTTGTGATTAGGAGATTAACACTCACTAACTCTCTATAGACTCTTTTAGTATACAAGAACACTTGTGATTTTGGGATGTATAAATGAGCATGTATGATGCTCTATTTATACTACTAGGAAATGAAGAAGTTGTATACAATTTGACAACCACATGCTAGTTGTAATCAAGTTGTCATCTACATGGTAATTGTAATCAAATTGACAACTATATGAAAGTTGTAATCAACTTGATAACCATATGAAAGTTGTGATCAAATTGAATTTGTCATGCAACCTTCTAGATTATTAATTCAACAATCTCCCACTTGAAGATTTGATTGAAGCTAAATCAATCTTCACACGTTAATCCTTCCTTGCCAATGATGTTGCTTACGTTTCTGCTAGGCCGCATGAGGAACGACACCAAATAAACTTGTCACAGTTGATCGACTTTGTTAGAAAATCAGCCACATTGTTGTCAGTATGAATTTTCTGCACATCCACGATTCCTTCTTCCACTTTCTGACGAATGAAGTGATATTGAACTCGTATATGCTTTGTCTTTGAATGAAATGCTGGATTCCTTGCAAGATGCAAGGCACTCTGGTTGTCACAAAATAGAGTGATATTCTCTTGTTTGTATCCGAGTTCCTCCAACAACATCTTTAACCATACTGCCTCTTTAGCAGCATGAGTAGCTGCTACATATTCTGCCTCTGTTGTTGACGTGGCCACAACTGACTGCAGTTTTGAAACCCAGCTTACTGTTCCACCACAAAGTGTGAAAAAATATGCAGTGGTAGATTTACTGTTATCAATATCTCCTGCATAATCTGAATCAACATACCCTTTGACAATAAATTCTCGTTCCCCGTAACATAATGCAACATCTAAGGTTCCCTTGATGTATCTTAGGATCCTCTTAACCGCATCCCAATGCTCTCTCCCAGGATTCGCCATGTACCGACTAACTACTCCCACTGCATGTGCAATGTCTGGTCTTGTACATATCATTGCGAACATTAAACTTCCCACTGCTGATGCATACGGTACTCGAGACATCTTCTTCCTCTCGTCTTCAATGCTAGGACTCATAACGGAGGATAACTTGAGATTAGTAGGAAGCGGGGTTGAGATTGGCTTACTATCTTGCATATTGAAACGCTGCAAGATTTTTCTCATATAATTCTTTTGAGAAAGCCAAATCTTCCTATTATCTCTGTCTCGGTGAATTTGCATCCCTAGAATCTTGTTTGCGGCACCCAAGTCTTTCGTTTCAAACTCCCTAGCTAATTGAGCCTTCAACTTATTTATACGATCTTTGTTGGGACTTGCAACCAACATGTCGTCTACATATAACAGCAAAATGACAAAATCATTGTCTCCAAACCTCTTGAAATATGCACAAGGGTCTGCATGAAGTCTGTTATATTCAAGGCTCATCATGAAAGAATCAAATCTCTTGTACCAACATCTCGGCGCTTGTTTGAGACCATACAGAGATTTCTTTAACCTGTAAACCAAGTTCTCTTGTAGTTCAAAACCTTCTGGTTGAAGCATATAAATTTCTTCTTCAAGGTTTCCATGAAGAAATGCAGTTTTCACATCTAGCTGCTCTAGATGCAAATCAAATGTAGCACACATCGCTAGAACTACTCGAATTGTTGTAAGTCGAACCACGAGGGTGAATATTTCATTAAAGTCGGTTCCTTCTTTCTGAGCATATCCTTTGACCACCAGTCTTGCACGATACCGCTCCACTTGATTATCGCCGTTTCGCTTGATCTTATACACCCATTTATTTCCAATAGGTTTTCTACCTTCCGGTAATGGCACAAGTTCCCATGTTTTATTTTTATGAAGAGCTTCAACTTCTTCCTGCATAGCTGCCATCCACTGAGATGCATCTGAATGATTCAGTGCCTCGCGAAGAGTTACAGGCTCTCCTTCCTCAGTTAGAAGACAATATGCAACATTGGTTTCCATAATATAATCCGAGTGCCACCCTAGACGTTTCCTTTCCCGATTAGAAATACGAGTCGCTGGAGCTTCATCAACGACTACTTGATTTTCATCGTGCTCTGGTACTGCTTCAGAAGAATCTTTATAAAATTCATTTTCAACCTGTATCTGTGTAGTTTCTTTTGAAGTGCTAACATCTTTAAAATTTTCGTCTTCCGTAAAGACAACATCTCTGCTGATGACTACTTTGTGGGCAGTGGGGTCCCACAAGCGATACCCCTTAACTCCATCAGCATACCCCAAGAACAAACACTTTCTCGACTTCGGATCCAGCTTTGTCGTTTCTTGAGAATTGTACATTACGTACACAGGACTTCCAAATACATGAAGGTCAGAATAATCAACTGGTTTTCCAGTCCACATTTCCATTGGCGATTTCAACTCAATTGCAGTTGATGGTGACCGATTTATCACGTAACAGGCAGTACTTACTGCTTCTGCCCAGAATGATTTTCCCAAGCTTGCAGTTGCCAACATCGCCCTTGTTCTATCTAACAAGGTTCTGTTCATCCGCTCTGCCACTCCATTTTGTTGAGGAGTGTATGCCGTCGTGAACTGTCTTTTAATGCCTTCTTGTTTGCAGAACTTATCAAATTCATCACCAGTGTATTCTCCTCCATTATCTGTCCTCAAACACTTGATCTTTTTACCAGATTCAAGTTCAACCCGCGCTTTGTAAACTTTGAAAACTTCAAACACATCTGCCTTCCTCTTGATTGGGTACACCCAACATCTCCTAGTGTAATCATCAATAAATGATACAAAATACTTTGCTCCTCCTAGGGATTGAACTGGCGCTTGCCACACATCAGAGTGAACTAATTCTAGAACCAATTTACTTCTAGAATTTGATGCGTTAAACTTCAAGCGATGCTGCTTGCTAATTACACAATGCTCACAAAAAGGTAGCGATACCTTTGTAAGACCAGGTATAAGATTTCTTTCAACAAGAATCTTCATACCTTGTTCAGACATGTGTCCAAGCTTTTGATGCCATGTTATAGCAGCTTTATCACTTGAACTATTCAAAGCAACAGATGCTTCCACTTCCCGTACCGTCTCGCCTTTCAAAATGTATAGATTAGCACCCACCTTTTCTCCTTTCATAATTACAATTGCGCCTTTCATGATTTTCATGATCTTGTCTTGTATTTCCATCTTACAACCAAGATCGTCTAATTGTCCTAAAGACAATAAGTTCTTCTTCAAACCCTCCACATGTCGTACTCTTTGAATAGTACGAACTGTACCATCGTGCATCTTCAGAATGATATCTCCAATTCCAATGATCTTTAGTTTATGATCACTGCAACTGTATACAGATCCTCCCGAGATACGTTCATATTGTTTGAACCATTCTCTTCTAGGGGTCATGTGAAAAGTAGCTCCTGAGTCAAATAACCAGACATCAACAAATGTCTTTCTGCCTTCATTTGCTACCACTGCCTCACTAACCAAAGCAGTCCCATCTTCTGAAGTGCTTACAATATTTCCTTGAGGATTAGAGTTATTTAAACTCCGACAATCCTTCTTCAGGTGACCTTTCTTGCCACAATTGTAACATGTGTAAGTCTTCTTTTTCTTAGACTTCAGTTTACCATGATTGTGACTCCCACTTGGGCCACGTTCCGTCGATCTACCTCCTGTCACCACCAAGGCCTCCGCTTGTCGTGAACCGGCCTGTCTATCCTCCTTTCTATTGCGCCGACCCTCTTCTTCTAGAACCGCAGCAACAATATCATCATAGACTAGATATTCTGAGAGAATATTATTGGTTAGGTTGATAATGAGTTGATCATACGAATCTGGTAGACTCTGAAGTAGAATTTCGGCACGTTCTTGTGACTCTATATTGCAACTCAATGAAGCGAGTTGAGAAAATAGAGTATTTAGGCTGTTAATGTGCTCATTCACTGAAGTGGATTCACTCATGCGTAAAGCATAGAGTTTCCTTTTAAGGAATATTTTATTGTGGAGTGATTTGATCTCGTACAATTTTACGAGGTGATCCCAAATCTCTTTCGCCGTCTTCTTTTCTTCTATGCTAGACAAAACGCCATCTGCTAATGCCAGATGAAGATTTGCGATAGCCTGGCCGTCCATTTCTTCCCATTTTTCATCAGTGAGCTCAGATGATCGTTCACTGATGACCGCTAAACACTTATCCTTTCTCAGGATAGCTTTCATCTTTAGTTTCCATAACGAGAAATTACTCCCGTTAAACTTTTCAATTTCAAATTTCGTAGACATTGCTATAATTACAATCTTCTTTTCGACAATATTATTTTTAGAGAAATAATACACACTAGATATAAGAACCTAGCTCTTGATACCACTTGTTGTAAAAAGGGATACCGAATTATAGCAAACCGCTAGTAATATTTGAAATAAAAACAATAAAGGAACACCAAAATTTAACGTAAAAAACCCCAATAGGGTAAAAACCTCGAGCAAGGAAAGAAACGTTTCACTAATAAGAATAATAGGAATTACACTTCTCACTAATTACAAGGATAAGCACCAATCTTTATATCTCTTATGATTAGGAGATTAACACTCACTAACTCTCTATAGACTCTTTTAGTATACAAGAACACTTGTGATTTTGAGATGTATAAATGAGCATGTATGATGCTCTATTTATACTACTAGGAAATGAAGAAGTTGTATACAATTTGACAACCACATGGTAGTTGTAATCAAGTTGTCATCTACATGGTAATTGTAATCAAATTGACAACTATATGAAAGTTGTAATCAACTTGATAACCATATGAAAGTTGTGATCAAATTGAATTTGTCATACAACCTTCTAGATTATTAATTCAACATGTTATTGATCTGATCTACTCGTTAAAAACTCATTTCTAGCATTTTTAAACGACCTCAAGGTGAGCATAAAAATATTATGAAGATCATATGGTATACGAGCTCTGAATAGATCATTTATATCGAGTTCAAGTAAATCAAATAAATTTATGAGCTTAAACAACATTATTTATATATAATAATTCATTATATACTAATTATAATACTTTCTATGTATATAATTATATAATACTCCATCCGTCTTATCATAAGTGTCCATTGTTGATTTTTCAAAGTATTTTTTTTGTCAATTTGACAGTAAATATTTTTATTTGTGCTATATAATATTTGATGAATATTATATGAATGAAAATATTTTAAATGTGTTTTCATTCCATACAATTTTCATTTAATATTATATAACACAAATACAAATATTTATGGTCAAAGTTGATAAAGAAAAACTTTGAAAAGTCAACAGTGAACACTTAAGATGGTACGGAGGGAGTAATAACTATATATATATATATATATATATATATATATATATATATATATATATATATATATATATAGGATCAAGGGGAAGTAACCCAGTGGGGGAAGCACAATTTTTTTTTTCGTTTTTTGAAAAAACTTTGTTTACGAACATTATAGATTGGATGAAAATATGAATATTTAATAAAGACACTTTGTGATAAATGTTTTTATTTTGGCAGGAAAACGCTCGAAGAAGTAATATATAACAATTATCGTATTTTTCGAGCGTATGTTGAGGTTTTAGATATTAGGGTTTAGAAATTTAGGGTTTAGGGTTTAGATTTAGGATTTAGATTATGTTTTTAATACGAACGGTTTAGAGTTTAGGGTTTAGGGTTTGGTGTTTGGGTTTTTGGAATAAACCCAAAACACCAAACCCTAAACCCTAAACTCTAAATCGGGCTAAATTTTACTTGACAAAACATGAAGAAAAAAAAACGTTCACATTCTTCACGAACAATATTATAATGTTATTTTTGGCGATCGTTTTCCCGCCTAAATAATACGAGTAACATTCATCACGAAGTGTCTTTTCTAAATGTTCATATTTTCGTGTGATCTTGATGCCGGAAATTTTTTTTCAAAAAAAACAAAAAAAAATTTGCTTTCCCCCCGTTTCCCCCCGAATGTTACTTCCACATTGATCATACCCCTATATATATATATATATATATTTGTGTGTGTGTGTGTGTGTGTACACACACACACACACATATATATATATACACACACACACACACATATACATATATATATACACACACACACACTCATAATATATATATATATATATATATATATATATATATATATATATATATATATATATAAATCAAAAATATTTTGCTGATGCGTTAATTTTTGATTAAATTGAATTAATTATTAATTATAATATAATACATACGTATAGATATACATATATATGTATACATTACAATTAATATATAAAAAAAAATATTACTTCTTAAATACCTAAGATATAAATAAATAAGATATACTCCCTACATATAAATAAGATATATAAATATATAATATATATTCGTTTACATATTTTTTTTATTATCCTACTAATTATTAATTATTAATTTAGTTAATAAGGAGTAGTGTATAACAAAATTATAACTAAATTAACATTATTAATAAAAATGAACTTTTAAAAAATAATTATTTGAAAATTCAATTAATTTTGCATCATTAGTTTATCCACCGTGCAACATATGGGCTCTAAAATCTATTACACCAATTGCAAAGTGATTTTTAACTATTTTTTTAAACTATCATATAACGCACGGGTTTCATACACTAACTATTCTATAAAGTGTTAGCAATTTTCTCAATTATTATCATTATATTAAAATATTAGCTCTAAAAAATACTACATAGTTGTTTGATAAAATCAATTTATTTTGCACGGTTATTTACCCAGCCGTGATAAAACAATACGGAGTAATAACAAAGAAGGCAATGTAATAAACAAGTAACTCGAACATATATAAAATCAAACTTAATAGATTAGACTTTACACAAGCCAAGTATAAACTTAAACTCTTTCTAAAATTTAAACAAAACGAGCTCAAACTTAGTGTGTTTTATTACCTCTTAATTTAATGGTTTAACGTTGAATGCTGAATCATTCAGCATTCATGGCGTTTGTTTGTGACCCTTTAATGATATATGATGTTAAATGATTCAACATTCAGTGCTAAACCATTAAGAGTTGAAACACTCTCTTAACCGTTAAACACCTAAATTTCCTATAATATCTTTCTTTAATCATATTCAGAACACTTAACAAACAAATATATTTAATGTTTTATTCATGTCACTTAATAAGGTAATTGTTTTTTTGAAAGGCAAGTTGTTGGCATCGAATACTCTCATTTGTCACGTACAACACTCTCTTAACTGTTAATCACATAAATTTGCTATAATATCCTTCTTTAATCATATTCAGAACACTTAACAAACAAATATATTTAATGGTTTATTCATGTCACCTAATAAGGTAATTTTACTCACTTCGTATCGTTCATTCAATATGATTATCAAACACCTTATTTTCATCCAAAACAAAGTTTATTCAGAGACTTTGAATTATTCAAATTATAAACGGTTCAATGTTAAAACATTCAGTTTTATCAAACACAATCTTAATTACATTGAAGTTTGACTGTATGCTCGTTACACCCCTCTTTACACAATATCCCCACATTGAGACATATACAGTTCTTATTCCTATTATCGTATGAAACTTGGATCTTTGATCAGTGCATCTTTGACACTTAAATATCTTTGTTTTGCTCAGACTTCTAATCATCACATCCTTGACCTTTCTTCTTTGCACTGTATCCCATGCTGCTTGGGCAACAGCACTCATGGATGGAGGATTAAAAGCATATAAGTGTTCTTTGGTTCTTTTTTTCCTTTTTGTTGCTCTCTCCTGACTTTTCAATTCTTTTTATTAGACATTGAACATTTATCTTCCTTGTGAGTGGCTGACTTTTTTCTTGCTGCTGCCAACAAAGATCCAAGTTTCATAAGATAATCATACAAAAGCAAGAATAACAGAAATATAAAGAGAGTGACTCGGTGACATTCATCGGCATTCCACAAAGGTGGCAATTTCAACCCGATTTAAAAAAAATGTTGGCTTATAGTTTATCTCAAATTGATTTAAAACTTGCTAAACAACGAGAGAGATGCAAGATATGGTAATTTTGGTAGACTAACACTTGAACAAAGTTAAACCTGGTTTTTATTATTTACTCATTTGTTGGTTTGACTTAGTGAGTAGATGATTGAACTAAAGTACAAGTAGTCTTAAACCTGTTATGATTTCTTATTTGTATGCCTAATTAAATAAGTAGCTATTCGGGTTGTTGTACATGAGATAATAAGCGATAAGACATACTTATTGGACCTTATTTGATGATACAGGAAATAAGTGTGATTTGACATAATATAACGACACTTGGCCAATGTGGTTATATTATGGCTACTCACACGGAAAAAGTTCGGCACTCTTTCATAAATGGCGTTTGAGATATTATACTTCGGATGGGTCTCTTTGGTCGCAAGTTATTAAACACTTTCATGGCTCGATCTTTGAATCTTGCAGGGTGAATGGGACATGTAAGGATATTTTTTATGCGTGTATTATGACAAATCGCGAAGGGGTAATTCCAAATAATGCTTTAAGGCTTGTGGTGGGCAACGACATTCGTTTTTAGCTTGATCATTGGATCAAAAATGCTCCTTTGGCTTCTCAGTACAATAGATTATTCCATTTAGAGTCAAATAAAGAAGTGATGGTAGTGGATCATTGGGTGGAAGACGAGTGGATTTGGGAATTGAATCGAGATAACATTGGAAGTAGGAACGAAGAGTTTATAGCTTCCTTACTTTTGGAGATACAATATCTTTAGCTACGTGATATACGAGATTCTTGGGGATGGTTTTTGGAGTTAAGTATGGTGTTTTCGGTTAAGTCGCTACGAGACAATATTGATAAAATCTTGTTATCATCATTGGAGCCGTAACCATTTGGTATAAATAGCTACCTCGGAAGCTGAATATATTTTTATAGTGGCTTCAACTTGATCGTCTCCCACTACACACATGATAAACTTAGCCATCAAACTGGTTAACTCAGCTTCTGCCGTTTTCCCGAGATGTAATCTAGCTGAGGAGGATATCGAGTATGAATCTTTAAGGGGTTGATTGCTGGATTTTTCGATTTAAAGGGTCCTGCCTACGTCTTATTGTTGCCTGGCCATTACGTATTGAAATATTGTTTGATCGAAAGTTTATTTAATTATTTGTTGTTAGCGATAAAAGTTGTTATAAAATATTATTTAAAGAATTTAATATATTTTTAAGACATTCTAATAAATTCTATAAATTTATGTTCCATATCTAAATCATCTTATTCCTTTCCTAATTCTGAATGTTAATCATATTCCATTTTCCTTTCATAGGTCATTCTTCGTTGTATGATCCGATCCAAGAACACTAAACTTGAAGAACCATTACCCGAGCCTGAAAGATTAATAACTACGTGTCGTAGAAGAATTAGAGAAGCGATTGAATCTAGCAAAGTGAATTTAGAAAAAGAAAACAATACAGAATCGGAAATTTTTGAAAATCCATTCTTTAATCAAGCATTAGAAGCTGAAATGGCTCAAAGCTAAACTATGGAAGACTTAATGAAGTTGGTCGTCAAAGCATAGGTCCTTCGATTACCCAACATGATATAGAAACTGATTTTGAAATTATGGCTTCCAATTCTTCACCTAATTAAGGATAACTAATTTAGGGAAACTTCTAAGGAAGACGCCAATGACCATCTCCGACAATTCAATGAAATATGTAATCTGTCTAAGATACCCGTCGTTGAAGATGAAACTATTTACCTTCGCTTATTTCCTTAGTCTTTAAAAGATAATGTTAAGGATTGGTTGAAATCCTTACGTGTTAAAGAAATAACTACATTGGATCAAATGGTTGAGAAGTTTTTAACTCGTTTCTTTCTCGCTTCTAAAACTGTGAATCTTCAAACTGAAATTTCTAATTTTAAGCAAAAGAGTAGTGAAGGGTCAACTTTTAAGAGTTGTCCACAACATGGTTTAAATAATTTTCAACTAGTTACTATTTTCTACAAAGGGTGTCTTATTGCGACTAGAAGAGAAATTGACACCTCAGCTGGAGGGGGAACATAATGAGTAAGATTGCTGATGAGGCTTACGCTTTAATTGATAAGTTAGCTTCACACTCTCACGAGTAGCACCAAGATTCAGGTCCTTCTTGTTCTTTTAGCTTAATTGGGTATGGGTTCGATGATCTTATGAAAGCTATGAATGTTCAACTAGTAATCTAGGTAGACAAGTGGAGAAGATAACGAAAGAGATGCATTCAATGAAAGTGGGGTGTGGAGAGTGTTTAGGGCAAAGATTGTGTTAGTAGTTTGAATATGGAGCAAGTTGAAAATGTTTCCTACGCAAATCAAAATTATCAAGGAGGAAATCCAAACTATCGCCCATTTAATAACTACCAAAACAACAACTTCATTTCTATGAACCCAACTGATTTTTATCTACTTAGAGCCCCCTTCACTCCAAACCATCCACCAAACAACCAAAGTGAAAAGCGCCCTAGCCTTGAAGATAATATTTTTTCATTTATAAAAATGCAAACTAAGGCTGATAAAATCATCAAATTTCAACTGTCTCAAGTTCAAAATAATCACCAAGCTTCCATTCAAAACCTTGAAAGAAATGTGACTAATCTTTGTTATATTGTGGAAGGAAAGAACAATACTGCTAATGAGAAATCAAAAACTGTTCATTTTAAGAAAGTTAATGTTATTGATTTTAAGGGTGAGAGAATTTTGAATATTTGGGATAGTATTTGGGGAGATTGTGAAAGTGATGAGGAGGTGATTGAGGAAAAAGTTGAGGAAGGGGTTAGTGAAAAAGTACCGTTGATTGTGTATGAGATGATGTAAGGATGAGTTGTCTAAAGAATTGATGAGATAACTGGTAGAACAAGTAAGGGTCCACATTATGTTTAAGCTGATAATTTCGATGAAGAGTACTTGTCTAGTGAAATACCGGATGACAACTTCCATCCTTCTGAATTTGGGTTATGTGCTAGGTTTGAATTCACAACTAAAATTCATAAGAAACCGTCTGTTGAACAAAATAATGGTATTAGAACTTTCAAGAAATATAATGCTTCAACTAATTGAAATTCTGGTTATCCTATTATTCGTGCTAATCCTGGTGAATTTCATCTCCCGTGTGTTATTCAAGGTCCTATTACGATTAGATCCTTAGCTGATAATGGTTCTAGTGTCAACCTCATGCCATTTAAAATTAATTATCATCTTGGTCTTCCACCTCTTACACCAATTAATGCAGTTATAGCTTTGGTTGATAACTTGGTACGCCGTCCACTAGGGATTGCTGAAAAAGTCAAAGCTCAATTGGTTTTTGCAATTTTCTTATTAATTTCTTAGTTATGGATATGTTCAAGTATCCATGTGACGATCGCTCCAAATCCATATGGACGAACACATCATTCATCGATTTCATTGCGAGGTATTTGACCTCTATATGATACGTTTTGTAAATATTGCATTCTTTTGAAAAGGCACACTATAAATGAATATTTAAATCAAAGGTTTTCGACATCTGATGATTTCTACATATAGACAATCACCATAATATAATAGTTTACAATAGTACTTCCATTGACAATGCAGTTAAAATAAGATACATGGTGATGATTTGATGAATGCAACATTTCCTTGAAAAATATGTCATGTAAGACTCCATGCACATAGCTTGTCTAACATATAAGCAAACAGCGAAAGACTTCTAGAGAACCTGAGAATAAACATGCTAACAAGTGTCAACACAAAGGTTGGTGAGTTCATAGTTTTAATGTTGCGCATAATCTGTATATAAAGGTGAATCACAAGTTTTCAGTTGTTTCATCCAGAAACGTTTTTCATAATATTCTACAAGATTGAGCACCCTGGTAACTAAGCTTTAACGTTATAATAAGTACCCTTGTTTTAATATACATGCAACCAACATGTACAATACAGGCAATCCAACATGTATTAAACTCAAATAGCATACGTCTGTTTTATAGTTCAGGCTAGGGTTTCTATACCTGGAACAGACGGGGATGTCAAGCCCTATGGATCCATATATAACTACTCGCACCTACCAGTTCTTATAATCGGCAGTTACTAGTTACCAAAGCTAAGGGATTTTCGGTTCAAACTCGGTGTAGAATTTAGTATGTACTTGTATCCATTGCGTTTAAAATAAAGTGCATGTATTCTCAGCCCAAAAATATAAATTGCAAAAGCAATTAAAAAGGGAGCAAATGAAAATCACCTTAGCAGCATATAAAGTCATTCATCGAAATGTGATCGAAACTCGGAATGCAAAATAACCGTAGATCTCAACCTAGTGAACATATGTTGGTCAATACATGTCTAACAAGCTAGGTCTGGTCATAGTGTATCACAATCCTAATGCTCGAGATTGACATACAGAAGTTATCAAAAGTCATTTCAAAAAAAATAATTTTGACAATTGTTCAACAAAACGAGACGTGCCTTATATAAGGATTCATTTACTCGGCTAGTGGTATTCAAAATCCAATGTATCAATTTCATAAACAGGTTTTTAAATCATAATTGTAGATTCAAAAGCAATTTCAATTAACATCAATCATAATTCAGTTGATGATTTTTCGCCAGCTTTTCAAAAACATGCATATCATATACCTTTTATTAGTAATATATGTATTTAATTCGTGATTCATCATAAACTGTTTATCGACGAAATTTAGCATACTAGCATTCATAAATATATATACTCGAGCACTAGACATGTATACACAATTAATATATAAAAGATAAGATATGAATGCTCACGTATCAATATTGTGATTCAATATTGGAGGAAAGTACGTAGACGCAACGGAGATGATAAACACTAGGTTATACTTGCGAATAATACCCATGAACATTACCCATAATCTCCATAACTATAACCCATAGTTTCCTTAGCTTAAACCCGTTTGAAAACTTGTTTTGAAAGTGACATGCTCATGACTTCGTCGTAGTATTTTATGTATAATACTAATTAATAATACTCCGGACTATAAGATTAATAATAATATTAATCTTAATAATAATAATAATAACAATAATAATAATAATAATAATAATAATAATAATAATAATAATAATAATAATAATAATAATAATAATAATAATAATTAATATATAAGAAGATAGGATGATATGTGTGTACACCAAAACTGAATTCGACTGAATTTATAGATCCTCTCCTAAAAAAGTACCCCATGCGATCGCATGGGGTTTGTACTGGTTTGCCATGCGATCGCATGGCTGTAAAATCCAGCTCACAATGTTTTTGTCTCGTTGTTTGTCGACATATTATAATATAATATATATAATATATTTAATTTATATAATTATCTATATTATATATTATATTACATTTAAGTGCATAGTTAACTTGTAATCTTGGTTCCGATGTCTTGTACGTTTACGTTCGACTCATATCCCGCTTCCGGTTTCTCGAATGAATTTTCGTACGGTTAGAAAACTAGTACTTTTCGTTACGCGACGTGTACCTTTATCAAAAATTAAACTTAATCATTGATAAAATATGTCACTCAAAGTGTAGCTTTAATCAATTAAGTGTTTTGGTTATTTGCTTCTATAAATCATCGTCTCGTAGTATATACATATACATATATACATTTCCATTTTGAAATAGTATTTTACTGTAGCAAAGTTAATGTAGCAAAGTTTTTTTACTGTAGCAAATAGTGATTTCGAAAACACTGTAGCTTTTCGGGTACTGTAGCAATTCGAAAATACTGTAGCAAATTAGTGTTTTACTGGTTCATCTTAAACGTTTTAGTTAACTTATCTAAATATCAATTGAATCAATAATCGAATGTTACTATCGTTTACTAAATAACTTGAAATCATATATATATATATATATATATATATATATATATATATATATATATATATATATATATATATATATATGCACATTAAGTTATATATATATATTGTTCGTGAATCTTCGAGAACAGTCAAAGAATAATTGATTACATGAATATAGTTCCAAAACTTGAGACTCAACATTACAGACTTTGCTTATCGTGTCGAAAACATTAAATCATTTAAAGATAAAGTTTAAATTTGGTCAGAAATTTCCGGGTCGTCACAATCCAATTGTTCATTTACTTTTAGGACGTCATTTCCTAGCTACTGCTAGAACAACTATTGATTATTGTGACAACACCGTTGTTATTCGTCAAGGTAATTATGGTGAGATTTCTTCCATCGTTCCATGAAAAAATAATCATATGGAGAACGTGTGCATGATGAGAGATAAGTGTGGGTAGAAAGCTATTGAAGAATCTAAGCATTTGGGATATTTGAGGAAGAAAGAGGTGATTGTGGAGGAAGTACTCTTGCACTTTTTGAAGGCACGACATAAAGTTAATGAAGGCATTAAAAGACAAATTTATGAGTTACAAATTGAACATGAAAAAGCAATACATGAATCTAATTTGGCTGCCTTGAAAGTGGTAAGGGATGTGAAGAAGATAGTGAAAGAATAGGAAGTTGATAAAAGTGGCTAAAGTGATGAAGAAAGTGGAAGATGAATCGCGCAACCGACTCTATAATCAAAACTATCAATCCATTTATATGTTTTCCTTAAATTTCTTTGTTTAAGTGTTTAAATGTTAAAATTATATGTTCATGTTGAAAACAATTATTTGTTTCTAAGTTCATTAATAAAATTATGTTTTATTTTATATATTGTGTTATTTAATATTCTGTTGAGTTCGTCTTCTTAAAGTTTATATCTTCAAAGAAACAAGATCGTAACAAATCCTACAAGATGACAAGTAATATCATTCTTTTTCCCTTATCTATTTTGTCTTTCCAAAGTTTTTATAAAGTCTGATTTTATGCAAGTGAAGACATTGCATAATCTTAAGTGTGGAGAGGGAAGTGAAATATTCACTTAAATATTAAATACACCAAGATAAAATTTTCAAAATATTAATATAATTATTATAATACACTTAAGTAATGGAAAAATGGATATATTTTTAAATTTTTTGTCCTAAGTAACTTTCATTTTTTTAAATAAAAGACTTTAAAAATATTAATTCAAATATCAACTTTTTGAAGCCTAAGTTAAAGTAATGTAAACGATAAAGAAATATCTAGGATTTTAATTTATCTTTACACCAATTTTAAGCCAGTTACCAAGGTCATTAGAACTAACTAAATATATAGGGAATTAGAAATAATGTCTGAATACATATCCAAATATATAGAGTGCTGACAAAACTCCAATTAGTTACTATTAGAAACCTTATGCTTTATATTAAAAACCAAATAAAAACCTAATTCAAATCCTACCCGTATTTAAGGCAATTAATATTAATTTTTAATCTTACTTTATCTTGTTTAGTTTTTGTTCTAATACTTATTTTCACAAAGAAAAAATGGGTTTAAATTAGACTTTCAATTACAATTAGCTATTATATTTTAGTGTTTATGGCTTTTTAACTAAGTCCGACCCAAAATGGTTCCTTGGTTCCACATTGGAATCCACGAGTTACTCATTAATATTGCATGATAATAATAATAATCACCATCATATTATCATATCATATATCATGTTAATCATTCCTTGAAGATCATATGTCTAAAAACATGATATTTGGCGCTATTATTTGAAGAATATTACACTCATATTTGAGATGATTGAAAAAATGTCAAATATTGTGAAATTAGTGTAAACTTATAGCCACTATCATATGACATAATAAACATCGACCACTGAAGGCGGAAAAATCATTCTCATTGCGCGTAAATGCTGCATTCTCAAAGCATTTCTACCATTCACCAATTAATATTCACTTAATCCTTATGAATTTAATATTAATGTAGACAAGGGTATGTTTAGCTAGTGGAAAAGTTAAAGTGGATAAATACAGAAATATAGATACAATACTTGCTATAATTGACACTCCGATTTAAACTTAAGATTTAATTCTAAGATTATTTTAGATTTATCTTTGTACGAATCAGTGTCAAGTTACAATTACTAAACCCTATAAAGTTAGATTGATTTAATATTTCTAACTACTTTAAATTATTATTCGTGTCATGACTACCTTGATTAGTTGATTCCGATAAAATACTCAAATTAATATTTCCTTTGATACATTACTAAGGTGAAAATAAGGTTAAAGTTATGATCTTTCCAAAAGAATAATGAAATAAAGAAAAACTTCGTGATCAAAGTCTAAATCATCTTTTAATTTAATTTAAAGTTTTATTTACTTGAGGACAAGTAAAGTTTAAGTGTGGGGAATTTTATAACGCTTAAATTATACATATTTTCCTAAGCATTTCAAGGCATTATCTTGTTATTTAATCCTCATTTTTCTTAAGTTTTTTTTTTTATCAAAATTGTTAATATTTCATGTAAAAATATATTTTGACGTTTCGTTTTAGAAAATACGTTAAACAGGAATAATGATCAAAGCCGCCGGTTGGAGTTAGTATAACCGCCGGCTAGAGCAGAAAATTCTAGAAAGTTCTAAAAATCAAACCAGAAATCGAACGACTTAGAGCTCAAGTAAAATACACCAGAGCTGCCGGCTAAAGTGCTTGAAGCCGCCAGCTAGACTACCTGTTACTTGTACGTGAAGCCCAAGTTAGAGATAAATAAGGAAACAGATCTGTATCGGATTCCAGACACGGAGCCGCCGACTATATCATATAAAGCCGACGGCTAGAGTTAAAGTATGAAGTTTATGTGTGCTTTAAGAACAAGTTAAACACCCAGATGAGGATAACCGACTCTGAGAGCCACCAGCTAGTTCTATTGGAGCCACCGACTCTAGAATACTTTTGACTATTAGAAATAAAGGTCGAATTTCACAATTTTGTATGTACATTCAAGCTATTAGGGTTACCTACGAAAAGTTTTGAGTTATTTAGCACTTTAAGCTAATCAAGTTCTTTCCAATTCAATTCAACTTTCTTTTATTAAGGTGCAATTTACTTTTATATTCGTTCATTTATTTAATTATTTCTTGCTTTATGTTTAATTATCTATTTAATTGTTTTTATCTGTCTCCAACCATGAACTAATGTTCACGGTAGTTAACTGGACGAAAAGATGATTTTTGGATTAAAACTACCAAAGTTGTCTGTTCTGGTATCTATAGCCGCCATCTGTAGTCCAGAAAGCCAGCGGCTGTGCTTGAAGATTTCGGTAGTTTCTGGTTTTTCCAAAACTGTTGAAGTCTGGTTTCTATGATTGTATGAATCTGTTTATTACGGCTATGATTTAAGATATAATTTAATGCTTAATTAATAATTGAATAAATGCTTAGAGTAACACATCATTAATTTAAGTTGTTTGTTTACCTGATTTATCTAAGTTTCAAGATTAATCACATCTGAAAAGTGTTTAAATTGCATGAAATTTAGTCGAGAATTAATAGTAGTAATTTATAGATGATTATTAATTACACTTATATAGTAATATACTAATTTAATTATTAGGCTTGATTGAAAGAACTTTTGTTTTTGTGAGTTTGTATATCCAATTGCATGAGAATCTGATTAACACTAAATCTAAGAACATCACTAATGTTGAATATGATTAGATTTATTAGCTTATCTATTTGTCAGTCTGATTGAATATTTTCATAATTCTCATCACAAAATCGAGATAACATTTATTATGGAATTATATGAACTCTATAAAATCAAGATATTAATTTTGTATGCCCACTTAGTTGATAAGTTTGCCTCATCACAAGTAAACCATGATTAAGTTCTAATGATTGAACTTACGTGATAAGTAGTTTTATGATGCTAATAGAAATAACAATGGTCTTTAATTGTTATTTTATTTATTATCAATATCAGTTGAAACCTATTAAATGACAGAATAATCCTTAATGATTCTTAAGTCTAGTTAATCATCTTTTTAATATTATTTGAAATTAATTAAATCTTCATTCTATCTTTCACAAGATAGTCTTATAAAAAGTCTTGATCAAATATATTTTATAATCGTCTCTTTCCTAAGAGTTAATATTTCAATAATTAAATAACAATATAATATAAATTAATAACTCTATTTTCGTCATAAGAGACAGAGTAAAGATAAATAACAACTATTTAAAACTTCCACATCTTTTGGGATGATCCTTAACTTACTAATTGCTATAATACCTTGATCGGGTTTTGTTGATCGTAAGGGTGTTAAAGTGAAAAGTAATTAAGATACTATAAATTTAAAAATCGATATAAAGCTAAGCACTACAAGCACACACTTAACACACGTCAATTATAAGTGTTTTAGAGCTCAATTATCATTAGAAATGGTTGCGGTTCGAAGTGCGGTTTGAGCCAAATGTTAGAGACATTTTCTAGACTAAAACTGTAGCTAGAAGTCTCCCTTTCACGAGCCTATAAGGCCATTTGGGCTCTCTTTCGCTAGGTGCAAGTCGAAGCTAACCCGTGACGCTAAAATGCAAAGATCGAACGCGAACACAAGACCACAGAGGCCTCGCGTTCACGAGCCCAACAGACACATAAATCTCGCATTTGTGAGATAAGGCGGGGCAGACCTGATTTGTTTTAAAACTTGGTTTTGAGCAGCAGTTGAGGATATATTAATTTTGACGATTTGAGAGCTAGGGTTGGGCGATTTTAGCCATTTAAAAGCCATCCTTCACCAAATCACAAGGATTTTTCATCTAGGATTGAAGATTTGATCATATATTACTATTGGTACTCAAGTTTTCATTAATTTTGTGAGATTATTATGAATTCTTTTGTTATCATTAGTTTTATTGTTCTTGCTTTGATCATGAGTAGCTAAACCCTTTAATGTTTTCTTAGATGTGAAACTTTTATGGTGTGATTGTTCTTATCTAAGGATTAAATTGTTTGAATGATTATTATTATTTGAGTTTGATCATAGAATCATTGTTATGTATGTTTGTTGCTTGAGTTCAATTATATAGGCTATTGACTAGTTTATGTGAGTTTGCTAGTGATAAATAGCTTATACTTCAACACTTACATGTGGGTGTAATTGGTAATTGAATGGTAATTTAACTTCATAATCTTGTTAATTATATTGAGTGATCTTTGTAGTTAGGATTTTACGTGAGTATGATCCAGATTGAATCTCAATAGTTTAATCGAATATGGGCTATCTATTAAAGGGAATTTTACGTTATTTAATTAACTTTGATTGATTAAGACTTTGAGAAGGGTCATAAGACTATATTTTCAGACATTTAATTAATTGGCTTAAATCGAAAGAATAATCTACCGTATTTGTGAATCATCTGAGTCAACATTGCTTTTAATCATCCGAATTTCATTTATTTTAATTTAGTATTTTAGTTTATTTAAAAATCCAATCAATCCCATCTTTTTATTAAAAAAAACTGTTATTTAATTTAATTCTGAACTACAACTCTTTGTGGACAAATCTGGACTTGCTTAAACTAGCTACATTCGATTGAGACTAGTTGCTCATTCGTGTGGAGTGAAACCATAGTTTAGTCCTTATCTAAATAGGTGTAGTTTTACCACATCAACTTTTGGCTCCGCTGCCAGGGAGTGGTGTTTGTTTAGAATTTTAAAAGCTTTTAGTTGTTCTATCCTTTGTTGGAATTTGTTTTCGCAGAAATTACTTTTTGTTATTTTGTTTGGTTTAACGAGCTGGTTTGGTGGTGTTGAGATTGAAGTCATTATCACTGGATTCTAAGTTTAAAGCGGAGATTGTAACTGAGGATGAGACTGTTATTGAGGAACCAGTCATGGGTGATCCAAATGATCAACTAATGTGGAGTGCTAGGCAAACTACACCGCCATCTCTACCATCACCTACATGAAGGCGGATATTGTCGCCGATTCTTTTGAGGTTAAGCCTCAATTTATTCACATGGTTCGGGAAAATTTGTTTGATGGAAAAATCGGTAGTGCATTTGAGCATATTGAACAGTTTGACGAGTTATGTGATCTTTTCAAGAATGAGGATGTAAGTGCGGATGCGCTTGAATTGAGACTTTTTTCGTATTTTTTGACAGGGGATGCGAGGGCATGGGTAAAATCTCAACTATCAAATTTTATCACACCCAATGCCAAACTTCGAGACAAGTCCATTACTAGATATTTTCCGCCGGCACTTTTTGTCAGGTTTACAGTTTTACTTCTTACTTTTTATTTATGTGGTTTATCTTACATGTATATATGATATATACATCAAGGGCATAAAGAACTTTACCTCATTATTTTTACTATTATGAAAATTGGACAATTAATTATAATATCTCAAAATGAAATACTGATAATAAATAAGGGACGGGTGTAGTCAGTGTTGTAAAATACCCGATTACTCTCCGATTAATCTCCGATTGATCATTTTTAAGAGCAATCCGTTCCGATTTTCATTAACCCGTTTAATTGAACTGTCATCGTCAATTGATGGGTCCAAATCGAATTTGGTAATCAAAGTCGGTCAAAGTAAAAAATGATTAACATTATAACATGAATTTACACTAGAACTTTATAGTTTTTGAGCAAAATGAATAATTTTAGACAATTATGTTAAAGTTTATTTTTATATTTATGGTTTTTTCCATACTTACACATATAATTTTTGAAATTTAATATTTAAATGTATAGAGTACAATCCGATTAATCCCCGATTAATCTCCGAATTACCGATTAATCCTTCTAAAGTCTTGACCAATTAATCCCCTAATAGCGAATTGTGCAACCTTGGGTGTAGTAGTAATGTTTTCAAAATAGATTATCATTATATATTTCAAGAATGCGCATGATAATGGAATCAATTTAGTGATTCAGTCGTTTGAATTATCATTTTTCGTGAATTAAAAAAATATATGACACTTTGGTACCTAAAGTTGAAGGAAATGTGGAATTTGGTTACTTTTGGCAAAAGATTTAGCATAAAAGTTAGGGCCTGTTTACTTGTTATCTCATTAAGTCACATATGAATAAAGATGTCAGAATGTATATAGAATGACCATATCCATTAATCAGTGAATGAATGATCGTGTTTACTTTTTGTGCTGAATAAATCGTCTGAATGATAAAAAGGACTATTATACCCTCCAACAAAATAATTAGAGCATTAATTTAATTTTTAAATGCTATAAAAATGACTACAAATGTAATAACATCACAATTTGGTATCTTTTAATCAGCATAAATAAATATGTGTCCATATTCCATAATAATTACTCCGTATAAACAATGAAGCTCTTCCAAGAATCAATCTATTTTCATTTCTATACGGAACCATGTGAAGAAAAACAAGATCCAATTTCAATTTTCACAGCAAGAATCGCAAAAACAAGAATCACAAATCAATTTTCAAAACATCAAAACAGAACTAAAGATACACCAAATCACAAATCGACTGTTGCGTATTCTATGTGGACTGCTGCGTATTCTTTAAGATTAATATGGTGAAGAAGATTATACCAGTAGATGATAATGATACATGTAAAAAAATAAGGGATTTTAGTGATAGTTCAAACCCAGGACCTTAGTCCTTAGCTGTTCAAAAAGCGAATGAACACCTTTATCACCGTTTTCATCTCCAATTTCTTCACTTTATTCTTCGTTTTCTTTTCTAACTGAGATTTGTCACGTTTTTCGGTAACCGCCGGTGACACATCCATCATCGGAAAACACCCGCCGATTTCGGTCATCGGTGTACTTTCATCTTCAAATTCCAGTTTTCTTAATCAAGTCGGAGTACTCATTCTTTTATGATTAACACGAACAAAAGATGAAAAAAGGATAGAAAAAAAAGATGGAAAGAAGATAAAAGGGTAAAGGTGGGAACATGAGTGGCTGTATGGGGAGTACATGGGTTTTTGTGGTGTCCCAGACATCCCCTTGGCTAGTTAAAATTAATAATTAAGGTGAAAGTAAACACCTAAGATTTCTTACCGAATAATCTTTTCAACCAAATAAGTCCATTAAGTTATAAGTAAACAGGCTCTTAGTCTATCTAAGTCTTAGGTAATTGATTGGCATGTCTTTAAAACTTTGATTTAAATGTATAAAGATTCCCAAAAGGAAGCCCAAATAAGAAAATTATATATATATATATATATATATATATATATATATATATATATATATATATATATATATATATATATATATATATATATATATAGTGGTAGGATCAAGGGGGAAGTAACCAATCGGGGGAAGCGGGGGGAATCAATTTTTTTTTTTCATTTTTTGAAAAAACTTTGTTCACGAACATTATAGGTTGGATAAAAATATGAACATTTAATAAAGACACTTTGTGATAAATGTTTTTATTTTGGCGGAAAAACGCTCGAAGAAGTAATATATAACAATTATCATGTTTTTCGAGCATATGTTGACGTTTTAGATATTAGGGTTTAGATATTAGAGTTTATAGGGTTAGATATTAGGGTTTAGAAATTTAGGGTTTAAGGTTTAGATTTAGGGTTTAGATTTATGATTTAGATTGAGTTTTTAACACGAATGGTTTAGAGTTTAGGGTTTAGTGTTTTGGGTTTATTCCATAAACCCAAAACACTAAACCCTAAACCCTAAACTCTAAATCGGACTAAATTTTACTTCACAAAACATGGAAAAAAAAACGTTCACATTCTTCACGAACAATATTATCTTGAATGTTATTTTTGTCGACCATTTTCCTGCCTACATAATAACATTCATCACGAAGTGTCTTTTCTAAATGTTCATATTTTCGTGTGATCTTGATGCCGGGAAAAAAATTTCCAAAAAGAATGAAAAAAAAATTTTGCTTCCCCGCGTTTCCCCCTGATTGGTTACTTCCCCATTGATCTTGCCTATATATACACACACACACACACACACATACACACACACACATAGGGTGCAGATCCACAGAGAATCAATGGTAGGAAAGAATTTATAGAACTCATAAATTAAACTCAATATGTGGTGCAGATTGACTCAATCTGTGTGCAGATTGACTCAATCTATGTGCAGATTGAGCTCAATGTGTGTGTAGATTGAACAAATCTGCATGCAGAATAAGCCAATATGTATGCATATTGAGCTCAATCTATGAATTCTAATGGGTTCTCTCTCACCCTTAGTTCTCTCAAGATCCCTTTACTATATATATATATATATATATATATATATATATATATATATATATATATATATATATATATATATATATATATATATATATATAGTGGTAGGATCAAGGGGGAAGTAACCAATCGGGGGAAGCGGGGGGAAGCAAAACTTTTTTTTTTTTTTTTTTGAAAAAACTTTGTTCGCGAACATTATAGATTGAATGAAAATATGAACATTTAATAAAGATACTTTATGATAAATGTTTTTATTTTGGCGGGAAAACACTCGAAGAAGTAATATATAACAATTATCGTTTTTTTGGAGCTTATGTTGAGGTTTTAGATATTAGGGTTTAGATATTAGGGTTTAGAAATTTAGGGTTTAGGGTTTAGATTTAGGATTTAGATTGAGTTTTTAACACGAACGGTTTAGAGTTTAGGGTTTAGGGTTTAGGGTTTGGGGTTTTGCGTTTAGGGACTAACCCAAAACACCAAACCCTAAATCCTAAACCCTAAACTCTAAATCGGGCTAAATGTTACTTCACAAAACATGAAAAAAATGTTAACATTCTTCACGATCAATATTATCTTACATGTTATTTTGTCGATCGTTTTCCCGCCTAAATAATAACATTCATCGCGAACTGTCTTTTCTAAATGTTCATATTTTCGTGTGATCTTGATGCCTGATGTGATGACCCGAAAAATTTCGACTTATTTAAACCAATTCTCTATACGATTTTTTTATTTTGACACGTTAAACAAAGTCTGTTAGATTGAGTCTCAAAATTTTAGAACTGTTTCATATATACAATTACCTTTTACTACTCTCGATGATTCATGAACAATTATATGTATGTATATATATATATATATATATATGTACAAGTAAAAACGACTTTCCTACAGTAAAACACTATTTGCTACAGTAAAAATGACTTTGCTACAGTAAAACACTATTTGATGTCGACGAACTAGCAAACAAAAACGGATAAGGCGGCCATGCGATCGCATGGCAAAAACACTGAAAACTCATGCGATCGCATGAGCTACAGTAAATGGAAAAGTACTATAAATACGCCAGTTTGCTCGACGAAGTTTACACCAATATCATCTTTATAATAAATATTTATATTTATAATTATAATTTTAATTATAATTTAAGTTTAATAATAATAAAGTATATACGAGGGTATTTTTAATTCGGGTTTCAAACCGCTTTAAGTTAAGGAAATATTAGGTATTGTTCGGGATATTGTTCTTGAATCCAAGGCCAACCATACAGTCGTCTACCATCATTACGTCTACGCAATTTGCCTACAATATTGAGTCTCAATATTGAACAGTGAGTTTATAGTCTCCCTTTTTAAATACTATAAATATTTTTGGGCTGAGAATACATGCAATTTATTTTAAACGCAATAAGACACAAATACATACAAAATTCTACACTGAGTTAAACCGAAAATCCCTTAGCTTTGGTAACTAGTAGCTGCCAGTACATAGGATATGGACTGGTGGGCGCGAATAATTGTATATGGATCCATAGGGCTTGACATCCCCGTCCGAGCTAGAGCGCTAGCCTTTTAACGGACGTATGTTACTTGAGTTTAAGACACGTTGGTTTGCGTGTATTAAAACGAATGGGGTAATTATCACTATAGCGTTAAGTTTAGTTACCAGGGTGCTCTGTTACGTAGAATCTATTGATAAACTTTTGATGAAATCTTGTGGTCTATCTTTATATATATTTATGACTCGAGCAATTAAACCTATAACTCACCAACATCCGTGTTGACCTTTTTAGCATGTTTTATTCTCAGGTCCTTAGACTGCTTCCGCTGTGATGTGCTTGTTGCCTGCATGGAGTCTCTCATGCTTTGTATAATGTTTATTGCATTCTAAATAAAACTGCGTTGTGTAATAAATAATTGGACTGTGATGTCAACCTATAAATTAAAGACTTATGTATTTTGGGGTTTTGCTTATACCTAAGCACTCCCCCACATGTTTATAACTTTCTATGTTTAGAAAGTCACTTATTTTAATGAATGCAATATTTTATCAAAACGTATCATATAGAGGTCAAAACCTCACTGTGGAATCAATGATTAACGTGCCGCGTTAATAGCGATTTTGACGGGTCGTTACAGTTGGTATCCGAGCTTGAGGTTATAGGGAACCAGAATTTACATTAATGTATTTGACTATTAATTGTTAGGATACATTAGTGAGTCTGGACTATGACCATATCTGTTCTTACCAATTTTTGCTTATCATCTTGTCAAAAACATTATATGTGATATATTTATATACTAACGTAATTGTTGTTTCAATTATGTGATAGATGACTTCTTCTAATCCTATCATTTTGTACGACTCAGAATCGGACACTGAATCTATTCTATCCACAACTGAAAAGGGCGTTCCAATACCTATTAAAGAAGAAATTGTGTTAGCTGGGGAATCTCAACTTCAGGTTAACCCAGAGGAGGTCCCAGCTCCACCCAGCTCTAGTTTTCTGGAGCCACAGTATCGTTGGCATGGACCCATGATCCCTGGAATAAACGAGGATCGTCCATTTCTAAACGAACATGGACATTGGGCCAGATACACCGCCGACGGGCGGGTTGTGAATATTACGCATGGCAGATTTCGGTTCATGACCACCGGTACATATCCTCGTACACATGATGCAGACAGTTCGTCATCATATTCTCCTACACATGACTCAGATAGTTCGTCATCAGACGAGATCAGTGAGGAGGAGGATTTCGCTAATGAAATAAAAGAAGTCACTAAGGAGAAATTCCAACTTGCTATAGATAATAAAAACAACCACAATAATAAAAAGTCCTTAGTTATTAAAAAGGAACATGACCATTCGGTTCGTCACCACCCTTACCATAGTAAACCCACTGAGGCACCGGGCACCTCAAAACCCCAACCAAAAATTAAATACACTGCTAGAATGTCTGTCGGACCATGTGCACACAAACAATTGGCAGAGAGAACCAAATGAGAAGAATTTTCTGATAGTTCTGAATAAACGACCTCGCAACCATAAATCTTCCATGCGCTATTCTATTGCTTATGTGTGCTACTCTATCTTGTTATGTAGAATAAGCATATGTAAAATATCGGTATTGTATGGTATTGTATTATTTTGGTTTATTAATAATAAATGCATGGAATGATTATTTGTATTATTACTACTTCTTCTTATTATTATTACATAATAACGTAGTAACTCGCTATAATTTTTCATAGTGGAATATTATTAGGATTTTAGTAGTTAATTCCTTGTACTAGCTATTATGTATGAACTTAACGGGTAGGTAATACCCTAGAAATAATTATAAAATGCTAATAAGAAGAAAAGGCTTTTATAATAATTGGTTCATATTATTAATATGCTACGATTAACTATTGACAACTCATTTTACCTATAATATTCTATATGATTAAATTATATCTGTTGTGTTTATTGAAGAAACATGTCTCAAATGTCGGATGCTGAGTTTGAGGAACTAGTTGAGAAACGTGTGAATGAAAGAATTGCTGCAGCTGAGGCAGTAAAGGCAACAGCTGAAGCAGCAGCCAAAGCAGCAGCCGTAAACACAAACTCACGAAACGGATGCTCATACAAAACTTTTCAAGGATGCAAACCACATACGTTTAGTGGAACCGAGGGACCAGTCGGTCTAACCAGATGGTTTGAAAAGATGGAGTCCGTTTTCAAAATCAGTAATTGTGCGAACGGAGACAAGTCAAAGTATGCTTCGTGCACGTTGCAAGACGGTGCACTTACTTGGTGGAACAATTATGCTAAAGCAGAAGGAATAGATACGACATATGATATCTCTTGGGAAGAACTGAAAAAGATGCTAATCGAGGAGTACTGTCCTCGAAACGAGATCAGAAAAATAGAATCTAAGTTATGTAATCTGAAGGTTTTCGGCGCAAATCTCAATAACTATGAAAAGCGTTTCATGGAACTAGCCTTGTTGTGTCCCGAATTGGTGCCAAACGAGAAACGAAAGATAGAAATGTATATTGACGGTTTATCGATCAATATCAAAGGAAATGTTACATCGTCCAAACCGAATACGATGCAGGAAGCCATGACAATGGCACACCAACTCATCGACCAGATCACAGAGAGTTCGATTAAGGCACCAATTACCAAAGTCAAGACAACTGAAGGAAAGAGGAAATGGGAAGACTATAAGGGCAAAAGTACTCACCTGAAGAAACAAGAAACTTTTAAAGGTAAACAAGATGGGGCAACTGCAAGTCCAAACTATAAGGGACCCCATCCGTTCTGCAAAAGATGTTACACACATCATGCAAGTTATTGCCAAGTGGTATGTGATTAGTGCAACAAGAAAGGACATGTGGCGAAAGATTGTTATGCCACCGTTTCTGAAGTAAAAAACCGACCGATGTCAAGAAATGTTTTGGATGCGGGAAGTCTGGTCACTTTATAAATCAATGCCCTGATAAGGAGAAGAACAAAGAACCCGCACGTGGGAGGGCATTTAATGTTAGTACCGGTGAAGCACGTGAGGATCCTAATCTTGTCACGGGTACGTTTATCGTTAATGATCAACTAGCTTCTATTATGTTTGATACGGGTGCTGATAGAAGTTATATGTGTAAAGACTTTAGTTCTAAATTAAATGTGCATCATTGCCTCTAGACGATAAATATACTATTGAATTAGCTAATGGTAAACTGATAAAAGACGATAAAATTTGCCATGGTTGTGAAATAAATCTCACTGGAGAAACCTTCAAAATCGATTTGATACCCGTAGAATTAGAAAGTTTTGACGTAATCGTTGGCATGGACTGGATGTCCAAAACAAGAGCGGAAGTTGTTTGCGCTGAGAAAGCAATCCGCATCCCTCGTAAGGATGAAACGTCATTAATGATTTATGGGGAGAAGAGCAACTCAAAGCTGAACTTTATCAGCTGTATGAAGGCCCAGAAACTTATAAGAAAAGGTTGTTATGCTATTCTGGCACACGTAAAGAAGATCGATACTGAAGAAAGAAGTATTGATGACATGCCAGTTGTAAGAGAATATCCCGGAGTATTTCCAGAAGAATTACCGGGGCTACCTCCACACAGATGTGTAGAATTCCAGATTGATCTCGTACCAGGAGCCGCACCTGTAGCCCGATCCCCATATAGACTTGCACCTTCAGAAATGCAAGAATTACAAGACCAGTTGCAAGAATTATCGTACCGTTGATTTATTCGTCCCAGTTTTTCACCTTGGGGTGCTCCTATTCTGTTCGTCAATAAGAAGGATGGATCTATGAGAATGTGCATAGATTACCGAGAATTAAACAAATTAACGATCAAGAATCGGTACCCATTACCGAGGATTGATGATTTGTTTGATCAATTGCAAGGATCAAATGTTTATTCCAAGATTGATCTATGCTCCGGATATCATCAGCTGAGAGTGAAGGAAGAAGATGTTCCTAAAACCGCGTTCAGAACCCGTTACGGTCACTATGAGTTTCTAGTCATGCCTTTTGGATTAACTAATGCTCCATCAGTATTCATGGATCTAATGAATCGCATCTGTAGATCGTATTTAGACAAATTTGTCATTGTTTTTATCGACGACATATTGATTTATTCGAAGAACAAGGAAGAACATGAGCAACACTTAAGACTGGTACTAGAGATACTCAAGAAAGAAGAATTGTACGCAAAATTTTCGAAGTGTGATTTCTGGTTACAAGAAGTACAATTTTTTGGGCCATGTTGTCAGTAAACATGGAATTAAAGTTGACCCTCCCAAGATCGAAGCCATTAGTAAATGGGAAACACCGAAGACTCCAACACAAATCCGCCAATTCTTAGGTCTTGCTGGTTACTACCGAAGATTCATTCAAGATTTCTCTAGAATCGCCAAACCCTTAACTGCATTGACTCAAAAGGGAAAGAAGTATGATTGGTCCACGGAACAGGAATCCTCATTCTAGTTATTAAAGAAGAAGTTAACGTCTGCACTCATTTTGTCATTACCGAAAGGAAATGATGATTTCGTGATCTATTGTGATGCTTCGCACCAAGGTTTAGGATGTGTATTAATGCAACGGACAAAAGTTATCGCATATGCCTCACGACAACTAAAAATTCATGAAAAGAACTATACGACGCACGATTTGGAACTTGGAGCAGTAGTTTTTGCACTCAAAATATGGAGACACTATCTATATGGCACCAAGTGTACAGTGTACACCGACCATAAGAGTCTTCAGCATATTTTTGATCAAAAACAACTCAATATGAGACAACGTCGCTAGGTAGAGTTGTTAAACGATTACGATTGTGAAATCCGTTACCACCCCGGAAAGGCTAATGTTGTAGCTGATGCCCTAAGTCGGAAAGAAAGAGTAAAACCTCTTAAGGTCCGAGCTTTGAACATTACAATTCGTACCGATCTCACAAAGCAAATTCAAGCAGCACAGTTAGAAGCTTTAAAAGAAGAAAACGAAAAAGGTGAAATGAGCAAAGGATTAGAAAAACAACTTGAAGTAAAGGCCGATGGAACCCTGTATTTTGCTGGTAGGATATGGGTACCAAAACATGGTAACCTAAGGAAACTAGTACTGGATGAAGCACACAAAACGAGGTACTCAATTCATCCAGGAAACGGGAAAATGTACCATGATCTCAAGAAGTTCTATTGGTGGCCTAATATGAAGACAGAAATTGCTACTTATGTAAGCAAATGTTTGACGTGTGCAAAGGTCAAAGCTGAGCACCAAAAGCCGTCAGGATTACTGCAACAACCAGAAATTCCGCAGTGGAAATGGGAAAGAATAACCATGGATTTCATTACGAAATTGCCAAGGACTGCAAGTAGTCATGATACTATTTGGGTGATAGTTGATCGTCTAACTAAATTAGCTCACTTCCTACCAATAAAGGAGACAGACAGTATGGAAAGATTAGCACGCCTATATTTGAAGGAAGTAGTATCCAGGTATGGTGTACCTATCTCCATCATATCTGATCACGACACCCAATTCACATCACGTTTCTGGCAGTCATTACAAAAAGCATTGGGAACTCGATTAGATATGAGCACCGCTTATCACCCACAGACAGATGGTCAAAGCGAAAGAACAATACAAACATTGGAAGACTTGTTACGGGCATGCGTGATTGACTTTGGAACCAGTTGGGATCGACACTTACCGTTGGCAGAATTTTCATACAATAATAGCTATCATACGAGCATCAACGCAGCGCCATTTGAAGCACTTTACGGTAGAAAGTGCAGATCTCCTATCTGTTGGAATGAAGTAGGAGAAAAATAACTTACTGGACCAGAAATTATTCATGAAACCACCGACAAGATCATTCAAATACAACAGCGATTGAAAACGGCCATGAGTCGCCAAAAGAGTTATGCTGATGTAAGAAGAAAACCGCTAGAATTTCAAGTGGGCGATAAAGTCATATTGAAAGTGTCACCCTGGAAAGGCGTTGTACGATTCGGTAAACGAGGAAAGCTAAGTACTAGATACATAGGACCCTTTGAAATCACCGAAAGAATTGGAGCAGTTGCTTATCGATTAAAGCTACCGCAAGAACTTAGTAGTGTTCACGACACATTTCAGGTGTCAAATTTGAAAAAATGTTTAGCTGAAGAGGATGTCGTAATTCCTCTTGACGAAATACGAATCAATGATAAACTCCATTTTGTCGAAGAACATGTTGAAATCATGGACCGTGAGGTCAAACAATTAAAACAAAGCAAAATACCGATAGTTAGAGTTCGTTGGAACGCAAGACGAGGACCCGAGTTTACTTGGGAACGTGAAGATCAAATGAAGCAAAAGTATCCACATTTTTTCACTGATATCGCTCATGAAACAGGTACTACTCAAAATTTTGGGACGAAATTTTCTTTAACGGGGAGGTACCGTGATGACCCGAAAAATTTCGACTTATTTAAACCAATTCTCTATACGATTTTTTTTATTTTGACACGTTAAACAAAGTCTGTTAGATTGAGTCTCAAAATTTTAGAACTGTTTCATATATACAATTACCTTTGACTACTCTCGACGATTCATGAACAATTATATGTATGTATATATATATATATATATATGTACAAGTAAAAACGACTTTCCTACAGAAAAACACTATTTGCTACAGTAAAAATGATTTTGCTACAATAAAACACTATTTGCTACAGTGAAATCGTACTTTGCTACAGTGCTACAGTGAAAACGACTTTGCTACAGTAAAAACTATTTGCTATAGTAAACACTATTTTGCTACAGTAACACTATTTGCTACAGTACCACTATTTGCTACAGTACCACTATTTGATGTCGACGAACTAGCAAACAAAAATGGATAAGGCGGCCATGCGATCACATGGCAAAAATACTGAAAACTCATGCGATCGCATGAGCTACAGTAAATGGAAAAGTACTATAAATAAGCCAGTTTGCTCGACGAAGTTTACACCAATATCATCTCTACAATAAATATTTATAATTATAATTATAATTATAATTTAAGTTTAATAATAATAAAGTATATACGAGGGTAATTTTAATTCGGGTTTCAAACCGCTTTAAGCTAAGGAAATATTGGGTATTGTTCGGGGTATTGTTCTTGAATCCAAGGCCAACCATACAGTCTTCTACCATCATTACGTCTATGCAATTTACCTACAATATTGACTCTCAATATTGAACAGTGAGTTTATAGTCTTCCTTTTTAAATACTTTAAATATTTTTGGGCTGAGAATACATGCAATTTATTTTAAACGCAATAAGACACAAGTACATACTAAATTCTACACTGAGTTAAACCGAAAATCCCTTAGCTTTGGTAACTAATAGCTGCCAGTACATAGGATATGGACTGGTGGGCACGAATAATTGTATATGGATCCATAGGGCTTGACATCCCCGTCCGAGCTAGAGCGCTAGCCTTTTAATGGACGTATGTTATTTGAGTTTAAGACACGTTGGTTTGTGTGTATTAAAACGAATGGGGTAATTATCACTATAACGTTAAGTTTAGTTACCAGGGTGCTCTATTACTGTTAGGACCCCGAAGTTGTATAGTGTTAATGTGAAATAAGCTTAATTGAAGGTTCCTTAGAAGAGGGCTATATAAGGAACCTATGTAGTCCTAATTAGATAGCCATTGCATTGTAATTGAGTTCTAGAAGCTGTGGAATGTAATTGTACCAATTCTCTCTAATATCGAGTCTCATGCTTACATACCGAATCTCTCTTTATCTTATCATTTCTCTCAATCTCAACATGATCTGACCTATTATTTGGTATCAGAGCTTCCAGGAAGTGATTCTACATCACTATATCGATCCAGAGATTGTAGATTACAGAATCTGAATACTCTCGGTATTTTGAATCACATTCAGTATTATCGAATTTGATAATCTGACGTTCAGATTCTTGTGATAAGTTCAGCGAAGGTACATTAGGTATTTTGGAAAGAGTTTCGATCATCATTACAGCTTTTTAACTTCAATTATGGAGAATCAAGTTAATTTTTAGAGTTTGTGGCTAAAACTCTCGGTATTGCTTAATTCAAGCTTGATTCTGGATTTTTGTGAAGATTTAAGGTTTCAGTTGTGTTCGTGAGGTGTTAAATCACATTTCTAACGGTTCAATTTCTTCAATTCATCAAGTTTTGAAGATTTGATCAACACTCGGTATCGTAACTGTCATACCGAGTCTGCTTCATTACTTAAATTCATCTTAAGTGTTACTGATTGTGGTGTGATTGTGATTCTATCACATTCGGTTTGATTATACGCAGCTACTTGGTGTGATTTGAGAAAGGATTCTATCATATTTCTAAGTTTTAAACTTAGACTCGGTATTGTCAACTGCTACAGTTGACATCCGGTATCCTATACATTCGGTATCTTTGATATTTTGTGTGATACTAACGTGTTTCCTTGTGCAGCAAGGTTGCAGAATCTAATTCAAAAGGATTGAATTGAGTTTGAACTTCAAATTCATACAGAATCTGACTACCGAATCAAATACAGAATCTGAGTTTCTGTATCACTTAATCCATTGTTTTAAGTGGTTACAGGCTACAATTCTTGTGCTTACCGAATCTATACTGAATCTGGGTGTGTCTCTTGTATTTCTGATCAGTTTCTTTTACAGAATCTGATATACAGAATCTTTACCGAATCTGCTACCGTACCGAATCTGCTAAACTACCGAATCTGACACAGAATCTGACATTCTGATCAGATTGTTGTGATTTTTCATCTTAGATTTGTGTAATACAGAATCTTTACCGAATCTACCTCATTTTCAAGATGTCTACTCAAGATACTTTGATCATTGAATCAGATTCCCGTCCTCCAGTGTTGTTTGATGGAAAGTACACTCAGTGGCTTCACCGTATCACTCAGTACATAGACTATAAGGGTGAGAAAGCAAAGTACATTTGGGCTTCTCTGAGAGATGGTCCAGTTGTTGATTATCATCCGGATACTGGTATGCCAATTCCAGTCTATGAACTTTCTGGTGATAAGCGTGAGAGAGCTCAGGGTGACATAGAGGCAAAGAATATTGTTATGCAAGCTATCCCGTATGAATTGTTTGAAAATGTTGATAGCAACACAACAGTAAAAGATATATGGGATGAGATCAAACGACAGCAAGAAGGTTATGACATGCCAGACGTTACTAAATTGAATAAGGCTCTGGGATTCTATGAAGATTTCAAGCAGAAAACTGATGAACCACTCAAGGATACCTATCGTCGTTTCAATGGTGTTCTCAATGAGTTGAAAAGGTGCAAGATCATAAAAGTAAATGCTGAAGTCAACATGAAGTTTCTCAAAAAGCTCAATGCTGATTGGCTTCCTTATGGAACCATTGTTCGATCTACTAAAGAGATTGACAAGTTGACTATTCATGAGCTTGTTGGAGTTCTTATGCATTACCAACCTGAAGTGTCTAAACTTCAAGAAGGAAGAAAAGTGTCTTCTCCAGGCGATCCACTTGCCCTAATTGCCAAAAAGAAGAGCAAATCGTGACGTCTTCCAAAAGCTTATCCAAGAAAGTGCTTGTAGAAGAATCAACTAATTCAGAAGATTTGAATCTTTCTGATGTTGATGATTCTCACCTTGAATTAGTCAAGATGGCAGCCATGTTCACAAAAGCCTTGAACAAACACAAGTTTAAAGGCAAATCAAGCAATCAACGCAAAAACTCGTCATCTTCCTCGTACTACAAGAAAGCTGATCAATCTAAACAACAACGTGCTGATGATTCCAAAAAGGAAGATTCAATTTGTTTCAATTGTGGCAAAGCTGGTCATTACTCTCGTGAGTGCAAGATGCCTAAGAAGAAGGACGCAGCTTACTACAAGAAGAAAATGTTGATGGCTAAGATTGTGGAAACTGGGGGAGAGCTAAAACCGGTTGATGATACTTGGTTTAACTAGACTGACGATTCAGATTCAGAGGTGGAACATGCAAATGTTTGCAAGGTGACAAAGCTCATCAAGGCTAAGGAAGCAATGGAGAATTCTGACTCAACATCCGATGATGATGAGGTACAATCAACTGAAATCTCACCTGATTTTATAAAAATGCAAAATGACTTGATAAAGAATCTGGTCTCAATGTCAAAAGAAGTCAAAGGCTTAAAATCTGAAAACAAGGTTTTAAAAGATAAAATCAAAATGAATGAGACCAGACCTTCCTCATCCAAATTGCAAATGGATGTGCAACAATTGACTCTCCAACTCAACTCTACGGAAACTGAGTTGGAAGATCAAAAAAAGACAATTCATCCAATTAAAGTTGAAAGAACTGATTATCGTTTAAAATCGGAACGACTTGCAGAAAAAGTTCAATTTTTAGAAAAAGATCTTTCTGATTTGAAAAACCAACATGAACCCACACTTTCAAAAGTAAACAAGAAAATTGTTCAATTGGAAAACACCATAATTGAAAAGAACACTGAAATTTCTTTATTGTCAAAAGAATCTTTTCAAATGAAAGCTCAACTTGCTCGATATGAGGAAAAACTCTATCGAACAGAGCAATCCAAAGCTATCATGGATATGGAACTTTCAAAACAAACAATTTTCATGAATAGACCAAAAACGATTCATGGTGAAAAGTGGGGGTTGGGTTACGAAGATCCGAAAATTTTGGAAGATGCTTCCAAAAAGATTCCAGGATTATATCATTCTGATTATTTTCAAGCCGGTTTACCATCGCATTTTGTACATGCTTCTGATGCTGATTTTGATGATATTATTGTAAATCGTAAATCTAGGAAATACCATCAAATTAGCTTAATGTATGAAAAAATCAATGCTAAGATAGGTAAATCGAATCCTGATTTCTTGAAAAATCTTGTTGAAACTGAAAAAAACATGCAACGTGAAGATTATGTGCCTAAGCGTAGACTGGTTTATATCCCAATACTCATGCTAGAGAAATATATTTTAATGCTTGAGAATGAAGTGTTTAACAAACCTAGTTCTAGCATTACTGCAATTGATGAGGTGTTTGATGAACCAATTTTTGATGTGAAACCAATTCTACCAACTTTACCTGCATGTCCAGATGATGTTTTCAGTGAAGACCTAGCACATGAACTAACTGTCTTCTTTGAGACAGATTCTCTAGGTCAAAATTCTTTAGATGAAAAAGTAGAACCTCAGGATGAACCGAACATTGAACCTTTGATAGATTTTGAAAGTCAACTTGATCCTTTGCATGATTATTACTTGCATTTGCCTGCTGTACGTAATTTGAATTGTATAGTAGCTCAACTTGAACAGGAGAATATTGACTTGCAACTTAAGTGCCAATCATTAGAACAAATGCTTGCTTTGTGTGATAAATTACCTTCACTGCCTAAGAAAGAATGTACTTATGCTTTTAAGGAGGGTGAAGTGATAGTTTCTACTGAAGAATTATGTCTTGAGATTAAAAGCTTAAAACAAAAGATAATTCAAATGAAACAGGCTAACACACTTAAGCAAACGTCTAATGTTGCAACCAATGTGCTTGAATGTACTAGTGAGATTACTAAGAAGGGGAAGGGAACAACAACATCTAAGGATGTAAAACCCATTACTATTCTTAAAAATCCTCTACGTTCTCAATTTGGCAATCATGGTTCGAAAGTTGTTTCTACAACTCAGTATATTGTTAAAAAGGTTCATTCTCCAAATGGTTCTGTGTTAACTGAAAAGATTCCTATGATTCCTATGACAAAAACTTCAAAAGCGAGTCTTTTAAAGAAATCAGTTAAGTCCACAACACACACAAGTTCTAAACCTGATTTAAGTGAGTATGATGCAAAAGAACGTACAATCAAATTGGAAATTCTGCAAAATCAGTCATCTCATGTGTCAACTGAAAAGTTTGGACGTCTAACTAACAAAGGTGTTTCTCGTGTCACAAGTCATAATCCAAACTTGAATTGCAAATCTGTATGGGTTCCTAAGTCCACGACTAAGAAAGTAGCAACCAAACCAGAGCAATCTGCTAGTCGGCCTAGGAAATCATCTCATGTTTTTCAATTTTCGTCTGTGAACAAAACATCTACTTGGAATAAATTGTGTGTTAAGACTTCTGATAACGATGTAAAGATTGATATTGCGTATGATGCTTCATGTAATGTGGTTTTAAATGATGCTTTATTGTCTAAACTGCATGATGCGTTACGTGATTATTTCATCATTGATCCAAAGTTTGTTGTTAATCGAAAGTTTATTGCTGGTACTAACCGAAAAGGACCCAAGAAACTTTGGGTACCTAAACTCTAGGGAATTTACATTTACAGGGTTTCGACGTCTGTGTTTGGTATATCGATTCCGGTTGTTCTCGACACATGACGGGCGATAAATCCTTGCTTGTCAACTTCATTGACAAATTCCTAGGAACGGTTACATTCGGAAATGATGAGATTGCAGCAATAACGGGTTACGGAGATTTTGTGCAAAATGGCATAACAATCAAACGGGTTTCATATGTTGAGGGTTTGGGGTGCAGTTTATTTAGTGTGAGCCAATTCTGCGATGGAGATCTCAAAGTTTTGTTTGAACGTCGACAATGCTCGGTGCAATCCACCGAAGGGAATGATCTTCTTGTTGGTAAACGTTGTGCTTCACTATATACTATTGACCTCAATGATGCACCATCACATGCAACCATGTGTTTGGCCACTCGTTCTACCAAAGAAAATTCATGGTTATGGCATCATCGGATGTCACACCTGAATTACAAGGGTATCAATCGATTAGTCTCTAAAGATTTAGTTGATGGCATTCCAACCTTTCAATATGATAAGCATCATGTGTGTCCATCATGTGCGATGGGTAAGCTGAAACGGACTAATCATCCGCTTAAGCAAAACCTCAGTACTTCATCGTCTTTGCAATTATTGCATATGGACTTATGTGGACCCATGCGTATTTCTAGCCTCGGTGGCAAGAAACATGTGCTTGTCATTGTTGATGACTATACCCGATTTACATGGATTTTTCTTTTGCGAACTAAGTCAGAAACCCCCGCCATTATCATTGAATTCATTAAAAAGATTCAACGCTCTTTTAACAAACATGTTAAGAGCATCAGAACTGATAATGGGACGAAATTTAAGAATGACCCGCTTGATAGTTATTTGAAAGATCAAGGCATTGAACATCAGTTCTCTGCTGCTCGGACCCCCCAACAAAATGGAGTAGTCGAACGACGTAATCGTACGTTGTGCGAAGCAGCACGAATGATGCTTGCATACTCCAAATTACCTCCAAAAATGTGGGGGAGGCCATTTCAACTGCATGCTATACCCAAAATCGTTGTATTGTAAACAAACGTTTTGATAAAACTCCATATGAGTTATTATATGGTAGACGCCCGAATGTCAAATATTTTCGTGTTTTTGGTTGTATATGCTATGTGCTTAACGATTTTGAAAGCCCCAGAAAGTTTGATCCTCATGGCGATCAGGCCATATTTCTTGGTTATTCCTCGAACAAAGTTGCTTATCGTGTTTATCATAAGCGGACAAAGATGATTAAAGAGAGCATTAACGTCAAGTTTGATGAATTTTTGGGAATGGCTTTTGAACAACTCAGTTCAAAACCCGATCCTAACCTGGCTACTACTTCTTCCACGCAAAACTCAATTTTCTTGAAGAAGGGTGTTCCTACGGTTACATCAGAGGAACTGGATATCTTGTTTGATAGTCTTTATACTCCTCAACGGGATTCAAATGTTCAAGCCGTACCGGTTACACCATCACAATCAACTACTGTGGAGACTCTTCAAAGTCTTTTTGATGAAGATTCAACACCAACTGATTCACCTGTTGCTTCTTCATCCTCCCTCCAACCTCCTGTTATTGATAATCTTGAACAAGATCAAGATTCATCATTTGATACAACTCCAGCTGTTTCTCCAGATACTCTATTGAATCCATTAGATACTGTTACATCAGATCAAGCAGATCAAGGCTCAACGTCAACAACGGTTGATGTTCCAATGGATACAATTGATGTACAATCTCTTCCACACACCCGATGGACTAAAAGTCATCCAATAGATCTTATTATTGGTGACGCATCTGCTCCAGTTTCAACTCGAAGGGCTACTCAGAATATGTATCTATTCACAGCCTTTCTTAGTAAGATTGAACCAACAACGGTTGCTCAAGCTTTACTAGATCCATACTGGGTAGTTGCAATGCAAGACGAGATCAATCAATTTGAACGATTGAAAGTATGGCGATTAGTTCCAACTCCAACGGGTCAACGACCAATAGGGGTTAAGTGGATTTTCAAGAACAAGAAGGATTCTGATGGAATTGTGGTTCAAAATAAGGCACGTCTTGTGGCCAAAGGATATCGACAACAAGAGGGCATTGATTATGACGAAACGTTTGCTCCGGTTGCTAGGATTGAGGCAATTCGTCTTTTCCTTGCATTTGCTTCTCATATGAAGTTCACGGTGTTTCAAATGGATGTCAAAACTGCTTTTCTGAATGGTTATCTTCAAGAGGAAGTCTATGTTGATCAACCAGAAGGCTTTGTCGATCCCATTCATCCAAACCACGTTTACTACTTGGAGAAAGCTTTATACGGTCTGAAGCAAGCACCGCGTGCATGGTACGAGACCTTAACAAAGTATTTGCTGGACAATGGCTTCTCTCGTTGAACGATTGATATAACGTTATTCATCCGTAAAAACCACGATCACATTCTCTTGGTTCAAATTTACATTGATGATATTATTTTTGGTTCCACGTCCCCGGCCTTATGCAAAGAATTTGGTGACCTTATGGCCAGCAAATTCGAAATGAGCATGCTTGACCAGTTAACTTTCTTCTTGGGGTTACAAGTAAAACAATTACCAAATGGGATTTTTATCAGTCAAACAAAGTATATCAATGATATGCTAAAACGTTTTAAAATGACTGCTTTAAAACCAATGACAACCCCAATGAGGACTTTACTGGATGCTGATACTAACGGGGAACCCTTTGATATTACGCTTTATCAAAGCATGGTTGGTTCTTTAATGTATCTGACTGCGAGTCGACCAGACATTACACTTGCCGTAACTGTCTGTGCCCGCTTTCAGTCCAACCCTAAGAAATCTCACTCCAAAGCGGTTGTTAGGATTTTTCAATACCTTAAAGGTATACCTAACCTTGGGATCTGGTATCCTCATGGATCCAATTTCAATCTCACTGCTTATACGGATGCGGATCATGGTGGTTGCCATGTTGATAGAAAGAGCACATCTAGATCAATTCAGATGTTGGGGAATAGACTAGTTGGTTGGTCATCCAAAAAGCAGAACTGTGTGTCTTTATCAACAGCTGAGTCTGAGTACATTGCTGCTGCTCACTGTTGTTCACAAGTTTTGTGGATGCAAACTCAACTCTTGGACTATGGCTTTAAGATTTCTAAGACCCCGATCTATTGTGATTCACAAAGTGCTATTGCAATAACAAGCAACCCGGTTCAGCATTCTAAAACTAAACACATAGATATTCGTTATTATTTCATTAAGGACCATGTAGAGAAAGGGGATATAGAGTTATACTTTGTGCCTACTAAAGTGCAATTAGCTGATATGTTCACTAAACCTTTAGATGAACTTAGGCTAAATTTCTTGATCAAAGAGATTGTCAAGGTAGAGTATAGTGCTTAATATTCCTTAGATCTGTTAGAACTTATTTTTGGGATCTTGTGTTTAGGGGGAGTAGATACTTTCTAGGGGGAGCCACTAAGTTTCAGTGCTTTAGATAATTTTTCTTTAAGGGACTGCCTTTAGATTAATGATAACTTCCTAGATATATTTGTTCAATGGTTACGCAAGGGGGAGGTAACTCATTGATATCCTATTTCAAGGGGGAGTTAATTCATTTTCTTGGGAATATAATCAAAATGCTGATTTACTTTCTTGTATATCACATTTTGAGGGGGAAAAAACGGGAGAAAATGAGAAAATAATTCAAAAATATTGTTTTTCAAAAGTGAATTCAAAATTTCTTTGTTTTTATCTGAAATAATTCACTATGGCTTGTATACATCTCAGTATGCAACCCGTGTCAACAATTGGTATCACTGAAGATTTGTATTTTGTATAAAATTCAAAGTTCTTTTAAGTACAAATCTTATTTTCAAAAATTCATAAAAATTGGAAAAGATAAAATCCAAAAATATTTAAATTTTACTGAATAAATGCTATTTTTAGCATTTTACCGAATCTGACAACCAACAGTACAGATTCGGTAAGTTCAAAGTTTTCAGAAATTGTCTCAGAATTATTTTTCATGAAAAGATTGAAATGGATTTCAAGAGAAAAAATCAATTTGTCAAAATTTGGAGTTAAATTGTTAAAGTTTTGAAAAATTGGACTGTATTCGGTATTTTAGGCCCATTCTGTAAAAGCCCATTCGGTATTTTACTTTCGGTATCTATAAAAGGAGAGTCAAAGTCAAACATTACTCTCTTACTGTTATTAATCACCTACCGAGTCTGTTGATTATACCGAATCTGCCTAATTCTACCGAGTCCGTCATTCTGTTTCTTCAAATTCTTGGTAATTGTTCATTTTAATCAATGTTTAAGATATATAATTGTAGATCTGAGATAATTAAGTTTTTATCAACCAGAAAAGATCAAAATAACTGGATTATGACCTTTAATTTTTGAAATCTTGTTGATTATACCGAGTCTGAGTCGATTTCAATTAATCTTTGATTAAACTCAATTGATTTGGAAAATCAACATGAAATCTTGTCTAATCTGAGTTAAATTGACTGATCTATTATTTGACCGAGTCTGATTACATGTTTAATTGCTTATTTGATGAATTCTGTATCTACCGAATATGTTCCTATCCTGATACCGAGTTTGTTCATACAATTAACATGTTAATATACTTGTAATTGAATAGTTAATTGATCATGGTTGTGATATTACTTGATATATGATAGAATATGCATGTTTGAGTGACTTTCTGTTAATTGTTGAAGATACTGAATCTGATTTTCTTTCTTGATACCGAGTCTGAAATTTGGTACCTTTAAATTTTCTGATTTTTATCTTCAAACACTTAACATGTTTATTCTATATCTTTCTGATATGAAAACTCAAGCTTATTTGGTTACAGAATCTAAAGTTTTCATAACTACCGAATCTGCTTGAAATGTGTTTAAAAATTGACTAAGTGTTGTTCTGAGTCCTTGTGTTATATAATTGACTTTGCATGATGATTTTGTACTAAGATTAATATCATATGAATGTCATGGTTGTCAATTATTTGTTCATATTTGAGAATAAAAGACTTTTATATTCTTGAAAAATCATAAAAATCTTAAAATTTAAAAATATAAAAAGGATTTCAAAGGCAAATAAGAATAGAGATATATGCTTTTTGTTAAATATCTTGTGGTCTTCTATTTCTTATTTATACAGCTAAATGGCGAACAATCACTTCATCAACTCTGAAACCAGCATACCCTGCAACTACTGGACAGCAATTCTAGAGAGGCATACACTGTGGCCTGCTCTCAATACTACTGCCAGTGTAGCTGTAACAGATCTAGAGTTACTTAACAGAACAATTAGGTTTGTAGAAGCTACACAACCTACTACTGAAAATCCAGAGGGAACACAAGCTCGTTTTGAATTTCAACTAAGAGGAGTTCAAGGGAGGAGGAGTTTCACTAAAGCTGATTTCAGGAGGGTCTTCAGACTTCCTCTTGTACAGAATGCTCCTGCTTTTCCTGCTACTCAGCAAATGATGACTTCTGTCTTTGATCTTGGTTATGTTGGAGCTACCAACGTTCCACCAGCTAAGTTTCAGAAGAAATATCTGCACTCAAGGTGGTATGTGATCTTCTCAATCATCAACAGATGCTTGCTAATGACAAAGAGTGGATCTGATAGCTTGACTGTGCCAATGCTGAAAGTATTCTACTCTTTCATAAGAGCAGAGGCTCCTGACTATGCTGAGCTTTTATGAGATCTGGTTCAAGCTCAAGTTGATTAGCCAAGGGGTTCATACATCCCTTGCGAAAGGTTTTTCTGTATCTTTATCCATGATGCTATAAATGCTTGCAGAAATGCAAATATATTTGTACCAGGTACACATGGATTACAGATGAAAAGGTTTGGAGAGCTGAAGATGAATACCCCTATGGTGTCTGATAATCAATTCACTGCGCCAATTCTAAATTGGCTAGTGAGGCTAGCTGAACCCCAAGACGCTCGTATGCGTTCTTATTTTCAGGCTGTAGGAATACCTCTTCCGAACCCGGTACAACAAGAACAAGTTAAACCTGCCGTGGTTCCAGCCCCAGAGGTTGTAGAGGAACCTGTAGTTCAACCATCCGGGCCAGCTAATCCTCCACTTAGGGTGAACCTCAAACGATCTACGATAGCACACCAAGCTCAACCCGTGAGGATCAGGGAACCTAGTCCAACTAGGATTGAACCAACCCTTTCCACAACACCCGAAGTAAGCAGTGACACTTCAGCAACAGCATCTGAATCATCTCCTGAACATTCTCCTAAGAGAACTCGATACATGCCTGATGAGATGATTCAGACTCCGCCAACCCAACGAGTAACTAGATCTAGGACTTCAACACCCATCGTCCGCCAAACAGTTACTCCAACCATTGGTGATACGGACCAAGACCAAGAGCCAATTAGGTCACCCTCACCTATCTCCGTATCACATCCAAGAATAACAGTAAGCCCTACGCTAAATGAAGCGCAAGCTTCAGTAGGTAAGAGATCTAAACGCACGGATGGTAAAAAGACCACTAAGCCCATCCAATCTAAACAGGACTTAATAATAAATCCTACAAAGCAAGGTGCTTCGGCATCTAAGGAAGTAAAGTCTTCCTCTACAGTAAAGTCTGCGTTGGCTCAATTGATTGAGGAAACTCAATCATTGAAGTCCAGAACGGCCGAAGGGGAGCCGCAAAATCTTGAAAAGGCACCCTGCGTATCGGCTGGAAATCCTCCTGTACCTCAACGTACAACAGGGTCTCGAGGTCCAGCTTATCTTGATGAGGAAGATCTGCCGCGTCCCATGGAAACGAGTCAACATGACAATCCTTCGGGATATTTATCAGACTTCCAGCAGACTGTTCCCTTGGTTCATGAAAGTGATCCATTGGTTCAAACCACTTCTCTTCCGGATTCTGAATCTCAGGGTCTGGAGGAAGAGTCTTTAACTGAAAGAGATGTGCCACCTCATGGTATATCAATGATTTCAGGAGTCGGGGATAGCAATATCTCTGCGAGAACTAAACCGACGGGTAGTCCTGCTACTTTGTCAGAGTCCCATGAGACCAAAGTCTCGGAGGCGGATGCTTCGAAAAAAACTTCGCCGGTGACAACTCCGGTTGTTACCCAACCTCCATCAGAAGGGGATATCACGAATCTGACTAGTAGTATGTATAGCCCTACATATAAGAATAATACTGCATAATCATTCTTACCTGCCCTCACGGCAACTCAAACACTTCCACCAACATCGCCTTCAACAGTTACTACTGCTGGTGTTCCTATTGTTACTTTTCCACCATCACCTTCTCGTTTACCACATTTCTATGATGCTTTGGAGCAAGAATATTTCAGTCGTATGTTTTCTAGAGTCAATCTAGATGTTCTTCGATGCACTTCGCTTCAAGCATTGTTTCATGCTCGTGTTCGATATCCACTTAATTCCTGCTCTTCTCCGTTGAGTCCTCACCGTGATGATGAACATGACGATTCTGATCCTCAGAATAGCCATGAGGGGGAGATAGGAGTAGATGGAGAATATCTAACGGTAAATATTTCAACTAAGGGCGGTGGTGTAAAGTCTTCATCAGCTTCACAAGCTCAACAAGTTCAGATGGAATCAGAAATGGTTACTACACATGATGAAATTGACGATAAGGAGCCTGAGCAAGTTATAATTCCAATTGTTCATAATGAGGCTGATAGTGGATTGGTAGATGAGGATTTGAACTTGAGTGATTTCTATCTTGAAGAGACAGATGACAATGGATTTGTCATTCTAAGCAAGTTATCATCAGTATCTTCAATTCCGGAAGATGTAGAGATTGTAGATGAAGAGAATCCCGAACCAGTAATAGAAAGTGATGATGAAATGGATTCTTCTGATGACGATGAAGACAATCTTTATGTTAATCCAAATGAAGATGAGTTCTTTGATCATATTGAAGATGATGATGTTCCAAATAATGATTTTCAGTTGGGATTGGAATCTGGATACAAAAAGCTCGGAATCAAACCACCAAATCAAGTGATTGAAGAGCTAAGATACATGTCCTTACTTGAAGTGAGCGACTGTCCATATGGATTTGTATTTGTCAATTCTCACTATACAAAGATCTTCATCAGAGTCTCAGATTTCAGAAGATACTCAGACGGAACGTTGATGTATGCTTTCAAGTACATGAGATAGAGATTGATCAATAACTGCTATTCAACTGAAGATATTGAGATTGTCAAATACATTCTCACAAGATTAAAAAGTCGTCTCAAAATAAGAGTGAACATACGAAGATATGAGAATCTCAAGGGATTCATATCCAAAGTTCACTTCAGAGGAACAAAGTTCCTTTAGATTACAAAATAGGATTATGTTGTAAAGTTCACATTTAACACTAAGGGGGAGATTGTTAGGACCCCGAAGTTGTATAGTGTTAATGTGAAATAAGCTTAATTGAAGGTTCCTTAGAAGAGGGCTATATAAGGAACCTAAGTAGTCCTAATTAGATAGCCATTGCATTGTAACTGAGTTCTAGAAGCTGTGGAATGTAATTGTACCAATTCTCTCTAATACTGAGTCTCATGCTTACATACCGAATCTCTCTTTATCTTATCATTTCTCTCAATCTCAACATGATCTGACCTATCATTTGGTATCAGAGCTTCCAGGAAGTGATTCTACATCACTATATCGATCCAGAGATTGTAGATTATAGAATCTGAATACTCTTGGTATTTTGAATCACATTCGGTATTATCGAATTTGATAATCTGACGTTCAGATTCTTGTGATAAGTTCAGCGAAGGTGCATTAGGTATTTTAGAAAGAGTTTCGATCATCATTACAGCTTTTTAACTTCAATTATGGAGAATCAAGTTGATTTTTAGAGTTTGTGGCTAAAACTCTCGGTATTGCTTAATTCAAGCTTGATTCTGGATTTTTCTGAAGATTTAAGGTTTCAGTTGTGTTCGTGAGGTGTTAAATCACATTTCTGACGGTTCAATTTCTTCAATTCATCAAGTTTTTAAGATTTGATCAACACTCGGTATCGTAACTGTCATACCGAGTCTGCTTCATTACTTAAATTCATCTTAAGTGTTGCAGATTGTGGTGTGATTGTGATTCTATCACATTCAGTTTGATTATACGCAGCTACTTAGTGTGATTTGAGAAAGGATTCTATCATATTTCTAAGTTTTAAACTTAGACTCGGTATTGTCAACTGCTACAGTTGACATTCGGTATCCTATACATTCGGTATCTTTGATATTTTGTGTGATACTAATGTGTTTCCTTGTGCAGCAAGGTTACAGAATCTAATTCAAAAGGATTGAATTGAGTTTGAACTTCAAATTCATACAGAATCTGACTACCGAATCAAATACAGAATCTGAGTTTCTGTATCACTTAATCCATTGTTTTAAGTGGTTACAGGCTACAATTCTTGTGCTTACCGAATCTATACTGAATCTGGGTGTGTCTCTTGTATTTCTGATCAGTTTCTTTTACAGAATCTGATATACAGAATCTTTATCGAATCTGCTACAGTACCGAATCTGCTAAAGTACCGAATCTGACACAGAATCTGACATTCTGATCAGATTGTTGTGATTTTTCATCTTAGATTTGTGTAATACAGAATCTTTACCGAATCTACCTCATTTTCAAGATGTCTACTCAAGATACTTTGATCATTGGATCAGATTCCCGTCCTCCAGTGTTGTTTGATGGAAAGTACACTCAGTGGCTTCACCGTATCACTCAGTACATAGACTATAAGGGTGAGAAAGCAAAGTACATTTGGGCTTCTCTGAGAGATGGTCCAGTTGTTGATTATCATCCAGATACTGGTATGCCAATTCCAGTCTATGAACTTTCTGGTGATAAGCGTGAGAGTGCTCAGGGTGACATAGAGGCAAAGAATATTGTTATGCAAGCTATCCCATATGAATTGTTTGAAAATGTTGATAGCAACACAACAGCAAAAGATATATGGGATGAGATCAAACGACAGCAAGAAGGTTATGACATGTCAGACGTTACTAAATTGAATAAGGCACTGGGATTCTATGAAGATTTCAAGCAGGAAACTGATGAACCACTCAAGGATACCTATCGTCGTTTCAATGGTGTTCTCAATGAGTTTAAAAGGTGCAAGATCATAAAAGTAAATGCTGAAGTCAACATGAAGTTTCTCAAAAAGCTCAATGCTGATTGGCTTCCTTATGGAACCATTGTTCGATCTACTAAAGAGATTGACAAGTTAACTATTCATGAGCTTGTTGGAGTTCTTATGGATTACCAACCTGAAGTGTCTAAACTTCAAGAAGGAAGGAAATAGTCTTCTCCGGGCGATCCACTTGCCCTAATTGCCAAAAAGAAGAGTAAATCGTTGACGTCTTCCAAAAGCTTGTCCAAGAAAGTGCTTGTAGAAGAATCAACTCATTCAGAAGATTTGAATCTTTCTGATGTTGATGATTCTCACCTTGAATTAGTCAATATGGCAGCCATGTTCACAAAAGCCTTGAACAAACACAAGTTTATAGGCAAATCAAGTAATCAACGCAAGAACTCGTCATCTTCCTCGTACTACAAGAAAGCTGATCAATCTAAACAACAACGTGCTGATGATTCCAAGAAGGAAGATTCAATTTGTTTCAATCGTGGCAAAGCTGGTCATTACTCTCGTGAGTGCAAGATGCCTAAGAAGAAGGACGCAGCTTACTACATGAAGAAAATGTTGATGGCTAAGATTGTGGAAACTGGGGGAGAGCTAAAACCGGTTGATGATACTTGGTTTAACTGGACTGACGATTCAGATTCAGAGGTGGAACATGCAAATGTTTGCAAGGTGACAAAGCTCATCAAAGCTAAGGAAGCAATGGAGAATTCTGACTCAACATCCGATGATGATGAGGTACAATCAACTGAAATCTCACCTGATTTTATAAAAATGCAAAATGACTTGATGAAGAATCTGTCTCAATGTCAAAAGAAGTCAAAGGCTTAAAATCTGAAAACAAGGTTTTAAAAGATAAAATCAAAATGAATGAGACCAGACCTTCCTCATCCAAATTGCAAACGGATGTGCAACCATTGACTCTCCAACTCAACTCTACGGAAACTGAGTTGGAAGATCTAAAAAAGACAATTCATCCAATTAAAGTTGAAAGAACTGATTATCGTTTAAAATCGGAACGACTTGCAGAAAAAGTTCAATTTTTAGAAAAAGATCTTTCTGATTTGAAAAACCAACATGAACCCACACTTTCAAAACCAAACAAGAAAATCGTTCAATTGGAAAACACCATAATTGAAAAGAACACTGAAATTTCTTTATTGTCAAAAGAATCTTTTCAAATGAAAGCTCAACTTGCTCGATATGAGGAAAAACTCTATCGAATAGAGCAATCCAAAGCTATCATGGATATGGAACTTTCAAAACAAACGATTTTCATGAATAGACCAAAAACGATTCATGGTGAAAAGTGGGGGTTGGGTTACAAAGATCCGAAAATTTTGGAAGATGCTTCCAAAAAGATTCCAGGATTATATCATTCTGATTATTTTCAAGCCGGTTTACCATCGCATTTTGTACATGCTTCTGATGCTGATTTTGATGATATTATTGTAAATCGTAAATCTAGGAAATACCATCAAATTAGCTTAATGTATGAAAAAATCAATTCTAAGATAGGTAAATCGAATCCTGATTTCTTGAAAAATCTTGTTGAAACTGAAAAAAACATGCAACGTGAAGATTATGTGCCTAAGCGTAGACTGGTTTATATCCCAACACTCATACTAGAGAAATACATTTTAATGCTTGAGAATGAAGTGTTAACTGAAAAGATTTTAATGATTCCAAATGGTACATCCAGTCAACAGAAGGAAAAAGAAGATTTTCTCTAATGAGTTGATATTTGAAAAACATTAAATTCGAAGATACCACCTTCATTAAATTCGAAGTGTAGAAACAACTCAGTGTTTTTCAAAGATCAACTTATGAAGCTGGTACATCCAGTCAACAGAAGGAAAAAGATGTTGTTGATATATCTGATTCCAGTGATGAAATTGAAGAAATTCAGTGTGAAAGTTTTCTAGATGAATCGGAAAGTCAGAGAGAGGGTGATTCAGGAATGTTAATGACTATGGATTTAGCTGATCAATCAGAGAAAAAGTTAACTCAAGAGGACAATCAAAACTTTGACAACATTGAAGATATTTTGAAGGGGTCATCAAGTATCGCCAATGAATTCAATGATCATCAATTTGTTAATTTGACATCTCCAACTGACGAATTTGGAATACAGTTCGAAAAGGAGATTTTCTCTAATGGCAAAGAAGATACCACGACTCCTCCCAATTTGAATGTTTCTTTTCATATTGCAGAGATTGTTCTTGAACGTGATGCTAATTACCAACTGAGTGAGGATGATGTGACGACCCGGAAATTTTCGACTAAATTTAAACTTTATCTTTATATTATTCTGACACGATAAGCAATGTTTGATAAGTTAAATCTCAAGGATTTTAAACTATGTTTATACATTCATTTAAACCTCGACCAAATTCCAATGATTCACGAACCATTAAATGAACATATATGAATATGTATGTATATGTGTATATGTTATAAATTGCAAATGTCAACAAAGTATTTAAACGTATAATGCTTTATATGAACGTAATTGTTTCAATATGATTATCGACGATATTAAAAAATATATATATTAAATGATTGAATTATCAGAAACTTTGAATTATGATTACAAGTCTCTGTTGAGAGGTCCACTATAATTTGAGAAAATCTATTCCTCTTAACGATATTCGGAATAATTTGTAAAGCTATTTATAAATAAAAATAAAAAGTGTCATTTACGAAAGTTAGACAAAAGCTAGTGGAGAATTGGTTTTCATAATATTCTATTAATCTATTTTCAAACGTACAAAAACGTTTTCAGTTTAAAAAGAACTTTATTATTAAAACGTATATAACTTTTATAAATATCTAGAATCACTTTCGACAACTCATTACTTAACCAGTATAATAAATATAACAATATTTATATTTTATTTCATTAAATATATATAACGATTTAAATTAATATTATATATATTTATACGCGTATTATACGTACATAGTTTTATACTTTTACTATACTTTAACTTTACCTTTACTTTACTTTTACTTTACTTTAACTTTAATAATTCACTTTAATAATTCATACTTTAATAATTCACTTTAATAATTCATACTTTAATAATTCACTTTAATAATTCATACTTTAATAATTCACTTTAATAATTTATACTTTAATAATTCACTTTAATAATTCATACTTTAATAATTCACTTTAATAATTCATACTTTAATAATTCACTTTAATAATTCAAAAATCTATTATAAATAGAATTCAATAGGTTTCATTATTTCATAGAAACTTGTAAATATATTTCTCTAAACTCTCTCAATCGAATTACATATATATATTTACTTAGTATTATTTCAAGATATTATTAGTATACATAAAATATTACGACGGAGTGATGTCCGAGTGATTTCAAAATAGTTTTTTTTGAATGAGTCGAAGCTAAGGAAATTATGGGTTATAGCTATGGAGGTGATGGGTATGGTTCATGGGTATGCTCGTGAGGTCAATCTAGTGTTTATCATCTCCGTTGCGTCTACGTACTTTCCTGCAATATTGAATCTCAATATTGATACGTTCGTGAATCCGAGGCCAACCTTGCACTTGTTAAATGATGTTATATGTATTTTTACTACGAAATACAGTATTGTGAGTTTCATTTGCTCCCTTTTATATATATTTTTGGGACTAAGAATACATGCGATGTTTTTATAAATGTTTTACGAAATAGGCACAAGTACTAAAACTAATTCTACGTGGGTTTAAACCAGAAATATCCCCTTAGCTTGGTAACTATAACTACTGGTGTATGACTGGTAGGCGCGAATCCTAAAGATAGATCTATTAGGCCTAACAAACCCCATCCTGACTATGGGATGCTTTAGTACTTCGAGGTTTATATAACACACCTGATTCGGTGTACTTTCAGAGGGTAAAACATGAACGTTAAGGCTTGTTACCGGGTGCCTACAACTTATAGAATACTTTTATACACTTGCGAGTGTACATATATTTATAAACGGAAATCTTGTGGTCTATTAATATATTGAAATGATTGTTATGATAAACCTATGAACTCACCAACCTTTTGGTTGACACTTTAAAGCATGTTTATTCTCAGGTATTAAAGAAATCTTCCACTGTGCATTAGCTCATTTTAAGGATATTACTTGGAGTCATTCATGGCATATTTTGAAAGAAGTTGCATTCGAGTCATTGAGTTCATCAAGATTATTATTATGTCAATTATAGTTGGATGTATTATGAAATGGTGTGCATGCCGTCAACTTTCGTTGTAAAGAAAGTTTGTCTTTTAAAAACAAATGCAATGTTTGTAAAATGTATCATATAGAGGTCAAATACCTCGCGATGTAATCAACTATTGTGAATCGTTTGTAATGTATATGAACGGGTCCTTTCAGTTGGTATCAGAGCGGTGGTCTTAGTGAACCAGGTTTGCATTAGTGTGTCTAAATGATAGTCGTTAGGATGCATTAGTGAGCCTGGACTTCGACCGTGTCTGCATGTCAAAAGTTTTGCTTATCATTTTTGTCGGAAATTGCCTGCTTATCATTCTTAGTCTAAACACGTCTTACTGCATTGATTGCATGAATAGTGTATAGACAAAATTCATATCTTAGCGTATCTGCTAATCCATATCTTAGCGTATCTGTTACTGTAAACTTTGCCTGACATATCCCGTAAATTCCTCCGTAATCTACGAAATCTTTTGCGCTATATATATATATATATATAGATATTCTATGTAATTAGAATACCACCCGATAGCCGGAAAATCATTTCATATCGAAAAATTCTTTATTCAATCGAACGAAATGGAATTCGTCATTAGTTCAAGTCCCTCGAACTACGATATGGAATCCCACTCAAGCTCCGAAAGCAGTGTGACCGGAATGGATCAACCAATTAGCCATCATCTATTCTGGATGAATTAGGGATGGGTTCGTAGCCTCCTCAATCATTGGAGACAAGAAGAAGGTGATCCCTTCCATCCACCACATTGCCCTCTTGGCGATGAACCTGAAGCACTTACCTGCGAACCGGTCCGAAACACCATTTTCTCTCTCATTTCCAGAGTATCTCGTCATGATTATATACTACACCAAATTCTAGATCTTATTTATCCGCTCGTCCGAACCGACAATCAGCCCTGTGTAATAGAAGAAGTCAACGAGCTTCGCGCTCGAGTAGTGGCTTTAGAGAATATGGTGCAAGGGTTACAAACACCAACATCAACACCAGCAGCATAACCAGTACCACCATCAGCAACACCAACAGTACCATCACCACCACCAACAGTAACATCCGCATCCCACACTTCAACGTCACAACCTATATCCCACGAGTACCAATGACATACACTCTATAGATACTAAGGAATACCAACAACAACAAACGATGAAGTATTGATTCATAACTTCATTGGAGAAATATTTTGCGACGATTATGTAGTCTCTAAAGTCTTAGAGATTATCTATTCTAGCCCTAACCATAAATTAGATGAGTGAACCCAAATGATAGAAGGAAGAGTAGAAACCCTGATAAGAATGATGTGTGGTTTACAAGCTAGACTTGATTTACCAACAACATCAACAGTACCATGAACATCACCAGTACAGTCAGTGCCATCAGCGTTGTCAGAATCAGCAGCACCTATAACATCACAAACTCCGTCAGTTCAAGAATCACCGTGGACATCATTATAAATCAACAACAAGTATGTCATATCAATGAGTTATGAAGTATTAACTCATTTCCACTGAAGGATTTATATGTATATCTTATATATATAAATTTTTAGACCATAATAAATCTTTCCGTACTAAGCTATTATGTGTGAATCTTAACTACTCGGTTAATTCATGTTACTAATATACAATAATGTACGTCCTTTGTCCACAACTTAACCATCATTAACTACAATCCCTGCCTCAATTCAATAAATCCCAATTCATAATAAATCAAATGAATTATTCAAATATAAGTTTGATTTTTCACTTTCATTGTCGATGTACTCGAAACTTTTCAAATAACATTATTCGTACCTTGTGAAATTCACAAGAATTCCACAAACACCAACAAATAACGAAGTATTAATTCATAATTTCAATTTTATTGAATAAATACTCCGTAAAAGTTATGTAATTTCTAAAGTTTTTAGGGATTATTCAGTTCTAGTTTCAATCGTAAATAAAATGAGTTTAATTTAATATTAACTCATTAAATCTATGTTACATCTGAAGAAAATATGCACATATATATTTTCATAAAGACTGTAATAAAATTCTGTTGTACAAAATATTAATTGTGAAATTTTTTTAACGGGTAGGTAATACCCGAGAGATATATAAATTCACAACTAATATGTTACATTTTTTGAATCTGATTAAGCAAATCATCAACTATACTCCCTAATCTCACAACAATATACATTCTTGTATAGAAATCAAAACAACCATTCTCACCCAAATTGGATTACTCATTCTGATTTTGACAAATCAAAATCCAAGTCATGATTTAACAGAAGACATCACTCTTAGATTCCTACATCTTTCAAAGCTATACTTTGACTTCAAAACTGTGTTAGAACATCATATGTATATTAACGATTACAAACTGTGTTCAAACTCTCCTAAGTTTTCGAAGACACTTCAAACAATGAACAATCGAGATGATGATCCAACCACATATTACCCACAGTTATGTACCTAAAAAGCTCTCGAAGCCAAAGTCATAGTTCGACGCGTATCCGTGTCAGACCCTTTGACATTTATTAGCTAAAATGACTTTTCAATTCCTTTTTAAAGTAGCCAGTTTTGTCACAGCTCCAGCAAGTCAACTTCAACTTTTCAGTCGGACTAGTCTTATTATAACCTCGATAGATACATTGCCCTTTCGTCATCGTTACTAGGGAACCTTTCATATCTCACCACCTTAGCAATAAACTTACCAACAACTTCAATTATCTTTGACTTTTCAAAAAAAAATCATTATATTTATTGAAATCACATCATTTACTCATTCGCATCTTGTAACGAGAATTGTCATACGAATCATCGAAAATCAGCAACCAGTATTTTGAAATCTCACAGCATGTCTACGCCAACAGTTATATGTGTACGTAAAACATCTATCTCCTGGACTTACATACTTTGAATGTGAAGTTCTGAAAAATATTTTGAACTGCAAATTAGTTCTTGAAATGCTGACGAAGCATCAAAAACTGTAAATGATCTTAACAGTAAAAAGTTTGATGACAAAGAATAGTAAGGTGGTAAAGCTGAGAAAAAGAGAAGGTTTGGAACTGGAAAACGGATTGAACAGACCATGAAGGAGGCTGTGGACAAATCACAAAGACTAAATCTACCTTCAGAGAATCCAAATGATTCAGTGCCTGCTAAAGTCATTAACGAATACCTTACTCTTTATTCTAAACCTTTACAGACAAATCTTCATCATCATCCATCAATATTAGAAATTCTAAGATATTATCATATCTTTCATTATAAATATTCGCGATATTTCTGAAGATATTTTCACAACTAATCTTATCTGAAGTCATTTATCTCTTTGCGCTATCAGTATTACATCATATAAGAAACTATTTGTTTCTATATTCTGTAAACTTTCGAGTTTAAATTATGAATGTTTTGAAGTAGTGTTGGGAACTGAAGCATGAGTTAGTATAATATAATGACACTTGATCAATGTGATTATATTACAGTAAGTCATGCTGAGTTTCTAATGGAACATGACGATTCACAGACCATACCATCATCATATTCTATGTTACACGACTCTTGTATTCTATTTAATCTCTAAAAATATCAAGAAAATATTTTCTTGATGATTCGGTCTTTTTCAGGGTATTCTGGTAAATTAACAAATCAAGATCGTGCCATTACCATTTCCTTCTTAGAACATTAACTATGTTCATTCTGAAATTCATATCTGCGAATACTGGACCATTACAAAAGTTGCTTAATCGCAAGAAGAATAAACGAAAGGACAAAACTCCGAAATAGAAATTGGAGTATAAATCGCAGTAAATAAAATGGAGCATTAACTGTGGATGTAAATGATTATAGAAGACAGAAGCAGGGGCTTTGAAATATAAGGGAAGATATAAAACCCAACAACCACCCAAAAGTTATAAACCGTATATATCGATGTATATAGCAATATAAAGACACGGAAGAACTAAAAACACTATAAAACCGAGAGTATAGTAGAAGTAAATAGATTCTTCTGGAGGTAGATGAAAAAATAGAACGACAGATATGAAAGTGAGGAGTATATCGAGAATCAGTACTGGATGAAGCATATTGACAAATACTTTAAAATATGAGTTGAGGGAGAAAGAATAGAAGGTGTGAGTTATAAGGAAACGAAGGAGGTGGATTTATAGTGAAATATCCGACAGAGAAATCAAGATGGATTATCGCATTAATTCGAAGAGAATCATAATCTCCTTAATCACCGAAGCATCAAATCCAATATAGATTACAAAGATTTTCTTTAAATTCGAAGATCAATTGTGATGATGTCAAAAGATATGACGAATCACTATAATCTTATTTCCTTCATTTACGATAACTTCCCTCATACGCTTCGAGTAATCGAATTATTTTATCCATACTTCTTAGACATGATAAAACTTCATAATCGACATAATAACATTCTCATTGTTAGCCATAACGACCTCCATCAAATTTCGGGGACGAAATTTCTTTAACGGGTAGGTACTGTGACGACTCGGAAATTTTTGACTAAATTTAAACTTTATCTTTATATTATTCTGACACGATAAGCAATGTTTGATAAGTTAAATCTCAAGGATTTTAAACTATGTTTATACATTCATTTAAACCTCGACCAAATTCCAATGATTCACGAACCATTAAATGAACATATATGAATATGTATGTATATGTGCATATGTTATAAATTGCAAATGTCAACAAAGTATTTAAACGTATAATGCTTTATATGAACGTATTTGTTTCAATATGATTATCGACGAAATTAAAAAATATATATATTAAATGATTGAATTATCAGAAACTTTGAATTATGATTACAAGTCTCTGTTGAGAGGTCCACTATGATTTGAGAAAATCTATTCCTCTTAACGATATTCGGAATAATTTGTAAAGCTATTTATAAATAAAAATAAAAAGTGTCATTTACGAAAGTTAGACAAAAGCTAGTGGAGAATTGGTTTTCATAATATTCTATTAATCTATTTTCAAACGTACAAAAACGTTTTCAGTTTAAAAAGAACTTTATTATTAAAACGTATATAACTTTTATAAATATCTAGAATCACTTTCGACAACTCATTACTTAACCAGTATAATAAATATAACAATATTTATATTTTATTTCATTAAATATATATAACGATTTAAATTAATATTATATATATTTATACGCGTATTATACGTACATAGTTTTATACTTTTACTATACTTTAACTTTACCTTTACTTTACTTTTACTTTACTTTAACTTTAATAATTCACTTTAATAATTCATACTTTAATAATTCACTTTAATAATTCATACTTTAATAATTCACTTTAATAATTCATACTTTAATAATTCACTTTAATAATTCATACTTTAATAATTCACTTTAATAATTCATACTTTAATAATTCATACTTTAATAATTCACTTTAATAATTCAAAAATCTATTATAAATAGAATTCAATAGGTTTCATTATTTCATAGAAACTTGTAAATATATTTCTCTAAACTCTCTCAATCGAATTACATATATATATTTACTTAGTATTATTTCAAGATATTATTAGTATACATAAAATATTACGACGGAGTGATGTCCGAGTGATTTCAAAATAGTTTTTTTTGAATGAGTCGAAGCTAAGGAAATTATGGGTTATAGCTATGGAGGTGATGGGTATGGTTCATGGGTATGCTCGTGAGGTCAATCTAGTGTTTATCATCTCCGTTGCGTCTACGTACTTTTCTGCAATATTGAATCTCAATATTGATACGTTCGTGAATCCGAGGCCAACCTTGCACTTGTTAAATGACGTTATATGTATTTTTACTACGAAATACAGTATTGTGAGTTTCATTTGCTCCCTTTTATATATATTTTTGGGACTGAGAATACATGCGCTGTTTTTATAAATGTTTTACGAAATAGGCACAAGTACTAAAACTAATTCTACGTGGGTTTAAACCAGAAATATCCCCTTAGCTTGGTAACTATAACTACTGGTATATGACTGGTAGGCGCGAATCCTAAAGATAGATCTATTGGGCCTAACAAACCCCATCCTGACTATGGGATGCTTTAGTACTTCGAGGTTTATATAACACACCTGATTCGGTGTACTTTCAGAGGGTAAAACATGAACGTTAAGGCTTGTTACCGGGTGCCTACAACTTATAGAATACTTTTATACACTTGCGAGTGTACATATATTTATAAACGGAAATCTTGTGGTCTATTAATATATTGAAATGATTGTTATGATAAACCTATGAACTCACCAACCTTTTGGTTGACACTTTAAAGCATGTTTATTCTCAGGTATTAAAGAAATCTTCCGCTGTGCATTAGCTCATTTTAAGGATATTACTTGGAGTCATTCATGGCATATTTTGAAAGACGTTGCATTCGAGTCATTGAGTTCATCAAGATTATTATTATGTCAATTATAGTTGGATGTATTATGAAATGGTGTGCATGCCGTCAACTTTCGTTGTAAAGAAAGTTTGTCTTTTAAAAACAAATGCAATGTTTGTAAAATGTATCATATAGAGGTCAAATACCTCGCGATGTAATCAACTATTGTGAATCATTTGTAATGTATATGAACGGGTCCTTTCAGATGAAGAGAAAGATATTCTTCGTTCACCATTCATTGAACAACAAGCATATAGAATTTATGGTGATTCTGATCTCGTCCTTTCTGCATCAATGAGTGTTCTAGGTGCATGGAAATTTCATAAGAAACCAGAATATCTGAAAGCTTATCTGAGTGTTCGTGACAAATTCAAATTGAAGAATGAAGAGAAACTTCAAATTCAGCGAAGTTCAGAGATTAAAAGCATAAATAAGATTTTGATGATTAATAAGGATGGAGTGAAGATGCCATTGTTTCAAGTTACAAGAATGGATGATGAGGATTACCAATTCTCAGAAGCGGATTTTGATAAACTGAAGATGGATGAAATTATTTTTATTTACAACTATCTGATTAACTTGAATGAATCTGCAACAATTTATCATGCTACTGCAATGAAGGCAGTCTACAGGTTTATTCTTGATTCGATGAGATGGATGTCATTTCATGATTTTCAGTTGGGATTGGAATCTGGACACAAAAAGCTCGGAATCAAACCACCAAATCAAGTGATTGAAGAGCTAAGATACATGTCCTTACTTGAAGTGAGCGACTGTCCATATGGATTTGTCACTATACAAAGATCTTCATGAGAGTCTCAGATTTCAGAAGATACTCAGACGGAACGTTGATGTATGCTTTCAAGTACATGAGATGGAGATTGATCAATAACTGCTATTCAACTGAAGATATTGAGATTGTCAAATACATTCTCACAAGATTAAAAAGTCGTCTCAAAACAAGAGTGAACATACGAAGATATGAGAATCTCAAGGGATTCAAATCCAAAGTTCACTTCAGAGGAACAAAGTTCCTTTAGATTACAAAATAGGATTATGTTGTAAAGTTCACATTTAACACTAAGGGGGAGATTGTTAGGACCCCGAAGTTGTATAGTGTTAATGTGAAATAAGCTTAATTGAAGGTTCCTTAGAAGAGGACTATATAAGGAACCTATGTAGTCCTAATTAGATAGCCATTGCATTGTAACTGAGTTCTAGAAGCTGTGGAAAGTAATTGTACCGATTCTCTCTAATACCGAGTCTCATGCTTACATACCGAATCTCTCTTTATCTTCTCATTTCTCTCAATCTCAACATGATTTGACCTATCAGTTACGTAGAATCTATTGATAAACTTTTGATGAAATCTTGTGGTCTATCTTTATATATATTTATGACTCGAGCAATTAAACCTATAACTCACCAACATTCGTGTTGACCTTTTTAGCATATTTTATTCTCAGGTCCTTAGACTGCTTCCGCTGTGATGTGCTTGTTGCCTGCATGGAGTCTCTCATGCTTTGTATAAAGTTTATTGCATTCTAAATAAAACTGCGTTGTGTAATAAATAATTGGACTGTGATGTCAACCTGTAAATTAAAGACTTATGTATTTTGGGGTTTTGCTTATACCTAAGCACTCGCCCACATGTTTATAACTTTCTATATTTAGAAAGTCACTTATTTTAATGAATGCAATATTTTATCAAAACGTATCATATAGAGGTCAAAACCTCAATGTGGAATCAATGATTAACGTGCCGCGTCAATAGCGATTTTGACAGGTCGTTACACCTGAATTCATGGATTGGGTTGTTATTTTTTTCAAGGGTTAGGTGGTTTAGAATTCATGGATAATGTATGTTGATCAAGTAGTTCTTGTGCTTTTGATGATACATAAAGATTTACAGATGGTGATTGCTGTACATAGAATTGATTTGGAATTAGTGATGCGAAATTTGGCTAATATATGAGATATACTCCATATTCGTGTGACTATTGTACTCCGTAACTGGTTAATGTACTCCTTAACCCTAGAACGTGGGTTCCCTATTTTTGAGGGGCAGTTATTTTCAAGGGCATGAAAGTAATTAGGAGTCATAACTGCTGCCTAAAATCCTATATGACATCAACTTATTTTCAATTGCCAAGATTAATCCTAAATTACCTAATCTAATGGCTATTATTTTTTCAAGTAATTTTTTTTTAAATCTAAATTACATCAAAAGTGTTTTGTAAATTTTTTTTGTTCGAATTACCAAAATGTAGAACACAAATTTGTTCGAATTTCAATTTTTTTGCTCGAATTTCATGTGTTCTACATTTTTTTGTTCGAATTTCAAAAATGTAGAACAAAAAATTGTTCGAATTTCAGCATTTTTGTTCGAATTTCACATTTTTGTTCACCTGCCCTTTTTTTGTTCGAATTTCACCATTTTTTTCGAATTTCACATTTTTTGTTCACTCGCCCACTTTTTTGTTCGAATATCCCTTATTGTGTTCGAATTTCAGTGTATTTTGTAGTTCTCAGGGTCAAAAAGTTCTCATTTAATCTCTTTACTATATATATATATATATATATATATATATATATATATATATATATATATATATATATATATATGTATATATATATGTATATATATATATATATATATATATGTATGTATATACATATATATATATATATATATATAATAATAATAGGCTGATATTTTTATCGAGCTATACAACATACCGATAGGCTGATATTATTATTATTATTATTATTATTATTATTATTATTGTATATATATATATATATATATATATAATATAGATAATAATAATAATAATAATAATAATAATAATAATAATAATAATAATAATAATAATAATAATAATAATAAAGTGTTCAAATAAGAACAATTAATAAAATGAGAACACTAAGAATATATCTTTTCCTTTTATTTTAATCAAAATCTATAGTAAAAAAGTAAAATAAGTAGACACTTTCAAATATTTCTACAAGTGTTCCTTGATTAATCTGTAATAAAGTTGAAAAATAAAAACAAGGAAGGTGATCAACGACACGTTGCACCAGCCACCCTTCTACTGGTTACGAAAATTTTTCCGTAGTATCCAAATATAATAATAAAGACATTTTAAAGTTAATGAGCTTAACATAACATTAAAAATAATAATTTAATTTAATATAAGAAACACCTATTATAATTGTGAACAAAACGTGGCAACATTTTCATTTTTCCTATTGATATAATGTGAGTAAAGAAATAAAAAAATTATAAAAAAATGAAAGGGTTAAATTACCATATTATCTAATAGACAAAATTTATGAATAGTAACTAGGGCATTTTCGTCCTTTCACCTTTTTTTTTTTTTTTACTTTTAACTAAATTTCATTACACCAACATAGCCTCCCACACTTTTTCGCAAATTCAAATCGACCCCCCAAACAGGGGGTAAAGTGTCAAATAACCATTTTTATAAAAAAATCTTAAATAAACTTCACCTAAATATTCGACGGTTCATATCTTCTTGTTTGCAACGAGTTAAATTTTTCCAACACCATCGTTAAACTCGAAATAATTTTAGGAACACAATGTCACTAATTATACGCAAAACGGACGCATTTTAAAAAAACGCTAAATATTTGGGGTACTTTTCATACACGTTGATTTTGCGTTAAATTTTTAAAAGTCGACAATTTCATAGCAAAATGCGGAGATGCACATATATTGTTAATATAAAATAAAATTTAAATCTTTCACGGGTTATACATTTTAGTTCGACTCGAGTTGCGCTTCAGTGACATCATCGTTAGCCACGAAATTTTTTTACAAACTAAACGCAATAAAATACATTGAAAATCGAACCCCCGGCGCGAAGTGAGGGTTCAAAAACTAGTTTATACTATTAATGTAGGTAAAGAAATAAAAAAAACAACAATTGTTAAAAAAATCATAATAAAGGTCGAAAACTTGTTTAAAACTTTAAAAAAAGTTGTTAAAAATTGTAAAAAGTTGTTAAATTATGAATATACTCACTCACTAACTAACTAACTAACTAGTTAATTAGAATTATCAAATTATGAATATATGGTTTTATAACTAAGTTTGTAGTATAAATTGATTATATTATTGATTAGCACATTATACTGATTTTGTTTATGATGTTTCTAGATGATTAGGAGTAGTGAAGACTCGGAAATATATAAGACCTCTAAGTTCTACTCGAAATGGTATTCGATGAGTGGGATAATCTAGTAGTTAAGGTGTAGAATGGAATGACCTAGACCATTGACCTAGGTGTTATGATTTGAACCCGTTGTTGCTGTGTGATGTTGATTGTGACCACGCGCGCTTGATGGACCAAACTTACTTTTTATCACGTTGGGAGGGATCAATCTTGCTTTTGATCAGGTTTGGCTCATTGATGTTGTATGAGTGTATATGTATGCGGATATTAATGTAATACCTATTTCTATAATGATGTTTTTAAAGAAAAGTTTGTACTAATTAGGATGAATGTATAAAAGGGCAATTTTGTAAAAGTAAGCTTTCCACTGTGTTTTTTTTTAAATTGGGTGTTTCACAGGGTGTACCCTATCTACACTTTTTGGGGAGTACTTGGCAATTAGGAGAATACTCATAAGTTGAAAAACTTTGACTTAGACCGATTTTTTGTGTAATTTCGATCTTTGACTGAGTATGATCATGTAATGATGAATGTCAATCTGCGCACAGATCGAATGTCAATTTATGCAAAACTTAGTGGTTTTAAGTGCTAATACTTTTAGACACTAATTATTTTAGAACTTTAATTTTTCACATTCATATGCATCTTGTAAAATCACTTAATATTTGCATCTGGTAAAATCACAAAAGTTGAACTCCTACTCACTAGTTGTTGAAAAACATGATTCTCACTCTCTAAACGTGATGAAGTTCTCATTAAACTAGGCTTATCTCAATCCCTTAAATAAGTTGCAATCCATTTTTGTATAAGATGTAGTGCTCACAAAGTGGATGTTAATCTGTGTACAGACTGAATGTCAATATGTGCGCAGACTGAAAGTCATTCCTTTTTACAAAATCAATATCAATCTGTATACAAACTGAATATCAATCTGTACATGAAATGTCCCGTTCATATCGATTATAAACGTTTCATATTAATTGATTTCCTTGCGAGGTATTGACCACTATAGGAGACGTTTTTCAAAGACTGCATTCGTTTTTAAAACAAACCATAACCTTTATTTTATCGTTAAAGGTTTTAAAATCATAACGTAGATTATCCAGTAATGATAATCTAAAAGATAACATTTTTCACATGACCATTACATAATGGTTTACAATAATATTACAGATCGATTTAAATCTCCGAATGCAGTTTTTAAACAATATATTACAAGCATGCTGACTCCAATTCTTGTCCTTAATTAGCTTGCAACAGCGGAAGCTCTTAATAATCACCTGAGAATAAACATGCTTAAAAACGTCAACAAAATGTTGGTGAGTTATAGGTTTAACCTATATATATATATATATATATATATATATATATATATATATATATATATATATATATATATATATATATATATATATATATATATATATATATATATATATATATATCAAATTGTAATAATAGACCACAAGATTTTCATAAACATCCATCTCATATCAGGCATTTCGCATAAACTGCATAGAGATAAAAATCATTCATATGGTGAACACCTGGTAACCGACATTAACAGAACGCGTCTAGAATATCCCCATCATTCCGGGACTCTCATCGGACATGATAAAATTGAAGTACTAAAGTATCCGTAACCCGGATGGGGTTTGCTAGGCCTAATAGATCTATCTTTAGGATTTGCGTCAATTAGAGTTTCTGTTCCCTAATTCTTAGATTACCAGACTAAAAAGGGTGATATTCGGTAATAATAATTCAACCATAGAATGTAGTTTCGTATACTTGTGTCTATTTTGTAAAACATTTATAAAACTGCATGTATTCTCATCCCAAAATATTAGATTTTAAAAGTGGGACTATAACTCATTTTCACAGATTCTTAATTCGTTGAGAATTAGACTTGGCCACTGATCGATTCACGAACCTATAACAAATATATACATATATATCAAAGTATGATCGAAATATATTCACAATATGTTTTATTACGTTTTAACGATTTAAGTTTGTTAAGTTAGCAGTCCAACGTTAGTAATCTACAACTAGTTGTCCACAGTTAGATGTACAGAATTAAATCAATATATATTATCTCGAATCAATCCACGACCCAGTGTATACAAGTCTCAGGCTAGATCACAACTCAAAGTATATATTTTATTTTGGAATCAACCTCAACCATGTATAGCTAACTCGAACATTACTGCATATAGAGTGTCTATGGTTGTTCCCAAATAATATATATAGATGGGTCGATATGATATGTCAAAACATTGTATACGTGTCTATGATATCCCAAGATTATATAATATATGTTAGAATAAATGTATAATACAATATAAATTAGTTAAGTTATGATTTGTATAGATTTGTTACAAATTTCACGTAGCTACAACAAGTAAAAATATCCAATTTTGTTTTACCCATAACTTCTTCGTTTTAAATCCGTTTTGAGTGATTCAAGTTGCTATGGTTTAATATTGAACTGAAATTTATGAATCTAAACAGATAAAGTATAAGTTTATAGTCAAAAATATAAGTTACAAGTCGTTTTTGTAAGTGGTAGTCATTTCAGTCGAAAGAACGACGTCTTGATGACCATTTTGAAAAACATAATTCCAATTTGAGTTTAACTATGATTTTTGGATATAGTTTCATGTTCATAAGAAAAATCATTTTACCAGAAGAACAACTTTTAAATCAAAGTTTATCATAGTTTTTAATTATCTAACCCAAAACAGCCCCCGGTTTCACTACGACGGCGTATGTCCGATTTTACGGTGTTATTCGCGTTTCCAGGTTTTAAATCACTAAGTTAGCATATCATATAGATATAGAACATGTGTTTAGTTGATTTTAAAAGTCAAGTTAGAAGGATTAACTTTGTTTGCGGACAAGTTTAGGATTAACTAAACTATGTTCTAGTGATTACAAGTTATAATCTTCGAATAAGATAGTTTTATATATATGAATCAAAGGATCTTGGATGACTTGAAAGTTCTTGAAGTAGAATCATGACACGAAAAAAAGTTCAAGTAAGATTTCTACTCGAATTAAGATTGTTATAGTTATAGAAATTGAATCAAAGTTTGAATATAAATTATACCTTGAATTAGAATGATAACCTACTGTAAATGACAGAGGTTTCTTTATCTTAGATGATTACTTGGAATGGATTAGAAAGCTTGGAAGTTAACTTGTAAACTTTAAAGTGTTTATGAAGTGTTCTTGAGTAGTTGTTTTGTATGTTAATCTAGGTTAACTAGATTGAGCTAGATTATGAAAAAAATGATGAAGAACACTTAGAACAATAAGAGAGAAATTGAGAGAGAGTAATTTGATGCATAAAAGTTGGAATGAAAATGTGTTTATGGTTGGTGAAGAAAAATGTGATCCTACCCTTGAATATAAGGTTCCATTAGTTTGTATTTTTGTTAGATATTTCATGCTAGTTGCCAAATGATGGTTCCCACATGTTTAAATGACTCATTAAGGCTGCTAAGAGCTGATCATTGAAGTGTATATACCAATAGTATATACATTTAGAAGCTGTGTATTGTACGAGTACGAATACGGATTGAATACGAGTAAATAGTGTACTGTAGTAAATAGTGTTTTACTGTAGCAAATAGTGTTTTACTGTAGCAAATAGTGTTTTAGTTGTACATCTTTGATTTAATTGTATTTCTTATATATATATATATATATATATATATATATATATATATATATAATAATAATAATAATAAAAACTTACATCATAAAAAAATAAAACGATTATATAATTATCACAAGTTATGACGTTCGTGAATCATCAGGCAAACGGGGTGGTCAATTGTCAACATAAACTCATTTCAATTAATCAAGTCTTAACAAGTTTAATTGCTTAACATGTTGGAAACATTTATTCATGTAAATATTAATCTCATATAATATATAATCATGGAAAAGTTTGGGTCACTACAGTACACACATTGAACATCAATCTGCACACATAGTGAATGCCAATCTGTGCGCTGACCGAAAGTCAATTGGTACACGTACTGAATCATATAAAGTTCCTACTCATAATTTATAATTATAATATTTGTAATCTGACTAGGACAGTTTAGTCTCTCTTCATGTGTTAGTTTGTGAAAAATTATTTATAGTATGTTTTACATGTATACCATCTATGCATAAATTGAATGTCAATATGTGCAAGACTGAAAGTCATTGGTATTATGAAGTCAATCCTTTTTTCAGACTCAATATCAATTTGTATACTTGAATGTCAATAAGTTCATAGACTTAAAGTCAATCTATACACAGGACATCTCAATCTGTACACAGAGTGAATGTCAATCTGTGCACAAAATGAATATTTTTGTTTAATATTGAACATCTCATTCAACCACTAACGGCCAACAAGCTTGTATTTAGAGACAACTGAAAACCGACGTCGATCGAATTCGACAAAACTAAGTTATTATTGGAATTGAGCTATCATCCAAATCCGTGGCATTGTGAAATACGGAAGTTGAACATGTTGACCCATAATAATATGCTCTTTTGTATAATATGCTCTTTTGTATAATATGCTTCACTTGTGTTATAAATATGTTTTAATGTCTATTAATTATTTATGTAGATTATTGATCGTGTTTGTGTAAAGTGGTCAGTTGCGGAGCCCATGTATGTTTGGGGTGGTGAGACTTATCACAGTGTTGGAAGAATAATTGATATAGAAAGTGATGGTTTTTTTTAATTGAAATTCCAAATCGGCCCATGCCATGGCAAACTGATCCTTCTGACATGGAAAAGGTAGAGAATTTCAAGGTAACTAAATAAACATCATTTAAAAGATAAAATGATGGGTTAGTCCAGTTGGCTGAAGGATCATATTGGGTTTGGGTCCAAAACTTGTACTTGTAGGGCTGAACAAGCCAGGTCGATCAGGATGACCCAAACCCCATTAGTCACGAGATGTTTCCGATTAATTGAAGCAATGATTAGGATTGCACATATTTAAAGGAATTTTTGATAAATGCACTCTCAATAGAATCAAACACCATTCCAACTACTAGTCTAACACTATCAGTATCATCAACAATAGGAGTCTAAAATCTTATACCATGTGAACTTAAAGATTGAACACCAACAAAATAGTTTTCTGGAACATAAACATCTATAATGTACGAAATTGAACGTAGTAAGAACAAATAATACATCACAACATGCATAAGCTATGTGTATAAACTAGACGCAGATACATACCAGTAAATGCATAGATTGATTACATATAGGATAAGAATGAGTGTGATATAGAATGAGTGTGAAAACAGTTTAAAATAAGTACTTACAATTTCCATATGTATCAATAAACTCAAAAACCTCAAGATCATTAGCTTCGGCATCTACGTTTTTAGAATCAGCATCCACATTCGAATCAAAAACATCATGTCTAGACGAGTCCCCAATGCTTGTTGTAACGTTTGCCAAAACCTTGAGACAAATCTGCCATCCCTATCAGAAATAATAGAGATTGGTATTCAATGTCTGGAGACAACCTCCTTCAAGTATAGTCGTGCTAACTTCTCCATTTTATCATCTTCTCTCATTGGCAGAAAGTGTGCTGACTTGGTGAGACGATCGACTATTGTCCAAATAGTATCATAACCACTTGCAGTCCTTGGCAATTTAGTAATAAAATCCATGGTAATGTTTTCCCATTTCCATTCTGGGATTTCAGGTTGTTAAAGTAGACCTGGTGATTTCTGATGTTCATCTTTGACCTTAGAACACGTCAAACATTCTCCTACGTATTTAGAAATATCGGCTTTCATACACGGCCACCAAAAGTGTTTCTTGAGATCTTTGTACATCTTCCCCTCTCCGAGATGTATCGAATATCTGGTCTTATGTGCTTCCTTAAGAATCATTTCTCTCACATCTCCAAACTTTGGTACCCAAATTCTTTCAGCCCTATATCGGGTTCCGTCTCCCCGAATATTAAGATGTTTCTCCGATCCTTTGGGCATTTCATTCTTCAAATTTCCTTCTTTTAAAACTCTCTGCTGCGCCTTTTTTTATTTGAGTAGTAAGGTTAGTATGAATAATTATATTCATATCTTTTACCCGCAGAGGTTCTCTATCCTTCCTACTCAAAGCGTCGGCTACCACATTCGCCTTCTCCGGGTGGTATCGAATCTCAAACTCATAATCGTTCAATAGTTCAATCCACCTACGTTGCCTCATGTTCAGCTATTTCTGATCAAATATATGTTGGAGACTTTTGTGGTCGATATATATGATACTTTTGACCCCATATAAGTAATGTCTCCAAGTCTTTAATGCAAAAACAACCGTGCCTAATTCCAAATCATGTGTCGTATAATACTGCTCGTGAATCTTCAATTGTCTGGACGCATAAGCAATTACTTTCGTTCGTTGCATTAATACACAACCAAGGCCTTGTTTTGAGGCGTCACAATATATCACAAAATTATCATTCCCTTCAGGCAATGACAATATAGGTGCCGTAGTTAACTTTTTCTTCAACAATTGAAATGCTTTCTCCTGCTCATCCTTCCATTCAAATTTCTTCCCTTTATGCATTAATGCAGTCAAGGGTTTTGCTATTTTGGAAAAATCTTGGATGAACCTTCTGTAGTAATCAGCCAATCCTAAAAATTAGCGTATCTGCGTCAGAGTTTTCGGGGATTCCCATTTCTCAACGGTTTCAATCTTTGCCGGATTAACTTGAATACCTTCTTTGCCCACTATGCGACCGAGGAATTGAACTTCTTTCAACCAAAATGCACACTTTGAAAATTTAGCATACAGTTTCTCATTCCTCAACAATTCTAGCACTTTTCTTAAATGTTCTTCGTGCTCTTTCTCATTCTTTGAGTAGATAAGGATTTCATCGATGAAAACAATAACAAACTTGTCAAGATATAGCCCACACACTCGGTTCATGAGATCTATGAACACAGCTGTTGTGTTAGTCAATCCAAACGGCATAACCATAAACTCATAATGACCGTAACGCGTCCTAAAAGCAGTCTTTGGAATATCATCTTCCTTCACCCGCATTTGATGATACCCGGAACGTAAATCGATCTTCGAATAAACTGACGAGCCTTGTAGTTGATCAAATAAGTCGTCGATTCTCGGTAGTGGATAACGGTTTTTGATGGTAAGTTTGTTCAACTCTCCGTAGTCGATACACAACCTGAATGTACCATCCTTCTTTTTGACAAACAAAACAGGAGCTCTCCACGGTGATGTACTTGGTCGAATGAAACCACGCTCTAATAGTTCTTGTAATTGGCTCTGGAGTTCCTTCATTTCGCTGGGTGCGAGTCTGTATGGCGCACGAGCTATTGGTGCAGCCCCGGGTACAAGATCTATTTGGAATTCTGTGACGATCGCTCCAAATCCATATGGACGAACACATCATTCATCGATTTCATTGTGAGGTATTTGACCTCTATATGATACGTTTTGTAAACATTGCATTCTTTTAAAAAGATACACCATAAATGAATATTTAAATCAAAGGTTTTCGACATCTGATGATTTCTACATATAGACAATCACCGTAAATAATAATTTACAATAGTACTTCCATTGACAATGCTTTCAAAATAAGATACATGGTGATGATTTGGTGAATGCAACGTTTCCTTGATAAATATGCCATGTAAGACTCCATGCACATAGCTTGTCTAACATATAAGCAAACAGCGGAAGACTTCTAGGAACCTGAGAATAAACATGCTAACAAGTGTCAACACAAAGGTTGGTGAGTTAATAGTGTTAATGTTTCGCATAATCTGTATATAAAGGTGGATCACAAGATTTCAGTTGTTTCATCCAGAAACGTTTATCAAAATATTCTACAAGATTGAGCACCCTGGTAGCTAAACTTTAACGTTATAATAAGTACCCCTGTTTTAACATGCATACAACCAACATGTACAATACACGCAAACCAACGTGTACTAAACTCAAATAGCATACGTCTGTTTAATAGTTCAGGCTAGGGTTTCTAAACCTGGAACATACGGGGATGTCAAGCCCTATGGATCCATATACCACTATTCGCGCCCACCAGTTCTTATAACCGGCAGCTACTAGTTACCAAAGCTAAGGGATTTTCTGTTCAAACTCAGTGTTGAATTTAGTATGTACTTGTATCCATTGTGTTTAAAATAAAGTGCATGTATTCTCAGCCTAAAAATATAGATTGCAAAAGTAATTAAAAAGGGAGCAAATGAAATTCACCTTAGCAGCATATAAAGTCGTTCACCAAAATGTGACTGAAACTCGGATTACCAAATAACCGTAGATCTCAACCTAGAGAACATATATTGGTCAATAAATGTCTATTAAGCTAGGTCAGGTCATAGTGTATCACAATCCTAATGCTTGAGATCGACACACAAAAGTTATCCAAAGTCGTTTCAAAAAGTCAATTTTGACAATAGTTCAACAAAACGAGACGTGCCTTATATAAGAATTCATTTACTCGGTTGGTAATATTCAAAAATCCAATTTATCAATCTTACAAACAAGTTGTTTAAATATTAATTGCAGATTCAAAAGCAATTCCAATTAACGTCAATCATAATTCAGTTGACCATATCTTTTAATCCGTTCATCGAAACTATTCGATATCTAAATGAAAAGTTATTGATTTTTCGCCAGCTTTCCAAAAACATGCATATCATATACCTTTTTCCAGTAATATATGTATTTAATTCGTGATTCATTATAAACTGTTTAACAATGAAATTTAGCGTACAAGCATGCATAATTATATATACTCGAGCACTAGACATGGATACACAATTAACATATAAAAGATAAGATATGAATACTCACGTATCAATATTGAGATTCAATATTGTGGGAAAGTACGTAGACGTAATGGAGATGATAAACACTAGGTTTGATTTGCCAATAATACCCACGTACATTACCCATAACCTCCATAGCTATAACCCATAGTTTCCTTAACTCTTTCCCGCTCGAAAACTCATTTTGAAAGTGACACGCTCATGACCTCGTCTTAGTATTTTATGTATAATACTAATAATAATAATAAGATTAATAATAATAATATTAATCTTAATAATAATAATAATAATAATAATAACAATAAATAATAAATACTTACGAATTAATAATGAAATGAAATCAGAAGCAAGATGTTCGAGCTTTTATAGATGTGGCCTGAAAATCGTGAGGTTCCATCTCACATATTTTTGTTTTCTTGTTTGTCGACATAATTTAAATATTAATATATAATTTATATAATTTATATAATTAATTATATATTATATTAAATTCACTTGCATAGTTGACTTGTAATTTTTGTTCCGATATGTCGTACGTCGTTACTCGACTTATGTGCCGGTTCCGGTTTTTTGAATGTCCTTTAGTACATTTAGAAAACTTGAATTTTACGTTTCGTGTCAAGTACCTTTGTCAAAATATAGCCTTAAATTATCCATAAACTATACCACTCAAAGTATATCTTAAACTTTAGAGTGTTTTGGTCATTTACTTCTATAAATCATCGTCTCGCTATTTGTTAACTTATCTAAATATTAATCGAATCAATAATCGAATGTTAATATCGTTTACTAAATAACTTGAAATCATATATATATATATATATATATATATATATATATATATATATATATATATATATATATATATATATATATATATATATATACACACACACATTAAGTTATATATATATTGTTCGTGAATCTTCGAGAACAGTCAAAGAATAATTGATTACATGAATATAGTTCCAAAACTTTGAGACTCAACATTATAGACTTTGCTTATCGTGTCAAAAACATTAAATCATTTAAAGATAAAGTTTAAATTTGGTCAGAAATTTCCCGGTCATCACAGTACCTACCCGTTAAAGAAATTTCGTCCCGAAATTTAAGTGAGGTCGTCATGGCTAACAATAAAAATGTTTTCATGACGAATATGAGTTGATAAATAGAATTTTAGCACCATTGAATAATATGGATAAAACAATCCGATTTCTCGAAGCGTATGAGAGAAATTATCGCAAGAGAGTGAAATGAAGGAATAGAGATTCGTCTTAATTTTTGACGTAGTAACGATTGATTTTCCGGAATTTAAGGAATAGAAAATCTTCATAATCTAAATAAGATTTAATTCTTCGAAATTTAGGGAAATTAAGATTTCCTTTAAATTCGTAATCTGCCTCGATTGTTATGTCTGATATTTCGCTATAAATTAACCACTTCCATTTCATTATTTTCACCACTCCTACATCTTCTTCCTTATTTCATACTTCCAAAAGATTGTGAAATGCTTAATCCGGTTCTGATTCTTGATATTTTCTTGGCTATCGTATCTTTCATTCTTCTTTTTCATCTGCCACCAGAGGAAGTTATTTTCTTCTACTATTACCTTGGGGTTATAGTATTTTTCATTCTCCCATGTCTTTATATTGCTATACGCATTGATATAAATGGTTTGTGATATATGTGTTGTTGTCAGGCTTTATATTTTCCCTTATATTTAGGAGCTCCATGCTTTCGTTTTTCCTTCCCGACTTCAAGTCAAGCGAATAATGGTCCAGAATTCGTAGCTATACATTTCGGAATGAACATAGTTAATGTTCTAAGAAAGAAATTGTAATGACACGATCTTGATTTGTCAAATTACCAGAATATCTGGAAAATACTGAATCATCAAGAAAAGTATTTTCTTGATATATTTAGAGATTAAATAGAATGAAAGAGTTATGTAACATGGTTCATGATGAGGGTGTGATCTGTGAACCTTTATCACGTTCCATTAGAAACTCAGCATGACTTACTGTAATGTAATCACGTTGATCAAGTGTCATTATATTATACTAACTCATGCTTCAGTTTCCAACACTGCTTCAAAATATTCATAATTTAAACTCGAAGGTTTACAGAATATAGAAACTAAACAGTTTCCTTTATGATGAAATACAGATAACGCGAGGAGATAAATGATTTTAGATAAGGATAGTTATGAAAATACCTTCAGAAATATCGAGGATATTTATAATGAAATATACGATGATATCTTTGAATTTCTAATATCGAAGGATGATGAAGAAGATTTGTCCATAAAAGTTTAGAGTCAGGAGCAAGGTACTCGTTAATATCTTCAGCAGATACTGAATCATTTGGATTCTTTAAAGGCAGGTTTAGTCTTTGTGATTTGTCCACAGCCTCCTTCATGGTCTGCTCAATCCGTTTTTCAGTTCCAAACATTCTCTTTTTCTCAGCTTTACCACCATACTATTCTTTATCATCAAACTTTTGACTGTTAAGGTTGTTTACAGTTTTTGCTGCTTCATCAGCATTGTTCCAATTTCAAAGAACTAGTTCATAGTTTGGGATGTTTTTCAGAAACTTCACATTCGAAGTGTGTAAGTCTAGAAGATAAATCTTATCTATATATAACTGTTGTCGTAGAAAATGCTGCGAGATTCAAAATACTGATTGCTAATTCCCGGTGGTTGGTATGGCAATTATTGTTACAAGATGTGGATGAGTACATGATAGGGTTTCAATGAGTATAAGGATTTTTCGAAAGGTCAAGGATTAATAAGGTTGTTGGTAAATTTACTGCTAATGTGGTGGAACATGAAAGGTTCCCCAGTAACAAAAACGTATATGCCAAAGTTACAAGTCTGAAAGGTCGTCGTTGACTGGTTGAACGGTTGATAATACTGGATACATTGAAAAGGAATTGCAAGGTTATTTTCGGTAAAAATAATGCTAATGGATTGATGCGTTGAAACAGTACCTTTATTTATGAACGGATTTGAGTTGTTTTGTTACACGAATTGATTTATTGTATATATGGTATTTTAAACATTTTAGGTTGGTTTCAAACATATATAGGCAACTGGTCCTATCTATGTAGTTTAGTTTGTTGGTAAATCCGGTTCGTTCCACAAGGAGACAGTGTTCAATGGTTTTTTAATATAGTCTTTGAAGTTAAACTTATTTTAAGGGGGTTTTGGATTAGGAATTGATAATACTACATAAAAATATAACTTAATCCTAATTTAATTGAACTACTTACTAATTTATACGAATACATTATTTATAATTATTAACTTAAAAGTGAATTAATTGAAATTATACTAATAAATTTATTACTAAATGATAATTAATAAAATAATAACTTTTAATAAAACTAATTGTTTAGAATTTTGTTTTGCGCAATTATAATATAAATTTATTTAAATTAACTAAATAGCATGTTTTTACTAAATTAATATAAATTAAGAGGAAGTATAATATTTAACTAATTATAAACTAATTACTAATTATAAATTATCATAATTAATACGAATTATAAATTAATAACTTAAATATAATAATAAAATATTTAAAACCCTAAATTTTAACCCAGTATGCTACAGTATTCGTATTATACTTACGCATTCTGCGTAATGATGTACGCGTTCCGCGTATGTTTTGAATGGTACGCGTATCGTGTAGAATTATACGCGATCCGCGTATGTTATAATCCAGGTGACAAACAGTACTGGTACAAACTTGAATTATAATGTTGTATTTTTTTTTCTTTTTAGTTTTACTGAATAAATGTATGTGAATAATAAAAATAATAATTGACAATAAATAAATGGGAGTGTTTACTTAAATGTGTCACCTCTAGATCCATGGATTGTTTTAAGTTTAAGCTCGTATTAAAATGTTTAGTATAAAACTTATATTTTCCTTTCGAAAAAATAATAAGTTTGACTAACTAAATTAAGTCTAATTTTCATTGGATTATATTTAGATAGTTACTAGTCCTTAAGTATTTAAATTGAGACCCAACCCAGTTTTGACCTTCGCCAAAATCCAAATCATAACGGTTTCCCTTTTTACAATTTCATTATTATATGACTCGTGATATTACCCAAACCACCGAACCTTACTTTTTAATTTAGTGTTAGTAAATTAGTTATAAGTTCGTCTAGATCATTTTTAATGTTGAAGATTAATTTATATAAATAAAAATAACTTTCGTTATTTTAATCTTACAAATTAAGTGACAGGGGTAAAATATTCAAATACATAATAATGGTTCTTTTAATTAGGCTCAATGTTAAAAATACTAAAGTTACATTTTAATTTTTACAAGTGATAACAATCCATTTCACTAGGGGCTCTACATTTAAGCAAACACTAGGGAGATTAGCTACTCATTATACTAAGGAAAACATGAAAATATAAATGTACAAACATAATAATAACGATAAAAACTGATAACGATAATTTTAACAGAATATACTTACGAAAATCTTCACTCTCAATTACTTTAAACAGTAGAAAATTACAATAATAACACCCCTTTAGCGCGTACAATAATACCCTTAATCGCAAACAATACCCTTAAAAACTGAAACTATCCTAAAAATTGAACCTTGAAGCTGAAAATAATAAAGATTACAAAATACACTCGAAAATAAATTTGATGTGTACTGTATTAAATTGTATGTGTGAAAATATGTCTCTTGAAATGTGTACTGAATTCTCCCCCTTTTGTATCTCTCCTCTTGTGTCTTTTTGTACTGTAAGTATACTCCGTATTATAAGTTTGAGATTCAAGTAGTAGTAGGTGAAATGAGTGTATACTCCTTTCTTGTTGTACCACTGAAAAAAAGAAATTATATAAAATACAAAAGCAGCCATCCCATTTGCATTTGAATCTGGATCTGGACAGGCTATTACGCGTTTCACGTAGATGCCCACACGATACGCGTACGGCTTAAATACTACGCGTTTCGCGTAGACTTTCACACGTTTCGCTTAAGTGTAACCGACAGTTTTCTAATTTTTATTTTATGTTTTGCTCTCTGTTTATCCCGTGTTTACGTATATCGACTTGGAACTTTTTTATTTGAACTCTTCTCTTCGATCATCTTGAACTTGCATTCGGGTAAACATTATCTTGATACATATTTGGTTTGAATCCGTCGTTTTATCGTTGTTTTATCAAACTTCAAGCTCGTGTTTACTTTTGTCGTTTTTCTCGTGAATTATACATTTGAATGTCTTCGTTTCAGTAAAAGCTGATAAAATATAAATGATATTGCGTCGGAATATATGTATGTTTAAAGCAATATCATGGATCTTGCACAGATTTTAAAGTCAGAGTATAGCTTTGAAAGATGTGGAGATTTAAGAGTGATGTCACCGGTTCAGAGTTATGACTTGGATTCTGATCCGTCAATATCATAATATGTAATTGAATTTGTATGAAAATGATTGTATATCGTTGTGAGCATTGTTAATAATTTTTGAATCAAAGTTGAAAAATGTACAGTATAACATATTAATTGTGAACTTATATATTTCTCGGGTATTACCTACCCGTTAAAGATTTCACATTTAATTTTTATTACCGTCTTTTTGAAAATATATATATATATGTATATTTTCTTCAGATGTAATACAGATTTAATGAGTTAATATCATATTAAACTCATTTGATTTTTTTTTTGCTTGACTTAGAAATTATTAATCTCTAAAACATTAAAGATTACATAATCTTTACGGAGTATTTCGCTAATGTAATCGATACTTCATTATTTATTCTTATTCCTCGGTGAACGATGTTGATGCTCGTGGAATTTTTGTGAACCTTATAAGGCACAGATGATGTTTTCTGGAAAGTTTCGAGTACATCGAAAATGAAAATGTAAGATCAATTATGTAATTGAATAATACACTTGGTTTATTATGAAATGGAATTCATTGAGTTGAAACAGAGATTGTAGTTAACGATGGTTAAGTCGTTAACGAAGGATGTACATCATAGCATATTAGTAATATGAATTAACCGAGTAGTACCTACCAGTTAAGATTCACATGTAATAGCTTAGTACGAAAAGATTTATTTTGATTTCAAAATTCATATATATTAAATATACATAAAATTTCTTCAGGGGAAATGAGTTAATACTTCATCGGTTATTATTGCTGGTATTTCTTGGTAACTATGGTGCATATGACGTTGATGCTCGTGGAACAGATTGTGAAGTTGAGGTTTATGATGCGGATGTTGTTGTTGGTGGTAATGGTAATGTTGGTGTTGTTGTCGGTGGTACTGTTGATGCCGGTGATGCTGCTGGTGCTTGTAACCTTTGCACCATATTCTCCAAAGCCACTGCCCGAGCGCGAAGCTCGTTGACTTCTTCTACTACACTGGGATGATTGGCGGTTCGGACGAGGGAATGAATAAGATCCAGAATTTGAGATAGTATATTATCGTGACGAGATACTCTGGAAATGAGAGAGAAAATGGTGTCTCGAACAGGTTCGCCGGTAAGTGCTTCAGGTTCTTCGCCAAGAGGGCAATGTGGTGGATGGAAGGGATCGCCTTCTTCTTGTCTTCAATGATTAAGTAAGCTACGAACCCATCCCTAATTCATCCAGAATAGGTGATGGCTGATTGGTTGATCCATTCCGGTTACACTATCTTCGGAATTCAGGTGAATATCCATATCGGAATAGCTGTCAGAGTTTAAGGAATTTGAACTAGATACAGGATCCATCTTGTATAATTAGGGAGATGATTTTTAATATGAATTAGATTATTGAATTTAGTTTGGTATTCTTCAATACATAATTTACATATATGTATATATAATACTAAAATTCCATAAATCACGGAGAAATTTTCGGAAGATGTCAGGAAAAGTTTACAGTAACAGATACGCTAAGATATGAATTTTTGTCTATACACTATTTATACAATAAATGAAGAAAAACGTGTCTAGACTTAAGAATGATAAACATGTAATTTCCGACAAGAAATGATAAGCAAAACTTTTTACATGCAGACACGGTCGAAGTCCAGACTTACTAATGCATCCTAACAACTATCAATTAGACACACTCATGCAAGACCTGGTTCACTAGGACCAACGCTCTGATACCAACTGTGACGATTGCTCCAAATCCATATGGACGAACACATCATTCATCGATTTCATTGCGAGCTATTTGACCTCTATATGATACGTTTTGTAAACATTGCATTCTTTTGAAAAGGTACAGCATAAATGAATATTTAAATCAAAGGTATTCGACATCTGATGATTTCTACATATAGACAATCACCGTAAATAATAGTTTACAATAGTACTTCCATTGACAATGCAGTCAAAATAAGATACATGGTGATGATTTGGTGGATGCAACGTTTCCTTGATAAATATGCCATGTAAGATTCCATGCACATAGCTTGTCTAACATATAAGCAAACAGCGGAAGACTTCTAGGAACCTGAGAATAAACATGCTAACAAGTGTCAACACAAAGGTTGGTGAGTTCATAGTTTTAATGTTTCGCATAATCTGTATATAAAGGTGGATCACAAGATTTCAGTTGTTTCATCCAGAAACGTTTATCAAAATATTCTACAAGATTGAGCACCCTGGTAGCTAAACTTTAACGTTATAATAAGTACCCCTGTTTTAACATGCATGCAACTAACATGTACAATACACGCAAACCAACGTGTACTAAACTCAAATAGCATACGTCTGTTTAATAGTTCAGGCTAGGGTTTCTAAACCTGGAACAGACGGGGATGTCAAGCCCTATGGATCCATATACCACTATTCGCGCCCACCAGTTCTTATAACCGGCAGCTACTAGTTACCAAAGCTAAGGGATTTTCGGTTCAAACTCAGTGTAGAATTTAGTATGTACTTGTATCCATTGTGTTTAAAATAAAGTGCATGTATTCTCAGCCTAAAAATATAGATTGCAAAAGCAATTAAAAAGGGAGCAAATGAAACTCACCTTAGCAGCATATAAAGTCGTTCACTAAAATGTGACTGAAACTCGAATTACCAAAAACCGTAGATCTCAACCTAGAGAACATATGTTGGTCAATAAATGTCTATTAAGCTAGGTCAGGTCATAGTGTATCACAATCCTAATGCTCGAGATCGACATACAAAAGTTATCCAAAGTCGTTTCAAAAAGTCAATTTTGACAATAGTTCAACAAAACGAGACGTGCCTTATATAAGAATTCATTTACTCGGTTGATAATATTCAAAAATCCAATTTATCATTCTTACAAACAAGTTGTTTAAATATTAATTGCAGATTCAAAAGCAATTCCAATTAACGTCAATCATAATTCAGTTAACCATATCTTTTAATCCGTTCATCGAAACTATTCGATATCTAAATGAAAAGTTATTGATTTTTCTCCAGCATTCCAAAAACATGCATATCATATACCTTTTTCCAGTAATATATGTATTTAATTCGTGATTCATTATAAACTGTTTAACGACAAAATTTAGCGTACAAGCATGCATAATTATATATACTCGAGCACAAGACATGGATACACAATTAACATATAAAAGATAAGATATGAATACTCACGTATCAATATTGAGATTCAATATTGTGGGAAAGTACGTAGACGTAACGGAGATGATAAACACTAGGTTTGATTTGCCAATAATACCCACGTACATTACCCATAACCTCCATAGCTATAACACATAGTTTCCTTAACTCTTTCCCGCTCGAAAATCCATTTTGAAAGTGACACGCTCATGACCTCGTCGTAGTATTTTATCCATAATACTAATAATAATAATAAGATTAATAATAATAATATTAATCTTAATAATAATAATAATAATAATAATAATAATAATAATAATAATAACAACAACAACAATAAATAATAAATACTTACGGAGTAATAATGAAATGAAATCAGAAGCAGAATGTTCGAGCTTTTATAGATGTGGCCTGAAAATCGTCCCCATGCGATCGCATGGGTCTGAGGAGCATTGGCCATGCGATCGCATGGCCTGAGGTTCCAGCTCACATATTTTTGTTTTCTTGTTTGTCGACATAATTTAAATATTAATATATAATATATATAATTTATATAATTAATTATATATTATATTAAATTCACTTGCATAGTTGACTTGTAATTTTTGTTCCGATATGTCGTAAGTCATCACTCGACATATGTGCTGGTTCCGGTTTTTCGAATGTCCTTTCGTACATTTAGAAAACTTGCATTTTACGTTTCTTGTCAAGTACCTTTGTCAAAATATAGCCTTAAATTATCCATAAACTATACCACTCAAAGTATATCTTAAACTTTCGAGTGTTTTGGTCATTTACTTCTATAAATCATCGTCTCGCTATTTGTTAATATATATATATATAATATATACATTTTCATTTTGAAATAGTATTTTACTGTAGCAAAGTTACTGTAGCAAATAGTGATTTTCAAAAAACACTGTAGCTTTTCGGGTACTGTAGCAATTCGAAAATACTGTAGCAAATTAGTGTTATACTGGTTCATCTTAAACGTTTTAGTTAACTTATCTAAATATTAATCGAATCAATAATCGAATGTTAATATTGTTTATTAAATAACTTGAAATCATATATATATATATATATATATATATATATATATATATATATATATATATATATATATATATATATATATATATGCACATTAAGTTATATATATATTGCTCGTGAATCTTCGAGAGCAGTCAAAGAATAATTGATTACATGAATATAGTTCCAAAACTTTGAGACTCATCATTACAGACTTTGCTTATCGTGTCGAAAACATTAAATCATTTAAAGATAAAGTTTAAATTTGGTCGGAAATTTCCCGGTCATCACAAATTCAACGGATCGATGTGGAGGTAGTGATAATGCTAAAAACGAACATATATTTCATAGCATTATCCCTCAAGAAAGACAAGCTTTTAGTTGCAATTGTTCTATTTACAAGTAATATTCGTTTAAATAATAAAAGGTGAAGATAAAAAACAGATTCGACGAATTGAAGATGCAAACGACCAAAAAGCTCAAAAGTACAAAGTACAATCAAAGTGGTTCTAATTGTTGATGAGAAACGTCTCAAAATTACAAGAGTACAAGACGCGAAACGCAAAGTACAAGATATTAAATTATACGCAAGGACGTTCAAAAATTCGGAACCGGGACCAAAGTCAACTCTCAACGCTCGACGCAACGGACTAAAAATTACAAGTCAACTATGCACATAAATATAATATAATATTTAAATAATTCTTATAATTATTTATATATTATATTTATTTATTAAAACGTCGACAAACAAGAAAACAAAATCATGTGAGCGGATACCTACCACCATGCGATTGCATGGCCTGGAGGCACAAAAGCCATGCAATCGCATGACCCTGAAATCCAGGCCTGGTCCTATAAAGTTCGCTAGTTTTGGCCAAAATAAACACATCTTTCTCTTCTTCCTTCATACGTAAAATATATATATATATATATATATATATATATATATATATATATATATATATATATATATATATATATATATATATATATTTTAATTTTAATTTTAATTTTAAATTCTAATAATAAGGGTATGTTAGCGAATGTTGTAAGGGTGTAAGTCGAAATTCTGTTCGTGTAACGCTACGCTATTTTTAATCACTGTAAGTTATGGTTAATGTTATTTTTAATTTAATGTCTCGTAGCTAAGTTATTATTATGCTTATTTAATGCCGAAGTAATCATGATGTTGGGCTAAATATTAAAATTGGGTAATTGGGCTTTGTACCATAATTGGGGTTTGGACAAAAGAACGTCACTTGTGGAAATTAGACTATGGGCTATTAATGGGTTTTATATTAACTAAATGATACCTCGTTAAATTAATATATATACTTATAATTTGACGTATTTATATATAACCACATACGCTTGACTGGGTACGGTGGGCGGGATATCTATAAATACCAATAATTGTTCATTTTACCGGACACGGAACTGGATTAATAGTTAATAGACTTGTTGAAACAGGGGTGGATTACATTCAAGGGTAATTGGTGTAATTGTTAACAAAGTAGTAAAACCTTGGTTTACACGCAGTCGATAACCTGGTGTATTCATTAAACAAAGTATTAAAACCTTGTTACAATTCGAATCCCCAATTAGTTGGAATATTTGACTTCGAGAATAAGAATAATTTGACGAAGACTTTCGCACTTTATGATTATGACTGATGGACTATTATGGACAAATCCGTATGGACATATCGAATAATCCAGGATAAAGAACAATTAACCCATGGGAATAAACTAAAATCAACATGTCAAACATCATGATTATGGAAGTTTAAATAAGCATAATTCTTTTATTTTATATTTAATTGGACTTTTAATTATTGCACTTTTATTTATTGTCATTATATTTAATTGCACTTTTAATTATCGTACTTTTTAATTATCGCAATTTTATTTTATCGCACTTTTATTTATCGCAATTTCATTATCGTTATTTACTTTACGTTTTAAATTAAGTCTTTTATTTATTTAATATTTTACATTAGGTTTTAACTGCGACTAAAGTTTTAAAATCGACAAACCGGTCATTAAACGGTAAAAACCCCCTTTTTATAATAATAATATTACTTATATATATATTTGTATTTTTATAAATTAAACTAATATAGCGTTAAAGCTTGTTTAAGTGTATCGCTGTGGAATGAACCGGACTTACTAAAAACTACACTACTGTACGATTAGGTACACTGCCTATAAGTGTTGTAGCAAGGTTTAGGTATATCCATTCTATAAATAAATAAATATCTTGTATAAAATTGTATCGTATATAATAGTATTTCGTAATAAAATTAATATTATTTCCTAGTACACCTCGCACACATCAAGTATTTTTGGCGCCGCTGCCGGGGACAATTCTGCTTAAACGCCGGAAGCGCAACGCTATATAAAAAAAAGATTTTTATTAATTTTTAGTTTACTTTTATAAAAATACGCTTTATAATATATTCAAAAATATAAAAAGAAAAACAAAAATATAATTATTTTTAAGAGTTTGTTAAACATATAAGTTTTATAAAGTTTCTTTATTTTTATTTTAGTTTTTAAAATTAAATTTTTATTTAAGTTATATTTTTATTTTATATAATATTAAAACAGAAAACAGAAAAAAATAAAATAAATAAAACTACTCGGCCCGTACTGTAGCAGCCCGTAACCTGGCCCGAAACCATAGCTCATGCGATCGCATGAGCCCGAAGGCAAATTCTCATGCGATCGCATGAGAGTACCAGACACGCCAGAATTGACTTTCCTCTGCAATCATTACGGCGTAATTATTATTATTATTATTTAATTTAAACCCTAATTAGGGTTAGATTATTTAATTAGTTAATTTAGTTTTTATTTAATTTATATTTTAAGTTTAATTAGTTGAATTAAATTATAAAATTAATAGTTTTATAAAATAAATAGTATAAAAATAATATTTTTATACAAATTGTACTTTTTACAACTTTAAGTATATTTTTATATTTTGTACCTCTTTTTATTCGTTTTAGCGTAATATTTGTATTTTTCGCTCGTATTTAATTCTAAGACATAGTTTTTGCCATAGTTATTTTTATTTCTAGATTTTTAGGCTTTGCCGTAAAATCCCTTAAGTACTTTTTCTTTAGACTAAGATTTAGATGCTTTAGAATTTTGCGACGCCGTTTTATATATTTTAGTACATTTTTAAGTTATTGCCATTTGGGATATAGAATTTCTTTTAAGCTTTAATATTTTTAGACGCAACTTTTAATTCTTAGTTTTTAGTTCCTTTTTAAGTTTCTACGCTCTACATTCTTATTTTTATTTTTCGACGCCTATTATTTTTCGACGTTTTTCGACGTGCTCTTTTTCTTTCTTATTTCTCGACATTCTAGTTTTAGGATATAGAATTTTTCTATTTCTTCCCTCTAAATTTCTTTAAATTACGAAAAATTATTTTAAGCGGTTAAATTGATAGACATCAAAATTTGCTGGTTCGTAGTAATAGTTAGATTTGTACGTGGACCGGGTTATTGGAGCCAAACAGTACTCAATTATATTGAGACCAAACGAATCCTGCCCCTCTGCTGCATCTTTTGGCTATTCGAAACGTGGGCAAAATCAGAAAAGTCTATTAATTTGATAACTTATATAATTTTTCTTCCTTTTTAAAAACTAATAAGATATTCAGTTAATGCACCGAGCAAAACGTTCACCATCTTTTGTACGTTCACCACCTATAACTCGATCAATACATGTAGCAAATATTGTCGCCGTTGATTTTTCTTTAGAATCGTCATCTAGTCGACCAAGTACTCTAATTCAAATTTCCGATAATCCATTTTTTGAACCCGACCTCACAATTGAGAATCCGGAGAATATTCAGGGATGATTCCGAGATCCTGAACCATTAATCTTTCCTCCGGAACCACCAATCATTCAAACAGAGATTTTCGAGGAACGAACCATTAAATCAGAATCCTCTAGTGATTCAGATTCAACAAATTCAATCATGGAAAATCTGGAACCTCTAAGTATGGAAGACCGAATGAGAGCTAAACGCACTGGCCAAGGTCACGCAATTACTCAACCAGACATTAATGCGCCAGATTATGAAATCAAAGGACAAATCCTACACATGGTGACTAATCAATGCCAATTTAGTGGTGCACCGAAGGAAGATCCAAATGAACATCTTCGTACCTTTAATAGGATCTGTACACTATTTAAAATAAGCGAAGTGGAGGATGAACAGATATATCTCATGTTATTTCCCTGGACTTTAAAGGGAGAAGCCAAAGATTGGTTGGAATTGTTACCTGAAGCGGCGATTGATACATGGGACGTTTTAGTTGAAAATTTTCTTAAACAATTCTTTCTGGCATCTAAAGCCGTGAGACTTCAAGGAGAAATTGTTACTTTCACACAGAAGCCAAATAAAACTTTATATGAAGCTTGGACAAGATTTGGAAAGTTATTGAGAGGATGTCCGCAACATGGTTTAGATACTTGTCAAATAGTACAAATATTTTACCAAGGATGCGACATCACTACAAGAAAAGACATAGATATAGCAGCTGATGTTTTCATTATGAAGAAAACAGCAACTGATGCTTATAAAATTATTGATAACACTGCTTCCCACTCACATGAGTGGCACCAAGAAAAAGATATCGTTAGATCATCTAAAGCAGCTAGATCCGATTCTAGCCATGACTTAGATTCCATTTCTGCGAAGATAAATGCTGTCAAGAGACGAATGGAAAAGATGACTAAGGATATTCACTCAATACGAATTAGTTGTGAGCAGTGTGGAGGACCACATTTGATAAAAGATTGTCTCAGTATTGAACTAACAATGGAACAAAGAGAGAATGTTTCATACATGAACCAAAGGCCTGGAAATAATTATCAGAATAATTATCAACCGCCAAGACCAATCTACAATCAAAACCAGAATTATAACCGAAATGTTCTATACAACAATCAACAAGGTCCAAGTAATCAACAAGTATCCAATAATACTTACAATCAGCAAAGACCTATTTTTCAAAACAAACCACGACAACCCGATAATAAAAAGCCAAATTTAGAAGATATGATGTCGAAGCTAGTTGAATCTCAAACTCAATTTTTCACATCTCAGAAACAAACCAATGAACAAAATGCTCAAGCATTTAGAAATCAACAAGCTTCTATTAAAAATTTGGAGCAAGAAGTGAGCAACCTAGCAAGGTTGATAGGTGAAAAAAAACCGGGAAGTCTACCTAGTGATACAAATGCTAACCCCCGGAATGAAACAGCTAAAGCCATTACCACAAGAAGTGGTATTACACTTAAACCACCTGAAATACCTGTAATTTCTGATGACACTAATCCTACTCCACAAGAACCACAATCTGAAGAAGATAAGAAAAAAGAACCGGTAGTTGAAAAGGTTATTGAAGATAACACAGTTAAGGCTAAACCTTATGTTAAACCATACCAACCACCACTTCCTTACCCGAGTAAAATGAGAAAAGAGAGACTTGAAGCCGAGCAATCCAAATTCTTGGATATGTTTAAACAGATAAATGTAAATCTTCCTTTCATTGATGTGATATCAGGAATGCCTAGATATGCTAAATTCTTGAAAGGTCTAATCACAAATAGAAAGAAAATGGAAGAACTCTTGGCTGTTACTATGAATGCTAATTGTTCAGCAGTGCTGTTGAATAAGATATCAGAAAAACTATCTGATCCAGGAAGTTTCACAATTCCATATTTTCTGGGTAGTCTTAGTTCAATAGAAGCATTGGCAGACTTAGGTGCTAGTATAAATTTAATGCCGTATTCACTATACGCTAAACTAGACCTTGGAGAATTGAAACCAACACGAATAAGCATACAACTAGCTGATCGATCTGTAAAATATCCTAGAGGGATAATGGAGAACATGCTAGTTAAAGTTGATATTTTAGTATTTCCAGTAGATTTTGTTATTCTGGATATGGAAGAAGATTCTCAAGTTCCTCTCATATTAGGAAGACCATTCTTAAACACGGCTAAAGCAATGATAGACGTGTTTGGTAAGAAACTGACCCTAAGTATAGAGGACGAGAGTGTTACCTTTTCTGTGGATAGAGCAATGCAACAACCGCAATCTGCAGATGATACATGTTATTATATTCAAACTATAGAATCACATGCAGAATTATTAGAAGAATTTCCAGAATTACAAGGAACAGGAGAATGTTCTTTAGGAGAAGGAACTGAACCAATTGATGAAACTGAAATGTTAGCTACACTTATGGCTAATGGATATGAACCAACAACAGAAGAAATTTAAATGCTAAAAGAGGAAGACATATATCGATATAAATCATCGATAGAAGAACCACCGACATTAGAGTTAAAGCCACTTCCAAACCATTTGGAATACGCTTATTTACATGGTGAATCTGAATTACCTGTAATAATATCGTCTTCTCTTACTGAAAATGAAAAATCTCAACTCATTTATGTGCTAAAAGCTCATAAATCAGCTATTGCATAGAAAATTCATGATATTAAAGGAATAAGTCCTTCGTATTGCACACATAAAATCCTTATGGAAGAAGGTCATAAAACGTATGTGCAATGCCAACGAAGACTAAATCCTAATATGCAAGATGTTGTTAAGAAAGAAATTATTAAACTGCTAGATGCAGGTTTAATTTATCCAATTTCTGATAGTCCATGGGTAAGCCCAGTTAAATGCGTGCCTTAGAAGGGTGGCATGACTGTCATCACAAATGAGAAAAATGAGCTTATTCCTACTAGGACTGTAACAGGATGGCGTGTATGTATTGATTATAGAAAATTAAATGACGCCACCAGAAAAGATCACTTTCCCTTACCTTTTATTGATCAAATGTTGGAAAGATTAGCCGGAAATAGTTACTATTGTTTTCTTGATGGTTTTTCCGGATATTTTCAAATTCCAATAGCACCCGAAGACCAAGAGAAAACCACATTCACGTGCCCTTATGGTACTTTTGCTTACAAACGCATGCCATTTGGACTTTGCAACGCCTCTGCAACCTTTCAAAGGTGCATGATGGCGATTTTTCACGACATGATAGAAGAATGCATGGAAGTTTTCATGGATGACTTTTCAGTCTTCGGTGATACATTTGAATCATGTCTAGTTAATCTTGAACGAATGCTTATTAGATGCGAACAATCAAATCTAGTTCTTAATTGGGAGAAATGTCATTTCATGGTTAAAGAAGGCATCGTTCTTGGTCATAAAATTTCAAAGGAAGGAATTGAAGTGAATAGAGCTAAAGTAGATGTAATTGCTAAACTTCCACATCCCACCAATGTTAGAGGAGTTAGGAGTTTTCTAGGGCATGCCGGTTTTTACCGACGTTTCATAAAAGATTTTTCTTAAATTGCCACTCCTATGAATAAACTCCTAGAAAAGGATGCTCCATTCATCTTTTCAGATGAATGCATCAAATATTTTAATATTCTTAAAGAAAAACTCACTAATGCGCCAATCATGATAACTCCAAATTGGAATCTACCATTCGAACTAATGTGCGATGCTAGTGATTTTGCAATGGGAGCCGTTTTAGGACAAAGGATTGAAAAATGATTTCAAACTATATATTATGCTAGTAAGACGTTACAAGGAGCACAAACAAATTACACAACTACTGAAAAAGAACTCCTTGCTATTGTCTTTTTTTTTTGACAAATTTCGATCATATCTCGTTGTAGCTAAAACGGTGGTCTATACCTACCATTCTGCTCTTAGATACCTATTTTCGAAACAAGATGCCAAACCAAGATTAATCCGTCGGATCTTACTCTTACAAGAGTTTGATATTGAAATCCGAGATAAAAAGGGAGCAGAAAATCTCGCCGCTGATCATCTTTCTCGTCTTGAAAATCCCGAATTAGAAGCTCTAAATGAATCGGCCATACAAGACAACTTTTCTGATGAATATCTATTGAAGATAGATTATAATGAAATTCCATGGTTTGCAGACTATGCAAACTACTTAGTATGTGGATTCCTTGAAAAAGGATTATCGTACCAAAAACGAAAGAAATTCTTTAGTGATATAAAACACTATTTCTGGGAAGATCCACATTTGTTTAAAAGTTATCCCGATGGAATAATACGCCGATGTGTATTCGGAGATGAAGCTAGTAAACTCTTAAACCATTGTCACACAGGACCAACAGGGGGGCGTTTTGGGCCTCAACTAACAGCAAGAAAAGTTTATGATGCTGGATTCTATTGGCCTACAATTTTCAAAGACGCACACCTTCTTTACAAATCCTGTGATGCTTGTCAAAGGGCCAAAAAAATAAGTCAACGTGATGAAATGCCACAAAATGTCATTCAAGTATGTGAAGTATTTGACATTTGGGGTATTGACTTTATGGGTCCATTTCCAAAATCTCATAATAATCTCTACATTCTCGTTGCCATTGATTATGTATCTAAATGGGCGAAAGCACAAGCTCTCCCGACTAACGATGCACGAGTTGTAGTCAACTTTTTAAAACGTCTTTTTACAAGGTTTGGAACACCAAAAGCTTTAATAAGTGATCGGGGAACTCATTTCTGTAATAATCAACTTGAGAAAGTTCTTAAAAGATATGAAGTAACTCATAAAATCTCCACTGCTTATCATCCACAAACAAGTGGACAAGTTGAAAATACCAACCGAGCATTAAAACGTATTCTAGAAAAAATTGTAGGATCAAATCCGAAGGAATGGTCTATGAAATTGGAGGATGCACTCTGGGCTTTTAGAACAGCCTACAAAACTCCAATTGGAACCACACCTTTCAGACTCGTTTACGGAAAAGCATGTCATCTTCCAGTAGAAATTGAACACAAAGCATTTTGGGCTTTGAAGACATGTAATCTTGATTTACATAAAGCTGGTCGTCTACGGTTAAGTCAATTAAACGAATTAGAAGAATTAAGACATGAAGCATACGAAAATTCGTTAATCTTTAAAGAAAGAACAAAGAAATGGCATGATAAAAGAATCAGAAGTTCAAAAGAATTTAAAGAAGGAGACAGAGTTCTTCTTTTCAATTCACAATTCAAGCTATTTTCTGGAAAATTGAAATCAAGATGGTCTGGACCATTCATAGTCAAAAGAGTTTTCCCGTACGGAACAGTAGAATTAATAAATTCAAATGGGATTGAATTTAAGGTTAATGGTCACAGAGTTAAACATTACATACATGGTCCGATGGAAGTTGACAATGAAGTCAATCATAATTTCACCACCCAAAAAAACCTTCAAAATGAAAACATAAATATGTTATCAACAACATATGAAAAATCAAAATTGGAAAATAGGGAGGATTCAAATTTGAGTGATGAAGAAGAATTCTTATACAAACCTCCCATTCCAAGAAACGAACATCCGAAAAAGGTTTACAAACCAACTCGACTTACTAAAGCAGGAGACCCGGGTGAATTTATCATTTCTTGCTTGCTTAATGATGGTACTGTATATAATGGACTCACAGATTTAGGAGCAAGTGCAAATATTATGCCTCTTTCCTTATACAAAAGATTAGGTATGGGTAAATTAAAACCAACCAAAATAGGTGTTCAATCATTTGACCTAACCATTAAACACCCGGTTGGAATAGAAAATAATTTACTTGTTAACGTGGGAAGTTTGACCTTTGTTGCAAACTTCATAGTGATTAATATGGAGGAAAACCTTGATATTCCTCTAATTTTACGTCGCCCATTTTTAGCAACCACCGAGGCATTCATTGATGTAAGAGAAGGTAGAATGACACTTAGGGATGGTGATAAATCGATCACCTTTGTGAACCGAAAGTTTAGATCTCCACCAACCAAAAATGTTAAACCAATAAAAATGCATAAGTGTGGGGAAGATGAAGAAACACTTAATGATGATCCGATCACAAAGAACCCCGTTGATGATACGAAATTAGATGAACCCGTTTTTAACAGTTCAATGAAGAAACTCTATAAACGGATTCATGATGCTAAGATTAAGGGAAACTTTAAGTTATGTAACCGATTACTATCCAATTTATCGCCAAAAGAAAAGGCGATGTTAGTTGAATTTGTGAAAGCTACAGAGGAAATCAACAAATGGATTGAAGAAAAAGTCAAAGATATATAAGTTGTTGATAATCCAATTGAAAATTTCAACACCACATCTAACTAAGTGTGGGGAGGTTCGAATCTTTTTAGGGTAATATGTATTTCTGTTAGAGTTAGATTTTCTGTTTTCATGTAGTTCTCGAGAATGGAACCCGAATGGTCTTTCCCTAGCAGACCCTAAAGAATTAGTCTTCTCCCCCCATTCTGAATTTTTATTTTTTTTAGGTTTTACGAGATGAAGACTTCCTGTGAATTAAACCATGGTCTAATGCTACACGCTTTGATCACTAAACGTAATAATGACACCCTTCCAAGTGAAATAGTATCATTAATCAGAGGTAAATTGGACGGAGTAAGAAAATAATCCAGGAACGAAAATAATAAGTTACAATTTGGTGAAGGAAAATCAAAATCCGCAGCGAAAAGAAGAGCACGACACCTTGAAAGATGTCACAAATGCGGAAAATGGTCACACGAAGGAAAATGCTCAACGAATCAGACATATTCCAATACCGAATTTGTTACTTTATGCAGAGATGGACCATTCATATGTTTAGAAGAAAAAACATTGAATGCTCGAGGTTACGCCTATGTAGCTATGGAAAATCAATTAGTCCGAATATCTTATGAGTGGGCTAAAGCATATCACTAAGAATACTATCTCACAGGTAAGTATGTACAGTTTTTATTTTTACTTTTATTTTTAACCTTTTAATAATAAACGCTAATTTGTTCGCTATAAATTATTAAATTGGTATTCGATAAAATTAGGTATGCTTGACCGAAATTATTGATATCATACAAAAATTTACTACATCACTGCGAAATTTACCGTTTATTCTTAAGATATAAATATCTTTAATCAATCAACCCAAAATATTTCAAAAATTCGTCATGAGTTAAAATAGGTTATGGAACCGAAATTACTTTACCGAAAAGAGGGGCGTATATTTTTGATAATATTTGATTGATTAAAGTGGGATAAAAGCCAAAAAGATTTTTTTTAATTTTATTTTTACTTTGTTTTTAAATTTAATATTAAAATAATATTGTAAATTTTTTAAAATCAATATATTTAAGTTTGTAAATATTTGGAAAATTAATATTTTTAATATAAGTTTGTATGTATAAAAACAAAAATATAATTTAATTTGGTATGAATTTTTAATATGAATTTTTAATTTTATGCATCTTAAATTTAAGATTGGTGTGAATTTAAAAACAAAAATTTACTTTATTTCGTTAAGTTAAAAATTTGATTTTTAAAATTCGTCGTGAGTTGAAGACTAGGTCGTTGAACCGAAATTGCTCTACTCAAGGGAGGGACGAGAACTTTTATTATCATTATTTTTAATCTTATTGAACTAAAGTATGCCAAAACATTTAAAAAACAAAAAAATCTTTGCTTTTAAAACCGCGCTTTGAATTGACAAATTTTAAAATTTTGTCGAGGGACGGACTAGGACAACGATCTGAAACGCCCTCATCCTAAAAAGAAACAAATTTTTAAAATTTTATTAATTATATGTTTTATAAGTTATAAGGTTTTATATAAAAAAAAAAAAAAAAAAAAAAAAACCAAAATCACTGTACCCGGACTCCATGCGATCGCATGGAGTTTGGCCTTTGCAGCCATGCGATCGCATGGCCCTGTATTTTTGGCCAGAATCAAAAGTCATCGAATGCTTCTGCTCTTTCCTCACTTCACACACACACATACACGAAAAACACTCAAAATCCTCTCAAATTTCATCATTTTTCCACCGTAATTCGTCAAATTTTTCGCTCTAATTATGAAATTGTTCGGAAGTTTATCAAGAAAGGTAACAATTACACCCTTAAATCTCTTTAAATTTAATTTTTAGTGTTCTTGAGCTATATTTTTCATAATTTGATTTTGTTAGTTTCTAGTGTAATTAGAGTTAAATTGTTAGTATTTTATGCATGTATAGCCTAGATTGATGCTATTTAACATGATTTGAAGCCAAAAACTTCAAAAATTTTAGAAATCTAGGGTTTGTGTTCTTGAGCAATTTGGGGCTTTTTGATATAAACAGGTTATGGCCGATTTTTGTCATGAATTATTGCTAAATTGAGTAGTGTAACATGTTTAGGTAGTTAAATGATCCAAACATTGATCCTAAACATGACTTTTGGAGATTAAAGTAGACTTTTTAGGTGCAAAATTCATGAACTTGATTAATTTGATATAATTGCCATTTGAGACTTGTTTAATTGTTAGTAATGACTATTTTGACATGTTATTTGAGTTAAATGCTTATAAACTTTGTATACATTTTCATATGTGCTTATTTGAAAAAGTGTAGAATTGTAAAAAAATATGAAAATGTGTATAAGTTTAATTTTGATTTAACATGTTATTGTGATTAATTTAAGTTGTTATTTTGCTAACACTAATGCATATTTGGATGCACAAATTTTGTGTTTAATATGTTTTGCAGAGAGCCGATACTGGAGGTTCATCATCGTCATCATCTAGATGACCTGCTCCAACTCCAGAACCTGAACCAGAAATGCAATATGAACCCGAACAAGAACCACAACAGGAACCACAACATCAGCCCGATCAGCATGTACCTTATTATGACCCGCTACAGTTACCTAATGAATTCATAGTATTTCCGATGCATCCACCTGTAGAATACCCAACGATTCCTGAACACACGTTTCATCCTAATCTGAGATTCGATAGACGATGGAGAGATTACCTGGCATATCAAAGTAATAAATTCAAATTAATAATGAAAGATGTAGAGGTGCCTAGGGTAATTGATTGGGATCCTTTGGAAAGGGTCCAACTTGCTGACCGTGTTAGGGAGCATTTGATACAAAGGTATGGCAGTTCTTCTTTTACTGATTGGGAATGTTTATTCACCATTCGTAGACCTGTATATAAGGAATGGTGTGTTGAGCTGATGAGTACTATAGCATTAAATGTAGATGTAGATAGATTAGATGATAGAAGTTTTCTTAGGTTTATACTTGGCGGTAGAATGTACAGGATGTCCATGCTGGACATGGCTAGAGCATTATAGATATATACGCCCACTGAATTACTACTACCTGATTGTATGAGTTTGATTTATCATGGTGAAAGGGTAGATAGGAATTTTGACGCGAACGCCGTCTGGAGGCGTATGTCAGATTATAATGTTTTTGGGCGGGGAGGAACACATACCTACTTACATATTAACAGAGTCGAGCTTCACATAATTCATAGATTTTTGGCTAACTCGATTACACAGAGAGGTCACAACAAGGAAAAATTGACCTTACATGATTTATTTTACCTAAAGTGTATTCGAGACCCAAGAGGCTTTGTTAATATCCCCTACTGTGTTGGTTTTTATTTATCTAAGATGGTTGAAGGAATACAGTAAGGGGGGATAATTGGAGGAGGTATTTTTGTTACTCTCATTGGAGAGTATTTAGGTGTAGATAAGAACCAAGGGGGTCCACTTATGGAATGTAGGGAACGGGTTGAGCTTTTAGGATTGAAAGTTTATGCGGGTGCTAAGGTATTAAAGAGTATACGCAACCAGGCAATACCCTATGTAGGTAGTCAACCTCATGTAGAGAGAGGCTCAGATGAGGAGATGGAGGAAGTGGATGACATTAGGGATGTCATTCGGGAGGCTATGACTGATGTCTACCAGCGTGTAGAGGAGGTAGATATGACAAACGCGGAGAGATTTCGTCGGATGGAGCAGTGGCAAGCCCGGAATGATTACGAGCATTCCAGGCAACGACAACATGATAGATGGGACTATCATCAGCGTCAGATTATGAGCCGGCTGTCACCTCAGGAGCACTACGTCCCGACCGGACCAGCTTACTATCCTCCACATCAGCCTGAGATGAGACCGCCATTCACTCTCTACGACCCTAACCAGGCCTACCAGTACACCTATCACCAACCATGGAACTCGAACGATGACATGAACTGGAACCCCTATCCATGATTGATTTAGTTCCGGTTGGTAATTTATATGATTTTTAATTTTTATTATTTCTGTTTATTTATGTTTAAACACATTATATTATGATACTTTTATGTATTGTTTAATATTTTTATTATGTTGTACTAATATTTCATATTTGATTTGAAAGTGGGATTTTAAGTTCAATTTCAAATTATCATGCATGTTTATATTTGTATTGTATGTATATTGTTGATTGTACAAAACAGGGTAAAACAGCGCATTTTCAAAGACTGGTATTAAGTTCAGCAAAAGCTAGTACTTTTGACGACAAAACGAAAAACAAATGTGATGTAACAACAAGACAGAATGAACAAATGATGTGCACCATTTATCATTCAGCAAACAAACTTCAATATGTTTGGAAACTTTGGTAAAATTTAATCATTTTTCTACGCTAATCACCCTCAATAATTTAAATTGTTACTGATTTCTTGCAAATGAGGGCATTGCAAGATCTTAAGTGTGGGAAGGGGATAAATTCTTTCGGATTTTAAAAGTTTTTGATTTATACACTTGGTTACCATTAGAAATACTAGTAAAGCAGTACTTGTATTAGAATCTAGTGCTCTCAGATAATAAAGAACATCCCTAGTCTTATATACTGACTACCCAATTCTAGTAAAATTTTTCAAAATTTTCAAATAAATGAACTCAAAATCATGTTTATACATATTTATGAATGATAAAACTAGGTGTTAACACCGAAATTATTGTTACCTCGGAAAGGACATAAATTAAGAAACAAACCAAAATGTTAGAATTCATTTGAAATGGAATAGAGGACAATAAAAAGGAAAATAAAAGCCAAGTATATGAGAAAAATTACCAAGTTATTTTGAACATATATCATATATTTCTGTAACAAATAATTAAAGATACTTTTGCTTTGGACTAAACTAATCAGTTTTACCCGATTTACTGTAATATATTTGAAAGAAAGATGGAACTACACGATAAATCAATTCCATCATTAAAAGGAAGTAAAGTCTTCCGAAAAAGAAACGCGCTTCTTGATTTAGGTCATGAAGTTGTCGTCCAGACCAGCTGTAGGTTGACAAAAAATCTAGAAAAGTCATCACTAAAATCAGCAGGAAATCCACGGACCTCAGCATCAAACAGGGTCGCCAAGTGGTAAGACTTATCCTAACCATGAGATGATCTGTCTTGTAAAATGGGGAGGACGCCGTGCAAATTAGCTGGATAAGACTAATGAATCAGATCCCCAGAAAGGATAATCTCCTTAAAGATCAAAAATCAGCTTTTAAGACTGATATTACTCAATCCTTGAGATTGACCTTAAAGATTGAGAATTACAAACTCATGGAATTCAATGATATCTAAACTCGAGCTTGAACGAGAAAATATTTTGATCAAAATTACAAACCAATTTGTTTTCTGAAAACTCATTTTCAATGCTTTCATTACCATTGAATGTAAAATCCTAGGAATTCACCTGGAATTCATTAGGTCACCTGAACCAAATCAGGTGTCAACTGTAAGAACGGTGGTTGCATAGCATGGTCAAAGACAGGACCTTGTGCCAGACCGAAAAATTATAAGGGTGAGCTTTACTATTGCTCCTACCAAGGATAGTAATTGCATCCGACACGTTATAGACCATAATTAAAAGCATTTCAGGGGACATTGCCTTAACAGTTGCTTGTTCAACGCTTTCCTTTACAACCGGACGGTAGTTTACCGACAGGTAATATACGGAGCAAGTATACTGGACGTATTGCTTTCCCAATACAAGGTTAGCAAGTGAGTGACACAAAACCACAAGTTTTGAGCTAAAATTTTCAAATCTAAAACCCACCAAACCCACAAAAATATTTTGCAAACACCGGTGAAGGGTTATTTCGGAAAACTTATCTAGGGTAAAAGCTAGATTTAATTTTCAAAAGATCAAATGTTTTCATAAAGATCCAATTTCCTTAATGGATCTAAATTTTCATAGTCATGTGAGACTGTAAACCACATCGTTACTACCATTGTTTATACCGCCGTATAGAAATCACTGATGTACAAAGTGTGAAGAATAAAGAAGTGATTCTAGTATTTTTATTTCAAGACTATATTGCTTGAGGACAAGCAACGCTCAAGTGTGAGAATATTTGATAATGCTAAAAACGAACATATATTTCATAGCATTATCCCTCAAGAAAGACAAGCTTTTAGTTGCAATTGTTCTATTTACAAGTAATATTCGTTTAAATAATAAAAGGTGAAGACAAAAGACAGATTCGACGAATTGAAGATGCAAACGACCAAAAAGCTCAAAAGTACAAAGTACAATCAAAGTGGTTCCAATTGTTGATGAGAAACGTCTCAAAATTACAAGAGTACAAGACGCGAAACGCAAAGTACAAGATATTAAATTATACGCAAGGACGTTCGAAAATCCGGAACCGGGACCAAAGTCAACTCTCAACGCTCGACGCAACGGACTAAAAATTACAAGTCAACTATGCTCATAAATATAATATACTCCCTCCGTCCCATATTTATTGTCACCAGACAAAAAACACACAGTTTAAGAAAATCCTACTAACTTCATTTCTCCACCAATGAAACATCTTCTCTCTCCAGATCCACCAATGAAATATCATCTTTCCTTTCCATTTATGGAAGTGGACAATTAATTTGGGACATCTCAAAATGGAATAGTGGACAATAATATAGGGACGGAGGGAGTAATATTTAAATAATTCTTATAATTATTTATATATTATATTTATTTATTAAAACATCGACAAACAAGAAAACAAAATCATGTGAGCTGATACCTACCACCATGCGATCGCATGGCCTGGAGGCATAAAAGCCATGCGATCGCATGGCCCTAAAATCCAAGCCTGGTCCAATAAAGTTCGCGAGTTTTGGCCAAAATAAACACATCTTTTTCTTCTTCCTTCATACGTAAAATATATATATATATATATATATATATATATATATATATATATATATATATATATATATATTAATTTTAATTTTAATTTTAAATTCTAATAATAAGGGTATGTTAGCGAATGTTGTAAGAGTGTAAGTCGAAATTCTGTCCGTGTAACGCTACGCTATTTTTTATCACTGTAAGTTATGGTTAATGTTATTTTTAATTTAATGTCTCGTAGCTAAGTTATTATTATGCTTATTTAATGCCGAAGTAATCATGATGTTGGACTAAATATTAAAATTGGGTAATTGGGCTTTGTACCATAATTGGGGTTTGAACAAAAGAACGACATTTGTGGAAATTAGACTATGGGCTATTAATGGATTTTATATTAACTAAATGATACCTCGTTAAATTAATATATATACTTATAATTTGACGTATTTATATATAACCACATACGCTTGACTGGGTACGGTGGGCGGGATATCTATAATTACCAATAATTGTTCATTTTACCGGACACGGTACTGGATTAATAGTTAATAGACTTGTTGAAACAGGGGTGGATTACATTCAAGGGTAATTGGTGTAATTGTAAACAAAGTAGTATAACCTTGGTTTACACGCAGTCGATAACCTGATGTATTCATTAAACAAAGTATTAAAACATTGTTACAATTCGAATCCCAAATTAGTTGGAATATTTGACTTCGGGAATAAGAATAATTTGACGAAGACTTTCGCACTTTATGATTATGACTGATGGACTATTATGGACAAATCTGTATGGACATATCGAATAATCCAGGATAAAGAACAATTAACCCATGGGAATAAACTAAAATCAACACGTCAAACATCATGATTATGGAAGTTTAAATAAGCATAATTCTTTTATTTCTTATTTAATTGCACTTTTAATTATTGCACTTTTATTTATTATCATTATATTTAATTACACTTTTAATTATCGTACTTTTTAATTATCGCAATTTTATTTTATCGCACTTTTATTTATCGCAATTCCATTATCGTTATTTACTTTACGTTTTAAATTAAGTCTTTTATTTATTTAATATTTTACATTAGGTTTTAACTGCGACTAAAGTTTTAAAATCGACAAACCGGTCATTAAACGGTAAAAACCTCCTTTTTATAATAATAATATTACTTACTTATATATATATATATATATATATATATATATATATATATATATATATATATATATATATATATATATATATATATATATATATATTTGTATTTTTATAAATTAAACTAATATAGCGTTAAAGCTTGTTTAAGTGTATCCCTGTGGAACGAACCGGACTTACTAATAACTACACTACTGTACGATTAGGTACACTGCCTATAAGTGTTGTAGCAAGGTTTAGGTATATCCATTCTATAAATAAATAAATATCTTGTGTAAAATTGTATCGTATTTAATAGTATTTCGTAATAAAATTATTACTATTTCCTAGTACACCTCGTACACATCAGGTAGTCCCGGTAATTCTTTCGGAAATACATCGGGAAATTCTTTTGTAACGGGAACATCACTGATGTTCTTTTCTTCAGGTTTGACATCCTCGATGTGTGCTAGAATGATATAGCAATCTTTTCTTATTAGTTTTTGCGCCTTCAAACTACTAATAAGATTTAACTTCGTGTTGCTCTTTTCTCCGTACACCATTAAAGGTTTTCCTTTTTCGCGTACAATGCGAATCTCATTTTTGTAACTTACAACCTCTGCTCTCTCCTTTTTCAACCAGTCCATGCCAATTATCACATCAAAACTTTCTAACTCTACTGGTATCAAATTAATCTTAAATGTTACGCCAACCAGTTTAATTTCTCGATTTTGACATATTTTATCCGCCGTAATAAACTTATCGTTTGCTAATTCGAGTAAAAACTTATTATCCAAAGGCTTTAATAGACAACTTAATTTGGCAAAAAAATATCTAATCATATAGCATCTATCCGCACCCGAATCAAATAAAACATAAGCAGGTTTATCGTCAATAAGAAACGTACCCGTAACAAGCTCCGGGTCTTCTTGCGCTTCTATCGCATTAATGTTGAAGACTCTTCCTCGTCCTTGACCATTTTTATTTTCCTGATTTGGGCACCTAGTTTTGTAGTGGTCCTTCTTTCCGCATCCAAAACAAATAATGTTGGCATTTTCTGTTCCTTTATTCCCTGGTCCGTAAACTTCACACTTTGCCACACTATGCCCCATTCTATTACACTTGGTACATGTTACCGAACAATAAATATCCGAATGGTACCCTTTACACCTTTTGCACGGAATTTTCTGGTTTTTATTGCCATTGTTGTTATTGAGATGGTTGTTGTTGCGATTGTTATTATTGTTGGCACTGTGGTTGTAGTGGTTGTTGTTGTTGTTGGGATTATTGTTGTTGCGTTTGTTGTTGCGATTGTAGTTGTGATTGTTGTGTTGATTGTTGAAGCGATAGTTACTGTTGTTGTGTTGGTGACTTTTGTCACTGTTTTCTTCCCACTTCCTCTTGACTTGTTTCGTGTTGGCTTCTTCGGCCGCCTGCTCTTTAATTCTTCCCTCAATTTGATTTATGAGTTTATGAGCCATTCGACTTGCCTTTTGTATGGAGGTGGGCTCGTGTGAACTCACATCTTCTTGAATTCTTTCTGATAACCCTTTTACAAATGTGTCGATCTTCTCTTCTTCATCTTCGAACGCTCCCGGATACAATAGGCACAATTCTGTGAATCGTCGTTCGTACGTGGTAATATCCAACCTTTGTGTTCGTAACCCTCTAAGCTCTACCTTGAGCTTGTTGACCTCGTTTCTGGGACTGTACTGCTCGTTCATTAAGTGTTTGAATGTTGACCACGGTAGTGCGTAAGCAGCATCTTATCCCGCCTGCTCGAGATAGGTGTTCTATTATGTTAACGCAGTACCTGTGAAGGTATGCGTAACGTACTTTACTTTGTCTTCTTCAATGCACTTACTTATGAAAAACACCGATTCGACCTTCTCGGTCCACCGTTTCAATCTGATTGGTCCTTCGGTTCCATCGAATTCTAGAGGTTTACAGGCAGTGAATTCTTTGTAGGAGCATCCTACACGATTTCTTGTGGAATTAGTTCCACTGCTAGAACCAGAGTTATTGTTGTTATTTTGCATTACGGCCTGCACTGCTGCTATGTTCGCTGCAAGAAAGGTACGAAATTCTTCTTCACTCATATTCATGTTGTGTCGAGTAGTCGGTGCCATTTCCTTCAAAAATAGCCAAAAGAAATGAGTTAATCATATAGAATATTAAGAGTAGTCAATAGTATTTCGTAGCATAATATGAACTTACTTATAAAAGCTTTTTCTTCATATTAGCGTTTTATAAGTTTTAATTTGGGTAGTACCTACCCGTTAAGTTCATAGTTAATTGCTAAAATACAATTCAACTACTACAATTCTATATGAGAAACTGATTACAATAATATTTCACGTTCAAACTTTTATACAATATTTTACAAACTTACAATACCGCTATTTTATATATAGCATGAAATATAGCACACAATAACATTGATACAAGGCAATTGCAAAGACAATTCTAGTTTAACGCAAGTCGTTCCGCTAAAGCAATAAAGATACGTAATTCATAGGTCCAGAAACAAGTCATGCATTCTGGTTGTACTAATATTATTTCCCATCCTTGGTTATGTGGAAGATAACCATTGTGACCGTTGGCTAGGCAGCATGTTGTAACGTCATAAAAAGGACGAGGGTTTCGTAATGCCCAATAGCCCCGTAACAATCTAAAAACCTTGTTTCTCACCCCAACTACCGAATCCGTCACTTGTGGGAAGGTTTTATTTAAAGGTTGTAATCCGATGTTCTTTTTCTCACTTTGGTGAGAAGCGAACATCACTAACCAGTAAGCATAATATGACAACCCAGAAATTTCTGACAAAATTTAAACCTAACTTTTATCTAATTCCAACGATTCACGAACAAGTATTTAAAAATAATTACGTATTAGTATTATTATTATTAATATTGTTTTAAACAATATTATCATTTATTATTTTATATCATCTACAATCATTATTATTATCAGTATTAATAATATTATTAGTAATATCATTAATATAATTACTAATATATTATTAACATCATCATTATTAATACTATTATTAATATTATTATTGATAATTATTATTATCCTTATTACTATGAAACTAAACTTCGACTGTTTCCGACGATTCACGAATAACCGGTTATAAAAAGATACGTAAATATATATGTGTGTGTATATACATCACTTACAATCATTATTATTATCAGTATTATAATTATTATTGTAAATAATTATCATTATCATTAATATAAATTACTAATATATTATTAATATTATTAGTATTAGTATTAATACTTAACAATAATATTAAAATAATGAGATATCATTATTATTAATATTATTAATATTATTAGTATTATCACTTTTACTAAAAGTGGTAAGATTATTATAAATATCATTATTATACAACTTATTATTAATAATTATTAATAATATTATTAACATGTTATAATTATTATTATTAATTATAATTAAAATTATCATTCTTATTATTAATATTTTCATATTTTTTTATCATTAATAATATTATTATTATTAATATAATTATTATTATTGTTATTAGAATTATTATTAATATATTTATTAAATACTAATATTAATTTAAGATAAAAGAAAAAGAAAACAAATATTTAAATTAGGTTTTCAACTTTTAATTTTTTTTTAAATTTTTATATAATCAAGATCTGCTTTATATTTATTATTTTATCATCGTGATCTGCATATCTGTTCTATTTTTTTTATTAATCATAAGAACTGCTTTTAATTTATTTATTTAGCCATCGTGATTCTGCATTATTAAATATTAACTTGCTTTTAATTTTTTTTTAGAGATCGTGATATTTTGAATCCCCTACTGGTTTTTGTTTGTCCCAATCGATCACCATTGCTATAAAACTATCAATTTCCATCTGTTAATCACACAACTCTTAATCTCCATCTTCTGCATTGAAATTAAAACAGAAATATATTTTTTTTACCGGATACCTCTGTTCTTCAAGCTTTTAATTATAATTTGATTTCAAACAAATTTTAAAAATGTAATAATGCAGTTTTGTTAGGAATTGTTTAGTTAAACTGCCTGCAAATTTTCAAATCCCAATTCGTCCTATCAAATTCTAATTTTGGAGTCAAACTTTAATTTTCAAAAGTCAAAGAAATTGTTCATCGAGAAATTAAGGATCGTTTTAAGTTTTCCGTTTCAATTGAGGTTTCATAAAGATTCTAGGAATGATTTAAAACCTTTTTCATTTAGGAATCGAGAGCTAAAACATTTTTAAAAATCGAAATCAATAATTTTTTTTATATATAAAGTAGCGACAGCAGCCTGAGTATTTTTTTATTTTTTTTCTTCTTTTTCGTTTTCAATTAATTCAAGATCAATATAGGTTGATTGTAAATTGTTTGAAAGTCCTAAAAAACATTTAGATTATCGTGTTGGTTAATCCCTGGTTTGGTCCATCGAGTTGTGAAGAAGAAGTGGAAAACAGAAATAATATAAGTATAATTAAAATGTAATATAAATTAGAAAAGTAAGCAGCAGCTTAATGGTTAACGGTGTTTGAGAGGTCTCGGGTTCGAGCCCCGTCTTGGGAAATTTTTTTAGAAAAAGCTTTTAAGGTAGTTTTCCCATTTCTATATTATTATTATTATTATTATTATCTTTATTATTATAACTAATGTTATTATAATTATTGTTATTATAATTATTGTTACTAGTATTAAAAGTATTATTACTATTGCTAGTATTATTATTATAATTATTATTAGTATCATTAAAATTATTAGTATTATTATTAAAACTATCATTATTATTATCATTCTAAATATTATTATCATTATTATGATTAAAATTATTATTATTATTATTATTATTATTATTATTATTATTTTGAAAATAATACGAGTTATCACTATTTTCATTAATATTAGTATTAGTATCACTTTTGTAACTATTAGTATTATTATTATTATTATTATTAAACAAAAGTATCATTATTAACAATATCATTATTATTATTAATATTATTATTTTTAACATAAGTATAATAATAATTATTAGTATTGATATTATTATAATTATTATCGTTATTATCATTTTTATAAAAATTAACATTTTTGCTATCATCAAAACTATATTATTATTATTATTATTATTATTATTATTTTTAAAACCTTATTATGATTATTATCATTTTACAACTAGTATTATTATTGTTATTACAAAATAATACAACTCTTTATTCATTATCATTATTAAAGTCATTTTATCAAACAAATACTTATACATAGAAAATATATATAAGTATATATATAGAAATATATAACAAGTGAAATAATATATATAAACTTATCCGATTACAAGTATATGTGTTAATATATATACTTGATATAGGTTCGTGATTTCGAGAACAACTCTGCACTTGTTCAGTGCCATCACATGCGTAATTACTACGAAATACGAAATACAGTATCGTGAGTTTTCATAGCTCCCTTTTTATATATATTTTTGGGCTGAGAATACATGCGCAACTTTTATAACTGTTTTACATTTAGACACAAGTACTCAAATTTTATGCTATATACATGCTTTGTCATGCTAAATTCCCATCGTAATATCGTTAATTGCTGAGGTATAAGATGCAAACTTAGTTATTGTGAGTAGCGCTACTGAGAGTGACGTCTCTAGTCAGTTGACCGTTGGTGTTTGGCTACATAATAATGATTCAACGACATGAATAGCAAGTGTCACGGGGTAACTTTTGTTTAGTCGCGATATTACAAACTCAGCAATACTTTTAGATTGGTATTTCTATATCAATCAACACTTTATATTGATATTTCTATATCAACTTTATTAAATCTTGTGGTCTAACACTATTATTGAAATCATTATTTATGATAAACCTATGAACTCACCAACATTTTGGTTGACACTATTTAGCATGTTTATTCTCAGGTCCTACATAATGCTTCCGCTGTGTATTTGCTAATTGAAAGCAACATTTCAACGAGTCATTCATGGATAATTTGAAGGACTTGCATTTGCTAATTTGATGATGATTGCTTGCTATGCTTGGAGTCTTCATTACATATCATATCAATTAAAGACATTTAATGCGTTGTTTATTAAATACAATGTAATCTATTTATCTTCCATTGCAAAACTCAATAAAACGTCTCATATAGAGTCGTTCTCGTTTATACAACTGTGATTTGATATAATTAGTCACAAATACCCCATGCCATATTTAGGGGTGTGACAGATTGGTATCAGAGCAGTACTGTTGTAGAGAACCAGGATTGCATTTTAAGTGTGCCATATACAATTAGGTACCTTAATAATGTAGGACTACAACTTTCCTTGACTATAGTGCCTTTAATTGTTGCCTTCAATTGTTAAATGCTACACTATACTTTAGGAACTTTACTTATCTTAGAATGCCGAGCCAATCTAAGAACTCTGCTAATTCCCCTAAGTATTATCCAATTACGCCACCGCATCTAAATGCGACACTATGATTTCTGAAATTCTTGACATTATTAAGTCATCTATCATGATTTTTGTATTACATATGTATTACATGAAATATTATCCATGAATTTTGAAACTCCTATATTTGTTACTATTATACTCAAACGTATATAACTTCCTGTTATATCACGTAGCTATATGCCTTATGCCTTTATGCATCGGTTTGTGAACCGAAAAATGTCATTGGGTTATTGAGAATCTCAAAGACATTATAATGTCATCACTACTCATATTCATTACTTTTAAATCTTTGATTTCTCGTTATTTTTTATCATTGAACTTTTTTGACGGATGGCGTCTACGACACTCTAGAATAGAAGGGTTTGGATTACCAATTTAAAGGATCCTATAGCTCAAGCCCCTAGACCTGAATAGGCCATTACGAATTGAAAGTCTTTAAATTGAAAGATTATCATATTACATACTTATCATTTTATGATCTCGACACGTCATACTGCCATTATTGGAGTATAGACACATCATATCTATCTCAATAGACTTTGTCTAACACTTTTCCTAAATTTCCTCCGTAAATTACGGAAATCCTTTTGCCATATATACTATTCGAGGAGACGAATATATCATTCAGTATTCAACACCCACTCGTATCAAAAACCCTAATTCCAAACACATAACATGGATTTCTCACTTGATTCCTCGAGGTCCACGGACAGTGTAATCGAAACAAACGAACCAATCAGCCATCATCTATTTTGGATGAATTGGGGATGGGTTCGTAGTAAACTAAATCAATGGAGATAAGAAGAAGGTGATCCCTTCCACCAACCGAATTCACCTCTTGGTGAAGAACCTGAACCACTTACCGTCGAACCCGTTCGGAACACCATTTTCACCCTCATTTCAAGGATATCTAGTCACGAATATATAATATCTAAAATTCTAGATCTTATTCATCCACTTGTCAGAACCGCCAATCATCCCGGAATAATAGAAGAAGTCAACGAGCTTCGTGCTCGAGTAGTGGCTCTGGAGAATATGGTGCGAAATCTAAGAGCATCAGCAGCACCAGCAGCATAACCAGCACTACCAGTACCATCAGCATCACCACCAACAACATCAGCTTCACCAACAACAACATCTGCATTCCACGCCTCAACATCACACTCAGTACCTCAAACATCAACATCATACGCCCCATAGATACCAAGAAATATTAGTAATAATGAGTTAAGATGTATTGACTCATTCGTGTGGTTGGTTCATCTCCTCGATTGAGGTGTTTTCAAGAATCATGAAAGATTTGAACGCAGATTGTAATCGTCAACATACAAATGAGGTTTAAGATGAAATCAAGTGGCAAACTTGAAGAACTGTTTTGTTTCATATGTTATAATAAATATTTTAATGCATTTTAATTGTCCAATGTTATTAGTCCACAGTTGACAGTCTAATAATTCTTATACAGTTTAATATACAATATTCGAATTAATTAATACGTGTCGTGACCCGTATACGTCTCAGAATCGATCACAACTCAAATTATATATATTATTGTAGAATCAATCTCAACCCTGTATAGAGAACTCGATCATTACTGCATATAGAGTGTCTATGGTGATTCTAAATAATATATATAGATGCGTCGATATGATATGTCAAAACCTTGTATATGTGTCCTGATATTTAAAGTGCGTAAAATAAATAATAGAAAATAAATGACGATAAATAAAGTGCGTAAAGTAAATAACAGAAATTAATGACGTTAAATAAAATTGTGAGAATTAAAATTACGATAAAATAAATTGCGATAATTAAATTGCGAAAAATAAAATGTAACCAGTTAGCTAGGAAAAGTTAGCGTGGATTCTTAACCATATTTCAATTAGTTAATTCGTTTGTTTCTAGCAAATTTTATTTTGTTCAATGTTTTCTTCATTATGCCACTTGTTGGATTCTGAGAAGTCAAAATCCAAATATGAAATTGAATAAAAATGGTTATTCTGTGGTGAACGGATTCGTATAACGATGAATGTAAATAAGATAGTAAATGACTATTAAATCAGATTCGAAGAATGTATAGTGTAACTTATTAATGTGAAATCTAAATATTTTTAGGGTATTACCTACCCGTTAAAATATTTTCACCATTAACAGTTTGTACGAAAGAATTTTTAATTACAATCTTTATGAACATATATATACATATATATTGTCTTCAGATATAATCATGAATTTAATGAGTTAATGTGATATTAATCTCATTTGATTTACCAGTAGAACAAGAATATATAATCTCTAAAACATTAGAGATTACATAATCGCCATGTCGAATGAAAATAAAATAGATAGAACGATACGTAGAACGATGATTATACTCGAGGTACAGAATGAGATGTCGAAGCTGGTGATGCGGATGTTGTTGTTGGTGGTACTAATGCTGTTGGTGCTAAGGTTGGTGATGTTACTGGTGTTGGTGATACTGTTGGTGCTTGCAAAGTGTGTACCGTGCTCTCTAAAGTTAACACTCGAGCTCGGAGTTCTTTAACTTCTTCTACTAACCCTGGTTGGTTATCAGTGTGAGGTAGAGATCGGATATCTTCTCTAGTTCCGTTAATGGTAGTCTCAAGACGAAAAATTCTGGCAAAAAGGGTATAAACGGTGTTGCGAACAGGTTCGCCGGTGAGCGGGTTGAGTACTCCAAGGTTAGGTGGTAGATTCGGTTCATGATATGGAGTACCTTCTTCCATTTTCCATAGGGTGAGTATGTCACGAACCCACCCCCATTATCTCCAGTAATCACGGTAGTTGATTGGTTGGTGTGCTCCTGTCACGCTGTCTTTAGAGTCAGAGGAACTTGGTCGATGAGTAGAGGCCATCTTACGCGATCTCAGGAAAGATTTCTGGCGTGAAGAGTTTAGTGACAGCAATTGATAGTTGGATGGCATTCTCAATGCATAATTTGCATAGATATATATAGTACCAGGATCCCTTAAATTAAGGAGAAATTTACGAGAGATATCAGGCAAGGTCTACAGTAACAGATACGCTAAGAAATGAATTGTCAGATACGCTAAGGTATGAATTTTGTCTATACACTATTCATGCAGTCAATGCAGTAAAACGTGTCTAGACTAAGAATAATGAGTAAGTGATTTCCTAAGGATGATAAGCAGATGATTTTCAACAAAAATGATAAGCAAAACTTTTGACATGCAGACACGGTCGAAGTCCAGACTTACTAATACATCCTAATAACTATCAGTTAGACATACTAATGCAAGACCTGGTTCACTAAGACCACCGCTCTGATACCAACTGAAAAGACCCGTCCTAATCCATCTGAACAAAGTCCACATCTATTACAAACGATTCACAATAGTTGGTAACATCGCAAGGTACTTGACCTCTATATGATACATTTTACAAACATTACATTCGTTTTGAAAAGACAAACTTCCTTACATTGAAAATTGACGATATGCATACCATTTCATAATATATCTAATTATAATTATCTTAATAATAATCTTAATGAACTCGATGACTCAAATGCAACGTCTTTTGAAATATGTCATGAATGGGGCTTGTTGGGCCGGATAGATCTATCTTTAGAGTTCGCGTCAATTAGGGTGTCTGTTCCCTAATTCTTCGATTACCAGACTAATAAGGGGTATATTCGGTTTAATAATCTAACCATAGAATGTAGTTTCATTTACTCGTGTCTATTTCGTAAAACAGTTATAAAAGCAGCGCATGTATTCTCAGCCCAAAAATATAAAGGGTAAAAAGACAAATGAAACTCACATAATGTATTTTGTAGTAAAAATACATAGAACGACATTGAACAAGTATAGAGTTGGCTTCGGATTCACGAACCTAAATCATTTGTATATTCATTAATACATATAATCGTATTCGAATAAAGTTGTATTTATAAGTTGTTAATTATATCATTTTTATATTAAATATATATGTATGTCTCATATTTTCTTTTTGTGTATAAAAATATTAAGTTTGGTTATGTTATATGTATTACATATAGTTTCATATAGCTGATAGTTATTTTAATAATAATAATGATACTTAGTAATAATAAAAATAATGATAACCATAGTACTAATTATGATATTACTAATAATTATGACAATACTAATATTAGAAACAATAGTGATACTATATATATAGTGATAAAGGTGATACATTAATAAGGTTAATAGAAGAAATAATGATTTTTACATTATATTGTACTATATTAACAAAGATATCAATGATTCTAATAATCTTAATAATGCAATTAATATCTTTATATTCATAGTCATAATAATCAAAATCTTTGTGTTTAATTTCTAAACTAATGGCTAAAGTTCCTATGGCATTAATTCGTAATCCTAATCATAATAATAATAATAGTAATACTTATATTACTAATAACCTGATAATATTATTAATAATGATAATAATAGTAATATTATGTGATAATACTAGTAAGGATAATGATATTACTATTAGTAAATAATAACAATAATAATAATAATTTTAATTGTAATTATAATCGTGATAATAATAATAACAAATATCTAATACTTATTTTGTAACAATAATGATCATTATAATTACAATCTTAAATGTTATTACAAGTAGTAACAACAACAATAATAATAATAATAATAATAATAATAATAATAATAATAATAATAATAATAATAATAATAATAATAATAATAATAATAATAATGAAAATAAAGAAAGAAAGACTACCTTATAAAAAAATCCGGCCTAAAAACAATATAGTGGCCCTGGGAGGGCTCGAACTCGTGACCCTTCGCAACCCGAACACTCATTTAACCATTGCTCCATTACTGTCTTTCTTATTATTATCAGTTTCTAATTTTTTTTAACCCTCATTATTTATATTCCCTTTTCTTCCTTCTTCTTCCTACTAATCGAACGACCAGGGGATACAACCATACACAAATCGATTTTTAAATACTCCAAACTAATCTTAAACTAATAAATATCAAAGTTTGTATTAATCTAAAATGAAAATCATAAAAAAATTACATTAAAAACACTGCTGCTGTGTTACGGTATAAAAAAGAAAAAAAAATTTGATTTTCGACTTGGAGTACGTATTAGCCAAAGTTTATAAAACAAATTGAGTTTCAAATCACTCCTACAAACTTTATCAATCGTCAATTTAAAAGAAAACTGCAAAACAAGTTCGAATTTTTGGATGAACAAATAAGTTGACTTTTAAATTTTAAACTTTGACTCGCCAATTACAACTCGATAAGGAGAATTGGAACCTGAGATTTTGAAGAAAGTTTGAGTGACTGATTCCTAACACAATTGCATTTCTACTTTTTTAAATTGAATTTGTTTTCGTGATATGGTGAATTGAGTTCAAGACAGGGGACGGTTCCTGGGTTTTAAAAAAAAATTGTTTTCCAGTTTAATTTTGTAAGGAACGAATTATATAGTTATTAATATATGATGTAGTAGGTGTTATTGATTCAATGCTATCTGATAGCAATGGTGATTGATATAAATCATTCAATCAAGCCGACAAGAACAAAAAAAATAAAATAAAGATATTAAAAAGTTTGATAACAATTTATAACAGCATTTGGTTATATCTGAGATGAGATGAGATTCGATTTTTTGAGGTAGGAAACAAAATCCAGAATAGTGAGATTGTGATAGGAAAATTTGTTATATCACAAAACACGTTATAAATATAGATATATTAATAATAATGCTATTAATAATAAGAATAATAATAATAAATGATAATAATACTGATAATATTAATTATTAATAACAATATTTATAGTAATATTAATAATATCAGAGAATCAGAGATAATAATAAAACTATTAATAATCAAAATATTATTAATAAAACTATATTAGAATTAATAATGATATTAATAAAAATACAAATATTAATAATTAACAATAATAACTATTAATAATAATAATGTCTAATTAATACTAAAAACTAACATTATAATTTTTATACTAGTTATAAAAATAATTAGATTAACATTAATGACCATAAATAATCGAGTGTAACAATTTTCAATATTACAATTTTAATAATATTATTATTACTAATAATAATAATGAATGAAGTAAAATATAATAATTATAATTAAACTTGTAATTTTAGGTAATGTATTAACTTTTCATTTTATTACATACATAATACTTATTCTATAACATATTTAAATATTTGAATATTTATATATATATTTTATATATATATTACAACATACATATTATGCTATTTGTATATAGAATTTATACATATTTATGTTTAATAACATCTTAATTATTTTGGTATATTACTCTACATATTTAATTCAAATGATTAAATGGTATTATATTAATTTAATTTAATATATACACTTATAATTATATTTACATACATATTTCTATTTACTTATTTAATTGGACACAATGGTTCGTGAATCGTCGGGCACAGTCAAAGGGTGATTGATTACATGAATATAGATTTCAAAACTTTCAAGACTCAACATTACATATTTTGCTTATCGTGTTGGAATCATATAAAGGTTAAAGTTTAAATTTGGTCAGAAATTCCCGGGTCACTACAGTACCTACCCGTTAAAGAAATTTCGTCCCAAAATTTGAGTGAAGTCGTCATGGCTAATAATAAATATGTTTTCCTGACAAATACGAACTGATAAATAGAGTTTTATCATTATTGAATAATACAGATAGAATAATTCAATTATTCGAAGAGCATGAATGAAGTTATCACAAAAGATTGGAATAAAGAAATAGAGATTCGTCTTAGCTTTTGACACGGTCAAGGTTGAATTTCCGAATTCAAGGGATTTAATGAAAATCCTCGAAACCTAAAAGATTTGATTCTGCGGCGAATAAGGAAATTAAGATCTCTATAATTAAATACCGTGATCTGCCTCGATTACTCTGTTTGATACTTCCATTATAAATTTAACTCTTCTGTTCCATTATTCTCACCATTCCTATACTTTCCTTCTTGTTTCATACATCCAAAAGATTCTGAAAATGCTTAATCCAGTTCTGATCCTTGATATTTTCTTAATCATCATTTCTATCATCCTTCTTTCCAATCTTCCACCAGAAGAATCTGTTTACTCCTACTATTACCTTGGGGCAATACTATTCTTAATTATTCCATGTCTTTATATTGTTATTCGTATTAATATCCACGGTTTGTAACCTCCGTGTTGTTATTGGGCTTTATATTTTCTCTTATATTTTTGAAGCTTTGTCCCTTCGTTTCTTCTTCTTGCGATTAAACACTACTTGTAATGGTTCAGAATTCGCAGATATAAACTTCAGAATGAACATTGTTAATGTTCTAAGAAGGAAATCGTAATGGCACGATTTGATTTGTCGAATTACCAGAATCATTGAGAATAGAACTATCAAGAATATATTTTCTTGATATGTTCAGAAGTTAATTTGAACGAAAGAGTTATGTAACATGGCACATGATGATGTTATAATCTGTGAATCATCATGTTCCATTTAGAAACTCAGCATGACTTACTGTAATATAATCACGTTGATCAAGTGTCATTATATTATACTAACTCATGCTTCAGTTCCCAACATTACTTCAATAACATTCATATTTTAAACTCGAAAGTTTACAGAATATAGAAACTAACAGTTTCTATATGATGTAATACTGATAGCACGAAGAGATTAATGATCTCAGATAAGAATAGTTATAAAGATATCTCAAGAAATATGGAGGATATTTATAATGAAAGATACGATAATATCTCGGAATATCTAAGATCAGAGGATGATAGAAACTATTGTATGCAAGGGTTTAGAGTAAGGAGCAAGATATTGGCTAAAGACTTTATCAGACATTGAATCATTTGGATTCTTTGAAGTCAAACTTATTCTTTGTGATTTGTCCACGGCTTTCTTCATAGTTTCGCATAATCTGCTTTTCAGTACTAAATTTTCTATTGAATGTTTCCAATATAATGATACACAGGAAGCACGAGGAGGTATATAATTTCGGACGAGAATATTTTTGAAAATATCCTCTGAAATATCGAAGATATTGATGATGATATTTTGGAATTTCTAAGTTCGATGGTTGATGAAGAAAGATTTTCCGCAAGATTTTAACATGGATATGGAGTAAGATATTCGTTGAAGGTTTCATCGGATCCAGAATTACTTGGGTTCTTTGAATATATGGTATGGTCCTTGTATTTGTTCTTGGTCTCCTTCGTGGTTAGCTCAATCCATTTTCCAGTTCCAACTTTTCTGAGCTTTTCCAACATACTATTCTTTATCATCAAACTTTCGATGATTAAGGTCGGTTACGGTTGTCTATGGTTTCTGCTGCTTCATTCAGCTTTTTCAACATTCAGAGTATTGATTCGCAGACTGGGTGCTTTTCAAAATTCCATAATGGAAGATCATGATTCTAAGATATAAGTGTTATATGTATACATATAACTGTTGATGTAGTAATGGTGTGAGTTTTCAAAGTACTGATTGCTGATTTCCCAGTATTTGGTATGGCAGTTCTCTTTACAAGATACGGAAGGGTATATGATAGGAATTTAATGAACAATTATAATGGTTTTTCGGAGATAAACTTAAGTTAATGAATTATGAATTTGCTAGTAAGTTTACTGCTAATGTGGTGGTATATAAACGGTTCTCCAATAACGATGATGAAGGGGTAATCTTTATAATAAAGTTTATTCGAATGAAAAATTGAAGTGAATTTGTTGGAGCTGTGACAAAATTGGCTAATTGTGAAAAAGAATTGCAATGTTATTTTGGGTGATAATAACACTAAGGAATTAACACAACTACGTGTTAAACGTTTACTCAGTTTCCGAGAGTTTTTCAGGTGTTTAACTATATGCATAAGTTATTTCTTTCGTAGGTATCGTGTGGTTGGTTCATCTCCTCGGTTGAGGTGTTTTCAAGAATCATGAAAGGTTTGAACGCAGATTGTAATCATCAAGATACAAATGAGGTTTAAGATGAAATCAAGTGACAAACTTGAAGAATTGTTTTGTTTCATATGTTATAATTAATATTTTAATTCATTTTAATTGTCCAATGTTATTAGTCCACAGTTGACAGTCCAATAATTCTTATACAGTTTAATATACAATATTCGAATTAATTAATACGTGTCAAGACCCGTATACGTCTCAGACTCGATCACAACTCAAATTATATATATTATTGTAGAATCAACCTCAACCCTGTATAGAGAACTCGATCATTACTGCATATAGAGTGTCTATGGTGATTCTAAATAATATATATAGATGCGTCGATATGATATGTCAAAACCTTATATACGTGTCCCGATATTTAAAGTGCGTAAAATAAATAACAGAAAATAAATGACGATAAATAAAGTGCGTAAAGTAAATAACAGAAATTAATGACGTTAAATAAAATTGTGAGAATTAAAATTACAATAAAATAAATTGCGATAATTAAATTGCGAAAAATAAAATGTAACCAGTTAGCTAGGAACAGTTAGCGTGGATTCTTAACAATATTTCAATTAGTTAATTCGTTTGTTTCTAGCAAATTTTATTTTGTTCAATGTTTTCTTTATTATGCCACTTGTTGGATTCTGAGAAGTCAAAATCCAAATATGAAATTGAATAAAAATGGTTATTCTATGGTGAACGGATTCGTATATCGATGAATGTAAATAAGATAGTAAATGACTATTAAATCAGATTCGAAGAATGTACAGTGTAACTTATTAATGTGAAATCTATATAGTTTTAGGGTATTACCTACCTGTTAAAATATTTTCACCATTAACAGTTTGTACGAAAGAATTTTTAATTACAATCTTTATGAACATATATATACATATATATTGTCTTCAGATATAATCATGAATTTAATGAGTTAATGTGATATTAATCTCATTTGATTTACCATTAGAACAAGAATATATAATCTCTAAAATATTAGAGATTACATAATCGCCATGTCGAATGAAAATAAAATAGATAGAACGATACGTAGAACGATGATTATACTTTAGGTACAGAATGAGATGTCGAAGCTGGTGATGCGGATGTTGTTGTTGGTGGTACTAATGCTGTTGGTGCTAAGGTTGGTGATGTTACTAGTGTTGGTGATACTGTTGGTGCTTGCAAAGTGTGTACCGTGCTCTCTAAAGTTAACACTCGAGCTCAGAGTTCTTTAACTTCTTCTACTAACCCTGGTTGGTTATCAGTGTGAGGTATAGATCGGATATCTTCTCTAGTTCCGTTAATGGTAGTCTCAAGATGAAAAATTCTGGCAAAAAGGGTATAAACGGTGTTGCAAACAGGTTCGCCGGTGAGCGGGTTGAGTACTCCAAGGTTAGGTGGTAGATTCGGTTCATGATATGGAGTACCTTCTTCCCTTTTCCATAGGGTGAGTATGTCGCGAACCCACCCCCATTATCTCCAGTAATCACAGTAGTTGATTGGTTGGTGTGCTCCTGTCACGCTGTCTTCAGAGTCAGAGGAACTTGGTCGATTCGTAGAGGCCATCTTACGCGATCTCAGGAAAGATTTCTGGCGTGAAGAGTTTAGTGACAGGAATTGATAGTTGGATGACATTCTCAATGCATAATTTTCATAAATATATATAGTACCAGGATCCCTTAAATTAAGGAGAAATTTACGAGAGATATCAGGCAAGGTCTACAGTAACAGATACGCTAAGATATGAATTGTCAGATACGCTAAGGTATGAATTTTGTCTATACACTATTCATGCAGTCAATGCAGTAAAACGTGTCTAGACTAAGAATAATGAGTAAGTGATTTCCTAAGGACGATAAGCAGATGATTTTCGACAAAAATGATAAGCAAAACTTTTGACATGCAGACACGGTCGAAGTCCATACTTACTAATATATCCTAATAACTATCAGTTAGACATACTAATGCAAGACCTAGTTCACTAAGACCACCGCTCTGATACCAACTGAAAGGACCCGTCCTAATCCATCCAGACAAAGTCCACATCGATTACAAATGATTCACAATAGTTGGTTACATCGCGAGGTACTTGACCTCTATATGATACATTTTACAAACATTACAGTCGTTTTGAAAAGACAAACTTCCTTACATCGAAAATTGACGATATGCATATCATTTCATAATATATCTAATTATAATTATCTTAATAATATTCTTGATGAACTCGACGACTCGAATGCAATGTCTTTTGAAATATGTCATGAATGACTCCAAGTAATATCTTTAAAGTGAGCAAATGCACAGCGGAATATTTCTTTCATACCTGAGAATAAACATGCTTTAAAGTGTCAACCAAAAGGTTGGTGAGTTCATTAGTTTAACATAAATAATCATTTCCATCATTTTAATAGACCACAAGATTTTCAATTCTCATAAACATACGTCCCATACATAGAGACAAAATATCATTCATATGGATTGAACACCTGGTAACCGACATTCACAATATATATATATATATATATATATATATATATATATATATATATATATATAAGAATATCCCTATCATTCCGGGATCCTCCTTCGGACATGATATAAATTTCAAAGTACTAAAGCATCCGGTACTTTGGATGGGGCTTGTTGGGCCCGATAGATCTATCTTTAGAGTTCGCATCAATTAGGGTGTCTGTTCCCTAATTCTTAGATTACCAGACTAATAAGGGGCATATTCGGTTTAATAATCCAACCATAGAATGTAGTTTCATTTACTCGTGTCTATTTCGTAAAACAGTTATAAAAGCAGCGCATGTATTCTCAGCCCAAAAATATAAAGGGTAAAAAGACAAATGAAACTCACCTAATGTATTTTGTAGTAAAAATACATAGAACGACATTGAACAAGTATAGAGTTGGCCTCGGATTCACGAACCTAAATCATTTGTATATTCATTAATACATATAATCGTATTCGAATAAAGTTGTATTTATAAGTTGTTAATTATATCATTTTTATATTAATATATATATATATATATATATATATATATATATATATATATATATATATATATATATATATATATATATATATATATATATATGTCTCATATTTTCTTTTTGTGTATAAAAATATTAAGTTTGGTTATGTTATATGTATTACATATAGTTTCATATAGCTGATAGTTATTTTAATAATAATAATGATACTTAGTAATAATAAAAATAATGATAACCATAGTACTAATTATGATATTACTAATAATTATGACAATACTAATATTAGAAACAATAGTGATACTATATATATAGTGATAAAGGTGATACATTAATAAGGTTAATAGAATAAATAATGATTTTTACATTATATTGTACTATATTAACAAAGATATCAATGATTCTAATATTCTTAATAATGCAATTAATATCTTTATATTCATAGTCATAATAATCAAAATCTTTGTGTTTAATTTCTAAACTAATGGCTAAAGTTCCTATGGCATTAATTCGTAATCCTAATCATAATAATAATAATAGTAATACTTATATTACTAATAACCTGATAATATTATTAATAATGATAATAATAGTAATATTATGTGATAATACTAGTAAGGATAATGATATTATTATTAGTAAATAATAACAATAATAATAATAATTTTAATTGTAATTATAATCGTGATAATAATAATAACAAATATCTAATACTTATTTTGTAACAATAATGATCATTATAATTACAATCTTAAATGTTATTACAAGTAGTAACAATAACAATAATAATAATAATAATAATAATAATAATAATAATAATAATAATAATAATAATAATAATAATAAGAATAATAATAATAATAATAATAATAATAATAATAATAATAATAATAATAATAATAATAATAATAATAATAATAATAATAATAATGAAAATAAAGAAAGAAAGACTACCTTATAAAAAATTCGGCCTAAAAATAATATAGTGGCCCTGGGAGGGCTCGAACTCGTGACCCTTCGCAACCCGAACACTCATTTAACCATTGCTCCATTACTGTCTTTCTTATTATTATCAGTTTCTAATTTTATTTAACCCTCATTATTTATATTCCCTTTTCTTCCTTCTTCTTCCTACTAATCAAACGACAAGGGGACACAACCATACACAAATCGATTTTTAAATACTCCAAACTAATCTTAAACTAATAAATATCAAAGTTTGTATTAATCTAAAACGAAAATCATAAAAAAATACATTAAAAACACTGCTGCTGTGTTACGGTATAAAAAAGAAAAAAAATTTGATTTTCTACTTGGAGTACGTATTAGCCAAAGTTTATAAAACAAATTGAGTTTCAAATCATTCCTACAAACTTTATCAATCGTCAATTTAAAAGAAAATTGCAAAACAAGTTCGAATTTTTGGATGAACAAATAAGTTGACTTTTAAATTTTAAACTTTGACTCGCCAATTACAACTCGATAAGGAGAATTGGAACCTGAGATTTTGAAGAAAGTTTGAGTGACTGATTCCTAACACAATTGCATTTCTACTTTTTTAAATTGAATTCGTTTTCGTGATATGGTGAATTGAGTTCAAGACAGGGGACGGTTCCTGGGTTTTTAAAAAAAAATTGTTTTCCAGTTTAATTTTGTAAGGAACGAATTATATAGTGATTAATATATGATGTAGTAGGTGTTATTGATTCAATGCTGTCTGATAGCAATGGTGATCGATATAAACCATTCAATCAAGCTGACAAGAACAAAAAAAAATAAAGTAAAGATATTAAAAAGTTTGATAACAATTTATAACAGCATTTGGTTATATCTGAGATGAGATTCGATTTTTTGAGGTAGGAAACAAAATCCAGAATAGATAGATTATGATAGGAAAATTTGTTATATCACAAAACACGTTATAAATATAGATATATTAATAATAATGCTATTAATAATAAGAATAATAATAATAAATGATAATAATACTGATAATATTAATTATTAATAACAATATTTATAGTAATATTAATAATATCAGAGAATCAGAGATAATAATAAAACTATTAATAATCAAAATATTATTAATAAAACTATATTAGAATTAATAATGATATTAATAAAAATACAAATATTAATAATTAACAATAATAACTATTAATAATAATAATGTCTAATTAATACTAAAAACTAACATTATAATTTTTATACTAGTTATAAAAATAATTAGATTAACATTAATGACCATAAATAATCGAGTGTAACAATTTTCAATATTACAATTTTAATAATATTATTATTACTAATAATAATAATGAATGAAGTAAAATATAATAATTATAATTAAACTTGTAATTTTAGGTAATGTATTAACTTTTCATTTTATTACATACATAATACTTATTCTATAACATATTTAAATATTTGAATATTTATATATATATTATATATATATATTACAACATACATATTATGCTATTTGTATATAGAATTTATACATATTTATGTTTAATAACATCTTAATTATTTTGGTATATTACTCTACATATTTAATTCAAATGATTAAATGGTATTATATTAATTTAATTTAATATATACACTTATAATTATATTTACATACATATTTCTATTTACTTATTTAATTGGACACAATGGTTCGTGAATCGTCGGGCACAGTCAAAGGGTGATTGATTACATGAATATAGATTTCAAAACTTTCAAGACTCAACATTACATATTTTGCTTATCGTGTCGGAATCATATAAAGGTTAAAGTTTAAATTTGGTCGGAAATTCCTGGGTCACTACACTGGTCCCAGTGCTTGGCTTGACTTCTACGTGATAGCAATATTCTACAGCGGAAGCAATTAATACCTGAGAATAAAACACGCAAAACGGATCAACTACAATGTTGAGTGAATCTACAGGTTTTAGGTAAACAATAAGTATGTTTAAGAAATACATTTCGAAAACAGTTATTAGTGGAAGACCACCAAGGTTCAATGTTAAAAGTTTGTAGACAACTCTGTGTCCCATTTCAAAAGTTTGTTGACACTACCATGTCAAGTTTCAATCATTTGTAGACAATACCATGTCAAGTTTCAAATATTCGTAGACAATACCATGTCAAGTTTTATTTCATTTGTTCGTAAACCAAAATTTTAAATAACGTTGTATAGTATCTAAAAACAGTTATCAGAAAATAGTTTAAGTTCCTTGACCACGATATTTTACAAGTACAACTCCAAGTTGCGAAATGTTTGCATAATCTATGAGCACCTGAATACTAGCAATGACCCGAGTATAGAATCCACTATACCCGCCTTTACCTCATAAAATGTTATACACTTGTTCGAGTGTCTTAATGTTCAAAGTAAATGCACCACAGTTTTTATAGCGGGTGAGGTTGTCAACCTAACGGATCCGTCCGTCTAAATTGTGCCTACACCGATGGTATTTAAAGTATTCAAGCTAGAGGCTTTTTGAACAAACTCAATATGCATATATAGTACTCGTGTCAATAAAAAAGCATTTGATAATGTAAGTATAACAGTGTGTATTCTCATCCCTGAAAAACATGTAAAAAGCGGGACTGTAGACTCACCTTGAATAAAGCTCGGAATGAAAAGTGGACAATTTACTTGTACGATTTATAGCCGAGTAATGCAACCTAAGTATACGTATATAGGTTGGTCAATAAATATGTCCTAAACAAATGTGGTTTCATAGTATAAGTTGTCTTATTGCTCAACTCGACGCGTTTCAAAGTAGAAGTCAACATACAATCAACTAATTCATGCAAGTCAAACAAAGTCAACTGAAGTCAAACCGAAAGTCAAACTTGGTCAAAGTAGTGAACTAAAGTCAACATAAGTTGGTTCATGTCAAATATGGCTCAACATGTCAAACCTAAGTCAAACAATACGTTTCAGGTCATGAATAATCATTTTCACAATTTCAGTTTATCGTTGTGCACAAAATTCATGAACACGTAGCATACTTAGCATATTATCTCATGGTACATAATTCATACAAACATGGAAAACTCCAGATCGTAAATATACTTAAAATCGATTCCAAAAATTCCGGCTAGGGTCTCATACGATAATTAAAAGTCAGAAATCAGAAGGGGTACATTTGGGGTACACCAAGTCAGTTTCTGACAGCGCACTGATTTGGTTTCGGCTATAACCGGAGTTAGGAACATTAAATTGATACAAGACCAGTGGACATAGTTCAAAAACAATTTAAACTAACACATATCAAAAATCAAGCAATTTTGGTTTAGCCAATTTGTACAGTTTATTCATGCAATTTGAATATTCGGTTTTTCAGCTCAATCAGAATTTACATAAAGTATGGCTCTATTGTGCCCAATGCATAACGTTTCAGAGATTGACATAAACTAAAAATAAGTCACATATCATGTTAAAATTCATATTCCATAAGCTTACATGCTCATTCAATAAACACAATCCTCAGAGTATAAAACAGGGAGCAATTTACAGATTCGATTTTAGTCTTGCTAGTCACATTGGCACGCGATTATCCAAAGATCTATATACAATTAGCCTATGATATCTACATGAAAGATGAAGTACTTTTTGATTATATTTCAAATATGCAAAGATTTAATCACATAAGTTAACACATCTTATTATACAAGGTCGTTTTCATGCAAGTGCTGTATAAAACTACTTTTACACTAATTCAAGCATAACTCGGGTTTCACATGAGCAAACGACATGATATCCTAGTCAAAAGTGTGTGTTTTTAAATTATCTTTCCAGTAGTATAAGTTTCACAAGCCAATTCGTGGTCTATCAAACCCAGATTTCTGATTACACAACAAAAACACAACGTTAATTTCAAATGGACATAACTTGATCATCCGGAAACGAAATCAAGCGAATCCAAAGCCTAAAATCAATAGTTTTTTGATAGCTATCCATATAAACACTTTTAAATTATAGAAAAAATAGTCACAAAATCAGTAGCATAGAAATACAATTCATGATTAAAGGCTAACTCGCAATTCGAACAATATAACAACTAAATACATGTACAAACGTGACCAATTGAGCAATAGAACATCTAAATCATATGATAAATAATTAATTCTAGAAAAATAGAGTTTTTAGATCTTACCCTAATCATACAATTGTTGGTATAGATACGTAGGGCTCGTCGAGAGGAACACGGATATGCGATCAATTTAACGATCAAGCAAACATCGAGGGTGTTCTTGAAGAAAAGATGATCGATGATGGTGAGTATTCATGAGATATGATGCACCATTTAACTCTTTATTTTCTGATTACTAGTTTTACATGTAAAAGGTGATGCACATGTCTAAAAAAATTTATGGGATTACCTACTAATGGCCTCCTCTTTTTGACTAATATAAAATATTTTATGATATAATGGCGACCTTCTTTTGACTAATATAAGATATTTTAAGATATAATGGCCACCTTCTTTTGACTAATATGAGATATTTTAGGATCTGATGTATGAGGTCACGGCCATGTGGCCTCGGGCTCGGGTCTCGGACTCGTTTTGTGTAAAAGCTCGTTCGCGCGTGGTTCGTTTCGAGTGCCGTTAACCGTACCGAATCTCCGGAACGTTAACTAGTCGTTGAAACAAAATCACCGTGTTTAATTCATTAAGTAAATAATAAATTAAATTTCTTTCGTAAGTTCAATAATTATTAACAATAATTATTCTATCGTTTTTCTGAGTTCCGTTAACTGAAAAGTTTTCTAGGCGATTAACTTTAATCGTGTCGTTTCTAGTTTAATTCATCAACCGAATTAAGTTTACTAATTAATATAACATATTAATTCAAGTAATCCACTAAGGATCAAGTACGCATTTAATTTCTTTAAATACAAAAAAAAAAAAAATTCACGTAAGTTCCATTAACTAGCTAACGGATAGTTAACTAAAGTATCGGAAGAAGTTGGGTTGTTACATTACCTCACCGTTATTGAAATTTCGTCCCAAAATTTGGATGATGGCAGTTATTGATGAAAATAAAATATTTCGTATCATTAGAAATCCACGTTTCAACGTGAGCTTGAATTCTATAACGAAGTTTGCAAATAAAGTTTATACTTGGCTTGAATAGTTTGTCTTTCCAGACGTAAGTCTTCATAGATTCTTTTAATAAAAGAATTTGGTCATATACGAGTGTTTCGTCAAATAATATGATAAGATTAAATAATCTTTCGAGATCTCTATACGGATGGACTTCTAAGGTCCGTTCGGTTTCGTAATGAATACCAGTTAAGTGTATAGAATTTCTTATCATCAAGAATATGAATGAAATGATTCGGTTACGTGTAAAAATACGACTGAATATGTCACTAATGGATGTATTGAAGTAATAGTTGTCCGCCTTGACTTTTCGATGTAATCACTATTGATTCTCCTAAATTCAAGGGATTTGAATATAATCGTTCGAAATCTGTGAGATTTGAATCCCTGTAATTGAGGAAATTAGAATCCTTTTCTTTTTGATTTAATATGATTATCTTAATCGGCTGAAGCGTTGCTATGGTAAAAAGTTCTGATATAAATTAATCATCTCTGCGGCCTTATTTTCTCAACCTCAATCTTCTTACTTTCAAGATTCTATTTTTGAAAATTTTGTGAAGATGCTTCATCCGCTCTTGATTTTCGTTACTATTTTGACTGTGTATACAGTCATTCTTCTTTTTAGTCTACCACCAGAAGAATCTCTATTTTTCTATAATGCTCTAGGGGTGACAGTATTTTTAATTCTACCACTCCTCTGTTTTTCAATACTTATTGATATAAATGGTTTATGATCTTCCATGTTTGTTGTCTTTTATATTCTGACCTATTTTTCGAAGACTCATGCTTTTTATCCAAGAAGATCTTCAACTTGTTCTTCTATACATGGTCAAATAATACGGATCAATAGCCGATGATGATGCAGAAACATTCGCTGTTCATCGTCATAGTATCCGTTTTCACCTTGTTTTCTCTTCTCGACTTTAAATCAAGCAAGTAATGGTCCAGAATTCGTAGGTATGGAGTTTCGAATGATCATAATATACAAGGTAGAAAGGAAAGGTAATAGCACGATTTGATTTGTCAAATTACCAGAATATTCGAAAAAGACCGAATCATCAAGAAATATATTTCCTTGATATGTTTAGTAGTTAAATAGAATGAAAGAGTTATGTAACATGGTTCATGATGATTGTAAGGTCTGTGAATCATCATCTTCCATTAGAAATTCAGCATGACTTCGGAGCAAGATATTCTCTAAAGATATCATCGGATCCAGAATTACCTGGATTCTTTGAATATAAGGTTTGGTCCTTGTATTTGTCCTTGGTCTCCTTCATGGTTAGCTCAATCCGTTTTTCAGTTCCAAATCTGAGCTTTTTCAATACGTTATTCTTTATCATCAAACTTTTGGCCATTAAGACCATCTATAGCTTTTGCTGCTTCGTCAGCATTCTCAAGGTTAACGAATCTGAATCGTTGGTTATCAATCCGAGATGGTTTCAAGAGATTTTATTTTTAGATGATTAAACGCTGATTGTAATCGTTAACGGATCTAATGGTTGACGAATAGGCGTTGTTGATTTCAAAATTAATGAATGATAATTTCGATGGTTTGATGTGATAATTCATCATAGAATACAAATGAATATAATTCATGAATGTAGTGATCTTTAGGAAGATAACACTTGCTAAAGCTTTACTTAGATTTCGATACGTCAAAATCAGAATATGTAGTAGTTGTTCTTTAGTGAACAGATACACATATCTTGTGAGTGTAATTAGTATAGTTACTGATTATTAAATCAGAATTTGAAGAATGTATAATGTAACATATTAATGTGAGATATAAATATTTCTCGGGTTTTACCTACCCGTTAAATATTTTTACAATTTACAGTTTGTACAGATGGGTTTTTAATTACAATCGTTATGAAGATATATATATTCGTATATATTCTTCAGATGTAATCATGGATTTAATGAGTTAATATAATATTAAACTCATTTGATTTACGGTTGAAGATAATCTCCAAAGCCTTAGAGATTTCATAACTGTCGCGAAATATTTTACTAATGAAGTTATGAATCAATACTTCATCGTTCATTGTTTATTGATATACCTCGGTATATGATATTGATGCTCGTGGAGTTCTTGTGAAATTTACAAGGCACGAATAATGTGTTCTAGAAAGTTTCGAGTACATCGAAAATAGAAGTCAAAAATCAAACATGTATTTGAATAATACACTTAGTTTATTATGAAATGAAGTTTATTGTGCTGAAGCAGTGATTAATGATTGTTAAGTCATTAACGAAGGATGTACATCATAGCATATTAATGATATGATTTAACCAAGTAGTACATACTAGTTAAGATTCACATGTAATAGCTTAGTACGAAAAGATTTATTATTGTTCCAAACCACATATATATATATATATATATATATATATACATATATATATATATATATATATACATATATATATATATATATATATATATATATATATATATATATATATATATATATATAAGTATACATATATTTTTTTTTTCCCAGGAAGAATGAGTCAATACATCTTAACTCACAATTACTAATATATACATATATATATATATATATATATATATATATATATACATATATATATATATATATATATACATATATATATATATATATATATATATATATATATATATATAAAGTATACATATATTTTTTTTTTCCCAGGAAGAATGAGTCAATACATCTTAACTCACAATTACTAATATTCCTTAGTATCTATGGGGCGTATGATGTTGATATTCGAAGTACCGAGTGTGATGTTGAGGTGTGGGATGCGAATGTTGTTGGTGAAGCTGATGCTGTTGGTGGTGATGTTGATGGTACTGGTGGTGCTAGTTATGCTGCTGGTGCTGCTGATGCTCTTAGATTTCGCACCATATTCTCCAGAGCCACTACTCGAGCGCGAAGCTCGTTGACTTCTTCTACTATTCCAGGATGATTGGCGGTTTGGACAAGTGGATGAATAAGATCTAGAATTCTGGATATTAGATATTCGTGGCGGGATATCCTGGAAATGAGGGTGAAAATGGTGTTCCGGATTGGTTCGCCGGTAAGTGCTTCAGGTTCTTCACCAAGAGGTGAATTCGGTTGGTGGAAGGGATCACCTTCTTCTTGTCTCCATTGATTGAGTCGACTACGAACCCATCCCCAATTCATCCAGAATTGATGATGACTAATTGGTTCATTCGTTCCGGTTATGCTGCCATTGGAGCTCGAGGAGTTCGAGGAATCAAGTGAGAAATCCATATTATATGATTGGATAAAGGGTTTTTGTTATGAATGGGTGTTGAATACTGAATGATATATTCGTCTCCTCGATATACGTATATATAGCAAAAAGATTTCCTTATTTTACGGAGGAAATTTAGGAAAAGTGTTTAGACAAAGTCTATTGGATAGATATGATAAGATATGATTTGTCTATACACCATTTACGCAATAATTGCAGTAAGATGTCGGTGGATCAAAAATGATAAGCAGTGAGAAGTAGTGATCGGTCGCGACTAGTAGTGAGAGGCAGCGTTGAGTAGTAGTAAGCAACGAAAAATAGCAAGGAGTAGTGATATAAGATGATGAGTATGTCCAGGCAGTGTCTTCGTAGTGCCAAGTAGAAATCAGGGATGACAGACAGTGTCGGGTAGTGACGAATTGTGACGTAATTACACGCTCCTTATAGGTTATAATAACAATTAAATCATACAATGTAAATTTCTACTCATATTTGAAATTAAACGGTTTATGTTCTAAATGGTATTTATCCAAGTAACCTACTTAACTCATTCCCAATTCCTTATTTTGCGATGTCGGAACTTCTATATGAGTTACCGTAATGTAATCCCGGTCATTACATTACGCTATCTCATATTACCATTCGACATTACTCCATAAGTTTAAGATAGCGTAGTCGACTTTATTCTGTTAAATCTCGCGTCGCATGTACGTATGCGATTCGTAGTATAGTGTTTAATTCAAGTCCATATCATATGGGTACAGTGTGTATATGTATGTGATGTATTGTGTTGCACTACATGTAGCATAGTGACACAAACAGTGCAAGTATGGTGTATAAAAGTCATCCAAGACACACGGCTATAGACTAGACCAACTAATGCGCCCTACCGTTAGACACACTAATGCATCCTATTTCCCTATAGCCAAAGCTCTGAAACCAAATGTAACACCCCGTCAAAAATCCCTTTAACGGAATGTTAACTCTGGTCCCAGTGCTTGGCTTGACTTCTACGTGACTGCAATATTCTACAGCGGAAGCAATTAATACCTGAGAATAAAACACGCAAAACGGATCAACAACAATGTTGAGTGAATCTACAGGTTTTAGGTAAATAATACAGTATGTTTAAGAAATACATTTCGAAAACAGTTATTAGTGGAAGACCACCAAGGTTTAATGTTAAAAGTTTGTAGACAACTCTGTGTCCCATTTCAAAAGGTTGTTGACACTACCATGTCAAGTTTCAATCATTTGTAGACAATACCATGTCAAGTTTCAAATATTCGTAGACAATACCATGTCAAGTTTTATTTCATTTGTTCGTAAACCACAATTTTAAATAACGTTGTATAGTATCTAAAAACAGTTATCAGAAAATAGTTTAAGTTCCTTGACCACGAGATTTTACAAGTACAACTCCAAGTTGCGAAATGTTTGCATAATCTATGAGCACCTGAATACTAGCAATGACCCGAGTATAGAATCCACTATACCCGCCTTTACCTCATAAAATGTTATACACTTGTTCGAGTGTCTTAATGTTCAAAGTAAATGCACCATAGTTTTTATAGCGGGTGAGGTTGTCAACCTAACGGATCCGTCCATCTAAATTGTGCCTACACCGATGGTATTTAAAGTATTCAAGCTAGAGGCTTTTTGAACAAACTCAATATGCATATATAGTACTCGTGTCAATACAAAAGCATTTGATAATGTAAGTATAACAGCGTGTATTCTCATCCCTGAAAAACATGTAAAAAGCGGGACTGTAGACTCACCTTGAATAAAGCTCGGAATGAAAAGTGGACAATTTACTTGTACGGTTTATAGCCGAGTAATGCAACCTAAGTATACGTATATAGGTTGGTCAATAAATATGTCCTAAAAAAATGTGGTTTCATAGTATAAGTTGTCTTATTGCTCGACTCGACGCGTTTCAAAGTAGAAGTCAACATACAGTCAACTAATTCATGCAAGTCAAACAAAGTCAACCGAAGTCAAACCGAAAGTCAAACTTGGTCAAAGTAGTCAACTGAAGTCAACATAAGTTGTTTCATGTCAAATATGGGTCAACATGTCAAACCTAAGTCAAACAACACGTTTCAGGTCATGAATAATCATTTTCACAATTTCAGTTTATCGTTGTGTACAAAATTCATGAACACGTAGCATACTTAGCATATTATCTCATGGTACATAATTCATACAAACATGGAAAACTCCAGATCGTAAATATACTTAAAATCAATTCCAAAAAGTCCGGCTAGGGTCTCATACGATAAATAAAAGTCAGAAATCAGAAGGGGTACATTTGGGGTTCACCAAGTCAGTTTCTGACCGCGCACTGATTTGGTTTCGGCTATAACCGGAGTTAGGAACATGAAATTGATACAAGACCAGTAGACATAGTTCACAAACAAGTTAAACTAACACATATCAAAAATCGAGCAATTTTGGTTTAGCCAATTTGTACAGTTTATTCATGCAATTTGAATATTCGGGTTTTCAGCTCAATCAGAATTTACATAAAGTATGGCTCTATTGTGCCCAATGCATAAGGTTTCAGAGATTGACATAAACTAAAAATAAGTCACATATCATGTTAAAATTCGTATTCCATAAGCTTACATGCTCATTCAATAAACACAATCCTCAGAGTATAAAACAGGGAGCAATTTACAGATTCGATTCTAGTCTCGCTAGTCATATTGGCACGCGATTATCCAAAGATCTAGATACAATTAGCCTATGATATCAACATGAAAGATGAATTAATTTTTTATTAGATTTAAAATATGCAAAGATTTAATCACAGAAGTTAACACATCTTATTATACAAGGTCTTTTTCATGCAAGTGCTGTATAAAACTACTTTTACACTAATTTAAGCATAACTCGGGTTTCACATGAGCAAACGACATGATATCCTAGTCTAAAGTGTGTGTTTTTAAATTATATTTCCAGTGGTATAAGTTTCACAAGCCAATTCGTGGTCTATCAAACCCAGATTTCTGATTACACAACAAAAACACAACGTTAATTTCAAATGGACATAACTTGATCATCCGGAAATGAAATCAAACGAATCCAAAGCCTAAAATCAATAGTTTTTCGATAGCTATCCATATAAACACTTTTCAATTATAGAAAACAAAGTCACAAAATCAGTAGCATAGAAATACAATTCGTGATTAAAGCCTAACTAGTAATTCGGACAATATAACGACTAAATACATGTACAACCGCTACCAATTGAGCAATAGAACATCTAAATCATATGATAAACAATTAAATCTAGAAAAATAGAGTTTTTAGATCTTACCCTAATCATACAATTGTTGGTATAGATACGTAGGGCTCATCGAGAGGAACACGGATATGCGATCAATTTAACGATCAAGCAAACATCGAGGGTGTTCTTGAAGAAAAGATGATCGATGATGGTGAGTATTCATGAGATATGATGCACCATGTAACTCTTTATTTTCTGATTACTAGTTTTACATGTAAAAGGTGATGCACATGTCTAAAAAAAATTATGGGATTCCCTACTAATGGCCTCCTCTTTTTGACTAATATAAGATATTTTATGATATAATAGCCACCTTTTTTTGACTAATATAAGATATTTTAAGATATTAAGGCCACCTTCTTTTGACTAATATGAGATATTTTAGGATATGATGTATGAGGTCACGGCCATGTGGCCTCGGGCTCGGGTCTCGGACTTGTTTTGTGTAAAAGCTCGTTCGCGCGTGGTTCGTTTCGAGTGCCGTTAACCGTACCGAATCTCCGCAACGTTAACTAGTCGTTGAAACAAAATCACCGTGTTTAATTCATTAAGTAAATAATAAATTAAATTTCTTTCGTAAGTTCAATAATTATTAACAATAATTATTCTATCGTTTTTCTGAGTTCCGTTAACTGAAAAGTTTTCTAGGCGATTAACTTTAATCGTGTCATTTCTAGTTTAATTCGTCAACCGAATTAAGTTTACTAATTAATATAACATATTAATTCAAGTAATCCACTAAGGATCAAGTACGCATTTAATTTCTTTAAATACAAAAAAAAAATTCACGTAAGTTCCATTAACTAACTAACGGACAGTTAACTAAAGTAACGGAAGAAGTTGGGTTGTTACAACCAACATCATATACTGAGGTATATCTATAACAATGAACGATGGACTATTGAATCATAACTTCATTAGCGAAATATTTCGCATCAATTATGAAATCTCTAGGTTTTGGAGATTATTTATTCTCGTTTCAACCGCAAATCAAATGAGTTTAATATTATATTGACTCATTAAATCCATGATTACATCTGAAGAATATATATATGAACGTATATCTTCATAAAGATGGTAATTAAAAATCCTTTTGTGCAAACAGTTAATTATGAAAATATTTTAACGGGTAGGTAATACCCGAGAAATATTTATATCTCACATTAATACGCTGTACATTCTTCAATTTCGATTCATAAATCATTAACTATACTCACTACCTTCACAGAGATACACAATCATTTTCATACAAATTCAATTACATATTCTGATTTTGACATATCAGAATTCAAGTAAAGCTTTAGCAGATGTTATCTTCCTAAAGATCACTACATTCATGAATTATATTCATTCGTATTCTATGATGAATTATCACATCAAACCACCGAAATTATCATTCATTACTTTTGAAATCAACAATGCCTATTCGTTAACCATTAGATCCATTGACGATTACAATCAGCATTTAATCATCTAAAAACGAAATTTCTTGAAACCATCTCGGATTGATAACCGATGATTCAAATATGGCTACATTAAATGCAGAGGAAACAGCAAAGTTGTAGAAGGTCTTAAGGGCCAAAAGTTTGATAATAAAGAATGGTATAAGCTCAGATTTAGAACTGGAAAACGGATTGAGCAAACTATGAAGGAAGCTGTGGATAAATCACAAGGACTAAAACTATAATCCAAGAATCTAGATTATTCGATTTCTCATGAAAACCACAAAAGATATCTTTAAGTATTCTAAATCCTTACAGGAGAATTTTCCTCATTATCATTTGATCTTAGAAACTTCTAAGATATCATTGTATCTTTCGTTATAAATATCCTCTATATTTCTGAAGATATCTTCATAAAGATTCTTGTTCGCAATTAATTATCTCTTTGCGATATCTTTATTACATTATAAAGGAAACTATTTTAGTTTCTATATTTCTGTAACATACAAGTTTAAATTATGAATGATTTGAAGTAGTGTTGAGAATTGAAGCATGAGTTAGTATAATATAATGACGTCAGGCCAACGTGATTATATTACAGTAAGTCATGCTAAATTTTTAATGGAAGATGATGATTCATAGACTTTATAATCATCATTTGCCATGTTACACGACTCTTACATTCTATTTAACCTCTAAATATATCAAGAAAATATTTTCTTGATGATTCGGTCTTTTCCGGATATTCTGGTAATTTGACAAATCAAATCATGCTATTACCTTTTCTTCTGTTTTATATATTATGATCATTCGAAACTCCATACCTACAAATTCTGGACCATTATTCGCTTGACTTGAAGTCGGGAAGGAAAAACAAAAGTATAGAGCTCCGACATATAAGGGAAAATATAAAGCCCGATAACAACACGAAAATTACAAACCGTGTATATCAATACGTATTGCAACGTAAAGACACGGGAGAATTAAAAACATTATGACCCCAAGAGAATAGTAGAAGAAAACAAATTCCTCTGGTGGTAAATGAAAAAGAAGAATGACTGTATATATGGTCAATATAATAACAAGGATTAGAACTGGATTAAGCATTTTCTTAATCTTTTGGAAGTTTGAATTGAGGAAAAAAGTATAGAAGTGGCAAAAATAATGAAACGGAAGAAGCTAATTTATAGCGAAATTCCAGACGCAGCAATCGAGACAATTCACCGCATTTAATCAAAGAAATCTCAAAATTCCTTAATTACCGGATAATCAAATCTTATAGATTATGAAGATTTCCTTTAATTCCTTAAACTCCGGAAATCAATCGTGACTACGTCAAAAGTTAAGGCGAACATTTAATTTTCTCATTCACTCTTTTACGATAGCTTCGTTTATACTCTACCTATAACCGAATCGTTTTATCCATATTATTCAATAGTGATAAAGCTCTATTTTCAACTTATATTCATCATTAAAATATTCTTGTTGTAAACAATGACGATCTCTATCAAATTTTATGACTATCATTTTCATGAACTCCCCTCTATTTTGTCTGCCCTAATATTGTGGCATAAACGCTCAAGGTTCTAAATGAGCTCAATATTATTCATAACACATTTCATGTATCCAATTTACTGAAATGACTTGTATAACATCATCATTTTGAATGATCTCCGCATTAATGACAAAATGCACTTCGTAGAAGAACCTGTAGAAATTATGGTTCGTATGACCTAAACGCTTGAAATAAAACAATATTCTATCCATTGGAATTCACGAATGGCCCCGAGCATACCTGGGAACGTGAAGACCAAATAAAACGTAAATATCCTCGTCTATGTACGAACAATGCCGATTGATGGCAACAACTAAATTTCGGGATGAAATTTCTTTTAACGGGTAGGTACTATGACAACCCGGAAATTTCTGACAAAATTTAAACCTAACTTTTATGTAATTCCAACGATTCAAGAACAAGTATTTGAAAATAATTACGTATTAGTATTATTATTATTAATATTGTTTTAAACAATATTATCATTTATTATTTTATATCATTTACAATCATTATTATTATCAGTATTAATAATATTATTAGTAATATCATTAATATAATTACTAATATATTATTAACATCATCATTATTAATACTATTATTAATATTATTATTGATACTTATCATTCTCCTTATTACTATGAAACTAAACTTTGACTGTTTCCGACGATTCACGAATAACCGGTTATAAAAAGATACGTAAATATATATGTGTGTGTATATACATCACTTACAATCATTATTATTATTAGTATTATAATTATTATTGTAAATAATTATCATTATCATTAATATAAATTACTAATATATTATTAATATTATTAGTATTAGTATTAATACTTAACAATAATATTAAAATAATGACATATCATTATTATTATTATTATTAATATTATTAGTATTATCACTTTTACTAAAAGTGGTAAGATTATTATAAATATCATTATTATACAACTTATTATTAATAATTATTAATAATATTATAATTATTAATAATATTATTAACATGTTATAATCATTATTATTAATTATAATTAAAATTATCATTCTTACTATTAATATTGTCATATTTTATTATCATTAATAATATTATTATTATTATTAATATAATTATAATTATTGTTATTAGAATTATTATTAATATATTTATTAAATACTAATATTAATTAAAGATAAAAGAAAAAGACAACAAATACTTAAATTAGTTTTTCAACTTTTAATTCTTTTTAATTTTTTATATAATCACGATCTGCTTTATATTTTTTATTTTATCATCGTGATCTGCATATCTGTTCTATATTTTTTATTAATCATAAGAGCTGCTTTTAATTTATTTATTTAGCCATCGTGATTCTGCATTATTGAATATTAACTTGCTTTTAATTTTTTTTAGAGATCGTGATATTTTTTAATCCCCTACTGCTTTTTGTTTTGTCCCAATCGATCACCATTGCTATAAAACTATCAATTTCCATCTGTTAATCACACAACTCTTAATCTCCATCTTCTGCATTGAAATTAAAACCAAAATATATTTTTTTTACCGGATACCTCTGTTCTTCAAGCTTTTAACTATAATTCGATTTCAAATAAATTTTAAAAATGTAATAATGCAGTTTTGTTAGGAATTGTTTAGTTAAACTGTCTGCAAATTTTCAAATCCCAATTCGTCCTATCAAATTCTAATTTTGGAGTCAAACTTTAATTTTCAAAAGTCAAAGAAATTGTTCATCGAGAAATTAAGGATCGTTTTAAGGTCTCTGTTTCAATTGAGGTTTCATAAAGATTCTAGGAATGATTTAAAACCTTTTTCATTTAGGAATCGAGAGCTAAAACGTTTTTAAAAATTGAAATCAATAATTTTTTTTATATAAAGTAGCGACAGCAGCCTGAGTATTTTTTTTATTTTTTTTCTTCTTTTTCATTTTCAATTAATTCAAGATCAATATAGGTTGATTGTAAATTTTTTGAAAGTCCTAAAAAACATTTAGATTATCGTGTTGGTTAATCCCTGGTTTGGTCCATCGAGTTGTGAAGAAGAAGTGGAAAACAGAAATAATATAAGTATAATTAAAATGTAATATAAATTAGAAAAGTAAGCAGCAGCTCAATGGTTAAGGGTGTTTGATGTGATCGAGGGGTCTCGGGTTCGAGCCCCGTCTTGGGCAATTTTTTTTAGAAAAAGCTTTTAAGGTAGTTTTCCCATTTCTATATTATTATTATTATTATTATTATTATTATTATTATTATTATTATTATTATTATTATTATTATTATTATTATTATTATTATTATTATTATTATCTTTATTATTATTACTAAAGTTATTATAATTATTGTTATTATAATTATTGTTACTAGTATTAAAAGTATTATTACTATTACTAGTATTATTATTATAATTATTAGTAACATTAAAAGTATTATTATTAAAACTATCATTATTATTATCATTCTAAATATTATTATCATTATTATGATTAAAATTATTATTATTATTATTATTATTTTGAAAATAATACAAGTTATCACTATTTTCATTAATATTAGTATTAGTATCACTTTTGTAACTATTAGTATTATTATTATTATTATTAAACAAAAGTATCATTATTAACAATATCATTATTATTATTAATATTATTATTTTTAACATAAGTATAATTATTATTATTAGTATTGATATTATTATAATTATTATCGTTATTATCATTTTTATAAAAATTAACATTTTTGCTATCATCAAAACTATATTATTATTATTATTATTATTATTATTATTATTATTATTATTATTATTATTATTATTATTATTATTATTATTTTTAAAACCTTATTATGATTATTATCATTTTTACAACTAGTATTATTATTGTTATTACAAAATAATACAACCCTTTATTCATTATCATTATTAAAGTCATTTTATCAAACAAATACTTATACATAGAATATATATATATATATATATATATATATATATATATATATATATATATATATATATATATATATATATATATATATATATATATATATATATATAAGTATATATATAGAAATATATAACAAGTGAAATAATATATATAAACTTATTCGATTACAAGTATATGTGTTAATATATATACTTGATATAGGTTCGTGAATCCGAGGACAACTCTGCACTTGTTCAGTGCCATCACATGCGTAATTACTATGAAATACGAAATACAGTATCTTGAGTTTTCATAGCTCCCTTTTTATATATATTTTTGGGCTGAGAATACATGCGCAACTTTTATAACTGTTTTATGTTTAGACACAAGTACTCAAACTTTTATGCTATATACATGCTTTGTCATGCTAAATCCCCACCGTAATATCGTTAATTGCTGAGGTATAATGTGACGATCGCTCCAAATCCATATGGACGAACACGTCATTCATCGATTTCATTGCGAGGTATTTGACCTCTATATGATACGTTTTGTAAACATTGCATTCTTTTGAAAAGGCACACCATAAATGAATATTTAAATCAAAGATTTTCGACATCTGATGATTTCTACATATAGACAATCACCGTAATATAATAGTTTACAATGATACTTCCGTTGACAATGCAGTCAAAATAAGATACTTGGTGATGATTTGGTGAACGCAACGTTTTCTTAAAAAATATGTCATGTAAGACTCCAGGCACATAGCTTGTCTAACATATAAGCAAACAGTGGAAGATTTCTAGGAACCTGAGAATAAACATGCTAACAAGTGTCAACACAAAGGTTGGTGAGTTCATAGTTTTAGTGTTTCGCATAATTTGTATATAAAAGTGGATCACAAGATTTCAGTTGTTTCATCTAGAAACGTTTATCAAAATATTCTACAAAATTGAGCACCCTGGTAACTAAACTAAACGTATATATAATTTGTACCCTTTGTATAATCATCTTAATAATACACGCAAACCAACATGTACATTTCTCAAATTGCATACGTCCATTAAAAGGCTAGTGCTCTAGCTCGGACGGGGATATCAAGCCCTATGGATCCATATACTACTACTCGTGCCCACCAGTTCTTATAACTGGCAGTTACTAGTTACCAAAGCTAAGGGATTTTCGGTTCAAACTCAGTGTAGAATTTAGTATGTACTTGTATCCATTGCGTTTAAAATAAAGTGCATGTATTCTCAGCCCAAAAATATATATTGCAAAAGCAATTAAAAAGGGATCAAATGAAACTCACCTTAGCAGCATATAAAGTCATTCACCAAAATGTGACTGAAACTTGGATTACCAAATAACCGTAGATCTCAACCTAGAGAAAAAATGTTGGTCAATAAATGTCTATCAAGCTAGGTCAGGTCATAGTGTATCATAATCCTAATGCTCGAGATTGACATACAAAAGTTATTCAAAGTCGTTTCAAAAAGTCAATTTTGACAATAGTTCAACAAAACGAGACATACCTTATATAAGGAGTCATTTACTCGGTTGGTAATATTTAAAAGTTCACTTTATCAATCTCGTAAATAAGTTGTTTAAATCTTAATTGCTGATTCAAAAGCAATTTCAATTAACGTCAATCATAATTCAGTTGATCATATCTTTTAATCCGTTCATCGAAACTATTCGGTGTCTAAATGAAAAGTTATTGATTTTTCGCCAGCTTTCCGAAAACATGTATATCATATACCTTTTACCAGTAATATATGTATTTAATTCGTGATTCATTATAAATTGTTTAACGACGAAATTTAGCATACAAACATGTATAAATATATATACTCGAGCACTAGACATGGATACACAATTAATGTATAAAAGATAAAATATAAATGCTTACGTATCAATATTGTGATTCAATATTATAGAAAAGTACGTAGACGCAACATAGATGATAACAGTAGGTTTGACTTGTAAATAATACCCATGAACATTACCCATAACCTCCTTAGAAATAACCCATAATTTCCTTAACTCTGCCCCGCTCGTAAAACCCGTTTTTAAATTACTCGAACAGCACTCCGTCGTATTATTTTATGTATAATACTAATAATAATAAGATTAATAATAATTTTAATCTTAATATTAATTTTAATAATAATAATAATAATAATAATAATAATAATAATAATAATAATAATAGTATTAATAAAATAAATAACAGAGGGAGGTATGTGTGTGTGTGTCAAATGCCAGAACTCGATCGCGTTTTATAATGTTTCCTGAATCTTGATCCCATGCGATCACATGGGTAATGTGGGTTAGTGCCATGCGATCGCATGGCCAGCTGTTTGGCACCCAATCTGTTTTGTTTTCATTTTGTCGACATATTTTTATATATATTATATATAATATATAAAATTTAAATAATTAATTATATATTATATTAAATTCACGTGCATAGTTGACTTGTAATTTTCGTCCCTATAATTCGTACGTTGTCACTCGACTTATGCCCCAGTTCCGGTTTCTCGAACGCATTTTCGTATGCTTAGAAAACTATCACTTTACGTTTTGTGACTCGTACCTTTGTCAAAATATCGTGTTAAATTATCAGTAAACTATACCACTCGAGGTATAACTTATACATTTGAGTGTTTTGGTCATTTACTTCTATAAATCATCGTCTCGCTACTGTAGCAATCCACTGTAGCAAAGTCAATTTTACTGTAGCAAATAGTGATTTTCGAAAACACTGTAGCATTTTGGGTACTGTAGCAATTTGAAAATACTGTAGCAAATTAGTGTTTTACTGGTTCATCTTAAACGCTTTAGTTAACTTATCTAAATATCAATCGAATCAATAAACGAATGTTACTATCGTTTACTAAACAACTTGAAATTATATATATGTATATATCTTTTTAATATACATAAATCAGTTTTTAAATACACATTGGAAGTTATTTATAATTAATTTTAATAATAAATATTTCAACTTATCATATATATTCAAATAGATATTTAAACCAATAAGTTTAATGTACGGTATCAAACAATTAATACATTGTTACTTTTTTAAGTTATAGTATATATGTATCTATTTACATATAATTGTTCGCGAATCGTCGGAAACAACCGAAGGGTATTTAAATATATAAAAGTAGTTCAAAAAATTTTTGAGATTCAGTTTAACAGACTTTGCTTATCGTGTCAGAAATGTTAATCATACAAAGATTAAGTTTAAATTTGATCAGAAATTTCCGGGTCATCACATATAAGATGCAAACTTAGTTATTGTGAGTAGCGCTACTGAGAGTGACGTCTCTAGTCAGTTGACCGTTGGTCTTTGGCTACATAATAATGATTCAACGACATGAATAACAAGTGTCACGGGGTAACTTTTGTTTAGTCGCGATATTACAAACTCAGCAATACTTTTAGATTGGTATTTCTATATCAATCAACACTTTATATTGATATTTCTATATCAACTTTATTAAATCTTGTGGTCTAACACTATTATTGAAATCATTATTTATGATAAACCTATGAACTCGTCAACCTTTTGGTTGACCCTATTTAGCATGTTTATTCTCAGGTCCTACATAATGCTTCCGCTGTGTATTTGCTAATTGAAAGCAACATTTCAACGAGTCATTCATGGATAATTTGAAGGACTTGCATTTGCTAATTTGATGATGATTGCTTGCTATACTTGGAGTCTTCATTACATATCATATCAATTAAAGACATTTAATGCGTTGTTTATTAAATACAATGTAATCTATTTATCTTCTGCTACAAAACTCAATAAAACATCTCATATAGAGTCATTCTCGTTTATACAACTGTGATTTGATATAATTAGTCACAAATACCCCAGGCCCTATTTGGGGGTGTGACACATAACATGTTTCTTTATGTTGCATGTTAGTAGCTCTTTCTAAAGCACGAAGTCCTATGTTAGGATATGTTGAGTCAAAATAGGTTCTTAACCCGTAGCGTAAAATTGCACTTGGGTTCCCCGCATTTAACGCTTTAAAGATAACACGGCGTAACTTAAGGTCTCCCCAATGTGATATACCCCATCTTTCAAAAGAAAGCCTTTTATAAACTAAGGCATGCCTGGAATGTTCTTCAAATGTTCTACAAACTAATTTTGCCGTAAATAATTCTGCCGACGAATTCTGACCGACTCTAGACAAGATTTCATCAATCATATCCCCGGGTAGGTCTTCTAAAATTTTTGGTTTTCTATCCTTAACATCCATTTTGTGTTTTTATACTGTAAAAATAGATGAGGGTTAGATTCATAAAGATACTTAACAAACAATACAAGCAATTTTTACATATATCATAAAAGCACAAGCACACTATATTACATATATTACATCGCATGATTACAACTCTTTATTCCGACTCACTTGTTTCTTCTTCTTCGGACTTGGTTTGTTTCGCTAATTTCCTAGGGATATATGGTGCACCCCTAATACGAGTCGTTCTTATCACAAATGGTCTAGAAAAACCTGGTGGCTTAGATGTTCCTGGATTATAGCTAAAACTTAAGAAATACGGGTGTTGACGGTATTTCCCATCGGGATATTTCATGTTAACATAGAGGTCATCGGGGTTGGAATTAGGTTTCTCTATTTTGATGCATTTTCCCTTATTATTTTCTTTTTCCTTTTCAAATTGGGTAGGGGTAATTTCTATAACATCATCGGAATCCTCATCGGGATCCGATTCATTGGAAAATTGGTAGTCTTCCCAATATTTTGCTTCCTCGGCGGATACACCATTGACCATTATTAATTTTGGTCCATTGGTTGAGGATTTTCTTTTATTTATCTGTTTTTCAGTGGTTTCTAATATTTTCTCCTCCGGAACCTCTTCTTTTTCCGGTTCCTCTTCTTCCGGTTCCTCTTCTTCTGGTTCCTCTTCTTCCGGTTCCTCTTCGGGAATTTGTGAGTCTTCCCAATATATATTCGACTCTTCATTATTAATAGGTGAGTCAATGGGATTTGTACTAGAGGTAGACATCTATCACACAATATCAAACACATTAAGAGATTAATATATCACATAATATTTACATGTTAATAATATATAGTTTTCAACAACAAAATGTTAAGCAATCATTTTTCAAGTAAACACGGTCGAAGTCCAGACTCACTAATGCATCCTAACAAACTCGGTTAGACACACTAATGTAAATTTCTGGTTCTCTAAGACCAATGCTCGGATACCAACTGAAATGTCCCGTTCATATCGATTATAAACGTTTCATATTAATTGATTTCCTTGAGAGGTATTGACCTGTATATGAGATGTTTTTTAAAGACTGCATTTGTTTTTAAAACAAACCATAACCTTTATTTTATCGTTAATGGTTTTAAAATCATAACGTAGATTATCCAGTAATGATAATCTAAAAGATAACATTTTTCACACGACCATTACATAATGGTTTACAATAATATTACACATCAATTTAAATCTCCGAATGCAGTTTTTAAACAATATATTACAAGCTTGCTGACTCCAATTCTTGTCCTTAATTAGCATGCAACAGCGGAAGCTCTTAATAATCACCTGAGAATAAACATGCTTAAAAACGTCAACAAAAATGTTGGTGAGTTATAGGTTTAACCTATATATATCAAATTGTAATAATAGACCACAAGATTTCATTTTTCATAAACATCCATCTCATATCAGGCATTTCGCATAAACTGCATAGAGATAAAAATCATTCATATGGTGAACACCTGGTAACCAACATTAACAGAACGCGTATAGAATATCCCCATCATTTCGGGACTCTCATCGGACATGATAAAATCGAAGTACTAAAGCATACGTAACCCGGATGGGGTTTGTTAGGCCCAATAGATCTATCTTTAGGATTCGCGTCAATTAGGGTTTCTGTTCCTAATTCTTAGATTACCATACTAAAAAGGGTGATATTCGGTAATAATAATTCAACCATAGAATGTAGTTTCGCATTCTTGTGTCTATTTTTTAAAACATTTATAAAACTGCATGTATTCTCATCCTAAAATATTAGATTTTAAAAGTGGGACTATAATTCACTTTCACAGATTCTTAATTCGTTGAGAATTAGACATGGCCACTGATCGATTCACGAACCTATAACAAATATATACATATATATCAAAGTATGATCGAAATATATTCACAATATGTTTTATTACGTTTTAACGATTTAAGTTTGTTAAGTTAGCAGTCCAACGTTAGTAATCTACAACTAGTTGTCCACAGTTAGATGTACAGAATTAAATCAATATATATTATCTCGAATCAATCCACGACCCAGTGTATACAAGTCTTAGGCTAGATCACAACTCAAAGTATATATATTATTTTGGAATCAACCTCAACCCTGTATAGCTAACTCAAACATTACTGCATATAGAGTGTCTATGGTTGTTCCCAAATAATATATATAGATGGGTCGATATGATATGTCAAAACATTGTATACATGTCTATGGTATCCCAAGATTACATAATATATGTTAGAATAAATTTATAATACAATATAAGTTAGTTAAGTTATGATTTGTATAGATTTGTTACAAATTTCACGTAGCTACAACAAGTAAAAATATCCAATTTTGTTTTACCCATAACTTCTTCGTTTTAAATCCGTTTTGAGTGATTCAAGTTGCTATGGTTTCATATTGAACTGAAATTTATGAATCTAAACAGTTAAAGTATAATTTTATAGTCGGAAATATAAGTTACAAGTCGTTTTTGTAAGAGGTAGTCATTTCAGTCGAAAGAACGACGTCTTGATGACCATTTTGAAAAACATACTTCCACTTTGAGTTTAACCATGATTTTTGGATATAGTTTCATGTTCATAAGAAAAATCATTTTCTCAGAAGAACAACTTTTAAATCAAAGTTTATCATAGTTTTTAATTATCTAACCCAAAACCGCCCTCGGTTTTACTACGACGGCGTATGTCCGGTTTTACAGTGTTATTCGTGTTTCCATATTTTAAATCATTAAGTTAGCATATCATATAGATATAGAACATGTGTTTAGTTTATTTTAAAAGTCAAGTTAGAAGGATTAACTTTGTTTGCGAAAAAGTTTAGAATTAACTAGAACATATGTTTTAGTGATTACAAGTTATAATCTTCGAATAAGATAGTTTTATATGTATGAATCGAATGATGTTATGAACATCATTACTATCTCAAGTTTAGTAGGTAAACCTACTGGAAGTGACAAGAAATAATCTAGCTTCAAAGGATCTTGGATGGCTTGAAAGTTCTTGAAGTAGAATCAAGACACGAAAACAAGTTCAAGTAAGATTTCTACTCGAATTAAGATTGTGATAGTTATAGAAATTGAATCAAAGTTTGAATATGAATTATACCTTGAATTAGAATAATAACCTATTGTAAATAACAGAGGTTTCTTGATCTTAGATGATTACTTGGAATGGATTAGAAAGCTTGGAAGTAAACTTGTAAACTTTAAAGTGTTTATGAAGTGTTCTTGAGTAGTTGTTTTGTATGTTGATCTAGGTTAACTAGATTGAGCTAGATTGAGCTAGATTATGAAGAAAATGATGAAGAACACTTAGAACAATAAGAGAGGAATTGAGAGAGAGTAATTTGATGCATAAAAGTTGGAATGAAAATGTGTTTATGGTTGGTGAAGAAAAATGTGATCCTACCCTTGAATATTAGGTTCCATTAGTTTGTATTTTTGTTAGATATTTCATACTAGTTGCCAAATGATGGTTCCTACATGTTTAGGTGAATCATTAAGGCTGCTAAGAGCTGATCATTGAAGTGTATATACCAATAGTATATATATTTAGAAGTTGTGTATTGTACGAGTACGAATACGGATTGAATACGAGTAAATAGTGTACTGTAGTAAATAGTGTTTACTGTAGCAAATAGTTTTTACTGTAGCAAATAGTTTTTTACTGTAGCGAATAGTATTTTACTGTAGTAAAGCGAAAATTTACTGTAGAAAATAGTGTTTTACTGTAGCAAATAGTATTTTAGTTGTACATCTTTGATTTAATTGTATTTCTTCTTATATATATATATAAAATAAAAACTTACATCATAAAAAAATTAAAAGATTATATAATTATCACAAGTTATGACGTTCGTGAATAATCAGGCAAACGGGGTGGTCAATTATCTACATAAACTCATTTCAATTAATCTAGTCTTAACAAGTTTGGTTTCTTAACATGTTGGAAACATTTATTCATGTAAATATTAATCTCATATAATATATAATCATGGAAAAGTTCGAGTCACTATAGTACACACATTGAACATCAATCTGCACACATAGTGAATGCCAATCTGTGCGCTGACCGAAAGTCAATCGGTATACGTACTGAATCATTTAAAGTTCCTACTCATAATTTATAATTATAATATTTGTAATCTGACTAGGACAGTTTAGTCTCTCTTCATGTGTTAGTTTGTGAAAATGCATAAATTGAATGTCAATATGTGCAAGACTGAAAGTCATTGGTATTATGAAGTCACTCCTTTTTCAAACTCAATATCAATTTGTATACTTAAATGTCAATAAGTTCATAGACTTAAAGTCAATCTATACACAGACTGAACATCTCAATTTGTACACATAGTGAATGTCAATCTGTGCACAAACTGAATATTTTTGTTTAATATTGAACATCTCATTCAACCACTAACAGCCAACAAGCTTTTATTTAGAGACAACTGAAAACCAACGTCGATCGAATTCGACAAAACTAAGTTATTATTGGAATTGAGCTATCATCCAAATCCGTGGCATTGTGAAATGCGGAAGTTGAACATGTTGACCCATAATAATATGCTCTTTTGTATAATATGCTTCACTTGTGTTATAAATATGTTTTAATGTCTATTAATTATTTATATATATTATTGATCGTGTTTTTGTGAAGTGGTCAGTTGCGGAGCCCATGTATGTTTGGGGTGGTGAGACTTATCACAGTGTTGGAAGAATAATTGATATAGAAAGTGATGGTTTTTTATAATTGAAATTCCAAATCGGCCCATGCCATGGCAAGCTGATCCTTCTGACATGGAAAAGGTAGAGAATTTCAAGGTAACTAAATAAACATCATTTAAAAGATAAAATGATGGGTTAGTCCAGTTGGGTGAAGGATCATATTGGGTTTGGGTCCAAAACTTGTACTTGTAGGGTTGAACAAGCCAGGTCGATCAGGATGACCCAAACCCTATTAGTCACGAGATGTTTCCGATTCATTGAAGCAATGATTAGGATTGCACATATTTAAAGAAATTTTTGATAAATGCACTCTCAATAGAATCAAACACCATTCCAACTACTAGTCTAACACTATCAGTATCAGCAACAATAGGAGTCTAAAATCTTATACCACGTGAACTTAAAGATTGAACACCAATAAAATAGTTTTCTGGAACATAAACATCTATAATGTATGAAATTGAATGTAGTAAGAACAAATAATACATCACAACATGCATAAGCTATGTGTATAAACTAGATGCAGATACATACCAGTAAATGCATAGATTGATTACATATAGGATATAGAATGAGTGTGATATAGAATGAGTGTGAAAATAGTTTAAAATAAGTACTTACAATTTCCATATGTATCAATTAACTCAAAAACCTCAAGATCATTAGCTTCGGCATCTACGTTTTTAGAATCAGCATCCACATTCGAATCAAAAACATCAATACAATTTGAATCATTTACTTCATCTGATTGAAGAAATATGTATGTCCGAATCTAGGATAGACATTATTGATAATGTGTGATCGCATTAACAATCATGATTGATACCCTAATTTGTGTTGCCACGAGTTAGCAATTAATTGATGTTATTTGGCGATAATACCCTTACCGTTAAAAAGTTAGCGTGCTTAGAAAAAAGGATGGTCCAATTAGTTTTCTCTAGATTCTTTCAATATATATATATATATATATATATATATATATATATATATATATATATATATATATATATATATATATATATATATATAGGGGCAGGATCAGTGGAGAAGTAACCAATCGGGAGGAAGTGGGGGGAAGCAAAATTTTTTTTCGTTTTTTTTGGAAAATTATTTTCCGGCATCAAGATCACTCAAAAATATGAACATTTAGAAAAGACACTTCGTGATGAATGTTATTATTTAGGCGAGAAAACGATCGATAAAAATAACATTCAAGATAATATTGTTCGTGAAGAATGTGAACGTTTTTTTTTCTTCATGTTTTGTGAAGTAAAATTTAGTCCGATTTAGAGTTTAGAGTTTACGGTTTAGGGTTTAGGGTTTGGTGTTTTAGGTTTATTCCATAAACTCAAAACACCAAACCCTAAACCCTAAACTATAAACCGTTCGTGTTATAAACTTAATCTAAATCCTAAATCTAAACCCTAAACCTTAAATTTTTAAACCCTAATATCTGTAACGACCCGGAAATTTCCGACCAAATTTAAACTTAATCTTTATATAGTTTCGACACGATAAGCAAAGTTTATTAAACCGAGTCTCAAAATTTTTGAACTGTTTCATGAAATCATTTGACCTTCGACCAGTTCCGACGATTCACGAACAATTAATTGTAACTTGATATGTGTGTATATATATATATATATAAATAATAATTGGAAAGTTATTAATAAAATTTATTTTTGTATAGTAAAATAAAAATAGGATATTATAATGATTATTATTTAAAAAGTCTATATATATATATATTTATATATATATATATATATATATATATATATATATATATATATATATATATATATATATATATAAAGTATATAAAATATATATTTTGTGATTTCGAAGTTATTTAGTAAACGAAGGTAACGCTCAATTGTCATTAGATGGATAGTAAACGAGTTAAAAAGGAACTTATAAGATTTTAAAATAAACGATGATCCGAAAATGAGTTTCACAAATTATAGACTTATTAAAAATGTATTTAGGAACTATTTGTTGAATTTTAAAACTTTTTATATTTACTTGGGGTTGGGAGTGAATAATTAATGTAATTTTTATTTAATAGTTAATGACTGAATTTTATACCATAATGACTGAAATAAATAAAGGAAGTTAATTTAAAAATTTGGGATTTTTCCGAAGACTTTTATCCGCCACTGATTTCAAATAGTGCACGATACACAGTCCGTGAAAACTGTCGGTAATAAACTTACAAAATCTTCGATGGCTTCACTATTTGCCACTGTATATGATTATTCTTATGATTGGTACCATGTTTGATTATTATATAAGCATACTATTTTTTGTTGTTACTAAACCACTATCTATCTAGTTCTTTATATATAACATTCATATACATAATATAAATATATACAGAGATCACATATAACATCATCATCTCACCATCCATGTTCTTCCTTCTTGCTCCTGTCAACCCAAGGTCACCCCCGGCCACCATCACCAAAACAAATGGGAACCACCATCATCACGAACTCAGTAACCATTACCGCCACCCACTACCTATTTTCTTCTTTTATGTGAATCATCATGTTAACCATCGACCACCATAAACCCATCACCACCCTAAGAACTTGATCAGCACCTTCTCCACCATCGATCACCACTATCTGGTGACAACTTCCACCATCACAACCGTAACCATCATCTCTCTACTCTCTTTCTTCTTCTTCTTGTTTGACAACCCTCCTCTATCACCCTAAAACCGCTTAGACTACCACCAATTACAACGGCTACACTATTGTTTCTGTTTACGGATAGAATCAACACCACCCCGTTATCAAACACCTTCGCCACACACCTATGATCATCACTAAAACATCCATAAACCACCACTAACCACCTATTTCATCTCTCTCTTCTCTCTCTCTTAAGACCGATCAAGAAACACCACCACTCTCATCATTCTTGTTGCTAAATTTTGTTTTCTGTTTCTACTCGTTTTTGTTTTAAAGCGCTGTTGTTTCTGTTACAAGACGTTACCAAAACCACCATCATACCATTGAACACCATCAGTATTAAATCTTGTAAAAACCTGTAACTTTACTGTTACTGCTGTTCACTTAAATTTCTATCATAAACAGACCACTTCACCTCCACAAACTCCTCTACAACTACCTTCTATTACTGCAACTGCTATTTACATTTTCCTATTTCTGTTCGAACAGTAAAAGAAGAAAACAAAACGCGTAACCCGTACACTTGTACACGATCTGCGTAATTTGTTGATAACATTACACATTTCGCGTAAGCCTCACACTATACGCGTAATTTCATGTTCGTTGACTCTTGTTCACTGTTGCTACCCGATTTCTGTTTATGTTCCTATGATGAAGACGATGTTAGATGATGATCATGGTGATGTATGATGTTAATGTTGATGAATTGATGAAGTGTATATGATGATCGGTGATATGATAATCGTATGATGAGGATTATGTAAAAGGTGATGATTTATATTAATGATGATGTCGGTGGTGAAGACGATGGCACAGCGAAGAAGATGATGAATTCAGTTTCCTTTATTGTTGAGCCAAAAGCCAAACCCACCAATATTTTTGAATCTGTAACTGGACCATTTAACTCGTTAAGGGATTTGGGCCACATGTTCTTGTTTCTGCAGTTGGGCCGAGTTTATTTCAGGCCATGTATTGTTTTATGTTGGGCCAAATTTTAGTAGGGTTGTTAGCAGGCTAGAAACAGGAAAACAGATAAATAAACGGGTCATATATATATATATATATATATATATATATATATATATATATATATATATATATATATATATATATATATATATATATATATATATATATAGGGTGTTAATAACTTCAGAAAAACGAAAATGGAGAAGTGGTTAAGGGAGTTTGCGTGGAACGAGAGGTCGCGGGTTTAAGCCCGGGTAGTGGTGTTTATTTTTATTAGAGCTCATTACTTGAAGGTAGTATTATTATTCTATTTATTATTATTAATATTATTATGACTAACATTAGTATTAGTATTATAATTAAGAATATTATTAGTAATATCATTATTATAAAAATTAACACTTTTATTAAAACTATCATTTTATATAAAAATTATCATTTCTAGTATTATTATTATTATTTTCATTCTTATTAGTAATATCATTTTTATTATCATACTTATTTAAAGTATAATTATTATTAAAATTACCATGTCTATTAAAATTATCATTTTATTAAAATTATCATTTTATTAAAATTATCATTATTATTATTATTATTATTATTATTATTATTATTATTATTATTATTATTATTATTATTTTCATTATAAGTATTATCATTATTATTATTATTATTATTAACATTATTATTATTATTATTTTCAAACATTATTATTATTATTATTATTATTATTATTATTATTATTATTATTATTATTACTATTAGTATTATTATTATTAGTAAAAAAAATATTATTTATATATTTACTACATATATCATAGATATACTACTACTAAATAATATTATGTTTTTAAAATATTAACTAATATAATATTAATCATATTGATATAACATTAATTAAAATTATAATATATCAGAAGTATATATATAAGTATATATATAAGGAAATTAGTCTTAATACATTATAAATATATATAAACTTAGTTGATTAAAATTATATGTGTTAATATATATATATATAAATGATATAGGTTCGTGAATCCGAGGCCAACTCTACATTGTTCAGTTTCGTCGTATGAATATTTTTACTACAAAATATCGTATTGTGAGTTCATTTGATTCCCTTTTACTCTTTACATTTTTGGGACTGAGAATACATGCGCTGTTTTTATAACTGCTTTATTAAATGCTTTTGAAATATATTTTGAACTGAGAATACATAAAATGCTTTTATAAATGTTTGACAAGATAGACACAAGCAAAACATTCCTCGAATGAATTATTATGCAGACAGAAATTCTGTGGATTATTATTGAATTAGTTGGACGTGATAATTGCCACTAATTATTGTGAATATTTTCTCCTGATTATTATTGCTTGGTAACCTAAGAATTAGAAACGGGTATGGCCCTAATTCACGTGAATCCTAAAGGTAGCTACCGGGTTTAACACCCCCACCCAGAGTGTTCACTAGATGGAAGAGCTAGTGGGTGTGGTATTTAGTACTTCGAAGTTTATATATTATACAGACGAGATGTTCTGTTTTGGGGATATTATTGATGCGCATTATATGTTAAGGTCAGTTACCATGTTGAGCAATGAAATCAAATTGAATGTTATGTATCGAGAGAATGATTTTATACACAGGTTATGTGTATTATTTTGGAGCACGAGGTATGTGTACGGTTATTTAAAAATCGCGAGGCAACCTACGGGGGAGAAAAGGATACGAACCTACTCTGCTAAGCATTATGAAAAATGGTTTTGTACATGAGATAGGTGTACTGTAATTAAATCTTGTGGTCTATCAAAATGATGAATTTTATTATTTACGATAAACTTATGAACTCACCAACCTTATGGTTGACACTTTAAAGCATGTTTATTCTCAGGTATGAAAGAAATCTTCCGTTGTGCATTCGCTCATTTAGAGATATTACTTGAAGTCATTCATGACATATTTCAAAAGACGTTGCATTCGAGTTATTAAGTTCATCAAGATTATTATTAAGTCAATTATAGTTGGATGTATTATGAAATGGTATGCATGCCTTCAATTTTCATTGTAAAGAAAGTTTGTCTTTTAAAAACGAATGCAATGTTTGTAAAATGTATCATATAGAGGTCAAATACCTCGCAATAAAATCAACTATTGTGAATCGTTTATAATCGGTATGAACGGGTCATTTCAGTTGGTATTAGACTGGTGGTCTTAGCGAACCAGGTCTTGCATTAGTGTGTCTAACTGATAGTTGTTTAGATGCATTAGTGGGTCTGGACTTCGACCGTGTCTGCATGTCAAAAGTTTGCTTATCATTTCTTGTCAAAAATTAACTGCTTATCATCTTAAGTCTAGACACGTCTTACTTCATTTAGTGCATCGATAGTGTATAGACAAAATTTAAATCTTAGCGTATCTGTTACTGTAGACTATTCCTGACAGCTTCCGTAGATTCCTTCGTAACTTATGGGATTTTAGTATAATATATGCATATGTAAATCATGTATTTTAGGGTACTAATCTACATCCTATAATCTATTTCATACCAAAAATATTTCATCTGATCGTACGAGATGGATCCCTCCACCAGTTCGAATTCCTTAGATTCCGACAACCATTCCGATATGAATTTTCACTCGAGCTCCGAAAGCAGTGTAACCGGAATGGATCAACCGATTAGCCATCATCAATTCTGGATGAATTAGGGATGAGTTTATAGTCGACTTAATCAATGGAGACGCGAAGAAGGAGATCCTTTCCACCAACCGAATTCACCTCTTGACGAAGAACCTGAAGCACTTAACGGTGAACCTGTTCGTAATACCATTTTCTCCCTTAATTCCAGAGTATCTCACCATGATTATATACTATCTCAAATTCAAAACCTTATTCATCCGCTCGTTCTGACCGACAATCATCCTGGAGTAATGGAAGAAGTCAACGAACTTCGCGCTCGAGTAATCAATTTGGAAAATATGGTGCAAAACGTACCAGCTTCATCAACATCACCAACAGTACCATCACCACCACCAACAGCAACATCCGCATCCCACACCTCAACATCTCATTCTATACCTCAAGTATAATCATCGTTCTACATATCGTCCTACATCAATTATCTTCGTTCTTCATGGCGATTATGTAATCTCTAATGTTAGAGATTATTCATTTCTAGTTCCAACCGAAAACTAAATGAGATTAATATCACATTAACTCATTAAATCCATGATTATATCTGAATAAAATATATATGTATATATATTTCATAAAGATTGTAATTAAAAATTCTTTCGTACAAACTGTTAATGGTGAAAATATTTTAACGGGTAGGTAACACTCGAGGAATATTTAGATTTCACATTAATAAGTTACACTGTACATTCTTCGAATCTGATTCAACAGTCATTTATTATTCTACTTACATTCACAGATATATGAATCCGTTCACCACAGAATAACCATTTTCATCCAATTTCATATTTGGATTTTGATTTATCAGAATCCAACAAGTGGCATAATGAAGAAAACATTTGACAAAATAAAATTTGTTAGAAACAAACAAAATAACTATGAAAAATTTTGTTAAGAATCCACGCTAACAAAATCCTAGCTAACTGTTCCTAGCTATCTGTTAATTCCTTATTACATTTATTAATCGCAATTTATTTATCTCAATTTTAATTATCGCAATTTTGTTTATCGTCATTTAATTTCTGTTATTTATTTTACGCACTATAAATACCGTCGGATAAATCGGGACACGTATACAATGTTTTGACATATCATATCGACGTCATCTATATATATTATTTGGAATAACCATAGACACTCTATATGCGGTAATGCTCGAGTTAGCTATACAGGGTTGAGGTTGATTCTCAAATAATATATATACTTTGAGTTGTGATCGAGCCTGAGACTTGTATACAATGGGTCACGACACGTATTAATTAATTCGAATATTATATATTAAACTATATATGAATTATTGAATTACTAACTGTGGACTATTAAGAATCAACTGTAGACTACTAACATTGGACAACTAAAATGAATTAAAATATTGATTATAACATATGAAACTAAATATTTCTTTAAGTTTGCCACTTGATTTCATCTTAAACCTCATTTATATATTGACGATTACAATCTGCGTTCAAAACCTTTCAAGATTCTTGAAAACACCTCAATCGAGAGGATGAACCAACCGCACTTCATCTACGGAAGGAAAGATTTATGCATATAGTTATGCACCTGAAAAACTCTCGGAACCCGAGTAAACGTTTAACACGTATCTGTGCTAGCTCCTTTGGCGTTGTTATTACCGAAAATCACTTTGCAATCCCTTTCCAAAGTAGTCAATTTTGTCACAGCTTCAGAAAATCAATTTTGACTTTTCATTCGAATAAACTCTACTATAACTTTGATATATAAGTTTGCCTTTCGTCATCGTTACCGGGGAACCTTTTATATCTCGCCACATTAGCAGAAAACTTACCAACAACTTCATTGATCCTTAACATTCCGAAAAATCATTATATTCATTAAAACCCTATCATATACTTATCCACATCCTATAATGAGTATTTCCATAACAATTACCTGGAATCAGCGATCAGTATTTTGAATCTCGCAGCATGTCTACATCAACATCTATATGTATACATATAACATTTATCTCTTAGAATCATGATCTTCCATTCTGAAATTCTGAAAAGCACCCAGTCTACAAATCAATACTCTGAATTTTGAAAATGCTGATGAAGCAGCAAAAACTGTAAACGACCTTAACAGTCAAAAGTTTGATGATAAAGAATTGTATGTTGGAAAAGCTCAGAAATGTTGGAACTAGAAAACGGATTAAGCAAACCGTGAAGGAGGTTGTGGACAAATCCCAAAGACTAAACCTGCCTTCAAAGAATCCAAATGATTCAGTATTTGTTGAAGCCATTAACGAATACCTTACTCTTGACTCTACACTTTTACGGACAAATCATCATCATCGTCCATCGATATTAGAAATTCTAAGATATCATCGAATCTTTCATTATAAATATCCTCGATATTTCTGAAGATATTTTCATAACTATTCTTATCTGAAATCATTTATCTCTTCGCGATATCAGTGTTACATCAAAAAGGAAACTATTTTAGTTCTAAATTCTGAAAAAATTCGAATTTAAAATTTGAATGTTTTTGAAGTGGTGTTGGGAACTGAAGCATGAGTTAGTATAATATAATGACACTTGATCAACGTGATTATATTACAGTAAGTCATGCTGAGTTTCTAATGGAACGTGATGATTCACAAACCCTACCGTCATCATGTGCCATGTTACACGACTCTTACATTCAATCTAATTTCTAAACATATCAAGAACATATTATCTTGATAGTTCTATCTTTTCCCTTGAATTCAGAAAATCAACCGTGACTACATCACCGGTTAAGACGAACATGCATTTAATCATTTCACTCTTTTGTGATAGCTTCACTCGTACTCTTCACATAAATGAATTGTTTTATCCATATTACTCACTAATGATAAAAACTCTAACTTCTAGCTCGTATGCATCATGAAAACATACTTATTGTCAGTCATAACCATCCTAATCAAATTTTGAGACAAAATTTCTTTAACGGGTAGGTACTGTGTGAAATGTCCCGTTCTTATTGATTAAAAACGTTCCATATTAATTGATTTCGTTGCGAGGTTTTGACCTCTATATGAGACATTTTTCAAAGACTACATTCATTTTAAAACAAACCATAACCTTTATTTCATAAATAAAGGTTTAAAAAGATTTACGTAGATTATTAAATAATAATAATCTAAAATATCCTGTTTACACACGACCATTACATAATGGTTTACAATACAAATATGTTACATCGAAATCAGTTTCTTGAATGCAGTTTTTACACAATATCATACAAACATGGACTCCAAATCTTGTCCTTATTTTAGTATGCAACAGCGGAAGCTCTTAGTATTCACCTGAGAATAAACATGCTTTAAACGTCAACAAAAATGTTGGTGAGTTATAGGTTTAACCTATATATATCAAATCGTAACAATAGACCATAAGATTTCATATTTCAATACACATCCCATACATAGAGATAAAAATCATTCATATGGTGAACACCTGGTAACCGACATTAACAAGATGCATATATAAGAATATCCCCATCATTCCGGGACACCCTTCGGATATGATATAAATTTCGAAGTACTAAAGCATCCGGTACTTTAGATGGGGTTTGTTAGGCCCAATAGATCTATCTTTAGGATTTGCGTCAATTACGGTGTCTGTTCCCTAATTCTTAGATTACCAGACTTAATAAAAAGGGGTATATTCGATTTCGATAATTCAACCATAAAATGTAGTTTCACGTACTTGTGTCTATTTTGTAAATCATTTATAAAACCTGCTTGTATTCTCATCCCAAAAATATTAGATTTTAAAAGTGGGACTATAACTCACTTTCACAGATTTTTACTTCGTCGGGAAGTAAGACTTGGCCACTGGTTGATTCATGAACCTATAACAATATATACATATATATCAAAGTATGTTCAAAATATATTTACAATACTTTTAATACATTTTGATGTTTTAAGTTTATTAAGTCAGCTGTCCTCGTTAGTAACCTACAACTAGTTGTCCACAGTTAGATGTACAGAAATAAATCGATAAATATTATCTTGAATCAATCCACGACCCAGTGTATACGTATCTCAGTATTGATCACAACTCAAACTATATATATATTTTGGAATCAACCTCAACCCTGTATAGCTAACTCCAACATTCACATATAGAGTGTCTATGGTTATTCCGCAATATATATAGATGGGTCGACATGATAGGTCGAAACATTGTATACATGTCTATGGTATCTCAAGATTACATAATATACAATATAAGTTGATTAGGTTATGGTTGGAATAGATTTATTAATAACTTTCACGTAGGTAAAATGAGTAGTTTTTATCAATCTTGTTTTACTCGCCATTTCTTCGTTTCTAATCCGTTTTGAGTGATTCCAGTGGCCACGGTTTTGTATTTAACTTAACTTTATGAATCTAAATAGAAAAAGTATAAGTTTATAGTCAGAAATACAAGTTACAAGTCATTTTTGAAAGAGGTAGTCATTTCCGTCGAAAGAACGACATCTTGATGACCATTTTGAAAAACATACTTTCACTTTGAGTTTAACCATGATTTTTGGATATAGTTTCATGTTCATAAGAAAAATCATTTTTCCAGAAGTATAGCTTTTAAATCAAAGTTCATCTTAGCTTTTAATTATCCCAACCAAAACAGCCCCCGGTTTTACTACGACGGCGTATATCCAGTTTTATGGTGTTTATCGTGTTTCCGGGTTTTAAATCATTAAGTTAGCATATCATATAGATATAGAACATGTGTTTAGTTGATTTTAAAAGTCTATTTAGAAGGATTAATTTTATTTGCGAACAAGTTTAGAATTAACTAAACTATGTTCTAGTGATTACAAGTTTATAACGTTGAATAAGACAGCTTTTTATGTATGAATCGAATGATGTTATGAACATCATTACTACCTCAAGTTCCTTGGATAAACCTACTGGAAATTAGAAAAATGGATCTAGCTTCAAAGGATCCTTGGATGGCTTGAAAGTTCTTGAAGCATAATCATGACACGAAAACAATTTCAAGTAAGATTTCCACTCGAAATAAGATTGTTATAGTTATAGAAATTGAATTAAAGTTTGAATATGATTATTACCTTGTATTAGAAAGATAACCTACTGTAAGTAACAAAGGTTTCTTGATCTTGGATGATTACTTGGAATGGATTTAGAAAACTTGGAAGTAAACTTGCAATCTTGGAAGTATTCTTGATTTTATGAAACTGGAACTTTTGAAATTTATGAAGAACACTTAGAACTTGAAGATAGAACCTGAGGGAGATCAATTAGATGAAGAAAATTGAAGAATGAAAGTGTTTGTAGGTGTTTTTGGTCGTTGGTGTATGGATTAGATATAAAGGATATGTAATTTTATTTTCATGTAAATAAGTCATGAATGATTACTCATATTTTTGTAATTTTATGAGATATTTCATGCTAGTTAGCAAATGATGGTTCTCACATGTGTTAGGTGACTCACATGGGCTGCTAAGAGCTGATTATTGGAGTGTATATACCAATAGTACATACATCTAAAAGCTGTGTATTGTACGAATACGGGTGCATACGAGTAGAATTGTTGATGAAACTGAACGAGGATGTAATTGTAAGCATTTTTGTTAAGTAGAAGTATTTTGATAAGTGTCTTGAAGTCTTTCAAAAGTGTATGAATACATATTAAAACACTACATGTATATACATTTTAACTGAGTCGTTAAGTCATCGTTAGTCGTTACATGTAAGTGTTGTTTTGAAACCTTTAGGTTAACGATCTTGTTAAGTGTTGTTAACCCAATGTTTATAATATCAAATGAGATTTTAAATTATTATATTATCATGATATTATGATGTATAAATATCTCTTAATATGATATATATACATTAAATGTCGTTACAACGATAATCGTTACATATATGTCTCGTTTCAAAATCATTAAGTTAGTAGTCTTGTTTTTACATATGTAGTTCATTGTTATATACTTAATGATATGTTTACTTATCATAATATATGATGACCCGAAAAAATTCGACTAATTTAAACCAATTCTCTATATGATTTAATATTATGTAAATATATATATATATATATATATATATATATATATATATATATATATATATATATATATATATATATATATATATATATATTTATATATATTATAAGATGTACAAGTAAAACACTAATTGCTACTGTAAAAACAACTTTGCTACAGTAAAACACTATTTGCTACAGTAAAACACTATTTGCTACAGTAAACACTGTTTGCTACGGTAAATACTATTTGATGTTGACGAACTAGCAAACAAAAACAGAAAAGGCGGCCATGCGATCGCATGGCAAAAACACTGAAAACTCATGCGATCGCATGAGCTACAGTAAATCGAAAAGTACTATAAAGGTCAGTTTTGCTCGACGATTTTTCTCAATTCATTCTTATTCTGTACTTAAAATTTATATTTATAATTTTAATTATAATTTTAATTTTAAGTTTAATAATAATAAAGTATATTCGAGGGTATTTTTAATTCGAGTTTCAAACAGTTTTAAAATAAGGAAATATTGGGTATTGTTCGGGGTATTGTTCTTGAATCCAAGGCCAACCATACTGTCATCTACCATCATTACGTCTACGCAATTTGCCTACAATATTGAGTCTCAATATTGAATCGTGAGTTTATAGTCTCCCTTTTTAAATACTTTAAATATTTTTGGGCTGAGAATACATGCAATTTATTTTAAACGCGATAAGACACAAGTACATACTAAATTCTACACTGAGTTAAACCGAAAATCCCTTAGCTTTGGTAACTAGTAGCTGCCAGTACATAGGATATGGACTGGTGGGCGCGAATAATTGTATATGGATCCATAGGGCTTGACATCCCAGTCCGAGCTAGAGCGCTAGCCTTTTAACGGACGTATGTTATTTGAGTTTAAGACACGTTGGTTTGCGTGTATTAAAACGAATGGGGTAATTATCATTATAGCGTTAAGTTTAGTTACCAGGGTGCTCTGTTACGTAGAATCTATTGATAAACTTTTGATGAAATCTTGTGGTCTATCTTTATATATGTTTATGACTCGAGCAATTAAACCTATAACTCACCAATATTCGTGTTGACTTTTTAGCATGTTTTATTCTCAGGTCCTTAGAATGCTTCCGCTGTGATGTGCTTGTTGCCTGCATGGAGTCTCTCATGCTTTGTACAAAGTTTATTGCATTCAAAATAAAACTGCGTTGTGTAATAAATAATTGGACTGTGATGTCAACCTGTAAATTAAAGACTTATGTATTTCGGGGTTTTGCTTACACCTAAGCACTCGCCCAAATGTTTATAACTTTCTATGTTTAGAAAGTCACTTATTTTAATGAATGCAATATTTTATCAAAACGTATCATATAGAGGTCAAAACCTCACTGTGGAATCAATGATTAACGTGCCGCGTCAATAGCGATTTTGACGGGTCGTTACAGTTGCTATCAGAGCTTGAGGTCATAGGGAACCGAAAATTACATTAGTGTGTTTAACTGGTAATTGTTAGGATGCATTAGTGAGTCTGGACTATGACCATATCTGTTTTTACTTATTTTTGCTTATCATTTGGTCAAAAACATTATATGTGATATATTTATATGCTAACGTAATTGTTGTTTCAATTATGTGATAGATGACTTCTTCTAATCCTATCATTTTGTACGACTCGGAATCGGACACTGAATCTATTCTATCCACAACTGAAAAGGGCGTTCCAATACCTATTAAAGAAGAAATTGTGTTAGCCGGGGAATCTCAACTCCCAGTAAACCCAGAGGAGGTTCCAGCTCCACCCAGCTTTAGTTTTCCGGAGCCACAGTATCATTGGCATGGACCCATGATCCCTGGAGTAAACGAGGATCGTCCATTTCTAAACAAATATGGACATTGTTCCAGATATACCACCGACGGGCGAGTTGTGCCGATTACGCCTGGCAGATTTCGGTTCATGACCACTGGTACATATTCTCGCAGTTCGTCATCATATTCTCCTACACATGACTCAGACAGTTTGTCATCAGACGAAATCAGTAAGGAGGAGGATTTCGCTAATGAAATAAAAGAGGTCACTAAGGAGAAATTCCAACTTGCTATAGATAATAAAAACAACCACAATAATAAAAAGTCCTTAATTATTAAAAAGGAACATGACCATTCGATCCATAACCACCCTTATTGTATTAAACCCACTGAGGCAACGGGTACCTCAAAACCCCAACCAAAAATAAAATACACTGCCAGAATGTCTGTTGGACCATGTGCACACAAACAATTGGCAGAGAGAACCAAATGGGAAGAAGTTTCTGATAGTTCTGAATAAACGACCCCGCAACCATAAATCTTCCATGCGCTATTCTATTGCTTATGTGTGCTACTCTATCTTGTTATGTAAAATAAGCATATGTAAAATATCAATATTGTATGGTATTGTATTATTTTGGTTTATTAATAATAAATGCATGGAATGATTATTTGTATTATTACTACTTCTTATTATTATTATTACATAATAATGTAGTAACTCGCTATAATTTTTCATAGTGGAATATTATTAGGATTTTAGTAGTTAATTCCTTGTACTAGCTATTATGTATGAACTTAACGGGTAGGTAATACCCTAGAAATAATTATAAAATGCTAATGATAATGCTAAAAACGAACATATATTTCATAGCATTATTCCTCAAGAAAGACAAGCTTTTAGTTGCAATTGTTCTATTTACAAGTGATATTCGTTTAAATAATAAAAGGTGAAGACAAAAGACAGATTCGACGAATTGAAGACGCAAACGACCAAAAAGCTCAAAAGTACAAAAGACAATCAAAGAGGTTCCAATTATTGATAAGAAACGTCTCGAAATTACAAGAGTACAAGATTCAAAACGCAAAGTACAAGATATTAAATTGTACGCAAGGACGTTCGAAAATCCGGAACCGGGACATGAGTCAACTCTCAACGCTCGACGCAACGGACTAAAAATTACAAATCAACTATGCACATAAATATAATATAATATTTAAATAATTCTTATAATTATTTAATATATTATATATATTTATAAATCCGTCGGCAAGAAAGACTCCAAAGTATCTGAGCTGTAATTTCAAACTCCGCGACTCGCGGAGTTTGAAGGCAAAAATGCCGCGAGTCGCGGAGCCCCTAAAGTCAAAAATCCCTATAAAAGCAACCGAATTCTGATCGCAAATCATCTTCTTTTTCTTCTTCTCTTATAATACTACGTAAAAATTTATATTTATATTTTAATTTTAATTTTAATTTTAATTATAATTCTAATAATAAGGGTATGTTAGCGAATGTTGTAAGGGTGTAAGTCAAAATTCTGTCCGTGTAACGCTACGCTATTTTTAATCATTGTAAGTTATGTTCAACCTTTTTACATTAATGTCTCGTAGCTAAGTTATTATTATGCTTATTTAAAACGAAGTAATCATGATGTTGGGCTAATTATTAAAATTGGGTAATTGGGCTTTGTACCATAATTGGGGTTTGGACAAAAGAACGACACTTGTGGAAATTAGACTATGGGCTATTAATGGGCTTTATATTTGTTTAACTAAATGATAGTTTGTTAATGTTAATATAAAGATTTACAATTAGGCGTCCCTATAAATTACCATATACACTCAATCGGACACGATGGGCGGGGTATTTATATGTACGAATAATCGTTCATTTAACCGGACACGGGAATGGATTAATAGCCACTAGAATAATTAAAACAGGGGTAAAATTATGTACAAAGGACACTTGGTATAATTGATAACAAAATATTAAAACCTTAGGTTACACTCAGTCGACATCCTGGTGTAATTATTAAACAAACTATTAAAATCTTGTTACAGTTTAAGTCCCCAATTAGTTGGAACATTTAACTTCGGGTATAAGGATAATTTGACGAGGACACTCGCATTTTATATTTATGACTGATGGACTGTTATGGACAAAAACCAGACGGACATATTAAATAATCCAGGACAAAGGACAATTAACCCATGGGCATAAAACTAAAATCAACATGTCAAACATCATGATTACGGAAGTTTAAATAAGCATAATTCTTTTATTTCATATTTAATTTCCTTTATTTTATATTTAATTGCACTTCTAATTATCGCATTTTTATTTTATCGCAAGTTTATTTTATCGCACTTTTATTATTCGCAATTTCATTATCGTTATTTACTTTACGCTTAAAATTAAGTCTTGTATTTATTTATTATTTTACATTTGGTTTTAACTGCGACTAAAGTTTTAAAATCGACAAACCGGTCATTAAACGGTAAAAACCCCCCTTTATAATAATAATATTACTTATATATATGTATTTATATTTTTATAAAAGTAAACTAAAATAGCGTTAAGCTTTGTTTAAAGATTTCCCTGTGGAACGAACCGGACTTACTAAAAACTACACTACTGTACGATTAGGTACACTGCCTATAAGTGTTGAAGCAAGGTTTAAGTATATCCATTCTCTAAATAAATAAATATCTTGTGTAAAATTGTATCGTATTTAATAGTATTTCCTTGTAAAATTTAATAGTATTTTGTATACACCCCCTACGACATCAAGTATTTTTGGCGCCGCTGCCGGGGAGCTTTCTAAACGTCGGAAGCGTAACGCTAATATATAAAAAAAAACGTTTTAAATATTCGAAAATATAAAAAGAAAAACAAAAATATAAGTATTTTTAAGATTTTGTTAAATATTTAAGTTTTATAAGTTTCTTTATCTTTATTTTAGTTTATAAAAATATAAGTTTTATTCAAATATCTTTTATTTATATAAAAACAGAAAACAGAAAAAAAAATAAATAAATAAATAAAGAAAAACGCGTCGAAGATTAAACCTGTCATCTGAATTTCTAAACCCCGCGAGTCGCGGGGTTTGAAGCTTTGAATACCGCAAGTCGCGGAGGGGACCTGACACGCTGACAGAACCCTAATTTCACATTAATTACGGATTATATTATAATTATTAATATAAAACCCTAATTAGGTTTTAATTAATTATTAATTTTAGTTTTTATTATTATTTTGTTTAATTAGTTTAATTAAAATATTAAATTAATTGATTTAATAAATAAATAATATAAAAATAATATTTTTATAAAAATTGTACTTTTTACAACTTTTTGTATATTTTTATATTTTGTCCCTTTTTAATCGTTTTAGCGTAATATTTGTATTTTTAGCTCATATTTAATTTTAAACTTAGTTTTTGCCATAGTCATTTTTACTCCTAGATTTTTAGGCTTTCCGTAGAATTCCTTAAGTGCTTTTTCTTTAGACTAAGATTTAGGTGCTTTAGAATTTTGCGACGCCTTTTTAAGTTTTAGTTTCTTTTTAAGTTATTTCCATTTGGGATTTAGTTTTTCCTGTAAGCTTTAATATTTTTAGACGACTTTTACCTATGTATCAATTATCATTCCAATTAGTAATTTCAATTTGCGATTATAATTTTAAGTTAGTTGTAGTAATAAGGTTAGGTTAGTCAAGTATTTTTAAGTTTTATAAGTTTCTTTTATTTTTTCGTCACCTTTTATTTTTCAACCATTTTTCTTTTTCGACCTTTTTCGACGAACTCTTTTTCTTTCTTATTTCTCACTATTCTAGTTTTAGGACATAGATTTTTATTCTACTTCTTATCTAAATTTCTTAAAATTACGAAAATTTATTTTGAGTGGTTAAATTGATAGACATCAAAATTTTCTGGTTCGTAGTAATAGTTGGATTTGTACGTGGACCGGGTTATTGGAGCCAAACAGTCCTCAATTATATTGAGACCAAACGAATCCTGCCCCTCTGCTGCATCTTTTGGCTATTCGAAACGTGGGCAAAATCAGAAAAGTCTATTGATTGGGTAACTTATTATAATTTTTCTTTCCTTTTTAAAACTAATAGGATATTCAGTGAATGCACCGAGGAAGACGTTCATCACCTTTTGTACGTTCACCACCTGTAACTAGATCAAGACATTTAGCAAATATTACCGCCGTTGATTTTTCTTTAGAATCGTCATCCAGTAGACCAAGTACTTCAGTTCAAATTTCCGATAATCCATTTTTTGAACCCAACCTCACAATTGAGAATCCAGAGAATATTCAGGAACGGTTCGTAGATCCTGAACCATTAAACTTTCCTCCGGAGCCACCAATCATTCAAACAGAGATTGTTGAGGAACGAACCATTAAATCAGAATCCTCTAGTGATTCCGATTCAACAAATTCAATTATGGAGAATCTGGAACCTTTAAGTATGGAAGACCGAATGAGAGCTAAACGCACTGGCCAAGGTCACGCAATTACTCATCCAGACATTAATGCGCCAGATTATGAAATCAAAGGACAAATTCTACACATGGTGACTAATCAATGCCAATTTAGTGGTGCGCCGAAGGAAGATCCAAATGAACATCTACGTACCTTTAATAGGATCTGCACACTATTTAAAATCCGAGAAGTGGAGGATGAACAGATATATCTCAAGTTATTTCCCTGGACTTTAAAGGGAGAAGCCAAAGATTGGTTGGAATCGTTACCTGAAGGGGCGATTGATACATGGGATGTTTTAGTTGACAAATTTCTTAAACAATTCTTTCCTGCATCTAAAGCCGTAAGACTTCAAGCAGAAATTGTTACGTTCACACAGAAACCAAATGAAACTCTATATGAGGCGTGGACTAGATATGGAAAGTTGTTAAGAGGATGTCCGCAACATGGTTTAGACACCTGTCAAATAGTACAAATATTCTACCAAGGATGCGACATCACTACAAGAAAAGACAGATATAGCAGCTGGTGGTTCTATTATGAAGAAAACCGAAACTGATGCTTACAAAATTATTGATAATACTGCTTCCCACTCACATGAGTGGCACCAAGAAAAAGACATCGTTAGATCATCTAAAGAAGCTAGAGCCGATTCTAGCCATGACTTAGATTCCATTTCCGCAAAGATAGATGCTGTGGAGAGACGAATGGAAAAGATGACTAAAGATATTCACTCAATACGAATTAGTTGTGAGCAGTGTGGAGGACCACATTTGACAAAAGATTGTCTCAGTATTGAATTAACAATGGAACAAAGAGAGAATATTTCATACATAAACCAAAGGCCTGGAAATAATTATCAGAATAATTATCAACCGCCAAGACCGATTTACAATCAAAACCAGAATTATAACCGAAATATTCCATACAACAACCAACAAGGTCCTAGCAATCAACAAGTATCCAATAATACTTATAATCAGCAAAGACCTAATTTTCAAAACAAACCACCACAACAAACCGATGATAAAAAGCCGAATTTAGAAGATATGATGACGAAGCTAGTTGAAACTCAAACGCAGTTTTTCACATCTCAGAAACAAACCAATGAACAAAATGCTCAAGCATTTAGAAATCAACAAGCTTCTATTCAAAATCTGGAACAAGAAGTGAGTAACCTAGCAAGGTTAATAGGTGAAAGAAAACCGGGAAGTCTACCTAGTGATACAAATGCTAACCCCCGGAGTGAAACAGCTAAAGCCATTACCACAAGAAGTGGCACAACACTTAAACCACCTGAAATACCTATAACTTCTGATAAAGCCATTCCTACTCCACAAGAACCACAACCTGATCAAGATAAGGAAAAAGAACCGGTAGTTGAAAAGGTTAATGAAGATAACACAGCTAAGGCTAAACCTTATGTTAAACCATACCAACCACCACTTCCTTACCCGAGTAAAATGAAGAAAGAAAAACTTGAAGCCGAGCAATCCAAATTCTTGGATATGTTTAAACAGATAAATGTAAATCTTCCTTTCATTGATGTGATTTCAGGAATGCCTAGATATGCTAAATTCTTGAAAGATCTAATCACAAATAGAAAGAAAATGGAAGAACTCTCGGCTGTCACTATGAATGCAAATTGTTCAGCAGTGCTGTTGAATAAGATACCCGAAAAACTCTCTGATCCAGGAAGTTTCACAATTCCATGTTTTATGGGTAGTCTTAGTTCAATAGAAGCATTGGCAGACTTAGGTGCTAGTATAAATCTAATGCCGTATTCACTATACGCTAAACTAGACCTTGGAGAATTGAAACCAACCAGAATAAGCATACAACTAGCCGATAGATCAATAAAATATCCTAGAGGGATAATAGAGAACATGCTAGTTAAAGTTGGTACTTTAGTATTTCCAGTAGATTTTGTTGTTCTGGACATGGAAGAAGATTCTCAAGTTCCTCTCATATTAGGAAGACCATTCTTAAACACGGCTAAAGCAATGATAGACGTGTCCGGTAAGAAATTGACCCTAAGTATAGAGGATGAGAGTGTTACCTTTTCAGTTGATAGAGCAATGCAACAACCACAATCTGCAGATGATACATGTTATTATATTCAAACTATAGATGCACATGCAGAATTATTAGAAGAATTTCCAAAATTACAAGGAACAGGAGAATGTTCTTTAGGAGAAGGTAATGAACCAATTGATGAAGCTGAAATGTTAGCTACACTTATAGCTAATGGATATGAACCAACAACAGAAGAAATTCAAATGCTAAAAGAAGAAGACAGATATCGATACAAATCATCGATAGAAGAACCTCCGAAATTAGAGTTAAAGCCACTTCCAAACCATTTGGAATACGCTTATTTACATGGTGAATCTAAATTACCTATAATAATATCGTCTTCTCTTACTGAAAATGAGAAATCACAACTCATTTCTGTGTTGAAAGCTCATAAACCAGCCATTGCATGGAAGATTCATGATATTAAAGGAATAAGTCCTTCATATTGCACACATAAAATCCTTATGGAAGAAGGTCATAAAACGTATGTGCAACACCAACGAAGACTAAATCCTAATATGCAAGATGTAGTTAAGAAAGAGATTATTAAACTGTTAGACGCAGGTCTAATTTATCCAATCTCTGATAGTCCATGGGTAAGCCCAGTTCAATGCGTGCCTAAGAAGGGTGGCATGACTGTCATTACAAATGAGAAAAATGAGCTTATTCCTACTAGGACTGTAACAGGATGGCGTGTATGTATTGATTATAGAAAATTAAATGACGCCACCAGAAAAGATCACTTTCCCTTACCTTTCATAGATCAAATGTTGGAAAGATTAGCCGGAAATAGTTACTATTGTTTTCTAGATGGATTTTCCGGATATTTTCAAATTCCAATAGCACCCGAGGACCAAGAGAAAACCACATTCACGTGCCCTTATGGTACTTTTGCTTACAAACGCATGCCATTTGGACTTTGCAACGCCCCTGCAACCTTTCAAAGGTGTATGATGGCGATTTTTCATGACATGATAGAAGAATGCATGGAAGTTTTCATGGATGACTTTTCAGTCTTCGGTGATACATTTAAATCATGTCTAGTTAATCTGGAACGAATGCTAATTAGATGCGAAAAATCAAATCTAGTACTTAATTGGGAGAAATGCCATTTCATGGTTAAAGAAGGCATCGTTCTTGGACATAAAATTTCAAAAGAAGGAATTGAAGTGGATAGAGCTAAAGTAGATGTAATTGCTAAACTTCCACATCCCACCAATGTTAGAGGAGTTAGGAGTTTTCTAGGGCATGCCGGTTTTTACCGACGTTTCATAAAAGATTTTTCTAAAATTGCCACTCCTATGAATAAACTCCTAGAAAAGGATGCTCCATTCATCTTTTCAGATGAGTGTATCAAATCTTTTAATATTCTTAAAGAAAAACTCACTAATGCGCCGATTATGATAACACCAAATTGGAATCTGCCATTTGAACTAATGTGCGATGCAAGTGATTTTACAATGGGAGCCGTTTTAGGACAAAGGATTGAAAAACGATTTCAACCTATATATTATGCTAGTAAGACGTTACAAGGAGCACAAACGAACTATACAACTACTGAAAAAGAACTCCTTGCTATTGTCTTTGCTTTTGACAAATTTCGATCATATCTCGTTCTAGCAAAAACGGTGGTCTATACCGACCATTCTGCTCTTAGATACCTATTTTCAAAACAAGATGCTAAACCAAGATTAATCCGTTGGATCTTACTCTTACAAGAGTTTGATATTGAAATCCGAGATAAAAGAGGAGCAGAAAATCTCGCCGCTGATCATCTTTCTCGTCTTGAAAATCCTGAGTTAGAAGTTCTAAATGAATCGGCCATACAAGACAACTTTCCTGATGAATATCTATTGAAGATAGATTATAATGAAATCTCATGGTTTACAGACTATGCAAACTACTTAGTTTGTGGATTCCTTGAAAAAGGATTATCGTACCAAAGACGAAAGAAATTCTTCAGTGATATAAAACACTATTTCTGGGAAGATCCACATCTGTTTAAAAGTTGTCCCGATGGAATAATACGCCGATGTATATTTGTAGATGAAGCTAGTAAAATATTAAACCATTGTCACACAGGACCAACAGGAGGGCATTATGGGCCTCAACTAACAGCAAGAAAAGTTTATGATGCTGGATTCTATTGGCCTACAATTTACAAAGACGCACACCTTCTTTGCAAATCCTGTGATGCATGTCAAAGGGCCGGAAAAATAAGTCAACGTGATGAAATGCCACAAAATGTCATCCAAGTATGTGAAGTATTTGACATTTGAGGTATTGACTTTATGGGTCCATTTCCAAAATCTCATAATAATCTATATATACTCGTAGCCATTAATTATGTATCTAAATGGGCGGAAGCACAAGCTCTCCCAACTAACGATGCACGAGTTGTAGTCAACTTTTTAAAACGTCTTTTTACAAGGTTTGGAACATCGAAAGCTTTAATAAGTGATCGGGGTACTCATTTCTGTAATAATCGACTTGAGAAAGTTCTTAAAAGATATGGAGTAACTCATAAAATCTCCACCGCATATCATCCACAAACAAGTGGACAAGTTGAAAATACTAACCGAGCTTTAAAACGTATTCTAGAGAAAACCGTAGGATCAAATCCGAAGGAATGGTCCATTAAATTGGAGGATGCACTCTGGGCTTTTAGAACAGCCTACAAAACTCCAATTGGAACTACACCTTTTAGACTTGTTTATGGAAAAGCATGTCATCTTCCAGTAGAAATTGAACACAAAGCATTTTGGGCTTTGAAGACATGTAATCTTGATATACATGAAGCCGGACGTCTACGATTAAGTCAACTAAATGAATTAGAAGAATTAAGACATGAAGCATACGAAAATTCGTTAATCTATAAAGAAAGAACGAAGAAATGGCATGATAAAAGAATCAGAAGTTCAAAAGAATTTAAAGAAGGAGACAGAGTTCTTCTTTTCAATTCACGATTCAAGCTATTTCCTGGAAAATTGAAATCAAGATGGTCTGGACCATTCATAGTCAAAAGAGTTTTCCCATACGGAACGATAGAATTGATAAATTCAAATGGGATTGAATTTAAAGTTAATGGTCACAGAGTTAAACATTACATACATGGTCCGATGGAAGTCGACAACGAAGTTAATCACAATTTTGACACCACAGCTAACTAAGTGTGGGTAGAATCAAGTCTTTAAAGGATAATATGTATTTCTGTTAGAGTTAGATTGTCTGTTTTCATATAGTTCTCGAAAATAGAACCCGAATGGTCTTTCCCTAGCAGACCCTAAAGAACTAGTCTTCTCCCCCCATTCTGAATTTTTATTTTTTTTAGGTTTTTACAAAATGAAGACTGCCTGTGAACTAAACCATGGTCTAATGCTACACGCTTTGATCACTAAAAGAAATAATGACATACTACCGAGTGAAATAGTATCAGTAATCAGAGAAAGAATGGACGGAGTTAGAAAAGAATCCAGATGCGAAGATAATAAGTTACAATTTGGTAAAGGAAAATCAAAATCCGCAGCGAAAAGAAGAGCACGACACTTAGAAAGATGTCACAAATGCGGAAAATGGTCACATGGAGGTAAATGTTCAAATAATCAAACCTATTCAAATACCGAATTTGTTACTTTATGTAGAGACGGACCGTTCATATGTTTAGAAGAAAAGACACTGAATGCTCGAGGTTACGCCTATGTAGCCATGGAAAACCAATTAAACCGACTATCTTATGAATGAGATAGATCATATAACTAAGAAATCTATCTCACAGGTATGTCTGTACAGTTTTTATTTTTATTTTTATTTTTAACCTTTTGATAATAAACGCTAATTTGTTCGCTAAAAAGTATTAAATTGGTATTGAATAAAATTAGGTTTGGCGACCGAAATTATTGATATCATTCAAAAATTTATTACATCACTGCGAAATTTAACGTTTATTCTTAAGGTATAAATATCTTTAAACAATCAACCCAAAATATTTCAAAAATTTGTCATGAGTTAAATTAGGTTTTGGAACCGAAATTACTTTACCGAAAAGAGGGGCGCATATTTTTGATAATATTTGATTGATTAAAGTGGGATAAAAAGAAAAAAAAAAGATTTTTAATTTTATTTTTACCATGTTTTTAAAATTAATATTTAAATCTTAAATTAATATTGTAAACTTTGTAAAAACAATATATTTAAAATTGTAAATATTTGAATTTTTAAATTAAGTTTGGTGTGAATTTTTAAAGTATGAATTTTTAATTTTATGCATTTCAAATTTTAAGTTTGGTGTGAATTTTTAATATTAATTTTGAATTTTATATTTAAGTTGTGTGAATTTAAAAACAAAAATTTACTTTATCTCATTAAGTTAAAAGTATGATTTTTAAAATTCGTCGTAAGTTGAAGACAACGTCTTTGAACCGAAATTGCTTTACCCAAGGGAGGGACGAGAACTTTTATTATCATTATTTTTAATCTTATTAATTTAAAGTATGCCAAAAACATTAAAAAACCCAAAAATCTTAGCTTTTAAAACAATCGCTACAAAAAGACAAATTTTAAAATTTTGTCGAGGGACGGACTAGGACATCGATCCGAAACGACCTCGTCCTAAATAACAAAGGAAACGAAATTTTAAAATTAAGTACTTAATTGTTTTATAAGTTAATGATTATAAATATAAATATATATATATATATATATATATATATATATATATATATATATATATATATATATATATATATATATATATATATATATATATATATATATATATATATATATATATATATCAAACTCCGCGACTCGCGGAGTTTGAAGGGTATTTCACCGCGAATCACGGAGGGACCAAAACACAGAAAAAAAATAAAACGTAAAAAAACAGAGCAGTTTACTCCCCCACCCAAAAATACTGCGAAGAACAGCGAAAAAACCCACGAAAAACCCGAAAAAAAACCCCCAAAATCACAATTTTTAACCGTTAATCACCAAATTTTTTACTAAAATCATGTTGAGAAGGATGCTATCTAGGAATTACTCAAGAAAAACGGTAAATTTCTACACCTAAACACCATTTAATCCGAAATTTGTGTTCTTGAGCAATTTTTTTTCCCAATTTGATTTTGATGCTTTTTAGTGTAATTAGGCTTAAATTGTTTATGTATTATGCTTGTATAACCTAGATTGATGCTGTTTAACATGATTAGAAGCCTTAAACTTCAAATTTTGAGTAATCTAGGGTTTGTGTTCTTGAGCAATTTGGGGCTTTTTGATATAAACAGGTTATGGCCGATTTTTGTCATGAATTGTTGCTAAATTAAGTAGTGTAACATGTCTAGGTAGTTAAATGATCCAAACTTTGAGCCTAAACATGATTTTGAGAATTAAAGTGGACTTTTTCAAGTCTAAAAATTCATGAACTTGATTTTTGAAAGATAATGCCATTTGAGACTTGTTTAATTGCTAGTAATGATTATTTTGACATGTTATTTGAGTTGAATGCTTATGAACTTGGCGAACATTTTTGTATATGCTTATTTGAAAAAGTGTAGATTTGATGAAAATGTGAAAATGAGCTTAAGTTTGATATAAATTGATCATGTCATTGTGATTATTTTGATTGATGATTTTGCTGACACTAATGCATATTTGGATGCACAAAAATTGTGTTTGATGTGTTTTGTAGACTGAAAGGGGTGAATCTTCATCCCAAGCCCGTAATGCTCCTGCTGAGAATGCGGAACAACAGGAGGTGGATAACTACTACAAGCAGGATATACCTCATCCAGTCATGACCTTTTCCGATATGCACTTGGAAGAGTTGCACCCGAACCTGAAATTTGACAGACTTTGGATAGATTATCCAAAATATCAAAGGGGTTTGCATACTCTTCATTCAAAGGTTGTTGAGGTACCGAGGGTCATAGAATGGGGACCCTTAGAAGCTGTAGAATTGGCCGGGCCAATTAGGGAATTACTTGTACAGAGGTATGGTAATTCTTCTTTTAATGACTGGGTACGTTTATTCACCATGCGTAGACCTGTATATAAAGTATGGTGTGAAGAATTGTTATGTAGTATAGAGTTGAATGATCGGGTAGCTAGTTTAACCGATCGTTCTTTTATTAGATTTTTGTTAGGCGGTTCGATGCGCCACATGTCTTTACTGGACATGGCTCAGGCTTTACGTATATATACGCCTGAGGAGTTAGCATCTGCCGATTGTAGAGGGTTGATACTAAACGGTAGAAAGATAGATGAAAATTTTGATACACACGGTGTGTGGAGTCAAATGATAAGCCATCACCGTTTCAAAGGGGGAAATTACTCTTATTTGGATATAGATAGAGCCGAATTAAGAGTGATACATAGGTTTTTAGCTAATTCGATTACACAAAGGGGTAAGAACAAGGAAAAAGTAAATGAACAGGATTTGTTTTACCATATGTGTATTCGAGACCCACAAAGCGCTGTAAGTATACCATATTGTGTGGGTTATTATTTATCAGCTATGGTTCGGGGGATGCGACCGCATAGCATAATAGGAGGTGGTATTTTTATTACTTTGATTGGTGAATATCTCGGTGTGGATATAAGTCGGGGGGGATTATTAGTAGAAGAACCGGAACCCCGCGATACTATAGGTTTAAATGTATACCATGGTGCGAAAGTTTTGAAGAGGCGAAATAACGCCGCAGTACGATACCATGGTAGACATCCACAGGTGGAGAGAAACCAACAGCAAGGTAATGTAGGAGGGGGGAATGAGATGCAAGAAATGCAAAGGTTTATAGCTTCTCAGGAGTACGAAAATGCTAGACAGAGAGCATTTGAAGATTGGCAAGTTCATCAGAACCAAATCATAGCCCATTGCCAACATATAGGTAGAAACTATATTCCTACACCGAAACCCATCTTCCCTCCCTGGTCTATAGAGATGCAGCCACCATATCCTACGTATAACCCTTCCGAAGCATTCTATAGCACCTATGGTTATGCCTGGAACCCCTATTGGTACCAGTATCATCCCTAGTATACTTAGTTTTATTTATTTTGTAATTTGTAATTATTGATACGTTTAATACTTTTGTTAATATTGTAATCATTTTTATAATTATCTAACTTTTATTCTTAGATTTTAATAATTTTTGAATGTGGGGTAATATACCAAACTTCAAAAATATGTATATATGTTTGCAGTTTATCTTATGTACACAACAGGGTAAAACAACGCATTTTCAAAGACTGGCATTAAGTTCAGCAAAAGCAACTAATTTTGACGACAAGATGCAAAATATATGTGAAATAACAACAAGACGGAATGAACAAATGATGTGCACCATTTATCATTCAGCAAACAAACGCCAATATATTTGGAAACTTTGGTAAAATTTAATCATTTTCACACAAATCACCCTCAATAATTTAAATTGTTACTGATTTCTTGCAAATGAGGGCATTGCAAGATCTTAAGTGTGGGAAGGGGTTAAATTCTTTCGGATTTTAAAAATTTTTACTTTATACACTTGGTTACCATTAAAAATACTAGTAAAGCAGTAGTTGTATTAGAATCTAGTGCTCTCTGATAATAAAGAACAGCCCTGGTCTTATATACTGACTACCCAATTCTAGTAAAATTTTTCAAAATTTTCAATTAAATGAACTAAAAATCATGTTTATACATATTTATGAACGATAAAACTAGGTTTTAACACCGAAATTATTGTTACCACAAAAAGGACATAAATTGAGAAACAAACCAAAATGTTAAAATTCATTTAAAATGGAATAGAGGACGATAAAAACATAAATAAAAGCCAAGTGTGGGAAAACTTTACCAAACTATTCAAAACATATATCACATATTTTTGTACAAATTTTTGAAAATACTTTTGTTTTGGAACGATAATCAACTGTTTTATCCGATGAAAGAAAAGAAGAGATAGATCTACACGATGAATCAATTCCATCATTTGAAAGAAGTAAAGTCTTCCGAAAATGACACGCGCTTCTTGATTTAGGTCATGAAGTTGTCGTCCAGACCAACTGTAGGTTGACGAAAAATCTAGAAAAGTCATCACTAAAATCAGCAGGAAATCCACGGACCTCAGCATTAAACAGGGTCGCCAAGTGATCAGATTTATCCTAACCATGAGAAGGATTTATCTCGTACAATGGGGGGGCACCATGCAAATTAGCTGGATAAGACTAATGAATCAGATCCCCAGAAAGGATAATCTCCTTAAAGATTAAAAATCAGCTTTTAAGACTGATATTACTCAATCCTAGAGATTGACCTTAAAGATTGAGAATTACAAACTCATGGAATTCAATGATATCTAAACTCGAACTTGAACGAGAAAATATTTTGATAAAAATTACAAACCGATTTGTTTTCTGAAAACCCTATTTTCAATGCGTTCATTACCATTGAACGTAAAATCCTAGGAATTCACCTGGAATTCATTAGGTCACCTGAACCAAATCGGGTGTCAACCGTAAGAACGGTGGTTGCATAGCATGGTCAAAGACAGGACCTTGTGCCATACCGAAAAATCATAAGGGTGAGCTTTACTATTGCTCCTACCAAGGATAGTAATTGCGTCCGACACGTTATAGACCATAATTAAAAGCATGTCAGGGGACATTGCCTTAACAGTTGCTTGTTCAACGCTTTCCTTTACAACCGGACGGTAGTTTACCGAAAGGTAATATACGGGACAAGTAAACTGGACGTGTTGCTTTCCAAATACAAGGTTAGCAAGTGGGTAACACAAAACCATAAGTTTTGAGCTAAAATTTTCTAATCTGAAACCCACCAAACCCACAAAAATATTTTGCAAACACCGGTAAAGGGTTATCCCAGAAAACTTATCTAGGGTAAAAACTAGATTTAATTTTCAAAAGATCAAATGTTTTCATAAAGATCCAATTTCCTTAATGGATCTAAATTTTTATAGTCATGTGGGACTGTAAACCATATCGTTACTACCATTGTTCATACCACCGTATAGAAATCACTGATGTACAAAGTGTGAAGAATAAAGAAGTGATTCTAGTATTTCAAGACGATATTGCTTGAAGACAAGCAACGCTCAAGTGTGGGAATATTTGATAATGCTAAAAACGAACATATATTTCATAGCATTATTCCTCAAAAAAGACAAGCTTTTAGTTGCAATTGTTCTATTTACAAGTGATATTCGTTTAAATAATAAAAGGTGAAGACAAAAGACAGATTCGACGAATTGAAGACGCGAACGACCAAAAAGCTCAAAAGTACAAAAGACAATCAAAGAGGTTCCAATTATTGATAAGAAACGTCTCGAAATTACAAGAGTACAAGATTCAAAACGCAAAGTACAAGATATTAAATTGTACGGAAGGACGTTCGAAAATCCGGAACCGGGACATGAGTCAACTCTCAACGCTCGACGCAATGGACTAAAAATTACAAATCAACTATGCACATAAATATAATATAATATTTAAATAATTCTTATAATTATTTAATATATTATATATATTTATAAATCCGTCGGCAAGAAAGACTCCAAAGTATCTGAGCTGTAATTTCAAACTCCGCGACTCGCGGAGTTTGAAGGCAAAAATGCCGCGAGTCGCGGAGCCCCTAAAGTCAAAAATCCCTATAAAACAACCGAATTCTGATCGCAAATCATCTTCTTTTTCTTCTTCTCTTATAATACTACGTAAAAATTTATATTTATATTTTAATTTTAATTTTAATTTTAATTATAATTCTAATAATAAGGGTATGTTAGCGAATGTTGTAAGGGTGTAAGTTGAAATTCTGTCCGTGTAACGCTACGCTATTTTTAATCATTGTAAGTTATGTTCAACCTTTTTACATTAATGTCTCGTAGCTAAGTTATTATTATGCTTATTTAAAACGAAGTAATCATGATGTTGGGCTAATTACTAAAATTGGGTAATTGGGCTTTGTACCATAATTGGGGTTTGGACAAAAGAACGACACTTGTGGAAATTAGACTATGGGCTATTAATGGGCTTTATATTTGTTTAACTAAATGATAGTTTTTTAATGTTAATATAAAGATTTACAATTGGGCGTCCCTATAAATTACCATATACACTCAATCGGACACGATGGGCGGGGTATTTATATGTACGAATAATCGTTCATTTAACCGGACACGGGAATGGATTAATAGCCACTAGAATAATTAAAACAGGGGTGAAATTATGTACAAAGGACACTTGGTAAAATTGATAACAAAATATTAAAACCTTGGGTTACACTCAGTCGACATCCTGGTGTAATTATTAAACAAAGTATTAAAATCTTGTTACAGTTTAAGTCCCCAATTAGTTAGAACATTTAACTTCGGGTATAAGGATAATTTGACGAGGACACTAGCATTTTATATTTATGACTGATGGACTGTTATGGACAAAAACCAGACGGACATATTAAATAATCCAGGACAAAGGACAATTAACCCATGGGCATAAAACTAAAATCAACATGTCAAACATCATGATTACGGAAGTTTAAATAAGCATAATTCTTTTATTTCATATTTAATTTCCTTTATTTTATATTTAATTGCACTTCTAATTATCGCATTTTTATTTTATCGCAAGTTTATTTTATCGCACTTTTATTATTCGCAATTTCATTATCGTTATTTACTTTACGCTTAAAATTAAGTCTTGTATTTATTTATTATTTTACATTTGGTTTTAACTGCGACTAAATTTTTAAAATCGACAAACCGGTCATTAAACGGTAAAAACCCCCCTTTATAATAATAATATTACTTATATATATGTATTTATATTTTTATAAAAGTAAACTAATATAGCGTTAAGCTTTGTTTAAAGATTTCCCTGTGGAACGAACCGGACTTACTAAAAACTACACTACTGTACGATTAGGTACACTGCCTATAAGTGTTGTAGCAAGGTTTAAGTATATCCATTCTCTAAATAAATAAATATCTTGTGTAAAATTGTATCGTATTTAATAGTATTTCCTTGTAAAATTTAATAGTATTTTGTATACACCCCCTACGACATCAGCTAATAAGAAGAAAAGGCTTTTATAATAATCAGTTCATATTATTAATATGCTACGATTAACTATTGACAACTCATTTTACCTATAATATTCTATATGATTAAATTATATCTGTTGTGTTTATTGAAGAAACATGTCTCAAATGTCGGATGCTGAGTTTGAGCAACTAGTCGAGAAACGTGTGAATGAAAGAATTGCTGCAGCCGAGGCAGCAAAAGCAACAGCCGAAGCAGCAGCCAAAGCAGCAGTCGTAAACACAAACTCATGAAACGGATGCTCATATAAAAATTTTGAAGAATGCAAACCACAGACGTTTAGTGGAACCGAGGGACCAGTCGGTCTAACCCGATGGTTTGAAAAGATGGAGTCCGTTTTCAAAATCAGTAATTGTGCAAACGGAGACAAGTCAAAGTATGCTTCGTGCACGTTTCAAGATGGTGCACTTACTTGGTGGAACAATTATGCTAAAGCAGAAGGAATAGATACGGCATATGATATCTCTTGGGAAGAACTGAAAAAAATGCTAATCGAGGAGTACTGTCCTCGAAATGAGATCAGAAAAATGGAATCTGAGTTATGTAATCTGAAGGTTATCGGTGCTAATCTCAATAACTATGAAAAGCGTTTCATGGAACTAGCCTTGTTGTGTCCCGAATTGGTGCCAAATGAGAAACGAAAGATAGAAATGTATATTGACGGTTTATCGATCAATATCAAAGGAAATGTTACATCGTCCAAACCAAATACGATGCAGGAAGCCATGACAATGGCACACCAACTCATGGACCAGATCACAGAGAGTTCGATTAAGGCACCAATTACTGAAGTCAAGACAACTGAAGAAAAAAGGAAATGGGAAGACTATAAGGGCAAAAGTACTCACCTGAAGAAACAAGAAACTTTTAAAGGTAAACAAGATGGGGCAACTGCAAGTCCAAACAATAAGGGATCCCATCCGTTCTGCAAAAGATGTTACACACATCATGCAGGTTATTGCCAAGTGGTCTGTGATAAGTGCAACAAGAAAGGACGTGTGGCGAAAGATTGTTATGCCACCGTTTCTGAAGTAAAGACAAAATCGACCGATGTCAAGAAATGTTATGGATGCGGGAAGTCTGGTCACTTTATAAATCAATGCCCTGATAAGAAGAAGAACAAAGAACCCGCACGTGAGACGGCATTTAATGTTAGTGCCAGTAAAGCACGTGAGGATCCTAATCTTGTCACGAGTACGTTTACCGTTAATAATCAACTAGCTTCTATTATGTTTGATACGGGTGCTGATAGAAGTTATATGTGTAAAGACTTTAGTTCTAAACTAAAATGTGCATCATTACCTCTAGATGATAAATATACTATTGAATTAGCTAATGGTAAACTGATAAAAGCCGATAAAATTTACCATAGGTCACAATTACCCCTGGTCCATTTTGATACCATAGTTGCGAAATGAATCTCGCTGGTGAAACCTTCAAAATCGATTTGATACCCATAGAATTAGGAAGTTTTCACGTAATCGTTGGCATGGACTGGATGTCCAAAACAAGAGCGGAAGTTGTTTGCGCTGAGAAAGCAATCCGCATCCCTCGTAAGGATGAAACGTCATTAATGATTTATGGGGAGAAGAGCAACTCAAAGCTGAACTTTATCAGCTATATGAAGGCCCAGAAACTTATAAGAAAAGGTTGTTATGCTATTCTGGCACACGTAAAGAAGATCAATACTGAAGAAAGAAGCATTGATGACATGCCGGTTGTAAGAGAATATCCCAGAGTATTTCCAGAAGAATTACCAGGGCTACCTCCACAAAGATGCGTAGAATTCCAGATTGATCTCATACCAGGAGCTGCACCTGTAGCCTGATCTCCATATAGACTTGCACCTTCAAAAATGCAAGAATTACAAGACCAGTTGCAAGAATTATCGGACCGTGGATTTATTCATCCCAGTTTTTCACCTTGGGGTGCTCCTATTCTGTTCGTCAAGAAGAAGGATGGATCTATGAGAATGTGCATAGATTACCGAGAATTAAACAAATTAACGATCAAGAATTGGTACCCATTACCGAGGATTGATGATTTGTTTGATCAATTGCAAGGATCAAGTGTTTATTCTAAGATTGATCTACGCTCCGGATATCATCAGCTGAGAGTGAAGGAAGAAGATGTTCCCAAAGAACCCGTTACGGTCACTATGAATTTTTAGTCATGCCTTTTAGATTAACTAATGCTCCAGCAGTATTCATGGATCTAATGAATCGCATCTGTAGATCGTATTTAGACAAATTTGTCATTGTTTTTATCGACGACATATTGATTTACTCGAAGAACAAGGAAGAACATGAGCAACACTTAAGACTGGTACTAGAGATACTCAAGAAAGAAGAATTGTACGCAAAATTTTCGAAGTGTGATTTCTGGTTACAAGAAGTACAATTTTTGGGCCATGTTGTCAGTAAACATGGAATTAAAGTTGACCCTGCCAAGATCGAAGCCATTAGTAAATGGGAAACACCGAAGACTCCAACACAAATCTGTCAATTCTTAGGTCTTGCTGGTTACTACCGAAGATTCATTCAAGATTTCTCTAGAATTGCCAAACCCTTAACTGCATTGACTCAAAAGGGAAAGAAGTATGATTGGTCCACGGAACAGGAATCCTCATTCCAGTTATTAAAGAAGAAGTTAACGTCTGCACCCATTTTGTCATTACCAGAAGGAAATGATGATTTCGTGATCTATTGTGACGCTTCGCGCCAAGGTTTTGGATGTGTATTAATGCAACGCACAAAAGTTATCGCATATGCCTCACGACAACTAAAAATTCATGAAAAGAACTATACGACACACGATTTGGAACTTGGAGCAGTAGTTTTTGTACTCAAAATATGGAGACACTATCTATATGGCACCAAGTGTACAGTGTACACCGACCATAAGAGTCTTCAGCATATTTTTGATCAAAAACAACTCAATATGAGGCAACGTCATTGGGTAGAGTTGTTAAACGATTACGATTGTGAAATCCGTTACCACCCCTGAAAGGCTAATGTTGTAGCTGATGCCCTAAGTCGGAAAGAAAGAGTAAAACCTCTTAGAGTCCGAGCTTTGAATATTACAATTCGTACTGATCTCACAAAGCAAATTCAAGCAGCACAGTTAGAGGCTTTAAAAGCAGAAACCAAAAAAGGCGAAATGAGCAAAGGGTTAGAAAAACAACTTGAAGTAAAAGCCGATGGAACCCTGTATTTTGCTGGTAGGATATGGGTACCAAGACATGGTAACCTAAGGCAACTAGTACTGGATGAAGCACACAAAACGAGGTACTCAATTCATCCAGGAAACGGGAAAATGTACCACGATCTCAAGAAGTTCTATTGGTGGCCTAATATGAAGACAGAAATTGCTACTTATGTAAGCAAATGTTTGACATGTGCAAAGGTCAAAGCTGAGCACCAAAAGCCGTCAGGATTATTGAAACAACCAGAAATTCCGCAGTGGAAATGGGAAAGAATAACCATGGATTTCATTACGAAATTGCCAAGGACTGCAAGTAGTCATGATACTATTTGGGTGATAGTTGATCGTCTAACTAAATCAGCTCACTTCCTACCAATAAAGGAGACAGACAGTATGGAGAAATTAGCACGCCTATATTTGAAGGAAGTAGTTTCCAGGCATGGTGTACCCATCTCCATCATATCTGATTGCGACACCCGATTCACATCACGTTTTTGGCAATCATTACAAAAAGTATTGGGAACTCGATTAGATATGAGCATCGCTTATCACCCACAGACAGATGGTTAAAGTGAAAGAATAATACAAACATTGGAAGACATGTTATGGGCATGCATGATTGACTTTGGAACCAGTTGGGATCGACACTTACCGTTGGCAGAATTTTCATACAATAACAGCTATCATACGAGCATCAACGCAGCGCCATTTGAAGCACTTTATGGTAGAAAGTGCAGATCTCCTATCTGTTGGAGTGAAGTAGGAGAAAGACAACTTACTGGACCAGAAATTATTCATGAAACCACCGAAAAGATCATTCAAATACAACAGCGATTGAAAACGGCCATGAGTTGCCAAAAGAGTTATGCTGATGTAAGAAGAAAACAGCTAGAATTTCAAGTACATACTAAATTTATTTTAAACGCGATAAGACACAAGTACATACTAAATTCTACACTGAGTTAAACCGAAAATCCCTTAGCTTTGGTAACTAGTAGCTGCCAGTACATAGGATATGGACTGGTGGGCGCGAATAATTGTATATGGATCCATAGGGCTTGACATCCCCGTCCGAGCTAGAGCGCTAGCCTTTTAACGGACGTATGTTATTTGAGTTTAAGACACGTTGGTTTGTGTGTATTAAAACGAATGGGCTAATTATCATTATAGCATTAAGTTTAGTTACCAGGGTGCTCTGTTACGTAGAATCTATTGATAAACTTTTGATGAAATCTTGTGGTCTATCTTTATATATGTTTATGACTCGAGCAATTAAACCTATAACTCACCAACATTCGTGTTGACTTTTTAGCATGTTTTATTCTCAGGTCCTTAGAATGCTTCTGCTGTGATGTGCTTGTTGTCTGCATGGAGTCTCTCATGCTTTGTACAAAGTTTATTGCATTCAAAATAAAACTGCATTGTGTAATAAATAATTGGACTGTGATGTCAACCTGTAAATTAAAGACTTATGTATTTTGGGGTTTTGCTTATACCTAAGCACTCGCCCACATGTTATAACTTTCTATGTTTAGAAAGTCACTTATTTTAATGAATGCAATATTTTATCAAAACGTATCATATAGAGGTCAAAACCTCACTGTGGAATCAATGATTAACGTGCCGCGTCAATAGCGATTTTGACGGGTCGTTACATAATATCATGTTAACTATATATATATATATATATCCATATATATGTCATCATATAGTTTTTACAAGTTTTAACGTTCGTGAATCACCGGTCAACTTGGGTGGTCAATTGTCTATATGAAACCTATTTCAATTAATCAAGTCTTAACAAGTTTGATTGCTTAACATGTTGGAAACACTTAATCATGTAAATAACAATTTCATTTAATATATATATAAACATGGAAAAGTTCGGGTCACTACACTGTGACGACCCGAAAATTTCCGACCAAATTTAAACTTAATCTTTATATAGTTTCAACACGATAAGCAAAGTCTATTAAACCGAGTCTCAAAATTTTTGAACTGTTTCATGAAATCATTTAACCTTCGACCAGTTCCGACGATTCACAAACAATTAATTGTAAATTGATATGTGTGTATATATATATATATATATATATATATATATATATATATATATTAATTGGAAACATAATTTTAAATATTGTATGTTGTTGTTACTAAAATTTATTCATGTAAAGTAAAATAAAAATACGATATTATAATGATTATTATTTAAAAAGTATATATATATATATATATATATATATATATATATATATATATATATATATATATATATAAAGTATATAAAATATATATTTTGTGATTTCGAAGTTATTTAGTAAACGAAGGTAACGCTCAATTGTCATTAGATGGATAGTAAACGAGTTAAAAAGGAACTTATAAGATTTTAAAATAAACGATGATCCGAAAATGAGTTTCACAATTTATAGACTTATTAAAAATGTATTTAGGAACTATTTGTTGAATTTTAAAACTTTTTATATTTACTTGGGGTTGGGAGTGAATAATTAATGTAATTTTTATTTAATAGTTAATGACTGAATTTTATACCATAATGACTGAAATAAATAAAGGAAGTTAATTTAAAAATTTGGGATTTTTCCGAAGACTTTTATCCGCCACTGATTTCAAATAGTGCACGATACACAGTCCGTGAAAACTGTCGGTAATAAACTTACAAAATCTTCGATGGCTTCACTATTTGCCACTGTATATGATTATTCTTATGATTGGTACCATGTTTGATTATTATATAAGCATACTATTTTTTGTTGTTACTAAACCACTATCTATCTAGTTCTTTATATATAACATTCATATACATAATATAAATATATACAGAGATCACATATAACATCATCATCTCACCATCCATGTTCTTCCTTCTTGCTCCTGTCAACCCAAGGTCACCTCCGGCCACCATCACCAAAACAAATGGGAACCACCATCATCACGAACTCAGTAACCATTACCGCCACCCACTACCTATTTTCTTCTTTTATGTGAATCATCATGTTAACCATCGACCACCATAAACCCATCACCACCCTAAGAACTTGATCAGCACCTTCTCCACCATCGATCACCACTATTTGGTGACAACTTCCACCATCACAACCGTAACCATCATCTCTCTACTCTCTTTCTTCTTCTTCTTCTTTGACAACCCTCCTCTATCACCCTAAAACCGCTTAGACTACCACCAATTACAACGGCTACACTATTGTTTCTGTTTACGGATGGAATCAACACCACCCCGTTATCAAACACCTTCGCCACACACCTATGATCATCACTAAAACATCCATAAACCACCACTAACCACCTATTTCATCTCTCTCTTCTCTCTCTCTTAAGACCGATCAAGAAACACCACCACTCTCATCATTCTTGTTGCTAAATTTTGTTTTCTGTTTCTACTCGTTTTTGTTTTAAAGCGCTGTTGTTTCTGTTACAAGACGTTACCAAAACCACCATCATACCATTGAACACCATCAGTATTAAATCTTGTAAAAACCTGTAACTTTACTGTTACTGCTGTTCGCTTAAATTTCTATCATAAACAGACCACTTCACCTCCACAAACTCCTCTACAACTACCTTCTATTACTGCAACTGCTATTTACATTTTCCTATTTCTGTTCGAACAGTAAAAGAAGAAAACAAAACGCGTAACCCGTACACTTGTACACGATCTGCGTAATTTGTTGATAACATTACACATTTCGCGTAAGCCTCACACTATACGCGTAATTTCATGTTCGTTGACTCTTGTTCACTGTTGCTACCCGATTTCTGTTTATGTTCCTATGATGAAGACGATGTTAGATGATGATCATGGTGATGTATGATGTTAATGTTGATGAATTGATGAAGTGTATATGATGATCGGTGATATGATAATCGTATGATGAGGATTATGTAAAAGGTGATGATTTATATTAATGATGATGTCGGTGGTGAAGACGATGGCACAGCGAAGAAGATGATGAATTCAGTTTCCTTTATTGTTGAGCCAAAAGCCAAACCCACCAATATTTTTGAATCTGTAACTGGACCATTTAACTCGTTAAGGGATTTGGGCCACATGTTCTTGTTTCTGCAGTTGGGCCGAGTTTATTTCAGGCCATGTATTGTTTTATGTTGGGCCAAATTTTAGTAGGGTTGTTAGCAGGCTAGAAACAGGAAAACAGATAAATAAACGGGTCATATATATATATATATATATATATATATATATATATATATATATATATATATATATATATATATATATATATAGGGATGTTAACCATCGACCACCATAAACCCGTCACCACCCTACGAACTTGATCAGCACCTTCTCCGCCATCGATCACCACTATCCGGTGACAACTTCCACCATCACAACCGCAACCATCATCTCTCTACTCTCTCTTCTTCTTCTTCTTCTTCTTCTTCGACAACCCTCCTCTATCACCCAAAAACCGCTTAGACTACCACCAACTACAACGGCTACACTATTGTTTCTATTTACGGATGGAATTAACACCACCCCGTTATCAAACATCCTCACCATACACCTATGATCATCACTAAAACAGCCATAAATCACCACTAACCACCTATTTCATCTCCCTCTTCTCTCTCTCTTAAGACTGATCAAGAAACACCACCATTCTTATCATTCTTGTTGCTAAATTTTGTTTTCTGTTTCTACTCGTTTTCGTTTTAAAGCGCTGTTGTTTCTGTTACAATACGTTACCAAAACCACCATCAAACCATTGAACACCATCAGTATTAAACCTTGTAAAAAGCTGCAACTTTACTGTTATTGTTGTTCGTTAAAATTTCTATCATAAACAGACCACTTCACCTCCACAAACTCCTCTGCAACTACCTTCTATTACTGCAACTGCTATTTACATTTTCATATTTCTGTTCGAACAGTAAAAGAAGAAAACAATACGCGTGACTCGTACACCTGTACACGATTCGCGTAATTTGTTGATAACATTACATGTTTCGCGTAAACCTCACACAGGCCTTTTATTTGGTAGGTAACATCGCCAAATCGTATTATTAGATTTGACATTTCATGTTCGTTGACTCTTGTTCACTGTTGCTACCCGTTTTCTGTTTATGTTCCTATGATGAAGACGATGTTAGATCATGATCATGGTGATGTATGATGTTAATGTTGATGAATTGATGAAACGTATATGATGATCGGTGATATGATAATCGTATGATGAGGATTATGTAAAAGATGATGATTTATATTAATGATGATGTCGGTGGTGAAGACAATGGCACAGCGAAGAAGATGATGAATTCAGTTTCCTTTATTGTTGAGCCAAAAGCCAAACCCACCAATATTGTTGAATCTGTAACTGGACCATTTAACTCGTTAAGGGATTTGGGCCACATGTTCTTGTTTCTGCAGTTGGGCCGAGTTTATTTCAGGTCATGTATTGTTTTATGTTGGGCCAAATTTTAGTAAGGTTGTTAGCATGCTAGAAACATGAAAACAGATAAATAAACAGGTCATATATATATATATATATATATATATATATATATATATATATATATATATATATATATATATATATATATATATATATATATATATATATATATATGGGGTGTTATTAACTTTAGAAAAACAAAAATGGAGAAATGGTTAAGGGAGTTTGCGTGGAACGAGAGGTCGCGGGTTCAAGCCCGGGCAGTGGTGTTTATTTTTATTAGAGCTCATTACTTGAAGGTAGTATTATTATTCTATTTATTGTTATTAATATTATTATGACTAACATTAGTATTAGTATTATAATTAGGAATATTATTAGTAATATCATTATTATAAAAATTAACACTTTTATTAAAACTATCATTTTATATAAAAATTATCATTTCTAGTATTATTATTATTATTTTCATTCTTATTAGTAATATCATTTTTATTATCATACTTATTTAAAGTATCATTATTATTAAAATTACCATGTCTATTAAAATTATCATTTTATTAAAATTATAATTATTATTATTATTATCATTATAAGTATTATCATTATTATTATTATTATTATTATTATTATTATTATTATTATTATTTTTAACATTATTATTATTATTTTCAAAAATTATTATTATTATTATTATTATTATTATTATTATTATTATTATTATTATTATTATTATTATTATTATTATTATTATTACTATTAGTATTATTATTATTATTATTAAAACAAATATTATTTATATATTTACTACATATATCATAGATATACTACTACTAAATAATATTATGTTTTTAAAATATTAACTAATATAATATTAATCATATTGATATACCATTAATTAAAATTATAATATATCATAAGTATTAATATAAGTATATATATAAGGAAATTAGTCTTAATACATTATAAATATATATATACTTAGTTGATTAAAATTATATGTGTTAATATATATATATATATATATATATATATATATATATATATATATATATATATATATATATATATATATATATATATATATATTAATGATATAGGTTCGTGAATCCGAGGCCAACTCTGCATTGTTCAGTTTCGTCGTATGAATATTTTTACTACAAAATATCGTATTGTGAGTTCATTTGATTCCCTTTTACTCTTTACATTTTTGGGACTGAGAATACATGCGCTGTTTTTATAATTGCTTTATTAAATGCTTTTGAAATATATTTTGAACTGAGAATACATGAAATGCTTTTTTAAATGTTTGACGAGATAGACACAAGTAAAATATTTCTCGAATGAATTATTATGCAGACAGAAGTTCTGTGGATTATTATTGAATTAGTTGGACGTGATAATTGCCACTAATTGTTGTGAATATTTTTCCCTGATTATTATTGCTTGGTAACCTAAGAATTAGAAACGGGTATTGCCCTAATTCACGCGAATCCTAAAGGTAGCTACCGGGTTTAACACCCCACCCAGAATGTTCACTAGACGGAAGAGCTAGTGGGCGTGGTGGTTAGTACTTCGAAGTTTATATATTATACAGACGAGATATTCTGTTTTGGGGATATTATTGATGCGCATTATATGTTAAGGTCGGTTACCATGTTGAGCAATGAAATCAAATTGAATGTTATGTATCGAGAGAATGATTTTTATACACAGGTTATGTGTATTATTTTGGTGCACGAGGTATGTGTACGGTTATTTAAAAATCGCGAGGCAACCTACGGGGGAGAAAAGGATACGAGCCTACTCTGCTAAGCATTATGAAAAACAGTTTTGTACACGAGATCGGTGTACTGTATTTAAATCTTGTGGTCTATAAAAATGTTGAATTTTATTATTTACGATAAACTTATGAACTCACCAACTTTATGGTTGACACTTTAAAGCATGTTTATTCTCAGGTATGAAAGAAATCTTCCGCTGTGCATTCGCTCATTTAGAGATATTACTTGAAGTCATTCATGACATATTTCAAAAGACGTTGCATTCGAGTCATTGAGTTCATCAAGTTTGTTTTTAAAGTCAATTATAGTTAGATGTATTATGAAATGGTATGCATGCCGTCAATTTTTGATGTAAAGAAAGTTTGTTTTTTAAAAACGAATGCAATGTTTGTAAAATGTATCATATAGATGTCAAATACCTCGCAATGAAATCAACTATTCGAGCGTTTTACCGTCAAAATAATAATATTCGTCACAAAGTGTCTTTTTTAAATGTTCATATTTTTACCTAATTATGATGTCTGAAAAAAAAATTCGAAAAAAAAAACTATAAGTGCAACATAAAAAATATATAAATGTTATTTAATGTTGATATTCATATCATAGATGAACACAAGTTCAAAATCACAAAATGCTTGTTATCTATCATATAGGGACCAAATGTACACTTGTGAATGAAAAATATAAATTTAATTTTCAAGGTAATTTAGATTTAGATGTTTTTCCAAACTTATTTGTTTAACCTTAATTTGCTTCAATATTTAAATGTGATTTAATTCAAATTACATGCTTTTTGCAGTTTTGTATCTTTTTAAGTCTTTTGTTTGAACGTTTGATTATTTAACATGATAAATTTCTTAAAGGAATCCAAGGTATGAAGTATTAAAGGGTGTTGTGTATGGGCTAAACTATTGCACAAGTATTATATACAATGATCACCCTAGATAGTTATTTAGTACTCTAATATATATTTTAGCTTTGCCCGGCAATAAGATTGATGCTCCGGCGATGTGGCTACCAGCAAGTTGGAATGATATATAATGGAGGAGACCAAGTGTGACCATATATACGTCCTCCACTTAACATTCATATCCCTTCTTTTTCGTCTTTTTATTATTTTATTTTTCTTATTTTGTCATTTGCTGCAACTATAATTAATCCAAAAAAAAAAAATCCCTTCGTATTTTATTTTATGATCAATAATATCTTATCTTATTACATTAAAATTTTTTCTTCTATTAAGACATAGAAGTTAGAACCCACCATCGATGGACTACCACTAAATAGATGTTAAACCTATCTAATAAATTCTTAAATGAGTTTGAAATTGATATTGTATGATCAATAATGACACCTTAAGCATAATCCCGAGTTCTATCATGTAATAAGTTCTATTCGTATTGTGTATACTATTTCAGTCGTGTAAGGATATCGTCATTAATACATTGTGTTTGAATTGTTTAATATAATGACTTGAAATGGTTCGAGCTGTTTGGTTGGCAGCTCAGACCATCGACCGATGGTAGAGACCATTGGTCGAGAGACTATCACCATCGGCCGTAGGTCAGAGACCACCGGCCGATGGTTACTGTAACTATATATAAATACGGGTGTTGGGTTACATTGTTTGTTTACACACCCTACACCCTCTAGCCATCGTTATTCGCTGTTACTATTGTCCCAGACCAAACCCCAACCGAATACAATCATCTAGGCGTCGATTATATCAACATATAGTTGGTTAGATTGATCCCAAAGTGAAACTCGTATTCGATTCATCCTAGTTTATTGTTTTCCGCCCTTATTCTAGGTTTAGCGTTTGATCTAAGGTCCCAGATCGTCTACAAAGTGGTATCAGAGCGTAGGCTTGCTGATCTAAATGTTTTTGAGTCGAATTATGTGTTTTCAATTTTAGGGTTTTTGGTCAAAACGGGTTTGTGATTAAAAGTTGATATTTTTACGTTTAAATCTCGTGTTTTTGTGTTTCTTTGTGTCTCTGGGTGTTTTATCTAGGTTTCTACCGGTTTGGTTTAAGTCTAGAAAGTCAAAAATCGATCAAAATTGAAGTTTTAGCGAAAACCCTAGTTTTTCCGGCCCAGTATTCGTAAGAACTACCCTCGACCGATCGTCTTTGACCATCGAGCGTTCGTCCCGACCCTCGACCGTTCGTCAGACATAATCGACCGATCGTCTCATATTGAACCGGATGACAGTTTGTCATATCATAGAACCGTTTGTCTTGACCATCGACCGTTCGTCTCTTGACCATCGACTGATCGTCCACTACCATCGACCGATAGTATATTCCAACGACCGAAGGTCTCAATTCTAAGATTCATTTCCAAAGATTACACCATCGGCCGTTAGTCGTAGACCTCCGGCCGATTGTCATAGACCTCCGACCGATTGTCTTGTCCATTGGCCGATCCTCTTTTGAGACAGAATCTTTTAACTACATTTAATTTAATACTCAATCAGTTAAAATGTCTGACACAAACGAACAAGTGATGAATGAATATAGTGCATTAGTAATTGCACCTGGACTACAAAAACTATTACTTAATGAAAATGAATCTGGTTCATCAAATAAAGTACCTAGACTTGACAATCTTAAAAACTTCTTGGACTGGAAAGTTAGGTTTGTTATTTGCTTAAACGGTATCGATTCTAGACTTTGGGAATGTATTGAGAATCCGTATGTATGACCATGCGGAGCAGATGGTGAACCCAAAGAAACTTCACAGTTTAGTCCTACAGAGCATGAAGAGTACAATCTTGAGTGTGGATGTTATGCTCAGCTAACCCAAGCTTTGTCAAAGGAGATTTTTCAGCAATTTAAGAACAAAAATAAAACCTCGTATACTATTTGGTTGGCTCTTCAATCTGCAACAGAAGGTACAGCTACTTATCGTGCGACTAAGGGTAAGGTTTTGAAGGATGAGTGGAGGGTGTTTGCAGCTCTTCCATCAGAATCTCTAGGATAAACTTTGGAGAGATATCGGTTATTGGTTGCAAAGATGGCAGATTATGGGATTGAGGTGCCTGATGAAAAGGCAGTCAGGTTGTTGAAAGATGGTCTTCCAGAAAAGTGGGATCATGAGATAGAAAAGATTCAGAACGGGTACAGTTCATCAGGTCGTACGTTGTCACTAACAGCTTTTACTTCGAAGTTGATGGAGAAGGACATTCAGGATGAAGCAAAGAGAAAGAGACTTGGTTCTGTAGCTGCTGCGGCATCCACCATTGGAACATCTTCTGGTACTCATGCTCCACTACAGACAGCATACTTAACAGCCAATGCTTCACAAATGTCTGCACCATCGTCTCAGTCCGGCTACTTTAATGCTAAATTACAAGCTCAGAATTCTACAATTAAGATGATTGAGGCTTCTCCGATTCAACAGACTCAGACTCAGACTCCTGTGTTTCAAACTGAGAATATCAAGAAGAGATCTATCGAATCTATTCAGGAAGATATGGCTTTGGCAGCTATCGTTGTTAACTCATATAACGATATGATTAGTGGACAAGTGCTTAATAGTCATCTTGAAAACGAAGACTATGATCAGATTGATGAGGACGAGCTTGAGAGGATGGATATACTCTACTGTATGGGTAGAATTGTAAGGCGTGCTAGAAAATACTTGAAGAGAACAGGACAAAGGTCGTTGAGTTTAAATCGCGATTCGAAGTTTAGTTTTGATATGTCAAAGGTTAGGTGCTACAATTGTGATGAGTATGGTCACTTTAAGAAAACTTGCACGAGACCTCCCAAGCCCGATTTTCATGATCCTTTTCACAATACAACCATCTCAGTTACTCCACAACATGTAATTGTAGAGAAAGAATCTTCAGGTTCTATTCAATCTAAGGCTTTGACTACAACGTATGCTGATGAAGTATGTGACTGGTCCATCTCGGTAGATACACAGAAAGCTAACGTTGTGTTTGCAGGTAAAAGCGAAGCAGAAATTGAAGAGGAAAGAATTGTTCGGAAAAATGCAGGTTGTACAGGGAAGGATAATCCAAATTGCACATGCTATGTGTGCAAATGTGATGCAAGGTTGAAGAGAGCAGAAGAGCTTATGAAATTCTGCTTCAGGAAGAGGATTAAAGATAAGTTGTATGATAAGTTTCGCAAAGCTAAGGACTTATCAGATCTTGAGTTTACTACTGATTCGTCTGATGAAGAAGAAGGGATGAGTTGTCACATTGGTACTTGGTTCAGGAAAGAGCTCGAACATTTGCTCAAATGTGATCTTAAGAGTGGTGATGAGAAGATTGTTACGGTTCAGAGTCCAGTTTGTTCAGATCAAGGTGAGGGTAAAGGAGGTTATAAGGCTGATTACTCGGATAGTACGAGCTCAGAGTCCGAATCATAATCAGATGCAGATTCTCTGGTTGGAAGAAATAACTATGCATTCATGGCTAACACGTCCGGTAATGATAAGGTATGTAATGACTCAGTTTCTAATTGTTCTAAATGCATTGGTTATGAACAGAAAATTGAGAGGCTTGAATGTATTATCACTAAGCTTAATGAGATATCTATTACATGTGAGACCTGCCCTAAGCTTAGAATTGACCTTAAGAACCTAAGTTTAGAGAATCAGACTAATAAAAAGAACTATGACGATGCGCTTTTCTACCTTAACAAACAGAAAGACTATGTTGATGTAATTAAATCTTTAGAAAATCAGGTAGGTCACTTAAAATCAACTGTTATAGATGATGGAAAAGTGATTACTATGTATTTGGGACAGATAGAGACTCTTAAGGCAGAAAAAGGATTCCTTTAAGTTGAAATATGAGTCTGAGAAAGCTAGGATTGACAATTGGCAGAGGATGTCTTATGTGAAACAGACTCTTAATCATCCTAACCAGCAGGGTTTAGGTTATGACCAGGTTCCCACACCACTTATGGATGAGTATATTAACACACCAGTTGAGAAATGTAAGGGTCCGGTTGTAGAACCAGGATATGGTAAGCCTAAGGAAACACTTGTTAAGAGTTCTAGTAAGGTGTTTGAGTCAAAGAAACCTATAGATGTTGTCTATGAAACAGAGTCAGATACTGATATCGACACTAAAAAAGACAGCAAACCTTTTAAGCTTGTCACTAAACTGGTTACCATTCTGAAAAACTCTGCTAATGCTAGTAGGGTGACTGAAAGTCAAAAGGCTCAGTCTAAGAGCACTGTGACTCCCATACAAAATAAGAAGAAGAACACTCAGGGAGTGTCACCTAAGTTTGTCAGTAAGGGAGTGTCAGATGGAACAGGTCCTAAGGTAGAACAACCATCAAAATGTGAGAGTTCCAATTCTGGTAATGTGTCCAAGTATGTTCCGCCTGGTCGTAGACAGACTGTTAAGCAACAAGTCTCGTCACCCCCTATGACTAGACAACATACTGAACCACCTAGGAGATAGTTTTCACCAATTAGACGCAAATTGTTTCATTCTAATGATTTCGATAATGCTAACTGCTTCAGTTGTGGGATGTTGGGACACAGAGCTGTAAATTGTAGACCCATTCGACAGACACCCCGAAGGAAGGTTGATATTAGTCCAAATCGTTACTTTAATAGGAGATCACCTTCACCAGTGTTTAAATCTTCTTCTGTGAAAACAAATGAAACAAAGGTTTTTCAAACTAATGATTACTATAGAAAACCATTACCGTATAAAACAGTTTGGAAACCTAAATCAGAAGTTAAGGGTGTTCAAAATCCTGAAGGTCCTTCTAGATCTAAAGGACAATGGGTGGAGTTGCCAGTTGTTGGCATTGATGGGAAACCCACTGCCATGGCATGGGTGGCCCTTTCTAACTAATCCTCTTACTTTAATGTGCAGGTCGCCTACAATCCACGCTGCAGTACTTGGATTGTTGATAGTGGGGCGTCCAGGCACATGACAGGGAACTTGTCTTTGCTTTCTAATGTGAAAACAGTGGATGGAGTTTCTTTTGCAGGTAGTGAAGGAGGATTTATTACTGCTCAGGGTGTTATTGTTAATGAGAACGTCAGCTTTGATAAAGTTAATTATGTAGAGCAGATGTCGAGCAATCTGCTTTCAGTTTCACAAGTTGCTGACAAAAAGTATACTGTGGCTTTTGATGATAAGTTTTGTTATATTTTGAGAAAATAGTTTGTAATTCCGGAAGACATGATTCTGATGACGGCTCCAAGGTGCAAGGATCTCTATATCCTTGATATGCGTAAGGCTCATATTAAAGCAACTACAGGCCATCAAGCCTTTGTTTCTAAAGCTACTGAACAGGAGTCAATTATCTGGCACAAGCGTATGGGTCATCTGAAGATGAATAATCTAGTCCACAATGAATTAGTTGAAGGTGTAAATGTTAAGAGTTTCCATATTCTTGAAGGTTGTCTTCCGTGTAAGCAAGGGAAACAGACTAAAAAGTCACATACTACCAAGAAGCATCACTCAGTTAATATTCCTTTGAAATTGTTGCACATGGATCTCTTTGGTCCAGTTAACTGTAAAACTCTCACCGGAGAGTCTTATTGCTTGGTAGTTATAGATGAATATTCTCATTTCTCGTGGGTTGTGATGTTGAAACACAAGTCAGACACTTTTGAGCATATTAAAGTTTTGATTCTAAAGCTCTAAAGTTTGTATAAGTTGAAGGTTAGAAAGATTCGTACTGATAATGGTACGGAGTTTAAGAACAATCAGATGCTACTTTTTTGAAATAAGAGAGGGATACAACAACAGTTCAGTCCTGCTTATACACCACAGTCAAATGGTGTTGCTGAAAGGAAGAATAGAACTCTAATTGAAACCGCAAGAACAATGCTAGCTGATTCATGTCTTCCAATTGTTTTCTGGGGTGAAGCAGTGAGTACAGCATGCTATGTGATGAACAGAGTTCTAGTTGTAAAGAGACATGGTAAAACATGTTATGAACTGTTACACAAGAGAAAGCCTAATATTAAGCATTTTGAACCTTTTGGTGCTCCTTGTACTATTCTGGTACGAGACGCTGGAGGGAAATTTTATTCAAAGGTTGTCTCTGGTATCTTCTTGGGATATGGGAATCCGAACAAATGGGTGTATAATACTGAGTCAAAGTGTGTGGAAGAACGGTATGAGGTCGATATTCAGTGCAATGCGCTGCCTCATGTGAGTAAAGGGTTTGCATGGTAGTTTGAATATGATAAGTTATTTGATTCCTTCAATCTTCCACCAGATGCTACAGATGAAGAAATTCTGACTCAGATATTGTTTGACTCTCAAAACTCTTCTGAGAATGTTATTACTATTCCAGCGCAAGTTCAGAATACGGTTTCTAGCTTGCAACCAAGTCCGCAGAGTGTTAGAGGTAATTTTGATTCAAATGAGGACGGGGTAGTATATACTGATGAAGATAGTGAGCTTGAAGATGACGAGGAAGTTAGTCGAACGAAACTGACAGAGGAACATCTTAATCCTCTATATAATCAACCACCAACTGTAACAGTTCCTGAACCGCCAACTGTAGTAGGAGGTGTACGTAGATCGAATCGTGTTATTCTGCCACCTAAACGTCTTGATGATTATTATGTGGATTCAAGAGGCATTCCTCACATTAGTATTCCTCAAGTGAAGTCTAATGAAGCTTCTACATCTGGAGTTCTGACTACATTAGAGGTTCTCGTGACAAGTGTAAGTTCACAGTAGCAGAAGATGTTCAGACAGAGAGTGCGAATGTGGTAACAGCTTTTTATTCATCGTTGAATAAGACAGGAAGAATATTTGTGCATGCTCACTCATGTTATGTGTGTCAAATCGAACCTAAAGATGAATATGAGGCATTGAAGTATGACGAGTGGGTTAGTGTAATGCAAGAGGAGCTGTTACAATTTAAACATTTAAAGGTTTGGAAGCTAGTCAATCCACCACATGGTTGTGTGCCCTATGGTCTTCGATGGGTTTTGAAAATTAAGAAGGATGAACAGGGTATTGTTATTAGAAACAAAGCTAGATTGGTGGTGAAGGGATATCAACAGATCCCTGAAATTGACTATGATGAGGTATTTGCTCCGGTAGCGAGACTGGAGGCTATTAGGATTTTCTTGGCCTTTGCATCCTTCATGGGATTTAAAGTTTTTCAGATGGATGTTAAAAGTGCATTTTTGTACGGAGAGATCAATAAAAGAGTGTTTGGTGAACAACCACCCGGTTTCGAAGACCCGCATTTCCCAGAAAAGGTTTATCGACTTGAAAAGGCACTTTATGGTCTTCACCAAGCTCCGAGAGCATGGTATGCAACGTTTTCCAACTATATGCTTGAAAATGGTTTTAGGAGAGGTGTCATTGATCAAACACTTTTCATCAAGAAGAAGGGACAACATCTTATGTTAGTGCAGGTTTATGTTGATGATATTATCTTTGGGTCGACAGATCAGGGAATGGTTGATAAGTTTGAGAAGGTCATGCAGCAGAAGTTCAAAATGAGTTCAATGGGAACGATAAAGTTTTTCTTAGGTCTGCAGGTAGCTCAGACGGATAAAGGCATCTTTTTGCATCAAACCAAGTATGTAGCTGATATTCTAAAGAGGTTTCAAATGGAAGCAGAAAGACCAGCTAAGACTTCGTTGTCTGTGAATCATGGGATATCACCTGATTGTGAGGGTGCTTCAGTAGACCAAACGTTATACAGAGCAATCATAGGCTCTCTAATGTATCTTACAGCTTCTCGACCAGATATCATGTTTGCGGTTTGTCTGTGTGCCCGTTATCAGGCGAATCCTAATGTTCATCATATGTTGGTGGTTAAGAAGATTCTGAGGTATTTGAAAGATACATCGAACTTAGGGTTATGGTATCCGTGTGAGGATGGTTTTGATCTCACAGCGTATAGTGATTCTGACTATGGAGGTTGTAAGAAAGATTTTAAGTCAACATCAGGGGGTTGTCAATTTCTGAGAAGCAAACTTGTTACCAGGCAGTGTAAGAAGCAGACAGCAGTGGCTCAGTCCACTTGTGAAATAGAATACATTGTCGCGGCCAGCTGTACATCTCAGGTCATCTGGATTCAACAGCAACTACGTGACTACGGTTTGAAAATTTTTAACACTCCCATTTATGTTGATAATACTGCTGCCATAGCTGTCACTAAAAATCCCGTAAATCATTCTAAAATGAAACATATAGGGATTAAATACCATTTCATTAGAGATAGCTATGAGAAAAAGTTGATAGATGTAGTGCAAATAGACACTACAGCCCAAAGGGCTGATCTCTTCACAAAGGCTTTTGATAAACCACGCTTTGATTTTGTACTAAAGGAAATAGGTATTAAATTGCTTACTGACGTGGTTCCTGAAACTGAAGTTCCTAACACAAAGGAACCTAACCAAGAGACTGAGTTGTGAAGAACTTGAAACTTATTGTATAATATGTGTAGCTTTGCATGGTAGTTTGTAGGTCATTTGCATGTTCTCGTGTCATTTGCATGATAGGTTAGTATTTGATGATATTTCTACATGTTTGCCTATGTTTTTAGATAGTTTTATGCTTTTGTACAGAGAAAATCAAAAAGTCATAAAAATCGGAAAAACCAGAAAAACAAATAAAAATTGAAAAATGGAAAATCCATAAAAATTGAAAAACCTGAAAATGAGTTGCTTCATATGTTTGTGGGGAAGTGATTGCAATACTGAACTGACATGTAAGTTGTGAAAAATAAGTAATACAGGATGACTGATAATGTGTTAGTAGACTTGAATGGCCTAATTCTAGATAGAGATGATCACACTAACAAAGCGTAAATATCATGATGAGGAAATCATGGAAAGATTTACAGCGGTTGAGGGTAGTCACCTACTTATCACTAAATATGTACTGAGAAATGATTGTTCAGAAACTCAACAGATGGTTGAGGTCTCCCCTACTACGATTTATACTCGGTAGCAAAGGATAATTTTGTGAGTCCCTAAGGTGAGCATACTTTGTCTAGGATGCATACTTGTTTCTATTTACCTTTATTACTTGGACCAAAATTCAACAACATACATATCGGGTACCCAAAGGGAGGTGTTTTCTCTAAAAGGGTTGCGAAGTGCAGTCTTGTATCACAGACACAGAATGATTTGTATCTTGCAACGCCATCGGGTTCTAGGTTTCAACATCAGAAGATTGGTTTTCCGTGCAATTACTACTAAAGTCAAAGACAGTGATGCATCATCATCATGTATAGTTGTATTTATTTATTTATTTATTTTGTTTGTTTTATTTATGGAGAAAAGGAAACATCAGAAAAGCCAAAAAATAAAAAATAAAAAATAAAAAAATTGCAAGTTATGTTATGTCTCTGTTTATTTATTTAGAGTTGTAAATAACATGATGCACCACATAACTGCAAGAGAATCATGGATCTAGAATTGAACAAAGCTTCAGCGATTCCTATGTTATCTAAGTCTGAGACAACATATATTCCAATCGGAGATTTATTTGAACGATTTCGTTATCTACATCTGAGGGGGAGAATTTATCAGATCATCAGATATAGAGAAACTTAAATCATTCAGTCCACATCTCATTTAATGAACTTTACATCTTTTGTCTGTGGTATGGGACTGTACCTATTAACCTGGATAGAGGAAATATCTTCTGGAGGATATCTTAGCGTTCCATCACTCAAATATATATATATATATATATATATATATATATATATATATATATATATATATATATATATATATATATATATATATATATATATATATATATATATATATATATATATATATATATATCACTTCCATCTATCCAACATCATACATCATACTATTTCCGTTTAAGTATGGGGTTTATAGCGGCCGGTATGCGCCTTAACAAAGTATGCAATAAATTTGAGATTCACAAGGTTATCTGAAATGAAAATTGTAAGTTTAAGGTAGAAGATCATGGCTGACAGGGTTGCTAGAAACATCGTGAGATGGTTCTGTCCAATCAGATTGAAAGTACATTGATGTGATAAGAGGACAGCGTCAACATGTTGTGCTCAATTGTTCTACCTGAAACATCGTGCGATCTCAAATGAGGACTGACTTCGTGATCAAAATGTAACATTGAAAAATGTTAATGTAATTAATATAACGTGATCATCGAAATCTAGGGTGAAAGTTGGTAAACGTTTACTGATATATTTGAAAATTATTCTGTATATGCTTTATGAAGTAAGTTAATGACTGAACTGTGGAATAACATGTCAATATAGTTCAGTTTTGATCCCCAAATCAAAAAGATTTAATCAATTTGATATGTCAACTCACAAAAAGATGTGTTATGCTCCTTGTAGTGTGATTCATGATAAGCAGTATTACCTGTTCCTGTGCTGATAACATCATATACTCTTTTATGCTATTGTTTAATGAAACTGATGTTAGAAGTTGATTTATTGCAGATCTAAAAGGTTAAATGTTATTGAATATGTCTGTTATAATATTGCTAATCATGACACACTGAATCTTTTACTGTAATTTGCTTTGTGTATTTGCATGTGCATGAATATCTGAGAATGTTTGCATTCATAAGTTAGTTGCATGTGCAGTTCTGTTTCATATTGTATGCTTAACAACTCAGTTCTCGGAAAGGTTTACTGTGAAGGGAATTCTATGTCTTTCGTAAACTTTGAAAACAAGTTGTTTAGAGTTTAACGGTACAAAGCATGTTTGTGTTTATACTGTGGAGATCAGTCCCAGGGGGAGGGAATGTGGAAAAGAAGGTAAAGCTTGAAGTATGAAAAGTGTTAAGTTTTTTAAATTTTTCTAAGCCAAGACCACCGGCTACTTACCCTCGGCCGAAGGACTATGACACTCGTTCAAGTGTTTGGACCATCGGGACGAAGGATTAGACCATCGACCGATGGTTACTGACAGAGTATAAAAGGACCCTGAGTCGATCGGTTCAGTCACTTTGTGCAAATTGGTGAGATTTTATCTTTGATTTTCAAGTGTGTGCGATAGGAGTTTTCGTCCGATAGTTTTGTGCATCTTTCTCTTGTGATTCTAGCGCCACTAACGAGGTAACCTAACTCGTTTTCATTTGTCTTAAATCGTTAATTTTATGTTCAATGTGTAAAACTTTAATCGGGTGTCTTTTGGCCGTTAACTGTTAAAATTGATAATGTATTAGTGTTAATCAGCCTCTTTAGATACTGTTGTGACCAGGAATCGAGCCAAAAACATCAGAATGATCGATTTGATAAATTGGGAAAAACAAATCTGATGAACTACCCTCAGCCGAAGGTCTTTGACCCTCGACCGATGGTGTCTTACACTCGGCCGTAGGAATCTACACTCGGCCGTAGGTCCCAAGTTGATCAGTTGGTGGATTCTTGGTGGTGTGTTTAGACCAACTGCCGATGGTCTAGTCCATCGGACTGATGGTCTAGTCCATCGACCGATGGTCACTTAATTGGACCGATGGTGCAGTTTTGTGTTGAATTTGAATGATTTCTTAGGTTTCTGGTAATTTCTGTTATGCCTATCTAATACTAGTGCTTGTAGTTTGTATTCGAATGTCAGGTGGTTCCTTTGTTGGGCAATGGATGTTTAACATCGACCGTAGGAGAATTCTAGCTAGTGGACGACCCATCTTGGTGGAACAAAAGGTCATTGCGACTCGATAGACCTATAGCCTTTCGGAACAAATTGGATGTCAAGCTTTCTTAGACATTGGGGATTACTTTTGTCTTGATTTGTTGTGGGAATTTTATGCCAATGTTGCCTTAGAAGATAGCAAGAATAAATTTGTCCACTCAGGCTTATTTGACCAACAGTATAAGTGAACCATGGAGGAATTCTCAAACCTATTAAATGTACCTTACACTGGGGTTAAAATATTGTATCCTAGCAAAGATCTACGAAAGATTCCCAAAATATTCAAACTGTCTGACATAATTGCAAGGTTATGCAAGCCAGGGAAAGTAGTTAATTCTGGTAGGGTTGAGATTAGTGATGATGATGTGTCACAACAACATGAGATACACTTGAGAATAATCAAAAGTAATGTGACCTTTAGGAGAGAAGGAGATAATCTGTTGTCTGGTACTGAAGCTCTGTTTTTGTATTGCCTACTAGAGGGTATTCAAGTGAATATGGGCCACTTTCTCATTCATGTGATGAAAGATTTTCTTGAGATGGAAGAACCATTTCCGTATGCAGCCTTATTGCATAATGTGTTTGAGAAACTTGGTGTGGTTCAATATGAGGAAAATCTAGTGCCAGAGAATCCCATTGTAGGATAGGTGATTCTGTTTTCACGTGTCTGTGTTTGATTATGTTCTTATGTATCTCCAGCATGGTATGTAATTTGATGATGATAGTCTGTTAGCATTGATACACTATTCTATGTCTGTAATAATCATACTTCGGACATGTAATTGTGATCTTGATCTTATAGACTGAATGATGTAATATATTCTGTTATGACCACACTGTGTTGTCTAATAAGTCATGAATACTCTGTGCTGATTTGAATTGTGTTTGCAGTTATTTTCATAATGTCAGGTGTTCAAGTTGATCCAGAAAACGTTGCACACGAATCCGATACTGAGTCATCAGGGGTCCGTTTTCTATTGATCTTCCAGGGTTGAAAGCTAACAGTGGTTCCAATCTCACTGCGTGTCTAAATGAGAAAGGTCCTAATGCTGGTAAATACAAGGGCGTAATTGAGTTTCTAAAACGTTCAAGAGTATTTGCAGCTATCTCTATGCCCTGTACGGCATATTACTCACATCAGAGAGAGTTCTGGGAACATGCAAGGGTTGAGACCGTAGATGACAGGAAGGTTATTGTAAGTACTGTTTGTGGTCAGAAGATTAAGATATCTGAAGATACGATTCGAAACACTTTCTTGTTCGAGGATGATGAGAACATGCCGAAGAAGTTGTCAAAGACAAAGATTACTGGATGTGTGTTAAGATGCAAATATACTGGTGATATCATGAGAGCATTGATTAAAAGAAGTGGATTCACTCCACCGTATAGATATTTGTCGCTTGTTGTGCTGAGGTGTTTAAGTCCGTTACAAGGAGGGTTTGATGAACTGAGCGAGATCTATCAAGGAATGTTTGCTGCATTGGTTTTGAAGGCTGATTTCAATTTCTCGGGGGTTATCTTTGATCTACTGGTGGAGAATGTGACAAGCAAGTTATATTTGATTTATCCGAGGTTCTTACAAATTATAATCAACCGTCAAACTGTTGATTTGCCAAGATTGAGGAAAGATGTCATTGATTTGAAACATATGATAGATCTTACTTTCAATCGACTGAATCAGATGAAAAGTGCTAATGATGGCAAGCTTGTGTGTCATCTTGATAAAGAAACTTATCAGTGTCCTCCAGGGAAGAAGTGGAGAAATGAAAATAGCTTATCTGATCGAGAGCCTGAATTTGAGGTAGCGAATAGTGATGAAGAAGTGGAACAACCAGTGAATACTCAAGCTGCTGGTGGGTCAGGTGCTGGTGGATTAGTTGATGAGACTGGTGATGTTAATCCTAATGTTGGTGTTGAGGAAGCTTCAAGGGGATCAAAAAGGAGAATGGTTGAAGATGAGAGTTCTCAGGTCTCAACAAAGCTGAAGTTGAAAAGGTGGTTCAAGTTGGTTTATAAAGATGTTGGTGGATCATCAGCTGGAACTCAACTGGTGACACCGGCACTGCAGACTCAAGGACAACAAACTTCACAACAGCAACGTCCATTAACACAACAGTCACCACTTGTGGTTCAACAAGTCTCCCAGGAGACTGTTTCTACTCCTACTCCGGGAGCTCCGACTCATGCTGGAACAGAAGGAGGTGTTAGTTCTTCGACTCTCCGCAATTTGAATGATTTATATGTTCAAGCTATGGCCGATAACTTGAGAATGAGGAAGGAAATGGATGAGAAGATTGAGCAGCTGAAGGAGGAGAATCGTGTAAAGTCTGAGGATGTTACACGGCTATCGTTGCAAGTTGACCTGTTGCAAAGAAAAGTTGGTGATCAATCGTTGTTATTAACTGATGCAAAAAGAGAAGCTTCTCAAGCTAAGGAGTTGGCTGCATCAGCTCTTGCTAAGGTGACTGCATGGGAAGAGAAGTTTGATCTGGTTGAGATGCCTAAGGATGAGACTGATAACAGAATATTGGAGGCTCCTGGTTCCTCCAAAGCTACAGCACTGTCAGTAATTCCTCTTAAAATTGATTATAGTTTTAGTGATTTCTTTTCTAAACAGGATGAGCTCAAGCATTCTGTTGTTTATGATGAACTAGAAGAGGGAGAGATCCCTCACAACCTCTCTAGAGAAGAGCTGGACGAACTGGTGCGTCTAGAGCAAGAGGAAGCTAAAGCTGCTGACGCACAGTCCGACGATTCTCTATCTGAGGATGATTCTTTTGGCCCTGAGGTTACAGAGGGTTTTAGCGATAGAGATGTAGATGATTTAGTTGAGGATGTTACTCATGAAGATTTTTCTACATATCAAAATGATAAGAATGAAGATCTTCCTGGTTTTGATGAATTGTTTAAGACTGATGATGAGATTTTGAACAGAAGATGTAAAGAGAAAGAAAGAACTGAAGTTTTACCTGAAGGTTTCTTGCCTGTTAAATATAATGATAAATCAGTTGAGAAGTTGGAAGCTGATTGGAGAGATATCTTGAGGATTAGAAAGTATTGTGAGAAACCGAAGCTTGAGCCGAAGTATTTGAAGATGATTAATCTGATAAAGAGTGTGAAAGGGAGAATTCTAGCCTGGGCTTACATTGAAGAATTCAACATGTTTGCGGTTAAGCGAGAGTTTGGCGTTGATTATTTCAAATATGGTCACGAATTCAAGTCACTACCGTACTTTGAGCTAATGCAGATTTCCAGGTTAAGGATGTTGTATTGTGGAATGAACGATCGATCTTCGTTACTGGTGAAGAAGATTCGAATTGCTTTTAATTCAAAGAATTGGGAAGGTTTTAGGCCACAGTTTCCTAGGATCAGTTACAAAGTTAATCCTAGAACTGGTGAATCTCGAAGAATTGTAAAGTACAAGCGGGCAAAGACTATGAAAAAGGTACCATTGAGGAAATTGTCACAAAATTGGAGTCGGAGGTTCAGATGGTGGTTTTATGATGAACGTTCAGAAGAAGCTGTGATCGTGCTTGATAAGGTGAATGAGAATGATATTGAATGCATTCGTGTGTTGGATCCGATTTGGTTAAGAAACTGTACCGAGGCTGATATTTTCACGTTGTACTATAACAGTATGTTTTATCGACGAGAGAACAAGGTGCAGGCTGAACAGTATGTGAAAGTAGCTAAGTTGTGCTACTTGAATAACATAGTAATCGATCCGTACGAATGAATTGGATGACGACTGAAGACTTTTGATATAGAACTAGGTCTTATGGGGAGTTTGTTGGTGCATAATCCCGAGTTCTATCATGTAATAAGTTCTATTCGTATTGTGTGTATTATTTCAGTCGTGTAAGGATATCGTCATTAATACGTTGTGTTTGAATTGTGTAATATAATGACGTGAAATGGTTCGGGCTGTTTGGTTGGCAGCTCAGACCATCGACCGATGGTAGAGACCATCGGTCGAGGGACTATCACCATCGGCCGTAGGTCAGAGACCACCGGCCGATGGTCACTGTAACTATATATAAATACGGGTGTTGGGTTACATTGTTAGTTTACACACCCTACACCCTCTAGCGGTCGTTATTCGCTGTTACTATTGTCCCAGACCAAACCCCAACCGAATACAATCATCTAGGCGTCGATTATATCAACATATAGTTGGTTAGATTGATCCCAAAGTGAAACTCGTATTCGATTCATCCTAGTTTATTGTTTTCTGCCCTTATTCTAGGTTTAGCGTTTGATCTAAGGTCCCAGATCGTCTACATTAACTATATGAAATTCTATATATTTATAGAATGGAAAACACACACCTAATTATAAATATTTCATCATAAGATTTGAACTAACAACCTTAAAATTCATGAGTTACTTCGATACCGCTAGTCCAAAGACCTTTTAATAATTATCTGACATTCTAATCGTTAACTATAGCAAAATTAGGCATATCAAATCATTTACCATATGCTTGTTTCACATCTTCAATTGACACTCATGGCATAAATAAAAAAGTGACAAAAAAATATGGTATGATGGTGTGAGCCGCAATATAAAAAGGTAAAAAAAATTTAACCTATAGTGGCGTTGTTGCGCCACAAAGGGGGTGTATGTGCGCCGCAAAAGAGTTGGCTGAAATTTTATTCGTTTGGAGAGAAAAGAAAAGGTAAAAGAAAAAGAAAATATATTTAGCATTGATTGAGCGCCGCAAAAGGGATAAGAACATTTTTTGTTGAACGCTTTATTTAATTAAATCTAATTTAAAATTACAAAATCAAAAGTGGTGCTTTTGATTTACATGTATTTGTTTCTCATTTGGCGTTGAAATTTTTGTACAAAACTGAACCGACGTTGAAATTTTTGTCGTCTAGCGACCCTTTAGCGGCTCTTTTTGTATGCCGCAAAAGATGCCCGTCGTCTGTTCCATTTTTCTTGTAATATAATTGTTGTAGAACATTTGCCATTCACTTGTCTTTGCTTCTCATCCGGTATAGGACGCTGTTAGAATTTCTTAAATTAGTAATATTTTTGAAAAATATAAATATTTTTTAGACTAAAAGATACGAGTATAGAATTAAATATATCATATTATACATTATATTCATATACGTGTAATAAAGATACGTTAAAGTAGGATGATTTAAGAAGCCCATCACCAACCTTCATCCACCTTTATACTTGGTTTATTAGGATGGATCAATTATTTATAAACTGCTGGGTTAAAAGAAAGTTCATAAATGATAAATAAAATGATCCTCTAAATCGTATATATAGTACTAAAGGAATGGAGTGTGTGAGAGAGAAAGAGATGAGAGAGAGCGAGCGAGGAGTGAGGGTCTAGGTTTTCAGGCGAGCACGAACGGTTTTCGAGAACGGTACATTGGAAGACTTAAGGATCGATTCACAAGGCTATTCGGAATCAACTTGACATCTTTTATGTTTTTCAATATTCCAGAAAATTGGAGTGTGGGAGATTTGTGGAGAAGTTTCAAAAAACATGGTGATATAAGAGATGTTTACTTGGCAGGCAAAAGATTAAAAGGTGGCCAAAGATTTACCTTCACAAGATTTGTCAATGTTAACAACACTGATGCCATGCTTTCATCCCTATCCAAAATCATGTTCGATGAATTCCCAATTCGAGTTTTCATGGCACGTGACCGCCTTCTGGTGCCAATCTCAACAACAGAAACACCACATTCCATCAAAATGCTGGAAGAACAAACGTTAATGATCATGGTAATGAGTTCAGAGATCATCGTCGGTATAGTGCGGTTGCTGGCAACAAGTCGTTTGATTTACGTGATACGTTAACTACAAACAGATCTTAGAGAAAAACTAATCGCTAAAGGTGGGCTGAAAAAAGGTAATGAAGGGATGAACTCGATCAAGAAGGTGTACATAAACAACTCTGAATGTGTTACTCACTTTGAAAAAAGATCAATCCTTGGTGTGGTGAAGGAGTGGGGTTATATTCCTCGAATGGGTAAACTCAGCTTGGTAGAAAATATGAACAATTGTGAAGTCAAATACCTTGGAGGACTCAAATTCCTTTAGGTGTTTAAGTTGACGGTTGAAGCTGAAAGGGTGTTGGAAAACAAGGATCATGCAATACACAAGTGGTGTAATTCCACTCAGTTGTTGAGGAAAGCATACGATGTTGAAAAACATTTAGTTTGGATCAAAATCAGTGGTGTATCTGTGAAGTTTTGGAATGGATCTGTGTTCACAAAAATTGCTAGATCTTCGGGTGAACCCCTGGACATGTCCAACTGCTCGATTATCTAAGACAATCAAAACCTTGATCATGGATGGGTGCTTATCCAGACAACCGACTTCTCATTCATTCAAGGTGTTGCTGAATTATTTCATCACAATTCCAGTATCAATTCCTATGTTGTAGAAGATCACAACATTAAAATTGCAATGGATCTTGATGAAGATGAAAATGAAACTAATGATGGTTCTACCAAAACCAAAGATGAAGAAGATGATGAAGATCAGTTTATTTAAGACACCTTCGATAATTCAATACTAGGCCCAACAAAATCACGAAGAGCCCTATTCCAGTATACCAAGTTTTAAAAGATAAAAAAGTGATTTTCGATGCTGTAACGGAGAAGCAGATCTCAAAAGGAAAAAAAACTAAGAAAAGTATATAATAGGAAGGGCAAAGCTCAATCAAACAAGAATTGTTGTTGGACGCATATCAGAAGATGGAAATCCTCTTCTAGGATGGCGAATTGCAAAAAAAAAACACGAACTGTAAGGGTGAAGGTTCGTTGCGTTAAGTCTGTACTAGATGTGCAGGTAAAAAAATCCAAATCAAAAAATCGTTATCTAATCATCAAGATGTTAATAGCCCTAACACTTCTTCCGACTCGGTTCAAATGTTGGGGATCCATGAATATGGCACAAAGATTAGACTGGTATGGGTACAGAAGAGTCCAACAAATGGGTTGACACCCCCACTGTAAGTATCTGATGTATTTTCCTATTTCGTTCCTACACTTCTATGAAGATCATATCTTTCAACATTAGGGGTTTTGGGGTCGGTAGAAAGGAAAACAAGTTCGGGTGGGCACAAATTATTTAGAAAAGAAAGACCAAGTTTTGTTGCGTTACAAGAAACAAGATTAAATTCAGTGGACGATAATTGGATTCACTCACTATGGGGATCATCTAATTGTGAATTTATTCAAAAAGAAAAGATTGGGAATTCGGGTGGTCAATTGTTAATTTGGGACAAATCTTGTTTTGAGGCTCTCAATGTTATTAGATTCAATTGTGTTATTGGTGTTCAAGGTATGTGGAAGGATAATAATCAACCCCTCAATTTAATCAATGTTTACGGGCCACACGATGACGTTAATAAGGTTAAACTTTGGGACTCTTTATCTAAGTTACTTGATGTTAGTGATGAAGCGTGGATTTTATGTGAGGATTTCAACGAAGTTAGAGATCGTGATGATAGATTCAATCGTGAGTTTATTGAATATAGAGTTCATCGTTTTAATGATTTCATTACAAACAATAGATTGATCGATATTCCAATGGGCTGTAGAAAATTTACTCGTGTTAGTGACGATGAGATCAAATTTAGCAAATTGGATCATTTTTTAGTAACCGATAAATGTTATCAACTATGGAGCGACTTCTCAGCTATTGCCATGGAAATGGAAAAATCATATCATTGCCCGGTTATGTTAAATAATGACGAAAAGAACTTTGGTCCCAAGCCTTTTAAGGTATTTGATGCTTGGTTCAATAAGTAAAGTAGTATCCATGTTGTTAAGGATGCATTGTTACTTCCTGTTTCTTCTACAAATCGTAAGGATTGTTACTTTCGCAACAAATTGAAAAACGTCAAGAATGCCTTGTAAGAGTGGAGCTTCAGAACCTTCAACAGTTTAGATGTAGAAATTGAATCAATGAAGAATACTGCAACCAGTTTGGAGCTAAAAGCTGAGACAACTTCCTTAGATGATAATGAGTTAGCTTTGTGGAGAGATTCTAGAAAAAAAGTGGCTAGAAAGGGAGAAATTGAAAGCCAACATGCTTAAACAGAAAGCAAGAATAAAATGGATCTTAGAAGGCGATGAGAACACCAAGTACTTCCATTAGATCATTCGTAGGAAAAACAATAAAAGTATCATTAGAGGGTTAAACATTAATGGTACTTGGATTGATTCTCCTATACTACTGAAGGAGGTGTTTTTCAACCACTACAAGAATCTTTTTCAAGAACCAAATATCGAGAGACCGATTTTGAGAAATCTCAACTATCCAACGTCGTCGGTTGAAGATGCACGTGTTTTAGAGGCCACATTTGAAGAGAAAGAAATAAAAGAGGCGGTTTTTGAGTGTGGGAGCACAAAATCACCTCGCCTGGATGGTTTCAACATGAGATTTTTTTAAGCAATTCTGAGAGGTTATAAAAGTTGAGTTAATTGGTTGGTTTTGGGAAAATGGTGAATTCTCACGGGGATGTAACGCGTCTTTCGTCACTCTAATACCGAAGAAGTCTCATCCGTGTGGGCTTAATGATTTTTGGCTGATTAGTCTTATTGGTAATTATTATAAAATAATTGCCAAAATACTATCAAACCGTCTTAGAAGATTCATACCTGCTCTTGAGATTCATACCTCCTCTTATAGGTTCGGAACAAAGTGCTTTTTTAAAAGGGATATATATCTTGGATGGTGCTTTGATCGTAAATGAAACCATCGATTATTTAAAAATTAAAAAACAAAAAGGTATCATCTTTAAAGTTGATTTCGAGAAGGCTTTCGACTCTTTAAACTGGAACTTTTTGATGGAAGTCATGGAGTGTATGGGGTTTGGCATCAAATGGCGGAAATGGATCTTAGCATGTCTAAAATCGGCTACAATATTGATTCTTGTAAATGGTTCCCCTACAAAAGAATTCTCATTAGGTCGTGGCATTCGACAAGGTGATCCTCTATCGCCTTTTCTCTTCATCCTAGCGGCGGAAGGTCTAAACATTTTAACAAAATCGGCCACCGAAAAAGGTCTGTTTAAAGGTGTCGAGGTTGGAGATAATAAAGTGCTTGTTTCTCATCTTCAATATGCCGACGACACCATCTTTCTGGGGGAATGGAGCAGTTCGAATGCATATAGTTTACAAAATCTTCTTAAATGCTTTGAATTAGCTTCGGGTCTAAAAGTCAACTTCAACAAAAGCTATCTCTTTGGTATCGGTGTTGGTGATGTAGATTTGCAAAGTATGTCTCAACGCTTATGTTGTAAAGTGGGTACCTTTCCTTTCACGTATCTCGGGTTGCCAATTGGTGCGAAGATGAACAAAATCATTAATTGGAACCCCGTAATGGAGAAATTCAAATCTCATTTATCGAATTGGAAAATGCGAACGTTGTCATTCGGTGGAAGACTAGTCCTTATCAAATCGATCCTCAATAGTCTACCATTGTACTATTTTTTGCTCTTTCGTGCTCCTCCTTGTGTGCTAAAAATACTTGAGAGTGTGAGGCGTGTGTTCTTTTGGGGCGGGTCAAATTCGGGCAACAAACTTGCTTGGGTTAAATGGGAAATCGTTATCACTTCCTAGGATAACGGGGGTTTGAACATCGGGTCTCTAAATTTCAAAAACTTAGCTTTATTGGGAAAATGGTGGTGGAGGTTTAAGACCGAAACCGACTCCCTTTGGGCTAAGGTCATCCGTAGTATTTATGGTTCATGTGGTGGCTTGGAATTGGGGAACAAAGTAATTCATTCCTAAAAACCAAGTGTGTGGTGTTCTATTATTTTGGCAGGTCATAAGTTGCATGAGATGTGGCTATCTTTCACCAACTCTTTCGTTAAACAAATTGGTGCTGAATCATCCGCTAAATTCTGGGATGAAGTCTGGATTGGTGGTAACAAGTTTCGACTGCTCTTCCCTCGACTTTTCAGATTGGACAAGTGAAGACAGCTGCGATTAAAGATAGGATTACTTTTGCTTACGGCTCTCTGATTTGGACGTGGGATTGGGAAAGGAATCCAATGGGCAGAACACTAACCGAACTTCAGGACATGTGTGCAGTTTAATTTAAGGTTACAACTTCGGGGTTGGAAAAAACAACTATATCCAATGGTCTCTTTCAAGCGACGGGTCCTTTACAGTAAAAAAATTATGTGCGAGTATTGAAGATCATGTCTATTCAGGTAACTCTCTAAACAACGAAACTTTGTGTAACAATTTGATTCCTAAAAAACTTAAAATATTTGTGTGGAGAGCAATACAAAGACGTATTGCAACAAGGATGGAGCTTGACAAGCGGGGCATCGATTTACATAGTGTTAGATGTCCGCTTTGTGATGAGGATCTCGAGTCCGTGGAGCACACACTTATATTTTGCAAACATGCTTTTGACTTATGGGATTGAGTGTTCTCTTGGTGGGGGTTCTGGAGCATGACCAACTTAAGTATAAATGAGATCCTACGGGTTAATTGTTCTACTTCAACGATAAGCCTCGGAAAAAAGATTTGGCAAGCCGTCGAATGGGTACCTCCTACCTAATTTGGAAGAATATGAACAACAAGGTATTTCGTGATACAAATTGGAACACTCCGGTGGCGTTGACCGAGATTCAAATCAAGTCCTTCGAGTGGATCTCTCATCGTTTGAAAGGAAAGAAATTAGATTGGTTATCTTGGCTCAACGATCCTAGTATATATCTAAAGATATTGTAATTCGGGTTCAGTTTTGCTCTCTTTGCAATCTGATTCTTTAGTTTGTACTTTATCTATGGGTGGTTGACCTAAATATCACCTCTCACTGTATGTATTTGTGTATTAGTAAATAAAATTCTACTTGCCTTCCAAAAAAAATATCGTATATATAACATATCTGAATAAAATTATTTTTTCCACAAATAATTTGAACACTTAAAACTAATTTGATACTTATATTTTCATATCTACTAAATGTAATCAAAATTTTGATCGTTTTTTTGTGTTAGTGAAAGCGTTTTAGGAAAAAAAGTCAAATGAGGTATAGTTAAGGGATGTATTTTTTAAAGAAAATTATTTTGGATAATATATATATATATATATATATATATATATATATATATATATATATATATATATATATATATATATATATATAAAATGTAATCAAAATTTTGATCGTTTTATGTGTTAGTGAAAGCGTTTTAGGAAAAGAAGTCAAATGAGGTATAGTTAAGGGATGTATTTTTTAAAGAAAATTATTTTGGATAATATATATATATATATATATATATATATATATATATATATATATATATATATATATATATATATATATATATATATATAGGGGCAGGATCAATGGGGAAGTAACCAATCGGGGGGAAGCGGGAGGAAGCAAAAAAAAATCCGTTTTTTTTGAAGAAAAAAAATTCCGGCATCAAGATCACACGAAAATATGAACATTTAGAAGAGACACTTCGTGATGAATGTTATTATTTAGGCGGGAAAACGATCGACAAAAATAACATTTAAGATAATACTGTTCGTGAAGAATAAGAACGTTTTTTTTTTCATGTTTTATGAAGTAAAATTTAGCCCGATTTAGAGTTTAGGGTTTAGGGTTTAGGGTTTGGTGTTTTGGTTTTATTCCATAAACCCAAAACACCAAACCCTAAACCCTAAATCCTAAACCCTAAACTCTAAACCGTTCGTGTTAAAAACTCAATCTAAATCCTAAATCTAAACCCTAAATCTAAACCCTAAACCCTAAATTTCTAAACCCTAATATCTAAACCCAATAAACCCTAATATCTAAACCCTAATATCTAAACCCCAATAGCTAAAATATCAAAATACGCTCGAAAAACACGATAATTGTTATATATTACTTCTTCGAGCGTTTTCCTGCCAAAATAAAAACATTTATCACAAAGTGTCTCTACTAAATGTTCATATTTTCATCTCATTTATAATGTTCGTGAACAAAGTTTTTTCAAAAAACGGAAAAAAAAAGTTTTTGCTTCCCCCCGTTTCCCCCCGAATGGTTACTTCCCTCATGATCCTACCACTATATATATATATATATATATATATATATATATATATAGAGAGAGAGAGAGAGAGAGTTGGACATCCGTTTGGGATCAACCATTGGGAGTAAACCACTTACGCGTTTATCTTCCGTAGTTGCATAACCCGGTCCCCAACTACTGCCCTGAAAGAAACCCAGACCAATTCGAGGGCATGGCCGGTAAAACTCCCCCTCCCCGCTGCCCCTGAATTAAGCGAAAGGCGACGTGGGTGGATACTTCAGGTCAGGGATAACATTGAGTGCAATGTTGCAGCCCAGCAGAGTCGAACTCATGACCTCTCGTTAAGAGAGGCAGACCACTAACAATTAAGCTACAATTCAATGTTATATATATATATATATATATATATATATATATATATATATATATATATATATATATATATATATATATATATATATATATATATATATATAGTACTAATCAAGAAAAAAGCACTTTTTTGGGGGAGGAGATGAAATGTCCCGTTCATATTGATTATAAACGTTCCATATTAATTGATTTCGTTGCGAGGTTTTGACCTCTATATGAGACGTTTTTCAAAGACTGCATTCGTTTTTAAAACAAACCATAACCTTTATTTTATCGACAAGGTTAAAAAGACACCACCTAGATTATCCAGAAATGATAATCTAAAAATATCACACTTACACACTACCAATACATATTGGTTTACAATATTAATATGTTACAACAAAGTAAATCTCGAATGCAGTTTGAAACAATATTATACAATGACAAAATTACTTCGGTCGTCCTTGAACTTGTACCAAAATCACACAGGTCGTCCTTAATCTTTTTTTTTTACTTAGGTCGTCACTATCCTTTTAAAACGTACCACCCGTCATCCTTCTGTCTACTAGCCGTCCACTTGATCCGTTAACCCACCTCATGTGCGTCCCACGTGAGGGTATTTATGTACTTTTCACCTTGTTGTCCTATTAATACCTCTCACCTACTCTCGTTTTCCCCCAATTCTACCAGACACCCATTTTCCCTCCTAAATCACCCCCAATTCGTTCACTTTTCTTAAACCTAATCTGAATCAATTCAACCATGAAACCCAACGTTACTAAGTTCTACCAGATTCGCGATGACGATGTAACTTACAATCTTGAGGAGCTCTATGGTAAGCATTACTCCATAATTTGATTATTAAAACTAACATTGTTGTATAAAATACGCCAATTTTAACCTAAATTCTATGTTATGCAGAACATACCTCTACATTATTTTCAATACAGTTGAATCATGGTGGTCATTTTCCTGATGCACCTGGAAGGAGATATTTGGATGGCAAGGTAACCTATGTCGATGCCCTTGACATTGATTTCTTTTCATATCACGAACTTGCTGATATTATTCAGGATTTGGGTTACAATGGTCATGAAGTCATGCTTTTTCACTTTTTAAAGCCTAATTATGATCTGGATTATGGTTTAGAACCGTTAGGATGTGATGATGATAGTCAAGGAAAAACACATAGTGTTGTTGTTGATGAATTCCAACAAAATGAATTTGAAACACATAGTGAAGCTGCCAATGATGGTCAAGATATCCAACAGGATAAATCTGAACCACATGATAATATTGAAGATGCCAATGATGAAGATGCCAATGATGAATCTGAAAGTGCTTTGGAGGGTGAATGCAAAAGATCTACTGTGCAAAAGATCTGAAAGTGTAGGACATGAATAATATCGACGACCAGGATTTTTAATAGTTTTTGACTTACGAATAACCGCTCTCTTGCCACAATTGCAGAACACCATTGTTGTTTGAAAATTGTATTGAAGGTTTTTTTTTTTTTCATTTGGAATTAGGGTTTATGGAGCATCTGGTGTAAGATGAGTAGAATTGGGGGAAAACGAGTAGGTGAGAGGTATTAATAGGACAACAAGGTGAAAAGTACATAAATACCCTCACGTGGGACGCACATGAGGTGGGTTAATGGATCAAGTGGACGGCTAGTAGACAGAAGGATGACGGGTGGTACGTTTTAAAAGGATAGTGACGACCTAAGTAAAAAAAAAGATTAAGGACGACCTGTGTGATTTTGGTACAAGTTCAAGGACGACCGAAGTAATTTTGTCTTATACAATCATGCTGACACCGAATCTTGTCCATATTTTAGCATGCAACAGCGGAAGCTCTTAATAATCACCTGAGAATAAACATGCTTTAAAGGTCAACAAAAATGTTGGTGAGTTATAGGTTTAACCTATATATTTATCAAATCGTAATAATAGACCACAAGATTTCATATTTCAATATACATCCCATACATAGAGATAAAAATCATTCATATGGTGAACACCTGGTAACCGACATTAACAAGATGCATATAAGAATATCCCCTATCATTCCGAGAAATCCTTCGGACATGATAAAAATGAATTCGAAGTACTAAAGCATCCGGTACTTTGGATGGGGTTCGTTAGGCCCAATAGATCTATCTTTAGGATCCGCGTCAATTAGTAGATCGGTTTACTAATTCTTAGGCTACCAAGCAAAAAGGGGCATATTCGGCTTCGATCATTCACCCATATAATGTAGTTTCATTTACTTGTGTCTATTTCGTAAAACAATTATAAAACTGCATGTATTCTCATCCCAAAATATTAGATTTTAAAAGTGGGACTATAACTCACTTTCACAGATTTTTACTTCGTCGGGAAGTAAGACTTGGCCACTGGTCGATTCATGAACCTATAACAAATATGTATATATATATCAAAGTATGTTCAAAATATATTTACAACATTTTTTATTACGTTTTAATAATTTGAGTTTATTAAGTCAGCTGTCCTCGTTAGTAACCTACAACTAGTTTTTACCAATTTTAACGTTCGTGAATCACCAGTCAAATTGGGTGGTCAATTGTCTATATGAAACCTATTTCATTTAAACAAGTCTTAACAAGTTTGATTGCTTAACATGTTGGAAACACTTAATCATGTAAATAACAATTTCATTTAATATAAATAAACATGGAAAAGTTAGGGTCACTACAGTACCTACCCGTTAAATAAATTTCGTCCCGAAATTTTAAGCAGTTGGAGGTGTTGACGTATCTTCTGGAAATAAGTGAGGGTATTTCTTCTTCATCTGATCTTCTCATTCCCAGGTGAACTCGTGTCCTCTACGAGCATTTCATCTAACCTTAACAATTGGTATCTTGTTTTGCTTAAGTCTTTTAACCTAACGATCCATTATTTCGATGGGTACTTCGATGAATTGAAGTTTTTCGTTGATTTGGATTTCGTCTAATGGAATAGTGAGATCTTCTTTAGCAAAACATTTCTTTAAATTCGAGACGTGGAAAGTGTTATGTACAGCCGCGAGTTGTTGAGGTAACTCAAGTCGGTAAGCTACTGGTCTGACTCGATCAATAATCTTGAATGGTCCAATATACCTTGGATTTAATTTCCCTCGTTTACCAAATCGAACAACGCTTTTCCAAGGTGCAACTTTAAGCATGACCATCTCTCCAATTTCAAATTATATATCTTTTCTTTTAATGTCAGCGTAGCTCTTTTTTCGACTTTGGGCGTTTTCAATCGTTGCTGAATTTAGATGATCTTCTCGGTAGTTTCTTGTATTATCTCCGGACCCGTAATCTGTCTATCCCCCACTTCACTTCAACAAATCGAAGACCTGCACTTTCTACTATAAAGTGCTTCAAACGGTGCCATCTCAATGCTTGAATGGTAGCTGTTGTTGTAGGAAAATTCTGCTAACGGTAGGTGTCGATCCTAACTATTTCCGAAATCAATAACACATGCTCGTAGCATGTCTTCAAGCGTTTGTATCGTCCTTTCACTCTGCCCATTAGTTTGTGGATGATAGGTAGTACTCATGTCTAGACGAGTTCCTAATGCTTGCTGTAATGTCTGCCAGAATCTTGAAATAAATCTACCATCCCTATCAGAGATAATAGAGATTGGTATTCTACGTCTGGAGACGACTTCCTTCAAATACAGTCGTGCTAACTTCTCCATCTTGTCATCTTCTCTTATTGGCAGGAAGTGTGCTGATTTGGTGAGACGATCAACTATTACCCAAATAGTATCAAAACCACATGCAGTCCTTGGTAATTTAGTAATGAAATCCATGGTAATTTTTTCCCATTTCCATTCCGGGATTTTGAGTTGTTGAAGTAGACCTGATAGTTTCTGATGCTCAGCTTTGACCTTAGAACACGTCAAACATTCTCCTACGTATTTAGCAACATCGGCTTTCATACCCGACCAAAAATGTTTCTTGAGATCCTTGTACATCTTCCCCGTTCCAGGATGTATTGAGTACCTGGTTTTATGAGCTTCTCTAAGTACCATTTCTCTCATATCTCCAAATTTTGTTACCCAAATTCTTTCAGCCCTATACCGGGTTCCGTCTTCCTGAATATTAAGATGCTTCTCCGATCCTTTGGGTATTTCATCCTTTAAGTTTCCCTCTTTTAAAACTCCTTGTTGCGCCTCTTTTATTTGAGTAGTAAGGTTAGTGTGAATCATTATATTCATAGCTTTTACTCGAATGGGTTCTCTATCCTTTCTGCTCAAGGCGTCGGCTACCACATTTGCCTTCCACGGGTGGTAACGAATCTCAAAGTTGTAATCATTCAACAATTCAATCCACCTGCGCTGCCTCATGTTCGGTTGTTTCTAATTAAATATGTGTTGAAGACTTTTGTGGTCGGTATATATAATACTTTTGACCCCATATAAGTAGTGCCTCCAAGTTTTTAATGCAAAAACAACCGCACCTAATTCCAAATCATGTGTCGTGTAATTCTGCTCGTGAATCTTCAATTGTCTAGACGCATAAGCAATTACTTTCGTTCGTTGCATTAATACACAACCGAGACCTTGCTTTGAGGCGTCACAATATATCACAAAATCATCATTCCCTTTAGGTAATGACAATATAGGTGCCGTAGTTAACTTTTTCTTCAACAATTGAAACGCTTTCTCTTGTTCATCTTTCCCTTTATGCGTTAATGCAGTCAAGGGTTTTGCTATTTTGGAAAAATCTTGGATGAATCTTCTGTAGTAACCAGCTAGTCCTAAAAATTGGCGTATATGTTTCGGAGTTTTCAGGGTTTCCCACTTTTCAACGGTTTCAATCTTTGCTGGATCCACCTGAATACCTTCTTTGTTCACTATATGACCGAGGAATTGAACTTCTTCCAACCAAAATGCACACTTTGAAAACTTAGCGTACAGTTTTTCTTTCCTTAACAATTCTAGCACTTTTCTCAAATGTTTTTCGTGCTCTTGGTCATTCTTTGAGTAAATAAGTATGTCATCTATGAAAACAATGACAAACTTGTCAAGGTATAGTCCACACACTCGGTTCATGAGGTCCATGAACACAGCTGGTGCGTTAGTCAACCCAAACGGCATAACCATAAACTCGTAATGATCGTAACCATCCTTAAAGCAGTCTTTGGAATATCATCCTCCTTCACCCGCATTTGATGATACCCAGAACGTAAATCAATCGTCGAATAAACCGGCGAGCCTTGTAGTTGATCAAATAAATTGTCGATTCTTGGTAGTGGGTAGCGGTTCTTGATGGTAAGTTTTTTCAACTCTCGGTAGTCGATACACAACCTAAATGTACCATCCTTCTTCTTGACAAACAAAACAGGAGCTCCCCATGGCAATGTACTTGGTCGAATGAAACCACGCTCTAAAAGTTCCTGTAACTGACTTTGTAATTCTTTCATTTCGCTGGGTGCGAGTCTGTATGGAGCATGAGCTATTGGTGCAGCTCCTGGTACAAGGTCTATTTGAAATTCAACGGATCGATGTGGGGGTAATCCCGGTAATTCTTTCGGAAATACATCGGGAAATTCTTTTGCGACGGGAACATCACTGATGTTCTTTTCTTCAGGTTTAACTTCCTCGATGTGTGCTAGAATGACGTAACAACCATTTCTTATTAATTTTTGCGCCTTCAAACTACTAATAAGATTTAATTTCGCATCGTTCTTTTCTCCGTTCACCATTAAAGGTTTTCCTTTTTCACGCATAATGTGAATCGCATTTTTGTAACAAATGACCTCTGCTCTCACCTTTTTCAACCAGTCCATGCCAATTATTACATCAAAACTCCCTAACTCGACTGGTATTAAATCAATCTTAAACGTTTCATCACCCAGTTTAATTTCTCTATCCCGACATATATTATCTGCTGAAATTAATTTACCATTTGCTAATTCGAGTAAATATTTACTATCCAAAGGCGTCAATGGGCAACTTAATTTAGCACAAAAATCTCTACTCATATAGCTTCTATCCGCACCCGAATCAAATAAAACATAAGCAGATTTATCGTCAATAAGAAACGTACCCGCAACAAGCTCCGGGTCTTCATGTGCTTCTGGCGCATTAATATTGAAAACTCTTTCGTGGCCCTGCCCATTAATATTCCCCTGTTTCGGGCAATTTCTAATAATTTGGCCTGGTTTTCCACATTTATAACAAACAGCATTGGTATTACTTGCTCCGACACTATTCGTTCCGGCATTACTTGTTCTGACACTATTTGTTCCTTTAGTTCTGTAAAACCTTGGTCCGTAAAACTCACACTTTGTCGCGCTATGACCATTTCTTTTACACCTGTTGCAAAATGTCGTGCAAAACCCCGGGTGATATTCTTCACACCTATGACATGGATGATTTTGGTTTTTGTTGCCGTTGTTGTTATTGAGGTTGTTGTTGGGATTGTTATTGTTGTTGAAACGGTTGCTGTAGTTGTTGTTGTTGGGACATTTGTTTGAGTTATTGTTAGAATTACGGTTATTGTTGCGATTGTTGTTGCGGTTGTTGGGATAGTTGTTGCGATTGTGGTTGTAATTGTTATTGTTGTTGTACTGGTGATTCTTGTCACCGTTTTCCTCCCACTTCCTCTTGAGTTATTTCGTGTTGGCTTCTTCGGCCGCCTGCTCTTTAATTCTTCCCTCAATCTAATTTATGAGTTTATGAGCCATTCGACTTGGCTTTTGTATGGAAGCGGGCTCATGTAAACTCACATCTTCTTGAATCCTTACTGGTAACCCTTTTATAAACACGCCGATCTTCTCTTCTTCATCTTCGAACGTTCCCGGACATAATAGGCACAACTCTGTGAATCGTCGTTCATATGTGGTAATGTCGAACCCTTGTGTTTGTAACTCTCTAAGCTCTACCTTGAGCTTATTGACTTCATTTCTAGGACGGTACTGCTCGTTCATCAATTACTTGAATGCCGACCACTGTAGTGCATAAGCAGCATTTTATCCTACCTGCTCAAGATAAGTGTTCCACCACGTTAACGCAGTACCTGTGAAGGTATACGTAGCGTACTTAACTTTGTCCTCTTCAGTACACTTACTTATGGCAAACACCGATTCGACCTTCTCGGTCCAGCGTTTCAATCCAATTGGTCCTTCGGTTCCATCAAATTCCAAAGGTTTGCAGGCAGTGAATTCTTTGCAGGAGCATCCTATGTAACGACCCGACAAAATCGTCGTTAACGGCGTCATTAACTTAGGTCCCATTCGTGGTCGTAGTCCCTATATGAGACGCGTTTGACCAAAATTATGTCGCATTCATTTGAAACGTACAAGACTTACGACATAATATAAGTTGAAAATCACAGTTGCAATAAATAGCGTAAGTATGTATGTATGCTTGCTTGACTCCAAGCAAGTAATCGGAGTGTACGCGGAAGCATGTATCAAATAGCCATTCATGAACCTGAGAAACATATAGAAAACTGTCAATGAAAAACGTTGGTGAAATCATAGGTGTTTGTAAACGTTGTTTTTGAACCACAAGATTTAGTATTTCCATAACCTTGATTATCTAAATCGTTTGCATTCCAAAAGTATGTTCGCGAGCACCCAATTATCAAGACTTAACGTTTCCTTCCATAGAACCCCATCACAATAGTGTTAGAAGATACACTGTTTCTCAAAAATATATTTCATACACATAACGGTAGCGAACCGTCTGAATGAGGGTTTGTCAAACCCGTATGGCCACACAATATAAGTTCTCGCTTACACCCTGCAAGTATAACTAATGATAATCGAATTGAGGATTTTTGTTCAAAATCGCTGTGGAATGTTTATTTCCGTACTTGTATTCAAAGTATAAAGTATGTAGTATAAAACTGTATATGTTTCTCATCCCATGATTTAAAAGTATAAAAGTTGTTGAAAATATGGGACTATGATCTCACCTCGAGTACACGAGTATAAATGTACTTCACAAAGTAAACGTGTGCATGAAAGTTGTTTAGCCTTGACCTAAACAAGTAAGTTGTATTAATTAACCGGTTACAACACATGGTCGGGTGAAATGTGTTCAATTAGTCCTATGGCTCATTACGACTCGAATATATAGCATGTCAATCACGTTGTCAAGTTTCATGCAAGAATCAAGTATAAAAGCACGTTAGAACGATTGTATAAGTGTTTGGTTAAGTTTGACTAAAAGTCAAACTTGGTCAAAGTCAACGAAAAAGTCAACGGGGTCGGGTCGGGTATCCGACAATTTTTCTGAGGTTTTTAATCCTATATAAGCATGTTGGCCAAGTTTCCTGGGAATCGGAGGTGCGTAGCATAGCAAACATTTTCCGTAAAATTGTAAAGTTGAACAGCCCCTGGACAAGGCTAATGCCGCGCCACGGTAATAGGGGTCTCGCCGTGCCAAATGGCGTGGCCTGGTGCCTGGTCAGTTTCAAAAGTTCAAGTCTTGATCCAAAATTCAATTTAGCACAATCACAAACCGTAAACACTTAGAACACGTATCTTATATCGTTGGAAAGCTCTTTTGACAAGGAATACAACTAATCACTTTTCATCAAGCAAAAACATCAATTACAACAACTGAAATCTCGTCAAGTGATCATTAAAGGTTTATTTTCAAAGTTTCAAGTTCACAAAATGCATTTTAAGATTCGGGAATCCAATTCACACATATAATATGCCGTTTTGAAGGTAATGAAACATACATTACAACTAAATACTTACTAATAATATTTCATGGCATTCAAAATATCAAAAGTTCGTTTTAAGTCTATCAAACCCTAACCAAAATTCACAAAAATCAATAATCATGTGTTTGAAGTTTTCTTAATCAACCTACGCATCAAAACGAAGCTAGTGATACTAGTAACACAATTAAAACATGAACTTTAACAATTTAACAACATTAACTCATCCAAAATCAAAAATTAAGTACACCCATTTCAAATGTTTATACTAGTTACCCAAAACAACAAATCGAGCAAATAAATCATATATTCATGCTAGACACGAGCCATAGACACTAACTAACACCATTTCAAGTCAAAAACACGAATTTAGAGAAATCTAGAGTTTTAGAAATGTTACCCAAATGTGCTGAAATCGGTACCAAAATGTAGAGGATGAAGAGAGGATCACGAATACGTAATTTGTTTTGATGTTGGCCTCCTAGATCTAATTTAGATGATGAATGATTGAATTGGGTGTTTGTATGTGTTCTTGAGATGGAGAGAAAAAGAGAAGTAAGAAAAAGAAAGAGGAGGTTGAATGAGTGGTGGTGGTGAAGTGGTTGACTAGTTGACCTAGTCATCACTTTGCCCACTTGGCAATTTTGGTCCCTAAAGTTTCAAAGCAGGTGCGAGAAATAACCAAACGAATATTTTAAAAACGCTCGAGTAAACGAGTGATGTTATAATTAAATAACGAGAATATTATGAACGTTAGTCAACGAAAACTACGAATTTAAATAACGAAAGGTATTATATTAAAAAAACAGTGTTAAAAATAAATTTAACGGAAAAATGCGGGATGTTACATTACCCACACCTTAAAAGAAATTCCATCCCGAAATTTAGTTGGAAGTAGTAGTTGTTGTTTCTTCTTCGAAACTTTTGTGTTGTAAATTCTACAAATAAGTGAAGGTACTCCCTTAGGCATTTCAACGAACTTTGACAGTCGGGGTTTTACGTTGTTTCAGAGTTTGGTTTCACGATTCAAAATTTTAACCGGTCCTCCTAGGAAGCGGAGTTTGTCATCGATTTTAAGCTCATCGGAAGGAATAACAAGTTCTTGTTCGGCAAGACACTTCTTTAAGTTTGATACATGGAATGTAGTATGAATGGAGACTCAATGAGTCGGACAAATCTAAACGGCTAGCAACGGGTCCAAAACGCCCCAAGATTTTCAAAGGATCAAAATATTGCGGATTTAGCTTTCTACGTTTCCCGAAACGGATTACACCTTTCTAAGGTGCGACTTTTAACGTTACGCGGTTACCCACTTAGAATTTTGAAAGGTTTACGTCTAATTTCAACATAGCTCCTTTGGCGACTACAGCCGTCATGAGCCTTTCTCGGATTGGAACGATCTTAACGGTTACTTCATGAATGAGTTCAGGTCCGGTGGTTTGATTATCCTTTACTTCGGTTCAACAATTAAGAAAATGAAAATTGCGGCTATATGAGTTTTCGAAAGGTGTGGCATTAATACTCGGATGAAAATTATTGTAGTAAGAGAATTCGAATAAAAGGCAAATACTTTTCTCAAGTAAATTTGAAATCGATAACGCAAACTCATATTATGGTTTCCAAGGTTTGAATCGTATGTCTACTTGGTCCGTCGGTTTGTGGATGACACGCAGTACTTATGTCTAAACGTGGTCCCGAGACTTTTTGTAAGGCACTCCGAAATTTAGAAGTGAAACGAGGATCTCGATCCAAAACGAGATACATTTCTTTAAGATATATTTGAACAAGCTTGTTAGGACCTGAAAACGTTTGTTGGAACAAGTTTCTGTTTCTCAAGAATTTCGCGCCACGAAAGATTTATCGGTTTCCAAAAACGTTCGTTACTTTTTGGTTTCCGAAAACGTTCGTTAGGACTATTCACCCTCTTGGCGAATACTAGTATAATGTGAAGAGTCTCTCTCTCTACATTGAAATTAAATAAAAGATTTCCTTATACGGAAGTACGAGTGTGATGCGAGAGAAATTTTCGCCTCGATGTGAGCATATCAAACATTTTGTAGTTCGTCGATAAAACTACGCGAAAACGAGGTAGTGTACACGTGTAACACATGTTTGAAGTCGAAAGAATTCGTCATTCATTCGGAAGCATATATATGGTTCGACAATAATCGACGATGTGTCTCGGGTATGGTTGTTATCAATATTCTCGGAGTTTTCGAATATCCATCCAGAAAAATGAAGTCATGTACATGGCACATGGTGATGATTAGGTTGATCGAGTCCAACCACCATCATGTGTCATTAGAACTTTGGAATGACTTACCGTAATATAACCATGTTGATCGAGTGTCGTTATATTACGCTAACTCATACCTCCATTCCCACATCACTCCATAGATTCAAGTTCGTGCAACCGTGAAGATTTAAAATGAACAAAGTGTAACGACGTCTCTAACGGGACTCGTATTGAATCGAAAGGATTAGTGTAACTCTGAAGATGAGTTTCCCGAGGGAAGTGATAAATGATTGTTCACGTCAATGCGGTTCAAGTCAAACAATAACGTCTTTAGGCACGAAAAGAGTAACGAATTATGATAACGAGTAGTACGTAACCGTAGTGATAAGTAGTGTTGACGATACTCATCTAAAGTAGTGGTGGTAACTTTACAACACTTGTTAATAGTAAGCCGGGACGGTGACGAATGACAACCGAGGAGACAGAGTTCCCGAACTAGTGTGACTAATGAAGTCGTCGTCATCCCTATGCGTATGAATATTGAATTTACGTGTGTTACCAGAAATGGCAGAGTACGAGTTCGTATGATGAAAGTTTGGTACCATTAAGAAGTTTGCCTAAGAATGATTCAAGTATATATGCACAAGTAATCAAGTAAGTGCTATCTATAGAAAATGCAAGTCAGAATGTAATGATTAACTATCCGGTTGTAGTCTAGATTCACTAATGCGTCCTAACGACTCTGTCAGACACACTAATGCATATCCTAGTTCCCTACAACCAACGCTCTGATACCATCTGTAACGACCCGATAAAATCGTCGTTGACGGCGCCGTTAACTTAGATCCCATTCGTGGTCGTAGTCCCTATATGAGACGCGTTTGACCAAAATTATGTCGCATTCATTTGAAACGTACAAGACTTACAAAGTTATAAAGTATAAATGAAATAACTTGCGACATAATATAAGTTGAAAATCACAGTTGCTATAAATAGCGTAAGTATGTATGTATGCTTGACTCCAAGCAAGTAATCAGAGTGTACGCGGAAGCATGTATCAAATAGCCATTCATGAACCTGAGAAACATATAGAAAACTGTCAACGAAAAACGTTGGTGAAATCATAGGTGTTTGTAAACGTTGTTTTTGAACCACAAGATTTAGTATTTCCATAACCTTGATTATCTAAATCATTTGCATTCCAAAAGTATGTTCGCGAGCACCCAATTATCAAGACTTAACGTTTCCTTCCATAGAACCCCATCATAATAGTGTTAGAAGATACACTGTTACTCAAAAATATATTTCATCCGCATAACGGTAGCGAACCGTCTGAATGAGGGTTTGTCAAACCCGTATGGCCACACAATATAAGTTCTCGCTTACACCCTGCAAGTGTAACTAATGATAATCGAATTGAGGATTTTTGTTCAAACTCGCTGTGGAATGTTTGTTTCCGTACTTGTGTTCAAAGTATAAAGTATGTAGTATAAAACTGTATATGTTTCTCATCCCATGATTTAAAAGTATAAAAGTTGTTGAAAAGATGGGACTATGATCTCACCTCGAGTGCACGAGTATAAATGTACTTCACAAAGTAAACGTGTGCATGAAAGTTATTTAGCCTTGACCTAAACAAGTAAGTTGTATTAATTAACCGGTTACAACACATGGTCGGGTGAAATGTGTTCAATTAGTCCTATGGCTCATTACGACTCGAATATATAGCATGTGAATCACGTTGTCAATTTTCATGCAAGAATCAAGTATAAAAGCACGTTAGAACGATTGTATAAGTGTTTGGTTAAGTTTGACTAAAAGTCAAACTTGGTCAAAGTCAACGAAAAAGTCAACGGGGTCGGGTCGGGTCAGGTATCCGACAATATTTTCTGAGGTTTTTAATCCTATATAAGCATGTTGGCCAAGTTTCCTGGGAATCGGAGGTGCGTAGCATAGAAAACATTTTTCGTAAAATTGTAAAGTTGAATAGCCCCTGGACAAGGCTAATGCCGTGCCGCGGCAATAGGGGTCGCGCCGCGCCAAATGGCGTGGCCTGGTGCCTGGTCAGTTTCAAAAGTTCAAGTCTTGATCCAAAATTCGATTTAGAACAAATCACAAACCGTAAACACTTAGAACACGTATCTTATATCGTTGGAAAGCTCTTTTGACAAGGAATATGAAGGTTTTTCGTATGCCCGAGAGACATATTCAATTAATGTGGCTAATATGTTATGATCCAAGTCGGGTCATACCCAATAACAAACTTACCGACACCTTATTCGTATTTGATTTTAACGATTGGTTCGTTGATCAAATACATGACACTTGAACTTTAAGAAAAATGGTTTTCTTAAATAATACTTGATGTGTATTTATATAAATTATGGAATAATTTATATAATATGGATTTAATTATTTATAGGTAAATAATTAATAATGTTATATTACATTTTATTATAAATTGGTTTTATATAAAATGTATATATATATATATATATATATATATATATGGAAGTATTATAAAGAGTTTTATAAAATCTAATACTTTCATAAAACTTATTTTATAATATGAAAGGGAAGTGGCCTTGGAATTGGATGTAAGCATGCTAGAGATTCCATCTTGGTCAAATAAAAATTCCCATTCCATATACATGCAAGTCTTGACTCTTTGGAACACACACTTGCATTCAAAACACATCAAACTAGCAAAAACAATTCTGCAATTCCCTCTCCCCTTGAGCTGCTGGCCGTGGCCTTTTTTTGTCACAAAGGGGTTCATTTATTTTTTTTGCAAGCCATATTCAAGTGTTATCAAATCCTAACCAAAGTACAAGGTGTTGGTGTCAAGTTTGGGGTATAATCTCTTGAGGTTTCATCCATTTGAAGCTCCATTCAACATCATCATCTTCACCACTTTCAACTAGCTTGGAATAGGTATAACATCTTATTCTTGCTTGTAGTTTGTAAGCTTATTTCACAACTTGATCCTAATTGGGATTTAACTTTAATTGGTTAAAGATTAACATGTTCCAAAATGGTAATTACATGCTTCCGCTTTTAATTGATTCTTAAATGGTTTTAAGTATAATGGAACTTGTTAAATCCCAACAATGGTATCTAGAGCCGAAGTTGTTGAAATATGCTTCGAGATGGTTATTAAACTCACTATATATTTTGCATTTTATGTACATGCATGAAAGTAAAATGCAAAAATTATAAATTTTGGGTGGGTTTATGGTTAGGCCGAAAATTTGGAGACCCAAAATGGGTTTTGGGTGCTTCCATTTTTTCATATTTAGTTGTATGTTGTTGTTCACAATCATAGCCAAGACCTTGTGTTTGAATGAATGTTTGTTTGGTTGATTTATTATTCATTCATTTGGTTTGTAATAATATTTATTCAATTGGTTTGTAATAATATTATTTTGGTTATGTAATTTATTTTATATTTGGCATGTAAAATAGATTAGGTTGTATTTCATTTTCTAGACAAAATGTATTAGGATATATTTTGTAAAATGATGAAGATGATGAAGACTTGAAGAACACAAGAAGAAGCATTTGGATGCAAGATTAAGTGGGAGATTTTAAAATCTCCTACTTTGTGTTATTACCCTTAACCGGTGGCATTTGTTTTCGGCTAAACAAATGTCTACCAAAAATGGCTTGATTTTGAACATATGATTTTGCATGCGTGGTTGCTTTGTATGATTATGTGGATTGTATGTTTGTATGCTACAAGTTAATCACACAAGTTAACAACAAACTAATATGGCAATTTAAATTGGTTAAAATTGACATTATTAAAGACATGCAAAACGTCAATTTAAATGGTTAAATTAAAAACGGCTAAAAGGACATTAATAATCGGTTATTAAGAACATGATAAGGATCATACATATAAAATGGTTTATATCAAAGTAATAAAATTGGCTTTATTACATAACATGAAAATGGATTTTCAAATAAACCATACACTAAATGCATGTTGGTGTATGGTGCAAAAGTTTTCTCAAACTAGAATTAATGAAAACTTAAAATCCCTTATTAACAAGGCAAACAAGTTAAACTCCATCCTTTTGTGGAAACACTTAGACGTATTAGGAAACTCTTGATGGGATAAAGGTCACCTAACCGTCATGAGCGAACTAATATGAATAAGGTACACTTCGCATACATGTGGGATAAAGGTCACCTAACCACTTGTATGTTAAGTCTACATGTTTACACAAGTAGGACGACTTGATTTGGGAATCATGAACTTAGGGTCACCGAAGCATGATGAACAAATAGGCGTTGATGGGATAAATATGCCATGCAAAAGGATTGCATGATCCCATAACTTAGAAGTTGCAAAAGGATTGCAATTGTCATATAATGACTACCTAGCTAAATCAAATAACGGGATAAAGGTCACCTAACCGAAATTTGATTTACCGTTGGATTCTAATATTTAATAAGTCAATTAAAATTTAAAAGGGTATTGAATGTTAAATTAAAATCGATACTTAAACGAACTTTGTTAATTTTGTAGATGGCCGCCAATAACAACAACAACATTCCAAACGCACCACTTAACCTAAACCACCTATCATTAAGGTCTCTCTTAGAGAAAGACAAACTCAACCATACCAACTTTATGGATTGGTTCCGCAATCTTCGGATTGTCCTCAAACAAGAGGATAAAATGTATGTGCTTGAGGACCCCATTCCCGATCAACCGGATGAGAATGATGTGGAGGCAATGGCCTCTTACGATAAGTATTGCCACGACTCCCTTCAAGTCTCATGCTTAATGCTTGGGACTATGATACCCGAACTCCAAAAGGATTTCGAGCACCATAGTGCATACGACATGATAACGCAATTGAAGGAGATGTTCCTCCAACAAGCGCGTGTCGAGCGCTTCGAAACGGTTCGGGCGCTACATGCTTGTCGTATGGACGATACCCAATCGGTTTCATCTTATGTACTCAAGATGAAAAGCCTTATCGATCGTGCTAACCAACTTAACCTAAACATATCAAATGAGTTAGCCACCGATCTTATCCTTAACTCCCTATCAAAAAGGTTTGATCAATTTGTAATTAATTACAATATGAATGGGATGGATAAGAGCATAGGTGAGCTTCACGGTATGCTTAGAACGGCGGAAACTAGCATGGGTAAAAGGGCTTTACCCGTGTTAGCAATCGATCAAGGTGGGTCCAAAAGTAAGACCTCTAATCCAAAGGTGGCTAAGAGAAAAGGACCCGCCCATCAAGGCAAAGGGAAAGGGAAGATGGTTACCCCAACCATCAACAAGGCTAAGAAGCAAAAGGTAGCCGAGAAGGCAAACCTCAAGGAAGACCCATGTTTCGGTTGCGGTGAGATGGGTCATTGGAAACGAAACTGTCCGATATATCTTAAGGAGTTGAAGGACAAGAGGGATGCAGGGCAAACCTCAGGTAATATATATATGGTATATATAGAGCTTAGTATTACTTCTTCTAATACATGGGTATTAGACACGGGATGTGGAACTCACATTTGCAATTCATTGCAGGGGTTCAAAAGAAGTAGCAAGCAAACGGGAACATCAAGTCTCTACATGGGTAATGGAGCCAAAGTGCAAGTGAAGGCTCAAGGAGACTTTGTGTTAAAGGTTCTAAGTGGTTTGGAACTTACTTTGAAAGATGTTTTGTATGCACCCGATTTATGTCGAAACATTATTTCCATTTCCCGTTTGAAACAATGTGGTTTTAATCTTAATTTTGTTAATGACGATATCCATATTTATTTAGATAATGTATTCTATTTCAAGGCTTCACCTTCAAATGGAATTTATGAATTGGTTCATGATGACACATCATCTAGTAGCTCAATGTACCATACAAGCACCAAGAAACTCAAAAGGGATTTGAGTGATTCCTACTTATGGCATTGTCGCCTTGGTCACATAAACAAGAACCGAATACATACACTTCAAAAGAATGGACTTTTGAAATCAAATGAAATGGATTCGTTTGAAGTATGTGAATCTTGTTTACAAGGCAAGATGACTAAAGCACCTTTCAAAGGGACCTATGAAAGGGCTAAAGATTTATTGGGATTAATACATTCGGATGTATGTGGACCCTTTAAACCCATGACTAGGAATGGTGAAAGATACTTTGTTACTTTCATTGATGACTTTAGTCGTTTCGGATATGTCTACTTATTAAGACATAAGGACGAAACGTTTGAAGCATTCAAAGAATATCAAAACGAAGTACAAAATCAACTCAATAGGACAATTAAGGTACTTCGTACCGATAGAGGAGGTGAATACCTAAGCGATGCCTTCCAAGATCATCTTAGGAGTTGTGGGATTATCTCACAACTTACTCCACCCGGAACACCCCAACTTAATGGAGTTTCCGAAAGGAGGAACCGAACCCTAATGGATATGGTTCGATCTATGATGGCAAGAAGCTCGTTGCCTCTATCATTTTGGGGTTATTGTCTAAGCTCCGCGGCTCGTATTTTAAATATGGCCCCAACCAAAAAAGTGGAACGAACTCCTCACGAGATGTGGTTTGGAAAACCTCCTTCTCTATCATACTTAAAAGTATGGGGATGTGAAGCTTATCCTAAGCGTTATGTAGCTAATAAGCTACATGCTCGATCCACAAAGTGTATCTTCATAGGATATCCCAAAGATGACATGGGATATTACTTCTATGATCCATCCGAGCAAACCGTATTTGTTGCTCGGAAAGCAGAATTCCTAGAAACCAAGTTCCTTATGGAAGGTGATGGTGAAAGGAAGATAGATCTTGTAGAGGTACAAGATCAAGCCGATGATACACAATTGGTTGGCACTAGTACTCAACATGAGGATGTTGAAAATGATCAAGTGGATGATCAGGGTACACAAGACGTTCGAAGATCTAGTAGGATTAGTAATCCTCCCGAGAGATATGGGTTTCTCGTGGATGGTTGCTATACGGTTGATTTGGATGAACCGACAAACTACGAAGATGCTTTATTAAGGATTGATAAAGATAAATGGCAGGATGCCATGAACGCCGAGATGCAATCCATGTATGAAAACCAAGTGTGGGAACTTGTTGAGCAACCTCCTAGCTCTAAGCTAGTTGATTGCAAATGGCTTTTCAAGAAGAAAACCGACATACATGGAAACTTGGATACATATAAAGCTAGACTTGTAGCAAAAGGTTTCACTCAAACTCAAGGGGTTGATTATGATGAAACATTCTCGCCTGTGGCAATGCTAAAGTCTATTAGGATATTATTTGCCATTGCTGCTCACTACGACTATGAAATATGGCAAATGGATGTCAAAACCGCTTTCCTAAATGGATATCTTATGGAAGATGTCTATATGGTCCAGCCTGAAGGTTTTGTTGATCCAAAATATCCTAAAAGTGTATGCAAGTTAAAGAAGTCAATCTACGGATTGAAACAAGCATCTAGAATGTGGAATCATCGTTTTAATGAGGAAGCCGAGAAATTTGGCTTCATTAAAAATGGTGATGAAGCTTGTGTATATAAGAAAGCTAGTGGGAGCACTATCATGTTCCTTGTACTATATGTGGATGATATATTATTATTTGGGAATGATATTACCACAATGCAAGGAGTCAAAACTTGGCTGAAGAGTTGCTTCTCCATTAAGGATCTTGGAGATGCACAATACATATTGGGGATAGGGATCTATAGGAATAGATCCAAGAGATTGATAGGTTTAAGTCAAAGTACATACATTGATAAAATCTTGAAAAGGTTCAAGATGGAAAACTCTAAGAGAGGTTTGGTACCTATTCAAAAAGGAACCGTTCTCAGTTCATCTCAGTGTCCTACCACGAAAGATGAACAAGAGAGAATGAAGAAAGTGAAATGTCCCGTTCTTATTGATTAAAAACGTTCCATATTAATTGATTTCGTTGCGAGGTTTTGACCTCTATATGAGACGTTTTTCAAAGACTGCATTCATTTTTAAACAAACCATAACCTTTATTTCATCAATAAAGGTTTAAAAAGCTTTACGTAGATTATCAAATAATGATAATCTAAAATATCCTGTTTACACACGACCATTACATAATGGTTTACAATACAAATATGTTACAACAAAATAAGTTTCTTGAATGCAGTTTTTACACAATATCATACAAGCATGGACTCCAAATCTTGTCCTTATTTAAGTATGCGATAGCGGAAGCTCTTAATAATCACCTGAGAATAAACATGCTTAAAACGTCAACAAAAATGTTGGTGAGTTATAGGTTTAACCTATATATATCAAATCGTAACAATAGACCACAAGATTTCATATTTCAATACACATCCCATACATAGAGATAAAAATCATTCATATGGTGAACACCTGGTAACCGACAATAACAAGATGCATATATAAGAATATCCCCATCATTCCGGGACACCCTTCGGATATGATATAAATTTCGAAGTACTAAAGCATCCGGTACTTTGGATGGGGTTTGTTACGCCCAATAGATCTATCTTTAGGATTCGCGTCAATTAGGGTGTCTGTTCCCTAATTCTTAGATTACCAGACTTAATAAAAAGGGGCATATTCGATTTCGATAATTCAACCATAGAATGTAGTTTCACGTACTTGTGTCTATTTTGTAAATCATTTATAAAACCTGCATGTATTCTCATCCCAAAAATATTAGATTTTAAAAGTGGGACTATAACTCACTTTCACAGATTTTTACTTCGTCGGGAAGTAAGACTTGGCCACTGGTTGATTCACGAACCTATAACAATATATACATATATATCAAAGTATGTTCAAAATATATTTACAACACTTTTAATATATTTTGATGTTTTAAGTTTATTAAGTCAGCTGTCCTCGTTAGTAACCTACAACTAGTTGTCCACAGTTAGATGTACAGAAATAAATCGATAAATATTATCTTGAATCAATCCACGACCCAGTGTATATGTATCTCAGTATTGATCACAACTCAAACTATATATATTTTGGAATCAACCTCAACCCTGTATAGCTAACTCCAACATTCACATATAGAGTGTCTATGGTTGTTCCGAAATATATATAGATGTGTCGACATGATAGGTCGAAACATTGTATACGTGTCTATGGTATCTCAAGATTACATAATATATAATACAAGTTGATTAAGTTATGGTTGGAATAGATTTGTTACCAATTTTCACGTAGCTAAAATGAGAAAAATTATCCAATCTTGTTTTACCCATAACTTCTTCATTTTAAATCCGTTTTGAGTGAATCAAATTGCTATGGTTTCATATTGAACTCTATTTTATGAATCTAAACAAAAAAAGTATAGGTTTCTAGTCGGAAAAATAAGTTACGAGTCGTTTTTGTAAAGGTAGTCATTTCAGTCGAAAGAACGACGTCTAGATGACCATTTTAGAAAACATACTTCCACTTTGAGTTTAACCATAATTTTTGGATATAGTTTCATGTTCATAATAAAAATCATTTTCTCAGAATAACAACTTTTAAATCAAAGTTTATCATAGTTTTTAATTAACTAACCCAAAACAGCCCGCGGTGTTACTACGACGGCGTAAATCCGGTTTTACGGTGTTTTTCGTGTTTCCAGGTTTTAAATCATTAAGTTAGCATATCATATAGATATATAACATGTGTTTAGTTGATTTTAAAAGTCAAGTTAGAAGGATTAACTTTTGTTTGCGAACAAGTTTAGAATTAACTAAACTATGTTCTAGTGATTACAAGTTTAAACCTTCGAATAAGATAGCTTTATATGTATGAATCGAATGATGTTATGAACATCATTACTACCTTAAGTTCCTTGGATGAACCTACTGGAAAAGAGAAAAATGGATCTAGCTTCAATGGATCCTTGGATGGCTCAAAGTTCTTGAAGCAAAATCATGACACGAAAACAAGTTCAAGTAAGATCATCACTTGAAATAAGATTGTTATAGTTATAGAAATTGAACCAAAGTTTGAATATGATTATTACCTTGTATTAGAATGATAACCTACTGTAAGAAACAAAGATTTCTTGAGGTTGGATGATCACCTTACAAGATTGGAAGTGAGCTAGCAAACTTGAAAGTATTCTTGATTTTATGAAACTAGAATTTTTGGAATTTATGAAGAACACTTAGAACTTGAAGATAGAACTTGAGAGAGTTCAATTAGATGAAGAAAATTGAAGAATGAAAGTGTTTGTAGGTGTTTTTGGTCGTTGGTGTATGGATTAGATATAAAGGATATGTAATTTTGTTTTCATGTAAATAAGTCATGAATGATTACTCATATTTTTGTAATCTTATGAGATATTTCATGCTAGTTGCCAAATGATGGTTCCCACATGTGTTAGGTGACTCACATGGGCTGCTAAGAGCTGATCATTAGAGTGTATATACCAATAGTACATACATCTAAAAGCTGTGTATTGTACGAGTACGAATACGGGTGCATACGAGTAGAATTGTTGATGAAACTGAACGAGGATGTAATTGTAAGCATTTTTGTTAAGTAGAAGTATTTTGATAAGTGTCTTGAAGTCTTTCAAAAGTGTATGAATACATATTAAAACACTACATGTATATACATTTTAACTGAGTCGTTAAGTCATCGTTAGTCGTTACATGTAAATGTTGTTTTGAAACCTTTAGGTTAACGATCTTGTTAAATATTGTTAACCCAATGTTTATAGTATCAAAAGAGATTTTAAATTATTATATTATCATGATATTATGATGTACGAATATCTCTTAATATGATATATATACATTAAATGTCGTTACAACGATAATCGTTACATATATGTCTCGTTTCAAAACCATTAAGTTAGTAGTCTTGTTTTTACATATGTAGTTCATTGTTAATATACTTAATGATATGTTTACTTATCATAATATCATGTTAACTATATATATAAACATATATATGTCATCATATAGTTTTTACAAGTTTTAACGTTCGTGAATCACCGGTCAACTTGGGTGGTCAATTGTCTATATGAAACCTATTTCAATTAATCAAGTCTTAACAAGTTTGATTGCTTAACATGTTGGAAACATTTAATCATGTAAATATCAATCTCAATTAATATATATAAACATGGAAAAGTTCGGGTCACTACAGTACCTACCCGTTAAATAAATTTCGTCTCGAAATTTTAAGCTGTTGAAGGTGTTGACGAATCTTCTGGAAATAGATGCGGGTATTTCTTCTTCATCTGATCTTCACGCTCCCAGGTGAACTCGGGTCCTCTACGAGCATTCCATCGAACCTTAACAATTGGTATCTTGTTTTGCTTAAGTCTTTTAACCTCACGATCCATTATTTCGACGGGTTCTTCGATGAATTGAAGTTTTTCGTTGATTTGGATTTCATCTAACAGAATAGTGAGATCTTCTTTAGCAAAACATTTCTTCAAATTCGAGACGTGGAAAGTATTATGTACAGCCGCGAGTTGTTGAGGTAACTCAAGTCGGTAAGCTACTGGTCCGACACGATCAATAATCTTGAATGGTCCAATATACCTTGGATTTAATTTCCCTCGTTTACCAAATCGAACAACGCCTTTCCAAGGTGCAACTTTAAGCATGACCATCTCTCCAATTTCAAATTCTATATCTTTTCTTTTAATGTCAGCGTAGCTCTTTTGTCGACTTTGGGCGGTTTTCAACCGTTGTTGAATTTGGATGATTTTCTCGGTAGTTTCTTGTATAATCTCCGGACCCGTAATCTGTCTATCCCCCACTTCACTCCTACAAATCGGAGACCTACACTTTCTACCATAAAGTGCTTCAAACGGCGCCATCTCAATGCTTGAATGGTAGCTGTTGTTGTAGGAAAATTCTGCTAACGGTAGATGTCGATCCCAACTGTTTCCGAAATCAATAACACATGCTCGTAGCATGTCTTCAAGCGTTTGTATCGTCCTTTCGCTCTGCCCATCAGTTTGTGGATGATAGGCAGTACTCATGTCTAGACGAGTTCCTAATGCTTGCTGTAATGTCTGCCAGAATCTTGAAATAAATCTGCCATCCCTATCAGAGATAATAGAGATTGGTATTCCATGTCTGGAGACGACTTCCTTCAAATACAGTCGTGCTAACTTCTCCATCTTGTCATCTTCTCTTATTGGTAGGAAGTGTGCTGATTTGGTGAGACGATCAACTATTACCCAAATAGTATCAAAACCACTTGCAGTCCTTGGCAATTTAGTGATGAAATCCATGGTAATGTTTTCCCATTTCCATTCCGGGATTTCGGGTTGTTGAAGTAGACCTGATGGTTTCTGATGCTCAGCTTTGACCTTAGAACACGTCAAACATTCTCCTACGTATTTAGCAACATCGGCTTTCATACCCGGCCACCAAAAATGTTTCTTGATATCCTTGTACATCTTCCCCGTTCCAGGATGTATTGAGTATCTGGTTTTATGAGCTTCTCTAAGTACCATTTCTCTCATATCTCCAAATTTTGGTACCCAAATCCTTTCAGCCCTATACCGGGTTCCGTCTTCCCGAATATTAAGATGCTTCTCCGATCCTTTGGGTATTTCATCCTTTAAATTTCCCTCTTTTAAAACTCTTTGTTGCGCCTCCTTTATTTGAGTAGTAATGTTATTATGAATCATTATATTCATAGATTTTACTCGAATGGGTTCTCTATCCTTCCTGCTCAAGGCATCGGCTACCACATTTGCCTTCCCCGGGTGGTAACGAATCTCAAAGTCGTAATCATTCAATAATTCAATCCACCTACACTGCCTCATATTCAGTTGTTTCTGATTAAATATGTGTTGAAGACTTTTGTGGTCGGTATATATAATACTTTTGACCCCATATAAGTAGTGCCTCCAAGTCTTTAATGCAAAAACAACCGCGCCTAATTCCAAATCATGCGTCGTATAATTTTGTTCGTGAATCTTCAATTGTCTAGACGCATAAGCAATCACCTTCGTTCGTTGCATTAATACACAACCGAGACCTTGCTTTGATGCATCACAATAAATCACAAAATCATCATTCCCTTCAGGCAATGACAATATAGGTGCCGTAGTTAGCTTTTTCTTCAATAACTGAAACGCTTTCTCTTGTTCATCATTCCATTCAAATTTCTTCCCTTTATGCGTTAATGCAGTCAAGGGTTTTGCTATTCTGGAAAAGTCTTGGATGAACCTTCTGTAGTAACCAGCTAGTCCTAAAAACTGGCGTATGTGTTTCGGAGTTTTCGGGGTTTCCCACTTTTCAACAGTTTCTATCTTTGCCGGATCCACCTTAATACCTTCTTTGTTCACTATGTGACCGAGGAATTGAACTTCTTCCAACCAAAATGCACACTTTGAAAACTTAGCGTACAATTCTTCCTTCCTCAATACTTCTAACACCTTTCTCAAATGTTCACCGTGTTCTTGGTCATTCTTTGAGTAAATAAGTATGTCATCAATGAAAACAATGACAAACTTGTCAAGGTATGGTCCACACACTCGGTTCATAAGGTCCATGAACACAGCTGGTGCATTAGTTAAACCAAACGGCATGACCATAAACTCGTAATGACCGTAACGTGTTCTGAAAGCAGTCTTTGGAATATCATCTTCTTTCACCCGCATTTGATGATACCCGGAACGTAAGTCAATCTTTGAATAAACAGACGAGCCTTGTAGTTGATCAAATAAGTCGTCGATTCTCGGTAGTGGGTAGCGGTTCTTGATGGTAAGTTTGTTCAACTCTCGGTAGTCGATACACAACCTGAATGTACCATCTTTCTTCTTGACAAACAAAACAGGAGCTCCCCACGGTGATGTGCTTGGTCGAATGAAACCACGCTCTAAAAGTTCTTGTAATTGGCTTTGCAGTTCTTTCATCTCGCTGGGTGCGAGTCTGTAAGGAGCACGAGCTATTGGTGCAGCTCCTGGTACAAGATCTATTTGAAATTCAACGGATCGATGTGGGGGTAATCCCGGTAATTCTTTCGGAAATACATCGGGAAATTCTTTTGCAATGGGAACATCATTGATGCTCTTTTCTTCAGTTTGTACTTTCTCGACGTGTGCTAGAATAGCATAGCAACCTTTTCTTATTAGTTTTTGTGCCTTCAAATTACTAATAAGATGTAGCTTCGTGTTGCCCTTTTCTCCGTACACCATTAAGGGTTTTCCTTTTTCTCGTATAATGCGAATTGCATTTTTGTAACAAACGATCTCCGCTTTCACTTCTTTCAACCAGTCCATACCGATTATCACATCAAAACTCCCTAACTCTACTGGTATCAAATCAATCTTAAATGTTTCGCTAACCAGTTTAATTTCTCGATTCCGACATATATTATCTGCTGAAATTAATTTACCATTTGCTAATTCGAGTAAAAATTTACTATCCAAAGGCGTCAATGGACAACTTAATTTAGCACAAAAATCTCTACTCATATAGCTTCTATCCGCACCCGAATCAAATAAAACGTAAGCAGATTTATTGTCAATAAGAAACGTACCCGTAACAAGCTCCGGGTCTTCCTGTGCCTCTACCGCATTAATATTGAAAACTCTTCCACGGCCTTGTCCATTCGTGTTCTCCTGGTTCGGGCAATTTCTAATAATGTGGCCTGGTTTTCCACATTTATAACAAACTACATTGGCATAACTTGCTCCGACACTACTTGCTCCGCCATTACTCGTTCCGACACCATTTGTTCCTTTCGTTCTATTAACCCCTAGTCCGTAGACCTCACACTTCGCCGCGCTATGACCATTTCTTTTACACTTGTTGCAAAATTTGGTGTAGAACCCCGAGTGATTCTTTTCACACCTTTGGCATAGCTGCTTCTGATTGTTGTTGTTGTTGCGGTTATTATTGTTGTTGGGATGATTGTTGTAGTTGCTGTTGTTGTTGTTGTTGTTGTTGTTGTTGTTGTTGTTGTTGGGCCGTTTGTTGTAGTTGCGATTGATGTTGCGATTGTTGGGATAATTGTTGAGATTATTGTTGTAATTGCTGTTGTTGTTGTATTGGTGATTCTTATCACCGTTTTCCTCCCACTTTCTTTTGACTTGCTTCACATTGGCCTCTTCAGCAGTCTGTTCTTTAATTCTTTCTTCAATCTGGTTCACTAGTTTGTGAGCCATTCTACATGCCTGTTGTATGGAGGCGGGCTCGTGTGAACTTATATCTTCTTGGATTCTTTCCGGTAATCCTTTCACAAACGCGTCGATCTTCTCTTCCTCATCTTCGAATGCTCCCGGACACAATAGGCACAATTCTGTGAATCATCTTTCGTACGTGGTAATATCAAATCCTTGGGTTCGTAACCCTCTAAGTTCTGTCTTGAGCTTATTGACCTCGGTTCTGGGACGGTACTTCTCATTCATCAAGTGCTTGAATGCTGACCACGGTAGTGCGTACGCATCATCTTGTCCCACTTGCTCTAGATAGGTATTCCACCATGTTAACGCAGAACCTGTGAAGGTATGCGTAGCGTACTTCACTTTGTCCTCTTCAGTACACTTACTTATGGCAAACACCGATTCAACCTTCTCGGTCCACCGTTTCAATCCGATCGGTCCTTCGGTTCCATCAAATTCCAAAGGTTTGCAGGCAGTGAATTCTTTGTAGGTGCATCCTACACGATTTCCTGTACTGCTAGATCCAAGGTTATTGTTGGTATGTAGCGCAGCCTGTACTGCGGCTATGTTTGAAGCTAGAAAAGTACGGAATTCCTCTTCATTCATATTCACGGTGTGTCGAGTAGTCGGTGCCATTTCCTTCAAAATAGTTAAATGGAACAAGTTAATCATACAGAATATTAAGAGTAGTTAATAGTATTTCGTAGCATAATATGAACTCATTTATAAAAGCTTTTTCTTCATATTAGCGTTTTATAAGTTTAAATTCGGGTAGTACCTACCCGTTAAGTTCATACTTAGTAGCTAATATACAATTCAACTACTACAATTCTATATGAAAAACTGATTATAATAATATTTCGCGTTCAAACTTTTATACAATATTTTACAAACTTACAATACCGCTTATTCTACATAAAGCATGAAATATAGCACACAATAACTTTGATACAAGATAGTTGTGAAGACAATTCTAGCTAGTACACAAGTCGTTCAGCAAAGGCAATAAAGACACGTAATTCATACGTCCAGAAACAAGTCATGCATTCTGGTTTTACTAGGACTACTTCCCATCCTTGGTCTTGTGCAACATAACCGTTATGGCCGTTGATAAGACAACGTGTTGTAACGTCATCAAAGGGACGAGGGTTACGTAATGTCCAACAGTCCCGTAATAATCTAAAAACCTCATTTCTTACCCCAATTACCGACTCCGTCACTTGTGGAAACGTTTTGTTTAATAGTTGTAGCCCGATGTTCTTGTTCTCACTTTGGTGAGAAGCGAACATTACTAATCCGTAAGCATAACATGCTTCTTTATGTTGCATGTTAGCCGCTTTTTCTAAATCACGAAGTCCAATATTCGGATATATTGAGTCAAAATAATTTCTTAACCCGTTGCGTAAAATAGCATTTGGGTTCCCCGCAATATATGCGTCAAAGTAAACACATCGTAACTTATGGGTTTCCCAATGTGATATCCCCCATCTTTCAAACGAAAGTCTCTTATAAACCAAGACATTCTTGGAACGTTCTTCGAATGTCTTACAAACTGATCTCGCCTTAAATAGTTGTGCCGAAGAATTCTGGCCGACTCTAGACAAGATTTCATCAATCATGTCTCCGGGTAGGTCTCTTAAAATATTGGGTTGTCTATCCATTTTGTGTTTTTAAACTGTAAAATAGACAAGAGTTAGATTCATAAAAAAAATACTTATTAATACAAGCAATTTTTACATATATCATAAAGCATAAGAACACTATATTACATATATTACACCACACGAATACAACTATCTTATTCCGACTCGCTCGTTTCTTCTTCTTCGGTTTTGGTTCGTTTTGCCAAGTTTCTAGGGATATATGATGTTCCCCTAATACGAGCCGTCGTTGTCCACATTGGTTTAGAAAAACCTGGTGGTTTAGAGGTTCCCGGGTCATTGTTACAACTTAAGGACTTCGGGGGTTGACGATACATATAAAGTTCATCGGGGTTGGAATTAGATTTCTCTATTTTTATGCCCTTTCCCTTATTATTTTCTTTTGCCTTTTTAAATTCAGTTGGGGTAATCTCTATAACATCATCGGAATTCTCGTCGGAATCCGATTCATCGGAGAATTGGTAATCCTCCCAATATTTTGCTTCCTTGGCGGAAACACCATTGACCATAATTAACTTTGGTCGGTTGGTTGAGGATTTTCTTTTACTTAACCGTTTTATTATTTCCCCCACCGGTTCTATTTCTTCATCCGGTTCCGATTCTTCTTCCGGTTCCGATTCTTCTTCCGGTTCCGACTCTTCTTCCGGTTCCTCTTCGGGAACTTGTGAATCAGTCCACAAATCATTCCAATTTACATTTGGCTCTTCATTATTATTAGGTGAGTCAATGGGACTTGTTCTAGAGGTAGACATCTATCACATAATATCAAATGCGTTAAGAGATTAATATATCACATAATATTCATATGTTAAAAATATATAGTTTCCAACAAAAATGTTAAGCAATCATTTTTAAAGAAAACACGGTCGAAGTCCAGACTCACTAATGCATCCTAACAAACTCGATAAGACACACTAATGCAAATTTTCTGGTTCTCTAAGACCAACGCTCTGATACCAACTGAAATGTCCCGTTCTTATTGATTAAAAACGTTCCATATTAATTGATTTCGTTGCGAGGTTTTGACCTCTATATGAGACGTTTTTCAAAGACTGCATTCATTTTTAAACAAACCATAACCTTTATTTCATCAATAAAGGTTTAAAAAGCTTTACGTAGATTATCAAATAATGATAATCTAAAATATCCTGTTTACACACGACCATTACATAATGGTTTACAATACAAATATGTTACAACAAAATAAGTTTCTTGAATGCAGTTTTTACACAATATCATACAAGCATGGACTCCAAATCTTGTCCTTATTTAAGTATGCGATAGCGGAAGCTCTTAATAATCACCTGAGAATAAACATGCTTAAAACGTCAATAAAAATGTTGGTGAGTTATAGGTTTAACCTATATATATCAAATCGTAACAATAGACCACAAGATTTCATATTTCAATACACATCCCATACATAGAGATAAAAATCATTCATATGGTGAACACCTGGTAACCGACAATAACAAGATGCATATATAAGAATATCCCCATCATTCCGGGACACCCTTCGGATATGATATAAATTTCGAAGTACTAAAGCATCCGGTACTTTGGATGGGGTTTGTTAGGCCCAATAGATCTATCTTTAGGATTCGCGTCAATTAGGGTGTCTGTTCCCTAATTCTTAGATTACCAGACTTAATAAAAAGGGGCATATTCGATTTCGATAATTCAACCATAGAATGTAGTTTCACGTACTTGTGTCTATTTTGTAAATCATTTATAAAACCTGCATGTATTCTCATCCCAAAAATATTAGATTTTAAAAGTGGGACTATAACTCACTTTCACAGATTTTTACTTCGTCGGGAAGTAAGACTTGGCCACTGGTTGATTCACGAACCTATAACAATATATACATATATATCAAAGTATGTTCAAAATATATTTACAACACTTTTAATATATTTTGATGTTTTAAGTTTATTAAGTCAGCTGTCCTCGTTAGTAACCTACAACTAGTTGTCCACAGTTAGATGTACAGAAATAAATCGATAAATATTATCTTGAATCAATCCACGACCCAGTGTATATGTATCTCAGTATTGATCACAACTCAAACTATATATATTTTGGAATCAACCTCAACCCTGTATAGCTAACTCCAACATTCACATATAGAGTGTCTATGGTTGTTCCGAAATATATATAGATGTGTCGACATGATAGGTCGAAACATTGTATACGTGTCTATGGTATCTCAAGATTACATAATATATAATACAAGTTGATTAAGTTATGGTTGGAATAGATTTGTTACCAATTTTCACGTAGCTAAAATGAGAAAAATTATCCAATCTTGTTTTACCCATAACTTCTTCATTTTAAATCCGTTTTGAGTGAATCAAATTGCTATGGTTTCATATTGAACTCTATTTTATGAATCTAAACAAAAAAAGTATAGGTTTCTAGTTGGAAAAATAAGTTACGAGTCGTTTTTGTAAAGGTAGTCATTTCAGTCGAAAGAACGACGTCTAGATGACCATTTTAGAAAACATACTTCCACTTTGAGTTTAACCATAATTTTTGGATATAGTTTCATGTTCATAATAAAAATCATTTTCTCAGAATAACAACTTTTAAATCAAAGTTTATCATAGTTTTTAATTAACTAACCCAAAACAGCCCGCGGTGTTACTACGACGGCGTAAATCTGGTTTTACGGTGTTTTTCGTGTTTCCAGGTTTTAAATCATTAAGTTAGCATATCATATAGATATAGAACATGTGTTTAGTTGATTTTAAAAGTCAAGTTAGAAGGATTAACTTTTGTTTGCGAACAAGTTTAGAATTAACTAAACTATGTTCTAGTGATTACAAGTTTAAACCTTCGAATAAGATAGCTTTATATGTATGAATCGAATGATGTTATGAACATCATTACTACCTTAAGTTCCTTGGATGAACCTACTGGAAAAGAGAAAAATGGATCTAGCTTCAATGGATCCTTGGATGGCTCAAAGTTCTTGAAGCAAAATCATGACACGAAAACAAGTTCAAGTAAGATCATCACTTGAAATAAGATTGTTATAGTTATAGAAATTGAACCAAAGTTTGAATATGATTATTACCTTGTATTAGAATGATAACCTACTGTAAGAAACAAAGATTTCTTGAGGTTGGATGATCACCTTACAAGATTGGAAGTGAGCTAGCAAACTTGAAAGTATTCTTGATTTTATGAAACTAGAATTTTTGGAATTTATGAAGAACACTTAGAACTTGAAGATAGAACTTGAGAGAGTTCAATTAGATGAAGAAAATTGAAGAATGAAAGTGTTTGTAGGTGTTTTTGGTCGTTGGTGTATGGATTAGATATAAAGGATATGTAATTTTGTTTTCATGTAAATAAGTCATGAATGATTACTCATATTTTTGTAATCTTATGAGATATTTCATGCTAGTTGCCAAATGATGGTTCCCACATGTGTTAGGTGACTCACATGGGCTGCTAAGAGCTGATCATTAGAGTGTATATACCAATAGTACATACATCTAAAAGCTGTGTATTGTACGAGTACGAATACGGGTGCATACGAGTAGAATTGTTGATGAAACTGAACGAGGATGTAATTGTAAGCATTTTTGTTAAGTAGAAGTATTTTGATAAGTGTCTTGAAGTCTTTCAAAAGTGTATGAATACATATTAAAACACTACATGTATATACATTTTAACTGAGTCGTTAAGTCATCGTTAGTCGTTACATGTAAATGTTGTTTTGAAACCTTTAGGTTAACGATCTTGTTAAATGTTGTTAACCCAATGTTTATAGTATCAAAAGAGATTTTAAATTATTATATTATCATGATATTATGATGTACGAATATCTCTTAATATGATATATATACATTAAATGTCGTTACAACGATAATCGTTACATATATGTCTCGTTTCAAAACCATTAAGTTAGTAGTCTTGTTTTTACATATGTAGTTCATTGTTAATATACTTAATGATATGTTTACTTATCATAATATCATGTTAACTATATATATAAACATATATATGTCATCATATAGTTTTTACAAGTTTTAACGTTCGTGAATCACCGGTCAACTTGGGTGGTCAATTGTCTATATGAAACCTATTTCAATTAATCAAGTCTTAACAAGTTTGATTGCTTAACATGTTGGAAACATTTAATCATGTAAATATCAATCTCAATTAATATATATAAACATGGAAAAGTTCGGGTCACTACAGAAAGTCCCATACGCATCTGCTATTGGGTCTATCATGTATGCAATGATATGTACTAGACCGGATGTGTCATGCGCTCTAAGCTTGACAAGTAGATACCAGAATAACCCAGGAAATAGTTATTGGATTGCTGTTAAAAGCATATTGAAATACCTTAGGAGGACTAAGGATATGTTTCTAATATATGGGTCTGGTGAGGAGGAACTCGCTGTAAAAGGTTACGTGGATGCGAGTTTCCAAACTGATCGAGATGACTCTCGATCACAATCCGGTTATGTCTTCATGTTAAATGGTGGTGCGGTCTCTTGGAAGAGTTCGAAACAGGAGGTTGTTGCGTTATCCACTACAGAGTCGGAGTACATTGCCGCCTCACTGGCAGCTCAGGAAGCTGCATGGATGAAGAAATTCATCGACGACTTAGGAGTGGTCCCTTCCATTCAGGACCCTCTTGAGATCTTTTGTGACAACGAGGGTGCGATTGCTCATCAAAAGACTCGTCACATTGAGCGGAGATTCAACTACATCAGGGATGAGGTTTAAAAGGGAAAGATATGTATTCACAAAGTTCACACAGATCAAAATGTTGCGGATCCACTCACGAAGCTTTTACATGGGCCAAAGCATGAGGGACATGTTTGTGCATTAGGGCTTCGGTATTCTAGTGATTGGAATTGATCTATTTTATGTATTGTATTGGAACGAATTAGTTCAAACTCATTAATATAATTATGGTATTAATTTATTTATGAGTCATGTTCCAATTTTGCATATTTTATCCAAGAATAAACTATTATTCTGAATTCCGTAGTTGATCACATTTGTGGGAACAAGTGTGAGGTCTAGACTATTATGAACTTGGATTGGTTAGCATTCAAATGGTGAATGTAGGTCAAGGTTGCGACCAAGGTTCATAGATATTTGTGGGACACAAATATTGGAAGACCCGCTCTCAAGAATTACTGTATAGAGCCTTTGTGGTTGATCACATGTAATCTTGAGTAAAGGCAAATATCATTGTATCCTCTGACCTGAGATACATATTGGGTTCGGATATTCACCAAGTACTGTGCCTTGATTCTTTCCTTCGCTATTCTGAAACATGGTAGTACACAAGGAAGAGCTCAGGTATGATACAAAGTGTGTATCTAGGACGTATGTAGTCAAGATGGAATTTGTCCCTCTTATTCGTTGAGAGTCAGATGTCTAAGGCCTGATAAAGTTAAGTCTATAAGAGAGTGGTCACTCTATATCTCTTGGATTTGACATGACATCTAGGATGAAAGGAAATAATGAAAGATTCACCTACATATATCAGTTCGAGTAGGGAGCTCGAAAGGGATGATGTTATTGAATGGCACAAAGTCATAACATATTAGGGGTGATGGACGGTGTGTTAGGTTGTATCCGTCACTTGCATTAATTTCTTATGTTTCTCGTGCAAGTGGGAGATTGAAGGTTTTTCGTATGCCCGAGAGACATATTCAATTAATGTGGCTAATATGTTATGATCCAAGTCGGGTCATACCCAATAACAAACTTACCGACACCTTATTCGTATTTGATTTTAACGATTGGTTCGTTGATCAAATACATGACACTTGAACTTTAAGAAAAATGGTTTTCTTAAATAATACTTGATGTGTATTTATATAAATTATGGAATAATTTATATAATATGGATTTAATTATTTATAGGTAAATAATTAATAATGTTATATTACATTTTATTATAAATTGGTTTTATATAAAATGTATATATATATATATATATATATATATATATATATATATATATATATATATATATATATATATATATATATATATATATATATATATATATATATATATATATATATATATATATATATATATATATGGAAGTATTATAAAGAGTTTTATAAAATCTAATACTTTCATAAAACTTATTTTATAATATGAAAGGGAAGTGGCCTTGGAATTGGATGTAAGCATGCTAGAGATTCCATCTTGGTCAAATAAAAATTCCCATTCCATATACATGCAAGTCTTGACTCTTTGGAACACACACTTGCATTCAAAACACATCAAACTAGCAAAAAAAAATTCTGCAATTCCCTCTCCCCTTGAGCTGCTGGCCGTGGCCTTTTCTTGTCACAAAGGGGTTCATTTATTTTTTTTGCAAGCCATATTCAAGTGTTATCAAATCCTAACCAAAGTACAAGGTGTTGGTGTCAAGTTTGGGGTATAATCTCTTGAGGTTTCATCCATTTGAAGCTCCATTCAACATCATCATCTCCACCACTTTCAACTAGCTTGGAATAGGTATAACATCTTATTCTTGCTTGTAGTTTGTAAGCTTATTTCACAACTTGATCCTAATTGGGATTTAACTTTAATTGGTTAAAGATTAACATGTTCCAAAATGGTAATTACATGCTTCCGCTTTTAATTGATTCTTAAATGGTTTTAAGTATAATGGAACTTGTTAAATCCCAACAGAATACAACTAACCACTTTTCATCAAGCAAAAAACAACAATTACAACAACCAAAATCTCGTCAAGTGATCATTAAAGGTTTATTATCAAAGTTTCAAGTTCACAAAATGCATTTTAAGATTCGGGAATCCAATTCACACATATGATATGCCGTTTTGAAGGTAATGAAACATACATTACAACTAAACACTTACTAATAACATTTCATGGATTCAAAATATCAAAAGTTCGTTTTAAGTCTATCAAACCCTAACCAAAATTCACAAAAATCAATAATCATGTGTTTGAAGTTTTCTTAATCAACCTACGCATCAAAACAAAGCTAGTGATACTAGTAACACAATTAAAACATGAACTTTAACAATTTAACAATATTAACTCATCCAAAATCAAAGATTAAGCACACTCATTTCAAATGTTCATACTAGTTACCCAAAACAACAAATCGAACAAATAAATCATATATTCATGCTAGACACGAGCCATAGACACTAACTAACACCATTTCAAGTCAAAAACATGAATATAGAGAAATCTAGAGTTTTAGAAATGTTACCTAAATGTGATGAAATTGGTACCAAAATGTAGAGGATGAAGAGAGGATCACGAATACGTAATTTGTTTTGATGTTGGCCTCCTAGATCGAATTTAGATGATGAATGATTGAATTGGGTGTTTGTGTGTGTTCTTGAGGTGGAGAGAAAAAGAGAAGTAAGAAAAAGAAAGAGGAGGTTGAATGAGTGGTGGTGGTGAAGTGGTTGACTAGTTGACCTAGTCACCACTTGGCAACTTTGGTCCCTAAAATTTCAAAGCGGGTGCGGGAAATAACCAAACGAATATTTTAAAAACGCTCGAGTAAACGAGTGATGTTATAATTAAATAATGGGAATATTATGAACATTAGTCAATGGAAACTACGAATTTAAATAACGAAAGGTATTATATTAAAAAAACAGTGTTAAAAATAAATTTAACGGAAAAATACGGGATGTTACATCCTACACGCTTTTTTGTGAAATTAGTTCCACTGCTAGATCCAGAGTTATTGTTATTTTGCATCGCAGCCTGTACTGCAGTTATGTTTGCTGTAAGGAACACACGGAAGTCTTCCTCACTCATGTTCAAATTCTGACAAATCGTCGGTGCCATTTCCTTCAAAAATAGCCCAAAAGAATTAAGTTAATCATATAGAATTTTAAGAGTAGTCAATAGTATTTCGTAGCATATTATGAACTCATTTATAAAAGCTTTTTCTTCATATTAGCATTTTATAGTTTTAATTCAGGTAGTACCTACCCGTTAAGTTCATACTTAGTAGCTAATATACAATTCAACTACTACAATTCTATATGAAAAACTGATTATAATAATATTTCACGTTCAAATTTTTATACAATATTTTACAAACTTACAATACCGCTATTTTACATATAGGATGAAATATAGCACATAATAACTTTGCTACTCGGCAGCTATAAAGGCAATTCTAGTTAATACGTAAGTCGTTCTGCAAAAGAAATAAAGACACGTAATTCATAAGTCCAGAAACAAGTCATGCATTCTGGTTTTACTAAGACGACTTCCCATCCTTGGTCTTGTGGAAAGTAACCGTTATGACCATTGGCTAGGCAGCATGTTGTAATGTCGTCAAAAGGACGAGGGTTTCATAATGTCCAACAGTCCCGTAATAATCTAAAAACCTTGTTTCTCACCCCAACTACTGAATCCGTCACTTGTGGGAAGGTTTTATTTAAAAGTTGTAATCCGGTGTTCTTTTTCTCACTTTGGTAAGAAGCGAACATCACTAACCCGTAAGCATAACATGCTTCTTTATGTTACATGTTAGAAGCTCTTTCTAACTCACGAAATCATATATTGGGATATGTTGAGTCAAAATAGGTTCTTAACCCGTAGCATAAAATTACATTTGGGTTCCCCGCATTTAATGCTTTAAAGAAAACACGGCGTAACTTACGGTCTCCCCAATGTGATATACCCCACCTATCAAAGGAAAGCCTTTTATAAACTAAGGCATTTCTGGAAAGTCTTTCAAATGTTTGACAAGTTAATTTCGCCATAACTAATTGTGCTGATGAATTCTGACCGACTCTAGACAAGATTTCATCAATCATATCCGCTGGTAGGTCTTCTAAAATATTCGGTTCTCTACCCTTAATGTCGATTTTGTGTTTTTATATTGTAGAATAGACAAGGATTTGATTAGTAAAATATAATTAACAAACAATACAAGCAATTTTTACATAGAACATAAAAGTACAAGCACACTACAATACATATAATACACCACATGATTACAACCCTCTAATCTGAATCACTAGTTTCTTCTTCTTCGGACTTGGTTCAATTTCCTAATTTTCTAGGGATATATGGTGTTCCTCTAATACGAGCTGTCATTTTCCACAATGGTTTAAAAAAACCTGGTGGTTTAGAGGTTCTCGGGTTATTGTTACATTTTAGGAAATACGAATGTTGCCGATACATATAAAGTTCATCGGGGTTGGAATCAGGTTTCTCTATTTTTATACCTTTTCCCTTATTATTTTCTTTTTCTATATTAAATTAGGTCAAGGTAATTTCTATAACATCATCGGAATCCTCATCGGGATCCGATTCATCGGAAAATTGGTAATCTTCCCAATATTTTGCTTCCTCGGCGGAAACACCATTGACCATTATTGACTTTGGTCCGTTGGTTGAGGATTTTCTTTTATTTAATCGATTTACTGTAGGTATCAATATTTCTTCCTCCGGAACCTCTTCTTCTTCCGGTTCTTCCTCTTTCGGTTCCTCCTCTTCCGGTTCCTCCTCTTCCGGTTCCTCCTCTTCCGGTTCTTCTTCGGGAATTTGTGAATCTTCCCAAAATATATTCGAATCTTCATTATTATTAGGTGAGTCGATGGAATTTGTACTAGTGGTAGACATCTATCACACAATATCAAACACATTAAGAGGTTAATATATCACATAATATTTACATGTTAATAATATATAGTTTCCAACAAAAATGTTAAGCAATCATTTTTAAAGAAAACACGGTCGAAGTCTAGACTCACTAATGTATCCTAACAAACTCGATAAGACACACTAATGTAAATTTCTGGTTCTCTAAGACCAACGCTCGGATACCAACTGAAATGTCCCGTTCATATTGATTATAAACGTTCCATATTAATTGATTTCGTTGCGAGGTTTTGACCTCTATATGAGACGTTTTTCAAAGACTGCTTTCGTTTTTAAAACAAACCATAACCTTTATTTTATCGATAAGGTTAAAAAGACACCACCTAGATTATCCAGAAATGATAATCTAAAAATATCACACTTACACACTACCAATACATATTGGTTTACAATATTAATATGTTACAACAAAGTAAATCTCGAATGCAGTTTTAAACAATATTATACAATCATGCTGACACCGAATCTTGTCCATATTTTAGCATGCAACAGTGGAAGCTCTTAATAATCACCTAAGAATAAACATGCTTTAAATGTCAACAAAAATGTTGGTGAGTTATAGGTTTAACCTATATATTTATCAAATCGTAATAATAGACCACAAGATTTCATATTTCAATATACATCCCATACATAGAGATAAAAATCATTCATATGGTGAACATCTGGTAACCGACATTAACAAGATGCATATAACAATATCCCCTATCATTTCGGGAAATCCTTCGGACATGATAAAAACGAATTCGAAGTACTAAAGCATCCGGTACTTTGGATGGGGCTCGTTAAGCCCAATAGATCTATCTTTAGGATTCGCGTCAATTAGTAGATCGGTTTACTAATTCTTAGGCTACCAAGCAAAAAGGGGCATATTCGGCTTCGATCATTCACCCATATAATGTAGTTTCATTTACTTGTGCCTATTTCGTAAAACATTTATAAAACTGCATGTATTCTCATCCCAAAATATTAGATTTTAAAAGTGGGACTATAACTCACTTTCACAGATTTTTACTTCGTCGGGAAGTAAGACTTGGCCACTGGCCGATTCACGAACCTATAACAAATATGAACATATATATCAAAGTATGTTCAAAATATATTTACACCATTTTTTATTACGTTTTAATGATTTGAGTTTATTAAGTCAGTTGTCCTCGTTAGTAACCTACAACTAGTTGTCCACAGTTAGATGTTCAGAAATAAATCGATATATATATTATCTTGAATCAATCCATGACCCAGTGTATACACTTCTCAGGCTAGATCACAACTCAAAGTATATATATTTTTGGAATCAACCTCAACCCTGTATAGCTAACTCAAACTTTACTGCATATAGAGTGTCTATGGTTGTTCCAAATAATATATATACATGGGTCGATATGATATGTCAAAACATTTGTATACGTGTCTATGGTATCCCAAGATTACATAATATATTAGAATATATGTATTATACAATATAAGTTAGCTAGGATATGATTAATATAGATTTGTTACCAATTTTCACGTAGCTACAACAAGCAAAATTATCCAATCTTGTTTTACCCATAACTTCTTCGTTTTAAATCCGTTTTGAGTGATTCAAGTTGCTATGGCTTCATATTGAACTTAATTTTATGAATCTAAACAGAAAAAGTACAAGTTTATAGTCGAAAATACAGATTTCAAGTTGTTTTTGTAAAGGTAGTCATTTCAGTCGAAAGAACGACGTCTAGATGACCATTTTGGAAAACATACTTCCACTTTGAGCTCAACCATGATTTTTGGATATAGTTTCATGTTCATAATAAAAATCATTTTCCCAGAAGAAAAACTTTTAAATCAAAGTTTATCATAGTTTTTAATTAACTAACCCAAAACAGCCCGCGGTGTTACTACGACGGAGTATATCCAGTTTTACGGTGTTTTTCGTGTTTTCAGGTTTTAAATCATTAAGTTAGCATATCATATAGATATACAACATGTGTTTAGTTGATTTTAAAAGTCAAGTTAGAATGATTAACTTTTGTTTGCGAAAAAGTTTAGAATTAACTAAACTATGTTCTAGTGATTACAAGTTTAAACCTTCGAATAAGGTAGTTTTATATATATGAATTGAATGATGTTATGAACATCATTACTACCTCAGGTTTTGTGGATAAACCTACTAGAAATGAAAAAAATAGATCTAGCTTCAAAGGATCCTTGGATGGCTTGAAAGTTCTTGAAGTAGAATCATGACACGAAAACAAGTTCAAGTAAGATTTCCACTCGAAATAAGATTGTTAAAGTTATAGAAATTGAATCAAAGTTTGAATATGAGTATTACCTTGTATTAGAAAGATATCTTACTGTAAACAAGAAAGATTTCTTGAGGTTGGATGATCACTCAAAGTGGATTTGCAAGATTGAAAGTAAGCTAGCAAACTTGGAAGTGTTGTTGGTGTGTTCTTGAGTAGTTGTTTTATAACTTGGTTTATGTATGGATTTATGAACTAGATTGAGCTAGATTTTGATGAAGATGATGAAGAACACTTAGAACAATGGAAGAACACTTGAGAGAGAGAGTAGTTTGATGCATGTAAGTTGCAAAATGAAAGTGTGTATGTGTGTGTTCATTCACGTGAATATGGTGTCACCATATAGGCTCCATTAGTTTGTTATTTTGTGAGATATTTCATGCTAGATCTTAAATGATGGTTTTCACATGGTTAGGTGACTCACATGGGCTGCTAAGAGCTGATCATTGGAGTGTATATACCAATAGTAAATACATTTAGAAGCTGTGTATTGTACGAGTACAAATACGAGTGCATACGAGTAGAATTATTGATGAAAATGAATGAGGATGTAATTGTAAGCATTTTTGTTAAGTAGAAGTACTGTGATAAGTGTCTTGAAGTCTTTCAAAAGTGTATGAATACATATTAAAACACTACATGTATATACATTTTAACTGAGTCGTTAAGTCATCGTTAGTCGTTACATGTAAGTGTTGTTTTGAAACCTTTAGGTTAACGATCTCGTTAAATGTTGTTAACCCATTGTTTATTATATCTAAAGAGATGTTAAATTATTACATTATCATGATATTATGATATATTAATATATCATAGTATGATATATATATATATATATATATATATATATATATATATATATATATATATATATATATATATATATATATATTTATATATATATATATATATATTTTTATGTGACGATCGCTCCAAATCCATATGGACGAACACGTCATTCATTGATTTCATTGTGAGGTATTTGACCTCTATGTGATACATTTTGTAACATTGTATTCGTTTGAAAAGGTATTTCATAAATGAATATATAAATTCCAGGTTTTTAACATCTGATGATTCCTACGTATAGACAATCACCATTTAAATGGTTTACAATAATACATCTGTTGACAATACAGTCAAAATAAGATACATGGTAATGGTTTGGTGAATGCAAGTTTCTTGTATATAGCATGTATGACTCCAAGCACATATCTTGTATCACGTATAAGCAAACAGCGGAAGACTTCTAGAATCCTGAGAATAAACATGCTTCAAGTGTCAACACAAAGGTTGGTGAGTTCATAGTTTTAATATTACACATAATCCGTATATCAATGTGGATTACAAAAGTTCAGTTGTTTTATTCAAAATGTTTATCAATAGGTTTTACATAAAAGTTGGATCACAAGATTTCAGTTGTTTCATCCGAAACGTTTATCAATCGGTTCTACAAAATTGAGCACCCTGGTAACTAAACTTTAACGTTTATATAATTTGTACCCTTTGTATAATCATCTTAATAATACACGCAAACCAAAGTGTACGCTTCTCAAATAGCATACGTCCGTTAAAAGGCTAGTGCTCTAGCTCGGACGGGGATATCAAGCCCTATGGATCCATATACTACTACTTGCGCTCACCAGTTCTTATAACTGGCAGTTAACAGTTACCAAAGCTAAGGGATTTTCGGTTCAAACTCAGTGTAGAATTTAGTATGTACTTGTATCCATTGCGTTTAAAATAAAGTGCATGTATTCTCAGCCCAAAAATATAGATTGCAAAAGCAATTAAAAAGGGAGCAAATGAAACTCACGCATATAAATATTGTATATCGGTTAATAAAGCATTTGCATGTATTCTCAGCCCAAAAATGTAGGGAGTAAAAGGGATCATATGAAACTCACTGTTTAATATTGATATACGATATTGTAGGAAAGCACGTAGACGCATCGGAGATGATAAACACAAGGTTTGATTCACAAAAATACCCCCGAACATTACCCATAATTTCCTTGGCAATAACCCATAATTTTCTTAGCTCTAGCTCGCTTAGAAACCATTTTGAAAGTGACAAGCTCATAACCTCGTCGTAGTATTTTATGTATAATACTAATTAATAATAATAATAAGATAATTAATAATATTAATCTTAATAATAATAATAATAATAATAATAATAATAATAATAATAATAATAATAATAATAAAATAAATACGGAGTAATATGTATGTGTGTGTGTTAATGTGTCGAGCAAAATGCCATTTTATAGCATCAGGCCAGACTTTTGCCTCCATGCGATCGCATGGATTTATAGGCTTATGGCCATGAGATCGCATGGCCTCAGATTCCAGCTCATAAATTTTTGTTTTCTTGTTTGTCGACATAATATTAAATTAATATAAATATAATATATATAATTTATATAATTAATTATATATTATATTAAATTCACGTGTATAGTTGACTTGTAATTTTGTTTCGATAAGTCATACATCATCACTCGACTTATGTCCCGGTTCCGGTTTTTCGAATGTCCTTTCGTACCTTTAGAACACTTGCATTTTACGTTTCGTGTCACGTACCTTTGTCAAAATATAGCCTTAATTATTCATAAACTATACCACTCATAGTATAACTTAAACTTTCAAATGTTTTGGTCATTTACTTCTATAAATCATCGTCTCGCTATTTGTTAATATATATATAATATATACATTTTCATTTTGAAATAGTGTTTTACTGTAGCAAAATTACTGTAGCAAGTTACTGTAGCAAAGTTACGGTAGCAAGTCAATTTTTACTGTAGCAATTCACTGTAGCAAAGTCAATTTCACTGTCGCAAATAGTGATTTTCGAAAACACTGTAGCATTTTGAGTAATGTGGCAATTTGAAAACACTGTAGCAAATTAGTGTTTAACTGGTTCATCTTAAACGCTTTAGTTAACTTATCTAAATATCAATTGAATCAATAAATGAATGTTACTATCGTTTATTATATATATGTATATATCTTTTTAATATACATAAATCAGTTTTTAAATACACATTGGAAGTTATTTATAAATAAATTTTAATAATAAATATTTCAACTTATCATATACATTCAAATAGATATTTAAACCAATAAGTTTAATGTACGGTATTAAACAATTAATACATTGTTACCTTTTCATGTTATAGTATATATGTATCTATTTACATATAATTGTTCGCGAATCGTCGAAAACAACCGAAGGGTATTTAAATATATAAAAGTAATTCAAAAATTTTGAGATTCAATTTTACAGACTTTGCTTATCGTGTCGGAAATGATAATCATACAAAGATTAAGTTTAAATTTAGTCGAAATTTCTGGGTCATCACAGTACCTACCCGTTAAAGAAATTTCGTCCCGAAATTTGAGTGAGGTCGTCATGGCTACCAATAAAAATGTTTTCATGATGAATATGAGTTGATAAATAGAATTTTATTACCGTTGAGTAATATGGATAAAACAATCCAATTACTCGAAGCGTATAAGAGAAGTTATCGTAATAGAGTGAAATGGAGAATAGAGATGAGTCTTATCTCTTGACGTAATAACGATTGATTTTCGGAATTTAAGGAATAGAAAATCTTCATTATCTAAATAAGATTTGATTCTTCGGGAATTAAGGAAATTATGATTTCCTTTGATTAAATGCGTAATCTACCTCGATTGCTATGTCTGATATTTCGCTATAAATTGACCTCTTTCGTTTCATTTATTTTCACCACTCCAACTTTCTTTCCCAATTAATACATTCAAAAGATTGTGAAAATGCTTAATTCAGTTCTGGTTCTTGACCTAATATTGACGTTTGCCACACTCATCCTTCTTTTCCAGCTCCCACCAGAAGAATCTGTTTATTTCTATTATGCTCTAGGGATAGTTGTATTTATCATTCTCCCGTGTCTTTATATTGCTATACGCATTGATATACACGGTTTGTAAATTTATGTGTTTTTATCTGGCTTTTATTTTCCATTATATTTCGGAGCTTCATGCTTTCATTTTCTCTTCTCGACCTTAAGTCAAGCGGATACTGGTCCAGAATTCGTAGCTATACATTTCAGAATGAACATAGTTAATGTTCTAAGAAGGTAATCGTAATGGCACGATCTTGATTTGTCAAATTACCAGAATATCCGGAAAAGACCGAATCATCAAGAAAATATTTTCTTGATATGTTTAGAGGTTAAATAGAATAAAAGAGTTATGTAACATGGTTCATTATGAGGGTGGGATCTGTGAACCTTTATCACGTTCCATTAGAAACTCAGCATGAATTACTGTAATATAATCACGTTGATCAAGTGTCATTATATTATACTAATTCATGCTTCAGTTCCCAACACCACTTCAAAACATTCAAATTTTAAACTTGAAGGTTTCAGAATTTAGAAACTAAAATAGTTTCTTTTATGATGTAATACAGATAGCGCGAAGAGATGAATGATTTCAGATAAGAATGCTTATGAAAATATCTTCAGAAATATCGAGGATATTTATAATAAAAGATACGATGATATCTTAGAATTTCTAATATCGAAGAATGATGAAGAAGATTTGTTCGTAACGGATTTTGAGTTAGTAGCAAGGTATTCGTTAATGACTTCAGCAGATACTGAATCATTTGTATTCTTTGAAGGCAGGTTTAGTCTTTGTGATTTATCCACAGCCCTCCTTCATACTTTGCTCAATCCGTTTTCTAGTTTCAAACCTTCTCTTTTTCTCAGCTTTACCACCATACTATTCTTTATCATCAAACTTTTGACTGTTAAGGTCGTTTACAGTTTTTGCTGCTTCATCAGCATTGTTCCAATTTCAGAGAACTAATTTCATAGTTTGGGGTGTTTTTCGGAAACTTCACATTCGAAGTATGTAATTCGAGGAGGTAGATGTTATATGTACACATATAACTGTTGGCGTAGACGTGCTGCAAGATTTCAAAATACTGATTGCAAATTCCCGATAGTTGGAACGGCAACTATTGTTACAAGATGTGGACGAGTACATGATAGGGTTTCAATGTATATATAGTGATTTCCGGAGAGATTCAAATAGCAGAGTGACAGAGTCGCTGGTACATTTACTGCTAATATGGTGGAACATAAAAGGTTCCCCAGTAACAAAAACGTATATGCCAAAGTTATAAGTCTGAAAGGTCGTCGTTGACTAGTTGAATGGGTGATAATACTGGATACTTTTAAAAAGGAATTGCAAGGTTATTTTCAGTGATAATAATGCCGAAGGATTTATCACAGATACGTGTTAAAGTTTTACTTAGGTTTCGAGAGCTTTCCAGATATATGATTATAAGTACAAATCTTTCTTCTCGTAGATATCGTGTAGTTGGTTTGTCTTCTCGTTTGTTCATTAGTTGAAGTGTTTCTAAGAATTTCGATGGGTTTGAATGCAAAATGTAATCATATGATGTTCTAGTACTGTTCTGAATTCAAAGCATGGTTTTCGAAGCATGGTTTTGAAAGATGTAGGAATCTAAGAGTGATGTTTTTCGTTTAATCTTGACTTGGATTCTGATCTATCAAAATCAGAATATGAAATTAAATGAAAATGGTTATTCTGTGATGAACATATACGTATATCTATAGGTTTGAGTAGTATAGTTAATGATTGCTGAATCAGAATTGAAGAATGTATAGTGTAACATATTAATGTGGAATTTATATATTTCTAGGGTATTACCTACCCGTTAAAATATTCTCATCATTAACAGTTTGTACAAAAGGATTTTCAATTACAATCTTTATGAAAATATATGTATGTATATTTCCTTCAGATGTAATCTAGATTTAATGAGTTATTAAACTCATTTGGTTTTCGGTTGGAACTAGAAACGAATAATCTCTTCTATATTAAAGATTACATAATCATCGCAGGATATTTCTCCAATGAAGTTATGAATTAATACTTCATCGTTTATGGTTATTAGTATTCTTCGGTGCCTACGGTGCGTATGAGGTTGATACTCGTGGGACAGATTGTGAGGTTAAGGTTTACGGTGCGGATGTTGTTGTTGGTGGTACTGGTACTGTTGTTGGTTGTGCTGCTGGTTCTGGTGGTGCTACCGGTGCTGCCTGTGATGCCTACAAATTGTGCATCATATTCTCCAAAGCCACAACTCGAGCGCGAAGCTCGTTAACTTCTTCTATTATTCCGGGATGATTGGCGGTTGGTACGAGAGGATGAATAAAGTTTAAAATTCTAGTTATCATATAATCGTTGCGAAATATCCTGGAAATGAGGGTAAAGATAGTGTTTCGAACGGGTTCGCCGGTAAGTGCCTCAGGTTCCTCACCAAGAGGTGAATTCGGTTGGTGGAAAGGATCGCCTTCCTCTTGTCTCCATTGATTAAGTTGATTACGAACCCATCCCCAATTCATCCAGAATTGGTGATGACTGATTGGTTGATTCATTCCGGTTACACTGCTTTCAGAACTCAGGTGGAAATTCATATCGGAATCCGAAGAACTCGAATTACTTGCAGAATTCATCTTACACGGTTAGATAAATAATTTTCGATGTGAAATGATTTTCGGATATCGGATGATATTCTAATTACATAGAATACCTTTATATAGTACAAAGGATCCGCAAATTACGGAGAAACTTTCGGAAACTGTCAAGTAAAGGTAACAGTAACAGATACGCTAAGATATTCATTTTGTCTATACACTAGTCATGCAATCCATGCAATAAGGTGTGTCTAGACTACAAATAATAAGCAGGTAATTTTCCACACAAGGAATGATAAGCAGGTAATTTCTAACAAAAAAATTATAAGCAACAACTTTTATCATGCAGACATGGTCGAAGTCCAGACTCACTAATGTATCCTAACAATAACTGGTTAGACACACTAATGCAAATTCTGGTTCGCTAAGACCAACGCTCTGATACCAACTGTGACGATCGCTCCAAATCCATATGGACGAACACGTCATTCATTGATTTCATTGCGAGGTATTTGACCTCTATGTGATACATTTTGTAACATTGTATTCGTTTGAAAAGGTATTTCATAAATGAATATATAAATTCCAGGTTTTTAATATCTGATGATTCCTACGTATAGACAATCACCATTTAAATGGTTTACAATAATACATCTGTTGACAATACAGTCAAAATAAGATACATGGTAATGGTTTGGTGAATGCAAGTTTCTTGTATATAGCATGTATGACTCCAAGCACATATCTTGTATCACGTATAAGCAAACAGCGGAAGACTTCTAGAATCCTGAGAATAAACATGCTTCAAGTGTCAACACAAAGGTTGGTGAGTTCATATTTTTAATATTACACATAATCCGTATATCAATGTGGATTACAAAAGTTCAGTTGTTTTATTCAAAACGTTATTAATAGGTTTTACATAAAAGGTGGATCACAAGATTTCAGTTGTTTCATCCGAAACGTTTATCAATCGGTTCTACAAAATTGAGCACCCTGGTAACTAAACTTTAACGTTTATATAATTTGTACCCTTTGTATAATCATCTTAATAATACACGCAAACCAAAGTGTACGCTTCTCAAATAGCATACTTCCGTTAAAAGGCTAGTGCTCTAGCTCGGACGGGGATATCAAGCCCTATGGATCCATATACTACTACTCGCACTCACCAGTTCTTATAACTGGCAGTTAACAGTTACCAAAGCTAAGGGATTTTCGGTTCAAACTCAGTGTAGAATTTAGTATGTACTTGTATCCATTGCGTTTTAAATAAAGTGCATGTATTCTCAGCCCAAAAATATAGATTGCAAAAGCAATTAAAAAGGGAGCAAATGGAACTCACGCATATAAATATTGTATATCGGTTAATAAAGCATTTGCATGTATTCTCAGCCCAAAAATGTAGGGAGTAAAAGGGATCATATGAAACTCACTGTTTAATATTGATATACAATATTGTAGGAAAGCACGTAGACGCATCGGAGATGATAAACACAAGGTTTGATTCACAAAAATACCCCCGAACATTACCCATAATTTCTTTGGCAATAACCCATAATTTCCTTAGCTCTAGCTCGCTTGGAAACCATTTTGAAAGTGACAAGCTCATAACCTCGTCGTAGTATTTTATGTATAATACTAATTAATAATAATAATAAGATTATTAATAATATTAATCTTAATAATAATAATAATAATAATAATAATAATAATAATAATAATAATAATAATAATAATAATAATAATAATAATAATAAAATAAATACGGAGTAATATGTATGTGTGTGTGTTAATGTGTCGAGCAAAATGCCATTTTATAGCATCAGGCCAGACTTTTGCCTCCATGCGATCGCATGGATTTATAGGCTTGTGGCCATGCGATCGCATGGCCTCAGATTCCAGCTCACAAATTTTTGTTTTCTTGTTTGTCGACATAATATTAAATTAATATAAATATAATTTATATAATTTATATAATTAATTATATATTATATTAAATTCACGTGCATAGTTGACTTGTAATTTTTGTTCCGATAAGTCGTACGTCATCACTCGACTTATGTCCCGGTTCCGGTTTTTCGAATGTCCTTTCGTACCTTTAGAACACTTGCATTTTACGTTTCGTGTCACGTACCTTTGTCAAAATATAGCCTTAAATTATTCATAAACTATACCACTCATAGTATAACTTAAACTTTCAAATGTTTTGGTCATTTACTTCTATAAATCATCGTCTCGCTATTTGTTAATATATATATAATATATACATTTTCATTTTGAAATAGTGTTTTACTGTAGCAAAATTACTGTAGCAAAGTTACTGTAGCAAAGGTACTGTAGCAAGTCAATTTTTACTGTAGCAATTAACTGTAGCAAAGTCAATTTCACTGTAGTAAATAGTGATTTTCGAAAACACTGTAGCATTTTGAGTAATGTGTCAATTTGAAAACACTGTAGCAAATTAGTGTTTAACTGGTTCATCTTAAACGTTTTAGTTAACTTATCTAAATATCAATTGAATCAATAAACGAATGTTACTATCGTTTATTATATATATGTATATATCTTTTTAATATACATAAATCAGTTTTTAAATACACATTGGAAGTTATTTATAAATAAATTTTAATAATAAATATTTCAACTTATCATATACATTCAAATAGATATTTAAACCAATAAGTTTAATGTACGGTATTAAACAATTAATACATTGTTACCTTTTCATGTTATAGTATATATGTATCTATTTACATATAATTGTTCGCGAATCGTCGAAAACAACCGAAGGGTATTTAAATATATAAAAGTAATTCAAAAATTTTGAGATTCAGTTTTACAGACTTTGCTTATCGTGTCGGAAATGTTAATCATACAAATATTAAGTTTAAATTTAGTCAAAATTTCTGGGTCATCACAATACCTACCCGTTAAAGAAATTTCGTCCCGAAATTTGAGTGAGGTCGTCATGGCTAACAATAAAAATGTTTTCATGACGAATATGAGTTGATAAATAGAATTTTATTACCGTTGAGTAATATGGATAAAACAATCCAATTACTCGAAGCGTATAAGAGAAGTTATCGTAATAGAGTGAAATGGAGAATAGAGATTAGTATTATCTCTTGACGTAGTAACGATTGATTTTCGGAATTTAAGGAATAGAAAATCTTCATTATCTAAATAAGATTTGATTCTTCGGGAATTAAGGAAATTATGATTTCCTTTGATTAAATGCGTAATCTACCTCGATTGCTATGTCTGATATTTCGCTATAAATTGACCTCTTCCGTTTCATTTATTTTCACCACTCCTACTTTCTTTCCCAATTAATACATTCAAAAGATTGTGAAAATGCTTAATCCAGTTCTGGTTCTTGACCTAATATTGACGTTTGCCACACTCATCCTTCTTTTCCAGCTCCCACCAGAAGAATCTGTTTATTTCTATTATGCTCTAGGGATAGTTGTATTTATCATTCTCTCGTGTCTTTATATTGCTATACGCATTGATATACACGGTTTGTAAATTTATGTGTTTTTATCTGGCTTTTATTTTCCATTATATTGCGGAGCTTCATGCTTTCGTTTTCTCTTTCCGACCTTAAGTCAAGCGGATACTGGTCCAGAATTCGTAGCTATACATTTCAGAATGAACATAGTTAATGTTCTAAGAAGGTAATCGTAATGGCACGATCTTGATTTGTCAAATTACCAGAATATCCGGAAAAGACCGAATCATCAAGAAAATATTTTCTTGATATGTTTAGAGGTTAAATAGAATAAAAGAGTTATGTAACATGGTTCATTATGAGGGTGGGATCTGTGAAACTTTATCACGTTCCATTAGAAACTCAGCATGACTTACTGTAATATAATCACGTTGATCAAGTGTCATTATATTATACTAATTCATGATTCAGTTCCCAACACCACTTCAAAACATTCAAATTTTAAACTTGAAGGTTTCAGAATTTAGAAACTAAAATAGCAATTCAAATGTAGCAAAGCCAAATTTTACTGTAGCAATTCACTGTAGCAAAGTCAATTTCACTGTAGCAAATAGTGATTTTCGAAAACACTGTAGCATTTTGAGTAATGTGGCAATTTGAAAACACTGTAGCAAATTAGTGTTTAACTGGTTCATCTTAAACGCTTTAGTTAACTTATCTAAATATCAATTGAATCAATAAACGAATGTTACTATCGTTTATTATATATATGTATATATCTTTTTAATATACATAAATCAGTTTTTAAATACACATTGGAAGTTATTTATAAATAAATTTTAATAATAAATATTTCAACTTATCATATACATTCAAATAGATATTTAAACCAATAAGTTTAATGTACGGTATCAAACAATTAATACATTGTTACCTTTTCATGTTATAGTATATATGTATCTATTTACATATAATTGTTCGCGAATCATCGAAAACAACCGAAGGGTATTTAAATATATAAAAGTAATTCAAAAATTTTGAGATTCAGTTTTACAGACATTGCTTATCGTGTCGGAAATGTTAATCATACAAAGATTAAGTTTAAATTTAGTCGAAATTTCTGGGTCATCACAATATATATATATATATATATATATATATATATATATATATATATATATATATATATATATATATATATATATATATATAGTGGTAGGATCAAGAGGGAAGTAACCATTCGGGGGGAAACGGGGGGAAGCAAAAACTTTTTTTTTCGTTTTTTGAAAAAACTTTGTTCACGAACATTATAGATGAGATGAAAATATGAACATTTAGTAGAGACACTTTGTGATAAATATTTTTATTTTGGCGGGAAAACTCTCGAAGAAGTTATATATAACAATTATCGTGTTTTTCGAGCGTATTTTGAGGTTTTAGCTATTGGGGTTTAGATATTAGGGTTTATAGGGTTTAGATATTAGGGTTTAGAAATTTAGGGTTTAGGGTTTAGATTTAGGGTTTAGATTTAGGATTTAGATTGAGTTTTTAACACGGACGGTTTAGAGTTTAGGGTTTAGGGTTTAGGGTTTAGGGTTTAGGGTTTGGTGTTTTGGGTTTATTCCATAAACCCAAAACACCAAACCCTAAACCCTAAACTCTAAATCGGGCTAAATTTTACTTCACAAAACATGAAGAAAAAAAAACGTTTATATTCTTCACGAACAATATTATCTTGAATATTATTTTTGTCGATCGTTTTCCCGCCTAAATAATAACATTCATCACGAAGTGTCTCTTCTAAATGTTCATATTTTCGTGTGATATTGATGCTGGAAAAAAAATATTCAAAAAAAACGGAAAAAATAAAATTTTTGCTTCCCCCCGCTTCCCCCCGATTGGTTACTTCCCCATTGATCCTGCCCCTATATATATATATATATATATATATATATATATATATATATATATATATATATATATATATATATATATATATATATATATATATATATAGTTAAATGTTGTTACAACGATAATCGTTACATATATGTCTCATTTCGAAATCATTAAGTTAGTAGTCTTGTTTTTACATATGTAGTTCATTGTTAATACACTTAATGACATGTTTACTTATCATTTATCATGATTAAACATAGTGTATCAATATCTTAATATGATTCATATGTATTTAGTAAGACGTTATAACGATAATCGTTATATATATCGTTTTCAAGTTTCTTAATTCAATAGTCTCATTTTTTATGTATATAACTCATGGTTAAAATACCTAATGAGATACTTACTTATCATAATATCATGTTAACTATATATATATCAATATATATGTCATCATATAGTTTTTACAAATTTTAACGTTCGTGAATCACCGGTCAACTTGGGTGGTCAATTGTCTATATGAAACCTATTTCATTTAAACAAGTCTTAACAAGTTTGATTGCTTAACATGTTGGAAACACTTAATCATGTAAATAACAATTTCATTTAATATATATAAACATGGAAAAGTTAGGGTCACTACAGGAGAGGTATTTTTTTTTCTTTTTTTTTAAAAATTTCAAACATTATGATCACATGAAAATATGAACATTTAAAAAAGACACTTTGTGATGAATGTTATTATTTTGGTGGAAAAATGCTCGAAAAAAATAACTGATAACATGCATCATGAGTAATGTTATTCTTCGAGCGTTTTTTTTTTTTTTTTTTTTGGGTTTTGAAAATTAGGGTTTAGAAACTAGGGTTTATAGTTTAGAAATTAGGGTTTATGGTTTAGAAATTAGGGTTTATGATTTAGAAATTAAAGTTTAGATTGAAAATTAGGGTTTAGAAACACGAACGGTTTAGAGTTTAGAGTTTATGGTTTAGGGTTTGGGGTTTAGGGACTAAACCATAAACCCTAAACTCTGAATCGGGCTAATTTAAAAAAAAATCACTTAAGATGAAAAAAAAAATGCTCCAAGAATAACATTCAACACGATGAATCTTATCAGGAATAACATAACTCATGATGCGTGTTATCAGTTATTTCTTCAATCATTTTTCCGCCAAAATAATAACATTCATCACAAGTGTCTTTTTTAAATCTTCATATTTTCACATAATCTTAATGTTTATGGAATTCTTTTTAAAAAAATCAAAAGAAAAAAAATTACTTCCCCTCTTGATATATATATATAGAGAAACGAACCCAACTAATTATATTACGTTGATGGCTAGAACAAGTGATAAATTCATGAGTTTGTAACGGAAACTACATGAGTTCGAGTTGTCATTCCCCTTTTTTTTCGCAATTGTTTTCTCAGCTCTTGCTCAACATTAGTATCTTAAAAGACGTTAAAATGTTCCTACCGCAACGCACGGGCCATTAGGTATATTTGTTTTCATTGAGGAGAGTTGAAGGAAACAATGTAATCACTGGCGGATCCAATGTGTTAAAGAGGGAGGCGCCCGCCCCCGGTGGATTTCGAAATTTTAGTGCAAATTTTTTCGGTTTTTAGAATTTGCACCCGGTGGAAAAAAAAAATTTGCCCCAAACCCTTCATATTTTGCCACAAAACCTCCATATTTTGCCGCAAAATCTTCGTATTTTGCGCAAAAATCTTCGTATTTTGCGCAAAAATCTTCAAATTTTGCTCAAAAAACTCTATATTTTGCCCCAAAACCTCTATATTTTGCAAAAAAAAATTCCCTACGTTTTTAAAAAAAAAATTCGCCCCTGGTGAAAAATTTTCCTGGATCCGCCACTGATTGTAATGCATCATGATCTCAATATATGGTTTGATAGAAATATAGAAAAGAATGAATCAGCAAAAAAAAAAGTTATTTTCACAAATATCGTATTTTCTTTAAATAACGTATTTTCAAAATATTCAAATTAAACATACGTAGACATTTTTTACATAAATATCGCCCGAGGCTACAAACAAATACCAAATAACGTATATATTCAAATGCAACCATTACAACGTGCAGTCCAATACTTTCCGATTTATAATAATTCAAAGTGGTTCGGTTGGCACACATATTTTATGGACAATAAGTTTAGTACAAGAAATGTGTTTTTTATCTAACATTATCTAGTTGAAGAGCATGGTGGGAGTCCCATGAAGTGATTTTTAATCGTAAACGATATGACATATGTAAATTGTGCCAATATATAATATCTTAACTCAACATATTTCATTTATCATATGTTATTCGTGAGTGAAAAAAAAAAAAAGTAAGCTCTTTTTCTCTTTATATCTGTCAAATTTTCAAGAGAAAAATCCAAAAAAAAATATATTAGTCGCTTTCCATGCAAATCATTTACTCGAACGTACGTATGTATTTATGAACAATAATAGCCACTTAAAATGATAAGACACATATGTTTTCTAAAATATAATAATATTATTTATTTATTATAGTCGGCATAAAGATTGTTGTGTCATTACTCCTTTACAACTAAAAAAATAATTAAAGCCAGAGGAGAAGGAAAAAACAATAGAAAGTGATGGATATTTGCTATCAATCATCAATCATCAATCATATCTCAAATGCAACTTGCAAATATCTCCATACGAATTTATGATCTCTTCAAAAATGTCATCTTCTTTATGAATTAATGGTGGGTAAAAAGAGTGAGCTCGATAATGGAACATCACCTTCAATGAACACGATAGCTCAGTAAAGTACAAATTATGTCACCAAACCCTAAAGTTCAGTTGATCACCACCCAACGATAGGTTTCTTTGGGGCCAATCATGGTTTGATCTAGGGTTCACTGTCCATCGGCATCTTGTGTACCACGATCTCACTAAAGTACTATATATTCGAAGTGTTTGCGGAATAAACAAAAGTTGTGTATTTATACGCACGAGTCTAATGCATATACATAAACGATTCTTATACTTCATACATAAACGGTGTTTAATTCTTGAAGAGAAGGCGAATTATTAATCCGGTATATATGCAGTTTTGTATACCTAATGTGATAAGTAATTAGAGCATGCGTAGGAAACTCTAGCTAGTTACAATCTAAAATACCTTAAATGAGACTAACGACACTAGATATATATCATAGACGTTAACCGAAAAAGGGAAAACGGATACAGTATTGTTTTCCCTGTTAGACTAGGCAGGGAGAGCAAACATTTTTACTTTGATGTACACAACTTAACCTTATTATCCCGTGACTATTTCTGACTATATATTTTCTTGGCCACCTGAATATAGCGAATATAGCTGGCAACTTAAGTACAGATTTTGCACACCACAAGCTCCGAAGTATTGAGTTGTGTATATTGGTAATATATCAAATTAACTCGTAGGAAGATGTAAGTGCACGTACCAAAAAGCTTGATCCAGCCTCTGTTACTTTTTAACGCTCAAATAAGAGCAATTAGAAAAGCTTTAAAAGCCAAGAGTTCTAACAAGAAACAAAACTACCTCTATGCATAGGCGGATCTTTGGAGGGGTGGGGGTGGGCCCTGGCCCTTACCAACTGTCCATTTAATATTATTGTTTTATACAATATCAAACAAATATGAAGTTAGTTTAGTGGCCTTTAGTGTGTTGCAACTATGGTATTTGGATTTGGTGCAGGTTCAAACACGTGGGGTCACGGGACACTACTAGTTTGAATTTTTTAGTAGCAAAAAACTTTTTAAATTTACAGGACACTACTAAATCTAACTGCATGACCCCGTATATTTTTAAGCTAGAACCGATCAGGGGACACCACTAGTTTGAATTTTTTTTTACGTGTGCTAACGTGGGTTGTTTACAAGTTACATTGAACAAATCTTAGCCTTCTGAATTTTTTTTTTTAAATCGGCCCCTCTAAAGATGTTGTTCAAGATCCGCCACTGCCTCTATGTTTAAGCTACGGAAAAGAAAACAAACAAATAGAATCATACATATCATTTTTCCTATTAAAATGATGATTAAAGACAGTGCTATTCTTGAAGCGCCAAATCACCCACAAAGTCGTAGTAACAATAACACAGAACCAGTTCTTCACCTGATTGGGCGCATCCCAGCTATCAATCCACATATGAATGTCATGCCACAACAGAAAAACCAGACAGTTGCAATCGCACAAGGTCCGAATGCACCTCTTAACAAAGATTCTTGGAAAATTTGTGGAAATTTTAGTTCCTAGGATTGTTTTGTACTTCAAAAGTACAATAGTCTACCCAACTGTGACATCTTGCAAAGGTTGTGATATAAAGATCAACTCCAATTCTGACTGCAGGGCTAAAACCATCAAATATACATAACATTCATGTACTTATATCATTATATTTGAAGTCCTTTCTTTCTCAACGTATTATTTCCAAAACGTTACTAAACGTTTAATCTCTTTCAACAAACAAAAACAACACAAAACAATATAAAAAATGTACACAAGCTAAACTGAATTATAGCCAAACTAAATTTATCATGCAACTAAAAGAAGCCTGAACACATGACATGCATCCAGAGCTTAAAAATCATACAGAAGCCTTTTTTTTCTAATTTAAATAAGATTAGACAAAACAGAAAGAAAAGAAAAAAAAATTCGTCCGAGTAAAATTTTCATCTTTCTAAAAACCAATGTGTCCACACCTCATATTCATCTATGCTAATTTGACCATCATTCAACACCTGCTTTAACCAAAACCACAACCAAGCGATAAATATCTATTTAAGACATGCCTTGAAATAATTATAAAAAGGAATATCTTTTTTATTATGAAGAACGCAGTCATTTCTTCACATGTGATCTTTCTAATAACATTATAATATTTGGCGCATCGATTAATAACATATTTCAAAGTTACAAACATTGATGTTCTTCGGATATAAAAGTCAAAAACATTGATGCGATGCATTTATGTTTTCTATTTTGATTTTGGTCTGCATTCGCTTGTACTGGCAACCAAAAAAATTCTAAAAAAGTCATGTTTTGCAATTCCATACAAGTCTATTTAAGTTTTTTATTACATGTATATCAATAAATCAGCTATTGTTAGTGCAATTATATCAGTTCCAGGGTAAGCAGGCCTGAATACAATATCCATATCCAGATTCTATAATTTAAAAGTTTAAATTACAGTTTACAGTTACTATAATAATATAGAGGAAAAAAAAAGGATGGCACTAACATAAAATAGTTTAGCATTCTATGTATGTCGGGTTGACGAAAAACACTCTGAATATAGTTGTGTGTTACCTTCTGGAAGAAGTTTCTTCTATTTGTCAAGTGTGGGACCACTGTAGGGATCCGACACACAGAAAGAGCATCAACAAACAAAAGAACCATCACCTGCCATTATTTCATTCTCAGACCTGGAAGTGAATCAAGGAACGACATCGTATCGAATTAACAGCCCTATCAAGAATTTAAGAATCATACTCAATCAAAAAACGGTATTATAAATCCGTCTATGCGCATGCATATGGCGAAGAAAGATACACAAGTTTGCCAAATTTGTCTCTTCTCACTTGCTGCAAATGAAGATTGGCCGCTTTATCAGTTTGACGTAAAGAATGTCTTATTACACGAAGAGCTTAAAGAAGAAGTCTACATGGATGGACGGCCCGGATTCACGAAAAGCTTTAAAGAATGGGAAGTTTGTCGGCTTAACAAATCTTTATATGGGTTAAAAACAATCTTCTCGGGCTTGGTTCGGGCGATTTACTTTAGCAATGAAATACTATGGTTTTAAACAAAGTAACTTAGATCATCCATTCGATTGAGCGTTCCTAGGGCGTCGATCAATCCTGAATCACATGCCGCCCTATCAATGTCTGATTTTTGGTTGTCTGATCACAATCGAAATTATGTATCTACTTGTCATATTTTGACCCTGCTCGGTAGTTCCGTATCAGGTTTTTCCGAACGTTTTCTAGAATCAGAAGGTATCATACTTTATTCCTTAAACAAAGAGATAATCTCATAACCTGCCTAATTCTCTATGTAGATGATATGATAATTATAGGAAATGATAAAAAAGAGATTTCGATACTAAAAGGTAATCTTTTCAAAGAATTCGAAATGAAAGACAGGCAAACTCAAATATTTCTTGGAGATTGAAGTTTTACGATCCTAATAGGGAATTGTTATTTGTTATCCTTGACCTTCTTTCCGAAACAGGGATGACTGATTTCAAACCTGCTAAAACTCCAATGATTGAAATCAAAAGATATATACGAAAGATGGAGCAAAACTAGTAGAAAGAGGGCATTACCAGTTTTGTGGGAAAACTCATCTACCTTGCTCATACCTGTCCAGATATAGCATATGCTGTAGGAGTTGTAAGCCAGTTCATGCATCAACCCCAAACTCATCACATGGAATCATCAGATGTCTCAAAAGAACAGCCAGACATGGGGTCTTATGCAAACTGAAAACCAAATATATACCGATGCAAGTTGGGCTAGAGAGAAAGGAGACAGAAATCTACATCAGATTTCTTCACTCTAGTCGGAGGAAACTTGGTTACATGGAGAAGCAAAAAACATAAGGTGGTTGCCCTATTCGAAGCAGAGTTTAGAGGGATAGCAACAGGAGTATCTGAAGCCCTATGGATCAGTAAACTACTTACAGAAGTTGGTTTCCGACCAAAAGACCACTAGTTATCCGAGAATCCAATTCAGCACAACAGAACGAAGCACGAAGAAGTGGACACACACTTCTTCAAAGAAAATTGGAAGCAAATATTATTTCACTGCCATTAGTGAGATCTGAAGATCAACTTGCAGACATCCTCACCAAATCCGTCAACGGGAGACTTTTCAATGAAGTGTTAGTCAAGTTAAATATTGGCAATCCCACTATTTAACTTGAGGAGGGAGTGTTAGAAAGAAAAAAATACAAATATGTGGGATGAGACATATAGTATCATCATCTCTCTTAATTCACAGCAAGATCATAGCTCCTCATAACGGCTAGTTTTTTTCAAAAAGGGAAAAACATATTCCTTTCTAAAATAGAGATAGGCTCCTTACCATGATTAACACTTTGTTATCAGTATAAATAGATAATCATTTGTAGAGCTTTGTACCAATTCAATTTATTTGAATAATAATGATCAGTACTTTTTCTCTATTCAATTGTTTACATTGTTTTACAGTTTAATACCTTTGAAGCATCACAACACTGAAAGATATTTTTTGGATGATCGAGGAACTGCATTTTTCTGTTTTTTACCACCAAAACGACATTTTTTATTATAAAATCGTGAAACCGTAAAAATTCTTTTGTAATTACCTAAATTTATTAAATTGAATTAGAACCTTTTCTGGAGGTATTAATAGCCAAAATTAATCAAAATATGTTCGAGTAACTAACATGAGAGTACTGTCATGTGCCATTTACCCATATACAATTACATAAATATTGATATAATGTAATAATTAGGATTAAAATGAATATGATGTACCATGCCATATTCAATAGTAGAAATCGAAGTTGGAAGTCGAAGATCACGAACAAGTCCAGTCAAATCTCGAGCAAGACAGCCGGCAAGAGTTTGTTTGATTTCAGAAAACCGACCATCAGACAATACAATTCTGCGAGAATATGCATACTCTTCATTAAAACCATCATCATGTCCATATATATATGCCTAAGTAGAAGAAGACACCCATGCAAACATTGAGATGAACATTGTTGCAAACGGCGATAACTGAAAGTAGTAAAAATAAAATTGGTAAAAAGAAGGGAACATTAAGGATGGCACACAAAAAAAAAAAAAACAACATTTAACTTATACTTACGTCTACAAGAAACTCTTCTGGTGAGCTATCGAACCAAGAATCCTCGGAATCAAAAAAATCAGACTCTACAATACCAGTTTTCTTTGGCCACTTCAATGAGATTGGTTTCGGATCAACTGCACCCTCAGATAGGCTTCACTATCATCAGCCCAAGAAACGGAATGAATTGTCTTTATTGCCCCTGAAGATTTCAGAGATGATTTGGGCAAATTACAACTTGGCTCGGTTTCTTTATCACAAACAGGATTATGATTTGTCAGAATTTCACTCTCTTCATTGCTCAATTCAATTCTTGAGCAATTGTTCGTTCAGTTACAATGTCGTTATAATCGGACTTGGAGAGCAAAGAAATAATTGAGTTTCGGATTTAATAACATCTAACAGACATAGTTGAATCTTGTGTACAGCGTCTTTCACAACAACCAGTGATGATGATAATGATGATGTTGATGATGATGATGACATACTTGAAGAACAGCAGGTCACTATATTAACCAGACACAACAGCAACACAACTTATCTGCTGCAAGAAGAAAAACAAAAACATATGCAGCAGTATATAACAAAACGCCAACAATAAAAAATATATAAACAATAAAAGTTCACATTGAGCAAAACTGGAAACATCTTAGTCATATAATAACACATTCAGAATCAAAATTTCGCACTGCAACAAACAAAAATCCCAAATCAAAAAAGAAGAGAAGACAAATGGTGCTTGTTATTACCAAATTCATAACTAAACAAATATTTGGGAGGTTAGGGCTTCAAGTAATTTTGGGACAGAGATGAGCTGAAAATGCGAGGGATAGGGTTTAGTGTTGTCTAAGTATGTTTAACTAATTAAATTCACATTTAGGGTGTAATGATTTTTAATCCTAAAACATACGATATAGACCAGGGTTACCACTTACAAGATGGAAAATGCAAGTCGCCTGAACTTGTGTCGGAAAACTGATCATCGTTGTTAGTGGTCGCCGGCCGTATGAGCTGATATATTTTAATTTATTTTCGCTAAATAAAAATCTAAACAATACAGTAAAGGTGTTAATTGACAAATATACCCTTAAAGGCGTTAATTGACAATTATACCCTTCAATATTTTAACCACGGTCTTGTTTATTTCTCCCACAACAAAAGATCAAAACTGCTCTTCCTCTCCTTATTCCGTTTCCGTCATCATCGATTCATCCCCTACTTCCGACAATCACAACGGTCACAGATTCACCCCATACGTCGAACAATAACTCCGACACCTCCGTAGGCTGCTGTCGGTTCGGTCGTGGTTGAAAAAGTTTGGATTTTGTTTACAAGTGAAGTGATATGTGACTAGCCCAACAATCAAGGTAAATGTGTGTATATTTCGAATATGATGTAGAGCTTGTCATTACATTTGAAGAATATATTTGCAAATATTAACATAAATAATGGTCGGCTTCTAAACAACAGCATCTCTGCAATCGGTGCACTAAATCTGTAAACAGAGCAAGTCATGGTGATCCGATTGACCAGATTAATGCGTAGATACGGAACAATTATGCGGCCCAACTACCTGCGTATTTATATTAGCAGATCGTATTCTGAATTGTTGCCTGAGTTTGACAACTCGATGATCAGGATACTGAATACCAAAATCAAAACGTTAATAAAAAACACTACACTGGATGACGCAAGATTGATGTTTGACAAATCGAAAGACAAAAATACGGTAACCTGGAACTTAATGTTGGATGGTTATGTAAAAAGGAACGAAATTGTGAAAGCACGCCAACTTTTTGGTGAAATGCCTGTGAGAGATTCTGTGTCTTGGAACACTATGATTTCGGGTTATGTTAGGTGTAAGTGTTTAGATGAAGGAAGATTGGTGTTTGATGAAATGCCTTGTAGAGATATTGTTTCATGGAACACAATGATTAGCGGGTATGCGAAAATTGGAAGGATGAATGAAGCTTTGAAGCTTTTTAATCAGATGCCAAATAGGAACGTTGTTTCTTGGAACGCTATGGTTTCAGGGTATTTACAGAATGGTGATTCTAAAAATGCTGTTAGTTTTTTCAAGAAAATGCCTAAACGAGATGCTGCGTCTCTTAGTGCACTAGTATCTGGTCTTGTTCAGAATGGTGAATTGGATAAAGCTGGAACGTTTCTGCTTGAGATTACATGTGAGAACGATGATAGACTAGATTTAGTACATGCTTATAACACTTTAATTGCTGGGTATGGGCGGATAGGAAGAATTGAAGATGCGAGACGCTTTTTTGATCGAATCCCGTATGGGAATAATAATCAGATGAGATCTGATAGGTTTAAAAGAAACTTGGTTTCATGGAATATCATGATTATGAGTTATGTGAAAGCCAAAGATGTTGTTTCAGCTAGAATTTTATTCGATCAGATGACTGAACGGGATACGTATACATGGAATACGATGATAAATGGTTACATTGAAACTTGTGATATTGAAGAAGCTTGTAATTTGATCACAAAAATGCCAAACCCTGATGTGTATACATGGAACTCACTGCTTTTAGGGTTTTCTGAGGTGGGTCAATTGGAAAAGGCTCGTGAACTTTTCAGACGAATGCCCCGAAGAAACCGCGTTTCTTGGAATACAATCATAGCTGCTTATGAAAAACATAAACAGTATCGTGAAGCGATAGAACTATATATAGAGATGCAGTTAGAAGGAGAAAAACCTGATAGACACACTTTGTCTTCTCTTTTGAGTGCTTGTGCCGAAATCGCTGATATTCATCTGGGCATACAAATACATCCGCAAGTTACAAAATTTTTTATTCCTGATGTACCCTTGAATAACTCCCTTATTACTATGTATGCCAGATGTGGAGCTATAACGGAGGCTAGAGCTATCTTTAATGAGATGAAACTCTGTAAAGACGTAATCTCGTGGAACGCTATGATTGGTGGATACGCATCACATGGATATGCAACAAAGGCCTTGGAACTTTTTGCTTCAATGAAAAAAGTATCGGTGAAACCAACTTATATTACATTTATATCTGTTCTGAACGCGTGTGCAAACGCTGGCTTAGCTGATGAAGGGCGTATGCACTTTAATTCTATGGTTAATGAATTTGGTATTAAACCAAGGGTAGAACATTATGCGACACTTGTGGATATTATGGGTCGTAATGGGAAACTCGAAGAAGCCATGGATGTGATTAAAGGAATGGTGGTTGAACCTGATAAAGCAGTGTGGGGTGCGTTATTGGGTGGTTGTAAAGTGCATAATAATATTAAGTTGGCTCGAGTTGCAGCTGAAGCGTTGATACGTCTTGAACCTGAAAGTTCTACTGCGTATGTGTTGCTGCATAATATGTATGCTGATATTGGGCAATGGGAAGATGCAACAGAAATTAGGATGTTAATGGAGAAACATAATATTAGAAAGTCAGCAGGGTACAGCCTGGTGGACTCAAGTTCCATATGATTGGTGGACTCAACTTTTAATGAACCTGTATTGGAGTTATAATTGTTTTCGCACATTATGAAATTGGTGAAGTGAAGTGATTCTTGGTAACAATATTCACATTCATATTTATGAAGCATTAGACAGAAGTTTCTCGAATTGTGAACACACCAAACGTAGCAGGAATACAGTTTGCATAAAATTCAAGCAGGACCGAAGTTTCCGAAGGATAGATTGCCATGTTGAGGCTCTGGAATATGGTGTGGTCCAATCAGGGAAGTTATGGTGTGATAGGTGTGCCATTTATCCTAAAGGTACAATACATTACACTAGTGGTGGTTTATTGGATGGGTCAGTTGGGTAACAGGTCGAACTAATTATGGTTAAACTAGTGCACTCTCTAGTTTCTAGTATGGGTAGAAACTGGTCAGGTTGTGCAGACACGCAAGTACTGTTTGTATTTTGTAAACGATTAATTTATTTAAATAACGTTTCAAATTTATACTTTTAACATCCTTTTTTATTTCTTTGAATACAACTGTTCAGACCCACATAATATGATCACTAGAAGTTAAACATGTTTTTGAGTGTTCCGAGTAAAGATGGGTCAACTAGGAATGAATGTGGGGTGACAAAACTTCTCAAAGTTGTTAGGTTTTTCCTCTGCGGGTTACCCGGGAAGAGCGAGTAATCTGACCCATACTCTGGTGTACGCAGCCCGTCAGGAATACTCCTGGCTGTTTCCAACCCTTCTCTGACCATCTCAAGACTCGAACCTGAGACCTTTTGCAAGGATGTCAGGGGCCAGCCACTGGGCTAACTTGGGATGGTTAAACGCCCCAGATAATGATAACAAAAAAAAATCCTTTTTTTTTTTTTGGTTTGTAAATCTTTTGATCTCTTTTTAGTTACTAGGACAACTATTACTGTTTTGCTTCTTTCTTAGTTCACCTAACTAGCTTGTTCTTGGCCGTAGGTGTATTTTGGCTAGTAGTTTAAAGTAGAGAGAAACTGGAATATTGCTGGACGGATATTTGTTTTTCTTTTGTTTAATATTCATTTCATTAGTAAAGGAAACCATAACTAAATTGTAAGGCTTTATACAACCATTTTTCGTGACGTACCTTTGAATTTCATTTCCATTTCTGTATCATCTATCCGTTTGTAAAAGTTATTGCCATGTGTTTGAGACTTTGATTTAATTAGATTTTGTCGAGTGTCATCATTAGTCTACCGTAAGGGACAGCTCATTGGGGAACATAAAATGAGCAATATGCACCTTTTACATAGTATATAGAGATCATTCAAAAACTTTTTCATGGTAGGCATCAAGCATGCATGACCACATCCTGTTGTTAATAACAAAACTATTAGATGATTAGTTCATTATAGATGCCAAAGAGTATACAGAGTCGTACTAAATCGATTTGACATAATGTATTCCAGTTGAGTAATGAGTGTTCTCCTACCTGTAAAGGGAGCTACAGAAGCCAAAAAGATTTCACATTCATCAAGAAGAGCTCTTTCATGTAATTCTACACTGGCAACTTCAGCATCCAAAGTATGTGTTTTGTCCAACTGTAAATTTAGAATGAAAAATTGGCGTAAAACGATCGCAAAGAGCATTGAACTCGACTTGTTGTCTTGTTGATACTCCAACTAAAGCTGTATACTAATTTATATCGACAGGGTAATGCATTTTCTTCGTCTTCTCTTTGTAACTAAAAATTGTTCTTGTATGTAATAATTTGTACACATGTAAACAAGAAACAACTAGTTCTGCCTTTTTGTAAATTGACTTGTCCTGTATTCATTTTTTACTTTAACACCACATTACGAGGGTCTTATTCTAGTAATTAGTAAATAAATTATTAATTACAGAGTATTAATTATTAGGCGAGGATGACGGTGTTGGTTTCCATTCGGGTTCTCATGTGGGATTGGTTTCTGCTCAAAACTCGGCCTCGGGGTGAAGAATGAATGTTTGTGTTGCTATTCCTTCAGAGGTAATGTTCGAGCTCACATGGATTGTTGCGCCGTGAATGTTGGTAATGTTATTAGGGCCCTCGTTTCTAATCCAAAGGACTCGTCGAAGATTAACGCAAAATTGAAAACGCCAGCAGCGATCGATTCTTTTGTGTTACTGTACCAAGATGAAGGTGATGAGGTTGTGATTCCAAGTTGCCAGTTTGGCATGGATGGTTCGATTGGTGTATTGGAAGACAGCGCTTTTCTCGCGGGGCGCAAGAGCGGTAGTGGTAAGGCGGTTATGGGATCTTCTTTTGATTTTTTCAACAAGGTCACGAAGAATTTTGAGGCACATAAAGTTGAAGCAAACTAAAGTCAAGCCTAAAAATGGTGCATAGGTCCGAGTTGACAAAGTTCAATGTCGACGGCATTTGATTTGTTTGGTGTTTGCTTGGTAGTTGTCCGCTTGTCTCATTTCGATGTCGGTTGCTTTGGTTGTAGCAGGTGGTCAACGTTTTTCTTTTTGTTCTTTGTTATAGTTCGTGTGCTTTTTGTCTTTCTAGTTGTTTGGTTGGTTTTAGTTCGGTTGGTTTGTTCGACCCTTAGTTTTGGTTGTCTTGTTTAGTTTGGGCTGGGGTTATGCCTCCTTTGTATGTTGGTTGGGCTTCATTGTGATGAACTTCCCTTGTTTTTATATATTTATGTTTTTTCGTCAAAAGAAAAAAGAAGAGTTATTAATTATATCACATAATATAAACCGAAAATAAATAAAAAACTTAACTTAGAAAAATAAATCATTAAATAAATAAATAAATAAATAAATATAAAAATCTCTTCTATACATTATAATAAGAGAAAATTGCGCGGTTGGTCCCTGTGGTTTAAATGAAATAGGGTGTTTGGTCCCTGAACTTCATATTCGGGGTCCCTGTGATTTTCAAAACACGCGTGGTTGGTCCCTGTCAAGGACCAACCACCCCGAAAATGAAAGTTTAAAACATGTGTAGTTGGTCCCTGTTAGGGACCAACCACGCGTGTTTTAAAAATCACAGGTACCAACAACCCCGAATATGAAGTTCAGGGATCAAACACCCCATTTCATGTAAACCACAGGGACCAACCGCGCATTTTCTCTAATAATAAAGTCTTAATTGAGATATCATTAACACCAACTCTTAATCTACACCATTAAATTAAATCACTACTCCTATTTCTAAACCATTGGATCTAATTATAACTTAAGTCATTCTTAATCAATTTTATATCCTTAATACCCCTAACAAAAAAATACGCGGACCTTAACACATCTATTCGGATCTTCAGTTCTATTCGGATCTTGAGTTCTAACAAACGCATTAGGGCAAAAATCTCTAATGAACCCTCCTACATGCATCATCTTCAAAAATCATAGGTAATAATCACAATCGAACAAGGTTAGCGGGTTGATTTCCATCATCAATCGTTGATGTAGCATAATCAGTATCGAACAAGGACTAAAAAAATTAGGGTTCCATCCAAAAATATGCGTGACTCAAATGATACGATGAGGGATTCAACATTCAAATTGGTCGACGACGTAAATCCAATCCAGATGCAGGACTACAACTATTAGTCATTGATCGATTCGATTGTACTCTAAAGATTATGGTAACCTAGATTCCCATTCCAATTCATCTTCATCCAATGAGTATCAAAGAAGGTAGGTTTTATTATTGAGCTTTATATTGGCCATGGTAAAAGTCGTTTCATTAAACTTGAGAATGCACATAAAAAAGTTGTTAAAGATCTATGATATTATGTTTAGAGTTTTGATATTATGTTTCTGATTACTTGATTGCTGATGTACCATTTTTCTTTTGCAAAATAGAAACTTATTTCATTAAAAAAGTTAATGGTTATAAATAACAAACTCAAGGTACTGCAGCTATGGTTTGATGTACACCTACATACTTAATAAAGCTGAGCAAATCGTATTCAACAATGGATAATAGTACCCGAAGTTTGGTATCTTGTGCACACCAGAACTTTGTATTCATCACTTTGAGGCGGGACTGAATCATAAAAAATGAGGTATCCAACTGCTATAATATCCTGGTTCAATCCGATCATTTATGGTTTACTATTTTGATAAATAATGGGTAATTTCCTGTATAGGTAGAAAATATAGTTCGTTTAGCATTGAAACGTTACCTTAAGCACAACACCAACCTCATAAATACAGTCGATTGTTATAAAGCTACAAATATAATTTAATAGACATTTGACTATTGTAAAGCTATTATTGGAAGTGAATGGTGATGTTGGAGAAGTGGTACAAATTGTCAAAAGCAATGAGGTTGATTTGTGTTAATTTAAAGGTTTCTGAGTTTATGAGTTTTGGTGAGTATTTGAATGATTATAACTTATAAGTTCGTATAAACATTTATAGGTAGGATGGAACCAATATGTTACAATTGTTGACGGGAAATTAAAGTTTTCACTAGCGATTCCTGAAATAGGTACATGTGGGAATTATTAGTTTTCATTTGTGAAACTCTGAATGATCAAAAGAATGCTTATGAGGCCTCATGAAGACACAATTTGAGATCATAAACTCCTTACGCTACAATTTGAGATCATAAACTCCTTATGATGTATATCTAAGGTATATAAAAGTTTTTTAAATAATTAAAGTATGGTTTGTTTCGATTATTCAGGATGTTTTTGGCATAAGAATTTGCTTAGTTTCAAGATTTTTATGTATCAAATTTTAGGATTAAGATTGCACAGTTGAGCTCTTTGTGGTACCATTCTTGCTTTAAGAATGAGAAGCCAAATATAAAATTGCAGAGTCTATAGTTAACTTAACTGTTTAGATGCCTTTTGTAAAGCTATGACATAATGGAGAATGTGGGTTGATTCCAATAGTAGCCGTACAAAAATTCATTTGGTGTTTGTTAAATAAAAGAATATACTACTAAGAAAGATTTCGCCTTGATTATAATAAAGTCTTTCTTCGAGTTAACTCACGAGCTTTGCAAATGATATAGAATTCTGGGAATTAATGCTTTTGGCACTTAGTTTGACAAATTTTATAGTTCCACCATTTATGACAAGTGAGAAAAATGAGAGGTTAAGGGGGTTGGGTAATTGGTCAAAGCTTTCTCGAGTTAAATGGGTAATATTTGTGCAAATGAGTCGGCTAAAATAGGGTTGACCTAAATCACTTCTGTCCAACTTCTGATAGTTTCTAAACAATAAGTGTGTCAAATAGATACATTACAAAAATATTATATCTATTTGAAGAAAGTTGTATTATTAGTTAGTATTAATACACTTAGGGTAATTTTGACCAGAGAATTGTTAGGTAGTATTATTACACTCAGGGGAAACTTTTTGACATGTTTCAACATTTGCATTATGTAATATGATTGCGTCTAAGTTTATCATCTATTTCTTGATTGACAGGTCCTAGAAGGTAAAGTTTTTGTACATCAGAAGAAGGTAAAATAATTTAATCAAATTCTATAAACCATATACAAAGAATAGATGACGAACTGAATCAACACATTTGCCGCAAAAAAGTGCACGTGAACAAAATATTGGGGTACCAAACTTGCAGTTTATCATGTGTAGTAATAAGTCTATTCAATATGAGATGCCATAAAATGAACGCATGCTTTGTCTCAATTGAGTTTGATTCAATATTTGAAAAGCATCCAAATTTGAGGTATGGAGTGCAAAGCTCTCATTATTATTTATTAGCTACGCAAATCTGGTTGGATCAAAATTTTAGTCAGTGGTATATGCATTAGATCACCCATCTTGTAGATAATAAAATGTCTGGATGGCTTGCACTTTTTGATGATTTTGACAAACTAAAACCTGATAAGGATCAAAGTCTGATGTACTCCTTTTTCCCTTTCATAATATTTCTTATACTTCTTATATCAGCGATAATGTTAGCTTTTATGGTAGCTGGTAAACAATCATTTTGTTAATTGATTGTAGTCTCTGGTAATAATCTGCTAGAAAAGAAATACTTCAAAGTAAGTGTTGGTCCAACAATTGGTGTCAAAGGCTTTGTTATTTTGCTTTATCTTATTTTGCTTTTGCTTTGGAATATGATAAAGTTTTCAATACCTCAATAGTATCATTATACTAAAAGTGTTGTTATTGTAATGCTAAGTTGCAGGTGGATCTTTTATTCTACATAACCAAATTAGACGGTGAAATTGAGTTACATGTTAACCTCTGGCTACCCAAACAATGATGGTTGCGCATCTGATCATCAGGTGGTGTTTTTCGATTCCCGACACTTATTAGACTCCTAGCAAGTCACATCCAGTTCTTGGTGCCCCTGGTTAGTTTTGATTTTTTATGTTAAAGAAAGTTGTTTGTCCGAATTCTTTAAGACAATCGTTTGGTACAGCAGTTAGCGCGTATGACAGATGCACCAATACTTATTTCACTGCTCTATCCAGCACCCTAATGGATGATCGTGTATCATGGGCTAATAAGTCATGTAATTAGGGCAAGCGTTGAAAATGGAAGTCGGTGACAGATAGGAATTCCCATGTTGAAGTTAATGATGATTCCTGTCAAGGCTGTCATGTGAGGTAATTCTACTTCTATTATATTTTCTTATATTCTATATACAACTTGTAGCCAATTTTAGCGGACTATTTATTTGGGTTGTATGATGACTACACATGGCAAACGGTTCAAATTGGGTTGGTTTGGGTAACATGTCAAAACGGTTTTGGGTTGAAACGGGTCATTGGTCAAGCAGGTTAAAATTCAAATGGGTCCAAATGAGTGATGTTGGGTCGGTTTGGGTAACAGGGCAAATAGGTCATGGTTAAACAAGTCAAACAGGTCAAATGGGTCACGTGCATCAAATGGGTCAAACAGGTAATTGTGGTTTGATATTATTTAGGTGTTAATCAATTGATTCGATTCAAAAAAATATGTCTTTAGATAGGTAGTTCATTATTGAACAGTTTCCTTATTAACTTGCATATTCTTTTTTTCTAATTTGGTGGTTCTGAATTAATCATATTACATGTTCTTGCTATCAGTTTTTGTCTCTTGTCCAAATAAATCCAGTGGGGCTCACTCTGATTTCGGTAAGTTTATCATAGACTAAGCATTTTCTGATTTAATTTGTTGATCAGGTAATAATTATATGGACATTGCAAGTCTTTTCCTTTTCGATGGATACAGACATTCCAAGTCTTTTGACAGGCTTTCTCTTTGAATCTGGTTTTGAATCTGGTGCTATGCAAAATTTTTGATTCATTATTGAAACCCCTTAGTGCGACTTTAACAACTGATAAAGGTGACTCTAATTAGTATTGTTCAAAATGTTTTTAGTTGTGTTGAAGTGTGAGCAAGTTCTTCATTCTTTCATAGTTTAACTAAAATTTTGGAATAAACTTGATAATCATAGTAAGGATAGTAATATGTTTTATATGCTACTTTGGAATAACGTAATTGGGTTGACCTCTAATGTGAAGAGATATTAGCAGTTCTCATTTCTAGAACATGTGTGAGCATATTGGTGATACTGTAAAGGTGGCTATGTTGACCCATTTATATATTGAAGATGGATTTGGATTGCGTATGTTTGAAGATTGAAATTTTCATATCCTTTGTCTGAGATCCGTTGCATAACATACAATTAAATAAAGCATACATAATTTCTTAAATGTATTGCACCATTACAATATTTTCACAAAATAAACTTTAGACAAAAATAACTTTAAACGTTTATTTTTTATTTTGTTAGTTAATAATGAAACATATGTAGATGTTAACCAGGCCAAAAAAAAAAAAAAAAATGAACAATTTGAAAACTAATTTGATGAAAGAAGAAAGTGCTACTTGCTAAAGAGTTGGAAAATTTACAAAAAACTATAAACTTCTTTATCCGAACAAAATTTCGTCAATAAAAGTGATGATTGTGCTATGACAAACTTTGCAAGTCATTTGTCAAGTTTAACAGAAAAATTCACTATTTTGATAGATTTAATAGAACGGTTAAACCAAAATATACAATTTATATCTATAATATCACTGATTACATTGAAATAGTCAAATAATATATTTGGTAATGTTTCTTATGCATGGTGATAAATTGCGTGAAAAAAGTTTAAAGGATATGCGAAGTTCACTTACAGAAAAACAACAAGTTGCTTCAACGTTTACACTAAATGACTACTTCAAACGATTGGTTGCATTGAGTAATCTATGAGAAACTCGTCAGGAAAATATTTAACTACATGATAATGGTCTATTATCAAAAACTCATACTACACTACATTTTCGACGTGGTGTTATTAGTTATCTTTTTTATTTTTATTAATCATTTAAACTTTAATTATATTCAGTCTTTTTAAAATATTTAATCTATATCTCCAATTTTGTTCAGCTACATCATTTGCTTTTATTTGTATCTTATACGTAATATTTGTCGACTCAATTGATGTACTCATACATAATATATTTCATTTGTAATTTTTATTGCCGAAACCCGCGAATTCGCCGGTAGTAAATAAATAATAATATAAATATTTAATATTTAATCAATAATAATGCAAGATACAGAATTTCATAATTGCATAATCATAGGATATGCACATAAATTAGTCCCCAAGAAATCAAACAAACTCTGTCCCAATCTCAAGGGAAAATGGCTGAAGTTCAACCACCGGTGGATGGCCAAGTTAACGGCAGCGTAGCTACCGGAGCTCCGGCGACTGTCCTGGCAGAAACTGTCGTCGGTCCAACCAAACGTCAACGCCGGCCAAGCGTCAGATTAGGTGAAATTGGAGATCATCAACACACATATGACAACAATAATCACAATAAAAGAATCAAGCAAAATTGGAAATTTAACAAATTTTCAGCAAAAACTCCCAAATCTCAACAAACCCTGGATACCCAATTAAAAAATAATAACAATAATGGTATTGCATTTGGAGGTTGGAAGGTAAATGATTCAAAATGCTTATTAAGAAGGGGGTTTTCATCAAAAAAGCAGATCAAATCCAATTGGGTATCTGAAGATGATGATGATTATGATGACGCTGATAGGTATTCGGATCAAAGTTTGAATCTTTCTATGGATTATGGTGTTAAAAATAGAGATGGAAACAATGGAATCAGCGTTAGGGTTTCAGATGGTGATAAATCAAAATCTGATACTGATGGAATTAATTGGAACAATGGTGGTTTGGAAAGAAATGGTGTTAGGGTTTGGTTGAATCAAATAGGGTTAGGGAGATACTATTCAATTTTTGAGGTACATGAGGTTGATGATGAGGTATTGCCATTATTGACATTAGAAGATCTTAAAGATATGGGAATAAATGCTGTTGGATCAAGGCGGAAAATGTTTTGTTCAATTCAAAAACTTGGTAAAGGGTTCTCGTGATGAATAGAATTATCAAACGTTGCGCTGAGATCGATTGCAGGGTCATGAAATTAACTTGGTAATGACAACATGTATGGTTTGGCCCTTTTTGTGTACTTCAGTTGTAGTGATAAAATTGTTTTCCTTTAGAGTTTGTTCATGGTTATATACGAGTTTAAAAGATATGCAAAATTATATTATATAGATGAGTATTTGGAAGTATTTAAAGACTATATCATACATTAGTTTATACTGTCTTTTGTCAAAATTTTGCTCATATTGGTGTTTTAAATAGTCATGATTTTTGAAATTGTTTATTATTGTATGGTTATAACTTAGAAGCTTGGTGAAGGATTTCATGATGATTGTTAGTGATGGGTTGAAATCTTGATTTGAAGTTAAACAAAACGCCGTCAACGTTATGTAGAGGTATTACAGATTTGGATCAGCAAAATCAAATTGAATAGGCATAGGTATGTCTGAATGTCACTTGGCCCTTTCTTGTGTACTTTGGTTGTGGTGATAAAACTGTTTCTATATGGTAAAAATTGAGTTCAAATTGTTTAAGTTATATAATTTCATTTTTTAAACTCTATTCACCTATTACGTACAACACTTAATACACACACGTTGTCTCAAGTGAGACTTGAACCCACAAGCTATTTGGTAATGGGTTGCTCTTATTCACCAGGGACAAATGGCCTTTGGTTTATTTCGTGTATATTTATAATGTGATCAAATCAGTTTCTTGGATAAAAGCATAATAGTGATTTTGATAAAGGGAGAGCATTAATTAAACTTAGTATAAGTAATTGCATTAACATTTACAATAATAATTGCAGACCTGGAAATAAATGAAAATTATACAGCGAATTGCAGGTAATGAAAATATCTATATAATCGTATCTCGTCAGAGTGTGATAAGCGTCACTGGCTAACGGATACAGAGATAGTAACAGAAGCTAATATATAGTTATTTATCAAGAGCATTGTCCATGACAAAAACACTACTTAGTAGTTTGTCCCAAGTGCCGATGCTTTACTTAGCGGCAGGAGGAGCAGCACCGCCGGTTGTAGGCCTACAAAGAAAAGAAATTTAATCTTTTGAGCAAGATTAGAAAAGAAATTTTAATCTTTTGCCATTGCAATACAGGTGGCAAAATGAACAGGTTGGGCTGGTCAAAATGAGCTTTTTAGTAGGGGTCGGGTTAACCCAAGTCAATGTGTGTCGCTTTTTAAACTTAAAAAAAAATAAAAAAATGAAAAGGACAGTAATTCGTTAAAGTGACTTAACAGGTTTGTATATGTTAACACTACACTATAGGCAATTAGGATCATTCTGACTCGTTTGGGATGAAATACCAGCCAAGTCAACACAGTTCCTAAAAATGGGTTTTAAATGTCACCTCTAATTGTAGAATTTTTTTTTTTTTTTTTTTTTTTTTTTTTTTTTTGAAAGGCAAGTTGTCGCCATCACCCAGAGGGGACTTACCTTCGCGATCATATGCCATGCACGCACGCGCTTTCGGAAGGAAACCCGAATCACATTGTAGGAACCTGATCCTTAAACCATCCCGAGAGATAGGAGGACTAGGTTTGAATCCTGAATGGATCCGAAAACCCCCTGGGTCAATCTGGAGCTCTATATTTCAGGCAGATTGATTAATGGGATGGGTGTCTAGAAAGTGAGAAGAATATATAATTATTGGAGAAGGAACTTACAGTCCGACAAAAACTTTGAAGGCGTCGTAGATTCCCCATTGTGCTCCAGTAAGTGTTCCAATCATAAAGATACGAAGAGGAAGACCGCGAGTGAATAAACCAACCACTCCAAGTTTCTTGATAGCCTACACCCCCAAAGATTATTAAAGGTCTTTATTCTGAAATTTTGTATAGCCGACGCCATTTGCTTTTAAAGCATATCATGACTGAAAACAAATATGTCCATAAACAAATTTTTCATTTAGAAATAAAAATATACTTACATCACCAGCGGTAGCTCCTTGGGCATTGTTGAGGAAAGAAACCAAATTATCAGCTGGATGCGAGACAATGGCACAAAGTACACCGGCTACATAACCTCCAGCAAAACTTACTCCAAGTTGTGTCTGTTTGCTGCATTGATCCTTTGGCATCGGAATTGCGTACTTATACAACTTCTCCACAATCGTCTCAAAAGATGCAAACTTCATCATTGTATCTAAATGCATATACAATTTAACCTCTATCGTACTTTAATATTTTTGTAACTAAGGGGATGTTTGTTTTTTAAGACGTTTTTTGTCTAAAGATCTTGGAACAATGTCTGTAGAGAAGTTGTGGCCTAAAGGTTTGACTGGTAGTTTTTATGTCTATAAAATAACTTAATTTGTCTGCAGCACTAAAAGCACATTTCTGACATTATTTTTATCTTATATCTTCAGAAAACAAACAGTCTGCAGAACGTCTAGCATGCAGACATAAGACATAATAAGATTTGCAGCCTGAAAAACAAACAACACCTATGTTTTGCGGTGGTCAAATGTTAGAGAAATTAGTCAAAGTTACTAACTTACATGGAATTTGTCGTCCCCAAAGAGGAGCAATCCCTTTAAAAAGCCTGCAGAAGAATAACGAATATCAGATACATAGAATTCAGTAAGTCGTATATTTTTTATCTAAATAACTTATCGAATTACTCAATGTTATAGGATCGTACCCAGAAACACCGTCGGCCTTAATAAATTTTGGAAGGCCATCTGAGAGACCATTAGCGTATCCAGGCTTTGTCTGGACACGAACCTTAACAGCCTCAAAGGGACAAAGAGCAATATCAGCGATAAATTCAGCAGAAGCAGAACCAGCAAGGAAGATCAATGTTTTATACTTGGTTGCATACTCGGGGCCAGCTATATCAGAGTACGTTTTCTTGAAAAACTCATAAAACCCGAACTTGCAAGCACCTTGTGCGCTGTAACCGAGCAATGTTGGAACCCATCCCCTAAAAAATCCTTTCATTCCTTGCTCCTTAAATAACACTCCAAACCCAGAAGTAATACCCTTGTACTTTGTAGGGTTTATCTATACAAAGAGATCATATAATTTACAAAATCAAGATCAGGTGTAATTTTGAAAAATCATGTAAACTCATATTTACTTTTTTAGCAAGGTTGCAAACTCGCATCGGGGGGTAATCGATCGGGATTTTGGACTGGGTAATCAGTAATTTTGGGGATTAATCAGATTGGACTTTTTGTACAATAAATAATACTAAAATTCAAAATTATATGTTTAAATATAGAAGAAAACCATAAACTTTAAGATAATTCTCTAAAAACATAAATATAGCTGCTCATTTTGTTCAAAAAATCTAAAATTCTAGTTTAAATTCATGTTAAGATGTTGACTAAGTTTGACTTAGACCGATTTTGACCAACAAATCCAATTTTGACCCATTAACCGACATTGACCAATCAATTGGAAAGTCAGAACGGACTATTCTTAAAAAGGATTAAATGTGATTAATCAGGAGTAATTGAGGTTCTTTGCAATAGTGCTTTTCTGTTTTAAATCCACGTTCATATATAAAGATTAGGCCTGCATTTGTATTCCAAAAATGTGTTATATGCAAAACGAATTAACAATTACGATTAAGCATATGTTTAGGACTGGTTTAGGGACATATAACATTACTCTTTAACAAAATTTATTACATGCACACGAGAATTAAATCAACCTGCATATTACATTTGACGAGATCCAACGGAGTAACGGCCATATGAGTAACACCACAGCTAATAATACCACCAACCGTACATGCTCCGTAATATGTCGGAGAAAACATTTCTATCTTACGTGGCTCATTTGGAGCTTGGATCACAACGCCTTTTGACGGCGGGGATGAAACAAAATGTGTATGTTTCGAGGGGTAAAATGAGTTCGGTTGATTTGAATTCAAGTGATCAAAGTTGATGAATGGTTTAGGTGAGTAGAGGAAGGTTGGGATCAAAGGTTGTCGTGAGTTGTCCATGAATTCCATTGTGATTGAAAATAATATAATGTGTTAATTTGGAGATTGAAAGAATAGAGATATGATATGAATTGATGATGAGATTAAGATAGAGATAATTAGGGTTAATTTGGCAATGAAGGTGTAATTGATGGAGGAAAATGAAAGAAGAAAAATTGCATGCGAATTTGAAGGCTATTCACTTGTTGATTCAATTTAATTCAATTCACACAAGACTTTGGATGGTATTTACTTATTTAATATTTTCACACTATTTGTTATGATTATATATTATAGATTAATTATTAATATTAATATTAATATTAATTATAAACCCCCCTCCCCACCGCACCCGCAACGCGATGTGCAGAATGCACCCTTGGGTGGAATTCAATGGTAAAGAGACAACCTTGTATGCAATACTGCACCCCCACGGGAGTCACACTCCCGACCTCTCGTTAAGAGAGGCAGGCCACTATCACATGAGCTAGAACATAAAGTTTATAGATTAATTATATACATATACATTTCAATATATCATATGTAGATATAGATACCGAAGGAGAACAAATATTTAATCAAAATTAAACTACAGATTTACTGTACTATTTAGCGAGGTTTGAACTTAAAAATCTTTATGAAGATGTGATCACGGTAACCACTAAGTTATGGTCACATACTTGAAAGTTGAAAAAGTTGGGAAGACCACGTACAAACCAGTTACCACTTCGATTAACTCACGCAAAGTTGAGCAATAATTCACCCTCTCCTTTTTTCCGATCTTACACGCTGCCATAGTTGAAATGTCCCGTTCATATTGATTATAAACGTTCCATATTAATTGATTTCGTTGCGAGGTTTTAACCTCTATATGAGACGTTTTTCAAAGACTGCATTCGTTTTTAAAACAAACCATAACCTTTATTTTATCGACAATGTTAAAAAGTCACCACCTAGATTATCCAGAAATGATAATCTAAAAATATCACACTTACACACTACCAATACATATTGGTTTACAATATTAATATGTTACAACAAAGTAAATCTCGAATGCAGTTTTAAACAATATTATACAAGCATGCTGACACCAAATCTTGTTCATATATTAGCATGCAACAGCGGAAGCTCTTAATAATCACCTGAGAGTAATCATGCTTTAAACGTCAACAAAAATGTTGGTGAGTTATAGGTTTAACCTATATATTTATCAAATCGTAATAATAGACCACAAGATTTCATATTTCAATATACATCCCATTCATAGAGATAAAAATCATTCATATGGTTTGAACACCTGGTAACCGACATTAACAGATGCATATAAGAATATCCCCTATTATTCCGGGACATCCATCGGACATGATAAAACAACATCGAAGTACTAAAGCATCCGCTACAACGGATGGGGTTTGTTGGACCCAATAGATCTATCTTTAGGATTCGCGTCAATTAGTAGACTGGTTTACTAATTCTTAGGTTACCAAGTAAAAAAGGGCATATTCGGCTTTGATCGTTCAACCATAGAAAGTAGTTTCATGTACTTGTGTCTATTTTGTAAAGCATTTATAAAGCTGCATGTATTCTCATCCCAAAAATATTAGATTTTAAAAGTTGGACTATAACTCACTTTCACAGATTTTTACTTCGTCGGGAAGTAAGACTTGGTCACTGGTCGATTCACGAACCTATAACAAATATGTACATATATATCAAAGTATGTTCAAAATATATTTACAACATTTTTAATACGTTTTACTGTTTTAAGTTTATTAAGTCAGCTGTCCTCGTTAGTAACCTACAACTAGTTGTCCACAGTTAGATGTATAGAAATAAATCGATATATATTATCTTGAATCAATCCACGACCTCGTGTATACAAGCCTCAGGCTAGATCACAACTCAAAGTATATATAATATTTTGGAATCAACCTCAACCCTGTATAGCTAACTCCAACATTACTGCATATAGAGTGTCTATGGTTGTTCTGAAATATATATATATAGATGGGTCGATATGATATGTCAAAACAGTGTATTCGTATCTATGTTATCTCAAGATTACATAATATATTAGAATACATGTATAATACAATATGAGTTAGCTAGGATATGATTAATATAGATTTGTTACCAATTTTCACGTAGCTACAACAAGAAAAATTATCCAATCTTGTTTTACCCATAACTTCTTCGTTTTAAATCCGTTTTGAGTGATTCAAGTTGCTATGGTTTCATATTGAACTTAATTTTATGAATCTAAACAGAAAAAGTATAAGTTTATAGTCGGAAATACAGGTTACAAGTCGTTTTTGTAAAGGTAGTCATTTCAGTCGAAAGAACGACGTCTAGATGACCATTTTGGAAAACATACTTCCACTTTGAGTTTAACCATGATTTTTGGATATAGTTTCATGTTCATAAGAAAAATCATTTTCCCAGAAAAAAAACTTTTAAATCAAAGTTTATCATAGTTTTTAATTAACTAACCCAAAACAGCCCGCGGTGTTGCTACGACGGAGTATATCCGATTTTACGGTGTTTTTCGTGTTTTCAGGTTTTAAAACATTAAGTTAGCATATCATAAAGATATAGAACATGTGTTTAGTTGATTTTAAAAGTCAAGTTAGAAGGATTATATTTTGTTTGCGAACAAGTTTAGAATCTACTAAACTATGTTCTAGTGATTACAAGTTTAAACCTTCGAATAAGGTAGTTTTATATATATGAATCGAATGATGTTATGAACATCATTACTACCTCAGGTTTTGTGGATAAACCTACTGGAAATGAGAAAAATATATCTAGCTTCAAAGGATCCTTGGATGACTTGAAAGTTCTTGAAGTAGAATCATGACACGAAAACAAGTTCAAGTAAGATTTTCACTCGAAATAGAGATAGTTATAGTTATAGAAATTGAATCAAAGTTTGAATATGAGTATTACCTTGTATTAGAAATATATCTTACTGTAAATAAGAAATATTTCTTGAGCTTAGATGATTACTTGGATTGGATTAGAAAGCTTGAAAGTAATCTTGCAAACTTGATAGTATTCTTGATTTTATGAAACTAGAACTTATAGAATTTATGAAGAACACTTAGAACTTGAAGATAGAACTTGAGAGAGATCAATTAGATGAAGAAAATTGAAGAATGAAAGTGTTTGTAGGTGTTTTTGGTCGTTGGTATATGGATTAGATATAAAGGATGTGTAAGTTTGTTTTCATGTAAATAATTCATGAATGATTTATAATATTTTTTGTAATTTTGTGAGATATTTCATGCTAGTTGCCAAATGATGGTTCCCACATGGTTAGGTGACTCACATGGGCTGCTAAGAGCTGATCATTGGAGTGTATATACCAATAGTAAATACATTTAGAAGCTGTGAATTGTACGAGTACAAATACGAGTGCATACGAGTAGAATTGTTGATGAAAATGAATGAGGATGTAATTGTAAGCATTTTTGTTAAGTAGAAGTACTTTGATAAGTGTCTTGAAGTCTTTCAAAAGTGTATAAATACATATTAAAACACTACATGTATATACATTTTAACTGAGTCGTTAAGTCATCGTTAGTCGTTACATGTAAGTGTTGTTTTGAAACCTTTAAGTTAACGATCTTGTTAAATGTTGTTAACCCATTGTTTATTATATTTAATGAGATGTTAAATTATTATATTATCATGATAATATGATGTATTAATATATCTTAATATGATATATATACATTTAAATGTCGTTACAACAATAATCGTCATTCATATATAACATCATATAATTTTTACAAGTTTTAACGTTCGTGAATCGCCGGTCAACTTGGGTGGTCAATTGTCTACATGAAACTCATTTCAAATAATCAAGTCTTAACAAGTTTGATTGCTTAACATGTTGAAAACATTTAATCATGTAAATATCAATTTCATTTAATATATAAATATCTAAACATGGAAAAGTTCGGGTCACTACAGTACCTACCCGTTAAATAAATTTCGTCCCAAAATTTTAAGCTGTTGAAGGTGTTGACGAATCTTCTGGAAATAGATATGGGTATTTCAGCTTCATTTGATCTTCACGCTCCCAGGTGAACTCGGGTCCCCTTCGAGCATTCCATCGAACCTTGACGATCGGTATCTTATTTTGCTCGAGCCTTTTAACCTCACGATCCATTATCTCGACGGGTTCTTCAATGAATTATAGTTTTTCATTGATTTTAATTTCGTCTAAAGGAATAGTGAGATCTTCTCTAGCTAAGCACTTCTTCAGATTCGAGACGTGAAAGGTATTATGTACATTGGCGAGTTGTTGAGGTAATTCAAGTCGGTAGGCTACTGGTCCGACACGATCTAAAATCTTGAATGGTCCAATGTATCTTGAATTTAGTTTCCCCCGTTTACCAAATCGAACAACGCCTTTCCAAGGCGAAACCTTAAGCATGACCATCTCTCCAATTTCAAATTTTATATCTTTCCTTTTAAGGTCCGCGTAGCTCTTTTGTCGACTCTGAGCGGTTTTCAACCGTTGTTGAATTTGGATGATTTTCTATGTAGTTTCTTGGATTATCTCCGGACCCGTAATCTGTCTATCCCCCAATTCATTCCAACAAATTGGAGATCTGCACTTTCTACCATAAAGTGCTTCAAATGGCGCCATCTCAATACTTGAATGATAACTGTTGTTGTAGGAAAATTCCGCTAACGGTAGATGTCGATCACAACTGTTTCCAAAATCAATAACACATGCTCGTAGCATGTCTTCAAGCGTCTGTATCGTCCTTTCGCTCTGCCCATCAGTTTGTGGATGATAGACAGTACTCATGTCTAGACGAGTTCCCAATGCTTACTGTAATGTCTGTCAAAGTCTTGAAACAAATCTTCCATCCCTATCAGAGATAATAGAGATTGGTATTCCATGTCTGGAGACAACTTCCTTCAAATATAATCGCGCCAACTTCTCCATTTTATCATCTTCTCTCATTGGCAGAAAGTGTGCTGATTTGGTGAGAATATCGACTATTACCTAAATAGCATCATAACCACTTGCAGTCCTTGGAAATTTAGTAATAAAATCCATGGTAATGTTTTCCCATTTCCATTCCGGGATTTCAGGTTGTTGAAGTAGACCTGATGGTTTCTGATGTTCAGCTTTGACCTTAGAACACGTCAAGCATTCTCCCACATATCTAGCAATATCGGCTTTCATACTCGGCCACCAAAAGTGCTTCTTGAGATCTTTGTACATCTTTCCCGCTCCTGGATGTATTGAGTATCTGGTTTTATGTGCTTCCTTAAGTACCATTTCTCTCATACCTCCAAACTTTGGTACCCAAATTCTTTCAGTCCTATACCGGGTTCCGTCTTCCCGAATATTAAGATGTTTCTCCGATCCTTTGGGTATTTCATTCTTCAAACCTCCCTCTTTTAAAACTCCCTGTTGCGCCTCCTTTATTTGAGTAGTAAGGTTAGTATGAATAATTATGTTCATAGCTTTTACTCGTATAGGTTCTCTATCCTTTCTGCTCAAGGCATCGGCTATCACATTTGCCTTCCTCGGGTGGTAACGAATCTCAAAGTCGTAATCATTCAACAGTTCAATCCACCTACGCTGTCTCATGTTCAGTTGTTTCTGATTAAATATATGTTGGAGACTTTTGTGGTCGGTATATATAATACTTTTGACCCCATATAAGTAGTGCCTCCAAGTCTTTAATGCAAAAACAGCAGCGCCCAATTCCAAATCGCGAGTCGTATAATTTTGCTCGTGAATCTTCAATTATCTGGACGCATAAGCAATTACCTTCGTTCGTTGCATTAATACACAGCCGAGGCCTTGCTTTGAGGCGTCAAAATATATCACAAAATCATCATTCCCTTCAGGCAATGACAATATAGGTGCCGTAGTTAACTTTTTCTTCAACAATTGTAACGCTTTCTCCTGCTCATCCTTCTATTCAAATTTCTTCCCTTTATGCGTTAATGCAGTCAAAGGTTTTGCTATTTTGGAAAAATCTTGGATGAACCTTATGTAGTAACCAGCCAGTCCTAAAAATTGGCGTATATGCTTCGGAGTTTTCGGGGTTTCTCACTTTTCAACGGTTTCAATCTTTGGTGGATCCACCTGAATACCTTCTTTGTTCACTATGTGTCCGAGGAATTGAACTTCTTCCAACCAAAATGCACACTTTGAAAACTTAGCGTACAGTTTTTCTTTCCTTAACAACTCTAGCACTTTTCTCAAATGTTCTTCGTGCTCTTGGTCATTCTTTGAGTAAATAAGTATGTCATCAATGAAAATAATGACAAACTTGTCAAGGTATGGTCCACACACTTGGTTCATGAGGTCCATGAACACAGCTGGTGCGTTAGTTAACCCAAACGGCATAACCATTAACTCGTAATGATCGTAACGCGTCCTAAAAGCAGTCTTTGGAATATCATCCTCGTTCACCCGCATTTGATGATACCCAGAACGTAAATAAATCTTCGAATAAACCAACGAGCCTTGTAGTTGATCAAATAAGTCGTCGATTCTCGGTAGTGGGTAGCGGTTCTTGATGGTAAGTTTGTTCAACTCTCGGTAGTCGATACACAACCTAAATGTACCATCCTTCTTCTTGACAAACAAAATAGGAGCTCCCCACGGTGATGTGCTTGGTCGAATGAAACCACGCTCTAAAAGTTCTTGTAACTGACTTTGTAATTCTTTCATTTCGCTGGGTGCGAGTCTATATGGAGCATGAGCTATTGGTGCAGCTCCCGGTACAAGGTCTATTTGAAATTCAACGGATCGGTGTGGAGGTAGTCCCGGTAATTCTTTCGGAAATACATCGGGAAATTCTTTTGCGACGGGAACATCATTGATGTTCTTTTCTTCAGAATTGACTTTCTCGACGTGTGCTAGCACAGCATAGCAACCTTTTCTTATTAGTTTTTGTGCCTTCAGGTTACTAATAAGATTTAAATTCGCGTTGCTCTTTTCTCCGTACATCATTAAGGGTTTTCCTTTTTCTCGTATAATGTGAATTGCATTTTTGTTACAAACGATCTCTGCTTTCACTTCTTTCAACCAGTCCATACCGATTATCACATCAAAACTCCCTAACTCTACTGGTATCAAGTCAATCTTAAATGTTTCGCTAACCAGTTTAATTTCTCGATTCCGACATATATTATCTGCTGTAATTAATTTGCCGTTTGCTAATTCGAGTAAAAATTTATTATCCAAGGGTGTCGGTGAACAACTTAGTTTAGCACAAAAATCTCTACTCATATAGCTTCTATCCGCACCCGAATCAAATAAAACATAAGCAGATTTATTGTCAATGAGAAACGTACCCGTAACATGCTCCGGGTCTTCCTGCGCTTCTGTCGTATTAATATTGAAAACTCTTCCGCGGCCCTGCCCATTAGTATTCCCCTGATTCGGGCAATTTCTACTAAAGTGGCCCGGTTTTCCACATCCAAAACAAACTATGGCGGTGTTATTTGTTCCAACATTATTTATTCTTTTAGTTCTGTTATGCATTGGTCCGTAGATTTCGCACTTCTTCGTGCTATGACCATTTCTTTTACACTTGTTGCAAAATGTCGTACAGAACCCCAGGTGATGTTCTTCACATCTTTGGCATGGCTGTTTTTGGTTTTTGTTGCCATTGTTATTATTGAGATTGTTGTTGGGATTGTTATTGTTGCTGTTGTTGTTGTTGTTGTTGTTGTTGTTGTTGTTGTTGTTGTTGTTGTTGTTGTTGTTGTTGTTATTGTTGTTGGGACGTTTATTGTAGTTGTTGTTGGGACGTTTATTGTAGTTGTTGTTGGGACGTTTGTTGAAGTTATTGTTGCGATTGATGTTGCGGTTATTGGGATAGTTATTGCGATTGTGGTTGTGATTGTTGTTGTATTGGTGACTCTTGTCATTGGTTTCTTCCCACTTTCTCTTGACTTGTTTCATGTTAGCCTCTTCGGTCGACTGCTCTTTAATCCTTCCTTCGATCTGGTTCACTAACTTGTGAGCCATTCGACTTGCCTTTTGTATGGAGGTGGGCTCGTGTGAACTCACATCTTCTTGAATCCTTTCCGGTAACCTTTTTACAAATGCGTCGATCTTCTCTTCTTTGTCTTTGAACGTTCTGGGACACAATAGGCACAATTCTGTGAATCGTCGTTCGTATGTGTTGATATCGAAACCTTGCGTTCGTAATCCTCTAAGCTCTACCTTGAGCTTATTGACCTCCTTTCTGGGACGATACTGCTCGTTCATCAATTGCTTGAATGCTGACCATGGTAGTGTGTGACGATCGCTCCAAATCCATATGGACGAACACGTCATTCATCGATTTCATTGCGAGGTATTTGACCTCTATATGATACGTTTTGTAAACATTGCATTCTTTTGAAAAGGCACACCATAAATGAATATTTAAATCAAAGGTTTTCGACATCTGATGATGTCTACATATAGACAATCACCATAAATAATAGTTTATAACAGTACTTCCGTTGACAATGCAGTTAAAATAAGATACATGGTGATGATTTGGTGAATGCAACGTTTCCTTGAAAAATATGCCATGTAAGACTCCATGCACATAGCTTGTCTAACATATAAGCAAACAGCGGAAGACTTCTAGGGAACCTGAGAATAAACATGCTAACAAGTGTCAACACAAAGGTTGGTGAGTTCATAGTTTTAATGTTTTGCATAATCTGTACATAAAGGTGGATCACAAGATTTCAGTTGTTTCATCCAGAAACGTTTATCAAAATATTCTACGAAATTGAGCACCCTGGTAACTAAACTTAACGTATATATATTTTATACCCTTTGTGTAGTGACCCGAACTTTTCCGAACCTTTCTATGATTATATGTTTAATGAAAACTATATTTACATGATTAAATGTTTCCAACATGTTAAGCAATCAAACTTGTTAAGACTTGGTTAACTGAAACGTAAATTTTGTAATCGTCTGATTACCCAGTTTGACCAATGATTCACGAACGCTATAAGTTGTAGTGACCCGAACTTTTCCATGTATATATATATTAATTGAGATTGATATTTACATGATTAAATGTTTCCAACATGTTAAGCAATCAAACTTGTTAAGACTTGATTAATTGAAATATGTTTCATATAGACAATTGACCACCCAAGTTGACCGGTGATTCACGAACGTTAAAACTTGTAAAAACTATATGATGACATATATATGGATATATATATAGTTAACATGATACTATTATAAGTAAACATATCATTAAGTATATTAACAATGAACTACATATGTAAAAACAAGACTACTAACTTAATGATTTTTAAACGAGACATATATGTAACGATTATCGTTGTAAAGACATTTAATGTATATATATCATATTAAGAGATATTCATACATGATGATATCATGATAATATAATAATTTAAAATCTCATTTGATATTATAAACATTGGGTTAACAACATTTAACAAGATCGTTAACCTAAAGGTTTCAAAACAACACTTACATGTAACGACTAACGATGACTTAACGACTCAGTTAAAATGTATATACATGTAGTGTTTTAATATGTATTTATACACTTTTGAAAGACTTCAATACACTTATCAAAATACTTCTACTTAACAAAAATGCTTACAATTACATCCTCGTTCAGTTTCATCAACAATTCTACTCGTATGCACCCGTATTCGTACTCGTACAATACACAGCTTTTAGATGTACGTACTATTGGTATATACACTCCAATGATCAGCTCTTAGCAGCCCATGTGAGTCACCTAACACATGTGGGAACCATCATTTGGCAACTAGCATGAAATATCTCATAAAATAACAAAAATATGAGTAATCATTCATGACTTATTTACATGAAAACAAAATTACATATCCTTTATATCTAATCCATACACCAACGACCAAAAACACCTACAAACACTTTCATTCTTCAATTTTCTTCATCTAATTGATCTCTCTCAAGTTCTATCTTCAAGTTCTAAGTGTTCTTCATAAATTCTACAAGTTCTAGTTACATAAAATCAAGAATACTTCCAAGTTGCTAGCTCACTTCCAATCTTGTAAGGTGATCATCCAACCTCAAGAAATCTTTGTTTCTTACAGTAGGTTATCATTCTAATACAAGGTAATAATCATATTCAAACTTTGGTTCAATTTCTATAACTATAACAATCTTATTTCAAGTGATGATCTTACTTGAACTTGTTTTCGTGTCATGATTCTGCTTCAAGAACTTCGAGCCATCCAAGGATCCGTTGAAGCTAGATCCATTTTTCTCTTTTCCAGTAGGTTTATCCAAGGAACTTAAGGTAGTAATGATGTTCATAACATCATTCGATTCATACATATAAAGCTATCTTATTCGAAGGTTTAAACTTGTAATCACTAGAACATAGTTTAGTTAATTCTAAACTTGTTCGCAAACAAAAGTTAATCCTTCTAACTTGACTTTTAAAATCAACTAAACACATGTTCTATATCTATATGATATGCTAACTTAATGATTTAAAACCTGGAAACACGAAAAACACCGTAAAACCGGATTTACGCTGTCGTAGTAACACCGCGGGCTGTTTTGGGTTAGTTAATTAAAAACTATGATAAACTTTGATTTAAAAGTTGTTATTCTGATAAAATGATTTTTTATTATGAACATGAAACTATATCCAAAAATTATGGTTAAACTCAAAGTGGAAGTATGTTTTCTAAAATGGTCATCTAGACGTCGTTCTTTCGACTGAAATGACTACCTTTACAAAAACGACTTGTAACTTATTTTTCCGACTATAAACCTATACTTTTTCTGTTTAGATTCATAAAATAGAGTTCAATATGAAACCATAGCAATTTGATTCACTCAAAACGGATTTAAAATGAAGAAGTTATGGGTAAAACAAGATTGGATAATTTTTCTCATTTTAGCTACGTGAAAATTGGTAACAAATCTATTCCAACCATAACTTAATCAACTTGTATTGTATATTATGTAATCTTGAGATACCATAGACACGTATACAATGTTTCGACCTATCATGTCGACACATCTATATATATTTCGGAACAACCATAGACACTCTATATGTGAATGTTGGAGTTAGCTATACAGGGTTGAGGTTGATTCCAAAAAATATATAGTTTGAGTTGTGATCAATACTGAGATACGTATACACTGGGTCGTGGATTGATTCAAGATAATATTTATCGATTTATTTCTGTACATCTAACTGTGGACAACTAGTTGTAGGTTACTAACGAGGATAGCTGACTTAATAAACTTAAAACATCAAAATATATTAAAAGTGTTGTAAATATATTTTGAACATACTTTGATATATATGTATATATTGTTATAGGTTCGTGAATCAACCAGTGGCCAAGTCTTACTTCCCGACGAAGTAAAAAAATCTGTGAAAGTGAGTTATAGTCCCACTTTTAAAATCTAATATTTTTGGGATGAGAATACATGCAGGTTTTATAAATGATTTACAAAATAGACACAAGTACGTGAAACTACATTCTATGGTTGAATTATCGAAATCGAATATGCCCCTTTTTATTAAGTCTGGTAATCTAAGAATTAGGGAACAGACACCCTAATTGACGCGAATCCTAAAGATAGATCTATTGGGCCTAACAAACCCCATCCAAAGTACCGGATGCTTTAGTACTTCGAAATTTATATCATATCCGAAGGGTGTCCCGGAATGATGGGGATATTCTTATATATGCATCTTGTTAATGTCGGTTACCAGGTGTTCACCATATGAATGATTTTTATCTCTATGTATGGGATGTGTATTGAAATATGAAATCTTGTGGTCTATTGTTATGATTTGATATATATAGGTTAAACCTATAACTCACCAACATTTTTGTTGACGTTTTAAGCATGTTTATTCTCAGGTGATTATTAAGAGCTTTCGCTGTCGCATACTTAAATAAGGACGAGATTTGGAGTCCATGCTTGTATGATATTGTGTAAAAACTGCATTCAAGAAACTTATTTTGTTGTAACATATTTGTATTGTAAACCATTATGTAATGGTCGTGTGTAAACAGGATATTTTAGATTATCATTATTTGATAATCTACGTAAAGCTTTTTAAACCTTTATTGATGAAATAAAGGTTATGGTTTGTTTTAAAATGAATGCAGTCTTTGAAAAACGTCTCATATAGAGGTCAAAACCTCGCAACGAAATCAATTAATATGGAACGTTTTTAATCAATAATAATGGGACATTTCAGTTGGTATCAGAGCGTTGGTCTTAGAGAACCAGAATTTTGCATTAGTGTGTCTTATCGAGTTGTTAGGATGCATTAGTGAGTCTGGACTTCGACCGTGTTTACTTGAAAAATGATTGCTTAACAAATTTTGTTGGAAACTATATATTTTTAACATGTGAATATTATGTGATATATTAATCCCTTAACGCGTTTGATATTATTTGATAGATATCTACCTCTAGAACAAGTCTCATTGACTCACCTAATAATAATGAAGAGTCAAATGTAAATTGGAATGATTCGTGGACTGATTCACAAGTTCCCGAAGAGGAACCGGAAGAAGAGTCGGAACCGGAAGAAGAATCGGAACCGGAAGAAGAGTCGGAACCGGAAGAAGAATCGGAACCGGAAGAAGAATCGGAACCGGATGAAGAAATAGAACCGGTGGGGGAAATAATAAAACGGTTAAGTAAAAGAAAATCCTCAACCAACCGACTAAGGTTAATTATGGTCAATGGTGTTTCCGCCAAGGAAGCATAATATTGGGAGGATTACCAATTCTCCGATGAATCGGATTCCGACGAGAATTCCGATGATGTTATAGAAATTACCCCAACTGAATTTAAAAAGGCAAAAGAAAATAATAAGGGAAAGGGCATAAAAATAGAGAAATCTAATTCCAACCCCGATGAACTTTATATGTATCGTCAACCCCCGAAGTCCTTAAGTTGTAACAATGACCCGGGAACCTCTAAACCACCAGGTTTTTCTAAACCAATGTGGAAAACGACGGCTCGTATTAGGGGAACATCATATATCCCTAGAAACTTAGCAAAACGATCCAAAACCGAAGAAGAAGAAACAAGCGAGTCGGAATAAGATAGTTGTATTCGTGTGGTGTAATATATGTAATATAGTGTGCTTATGCTTTATGATATATGTAAAAATTACTTGTATTAATAAGTATTTTTTTTATGAATCTAACTCTTGTCTATTTTACAGTATAAAAACACAAAATGGATAGACAACCCAATATTTTAAGAGACCTACCCGGAGACATGATTGATGAAATCTTGTCTAGAGTCGGTCAGAATTCTTCGGCACAACTATTTAAGGCGAGATCAGTTTGTAAGACATTCGAAGAACGTTCCAAGAATGCCTTGGTTTATAAAAGGCTTTCGTTCGAAAGATGGGGGATATCACATTGGGAAATCCATAAGTTACGATGTGTTTACTTTGACGCATATATTGCGGGGAACCCAAATGCTATTTTACGCAATGGGTTAAGAAATTATTTTGACTCAATATATCCGAATATTGGACTTCGTGATTTAGAAAAAGCGGCTAACATGCAACATAAAGAAGCATGTTATGCTTACAGATTAGTAATGTTCGCTTCTCACCAAAGTGAGAACAAGAACATCGGGCTACAACTATTAAACAAAACGTTCCCACAAGTGACGGAGTCGGTAATTGGGGTAAGAAATGAGGTTTTTAGATTGTTACGGGACTGTTGGACATTACGTAACCCTCGTCCCTTTGACGACGTTACAACACGCTGTCTTATCAACGGCCATAACGGTTATGTTCCACAAGACCAAGGATGGGAAGTAGTCCTAGTAAAACCAGAATGCATGACTTGTTTCTGGACGTATGAATTACGTGTCTTTATTGCCTTTGCTGAACGACTTGTGTACTAGCTAGAATTATCTTCACAACCATCTTGTATCAAATTTATTGTGTGTTATATTTCATGCTATATGTAAAATAAGCGGTATTGTAAGTTTGTAAAATATTGTGTAAAAGTTTGAACGCGAAATATTATTATAATCAGTTTTTCATATAGAATTGTAGTAGTTGAATTGTATATTAGCTACTAAGTATGAACTTAACGGGTAGGTACTACCCGAATTTAAACTTATAAAACGCTAATATGAAGAAAAAGCTTTTATAAATGAGTTCATATTATGCTACGAAATACTATTAACTACTCTTAATATTCTGTATGATTAACTTGTTCCATTTGACTATTTTGAAGGAAATGGCACCGACTACTCGACACACCGTGAATATGAATGAAGAGGAATTCCGTACTTTTCTAGCTTCAAACATAGCCGCAGTACAGGCTGCGCTACATACCAACAATAACCTTGGATCTAGCAGTACAGGAAATCGTGTAGGATGCACCTACAAAGAATTCACTGCCTGCAAACCTTTGGAATTTGATGGAACCGAAGGACCGATCGGATTGAAACGGTGGACCGAGAAGGTTGAATCGGTGTTTGCCATAAGTAAGTGTACTGAAGAGGACAAAGTGAAGTACGCTACGCATACCTTCACAGGTTCTGCGTTAACATGGTGGAATACCTATCTAGAGCAAGTGGGACAAGACGATGCGTACGCACTACCGTGGTCAGCATTCAAGCACTTGATGAACGAGAAGTACAGTCCCAGAACCGAGGTCAATAAGCTCAAGACAGAACTTAGAGGGTTACGAACCCAAGGATTTGATATTACCACGTACGAAAGACGATTCACAGAATTATGCCTATTGTGTCCGGGAGCATTCGAAGATGAGGAAGAGAAGATCGACGCGTTTGTGAAAGGATTACCGGAAAGAATCCAAGAAGATATAAGTTCACACGAGCCCGCCTCCATACAACAGGCATGTAGAATGGCTCACAAACTAGTGAACCAGATTGAAGAAAGAATTAAAGAACAGACTGCTGAAGAGGCCAATGTGAAGCAAGTCAAAAGAAAGTGGGAGGAAAACGGTGATAAGAATCACCAATACAACAACAACAGCAATTACAACAATAATCGCAACAATTATCCCAACAATCGCAACATCAATCGCAACTACAATAAACGGCCCAACAACAACAACAACAACAACAACAACAACAACAACAACAACAACAACAACAACAACAACAACAACAACAACAACAGCAACTACAACAATCATCCCAATAACAATAATAACCGCAACAACAACAACAATCAGAAGCAGCTATGCCAAAGGTGAGAAAAGTATCACTCGGGGTTCTGCACCAAATTTTGCAACAAGTGTAAAAGAAATGGTCATAGCGCGGCGAAGTGTGAGGTCTACGGACCAGGGGTTAATAGAACGAAAGGAACAAATGGTGTCGGAACGAGTAATGGCGGAGCAAGTAGTGTCGGAGCAAGTTATGCCAATGTAGTTTGTTATAAATGTGGAAAACCGGGCCACATTATTAGAAATTGCCCGAACCAGGAGAACACGAATGGACAAGGCCGCAGAAGAGTTTTCAATATTAATGCGGCAGAGGCACAGGAAGACCCGGAGCTTGTTACGGGTACGTTTCTTATTGACAATAAATCTGCTTACGTTTTATTTGATTCGGGTGCGGATAGAAGCTATATGAGTAGAGATTTTTGTGCTAAATTAAGTTGTCCATTGAAGCCTTTGGATAGTAAATTTTTACTCGAATTAGCAAATGGTAAATTAATTTCAGCAGATAATATATGTCGGAATCGAGAAATTAAACTGGTTAGCGAAACATTTAAGATTGATTTGATACCAGTAGAGTTAGGGAGTTTTGATGTGATAATCGGTATGGACTGGTTGAAAGAAGTGAAAGCAGAGATCGTTTGTTACAAAAATGCAATTCGCATTATACGAGAAAAAGGAAAACCCTTAATGGTGTACGGAGAAAAGGGCAACACGAAGCTACATCTTATTAGTAATTTGAAGGCACAAAAACTAATAAGAAAAGGTTGCTATGCTGTTCTAGCACACGTCGAGAAAGTACAAACTGAAGAAAAGAGCATCAATGATGTTCCCATTGCAAAAGAATTTCCCGATGTATTTCCGAAAGAATTACCGGGATTACCCCCACATCGATCCGTTGAATTTCAAATAGATCTTGTACCAGGAGCTGCACCAATAGCTCGTGCTCCTTACAAACTCGCACCCAGCGAGATGAAAGAACTGCAAAGCCAATTACAAGAACTTTTAGAGCGTGGTTTCATTCGACCAAGCACATCACCTTGGGGAGCTCCTTTTTTGTTTGTCAAGAAGAAAGATGGTACATTCAGATTGTGTATTGACTACCGAGAGTTGAACAAACTTACCATCAAGAATCGCTACCCACTACCGAGAATTGACGACTTATTTGATCAACTACAAGGCTCGTCTGTTTATTCAAAGATTGACTTACGTTCCGGGTATCATCAAATGCGGGTGAAAGAAGATGATATTCCAAAGACTGCTTTCAGAACACGTTACGGTCATTACGAGTTTATGGTCATGCCGTTTGGTTTAACTAATGCACCAGCTGTGTTCATGGACCTTATGAACCGAGTGTGTGGACCATACCTTGACAAGTTTGTCATTGTTTTCATTGATGACATACTTATTTACTCAAAGAATGACCAAGAACACGGTGAACATTTGAGAAAGGTGTTAGAAGTATTGAGGAAGGAAGAATTGTACGCTAAGTTTTCAAAGTGTGCATTTTGGTTGGAAGAAGTTCAATTCCTCGGTCACATAGTGAACAAAGAAGGTATTAAGGTGGATCCGGCAAAGATAGAAACTGTTGAAAAGTAGGAAACCCCAAAAACTCCGAAACACATACGTCAGTTTTTAGGACTAGCTGGTTACTACAGAAGGTTCATCCAAGACTTTTCCAGAATAGCAAAACCCTTGACTGCATTAACGCATAAAGGGAAGAAATTTGAATGGAATGATGAACAAGAGAAAGCGTTTCAGTTATTGAAGAAAAAGCTAACTACGGCACCTATATTGTCATTGCCTGAAGGGAATGATGATTTTGTGATTTATTGTGACGCATCAAAGCAAGGTCTCGGTTGTGTATTAATGCAACGAACGAAGGTGATTGCTTATGCGTCTAGACAATTGAAGATTCACGAACAAAATTATACGACGCATGATTTGGAATTAGGCACGGTTGTTTTTGCATTAAAGACTTGGAGGCACTACTTATATGGGGTCAAAAGTATTATATATACCGACCACAAAAGTCTTCAACACATATTTAATCAGAAACAACTGAATATGAGGCAGCGTAGGTGGATTGAATTATTGAATGATTACGACTTTGAGATTCGTTACCACCCGGGGAAGGCAAATGTGGTAGCCGATGCCTTGAGCAGGAAGGACAGAGAACCCATTCGAGTAAAATCTATGAATATAATGATTCATAATAACCTTACTACTCAAATAAAGGAGGCGCAACAAGGAGTTTTAAAAGAGGGAAATTTAAAGGATGAAATACCCAAAGGATCGGAGAAGCATCTTAATATTCGGGAAGACGGAACCCGGTATAGGGCTGAAAGGATTTGGGTACCAAAATTTGGAGATATGAGAGAAATGGTACTTAGAGAAGCTCATAAAACCAGATACTCAATACATCCTGGAACGGGGAAGACGTACAAGGATCTCAAGAAACATTTTTGGTGGCCGGGTATGAAAGCCGATGTTGCTAAATACGTAGGAGAATGTTTGACGTGTTCTAAGGTCAAAGCTGAGCATCAGAAACCATCAGGTCTACTTCAACAACCCGAAATCCCGGAATGGAAATGGGAAAACATTACCATGGATTTCATCACTAAATTGCCAAGGACTGCAAGTGGTTTTGATACTATTTGGGTAATAGTTGATCGTCTCACCAAATCAGCACACTTCCTGCCAATAAGAGAAGATGACAAGATGGAGAAGTTAGCACGACTGTATTTGAAGGAAGTTGTCTCCAGACATGGAATACCAATCTCTATTATCTCTGATAGGGATGGCAGATTTATTTCAAGATTCTGGCAGACATTACAGCAAGCATTAGGAACTCGTCTAGACATGAGTACTGCCTATCATCCACAAACTGATGGGCAGAGTGAAAGGACTATACAAATGCTTGAAGACATGCTACGAGCATGTGTTATTGATTTCAGAAACAGTTGGGATCGACATCTACCGTTAGCAGAATTTTCCTACAACAACAGCTACCATTCAAGCATTGAGATGGCGCCGTTTGAAGCACTTTATGGTAGAAAGTGCAGGTCTCCGATTTGTTGGAGTGAAGTGGGGGATAGACAGATTACGGGTCCGGAGATTATACAAGAAACTACCGAGAAGATCATCCAAATTCAACAACGGTTGAAAACCGCCCAAAGTCGACAAAAGAGCTACGCTGACATTAAAAGAAAAGATATAGAATTTGAAATTGGAGAGATGGTCATGCTTAAAGTTGCACCTTGGAAAGGCGTTGTTCGATTTGGTAAACGAGGGAAATTAAATCCAAGGTATATTGGACCATTCAAGATTATTGGTCGTGTCGGACCAGTAGCTTACCGACTTGAGTTACCTCAACAACTCGCGGCTGTACATAACACTTTCCACGTCTAGAATTTGAAGAAATGTTTTGCTAAAGAAGATCTCACTATTCCGTTAGATGAAATCCAAATCAACGAAAAACTTCAATTCATCGAAGAACCCGTCGAAATAATGGATCGTGAGGTTAAAAGACTTAAGCAAAACAAGATACCAATTGTTAAGGTTCGATGGAATGCTCGTAGAGGACCCGAGTTCACCTGGGAGCGTGAAGATCAGATGAAGAAGAAATACCCGCATCTATTTCCAGAAGATTCGTCAACACCTTCAACAGCTTAAAATTTCGGGACAAAATTTATTTAACGGGTAGGTACTGTAGTGACCCGAACTTTTCCATGTATATATATATTAATTGAGATTGATATTTACATGATTAAATGTTTCCAACATGTTAAGCAATCAAACTTGTTAAGACTTGATTAATTGAAATATGTTTCATATAGACAATTGACCACCCAAGTTGACCGGTGATTCACGAACGTTAAAACTTGTAAAACCTATATGATGACATATATATGGATATATATATAGTTAACATGATACTATGATAAGTAAACATATCATTAAGTATATTAACAATGAACTGCATATGTAAAAACAAGACTACTAACTTAATGATTTTTAAACGAGACATATATGTAACGATTATCGTTGTAAAGACATTTAATGTATGTATATCATATTAAGAGATATTCATACATGATAATATCATGATAATATAATAATTTAAAATCTCATTTGATATTATAAACATTGGGTTAACAACATTTAACAAGATCGTTAACCTAAAGGTTTCAAAACAACACTTACATGTAACGACTAACGATGACTTAACGACTCAGTTAAAATGTATATACATGTAGTGTTTTAATATGTATTTATACACTTTTGAAAGACTTCAATACACTTATCAAAATACTTCTACTTAACAAAAATGCTTACAATTACATCCTCGTTCAGTTTCATCAACAATTCTACTCGTATGCACCCGTATTCGTACTCGTACAATACACAGCTTTTAGATGTATGTACTATTGATATATACACTCCAATGATCAGCTTTTAGCAGCCCATGTGAGTCACCTAACACATGTGGGAACCATCATTTGGCAACTAGCATGAAATATCTCATAAAATAACAAAAATATGAGTAATCATTCATGACTTATTTACATGAAAACAAAATTACATATCCTTTATATCTAATCCATACACCAACGACCAAAAACACCTACAAACACTTTCATTCTTCAATTTTATTCATCTAATTGATCTCTCTCAAGTTCTAACTTCAAGTTCTAAGTGTTCTTCATAAATTCTACAAGTTCTAGTTACATAAAATCAAGAATACTTCCAAGTTGCTAGCTCACTTCCAATCTTGTAAGGTGATCATCCAACCTCAAGAAATCTTTGTTTCTTACAGTAGGTTATCATTCTAATACAAGGTAATAATCATATTCAAACTTTGGTTCAATTTCTATAACTATAACAATCTTATTTCAAGTGATGATCTTACTTGAACTTGTTTTCGTGTCATGATTCTGCTTCAAGAACTTCGAGCCATCCAAGGATCCGTTGAAGCTAGATCCATTTTTCTCTTTTCCAGTAGGTTTATCCAAGGAACTTAAGGTAGTAATGATGTTCATAACATCATTCGATTCATACATATAAAGCTATCTTATTCGAAGGTTTAAACTTGTAATCACTAGAACATAGTTTAGTTAATTCTAAACTTGTTCGCAAACAAAAGTTAATCCTTCTAACTTGACTTTTAAAATCAACTAAACACATGTTCTATATCTATATGATATGCTAACTTAATGATTTAAAACCTGGAAACACGAAAAACACCGTAAAACCGGATTTACGCCGTCGTAGTAACACCGCGGGCTGTTTTGGGTTAGTTAATTAAAAACTATGATAAACTTTGATTTAAAAGTTGTTATTCTGAGAAAATGATTTTTTATTATGAACATGAAACTATATCCAAAAATTATGGTTAAACTCAAAGTGGAAGTATGTTTTCTAAAATGGTCATCTAGACGTCGTTCTTTCGACTGAAATGACTACCTTTACAAAAATGACTTGTAACTTATTTTTCCGACTATAAACCTATACTTTTTCTGTTTAGATTCATAAAATAGAGTTCAATATGAAACCATAGAAATTTGATTCACTCAAAACGGATTTAAAATGAAGAAGTTATGGGTAAAACAAGATTGGATAATTTTTCTCATTTTAGCTACGTGAAAATTGGTAACAAATCTATTCCAACCATAACTTAATCAACTTGTATTGTATATTATGTAATCTTGAGAAACCATAGACACGTATACAATGTTTCGACCTATCATTTCGACACATCTATATATATTTCGGAACAACCATAGACACTCTATATGTGAATGTTGGAGTTAGCTATACAGGGTTGAGGTTGATTCCAAAAAATATATAGTTTGAGTTGTGATCAATACTGAGATACGTATACACTGGGTCGTGGATTGATTCAAGATAATATTTATCGATTTATTTCTGTACATCTAACTGTGGACAACTAGTTGTAGGTTACTAACGAGGATAGCTGACTTAATAAACTTAAAACATCAAAATATATTAAAAGTGTTGTAAATATATTTTGAACATACTTTGATATATATGTATATATTGTTATAGGTTCGTGAATCAACCAGTGGCCAAGTCTTACTTCCCGACGAAGTAAAAAAATCTGTGAAAGTGAGTTATAGTCCCACTTTTAAAATCTAATATTTTTGGGATGAGAATACATGCAGGTTTTATAAATGATTTACAAAATAGACACAAGTACGTGAAACTACATTCTATGGTTGAATTATCGAAATCGAATATGCCCCTTTTTATTAAGTCTGGTAATCTAAGAATTAGGGAACAGACACCCTAATTGATGTGAATCCTAAAGATAGATCTATTGGGCCTAACAAACCCCATCCAAAGTACCGGATGCTTTAGTACTTCGAAATTTATATCATATCCGAAGGGTGTCCCGGAATGATGGGGATATTCTTATATATGCATCTTGTTAATGTCGGTTACCAGGTGTTCACCATATGAATGATTTTTATCTCTATGTATGGGATGTGTATTGAAATATGAAATCTTGTGGTCTATTGTTATGATTTGATATATATAGGTTAAATCTATAACTCACCAACATTTTTGTTGACGTTTTAAGCATGTTTATTCTCAGGTGATTATTAAGAGCTTCCGCTGTCGCATACTTAAATAAGGACTAGATTTGGAGTCCATGCTTGTATGATATTGTGTAAAAACTGCATTCAAGAAACTTATTTTGTTGTAACATATTTGTATTGTAAACCATTATGTAATGGTCGTGTGTAAACAGGATATTTTAGATTATCATTATTTGATAATCTACGTAAAGCTTTTTAAACCTTTATTGATGAAATAAAGGTTATGGTTTGTTTTAAAATGAATGCAGTCTTTGAAAAACGTCTCATATAGAGGTCAAAACCTCGCAACGAAATCAATTAATATGGAACGTTTTTAATCAATAATAATGGGACATTTCAATATACACTCCAATGATCAGTTCTTAGCAGCCCATGTGAGTCACCTAACACATGTGGGAACCATCATTTGGCAACTAGCATGAAATGTCTCATAAAATTACAAAAATATGAGTAATCATTCATGACTTATTTACATGAAAACATAATTACATATCCTTTATATCTAATCCATACACCAACGACCAAAAACACCTACAAACACTTTCATTCTTCAATTGTCTTCATCTAATTGATCTCTCTCAAGTTCTAACTTCAAGTTCTAAGTGTTCTTCATAAATTCTACAAGTTCTAGTTACATAAAATCAAGAATACTTTCAAGTTTACTAGCTCACTTCCAATCTTGTAAGGTGATCATCTTGAAATGTCCCGTTCTTATTGATTAAAAACGTTCCATATTAATTGATTTCGTTGCGAGGTTTTGACCTCTATATGAGACGTTTTTCAAAGACTGCATTCATTTTTAAACAAACCATAACCTTTATTTCATCAATAAAGGTTTAAAAAGCTTTACGTAGATTATCAAATAATGATAATCTAAAATATCCTGTTTACACACGACCATTACATAATGGTTTACAATACAAATATGTTACAACAAAATAAGTTTCTTGAATGCAGTTTTTACACAATATCATACAAGCATGGACTCCAAATCTTGTCCTTATTTAAGTATACGACAGCGGAAGCTCTTAATAATCACCTGAGAATAAACATGCTTAAAACGTCAACAAAAATGTTGGTGAGTTATAGGTTTAACCTATATATATCAAATCGTAACAATAGACCACAAGATTTCATATTTCAATACACATCCCATACATAGAGATAAAAATCATTCATATGGTGAACACCTGGTAACCGACAATAACAAGATGCATATATAAGAATATCCCCATCATTCCGGGACACCCTTCGGATATGATATAAATTTCGAAGTACTAAAGCATCCGGTACTTTGGATGGGGTTTGTTAGGCCCAATAGATCTATCTTTAGGATTCGCGTCAATTAGGGTGTCTGTTCCCTAATTCTTAGATTACCAGACTTAATAAAAAGGGGCATATTCGATTTCGATAATTCAACCATAGAATGTGGTTTCACGTACTTGTGTCTATTTTGTAAATCATTTATAAAACCTGCATGTATTCTCATCCCAAAAATATTAGATTTTAAAAGTGGGACTATAACTCACTTTCACAGATTTTTACTTCGTCGGGAAGTAAGACTTGGCCACTGGTTGATTCACGAACCTATAACAATATATACATATATATCAAAGTATGTTCAAAATATATTTACAACACTTTTAATATATATTGATGTTTTAAGTTTCTTAAGTCAGCTGTCCTCGTTAGTAACCTACAACTAGTTGTCCACAGTTAGATGTACAGAAATAAATAGATAAATATTATCTTGAATCAATCCACGACCCAGTGTATACGTATCTCAGTATTGATCACAACTCAAACTATATATATTTTGGAATCAACCTCAACCCTGTATAGCTAACTCCAACATTCACATATAGAGTGTCTATGGTTGTTCCGAAATATATATAGATGTGTCGACATGATAGGTCGAAACATTGTATACGTGTCTATGGTATCTCAAGATTACATAATATACAATACAAGTTGATTAAGTTATGGTTGGAATAGATTTGTTACCAATTTTCACGTAGCTAAAATGAGAAAAATTATCCAATCTTGTTTTACCCATAACTTCTTCATTTTAAATCCGTTTTGAGTGAATCAAATTGCTATGGTTTCATATTGAACTCTATTTTATGAATCTAAACAGAAAAAGTATAGGTTTATAGTCGGAAAAATAAGTTACAAGTCGTTTTTGTAAAGGTAGTCATTTCAGTCGAAAGAACGACGTCTAGATGACCATTTTAGAAAACATACTTCCACTTTGAGTTTAACCATAATTTTTGGATATAGTTTCATGTTCATAATAAAAATCATTTTCTCAGAATAACAACTTTTAAATCAAAGTTTATCATAGTTTTTAATTAACTAACCCAAAACAGCCCGCGGTGTTACTACGACGGCGTAAATCCGGTTTTACGGTGTTTTTCGTGTTTCCAGGTTTTAAATCATTAAGTTAGCATATCATATAGATATAGAACATGTGTTTAGTTGATTTTAAAAGTCAAGTTAGAAGGATTAACTTTTGTTTGCGAACAAGTTTAGAATTAACTAAACTATGTTCTAGTGATTACAAGTTTAAACCTTCGAATAAGATATCTTTATATGTATGAATCGAATGATGTTATGAACATCATTACTACCTTAAGTTCCTTGGATGAACCTACTGGAAAAGAGAAAAATGGATCTAGCTTCAATGGATCCTTGGATGGCTCAAAGTTCTTGAAGCAAAATCATGACACGAAAACAAGTTCAAGTAAGATCATCACTTGAAATAAGATTGTTATAGTTATAGAAATTGAACCAAAGTTTGAATATGATTATTACCTTGTATTAGAATGATAACCTACTGTAAGAAACAAAGATTTCTTGAGGTTGGATGATCACCTTACAAGATTGGAAGTGAGCTAGCAAACTTGAAAGTATTCTTGATTTTATGAAACTAGAACTTTTGGAATTTATGAAGAACACTTAGAACTTGAAGATAGAACTTGAGAGAGTTCAATTAGATGAAGAAAATTGAAGAATGAAAGTGTTTGTAGGTGTTTTTGGTCGTTGGTGTATGGATTAGATATAAAGGATATGTAATTTTGTTTTCATGTAAATAAGTCATGAATGATTACTCATATTTTTGTAATTTTATGAGATATTTCATGCTAGTTGCCAAATGATGGTTCCCACATGTGTTAGGTGACTCACATGGGCTGCTAAGAGCTGATCATTGGAGTGTATATACCAATAGTACATACATCTAAAAGCTGTGTATTGTACGAGTACGAATACGGGTGCATACGAGTAGAATTGTTGATGAAACTGAACGAGAATGTAATTGTAAGCATTTTTGTTAAGTAGAAGTATTTTGATAAGTGTATTGAAGTCTTTCAAAAGTGTATAAATACATATTAAAACACTACATGTATATACATTTTAACTGAGTCGTTAAGTCATCGTTAGTCGTTACATGTAAGTGTTGTTTTGAAACCTTTAGGTTAACGATCTTGTTAAATGTTGTTAACCCAATGTTTATAATAACAAAAGAGATTTTAAATTATTATATTATCATGATATTATGATGTACGAATATCTCTTAATATGATATATATACATTAAATGTCGTTACAACGATAAACGTTACATATATGTCTCGTTTCAAAATCATTAAGTTAGTAGTCTTGTTTTTACATATGTAGTTCATTGTTAATATAATTAATGATATGTTTACTTATCATAATATCATGTTAACTATATATATAACCATATATATGTCATCATATAGTTTTTTTACAAGTTTTAACGTTCGTGAATCACCGGTCAACTTGGGTGGTCAATTGTCTATATGAAACCTATTTCAATTAATCAAGTCTTAACAAGTTTGATTGTTTAACATGTTGGAAACATTTAATCATGTAAACATCAATCTCAATTAATATATATAAACATGGAAAAGTTCGGGTCACTACAGTACCTACCCGTTAAATAAATTTCGTCCCGAAATTTTAAGCTGTTGAAGGTGTTGACGAATCTTCTGGAAATAGATGCGGGTATTTCTTCTTCATCTGATCTTCACGCTCCCAGGTGAACTCGGGTCCTCTACGAGCATTCCATCGAACCTTAACAATTGGTATCTTGTTTTGCTTAAGTCTTTTAACCTCACGATCCATTATTTCGACGGGTTCTTCGATGAATTGGAGTTTTTCGTTGATTTGGATTTCATCTAACGGAATAGTGAGATCTTCTTTAGCAAAACATTTCTTCAAATTCGAGACGTGGAAAGTGTTATGTACAGCCGCGAGTTGTTGAGGTAACTCAAGTCGGTAAGCTACTGGTCCGACACGATCAATAATCTTGAATGGTCCAATATACCTTGGATTTAATTTCCCTCGTTTACCAAATCGAACAACGCCTTTCCAAGGTGAAACTTTAAGCATGACCATCTCTCCAATTTCAAATTCTATATCTTTTCTTTTAATGTCAGCGTAGCTCTTTTGTCGACTTTGGGCGGTTTTCAACCGTTGTTGAATTTGGATGATCTTCTCGGTAGTTTCTTGTATAATCTCCGGACCCGTAATATGTCTATCCCCCACCTCACTCCAACAAATCGGAGACCTGCACTTTCTACCATAAAGTGCTTCAAACGGCGCCATCTCAATGCTTGAATGGTAGCTGTTGTTGTAGGAAAATTCTGCTAACGGTAGATGTCGATCCCAACTGTTTCCGAAATTAATAACACATGCTCGTAGCATGTCTTCAAGCGTTTGTATCGTCCTTTCGCTCTGCCCATCAGTTTGTGGATGATAGGCAGTACTCATGTCTAGACGAGTTCCTAATGCTTGCTGTAATGTCTGCCAGAATCTTGAAATAAATCTGCCATCCCTATCAGAGATAATAGAGATTGGTATTCCATGTCTGGATATGACTTCCTTCAAATACAGTCGTGCTAACTTCTCCATCTTGTCATCTTCTCTTATTGGCAGGAAGTGTGCTGATTTGGTGAGACGATCAACTATTACCCAAATAGTATCAAAACCACTTGCAGTCCTTGGCAATTTAGTGATGAAATCCATGGTAATGTTTTCCCATTTCCATTCTGGGATTTCGGGTTGTTGAAGTAGACCTGATGGTTTCTGATGCTCAGCTTTGACCTTAGAACACGTCAAACATTCTCCTACGTATTTAGCAACATCGGCTTTCATACCCGGCCACCAAAAATATTTCCTGAGATCCTTGTACATCTTCCCCGTTCCAGGATGTATTGAGTATCTGGTTTTATGAGCTTCTCTAAGTACCATTTCTCTCATATCTCCAAATTTTGGTACCCAAATCCTTTCAGCCCTATACCGGGTTCCGTCTTCCCGAATATTAAGATGCTTCTCCTATCCTTTGGGTATTTCATCCTTTAAATTTCCCTCTTTTAAAACTCCTTGTTGCGCCTCCTTTATTTGAGTAGTAAGGTTATTATGAATCATTATATTCATAGATTTTACTCGAATGGGTTCTCTGTCCTTCCTGCTCAAGGCATCGGCTACCACATTTGCCTTCCCCGGGTGGTAACGAATCTCAAAGTCGTAATCATTCAATAATTCAATCCACCTACGCTGCCTCATATTCAGTTGTTTCTGGTTAAATATGTGTTGAAGACTTTTGTGGTCGGTATATATAATACTTTTGACCCCATATAAGTAGTGCCTCCAAGTCTTTAATGCAAAAACAACCGCGCCTAATTCCAAATCATGCGTCGTATAATTTTGTTCGTGAATCTTCAATTGTCTAGACGCATAAGCAATCACCTTCGTTCGTTGCATTAATACACAACCGAGACCTTGCTTTGATGCATCACAATAAATCACAAAATCATCATTCCCTTCAGGCAATGACAATATAGGTGCCGTAGTTAGCTTTTTCTTCAATAACTGAAACGCTTTCTCTTGTTCATCATTCCATTCAAATTTCTTCCCTTTATGCGTTAATGCAGTCAAGGGTTTTGCTATTCTGGAAAAGTCTTGGATGAACCTTCTGTAGTAACCAGCTAGTCCTAAAAACTGGCGTATGTGTTTCGGAGTTTTCGGGGTTTCCCACTTTTCAACAGTTTCTATCTTTGCCGGATCCACCTTAATACCTTCTTTGTTCACTATGTGACCGAGGAATTGAACTTCTTCCAACCAAAATGCACACTTTGAAAACTTAGCGTACAATTCTTCCTTCCTCAATACTTCTAACACCTTTCTCAAATGTTCACCGTGTTCTTGGTCATTCTTTGAGTAAATAAGTATGTCATCAATGAAAACAATGACAAACTTGTCAAGGTATGGTCCACACACTCGGTTCATAAGGTCCATGAACACAGCTGGTGCATTAGTTAAACCAAACGGCATGACCATAAACTCGTAATGACCGTAACGTGTTCTGAAAGCAGTCTTTGGAATATCATCTTCTTTCACCCGCATTTGATGATACCCGGAACGTAAGTCAATCTTTGAATAAACAGACGAGCCTTGTAGTTGATCAAATAAGTCGTCGATTCTCGGTAGTGGGTAGCGGTTCTTGATGGTAAGTTTGTTCAACTCTCGGTAGTCGATACACAACCTGAATGTACCATCTTTCTTCTTGACAAACAAAACAGGAGCTCCCCACGGTGATGTGCTTGGTCGAATGAAACCACGCTCTAAAAGTTCTTGTAATTGGCTTTGCAGTTCTTTCATCTCGCTGGGTGCGAGTCTGTAAGGAGCACGAGCTATTGGTGCAGCTCCTGGTACAAGATCTATTTGAAATTCAACGGATCGATGTGGGGGTAATCCCGGTAATTCTTTCGGAAATACATCGGGAAATTCTTTTGCAATGGGAACATCATTGATGCTCTTTTCTTCAGTTTGTACTTTCTCGACGTGTGCTAGAACAGCATAGCAACCTTTTCTTATTAGTTTTTGTGCCTTCAAATTACTAATAAGATGTAGCTTCGTGTTGCCCTTTTCTCCGTACACCATTAAGGGTTTTCCTTTTTCTCGTATAATGCGAATTGCATTTTTGTAACAAACGATCTCCGCTTTCACTTCTTTCAACCAGTCCATACCGATTATCACATCAAAACTCCCTAACTCTACTGGTATCAAATCAATCTTAAATGTTTCGCTAACCAGTTTAATTTCTCGATTCCGACATATATTATCTGCTGAAATTAATTTACCATTTGCTAATTCGAGTAAAAATTTACTATCCAAAGGCGTCAATGGACAACTTAATTTAGCACAAAAATCTCTACTCATATAGCTTCTATCCGCACCCGAATCAAATAAAACGTAAGCAGATTTATTGTCAATAAGAAACGTACCCGTAACAAGCTCCGGGTCTTCCTGTGCCTCTACCGCATTAATATTGAAAACTCTTCCACGACCTTGTCCATTCGTGTTCTCCTGGTTCGGGCAATTTCTAATAATGTGGCCTGGTTTTCCACATTTATAACAAACTACATTGGCATAACTTGCTCCGACACTACTTGCTCCGCCATTACTCGTTCCGACACCATTTGTTCCTTTCGTTCTATTAACCCCTGGTCCATAGACCTCACACTTCGCCGCGCTATGACCATTTCTTTTACACTTGTTGCAAAATTTGGTGCAGAACCCCGAGTGATTCTTTTCACACCTTTGGCATAGTTGCTTCTGATTGTTGTTGTTGTTGTTGCGGTTATTATTGTTGTTGGGATGATTGTTGTAGTTGCTGTTGTTGTTGTTGTTGTTGTTGTTGTTGGGCCGTTTGTTGTAGTTGCGATTGATGTTGCGATTGTTGGGATAATTGTTGCGATTATTGTTGTAATTGCTGTTGTTGTTGTATTGGTGATTCTTATCACCGTTTTCCTCCCACTTTCTTTTGACTTGCTTCACATTGGCCTCTTCAGCAGTATGTTCTTTAATTCTTTCTTCAATCTGGTTCACTAGTTTGTGAGCCATTCTACATGCCTGTTGTATGGAGGCGGGCTCGTGTGAACTTATATCTTCTTGGATTCTTTTCGGTAATCCTTTCACAAACACGTCGATCTTCTCTTCCTCATCTTCGAATGCTCCCGGACACAATAGGCACAATTCTGTGAATCGTCTTTCGTACGTGGTAATATCAAATCCTTGGGTTCGTAACCCTCTAAGTTCTGTCTTGAGCTTATTGACCTCGGTTCTGGGACGGTACTTCTCGTTCATCAAGTGCTTGAATGCTGACCACGGTAGTGCGTACGCATCATCTTGTCCCACTTGCTCTAGATAGGTATTCCACCATGTTAACGCAGAACCTGTGAAGGTATGTGTAGCGTACTTCACTTTGTCCTCTTCAGTACACTTACTTATGGCAAACACCGATTCAACCTTCTCGGTCCACCGTTTCAATCCGATCGGTCCTTCGGTTCCATCAAATTCCAAAGGTTTGCAGGCAGTGAATTCTTTGTAGGTGCATCCTACACGATTTCCTGTACTGCTAGATCCAAGGTTATTGTTGGTATGTAGCGCAGCCTGTACTGCGGCTATGTTTGAAGCTAGAAAAGTACGGAATTCCTCTTCATTCATATTCACGGTGTGTCGAGTAGTCGGTGCCATTTCCTTCAAAATAGTTAAATGGAACAAGTTAATCATACAGAATATTAAGAGTAGTTAATAGTATTTCGTAGCATAATATGAACTCATTTATAAAAGCTTTTTCTTCATATTAGCGTTTTATAAGTTTAAATTCGGGTAGTACCTACCCGTTAAGTTCATACTTAGTAGCTAATATACAATTCAACTACTACAATTCTATATGAAAAACTGATTATAATAATATTTCGCGTTCAAACTTTTATACAATATTTTACAAACTTACAATACCGCTTATTTTACATAAAGCATGAAATATAGCACACAATAACTTTGATACAAGATAGTTGTGAAGACAATTCTAGCTAGTACACAAGTTGTTCAGCAAAGGCAATAAAGACACGTAATTCATACGTCCAGAAACAAGTCATGCATTCTGGTTTTACTAGGACTACTTCCCATCCTTGGTCTTGTGCAACATAACCGTTATGGCCGTTGATAAGACAGCGTGTTGTAACGTCATCAAAGGGACGAGGGTTACGTAATGTCCAACAGTCCCGTAATAATCTAAAAACCTCATTTCTTACCCCAATTACCGACTCCGTCACTTGTGGAAACGTTTTGTTTAATAGTTGTAGCCCGATGTTCTTGTTCTCACTTTGGTGAGAAGCGAACATTACTAATCCGTAAGCATAACATGCTTCTTTATGTTGCATGTTAGCCGCTTTTTCTAAATCACGAAGTCCAATATTCGGATATATTGAGTCAAAATAATTTCTTAACCCGTTGCGTAAAATAGCATTTGGGTTCCCCGCAATATATGCGTCAAAGTAAACACATCGTAACTTATGGGTTTCCCAATGTGATATCCCCCATCTTTCAAACGAAAGTCTCTTATAAACCAAGACATTCTTGGAACGTTCTTCGAATGTCTTACAAACTGATCTCGCCTTAAATAGTTGTGCCGAAGAATTCTGGCCGACTCTAGACAAGATTTCATCAATCATGTCTCCGGGTAGGTCTCTTAAAATATTGGGTTGTCTATCCATTTTGTGTTTTTAAACTGTAAAATAGACAAGAGTTAGATTCATAAAAAAAATACTTATTAATACAAGCAATTTTTACATATATCATAAAGCATAAGAACACTATATTCCATATATTACACCACACGAATACAACTATCTTATTCCAACTCGCTCGTTTCTTCTTCTTCAGTTTTGGTTCGTTTTGCCAAGTTTCTAGGGATATATGATGTTCCCCTAATACGAGCCGTCGTTGTCCACATTGGTTTAGAAAAACCTGGTGGTTTAGAGGTTCCCGGGTCATTGTTACAACTTAAGGACTTCGGGGGTTGACGATACATATAAAGTTCATCGGGGTTGGAATTAGATTTCTCTATTTTTATGCCCTTTCCCTTATTATTTTCTTTTGCCTTTTTAAATTCAGTTGGGGTAATTTCTATAACATCATCGGAATTCTCGTCGGAATCCGATTCATCGGAGAATTGGTAATCCTCCCAATATTTTGCTTCCTTGGCGGAAACACCATTGACCATAATTAACTTTGGTCGGTTGGTTGAGGATTTTCTTTTACTTAACCGTTTTATTATTTCCCCCACCGGTTCTATTTCTTCATCCGGTTCCGATTCTTCTTCCGGTTCCGATTCTTCTTCCGGTTCCGACTCTTCTTCCGGTTCCTCTTCGGGAACTTGTGAATCAGTCCACAAATCATTCCAATTTACATTTGACTCTTCATTATTATTAGGTGAGTCAATGGGACTTGTTCTAGAGGTAGACATCTATCACATAATATCAAACACGTTAAGAGATTAATATATCACATAATATTCATATGTTAAAAATATATAGTTTCCAACAAAAATGTTAAGCAATCATTTTTAAAGAAAACACGGTCGAAGTCCAGACTCACTAATGCATCCTAACAAACTCGATAAGACACACTAATGCAAATTTTCTGGTTCTCTAAGACCAACGCTCTGATACCAACTGAAATGTCCCGTTCTTATTGATTAAAAACGTTCCATATTAATTGATTTCGTTGCGAGGTTTTGACCTCTATATGAGACGTTTTTCAAAGACTGCATTCATTTTTAAACAAACCATAACCTTTATTTCATCAATAAAGGTTTAAAAAGCTTTACGTAGATTATCAAATAATGATAATCTAAAATATCCTGTTTACACACGACCATTACATAATGGTTTACAATACAAATATGTTACAACAAAATAAGTTTCTTGAATGCAGTTTTTACACAATATCATACAAGCATGGACTCCAAATCTTGTCCTTATTTAAGTATACGACAGCGGAAGCTCTTAATAATCACCTGAGAATAAACATGCTTAAAACGTCAACAAAAATGTTGGTGAGTTATAGGTTTAACCTATATATATCAAATCGTAACAATAGACCACAAGATTTCATATTTCAATACACATCCCATACATAGAGATAAAAATCATTCATATGGTGAACACCTGGTAACCGACAATAACAAGATGCATATATAAGAATATCCCCATCATTCCGGGACACCCTTCGGATATGATATAAATTTCGAAGTACTAAAGCATCCGGTACTTTGGATGGGGTTTGTTAGGCCCAATAGATCTATCTTTAGGATTCGCGTCAATTAGGGTGTCTGTTCCCTAATTCTTAGATTACCAGACTTAATAAAAAGGGGCATATTCGATTTCGATAATTCAACCATAGAATGTAGTTTCACGTACTTGTGTCTATTTTGTAAATCATTTATAAAACCTGCATGTATTCTCATCCCAAAAATATTAGATTTTAAAAGTGGGACTATAACTCACTTTCACAGATTTTTACTTCGTCGGGAAGTAAGACTTGGCCACTGGTTGATTCACGAACCTATAACAATATATACATATATATCAAAGTATGTTCAAAATATATTTACAACACTTTTAATATATATTGATGTTTTAAGTTTCTTAAGTCAGCTGTCCTCGTTAGTAACCTACAACTAGTTGTCCACAGTTAGATGTACAGAAATAAATAGATAAATATTATCTTGAATCAATCCACGACCCAGTGTATATGTATCTCAGTATTGATCACAACTCAAACTATATATATTTTGGAATCAACCTCAACCCTGTATAGCTAACTCCAACATTCACATATAGAGTGTCTATGGTTGTTCCGAAATATATATAGATGTGTCGACATGATAGGTCGAAACATTGTATACGTGTCTATGGTATCTCAAGATTACATAATATACAATACAAGTTGATTAAGTTATGGTTGGAATAGATTTGTTACCAATTTTCACGTAGCTAAAATGAGAAAAATTATCCAATCTTGTTTTACCCATAACTTCTTCATTTTAAATCCGTTTTGAGTGAATCAAATTGCTATGGTTTCATATTGAACTCTATTTTATGAATCTAAACAGAAAAAGTATAGGTTTATAGTCGGAAAAATAAGTTACAAGTCGTTTTTGTAAAGGTAGTCATTTCAGTCGAAAGAACGACGTCTAGATGACCATTTTAGAAAACATACTTCCACTTTGAGTTTAACCATAATTTTTGGATATAGTTTCATGTTCATAATAAAAATCATTTTCTCAGAATAACAACTTTTAAATCAAAGTTTATCATAGTTTTTAATTAACTAACCCAAAACAGCCCGCGGTGTTACTACGACGGCGTAAATCCGGTTTTACGGTGTTTTTCGTGTTTCCAGGTTTTAAATCATTAAGTTAGCATATCATATAGATATAGAACATGTGTTTAGTTGATTTTAAAAGTCAAGTTAGAAGGATTAACTTTTGTTTGCGAACAAGTTTAGAATTAACTAAACTATGTTCTAGTGATTACAAGTTTAAACCTTCGAATAAGATATCTTTATATGTATGAATCGAATGATGTTATGAACATCATTACTACCTTAAGTTCCTTGGATGAACCTACTGGAAAAGAGAAAAATGGATCTAGCTTCAATGGATCCTTGGATGGCTCAAAGTTCTTGAAGCAAAATCATGACACGAAAACAAGTTCAAGTAAGATCATCACTTGAAATAAGATTGTTATAGTTATAGAAATTGAACCAAAGTTTGAATATGATTATTACCTTGTATTAGAATGATAACCTACTGTAAGAAACAAAGATTTCTTGAGGTTGGATGATCATCCTTTATATTGTCATTGCCTGAAGGGAATGATGATTTTGTGATTTATTGTGATGCATCAAAGCAAGGTCTCGGTTGTGTATTAATGCAACGAACGAAGGTGATTGCTTATGCGTCTAGACAATTGAAGATTCACGAACAAAATTATACGACGCATGATTTGGAATTAGGCGCGGTTGTTTTTGCATTAAAGACTTGGAGGCACTACTTATATGGGGTCAAAAGTATTATATATACCGACCACAAAAGTCTTCAACACATATTTAACCAGAAACAACTGAATATGAGGCAGCGTAGGTGGATTGAATTATTGAATGATTACGACTTTGAGATTCGTTACCACCCGGGGAAGGCAAATGTGGTAGTCTTGTAAGGTGATCATCCAACCTCAAGAAATCTTTGTTTCTTACAGTAGGTTATCATTCTAATACAAGGTAATAATCATATTCAAACTTTGGTTCAATTTCTATAACTATAACAATCTTATTTCAAGTGATGATCTTACTTGAACTTGTTTTCGTGTCATGATTCTGCTTCAAGAACTTCGAGCCATCCAAGGATCCGTTGAAGCTAGATCCATTTTTCTCTTTTCCAGTAGGTTTATCCAAGGAACTTAAGGTAGTAATGATGTTCATAACATCATTCGATTCATACATAAAAAGCTATCATATTCGAAGTGGTAAACTAGTAATCACTAGAACATAGTTTAGTTAATTCTAAACTTGTTCGCAAATAAAGTTAATCCTTCTAACTACACTTTTAAAATCAACTATACACATGATCTATATCTATATGATATGCTAACTTAATGATTTAAAACCCGAAAACATGATAAACACCATAAAACCGGATTTACGCCGTCGTAGTTACAACCGGGGGCTGTTTTGGTTTGGATAATTAAAAACTATGAAAAACTTTGATTTAAAAGCTATACTTCTGGGAAAATGATTTTTCTTATGAACATGAAACCATATCCAAAAATCATGATTAAACTCAAAGTGAAAGTATGTTTTTCAAAACAGTCATCAAGATGTCGTTCTTTCGACAGAAATGACTACCTCTTTCAAAAACGACTTGTAACTTGTATTTCTGACTATAAACCTATACCTTTTCTGTTTAGTTTCATAAAGTCAAGTTCAATACGAAACCGTGGCCACTTAAATCACTCAAAACGGATTAGAAACGAAGAAATGGCGAGCAAAACAAAATTGGTAAAAACTACTCATTTTAGCTACGTGAAAATTGGTAACAAATCTATTCCAACCATAACTTAATCAACTTGTATTGTATATTATGTAATCTTGAGATACTATAGACACGTATACAATGTTTCGACCTATCATGTCGACACATCTATATATATTTCGGAACAACCATAGACACTCTATATGTGAATGTTGGAGTTAGCTATACAGGGTTGAGGTTGATTCCAAAATATATATAGTTTGAGTTGTGATCAATACTGAGATATGTATACACTGGGTCGTGGATTGAATCAAGATAATATATATCGATTTATTTCTGTACATCTAACTGTGGACAACTAGTTGTAGGTTACTAACGAGGACAGCTGACTTAATAAACTTCAAACATCAAAATGTATTAAAAGTGTTGTAAATATATTTTGAACATACTTTGATATATATGCACATATTTGTTATAGGTTCGTGAATCGACCAGTGGCCATGTCTTACTTCCCGACGAAGTAAAAATCTGTGAAAGTGAGTTATAGTCCCACTTTTAAAATCTAATATTTTTGGGATGAGAATACATGCAGGTTTTATAAATGATTTACAAAATAGACACAAGTACGTGAAACTACATTCTATGGTTGAATTATCGAAATCAAATATGCCCCTTTTTATTAAGTCTGGTAATCTAAGAATTAGGGAACAGACACCCTAATTGACGCGAATCCTAAAGATAGATCTATTGGGCCCAACAAGCCCCATCCAAAGAACCAGATGCTTTAGTACTTCGAAATTTATATCATGTTCGAAGGAGGATCCCGGAATGATGGGGATATTCTTATATATGCATCTTGTTAATGTCGGTTACCAGGTGTTCACCATATGAATGATTTTTATCTCTATGTATGGGATGTGTATTGAAATATGAAATCTTGTGGTCTATTATTATGATTTGATAATATATAGGTTAAACCTATAACTCACCAACATTTTTGTTGACGTTTTAAGCATGTTTATTCTCAGGTGATTATTAAGAGCTTCCACTGTCGCATACTTAAATAAGGACGAGATTTGGAGTCCATGCTTTTATGATATTGTGTAAAAACTGCATTCAAGAAACTTATTTCGTTGTAACATATTTGTATTGTAAACCATTATGTAATGGTCGCGTGTAAACAGGATATTTTAGATTATCATTATTTGATAATCTACGTAAAGATTTTTAAACCTTTATTGATGAAATAAAGGTTATGGTTTGTTTTAAAATGAATGCAGTCTTTGAAAAACGTCTCATATAGAGGTCAAAACCTCGCAACGAAATCAATTAATATGGAACGTTTTTAATCAATAAGAACGGGACATTTCACTTTGTATAATCATCTTAATAATACACGCAAACCAACGTGTACGCTTCTCAAATAGCATACGTCCGTTAAAAGGCTAGTGCTATAGCTCGGACGGGGATATCAAGCCCTATGGATCCATATACTACTACTCGCGCCCACCAGTTCTTATAACTGGCAGTTAACAGTTACCAAAGCTAAGGGATTTTCGGTTCAAACTCAGTGTAGAATTTAGTATGTACTTGTATCCATTGCGTTTAAAATAAAGTGCATGTATTCTCAGCCCAAAAATATATATTGCAAAAGCAATTAAAAAGGGAGCAAATGAAACTCACCTTAGCAGCACATAAAGTTGTTCATCGTAATGTGACCGAAATTCAGAATATCAAATAATCGTAGATCTCAACCTAGAGAACATATATTGGTCAATAAATGTCTATCAAGCTAGGTCAGGTCATAGTGTATCACAATCCTAATGCTCGAGATCGACATACAAAAGTTTATCAAAAGTCATTTCAAAAAGTCATTTTTGACAATAGTTCAACAAAACGAGACGTACCTTGTATAAGGATTCATTTACTCGGTTGGTAATATTCAAAAATCCATTTTATCAATCTCGTAAACAAGTTGTTTAAATCTTAATTGCAGATTCAAAAGCAATTTCAATTAACGTCAGTCATAATTCAGTTGATCATATCTTTTAATCCGTTCATCGAAACTATTCGGTGTCTAAAAGAAAAGTTAATGATTTTTCGCCAGCTTTCCAAAAACATGTATATCATATACCTTTTACCAGTAATATATGTATTTAATTCGTGATTCATTATAAACTGTTTAACGACGAAATTTAGCATACAAACATGTATAAATATATATACTCGAGCACTAAACATGTATACACTATTAATTTATAAAAGATAAAATATAAATGCTTACGTATCAATATTGTGATTCAATATTTCAGAAAAGTACGTAGACGCAACAGAGATGATAAACATTAGGTTTGACTTGCGAACAATACCCATGAACATTACCCATAACCTCCATAGCTATAACCCATATTTTCCTTAGCTTTAATCCGTTTGAAAACCCATTTTGAAAGTGACACGTTCATAACCTCGTCGTAGTATTTTATGTATAATACTAATAATAACGATATCAATACTTATAATAATAATAAGATTAATAATAATAATATTAATCTTAATAATAATAATAATAATAATAATAATAATAATAATAATAATAATAATAATAATAATAAATAATAAATAATAAATCTTATACGGAGTAATATGGATAAATATGTGTGTGTGAGAATTAAGCCTCGATCAATTTATAGAACCTTTTCTGAAAAAGCACCCCATGCGATCGCATGGGATTTGTGCTTCAAGGCCATGCGATCGCATGGCCCTCTGGTCCAGCTCACATTCTTTTAACTTCTAGTTTGTCGACATATTTAAATATTAATATAATATATATAATTTAAATTAAGTAATTATATATTATATTATATTCCCGTGCATAGTTGATTTGTAATTTTTGTTCCGATAAGTCGTACGTCATCACGCGACTTATGTCCCGGTTCCGGTTTTTCGAACGTCCTTTCGTACACTGAGAAAACTTGTACTTTATGTTTCGTGACTCGTACCTTTGTCAAAATACAGTCTTAAATTATCCCTAAATTATTCCACTCAAAGTAGATCTTAATCTTTCGAGTGTATTGGTCATTTACTTCTATAAATCATCTTCTCGTTATCATAGTATATATAATTTTAAATCAAAACGTTTTATAACCAAATTAATATTACATTTTATCATATTATTAAATATATATTTTCAATATTCATAAACACGTTTTTAAATTACACACCGCAAGTTATTCATATATCTAATTCTAACAGTTAATATTTCTTATTATTGCATGTGTACAAACACTTTAACATTTATTTCAAATATCGTTAAAAATGAATGATTTTTCAAATCAACGTGGACCTTACAACAGAGACCCATAATAATATCATAATCCTTAAGGGACTCAGTAAATATCTTTTAATTCAATCGTTTAGCATAATCTTTTAACTTCGTAGTTAAATATATCAATCAGATAATCAAACCAATAAGTTTAATGTACGGTATTAAACAATTAATACATTGTTACGTTTTCAAGTTATAGTATATATATATGTATCTATATACATATAATTGTTCGCGAATCGTCGAGAACAACCGAAAGGTATTTGAATAGTTCAAAAATTTTGAGATTCAGTTTTACAGACTTTGCTTATCGTGTCAGAAATGTTAATCATACAAAGATTAAGTTTAAATTTGGTCAGAAATTTCCGGGTCATCACAGTACCTACCCGTTAAAGAAATTTCGTCCCAAAAATTGAGTGAGGTCGTCATGACTAACAATAAAAATGTTTTCATGCCGTATATGTGTTGATAAATATAGTTTTATCACCGTTAAATAATATGGATAAAACAATCCGATTATTCGAAGCGTATGAGAGAAGTTATCGTAAAAGAGTGAAATGAAGAATAGAGATTCGTCTTAACTTTTGACGTATTAACGATTGATTTCCGTAATTTAAGGAATAGAAAATCTTCATAATCTAAATAAGATTTGATTCTTCGAAATTTAAGGAAATTAAGATTTCTTTTGATTAAATGCGTAATTTGCCTCGATTGCTATGTTTGATATTTCGCTATAAATTGACCTCTTCCGTTTCATTATTTTCATCACTCTTACATCTTCTTCCTCATTTTCTATTTTCAAAAGATTGTAAAAAATGCTTCATCCAGTTCTGATTCTTGATATACTCCTAACTTTCATATCTGTCATTCTTCTTTTTCATCTACCACCGGAGGAAGTTATTTTCTTCTACCATTACCTTGGAGTTATAGTGTTTTTCATTCTCCTGTGTCTTTATATTGGTATACACATTGATATACACGGTTTGTAATTTCTGGGTGGTTGTTGGGTTTTATATCTTCCCTTATATTTTGATGTCTCTGCTTCCGTCTTTCCATAATCATTGACATCTACAGTTAATACTCTCTCCAATTTACTGTGATTTATATATACTCCCATTGATATTTTGAAGCTTCATGCTTTTGTTTTATCTTCCCGACTTTAAATCAAGCGAATAATGGTCTAGAATTCGTAGGTATGAATTTCGGAATGAACATAATTAATGTTCTAAAAAAGAAATGGTAATAGCACAATCTGACTTGTCAAATTACCAGAATACCTCGAAAAGGACCGAATCATTAAGAAAATATTTTCTTGATAGTTTAGAGGTTAAATAGAATGAACGAGTTATGTAACATGGTTTATAATGAGGGTATGATCTGTGAACCTTTATCACGTTCCATTAGAAACTCAGCATGACTTACTGTAATATAATCACGTTGATCAAGTGTCATTATATTATACTAACTCATGCTTCAGTTCCCAACACCACTTCAAAAATATTCATATTTTAAACTCGAAGGTTTCAGAATTTAGAAACTAAAATAGTTTCTTTTATGATGTTACACAGATATCGCAAGGAGAAAATTGATTTTCGATAAGAATGATTATGGAATTATCTCCAGAAATATGGAGGTTTATAATGAAAGATACGATGATATCTTAGAATTTCTAATATCAGAGGATGATGAAGAATATTGTCCGCAAGGGTTTAGATTCGGAAGCAAGGTATTCGTTAATGGCTTCAGCAGATACTGAATAATTTGGATTCTTTGAAGGCAGGTTTAGTCTTTGTGATTTATCCACAGCCTCCTTCATACTTTGCTCAATCCGTTTTTCAGTTCCAAACCGTCTCTTTTTCTGAGCTTTGCCAACACACTATTCTTTATCATCAAACTTTTGGCTGTTAAGGTCGTTTATAGTTTTTGCTGCTTCATCAGCATTTTTCCAAAATTCAGAGAACTAGTTTCGAAGTTTGGGTGTTTTTCAGAAACTTCACCTTCGAAGTAAATAAGTCTAGGAGATAGACATTATATGTATATATATAACTGTTCGCGTAGAATTTCTGCGAAATTCGAAATACTGATTGCTAATTCCCGGTAGTTGGTATGGCAATTACCGTTACAAGATGTGGATGAGTACATGATAGGGTTTCAATGAACAATTATAATGATTTTTCGGAGAGACTTTAAGTCACAGATTAATGAATTTGCTGGTACTTTTACTGTTAATGTGGTGGAACATGAAAGGTTCCCCAGTAACAAAAACGTATATGCCAAAGTTACAAGTCTGAAAGGTCGTCGTTGACTAGTTGAACAGTTGATAATACTAGATACTTTTGAAAAGAATTGCAAGGTTATTTTCGGTAAGAACAATGCTAATGGATCTTGCACAGATTTAAAGTCAAAGTATAGCTTTGAAAGATGTAGAGATCTAAGAATGATGTCACCGGTTCAGAGTTATGACTTGGATTCAGATCCATCAATATCAGAATATGTAATTGCATTTGTATGAAAATGATTGTATATCGTTGTGAGCATTGTTAATAATTTTTGAATCAAAGTTGAAGAATGTACAGTGTAACATATTAATTGCGAACTTATCTATTTCCCGGGTATTACCTACCAGTTAAAGATTTCACAATTAATACTTTGTACAAAAGAATTTTTTTTACCGTCTTTATGAAAATATATGTATGTATATTTTCTTCAGATGTAACACAGATTTAATGAGTTAATATCATATTAAGCTCATTTAATTTTCGGCTTGACTTAGAAATGATTAATCTCTAAAACATTAAAGATTACATAATCTTTGCGGAGTATTTCGCTAATGTAATCGATACTTCATTATTTATTCTTATTCCTCGGTGAAGGATGTTGATGCTCGTGAATTTTTTTTTTTTTGTGAACCTTACAAGGCACAGATGATGTTTTCTGGAAAGTTTCGAGTACATCGAAAATGAAAATGTAAAATCAATTATGTAATTGAATAATACACTTGGTTTATTAGGAAATGGAATTCATTTAGTTGAAACAGAGATTTGTAGTTAACGATGGTTAAGTTGTTAATGAAGGATGTACATCATAGCATTTTAGTAGTATGAATTAACCGAGTAATATTCACCCTTTTTCAATTCATACATAATAGCTTAGTACGAAAATATTTATGATAGTTTTAAAATTTATATATAAGATATACATATAAATTCTTTAGAGGAATTGAGTTATTACTTCATAACTCATTGATACAATATACTCGTTGTTGACTCGTAATGATGTCCACGGTGCTTTCTTAAACTGGCGGAGCTTGTGATGTAGCAGATGCTGCTGATTCTGACGATGTTGACAGCACTGACTGTGCTGGTGAGGCTAAGGGTACTGTTGATGTTGTTGGTAAAACAAGTCTAGCTTGTATCTTACACCATTCGGATAAGGGTTTCTACTCTATCTGATTTAGGGTTAACGCTAGAATAGATAATCTCTAAACTTTAGAAATTACATAATCGCCGTAGAATGTTTCTCTGATGAAGTTATGAATCAATACTTCATCGTTTATTGTTGTTGGTACTCCTTGGTACCTATGGTGTGTATGATGTTGATATCCGAGATACAGATTGTGATGTTGAGGCGTGTGATGGGGATGTTGTTGGTGGTGGTAATGGTACTGTTGGTATTGATGATGGTACTGGTTATGCTGCTGGTGCTGCTGCGGGTGTTCGTAACCCTTGCACCATATTCTCCAAATCCACTACCCGAGCACGAAGCTCGTTGACTTCTTCCATTATACTGGGATGATCGGTGGTTCGGACGATCAGATAAATAAGATTTAGAATATGGGATAGTATATAATCGTGACGAGACACTCTGGAAATGAGAGAGAAAATGGTGTCTCGGACAGGTTCGCCGGTAAGTGCTTCAGGTTCTTCGCCAAGAGGGCAATGTGGTGGATGGAAGGGATCACCTTCTTCTTGTCTCCAATAATTAAGTAGGCTACGAACCCATCCCCAATTCATCTAGAATAGGTGATGGCTGATTGGTTGATCCATTCCGGTTACACTTTCTTTAGAGTTCAGGTGAATATCCATATCGGAATAGCTGTCGGAATTTAAGGAATCTGAACTAGATACGGGATCCATCTTGTATAATTAGAGAGATGATTTTTGATATGAAATAGATTATAGAATTTAGATTGGTACTCTTTAATACATAATTTACATATGTATATATAATACCAAAATCCCATAAATTACGAAGAAATTTTTGGAAGATGGCAGTCAAAGTTTACTGTAATAGATATACCAAGATATGAATTTTGTCTATACACTATCTATGCAATCAATGCAATAAGACGCGTTTAGACTTAAGATGATAGACAGGTAATTTCTGACAAGAAATGATAAGCAAAATTTTGACATGCAGACACAGTCGAAGTCCAGACTTACTAATGCATCCTAACCACTATCAGTTAGACACACTTATGCAAGACCTGGTTCACTAGGACCAATGCTCTGATACCAACTATGACGATCGCTCCAAATCCATATGGACGAACACATCATTCATCGATTTCATTGCGAGGTATTTGACCTCTATATGATACGTTTTGTAAACATTGCATTCTTTTGAAAAGGCACACCATAAATGAATATTTAAATCAAAGGTTTTCGACATCTGATGATTTCTACATATAGACAATCACCATAAATAATAGTTTACAACAGTACTTCCGTTGACAATGCAGTCAAAATAAGATACATGGTGATGATTTGGTGAATGCAACGTTTCCTTGAAAAATATGCCATGTAAGACTCCATGCACATAGCTTGTCTAACATATAAGCAAACAGCGGAAGACTTCTAGGGAACCTGAGAATAAACTGAAGGTATTTCGAATGCCCGAGAGACATATTGAAAGGACCCGTTCATATACATTATAAACGATTCACAATAGTTGATTACATCGCGAGGTATTTGACCTCTATATGATACATTTTACAAACATTGCATTCGTTTTTAAAAGACAAACTTTCTTTACAACGAAAGTTGACGGCATACACACCATTTCATAATACATCCAACTATAATTGGCTTAATAATAATCTTGATGAACTCAATGACTCGAATGCAACGTCTTTCAAAATATGCCATGAATGACTCCAAGTAATATCCTTAAAATGAGCAAATGCACAGCAGAAGATTTCTTTAATACCTGAGAATAAACATGCTTTAAAGTGTCAACCAAAAGGTTGGTGAGTTCATAGGTTTATCATAACAATCATTTCAATATACTAATAGACCACAAGATTTCCGTTTATAAATATATGTACACTCGCAAGTGTATAAAAGTATTCTATAAGTTGTAGGCACCCGGTAACAAGCCTTAACGTTCATGTTTTACCCTCTGAAGTACACCAGATCAGGTGTGTTTAAACTAACCTCGAAGTACTAAAGCATCCCATAGTCAGGATGGGGTTTGTCAGGCCCAATAGATCTATCTTTAGGATTCGCGCCTACCGTACATAGACAAGTAGTTTAAGGTTACCAAGCTAAGGGTATATTTCTGGTTTAAACCCACGTAGAATTAGTTTTAGTACTTGTGCCTATTTCGTAAAATATTTATAAAACAGCGCATGTATTCTCAGCCTAAAAATATATATTGCAAAAGCAATTAAAAAGGGAGCAAATGAAACTCACAATACTGTATTTCGTAGTAAAAATACATATAACGTCATTTAACAAGTGCAAGGTTGGCCTCGGATTCACGAACGTATCAATATTGAGATTCAATATTGCAGGAAAGTACGTAGACACAACGGAGATGATAAACACTAGATTGACCTCACGAGCATACCCATGAACCATACCCATCACCTCCATAGCTATAACCCATAATTTCCTTAGCTTCGACTCATTCAAAAAAACTATTTTGAAATCACTCGGACAGCACTCCGTCGTAATATTTTATCTATACTAATAATATCTTGAAATAATACAAATATTTATAAATCGATTGAGAGAGTTTAGAGAAAATATATTTTCAAGTTTCTATGAAATAATGAAACCTATTGAATTCTATTTATAATAAATTTTTGAATTATTAAAGTGAATTATTAAAGTATGAATTATTAAAGTGAATTATTAAAGTATGAATTATTAAAGTGAATTATTAAAGTATGAATTATTAAAGTTAAAGTAAAGTAAAAGTAAAAGTAAAGTAAAGGTAAAGTTAAAGTATAGTAAAAGTATAAAAATTATGTATGTATAATACGCATATAAATATATATAATATTAATTTAAATCGTTATATATATTTAATGAAATAAAATATAAATATCGTTATATTTATTATACTGGTTAAGTAATGAGTTGTCAAAAGTGATTCTAGATATTTATAAAAGTTATATACGTTTTAATAATAAAGTTCTTTTTAAACTGAAAACGTCTTTGTACGTTTGAAAATAGATTAATAGAATATTATGAAAACTAATTCTCCACTAACTTTTGTCTAACTTTCATAAATGACACTTTTTGTTTTTTATTTATAAATAGATTTATAAATTATTCTGAATATCGTTAAGAGGAATAGATTTTCTCAAATCATAGTGGACCTCTCAACAGAGACTTGTAATCATAATTCAATATTTCTGATAATTCAATCATTTAATATATTTTTTTAATTTCGTCGAAAATCATATTGAAACAAATACGTTCGGGTAAAGTATTATACGTTTAATACTTTATTAATATTCTCAAGTTATAATATATATATATACATATACATATCTATTTATATATAACGGTTCGTGAATCGTCAGAATTTGGTCGAGGTTATAATGAATGTATGAACACAGTTTAAAATTCTTGAGATTTAACTTAACAAACTTTGCTTATCGTGTCAGAATAATATAAAGATTAAAGTTTAAATTTGGTCAGAAATTTCCGGGTCGTCACAGTACCTACCCGTTAAAGAAATTTCGTCCCCGAAATTTGATAGAGGTCGTCATGACTAACAATGAGAATGTTATTATAATGATTATAGAGTTTTATCATGTTCAAGAAGCATGGATAAAATAATTCGATTACTCGAAGCGTGTGAGTGAAGTTATCGTAAATGAATGAAATGAGAAAATAGGGATTCATCTTCTCTTTTGACGTCATCCCGGTTGATCTCCGAATTAAAGAAAATCTTTGTAATCTATATAGGATTTGATTCTTCGGTGATTAAGGAAATTATGATCCTCTTCGATTTAATGCGATGATTCATCTCGATTTTTCTGTCGGATATTTCACTATAAATCCACCTCCTTCGTTTCCTTTTAATTCACACCTTCTATTCTTTCTCCCTCAATTCTTACTTTAAAATTATTCGTCAATATGCTTCATCCAGTGCTAATTCTCGATATACTCCTCACTTTCATATCTGTCGTTCTTCTTTTTCATCTACCTCCAGAAGAATCTATTTACTTCTACTATACTCTTGGTTTTATAGTGTTTTTAGTTCTCCCGTGTCTTTATATTGCTATATGCATTGATATATACGGTTTGTGATTTCTGGGTTGTTGTTGCGTTTTATATCTTCCCTTATATTTCAAAGTCCTTGCTTCTTCTATAATCATTGTCATCCACAGTTAATGCTATCTTCTATTTGCTATGATTTATACTCCCATTTCTAGTTCGGTGCTTTGTCCTTTCATTTCTTCTTCTTGCGATTAAGCAACGTTTATAATGGTCCAGTATTCGCAGATATGAATTTCAGAATGAACATAGTTAATGTTCTAAGAAGGAAATTTGTAATGGCACGATCTTGATTTGTCAAATTACCAGAATATTCTGGAAAAGACCGAATCATCAAGAAATATTTTCTTGATATTTTAGAGGTTGAAGAGAATACAAGAGTCGTGTAACATGGCACATGATGACGTTATGATCTGTGAATCATCACGTTCTATTTAGAACTCAACATGACTTACTGTAATATAATCACGTTGATCAAGTGTCATTATATTATACTAATTCATGCTTCAGTTCCCAACACTACTTCAAAAATATTTCTATTTTAAACTCGAAAGTTTATAGAATATAGAAACTAATAGTTTCTTATATGATGTAATACTGATAGCGCAAAGAGATAAATGACTTCAGGTAAGATTAGTTGTGAAAATATCTTCAGAAATATCGTAGATATTTATAATGAAAGATATGATAATATCTTAGAATTTCTAATATTGATGGATGATGATGAAGATTTGTCTGTAAAGGTTTAGAATAAAGATTAAAGTATTCGTTAATGACTTTAGCAACACTGAATCATTTGGATACTTTGAAGGCAGATTTAGTCTTTGTATTTTGTCCACAGCCTCCTTCATAGTCTATTCAATCCGTTTTCCAGTTCCAAACCTTCTCTTTTTCTCAGCTTTACCACCTTATTATTCTTTGTCATCAAACTTTTTACTGTTAAGATTGTTTACAGTTTTTGATGCTTCGTCAGCATTTTAAGAACTAGTTTGCAGTTCAAAATATTTTTCAGAACTTCACATTCAAAGTATGTAAGTCCAGGAGATAGACGTTTTACGTACACATATAACTGTTGACGTAGACATGCTGCGAGATTTCAAAATACTGGTTGCTGATTTCCGATGATTCGTATGACAATTCTCGTTACAAGATGCGAATGAGTAAATGATGTGATTTCAATAAATATAATGATTTTTCGAAAAGTCAAAGATAATTGAAGTTGTTGGTAAGTTTATTGCTAATGTGGCGAGATATGAAAGGTTCCCCAGTAACGATGACGAAAGGGCAACGTATCTATCGAGGTTATAATAAGACTAGTCTGACTGAAAAGTCGAAGTTGACTTGTTGGAGCTGTGATAAAACTGGCTACTTTGAAAAGGAATTGAAAAGTCATTTTTGCTAATAAATGCCAAAGGGTCTGACACGGATACGCGTCGAACTATGAATTTAGCTTCGAGAGCTTTTTACGTACATAACTGTGGGTAATATGTGGTTGGATCATCATCTCGATTGTTCATTGTTTGAAGTCTCTTCGAAAACTTCGGAGAGTTTGAAGACAGTTTGTAATCGTTAATATACATATGATGTTCTAACACAGTTTTGAAGTCAAAGTATAGCTTTGAAAGATGTAAGAATCTCAGAGTGATGATACTGTTTATATCCTGAATTAAATTTTGCAATTTCAAAATCAGAATATGTAATTGAATTTGAATGAGTATGGTTGTTTTGATTTTTATGAATGAATGTATATTATTGTGAAAGTAGGAAGTATAGTTGATAATTTGCTTAATCAGATTCGAAGAATGTAACATATTAATTGTGAATTTATATATCGCTCGGGTATTACCTACCCGTTATAAAAAATTCACAATTAATATTTTGTACAAAAGAATTTTATTACAGTCTTTATGAAAATATATATATGTATATTTTCTTCAGATGTAACATAGATTTAATGAGTTAATATTAAATTAAACTCATTTGATTTACAGTTGAAACTAGAATTGAGTAATCCCTAAAGACTTTAGAAATTACATAACTTTTACGGAGTATTTATTCAATAAAATTGAAATTATGAATTAATACTTCGTTATTTGTTGGTGTTTGTGGAATTCTTGTGAATTTCGCAAGGTACGAATAATGTTATTTGAAAAGTTTCGAGTACATCGACGATGAAAGTGAAAAATCAAACTTATATTTGAATAATTCATTTGATTTATTATGAATTGGGATTTATTGAATTGAGGCAGAGATTGTAGTTAATGATGGTTAAGTTGTGGACGAAGGACGTACATTATCGCATATTAGTAACATGAATTAACCGAGTAGTTAAGATTCACACATAATAGCTTAGTACGGAAAGATTTATTATGGTCTAAAAATTTATATATAAGATATACATATAAATCCTTCAGTGGAAATGAGTTAATACTTCATAACTCGTTGATACAATATATTTGTTGTTGATTCGTAATGATGTCCACAATGATTCTTGAACTGACAGAGTTTGTGATGTTACAGGTGCTGTTGATTCTGACGATACTGACGGCACTGACTGTGTTGATGATGCTACGGTCCTATTGATGATGTTGGTAAAACAATTCTAGCTTGTAAATCGTACACTATTTTCGATCAAAGTTTCTACTCTACCATCTCCATTCACTCATCCGATTTACGGTCAGAATTAAATAATCTCTAAGATTTTAGAGATTACATAACTGCCGCAGAGATATCTCTTCAATGAAGTTTATGAATTAATACTTCATCGTTTGTTGTTGTTGATATTCCTGGATATTTACAGGGCATATGACGTTGATGTTTGAGATACATATTGTGATGTTGCGGTGTGGGATGTGGATGTTGTTGGTGGTGGTGGTGATGGTACTGTTGGTGTTGCTGATGGTGGTACTGTTTATGCTGCTGGTGCTGCTGCTGGTGTTTGTAACCTTTGCACCATATTCTCCAAAGCCACTACCCAAGCGCGAAGCTCGTTGACTTCTTCTATTACACCAGGGTGATTGTCGGTTCGGACGAGCGGATAAATAAAATCTAGAATTTGATGTAGTATGTAATCGTGACGAGATACTCTAGAAATAAGAGAGAAAATGGTGTTTTGGATAGGTTCGCCGGTAAGTGCTTCAGGTTCTTCGCCAAGAGGGCAATGTGGTGGATGGAAGGGATCACCTTCTTCTTGTCTCCAATGATTTAGGAGGCTACGAACCCATCCCCAATTCATCCAGAATAGATGATGACTAATTGGTTGATCCATTCCGGTCACACTGCTTTCGGAACTTGAGTGGGATTCCATTTCGGAATCCGAGGGACTTGAACTAATGACGAATTCCATTTCGTACGATTGAATAAAGAATTTTTTTTTTGTTGATATGAAATGATTTTTCAGCTATCGGGTGGTATTCTAATTATATAGAGCAAAAGGTTTCATAGATTACGGAGAAATTTACGAAATATGTCAGGCAAAGTTTACAGTAACAGATACGCTAAGATATGAATTAGCAGATACGCTAAGATATGAATTTTGTCTATACACTATTCATGCAATCAATGCAATAAGATGTGTCTAGACTAAGAATGATAAGCAGGTAATTTCCGACAAGAATGATGAGCAAAACTTTTGACATGCAGACACGGTCGAAGTCCAGACTCACTAATGCATCATAACGACTATCAGTTAGACACACTAATGCAGACCTGGTTCGCTAAGACCACCGCTCTGATACCAACTGAAAGGACCCGTTCATATACATTATAAATGATTCACAATAGTTGATTACATCGCGAGGTATTTGACCTCTATATGATACATTTTACAAACATTGCATTCGTTTTTAAAAGACAAACTTTCTTTACAACAAAAGTTGACGGCATACACACCATTTCATAATACATCCAACTATAATTGGCTTAATAATAATCTTGATGAACTCAATGACTCGAATGCAACGTCTTTCAAAATATGCCATGAATGACTCCAAGTAATATCCTTAAAATGAGCAAATGCACAGCGGAAGATTTCTTTAATACCTGAGAATAAACATGCTTTAAAGTGTCAACCAAAAGGTTGGTGAGTTCATAGGTTTATCATAACAATCATTTCAATATACTAATAGACCACAAGATTTCCGTTTATAAATATATGTACACTCGCAAGTGTATAAAAGTATTCTATAAGTTGTAGGCACCCGGTAACAAGCCTTAACGTTCATGTTTTACCCTCTGAAGTACACCAGATCAGGTGTGTTTAAACTAACCTCAAAGTACTAAAGCATCCCATAGTCAGGATGGGGTTTGTCAGGCCCAATAGATCTATCTTCAGGATTCGCGCCTACCGTACATATACAAGTAGTTTAATGTTACCAAGCTAAGGGTATATTTCTGGTTTAAACCCACGTAGAATTAGTTTTAGTACTTGTGCCTATTTCGTAAAATATTTATAAAACAGCGCATGTATTCTCAGCCCAAAAATATATATTGCAAAAGCAATTAAAAAGGGAGCAAATGAAACTCACAATACTGTATTTCGTAGTAAAAATACATATAACGTCATTTAACAAGTGCAAGGTTGGCCTCGGATTCACGAACGTATCAATATTGAGATTCAATATTGCAGGAAAGTACGTAGACGCAACGGAGATGATAAACACTAGATTGACCTCACGAGCATACCCATGAACCATACCCATCACCTCCATAGCTATAACCCATAATTTCCTTAGCTTCGACTCATTCAAAAAAACTATTTTGAAATCACTCGGACAGCACTCCGTCGTAATATTTTATGTATACTAATAATATCTTGAAATAATACAAATATTTATAAATCGATTGAGAGAGTTTAGAGAAATATATTTTCAAGTTTCTATGAAATAATGAAACCTACTGAATTCTATTTATAATAGATTTTTGAATTATTAAAGTGAATTATTAAAGTATGAATTATTAAAGTGAATTATTAAAGTATGAATTATTAAAGTATGAATTATTAAAGTGAATTATTAAAGTATGAATTATTAAAGTGAATTATTAAAGTATGAATTATTAAAGTGAATTATTAAAGTATGAATTATTAAAGTTAAAGTAAAGTAAAAGTAAAAGTAAAGTAAAGGTAAAGTTAAAGTATAGTAAAAGTATAAAAATTATGTATGTATAATAGGCATATAAATATATATAATATTAATTTAAATCGTTATATATATTTAATGAAATAAAATATAAATATCGTTATATTTATTATACTGGTTAAGTAATGAGTTGTCAAAAGTGATTCTAGATATTTATAAAAGTTATATACGTTTTAATAATAAAGTTCTTTTTAAACTGAAAACGTCTTTGTACGTTTGAAAATAGATTAATAGAATATTATGAAAACCAATTCTCCACTAACTTTTGTCTAACTTTCATAAATGACACTTTTTGTTTTTTATTTATAAATAGATTTATAAATTATTCTGAATATCGTTAAGAGGAATAGATTTTCTCAAATCATAGTGGACCTCTCAACAGAGACTTGTAATCATAATTCATTATTTCTGATAATTCAATCATTTAATATATTTTTTTAATTTCGTCGAAAATCATATTGAAACAAATACGTTCGGGTAAAGTATTATACGTTTAATACTTTATTAATATTCTCAAGTTATAATATATATATACATATACATATCTATTTATATATAACGGTTCGTGAATCGTCAGAATTTGGTCGAGGTTATAATGAATGTATGAACACAGTTTAAAATTCTTGAGATTTAACTTAACAAACTTTGCTTATCGTGTCAGAATAATATAAAGATTAAAGTTTAAATTTGGTCAGAAATTTCCGGGTCGTCACACATATTAAATTAATATGGCTAATGTGTTATGATCCAAGTCGGGTCATACCCAATAACAAGCTTACCGACACTTTATATGTATTTAATCTTAACGATTGGGTCGTTAAATAAATACGCGACACTTGGATTTTAGAAAATCGGTTTTCTAAAATATTATCACTTGAGATAAATTATTTGGATAATTTATATTTAATTATTTATAGGTTTGAATAATTATATTGTGTTATATTTTATAAAAAGTTTATAAAATATGCAAGTAACTTAATAATATACATGGTTTTATATATTTATGTCAAGTTTATATAAATATTAAAACATTGTTATTATTATTATAAGAAGTGTGCAGAATTTTGGGTCTCCTAGGAGACAACTCATGCTTGCTTTTGTTACTTTCTATATACACACTTCCTTAAGTGCAAGACTAGTCTCTTCTACCAAGTAACCTTGACTCTTACATGCAAATACACTTGAAAATTGCAAGAAAAAACTCTCCAAAATCTGGGCTGTAGGTCGTGACTGTGGGGGAGCAAAAGAGAGATCAAAATTTGGTTTTTGCAAGCTAGTTTCAAGTGTCACATAAATCCTAACCAATAACAAAGGTGTTGGGTTAATAGCTTGGGTATTTCTCCTTGAGGTTTCATCATTTTGAAGCTCCATTCTTCATCATCTTCATCATCATCTTGCACATTTGAAACAACCCTCAACTAGCTTTGAGGAGGTATAAACACTCTTCTTTACTCATTACATTTGTAAGCATATTATCAAGACTTGATATCTACTTGGAATTCAACTAAAATGGTTTAATACATACACTTGTTTTCTTAATATATCATGCTTCCGCTTGCTATATTTCTTACTAAATTGATTTAGTAATTATGTTAACATTAAGAACATGTTAGTATATTGAATTCCAACATTGGTATCTAGAGCCGAGGTCTTTGGAATATGCTTCTTATGTGGTTTATAAACCCATAAATTTTGTAATCTATAAACATGCATGAAAGTAGATTACAAAAACTTTTCGGGTTTGGAGGGTTGCTTGATTTTGGCCGAATTTTAAAGAGTTCCAAAAGTGGATTTGGAACTTGCAAATTGGTCATATTTGTTGTATATTGTAGTTCACAATCAATGCCTTGACCTTATGATGTATGCATGTGTGTTTGAATGGATATTTGTTTGGTTGAATGTTTGTAATATTCATTTGGTATGTAATATTAATTCATTCAATTGGATGTAATATTTATTTTGGCTATGTAATTTGTTTTACATTTGGTATGTAAAATAGAATAGGTTGTATTTTCATTTTCTAGATAAAAATGTATTAGGATACATATTTTGTAAAATGAAGATACAAGATGATGAAGACTTGAAGAACACAAGGAACATATGGATGCAAGGTTAAGTGGGAGATTTGAAATCTCCTACTTTGTATTATTACCCCTTAACCCGGTGACATTTGTTTTCGGCTAAACAAATGTCCACCAAAATGGCTAGATTGTGAACATACTTGTTTTGCATGTGTGGTTGTTTGTTTGTTTATTGTATTGTATGTTTGGTTGATACAATTAATCACAAGATAACAACAAGCAAAACGACAATTTAATTGGTTAAATTAGACGTATTAATAACATGCAAGACGACAATTTAATTGGTTAAATTAAAAGCAACTAAAGACCTTAATAAATGGTTATTAAGAACAAGAAAAGGATCACATATATATAAAATGGTTTATATCAAGTAATTGGCAAATTACAAGACTTGAAAATGGATTTCAAATGAACCATACACTAAATGCATGTTGGTGTATGGCATAAATGTTTTCTTAAACTAGAATTAACGAAAACTTAAAATCCCTTAATCGACAAGGTAAACAAGTTTAACGCCATCCTTTTGTGGGACACTTAAACATAGTAGGGAACTCATAATGGGATAAAGGTCACCTAACCGTTATGAGTTAACCAATATGGTTAAGGTAAAATTTGCATGCTTGTGAGATAAAGGTCACCTAACCACTTGTATGTTAATTTTACATGTTTACACAAGTAGGACGACTTGATTTGGGAATCATGAACTTAGGGTCACCGAAGCATGATGAACAAATAGGCGTTGATGGGATAATATGCCATGCAAAAGGATTGCATGATCCCATAATTTAGAAGTTGCAAAAGGATTGCAATTGTCATATAAATGACTACCTAGCTAAATCAAATAACGGGATAAAGGTCACCTAACCGAAATTTGATTTACCGTTGGATTCTAATATTTAATAAAACAATTATATATAAAAGGGTATTATTTATTAAATTTAAAATCGATACTTAAATGAACTTTGTTAATTTTGTAGATGGCCGCAAATAACAACAACATGCAAAATGCACCACTTAACCTAAACAACCTATCATTAAGGTCTCTCCTCGAGAAAGACAAACTCAACCATACGAACTTTATGGATTGGTTCCGTAATCTTAGAATTGTCCTCAAACTTGAGGATAAAGCGTATGTGTTGGAGGACCCTATTCCCGACCAACCGGATGAGGAAGATCTAGAGGGCATGGCTTATTATGACAAGTATTGTGCCGATTCGGTGCAAGTCGCTTGCCTAATGCTTGGGACTATGATACCCGAACTCCAAAAGGATTTCGAACATCATAGTGCATATGACATGATTACGCAATTGAAGGAGATGTTCCTTCAACAAGCACGTGTCGAGCGCTTCGAAGCGGTTCGAGCACTACATGCATGTCGTATGGATGACACCCAATCTGTATCCTCTTATGTCCTCAAAATGAAAAGCCTCATTGATCGCGCAAACCGTCTTAACCTCAACATATCTAATGAGCTAGCCACCGATCTTATCATAAACTCTTTGTCAACGAGGTTTGACCAATTTGTAATTAATTACAATATGAATGGGATGGATAAGACCATTGGCGAACTTCATGGCATGCTCAGGACGGCGGAAACTAGCATGGGTAAGAGGGCTTCACCCGTGCTAATGATCAATGATGGTGGGTCCAAAGGTAACAACACCTCTAAGCCAAAGGCGGCTAAGAGGAAAGGACCCGCCCATCAAGGCAAGGGAAAGGGGAGGAAGGTGACCCCAACCAAAAACAAGAACAAGAAGCAAAAGGTTGCCGGACAAGCAAACCCCAAGGAAGACCCGTGCTTCGGTTGCGGTGAAATGGGTCACTAGAAACGCAATTGCCCGGTCTACCTTAAGGAGTAGAAGGAAAAGAGGGATGCGGGGCAATCCTCAGGTAACATATATATGGTATATATAGAGCTTAGTATTACTTCTTCTAATACATGGGTATTAGACACTGGATGTGGAACTCACATTTGCAATTCTTTGCAGGGGTTCAAAAGAAGTAGCAAGCAAATGGGAACATCAAGTCTCTTTATGGGTAATGGAGCCAAAGTGCAAGTGAAGGCTCAATGAGACTTTGTATTAAAGCTTCCAAGTGGTTTGGAACTTATTTTGAACAATGTTTTGTATGCACCGGATTTATGTCGAAACATTATTTCAATTTCCTGTTTAAAACAATGTGGGTTTTATCTTAATTTTGTTAATAATGATATCCATGTTTATTTAGATAATGTATTCTATTTTAAGGCTTCGCCTTCAAATGGAATTTATGAATTGGTTCATGATGACACATCATCTAGTAGCTCAATATACCATACTAGCACCAAGAAACTCAAAAGGGATTTGAGTGATTCCTACTTATGGCATTGTCGCCTTGGTCACATAAACAAGAATCGAATGCATACACTCCAAAAGAATGGCCTTTTGAAATCAAATGAACTAGACTCGTTTGATGTATGTGAATCTTGTTTACAAGGCAAAATGACTAAAGCACCTTTCAAAGGGACCTACGAAAGGGCTAAGGACTTATTGGGATTAATACATTCGGATGTATGTGGACCCTTTAAGCCCATAGCTAGGAATGGTGAAAGATACTTCGTTACTTTCATTGATGACTTCAGTCGTTTCGGATATGTCTACTTGTTAAGACATAAGGACGAAACTTTTGAAGCATTCAAAGAGTATCAAAACGAAGTACAAAATCAACTCAATAAGACAATTAAGGTACTTCGAACCGATAGAGGAGGTGAATACCTAAGCGATGCCTTCCAAGATCATCTTAGAAGTTGTGGTATTATCTCGCAACTTACTCCACCCGGGACACCACAGCTTAATGGTGTGTCCGAAAGGAGGAACCGAACCCTAATGGATATGGTTCGATCTATGATGGCTGGAAGCTCGTTACCTCTATCATTCTGGGGTTATTGTCTATGCTCAGCAGCTCGTATTTTAAATATGGACCCAACCAAGAAAGTGGAACGAACACCTCATGAGATGTGGTTTGGAAAACCTCCATCTCTATCATACTTAAAGGTATGGGGATGTGAAGCTTACCCTAAGCGTTACGTCCCTAATAAGTTGATTGCTCGATCCACGAAGTGTATCTTCATAGGATATCCCAAGGATGATATGGGATACTATTTCTATGATCCTTCCGAGCAGAATGTATTTGTTGCTCGGAAGGCTGAATTCCTTGAAACTAAGTTCCTAATGGAAGGCAAAAGTGAAAGGAAGATAGATCTTGAAGAGGTTCAAGATCAAGTAGATGATACACAATTGGCTGACACTAGCACTCAACATGAAAATGTTGAGAGTGATCAGATGGATGATCAAAATACACAAGACGTTCGCAGATCTGGTAGGATTAGTAATCCTCCTGAGAGATATGGGTTTCTCATGGATGGTTGCTATGTGGTTGATTTGGATGAACCAATAAACTACCAAGATGCTTTATCAAGGATTGATAAAGATAAATGGCAGGAAGCCATGAACGCTAAGATGCAATCCATGTATGACAACCAAGTTTGGGAACTTGTTGCGCAACCTCCTGGCTCTAGGCTAGTTGATTATAAATGGCTGTTCAAAATGAAAACCGACATACATGGAAACTTGGATACATATAAAGCTAGACTTGTAGCAAAAGGTTTCACTCAAACTCAAGGGGTTGACTATGATGAAACTTTTTCGCCTGTGGCGATGCTAAAGTCTATTAGGATATTACTTGCCATTGCTGCTCATTATGATTATGAAATATGGCAGATGGATGTCAAGACCGCTTTCCTAAACGGACATCTTGAGGAAGATGTCTATATGGTTCAGCCTGAGGGTTTTGTTGATCCGAAATATCCTAAAAAGGTATGCAAGTTAAAGAAGTCAATCTACGGATTGAAACAAGCATCTAGAATGTGGAATCATCATTTTAATGAGGAGGCCAAGAAATTTGGCTTCATTAAAAATGGTGATGAAGCTTGTGTATACAAGAAAGCTAGTGGGAGCACTATCATGTTCCTAGTACTATATGTGGATGATATATTGTTATTTGGAAATGATATTCCGGCAATGCAAGGTGTTAAAACTTGGTTAAGCAAATGCTTCTCCATTAAGGATCTTGGAGAAGCACAATACGTTTTGGGGATTGGGATCTACAGGGATAGATCCAAGAAACTGATAGGTTTAAATCAAAGTGCATACATTGAAAAGATCTTGAAAAGGTTCAAGATGGAGAACTCTAAGAAAGGTTTGGTACCTATTCAAAAGGGAACACTTCTCAGTTCATCTCAGTGCCCCACCACGAAAGATGAACAGGAGAGAATGAAGAAAGTCCCATATGCTTCTGCCATTGGGTCTATCATGTATGCAATGATATGCACTAGACCGGATGTGTCATGCGCTCTTAGCCTGACAAGTAGATACCAGAATAACCCAGGAAACAGTCATTGGATTGCTGTTAAAAGTATATTGAAATACCTTAGGAGGACTAAGGATATGTTTCTGATATATGGGTCTGGTGAGGAGGAACTCGCTGTAAAAGGTTACGTGGACGCGAGTTTCCAAACTGATCGTGATGATTCTCGATCACAATCCGGTTATGTCTTCACATTAAATGGAGGTGCGGTCTCTTGGAAGAGTTTAAAACAGGATGTTGTTGCTCTATCCACTACAGAGTCGGAGTACATCGCCGCATCATTGGCAGCTCAGGAAGCTGCATGGATGAAGAAATTCATCGACGACTTAGGAGTAGTCCCTTCCATTCAGGACCCTCTTGAGATCTTTTGTGACAACGAGGGTGCGATTGCTCAAATCAAAGAACCTCGTGCTCACCAAAAGACCCGTCACATTGAGCGGAGATTCAACTACATAAGGGATGAAGTTGAAAAGGGAAAGATATGTATTCGCAAAGTTCACACAGATCTTAATATAGCGGATCCTCTCACGAAGCTCTTACATGGATCAAAACATACAGGACATGTTTGTGCATTAGGGCTTCGATATTCTAGTGATTGGTCATGATCTGTTTTAAGTATTGTAACGGAACAAAATTGTTCAAACTCATTAATATAATTATGGTATTAATTTATTTTGAGTCATGTTCCTATTTTGCATATTTTATCCATGAATAAGTAATTATTCTAAATTCCGTAGTCGATCACATTCGTAGGAACAAGTGTGAGGTTTAGACTATTATGAACTTGGATTGGTATACATTCACGGACTGAATGTGGGGCAAGGTTACTACCAAGGTTCATAGATATTTGTGGGATACAAATATTGGAAGACCCGCCCTCAAGATTTACTAAATGGAGCCTTTGTGGTTGATCACATGTAATCTTGAGTAAAGGGGAATATCATTGTATCCTCTGACCTCAGATACATATTGGGTTCGGATATTTACCAAGTATTGTGCCTTGATTCTTTCCTTCGCTATTCTGAAATATGGTAGCTCACAAGGAAGAGCTCAGGTATAATGCAAGGTACATATTTAGGACGTATGTAGTCAAGATGGAATTTGTCCCTCTTATTCATTGAGAGTCAGATGTCTAAGGCCTGATAAAGTTAAATCTAAAAGAGAGTGATCACTCTGTATCTCTTGGATTTAACATGACATCTAGGACGAAAGGAAATAATGAAAGATTCACCTATTCATATTCGAGATGGAACTCGAAAGGGATGATGTTATTGAATGACACAAAGTCATAACATATTGGGGGTGATGGACGGTCGTTAGGTGGTATCCATTACTTGCATTAATTTCTTATGTTTCTCGTGCAAGTGGGAGATTGAAGGTATTTCGAATGCCCGAGAGACATATTAAATTAATGTGGCTAATGTGTTATGATCCAAGTCGGGTCATACCCAATAACAAGCTTACCGACACTTTATATGTATTTAATCTTAACGATTGAGTCGTTAAATAAATACGCGACACTTGGATTTTAGAAAATCGGTTTTCTAAAATATTATCACTTGAGATAAATTATTTGGATAATTTATATTTAATTATTTATAGGTTTGAATAATTATATTGTGTTATATTTTATAAAAAGTTTATAAAATATGCAAGTAACTTAATAATATACATGGTTTTATATATTTATGTCAAGTTTATATAAATATTAAAACATTGTTATTATTATTATAAGAAGTGTGCAGAATTTTGGGTCTCCTAGGAGACAACTCATGCTTGCTTTTGTTACTTTCTATATACACACTTCCTTAAGTACAAGACTAGTCTCTTCTACCAAGTAACCTTGACTCTTACATGCAAATACACTTGAAAATTGCAAGAAAAAACTCTCCAAAATCTGGGATGCAGGCTGTGGCTGTGGGGGAGCAAAAGAGAGATCAAAATTTGGTTTTTGCAAGCTAGTTTCAAGTGTCACATAAATCCTAACCAATAACAAAGGTGTTGGGTTAATAGCTTGGGTATTTCTCCTTGAGGTTTCATCATTTTGAAGCTCCATTCTTCATCATCTTCATCATCATCTTGCACATTTGAAACAACCCTCAACTAGCTTTGAGGAGGTATAAACACTCTTCTTTACTCATTACATTTGTAAGCATATTATCAAGACTTGATATCTACTTGGAATTCAACTAAAATGGTTTAATACATATGAAATGTCCCGTTCTTATTGATTAAAAACGTTCCATATTAATTGATTTCGTTGCGAGGTTTTGACCTCTATATGAGACGTTTTTCAAAGACTGCATTCATTTTAAAACAAACCATAACCTTTATTTCATCAATAAAGGTTTAAAAAGCTTTACGTAGATTATCAAAAAATGATAATCTAAAATATCCTGTTTACACACGACCATTACATAATGTTTTACAATACAAATATGTTACAACAAAATAAGTTTCTTGAATGCAGTTTTTACACAATATCATACAAGCATGGACTCCAAATCTCGTCCTTATTTAAGTATGCGACAGCGGAAGCTCTTAATAATCACCTGAGAATAAACATGCTTAAAACGTCAACAAAAATGTTGGTGAGTTATAGGTTTAACCTATATATATCAAATCATAATAATAGACCACAAGATTTCATATTTCAATACACATCCCATACATAGAGATAAAAATCATTCATATGGTGAACACCTGGTAACCGACATTAACAAGATGCATATATAAGAATATCCCCATCATTCCGGGACACCCTTCGGATATGATATAAATTTCGAAGTACTAAAGCATCCGGTACTTTGGATGGGGTTTGTTAGGCCCAATAGATCTATCTTTAGGATTCGCGTCAATTAGGGTGTCTGTTCCCTAATTCTTAGATTACCAGACTTAATAAAAAGGGGCATATTCGATTTCGATAATTCAACCATAGAATGTAGTTTCACGTACTTGTGTCTATTTTGTAAATCATTTATAAAACCTGCATGTATTCTCATCCCAAAAATATTAGATTTTAAAAGTGGGACTATAACTCACTTTCACAGATTTTTTACTTCGTCGGGAAGTAAGACTTGGCCACTGGTTGATTCACGAACCTATAACAATATATACATATATATCAAAGTATGTTCAAAATATATTTACAACACTTTTAATATATTTTGATGTTTTAAGTTTATTAAGTCAGCTGTCCTCGTTAGTAACCTACAACTAGTTGTCCACAGTTAGATGTACAGAAATAAATCGATAAATATTATCTTGAATCAATCCACGACCCAGTGTATAGGTATCTCAGTATTGATCACAACTCAAACTATATATATTTTGGAATCAACTTCAACCCTGTATAGCTAACTCCAACATTCACATATAGAGTGTCTATGGTTGTTCCGAAATATATATAGATGTGTCGACATGATAGGTCGAAACATTGTATACGTGTCTATGGTATCTCAAGATTACATAATATACAATACAAGTTGATTAAGTTATGGTTGGAATAGATTTGTTACCAATTTTCACGTAGCTAAAATGAGAAAAATTATCCAATCTTGTTTTACCCATAACTTCTTCATTTTAAATCCGTTTTGAGTGAATCAAATTGCTATGGTTTCATATTGAACTCTATTTTATGAATCTAAACAGAAAAAGTATAGGTTTATAGTCGGAAAAATAAGTTACAAGTCGTTTTTGTAAAGGTAGTCATTTCAGTCGAAAGAACGACGTCTAGATGACCATTTTAGAAAACATACTTCCACTTTGAGTTTAACCATAATTTTTGGATATAGTTTCATGTTCATAATAAAAATCATTTTCTCAGAATAACAACTTTTAAATCAAAGTTTATCATAGTTTTTAATTAGCTAACCCAAAACAGCCCGCGGTGTTACTACGACGGCGTAAATCCGGTTTTACGGTGTTTTTCGTGTTTCCAGGTTTTAAATCATTAAGTTAGCATATCATATAGATATAGAACATGTGTTTAGTTGATTTTAAAAGTCAAGTTAGAAGGATTAACTTTTGTTTGTGAACAAGTTTAGAATTAACTAAACTATGTTCTAGTGATTACAAGTTTAAACCTTCGAATAAGATAGCTTTATATATATGAATCGAATGATGTTATGAACATCATTACTACCTTAAGTTCCTTGGATAAACCTACTGGAAAAGAGAAAAATGGATCTAGCTTCAACGGATCCTTGGATGGCTCGAAGTTCTTGAAGCAGAATCATGACACGAAAACAAGTTCAAGTAAGATCATCACTTGAAATAAGATTGTTATAGTTATAGAAATTGAACCAAAGTTTGAATATGATTATTACCTTGTATTAGAATGATAACCTACTATAAGAAAACAAAGATTTCTTGAGGTTGGATGATCACCTTACAAGATTGGAAGTGAGCTAGCAAACTTGAAAGTATTCTTGATTTTATGTAACTAGAACTTGTAGAATATATGAAGAACACTTAGAACTTGAAGATAGAACTTGAGAGAGATCAATTAGATGAAGAAAATTGAAGAATGAAAGTGTTTGTAGGTGTTTTTGGTCGTTGGTGTATGGATTAGATATAAAGGATATGTAATTTTGTTTTCATGTAAATAAGTCATGAATGATTACTCATATTTTTGTAATTTTATGAGATATTTCATGCTAGTTGCCAAATGATGGTTCCCACATGTGTTAGGTGACTCACATGGGCTGCTAAGAGCTGATCATTGGAGTGTATATACCAATAGTACATACATCTAAAAGCTGTGTATTGTACGAGTACGGATACGGGTGCATACGAGTAGAATTGTTGATGAAACTGAACGAGGATGTAATTGTAAGCATTTTTGTTAATTAGAAGTATTTTGATAAGTGTATTTAAGTCTTTCAAAAGTGTATAAATACATATTAAAACACTACATGTATATACATTTTAACTGAGTCGTTAAGTCATCGTTAGTCGTTACATGTAAGTGTTGTTTTGAAACCTTTAGGTTAACGATCTTGTTAAATGTTGTTAACCCAATGTTTATAATATCAAATGAGATTTTAAATTATTATATTATCATGATATTATCATGTATGAATATCTCTTAATATGATATATATACATTAAATGTCTTTACAACGATAATCGTTACATATATGTCTCGTTTAAAAATCATTAAGTTAGTAGTCTTGTTTTTACATATGTAGTTCATTGTTAATATACTTAATGATATGTTTACTTATCATAGTATCATGTTAACTATATATATATATATCCATATATATGTCATCATATAGTTTTTACAAGTTTTAACGTTTGTGAATCACCGGTCAACTTGGGTGGTCAATTGTCTATATGAAACATATTTCAATTAATCAAGTCTTAATAAGTTTGATTTCTTAACATGTTGGAAACATTTAATCATGTAAATATTAATCTCAATTAATATATATAAACATGGAAAAGTTCGGGTCACTACAGTACCTACCCGTTAAATAAATTTCGTCCCGAAATTTTAAGCTGTTGAAGGTGTTGACGAATCTTCTGGAAATAGATGCGGGTATTTCTTCTTCATCTGATCTTCATGCTCCCAGGTGAACTCGGGTCCTCTACGAGCATTCCATCGAACCTTAACAATTGGTATCTTGTTTTGCTTAAGTCTTTTGACCTCACGATCCATTATTTCGACGGGTTCTTCGATGAATTGAAGTTTTTTGTTGATTTGGATTTCATCTAACGGAATAGTGAGATCTTCTTTAGCAAAACATTTCTTCAAATTCGAGACGTGGAAAGTGTTATGTACAGCCGCGAGTTGTTGAGGTAACTCAAGTCGGTAAGCTACTGGTCCGACACGATCAATAATCTTGAATGGTCCAATATACCTTGGATTTAATTTCCCTCGTTTTCCAAATCGAACAACGCCTTTCCAAGGTGCAACTTTAAGCATGACCATCTCTCCAATTTCAAATTCTATATCTTTTCTTTTAATGTCAGCGTAGCTCTTTTGTCGACTTTGGGTGGTTTTCAACCGTTGTTGAATTTGGATGATCTTCTCGGTAGTTTCTTGTATAATCTCCGGACCCGTAATCTGTCTATCCCCCACTTCACTCCAACAAATTGGAGACCTGCACTTTCTACCATAAAGTGCTTCAAACGGCGCCATCTCAATGCTTGAATGGTAGCTGTTGTTGTAGGAAAATTCTGCTAACGGTAGATGTCGATCCCAACTGTTTCCGAAATCAATAACACATGCTCGTAGCATGTCTTCAAGCGTTTGTATCGTCCTTTCGCTCTGCCCATCAGTTTGTGGATGATAGGCAGTACTCATGTCTAGACGAGTTCCTAATGCTTGTTGTAATGTCTGCCAGAATCTTGAAATAAATCTACCATCCCTATCAGAGATAATAGAGATTGGTATTCCATGTTTGGAGACGACTTCCTTCAAATACAGTCGTGCTAACTTCTCCATCTTGTCATCTTCTCTTATTGGCAGGAAGTGTGCTGATTTGGTGAGACGATCAACTATTACCCAAATAGTATCAAAACCACTTGCAGTCCTTGGCAATTTAGTGATGAAATCCATGGTAATGTTTTCCCATTTCCATTCCGGGATTTCGGGTTGTTGAAGTAGACCTGATGGTTTCTGATGCTCAGCTTTGACCTTAGAACACATCAAACATTCTCCTACATATTTAGCAACATCGGCTTTCATACCCGGCCACCAAAAATGTTTCTTGAGATCCTTGTACATCTTCCCCGTTCCAGGATGTATTGAGTATCTGGTTTTATGAGCTTCTCTAAGTACCATTTCTCTTATATCTCCAAATTTTGGTACCCAAATCCTTTCAGCCCTATACCGGGTTCCGTCTTCCCGAATATTAAGATGCTTCTCCGATCCCTTGGGTATTTCATCCTTTAAATTTCCCTCTTTTAAAACTCCTTGTTGCGCCTCCTTTATTTGAGTAGTAAGGTTATTATGAATCATTATATTCATAGATTTTACTCGAATGGGTTCTCTGTCCTTCCTGCTCAAGGCATCGGCTACCACATTTGCCTTCCCCGGGTGGTAACGAATCTCAAAGTCGTAATCATTCAACAATTCAATCCACCTACGCTGCCTCATATTCAGTTGTTTCTGATTAAATATGTGTTGAAGACTTTTGTGGTCGGTATATATAATACTTTTGACCCCATATAAGTAGTGCCTCCAAGTCTTTAATGCAAAAAACAACCGCGCCTAATTCCAAATCATGCGTCGTATAATTTTGTTCGTGAATCTTCAATTGTCTAGACGCATAAGCAATCACCTTCGTTCATTGCATTAATACACAACCGAGACCTTGCTTTGATGCGTCACAATAAATCACAAAATCATCATTCCCTTCAGGCAATGACAATATAGGTGCCGTAGTTAGCTTTTTCTTCAATAACTGAAACGCTTTCTCTTGTTCATCATTCCATTCAAATTTCTTCCCTTTATGCGTTAATGCAGTCAAGGGTTTTGCTATTCTGGAAAAGTCTTGGATGAACCTTCTGTAGTAACCAGCTAGTCCTAAAAACTGGCGTATGTGTTTCGGAGTTTTCGGGGTTTCCCACTTTTCAACAGTTTCTATCTTTGCCGGATCCACCTTAATACCTTCTTTGTTCACTATGTGACCGAGGAATTGAACTTCTTCCAACCAAAATGCACACTTTGAAAACTTAGCGTACAATTCTTCCTTCCTCAATACTTCTAACACCTTTCTCAAATGTTCACCGTGTTCTTGGTCATTCTTTGAGTAAATAAGTATGTCATCAATGAAAACAATGACAAACTTGTCAAGGTATGGTCCACACACTCGGTTCATAAGGTCCATGAACACAGCTGGTGCATTAGTTAAACCAAACGGCATGACCATAAACTCGTAATGACCGTAACGTGTTCTGAAAGCAGTCTTTGGAATATCATCTTCTTTCACCCGCATTTGATGATACCCGGAATGTAAGTCAATCTTTGAATAAACAGACGAGCCTTGTAGTTGATCAAATAAGTCGTCGATTCTCGGTAGTGGGTAGCGGTTCTTGATGGTAAGTTTGTTCAACTCTCGGTAGTCGATACACAACCTGAATGTACCATCTTTCTTCTTGACAAACAAAACAGGAGCTCCCCACGGTGATGTGCTTGGTCGAATGAAACCACGCTCTAAAAGTTCTTGTAATTGGCTTTGCAGTTCTTTCATCTCGCTGGGTGCGAGTCTGTAAGGAGCACGAGCTATTGGTGCAGCTCCTGGTACAAGATCTATTTGAAATTCAACGGATCGATGTGGGGGTAATCCCGGTAATTCTTTCGGAAATACATCGGGAAATTCTTTTGCAATGGGAACATCATTGATGCTCTTTTCTTTAGTTTGTACTTTCTCAACGTGTGCTAGAACAGCATAGCAACCTTTTCTTATTAGTTTTTGTGCCTTCAAATTACTAATAAGATGTAGCTTCGTGTTGCCCTTTTCTCCGTACACCATTAAGGGTTTTCCTTTTTCTCGTATAATGCGAATTGCATTTTTGTAACAAACGATCTCTGCTTTCACTTCTTTCAACCAGTCCATACCGATTATCACATCAAAACTCCCTAACTCTACTGGTATCAAATCAATCTTAAATGTTACGCTAACCAGTTTAATTTCTCGATTCCGACATATATTATCTGCTGAAATTAATTTACCATTTGCTAATTCGAGTAAAATTTACTATCCAAAGGCGTCAATGGACAACTTAATTTAGCACAAAAATCTCTACTCATATAGCTTCTATCCGCACCCGAATCAAATAAAACGTAAGCAGATTTATTGTCAATAAGAAACGTACCCGTAACAAGCTCCGGGTCTTCCTGTGCCTCTGCCGCATTAATATTGAAAACTCTCCCGCGGCCTTGTCCATTCGTGTTCTCCTGGTTCGGGCAATTTCTAATAATGTGGCCCGGTTTTCCACATTTATAACAAACTACATTGGCATAACTTGCTCCGACACTACTTGCTCGGCCATTACTCGTTCCGACACCATTTGTTCCTTTCGTTCTATTAACCCCTGGTCCGTAGACCTCACACTTCACCGCGCTATGACCATTTCTTTTACACTTGTTGAAAAATTTGGTGCAGAACCCCGAGTGATACTTTTCACACCTTTGGCATAGCTGCTTCTGATTGTTGTTGTTGTTGTGGTTATTATTGTTGTTGGGATGATTGTTGTAGTTGCTGTTGTTGTTGTTGTTGTTGTTGGGCCGTTTGTTGTAGTTGCGATTGATGTTGCGATTGTTGGGATAATTGTTGCGATTATTGTTGTAATTGCTGTTGTTGTTGTATTGGTGATTCTTATCACCGTTTTCCTCCCACTTTCTTTTGACTTGCTTCACATTGGCCTCTTCAGCAGTCTGTTCTTTAATTCTTTCTTCAATCTGGTTCACTAGTTTGTGAGCCATTCTACATGCCTGTTGTATGGAGGCGGGCTCGTGTGAACTTATATCTTCTTGGATTCTTTCCGGTAATCCTTTCACAAACGCGTCGATCTTCTCTTCATCATCTTCGAATGCTCCCGGACACAATAGGCACAATTCTGTGAATCGTCTTTCGTACGTGGTAATATCAAATCCTTGGGTTCGTAACCCTCTAAGTTCTGTCTTGAGCTTATTGACCTCGGTTCTGGGACGGTACTTCTCGTTCATCAATTGCTTGAATGCTGACCACGGTAGTGCGTACGCATCGTCTTGTCCCACTTGCTCTAGATAGGTATTCCACCATGTTAACGCAGAACCTGTGAAGGTATGCGTAGCGTACTTCACTTTGTCCTCTTCAGTAGACTTACTTATGGCAAACACCGATTCGACCTTCTCGGTCCACCGTTTCAATTCGATCGGTCCTTCGGTTCCATCAAATTCCAAAGATTTGCAGGCAGTGAATTCTTTGTAGGTGCATCCTACACGATTTCCTGTACTGCCAGATCCAAGGTTATTGTTGGTATGTAGCGCAGCCTGTACTGCGGCTATGTTTGAAGCTAGAAAAGTACGGAATTCCTCTTCATTCATATTCACGGTGTGTCGAGTAGTCGGTGCCATTTCCTTCAAAATAGTCAAATGGAACAAGTTAATCATACAGAATATTAAGAGTAGTTAATAGTATTTCGTAGCATAATATGAACTCATTTATAAAAGCTTTTTCTTAATATTAGCGTTTTATAAGTTTAAATTCGGGTAGTACCTACCCGTTAAATTCATACTTAGTAGCTAATATACAATTCAACTACTACAATTCTATATGAAAAACTGATTATAATAATATTTCGTGTTCAAACTTTTACACAATATTTTACAAACTTACAATACCGCTTATTTTACATATAGCATGAAATATAGCACACAATAAATTTGATACAAGATGGTTGTGAAGATAATTCTAGCTAGTACACAAGTCGTTCAGCAAAGGCAATAAAGACACGTAATTCATACGTCCAGAAACAAGTCATGCATTCTGGTTTTACTAGGATTACTTCCCATCCTTGGTCTTGTGGAACATAACCGTTATGGCCGTTGATAAGACAGCGTGTTGTAACGTCGTCAAAGGGACGAGGGTTACGTAATGTCCAACAGTCCCGTAACAATCTAAAAACCTCATTTCTTACCCCAATTACCGATTCCGTCACTTGTGGGAACGTTTTGTTTAATAGTTGTAGCCCGATGTTCTTGTTCTCACTTTGGTGAGAAGCGAACATTACTAATCCGTAAGCATAAAATGCTTCTTTATGTTGCATGTTAGCCGCTTTTTCTAAATCACGAAGTCCTATATTCGGATACATTGAGTCGAAATAATTTCTTAACCCGTTGCGTAAAATAGCATTTGGGTTCCCCGCAATATATGCGTCAAAGTAAACACATCGTAACTTATGGGTTTCCCAATGTGATATCCCCCATCTTTCAAACGAAAGCCTTTTATAAACCAAGGCATTCTTGGAACGTTCTTCAAATGTCTTACAAACTGATCTCGCCTTAAATAGTTGTGCCGAAAAATTCTGACCGACTCTAGACAAGATTTCATCAATCATGTCTCCGGGTAGGTCTCTTAAAATATTGTGTTGTCTATCCATTTTGTGTTTTTATACTGTAAAATAGACAAGAGTTAGATTCATAAAAAAAAAAATACTTATTAATACAAGCAATTTTTACATATATCTTAAAGCATAAGCACACTATATTACATATATTACACCACACGAATACAACTATCTTATTCCGACTCGCTTGTTTCTTCTTCTTCGGTTTTGGTTCGTTTTGCCAAGTTTCTAGGGATATATGATGTTCCCCTAATACGAGCCGTCGTTTTCCACATTGGTTTAGAAAAACCTGGTGGTTTAGAAGTTCCCGGGTCATTGTTACAACTTAAGGACTTCGGGGGTTGACGATACATATAAAGTTCATCGGGGTTGGAATTAGATTTCTCTATTTTTATGCCCTTTCCCTTATTATTTTCTTTTGCCTTTTTAAATTCAGTTGGGGTAATTTCTATAACATCATCGGAATTCTCGTCGGAATCCGATTCATCGGAGAATTGGTAATCCTCCCAATATTTTGCTTCCTTGGCGGAAACACCATTGACCATAATTAACCTTGGTCGGTTGGTTGAGGATTTTCTTTTACTTAACCGTTTTATTATTTCCCCCACCGGTTCTATCTCCTCATCCGGTTTCGATTCTTCTTCCGGTTCCGATTCTTCTTCCGGTTCCGACTCTTCTTCCGGTTCCTCTTCGGGAACTTGTGAATCAGTCCACGAATCATTCCAATTTACATTTGACTCTTCATTATTATTAGGTGAGTCAATGGGACTTGTTCTAGAGGTAGACATCTATCACACAATATCAAACATGTTAAGAGATTAATATATCACATAATATATACATGTTAATAATATATAGTTTCCAACAAAAATGTTAAGCAATCATTTTTAAAGAAAACACGGTCGAAGTCCAGACTCACTAATGCATCCTAACAAACTCGATAAGACACACTAATGCAAATTTTCTGGTTCTCTAAGACCAACGCTCGGATACCAACTGAAATGTCCCGTTCTTATTGATTAAAAACGTTCCATATTAATTGATTTCGTTGCGAGGTTTTGACCTCTATATGAGACGTTTTTCAAAGACTGCATTCATTTTAAAACAAACCATAACCTTTATTTCATCAATAAAGGTTTAAAAAGCTTTACGTAGATTATCAAAAAATGATAATCTAAAATATCCTGTTTACACACGACCATTACATAATGTTTTACAATACAAATATGTTACAACAAAATAAGTTTCTTGAATGCAGTTTTTACACAATATCATACAAGCATGGACTCCAAATCTCGTCCTTATTTAAGTATGCGACAGCGGAAGCTCTTAATAATCACCTGAGAATAAACATTCTTAAAACGTCAACAAAAATGTTGGTGAGTTATAGGTTTAACCTATATATATCAAATCATAATAATAGACCACAAGATTTCATATTTCAATACACATCCCATACATAGAGATAAAAATCATTCATATGGTGAACACCTGGTAACCGACATTAACAAGATGCATATATAAGAATATCCCCATCATTCCGGGACACCCTTCGGATATGATATAAATTTCGAAGTACTAAAGCATCCGGTACTTTGGATGGGGTTTGTTAGGCCCAATAGATCTATCTTTAGGATTCGCGTCAATTAGGGTGTCTGTTCCCTAATTCTTAGATTACCAGACTTAATAAAAAGGGGCATATTCGATTTCGATAATTCAACCATAGAATGTAGTTTCACGTACTTGTGTCGATTTTGTAAATCATTTATAAAACCTGCATGTATTCTCATCCCAAAAATATTAGATTTTAAAAGTGGGACTATAACTCACTTTCACAGATTTTTTACTTCGTCGGGAAGTAAGATTTGGCCACTGGTTGATTCACGAACCTATAACAATATATACATATATATCAAAGTATGTTCAAAATATATTTACAACACTTTTAATATATTTTGATGTTTTAAGTTTATTAAGTCAGCTGTCCTCGTTAGTAACCTACAACTAGTTGTCCACAGTTAGATGTACAGAAATAAATCGATAAATATTATCTTGAATCAATCCACGACCCAGTGTATAGGTATCTCAGTATTGATCACAACTCAAACTATATATATTTTGGAATCAACTTCAACCCTGTATAGCTAACTCCAACATTCACATATAGAGTGTCTATGGTTGTTCCGAAATATATATAGATGTGTCGACATGATAGGTCGAAACATTGTATACGTGTCTATGGTATCTCAAGATTACATAATATACAATACAAGTTGATTAAGTTATGGTTGGAATAGATTTGTTACCAATTTTCACGTAGCTAAAATGAGAAAAATTATCCAATCTTGTTTTACCCATAACTTCTTCATTTTAAATCCGTTTTGAGTGAATCAAATTGCTATGGTTTCATATTGAACTCTATTTTATGAATCTAAACAGAAAAAGTATAGGTTTATAGTCGGAAAAATAAGTTACAAGTCGTTTTTGTAAAGGTAGTCATTTCAGTCGAAAGAACGACGTCTAGATGATCATTTTAGAAAACATACTTCCACTTTGAGTTTAACCATAATTTTTGGATATAGTTTCATGTTCATAATAAAAAACATTTTCTCAGAATAACAACTTTTAAATCAAAGTTTATCATAGTTTTTAATTAACTAACCCAAAACAGCCCGCGGTGTTACTACGACGGCGTAAATCCGGTTTTACGGTGTTTTTCGTGTTTTCAGGTTTTAAATCATTAAGTTAGCATATCATATAGATATAGAACATGTGTTTAGTTGATTTTAAAAGTCAAGTTAGAAGGATTAACTTTTGTTTGCGAACAAGTTTAGAATTAACTAAACTATGTTCTAGTGATTACAAGTTTAAACCTTCGAATAAGATAGCTTTATATATATGAATCGAATGATGTTATGAACATCATTACTACCTTAATTTCCTTGGATAAACCTACTGAAAAAGAGAAAAATGGATCTAGCTTCAACGGATCCTTGGATGGCTCGAAGTTCTTGAAGCAGAATCATGACACGAAAACAAGTTCAAGTAAGATCATCACTTGAAATAAGATTGTTATAGTTATAGAAATTGAACCAAAGTTTGAATATGATTATTATCTTGTATTAGAATGATAACCTACTGTAAGAAAACAAAGATTTCTTGAGGTTGGATGATCACCTTACAAGATTGGAAGTGAGCTAGCAAACTTGAAAGTATTCTTGATTTTATGTAACTAGAACTTGTAGAATATATGAAGAACACTTAGAACTTGAAGATAGAACTTGAGAGAGATCAATTAGATGAAGAAAATTGAAGAATGAAAGTGTTTGTAGGTGTTTTTGGTCGTTGGTGTATGGATTAGATATAAAGGATATGTAATTTTGTTTTCATGTAAATAAGTCATGAATGATTACTCATATTTTTGTAATTTTATGAGATATTTCATGCTAGTTGCCAAATGATGGTTCCCACATGTGTTAGGTGACTCACATGGGCTGCTAAGAGCTGATCATTGGAGTGTATATACCAATAGTACATACATCTAAAAGCTGTGTATTGTACGAGTACGAATACGGGTGCATACGAGTAGAATTGTTGATGAAACTGAACGAGGATGTAATTGTAAGGATTTTTGTTAAGTAGAAGTATTTTGATAAGTGTATTGAAGTCTTTCAAAAGTGTATAAATACATATTAAAACACTACATGTATATACATTTTAACTGAGTCTTTAAGTCATCGTTAGTCGTTACATGTAAGTGTTGTTTTGAAATCTTTAGGTTAACGATCTTGTTAAATGTTGTTAACCCAATGTTTATAATATCAAATGAGATTTTAAATTATTATATTATCATGATATTATCATGTATGAATATCTCTTAATATGATATATATACATTAAATGTCTTTACAACGATAATCGTTACATATATGTCTCGTTTAAAAATCATTAAGTTAGTAGTCTTGTTTTTACATATGTAGTTCATTGTTAATATACTTAATGATATGTTTACTTATCATAGTATCATGTTAACTATATATATATATATATATATATCCATATATATGTCATCATATAGTTTTTACAAGTTTTAACGTTTGTGAATCACCGGTCAACTTGGGTAGTCAATTGTCTATATGAAACATATTTCAATTAATCAAGTCTTAACAAGTTTGATTGCTTAACATGTTGGAAACATTTAATCATGTAAATATTAATCTCAATTAATATATATAAACATGGAAAAGTTCGGGTCACTACAACATACACTTGTTTTCTTAATATATCATGCTTCCGCTTGCTAAATTTCTTACTAAATTGATTTAGTAATTATGTTAACATTAAGAACATGTTAGTATATTGAATTCCAACATAAACATGCTAACAAGTGTCAACACAAAGGTTGGTGAGTTCATAGTTTTAATGTTTTGCATAATCTGTACATAAAGGTGGATCACAAGATTTCAGTTGTTTCATCCAGAAACGTTTATCAAAATATTCTACGAAATTGAGCACCCTGGTAACTAAACTTAACGTATATATATTTTATACCCTTTGTATAATCATCTTAATAATACACGCAAACCAACGTGTACGCTTCTCAAATAGCATACTTCCATTAAAAGGCTAGTGCTCTAGCTCGAACGGGGATATCAAGCCCTATGGATCCATATACAACTATTCGCGCCCACCAGTTCTTATAACTGATAGCTACTAGTTACCAAAGCTAAGGGATTTTCGGTTCAAACTCGGTGTAGAATTTAGTATGTGCTTGTGTCCATTGCGTTTAAAATAAAGTTCATGCATTCTCAGCCCAAAAATGTAGATTGCAAAAGCAATTAAAAATGGAGCAAATGAAACTCACCTTAGCAGCATATAAAGTCGTTCACCAAAATGTGATCGAAACTCGGATTACCAAATAATCATAGATCTCAACCTAGAGAACATATGTTGGTCAATAAACATCTATCAAACTAGGTCAGGTCATAGTGTATCACAATTCAAATGCTCGAGATCGACATACAAAAGTTATCCAATGTCGTTTAAAAAGTCAATTTTGACAGTTGTTTAACAAAACGAGACGTACCTTATATAAGGATTCATTTACTCGGTTGGTAATATTCAAAAATCCAAATTATCAATCTCGTAAACGAGTTGTTTAAATCTTAATTGTAGATTCAAAAGCAATTTCAATTAACGTCAATCATAATTCAGTTGATCATATCTTTTAATCCGTTCATCAAAATTATTCGATATCTAAATGAAAAATTATTGATTTTTCGCCTGCTTTTCAAAAACATGTAAATCATATACTTTTTTACCAGTAATATATGTATTTAATTCGTGATTCATTATAACTGTTTAACGACGAAATTTAGCATACAAGCATATATAAATATATATATACTCGAGCACTAGACATGGATACACAATTAATATATAAAAGATAAAATATGAGTGCTTACATATAAATATTGAGATTCAATATTGTAGGAAAGTGCGTAGACGTAACGGAGATGATAAACACTAGATTTGATTCACAATATACCCCCGAACATTACCCATAGACGTACCTTGTATAAGGATTCATTTACTCGGTTGGGTTATTGCCAAGGAGGTTATGGGTAATGTTCGGGGGTATATTGTGAATCAAATCTAGTGTTTATCATCTCCGTTACGTCTACGTACTTTCGTACAATATTGAATCTCAATATTTATACGTAAGCACTCATATTTTATCTTTTATATATTAATTGTGTATCCATGTCTAGTGCTCGAGTATATATATATATATATATATATATATATATATATATATATATATATATATATATATATATATATATATATATATATATATATATATTTATATATGCTTGTATGCTAAATTTCGTCGTTAAACAGTTATAATGAATTACCAATTAAATACATATATTACTGGTAAAAAGTATATGATTTACATGTTTTTGGAAAGCAGACAAAAAATCAATAACTTTTCATTTAGATATCGAATAATTTCGATGAACGGATTAAAAGATATGATCAACTGAATTATGATTGACGTTAATTGAAATTGCTTTTGAATCTACAATTAAGTTTTAAACAACTCGTTTACGAGATTGATAATTTGGATTTTTGAATATTACCAACCGAGTAAATGAATCCTTATATAAGGTACGTCTCGTTTTATTAAACAACTGTCAAAATTGACTTTTTGAAACGACATTGGATAACTTTTGTATGTCGATCTCGAGCATTAGGATTGTGATACACTATGACCTGACCTAGCTTGATAGACGTTTATTGACCAACATATGTTCTCTAGGTTGAGATCTACGATTATTTGGTAATCCGAGTTTCGATCACATTTTGGTGAACGACTTTATATGCTGCTAAGGTGAGTTTCATTTGCTCCCTTTTTAATTGCTTTTGAAATTTATATTTTTGGGCTGAGAATACATGCACTTTATTTTAAACGCAATGGATACAAGCACATACTAAATTCTACACCGAGTTTGAACCGAAAATCCCTTAGCTTTGGTAACTAGTAGCTGCCAGTTATAAGAACTGGTGGGCGCGAATAGTTGTATATGGATCCATAGGGCTTGACATCCCCGTCTGTTCCAGGTATAGAAACCCTATCCTGAACTATAAAACAGACGTATGCTATTTGAGTTTAGTACACGTTGGTTTGCGTGTATTGTACATGTTGGTTGCATGTATATTAAAACAGGGGTACTTATTATAACGTTAAAGTTTAGCTACCAGGGTGCTCAATTTTGTAGAATATTTTGATAAACGTTTCTGGATGAAACAACTGAAATCTTGTGATCTACCTTTATGTACAGATTATGCAAAACATTAAAACTATGAACTCACCAACCTTTGTGTTGACACTTGTTAGCATATTTATTCTCAGGTTCCCTAGAAGTCTTCCGCTGTTTGCTTATATGTTAGACAAGCTATGTGCATGGAGTCTTACATGGCATATTTTTCAAGGAAATGTTGCAGTCACCAAATCATCACCATGTATCTTATTTTGACTACATTGTCAACGGAAGTACTATTGTAAACTATTATTTATGATGATTGTCTATATGTAGAAATCATCAGATGTCGAAAACCTTTGATTTAAATATTCATTTATAGCGTGCCTTTTCAAAAGAATGCAATGTTTACAAAATGTATCATATAGAGGTCAAATACCTCGCAATGAAATCGATGAATGACGTGTTCGTCCATATGGATTTGGAGCGATCGTCACAGATATGATTAATATAGATTTGTTACCAATTTTCACGTAGCTACAACAAGAAAAATTATCCAATCTTGTTTTACCCATAACTTCTTCGTTTTAAATCCGTTTTGAGTGATTCCAGTTGCTATGGTTTCATATTGAACTTAAGTTTATGAATCTAAACAGAAAAAGTATAAGTTTATAGTCTAAAATACAGGTTACAATTCGTTTTTGTAAAGGTAGTCATTTCAGTCGAAAGAACGACGTCTAGATGACCATTTTGGAAAACATACTTCCACTTTGAGTTTAACCATGATTTTTGGATATAGTTTCATGTTCATAAGAAAAATCATTTTCCCAGAAGAACAAATTTTAAATCAAAGTTTATCATAGTTTTTAATTAACTAACCCAAAACAGCCCGCGGTGTTACTACGACGGCGTATATCCGGTTTTACGGTGTTTTTCGTGTTTTCAGGTTTTAAAACATTAAGTTAGCATATCATAAAGATATAGAACATGTGTTTAGTTGATTTTAAAAGTCAAGTTAGAAGGATTATATTTTGTTTGCGAACAAGTTTAGAATCTACTAAACTATGTTCTAGTGATTACAAGTTTAAACCTTCGAATAAGATAGTTTTATATATATGAATTGAATGATGTTATGAACATCATTACTACCTCAGGTTTTGTGGATAAACCTACTGGAAATGAGAAAAATAGATCTAGCTTTAAAGGATCCTTGGATGGCTTGAAAGTCCTTGAAGTAGAATCATGACACGAAAACAAGTTCAAGTAAGATTTTCACTCGAAATAAGATAGTTATAGTTATAGAAATTGAATCAAAGTTTGAATATGAGTATTACCTTGTATTAAAAAGATATCTTACTATAAATAAGAAAGATTTCTTGAGCTTAGATGATTACTTGAATTGGATTAGAAAGCTTGGAAGTAATCTTGCAAACTTGATAGTATTCTTGATTTTATGAAACTAGAACTTATAGAATTTATGAAGAACACTTAGAACTTGAAGATAGAACTTGAGAGAGATCAATTAGATGAAGAAAATTGAAGAATGAAAGTATTTGTAGGTGTTTTTGGTCGTTGGTATATGGATTAGATATAAAGGATGTGTAAGTTTGTTTTCATGTAAATAATTCATGAATGATTTATAATATTTTTTGTAATTTTGTGAGATATTTCATGCTAGTTGCCAAATGATGGTTCCCACATGGTTAGGTGACTCACATGGGCTACTAAGAGCTGATCATTGGAGTGTATATACCAATAGTAAATACATTTAGAAGCTGTGTATTGTACGAGTACAAATACGAGTGCATACGAGTAGAATTGTTGATGAAAATGAATGAGGATGTAATTGTAAGCATTTTTGTTAAGTAGAAGTACTTTGATAAGTGTCTTGAAGTCTTTCAAAAGTGTATAAATACATATTAAAACACTACATGTATATACATTTTAACTGAGTCGTTAAGTCATCGTTAGTCGTTACATGTAAGTGTTGTTTTGAAACCTTTAAGTTAACGATCTTGTTAAATGTTGTTAACCCATTGTTTATTATATCTAATGAGATGTTAAATTATTATATTATCATGATATATGATATATTAATATATCTTAATATGATATATATATACATTTAAATGTCGTTACAACGATAATCGTTACATATATGTCTCGTTTCGAAACCCTTAAGTTAGTAGTCTTGTTTTTACATATGTAGTTCATTTTTAATACACTTAATGATATGTTTACTTATCATTTAACATGTTTAAACATAGTGTAACAATATCTTAATATGATTCATATGTATTTAGTAAGACGTTGTTATAACGATAATCGTTATATATATTGTTTCGAGTTTCTTAATTCAATAAACTCATTTTATGTATATAACTCATTGTTAATATACCTAGTGAGATACTTTCTTATCATAATATCATGTTAACTATATATATATATCCATATATATATATATATATATATATATATATATATATATATATATATATATATATATATAACATCATATAATTTTTATAAGTTTTAACGTTCGTGAATCGCCGGTCAACTTGGGTGGTCAATTGTCTACATAAAACTCATTTCAAATAATCAAATCTTAACAAGTTTGATTTCTTAACATGTTGAAAACATTTAATCATGTAAATATCAATTTCATTTAATATATAGATATATAAACATGGAAAAGTTCGGGTCACTACAATAGTCTTGTCGGAACCTTACAATATCTTACCTTCATGAGACCCGACATTGGCGATGCAACAATTTTTGCCTCCACACGCATGATCCGAGGGACGATCATATGACGCCCTTAAAGGGGTTTTATGATACATTTCTGTAACCGCATCACACGAACTTCATCTATATAAGTCCACACCTTAATATATAATTTCATATACTTACATCGATTGGGAAGGTTACCCCGACACACGTTGTTCGACATCCATACATTGCGTAAATTGTCTTCGAAACACCATAGTACCATGTCTCGTTCCAGCTATGAGGCTGAATTTTAAGGAGTACCCAACGTCGTGTCAGCAGATCCGACCTTGCTACCGTGCAAGGCATGCGACCGCACCAAGCATCAATATACGATGGCATCAAATAAGGAGTATTTTTTTAGAACTTTTTGTGTTATTTTTTATATAATAGCCAATGAAATCGAAGAAGACTAGTTAAAGACCCGCGAATTCGCGGGATTATTTAAAAAATAATAATTTAATAAGAAATATATAGGTTAATATTGAAGTTGATAGATTATAACTAATGAAAAGACTAGTTAAAGACCCGCGAATTCGCGGGATTATTTAAAAAATAATAATTTAATAAGAAATATATAGGTTAATATTGAAGTTGATAGATTATAACTAATGAAAATTATATATGAAGTAAAGATGAAAAGATTTATGTTATTGTGCAAGTATATGCATGAGTAATTATTTTATAAGTTCACAAGCCACCACAAACGCTATTTAGTTGATTAAACTTCCAACAAATAGAATTATTTACTCTTAAACGACAGATAAAAGAGTTTATTGCTTCTCGTTTGTCTTCTTATCATACAAGTCTCACACCACTCTTTCACCTTATAGTTGATGACAGAACATTTAAGCAAAATCGTAATGTGATTCACCTTTACTAAAGCCCTATCAGTAAACATATTAGAAATAAAATGAATATCATACATTAGGGTTAAAATAAATATTAGCAACTTTTAAGAAATATGTGAGAACCCTGGAATATTAAGAAATACACTAAAATTTAGGGATGTCAACACTTACCAGAGCCCATTTAAACCCATTTCTAGTTTGACCATTTTTGGCCCATTACTTAACTCATAGACCCATCAATCCATTTTTCCACATCCACATGAAACATCTACAATTTCTCACAATTGATTTTGCTTCCCAAGATCTCCACAACAAAGGTATGATCAACTGCAGTTTCATGCTTCAACTTTAATAAAGCCCTGTCAGTAAACACACCTTATTTTAGCAAATATAATAAAAACCGATTTTCAAAAAAATTGTCTATAAGCTATTTAGAAACCTGATCAGGCATTAACGGTTCGTCAAATATAGAAACTAAAGATAAGAGAAACCTTATCAAGCCAAACAAATCAAAGATTCAGATGATAATGTAGATATAAAAAAAAATTCTTTTGAATGTGCAAACATGAGAATCAAACAATTATCATCAAGGCATGAGTTCATGTTAAAGTGGAAGGGTTGGATAGCATATCAATACTGGGTTCAAATGGGTAATATCGGCACCAGTCTGATTGGGTCAATAATGTTAGATGGTGATAACTTCTTACAAACGACTACAAATAATAAGGCCGCGTTTGGCTCACGGAATCCAATGGGATTACGGCGGAATTGGAATTGAATTTAGACACGCGTCGTGTCTAAATTCAATTTCAATTCCGCCGGAATTCCATTGGATTTCGTGAGTCAAACGGGGTCTAAGAACCTTAAGTATGATTACACATTTTCTGTCATTTGTTGGTCCACGACATGTGTACACACATATCATCCATATAATTCAAAAATATATCTTAAAGGGTCTTTTTTTATAAATTACATGACAAATAAACATAACCATAATCAACACTTTCAATAAAGTCTCGATTACCACTTGTACAAAATGTAAATTAAACCATTTATGTAGGATTTTAGTTATTACCTATCCAATACGTGAGTTACATTAGTTAGGTATATTCATAGAGTTCCAAACTCCTTGAAAGGGGGATAAAAAATCTTCAACTCATATTCCATATACTCTATAAGTGTCCAAATGTTAAGAAAACACAGAGCTCAGACAAACATAAGAAATAAGTAAAAACCTTGTATATCGAAAACTGCATTAAAAATATGGCTAATTTAATGAAGGTGTACCTGATATGGCTTATTAAGGACAACATTCTCAACTCCTTTTTCATCTTCATTGTTCTATATTGCGTTTCTTTTTTCATCTTCACATACTGCTGCTAAATGACCCATTTGCCCGCAAATGCAATACTTGTCTTGCTAGATGACCCATATCCAACATAAATAAGAATGAAAAAGGAGTTAAGACAGAAATTATACCAAACCATAAAAGCAATGGTAAGTATTCGGATCATAACCCGTAAGATTCCTTTGAACACAGATATATGACATTAACTAATGCACTCCTTCACCGGGAACACTTGAATCGGAAAGAATAACCTTCAAGAGTTACAACTTAAGATAAATTTTATACACAACTTATATTTAAATGTAACAATAACAACCAATCATGGTAAAACGGTATAGTATGTAAATAGAGATTAACATGGTAACTGGAAACGATAATTGTTTACGACAATTGATATTAACATCTTTATATTGATAACTTATTTATTAACACCAAGCAGATATTGTGTTCCACTAATTATGTAATTGTATCATAATCTATACCACAAATATGTAATTGAATTGTATCATAAACAAATATGAAATCATGGGATTACAACGAAACAAAATTTGAAGATGTAACTGAACACACATACGTGGTCACCAAATCTCTCATTTGAAACCTAACAAAATAAAGTAAGGTTGAAGTATACTTAACTTGGTCTAAAAATTCTTGTTCGATATCCTCTTTAAGCAATTTGTAATTTGAATCGACCAATTGAATCCCAAACATGTACCTACCAATACATGTACTATAAAAATCTACATAGTCTTGAAAGCAACCAAACACTATGGCTGCATAATCCCAAGCAAAAATCACATTCTCAAGCGGCTGAGTCAATAATTCAGCCTCATTCGGTTCAATATTCCCTGGACGTGAAAAAATAAACATAACACTGAAGTGTTAAAATATAAAACAAAATAAAAACCAAAAGCTGTAGAAAAAAAACTAACATGATGTGTAGTCCTCTATGAAGATAGTTGTAGAATTGGATCTGCTATTCCCTGCATTAAAATCACGCATCATATGGCGATTTATAAAGGTGATGGCATCATCAAATTAGTATATCTATAATTACTGCTTGAAATACATAAGAATTATGGAGCAAAATTTCTTGTTTGATGGAAAGTGAAATTGAATTTGGGTTTAGGTATCTCGTGTTTTTAAGAGAGAGAAAGAGGGGGCATAAACGCATTTGACTTGTCATTTATATCTAGGAAACTGTTTGAATTAATTGATTATCAATCGGAACTAATTACGGAAAATATACGTATGGATTAATGTAAAGTGTAAATATTAATATGTATTAAGGGTATATAGGTCTTTAAATTTACATTTCTAAAACTTATTAGTAATTAAATTTAGTGATTTGAATGAATGGATAGATTGGTGTGTTTACTCTTGATTATCAATCGGAACTAATTACGGAAAATATACGTATGAATTAATGTGAAGTGTAAATATTAATATGTATTAAGGGTATATAGGTCTTTAAATTTACATTTCTAAAACTTATTAGTAATTAAATTTAATGATTTGAATGAATGGATAGATTGGTGTGTTTATTCTTGATCTAATGGTTAAGAATTGATTTAAAGACTCAAATTGAAACATTATTTCACAATTTAGTTTTTCTTTTAATAAGAAGGGAGAATGGAGAAGGGAGAAGGGAGATGCCCATGAAATAAAAATAGCGCTAGTTTGTACCGAAGATGGTTAATATTTCATAACTAACCCCTTTATATATAATAGCCTACAAAAAAAGAATCATTATTATCTATTAATTAATATTAAGCCCTTCACAATTTATATATTTTACAAAATAACATTTGATGTTCCTATTCGTATATTCGTATATAATTATTATAAGTAATATATAAATGCAATTTAAAATATAAATAAAGAAGATTACACTAGAAAATATTATCAAAAGTTTGTTATTTAATATAATACGTAATTGTAATTGTTATTTGCAATCGGAAAATATAATGAATAATGAAAATTTATAATCTGATATACATATAACTACGTGATTTGTAGTCAAGGACGGAGGTTACTTGGGGGGGGGGGGGGGGTTGTGGCCACCCCAAAAACTTTTGTACTTATTACTAATTTTTCGTATTTTATGAGGACTATATGTAAAAATTAAACCTTGGCCCCCCCCCCACCTGAATACACAACTCACTTTTGTAATTTGTTTTAAGACTTCAAGAAATTTTGGGCTTTAAGAAATTTTGGCCCACCAGTCTACTATGCTGAGGTTTTATTTTTATATTTGAAACTACATGTTTTAGTTGATTTTTTTCGGCCCCTGTAATATGAAATTTCAAGCTCCGTGCCTGTTTGTAGTTGTTTCTAAATATTTTATACGACACTATGTATGCTTTACTTCTACATTATGAGTTTTAATTTCTACCAATACATGTAAATTAGAACTTAAGTTTTTACTTAAAATTTTTTTCGCTAACTTACACATTCATATAACATTTTTCTACTACTCAACTCACAAATAAATTTAGGTGTCCATCTTTAAGTTATAGTATGTTATTGTATCTTTGGTAGCCTAATTCTAAGAGTATCATCTAACTAAATCGCACAGGGCATCAAGGAATGCGTGTCAGACCCATATTGGCTCAGCAACCTTCTTCTCATGCTACATTGTCACTTGTAGAAGGCTAATATTGTCTGTTGCGATAATGTAAGTGTTATACACCTTTTCCGGCAATCTCATGCAACATCAACACACCAAACACATCAATATTGACATTCACTATGTTTGAGAAAACGTTGCTTGTGATCTACTATGCGTCCTTCTCGTCCCTTTGATATGAGACTAGCGACATATTTATGAAAAAGCCCTCGTATGTTCTTTTTGAAGACTTTTGTGATAGTTTCTGTTATACAATTGAACCCGTTAACACTCCCCGCAGTCCGAACGGCGAAATCGCAAAAGTTTGGACTGGTGTTAAAAAAAATAAATAAATAAATAAACAAATGTGACAATTTTTTTTTTTCTTTGTTTGTTGCACCGAATAGAATGATATTCGCTGATTTGGTTGCATTGCTTGACTGCGTTTCCTTTTCCGTAGCGTTTTTTTTTCTGTTAGGCCGTGGCTTGCTTTGCTTAGCTTAAGGATTGGGCAGAACTTGAGCTTAGAACTTTTATCATCGATATAATCTTATTCAACGCTGCAAAACAAGATAGTTTTTTTTTTCTCTATTCCTCTTTTTTTCGGGGTTTGGAACCTAGACAAGCTAGGCGGCTCAGATTCACGCCGATTATGATTAAAAAAGGTTGGATATGATAAGGATGACAAAAAAAAAAAAAAAAAAAAAAAAAAAAAAAAAAAAAGACCGTGAATATATTATGAGAATTAATTAAGATTGGAAAGAAATTAAGAAATTGAATCTTCGCTATTGTAAGGTGATAATTTAAGAGAATTAAAATAGAAAAGAAAGTAACTAGATAAAGAAAGAGAATATTTTTAAAGAAACAAGCAATTGTAAAAGAAAATAAAAACAAAATAAAAATATTAAGGATATATGTGCATATGACCTAGATGTTTATAAGAAAATAATATCTAGAAAAGAGACTTGCCAAAGTGCCTTGTGATATTGAGGAAGATGGTCGAGATGTTTGTGTTTTTTTTTTTTTTTTTTTTTTTTTTTTTTGCGCAACACACAGACTTGATTCTAGGATTGGGTATTAATAAAGAAGATAATAATACGGAGTAATAAAATAAAAGAGAAGGTAAGATGAACGGCAATTTGGTGGTGGGATTAAAAAAGAAAATAGGAAGTTACACCTTGGAGTGATACGTGATGCTACGGAGTCACGGAACCAATATAAATTAAAACAGTGAATAACGATAATTGAAAAGTGTGAGTAACAATGTTATAGATGGGGTTTTTAATGAAATAAAAAGTAAGATGGTGGATAGCTGGAGATACTTTATTATACATGGTTGTTAAAAACAATTGGAATGGTGATCGACCACCATAGAAGGAGGTGGTGATCCTCACCACCATTAAAGAAGGACATGGTACCTCTCTGATATCATATTATACAATTGAACCCGTTAACAGTTTCAATACTCGTTGCCCTATGATTGACTATGGGGTGTTATTAGTTGCATATATTTATCATATGATTGAGCCTTAGTATATGTATAGTTTATTTGTAACTTTAAATGTAAATCTATTCTTAACATGATATTTACATATTAACTAAAGTTATGAATAGTATCAGGGGCATTTTCGACTTTTCATCTTTTTTTTATTTTAAATAAATTTCATTTTACCAACAAAGGCCCCCACATTTTTTTGAAAAATTCAAATCGACCCTCCAAACAGGGGGTTAAAGTGTCAAATAACCATTTTCATAAAAAATCTTAAATAAACTCCACCCAAATATTCAACGTGTCATATCTTCTCGCTCGCAACGAGTTAAATTTTTTCGACACCATCGTTAAACTCGAAATAATTTTAGGAACACAATGTCACCAGCTATATGCAAAACGGACGTTTTTTAAAAAAACGCTAAATATTTGGGGTACTTTTCATACACGTTGATTTTGCGTTAAATTTATAAAAGTCGACAATTCCATAGCGAAACGCGGAGATGCATATATATTGTTAATTTAAAAATAACATTTAAATCTCTCACGGGTTATACATTTTAGTTCGACTCGAGTTGCGCTTCAACGACATCATCGTTAGCCACAAAATAATTTTACTAAACGCAATAAAATACATTAAAAATCGAACCCCCGGCGCGAAGCGAGGGTTCAATAACTAGTCATAACAATAAGAAGAGATGTATTATTTCTCAAAATTTAATTTTCATTTGTTCGTCACTATAAAAACCCTATTTTGTGTTAAAAAAAATTAGTGAAATTTTTTAGGATGTAACGTACTTAATCGGAACAATCAGGGAAGGGTTGGAAACAACCATGGAGTAACCCTGTTGGGCTGCGTACATCAAGTATGAGGTTAGATTACTCGCCCTCCCAGGTAGCCCGAACAGAAAAAACCTTCTACCTTTACCTTTACCTTTACCTTTACCTAGGGCTGTAAACGAGCCGAGTCGAGCCCGAGCTTGGTAGTGTTCGAGCTCGGCTCGTTTGGTTTCAAGAAAGCTCGAGCTCGGCTCGGTTCGAGCTCAAGAAACTGAGCTCGAGCTCGGCTCGTGACTCATGTGAAAAACTCGAGCTCGGCTCGATATAAATTCGATTATTTTATAAAAAAAATTCTATGTAAACGAGCAGATCCAAGCCTCTACTCTCTATTCTCCAAATTTTGATGTTCAATACCGAAAGAAGACTGGATACGAGTTTTACGTAAAAGATTGGAGACTTAACCAGAGTTGAATCAATGATGTTTTCTAGAGATATACATGTTAGGAGATAGATGTTCGGAAATATATCCTAATCAGCAGAAAATAAAAAATAAAAAATTAGATGAAGTGAAAATGTGAAAGTGTTGATAAAATTCTTCTGTTATGTGGTCGAAATGATAGATTGATGGTTCTCTGAAATTTGAATGGCTGTTGGTTTTTTTGAAATTGATATTCTTAAGGGTACATCGAAACTACAATGAAAACTCAACCGTCGGGAATGGGTAAGCAGAGGCGGAGCCACGTGTATCCTTAGGGGTGCACGTGCCACTGGATTTTGGATAGTTACTAGCGATTCAAGCTTCCTTATTGTTTTTCCTTCTTGGCAATGTAAATAATGATAGAGAATGTTTGAGAAAAGGTGCACAGCTCATATTTAATGGGTGCACAATTGCGGTACACGTGTTCACCTATCAATATTTTATTATTTTTATTGTGTAACTTAAAAATTATTACTATTTACTACTGTAAGATTTGATATTTACTTATTTAGTACTCCGTATTCAATATGGGATATCAAGGTTGTAAAAGTAGCGAGTCGGGAACGCATCGGTCGGACCTAAAAAGGACGCGTCGGCCGAGTCGGGGACGCATCGGTCGTTGACCAACGTTGACTTTATTAATAATTTCTTAAATATATATTTACATATGTATAAAATAGTTGATTTTGTACAATAAATTTCTTAAATAAGAACTTGAATTTAAATAAAATCAAACTTCAAACTCAATTAATGTTACTGAGTACATAATCAGTAAGGACACAGAGAAAAGAGCGGGCCAAAAAAATGAAAACAAACTCTAATTTTAAAACATATCACATCTTGACAAAAATTGACTAATTTTGACCGTTTTTGACCAACTTTGACCGTTTTTGACAGACTTTGACCGAACTTTTAGCATTGACCGTCTTTTGAGTCGTTTTCAGAAAAAACGGGACGGAGAACCCAAAAAAACGACGCATCGGCCGACGCGTCGGTCAAGTCGGCCTACTTTTACAACACTGTGGAATATAATATATATAAAATCTTAGAAACCATATTTCATATTTATATATTAAAAAATTAAAATGGTTAAGAATTGGTGAATGGTTAATTATTTCCTCTTTATTTTTTTTGATAACTCCACGCATCACGTACAATATTACGTACATAGTACTACTACTTATTGCATGATATGAATGGTTCTCAAATTATTTATTCACATCCGTTGTACTATTAATGTATGTCTGTAAAACAAAATATAGGTAAATTGTAATAAATAAAATTGTAAAGCTTATAATATTTTTTAAATTATGTTTGTAAATCTAATAATATTTTTTAAATTATGTCTGTAAACAATAAAATTGAGACGAAGAGAGTTTTATTTTGTGACCCCACTGATTGAAATTCCTAGCTTCGCCTCTGTGGGTAAGTGTAAAACCGTAAAAGTAGTGAGTTTAGCCTTGGATGTAGACAAAATAAATACACTCATGCATTCTTTTACATTACTCATAAAATATAAAAAATAAATAATATATATATATATATATATATATATATATATATATATATATATATATATATATATATATATATATATATATATATATATATATTGGTAGGATCAAGAGGAAAGTAACCAATCGGGGGGAAGCGGAGGGAAGCAAAAACTTTTTTTTTTCGTTTTTTGAAAAAACTTTGTTCACGAACATTATAGATGGGATGAAAATAAGAACATTTAGTAGAGACACTTTGTGATAAATGTTTTTATTTTGGCGGGAAAACGCTCGAAGAAGTAATATATAATAATTATCGTGTTTTTCGAGCGTATGTTGAGGTTTTAGCTATTGGGGTTTAGATATTAGAGTTTAGATATTAGGGTTTATAGGGTTTAGATATTAGGGTTTAGAAATTTAGCGTTTAGGGTTTAGATTTAGGGTTTAGATTTAGAATTTAGATTGAGTTTTTAACACGAACGGTTTAGAGTTTAAGGTTTAGGGTTTAGGGTTTGGTACCAAACCCTAAACCCTAAATGTGACGATCCTTCCAAATCCCTTTGGACGAATACATCATTTATTGATTTCATAGTGAGGTTTTGACCTCTATATGATACGTTTTGTAAACATTGCGTTCTTTTAAAAAGGCACACCATAAACGAATATATAAATCCAAGGTTTTCGACGTCTGATGATTTCTACGTATAGACAATCACCGTATATAATAGTTTACAATACTACATCTGTTAACAATGCAGTCAAAATAAGATACATGGTGATGATTTTGTGAATGCAAAGTTTTCTTGAATAAAGCATGTATGACTCCATGCACATAGCTTGTATCACATATAAGCAAACAGCGGAAGACTTCTAGGAACCTGAGAATAAACATACTTAAAAGTGTCAACACAAAGGTTGGTGAGTTCATAGTTTTAATGTTGCACATAATCTGTATATAAAGGTGGATCATAACATTTCAGTTGTTTCATCCAGAAACGTTTATCAAAATATTCTACAAAATTGAGCACCCTGGTAACTAAGCTTTAACGTTATAATAAGTACCCATGTTTTAACATACATGCAACCAACATGTACAATACACTCAAATAGCATACGTCTGTTTTATAGTTCAGGTTAGGGTTTCTATACCTGGAACAGACGGGGGGTGTCAAGCCCTATGGATCCATATATCTCTACTCGCGCCCATCGGTTCTTATAACCGACAGTTACTAGTTACCAAAGCTAAGAGATTTTCGGTTCAAACTCAGTGTAGAATTTAGTATGTACTTGTATCCATTGCGTTTAAAATAAAGTGCATGTATTCTCAGCCCAAAAATATAGATTGCAAAAGCAATTAAAAAGGGAGCAAATGAAACTCACCTTAGCAGCATATAAAGTTGTTCACCAAAATGTGACCGAAACTCGGATTACCAATTAATCGTAGATCTCAACCTAGAGAACATATGTTGGTCAATAAATGTCTATCAATCTAGGTCTGGTCATAGTGTAACATGATCCTAATGCTCGAGATCGACATACAAAAGTTATCAAAAGTCATTTCAAAAAATCAATTTTGACAAAAGTTCAACAAAACGAGATGTACCTTATATAAGGATTCATTTACTCGGTTGGTAATATTCAAAAATCTAATTTATCAATCTCGTAAACAAGTTGTTTAAATCTTAATTGCAGATTCAAAAGCAATTTCAATTAACGTCAATCATAATTCAGTTGATCATATCTTTTAATCCGTTCATCGAAATTACGCGATTTCTAAATGAAAAGTTATTGATTTTTCGCCAGCTTTCCAAAAACATGTATATCATATACCTTTTACCAGTAATATATGTATTTAATTCGTGATTCATTATAAACTGTTTAACGACGAAATTTAGTATACAAGCATGCATAAACATATATACTCGAGCACTAGACATGTATACACTATTAATATATAAAAGATAAGATATGAATGGTCACGTATCAATATTGTGATTCAATATTGCAGGAAAGTACGTAGACGCAACGAAAATGATAAACGCTGGGTTGACCTTTGACTCATGATCATAACCCCCAAGCAATACCCATAACCTCCATAGTTATAACCCATAATTTCCTTAGCTCTATCTCGCTCGAAAAGCTTGTTTTGAAAATAACCCGCTCATGACCTCGTCGTAGTATTTTATGTATAATATTAATAATAACATAATACAAATAATAATAAGATTTATAATAATAATAATAATAATAATAATAATAATAATAATAATAAAAAATACTGAGTGACATAAAAAGGTTTAAATGCAATGGATTCGGCAGAAACTTGGGCTATTTATAGAAGAATTCTGATTCCTGGCCGCCATGCGATCGCATGGGTTTTATGCCTATTTCTCATGCAATCGCATGGCCCCAAAATCCAGCTCACAATTTTTTTATTTTCTTGTTTGTCGACATATTATTATATATATATATATATATATATATATATATATATATATATATATATATATATATATATATATATATAATGTATATAATTTAAATAATTAATTATTTATTATATTAAATTCATGTGCATAGTTGACTTGTAATTTTCGTTCTGATGACTCGTACGTTGTCACTCGACTTATGTCTCGGTTCCAGTTTCTCGAACGCATTTTCGTACGCTTAGAAAACTCGCAATTTACGTTTTGTGACTCATACCTTTGTCAAAATATAGTCTTAAATTATAAATAAACTATATCATTCAAAGTGTATCTTAAACTTTCGAGTGTTTTGGTCATTTACTTCTATAAATTATTGTCTCGCTATTTGTTAATATATATATAATAACAAATCGTTTTATGACCAAGTTAATATATATTTTCAACATTCATAAACACGTTTTAAATATACGTCGCAAGTTATTCATACAATTAATATTCCAACTTATCATATATATTCAAATAAATATTTAAACCAATAAGTTTAATGTACGGTATCAAACAATTAATACATTGTTACGTTTTCAAGTTATAGTATATATATGTATCTATATACATATAATTGTTCGCGAATCGTCAAGAACAACCTAAAGGTATTTGAATATATGAAAGTAGTTCAAAAATTTTGAGATTCGGTTTTACAGACTTTGCTTATCGTGTCGAAAACGTTAAATCATTTAAAGATAATGTTTAAATTTGGTCAAAAATTTCCCGGTTGTCACACTACCTACCTGTTAAAGAAATTTCGTCCCAAAATTTGAGTGAGGTCGTCATGGCTAACAATAAAAATGTTTTCATGACGAATATGAGTTGGTAAATAGAGTTTTATCACCATTGAATAATACGGATAAAACAATCCGATTACTCGAAGCGTATGAGAGAAGTTATCGTAATAGAGTGAAATGGAGAATAGAGATTCGTCTTATCTCTTGATGTAGTAACGATTGATTTCCGGAATTTAAGGAATAGAAAATCTTCATAATTTAAATAAGATTTGATTCTTCAGAATTTAAGGAAATTAGGATTTCCTTTGATTAAATGCGTAATCTGCCTCGATTGCTATGTCTGATATTTTGCTATAAATTGACCTCTTCCGTTTCATTTATTTTCACCACTCCTATAATCTTCTTTCTTATTTCATACTTACAAAAGATTTGTGAAAATGCTTCATCCAGTTCTGATTCTTGATATTTTCTGGTCTATCATATCATTCATTCTTCTTTTTCATCTGCCACCAGAAGAGGTTATTTTCTTCTACTATTACCTTGGGGTTATATTGTTTTTCATTCTCCCGTGTCTTTATATTGCTATACGCATTGATATACATGGTTTGTAATTTCGGGGTTGTTTTTGGGCTTTATTTTAACGACCCGTCAAAGTACACTTGACGACCATCGTTATCTTGGTCCCACAGCTTGATCATAACTCTATATGAATTTAATAAATAACCTTGCATTCTTTATTTAAAAATGATTTCCTATAAAGGGAACCTACCAAAATATGTAAGTTTAGAAAAACCATACATTATTACTTTAACCAAAAGTTGACAAAAACAAAGTCAACAGCATCCGCTATTAAATGTATCAAAATAGAATGCAAGTTATTGTTTAACAAAAGCTGCCATCATAAATATGCAGACTCTCTAAGCACAGTGGAAGCAATCAATCATGAACCTGAGAATAAAACATGCGAGTAACTGTCAATAAAAATGTTGAGTGAATTATAGGTTTAATATTGCAAACAATATTTAATAAAAACCATAAAAATTTATGTTTGAAAACATAAAAACTCCTTTTTGGACCACAAAATTATATGCTAGAAAACATATAAAAACATTATTCCATTTTCCGTGAGCCACCTGGTAACCACTTAACCATTTATTTACCCTTGCCAAACACAATAAATAATATACACCGAACAAGTGTATCTACAACAAAATACGAAGTACTAAACATTCTGATTATAAATTGCTAGCGCGACTAGCTCGAAATGGGGTTGTCAAACCCGATAGATCTATCCATAGGATTCGCGTTCACCAGTAGAAACCAGTGATTACAATTACCAGATTAGGGAATATTTTTGTTCGACTCACAATGAATAATTTAAACCAACTTCTACTTGTGTCCAATACGTAAAAATAAAATGCATGTATTCTCATTCCAAAAGATTTAAAATAGAAAAATGGGACTATAACTCACCTTAATAGCAAACGAAGTAACCACACAAATAAGCGAACAGCAAATGAAGTAAAGTGATCAGGAATGATCACAACGCCGACCTATAAATAAAGCAAGTCGATATAAATAACTAACTTAGGTCAAGTCTTAGTATGATAGCTATTGTATATGTTGCAAGTAGACATAGAACAACACTCAACATGCATCGGTTTGATCGAAACAGCGTACGGACACACACTTTCTATTTTTAGCAGGTTTCCATTTTTGGAAAGTTTCTATTTTAGGAAAGTTTCTATTTTAGGAAAGTTTCTATTTTAGGAAAGTTTCTGTTTTAGGAAAGTTTCTATTTTAGGAAAGTTTCTATTTTAAGAAAGTTTCTATTTTTGGAAAGTTTTCAAATTTAGAAAGTTTCCATATTTAGAAAGTTTCTATTTTTAGAAAGTTTTTAAGTTAGGGAAGTTTCCTTAATTAGAAAGTCAACAAAAGTCAACTGAAAGTCAAAGTCAACCAAAAGTCAATGCAAAAGTCAACCTTTGTCAAACATAGTCAACATTAATTTTAAAAGTGTAAGTTGTAATAATAACATAAGTTATAATGTTAATTAAAGTTAAATAGGTATAATTATATCATAACATAAGTTTAATTAAATTAAAATGAATTTTTAAAGTTAACATAAGTTTAAATGTTATAATTAATATAACATAAGTATTTAATTAATTAATTAAATATTAATCATAATATAAGTATTATTAATTAATAATAGGTTTTAAATCATATCATAAGTATTATTAATTAATAATGAATTATTAATCATATCATAAGTTTCTAATTATAATCATTAAATCATAAGTATTTAATAATTAAATTATAATTAAATAATAATTAAATCTTATAATAATTAAATAATTAATTAATTCTTATTATAAGTCTTATTATAATCACCTCATAATATAAGTTTAATACTTACCATAAGTACTTTTCATTAATAATAAAAGTATTATTAATCATAAGTTTAATTAAAGTTTCATTAATCATAATTAATTAATAAATGATATAATAAATATGTATATCATAAGTCTTAAATTAAAATAATTACTTTTATATCATAAGTAATTTATTAATAATGAAAATCATTATTCATATCATAAGTCTTATTTCATAACCATAAATTTTAATTAAAAGTTCATCGGGTCATAACTTGAGCTCCGGGAATCAGTTTTCGGCGAGTCTTATATATATCTTCACCTAACCAACCCACCCAACACCTTAGTGTGCTCAAGAACATCTCAAGAACAGCCACCAAGTCGTGACTTACAGCCATTACTCAATTTGGATCTTTAATCCGTTCAAAAACATGTTTTAGTCATAACGGGTGATCCGTGGCTCGGATTTCGATGACCCGAACATGAATGTTCACCCAATCATCAATCATAACACACTAGTACACCTTAAAGACTCTAAAAATGGTCACAAAGTCGAACCATACCTGTACCAATTCATTTTCATATTTTAATTTCAATTAAACACCATTTTGATCATAACTTATGTTCCGGGAATCGAAATAACATGAATCCGGAGTCTAAAATTAATGTCTTGATGAGAGGAACTCATCTAGACACTTTAATTTCACTTTTATATCAGTTGTATTTACAGAAACAATCAAACAAACCGCTGTCCCAAATCAATCAAACCGAAAACATGAATTAACGAGCATTTCTACGCATACTATCAACAATAAAATAACATATAATCATCATACTATCAATATAACATATAAAAATAGTAATATTAAAGAAAAATCAAAAAGTTAGGGTTAGGGTTTATACCCTAATCAAGAAAAGATGAATATGGACGCGTAGAGATTGAAGAGATGAATCCGATTATGTAAAAAGCCCCTTGATCCAAGTACTAGAAGATGATCAATTGATGATGATGGTGATGTGAAAGTGGCGGCCAAAAAAATAAAAAGAGAAGAGGAGGAAGATGAGAGAAAAAGACTTGCTAGATTTAGGTTAAGGAAAAAGAAATGAGAAAATAAAATGAAATAAAAAGTTTAAAAAAAATAAAAATGGGGTAAAGGGGGGAGTTTGGCCGAAATTTTGATGGGGTGGGCCCCTTTGTGGTCCAAATTTGATAAATGTTCAATAGCTTTTGGCCCGAACGCCCGAACGAAGCCCAAAACGCGAAAATACCGCTACGCGAATGCCAAAGCCCGAATGCCCGAACGAAGCCCTAAACCCTAAACTCTAAATCGGGATAAATTTTACTTCACAAAACATGAAGAAAAAAAAACGTTCATATTCCTCACGAACAATATTATCTTGAATGTTATTTTTGTCGAACGTTTTCCCGCCTAAATAATAACATTCATCACGAAGTGTCTCTTCTAAATGTTCATATTTTCGTGTGATCTTGATGCCGAAAAAAAAATTTCCAAAAAAAACGGGGAAATTTTTTTTTTGCTTCCCCCCGCTTCCCCCCGATTGGTTACTTCCCCATTGATCATGCCCCTATATAGTGGTATCAGTGCTTAGTTTAATCAATTTAGAGGTATTAGAGCTTAGAATCACTCCCTATATAGTGGTATCCCAAAGTTTAATCAATTTGAACGGTTGAAAGTATGGCGATTAGTTTCAAGACCAACGGGTCAACGACCAATAGGAGTTAAGTGGATTTTTAAGAACAAGAAGGATTCTGATGGAATTGTGGTTCGAAATAAGGCACGTCTTGTGGCCAAAGAATATCGATAACAAGAGGGTATTGATTATGACGAGACATTTGCTCCGATTGCTAGGATTGAGGCTATTCGTCTTTTTCTTGCATTTGCTTCTCATATGAAGTTTACGGTGTTTCAAATGGATGTCAAAACTGCTTTTCTGAACGGTCATCTTCAAGAGGAAGTCTATGTCGATCAACCAGAAGGCTTTGTCGATCCCATTCATCCAAACCACGTATACTACTTGAAAAAAGCATTGTATGGTCTAAAGCAAGCACCGCGTGTATGGTACGAGACCTTAACAAAGTATTTGCTGGACAATGACTTCTCTCGTGGAATGATTGATACAACGCTATTCATCCGTAAAAACCACAGTCACATTCTCTTGGTTCAAATTTACGTTGATGACATTATTTTTGGTTCCACGTCCCCAGCCTTATGCAAAGAATTTGGTGACCTTATGGCCAAAAAATTCGAAATGAGCATGCTTGACCAGTTAAATTTCTTTTTGGGGTTACAAGTAAAGCAATTACCAAATGGGATTTTTATCAGTCAAACAAATTATATCAATGATAGCTAAAACGTTTTAAAATGACTGATTTAAAACCAATGACAACCCCAATGAGGACTTTACTAGATGCTGATACTAATGGGGAACCCTTTGACATTACGCTTTATCGAAGCATGGTTGGTTCTTTAATGTATCTGACTGCAAGTCGACCAGACATTACACTTGCTGTAACTGTCTGTGCCCGATTTCAGTCAAACCCTAAGAAATCTCATTCCAAAGCGGTTGTTAGGATTTTTCAGTACCTTAAAGGTACACCTAACCTTGGGATCTGGTATCCTTATGGATCCGATTTCAATCTCACTGCTTATACTGATGCGGATCATGGCAGTTGCCATGTTGATAGAAAGAGCACATCTGGATCAATTCAGATGTTGGGGAATAGACTAGTTGGTTGGTCATCCAAAAACTAGAACTGTGTATCTTTATCAACAGCTGAGTCTGAGTACATTGTTGCGGCTCACTGTTGTTCACAAGTTTTGTGGATGCAAACTCAACTTTTGGACTATGGCTTTCAGATTTCTAAGACCCCGATTTACTGTGATTCACAAAGTGCTATTGCAATAACTAGCAACCCGGTTCAGCATTCTAAGACTAAACACATTGATATTCGTTATCATTTTATTAAGGACCATGTAGAGAAAGGGGATGTAGAGCTATACTTTGTGCCTACCAAAGTGCAATTAGCTGACATGTTCACTAAGCCCTTAGATGAACTTAGGCTAAAGTTCTTGATTAAAGAGATTGGCATGGTAGAGTATAGTGCTTGATATTCCTTAGATCTGTTGGGACTTATTCTTGGGATCTTGTGTTTAGGGGGAGTAGATACTTTCTAGGGGAAGCAACTAATTTCATATGCTTTAGATATAATCTTTTAAGGGGAAGCCTTTAGGTTTAATGTTAACTTCCTAGATACACTTGTTCAATGGTTACATAAGGGGGAGGTAACTCATTGATATCATGTTTCAAGGGGGAGTTCATTCATTTTCTTGAGAATTTTATCAAAATGCTGATTTACTCACTTGTATATCACATTTTGAGGGGGAGAAAAAGGGAGAAAATTAAACAGAAAATTGTTTTTCAAAAGTGAATTCATAAATTCTTTGTTTTTTATCTGAAATAATTCACTAAGGCTTGTATACATTTCAGTATGCAATCCGTTTTAACAATTGGTATCAGAGCTTCCAGGGAGTGATTCTACATCACTACATCGATCCAGAGATTATAGATTACAGAATCTGAATACTCTCGGTAGAATTGAATCAGATTCGGTATTATCGAATTTGATAATCAGACATTCAGATTCTTGTGATAAGTTCAGCGAAGGTGTATTAGGTCTATTAGAAAGAGTTTCGATCATCATTACAGCTTTTAACTTCAATTATGGAGAATCAAGTTGATTTTTAGAGTTCGTGGCTAAAACTATCGGTATTGTTTAATTCAAGCTTGATTCTGAATTTTTGTGAAGATTTAAAGATTCAGTTGTGTTCGTGAGGTGTTAAATCACATTTCTGAAGGTTCAATTTCTTCAAGTTTTGAAGATTTGATCAACACTCGGTATCGTAACTGTCATACCGAGTCTGCTTCATTACTGGAAATTCATCTTAAGTGTTGCAGATTGTTGTGTGTTTGTGATTGTATCACATTCGGTTTGATTATACGCAGCTAATTGGTGTGGTTTGAGAAAGGATTCTATTACATTTCTAAGTTTTAAACTTAGACTCGGTATTGTCAACTGCTACAGTTGACATTCGGTATCCTGAATCTTCGGTAGCATTGATATTCTGTTTGTTACTAACTTGTTTTCTTATGCAACAAGGTTACCGAATCTAATTCAAAGGAATTGGATTGTGTTCAAACATAATAGCTTACAGAATTTGACTACCGAGTCATTTACCGAACCAGAATCTCTGTTGCATTTAATTCTTTGGTTTTAAGTGTTCTGAGGCTTCAAGTTGTGTGGTTACCGAATTCATACCGAATCTGGGTGTATTACTTGTGATTCTTATCAGTTTCTGATACAGAATCTGGTTTACCGAATCTATACCGAATCTGCTACAGTATCGAACCACTTACCGAGTCTGCTACAGTATTGAATCTTTACTGAATCTGTCATTCTTGTTAGATTTTGTACTGAATCTTGATCCAGGATTGTGTTTAATACCGAATCCATACCGAATCTACCTCAATTTAAGATGTCTACTCAAGATACTCTTATCATTGGATCAGATTACCGACCTCCATTGTTGTTTGATGGCAAGTACACTCAGTGGCTTCATCGTATCACTCAGTACATAGACTATAAGGGTGAGAAAGCTAAACACATATGGGCTTCTTTGAGAGATTGTCCAGTTACAGAGTTTCATCCGGATACTAGTATGCCAATTCCAGTCTATGAACTTTCTGGTGATAAACGTGAAAGAGCTCAGGGTGACATAGAGGCTAAGAATATTGTCATGCAAGCTATCCCATATGAGCTATTTGAAAATGTTGATAGCAACACTACTGCAAAAGATATATGGGATGAGATCAAACGACAACAAGAAGGTTATGACATGTCAGACGTTACTAAATTGAATAAGGCTCTGGGATTGTATGAAGATTTCAAGCAGGAACCAGAAGAACTACTCAAGGATACCTACCGTCGTTTCAATGGTGTTCTCAATGAGTTGAAAAGGTGTAAGATTGTAAAGGTGAATGCAGAAGTCAACATGAAATTTCTCAAAAAGCTCAATGTTGATTGGCTTCCCTATGGAACCATTGTTCGATCAACCAAAGAGATTGACAAAATGACAATTCATGAGCTTGTTAGAGTTCTTATGCATTATCAACCTGAAGTGTCCAAACTTCAAAAAGGAAGGAAAGAGGTGTCTTCAAGTGATCCTCTTGCTTTAATTGCCAAAAGGAAGAGCAAATCATCTACTTCTTCTAAAAGTTTATCCAAGAAAGTTCTTGTTGAAGAATCTTCTGATTCTGATGACTTGAATCTTTCTGATATTGATGATTCTCATCTTGACTTAGTCAAAATGGCTGCCATGTTCACGAAAGTCTTGAACAAACACAAGTTCAAAGACAAATCAAGCAATCAACGCAAAAACTCATCTTCTTCCTCCTACTACAAGAAACCTGATCAATCCAAACAACAACGTGCTGATGATTCCAAGAAGGAAGATTCAATCTGTTTCAATTGTGGTAAAGCTGAGCATTACTCTCGGGAATGCAAGATGCCCAAGAAAAAGGATGCTGCTTACTACAAGAAGAAAATGTTAATGGCAAAGATTGTGGAAACTGGAGGAGAGCTGAAACCGGTTGATGATACTTGGTTTAACTGGACTGATGAATCAGATTCAGAGGTGGATCATACAAATGTTTGCAAAGTGACTAAGCTCATAAAGGCTAAAGAAGCATTGGAGAATTCTGATTCAACATCTGACGATGATGAGGTACAATCAACTGAAATCTCACCTGATTTTATAAAAATGCAAAATGACTTGATGAAGAATCTGGTCTCAATGTCAAAAGAAGTCAAAGGCTTAAAATCTAAAAACAAGGTTTTAAAAGATAAAATCAAACTTTCTGAGACCAAACCATCTTCATCCAAATTACAATCGGAATTGCAAAAGTTGACCGTCCAACTCAGCTCCACGGAAACTGAGTTAGAAGATCTTAAAAATCAATTCATCCGATTAAAGTCGAAAGGACAGATTATCGTCTAAAATCAGAACGACTTGCAGAAAAAGTTCAATTTTTAGAAAAAGATCTTTTAGATTTGGAAAACCAACATGAACCCACACTTTCAAAGCTAAACAAGAAAATCAAGTAGAAGTTTCAAAACCAGATGGCTCACGATGGAAACTAGCGTTTGGATCTCTTAAGATTTCACAATAAGATTATATTGTAAATTTCACAATTAACACTAAGGGGGAGATTGTTAGGACCCCGAAGTTGTATAGTGTTAATGTGAAACATGCTTAAATGAAGGTTCCTTAGAAGAGGGCTATATAAGGAACCTAAGTAGTCCTAATTAGATAGCCATTGTATTGTAACTGAGTTCTAGAACTTAGGTTCCTTATATAGCCCTCTTCTAAGGAACCTTCATTTAAGCATGTTTCACATTAACACTATACAACTTAGGGGTCCTAACAATCTCCCCCTTAGTGTTAATTGTGAAATTTATAATATAATCCTATTGTGAAATCTTAAGAAACTTTGTTCCTTTGAAGTGAACTTTGGATTTGAATCCTTTAAGATTCTCATATCTTCGTATGTTCACTCTTGTTTTGAGACGACTTTTCAATCTTGTGAGAATGTATTTGACAATCTCATTATCTTCAGTTGAATAACAGTTGTTGATCAGTCTCCATCATAAGTACTTGAAAGCATACATCAACATTTCGTCTGAATATCTTCTGAAGTCTGAAACTCTGATAAAAACCTTTGTATAGTAAGAATTGACAAACCCATATGGACAGTCGCTCACTTCAAGTAAGGACATGTATCTTAGCTCTTCAATCACTTGATTTGGCGGTTTGATTTCGAGCTTTTTATGTCCAGATTCCAATCCCATCTGAAAATCATGAGCGGACATCCATCTCATCGAATCAAGAATAAATCTGTAAACTGCCTTCATTGCGGTAGCATGATAAATTGTAGCAGATTCATTCAAGTTAATCAAGTGGTTGTAAATGAAAATAATGTCATCCATCTTCAATCTATCAAAATCTGCCTCAGAGAATTGATAATCTTCATCATCCATTCTTGTTACTTGAAACAATGGCATCTTCACTCCATCCTTGTTAATCATCAAAATCTTATTTATGCTTTTGATCTCTGAATTTTGCTGAACTTGAAGTTTCTCTTCATTCTTCAATTTATATTTGTCACGAACACTCAGATAAGCTTTGAGAAATTCTGGTTTCTTATGATATTTCCATGCACCCAGAACACTCATTGATGCAGAAAGGACGAGATTAGAATCACCATAGATTCTATATGCTTGTTGTTCAATGAATGGTAAATGAAGAATCATCTTCTCTTCATCCTCACTTAGTTGGAAATCAGCATCATGCTCAAGAACAATCTCTGCGGTTTGAAATGGAACATTCAAATCAGGAGGAGTCGTAGTATCTTCCTTGCCATTAGAGAAAATCTCCTTTTTAAAGTGTATTCCAAATTCATCAGTTGGAGATGACAAGTTGACAAATTGATGATCATTGAATTCATTGGCGACACTCGATGACCCCTTCAAAATATCTTCAATATTGTCAAAGTTTTGATTATCCGCTTGAGTTGACTTGTTCTCTGTTTGATCAGCTGAATCCATAATCATTAACATTCCTGAGTCACCCTCTCTCTGTTCTTCCGATTCATCTAGAAAACTTTCACATTGAATCTCCTCAATTTCATCACTTTCAGATTCGGAGATATTAACTATATCATCTTTTCCCATATGTTGACTAGACGAACCACCAGCTTCATAAGTTGAATGATGAAAAGCACCTAACCGTGAACGTGAACCATGTATATTCTCCCCCTCATGAAGATTATCGGGATCAAAATCATCATGTTCAGGCATATAAAGTGTGTCAGGTGATTTACAAGAAGAAAGAGGAAACACCACCCTTGCTTGTTCGAGATAAAGCAGCATCGTTTCACGAATTTCGTCAAGATCCGTTCTTCGTGAAAATTCAAAAAGATAGATCTCCTCAATCGCATTATCAGAGAGATATCTAAAACCATATTTATTCGAAATTTGGGTGGGTAACCCAATTGGTGAAACAACAGTGTAACCATGAGCAGCAGCAGCATCTGTTGAAGGCGATGTCAGTGGAAGTGTGTGAGTTGCCGTGAGGGCAGGTAAGGATGATTGTGCGGTATTATTCGTATATGTAGGACTGTACATACTACTAGTCAGATTTGTGATATCCCCTTCTGATGGAGGTTGGGCAACAACCGGAGTTGTCACTGGCAAAGATTCTTTCGAAGCATCCACCTCCATGACTTTAGTCTCATGGGACTCTGACATAGTAGCAGAACTACCCGTCGGTTTAGCTCTCGCAGAGATATTGCTATCTCCGACTCTCAAAATCATCGATATACCATGAGGTGGCACATCTCTTTCAGTTAAAGACTTTTTCCCCAGACTCAGAGTTTCAGAATCCAAAAGAGAAGTGGTTTGAACCAGAGGATCAATTTCGTGAACCAAAGGAACAGTCTGCTGGAAGTCTGATAAATATCCCGAAGGATTGTCATGTTGACTCGTTTCCATGGGACGCGGCAGATCTCCCTCATCAAGATAAGCCGGACCTCCAGACCCTGTTGTACGTTGAGGCACAAGAGGATTCCCAGCCGATACGCAGGGTGCCTTTTCAAGATTTTTCAGCTGCCTTCGGCCGTTCTGGACTTCAATGATTGAGTTTCCTCAATTTATTGAGTCAACGCAGACTTTACTGCAGAGGAAGACTTTACTTCCTTAGATGTCGAAGCACCTTGCTTAGTAGGATTTATTCTTAAGTCCTGTTTAGATTGGATGGGCTTAGTGGTCTTTTTACCATCCGTGCTTTTAAAACTCTTACCTACCGAAGCTTGTACTTCATTTAGCGTAGGGCTTACTGTTATTATTGGATGTGATACGGAAATGGGTGAAGGTGACCTAATTGGTTCTAGGTCTTGGTCCATATCACCAATGGTTGTAGTAACTGTTTGGTGGACGATAGGTGTCGAAGTCCTAGATCTAGTTACTCGTTGGTTGGTGGAGTCTGAATCATCTCATCAGGGATATATCGAGTTCTCTTAGGAGAATGTTCGGGAGATGATTCAGTTGCTGATGTGTCGGTTTCACTGCTCACTTCGGGTGTTGTGGAAAGGGTTGGTTCAATCCTAGTTGGACTAGGTTCCCTGATCCTTACGGGTTGAGCTTGATGTGCTGCCCTAGATCGTTTAAGGTTCACCCTAGGTGGAGGATTAGCTGGTCTGGGTGGTTGTACTACAAGTTCCTCTACAACCTCTGGGGCTGGAACCGCGATGGGTTCAACTTGTTCTTGTTGTACCGGGTTCGGAAGAGGTATTCCTACAACCTCAAAGTAAGAACGCATTCGAGCTTCTTGGGGTTCAGCTAGCCTCACTAGCCAATTTGGAATCAGTGCAGTGAATTGATTGTCAGACACCGTCGGGGTATTCATCTTCAGCTCCCCAAATTGTTTCATCTGTAATCCATGTGTACCTGGTACAAATATATTTGCATTTCTGCAAGCATTTATAGCATCATGGATAAAGATACAGAAAAACCTTTCGCAAGGGATGTATGAACCCCTTGGCTTATCAATTTGAGCCTGAACCAAATCCCATAGTAGTTCTGCATAGTTAGGAGCCTCTACTCTTATGAAAGAGTAGAACAACTTCAGCATTGGCACGGTCAGGCTGTCGGATCCACTCCTTGTCATCAAGAAGCATCTGTTGATGATTGAGAAGATCACATACCACCTTGAGTGCAGGTATTTCTTCTGAAACTTAGCCGGTGGAACATTATCGGCTCCAACATAACCAAGATTGAAGACTGATGTCATCATCTGCTGAGTAGCAGGAAAAGCAGGAGCATTCTGTACAAGAGGAAGTCTGAAGATCCTCCTAAAATCAGCTTTAGTGATACTCTGCATCCCTTGAACTCCTCTGAGCTCAAACTCAAATCTAGCTTGTGTACCCTTTGGATCAGCAGCAGTAGATTGTGTAGCTTCCACAAACCTAATTTTCTGTTCAGTAGCACCAGATCTGTCACAGGTACACTGACTGTTGAGCTTAGAGCAGGCCACAGTGTGTGCCTCTCTAGAATTGCAGTCCAGTAATTGCAGGGAATGTTGGTTTTAGAATTGATAAAATGATTGTTCGACATTTAGCTGTAAAAAATAAGAAATAGAAAACTACAAGATATTTAACATAAAGCGTATATCTCTAATCTTATTTTCCTTTGAAATCCTTTGTATTTTTCAAATTTTATGATTTTTATGATTTTTCAAAGATATAAAAATCCTTTATTCCAAATATGAACAAATAATTGACAATCATGACATTCATATGATATTTAGCATAGCACAAATCCATCATGCAAAGTCAATTATATAACACAAAGAATCAGAACAACACTTAGTCAATTTTTAAGCACAATTCAAGCAGATTCGGTAGTCATGAAAACTTAAGATTCTGTAACCAAATAAGCTTGAGTTTTCAGATCAAGAAGATCTAGAGTAAACATGTTAAGTGTTTAAAGATAAAAATCAAAAAGCTTCGAGGTACCAAAAGTCAGACTCGGTATCAAGAAAATAACAGATTCGGTATCTTCAAAATTAACATAAAGTCACTCAATCATGCATATTCTATCACATAACATGTAAGATCACAACCATAATCAATTAACCACTCAATAAAAATCAGAATCACATGTTAATCGTATGAACAGACTCGATACTGTAGATAGAACACATTCGGCAGATACAGAATCCATCAAATAATCAATTAAACATGTAATCAGACTCGGTCAAATGATAGATCAATCAATTTTAACTCAGAATAGACAAGAATTCATGTTAATTATCCAAATCAATTGAGTTTAATCAGAGATTAATAGAAGACGACTCAGACTCGGTATAATCAACAAAATTTTTAAAATTAAAAGTCATAATCCAGTTATTTTGATCTTTTCTGGTTGATAAACACTTAATTATCTCAGATCTACAAGTATGTATCTTAAGCATGGATTAAAATGAATATTTACCAAAGATTTGAAGAAACAGAAGAACGGACTCGGTAGATTAGGCAGATTCGGTATGTTCAGATTCTGTGGGTAATTAAGAACAGTAAGAGAGTAATTTTGACTTTGACTCTCCTTTTATAGATACCGAAGATAAAATACCGAATGGGCTTTATCGAATGGGCCTATTATACCGAATACAGTCCACTTTGCAAAACTTTATCAATTTATGAAAAATATTTCTGAGACAATTATTGAAAACTTTGAACTTACCGAATCTGTACTGTTGGTTGTCAGATTCGGTATAATGCTAAAATAAGCATTTATTCAGAAAATTTCAAATATTTTTAGATTTTATCTTTTTCCAATTTTTATAAATTTTCCAAAACAAGATTTATACATTAAAAGAACTTTGAATTGTGAACAAAGTACAAATCTTCAGTGATACCAATTGTTAAAACGGGTTGTATACTGAAATGTATACAAGCCTTAGTGAATTATTTCAGATAAAAAACAAAGAATTTATGAATTCACTTTTGAAAAATAATTTTCTGTTTAATTTTCTCCCTTTTTCTCCCCCTCAAAATCTGATATACAAGTGAGTAAATCAGCATTTTGATAAAATTCCCAAGAAAATGAATAAACTCCCCCTTGAAACATGATATCAATGAGTTATGTCAAACCCCGTCCAAGTCCCCCTGGACGAAATCATCAACATCTGGTCCCATTGCGATGATCGACTCCAAGTAATGTCCTTAAAATGAGCAAATGCACAGCGGAAGACTTAATTCGTACCTGAGAATAAACATGCTTTAAAACGTCAACATAATGTTGGTGAGATATAGGTTTGATGCTAGCAGCGTTATAACTATGGACCACAAGATTTCATATATTTAAACATAGTACATTCGCAAGTGTATGAAAGACATTCTAAGTTTGTTGATGTAGTGACCCGAACTTTTCCATGTTTATATATATTAATTGAGATTGATGTTTACATAATTAAATGTTTCCAACATGTTAAGCAATCAAACTTGTTAAGACTTGATTAATTGAAATAGGTTTCATATAGACAATTGACCACCCAAGTTGACCGGTGATTCACGAACGTTAAAACTTGTAAAAAAAAAACTATATGATGACATGTATATGGTTATATATATAGTTAACATGATATTATGATAAGTAAACATATCATTAATTATATTAACAATGAACTACATATGTAAAAACAAGACTACTAACTTAATGATTTTGAAACGAGACATATATGTAACGTTTATCGTTGTAACGACATTTAATGTATATATATCATATTAAGAGATATTCGTACATCATAATATCATGATAATATAATAATTTAAAATCTCTTTTGATATTATAAACATTGGGTTAACAACATTTAACAAGATCGTTAACCTAAAGGTTTCAAAACAACACTTACATGTAACGACTAACGATGACTTAACGACTCAGTTAAAATGTATATACATGTAGTGTTTTAATATGTATTTATACACTTTTGAAAGACTTCAATACACTTATCAAAATACTTCTACTTAACAAAAATGCTTACAATTACATTCTCGTTCAGTTTCATCAACAATTCTACTCGTATGCACCCGTATTCGTACTCGTACAATACACAGCTTTTAGATGTATGTACTATTGGTATATACACTCCAATGATCAGCTCTTAGCAGCCCATGTGAGTCACCTAACACATGTGGGAACCATCATTTGGCAACTAGCATGAAATATCTCATAAGATTACAAAAATATGAGTAATCATTCATGACTTATTTACATGAAAACAAAATTACATATCCTTTATATCTAATCCATACACCAACGACCAAAAACACCTACAAACACTTTCATTCTTCAATTTTCTTCATCTAATTGAACTCTCTCAAGTTCTATCTTCAAGTTCTAAGTGTTCTTCATAAATTCCAAAAGTTCTAGTTTCATAAAATCAAGAATACTTTCAAGTTTGCTAGCTCACTTCCAATCTTGTAAGGTGATCATCCAACCTCAAGAAATCTTTGTTTCTTACAGTAGATTATCATTCTAATACAAGGTAATAATCATATTCAAACTTTGGTTCAATTTCTATAACTATAACAATCTTATTTCAAGTGATGATCTTACTTGAACTTGTTTTCGTGTCATGATTTTGCTTCAAGAACTTTGAGCCATCCAAGGATCCATTGAAGCTAGATCCATTTTTTTTTCTTTTCCAGTAGGTTCATCCAAGGAACTTAAGGTAGTAATGATGTTCATAACATCATTCGATTCATACATATAAAGCTATCTTATTCGAAGGTTTAAACTTGTAATCACTAGAACATAGTTTAGTTAATTCTAAACTTGTTCGCAAACAAAAGTTAATCCTTCTAACTTGACTTTTAAAATCAACTAAACACATGTTCTATATCTATATGATATGCTAACTTAATGATTTAAAACCTGGAAACACGAAAAACACCGTAAAACCGGATTTACGCCGTCGTAGTAACACCGCGGGCTGTTTTGGGTTAGTTAATTAAAAACTATGATAAACTTTGATTTAAAAGTTGTTATTCTGAGAAAATGATTTTTATTATGAACATGAAACTATATCCAAAAATTATGGTTAAACTCAAAGTGGAAGTATGTTTTCTAAAATGGTCATCTAGACGTCGTTCTTTCGACTGAAATGACTACCTTTACAAAAACGACTTGTAACTTATTTTTCCGACTAGAAACCTATACTTTTTTTGTTTAGATTCATAAAATAGAGTTCAATATGAAACCATAGCAATTTGATTCACTCAAAACGGATTTAAAATGAAGAAGTTATGGGTAAAACAAGATTGGATAATTTTTCTCATTTTAGCTACGTGAAAATTGGTAACAAATCTATTCCAACCATAACTTAATCAACTTGTATTATATATTATGTAATCTTGAGATACCATAGACACGTATACAATGTTTCGACCTATCATGTCGACACATCTATATATATTTCGGAACAACCATAGACACTCTATATGTGAATGTTGGAGTTAGCTATACAGGGTTGAGGTTGATTCCAAAATATATATAGTTTGAGATGTGATCAATACTGAGATACGTATACACTGGGTCGTGGATTGATTCAAGATAATATTTATCGATTTATTTCTGTACATCTAACTGTGGACAACTAGTTGTAGGTTACTAACGAGGACAGCTGACTTAATAAACTTAAAACATCAAAATATATTAAAAGTGTTGTAAATATATTTTGAACATACTTTGATATATATGTATATATTGTTATAGGTTCGTGAATCAACCAGTGGCCAAGTCTTACTTCCCGACGAAGTAAAAATCTGTGAAAGTGAGTTATAGTCCCACTTTTAAAATCTAATATTTTTGGGATGAGAATACATGCAGGTTTTATAAATGATTTACAAAATAGACACAAGTACGTGAAACTACATTCTATGGTTGAATTATCGAAATCGAATATGCCCCTTTTTATTAAGTCTGGTAATCTAAGAATTAGGGAACAGACACCCTAATTGACGCGAATCCTAAAGATAGATCTATTGGGCCTAACAAACCCCATCCAAAGTACCGGATGCTTTAGTACTTCGAAATTTATATCATATCCGAAGGGTGTCCCGGAATGATGGGGATATTCTTATATATGCATCTTGTTATTGTCGGTTACCAGGTGTTCACCATATGAATGATTTTTATCTCTATGTATGGGATGTGTATTGAAATATGAAATCTTGTGGTCTATTGTTACGATTTGATATATATAGGTTAAACCTATAACTCACCAACATTTTTGTTGACGTTTAAAGCATGTTTATTCTCAGGTGAATATTAAGAGCTTCCGCTGTTGCATACTAAAATAAGGACAAGATTTGGAGTCCATGTTTGTATGATATTGTGTAAAAACTGCATTCAAGAAACTGATTTCGATGTAACATATTTGTATTGTAAACCATTATGTAATGGTCGTGTGTAAACAGGATATTTTAGATTATCATTATTTGATAATCTACGTAAAGCTTTTTAAACCTTTATTTATGAAATAAAGGTTATGGTTTGTTTTAAAAATGAATGCAGTCTTTGAAAAACGTCTCATATAGAGGTCAAAACCTCGCAACGAAATCAATTAATATGGAACGTTTTTAATCAATAAGAACGGGACATTTCAGTTGGTATCAGAGCGTTGGTCTTAGAGAACCAGAAAATTTGCATTAGTGTGTCTTATCGAGTTTGTTAGGATGCATTAGTGAGTCTGGACTTCGACCGTGTTTTCTTTAAAAATGATTGCTTAACATTTTTGTTGGAAACTATATATTTTTAACATATGAATATTATGTGATATATTAATCTCTTAACGTGTTTGATATTATGTGATAGATGTCTACCTCTAGAACAAGTCCCATTGACTCACCTAATAATAATGAAGAGTCAAATGTAAATTGGAATGATTTGTGGACTGATTCACAAGTTCCCGAAGAGGAACCGGAAGAAGAGTCGGAACCGGAAGAAGAATCGGAACCGGAAGAAGAATCGGAACCGGATGAAGAAATAGAACCGGTGGGGGAAATAATAAAACGGTTAAGTAAAAGAAAATCCTCAAACAACCGACCAAGGTTAATTATGGTCAATGGTGTTTCCGCCAAGGAAGCAAAATATTGGGAGGATTACCAATTCTCCGATGAATCGGATTCCGACAAGAATTCCGATGATGTTATAGAAATTACCCCAACTGAATTTAAAAAGGCAAAAGAAAATAATAAGGGAAAGGGCATAAAAATAGAGAAATCTAATTCCAACCCCGATGAACTTTATATGTATCGTCAACCCCCGAAGTCCTTAAGTTGTAACAATGACCCGGGAACCTCTAAACCACCAGGTTTTTCTAAACCAATGTGGACAACGACGGCTCGTATTAGGGGAACATCATATATCCCTAGAAACTTGGCAAAACGAACCAAAACCGAAGAAGAAGAAATGAGCGAGTCGGAATAAGATAGTTGTATTCGTGTGGTGTAATATATGTAATATAGTGTTCTTATGCTTTATGATATATGTAAAAATTGCTTGTATTAATAAGTATTTTTTTTATGAAACTAACTCTTGTCTATTTTACAGTTTAAAAATACAAAATGGATAGACAACCCAATATTTTAAGAGACCTACCCGGAGACATGATTGATGAAATCTTGTCTAGAGTCGGCCAGAATTCTTCGGCACAACTATTTAAGGCGAGATCAGTTTGTAAGACATTCGAAGAACGTTCCAAGAATGTCTTGGTTTATAAGAGACTTTCGTTTGAAAGATGGGGGATATCACATTGGGAAACCCATAAGTTACGATGTGTTTACTTTGACGCATATATTGCGGGGAACCCAAATGCTATTTTACGCAACGGGTTAAGAAATTATTTTGACTCAATATATCCGAATATTGGACTTCGTGATTTAGAAAAAGCGGCTAACATGCAACATAAAGAAGCATGTTATGCTTACGGATTAGTAATGTTCGCTTCTCACCAAAGTGAGAACAAGAACATCGGGCTACAACTATTAAACAAAACGTTTCCACAAGTGACGGAGTCGGTAATTGGGGTAAGAAATGAGGTTTTTAGATTATTACGGGACTGTTGGACATTACGTAACCCTCGTCCCTTTGATGACGTTACAACACGCTGTCTTATCAACGGCCATAACGATTATGTTGCACAAGACCAAGGATGGGAAGTAGTCCTAGTAAAACCAGAATGCATGACTTGTTTCTGGACGTATGAATTACATGTCTTTATTGCCTTTGCCGAACGACTTGTGTACTAGCTAGAATTGTCTTCACAACTATCTTGTATCAAAGTTATTGTGTGCTATATTTCATGCTTTATGTAAAATAAGCGGTATTGTAAGCTTGTAAAATATTGTATAAAAGTTTGAACGCGAAATATTATTACAATCAGTTTTTCATATAGAATTGTAGTAGTTGAATTGTATATTAGCTACTAAGTATGAACTTAACGGGTAAGCACTACCCGAATTTAAACTTATAAAACGCTAATATGAAGAAAAAGCTTTTATAAATGAGTTCATATTATGCTACGAAATACTATTAACTACTCTTAATATTCTGTATGATTAACTTGTTCCATTTAACTATTTTGAAGGAAATGGCACCGACTACTCGACACACTGTGAATATGAATGAAGAGGAATTCCGTACTTTTCTAGCTTCAAACATAGCCGCAGTACAGGCTGCGCTACATACCAACAATAACCTTGGATCTAGCAGTACAGGAAATCGTGTAGGATGCACCTACAAAGAATTCACTGCCTGTAAACCTTTGGAATTTGATGGAACCGAAGGACCGATCGGATTGAAACGGTGGACCGAGAAGGTCGAATCGGTGTTTGCCATAAGTAAGTGTACTGAAGAGGACAAAGTAAAGTACGCTACGCATACCTTCACAGGTTCTGCGTTAACATGGTGGAATACCTATCTAGAGCAAGTGGGACAAGATGATGCGTACGCACTACCGTGGTCAGCATTCAAGCACTTGATGAACGAGAAGTACCGTCCCAGAACCGAGGTCAATAAGCTCAAGACAGAACTTAGAGGGTTACGAACCCAAGGATTTGATATTACCACGTACGAAAGACGATTCACAGAATTGTGCCTATTGTGTCCGGGAGCATTCGAAGATGAGGAAGAGAAGATCGACGCGTTTGTGAAAGGATTACCGGAAAGAATCCAAGAAGATATAAGTTCACACGAGCCCGCCTCCATACAACAGGCATGTAGAATGGCTCACAAACTAGTGAACCAGATTGAAGAAAGAATTAAAGAACAGACTGCTGAAGAGGCCAATGTGAAGCAAGTCAAAAGAAAGTGGGAGGAAAACGGTGATAAGAATCACCAATACAACAACAATAGCAATTACAACAATAATCGCAACAATTATCCCAACAATCGCAACATCAATCGCAACTACAACAAACGGCCCAACAACAACAACAACAACAACAACAACAACAGCAACTACAACAATCATCCCAACAACAATAATAACCGCAACAACAACAACAATCAGAAGCAACTATGCCAAAGGTGTGAAAAGAATCACTCGGGGTTCTGCACCAAATTTTGCAACAAGTGTAAAAGAAATGGTCATAGCGCGGCGAAGTGTGAGGTCTACGGACCAGGGGTTAATAGAACGAAAGGAACAAATGGTGTCGGAACGAGTAATGGCGGAGCAAGTAGTGTCGGAGCAAGTTATGCCAATGTAGTTTGTTATAAATGTGGAAAACCAGGCCACATTATTAGAAATTGCCCGAACCAGGAGAACACGAATGGACAAGGCCGTGGAAGAGTTTTCAATATTAATGCGGTAGAGGCACAGGAAGACCCGGAGCTTGTTACGGGTACGTTTCTTATTGACAATAAATCTGCTTACGTTTTATTTGATTCGGGTGCGGATAGAAGCTATATGAGTAGAGATTTTTGTGCTAAATTAAGTTGTCCATTGACGCCTTTGGATAGTAAATTTTTACTCGAATTAGCAAATGGTAAATTAATTTCAGCAGATAATATATGTCGAAATCGAGAAATTAAACTGGTTAGCGAAACATTTAAGATTGATTTGATACCAGTAGAGTTAGGGAGTTTTGATGTGATAATCGGTATGGACTGGTTGAAAGAAGTGAAAGCGGAGATCGTTTGTTACAAAAATGCAATTCGCATTATACGAGAAAAAGGAAAACCCTTAATGGTGTACGGAGAAAAGGGCAACACGAAGCTACATCTTATTAGTAATTTGAAGGCACAAAAACTAATAAGAAAAGGTTGCTATGCTGTTCTAGCACACGTCGAGAAAGTACAAACTGAAGAAAAGAGCATCAATGATGTTCCCATTGCAAAAGAATTTCCCGATGTATTTCCGAAAGAATTACCGGGATTACCCCCACATCGATCCGTTGAATTTCAAATAGATCTTGTACCAGGAGCTGCACCAATAGCTCGTGCTCCTTATAGACTCGCACCCAGCGAGATGAAAGAACTGCAAAGCCAATTACAAGAACTTTTAGAGCGTGATTTCATTCGACCAAGCACATCACCGTGGGGAGCTCCTGTTTTGTTTGTCAAGAAGAAAGATGGTACATTCAGGTTGTGTATCGACTACCGAGAGTTGAACAAACTTACCATCAAGAACCGCTACCCACTACCGAGAATCGACGACTTATTTGATCAACTACAAGGCTCGTCTGTTTATTCAAAGATTGACTTACGTTCCGGGTATCATCAAATGCGGGTGAAAGAAGATGATATTCCAAAGACTGCTTTCAGAACACGTTACGGTCATTACGAGTTTATGGTCATGCCGTTTGGTTTAACTAATGCACCAGCTGTGTTCATGGACCTTATGAACCGAGTGTGTGGACCATACCTTGACAAGTTTGTCATTGTTTTCATTGATGACATACTTATTTACTCAAAGAATGACCAAGAACACGGTGAACATTTGAGAAAGGTGTTAGAAGTATTGAGGAAGGAAGAATTGTACGCTAAGTTTTCAAAGTGTGCATTTTGGTTGGAAGAAGTTCAATTCCTCGATCACATAGTGAACAAAGAAGGTATTAAGGTGGATCCGGCAAAGATAGAAACTGTTAAAAAGTGGGAAACCCCGAAAACTCCGAAACACATACGCCAGTTTTTAGGACTAGCTGGTTACTACAGAAGGTTCATCCAAGACTTTTCCAGAATAGCAAAACCCTTGACTGCATTAACGCATAAAGGGAAGAAATTTGAATGGAATGATGAACAAGAGAAAGCGTTTCAGTTATTGAAGAAAAAGTTAACTACGGCACCTATATTGTCATTGCCTGAAGGGAATGATGATTTTGTGATTTATTGTGACGCATCAAAGCAAGGTCTCGGTTGTGTATTAATGCAACGAACGAAGGTGATTGCTTATGCGTCTAGACAATTGAAGATTCACGAACAAAATTATACGACGCATGATTTGGAATTAGGCGCGGTTGTTTTTGCATTAAAGACTTGGAGGCACTACTTATATGGGGTCAAAAGTATTATATATACCGACCACAAAAGTCTTCAACACATATTTAATCAGAAACAACTGAATATGAGGCAGCGTAGGTGGATTGAATTATTGAATGATTACGATTTTGAGATTCGTTACCACCCGGGGAAGGCAAATGTGGTAGCCGATGCCTTGAGCAGGAAGGATAGAGAACCCATTCGAGTAAAATCTATGAATATAATGATTCATAATAACATTACTACTCAAATAAAGGAGGCGCAACAAGGAGTTTTAAAAGAGGGAAATTTAAAGGATGAAACACCCAAAGGATCGGAGAAGCATCTTAATATTCGGGAAGACGGAACCCGGTATAGGGCTGAAAGGATTTGGGTACCAAAATTTGGAGATATGAGAGAAATGGTACTTAGAGAAGCTCATAAAACCAGATACTCAATACATCCTGGAACGGGGAAGATGTACAAGGATCTCAAGAAACATTTTTGGTGGCCGGGTATGAAAGCCGATGTTGCTAAATACGTAGGAGAATGTTTGACGTGTTCTAAGGTCAAAGCTGAGCATCAGAAACCATCAGGTCTACTTCAACAACCCGAAATCCCGGAATGGAAATGGGAAAACATTACCATGGATTTCATCACTAAATTGCCAAGGACTGCAAGTGGTTTTGATACTATTTGGGTAATAGTTGATCGTCTCACCAAATCAGCACACTTCCTGCCAATAAGAGAAGATGACAAGATGGAGAAGTTAGCACGACTGTATTTGAAGGAAGTCGTCTCCAGACATGGAATACCAATCTCTATTATCTCTGATAGGGATGGTAGATTTATTTCAAGATTCTGGCAGACATTACAGCAAGCATTAGGAACTCGTCTAGACATGAGTACTGCCTATCATCCACAAACTGATGGGCAGAGCGAAAGGACGATACAAACGCTTGAAGACATGCTACGAGCATGTGTTATTGATTTCGAAAACAGTTGGGATCGACATCTACCGTTAGCAGAATTTTCCTACAACAACAGCTACCATTCAAGCATTGAGATGGCGCCGTTTGAAGCACTTTATGGTAGAAAGTGCAGGTCTCCGATTTGTTGGAGTGAGGTGGGGGATAGACAGATTACGGGTCCGGAGATTATACAAGAAACTACCGAGAAGATCATCCAAATTCAACAACGGTTGAAAACCGCCCAAAGTCGACAAAAGAGCTATGCTGACATTAAAAGAAAAGATATAGAATTTGAAATTGGAGAGATGGTCATGCTTAAAGTTTCACCTTGGAAAGGCGTTGTTCGATTTGGTAAACGAGGGAAATTAAATCCAAGGTATATTGGACCATTCAAGATTATTGATCGTGTCGGACCAGTAGCTTACCGACTTGAGTTACCTCAACAACTCGCGGCTGTACATAACACTTTCCACGTCTCGAATTTGAAGAAATGTTTTGCTAAAGAAGATCTCACTATTCCGTTAGATGAAATCCAAATCAACGAAAAACTCCAATTCATCGAAGAACCCGTTGAAATAATGGATCGTGAGGTTAAAAGACTTAAGCAAAACAAGATACCAATTGTTAAGGTTCGATGGAATGCTCGTAGAGGACCCGAGTTCACCTGGGAGCGTGAAGATCAGATGAAGAAGAAATACCCGCATCTATTTCCAGAAGATTCGTCAACACCTTCAACAGCTTAAAATTTCGGGACGAAATTTATTTAACGGGTAGGTACTGTAGTGACCCGAACTTTTCCATGTTTATATATATTAATTGAGATTGATGTTTACATAATTAAATGTTTCCAACATGTTAAGCAATCAAACTTGTTAAGACTTGATTAATTGAAATAGGTTTCATATAGACAATTGACCACCCAAGTTGACCGGTGATTCACGAACGTTCAAACTTGTAAAAAAAAAAACTATATGATGACATGTATATGGTTATATATATAGTTAACATGATATTATGATAAGTAAACATATCATTAATTATATTAACAATGAACTACATATGTAAAAACAAGACTACTAACTTAATGATTTTGAAACGAGACATATATGTAACGTTTATCGTTGTAACGACATTTAATGTATATATATCATATTAAGAGATATTCGTACATCATAATATCATGATAATATAATAATTTAAAATCTCTTTTGATATTATAAACATTGGGTTAACAACATTTAACAAGATCGTTAACCTAAAGGTTTCAAAACAACACTTACATGTAACGACTAACGATGACTTAACGACTCAGTTAAAATGTATATACATGTAGTGTTTTAATATGTATTTATACACTTTTGAAAGACTTCAATACACTTATCAAAATACTTCTACTTAACAAAAATGCTTACAATTACATTCTCGTTCAGTTTCATCAACAATTCTACTCGTATGCACCCGTATTCGTACTCGTACAATACACAGCTTTTAGATGTATGTACTATTGGTATATACACTCCAATGATCAGCTCTTAGCAGCCCATGTGAGTCACCTAATACATGTGGGAACCATCATTTGGCAACTAGCATGAAATATCTCATAAGATTACAAAAATATGAGTAATCATTCATGACTTATTTACATGAAAACAAAATTACATATCCTTTATATCTAATCCATACACCAACGACCAAAAACACCTACAAACACTTTCATTCTTCAATTTTCTTCATCTAATTGAACTCTCTCAAGTTCTATCTTCAAGTTCTAAGTGTTCTTCATAAATTCCAAAAGTTCTAGTTTCATAAAATCAAGAATACTTTCAAGTTTGCTAGCTCACTTCCAATCTTGTAAGGTGATCATCCAACCTCAAGAAATCTTTGTTTCTTACAGTAGATTATCATTCTAATACAAGGTAATAATCATATTCAAACTTTGGTTCAATTTCTATAACTATAACAATCTTATTTCAAGTGATGATCTTACTTGAACTTGTTTTCGTGTCATGATTTTGCTTCAAGAACTTTGAGCCATCCAAGGATCCATTGAAGCTAGATCCATTTTTTTCTCTTTTCCAGTAGGTTCATCCAAGGAACTTAAGGTAGTAATGATGTTCATAACATCATTCGATTCATACATATAAAGCTATCTTATTCGAAGGTTTAAACTTGTAATCACTAGAACATAGTTTAGTTAATTCTAAACTTGTTCGCAAACAAAAGTTAATCCTTCTAACTTGACTTTTAAAATCAACTAAACACATGTTCTATATCTATATGATATGCTAACTTAATGATTTAAAACCTGGAAACACGAAAAACACCGTAAAACCGGATTTACGCCGTCGTAGTAACACCGCGGGCTGTTTTGGGTTAGTTAATTAAAAACTATGATAAACTTTGATTTAAAAGTTGTTATTCTGAGAAAATGATTTTTATTATGAACATGAAACTATATCCAAAAATTATGGTTAAACTCAAAGTGGAAGTATGTTTTCTAAAATGGTCATCTAGACGTCGTTCTTTCGACTGAAATGACTACCTTTACAAAAACGACTTGTAACTTATTTTTCCGACTAGAAACCTATACTTTTTTTGTTTAGATTCATAAAATAGAGTTCAATATGAAACCATAGCAATTTGATTCACTCAAAACGGATTTAAAATGAAGAAGTTATGGGTAAAACAAGATTGGATAATTTTTCTCATTTTAGCTACGTGAAAATTGGTAACAAATCTATTCCAACCATAACTTAATCAACTTGTATTATATATTATGTAATCTTGAGATACCATAGACACGTATACAATGTTTCGACCTATCATGTCGACACATCTATATATATTTCGGAACAACCATAGACACTCTATATGTGAATGTTGGAGTTAGCTATACAGGGTTGAGGTTGATTCCAAAATATATATAGTTTGAGTTGTGATCAATACTGAGATACGTATACACTGGGTCGTGGATTGATTCAAGATAATATTTATCGATTTATTTCTGTACATCTAACTGTGGACAACTAGTTGTAGGTTACTAACGAGGACAGCTGACTTAATAAACTTAAAACATCAAAATATATTAAAAGTGTTGTAAATATATTTTGAACATACTTTGATATATATGTATATATTGTTATAGGTTCGTGAATCAACCAGTGGCCAAGTCTTACTTCCCGACGAAGTAAAAATCTGTGAAAGTGAGTTATAGTCCCACTTTTAAAATCTAATATTTTTGGGATGAGAATACATGCAGGTTTTATAAATGATTTACAAAATAGACACAAGTACGTGAAACTACATTCTATGGTTGAATTATCGAAATCGAATATGCCCCTTTTTATTAAGTCTGGTAATCTAAGAATTAGGGAACAGACACCCTAATTGACGCGAATCCTAAAGATAGATCTATCGGGCCCAACAAGCCCCATCCAAAGTACCGGATGCTTTAGTACTTCGAAATTTATATCATATCCGAAGGGTGTCCCGGAATGATGGGGATATTCTTATATATATGCATCTTGTTAATGTCGGTTACCAGGTGTTCACCATATGAATGATTTTTATCTCTATGTATGGGATGTGTATTGAAATATGAAATCTTGTGGTCTATTGTTACGATTTGATATATATAGGTTAAACCTATAACTCACCAACATTTTTGTTGACGTTTTAAGCATGTTTATTCTCAGGTGATTATTAAGAGCTTCCGCTGTCGCATACTTAAATAAGGACGAGATTTGGAGTCCATGCTTGTATGATATTGTGTAAAAACTGCATTCAAGAAACTTATTTGGTTGTAACATATTTGTATTGTAAACCATTATGTAATGGTCGTGTGTAAACAGGATATTTTAGATTATCATTATTTGATAATCTACGTAAAGATTTTTTAAACCTTTATTGATGAAATAAAGGTTATGGTTTGTTTTAAAATGAATGCAGTCTTTGAAAAACGTCTCATATAGAGGTCAAAACCTCGCAACGAAATCAATTAATATGGAACGTTTTTAATCAATAAGAACGGGACATTTCAGTTGAGCACCTGGTAACCAAACTTTACAAGTATAAAACAGCACATATTCCCTTTATATATAATCGCACTACACCGTACCAAGTGTAGCCACCTAAATGAAGTACTGTGAAACCGTTGAAAACTGGTCGTCCAGCCCGGTTGGGGATGTCAGCCCGATAGATCTATCAACAGGATTCGCGTTTACACTGGCCCATGTAATTAATAGTTACCAAGTTATAGGGAGATATGCAGTGGTACAACTCAACGTAGAATGTAATTTTATTCACTTGTGTCCATAACGTAAATCATTTATAAAAGTAGCGCATGTATTCTCAGTCCAAAAATATTTAGAGTTTAAAAGGGGACTATATACTCACCATACTGTATTTTGTAGTAAAAATACATATAACATCATTGAACAAGTGTAGGGTTGGCCTCGGATTCACGAACCTATATCATTTATATATATATTAACATATATAATTATCATGTAATAATAATCAAACCAGTTTATATATTTTAATTATATAATATATTATAATGTATTTGTTATTTTAACGTTATAAATATCTATATATGTTTCTTTCATGTTAAAATAGTAATTTAGATATACTTATGATACATTTAATAAATATATTTTTATAAATATCTTTTATTTGTTAAAATAATTATGATAATACTAAAATTAACGATAATAATACTAATAATGAAATAATGTTAATAATATTAATTGTATTAATAGTAATAATGATTATATTTTTAGTATTATTAATAACATAATAACAATAATAATTAATAATAACAATTATGATAATAATGATAATAGTAGTAATAATAATGTAATTTCTACCTTAAGGAGGGAGTTTCAAAAAAAAAAAAATGCCTCAGTGCGGGATTGAACCCGCAACCTCTCGATTCACAACCACGGTGTTAACCGTTGCCCCGCTTGTTACATCTACGTAATCTCTCGCACTTTAAAATATTTAACATACATTAAACTGTCCATCTTCTCATCACCATCCTCATCAATACCATGATCTTCATCATGGGATCATCGTATACTCATCATCATATTCGTTTTAGATTTTAAAGAAAACAACTCAGGCAGCATAAACCATGTTCGGCTTATGATCCCTTCGTGGGTCTTTGGACAAATCTCATAATAAGAATTACGGCCCATATTGCAAATTCAAAAGAAAAAGGAAGCGGCCCAACTGTGTAATTCAATTTATGGCCCGATTCTCAATTAAATAATCCGAAATATTTGTGTCTTGTTTGATTCATACTCAGCCAAACGAAAAGGACATTAGCTAAATATCTTATATATCTCCACGCTTTTTTTTTCTTTTTAGGTGGTCATGTTGTCGGCCATTTAGTTTGAATTGGTGCCACAAGTATACCGAAATTTTATAATAATCAACTTGACAACTTTTTAAAAGGAATATACGTTGCTTATTATACACAAAATATCAAGTTTTTGGTTCGGCTTCTTCTTCATCCCTCTTGTTATTCGTTCGAAAAGTAACTGTGACTTCAATGGGTTTTATTTTTCCGGGTTTGCATTGATTCGTACAGAGGTGGTGATGGTGGATGTCATGGCGGTTTGATGGTGGTTGTGAGTGTGTATGGTGATCGACGATAGTCAAGAAGAAGGAAGCAGAAAAGTAAAACAAAAATAGAGGGTATCATGGTTGTGTAGTTTTGAGTAAGATAAGAGCAACAGAAATTGCAGTGATGGTTTTATTGTTTGTTGTGTACAGTGACCGGAGAAGAATATGGTGGGTGGTGGTTCATGGCGGGTTTAAGGTGGTGGTAGGGTGGTTATTCAAGTGAATGGTTAAGGTGGTTGTGTTATATCTACGGTGATCAAGTCGATTGATCAAGAAGATGAGAAAGGTGTTGGTAGTTTTGTTAATGGTAACAGAAAAATAAATTGGTGATGAAGGTGGTTCTTTGTTGAAGTAGGTTTTCGATTTGATCTTGGTTTCAAGTAAACAGAAATAGTCAGCAGGTGATGAGGTCGATGATGTGTGTTTGAAACGAAAAAGAAAACAGCAGCAGTAGTCGTGAGTTCTTAGTAGAAAGAAAGAAGAAAAAGAGTGATAAGTGAGAGAGATAGGTGGTAGTCGTTTATGATGGCGGACGGTGGTCATGGTGGTTGCTATGGTGGTGATCACGTGATTGTGGTGGTTACATTTAAGACTGAAAACAGAAGGAAACACAAGCAAATGTGCAAGTGGTTATATTGATGGGTTGATACAGAAAAGAAAGAAAAGAAGAATATGGCAAACTATGATAGCTGTGATCGATGGTGATCATTTATGGATAGAAGAGAGAGATGAAGGAAGAGAAGGGAAGGTGGTAATGGTTTTTGGTGATCATGAGTTGTCGTGTGTGGTGGTGTTTGTGGGCGTGACTTCGGACAGAAATCGAAATTCAACAGCAACACGGCAGTAGAAGTCTTGATGATGGTTCTTGGCTTTGATGATGGAAACAAGGATAATGAAGGTGGTGTTCGTAAAGATTATGGTGGTTGTGGTTTGAAGGGCGTCGGTGGACTGTTATGGTTGTTGGAGTGGTGATGGAAGGTGTTAGAGTTCACGATCTATATGAATTATAGTAATAGCTAAATCATGGGGGTTTGGGTTGGGTTTACGTTCAATAGAATAGAAAGAAAGGAGATATATAGAAAGAAAGCAAGAGGGTGGTTACCGGTTATTGTGGATCGAATATTAAATAGCAACTTTTACAAGGGATGAATGATGGTTGTGGTGGTGACCGTAGCAGAATAGTGATTTGTGGTGGTGGTTTCAGCTTGATACGACAGGAGCCTCGTTGATAGGTTTGGGTCCAGAAAATGAGTTGTGTAGCAGGTGGTTTCCTGTGGTGAGTGGTTCATAGTTCTATCAACAAAATAGAAGTAACAGATAGATTAACGATAATGGTTTGATGGTGGTTTAACGGGTTTGATCTTGGGTTCACAAAATAACAAGAAGAAGAAAGAGTGAGAGAGAGGAGAGAAATGGTGATACGGTTGTTGTTGAAGAAGATGATATGAAAAATGGTTTGCTATCCTTGAATGTATCATATGTATGTGTATATGTAAATAAGATAGAGATTAGGTAGATAGTGATAGATATAGATGTGTAACCGAAAGTGAAAAAAAATTTGGAGCCAAGAGATGTGTTTGTTTGTGAGTAAAACAACATTGAGCAACATTTCATTATCTCAAATCCCGTAATATCAGGAAAAGTAAACAAATAATAGATTGGGACTTCTAACAACTAGATACTAAAACAAACTGAATAAAGCTTATAACAAATTCGACTCTGTAACTCATTCTTTATATTCAAATCTTAATTAATATTAGTAGTTAACAAATATATATAAATAATTATAATACTATTAATAAATTAATAATAATAATAATAATAATAATAATAATAATAATAATAATAATAATAGATTTAATGATAAGTATATTAATAATTAATAATACTAATAATAATGGAGTAATAATAATAAAGTTAATATAACAACTTTTTATCTTGTATATATATTTTTACATATTTAATTATGTTGGTTAAATTGTATTTTATTATTTCAAATTATTATATAAACTTATATATATATATATATATATATATATATATATATATATATATATATATATTTATTTGCAACATTTGTTCGTGAATCGTCGGGACTGGTTGAAGTTCAATTGAATATATAAAACAGTTTAAAAATTTCAAGACTCGACATTCCAGACTTTGCTTATTGTGTCGAAATCATATAAGAATAAGATTTAAATTTGGTCAGAAATCTCCGGGTCATCACAGTACCTACCCGTTAAAGAAATTTCGTCCCGAAATTTGAGTGAGGTGGTCATGGCTAACAATAAAAATGTTTTCCTGAAGAATATGAGCTGATAAATAGAGTTTTAATATTGTTTAGTAATATGGATAAGATAATTCGACTAATCGAAGAGTACAAGTGCAGCTATCACAAAAGATTGAGATAGAGATTTAACTTTTGACGTAGTCACGGTGGATTTTCGGAATTCGCGAGATTCAAAGATAATCTTCGAATCTATATAAGATTTGATTCTTCGGTAAATCAGGAGATTAGGATCTCTCTAATTAAATGCGGAGATCTGCCTTTATTTACTCTGTCTGATATTTCCATTATAAATTAATCTTCTCCCGTTCCAATGTTTTTCACTTCTCCTATTTTCTATACATTAATTCATATTTCAAAATCATCAGTCAATATGCTTCATCCAGTTTTAATTCTAAATATATTTCTGACTTTCATATCTGTCATTCTCCTTTTTCATCTACCACCAGAGGAATCTGTCTACTTCTACTATGCTATTGGGTTTATAGTATTTTTTGTTCTCCCGGGTCTTTATATTGCTATTCGTATTAATATCCACGATTTGTGACCTCCATGTTGTTACTGGGCTTTATATTTTCTCTTATATTTTGGAGTTTCATACTTTTGTTTTCTCTTCCCGACTTTAAGTCAAGCGAATAATGGTTCAGAATTTGTAGATATAGAGTTTCGAATGATTATAATGTTCTAAGCAGGAAGGAACGTGATAGCATGATTTGATTTTCAAATTTATCAACATCACGAAAGATAGAACCATCAAAAATACATTATCTTGATATGTTCAGAAGTTGAGTAGAATGAAAGAGTTATGTAACATGGCACATGATGACGTTATGATCTGTGAATCATCACGTTCCATTAGAAACTCAGCATGACTTACTGTAATATAATCACGTTGGCCAAGCGCATTATATTATACTAACCCATGCTTCAATTCCCAACACTTCTCTGCAATTCATTCATAATTTATACATAGATTTTACAGAAGTTTTCAATATAATGGAATACAGAAAACACGAAGAGGTGGATAATTTCGGACAAGAATATTTATGAAAATATCCTCAGAAATATCGAAGATATTTATGATGATATTTTGAGATTTCTAAGTTCGAAAGTTGAGGAAGAAAAATTTTTCGCAAGATTTTAACATGACTTCGGAACAAGATATTCTCTAAAGATTTCGGCGGATCCAGAATTACCTGGATTCTTTGAATATAGGGTTTGGTCCTTGTATTTGTCCTTGGTCTCCTTCATGGTTAGTTCAAACCGTTTTTCAGTACCAAATTTTCTATCGAGCGTTCCCTACACTCCATTCTTTATCATCAAACTCTTGGCCATTTAGGCCATCTATAATTTTACTATTTTCTCTGCATTTAATGCAGCCATATCTGAATTATCGGTTATCAATCCGAGGTGGTTTCAATAGAATTATGTTTTTAGATGATTAAACGCTGATGGTAATCGTCAAGATACAAATGAGGTTTAAGATGAAAACAAGTGGCAAACTTGAAGAGATGTTTAGTTTCATATGTTATAATCAATATTTTAACTCATTTTAATTGTCCAATGTCATTAGTCCACAGTCTATAGTCCACAGTTAGCAGTCCAATAATTCATATTTATAGTTTAATATATAATATTCGAATTAATTAATACGTATCGTGACCCGTGTACATGTCTCAGACTCGATCACAACTCAAACTATATATATTATTGTAGAATCAACCTCAACCCTGTATAGAGAACTCGATCATTACTGCATATAGAGTGTCTATGGTTATTCTAAATAATATATATAGATGCGTCGATATGATATGTCAAAACCTTGTAAACGTGTCCCGATATTTAAAGTGCGTAAAATAAATACAGAAATTAAATGATGATAAATAAAATTGCGATAATTAAATTGCGATAAATAAACTGCGATAAATAAAATGTAATCAGTTAGCTAGGAACAGTTAGCTAGGATTTTGTTAGCGTGGATTCTTAACAAAATTTTCTCATGATTAATTTGTTTGTTTCTAACAAATTTTTTATTTTCATCCAATGTTTTCTTCATTATGCCACTTGTTGGATTCTGATAGATCAAAATCCAAATATGAAATTGAATGAAAAGGGTTATTCTGCGGTGAACAGATACGTATATCGGTGGTTGTAAATAAAATAGTAAATGACCGTTGAATCAGATTCGAAGAATGCACAGTGTAACTTATTAATGTGAAATCTAAATATTCCTCGGGTATTACCTACCCGTTAAAATATTTTCACCATTAACAGTTTGTACGAAAATTTTTTAATTACAATATTTATGAAAATATATATACATATATATCTTCTTCATACGTAATCATGGATTTAATGAGTTAATGTGATATTAAACTCATCAGATTTACAGCTAGAACTAGAGTACATAATCTCTAAAACTTTAGAGATTACATAATTGCCATGAAGGACGAAGATAGTTTATGTAGAACGATTCGTAGAACGATGATTATGCTCGAGGTACAGAATGAGATGTTGAGGCATGGATTGTTGATGGTACTGGTGCTGTTACTGATGGTACTGTTGGTGCCGGTGATGTTGTTGAAGCTGGTAAATTTTTGCACCATATTCTCCAAATTTATTACTCGAGCGCGATGTTCGTTGACTTCTTCTATTATTCCGGAATGATTGGCGGTCGGAACGAGCGAATGAATAAGGTGTAGAATTGTGGTTAGAATATAATTGTGACGAGATACTCTGAAAATGAGAGAGAAAATGGTGTCTCGAATAGGTTCGTCGGTAAGTGCTTCAGGTTCATCGTCAAGAGGGTAATTTGGTTGGTGGAAAGGATCGTGTAGTGACCCGAACTTTTCCATGTTTATATATATTAATTGAGATTGATATTTACATGATTAAATGTTTCCAACATGTTAAGCAATCAAACTTGTTAAGACTTGATTAATTGAAATATGTTTCATATAGACAATTGACCACCCAAGTTGACCGGTGATTCACGAACGTTAAAACTTGTAAAAACTATACAATGACATATATAAGGTTATATATATAGTTAACATGTTTTTATTATAAGTATGTATCTCATTAGGTATTTTAATAATGAGTTATATACATAAAAATGAGACTATTAATTTAAGAAACTCGAAAACGATATATATAACGATTATCGTTATAACAACGTCTTACTAGGTACATATGAATCATATTAAGATATTGATACACTTGGTTAATTATTTTAAATGATAAGTAAATATATTATTAAGTGTATTAACAATGAAATACATATGTAAAAATAAGACTACTAACTTAATGATTTCGAAACGAGACATATATGTAACGATTATCGTTGTAACGACATTTAACTGTATATACATCATACTAAGATATATTATATATCATAATATCATGATAATATAATAATTTAACATCTCATTTGTTATAATAAACAATGGGTTAACAACATTCAACAAGATCGTTAACCTAAAGGTTTCAAAACAACATTTACATGTAACGACTAACGATGACTTAACGACTCAGTTAAAATGTATATACATGTAGTGTTTTAATATGTATTCATACACTTTTGAAAGACTTCAAGACACTTATCAAAATACTTATACTTAACAAAAATGCTTACAATTACATCCTCGTTCAGTTTCATCAACAATTCTACTCGTATGCACCCGTATTCGTACTCGTACAATACACAGCTTTTAGATGTATGTACTATTGGTATATACACTCCAATGATCAGCTCTTAACAGACCATGTGAGTCACCTAACACATGTGAGAACCATCATTTGGAAACTAGCATGAAATATCTCATAAAATTACAAAAATATGAGTAATCATTAATGACATATTTACATGAAAACAAAATTACATATCCTTTATATCTAATCCATACACCAACGACCAAAAACACCTACAAACACTTTCATTCTTCAATTTTATTCATCTAATTGATCTCTCTCAAGTTCTATCTTCAAGTTCTAAGTGTTCTTCATATATTTTACAAGTTCTAGTTACATAAAATCAAGAATACTTTCAAGTTTGCTAGCTCACTTCCAATCTTGTAAGGTGATCATCCAACCTCAAGAAATCTTTGTTTTATTACAGTAGGTTATCATTCTAATACAAGGTAATAATCATATTCAAACTTCGGTTCAATTTCTATAACTATAACAATCTTATTTCAAGTGATGATCTTATTTGAACTTGTTTTCGTGTCATGATTCTGCTTCAAGAACTTCGAGCCATCCAAGGATCCGTTGAAGCTAGATCTATTTTTCTCTTTTCCAGTAGGTTTATCCAAGGAACTTAAGGTAGTAATGATGTTCATAACATCATTCGATTCATGTATATAAAGCTATCTTATTCGAAGGTTTAAACTTGTAATCACTAGAACATAGTTTAGTTAATTCTAAACTTGTTCGCAAACAAAAGTTAATCCTTCTAACTTGACTTTTAAAATCAACTAAACACATTTTCTATATCTATATGATATGCTAACTTAATGATTTAAAACCTGGAAACATGAAAAACACCGTAAAATCGGATTTACGCCGTCGTAGTAACACCGCGGGCTGTTTTGGGTTAGTTAATTAAAAACTATGATAAACTTTGATTTAAAAGTTGTTATTCTGAGAAAATGATTTTTATTATGAACATGAAACTATATCCAAAAATTATGGTTAAACTCAAAGTGGAAGTATGTTTTCTAAAATGGTCATCTAGACGTCGTTCTTTCGACTGAAATGACTACCTTTACAAAAACGACTTGTAACTTATTTTTCCGACTATAAACCTATACTTTTCTGTTTAGATTCATAAAATAGAGTTCAATATGAAACCATAGCAATTTGATTCACTCAAAACGGATTTAAAATGAAGAAGTTATGGGTAAAACAAGATTGGATAATTTTTCTCATTTTAGCTACGTGAAAATTGGTAACAAATCTATTCCTACCATAACTTAATCAACTTGTATTGTATATTATGTAATCTTGAGATACCATAGACACGTATACAATGTTTCGACCTATCATGTCGACACATCTATATATATTTCGGAACAACCATAGACACTCTATATGTGAATGTTGGAGTTAGCTATACAGGGTTGAGGTTGATTCCAAAATATATATAGTTTGAGTTGTGATCAATACTGAGATACGTATACACTGGGTCATGGATTGATTCAAGATAATATTTATCGATTTATTTCTGTACATCTAACTGTGAACAACTAGTTGTAGGTTACTAACGAGGACAGCTGACTTAATAAACTTAAAACATCAAAATATATTAAAAGTGTTGTAAATATATTTTGAACATACTTTGATATATATGTATATATTGTTATAGGTTCGTGAATCAACCAGTGGCCAAGTCTTACTTCCCGACGAAGTAAAAATCTGTGAAAGTGAGTTATAGTCCCACTTTTAAAATCTAATATTTTTGGGATGAGAATACATGCAGGTTTTATAAATGATTTACAAAATAGACACAAGTACGTGAAACTACATTCTATGGTTGAATTATCGAAATCGAATATGCCCCTTTTTATTAAGTCTGGTAATCTAAGAATTAGGGAACAGACACCCTAATTGACGCGAATCCTAAAGATAGATCTATCGGGCCCAACAAGCCCCATCCAAAGTACCGGATGCTTTAGTACTTCGAAATTTATATCATATCCGAAGGGTGTCCCGGAATGATGGGGATATTCTTATATATATGCATCTTGTTAATGTCGGTTACCAGGTGTTCACCATATGAATGATTTTTATCTCTATGTATGGGATGTGTATTGAAATATGAAATCTTGTGGTCTATTGTTACGATTTGATATATATAGGTTAAACCTATAACTCACCAACATTTTTGTTGACGTTTTAAGCATGTTTATTCTCAGGTGATTATTAAGAGCTTCCGCTGTCGCATACTTAAATAAGGACGAGATTTGGAGTCCATGCTTGTATGATATTGTGTAAAAACTGCATTCAAGAAACTTATTTGGTTGTAACATATTTGTATTGTAAACCATTATGTAATGGTCGTGTGTAAACAGGATATTTTAGATTATCATTATTTGATAATCTACGTAAAGATTTTTTAAACCTTTATTGATGAAATAAAGGTTATGGTTTGTTTTAAAATGAATGCAGTCTTTGAAAAACGTCTCATATAGAGGTCAAAACCTCGCAACGAAATCAATTAATATGGAACGTTTTTAATCAATAAGAACGGGACATTTCAGTTGGTATCCGAGCGTTGGTCTTAGAGAACCAGAATTTTGCATTAGTGTGTCTTATCGAGTTTGTTAGGATGCATTAGTGAGTCTGGACTTCGACCGTGTTTACTTGAAAAATGATTGCTTAACAAATTTTGTTGGAAACTATATATTTTTAACATATGAATATTATGTGATATATTAATCTCTTAACGCGTTTGATATTATGTGATAGATGTCTACCTCTAGAACAAGTCCCATTGACTCACCTAATAATAATGAAGAGTCAAATGTAAATTGGAATGATTCGTGGACTGATTCACAAGTTTCCGAAGAGGAACCGGAAGAAGAGTCGGAACCGGAAGAAGAATCGGAACCGGATGAAGAAATAGAACCGGTGGGGGAAATAATAAAACGGTTAAGTAAAAAAAAATCCTCAACCAACCGACCAAGGTTAATTATGGTCAATGGTGTTTCCGCCAAGGAAGCAAAATATTGGGAGGATTACCAATTCTCCGATGAATCGGATTCCGACGAGAATTCCGATGATGTTATAGAAATTACCCCAACTGAATTTAAAAGGACAAAAGAAAATAATAAGGGAAAGGGCATAAAAATAGAGAAATCTAATTCCAACCCTGATGAACTTTATATGTATCGTCAACCCCCGAAGTCCTTAAGTTATAACAATGACCCGGGAACCTCTAAACCACCAGGTTTTTCTAAACCAATGTGGACAACGACGGCTCGTATTAGGGGAACATCATATATCATTAGAAACTTGGCAAAACGATCCAAAACCGAAGAAGAAGAAACAAGCGAGTCGGAATAAGATAGTTGTATTCGTGTGGTGTAATATATGTAATATAGTGTGCTTATGCTTTATGATATATGTAAAAATTGCTTGTATTAATAAGTATTTTTTTTTATGAATCTAACTCTTGTCTATTTTACAGTATAAAAACACAAAATGGATAGACAACCCAATATTTTAAGAGACCTACCCGGAGACATGATTGATGAAATCTTGTCTAGAGTCGGTCAGAATTCTTCGGCACAACTATTTAAGGCGAGATCAGTTTGTAAGACATTCGAAGAACGTTCCAAGAATGCCTTGGTTTATAAAAGGCTTTCGTTCGAAAGATGGGGGATATCACATTGGGAAATCCATAAGTTACAATGTGTTTACTTTGACGCATATATTGCGGAGAACCCAAATGCTATTTTACGCAACGGGTTAAGAAATTATTTTGACTCAGTATATCCGAATATAGGACTTCGTGATTTAGAAAAAGCGGCTAACATGCAACATAAAGAGGCATGTTATGCTTACGGATTAGTAATGTTCGCTTCTCACCAAAGTGAGAACAAGAACATCGGGCTACAACTATTAAACAAAACGTTTCCACAAGTGACGGAGTCGGTAATTGGGGTAAGAAATGAGTTTTTTAGATTGTTACGGGACTGTTGGACATTACGTAACCCTCGTCCCTTTGACGACGTTACAACACGTTGTTTTATCAACGGCCATAACGGTTATGTTCCACAAGACCAAGGATGGGAAGTAATCCTAGTAAAACCAGAATGCATGACTTGTTTCTGGACGTATGAATTACGTGTCTTTATTGCCTTTGCTGAACGACTTGTGTACTAGCTAGAATTATCTTCACAACCATCTTGTATCAAATTTATTGTGTGCTATATTTCATGCTATATGTAAAATAAGCGGTATTGTAAGTTTGTAAAATATTGTGTAAAAGTTTGAACGCGAAATATTATTATAATCAGTTTTTCATATAGAATTGTAGTAGTTGAATTGTATATTAGCTACTAAGTATGAACTTAACGGGTAGGTACTACCCGAATTTAAACTTATAAAACGCTAATATGAAGAAAAAGCTTTTATAAATGAGTTCATATTATGCTACGAAATACTATTAACTACTCTTAATATTCTGTATGATTAACTTGTTCCATTTGACTATTTTGAAGGAAATGGCACCGACTACTCGACACACCGTGAATATGAATGAAGAGGAATTCCGTACTTTTCTAGCTTCAAACATAGCCGCAGTACAGGCTGCGCTACATACCAACAATAACCTTGGATCTGGCAGTACAGGTAATCGTGTAGGATGTACCTACAAAGAATTCACTGCCTGCAAACCTTTGGAATTTGATGGAACAGAAGGACCGATCGGATTGAAACGGTGGACCGAGAAGGTCGAATCGGTGTTTGCCATAAGTAAGTGTACTGAAGAGGACAAAGTGAAGTACGCTACGCATACCTTCACAGGTTCTGCGTTAACATGGTGGAATACCTATCTAGAGCAAGTGGGACAAGACGATGCGTACGCACTACCGTGGTCAGCATTCAAGCACTTGATGAACGAGAAGTACCGTCCCAGAACCGAGGTCAATAAGCTCAAGACAGAACTTAGAGGGTTACGAACCCAAGGATTTGATATTACCACGTACGAAATACGATTCACAGAATTGTGCCTATTGTGTCCGGGAGCATTCGAAGATGATGAAGAGAAGATCGACGCGTTTGTGAAAGGATTACCGGAAAGAATCCAAGAAGATATAAGTTCACACGAGCCCGCCTCCATACAACAGGCATGTAGAATGGCTCACAAACTAGTGAACCAGATTGAAGAAAGAATTAAAGAACAGACTGCTGAAGAGGCCAATGTGAAGCAAGTCAAAAGAAAGTGGGAGGAAAACGGTGATAGGAATCACCAATACAACAACAACAGCAATTACAACAATAATCGCAACAATTACCCCAACAATCGCAACATCAATCGTAACTACAACAAACGGCCCAACAACAACAACAACAACAACAACAGCAACTACAACAATCATCCCAACAACAATAATAACCGCAACAACAACAACAATCAGAAGCAGCTATGCCAAAGGTGTGAAAAGTATCACTCGAGGTTCTGCACCAAATTTTGCAACAAGTGTAAAAGAAATGGTCATAGCGCGGCGAAGTGTGAGGTCTACGGACCAGGGGTTAATAGAACGAAAGGAACAAATGGTGTCGGAACGAGTAATGGCGGAGCAAGTAGTGTCGGAGCAAGTTATGCCAATGTAGTTTGTTATAAATGTGGAAAACCGGGCCACATTATTAGAAATTGCCCGAACCAGGAGAACACGAATGGACAAGGCCGCGGAAGAGTTTTCAATATTAATGCGGCAGAGGCACAGGAAGACCCGGAGCTTGTTACGGGTACGTTTCTTATTGACAATAAATCTGCTTACGTTTTATTTGATTCGGGTGCGGATAGAAGCTATATGAGTAGAGATTTTTGTGCTAAATTAAGTTGCCCATTGACGCCTTTGGATAGTAAATTTTTACTCGAATTAACAAATGGTAAATTAATTTCAGCAGATAATATATGTCGGAATCGAGAAATTAAACTGGTTAGCGAAACATTTAAGATTGATTTGATACCAGTAGAGTTAGGGAGTTTTGATGTGATAATCGGTATGGACTGGTTGAAAGAAGTGAAAGCAGAGATCGTTTGTTACAAAAATGCAATTCGCATTATACGAGAAAAAGGAAAACCCTTAATGGTGTACGGAGAAAAGGGCAACACGAAGCTACATCTTATTAGTAATTTGAAGGCACAAAAACTAATAAGAAAAGGTTGCTATGCTGTTCTAGCACACGTCGAGAAAGTACAAACTGAAGAAAAGAGCATCAATGATGTTCCCGTCGCAAAAGAATTTCCCGATGTATTTCCGAAAGAATTACCGGGATTACCCCCACATCGATCCGTTGAATTTCAAATAGATCTTATACCAGGAGCTGCACCAATAGCTCGTGCTCCTTACAGACTCGCACCCAGCGAGATGAAAGAACTTCAAAGCCAATTACAAGAACTTTTAGAGCGTGGTTTCATTCGACCAAGCACATCACCGTGGGGAGCTCCTGTTTTGTTTGTCAAGAAGAAAGATGGTACATTCAGGTTGTGTATCGACTACCGAGAGTTGAACAAACTTACCATCAAGAACCGCTACCCACTACCGAGAATCGACGACTTATTTGATCAACTACAAGGCTCGTCTGTTTATTCAAAGATTGACTTACGTTCCGGGTATCATCAAATGCGGGTGAAAGAAGATGATATTCCAAAGACTGCTTTCAGAACACGTTACGGTCATTACGAGTTTATGGTCATGCCGTTTGGTTTAACTAATGCACCAGCTGTGTTCATGGACCTTATGAACCGAGTGTGTGGACCATACCTTGACAAGTTTGTCATTGTTTTCATTGATGACATACTTATTTACTCAAAGAATGACCAAGAACACGGTGAACATTTGAGAAAGGTGTTAGAAGTATTGAGGAAGGAAGAATTGTACGCTAAGTTTTCAAAGTGTGCATTTTGGTTGGAAGAAGTTCAATTCCTCGGTCACATAGTGAACAAAGAAGGTATTAAGGTGGATCCGGCAAAGATAGAAACTGTTGAAAAGTGGGAAACCCCGAAAACTCCGAAACACATACGCCAGTTTTTAGGACTAGCTGGTTACTACAGAAGGTTCATCCAAGATTTTTCCAGAATAGCAAAACCTTTGACTGCATTAACGCATAAAGGGAAGAAATTTGAATGGAATGATGAACAAGAGAAAGCGTTTCAGTTATTGAAGAAAAAGCTAACTACGACACCTATATTGTCATTGCCTGAAGGGAATGATGATTTTGTGATTTATTGTGACGCATCAAAGCAAGGTCTCGGTTGTGTATTAATGCAACGAACGAAGGTGATTGCTTATGCGTCTAGACAATTGAAGATTCACGAACAAAATTATACGACGCATGATTTGGAATTAGGAGCGGTAGTTTTTGCATTAAAGACTTGGAGGCACTACTTATATGGGGTCAAAAGTATTATATATACCGACCACAAAAGTCTTCAACACATATTTAATCAGAAACAACTGAATATGAGGCAGCGTAGGTGGATTGAATTGTTGAATGATTACGACTTTGAGATTCGTTACCACCTGGGGAAGGCAAATGTGCAGCCGATGCCTTGAGCAGGAAGGACAGAGAACCCATTCGAGTAAAATCTATGAATATAATGATTCATAATAACCTTACTACTCAAATAAAGGAGGCGCAACAAGGAGTTTTAAAAGAGGGAAATTTAAAGGATTAAATACCCAAAGGATCGGAGAAGCATCTTAATATTCAGGAAGACGGAACCCGGTATAGGGCTGAAAGGATTTGGGTACCAAAATTTGGAGATATGAGAGAAATGGTACTTAGAGAAGCTCATAAAACCAGATACTCAATACATCCTGGAACGGGGAAGATGTACAAGGATCTCAAGAAACATTTTTGGTTGCCGGGTATGAAAGCCGATGTTGCTAAATACGTAGGAGAATGTTTGACGTATTTTAAGGTCAAAGCTGAGCATCAGAAACCATCAGGTCTACTTCAACAACCCGAAATCCCGGAATGGAAATGGGAAAACATTACCATGGATTTCATCACTAAATTGCCAAGGACTGTAAGTGGTTTTGATACTATTTGGGTAATAGTTGATCGTCTCACCAAATCAGCACACTTCCTGCCAATAAGAGAAGATGACAAGATGGAGAAGTTAGCACGACTGTAGTTGAAGGAAGTCGTCTCCAGACATGGAATACCAATCTCTATTATCTCTGATAGGGATGGCAGATTTATTTCAAGATGCTGGCAGACATTACAGCAAGCATTAGGAACTCGTCTAGACATGAGTACTGCCTATCATCCACAAACTGATGGGCAGAGCGAAAGGACGATACAAACACTTGAAGACATGCTACGAGCATGTGTTATTGATTTCGGAAACAGTTGGGATCGACATCTACCGTTAGCAGAATTTTCCTACAACAACAGCTACCATTCAAGCATTGAGATGGCGCCATTTGAAGCACTTTATGGTAGAAAGTACAGGTCTCCGATTTGTTGGAGTGAAGTGGCGGATAGACATATTACGGGTACGGAGATTATACAAGAAACTACCGAGAAGATCATCCAAATTCAATAACGGTTGAAAACCGCCCAAAGTCGACAAAAGAGCTACGCTGACATTAAAAGAAAAGATATAGAATTTGAAATTGGAGAGATGGTCATGCTTAAAGTTGCACCTTGGAAAAGCGTTGTTCGATTTGGTAAACGAGGGAAATTAAATCCAAGGTATATTGGACCATTCAAGATTATTGATCGTGTCGGACCAGTAGCTTACCGACTTGAGTTACCTCAACAACTCGTGGCTGTACATAACACTTTCCACGTCTCGAATTTGAAGAAATGTTTTGCTAAAGAAGATCTCACTATTCCGTTAGATGAAATCCAAATCAACGAAAAACTTCAATTCATCGAAGAACCCGTCGAAATAATGGATCGTGAGGTTAAAAGACTTAAGCAAAACAAGATACCAATTGTTAAGGTTCGATGGAATGCTCATAGAGAACCCGAGTTTACCTGGGAGCGTGAAGATCAGATGAAGAAGAAATACCCGCATCTATTTCCAGAAGATTCGTCAACACCTTCAACAGCTTAAAATTTCGGGACGAAATTTATTTAACGGGTAGGTACTGTAGTGACCCGAACTTTTCCATGTTTATATATATTAATTGAGATTGATATTTACATGATTAAATATTTCCAACATGTTAAGCAATCAAACTTGTTAAGACTTGATTAATTGAAATATGTTTCATATAGACAATTGACCACCCAAGTTGACCGGTGATTCACGAACGTTAAAACTTGTAAAAACTATACAATGACATATATATGGTTATATATATAGTTAACATGTTTTTATTATAAGTATGTATCTCATTAGGTATTTTAACAATGAGTTATATACATAAAAATGAGACTATTAATTTAAGAAACTCGAAAACGATATATATAACGATGATCGTTATAACAACGTCTTACTAGGTACATATGAATCATATTAAGATATTGATACACTTGGTTAATTATGTTAAATGATAAGTAAATATATTATTAAGTGTATTAACAATGAAATACATATGTAAAAATAAGACTACTAACTTAATGATTTCGAAACGAGACATATATGTAACGATTATCGTTGTAACGACATTTAACTGTATATACATCATACTAAGATATATTATATATCATAATATCATGATAATATAATAATTTAACATCTCATTTGTTATAATAAACAATGGGTTAACAACATTCAACAAGATCGTTAACCTAAAGGTTTCAAAACAACATTTACATGTAACGACTAACGATGACTTAACTACTCAGTTAAAATGTATATACATGTAGTGTTTTAATATGTATTCATACACTTTTGAAAGACTTCAAGACACTTATCAAAATACTTCTACTTAACAAAAATGCTTACAATTACATCCTCGTTCAGTTTCATCAACAATTCTACTCGTATGCACCCGTATTCGTACTCGTACAATACACAGCTTTTAGATGTATGTACTATTGGTATATACACTCCAATGATCAGCTCTTAGCAGCCCATGTGAGTCACCTAACACATGTGGGAACCATCATTTGGCAACTAGCATGAAATATCTCATAAAATTACAAAAATATGAGTAATCATTCATGACTTATTTACATGAAAACAAAATTACATATCCTTTATATCTAATCCATACACCAACGACCAAAAACACCTACAAACACTTTCATTCTTCAATTTTCTTCATCTAATTGATCTCTCTCAAGTTCTATCTTCAAGTTCTAAGTGTTCTTCATATATTTTACAAGTTCTAGTTACATAAAATCAAGAATACTTTCAAGTTTGCTAGCTCACTTCCAATCTTGTAAGGTGATCATCCAACCTCAAGAAATCTTTGTTTCTTACAGTAGGTTATCATTCTAATACAAGGTAATAATCATATTCAAACTTTGGTTCAATTTCTATAACTATAACAATCTTATTTCAAGTGATGATCTTACTTGAACTTGTTTTCGTGTCATGATTCTGCTTCAAGAACTTCGAGCCATCCAATGATCCGTTGAAGATAGATCCATTTTTCTCTATTCTAGTAGGTTTATCCAAGGAACTTAAGGTAGTAATGATGTTCATAACATCATTCGATTCATATATATAAAGCTATCTTATTCGAAGGTTTAAACTTGTAATCACTAGAACATAGTTTAGTTAATTCTAAACTTGTTCGCAAACAAAAGTTAATCCTTCTAACTTGACTTTTAAAATCAACTAAACACATGTTATATATCTATATGATATGCTAACTTAATGATTTAAAACCTGGAAACATGAAAAACACCGTAAAATCGGATTTACGCCGTCGTAGTAACACCGCGGGCTGTTTTGGGTTAGTTAATTAAAAACTATGATAAACTTTGATTTAAAAGTTGTTATTCTGAGAAAATGATTTTTATTATGAACATGAAACTATATCCAAAAATTATGGTTAAACTCAAAGTGGAAGTATGTTTTCTAAAATGGTCATCTAGACGTCGTTCTTTCGACTGAAATGACTACCTTTACAAAAACGACTTGTAACTTATTTTTTCGACTATAAACCTATACTTTTCTGTTTAGATTCATAAAATAGAGTTCAATATGAAACCATAGCAATTTGATTCACTCAAAACGGATTTAAAATGAAGAAGTTATGGGTAAAACAAGATTGGATAATTTTTCTCATTTTAGCTACGTGAAAATTGGTAACAAATCTATTCCAACCATAACTTAATCAACTTGTATTGTAAATCTTGAGATACCATAGACACGTATACAATGTTTCGACCTATCATGTCGACACATCTATATATATTTCAGAACAACCATAGACACTCTATATGTGAATGTTGGAGTTAGCTATACAGGGTTGAGGTTGATTCCAAAATATATATAGTTTGAGTTGTGATCAATACTGAGATACGTATACACTGGGTCGTGGATTGATTCAAGATAATATTTATCGATTTATTTCTATACATCTAACTGTGGACAACTAGTTGTAGGTTACTAACGAGGACAGCTGACTTAATAAACTTAAAACATCAAAATATATTAAAAGTGTTGTAAATATATTTTGAACATACTTTGATATATATGTATATATTGTTATAGGTTCGTGAATCAACCAGTGGCCAAGTCTTACTTCCCGACGAAGTAAAAATCTGTGAAAGTGAGTTATAGTCCCACTTTTAAAATCTAATATTTTTGGGATGAGAATACATGCAGGTTTTATAAATGATTTACAAAATAGACACAAGTACGTGAAACTACATTCTATGGTTGAATTATCGAAATCGAATATGCCCCTTTTTATTAAGTCTGGTAATCTAAGAATTAGGGAACAGACACCCTAATTGACGCGAATCCTAAAGATAGATCTATCGGGCCCAACAAGCCCCATCCAAAGTACCGGATGCTTTAGTACTTCGAAATTTATATCATATCCGAAGGGTGTCCCGGAATGATGGGGATATTCTTATATATATGCATCTTGTTAATGTCGGTTACCAGGTGTTCACCATATGAATGATTTTTATCTCTATGTATGGGATGTGTATTGAAATATGAAATCTTGTGGTCTATTGTTACGATTTGATATATATAGGTTAAACCTATAACTCACCAACATTTTTGTTGACGTTTTAAGCATGTTTATTCTCAGGTGATTATTAAGAGCTTCCGCTGTCGCATACTTAAATAAGGACGAGATTTGGAGTCCATGCTTGTATGATATTGTGTAAAAACTGCATTCAAGAAACTTATTTGGTTGTAACATATTTGTATTGTAAACCATTATGTAATGGTCGTGTGTAAACAGGATATTTTAGATTATCATTATTTGATAATCTACGTAAAGCTTTTTTAAACCTTTATTGATGAAATAAAGGTTATGGTTTGTTTTAAAATGAATGCAGTCTTTGAAAAACGTCTCATATAGAGGTCAAAACCTCGCAACGAAATCAATTAATATGTGGTGTTGAAAGGTAACTCATGAAGCATATTAGAAGAGAGATGGAATTAAGAAGGAGGTTAAAGATGAAGGTGACGGTTGTGGTGTTGTTACTCGATGGTGATGAGGTGGGATGTGAAGATGTTGAATGATGGTTGTGGTATTATGATTATATCTCTGCATCTATATATAAAAGTATTTGCATATATAAATCATATGAATTACTTTGTGGAAGAAATAAAATAAAGTCAAAAAGGTAAATAGATTAATGCCCGTGATACATATTTAGATATATCCTACCAACATTTTAGATATTTTTACTTCGCGGAGTGCTATATCGTGTACATTGCTAAACAGTTGATGTATGAAAGTGTTCCTAAAAATTCCAAATTTTTAGATTAAATATATTTAATTATTTCACTCATTTACTGTTTGAAACCTGATCAAAAAGATTCGATAATTATTTATTTTCTGTTCCAATTAATATGTACGGAGTGCTAATATTTAAACTAAAAAGGTAAAAAAAAATATTTTTATCAAATCTAAAATCTTCGTAATCGATTTACAGTCCAACTTTTATTTTAAATCTTCATGAACATGTAATATATATTAAAACTAACGAAACGTCAATCGAGTGTTACTGACGTTTACTAATTAAGCTCGAAATCATTTATTTTCAATATACAATATCTATATATAAATACATTTTAATATCAGATTTTATTATATAACTAAATATATATACATATAAATATATTTACAATCAACATTCATGTATATACATATATGTATCTATTTACAAATAGTTGTTCGTGAATCGTCGAGAACAGTCGAAAGTCAATTGAATATATGAAATAGTTCAAAATTTTTTTTGAGACTCAACTTTACAGACTTTACATATCGTGTCAAAAATATTAAATCGTATCGAGAGTTTGATTCAAAATTAGTCGAAATTTTCCGGGTTGTGACAGTACCTACCCGTTAAAGAAATTTCGTCCCGAAATTTGAGTGAGGTCGTCATGGCTAACAATAACAACGTTTTCATGACGAATATGAGTTGATAATTAAAGTTTTATGATTAATATAGAAAAAACGATTCGATGATGTGAAGCGTACTAGTGAAGCTATCACAAAAGAGTGAAAAGTTTCGTCTTAACTTTTGACGTAGTCATAGTGGATTTCAGGAATTTGAGGAATTTTATGGAAATCTTCTACTCAGAAAGAAAATGTAATAGCACGTTTTATTAGCAACTGTTGGAATTACGGAAGGACAGAAATATCAAAGGAAATATTTCCATGATATGCTTAGAGATTAAGTAGAATGAAAGAGTCGTGTAACATGGCACATGATGACGTTATGATCTATGAATCATTATCACGTTTCATTAGAAACTCAGCGTGACTTACTGTAATATAATCACGTTGGCCAAGCGCCATTATATTATACTAACTCATGCTTCAATTCCCTACACTTCTCTAGAATTCATTCATAATTTATACTTAGATTTTACAGAAGTTTCCAGTATAACGAAATACAGAAAACACGAAGAGGTAGATAATTTCGGACAAGAATATTTATGAAAATATCGTCAGAAATATCGAAGATATTTATGATGATATTTTGGAATTTCTAAGTTCGAAAGTTGATAAGGAAAAATTTTCCGCAAGATTTTAACATGACTTCGGAGCAAGATATTCTCTAAAGATTTCATCGGATCCAGAATTACCTGGATTCTTTGAATATAGGGTTTAGTCCTTGTATTTATCCTTGGTCTCCTTCATGGTGTGCTCAATTCGATTTTCAGTACCAAATTTTCTATCGAGCGTTCCTAACACTTCCTTCTTTATCATCAACTTTTGGCCATTAAGACCATCTACAACATACTGCTTCGTCAGCATTTTCAAAGTTAACGGGTCTGGGTCATCGGTTATCAAACCGAGGTGGTTTCAGGAGAATTGTGTTTTTAGATGATTAAACGCTGATGGTAATATGGTGGAATATAAAGGATTCTCTGGTAACAATAAATGAGCACGCATATATATCAAGGTTATAATAAGGTTATTTCGAACAAAAAGTTGGAGTTGTCTTGCTGGAGCTGTGACAAAATTGGCTATCTCGAACAGAAGTTGCAAAGTTATTTTTGGTAATGATAATGCTAAAAGAATTAGCACAGCTATGTGTTAACGTTTTCTCAGGTTCCAAGAGTTTTTCAGGTGCATAACTATATGCATAAATCCTTCCTTCCGTAGATGAAGTGCGGTTGGTTCATTCTCTCGATTGAGGTGTTTTCAAGAATTATGAAAGGTTTGAACACGGATTAGAATCGTCAAGATTCAAATGATGTTTAAGATGAAATCAAGTGGCAAACTTGAAGAATTGTTTAGTTTCATATGTTATAATCAATATTTTAACTCATTTTAATTGTCCAATGTTTGTAATCCACAGTTGATAGTCCACAATTAGCAGTTCAATAATTTATATATAGTTTAATATATAATATTCGAATTAATTAATGCGTATCGTGACCCGTGTACCGGTCTCAGTATTGATCACAACTCAAACTATATATATATTTTGGAATCAACCTCAACCCTGTATAGCTAACTCCGTCATTTGCATATAGAGTGTCTATGGTTGTTCTAAGATAAATATATAGATGGGTTAATATGATATGTCAAAACCTTGTATACGTGTCCCGTTATTTAAAGTGCGAAAAATAAATACAGAAATTAAATGACGATAAATAAAATTGCGAGAATGTAAATTGCGAGAATGTAAATTACGAGAATTAAATTGCAATAAATAAAATGTAACCAGTTAGCTAGGAACAGTTAGCTAGGAACAGTTAGCGTGGATTCTTAACAATATTTCAATTAGTTAGTTCGTTTGTTTCTAACAAATTTTATTTTGTCCGATGTTTTCTTCATTATGCCACTTGTTGGATTTTGATAGGTCAAAATCCAAATATGAAATTGAACGAAAATGGTTATTTTGTGGTGAACGGATACGTATATCGGTGAATGTAAATATGATAGTAAATGACTGTTGAATCAGATTCGAAGGATGTACAGTGTAACTTATTAATGTGAAATCTAAATATTCTTCGGGTATTACCTACCCGTTAAAATTTTTTCACCATTAACAGTTTGTACAAAATATAATTACAATCTTTATGAAAATATACATACATATATATATTTTCTTCAGATGTAATCATGGATTTTATGAGTTAATAAGATATTAAACTCATTTGATTTATCGTTAGTACTACATTACATAATCTCTAAAACTTTAGAAATTACATAATCACCATGTCGAGCGAAGATAATCGATGTAGAACGGTATGTAGAACGAAGATCATACTCGTGGTGTAGATTATGATATGGCGGCGTGTGGTGTTGAAACTTGGGTTGTTGGTGGTACTGTTGGTGCCGATGATGTTGCTGAAACTGGTTGGTTCTGCACCATATTTTCCAAAGCTACAACTCGAGCGTGAAATTCGTTGACTTCTTCTATTATTCTGGAATGATTGGTGGTTTGAACAAGGGAATGGATAAGGTTTAGAATTTGAGATATTATATAATCGTTGCGAGATATTCTGGAAATGAGAGTGAAGATGGTGTTTCGAACTGGTTCGTCGGTAAGTGCTTCAGGTTTTTTGCCAAGAGGTGAATTCGGTTGGTGGAAGGAAAGGATCGCCTTCTTCTCATCTCCATTGATTAAGTCAACTACGAACACATCAGATGAATTGGGGATGGATGACTGGGTGATTCATTCTGGTGACGCTGCTTTCGGAGCTTAGGTGAAATTCCATATCGAAATACGAGAGACTTGAACTAGTGGTGAGTTCCATTTCGTACGATTAGATAAAGGGTTTTTGATATGAAATGATTTTTCGAATATCGGATGATATTCTAATTACATAGAATACCTATACATAGTACAGGAGATCCCGTAGATTACGGAGGGAATTAAAAAAACGTGTCAGACAAGACTTAATGTGATGGGATGTGAATTTGTCTGTACACCGTCTATGCAATAATTGCAATAAGACGCGTCAAGACTGAAAATGACAAGTAGATATTTTTCGACAAATGGTGGTAAGCAAACGCTTTTAACATGCAGACCAGGTTCAAGTCTAGACTCATTAACATAACCTAACAACTACTAGGTCGAAATCCAGACTTATTAATGCATCCTAACAACTACTAGTTAGACACACTAATGCAAGACCTGGTTCGCTACGACCACCGCTCTGATACCACCTGTAACAACCCGTCCTTATCCACCTGGATGAAGTCATCAACATCTGGTCGCATTGCGAGGTACTGACCTAAATATGCCATGTACGACTCCAAGTAATATCTTTTAAAATGAGCATATGCACAGCGGAAGATTCCTTTCATACCTGAGAATAAACATGCTTAAAAATGTCAACCAAAAGGTTGGTGAGTTCATAGGTTTATCATAATAATCACTTCAATATATTAATAGACCACAAGATTTCCGTTTATAAATATATGTACACTCGCAAGTGTATAAAAGTATTCTATAAGTTGTAGGCACCCGGTAACAAGCCTTAACGTTCATGTTTTACCCTCTGAAGTACACCAGATCAGGTGTGTTTAAAATAACCTCGAAGTACTAAAGCATCCCATAGTCAGGATGGGGTTTGTCAGGCCCAATAGATCTATCTTTAGGATTCGAGCCTACCGTACATAGACAAGTAGTTTAATGTTACCAAGCTAAGGGTATATTTCTGGTTTAAACCCACGTAGAATTAGTTTTAGTACTTGTGTCTATTTCGTAAAACATTTATAAAAACAGCGCATGTATTCTCAGTCCCAAAAATATATATAAAAGGGAGCAAATGAAACTCACCATACTGTATTTTTGTAGTAAAAATACATATGACGTCATTTAACAAGTGCAGGGTTGATCTCGGATTCACGAACCTATATCATTTGTATATTTATTAATATACATAGTTGTAATTTTAACAAATATCTATAAATTTATTAGTTATATCCTTTTTATATTAATAATATATATATCTATATGTTTCATTTATTTATTTTGTATGTAAAAATATTAATTTTTGTTATGTTATATGTATTAAATATAGTTTTTATATAACTTAAAAGTTATTTGGTAAGATAGTATTAATGATAAAATCTTGTATTATTTTATAATAATAATAATGATAATAATTAATAATAATAATAATAATAGAAATAATAATAATAAGAAATAATAATAGAAATAAATTGCTACCTCAAAAGTGTTTAAAATGGCTTTTTAAAAAGTATATGCCCCTGATCAGGCTCGAACCCACGACCTCTCGCTCAACCCAAACACCCATAACCACTACAGTGCTATGTAACTTTTTGTTTTAATTTACTGATTAAAACGATATAACCATTTTATCAGTCCATTTTTCTTCTTCTTTTAAAACTATCAACCCAACAGCAAATAGAAGGTGTATATCGGCCCAAACATAACCGGATCTTGGCCCGAATTGCATCACAAGCCCATCTAGCAATTAACGGCCCAACAGCAAATTTCCATATTGCAAACCCATTTATTTGAATTCATCAACTAGCTAAATAGATTATATACGTTTTCTTTTTCTTTATCTTATTATCAACTTGACTACCTTTATGAAACAAGTGGGTGTGTGGGGAATCAAAACAACAACTTGCGATTTTTTTTTTTTTTTAAAAAAAAAACGCAAATAGAACAAGTAGTAATAGAGTTCTGGAATCGTATCCCATGTCACAGCTCAAATGTTTTTGGATTTGGGTATTTGAATAGAAAACATGAAAACAAATGTGAGCAGCGATAGACATCCATGGTTGTAGGTTCACTGTACCATTTTCATTATCACATCTCGTTACTATTCATCGTCACTTTTATCGTTATCATCATCATTATTGTTATCAGGAAAATGGGTTTCGATGTGGGGTGGCTTGGTTCATCATCTTCATCGAATGGATCAATGAGAACATGGCTGCAATATGAGAGTTGTAGTTTTTAGAGAGAGAAATAGAGAGGGAGAGAGAGATGGGTGGATTTCGAATATTAGAGAAACAGAAATCAGTTAAGGTGGTGATGGATCACGATATGGTTTTGGAGTAGAACAAGGTGGTCCGTGGTGGTTGCAGGGATCGAAGAAGAAGGCGTTTTGATGGTTGGTTTGCAGTGATGTTTGGTTATTGATTATTCGAAATAGAATTTGTAAATAAAACCGTAGCAGTAGTTTTCTTGTGTTTGGGTTTCGTGACCTGCAACAGGAGAACGTTAAAACAACATAGCATCAATGGTGGTGATCGATGGTTGATGTAGCTCAAACGAAAATAGAAATAAAAGATTGTATGTGGTGTTGAAAGGTAACTCATGAAGCATATTAGAAGAGAGATGGAATTAAGAAGGAGGTTAAAGATGAAGGTGACGGTTGTGGTGTTGTTACTCGATGGTGGTGAGGTGGGATGTGAAGATGTTGAATGATGGTTGTGGTATTATGATTATATCTCTGCATCTATATATAAAAGTATTTGCATATATAAATCATATGAATTACTTTGTGGAAGAAATAAAATAAAGTCAAAAAGGTAAATAGATTAATGCCCGTGATACATATTTAGATATATCCTACCAACATTTTAGATATTTTTACTTCGCGGAGTGCTATATCGTGTACATTGCTAAACAGTTGATGTATGAAAGTGTTCCTAAAAATTCCAATTTTTTAGATTAAATATATTTAATTATTTCACTCATTTACTGTTTGAAACCTGATCAAAAAGATTCGATAATTATTTATTTTCTGTTCCAATTAATATGTACGGAGTGCTAATATTTAAACTAAAAAGGTAAAAAAAATATTTTTATCAAATCTAAAATCTTCGTAATCGATTTACAGTCCAACTTTTATTTTAAATCTTCATGAACATGTAATATATATTAAAACTAACGAAACGTCAATCGAGTGTTACTGACGTTTACTAATTAAGCTCGAAATCATTTATTTTCAATATACAATATCTATATATAAATACATTTTAATATCAGGTTTTATTATATAACTAAATATATATACATATAAATATATTTACAATCAACATTTATGTATATACATATATGTATCTATTTACAAATAGTTGTTCGTGAATCGTCGAGAACGGTCGAAAGTCAATTGAATATATGAAATAGTTCAAAATTTTTTTTGAGACTCAACTTTACAGACTTTACATATCGTGTCAAAAATATTAAATCGTATCGAGAGTTTGATTCAAAATTAGTCGAAATTTTTCGGGTTGTGACAAGTAGTAATAATAATATAATTTCTACCTTAAGGAGGGAGTTTCTAAAAAAAAAATGCCTCAGTGCGGGATTGAACCCGCAACCTCTCGATTCAAAACCACGGTGTTAACCGTTGCCCCGCTTGTTACATCTACGTAATCTCTCGCACTTTAAAATATTTAACATACATTAAACTGTCCATCTTCTCATCACCATCCTCATCAATACCATGATCTTCATCATGGGATCATCGTATACTCATCATCATATTCGTTTTAGATTTTAAAGAAAACAACTCAGGCAGCAGAAACCATGTTCGGCTTATGATCCCTTCGTGGGTCTTTGGACAAATATCATAATAAGAATTACGGCCCATATTGCAAATTCAAAAGAAAAAGGAAGCGGCCCAACTGTGTAATTCAATTTATGGCCCGATTCTCAATTAAATAATCCGAAATATTTGTGTCTTGTTTGATTCATACTCAGCCAAACGAAAAGGACATTAGCTAAATATCTTATATATCTCCACGCCTTTTTTTTTCTTTTTAGGTGGTCATGTTGTCGGCCATTTAGTTTGAATTGGTGCCACAAGTATACCAAAATTTTATAATAATCAACTTGACAACTTTTTAAAAAGAATATACGTTGCTTATTATACACAAAATATCAAGTTTTTGGTTCGGCTTCTTCTTCATCCCTCTTGTTATTCGTTCAAAAAGTAACTGTGACTTCAATGGGTTTTGTTTTTCCGGGTTTGCATTGATTCGTACAGAGGTGGTGATGGTGGATGTCATGGCGGTTTGATGGTGGTTGTGAGTGTGTATGGTGATCGACGATAGTCAAGAAGAAGGAAGCAGAAAAGTAAAACAAAAATAGAGGGTATCATGGTTGTGTAGTTTCGAGTAAGATAAGAGCAACAGAAATTGTAGTGATGGTTTTATTGTTTGTTGTGTACAGTGACCGGAGAAGAATATGGTGGGTGGTGGTTCATGGCGGGTTTAAGGTGGTGGTAGGGTGGTTATTCAAGTGAATGGTTAAGGTGGTTGTGTTATATCTACGGTGATCAAGTCGATTGATCAAGAAGATGAGAAAGGTGTTGGTAGTTTTGTTAATGGTAACAGAAAAATAAATTGGTGATGAAGGTGGTTCTTTGTTGAAGTGGGTTTTCGATTTGATCTTGGTTTCAAGTAAACAGAAATAGTCAGCAGGTGATGAGGTCGATGATGTGTGTTTGAAACGAAAAAGAAAACAGCAGCAGTAGTCGTGAGTTCTTAGTATAAAGAAAGAAGAAAAAGAGTGATGAGTGAGAGAGATAGGTGGTAGTCGTTTATGATGGCGGACGGTGGTCATGGTGGTTGCTATGGTGGTGATCACGTGACTGTGGTGGTTACATTTAAGACTGAAAACAGAAGGAAACACAAGCAAATGTGCAAGTGGTTATATTGATGGGTTGATACAGAAAAGAAAGAAAAGAAGAATATGGCAAACTATGATAGCTGTGATCGATGGTGATCATTTATGGATAGAAGAGAGAGATGAAGGAAGAGAAGGGAAGGTGGTAATGGTTTTTGGTGATCATGAGTTGTCGTGTGTGGTGGTGTTTGTGGGCGTGACTTCGGACAGAAATCGAAATTCAACAGCAACACGGCAGTAGAAGTCTTGATGATGGTTCTTAGCTTTGATGATGGAAACAAGGATAATGAAGGTGGTGTTCGTAAAGATTATGGTGGTTGTGGTTTGAAGGGCGTCGGTGGACTGTTATGGTTGTTGGAGTGGCGATGGAAGGTGTTAGAGTTCACGATCTATATGAATTATAGTAATAGCTAAATCATGGGGGTTTGGGTTGGGTTTACGTTCAAGAGAATAGAAAGAAAGGAGATATATAGAAAGAAAGCAAGAGGGTGGTTACCGGTTATTGTGGATCGAATATTAAATAGCAACTTTTACAAGGGATGAATGATGGTTGTGGTGGTGACCGTAGCAGAATAGTGATTTGTGGTGGTGGTTTCAGCTTGATACGATAGGAGCCTCGTTGATAGGTTTGGGTCCAGAAAACGAGTTGTGTAGCAGGTGGTTTCCTGTGGTGAGTGGTTCATAGTTCTATCAACAAAATAGAAGTAACAGATAGATTAACGATAATGGTTTGATGGTGGTTTAACGGGTTTGATCTTGGGTTCACAAAATAACAAGAAGAAGAAAGAGTGAGAGAGAGGAGAGAAATGGTGATACGGTTGTTGTTGAAGAAGATGATATGAAAAATGGTTTGCTATCCTTGAATGTATCATATGTATGTGTATATGTAAATAAGATAGAGATTAGGTAGATAGTGATAGATATAGATGTGTAACCGAAAGTGAAAAAAAATTTGGAGCCAAGAGATGTGTTTGTTTGTGAGTAAAACAACATTGAGCAACATTTCATTATCTCAAATCCCGTAATATCAGGAAAAGTAAACAAATAATAGATTGGGACTTCTAACAACTAGATACTAAAACAAACTGAATAAAGCTTATAACAAATTCGACTCTGTAACTCATTCTTTATATTCAAATCTTAATTAATATTAGTAGTTAACAAATATATATAAATAATTATAATACTATTAATAAATTAATAATAATAATAATAATAATAATAATAATAATAATAATAGATTTAATGATAAGTATATTAATAATTAATAATACTAATAATAATGGAGTAATAATAATAAAGTTAATATAACAACTTTTTATCTTGTATATATATTTTTACATATTTAATTATGTTGGTTAAATTGTATTTTATTATTTCAAATTATTATATAAACTTATATATATATATATATATATATATATATATATATATATATATATATATATATATATATATATATATATATATATATATATATATACATATTTATTTGCAACATTTGTTCGTGAATCGTCGCGACTGGTTGAAGTTCAATTGAATATATAAAACAGTTTAAAAATTTCAAGACTCGACATTCCAGACTTTGCTTATTGTGTCGAAATCATATAAGAATAAGATTTAAATTTGGTCAGAAATCTCCGGGTCGTCACAAGTTACCTCCCCCTTATGTAACCATTGAACAATTATATCTAGGAAGTTAACATTAAACCTAAAGGCTTCCCCTTAAAAGATTATATCTAAAGCATATGAAATTAGTTGCTCCCCCTAGAAAGTATCTACTCCCCCTAAACACAAGATCCCAAGAATAAGTCCTAACAGATCTAAGAAATATCAAGCACTATACTCTACCATGCCAATCTCTTTAATCGAGAACTTTAGCCTAAGTTCATCTAAGGGCTTAGTGAACATGTCAGCTAATTGCACTTTGGTAGGCACAAAGTATAGCTCTACATCCCCTTTCTCTACATGGTCCTTAATAAAATGATAACGAATATCAATGTGTTTAGTCTTAGAATGCTAAACCGGGTTGCTAGTTATTGCAATAGCACTTTGTGAATCACAGTAAATCAGGGTCTTAGAAATCTGAAAGCCATAGTCCAAAAGTTAAGTTTGATTCCACAAAACTTGTGAACAACAGCGAGCTGCAGCAATGTACTCAGACTCAGCTGTTGATAAAGATACACAGTTCTGCTTTTTGGATGACCAACCAACTAGCCTATTCTCCAACATCTGAATTGATCCAGATGTGCTCTTTCTATCAACATGGCAACCTCCATGATCCGCATTAGTATAAGCAGTGAGATTGAAATCGAATCCATAAGGATACCAGATCCCAAGGTTAGGTGTACCTTTAAGGTACTGAAAAATCCTAACAACCGCTTTGGAATGAGATTTCTTAGGGTTTGGCTGAAATCGGGCACAGACAGTTACAGCAAGTGTAATGTCTGGTCGACTTGCAGTCAGATACATTAAAGAACCAACCATGCTTCGATAAAGCGTAATGTCAAAGGGTTCCCCAATAGTATCAGCATCCAGTAAAGTCCTCATTGGGGTTGTCATTGGTTTTAAAGCAGTTATTTTAAAACGTTTTAGCATATCATTGATATACTTTGTTTGACTGATAAAAATCTCGTTTGGTAATTGCTTTACTTGTAACCCCAAAAAGAAATTTAACTGGTCAAGCATGCTCATTTCGAATTTGTTGGCCATAAGGTCACCAATCTCTTTACATAAGGCTGGGGACGTGGAACCAAAATAATGTCATCAACGTAAATTTGAACCAAGAGAATGTGACCGTGGTTTTTACGGATGAATAGCGTTGTATCAATCATTCTACGAGAGAAGCCATTGTCCAGCAAATACTTTGTTAAGGTCTCGTACCATGCACGCGGTGCTTGCTTTAGACCATACAAAGCTTTTTCCAAGTAGTATACGTGGTTTAGATAAATGGGATCGACAAAGCCTTCTGGTTGATCGACATAGACTTCCTCTTGAAGATGACCGTTCAGAAAAGCAGTCTTGACATCCATTTGAAACACCGTAAACTTCATATGAGAAGCAAATGCAAGAAAAAGATGAATAGCCTCAATCCTAGCAACCGGAGCAAATGTCTCGTCATAATCAATACCCTCTTGTTGTCGATATCCCTTGGCCACAAGACGTGCCTTATTTCGAACCACAATTCCATCAGAATCCTTCTTGTTCTTAAAAATCCACTTAACTCCTATTGGTCGTTGACCCGTTGGTCTTGGAACTAATCGCCATACTTTCAACCGTTCAAATTAATTGATCTCTTCTTGCATTGCAACCACCCAGTTCGGATCCAGTAAAGCTTGAGCAACCGTGATTAGTTCAATCTTACTAAGAAACGCAGTGTATAGACACATGTTCCGAGTAGCCCTTCGAGTTGAGAATGGAGCAGATGCATCACCAATAATAAGATCTATTGGATGACTTTTAGTCCAGTGGTTGTGTGGAAGAGGTTTTACATCAGTGGTATCTATTGGAACATCAACCGTTGTTGACGTTGAGCCTTGATCCACTTGATCTGATGTAACACTGTCTAATGGATGCAAGTAAGAATTTGGAGAAACAGCTGGAGTTGTATCAACTGATGAATCTTGAATTGGTTCAAGATTATTAGTAATAGGAGGTGAGAGGGAGGATAAAGAAACAACATGTGAATCAGTTGGTGTTGTATCTTCATCAAAAAGAATTTGTTGAGTCTCCACAGTAGTTGACTGTGATGGTGTAACTGGTACGGCTTGAACATTTGAATTCCGTTGAGGAGCATAAAGACTATCAAACAAGATATCCAGTTCCTCTTTTGTAACTGTAGGAACACTCTCCTTCAAGAAAATTAAGTTTTGCGCGGAAGAAGTAGTAGTCAGGTTAGGATCGGGTTTTGAACTGAGTTGTTCAAAATCCATTCCCGAAAATTCATCGAACTTGACATTTATGCTCTCTTTAATCGTCTTTGTTCGTTTGTGATATACACAATAAGCAACTTTGTTCGAAGAATAACCAAGAAATATGGCCTGATCGCCATGAGGATCAAACTTTCCAAGGCTATCAAAATCGTTAAGCACATAGCATATACAACCAAAAATACGGAAATATTTGACATTCGGGCGTCTACCATATAGTAACTCATATAGAGTTTTATCAAAACGTTTATTAACAATACAACGATTTTGGGTATAGCAGGTAGTTGAGATGGCCTCCCCCCACATTTTTGAAGGTAGTTTGGAGTAAGCAAGCATCGTTCGAGCTGCTTCGCACAACGTAAGATTACGTCGTTCGACTACTCCATTCTGTTGGGGGGTTCGAGCAGCAGAGTACTGATGTTCAATGCCTTGGTCTTTCAAATAACTATCAAGCGGATCATTCTTAAATTCTGTCCCATTATCAGTTTGAATGCTCTTAACATGTTTGTTAAAAGAGCGTTGAGTCTTTTTAATGAACTCAATGATAATGGCGGGTGTTTCTGATTTAGTTCGCATAAGAAAAATCCATGTAAACCTGGTATAGTCATCGACAATGACAAGCACATGTTTCTTGCCACCAAGGCTAGAAATACGCATGGGTCCACATAAGTCCATATGAAATAATTGCAAAGACGATAAAGTACACGGGTTTTGCTTAAGCGGATGATTATTCCGTTTCAGCTTACCCATCGCATATGATGGACACACATGATGCTTATCATATTGAAAGGTTGGAATATCATCAACTAAGTCTTTAGAGACTAGTCGATTGATTCCCTTATAATTCAGATGTGACATCCGATGATGCCATAACCAGGAATTTTCTTTTGTAGAACGAGTAGCCAAATACATGGTTGCATGTGATGGTGCATCATTGAGGTCAATAGTATATAGTGAAGCACAACGTTTTCCAATAAGAAGATCAGTTCCTTCGGTGGATTGCACCGAGCATTGTCGACTTTCAAACAGAACTTTGAGATCTCCATCGCAGAATTGACTCACACTAGATAAACTGCACCCCAAAGCCTCAACATATGAAACCCGTTTGATTGTTATGCCATTTTGCACATAATCTCCGTAACCCGTTATCACTGCAATCTCATCATTTCCAAAAGTAACCGTTCCTAGAAATTTGTCAATAAAGTTGACAAGCAAGGATTTATCGCCCGTCATGTGTCGAGAACAACCGAAATCGATATACCAAACACAGACATCGAAACCCTGTAAATGTGAATTTCCTAGAGTTTAGGTACCCAAAGTTTCTTGGGCCCTCTACGATTAGTACCAACAATAAACTTTGGATCAACAACAAGATAATCACGTAAAGCAACATGCAATTTAGACAACAAAGCATCATTTAAAACCACATTACATGAAGCATCATACGCAATATCAAGTTTTACATCATTATCAGAAGTCTTAACACACAAATTATTCCAAGTAGATGTTTTGTTCACAGACGAAAATCGAAAAACATGTGATGATTTCCTAGGCTTACTAGCAGATTGCGTTGGTTTGGTTGCTACATTCTTAGTCGTGGACTTAGGAACCCATACAGATTTGTAATTCAAGTTTGGATTATAACCTGTGACACGAAAAACACCTCTGTTAGTTATGAAATGTCCCGTTCTTATTGATTAAAAACGTTCCATATTAATTGATTTCGTTGCGAGGTTTTGACCTCTATATGAGACGTTTTTCAAAGACTGCATTCATTTTTAAAACAAACCATAACCTTTATTTCATAGATAAAGGTTTTAAAAAGCTTTACGTAGATTATCAAATAATGATAATCTAAAATATCCTGTTTACACACGACCATTACATAATGGTTTACAATACAAATATGTTACAACAAAATAAGTTTCTTGAATGCAGTTTTTACACAATATCATACAAGCATGGACTCCAAATCTCGTCCTTATTTAAGTATGCGACAGCGGAAGCTCTTAATAATCTCCTGAGAATAAACATGCTTAAAACGTCAACAAAAATGTTGGTGAGTTATAGGTTTAACCTATATATATCAAATCATAATAATAGACCACAAGATTTCATATTTCAATACATATCCCATACATAGAGATAAAAATCATTCATATGGTGAAAACCTGGTAATCGACATTAACAAGATGCATATATAAGAATATCCCCATCATTCCGGGACACCCTTCGGATATGATATAAATTTCGAAGTACTAAAGCATCCGGTACTTTGGATGGGGTTTGTTAGGCCCAATAGATCTATCTTTAGGATTCGCGTCAATTAGGGTGTCTGTTCCCTAATTCTTAGATTACCAGACTTAATAAAAAGGGGCATATTCGATTTCGATAATTCAACCATAGAATGTAGTTTCACGTACTTGTGTCTATTTTGTAAATCATTTATAAAACCTGCATGTATTCTCATCCCAAAAATATTAGATTTTAAAAGTGGGACTATAACTCACTTTCACAGATTTTTACTTCGTCAGGAAGTAAGACTTGGCCACTGTTGATTCACGAACCTATAACAATATATACATATATATTAAAGTATGTTCAAAATATATTTACAACACTTTTAATATATTTTGATGTTTTAAGTTTATTAAGTCAGCTGTCCTCGTTAGTAACCTATAACTAGTTGTCCACAGTTAGATGTACAGAAATAAATCGATAAATATTATCTTGAATCAATCCATGACCCAGTGTATACGTATCTCAGTATTGATCACAACTCAAACTATATATATTTTGGAATCAACCTCAACCCTGTATAGCTAACTCCAACATTCACATATAGAGTGTCTATGGTTGTTCCGAAATATATATAGATGTGTCGACATGATAGGTCGAAACATTGTATACGTGTCTATGGTATCTCAAGATTACATAATATACAATACAAGTTGATTAAGTTATGGTTGGAATAGATTTGTTATCAATTTTCACGTAGCTAAAATGAGAAAAATTATCCAATCTTGTTTTACCCATAACTTCTTCATTTTAAATCCGTTTCGAGTGAATCAAATTGCTATGATTTCATATTGAACTCTATTTTATGAATCTAAACAGAAAAAGTATAGGTTTATAGTCGGAAAAATAAGTTACAAGTCATTTTTGTAAAGGTAGTCATTTCAGTCGAAAGAACGACGTCTAGATGACCTTTTTAGAAAACATACTTCCACTTTGAGTTTAACCATAATTTTTGGATATAGTTTCATGTTCATAATAAAAATCATTTTCTCAGAATAACAACTTTTAAATCAAAGTTTATCATAGTTTTTAATTAACTAACCCAAAACAGCCCGCGGTGTTACTACGACGGCGTAAATCCGGTTTTACGGTGTTTTTCGTGTTTCCAGGTTTTAAATCATTAAGTTAGCATATCATATAGATATAGAACATGTGTTTAGTTGATTTTAAAAGTCAAGTTAGAAGGATTAACTTTTGTTTGCGAACAAGTTTAGAATTAACTAAACTATGTTCTAGTGATTACAAGTTTAAACCTTCGAATAAGATAGCTTTATATGTATGAATCGAATGATGTTATGAATATCATTACTACCTTAATTTCCTTGGATAAACCTACTGGAAAAGAGAAAAATGGATCTAGCTTCAATGGATCCTTGGATGGCTCGAAGTTCTTGAAGCAGAATCATGACACGAAAACAAGTTCAAGTAAGATCATCACTTGAAATAAGATTGTTATAGTTATAGAAATTGAACCAAAGTTTGAATATGATTATTACCTTGTATTAGAATGATAACCTACTGTAAGAAACAAAGATTTCTTGAGGTTGGATGATCACCTTACAAGATTGGAAGTGAGCTAGCAAACTTGAAAGTATTCTTGATTTTATGAAACTAGAACTTTTGGAATTTATGAAGAACACTTAGAACTTGAAGATAGAACTTGAGAGAGATCAATTAGATGAAGAAAATTGAAGAATGAAAGTGTTTGTAGGTGTTTTTGGTCGTTGGTGTATGGATTAGATATAAAGGATATGTAATTTTGTTTTCATGTAAATAAGTCATGAATGATTACTCATATTTTTGTAATTTTATGAGATATTTCATGCTAGTTGCCAAATGATGGTTCCCACATGTGTTAGGTGACTCACATGGGCTGCTAAGAGCTGATCATTGGAGTGTATATACCAATAGTACATACATCTAAAAGCTGTGTATTGTACGAGTACGAATACGGGTGCATACGAGTAGAATTGTTGATGAAACTGAACGAGGATGTAATTGTAAGCATTTTTGTTAAGTAGAAGTATTTTGATAAGTGTATTGAAGTCTTTCAAAAGTGTATAAATACATATTAAAACACTACATGTATATACATTTTAACTGAGTCGTTAAGTCATCGTTAGTCGTTACATGTAAGTGTTGTTTTGAAACCTTTAGGTTAACGATCTTGTTAAATGTTGTTAACCCAATGTTTATAATATCAAATGAGATTTTAAATTATTATATTATCATGATATTATCATGTATGAATATCTCTTAATATGATATATATACATTAAATGTCTTTACAACGATAATCGTTACATATATGTCTCGTTTAAAAATCATTAAGTTAGTAGTCTTGTTTTTACATATGTAGTTCATTGTTAATATACTTTATGATATGTTTTCTTATCATAGTATCATGTTAACTATATATATATATATCCATATATATGTCATCATATAGTTTTTACAAGTTTTAACGTTCGTGAATCACCGATCAACTTGGGTGGTCAATTGTCTATATGAAACATATTTCAATTAATCAAGTCTTAACAAGTTTGATTGCTTAACATGTTGGAAACATTTAATCATGTAAATATCAATCTCAATTAATATATATAAACATGGAAAAGTTCGGGTCACTACAGTACCTACCCGTTAAATAAATTTCGTCCCGAAATTTTAAGCTGTTGAAGGTGTTGACGAATCTTCTGGAAATAGATGCGGGTATTTCTTCTTCATCTGATCTTCACGCTCCCAGGTGAACTCGGGTCCTCTACGAGCATTCCATCGAACCTTAACAATTGGTATCTTATTTTGCTTAAGTCTTTTAACCTCACGATCCATTATTTCGACGGGTTCTTCGATGAATTGAAGTTTTTCGTTGATTTGGATTTCATCTAACGGAATAGTGAGATCTTCTTTAGCAAAACATTTCTTCAAATTCGAGACGTGGAAAGTGTTATGTACAGCCGCGAGTTGTTGAGGTAACTCAAGTCGGTAAGCTACTGGTCCGACACGATCAATAATCTTGAATGGTCCAATATACCTTGGATTTAATTTCCCTCGTTTACCAAATCGAACAACGCCTTTCCAAGGTGCAACTTTAAGCATGACCATCTCTCCAATTTCAAATTCTATATCTTTTCTTTTAATGTCAGCGTAGCTCTTTTGTCGACTTTGGGCGGTTTTCAACCGTTGTTGAATTTGGATGATCTTCTCGGTAGTTTCTTGTATAATCTCCGGACCCGTAATCTGTCTATCCCCCACTTCACTCCAACAAATCGGAGACCTGCACTTTCTACCATAAAGTGCTTCAAACGGCGCCATCTCAATGCTTGAATGGTAGCTGTTGTTGTAGGAAAATTCTACTAACGGTAGATGTCGATCCCAACTGTTTCCGAAATCAATAACACATGCTCGTAGCATGTCTTCAAGCGTTTGTATCGTCCTTTCACTCTGCCCATCAGTTTGTGGATGATAGGCAGTACTCATGTCTAGACGAGTTCCTAATGCTTGCCGTGATGTCTGCCAGAATCTTGAAATAAATCTACCATCCCTATCAGAGATAATAGAGATTGGTATTCCATGTCTGGAGACGACTTCCTTCAAATACAGTCGTGCTAACTTCTCTATCTTGTCATCTTCTCTTATTGGCAGGAAGTATGCTGATTTGGTGAGACGATCAACTATTACCCAAATAGTATCAAAACCACTTGCAGTCCTTGGCAATTTAGTGATGAAATCCATGGTAATGTTTTCCCATTTCCATTCCGGGATTTCGGGTTGTTGAAGTAGACCTGATGGTTTCTGATGCTCAGCTTTGACCTTAGAACACGTCAAACATTCTCCTACGTATTTAGCAACATCGGCTTTCATACCCGGCCACCAAAAATGTTTCTTGAGATCCTTGTACATCTTCCCCGTTCCAGGATGTATTGAGTATCTGGTTTTATGAGCTTCTCTAAGTACCATTTCTCTCATATCTCCAAATTTTGGTACCCAAATCCTTTCAGCCCTATACCGGGTTCCGTCTTCCCGAATATTAAGATGCTTCTTTTATCCTTTGGGTATTTCATCCTTTAAATTTCCCTCTTTTAAAACTCCTTGTTGCGCCTCCTTTATTTGAGTAGTAATGTTATTATGAATCATTATATTCATAGATTTTACTCGAATGGGTTCTCTGTCCTTCCTGCTCAAGGCATCGGCTACCACATTTGCCTTCCCCGGGTGGTAACGAATCTCAAAGTCGTAATCATTCAATAATTCAATCCACCTACGCTGCCTCATATTCAGTTGTTTCTGATTAAATATGTGTTGAAGACTTTTGTGGTCGGTATATATAATACTTTTGACCCCATATAAGTAGTACCTCCAAGTCTTTAATGCAAAAACAACCGCGCCTAATTCCAAATCATGCGTCGTATAATTTTGTTCGTGAATCTTCAATTGTCTAGACGCATAAGCAATCACCTTCGTTCGTTGCATTAATACACAACCGAGACCTTGCTTTGATGCATCACAATAAATCACAAAATCATCATTCCCTTCAGGCAATGACAATATAGGTGCCGTAGTTAGCTTTTTCTTCAATAACTGAAACGCTTTCTCTTGTTCATCATTCCATTCAAATTTCTTCCCTTTATGCGTTAATGCAGTCAAGGGTTTTGCTATTCTGGAAAAGTCTTGGATGAACCTTCTGTAGTAACCAGCTAGTCCTAAAAACTGGCGTATGTGTTTCGGAGTTTTCGGGGTTTCCCACTTTTCAACAGTTTCTATCTTTGCCGGATCCACCTTAATACCTTCTTTGTTCACTATGTGACCGAGGAATTGAACTTCTTCCAACCAAAATGCACACTTTGAAAACTTAGCGTACAATTCTTCCTTCCTCAATACTTCTAACACCTTTCTCAAATGTTCACCGTGTTCTTGGTCATTCTTTGAGTAAATAAGTATGTCATCAATGAAAACAATGACAAACTTGTCAAGGTATGGTCCACACACTCGGTTCATAAGGTCCATGAACACAGCTGGTGCATTAGTTAAACCAAACGGCATGACCATAAACTCGTAATGACCGTAACGTGTTCTGAAAGCAGTCTTTGGAATATCATCTTCTTTCACCCGCATTTGATGATACCCGGAACGTAAGTCAATCTTTGAATAAACAGACGAGCCTTGTAGTTGATCAAATAAGTCGTCGATTCTCGGTAGTGGGTAGCGGTTCTTGATGGTAAGTTTGTTCAACTCTCGGTAGTCGATACACAACCTGAATGTACCATCTTTCTTCTTGACAAACAAAACAGGAGCTCCCCACGGTGATGTGCTTGGTCGAATGAAACCACGCTCTAAAAGTTCTTGTAATTGGCTTTGCAGTTCTTTCATCTCGCTGGGTGCGAGTCTGTAAGGAGCATGAGCTATTGGTGCAGCTCCTGGTACAAGATCTATTTGAAATTCAACGGATCGATGTGGGGGTAATCCCGGTAATTCTTTCGGAAATACATCGGGAAATTCTTTTGCAATGGGAACATCATTGATGCTCTTTTCTTCAGTTTGTACTTTCTCGACGTGTGCTAGAACAGCATAGCAACCTTTTCTTATTAGTTTTTGTGCCTTCAAATTACTAATAAGATGTAGCTTCGTGTTGCCCTTTTCTCCGTACACCATTAAGGGTTTTCCTTTTTCTCGTATAATGCGAATTGCATTTTTGTAACAAACGATCTCCGCTTTCACTTCTTTCAACCAGTCCATACCGATTATCACATCAAAACTCCCTAACTCTACTGGTATCAAATCAATCTTAAATGTTTCGCTAACCAGTTTAATTTCTCGATTCCGACATATATTATCTGCTGAAATTAATTTACCATTTGCTAATTCGAGTAAAAATTTACTATCCAAAGGCGTCAATGGACAACTTAATTTAGCACAAAAATCTCTACTCATATAGCTTCTATCCGCACCCGAATCAAATAAAACGTAAGCAGATTTATTGTCAATAAGAAACGTACCCGTAACAAGCTCCGGGTCTTCCTGTGCCTCTACCGCATTAATATTGAAAACTCTTCCACGGCCTTGTCCATTCGTGTTCTCCTGGTTCGGGCAATTTCTAATAATGTGGCCTGGTTTTCCACATTTATAACAAACTACATTGGCATAACTTGCTCCGACACTACTTGCTCCGCCATTACTCGTTCCGACACCATTTATTCCTTTCGTTCTATTAACCCCTGGTCCGTAGACCTCACACTTCGCCGCGCTATGACCATTTCTTTTACACTTGTTGCAAAATTTGGTGCAGAACCCCGAGTGATTCTTTTCACACCTTTGGCATAGCTGCTTCTGATTGTTGTTGTTGTTGCGGTTATTATTGTTGTTGGGATGATTGTTGTAGTTGCTGTTGTTGTTGTTGTTGTTGTTGGGCCGTTTGTTGTAGTTGCGATTGATGTTGCGATTGTTGGGATAATTGTTGCGATTATTGTTGTAATTGCTGTTGTTGTTGTATTGGTGATTCTTATCACCGTTTTCCTCCCACTTTCTTTTGACTTGCTTCACATTGGCCTCTTCAGCAGTCTGTTCTTTAATTCTTTCTTCAATCTGGTTCACTAGTTTGTGAGCCATTCTACATGCCTGTTGTATGGAGGCGGGCTCGTGTGAACTTATATCTTCTTGGATTCTTTCCGGTAATCCTTTCACAAACGCGTCGATCTTCTCTTCCTCATCTTCGAATGCTCCCGGACACAATAGGCACAATTCTGTGAATCGTCTTTCGTACGTGGTAATATCAAATCCTTGGGTTCGTAACCCTCTAAGTTCTGTCTTGAGCTTATTGACCTCGGTTCTGGGACGGTACTTCTCGTTCATCAAGTGCTTGAATGCTGACCACGGTAGTGCGTACGCATCATCTTGTCCCACTTGCTCTAGATAGGTATTCCACCATGTTAACGCAGAACCTGTGAAGGTATGCGTAGCGTACTTCACTTTGTCCTCTTCAGTACACTTACTTATGGCAAACACCGATTCAACCTTCTCGGTCCACCGTTTCAATCCGATCGGTCCTTCGGTTCCATCAAATTCCAAAGGTTTGCAGGCAGTGAATTCTTTGTAGGTGCATCCTACACGATTTCCTGTACTGCTAGATCCAAGGTTATTGTTGGTATGTAGCACAGCCTGTACTGCGGCTATGTTTGAAGCTAGAAAAGTACGGAATTCCTCTTCATTCATATTCACGGTGTGTCGAGTAGTCGGTGCCATTTCCTTCAAAATAGTTAAATAGAACAAGTTAATCATACAGAATATTAAGAGTAGTTAATAGTATTTCGTAGCATAATATGAACTCATTTATAAAAGCTTTTTCTTCATATTAGCATTTTATAAGTTTAAATTCGGGTAGTACCTACCCGTTAAGTTCATACTTAGTAGCTAATATACAATTCAACTACTACAATTCTATATGAAAAACTGATTGTAATAATATTTCGCGTTCAAACTTTTATACAATATTTTACAAACTTACAATACCGCTTATTTTACATAAAGCATGAAATATAGCACACAATAACTTTGATACAAGATAGTTGTGAAGACAATTCTAGCTAGTACACAAGTCGTTCGGCAAAGGCAATAAAGACACGTAATTCATACGTCCAGAAACAAGTCATGCATTCTGGTTTTACTAGGACTACTTCCCATCCTTGGTCTTGTGCAACATAACCGTTATGGCCGTTGATAAGACAGCGTGTTGTAACGTCATCAAAGGGACGAGGGTTACGTAATGTCCAACAGTCCCGTAATAATCTAAAAACCTCATTTCTTACCCCAATTACCGACTCCGTCACTTGTGGAAACGTTTTGTTTAATAGTTGTAGCCCGATGTTCTTGTTCTCACTTTGGTGAGAAGCGAACATTACTAATCCGTAAGCATAACATGCTTCTTTATGTTGCATGTTAGCCGCTTTTTCTAAATCACGAAGTCCAATATTCGGATATATTGAGTCAAAATAATTTCTTAACCCGTTGCGTAAAATAGCATTTGGGTTCCCCGCAATATATGCGTCAAAGTAAACACATCGTAACTTATGGGTTTCCCAATGTGATATCCCCCATCTTTCAAACGAAAGTCTCTTATAAACCAAGACATTCTTGGAACGTTCTTCGAATGTCTTACAAACTGATCTCGCCTTAAATAGTTGTGCCGAAGAATTCTGGCCGACTCTAGACAAGATTTCATCAATCATGTCTCCGGGTAGGTCTCTTAAAATATTGGGTTGTCTATCCATTTTGTGTTTTTAAACTGTAAAATAGACAAGAGTTAGTTTCATAAAAAAAATACTTATTAATACAAGCAATTTTTACATATATCATAAAGCATAAGAACACTATATTACATATATTACACCACACGAATACAACTATCTTATTCCGACTCGCTCGTTTCTTCTTCTTCAGTTTTGGTTCGTTTTGCCAAGTTTCTAGGAATATATGATGTTCCCCTAATATGAGCCGTCGTTGTCCACATTGGTTTAGAAAAACCTGGTGGTTTAGAGGTTCCCGGGTCATTGTTACAACTTAAGGACTTCGGGGGTTGACGATACATATAAAGTTCATCGGGGTTGGAATTAGATTTCTCTATTTTTATGCCCTTTCCCTTATTATTTTCTTTTGCCTTTTTAAATTCAGTTGGGGTAATTTCTATAACATCATCGGAATTCTCGTCGGAATCCGATTCATCGGAGAATTGGTAATCCTCCCAATATTTTGCTTCCTTGGCGGAAACACCATTGACCATAATTAACTTTGGTCGGTTGGTTGAGGATTTTCTTTTACTTAACCGTTTTATTATTTCCCCCACCGGTTCTATTTCTTCATCCGGTTCCGATTCTTCTTCCGGTTCCGATTCTTCTTCCGGTTCCGACTCTTCTTCCGGTTCCTCTTCGGGAACTTGTGAATCAGTCCACAAATCATTCCAATTTACATTTGACTCTTCATTATTATTAGGTGAGTCAATGGGACTTGTTCTAGAGGTAGACATCTATCACATAATATCAAACACGTTAAGAGATTAATATATCACATAATATTCATATGTTAAAAATATATAGTTTCCAACAAAAATGTTAAGCAATCATTTTTAAAGAAAACACGGTCGAAGTCCAGACTCACTAATGCATCCTAACAAACTCGATAAGACACACTAATGCAAATTTTCTGGTTCTCTAAGACCAACGCTCGGATACCAACTGAAATGTCCCGTTCTTATTGATTAAAAACGTTCCATATTAATTGATTTCGTTGCGAGGTTTTGACCTCTATATGAGACGTTTTTCAAAGACTGCATTCATTTTTAAAACAAACCATAACCTTTATTTCATAGATAAAGGTTTTAAAAAGCTTTACGTAGATTATCAAATAATGATAATCTAAAATATCCTGTTTACACACGACCATTACATAATGGTTTACAATACAAATATGTTACAACAAAATAAGTTTCTTGAATGCAGTTTTTACACAATATCATACAAGCATGGACTCCAAATCTCGTCCTTATTTAAGTATGCGACAGCGGAAGCTCTTAATAATCTCCTGAGAATAAACATGCTTAAAACGTCAACAAAAATGTTGGTGAGTTATAGGTTTAACCTATATATATCAAATCATAATAATAGACCACAAGATTTCATATTTCAATACACATCCCATACATAGAGATAAAAATCATTCATATGGTGAACACCTGGTAATCGACATTAACAAGATGCATATATAAGAATATCCCCATCATTCCGGGACACCCTTCGGATATGATATAAATTTCGAAGTACTAAAGCATCCGGTACTTTGGATGGGGTTTGTTAGGCCCAATAGATCTATCTTTAGGATTCGCGTCAATTAGGGTGTCTGTTCCCTAATTCTTAGATTACCAGACTTAATAAAAAGGGGCATATTCGATTTCGATAATTCAACCATAGAATGTAGTTTCACGTACTTGTGTCTATTTTGTAAATCATTTATAAAACCTGCATGTATTCTCATCCCAAAAATATTAGATTTTAAAAGTGGGACTATAACTCACTTTCACAGATTTTTACTTCGTCAGGAAGTAAGACTTGGCCACTGTTGATTCACGAACCTATAACAATATATACATATATATTAAAGTATGTTCAAAATATATTTACAACACTTTTAATATATTTTGATGTTTTAAGTTTATTAAGTCAGCTGTCCTCGTTAGTAACCTATAACTAGTTGTCCACAGTTAGATGTACAGAAATAAATCGATAAATATTATCTTGAATCAATCCATGACCCAGTGTATACGTATCTCAGTATTGATCACAATTCAAACTATATATATTTTGGAATCAACCTCAACCCTGTATAGCTAACTCCAACATTCACATATAGAGTGTCTATGGTTGTTCCGAAATATATATAGATGTGTCGACATGATAGGTCGAAACATTGTATACGTGTCTATGGTATCTCAAGATTACATAATATACAATACAAGTTGATTAAGTTATGGTTGGAATAGATTTGTTATCAATTTTCACGTAGCTAAAATGAGAAAAATTATCCAATCTTGTTTTACCCATAACTTCTTCATTTTAAATCCGTTTCGAGTGAATCAAATTGCTATGATTTCATATTGAACTCTATTTTATGAATCTAAACAGAAAAAGTATAGGTTTATAGTCGGAAAAATAAGTTACAAGTCGTTTTTGTAAAGGTAGTCATTTCAGTCGAAAGAACGACGTCTAGATGACCTTTTTAGAAAACATACTTCCACTTTGAGTTTAACCATAATTTTTGGATATAGTTTCATGTTCATAATAAAAATCATTTTCTCAGAATAACAACTTTTAAATCAAAGTTTATCATAGTTTTTAATTAACTAACCCAAAACAGCCCGCGGTGTTACTACGACGGCGTAAATCCGGTTTTACGGTGTTTTTCGTGTTTCCAGGTTTTAAATCATTAAGTTAGCATATCATATAGATATAGAACATGTGTTTAGTTGATTTTAAAAGTCAAGTTAGAAGGATTAACTTTTGTTTGCGAACAAGTTTAGAATTAACTAAACTATGTTCTAGTGATTACAAGTTTAAACCTTCGAATAAGATAGCTTTATATGTATGAATCGAATGATGTTATGAACATCATTACTACCTTAATTTCCTTGGATAAACCTACTGGAAAAGAGAAAAATGGATCTAGCTTCAATGGATCCTTGGATGGCTCGAAGTTCTTGAAGCAGAATCATGACACGAAAACAAGTTCAAGTAAGATCATCACTTGAAATAAGATTGTTATAGTTATAGAAATTGAACCAAAGTTTGAATATGATTATTACCTTGTATTAGAATGATAACCTACTGTAAGAAACAAAGATTTCTTGAGGTTGGATGATCACCTTACAAGATTGGAAGTGAGCTAGCAAACTTGAAAGTATTCTTGATTTTATGAAACTAGAACTTTTGGAATTTATGAAGAACACTTAGAACTTGAAGATAGAACTTGAGAGAGATCAATTAGATGAAGAAAATTGAAGAATGAAAGTGTTTGTAGGTGTTTTTGGTCGTTGGTGTATGGATTAGATATAAAGGATATGTAATTTTGTTTTCATGTAAATAAGTCATGAATGATTACTCATATTTTTGTAATTTTATGAGATATTTCATGCTAGTTGCCAAATGATGGTTCCCACATGTGTTAGGTGACTCACATGGGCTTCTAAGAGCTGATCATTGGAGTGTATATACCAATAGTACATACATCTAAAAGCTGTGTATTGTACGAGTACGAATACGGGTGCATACGAGTAGAATTGTTGATGAAACTGAACGAGGATGTAATTGTAAGCATTTTTGTTAAGTAGAAGTATTTTGATAAGTGTATTGAAGTCTTTCAAAAGTGTATAAATACATATTAAAACACTACATGTATATACATTTTAACTGAGTCGTTAAGTCATCGTTAGTCGTTACATGTAAGTGTTGTTTTGAAACCTTTAGGTTAACGATCTTGTTAAATGTTGTTAACCCAATGTTTATAATATCAAATGAGATTTTAAATTATTATATTATCATGATATTATCATGTATGAATATCTCTTAATATGATATATATACATTAAATGTCTTTACAACGATAATCGTTACATATATGTCTCGTTTAAAAATCATTAAGTTAGTAGTCTTGTTTTTACATATGTAGTTCATTGTTAATATACTTTATGATATGTTTTCTTATCATAGTATCATGTTAACTATATATATATATATATCCATATATATGTCATCATATAGTTTTTACAAGTTTTAACGTTCGTGAATCACCGATCAACTTGGGTGGTCAATTGTCTATATGAAACATATTTCAATTAATCAAGTCTTAACAAGTTTGATTGCTTAACATGTTGGAAACATTTAATCATGTAAATATCAATCTCAATTAATATATATAAACATGGAAAAGTTCGGGTCACTACAAGTTAGACATCCAAACTTTTCAGTTGACACATGAGATGATTGATTTTGTAAAAGTTCCAATTTGATTTTACGTTCTTTTGAATCATACTCAGTTAAATCAGGTTTAGGACTTGTGTGTTGTGTAGTGACCCGAACTTTTCCATATTTATATATATTAATTAGGATTGATATTTACATGACTAAATGTTTCCAACGTGTTAAGCAATCAAACTTGTTAAGACTTTATTAATTGAAATAGGTTTCATATAGACAATTGACCACCCAAGTTGACCGGTGATTCACGAACGTTAAAACTTGTAAAAACTATACGATGATATATATATGGTTATATATATAGTTAACATGATTTTATTATAAGTAAGTATCTCATTAGGTATTTTAACAATGAGTTATGTACATAAAAATGAGACTATTAAATTAAGAAACTCGAAAACGATATATATAACGATTATCGTTATAACAACGTCTTACTAGGTACATATGAATCATATTAAGATATTGATACACTTGATTAATTATGTTAAATGATAAGTAAATATATCATTAAGTGTATTAACAATGAACTACATATGTAAAAATAAGACTACTAACTTAATGATTTCGAAACGAGACATATATGTAACGATTATCGTTGTAACGACATTTAACTGTATATATATCATACTAAGATATATTATACATCATAATATCATGATAATGTAACAATTTAACATCTCATTTGATATAATAAACAATGGGTTAACAACATTTAACAAGATCGTTAACCTAAAGGTTTCAAAACAACATTTACATGTAACGACTAACGATGACTTAACGACTCAGTTAAAATGTATATACATGTAGTGTTTTAATATGTATTCATACACTTTTGAAAGACTTCAAGACACTTATCAAAATACTTCTACTTAACAAAAATTCTTACAATTACATCCTCATTCAGTTTCATCAACAATTCTACTCGTATGCACCCGTATTCGTACTCGTACAATACACAGCTTTTAGATGTATGTACTATTGGTATATACACTCCAATGATCAGCTCTTAGTAGCCCATGTGAGTCACCTAACACATGTGGTAACCATCATTTGGCAACTAGCATGAAATATCTCATAAAATTACAAAAATATGAGTAATCATTCATGACTTATTTACATGAAAACAAAATTACATATCCTTTATATCTAATCCATATACCAACGACCAAAAACACCTACAAATACTTTCATTCTTCAATTTTCTTCATCTAACTGATCTCTCTCAAGTTCCATCTTTAAGTCCTAAGTGTTCTTCATAAATTCCATAAGTATAGTTTCATAAAAATCAAGAATACTTCCAAGTTTGCAAGTCTACTTCCAAGCTTTCTAATCCATTCCAAGTAATCATCTAAGATCAAGGAACCTTTGTTATTTATAGTAGGTTATCTTTATAATTCAAGGTAATATTCATATTCAAACTTTGATTCAATTTCTACAACTATAACAATTTTATTTTGAGTGAAAATCTTACTTGAACTGTTTTCGTGTCATGATTCTGTTTCAAGAACTTTCAAGCCATCCAAGGATCCTTTGAAGCTAGATCCATTTTTCTCATTTCCAGTAGTTTTATCCAGAAAACTTGAGGTAGTAATGATGTTCATAACATCATTCGATTCATACATATAAAGCTATCTTATTTGAAGGTTTAAACTTGTAATCACTAGAACATAGTTTAGTTAATTCTAAACTTGTTCGCAAACAAAAGTTAATCCTTCTAACTTGACTTTTAAAATCTACTAAACACATGTTCTATATCTATATGATATGCTAACTTAATGATTTAAAACCTGAAAACACGATGAACACCATAAAATCGGATATACGCCGTCGTAGTGAAACCGGGGGCTGTTTTGGTTTGGATAATTAAAAACTATGATAAACTTTGATTTAAAAGTTGTTCTTCTGGGAAAATGATTTTTCATATGAACATGAAACTATATCCAAAAATCAAGGTTAAACTCAAAGTGGAATTTTGTTTTCTAAAATGGTCATCTAGATGTCGTTCTTTCGACTGAAATGACTACCTTTACAAAAATGACTTGTAACTTACATTTTTGACTATAAATCTATACTTTTTCTGTTTGGATTCATAAAATAGAGTTCAATATGAAACCATAACAATTTGATTCACTCAAAACGGATTTAAAATGAAGAAGTTATGGGTAAAACAAGATTGAATATTTTTGATCTTTTTAGCTACGGGAAATGTTTAACAAATCTATACAAATCATATCCTAGCTAACTTATATTGTATTATACATGTATTCTAATATATTATGTAATCTTGGGATACCATAGACACGTATGCAAATGTTTTGACATATCATATCGATCCATGTATATATATTATTTGGAACAACCATAGACACTCTATATGCAGTAATATTGGAGTTAGCTATACAGGGTTGAGGTTGATTCCAAAAATATATATACTTTGAGTTGTGATTGATAATGCTAAAAACGAACATATATTTCATAGCATTATTCCTCAAGAAAGACAAGCTTTTAGTTGCAATTGTTCTATTTACAAGAGATATTCGTTTAAATAATAAAAGGTGAAGACAAAAGACAGATTCGACGAATTGAAGACGCAAACGACCAAAAACTTCAAAAGTACAAAAGACAATCAAAAAGGTTCCAATTATTGATAAGAAACGTCTCGAAATTACAAGAGTACAAGATTCAAAACGCAAAGTACAAAATATAAAATTGTACGCAAGGACGTTCGAAAATCCAGAACCGGGACCAGAGTCAACTCTTAACACTCGACGCAACGGACTAAAAATTACAAGTTAACTATGCATATAAATATAATATAATATATAATTAATTATATTAATTATATATATATTATATATATATATTATAAAACCGTCGGCAGAGAAACTCCAAGGGTGTGAGCTGTAAATACATTCTCCGCGACTCGCGGAGTTTGAAGAGGATTTTGCCGCGAGTCGCGGAGCCCCAAAAATCAACTCTGGCTATAAAGCAAACCGAATTCTGATCATTTTTCATATTCTATTTCTCTCATCTCTCTATCTATACGATATATATATATATATAATTTATATTTTAATTTTAATTTTAATTATAATTCTAATAATAAGGGTATGTTAGCGAATGTTGTAAGGGTGTAAGTCGAAATTCTGTCCGTGTAACGCTACGCTATTTTTAATCATTGTAAGTTATGTTCAACCTTTTTATATTAATGTCTCGTAGCTAAGTTATTATTATGCTTATTTAAAACGAAGTAATCATGATGTTAGGCTAATTACTAAAATTGGGTAATTGGGCTTTGTACCATAATTGGGGTTTGGACAAAAGAACGACACTTGTGGAAATTAGACTATGGGCTATTAATGGGCTTTATATTTGTTTAACTAAATGATAGTTTGTTAATGTTAATATAAAGATTTACAATTGGGCGTCCTTATAAATTACCATATACACTCAATCGGACACGATGGGCGGGGTATTTATATGTACGAATAATCGTTCATTTAACAGGACACGGGAATGGATTAATAGCTACTAGAATAATTAAAACAGGGGTGAAATTACATTCAAGGGTAATTGGTGTAATTGTTAACAAAGTAGTAAAACCTTGGTTTACACGCAGTCGATAACCTGGTGTATTCATTAAACAAAGTATTAAAACCTTGTTACAATTCGAATCCCCAATTAGTTGGAATATTTAACTTCGGGTATAAGAATAATTTGATGAGGACACTCGCACTTTATATTTATGACTGATGGACTGTTATGGACAAAAACCAGACGGACATATTAAATAATCCAGGACAAAGGACAATTAACCCATGGGCATAAAACTAAAATCAACACGTCAAACATCATGATTACGGAAGTTTAAATAAGCATAATTCTTTTATTTCATATTTAATTTCCTTTATTTTATATTTAATTGCACTTCTAATTATCGCACTTTTATTTATTGTTATTTAATCGCACTTTTAATTATCGTACTTTTTAATTATCGCAATTTTATTTTATCGCACTTTTATTATTCGCAATTTCATTATCGTTATTTACTTTACGCTTTAATTTAAGTCTTGTATTTATTTAATATTTTACATTAGGTTTTAACTGCGACTAAAGTCTTAAAATCGACAAACCGGTCATTAAACGGTAAAACCCCCCCTTTGTAATAATAATATTACTTATATATATATTTGTATTTTTAATAAAAGTAAACTAATATAGCGTTGAGCTTTGTTTAAAGATTTCCCTGTGGAACGAACCGGACTTACTAAAAACTACACTACTGTACGATTAGGTACACTGCCTATAAGTGTTGTAGCAAGGTTTAAGTATATCCATTCTATAAATAAATAAATATCTTGTGTAAAATTGTATCGTATTTAATAGTATTTCCTGCTAAAATTAATAACTATTTTATATACACCTCGCATAACATCAAGTATTTTTGGCGCCGCTGCCGGGGAACTATCTTAAAAGCCGGAAGCGCAACGCTAATATAAAAAAAAAAGATTTTTAGCTTACTTCTATTAAAAATTCGTTTTTGTAAAAATATGTTTTAATTATTCAAAAATATAAAAAGAAAAACAAAAATATAAGTATTTTTTTTTAAGATTTTGTTAAATATTTAAGTTTTATAAGTTTCTTTATTTTTATTTTAGTTTATAAAAATATAAGTTTAATTTTAATATCTTTTATTTATATAAAAATTAAAAACAGAAAATAAAATAAATAAATAAATAAAGAAAAACGCGTTGCAGATAAAACCTGTCAGCTGAAATTCTGAACCCCGCGACTCGCGGGGTTTTCTTTATAAATTACCGCAACTCGCGGAGGCTACCTGACACACGGACAAAAACCCTAAACCAGCATTAATTACGAATTATTATTAATTATTAATAATATAAACCCTAATTATGTATTATTATTATTATTAGTTTTATTTTAACTTTTACTTTTTATTTATTTTATATTTTGTTTAATTAGTTTTATAAAAATTGTAAAATTAATAGTTTAATAAAATAAATAATATAAAAATAATATTTTTATAAAAATTGTACTTTTTACAACTTTTTGTATATTTTTATATTTTGTCCCTTTTTAATCGTTGTAGCGTAATATTTGTATTTTTTTTAGCTCATATTTAATTTTAAACTTAGTATTTGCTATAGTCATTTTTACTCCTAGATTTTTAGGCTTTGCCGTAGAATTCCTTAAGTGCTTTTTCTTTAGACTAAGATTTAGGTGCTTTAGAATTTTGCGACGCCTTTTTAAGTTTTAGTTTCTTTTTAAGTTATTTCCATTTGGGATTTAGTTTTTCCTGTAAGCTTTAATATTTTTAGACACCTTTTACTATGTACCAATTATCATTCCAATTAGTAATTTCAATTTGCGATTATAATTTTAAGTTAGTTGTAGTAATAAGATTAGGTTAGTTAAGTATTTTTAAGTTTTGATAAGTTTCTTTTATTTTTCCGTCACCTTTTATTTTTCAACCATTTTTCGTTTTTCGACCTTTTTCGACGAACTCTTTTTCTCTCTTATTTCTCGCCATTCTAGTTTTTAGGACTTAGAATTTTTTCTACTTCTTATCTAAATTTCTTAAAATTACGAAAATTTATTTTAAGTGGTTAAATTAATAGACATCAAAATTTTCTGGTTCGTAGTAATAGTTGGATTTGTACGTGGACCGGGTTATTGGAGCCAAACAGTCCTCAATTATATTGAGACCAAACGAATCCTGCCCCTCTGCTGCATCTTTTGGCTATTCGAAACGGGGCAAAATCAGAAAAGTCTATTAATTGGATAACTTATTATAATTTTTCTTTCCTTTTAAAAACTAATAGGATATTCAGTGAATGCGCCGAGCAAGACGTTCATCACCTTTTGTACGTTCACCACCTGTAACTAGATCAAGACATTTAGCAAATATAACCGCCGTTGATTTTTCTTTAGAATCGTCATCCAGTCGACCAAGTACTTCAGTTCAAATTTCCGATAATCCATTTTTTGAACCCAACATCACAATTGAGAATCCGGAAAATATTCAGGAACGGTTCGTAGATCCTGAACCATTAAACTTTCCTCCGGAGCCACCAATCATTCAAACAGAGATTGTTGAGGAACGAACTATTAAATCAGAATCATCTAGTGATACCGATTCAACAAATTCAATTATGGAGAATCTGGAACCTTTAAGTATGGAAGACCGAATGAGAGCTAAACGCACTGGCCAAGGTCACGCAATTACTCATCCAGACATTAATGCGCCAGATTATGAAATCAAAGGACAAATTCTACACATGGTGACTAATCAATGCCAATTTAGTGGTGCGCCGAAGGAAGATCCAAATGAACATCTACGTACCTTTAATAGGATCTGCACACTATTTAAAATCCGAGAAGTGGAGGATGAACAGATATATCTCATGTTATTTCCCTGGACTTTAAAGGGAGAAGCCAAAGATTGGTTGGAATCGTTACCTGAAGGGGCGATCGATACATGGGACGTTTTAATTGACAAATTTCTTAAACAATTCTTTCCTGCATCTAAAGCCGTAAGACTTCAAGCAGAAATTGTTACGTTCACACAGAAACCAAATGAAACTCTATATGAGGCGTGGACAAGATATGGAAAGTTATTAAGAGGATGTCCGCAACATGGTTTAGACACCTGTCAAATAGTACAAATATTCTACCAAGGATGCGACATCACTACAAGAAAAGACATAGATATAGCAGCTGGTGGTTCTATTATGAAGAAAACCGAAACTGATGCTTACAAAATTATTGATAACACTGCTTCCCACTCACATGAGTGGCACCAAGAAAAAGATATCATTAGATCATCTAAAGCAGCTAGAGCCGATTCTAGCCATGACTTAGATTCCATTTCCGCAAAGATAGATGCTGTGGAGAGACGAATGGAAAAGATGACTAAAGATATTCACTCAATACGAATTAGTTGTGAGCAGTGTGGAGGACCACATTTGACAAAAGATTGTCTCAGTATTGAATTAACAATGGAACAAAGAGAGAATATTTCATACATAAACCAAAGGCCTGGAAATAATTATCAGAATAATTATCAACCGCCAAGACCGATTTACAATCAAAACCAGAATTATAGCCGAAATATTCCATACAACAACCAACAAGGTCCTAGCAATCAACAAGTATCCAATAATACTTACAACCAGCAAAGACCGAATTTTCAAAACAAACCACCACAACAAACCGATGATAAAAAGCCAAATTTAGAAGATATGATGACGAAGCTAGTTGAAACTCAAACGCAGTTTTTCACATCTCAAAAACAAACTAATGAACAAAATGCTCAAGCATTTAGAAATCAACAAGCTTCTATTCAAAATCTGGAACAAGAAGTAAGTAACCTAGAAAGGTTAATAGGTGAAAGAAAACCGGGAAGTCTACCTAGTGATACAAACGCTAACCCCCGGAATGAAACAGCTAAAGCTATTACCACAAGAAGTGGTACAACACTTAAATCACCTGAAATACCTGTAACTTCTGATGAAACTATTCCTACTCCACAAGAACCACAACCTGATCAAGATAAGGAAAAAGAACCGGTAGTTGAAAAGGTTAATGAAAATAACACAGTTAAGGATAAACCTTATGTTAAACCATACCAACCACCACTTCCTTACCCGAGTAAAATGAAGAAAGAAAAACTTGAAGCCGAGCAATCCAAATTCTTGGATATGTTTAAACAGATAAATGTAAATCTTCCTTTCATTGATGTGATTTCAGGAATGCCTAGATATGCTAAATTCTTGAAAGATCTAATCTCAAATAGAAAGAAAATGGAAGAACTCTCGGCTGTTACTATGAATGCTAATTGTTCAGCAGTGCTGTTGAATAAGATACCAGAAAAATTATCTGATCCAGGAAGTTTCACAATTCCATGTTTTCTGGGTAGTCTTAGTTCAATAGAAGCATTGGCAGACTTAGGTGCTAGTATAAATCTAATGCCGTATTCACTATACACTAAACTAATGGAGAATTGAAACCAACCAGAATAAGCATACAACTAGCCGATAGATCAATAAAATATCCTAGAGGGATAATGGAGAACATGCTAGTTAAAGTTGGTACTTTAGTATTTCCAGTAGATTTTGTTGTTTTGGACATGGAAGAAGATTCTCAAGTTCCTCTCATATTAGGAAGACCATTCTTAAACACGGCTAAAGCAATGATAGACGTGTTCGGTAAGAAACTGACCCTAAGTATAGAGGATGAGAGTGTTACCTTTTCAGTTGATAGAGCAATGCAACAACCACAATCTGCAGATGATACATGTTATTATATTCAAACTATAGATGCACATGCAGAATTATTAGAAGAATTTCCAGAATTACAAGGAACAGGAGAATGTTCTTTAGGAGAAGGTAATGAACCAATTGATGAAGCTGAAATGTTAGCTACACTTATAGCTAATGGATATGAACCAACAACAGAAGAAATTCAAATGCTAAAAGAAGAAGACAGATATCGATATAAATCATCGATAGAAGAACCTCCGAAATTAGAGTTAAAGCCACTTCCAAACCATTTGGAATACGCTTATTTACATGGTGAATCTGAATTACCTGTAATAATATCGTCTTCTCTTACTGAAAATGAGAAATCACAACTCATTTCTGTGTTAAAAGCTCATAAACCAGCCATTGCATGGAAGATTCATGATATTAAAGGAATAAGTCCTTCGTATTGCACACATAAAATCCTTATGGAAGAAGGTCATAAAACGTATGTGCAACGCCAACGAAGACTAAATCCTAATATGCAAGATGTAGTTAAGAAAGAGATTATTAAACTGCTAGATGCAGGTTTAATATATCCAATCTCTGATAGTCCATGGGTAAGCCCAGTTCAATGCGTGCCTAAGAAGGGTGGTATGACTGTCATTACAAATGAGAAAAATGAGCTTATTCCTACTAGGACTGTAACAGGATGGCGTGTATGTATTGATTATAGAAAATTAAATGACGCCACCAGAAAAGATCACTTTCCCTTACCTTTCATAGATCAAATGTTAGAAAGATTAGCCGTAAATAGTTACTATTGTTTTCTAGATGGATTTTCCGGATATTTTCAAATTCCAATAGCACCCGAGGACCAAGAGAAAACCACATTCACGTGCCCTTATGGTACTTTTGCTTATAAACGCATGCCATTTGGACTTTGCAACGCCCCTGCAACCTTTCAAAGGTGTATGATGGCGATTTTTCATGACATGATAGAAGAATGCATGGAAGTTTTCATGGATGACTTTTCAGTCTTCGGTGATACATTTAAATCATGTCTAGTTAATCTGGAACGAATGCTAATTAGATGCGAAAAATCAAATCTAGTACTTAATTGGGAGAAATGCCATTTCATGGTTAAAGAAGGCATCGTTCTTGGGCATAAAATTTCAAAAGAAGGAATTGAAGTGGATAGAGCTAAAGTAGATGTAATTGCTAAACTTCCACATCCCACCAATGTTAGAGGAGTTAGGAGTTTTCTAGGGCATGCCGGTTTTTACCGACGTTTCATAAAAGATTTTTCTAAAATTGCCACTCCTATGAATAAACTCCTAGAAAAGGATGCGCCATTCATCTTTTCAGATGAGTGTATCAAATCTTTTAATATTCTTAAAGAAAAACTCACTAATGCGCCGATCATGATAACACCAAATTGGAATCTACCATTTGAACTAATGTGCGATGCAAGTGATTTTGCAATGGGAGCCGTTTTAGGACAAAGGATTGAAAAACGATTTCAACCTATATATTATGCTAGTAAGACATTACAAGGAGCACAAACGAACTATACAACTACTGAAAAAGAACTCCTTGCTATTGTCTTTGCTTTTGACAAATTTCGATCATATCTCGTTCTAGCAAAAACGGTGGTCTATACCGACCATTCTGCTCTTAGATACCTATTTTCAAAACAAGATGCTAAACCAAGATTAATCCGTTGGATCTTACTCTTACAAGAGTTTGATATTGAAATCCGAGATAAAAAAGGAGCAGAAAATCTCGCCGCTGATCATCTTTCTCGTCTTGAAAATCCCGAATTAGAAGTTCTAAATGAATCAGCCATACAAGACAACTTTCCTGATGAATATCTATTGAAGATAGATTATAAAGAAATCCCATGGTTTGCAGACTATGCAAACTACTTAGTTTGTGGATTCCTTGAAAAAGGATTATCGTACCAAAGATGAAAGAAATTCTTCAGTGATATAAAACACTATTTCTGGGAAGATCCACATCTGTTTAAAAGTTGTCCCGATGGAATAATACGCCGATGTGTATTTGGAGATGAAGCTAGTAAAATTTTAAACCATTGTCACACAGGACCAACAGGAGGGCATTATGGGCCTCAACTAACAGCAAGAAAAGTTTATGAAGCTGGATTCTATTGGCCTACAATTTACAAAGACGCACACCTTCTTTGCAAATCCTGTGATGCATGTCAAAGGGCCGGAAAAATAAGTCAACGTGATGAAATGCCACAAAATGTCATCCAAGTATGTGAAGTATTTGACATTTGGGGTATTGACTTTATGGGTCCATTTCCAAAATCTCATAATAATCTATATATACTCGTAGCCATTGATTATGTATCTAAATGGGCAGAAGCACAAGCTCTCCCAACTAACGATGCACGAGTTGTAGTCAACTTTTTAAAACGTCTTTTTGCAAGGTTTGGAACACCGAAAGCTTTAATAAGTGATCGGGGTACTCATTTTTGTAATAATCAACTTGAGAAAGTTCTTAAAAGATATGGAGTAACTCATAAAATCTCCACCGCATATCATCCACAAACAAGTGGACAAGTTGAAAATACCAACCGAGCTTTAAAACGTATTCTAGAGAAAACCGTAGGATCAAATTCGAAGGAATGGTCCATTAAATTGGAGGATGCACTCTGGGCTTTTAGAACAGCCTACAAAACTCCAATTGGAACCACACCTTTTAGACTCGTTTATGGAAAAGCATGTCATCTTCCAGTAGAAATTGAACACAAAGCATTTTGGGCTTTGAAGACATGTAATCTTGATTTACATGAAGCCGGACGTCTACGATTAAGTCAACTAAATGAATTAGAAGAATTAAGACATGAAGCATACGAAAATTCGTTAATCTATAAAGAAAGAACGAAGAAATGGCATGATAAAAGAATCAGAAGTTCAAAAGAATTTAAAGAAGGAGACAGAGTTCTTCTTTTCAATTCACGATTCAAGCTATTTCCTGGAAAATTGAAATCAAGATGGTCTGGACCATTCATAGTCAAAAGAGTTTTCCCATACGAAACGATAGAATTAATAAATTCAAATGGGATTGAATTTAAAGTTAATGGTCACAGAGTTAAACATTACATACATGGTCCGATGGAAGTCGACAACGAAGTTAATCACAATTTCGACACCACAGCTAACTAAGTGTGGGGAGAATCAAGTCTTTAAAGGATAATATGTATTTCTGTTAGAGTTAGATTGTCTGTTTTCGTGTAGTTCTCGAAAATGGAACACGTATGGTCTTTCCCTAGCAGACCCTAAAGAACTAGTCTTCTCCCCCCATTCTGAATTTTTATTTTTTTAGGTTTTTACAAAATGAAGACTGCCTGTGAACTAAACCATGGTCTAATGCTACACGCTTTGATCACTAAAAGAAATAATGACATACTACCGAGCGAAATAGTATCAGTAATCAGAGAAAGAATGGACGGAGTTAGAAAAGAATCCAGATGCGAAGATAATAAGTTACAATTTGGTAAAGGAAAATCAAAATCCGCAGCGAAAAGAAGAGCACGACACCTAGAACGATGTCACAAATGTGGAAAATGGTCACATGGAGGTAAATGTTCCAATAATCAAACCTATTCAAATACCGAATTTGTTACTTTATGCAGAGATGGACCGTTCATATGTTTAGAAGAAAAGACACTGAATGCTCGAGGTTACGCCTATGTAGCCATGGAAAACCAATTAAACCGACTATCTTATGAATGGGATAGATCATATAACTAAGAAATCTATTTCACAGGTATGTCTGTACAGTTTTTAGTTTTTATTTTTATTTTTAACCTTTTGATAATAAACGCTAATTTGTTCGCTAAAAAGTATTAAATTGGTATTGAATAAAATTAGGTTTGGCGACCGAAATTATTGATATCATTCAAAAATTTATTACATCACTGCGAAATTTAACGTTTATTCTTAAGGTATAAATATCTTTAATCAATCAACCCAAAATATTTCAAAAATTCGTCATGAGTTAAATTAGGTCTTGGAACCGAAATTACTTTACCGAAAAGAGGGGCGCATATTTTTGATAATATTTGATTGATTAAAGTGGGATAAAAAGACAAAAAGATTTTTAAATTTATTTTTACCATGTTTTTAAAAATTAATATTTAAATCTTAAATTAATATTGTAAACTTTGTAAAAACAATATATTTAAAATATTTGAAAAATTAATATAAGTTTGATATGAATTTATGAATTTTTAAATTAAGTTTGGTGTGAATTTTTAATTTTTAAAATATAAATTTTTAATTTTATGCATTTCAAATTTTAAGTTTGGTGTGAATTTTTAATATTAATTTTGAATTTCATATTTAAGTTGTGTGAATTTAAAAACAAAAATTTACTTTATCTCATTAAGTTAAGAATATGATTTTTAAAATTCGTCGTAAGTTGAAGACTAGGTCTTTGAACCGAAATTGCTTTACCCGAGGGAGGGACGAGAACTTTTATTATCATTATTTTTAATCTTATTGAATTAGAGTATGCCAAAAACATTGAAAAAACCCAAAAATCTTAGCTTTTAAAACAATCGCTACAAAAAGACAAATTTTAAAACTTTGTCGAAGGACGGACTAGGACATCGATCCGAAACGACCTCGTCCTAAATAACAAGGGAAACAAAATTTTAAAATTAAGTACTTAATTGTTTCAAAAGTTAATGATTATAAAAAAAAAAAAAAAAAAATATACCAAACTCCGCGAGTCGCGGAGTTTGGAGCTTAAATCTCCGCGAGTCGCGGAGAGACTAAAAACCGGAAAAAAAATATAACTGCAGAACAGATCAGTCCCCAACCCAAAACAACAAAAACACAGCGAATTCTGCACCCGAAAAACACCCCCAAAAATCCCAATTTTTAACCGTTAATCACCAAATTTTTTGCTAAAATCATGTTGAGAAGGATGCTATCTAAGAATTACTCAAGAAAAACGGTAAATTTCTACACCTAAACACCATTTAATCCGAAATTTGGTGTTCTTGAGCTATTTTTTCCCCAATTTGATTTTGATGTTTTTTAGTGTAATTAGACTTAAATTGTTTATGTATTATGCTTGTATAACCTAGATTGATGCTGTTTAACATGATTAGAAGCCTTAAACTTCAAATTTTGAGTAATCTAGGATTTGTGTTCTTGAGCAATTTGGGGCTTTTTGATATAAACAGGTTATGGCCGATTTTTGTCATGAATTGTTGCTAAAATAAGTAGTGAAACATGTCTAGGTAGTTAAATGATCCAAACTTTGAGCCTAAACATGATTTTGAGAATTAAAGTAGACTTTTTCAAGTCTAAAATTCATGAACTTGATTTTTGAAAGATAATGCCATTTGAGACTTGTTTAATTGCTAGTAATGATTATTTTGACATGTTATTTGAGTTGAATGCTTATGAACTTGGCGAACATTTTCGTATATGCTTATTTGAAAAAGTGTAGATTTGATAAAAATGTGAAAATAAGCTTAAGTTTGATATAAATTGATAATGTCATTGTAATTATTTTGATTGATGATTTTGCTGACACTAATGCATATTTGGATGCACAAAAATTGTGTTTGATGTGTTTTGCAGAATGAAAGGGGTGAATCTTCATCCCAAGCCCGCAATGCTCCTGCTGAGAATTTGGAACAACAGGAGGTGGATAACTACTACAAGCAGGATGTACCTCATCCAGTCATGACCTTTTCCGATATGCATTTGGAAGAGTTGCACCCGAACCTGAGATTTGACAGACTTTGGATAGATTATCCAAAATATCAACGGGGTTTGCATACTCTTCATTCCAAGGTTGTTGAGGTACCAAGGGTCATAGAATGGGGACCCTTAGAAGCTGTAGAATTGGCCGGGCCAATTAGGGAATTACTTGTACAGAGGTATGGTAATTCTTCTTTTAATGACTGGGTACATTTATTCACCATACGTAGACCTGTATATAAAGTATGGTGTGAAGAATTGTTATGTAGTATAGAGTTGAATGATCGGGTAGCTAGTTTAACCGATCGTTCTTTTATTAGATTTTTGTTAGGCGGTTCGATGCGCCACATGTCTTTACTGGACATGGCTCAGGCTTTACGTATATATACGCCTGAGGAGTTAGCGTCTGCCGATTGTAGAGGATTGATACTAAACGGTAGAAAGATAGATGAGAATTTTGATACACACGGTGTGTGGAGTCAAATGACAAGCCATCACCGTTTCAAAGGGGGAAACTACTCTTATTTGGATATAGATAGAGCCGAATTAAGAGTGATACATAGGTTTTTAGCTAATTCGATTACACAAAGGGGTAAGAACAAAGAAAAAGTAAATGAACAAGATTTGTTTTACCATATGTGTATTCGAGACCCACAAAGCGCTGTAAGTATACCATATTGTGTGGGTTATTATTTATCAGCTATGGTTCGGGGGATGCGACCACATAGCATAATAGGAGGTGGTATTTTTATTACTTTGATTGGTGAATATCTCGGTGTGGATATAAGTCGGGGGGGATTATTACTAGAAGAGCCGGAACCCCGCGACACTATAGGTTTAAATGTATACCATGGTGCGAAAGTTTTGAAGAGGCGAAATAACGCCGCAGTACGATACCATGGTAGACATCCACAGGTGGAGAGAAACCAACAACAAGGTAATGTAGGAGGGGGGAATGAGATGCAAGAAATGCATAGGTTTATAGCTTCTCAGGAATACGAAAATGCTAGACAGAGAGCATTTGAAGATTGGCAAGTTCATCAGAACCAGATCATAGCTCATTGCCAACATATAGGTAGAAACTATATTCCTACACCGAAATCCATCTTCCCTCCTTGGTCTATAGAGATGCAGCCACCATATCCTACGTATGATCCTGCCGAAGCATTCTATAGCACTTATGGTTATGCCTGGAACCCCTATTGGTACCAATATCATCCTTAGTTTACTTATTATTTTTTATTATTTTGTAATTTGTAATTATTGATACGTTTAATACTTTTGTTAATATTGTAATCATTTTTATAATTATCTAACTTTTATTCTTAGACTTTAATAATTTTTGAATGTGGGGTAATATACCAAACTTCAAAAATATGTATATATGTTTGCAGTTTATCTTATGTACACAACAGGGTAAAACAACGCATTTTCAAAGACTGGCATTAAGTTCAGCAAAAGCAACTAATTTTGACGACAAGATGCAAAATATATGTGAAATAACAACAAGACGGAATGAACAAATGATGTGCACCATTTATCATTCAGCAAACAAACGCCAATATATTTGGAAACTTTGGTAAAAATTTAATCATTTTCACACAAATCACCCTCAATAATTTAAATTGTTACTGATTTCTTGCAAATGAGGGCATTGCAAGATCTTAAGTGTGGGAAGGGGTTAAATTCTTTCGGATTTTAAAATTTTTATATTAAACACTTGGTTACCATTAAAAATACTAGTAAAGCAGTAGTTGTATTAGAATCTAGTGCTCTCTGATAAAAAAGAACAGCCCTAGTCTTATATACTGACTACCCAATTCTAGTAAAATTTTTCAAAATTTTCAATTAAATGAATTCAAAATCATGTTTATACATATTTATGAACGATAAAACTAGGTTTTAACACCGAAATTATTGTTACCTCGGAAAGGACATAAATTAAGAAACAAACTAAAATGTTAAAATTCATTTAAAATGGAATAGAGGACGATAAAAAGGAAAATAAAAGCCAAGTGTGGGAAAATTTACCAAGTTATTTTAAACATATGTCACATATATCTGTAACAAATAACTGAAAATACTTTTGCTTTGGACTAAACTAAACTGTTTTACCCGATGAAAGAAAAGAAGAGATGGATCTACACGATGAATCAATTCCATCATTAAAAGGAAGTAAAGTCTTCCGAAAAATACACGCGCTTCTTGATTTAGGTCATGAAGTTGTCGTCCAGACCAGCTGTAGGTTGACGAAAAATCTAGAAAAGTCATCTCTAAAATCAGCAGGAAATCCACGGACCTCAGCATCAAACAGGGTCGCCAAGTGGTCAGATTTATCCTAACCATGAGAAGGATTTATCTCGTACAATGGGGAGGCACCATGCAAATTAGCTGGATAAGACTAATGAATTAGATCCCCAGAAAGGATAATCTCCTTAAAGATTAAAAATCAGCTTTTAAGACTGATATTACTCAATCCTAGAGATTGACCTTAAAGATTGAGAATTACAAACTCATGGAATTCGATGATATCTAAACTCGAGCTTAAACGAGAAAATATTTTGATCAAAATTATAAACCGATTTGTTTTCTGAAAACCCTATTTTCAATGCGTTCATTACCATTGAACGTAAAATCCTAGGAATTCACCTGGAATTCATTAGGTCACCTGAACTAAATCGGGTGTCAACCGTAAGAACGGTGGTTGCATAGCATGGTCAAAGACAGGACCTTGTGCCAGGCCGAAAAATTATAAGGGTGAGCTTTACTATTGCTCCTACCAAGGATAGTAATTGCGTCCGACACGTTATAGACCATAATCAAAAGCATGTCACGGGACATTGCCTTAACAGTTGCTTGTTCAACGCTTTCCTTTCAACCGGACGGTAGTTTACCGAAAGGTAATATACGGGACAAGTAAACTGGACGTGTTGCTTTCCAAATACAAGGTTAGCAAGTGGGTGACACAAAACCGCAAGTTTTGAGCTAAAATTTTCAAATCTGAAACCCACCAAACCCACAAAAATATTTTGCAAACACCGGTAAAGGGTTATTCCGGAAAACTTATCTAGGGTAAAAACTAGATTTCAAAAAAATCAAATGTTTTCATAAAGATCCAATTTCCTTAATGGATCTAAATTTTTATAGTCATGTGGGACTGTAAACCATATCGTTACTACCATTGTTTATACCGCCGTATAGAAATCACTGATGTACAAAGTGTGAAGAATAAAGAAGTGATTCTAGTATTTCAAGACAATATTGCTTGAGGACAAGCAACGCTCAAGTGTGGGAATATTTGATAATGCTAAAAACGAACATATATTTCATAGCATTATTCCTCAAGAAAGACAAGCTTTTAGTTGCAATTGTTCTATTTACAAGAGATATTCGTTTAAATAATAAAAGGTGAAGACAAAAGACAGATTCGACGAATTGAAGACGCAAACGACCAAAAAGCTCAAAAGTACAAAAGACAATCAAAAAGGTTCCAATTATTGATAAGAAACGTCTCGAAATTACAAGAGTACAAGATTCAAAACGCAAAGTACAAAATATAAAATTGTACGCAAGGACGTTCGAAAATCCGGAACCGGGACCAGAGTCAACTCTTAACGCTCGACGCAACGGACTAAAAATTACAAGTTAACTATGCATATAAATATAATATAATATATAATTAATTATATTAATTATATATATATTATATATATATATTATAAAACCGTCGGCAGAGAAACTCCAAGGGTGTGAGCTGTAAATACATTCTCCGCGACTCGCGGAGTTTGAAGAGGATTTTGCCGCGAGTCGCGGAGCCCCAAAAATCAACTCTGGCTATAAAGCAAACCGAATTCTGATCATTTTTCATATTCTATTTCTCTCATCTCTCTATCTATACGATATATATATATATATAATTTATATTTTAATTTTAATTTTAATTATAATTCTAATAATAAGGGTATGTTAGCGAATGTTGTAAGGGTGTAAGTCGAAATTCTGTCCGTGTAACGCTACGCTATTTTTAATCATTGTAAGTTATGTTCAACCTTTTTATATTAATGTCTCGTAGCTAAGTTATTATTATGCTTATTTAAAACGAAGTAATCATGATGTTGGGCTAATTACTAAAATTGGGTAATTGGGCTTTGTACCATAATTGGGGTTTGGACAAAAGAACGACACTTGTGGAAATTAGACTATGGGCTATTAATGGGCTTTATATTTGTTTAACTAAATGATAGTTTGTTAATGTTAATATAAAGATTTACAATTGGGCGTCCTTATAAATTACCATATACACTCAATCGGACACGATGGGCGGGGTATTTATATGTACGAATAATCGTTCATTTAACAGGACACGGGAATGGATTAATAGCCACTAGAATAATTAAAACAGGGGTGAAATTACATTCAAGGGTAATTGGTGTAATTGTTAACAAAGTAGTAAAACCTTGGTTTACACGCAGTCGATAACCTGGTGTATTCATTAAACAAAGTATTAAAACCTTGTTACAATTCGAATCCCCAATTAGTTGGAATATTTAACTTCGGGTATAAGAATAATTTGATGAGGACACTCGCACTTTATATTTATGACTGATGGACTGTTATGGACAAAAACCAGACGGACATATTAAATAATCCAGGACAAAGGACAATTAACCCATGGGCATAAAACTAAAATCAACACGTCAAACATCATGATTACGGAAGTTTAAATAAGCATAATTCTTTTATTTCATATTTAATTTCCTTTATTTTATATTTAATTGCACTTCTAATTATCGCACTTTTATTTATTGTTATTTAATCGCACTTTTAATTATCGTACTTTTTAATTATCGCAATTTTATTTTATCGCACTTTTATTATTCGCAATTTCATTATCGTTATTTACTTTACGCTTTAATTTAAGTCTTGTATTTATTTAATATTTTACATTAGGTTTTAACTGCGACTAAAGTCTTAAAATCGACAAACCGGTCATTAAACGGTAAAAACCCCCCTTTATAATAATAATATTACTTATATATATATTTGTATTTTTAATAAAAGTAAACTAATATAGCGTTGAGCTTTGTTTAAAGATTTCCCTGTGGAACGAACCGGACTTACTAAAAACTACACTACTGTACGATTAGGTACACTGCCTATAAGTGTTGTAGCAAGGTTTAAGTATATCCATTCTATAAATAAATAAATATCTTGTGTAAAATTGTATCGTATTTAATAGTATTTCCTGCTAAAATTAATAACTATTTTATATACACCTCGCATAACATCAGTGATCTAGCCTAAGACGTGTATACACTGGGTCGTGAATTGATTCAAGATAATATATATCGATTTATTTCTGTACATCTAACTGTGGACAACTAGTTGTAGGTTACTAACGAGGACAACTGACTTAATACACTCAAATCTTTAAAACATAATAAAAATGGTTGTAATTATATTTTGATCATACTTTGATATATATGTACATATTTGTATAGGTTCGTGAATCGATCTGTGACCAAGTCTTATTTCCGAGGAAGGAAATATCTGTGAAAGTGAGTTATAGTCCCACTTTTAAAATCTAATATTTTTGGGATGAGAATACATGCAGGTTTTATAAATGATTTCCAAAATAGACACAAGTACGTGAAACTACATTCTATGGTTGAATTATCGAAATCGAATATGCCCCTTGTTATTAAGTCTGGTAATCTAAGAATTAGGGAACATACACCCTAATTGACGCGAATCCTAAAGATAGATCTATTGGGCCTAACAAACCCCATCCAAAGTACCGGATGCTTTAGTACTTCGAAATTTATATCATATCCGAAGGGTGTCCCGGAATGATGGGGATATTCTTATATATGCATCTTGTTAATGTCGGTTACCAGGTGTTCACCATATAAATGATTTTTATCTCTATGTATGGGATGTGTATTGAAATATGAAATCTTGTGGTCTATTGTTACGATTTGATATATATGTAGGTTAAACCTATAACTCACCAACATTTTTGTTGACATTTAAAGCATGTTTATTCTCAGGTGAATACTAAGAGCTTCCGCTGTTGCATACTAAAATAAGGACAAGATTTGGAGTCCATGTTTGTATGATATTGTGTAAAAACTGCATTCAAGAAACATATGTCGATGTAATATATTTCTATTGTAAACCATTATGTAATGGTCGTGTGTAAACAGTATATTTTAGATTATCATTATTTGATAATCTATGTAATATTTTTTTAAAACCTTTATTGATAAAATAAAGGTTATGGTTGTTTTAAAAATGAACGCAGTCTTTGAAAAACGTCTCATATAGAGGTCAAAACCTCGCAACGAAATCAATTAATATGGAACGTTTATAATCAATATGAACGGGACATTTCAGTTGGTATCTGAGCGTTGGTCTTAGAGAACTAGAAATTTGCATTAGTGTGTCTTATCGAGTTTGTTAGGATGCATTAGTGAGTCTGGACTTCGACCGTGTATTCTTTAAAAATGATTGCTTAACATTTTTGTTGAAAACTATATATTATTAACATGTAAATATTATGTGATATATTAATCTCTTAATATGTTTAATATTGTGTGATAGATGTCTACCTCTAGCACAAATCCCATTGACTCACCTAATAATAACGAAGAGTCAAATATATATTGGCAAGATTCACAAGTTCCCGAAGAACCGGAAGAAGAGGAAACGGAACCGGAAGAAGAGGAACCGGAAGAAGAGGAACCGGAAGAAGAAGAGGTTCTGGAGGGGGGAATAGTTGGAACCACAGAAAACCGGTCAAATAAAAGAAAATCCTCAACTAATGGACCAAAGTTAATAATGGTCAATGGTGTTTCTGCTAAGGAAGCAAAATATTGGGAAAATTACCAATTTTCCGATGAATCGGATCCTGATGAGGATTCTGATGATGTTATAGAAATTACCCCGACCCAATTTAATGAGGCAAAAGAAAATAATAAGGGAAAATGCATCAAAATAGAGAAATCTGATTTCGACCCCGATGAACTTTATATGTACCGTCAACACCCGTATTTTCAATATCGTGACAATAACCCGGGAACCTCTAAACCACCAGGTTTTTCTAAATCAATGTGGAAAACGATGACTCGTATTAGAGGAACATCATATATCCCTAGAAGATTAGGAAAAAGAACCAAGTCCGAAGAAGAAGAAACCAGTGATTCAGATTAGAGGGGTGTGAGCATTTTGTGTAATAAATGTATCGTAGATTTGTAGTGTGCTTGTACTTTTATGTTCTATGTAAAAATTGCTTGTATTGTTTGTTTTTACGAATCTAATACTTGTCTATTTTATAGTATAAAAACAAAATGGACGTTAAGGGTAGACAATCGAATATTTTAGAAGACCTACTAGAGGATATGACTGAGGAAATCTTGTCTAGAGTCGGTCAGAATTCATCAGCACATTTAGTTATGGTGAAATTAACTTGTCAAACATTTGAAAGACTTTCCAGAAATGCCTTAGTTTATAAAAGGCTTTCCTTTGATAGGTGGGGTATATCACATTGGGGAGACTTTAAGTTACGCCGTGTTTTCTTTAAAGCGTTAAATACGGGGAACCCAAATGCAATTTTACGCTACGGGTTAAGAACCTATTTTGACTCAACATATCCCAACATAGAATTTCGTGAATTAGAAAGAGCTTCTAACATGCAACATAAAGAAGCATGTTATGCTTACGGGTTAGTGATGTTCGCTTCTTACCAAAGTGAGAAAAAGAACATCGGTTTGCAGCTTTTAAATAAAACTTTCCCACAAGTGATGGATTCAGTAGTTGGGGTGAGAAACAAGGTTTTTAGATTATTACGGGGCTGTTGGACATTACGAAACCCTCGTCCTTTTGACGACATTACAACATGCTGCCTAGCTAATGGTCATAATGGTTATTTTCCACAAGACCAAGGATGGGAAGTCGTCTTAGTAAAACCAGAATGCATGACTTGTTTCTGGACTTATGAATTAGGTGTCTTTATTTCCTTTGCTGAACAACTTACGTATTAACTAGATTTATCTTCAAAACTGTCCTGTATCATAGTGTACTATATTTCATGTTATATGTAATATAGTGAAGTTGTAAGTTTGAAGAATATTTGTATGTGATATATTATTATAATTAGTTTTTCATATGGAATTGTAGTAGTTGAATTGTATATTAGCTACTAAGTATGAACTTAACGGGTAGGTAGTACCCGAATTTAAACTTATAAAACGCTAATATGAAGAAAAATCTTTTATAAATGAGTTCATATTATGCTACGAGATACTATTGACTACTCTTAATATTCTCTATGATTAAATTGTTTCATTTAACTATTTTGAAGGAAATGGCACCGACTACTCGGCACACCTTGAATATGAGCGAAGAGGAATTTCGTGCCTTTCTTGCTTCAAACATAGCCGCAGTACAGGCCGCGCTACATACCAACAATAACTCTGAATCTAGCAATACAGCTAACGGCGCAAGAAATCGTGTAGGATGCTCCTACAAGGAATTCACTGCCTGCAAACCTTCATAAATTGATGGGACCGAAGGACCAATCGGATTGAAACGGTAGACCGAGAAAGTTGAATCGGTGTTTACCATAAGTAAGTGTGCTGAAGGTGACAAAGTGAAGTACGCTACGCATACCTTCACAGGTATTACGTTAACATGGTGGAATACCTATCTAGAGCAAGTGGGACAAGATGCTGCTTACGCGCTACCGTGGTCAGCATTCAAGCACTTGATGAACGAGAAGTACCGTCCCAGAACCGAGGTCAATAAGCTCAAGTCAGAACTTAGAGGGTTACGAACACAGGGATTTGATATTACTTCGTACGAAAGACGATTCACAGAATTGTGCCTATTGTGTCCGAGAGCTTTCGAAGATGAGGAAGAGAAGATCGACGCGTTTGTGAAAGGGTTACCGGAGAGAATCCAAGAAGATATAAGTTCACACGAGCCTGCCTCCATACAAAAGGCATGTAGAATGGCTCACAAACTAGTGAACCAGATTGAGGGAAGAATTAAAGAACAGGCGGCCGAAGAGGCCAACGTGAAGTTAGTCAAAAGAAAATGAGAGGAAAACGGTGATAAGAGTCACCAAAACAACCACAACTATCCTGACAATTGCAACATCAATCGCAACTACAACAAACGGCACAACAACAACAACAACTACAACAATCATCCCAACAACAATAACAACCGCAACAACAACAACAATCAGAAGCAGCTATGCCAAAGGTGTGAAAAGTATCACTCGGGGTTCTGCACCAAATTTTGCAACAAGTGTAAAAGAAATGGTCATAGCGCAGCGAAGTGTGAGGTCTATGGACCAGGGGTTAACAGAACGAAAGGAACAAATGGTGTCGGAACGAGTAATGGCGGAGCAAGTAGTGTCGGAGAAAGTTATGCCAATGTAGTTTGTTATAAATGTGGAAAACCGGGCCACATTATTAGAAATTGCCCGAACCAGGAGAACACGAATGGACAAGGCCGCGGAAGAGTTTTCAATATTAATGCGGCAGAGGCACAGGAAGACCCGGAGCTTGTTACGGGTACGTTTCTTATTGATAATAAATCTGCTTACGTTTTATTTGATTCGGGTGCGGATAGAAGCTATATGAGTAGAGATTTTTGTGCTAAATTAAGTTGTCCATTGACGCCGTTGGATAGTAAATTTTTACTCGAATTAGTAAATGGTAAATTAATTTAAGCAGATTATATATGCCGGAATCGAGAAATTAAACTGGGTAGCGAAATATTTAAGATTGATTTGATACCAGTAGAGTTAGGGAGTTTTGATGTAATAGTTGGCATGGACTGGCTGAAGGAGATGAAAGCAGAGATCGTATGTTACAAAAATGCAATTCGCATTGTACGAGAAGAAGGAGAACCCTTAATGGTGTATGGAGAAAAGGGCAACACGAAGCTACATCTTGTTAGTAATTTGAAGGCACAAAAACTAATAAGAAAAGGTTGCTATGCTGTTCTAGCACACGTCGAGAAAGTACAAACTGAAGAAAAGAGCATCAATGATGTTCCCGTCGCAAAAGAATTTCCTGATGTATTTCCGAAAGAATTACCGGGACTACCTCCACATCGATCTGTTGAATTTCAAATAGATCGTGTACCAGGAGCTGCACCAATAGCTCGTGCTGCTTACAGACTCGCACCCAGCGAGATGAAAGAACTGCAAAGCCAACTGCAAGAACTTTTAGAACGTGGTTTCATTCGACCAAGCACATCAGCATAGGGAGCACCTGTTTTGTTTGTCAAGAAGATGGATGGTACATTTAGATTGTGTATTGACTACAGAGAGTTGAATAAACTTACCATCAAAAACCGTTATCCACTGACGAGAACTGACGACTTATTTGATCAACTACAAGGCTCGTCGATTTATTCGAAAATTGATTTACGTTCTGGATATCATCAAATGCGAGTAAAAGAGGATGATATTCCAAAAATTGCTTTTAGGACGCGTTATGGTCATTACGAGTTTATGGTTATGCCATTTGGATTGACTAACGCACCAGCTGTGTTCATGGACCTTATGAACCGAGTGTGTGGGCCATATCTTGACAAGTTTGTCATTATTTTCATCGATGACATACTTATTTACTCAAAGAATGATCAAGAGCACGAAGAACATTTGAGAAAAGTGCTAGAAGTATTGAGGAAAGAAAAACTGTACACTAAGTTTTCAAAGTGTGCATTTTGGTTGGAAGAAGTTCAATTCCTCGGTCACATAGTGAACAAAGAAGGTATCCAGGTGGACCTGGCAAAGATCGAAACCGTTAAAAAGTGGGAAACCCCAAAAACTCCGAAGCATATACGTCAAGTTTTAGGATTGGCTGGTTACTACAGAAGATTCATCCAAGATTTCTCCAAAATAGCAAAACCCTTGACTGCATTAACGCATAAAGGGAAGAAATTTGAATGGAAGGATGAACAAGAGAAGGCGTTTCAGTTATTGAAGAAAAGCCTAACTACGGCACCTATATTGTCATTGCTTGAAGGAAATGATAATTTTGTGATTTATTGTGATGCATCAAAGCAAGGTCTCGGTTGTGTATTAATGCAACGAACGAAGGTGATTGCTTATGCGTCTAGACAATTGAAGATTCACGAGCAAAATTATACAACTCACGATTTGGAATTGGGTGCTGTTGTTTTTGCATTAAAGACTTGGAGGCATTATTTATATGGGGTCAAAAGTATTATATATACCGACCACAAAAGTCTCCAACGTATATTTAATCAGAAGCAACTGAATATGAGACAACGCAGATGGATTGAAGTGTTGAATGATAATGATTTTGGGATTCGATACCACCCGGGGAAGGCGAATGTGGTAGCCGACGCTTTGAGTAGAAAGGACAGAGAACCTATACGGGTAAAAGCTATGAATATAATTATTCGTACTAACCTTACTACTCAAATAAAGGAGGTGCAACAGGGGGTTGTAAAAGAAGGAAAGTTGAAGAATGAGATACCCAAAGGATCAGAGAAACATATTAATATTCGGGAAGATGGAACCCGATATAGGGCTGATAGAATTTGGGTACCAAGGTTTGGAGATGTGAGAGAAATGGTACTTAAAGAAGCACATAAAACCAGATATTCAATACATCTCGAAGCGGGGAAGATGTATAAAGATCTCAAGAAACACTTTTGGTGGCCGGGTATGAAAGCCGATATTGCTAAATATGTAGGAGAATGTTTGACGTGTTCTAAGGTCAAAGCTGAACATCAGAAACCATCAGGTCTACTACAACAACCTGAAATCCCAGAATGGAAATGGGAAAACATTACCATGGATTTCATTACTAAATTGCCAAGGACTGCAAGTGGTTATGATACTATTTGGGTAATAGTTGATTGTCTCACCAAGTCAGCATACTTCCTGCCAATGAGAGAAGATGACAAAATGGAGAAGTTGGTGCGATTGTATTTGAAGGAGGTTGTCTCCAGACATGAAATACCCGTCTCTATTATCTCTGATAGGGATGGTAGATGTGTTTCAAGGTTCTGGCAGACATTGCAACAAGCATTGGGGACTCGTCTAGACATGAGTACTGCCTATCATCCATAAACTAATGGGCAGAGCGAAAGGACGATAAAAACGCTTGAAGACATGCTACGTGTTGGGATTTAACAAGTTACAAAATGCTTAAAACATTTTAAGAATCAAACTTTGCGGAAGCATGTAATTACCAATTTTAAACTTGTTAAACTTTAACTAATTAAAGTTAAATCCCAATTAGGATCAAGTTGTGAAACATACTTACAAACTACAAGCAAGAAAGGAGTTTATACCTATTCCAAGCTTGGTAGAGAGTGATGAAGATGATGATGAAGAATAGAGCTTCAAATGGATGAAACCTCAAGTAGTTATACCCCAAGCTAACCACCAACACCTTTGCTTTTAGTTAGGATTTAATTGTAACACTTGAATGAACTTGCAAAAAAGATTTTGATCCCTCCTTTGCCCTTGAAAGCCCACGGCAACAGCAGCATAGGAGAGCCAAGGAGTGCAGTTTTTTTTTATGTCTTTTGCAAGTGTATATGTCCACCAAGGAGTCAAAGTGCATGTATATGGAAATGGGAAAGTATGGCCAAGTGTTGGAATCAATAGCATGCTTTCTTACACTCCCCATGCCACCCATTAGTTTTATAAAATTAATTAGTTTTAAATAAGATAAATGTTTTATAAAACTTTTATATAAAACTTCCATATATTTATAATGCACATTTTATAAACTTGCAAATATATTTATGTACATTTTATTATATAAAACCAATTTATATAAATGTGACATAAATTAATTAATTATTTAACCCATAAATAATTAATTCCATATTACATAAATTATTCCATAATTTATATATATATATATATATACACATCAAGTAATATTTAAGAAAACCATTTTTCTTAAAGTTCAAGTGTCGCGTATTTATTTAACAATCCAACCGTTAAAATAAATACATATAAAGTGTTGGTTAGCTTGTTATTGGGTATGACCCGACTTGGATCATAACATAGTGGCCACGTTAATTTAATATGTCTCTCGGGCATACGAAATACCTTCAATCTCCCACTTGCACGAGAAACATAAGAAATTAATGCAAGTGATGGATACCACCTAACGACCGTCCATCACCCCCAATATGTTATGACTTTTGCCATTCAATAACATCATCCCTTTCGAGTTCCCATCTCGAATATGAATAGGTGAATCTTTTCATTACATCCTTTCGTCCTAGATGTCATGTTGAATCCAAGAGACACAGAGTGATCACTCTCTTATAGATTTAACTTTATCAGGCCTTAGACATCTGACTCTCAACGAATAAGAGGGACAAATTCCATCTTGACTACATACGTCCTAAATACATACCTTGCATTATGCCTGAGCTCTTCCTTGTGAGCTACCATATTTCAGAATAGCGAAGGAAAGAATCAAGGCACAATACTTGGTAGATATCCGAACCCAATATGTATCTCATGTCAGAGGATACAACGATATTCGCCTTTACTCAAGATTACATGTGATCAACCACAAAGGCTCCATACAGTAAATCTTGAGAGCGGGTCTTCCAATATTTGTATCCCACAAATATCTATGAACCTTGGTAGCAACCTTGCCCTACATTCAACCTGAATGTATACCAATCCAAGTTCATAATAGTCTAAACCTCACATTTGTTCCCACAAATGTGATCGACTACGGAAATTTAGAATAATTGCTTATTCATGGATGAAATATGCAAAATAGGAACTTAACTCAAAATAAATTAAACCATAATTATATTAATGAGTTTGAACCACTTCGTTCCGTTACAATACTTAAAACAGATCATGACCAATCACTAGAATATCGAAGCCCTAATGCACAAACATGCCCTTCATGTTTTGCTCCATATAAGAGTTTCGTGAGTGGATCCGCTATGTTATGATCTGTGTGAACTTTGCGAATACATATCTTTCCCTTTTCAACTTCATCCCTAATGTAGTTGAATCTCCGCTCAATGTGACGGGTCTTTTGGTGAGCACGAGGTTCCTTGATTTGAGCAATCGCACCTTCGTTGTCACAAAAGATCTCAAGAGGGTCTTGAATGGTAGGGACCACTCCTAAGTTGTCGATGAATTTCTTCATCCATGCAGCTTCCTGAGCTGCCAGTGAGGCGGCAATGTACTCCGACTCTGTAGTGGATAACGCAACAACTTCCTGTTTTGAGCTCTTCCAAGAGACTGCACCACCATTTAACATGAAGACATAACCGGATTGTGATCGAGAGTCATCTCGATCAGTTTGGAAACTCGCGTCCACGTAACCTTTTACAGCGAGTTCTTCCTCACCAGACCCATATATTAGAAACATATCCTTAGTCCTTCTAAGGTATTTCAATATACTTTTAACAGCAATCCAATGACTGTTTCCTGGGTTGTTCTGGTATCTACTTGTCAAGCTTAGAGCGCATGACACATCCGGTCTAGTACATATCATTGCATACATGATAGACCCAATAGCGGATGCATATGGGACTTTCTTCATTCTCTCTTGTTCATCTTTCGTGGTAGGACACTGAGATGAACTGAGAATGGTTCCTCTTTGAATAGGTACCAAACCTTTCTTAGAGTTTTCCATCTTGAACCTTTTCAAGATTTTATCAATGTATGTACTTTGACTTAAACCTATCAATTTCTTGGATCTATTCCTATAGATTCCTATCCCCAATATGTATTGTGCTTCTCCAAGATCCTTAATGGAGAAGCAACCTTTTAGCCAAGTTTTGACTTCTTGCATTGTGGTAATATCATTCCCAAATAATAATATATCATCCATATATAGCACAAGGAACATTATAGAGCTCCCACTAGCCTTTTTGTATACACAAGCTTCATCACCATTCTTAATGAAGCCAAATTTCTTTGCCTCTTCATTAAAACGATGATTCCACATTCTAGATGCTTGTTTCAATCCGTAGATTGATTTCTTTAACTTGCATACCTTTTTAGGATTTTTCGGATCAACAAAACCTTCGGGATGTACCATATAGACATCTTCCTCAAGATATCCATTCAGGAAAGCGGTTTTGACATCCATTTGCCATATTTCATAGTCATAGTGAGCAGCAATGGCAAATAATATCCTAATAGACTTTAGCATCGCCACTGGCGAGAAAGTTTCATCATAATCAACCCCTTGAGTTTGAGTGAAACCTTTTGCTACAAGTCTAGCTTTGTATGTATCCAAGTTTCCATGTATGTCGGTTTTCATTTTGAAAAGCCATTTACAATCAACTAGCCTTGAGCCAGCAGGTTGTGTAACAAGTTTCCAAACTTGGTTGTCATACATGGATTGCATCTCAGCGTTCATGGCTTCCTGCCATTTATCTTTATCGATCCTTGATAAAGCATCTTGGTAGTTTATTGGTTCATCCAAATCAACCACATAGCAACCATCCATGAGAAACCCATATCTCTCAGGAGGATTACTAATCCTACCAGATCTGCGAACGTCTTGTGTATTTTGATCATCCATTTGATCATTCTCAACATTTTCATGTTGAGTGCAAGTGTCAACCAATTGTGTATCATCTACTTGATCTTGAACCTCCTCAAGATCTATCTTCCTTTCACTATTTCCTTCCATTAGGAACTTAGTTTCAAGGAATTCCGCCTTCCGAGCAACAAATACATTCTGCTCGGATGGATCATAGAAATAATATCCCATATCATTCTTGGGATATCCTATGAAGATACACTTCGTGGACCGAGCATTCAACTTATTAGGGACGTAACGCTTAGGGTAAGCTTCACATCCCCATACCTTTAAGTATGATAGAGATGGAGGTTTTCCAAACCACATCTCATGAGGTGTTCGTTCCACTTTCTTGGTTGGGGCCATATTTAAAATACGAGCCGCGGAGCATAGACAATAACCCCAAAATGATAGAGGTAACGAGCTTCTAGCCATCATAGATCGAACCATATCCATTAGGGTTCGGTTCCTCCTTTCGGAAACTCCATTCAGTTGGGGTGTTCCAGGAGGAGTGAGTTGTGAGATAATCCCACAACTTCTAAGATGATCTTGGAAGGCATCGCTTAGGTATTCACCCCCTCTATCGGTACGCAGTACCTTGATTGTCTTGTTGAGTTGATTTTGTACTTCGTTTTGATATTCTTTGAATGCTTCAAAAGTTTCATCCGTATGCCTTAACAAGTAGACATATCCGAAACGACTGAAGTCATCAATGAATGTAACAAAGTATCTTTCACCATTCCTAGTCATGGGCTTAAAGGGACCACACACATCCGAATGTATTAATCCCAATAAGTCTTTAGCCCTTTCATAGGTCCCTTTGAAAGGTGCTTTAGTCATTTTGCCTTGTAAACAAGATTCACATACATCAAACGAATCCATTTCAGTTGATTTTAAAAGTCCATTCTTTTGAAGTGTATGCATTCGGTTCTTGTTTATATGGCCAAGGCGACAATGCCATAAATAGGAATCACTCAAATCCCTTTTGAGTTTCTTGGTGCTTGTATGGTATATAGAGCTCGATGATGCGTCATCATGAACCAATTCATAAATTCCATTTGAAGGCGAAGCCTTGAAATAGAATACATTGTCTTTAGAAACATGAATATCATCATCAATAAAATTAACAACGTAACCACATTGTTTTAAGCGAGAAATAGAAATAATGTTTCTACACAAATCCGGAGTATACAAAACATTTTCTAAAATAAGTTCCAATCCGCTTGGAAACTTCAAAATAAAATCTCCTTGAGCTTTAACATGCACCTTTGCACCATTGCCCATATAGAGACTTGATGTTCCCGCCTTATGATCACTTCTTTTGAACCCCTGCAAAGAATTGCAAATATGAGTTCCACATCCCGTGTCTAATACCCATGTATTAGAAGAAGTAATACTAAGCTCTATATATACCATATATATATTACCTGAGGTTTGCCCTGCATCCCTCTTGTCCTTCAACTCCTTAAGATAGACCGGACAGTTTCGTTTCCAATGACCCATCTCACCGCAACCGAAACATGGGTCTTCTTTGGGGTTTGCCTTCTCGGTTACCTTTTGCTTATTAGCCTTGTTGATGGTTGGGGTAACCATCTTCCCTTTCCCTTTGCCTTGATGGGCGGGTCCTTTTCTCTTGGCCACCTTTGGCTTAGAGGTGTTACCTTTTGACCCACCTTGATCGATTGCTAACACGGGTAAAGCCCTTTTACCCATGCTAGTTTCCGCCGTTCTAAGCATACCATGAAGCTCACCTATGCTCTTATCCATCCCATTCATATTGTAATTAATTACAAATTGGTCAAACCTCTTTGACAAGGAGTTTAGGATAAGATCGGTGGCTAGCTCATTGGAAATGTTGAGGTTAAGACGGTTTGCGCAATCAATGAGGCTTTTCATTTTGAGGACATAGGAGGAGACGGATTGGGTGTCATCCATACAACATGCATGTAGCGCTCGAACCGTTTCGAAGCGCTCGACACGTGCTTGTTGAAGGAACATCTCCTTCAATTGCGTTATCATGTCATATGCACTATGATGTTCGAAATCCTTTTGGAGTTCGGGTATCATAGTCCCAAGCATTAGGCAACCAACTTGCACCGAATCGGCACAATATTTGTCATAGTAAGCCATGCCCTCCGTATCATCCATGTCGGGTTGATCGGGAATGGGGTCCTCCAACACATACGCTTTATCCTCGAGTTTGAGGACAATCCTAAGATTACGGAACCAATCCATAAAGTTCGTATGGTTGAGTTTGTCTTTCTCGAGGAGAGACCTTAACGATAGGTTGTTTAGGTTAAGTGGTGCGTTTTGCATGTTGTTGTTGTTATTAGCGGCCATCTACAAAATTAACAAAGTTCATTTAAGTATTGATTTCAAATTTAATCAATCAATACCCTTTAAATCCAATTGATATTTTTAGAATCCAACGGTAAACCAAATTTCGGTTAGGTGACCTTTATCCCGTTATTTGTTTTAGCTAGGTAGTCATTATATGACAATTGCAATCCTTTTGCAACTTCTAAGTTATGGGATCATGCAATCCTTTTGCATGGCATATTATCCCATCAACGCCTATTTGTTCATCATGCTTCGGTGACCCTAAGTTCATGATTCCCAAATCAAGTCGTCCTACTTGTGCTAACGTGTAAATTCAACATACTAGTGGTTAGGTGACCTTTATCCCACAAGTGTGCGAAATTTACCTTAATCATATTAGTTTGCTCATAACGGTTAGGTGACCTTTATCCCATTAAGAGTTCCCTAATATTTTTAAGTGTTTGCACAAAAGGATGGCATTTAACTTGTTTGTCTTGTTGTTAAAGGGATTTTAAGTTTCATAATTCTAGTTTAAGAAAGCTTTTATGCCATACACCAACATGCATTTAGTGTATGGTTCATTTGAAATCCATTTTCAAGTCATGTAATTTTAGCCAATTACTTGATATAAACCATTTTATATATATGATCCTTATCATGTTCTTAATAACCGATTATTAATGTCCTTTTAGCCGTTTCAATTTATCCGATTAAATTGTGGTTTGGTAAATATCATGTTGTTAATAATTTAACCAATTAAATTTTAGTTTTGCTTGTTGTTAACTTGTGTGATAACTTGTAGTAGCAACATACACAATCCACAATCATACAAGAAATAAAACAACCACGCATGCAAACAAATGTGTTCACAATCAAGCCGATTTGGTAGACATTTGTTTAGCCGAAAACAAATGTCACCGGTTAAGGGTTATAACACTAAGTAGGAGATTTCAAAATCTCCCACTTAATCTTGCATCCAAATGCATCTTCCAAGTCTTCATCTTGTATCTTCATTTTTACAAAAAATATATCCTAATACATTTTTCTAGAAAATGAAAATACAACCTAATCTATTTTACATACCAAATATAAAATAAATTACATAACCAAAATAATAAAATTACAAACCATATTGAATGAATATTACAACCACATGAATGAAATAATATTACATACCAAATGAATAGATTAATTCAACCAAACATGCAACCAAACAAACACAAGGTCAAGGCTTGATTGTGAACTCAACATGCAACCAAAATATGACCAAAGTGGAAGATCCAAAACCCATTTTGGGTCCCCAATATTTCGGCCAAGGCATTAAACCCACCCAAAACTTTAATTTTTGCATTTTACTATCATGCATGTACATAAAATGCAAAATATAAAGTGAGTATAACAACCATCTCGAAGCATATTTCAACAACCTCGGCTCTAGATACCATTGTTGGGATTTAACAAGTTACAAAATGCTTAAAACATTTTAAGAATCAAACTTTGCGGAAGCATGTAATTACCAATTTTAAACTTGTTAAACTTTAACTAATTAAAGTTAAATCCCAATTAGGATCAAGTTGTGAAACATACTTACAAACTACAAGCAAGAAAGGAGTTTATACCTATTCCAAGCTTGGTAGAGAGTGATGAAGATGATGATGAAGAATAGAGCTTCAAATGGATGAAACCTCAAGTAGTTATACCCCAAGCTAACCACCAACACCTTTGCTTTTAGTTAGGATTTAATTGTAACACTTGAATGAACTTGCAAAAAAGATTTTGATCCCTCCTTTGCCCTTGAAAGCCCACGGCAACAGCAGCATAGGAGAGCCAAGGAGTGCAGTTTTTTTTGATGTCTTTTGCAAATGTATATGTCCACCAAGGAGTCAAAGTGCATGTATATAGAAATGGGAAAGTATGGCCAAGTGTTGGAATCAATAGCATGCTTTCTTACACTCCCCATGCCACCCATTAGTTTTATAAAATTAATTAGTTTTAAATAAGATAAATGTTTTATAAAACTTTTATATAAAACTTCCATATATTTATAATGCACATTTTATAAACTTGCAAATATATTTATGTACATTTTATTATATAAAACCAATTTATATAAATGTGACATAAATTAATTAATTATTTAACCCATAAATAATTAATTCCATATTACATAAATTATTCCATAATTTATATATATATATATACACACATCAAGTAATATTTAAGAAAACCATTTTTCTTAAAGTTCAAGTGTCGCGTATTTATTTAACAATCCAACCGTTAAAATAAATACATATAAAGTGTTGGTTAGCTTGTTATTGGGTATGACCTGACTTGGATCATAACATAGTGGCCACGTTAATTTAATATGTCTCTCGGGCATACGAAATACCTTCACTACGAGCATGTGTTATTGATTTCGGAAACAGTTGGGATCGACACCTACCGTTAGCAGAATTTTCCTACAACAACAGTTATCATTCTAGTATTGAGATGACGCCGTTTGAGGCACTTTATGGTAGAAAGTGCAGGTCTCCGATTTATTGGAATGAAGTGGGGGATAGACAGATTACGGGTCCGGAGATAATACAAGAAACTACCGAGAAAATCATCCAAATTCAACAACAATTGAAAACCGCCCAGAGTCGACAAAAGAGCTACGCGGACAGTAAAAGAAAAGATATAGAGTTTGAAATTGGAGAAATGGTCATGCTTAAGGTTTCACCTTGGAAAATTGTTGTTCAATTTGGTAAACGGGGGAAACTAAATCCAAGGTACATTGGACCATTCAAGATTATAGATCGTGTCGGACCAGTTGCTTACCAACTAGAGCTACCTCAACAACTCGCGGCTGTACATAACACTTTCCACGTCTCAAATTTGAAGAAATGTTTTGCTAAAGAAGATCTCACTATTCCGTTGGACGAAATCCAAATCAATGAAAAACTTCAGTTCATTGAAGAACCCGTCGAAATAATGGATCGTGAGGTTAAGAGACTTAAGCAAAACAAGATACTGATTGTTAAGGTTCAATGGAATGCTCATAGAGGACCCGAGTTCACCTGGGAGCGTGAAGATCAGATGAAGAAGAAATACCCGCATCTATTTCCAGAAGATTCGTCAACACCTTCAACAGCTTAAAATTTCGGGACGAAATTTATTTAACGGGTAGGTACTGTAGTGACCCGAACTTTTCCATGTTTATATATATTAATTAAGATTGATATTTACATGACTAAATGTTTCCAATGTGTTAAGCAATCAAACTTATTAAGACTTGATTAATTGAAATAGGTTTCATATAGACAATTGACCACCCAAGTTGACCGGTGATTCACGAACGTTAAAACTTGTAAAAACTATACGATGATATATATGTGGTTATATATATAGTTAACATGATTTTATTATAAGTAAGTATCTCATTAGGTATTTTAACAATGAGTTATGTACATAAAAATAAGACTATTAAATTAAGAAACTCAAAAACGATATATATAACGATTATCGTTATAACAACGTCTTACTAGGTACATATGAATCATATTAAGATATTGATACACTTGGTTAATTATATTAAATGATAATTAAATATATCATTAAGTGTATTAACAATGAACTACATATGTAAAAATAAGACTACTAACTTAATGATTTCGAAACGAGACATATATGTAACGATTATCGTTGTAACGACATTTAACTGTATATATATGTAACATCCTTGAATCGGGCCTAGTTGAAATGGTCTATTTTGCCGTTGTGTGGTTTTATATGTTTTTATTTTAATTAACATTTATTGTTATTTGATGACGTGGTTAGGACCAGTTTGTGACAAGGGTCACAGAACAGGTTTGTTTATTTAATTAGGACTTCGTTTGGGTTGCCAAATGATGTACGAAAGATATCAGATAACTGATAAATACCCGTGTGTTGTGATGTATGAGTTTTAAGACTCATAAGTGTTTGGTGGGAGGGTTATTCTTCCATTTTCTAGAAAATTCCCCAAACCCACCCGTTCACTCACCTCTCCATCCTATCAAACCCTAATCATCAAAACTTGTTCTTGAGCTCAAATTGATCTTGGAATCTTGTTCCTTGTTGTCTACTGATTCTAACAAGGTAAGAAACATGTGTTTTTGTGTTCAATTCATGGTTAAATTCATAGTTTTGTGTAAGTTTTGTAAAAAGCTTGATTTTGTGTCAAAACCCATGAATTTGATGTTGTTATAGTCCAAACTTTGTGGGTTTATAGTCTATAACATGTAGTGATTGAGTTGTGGTAAGTTTTGGTGTCGAAAATGAGCTCTAGATCGAGTTTTGGCGATTTTAGCTTGAAGTCCGTAACTTGTGTTCAGTTTCTAAAGAAGATGAATACAGTCGGCCGACTGTCGGTCGACAGTCGACCGACTGAGGGTTGAACCGGCCGATTAACGAAGACAACCGACCGACTGGGATTTACATTCGGCCGATTGATGTAATACCAAGTGAGTCGATCGACTGAGAAGGTCAGTCGACCGATTGTGTAGACAGTCGACCGACTGTCAGTGTCAGTCGACCGACTGAGTGTCCAGGGCAGAATATTTTACCAAAGTGTTGAGTTTTAGTTGTTATGCTGCCCGTTTGTATTTTGATGATTTTGATGTAAATTTTGAAAGTGCACAAGTGTTAAGGAGAAAAATTTTAGCGGACATCTTTTCTGACAAAAAATTTTTATATTGTGTTATTTGGTGTTAACGGACAGAAACTAACTTGTGTATATGTTTTCTCAGGAGAAAAGGAGAAAGAGAAGGTTCAGTGATTAGATAGCTGAATACCTTCTCGTTTGCTGGTATTTGGTGAGTGAGACTAACTGGAGAATATAGTATATTGTAGCATGTTATATTATGATTGCCATGCTTGTTAGATATACTTATTGTTGTGATTAGTTAGTACCTTGTAATGACTGCATGTTAGTTGATGCTTGTCTGCTGGAGTCCAGTGCGTCCCTATCTTGTGGTAGCCTAATTCGATAGGAGAGATCAACCTGCGGGTTGGGTTCCTCATGTGGTAGCCTATTTGCATCCGTGTAGTATATGTTTGAATGACGCGTACGTCGCGTGTGGATGATTTATGCAGCACGGTATGTAGGAGGAACTTCCGGTAAACCCCAGCCCGATCAACTGGAGGTTAATGGTTTGGCCGAACCGCCGGAGTCTCTGTAGACTGCACTACTGGGTGATGTTTGTGTGTTAGACTATGTGACATGATTAGTATAACACTTATGTATGCTATGGCCTGTAGTTAGTCGTACTCACTTAGCTTCGTGCTAATTCCCCTCCATCTCCTCCCTGCAGGTTATTAGCTTTTGTAGATTATGCTTTTGGGGAGAAGACGGGCTTGCGATGTTGTGTTTGACAATGAAGAAACTCTGATGTGTCTTTTCTGTTAAAACTAAATTTTGTTGTAATGTCACGTGACACCAGATGTATTAGTTTAATGCTAGCTGTCAAATGTTTTGGATATGTAAATATTATATGTTTATGTTATTATAATGGTTCAATTAATATAAATGCTTCCGCCACGTATTTAAAAAAAAAATAAAAAATTCAGCGGTGTCACAATATATCATACTAAGATATATTATATATCATAATATTATGATAATGTAACAATTTAACATCTCATTTGATATAATAAACAATGGGTTAACAACATTTAACAAGATCGTTAACCTAAAGGTTTCAAAACAACATTTACATGTAACGACTAACGATGACTTAACGACTCAGTTAAAATGTATATACATGTAGTGTTTTAATATGTATTCATACACTTTTGAAAGACTTCAAGACACTTATCAAAATACTTCTACTTAACAAAAATGTTTACAATTACATCCTCGTTCAGTTTCATCAACAATTCTACTCGTATGCACCCGTATTCGTACTCGTACAATACACAGCTTTTAGATGTATGTACTATTGGTATATACACTCCAATGATCAGCTCTTAGTAGCCCATTTGAGTCACCTAACACATGTGGTAACCATCATTTGGCAACTAGCATGAAATATCTCATAAAATTACAAAAATATGAGTAATCATTCATGACTTATTTACATGAAAACAAAATTACATATCCTTTATATCTAATCCATATACCAACGACCAAAAACACCTAAAAATACTTTCATTCTTCAATTTTCTTCATCTAACTGATCTCTCTCAAGTTCCATCTTTAAGTCCTAAGTGTTCTTCATAAATTCCATAAGTATAGTTTCATAAAAATCAAGAATACTTCCAAGTTTGCAAGTCTACTTCCAAGCTTTCTAATCCATTCCAAGTAATCATCTAAGATCAAGGAACCTTTGTTATTTATAGTAGGTTATCTTTATAATTCAAGGTAATATTCATATTCAAACTTTGATTCAATTTCTACAACTATAACAATTTTATTTTGAGTGAAAATCTTACTTGAACTGTTTTCGTGTCATGATTCTGTTTCAAGAACTTTCAAGCCATCCAAGGATCCTTTGAAGCTAGATCCATTTTTCTCATTTCCAGTAGTTTTATCCAGAAAACTTGAGGTAGTAATGATGTTCATAACATCATTCGATTCATACATATAAAGCTATCTTATTTGAAGGTTTAAACTTGTAATCACTAGAACATAGTTTAGTTAATTCTAAACTTGTTCGCAAACAAAAGTTAATCCTTCTAACTTGACTTTTAAAATCTACTAAACACATGTTCTATATCTATATGATATGCTAACTTAATGATTTAAAACCTGAAAACACGATGAACACCATAAAATCGGATATACGCCGTCGTAGTGAAACTGGGGGCTGTTTTGGTTTGGATAATTAAAAACTATGATAAACTTTGATTTAAAAGTTGTTCTTCTGGGAAAATGATTTTTCATATGAACATGAAACTATATCCAAAAATCAAGGTTAAACTCAAAGTGGAATTTTGTTTTCTAAAATGGTCATCTAGATGTCGTTCTTTCGACTGAAATGACTACCTTTACAAAAATGACTTGTAACTTACATTTTTGACTATAAATCTATACTTTTTCTGTTTGGATTCATAAAATAGAGTTCAATATGAAACCATAACAATTTGATTCACTCAAAACGGATTTAAAATGAAGAAGTTATGGGTAAAACAAGATTGAATATTTTTGATCTTTTTAGCTACGGGAAATGTTTAACAAATCTATACAAATCATATCCTAGCTAACTTATATTGTATTATACATGTATTCTAATATATTATGTAATCTTGGGATACCATAGACACGTATGCAAATGTTTTGACATATCATATCGACCCATGTATATATATTATTTGGAACAACCATAGACACTCTATATGCAGTAATGTTGGAGTTAGCTATACAGGGTTGAGGTTGATTCCAAAAATATATATACTTTGAGTTGTGATCTAGCCTGAGACATGTATACACTGGGTCGGGGATTGATTCAAGATAATTTATATCGATTTATTTCTGTACATCTAACTGTGGACAACTAGTTGTAGGTTACTAACGAGGACAACTGACTTAATACACTCAAATCTTTAAAACATAATAAAAATGGTTGTAATTATATTTTGATCATACTTTGATATATATGTACATATTTGTATAGGTTCGTGAATCGATCCGTGGCCAAGTCTTATTTCCGAGGAAGGAAATATCTGTGAAAGTGAGTTATAGTCCCACTTTTAAAATCTAATATTTTTGGGATGAGAATACATGCAGGTTTTATAAATGATTTACAAAATAGACACATGTACGTGAAACTACATTCTATGGTTGAATTATCGAAATCGAATATGCCCCTTGTTATTAAGTCTGGTAATCTAAGAATTAGGGAACAAACACCCTAATTGACGCGAATCCTAAAGATAGATCTATTGGTCCTACATCACTACCTGGAAGCTCTGCTTCCAAAAAGATTCCAGGATTATATCATTCTGATTACTTTCAAGCTGGTTTACCATCACATTTTGTGCATGCTTCTGATGCTGATTTTGATGATATTATTGTTATTCGCAAATCTAGAAAATACCATCAAATTAGCTTAATGTATGAGAAAATTAATGCTAAAATGGGTAAATCAAATCCTGATTTCTTGAAGGAACTTGTTGAAACTGAAAAGAATGTGCACAGTGCTAATTATGTACCTACACGTAGATTGGTTTACATTCCTACACTCATGCTTGAATAATACATTTTAATGCTTGAGAATGAAGTGTTTAACAAACCTAGTTCTAGCATTGTTAACATAGATGAGGTGTTTGATGAACCCACTTTTGATGTGAAACCAATTCTACCTGCTTTACCTGCATGTTCTGATAATATTTTCCGTGAAGACCTAGCACATGAACTAACTGTCTTCTTTGAGACAGAATCTCTAGGTCAAAATTCTTTAGATGAAAAAGTAGAACCTCATAATGAACCGATCATTGAACCTTTGATAGATTTAGAAAGTCAACTTGATCCTTTGCACGATTATTATTTGCATTTACCTGCTGTACGTAATCTGAATCGTATAGTAGCTCAACTAGAACAGGAGAATATTGACTTGCAACTTAAGTGCCAATCATTAGAACAAATGCTTGCTTTGTGTGATAAATTGCCTTCACTGCCTAAGAAAGAATGTACTTATGCTTTTAAGGAGGGTGAAGTGATAGTTTCTGCTAAAGAATTATGTCTTGAGATTAAAAGCTTAAAACAAAAGATAATTCAACTGAAACAGGCTAACACACTTAAGCAATCGTCTAATGTTGCAACCAATGTGCTTGAATGTATTGGAGGGATTACTAAGAAGGGGAAGGGAACAACAACATCTAAGGATGTAAAACCCATTACTATTCTTAAAAATCCTCTACATTCTCAATTTGGCAATCGTGGTTCAAAAGTTGTTTCTACAACTCAATATGTTGTCAAACAGGTTCATTCTATCGATGGTTCTATGTCAACTGAAAAGATTCCCTTGATTCCAATGTCAAAAACTTCAAAAGCGAGTCTTTTAACGACATCAGTTAAGTCCACACAACACACAAGTCCTAAACCTGATTTAAGTGAGTATGATTTAAAGGAACGTAAAATCAAATTGGAAATTTTACAAAATCAATCATCTCATGTGTCAACTGAAAAGTTTGGACGTCTAACTAACAGAGGTGTTTTTCATGTCACAGGTTATAATCCAAACTTGAATTACAAATCTGTATGGGTTTCTAAGTCCACGACTAAGAATGTAGCAACCAAACCAACGCAATCTGCTAGTCGGCCTAGGAAATCATCACATATTTTTCGATTTTCGTCTGTGAACAAAACATCTACTTGGAATAATTTGTGTGTTAAGACTTCTGATAATGATGTAAAACTTGATATTGCGTATGATGCTTCTTGTAATGTGGTTTTAAATGATGCTTTGTTGTCTAAATTGCATGTTGTTTTACGTGATTATCTTGTTGTTGATCCAAAGTTTATTGTTGGTACTAACCGTAGAGGACCCAAGAAACTTTGGGTACCTAAACTCTAGGAAATTCACATTTACAGGGTTTCGACGTTTGTGTTTGGTATATCGATTCCGGTTGTTCTCGACACATGACGGGCGATAAATCCTTACTTGTCAACTTCATTGACAAATTTCTAGGAACGGTTACTTTTGGAAATGATGAGATTGCAGCGATAACGGGTTACGGAGATTATGTGCAAAATGGAATAACAATCAAACGGGTTTCATATGTTGAGGGTTTAGGGTGCAGTTTATTTAGTGTGAGTCAATTCTGCGATGGAGATCTCAAAGTTCTGTTTGAACGTCGACAATGCTCGGTGCAATCCACCGAAGGAACTGATCTTCTTGTTGGAAAACGTTGTACTTCACTATATACTATTGACCTCAATGACGCACCATCACATGCAACCATGTGTTTGGCTACTCGTTCTACAAAAGAAAATTCCTGGTTATGGCATCATCGGATGTCACATCTGAATTACAAGGGAATCAATCGACTAGTCTCTAAAGACTTAGTTGATGGTATTCCAACCTTTCAATATGATAAGCATCATGTGTGTCCATCATGTGCGATGGGTAAGCTGAAACGGACTAATCATCCACTTAAGCAAAACCCGAGTACTTCATCGTCTTTGCAATTATTGCATATGGACTTATGTGGACCCATGCGTATTTCTAGCCTTGGTGGCAAGAAACATGTACTTGTCATTGTCGATGACTATACCCGGTTTACATGGATTTTTCTTATGCGAACTAAATCAGAAACCCCCGCCATTATCATTGAGTTCATTAAAAAGACTCAACGCTCTTTTAACAAACATGTTAAGAGCATTCGAACTGATAATGGGATAGAATTTAAGAATGACCCACTTGATAGTTATTTGAAAGACCAAGGCATTGAACATCAGTTCTCTACTGCTCGAACCCCCCAACAGAATGGAGTAGTCGAACGACGTAATCGTACGTTGTGCGAAGCAGCTCGAACGATGCTTGTTTACTCCAAACTACCTCCAAAAATGTGGGGGGAGGCCATCTCAACTGCATGCTATACCCAAAATCGTTGTATTGTTAATAAACGTTTTGATAAAACTCCATATGAGTTACTATATGGTAGACGCCCGAATGTCAAATATTTCCGTATTTTTGGTTGTATATGCTATGTGCTTAACGATTTTGATAGCCTTGGAAAGTTTGATCCTCATGGCGATCAGGCCATATTTCTTGGTTATTCTTCGAACAAAGTTGCTTATCGTGTATATCACAAACGGACAAAGATGATTAAAGAGAGCATAAATGTCAAGTTCGATGAATTTTCGGGAATGGCTTTTGAACAACTCAGTTCAAAACCCGATCCTAACCTGACTACTACTTCTTCAGCGCAAAACTCAATTTTCTTGAAGGAGAGTGTTCCTACGGTTACAACAGAGGAACTGGATATCTTGTTTGATAGTCTTTATGCTCCTCAACGGAATTCAAATGTTCAAGCCATACCGGTTACACCATCACAGTCAACTACTGTGGAGGCTCAACAAAGTCTTTTTGATGAAGATACAACACCAACTGATTCACATGTTGCTTCTTCATCCTCCCTCTCACCTCCTATTACTGATAATCTTGAACCAATTCAAGATTCATCAGTTGATACAACTCCAGCTGTTACTCCAAATTCTTACTTGCATCGATTAGACAGTGTTACATCAGATCAAGCGGATCAAGGCTCAACGTCAACAACGGTTGATGTTCCAATGGATACCACTGATAACCTCTTCCACACAACCGATGGACTAAAATTCATCCAATAGATCTTATTATTGGTGATGCATCTGCTCCAGTCTCAACTCGAAGGGCTACTCGGAACATGTGTGATGCAGGATTCAGTAAACATATTGAGCTTGTACGGAGTGGATTGCAAGATTATTGGGTCGGGTCTGTGGATCAGAATTATTGGGTCGAAAGGATGAAACGGTTTTGGGCCAAACAAGGGAGTCAGGATCGTGGGCTTGCAATCTGCCGAGTTGGTGTAGGATAACAATATAAAGAATTAGAAGTGGAAGTGGTCTAGGAGTCTTTGTTTAGTTTTTGAATTTTTATGTTTATCTCTTTTTCAAACTTATCCTGATCTCTCTATTGTTAGTTTAAAAGGACTTGTAGGTTATTTTGAAAAGTCAGTTTTTGTTGATTGATAATAAAGAAAACAAAACAAAACAGGCCGTAGCCTTTTGTGTTGGTTCCAAGCAAGTTTGTCACCTTGCTTTATTTATCCTTATTGGCACAAGTTGTTATTCAATAATTAATTTGTGTATTTGTTTAAGCCATCGATCCCCAATTCCGCATTATTTGGTATCAGATTTCAGGCATGGCTAAACAAATTGAGTTCGAGAGATTGAATCACAAGATTCAAGAGTTGGAAGACATGCAACATCTCTTGCGTAATATAGAGATGAAGCTTGAAAATCTTGAATTTTCAAGAAAGCCTCAACCGGATGACTTTGTTGATTCGGTTGATCAAGTTTTTAACATGGAGTACGTCCCCGAACCTTGTGTGGTTGAAGACACCGTACCTATCTATGATACTTACGGTGAGGAAGAGGAAGAAGGGACACAAGCAGATGGGATGAATATTAGTTTGGCACCTTTGGTGTCGCCAATCACTTGTGATAGTGAAGAAGAGACAACTAATGGTTCTTGTTGTGTGTCTGGAAAAGTTAATGACAACACATATAAGATTGAAGTCCCGGTTCATTATCATATATTCACAACTGTTAATGTTGCTAATTTGTCACCATTTATCGATTGTAGCGGTGATGTTGTAGACTCGAGGACGAGTCTTTTCGAAGAAAGGGAGGATGATGCAGGATTCAGTAAACATATTGAGCTTGTGCGGAGTGGATTGCAAGATTATTGGGTCGGGTCTGTGGATCAGAATTATTGGGTCGAAAGGATGAAACGGTTTTGGGCCAAACAAGGGATTCAGGATCGTGGGCTTGCAATCTGCCGAGTTGGTGTAGGATAACAATATAAAGAATTAGAAGTGGAAGTGGTCTAGGAGTCTTTGTTTAGTTTTTGAATTTTTATGTTTATCTCTTTTTCAAACTTATTCGTATCTCTCTATTGTTAGTTTAAAAGGACTTGTAGGTTATTTTGAAAAGTCAGTTTTTGTTGATTGATAATAAAGAAAACAAAACAAAACAGGCCGTAGCCTTTTGTGTTGGTTCCAAGCAAGTTTGTCACCTTGCTTTATTTATCCTTATTGGCACAAGTTGTTATTCAATAATTAATTTGTGTATTTATTTAAGCCATCGATCCCCAATTCCGCATTAATGTGTCTATACACTGCCTTTCTTAGTAAGATTGAACCAACCACGGTTGCTCAAGATTTACTGGATCCGAACTGGGTGGTTGCAATGCAAGAAGAGATCAATCAATTTGAACGGTTGAAAGTATGGCGATTAGTTCCAAGACCAACGGGTCAACGACCAATAGGAGTTAAGTGGATTTTTAAGTACAAGAAGGATTCTGATGGAATTGTGGTTCGAAATAAGGCACGTCTTGTGGCCAAGGGATATCGACAACAAGAGGGTATTGATTATGACGATACATTTGCTCCAGTTGCTAGGATTGAGGCTATTTGTCTTTTTCTTGCATTTGCTTCTCATATAAAGTTTACGGTGTTTCAAATGGATGTCAAGACTGCTCTTCTGAACGGTCATCTTCAAGAGGAAGTCTATGTCGATCAACCAGAAGGCTTTGTCGATCCCATTCATCCAAACCACGTATACTACTTGGAAAAAGCTTTGTATGGTCTAAAGCAAGCACCACGTGCATGGTACGAGACCTTAACAAAGTATTTGCTGGACAATGGCTTCTCTCGTGGAACGATTGATACAACGCTATTCATCATAAAAAACCACGGTCACATTCTCTTGGTTCAAATTTACGTTGATGACATTATTTTTGGTTCCACGTCCCCAGCCTTATGCAAAGAATTTGGTGACCTTATGGCCAACAAATTCGAAATGAGCATGCTTGACCAGTTAAATTTCTTTTTGGGGTTACAAGTAAAGCCATTGTATTGTAACTGAGTTCTAGAAGCTGTGGAATGTAAATTGTACCGATTCTCTCTCATACAGAATCTCCTTCTTAGTTACCGAATCTCATTCTATCTTATCATTTCTCTCAATCTCAACATGATCTGACCTATCATTTGGTATCAGAGTGAGAACCTATTTAATCAAAAAAATAGGTATCAGAAGTTACCAAAAATAGGGAAGTGATTCACTGAGAACTCACTAAGAGTGACCTATATATCAATAAGTGACCTATTTAATTGATATATAAATAGGGGAGGGATCCACTGAGAACTCACTAAGAGTGAGAACGTGTGAACTCAAATTCGAACAAAAAATTTTGGCGGCCGAACAATTTGTGGTTAGTCAAACAAAAATTTTAGATGCATGAAAATCACATGTTCTACAATTCTATTTATTTCTACAAAATTTGGTTCGGTTCTACAAAATTGTAGAACAAAAATTAGTTCGAATTGGAGCATTTTTGTTCGACCGCGTGAATTTTTTTCGTTTCTACAAAATTTTGGTTCGAATCTACAAAATTGTAGAACTAAAATTGGTTCTAATTACTCATTTTTTGTTCGAATTACTTCTGTTCCTTTGATTTTTTTATTTTTATTTTTGATTTAGCCCGATTTAGAGTTTAGGGTTTAGGGTTGAGGGTTTTCGGGTTTACTCCGTAAACCCTCAACCCTAAACTCTAAACCGTTCGTGTAAAAAATTCATTCTAAACCCCAAATCTAAACCCTAAACCCTAAAATCTAAACCCTAAAACCCTAAATCTAAACCCTAACTTAATTTGATGAAAATTGATGTAGAACTAGTGTAGAACAGCATGTTCTACATGCTGTTCTATCATCATCTTCTACATAAAATGTAGAACAAGCTAACAATGCATCTAAAGACCAAAAATAAAAATTGTTCGACTATGTCTATTTTTTGTTCGACCGCGTCATTTTTTTTTGCTCGAATACCTAGTTCTCAGAGTTCTCATTCTAAAAATGGTTCTCATTTTTTGATTCATCTACTATATATATATATATATATATATATATATATATATATATATATATATATATATATATATATATATATATAAAGCTCGTTTAGCGAGCTTAAACGAGCTCGACATATAAAGCTCAAGCTCAAGCTCGTTTATTAAACGAGCCCTTACTTAAGCTCGAGCTCGGGTTCGAGCTCGTTTAAGCTCGACTCGAAACGAGTTTTTAACGAGCCGACCTCGAGTAGCTCATGAGTAGCTCAGCTCATTTACGGCCCTACCTTTACCTTTACCTTTATGTATGATTTTAGTTTTATTTAAATTAATAATTAATAATAATTTATAATTAATATTAAATATTAATATTAATTAATTAATAAATTATACAGTAATTACATGCGCAATATCGTATATCGAAAACGTCGTTCAATTTAACGGAAAATTTATTTACAGTGTCCTTCACACGTCACGCCGTTTCAACGCCATGATTATTATGTCGACCGGATCTCTCAAAAAATAGAAAACCCAATTCCACTTCCACCGATCTCTCCTCAAATTCCTAATTCCAAAAATTTAGCAACTTCACACTCAATTTCTCAATATTCACACATCAATTGACCTAATTTGATCCCAATCTCATTTATTACACTAAAATCCTATCAAATGGATCGGAAACGGACTGAGAGTCCGGTCTATACACGGCAATGGAGCGGCGATTCAAGCAGCACCGGTTCATTATCACCGATGAGATCACCGGCTCATCCTCAGTCAAGGCTAAGCCAACCGTCTGGTGGTTATTCCACTATTAAACGAACTCAAAATGTTGCTGCAAAAGCTGCTGCTCAACGTTTAGCGCAAGTTATGGCGTCACAAACTACTAATAATGATGATGACGATGACGATGATGATGACGATGACCTAGGGTTTCGGTTTGCTAATCCAAAGTCGTTTGGTAATAATAGTAATAGTAATGGTAGTAATACTGGTGGTTTGTCTGGTGTTTCGTTTGGTAAACCTAATAGATCACCTTCACCTGCGGTAAGTCAACGCAATTTGTTGACTGACAGTTTTATGTGCAGTTGAATTTAATTTTACACAGTAGCTAATACTCCGTAGCTTTAATGTAAATAAGTTTGAAGCCTATATAGTATATGTTTATTTAGGTATACATACTGTCTTAGGCTAAGTGCGGTAGCTATTGGTGCACGAATTAGCAGTACATTTCAAATGAAATTAAATTAGGTCAGAGGATTATTTATTTAAAGTTACATGTAGCAATCGTTATCTCGCTCTGCGGAAACCTATATATTCTTGAATTTAGATCTTAGTTGCTTGTTATCTGGTCGAACTTAGTCAACTACTTGCTTTTAAAGTTATCTTGTATTGGATAACTCGTTTTTTATTAGAAATTGTTACTAAAAATGTGGATCTCATATAAGTATCTGCATTTTCAATATATGAGGAGACGATCTGGTACTTTTTAGTATTACTACTTGAAACATTTTAATTGTTAGGGATAACAAGGCTTATTGTAGGTTGTCATGGTAATGGATTAATTGAGAAAATAATATGATAGATTGAACTCATTTCACATATGATGATATATGCTTATTTAGTTATTTGTTCTCTTTGTCTTTGTTGATGTTCTAAGTACTTCTTTACGCTTCTATGTAGTTAGGTCGGAACTTTATGGAGCACACTCCTTCTAATCGTTCTACGTCAGCCGGAAGGCCGTCAGTATCTGTTCGCACAGGACCGGTGGTGCCTCCTAATAAATCAAGTTTGAGACACCCTGGTACTGTCCCGTCGCAAATAGAACCTCCAAACAGAAATAGGGAAAGAAGGTAATAAACTATTGTGCTTGTTTCTGGGTTCCTCATCTGGTCGTTTATCTTCTGATGCTATGTTTTATAAAATTGCATAAGGCTCTTTTAATAATGATTATATGATTCAAGCCTTAATGCAGTCTATTATGATCACTCCTGTTAGTGCTTACTACATTATTCAATACATCTTGTGCTACGGTAAATTCAGATGTGATCTTATGAGTACACATTGCAGGTTTACAGATATTGGACGCGGAGGCAGAGATATGGGAGATCAGCATGAGGCATCTGCACTTCGGGATGAAGTACGTTTTTTTTTTTTTTTTTTTTTTTTTTTTAATTTAAGTTTTAGTTTATTATGTAACTCTTGCTTCATATAAGTTGACTCTCAATTGCAGCTCGATATGTTACAAGAAGAGCATGACGTCGTTATAGATAAGGTACAATCATTCTGGATCCTTTATCGATCACAATTATATGTGAAATATCTATAATAGTATAACAGGTTACTTGGATTTCAATCTTAGCTTCGCCGTGTAGAAGAAAAACGTGAAGAAGCAGAGGCTAGGGCAAGGGAGCTGGAGAAACAGGTATACAATTACTGTTGAATACAGAAAGTCATTCTGAATATTATTGCTTTATCGTTAAGACCCATAAAGATACCAATTATTGTTCCAAAGACTCTACCCCTTTTAGTAATTTCAAAAAGTTCTGGAACAAAAATGTACAGAATAGAAAGATTCCAACCCTCAAGTATTATGATTAAGTCGAATTCTTTCAGTATGATAGTATCATATGACACATTGGCATTCAATTTTGTAACTTTTATCCTATAGGTGGCTTCTCTAGGAGAAGGAGTATCTTTGGAGGCCAAGTTGTTAACCAGGTAACTTTAAAATTGAGAGAATGTATCATTCTTATTATTTGATACATAACAACCAGTAAATAACCGTATATATTTTTTTATGTAGGAAAGAAGCTGCAATACGCCAAAGAGAGGTAATTTGAATATAATATGTCTACTCTGTATAACATTTCTTTTTCTTCATGAGTACCTGCCCAATAACGATTCTTTTGTCTAGGCTGCTCTAAAAGCTGCCCAACAGACAAAAGATGGAAGAGATGTGGAAGTCTCTAATCTTCGTGCAGAACTTGAGGTAAAAAACATGGTGCTAGTGACTCACTGAAATTCCAATTTTACCCTTTTTGCTGGTGCTGACTTATTCAGTTATTCTATTTTCTTCCTTGTCTGCTTCAATCAGAACTTAAAAGATGAGACCATGGGTGCTATGGAGCAGCTCAAGGAAGCCGAATCTGAAGCAAAAGCTCTTCGCACCATGACACAACGAATGGTTTTGACCCATGAAGAGATGGTATGCTTGATTTTTCTATCTTATTTTCTGAGGCTTAGCTCTATTTATCATTTTATAATTTTGTTTTTCCCTGTTTTCAAATTATTTTAGGAGGAGGTAGTTCTAAAGAGGTGCTGGCTTTCTCGTTATTGGGGTTTGGCTGTACAATATGGTAATTGATCTGACACATCTCGTGCCAAAAGTTGGAAACTGAGTCATGCTGTTTTTTGTATTGTTGGAAACCTGTAGTTAGACCTGGTTAGATGTGGCAGAATGGGCGGTGCCGCTGGGTACCTGGTCAAATTTCAAAATACAACAACAACAACAACAAAACCCAATACCACATGAGTGGTGTATGGGTCAAATTTCAAAATCTTTTTGTTAAAACTCATTTGACCCTAAACACATTTTTTATGTCGAAATTTCAAAATTATTCGAAGATGATCACATATTTGTTTGTCAAAACTCATACTTTCTATAATCTATTAATTTATAAATTTGATCAAATAAGATCTCATCCAGTTCCTATAGAACCTATTACTAAAGTACCCCCTAGGGAGGGATAAGGATAAGATATTATCAGGAAATCTGTATTCTATATTCTATGTAATTACAACATTAATATAATTTTATAAAGAAATAGATATAGGAGATGTTTTCCATTATATAATATGGGTGACTTTGACCTGCTTAACCCAGTTGACATGTTAGAGATAAAACATAACCCATATGAACCAATTTATAAAGAAATGGCATGAACGTGACACATCTAGGCCTACTATATGCAGGTATCTGGATACCGATCTAATTTGTAATTGTATAATTCCATGTGCACACAATTAGTTAGTTTGATAATACTGAATTACTGAATAATATAACTGGAAAATGTTCCAATGGTCTAATATAAACTCTTATTTGTAAGGTATTTGTGCTGACATAGCGGGATCAAAGCATGAGCATTGGTCATCATTTGCTCCACTGCCGTTTGAAGTTGTCATTTCAGCTGGACAAAAGGCAAAGGAGGAGTGTTGGCTTGGTGGTAAGATCACTTACTCATTGTTATCGGCTTATAATTGTTGCAATTAATATTTATTAGTGAGAAATTTTTATTTTAAACTAATTATTATTATGGCATAAAAGCAGGTGATGATGATTCCGATAGGAGAAAACTTGTCCGTGATATTAATGACCTAACAGGGGAAGGAAATATTGAGAGTATGCTTTCAGTTGAGATGGGTTTGAGGGAAATGGCATCTTTGAAGGTCTAGATTAAAAACCTGAATTTGGGAATCAACGTGTGTTTGCTAGATTTATGAGTCTATTTTAGGATCTCTAAAAATGCTTTATTTTTTCATGTGAAGGTAGAAGATGCTGTTGTGCTGGCAATGGCCCAGCAACGTCGTCCAAATTTAATTCGACAGTCTGTCCCTGGTATGGCCCACTTCTGGTGTTGCTCATGCAAAGGCCTAAGTGGATGTTTCTTTAACTAGTTAAATGGGTTAAGACATGCCGGGCTGGGTTGGCCCATAAAGTTCTGTTTTTTTCACAAATATTTTATGATTTATCATAGTAATATTAATAAGTAATAAATTATTACATACTATGCTGTTGATTTCTTAAAAAAAAAAAAACCCTACTATATATTACTACAATGATAAAGCTAATTCATGAAATAAATGAGTCCCGGAGGTTGTATGCGTTAAAAGATTATTTTTGGGCGTTGATGTTTTTGACTCCTTTGGCCTGTTTCCTCTTCTGGGTAAATCTTATGATTTGTTCCGTTTGAGAAAAATACACATCCCAAAAATAAAAATTCACAAGTGAAGGCATTAACATTGTCAACTCTCTGTTACATTTTTGCACAGGGGTCATAGGTATAATGCAAAGGTTATCTTATATAATTGTGTACCTGAATTTTTATTTCATATTTTGTATCCATTTGACCTGTATCCTCTTGTGGGCAAATTATCTGCTTTGTCCCATTTGAGAAAAATATACATCCCAAATCTATCAATTTATAAGTAAATCCATCAACATTGTCAACTCTACGTAAAATCTATGCACGCCGGTCGTGGGAATAACGAAAAGTTTATTTTATAATAATATTCTCCTGTATCTTTTATTTCATATCTCTTATCCATAAACCATTGATGGTTACCAAAGTTTTTTTTTTTTTTTTTTAATAAAATTTTCATTTTCTTGCAGATCCAAAATCCCCGCGTGATACCAAGTTTGTGGAGGGATTTGGTAATAGTCTCATATTATGTGCTTTGACAATTATATTATAATACACCATCTCTATAGCAGGATGTGTATGCATGCCACTATTGTCCAGTTTTCAACTGCATAATGTTTGTGCGTTGGCGTTACACGAAAAACTGGAGTTTAATGGTAGCTAATTTTAACTGCTTTATCTCTATTGCAGAGTTGAGTCTCGAAGAGGCTGAAGATGTTTCTTTTAAAGAGGTTCACTTTCTTATTTTGTGTTTCTATTAACCCTATTTTGTGATTTGTGATATTAGAGGTCTCATTACTTTGCCAAATAATGTATTTTTTTTTTCTCCGAAAGGAAAGTTTATGATCAAGAAATGTTTCTGAACATGTGCCATGGACTAATTTAGCTAGAAATGTGAAGGAGTCACCATTGTTGCAAGTCTATCATAGTGTATTCTTAATACATGTAGTCTCGTATATCATATCATTTGTAATAAGTAATTACTATGATGCATAGTTTTTTAATCGAATCTAACACATTAACTACTATGATATTGTATTTATGAAATCAGGCTTGGCTTACATATTTTTGGAGAAGAGCCAAAGTTCATGGTGTAGAGGAAGATATTGCTGAAGATAGGCTTCACTTTTGGATAAGCCGAAGTGCAACTTCTCCCACTTCTCATGATGCCGTTGATGGTGAGTATCCTTTTCACTTTTTTGGCATCATCAACTTATTGGAGAAAATTTTTAATATACTTCCTTAAAATGGAGGACATAACTTTTGTGGGTCCACTCATCTAAATCCGTCTCGTTTTGTTGTAGTTGAACGAGGGTTAACGGAGTTGAGAAAGCTGGGAATAGAACAGCAGCTGTGGGAAGCATCTCGCAGGGAAATAGACCAGTCATCTTCATTACCAGTTGAAGATGGCAAAGATTTTGGGGAAGATGCATCCTAGTGATTTGTTTATTACAGTTTAATTTATACGGAGTATCTATTTTCTTCTTTCTCAAAAATGAAAAAAAAAATAATAATAAAAACAAAAATTTTGTTATTCACAGTGTCAATATAGACTATGAGTTTGTGCAAGTTTTTATGTGGCTGTATTTATATGCTGGATGGTATAGAACCATAAATACTTGTGTAGTTACAACACCAAAAACATTCAGTCAGTTTGACGAATCCATCACATGAATGCTATATTGCTATGGCAGATGTGCATAAGTTGCTGCTGTAGGTTTCTTTGTATGCGACTAGTTAAATAAGACGGTTTATATTTTCTACTATTATTATATTATTATTACTATTACTATACTATTTTGCCGCTGCCGCTGCTATTGTTGTCGTTCTTAATACAAGTTATTGTTGTGAGTTTGGTTTGATGATTTGAGAGTTGACTTATACCACTCATTACGGTCTTCAAAATAATGTTCGACATACGATTGGCATAGGACAATGCTTTCTATCTCTATGGAGCGTTGTGGGTTAAAAATTTTTAAGGGCGTTTGGCATCGAATAACGATAAAAACAACGGATGTTGTGATAGATGTGGTAACTTGTGATTGGATATCTCTCAACTGTTTAAATGGATCTGATGAAGGTTTTGTAGTCTGTGCCTGTGGTTTCAAATGGCTTGTTCTCGGTTTATGGCTCTCGACACATTTTAGATGACTACTTCATGCCCTCTCAACCGAAATGGCGAAATGTACCGTATGGAGTAAGTTTCTCACCATTTCAAGTTAATATCTTTAGATGTGATTTTAAATCGGATACCTAACAGTCTAAATTCTTCCATTTGAGGGTTATAGAACTTGACTATTATTTGCCCTATTTGCTTTGTAAGAGTTGAATCTTATCGAATCATCTTTTGTGCGTGTACGTGCAAGTTTAAGTCTGCACATATTATGGGTGGGTACGTGCGGACTCCATACACGGGGTCGTAATCTCACGTACACGTTAACATTACATAAAAACAAGTTCGGAGGAGTTCGTACAACTTTTGTGCGGACGAACGATTTATTTTAGCAACTTTTTAAAACAATATATTTTCTCCTAAAAGTTTTTTACAAGCTGCATCTACGTCATTTTCCCTTTTATTTATAATTATTTAAAATGCAAAATTAATTTAGAAACGCAAATCTAAACCAATCTTGTAACTAGATGGAGTTTTTGAATCACTCTTGAAAATCAAAGTATTTTCACTGAAATTTATGCAATTGAATCACACTATCTTCGTGACTGTTTCTATAACACTTATCTTAATCATCTATTTTTAGGTATCAACACCTCATAATCTTACTTACAACTCATAAAAACAAAAGAATCTTTTCTCACAAATTATAGTAATCCAACTAAGTTTGTCATCTTATCATATACTACAATACATACTTATACATACATATATATATCATAGTCATGACCACTCAAGTATAAAAGCCATTGCCCTTTCCTTCTGCAACTTCCATCTTCCTTTCTCTCTCTATAAACAAACATGAACAACAACTTCTTCAACAATGACACCAATGAGTTTTACTTGCAAAATTACCTTAACAATAACAATGATGAAAACAACCACCTCCCAGATTTTCAAGATTCACCAATAAATTTTAATCCTTTAGAAGAAAATTCCGATGTCGAAATCAACTTAGATGAGTTTGTCCTACCACCTGAAATGGATGATCCAGGTTTCACCTTGGAGCCTCAGTTACCAGCGACCCATTTCGACATCGGGTCGGGTTTACCAACGTTTTGGCCCATTTTGAGTAATTCAAACACTGATAATACCAACAGTGGTGGTAATGGTGATCAAGAAAATGTGGTTATTCTTGATGATAATGATGACAACACAGATGATGTCATGGTTACCGGAGACAGCTCTTCGGGCATTAATGGCCGGAAAAGGAAGAGATCTAAAACCGGTCTTCCAGCAAAGAATTTGATGTCGGAAAGGCGTCGCAGAGAAATATTGAATGAGAACCTGCTTGTCCTTAGGTCTATTGTGCCAAATATCAGCAAGGTGAGTGTATAAATATATACTAGTAATTACAATTATGATTATAATTATTATAATTTTGCATGAATCTTGTGAACATTCTAATATTAATTAATGATAATGATTATCGTTTATTGGTTTCATGAGTTTCTGTACTGTCCTTTTATGTAATTCAATTCAGTTAACATGATTCTTAACTCTATTACATTCCTTAAAAAGAATGCATTTTTTGGACCTACCATGAAAATACTTGTTCTTGATATTGAAACATGTTATTCAGTTATTTAATTTATAGGATAGATCTTAATCTTAATTCATGTTTATAAACATAATTTAATGTTGTATACTTGTATTGTTTGTTTATAATGTTACTAACAGATGGACAGGGCTTCAATCCTTCTAGATGCAATTAAGTATATAACTGAACTTACTAAGAAAGTGAATGAAATTACTCTCCAGCTCGAGTCAAACGAGTCAACGCCGTTGCAGCCTGTTGAGACTGCTCTCATAACTGCAGCTACGGCCTACGGCCTCTACCTGACCCAAACTGCGGCCGCTGTCCCACTAGTCATGGAGGAAGAGTCTGTTCCTGTGCCAACTAGGGTATGCTTTATTCGATCGATTAGCTTGTTATTACTCTGGAGGAAGGATCCACATGAAAATATCTTTTATAAAGGGTAGAAAAGGATTTTTTCTAATTACTGTTATTAACGTGTATAAAAATGTTGTACATTTTAATAAACGTCATTTTAAAGTCACACTTTTATGCACATTAAAGACAACGACTGTCGTTAAAATCTAACACTATGTGCTGAACACTGAAATGAATTAAAGCCTTTTCAAAAATGTGAGTTATTTATATATGTATATCTATGTTAAGATATGATGATGTAAGTTTTATATGTTCACAAACAAAAATGTCAATTTTTTTAGTAAGGACCTAGCTACTTGTTTTTCGTGTTTTATGTAGATTCAAGTGAACAAAACCAGCAAAGGGGTGGTGGATATTCACATGTTTTGCAATCCGAAACCGGGCTTGATATACGCGGTGTCAAGTGCCTTTGATAAGCTCGGTTTGGACATCAAACAAGCTATTATCACTAGCTTCGGTATTTTTGCACTAGATGTAAATAGGGCTGAGGTACATTTTTAATCCAATTTTAATTACTACAGTACATCATTATTCATTATCATTATCATTATCATGCATTATACTAATATTAATATTAATATTGATTAATAGCCATTTCATTTGTCTGATTTTTTGGTTATTTGTATGGTTTTGCAGCCTTTTAATGAAGGGCAGGATGTGGATCTGGATTATGTCAAGGAGACGCTTCTCGAAGCCATCACAGGAAACCTTGCTATCGAGTAGAATATGTACGTGCACCGCGTGTTGAAGCAAGTCGATCGAGCGGTTTTATCAGTTATGGCGGTTGGCGTTTGGTGTGGTTTAAATCAATACTTGAACTATTGTGAGTTGTTTTTGTTTGTGTTTTCTTTTATGTGTTTGGGTTGTGTTGGATGTGAAATATGGTGGAAACTATTATGCAACTTACGGATTATGAATTTGGTGGTGTTTATCTATATAGTATTAGACTATTGTTATAAAAGTTAAATTGGATGTTAATTTTATTATTATTATAGATATTGTATAGTAGATTTTTTGAGTATAAATATGTGTGTTATGAGTTTATAAAACACACACTCAATATATTCTCTCATATTCTCTCATATTCTCTCTATATACTTATTAGTCTACAGTCAAGAACTAGGCCACTAAAGGTAGTTATAAGCCTACAGAATTATAACACGTTATCAGCACGAAGTGCTCCGTATAATCAAGGTTTATCTAAGCAAGCACACGTCACTAATCAAGGTAAGAAATTATCCAACTTTTATTAACTTCACTAACATTTATATTTATGTTATTTAAGTTATATATGGTCGGTTATACCGCCTGAATTATATTTCTGTAATCTAACTTTTATTAACTTCACTAACATTTATATTTATGTTATTTAAGTTATATATGGTCGGTTATACCACCTGAATTATATTTCTGTAATCTAACTTTTATTAACTTCACTAACATTTATATTTATGTTATTTAAGTTATATATGGTCGGTTATACCGCCTGAATTATATTTCTGTAATCTAACTTTTATTAACTTCACTAACATTTATATTTATGTTATTTAAGTTATATATGGTCGGTTATACCGCCTGAATTATATTTTCTGTAATCTAACTCTTATTAACTTCACTAACATTTATATTTATGTTATTTAAGTTATATATGGTCGGTTATACCGCCTGAATTATATTTTCTGTAATCTAACTCTTATTAACTTCACTAACATTTATATTTATGTTAATAAGACCTCATGATTGTACGCAACACGTCATTTGACAACACGGTACTTTATGTACGCAACACGTCATTTGACAACACGGTACCATGGGTCGAGATTAATTCCGATCAATACGAATACGATGGGGTCTTTATATGTTATCTAATATTTATGATTACTTATGCAATTAATCATTATTTATTTCATGCATACTAATGTTTATTCTTAAATTTATAATCTTAAAAGTTAAAATAAGAAAAAGTAGTTTGTATTTTTATTAAAAGTAAATCTTAAAAGTAAAAATAAGAAAAAATAGTTTGTATTTTTATTAAAAGTAAATCTTAAAAGTTAAAATAAGAAAAAGTAGTTTGTATTTTTATTAAAAGTAAATCTTAAAAGTTAAAATAAGAAAAGTAGTTTGTATTTTTATTAAAAGTAAATCTTAAAAGTTAAAATAAGAAAAAGTAGTTTGTATTTTTATTAAAAGTAAATCTTAAAAGTTAAAATAAGAAAAATATATTATAATAATATATATTATAACTTAATATATATTATAATAATATTATTAATAATATAATATGAACCTATATTCTATCCTTCCCTTATGGTTTTATTATTTGTAATCATACCATTATTCCTTTGTTTGCTACTTATGAATCTAAACTAATTCTAATTTCATGTTGTTATTTGTCTATAAAAAAAATTGATTATGATTATGATTTATGTTGTTCATCTTTCTGAAAATAGAAAATGTCAAACTTATCAAAGCTTGAGTTTGATGCCTTAGACGTATCGGGAACAAACTACACATCATGGGTTATGGACGTAGAAATAAATCTTTGATCATTGGGTATTCTAGGAACTTTAAAAGAAAATAATACTTGTTCCGATCAAGATAAATTAAAATCAATTGCTTTTATTCGCAAACATATTGATACCACTTTAAAACATATGTTTCTCACTATCAAAGATCCACATGTTTTATGGGAAAGTATCAAGAGTAGATTCGATAATCAAAAGGAAATATTACTCCCAGCTGCGAGGGAAGAATGGAGAAATCTAAGGTTCCATGATTTCAAAATGGTAAGTGAATACAGCTCGGCCATGTTCAAGATCCGTTCAAAGCTTCAATTCTGTAGTCAAGAAATAAGTGATGCTGATATGATGGAGAAAACTTTCTCCACAATGCATTCTGCAAACATAACTGTGCAAGAAAATTTAAGATTGCAGAATTATAAAACTTTTTCCAAACTTCAAACTTATCTCTTAGTTGCAGAAGTTAATAAAGAATTACTGATGAAAAATCAAGAATCTCGTCCTATCGGTGCGCTAGCATTTTCTGAAGCTAATGCTATTAACAATAATAATAATAAAAGAAGAAATGCACATGGACGAGGGCGTGGACAAGGTCGTGGCCATATTGGCCAAAACCATCATCATGGAAATTACCATAACAATAATAAAAATCATAACTATGTTCGAAATCACCCTTATGGTAATGGTCGTGGTGGTGGTCGTGGTCGTGGTGGTAGTGGTCGTGGACAAAGAAATAATAATCCACAAAATTATAAAATTCAAACACCATACAATCCCACAAATCACAATGTTGAAGAAGGCTCTTCAAAGAATGTTGAAGATTCTTGTTACCGATATGGTAAAATTGGCCACTGGTCTAAAAACTTCCAAACAAATCAGAATTCTGTTAATCGGTATCAAGAATCCCTAAAGGAAAAACGAAAAGAAGAAAATCTTGTGGATGATCTTGATACAAAAATCACTGAGCCAACTTGTGACTACTTTAATGAATAAATTTCTAATATATATATATATATATATATATATATATATATATATATATATATATATATATATATATATATATATATATATATATATATATATATATATATATATATATATATATATATCCTATTATATGTTCCCGTTAAATAAATGGTTGTAGATTTTCAATCTACACCATATCTAGTTTACTACATATTTCCTTATTATGTGCTATCGTTTGTAACATGTTTTGAATGTAATATATTGATGAATTATGTACTCATTATTTGTTTCTCATATTTTTTTTGAAGTTCATGATGTATACTGCTGGAGTAAAAAATCAGTTAAATGGTAGAGATATTTGTATTGCAGACAGTGGTGCCACTCACACCATACTCAAATCTAAAAAATATTTCACAGACTTGAAAGCAACGGAAGGAACTATACATACTATATCATGTCCTGTGGACTTGATAAAAGGAATGGGAAAGGCAAAATTCATGTTACCAAATGGTACGAATTTTCTGATAAATAATGCCTTATTTTCTCCAATGTCAAAGAGAAATTTGTTAAGTTTCTCTGACATATATCAAAATGGATATGATTATCAGTCAGTGACAACAGAAAATGAAAAATATTTAAGTATCACTGATAAGAATCGTGTAATTGAAAAACTACCAAGACTTCATTCTGGTTTACATTATACACATATAAATGTACCTGAAGTAAATGTGGTAGTTAAAGAAAAATCATGTGATCCTGTAATGATCAGTTTGTGGCATGAGAGATTAGGCCACCCAGGATCAACAATGATGAAAAGAATAATACAAAATACACATGGACATCCATTGGCGGATCAAAGGATCCCTCATGATGCACTTATCCCATGTACATCATGCTCACTTGGAAAGTTGATAATAAGACCATCACCTCTTAAGGTTGAAAAAGAATCACCAATATTTCTTGAAAGAATTCAAGGTGATATATGTGGACCAATTCATCCACCATGTGGACCATTTAGATATTTTATGGTTCTAATAGACGCATCTAGTAGATGGTCTCATGTTTGTCTATTATCAAGTCGAAATATGGCATTTGCAAAATTTCTTGCTCAAATTATTAAATTGAGAGCACATTTCCCTGATTATACTATTAAAAGGGTAAGACTAGATAATGCCGGTGAGTTTACGTCTCAAGCATTTAATAACTTTTGCATGTCTATTGGGATTATTGTTGAACATCCTGTTGCCCATGTGCATACACAAAATGGTTTAGCTGAATCATTAATTAAACGATTGCAGCTAATAGCTAGACCATTGATAATGAGAACAAAACTCCCAGTATATGTATGGGGTCATGCAATTTTGCATGCTGCAACATTGATTCGCATTAGACCAAGCGCAAGTCATACATATTCTCCCTTGCAACTTGCTTTTGGCCATCAGCCAAATATTTCCCACCTTAGAACATTTGGTTGTGCGGTTTATGTCCCTATCGCACCACCACAACGCACTAAAATGGGTCCTCAAAGAAGGATGGGAATATATGTTGGATATGAAACATCTTCAATAATAAGATATATTGAACCCATGACGGGTGATGTTTTTACAGCACGTTTTGCTGATTGTCACTTTAATGAAACATTATTCCCTAGATTAGGGGGAGAAATAAAAAATAAAGAAAATGATGTTTCATGGTGTGAACCTCAATTAATGTGTCTTGATCCTCGCACAAAAGAATGCGAGACTGAAGTTCAAAAAATAATGCATATGCAAGAATTTGCGAATAAATTGCCTGATGCATTTACAGATACAAAAAAAGTGACTAAATCATATATACCAGCAGCAAATGCTCCAGCTCGAATTGAAATTCCAAAAACTGGCAATAATGTCATTCTTGAGTCTTTGCCACGCCAGAAACGTGGGAGACCAATTGGTTCCAAAGATAAAAATCTTCGAAAAAGAAAATCAGCTGATAATGAGGTAAAAGAAAGTGTTCAAGAAGAACTACAAATCAATACTCCTTCTGCAGAGGAGATTGATGATGTCAATACGAAATTTTCAATCAATTATGCATATTCAAAAATATTATGGAACCGAAATGAAATGAAAAATCTTGATGAGATATTTTCATATAATGTTGCATATGACATCATGAATGATGATGATGATCCAGAACCAAAATCTGTCATAAAATGTCAAAATAGACATGATTGGGATCATTAGAAAGGAGCAATACGAGCTGAATTTGAATCGCTCAATAAAAGAAAAGTTTTCGGATCTATCATTCTCACACCTAAAGATGTGAAACCTGTGGGATATAGATGGGTTTTTGTGCGAAAAAGAAATGAGAAAAATGAAGTTACAAGGTATAAAGCTAGACTTGTAGCTCAAGGTTTTTCTCAAAGACCAGGAATTGATTATGAGGAAACTTATTCTCCTGTTATGGATGCAATTACTTTTAGATACTTAATCAGTCTGGCAGTTTCTAAAAATTTAGAAATGCATCTCATGGATGTTGTGACTGCTTATCTTTATGGATCACTTGATAGTGATATATATATGAAGATACCTGAAGGATTTAAGGTATCAGAAGCAACCAATGCAAAACCCAAAGAAATGTACTCAATCAAGTTACAAAGGTCTTTATATGGGTTGAAACAATCGGGTCGCATGTGGTATAAACGATTAAGTGATTACTTGATAAGCAAAGGGTATACCAATAATCTTATTTGCCCATGTGTTTTCATTAAGAAAACAACATCCGGATATGTGATCATAGCAGCTGTTTATGTTGATGATCTTAATATCATAGGTACAAATAAAGAGATCCATGAAGCCATTCAACTTCTAAAGAAAGAATTTGAAATGAAAGATCTCGGAAAAACCAAGTATTGCCTTGGTTTACAAATTGAACATATGCCTAATGGTTTACTTGTACATCAAACAACATATACTGAAAAGATTTTAAAACGTTTTAATATGGACAAGGCAAAACCATTAAGTACTCCTATGGTTGTTAGATCACTTAATGTTGACACTGATCCATTTCGTCCATGTGAAGATCATGAAGATATCCTAGGACCAGAAGTACCATATCTTAGTGCAATTGGAGCTCTTATGTATCTTACAAATTGTACAAGACCTGACATTTCTTTTGCAGTTAATTTGTTGGCAAGGTTCAGCTCAGCTCCTACCAAAAGACACTGGAATGGGATCAAACACATATTTCGATACCTTCGAGGAACTACTGATTTAGGATTATTTTATTCTAACGAATCGAAACAAGATTTGGTTGGTTATGCAGATGCAGGTTATTTATCTGATCCACATAAAGCTAAATCTCAAAATGGATATGTATTCCTAAATGGAGGTACCGCAATATCATGGCGTTCTCAAAAACAAACACTTGTTGCAACATCATCAAATCATGCCGAAGTGATTGCATTACATGAAGCTACTCGGGAATATTTTTGGTTGAGATCAATGACACAACTCATTACTGATTCTTGTGGACTAGAACGCGATAAAAGTCCAACAACTATCTATGAGGATAATGTAGCTTGCATAACACAGATGAAAGAAGGGTATATCAAAAGTGACCGAACAAAACACATACCTCCTAGATTCTTCTCATACACTCAAAATCTCATTAAGGACAACCAGATTGAAATGAGATATGTTCAGTCCAACAAAAACTCTGCTGACCTTTTCACCAAAGCACTTCCAACTGCTATTTTCAGAACACACATTCATAATATTGGCATGAGGCATGTTCAGAAGATGTAACAATTCAGGTGTTGCCTACTTGAGGGGGAGTCAACTCTATGCTGCACTCTTTTTCCCTTAGCTAAAGTTTTATCCCAATGGGTTTTCTTTAGCAAGGTTTTTAACGAGGCAGTACTAGTTATTCTCTAATAAAATTGTCATCCAAGGGGGAGTGTTATAAAAGTTAAATTGGATATTAATTTTATTATTATTATAGATATTGTATAGTAGATTTTTTGAGTATAAATATGTGTGTTATGAGTTTATAAAACACAAACTAAATATATTCTCTCATATTCTCTCATATTCTCTCATATTCTCTCTATATACTTATTAGTCTACAGTCAAGAACTAGGCCACTAAAAGTAGTTATAAGTCTACAGAATTATAACAACTATTTATTTATATATCTTTTTGTTTAGGAAAGTTAAGATGTTATTACTGATTTTTAATTATTATTACCATATATACTAAACCGCGAAAATGGAAGACCAACGGGGATCCGCCACATACCACTTTTTCACTGTTATACTGCAGCTACAGTATTTTCCTTCCCCCCCTTTTCTTGTTACTCCCTTTACAATTGCATAAATGGAAGACCAATGGGGACCGGCCACATATCACTTTTTCAATGTTATACTGTTACTCCCTTTATCTAAAACTCAGAAACTAGGAACAGTGACAAATTACAAATCTAAACGCAATTAGTACAACTCATTCATGCACACTACACCTCATAAAGCACTTAGTGCAAATTACAATTCCTAATGCTCTTGATACAACTTTATAATGCACATTTTTAACACCCTTCTTTGATGTAGCCAGTTGGTACTATTTTTAGTACACTTAATACAAGTTGCTAATGCACTTGCTTCTACGAAAAATACCAACAACCTTCACAGTTAGCCGCCACCGGGAGCGAATTCCGGCAACAATGACCGCCGGCATACGCCATCATAACCTTATCGGTTGACGTATGTAACCACCACAGATGACTACTTCAACCACTGTCAGTACCACTGTCACCACCAAAATCTGAAAAAAGATGCGAAACCAAGAAAAATGTGATTTTCAAAGCAATAGGTACTAAATTAATAAAAACAAAGATCTTGAAACAAGAATAACAAAAATTAACAAAGATCTTGAAAAAAAATCACCAAAGATCTTGAATCAAGAACCAAAAACAAGATGTTAAAACAAATCTGATAAACAAATAAAAACTTAAAAACCTCAAATTGATAAACAAAAAATACTTAAATAAATAAAAGTTAACAAATCCTAAACTAAAAAAAATATAAATTAACAATAAAGCCACCATCGACGACGGCGAGTTCCAGCAACACAAGACGTCGGTCACAAACACAACCACTCAGCTCTGAAAAAAATAAACGCGGTTACAACAAGGAAAATGCTATTAAAACACAAAAACAATATATAAACGAAAAACAGAACTAGATCTGAAAATAAACTCAGATCTAAACAAAAAAAAAAGATAAATCTTAAGAAAAAAAATTCGGATTCATAAAGGAGATAAACTTATCTAAACATTGGCGACTTCGGTGATGAACGGCCAAGGTGGTTTGGTGGTCGATGGACAAGAAGACGAGGCGATAAGGGTTTAATTTCGCCGGAAAACAGGGACGACGAAGACCACCGTCAACAACCACGAAGCGCTAAGAAGAATAATGGAGTATGAACCGTCATAAAAAGCATCGCAAGTAGTGGTTTAATCAAAAAGGTTATGTGTGGATGGCAATTTCAGGAGACTCAATCATGGAAGAGTATAAGAGGTGGATATATTTTTAGATCTAGGTTTGTTTAGTTTTTAGGAAAATGAGTACCGTAGTACTCCGTAGGTTAATAGAGATAAATAGGTAAGATTCAATTTTAGTTTTAATGGATGGATGGATGTAAGCCTGTAGCCTATTTATTTCTTTTTATGAGTAGTTTTTATTTCCATTGGGCTTTGGCCCAGTGAAGCGGGCTTGGCCCATCACTAGTTATCCTTCTATTGCATGTGAAATACCATGTTGAGTGTGTGGGATTGCACACACTAGATTATGTCTTCGATTCATTTACCATGAACGAAGAAAATTGTGGCGTAAGGAAATGGCGAATGAGAATGAAAGATGGCGAAAATCAATGTATGTGGAAATGAATACAATGTTTAAAAACCGAAGCCAGCTTTGTTGTTTGGATCGGTGGGTGATCATTCGAAGAGCCTGAAGTTCAAAGAATGTGTACGAATTTGGTAGTAACGAATTAACGTTGAACCTAGTGACGAATATGGTGTTCACTATTTAAAACATTAAAAACAAAGCTTACCGTTACGTGTAATTAGTGGTATAATGATTCTACTAATAGTAGTATATATGTGGTTTCCTAACTAGATTTTAGAATTAGGGAACAAAGAAGTACGTAGCTAGAGCGATACATGTGCGTTTATGCTTTCGGAGACTATCCTGAAGATATTACTTGGAATACTTGAGATATTGTTTGCTTCATACAACTGTGAGTAGGAGCGAAAAGTTGGGCTGGGCCAAGTTGACGGATCCAACATGCTTCATACAAAGGATTTACAAGCCACTCATCGGTTACAATTACTTCTACTTTGAAGCCAATTAAAAGAAAATTTTCTAATGGAATCAAATAGAATATCTTTCTTCATCCTTCAGGATCCAAAGAGGACACTTATTATGAAAACGAACTTAAAAGCACTAATAGTTCGATACTCTCATTAGGGCTTCTTACCTTATCGGTATTCATCACATTGTGCATATCCTAGCTTTCGGTGTTTACCAGTTATTCTCTAGTTTTCGCATTGTTTTGCATCTTAAATATCACCTATTGTGCGTATCATAAATCTCGCTTTCAGTGTTTACCAGCTATACTATCTGTTCACATCATTGTGCATCTTAAATTTCCCCTTTTTTTACTTTCAATTGGTAGAGTTTGATAAATATCTATTATTTCCAGGTTTTCACTTGTTAGATATCTATTGTAACGTAGACTCTCACCTTTTTGGGTCCCTTTTACTCGGGGCCAAATCTAGCATATAAGTTACCGGCTCTTGCATGATTCATTGAACACAGAAACCATCCATGCAGTTATATACTGTATTTATTTTCATTTACCACTTCAAATACTTTCATAGATTTTCCTAAATCCACTGCAAATAAGAGTGGATTAAGCAGGTATATAGAGAGAACAAAAACAAAACATACAAAGTTGAGTCTTTATCAAGATTTATTTACATTCTCCTTACATTATATAAAGTGGAACAAACTAGCTAGCAGAACACCTTTGTACATAATGACATATTCCAATATATATTCTATATACAACTCCATACTAACAATATCATACGCTCCCATACTGCAATATAACAGCTCCAACTATCCAAAATAAAACACGTGATATCATCATTATATAAAACCTCCATTCGGCAAAATATAATTCTCAGTGAGAAGTCGGAAGCATCATAACGCAACTTAAATTAATTATTTAAGCTCTCCTCGACAGCCATAAACTATGTAATAATATGTATTATCCTACTCCCTATCTCCCTACAAACATAAACCTGTAACAAATCATACTCTTGTATTAATTTTCCAGTTACTTCTGTAGGGTTAATTGCATAAAGGAATAACAAACTTGAGTCCAAACTGTATTACCAATAATAACAGACTTTCATCAATTATAATGAAAACCCTTAAACTTTTAAAAACCTTTGACAATATTCTCAGTAGCCTAATATCTGTTCTTCCTAAGACTTTTTTCACACCGATAGTATATCCTAGAACGTGTCAATGTAGAATAAACCAACGCAAGTATATGCTGCTAAATTCAATTTGAAGTTAAGAAGTATGTTTGACTTTCTCTTACATTACGTTGATGGTTAACTAACGGTGCGCTTGATAAAACTGAATGGTTTAGAGCTGAGTGGTTCATAATCCGAATAATTCAAAGGTTCTGAATGACGTTGCTTAATGGTGCTTACATAAAATTTAGGTAAAAATTAGGTGCTTAATGGTTAAAAGAGGATATTACATAAGAAATTAGGTGCTAAATGGTTAAGAGAGGATTCTAGCTCTGAATGGTTCAGCATTGAGTGCTGACCATTCAGCACCATCTGTCATTCAAAGGTCAGAACCAAACGCGCTGAATGCTGAATGTTCAACATTATTCAGCACTGAACCATTTAATTAAGAGGTAAACAATTCATCCTAAGATAACGGTTATCGGTCACTTGCTGAAAATTACCTTACATTATAGTTTGAGTGAGGATTTATTTTCTGGTACATAAATCCTCTTAGTACATACTATTTAAGTATGTGTAAGAATAATCATCCAAGTATAATACTATATAAGTACGTGAAGTAAATGCAACGTATAAAAATGGATATATACATAGAAAAGTAGTATGAGTAGAGTTATATACCTAGATATAGTAACAAGAACCTATGCACGCTCAGGACTGGAACCATCTACATCTTCTGCGACTGATGAGTTGTCCTCACCTCTTGAATTTAGACTACCAAGATTCATTCGCTGCACCTCTTCTCTAGTATAAATAAATATCTTACGCACCATGCAACAAAATTCCCTGATAAGGACACGAAGAAGATGAATATAAGAAAAAGGGTCAGGCAGGTTGTGTAACGACCAAAAGGGGTAATTATTTATAAGGGTCGGAACGAGTTGGGTGTTTTAAAATTTGTAATGTTTTATAAACATTATTAACAACAACAACAACAATACCCAATTCCACTAAAGTGGAGTATGGGGGAGGTTAGATGTAGGCAGTCCTTTCCTCTACCCTAAAGTAAAAGGGAAGTCATTCTTCTACCCAGGATACCTATCGGTCCCCAGGTAGAGGAAGTCGTCCCTCCCTATTCTGTAGAGCAGAGAGGCTGCTTCCTAGGGACCTCCGACCAGAAAGAACCATGAAATCCGATATGTGAAGTAAAAATATACAAGTAAAGTTGGCAAAATAGAAGCTTTACCATGAATAATGTATACTCCAATACGATATATATAGGTAAATAAAGCATATAACAATATTGAGTAATATAACATATAAGTAAAATATGTGAGTGTCAAATATGCAAGTATAACAAGTCATGTAAGTACAATAAGTATACGTAAACATGTTGGTAAGAAGCATGTAGGTATAATATGCAGTATAAAATAGATGGTATACTATGTAGGCATAGACAAATAAGTATGCTATGTTAGCATAAAAACATGTGATATGTAAGTACGTATAAATTAATTGCTATATAATGTAATACAAACATGTAACCATATAGTGCAATAAAGCATGTGAATATGCTACAATAAGTATAGATATATTATATATCCATAAAACATGTCCAGCCAATACGTAAAGTCCCACGAAAAAAAAAAAAAAAAAAAAAAAAAGACATATATGAAGTGCACACAAGCAAGTAGGCAAGAAATATAATATAAATATATAAGATAAATAAACACCATGTAGAACCTAGTCATCTATTCTAATTCTACTCCTCCACAAATTCCTATCAGAAGTCATGTCCTCGGTCAATAAGAGCTCCTTCATGTCAAGCTTCAATCTATCCTCCAACCTACGTTTGGGTCTACCCCTTCTCCTTACGCCCCCAACAACGAGGGTCTCGACTCTCCTAACCGGGGCTAAAAGTGGGCGCCTCATAACATGCCCGAACCATCTAAAAGTGGGCGCCTCATAACATGCCCGAACCATCTAAGTTTTAGCTAATACTTCAATTTTGCCAGTTTAACCCCTTAGAGATAAAACCTAACGTGAATTAACTCATTCGTGAGTAATTAGATGATTCCCATCCAGGTCAGTATGATGTACTGTTAGAAACTTTTGAAAATAGAACCACTGAAACTGTAAATGTCAAGTAAAATTAATATTTTGAAATATGAGTTCTTACTGCCATGGGTCATCTCCAACAAGCATCATGTCACCCTCATCGTCTGTGTACACAACCAGCCAAGTCTTGTTTTGGGTTTTAAGTTCTCCATTGAACTCAAATAACTCGTCTAATTCAGCAATTAAATCATCATAGTTGTTGAATTTTGTAAGATCCAAAGACCTTCCAAGGGCAATCCCCTGCTTATGAACCTGAAATCAACATAATTTTATAAGTTAAAACGGGGAGATGATTTATAGAAGCATATAGTACACCGCTAGAAGTCGTAAGTGTAAACCATAAAACTTGAGAAATGGACAATTTAGATGTTTTGTTCACTAATGCTGAATGTCAAAAGTCATCTATCTAAACCGTGATTATACTTTTTGATGCATTTAACCTCTGAAATCCTATTTATTCAATGAATAAGCTCGTTATAAAATAATTTCTATTACCATTTGATACAGTCACACACTATAAAGAAAAGGACAGATGCATAAAATGTAACAAACTTTCCTCGAAAGTTCTAACTTGAGTAACAGATTATTTTCCTTCTCTCCTATCAAAATATAACAATTATTATTATTCAAGAAAGTTCCATTTTGGACAACCAATACCTTTGTACAACTCCTTGTTGAAATTCCCTGTACTTTATGCTTCTCTCTTTCTTTAGCAACCGATAGATTACCAATTCCATTTTGACCCGTGGATTGCTCAGATCTCTGATCAGATTCGAATGCGGGGTCTTTTCCTAACTTTAACCCTTGATCTGCATTTAAAGCAACCTTATTATTACCCGCTAGGGGCACACCAAATATTTTGCAATTTCCGTCTCCGGGCTTTTTTGCATCGTTTTGCTGAATCTGTGGAGATTTCGGCATGTGTAAATATGAAGAAAGTGGTGGAGCCATTAGCCAATTCTCGTGTAGCCGCTCATTACCCCTTTGATTAACAGAATATTCGCTAAAGGCACTAGCATTAACACCTTTCATGGTTGAGCCCATTAAGTTGAGGGCCAGATTGGAGGGCATGTTTGACCACAGGTTTGATTGTATGCTGACTTTACCATCTGTTTGATTGTTCTTAGATCCAAAACCTGATAATAGATCTGTGAAACAAGATTCTGCAGGCCTCCGAAAAGGTGAAATTTTCGACGTCCCATAATGTTGAGACACCGAAACAGGATCTATTTTGTCATCTTCTGTTATCGATGATGGCCACTGAATGGGCCTATCACATGAATCTGACTCGTTAAACGAGATTCTTGAAGCTGATAGTTGTTCTGATCCTTGCAAGACCCTTGAATATGCACTTGCAGGTAAAGGGTCTGCTGGGATGGGTCTTGATGAACCTATATTCAAGTTAACTTATAAAGGAACGTTCATTGTTAGCAGATTCACCAAACCTAGATGTAGCAGATTTGACCCATTTTGACACATAACCCAACCAACTAACCCATTTTACCACTTCGACTGCAAGAGAAAGTACATACCTTGTTTTGTAAGAACAGGGGAATCAGGGGATAAAGGCAACATGCTCGAACGAGGCCTTTTCTGTTTTTGCACAGCAAGTTGACTTATTGCAGGAGGGGTAAGAGTGGGCTCTATTTTCCAGGGTGAAACTCTATCTGGACGAGGAATAGTCGATGTTTCATCCCACCGTACCTATAAATAAAGATGAGAATAATGTAATATTTCATGACATCGAATTAGGTAGTAAAGATGATAGTCAGACTGTAAATAATACCTTCAGGCATCTCCACTTAGATTCGGGCCAGCAATTCGGATCAGACTCTTCAATCCCAACTATGGTTCCAGTAAACCTACAGGATAAAACAAATTACTATGTCATACTGTCATAGTATAGGCACCAAATAATACAGTACAACAAATTAACGAAATATAGAAGAGAAAAGTCCGCTAGCTATACCTTTGCTCCGGTGCTTCTTCACCTTCAAACCTCATTTTGAATCTCATCCCTATCGAGTAGTTGTTCTTGATAGACTCCATGTACTGATCATATGGAACAATGAACTCTGAGGGGCTAGTCCTATAACAATTTTAATAAACCTTTCACTGCCACGTTAAGAATATTAGAGGTCACAATTTTGACCCATTTACTTCTGATAGGTTGTGTCTCAAATGGGCTACATAAAACAGGCATGATTTTAATAGGTTAACTTGGCTGAAACTCACCCAAAAGCTATATGTGATGCATTCAACTTTCTAAATGGTTTTATTAGAAAATTTGATTGTTATTGTAGTTGTACTTATTTTTGTAATCAGCATTAGGATGTTAATTAGTTATAAGAAAAAATTTGAAGATGGGCAAAAGGTTTTTGTGAGTCAAACCCAGGAGGGCCTGTGTTGAAAGTAATACAATGATATGTTTCAACCTGATCTCGTGACCCACACGTACCTTCACAGCAGGGTCGTGTGGGTCACAAATGTCATTATTTGAATGCGTTATTGATCACATACCTAGGCTTGTAATAGACTGTAAATATAGTTCCTGTCTGGATGGCATGCCACGCGGTTGCAAGCACTCCGAGATGCATGCTATGACTGGATATTACAGAAGATGGGACGTTTGCCTGCTGTCTCATTGCACGTCTTACACCCACACGAAGCTCTCCATTTTCACCTCTACATACACAAATTACCCCATCAGTAAAAAAAACAAAATTCAAATGGAAATATTATATAAACTGCTAATTACATTTGTCAATACCTTAAGAATATAAAGGCGTCACCGGCTACCAGCCTTTTAGAACTAACAAAGACACTCCAACCACTTTGAAGAAGATGCCTGCGTGGTTGACCTGGTATTGACATTATAAAAAAAATAATAAATAAATAAAAGAATTAGAGCTTCACCAAACGCTCATACAGAGAAACAAATAACCAAATAAAGTAAAGCAGCTTTGCTTTGTTTTTTGCTAAAACAAAAACTGTATACTTAGTGCAGTTCAACGTTATTAATGCGGGTAAAATACGCAAGTAACATATCAGGTTATAAAAAGCAAAACTTTAGAGAAATCTACAGCTCTAAAATGGAAAGTGTATATATATGGCTTATTACCCCGAAATATGTGCCTGAAGCGCCACTCGTATCCATACAAATCCTTGGCTACGAGCTCTTGTGTTGGAGGTTGCCTTGACATGTCCTGCACAATCAGATGACCATAGAAGCCTAAGTAACAAAACGTTAAAAAAAAAAAAAAAGTTGATGAAATTCAAACTTTTCACAGTAAGCTACAAACCAGTGGAGGAAGGCATTCGTCAGCATGGCGTCTCAATACAGAAAACCCACCATGAGTACTCGTATCAGAAGCAGTCAACGTCTTGCAAAAAGAATGCACATGAAATCGAGATTGCGCACGTGGTATTGCTTCCTTTTTCACCGCATATTCATCTTGCTTTTGTCAAAGAAAATTTCATAGAAAAAATACATTAAAATAAATAATCGGATGCTAGCTACACATATGGTAGAAAATTTCATCACCTAAAACTGAGCTCACATTAGCTTCGGGCATTAAAGTAATTTGCGCAAACACTTCATCTGTCTCTGGTTCCGCCTACACACAAACACCACCTTTAAACACCCAAAATCAGCTGAATTAAAATTAAATATGAATAATTCTTGACAATTGTACCCTTAATTGCACATTCATAACACGGCAAAGGATCTTTGATGGAAGGTTATAAACTGGCATCTGTTGTTCTGCAACTTGATTGGTTGACGCCTCAACCTGATAAACATAACACAATACCTTCAGATTACACACAGACTATAAACAACTCATCACTAACTATTTGTAACACCTATTCAGACAAAATTAATACAAGTTTATTCATACCTGTTCTATGTGTCCTTGAGGAAAATAGAACACTATGTCATTTTCCTGAGGGACAGTAACGAGCGGACCAGCACAAGCTCGCCATAGTTCCTTATATAGAGCAATATCTGCATCACCTACACACACAAAAATATATTTAATCAACAAATTATTAATTGATCTGTAAATAGTAATTCTGAGATGTACCTTTTCCAGCACCGGTGACATCGTTTTTGTCGCTAATTTTAGATAACGAAAACGTGTCTCTGTCAGTTCTTATACAACTATTATTGTTATTGTTATTACCTATGCTTGTAACTTCTGAAGATGTCATTTCACTACAATAATCGACTTTCAACACAGATCTGTTATCTAAGATCACACAATAACTCTCACTAAAACCCTTGACTTCAAACTGTAATTACCACAGATCAACTGTAATTGAGTTTAAAACGACTGTAAAACTGCACCAAACAGCTTCCTAAACCGTGAGTTCGCATTAAAACACCAAAATCCGACTTCAATCACAAGAGATTACCTCAGTTCAGTCCAAAACACCTGTTAAATTGCATAAATCTATCTATTATTACATAAAATAGCTTCAGACACCGTTATTTATAAATCGAATACTAGAATTCGGTGTAAATTTGTCCAAAACACCTTTAAACGTGCATTAAATGAGCAAATATACATCAAATACCATCCGAAACCCTAATTTCAACCTGAAATCACTATCTAAACCCTAAAACCTGTATCGAAAGAAGAAATTCGTCATAAAACAGCTTCCCTAACCGTAAATTATCAATAAAACCCTATAATTCAACTGCAAATCACTAAAGATCACCTCAATTCAGTACAAAATACCTTTTACACTGCATAAAATGAAGAAATTTAACAGAACACATCAGCTGAAACCGTATGTTATAACCAAAACCCTAGGGTAAATCACTACAGATCACCTCAAATTTAGTAAATAAAGCTGTAAAACTGCACTAACTGAGCAAATTCAACACGAAACAGCTTCCGAAAAATCTACATCAACAATCAAAATTCACTTTCTCTCTCTCTCTCTCTAAATCATGATAATTTTTAGAGAAAAACAAGATATTCATGGATTGGTTGTAGGTCCAAATTGAAATCTGGTTGTTTGTAGTAATTTCAACAGGTGGTCCAAATTTCTAACAACTAAAAAATGTGACCGGTTAATTCCGGTTATCTGGACCCAGGACCGGGTTGGTTTTATTTTCCCGGGAGTGAGTGATGAACCAAATCTAAAACGATACCATATTTTGGAAAGGGATGATATTACCATTAATTATTCTTTGTATTTATGGTCTTATATACTATGATGACAACCAACCAATTTTCCAACTTAGTACTTTCATTATTATATATATATATATATATATATATATATATATATATATATATATATATATATATATATATATATATATATATATATATATATATTATATTATATTATATTATATTATATTATACCTATATCCTAAAACACGCGCCAGATTTCGTCATTTCAGTTCTATCGAATTGTCGTTTTGATTTTGCGTTCACAATATAAATGGTCCCTCAACTTCGGCTCAATTTAATCAACGACCCCTCAACTTTACACTTTTTCAGGGGTATAAAACGCAAACATATAATTTTATTAAAATAAAAGAAAATAATTCCGCCTGAATTTTTAACAGGCCCTCTCTTTTCGCTCGGTGCGATTTAAATTTTTTCGAAACCACCGTTCAACTCGAAAAAATCTAATGAACACAACGGGACTAACTACGCGCGAAATAGACATCATTAAAAAACACTAGATAACGGGTCATATATTCTCGCTCGGTGTGAGTTAAATTTTTCCAATACCACCGTTTAACTCGAAATAATTTTACGAACACAACGCGACTAACTATACGCGGAACGGACATCGTTAAAAAAACACTAAATATTTCGGGCTATATTACATACATATACATACACGTCCAACAAACAACCCAACTTACTAGATATACATTAGGTACCAAACAACGTATATCCAAATTCGACCACGCGTCGAACACAACCGTAGCAAAACGCGGTCCAATTTTTTTCTAGTTTGTAACAATTTTTTACTATAAATAAAGAAGAATTTCTATTGTGTAGAAATTTTTTTCACTGGGGATAAAAAAAAAAATTAAAACTTATATGTGAAGGTGTTTGAGCAAAATATGAACGTTATTTGGCAAAATTTGAAGGTTTTTAGCAAAATTTGAATGTTTTTGAACAACATTTGAATATTTTGGGGCAAAAAATAAAATTCACTAAGGACAAAATCGAAAAATTCAAAATTTTACACTGAAAATTGCACTCTCACTGGGGGCGGGCGCCCCCTTGTCCCTACATAAAACCGCCCCTGCATTACTCTTATCCATTACACTTGTCATACAATCATATTATGCTACATCAGCACTATCTCGGCAACTTCTTTTTATCACTTAACTCATCACACTCCACTAGTATCCATGACACCTGTTATACAACCACATTGACCTCACTTCAAATATTATTTTATTATTATTATTATTATTATTATTATTATTATTATTATTATTATTATCTTTATCTTTATCTTTATCTTTATTTATTTAAGCCTATTAATTTTATTTAAACGGAACTTATCATGCGGGAAATTGGGTTTTTCGAAAAAATAATCATCTGATAATTTTTAGCTTATCCTTCCCGGTCTCTCGGAAAATGTCTTCTAGGAGCTCTAGGTAGATACGACTTCATTTTTGGCTTCATCTTCTTCTAAAAAATCTATAGCATCGAGTGCTTGAAGTGGATTATATGCATTTGCAATTGCTAGAGCCTTTTCATAAATGTCATCGTCGCAATTCATTCTCGAACGTTTATAAAATTTCTGTTGTTTTAAAAAGTAGTTTGAGTGGTAGTTTAAAGAATAAAATGTATGAAAAAGGGTAGTATTGTATATAGGGAAATATATTGTAATTTTTTAAAATATAATAATAATAACAATAATAATAATAATAATAATAATAATAATAAAACTATCCGTTGTAATATTACGTCTATATATGTATGGTTTTTTAAATATTTTAATCAAAAATTCACTATTCCAACGTTTTCAAGACTGTCAAAGATGGGCATTTCGAATGACAACCATGCAACGGCGGAGGCAAGGATGGGTGCTAATATTGGCGTCGTTGAAGGGCGCAACCAACGACGGCCTAACGACGGGCCCGATACTAGCGTTCTTACTCCGCAATATTTTATATCGTGAGAAAAAATGGAAGATGATTTTTCGGGAAGTGGAAAGGGGATGGTAAAATTTTTCTTGATAAGTATTGTCATTATTTCATCATTCATCTATATATTTAACGTTTATTTATATATTATTTCATTATATAGATGAAAAATAATAATTTTTATGAACAAAAACATAGTTTTTATCAAAATATATTATAAGAAGAACATTACACATGATGAATATTTTCGAAGTATAAATTCTGACTAGTGAATGATACATATTTTTATTATATATATATATATATATATATATATATATATATATATATATATATATATATATATATATATATATATTCAAAATTCAAATTTAAATTCAAATCAAATACCAAATTAAATTATAAAATATATTATATATAGATATATAGAATACTATAATATGGGTACTCAAAATTCTCGATCAGTACTTCAAAAAATAAGAAGAAGAAAAAAAAAAGACTCATCTTTCTAAACTTTCTTTCAAATATTATTTATTATTTTTAATTCTAAAGTATTTGATTATACTTAATCCATATTCATTTAATACTCTTAATTTAATTCTGAATTTTTAATATATCACATTATTTAGGTGCATGTTTACTCGTCTATGATTTTCTATTCCACTTTTTTATTTTGAAATTTATAATAATAATAATTTATTCATTTGTATATTCCACCACACGATCCACACATGATAAGATTATAGCAACGTAATCCACATACGGTTTTAAACTAGATAGGTTTCAGACTGCGTGTTGCGGCGATTGCATTTAGATATGTGTTGCTTTGTACCCGTTTGCAGTATCGAACGATATTATATACAAAATCGTTACGTATATTTACGCAGCTAACATTAGCCGAATAAGTCCACAGAATGACATGTGTATAGACATAGCCTATGCTATCTAGTCTATAGTAAAGATAACCCACACACGTAGGTGTCTTCGAAACATGTGCGAAGTGTGCAGCTGAACAGGGCCCCAAATTTTTAAGGGTCCCCAAATTTTGAAACACCAATGTAATAATACATGTATATATATATCGTGACGGAATATGTTACTTGCGGATTATGATAAGTAGTAACTATTATGGATTGTGATATGGAAAATGATTTTTCCTACTACCATTTATGACTACCAAATCAACCTACTCAATCAAATAATAACATGTGTCTTCTATTATTTATTATCCAATAATTAATATTTAACCTATTACATTTTATCTAATTTACCCTCTACTAGTTAATTTGCGTATCTTTTACAAATTAACATTATCCCAATTGTGATCTCTCCTCACGATGTGACCGAAAATCATCCTGGCAATCGTCAATATCCATCTTATCAAAGATTGGTGCTTCTTTCATCAATTCTTCCAAATATCCCATAGTTTGAGTTGATCCGAGAATCGTTGACTCAAGTTTTTGCACAAAACGGATTTTGACACATTCAAAAACGTTTGTAGAGCAATGATTTGAGCAACCGCTCTGATACCAATTGTAAGTAACTAGAGGGGGGTGAATAGTTACTTGATACGTTTTTAACACTTTTTCGATTGATCACCAAATTCGATTAACTTTGATCAACCAATTCAACTCAAACTTGATGTGTGTAGTGTGTATATTCAAAATGATAAATGAAGTAATGTAAAGAATATAGACACAAGGATTTATAGTGGTTCGGTTGGATGTTAACTAATCCACCTTAATCCACTCCCCGATTACACTAATCGAGATTTGTTTCTTCACTAAGCACTTTTCTCCAAACCCGGTGGAGATTCGATTTACAAGTCTTCAACTTCTTTGGTAGACAACAAACCTAATCTTTCTATCCCTTTGAAAGATCAACTCCAACCTAGATCAACTTGTCTTCACCTTGGACAAGTATTAATCTCCAAATAAGATTAATCAACTTCCTAAGTCCCTTTAAGGAAGTAGATCACTAAGCTAGCCTATGCTTCTACTAATTGAAGTTACAAGACTTATACACTTTGTAATGATGATCCTAAGACAATACTAGGATATACATTACACTAAGTAAACTCACAAGATTAATGATTTTGATTAGTAAGTTTACAATAACCAAATTCTATATCTATAAGATCATAGAATCTTCTCTTGCTTGATCACATTTGAGTAGTAATTGTAGCCCTTGTGATCTCTGGAAATAAGTCTTTGAAATATGCAAGAGGGTCAGCTTCAAATGCTCATTAAAGTTTTCCTTTTATAGTGGGATTCAAAAAGTAGCCGTTGACACACGGTTGCCATCACGGTCGACCGTGGTTCGACCGTGCATACTCCAGTCCAAATTTAGTATCCGTTGTATAGCCGTTTGACTCAAATTTGAACACCACATTTTGGCACCTTTACTTCTTCTAGCACCTGCAAAAGAAACCAAACATCCTATACAAGTACTATATGCATTAAGTGTGTGAGATTTGGTCTTATTGCATGAAAGTGACTTAACATTCCAAAAGTGGCAAACCCAACATTCTTGGAGAAGTGTCTTGATTGATATTTTGGGAAATCTCAGTTTGGTCAAGACTTAGTTAGTCACATTAATGCCTTTGGTTCAATTCTAAAGACTAGTCACCATGTCATTAACTTCCTAGTTTCAATTAATCACAAGTTGTGTTCCATTTGAGTTTAGATAGAGATTAATTGAATAATGTCTTTATAAGATAATCATGAAGTATGTAGAGACATTAAAGTTAAGTCATTCTTGAATAAGCAATCACACTTAGTTACTTAGACTAGACTAAATAGACAATTGACTATAATTTCATTGTGAACCATTTTACACTTAATCTATTGGAGTATGTTAGTTACTTGAATCCTAACTAGTAAGCACATAGCAAACATATTAATCAAGTTGACAAGTTTATGAGTATTAAGCATATTGACAAGTAGCAAGTAATACTCACATATAGTAAGAGATAGTTATTCTAGGATCAATTATATAGATACTTGCACAACTTATAACTCAAGCTTTTAACAAGTTTAAGTGCAATATAACATATTGCTAGATTAATGTGTAAGCATACATTAATGTCCAATACATGCACAAGGGAAGAACAGTCTCTAGTTGGGACTTGGTGACCATCCTAAATGTATCTAAGTGTATTTTAGGATTACAAGTCATTACTTAGTTATACTTGAGAGTATTGTTCCTAATTTAGCCTTAATTAATCATTAATTCATTTTTAATAGCAATTATTGTTCTAGTGACATTGGCTTAAGTGTGTTGGTACTTGATGATCATACTTAGGATATTCTATATAAGAATTAAGATCACAAGTTGTTGATTAACACTTATGTGTTATGCCTAATCTTGGTTAATTTGTCATTAATATGTCATTAGGCGTAATTAACCACAATTAGTGTTTTTATGACCAAAACTCAATTGAGTATGGAGAAGGCATCTATTCTAAGCATGTTGAGAAAGGTTTCATGAATTATAAATGTCGGGAACTTGTCAAACTTTATTTGGTCAAAATTGGTAACAGATAAAACTGTGGTCGCACTGCGGTTGACCGTGGTGGCGACGGTGCAACTTGTTTTCATAAAACTGCGTTGCAATTCAGTTTGGGGTTCTGCGGCTAGCTGTACGGTCGACTGTACCTTGACCGTGTATTTAGTTAAACTTTTAATTTTATTCTTTAAACTATGTTTGACTTGGTCGTTTGCAAGATAAAGTATGGATTAGTGACCTTGCGTGTTTTATGTTAAGATGTCAGTCATTACTTATACATATGTATGTGTCATCATCAAAACATATTCTTTGGTTAATCATACTTAAGTTTGTCGTTTAGTTCATTAACCCACATTCAACCAACATTCTCCCCCTTTTTGATGATGACAAACATACAAGTGATGAGAGACATTTTGCTATAAATACGCAAGTGTTAACAATCACTTGTATCCATGTTTCTCCCCCTTTTGTCGAAGCAAAAAGGTTAGCTCCGCCTAGAACTAAGCTCGCCCTTAGAGCAAAGCTCTCCCTTAAATTGTGCATGTTGGAAAACATATATTAAAACATAACAAGCATACATTTTATTCAAATCAAGCATGAAACATAGTGATGCATAGAAAGTACATCAGATTAATTCTCCTAAAATGCTTGGACACATCTTGATGGAGTTAAGCATGGGTGATGGTGCATTTGTTTCCTGAAGAGGATGTGAGGTTCAATGCGTTGAGATGCTTGAACAAGAACGTCAAGCGGCGACCATAAGGATAAGGTTGCGTAAGATCTTATTTGAGATCTTGCATCCTTGAAGCCAATATGAAGGCAAGATTCACTGGTATGGATTTGGTTAGACACCACATGAGTCCAAGTTCTGTTATGGACATTTGATCATCACCTTCTTTTCTGAAGAAGATGTTGTGACTTATGATCGATTTGCATGTTCCATATTCTGCTCGAATGTCACTGTCAAAAACGCTCTTTTGACAGAGAGTGCTTAGTTTAAGTTCATGATCAATGAATAGTGAGGTTAGTGCTCTTCTTGGAATGAACTTGGGAAGGAGTTGTATATGATTCTCCGTATCATAAAACTCAACCCCTTTTGTTGGCACTCTAAGAATATAGCCAAATCGCTTGAGTGTCATCACGTGCTCTTGATCAAACAGGGTAAATTTCACCTTTCGGTTAGTGGTGAATTCAAACTTTGAATAGAATTGTTTGACAAGTGAGGGAAAAGTGTAGGTTTTGAGTGAGAGAAATGATCCCCATCCAATTTTGTCAAACTCACTTTGAAGAGTAGGATAGTCATAGAACACTTCATGTTCCTCTTGGATGTGTCTTGAATCATCTTGAGTGTTCTTCTTTTCATCACATGGAAGTTTGTTGAGAACTTTTATCATTTTGAGATTTGAGTGATGTTTGGAATTTGAGAAGATAAATGGTTTTGAAGAGCTCATTGCTTTGGGGTGCAAGATGTTCTTTAAGATTTCTCAATTTAAAGAATCTTGAGTAAGGATTTTCATCCATTTTGAGTAATTGTTTTGTTCAAGAATTTTAAAGATGGAGTTAAATTTGTTAAATTTGATTGCTTTTGGATATTGTTTGTAAGATAGTGAAATTGATTTGCTATTGGTGTGCATTTAATGAACCTTGAATGAGTTGCAGTCAATCTACGGTCACTGTCACGATCAGCCGTACCTACGGCCGCATGTTATCTGCAACACATTTATAGTTATTTAATTCTTTCATATTTTTGAGTAAGATTGAGGCATTACAATACTCGAATGCATTATGACTACATTCAACCATAGAGTCATCGCATAATTGTCTTACACACTCCACAACCTAATTATTCTACTTCAGGAATCTCTTAGATTGACGCACTTGAGTTTTCGTCCTCCGTATCGCTTGTCTTGCAAGATAACTTGTTCATTACTCCCTTCATCATCTTCACAATTTTTGACTCCTTCTTGAGATTCTTGATTTGTTCCTTGTAGATTTTGTCCATTTTTGCCATTATTTTACACTCTTGAATTTGTTCATCAGCTTCTTCGTCTTCACTGTCAGGTATCACAGTACTTTCTCTACTGGTTCCTGCTTCACTTGTCGTTCTTTTTCATTTTTTTATGGTTACTTCTGAGTTTTTTGATCCTTTGAATATGACAAGTGTAGGTTGATGGAAGTTATCACTTGTGACACCCAAATGATCAAACACTTTATTGAGATGTAGTCCGTAAGGTAAAGCACGAGTAGTTTCTATAACAGTTCCATTCATCCTTGATGCCATGAGATAAGCCATGTTTACTTTGATGTCATTTTCTAAGCACCACATCAGAGCAAATTGAGTGGCATGGACATTTGAGTGATTACCAGATTTGCAATAGATGTTATGGATGATGATTTTGTTCCAAGTGTCATACTCATGACGAAGGTGTTTTCCTTGTACACCAGATTTCTCAATTTCAGCTCTTGGAGCATCATCCTTGTACAATGTATCAATTAGAGGAGTTTTGTCTGAAATGAAGTCAGGAAGATTTGAAAGATCGTGTTGCCTAATGTAGAATTTTTCTCCCTCAGTGGGAACATCCAATATGATCCCGAAATCCTTGAGTGGATAATGACAATTAATGCCCAGAAGATTAAAAAACACTTCATCATTCACAAAGTTGAAGTTAGCGTAAAATTCTCGAACGAGTGAGGGATGAATAGGACCGTTTAGAGTGAGAAAGGACTTCCATTTGAGTTTCTCAAACTGCCTTACAAGTTCAGGCATTTCAGTGTGAGCAACTCTTCTCCCTTCAGCGATTTTTCTGCCTTTCAGAAATTCAATGTTGTAAGCAATTCTCTCATCAAGATCAGATGGATCGTATGAGTCTTTTGTTTTTGCTACAACAGTCTTGCCTTTTCCTCTTGCCATTTTCTACACAATGATACTTCAAATAAATTCAAAGTGTATAATTCAATTGTAGGCAACAAGTTTTGCAAACTTTAATTATCATCAATACTTAGATGTTTTGATGTTAATCTTCTTCACATTTTCACTCTTCATTAGTGTCAATGAGTTTGCAACTAGATTAAGATTTTCACAAAGTTCATATGTGTTCTAGACTTTTGAGATCATCATCAACACATGTTTTGACATCTAACATTATCACACTCAATTTGCAACAATGTTGTTTATATCATATGAACAATGTTTCTATGAAAATCTAACCTAGATGTATAATGAATCCTAGAATTGTTCAAAGTTAAATCAATGCATAGATATACTACAATCACTATTACAATCGTTTCTAAATTGTTCTTCAAGAACAATTTTGATTGTTTGCATCAATTTAAGTTTTGATTCATCCTAGTTAGGATTTCTTCATAACCCTAATTCATCATACAAATACAATTAAATGTTAGAAAAGCATGGATTAATCATACCGAAAGTAGGAATTAAGATTGAAGGAATGAGCGTTCTTCTTCGTGCGGTCGATCTCCTCAGCCGTGTGTGAAGTGTGTATGTTTTGAAGTGAGTTGGAATGAAAGAAAAGTGGGGTTTTATTTAATTTAAAATAGAATCAGACCACACACGGTCGAAGCACGGTCGACCGTGATGTTAGTCGTGCAGGAATTTTCACGCGTACAGGGCATGAGTCTGCGGTCGGGTATACAGTCAGCCGTGATGCTGCCGTGGATTCTTCAGATCACCAATTTCTTCACTTCTTCTTTCTTTGAGCGCGTTTTGGCGATTCTTAGGTTCTATAGAATACTTGAGGACAAGTGTTCTTTTCCTAACATTGAATGATTACATCCTCCCGATGTTTAATCATCAATGACACATAATATACTATATATATATATATATATATATATATATATATATATATATATATATATATATATATATATATATATATATATATATATATATATATATATATATATGCACATAGTATACACAAAACGCATCAATCTTGTATTTAGAATGCAATACATAGTTTCACACAAGCACACAATCCTAATATAATTAAGCTTCCTTCAATAATCTTTCAAAATCATTTTTCAAAACCATTTTGCATTTGTAAGAAAAACCTTTCATTAAAATAAAGTCTTTTGAGAAGTTATTCTCATTAGCATTTTGATCATTGGTTTTAATTGATTTTAAGATTACCCAATCCTTGACTTATCCCTATCGTTGAATTGTTAGCTTGATCCATTTCCCCATGTTCTCAATTCTTCTAATAATTGATAATGGACTTTGATTACGTGGCTTGTGTTTGCTAGAGTCGTGACACACATTCATTTTGAGTTTATCTTTTGATGAATTATAAGCAGTTATCCTTTCAAGTTGTTATTTTCATCAATTAAAACTTCGTTAAGTTGTATAACTTTGTGTAATTCTTTCTTCAAAAGTTTTACTTTGTCACGACTACTATCATAGACAAATTTAATAGTCTTGTAATCATCAAACAATTCTTCATAATTAGAAGGATATAATACAGGTACCTTATTGCAATCCATGCTTGAGACATCATCTTCTTTGAAAGGAGATTCAACTTCTTTTTCACTTTGACCATCTTGATCCATATCAGTCCAAGAACTCATGAGGTAAAAGTCTTCATTTCCATTCAAACATTTTGCTTGAGAATCATCAATGTTCTCCAAATCCTTCCCTATTCCTTTATCCTTTAAGCTCCTAGAATTTTCTTCTTCTTGAGAACATAGTGAATCCCAACATTCCTTTGCACTTTCACATGAAATTAATTTCAATCTTTCTTTACTAGGAAGAATTCCATGAAGTAGTGAAATTGCATCAACTTGTTTCAATATATCATTGTTTTGAAATGTTGACTTCACTAATCTTGAACTAGCATGTGGAACAAAGTCTTCTACTTTGATTATTCTCCACAAGTAGTAATCCTTGAATTTGAGATAAGCCTCAAATCTTAATTTCCACACATCAATATCCATCTTATCAAAGATTGGTGCTTCTTTCACCAATTCTTCCAAGTATCCCACAGTTTGAGTTGATCCGAGAATCGTTGACTCAAGTTTTTGCACAAAACAAATTTTGACACCTTCAAAAACATTTGTAGAGCAATGATTTGAGCAACCTCTCTGATACCAATTGTAAGTAACTAGAGGGGGGTGAATAGTTACTTGATACATTTTTAACACTTTTTCGATTGATCATCGAATTCGATTAACTTTGATCAACCAATTCAACTCAAACTTGATGTATGTAGTGTGTATGTTCAAAATGATAAATGAAATAATGTAAAGAACATATACACAAGGATTTATAGTGGTTCAGGTGGATGTTAACTAATCCGCCTTAATCCACTCCCCGATTACACTAATCGGGATTTGTTGCTTCACTAAGCACTTTTCTCCAAACCCGGTGGAGATCTGATTTACAAGTCTTCAACTTCTTTGGTAAACAATAAACCTAATCTTTCTATCCCTTTGAAAGATCAACTCCAACCTAGATCAACTTGTCTTCACATTGGACAAGTATTAATCTCCAAATAATATTAATCAACTTCCTAAGTCCCTTTAAGGAAGTAGATCACTAAGCTAGCCTATGCTTCTACTAATTGAAGTTACAAGACTTATACACTTTGTAATGATGATCCTAAGACAATACTAGAATATACATTACACTAAGTAAACTCACAAGATTAATGATTTTGGTTAGTAAGTTTACAACAACCAAATTCTATATCTATAAGATCATAGAATCTTCTCTTGCTTGATCATATTTTAGTAGTAATTGGAGCCCTTGTGATCTCTGAAAATAAGCCTTTGAAATATGCAAGAGGGTCAGCTTCAAATGCTCATTAAAGTTTGCCTTTATAGTGGGATTCAAATAGTAGCCGTTGACACACGGTTGCCATCACGGTCGACTGTGGTTCGATCGTGCGTGCTCCAGTCCAAATTTAGTATCCGTTGTATAGCCGTTTGACTCAAATTTGAACACCACATTTTAGCACCTTTACTCCTTGAAGCACCTGCAAAAGAAACCAAACATCATATACAAGTATTATATGCATTAAGTGTGTGAGATTTGGTCTTATTGCATGAAAGTGACTTAACATTCCAAAAGTGGCAAACCCAACATTCTTGAAGAAGTGTCTTGATTGATATTTTGGGAAATCTCAGTTTGGTCAAGACTTAGTTAGTCACATTAATGCCTTTGGTTCAATTCTAAAGACTAGTCACCATGTCATTAACTTCCTAGTTTCAATTAATCACAAGTTGTGTTCCATTTGAGTTTAGATAGAGATTAATTGAATAATGTCTTTATAAGATAATCATGAAGTATGTAGAGACATGACAGTTAAGTGATTCTTGAATAAGCAATCACACTTAGTTACTTAGACTAGACCAAATAGACAATTGACTATAATTTCATTGTGAACCATTTTACACTTAATCTATTAGAGTATGTTAGTTACTTGAATTCTAACTAGTAAGCACATAGCAAACATATTAATCAAGTTGACAAGTTTATGAGTATTAAGTATATTGATAAGTAGCAAGTAATACTCACATATAACAAGAGATAGTTATTCTAGGATCAATCATATAGATACTTGCACAACTTATAACTCAAGCTTTTAACAAGTTTAAGTGCAATATAACATATTGCTTGATTAATGTGTAAGCACACATTAATGTCCAACGCATGCACAAGGGAAGAGCAATCTCTAGTTGGGACTTGGTGACCATCCTAAATGTATCTAAGTATATTTTAGGATTACAAGTCATTACTTAGTTATACTTGAGAGCATTGTTCCTTATTTAGCCTTAATTAATCACTAAGTCATTTTCAATAGCAATTATTGTTCTAGTGACATTGGCTTAAGTGTGTTGGTACTTGATGATCATACTTAGGATATTCTAGATAAGAATTAAGATCACAAGTTATTTATTAACACTTATGTGTTATGCCTAATCTTGGTTAATTTGTCATTAAGATGTCATTAGGCGTAATTAACCATAATTAGTGTTTTTATGACCAAAACTCAATTAAGTATGGAAAAGGCATCTATTCTAAGCATGTTGAGAAAGGTTTCATGAATTATAGATGTCGGGAACTAGTCAAACTTTATTTGGTCAAAATTGGTAACAGAGAAAACTGCGGTCGCACTGCGGTTGACCTTGGTGGCGACCGTGCAACTTGTTTTCATAAAACTGCGTTGCAATTCAGTTTGGGGTTCTGCGGCTAGCTGTGTGGTCGAGCGTACTTGGACCGTGTATTTAGCTGAACTTTTAATTTCATTCTTTAAGCTATGTTTGACTTGGTCGTTTGCAAGATAAAGTGTGGATTAGTGACCTTGCGTGTTTTATGTTAAGATGTCAGTCATTACTTATTCATATGTATGTGTCATCATCAAAACATATTCTTTGGTTAATCATACTTAAGTTTGTCGTTTAGTTCATTAACCCACATTCAACCAACACGTTTCAAAGCTCATACCGGTTTTCGATTTATCTAAATTTCCGGCTAAAAAATACAACGATCTTCCTCTTGCATTGCCCAATTATTTTAACCACAGGTCATATAGTTTCTATATATCTATTTTATATTGTGTTAATTATAGTTTTATAATACTAATGTGATTGATATCTATTGTTAGTTGATTTGCATACATGGTGCTACATATCGTAACAATCCGCCTTTTTCCGTTAATTTATTTTAACGCCCGTCTTTTTTTTATAATAATATCTTTCGTTATCTAAATTCGTATCGTTTGTTAACTAACGTTCTTAATATTCCCGTTATTGGATTTTAACATCTTCCGTTTACTCTCGCGTATTTAAAATAATTCGTTTGGTTAATTCACGCACCCGCTTTTAAAATCGAGGGACTAAAGTTGTCAAGTGGGCAAACTAGTTGACTAGGTCAACTAGTCAACCCACCTCCCCACCATTCATGTCATTCATCCACCTCCCACCATTTCCACTACTTCCATTTTCTCTCATTTGTACTCAAATCAAAGATTCATCATCTAAATCCAATCTAGCAAGCAAACATCAAAACAAATTACATATTTGTAATCCTTGCATCATCCTCTTCATTTTGGTACCAATTTCATAACTTGGGGTAAGCTTTTCAAAAACTCTAGATTTTATGTTCTTGATGTTCTTGACTTGAAAGTGTGTTAATTAGTGTCTATGGCTCAAGTCTAACATGTATATATGATTGGTTTGTTCGATTTTGTTGTTTTGAGTAACTGGCATGAACACTTGAAATGAGTGTGTTTAATCTTTGATTTTGGTTGATTAAATGTTGTTATTATGCTAAAGTTCATGTATTAAATGTGTTAATAGCATCATTAGCTTCGTTTTGGTATGTAGGTTGACATGGAAAAACTCCATTTACAAATTGTTGAATTCATGATTTTTGGTTAGGGCTTAGTAACTTTGAATATGAATTTTGATGGATTGAATGCTATGAAAAGTTGTTAGTAAGTGTTTAGTTGCAATGTATATTTAATTACCTTCGAAACGGCATATCGTATGTGTAAATTGGATTCCCGAATCACCATTTGCATTTTTGAGCTTGAAACGTTAAATAATGATCATTCGACGAGGTTTTGGTTATTGTAAATTATGGATTTGATTGATGATGTGTGTTTAGTTATATTCCTCGTTAAATTACCTTTCCAACGATATAAGATACGTGTTTTGAATGTTTACGGTTCATAAGTTGTGTTTGAAAGAAGTTTGGTTCGAGTCCACACTTAAAACAGCCCAGACTTCTGACCAAGTGTTAAGCCGCGGTGCGGCTCTTCTAGTCACGACGTGGCTTAAAGCGTGGAAAAATGGCTGTCCAAATTTGCATTTTCGCGTTTAATTCTAACTATGCTACGCACCTCCGATTAACATGAAACTTGTTCTAACATGCTCATATATGATAAATTAACTTAGAAAATTTGTCCGAGACCCGACCCGAACACGTTGACTTTTTCGTTGACTTTGACCAAAGTTTGACTTTTAGTCAAACTTAACCAAATACTTATGCAATCGTTCTAGATAATCAACTTTATACTTTTTCGTTGACTTTTTCGTTGACTTTGGCCAAAGTTTGATACAAACAACAACTTTTGGAATGCAAACGATTTAGATAATCAACTTTATACTTGCTTGTGGTTCAAAACAACGTTTACAAATACACCTATGATTTCACCAACGTTTTTCATTGACAGTTTTCTATATGTTTTCTCAGGTTCTTTATTGGCTACTTGATACATGCTTCCGCGTACACTTATATTTGCTTTTGGTCAAGCATACATGCATACATTCTGATTACTTGCTTGGGGTCAAGCATACATGCGCACACTTTGATTACTTGCTTGAGGTCAAGCATACATACATACGCTATTGATAGCATTCGCGATTTTCAACTTATTATGTCGCAAATTATTTCATTCATACTTTACAACTTTTGTAAACTTAAACTTGTTGTTGAACCGTTTGGTAAAACTTTACAAGTCTTATACGTTTCAAATGAATGCGACATAATTTTGGTCAACGCGTCTCATTTAGGGACTATGACCACGTAACGGGACCTAAGTTAACGGCGTCGTCAGTAGCGATTTTGGCGGGTCGTTACAGTTGGTATCAGAGCGTTGGTTGTAGGGATCTAGGATATGCATTAGTGTGTCTGACAGAGTCGTTAGGACGCATTAGTAAGTCTAAACTACAACCGGATAGTTAATCATTGCATTCTGACTTGCATTTGCTATAGATAGCACTTACTTGACTACTTGTAAATTTATACTTGAATCTTACCTAGGCGAACTTCTTAATTGTACCTAACCTCCATCATGCGAAACCGTACTCTGCCACTTTCAGGTAACACACGTAAATTCAAGATTCATACGCGTAAGGATAACAACGCCTTCATTCGTCAACTAGTTGGGAAATTCTGTTTTCCCATGTTATTCGCCTCTGTCCCGGCTTACTGCCTACTAGTGTGGTGAAACTTTCACAACCATCGCGATCACTACTCACTACTGATATTACACTAGTGCTCCTCACTATACATCGCTATTTGTTACTACTGCCACTACTATTGATGAGTATCGTCATCACCACCTATCACTACTGTTGCGTACTATTCGTTACCACGATCCACTACTCTCTTTTTACCTGGTATACCACTAATCGACCTTGAACGTTTTGACATGAACAATCAGTTATATATTTCCCGCGGGAAACACATTTTCATAGATTACACTAACTCTTTCGATTAAATACGAGTCTTGTTAAAGATGTCGTTGCACCTTGTTCATTTGCAACTTACACGATTACACAAACTTAACCATGTAGAGAGGTGTTGGAATGGAGGTATGAACTAGCGAAATATAACGACACTTGATCGACATAGTTATATTACGGTAAGTCGTATCAAAGTCCCAATGGCTCAAAATGATGGTGGGTAAAGAATTCAAAATCTATTTAATACCTCTAGACCTAGAAAACTTCGATGTAATTTTCGGTATGGATTGGTTAGCCAAGACAAAAATCCAACATTCCTTGTGATCTTAAAACCATTCGTATCCCTATCGAGAACGGTGAACCCTTGATCGTTTATAGGAAAAAGAGTTGCACCGGGCTCAACCTCATTTCGTGCCTCAACGTTGAAAATATCTTCGTAAGGGTTGTTTTGTGATCCTAGCCCACGTTAAGAAAGTTGAGACCGATGAGAAGCATATCGACAATGTACCAATTGTTAGTGACTTTTTCGATGTAATTCCCGAAGAATTTCCGGGTCTTTTACCTCATCGACCAGTTGAATTCCAAATCGATCTTATACCGATAGCCGCACCCGTAGCACGTGCACCGTATAGACTCGCTCCATCCGAAATGCAAGAATTACAAAGACAACTCCAAGAATTACTTGATCGTGGTTTTACTCAATCTAACCATCCACCATGGAGAGCTCCAATCCTATTCGTTAGGAAGAAGAATGGTTCCTTAAGAATGTGAATCAATTATCGTGGACTAAATAAATTATCGTTTAAGAACAATATCCTCTTCCCCATATCGATAACCTCTTGATCAATTACAAGGCACTCGTGTGTATTCCAAAATCGACCTCCACCCCGTTTATCATCAATTGAGGGTTAAGGGAGACGATGTCTCCAACACCATTTCCCGAACTCGCTACGGCAGTTATGAATTCCTTTTAGTGCCGTTCCGTTTAACTAATGCCCCCAGCCGTATTCATGGATCTTACGGATCACGTATGCAAGCCTTATTTAGACAACTCTGTCATCGTATTCATCCACAATATCCTAGTATACTCCGAAGGAGAAAAGAACGCGAACAACATCTCCGTCTTACGCTCGAGCTCTTGAGAAGAGACCAACTCTATGTAAAATTCTCCAAGTGTGAATCTTGGTTAAACGAATACTAATTCCTAGGTCACGTTGTTAGTGGTCAAGGTGTTAAAGTTGATCTCGCGAATATTGAAGCCATATGTAATTGGGAAACCCCCCACGACTCCGACTCATATTCGTAAATTTTTGGATCTCGTCGATTATTACCGAAGATTCGTTTTCAACTTTTCCCGTATTACTCATCCTTTAACCTCGTTAACTCACGAAGGAAAGAAATTCGTTTGGTCCGCCGAACAAGAGTTGACATTTCGAATCTTAAAGAAGAAGTTAACCACCGCACCGATCTTACCTCTTCCCTAAGGCAATGATGATTTTGTGGTATTTCGTGATACCTCCAAACAAGGTTTTGGGTGTGTGTTAATACAACGAAAGAAAGTTGTTGCTTACGTTTCCCGACAATTGAAATTTACGAACAAAACTACACGACACACGATCTTGAATTAAGAACCGTTGTCTTTGTACTTAAAACGTGGAGACACTATCTTTAGGGAAATCAAAAGTACCACTCTCACCGACCACAAAAGCCTCCAACACATTTTTGATAAAAAAAAATAACTCAACATGAGACAACGACGATGGATTGAAACTTTCTATGATTATGATTGTGAACTCCGTTACCATCCGGGTAAGGCAAATGTTGTAACCTGCGCCTTGAGACGAAAGGAAAGAATTGAACCTCTCCGTGTCCGAACCTTAAACGTGATTATCCACACCAACCTTACTAGCCAAATTCGTGTAGCACAAAATGGAGCTCAAATATGAAAATATTCCTAAGTGAACACCTGAAGGGCCCCCTCTCTCGACTCGAAATCAAAGAAACTGAAATTCATTGTTTTGCCTGAAGGAACTGGATACCTAATTATGGGCTCGATCAACCTCCTCATCACCACGTACCATGTTACATTCTATGGAAAAACACTTGTCATCATTCTATGGAGTAAGTGGATTGGTAGGCACAAAAGGTAGGAGGAAAAATCATTTTCCTTGTGATATATTAAACAACTCTCATGACTCATGTATTTCACCATCCCTACCTATAATAAAAACCATGTTACCAACATATTCTTCTTAATGTACCCAGGTACTCAATAAATCTACAATCAACATATAATCATAACCAAGAATAAAAATAATGTGCTGACAACTCGCCTTCTGTATCAACATATAGACATAGTTACAATGACGGCTATTACAGTAGTTTACAATCAAGCGTTGCAGAGTGCATCCCTGTGTTAACCGGGTGCTCGTTGCGGGGCTCATCGCTTTGTTAATTCTATTGCGCGGAAAATTCACTAAACCGTTTTATAATCATTTCAGCAAGATAAGGGTACTGCGCGCGCGAGGGGGGGGGTGGTGTCATCTACATTTAATATTATGATAATTATATTTGTATGTTAAAAATAATCTAGGGACCTAAACTGTAAATTTAAGTCACTTTCATGTTTATTGCTAAAAAACAAAGGTCCGCTGGTAGTGCTTGGAAGCTTCGCTTGAATATAACTATTAACTAGTGTACGAACCCTCGTTTCGCGCCGGGGGTTTGGTTTTCAATGTATTTTATTGTGTTTAGTTTGTAAAATTATTTCGTGGCTAATGATGATGTCGTTGAAGCGCAACTAGAGCCGAACTAAAAGGTATAACCCGTGAAAGATTTAAATGTTATTTTAGATTAACAATATAGATGTGCATCTCTGTGTTTCGCTATGGAATTGTCGACTTTTAATAATTTAACGCAAAATCAACGTGTATGAAAAGTACCCCAAATATTTAGCGTTTTTTAAAAGCGTCCGTTTTGCGTATAGCTAGTGACATTGTGTTCCTAAAATTATTTCAAGTTTAAAGATGGTGTCGGAAAAATTTGACTCGTTGCGAGCGAGAAGATATGACCCGTTGAATATTTGGGTGGAGTTTATTTAAGATTTTTTTATGAAAATGGTAATTTGACACTTTACCCCCTGTATGAGGGGTTGATTTGATTTTTTGGAGAAAGTGTGGGGGGTTTTGTTGTGCAAATGAAATTTAGTTAAGTTAAAAAAAATGAAAAGTCGAAAATGCCCTTGAGCACTATTCATTACCCCTCTCTCTTTTAGATATAGGTATAATAATATAATATAATATAATATAATTCGTTGCATTTAACTCATAAAATTCTTTTGAGTTTAACGGTGTTGGCAGCAAAGCCTAGCTCGGAGCGAAAAAATAGATCACGTCAAAAATTTTGGTAAGTTTTATTTAATACTTTTTGCATTAAATAGAAAATTTACACTTTATATAATGATTTTTACTTTTATATCCTTGGAAAGTTACATTTATATCTTATAAAGTTATGTTTTATACCCTAAGTAAACTATACTAGAAAGTACTCGCGATCCAAAATAATAAAAGGTTGTCGTTTGTGATATTCAAATGAGTACCTAATACTATATATATATATGTATATATATATATGTATATATGTATATATATATATATATATACATATATATATATATATATATATCACATTTCACATTGCTTTATAAATATAAACTAGCTTAAGACCCGCGGATTCGCGAGTTTCATCAATAAAATTTTCATATATAATAAATTATGTATTAGGTCATGTAAGCGTAACCAATTCTGTATAATAAACAAATGAAGGCAAAAAATGTAGTTAAACAAATAATTCAAATATACTATGGAGTATATAATTATACTCCAACTGGTGTTAAAAAATATAACTTGTAACACCAAATTGGATATATTGGTGTACTATTATTAGCAAGTTTGTTCTAATTACTTAAGATGCAATACATAATTTCAGGGCATAGCACCATAACATACAATTAACAAGTCTGTTCTAATTACTAAAGATACAATACATAATTTCAAAGTAGTTTGTGACTTGATACCTTCAATACAAAATAGAGACCCATTTTCACATAAATAGTCAATAGTCAACTATTGCCACCTTCTTAAGTCACAATAAAGTAACACGATACCAAAAATAATCATTCCTTTTCCATAAACACTTCCACTGTATGCTAACATAACCTGCTCAACATTAAGTAAAAGTCTTCACTATAATAGAAGGGTTATGTACAAGGCTACAATTAGATAGCTAGATTTTATGTAATTCCGAATGGGTCAACTGTAACATTGCCAACTTATTTCTATGTTTTTCCAATGCTTACTGTAACATCCCGCCTTTTTCCGTTTACTTTTCCGTTTAATTATTTAAAGTCCGTTATATGATTATAACATCCCTCGTTAATACGCGTTTTAAAAATATCTCGTTTAGGTAATTCACGCACTCGCAACCGAACTCGAAGGACTAGTTTCACCAAGGGAGCAAAGATGTGACTAGCTTTTGACTAGTCAACACCCCACCTCCCATCTTTTTTCATTTCCATTTTCCTTTTCTTTTACTACTTCCCTATTTTCTTTCAATTCTTCAATTTGAAGATTCATCATCTAAATCCGTTCAAGCAAGTATCAATCAAAACAAATTACATATTTGAAATCTTTTCAACTTCCTCTTCGATTCCATACCGATTTCATTACATTTGGGTAACTTTCTAAAATCACTAGATTTTGTGTTCTTGATGTTTTTAAGTTATAAAGTTGTTAATTAGTGTCTATGGCTCAAGTCTAACATGATTATATGATTTATATGCTCGATTTCGTTGTTTGAAGTAACTAGCTTGAATATGAACTTTGGTGTGTTTGATTTGATGATTTGGTTGCTTGAATGTTGTTAAATGATATAAGTACATGTATTAAATGGTTCCTAGTATCACTAGCTTCAATTTGATGTGTAGGTTGCTTGAGAAAACTCCATAAACTTGAGTAGTGATTTTGGTGAATTTGGGTTAGGGTTTGATAAGCTTGAAATGAATATTTGATGCATTGAATGCCATAAATTATTGTTAGTAAGTAGTTAGTTGTATTGTATGCTTGATTATCTACAAAACGGCGTGTTTTATGTATGCATTAAATGCCCGAATCATAAATGTGCACTTGTAAAATTTGAAGCATTAAATGTGTGCATTGATTGATCATTTGATTTGAAAAGTCGGTTATTGAAAATAATGTTTTCGGTTGGTGAAATGTGTTTAGTTGTGTTCTTTGTCAAATTACCTTTCTAACGATATAAGATACGAGTTCTAAGTGTTTACGGTTGGTGAGACTGACCAGGTACCAGCACCCGCTATTCGCCGCGGCACGGCTAGCCTTTGTCGCGGCGCGACAATAGGCGTAGTTTGATTCTGACCTCCTTGTCCAATATACGAAAAATGTGTGGCATGCTATAGACCTCCGATTCACATGTAACTTGTTCTAACATGCTTATATATAAATAAAAACCTCAAAAAAATAATTCGGGACCCGACCCGAACGTGTTGACTTTTCCGTTGACTTTGACCGACCAAAGTTTGACTTTTTGTCAAACTTAACCAAATGATTGTGCAATCTTTCTAACTTGTTTCTATACTAGTATCTTGCATGAAACTTGACAATTTGATTCACATGCTACATAATCGAGTCGTAACGAGCCATAGGACTAATTGAACATCTTTGACCTATCGTGTTTATCGTTATTGATACGACCTATTTGTTTAGGTCAAGACTAGCATTGTCCTTTGCACACGTTACTTTGTGAAGTACTTTTCATACGTGCACTCAAGGTGAGATCATAGTCCCATCTTTCAAACAACGTTTATGCTTTAAACTATGGGATGAGAAACATATACGTATCATACTTTTACACTTTGAACACAAGTACGGAAACGAACATTTCACGTACAGGTTTGAACAAAAAGCCTCAATTCAATTATCATTAGTTACACTTGCAGAGTGTAAACGTAAACGTGAACTTATATTATGTGATCACATGGGCTTGACGAGCCTCCTTCGGACAGTTCGCTACCGTTAGCGGATGAAATATATTTTCGGGTCTAGTGTATGTTCTAACACTACGCAAAGGGTGCAGTTTTGATCCAAAACAGTTAAGTTTGATAATTGGGTGCCCGCGAAACAAATAACAACTTTGGAATGCAAATGATTTTGATAATCATATTATATTAAATCTTGTGGTTCAAATGCAATGTTCACTAAAACACCTATGATTTCACCAACGTTTTCGTTGACAGTTTTCTATATGTTTTCTCAGGTCCTTGAATGCTACTTGATACATGCTTCCGCACTCTTTTGATACTTGTTTGGATGTCGAGTATACATAGTTGGAGCGTCTTTTGACTACTTTAAATTGTGTCGCATAGGTTTCATTCGTACGTTAAACTTTGTAATGTAACTAGTCTTTGAACTACTTTTGTAAACTTGAAACATCCTTTTACTTATGAAATGAATGCGACATACTTTTGGTCAAACGTTGTTTTAGAGACTTATAACCACGTAACGGGACCTAAGTAGACGGCGCCGTCAATGACGATTTTGTCGGGTCGCTACAGATGGTATCAGAGCGTTGGTTGTAGGGATTTAGAGTTCATTGGTGTCAACCCCGAGTCGTAGGGTACATTAGTGAATCTAGACTACAATCGGCATATAGACTTGAAGCAGGAATTACTTGACTACTTGTGCATTTATACTCGAACGTTTCTACTCATATCTACTCTTATTTCATCTTAACCTCACGTTGTTTAATTTAATTGACACGCCACCTTGACTTAGTGAAATAATGTCGAATGCACATGTGAATTAGGGTAATATAATTTCCGGGATTATATTACGGTGACTCATATGAACGTTCCGACATTATGGCATAAAGAATTTAAGGCTAGTCAAGGAAAATTTCTCTCTATCCTTATTCCATAACATGGTTAGTATTATTAAAAATACTAATCAACGGTATTCTTGTGTTTTGAAGGAACAATGCCTCCTCGTCGTGTGCCACACCATGAGACTCCCGAACAAGCTCTACAACGAATGATAGCCACCGCCGTGGATGCGGCCATGGTCGGTCACTCCTCCAACAACAACAATAACAACAACCACAACAACAACAATCAGGGGGCCGGTAACTCAAGCGAAGGGTGCTCCTATAAAGCTTTCATGGGGTGCAAACCTCATACTTTTGATGGGACCGGGGGACCGGTTGTGCTCACCCGATAGTTTGAGCAAACGGAAGCCGTCTTTAGCATAACCAGTTGTCGGGACCAAGACAAGGTCAAATATTCCACCCACACCTTTGCCGGTATCGCCCTCACGTGGTGGAACACGTATGTACAATCGGTGGGTACCGATGAAGCTCACGCCCTCTCTTGGGCCAATTTAAGGGAAAGGTTGATCGTCAAATTTTTCCCTCGTGAAGAAACCCGAAAGCTCGAACAAGAGCTAAGAACTTTAAAGGTGGTCAGAAACGATCTCAAGGCCTACAATCAACGATTCGCCGAACTATCCTTGATGTGTCCCAACCTCGTGAACCCGAATCTCAAAGGGTTGAACTTTATATGGATGGTCTTTCAAAGAGCATCAAACAAGGAGTGATGTCATCCAAACCCGCTAACCTACAACAAGCCTTAAACATGGCCCGCCAATTGATCGAAAATGGGAAGCCCCCTAATCAAGCAACAACTACAACAACAACTTCACCAAAAATCCTTTCACCTCCGACGCCAAGATAAGTTATGGCAGAAATAAACCCTTTTGCAACAAATGCCACAAACACCACTATGGTGAATGTAGCAATCTATTTTGCCACCGGTGCCAAAAGGGTGGTCATGTGACCAACGATTGTAGAAGTGCCGCCCCAGTTGCTCAAAAGGTGCCCAATGCACCAAAATCGGGTACTTGTTATGAATGTGGCCAAACGGGTCATTTTAGAAATGCATGTTCGAAGAAGAAAGCCAACCCCAACACACGCGGCCAAGCTTTCAACATCAACACCGAGAAAGCCCGAGATGACAGTGAATTAGTCACGGGTACGTTTCTCCTCAACAACACTTATGTTACTTGTTTATTCGATTCGGGTGCCGATAAGAGTTTTGTATCCAAGAATTTGACTTATTATTTTAGCACTCCACCACTTCCACTAGATACCACTTATACCATTGAAGTGGCCAACGGGAAACTATTGAGTGCCGACACATATTACCGGGGGTGTACGTTAAACATTTTGGGTAATGAGTTTGAAATTGACTTGATACCCATGGAACTAGGAAGCTTCGATGTAATAATCGGTATGAATTGGCTAGCCAAAACGAAATCTCACATCCTTTGTGATCTTAACGCAATCTGAATTCCTATCGAGAATGGTGAACCCTTGATTGTTTATGGCGATAAGAGTTGCACCGGACTCAACCTCGTTTCGTGCATTAAAGTTAGAAAACTACTCCGTAAGGGTTGTTTTGCGATCCTTGCTCACGTTAAGAAAGTCGAGTCCGATGAGAAGCACATCGATGATGTGCCAATTGTTAGTGACTATTCCGATGTATTTCCCGACGAATTGCCGGGTCTTCCACCTCATCGACCGGTTGAATTCCAAATCGATCTTTTTCCGGGAGCCGCACCCATAGCACGTGCACCATATAGACTCGCTCCATCCGAAATGTAAGAATTGCAAAGTCAAATCCAAGAACTACTTGATCGTGGTTTTATCCAACCTAGCCATTCACCTTGGGGTGCTCCGATTTTGTTTGTTAAAAAGAAAGACGGATCCCTACGAATGTGCATTGATTATCGTGAACTAAACAAATTGACAGTTAAGAACCGATATCCTCTTCTTCGCATCGATGACCTCTTTGATCAACTACAAGGGTCTTGTGTATATTCAAAAATCGATCTCCGCTCGGGTTATCATCAATTAAGGGTTAAGGGGGAAGATGTCTCCAAAACCGCTTTCCGAACTCGTTATGGTAGTTATGAATTTCTTGTAATGCCATTTGGTCTCACTAACGCACCGGCAGTGTTCATGGATCTTATGAACCGCGTGTGCAAACCGTATCTCGATAAATTCTTTATTGTGTTCATCGATGACATCTTGGTCTATTCTAAAAGCGAAGAAGAACACGAACAATATCTCCGACTTGTGCTTGAACTCTTGAGACAAGAACGACTCTATGCCAAATTCTCCAAGTGTGAATTTTGGTTGAAGGAAGTTCAATTTCTTGGTCATGTTGTAGGTGACCAAGGTGTTAAAGTCGATCCATCAAAAATCGAAGCCATTAGTAAATGGGAGACTCCTACTACTGCTACTCACATTCGTCAATTCTTGGGTCTCGCCGGATACTATCGTAGATTCATCAAAGATTTCTCTTTGGTCGCTCGTCCTCTAACCGCGTTAACTCATAAGGGAAGAAAATTCGTTTGGGCAACCGAACAAGAATCCGCATTTCAAATCTTGAAAACGAAGCTAACCACCGCTCCTATCTTGTCACTTCCCGAAGGCAACGATGATTTTGTTGTGTATTGCGACGCCTCGAAACATGGTTTTGGGTGTGTGTTGATGCAACGAACGAAAGTCATTTCTTATGCTTCTCGACAACTCAAAATTCATGAACGAAACTACACAACACATGATCTCGAACTCGGAGCCGTTGTCTTTGCACTTAAAATGTGGAGACACTATCTTTATGGAACCAAGAGTACTATCTTTACCGATCACAAAAGTCTCCAACACATCTTCGATCAAAAGCAACTAAACATGAGACAACGAAGGTGGATTGAAACCTTAAACGATTACGATTGCGAGCTTCGTTACCATCCCGGAAAGGCAAATGTAGTAGCCGATGCCTTAAGTCGAAAGGAAAGAGCGGTGGCCCTTCGAGTACGAGCTTTAAACATCACCATCCACACAAACCTTAATAGCCAAATTCGGGTAGCCCAAGGTGATGCTCTCAAGGATGAAAACGTTTCACATAAGCTCTTGAACATTCTCGTCTCTCGATTCGAAGTTAGGGAGACTGAACTTTGATATTTCGCCGGAAGGATTTGGGTGCCTAGATATGGGGACCTACGAAGTCTTATTTTAGATGAAGCCCATATGTCACGATACTCGATTCACCCCGGTGCCAATAAGATGTACCACGACCTTAAACAACAATATTGGTGGTCGAACATCAAAAGGGATGTAGCTACTTATGTTTCCAAGTGTTTGACATGTTTCAAAGTCAAATCCGAACACCAAAGACCGTCCGGACTACTTCAACAACCCGAGATCCCGCAATGGAAGTGGGAAAGGATAACGATGGATTTTATCACCAAACTACCAAAGACGGTTGACGGTTATGATACTATTTGGGTTATTGTTGACCGACTCACCAAATCCGCGCACTTCCTAGCCATGAAGGAAACCGATAAAATGGAGAAACTTGCACAACTTTACATTAAGGAGATCGTAGCCTGACACGGTGTACCGTTATTGATTATCTCCGACCGAGATGGCCGTTTTGTTTCTAGATTTTGGCGTACTTTACAAGAAACGTTGGGAACGCGTTTAGACATGAGCACCGCATATCATCCGCAAACCGACGGACAAAGTGAACGCACAATTCAAACCTTGGAAGACATGCTACGAGCTTGCGTTGTCGACTTTGGAAAAGCTTGGGATAAGCACTTGCCTCTCGCCGAATTCTCTTACAATAATAGTTATCATGCGAGTATTAACGCCGCACCATTCGAAGCTTTATATGGCCGAAAATGTCGTTCACCTCTTTGTTGGGCCGAAGTAGGCGACACACAAATCACCGGACCCGAACTCATTCAAGAAACAACCGAGAAAATCGTTCAAATCCGAGATAGGCTTAGGACGGCCAGAAGTCGTCAAAAGAGCTATACCGACAAACGACGCAACGACCTCGAATTTCAAGTCGGTGACCGAGTAATGTTAAAAGTCGCACCTTGGAAAGGTGTAATCCGTTTTGGGAAACGCGGGAAGCTAAATCAGCAGTATATTGGTCCTTTCGAAATCTTAGAGCGTATTGGAACCGTTGCTTATCGTTTAGATCTTCCACCTCAATTGAGCTCCGTTCATCCTACCTTCCATGTATCTAACTTGAAAAAGTGTCTTGCCGAACCCGATATCGTCATCTCTCTCGAGGAACTTACTATTGATGACAAACTTCATTTTGTGGAGGAACCGGTTGAAATCGTGGACACCTCCGTCAAGACTTTGAAACAAAGCTGAATCCCGATTGTCAAGGTTCGTTGGAATGCCAAAAGAGGACCCGAGTTTACTTGGGAAAGGCAAGATCAAATGCAAAGGAAATACCCTCACTTATTCCCGGTTCCGGAAACACGAGATTCCGAGGAAGAAACAACGACTACTACGCCTACTTAAATTTCGGGACGAAATTTCTTTTAAGGAGTAGGTAATGTAACATCCCGCCTTTTTCTGTTTACTTTTCTGTTTAATTATTTAAAGTCCGTTATATGATTATAACATCCCTCGTTAATACGCGTTTTAAAAATATCTCGTTTAGGTAATTCACGCACCCGCAACCGAACTCGAGGGACTAGTTTCGCCAAGGGAGCAAAGATGTGACTAGCTTTTGACTAGTTAACACCCCACCTCCCATCTTTTTCATTTCCATTTTCCTTTTCTTTTACTACTTCCCTATTTTCTTTCAATTCTCCAATTTGAAGATTCATCATCTAAATCCGTTAAAGCAAGCATCAATCAAAACAAATTACATATTTGGAATCCTTTCAACTTCTTCTTCGATTCCATACCGATTTCATTACATTTGGGTAACTTTCTAAAATCACTAGATTTTGTGTTCTTGATGTTTTTAAGTTATAAAGTTGTTAATTAGTGTCTATGGCTCAAGTCTAACATGATTATATGATTTATATGCTCGATTTCGTTGTTTGAAGTCACTAGCTTGAATATGAACTTTGGTGTGTTTGATTTGATGATTTGGTTGCTTGAATGTTGTTAAATGATATAAGTACATGTATTAAATGGTTCCTAGTATCACTAGCTTCAATTTGATGTGTAGGTTGCTTGAGAAAACTCCATAAACTTGAGTAGTGATTTTGGTGAATTTGGGTTAGGGTTTGATAAGCTTGAAATGAATATTTGATGCATTGAATGCCATAAATTATTGTTAGTAAGTAGTTAGTTGTATTGTATGCTAGATTATCTACAAAACGGTGTGTTTTATGTATGCATTAAATGCCCGAATCATAAATGTGCACTTGTAAAATTTGAAGCATTAAATGTGTGCATTGATTGATCATTTGATTTGAAAATTCGGTTATTGCAAATAATGTTTTCGGTTGGTGAAATGTGTTTAGTTGTGTTCTTTGTCAAATTACCTTTCTAACGATATAAGATACGAGTTCTAAGTGTTTACGGTTTGTGCTTTGTGTTTGTTTGAATTTTGGTTTGGGACTTGGACAATTGAGACTGACCAGGTACCAGCACCCGCTATTCGCCGCGGCGCGGCGCGACAATAGGCGTAGTTTGATTCTGACCTTCTTGTCCAATATACGAAAAATGTGTGGCATGCTATGGACCTCCGATTCACATGTAACTTGTTCTAACATGCTTATATATGAATAAAAGCCTCAGAAAAATAGTTCGGGACCCGACCCGAACGTGTTGACTTTTTCGTTGACTTTGACCGACCAAAGTTTGACTTTTTATCAAACTTAACCAAATGATTGTGCAATCTTTCTAACTTGTTTCTATACTAGTATCTTGTATGAAACTTGACAATTTGATTCACATGCTACATAATCGAGTCGTAACGAGCCATAGGACTAATTGAACATCTTTGACCTATCGTGTTTATCGTTATTGATACGACTTATTTGTTTAGGTCAAGACTAGCATTGTACTTTGCACACGTTACTTTGTGAAGTACTTTTCATACGTGTACTCAAGGTGAGATCATAGTCCCATCTTTCAAACAACTTTTATGCTTTAAACAATGGGATGAGAAACATATACGTATCATACTTTTACACTTTGAACACAAGTACGGAAACGAACATTCCACGTACGAGTTTGAACAAAAAGCCCCAATTCAATTATCATTAGTTACACTTGCAGGGTGTAAACGTGAATTTATATTATGTGATCACATGGGCTTGACGAGCCTCATTCGGACGGTTCACTACCGTTAGCGGATGAAATATATTTTCGGGTCTATTGTATGTTCTAACACTACGCAAAGGGTGCAAAATAGTTAAGTTTAATAATTGGGTGCCCGCAAAACAAATAACAACTTTGGAATGCAAATGATTTTGATAATCATATTATATTAAATCTTGTGGTTCAAATGCAACGTTTTCGTTGACAGTTTTCTATATGTTTTCTCAGGTCCTTCAACGCTACTTGATACATGATTCCGCACTCTTTTGATACTTGTTTGGATGTCGAGTATACATGCATAGTTGGAGCGTCTTTTGACTACTTTAAATTGTGTCGCATAGGTTTCATTCGTACGTTAAACTTTGTAATGTAACTAGTCTTTGAACTACTTTTGTAAACTTGAAACATCCTTTTACTTATGAAATGATTGCGACAAACTTTTGGTCAAACGTTGTTTTAAAGACTTATGACCACGTAACGGGACCTAAGTAAACGGCGCCGTCAATGACGATTTTGTCGGGTCGCTACACTTACCAAGTTTTCAAGATTATACCCAAGCACCTCGTAACACCCATTTAAGTGCAGGCTTCTTCCCATAACGCAACATTAAAGCAACTTGTGTTAGAACTGTGAAGAACCATCAGTTTCATGACAACAAATCTGAAGCAGATACATTCTTTAGACTTCTACCCAAATCAACCTAAAATACGTAATTCGGAATGGGTCAATTGTAACATTGTAAACCGATTTCTAAGCTTTTCCAAATTCTCAGTATTAAATAATGCATCTTATATTTCACATTTCTTCGTTATCTTGACCATTTTTATGCTATCATAACCTGCTTAACATTAAGTAAATAATAGGAAACAACTTTATTAAGTCTCTAAAATAGGTTGCGTTTGCATAAATAAAAAGCGGGCCTTTATAAAAGAAAACATTAGCCCGTGCTTTTCTATAAACTACAAATACGATAACGAATACAACATAATATTGTACTATTTTGGGTCAACCCAACCCGTTTTGCTACACTAAAAGACATCTTTTTTATTATTGGTTTTGGGTCAACCCAACCCATTTTGATATATCAATAATGAAAATACTAATACTTAATTTTTTTTCAAAGTGTTTTACCTTATGTGCATATACAAATGAATTCACAATATCCACTATCATAAATATTTTGTTTCTATATTATTTTCATTTTGTATTCTGTATTCATCCTAAGACATAAATAGAAGTTGTACAACGACATAGATACATATACGAATACAAATTATTAGATAAAAATCACTAAACATAGTAAACTTGTTACCTCATTTGTCCAAACTATATAGCACTTGAATTTTCTGCACAATGGAGAGTAGATGGACCAACAGTTACAATCAATCTTGTCCTATTCGACATTCGTGACTGCTAAATATGCTTGAATGTAACAGCTCATAATTGATCTCTGTAATATACCAAAACACGAAAACTTTAGACACAAATTATGTAAATAAGTAGTGACCATATTTAAGTTAGAAGATATTGGTAAAAGATTTAACATTAGGTATGAAGAAAAGAAATATATTGTATTTACCTCATCTAAATAGTAAATGTTATTTTTGTAATTGGACATAGCAAGAATATCACCTTTATTAACAAAGGATTTTTCAACAAAAGTGTCTGATATACTCCTTTTCAAGTTATCCACTCTACTTGTAATGTTGGACTCCTTTTGGATGGTTTTTTTTTTTTAAGTAACTCTAATCATTCGCCTTGATGGTTTCTTGTAAAAATACAAATTATCATAATTTTAGTAAACCACCACCAATAATGGGAGCATCATTACCGAAGCCAAATTATCAAGCCCACCACCACTTGAAGAAGCAATGACAAATCCACCTGGAGTTTGACCAACAATAAATAGTCTCCATTCTCTATAATTGCAACTTATCTATATTCTGCAACAAAAAGATAATAACCCTATATTAACCCGAAAGTTTATGTAAACAAATTTCTTTATCATTTTGAACTTTTTATAACTAATAGGTTAGATACACGTGAAAAGTTGGAAAACAAAGCAATGAGATATGATACTTTTGCCCCAAATCTCTTTTGACCTGTTAACCAACCTGCACAACTTGCCTTGAGATGCAACCTTTCTCCAAATTGATTAAGAAACAATGTGAAAAAATGTGATCTGGACAGCTCAATCAATATATGTACATCAACAGATGTATAATGTCCATCTATTTATCTTAATACATTAAGTTGTGATGTAACTCTATTTAAAATAAAATAAAAATGAAGAAATATGGTACCAGATTATAAGACAGAATATTAAAATTTAAGAACAAGAACTTATTGGAAATCCTTCTCCAATTATAGAAAAAACTCTTATTACAATCATCCTATTACATCCCTATTTATAGTTGATTAACCTTGTCCATTAAGTTAATCAAGTCTAGTCTAGAATAATCTAGGATAATAAAGTCTAGAATGTATTAGAATAGTCAAGTCTAGAATCTATTAGAATAATCAAGGAAGAAGCAAAATTGAAAACTATGACGGCTAGCCCACTTGTTCTCCGTTCACACGTCCCACCTCCTCAAATCCATTTGAGATATAATTTCACAAAATAAACCTTTAACTATTACTTTATGTCAAGATTGGTCCAACAATCACCCCCTCAATCTTAACCTTGAGTCATCATTTATTTCTTTGAGTCTTCAATCCTTTGAACCCCAAGAATCTCTCTCATTTAAGCAAACTTTAACTTCAGCAATGCTTTTGTAAGAATATCAGCCCGTTGTTGATCTCCACTGATGTATTCAACTTTAATCTTCTCGTTTTCAACACACTCTCGTATGAAATGATACCGTGTGTCGATATGCTTACTTCTTCCATGAAATACTGGATTTTTCATCAATGATATTGCTGACTTATTATCAACTTTGATCAAAACTTGTTCTTCTTTTCTTCCAGTTATTTCAACTAAGAGTCCCCTTAACCATATTGCTTGACAAGCTGCTGCAGTAGCAGTGATGTGTGCGAGGTGGTGTACAAAATAGTTATATTTTTACTACAAAATACTATTAAATACGATACAATTTTACACAAGATATTTATTTATTTATAGAATGGATATACCTAAACCTTACTACAACACTTATAGGCAGTGTACCTAATCATACAGTAGTGTAGTTTTTAGTAAGTCCGGTTCGTCCACAGGGAAATCTAGCCAAACTTAACGCTATATTTGTAACTTATAATTGTAAAAATACAAAAATATATATAAGTAGTATTATTATTATAAAAGGGGGTTTTTACCGTTTAATGACCGGTTTGTCGATTTTAAAACTTTAGTCGCAGTTAAAACCTAATGTAAAATATTAAAAATAAATATAACTTAATTTAAAGCGTAAAGTAAATAACGATAATGAAATTACGATAAATAAAAGTGCGATAAAATAAAATTGCGATAATTAAAGAGTACGATAATTAAAAATGCAATTAAATAAAATGACAATAAATAAAAGTGCGATAATTAAAAGTGCAATTAAATATGAAATATATAACCGGTTTGTCGATTTTAAAACTTTAGTCGCAGTTAAAACCTAATGTAAAATATTAAAAATAAATATAACTTAATTTAAAGCGTAAAGTAAATAACGATAATGAAATTGCGATAAATAAAAGTGCGATAAAATAAAATTGCGATAATTAAAGAGTACGATAATTAAAAATGCAATTAAATAAAATGACAATAAATAAAAGTGCGATAATTAAAAGTGCAATTAAATATGAAATATATAAATTATGCTTATTTAAACTTCCGTAATCATGATGTTTGACGTGCTGATTTTAGTTTTATTACCATGGGTTAATTGTCCTTTGTCATGGATTATTCGATATGTCCATACGGATTTGTCCATAATAGTCCATCAGTCATAATCATAAAGTGCGAAAGTCTTCGTCAAATTATTCTTATTCCCGAAGTCAAATATTCCAACTAATTGGGGATTCGAATTGTAACAAGGTCTTAATACTTTGTTTAATGAATACACCAGGTTATCGACTGCGTGTAGACCAAGGTTTTACTACTTTGTTAACAATTACACCAATTACCCTTGAATGTAATCCACCTCTGTTTCAACAAGTCTACTAACTATTAATCCAGTTCCGTGTCCGGTAAAATGAACAATTATTGGTATTTATAGATATCCCGCCCATCGTACCCAGTCAAGCGTATGTAGTTATATATAAATACGTCAAATTATAAGTCTATATATTAAATCAACGAGGTATCATTTAGTTAATATAAAACCCATTAATAGCCCATAGTCTAATTTCTACAAGTGTCGTTCTTTTGTCGAAACCCCAATTATGGTCCAAAGCCCAATTACCCAATTTTAATATTTAGCCCAACATCACGATTACTTCGACATTAAATAAGCATAATAATAACTTAGCTACGAGACATTAATTTAAAAAGTTTGAACATAACTTACAATGATTAAAAATAGCGTAGCGTTACACGGACAGAATTTCGACTTACACCCTTACAAACTTCGCTAACATACCCTTATTATTAGAATTTAAATTAAAATTAAAATTAAAATAATATATATATATATATATATATATATATATATATATATACACGTTGAGTGATGGAAGAGAAAAAGATGGTGATGATATTCGATCAAAACTGCGCTTTTTATAGGAATGTGGCCCTCCACTGTACACCATGCGATCGCATGGAAAATGTACTTCCAGGCCATGCGATCGCATGGCCACTTTTTCTAGCTCACAAAACTTTGTTTCTTTCTTTGCCGACGGATTAATAAATAAATATAATATATAAATAATTTTAAGAATTATTTAAATATTATATTATATTTATGTGCATAGTTGACTTGTAATTTTTAGTCCGCTGCATCGAGCGTTGAGAGTTGACTTTGGTCCCGGTTTCGGATTTTCGAACGTCCTTTTGTACAATTTAATATCTTGTATTTTGCGTTTTGCGTCTTGTACTCTTGTAATTTTGAGACGTTTCTCATCAATAATTGGAACCACTTTGATTGTATTTTGTACTTTTGAGCTTTTTGGTCGTTTGCGTCCTCAAATCGTCGAATCTGTCTTTTGTCTTCACCTTTTATTATTTAAACGAATATCACTTGTAAATAGAACAATTGCAACTAAAAGCTTGTCTTTCTTGAGGGATAATGCTATGAAATATATGTTCGTTTTTAGCATTATCAAATATTCCCACACTTGAGCGTTGCTTGTCCTCAAGCAATATAGTCTTGAAATAAAAACATACTAGAATCACTTCTTTATTCTTCACACTTTGTACATCAGTGATTTCTATACGGTGGTATAAACAATGGTAGTAACGATGCGGTTTACAGTCCCACATGACTATAAAATTTAGATCCCTTAAGGAAATTGGATCTTTATTAAAACATTTGATCTTTTGAAAATTAAATCTAGCTTTTACCCTAGATAAGTTTTCCGGAATAACCCTTCACCGGTGTTTGCAAATTGTTTTTGTGGGTTTGGTGGGTTTCAGATTTGAAAATTTTAGCTCAAAACTTGCGGTTTTATGTCACCCACTTGCTAACCTTGTATTAGGAAAGCAACACGTCCAGTATACTTGCTCCGTATATTACCTTTCGATAAACTACCGTCCGGTTGTAAAGGAAAGCGTTGAACAAGCAACTGTTAAGGCAATGTCCCCTGACATGCTTTTAATTATGGTCTATAACGTGTCGGATGCAATTACTATCCTTGGTAGGAGCAATAGTAAAGCTCACCCTATAATTTTTCGTTCTGGCACAAGGTCCTGTCTTCGACCATGCTATGCAACCACCGTTTTTACGGTTGACACCCAATTTGGTTCAGGTGACCTAATAAATTCCAGGTGAATTCCTAGGATTTTACGTTCAATGGTAATGAACGCATTAAAAATGGGTTTTTCAGAAAACAAATCGGTTTGTAATTTTGATCAAAATATTTTCTCGTTCAAGCTCGAGTTTAGATATCATCGAGTTCCATGAGTTTGTAATTTTCAATCTTTAAGGTCAATCTCTAGGATTGAGTAATATCAGGCTTAAAAGCTGATTTTTAATCTTTAAGGAGATTATCCTTTTCTGGGGGTCTGATTCATTAGTCTTATCAAGCTAATTTGCACGGCATCCTCCCCATTTTACGAGACAGATCCTCTCATGGTTAGGATAAGTCTGACCACTTGGCGACCCTGTTTGATGTTGAGGTCCGTGGATTTCCAGCTAATTTTTGAGAAAACTTTTCAAGGTTTTTCGTAGACTCTACAACTGGTCTGGACGACAACTTCCTGACCTAAATCAAGAAGCGCGTTTCTTTTTCAGAAGACTTTACTTCCTTTTAATGATGGAATTGATTCATCGTGTAGATCCATCTTTCTTTCATATATCTTACAATTTACCGGGTAAAACGGTTAATTTTGTCCAAAACAAAAGTATCTTCAATTATTTGTACAAAAATATGTGATATATGTTTTTAAATAACTTGGTAAATTTTTCCCACACTTGGCTTTTATTTTCCTTTTTATTGTCCTCTATTCTATTTTAAATGAATTCTAACATTTTGGTTTGTTTCTCAATTTATGTCCTTTCCGAGGTAACAATAATTTCGGTGTTAACACCTAGTTTTATCGTTCATAAATATGTATAAACATGATTTTGAATTCATTTAATTGAAAATTTTGAAAAATTTTACTAGAATTGGTAGTCAGTATATAAGACTAGGGCTGTTCTTTATTATCAGAGAGCACTAGATTCTAATACAACTACTGCTTTACTAGTATTTTTAATGGTAACCAAGTGTTTAAGTTAAAATTTTAAAAATCCGAAAGAATTTAACCCCTTCCCACACTTAAGATCTTGTAATGCCCTCATTTGCAAGAAATCAGTAACAATTTAAATTATTGAGGGTGATTAGCGTAGAAAAATGATTAAATTTTACCAAAGTTTCCGAACATATTGGCGTTTGTTTGTTGAATGATAAATGGTGCACATCATTTGTTCATTCCGTCTTGTTGTTACATCACATTTGTTTTTCGTTTTATCGTCAAAATTAGTAGCTTTTGCTGAACTTAATGCCAGTCTTTGAAAATGCGCTGTTTTACCCTGTTGTGTACAATTGACAATATACATACAATACAAATATAAACATGCATGGTAATTTGAAATGAGACTTAAAATCCCACTTTCAAATCAAATATGAAATATTAGTATAAAATAATAAAAATATTGAGCAATACATTAATGTATCACAATATCATATGTTTAAACATAAATAAATAAAAATAATAAAAAGATAAAAATCATAGAAATCACCAACTGGGACTATATCAATCTGGATAGGGGTTCCAGTTCATGTTGTCGTCCGGGTTCCATGGTTGGTGATAGGTGTACTGGTAGGCCTGGTTAGGGTCGTAGAGAGTATATGGTGGTCTCATCTCGGGCTGGTGTGGAGGATAGTAAGCGGGTTGGGTTGGGACGTAGTGATCCTGAGGTGACAGCCGGCTCATAATCTGACGCTGATAATAGTCCCATCTATCATGCTGTCGTTGCCTGGAATGCTCGTAATCATTCCGGGCTTGCCACTGCTCCATCCGACTAAATCTTTCCCCGTTTGTCATATCTACCTCGTCTACACGCTGGTAGACGTCAGTCATAGCCTCCCTAATGACATCCCTAATGTCATCCGCTTCCTCCATTTCCTCATCTGAAACTCTCTCTACCTGAGGATGACTACCTTCATAGGGTACTGGCTGGTTGCGTCTGCTCTTTAATACCTTAGCACCCTGATAGACCTTCAATTCTAAAGGCTCAACCTGTTCCCTATATTCCAAAAGTAGACCTCCTTGATCTTTATCTACACCTAAATACTCTCCAATGAGAGTAACAAAAATACCTCCTCCTATTATTCCCCCTTCCTGTATTCCTTCCACCATCTTAGACAAATAAAAACCAACACAGTAAGGGATATTAACAAAGCTTCTTGGGTCTCGAATACACTTAAGGTAAAATAAATCATGTAAGATCATTTTCTCCTTGTTGTGACCTCTCTGTGTAATCGAGTTAGCCAGAAATCTATGAATTATACGAAGCTCGGCTTTGTTAATATGTAAGTAGGAGTGTTTTCCTCCCAGCGTAAAAATATTATAGTTTGACATACGCCTCCAAACGGCGTTCGCGTCAAAATTCCTATCTACCCTTTCACCACGATAAATCAAATTCATACAATCGGGTAGTAGTAATTCACCAGGAGTATATATCTGTAAAGCCCTGGCCATGTCCAGCATGGACATCCTGTATATCCTACGGTCAAGTATAAATCTAAGAAAACTTCTATCATCTAATCTATCTGCATCTACATTTAAAGCTATAGTACTCATCAGCTCAACACACCATTCCTTATATACAGGTCTACGAATGGTGAATAGACGTTCCCAATCGGTAAAAGAAGAACTGCCATACCTTTGGATCAGATGCTCCCTAACTGAGTTAGCTAGTTAGACCCTTTCCAAAGGATCCCAATCGATTACCCTTGGCACCTCTACATTTTTCGGTAGCAGTTTGAATTTGTTACTTTGATATGCCGGGTAATCCCTCCAGCTTCTATCGAATCTCAGATTAGGATGCAACGTGTGTTCAGGAATTGTTGGGTATTCTACTGGTGGATGCATTGAAAATAATGTGAAGGCATCAACAAATTGTAGCGGATCATAATAAGGTACGTGTTGATTAGGCTGTTGTTGTGGTTCCTGTTGTTGTTCCGGTTCAGGCTCGTATTGCAGCTCATATTCTGGTTCAGGTTTGTATTGCGGCTCATATTCTGGTTTAGGTTCCTGTTGTGGTTGTCTAGATGATGATGAAGTACCAGCAGTATCGGTTTTCTTTTTGTTGAAAAATCCGAACCTAGGCATGATTATAGCGGATTGTAGGACGAAATTTGGTGAATTTTTGTGAAAAATGGCGATTTTAGGAGTGTATATGTGTGTATGTTCGTGTGTGTGTTGGTGTTTGAAGTGAGGTAGATAGCAGAACTCGCTGGCCTTTTCTTTCTGTCCAGAATTCCAGCCTCATGCGACCGCATGAGGTTTGTGAAGGAACCCCATGCGATCGCATGGAGCCCGTAATTTTTTTTTTATATTTATAAATACCCTTACTTAATAAAACATATATAATTAAAAATTAAAATTTTGTTTCTTTTTAGGATGAGGGTGTTTCGGATCGTTGTCCTAGTCCGTCCCTCGACAAAATTTTAAAATTTGTCATTTTAAGCGCGGTTTTAAAAGTAAAGATTTTTGGGTTTTTTTAAATGTTTTTGGCATACTTTAATTCAATAAGCTTAAAAATAATGATAATAAAAGTTCTCGTCCCTCCCTTGGGTAGAGCAATTTCGGTTCAACGACCTAGTTTTCAACTCACGACGAATTTTAAAAATCAAATTTTTAACTTAGCGAAATAAAGTAAATTTTGTTTTTAAATTCACACCAAACTTAAATTTAAAATGCATAAAATTAAAAATTCATATTATGAAAATTGAAAATTCACACCAAACTTTTATTATATTTTTATTTTTATACATACAAACTTATATTAAAAATATTAATTTTTTTTCAAATATTTACAAACTTAATTATATTGATTTTAAAAAGTTTACAATAATAATTTAATATTTATTAAAAACAAACTAAAAATAAAATTAAAAATCTTTTTGGTCTTTTATCCCACTTTAATCAATCAAATATTATCAAAAATATACGCCCCTCTTTTCGGTAAAGTAATTTCGACTATATTACCTAGTTTTACTCCTGACGAATTTTTGAAATATTTTGGGTTGATTGATTAAAGATATTTATACCTTAAGAATTAACGGTAAATTTCGCAGTGATGTAATAAATTTTTGTATGATATCAATAATTTCGGTCACAAAACCTAATTTTATTGAATACTAATTTAATACTTTATAGCGAACGATTTAGCGTTTATTATCAAAAGGTTAAAAGCAATAAAATAAAAATAAAAACTGTACAAACTTACCTGTGAGATAGAATTCTCAGTGACCTGCTTTAGCCCACTCATAGGATAGTCGGACTAATTAGTTTTCCATAGCTACATAGGTATAACCTCGAGCATTCAACGATTTTTCTTCGAAACATATAAACGGTTCTTCTCTACATAAAGTAACGAACTCGGTATTGGAATATGTCTGATTCGTCGAGCATTTTCCTTCGTGTGACCATTTTCCGCATTTGTGACATCTTTCAAGGTGTCGTGCTCTTCTTTTCGCTGCGGATTTTGATTTTCCTTTACCAAAATGTAACTTATTATGATTGTTCCTGAGTTCTTTTCTTACTCCGTCCAATTTGGCTCTTATTACTGATACCAGGTCACTAGGAAGTGTGTCATTATTACGTTTAGTGATCAAAGTGTGTAGCATTAGACCATGGTTCAGATCAAATGAATTCTTCATCTTGTAAAACCTAAAAAAATAAAAATTCAGAATGGGGGGAGAAGACTAGTTCTTTAGGGTCTGCTAGGGAAAGACCATTCGGATTCCATTCTCGAAGACTACACGAAAACAGAATATCTAACTCTAACAGAAATACATATTACCCTAAAAAGATTCGAACCTCCCCACACTTAGTTAGATGTGGTGTTGAAATTGTGATTAACTTCATTGTCAACTTCCATCGGATCATGTACTTAATGTTTAACTCTGTGACCATTAACTTTAAATTCAATCCCATTTGAATTTATTAACTCTATTGTTCCATATAAGAAAACTCTTTTGACTATGAATGGTCCAGACCATCTTGATTTCAATTTTCCATGAAATAGCTTGAATCGTGAATTGAAAAGAAGAACTATGTCTCCTTCTTTAAATTCTTTTGAACTTCTGATTCTTTTATCATGCCATTTCTTCGTTCTTTCTTTATAGATTAACGAATTTTCGTATGCTTCATGTCTTAATTCTTCTAATTCGTTTAGTTGACTTAATCGTAGACGTCCGGCTTCATGTAAATCAAGATTACATGTCTTCAAAGCCCAAAATGCTTTGTGTTCAATTTCTACTGGAAGATGACATGCTTTTCCGTAAACGAGTCTAAAAGGTGTGGTTCCAATTGGAGTTTTGTAGGCTGTTCTAAAAGCCCAGAGTGCATCCTCCAATTTCATGGACCATTCCTCCGGATTTGATCCTACGGTTTTCTCTAGAATACGTTTTAAAGCTCGGTTGGTATTTTCAACTTGTCCACTTATTTGTGGATGATATGTTGTGGAGATTTTATGAGTTACTCCATATCTTTTGAGAACTTTCTCAAGTTGATTATTACAAAAATGAGTACCCCGATCACTTATTAAAGCTTTCGGTGTTCCGAACCTTGCAAAAAGACGTTTTAAAAAGTTGACTACAACTCGTGCATCGTTAGTTGGGAGAGCTTGTGCTTCCGCCCATTTTGATACATAATCACTGGCAACGAGAATGTATAGATTATTATGAGATTTTGGAAATGGACCCATAAAGTCAATACCCCAAATGTCAAATACTTCACATACTTGAATGACATTTTGTGGCATTTCATCAAGTTGACGTATTTTTCCGGCCCTTTGACAAGCATCACAGGATTTGCAAAGAAGGTGTGCGTCTTTGAAAATTGTAGGCCAATAGAATCCAGCATCGTAAACTTTTCTTGCTGTAAGTTGAGGTCCATAATGCCCTCCTGTTGGTCCTGTGTGACAATGGTTTAAGATTTGACTAGTTTCATTTCCGAATACACATCGGCATATTATTCCATCGGGACAACTTTTAAACAAATGTGGATCTTCCCAGAAATAGTGTTTTATATCACTAAAGAATTTCTTTCGTTTTTGGTACGACAACCCTTTTTCAAGAAATCCACATACTAAGTAGTTTGCATAGTCTGCAAACCATGAAATTTCATTATAATCTATCTTCAATAGATATTCATCAGGAAAGTTGTCTTGTATCGCCAATTCATTTAGAACTTCTAATTCAGGATTTTCAAGACGAGAAAGATGATCAGCGGCGAGATTTTCTGATCCCTTTTTATCTCGGATTTCAATATCGAACTCTTTTAAGAGTAAGATCCAACGGATTAATCGTGGTTTAGCATCTTGTTTCGAAAATAGGTATCTAAGAGTATAATGGTCGGTATAGACCACTGTTTTAGCTAGAACGAGATATGAACGAAATTTGTCAAAAGTAAAGACAATAGCAAGGAGTTGTTTTTCAGTAGTTGTGTAATTCGTTTGTGCTCCTTGTAACGTCTTACTAGCATAATATATAGGTTGAAATCGTTTTTCAATCCTTTGTCCTAAAACGGCTCCCATTGCAAAATCACTTGCATCGCACATTAGTTCAAACGGTAGATTCCAATTTGGAGTTATCATGATCGGCGTATTAGTGAGTTTTTCTTTAAGAATATTAAAAGATTTGATGCATTCATCTAAAAAGATGAATGGAGCATCCTTTTCTAGGAGTTTATTCATAGGAGTGACAATTTTAGAAAAATCTTTTATGAAACGTCGGTAAAAACAGGCATGCCCTAGAAAACTCCTAACTACTCTAACATTGGTGAGATGTGGAAGTTTAGCAATTACATCTACTTTAGCTCTATCCACTTCAATTCCTTCCTTTGAAATTTTATGACCAAGAATGATGCCTTCTTTAACCATGAAATGGCATTTCTCCCAATTAAGTACTAGATTTGATTGTTCGCATCTAATAAGCATTCGTTCAAGATTAACTAGACATGATTCAAATGTATCACCGAAGATTGAAAAGTCATCCATGAAAACTTCCATGCATTCTTCTATCATGTCGTGAAAAATTGCCATCATGCACCTTTGAAAGGTTGCAGGGGCGTTGCAAAGTCCAAATGGCATGCGTTTGTAAGCAAAAGTACCATAAGGGCACGTGAATGTGGTTTTCTCTTGGTCCTCGGGTGCTATTGGAATTTGAAAGTATCCGGAAAAACCATCAAGAAAACAATAGTAACTATTTCCGGCTAATCTTTCCAACATTTGATCAATAAAAGGTAAGGGAAAGTGATCTTTTCTGGTGGCATCATTTAATTTTCTATAATTAATACAAACACGCCATCCTGTTACAGTCCTAGTAGGAATAAGCTCATTTTTATCATTTGTGATGACAGTCATGCCACCCTTCTTAGGTACGCATTGAACTGGGCTTACCCATAGACTATCAGAGATTGGATAAATTAAACATGCATCTACCAGTTTAATAATTTCTTTCTTAACAACATCTTGCATATTAGGATTTAGTCTTCGTTGGCGTTGCACATATGTTTTATGACCTTCTTCCATAAGGATTTTATGTGTGCAATACGAAGGATTTATTCCTTTAATATCATGAATTTTCCATGCAATAGCTGGTTTATGAGCTTTTAACACAGTAATGAGTTGAGATTTTTCATTTTCCGTAAGAGAAGATGATATTATTACAGGTAATTCAGATTCACCATGTAAATAAGCGTATTCCAAATGGTTTGGAAGTGGCTTTAACTCTAATGTCGGTGGTTCTTCTATCGATGATTTATATCGATATCTGTCTTCTTCTTTTAGCATTTGAATTTCTTCTGTTGTTGGTTCATATCCATTAGCCATAAGTGTAGCTAACATTTCAGCTTCATCAATTGGTTCATTTCCTTCTCCTAAAGAACATTCTCATGTTCCTTGTAATTCTGGAAATTCTTCTAACAATTCTGCATGTGAATCTATAGTTTGAATATAATAACATGTATCATCTGCAGATTGCGATTGTTGCATGGCTCTATCAATAGAAAAGGTAACACTCTCGTCCTCTATACTTAGGGTCAGTTTCTTACCAAACACGTCTATTATTGCTTTAGCCGTGTTTAAGAATGGTCTTCCTAATATGAGAGGAACTCGAGAATCTTCTTCCATGTCCAGAATAACAAAATCTACTGGAAATACTAAAGTACCAACTTTAACTAGCATGTTCTCCATTATCCCTCTAGGATATTTTACTGATCGATCGGCTAGTTGTATGCTTATTCGTGTTGGTTTCAATTCTCCAAGGTCTAGTTTAGCGTATAGTGAATATGGTATTAAATTTATACTAGCACCTAAATCTGCCAATGCTTCTATTGAACTAAGACTACCCAGAAAACATGGAATTGTGAAACTTCCTGGATCAGATAATTTTTCTGGTATCTTATTCAATAGCACTGCAGAACAATTAGCATTCATAGTAACAGCCGAGAGTTCTTCCATTTTCTTTCTATTTGTGATTAGATCTTTCAGAAATTTAGCATATCTAGGCATTCCTGAAATTACATCAATGAAAGGAAGATTTACATTTATTTGTTTAAACATATCCAAGAATTTGGATTGCTCGGCTTCAAGTCTCTCTTTTCTCATTTTACTCGGGTAAGGAAGTGGTGGTTGGTATGGTTTAACATAAGGTTTAGCTTTAACTGTGTTATCTTCATTAACCTTTTCAACTACCGGTTCTGTTTCCTTATCTTGCTCAGACTGTGGTTCTTGTGGAGTAAGAATAGCTTCATCAGAAATTACAGGCATTTCAGGTGATTTAAGTGTAATACCACTTCTTGTGGTAATGGTTTTAGCTGTTTCATTCCGGGGGTTAGCATTTGTATCACTAGGTAAGCTTCCCGGTTTTCTTTCACCTATCAACCTTGCTAGGTTACTCACTTCTTATTCCAAATTTTGAATAGAAGCTTGTTGATTTCTAAATGCTTGAGCATTTTGATCATTGGTTTGTTTCTGAGATGTGAAAAACTGTGTTTGAGATTCAACTAGCTTTGACATCATGTCTTCTAAATTTGGCTTTTTATCATCGGTTTGTGGTGGTTTATTTTGAAAATTAGGTCTTTGCTGATTGTAAGTATTGTTGGATACTTGTTGATTGCTAGGACCTTGTTGGTTGTTGTATGGAACATTTCGATTATAATTCTGGTTTTGATTGTAAATTGGTCTTGGCGGTTGATAATTATTTTGATAATTATTTCCAGGCCTTTGGTTTATGTATGAAACATTCTCTCTTTGTTCCATTGTTAGTTCAATACTGAGACAATCTTTTGTCAAATGTGGTCCTCCACACTGCTCACAACTAATTCGTATTGAGTGGATATCTTTAGTCATCTTTTCCATTCATCTCTCGACAACATCTATCTTTGCAGAAATGGAATCGAAGTCATGGCTAGAATTGGCTCTAGCAGCTTTAGATGATCTAACAATATCTTTTTCTTGATGCCACTCATGTGAGTGGGAAGCAGTGTTATCAATAATTTTGTAAGCGTCAGTTGCGGTTTTCTTCATAATGAAACCACCAGCTGCTATATCGATGTCTTTTCTTGTAGTGATGTCGCATCCTTGGTAGAATATTTGTACTATTTGACAAGTGACTAAATCATGTTGCGGACATCCTCTTAATAACTTTCCAAATCTTGTCCACGCTTCATATAAACTTTCATTTGGTTTTTGTGTGAATGTAACAATTTCTCCTTGAGGTCTTACGGCTTTAGATGCCGGAAAGAATTGTTTAAGAAAATTTTCAACTAAAATGTCCCATGTATCAATCGCCCCTTCAGGTAACGATTCTAACCAATCTTTGGCTTCTCCCTTTAAAGTCAAGGGAAATAACATGAGATATATCTGTTCATCCTCAACTTCTCGGATTTTAAATAGTGTACAGATCCTATTAAAGGTACGAAGATGTTCATTTGGATCTTCCTTTGGCGCACCACTAAATTGGCATTGATTAGTTACCATGTGTAGGATTTGTCCCTTGATTTCATAATCTGGCGCATTTATGTCAGGTTGAGTAATTGCGTGACCTTGGCCAATGCGTTTAGCTCTCATTCGGTCTTCCATACTTAGAGGTTCCAGATTCTCCATGATTGAATTTGTTGAATCTGAATCACTATAGGATTCTGATTTAATGGTTGGTTCCTCTACAATCTCTGTTTGAATGATTGGTGGTTCCGGAGGAAAGATTAATGGTTCAGGATCTATGAATTGTCCCTGAAGATCCTCCGAATTCTCAATTGTGAGGTCGGGTTCAAAAAATGGATTATCGGAAATTTGAATTGGAGTACTTGGTTGACTGGATGACGATTCTAAAGAAAAATCAACGGCGACAATATTTTCTAGATGTCTTGATCGAGTTACAGGTGGTGAACGTACAAAAGGTGGTGAACGTTTTGCTCAGTGCATTCACTGAATATCCTATTAGTTATAAAAAATAAAAATTATATAAGTTATCAAATTAATAGACTTTTCTACTTTTGCCCACGTTTCGAATAGCCAATAGATGCAGCAGGGAGCCAGAACCCTTTAAATCGGAAGCTCACAACTCAGCCACTAACAAATCCAACTATTACTACGAAACAGAAAATTTGGATGTCTATCAATTTAACCGCTTAAAATAATTTTTCGTTGAAATTTAAAGAAATTTTAGAGAAGAAATAGAAAATTCTAAGTCCTAAAAACTAGAGCGGCGAAAAATAAGAAAGAAAAAGAGCGCGTCGAAAAACGTCGAAAAATAAATAGTCGAAAAATAATAATAAGAAAGTAGCGCGTCTAAACTTAAAAGTCTAAAAACTAATAATTAAAAGTTGCGTGTAAAAAAAAAATATTAAAGCTTAGAGAAATACTATATCCCAAAACGGCAATAACTTAAAAAGGTACTAAAATATTAAAAACGGCGTCGCAAAATTCTAAAGCATCTAAATTTTAGTCTAAAGAAAAAGCACTTAAGGAATTTTAAGGCAAAGCCTAAAAATCTAGAAATAAAAATAACTATGGGAAAAAACTATGTCTTAAAACTAAATACAAGCGAAAAATATAAATATTACGCTAAAACAAATAAAAAGATACAAAAAAAAAATCTTAAAGTTGTAAAAGTACAATTTTTATAAAAATATATTATTTTTATATTATTTATTTTATAAAAGTATTAATTTTATAATTTACTAAAACTAATTAAACTAAATAAAACAAATTAATTAAAACTTAAAATTAAATATTTAAATACATAACCCTAATTAGGGTTTTAATTAAATAATAATTATAATTATTACACCGTAATTATTACAGGAATCAGTCAACTGTGGCGTGTCAGGTATGTTCATGCGATCGCATGAATTTTTGCCTTCGGGCTCATGCGGTCGCATGAGCTAGGATTTCGGGCCAGTATATGGGCTGCTACAGTACCGGCCGAATATTTTTATTATATTTTTTTTCTTTTTTTTCTGTTTTCTGTTTTAAATTAAATAAAATATAAATAACTTAAATAAAAATTTAATTTTGAAAACTAATATAAAAATACTTTTATAAATTTTTAATAACTCTTAACAACAAATATATAGATTTTTTTTTCTTTTTATATTTTTGTATTAAAACGTATTTTTACAAAAACGTATTTTTACAAAAGTAAACTAAAAATCTTTTTATTTATTTATATATATAGCGTTTTGCTTCCGGCGTTTGACTTTCCCCGGCAGCGGCGCCAAAAATACTTGATGTGTGCGAGGTGGTGTACAAAATAGTTATATTTTTACTACAAAATACTATTAAATACGATACAATTTTACACAAGATATTTATTTATTTATAGAATGGATATACCTAAACCTTGCTACAACACTTATAGGCACTGTACCTAATCGCACAGTAGTGTAGTTTTTAGTAAGTCCGGTTCGTCCACAGGGAAATCTAGCCAAGCTTAACGCTATATTTGTAACTTATAATTGTAAAAATACAAAAATATATATAAGTAGTATTATTATTATAAAAGGGAGTTTTTACCGTTTAATGACCGGTTTGTCGATTTTAAAACTTTAGTCGCAGTTAAAACCTAATGTAAAATATTAAAAATAAATATAACTTAATTTAAAGCGTAAAGTAAATAACGATAATGAAATTGCGATAAATAAAAGTGCGATAAAATAAAATTGCGATAATTAAAGAGTACGATAATTAAAAATGCAATTAAATAAAATGACAATAAATAAAAGTGCGATAATTAAAAGTGCAATTAAATATGAAATATATAAATTATGCTTATTTAAACTTCCGTAATCATGATGTTTGACGTGTTGATTTTAGTTTTATTACCATGGGTTAATTGTCCTTTGTCCTGGATTATTCGATATGTCCATACAGATTTGTCCATAATAGTCCATCAGTCATAATCATAAAGTGCGAAAGTCTTCGTCAAATTATTCTTATTCCCGAAGTCAAATATTCCAACTAATTGGGGATTCGAATTGTAACAAGGTCTTAATACTTTGTTTAATGAATACAGCAGGTTATCGACTGCGTGTAGACCAAGGTTTTACTACTTTGTTAACAATTACACCAATTACCCTTGAATGTAATCCACCCATGTTTCAACAAGTCTATTAACTATTAATCCAGTTCCGTGTCCGGTAAAATGAACAATTATTGGTATTTATAGATATCCCGCCCACCGTACCCAGTCAAGCGTATGTGGTTATATATAAATACGTCAAATTATAAGTCTATATATTAAATCAACGAGGTATCATTTAGTTAATATAAAACCTATTAATAGCCCATAGTCTAATTTCTACAAGTGTCGTTCTTTTGTCCAAACCCCAATTATGGTCCAAAGCCCAATTACCCAATTTTAATATTTAGCCCAACATCACGATTACTTCGGCATTAAATAAGCATAATAATAACTTAGCTACGAGACATTAATTTAAAAAGGTTGAACATAACTTACAATGATTAAAAATAGCGTAGCGTTACACGGACAGAATTTCGACTTACACCCTTACAACATTCGCTAACATACCCTTATTATTAGAATTTAAATTAAAATTAAAATTAAAATTAAAATATAATATATATATATATATATATATATATATATATATATATATATATATATATATATATATATATATATATATATATATATATATATATACGTTGAGTGATGGAAGAGAAAAAGATGGTGATGATATTCGATCAAAACTGCGCTTTTTATAGGAATGTGGCACTCCACTGTACACCATGCGAGTGCATGGAAAATGTACTTCCAGGCCATGCGATCGCATGACCACTTTTTCCAGCTCACAAAACTTTGTTTCTTTCTTTGCCGACGGATTAATAAATAAATATAATATATAAATAATTTTAAGAATTATTTAAATATTATATTATATTTATGTGCATAGTTGACTTGTAATTTTTAGTCCGTTGCATCGAGCGTTGAGAGTTGACTTTGGTCCCGGTTCCGGATTTTTGAACGTCCTTGCGTACAATTTAATCTCTTGTATTTTGCGTTTCGCGTCTTGTACTCTTGTAATTTTGAGACGTTTCTCATCAATAATTGGAACCACTTTGATTGTATTTTGTACTTTTGAGCTTTTTGGTCGTTTGCGTCTTCAAATCATCGAATCTGTCTTTTGTCTTCACCTTTTATTATTTAAACGAATATCACTTGTAAATAGAACAATTGCAACTAAAAGCTTGTCTTTCTTGAGGGATAATGCTATGAAATATATGTTCGTTTTTAGCATTATCAAGTAGCCATAAATTCTACTTCGCAGGATGATAAGGCCACTGTTAGTTGTTTTTGTGAATTCCAAGCAATAGGTCCATCATCAAAGTAGAACACTAATCCAGTAGTACTCTTTCCATCATCTGGGTCCACCGAGAAGTTGCTGTCACTAAATCTAAGTAGGTTATTTCTACTATTCCTTAGATAGTGAATACCCAGGTCTATTGTACCTTTCAAGTACCTGAGAATTTGCTTAACAGCTTGAAGATGAGTAATTTTAGGAGTTTGCATATACCTACTTGCATATCCCACCGAGTATGCAATATCTGGCCGTGTATGAGTTAAATACCGAAGGCATCCAATTGTTTTTCGGTATTCAGTTGCATCAACACATTTGCTGCCATCATCTTTCATTAACTTCAGACCTGGTCCCATTGGATATTTAGTGGAATTGCACTCCCACATTCCTGCTTCCTCTAAGATTCTTTTAGCATATCTAGATTGATGAATTTTTATTCCATCTATGCCTTGTATTACTTCGAGTCCGAGATAATAAGAAAGTAAGCCCAGATCACTCATCTCAAATTTATTTTCCATTTGCCTTTTGAATTGTTTAATTTTCTCCGGGTTATTACCTGTTACAATCAAATCATCAACATAAATTCCTACCAAAGTGATCCTTCTTGCCTTTTTTTTGTGTATACAGCTTGTTCAAGCTTACACCTTTGAAATCGATATTCCTTTAGAGCTCCATCTAATTTTGTATTCCAAGCACGTGGGGCTTGCTTCAGGCCATAGAGAGCCTTTGACAGTCTGTACACCTTTTATTCCTTCCCCTTTATCACAAAACCTTCTGGTTGAGATACGAAGACTTCTTCCTTGAGGTCACCGTGTAGAAATGCTATTTTAACATCTAGGTGATGAACATCCCACCCTCTTTGGGCTGCCAAAGCTAGAATAAGTCTAACAGTCTCAAGTCTAGCTACGAGTGCGAATACCTCGTCAAAGTCTACACCATGTGTCTGGATGTAGCCTTTGGCAACTAGCCGTGCTTTATGTCGTGTGACATTTCCTTTTGCATCCTTTTTAATTTTTTATACCCATTTTAGTCCAATAGGTCGGTGTCCTTGGGGTAGATCCATTAACTCCCAAGTATTATTCCTTTCAATGGAAGCTATTTCACCTTCCATAGCTTGCTTCCATTCTTTATGTCTTGTAGCTTCCTTGAAATTTGTTGGTTCTCCTTCGGTAAGAAGAAGATCATATATATCACTTTGATTTTTCCAACCTCGAGGTGGTGTATCATCATATGTCTCCTCTTCTGCCATAGATGGATCTGACTCATTGACTGTATCTGTCGGGAGACGAGACAGTATAGGTCCTCGTTGTTTTACTGTTGTTTCAGGACTGCTAATATCAGAATGGGTTATGCTTTCCTCATTGGTATATCTTCCTTGACTTGAGGAGTTGCTGTTTTGTGGGCTATATGAGCTACTTGGGCTGCCTGGTTCAGTAGGTCCATTTTCGAAATTTTGATCAGCCGACACAACTTCACCGGGGTTTATATGTATCACGAATTCTCCTTTGTGATTAGGTTCTTGATTGTATTCTATTTAGGAATGCCAATCCCATTTGCGTGCTTCATCAAATTCCACATCTCGACTGATTACTATTTTCATCTTCTCGGGATCATACATACGATGTGCCTTAGTTCCTGGTTCAGTTCCTAAATAAACCATAGGAATACTTCTGTCATCAAGTTTTTTTACTTGATCTGAAGGTACTTTCACATATCCAACACATCCAAACACCCGTAAATGATCAAGATTTTTTCTTCTTCCTTTTAAAGCCTCATATGGTGTTTGATTTTTCAGAATCTTTATGGGCAACCTGTTTAGAACATAAACTGAGTGACGTACTGCTTCATCCCAGAAACTTTGTAGCATATCCATTGCTTTAAGAATACTCCTTGTTGTGCTCATAACTGTTCGATTTTGCCTTTCAATGATACCATTCTGCTGTGGCGTGTAAGGTGCAGTCAACTGTCTTGTGATTCCAGCATAATCACAGTACTGATTGAACTCGTTGGATGTAAATTCTCCTCCCCAATCAGTTCTAAGGACCTTTATTTTCCTTCCATATTGATTTTCAGCAATCGCCTTGAATTTCTTGAATTGCTCAAATGCCTCTCCTTTGGTTTTTAACATGAAAGACCACATAAACCTGCTGTGATCATCAACAATTAGCAGAACGTACCTATTTCCAGCTTGGCTGGCAGGGGATATGGGTCCGCACAGATCTGCATAAACCTGTTCTAGTAGATTTTGGGCTCTAAAAGTTGTCTGAACAAGAAAACTTTGTCTTGAATGTTTCCCTGCTAAACATGCTTCGCACATCTGTGTAGGGTGATCAATAACTGGCACTCCATCAACTAGATTGTTGGTCCCTAGCCGATTTATTATATCAAAGTTCACATGACCGAGACGGGCATGCCACAACCATGCTGGATCATCAATCTTGGCATGTAAACAGATTGGTGTCCCAACCTCGAGATTAATTTTATACAACCGATTAGGGGACCTTTGAACCTTCATTAGCAGCGATCCATCTACTTCAAACATATATAAGAAACCATGTTTGATCAATATTACACAACCCCCTTCTTCAGCTTGCCCAAGACTAAATATGTTAGTTTTTAAGTATGGGATATAAAGTATGTCGGTCAACAAACGTTGTTCACCATTCTTACATGTTAAAAGAATAGATCCTCTTCCTTCTATATCTACACACGAGTTATCCCCAAATCTCATTGTACCACCAATATCCGTATCAAGTTTTGAAAACAGTCCTTTGTTTCCTTTCATATGGTTTGTTGCTCCAGTATCTAAGTACCACATGTTTTCTCCACCATCATGTAACTCATACTTTGCTGGGAAAAACCTTCTTTTCACTTAGATGAATTACTTCCTTCTCGCTTCTTTGATTGGCTACGGACATCAATAGTGCAGGTCTGTCATCATTAGCCACTGGTAGTTCGATTGATCTAGCATGATTCAAATTTGCTTGTTCTCTTTTCTTTCGTGTTGAACAATCCGATGAGAAGTGTCCAAATGCATCACATCGAAAACACTGCAGCTTGGATCAATCTTTAGTTAAGTTTTCAGTTGTTTGTCTACCAGCAAAAAGGTTTTGTCCGCTGCCTGAACCCCTTCCTCGACCACCAAACTGTCCACGACCTCGGCCCCTACCCCGGGTGTCTTGGTCATTCCCTCAACCTCGACCAAAGCTATTTTCCCTTTTCTTTCTTGAGTCCCATCCTTCATAGGACAACAGAAGTTGGTCATGGCTGTTATTTGTAGTCTTTAGACTGGTTCGTTCTTCGTAAGCTTTTAGCCTACCCACAACTTCCTGAAATTTCACCGTTTTGAGATCAACCAGTTGTTCGATAGTGGCTGCCATATTTAAGAATTTTTCTGGTATGGCAGTTAATATTTTTTTCACCAACGTGGTTTCCTCAATGACGGTTCCAAGTGCAGATGATTTTGAGGCAATTCCAGAAAGTTTTGCTGCAAAATCATCAATTTTTTCGCTATCTTTCATCCTTGCTGCTTCAAATTCAGCTTTAAGAGTTTGAAGCCTAGCCTCCATTACTCGTTTAACTCCAAGGTAACGGGTCTTGATTGCATCCCAGATTTCCTTTGCATGGGTGCAACCTGCAACTTGAAGAATCAAGTCTTCAGGTAAAGACTGATACAGATAAGCGATTGCAACATTATCCTTTTTCTGATCGACATCAGTTCCAGGTTCAATTGATTCCCAGATTCCATGTGCCTTAAAAATCGCTTTGATCCTAAGCGACCAGATGGGATAATTGGTCGCAGTTAGGATAGGTCACTGGAACGTAAGATGGCTGGTATCCTTGATTGTATCCGAGGTATTGATAATATCCCCCATGAATCTGGTCTTCGATCGACGCTCGTATTTTTTTGTCTTAGAATCTGGTGATTGATCTAGTCCTTTTGATCAACAACACGACCCCTTTTGTAACTTAGCTCTGATACCAATTGAAGAAATATGGTACCAGATTATAAGACAGAATAGTAAAATTTAAGAACAAGAACTTATTGGAAATTCTTCTCCAATTATAGAAAAAACTCTTATTACAATCATCCTATTACATCCCTATTTATAGTTGATTAACCTTGTCCATTAAGTTAATCAAGTCTAGTCTAGAATAATCTAGGATAATAAAGTCTAGAATGTATTAGAATAGTCAAGTCTAGAATCTATTAGAATAATCAAGGAAAAAGCAAAATTGAAAACTATGACGGCTAGTGATGTGTGCGAAGGTGTATACGAAATACTATTATTTTTACTACGAAATATTATACGGTATAATACAAGTTTTAATTAATTTACGGATGGGATATACCTAAACCTTGCTACAACACTATAGGCAGTGTACCTAATCGTTAGAGTAGTGTAGTTTTTAGTAAGTCCGGTTCGTTCCACAGGGAGCTAGTGATACGTACTATATTTTTATAAACTATATTTGTATAAAATATATATAATTATATAAGTAGTAATATTATAAAAGGGGGGTTTTACCGTTTAATAATCGGTTTGTCGATTTTAAATAAAGCGTAAAGATAAATGACGATAATATAAATGACAGAATTTAAATTGCGATAAAGTAAATTACAGTAATTAAAATGACAATAAATAAAGGTACGATGAAATATGAAATAAAATAACCCAATTATTATTAATCTTAACTTAAACTTAATAAATATAAATATAAATTACAGAGGGAGAGATAGATATTATGTTGGTGTCTTCCTCTCGTTCAGAATTCGTGCAATTTATAGACCTGGCCAACTTTCCTTAGCCATGCGATCGCATGGAATTATTGCTTCCTGGCCATGCGATCGCATGGCCACCTGTGACAGCTAACATCTTTTGTTTTCTTCTTTGTCGACGTAATTTTTTAATATATATATATATATAATATAAAATTTATATTAATTATATATATATTATATTATATTCTTGTGCATAGTTGACTCGTAATTTTAGGTCCGTTGTCTCGCGCGTTGATGCTCGGTTTATGTCTCGGTTCCGGATTTTTGGACGTCCTTTCGTACGCGTAGATATCTTGTAATTTGCATTTCGCAATTTGTAATTTGCACAAAAAATTATTTTCCTTAAGTCTCAAAATCCGCGCAAGTCTTTTAACTCACTTTTTAGGACGCTTTTGAGTGCACTATGGCTTTAAGGACCCTTTTCCAGTTTTAGTGGCACTTTTTCTTCAATTCTTTAATCTTCGTGCTTCGTCTTCACATTTATTTATTTAAACGATTACAACTTAAAAATAGAACAATTACAACTAAAAATATTACATATTGGAATAATATTGCGCCTAAATATATGTTCATTTAGAGCACTATCAAATATCCCCACACTTGAGCACTGCTTGTCCTCAAGCAATACAGAACTTGAAATAAAATCACACTTCACTCGAATCACTTTTTTTTTATTCTCACACTTTGTACATCAGTGATTTTGATACGGCGGTATAAACAATGATAGTAACGATGTGGTTTACAGTCCCACATGACTATTAAAAATTTAGAACCTTTAAGGAAATTGAATCTTTATGAAAACATTTGATCTTTTGAAAATTCATTCTACCTTTTACCCTAGATAAGTTTTTCGGAATAACCTTTTACCGGTGTTTGCAAAATGTTTTTGTGGGTTTTGTGGGTTTCAGATTTGGAAATTTTAGTTCAAAACTTGCGGTTTTGTGTCACCCACTTGCTAACTTTGTATTAGGAAAGCAACACGTCTAGTATACTTGCTCCGTATATTACCTTTCGGTAAACTACCATCTGGTTGTAAAGGAAAGCATTGAACAAGCAACTATTAAGGCAATGTCTAATGACATGCAGATGTTCATGGTCCACAACGTGTCGGATGCAATTACTATCCTTTGTAGGAGCAATAGTAAAGATCACCCTATAGTTTTTTGGTCTGGCACAAGGTCCTGTCTTCGACCATGCTATGCAACCACTGTTCTTACGGTTGACACTCGATTTGGTTCAGGTGACCTAATGAATTCCAGGTGAATTCTTAGAATTTTACGTTCAATGGTAATGAACGCATTGAAAATGGGTTTTCAGAAAACAAATCTGTTTTAATTTTGATCAAAATATTTTCTCGTTCAAGCTCGAGTTTAGATATTATTAAATTCCATGAGTTTGTAATTCTCAGTCTTTAAAGTCAATATCAAGGATTGAGTAATATCAGGCTTAAATGCTGATTTTTAATCTTTAAGGAGATTATCCTTTTCTGGGGGTCTGATTCATTAGTCTTATTAAGCTAATTTGCACGGCGCCCTCCCCATTTTACGAGACAGATCCTCTCATGGTTAGGATAGGTCTGACCACTTGGCGACCCTGTTTGATGCTGAGGTCCGTGGATTTCCTGCTGATTTTAGAGATGACTTTTCTAGATTTTTCGTCAACCTACAGCTGGTCTAGACGACAACTTCCTGACCTATATCAAGAAGTGCGTGTCTTTTTTGGAAGACTTTACTTCCTTTTAATGATGGAATTGATTCATCGTGCAGATTCACCTTTCTTTCAAATATATATTACAGTAAATTAGGTAAAACTGGTTAAAATCGTCCAAAACAAAAGTACCTGTAATAATCTTGTACAAGCATATGTGATATATGCTTTGAAGAACTTGGTAAATTCTTTCCACACTTAGCTTTTATTTATTCTTTTCTTTGCCTTTTTATTCTCCTCTATTCCATTTTAAATGAATTCTATCGTTTTGGGTTGTTTCTCCATTTATGTTCTCTCTGAGGTAACAATAATTTTGGTATTATTACCTAGTTTTATCGTTCATAAATATGTATAAATATGATTTTGAATTCATTTAGCTGAAAATTTTTCAAATTTTCACCAGATTTGGCAATTAAACTAAGTGTAAACCCGAGAGAATTTATAACCCTTCCCCACACTTGAGATCATGCAATGCCCTCATTTGCATGAAATTAGACTATAATTATAAATTCATGAGGGTGATTAGTGTAGAAAAGTGATTAAAAATACCCAGTTTGAAATTTCTAAGCTCGTCGAATGATAGATGGCGCGCCTCATCGTTCATTCCTTTTGTTGTAATTTCACATATGTTTTGCGTCTTATCGTCAAAATTAGTAGCTTTTGCTGAACTTTAATGTCAGTCTATGAAAATGCGCTGTTTTACCCTGTTTTGTACATAAGATAAACTACAAAGATATATAATATATATATATATATATATATATATATATATATATATATATATATATATATATATATATATATATATAACCTTTATTTATTAAAACAATTTAAATGAATAATTTTTTTAAAATTTTGTTTCCTTTTACTTTAGGTAGTTTCGGTATGTTTACCTAGTCCATCCCTCGAAAAAATTTAAAATTTGTCGTTTTTAAAACGATTATTTTAAAAGCAAAGGTTTTTGGGTTTTTTAAATTTTTTTTGGTATACTTTAGATCAATAATATTAAAAATAATGATAAAAAATTTTTTCGCCCCGTCCTTGGGTAAAGCAATTTCGATTCTATGATCTAGTCTTCAACTTACGATGAATTTTAGAAATTATTTTTTAAACTTAATAAAATAAAGTAAATTTTGTTTTTAAATTCATACAAAACTTAAATTTAAAAAGCATATTAATTTCATACAAAACCTATAAAACAAAAAAATTTCACAATGGAGGGAGAAAACTAGTTCTTTAGTGTCTGCTAGCGAAAAAGACCAATCGGATTCCATTCTTGGAACTACACGAGAGCATAACAACTAACACTATACAGCATTTGTTTCTTAGAATATTTGAATCTCCCCACACTTAGGTAGCTGTGGTGTCGAAATTGTGATTAACTTCATTGTCAATTTCTCTTGGAACATAATCAACTTGCATATCTGTGACTTTTGCTTTAAGCCATTGGTCGGATTCCTGTGTAATATCCACAAATTCAACTAGTTTCGCCTTTTCTTTAGGCAATAGATTAGATACTAACCGGTTACATAACTTAAAGTTCCCCTTGGTTCTAGCACCACGAATCCGTTTAATAAGTTTCTTCATTGAACTATTAATAACGAGGTCTTTTAATTTCGCATCAACAACGGGTTCTTTGTTATCAGGTCATCATTAGGTGTTACTTCATCTTCCCCACACTTAGGCATTTTATTATTGTTAAGCACTACCGTTGGAGTTGGTAAAACAATATGGTTCTTACCAATCATTTTTGTTGGTTCAACGGTTTTGGTTGGTGGAGATTTAGACTTTCGAATCACAAAGGTGACCAATTTGTCACCATCACTAAGTGTCATTCTACCTTTTCTTACATCAAATAACGCCCCGGTGGACGCAAAGAATGGTCGACCTAAAATTAGAGGAATGTTTGAGTCTTCTTCAATGTTAATGACAATAAATTCGACTAAAAAGGTTAAATTACCCACTTGAACGGGTAGGTTGTCAGCAATTCCAACTGGGTGCTTAATGGTTTGATCAAAGAGTCGAACACTCATTTTCGTTGGACTTAACTCACCTACTCCTAATCTCTTATATAATGAAAGAGGCATAACACTCACACTTGCACCTAAATCTGCTAGTGCATCATACATGACACAATCACTAAGTAGACAAGGAATAATAAATTCACCTGGATCACCCAACCTTGGTGGAAGTTTTGGTGGAACTGTCTTCACCGGGTTTACTTTTACGGTTTTTGTTTCTTGCATTTTCTTATTCTTCTTCTTCTTTCCAGAGGTATCACAAACTTTATTACCTATTACTTGCTCATATTCAACTCCTTTTCTTGGAAACGGGATGAGTGGTCTGTATGGTGCCACCACTGGCTTTACATACTCGGGTGGTGGTGGTGGTGTACCTTCTTCATTGTTACTCACATCTAAAACCTTCCCATCTTCTGAAGCTGGTTTTTCAGAATTTGTTGATACCATGTTAACATTCTCATTCCGAGGATTTACTTCAGTATTACTTGGTAGCTTTCCTTGTTCCCTCTCACTCATCATGCTAGCAAGAGTACCTACGTGTTTTTCTAGATTCAAAATGGAAGCTTGTTGAGTTCTTAATGATTGATCAAACCTCTCATTTGTTTGGGTTTGAGATGTAATAAATTGTGTTTGAGATTCCATTAGCTTTGCCATCATTTCTTCCAGATTTGGCTTTTTCTCTTCGGTTTGTTGTGGTGGTTTATATAAACCATGTCTTTGTTGATTGAAAGTGTTGTTTTGAGTTGGTTGGTTATTTGGACCTTGTTGGTTGTATGAGTTATTGTTGGGTCTATTTGGATTGTAAAGAATGTTTTGATGTCGATTGAAGTTTGGTCTTGGCGGTTGATAATTATTCTGATAATTATTTCCCGGCCTTTGGTTCATGTAGGAAACATTCTCACGTTGTTCCATCGTTTGCTCGATGTGACACTCTTTCGTTAAGTGTGGTCCACCGTATTGCTCACAACTGATTCGTATTGCGTGAATATCTTTAGTCATCTTTTCCATTCGTCTCTCGAAAGCATCTATTTTTGCAGAAACGGAATCAAAGTCATGGCTATAATCGGCTCTAGCCGCTTTAGATGAACGAAAGATATCTTTTTCTTGGTGCCACTCATGAGAGTGGGAGGCTGTATTATCAATTATCTTGTGAGCTTCGGTTGCGGTTTTCTTCATAATGGAACCACCAGCTGCTATGTCGATGTCTTTTCGTGTAGTAATGTTGCATCCTTGGTAGAATATTTGTACTATTTGATAAGTATCTAAACCATGTTGAGGACATCCTCTCAATAACTTTCCGAATCTTGTCCACGATTCATATAAAGTTTCATTTGGCTTTTGCGTGAACGTAACAATTTCTCCTTGAAGTCTCACAGCTTTAGATGCCGGAAAGAATTGTTTAAGAAATTTTTCAACTAAAACATCCCATGTATCAATCGCCCCTTCAGGTAACGATTCTAACCAATCTTTGGCTTCTCCCTTTAAAGTCCAGGGAAACAACATGAGATAGATCTGTTCATCCTCAACTTCTCTGATTTTAAATAGAGTACATATCCTATTAAAGGTTCGAAGATGTTCGTTTGGATCTTCTTTTGGCGTACCACTATATTTGTAACACCCAAATATTTATGGTACATAGAGTTATAATGATGTACGTTTAGTGGGTGAAGCATAGTGTAAAAGTTAAAAGGTCAGAATCTTCCCAGACATGGGTGCGCGCCGCGCACCATAAGGTGTGCGCGCCGCGCACATGCCCAGCGACAGAATTCTGTCTTTTTCTATTTTAAGTTTAATGAGGGGCTTTTTGGTCTTTTCACTTGAGGCCGGATCTCAGGCCTTATCAGCTGGTTTGGATCCACTTTTGGATCATTTTCACATCCATTCATCACTCTCAAGTATCTTAGAGAGATAGGGAGAATTCTAGTGAGAGAATTGGGGTTTTGGAGAGGAAGGAGCTTGAATTGATCAAAGTCTCGGGTTTCAAAGTTGTTCACCTCGTTTCTAGCTTCGTTTTGGTTGTTGTGGTAAGTTCTAAGTCCGAATTTCATTGTTTGATTTTGATATTCAAGTTAGGGTTTGAACTTAAATTGTTGATAAACCCATTTAAACTCATGAAGTGAGTTTAGTGTTGCTTGTAATCGAGTTTATTGTTATTATTGGTGGATTTTGGGTTGGTGAACAAATTGGTTATGATTAGGACTTGTAATTGGGTTTAATCACTAGGTTTAGTGATTATGAAAGTATTGGAACCCTTTTTGTATGTTTGAAATTGAGTCAAAATTAGGGTTTTTGGGTGATTTTTAGATTGATAAGTGTTTAACACTTGAGATTGGGTTCATTGGCATATTAGAACCATGTTCACTTGTGATTAGTGATTATTGGTTAGTTTGGACGCGTTTTGTGTTTATGAGTGCAATTGGTCGAATTTGCACTAAGTGTCGAATTGAGTTGGTTGTAAATCCACTCTAAGTGTGTTGTTGTATTTGTGATGAATTGATTAGGTATTTTCCATTGACGTGTTGCGGATTACTTGGAAGCATTCATCAAGGCGACAAGGTGAGTGTTAATATCCTATGTGCATATGTATGTGTAGGATGGGTACGGGTCGGGTGAAGTGATTCTCGGTTATAGAGCTCACTTCACATATAGGTGGATTTTTATGGACTTGTGTAATAGGTCCAATTGGCACGGTTGTGCGTTTTGGTTGACCACCATTGGCGAGTTGCACACTTGTGTGTACGATATCACTTGGATTGTGATTTGGAGTTATAACCCCGACGGCGTGGGTTATGGTGTGGAAATGAATATCGGTTTGCTCGTATTCATAATATTTTGGGTAGTGAATCTCGGGTAGTGCGGATTCATGATGACTCGGGTTGTTCGGTCATCTTGTTGATGAGGTAGTGAATCTCGGGTTGTGCGAATTCACTAAGGCTCGGGTTGTTCGGCCAATCTTCATTGTGGTGTCTGGTATTCGGTAATGGATTAAGGGGTTAACCTTATTCGTTTATATATTTTTGTATATATGTTGTTTTATTGTCGTGATGTAGCTAACCCTCCGGGTGTAGCTTCTTGGCGTTGTTCACATCGTCGTTGGTGAACTTATGTTTGTTGATGCATATTTAGCTTGTTGCTTAGTGATCGTACGGTATGTTTAGATTAGCTTGCCTTATTGAATGGATGCTCCGGTATGCAGTATTTGATTATTTGTGGCATGTCCATTTTATGCATATATATGTATGTAGTATATTTTCACTCACTAAGCGTTAGCTTACCCTCTCGTTGTTTACTTTTTTTTTATAGATTTGCTTGGATGCGGTGGCTCGGGTAAGCGTGGGAACTAGTGGCTCGCATAGTTGCTTTAGAAGATCTTGCTTTTGGATTGATTAGGATTGGGTAGCGTATCCCCAATCGCCATGCTCGGTCTTTAATTTGTGTTAAAAATCATGTGGTCGAAAACTTGTAGTTTGTACGAAAGTCGTAAAACGGTCGATGTGGGCCCGATCTCGTAAAACTCATTTTATTATTGGAACGTATTAGTTTTAACTAATATAAATTGTTGTGAAGAGCGTTTGGTCTAAAAGTGTCGGGAAGCAAGAGATCTTTTTGCGAAAATTGGAAAAAGTGGACAGCGGGCTGTCAGGCCCTGTGCGCGCCGCGCACAGGTGTGGGTGCGCGCCGCGCACCCCATCTGGACAGCTCAGTTTTAATTTTTTTTTATGCTGCGTTTTTTTGTCGGTTAACGGGTTGGGTTGTTACAAGTGGTATCAGAGCATGGTCTAAGGGATTTAGGTGACTTGAGATAGGTGCCTAGACTTAGACTTTTGTGTGTGCTTATTTGTTGCGGGACTTGTAGGATTACGGGTCGGAATGGGTTATAGTTAGTGCCTTGTTTGTAAGTGGACTAACGTTTATATTAGTAATGCGGATATTATTAATATATTATTGTGTTGTGATAATAATTCTCGCGTGTGTTTTTGTCGTGTGGAATTTGTTTGTGTTTGTTTATGACATCAAGCGAGGCGGTCGTTGTACTAACAAGTTGATACGACGTGTAGGCGTAATAAGGACTTGCAAACCTTATTACGGGTGCAAATCATGTCTAACAAGTGATGTACGATGAGTGTTTAGCAAGATGGGACGGTGTTGTGCGTGTGGTTTATACGTTCGTGATCTAATCGTTTGCATTCCTTAGAATGAAAACGGAAGATGGATGCGGAACGAGTGAGCCTATTCACGAAGAGAAGGATGAGTTAACGTTAAAGATTGAGGCCGTGTTTGAACAATATGTCTCGGTTCCACCAGCAAAGTTAGGGAAGTAACCAAGGAGTTGGTCGAAAGACAAATGACGGAAATGGTCCGAGGCCAAGTGACTAATGTTGTAAAGGAAGAGTTTGAAAAGAGGTTTCCCAAACCTCGAGGTAGTGATGATGAAGATGTACTTGCAAGGTTAGGATTACATGGTGCTCATGGTAAGAGGGCACGAAGTACGCCTGAAGGCGTCGGGAATGTGAAGAAGAAGAGTAAGAAGGGTTACAAGCTCACGTGCTTTAAGTGTGGGGAACGGGGTCATTTGGCACAAGATTGTACGGTGGTGCCTTTAGGCTCAATCAGGTGTTTCATTTGCCGGATGGAAGGACACCGGAAGTCAGAGTGTTCCGAATCGCATGACGATCGGGTTAGGAGGTTAGAGCGCAAATACATGATGGGTAGTGGTGCACGGAAACCCAACAGCGCTACATCAGGTACCCTTAGTACGAAATTATATGTTGTTCATTTGTAATAACATGCGGTATGTGCGTAAGTCTTAGCTAAACTTTATTCTCCGTTGGAGATAATTCGTAGCAAGCGGGCGGTTTACGTTTATGGTTCCGGTTTGCTCTCAGTAGAGTGTATAAGTGGTGTGTTGTGCCTTGATCCTATGGTGCGAATCCTTGGGTGCTTAAGCATTTTGGTTGGTATTGGGTCATTAAGCTCGTTTGAGTGAGACCCTTAAAGTCTCAATGGTGTTGTGCATGTTATTGATATGGGTGACGTTCGTAATGGAAGTACCCTATGGTGACGTTTGATTGTCGGGGGCGTAAGACTTGGTGCAACCAAGCATTCCTTAGTATTTAGGAAATGTTTCTACCAAACCATGGAAATGGGTTTTGGTGTACGGTCGTTAAGTGCGTGTTCGCTTTTGTGTTGAAGTTGATGAACCATGAGGTTCGTCGGGTGGATTGAAACTCTTGAAATCGAGTGTTGATCTCAATGCATGTTGGTAAAAGAGTCTACGTGACGCGACATTAGGTGCCTTTTTATACCTACTAGCGTGGTGTTCGACTCCGATTGTGCTGCGGTTACATTGTACTTAGGGTACTGAAGTGAAACCCTTAGGTTCATGAGCGATCGGGTGAAATTCGACAAACTAAAGAAATTGGATGATTGCGAGTGTATAGTTCGTGTAATTTGTGGTACACTTTTTGTTCGAAGTGTTTAAGGATAGGTTAGGATCCTTGGTATGCTCAAAGTTGAAGCAAGACGTGGTGATGGGCAGTGTGAACCCAATTATTGGTAAAGTCTACCTTTGGTAGCATTGTGCGGGTGTACGAGATGCGGTTATGGAACGTAGTTCCAAGTGGGGGAGTTACACTCCCGCACGAGGAGGTTTTAGTGTGAGATTTCGGACAATGCTTTTGGTAGATCCGAAATTTGTGTCGGGACCTAGATTTGGTCGATTTGTGGTAGAGTACAATTTCGGTTAAATTGTACTTATGATTTTGAATTTGAAATATCACCAAGGTATTAATGTGGTAAATCTCGTTGAGAGATAATGGACGGGTATGGTGAGCAAGGTGAAATCCCTCGGTTAAGGGATGTGCGTATCTGATCCTCTTTTAGAGAATTATTGTTTTGTGCCTATGTTTGATATAGGCGGTTCTTGCTCGATTGTGTGAATGGTTAGTGGTATCCGTTAAGATTCACTATGGCGTAGCAGAGCGCGATGTTACGCTACTCGTCGTTCGAGGCCAAAAGGGATCGTTGACTGGTAAAGCATTACCTTCGGGGTCCTCTGACTTCATCATGAGATCATTGATTGGTGAAGCATGACCTTCGGGGCCCTCTGACTTCATCATGGGATCGTGGATTGGTGGAGCATGACCTTCGGGGTCCTCTGACTTCATCATGAGATCATTGATTGGTGAAGCATGACCTTCGGGGTCCGCTGACTTCATCATGGGATCGTTGATTGGTGGAGCATGACCTTCGGGGTCCGCTGACTTCATCATGGGATCGTTGATTGGTGGAGCATGACCTTCGGGGTCCTCTTACTTCATCATGAGATCATTGATTGGTGAAGCATGACCTTTGGGGTCCGCTGACTTCATCATGGGATCGTTGATTGGTGGAGCATGACCTTCGTGGTCCTCTAACTTCATCATGAGATCATTGATTGGTGAAGCATGACCTTCGGGGTCTGCTGACTTCATCATGGGATCGTTGATTGGTGGAGCATGACCTTCGGGGTCCTCTGACTTCATCATGAGATCATTGATTGGTGAAGCATGACCTTCGGGGTCCGCTGACTTCATCATGGGATCGTGGATTGGTGGAGCATGACCTTCGGGGTCCTCTGACTTCATCATGAGATCATTGATTGGTGAAGCATGACCTTCGGGGTCCGCTGACTTCATCATGGGATCGTTGATGGTGGAGCATGACCTTCGGGGTCCGCTGACTTCATCATGAGATCGTTGATTGGTGAAGCATGACCTTCGGGGTCCGCTGACTTCATCATGGGTGTAGTGTTATATCGGTGAAGCATGACCATTGACGGGGTCCGCTGACTTCATTCGGTGTTGAGATTTGGGAAGTGGGTCGCGTGTAGTTTTCTGCCAGCCTTCTTGTTGTTGGATGTGTGATCTATTGGTTGTTTTATACGCCAATGGTAGGGTCGTAAGGACCACGTTGTGTGAACTAACGGTGGTTTTATACGCCGATGGTGGGGTCGTGGGGACCATGTCGTGGGATTAGTGAGGCGATAGCCGTGTTTCGCTCACATGTTGTTACGGGTGTAACAATAGTCGATTTTTGTGCACCTTGGGTTTAGCGTTGCGATAGTCGTTTTGGACGCTTTCGGTCTTAGCCGTTGCTTATGATGTTAGGGTAGTTGCGTATTGGTCGTATTGCGCACTACAAGGGATGTTATGTGGTAAGCGTATCCGTAAGGATTCGTTTTTGTTCGGTCTTCATCGTTTCGGGTTGTTGACCTTAGGTTGAGACTTGGTTGCTTTTAGCATTGTACTCGGTAAGGGTACGCTAAGGGATTGATACCTCGGTAAGAGATTGGTTGAGTTTTTCCCGATGTGAGGGATTGAGCAAGTTTTAGTGCTCGGATTTGAGGACTTGATAAATCGCGGATGACGATTTAGGGTTAAAGGCGGTTCATTGGGGAGGATTACCTAGAGAGATTGGAAGGAAACATGACGTTTTCGCGAATGTTAAGCGATTGTGGTAGTTTTCGAATGTCGTGTGTATTGCATGTCTCGAAATTCTTGCACGTGTGTAATTGGTAAATGGTTTAATCTTCGAGTTTATGATAATTGTTGTAGGAATCGGTTTGGAACGTATGTTTAAGGACCATAGAGTGTGGGTCCGTTTGGTTTCGTGACGAGGATCACGAGGACGTGATCGATTCTAAGTGGGGGAGAGTTGTAACACCCAAATATTTATGGTACATAGAGTTATAATGATGTACGTTTAGTGGGTGAAGCATAGTGTAAAAGTTAAAAGGTCAGAATCTTCCCAGACATGGGTAAGCGCCGCGCACATGCCCAGCGACAGAATTCTGTCTTTTTCTATTTTAAGTTTAATGAGGGGCTTTTTGGTCTTTTCACTTGAGGCCGGATCTCAGGCCTTATCAGCTGGTTTGGATTCACTTTTGGATCATTTTCACATCTATTCATCACTCTCAAGTATCTTAGAGAGAGAGAGGGGGAGAATTCTAGTGAGAGAATTGGGGTTTTGGAGAGGAAGGAGCTTGAATTGATCAAAGTCTCGGGTTTTAAAGTTGTTCACCTCGTTCCTAGCTTCGTTTTGGTTGTTATGGTAAGTTCTAAGTCCGAATTTCATTGTTTGATTTTGATATTCAAGTTAGGGTTTAAACTTAAATTGTTGATAAACCCATTTAAACTCATGAAGTGAGTTTAGTGTTGCTTGTAATCGGGTTTATTGTTATTATTGGTGGATTTTGGGTTGGTGAACAAATTGGTTATGATTAGGACTTGTAATTGGGTTTAATCACTAGGTTTAGTGATTATGGAAGTATTGGAACCCTTTTTGTGTGTTTGAAAGACTAATTTTGGAATTGAGTCAAAATTAGGGTTTTTGGGTGATTATGAGATTGATAAGTGTTTAACACTTGAGATTGGGTTCATTGGCATATTAGAACCATGTTCACTTGTGATTAGTGATTATTGGTTAGTTTGGACGCGTTTTGTGTTTATGAGTGCAATTGGTCGAATTTGCACTAAGTGTCGAATTGAGTTGGTTGTAAATCCACTCTAAGTGTGTTATTGTATTTGTGATGAATTGATTAGGTATTTTCCATTGACGTGTTGCGGATTACTTGAAAGCATTCATCAAGGCGACAAGGTGAGTGTTAATATCCTATGTGCATATGTATGTGAAGGATGGGTGCGGGTCGGGTGAAGTGGTTCTCGGTTATAGAGCTCACTTCACATATAGGTGGATTTTTATGGACTTGTGTAATAGGTCCAATTGGTACGGTTGTGCGTTTTGGTTGACCACCATTGGCGAGTTGCACACTTGTGTGTACGATATCACTTGGATTGTGATTTGGAGTTATAACCCCGACGGCGTGGGTTATGGTGTGGAAATGAATATCGATTTGCTCGTATTCATAATATTTTGGGTAGTGAATCTCGGGTAGTGCGGATTCATGATGACTCGCGTTGTTCGGTCATCTTGTTGATGAGGTAGTGAATCTCGGGTTGTGCGAATTCACTAAGGCTCGGGTTGTTCGGCCAATCTTCATTGTGGTGTCTGGTATTCGGTAATGGGTTAAGGGGTTAACCTTATTCGTTTATATATTGTTGTATATATATTGTTTTATTGTCGTGATGTAGCTAACCCTCCGGGTGTAACTTCTTGGCGTTGTTCACATCGTCGTTGGTGAACTTATGTTTGTTGATGCATATTTAGCTTGTTGCTTAGTGATCGTACGGTATGTTTAGATTAGCTTGCCTTTTTGAATGGATGCTCCGGTATGCGGTATTTGATTATTTGTGGCGTGTCCATTTTATGCATATATATGTATGTAGTATATTTTCACTCACTAAGCATTAGCTTACCCTCTCGTTGTTTACTTTTTTTTTTTTTATAGATTTGCTTGGATGCGGTGGCTCGGGTAAGCGTGGGAACTAGTGGCTCGCATAGTTGCTTTAGAAGATCTTGCTTTTGGATTGATTAGGATTGGGTAGCGTATCCCCAATCGCCATGCTCGGTCTTTAATTTGTGTTAAAAATCATGTGGTCGAAAACTTGTAGTTTGTAAGAAAGTCGTAAAACGGCCGATGTGGGCCCGATCTCGTAAAACTCATTTTATTATTGGAACGTATTAGTTTTAACTAATATAAATTGTTGTGAAGAGCGTTTGGTCTAAAAGTGTCGGGAAGCAAGAGATCTTTTTGCGAAAATTGGAAAAAGTGGACAGCGGGCTGTCAGGCCCTGTGCGCGCCGCGCACAGGTGTGGGTGCGCGCCGCGCACCCCATCTGGACATCTTAGTTTTAATTTTTTGTTATGCTGCGTTTTTTTGTCGGTTAACGGGTTGGGTTGTTACAATATTGGCATTGATTAGTTACCATGTGTAGGATTTGTCCTTTGATTTCATAATCTGGCGCATTAATGTCTGGCTTAATAATGGCATGACCTTGGCCCGTGCGTGTGACTCTCATTCGGTCTTCCATACTTAGAGGTTCAGTTACTTCCATAATTGAATTTGTTGAATACGAATCACTGGAGGATTCTGATTTAACGGTTTGTGGTTCAGGAGGAATGATTAGTGATTCTGGATCTTGGAATTGTCCTTGAATATCCTCCGGGTTTTCAATTTTGAAGTCGGGTTCAAAAAATGGATTATCGGGATTTTGAGTTGGAGTACTTGTTTGACTAGATGATGATTCTAAAGAAAAATCAACGGCGACAATATTGGCTAGATGTCTTGATCTGGTTACAGGTGGTGAATGTATGAAAGGTGGTGAACGTTTTGCTCGGTGCATTCACTGAATATCCTATTAGTTATAAAAATAAAAATTATATAAGTTATCAAATTAATAGACTTTTCTGATTTTGCTCACATTTCGAATAGCCAATAGATGCAGCAGGTAGCCAGGACCCTTTAAATCGGAATCCCACAACTCGCCACTAACAAATCCAACTATTACTACGAACCAGAAAATTTTGGATGTCTATCAATTTAACCGCTTAAAATAATTTTTCGTCGAAATTTTGAAGATAAAATCTATGTCCTAAAAACTAGAGCGTAGAAATGAGAAAGAAAAAGAAGCGCATCGAAAAACGTCGAAAAATAAAAATAAGAAAGAAAAACGTCGAAACTTAAAAGTCTAAAAACTAAATCTAAAAAGTTGCGCCTAAAGGTATTAAAGCTTAAAAGGAATTCTAAACGAAAAAAGGCAATTACTTAAAAGGCACTAAAATTTAAAACGGCGTCGCAAAATTCTAAAGCGCCTAAATCTTAATTCTAAAGAAAAAGCACTTAAGGGAATTTACGGCAAAGCCTAAAAACTAGAAATATAAAAATAACTACGGCAAAATACTAAACTTAAAACTAATTACGAACAATAAATATACAATTTAGGAATTAAACGATTAAAATATACAATTTATAAAAAGATATAAAAAGTTACAAAATTACTTATTTTTATAAAAATATTATTTTTATATTATTATTTTATAAAAGTATTAATTTATATATTAATAAAACTAATTAAAACTTAAAAATACAAAATTAATTTAAAACTAAAACTAATTATTATTAAATTAAACCCTAACTATAATTAAATAATAATAATTAAAACCTAACCCTAATCCGTACGGCTAAGGTACTAGACCTGTCACCTCACCTCATGCGATCGCATGAGGTTGAGGTAAAACAGCCATGCGGTCGCATGGCCTGCAATTCCAGAAGTGGTTTTGGGCTGCTACAGTTAGGCCCGATTTCTATAGTTTTTTTTTTTTTTTTTTTACAAAATTAATATATAGGTTATATTTAAAATTATATTTTTAAAAATACTTTTATACTTTAAATAAATAAAAAAAATATATAAACTTTTTAAACACTTAAATAGATAAATATACTTTTTTTTATATTTTTGTATTTTAAAACTTATATAAAATTATATTTTTACAAAAATAGCTTAAAAACTAATATTTTTTTTTTTTAGAATATAGCGTTTCGCTTTCGCTTCCCCGGCAGTGGCGCCAAAAACTTGATGTGTGCGAAGGTGTATACGAAATACTATTATTTTTACTACGAAATATTATACGATATGATACAAGTTTTAATTAATTTACGGATGGGATATACCTAAACCTTGCTACAACACTATAGGCAGTGTACCTAATCATTAGAGTAGTGTAGTTTTTAATAAGTCCGGTTCGTTCCACAGGGAGCTAGTGATACGTACTATAGTTTTATAAACTATATTTGTATAAAATATATATAATTATATAAGTAGTAATATTATAAAAGGGGGTTTTACCGTTTAATGACCGGTTTATCGATTTTAAATAAAGCGTAAAGATAAATGACGATAATATAAATGACAGAATTTAAATTACGATAAAGTAAATTGCAGTAATTAAAATGACAATAAATAAAGGTACGATGAAATATGAAATAAAAGTATTATGCTTATTTAAACTTCCGTAATCATGATGTTTGACGTTTTGATTAATTGTTACCCGGGTTAATTGTCCTTTGTCCTGGTTTATTTGATACCTATCTGGTTTTTGTCCATAATAGTCCATCGGTCATAATTATAAAATACTCGTCAAATTAACCTTATTTCCGAAGTCAAATATTCCAACTAATTAGGGATTCGAACTATAACAAGGTTTTAATACTTTGTTAATAATTACACCAGGTTATCGACTGCGTGTAATCCAATGTTTTAATACTTTGTTAACAATTACACCAATTATCCTTGTATGTAATCCACCCATGTTTTAATGAGATATGAGTATTAATTTACTCACTTGATCAGAATGAATAATCAATTACCCAACCCGAATAATTGATTAAATGATCGTAAAAGATGTCGTATAAACGTCACTAAATAGAACATACATAATCATTTTAATAATTATTAGATTAACTAATTTGAAGATAGGTTCGACAGATTCTAATGAGTTGTCATTTGATTAGACAATACCCCCTATCTATTAATAGTCAATAGTCCAATGTCCACAAGTGTCGGTCTTTTATCCAAACCTTAATTATGGTACAAAATCCAATAACCCCGTCTTAATATTTAGCCCAATATCATGATTACTTCAGCTAAAATAAGCATAATAATAACTTAGTTACGAGAAATTAATTTAAAAGGGAAGAACATAGCTTACAGTGATTATTTATCGCGTAGCGTTACCCGGACAGAGTTCCGAATTTAAAACCCGTAAAACATATCTTACAATAACCCAATTATTATTAATCTTAACTTAAACTTAATAAATATAAATATAAATTACAGAGGGAGAGATAGATATTATGTTGGTGTCTTTCTCTCGTTCAAAATTCGTGCAATTTATAGACCTGGCCAACTTTCCTTAGCCATGCGATCGCATGGAATTAGTGCTTCCTGGCCATTCGATCGCATGGCCGACTGTGACAGCTAACATCTTTTGTTTTCTTCTTTTTCGACGTAATTTTTAATATATATATATATATAATATATAATTTATATTAATTATATATATATATATTATATTATATTCTTGTGCATAGTTGACTCGTAATTTTAGGTCCGTTGTCTCGCGCGTTGATGCTCGGTTTATGCCTCCGTTCCGGATTTTTGAACGTCCTTTCGTACGCGTAGATATCTTGTAATTTGCGTTTCGCAATTTGTAATTTGCACAAAAAATTATTTTCCTTAAGTCCCAAAATCCGCGCACGTCTTTTAACTCACTTTTTAGGACGCTTTTGAGTGCACTATGGCTTTAAGGACCCTTTTCCAGTTTTAGTGGCACTTTTTCTTCAATTCTTTAATCTTCGTGCTTCGTCTTTGTATTTATTTATTTAAACGATTACAACTTAAAAATAGAACAATTACAACTAAAAATATTACATATTGGAATAATATTGGGCCTAAATATATGTTCATTTAGAGCACTATCAGTTAGCCCACTTGTTCTCCGTTCACACGTTCCACCTCCTCAAATCCATTTGAGATATAATTTCACAAAATAAATCTTTAACTATTACTTTATGTCAAGATTGGTCCAACAAAAAAAACATCAACAACATATTTTATGTTATTCATTTATTTAATTATATTCCAAACCTTAACATATAACTTCAAAACAAAAGTCTTAACCGTAAGAATAATAATTCACCTTAAAATATGGTTGCAAGTTATTATGTTGCAATATCTACTATTGTACTCATAACACGACAATCGACGATAGTGTCGAATCATTATAGATTAAAAAAATAGAAGATTAATTTACACCGACTAATAAGATCATATTAGTAGGGATCAAATTTGGTATGAGCAAAAACGCCTTGTGTTTAACTAAGAACAATTAATATGAGCAAAAATGCCTTGTATTTGACCACGTAGTAATTGAAAGAGATGAGAAAGATATAGAACTAAAATTTATTTACTTAGCTAATATTTACCTCTGGAGGTACAAAGGCAGATCAGGTACCAGCAGCCCCACCAATGAAGCCCGCAGAATAATATTTAACAACAATTATCATAAAAAGGCCTTTGGAACTAAAATGTCAAGAACAAAATAAGCAACTTAAATGTAGGACTCTCACCTTACACCATTTTTTATCTAGGCCTAGACCTTTGGAAGAAGATAACCACCCTGAATAACAATATAGTGATCAACATCTAAAGTAAATTTTGAAGTTAAGAATAGCTATAGAATTTGGAGGTGACGATTTTGACCCACGTTATGATGAACCAGTCAATTCATGATATTCCGTCAAAGTCAGATTTGGCAATTAATCCTTACAATCTCTCGGCCAATTGATCCCAGAGTAGCGATTTTTACAACACTGCCATAACCATAACATAAAAAAAGAATTTCTTTATCTGTTGATGAAAGAAAGAAGGTAAATTGGCAACATAATACTTGCAGTTTGATAACCTCACCATCTGATTTGGCTACATTTATGCCTTGAAGGAGCTTCATGTTGTCCAAACTCAAGTTATATAAAAATTTAATTAAAATTTCACAATGAAAAAGAACACCTGGTTTACACACTTATTTAAAATTAGTATCACTCCAAAACACAATTTAATATCATAAATAATCAATTGCTTTCCATATTACCTACCATCATTACCTCTAAACTAAAATTGTACAACTGCAATTAAAGAGTGTTAATGTGTTAATGTCCTTTTCACATACTCAAAACTCGCCTATAAGTATCAAAAACACTCTTTCTTGATAACAAAAAGTAGCCAACGATTTTTCGGGGGCCGATCACGATTTCTACTTAATGCTTTCATAAACTATGACATCAATTCAAGTGTGGTTTCAAATTCCATCTAAACAACCATCATTAATCCATAACAATCGTGTAACACCAAAAAAAAATTACAAAGAGTCAAGAACATAATATACAAAGAGTGTCTCAAGGAGATTCCTTTCATGTAGCAAGAGCAAACATGATAAAGTTATTCAATATTGGAAATAGAAGCAAACAATATAAAAGTAGCTGCATAAAAGTTTTTCACGTAGGCATCTGATCAAATAGATTCTAACCGCAACTAACATATAAACATGGTTAAACTCGATTTGATACAAACTGCAGTTAGAAATATCAACAGGGTTAATACTAACTGCAGCACCCATAACAGCAGGGCTAAACGAAGATTTTTATAATGATGTTAAAACCCTATGATAACAATATACAATTGAAACCTCATAAGTGTGAAAATATTAAAAATACGTATAGTCTCTTTTGTATTTAAAGGGAATCACCAAGTAACAGTTAACGATTGGTTCAAGCCAAAAAATGTACCTTTTGAAGGTTGTATCATAAATTGTATAATCAATCCTATCAAGTTATGTAGTAACTTAAAACAACATGATCAAATCCAAAGCTGCATCGCTAAATCATGTCCACAAAGCTGAGTAACCAAATCAAATGACCCATTTAGAATTTATATATAGTAACCAAAGCAAATGACCCATTTAGCATTGATATAGTAACCCATTTAAGATGGGTTAGTGACCCATTACAAATATAATAGCAAATGACCCATTTTATTAATTGCAAGTAACCCAAATATAATAGCAAACGACTCAGAAGCAAGTTGATTCTAATTCTAATAATATCAGTGGGACTATTTTGCTAAAAGCTAAAAATATGAATTTGGATTTTATGTGTATATATATAGTCATGGATATCATCGTCCATGAAGAATAGTAACATATAATCTTTTGCTCAATATAATCAGTAACATACAATATTTTGCCATGAAGAATATATATACTGTTGGATTTATCATACTTCATAATATATACTGCTGACAGAAGAAAGATAAACACGAAATCATTAAGGATGATTGGTATGCATATATCAATATGAAACAATTTAGGCGAAAATCAAGGATTTTTTGAATTTTTGAAGTACCCGAAATTATATCATATCGTTATGTATTTGGACTATATTGGAATTAATTCTAAAACGTGTGAATACCATATATCTTCCGTAAATAAGTTTATGTGAGTCAAATATGTTATTAATGTAAAGATAATTTCATATTCTGTAAGTTTTGGGTTGTTTGACTTTGATTTTTGTGTAGAATACAGGTCATATGTTTCTAATATCTAAACGTGTAACATTTCTAATCCGATTTGTAACAAATATTCGCTTATTAATTAATTTAATCTTATATCTTATAAGAAATACAATATAGGTTCATATATTCCTAACTATAAGTAACATTTTATGTTGGGATTACATTATATTTTCAATAACTTTAGTCAAATTTTTTTTTGTAAAGAACACTTGTAAAGATGGATTACCCTAAATGAGCAGAAAAACTAAACTGATACATCACAAAATTCATCACACTTTTATATGATTTGACTAATGATCACAAAATTCATTCCTACGAATTCTCCGCATGATATACAGTACAAATGAGATAGTCTTCCAATTAAATTTGAGTCAAATTAGAATAAAATCTGAATGATGGACGGATTAAAAATTACAATGTAACACGAAACTAATTCAAGAACTTCTTCACATTCATAAAAACATGAATATATTCAGACCAAAATATAACATAATTGATAGGGTTTTGTGATTAAAATAAGAATTTTATGATTAGAAAAGTGATTACCTTTGCATATATAGAGTTGGTTTCCTCTTAAACGATTACATTCATTTCTGATGCCTGAATCTGGTGCTTTGATTCATGAAAATTATAGGATCGCCGTTATTTGGTTCATGCAAATCTAATGCTTCGATTCATTCATTTCCGATGTCTGATTTTCGATGCCCGAATCTACGTCTTTGATTCATGAAAATTAGCGATCGCCGTTTTTTGGTTCATCCTAATCAGAGTCTCGAACAATTAATTTTGATATTTGGGATCCACAAATTGTTGTTCAATGGATCAGATTGTCGTTGAATTTGGATGATGGAGTGTTTTTTTCATTGAGAGGAAATTTAGGGTTCCTCTAAATAATTATCTGGAAAATTAGGGTTCCTCAACAAATGAAATGAAAAAACTGATATATACTAACCTTTGAATCTGAAATATGCGATGATGTTTTGATATATATTTATTTTTTTGCAGTAGAAATCAACCCGCTATCTTGATTGATGTTTGAAGAAGATGTTTGAATCTTTGTTCTTTACCAATTGGAAAAATAAACCATTGAGATTAGGATACAATGAATGTATGTTCTTGAAGAGAAGAGAGAAATCATTTTATTTCAGGAGTAGATTAGGGTTGATGATAATGGCGTGAATGGCGTAAATGGATGAGAACAGTGTGACCCCTATTAAGATGTTTTACTCCCGTAATTTTATTCTATTAAGGGTATTATGGGAAGTCTTGTGAGAATCCAAATAGTTATAAGGTTATAGCTTGATCCAATGGTTATCAAGCAAGGGCAATGGAGGTCATTTTTTTGATCTAAGCAAACTGATATATACTAACCTTTGAATCTGAAATATGCGATGATGTTTTGATATATATATATATATATATATATATATATATATATATATATATATATATATATATATATATATATATATTTTTTTTTTTTTGCAGTAGAAATCAACCCGCTATCTTGATTGATGTTTGAAGAAGATGTTTGAATCTTTGTTCTTTACCAATTGGAAAAACAAACCATTGAGATTAGGATACAATGAATGTATGTTCTTGAAGAGAAGAGAGAAATCATTTTATTTCAGGAGTAGATTAGGGTTGATGATAATGGCGTAAATGGATGAGAACAGTGTGACCCCTATTAAGATGTTTTACTCCCGTAATTTTATTCTATTAAAGGTATTATGGGAAGTCTTGTGAGAATCCAAATAGTTATAAGGTTATAGCTTGATCCAATGGTTATCAAGCAAGGGCAATGGAGGTCATTTTTTTGATCAAAGGGTCCAAATTCAATAATACTAAAAAAGTCTAACTCAATTTTTCTTTTCTTTTAATGTATAGTATAGAAGTATAGATAGATAGATATAGATATAGATAGATATAGATATTGATATAGATAGATAGAAGTATAGATATAGATGAAGTTACCTTTCATATTTGAGGGATAATTAATTGTGAATTGATATTATGAGGGAATAATTAATTGTGAATTGATATTGAACGCTCATTTTTAACCAAAAGTATACATAAGAAAATTTATGATTTTAGTACTCGTGAAAGCAAGTATATGCAATACAAAGTCAAACGTTGTTTTACTAGCTAACAATCTAGTGTGTAGCCCATGTATCATGGGACACCGCTAATTTAAAGTTTTTTTATGTAATAAATACTTTTTAAATTGTATAGGAAACCATTAAAATAGAGTGCATTACCACATATATTTTTTGAATTTATATTTTTTTCTCTGAATTGTATAGTATACCACTAAATTTAACTAATTAGACCACATATATTTTTTGAATTTGTAGTTTTTTAGAAGATAAGACAAACAATAAAATAATATTTAAATATAATCAGTACTTGAATAAAAATTCTGAAACCCCATTTAAATCTGATTCTAGAATCGCCAATGTAACTAACACGTCAAATATATTTTGGTTAGACATTTTACTTCATCTTTTAAAGTGTAGTGTGTGTGAATTTATCTTAAGAAAAATTATTCGAATAATTAAGAAGAAATTGTTTAGATAATGTGGTTAAATGAAGATCATTCACTTATATTATTTCTAATCCGTATATCTTCTAGACTCCGATAACTTCGTAGTAATTGATACGAAGTAACTTTTAGTTAAAAATAACGAATATCATAAAAAAACTAGAAACATGCATCGAAAAATGACAAAAGACAACCCGCTAACTAAAATCGAGTATAGCCAAATTTACATAGAACAATCCATGAAAAGAAAATCATATACTCCGTATCAATAGTGAGTGAGGAACGATATGCATCTGATCAGTGGGACCGGGTTGCCCATATGCTTGTCCCATATTAGCCAGACACACAATCTAGTCCAATCAAGGACATCCGTAGATCTTGTGCTGCCCCCCTCAACCTATGGCATCTTGATTCACATTCATTTTCTAGATTTTGAGATTATTATATACCTATAACTAAAAGGCAAAGTTAAAATGAATAGTACTATTCTTTTATTTAATTTTAACAAACTTAACCCCCTAACTTTTATTAAAATACAAATTGAACTCTCACTTTATTCGTATATTTTTTTTAAATATCACAACCTTAACCCCCCAAGTTTTATTAAAATACAAATCGAACCCCCATTTTACTAAAAAAGACAATTTTAAAATGAATAGTACTATTCCTTTATTCAATTTTAACAAATTTAACCCCCTAACTTTTATTAAAATATAAATCGAACCCCCACTTTATTCGTATATTTTTTTTAAATATCACAACCTTACCCCCCTAACTTTTATTAAAATACAAATCGAACCCCCACTTTACTAACTTTTTTTTTTCTTTCTAATATTCAATTTTTCACAAACTTAACCCCCTAACTTTTATTAAAATACAAATCGAACTCCCACTTTATACATATATTTTTTTTAAATTTCACAAACTTAACCCCCTAACTTTTATTAAAATACAAATCGAACCCCCACTTTACTAACTTTTTTTTTAAATAAAACCCGAACGCTAAAAGAAGCAACTTTCACAAAAGGAACAACCCTTCAATGTTAAATGTCGAAAAAAATTCTTTTTTACAAAATAGATCAAGACTTTTTTTTTAACTCGCATTTAAAACGGAGCCCCCGGCGCGAAGCGAGGGCTCCACAACTAGTTTTTTCTAAAATAAAAATTACTACTTCATATATATATATATATATATATATATATATATATATATATATATATATATTGATAAAAATAACAATAACATTATAACGGATTCGAAAATCAACAAGTACAATCGAAATAAAAGGAAATTCAAACCTAGCTAACAAGCGGCAAACTACACGCCATTAAAAGAACCTACCAACAGGGCGGAACTCAATTTACATGGAAATAAGAAAGCCTAAAAACGCTAACATAGAAATCCTAATACAACGATTGCACTAAAACGAAATAAAACTAGCAACAACATGCGGGATGATGCCTATCGCAGCAAATAAACCGCATGCAACCCACCAGAGGCCGCTGGTAAAACAGTCAGCAGAGATTAGAGCCGACAACATCAAAATTAATCCACGACCATCTCTGCGCAAGAGAACGTCACGAAGGAAAAACATCTAGCGAAGTAAACTTGACAAAACATCAGCACTCCGGCCTAAAGGACCGGCCGGAAGAAAACAAGCGGCCACCAACCGAAGCTCGAACGCCTACAAGATCAGGAGCTCATGAACCAAAAGCACCAACAGATCAGTCCGACCGAAACTAGAATACCAATAGGGTATTCGTCGCCTGGTTATAGAGGAGAGAACACGTCGGTGAAACTGAACTCCGGCTAAGGAAACATAAATTTTGGCGAAATGAAAAAAAAAACACCGGAGCAACAAACGACCCTACAACCCCGAAAAGGAAGCTTATGAGATCACCAAAGTTGAGAGAACGTCAACTAACAGCAACCAAGAGCTTCTTCGGCGAGATTCAGGCGGTTCATAAGGCAACCGGAGAAGGCATATGAGGCGGCCAAAAGAAGAAAACAAAACCGAAGAGCTCCATGAATTCCAGCCAACCTTTAGATCCGGCCACGAGAACGGAAACTAGAGAAAAGAGGTCGGCCGGAGAACACACTTCACTTGCCGAAAAAAAAAGAATATGAAATAAGTCCTAGCCACCGGTGAGATGCCAGTGGCTGGAAAAGTAACAAGAAAGATGCTACAAACCTGAAACCAGACAATGAAAAAGGGTTACCTTCGGAGCAAAGTAAGAGAGAGCTAGATAGTTGTTGATGAGAGGTGCAAGTGATAGACGGAGATAAGCAATAGAGATCGCAAAAAAGCAAAAACTGGTCGAAATAATGAAAAGGGAGAGACTTGCACAATTACTACTTCATATTGAAATTAGAAAACTTTCATCAATAAATGAATGAACTTTTAAATCGATACAACCAACCAAGCAAAATGGCTCGTTAAAGTAATCTTACTAGAATCACAACTGCAACCTAGACCTAGCTAACTCTAACCAAGCCACTACGTAAAAAACAAACTACTAAACCAAAACAAAACATATCGAAATGTAATAAGCAACATATGCAAGTGACAAATATAACACGATAGTAGCTACGAAAACTATATACTATCCTTCTACAGAAAACCAACAAAAGTAACCGAATTAACCGGCATTGAAACCACCCTTCTGATTTTAATAACTGGACCATATCTTAGTTACTAACCGGATGCATTTTTTAAAATATATGTCACTGACTATTTGGTCCATCTTTATAATTACTTAAAAATTATATATATCTATGTATACATATAAATCGGTAAGCATTTGTCCGATTTTTCAATCAGTTCATGATTTAAAGGCCACACAGGAGAGATGTTTGTCTCACAAAAAACCTATACATATACAACTTTTGTTGCTATTATTTTTACCTCACACTAGACCTATACATATGAATACATACACCACGTCACCATCCCATGTGGCCCAAGTTAATCTCATCAGTTTCAAATTTCAATTTTTATTGCCCTTTTATTTAATTATTTAAATTGTCTAAGTGCATGGGGAAGGTATCAAGACTTACTTTTTATGACACCTGTCTATCACCATGTGATCAAAGTGCATCTTTAAAACATAACACATTTACCAAAGACCTTTTTAATGTCCTTTTATTTAAAAAACCACTTAAGTATACACATCTACCAAGAAATTTCAATGTATGTGTGTAGGTTTTTAAAATTTAAAATTTGAAATCAAAGATTCCTAATTCTCTCTCCGTAAATATATGAAAATCAAATGCTTAGATCTACAAACTCTAAAAACTGCTCAATCTCTCTCTCTCTCTGTCTCTCTCTCCCCCTCATTTAATTGTTTCATTTTTATTGTGTAGGTTTTTGATCGTAACCCGTCATCTTCTACTAGGTTTCTTTTACCATTCTTATGTTATATGTTATTACAATATGTTATATCTTATTCTTTTAGTTTTAATCACTTTTTTGTGTTGAGTAGATCAGATATCCTCTTCCTCTTCCCAATCGTTATGAAGGTAAATACCCTAATTTTAACTATTTTATATTATTATATTCGAAAAAGGTATTTTTATTATTTCAATATGAGTTCTCTTTACGTAATTAATTACGTTATATATGTATGCGAAATAGATGTCTCAATAAAAGGTTCTAATGTAGACTTTTATGAAATGAAAAATAGTAATTGTGATGAAAATTGGAAGGTAATGGTGAGAGAATAAATGTAGTTCATTTATTCCGACAAAGTTAAGTACATCAATGTGTTTGTAAAAACAACAAGAAGTTTCTTAATCGGAATCCGTCGGGTCATTAAACTAAATGACTTAGCGTTTAATTTCACTTAATATCTAAAATATATCATTAAACTGTTTCATTTAAAAAAACCGTGATTCCACGGGTAATTTCGCTAGTATAAAAAAAAATGCATCGAGAATTCATGTGAAATGCTGTTAATTGAAAATCTCACGTTCTGTATTTAGTTCTGTATATTATCAATATATATATATATATATATATATATATAGGGTAGCATTCATGTGAGAATGTTCTCACAAATATATAAAATGAGAACAGGGTATTTTTGTAATTTTAACCACCATATTCCTCAGACTTATAATTTCAAATTTATAAATTAAACCTTTAATTCAAAATTTCTCCCTTAAAACTCGTAGAACCTCCTGCACATAACTTTTTTCCCAACGAAACTTTAACTGAAACTACCTTAATTACATTTCATTCTTTAATTCTTTAATCAAATAATAATCTAGAGTTAGGTGCTAGTTAGTAGTTACTATCATTTTCAATTCTGCAACTCACGACTATTAACACAATTAGTTCCAAATTTATAGTTAAATCGTTAATGGACGCATCATCATGTTCATTAAAATATATATACACAACAAGGATGTCTCTTACGTATCGAAAAATATGGATGCACACCGTTAGCATCCAACATATGGATTCAAACCACAATTGTGATGTGAAAGGCATCCGGTATATAGGATTCAAACGACAATTGTGATGCAAAATTCTGATGCACACGATGGTCGGGAAGATCTGGATGAACACAATAGTCATGACCCAAAAGCACACGACAGTGGGATGTGAAATTCGGATACCCCGCAATATGATAATGATCTCTTAGATTCAAAATATGATTGAAGCATACTTGATATTATAAAGAAAAGCATTGTCGTCTTCCAGTTAAAAATGATGCATCGATATTAAAAGGATGATTTAACCAATATTTTAAAGAGAAATATCATTAAATTATTGTAGATGCATCAATTAATACCATTTCACAATCAAATTTATGTATTACTAGCACAGATACTTAACTAACTGCATCAAAACTTGCATACAATTTTCTTGGTCATAAATATGCCATTTTGATCCATGAATGTATTGAAAAAGATATATTGACGGTTAGCTATATACATGTGAGAAAATTAAGGAATAGTTTGAATGATAATATGGAACTAAATACGTGGTCACAGGGATGAGAAGTTTAAGGGGTGAACTTTCCACCCGTGCCCTTATGATTTGTTTTTAATTATAAATAGTCTTAAAAATTAATAACCATTGATTAAAAGTATGGATGGTTTAGATTTGTTCTCACCAATATTTATAAATGAGAATGTTCTCGTATGAACACATTATATATATATATATATATATATATATATATATATATATATATATATATATATATATATATATATTTTGGGTTAAGATATATTATCAATATTTAGTTCTGTATATTATCCACAACAAAAAAATCTCACGTTCCAACCAATCACACAAAGTTATTTAATCAAACCGTAAATCCGTCTTATACTATCAAAAAGCAAATACTAACAATATATCATGCATGTCCAATCGCCAACAAATCTAAAGTACAAATTCATCACCAATCATTTGCTTAATTGATTGGTCGAATATGTGACGTCATCGAGAATTCATGTTAAATAATGTTAATTGTAATAATCTAAACTAAAGTAAAAGCCTAAATTCAGAGAAACAAGACTCTTGATCTTTAATTACATTAAACCAAATCAGTCTCCGTGAAAGAATTGTAGGCGGAGATTACATTAATGATGAACAAGGTCGGAATAACAAAATGATGATAAAAAAAAAAAAAAAAAAAAAACCAGTTACAATTGCCTTTGGTGAAAGAGCCACCCCTTTACAAAAACATATGGCCGGAATCGAACCACAACTTCATCGGTTCTCTTTCCGACGAATCCCTAACAAAGGGGCGGATCCATGTTGGGTGTGACAACCCGGAAATTTCTGACCAAATTTAAACTTTATCTTTATATTATTCTGACACGATAAGCAAAGTTTGTTAAGTTGAATCTCAAGAAGTGTAAACTGTATTCATACATTCATTTAACCTTGACCAAATCCTGACGATTCACGAACCATTATAATTGGATTGGAAAATATATATATATATATATATATATATATATATATATATATATATATATATATATATTGCAAAAATATAATATTAACTTAGTCAAAAAAAAAACGTTCCGATTTAAAATAATATATTTTGATAAACAACGAGTCACTAATTTATAGAAGCAAATGACCACAACGCACAATTTTATAAGTTACATTTTTTATAAGGTAATTTATTGATGAGTAAGTCAAATTATTAATAAGGGTACACGTCGCGTAACGTAAAAGGCTAGTTTTCTAAACGTACGAAAGTGCGTTCGAAAAACTGAAAGTGGTACACGACTCGAATATCAACGTACGAGTCAACGGACCTAAAATTACAAGTCAACTATGTACATGAATATAATATAATATATATATAATTAATATAAATTATATATATATTATATATATATATATATATATATATAATAATATGTCGACAAACAAGAAAACAAAAAATTTGTGAGCTGGATTTTGGGGCCATGCGACCGCATGAGAAATAGGCATAAAACCCATGCGATCGCATGGCGGTCAGAATTCAGAAACATTCTATAAATTGGCGAGTTTGCTCAACACATACACATATTAATATCTATATTACTCCGTATTTATTTATTTTATTTATATTATTATTATTATTATTATTATTATTATTATTATTATTATTATTATTATTATTATTATTATTATTATTATTATTAAGATTAATATTATTATTAATCTTATTATTATTAGTAGTATTAATATTATACATAAAATACTACGACGAGATCTTGAGCGTATCACTTTCAAAATGAGTTTTCAAGCGAGATAGAGCTAAGGAAATTATGGGAAATGTTCGGGGGTATATTTATGAATCAAACCTAGTGTTTATCATCTCCGTTACGTCTACGTACTTTCCTACAATATTGAATCTCAATATTGATACGTAAGCACTCATATTTTATCTTTTATATATTAATTGTGTATCCATGTCTAGTGCTCGAGTATATATATTTATACATACGTGTATGCTAAATTTCGTCGTTAAACAGTTTATAATAGATCACGAATTAAATACATATATTAATGGTAAAAGGTATATGATATACATGTTTTTGGAAATCTGGCGAAAAATCAATAACTTTTCATTTAGATATCGAATAGTTTCGATGAACGGATTAAAAGATATGATCAACTGAATTATAATTGACGTTAATTGGAATTGCTTTTGAATCTGCAATTAATATTTAAACAAATTGTTTGTAAGATTGATAAATTGGATTTTTGAATATTACCAACCGAGTAAATGAATCCTTATATAAGGTACGTCTTGTTTTGTTGAACTATTGTCAAAACTGACTTTTTAAAACGACTTTGGATAACTTTTGTATGTCGATCTCGAGCATTAGGATTGTGATACACTATGACCTAACCTAGCTTGATAAACATTTATTGACCAACATATGTTCTCTAGGTTGAGATCTACGGTTATTTGGTAATCCGAGTTTCGGTCACATTTTGGTGAACGACTTTATATGCTGCTAAAGTGAGTTTCATTTGCTCCCTTTTTACTCATTACATTTTTGGGCTGAGAATACATGCAAATGCTTTATTAACTGTTTTACAATATTTATATGCGTGTGTTTCATTGCTCCCTTTTTAATTGCTTTTGCAATATATTTTTGGGCTGAGAATACATGCAATTTATTTTAAATGCAATGGATACAAGTACATACTAAATTCTACACTGAGTTTGAACCGAAAATCCCTTAACTTTGGTAACTAGTAACTACCAGTACATAGGATATGGACTGGTGGGCGCGAATAATAGTATATGGATCCATAGGGCTTGACATCCCCGTTCAAGCTAGAGCACTAGCCTTTTAACGGACGTGTGTTATTTGAGTTTAGGACACGTTGGTTTGCGTGTATTAAAACGAATGGGGTATTTATCATTATAACGTTAAAGCTTAGGTACCAGGGTGCTCTGTTACGTAGAATCTATTGACAAACTTTTGATAAACGTTTCTGGATGAAACAACTGAAATCTTGTGATCCACCTTTATATACAGATTATGCGCAACATTAAAACTATGAACTCACCAACCTTTGTGTTGACACTTTTAAACATGTTTATTCTCAGGTTTCTAGAAGTCTTCCGCTATTTGCTTATACGTTATACAAGCTATGTGCATGGAGTCATAGATGCTTTATTCAAGAAAACTTTGCATTCAGAAAAATCATCACCATGTATCTTATTTTGACTGCATCGTTAACGGATGTAGTATTGTAAACTATTATATACGGTGATTGTCTATACGTAGAAATCATCAGACATCGAAAACCTTGGATTTATATATTCATTTATGGTGTGCCTTTTCAAAAGAATGCAATGTTTACAAAACGTATCATATAGAGGTCAAAACCTCACTATGAAATCAATGAATGATGTATTCGTCCAAAGGGATTTGGAAGGATCGTCACAGTTGGTATCAGAGCTTGAGGTCATAGGGAACCAGAATTTGCATTAGTGTGTTTAACTGGTAATTGTTAGGATGCATTAGTGAGTCTGGACTATGACCGTATTTGTTCTTACCAATTTTCGCTTATCATTTCTTGTCAGAAATTACATGCTTATCATTCCTATGTCTAGACACGTCTTACTGCATTTACTGCATAGATAGTGTACCGACAAAATTTATATCTTAGCATATCTGTTACTGTAAACTTTTCCTGACATCTTTCGAAAATTTCTCCGTAATTTACGGGATTTTGGTATTATATATACATATGTAAATTATGTGTTGAAGAGTACCAATCTTAATTCTATAATCTATTTCATATAAAAAATCATCTCTCTAATTATACAAGATGGATCACGTATGAAGTTCAAATTCCTTAAACTCCGACAGTTATTCCGATATGGATATTCACCTGAACTCCGAAGACAGTGTAACCGGAATGGATCAACCAATTAGCCATCATCTATTCTGGATGAATTGGGGATGGGTTCGTAGCCTACTTAGTCATTAGAGACAAGAAGAAGGTGATCCCTTCCATCCACCACATTTCCCTCTTAGCGAAGAACCTGAAGCACTTACCGGTGAACCTACCTGAAGCACCATTTTCTCTCTCATTTCTAGAGTTTCTCATCATGATTATATACTATCTCAGATTCTGGATCTTATTCATCCGCTTGTCCGAACCAATAATCATCCCGGTGTAATAGAAGAAGTCAACGAGCTTCACGCTTGGGTAGTGGCTTTGGAGAATGTGGTGCAAAGGTTACAAGCACCAGCAGCAGCACCGGCAGCAACAGTACCACCACCAGCAACACCAACAGTACCATCACCACCACCAACAACAACATCCGCATCTTACACCTCAACATCACAATCTGTACCTCGAACATCAACGTCATACGCACCATAGATACCAAGGAATACCAACAACAACAAACGATGAAGTATTGATTCATAACTTCATCGAAAAAATATTCTGCAGAGAATATGTAGTTTCTAAAAGTTTTAGAGATTATATTCTAGTCCTAGTCGAAAACCAGATGAGATTAATATTATGTTAACTCATTAAAATCATGATTACATCTAAAGAAAATATATATGTAGGTGTATTTTCATAAAGAATGTAATTAAGAAAACTCTTTTGTACAAACTGTTAATGGTGAGAATATTTATCGGGTAGGTAATACCCGAGAGATATATAAATTCACTATTAATATGTTACATTCTTCGATTCTGATTCAACAAATCATCAACTATACTCACTACTTTCACAACAATATATATTCTTTTATAAAAATCAAAACAACCATCCTCATCCAAATTTGATTACATATTTTGATTTTGAAAAATCAAAATCCAAAGTCAAGATTTAACAAAAGACATCATTCTTAGATTCCTACATCTTTTGAAGCTATACTTTGACTTCAAAACTGTGCTTGAACATCACTTTTATTCATAAAACCCAGAAAAAATATTTGTGTCATTCAAAATTCTAGAACATCATATGTATCTTGACAAATACAATCTTCATGCAAACCCTTCAAACTTTTAAAAACACCTCGGATTGATAACCGACGATTCGGTTATGATAACTTTGAATGATGATGAAGCAGCAGAAATTGTAAATGACCTTAACAACCAAAAGTTTGATGATAAAGAATAGTGTGTTGGCAAAACTCAAAAAAAGAGAAGGTTTGGAACTGGAAAACGGATTGAGAAAACCATGAGGGAGGCTGTGGACAAATCACAAAGACTAAACCTGCCTTCAAAGAATCCAAATGATTCAGTATCTGCTGAAGTCATTAACGAATACCTTGCTCCTTACTCTAAACCTTTACGGACAAATCTTCTTTATCATCTTTCGATATTAGAAATTCTAAGATATCATCGTATCTTACATTATAAATATCCTCGATATTTCTGAAGATATTTTCATAACTTTTCTTATCTGAAATCATTTATCTCTTCGCGATATCAGTGTTACATCAGAAAGGAAACTGTTTTAGTTTCTAAAATCTGAAAAGTTTGAACTTAAATTATGAATATTATTGAAGTAGTGTTGGGAACTGAAGCATGAGTTAATATAATATAATGACACTTGATCAACGTGATTATATTACAGTAAGTCATGCTGAGTTTCTAATGGAACATGACGATTCACAGACCATATCGTCATCATGTGTCATGTTACACGACTCTTACATTCTACCTCATCTCCAAACGTATCAAGAACATAATTTCTTGATAGTCCTATCTTTTCCATTGAATTCTGGTAATTTGACAAATTAAGACCGTGCCATTATCATTTCCTTCCAAGAACATTAACAATGTTCATTTCGAAATTTATATATGCGAATTCTGGACCATTACAAGAGATGCCTAATCACAAGAAGAAGAAACGAAGGGACAAAGCTCCGAAATAGAAATTGGAGTATAAATCGCAACAAATAGGAGGGTGTATTAACTATGGATGACAATGATTATAGAAGACAGAAGTAGGGACATTGAAATATAAGGGGAGATATAAAACCCGATAACAACACATAAATTACAAACCATGTATATCAATGTTTATCGCAACATAAAGACACGGGAGAATTAAAAGCACTATAACCCCAAGGGCAAAGTAGAAGTAAGCAGATTCCTCTGGCGGAAGTTGGAAAAGGAGAATAATTGTTGCGATAGTAAGGATAAGGACAAGGATCAGAACTGGATTAAGCATTTTTACAATCTTTTGAATTTGGGAATTGAGTATAGGAATGGTAAAAGTAAGGAAACGAAAGGGGTGGATTTATAGTGAAATATTCGACAGAGTAATCAAAACAGATGATCGCATTTAAAGCAGATCTTAATTTCCTTGATTTCCGAAGAATCAAATCTTATTACTAAGACCTTCTCCAAATCTCTTGAACTCTGGAAATCAACCTGTCTACGTCAAAAGATATGACGAAACTTTACCTACTCATTTCACTCCTTTGTGATAACTTCATTTATATTCTTCGCGTAACCAAATTGTTTTATCTATATTACTCGCTGATGATAAAAATTTAATTTTCAGCTCGCATGCATCATGAAAACGTATTTATTGTCAGCCATGACCATCTCAATCAAATTTCGGGACGAAATTTCTTTAACGGGTAGGTACTGTGACAACCCGGAAATTTCTGACCAAATTTAAACTTTATCTTTATATTATTCCGACACGATAAGCAAAGTTTGTTAAGTTGAATCTCAAGAAGTGTAAACTGTATTCATACATTCATTTAACCTTGACAAAATCCTAACGATTCACGAACCATTATAATTGGATTGGAAAATATACGTGTATATATATATATATATATATATATATATATATATATATATATATATATATATATATATATTACAAAAATATAATATTAACTTAGTAAAAAAAAACATCCCAATTTAAAATAATATATTTTGATAAACAACGACTCACTGATTTATAGAAGCAAATGACCACAACGCTCAATTTTATAAGTTACATTTTTTATAAGGTAATTTATTTATGAGTAAGTCAAATTATTAATAAGGATACACGTCGCGTAACGTAAAAGGCTAGTTTTCTAAACGTACGAAAGTGCGTTCGAAAAATCGAAAGTGGTACACGAGTCGAGTATCAACGTACGAGTCAACGGACCTAAAATTACAAGTCAACTATGTACATGAATATAATATATATATATATATATATAACTAATATAAATTATATATATATATATATATATATATTATATATATATATATAATAATATGTCGACAAACAAGAAAACAAAAAAATTGTGAGCTGGAATTTGGGGCCATGCGACCGCATGAGAAATAGGCATAAAACCCATGCGATCGCATGGCGGTCAGAATTCAGAAACATTCTATAAATTGGCCAGTTTGCTCAATACACACACATATTAATATCTATATTACTCAGTATTTATTTATTTTATTTATAATAATAATTATAATAATAATAATAATATTATTATTATTATTATTATTATTATTATTATTATTATTAAGATTAATATTATTATTAATCTTATTATTATTAGTAGTATTAATATTATACATAAAATACTACGACGAGGTCTTGAGCGTGTCACTTTCAAATTGGGTTTTCAAGCGGGATAGAGCTAAGGAAATTATGGGTAATGTTCGGGGTATATTTATGAATCAAACCTAGTGTTTATCATCTCTGTTACGTCTACGTACTTTCCTACAATATTGAATCTCAATATTGATACGTAAGCACTCATATTTTATCTTTTATATATTAATTGTGTATCCATGTCTAGTGCTCGAGTATATATATTTATACATATGTGTATGCTAAATTTCGTCGTTAAACAGTTTATAATAGATCACGAATTAAATATATATATTAATGGTAAAAGGTATATGATATACATGTTTTTGGAAAGCTGGCAAAAAATCAATAACTTTTCATTTAGATATCGAATAGTTTCGATGAACGGATTAAAAGATATGATCAACTGAATTATAATTGAAGGTAATTGGAATTGCTTTTGAATCTGCAATTAATATTTAAAAAAATTGTTTGTAAGATTGATAAATTGGATTTTTGAATATTACCAACCGAGTAAATGAATCCTTATATAAGGTACGTCTTGTTTTGTTGAACTATTGTCAAAATTGACTTTTTGAAACGACTTTGGATAACTTTTGTATGTCGATCTCGAGCATTAGGATTGTGATACACTATGACCTGACCTAGCTTGATAAACATTTATTGACCAACATATGTTCTCTAGGTTGAGATCTACGGTTATTTGGTAATCTGAGTTTCGGTCACATTTTGGTGAACGACTTTATATGCTGCTAAAGTGAGTTTCATTTGCTCCCTTTTTACTCATTACATTTTTGGGCTGAGAATACATGCAAATGCTTTATTAACTGTTTTACAATATTTATATGCGTGAGTTTCATTGCTCCCTTTTTAATTGCTTTTGCAATATATTTTTGGGCTGAGAATACATGCAATTTATTTTAAACGCAATGGAAACAAGTACATACTAAATTCTACACTGAGTTTGAACCAAAAATCCCTTAGCTTTGGTAACTAGTAACTACCAGTACATAGGATATGGACTGGTGGGCGCGAATAACAGTATATGGATCCATAGGGCTTGACATCCCCGTCCGAGCTAGAGCACTAGCCTTTTAACGGACGTGTGTTATTTGAGTTTAGGACACGTTGGTTTGCGTGTATTAAAACGAATGGGGTATTTATCATTATAACGTTAAAGCTTAGTTACCAGGGTGCTCTGTTACGTAGAATCTATTGGCAAACTTTTGATAAACGTTTCTGGATGAAACAACTGAAATCTTGTGATCCACCTTTATATACAGATTATACGCAACATTAAAACTATAAACTCACCAACCTTTGTGTTGACACTTTTAAACATGTTTATTCTCAGGTTTCTAGAAGTCTTCCGCTGTTTGCTTATACGTTATACAAGCTATGTGCATGGAGTCATAGATGCTTTATTCAAGAAAACTTTGCATTCAGAAAAATCATCACCATGTATCTTATTTTGACTGCATTGTTAACGGATGTAGTATTGTAAACTATTATACACGGTAATTGTCTATACGTAGAAATCATCAGACATCGAAAACTTTGGATTTATATATTCATTTATGGTGTGCCTTTTCAAAAGAATGCAATGTTTACAAAACGTATCATATAGAGGTCAAAACCTCACTATGAAATCAATGAATGATGTATTCGTCCAAAGGGATTTGGAAGGATCGTCACATTGGGCAGCCGGGGTCAGATGCCCCCGACGATCGATAAGATTGCACCATCCATATCTTAATTTATTAATTCACTTGCAGTAAATTATACTCTATATATAAAAATGTATGGCGAGTGCAGATACAGGCATTTGGTTTCCATAAATCGTATCATTCCTTAAACCAGTTCTTGATTCAGTTTCCCCATACCGAACCGGTTCCGATACCGAAAATTTCCAAAACCAAGAACCGAAACCAAATTCCTGTCGGTACCGCTTTTCGGTACCAATTCGATTTCAGTATTTCAGTTGCTCATCCCTAAGCTATACTATATTATTGTCGATATAAGCAAGTTACGTTAATTTCAATTGTTTTTTTTTCAAATAATAAAAATAAGTGATGATGATGACAGTGTATATAATTTATTGATATTTTTAAATTTTATTATAGATGAAAGGAAATTGTTGGTCTTAGCTCAATAATAAAAATTAATTTGAGGATTTTGTTCGTTTAGTAGCAGACTTTTAAATACAAAATTCGTAATGTATATATGTGAATGTATTATAATCTATCTATAGTTAATATAAAATCCTATAATAATGATGTCATTATTAGGCTAATTTCTTTATTAAGAAAAATCAAAAAGAAAAAGAAAAAAATCTAAGCATGGTGGGTGATGTCATTAATATAAATAATTTTGAATTAAAATTAAATCTTATTAATTATTATTATTATTATTATTATTATTAAATCTTATTAATAATTATTTTAATTATTAAAATTAAATAATTTTGAATTATTGACAACCAATATTATCTCTTATGACCGGACGTGGATTGTTTAATATGCATTTTAGGTGTTTGATGAAATGTTCAGCTGACGAGTTACTTAGTCAGACTCTATGGTTCAACGGGTTATTAAACTAAATATCTTTAGCATTTACGTTCACTTAATACCTAAAATATATCATTAAACTGTTTCGTTTAAACAAACACGTGGTTCCACGGATCTATCTATCTATTGTTTCTATTAAAGTCCTATAATAATGATGTCATTATTAGGCTAATTTCTTTGTTGAGAAAAAAATAAAAAATAAAAAGAAAAAAATCGAGGTCACTTTGATGATGTCATTAATTTTAAGTATTTTATTATTAGAAAAATTATATTTATAATAACTAATTATTTAATAACTTAAATAATGATGTCATTATTATTTTATATATTAATTACTTAATTAAAAATTAGAAAAAAAACAACAAAAAAACAAATATATTTTTAAAACATTATCTTTCTGTTGAAGTATTTTTGGTCAAAATACTAAGGTTATGTTTTTATTCTAATTCATCTTTAATTCTTTCCTAATTAAAGATATGTAATATATTATAGGGAGTATATATATATTATTTATAAATAAATAAACCCCAAGAATTTTTTTGGTGTGTGAGGCGTAAAATTTGAGCAGAAACAAAAGGTCAAGTTTTAGTATTATTTTTTTCGTTCGATAAAGATAAGATATACGGAGTATTTGTTTTCGTACAAAAAAAATGTAATGTATTAAGTTTTACTTCGCTTTTTCAAGTTACAAACAATATTGGATATTGTTTTTGGGTTATATACGGACCAAGTTAAGGTTTGTAAAAACAACGACAAGTTTCTTAGTTAGAATTCATGGTTCCACGGGTCATTAAACTAAATGACTTTAACATTTACATTTACTTAATACCACGGGTCATTTCACTAGTATAATATTTAAACTTAAAATGATAATAGCTAAATAAACACATTATAATTATAAATACGGATCATGGTAATTTTGTTGGGTTATGGTCCAAAAAACAACCTATATTAACAACCTTTACTTTTTTGATTAACAACATATATTAAAATAATGTCACCTTTGAATTTTTATCATAGGTTATAGGTATATGATGTAATTCAATGTGTTCATAAATGTTACTTACAATTCAAAGTGGCGCAAAATTGTCCGTTTCTTGCACAATCAGAATTTCGTACCTGAGGACATACCTCTTACACAAAACACAACACATTAAATAGTAACACAAAACTGTAAATAATATATTTTTCACTTTTACAAATTAACACGATAGTTTTCATTTTTTTACATATAACTACAAAACCTTTCACTTTTTACAAATTAACTAACACAAAACTATAAATAGTAAATATTTCACTTTACATATTAACACGATAGTTTTCACTTTTTACATATTAACACAAAATCTTTCACTTTTTACAAATTAACATAAAAATGTTACTTTTTACGAATCTACCACACTACAAATCAAGCACATAACTTTTCACTTATTAAAAATTAATCACATAACTTCTCAATTTTTAATAACTACTCATATTTATTACGGAGTATATATGTGTCTATATATATATATATATATATATATATATATATATATATATATATATATATATATATATATATATATATGTTGGTTGAATGTGGGTTAATGCACTAAACGATAAACTTAAGTATGATTAACCAAAGTATGATTAACCAAAGAATATGTTTTGATGATGACACATACATATGCATAAGTGATGACTGACATCTTAACATAAAACACGTAAGGTCACTAATCCATACTTTATCTTGCAAACGACCAAGTCAAACATAAGTTAAAGAATGAAATCAAAAGTTCAGCTAAACACACGGCCGAGGTACGGTCGACCGCATAGTCAATCGTGAAATCCCAAACTGAATTACAACGCAGTTTTGTGAAAACAAGTTGCACGGTCGTCACCACGGTCAACCGCAGTGCGACCGCAGTTTTCTCTGTTACCATTCTCGACCAAATAAAGTTTGACTAGTTCCCGATATCTATAATTCATGAAACCTTTCTCAACATGCTTAGAATAGATGACTTCTTCATACTTAACCGAGTTTTGGTCATAAAAACACTAATTGTGATTAATTACGCCTAATGACATCTTAATGACAAATTAACCAAGATTAGGCATAACACATAAGTGTTAATCAACAACTTGTGATCTTAATTCTTATATAGATATCCTTAGCATGATCATCAAGTACCAACACACTTAAGACAATGTCACTAGAAAAATGATTGCTATTAGAAATGACTTAGTGATTAATTAAGGCTAAATGAGGAACAATGCTCTCAAGGTTAACTAGTAATGACTTGTAATCCTAAAACACACTTAGATACATTTAGGATGGTCACCAAGTCCCAACTAGAGATTGCTCTTCCCTTGTGCATGTGTTGGATATTAATGTGTGCTTACACATTAATCAATCAATATGTTATATTGCAAATTAAACTTATTAAGAGCTTGAATTATAAGTTGTTCAAGTATCTATATGATTGATCCTAGAATAACTATCTCTTGCTATGTGAGTATTACTTGCTACTTGTCAATATGGTTAATACTCATAAACTTGTCAACTTGATGAATATGTTTGCTCTGTGCTCATTAGTTAGGATTCAAGTGACTAACCTACTCCAATAGATTAAGTGTAAAATGGTTCACAATGAAAGTATAGTCAATTGTCTATCTAGACTAGTTTAAGTAACTAAGGGTGATTGCTTATGACTTAACTTTGATGTCTCTACATACTTCATGATTATCTTATAGAGACATTATTCAATTAATCTCTAACTAAACATAAAAAAGAACATGACTTGTGATTAATTGAAACTAGGAAGTTAATGACATAGTGACTAGTCTTTAGAATTGAACAAGGGTATTAAAGTGACTAACTAAGTTTTGACCAAACTGAGATTTTCCAAAATATCAATCAAGACACTTTTCCAAGAATGTTGGGTTTGCCACTTTTTGAATGATTAGTCAATTTCATGCATTAAGACCAAATCTCACACACTTAATGAATATAGTACTTGTATAGGATGTTTGGTTTCTTTTGCAGGTGCTAGAAGGAGTAAAGGTACCAAAATTTGGTGTTCAAATTTGAGTCAAACGGCTATACAACGGATACTAAATTTAGACTGGAGCACACACGGTCACACTACAGTCAACCGTGACGGCAACCGTGCGTCAACGGCTACTTTTTGAATCTCACTATAAAAGGCAAACATTTAAGAGCATTTGAAGCTGACCTTCTTACATATTTCAAAGGCTTATTTCCAGTGATTACAAGTGCATCAATTACTACTCAAATGTGATCAAGCAAGAGAAGATTCTATGATCTCATAGATATAGAATTGGGTTGTTGTAAACTTACTAATCAAAATTATTTATCTTGTGAGTTTACTTAATGTAATGTATGTCCTAGAATTGTCTTAGGATCATCATTGCAATGTGTATAAGTCTTGTAACTTCAATTAGTAGAAGCATAGGCTAGCTTAGTGATCTACTTCCTTAAAGGGACTTAGGAAGTTGATTAATCTTATTTGGAGATTAATACTTTTCCAAGGTGAAGACAAGTTGATCTAGGTTGGAGTTGATCTTTCAAAGGGATAGCAAGATTAGGTTTGTTATCTACCAAAGAAGTTGAAGACTTATAAATCGGATCTCCACCGGGTTTGGAGAAAAGTGCTTAGTGAAGCAACAAATCCCGATTAGTGTAATCGGGGAGTGGATTAAGGTGGATTAGTTAACATCCACCCGAACCACTATAAATCCTTGTGTTTATGTTCTTTACATTACTTCACTTATCATTTCGAACATATACACTACACACATCAAGTTTGAGTTGAGTTGGTTGATCAAAGTTAAATCAAATTTAGTGATCAATCGAAAAAGTGTTAAAAACGTAGCAAGTAACTATTCACTCCCTCTAGTTACTTACTATATATATATATATATATATATATATATATATATATATATATATATATATATATATATGATTTTTTCCTATTTTAAATGGTTTGTATCAGCTATCAATGTACGTCTCGCTTTATTGATGGGATTTTGGGTCTATCCTCTTGATAAAACAGAGATTAAAATACAAAAAGATTGAAAAGTACTTTTTCACTTATTACAAATCAACCATATAATCTTTTACTTATTACAAATTGACTATAATTATTATTGGTTAACCTTGTAATTTACTGTATTATAAATCAACCATGTAACTGTTTATTTTTTACAAATAAACTATAATTATTATTGTTCTTGTTATAATTAATTAATAGTATAACTGTTATTTTTTTCTTTGTTAAAAGCTTTGGTTTTATTTTTACCCATTTCAATTAATAGTATTGATCATGTGCAAGATATACATCTTTTACTCTCAAAGTTTATATTTGATTCAAACACTACAAATAAGTACACACAACTAACGAGCATTTAGAACCCGATTATTATAGCACTTCAATGTAAGTATTCTTATCAAGTTCGTCCCAAGAGAGTTGTGTAAGTCGAATATTTGAAACTATCAATTGTCCCAGTGTTTGTTTGAATGGGGGGTTTTGATAGATTTTGATTAACAATTAAAACTTGCACAATTAACCAAACTTAAACTTAACGAGTAAACTAGTAGCAAGTAACAAGTAACGAAATATTAAGAATTTAAATCAATTAACTAAGTAGTGTTCACTTATCTAATCCTCTCTATGCTTGGATTGCCCCGTTTTACCCAAATTGCTATCGCACTAGTTGTTGAACTATTAAATGTTTAGCATTACTACCAAACCTTAATCAAATAACACTCCACGAATTCACATAAGCATTGCATTCTAGGATCAAGTTAAGCATGATTGGTTATTGAGATTATGCTTGGGTTGAAATCACTTAGAACCCTTCAACTATCGAAACCACTTAAGATAATCGACACTACTATGTTGACTAAAGGCCAATTGAAAACCAACCTAGATCAAGAACACAATCACTTGAAATTCTTAAGCTAGTTGTCTAGATCACTCAAGGTGTTGAAGCACAAATCAATTCACTTCTCAAATCACTAAGAGAGTTAATCAATCTATGTAATCAAAGTAAAGCCTAAAACAAATGCATAACAATGGATCTTTAGCTAACACAATGACACTTGATCATGTAATTCATTTAAACAACATCATTCAATTGATTTTGGGGCAAACACTTGCATTAGAGATTCATAGATAAACAAACACAAGAGATTTAGCCAATCATGGCTAAGATTACACTAATAATAAGCATAGAAACACAAACAACCATCATCTTAAAGTTATTACAAGCAGTAAGTTCAAGGTAAATAAAGAAAAGTAGAGATTACAACCCAAATTCAAGAAATGGAGATCTTGAGCTAAAACTATGATGAATCTTGAGCTAGCTTCCTTCAATCCACCTTCAAACACCAATGGATGATGAAATTATGGTTTTGTAGGTGAAAATCGGACTTAGAATTGCTACTCTCTTGAGAATGACCTAATCTCGTTCCTTTTATAGTGCTGAAAATCTGGGCTGAATCAGCGACATGAGCGCCGCTTTTGGAGCAGGAGCGGCGCTTTTGGCATACTTCAGGATCGGCGCTTTTGTCTTAGGAGCACCGCTTTTGCTTGATTCAGGGGCGACACTTTTGTCTTAGGAGCGCCGCTTTTGCTTCATTCAGAGGCGATGCTTTTGTCTGAGGAGCGCCGTTTTTGATTGGCTAGGAGCGGCGCTTTTGGCAATAGGAACGGTGCTTCTGGCTACCGGTGGAAAATGATGCCAAAACGTGCACAAGAATGTCACTTTTGAATTAGGTGCGGCGCTTTTACCTGGCAGGAGCGGCGCTTTGAATATAGGAGCGGCGCTTTTGATGCTTAATTCTGCACTTGCCATTTTCTTTGCCACTTTTGATCAAGACTTGGTCAATTTTACACCAAATCAAGTCCTTAGGCCCCAAATTGCCATTTAGCTCATAAGCATACCAAATAGGCTTCATAATCATCAAAAACCGAGCAAAGTGAGGGAGATATCGCGAGATAAAACATGTATAATTGGAGGGATATCAAACCCCCTACTTTTGAACCTTGCTTGTCCTCAAGCAAGCAAATCAACAAAACAAGCTTTGGAGATAGAGAACAAATAGGTGATCAAAGCTAAAGTGCAAAAAGTTTGGGCAACAATTTATACCTTTCATGAATATGCACCTTGGTGGCTAGAGTGACCTCCAAAACTTGCACTTGCTTAGGACCAAGCACAAACATCATCTACTCTTCTTCTTCTACTACTACTAATGACAAACTCAATGTGAGCTTCAAGAAATCTCTTCAAATAGCACAACTTCAAGTCTTCAATCCTCAAAAATCAACACAATCACACTTCAAACCTAAGTCTACCCGAATCAATCATATCGCAGTTAAAGTCAACTTCATCTTCGAAACGGTCATCAAACATCAATCAACAAGCATCGAATCTTTACAAACTCAAACCTTGACCTTGACCAAATATGTAGGATTCACGGGATAACCATTAACTCATCAACATAATCAATCAAATCAACTCTTAACATTATTCACAATCAAGAAATACATCGTGTATGTGATGACCCGGGAATTTCCGACTAAATTTAAACTTAATCTTATGTGATTTCGACATGATAAGCAAGGTCTGTAACGTTAAGTCTCAGAATTTTCAAACTGTTTACATGGATACCATTTAACCTTTGACCAATCCCGACGATTCACGAACCAATGTTGTAAATAAAAATATTGATTTATAAAAAAATATATAATAAATAAATAAATAAATTAAAATAGATTAATAAAATATTATGTGATTAGATATTATGAAAGAAAACTTAAAACACAATTAATTATGTAGTAGTTGAAATATATATATATATATATATATATATATATATATATATATATATATATATATATACATAGATACACATATATATGATTCTATATATATAAGTAAATATATATTGTAATGTATAAATTGTGTAAATATTCAATATAATTAGTAAACATTACATAAAATAATAAAATTTTAACATTAACATATTAGAAGTAGTTACAAGAAACAATATAGTTATTAAAATTATTACTCTCATTATAATTAAAGATAAATGTTACCATTATTAGTATCATTATAAATTTGATTATTATTAAGGTTATAAAAAGTATTATTTAACTTGATTACTAAAATTGTCATTTTAATATAGTCATTATTCTTATTAGTATTATTATGATCTTAATATCATTATTATTATTATTTTCTCTAATTAATTATTATTACTAGTTTTGTTATTATTATCATTATTAATATTAAAATTAAAAATTAAAGTTTGTATTATAAATAATAACATAGTTTCTGTAAAATACTGATTTAATTAACTAAATAAGTATATAGACATGACAGATATATATAACTTGGGATAAACACAACAAGTAAATGGAATTCGATGTGCAAAGTTATTTAAATACATACAATGCAGATATATATATATATATATATATATATATATATATATATATATATATATATAAATATATATATAAATAAGATAAAATACAGACAAATGAAAAGTGAAGACCAACAATTCTGTTTCACATCGTAATCTAGCTGCAGTTGAATTATTCTTTTGTTATAAGCTCATACAGATCAATTATTTCATCACAGGAGCTTGACAAAATCAGTTAGCCATCATTTTCTCTTTTAAATTTTTTATACATATATCTGTACCTAATCATTTGTCTGTGTCGAGCAATCCAGCAAAATTATAAATGTTAAATGAATTAATTCAACTGCAGTTATACCTATTAAACATTATATAGTACACCACTAATCTATTTGGAGTGAAAACACAACAATCCAAATTATTTTTTTTACATAAACCTGTCGTTTACCCTGTGTTCACTTCAATTTTCAAATCACTTGCTCACTTAATGAATTTCAAATTATATAAATACAGTTCTGTTTTAAATCGTTCGTTTAAACTTCCTGGAAGGTTTCAAATCCCAATTTATAGTGTCGAGCAAGAATTTTGAAGTCAAAGTTATATGTCAAAAAGTCAAACTGGTGTTCCAAGATCGAATTGAAGGTTTATAAGTTATTACAGTTTTAATTTATGATTCATAAAGATTACATGGATGATTTACAACCTCTTTTATGTTGTAAGTTTAGTCTAAAATGTTTTCAAATTTGAAAAGTGATTTCGAGTTCATGAACATGTAGCAGCGACGGGTTTCCTTTTATTTTTAATTTTTTTTCTGTTAGTTTAAATAGAAATATTAGTTTGTTCCTGGTTAGATTTTAATGCTCTAATCTAAATCGAAAACAAATGGTGGTGAGGTTTTGTTTCCTGTCGAGTGGATTTTGATGAAGAAGAAGAGGGAAGAAGGGACACAGTATATACGGGTTAAAAGGATTAATACAGGAATTAAAACAGATTAATCAACAGACAGTCCAATGGTTTGGGGTGGTGACGGGTGTGCAAGGGATCCTGGTTCGTGACCCGTATCTGCCATTTTTGTTTATATAGAAAAGGGCTATATGAGTTAGTTATCATCTTGATTAATATTATTATAATTATTATTATTATTATTATTATTATTATTATTATTATTATTATTATTATTATTATTATCTTTATTATTAATTATTTTTATCATTATGTTATTTATTATTAATAATATCTTAATTATCATTATATGTTAGGCTACTATCATTACTAGGTATTATTATTATTTATGATAAGAAAAAAAAATGAATGTAAGGATTATAATTATAAATATATTGATTATAGATACCAATATGAAAATTATTGTTATTACTAAATATTTAGAAGTATCACTATCATTAATTAAATTAAGAGTATTAACATTATCATAAGTGTTAGTTTTAGTATCACAATTATTATGATTAAAGTGATTATTACTATCAATTTTTTTTATTTTTAATAGGAAAATAACACAACTTATTATTATGATTAAAGTGATTAGTATTAATATCATTTTTGTAATTATTAGTTTTACTATTATTATTTTTATTAACATAAGTATCAATTTTAACAATATCATTATTATTATTATTAGTATTATCAATAATAAGAAAGTTATTATTATTAGTAAATCATTATTGTCGAAACTATCATTTTTGTTACAGATAAATATTTGGTACCTAAAAATATACTTAATACATATATCATAATTATATTAATAGTTTATACACCTACATATCAAACATAATAACAACATTTAAATAAATATTTATATATAACAAACTAATGATATTTATATATATATATATATATATATATATATATATATATATATATATATATATATATATATATATATATATATATATATATTAATATAACTAAGTGGATAGATATTAAACATTTTTAATTATATACATAAACTAAATAAGTATAATATATAATTTAAGAAATAATATATAAACTCATTCGATTACGATTACACATTTTAATTTATATACAAATGATATAGGTTCGTGAATCCGAGGCCAAACCTGCATTGTTCAATATTGTCATATGTATTTTTTCTACAAAATACATTAGGTGAGTTCATTTGCTCCCTTTTTACTCATTATATTTTTGGGCTGAGAATACATGCAAATGCTTTATTAACTGTTTTACAATATTTATATGCGTGAGTTTCATTACTCCCTTTTTATATATATTTTTGGGACTGAGAATACATGCGCTACTTTTATAAATGTTTTACGATATAGACACAAGTAATCGAAACTACATTATATGGTTGAATTATCGAAGTCGAATATGCCCCTTTTTATTAAGTCTGGTAATCTAAGAATTAGGGAACAGACACCCTAATTGATGCAAATCCTAAAGATAGATCTATCGGGCCCACAAGCCCCATCCAAAGTTCCGAATGCTTTAGTACTTCGAAATTTATATCATGTTCGAAGGAGGATCCCTAAATGATGGGGATATTCTTATATGCATATTGTGAATGTCGGTTACCAGGTGTTCAATCCATATGAATGATATTTTTGTCTCTATGCATGGGACGTATGTTTGTGAGAAATGGAAATATGAAAACCTTGTGGTCTATTAAAATTATGAAATGATTATTTATGTTAAACTAATGAACTTACCAACCTTTTGGTTGACACTTTAAAGCATGTTTATTCTCAGGTATGAAAGAAATCTTCCGCTGTGCATTTACTCATTTTCAAGATATTACTTGGAGTCATTCATGACATATTTCAAAAGATGTTGCATGCGAGTCATTGAGTTCATCAAGATTATTATTTAGTCAATTATAGTTAGATATATTATGAAATAGTATGCATGTCGATAACTTTCGATGAAATGAAAGATTGTCTTTTCCAAAAACGAATGCAATGTTTGTAAAATGTATCATATAGAGGTCAAGTATCTCGCGATGTAATCAACTGTTGTGAATCGTTTATAATCGATATGGACTTCATTCGGATGGATTAGGATGGGTCTCTACAGTTGGTATCAGAGCGGGGGTCTTAGCGAACCAGGTCTTGCATTAGTTTGTCTAACTGATAGTTGTTAGGATGCATTAATGAGTCTGGACTTCGACCGTGTCTGTATGTCAAAAGTTTTGCTTATCATTTCATGTCAGAAATTACTTACTTATCATCCTTAAAGTTTAGACACATCTTACTGCCTCTATTGCCTAGATAGTGTATAGACAAATTTCATATCTTAGCATATCTGATAATTCATATCTTAGCATATCTGTTACTGTAGACCTTGCCTGACAGCTTTCGTAGATTCCTTCATAACTTATGGGATTTTAGTATTATATATGCATATGTAAATTATGTATTGCAGGGTACTAATCTACATCCTATAATCTATTCTTATCGAAAATCCTTCATCTGATCGTACGAGATGAATCCCTCAACCAGTTCGAATTCCTTGGATTCTGACAGCTATTCCGATATGGAGTTTCAACTAAGCTCCGAAAGCAGAGTCACTAGAATGAATCAACTAATTCATTTGATGGGTTTGTAGCCTTCTCAATCATTGGAGACAAGAAGAAGGTGATCCCTTCCCTACACCACATTTCCCTCTTGGCGAAGAACCTGAATCACTTACCGACGAACCTATCCAAAAATACCATTTTCAGTCTCATTTCCAGGGTAGCTCGTCACGATTATATTCTATCCACAATTCTAAACCTTATTTATCCACTCGTTCCGACCGACGATCATCCTGGAATAATGAAAGAAGTCAACGAGCTTCACACTCGAGTAATCAATTTGAAGAATATGGTGCAAAATGTACCAGCTTCAGCAACATCACCGGCACCAACAGTACCATCAGTAACAGCACCAGTACCATCAACAATCCATGCCTCAACATCTTATTTTGTACCTCGAGTATAATCATCATTCTACGTATCGTTCTGTATCAATTATCTTCATTCTTCATGGCGATTATGTAATCTCTAATGTTTAGAGATTATGTACTCTAATTCTAGCCGTAAATCAGATGATTTTAATATCATATTAACTCGTTAAATCCACGATTTACATCTGAAGAAAATATATATGTATATATGTTTTCATAAAGATTTTAATTAGAAATTCTTTTGTACAAATTGTTAATGGTGAAAATATTTTAACGGGTAGGTAATACCCGAGGAAATATTTAACTTTCATATTAACTTGTTATAATGTACATTCTTCAAATCCGATTCAACAGTCATTTGCTATCCTACTTACATCCACCGATATACGTATTCGTTCACCACAAAATAATCATTTTCATTCAATTTCATATTTGGATTTTGATTTATCAGAATCCAACAAGTGGCATAATGAAGAAAACATTGGACAAAATAAAATTTATTAGAAACAAACAAATTAACTATGAGAAATTTTGTTAAGAATCCACGCTAACTATTCCTAGCTAACTGTTAATTCCGTATTACCTTTTATTTATCGCAATTTATTTATCGCATTATATTTATCGCAATTTTAATTCTCGCAATTTTATTTATCGTCATTTAATTTCTGTTATTTATTTTACGTACTTTAAATATTGGGACACGTATACAAGGTTTTGACATATCATATCGACGCATATATATATATATATATATATATATATATATATATATATATATATATATATATATATATATATATATATATATATATTATTTGTAATAACCGTAGACACTCTATATGCAGTAATGATCGAGTTCTCTATACAGGGTTGAGGTTAATTCTATAATAATATATATACTTTGAGTTGTGATCGAGTCTGAGACATGTACACGGGTCACGATACGTATTAATTAATTCGAATATTATATATTAAGCTATATATGAAATATTTGACTGTCAACTGTGGACTATCGACTGTGAACTAATAACATTGAACAATTAAAATGAATTAAAATATTGATTATAATATATGAAACTAAACAATTCTTCAAGTTTGCCACTTGATCTTATCTTAAACCTCATTTGTATCTTGACGATTACAATCCGCGTTCAAACCTTTCATGATCCTTGAAAACACCTCAATCGATAGGATGAACCAACCGCACTTCATCTACGGAAGAAAAGATTGATGCATATAGTTATGCATCTGAAAAACTCTCGAAAACTGAATAAACGTTTAACACGTAGTTGTGCTAAGTCCTTAGTGTTATTATTACCCAAAATAACTTAATAATCCCTTTCAAAGTAGCAAATTTTGTCACAGCTCCAACAAGTCAACTTCGATTTTTCGTTCGAAAGAACCTTATTATAACCTTGACATATATGTCTGTTCTTTTATTGTTACCGGAGAACCTTCAATATTCCACCATATTACCATCAGTGTTTAATCATCTAAAAACACAATTCTCTTGAAACCACTTTGGATTGATAACCGACGACTCAGATGTGACTGCATTAAATGCAGAGGAAACAGAAAAATGGTAGATGGTCTAAACGGCCAAAAGTTTGATGATAAAGAAAGGAGTGTTGGGAACGCTCGATAGAAAATTTGGTACTCAAAAATGGATTGAGTTAACCATGAAGGAGACCAAGGAAAAATACAAGGACCAAACCCTATATTCAAAGAATCCAGGTAATTCTGGATCCGCCGAAATCTTTAGAGAATATCTTGTTTCGAAGTCATATTAAAATCTTGCGGAAAAAAAAATTTCTTCATCAACTTTCGAACTTAGAAATTCCAAAATATCATCATAAATATCTTCGATATTTTTGAGGATATTTTTCATAAATATTCTTATCTGAAATTATCTACCTCTTCATGCTTTCTGTATTCCATGATATTGGAAACTTTTGTAAAATCTAAGTATAAATTATGAATGAATTGTGGAGAAGTGTTGGGAATTGAAGCATGAGTTAGTATAATATAATGGCGCTTGGCCAACGTGATTATATTACAGTAAGTCATGCTGAGTTTCAAATAGGACGTGATGATTCACAGATCATAACGTCATCATGTGCCATGTTACATAACTCTTTCATTCCAATTAACCTCTGAACATATCAAAAAAAAAAATATTCTTGATAGTTCTATTCTCAGTAATTCTGGTAATTTGACAAATCAAATCATGCTGATACATTCATTTTTGCTTAGAATACTATAATCATGTGAAACTCTATATCTACTAATTCTGGACCATTATTCGCTTGACTTGAAGTCGGGAAAAGAAAACAAAAGCATAGAGTTTCGAAATATAAGGAAGAATATAAGGCCCGATAACAACACATAAATTACAAACCGTGTATATCAATGTTTATCGCAACATAAAGACACGGGAGAATTAAAAACACTATAACCCCAAGAGCGAAGTAGAAGAAGATAGATTAGAATAAGGACAAGGATTAGAACGGGATTAAGCATTTTCACAATCTTTTGGATGTATGAACTAAGAAAGAAAGTATAGGAATGGTGAAAATAATGGAACGGAAAAAGTTTAATTTATAATGGGAATATCAGACAGAGTAATCGAGGTAGATCACCGCATTTAACTAAAGAGATCCTAATTTCCTTAAATCTCGAAGAATCAGATCTTATAGATTTCCAAGATTTTCTTTTGAATCCCTTGAATTCCGGAATTCAACCGAGACAACGTCAAAAGTTAAAATGAACCTTATTTTCCTAAATTCAACAGTGACTTCATCAAAAGTCAAGATGAATCTTCATTCCTCATTTCATTCTTTTGTGATATCTTCACTCGTACTCTTCGAATAATCGAATTATCTTACCTATATTACGTAATGGTGGTAAAATTCTATTTTTATCAACTTATAATCATCATGAAAACATTTTTATTGTTAGCCATGACCACCTCACTCAAATTTCGGGACGAAATTTCTTTAACGGGTAGGTACTGTGATGACCCGGGAATTTCCGACTAAATTTAAACTTAATCTTATGTGATTTCGACACGATAAGCAAGGTCTGTAACGTTGAGTCTCAGAATTTGCAAACTGTTTGCATGGATACCATTTAACCTTTGACCAATCCTGACGATTCATGAACCAATGTTGTAAATAAAAATATTGATTTATAAAAAAATATATAATAAATAAATAAATTAAAATAGATTAATAAAATATTATGTGATTAGATATTATGAAAGAAAACTTAAAACACAATTAATTATGTAGTAGTTGAAATATATATATATATATATATATATACACATATATATACATATATATGATTCTATATATATAAGTAAATACATATTGTAATGTATAAAGTGTGTAAATATTCAATATAATTAGTAAACATTACATAAAATAATAAAATTTTAACATTAACATTTTAGAAGTAGTTACAAGAAACAATATAGTTATTAAAATTATGACTCTCATTATAATTAAAGATAAATGTTACCATTATTAGTATCATTATAAATTTGATTATTATTAAGGTTATAAAAAGTATTATTTAACTTGATTACTAAAATTGTCATTTTAATATAGTCATTATTCTTATTAGTATTATTATGATCCTAATATCATTATTATTATTATTATTTTCTCTAATTAATTATTATTACTAGTTTTGTTATTATTATCATTATTAATATTAAAATTAAAAATTAAAGTTTGTATTATAAATAATAATATAGTTTCTGTAAAATACTGATTTAATTAACTAAATAAGTATATAGACATGACAGATATATATAACTTGGGATAAACACAACAAGTAAATGGAATTCGAGGTGCAAAGTTATTTAAATACATACAATGCAGATATATATATATATATATATATATATATATATATATATATATATATATATATATATATATATATATATATATATATATATATATAGATATAAATAAGATAAAATACAGACAAATGAAAAGTGAAGACCAACAATTCTGTTTCACATCGTAATCTAGCTGCAGTTGAATTATTCTTTTGTTATAAGCTCGTACAGATCAATTATTTCATCACAGGAGCTTGACAAAATCAGTTAGCCATCATTTTCTCTTTTAAATTTTTTATACATATATCTGTACCTGATCATTTGTCTGTGTCGAGCAATCCAGCTAAATTACAAATGTTAAATGAATTAATTCAATTTCAGTTATACCTATTAAACATTATATAGTACACCACTAATCTATTTGGAGTGAAAACATAGCAATCCAAATTATTTTTTTTACATAAACCTGTCGTTTACCCTATGTTCACTTCAATTTTCAAATCACTTGCTCACTTTAGGGATGGCAATGGATCTAAAAAAATCCGAGATCCGCGGATATCCGCGCCCGCGATGGGCGGATAAAATCAAAATTCTTTACCCGCGGGTGGGCGATGGATTTAATCTTGTACCCGCTAGCGGATCGCGGGCGGGTGATGGATGTATTACATCCGTCGTGGGTAAAATCCGATCCGAGAATCCGATATACCCGTATGAAAAATCCGTGGATATACCCGTGAAATAAGCCGTGGATATGCATTTAACTGATATTTAAGCTTGTATTTTCCAAACATTTAATAATAAAGTACTTTAACATTAAATAAAATAATATAATATATAACTTCAAAAGAAGAGAAAAGGGTACAGTAGACCCTTAATTAGCAGAGCATGCGGCATGCGCATTTTGCAAATTGTGCATTTACACAGTTGCACTTAGTTTCTCAAATCTCAATATCATGCATCCATAATTATTGATTTATTTCAACCGTCCAAGTCTCCAAGATCAAATTTCTCTTTTTAAGTTTAAGAGAATTTGAAAATTTAATTCTCTCTCATTTCTAACGTAATTGATATTATAATATAATTATTATTATTATAAATACTCCGTAAAATAATAATAAAAGTGACATACGTTCCTTGTATAATTGATATTACGGTCCTTATGGAGTACATACGTTGAATAAGGAAAAAAAATACGTTGAATAAGATCCGCGGGTAAATCCGTAGCCCGCGGATATCCGCGGGTACGGGCGTGGATCCAAAATTAAATTCGATAATGAAGATCCGCGGGTTGACAGATCTAAAAAAAATCCGCGGTACGGGTGATGGATCCAATGGATCCGCATTCACGATCCGCGGGTGCCATCCCTAGCTCACTTAATGAATTTCAAATTATATAAATACAGTTCTGTTTTAAATCGTTCGTTTAAACTTCCTGGATGGTTTCAAATCCCAATTTATAGTGTCGAGCAAGAATTTTGAAGTCAAAGTTATATGTCAAAAAGTCAAACTGGTGTTCCAAGATCGAATTGAAGGTTTATAAGTTATTACAGTTTTAATTGATGATTCATAAAGATTACATGGATGATTTACAACCTCTTTTATGTTGTAAGTTTAGTCTAAAACGTTTTCAAATTTGAAAAGTGATTTCGAGTTCATGAACATGTAGCAGCGACGGGTTTCCTTTTATTTTTAATTTTTTTTTCTGTTAGTTTAAATAGAAATATTAGTTTGTTCCTGGTTAGATTTTAATGCTCTAATCTAAATCGAAAACAAATTGCCATTTAGCTCATAAGCATACCAAATAGGCTTCATAATCATCAAAAACCGAGCAAAGTGAGGGAGATATCGCGAGATAAAACATGTATAATTGGAGGGATATCAAACCCCCTACTTTTGAACCTTGCTTGTCCTCAAGCAAGCAAATCAACAAAACAAGCTTTGGAGATAGAGAACAAATAGGTGATCAAAGCTAAAGTGCAAAAAGTTTGGGCAACAATTTATACCTTTCATGAATATGCACCTTGGTGGCTAGAGTGACCTCCAAAACTTGCACTTGCTTAGGACCAAGCACAAACATCATCTACTCTTCTTCTTTTACTACTACTAATGACAAACTCAATGTGAGCTTCAAGAAATCTCTTCAAATAGCACAACTTCAAGTCTTCAATCCTCAAAAATCAACACAATCACACTTCAAACCTAAGTCTACCCGAATCAATCATTTCGCGGTTAAAGTCAACTTCATCTTCGAAAAGGTCATCAAACATCAATCAACAAGCATCGAATCTTTACAAACTCAAACCTTGACCTTGACCAAATATGTAGGATTCACGGGATAACCATTAACTCATCAACATAATCAATCAAATCAACTCTTAACATTATTCACAATCAAGAAATACATCGTGTATGTGATGACCCGGGAATTTCCGACTAAATTTAAACTTAATCTTATGTGATTTCGACACGATAAGCAAGGTCTGTAACGTTAAGTCTCAGAATTTTCAAACTGTTTACATGGATACCATTTAACCTTTGACCAATCCCGACGATTCACGAACCAATGTTGTAAATAAAAATATTGATTTATAAAAAAATATATAATAAATAAATAAATTAAAATAGATTAATAAAATATTATGTGATTAGATATTATGAAAGAAAACTTAAAACACAATTAATTATGTAGTAGTTGAATATATATATATATATATATATATATATATATATATATATATATATATATATATATATATATATATATATATATATATATATATATATATATATGATTCTATATATATAAGTAAATATATATTGTAATGTATAAAGTGTGTAAATATTCAATATAATTAGTAAACATTACATAAAATAATAAAATTTTAACATTAACATATTAGAAGTAGTTACAATAAACAATATAGTTATTAAAATTATTACTCTCATTATAATTAAAGATAAATGTTACCATTATTAGTATCATTATAAATTTGATTATTATTAAGGTTATAAAAAGTATTATTTAACTTGATTACTAAAATTGTCATTTTAATATAGTCATTATTCTTATTAGTATTATTATGATCTTAATATCATTATTATTATTATTTTCTCTAATTAATTATTATTACTAGTTTTGTTATTATTATCATTATTAATATTAAAATTAAAAATTAAAGTTTGTATTATAAATAATAATATAGTTTCTGTAAAATACTGATTTAATTAACTAAATAAGTATATAGACATGACAGATATATATAACTTGGGATAAACACAACAAGTAAATGGAATTCGATGTGCAAAGTTATTTAAATACATACAATGCAGATATATATATATATATATATATATATATATATATATATATATATATATATATATATATATATATATATATATATATATATATATATATATATATATATATATATATATATATAAATATATAGATATAAATAAGATAAAATACAGACAAATGAAAAGTGAAGACCAACAATTCTGTTTCACATCGTAATCTAGCTGCAGTTGAATTATTCTTTTGTTATAAGCTCATACAGATCAATTATTTCATCACAGGAGCTTGACAAAATCAGTTAGCCATCATTTTCTCTTTTAAATTTTTTATACATATATCTGTATATATATATATATATATATATATATATATATATATATATAGATATAAATAAGATAAAATACAGACAAATGAAAAGTGAAGACCAACAATTCTGTTTCACATCGTAATCTAGCTGCAGTTGAATTATTCTTTTGTTATAAGCTCATACAGATCAATTATTTCATCACAGGAGCTTGACAAAATCATTTAGCCATCATTTTCTCTTTTAAATTTTTTATACATATATCTGTACCTAATCATTTGTCTGTGTCGAGCAATCCAGCAAAATTACAAATGTTAAATGAATTAATTCAACTGCAGTTATACCTATTAAACATTATATAGTACACCACTAATCTATTTGGAGTGAAAACACAGCAATCCAAATTATTTTTTTTTACATAAACCTGTCGTTTACCCTGTGTTCACTTCAATTTTCAAATCACTTGCTCACTTAATGAATTTCAAATTATATAAATACAGTTCTGTTTTAAATCGTTCGTTTAAACTTCCTGGAAGGTTTCAAATCCCAATTTATAGTGTCGAGCAAGAATTTTGAAGTCAAAGTTATATGTCAAAAAGTCAAACTGGTGTTCCAAGATCGAATTGAAGGTTTATAAGTTATTACAGTTTTAATTGATGATTCATAAAGATTACATGGATGATTTACAACCTCTTTTATGTTGTAAGTTTAGTCTAAAATGTTTTCAAATTTGAAAAGTGATTTCGAGTTCATGAACATGCAGCAGCGACAGGTTTCCTTTTATTTTTAATTTTTTTTCTGTTAGTTTAAATCAGAAATATTAGTTTATTCCTGGTTAGATTTTAATGTTCTAATCTAAATCGAAAATAAATGGTGGTGAGGTTTTGTTTCCTGTCGAGTGGATTTTGATGAAGAAGAAGAGGGAAGAAGGGACACAGTATATACGGGTTAAAAGGATTAATACAGGAATTAAAACAGATTAATCAACAGACAGTCGAATGGTTTGGGGTGGTGACGGGTGTGCAAGGGATCCTGGTTCGAGACCCGTATCAGCCATTTTTTTTAGAAAAGGGCTATATGAGGTAGTTATCATCTTGATTAATAATATTATTATTATTATTATCATTATCATTATTATTATTATTATTATTATTATTATTATTATTATTATTATTATTATTATTATTATTATTATTATTATTATTATTATTATTATTATTATTATTATTATTATTATTATTATTATTATTATTATTATTATTATCTTTATTATTAATTTATTATTAATTATTGTTATTATGTTATTTATTATTATTATTAATATCTTAATTATCATTATATGTTAGGCTACTATCATTACTAGGTATTATTATTATTTATGATAAGGAAAAAAAAATGAATGTAAGGATTATAATTATAAATATATTGATTATAGACACCAATATGAAAATTATTATTATTACTAAATATTTAGAAGTATCACTATCATTAATTAAATTAAGAGTATTAACATTATCATAAGTGTTAGTTTTAGTATCACAATTATTATGATTAAAGTGATTATTACTATCAATTTTTTTTATTTTTATTAGGAAAATAACACAAGTTATTATTATTTTCATTAATATTAGTATTAATATCATTTTTGTAATTATTAGTTTTACTATTATTATTTTTATTAACATAAGTATCAATTTTAACAATATCGTTATTATTATTAGTATTATCAATAATAAGAAAGTTATTATTATTAGTAAATCATTATTGTCGAAACTATCATTTTTGTTACAGATAAATATTTGGTACCTAAAAATATACTTAATACATATATCATAATTATATTAATAGTTTATACACCTACATATCAAACATAATAACAACATTTAAATAAATACTTATATATAACAAACTAATGATATTTTTATATATAATACTAACCATATATATATATATATATATATATATATATATATATATATATATATATATATATATATATATATATATATATATATATATATATATATATATATATATATATATATATATATATAGATATATTAATATAACTAAGTGGATAGATATTAAACATTTTTAAATATATACATAAACTAAATAAGTATAATATATAATTTAAGAAATAATATATAAACTCATTCGATTACGATTACACATTTTAATTTATATACAAATGATATAGGTTCGTGAATCCGAGGCCAACCCTGCATTGTTCAATATTGTCATATGTATTTTTACTACAAAATACATTAGGTGAGTTCATTTGCTCCCTTTTTACTCATTACATTTTTGGGCTGAGAATACATGCAAATGCTTTATTAACTGTTTTACAATATTTATATGCGTGAGTTTCATTACTCCCTTTTTATATATATTTTTGGGACTGAGAATACATGCACTACTTTTATAAATGTTTTACGATATAGACACAAGTAATCGAAACTACATTCTATGGTTGAATTATCGAAGTCGAATATGCCCCTTTTTATTAAGTCTGGTAATCTAAGAATTAGGGAACAGACACCCTAATTGACGCGAATCATAAAGATAGATCTATCGGGCCCAACAAGCCCCATCCAAAGTACCGAATGCTTTAGTACTTCGAAATTTATATCATGTCCGAAGGAGGATCCCGGAATGATGGGGATATTCTTATATGCATATTGTGAATGTCGGTTACCAGGTGTTCAATCCATATGAATGATATTTTTGTCTCTATGCATGGGACGTATGTTTATGAGAAATGGAAATTTGAAAACCTTGTGGTCTATTAAAATTATGAAATGATTATTTATGTTAAACTAATGAACTCACCAACCTTTTGGTTGACACTTTAAAGCATGTTTATTCTTAGGTATGAAAGAAATCTTCTGCTGTGCATTTACTCATTTTAAAGATATTACTTGGAGTCATTCATGACATATTTCAAAAGACGTTGCCTTCGAGTCATTGAGTTCATCAAGATTATTATTTAGTCAATTATAGTAAGATATATTATGAAATGGTATGCATGTCGATAACTTTCGATGAAATGAAAGATTGTCTTTTCCAAAAACGAATGCAATGTTTGTAAAATGTATCATATAGAGGTTAAGTACCTCGTGATGTAATCAACTGTTGTGAATCGTTTATAATCGATATGGACTTCGTTCGGATGGATTAGGATGGGTCTCTACAGTGTAAAGTATGTGCCTCCTAATAGATATGCTCACCTAGTCAACCCGCGATGCCTATCCCTCTTCCATCTCTATGCCCTCAAAACACCTATGATCGTCAATTCTAAATTATAATCGTCAATTCTAATTCGTCAATTCCAAATTTAGGGTTAAGGTGGGTGTGCCAAAGCTAGGGGACTGGGTACCCCTATCTTTATTGGTCAACCGGGGTCGGGATGACCGGCACTCATCAAGCTTTCTATCACAACTCTATGGTTTCTCTTATAGTAGGGCGAAAGCATTGACGAAGGTTTGTGGAATTAGGGCCCGACGTGGCTAAATAAGAGAGTACATCAATTCCAAAATTTGAAGCACTAGAAAGACTTTAACTTCCTTAAAAAGGGTCGAACTTAACTTGGGAGAATTTACTCCCAAGCTTGGAACATAACATAACTTGGAAGACTTTACTTCCAAGTTTGGAAGACTTGACTTCCAAAATGAAACGCTGGGAAGACTCGACTCTCCTGGAAGTGTCAAAGGTTAGAGCTTTTATTCACTCGCCTACTTCCCACATAACAAGATTTTATGCTTATGTTGAGAAAAGGTAGGACATAGCTACTACCTTTCCGTTAATTGATTGCACAACTGTACCATAGCTTTTGGCTATGGCGTGTGTTGTCTAGCAACACTAGCATGAAGCCATTACTCTTCATCAAGAAGATAACACACGGTGAAGCTCGGTGGCTCTTCTTCCCACGGTATGATACATCAGTTGAAACATCATGAAATGATGAGACAACCAATATCAATATAAAATGGTGTGGATTAGGAAGTCTCCCACACCAAGTAAACCGAATTTGGGAGACTTGACTCCCTATAATGAATGGACTCGATTCATCCGGAAGTGTTAAAGCGCAATGCTTTAAACACTTGGTTTTGGAGCAACATGCATGAAAGACTTTAAATTTCAAGCACAAGTTTGATTTTTCTCAAAATGTTATCATTTTAGCACAAAATCATATGAAAAGTGAAAGACTTTACTTTCACTTTGTCAATTGCAAGTATGAAACAAAAGGAAGACTTTACTTCCTTAAGGTTTTGAAAACAAGGAAAAGACTTTACTTTTCGTTAAATTTTAAAATTTTTACAAGTTTTAACCATTTTAGTGATTATGATATAAGTTAATGTAATGGTTATAAACTTGTTCCAAAAATTAATCAACATTGCAAGTTTCAATCTTTGTAGTGTATGTGACAAGTTTACCTGAAAAAGTTCAAAATGGCCCGATATTTTAACTCTCCTCCCTACATTTACTTTGATGCAATGCCCTCATTGCATTGAAATGATAGAATAAGTAAAAATGAGGGACATTTTGAAAATAGAATAGATTAGAGAAGAGAAAATAAAAACTGGACTAGATTAAATGATCTTTGTTGTCGCCATTCGGATAATATGTAGTCACCAAAGTCGCTTGTATGTTGTTGTACCATTTGTTGAGCCAAAAGAAGGAGCCAAGTGCATATGGCATTCCATACAATTGAAGTATGCTCACAAGGTACAAAATGTGTGGGGCAATACTCGGGGGAGTATGTGCACCCACAATAAGAATCAAAGAGTTCGAACGTCATCACAAAAGTAGTCTAAACATCCATAAGTATAATGACTAACTCAACTGAACAACTAAATCAACAAGATCACATACAAATGATAGTCTCTATGCTTCAACAAACAAGCATAAGATAATAATGATCATCAACAACACATGCACATCCAACGAATCAATCAACACATTAATCAACATCCTACGCATAACAAGAACGAATATAAACATTACGAACCAAGCGATTGTCAAATTATTACAAACCAAGTTCAAATTCGTAACTGTTTTATCCGGGAATCACATACCCTCCGGACTCAAATAACCACCATCATCAACCATAAACAATCACAAGCTAAATCGTTCCATCAAACAAACAAATCCACATAACCATCATCAAATTGTTCTAATCTCCCAAACCATCCTCCCGCAATTATTACATAGCAAATGTTTTAACACAAGTTTCATAATTTAACAAATCAAAAGTTCGAATAAATAACCAAGAAGAGGAGTGAGAGCTCAACAAGTAGAGTTACTACCAATTACACCCACCATAGTATGAATTCCCGGATTGGTCCGGGTTTAGATAATCCTCGTAGTTTGGTGGCCTACTCCATCCATCTTGTTCTTGTTGTTGTTGTCGCCTCAACCGTTCAAAATGTTCGAAATCTCGGGCTCTCCTCAAGGCTTCATTATTATCATAGTCAATAAGGGGTTAGCTCCGTGGGTGCTCATAGTCATATTGGTTGTAGGTAGGGGTAAAAGGCATTGGGGCGCTCGGATCCTTGCAGTTTAGTTGATTACAATGGACTTGCCATTGTGAAACCGCTCGGAGGCCTGAAAAGTTATAACGCGCCTCATACTCTTGGTTGCTTTGATTGATATGAAGTTGGTTAAATTGGTTAGTGATCCAAGATTGGTCATATCCCCCCGGAACACTACTACCCGCAACCGGTGCTCTGCTACTCAACCCAATATTCCCCGTTTCATACACATGCATCACCCTTTCTTCCTCTTCTCCTTCATTCTCTTCCTCCACGTTGATATTCCCAAGATCAAACCATCTCCTCATCACGTTATTTTGGTCCCGCTTAAGAATCTTACCCCCTTATAGTCCACGTAACCAAATCTACCCATTTCCTTAACCTCATACCCCTCTATATCAATCCCCAATTGATTAGCTATCCGGTCACAAAAACACCACCTACCGTGCCCCTCTTTCCCTTGGTCCCATGTTTATCAAAAAGATAATCGGCTATAATGTGCAGGACATGGACGTGTTCCTTATGAAAGATTCAGTCAGTGAGACAAATGTCCAAGTAATACATTTTCTCGTTGCTATGGAAATGGTACGGTCTTTTCTGGGCTAAAGACTCCGGTGCTCATTTGGTGCCAAACACTAGGATAGTCAAATTCTCCAGGGTTAGTGGTGGGGATTTTGCATGTATAAAGGTAAGCCCAAAGGATTTCAGATTTGCTCTTAAATTCTTTGTAGATTCCTATGGCCTTGATAAACTGGAACATGCTCATGTTCCGGGGTTTTCCAGCTATGTAAAAGCTCATGTAGTATGGGTCATCAATGTCGTCTACTGATGTTTTTGCGAGGTAGTATATAAAATAGCTTATATTTTTACAGGAAAAACTATTAAATACGATACATTTTTACACAAGATATTTATTTATTTATAGAATGGATATACTTAAACCTTGCTACAACACTTATAGGCAGTGTACCTAATCGTACAGTAGTGTAGTTTTTAGTAAGTTCGGTTCGTTCCACATAGAATCTTTTTAAACAAAGCTTAACGCTATATTAGTTTACTTTTATAAAAATACAAATATATATATAAGTAATATTATTATTATAAAGGAGGGGTTTTTACCGTTTAATGACCGGTTTGTCGATTTTAAAACTTTAGTCGCAGTTAAAACCAAATGTAAAATATTAAAAATAAATACAAGACTTAAATTAAAGCGTAAAGTAAATAACGATAATGAAATTGCAAATAATAAAAGTACGATAAAATAAACTTGCGATAATTAAAAAGTACGATGATTAAAAGTACAATTAAATACAATAACAATAAAAATGTGATAATTAGAAGTGCAATTAAATATAAAATAAAGGAAATAAAATATGAAATAAAATAATTATGCTTATTTAAACTTCCGTAATCATGATGTTTGACGTGTTGATTTTAGTTTTATGCCCATGGGTTAATTGTCCTTTGTCCTGGATTATTTAATATGTCTATACGGATTTGTCCATAATAGTCCATCAGTCATAAATATAAAGAGCGAAAGCCTTCGTCAAATTATTCTTATTCCCGAAGTCAAATATTCCAACTAATTGGAGATTCGAATTGTAACAAGGTTTTAATACTTTGTTTAATGAATACACCAGGTTATCGACTGTGTGTAAACCAAGGTTTTACTACTTTGTTAACAATTACACCAATTACCCTTGAATGTAATTCACCCATGTTTCAACAAGTCTATTAACTATTAATCCAGTTCCGTATCCGGTAAAATGAATAATTATTGGTATTTATAGATATCCCGCCCACCGTACCCAGTCAAGCGTATGTGGTTATATATAAATACGTCGAATTATAAGTTTGTATATTAAATTAACAAGGTATTGTTTAGTTAATATAATACTCATTAATAGCCCATAGTCTAATTTCCACAAGTGTCGTTCTTTTGTCCAAACCCCAATTATGGTACAAAGCCCAATTACCCAATTTTAGTAATTAGCCCAACATCATGATTACTTCGGATTAAATAAGCATAATAATAACTTAGCTACGAGACATTAATGTAAAAAGGTTGAACATAACTTACAATGATTAAAAATAGCGTAGCGTTACACGGACAGAATTTCGACTTACACCCTTACAACATTCGCTAACATACCCTTATTATTAAGATTTAAAATTAAAATTAAAATTAAAATATAAATTATAAATATATATTACGTATATATTGAGAGAAGAAGGAAAAAAAGATGATGAATAAATGCTCAGAATTCGGTTGCTTTTATAGGGAGTTTCAAACTTTGGGGCTCCGCGACTCGCGGCCCATTTTGCCTTCAAACTCCGCGAGTCGCGGAGTTTGCTTTTACAGCTCACACGAGTTTGGCTCTTTGTTTACCGACAGTTTTATAAATAAATATAATATATTAAATAATTATAAGAATTATTTAAATATTATATTATATTTATGTGCATAGTTGACTTGTAATTTTTAGTCCGTTGCGTCGAGCGTTGAGAATTGACTCTGGTCCCGGTTCCGGATTTTTGAACGTCCTTGCGTACAATTTAATATCTTGTACTTTGCGTTTTGAATCTTGTACTCTTGTAATTTCGAGACGTTTCTTATCAATAATTAGAACCTCTTTGATTGTCTTTTGTACTTTTGAGCTTTTTGGTCGTTTGCGTCTTCAATTCGTCGAATCTGTCTTTTGTCTTCACCTTTTATTATTTAGACGAATATCACTTGTAAATAGAACAATTGCAACAAAAAGCTTGTCTTTCTTGAGGAATAATGCTATGAAATATATGTTCGTTTTTAGCATTATCAAATATTCCCACACTTAAGCGTTGCTTGTCCTCAAGCAATATCGTCTTGAAATACTAGAATCACTTCTTTATTCTTCACACTTTGTACATCAGTGATTTCTATACGGCGGTATAAACAATGGTAGTAACGATATGGTTTACAGTCCCACATGACTATAAAAATTTAGATCCATTAAGGAAATTGGATCTTTATGAAAACATTTGATCTTTTGAAAATTAAATCTAGTTTTTACCCTAGATAAGTTTTCCGGAATAACCCTTCACCGGTGTTTGCAAAATATTTTTGTGCGTTTGGTGGGTTTCAGATTTGAAAATTTTAGCTCAAAACTTGCGGTTTTGTGTCACCCACTTGCTAACCTTGTATTTGGAAAGCAACACGTCCAGTTTACTTGTCCCGTATATTACCTTTCGGTAAACTATCGTTCGGTTGTAAAGGAAAGCGTTGAACAAGCAACTATTAAGGCAATGTCCCCTGACATGCTTTTAATTATGGTCTATAACGTGTCGGACGCAATTACTATCCTTGATAGGAGCAATAGTAAAGCTCACCTTTATGATTTTTCGGTCTGGCACAAGGTCCTGTCTTTGACCACTATGCAACCACCGTTCTTACGGTTGACACCCGATTTAGTTCAGGTGACCTAATGAATTCCAGGTGAATTCCTAGGATTTTACGTTCAATGGTAATTAACGCATTGAAAATGGGTTTTCAGAAAACAAATCGGTTTATAATTTGATCAAAATATTTTCTCGTTCAAGCTCGAGTTTAGATATCATTGAATTCCATGAGTTTGTAATTCTCAATCTTTAAGGTCAATCTCAAGGATTGAGTAATATCAGGCTTAAAAGCTGATTTTTGATCTTTTAAGGAGATTATCCTTTCCGGGGATCTGATTCATTAGTCTTATCCAGCTAATTTGCATGGTGCTCCCCCATTGTACGAGATAAATCCTTCTCATGGTTAGGATAAATCTGACCACTTGGCGACCCTGTTTAATGCTGAGGTCCGTGGATTTCCTGCTGATTTTAGTGATGACTTTTCTAGATTTTTCATCAACCTACAGCTGGTCTGGACGACAACTTCATGACCTAAATCAAGAAGCGCGTTTCTTTTTCGGAAGACTTTACTTCCTTTTAATGATGGAATTGATTCATCGTGTAGATCCATCTCTTCTTTTCTTTCATCGGGTAAAACAGTTTAGTTTAGTCCAAAGCAAAAGTATTTTCATTTATTTGTTACAGATATATGTGACATATGTTTAAGATAACTTGGTAAATTTTCCCACACTTGGCTTTTATTTTCCTTTTTATCGTCCTCTATTCTATTTTAAATGAATTTTAACATTTTGGTTTGTTTCTCAATTTATGTCCTTTCTGAGGTAACAATAATTTCGGTGTTAAAACCTAGTTTTATCGTTCATAAATATGTATAAACATGATTTTGAGTTCATTTAATTGAAAATTTTGAAAAATTTTACTAGAATTGGGTAGTCAGTATATAAGACTAGGGCTGTTCTTTATTATCAGAGAGCACTAGATTCTAATTCAACTACTGCTTTACTAGTATTTTTAATGGTAACCAAGTGTATAAAGTAAAAATTTTAAAATCCGAAAGAATTTAACCCCTTCCCACACTTAAGATCTTGCAATGCCCTCATTTGCAAGAAATCAGTAACAATTTAAATTATTGAGGGTGATTTGTGTGAAAATGATTAAATTTTACCAAAGTTTCCAAATATATTGGCGTTTGTTTGCTGAATGATAAATGGTGCACATCATTTGTTCATTCCGTCTTATTGTTATTTCACATATATTTTGCATCTTGTCGTCAAAATTAGTTGCTTTTGCTGAACTTAATGCCAGTCTTTGAAAATGCGTTGTTTTACCCTGTTGTGTACATAAGATAAACTGCAAATATATATACATATTTTTGAAGTTTGGTATATTACCCCACATTCAAAAATTATTAAAATCTAAGAATAAAAGTTAGAAAATTATAAAAACTATTACAATATTAACATAAGTATTAAACATATCAACATTACAAATTACAAAATAAATAAAACTAAGTAGACTAGGGATGATACTGATACCAATAGGGGTTCCAAGCATAACCATAGGTGCTATAGAATGCTTCGGCAGGGTTATACGTAGGATACGGTGGTTGCATCTCTATTGACCAGGGAGGGAATATGGGTTTTGGTGTAGGAATATAGTTTCTACCTATATGTTGGCAATGAGCTATGATTTGGTTCTGATGAACTTGCCAATCTTCAAATGCTCTCTGTCTAGCATTTTCGTACTCCTGTGAAGCTATAAACCTTTGCATTTCTTGCATCTCATTTCCCCCTCCTACATTACCTTGCTGTTGGTTTCTATCAACCTGTGGATGTCTACCATGGTATTGTACTGCGGCGTTATTTCGCCTCTTCAAAACTTTCGCACCATGGTATACATTTAAACCTATAGTATCGCGGGGTTCTGGTTCTTCGACTAATAATCCCCCCCGACTTATATCCACACCGAGATATTCAGCAATCAAAGTAATAAAAATACCACCTCCTATTATGCTATGCGGTCTCATCCCCCTAACCATAGCTGATAAATAATAACCCACACAATAAGGTATACTTACAGCGCTTTGTGGGTCTCGAATACACATATGGTAAAACAAATCCTGTTCATTTACCTTTTCCTTGTTCTTACCTCTTTGTGTAATCGAATTAGCTAAAAACCTATGAATCACTCTTAATTCAGCTCTATCTATATCCAAATAAGAGTAATTTCCCCCTTTGAATCGGTGATGGCTTGTCATTTGACTCCATACACCGTGTGTATCAAAATTTTCATCTATCTTTCTACCATTTAGTATCAACCCTCTACAATCGGCAGATGCTAACTCCTCAGGCGTATATATACGTAAAGCCTGAGCCATGTCTAGTAAAGACATGTGGCGCATCGAACCGCCTAACAAAAATCTAATAAAAGATCGATCGGTTAAATAGCTACCCGATCATTTAATTCTATACTACACAACAATTCTTCACACCATACTTTATATACAGGTCTACGCATGGTGAATAAACGTACCCAGTCATTAAAAGTAGAATTACCATACCTCTGTACAAGTAATTCTCTAATTGGCCCGGCCAATTCTACAGCTTCTAAGGGTCCCCATTCTATGACCCTAGGTACCTCAACAACTTTAGAATGAAGAGTATGCAAACCCCTTTGGTATTTTGGATAATCTATCCAAAGTCTGTCAAATCTCAGGTTCGGGTGCAACTCTTCTAAGTGCATATCAGAAAATGTCATGACTGGATGAGGTATATCTTGCTTGTAGTAGTTATCCACCTCCTGTTGTTCCGCATTCTCAGCAGGAGCATTGCGAGCTTGGGATGAAGATTCACCCCTTTCAGTCTGCAAAACACATCAAACACAATTTTTGTGCATCCAAATATGCATTAGTGTCAGCAAAATTATCAATCGCAATAATTACAATGACATGATCAATTTATATCAAACTTAAGCTCATTTTCATATTTTCATCAAATCTACACTTTTTCAAAATAGATATACGAAAATGTTCGCCAAGTTCATAAGCATTCAACTCAAATAACATGTCAAAATATTCATTACTAGCAATTAAACAAGTTTCAAATGGCATTATCTTTCAAAAATCAAGTTCATGAATTTTAGACTTGAAAAAGTCCACTTTAATTCTCAAAATCATGTTTAGGCTCAAAGTTTAGATCATTTAACTACAAAAACATGTTACACTACTTAATTTAGCAACAATTCATGACAAAAATCGGCCATAACCTGTTTATATCAAAAAGCCCCAAATTTGCTCAAGAACACAAACCCTAGATTACTCAAAATTTGAAGTTTAAGGCTTCTAATCATGTTAAACAGCATCAATCTAGGTTATACAAGCATAATACATAAATAATTTAAGCCTAATTACACTAAAAAGCATCAAAATTAAATTGGGGAAAAAATTGCTCAAGAACACTAATTTTCGGATTAAATGGTGTTTAGGTGTAGAAATTTACCGTTTTTCTTGAGTAATTCCTTGATAGCATCCTTCTCAACATGATTTTAGTAAAAGATTTGATGATTAACGGTTAAAAATTGTGATTTTGGGGGTTTTTTTCGTGTATTTTTGAGGGTTTTCGCAGCTGTTCTTCGCAGTATGTTTTTGTGGGGTGTGGTTTGAGCTGTTCGTTCAGCTTTATTTTTTTTTTCTGTAAATTGGTCCCTCCGCGAGTCGCGGAGATTTACCCTTCAAACTCCGCGAGTCGCGGAGTTTTTTTTTTTTTTATATATATATATATAATCTTTAACTTATAAAATAATTAAGTAATTAATTTTTAAAATTTTGTTTCCCTTGTTATTTAGGACGAGGTCATTTCGGATCGATGTCCTAGTCCGTTCCTCGACAAAATTTTAAAATTTTTCTTTTTGTAGCGATTGTTTTAAAAGCTAAGATTTTTGGTTTTTTAATGTTTTTGGCATACTTTAATTCAATAAGATTAAAAATAATGATAATAAAAGTTCTCGTCCCTCCCTTGGGTAAAGTAATTTCGGTTCAAAGACCTAGTCTTCAACTTATGACGAATTTTAAAAATCATATTTTTAACTTAATGAGATAAAGCAAATTTTTATTTTTAAATTCACACAATTTAAATATAAAATTCAAAATTAATATTAAAAATTCACACCAAACTTTAAAATTTGAAATGCATAAAATTAAAAATTCATATATTTTTTTTTAAAAATTAAAAATTCACACCAAACTTAATTTTAAAAATTCATATTATAAATTCACACCAAACTTAATTTAAAAATTCATATTATAAATTCACCCCAAACTTATATTAATTTTTTCAAATATTTACAATTTTAAATATATTGATTTTACAAAGTTTACAATATTAATTTAAGATTTAAATATTAATTTTAAAAACATGGTAAAAATAAAATTAAAAATCTTTTTGGCTTTTTATCCCACTTTTATCAATCAAATATTATCAAAAATATGCGCCCCTCTTTTCGGTAAAGTAATTTCGGTTCCAAGACCTAATTTAACTCATGACGAATATTTGAAATATTTTGGGTTGATTGATTAAAGATATTTATACCTTAAGAATAAACGTTAAATTTCGCAGTGATGCAATAAATTTTTGAATGATATCAATAATTTCGGTCGCCAAACCTAATTTTATTCAATACCAATTTAATACTTTATAGCGAACAAATTAGCGTTTATTATCAAAAGGTTAAAAATAAAAATAAAAACTGTACAAACATACCTGTGAAATAGATTTCTTAGTTATGATCTATCCCATTCATAAGATAGTCGGTTTAATTGGTTTTCCATAGCTACATAGGCTTAACCTCGAGCATTCAGTGTCTTTTCTTCTAAACATATGAGTGGTCCGTCTCTGCATAAAGTAACAAATTCGGTGTTTGAATAGGTTTGATTATTTGAACATTTACCTCCATGTGACCATTTTCCGCATTTGTGACATCTTTCTAGGTGTCGTGCTCTTCTTTTCGCTGCGGATTTTGATTTTCCTTTACCAAATTGTAACTTATTATCTTCGCATCTGGATTCTTTTCTAACTCCGTCCATTCTTTCTCTGATTACTGATACTATTTCACTCGGAAGTGTGTCATTATTACGTTTAGTGATCAAAGCGTGTAGCATTAGACCATGGTTTAGTTCACAGGCAGTCTTCATTTCCTAAAAAAAATAAAAATTCAGAATGAGGGGAGAAGACTAGTTCTTTAGGGTCTGCTAGGGAAAGACCATTCGGGTTCCATTTTCGAGAACTACACAAAAACAGACAATCTAACTCTAACAGAAATACATATTATCCTTTAAAGACTTGATTCTCCCCACACTTAGTTAGCTGTGGTGTCGAAATTATGATTAACTTCGTTGTCCACTTCCATCGGACTATGTATGTAGTGTTTAATTCTGTGACCATTAACTTTAAATTCAATCCCATTTGAATTTATTAATTCTATCGTTCCGTATGGGAAAACTCTTTTGACTATGAATGGTCCAGACCATCTTGATTTCAATTTTCCAGGAAATAGCTTGAATCGTGAATTGAAAAGAAGAACTCTGTCTCCTTCTTTAAATTCTTTTGAACTTCTGATTCTTTTATCATGCCATTTCTTCGTTCTTTCTTTATAGATTAACGATTTTTCGTATGCTTCATGTCTTAATTCTTCTAATTCGTTTAGTTGACTTAATCGTAGACGTCCGGCTTCATGTAAATCAAGATTACATGTCTTCAAAGCCCAAAATGCTTTGTGTTCAATTTCTACTGAAAGATGACATGCTTTTCCATAAACAAGTCTAAAAGGTGTGGTTCCAATTGGAGTTTTGTAGGCTGTTCTAAAAGCCCAGAGTGCATCCTCCAATTTATTGGACCATTCCTTCGGATTTGATCCTACAGTTTTCTCTAGAATACGTTTTAAAGCTCGGTTGGTATTTTCAACTTGTCCACTTGTTTGTGGATGATATGCGGTGGAGATTTTATGAGTTACTCCATATCTTTTAAGAACTTTCTCAAGTTGATTATTACAAAAATGAGTACCCCGATCACTTATTAAAACTTTCGGTGTTCCAAACCTTGCAAAAAGACGTTTTAAAAAGTTGACTACAACTCGTGCATCGTTAGTTGGGAGAGCTTGTGCTTCCGCCCATTTAGATACATAATCAATGGCTACGAGTATATATAGATTATTATGAGATTTTGGAAATTGACCCATAAAGTCAATACCCCAAATGTCAAATACTTCACATACTTGGATGACATTTTGTGGCATTTCATCACGTTGACTTATTTTTCCGGCTCTTTGACAAGAATCACAGGATTTGCAAAGAAGGTGTGCGTCTTTGTAAATTGTAGGCCAATAGAATCCAGCACCATAAACTTTTCTTGCTGTTAGTTGAGGCCCATAATGCCCTCCTGTTGGTCCTGTGTGACAATGGTTTAATATTTTACTAGCTTCATCTCCAAATACACATCGGCGTATTATTCCATCGGGACAACTTTTAAACAGATGTGGATCTTCCCAAAAATAGTGTTTTATATCACTGAAGAATTTCTTTCATCTTTGGTACGATAATCCTTTTTCAAGGAATCCACAAACTAAGTAGTTTGCATAGTCTGCAAACCATGGAATTTCTTTATAATCTATCTTCAATAGATATTCATCAGGAAAGTAGTCTTGTATGGTCGATTCATTTAGAACTTCTAATTCGGGATTTTCAAGACGAGAAAGATGATCAGCGGCGAGATTTTCTGCTCCTCTTTTATCTCGGATTTCAATATCAAACTCTTGTAAGAGTAAGATCCAATGGATTAATCTTGGTTTAGCATCTTGTTTTGAAAATAGGTATCTAAGAGCAGAATGGTCGGTATAGACCACCGTTTTTGCTAGAACGAGATATGATCGAAATTTGTCAAAAGCAAAGACAATAGCAAGGAGTTCCTTTTCAGTAGTTGTATAGTTCGTTTGTGCTCCTTGTAACGTCTTACTAGCATAATATATAGGTTGAAATCGTTTTTCAATCCTTTGTCCTAAAACGGCTCCCATTGCAAAATCACTTGCATCGCACATTAGTTCAAATGGTAGATTCCAATTTGGTGTTATCATGATCGGCGCATTAGTGAGTCTCTCTTTAAGAATATTAAAAGATTTGATACATTCATCTGAAAAGATGAATGGAGCATCTTTTTCTAGGAGTTTATTCATAGGAGTGGCAATTTTAGAAAAATCTTTTATGAAACGTCGGTAAAAACCGGCATGCCCTAGAAAACTCCTAACTCCTCTAACATTGGTGGGATATGGAAGTTTAGCAATTACATCTACTTTAGCTCTATCCACTTCAATTCCTTCTTTTGAAATTTTATGACCAAGAACGATGCCTTCTTTAACCATGAAATGGCATTTCTCCCAATTAAGTACTAGATTTGATTGTTCGCATCTAATAAGCATTCGTTCCAGATTAACTAGACATGATTCAAATGTATCACCGAAGACTGAAAAGTCATCCATGAAAACTTCCATGCATTCTTCTATCATGTCATGAAAAATCGCCATCATACACCTTTGAAAGGTTGCAGGGGCGTTGCAAAGTCCAAATGGCATGTGTTTGTAAGCAAAAGTACCATAAGGGCACGTGAATGTGGTTTTCTCTTGGTCTTCGGGTGCTATTGGAATTTGAAAATATCCGGAAAATCCATCTAGGAAACAATAGTAACTATTTCCGGCTAATATTTCCAACATTTGATCAATGAAAGGTAAGGGAAAGTGATCTTTTCTGGTGGCGATACATACACGCCATCCTGTTACAGTCCTAGTAGGAATAAGCTCATTTTTCTCATTTGTAATGACAGTCATGCCACCCTTCTTAGGCACGCATTGAACTGGGCTTACCCATGGACTATCAGAAATTGGATAAATTAGACCTGCATCTAGCAGTCTAATAATCTCTTTCTTAACTACATCTTGCATATTAGGATTTAGTCTTCGTTGGCGTTGCACATACGTTTTATGACCTTCTTCCATAAGGATTTTATGTGTGCAATACGAAGGACTTATTCCTTTAATATCATGAATCTTCCATGCAATGGCTGGTTTATGAGCTTTCAACACAGAAATGAGTTGTGATTTCTCATTTTCAGTAAGAGAAGATGATATTATTACAGGTAATTCAGATTCACCATGTAAATAAGCGTATTCCAAATGGTTTGGAAGTGGCTTTAACTCTAATTTCGGAGGTTCTTCTATCGATGATTTATATCGATATCTGTCTTCTTCTTTTAGCATTTGAATTTCTTCTGTTGTTGGTTCATATCCATTAGCTATAAGTGTAGCTAACATTTCAGCTTCATCAATTGGTTCATTACCTTCTCCTAAAGAACATTCTCCTGTTCCTTGTAATTCTGGAAATTCTTCTAATAATTCTGCATGTGCATCTATAGTTTGAATATAATAACATGTATCATCTGCAGATTGCGGTTGTTGTATTGCTCTATCAACTGAAAATGTAACACTCTCATCCTCTATACTTAGGGTCAATTTCTTACCGAACACGTCTATCATTGCTTTAGCCGTGTTTAAGAATGGTCTTCCTAATATGAGAGGAACTTGAGAATCTTCTTCCATGTCCAAAACAACAAAATCTAATGGAAATACTAAAGTACCAACTTTAACTAGCATGTTCTCCATTATTCCTCTAGGATATTTTATTGATCTATCGGCTAGTTGTATGCTTATTCTTGTTGGTTTCAATTCTCCAAGGTCTAGTTTAGCGTATAGTGAATATGGCATTAGATTTATACTAGCACCTAAATCTGCTAATGCTTCTATTGAACTAAGACTACCCAGAAAACATGGAATTGTGAAACTTCCTGGATCAGATAGTTTTTCTGGTATCTTATTCAACAGTACTACTGAACAATTAGCATTCATAGTAACAGCCGAGAGTTCTTCCATTTTCTTTCTATTTGAGATTAGATCTTTCAAGAATTTAGCATATCTAGGCATTCCTGAAATCACATCAATGAAAGGAAGATTTACATTTATCTGTTTAAACATATCCAAGAATTTGGATTGCTCGGCTTCAAGTTTCTCTTTCTTCATTTTACTCGGGTAAGGAAGTGGTGGTTGGTATGGTTTAACATAAGGTTTAGCCTTAACTGTGTTATCTTCATTAACCTTTTCAACTACCGGTTCTTTTTCCTTATCTTGATCAGGTTGTGGTTCTTGTGGAGTAGGAATTGTTTCATCAGAAGTTACAGGTATTTCAGGTGGTTTAAGTGTTGTACCACTTCTTGTGGTAATGGCTTTAGCTGTTTCATTCCGGGGGTTAGCATTTGTATCAATAGGTAGACTTCCCGGTTTTCTTTCACCTATTAACCTTGCTAGGTTACTTACTTCTTGTTCCAGATTTTGAATAGAAGCTTGTTGATTTCTAAATGCTTGAGCATTTTGTTCATTGGTTTGTTTTGGAGATGTGAAAAACTGTGTTTGAGTTTCAACTAGCTTCGTCATCATATCTTCTAAATTCGGCTTTTTATCATCGGTTTGTTGTGGTGGTTTGTTTTGAAAATTAGGTCTTTGCTGGTTGTAAGTATTATTGGATACTTGTTGATTGCTAGGACCTTGTTGGTTGTTGTATGGAATATTTCGGTTATAATTCTGGTTTTGATTGTAAATCGGTCTTGGCGGTTGATAATTATTCTGATAATTATTTCCAGGCCTTTGGTTTATGTATGAAATATTCTCTCTTTATTCCATTGTTAATTCAATACTGAGACAATCTTTTGTCAAATGTGGTCCTCCACACTGCTCACAACTAATTCGTATTGAGTGAATATCTTTAGTCATCTTTTCCATTCGTCTCTCCACAGCATCTATCTTTGCGGAAATGGAATCTAAGTCATAGCTAGAATCGGCTCTAGCTGCTTTAGATGATCTAATGATATCTTTTTCTTGGTGCCACTCATGTGAGTGGGAAGCAGTGTTATCAATAATTTTGTAAGCATCAGTTTCGGTTTTCTTCATAATAGAACCACCAGCTGCTATATCTATGTCTTTTCTTGTAGTGATGTCGCATCCTTGGTAGAATATTTTTACTATTTGACAGGTGTCTAAACCATGTTGCGGACATCCTCTTAACAACTTTCCATATCTTGTCCATGCCTCATATAGAGTTTCATTTGGCTTCTGTGTAAACGTAACAATTTCTGCTTGAAGTCTTACGGCTTTAGATGCCGGAAAGAATTGTTTAAGAAAATTTTCAACTAAAACATCCCATGTATCGATCGCCCCTTCAGGTAACGATTCCAACCAATCTTTGGCTTCTCCCTTTAAAGTCCAGGGAAATAACATGAGATATATCTGTTCATCCTCCACTTCTCGGATTTTAAATAGTGTGCAGATCCTATTAAAGGTACGTAGATGTTCATTTGGATCTTCCTTCGGTGCACCACTAAATTGGCATTTATTAGTCACCATGTGTAGAATTTGTCCTTTGATTTCATAATCTGGCGCATTAATGTCTGGATGAGTAATTGCGTGACCTTGGCCAGTGCGTTTAGCTCTCATTCGGTCTTCCATACTTAAAGGTTCCAGATTCTCCATAATTGAATTTGTTGAATCGGAATCACTAGAGGATTCTGATTTAATGGTTCGTTCCTCAAGAATCTCTGTTTGAATGATTGGTGGTTCCGGAGGAAAGTTTAGTGGTTCAGGATCTACGAATCGTTCCTGAATATTCTCCGGATTCTCAATTGTGTGGTCGGGTTCAAAAAATGGATTATCGGAAATTTGAACTGAAGTACTTGGTCGACTGGATGACGATTCTAAAGAAAAATCAACGGCGGTAATATTTGCTAAATGTCCTGATCTAGTTACAGGTGGTGAACGTACAAAAGGTGGTGAACGTCTTGCTCGGTGCATTCACTGAATATCCTATTAGTTTTTAAAAGGAAAGAAAAATTATAATAAGTTATCCAATCAATAGACTTTTCTGATTTTGCCCACGTTTCGAATAGCCAAAAGATGCAGCAGAGGGGCAGGATTCGTTTGGTCTCAATATAATTGAGGACTGTTTGGCTCCAATAACCCGGTCCACGTACAAATCCTACTATTACTACGAACCAGAAAATTTTGATGTCTATCAATTTAACCACTTAAAATAAATTTTCGTAATTTTAAGAAATTTAGATAAGAAGTAGAATAAAAATCTATGTCCTAAAACTAGAATAGCGAGAAATAAGAAAGAAAAAGAGCTCGTCGGAAAAAGATCGAAAAAGAAAAATGGTTGAAAAATAAAAGGTGACGGAAAAATAAAAGAAACTTATAAAACTTAAAAATACTTGACTAACCTAACCTTATTACTACAACTAACTTAAAATTATAATCGCAAATTGAGATTACTAATTGGAATGATAATTGATACATAGGTAAAAGGTCGTCTAAAAATATTAAAGCTTACAGGAAAAACTATATCCCAAATGGAAATAACTAAAAAAGAAACTAAAACTTAAAAATGCGTCGCAAAATTCTAAAGCACCTAAATCTTAGTCTAAAGAAAAAGCACTTAAGGAATTCTACGGCAAAGCCTAAAAATCTAGAAATAAAAATAACTATGGCAAAAACTAAGTTTAAAACTAAATATGAGCTAAAATTACAAATATTACGCTAACACGAATGAAAAGGGACAAAATATAAAAATACACTAAAAGTTGTAAAAAGTACAATTTTTATAAAAATATTATTTTTATATTATTTATTTTATAAAACTATTAATTTTACAATTTAATTAAACTAATTTAACTAAATAAAACAAATTAAATAAAAAGTAAAACTTAAAATAAAACTAATTATAATAATAATAATAATTAGGGTTAAATAATAATAATAATAATTAATTACCCGTAATTAATTGCAGTTAGGGTTTCTGTCGGTGTCAGAATTACTCCGCGAGTCGCGGTATTTCAAGCAGTAAACTCCGCGAGTCGCGGGGATCCAAATTTCAACTCTGGCACAGTTTTAAATCGACGCGTTTTTTTTTATGTTTTCTAATTTTCTGTTTTTATATAAATAAAAGATATTTAAATAAAACTTATATTTTTATAAACTAAAATAAAAATAAAGAAACTTATAAAACTTTTAACAAACTCTTAAAAATATATAAAATTTTTTTTCTTTTTATATTTTCGAATATTTAAAATGTACTTTTATAAAAACGAATTTTAATAAAAGTAAAATAAAAATCTTTTTTTTTATGTAGCGTTGCGCTTCCGGCTTTTAAGCGATTCCCCGGCAGCGGCGCCAAAAATACTTGATGTTTTTGCGAGGTAGTATATAAAATAGCTTATATTTTTACAGGAAAAACTATTAAATACGATACATTTTTACACAAGATATTTATTTATTTATAGAATGGATATACTTAAACCTTGCTACAACACTTATAGGCAGTGTACCTAATCGTACAGTAGTGTAGTTTTTAGTAAGTCCGGTTCGTTCCACGGGGAATCTTTTTAAACAAAGCTTAACGCTATATTAGTTTACTTTTATAAAAATACAAATATATATATAAGTAATATTATTATTATAAAGGGGGGGTTTTTACCGTTTAATGACCGGTTTGTCGATTTTAAAACTTTAGTCGCAGTTAAAACCAAATGTAAAATATTAAAAATAAATACAAGACTTAAATTAAAGCGTAAAGTAAATAACGATAATGAAATTGCGAATAATAAAAGTACGATAAAATAAACTTGCGATAATTAAAAAGTACGATAATTAAAAGTACAATTATATACAATAACAATAAAAATGCGATAATTAGAAGTGCAATTAAATATAAAATAAAGGAAATAAAATATGAAATAAAATAATTATGCTTATTTAAACTTCCGTAATCATGATGTTTGACGTGTTGATTTTAGTTTTATGCCCATGGGTTAATTGTCCTTTATCCTGGATTATTTAATATGTCCATACGGATTTGTCCATAATAGTCCATCAGTCATAAATATAAAGAGCGAAAGCCTTCGTCAAATTATTCTTATTCCCGAAGTCAAATATTCCAACTAATTGGGGATTCGAATTGTAACAAGGTTTTAATACTTTGTTTAATGAATACACCAGGTTATCGACTGCGTGTAAACCAAGGTTTTACTACTTTGTTAACAATTACACCAATTACCCTTGAATGTAATTCACCCCTGTTTCAAAAAGTCTATTAACTATTAATCCAGTTCCGTATCCGGTAAAATGAATAATTATTGGTATTTATAGATATCCCGCCCACCGTACCCAGTCAAGCGTATGTGGTTATATATAAATACGTCGAATTATAAGTTTGTATATTAAATTAACAAGGTATTGTTTAGTTAATATAAAACCCATTAATAGCCCATAGTCTAATTTCCACAAGTGTCGTTCTTTTGTCCAAACCCCAATTATGGTACAAAGCCCAATTACCCAATTTTAGTAATTAGCCCAACATCATGATTACTTCGGATTAAATAAGCATAATAATAACTTAGCTACGAGACATTAATGTAAAAAGGTTGAACATAACTTACAATGATTAAAAATAGCGTAGCGTTACACGGACAGAATTTCGACTTACACCCTTACAACATTCGCTAACATACCCTTATTATTAAGATTTAAAATTAAAATTAAAATTAAAATATAAATTATAAATATATATTACGTATATATTGAGAGAAGAAGGAAAAAAAGATGATGAAAAAATTCTCAGAATTCGGTTGCTTTTATAGGGAGTTTCAAACTTTGGGGCTCCGCGACTCGCGGCCCATTTTGCCTTCAAACTCCGCGAGTTGCGGAGTTTGCTTTTACAGCTCACACGAGTTTGGCTCTTTGTTTACCGACGGTTTTATAAATAAATATAATATATTAAATAATTATAAGAATTATTTAAATATTATATTATATTTATGTGCATAGTTGACTTGTAATTTTTAGTCCGTTGCGTCGAGCGTTGAGAATTGACTCTGGTCCCGGTTCCGGATTTTCGAACGTCCTTGCGTACAATTTAATATCTTGTACTTTGCATTTTGAATCTTGTACTCTTGTAATTTCGAGACGTTTCTTATCAATAATTGGAACATCTTTGATTGTCTTTTGTACTTTTGAGCTTTTTGGTCGTTTGCGTCTTCAATTCGTCGAATCTGTCTTTTGTCTTCACCTTTTATTATTTAGACGAATATCACTTGTAAATAGAACAATTGCAACTAAAAGCTTGTCTTTCTTGAGGAATAATGCTATGAAATATATGTTCGTTTTTAGCATTATCATCTACTGTAAAGTTGACCCTTAAAGTGGAGGTGAACTCTAGGGTTGGGACAACATAGACAGGCTCATTCAAGTTGAAAGAGGGATCCAAGGGCTAAGTAGCAAACTCCTGAATTCAACCTTAAATAGGCCCTCAACCTCTTGGCGCATGCCCACTTCATTTAGGGGAGACCAATCAATGTATTTCCCTGGGTAAAATTTATCCTTAAGCCTAAGTTCTAGGCCTGCTCTATAACTCTCATTCATTAAGATTTGTTGCAAGCATGGGTATGATAAAAGCTTTCGGATATCTTCCGGGATTATCGTTTCTTCTTCTTCATCATCATATTGCTGAGATGGTGTAGGTCACTTCCCTCTTCCTTTAACTCCAATGCACTTTTCTCTTTTTGCTCCGCCTCCAGTGGTACCATGTGTTCTTTGGGTTTCTCTAGTCTACAAAACAAGATAAACAAGAAAAATATTGTGGAGAGTTATACGTTAGAATATAAACAATTTGTCTTTTAGCTTCAACCATCATCACCAAGTTGATTTCAATAATTCACAATAAGTTTCATCATGCAAATCATGTAAGCATTTAGCATACATGACTAAAACAAGTGCAATTAATCGCTGTAAAGTATTAAATCAAACAAGGCTATCAATATGGCACAATCTCAAGTTCTTTAAAAAGTTGCAATATTTAGCTCATGCAATGAATCATCAAATCATATGCAATATCACAAGCTAAACATGCATTATCATCAATCATTAGGTTTCATTCGGTCAAACATGGTCAACATGAATGAATTTCAGAAAGTCAACCCTAGTCAAAGTCTAATTCGTTCAAAATTTGGCTAAGACAAAGAGCATTCATCAAATTATAGCAATTCTTCATGTATAACATTAATACGCTGCAAACAAGTACATCATCACTAATCACATGCTCAGATTGGTCAAACCAAGTCAAACCTTAAACTTATGAACCCTAATTTGCAAATTCAATTCATACAAACATGAAAGATGGATTCAAAGCAAGATAATTATGGTAACCTATCAATTAAACATCAACAACATCAATTAACACTCCAATTTGGCTCAGAATCAAACCCCCCAAATTGGATGAACCTAGAATTTCAAAGTCAAAATCGATGTAACCAATCACGCAAATCATGTTAATAAACACCAATGTGGTCTAGATTCATCAACAATTTGACCATTAACATCATTAATCAAGCACAATCAACAAATTAAGCATAAAGAAAAAAAATAGCAAAAATAACAAGAATTATGTTAAAGAATGAATTTAAGTGTTGGATTCTTACTCTTCCCATGTTAATTGTTGAAGATTTGTGGTGATTAAGGTCGACTAGGGTTGAGAGAACACTGTAGTGACCCGAACTTTTCCATGTTTATATATATTAATTGAGATTGATATTTACATGATTAAATGTTTCCAACATGTTAAGCAATCAAACTTGTTAAGACTTGATTAATTGAAATATGTTTCATATAGACAATTGACCACCCAAGTTGACCGGCGATTCACGAACGTTAAAACTTGTAAAAACGACATGACGATATATATATGGATATACATATGGTTAACATGAGATTATGATAAGTAAGTATCTCCATAAGTATATTAATAATGAGTTATATACATATAAACAAGACTACTAACTTAAGGATTTCGAAACGAGACATATATGTAACGATTATCGTTGTAACGACATTTAAATGTATATATATCATATTAAGATATATTAATATATCATAATATCATGATAATATAATAATTTAACATCTCATTTGATATAATAAACAATGGGTTAACAACATTAATTGAGATCGTTAACTTAAAGGTTTCAAAACAACACTTACATGTAACGACTAACGATGACTTAACGACTCAGTTAAAATGTATATACATGTAGTGTATTTAGATGTATTAAAATACTTTTGGAAGACTTCAAGACATATATCAAAACACTCATACTTAACAAAAATGGTTACAGTTAGATTTCCATTCTTTTCTTTCATCAAGAATTCTAGTCGTATTCTTACCCGTATTATACACAGCTTCAAAACGTACTTACTATGAGTATATACCAATAGGAACTAGCATGGGATTCCACTCTTGATTATGTCATGTATGACTAATCAATTTTAACTTCTACCATGAGCTATTCAACTAACTAGAACTCCTTTTAACCCCACTCACCAATTACCACTCATCATTCACTCCATTTCACTTCCAATTCTCTTTCTAATTCTCTCTCAACACACACACACACACACACACACTATTATGAACGTATTTTTCCAGTAGTTAATCATCATCTTCATCAAAAATCACTTCAAGAATCAAGCTATAATCATCATAGGAAGAACACTTCAAGAACACTTCAAAAATCCCTTCAAGTTTACTAATTTACTTCCAAGCTTTCTAATCCATTCCAAGTAATCATCTACGATCAAGAACCCTTTGTTATATACAGTAGGTTATATTTCTTATTCAAGGTAATATTCATATTCAAACTTTGATTCAATTTCTATAACTATAAACTATCTTAATTCGAGTAAAAATCTTATTTGAACTTGTTTTTGTGTCATGATCCTACTTCAAGAACTTTCAAGCCATCCAAGATCCTTTGAAGCTAGATCATTTCTTGTCACTTCAAGTAGGTTTACCTACTAAACTTGAGGTAGTAATGATGTTCATAACATCATTCGATTTATATATATAAAACTATCTTATTCGAAGGTTTAAACTCGTAATCACTAGAACATAGTTTAGTTAATTCTAAACTTGTTCGCAAACAAAAGTTAATCCTTCTAACTTAACTTTTAAAATTAACTACACACATGTTCTATATCTATATGATATGCTAACTTAATGATTTAAAACCTGGAAACACGAAAAACACCGTAAAACCAGATTTACGCCGTCGTAGTAACACCGCGGGCTGTTTTGGGTTAGTTAATTAAAAACTATGATAAACTTTGATTTAAAAGTTGTTATTCTGAGAAAATGATTTTTATTATGAACATGAAACTATATCCAAAAATTATGGTTAAACTCAAAGTGAAAGTATGTTTTCTAAAATGGTCATCTAGACGTCGTTCTTTCGACTGAAATGACTACCTTTACAAAAACGACTTGTAACTTATTTTTCCGACTATAAACCTATACTTTTTCTGTTTAGATTCATAAAATAGAGTTCAATATGAAACCATAGCAATTTGATTCACTCAAAACGGATTTAAAATGAAGAAGTTATGGGTAAAACAAGATTGGATAATTTTTCTCATTTTAGCTACGTGAAAATTGGTAACAAATCTATTCCAACCATAACTTAATCAACTTGTATTGTATATTATGTAATCTTGAGATACCATAGACACGTATACAATGTTTCGACCTATCATGTCGACACATCTATATATATTTCGGAACAACCATAGACACTCTATATGTGAATGTTGGAGTTAGCTATACAGGGTTGAGGTTGATTCCAAAATATATATAGTTTGAGTTGTGATCAATACTGAGATACGTATACACTGGGTCGTGGATTGATTCAAGATAATATTTATCGATTTATTTCTGTACATCTAACTGTGGACAACTAGTTGTAGGTTACTAACGAGGACAGCTGACTTAATAAACTTAAAACATCAAAATATATTAAAAGTGTTATAAATATATTTTAAACATACTTTGATATATGTATATATTGTTATAGGTTCGTGAATCAACCAGTGGCCAAGTCTTACTTCCCGACGAAGTAAAAATCTGTGAAAGTGAGTTATAGTCCCACTTTTAAAATCTAATATTTTTGGGATGAGAATACATGCAGGTTTTATAAATGATTTACAAAATAGACACACGTACGTGAAACTACATTCTATGGTTGAATTATCGAAATCGAATATGCCCCTTTTTATTAAGTCTGGTAATCTAAGAATTAGGGAACAGACACCCTAATTGACGCGAATCCTAAATATAGATCTATTGGGCCTAACAAACCCCATCCAAAGTACCGGATGCTTTAGTACTTCGAAATTTATATCATATCTGAAGGGTGTCCCGGAATGATGGGGATATTCTTATATATATGCATCTTGTTAATGTCGGTTACCAGGTGTTCACCATATGAATGATTTTTATCTCTATGTATGGGATGTGTATTGAAATATGAAATCTTGTGGTCTATTGTTATGATTTGATACATATAAGTTAAACCTATAACTCACCAACATTTTTGTTGACGTTTAAAGCATGTTTATTCTCAGGTGAATACTAAGAGCTTCCGCTGTTGCATACTAAAATAAGGACAAGATTTGGAGTCCATGTTTGTATGAAATTGTGTAAAAACTACATTCAAGAAACTGATTTCGATGTAACATATTTGTATTGTAAACCATTATGTAATGGTCGTGTGTAAACAGGATATTTTAGATTATCATTATTTGATAATCTACGTAAACCTTTTAAACCTTTATTTATGAAATAAAGGTTATGGTTTGTTTTAAAAATGAATGCAGTCTTTGAAAAACGTCTCATATAGAGGTCAAAACCTCGCAACGAAATCAATTAATATGGAACGTTTTTAATCAATAAGAACGGGACATTTCAGTTGGTATCCGAGCGTTGGTCTTAGAGAACCAGAAAATTTGCATTAGTGTGTCTTATCGAGTTTGTTAGGATGCATTAGTGAGTCTGGACTTCGACCGTGTTTACTTGAAAAATGATTGCTTAACAAATTTTGTTGGAAACTATATATTTTTAACATGTGAATATTATGTGATATATTAATCTCTTAACGTGTTTGATATTATGTGATAGATGTCTACCTCTAGAACAAGTCCCATTGACTCACCTAATAATAATGAAGAGTCAAATGTAAATTGGAATGATTCGTGGACTGATTCACAAGTTCCCGAAGAGGAACCGGAAGAAGAGTCGGAACCGGAAGAAGAATCGGAACCGGAAGAAGAATCGGAACCGGAAGAAGAAATAGAACCGGTGGGGGAAATAATAAAACGGTTAAGTAAAAGAGAATCCTCAACCAACCGACCAAGGTTAATTATGGTCAATGGTGTTTCCGCCAAGGAAGCAAAATATTGGGAGGATTACCAATTCTCCGATGAATCGGATTCGGACGAGAATTCCGATGATGTTATAGAAATTACCCCAACTGAATTTAAAAAGGCAAAAGAAAATAATAAGGGAAAGGGCATAAAAATAGAGAAATCTAATTCCAACCCCGATGAACTTTATATGTATCGTCAACCCCCGAAGTCCTTAAGTTGTAACAATGACCCGGGAACCTCTAAACCACCAGGTTTTTCTAAACCAATGTGGAAAACGACGGCTCGTATTAGGGGAACATCATATATCCCTAGAAACTTGGCAAAACGAATCAAAACCGAACAAGAAGAAACGAGCGAGTCGGAATAAGATAGTTGTATTTGTGTGGTGTAATATATGTAATATAGTGTGCTTATGCTTTATGATATATGTAAAAATTGCTTGTATTAATAAGTATTTTTTTTTATGAATCTAACTCTTGTCTATTTTACAGTATAAAAACACAAAATGGATAGACAACCCAATATTTTAAGAGACCTACCCGGAGACATGATTGATGAAATCTTGTCTAGAGTCGGTCAGAATTCCTCGGCACAACTATTTAAGGCGAGATCAGTTTGTAAGACATTCGAAGAACGTTCCAAGAATGTCTTGGTTTATAAAAGGCTTTCGTTCGAAAGATGGGGGATATCACATTGGGAAATCCATAAGTTACGATGTGTTTACTTTGACGCATATATTGCGGGGAACCCAAATGCTATTTTACGCAACGGGTTAAGAAATTATTTTGACTCAGTATATCCGAATATAGGACTTCGTGATTTAGAAAAAGTAGCTAACATGCAACATAAAGAAGCATGTTATGCTTACGGGTTAGTAATGTTCGCTTCTTACCAAAGTGAGAATAAGAACATCGGGCTACAACTATTAAACAAAACGTTCCCACAAGTGACGGAGTCGGTAATTGGGGTAAGAAATGAGGTTTTTAGGTTATTACAAGACTGTTGGTCATTACGTAACCCTCGTCCCTTTGACGACGTTACAACACGCTGTCTTATCAACGGCCATAACGGTTATGTTCCACAAGACCAAGGATGGGAAGTAGTCCTAGTAAAACCAGAATGCATGACTTGTTTCTGGACGTATGAATTACGTGTCTTTATTGCCTTTGCTGAACGACTTGTGTACTAGCTAGAATTATCTTCACAACTATCTTGTATCAAAGTTATTGTGTGCTATATTTCATGCTTTATGTAAAATAAGCGGTATTGTAAGTTTGTAAAATATTGTATAAAAGTTTGAACGCGAAATATTATTACAATCAATTTTTCATATAGAATTGTAGTAGTTGAATTGTATATTAGCTACTAAGTATGAACTTAACGGGTAGGTACTACCCGAATTTAAACTTATAAAACGCTAATATGAAGAAAAAGCTTTTATAAATGAGTTCATATTATGCTACGAAATACTATTAACTACTCTTAATATTCTGTATGATTAACTTGTTCCATTTGACTATTTTGAAGGAAATGGCACCGACTACTCGACACACCGTGAATATGAATGAAGAGGAATTCCGTACTTTTCTAGCTTCAAACATAGCCGCAGTACAGGCTGCGCTACATACCAACAATAACCTTGGATCTGGCAGTACAGGAAATCGTGTAGGATGCACCTACAATGAATTCACTGCCTGCAAACCTTTGGAATTTGATGGAACCGAAGGACCGATCGGATTGAAACGGTGGACCGAGAAGGTCGAATCGGTGTTTTCCATAAGTAAGTGTACTGAAGAGGACAAAGTGAAGTACGCTACGCATACCTTCACAGGTTCTGCGTTAACATGGTGGAATACCTATCTAGAGCAAGTGGGACAAGATGATGCGTACGCACTACCGTGGTCAGCATTCAAGCACTTGATGAACGAGAAGTACCGTCCCAGAACCGAGGTCAATAAGCTCAAGACAGAACTTAGAGGGTTACGAACCCAAGGATTTGATATTACCACGTACGAAAGACGATTCACAGAATTGTGCCTATTGTGTCCGGGAGCATTCGAAGATGAGGAAGAGAAGATCGACGCGTTTGTGAAAGGATTACCGAAAAGAATCCAAGAAGATATAAGTTCACACGAGCCCGCCTCCATACAACAGGCATGTAGAATGGCTCACAAACTAGTGAACCAGATTGAAGAAAGAATTAAAGAACAGACTGCTGAAGAGGCCAATGTGAAGCAAGTCAAAAGAAAGTGGGAGGAAAACGGTGATAAGAATCACCAATACAACAACAATAGCAATTACAACAATAATCGCAACAATTATCCCAACAATCGCAACATCAATCGCAACTACAACAAACGGCCCAACAACAACAACAACAACAACAACAACAACAACAGCAGCAACTAAAACAATCATCCCAACAACAATAATAACCGCAACAACAACAACAATCAGAAGCAGCTATGCCAAAGGTGTGAAATGTATCACTCGGGGTTCTGCATCAAATTTTGCAACAAGTGTAAAAGAAATGGTCATAGCGCGGTGAAGTGTGAGGTCTACGGACCAGGGGTTAATAGAACGAAAGGAACAAATGGTGTCGGAACAAGTAATGGCGGAGCAAGTAGTGTCGGAGCAAGTTATGCCAATGTAGTTATTAGAAATTGCAAAGCCAATTACAAGAACTTTTAGAGCGTGGTTTCATTCGACCAAGCACATCACCGTGGGGAGCTCCTGTTTTGTTTGTCAAGAAGAAAGATGGTACATTCAGGTTGTGTATCGACTACCGAGAGTTGAACAAACTTACCATCAAGAACCGCTACCTACTACCGAGAATCGATGACTTATTTGATCAACTACAAGGCTCGTCTATTTATTCAAAGATTGACTTACGTTCCGGGTATCATCAAATGCGGGTGAAAGAAGATGATATTCCAAAGACTGCTTTCAGAACACGTTACGATCATTACGAGTTTATGGTCATGCCGTTTGGTTTAACTAATGCACCAGCTGTGTTCATGGACCTTATGAACCGAGTGTGTGGACCATACCTTGACAAGTTTGTCATTGTTTTCATTGATGACATACTTATTTACTCAAAGAATGACCAAGAACACAGTGAACATTTGAGAAAGGTGTTAGAAGTATTGAGGAAGGAAGAATTGTACGCTAAGTTTTCAAAGTGTGCATTTTGGTTGGAAGAAGTTCAATTCCTCGGTCACATAGTGAACAAAGAAGGTATTAAGGTGGATCCGGCAAAGATAGAAACTGTTGAAAAGTGGGAAACCCCGAAAACTCCGAAACACATACGCTAATTTTTAGGACTAGCTGGTTACTACAGAAGGTTCATCCAAGACTTTTCCAGAATAGCAAAACCCTTGACTGCATTAACGCATAAAGGGAAGAAATTTGAATGGAATGATGAACAAGAGAAAGCGTTTCAGTTATTGAAGAAAAAGCTAACTACGGCACCTATATTGTCATTGCCTGAAGGGAATGATGATTTTGTGATTTATTGTGACGCATCAAAGCAAGGTCTCGGTTGTGTATTAATGCAACGAACGAAGGTGATTGCTTATGCGTCTAGACAATTGAAGATTCACGAACAAAATTATACGACGCATGATTTGGAATTAGGCGCGGTTGTTTTTGCATTAAAGACTTGGAGGCACTACTTATATGGGGTCAAAAGTATTATATATACCGACCACAAAAGTCTTCAACACATATTTAATTAGAAACAACTGAATATGAGGCAGCGTAGGTGGATTGAATTATTGAATGATTACGACTTTGAGATTCGTTACCACCCGGGGAAGGCAAATGTGGTAGCCGATGCCTTGAGCAGGAAGGACAGAGAACCCATTCGAGTAAAATTTATGAATATAATGATTCATAATAACCTTACTACTCAAATAAAGGAGGCGCAACAAGGAGTTTTAAAAGAGGAAAATTTAAAGGATGAAATACCCAAAGGATCGAAGAAGCATCTTAATATTCGGGAAGACAGAACCCGGTATAGGGTTGAAAGGATTTGGGTACCAAAATTTGGAGATATGAGAGAAATGGTACTTAGAAAAGCTCATAAAACCAGATACTCAATACATCCTGGAACGGGGAAGATGTACAAGGATCTCAAGAAACATTTTTGGTGGCCGGGTATGAAAGCCGATGTTGCTAAATACGTAGGAGAATGTTTGACGTGTTCTAAGGTCAAAGCTAAGCATTAGAAACCATCAGGTCTACTTCAACAACCCGAAATCCTGGAATGGAAATGGGAAAACATTACCATGGATTTCATCACTAAATTGCCAAGGACTGCAAGTGGTTTTGATACTATTTGGGTAATAGTTGATCGTCTCACCAAATCAGCACACTTCCTGCCAATAAGAGAAGATGACAATATGGAGAAGTTAGCACGACTGTATTTGAAGGAAGTCGTCTCCAGACATGGAATACCAATCTCTATTATCTCTGATAGGGATGGCAGATTTATTTCAAGATTCTGGCAGACATTACAGCAAGCATTAGGAACTCGTCTAGACATGAGTACTGCCTATCATCCACAAACTGATGGGCAGAGCGAAAGGACGATACAAACACTTGAAGACATGCTACGAGCATGTGTTATTGATTTCGGAAACAGTTGGGATCGACATCTACCGTTAGCAGAATTTTCCTACAACAACAGCTACCATTCAAGCATTGAGATGGCGCCGTTTGAAGCACTTTATGGTAGAAAGTGCAGGTCTCCGATTTGTTGGAGTGAAGTGGGGGATAGACAGATTACGGGTCCGGAGATTATACAAGAAACTACCGAGAAGATCATCCAAATTCAACAACGGTTGAAAACCGCCCAAAGTCGACAAAAGAGCTACGCTGACATTAAAAGAAAAGATATAGAATTTGAAATTGGAGAGATGGTCATGTTTAAAGTTGCACCTTGGAAAGGCGTTGTTCGATTTGGTAAACGAGGGAAATTAAATCCAAGGTATATTGGACCATTCAAGATTATTGATCGTGTCGGACCATTAGCTTACCGACTTGAGTTACCTCAACAACTCGCGGCTGTACATAACACTTTCCACGTCTCGAATTTGAAGAAATTTTTTGCTAAAGAAGATCTCACTATTCCGTTAGATGAAATCCAAATCAACGAAAAACTCCAATTCATCGAAGAACCCGTCGAAATAATGGATCGTGAGGTTAAAAGACTTAAGCAAAACAAGATACCAATTGTTAAGGTTCGATGGAATGCTTGTAGAGGACCCGAGTTCACCTGGGAGCGTGAAGATCAGATGAAGAAGAAATACCCGCATCTATTTCCAGAAGATTCTTCAACACCTTCAACAGCTTAAAATTTCGGGACGAAATTTATTTAACGGGTAGGTACTGTAGTGACCCGAACTTTTCCATGTTTATATATATTAATTGAGATTGATATTTACATGATTAAATGTTTCCAACATGTTAAGCAATCAAACTTGTTAAGACTTGATTAATTGAAATATGTTTCATATAGACAATTGACCACCCAAGTTGACCGGCGATTCACGAACGTTAAAACTTGTAAAAATGACATGACGATATATATATATGGATATACATATGGTTAACATGAGATTATGATAAGTAAGTATCTCCATAAGTATATTAACAATGAGTTATATACATATAAACAAGACTACTAACTTAAGGATTTCGAAACGAGACATATATGTAACGATTATCGTTGTAACGACATTTAAATGTATATATATCATATTAAGATATATTAATATATCATAATATCATGATAATATAATAATTTAACATCTCATTAGATATAATAAACAATGGGTTAACAACATTAATTGAGATCGTTAACTTAAAGGTTTCAAAACAACACTTACATGTAACGACTAACGATGACTTAACGACTCAGTTAAAATGTATATACATGTAGTGTATTTAGATGTATTAAAATACTTTTGGAAGACTTCAAGACATATATCAAAACACTAATACTTAACGAAAATGGTTACAGTTATTTTTCCATTCTTTTCTTTCATCAAGAATTCTAGTCGTATTCTTACCCGTATTATACACAGCTTCAAAACGTACTTACTATGAGTATATACCAATAGGAACTAGCATGGGATTCCAATCTTGATTATGTCATGTATGACTAATCAATTTTAACTTCTACCATGAGCTAGTCAACTAACTAGAATCCTTTTAACCCCACTCACCACTCACCAATTACCACTCATCATTCACTCCATTTCGCTTCCAATTCTCTTTCTAATTCTCTCTCAACACACACACACACACACACACACACACACACTATTATGAACGTATTTTTCCAGTAGTTAATCATCATCTTCATCAAAAATCACTTCAAGAATCAAGCTATAATCATCATAGGAAGAACACTTCAAAAATCCCTTCAAGTTTACTAATTTACTTCCAAGCTTTCTAATCCATTCCAAGTAATCATCTAAGATCAAGAAACCTTTGTTATATACAGTAGGTTATCTTTCTTATTCAAGGTAATATTCATATTCAAACTTTGATTCAATTTCTATAATTATAAACTATCTTAATTCGAGTAAAAATCTTACTTGAACTTATTTTTGTGTCATGATCCTACTTCAAGAACTTTCAAGCCATCCAAGATCCTTTGAAGCTAGATCATTTCTTGTCACTTCCAGTAGGTTTACCTACTAAACTTGAGGTAGTAATGATGTTCATAACATCATTCGATTCATATATATAAAACTATCTTATTCGAAGGTTTAAACTCGTAATCACTAGAACATAGTTTAGTTAATTCTAAACTTGTTCGCAAACAAAAGTTAATCCTTCTAACTTAACTTTTAAAATTAACTACACACATGTTCTATATCTATATGATATGCTAACTTAATGATTTAAAACCTGGAAACACGAAAAACACCGTAAAACCGGATTTACGCCGTCGTAGTAACACCGCGGGCTGTTTTGGGTTAGTTAATTAAAAACTATGATAAACTTTGATTTAAAAGTTGTTATTCTGAGAAAATGATTTTTATTATGAACATGAAACTATATCCAAAAATTATGGTTAAACTCAAAGTGGAAGTATGTTTTCTAAAATGGTCATCTAGACGTCGTTCTTTCGACTGAAATGACTACCTTTACAAAAATGACTTGTAACTTATTTTTCCAACTATAAACCTATACTTTTTCTGTTTAGATTCATAAAATAGAGTTCAATATGAAACCATAGCAATTTTATTCACTCAAAACGGATTTAAAATGAAGAAGTTATGGGTAAAACAAGATTGGATAATTTTTCTCATTTTAGCTACGTGAAAATTGGTAACAAATCTATTCCAACCATAACTTAATCAACTTGTATTGTATATTATGTAATCTTGAGATACCATAGACATGTATACAATGTTTCGACCTATCATGTCGACACATCTATATATATTTCGGAACAACCATAGACACTCTATATGTGAATGTTGGAGTTAGCTATACAGGGTTGAGGTTGATTCCAAAATATATATAGTTTGAGTTGTGATCAATACTGAGATACGTATACACTGGGTCATGGATTGATTCAAGATAATATTTATCGATTTATTTCTGTACATCTAACTGTGGACAACTAGTTGTAGGTTACTAACGAGGACAGCTGACTTAATAAACTTAAAACATCAAAATATATTAAAAGTGTTGTAAATATATTTTAATCATACTTTGATATATGTATATATTGTTATAGGTTCGTGAATCAACCAGTGGCCAAGTCTTACTTCCCAACGAAGTAAAAATCTGTAAAAGTGAGTTATAGTCCCACTTTTAAAATCTAATATTTTTGGGATGAGAATACATGCAGGTTTTATAAATGATTTACAAAATAGACACAAGTACGTGAAACTACATTCTATGGTTGAATTATCGAAATCGAATATGCCCCTTTTTATTAAGTCTGGTAATCTAAGAATTAGGGAACAGACACCCTAATTGACGCGAATCCTAAATATAGATCTATTGGGCCTAACAAACCCCATCCAAAGTACCGGATGCTTTAGTACTTCGAAATTTATATCATATCTGAAGGGTGTCCAGGAATGATGGGGATATTCTTATATATATGCATCTTGTTAATGTCGGTTACCAGGTGTTCACCATATGAATGATTTTTATCTCTATGTATGGGATGTGTATTGAAATATGAAATCTTGTGGTCTATTGTTACGATTTGATACATATAAGTTAAACCTATAACTCACCAACATTTTTGTTGACGTTTAAAGCATGTTTATTCTCAGGTGAATACTAAGAGCTTCCGCTGTTGCATACTAAAATAAGGACAAGATTTGGAGTCCATGTTTGTATGAAATTGTGTAAAAACTGCATTCAAGAAACTGATTTCGATGTAACATATTTGTATTGTTAACCATTATGTAATGGTCGTGTGTAAACAGGATATTTTAGATTATCATTATTTGATAATCTACGTAAAGCTTTTAAACCTTTATTTATGAAATAAAGGTTATGGTTTGTTTTAAAAATGAATGCAGTCTTTGAAAAATGTCTCATATAGAGGTCAAAACCTCGCAACGAAATCAATTAATATGGAACGTTTTTAATCAATAAGAACGGGACATTTCAAACACCGCTTTAGAGAGAAAGAAATTGAGTTGTGGGTGAAAAACTGAGGTTTTGGTCGGGCAGAATTCTTAAGTAACCAGTTACAGGAGCGCCGCTTTTAGTACAAAAGCGCCATTCCCGGTGAAATGAAAGCGCCGCTTTTGAAAACAAAAGCGTCGCTCTTGGCGAATAAAAGTGCCGCTTTTACAAACAAAAGCATCGTTGTTGGCCACTGTCCATTTTTGGACCCAAAACACAGGTTAAAGCGTCGTTTTTTAAACAGAAGCGCCACTTCTTAAGATTGATGTGTAAAATCTAGTATTTAATTTATCTCTGGAAAATGCCGGTTTAAAGATTACTACACATTAACAGGCAGTGTACCCGATCGTGCAATAGTATAAAGTTGGTAATTCCGAAATCGTTCCAAGGACAGTTTAACGTGAGAATTAAGATTGCAACTAATAAAAATAAACTAAATTAATCTACGAAAGTCGAAAGTACGAGATAATTTATTTTGTGGCTATTTAACGATTAGCCAAATCAATGATAGATTAAAAGTAAAAGACAATATTTTTGTGGTTTTAAGTTTAAGCTTTAAAGCAAACAGACAAGTGAAAATAAGATAGTTGAAATCAAATAGGAGAACGAATGTTTGTCTAGAACTTTTACACCTAGTATTTGATGCATTTAGATTAAGCCCCAATTATTATCTAACTAATGTGAATTATCGAGTCGGTTCACCTGGAATTTCCCAGCGCAAACACTTCAATTAAGATTACATGACACGGAATTCCCCGTAGCCTAAGACCTCCTAATTGTGACCAAATATTCCAACTGAGATGAAGACTCAAATCACAATCACACCAACTCTCGTTGCGTATAATTCACCCCTATTTCGTCTAGCCTTTTGAATCCAATTTACTCTCGTCTCCGAGTAAGCAAACAATCAATTAAGACAAACCAATTGTAAACTTATGTATTAAATTAATGAACTCTCGTCCTATCAAACAAATACACAACCAATTGAATCGAAAAGTCTAACTTTAATAAGAATCGTTTTTTAATTCAAACATCAAATCATCATTAATTAAAAGAATAACTGATAAGTAGCATCCAATACAAAGGTTTATAAGTCTAGACAAACATTAAATAACTTAGCCAATAACCATGGCAACAATAGAAATCAAAAACAAACAATTAAGATAATTCATTATTGTTGATAAGAATTAAACCTAGTTGAAATCTTGATCTTGAACGATTGACGAATCAAAACGTGTTTCCGGAATGATTGAGTTGATTAGATGATGTTGGGATTCCCCAAAAATCACTAAAAATCGCCCCAAAGCTGCTGAAAATCGTCAGGATAAAAGTGATAAAAAGTTAGGATTTAATTTCCCTTTTTATAGTCTAAAATTCGTCACCAGATACGACCCGCGCCGCGGGAATTCAGGCCGCACCGTGGCTTAACACTATCCAGCACTCCACCATTTATCAAAATGCTCGACCTTCAAAAGCTGCTTTACCCCGCGCCGCGAGCCTTCTGGCCGCGCCGCGGCTTAACATGGCCACGAATTCCTCTTCATTTTTCACCATAAAAATGCCCAAAACCAATTTGCTTCATCATATTAAGGCAACGCTGATACAATAACATATAACATACCTCAAAATGATCAAAAAGGCGTACAAAAGATCTTCTCGGCTCTCGAATCATAATCTTCCCAATTAACGCGAATAAAGACCAAAACCGTATCCGAATGGACTAAAGATGACGGATATTGCCATGATAAATATATGAGAAATGTGCAATATCAAAGATCAAACGCGCCGCTCCTAGGACAAAAGCGCCGCTTTTGTACCTAAATGCAGTTTTTCAAATTTTAAGTCCATTTTGACCCATTCACAAACTATTTTTGGCGTTTTCCAGTTTTACCCATATGCATGAAATGCAAAAACATGTAAATGCAACTAACCAAAGTAATATCATACTGATAATTCTAAAAATGAACATATATTTCATAGCATTATCCCTCAAGAAAGACAAGCTTTTAGTTGCAATTGTTCTATTTACAAGTGATATTCGTTTAAATAATAAAAGGTGAAGACAAAAGACAGATTCGACGAATTTAAGATGCAAACGACCAAAAAGCTTAAAAGTATAAAGTACAATCAAAGTGGTTCAAATTATTGGTGAGAAACGTCTCAAAATTACAAGAGTACAAGCCGCAAAACGCAAAATATAAGATATTAAATTGTACAAAAGGACGTTCGAAAATTCAGAACCGGGACCAGAGTCAACTCTCAACGCTCAACGCAACGGACTAAAAATTATAAGTCAACTATGCACATGAATATAATATAATATATAATTAATTATTAAAATTATATATATATTATATTATTATATAAAACCGTCGGCAAGCTAGGAGCCAAGAGTACATGAGCTGGAAAAAGAGGCCATGCGATCACATGGCCTGGAGGCCTAAATCCCATGCGATCGCATGGTGAACAGTATCTGGTGACATCCTATAAATTTCACGTGTTTTGGCCAGTTTAAACACATCTTTTTCTTCTCTTCATCTCACACGTATATATATATATATATATATATATATATATATATATATATTATAATTTTAATTTTAATAATAATAAGGGTATGTTAGCAAATGTTGTAAGGGTGTAAGTCGAAATTATGTCCGTGTAACGCTACGCTATTATTAATCATTGTAAGTTATGTTCAACCTTTTTAAATTAATGTCTCGTAGCTAAGTTATTATTATGCTTATTTAAGCCGAAGTAATCATGATGTTGGGCTAAAATATTAAAATTGGGTAATTGGGCTTTGTACCATAATTGGGGTCTGGACAAAAGAACGACACTTGTGGAAATTAGACTATGGGCTATTAATGGGCTTTATATTTGTTTAATTAAATGACAGTTTGTTAATTTAATATAAAGATTTACAATTGGACGTACTTATAAATAACTACATACACTCAATCGGACACGATGGGCAGGATATTTATAAGTACTAATAATCGTTCATTTAACCGGACACGGGAATGGATTAATAGTTAATGGACTTATTAAAACAAGGGTGAATTATGTACAAGGACACTTGGCGTAATTGTTAACAAAGTATTAAAACCTTGGGTTACACGCAGTCAATATCCTGGTGTAATTATTAAACAAAGTATTAAGACCTTGTTATAGTTTAAGTCCCCAATTAGTTGGAATATTTAACTTCGGATATAAGGATAATTTGACGAGGAAACTCGCACTTTATATTTATGACTGATGGACTGTTATGGACAAAAACCAGACGGACATATTGAATAATCCAGGACAAAGGACAATTAACCCATGGTAATAAACTAAAATCAACACGTCAAACATCATGATTACGGAAGTTTAAATAAGCATAATTCCTTTATTTCATATTTAATTGCACTTTTAATTATCGTACTTTTTAATTATCGCAACTTTATTTATTGTCATTTACTTTACGCACTTTTATTTATCGCAATTTCATTATTGACTTTTACTTTACGCTTTAAATTAAGTTGTATTTATTTTTAATATTTTACATTAGGTTTTAACTGCGACTAAAGTTTTAAAATCGACAAACCGGTCATTAAACGGTAAAAACCCCCTTTTATAATAATAATACTACTTATATATATTTTTGTATTTTTACAATTATAAGTTAAAAATATAGCGTTAAACTTGGCAAGTTCCCTGTGGACGAACCGGACTTACTAAAAACTACACTACTATACGATTAGGTACAATGCCTATAAGTGTTGTAGCAAGGTTTAGGTATATCCACTCTATAAATAAATAAATAACTTGTGTAAAATTGTATCGTATTTAATAGTATTTCCTAATAAAAATATAACTATTTTGTATACACCTCGCATAATATCAAGTATTTTTGGCGCCGCTGCCGAGGACCTGCTTAAACGCCGGAAGCGAAACGCTATATAAAAAAAAAAGATTCTTAGTTTACTTTTGTAAAAATACGCTTTTGTAAAAATACGTTTTAATTATTAAAAATACAAAAATATAAAAAGAAAAAAAAAATTATATATTTTTAATAGTTTGTTAAATATATATAAAATTATAAAGTTTCCTTATTTTTATTTTAGTTCTTAAAATATAAGTTTTTATTTATATAAATATTTTATAAAAACAGAAAATTAAATATAAAACAAATATATATATATAAGTAATCGAGCTACACTGTAGCAGCCCAGATTCTGACCCGAAACCCTACTCCATGCGACCGCATGGATTTATAATGCAAAGACCATGCGATCGCATGGCCTGATCTGACACGCCACAGTTTGACCTATTTCAGCATTAATTACGGAATATTAATTATTATTATTATTATAAACCCTAATTAGGGTTATTTATTTAATTAATTAATTTAGTTTTTAGTTTTAATTTGTAATTTAAGTTTTAATTAGTTTTATTAAATATAAAATTGATACTTTTATAAATAAATAATAAAAAATAATATTTTTATAAAAATTGTATTTTTTTACAACTTTAAGTTTTTTTTTATTTTGTATATTTTTATTTGTTTTAGCGTAATATTTGTATTTTTCGTTCGTATTTAGTTTTAAGTCATAGTTTTTGCCATAGTTATTTTTATTTCTAGATTTTTAGGCTTTGCCGTAAAATCCCTTAAGTGCTTTTTCTTTAGACTAAGATTTAGGTGCTTTAGAATTTTGCGACGCCGTTTTATAAATTTTAGTACTTTTTAAGTTATTGCCGTTTTGGATATAGAATTCCTTTTAAGCTTTAATATCTTTAGACGTAACTTTTAATTTTTAGTTTTTAGACTTTTAAGTTTCGACGCGCTCTTTTTGTTATTATTCATTTTTAATTATTATTTTTATTATTATTATTATGCGGGTATACGGGCCGGGTAAACGGGCCGGGTAGACGGGTCTTTATTTAAACCCAGACCCGAACCCGAATATTTTTTGAAAATCAATCCCATACCCGGCCCGAGACCCGTAGACCCGGACCAGGCCCGGCCCAATTATGTCGGGTTTCGGTTTTCCCCATCGGGTTCGGGCTTTTTCGCCATCCTTACCCGACTCTCATCCCTTTGAGATTTCAACAAATACCGGGGTGGTAAACCTCCCCTCCCTTTGAGCTAAGGGAAACATTCTCATGACCACCATCACTTAGCATTAACATTAACCAATCATTCATTACTTTACCTTCATTGATTAACTCTTTGAGTTTGACTTTTTTGCGTTTTGACAAATTCGAAACTAGGCGTTTTCTCAAATGTTCTTCCTTTTTGGATGAAGCCCGATGCACCCACCCAGATAATTTTCTCATGGGCTTATCAATAATGTCATTTTGACTTTTGGGCTTATTTGGGTTTCCCTTGGTCAATCCCCCACTACATTTAGTTGGTGAACCAACTTGTTTTGTGCTTGTGATGCATTGCACACTAGCAATAACTTGTGGTGTGGTCAATGGTATTGATGGTGCTTTAACACATTTAGTTCGTATGCTTAAGCATTTCCCCTTGTCTCTAAGAGTCAATTTCCCAGTTGTAAAGTCAAAGAAAGAGCTCGCGGTTGCCAAAAATGTCTTTCCCAAAATAAGGGGTACAATCGGGTCTTCCTTAATATTGACAATGACAAAGTCAATGGGAAATTCCATGTCCCCTACCTTAACAATTAAGTCTTCTGCGATCCCCACACTAGAGCTAATTGATTGATCAATTAACTTAACTCCCATTGTAGTAGGTGAAAGGTCACCTAAGGCGAACCTTTTATAAACGGAGTAGGGCATGAAGTTAATACTTTCCCCTGAGTCAGCTAAAGACGTAAACATCTCTGACCCATTTACATTGCATGGGATAAGGAAAGGTCCGGGATCACCCATTTTTGATGGTAGGTTACATTTCTTTAAAATATCATCACACTCCTTTTCAAGAAAGCGGTGGATGCTTGCTCAACATCTCCCTTTTTGGCCATGAGTGTCTTAAAAAATTTCCCATAATTGGGCATATTCTCAAGCACCTCCGCCAAAGGGAGTTTAACATAAATGTTTTCGTTATCGGTTAAAGTTGACTTACAATCCATATCCATTAGATGTGTAAGAGGTAATGATTGAGGATGTGAGACCGGTGTCTCATATTTCTCCTTGGTTGATGTAGCAAGAACCTTGAACGCGTTCTTTTGCTCCTTTGCATTCAATAAAGTCTCGACCTTTAGCTCTTTCTCAACCTTTCCCAACTTAATTCGCTCAAATCCACCCTTTAATCCCTTGCATATCGACTCGGTAGCCTCCATGGACATCACACTTTTAACTTGATAGGGAAAGAACGTTGCTTCGTCCGAATCCTCCGAAAATTTGAATACCGCATAATCTATCATATCGATTTCCAACGCTTCATCCAAGTTATACTTGTCTTCTTCAACGCCGAATGTGAAAACATGAGGATATTCGGGATGATCCTCTTCGGTTGAATCCATCGAGTTCACTTGAGCATAAGTATTATTGAGATTTGATTAACTCGCTTGGTTGTTGTTTAGATTGGTAGTGTTGCTCTCGATAGGAATAACTCTAGTATTGATGTGGTTTTAGTGTTGTTGGTTGTGTTGGTTGTTTCGGTTATTATTGTAATTGCTGTTTGGGTTAACTTGTGTGTTTGAAGGTAAGGTTCCGTGAGGTCTTTCAACAACTTGATTGGAAAGTCTTCCAACGGCACTTTCAAGGTTTTGGAATGAGGCTTTTCTTGGTTTCGTATTTGTTGCTTCAAGAGCTCGTTCTTTTTCATTAGGAAAGCTCCGGTTGATTCTACCTTCTTGATATAATTTTGCATGATTTCCTCTAAGCTCTTCGAAGGTTGGGATTGTTGAATGTTTTGGTGAGGTTGTTGATTGTAACCTTGGTTATTTTGTGGTTGACTATAACCTTGGTTGTTTTGATAATTCGAATTGGATTGGTTGTTATAAGGTTGGTTGTTATAAGGTTGTTGGTTTTGGTATTGGAAGTTGTTGTTTCGGTTTTGGTTATAGTTCTTGTTATAAATTTGGTTTTGGTTTAGGTTTTGGTTTGCGAATCCGGGTGGTGTATTGGTTTAGGTGTTAAATGAAACTTGCGTTTGATTAGGATTGTAGTAACCTTGGTTTGATGTTCCTCCCTGTTGATAGTTTTGAGTACTCACGTAATTTACATGAGCATCCGAATTCATGGAAATGTCATCAAGATCGACATGATTGCATTGAGTAATTTGAGGGAAATTCTTCGTGCGATGTGGATCCTCGCATCGTTGACAACCTACTTGCATTGCAACTACCGATTGTTGTAGCTTCTTCAATTATTTCCCATACATTTGAAATTGATTGTTCAAGCTTGCAAGCATCACTTGCTCATTATCACTCTCAGCTTGTGCTACACTTTTCCTTGTCAAATCTCGTGGTGAAGGTGCCCATTCGTATGTGTTAACCTACATGTCTTCTAACAAAATTTTGGCCGCATTTGGTGATTTATACCCGAATACCCCACCGGATAAAGAATCAAGATATTTCTTAGTCAAAGCATTAGTACCCCGGTAGAATATATTGATGTACTCCTTCTTCATCAAACCGTGCGGTGGGCAAAATCTTAGCATTTTCTTGAATCATACCCCCGCATCATACAAAGTCTCATCACCTCGTTGGGTGAATCCATTAATCTCCATTCGAAGTCGTTCTACTTTTGACGGTGGGAAAAAGTGATTGATAAACTCATTGGCTAAATCTTGAAAAGTCCTTATGGAATCGGATGGCAAACTCCTTAACCAAACTTTTGCTTCTCCTTGAAGTGTAAAGGGGAATGCCCTTAACTTAAAAGCGTCATCGGTGACATCCTTGTTTTTAATATTAGTATATTACTAAACTTTAAATTGATAAATATAATAAATATTAATGAAATAATTAATAATATAAATATTAAATAACAATTTTTATCGCATAACAACTAATAATCAAACATACACGGACTATTGAGCCTTTCAATACTTAAGTGACCCGTCAGCGTCTAGGTTCGAGCAGGAGCCTTTAAATCAGAACCCCAACAACCCTCCCCTAAAGGAAGACAATCATCACTCGTTTTCAAAAAATATAAATTACCAAAGTATATCTAACTTCCGTATTTACCGCGCTCCCCGGCAGTGGCGCCAAAAAGTTGATGTGCAAAAGTGTGTAGTGCTTAATTTGCCTTTCAAACTTTTAAATTTATAAAACTTTTATTAATACACTTTTAACACCCTAACGAGCAACAAAACTCAATCAGAGGTAGTATTTTAGGTTATCGTACCAATAGAGCGTAGATGCATTATAAGTTGTTTTATCCTATAGTTTAATTCTTATTAAAGAATTAAAGATATATTTTTATGTCTTTTATGGGATAGATTTATCTCTTAGGAAAGAGATACTTTTTAAGATAAACAAAATAAAATAAAGCAGGAAACTTAAGATACAAAATAAACAGATAAAAGTAAAAGTAGTTACATGAACGACCAATTCATAAGGAAATCATATTAAGCAAGTTTCATGACTTATATTAACACCAAGCAGAATAACAATCATAGACCAATTATTATCTTTTAATAGGCTAAGCTAAGTGTCGCATATCATTCAACAAGCAGGACATAAAGCATATGCTAGATATGTGATGTGCATAACTAACATCTTAATTCTTCATGTTCAATTCAACTACATGATACATACCAATCTTGTGATCAGGATCAATATGCAAATAGACTGACAAATTATATAAGCTATTAAAAACCAAGTAGATCGACTCAAGTTACTAGCTGAAAGTCAATTACTACTAAGTTCTCATGCAATCATTAAATAAACAAATCCAAACGAAGGTTCTTCGATTAAGCCTAACAATATTAAACTCTATTATATAAGCGTAATTCCAATTAAAGAAGTTTATCACTATTATGCTGTTTGATGAACTAGATCTAAACAAGTAGCATGAATCGAATAATAGATTATCTGATTAAGTACTATTCAACCCTAAAATCATGTTATCTAATCATTAAGCATGACACACAAGTATATTAAAGCATTACAGATTCAAAACAGTTCAAATATCATCACAGATACTCGACCATACAGATCTGGAAAAGAACAAAAAACTGTGAACGATGAAAACTAGGTGTTAATACCGAAATTATCGTTACCTCAGAAAGGACATAAATTGAGAAATAACCCAAAACGCTTGAATTCATTTAAAATGGAATATAAGAGAATAAAAAGGCAAAGAAAGAAACTAAGTGTGGGGAGAATGTACCAAATTATTCAATTAAAAACTATCTATCACATGTTTCTGTAAAGTTATTGCAGGTACTTTTGTTTTGGTCGATTTTAATCAGTTTTACCCGATTTACTGTAATATATTTGAAAAAAAAGATGGATCTACACGAAGAATCAATTCCATTATTAAAAGGAAGTAAAGTCTTCTGAAAAAGACACGCGCTTCTTGATTTAGGTCAAGAAGTTGTCGTCCAGACCAGCTGTAGGTTGACGAAAAATCAAGAAAAGTCATCTCTAAAATCAGCAGGAAATCCACGGACCTCAGCATTAAACAGGGTCGCCAAGTGGTCAGATTTATCCTAACTATGAGAAGGATTTATCTCGTACAATGGGGGGCACCGTGCAAATTAGCTCGATAAGACTAATGAATCAGATCCCCAGAAAGGATAATCTCCTTAAAGATTAAAAATCAGCTTTTAAGACTGATATTACTCAATCCTTAAGATTGACCTTAAAGATTGAGAATTCAAACTCATGGAATTCAATGATATCTAAACTCGAGCTTGAACGAGAAAATATTTTGATCAAATTATAAACTGATTTGTTTTCTGAAAACCCATTTTCAATGCGCTCATTACCATTGAACGTAAAATCCTAGGAATTCACCTGGAATTCATTAGGTCACCTGAACCAAATCGGGTGTCAACCGTAAGAACGGTGGTTGCATAGCATGATCGAAGACAGGACCTTGTGCCAGACCGAAAAATCATAGGATGATCTTTACTATTGCTCCTACAAAGGATAGTAATAGCATCCGACACGTTTTTGGACCATAATCAAATGCATGTCATTGGACATTGCCTTAACAGTTGCTTGTTCATCGCTTTCCTTTACAACCGGACAGTAGTTTGCCGAAAGGTAATATACGGGACAAGTAAACTGGACGTGTTGCTTTCCTAATACAAGGTTAGCAAGTGGGTGACACAAAACCATAAGTTTTGAGCTAAAATTTTCAAATCTGAAACCCACAAAACCCACAAAAATATTTTGCAAACACCGGTGAAGGGTTATTCCGGAAAACTTATCTAGGGTAAAAGCTAGATTGAATTTTCAAAAGATCAAATGTTTTCATAAAGATCCAATTTCCTAACGGATCTACATTTTCATAGTCATGTGGGACTGTAAACCGCCTTTCAAATGTGCACTTTGCTTTAGAAACCGAAAGTAAATCGGCTATTTGATTGTAAGTGTCGTTGACCTAAACCCGAGGCAACTGTGGATGACACACCCACCTTTAACCATGGTTCTATCATTACTATCATTGTTTATACCACCATATCAAAATCACTGATGTACAAAGTGTGATGAATAAAAAAGTGATTCATGTATGTTTTTATTTCAAGTTCTGTATTGCTTGAGGACAAGCAACGCTCAAGTGTGGGGATATTTGATAAGGCTAAAAAGGAACATATATTTCATAGCAATATCCCTCCTAAATAATAGGTTTTCATATGTAATTGTGTTATATTTTCATTGTAATTATTTAAATAAATAAGTGCGAAGACAAAAGGCGAAAACGAAGATTTGAAGACACAAACGTCCAAAAAGCTCAAATGTACAAGATACAATTCAAAAGGTTCAATTTATTGATGAAAAACGTCTAAAAATGACAAGAGTACAAGTTACAAAACGCAAAGTACAAGATATTAAATTGTACGCAAGGACGTTCAAAAATCCGGAACCGGGACATGAGTCAACTCTCAACGCTCGACGCAACGGACTAAAAATTACAAGTCAACTATGCACAAGAATATAATATAATATATAAATAATTATATTAATTATTTATATTTTATATTTATATATTTATTATGTCGACAAGCTAGGAGCCAAAAGTTTGTGAGCTGGATTTTCAAACTCCACTACTCGCGGAGTTTGCAGGCATAAAACTCCACGACTCGCGGAGCTGTCAGAAATCAAAATGCCTATAAAAGGCCATGCATTCGTTCGATTTTAATATATAAAAAATAAATAAATAATAATAATAATACTCCGTAGTATAATAAAAATAAATAAATAAATAAATAAATAAATATATATATATATATATATATATATATATATATATATATATATATATAGTATAGATTAGTGTTATATTAGATTAGTTTGGGTTATGTAAAGGTTATTTTACGGGTTTTTGAAGTCGAAATTCTGTCCGTGTAACACTACGCGATAAATACTCAATGTAAGTTATGTTCTCCTTTTTAAATTAATGTCTCGTACTTAAGTTATTATTATGCTTATTTGAGCTAAAGTAATCATGATGTTGGACTAAATATTAAAGACGGGGTAATTGGGTTTTGTACCATAATTGGGGTTTGGACAAAAAAACGACACTTGTGGAAATTAGACTATGGGCTATTAATGGGCTTTATATTTGTTTAACTAAATGATAGTTTGTTAATTTTAATATAAAGATTTACAATTGGACGTCCCTATAAATAATCATATACACTCGATCAGACATGATGGGCGGGATATTTATATGTACGAATAATCGTTCATTTAACCGGACACGGGAATGGATTAATAGTCTATGGAATTATTAAAACAGGGGTGAAATTATGTACAAGGACACTTGGCGTAATTGTTAACAAAGTATTAAACCTTGGATTACACGCAGTCGATATCCTGGTGTAATTATTTAACAAAGTATTAAAACCTTGTTACAGTTTAAGTCCCCAATTAGTTGGAATATTTGATTTCGGATATAAGGATAATTTAACGAGGACACTCGCACTTTATATTTATGACTGATGGACTGTTATGGACAAAAACCAGACGGGCATATTAAATAATCCAGGACAAAGAACAATTAACCCATGGGAATAAACTAAAAATCAACACGTCAAACATCATGATTACGGAAGTTTAAATAAGCATAATATATTTTATTTCATTTTTCCTCGTACTTTTATTTATTGTCATTTTAATTATTGTTATTTATTTTATATTATTATTTAAATATCGTCATTTACTATACGCTTCGCTTAAAATATAAATCGACAAACCGGTCATTAAATGGTAAACCCCCTTTTATATATTATTATATATAATTATATATATTTTGTACAAATATAGTTGTTTAAAAATATAGTGTGCAATAAGCCCGCTCCCTGTGGAACGAACCGGACTTACTAAAAACTATACTACTCTACGATTAGGTACACTGCTTATAGTGTTGTAGCAAGGTTTAGGTATATCCCATTTGTAAATAAATAATTAAAACTTGTGTAATTTTTAATAGTATTTCCTTGTAAAATTTAATAGTATTTTATACCCCTTAGCTTTAACATCAAGTTTTTGGCGCCGCTGCTGGGGAATCGGCGAAACTCTATATTTTTAATTTATTTTTGTATAAATATATTTATATATATTTTTAGAAAAACAATATAAAATTATTTAAAAAAAAACCGAAAATGCAAACTCCACGACTCGCGGAGTTTGAAGGCTTAAAACTCCACGACTTGCGGAGCCGCCCTGACCAGCCTGACCAGAAACCCTATTTCGCATTAATTACGGAATATTATTAATTATTATTATTTATAAACCCTATTTAATTTATTATTATTAATATTTAGTTTTAGTTTTTAAATTAATTTGTATTTTAAGTTTAATTAGTTTAATATATATAAAAATTAATACTTTTTTAAAATAAAAATATGAAAATAATATTTTTATAAAAATAAATAATTTTATCAACTTTAAGATTATTTTTATATTTTGTATCTTTTTATTTGTTTTAGCGTAATATTTGTATTTTTCGCTCGTATTTAGTTTTAAGATATAGTTTTTGCCGTAGTTATTTTTATTTCTAGATTTTTAGGCTTTACCGTAAAATCCCTTAAGTGCTTTTTCTTTAGACTAAGATTTAGGTGCTTTAGAATTTTGCGACGCCGTTTTTATATTTTAGTACCCTTTTTAAGTTATTACCATTTGGGATATAGTTTTTCTTTTAAGCTTTAATATTTTTAGGCGCAATTTTTAATTCTTAGTTTTTAATTTCTTTTTAAGTTTCGACGCGCTACTTTCTTATTTTTATTTTTCGACGCCTATTATTTTTCGACACTTTTATTTTTCGACGTTTTTCGACGCGCACTCTTTTTCTTTCTTATTTCTCGACACGCTAGTTTTTAGGACTTAGAAATTTTCTCTACTTCTTCTCTAAAATTTCTTTAAATTTCAACGAAAAATTATTTTAAGTGGTTAAATTGATAGACATCCAAATTTTCTGCTTCATAGTAATAGTTGAATTTGTTAGTGGCTGAGTTGTGAGCTTCCGATTTAAAGGGTTCTGGCTCCCTGCTGCATCTATTGTGTAAGACCCTAATCAGTTTGTACAGCAGTGTAAATATGTTACATAGAGTGTGGGTGATGTTGTGCAGTTAAACGGAAGTCACTGAGTGAGCTGAGCCTAGTGCGCGCCGCGCACACTAAAGGGAACGCGCCGCACACCCCTTACTGTAGCCGGGTTCCAGCTTTTTAAATCAGATATTTTGATGGGCATTTTGGTAAATTCACTTATGGATGAATTAAAGGCCCTAGATCAGTTTGGTTGAGCCTCATTACTCCATTTCTAACCACCAAACTTCATCCACTTAAATCCTAGTGAGAGAGTGTGATTCAAGTGTGAGAAAGCTCAAATCGGAGAAGAAGAAGCGTGTTTCGGGTATGAATAATCGTTCATTTAACCGGACACGGGAATGGATTAATAGTCTATGGAATTATTAAAACAGGGGTGAAATTATGTACAAGGACACTTGGCGTAATTGTTAACAAAGTATTAAACCTTGGATTACACGCAGTCGATATCCTGGTGTAATTATTTAACAAAGTATTAAAACCTTGTTACAGTTTAAGTCCCCAATTAGTTGGAATATTTGACTTCGGATATAAGGATAATTTGAAGAGGACACTCGCACTTTATATTTATGACTGATGGACTGTTATGGACAAAAACCAGACGGGCATATTAAGTAATCCAGGACAAAGAACAATTAACCCATGGGAATAAACTAAAAATCAACACGTCAAACATCATGATTACGGAAGTTTAAATAAGCATAATATATTTTATTTCATTTTTTCTCGTACTTTTATTTATTGTCATTTTAATTATTGTTATTTATTTTATATTGTTATTTAAATATCGTCATTTACTATACGCTTCGCTTAAAATATAAATCGACAAACCGGTCATTAAATGGTAAACCCCCTTTTATATATTATTATATATAATTATATATATTTTGTACAAATATAGTTGTTTAAAAATATAGTGTGCAATAAGCCCGCTCCCTGTGGAACGAACCGGACTTACTAAAAACTATACTACTCTACGATTAGGTACACTGCCTATAGTGTTGTAGCAAGGTTTAGGTATATCCCATTTGTAAATAAATAATTAAAACTTGTGTAATTTTTAATAGTATTTCCTTGTAAAATTTAATAGTATTTTATACCCCTTAGCTTTAACATCAATCATATATAAATTTTGAGGGTAAAAGATGTATATAAATTTTGAACCATGTCACAATATCGTTTCATCATATCCTGAACAAAGTCAGGCTGTGAAAACAAGTGAACCATCGTACATGATCAAGTGGTGCTTTCTTTTAGAAAGTTTTAATTACGTAACCACCACCTACTACACATCCTACGTAGCATGCTATCATCGTTCATCTTCTCAAGGTTAACAGTATCATGACTTCCGGGGACTCATCGGAACGTACTAAAATAGACAATCAAAACACGTCGTCTGGTAATCAGCAGACGCAAGCTATGACTACGGGGGCAGGATATACGCCTTACTCTCCACCAGTGTCCGGCGAGCCTTTCCAAAGGTACAAGCCGATATATCCGGATGGAATTACACCGCCAAGGGCAAACTCACCAGTCACAACCACGCGGCTGGATTTTTCCTCGGTGGACCCAATGGTCATCTTGGTGGGCACTAGCGGTGAAACAATAGGTCCAGATGTGGTATGCTGCGACCAGGTACCTATTTACAGTACCGCGGTTTCAATCCCTCTGCTTGCGCAGGGTGTTCAGCAAAATTCGTCGTTTACACCATTGCAACCTTGGCAACCACCGCGTCCAGTATCACAGTTTCTGACCCCTGCGGATGCGCAGGCATTACTTAATAGTTGGGGGTTTGGTGTCATTCTAGACGCAAACTCTCATTGGACGCCAATAACTGCGCAACAGCAAAGCACTGCGCATACAGTTGGGACCTTAACAGCATACCTTCAGGTTTCGCAGATGTCTGCACCATAGGTTTCGGTCCCTTTGCAACCACCTGCATACTCTGCGCCGTCAGGTCTTCCCTCTTTTCCGATGCAACAGCCTTGGTTATATCCGCAGACGTCGGTGCAACCTTGGCAAAATATACAGGGACAGGCAAATCTTGCAGGTCAATTTATGCAGGCTGAACCTCCGGACATGGTTCACTTGTTTTCACAGCCTGACTTTGTTCAGGATATGATGAAACGTTTCTTCGTAGGGCTAAAAGGAGATCCTGTTAAACCACCTTTTGAGCTGCCAACCACTTTTGATAAGTTTCCTCCACATATAACTGCATATCTGTTTCCTTCAGCGCCAAAGATACCTCACACGTTAGGTACTTACAATGGCTTAACTGATCCAGATGATTTTTTGCAGCATTTCGAGAGCGCAATGCGAACCCAAGGTTAGGTGGATCCGGTTGCGTGTCAGATATTTCCCATGACGTTGCAGGGCATTGCTCGCGAATGGTTTAATAAACTCCCGGCGGATAGCATATCCGGGTTCTTGGATCTGCGGGCGTAGTTTTTGCTGCAGTATCAAAATCAATGGCCGCGCAAATGCTCCCACATTGAATGTCACTATATTGTGCAGAAACCCAAGGAATCTTTGGGAGAATTTCTCACGAGATATACTAATGAGTGCCTGCGCATACCAGATCTTAAGCCAAAGCAAAAATTTCTGGGCTGATACATGGTATAAGTACAGAGCGTCATCCAATGCTGGTAAGGCGTCTGCGCCATACAGTCTCAACAACTTATGCTGAAGCGCTTAATGAATGCCATGACTATATGCGGAGTGGCGAAGATAATGATATTCCAACAGCTAGCTCATGCAACGAAAGGAACGACAATGATGATCGTTCTCGCGATCAAAATCGCGGTAACAGCTCTCACGGAAGATACCCTAGTGGTGGTCCTATAAGAAATGATAAAGGGCGAACAAGTGGTGGTTTTCGAAACAATAATCAGCGCGGTATTAATAATCAGAACTATGCGCTGCTCAAAAGCTTATCTAAAACACCAAAAGAAATTTTGGCAACTGAACCAGTATGCGCAACCTTTGCGGTTCCAACTCTGCTGACCGAATTTGGCAAGCGGGATAAAATAAAATACTGCGAGTTCTATGACGATCACAGACATGACACCAATCGGTGTAAAAATTTAATGGAGCGAGTGCTGGAAGCGCTACGCGCAGGAAAATTGGATCATCTCAAGCCGCCAAAAAAAGATAAGGGAAAGGCCGCGGAAGAAAGTTCAAAAGCCAAAACGTTCGCATGGCAAAAAAACAAATAAAGATAAAAGCGCCGATGTAACCATCAATATGGTTGACGCAGACAAAGTTGGCCAGCAAAGGAAATACAATGACTACCAGGATTGGGAGCTGATTCCAATTTCATTCCCTCCCGTAATGTTGATTGACACATTTAACGAGCCCATTATCATCAAGTGTCGCATTTCTAATTGCGGAATACAGATCAAATGCATGCATGTTGACACCGGGAGTGGCGTCGACATTATGTATGAGCATTGCTATTATTTCCTTCCTGCAGAAGTTAAAGCGCAGTTACGCCATCCCGATATTACGCTATCAGGGTTCTCTGGAGAAAGTTCATGGCCGCTAGGCCGGATAGAGCTAATAATAGAGCTTGCGCACGATAAAGATCCGCAGTTGGTCAGACACGAGTTAGTTGACTTTTATGTGGTTCGTTCGACTTTGCGTTACAATGCGCTACTAGGGAGAAATTTCATACGACGTTTTAATATTATACCATCTGTAGTGCATGGCTTGATTAAGTTTCCTACAATGGGAGGAATTGCCACGATTGCGTCACATCAAACAACCGATTTATGTGGTTCAGTGGTGCCTGTAAACATTCCCAGCATAGGAGAACAACTTGCAAGCAGTACGGTCATAGCTAACCGTTTGCATCCGGATAATCGTATCAAACTCGGCTCAGGCTTGTCGGCCGAAACTAAGGCCAAGTTACATGGAATATTATCCTCAAACGCAGATGTTTTCGCATGGAAAGAGTCAGACATGACTGGTGTGACGACCCATAAATTTCCGAACAAATTTAAACTTAACCTTTACATGGTTCCGACACGATAAGCAAAGTTTGTTAAGTTGAGTCTCAAAAATTTTGAACTAATTCATATATTCATTTGACCTTCGACTGCTCTCGACGATTCACGAACAATTATTTGTAAATAGATATATGTGTATATATATATATTTAAATAGTAATTGAAATATAATTTCAAATATTATATGATTTAGTTTTTAGAATTAATTATATGATTTAATTATAAGAATCAAATTGTAAAATAATAAACGATATAAAATGTTGTTATTTCGAATGAATCTATTTATATATATACATATATAAAGTATATTAAAAACAAATATTAAATGATTGTAATACTAGTTGGATGTTCTGATTGATATTAAGCAAACTAAATTCAAACTTATATGAATTTAAAATAAACGGTGATCCGAAAATGAGTTCTATAAATTATAGACTTATTAAAAATGTATTTAGGAGCTGTTTGTTAAATTTTAGAACTTTTTATATTTTACCCAGAATTGGGAGGGACAATTGATGTAATTTTTATTTAACAAATTAAGGATCGAATTTGATACGATAATGACCAAAATAAAAAAATATCGCCAATCTAAAAATTTGGGATTTTTCTGAAAGACTTTTATCCTCCACTGATTCACAACGGGATACGAAATAGTAGTTCGTAAAAATCGTCGGTAATATACAACCAACTGATTATCACGGGATTGTTAAATTATCGATGTTTGTTGAGTTGTTTCCCGCTATCTTAATTTTATATAATATACATGTACGTATTTCTCAAGTGAGATGCAAACATCCACTTATGATTGTCTGTTTCATTTATGTTTCTTATTTCTCACCATTCAATATATATACATATATATATATATATATATATATATATATATATATATATATATATATATATATATATATATATATATATATATATATATATATATATATATATTGGTGCATGAAAGACAGATAGATAATCAATCATCACCACCAACACCCATTTTCATATTATGTATTTTTCTTTTTCATGAGCCATCTTCACCACCGCACATCATAACAACCCGGACCACCAACATCGTGAACCTCCAACCCTCGTCACCTTAATATCACCAACTAGCCAACACTCACCTCCCCGACACCATGAACACCTTCACCAACCGTTACCATCCACATCCAAATCGTCTTCCACTTCTTCTACTCACTAAACCCGGCCATCTCATTCCTATTATTTCTTTTCGATTACAATCAAATTTTTCTTTTAGTTCATCATAATCAGAGACATAAGCATCGATCAGTATTGTTGATTTCCTTTCCTGTTGTGATTAACATCAGGCCGACATCTATTATAATCCGAATTTCATTATGCAATTCACCTCTTTCTTAAAAAGGTTAGCGTGTAATGAATGGTGAAAAGAGACGATGACAATTAGTGATGCTCGAGGATTACAGTGTATGTTACAATTGCATTCCTCTAGTTTTTAGTTTCAACTGAGTACTCAGGTTAAACTATACATCTATCTGTTTCCTTTCGCATTATGAAGTTGTTTCGATGCCCACATATCACCGCCGTTACCCAAGAAACACCACAATCGTCACCTTGAATCACCACCACCTATTGACACTTCCTCTTTTCTTGAATGTAAACCCAAATCAACACCACCCCAATCCCAAACCATCACCATGATGACCACCCTACAACCTCTTTCTTTGGCACAACACTTTTGGTATATTTGAGCCGATCATCATCTTCAAACATCATCACAGCCATCACGAACTATCAACCCTCAAAAGTATGATTTACAGTTAACCAAACACAAACCATTTACTAAATATTGCTGCTCACGTTTTATCTTAAAACATATTATAGAAAGATATCGAGCTATAATGGACCACTTGATAGAATTTTGTCGATTACATAAGTGGAGGACAACTTTTTTTGTTGTTGTTTTGCTTCTTTTCTTTTTGTTGATCTAGCCGACAAGAAAACATATACAAACCATAAACTAGAATGCTTTTTAGGCTTAGTAATGATCGAGCTATTCGTGGGCTCATGATAGGATTTTAGCCAAATCCATAATGGGCCATTGACAAGCCCCAGTCAGAGAATTTGAACTGCTTTAGTACTTTGATATTTATATATGGGGATATTCTAGATGCATTTTATTAATGTCGGTTACCAGGTGTGTTCAATCCATATGAATGAATTTTAAACACTTACGAGTGTATGAATATTGATTAAATGAAATCTTGTGGTCTATTAAAATTATGGAAATGATTGATTACGATAAACTAATGAACTCACCAACCTTTTGGTTGACACTTGAAAGCATGTTTATTCTCAGGTACGAAAGAAATCTTCCGTTGTGCATTTGCTCATTCTAGAGATATTACTTGGAGTCATTCATAAAATATTTCAAAAGACGTTGCATTCGAGTCGTTGAGTTCATCAAGATTATTATTAAGTCAATTATAGTTGGATATATTATGAAATGGTATGCATGCCGTCAACTTTCGATGAAAGGAAAGGTTGTCTTTTAAAAACGAATGCAATGTTTGTAAAATATATCATATAGAGGTCAAGTACCTCGCGATGTAACCAAATATAATGTATTCATCCTGATGGATTAGGACGGGTCGTTAGAACTGGGGTTCCGCGTGATATTGTAGAACATAAGTTGAATGTTAACCCATCACTCACACTTGTCAGACAAAAGAAGCGGCATATGGCTCTTGAGCGCAGTGATTGGTTATGCGCAGAAGTAGATAACCTTGTCAAAGCAAACATTCTGCGAGAAGTACGGTATCAGACATGGGTTGCTAATCCTGTGTTGGTGAAAAAGGCTGACGGCAATTGGCGGATGTGTGTCGATTTTAAAGACATCAATAAAGCATGCCTCAAGGATAACTACCCTCTCCCGGATGTGTGTCGAAAATCTTTCATCTGATCGTACTAGATGGATCCCTCCACCAGTTCGAATTCCTCAAATTTCCGACAGTTATTCTGATATGGATTTCCACTCGAACTCCGAAAGGAGTGTAACCGGAATGGATCAACCAATCAGCCATCATCAATTCTGGATGCATTGGGGCTGAGTCCGTAGTCGACCTAATCAATGGAAACGAGAAGAATGCTATCCTTTCCTCCAACCAAATTGCCCTCTTGACGAAGAACTTCAAGCACTTACCGGTGAACATGTCCGAAACACCATTTTCTCTCTCATTTCCAGAGTATCTTGTCACGACTATATACTATACCAAATTTAGATCTTATTTATCCACTCTTCTGAACCGACAATCACCCCGGAGTAATAGAAGAAGTTAACGAAATTCGTGCCCGAGTTGTAGCCTTGGAAAATATAGTGCAAAACATACCAGCTTCAGCAACATCACCAGCACCAACAGGACCATCAATAACAGCACCAGTACCATCAACAATCCATGCCTCAACATCTCATTATGTACCTTGAGTATGATCATCGTTCTACATGACTTTCTACATCATTTATCTTCGTTCGACATGGCGATTATGTAATCTCTAATGTTTTAGAGATTATATATTCTTGTTCTAACGGTAAATCAAATGAGTCTAATATCATATTGACTCATTAATTCCATAATTACATCTGAAGAAAATATATATGTATTTATATTTTCATAAATATTGTAATTAAAAATTCTCTCGTACAAACTGTTAATAGTGAAAATATTTTAACGGGTAGGTAATACCCGAGAAATATTTAGATTTCACATTAATAAGTTACACTGTACATTCTTTCAAATATAATTCAACAGTCATCTACTATCCTATTTACAACCACCGATATACGTATCCGTTCACCGCAAAATAACCATTTTCATTCAATTTCATATTTGGATTTTGATCTATCAGAATCCAACAAGTAGCATAATGAAGAAAACATTGGACAAAATAAAATTTGTTAGAAACAAACAAATTAATTATGAGAAATTTTGCTAAGAATCCACGCTAACTATTCCTATGTAACAACCCAACCCGTTAACCGACCAAAAACGCAGCATAAAAAAAAATTAAAACTGAGCTGTCCAGATGGGGTGCGCGGCACGCACCCACACCTGTCCGCGGCGGGCACAGGGCCTGACAGCCCGCTGTCCACTTTTTCCAATTTTCGCAAAAAGATCTTTTGCTTCCCGATACTTTTCGACCAAACGCTCTTCACAACAATTTATATTAGTTAAAACTAATACGTTCCAATAATAAAATGAGTTTTACGAGATCGGGCCCACATCGGCCGTTTTACGACTTTCGTACAAACTACAAGTTTTCGACCCCATAATTTTTAACACAAAATAAAGACCGAGCATGGCGATTGGGGATACGCTACCCAATCCTAATCAATCCAAAAGCAAGATCTTCTAAAGCAACTATGCGAGTCCACTAGTTCCCACGCTTACCCGAGCCACCGTCTCCAAGCAAATCTATAAAAATGTAAGCAACAAGAGGGTAAGCTAACGCTTAGTGAGTGAGAATATACTATATACATATATATGCATAAACTGGACACGCCACACAATATCAAATAACACATACCGGATCATCCGAGCATATAGCAAGCAAAACTAAGCTTACCGTACAATTGCGATACCACTAGCTACAACATCAATGTAAGTTCACTCACAACGTTATGAACAACACTATCAAGCTTCACCTGAAGGGCTAGCTACAACACATCAATATCAAAACATAAGATAATATAATATCCCCGAACCTACAACCCAAGGCTAAACACTTAACCTTAACAATAAGATGACCGTATAAACCGAGTCACCATGAATCCGCTCTAACCGAAATTCACAACTTAACAATAAGACGATCGTGCAAACCGAGCCATCATGAACCTATATGTGAAGTGATCTCTATAACTGAGAACCGCTTCACCCAACCCGCACCCATCCTACACATACATATGCACATAGGATATTAACACTCACCTTTTCGCCTTGATGAATGCAACCGAGTAATTCCGTAACACGTAAATGGAAATTACCTAATCCATTATCACAAACACAATAACACACTTAGAGTGGATTTACAAACCAACTCAATTCGACACTTAGTGCAAATTCGACCAATTGCACTTACAAACACCAAACGCGTCCAAACTAACCACTAATCACTAATCACAAGTGAAAATGGTCCTAATAAGCCAAAAGAACCCAAACTTAAGTGTTTAACACTTATCAATCTCAAAATCACCCAAAAACCCTAATTTTGACTAAATTCCAAAATTAGTCTTTCAAACACACCAAAAAGGTTCCAATACTTCCATAATCACTAAACCTAGTGATTAAACCCAATTACAAGTCATAAACAAGACCAATTTGTTCGCCAACCCAAAATCCACCAACAATAACAATAAACCCGATTACTAGCATCAACAAACTCACTTCAAGAGTTTTAAATGAGTTTCTCTACAAATCAAGTTCAAACTCTAACTTTGAATATCAAATCAAACAATGAAATTCGGAGTTAGAACTTACCACAACAACCAAAACGTAGCTAGGAATGAGGTGAACAACTTTAAAAACCCGAGCTTTGGTGAAAATCCAACTCTTTTTTTTCCAAATGAAGCTTCCTCTCTCTAAAACTCTTCTCTCTCTAGGGTTTGAAGATGAGAGTAATGAATGGATGTGAAAATGATCCAAAGTTGGATCCAAACCAACTGATAAAGCCTACAGATCCGGCCTCAAGTGAAATGACCAAATTGCCCTTCATTAAACTCAAAATAGAAAAAGGCTGAAATCTGTTGCTGGCAAGGTGCACGGCGCGCACCCATAACTGTGCAAGGCGCGCACAACAGTCTGGGCAGATTCTGACCTTCGTTTAATTCCACAATACTTCATGCATTCAACGTAGCATAATTACACTTTCGTACAATAAATATTAGAGTCTTACATCCTAGCTAACTGTTCCTAGCTAACTGTTAATTTCGTATTACATTTTATTTATCGCAATTTATTTTATCGCAATTTAATCCTCACAATTTTATTTATTGTCATTTAATTTCTGTTATTTATTTTACTCACTTTATTTATCGTCATTTAAATACTGTTATTTATGCATTTTAAATATCGGGACATGTATACAAGGTTTTGACATATCATATCGACGCATCAATATATATTATTTGGAATAACCATAGACACACTATATGCAGTAATGTTTAAGTTAGCTATACAGGGTTAAAGTTAATTCTATAATAATATATATACTTTGAGTTGTGATCGAGTCTGAGACATGTACACGGGTCACGATATGTATTAATTAATTCGAATATTATATATAAAACTATATATGAATTATTGGACTGTTAACTGTGGACTAATAACATTGGACAATTAAAATAAATTAAAATATTGATTATAACATATGAAACTAAATATTTCTTCAAGTTTGCCACTTGAGTTCATCTTAAACCTCATTTGTATCTTGACAATTACAATCTGCGTTCAAACCTTTCATGATTCTTGAAAACACCTCAATCGAGAGGATGAACCAACCGCACTTCATTTACGGAAGAAAAGATTGATACATATAGTGTTGCACCTGAAAAACACTCAGAACCTGAGTAAACGTTTAACACATAGCTGTGCTAATTCCTTTAGTGTTATTATTACCAAAAATAACCTTGCAACTCCTGATCAAGATAGCCAGTTTTGTCATAGCTCCAGCAAGTCAACTTCGACTTTTCGTTCGAAACAACCTTATTATAACCTTGATATATATGCGTCCTCTTTTATTGTTACCGGAGAATCTTTTATATTCCACTAAATTACCAGCAGACGTACCAGCAACCTCGTTGCTCCTTAGCTTAAATCTCTATGGCAAATCAATATATTTATCTATTGAAGTCTTATCATGAACTCATTGGTATCTCGTAACGATAATTACCATACCAAGTATCGGAAGGCATCAATTGATAATCTCGAAATTCTCAACGAATCTACGACAACAATTATATATATATATATATATATATATATATATATATATATATATATATATATATATATATATATATATGACTTCTATCTCTTGAATTTACGAATTTCAATTCTGAATTTCTGAAAAGCGCTTTAGCTTATGAATCAGTTTCCTGAGTTTTGAAAAAGCTGACGAAGCAGTGAAAACTGAAGACTGCCTTAATAGTCAAAAGTTTGATGATAAAGAATGGAGTGTTGGAAAAGCTCAAAAAAAATTTGATACTGAAAAATGAATTGAGCAAATCATGAAAGAGACTCTGAACAAGGACTAAACTTGTACATAAAAGAATCCTGATGATTCTGTTTCTGATGAAATCTTTAACGAATACCTTGCTCCTTAATCGCTCTAAATCATCGTGAATGAATTTCTTCATCACAATTTGATTCAAAAAAATTCTAAGATATTATCGTATCTTTCATTATTAATATCCTCAATATTTCTGAAGATATCTTCATAAATATTCTCGTCCGATAAAAATTATCTCTCCACGCTATATGTGATATATCATAAAAGGAAACTATCTTAGTTTCTATATTCTGTAAACCCTCGAGTTTAAAATAAGAATGCTTTTGAAGTAGTGTTGGAAATTGATGCATGAGTTAGTATAATATAATGACACTTGATCAACGTGATTATATTACAGTAAGTCATGCTGAGTTTCTAATAGAACGTGATGATTCACAGATCATAACGTCATCATGTGTCATGTTACACGACTCTTACATTCTACCTAATCTATAAACATATCAAGAACATATTTTCTTGATAGTTATATCTTTTCTCCTGAATTCTGGTAATATAACCTATCAAGATCGTGCTAATACATTCTTTTTTGTTTAGAACATGATGTTTATCCGAAATTCTATACTTACGAATTCTGGACCGTTACTCGCTTTACTAGAGGTCGGGAGGGTAATAAAAAGGCAAAGAGTTCCAAAATATAAGAGAAAATATAAAGCTCAATAACAACACGGAGGTTACAAACCGTGGATATTAATACGAATAGCAATATAAAGACACGGTATAATTATGAATAGTATCACCCCAAGGTTATATTAAAAGTAAACAAATTTTTCTGGTGGAAGATTGAAAAGAAGGATGACAGAAATGATAATTAGGAAAATATCAGGGATTAGAACTGGATTAAGCATTTTCACAATCTTTTGAATTTGGAGATTTAGTATAGAAGTGGTAAAAATAATGGAACGGAAGAAGTTAATTTATAGTGAAATATCAGATAGAGAAATCGAGACATATCATCGCATTTAATTAGAGAGATCCTAATTTTCTTAAATCCCGAAGAATCAGATCTTATTTAGATTTCAAAGATTTCTTTAAAATCCCTTGAATTTCGGAATTCAACCAAGACAACGTCAAAAGTTAAGATGCACCTTATTTTCTAAATTCAACCATGACTAGTCAAAAGTTATGATGAAACTTGTCTTTCTCATTTCACTATTTAGTGGTAACTTCATTCGTACTCTTTGAATAATTGAATTGTTTTATCTGTATTACTCAATGGTGATAAAAATTATATTTATCAACTCATATTCGTCATGAAAACATTCTTATTGTCATCCATGACCATCCCACTCAAATTTCGGGACGAAATTTCTTTAACGGGTAGGTACTGTGACGACCCAAAAATTTCCGAACAAATTTAAACTTAACCTTTACATGGTTCCGACACGATAAGCAAAGTTTGTTAAGTTGAGTCTCAAAAATTTTGAACTAATTCATATATTCATTTGACCTTCGACTGCTCTCAACGATTCACGAACAATTATTTGTAAATAGATATACGTGTATATATATATTTAAATAGTAATTGAAATATAATTTCAAATATTATATGATTTAGATTTTATAATTAATTATATGATTTAATTATAAGAATCAAATTGTAAAATAATAAACGATATAAAATGTTGTTATTTAGAATGAATCTATTTATATATATATATACATATATAAAGTATATTAAAAACAAATATTAAACGATTGTAATACTAGTTGGATGTTCCGATTGATATTAAGCAAACTAAATTCAAACTTATATGAATTTAAAATAAACGGTGATTCGAAAATGAGTTCTATAAATTATAGACTTATTAAAAATGTATTTAGGAGCTATTTGTTAAATTTTAGAACTTTTTATATTTTACCCAGAATTGGGAGGGACAATTGATGTAATTTTTATTTAACAAATTAAGGATCGAATTTGATACCATAATGACCAAAATAAATAAATATCGCCAATCTAAAAATTTGGGATTTTTCTGAAAGACTTTTATCCGCCACTTATTCACAACAGGATACGAAATAGTAGTCCGTGAAAATCGTCAGTAATATACAACCAACTGATTATCACGAGATTGTTAAATTATCGATGTTTGTTGCAGTTGTTTCCCACTATCTTAATTTTATATAATATACATGTACGTATTTCTCAAGTGAGATGCAAACATCCACTTATGATTGTCTGTTTCATTTATGTTTCTTATTTCTCACCATTCAATATATATATATATACATATATATATATATATATATATATATATATATATATATATATATATATATATATATATATATATATATATATATATATATATATATATATTAGTGCATGAAAGACAGATAGATAATCAACCATCACCACCAACACCCATTTTCAAATTATGTATTTTTTTTTTCATGAGCCATCTTCACCACCGCACATCATAACAACCCGGACCACCAACATCGTGAACCTCCAACCCTCGTCACCTTAATATCACCAACTAGCCAACACTCACCTCCCCGACACCATGAACACCTTCACCAACCATTACCATCCACATCCAAATCGTCTTCCACTTCTTCTACTCACTAAACCCGGCCATCTCATTCCTATTATTTCTTTTCGATTACAATCAAATTTTTCTTTTAGTTCATCATAATCAGAGACATAAGCATCGATCAATATTGTTGATTTCCTTTCCTGTTGTGATTAACATCAGGCCGACATCTATTATAATCCGAATTTCATTATGCAATTCACCTCTTTCTTAAAAAGGTTAGCGTGTAATGAATGATGAAAAGAGACGATGACAATTAGTGATGCTCGAGGATTACAGTGTATGTTACAATTGCATTCCTCTGGTTTTCAGTTTCAACTGAGTACTCAGGTTAAACTATACATCTATCTGTTTCCTTTCGCATTATGAAGTTGTTTCGATGCCCACATATAACCGCCGTTACCCAAGAAACACCACAATCGTCACCTTGAATCACCACCACCTATTGACACTTCCTCTTTTCTTGAATGTGAACCCAAATCAACACCACCCCAATCCCAAACCATCACCATGATGACCACCCTACAACCTCTTTCTTTGGCACATCACTTTTGGTATATTTGAGCCCATCATCATCTTCAAACATCATCACAGCCATCACGAACTATCAACCCTCAAAATTATGATTTACAGTTAACCAAACACAAACCATTTACTAAATATTGCTGCTCACATTTTATCTTAAAACATATTATAGAAAGATATCGAGCTATAATGGACCACTTGATAGAATTTTGTCGATTACATAAGTGGAGGACAACTTTTTTTGTTGTTGTTTTGCTTCTTTTCTTTTTGTTGATCTAGCCGACTAGAAAACATATACAAACCATAAACTGGAATGCTTTTTAGGCTTAGTAATGATCGGGCTATTCGTGGGCTCATGATAGGATTTTAGCCAAATCCATAATGGGCCATTGACAAGCCCCAGTCAGAGAATTTGAACTGCTTTAGTACTTTGATATTTATATATGGGGATATTCTAGATACATTTTATTAATGTCGGTTACCAGGTGTTCAATCCATATCAATGAATTTTAAACACTTACGAGTGTATGAATATTGATTAAATGAAATCTTGTGGTCTATTAAAATTATGGAAATGATTGATTACGATAAACTAATGAACTCACCAACCTTTTGGTTGACACTTGAAAGCATGTTTATTCTCAGGTACGAAAGAAATCTTCCGCTGTGCATTTGCTCATTCTAGAGATATTACTTGGAGTCATTCATGACATATTTCAAAAGACGTTGAATTCGAGTCGTTGAGTTCATCATGATTATTATTAAGTCAATTATAGTTGGATATATTATGAAATGGTATGCATGCCGTCAACTTTCGATGAAAGGAAAGGTTGTCTTTTAAAAACGAATGCAATGTTTGTAAAATATATCATATAGAGGTCAAGTACCTCGCGATGTAACCAAATATAATGTATTCGTCCTGATGGATTAGGACGGGTCGTTTGAACTGGGGTTCCGCGTGATATTGTAGAACATAAGTTGAATGTTAATCCATCACTCACACCTGTCAGACAAAAGAAGTGGCATATGGCTCTTGAGCGCAGTGATTGGTTATGCGCAGAAGTAGATAACCTTGTCAAAGCAAACATTCTGTGAGAAGTACGGTATCAGACATGGGTTGCTAATCCTGTGTTGGTGAAAAAGACTGACGGAAATTGGCGGATGTGTGTCGATTTTAAAGACATCAATAAAGCGTGCCTCAAGGACAACTACCCTCTCCCGGAGATAGACTGGAAGGCAGAATCATTATCAGGTTTTCGGTACAAGTGTTTTCTGGATGCATACAAGGGTTATCACCAAATCTTAATGGCTGCGGAAGATGAGGACAAAACTACTTTTCATACACCGCAGGGAATTTATTGTTATACGAAGATGCCTTTTGGATTGAAGAACGCAGGCGCAACCTATCAGCGCGTAATTGACGCAGCCTTCAAGCACCAAATTGGTAGAAATCTTGAAGCATACGTCGATGAATTGGTAATTAAAAGTAACACCTAAGAAAAGATGCTCGCAGACATCCTAGAAACGTTTGCGTCCCTGCGAAGGATCACCATAAAGCTTAACCCGCTCAAATGCAGTTTTGGGGAAGAGGAAGGCAAGTTTCTGGGTCATGTGGTGACGGCGCGGGGAATAAAAGCTAATCCCAAAAAGATTGAGGCCATTGATAGTTTACCATCTCCAAGAACAAAGAAAGATGTGCAGAATCTATCCAAAAAACTCGCGACGATCATGTGTTTTCTGTAGAAAGCCGCAGAGAGGCAGCTGCCATTCTTCAATACTTTGAAGAATTGTTTAAAGAAAAAAGATTTCGCATGGACTCAGGAAGCAGAATCAGCTTTTCAGGAGATGAAGAAGGTGCTCATTGAGTTACCAACACTCACCGCGCCGGTATCAGGAGAAACGCTTACGCTGTACCTTGCGGCATCGAAAGAAGCTATCAGCTCGGTTCTTATCGCAGATCGCGGAAAGGTAATCAATTTTTTTTACTTATATGAATTATTTATTTCGTGGACAAGTAACGTTGAGGTTTTCTCAGACGCAAATGCCGGTATACTTTGTAAGCAAGATGCTGACAGTAAGCGAAGTAAACTATACACCAATAGAAAAGCTAGTATATGCGCTAGTACACACGGCACGGCATTTGCGCCGGTACTTTCAAGCACATCCAATTGTGGTTCTAACTGATCAACCGATCAAGCAGGTTGGTAAAAACTTAATTTGCGGGAATGTCCGGGGCTACCGCATTGACTAACGCAATCATTTTGCTTTCAGGTGTTATATAAGTCTGAGATTTCTGGCCGAATGGCTAAATGGGCAGTTGAGTTAGGAGAACACGAAATAAATTTTTCTTCGTGAAGCGCGGTTAAGGGTCAAATACTTGCGGATTACCTAGCAGAATTGCCTGCGGATGTTGAGGCATTGGCTGAATAGCAGGATGCGCCTGCACCATCCTTGTCATCATGGGAGTTATTTACCGATGGTGCTTGTAGCTCATCTGGCGCGGGTGCAGGTGTAATTTTATCTGGCCCAGATGGCGAAGAGCACACATATGCGTTGCGGTTCAATTTTGCTGTTACGAACAACGAAGCAGAATATGAGGCTTTGTTAGCAGGTATGCGTATTGCGCATAAATTAAATGTTCAAATTCTGCACACTTATGTGGATTCAAAGCTAGTATGCAGTCAAGTCCGCGGAGACTTTGAAGCGCATGACATAGCCATGCAGCAATATTTATCACTTGTTCATAACCTCGCTGACCAGTTTGAGGCTTTTCAAATCTCCCACGTAATGCGGGGGCAAAATAAGAAGGCGGATACGCTTAGCAAATTGACTGCTTTGGCCTTTGATCATCTGGGGAAGAAAGTTCTTATAGAAGAACTACATGCGAAGTCTATTGTTATGATGCCTTTAGTGGCACCTGTTGAGGAATCCAGCTCGACGTGGATGACACCCATCATTTCTTTTCTGCGAGATGGCACCTCACCTGTGGATTCTGTTGATGCAAAGAAAGTCCGCACTAAGGCACCACTATACGCCCTTGAGGGTGAGGTCCTATATCGAAAAAATTATTTAGGGCCGCATTTAAGGTGCATCGGCCCAAAAGAGGCAGAGGAAGTTATACGCGACGTGCATGAGGGTGCATGCGCTCTTCATTCGGGGCACAAGTCTATTGTGTCAAAAATTATGCGGATAGGTTATTATTGGCCCACTATGTACGCAGATACCGGGCGCATAGTTAAGCAATGCGAATCTTACCAAATGCATGCACCTATCAGCAGAGCACCTGTGCATCCAATGATCCCAGTCTCATCACCATGGCCATTCTGCAAATGGCAATTGACATAGTCGGACCATTTCTAAAAGGTGTAACACCCCGTTTTCCCCGTATATGATTTATAGGTGTATTGTGTATGTACGATAGGCATATGAAGGGTCCGGGACATGTTTGGGTGTTGAGGTCTTGTATGCAAGGAAAGGTGTCAAACCACGTTGAACGTTGCGGCGCAACGAAGGAGGCCGCGGAGCGGCAATTAAATGGAATCCAGGTCAGAAGTCCGATTAAAAATGATCCCAGACCTAGGCAAATGTCGCAGCGCGACACTTAAGGCAGCGGCGCGGCGATACGGGCAAACTGGTACCAGATTCTTGTAATTTTAAATAAGGTTCAAGGGCAATTTGTTCATTTCACGTTTGAGCCAGAATTGAGGCTTTAACCTCATCCATTCATTTTATTTCCTAATTTCATTTTCCTTTTCATTTCATTTTTCCTCTCAAAAACTCAAACACCCATTTGATTTCAAGGGGATTTTTGGAAAGGAAGAAGCGGGATTTGATCTTTGTCGTAGTTGACTAGGTTGTCCTCCTCGTTCTTAGCTACACGGTGATACTAGTGGTAAGCTCTACCTCCGGATTTCATTTTCGTGTTCATCATTCAAATTTGGGGCTTTTGATTGTATGATTCATAGATGGAACCCATTTAGTTGTTAATTAGAGATTAACACCAAGATTCAGGTTTATAAGTGTTAAAGGCGGGTTTTGGGTTGGTTAATGATATAACCATGTTTAAGACTTGTAAATGGTGTATAATCACTAGCATTAGTGATTATTGGTGTTTTGGAGACTTTTAGGGTTTTCGTGGTTGACTAATTTTGACTAGAGTCAAAAGTAGGGTTTGTTGATGATTATGACCCGAATGTCGATTCGATGAGGTTTGTAAACTTAAAATGGATTAAGTTGAAGTATAAAACCGAGTTAAACATGTTTTGGTGTCAAAACTTGTAAATGGTGAGATTTTGACCTTATGGGTCAAAATTAGGGTTTATGGGCGATTTTGAGAACGATAAGTGTTTAACACTTGTGTTCGGGTTTAATTGGCATATTAGGACCATTATCACTTGTGTTAGTGATTATTGGGTAGTTTGGGCGCGGTTTGTCCTTGGAAGTGCATTTGGGTCAAAATTGCACTAAGTGTCGAATTGGGTGGTTTGTAGATCCAATCTAAGTGTGTTATTGAATTTGTGATAATGGATTAGGTACTTTCCTTTGACGAGTTGCGGATTACTTGGAAGCATTTCTTCAAGGCAACAAGGTGAGTGTTATAATCCTATATACATATGTATGTGTAGGATGGGTGCGGGTCGGGTGAAGTGATTCTCGGCTATAGAGCTCACTTCACATATAGGTGGATTTGATGGACTTTTGTAAGAGTCCAATTAGCACGGTTGTGCGTTTTGGTTGACCACCTTTGGTGAGGTACACGTTTTGTGTGTACGTTATCACACGTGGTTGTGATGTGGATGTTATAACCCCAATGGCGAAGGGTTAGTATTGTGTTACGTTTTGGATAACCCGATGATGTGGGTTTTGATTTGGGAAGTGAATCTCGGGTAGTGCGGATTCATGATGACTCGGGTTGTTCGGTCATCTTATTGATGAGGTGATGAATTTCGGGTTGTTCGAATTCATTGAGGCTCGGGTAGTTCGGCCAACCTCGGTTGTTGAATTGGTGGAAAAGGGAATTATGGGTTGTGCGAATTTACTAAGGATCGGGTTGTTCGGCCAATGTTCGTATGATTGAGGTTAATGGGTTAACCTTGTAGTTTGGTAACCTTATTCATTTATATTATTATATATATTAATGTATTGTTGTGTTGTAGCTAACCCTCCGGGTGTAGCTTCTTGGCATTGTTCACATTGTCATGGGTGAACTTATATTTGTTGATATTATTAACTTGTTGCTTAGTGATCGTATGGTGTACCTAGCTTAGCTTGCCTTTACACTTGGATGCTCCGGTATGCGGTATTTGATTATTTGTGTGGCGTGTCCATTTTATGCATATATATGTATGTAGTATATTCTCACTCACTAAGCATTAGCTTACCCTCTCGTTGTTGATATTTTTATAGGTTCGCGTGATGGCGGCTCGAGTAAGCATGGGGATTAGAGATCTTGGATAGGTTGCTTTAGAAGATCTTGCTTTTGGACTCGATTTGGATTTGGGTAGCATAGTCCCAAATCACCATGCTCGGTTTTGTGTAAACGTAACTAGTCGGGTCATAATCATTATAACCGATTTACGATTTAATTAATGAACCATTGTATTAGGGGGTTTAAATTATTAATGTATGTTTTAAGTTCGTTGAACTTACTTTGGTAACAAATATGTTTTGGAAATTGTGTAATGGGACCTAAAGTATTATTTAACGCGTATTAAAAGGAAAAAATTTTATGGGCCGGTTTTAATACGGGTTGGGTTGTTACAAGTGGTATCAGAGCATGGTCTAAGGGATTTAGGTGACTTGAGATAGGTGCCTAGACTTAGACTTTTGTGTGTGTGCTTAATTGTTGCGGGACTTGTAGGATTACGGGTCAGAATGAGTTGTAGTTAGTGCCTTGTTTGTAGGTGGACTAACGTTTATATTAGTAATGCGGATATTATTAATATATTATAGTGTTGTGATGATAATTCCCTTGCGTGTGTTTATATCGCGTGGAATTGTCGTTGTGTTGGTTATATCATCGAGCGAGGTGGTCGTTGTACTAACGAGTTGAGACGACGTGTGTGCGTAATAAGGACTTGCAAACCTTATTACGGGTGGAAATCGTGTCTAACAAGTGATGCACGACGAGTGTTGAGCATGATGGGGCGGTGTTATGCGTGTTGTTTTATACGTTCGTGGACTAATCGTTTTGCATTCTTTAGAATGATGACGCGAAACGAGATCGAGATGAATGACGAGCAGTTTAACTCTAGAGTTGCGGCCGCCGTTGCGGAGCAAATGGGTATGTTTCGAGAAGAAATAGATAGGAAGTATTCCGAATTTCGGGGTAGTAGTGAAATGGAGCGTTGTCTTAAGAGCTTCATTAGGACTAAACCCCCGATGTATGATGGGAAACCGGATCCTTCGGTAAGCACCACATGGATCTCGGATGTCGAAGGGTGTTTTCGTACTATTGATTGCCCTCCCGAGAAAAAGACGAGACTCGCTACTAGTCTGTTGCGGGGCAGGGCAAGGGATTGGTTGGATGGTAAGATCGATCTTGTCGGTGGCGAAACGTTTATGGCCTTATCGTGGAACGAGTTTAAGGAGGAATTCTTCGAGGAGTTTCGGACTTCGACCGATTTGTGGGAATTGCTTAATGAGTTGCGAAATTTGTGACAAGGATCTATGGATTTGAATACTCTCAAGACGACCTTTATGGCGAAGGCTCGTTTTTGCCCGGAGTATTTGGGGAATGATCATTTGTTAATGGGGGATTTCTATCGGACCATGAATGATGACTTGAAAAGTAAAATTAGTCGGGGTCAAGCGAAATCGTTTGCGGAATTATTCAACTTGGCTAGAGGTTTCGAGTCGTATACGCGATCAAAGATGTATGAACCTTCAAGTAAGAGGAGGGTTGATTCGTACGGCGCCCCGGGTAAGAAAAATAAGGGTGCAAGTGCGAGTACGGGTAATGTGGGAAAAGGCACGGTGGATTCTCGTGCACCTAGATGTTTCAATTGTGGTGTTAGGGGCCACAATTGTGGGAGTGCACAATGCCGAGAAGTGATGACGGGATGTGCTACTATTGTCATAAGGAGGGGCATCGCAAGCCGGATTGTCCCGAGTTGGCGGTGAATGCCGCAAGGAGACGTTGAGGTACGTTTTGTTTTAATAAATATGTCATTTGAATATTTATTTATGTGGCGTTTAAGTTCGGATTTGTTAAATACATTGTGTTGTGCATAGTGTTGTTATGGGTGACGTTCCTAATGGAAGTACCCTATGGTGATGTTTGATTTTTGGACGAAGGGCATAAGACTTGGTGCAACCAAGCATTCCTTAGTATTGGGAAATGTTTCTACCAAGCCTTGGGAATGAGCTTTGGTGTTCGATTGTTAAGAGCGTGTTCGCTTTCGTGTTGAAGTTGATGAACCATGAGGTTCGTCGGGTAAATTGGAACCTGAAAAAGATCGAGTGTTTGATCTCGATGTATGTTGGTGAAGGAGTCTACGTGACGCGACATTAGGTGCCTCTTTCATACCTACTAGCGTGGTGTTCGACTCCGACGGTGATGCGGTTACGTTGTACTTAGGGTATCGGAGAAACCCTTAGGTACATGAGTGACTGGGTTGAACTCTGACAAACTAAAGCAATTGGATGATTGCGAGGGTATAGTTTGTGTAATTGTGGTACACTTTTTCGTTCAAAGTGTTTAAGGGTAGGTTAAGATCCTTAGTATGCTCAAGGTTGGAGCAAGATATGGTGATGGGTCGTGTGAACCCAAATTGTTGGTAAAGTCTACCTTTGGTAGCATTGTACGGTTGTATGAGTTGTGGATATGGAACGTAGTTCCAAGTGGGGAAGTTACACTCCCGCACGAGGAGACCTTAGGGTGAGATTTCGGATGACGTTATTAGTAGATCCGAAACTTGAGTTGAGACCTAGTTTTGGTCGATTTGTGATGAAGTACAATTTTGGTTAAGTTGTACTTATGATTTTGGGATGTAAATTATCACCGAGGTGATAATGTGGTAATCTCGTTGAGAGATAATGGATGTGTTTGGTGAGCGAGGTGAAATCCCTCGGTTAAGGGATGTGTGTGTATCGAGTTCTCTTTGGAGAATTGTGATTTGTGCCTATGTTCAATATGGGTGGTTCTTGCTCGAATGTGTTAGCGATGTTCGTGTGTACGTAACGAGTGGTATTATCGCGGTGTTTAAGACACCACATTGTCATGGGGGTGAAGTATCGAGGTGTTAAGATGCCACCCGAGGATTAGTGTACGAGGTGTTAAGTACACTAATGGATATTGTTGATTGGTGAAGCATGTGAAAGGACCCGTCCTAATCCTTCTGGACGAAGTCCATATCGATTATAAACAATTCATAACAATTGATTACATCGCGAGGTACTTGACCTCTATATGATACATTTTTACAAACATTGCATTCGTTTTTAAAAGACAAACTTGCTTTACATCGAAAGTTGACGACATGCATATCATTTCATAATATATTCAACTATAATTGACTTAAATATAATCTTGATGAACTCAACGTCTCGAATGCAACGTCTTTTGAAATATGTCATGAATGACTCCAGGTAATATCTCTAAGGTGAGCAAATGCACAGCGGAAGATTTCTTTCATACCTGAGAATAAACATGCTTTAAAGTGTCAACCAAAAGGTTGGTGAGTTCATTAGTTTAACATAAATAATCATTTCATAATTTTAACAGACCACAAGATTTCATACTTCCATTTCTCGTAAACATACGTCCCATGCATAGAGACAAAAATATCATTCAAATGGATTGAACACCTGGTAACCGACATTCACAATATGCATATAAGAATATCCCCATCATTCCGGGATCCTCCTTCGGACATGATATAAATTTCGAAGTACTAAAACATCCGGTACTTTGGATGGGGCTTGTTGGGCCCGATAGATCTATCTTTAGATTTCGCGTCAATTAGGGTTTCTGTTCCCTAATTCTTAGATTACCAGACTATATAAAAAGGGCATATTCGATTAGATAATCCAACCATAGAATGTAGTTTCGATCACTTGTGTCCATTTCGTAAAACATTTATAAAAGCAGCGCATGCATTCTCAGTCCCAGAAATATATATTGCGAAAGCATTTAAAAGGGAATAATGAAACTCACGCATATAAATATTGTAAACAGTTAATAAAGCATTTGCATGTATTCTCAGCCCAAAAACGTAAAGAGTAAAAAGGGCAAATAAAACTCACCATAATGTATTTTGTAGTAAAAATACATATAACAACATTAAACAACTGAACAATGTAGAGTTGGCCTCGGATTCACGAACCTAAAACATTTGTATATTTATTAATATTCATATTTGTAATCGAACACATATATATAAATTTATTAGTTATATCTTTTTCTTTTTATTCATATGTGGTTATTTAGGATTGATTCTAAACTTCACTATAGATATATTCTTTATTTATGTAAATCATATCTTAACTTATATGTTATATGGGATATTATTATAGTGAATGTAATAAGTATCTTTTACGAAACTAATATTTATTGGTTAAAAATGATAGTTTTGTTAATAATAAGTTATTAATAATAATAATAATAATTTTATTAGTAATGATAATGATAATGATAATAATAATAATAATAATAATAATAATAATAATAATAATAATAATAATAATAATAATAATAATAATAATAATAATAATAATAATAATAATAATAATAATAATAATAATAATGATATTGTCAAAAATAATATATTTTTTTATCATAAGATTAATAATACTAATAGTTACAAAAGTGATATTAATACTAATATTAATGAGAATGATGATAACTTGTGTTATTTTCATGATAATAATAATGTTTCTAATCATAATAAAAATAATAATAATAATAATAAATATATAACTATTAGTGATATTAATAATAATATTCATGCTTGTATTTATAATCATAATAAATATAATTTTTATCATAATACATATATTAGTAGTAATAATAATATTAGTAATTATAATACTTGTAGTTATAACATTATTTAATAATGATAATCATAATCTTAAGAATGATAATAATACTAAAATGGTAAAATCAATAATAATAAATATATAAATAATACCTATACTAATATTAATGATAACAATAATATTAACAATAATATTCCTACTACGTAATAATAACAATGTTGATAATAATAACAATAACACTAATACTTAATAACAATAACAATAATAATAATAACAACAACATTAATAATAATAATAATAATAGTAATTAGAAAATGAATTAGAAAAATATACCCTTTAAAGCTCCTCCTAAAAAGATTAGACCACGACGGGGCTCGAACCCGCGACCTCCCGTTAACCCAACACATACACAAACCATCAAGCCACTGCTACATTTCTGAATAAAACCGTATTTAATTTATATTTATTCTGTTCTTCCTAATTCAACTTCTTCTTCTTCCTATGCTAAATCGATCGACCAGGGACCAACTTATCCTCGTATTGCATTCAATTTATCATTCGATTTGAAGCAAAAACAACTCGTAAATATGACCTTTAATTAACAGAAATGAATAAAAGAGAAAAAAAAAATCATAGCAGCTTGCTGTAACCGAGAGAGAAAAAAATTTATAAACTTAGATTATGATTTTGAAATTTAGGGGTTTTGAGACTTTGGATTCTTCATGAAATATCTTCTAATCCCTCATTAGAATACACTAGGATCCTCAATTGAATATGATTTATTACAGAGGAATCGAATTCATTCAAAGAAATCAGTTTGACTTTTTGATAACAAAATTTTGACTTCGAAATTCATCTTCGATTTGAAAAATTGGAATCTGGGATTTTACACACACATTCACGACATGTTTTAGGAAAATTCTGCATTTCTACTTTTCTTCAATTCGTTTCAAATCAGTTCAAAGGTTGAATGGGTCGAAGATGAACACGCTACACGAATTTGATTCAATTCTCAGCGAGCATGTTGTTGTAAAGGTGTGGTGATGACCTACGCGGTTTAGGAATCATAAAATGAATGATTTATAGAAATCAATTCGTTATGAGAAGTTTTAGACTTTGATTCCTTATTTTTGGATCAATCGTACAAGGAGTTTAAATAATATAAAAAAAAATTAAAACAGCAAGATCAGAAAGAACAGGTAAAACAGATAGATATCTTGTAAAGAAAAAAAAATTCATCAACCAATTAATCGGATTATTATATGATGCTGGAGCAATGTCGACATATACTCACAGGAGAATAGTAAGTGGAAGAAAAAAAAACATTTGATCTGGATATTTAATCGATTTTTTTTGTCTCTACATACATTATATAAAATTTATTTACTATTAATAATAAATTAATAATATTAATACTTAAAATATTATTAATACTATTTATAACCATGATAATAATCCTAATATCTATTGTAATAATAATATTATTACTGATAATAATGAATTATATTATTTTCTAATAACTATAATAATAATAATAATTATAATTTATAATAATAATTCTTAATGATATTGATATTATTAATATTAATAATAATACTAATATTATTCATAATAGTTAAAATTATAACTTTACTAATATTATCATAATGTTGTTAACAATGCTAACAGTGATAACTATAAAAGATTAAATATATTAAATTTCATAATATATTTTAATTAGTAATACTGATATCAATACACTATTAAGATAATAATAATATTAGTAATTGTATTATCTTACATGTATTAATCTTCATATCTATATAGTATATTTTGAAAATAATAATTTAACAAGTAGTGATATTAATATTAATGTTAGTAATATTAATGGAAATAATAATAATATTAGTATAACAATTATATTTTAAACTTGTAATACATTTGATGTAATATTTAATAGGTATGTAATATGTATATATATATATATATATATATATATATATATATATATATATATATATATTACATAATATCTTTTATCAAGTATTGAATATTTTTATATATATTTCTAAATATACACCATTACTTATATATAGGTTCCATAAATATATATACATTCATAGCAACTTAATTATTCTGTTCATTAGTTTATATTTTAAATTTAAATTGAGTAAATTATATTTCATCATTTCAAATAATTATATATACCTCTATTTATATATATATATATATATATATATATATATATATATATATATATATATATATATATATATACACACACATATCTATTTACAGTTAATGATTCGTGAATCGTCGAGGGCAGTGAAGGTCGATTGAATACTTAAAACAGTTCAAACTTTTTGAGACTCGACCTTACAGACTTTGCTTATCGTGTCGAATCATATAAAGATTAAATTTAAATTTGGTTGGAAATTTCCGGGTCATCACAGTACCTACCCGTTAAAGAAATTTCGTCCCGAAATTTGAGTGAGGTCGTCATAGCTAACATTAAAAATATTGTCATGATGAATTTGAGCTGATAAATAGAATTTTTATTACTGTTGAGTAATATGGATAAGATAATTCGATTACTCGAAGAGTACGAGTGAAGCTATCACCAAATAGTGAAATGAGAAAGACACGTTTCATCATAACTTTTGACTAGTCATGGTTGAATTTAGAAAATAAGGTGCATCTTACCTTTTGACGTTGACTTGGTTGAATTTCGGAATTCTAGGGATTTAAAGAAAATTTTCGAAATCTAAAAGATTTGATTCTTCGGCGAGTAAAGAAATTAAGATCTCTATAATTAAATACGGTGGTCTGTCTCGATTTCTCTGTCTGATATTTCCATTATAAATTAAACTCGTCTGTTCCATTATTAACACCATTCCTATACATTCTTTCTTAGTTCGTATATCCGAAAGATTTTGAAAATACTTAATCCCGTTCTAATCCTTGATATTTTTCTAATTATTATTTCTGTCATCCTTCTTTTCAATCTTCCACCAGAAAAGAAAAGAGAGAAAAAAATGTTTACTTTTACTATTACTTTGGGGTGATACTATTCTTAATTATATCGTGTCTTTATATTGTCATTCGTATTAATATCCACGGTTTGTGACCTTCGTGTTGTTATTGGACTTTATATTTTCTCTTATATTTTGGAGCTCTTTGCCTTTTTATTCTCTTCTCGACCTCTAGTAAATCGAGTAATGGTCCAGAATTCGTAAGTATGGAGTTTCGGATGAACTTAATGTTCTAAACAAGAAAGAACGAAATCGCACGATTTGATTTGTCAAATTACCAGATTCACTGAGAATAGAACTATCAAGAATATACTTTCTTGATATGTTCAGAAGTTAAACAGAATGAAAGAGTTATGTAACCTGACACATGATGACGTTATAATCTGTGAATCATCATGTTCCATTTAGAAACTCAGCATGACTTACTATAATATAATCACGTTGATCAAGTGTCATTATATTATACTAACTCATGCATCAGTTCCCAACATTACTTCAATAACATTCATATTTTAAGCTCGAAAGTTTACAGAATATAGAAACTAACCATTTCTATATGATGTAACACTGATATCAGGAAGAGATTAATGATTTCAGATAAGAATAGTTATGAAAATATCTTCAGAAATATGGAGGATATTTATAATGAAAGATACGATAATATCTCGGAATATCTAAGATCAGAGGATGATATAAACTATTTTCTGCAAGGGCTTAGAGTAAGGAGCAAGATATTCACTAAAGACTTTTTAGCAGACATTGAATCATTTGGATTCTTTGAAGTCAAACTTATTCTTTGTGATTTGTCCAGGCTTTCTTCATAGTTTTCGCATAATCTGCTTTTCGGTACTAAATTTTCTATTGAATGTTTCCAATATAATGATACACAGAAAGCACGAAGATGTATATAATTTTGGACGAGAATATTTGTGAAAATATCCTCAGAAATATCGAAGATATTGATGATGATATTTTGGAATTTCTAAGTTCACTGGTTGATGAGGAAGATTTTTCCGCAAGATTTTAACATGAGTACAGAGCAAGATATTCGTTGAAGGTTTCATCGGATCCAGAATTACCTGGATTATTTGAATATACGATATGGTCCTTGTATTTGTCCTTGGTCTCCTTCGTGGTTAGCTCAATCCTTTTTCCAGTTCCAACTTTTCTGAGCTTTTCCAACATATTATTCTTTATCATCAAACTTTCGATGACTACGGTCGTTTACGGTTGTCTATGGTTTCTGCTGCTTCATTCAGCTTTTTCAACATTCAGAGTATTGATTTGTGACTGAGTACTTTTCAGAATTCTAGATGGAGAGATCATAATTCTAAGAGATAAATGGCATACATATAACTGTTGATGTAGATATGCTGTGAGTTTTCAAAGTACTGATTGCTGATTCCCGGTAATTGGTATGGCAGTTATCGTTACAAGATACGGATGAGTATATGATAGGGTTTCAATGAATAAATATAATGATTTGTCAGAGAGATTTAAGCCAAGAAGTAACGAGGTTGCTGGTATGTCTGCTGATAATATGGTGGAATATAAAAGAATTCTCCGGTATCACAAGGGTAATCGCTTATATTAGGATTATAGTATGGCTACTTCGAATGAAAAGTCGAAGTTGACTTGCTAAAGCTTTGACAAAATTGGCTATCTTGAAAAGGGATCGCAAGATTATTTTTGCTAATAAATGCCAAAGGATCTGACGCGGCTACGTGTTAAACTTTTACTCAGTTACCGAGAGTTTCTTAGGTGCATAACTATATGCATAAATCTTTCCTTCCGTAGATGAAGTGCGGTTGATTCATCCTATCGATTGAGGTGTTTTCGAGAATCATGAAAGGTTTGAACGCAGAATGTAATCGTGAAGATACAAATGAGGTTTAAGACGAAATCAAGTGGCAAACTTGAAGAATTGTTTAGTTTCATATGTTATAATCAATATTTTAATTCATTTTAATTGTCCAATGTTATTAGTCCTTAGTCGATAGTCCACAGTTGACAGTCCAATAATTCATTTTCATATATAATATTAGAATTAATTAATACGTGTCGTGACCCGTATACATCTCAGACTCGATCACAACTCAAAGTATATATATTATTATAGAATCAACCTCAACCCTGTATAGAGAACTCGATCATTACTACATATAGAGTGTCTATGGTGATTCTAAATAATATATATAGATGCGTCGATATGATACGTCAAAACCTTGTATACGTGTCCCGATATTTAAAGTGCGTAAAATAAATACAGAAATTAAATGACGATAAATAAAGTGCGTAAAGTAAATAACAGAAATTAAATAACAATAAGTAAAATTGCAAGAATTAAATTGCGATAAAATAAATTGCGATAAATAAAATGCTATAAATAAATTACGATAATTAAATTGCGATAAAATAAAATGTAATACGGAATTAAAAGTTAGCTAGGAACAGTTAGCTAGGATATTGTTAGCGTGGTTTCTTAATAAAATTTAATATTGTTAATTAGTCTGTTTCTAATCACTTTTTACTATGTCCATTATTTCTTCATTATGCCACTTGTTGGATTCGATAGGTCAAAATCCAAATATGAAATTGAATTTGAATGAAAATAGTTATTCTTTGGTGAACGGATACGTTTCTCGATGGTTGTAAATAGAATAGTGAATAACTGCTGAATCAGATTCGAAGAATATACAGTGTAACTTAATAATGTGAAATTTAAATATTCCTCGGGTATTACCTACCCGTTAAAATATTTTCACCATTAACAGTCTGTACAAAAGAATTTTTAATTACAATCTTTTTGAAAACATATATACATATATATTTTCTTCAGATGTAATCATAGATTTAATGAGTCAATATGATATTAAACTCATTTGGGTTACATTTAGAACTAGAGTGCATAATCTCTAAAACATTAGAGGTTACATAACCATCATGTCGAACGAAGATAAATGATGTAGAACGTCATGTAGAACGATGATTATACTCGAGGTACAGAATGAGATGTTGAGGCATGGATTGTTGATGGTGTTGGTGTTGTTATTGTTGGTACTGTTGTGTCGGTGATGTTGCTGAAGCTGTTACGTTTTGCACCATATTCTCCGAATTGATTATTCGAGCGCGAAGTTTGTTGACTTATTACTCCAGGATGATTGTCGGTCGGAACGAGCGGATGAATAAGGTTCAGAATTGTGGATAGGATATAATCTTGTCAAATTACCCCGGAAATGAGACTGATAATGGTGTCTCGAACAGGTTCGCCGGTAAACGCTTCAGGTTCATTGTCAAGAGGTGAATTCGGTTGGTGGAAGGGATTGCCTTTTTGCGCGTTTCCATTAATTAAGTCGACTACGAACCCATCAGATGAATTGATAATGGCTGATTGGTTGATTCATGCCGATGACGCTGTTTTCGGAGCTTAGGTGAACATCTATGTCGGAATAGCTGTCGGAATAGCTGTCGGAATAACTATCGGAATAGCTATCGGAATCTGAGGGACTCGAACTGGTTTAGGGATTCATCCCGTACGATCAGATGAAGGATTTTCGATAAGAAATAGATTATAGGATATAGATTAGTACCCTGCAGTACATAATTTACATATGCATATATAATACTGAAATTCCATAAGTTACGGAGGAATCTACGGAAGCTGTCAGGCATCGGTAACAATAACAGGTACGCTAAGGTATGAATTAGCAAATATGCTAAGATATAAATTTTTGTCTATACACTAATCATGCAATTAATGCAATAAGTTGTGTCTAGACTAAGGATGATAAGCAAGTGATTCTCTAAGAATGATAAGCAGGGAATTTTCGACACAAAATGATAAGCAAAACTTTTGACATGCAGACACGGTCAAAGTCCAGACTCACTAATGCATCCTAACGACTTATCAGTTAGACACACTAATGCAGACCCGGTTCACTAAGACCACCGCTCTGATACCAACTGAAAGGACCCGTCCTAATCCATCTGGACGAAGTACATATCGATTATAAACGATTCATAACAATTGATTACATCGCGAGGTACTTGACCTCTATATGATACATTTTTACAAACATTGCATTCGTTTTTAAAAGACAAACTTGCTTTACATCGAAAGTTGACGACATGCATATCATTTCATAATATATTCAACTATAATTGACTTAAATATAATCTTGATGAACTCAACGACTCGAATGCAACATCTTTTGAAATATGTCATGAATGACTCCAAGTAATATCTCTAAGGTGAGCAAATGCACAGCGGAAGATTTCTTTCATACCTGAGAATAAACATGCTTTAAAGTGTCAACCAAAAGGTTGGTGAGTTCATTAGTTTAACATAAATAATCATTTCATAATTTTAACAGACCACAAGATTTCATACTTCCATTTCTCGTAAACATACGTCTCATGCATAGAGACAAAAATATCATTCATATGGATTGAACACCTAGTAACCGACATTCACAATATGCATATAAGAATATCCCCATCATTCCGGGATCCTCCTTCGGACATGATATAAATTTCGAAGTACTAAAACATCCGGTACTTTGGATGGGGCTTGTTGGACCCGATAGATCTATCTTTAGATTTCGCGTCAATTAGGGTTTCTGTTCCCTAATTCTTAAATTACCAGACTATATAAAAAGGGCATATTCGATTAGATAATCCAACCATAGAATGTAGTTTCGATCACTTGTGTCCATTTCGTAAAACATTTATAAAAGCAGCGCATGCATTCTCAGTCCCAGAAATATATATTGCGAAAGCATTTAAAAAGGGAATAATGAAACTCACGCATATAAATATTGTAAACAGTTAATAAAGCATTTGCATGTATTCTCAGCCCAAAAACGTAAAGAGTAAAAAGGGCAAATAAAACTCACCATAATGTATTTTGTAGTAAAAATACATATAACAACATTAAACAACTGAACAATGTAGAGTTGGCCTCGGATTCACGAACCTAAAACATTTGTATATTTATTAATATTCATATTTGTAATCGAACACATATATATAAATTTATTAGTTATATCTTTTTCTTTTTATTCATATGTGGTTATTTAGGATTGATTCTAAACTTCAATCTAGACATATTCTTTATTTATGTAAATCATATCTTAACTTATAGGTTATATGGGATATTATTATAGTGAATGTAATAAGTATCTTTTACGAAACTAATATTTATTGGTTAAAAATGATAGTTTTGTTAATAATAAGTTATTAATAATAATAATAATAATTTTATTAGTAATGATAATGATAATGATAATAATAATAATAATAATAATAATAATAATAATAATAATAATAATAATAATAATAATAATAATAATAATAATAATAATAATAATAATAATGATATTGTCAAAAATAATATTTTTATTTTTTTTATCATAAGATTAATAATACTAATAGTTACAAAAGTGATATTAATACTAATATTAATGATAATGATGATAACTTGTGTTATTTTCATGATAATAATAATGTTTCTAATCATAATAATAATAATAATAATAAATATACAACTGTTAGTGATATTAATAATAATATTCATGCTTGTATTTATAATCATAATAAATATAATTTTTATCATAATACATATATTAGTAGTAATAATAATATTAGTAATTATAATACTTGTAGTTATAACATTATTTAATAATGATAATCATAATCTTAAGAATGATAATAATACTAAAATGGTAAAATCAATAATAATAAATATATAAATAATACCTATACTAATATTAATGATAACAATAATATTAACAATAATATTCCTACTACGTAATAATAACAATGTTGATAATAATAACAATAACACTAATACTTAATAACAATAACAATAATAATAATAACAACAACATTAATAATAATAATAATAATAATAATAATAATAATAATAATAATAGTAATAGTAATTAGAAAATGAATTAGAAAAATATACCCTTTAAAGCTCCTCCTAAAAAGATTAGACCACGACGGGGCTCGAACTCGCGACCTCCCGTTAACCCAACACGTACACAAACCATCAAGCCGCTGCTACATTTCTGAATAAAACCGTATTTAATTTATATTTATTCTGTTCTTCCTAATTCAACTTCTTCTTCTTCCTCTGCTAAATCGATCGACCAGGGACCAACTTATCCTCGTATTGCATTCAATTTATCATTCGATTTGAAGCAAAAACAACTCGTAAATATGACATTTAATTAACATAAATGAATAAAAGAGAAAAAAAAAATCATAGCAGCTTGCTGTAACCGAGAGAGAAAAAAAATTTATAAACTTAGATTATGATTTTGAAATTTAGGGGTTTTGAGACTTTGGATTCTTCATGAAATATCTTCTAATCCCTCATTAGAATACACTAGGATCCTCAATTGAATATGATTTATTACAGAGGAATCGAATTCATTCAAAGAAATCAGTTTGACTTTTTGATAACAAAATTTTGACTTCGAAATTCATCTTCGATTTGAAAAATTGGAATCTGGGATTTTACACACACATTCACGACATGTTTTAGGAAAATTCTGCATTTCTACTTTTCTTCAATTCGTTTCGAATCAGTTCAAAGGTTGAATGGGTCGAAGATGAACACGCTAGACGAATTTGATTCAATTCTCAGCGAGTATGTTGTTGTAAAGGTGTGGTGATGACCTACGCGGTTTAGGAATCATAAAATGAATGATTTACAGAAATCAATTCGTTATGAAAAGTTTTACACTTTGATTCCTTATTTTTGGATCAATCGTACAAGGAGTTTAAATAATATAAAAAAATTAAAACAGCAAGATCAGAAAGAACAGGTAAAACAGATAGATATCTTGTAAAGAAAAAAAAATTCATCAACCAATTAATTGGATTATTATATGATGGTGGAGCAATGTCGACATATACTCACAGGAGAATAGTAAGTGGAAGAAAAAAGAAACATTTGATCTGGATATTTAATCGATTTTTTTTGTCTCTACATACATTATATAAAATTTATTTACTATTAATAATAAATTAATAATATTAATACTTAAAATATTATTAATACTATTTATAACCATGATAATAATCCTAATATCTATGGTAATAATAATATTATTACTGATAATAATGAATTATATTATTTTCTAATAACTATAATAATAATAATAATTATAATTTATAATAATAATAATTCTTAATGATATTGATATTATTAATATTAATAATAATACTAATATTATTCATAATAGTTAAAATTATAACTTTACTAATATTATCATAATGTTGTTAACAATGCTAACAGTGATAACTATAAAAGATTAAATATATTAAATTTCATAATATATTTTAATTAGTAATACTGATATCAATACACTATTAAGATAATAATAATATTAGTAATTGTATTATCTTACATGTATTAATCTTCATATCTATATAGTATATTTTGAAAATAATAATTTAACAAGTAGTGATATTAATATTAATGTTAGTAATATTAATGGAAATAATAATAATATTAGTATAACAATTATATTTTAAACTTGTAATACATTTGATGTAATATTTAATAGGTATGTAATATGTATGAAATATGTATATATATATATATATATATATATATATATATAAATTACATAATATCTTTTATCAAGTATTGAATATTTTTATATATATCTCTAAATATACACCATTACTTATATATAGGTTCCATAAATATATATACATTCATAGCAACTTAATTATTCTGTTCATTAGTTTATATTTTAAATTTAAATTGAGTAAATTATATTTCATCATTTCAAATAATTATATATACCTCTATTTATATTTTTATATATATATATATATATATATATATATATATATATATATATATATATATACACACATATCTATTTACAGTTAATGGTTCGTGAATCGTCGAGGGCAGTCGAAGGTCGATTGAATACTTAAAACAGTTCAAACTTTTTGATACTCTACCTTACAGACTTTGCTTATCGTGTCGAATCATATAAAGATTAAATTTAAATTTGGTTGGAAATTTCCGGGTAATCACAGCATGACCTTCAGGGTCCGCTGACTTCATCATGAGCTTGGTGTTATATCGGTGAAGCATGACTTTCGGGGTCCGCTAACTTCATCCGGTGTTGAGATTGGTGGAGCATGACCTTCGGGGTCCGCTGACTTCATCAAGGGAGTAGTTTTACGTCGGCATGGCAAAACATTATCGAGAAATGCGAGTACCGGTGGGAAATGAGAGTACCATTCTTGAGTTGTATTGTGGGACGTGAATAACGGGCTGTTCGTATTCACAATATTTCGGGTAGTACGATTGTCCCTGTTGGTTGGGTACATGGTTTGAGGTAGTGAATGTCGGGTAGTTCGAATTCACTAAGGCTCGGGTTATACGGCCATCCTCGGTTATACTATGTGGCGGTGGTAGTGAATATCGGGTTGCGCGTATTCACGATGACTCGGGTTGTGCGGTCATTTCATTGTGAGATATATGGGTTGGGTTGGTGAATTTTGGGTTGTGCGAATTCACTAAGGTTCAGGTTGTTTCGACCATCCTCCATATGTGTTTAAGCTCGGGTTGTTTCGGCCACGTTGTGTTGTGATCTATTGGTTGTTTTATACACCAATGGTAGGGTCGTAAGGACCGTGTGGTGTGATCTATCGGTTGTTTTATACGCCGATGGTGGGGTCTTGAGGACCATGTTGTATGATTAGTGGTGCGATAGCCGTGTTTCGCTCACGTGTTGTTACGGGTGTGACAATAGTCGATTTGGTACACCTTAGGATTTGCGTTGCCATAGTCGTTTGGGCGCTATCGGTTTTAACCGTTGGATTATGATGTTACGGTAGTTGCGTATTGGTTGTGTTGCGCACTACAATGGATGGTTAGTGATTTGGTGTTATCCGTAAGGATTCGTTTGGTTTGGTCTTCATCGTTTCGGGTTGTTGACCTTAGGTTGAGACTCGGTTGCTTTTAGCATTGTACTTGGTAATAGTACGCTAGAGGGTTGATATCTCGGTTCGAGATTGGTTGAGTTTTTCCCGATGTGAGGGATTGAGCATGGTTTTAGTGCTCGGATTGGTGGATTTGATGATTTGCGAGTGACGACTTCAGTCGTTAAGGCGATTCACTGGGAAGAGTTGTCTAGGAAAGTTCGGATTGGGACTTATGATTGAGGACCGTTGAGTAGGTCCGGATTGGTTAAGTAAAGAAGATCACGAGGACGTGATCGAGTCTAAGTGGGGGAGAGTTGTAACACCCCGTTTTCCCCGTATATGATTTATAGGTGTATTGTGTATGTACGATAGGCGTATGAAGGGTCCGGGACATGTTTGGGTGTTGAGGTCTTGTATGCAAGGAAAGGTGTCAGACCACGTTGAACATCGCGGTGCAACGAAGGAGGTCGCGGTGCGGCAATTAACTGGAATCCAGGTCAGAAGTCCAATTAAAAATGATCCCAGACCTAGGCAAATGTCGCGGCGCGACACTTAAGGCCGCGGCGCGGCGATACGGGTAAACTGGTACCAGATTCTTGTAATTTTAAATAAGGTTCAAGGGCAATTTGGTCATTTCACATTTGAGCCATATTTTAGGCTTTAACCTCATCCATTCATTTCATTTCCTAATTTCATTTTCCTTTTCATTTCATTTTTCCTCTCAAACACCCATTTGATTTCAAGGGGATTTTTGGAAAGGAAGAAGCGGGATTTGATCTTTGTCGTAGTTGACTAGGTTGTTCTCCTCGTTCTTAGCTACACGGTGATACTAGTGGTAAGCTCTAACTCCGGATTTCATTTTCGTGTTCATCATTCAAATTTGGGGCTTTTGATTGTATGATTCATAGATGGAACCCATTTAGTTGTTAATTGGAGATTAACACCAAGATTCGGGTTTATAAGTGTTAAAGGCGGGTTTTGGGTTGGTTAATGATATAACCATGTTTAAGACTTGTAAATGGTGTATAATCACTAGCATTAGTGATTATTGGTGTTTTGGAGACTTTTAGGGTTTTCGTGGTTGACTAATTTTGACTAGAGTCAAAAGTAGGGTTTGTTGATGATTATGACCCGAATGTCGATTCGATGAGGTTTGTAAACTTAAAATGGATTAAGTTCAAGTATAAAACCGAGTTAAACATGTTTTGGTGTCAAAACTTGTAAATGGTGAAATTTTGACCTTATGGGTCAAAATTAGGGTTTATGGGCGATTTTGAGAACGATAAGTGTTTAACACTTGTGTTCGGGTTTAATTGGCATATTAGGACCATTATCACTTGTGTTAGTGATTATTGGGTAGTTTGGGTGCGGTTTGTCCTTGGAAGTGCATTTGGGTCGAAATTGCACTAAGTGTCGAATTGGGTGGTTTGTAGATCCAATCTAAGTGTGTTGTTGAATTTGTGATAATGGATTAGGTACTTTCCATTGACGAGTTGCGGATTACTTGGAAGCATTTCTTCAAGGCGACAAGGTGAGTGTTAATATCCTATATGCATATGTATGTGTAGGATGGGTGCGGGTCGGGTGAAGTGATTCTCGGCTATAGAGCTCACTTCACATATAGGTGGATTTGATGGACTTTTGTAAGAGTCCAATTGGCACGGTTGTGCGTTTTGGTTGACCACCTTTGGCGAGGTACACGTTTTGTGTGTACGTTATCACACGTGGTTGTGATGTGGATGTTATAACCCCAATAGCGAAGGGTTAGTATTGTGTTGCGTTTTGGATAACCCGATGATGTGGGTTTTGATTTGGGAAGTGAATCTCGGGTAGTGCGGATTCATGATGACTCGGGTTGTTCGGTCATCTTATTGATGAGGTGAAGAATTTCGGGTTGTTCGAATTCATTGAGGCTCGGGTAGTTCGGCCAACCTCGGTTGTTGAATTGGTGGAAAAGGGAATTATGGGTTGTGCGAATTTACTAAGGCTCGGGTTGTTCGGCCAATGTTCGTATGATTGAGGTTAAGGGGTTAACCTTGTAGTTTGGTAACCTTATTCGTTTATATTGTTATATATATTAATGTATTGTTGTGTTGTAGCTAACCCTCCGGGTGTAGCTTCTTGGCATTGTTCACATTGTCGTGGGTGAACTTATATTTGTTGATATTATTAACTTGTTGCTTAGTGATCGTATAGTATACCTAGCTTAGCTTGCCTTTACACTTGGATGCTCCGGTATGCGGTATTTGATTATTTGTGTGGCGTGTCCATTTTATGCATATATATGTATGTAGTATATTCTCACTCACTAAGCATTAGCTTACCCTCTCGTTGTTGATATTTTTATAGGTTCGCGTGATGGCGGCTCGGGTAAGCATGGGGATTAGAGATCTTGGCTAGGTTGCTTTAGAAGATCTTGCTTTTGGACTCGATTAGGATTTGGGTAGCGTAGTCCCAAATCACCATGCTCGGTTTTGTGTAAACGTAACTAGTCGGGTCATAATGATTATAACTGGTTTACGATTTAATTAATGAACCATTGTATTAGGGAGTTTAAATTATTAATGTATGTTTTAAGTTCGTTGAACTTACTTTGGTAACAAATATGTTTTGGAAATTGTGTAATGGGACCTAAAGTATTATTTAACGCGTATTAAAAGGAAAAAATTTTATGGGCCGGTTTTAATACGGGTTGGGTTGTTACAAAAGGTCGAGGTAATATTATCATTTATTTTATACCATATGCTACTTACGTCAATATCTTACGGGTACTCTGCACACGCAGGAAACGTCAAATTCTTGATTGTTGCAATCGACTATTTCACGAAGTGGGTTGAAGCACGACCGCTGGCAACAATTTCAAAAAAGAGGGTGCGAAATTTTGTATGGGAAGACATTGTTGGTCGATTTGGCATACCAAACGAAATCGTTAGTGATATCGGTACACAGTTTGCGGGGGATCCTTTTCTCAGTTGGTGCTCGGAGCTTAATATTAAGCAAACTTTTACTTCCGTTGTGCAACCGCAGGCGAACGGCCAGTACGAAGTCACCAACCGAGATATAGTAGCTGGAATCAAAGCTAGATTGGGTCATGGTCGCATTGGTTGGGTGGACGAATTACCAAAGGTTTTATGGGCACATAGAACAACACCCAAAACAAGCACTGGTGCGACTCCGTTCAGTTTGGTCTATGGGTCAGAAGCTGTTGTACCAACAGAGATTGGGGTACCAACTTTCCGCATACAGAATTTCGACGAGCAGAATAACTCAGAAGCTTTGCGGGAAAATCTTAATTTGTTGGAAGAACGCAGAATTTCTGCGGTGATAAACGAAGCCAACAATAAGTAGAAAATTACAAAGTACTACAATCAGCGTGTGCGTTCGCGCTCTTATAAGTGCGGGGACCTAGTTTGGCATCAGAATGACGCAAGTCATGCGGAAGATACTGGAAAATTGGGCCCCGTTGGGAAGGTCCATACAAGGTAGTGGGGGCAAGCAACACCGGGGCATACCATCTCGCGACATTAGATGGAAAACCTGTGAAATGCACTTGGCACGCGACGTTGTTGAAAAAATGTTACATGTAGCTGGTTGGACCTGATCACTCCAAATATTTTAGCACATTATTTTTTCCTTGTGTAATTTACGTCCGTTTGGATGTGTCGCGGTTGTAATCATGATTAATGCCAATTAAAATATTTACTCGCGCATACTTTTGTTGTATATATCTTTCTTTTTTGTATGCGGTTTCTGCCTACTTAAGGGGTGTCCTCTAGTCCCCATGCGGCAGAAGCCTGTTTGGTTACAAGGCTAGACATTAATGGCAGGTGAAGGGAATTGGCTTTCCCCTAACCAAGCGCCACGCAGACTAGATGGCTGCCAAGTCGACTTAAAATATACAAGCATTGGTTTGCTTGTGCGTAATTACTCTCGCATTGGTTTACATGAGGAACTCTTAAGTATAAAAGCATTGGTTTGTTTTTAGTTGCGTTGCTTACCATACAGCTAAAGTGCACCTCTAGCACATGACAAAGCGATAACGCAGTAGCTTTTGAGTCTAAACTGTTAAAGGTAAAATTGCTAAAGTATTAGTTTGTTTTACGCAGTACCTGCGTATGCGCATGAGTTTTGATTAATTATGCGCATGGTCATGCGGTTCGTCCTTTGTTTTGATTTGCGATATATAAACAATTAATACATAACGCATGCATAACACAAAAATATATAATACAACTAAGTTATTACAGGTAACAAATGTTTCAAATGCCTGCCCAACACGGGACTTCGGGCTCAACAATTATAATTACCAAATGCCTGCCTAAGCATAGGACTTACGGCGCATAACGTTACAGTGTTCAAATTAAAAATCTTCCTTGAGAAACCCATCAATTGGCATATTGGGATCCGCAGCGAAAGCGTCTATTAAGGGGATCGGGATGGACTGGATGGCATGCTCAGGTTCTAGGAGCGCCTCAGCTGTACCCTCTTTCAAATTTTTCCGCACAACTTCAGGGTACGGTAGCGTGAGGTCGCAGCCTTTGATCACCTCAAGCATCACCTTGTTGCGGTCATGCTCTTTCACTGCATCGACGTAGGCGTTGAACTTTTCGGTGACGGGTCCCGAGTCCATTACCTTTTGCGTAATGACAGGAAGGGAGGTGCGAAGCTTTAAAAAGTCTGCCTCTGCCAGCTCGCGGCCAGTCACCGCGTCATCAATCTCCCTGCGCACCCTTTCCAGTTCCAACCGCAGAATCTCTGCCTCCCCTTTCGCTTGGTCAACCGCACCAACCAGCTCGCGGTTCTTCTTCCTTTCCTCAATCAGCGCAGTTTTTGTCTCCGCCGCAGTCGCCTCCGCAGCCTTACGTGCCTCTTCCGCGTCATGCTTGTCTTTCTTAACATGATCTACCCCTGCCTGCAGCAATCCAAGCTCCGTTTCTTTCCGCACGGCCACTTGATACAGATTGGTGGCGCGGCGTGCTTGATCTGCGAACATACCAAAAAACATAAGGCCGTTTTGAATGAAGGCGTTGTGCGCTTGGTGGAAGGGCAGTGCGGCTAATTGATTGCGGAACTCAGCTGGAAAAATTTGTTCCAGAAAGGCGGACTGCTCTGCGGCATTTTCAGCAGAGGACTGGGTGAGCTGCGCCAGATTCGCCAATCGGAAGCTGCCGTGTGGTGGGATTGGTGTAGAATCGTAGTCAAGGTGTGTCGCCATGTCCCTGGACGTGGCGGTAGCCTCAAGGTCCGGATTTGCCTGCGGCGGTGTCTGATGCGTCTCCTCAATATGCTCTGCAAATCAGTAACTCGTTAGCACATGAAGTTAATTGTGCGGTGTTTACGCAAGAAAAGAGATGCTTACCGGTGGTAGGAGGAGGTAGATTTGCGGACGCTGGATCGACGGGGACAAAGTTGTCATTCCGCATGTCCTCCTTTTGTTTATGAGTAAGCTTCTTCTTCTTTTGCTTAGTTTGGAGGGCTTCGGTTGCCTTGCGCTTATTGGCCGAGGTAACGGGTGCGGACACCTCGTTCTCACCGGTCTTCTCCTGCTCAAGAAGTTCGTTATAATATTTTGCTTGCGGAAAGAGATAGCCGCAATCTCCTCCGCGGTGAGCACTTTCTTCATCTTCATCTCTGCAAACATATGCGCAGTGTTAGAGCATGTATGTATACGCTTGTGGTTATAAATTCATATGCATTTGTACTATTCCTACCCTTGCCATTCGGCGCGATTATGGCTGGACGCATGTTCTCCCATGGCCAGTGCGCGGATATCTTTCCTAACCGCAACATAACATTCCCATATGACCGGTGCACAAGCTGTGCGTTAGCGCACTCCGCTAACAACTTCATTTCCTCGTCATCAAGGACGGGGGTTTTGTTCATATCCTTAGCCATACTTTCGCACCAGACAAGTGTTTGCGGGAAGTTGGCTCCCATAACAGATTGGTCAATAAAAAAGAACGTTTCTTTCCAGTGACCCGCGTTCGATTTGGGGGTTTTGGTAAAGTTCTGACGGGCGAAGAAAGTAAACCACGATTAATGATGATTGGCTAGGCGGTATAGATGGCAGAATACCTTAACTAATGGCACCTTGTTTAGTGCAACGCACCACATCTCAAACAACACTATTTTCCCTATGGCGTAAGGGTGTAATTACCCTAGACCTACGCCGAAATGATCTAGAACGCCTAAAAAGAAGTCGGAAGGTGGCACCCTAAAATTGCCATGCTTAAACGCATGCTCATATATGGCTACCTTATTCTCTGGTGGTTTGTGGGCACGTTGATTAGATTGGGGAGGCACCGAGTTGTACTGTGCTAACGGTGGGTACTGTTTCACTAAAGAATCTATGTGTTTTTGCTCAATTATCGACTCTACACTATCTACATAAGTCTCATTGGCTTTAGTCATTTTCTTTGAGTGATCGAAGAGTGACTAACCTTTTGAAGTTGGCCGGAATATTTGGGATTTTATCGAAATTGATTTCGCAGCGTATCGGAGAAGCTTGAGGCAGAAAAGTAGAAATGAGGCTGAATTGGGTCTATTTATAGTGGAGATTGGGAGTCATGGGGTGAAACGGTTTCATCGTGGCTGTACACGTGTAACGCAATCAAAGATCGACATTTTTTGCACGCGCGTGGATGTCAGTTTGATGTGCCCAATGTTGAGCGCGTGGCTAACACGCGCCTGCCAACTGCCACTTTACGTCTTGTCAGCCGAATGGGCTTCTGCGACATGACAGGCATTTAATGAAATTGAGACGCACGCGGAAAATTTAATGCTAGCCGTTTTCTTGTTTTTTTCTTTTTCGCTTAATAGTTTGATATCATATGTCTTGCGTCATATAACCTCAAACTAGGGGGACATAATGATACCGCAACCCGCATGCGCAGACCATCTGTATGCGGGCACTCGCTAGCATGCGTATGCGTGTACCTTGTATGCGGTATGCGGCATGCGGTGATGTATCCAATGCCTTGGTTCCCGGTACGGCGGTTACTTGGTCATCAAGTCAATATCTTTTTCATAATTATATCCGTGATTCGGGGGAGTTAGTTATGGACGGGATTATCATTATCTTAGATGGTTCTAGACTTAGGGTTTGCCTATATATATAAACCCTAATTATCATTCTAGGGGTAACCAACATTACGTAACCACCACCTACTACACATCCTACATAGCAAGCTATCATCGTTCATCTTCTCAAGGTTAACAGGTTAGTTTCTTATTAGCTAGCACCTACAACCTTGCTAGGGGCCTTCTTATCAACGACCGTTATCGCAGGTGGACTTAATCACTTGGCCACTCCGCCGACATCATCATGTCGGCCAGGGTTATTCACGATAGCCGGACCGGAGAGCCTTGTTCTAAGATCCTTAAACCCCCTTTTTACGTATTGAACATGCATATTGACTCTATGGAAAATATATGTACGATCAATAAAAAGTATTGCTAAATAAACAACCCTTTATATCTGCATGACAAAATTAAGCAGAAGTAGTGGTTTGTCCGAAATCATTAAAAAACTCGGTACTTATTTTCCCACGACTATATAGATGTTGAATAAAAAACACAATATATAAAGAATTATAGAAAAAGAAAAAGAAAAAAAAAAAAAGAATGATTCCTGATGTTAAGGAAAAGTATCATATTTTCCACGTGTTTGCCTACTTTTTCCCAGTAGGTGTTACTTGTTCGCTGAGATGCTAATTAACCATTGACATAATCTTAGCTCCTTCACCAACCTTTTACTTTCTCACAAAATCAATCGATCATCAATCATCAATCATCAGTCAATTTATATAAAAAATTAAAAAATACCGAGACGGTGACACGTGTATATTAGTAATTAAGGATAAGTATATTACTGTATTTTTTTATGTATGGGAGTGATATGTATACGACCCATTTTTATTATGTAAACAATCATTATGCTTTACAGTGTTGTACAGTACAACACTATAAAACATGATAATTGTGTACATAACAAAAAGGGTTGTGTACATATCATCACCCTTATGTATACTAAAATGTCTTAAAACAATAAAACATACTGTAATATAACACATGACTTGGAATATTTTTTTACTTGAACGGTAATCTAAGATATAGTTTAACCAACATAAGATTAATGTATTATTATCATTATTATTATTATTATTGCTGTAAGGTATTTAATACAACATATGATTTAGAGATTATGAAAATAAACAGTTTAGATATGTGAGGAGAAAAAAATTTAATTTTGCCATATGAATCACCACGATATGGTCATATAAATAATAAGATTTACAAAACAAAGAAAAAGAACAATAAACATATATATGCGAACATTAAAATAAATTTCATTTGATCTTATTTTTTATTAATAATATTGTGTTGCAAGTAACACACTAACAACTTATTCATAATATTTTTATGTTCAATCGTGATAGGGCGTAGATTATAAACGCAAAAAATGTCTAACTCAACAGGTAAACTCCTGTGACGGGGCACTTAAATGGATAGCAAGTTACATGATTTAAAAAACAGAAATGTGACTATTCTCTCCATCTCGAGGCAAGCAAGTAATATGGTTTTCACAATGAAATTCAATTAAGGAGTTTTGAGTGGATATTGTCATTGTGTTGTTAGTCTGGTGGTAATGGTCCATACCTCTATATTAAAGGTTGGGAGTTCGATTTCCTAGGGTGTCAACATTGCACACATTGATATCCCTTGATCTTAAATTTCACCCAAGATCGCCTTTTGCACATTGATATCCCTTGATCTTAAATTTCACCCAAGATCGCCTTTTGCACATTGCGTTGCGATAGCCAAGGAGATGGCATTTTACCGGCCATGCCCTCAGATTGGTCCGAATTTCCTTCAGGGTGGCAGTCGGGGGCGGGTTATGCAACTGCGGGACATGATCGCGTGAGTGGTTTAGTCTCTCTGGATGATCTCAAACTGACTGTTAAAAAGGGAGTTTTGAGTGGATATCAATAGAAATAAGAAGATTAACCTCAATTGGAATATATGGATCACTAATCTTCTCACTTATGATTTCGTTCCAACCAATAGAACGGTTATCGGTTGATTAAAGTTTGATCCTTGTTCGTTATAAAAATGTTGTCACTGTTTCGAGTATCGAACTAGCAATACTTTATTTTTGGCTGCGCTGCATTAATTTGGTTACCAGCTTGGGGGGCTAAGTAGGTTGGGCTATTTTGTCGCTGAACGCTTCAGCATTGTGGCTTGATCCTTTCCCAAACTTGTATTTTGTCAAGTTAGTTTCTCATGCTTTGTAGCCTCTATTGTGGTGTGCTAGTCTGTATAGCATAGCTCCGGTAGCTTTTTTGTATTAATCTAGATATCGAGTGTATATGTAGAGTGGTATTGTTTGTAACTTCTCGAAATGCTTAATAAAATTTTGATTGCCTTTAAGAAAAAACAAGAACACTGAAATTAATTACTTAATTAATTATTTATAAACAACGCATGACACTTATATATCGAAAAACCTAATATTTAAATAAATATAAATGATCATGTCATTCCATTTGTGTGATTTACGTGTGTCCAATTGTCCATTGATATGTGGTGATATGGGTTATTGAAGAAGCAATATGGACATTTCATTACTTGTTCATGTAATCATGTTTCACCTAATTTGACATCCTTTGTTTATTCTATTACGGAGTATATATATAATAATTACACCGCACAAAATACATGGTGAAAAACTATTTAATAAGTACATACATTAATCAAAATTCCAATAGTTTTTAAGTAAGAGTGGTGTTTTCAAAATATATTTAACAAAAGGTGGTAATTTTGAAAGTATTTATGATATACTAATACAAGAATTTACTGAAGTGATTTATTTATTTATATTTCCGTATCAAATATCGTTAGCTTAGTTGTAAAGAGGCACATAAAAATGTGTTGTAGCCACAGAAAATATTACGCTTTTAAATTGCGCTTACTTTCTCATTTGTTTTAGATTTAATTTTTATAGTAAATTTTATAATCTTTAATTTTATATCGCGATCTAGTGATCTCTACTGTACTTGTTCCGATCTTTTTTTGTGTATATGAGAATAAGAATCCTCTTATGTAAAACCTATCGTACGAAGCATACCCATTGGGATGACGTTCTTAACGTAATAAGCATACCTATCGTACGAATAAGCATTCTTACGATAAACACATTCTCAAGACTTTCAGGCATGTTCCATAAACTATAAACCCTTCATGTCTTTGGCCAGTCGACCTAGTATGCCATGTCATTGGTGGACTAACGTTCGGCCACCTTTCTGGAATCTTTACGATTCCGGTGGTCAGAGGTTTGAATTCTGTTTTTCCTAAACCCTAATTATTGCACTCAAGTATACGTTCAGCCTAGTTCGTGAAAATATGCTTGATAAATAATAATAAATAATAACAATAACAATAATAATAATAGTACTAATTATAAAAAAAAAAAATAATAATAATAATAACAATAATAACAACAATAACAACAACAACAACAACAACAACAACAACAACAACAACAACAACAACAACAAAATTAATAATAATCATAATCATAATAATAATAATAACAATATGATAATAACAAGTTTTAAATTTTAACTTTTTCAATTTTAAGTTTTAAATTTTTTAATTTTATTTTTCATAATTTTTATTTATTCTATTTATTTTTATTATTTTTTAAATATTTTATATTTCTTTATTTTCTCTATGTATATTTTTTAATTTTAGGGACCAACCGTGTAATGAAATTTGAGCACTTAACGATATTTGACTGACGATCGTTAATAAGTTGAACAATATTACCCCAATTTCACACTTTTTTGAAACTATAGTCCTTTTTTGTGACAAATTGCGGTATATAATTTATCGGACATAATCAAAACACATATTACCTTTATTGTCAAGTTGTGTAGTTTATGTTATCTTTTCAGACCATTTACTTTTTTTTTCTTGCTTATATCTTTCGCTACACACAAAAACGCTAACGCTTTCGTGAAACCCAACATAAAACACACAAAAAAACGAGAGAAACATCCACTACAAGAAAAACGGTTATTTGTGACCATTTTTAGTGAGGACTTCTAAAATGATCACTAATAAAGCTATTTAGTTAGCGTTAAAAAATAGTCACTAAATTTTAATCACCATACAATATTAGTGACTTAAAAATACTAGTGGTTACTAAAATATATTAATATACACCAAAAAAATGGTCGCTAATTTAAAAGACGATATAACAAAAATGGTTCTTTCAAAGTTAGATAGTAAGCAAATTTATAATATCAGTGACTTAAAAATAGTGGTTACTAAAATATATTAATATAGATAAAAAAAAAAATGGTCACTAATTTAAAAAACGATCACTACAGGAAATATCACCTTTAGCGGCGCTAAAATAGCGCCGCTGTAGATCTATTGTGACGCTTTTGTGGCGCTTTTGCGAACGCTACTTAAACCTCGCCCCTTTAGATATTTTGTGGCGCTTTTAAGTGGCGCTTTCAGTGAGACCCACAACTTTTTTATTAAAAGATAAAAGAAATTAAATTAGCATTTAGCGGCGCAATTTTGTGGCGTAACAAGCGCCACAATTGATTTTAAATTTTAATTATAAAGAAATTATTATGTGACAACCTTTTAGTGGCGCAAAAAAACGCCGCTTTTGATTTTAATTTTATTTAAATATTTATATAAATACTAATTTACCTGACCCTTTTGTGGCACAAGTTTGTGTCGCACATAGCGCCGCTAAAGAGTTAAAAAAAAATTTGGCAGCATTTAGCTGTATTTGCTACTGCCAGCCCAGAATTCCGGGCTTACATCCCTCAAAATCAAAACCTGTTTAACATTTTAAATAATCACAATATCAACATAATATAACATCAACAAAAAGTTTAAAGCGTTAAATAGATGTCAAACGCTAACATTCAATATAAGTTCAAGAGTTAACACTAATTGTTCAAAAGATGACTTAAAGAGTTAACACTAATTGTTCAAAAGATTCCAATCGCCACAAACATTTCCAATTTTCAGTTTTCATCTTCCTCCTCGTAGCCAACATCTTCCTCCTCGTTGCCAATGTCTTCCTCCTCGTCGTCATCTTCCTCCTCACTATCTTCTATCACAATTGGTTTTTTCCCCAATAGTTTGTATAGTGGTGCAGTTGATTTAAATATCCTCTTTTGCATTTTAGCTTCTGAACGAGCTAACATTTCATCAACTTGCAATTGAGTGTACATCCGTCCATTCGATTGGTTAGTCTGAGTAGAGGAGGATGCCATGGACGTATTCGAAGTGGAAATTTTTGGGCCAATGCCACGTAGCCAACCATGTCGTGGACGTAGGGATGGCAATGGATACCCGATCCAGTGGATATCCATCCTATCCACCCGATTATTCGTGGATATGGACGATCTAAATGGATATGGATATGGATGTGGATGAAAAAATTTCATCCATGGATGAACCCGTTTTCACCCGAAATAACTAAATATATAAATTTATCACTCAAATTAGTATCATTTATGTAGTGATATTTCATTAATTATATTCATATTCATCTTTCTTTATATTTTCTCTAAAAATATAACTTTCTTCTTATATTTTGTTTTGTTTAAATAATCAAATGTATTTATCGTACTTTATATTCATCTTTCTTTACACGTTTAATAGGTTATCTATTGAATATTTGTTATATAGATTAGTAAAATGTGACTTTCGGTTGCATAAACTATTAAAAATATTACTTTTGATCGTATATAGTGAACTACCGCTTATAATTGTTAAAAATTAAAATAAATTTAAACGGATATGGATAATTATCCATTAACCCGCTTCACCCGACGAATATGGATATGGATGGATGAAAAGTAAAAAAAATAAATGGATATGGATATGGATACGGCCTCACCCGATCCATATCTGATCCATTGCCATCCCTACGTGGACGCAATACCACTTCTAAAATTTCAGTTTCAGTAAAGGGGTTTTCCACGTTCCGCTGTTGGTTCCTCATCTCTACCATACGGGCCTGCATGGTTACAAAAAATTAGCCGATGTTTATTGTTTATATCAATTTACGAAAGAAGGAAGCAACACATACTGTTATGCATATATATGTGCATATATATATGCTTACTGTTATGTATATATATGTACATACATATACTGATATACATAATGTTATGTATATATATGTACATATACATACTAAACTGTTATGTATAGTTTAAGTAGCACAATTACTTACATGATTATCGGCATGCAGCTGCTCACGAAATTCTTTAGTAATTTCTTAGGAGTTGAGCCGTTTATATTGATCAATGGGGCTCTCTAACTCCCCGGTTGTCTTGTCCCGCTGTATATAAGTGAAATGAAGTTATACTTACCATACAAGAATATATATACACACACTTGTCGAACACAATTTTCTATAAAAGAGTCGATCAAATTATTCATATTCATATATATATATATATATATATATATATATAACAGCAACTGATCTTGTATACAGCAGCATTAACTGATCCTGTACAGCTATATATATAACTGTATGTATACATATAACAATCTGTATATATTATCTACATATATATACATAACATTATATATATGTACCTATATGATATTTAAAAAAATAGATATACATTTACTCATTTAGAGATATAGACACTTACATTATCATAGCGGTTTTGGGCAAATGACTTTCTTCCCTGTCGAGTTGGAGCCTGATTTTCGCGACATCTTTTGTTAGTTTTTGATAAATTCTGATAACGTTCATCCATCATCATTTCCACGAACTTTGGCCAATCAGTGGCGATCATTTGACAACCCTCAGGTGGTTGATTTCTAAGGACTTGGTTTTCAAGTCCTCCCTTTTTAACCCAAAAATTCCTTTTAAACTGCTCTTTTGATGTCGGTAATATTTTTGAGCTAGTTTGTTTATCCCCTTTGTGATCAGCTGACCATGTGGCCCATCTAAGTGGGGTCGTAGGTCAAAATAAGTCTACAAGTTTTAAAGAAACAACTAGTTAGGCCATTATATATACTTGAACAATTTTATAATAAAGTTAACAAAAGTATAACCTCCAGCTCAGGGATAAGATGCTCATAATCCACCTCTGAGATTGTTTTCCACTCTTTATAACAATACGGTATTTTTGTCACTGCGTTCCCTACAGCGGAACGAAATTGATTTCCATTGTCACCTGACGGGCTGAACGCACCCCTCTTATCAATCAGAAACTCTATTGGGGCCAAACTCTTATGTCTCGCGTTACTAGCCTTTAATCCCACATTGCGGGACTTCCCGCGAACCGGGGCTACAAATTTAAATAACAAATCATTAATATAGTGAGTGTGTATATATATATATATATGTACATATATACATACAGTAGATATCATCAAAGGTAAACCAAGATAATTTTATTTACGTCTACCACTCGTTTGACAATCATGAGGTAACTCCGAAAGAGAACCACCACCGGGTGGGCCATTATCTCCATCCCCGTCATGGTTGCGATAACCAACAACTGCCATCTGTAAAAAGTGTAAAGGTATATACGATTATTTCCCCGAAATAGAGAAATACAATCAGTGAACATATTTGTTACAAATATAGCTAACTCAAACAAATTTAAATATAATGATTATATATATATATATATATATATATATATATATATATATATATATATATATATATATATATTTGCTTTTACAATCGCAATATAACGACTTGTTCACCGTGCCATGTCTTATAACGTCGACTAAAGCCATAGCTATGTATGTGTGTTTCAACCATTTCGAGTGAATGAAAGACAAAGTTATCACAATTCTCATATGGACAACGACATTTTCCATCTTTATTTAAGTATTCCTTACAACTCTTGATGAATTCTTTTAGACCGGACCAAAATTCTTTTGAAAAACAGTTTGTTAAAGTGGTCCAGCTCTTATCGATCGACATTTTAATGTGTTTAAGAAATTTACAACTAACAATCATTTCAATGTACATATATAGTTGTCGTAAATAAAAAAAATCATATTGAATGCACAAGTACAAATAAAATTAAAACAACGAATTCTATACTAAGGAATGTAAGTAATTTTATGCAGCAAGGTGGATGTCCTAACCCACATTTTGATACAAGACAGGGGAGATTTAGCATATATCTAAGCTAACATCATACTAAGATATGCACATAAGATCACAACGGTATATACAAATTGCAAAATACAAATGACAAGCACAAAACACATGCTCCATATTACATAACAGATAAGTCACATACAATTTGCATCAAATTAGTTTCTACCTAACCAACATAAGATAGCCACCTGGTAACACAAAAAGCTTAATACTCAAATGATTTTAGACAAGTTCTAATATTTAACCTTCCCACCAACGTCTACAGTCAACAACATTGCAAATCAGTTTGCTACTTCACATGAATATAATACATCAAAATCAAAAAATACTTTACATAAAGTGGTTAAAGGAATTTGCACCAAAACTAATGTATCTCTAAAACTTTGCAATTTAACATCAATATAATCAATTTCACTTCGTTAACTCATTTTATTGTGACAAAAATATACAAAAAATACTACATATTTAATTTTAGATCTAGAGAAAGAAGTTAGATACTGAGATGTGAGTTACCTTGAAACACTAGTGTATCGCAAGAAGCAGATAAATCAGAGATGAAAATGAAGATGAAAAAGTTAGGGTTTTTCACTTTTCTAACTTTTGGATAATTGAAACAATGAAAAGCCCCTTTTTACATTTTTCTAACTTTTTACTCTTTTAGGCTAATTTGGCGGTATTAATAAATTTGGTGGAGGGAAATCCATTTTTTCGTGAAAATTACGAAGTGGCAGTAGCACCATTTAATATCATTTTTAATATTTAAGTATTACGGAGTATTATTTTGATTATATTAATATTTATTTGTTATTTTTCTCATATTAAGATTATTTTTTATTATTCTTATGATTATCTTTTATTTTTAGGTAACGAGAAATCCAACAAAAAATTTCATTAATCCACTCAAATTATGCATTACTTGTTTGTACAATACAAACTCTCAATGCACAAATTGAGTGGATTTGTCAAAACACTTGTTGAATTTATCATCACTATTTTTTTGGGTAAGGGGTTACTCGGTAAATATATTAATATCAACAAAAAAGATACAAGAGTTAAGCACTGAGTTATATAGGACACGCCCTATAACCACACAAACAACCAAGCTTTCACTATGACACAAAAGCAAACTAGAGCATAAAAGCTCGAACAAAAACAAAAACACACTCAAGAGATTTTCCAATCCGACTTTAGCTGAAGCGCACTTGGAGATGATTTCCATTTAAAGCTCATAAGTTTTAATCGAACAATCGAATAGATCACTTGATAGAGTTGTTCCGGAGAACGTCTTCCTTTATTGAACAATCTTACTTTATTGAACATTTCGTGATGCAAATGGGCTTAGCATATACGCGAAGTCCTTCCAGTAATAACTAATGACCGGAAATCACAGTGTTGCCATACCATACTCCATACTCGAGACGAATAATTGCATGAGAAAAACAAGTGATTATGAGAATCAGGCACAGAGTTACAAAGCGGACATACAATAGCATCTCCTTGATGAATTTCCCACAGTTGCAATCTGTCCTGCGTTTTTAACTTTTCCTCAAGAAGAAGCCATAGAACAAACGAATGACGAGGGATACAATGTGAATGCCAAACAATTGAAACCCAAGACACTTGAAGAGCTGTTGGACGAATCGATGCCCATACTTGTTAAGGTCAAAGGATGATCTTTAAGCCAAACTAAAACACGCACAAGGCAAAACAAGAAAAATGAATTTGTTTTTAATTTGTACTCCGTAGTTGGTAACATTTGTGTTATATTTCTTCTTTATTTAGATTGGCATATGTTTGATGAAGTTAGTCCTACGTCCGTTTTCTGTAATTCGTACGACAAGTTAATGTAATCGTTAAGTAACTTATGTTAAATGGATTTGGAAGTGCAATTAGAAAGAACGATCGTTGTAGTAGATTATTATTTTCAATTAACTAAATATCTAATATATAATATGTAAAAAAAATCAACTAGTAATATTAATGTAAATTAATTTTCGACGGATCATTAATAAAAATATAAATAAAAAGTGATAAGCATATAGTGTGATAGTGTGTGCTACAATACAACTACTAATATATAATATTACTAGTTAAATACTAATTTTTTTGTTTTTACCCTTTAGCGGCGCTCGTGCGCCACAAAATGGCGCCACAATAGAGTTGGCGGGAAAAATTTTCATCTGGAGGGAAAAAATAAAAGGGAAAAACAAAAAGAATATACATTCAGTGACGATTTTTGTGCGCCACAAAATAGTTAACGGGTCTTTGTTCACCACTTTATTTTTTTAAATCAAAAATAAATTCACTAAATCAAATGTGGCGCGTGTTGCGCCACAAAAAGCGCCACAGATGGTAACGTTTGACCAAAACTGAGTACTCGTTGAAAATTTTGTCTTTTAGCGGCCCTTTAGCGGCGCTTTGGGAGCGCCACAATAAGTATGCGTCCCCTGTTCTCATTTTTCTAGTAGTGGATATATCAAAAATGGTTCTTTCAAAGTTAGATAGTAACCAAAATTTGGTCACTAATTTTGAAAAAAAAACATCAGATAGTGTTTTCTGCAGGGATAGCAATGAATCGGATATGGATACGGTGAGTCCATATACATATTCATATCCACTTAATTTTTGTGCGTTCATATCCATATCCATAATCATAATCATTTACGTTCAATTCATCCGTTTATATTTATTTCAATGGATTAAGCAGGTTAACGGATATCCATTCAATATCCGTTAGTACTCGGTATGATATCCATTGTACTTTTATATCGGAGTATATGTTACTATTCCGTATATGTTTTAATACTGTACTAACACCCAGACTTGTTAAAGTAAATTATATACGGAGTATCAAGATGTCATCTTGTTTGACATGTGATACGTGTTATGCTTCCATTAAAATATTTGCATTATCTATACATAAGATATACAGTAATAATAAACTAAATGTGTTGCTCTAGTTATCTATTATATGATGATTTCATACATATTAACATCATTGAATAATGAATGGTTAATTATGTGCAAACACATAACATGGAAGTTTGAATTTATAATATTTTTCATTTTCAACAGATGAACATTGGCCTATTAATTAATTATTAGGTTTTTAAGAAAAGTCTAACTAGGTATGCTTTTATCGTTCTTTCTTCCATCATCATTTAAATCACCTCTCTGTTAAGCTAAGCAAATAAAGTCTCAACCAAATTTATATATTTGATTTTGTGATAAAATTTAAATCTAGATATGTAAAAGGCAAAAAAGCTCATAATATTATTCAAATGACAAAAAAAAGTACAATGATTCAAATGAAAAATTTTAAAAATAATTTATATTTGCATCAACACCGTTTAAATCCGTTGATATTAGAGCATCAGAAAGGTATGATATATACAATTACATTTATATACTATGAATGTATAGAGACAATATTAAAATTAGTTATGGTATGTTCAAAAAAGCTACTAAAGTCCAAAACTATAGTATGATTCAAATGAAAAATTAAATAAACAAACATGTTTTGTGACACTCGTCACAAACTTGTCCTAATCAAACAATCAGATAACTCTAAACACTTAATTAAAATAAAAGCACATAAAGACACATGATAAAGTCCTAAGAGCAGAATAGTCATCTTACGTCTAGCCAGAATAGTCATCTTACGTCTAGCCTTGATTTCAGTCTGTTACATCATCCTTAAAAACTCATTTTCCCATCAAACTAAATCAAACTAAAGGTGGGGGATCTTTGATTAAAACCCAGTGTTCTAGTTAAATTTCCTTTCCATAATTTTATAATTAACTATCCAAACACACTTCCTTTCAATTTTCGAAAAGATAAAGTGACGGTTCAAGTGGGTTAAGTTTAGGTGTCAACGGTTCAGTCACCGCCACCGCCGTCAATGGTTGGGCTATCGTCGTCTCCGACACCAACATGTTTGTATTTGACGAGTTTCTAAACACCAACCACCGCTACCAGAGTTATAACACTAACACCGCCACATTCAATGACGTTATTTCGAGCCAATCTCTAGCATTCAATGACATGATGTTTTGTGGCCATCGCAAGTCCCTCTGTATACATCAGGTCAGGTAGTTGCAGACCTGATTTCACATGATATATAGTCTTTTAGATCGGTGCAATCGACATATTCCAGATTTAGATGCAAACGATATATTCCGTTGACCCCAAATAAGATTACAAATGTTGGTAAATAATAAGGTGTCGAGGAAAAAAACGAATATTGAAAAGTAGAATAGAAATCAATTTTATTTGTTAAGGTTTAATTTAGAATTGAGGTTTGTTGAAGAGTTTAAGATGATGAGGGATTAATGGCGTCAAAAATAAACATAAACGACTAGCATGTGATATTTGACAAACATGAAGGGTCAATAATGTAATTTTATCTAGTTGGTGACTAGAAGTTTACCTGTTATAACAGGTTAAATATATACAATTTAAATAGTTTAACGCAGGGCCGGGCCTGAAGTTTTTGATGCCCAGTGCGACGTGATTAAAAGTTGCCCTTGTCATGTTTAGTATTACGAGAAATTTCAAGCCTGAATATTCTTTAGTTAGTACAAATACAGTGATTACTTATTGCGTTTCTTATTATGGAAGGGTTAGTTTTTTAGCAACTATATAAACCTACTTGATACATAAACATATTAATATATTTACAAATAGTTGCTTAAAATCATCTATTATCTATCAAAAAGCACCAAACTCGTACATAATAAAATTCGACCATTTAACCATTTGATGCCCCCTTTTGTGTGATGCCCGGTGCCGTCACACGGCCTGCACAACCCCAAGCCCGGCCCTGGTTTGTCAAATTTAAATGTATTTTCAAACGATTATTTCTTATAATAATAATGGATCTTTCAATTTTGGAAATATCAATTTTTCTTCTATATTTCCGAGAACACGTTGTTCTGGGACCAAAGTTGGGCCAATATAAAAGTCCAAATTGAAAAACCTCTGGTCCAATATAAAAGTCCAAATTGAAAGCCCAAAGACTTCTTCTTCAGCATTATGCAAAACTTCAACATAATCTGACAGCGATCTTCTCAAACTTTTGTGCTTAAATTGACTGTAGAAATGAAGATACAAGTTCGCTTAAATCGTATGCATTTCCAGATCAATCGTATTCGTAGCTGCTTCAATCACACAGCTTCCGTTATTCAATTTCGATCTAACGAACTTTCAGGTTTTGTAATTAACCTAATTTTTATTTTGATGTAATCATATCTTCTGTTTTGCTGTATTGCAACTACTTTTTAGTATTATTAGCATCACATTTATACAACGCATAATGACTTTGTATTTCTCTAAGCTTATATGTAATCTTACCTGTCTGTGTGCTAACTTTATTATAGCATTATTATACACTCTTTCACTGGCACAATCGCATTAAGTTTGCTTAATTTATTTGTAAATGTATGTGGCAAGTTTTGCTTATTATAGTTACACATTATTCAGTGTTGATTGAGTTAAATTGTTTGTTTAGCCGTTTTATATGCTGGATTAGATATATATATTGCTCCTGTAAGTTACTATTGTACACATAATCTGAATTACCAAATGCTGTGTGTATGCTTAATTGATTCTTTGCTAGATGTGTTCGTGTCTTAATAGGCTTCACAGTTTGCAAGTAGTGATCATTGAATCTACTGATACACACATTATTTCGACGCGCGTGCGGTCCTTGGATTTCTACACGTCTGTTTCTGTGCTAATTTGCAAGGACTGTTCATCAGATTTATTCTCATAATACATTCACTGTGTGTATGCTTATATATTTAATGTTAGTGCTAGATTAAAAAAGTTTCCAGTTAATTTCGGAATCACTTATTGTTATCTATTAGCTTTTGCTTTTTGAGAATTGAAATCCTTATTAGCAATATTTGTTTTCCATGCAACACTATTTACCTAATGCCTTGTCAAAAAGTCACATTTCCATGTTCATTTGATATTAAATGTTGTAAGATCATTGATTCCTGGTATCATCTGATTGTTGGTTTAAGGTGATTCTTCTTTAACGGTACAACATTTTCAGACCACCATTTGCTGGTTCGTTCTTTAGAAGACTGCAAATTCTCAACAAATTCAAAAACTGTTAATGGAATACATACAAGAATCATTAAACTCGGGTACTATGCATGCCCATCTCTTACTTCACTGCTGGTTGCAACATACATATCTTTCAATCATCTCAGTTCTGCTCGTCAAGTACTTGATGAAGTTCTTTATTGGAAGTTCAATCTGGTTTCTTTAAACTCAATCATTACCAGTTTTATGAAAATGGGAGATGTTGAAATTGCCAAGCAGATATTCAAAAAGATGCCTAAACGAGATCTGATTTCCTGGAACTCAATGATAGGAGGTTTTGTTAGAAACACACGTTTTCAGGAGGCATTAGGGTTTTTCAGAAAGATGTTAAAATCAAATATGGATCCAGATAAGTTCACATTTTCATCTATTATCATTGCATGTGGTCGCGTTGGAGCTCTAGATCAAGCTAAATGGATACACAATTTGTTAATAAAAAATAATATTGAACTTAATTTTATTTTGAGTTCTGCACTCATAGACATGTACTCAAGATGCGGAAGGATCGAAACCGCAAAATCGATCTTTGAAAGCGTTAAAGATAACGACGTTTCCGTTTGGAATGCAATGATTAACGGGCTAGCAATGCACGGTCTTGCTACGGACGCCGTTGAAATTTTTTCACGTATGGAAGGTAAAAATATATTACCCGATGCGGTTACTTTTGTTGGGGTTTTAACCGCGTGTAGTCATTGTGGGTTGACCCAAAAGGGTCGTGAGTATTTTGATTTGATGAGGACAAAGTACTTGATTACGCCACAACTCGAGCATTATGGGTCAATGGTTGACCTTTTTAGTAGGGCCGGGTTACTAGAAGAAGCTTATGAAATAATTAAAGGGATGCCAATGGAACCTGATCTTGTTATATGGCGAGCATTTCTTAGTGGTTGTAGAACACAAAGAAATACTGATTTAGGTGAACTTGCGGTTTCAAAAATATTAAATCTTGATAGTGGTGATTATGTGTTACTATCGAATACTTATTGTTCTGTTAATAAATGGGATAGTGCTGAAAAATTAAGGTATACGATGAGGGAAAATAGAGTTTCTAAAAACAGGGGAAAAAGTTGGATTGAATTTGGTGGATCAGTTCATCAATTTAAATCAGGGGATCGATCACATTTTGAAACTGAATCGATTTACAAGATTCTTGAAGCGTTAATTTGTGGTATTAAAGAGGAAGGATTTCATTCTGTTACTGAATTAGTGTTAATGGATATATCTGAGGAGGAAAAAGAGGGAAATTTGAATTATCATAGTGAAAAATTGGCTTTGGCTTATGGTATATTAAAATCAAGCCCGGGATCTGAAATTAGGATTACAAAGAATTTGAGGACCTGTATTGATTGTCACTCGTGGATGAAGATGGTATCTAAAGTATTGAAACGGGTGATTATTATGAGGGACCGAATCCGTTTTCATCGAATTGAAAATGGTTTTTGTACTTGTGGAGATTACTGGTAGCTTCTCAAGTTTGTAGCGGGTGAGTTTTTGTAATTATGTGAATGATATGTTGTCTTTTACCCAAATTCTCTAATGGTGAATTTTTATATAAGTTCTTCCATGCTTGTCTTCATGGTAGTTTTTATTGAGATAGATTCGAAGGTTGTAATTCTATGTTAAGACCGAGACAAAAGGCTAATGTGGAGTGAGCTTGTCGAGTCAATCAACTCGTCATTCTGTAAATATTATAAAGTTAGATGTTAAGTTCACCAAAGTGTATTCTAAAATGTCAGAATTTATCCATCAGTAAGGCACTAGTGTAATGATAGAATCAACTAAAAAGTTTCTTACATATTAGTCTAGATATTAGATAGTACAATTTGTTATAACAACCTCTGACATAATGTTATTCTAGATATTAATAGTACAAGTTGTTATAACAACCTCTGACATATTTTGTTATATGCCCCTTGTATCACTCTATAAATATTTATGTAATCCTCACCATTACAAACAACAATGAAATACAACAGTTACAACTTGCAATTTCTTGTTTAGTATTAAATATATCCAGTTCAAACTTACATATCTTAAATTCAATATGAAGTTTATGTTGTTGGTTGACTGATTACATATCTAAACTTGTCATTTTTTGAACCATTTACATACATTCTAATTGGTTTGAGAGTGAATCTTCAATCTATGAAATCTCCTGATCATTTTACCTAAAAAGATAATATATTGTTGTAGTCTCATATAAAACACTACTTATTTAAATTAAAAAAGATCTAGACAAAGTTTTTTGGGTCAACCTGATTTGAGCGGTTCTCTTAACAGAACGACCCGTTACCCAAACAGCCCCTGACCCAACTTTTATCCTCAGATAATTACATGCATGCCTTGGATGTGTGGCTATAAGATATTACTTTCATGAGCAACAGGTTTCAGCGATGGGTCAATTTTCATAAAATTATCCATGACAACACTCGCAACCAATTCTGGTGCATAATAATCAACCAATTCTGGTGCATAATAATCTTAGGAGAACTTGAACAAGAATAAAGAATTGAGTCGAAATAGGTCAACAGTTGACTAAACTAGCTATCTTGGATGGGAACCAATTTAAGCTTGCCCCCATAAATTTCTGGAAGCTGGCTCTCGTCTATGTCGTTCTGAAGTGTAGATGTCATGTGCTTCTTTTCGACAAATATAATCTGCAAGGTAAGCATATATTTCATCTTACTTTAGTACTTATTTGACCGCATAACAATCTGATATTAATGCTGCAGACAAGTAGGGGTAGTAAAATGGGTGAGTTGGCCAATCTGTTTATTGGGTAACTTTTTGATAGAGTTTGGGTTGACCCAAAAAAATCTTTTGTCCCAATTTTACAGTGTCAAACATGCTTATAAATATGTTATATTGTTTTCATGATAATTAAATCGTTGGAGGAAACTACAAGCCATCTAACGATGACATAATTGCATTTTTCACTGGTTTTATGCATTGAGTAACACTTTGTTATACTTTTGATTTGGTCAAACCCGTATGAGCCGTTAGTCATATGATCTGATAAGATGATAAACCTGAATCGACAGATTTATATGTGAATCTAATGAAATTGCAGCCTATACATACAAGCTTACCTTTTTCTTTGTTTTTTCATCAATAAATGGGTAAATCATCTTCCATGCTGCCATAAATAGGTAAGGAACATTCACGACAAACATTTTTCCTAGTCGTTCTGGATAATAATCCTGTCATAAACATCAATATTTTACATCAGAAACTAACTAATGTGAGATTAAAGGCTACTTTTTACACAAAACACACACACACACACACACACACACACAAAAAATGAAATGCTTGTAAACCTGTAAAATAGAGAGTGCAGCAAGATATCCACGTATATCACTATTTGAATATCCCCATCCTTGAACATCTGCAATAGACACAAACTTTTCTTGGCCTGCAGGCATCCTGATATCAAATTGTAAATATTGGTTATCAAGATTCTTTTCCCCTTTTTGTATTCACGCACGCACGCACGCACGTACGTATCGTTACACAAGGTGAGTATACTTTTCCAAAATATAATTAACGCACCATTTAATGTTTCAATTTTCAATTAAATAAGTATAAAGCAATTACATAAATTCATATGACTTTTTTTAACTGCAAAATTATACTAAACCCCGACCCTCTATAAAAACTCTAGAGATGCCGTAACCACTTACAAAGACTTAACGTTTCAAGAAATTCAAACAAATTACATTTTTCCTATATCTAGTCCATTAATAGGGGAAAAAAATTTGAAAAGCAAATCAACTTCAGAAAAAAAAATACAAATGGAATCAAAAAGTTCGAATTCTTCACTCGAAATTTATTTTTAACTTATCCAATGAACTCTAGCTTTCATAGATCGTAAGAACTGTAATTATGTAGCTGATATATTTTATATAAGTTGTTTTTTTTTTTTCATATTACGGGAGTCATACACATTTTTTTTTTTGCCTCACTATACAATTCTATAAAGGATCAATATGATGAAGATAATTCTAAAAGGAGAAATTGTAACCCATTAAATGATGTATCTATTTTAATGGGCTGGAATTCCCGGATTCTAATAAGTAATAAAATGGCTGCATATGTCTAAGAATACAGTTTAGTTTTATCTGATTTGAGATTAGCTCTAATTCAAGGTGGTAAACTAGTTGTTACCGGGTTTTGCCCAATGGTTTTTCAAGTTTACTGGAGTACTAAAGTTGAAACTTTGAGCTGTAAGTTATTTCACAAGTCTCGTGGATGTGGTATCTTTCATAGTTCTGCCTCTAATCTTAGTTTGAGAATGCCTATCGTGAGTTGGAAGTGGAACTTTGTTGTACAATAGACGGACTGCCAACCGCCATCCCTAAATCGAATACAGTCACAAGGAATACCGGTACACGAGCATACAATCGGGATATTATTTACATTCACACCCTTATCGTCATTTTCTGAAAATGGGACAAGAATAGTAGAGACACCACCAACAACTTCATCTATGGGCACCAATCCAGCACTCCTTTTATTTGTTTCAGAAGTTGTGACAATACTAGTAGATGCACCACCAACAGCTTCGTACATGGCCAACAATCCCATACTCCTTTGATATGTTTCAAAAATTGTGACTAGACTAGTATAGGCATCGCCAACCCCATGTATCACCACCAATCCCACATTACTTACAATAGTCAGCTTATTGGTATTCTTATCAAGATCTAGTCCCTGAACTATATCAGAATTGACAGTATATGAACTTGGAAATGAAGGTAGTGACTAAAGACATGAATTTGGTAAAGTCATTACAATTCTTTCCAAGTCCATCTGTTGTAAATCCTGATGTAGTTTGGGGGCTAGATCCTGATGAGGATACCAATTAGCTGACTAATGCAAGTAATGTGAGATTTGTGGCGTTATACGGTGATGGTGATGCCTCTGCTAGTTTTGTCACAGTTTCTGAAACAGATAAAAAGAGTGTGGGATTGGTAGCTATAGACGAATCTGTTGGTGGTGACTCTGCTAGTCTTGTCATAGTTTCTTAAACAAATAAAAGGAGTGTGGGATTGTTGGCCATATATAAAGTTGTTGGTGGTGTCTCTACTAGTCTTGTCCCATTTTCAGAAAATGACGATAGAGGTGTGGATATAAATAATATCCCGGTTCTATGCTTATGTACCAATGATCCTCGTGACTGTATTCGATATGGAGATGGTCGTTGGCATTCCGTTTGTCGTATAACAAAAGGTCCACTTCCAATTCACGATACACATTCTCAAACTAAGATTAGAGGCAGGACCATGAAAAATACCACATTCACGAGACTGGACCATGAAAAATACAACATTCACGAGCCTGGTAAATAAACTTATAGCTCAAGGTTGTTCAACTTTAGTAATCTAGTAGACTTGAAAAACCATTGGGCAAAACCCGGTTCCAACCAGTTTACCACCTTGAAGTAACGTGAATTTCAAATAAGATAAAAACTAAACCGTATTCTTAGACATGAGCAACCATTTTATTACAGATTAGAAACCAGAAATTTCAACCCATTATAATAGATATATTAATATTAATATTAGAAACCGGAAACACTATTACATGTAATGTTTTCGGATATATTAGAATTTATTTTTCGAAAACATTCCTAATGAGTAATGTTATTCTTATTATAGATTTTGACAAAAAAATATTTTTGTTCGTAAAAATTATTTTTTTCACCTATACCATGAAACTGTATATAAATACAACTTTAATTATATAAATGAATGGTTAAATAATAACATTATTTATAAAGAATGTCTACTTCCCCTTTCCTCCAAAAAAATCATTATTTGCAGGTACGCAGCACGCACGCACGCATGCAGGGATCTAATGAGAACTTTTTAATGGAGAGAACCATGAGAACATCTGAGGTCTAACAAAAATGGCTGATGTCGAACATTTTTTGAGATGCATATGAAATCACGTTTTTGTTCTACAAAATCGTTTTTGTCCTGAAGTCGAACAAAAAAAGCTAAAGTCGAACAAAAAAAAGCTGAAGTCTAACAAAATGATTGTTTTTGTACTACAACTCTGAATTCGAACAAAACAAACTGAAGTCGAACAAAAATAGCTGAAGTCGAACAAAGAAAATTGAAGTCGAACAAAAATATCTGAAGTCGAACAAAAAAAATCCTTGTTCTACGATTCATGAGAACAAAAAAGGGCCAAACTCGAACAAAAAATCCTTGTTCTACAATTCCTGAAGTCTAACAAAAATGACTGAAGTTGAACAAAAATGACTGAAGTCGAACAAAAATTGAGTTCTCGGAGTTCTCTCCGAATTAGAGTTCTAATGGGATCCTCACCATATATATATATATATATATATATATATATATATAGGGGCAGGATCAATGGGGAAGTAACCAATCGGGGGGAAGCAGGGGGAAGCAAAAAAAAAAAAATTTCGTTTTTTTTCGTTTTTTTTTGGAATTTTTTTTTCCCGGCATCAAGATCACACGAAAATATGAACATTTAGAAGAGACACTTCGTGATGAATGTTATTATTTAGGCGGAAAAACGATCGACAAAAATAACATTCAAGATAATATTGTTCGTGAAGAATATGAATGTTTTTTTTTTTTCATGTTTTGTGAAGTAAAATTTAGCCCGATTTAGAGTTTTGGGTTTAGGGTTTGGTGTTTTGGGTTTATTCCATAAACCCAAAACACCAAACCCTAAACCCTAAACCCTAAACTCTAAACCGTTCGTGTTAAAAACTCAATCTAAATCCTAAATCTAAACCCTAAATCTAAACTCTAAACCCTAAATTTCTAAACCCTAATATCTAAACCCTATAAACCCTAATATCTAAACCCTAATATCTAAACCCTAATATCTAAACCCCAATAGCTAAAACCTCAACATACGCTCGAAAAACACGATAATTGTTATATATTACTTCTTCGAGCGTTTTCCCGCCAAAATAAAAACATTTATCACAAAATGTCTACTAAATGTTCATATTTTCATCCCATCTATAATGTTCGTGAACAAAGTTTTCTCAAAAAACGGAAAAAAAAAGTTTTGCTTCCCCCCGCTTCCCCCCGATTGGTTACTTCCCTCTTGATCCTACCACTTTATATATATATATATATATATATATATATATATATATATATATCACTAATATTTTTTCCACATAAAAGTAGTTAATTATGAATATAATATTATTTTAAAATATTCTAAGGTTTTTTTCTGTTCGGGCTACCCGATAGGGCGAGTAATCCAACCTCATACTCTACCATATGCAGCCAATATTACTCCCTTCCCAACCCTTTCGTGGCGACCACAAGATTCGAACGTGAAGCCTCTTGCAAGGATGTGAGGGCCCCAACCACTAAACTACCTTGTGATGGTGAAAATTATATTATTTGTTCGTTTATGTCACATCAACTAGTATTTTTTTTATAAACAAAAATCGAACTTCTAGGCTAAGTGTTTCAGGTTGGCCCAACCCAAACCCGTTTTGACCTGCACAAATGTTGCCAATGGTGACTTGATTCTGTTTGGCCACATCTAGTATTAGTAAACATTTTTCACTTGGAAAGGGACTTAGGGAGAGAAGTTGCGAACCATGATGGTCATACCTTAACAATATTCTTTCTAGCGTGAAGACCACATAACCTGTGACGTAGTCACAATATTATCAAATAAATCTTTTGAAAAAATGATTTATGTTAATGAATGTGAAGTAAGTCTATCAACATACGCTTGAACTCTTCGACACCTCCTACTTTGTTGGGGTAATGTTTGCCACCAAACACGATAGTTATCAGACGTCCGCTTCTATCTGTTCCTTGCATGAACAACTTGTTTTGAGCTATGTCAGTTGTGATTTCGGACTCTGAAATTGAACCGTTTGGAAGAAATGTTTTTCTCCATTTAAGGTACTTTAGAAACATAATACATGCCTTATCTATGTCCAGATCACGAGCACGAAGAAACCTTCTAAATGTCAAATCGTCGTATTCCTGTAAGGACAATTCCAATTTATTATATGAAGTTGTTCAGATTTGGGCCATCATTGTGTCATGGACCTCATAATATAGAACCTCCTAAGTTTCTCAGTTGCTGTATTTAAGAAGTTATAGTATTAACTATATTTACACACTAATTAATTCTTCACAAAATAGAAGTTCTGGGTCGACCCGACCAAGTTTGGACACAGTGTGTATTTCAAGTTATATTGTTTTCTTGTATTTAATCATATACGAGTATTTAGGTGCCAAATAATATTTAGACGCTTATAAATAACACATCAAGATGACCAGATCTAGCATAATCAATCTATAGCGACTTGTACATTATGCATTAAGATGTAGACATTGCACTTGGTCGAACGGTCAAACCATTTGATAGAATCATGGAGACAGACTCACCTTGGAGGTAGGATCTTGCTTTTCAACCAAATCTCTCATTTGTAAAATCTTCTTAACTTCTTCTTCATTGCTTCCATTAATATTCTGCACATCACTACAACCTCCTCCTATTTTTGTGTTATTTTTAATTTTCAGGTCCTTCTCATCCATCTGTTTGACTTTCTATATTAGCCTGAAACTTATATACAATATATATGTATATATATGTTATATATAAAATTTAGTCTTTTTTGGAGAGTAAAAAATTGATGTTGTTTAGTGATATGTATAGCTCGTGTTTGTTGAGATTGTTGCCAAACATAAATACTCTTCAAGGAAATGTAGTTGTGTGAGGCCAACATAATTGAATGTTTTAGGTGAGTTTTAATTTGGACCCTTGTATTATCACTAGTTCACATCATCTGTCTTCTCATTATTTTCAGGCACTTAACTCTTCTGGCCCAAAAGGGTTCTTTTTTTCCAATTTGAAATCTTAAGTTATTTATGCTTTCTTTTCTCTTTATCTTATGTTAAAAGGGATTTTCTTACTTTTTTGGTATCTTGATACGTAGTACTTCAGAATGTAAGTAATCGTTATTGATCTTGATGCATCTAATTTTTTGAAAAATACAACTTACAATACACACCTTAAAATTGACCCAAAAAAGTTGAGACCAATGATATGGTAAAGTTGGTATTTTTGTGAAGCTGAGTTATAGTATCTTATGAAAGACAAGATACATAGAAATCATAATCTTGAAGTAATATATGCTTAAAAAGAAGATTAACATAATGATGCTATTACATAACACGTTTATGACTATTTTTTTGTTGAGTAGCTAAGGGTAATTTAACTATTAAATGCACACGTGCTTCTTTAGAATGTGTCTATGTGAACATGGGAAATTAACTACTTCCAGATTCACTTCAATTTTTGAATTGGCTAACTTACAAATTAAACCATTTGAATAGTTTAGGCCTCTGGCTAAAATTAATATTTAGTTTTTATGGAAACATGTCAAATTAGTCAAAATCCTAATAGTCGATTAAAATAGATATATCCCATTGATTAAATATAAACTTCAAAATGTTTGTAAGTTAACTCAATCCAGCCCATTTTGACCTATTAGTTAGTTTGTGTCTTAGAGCGCTAGCTAAGCGTTATGAACTTATGATAATCATTCTTCCAATACCATGCCTCAAGTGTTCATTATGGACCCGTTGGGTTAATCGTCTAATATTTTTATTTTTAGTTTTATTCCATCGACGAGTAATAAACTAAATATAACAGAAGTTATTAGAATACGTATCAACTTTCTTTAATATATTATTATTAATGACGCAGTTGTGTTAATTTGAAGTGAGTTTTAAACAATTCTACATGTTACAGTTGGACTTAAATTTTTTGCTATACCCATTTAAGTCTTAAAACACAACTTAATTCTACTGATTATGAGATAAGATGATTGAAGATGTCACGTATTTCTATGTTGATTCCATATCATAATCTTATGTTGTGTATTGGATTTGGATCCTGATTACATCCCAATGCAAGAAATTTCATCTGAAATAAGTCAACTGTTGACTTGGATTAAACCAATTTCAGTTTGACTCCATGAATTCTCGAAGCTGGCTCTCGTGACTCGTCTATATCTTTCCGAGGAGGGGATAAAATACCAGAATAACATGAGCTTAGACCTCTCTAGAGTATAGCAACACGGTTAGCGACATACTATATAACATTAAAAAATGCGACGGTTAGTGACATACTATAACATTTTTTAACACGACGGAAACAGAGACATGAGTACACGTGTCTCTAAATCCCTTTGAAATTTAAGATGTCGCTCTTTATGGCGCCATGTGGCGACTGATGATGCAAAATCAACAACATTTTAACTGAGACTACCGGCTATGTGTCTCTATGGATGTCGCCAGCATAAAAATATATCGCTAAATAAACATAAACAAGTCGTTAAATACCGTCACCAAATGGCTGTTTTCGTGTAGTGTTTGTAGCATGCCGGCCATGCTCCGTTTTAATATTTTCTTGTTACTAATATTAACACTAATCTATCTAATAGCCGACAATAGTCAACCATATTACTATCTATGGCCCAATGCTTAAACATATAAACAATTTATGTTAAAGTATTCATGTAACAGAGTTAGAGATAGTTTGTTCACCAAACTAATTAAATACTGCAACTGCTATGACAACTAAATTAAACCAACCAGATGCTTCTTATATATTTATTTATTTATTTACTATCTATATATTCATTCATTTTTATAATCTTAATCTCTAGCATACTCCAATGTTTCTTTAAGCAATGTTCATATGTACCCATCTCATTCTGTGCATGTGTAAACTATACAAGCTTCTTCCGTATCAATCAATTTTGCAATATCAAATGTCAATTTTCAAGAAAGGCTCTTCCAATCTAACCACCAATATTTTCTAATGACTTACCAACAATCTCTTTACACATTTTTAGTTTATATATATTTTGTGAATTTTCCTCTCATTAACCAAATCATCCCCTTCCTGTTATTCTCAGATTCGTCGGGTTATAAAAGATTTTGACAATCAAAAAGATGATGAATTCGAGTTGCCGTTTGTTTTTGGTTGTTTACATTGTGTTTATGTTCAATGTTGATGCTTTCGAGCTCCGTAAAGGTCAAAAAACAGAAAGAATTTCAGGTAATTCTTCCTCATTTGACCACTGCTGGTCACCTTTTCAATGATTTAACCTGACCCATTTACCCGTTTTGTACCATACAGGTAGTGCTGGTGACGTGTTGGATGATAATCCGGTTGGAAGGCTAAAAGTCTATGTTTACGAGCTCCCGAGTAAATACAACAAGAAGATTCTTCAAAAAGATCCGCGATGTCTCAACCACATGTTTGCTGCTGAGATTTATATGCATCAGTTCCTCTTATCGAGTCCCATTCGAACCATGAATCCCGAAGAGGCCGATTGGTTTTATACACCAGTTTACTCCACGTGTGACTTAACACCAGACGGCCTCCCGTTACCGTTCAAAGCACCCCGAGTGATGAGAAGTGCAATTCAACTTATTTCTTCCAATTGGCCTTTTTGGAATCGGACAGAAGGAGCTGATCACTTTTTCATCGTACCACATGATTTCGGTGCTTGTTTTCATTATCAAGTACATATCTACTCTCAATTATGTAGATTTTGGTATGGGTGGTAAACTGGGCGGGACAGCAGATTGGGTAATGGGACAAGTTGGATTGACCCATTTAACCCATGAATGTGGTACCTGTAATGTCTACTACTCGTAATAGTTTATATGACTTTTATTAACTTCTTTGTTGATTAAATATAGGAAGAAAAAGCCATCGAAAGAGGAATCCTTTCGTTACTCCAACGTGCTACGTTGGTTCAAACATTTGGGCAAAAGAACCATGTTTGCTTGAAGGACGGGTCCATAACCGTTCCTCCATATGCTCCAGCCCTTAAGATTCAATCGCACTTGATTCCACCAAGTACCCCACGATCGATCTTTGTCTACTTTAGAGGCTTGTTTTATGACGTGGGAAACGACCCAGAAGGTGGTTATTATGCAAGGTACGTGTCTACTGCAGTCCTGCCCATTTTGACACCTATGATCAAAAACTCAATAGTAGTTCTTTCTTAACATAGAAGTGTTTTTTTATATGAACTATCAGAGGGGCAAGAGCAGCAATATGGGAGAACTTCAAAAACAATCATCTTTTCGACATCTCAACTGACCATCCAACAACATACTACGAAGACATGCAGAGATCTGTATTTTGTCTATGTCCACTCGGGTGGGCCCCATGGAGTCCAAGACTTGTGGAGGCAGTTGTATTTGGTTGCATCCCAGTTATCATAGCAGACGATATCGTCTTACCTTTTGCAGATGCTATCCCATGGGAAGATATTGGTGTTTACGTGGACGAAAAAGACGTTCCTAATCTCGACACCATTCTTACATCGATTCCGCCAGATGTCATATTGAGAAAACAGAGATTGCTTGCGAATCCGTCGATGAAACAAGCTATGTTGTTCCCACATCCTGCTCAACCGGGTGATGCTTTTCATCAAATCTTGAACGGTCTTGCGCGTAAATTGCCTCACGAAAAGGATGTTTACTTGAGGAACGACGAGAAGGTTTTGAACTGGACTGCGGGCCCTATCAGTGACTTGAAACCATGGTAGTTTATAACATGATAGCAATTGGAGTTGTCATTTAGTTTTGTAAATTTTTGGTTCTGGGTATTTTTAATAGACTACCCTAAGAAGTTGTAGATTCTGGAGTTCATGTACTTATAGAGTGAAGAGAATTGATTGTGGCAAAATGGTAATCGTAAGAGTGGCAATTTCAACCCTTTATATCAAAAGACCATCGTCATTCAGGTAATACTTTATTTGAACCCACCCATTTTACCACGTGTGGGTGATTAGTTGATTACCATTTTGGCATGTTTTTATCAAACACATATAAATCACCTGTTCTGACATGATACTACGTTACTCTTAGTGCCATGAAGTTCTCTAAACATTTGACTTAATATAGTCGAACATACTAAGAAAGCTATCGCATAATTGAATATAATAGAATAGTAAAATCTTATTGATTGAAAGTACGTTTTTAAGCCTCAAAACCATCATACATTAAGGTATACAGCAATATTCATATAACTTAATGGCTATAACACAAAAGATCTAAGGGTCATACGCCCCATTACATTCTTTTAGCTTATCACAACTTTATTTTGAAGTAAACCTCCTAGTATTAAATCGATGTAAAGTTAATTGCAATAGGGTCGTTAAAAGAGTTACTGATTACCGACAATAGGGCTATCACGGCCTTTCTTGAAATCATCCCATCCTCGTACCCATGATTTCCCAGGTGTAGCCCTTGTTTGTGGAGAAGCATAGCTCTCGAGGTTGTTCATTACCTTACTGTGCACCTCAGCGAATACCTATTATACACACATTTTACTCGTCGAATGAGTGAAGAAACAGAAAGAAAATTAAAATATAATTATAGTTTCTCACTAACTCACTGGATTTGTGTTGATTGCTTCGGGAGGTTGCTCCTGACCAGTTAACCATTTCCATAAATCTGGATTTTCCTGCACTCGGGGTGTAGTATAAAACCAGTTAGATAAGTAGTATAGACTTAACAAATAGTGCTGATATTTAAAGTTTTTAATTTTACATACTCCGTAACTTTTAGAGCCTTTCATTCAAAGGACAGAGTGGTAGGCTGACCCAAAACACGTTATGTCATGAAATTCTACTATCTTGATCAAATATTTGTGTCTACGATTATAATTTAACATTTTCAATAAAGTGATTTAGAGGGTTTTAAGCATTGAAAAATAACATTTGAGAAGTTTCAGCCAGTTTCCTATTAAGCAAAATTCTTATACAAACCTGACAATCAAAGTTTGCATGCCTAATAACTACTTAATTTTGCAGATGTAATATACACAAAATGCTAAGAAATTGTGATTTCATAAGACAAAATAAACAACGTTTGCAAAAGTTACCAGGTTAAGGACTTCAACGAGCGCTTTAATCCCCTTCACATCCAAAGATTCAATGTGGTTCTCCACCCAACTTCCCAGAACTAAGTCCAGCTCAAGAAACCCCCTTTGTTTGCTCCTATACACCAATCTATTTTAATTCACAAAAATTAGTATTCGGGCAATACAAATCAAAATTCACAGTTACAACACTCATCACTCAACCATTCACATATTAAACAAACCTATTCACTAACTGCCGCTTGCTTTCTTCATTTGACAGATCAAAATCTGGCAATTCAACACCACTGTTCGAAGAATATAAACGAGAGAATGGACTAACACAAGGCCTGAAAATTACATAAAAATTGATTTAAGAACAAACTTAGGCAAAAAATACGTAAAACATAAGGTACTAGTGACAGAAACAAGAGTTCAATACAAGAATGATATTACGGAGTGCTATATTAGGCAAGATGGAAAATACAGCTACAACATTAAGCAAAACACAAGGCCTGCTAATAACTTCAAAGTATAAATAGAAAATAGATTATAAAAAAAAGGCACACCATACTTAGGGCTACAAACAAATCAACTTTTTATCAGCAGCATGATGTCAGCTTAAGCTCGAGTTTGAAGCAATCAAGCCTTTATTATTGTGTTCAAGCTGGAGCTTGAAACATAGCTTTAATATAAAAAAGCAGAGCACAAGCATATGACCGGAGTGATATGTATGTGTGTGTATATACATTGGTATTCGCCAACGATGTTATGGCTGGATTCTAATAATTCTTTACTTTTCTTAAGAATTTTATTACTAGTGGTCAAGTTTTGTTCTAATCTTCATACTCCGTACTATTATGAAATGATCTTTACTATCTAATCTAACTTCATTTGAAATTATATTCACATTAAGTTTAACTACTGAAATATAGCCTTGAAAATTGCATAAAAAAACATAGATAACGCAACCAAATTAGGCAAACAGGCATCATACAAGTACAAGTATAACAATATACAAAATTCGATAATAAAAAGATTCAATAGAACAGAAAAAACCTAGGGAAAACACACACATACATATAGAATTGATAACTTAAAGAATTTGCTATACCTGTAAAAAGATTGAAATTGAACGACGCCGTTTGACGATGTACTGGCGTGTACCCTAGCCGGAGCTGCTGTCGAATTAAGGAATCCAGAAATGCCAAATAACATAGTTTTTCTCAAATTCGCCATGATTTTGAGTTATTGTTGTGCCAATTTTGCGTTATTGTTATGCCAATTGTGATCAATTTCGGTGGGAATTTATTTATGTATTTGATATTTGATACGGAGTATTTGAAAAGAGATTCGGGATGTGACGTGGCGGAGGAGGGGAATGGCGATTGTTTACGTGAACAACTGGAAGCACCGTGGCAATTTTGTAGCTAGCTTTCAACTATAACGTACAAGCGATTATTTTATATTTTTAAAAGTTACATATATATTTTTATTTTTTTTTACGGCGTGGTACATACAAACGACAATGATTTGAAAATGTTACATATTTGATCTCGTCCTTGGTTTCATATTGATCAGTAATTGAATCGAACTGAATAATAATTTTCCCTTTTGTTATGGTTAGTAAACAGCCCCTTATCTAATTGTATTTATTCTATATTCTATTTAATAATTCAGAAAAAAAGAAAGCTCAAACTCAAATGTTAAAATTTTAGTTCTAACGACTTTAAAACACTACAAAGTTTAAAAACTTAAAAAGTTCATATGACAACAGAGTTTAACATGCGACTAGTTTTACCAGACAAATGTGACTGTTTGTCACTCAGAAACTGCTCATCATCTAATGCAATGTCTAAACAATTAGTAGCTCGACAAGTAGATCGCAGTAGAACTATTACAGACTACATGTACGATGGAGAAAAACTTGAATGTTACTTAGATATCAATTCAGCAGCATATATCTAACCATAAACCGATCCATTTTGACCCATTACCTAACTCAGATCCATTTTGCTGCCAGCATTTACTACTATAGAATACTATATCCTTGCACAGTAATACATCCTTTCTACTTCACTAATAAAAACAACTGCAATGCATAGTAAACCAAATTTTACAGCACAGCCTACACCTAGCCATTTCACTCATCTAAGAATAAGCAGATATCAATGAATCAGCACTCATCAGTTCAATCTTCTCACACAAGTTCTTTGACTCGAGGAACAAAAAGAGGCCCTTGTACACATGAAATTTCTTTCAAAAATTTATCTCACGTCTCTCAGCGAAAAATTTACCACTAACACATTGGTCGGGAAACAAGGCAAGCCATACTGCAGTATCAGCTCCTTCCTCGGGTGAAGTTAGACCCGCCCAGCCAGTCATTGCAGTTTTTACCCAACCCGGGCAGCAGCAGTTAATATATATCTTCTTACCATCGGGTTGTTCAGAGAGTATTTTGGCCATTAGCCTTGTATATGCGTTGACTGCAAGCTTTGACAATGAATAGTCGGTATTATTTTGAGGCCATCCTCCTGATATCCAACTCCCATCTTTGACTTGCTCTAAAAACTTGCTCATAGTTGTGTCGATCAAATCCTCCGATAGTGATTCCACATCGTCTAATTGTTGTCTCAATGTGACATCTGCAATCCTCTGTTATAGAATTTTCAGAAATACTATATCATGATGCATAATAAAATATCAAATAAAAGCTGACAGTACATGTGACAATTTTTGAATTTATTTTTGCTCCAACGGGTCAAAATAAAAGTAAAAAGGTAGCTAAAATGGGACCGGTCAAACTGGTTCAAGATTGTCAAAAGTTTAGTTTTTAATGCAAATAGCCCCATATATCCGCTTATCAAATATTCAGATTACTATTTATTTGATCAAATAGGTCCCATTTCGCCCAAAAAAGTCTAATTAGTAGGTCAGCCATAAAAGTCAGGTCAACGTCGGGAAAAGTTGGTCAACATCGGTCAAAAGTTGACTTTTTCTCTGGCGTTGTCCTAAAATTAGCTAGGAAAAACGCCAACTTACATACTATCCCTTAAAAAATAATGAATAAATACACTATAAGTAAACTAACACCACATCATCTTATTTGTAAATCATTTATTTTTAAAATATATATGTCTAAAATCTTTATGTTTGAAATGTTTATATTTAATTTAATATATTTTTATTTAAAAGTCAACATTGGTCAATGTCTGTCTCTACCCCGTCACGACCGACTCGACCTTTCAAGGTCCTGACTGACTAGTCTCCGTCTCGCGTCTTTTTCAACCTTGTATAGCGTCTAGTATTATGAAATCAAAATAATTTTGAATTTTCAAAACAAATGATTTTATAGTAAAATGTATTTTTTTCAAATTGGTCAATAACTATGGAGGGACGAACAGAATATGATATTCATGGACAAAAGTAGGTATACATACATTTCTCCTGCCATTAAGTCTTCCCAATCGCGAGCTCACCATAACAATTCGAGCACCTTCAGCAGAAGGCCTCATTAATGGGATAGCAGCTTTAGTCATATTTTTGGTACCAAAATAGTTGGTATTGATCACCTTTTCAGCAAAGTCAACAGAATTCTCTGATCCGGTATTATAACTTACTCCTGCATTGTTTATCTGCCACATAGGCAACAATAAGTAAATCTAGTGGATACAAGTAAAACAAAATTCACCCGCCCAAATGTGAATGTAAAAGGACAGTGTTTCCATCGTACCAGAATATCTATACCACCATACTTTTCCTTTATCCAAGTACAAAACGAATTGATAGATGTGGGGTCCACGATATCCAGTTGATGGAAGACAACTTTCAAGCCGCTTTCTTGCAGGGACTTAGTTACTTCTTCTCCAACAGTAGCGTCTCTTGAAGTAAGAACAACGGTCAACCCATTTAACGCAAGCTGACGAGTAATCTCAAATCCAATTCCTCGATTTGCACCAGTCACCACAGCTATTGTTTCTGCAGACCACCACCTAAATGTTTTTAACATTTAACTTAAAATTAAGCATTTAAATTACCTAATCAAATAAAAATTAAGCATATATCAAAAGGTACAAAATTTGTGCATCACCTATAACTTTGTACAACGTTACATTTTAAATAGCAGAGTAACAAACCTAATGCATCAGTAAGCTTGTCAAACTATTTACTACTATTTAACATTTTTACAAAATGTTAAAATCAATAATTTGGGAATTAGGGTTCTAACATAAAACTAGACATGTAACATCAAGTATTATGAATTAAAATATCTACCTCTGGTGATCGGAATAAGGAATCATACGTAGACGAGTGATTTCATCGTGACGTTTTTCTCTACGATCTTTTGCTCTTTCCTTTTTATTCATACGTTTTACAGTACCGTCGTCCATCACGAAATCGAATCAAATTGAGTCGGATAGCAGAAAAATGAATGAAGCGTAAGCGTTAGGAGTGTTAACGGCGGTGTTAGTTTTCCGGTGAAGTCGAGGGTTTACCAGCCATTGATATGTTTACAGTTAGGCCCCTGAACCTCTTTGCTAGATCCGTATATCCATCAGGTTTACCTGTCAAAACTGGTTAAACGAGTTTACTGTTTTCAATTCAATTGCTACAACGTTCTTATTTTCATTTTTTACACTAGTCTGTATATATATTTGTCAAAATTAGCTGATACTGGCCGGTAACTTTTATTTTTTATCGGTAGCTTTTAACTAGTAGCTGGTAATTTTTAACTAGTAGCTGGTACTTAGTAGCTATTAGTTTTCTAGATATATTTTGTTATTTGGTATAGTAGCTTAATTATGGGTAACAAAATTTATAAGTTAAAAGTTAAATGCTAATTCTAATAGCTTTTTCTTTCTGTCTAAAAGCTTTAAGCTACTTTAGCTAAACATAGATATAGATATTTATTAAATAAGAGTTTTTGCATAAAAGCTAAAAGCCCTTTTTTTTAAGGCAATAAAAATTTTATTACTAATATATACGGATATTACAATAAACTGCAGAGCAGCACACGAGTTCGCAGCAAACTAAAAACACACGAAGGCTACAAGAAATGATGCTAAGCTAGTAACCTAACAAGAAGCCACTTAGATGTTAAAAAATACATGAGGATTATGCAACCATTTATGTCAATCTATATTCTTCGACTTGCACCTCTTCGCGACTCAATCAAAGCTAGTAATTTGAATATCACAAAGTGAAACCGCGGGAGTCCAACACTTGTTTTTAAATATTTTTTGATTTCGATTCTTCCAAATGAGATAACCGCACGTCCATCTAATCGCTTGCAAAAATTTTTGACCCAAATTCGACAACCCACTTGAGGATTCTTCAAAATTTTCGCCAATACTTAGATTACTCAAGCCATTAATTCCCCACCAATCGAAAACTTTTGTCCAAATATCAAACGAGCACTTGCAAAAAATGAGAGAATGATCGACCGTCTCGATGTCATCATCACAAACGGGACATCTAACCGAATGTAAGTCAATGCCCCGCTTGTCTTTCATGACCCGTCCTAATCCATCTGGACGAAGTCCACATCGATTATAAACAATTCACAATAGTTGATTACATCGCGAGGTACTTGACCTCTAAATGATACATTTTACAAACATTGCATTCGTTATTAAAAGACAACCTTTCATCACATCGAAAGTTGACGGCATGCATACCATTTCATAATATATCCAACTATCAATGACTTAAATAATATTCTTGATGAACTCAATGACTCGAATGCAACGTCTCTTGAAATATGTCATGAATGACTCCAAGTAATATCTCTAAAATGAGCAAATGCACAGCGGAAGATTTCTTTCATACCTGAGAATAAACATGCTTTAAAGTGTCAACCAAAAGGTTGGTGAGTTCATAGGTTTATCGTAAACAATAAAATTTCATCATTTTAATAGATCACAAGATTTAATATTCCCATTTCCCATAAACATTATGCATAAAATTCATTCATATGGATTGAACACCTAGTAATCGACCTTAACAAGTTGCATATAGAATATCCTCATCATTCCGGGACAACTTCGGACATGATAAATTTGCCATCATTCCGGGAAAACTTCGGACATGATAAAATGGCCATCATTCCGGAAAAACTTCGGACATGATAAATTCGCCATCATTCCGAGAAAACTTCGGACATGGTAAATTCGCCATCATTCCGGGAAAACTTCGGACATGATAAATTCGCCATCATTCCGGAAAAACTTCGGACATGATAAATATGGCATATTCGATTTCGATAATTCAACCATAGAATGTAGTTTCGATTACTTGTGTCTATTTCGTAAAATAGTTATAAAAGTAGCGCATGTATTCTCAGTCTCAAAAATATATATTGCAAAAGCATTTAAAAAGGGAGCAAATGAAACTCACTATTCTGTATTTCGTAGTAAAAATACATATGACGTCATTGAACAAGTGTAGGATTGGCCTCGGATTCACGAACCTATATCATTTGTATATAAATTAAAATGTGTAATCATAATCGAACAAGTTTATATATTATTTATTAAATTATATATTATACTTATACTTATTTAGTTTGTGTATATATTTAAAATGTTTAATATCTATATATTTAGTTATATATATATATATATATATATATATATATATATATATGGTTAGTATTATATAAAAGTATCATTTGTTTGTTATATATAAGTATTTATTTAAATATTGTTATTATGTTTGATATGTAGGTATATAACTATTAATATAATTATGATATATGTATTAAGTATATTTTAGGTACAAATATTTATCTGTAACAAAAATGGTAGTTTTGATAATAATAATTTACTAATAATAATAACTTTCTTATTATCGATAATACTAATAATAATAACGATATTTGTTAAAATCGATACTTATGTTAATAATAATAATAGTAAAACTAATAATTACAAAAATGATATTAATACTAATATTAGTGAAAAATAATAATAATTTGTATGGTTTTTAAAATAACAATAATAATAATCCTAATCATAATCATAATAATAATAGTAGTACTAAAATGATAATTTACTAATGATAATAATATTAATAATACTTATAGTAATAATAATGATAATTGTTATAACACTTAATATGATACTAATAATAATTATTATAATACTTATAATACTAATTATAATACTTTTATCAATTATAATACTAGTAGTATTAATAATAACAATGATAATATTAACAATAATATCTACTTTAATAATACTTATAAGACTAATAATAATAATAATAGTTATAATACCTATAATTATGATAATATTACTAATAATAATTATAATACCAGTAATAACAATAACAATAATAATAATCTTAATAATAACAATGATAATAATAATAATAATAATAATAATAATAATAATAATAATAAATAAAATAAATAAATAAAAGTTATATACCCTTTTAACAGCCATCCTAAAAAGAATTGCCCATGACCGAGCTCGAACCCGAGACCTCTCGCACACCCGAAACGCCTACAAACCAGCTGAGCTAGCCTGTTTCTCTGATTAAACTCCTAAGCTAAAATTACTTAATCTATTTTCTGTTTTACTCCATCTTCTTCCCATTTCTTTCGATCATAACATAAAAGCATAACAACTAATAATTGATTTAACTAGTATTAGAATATAAACGACTTATCCTAGTGCCTTTAATTGTCCGACACAATAATTAAAAAATAAAAAATAAATAAAATAGCTGCAGTTTAAAAAAAAAACGTTATGAACTCAAACCTTGATTTTGAATTGTAGTTCGTTTTAGGCTTCGATTCCCAAATGAAAAAGATTTAAAATCCTTACTAAAAACTTCTGCTATGATCAATTGAACATGATACATAAACATTAATGCGAATTTTACGATGAACATACCAGTTTGACTTTTTAGAACATACCTTTGACTCAAAAATTGGAAGTCGATATTTGGAATTGGAATTTGAGACTTTGCAAAAAGTTTGAGTAAAGGAAAACTAACAAGATTGCATTAATAAATTTTGAATTAAAACTTCAATTCGAATTTTGACTAAATTACCCAAGAACAGAGCGAAAAAAGAAAAAAAAATTAAGTTATGTGTTTTTGATCCCTCAATCACAGACGTGTAGATATACAATATAAAGGAATACTTAATCTAACAGTTATCCTAATTGGAATTGACTCGTATCAACCTTTAACAGATTTGGGAACAATCATTATTCGATCAGTACAACAAAATTAATATAAAAAAAAATAAAAGCTGTAGGTGATGTAAATCAATTTTTGTTTTCATTGGGGTCTAAGGTCGATGGTTAACAGAATTGGGAATAAATTCGATTTTAGGGATTAAGTTAAGCAGATATAAACAAAAGTGATGAAATTCGATGTATATGTGTAAAATAAAATCGATTCTGTGTCTGATTTCATATTTATCTTAGTATATATATTTATCTGGATTTATATACCTATCAATATTCATATCTGTTTTTATATCTGTACTTATATTTATATATTTTAGTTATCTTTATTAATAAATATAAATGTAATAATATTACTCTTAATAATAGTAATGCAAATTTATAATAATATTATAATAGTAATAATAATATTATTACCAATGATAATCATAATAATTACTATAAAATTTATAACAATAATATTATTAATAATAATAATACTAATTATAATAATACTAATTATAATCATAATAACAATAATACTAATAATAATATATCAATTTATATATGCTAACTTTCATATCTATATTTTATCTGTCAAAAGTAATAATATTAACAGTAATTATATAACAACTTATAATTATCAAATTTTATATATATAATATATGTATATATATACTTTATATAATAATATTTATGATACAAGTATTACTATTAATATTAATATTAATGTTAATAATAATATTAATGAAAGTAATGATAATAATATTAATATAGCAATTATACTTTAACTTGTAATTACATATAATATATTACCATTTATCATATCATATCTAGCAATTATATAATTTATTGAATCTTTAATATTTATATATTATAGTATATATACTACTACTTATATATAGAATTTATATATATATATTTATATATATTTATTTTAATAACATCTTAAATATTTTGTACCTTACTCTACATATTTAATTCAAATTATTAAATGCTATTATATTAAGTTAACTTATTATATACCCTTATATATATATATATATATATATATATATATATATATATATATATATATATATATATACTTATTTATTTACACATAATTGTTCGTGAATCGTCGGGAATAGTCAAAGGTCAAATGATTACATGAACACAGTTCAAAGTTTTTGATACTTCAACATTACAGACTTTGCTTATCTTGTCGAAATCATATGAAGATTAAGTTTAAATTTGATCGAAAATTTCCGGGTCGTCACATTGTCAAGCTCCATCAAAACGGGTAATCGCCTTTTCCTTGCCCGCCATATAAAAACTTCTACTTTTTTAGGTAATAGGTTATTCCGCAACATTTCCAATCGATTTGTACCACTTGAGAGTAATTTTGAATCCAAAGCTAAAGACAGAATTTTAGTTTCGAAATTACCATTAGAATGATTTAAACCCAAGCTCCATGAATCTTTTTTACTAGAATCGATGCTCACGGAAGAAATTAGATTGCATAAGGTTACATATTCATCATGTGATCTACCAATTGGAGATCTATTCCAATTCCAACAGCCTTCGCCTCGTGTACCAGTCGATCCCACTCTTTTGCGTACACTGACTTCGTGAGCAACCTCCAATCAAAACAGTCTGCTAAACTTCGACATCAGTGGCACGTCCGAAATCCAGCAGTCCATCTAGAACCTTGTATCAGCGCCGTCACCTATCTTTCTGTTGAATGAATTTTTGAAAGCTACACATGTACGAGCAATCAATGATCCTGTTTTTATAATGTTAGCCCAACAAGAGTTTAATTTTTAAAATGGGCCTGCCCACCCGCGTCTAGTCCACCCGAGACCCCATATAAACTTTTGATAACTCTAACCCATAAGGCGTTGGGCTCGATTTTAAACCTCCACCACCACTTGCCGATTAGAGCTAGGTTTTTACTTTTTAAAGAACCGAGATTGAGACCACCCTCCTCGAAAGGAAGAAGGACCTCATGAAATGACCCGTCCTAATACATCTGGACGAATACATTACATTTGGTTACATCGTGAGGTACTTGACCTCTATATGATACATTTTACAAACATTGCATTCATTTTTAAAAGATAAACTTTCATCACATCGAAAGTTGACGGCATGCATACCATTTCATAATATATCCACCTATAAATGACTTAATAATATTCCTGATGAACTCAATGACTTGAATGCAACATGTTTTGAAATATGCCATGAATGACTCCAAGTAATATCTCTAAAATGAGCAAATGCACAGCGGAAGATTTCTTTCATACCTTAGAATAAACATGCTTTAAAGTGTCAACCAAAAGGTTGGTGAGTTCATAAGTTTATCGTAAACAATAAAATTCATCATTTTGATAGACCACAAGATTCAAATACAGCACATCTATCTCGTGTATGAAACCATTTTTCATAATGCTTAGCAGAGTAGGTTCGTATCCTTTTCTCCCCTGTAGGTTGCCTCGCGATTTTTAAATAATCGTGCACATATCTCGTGCATAAAACTAATACACATAACCTGTGTATAAAAATTATTCTCTCGATACATAACATTCATTTCGATTTCATTGCTCAACATGGTAACCGACCTTAACATATAATGCGCATAAATAATATCCCCAAAAACAGAACATCGCGTCTGTATAATATATAAACCTCGAAGTACTAAACACCACGCCCACTAGCTCTTCCGTCTAGTGAACATTCTGGGTGGGGGTGTTAAACCCGGTAGCTACCTTTAGGATTCACGTGAATTAGGGTCATACCCGATTCTAATTCTTAGGTTACCAAGCAATAATAATCAGGGGAAAATATTCACAACAATTAGTGGTAATTATAACGTCCAACTAATTCAATAATAATCCACAGAACTTCTGTCTGCATAATAATTCATTCGAGAAGTGTTTTGCTTGTGTCTATCTCGTCAAATATTTATAAAAGCATTTCATGTATTCTCAGTTCAGAATATATTTCAAAAATCATTTAATAAAACAGTTATAAAAACAGCTCATGTATTCTCAGTCCCAAAAATGTAAAGAGTAAAGGGAATCAAATGAACTCACTCTACAATATTTTGTAGTAAAAATATTCATACGGCGATACGGAACAATGCAGGGTTGGCCTCGGATTCACAAACCTATATCAAGTATATATATTAACACATATAATCACATAATTCCTTCTATATAATATTTATGTATGTTAAGTGTTGTAGTTATATAAATATATATACTTTATTTATGTTTTATGTCTTCAGTTATATTTTATATATGGTTATTTTGTAAAATAATCAATATTCATACATATAGTTATATTAAAATATATATATATATATATATATATATATATATATATATATATATATATATATATATATATATATATATATATATATATATTTGTAATTGGTATTATATCAAAAATAAATAATTTGTTATAAAAACAATACTATTAATAATAATAATAATAATAAGTCTTGTAATAATAAAAATGATAATAATAATAATAATAATAATAATAATAATAATAATACTAATTATAATGATAATAATTTTAATAATAATACTAATACTATCATTTAATAGTAATAATAATTATATGTTAATATTGAAAATAATGATTTTAGTAACCTTAATAATAATAATAATATAATAATGATAATAATAATAATAATAATAATAATAATAATAATAATAATAATAATAATAATAATAATAATAATAATAATAATAATAATAAGTAATAAGTAAACTACCTCAAAGAAGTAGTCCTTAAGAAAAATGCCCAAGTCCGGGACCCGCGACGTCCCACTAACCCGTATTAACTTGTTTCTATTTCCTTCTTCTTTTTCTAAAAAAAAATAATGCCACAGACCGGGCTCGAACCCACGACCTCTCGCTCCCTTAAAACACCGCCTAACCATCCATCCAATTCTGTTTTTCTGATATACTTCTACAACCAAAACTATATAACCCATTTTATTTTCTGTTTATACTTTCTTCTTTTTCTAAAAACAAAAGCCACAATCCAGGCTCGAACTCGAGACCCCTTGCTTAAACACTCATACCACTAACCACTGCTCCACTATTTTGTTTCTGAATTAAATAGGATATTAAATCCTTTAAACTCGATTACTGTCAACTTCTTTTTCAACACATCATCATCCTATAATATTATATAACCATATCGTCATACTCGTTCATTAAGAATCTTCATCGCATAGTCACGCTTATTATTATCAACAGTATAACCAAAATTTTCCCAATATCATAACCATACTAGACAGTTCACCGGAAATTGAATAATACCAATTGATTGAGTTTTTATGTTTCTAGTCCGATAATCAATCTAGGCTTAGCCCAACAATAACTACTTAGAGGCCCAAATAGCTAGCCCAAATATATGTTTAATTGAATTGTTTGATGGTTCAGTGGTAACAAAAAGAAACAAGGTTATAGCAGCACTAACTAGTTGTAATCGGTGGTGGTTTCGTGGGTTATAAACACAGAAATATAAGCATCGAATAGCAGCCCATCTTATAAATATATCCCAACTCCGTAAGCCCAAAATAAGTCCATTAAACAAGGGTTCATTATCAACTAATCAAAGTTTATCAGCTCAATTTTTATTACGTAAATAAATTATAACAGGAGCCAGAATCCATCGATATCTAATCCCCTTTACAGCTCATCAAATACGTTTCATCCTTGTCCTTTCTTTAATCATACACCATCTTTATTATCATCATGCTACCCACTGCAATATCATAAAGTTAAGTGGGGTATTTCTCCTATTAAAGGTTGTCGGCAAAAGAAAAATATAAAAGCATATGGTTCTCGGTTCACAGCTGAATCATATAGTAGTAATATTGGAGGTGAAGTGTGTTTGTTTGGGGAGTAAGAATCAAAATAGAGGAAAATATATAAATACAGCGGTTAAGTTCGATGATGGTGGCGGTTTTAAACAGAAAAAAATAGAGGGGGAGAGGGAGAGGTTGAGAGAAGGGAGGTTGTCGTTGGTGGCTGCGGTGGTTGATTGAACTCGAATAAGAAAGAAACAAAAGACAAGCACTTGTATGTTTGGTTTGGGTCGTTTGATGATGGTTGTCGTCGGTTGAGGTGTTGGGTTGTTCAAAGTGGTTGTGGTCTGGTGGCGAAGTGGTTGTAGGAGTTTAGGTGATGGTTATTTAGTGTTACTTGACTAAAACAAAAACAGAAAAAGATCGTATCAAAATCATGGATTTTCATGGTGGATGGTGATGCCTAGTTGACGGTTTAAGGGTGGTTGTCGAACAAGTTTAAGTAGAAACAGGAAACGTACCCAAATATAAAGGTGATAGTAGTTGATGGTTGAAGTTGTGGATGGTAACTAGTGGGTTTCGATGGGTTCGATGACAAAAACTTCACAGCAGTAGTTTACGAAGAAGAATGGTGTTTATGGTGATGAAAAGTGATGGTGGTTGTGTGGTGGTGGTGAAGGTTCCATGATGGAGGTGGAGTATGGTGATCCATGAACCCACGGTGGTTATCGGTGGTGGATGATAGCCGTGGTCGAGAGTGGCGATGATGAATGAAAGGGATGGTGAAGGAGATGTCGGGCAAGAAGAAAAAGGAGAAGGCAAGTGATGGGTTTTGTGGTTTTTCTTCTAAAATCACATGTGTATATATGTTTATATATATAAATGATGATGGTGAGATATATTCATCAAATTGCCTATATATATTTATATATATATAGTTTATATAATTATAATATTAATAATAATTAATAATAATAATTTAATAATAGTAACAGTATTCGATCTTGATTGAAATGGAAAGGAAACAGATTCGATGGATTGTAACATTACTTTATCTATATTTTATAATATATAAACATAATGGAGATTTTGGGAATCTTGAATTAGACAGAAAACAGAATTAAAGTGGTGATGATATAATTGAGATTGAAAGAGTTGAAAAAGAAAGGGGGATGTGATCCGTGTTTGTATGTATGTGTTGAAATGTCCCGTTCATATTGATTATAAACGTTCCATATTAATTGATTTCGTCGCCAGGTTTTGACCTCTATATGAGACGTTTTTCAAAGAATGCATTCATTTTTAAAACAACCATAACCTTTATTTTATCGATAAAGGTTTAAGAAGCATTACGTAGATTATCAAATAATGATAATCTAAAATATACCGTTTACACACGACCATTACATAATGGTTTACAATAAGAATATATTACATCAAAAATAAGTTTCTTGAATGCAGTTTTTACATAATATCATACAAGCATGGACTCCAAATCTTGTCCTTATTTTAGTATGCAACAGCGAAAGCTCTTAATAATCACCTGAGAATAAACATGCTTAAAATGTCAACAAAAATGTTGGTGAGTTATAGGTTTAACCTATATATTATCAAATCATAGTAATAGAACACAAGATTTAATATTTCAATATACATCACATACATAGAGATAAAAATCATTCATATGGTGAACACCTGGTAACCGACATTAACAAAATGTATAGAATATCCCCATCATTTCGGGACACCCATCGAACATGATAAAATCGAAGTACTAAAGCATTCCAAATTCCAGAATGGGGCTTGTTGGGCCCGGTAGATCTATCTTTAGGGTTCGCGTCAATTTGGGGGTCTGTTCCCAAATTCTTAGGCTACCAAGCTAAAAAGGGGCATATTCGGCTTCGATCATTCACCCATATAATGTAGTTTCATTTACTTGTGTCTATTTCGTAAAACATTTATAAAATTACATGTATTCTCATCCCAAAATATTAGATTTTTAAAAGTGGGACTATAACTCACTTTCACAGATTTTTTCTTCGTCGGGAAGTAAGACTTGGCCACTGGTCGATTCACGAACCTATAAAAAATATGTACATATATATCAAAGTATGTTCAAAATATATTTACAATATTTTTAATACGTTTTACTGTTTTACTGTTTTAAGTTTATTAAGTCAGTTGTCCTCGTTACTAACCTACATCTAGTTGTCCATAGTTAGATGTACAGAAATAAATCGATATATATTATCTTGAATCAATCCACGACCTAGTGTATACATGTCTCAGGCTAGATTACAACTCAAAGTATATATATTTTTGGAATCAACCTCAACCCTGTATAGCTAACTCCAACATTACTGCATATAGAGTGTCTATGGTTGTTCCAAATAATATATATAGATGGGTCGATATGATGTGTCAAAACATTTGCATACGTGTCTATGGTATCCCAAGATTACATAATATATTAGAATACATGTATAATACAATATAAGTTAGCTAGGATATGATTAACATAGATTTGTTACCAATTTTCACGTAGCTACAACAAGCAAAAATATCCAATCTTGTTTTACCCATAACTTCTTCGTTTTAAATCCGTTTTGAGTGTTTCAAGTTGCTATGGTTTCATATTGAACTTAAGTTTATGAATATAAATAGAAAAAGTATAAGTGTATAGTCAAAAATACATGTTACAAGTCGTTTTTGTAAAGGTAGTCATTTCAGTCGAAAGAACGACGTCTAGACGACCATTTTGGAAAACATACTTCCACTTTGAGTTTAACCATGATTTTTGGATATAGTTTCATGTTCATAAGAAAAATAATTTTCCCAGAAGAACAACTTTTAAATCAAAGTTTATCATAGTTTTTAATTAACTAACCCAAAACAGCCCGCGTTGTTACTACGACGGCGTATATCCGGTTTTACGGTGTTTTTCGTGTTTTCCGGTTTTAAATCATTAAGTTAGCATATCATATAGATATAGAATATGTGTTTAGTTGATTTTAAAAGTCAAGTTAGAAGATTAACTTTTGTTTGTGATCAAGTTTAGAATTAACTAAACTATGTTCTAGTGATTACGAGTTTAAACCTTCGAATAAGATAGTTTTATATATATGAATCGAATGATGTTATGAACATCATTACTACCTCAAGTTTAGTAGGTAAACCTACTGGAAGTGACAAGAAATGATCTAGCTTCAAAGGAGCTTGGATGGCTTGAATGTTCTTGAAGTAGGATCATGACACAAAACAAGTTCAAGTAAGATTTTTACTCGAATTAAGATAGTTTATAGTTATAGAAATTGAATCAAAGTTTGAATATGAATATACCTTGAATAAGAAAGATAACCTACTGTAAATAACAAAGGTTTCTTGATCTTAGATGATTACTTGGAATGGATTAGAAAGCTTGGAAGTAAACTAGTAAACTTGAAAGGATTTTCGAAGTGTTCTTGAAGTGTTCTTCCTAAGATGATTATTGCTTGATTCTTGAAGTAATTTTTAATGAATATGATGGTTAGCTACTGGAAAAATTTGTTCATAAGTGTGTGTGTGTGTGTGTGTGTGTGTGTGTGTGTTGAGAGAGAATTAGAAAGAGAATTGGAAGTGAAATGGAGTGAATGATGAGTGGTGATTGGGGTTAAAAGGAGTTCTAGTTAGTTGACTAGTTCATGGTAGAAGTTAAAATTGATTAGTCATGCATGACATAATCAAGAGTGAAATCCCATGCTAGTTCCTATTGGTATATACCCGTAGTAAGTACGTCTAGTAGCTGTGTATAATACGGGTATGAATACGACTAGAATTCTTGATGAAAAAAGAATGGGAATGTAACTGTAACCATTTTCGTTAAGTATGAGTGTTTTGATATATGTCTTGAAGTCTTCCAAAAGTATATTAATACATATAAATACACTACATGTATATACATTTTAACTGAGTCGTTAAGTCATCGTTAGTCGTTACATGTAAGTGTTGTTTTGAAACCTTCAAGTTAACGATCTCATTTAATGTTGTTAACCCATTATTTATTATATCTAATGAGATGTTAAATTATTATATTATCAAGATATTATGATATATTAATATATCTTAATATGATATATATACATTTAAATGTCGTTACAATGATAATCGTTACATATATGCCTCGTTCGAAATCCTTAAGTTAGTAGTCTTGTTTTTACATATGTAGTTCATTGTTAATATACTTAATGATATGTTTACTTATCATAATACCATGTTAACTATATATATATATATATATATATATATATATATATATATATATATATATATATATATATATATGACATCATATAGTTTTTACAAGTTTTAACGTTCGTGAATCACCGGTCAACTTGGGTGGTCAATTGTCTATATAAAACCTATTTCAATTAATCAAGTCTTAACAAGTTTGATTACTTAACATGTTGGAAACACTTAATCATATAAATATCAATTTCATTTAATATATATAAACATGGAAAAGTTCGGGTCACTACAGTACCTACCCGTTAAATAAATTTGTCCCGAAATTTTAAGCAGTTGGAGGTGTTGATGTATCTTCTGGAAATAAGTGCGGGTATTTCTTCTTCATCTGATCTTCTCGTTCCCAGGTGAACTCGGGTCCTCTACGAGCATTCCATCGAACTTTAACAATTGGTATCTTATTTTGCTTAAGTCTTTTAACCTCACGATCCATTATTTCGACGGGTTCTTCGATGAATTGAAGTTTTTCGTTGATTTAGATTTCGTCGAACGGAATAGTGAGATCTTCTTTAGCAAAACATTTCTTCAAATTTGAGACGTGGAAAGTGTTATGTACAGCCGCGAGTTGTTTGTAGTGACCCAAACTTTTCCATGTTTATATATATTAATTGAGATTGATATTTACATGATTAAGTGTTTCCAACATGTTAAGCAATCAAACTTGTTAAGACTTGATTAATTGAAATATGTTTCATATAGACAATTGACCACCCAAGTTGACCGGTGATTCACGAACGTTAAAACTTGTAAAAACTATATGATGACATATATATGGATATATATATATATATATATATAGTTAACATGATACTATGATAAGTAAACATATCATTAAGTATATTAACAATGAACTACATATGTAAAAACAAGACTACTAACTTAATGATTTTTAAACGAGACATATATGTAACGATTATCATTGTAAAGACATTTAATGATATTCATACATGATAATATCATGATAATATAATAATTTAAAATCTCATTTGATATTATAAACATTGGGTTAGCAACATTTAACAAGATCGTTAACCTAAAGGTTTCAAAACAACACTTACATGTAACGACTAACGATGACTTAACGACTCAGTTAAAATGTATATACATGTAGTGTTTTAATATGTATTTATACACTTTTGAAAGACTTCAATACACTTATCAAAATACTTCTACTTAACAAAAATGCTTACAATTACATCCTCGTTCAGTTTCATCAACAATTCTACTCGTATGCACCCGTATTCGTACTCGTACAATACACAGCTTTTAGATGTATGTACTATTGGTATATACACTCCAATGATCAGCTCTTAGCAGCCCATGTGAGTCACCTAACACATGTGGGAACCATCATTTGGCAACTAGCATGAAATATCTCATAAAATTACAAAAATATGAGTAATCATTCATGACTTATTTACATGAAAACAAAATTACATATCCTTTATATCTAATCCATACACCAACGACCAAAAACACCTACAAACACTTTCATTCTTCAATTTTCTTCATCTAATTGATCTCTCTCAAGTTCTATCTTCAAGTTCTAAGTGTTCTTCATATATTCTACAAGTTCTAGTTACATAAAATCAAGAATACTTTCAAGTTTGCTAGCTCACTTCTAATCTTGTAAGGTGATCATCCAACCTCAAGAAATCTTTGTTTCTTACAGTAGGTTATCAATCTAATACAAGGTAATAATCATATTCAAACTTTGGTTCAATTTCTATAACTATAACAATCTTATTTCAAGTGATGATCTTACTTGAACTTGTTTTCGTGTCATGAATCTGCTTCAAGAACTTCGAGCCATCCAAGGATCCGTTGAAGCTAGATCTATTTTTCTCTTTTCCAGTAGGTTTATCCAAGGAACTTAAGGTCGTAATGATGTTCATAACATCATTCGATTCATACATATAAAGCTATCTTATTCGAAGGTTTAAACTTGTAATCACTAGAACATAGTTTAGTTAATTCTAAACTTGTTCGCAAACAAAAGTTAATCCTTCTAACTTGAATTTTAAAATCAACTAAACACATGTTCTATATCTATCGCTAACTTAATGATTTAAAACCTGGAAACACGAAAAACACCGTAAAACCGGATTTACGCCGTCGTAGTAACACCGCGGGCTGTTTTGGGTTAGTTAATTAAAAACTATGATAAACTTTGATTTAAAAGTTGTTATTCTGAGAAAATGATTTTTATTATGAACATGAAACTATATCCAAAAATTATGGTTAAACTCAAAGTGGAAGTATGTTTTCTGAAATGGTCATCTAGACGTCGTTCTTTCGACTGAAATGACTACCTTTACAAAAACGACTTGTAACTTATTTTTCCGACTATAAACCTATACTTTTTCTGTTTAGATTCATAAAATAGAGTTTAATATGAAACCATAGCAATTTGATTCACTCAAAACGGATTTAAAATGAAGAAGTTATGGGTAAAACAAGATTGGATAATTTTTCTCATTTTAGCTACGTGAAAATTGGTAACAAATCTATTCCAACCATAACTTAATCAACTTGTATTGTATATTATGTAATCTTGAGATACCATAGACACGTATACAATGTTTCGACCTATCATGTCGACACATCTATATATATTTCGGAACAACCATAGACACTCTATATGTGAATGTTGGAGTTAGCTATACAGGGTTGAGGTTGATTCCAAAATATATATAGTTTGAGTTGTGATCAATACTGAGATACGTATACACTGGGTCGTGGATTGATTCAAGATAATATTTATCGATTTATTTCTGTACATCTAACTGTGGACAACTAGTTGTAGGTTACTAACGAGGACAGCTGACTTAATAAACTTAAAACATCAAAATATATTAAAAGTGTTGTAAATATATTTTGAACATACTTTGATATATATGTATATATTGTTATAGGTTCGTGAATCAACCAGTGGCCAAGTCTTACTTCCCGACGAAGTAAAAATCTGTGAAAGTGAGTTATAGTCCCACTTTTAAAATCTAATATTTTTGGGATGAGAATACATGCAGGTTTTATAAATGATTTACAAAATAGACACAAGTACGTGAAACTACATTCTATGGTTGAATTATCAAAATCGAATATGCCCTTTTTTATTAAGCCTGGTAATCTAAGAATTAGGGAACAGACACCCTAATTGACGCGAATCCTAAAGATAGATCTATTGGGCCTAACAAACCCCATCCAAAGTACCGGATGCTTTAGTACTTCGAAATTTATATCATATTCGAAGGGTGTCCCGGAATGATGGGGATATTCTTATATATGCATCTTGTTAATGTCGGTTACCAGGTGTTCACCATATGAATGATTTTTATCTCTATGTATGGAATGTGTATTGAAATATGAAATCTTGTGGTCTATTATTATGATTTGATATATATAGGTTAAACCTATAACTCACCAACATTTTTGTTGACATTTTAAGCATGTTTATTCTCAGGTGATTATTAAGAGCTTCCGCTGTCGCATACTTAAATAAGGACGAGATTTGGAGTCCATGCTTGTATGATATTGTGTAAAAACTGCATTCAAGAAACTTATTTTGTTGTAACATATTTGTATTGTAAACCATTATGTAATGGTCGTGTGTAAACAGGATATTTTAGATTATCATTATTTGATAATCTACGTAAAGCTTTTTAAACCTTTATTGATGAAATAAAGGTTATGGTTTGTTTTAAAATGAATGCAGTCTTTGAAAAACGTCTCATATAGAGGTCAAAACCTCGCAACGAAATCAATTAATATGGAACGTTTTTAATCAATAAGAACGGGACATTTCAGTTGGTATCAGAGCCAGGTTCTTAGAGAACCAGAAAATTTGCATTAGTGTGTCTTATCGAGTTTGTTAGGATGCATTAGTGAGTCTGGACTTCGACCGTGTTTTCTTTAAAAATGATTGCTTAACATTTTTGTTGGAAACTATATATTTTTAACATATGAATATTATGTGATATATTAATCTCTTAACGTGTTTGATATTATGTGATAGATGTCTACCTCTAGAACAAGTCCCATTGACTCACCTAATAATAATGAAGAGTCAAATGTAAATTGGAATGATTCGTGGACTGATTCACAAGTTCCCGAAGAGGAACCGGAAGAAGAGTCGGAACCGGAAGAAGAATCGGAACCGGGAGAAGAATCGGAACCGGAAGAAGAAATAGAATCGGTGGGGGAAATAATAAAACGGTTAAGTAAAAGAGAATCCTCAACCAACCGACCAAGGTTAATTATGGTCAATGGTGTTTCCACCAAGGAAGCAAAATATTGGGAGGATTACCAATTCTCCGATGAATCGGATTCCGACGAGAATTCCGATGATGTTATAGAAATTACCCCAACTGAATTTAAAAAGGCAAAAGAAAATAATAAGGGAAAGGGCATAAAAATAGAGAAATCTAATTCCAACCCCGATGAACTTTATATGTATCGTCAACCCCCGAAGTCCTTAAGTTGTAACAATGACCCGGGAACCTCTAAACCACCAGGTTTTTCTAAACCAATGTGGGCAACGACGGCTCGTATTAGGGGAACAACATATATCCCTAGAAACTTGGCAAAACGAACCAAAACCGAAGAAGAAGAAATGAGCGAGTCGGAATAAGATAGTTGTATTCGTGTGGTGTAATATATGTAATATAGTGTTCTTATGCTTTATGATATATGTAAAAATTGCTTGTATTAATAAGTATTTTTTTATGAATCTAACTCTTGTCTATTTTACAGTTTAAAAACACAAAATGGATAGACAACCCAATATTTTAAGAGACCTACCCGGAGACATGATTGATGAAATCTTGTCTAGAGTCGGCCAGAATTCCTCGGCACAACTATTTAAGGCGAGATCAGTTTGTAAGACATTCGAAGAACGTTCCAAGAATGTCTTGGTTTATAAGAGACTTTCGTTTGAAAGATGGGGGATATCACATTGGGAAACCCATAAGTTACGATGTGTTTACTTTGACGCATATATTGCGGGGAACCCAAATGCTATTTTACGCAACGGGTTAAGAAATTATTTTGACTCAATATATCCGAATATTGAACTTCGTGATTTAGAAAAAGCGGCTAACATGCAACATAAAGAAGCATGTTATGCTTACGGATTAGTAATATTCGCTTCTCACCAATGTGAGAACAAGAACATCGGGCTACAACTATTAAACAAAACGTTTCCACAAGTGACGGAGTCGGTAATTGGGGTAAGAAATGAGGTTTTTAGATTATTACGGGACTGTTGGACATTACGTAACCCTCGTCCCTTTGATGACGTTACAACACGCTGTCTTATCAACGGCCATAACGGTTATGTTCCACAAGACCAAGGATGGGAAGTAGTCCTAGTAAAACCAGAATGCATGACTTGTTTCTGGACGTATGAATTACGTGTCTTTATTGCCTTTGCTGAACGACTTGTGTACTAGCTAGAATTATCTTCACAACTATCTTGTATCAAAGTTATTGTGTGCTATATTTCATGCTTTATGTAAAATAAGCGGTATTGTAAGTTTGTAAAATATTGTATAAAAGTTTGAACGCGAAATATTATTATAATCAGTTTTTCATATAGAATTGTAGTAGTTGAATTGTATATTAGCTACTAAGTATGAACTTAACGGGTAGGTACTACCCGAATTTAAACTTATAAAAAGCTAATATGAAGAAAAAGCTTTTATAAATGAGTTCATATTATGCTACGAAATACTATTAACTACTCTTAATATTCTGTATGATTAACTTGTTCCATTTGACTATTTTGAAGGAAATGGCACCGACTACTCGACACACCGTGAATATGAATGAAGAGGAATTCCGTACTTTTCTAGCTTCAAACATAGCCGCAGTACAGGCTGCGCTACATACCAACAATAACCTTGGATCTAGCAGTACAGAAAATCGTGTAGGATGCACCTACAAAGAATTCACTGCCTGCAAACCTTTGGAATTTGATGGAACCGAAGGACCGATCGGATTGAAACGGTGGACCGAGAAGGTCGAATCGGTGTTTGCCATAAGTAAGTGTACTGAAGAGGACAAAGTGAAGTACGCTACGCATACCTTCACAGGTTCTGCGTTAACATGGTGGAATATCTATCTAGAGCAAGTGGGACAAGACGATGCGTACGCACTACTGTGGTCAGCATTCAAGCACTTGATGAACGAGAAGTACCGTCCCAGAACCGAGGTCAATAAGCTCAAGACAGAACTTAGAGGGTTACGAACCCAAGGATTTGATATTACCACGTACGAAAGACGATTCACAGAATTGTGCCTATTGTGTCCGGGAGCATTCGAAGATGAGGAAGAGAAGATCGACGCATTTGTGAAAGGATTACCGGAAAGAATCCAAGAAGATATAAGTTCACACGAGCCCGCCTCTATACAACAGGCATGTAGAATGGCTCACAAACTAGTGAACCAGATTGAAGAAAGAATTAAAGAACAGACTGCTGAAGAGGCCAATGTGAAGCAAGTCAAAAGAAAGTGGGAGGAAAACGGTGATAAGAATCACCAATACAACAACAACAGCAATTACAACAATAATCGCAACAATTATTCCAACAATCGCAACATCAATCGCAACTACAACAAACGGCCCAACAACAACAACAACAACAACAGCAATAGCAACTACAACAATCATCCCAACAACAATAATAACCGCAACAACAACAACAACAATCAGAAGCAGCTATGCCAAAGGTGTGAAAAGTATCACTTGGGGTTCTGCACCAAATTTTGCAACAAGTGTAAAAGAAATGGTCATAGCGCGGCGAAGTGTGAGGTCTACGGACCAGGGGTTAATAGAACGAAAGGAACAAATGGTGTCGGAACGAGTAATGGCGGAGCAAGTAGTGTCGGAACAAGTTATGCCAATGTAGTTTGTTATAAATGTGGAAAACCGGACCACATTATTAGAAATTGCCCGAACCAGGAGAACACGAATGGACAAGGCCGCGGAAGAGTTTTCAATATTAATGCGGCAGAGGTACAGGAAGACCCGGAGCTTGTTACGGGTACGTTTCTTATTGACAATAAATCTGCTTACGTTTTATTTGATTCGGGTGCGGATAGAAGCTATATGAGTAGAGATTTTTGTGCTAAATTAAGTTGTCCATTGACGCCTTTGGATAGTAAATTTTTACTCGAATTAGCAAATGGTAAATTAATTTCAGCAGATAATATATGTCGGAATCGAGAAATTAAACTGGTTAGCGAAACATTTAAGATTGATTTGATACCAGTAGAGTTAGGGAGTTTTGATGTGATAATCGGTATGGACTGGTTGAAAGAAGTGAAAGCAGAGATCGTCTGTTACAAAAATGCAATTCGCATTATACGAGAAAAAGGAAAACCCTTAATGGTGTACGGAGAAAAGGGCAACACGAAGCTACATCTTATTAGTAATTTGAAGGCACAAAAACTAATAAGAAAAGGTTGCTATGCTGTTCTAGCACACGTCGAGAAAGTACAAACTGAAGAAAAGAGCATCAATGATGTTCCCATTGCAAAAGAATTTCCCGATGTATTTCCGAAAGAATTACCGGGATTACCCCCACATCGATCCGTTGAATTTCAAATAGATCTTGTACCAGGAGCTGCACCAATAGCTTGTGCTCCTTACAGACTCGCACCCAGCGAGATGAAAGAACTGCAAAGCCAATTACAAGAACTTTTAGAGCGTGGTTTCATTCGACCAAGCACATCACCGTGGGGAGCTCCTGTTTTGTTTGTCAAGAAGAAAGATGGTACATTCAGGTTGTGTATCGACTACCGATAGTTGAACAAACTTACCATCAAGAACCGCTACCCACTACCGAGAATCGACGACTTATTTGATCAACTACAAGGCTCGTCTGTTTATTCAAAGATTGACTTACGTTCCGGGTATCATCAAATGCGGGTGAAAGAAGATGATATTCCAAAGACTGCTTTCAGAACACGTTACGGTCATTACGAGTTTATGGTCATGCCGTTTGGTTTAACTAATGCACCAGCTATGTTCATGGACCTTATGAACCGAGTGTGTGGACCATACCTTGACAAGTTTGTCATTGTTTTCATTGATGACATACTTATTTACTCAAAGAATGACCAAGAACACGGTAAACATTTGAGAAAGGTGTTAGAAGTATTGAGGAAGGAAGAATTGTACGCTAAGTTTTCAAAGTGTGCATTTTGGTTGGAAGAAGTTCAATTCCTCGGTCACATAGTGAACAAAGAAGGTATTAAGGTGGATCCGGCAAAGATAGAAACTGTTGAAAAGTGGGAAACCCCGAAAACTCTGAAACACATACGCCAGTTTTTAGGACTAGCTGGTTACTACAGAAGGTTCATCCAAGACTTTTCCAGAATAGCAAAACCCTTGACTGCATTAACGCATAAAGGGACGAAATTTGAATGGAAGGATGAACAAGAGAAAGCGTTTCAGTTATTGAAGAAAAAGCTAACTACGGCACCTATATTGTCATTGCCTGAAGGGAATGATGATTTTGTGATTTATTGTGACACATCAAAGCAAGGTCTCGGTTGTGTATTAATGCAACGAACGAAGGTGATTGCTTATGCCTCTAGACAATTGAAGATTCACGAGCAAAATTATACGACGCATGATTTGGAATTAGGCGCGGTTGTTTTTGCATTAAAGACTTGGAGGCACTAATTATATGGGGTCAAAAGTATTATATATACCGACCACAAAAGTCTTCAACACATATTTAATCAGAAACAACTGAATATGAGGCAGCGTAGGTGGATTGAATTGTTGAATGATTACGACTTTGAGATTCGTTACCACCCGGGGAAGGCAAATGTGGTAGCCGATGCCTTGAGCAGGAAGGACAGAGAACCCATTCGAGTAAAATCTATGAATATAATGATTCATAATAACCTTACTACTCAAATAAAGGAGGCGCAACAAGGAGTTTTAAAAGAGGGAAATTTAAAGGATGAAATACCCAAAGGATCGGAGAAGCATCTTAATATTCAGGAAGACGGAACCCGGTATAGGGCTGAAAGGATTTGGGTACCAAAATTTGGAGATATGAGAGAAATGGTACTTAGAGAAGCTCATAAAACAAGATACTCAATACATCCTGGAACGGGGAAGATGTACAAGGATCTCAAGAAACATTTTTGGTGGCCGGGTATGAAAGCCGATGTTGCTAAATACGTAGGAGAATGTTTGACGTATTCTAAGGTCAAAGCTGAGCATCAGAAACCATCAGGTCTACTTCAACAACCCGAAATCCCAGAATGGAAATGGGAAAACATTACCATGGATTTCATCACTAAATTGCCAAGGACTGCAAGTGGTTTTGATACTATTTGGGTAATAGTTGATCGTCTCACCAAATCAGCACACTTCCTGCCAATAAGAGAAGATGACAAGATGGAGAAGTTAGCACGACTGTATTTGAAGGAAGTCATCTCCAGACATGGAATACCAATCTCTATTATCTCTGATAGGGATGGCAAATTTATGTCAAGATTCTGGCAGACATTACAGCAAGCATTAGGAACTCGTCTAGACATGAGTACTGCCTATCATCCACAAACTGATGGGCAGAGCGAAAGGACGATACAAACGCTTGAAGACATGCTACGAGCATGTGTTATTGATTTCGGAAACAGTTGGGATCGACATCTACCGTTAGCAGAATTTTCCTACAACAACAGCTACCATTCAAGCATTGAGATGGCGCCGTTTGAAGCACTTTATGGTAGAAAGTGCAGGTCTCCGATTTGTTGGAGTGAAGTGGGGGATAGACAGATTACGGGTCCGGAGATTATACAAGAAACTACCGAGAAGATCATCCAAATTCAACAACGGTTGAAAACCGCCCAAAGTCGACAAAAGAGCTACGCTGACATTAAAAGAAAAGATATAGAATTTGAAATTGGAGAGATGGTCATGCTTAAAGTTGCACCTTGGAAAGGCGTTGTTCGATTTGGTAAACGAGGGAAATTAAATCCAAGGTATATTGGACCATTCAAGATTATTGATCGTGTCGGACCAGTAGCTTACCGACTTGAGTTACCTCAACAACTCGCGGCAGTACACAACACTTTTCACGTCTCGAATTTGAAGAAATGTTTTGCTAAAGAAGATCTCACTATTCCGTTAGATGAAATCCAAATCAACGAAAAACTTCAATTCATCGAAGAACCCGTCGAAATAATGGATCGTGAGGTTAAAAGACTTAAGCAAAAAAAGATACCAATTGTTAAGGTTCGATGGAATGCTCGTAGAGGACCCGAGTTCACCTGGGAGCGTGAAGATCAGATGAAGAAGAAATACCCGCATCTATTTCCAGAAGATTCGTCAACACCTTCAACAGCTTAAAATTTCGGGACGAAATTTATTTAACGGGTAGGTACTGTAGTGACCCGAACTTTTCCATGTTTATATATATTAATTGAGATTGATATTTACATGATTAAGTGTTTCCAACATGTTAAGCAATCAAACTTGTTAAGACTTGATTAATTGAAATATGTTTCATATAGACAATTGACCACCCAAGTTGACCGGTGATTCACGAACGTTAAAACTTGTAAAAACTATATGATGACATATATATGGATATATATATATATATATATAGTTAACATGATACTATGATAAGTAAACATATCATTAAGTATATTAACAATGAACTACATATGTAAAAACAAGACTACTAACTTAATGATTTTTAAACGAGACATATATGTAACGATTATCGTTGTAAAGACATTTAATGATATTCATACATGATAATATCATGATAATATAATAATTTAAAATCTCATTTGATATTATAAACATTGGGTTAGCAACATTTAACAAGATCGTTAACCTAAAGGTTTCAAAACAACACTTACATGTAACGACTAACGATGACTTAACGACTCAGTTAAAATGTATATACATGTAGTGTTTTAATATGTATTTATACACTTTTGAAAGACTTCAATACACTTATCAAAATACTTCTACTTAACAAAAATTCTTACAATTACATCCTCGTTCAGTTTCATCAACAATTCTACTCGTATGCACCCGTATTCGTACTCGTACAATACACAGCTTTTAGATGTATGTACTATTGGTATATACACTCCAATGATCAGCTCTTAGCAGCCCATGTGAGTCACCTAACACATGTGGGAACCATCATTTGGCAACTAGCATGAAATATCTCATAAAATTACAAAAATATGAGTAATCATTCATGACTTATTTACATGAAAACAAAATTACATATCCTTTATATCTAATCCATACACCAACGACCAAAAACACCTACAAACACTTTCATTCTTCAATTTTCTTCATCTAATTGATCTCTCTCAAGTTCTATCTTCAAGTTCTAAGTGTTCTTCATATATTCTACAAGTTCTAGTTACATAAAATCAAGAATACTTTCAAGTTTGCTAGCTCACTTCCAATCTTGTAAGGTGATCATCCAACCTCAAGAAATCTTTGTTTCTTACAGTGGGTTATCAATCTAATACAAGGTAATAATCATATTCAAACTTTGGTTCAATTTCTATAACTATAACAATCTTATTTCAAGTGATGATCTTACTTGAACTTGTTTTCGTGTCATGAATCTGCTTCAAGAACTTCGAGCCATCCAAGGATCCGTTGAAGCTAGATCCATTTTTCTCTTTTCCAGTAGGTTTATCCAAGGAACTTAAGGTAGTAATGATGTTCATAACATCATTCGATTCATACATATAAAGCTATCTTATTCGAAGGTTTAAACTTGTAATCACTAGAACATAGTTTAGTTAATTCTAAACTTGTTCGCAAACAAAAGTTAATCCTTCTAACTTGAATTTTAAAATCAACTAAACACATGTTCTATATCTATCGCTAACTTAATGATTTAAAACCTGGAAACACGAAAAACACCGTAAAACCGGATTTACGCCGTCGTAGTAACACCGCGGGCTGTTTTGGGTTAGTTAATTAAAAACTATGATAAACTTTGATTTAAAAGTTGTTATTCTGAGAAAATGATTTTTATTATGAACATGAAACTATATCCAAAAATTATGGTTAAACTCAAAGTGGAAGTATGTTTTCTAAAATGGTCATCTAGACGTCGTTCTTTCGACTGAAATGACTACCTTTACAAAAACGACTTGTAACTTATTTTTCTGACTATAAACCTATACTTTTTCTGTTTAGATTCATAAAATAGAGTTCAATATGAAACCATAGCAATTTGATTCACTCAAAACGGATTTAAAATGAAGAAGTTATGGGTAAAACAAGATTGGATAATTTTTCTCATTTTAGCTACGTGAAAATTGGTAACAAATCTATTCCAACCATAACTTAATCAACTTGTATTGTATATTATTTAATCTTGAGATACTATAGACACGTATACAATGTTTCGACCTATCATGTCGACACATCTATATATATTTCGGAACAACCATAGACACTCTATATGTGAATGTTGGAGTTAGCTATACAGGGTTGAGGTTGATTCCAAAATATATATAGTTTGAGTTGTGATCAATACTGAGATACGTATACACTGGGTCGTGGATTGATTCAAGATAATATTTATCGATTTATTTCTGTACATCTAACTGTGGACAACTAGTTGTAGGTTACTAACGAGGACAGCTGACTTAATAAACTTAAAACATCAAAATATATTAAAAGTGTTGTAAATATATTTTGAACATACTTTGATATATATGTATATATTGTTATAGGTTCGTGAATCAACTAGTGGCCAAGTCTTACTTCCCGACGAAGTAAAAATCTGTGAAAGTGAGTTATAGTCCCACTTTTAAAATCTAATATTTTTGGGATGAGAATACATGCAGGTTTTATAAATGATTTACAAAATAGACACAAGTACATGAAACTACATTCTATGGTTGAATTATCAAAATCGAATATGCCCTTTTTTATTAAGTCTGGTAATCTAAGAATTAGGGAACAGACACCCTAATTGACGCGAATCCTAAAGATAGATCTATTGGGCCTAACAAACCCCATCCAAAGTACCGGATGCTTTAGTACTTCGAAACTTATATCATATCCGAAGGGTGTCCCGGAATGATGGGGATATTCTTATATATGCATCTTGTTAATGTCGGTTACCAGGTGTTCACCATATGAATGATTTTTATCTCTATGTATGGGATGTGTATTGAAATATGAAATCTTGTGGTCTATTATTATGATTTGATATATATAGGTTAAACCTATAACTCACCAACATTTTTGTTGACATTTTAAGCATGTTTATTCTCAGGTGATTATTAAGAGCTTCCGCTGTCGCATACTTAAATAAGGACGAGATTTGGAGTCCATGCTTGTATGATATTGTGTAAAAACTGCATTCAAGAAACTTATTTTGTTGTAACATATTTGTATTGTAAACCATTATGTAATGGTCGTGTGTAAACAGGATATTTTAGATTCTCATTATTTGATAATCTACGTAAAGCTTTTTAAACCTTTATTGATGAAATAAAGGTTATGGTTTGTTTTAAAATGAATGCAGTCTTTGAAAAACGTCTCATATAGAGGTCAAAATCTCGCAACGAAATCAATTAATATGGAACGTTTTTAATCAATAAGAACGGGACATTTCATTGTTGTGGTAATTCAAGTCGGTAAGCAACTAGTCCGACACAATCAATAATCTTGAATGGTCCAATATACCTTGCATTTAATTTCCCCTGTTTACTAAATCGAACAACGCCTTTCCAAGGTGCAACTTTAAGCATGACCATCTTTCCAATTTCCAATTTTATATCTTTTCTTTTAATGTCCGCGTAGCTCTTTTGTCGACTTTGGGCAGTTTTCAACCGTTGTTGAATTTGAATGATCTTCTCGGTAGTTTCTTGTATTATCTCCGGACCCGTAATCTGTCTATCCCCCACTTCACTCCAACAAATCGGAGACCTGCACTTTCTACCATAAAGTGCTTCAAACGGTGCCATATCAATGCTTGAATGGTAGCTGTTGTTGTAGGAAAATTCTGCTAACGGTAGATGTCGATCCCAACTGTTTCCGAAATCAATAACACATGCTCGTAGCATATCTTCAGGCGTTTGTATCGTCCTTTCACTCTGTCCATCAGTTTGTAGATGATAGGCAGTACTCATGTCTAGACGAGTTCCTAATGCTTGCTGTAATGTCTGCCAAAATCTTGAAATAAATCTGCCATCCCTATTAGAGATAATAGAGATTGGTATTCCATGTCTGGAGACGACTTCCTTCAAATACAGTCGTGCTAACTTCTTCATCTTGTCATCTTCTCTTATTGGCAGGAAGTGTGCTGATTTGGTGAGACGATCAACTATTACCCAAATAGTATCAAAACCACTTGCAGTCCTTGGCAATTTAGTGATGAAATCCATGGTAATGTTTTCCCATTTCCATTCCGGGATTTCGGGTTGTTGAAGTAGACCTGACGGTTTCTGATATTCAGCTTTAACCTTAGAACACGTCAAACATTCTCCTACACATTTAGCAACATCGGCTTTCATACCTGGCCACCAAAAATGTTTCTTAAGATCCTTGTACATCTTTCCCGTTTTAGGATGTATTGAGTATCTGGTTTTATGAGCTTCTCTAAGTACCATTTCTCTCATATCTCCAAATTTTGGTACCCAAATTCTTTCAGCCCTATACAGGGTTCCGTCTTCTCGAATATTAAGATGCTTCTCTGATCCTTTGGGTATTTCATCCCTTAAGTTTCCCTCTTTTAAAACTCCTTGTTGCGCCTCCTTTATTTGAGTAGTAAGGTTAGTGTGAATCATTATATTCATAGCTTTTACTCGAATAGGTTCTCTGTTCTTTCTGCTCAAGGCGTCGGCTACCACATTTGCCTTCCCCGGGTGGTAACGAATCTCAAAGTCGTAATCATTCAACAATTCAATCCATCTGCGCTGCCTCATGTTCAGTTGTTTCTGATTAAATATGTATTGAAGACTTTTGTGGTCGGTATATATAATACTTTTGACCCCATATAAGTAGTGCCTCCAAGTCTTTAATGCAAAAACAACCGCACCTAATTTCAAATCATGCGTCGTATAATTCTGCTCGTGAATCTTCAATTGTCTAGATGCATAAGCAATTACTTTCGTTCGTTGCATTAATACACAACCGAGACCTTGCTTTGAGGCGTCATAATATATCACAAAATCATTATTCCCTTTAGGTAATGACAATATAGGTGCCGTAGTTAACTTTTTCTTCAATAATTGAAACGCTTTTTCTTGTTCATTCTTCCATTTAAATTTCCTCCCTTTATGCGTTAACGCAGTCAAGGGTTTTGCTATTTTGGAAAAATCTTGGATGAATCTCCTGTAATAACCAGCTAGCCCTAAAAATTGGCGTATGTGTTTCGGAGTTTTTGGGGTTTCCCACTTTTCAACGGTTTCAATCTTTGCCGGATCCACTTGAATACCTTCTTTGTTCACTATGTGACCGAGGAATTGAACTTCTCCCAACCAAAATGCACACTTTGAAAACTTAGCGTACAGTTTTTCTTTCCTCAACAACTCTAGCACTTTTCTTAAATGTTCTTCGTGCTCTTGGTCATTCTTTGAGTAAATAAGTATGTCATCGATGAAAACAATGACAAACTTGTCAAGGTATGGTCCACACATTCGGTTCATGAGGTCCATGAACACAGCTGGTGCGTTAGTCAATCCAAACGGCATAACCATAAACTCGTAATGACCGTAACGCGTCCTAAAAGCAGTCTTCGGAATATCATCTTCCTTCACCCGCATTTGATGATATCCAGAACGTAAATCAATCTTCGAATAAATCGATGAGCCTTGTAGTTGATCAAATAAGTCCTCGATTCTCGGTAGTGGGTAACGATTCTTGATGGTAAGTTTGTTCAACTCTCGGTAGTCGATACACAACCTAAATGTACCATCCTTCTTCTTGACAAACAAAACAGGAGCTCCCCATGGTGATGTGCTTGGTCGAATGAAACCACGCTCTAAAAGTTCCTGTAACTGACTTTGTAATTCTTTGATTTCGCTGGGTGCGAGTCTGTATGGAGCACGAGCTATTGGTGCAGCTCTTGGTACAAGGTCTATTTGAAATTCAATGGATCGATGTGGGGGTAATCCCGGTAATTCTTTCGGAAATACATCGGGAAATTCTTTTGCGACAGGAACATCACTGATGTTCTTTTCTTCAGGTTTAACTTCCTTGATGTGTGCTAGAATGACGTAACAACCTTTTCTTATTAGTTTTTGTGCCTTCAAACTACTAATAAGATTAAATTTCGCATTGTTCTTTTCTCCGTACACCATTAAAGGTTTTCCCTTTTAACGCATAATGCGAATCGCATTTTTGTAACAAACGACCTCTGATCTCACCTTTATCAACCAGTCCATACCAATTATTACATCAAAACTCACTAACTCGACTGGTGTTAAATCAATTTTAAACGTTTCATCCTCCAGTTTAATTTCTCTATCCCGACATATATTATCTCCTGAAATTAATTTACCGTTTGCTAATTCGAGTAAAAATTTACTATTCAAAGGCGTCAATGGGCAACTTAACTTAGCACAAAAATCTCTACTCATGTAGCTTCTATCCGCACCCGAATCAAATAAAACATAAGCAGATTTATTATCAATAAGAAACGTACCCGTAACAAGCTCCGAGTCTTCCTGCGCTTCTGCCATATTAATATTAAAAACTCTTCTGCGGCCCTGCCCATTAGTATTCCCCTGATTCGGGTAATTACTTCTAATGTGGCCCAGTTTTCCACATCCATAACAAACAAAGGCGGCATTACTTGTTTCGCCACTATTTGTTCCTTTAGTTCTGTTAAACTTTGGTCCGTAGACCTCACACTTTTTCGCACCATGGCCAGTTCTTTTACACTTGGTGCAAAATGTCGTGCAGAACCCATTCTGGTGGTACTCTTCACACCTTTGGCATTTTTGGTTTTTGTTGCCGTTGTTGTTATTGAGGTTGTTGTTGGGATTGTTATTGTTGTTGGAACGGTTGTTGTAGTTGTTGTTGTTGTTGGAACGTTTGTTATAGTTATTGTTGGGATTGCGGTTATTGTTGCGATTGTTGTTGCGGTTGTGGTTGTAATTGTTGTTGTTGTTGTTGTATTGGTGACCCTTGTCACTGGTTTCTTCCCACTTTCTCTTGAGTTGTTTTGTGTTGGCTTCTTCAGCCGCCTGCTCTTTAATTCTTCCCTCAATCTGATTTATGAGTTTATGAGCCATTCGACTTGCCTTTTGTATGGAAGCGGGCTCGTGTGAACTCACATCTTCTTGAATCCTTACTGGTAACCCTTTTATAAACGCGTCGATCTTCTCTTCTTCATCTTCGAACGTTCCTGGACATAATAGGCACAACTATGTGAATCATTATTCATATGTGGTAATGTCGAACCCTTGTGTTCGTAACTTTCTAAGCTCTACCTTGAGCTTATTGACTTCGTTTCTAGGACGGTACTGCTCGTTCATCAATTGCTTGAATGCCGACCACGGTAGTGCGTAAGCAACATTTTGCCCTACCTGTTCAAGATAGGTGTTTCACCACGTTAACGCAGTACCTGTGAAGGTATGCGTAGCGTACTTAACTTTGTCCTCTTCAGTACACTTACTTATGGCAAACACCGATTCGACTTTCTCAGTCCACCGTTTCAATCCAATTGGTCCTTCAGTTCCATCAAATTCCAAAGGTTTGCAGGCAGTGAATTCTTTGTAGGAGCATCTTACACGATTTCTTGTGGAATTAGTTCCACTGCTAGATCCAGAGTTATTGTTATTTTGCATCGCAGCCTGTACTGCGGCTATGTTTGCTGCAAGGAAAACACGGAAGTCTTTCTCGCTCATGTTCAAATTCTGACGAGTCGCCGGTGCCATTTCCTTCAAAAATAGCCAAAAGAATTGAGTTAATCATATAGAATTTAAGAGTAGTCAATAGTATCTCGTAGCGTTATATGAACTTATTTATAAAAGCTTTTTCTTCATATTAGCATTTTATAGTTTTAATTCGGGTAGTACCTACCCGTTAAGTTCATACTTACTAGCTACTATACAACTCAACTACTACGCTTCTATATGAAAAACTTATTACAATAATATTTCGCGTTCAAACCTTTATACAATATTTTACAAACTTACAATACCACCATTATACATATAGGATGAAATATAGCACATAATATCTTTGCTATTCAGCAGCTATAAAGATAATTCTAGTTAATACGCAAGTTGTTCAGCAAAGGCAATAAAGACACGTAATTCATAAGTCCAGAAACAGGTCATGCATTCTGGTTTTACTAAAACGACTTCCCATCCTTGGTCTTGTGGAAAGTAACCGTTATGACCATTGGCTAGGTAGCATGTTGTAATGTCGTCAAAAGTACGAGGGTTTCGTAATGCCCAACAGACTCGTAGTAATCTAAAAACCTTGTTTCTCACCTCAACTACTGAATCCGTCACTCGTGGAAAGGTTTTATTTAAAAGTTGTAATCCGATGTTCTTTTTCTCACTTTGGTAAGAAGCGAACATCACTAACCTGTAAGAATAACATGCTTCTTTATGTTGCATGTTAGAAGCTCTTTCTAACTCACAAAATCCTATGTTGGGATATGTTGAGTCAAAATAGGTTCTTAACCCGTAGCGTAAAATTGCATTTGGGTTCCCCGCATTTAACGCTTTAAAGAAAACACGGCGTAACTTACGGTCTCCGCAATGTGATATACCCCACCTATCAAAGAAAAGCCTTTTATAAACTAAGGCATTTCTGGAAAGTCTTTCAAATGTTTGACAAGTTAATTTCGCCATAACTAAATGTGCTGATGAATTCCGACCGACTCTAGACAAGATTTTCTCAATTATATCCTCTGGTAGGTCTTCTAAAATATTCGGTTGTCTACCCTTAACGTCCATTTTGTTTTTATACTGTAAAATAGACAAGGATTAGATTCGTAAAAGATAAATAGCAAACAATACAAGCAATTTTTACATAGAACATAAAAGTACAAGCACACTACAATACATATAATACACAACATGATTACAACACCCTAATCTGAATCACTGGTTTCTTCTTCTTCGGACTTGGTTCGCTTTCCTAATTTTCTAGGGATATATGGTGTTCCTCTAATACGAGCCGTCGTTTTCCACAATGGTTTAGAAAAACCTGGTGGTTTAGAGGTTCTCGGGTTATTGTTACACTTTAGGAAATACGGATGTTGCCGATACATATAAAGCTCATCGGGGTTGGAATCAGGTTTCTCTATTTTTATACCTTTTCCCTTATTATTTTCTTTTGCTATATTAAATTGGGTCGAGGTAATTTCTATAACATCATCGGAATCCTCATCGGGATCCGATTCATCGACAAATTGGTAATCTTCCCAATATTTTGCTTCCTCGGCGGAAACACCATTGACCATTTTTAACTTTGGTCCGTTGGTTGAGGATTTTCTTTTATTTAAATGATTTACTGTAGGTATCAATATTTCTTTCTCCGGAACCTCTTCTTCTTCCAGTTCCTCCTCTTCCGATTCCTCCTCTTATGGTTCCTCTTCTTCCGGTTCCTCTTCTTCTGGTTCCTCCTCTTCCGGTTCCTCTTCGAGAATTTGTGAATCTTTCCAAAGTATATTCGACTCTTCATTATTATTAGGTGAGTCGATGGGATTTGTACTAGTGGTAGACATCTATCACACAATATTAAACACATTAAGGGGTTAATATATCACATAATAATTACATGTTAATAATATATAGTTTCCAACAAAAAAGTTAAGCAATTGTTTTTTTTTTTTTTTTTTTGAAGAAGAACACGGTCGAAGTCCAGACTCACTAATACATCCTAACAAACTCGGTAAGACACACTAATGCAAAAATTCTGGTTCTCTAAGACCAACGCTCGGATACCAACTGAAATGTCCCGTTCATATTGATTATAAACGTTCCATATTAATTGATTTCGTCGCGAGGTTTGGACCTCTATATGAGACGTTTTTCAAAGACTGCATTCATTTTTAAAACAACCATAACCTTTATTTTATCGATAAAGGTTTAAGAAGCATTACGTAGATTATCAAATAATGATAATCTAAAATATATCGTTTACACACGACCATTACATAATGGATTACAATAAGAATATATTACATCAAAAATAAGTTTCTTGAATGCAGTTTTTACATAATATCATACAAGCATGGACTCCAAATCTTGTCCTTATTTTAGTATGCAACAGCGGAAGCTCTTAATAATCACCTGAGAATAAACATGCTTAAAACGTCAAAAAAAATGTTGGTGAGTTATAGGTTTAACCTATATATTATCAAATCATAGTAATAGACCACAAGATTTCATATTTCAATATACATCTCATACATAGAGATAAAAATCATTCATATGGTGAACACCTGGTAACCGACATTAACAAGATGCATATAGAATATTCTCATCATTTCGGGACACCCATTGAACATGATAAAATCGAAGTACTAAAGCATTTCAAATTCCAGAATGGGGCTTGTTGGGCCCGATAGATCTATCTTTAGGATTCGAGTCAATTTGGGGGTCTGTTCCCAAATTCTTAGGCTACCAAGCTAAAAAGGGGCATATTCGGCTTCGATCATTCACCCATATAATGTGGTTTCATTTACTTGTGTCTATTTCGTAAAACATTTATAAAATTACATGTATTCTCATCCCAAAATATTAGATTTTTAAAAGTGGGACTATAACTCACTTTCACAGATTTTTACTTCGTCGGGAAGTAAGACTTGGCCACTGGTTGATTCACGAACCTATAACAAATATGTACATATATATCAAAGTATGTTCAAAATATATTTACAATATTTTTAATACGTTTTACTGTTTTAAGTTTATTAAGTCAGCTGTCCTCGTTAGTAACCTACATCTAGTTGTCCATAGTTAGATGTACAGAAATAAATCGATATATATTATCTTGAATCAATCCACGACCCAGTATATACACATCTCAGGCTAGATCACAACTCAAAGTATATATATATATATATTTGGAATCAACCTCAACCATGTATAGCTAACTCCAACATTACTGCATATAGAGTGTCTATGGTTGTTCCAAATAATATATATAGATGGGTCGATATGATATGTCAAAACATTTGCATACGTGTCTATGGTATCCCAAGATTACATAATATATTAGAATACATGTATAATACAATATAAGTTAGCTAGGATATGATTAACATAGATTTGTTACCAATTTTCACGTAGCTACAACAAGCAAAAATATCCAATCTTGTTTTACCCATAACTTCTTCGTTTTAAATCCGTTTTGAGTGTTTTAAGTTGCTATGGTTTCATATTGAACTTAAGTTTATGAATCAAAACAGAAAAAGTATAAGTTTATAGTCATAAATACAGGTTACAAGTCATTTTTGTAAAGGTAGTCATTTCAGTCGAAAGAACGACGTCTAGATGACCATTTTGGAAAACATACTTCCACTTTGAGTTTAACCATGATTTTTGGATATAGTTTCATGTTCATAAGAAAAATCATTTTCCCAGAAGAACAACTTTTAAATCAAAGTTTATCATAGTTTTTAATTAACTAACCCAAAATAGCCCGCGGTGTTACTACGACGGCGTATATCCGGTTTTACGGTGTTTTTCGTGTTTTCCGGTTTTAAATCATTAAGTTAGCATATAATATAGATATAGAATATATGTTTAGTTGATTTTAAAAGTCAAGTTAGAAGGATTAACTTTTGTTTGTGAACAAGTTTAGAATTAACTAAACTATGTTCTAGTGATTACGAGTTTAAACCTTCGAATAAGATAGTTTTATATATATGAATCGAATGATGTTATGAACATCATTACTACCTCAAGTTTAGTAGGTAAACCTACTGGAAGTGACAAGAAATGATCTAGCTTCAAAGGAGCTTGGATGGCTTGAATGTTCTTGAAGTAGGATCATGACACAAAACAAGTTCAAGTAAGATTTTTACTCGAATTAAGATAGTTTATAGTTATAGAAATTGAATCAAAGTTTGAATATGAATATTACCTTGAATAAGAAAGATAACCTACTGTAAATAACAAAGGTTTCTTGATCTTAGATGATTACTTGGAATGGATTACAAAGCTTGGAAGTAAACTAGTAAACTTGAAAGGATTTTCGAAGTGTTCTTGAAGTGTTCTTCCTAAGATGATTATAGCTTGATTCTTGAAGTAATTTTTGATGAAGATGATGATTAGCTACTAGAAAAATTCGTTCATAAGTGTGTGTGTGTGTGTGTGTTGAGAGAGAATTAGAAAGAGAATTGGAAGTGAAATGGAGTGAATGATGAGTGGTAAGTGGTGAGTGGTGAGTGGGGTTAAAAGGAGTTCTAGTTAGTTGACTAGTTCATGGTAGAAGTTAAAATTGAGAGTTAAAATTGATTAGTCATGCATGACATAATCAAGAGTGGAATCCCATGCTAGTTCCTATTGGTATATACCTATAGTAAGTACGTCTAGTAGCTGTGTATAATACGGGTATGAATACGACTAGAATTCTTGATGAAAAAAGAATGGGAATGTAACTGTAACCATTTTCGTTAAGTATGAGTGTTTTGATATATGTTTTGAAGTCTTCAAAAAGTATATTAATACATCTAAATACACTACATGTATATACATTTTAACTGAGTCGTTAAGTCATCGTTAGTCGTTACATGTAAGTGTTGTTTTGAAACCTTTAAGTTAACGATCTCATTTAATGTTGTTAACCCATTGTTTATTATATCTAATGAGATGTTAAATTATTATATTATCATGATATTATGATATATTAATATATCTTAATATGATATATATACATTTAAATGTCGTTACAACGATAATCGTTACATATATGCCTCGTTCGAAATCCTTAAGTTAGTAGTCTTGTTTTTACATATGTAGTTCATTGTTAATATACTTAATGATATGTTTACTTATCATAATACCATTTTAACTATATATACATACATATATATGACATCATATAGTTTTTACAAGTTTTAACGTTCGTGAATCACCGGTCAACTTGGGTGATCAATTGTCTATATAAAACCTATTTCAATTAATCAAGTCTTAACAAGTTTGATTGCTTAACATGTTGGAAACACTTAATCATATAAATATCAATTTCATTTAATATATATAAACATGGAATAGTTCGGGTCACTACATGTGTGCTATGTACATATATATGTAGGAAATATATGAATTAGATAGGATAGTGGCCAAGTGTAAGGATGTAATTCCTCAATTTATAAAATGGTGCATAATTAGTTCACGGAGTATAACAAACTATCCATCATAATTCAATCTGGAATAGTACATTCAATTATAATTCAATCAATAATAGTAATATTAAATATAATAATGATTATAATATAATAAAAGAAATTAAACGTGTGATTAGTTAGCCGTTACCATTTACGGATTGAATTTTAACTTGCTTAAATACCCTAAATACCCATCGACTGATGAACACGTACTACAATCGTTTACTAAATGAATTCAAAACCATTTATATTCGAATTACCTTATATTTATTATGTTTTAATAATAATTTAATTATTTCGTAGATTATGATTAGTTCAAATCATCAATTCATATAACACTTTATTTAATATTTCTAATTATTATTTATATACCTATATATACATATATATACATATTTATTTACAATTAATAGTTCGTGAATTGACGAGAATGATCGAAGGTCAAATGAATGTTTGAAAATAGTTCAAAATTTTTGAGATTCAACATTACAATCTTTGCTTATCGTGTCGAAATCATATAAAGATCAAGTTTAAATTTGGTCAGAAATTTCGGGTCGTCACACCTCATACCATTTTACCCATGGAATTCGTGATTTATTTCCCGACCCGCCCCAAAAGAAAAAACGCCTCACACTCTCTAGTTTTTTAATCACACTTTGCGGGGCACGAAAGAGCGAGAAGAAATACAACGGTAAACTATTGAGCACCGATTTGACAAGTGTCAAACGACCACCAAATGACATCGATCGTGCTCTCCAATCCGCGAGCCTTTTATCAAATTTATCTACCACCGGTTTCCAATTCGAGGCTTTATTCATTTTCGCACCAAAAGGGAGTCCAAGATAAGTACACGGGAATGTACCAATATTGCAACAAAACACATTAGCAATTGCCTCAACTTCAAGATTACTGACATTTATCCCGAAAAGCTTGCTTTTGCTATAATTCACTTTGAGCCCCGAGGTGAGCTCGAAACATTTGAGGAGCCCTTAAAACTCTCAAAAGCTCTACGCCAAATATAAACTAAATTACCGACTAAATAACGAGTAAAATTTTTACGTTGATGCCACTGGTTTAAGTAAAAAAAAAAAAAAACTTTTATTTTGAAAAGGATAGAAAAAATTATTTATATCAATTTTCTTTATTCATTTATAAGAGTGTATCAACTTTTATTCATACCATGTTGGTTGAAAAATATATGAAGTTTTTTAGGAACTCAAAATTTAAAAAATGTATTAACAAGTGTTATATAGATGTGAAAATTGTATCAACTTTTTTACTAGTATATGTGAAAATTATACTCCGTATCACTTTATTCAATTATCATTATTGATTTGTTTGTGAATTAAAAGTAAAAGTATGTGAATTAATAATTTTGGCTATTTTTTTTATCCTTTTTATACAAGTTGAACCTTTTTTTATTAACATTACCACTTACACTAAGTTGCCACACTTTTAATTGCATAAATATATGATAATTTTGATGCATTTTTGAGAAAATATGCAATTTATGTGTTTATAAAGAATAAATATGATATAACTCATTTTAAGAGAAAATATCATTTTTTACTCCACATAAACACATAAATTATATATTCTCATAATATAATTTTTCAATTAGTAACGTACAATAACTTTAATGCATATTTGAATAAAGTTACTCGTGGACATGTATTTCAATTTCATACTTTATTGTACGCAACTCATTATGTTTTCAATCTCTCCTTGTTCATCTCAAGATTCGGATCTGATACCTCATGCAAAATGGCCCTAACCACTGGACTACCTTTGAATGGTTAACGTTTAAGATATGATACGTGCGTCCTTTTCATAATTTTCCTTTTTTTTAACGGCATAATTGTCCCTTTAATCTTACACCTTATCTTAATAAATCCACACCAGTTCGTGAAAATATGCTTGATAAATAATAATAAATAATAACAATAACAATAATAATAATAATAATAGTACTAATTATAATAATAATAATAATAATATAATAATAATAATAATAATAATAATAATAATAATAATAATAATAATAATAATAATAATAATAATAATAATAATGTAAAAATAACAACAACAACAACAACAAAATTAATAATAATAATAACAATATGATAATAACAAGTTTTAAATTTTAACTTTTTTAATTTTAAGTTTTAAATTTTTTAATTTTATTTTTCATAATTTTTATTTATTCTATTTATTTTTATTATTTTTTAAATATTTTATATTTCTTTATTTTCTCTATGTATATTTTTTAATTTTAGGGACCAACCGTGTAACGAAATTTGAGCACTTAACGATATTTGACTAACGATCGTTAATAAGTTGAACAATATTACCCCAATTTCACACTTTTTTGAAACTATAGTCCTTTTTTGTGACAAATTGCGGTATATAATTTATCGGACATAATCAAAACACATATTACCTTTATTGTCAAATTGTGTAGTTTATGTTATCTTTTCAGACCATTTACTTTTTTTTTCTTGCTTATATCTTTCGCTACACACAAAAACGCTAACGCTTTCGTGAAACCCAACATAAAACACACAAAAAAACGAGAGAAACATCCACTACAAGAAAAACGGTTATTTGTGACCATTTTTAGTGAGGACTTCTAAAATGATCACTAATAAAGCTATTTAGTTAGCGTTAAAAAATAGTCACTAAATTTTAATCACCATACAATATTAGTGACTTAAAAATACTAGTGGTTACTAAAATATATTAATATACACCAAAAAATGGTCGCTAATTTAAAAGACGATATAACAAAAATGGTTCTTTCAAAGTTAGATAGTAAGAAAATTTATAATATCAGTGACTTAAAAATAGTGGTTACTAAAATATATTAATATAGATAAAAAAAAAATGGTCACTAATTTAAAAAACGATATATCAAAAATGGTTCTTTCAAAGTTAGATAGTAACCAAAATTTGGTCACTAATTTTGAAAAAAAAAATCAGATAGTGTTTTCTGCAGGGATAGCAATGAATCGGATATGGATACGGTAAGTCCATATACATATTCATATCCACTTAATTTTTGTGCGCTCATATCCATATCCATAATCATTTACGTTCAATTCATCCGTTTATATTTATTTCAATGGATTAAGCGGGTTAACGGATATCCATTGAATATCCGTTAGTACTCGGTATGATATCCATCGTACTTTTATATCGGAGTATATGTTACTACTCCGTATATGTTTTAATACTGTACTAACACCCAGACTTGTTAAAGTAAATTATATACGGAGTATCAAGATGTCATCTTGTTTGACATGTGATACGTGTTATGCTTCCATTAAAATATTTGCATTATCTATACATAAGATATACAGTAATAATAAACTAAATGTGTTGCTCTAGTTATCTATTATATGATATGATGATTTCATACATATTAACATCATTGAATAATGAATGGTTAATTATGTGCAAACACATAACATGGAAGTTTGAATTTATAATATTTTTCATTTTCAACAGATGAACATTGGCCTATTAATTAATTATTAGGTTTTTAGAAAAGTCTAACTAGGTATGCTTTTATCGTTCTTTCTTCCATCATCATTTAAATCACCTCTCTGTTAAGCTAAGCAAATAAAGTTTCAACCAAATTTATATATTTGATTTTGTGATAAAATTTAAATCTAGATATGTAAAAGGCAAAAAAGCTCATAATATTATTCAAATGACAAAAAAAAGTACAATGATTCAAATGAAAAATTTTAAAAATAATTTATATTTGCATCAACACCGTTTAAATCCGTTGATATTAGAGCATCAGAAAGGTATGATATATACAATTACACTTATATACTATGAATGTATAGAGACAATATTAAAATTAGTTATGGTATGTTCAAAAAAGCTACTAAAGTCCAAAACTATAGTATGATTCAAATGAAAAATTAAATAAACAAACATGTTTTGTGACACTCGTCACAAACTTGTCCTAATCAAACAATCAGATAACTCTAAACACTTAATTAAAATAAAAGCACATAAAGACACATAATAAAGTCCTAAGAGCAGAATAGTCATCTTACGTCCAGCCCTGATTTCAGTCTGTTACATCATCCTTAAAAACTCATTTTCCCATCAAACTAAAGGTGGAGGATCTTTGATTAAAACCCAGTGTTCTAGTTAAATTTCCTTTCCATAATTTTATAACTAACGATCCAAACACACTTCCTTTCAATTTTCCAAAAGATAAAGTAACGGTTCAAGTGGGTTAAGTTTAGGTGTCAACGGTTTAGTCACCGCCACCGCCGTCAATGGTTGGGCTATCGTCGTCTCCGACACCAACATGTTTGTATTTGACGAGTTTCTAAACACCAACCACCGCTACTAGAGTTATAACACTAACACCGCCACATTCAATGACGTTATTTCGAGCCAATCTCTAGCATTCAATGACATGATGTTTTGTGGCCATCGCAAGTCCCTCTGTATACATCAGGTCAGGTAGTTGCAGACCTGATTTCACATGATATAGTCTTTTAGATCGGTGCAATCGACATATTCTAGATTTAGATGCAAACGATATATTCTGTTGACCCCAAATAAGATTACAAATGTTGGTAAATAATAAGGTGTCGAGGAAAAAAACGAATATTGAAAAGTAGAATAGAAATCAATTTTATTTGTTAAGGTTTAATTTAGAATTGAGGTTTGTTGAAGAGTTTAAGATGATGAGGGATTAATGGCGTTAAAAATAAACATAAACGACTAGCATGTGATATTTGACAAACATGAAGGGTCAATAATGTAATTTTGTCTAGTTGGTGACTAGAAGTTTACCTGTTATAACAGGTTAAATATATACAATTAAACAATTTAAATAGCTTAACGCATATAATAAGAGATATGAAAGTTAAATGTATACCACATAAATTTGTCAAATTTAAATGTATTTTCAAACGATTATTTCTTATAATAATAATGGATCTTTCAATTTTGGAAATATCAATTTTTCTTCTATATTTCCGAGAACACGTTGTTCTGGGACCAAAGTTGGGCCAATATAAAAGTCCAAATTGAAAAACCTCTGGTCCAATATAAAAGTCCAAATTGAAAGCCCAAAGACTTCTTCTTCAACATTATGCAAAACTTCAACATAATCTGACAGCGATCTTCTCAAACTTTTGTGCTTAAATTGACTGTAGAAATGAAGATACAAGTTCGCTTAAATCGTATGCATTTCCAGATCAATCGTATTCGTAGCTGCTTCAATCACACAGCTTCCGTTATTCAATTTCGATCTAACGAACTTTCAGGTTTTGTAATTAACCTAATTTTTATTTTGATGTAATCATATCTTCTGTTTTGCTGTATTGCAACTACTTTTTAGTATTATTAGCATCACATTTATACAACGCATAATGACTTTGTATTTCTCTAAGCTTATATGTAATCTTACCTGTCTGTGTGCTAACTTTATTATAGCATTATTATACACTCTTTCACTGGCACAATCGCATTAAGTTTGCTTAATTTATTTGTAAATGTATGTGGCAAGTTTTGCTTATTATAGTTACACATTATTCAGTGTTGATTGAGTTAAATTGTTTGTTTATCCGTTTTATATGCTGGATTAGATATATATATATTGCTCCTGTAAGTTACTATTGTACACATAATCTGAATTACCAAATGCTGTGTGTATGCTTAATTGATTCTTTGCTAGATGTGTTCGTGTCTTAATAGGCTTCACAGTTTGCAAGTAGTGATCATTGAATCTACTGATACACACATTATTTCGACACGCGCGTGCGGTCCTTGGATTTCTACACGTCTGTTTCTGTGCTAATTTGCAAGGACTGTTCATCAGATTTATTCTCATAATACATTCACTGTGTGTATGCTTATATATTTAATGTTAGTGCTAGATTAAAAAAGTTTCCAGTTAATTTCGGAATCACTTATTGTTATCTATTAGCTTTTGCTTTTTGAGAATTGAAATCCTTATTAGCAATATTTGTTTTCCATGCAACACTATTTACCTAATGCCTTGTCAAAAAGTCACATTTCCATGTTCATTTGATATTAAATGTTGTGAGATCATTGATTCCTGGTATCATCTGATTGTTGGTTTAAGGTGATTCTTCTTTAACGGTACAACATTTTCAGACCACCATTTGCTGGTTCGTTCTTTAGAAGACTGCAAATTCTCAACAAATTCAAAAACTGTTAATGGAATACATACAAGAATCATTAAACTCGGGTACTATGCATGCCCATCTCTTACTTCACTGCTGGTTGCAACATACATATCTTTCAATCATCTCAGTTCTGCTCGTCAAGTACTTGATGAAGTTCCTTATTGGAAGTTCAATCTGGTTTCTTTAAACTCAATCATTACCAGTTTTATGAAAATGGGAGATGTTGAAATTGCCAAGCAGATATTCAAAAAGATGCCTAAACGAGATCTGATTTCCTGGAACTCAATGATAGGAGGTTTTGTTAGAAACACACGTTTTCAGGAGGCATTAGGGTTTTTCAGAAAGATGTTAAAATCAAATATGGATCCAGATAAGTTCACATTTTCATCTATTATCATTGCATGTGGTCGCGTTGGAGCTCTAGATCAAGCTAAATGGATACACAATTTGTTAATAGAAAATAATATTGAACTTAATTTTATTTTGAGTTCTGCACTCATAGACATGTACTCAAGATGCGGAAGGATCGAAACCGCAAAATCGATCTTTGAAAGCGTTAAAGATAACGACGTTTCCGTTTGGAATGCAATGATTAACGGGCTAGCAATGCACGGTCTTGCTACGGACGCCGTTGAAATTTTTTCACGTATGGAAGGTAAAAATATATTACCCGATGCGGTTACTTTTGTTGGGGTTTTAACCGCGTGTAGTCATTGTGGGTTGACCCAAAAGGGTCGTGAGTATTTTGATTTGATGAGGACAAAGTACTTGATTACGCCACAACTCGAGCATTATGGGTCAATGGTTGACCTTTTTAGTAGGGCCGGGTTACTAGAAGAAGCTTATGAAATAATTAAAGGGATGCCAATGGAACCTGATCTTGTTATATGGCGAGCATTTCTTAGTGGTTGTAGAACACAAAGAAATACTGATTTAGGTGAACTTGCGGTTTCAAAAATATTAAATCTTGATAGTGGTGATTATGTGTTACTATCGAATACTTATTGTTCTGTTAATAAATGGGATAGTGCTGAAAAATTAAGGTATACGATGAGGGAAAATAGAGTTTCTAAAAACAGGGGAAAAAGTTGGATTGAATTTGGTGGATCAGTTCATCAATTTAAATCAGGGGATCGATCACATTTTGAAACTGAATCGATTTACAAGATTCTTGAAGCGTTAATTTGTCATATTAAAGAGGAAGGATTTCATTCTGTTACTGAATTAGTGTTAATGGATATATCTGAGGAGGAAAAAGAGGGAAATTTGAATTATCATAGTGAAAAATTGGCTTTGGCTTATGGTATATTAAAATCAAGCCCGGGATCTGAAATTAGGATTACAAAGAATTTGAGGACCTGTATTGATTGTCACTCGTGGATGAAGATGGTATCTAAAGTATTGAAACGGGTGATTATTATGAGGGACCGAATCCGTTTTCATCGAATTGAAAATGGTTTTTGTACTTGTGGAGATTACTGGTAGCTTCTCAAGTTTGTAGCGGGTGAGTTTTTGTAATTATGTGAATGATATGTTGTCTTTTACCCAAATTCTCTAATGGTGAATTTTTATATAAGTTCTTCCATGCTTGTCTTCATGGTAGTTTTTATTGAGATAGATTCGAAGGTTGTAATTCTATGTTAAGACCGAGACAAAAGGCTAATGTGGAGTGAGCTTGTCGAGTTAATCAACTCGTCATTCTGTAAATATTATAAAGTTAGATGTTAAGTTCACCAAAGTGTATTCTAAAATGTCAGAATTTATCCATCAGTAAGGCACTAGTGTAATGATAGAATCAACTAAAAAGTTTCTTACATATTAGTCTAGATATTAGATAGTACAATTTGTTATAACAACCTCTGACATAATGTTATTCTAGATATTAATAGTACAAGTTGTTATAACAACCTCTGACATATTTTGTTATATGCCCCTTGTATCACTCTATAAATATTTATGTAATCCTCACCATTACAAACAACAATGAAATACAACAGTTACAACTTGCAATTTCTTGTTTAGTATTAAATATATCCAGTTCAAACTTACATATCTTAAATTCAATATGAAGTTTATGTTGTTGGTTGACTGATTACATATCTAAACTTGTCATTTTTTGAACCATTTACATACATTCTAATTGGTTTGAGAGTGAATCTTCAATCTATGAAATCTCCTGATCATTTTACCTAAAAAGATAATATATTGTTGTAGTCTCATATAAAACACTACTTATTTAAATTAAAAAAGATCTAGACAAAGTTTTTTGGGTCAACCTGATTTGAGCGGTTCTCTTAACAGAACGACCCGTTACCCAAACAGCCCCTGACCCAACTTTTATCCTCAGATAATTACATGCATGCCTTGGATGTGTGGCTATAAGATATTACTTTCATGAGCAACAGGTTTCAGCGATGGGTCAATTTTCATAAAATTATCCATGACAACACTCGCAACCAATTCTGGTGCATAATAATCAACCAATTCTGGTGCATAATAATCTTAGGAGAACTTGAACAAGAATAAAGAATTGAGTCGAAATAGGTCAACAGTTGACTAAACTAGCTATCTTGGATGGGAACCAATTTAAGCTTGCCCCCATAAATTTCTGGAAGCTGGCTCTCGTCTATGTCGTTCTGAAGTGTAGATGTCATGTGCTTCTTTTCGACAAATATAATCTGCAAGGTAAGCATATATTTCATCTTACTTTAGTACTTATTTGACCGCATAACAATCTGATATTAATGCTGCAGACAAGTAGGGGTAGTAAAATGGGTGAGTTGGCCAATCCGTTTATTGGGTAACTTTTTGATAGAGTTTGGGTTGACCCAAAAAAATCTTTTGTCCCAATTTTACAGTGTCAAACATGCTTATAAATATGTTATATTGTTTTCATGATAATTAAATCGTTGGAAGAAACTACAAGCCATCTAACGATGACATAATTGCATTTTTCACTGGTTTTATGCATTGAGTAACACTTTGTTATACTTTTGATTTGGTCAAACCCGTATGAGCCGTTAGTCATATGATCTGATAAGATGATAAACCTGAATCGACAGATTTATATGTGAATCTAATGAAATTGCAGCCTATACATACAAGCTTACCTTTTTCTTTGTTTTTTCATCAATAAATGGGTAAATCATCTTCCATGCTGCCATAAATAGGTAAGGAACATTCACGACAAACATTTTTCCTAGTCGTTCTGGATAATAATCCTGTCATAAACATCAATATTTTACATCAGAAACTAACTAATGTGAGATTAAAGGCTACTTTTTACACAAAACACACACACACACACACACACACACACACACACACACACAAAATGAAATGCTTGTAAACCTGTAAAATAGAGAGTGCAGCAAGATATCCACGTATATCACTATTTGAATATCCCCATCCTTGAACATCTGCAATAGACACAAACTTTTCTTGGCCTGCAGGCATCCTGATATCAAATTGTAAATATTGGTTATCAAGATTCTTTTCCCCTTTTTGTATTCACGCACGCACGCATTCACGTATCGTTACACAAGGTGAGTATACTTTTCCAAAATATAATTAACGCACCATTTAATGTTTCAATTTTCAATTAAATAAGTATAAAGCAATTACATAAATTCATATGACTTTTTTTAACTGCAAAATTATACTAAACCCCGACCCTCTATAAAAACTCTAGAGATGCCGTAACCACTTACAAAGACTTAACGTTTCAAGAAATTCAAACAAATTACATTTTTCCTATATCTAGTCCATTAATAGGGGGAAAAAAAATTGAAAAGCAAATCAACTTCAGAAAAAAAAATACAAATGGAATCAAAAAGTTCGAATTCTTCACTCGAAATTTATTTTTAACTTATCCAATGAACTCTAGCTTTCATAGATCGTAAGAACTGTAATTATGTAGCTGATATATTTTATATAAGTTGTTTTTTTTTTTTTCATATTACGGGAGTCATACACATTTTTTTTTTTTGCCTCACTATACAATTCTATAAAGGATCAATATGATGAAGATAATTCTAAAAGGAGAAATTGTAACCCATTAAATGATGTATCTATTTTAATGGGCTGGAATTCCCGGATTCTAATAAGTAATAAAATGGCTGCATATGTCTAAGAATACAGTTTAGTTTTATCTGATTTGAGATTCGCTCTAATTCAAGGTGGTAAACTAGTTGTTACCGGGTTTTGCCCAATGGTTTTTCAAGTCTACTGGAGTACTAAAGTTGAAACTTTGAGCTGTAAGTTATTTCACAAGTCTCGTGGATGTGGTATCTTTCATAGTTCTGCCTCTAATCTTAGTTTGAGAATGCCTATCGTGAGTTGGAAGTGGAACTTTGTTGTACAATAGACGGACTGCCAACCGCCATCCCTAAATCGAATACAGTCACAAGGAATACCGGTACACGAGCATACAATCGGGATATTATTTACATTCACACCCTTATCGTCATTTTCTGAAAATGGGACAAGAATAGTAGAGACACCACCAACAACTTCATCTATGGGCACCAATCCAGCACTCCTTTTATTTGTTTCAGAAGTTGTGACAATACTAGTAGATGCACCACCAACAGCTTCGTACATGGCCAACAATCCCATACTCCTTTGATATGTTTCAAAAATTGTGACTAGACTAGTATAGGCATCGCCAACCCCATGTATCACCACCAATCCCACATTACTTACAATAGTCAGCTTATTGGTATTCTTATCAAGATCTAGTCCCTGAACTATATCAGAATTGACAGTATATGAACTTGGAAATGAAGGTAGTGACTAAAGACATGAATTTGGTAAAGTCATTACAATTCTTTCCAAGTCCATCTGTTGTAAATCCTGATGTAGTTTGGGGGCTAGATCCTGATGAGGATACCAATTAGCTGACTAATGCAAGTAATGTGAGATTTGTGGCGTTATACGGTGATGGTGATGCCTCTGCTAGTTTTGTCACAGTTTCTGAAACAGATAAAAAGAGTGTGGGATTGGTAGCTATAGACGAATCTGTTGGTGGTGACTCTGCTAGTCTTGTCATAGTTTCTTAAACAAATAAAAGGAGTGTGGGATTGTTGGCCATATATAAAGTTGTTGGTGGTGTCTCTACTAGTCTTGTCCCATTTTCAGAAAATGACGATAGAGGTGTGGATATAAATAATATCCCGGTTCTATGCTTATGTACCAATGATCCTCGTGACTGTATTCGATATGGAGATGGTCGTTGGCAGTCCGTTTGTCGTATAACAAAAGGTCCACTTCCAATTCACGATACACATTCTCAAACTAAGATTAGAGGCAGGACCATGAAAAATACCACATTCACGAGACTGGACCATGAAAAATACAACATTCACGAGCCTGGTAAATAAACTTATAGCTCAAGGTTGTTCAACTTTAGTAATCTAGTAGACTTGAAAAACCATTGGGCAAAACCCTGTTCCAACCAGTTTACCACCTTGAAGTAACGTGAATTTCAAATAAGATAAAAACTAAACCGTATTCTTAGACATGAGCAACCATTTTATTACAGATTAGAAACCAGAAATTTCAACCCATTATAATAGATATATTAATATTAATATTAGAAACCGGAAACACTATTACATGTAATGTTTTCGGATATATTAGAATTTATTTTTCGAAAACATTCCTAATGAGTAATGTTATTCTTATTATAGATTTTGACAAAAAAATATTGTTGTTCGTAAAAATTATTTTTTTCACCTATACCATGAAACTGTATATAAATACAACTTTAATTATATAAATGAATGGTTAAATAATAACATTATTTATAAAGAATGTCTACTTCCCCTTTCCTCCAAAAAAATCATTATTTGCACGTACGCAGCACGCACGCACGCATGCAGGGATCTAATGAGAACTTTTTAATGGAGAGAACCATGAGAACATCTGAGGTCTAACAAAAATGGCTGATGTCGAACATTTTTTGAGATGCATATGAAATCACGTTTTTGTTCTACAAAATCGTTTTTGTCCTGAAGTCGAACAAAAAAAGCTAAAGTCGAACAAAAAAAAGCTGAAGTCTAACAAAATGATTGTTTTTGTACTACAACTCTGAATTCGAACAAAACAAACTGAAGTCGAACAAAAATAGCTGAAGTCGAACAAAGAAAATTGAAGTCGAACAAAAATATCTGAAGTCGAACAAAAAAAATCCTTGTTCTACGATTCATGAGAACAAAAAAGGGCCAAACTCGAACAAAAAATCCTTGTTCTACAATTCCTGAAGTCTAACAAAAATGACTGAAGTTGAACAAAAATGGCTGAAGTCGAACAAAAATTGAGTTCTCGGAGTTCTCTCCAAATTAGAGTTCTAATGGGATCCTCACCATATATATATATATATATATATATATATATATATATATATATATATATATATATATATATATATATATATAGGGGCAGGATCAATGGGGAAGTAACCAATCGGGGGGAAGCAGGGGGAAGCAAAAATTTTTTTTTTCGTTTTTTTTGGAATTTTTTTTTCCGGCATCAAGATCACACGAAAATATGAACATTTAGAAGAGACACTTCGTGATGAATGTTATTATTTAGGCGGGAAAACGATCGACAAAAATAACATTCAAGATAATATTGTTCGTGAAGAATATGAACGTTTTTTTTTTTTTTTCATGTTTTGTGAAGTAAAATTTAGCCCGATTTAGAGTTTAGGGTTTGGTGTTTTGGGTTTATTCCATAAACCCAAAACACCAAACCCTAAACCCTAAACCCTAAACTCTAAACCGTTCGTGTTAAAAACTCAATCTAAATCCTAAATCTAAACCCTAAATCTAAACTCTAAACCCTAAATTTCTAAACCCTAATATCTAAACCCTATAAACCCTAATATCTAAACCCCAATAGCTAAAACCTCAACATACGCTCGAAAAACACGATAATTGTTATATATTACTTCTTCGAGCGTTTTCCCGCCAAAATAAAAACATTTATCACAAAATGTCTCTATTAAATGTTCATATTTTCATCCCATCTATAATGTTCGTGAACAAAGTTTTCTCAAAAAACGGAAAAAAAAAAAGTTTTGCTTCCCCCCGATTGGTTACTTCCCTCTTGATCCTACCACTATATATATATATATATATATATATATATATATATATATATATATATATATTCACTAATATTTTTTCCACATAAAAGTAGTTAATTATGAATATAATATTATTTTAAAATATTCTAAGGTTTTTTTCTGTTCGGGTTACCCGATAGGGCGAGTAATCCAACCTCATACTCTACCATATGCAGCCAATATTACTCCCTTCCCAACCCTTTCGTGGCGACCACAAGATTCGAACGTGAAGCCTCTTGCAAGGATGTGAGGGCCCCAACCACTAAACTACCTTGTGATGGTGAAAATTATATTATTTGTTCGTTTATGTCACATCAACTAGTATTTTTTTTATAAACAAAAATCGAACTTCTAGGCTAAGTGTTTCAGGTTGGCCCAACCCAAACCCGTTTTGACCTGCACAAATGTTGCCAATGGTGACTTGATTCTGTTTGGCCACATCTAGTATTAGTAAACATTTTTCACTTGGAAAGGGACTTAGGGAGAGAAGTTGCGAACCATGATGGTCATACCTTAACAATATTCTTTCTAGCGTGAAGACCACATAACCTGTGACGTAGTCACAATATTATCAAATAAATCTTTTGAAAAAATGATTTATGTTAATGAATGTGAAGTAAGTCTATCAACATACGCTTGAACTCTTCGACACCTCCTACTTTGTTGGGGTAATGTTTGCCACCAAACACGATAGTTATCAGACGTCCGCTTCTATCTGTTCCTTGCATGAACAACTTGTTTTGAGCTATGTCAGTTGTGATTTCGGACTCTGAAATTGAACCGTTTGGAAGAAATGTTTTTCTCCATTTAAGGTACTTTAGAAACATAATACATGCCTTGTCTATGTCCAGATCACGAGCACGAAGAAACCTTCTAAATGTCAAATCGTCGTATTCCTGTAAGGACAATTCCAATTTATTATATGAAGTTGTTCAGATTTGGGCCATCATTGTGTCATGGACCTCATAATATAGAACCTCCTAAGTTTCTCAGTTGCTATTTAAGAAGTTATAGTATTAACTATATTTACACACTAATTAATTCTTCACAAAATAGAAGTTCTGGGTCGACCCGACCAAGTTTGGACACAGTGTGTATTTCAAGTTATATTGTTTTCTTGTATTTAATCATATACGAGTATTTAGGTGCCAAATAATATTTAGACGCTTATAAATAACACATCAAGATGACCAGATCTAGCATAATCAATCTATAGCGACTTGTACATTATGCATTAAGATGTAGACATTGCACTTGGTCAAACGGTCAAACCATTTGATAGAATCATGGAGACAGACTCACCTTGGAGGTAGGATCTTGCTTTTCAACCAAATCTCTCATTTGTAAAATCTTCTTAACTTCTTCTTCATTGCTTCCATTAATATTCTGCACATCACTACAACCTCCTTCTATTTTTGTGTTATTTTTAATTTTCAGGTCCTCCTCATCCATCTGTTTGACTTTCTTTATTAGCCTGAAACTTATATACAATATATATGTTATATATAAAAGTTAATAGTCTTTTTTGGAGGGTAAGAATTTGATGTTGTTTGGTGATATGTATAGCTCATGTTTGTTGAGATTGTTGCCAAACATAAATACTATATAAGGAAATGTAGTTGTGTGTGGCCAACAGAATTGAATGTTTTAGGTGAGTTTTAAATTTGGACCCTTATATTATCACTTAGTTTACATCATATCTGTCCTCTCAATTATTTTCAGGCACTAAACTCTTCTTAACCAAAAGGGTCCCTTTTTTCCAATTTGAAATTTTAAGTTATTTAAGCTTTCTTTTTTCTTTATCTTACGTTAAAAGGGATTTTCTGTTTAACTTTTTTTTTTGGTTTCATGATACTTCAAAATGTAATTAATCTCTTTTCAATCGTGATGCTTCAGAATGTTTGAAAAATACAATCCATATTTAGTGTGTAGAAAGTACTTACATACACACCTTAAATTTGACCAAAAAAAGTACTTACATACACACCTTAAATCCATATTTATGCTTGAATATGGTAAAGTTGGGTAGCTGTAACTGCCGGTTACAATCAAATTTAATTTGGGTCCCTAAGCATGTGCAAAATGTTCTATTAAATGGTTTCTGCAATGCCCTTGATTACTTTGAGCATGGACTGCATCACCTTAAACTATTAAACTCAAACATGCTTCATTTTAAACTTTATGGAATATTTGATAAGCTGAATTATAGTATCATATATGAAAGACAAGATACATCAAAATAATAAATTTATAAATTACATATATATCCAAATATGCATTAAAATCCTTGTACTTTATTCATTGAAAAGTTGTATTTTGGGGAAATATGTAATTTATGGGTTTAGGGGGGATATATGAGATAAAATCCCAAATAAAGTTGAAGTAATATATGCTCAAAAGAGAAGATTAATATAATGATGCTATTATATAACACGTTTATGACTTAACTTTTGTGTTAAGTAACTTGGGGTATATATATGCTATTCTAGCTAAAATTTAATTGCATATGTGCTTCTTTATAATGTGTCTATGTAAACATGGGAAATTAGCAACTTTTTATGCCTTGACTGGTAATTATGGACCCATTGGGTTAATCATCTAATATTTTTATTTCATCGACGAGTAATAAAATAAATATAACAATAGCAATCAAAATACATATCAATTTTCTTTAATATATCTTTATTATAGACGGATGTGTTAATTTTTGAGTGAGTTTTATAGAGTTCTACATGTTACATTTGGACTTAAATTTTCTGCTATACCCATTTAAGTCTTGAAACACAACTCAATTCTACTGATTATGATATAAGAGGATTGAAGATGCACCTATTACTATGTTAATTCCATGTCATAATCTTATTTTGTGTAGTGGATCCTGATTACATTATAAACCCAATGTAAGCAATTTCGTCTAAAATAAGTCAACTTGACTTGGATGTAACCAAATTTCAGTTTGACTGCATAAATTTCTGGAAGTTGGCTCTCGTCTATATCTTTCAAGAAAGTAAATTTCAGGTGCTTCTTTTTGATAAATACAATATTCAAGCATACATTCATCTGTACATTAGTACTTGTATACTGATAAAAAGCTACAGCACAACTTTAAGATACAGACAATTTGAGGTAGCAATATGGGTGGGTTGTCTATGCGAAATAGGCAACTTTTCTTTATAGGCTGTGTTGACCCAAAAAACGCTTGTCCCAACTTTTACAAATATATGTATCATTTCCATAATAATCCAATTGTCCCGAAAAATTGATATCACTGGTGTTATGATTTGAAAGAAAACTTTGATTTACTTTTGACCAATTCAACCCATTTGGTTTTATGAATTGAAAGATACGTACCTTTTTGAGATATGCACAGTTGATCAATGAATGTGTCCCTCCATGATATATGCTCTGCTTCCATCATTTTTTTTTTTGTTTATTATTTTTTATGATTATTATTTATTATTATTATTATTATTTTTTTTTTTTTTTTTTTTTTTTGTGGTTTTGCATTATGTTTTTATGCCACCAATATCGATTAATAACTCTTTTTATTTTTTTTATTTTACTTTTATTTATTTATTCATTTTTGCATTTGCTACTGTTTTTTAAGCTGCTTCTATAAATATGCATATGGTAATGCAAGGAAGTGGGAAATGATAGCGGCTCAAGAGATGGAGAAGGCTAAGCGTTTTAGATGTATGCATGTATGGTTTCTAATTTAATAATCTTCGATGTTTAGTTATGGTTGGATCTTACTTTTGCAATATAATAATATTGATTGAATATTGTATAAATTGTTTATTGTTATTATATATTATGATATGATATATGATTCTTTTAGCTAAAAATTGCAAATAATAACAAGAATATCAAATACTCCGTATATTGCTTTAATATTTCGATCACATTATTAATATTTAAACTAATTTATCTATGGCCTAATGCTTAAAAATATAAACATTTTATGTAAAGTACTCATGTAATACAGTAAGAGGACGAGAGTACTAATATTCACCAAACTAATTAAATAGTGCAACAGCTTTGACAACTAAATCAAACCAACTAGATGCTTCTTATATCTATCTATATTTATATTGATATCTCATTTTTCATTTTTATAATCTTAATTCCTAGCATACTACATGTTTCTTTAAGCAATGTTCATATATACCCATCTCATTCTGTGCATGTGTAAACTATACAAGCTTCTTCCTTTTATTATATACTTATCAATCAATTTTGCAATATCAAATGTCAGTTTTCAAGAAAGGCTCTTCCAATCTAACCACCAATATTTTCTAATGACTTACCAACAATCTCTTTACACATTTTTAGTTTATATATATTTTGTGAATTTTCCTCTCATCAACCAAATCTTTCCGCTCCCGTTATTCTTACAAATATTCATCCGGTTATAAAAGATTTTGACGATCAAAGATGATGAATTCAAGTTTCCGTTTTCTTTTACTTTTTTACATTGTGTTTACGTTCAATGTTGATGCTTTCGAGCTCCGTAAAGGTCAAAAAACAGAAAGAATTTCAGGTAATTCTTCCTCAATGTTCACATTTGACCACCTTTTCAATGATTTAACCTGACCAGTTTACCCGTTTTGTTTACCACACAGGTAGTGCTGGTGACGTGTTGGATGATAATCCGGTTGGAAGGCTAAAAGTCTATGTTTACGAGCTACCGAGTAAATACAACAAGAAGATTCTTCAAAAAGATCCTCGTTGTCTCAATCACATGTTCGCTGCCGAAATTTATATGCATCAGTTCCTGTTATCGAGTCCCATTCGAACCTTGAATCCCGAAGAGGCCGATTGGTTTTATACACCCGTTTACTCCACGTGTGACTTAACACCAGACGGCCTCCCGTTACCGTTCAAAGCACCTCGAGTAATGAGAAGTGCAATTCAACTTATTTCTTCCAATTGGCCTTATTGGAATCGGACAGAAGGAGCTGATCACTTTTTCATTGTACCACATGATTTTGGTGCTTGTTTTCATTATCAAGTACATATCTACTCTCAATTATGTATATTTTGGTAAGGGTGGTAAACTGGGCGGGGCAGGCAGGTTGGGTGATGGGTCACATTCAATTGACCCAAAACACCTTCCATAATTACTTTGGAACCTCCTGGTGTGGCATATATGATGGCACAAAGTTTTTTCTTTTCTTTTTTTTTTTTTTTTTTAATCTTGAAAACAAAAAAAGATTTTTCATCTAGATATATTTTAAGTTTTTTTTTTTTTTTTTTTTTGGGAAAAAAAAATATTTTCGTCTAGATACATTTTGGTCAATTTTTTACCCTTACACCCCATTCAACCCATCGAATGGATGGCAAACTGGGCAGGCAACTAGGTTGGGTAATGGGTCATGTTTGATTGACTTGACCCAAAACACCTTCCATAAATATTTGGAACCTCCTGCTGTGGCATATATGATGCACGAAGTTATTTTTTTTTTTAATTATTTTTTGAAAAAATTCGTCTAAATACATTTTGGTCAACTTTTAACCTCTTGGACCCATTCAACCCATTAAATGTGGTACCTGTAATGTCTAGTACGTAATAGTTTATATGACATTTGTTAACTTGTTTATTGTTTGAATTTAGGAAGAAAAAGCCATTGAAAGAGGAATCCTTTCGTTACTCCAACGTGCTACATTGGTTCAAACATTTGGGCAAAAGAACCACGTTTGCTTGAAAGACGGGTCCATAACTGTTCCTCCATATGCTCCAGCCCTTAAGATTCAATCGCACTTGATTCCACCAAGTACCCCTCGATCGATCTTTGTCTACTTTAGAGGCTTGTTTTATGACGTGGGAAACGACCCAGAAGGTGGTTATTATGCAAGGTACGTGTCGACTGCACTACTGCCCATTTTGACACCTATGATCAAAAAGTCAATAATTGTTCTTTTTTAACATAAAAGTGTTTTTCATATGAACATACAGAGGGGCAAGAGCAGCGATATGGGAGAACTTCAAAAACAATCATCTTTTCGACATCTCAACTGACCATCCAACAACATACTACGAAGACATGCAGAGATCCGTATTTTGTCTGTGTCCACTCGGGTGGGCCCCATGGAGCCCGAGGCTCGTGGAGGCGGTCGTATTTGGTTGCATTCCAGTTATCATAGCAGACGATATCGTCTTACCTTTTGCCGATGCTATTCCATGGGAAGATATTGGTGTTTATGTAGACGAAAAAGATGTCCCTAATCTCGACACAATTCTCACATCGATACCGCCAGATGTCATATTAAGAAAACAGAGATTGCTTGCGAATCCGTCGATGAAACAAGCTATGTTGTTCCCACATCCTGCTCAACCGGGTGATGCTTTTCATCAAATCTTGAACGGTCTTGCGCGTAAATTGCCTCACGAAAAGGACGTTTACTTGAGGAACGACGAGAAGGTTTTGAACTGGACTGCGGGCCCTATCAGTGACTTGAAACCATGGTAGTTTCTAACATGATAGCAATTGGAGTTGTCATTTAGTTTTGTAAAGTTTTGGTTCTGGGTGTTTTAATAGACTACCCTAAGAAGTTGTAGATTCTCGAGTTCATGTACTTAAAGAGTAAAGATAATTGATTGTGGCACAATGGTTACTGTAAGAGTCGCAATTTCAACCCGTTTATATAAAAAGGCCGTCATTCAGGTAATACTTTATTTGAACCCACCCATTTTACCACGTGTGGGTGATTACCTATTTTGGCATGTTTATCAAACACGTATAAATCACCTGTTCTGACATGATACTACGTTACTCTGAGTGCCATGAAGTTCTCTAACATTAAATAGTAGAACATACTAAGAAAGCTATCGCATACTTGAATATAATAGAATAGTAAAATCTTATAGATTAAAAGTACATTATTTAAGCCTCAAAACCATCATACATTAAGGTATACAACAATATTCATACAACTTAAAGTCTATTATAACACAAAAGATCTAATGGTCATACGCCATTACATTCTTTTAGCTTATCATAACTTTATTTTGAAGTAAACCTAGTAACAAAGTAAACTTGATTGCAATAGGGTCGTTAAAAGAGCTACTGATTACCGACAACAGGGCTATCACGGCCTTTTTTGAAATCATCCCATCCCCTGACCCATGATTCCCCAGGTGTAGCCCTTGTTTGTGGAGAAGCATAGCTATCGAGGTTGTTCATTACCTTACTACGCACCTCAGTGAATACCTATATTACACACACACGCGCACACACACACACACACATTATACTCTCCAAATGAGTGAAAAAAACAGAGGAAAAATAAGAAAATAATAATAGTTTCTTCTCACTAACTTACCGGATTTGTGTTGATTGCTTCGGGAGGTTGCTCCTGACCAGTTAACCATTTCCATAATTCTGGATTTTCCTGAAGTCAGTAAGTAATATTAATAACTTGTGTCTACAACTACAAAATATTACTATTACTATCTCAATTATAATCTAACTGTTTCAATAAAGTGATTTAGAGAGTTTTAGGCATTTAAAAATAACATTTGAAGTTTCAGCCAGTTTCGTTTCAAGAAAAATTCTTATATAACCCGCCCATCAAAGTGTGCATGCCAAATAACCATTTAATTTTGCAAACTTAATATACACAGACACTAAGAAATTGTAATCTCATAAGCCAAAATAAACTACATTTGCAAAGCTTACCAGGTTAAGGACTTCAACGAGTGCTTTGATACCCTTCACATCCAAAGATTCAATGTGATTCTCCACCCAACTTCCCAAAACTAAGTCCAGCTCAAGAAACCCTCTTTGTTTGCTTCTATACACCAATCTATTTAAATCATGAAAATTAGTATTCGGGCTATACATATCAAAATTCACAGTTACATTCATCACTCAACAATTCACATATTTAACAAACCTATTCACCAATTGCCGCTTGCTTTCTTCATTTGACAAATCAAAATCTGGCAATTCAACACCACTGTTTGAAGAATATACACGAGAGAATGAACTAACACAAGGCCTGAAAATTGCATTAAAACATCGATTGCAGAACAATATTAAGCAGCAGGCAGCATACAAGCCTTAAAATTACAAAATCTGATATAATGTACTCCTTAATAGACAAAAACTAGAGATCAGAATAGACCTAGGCAAAACACGCACATACATAGAGAATTTGCTATACCTGTAAAAAGATTGAGATTGAACGACACCGTTTGACGATGTGCTGGCGTGTACCCTAGCCGGAGCTGCTGTGGAATTAAGGAATCGAGAAATGCCAAATAACACGGTTTTTCTTAAATTCGCCATGATTTTGCGTTATTCTTATATAAAATAAATTGTGATTATTTTTTGTGTGAATTTATGTATTTGATTTAAGAGATTCGGAAGGAACGATTTAAACCAATACTTTCTGTAAACGACTTCAAAACAACTAACCAAACAAAACCCAATACTATACAAAAATAATACGGAGTAGTAATCAAGACGAACTACAATAGCCAAACCTAATGTATTTTTTAATTTACCATTAGCCGTCTTTTTCAAAGTATTCTTCACGTACCAATTCTCTATCTGGTAAGATAACACATTGGCGGATCCGTGCGCTCTCCTCGGCTAATCGTGTCATCATATCATCAAATACTTCGAAAGCCTCTACGGACATATTTTCTCTTCCGATTGCCAATGAACCGCCATCTCTTCTATCTTGAGGACCCATAAACAAGTTTTGAATTGCGTCCCCGCAAATTAATTCGTCAATGTTATCTTTAAGCTTATATACGCACCAGAAGTGGAAGTCTCATTTACCTTCTTTCTAACCTCGAGTTAGCTTCATCAAGAACACTTCTTGAAGCATTTCTATTCGTGACAATGTTGGCAAGTTTAGCTTGTAAACTGTGTTTGTTTGCAATGTTAGGATGTACGTTGTCAATATTTGTTGTTCAAGGAAGTTGTGATGTGGTCCAGCGGTTGGTGGACTGCCTCCTTTAGGGGAGGTCAGGAGTTCGACCCCCGTTGACTACATATTAAAAACACAATTTCATCCCTGCCATGAAGTATCCACTCATGGCACCTTTCTCATATCGTTTGGGGGGGTAAAGGGGAGGGGGTTTTACTTGGCCGTGCCTTTGGATCGGTTTCAAGGTTTCCTCCCGGGCAGCGATGGGGGCGGTGTTATTATCGCTGAATCGGCATAGTCGAAACGGGAGATGATCGCAACGGGTGGTTTTGTGACGACCCGGAAATTTCTGACCAAATTTAAACTTTATCTTTAAAATGATTTAATGTTTTCGACACGATAAGCAAAGTCTGTAATGTTGAGTCTCAAGTTTTGGAACTATATTCATGTAATCAATTATTCTTTGACTGTTCTCGAAGATTCACGAACAATATATATATATATATATATAACTTAAGGTGCATATATATATATGATTTCAAGTTATTTAGTAAACGATAGTAACATTCGATTATTGATTCGATTGATATTTAGATAAGTTAACTAAAACGTTTAAGATGAACCAGTAAAACACTAATTTGCTACAGTATTTTCGAATTTCTACAGTACCCGAAAAGCTACAATGTTTTCAAAAATCACTATTTGCTACAGTAAAAAATGTATTTCTACAGTAACTTTGCTACAGTAAAACGCTATTTTAAAATGAAAATGTATATATGTATATGTATATACTACGAGACGATGATTTATAGAAGCAAATAACCAAAACACTTAATTGATTGAAGCCACACTTCGAGTGACATAGTTTATCAATGATTAAGTTTAATTTTTGATAAAGGTACACGTCGCGTAACGAAAAGTACTAGTTTTCTAAGAGTACGAAAATGCATTCGAGAAACCGGAACCGGGACATAAGTCGAGTGACAACGTACGAGTCAACGGACCAAAAATTACAAGTCAACTATGCACGTGAATATAATATAATATATAATTAATTATATAAATTAAATATATCATATATATTATATTTAAATACGTCGACAAGCAAAACAACAAAATAATGTGAGCTGTAAAGAGAGGCCATGCGATCGCATGGCCAAAGGCCTTCGAAACCATGCGATCGCATGAGGCAAAATTTCAGGAAAGGTCTATAAAAGTCGAGCTCGTTCACTGAATTGCACACACACATATATCATCCATCTTACTCTGTATTTATTTATTTAATTATTATTATTATTATTATTATTATTATTATTATTATTATTATTATTATTATTATTAAGATTAAGATTATTATTATTATTATTATTAGTATTATTATATTATTAGAATTATTATTAGTAGTATTATTATACATAAAATACTACGACGAAGTCATGAGCGTGTCACTTTCAAAATGGGTTTTCAAGCGGGATAGAGCTAAGGAAATTATGGGTTATAGCTATGGAGGTTATGGGTAATGTACGTGGGTATTATTGGCAAGTCAAACATAGTTTTATCATCTCTGTTGCGTCTACGTACTTTCCTGCAATATTGAATCACGATATTGATACGTGAGCATTCATATTTTATCTTTTATATATTAATTGTGTATCCATGTCTAGTGCTCGAATATATATATTTATGCATGCTTGTATGCTAAATTTCGTCGTTAAACAGTTTATAATGAATCACGAATTAAATACATATATTACTAGTAAAAGGTATATGATATACATGTTTTTGGAAAGCTGGCGAAAAATCAATAACTTTTCATTTAGAAATCGCGTAATTTCGATGAACGAATCAAAAGATATGATCAACTGAATTATGATTGACGTTAATTACATTGCTTTTGAATCTACAATTAATATTTAAACAACTTGTTTATAAGATTGATAAATTGGATTTTTGAATATTATCAACCGAGTAAATGAATCCTTATATAAGGTACGTCTCGTTTTGTTGAACTATTGTCAAAATTGACTTTTTGAAACGACTTTGGATAACTTTTGTATGTCGATCTCGAGCATTAGGATTGTGATACACTATGACCTGACTTAGCTTGATAGACATTTATTGACCAACATATGTTCTCTAGGTTGAGATCTACGGTTATTTGGTAATCCGAGTTTCGGTCACATTTTGGTGAACGACTTTATATGCTGCTAAGGTGAGTTTCATTTTATCCATTTTTAATTGTTTTTGCAATCTATATTTTTGGGCTGAGAATACATGCACGTTATTTTAAACGCAATGGATACAAGTACATACTTAATTCTACACTGAGTTTGAACCGAAAATCCCTTAGCTTTGGTAACTAGTAACTGCCGGTTATAAGAACTGGTGGGCGCGAATAGTTATATATGGATCCATAGGGCTTGACATCCCCGTCTGTTCCAGGTATAGAAACCCTAGCCTAAACTATAAAACAGACGTATGCTATTTAAGGTTAGTACACGTTGGTTTGCGTGTATTGTACATGTTGGTTGCATGTATGTTAAACAGGGGTACTTATTATAACGTTAAAGTTTAGCTACCAGGGTGCTCAATCTTGTAGAATATTTTGATAAACGTTTCTGGATGAAACAACTGAAATCTTGTGATCCACCTTTATGTACAGATTATGCAAAACATTAAAACTATGAACTCACCAACCTTTGTGTTGACACTTGTTAGCATGTTTATTCTCAGGTTCCCTAGAAGTCTTCCGCTGTTTGCTTATATGTTAGACAAGCTATGTGCATGGAGTCTTATATGGCATATTTTTCAAGGAAACATTGCATTCACAAAATCATCACCATGTATCTTATTTTGACTGCATTGTCAACGGAAGTACTATTGTAAACTATTATTTACGGTGATTGTCTATATGTAGAAATCATCAGATATCGAAAACCTTTGATTTAAATATTCATTTATGGTGAGCCTTTTCAAAAGAATGCAATGTTTACAAAACGTATCATATAGAGGTCAAATACCTCACAATGAAATCGATGAATGATGTGTTCGTCCATATGGATTTGGAGCGATCGTCACAGGTTTAGTCCCACTCGGGGACCCCAATCGGTGTTCCAAAAAAAAAATATTTGTTGTTCAAGAACGTAAGTTCTACTCTATCTTTTGGATCTGTTTCACGTGTAAGTGTGTAACTAGATCATCACTCATCCGATCTATTCATTTCATTTATACATTAATACATACTCTGTATTATGTATTTCTGTCGTTAAAAAAAGATTGATAAGTTAGGTAACGGTTGAAAATAGATTAGATCTAGTTAGGCTTAGATATATATTATGTTACCACCGTCCGTCAGCTGTAAAACCACTGAGAGACAACCCGAAAAGCACATAAACCAAAGCCAAAACATCGTTCATTAATTGTTTTTGTCAAACACGCTCATATACCTGCATTTAAAATACAATATACCCTTACAAAGTAGTACATCCTTTCTATTTCAGTAAGACTTCATGGCTTTTTTGACAATAAAAAAACAAATACAATGCATAGTAAGCCAAATTTTTCATAAACGCCTTTCATTTCACTAGTCTAAGAGTAGGCAGGATCATCAATGAATCAGCACTCACCGATTCAATCTTCTCACACAAGTTCTTGACTTGAGAAACAAAAGAGGCCCTTATACACATGAAATTGCTTTCAGAAGTTTATCTCACGTCTCTCAGCGAAAAATTTACCACTAACGCATTGGCCGGGAAACAAGGCAAGCCATACTGCAGTATCAGCTCCTTCCTCGGGTGAAGTTAGACCCGCCCACCCAGTCATTGCAGTTTTTACCCAACCCGGGCAGCAGCAGTTGATATATATCTTGTTACCATCGGGGCGTTCAGATAGTATCATGGCCATTAGCCTTGTATATGCGTTGACTGCAAGCTTTGACAATGAATAGTCAGTATAATTTTGAGGCCATCCTCCTGATATCCAACTCCCGTCTTTGACTTGCTCTAAAAATTTGCTTATTGTTGTGTCGATCAAATCCTCCGATAGTGATTCCACGTCGTCTAATTGTTGTCTCAATGTGACATCCGCAATCCTCTGATATCAAAGTTTCAGATGTACTATACTCGTATTATGAATAAAATATCTAATAAAAGCCGACAGTAACGATGACAATTTGGGAATCATTTTAGCTCCAACGGGTCAAAAAGAAAGTTAAAGAAGGAGCTGAAATGGGTTCATAAGTGTCAAAAGTTTAGTTTTAAATATAAACGACCAATGTTGTAAAAAATCCCGATTACTCCTTTTTAAGAACAATCCGTACCGATTTCCAATATCAGTTTAATTAATCGGTCAAAGTCGGTTAATGGGTCAAAACCAGATTTGTTGGTCAAAGTCAGAATTAGTCAACATTATAACATGAATTTAAGCTTGAATTGTAGAGTTTTTGAACAAAATGAACAATTAAATGTATGTTTCTAGACAATTATGTTAAAGTTTATGGTTTTCTTCTATCTTTACACATAAATTTAATTTTGAAGTTTATTATTTAAACATATAAAAAGTCCAATCCGATTAATCTCTGATTAATCCCGGAATCGCCGATTACTTCCTCCCTCGAGTGATCAATCCCCGAATAGCGAGTTTTGAAACTTTGCAAACGACCCCATATATCGGCTTATAAAAGATCCAGATTAGTATATAGTTGATGTAGTGTCTAGTTATTTTTATGGGTAACAAAATAATTATGAGTTTTGACAACAAATGTTTCTATAGTAGAATGTATCTTTCATATCAGTATACAGATATGGAGGGAAAAACAGAATATGATATTCATATATAGACAAAAGTAAGATGATACATACATTTCTCCTGCCATTAAGTCTTCCCAATCGCGAGCTCACCATAACAATACGAGCACCTTCAGCAGAAAGCCTCATCAATGGGATAACAGCTTTAGTCAAATTTTTGGTGCCAAAATAGTTGGTATTGATCACCTTTTCGGAAAAGTCAACAGAATTCTCTGATCCCGTATTATAACTTACTCCTGCATTGTTTATCTGCAACGTAGGCCACACTAAGTAAATCTGTTGGATAAAACAAAAACGAAATTCACCCGCCCAAATGTGAATGTAAAAGGACAGTGTTGCCATCTTACCAATATATCTATACCACCATACTTATCCTTTATCCAAGCACAAAACGAATCGATAGATGTGGGGTCCACGATATCCAATTGATGGAAGACAACTTTCAAGCCGTTTTCTTGCAGGGACTTAGTTACTTCTTCTCCAACAATAATGTCTCTTGAAGTAAGAACAACGGTCAACCCATTTAACGCAAGCTGACGAGTAATCTCAAATCCAATTCCTCGATTAGCACCGGTCACCACAGCTATTGTTTCTGCAGACCACCACCTAAATGTTTTTAACATTTAACTTAAAATTAAGCATTTAAATTACCTAATCAAATAAAAATTAAGCATATATCAAAAGGTACAAAATTTGTGCATCACCTATAACTTTGTACAACGTTACATTTTAAATAGCAGAGTAACAAACCTTATGCATCAGTAAGCTTGTCAAACTATTTACTACTATTTAACATTTTTACAAAATGTTAAAATCAATAACTTGGGAATTAGGGTTCTAACATAAAACTAGACATGTAACATCAAGTATTATGAATTAAAATATTTACCTCTGGTGATCGGAATAAGGAATCATGCGTAGACGAGTGATTTCTTCGTGACGTTTTTCTCTACGATCTTTTGCTCTTTCCTTTTTATTCATACGTTTTGCAGTACCGTCGTCCATCACGAAATCGAATCAAATTGAGTCGGATAGCAGAAAAATGAATGAAGCGTAAGCGTTAGGAGTGTTAACGGCGGTGTTAGTTTTCCGGTGAAGTCGAGGGTTTACCAGCCATTGATATGTTTACAGTTAGGCCCCTGAACCTCTTTGCTAGATCCGTATATCCATCAGGTTTACCTGTCAAAACTGGTTAAACGAGTTTACTGTTTTCAATTCAATTGCTACAACGTTCTTATTTTCATTTTTTACACTAGTCTTGTATATATATTTGTCAAAATTAGCTGATACGGGCCGGTAACTTTTATTTTTTATCGGTAGCTTTAACTTTTATTTTTTATCGCTAGCTTTTAATTAATAGCTGGTAATTTTTAACTAGTAGCTGGTACCTAGTAGCTATTAGTTTTCTAAATATATTTTGTTATTTGGTATAGTAGCTTAATTATGGGTAACAAAATTTATAAGGTAAAAGTTAAATGCTAATTCTAATAGCTTTTTTTTTCTATCTAAATGCTTTAAGCTACTTTAGCTAAACATAGATATAGATATTTATTAAATAAGAGTTTTTGCATAAAAGCTAAAAGCCCTTTTTTTAAGGCAATAAAAATTTTATTACTAATATATACGGATATTACAATAAACTGCAGAGCAGCACACGAGTTCGCAGCAAACTAAAAACACACGAAGGCTACAAGAAAGGATGTTAAGCTAGTAACCTAACAAGAAGCCACTTAGATGTTAAAAAATACATGAGGATTATGCAACCAATTATGTCAATCTATATTTTTCGACTTGCACCTCTTCGCGACTCAATCAAAGCTAGTAATTTGAATATCACAAAGTGAAACCGCGGGAGTCCAACACTTGTTTTTAAATATTTTTTGATTTCGATTCTTCCAAATGAGATAACCGCACGTCCATCTAATCGCTTGCCAAATTTTTTGACCCAAATTCGACAACCCACTTGAGGATTCTTCAAAATTTTCGCCAATACTTAGATTACTCAAGCCATTAATTCCCCACCAATCGAAAACTTTTATCTAAATATCAAACAAGCACTTGCAAAAAATGAGAGAATGATCGACTGTCTCGATGTCATCATCACAAACGGGACATCTAACCGAATGTAAGTCAATGCCCCGCTTGTCTTTCATGACACGTCCTAATCCATATGGACGAAGTCCACATCGATTATAAACAATTCACAATAGTTGATTACATCGCGAGGTACTTGACCTCTAAATGATACATTTTACAAATATTGCATTCGTTATTAAAAGACAACCTTTCATCACATCGAAAGTTGACGGCATGCATACCATTTCATAATATATCCAACTATCAATGACTTAAATAATATTCTAGATGAACTCAATGACTCGAATGCAACGTCTCTTGAAATATGCCATGAATGACTCCAAGTAATATCTCTAAAATGAGCAAATGCACAGCGGAAGATTTCTTTCATACCTGAGAATAAACATGCTTTAAAGTGTCAACCAAAAGGTTGGTGAGTTCATAGGTTTATCGTAAACAATAAAATTTCATCATTTTAATAGACCACAAAATTTAATATTCCCATTTTCCATAAACATCATGCATAAAATTCATTCATATGGATTGAACACCTGGTAATCGACCTTAACAAGTTGCATATAGAATATCCTCATCATTCCGGGACAACTTCGGACATGATAAATTTGCCATCATTCCGGGAAAACTTCGTACATGATAAAATGGCCATCATTCCGGGAAAACTTCGGACATGATAAATTCGCCATCATTCCGAAAAAACTTCGGACATGATAAATATGGCATATTCGATTTCGATAATTCAACCATAGAATGTAGTTTCGATTACTTGTGTCTATTTCGTAAAACAGTTATAAAAGTAGCGCATGTATTCTCAGTCCCAAAAATATATATTGCAAAAGCATTTAAAAAGGGAGCAAATGAAACTCACTATACTGTATTTCGTAGTAAAAATACATATGACGTCATTGAACAAGTGTAGGTTGGCCTCGGATTCACGAACCTATATCATTTGTATATAAATTAAAATGTATAATCGTAATCGAACAAGTTTATATATTATTTCTTAAATTATATATTATACTTATTTAGTTTGTATATATATTTAAAATGTTTAATATCTATATATTTAGTTATATTAATATACCTCTATATATATATATATATATATATATATATATATATATATATATATATATATATATATGGTTAGTATTATATAAAAGTATCATTTGTTTGTTATATATAAGTATTTATTTAAATATTGTTATTATGTTTGATATGTAGGTATATAACTATTAATATAATTATGATATAGGTATTAAGTATATTTTAGGTACAAAATATTTATCTGTAACAAAAATGGTAGTTTTGATAATAATGATTTACTAATAATAAAAACTTTCTTATTATCGATAATACTAATAATAATAACGATATTTGTTAAAATCGATACTTATGTTAATAATAATAATAATAGTAAAACTAATAATTACAAAAATGATATTAATACTAATATTAGTGAAAAATAATAATAATTTGTATGGTTTTTAAAATAACAATAATAATAATCTGAAACAACCGAACCCGTATTAAAACCGGTTCATAAAAATTTTTCCTTTTAATACGCGTTAAATAATACTTTAGGTCCCAATTGTGTTCCCATAAACATCTTTAATACAATAGAAGGTTTAATAAACCTTAAAACATTTAATACATTGGTTAATTGTCCAAACGAACATACACGACCCGACTAGTTACGTTTCCAACAAAACCGAGCATGGTGATTTGGGACTACGCTACCCAAATCCTAATCGAATACAAAAGCAAGATCTTCTTAGCAACCTAGCCAAGATCTCTAATCCCCAAGCTTACCCGAGCCGCCAAGCATGCGAACCTATAAAAATATCAACAACGAGAGGGTAAGCTAACGCTTAGTGAATGATAATATACTACATACATATATATGTATAAAATGGACACGCCACACAAATATCAAATACCGCATACCGAAGCATCCATGTATAAGGCAACTACACTAAGCATACCGTACGATCTCTAAGCAACAAGCTAAAGATATCAACAAAGTATAAGTTCACCAACGACGATGTGAACAACGCTAATAAGCTACACCCAGAGGGTTATCTACAACACAACATTACATTAATATATATATATAACAATATAACAATATAAAACGAATAAGGTTAACCCCTTAACCCATTACCGAATACCAAACGCCACAATGAAGATTGGCCGAGCTACACGAGCCTTAGTAATCCGAACCCACACGAGATTACTATCTTCACAACATCGAGGTTGGCCGAACTACACGAGCCTTAGTAATCCGAAACCACACGAGATTACTACCTCAATAAGATGACCGAACTACACGAGTCACCATGAATCCGAACTACACGAGACTCATTTTAGATAAGATGACCGAACTACACCCGTCATCGTGAATCCGAACTACACACGATTCACTTCTCCAACTCAACCCACGGTCACGGGATTATAAAATCCACCACATCGGGGTTATCCACATCACGACAATATCAACCCTTCACCATTGGGGTTATAACATCCACATCACAACCACGTGTGATAACGTACACACAAAACGTGTACCTCGCCAAAGATGGTCAACCAAAACGCACAATCGTGCCCATTGAACTCATACAAAAGTCCATCAAATCCACCTATATGTAAAGTGAGCTCTATAGCCGAGAATCACTTCACCCGACCTGCACCCATCCTACACATACATATGCATATAGGATATTAACACTCACCTTGTTGCCTTGAAGAAATGCTTCCAAGTAATCCGCAACTCGTCAATGGAAAGTACCTATTCCATTATCACAAATTCAACAACACACTTAGATTGGATTTACAAACCAACCCAATTTGACACTTAGTTCAATTTCGACCCAAATGCACTTCCTAGGACAAACCACGCCCAAACTAACCAATAATCACTAACACGAGTGAGAATGGTCCTAATATGCCAATTAAACCCGAACACAAGTGTTAAACACTTATCGTTCACAAAATCGCCCATAAACCCTAATTTTGACCCATAAGGTCACAATCTCATCATTTACAAGTTTTGACACCAAAACATGTTTAACTCGGTTTTATACTTCAACTTAATCCATTTTAAGTTTACAAACCTCATCGAATCGACATTCGGGTCATAACCCTCAACAAACCCTAATTTTGACTCTAGTCAAAATTAGTCAACCACGAAAAATCTAAAAGTCTCCAAAACACCAATAATCACTAATGCTAGTGATTGTACACCATTTACAAGTCTTAAACATGGTTAAATCATTAACCAACCCAAAACCCGCCTTTAACACTTATAAACCCGAATCTTGGTGTTAATCTTCAATTAACAACTAAATGGGTTCCATCTTTGAATCATACAATCAAAAGCCCCAAATTTGAATGATGAACACAAAAATGAAATTTGGAGTTAGAGCTTACCACTAGTATCACCGTGTAGCTAAGAACGAGGAGAACAACCTAGTCAACTACGCCAAAGATCAAATCCCGCTTCTTCCTTTCCAAAAATCCCTTTGAAATCAAATGGGTGTTTGAGTTTTTGAGAGGAAAATGAAATGAAAAGGAAAATGAAATTAGGAAATGAAATGAATGGATGAGGTTAAAGCCTCAAATCTGGCTCAAACGTGAAAAGACCAAAATGCCCTTGAACTTCATTTAAAATTACAAGAATCTGGTGCCAGTTCGTGCAGTATGCAGCGCCGCGGCCTTAAATGTCGCGCCGCGACATTTGACTAAGTCTGGAATCATTTTATAACTAACTTCTGATCTAAATTTCAATAGAATGCCGCGCCGCGGCCTCGTTTGTCGCGCCGCGACCCAACGCTCGACCTGATCCCTTCTCCCGCGTACAAGACTTTAACACCCGAACACGTCTCAAATCCTTCAAACTCTAGTCGTACCTACACAATACACCTATATATCATGTACGGAGAAAAATGGGGTGTTACATAATCGAAATCATAATCATAATAATAATAGTAGTACTAAAATGAAAATTTACTAATGATAATAACATTAATAATACTTATAGTAATAATAATGATAATTGTTATAACACTTAATATGATACTAATAATAATTATTATAATACTTATAATACTAATTATAATACTTTTATCATTTATAATACTAGTAGTATTAATAATAACAATGATAATATTAACAATAATATCTACTTTAATAATACTTATAAGACTAATAATAATAATAATAATAATAATCGTTATAATACCTATAATTATGATAATATTACTAATAATAATTATAATACCAGTAATAACAATAACAATAATAATAATCTTAATAATAACAATGATAATAATAATAATAATAATAATAATAATAATAATAATAATAATAATAATAATAATAATAATAATAATAATAATAATAATAATTAAAAAAAAAATAAAAGTTATATACCCTTTTAACAGCCATCCTAAAAAGAATTGCCCATGACCGGGCTCGAACCCGAGACCTCTCGCATACCTGAAACGCCTACAAACTAGCTGAGCTAGCCTGTTTCTCTGATTAAACTCCTAAGCTAAAATTACTTAATCTGTTTTCTATTTTACTCCATCTTCTTCCCATTTCTTTCGATCAGAACATAAAAGCATAACAACTAATAATTGATTTAACTAGTATTAGAATATAAACGACTTATCCTAGTGCCTTTAATTGTCAGACACAATAATTAAAAAAAATTAAAATAGCTGCAGTTTTAAAAAAAAAAAAAAAAGTGATGAACTCAAACCTTGATTTTGAATTGTAGTTCGTTTTAGGCTTCGATTCCTAAATGAAAAAGATTTAAAATCCTTACTAGAAACTTTTGCTATGATCAATTGAACATGATACATAAACACTAATGCGAATTTTAAGATGAACATACCAGTTTGACTTTTTAGAACATACCTTTGACTCAAAAATTGGAAGTCGATATTTGGAATTGGAATTTGAGACTTTGCAAAAAATTTGAGTAAAGGAAAACTAAAAAGATTGCATTAATAAATTTTGAATTAAAACTCCAATTCGAATTTTGACTAAATTACCCAAGAACAGAGCGAAAAAAGAAAAAAAAAATTAAGTTATGTGTTTTTGATCCCTCAATCACAGACGTGTAGATATACAATATAAAGGAATACTTAATTTAACAGTTATCCTAATTGGAATTGACTCGTATCAACCTTTAACAGATTTGGGAACAATCATTATTCGATCAGTACAGCAAAATTAATATAAAAAACAATAAAAGCTGTTGGTGATGTAAATCGATTTTTGTTTTCATTGGGGTCTGAGGTCGATGGTTAACAGAATTGGGAATAAATTCGATTTTAGGGATTAAGTTAAGCAGATATAAACAAAAGTGATGAAATTCGATGTATATGTGTAAAAGAAAATCGATTCTGTGTCTGATTCCATATTTATCTCAGTATATATATTTATCTGGATTTATATACCTATCAATATTCATATCTGTTTTTATATCTGTACTTATATTTATATATTTTAGTTATCTTTATTAATAAATATAAATGTAATAATATTACTCTTAATAATAGTAATGTAAATTTATAATAATATTATAATAGTAATAATAATATTATTACCAATGATAATCATAATAATTACTATAAAATTTATAACAATAATATTATTAATAATAATAATACTAATTATAATAATACTAATTATAATCATAATAACAATAATACTAATAATAATATATCGATTTATATATGCCAACTTTCATATCTATATTTTATCTGTCAATAGTAATAATATTAACAGTAATTATATAACAACTTATAATTATCAAATTTTATATGTATATATATACTTTATATAATAATATTTATGATACAAGTATTACTATTAATATTAATATTAATGTTAATAATAATATTAATGAAAGTAATGATAATAATATTAATATAGCAATTATACTTTAACTTGTAATTACATATAATATATTACCATTTATCATATCATATCTAGCAATTATATAATTCATTGAATCTTTAATATTTATATATTATAGTATATATAATACTACTTATGTATAGAATTTATTTATATATATTTATATTTATTTATTTTAATAACATCTTAAATATTTTGTACCTTACTCTACATATTTAATTCAAATTATTAAATGGTATTATATTAATTTAAATTATTATATACCCTTATATATATATATATATATATATATATATATATATATATATATATATATATATATATATATATATATATATATATATATTTACTTATTTATTTACACATAATTGTTCGTGAATCGTCGGGAATAGTCAAAGGTCAAATGATTACATGAACAGTTCAAAGTTTTTGAGGCTTCAACATTACAGACTTTGCTTATCGTGTCGAAATCATATTAAGATTATGTTTAAATTTGATCGGAAATTTTTGGGTCGTCACAGTACCTACCCGTTAAAGAAATTTTGTCCCGAAATTTGAAATAGGTCGTCATGGTTAACAAAAAAAATGTTTTCATGACGAATATGAGTTGATAAATAGAGTTTTATTATTATTGGGTAATATAGATAAAACGATTTGATTATGTGAAGCGTACGAGTGAAGCTATCATAAAAGAAGGAATTGAAGAAATAATGTTTCGTCTTAACTTTTAACGTTGTCTTGGTTGAATTCCGGAATTCAGGGGATTTAAAGAAAATTTTCGAAATCTAAAAGATTTGATTCTTCGGCGAGTAAGGAAATTAAGATCTCTATAATTAAATACGGTAATCTGCCTCGATTACTCTGTCTGATATTTTCATTATAAATTAAACTCTTCCGTTCCATTATTTTCACCATTCCTATACTTTCTTTCTTAGTTCATACATCCAAAAGATTATGAAAGTGCTTAATCCCGTTCTGATTCTTGTCCTTATCCTTACTATCGTAACAATCATTCTCCTTTTCCAACTACCACCGGAGGAATCCGTTTTCTTCTACTTCGCCCTTGGGGTTATAATGTTTTTAATTCTCCCGTGTCTTTATGTTGCAATAAACATTGATATACGTGGTTTGTAATTTATGTGTTGTTATCGGGCTTTATATTCTCCCTTATGTTTCGGAGTTTCATACTTTTGTTTTCTCTTCCCGACTTTAAGTCAAGCGAATAATGGTCCAGAATTTGTAGATATGAAATTTGGAATGAACATATTTGATGTTCTAAGAAGGAAATTGTAATGGCACAATCTTAATTTGTCAAATTACCAGTATACCTTGGAAAAGGCCGAATCATCAAGAAAATATTTTCTTGATATGTTTAGAGGTTAAGTAGAATACAAGAGTCGTGTAACATGACACATGATGACGTTATAATCTATGAATCATCACGTTCCACTAGAAACTCATCATGACTTACTGTAATATAATCACGTTGATCAAGTGTCATTATATTATACTAACTCATGCATCAATTTCCAACACTACTTCAAAAACATTCATAGTTTAAACTCGAAAGTTTACAGAATATAGAAACTAGCAGTTTCTTATATGATGTAATACTGATAGCGCGAAGATATAAATGATTTCAGATAAGATTAGTTATGAAAATATCTTCAGAAATATCGAGGATATTTATAATGAATGATATGATAATATCTTAGAATTTCTAAGATCAGAGGATCATGAAGGATATTGTCCGCAAGGGTTTAGAGTAAGGAGCAAGATATTCGCTAAAGACTTCAGTAGACATTGAATCATTTGGATTCTTTGAAGGCAAGTTTAGTCTTGGTGATTTGTCCACAGCCTCCTTCATACTTTGCTCAATCCATTTTTCAGTTCCAAACCTTCTCTTTTTCTGAGCTTTGTCAACAAACTTTCGACTGTTAAATTCATTTACAGTTTTTGCTGCTTCATCAGCACTTTCCAAAATTCAGAGAACTGATTCGTAGGCTAAAGCGCTTTTCAGAAATTCAGAATTGAAGTTCGTAAATCCAGAAGATAGAAGTTATATGTATACCTATAACTGTTGATGTAGAAATGTTGCGAGATTCAAATTACTGATTGCTGATTCCCGGTAATTGGTATGGTAATTCTCGTTATAAGATGTGGATGAGTATATGATAGAGTTTCGATAAATGTAATGATTTTTCGGAAAGTCAAAGGTCAATGAAGTTGCTGGTAAGTTTACTGCTAATGTGGTGAGATATAAACAGTTCTCCGGTAACGATGACGAAAAGCAAACTTATATATCAAGGTTATAATAAAGCTAATCCGAATGAAAGTCGAAGTTGATTTGCTGGAGCTGTGACAAAATTGGCTAATTTGAAAAAGAATTGCAATGTTATTTTTGGTAATAATAACGCTAAAGGAATTAGCACATCTATGTGTTAAACGTTTACTCAGTTTTCGATAGTTGTTCAGGTGCATGACTATATGCATAAATCTTTCCTTCCATAGATGAAGTGCGGTTGGTTCATCCTCTCAATTGAGGTGTTTTCAAGAATCATGAAAGGTTTGAACGTAAATTGTAATCGTCAAGATACAATTGAGGTTTAAGATGAAATCAAGTGGCAAACTTGAAGAATTGTTTAGTTTCATATGTTATAATCAATATTTTAATTCATTTTAATTGTCCAATATTGGTAGTCCACAGTTAGCAGTCCACAATTAGTAATTCAATAATTCATATATAGTTTAATATATAGTATTCGAATTAATTAATACGTATCGTGACCCATTGTATACATGTCTCATACTCGATCACAACTCAAAGTATATATATTATTATAGAATCAACCTCAACCCTGTATAGCTAACTCGATCATTACCGCATATAGAGTGTCTATGATTATTCCAAATAATATATATATATATATATATATATATATATATATATATATATATATATATATATATATGCGTCGATATGATATGTCAAAACCTTGTATATGTGTCCCGATATTTAAAGTGCGTAAAATAAATAACAGAAATTAAATGACGATAAATAAAATTGCGAGAATATAAATTGCGATATATAAAGTGTAATCAGTTAGCTAGGAACATTTAGCGTGGATTTCTAACAAAATTCTTCTCATAGTTAATTTGTTTGTTTCTAACAAATTTTATTTTGTCCAATGTTTTCTTCATTATGCCACTTGTTGGATTCTGATAAGTCAAAATCCAAATATGAAATTGAATGAAAATGGTTATTATGTGGTGAACAGATTCGTATATCTGTAGATGTGTGTAGGATAGTAAATGACCGTTGAATCAGATTCGAAGAATGTACAGTGTAACTTATTAATGTGAAATCTAAATATTCCTCGGGTATTACCTACCCGTTAAAATATTTTCACCATTAACAGTTTGTACGAAAGAATTTTTAATTACAATCTTCATGAAAATATACTTACGTATATATTTTCTTCAAATGTAATCATGAATTTAATGAGTTAATATAATATTAAACTCATATGATTTTCGGTTTGAGCTAGAATAAATAATCTCTAAGACTTTAGAGATTACATAATCACCGCAGGAGGTTTCTCCAATGAAGTTATGAATCAATACTTCATCGGTTATTTATTGTTGGTACTCCTTGGTATATATGGTGCGTATGACGTTGATGCTCAAGGTACAGGTTGTGATGTTGAGGTGTGGAATGCGGACGTTGTTGTTGGTGGTGGTAATGATCTTGTTGGTGTTGATGATGGTACTGTTAATGCCGGTGTTGCTGCTGGTGCTTGTAACCTTTGTACCAAATTCTTCAAAGCCACTACTCGAGCGTGAAGCTCGTTGACTTATTCTATTACACCAGGATGATTGTCGGTTCGGACGAGCGGATGAATAAGATCTAGGATTTGAGAGAGTATATAATCATGATGAGATACTCTGGAAATGAGAGAGAAAATAGTGTTTCGGATAGGTTCACCGGTAAGTGCTTCAGGTTCTTCACCAAGAGGGAAATGTGGTGGATGAAGGGGATCACCTTCTTCTTATCTCCAATGATTAAGTAGACTACAAACTCATCCCCAATTCATCCAGAATAGATGATGACTAATTGGTTGATCCATTCCGGTTATGCCGCTTTCGGAACTCAGGTGAACATCCATGTCGGAATAGCTGTCGGATTCCGAAGAACTTGAACTAGTGGCGAGTTCCATTTCGTACGATTGAATAAAGGATTTTTCGATATGAAATGATTTTCCGGTTATCGGATTGTATTCTAATTACATAGAATATCTACATATATAGAACAAAAGATTTCGTGGATTACGGAGGAATTTACGGAATATGTCAGGTAAAGTTTACAGTAACAGATACGCTAAGATATGAATTAGCAGATACGATAAGATATGAATTTCGTCTATACACTATTCATGCAACCAATGCAGTAATATGTGTCTAGACTAAGAATGATAAGCAGGTAGTTTTCAACACAAAATGATAAGCAAAACTTTTGACATGCAGACACGGTCAAAGTCCAGACCCACTAATGCATCTAAACAACTATCAGTTAGACACACTAATGCAAGACCTGGTTTGCTAAGATCACCGCTCTGATACCAACTTTCATGACCTGTCCTAATCCATCTGGACGAAGTCCACATCAATTATAAACAATTCACAATAGTTGATTACATCGCGAGGTACTTGACCTCTAAATGATACATTTTACAAACATTGCATTCGTTTTTAAAAGACAACCTTTCATCACATCGAAAATTGACGGCATGCATACCATTTCATAATATATCCAACTATCAATGACTTAAATAATATTCTTGATGAACTCAACGACTCGAATGCAACCTCTATTGAAATATGTCATGAATGACTCCAAGTAATATCTCTAAAATGAGCAAATGCACAGCGGAAGATTTCTTTCATACCTGAGAATAAACATACTTTAAAGTGTCAACCAAAAGGTTGATGAGTTCATAGGTTTATCGTAAACAATAAAATTTCATCTTTAATAGACCACAAGATTTAATATTCACATTTCCCATAAACATTATGCATAAAATTCATTCATATGGATTGAACACCTGGTAATCGACCTTAACAAGTTGCATATAGAATATCCTTATCATTCCGGGACAACTTCGGACATGATAAATTTGCCATCATTCCTAGAAAACTTCGGACATGATAAATTCGCCATCATTCCGGGAAAACTTCGGACATGATAAATTCCCAATCATTCCGGGAAAACTTCGGACATGATAAATTCGCCATCATTCCGGGAAAACTTCGGACATGATAAATTCGCCATCATTCCGGGAAAACTTCAGACATGATAAATAGGGCATATTCAATTTCGATAATTCAACCATAGAATGTAGTTTCGATTACTTGTGTCTATTTCGTAAAACAGTTATAAAAGTAGCGCATGTATTCTCAGTCTCAAAAATATATATTGCAAAAGCATTTAAAAAGGGAGCAAATAAAACTCACTATACTGTATTTTGTAGTAAAAATACATATGATGTCATTGAACAAGTGTAGGGTTGGCCTCGGATTCACGAACCTATATCATTTGTATATAAATTAAAATGTATAATCGTAATCGAACAAGTTTATATATTATTTCTTAAATTATATATTATACTTATTTAGTTTGTGTATATATTTAAAATCCTTAATATCTATATATTTAGTTATATATATATATATATATATATATATATATATATATATATGGTTAGTATTATATAAAAGTATCATTTGTTTGTTATATATACGTATTTATTTAAATATTGTTATTATGTTTGATATGTAGGTATATAACTATTAATATAATTATGATATATGTATTAAGTATATTTTAGGTACAAATATTTATCTGTAACAAAAATGGTAGTTTTGATAATAATAATTTACTAATAATAATAACTTTCTTATTATCGATAATACTAATAATAATAACGATATTTGTTAAAATCGATACTTATGTTAATAATAATAATAGTAAAACTAATAATTACAAAAATGATATTAATACTAATATTAGTGAAAAATAATAATAATTTGTATGGTTTTTAAAATAACAATAATAATAATCCTAATCATAATCATAATCATAATCATAATAATAATAGTAGTACTAAAATGATAATTTACTAATGATAATAATATTAATAATACTTATAGTAATAATAATGATAATTGTTATAACACTTAATATGATACTAATAATAATTATTATAATACTTATAATACTAATTATAATACTTTTATCAATTATAATACTAGTAGTATTAATAATAACAATGATAATATTAACAATAATATCTACTTTAATAATACTTATAAGACTAATAATAATAATAATAGTTATAATACCTATAATTATGATAATATTACTAATAATAATTATAATACCGGTAATAACAATAACAATAATAATAATCTTAATAATAACAATGATAATGATAATAATAATAATAATAATAATAATAATAATAATAATAATAATAATAAATAAAAAAATAAATAAAAGTTATATACCCTTTTAACAGCCATCCTAAAAAGAATTGCCCATGACCGGGCTCGAACCCGAGACCTCTCACACACCCGAAACGCCTACAAACCAGCTGAGCTAGCATGTTTCTCTGATTAAACTCCTAAGCTAAAATTACTTAATCTATTTTCTGTTTTACTCCATCTTCTTCCCATTTCTTTCGATCAGAACATAAAAGCATAACAACTAATAATTGATTTAACTAGTATTAGAATATAAACGACTTATCCTAGTGCCTTTAATTGTCAGACACAATAATTAAAAAATAAAAAATAAATAAAATAGCTGCAGTTTAAAAAAAAAACGTGATGAACTCAAACCTTGATTTTGAATTGTAGTTCGTTTTAGGCTTCGATTCCTAAATGAAAAAGATTTAAAATCCTTACTAAAAACTTCTGCTATGATCAATTGAACATGATACATAAACACTAATGCGAATTTTATGATGAACATACCAGTTTGACTTTTTAGAACATACCTTTGACTCAAAAATTGGAAGTCGATATTTGGAATTGGAATTTGAGACTTTGCAAAAAGTTTGAGTAAAGGAAAACTAACAAGATTGCATTAATAAATTTTGAATTAAAACTTCAATTCGAATTTTGACTAAATTACCCAAGAACAGAGCGAAAAAAGAAAAAAAAATTTAAGTTATGTGTTTTTGATCCCTCAATCACAGACGTGTAGATATACAATATAAAGGAATACTTAATCTAACAGTTATCCTAATTGGAATTGACTCATATCAACCTTTAACAGATTTGGGAACAATCATTATTCGATCAGTACAACAAAATTAATATAAAAAAAATAAAAGCTGTAGGTGATGTAAATCGATTTTTGTTTTCATTGGGGTCTGAGGTTGATGGTTAACAGAATTGGGAATAAATTCGATTTTAGGGATTAAGTTAAGCAGATATAAACAAAAGTGATGAAATTCGATGTATATGTGTAAAATAAAATCGATTCTGTGTCTGATTCCATATTTATCTTAGTATATATATTTATCTGGATTTATATACCTATCAATATTCATATCTGTTTTTATATCTGTAATTATATTTATATATTTTAGTTATCTTTATTAATAAATATAAATGTAATAATATTACTCTTAATAATAGTAATGCAAATTTATAATAATATTATAATAGTAATAATAATATTATTACCAATGATAATCATAATAATTACTATAAAATTTATAACAATAATATTATTAATAATAATAATACTAATTATAATAATACTAATTATAATCATAATAACAATAATACTAATAATAATATATCAATTTATATATGCCAACTTTCATATCTATATTTTATCTGTCAATAGTAATAATATTAACAGTAATTATATAACAACTTATAATTATCAAATTTTATATGTATATATATACTTTATATAATAATATTTATGATACAAGTATTACTATTAATATTAATATTAATGTTAATAATAATATTAATGAAAGTAATGATAATAATATTAATATAGCAATTATACTTTAACTTGTAATTACATATAATATATTACCATTTATCATATCATATCTAGCAATTATATAATTTATTGAATCTTTAATATTTATATATTATAGTATATATAATATTACTTATATATAGAATTTATATATATATATATATATATATTTATATATATATATATATATATATTTATTTTAATAACATCTTAAATATTTTGTACCTTACTCTACATATTTAATTCAAATTATTAAATGGTATTATATTAAGTTAACTTATTATATACCCTTTTATATATATATATATATATATATATATATATATATATATATATATATATATATATATATATATATATATATATATTTAATTATTTATTTACACATAACTGTTCGTGAATCGTCGGGAATAGTCAAAGGTCAAATGATTACATGAACACAGTTCAAAGTTTTTGAGACTTCAACATTACAGACTTTGCTTATCTTGTCGAAATCATATTAAGATTAAGTTTAAATTTGATCGAAAATTTTCGGGTCGTCACATTGTCAAGCTCCATCAAAACGGGTAATCGCCTTTTCCTTGCCCGCCATATAAAAACTTCTACTTTTTTAGGTAATAGGTTATTCCGCAACATTTCCAATCAATTTATACCACTTGAGAGTAATTTTGAATCCAAAGCTAAAGACAGAATTTTAGTTTCGAAATTACCGTTAGAATGATTTAAACCCAAGCTCTACGAATCTTTTTTACTCAAATCGTTGCTCACTGAAGAAATTAGATTGCATAAGGTTACATATTCATCATGTGTTCTACCAGTTGGAGATCTATTCCAATTCCAACAGCCTTCGCCTCGTGTACCAGTCAATCCCACTCTTTTGCGTTCACTGACTTCGTGATCAACCTCCAATCGAAACAGTCTGCTAAACTTTGACATCAGTGGCATGTCCGAAATCCAGCAGTCCATCTAGAACCTTGTATCAGCGCCGTCACCTATCTTTCTGTTGAATGAATTTTTGAAAGCTACACCTGTACGAGCAATCAATGATCCTGTTTTTATAATGTTAGCCCAACAAGAGTTTAATTTTTTAAAATGGGCCTGCCCACCCGTGTCTAGTCCACCCGAGATCCCATATAAACTTTTGATAACTCTAACCCACAAGGCGTTGGGCTCGGTTTTAAACCTTCACCACCACTTGCCGATTAGAGCTAGGTTTTTACTTTTTAAAGAACCGAGATTGAGACCACCCTCCTCGAAAGGAAGAAGGACCTCATGAAATGACCCGCCCTAATACATCTGGATGAATACATTACATTTGGTTACATCGCGAGGTACTTGACCTCTATATGATACATTTTACAAACATTGCATTCGTTTTTAAAAGACAAACTTTCATCATATTGAAAGTTGACGGTATGCATACCATTTCATAATATATCCACCTATAAATGACTTAATAATATTCCTGATGAACTCAATGACTTGAATGCAACGTCTTTTGAAATATGCCATGAATGACTCTAAGTATTATCTCTAAAATGAGCAAATGCACAGCGGAAGATTTCTTTCATACCTGAGAATAAACATGCTTTAAAGTGTCAACCAAAAGGTTGGTGAGTTCATAAGTTTATCGTAAACAATAAAATTCATCATTTTGATAGACCACAAGATTCAAATACAGCACACCTATCTCGTGTACGAAACCATTTTTCATAATGCTTAGCAGAGTAGGTTCGTATCCTTTTCTCCCCCGTAGGTTGCCTCGCGATTTTTAAATAATCGTGCACATATCTCGTGCATAAAACTAATACACATAACCTGTGTATAAAAATTATTCTCTCGATACATAACATTCATTTCGATTTCATTGCTCAACATGGTAACCGACCTTAACATATAATGCGCATAAATAATATCCCCAAAAACAGAACATTTCGTCTGTATAATATATAAACCTCGAAGTACTAAACACCACGCCCACTAGCTCTTCCGTCTAGTGAACATTCTAGGTGGGGGTGTTAAACCCGGTAGCTACCTTTAGGATTTGCGTGAATTAGGGCCATACCCGATTCTAATTCTTAGGTTACCAAGCAATAATAATCAGGGGAAAATATTCACGACAATTAGTGGCAATTATAACGTCCAACTAATTCAATAATAATTCACAGAACTTCTGTCTGCATAATAATTCATTTGAGGAATGTTTTGCTTGTGTCTATCTCGTCAAACATTTATAAAAGCATTTCATGTATTCTCAGTTCAGAATATATTTCAAAAAGCATTTAATAAAGCAGTTATAAAAACAGCTCATGTATTCTCAGTCCCAAAAATGTAAAGAGTAAAAGGGAATCAAATGAACTCACTCTACAATATTTTGTAGTAAAAATATTCATACGGCGATACGGAACAATGCAGGGTTGGCCTCGGATTCACAAACCTATATCAAGTATATATATTAACACATATAATCACATAATTCCTTCTATATAATATTTATGTATGTTAAGTGTAGTAGTTATATAAATATATATACTTTATTTATGTTTTATGTCTTCAGTTATATTTTATATATGGTTATTTTGTAAAATAATCAATATTCATACATATAGTTATATTAATATATATATATATATATATATATTTGTAATTGGTATTATATCAAAAATAAATAATTTGTTATAAAAACAATACTATTAATAATAATAATAATAATAATAATAATGAGTCTTGTAATAATAAAAATGATAATAATAATAATAATAATAATAATAATAATAATAATAATAATAATAATAATTTTAATAATAATACTAATACTATCATTTAATAATAATAATAATTATATGTTAATATTGAAAATAATGATTTTAGTAACCTTAATAATAATAATAATAATATAATAATGATGATAATAATAATAATAATAATAATAATAATAATAATAATAATAATAATAATAATAATAATAATAATAATAATAATAAGTAATAAGTAAACTACCTCAAAGAAGTAGTCCTTAAAAAAAATCCCCAAGTTCGGGTTTGAACCCGCGACGTCCCACTAACCCGTATTAACTTGTTTCTATTTCCTTCTTCTTTTTCTAAAAAAAAATAATGCCACAGACCGGGCTCAAACCCACGACCTCTCGCTCCCTTAAAACACCGCCTAACCGTCCATCCAATTTTGTTTTTCTGATATACTTCTACAACCAAAACTATATAACCCATTTTATTTTCTGTTTATACTTTCTTCTTTTTCTAAAAACAAAAACCACAATCCGGGCTCGAACTCGAGACCCCTTGCTTAAACACTCATACCACTAACCACTGCTCCACTATTTTGTTTTTGAATTAAATAGGATATTAAATCCTTTAAACTCAATTGCTGTCAACTTCTTTTTCAACACATCATCATCCTATAATATTATATAACCATATCATCATACTCGTTCATTAAGAATCTTCATCGCATAGTCACGCTTATTATTATCAACATTATAACCAAAATTTTCCCAATATCATAACCATACTAGACAGTTCACCGGAAATTGAATAATACCAATTGATTGTGTTTTTATGTTTCTAGTCCGATAATCAATCTAGGCTTAGCCCAACAATAACTACTTAGAGGCCCAAATAGCTAGCCCAAATATATGTTTAAATGAATTGTTTGATGGTTCAGTGGTAACAAGAAGAAACAAGGTTATAGCAGCACTAACTAGTTGTAATCGGTGGTGGTTTCGTGGGTTATAAACACAGAAATATAAGCATCGAATAGCAGCCCATCTTATAAATATATCCCAACTCCGTAAGCCCAAAAGAAGTCCATTAAACAAGGGTTCATTATCAACTAATCAAAGTTTATCAGCTCAATTTTTATTACGTATATAAATTATAACAGGAGCCAGAATCCATCGCTATCTAATCCCCTTTACAGCTCATCAAATACGTTTCATCCTTGTCCTTTCTTTAATCATACACCATCTTTATTATCATCATGCTACCCACTGCAATATCATAAAGTTAAGTGGGGTATTTCTCCTATTAAAGGTTGTCGGCAAAAGAAAAATATAAAAGCATATGGTTCTCGGTTCACAGCTGAATCATATAGTAGTAATATTGGAGGTGAAGTGTGTTTGTTTGGGGAGTAAGAATCAAAATAGAGGAAAATATATAAATACAGCGGTTAGGTTCGATGATGGTGGCGATTTTAAACAGAAAAAAATAGAGGGGGTGAGGGAGAGGTTGAGAGAAGGGAGGTTGTCGTTGGTGGCTGTGGTGGTTGATTGAACTCAAACAAGAAAGAAACAAAAGACAAGCACTTGTATGTTTGGTTTGGGTCGTCTGATGATGGTTGTTGTTGGTTGAGGTGTTGGGTTGTTCAAAGTGGTTGTGGTCTGGTGGCAAAGTGGTTGTTCAAGAGGAGTTTAGGTGATGGTTATTTAGTGTTACTTGACTAAAACAAAAACAGAAAAAGATCGTATCAAAATCATGGATTTTCATGGTGGATGGTGATGCCTAGGTGACGGTTTAAGGGTGGTTGTCGAACAAGTTTAAGTAGAAACAGGAAACGTACCCAAATATAAAGGTGATAGTAGTTTATGGTTGAAGTTGTGGATGGTAACTAGTAGGTTTCGATGGGTTCGATGACAAAAACTTCACAGCAGTAGTTTACGAAGAAGAATGGTGTTTATGGTGATGAAAAGTGATGGTGGTTGTGTGGTGGTGGTGAAGGTTTGATGTTGAAGCTAAGTGTATAAGAAATAGTTTATATTTTACTAGGAAATACTATTAAATACGATACAATTTTACACAAGATATTTATTTATTTATAGAATGGATATACTTAAACCTTGCTACAACACTTATAGGCAGTGTACCTAATCGTACAGTAGTGTAGTTTTTAGTAAGTCCGGTTCGTTCCACAGGGAAATCTTTAAACAAAGCTCAACGCTATATTAGTTTACTTTTATAAAAATACAAACATATATATAAGTAATATTATTATTATAAAGGGGGGTTTTTACCGTTTAATGACCGGTTTGTCGATTTTAAGACTTTAGTCGCAGTTAAAACCTAATGTAAAATATAAAATAAATACAAGACTTAAATTAAAGCGTAAAGTAAATAACGATAATGAAATTGCGAATAATAAAAGTGCGATAAAATAAACTTGCGATAATTAAAAAGGACGATAATTAAAAGTGCAATTAAATAACAATAAATAAAGGTGCGATAATTAGAAGTGCAATTAAATATAAAATAAAGGAAATTAAATATGAAATAAAAGAATTATGCTTATTTAAACTTCCGTAATCATGATGTTTGACGTGTTGATTTTAGTTTTATGCCCATGGGTTAATTGTCCTTTGTCCTGGATTATTTAATCTGTCCGTCTGGTTTTTGTCCATAACAGTCCATCAGTCATAAATATAAAGTGCGAGTGTCCTCGTCAAATTATTATTATACCCGAAGTTAAATATTCCAACTAATTGGGGATTCGAATTGTAACAAGGTTTTAATACTTTGTTTAATGAATACACCAGGTTATCGACTGCGTGTAAACCAAGGTTTTACTACTTTGTTAACAATTACACCAATTACCCTTGAATGTAATTTCACCCCTGTTTTAATTATTCTAGTGGCTATTAATCCATTCCCGTGTCCGGTTAAATGAACGATTATTCGTACATATAAATACCCCGCCCATCGTGTCCGATCGAGTGTATATGGTAATTTATAGGGACGCCCAATTGTAAATCTTTATATTAACATTAACAAACTATCATTTAGTTAAACAAATATAAAGCCCATTAATAGCCCATAGTCTAATTTCCACAAGTGTCGTTCTTTTGTCCAAACCCCAATTATGGTACAAAGCCCAATTACCCAATTTTAGTAATTAGCCCAACATCATGATTACTTCGTTTTAAATAAGCATAATAATAACTTAGCTACGAGACATTAATGTAAAAAGGTTGAACATAACTTACAATGATTAAAAATAGCGTAGCGTTACACGGACAGAATTTCGACTTACACCCTTACAATAATCGCTAACATACCCTTATTATTAGAATTATAATTAAAATTAAAATATAAATTATAAATATAAATATAAATTTTACGTATGAATGAGGAAGAAAAAAGATTATGAATTGCGATCAGAATTCGGTTGCTTTTATAGGAAAAGTCGAATTTTGGGGCTCCGCGACTCGCGGTGAAAACCTCTTCACACTCTGCGAGTCGCGGAGGTTACTTTTACAGCTCAGAGGAGTTTGGCTCTTTGTTTACCGACGGTTTATAATATATATATAATTAATATAATTAATTATATATTATATTATATTTATATGCATAGTTAACTTGTAATTTTTAGTCCGTTGCGTCGAGCGTTAAGAGTTGACTCTGGTCCCGGTTCTGGATTTTCGAACGTCCTTGCGTACAATTTAATATCTTGTACTTTGCGTTTTGAATCTTGTACTCTTGTGATTTCGAGACGTTTCTTATCAATAATTGGAACCTCTTTGATTGTCTTTTGTTCTTTTGAGCTTTTTGGTCATTTGCGTCTTCAATTCGTCGAATCTGTCTTTTGTCTTCACCTTTTATTATTTAAACGAATATCACTTGTAAATAGAACAATTGCAACTAAAAGCTTGTCTTTCTTGAGGAATAATGCTATGAAATATATGTTCGTTTTTAGCATTATCAAATATTCCCACACTTGAGCGTTGCTTGTCCTCAAGCAATATCGTCTTGAAATACAAGAATCACTTCTTTATTCTTCACACTTTGTACATCAGTGATTTCTATACGGTGATATAAACAATGGTAGTAACGATATGGTTTACAGTCCCACATGACTATAAAAATTTAGATCCATTAAGGAAATTGGATCTTTATGAAAACATTTGATCTTTTGAAATCTAGTTTTTACCCTAGATAAGTTTTCCGGAATAACCCTTTACCGGTGTTTGCAAAATATTTTTGTGGGTTTGGTGGGTTTCAGATTTGAAAATTTTAGCTCAAAACTTGAGGTTTTGTGTCACCCACTTGCTAACCTTGTATTTGGAAAGCAACACGTCCAGTTTACTTGTCCCGTATATTACCTTTCGGTAAAATACCGTCCGGTTGTAAAGGAAAGCGTTGAACAAGCAGCTGTTAAGGCAATGTCCCCTGACATGCTTTTAATTATGGTCTATAACGTGTCGGACGCAATTACTATCCTTGGTAGGAGCAATAGTAAAGCTCACCCTTATAATTTTTCGGTCTGGCACAAGGTCCTGTCTTTGACCATGCTATGCAACCACCGTTCTTACAGTTGACACCCGATTTAGTTCAGGTGACCTAATGAATTCCAGGTGAATTCCTAGGATTTTACGTTCAATGGTAATGAACGCATTGAAAATAGGGTTTTCAGAAAACAAATCGGTTTGTAATTTTGATCAAAATATTTTCTCGTTCAAGCTCGAGTTTAGATATCATTGAATTCCATGAGTTTGTAATTCTCAATCTTTAAGGTCAATCTCTAGGATTGAGTAATATCAGTCTTAAAAGCTGATTTTTAATCTTTAAGGAGATTATCCTTTCTGGGGATCTGATTCATTAGTCTTATCCAGCTAATTTGCATGGTGCCCCCCATTGTACGAGATAAATCCTTCTCATGGTTAGGATAAATCTGACCACTTGGCGACCCTGTTTAATGCTGAGGTCCGTGGATTTCCTGCTGATTTTAGTGATGACTTTTCTAGATTTTTCGTCAACCTACAGCTGGTCTGGACGACAACTTCATGACCTAAATCAAGAAGCGCGTGTCTTTTTCGGAAGACTTTACTTCCTTTTAATGATGGAATTGATTCATCGTGTAGATCCATCTCTTCTTTTCTTTCATCGGATAAAACAGTTTAGTTTAGTCCAAAGCAAAAGTATTTTCAGTTATTTGTTACAGATATATGTGACATATGTTTAAGATAACTTGGTAAATTTTCCCACACTTGGCTTTTATTTTCCTTTTTATCGTCCTCTATTCCATTTTAAATGAATTTTAACATTTTAGTTTGTTTCTCAATTTATGTTCTTTCCGAGGTAACAATAATTTCGGTGTTAAAACCTAGTTTTATCGTTCATAAATATGTATAAACATGATTTTGAATTCATTTAATTGAAAATTTTGAAAAATTTTACTAGAATTGAGTAGTCAGTATATAAGACTAGGGTTGTTCTTTTTTATCAGAGAGCACTAGATTCTAATACAACTACTGCTTTACTAGTATTTTTAATGGTAACCAAGTGTATAAAGTAAAAAATTTTAAAATCCGAAAGAATTTAACCCCTTCCCACACTTAAGATCTTGCAATGCCCTCATTTGCAAGAAATCAGTAACAATTTAAATTATTGAGGGTGATTTGTGTGAAAATGATTAAATTTTTACCAAAGTTTCCAAATATATTGGCGTTTGTTTGCTGAATGATAAATGGTGCACATCATTTGTTCATTCCGTCTTGTTGTTATTTCACATATATTTTGCATCTTGTCGTCAAAATTAGTTGCTTTTGCTGAACTTAATGCCAGTCTTTGAAAATGCGTTGTTTTACCCTGTTGTGTACATAAGATAAACTGCAAACATATATACATATTTTTGAAGTTTGGTATATTACCCCACATTCAAAAATTATTAAAATCTAAGAATAAAAGTTAGATAATTATAAAAATGATTACAATATTAACAAAAGTATTAAACGTATCAATAATTACAAATTACAAAATAAAAAAATAATAATAAGTAAACTAAGGATGATATTGGTACCAATAGGGGTTCCAGGCATAACCATAGGTGCTATAGAATGCTTCGGCATGGTCATACGTAGGATACGGTGGCTGCATCTCTATAGACCAGGGAGGGAAGATGGGTTTCGGTGTAGGAATATAGTTTCTACCTATATGTTGGCAATGAGCTATGATTTGGTTCTGATGAACTTGCCAATCTTCAAATGCTCTCTGTCTAGCATTTTCGTATTCCTGAGAAGCTATAAACCTATGCATTTCTTGCATCTCATTCCCCCCTCCTACATTACCTTGCTGCTGGTTTCTCTCCACCTGTGGATGTCTACCATGGTATCGTACTGCGGCATTATTTCGCCTCTTCAAAACTTTCGCACCATGGTATACATTTAAACCTATAGTATCGCGGGGTTCTGGTTCTTCTACTAATAATCCCCCCCGACTTATATCCACACCGAGATATTCACCAATCAAAGTAATAAAATACCACCTCCTATTATGCTATGCGGTCGCATCCCCCGAACCATAGCTGATAAATAATAACCCACACAATATGGTATACTTACAGCGCTTTGTGGGTCTCGAATACACATATGGTAAAACAAATCCTGTTCATTTACTTTTTCCTTGTTCTTACCCCTTTGTGTAATCGAATTAGCTAAAAACCTATGTATCACTCTTAATTCGGCTCTATCTATATCCAAATAAGAGTAATTTCCCCCTTTGAAACGGTGATGGCTTGTCATTTGACTCCACACACCGTGTGTATCAAAATTTTCATCTATCTTTCTACCGTTTAGTATCAATCCTCTACAATCGGCAGACGCTAACTCCTCAGGCGTATATATACGTAAAGCCTGAGCCATGTCCAGTAAAGACATGTGGCGCATCGAACCGCCTAACAAATATCTAATAAAAGAACGATCGGTTAAACTAGCTACCCAATCATTCAACTCTATACTACATAACAATTCTTCACACCATACTTTATATACAGGTCTACGTATGGTGAATAAATGTACCCAGTCATTAAAAGAAGAATTACCATACCTCTGTACAAGTAATTCCCTAATTGGCCCGGCCAATTCTACAGCTTCTAAGGGTCCCCATTCTATGACCCTTGGTACCTCAACAACCTTAGAATGAAGAGTATGCAAACCCCTTTGATATTTTGGATAATCTATCCAAAGTCTGTCAAATCTCAGGTTCGGGTGCAACTCTTCCAAGTGCATATCGGAAAAGGTCATGACTGGATGAGGTATATCCTGCTTGTAGTAGTTATCCACCTCCTGTTGTTCCAAATTCTCAGCAGGAGCATTGCGGGCTTGGGATGAAGATTCACCCCTTTCATTCTGCAAAACACATCAAACACAATTTTTGTGCATCCAAATATGCATTAGTGTCAGCAAAATCATCAATCAAAATAATTACAATGACATTATCAATTTATATCAAACTTAAGCTCATTTTCACATTTTTATCAAATCTACACTTTTTCAAATAAGCATATACAAAAATGTTCGCCAAGTTCATAAACATTCAACTCAAATAACATGTCAAAATAATCATTACTAGCAATTAAACAAGTCTCAAATGGCATTATCTTTCAAAAATCAAGTTCATGAATTTTAGACTTGAAAAAGTCCACTTTAATTCTCAAAATCATGTTTAGGCTCAAAGTTTGGATCATTTAACTACCTAGACATGTTACACTACTCAATTTAGCAACAATTCATGACAAAAATCGGCCATAACCTGTTTATATCAAAAAGCCCCAAATTGCTCAAGAACATAAACCCTAGATTATTCAAAATTTGAAGTTTAAGGCTTCTAATCATGTTAAACAGCATCAATCTAGGTTATACAAGCATAATACATAAACAATTTAAGCCTAATTACACTAAAAAGCATCAAAATCAAATTGGAAAAAAAATTGCTCAAGAACATCAAATTTCGAATTAAATGGTGTTTAGGTGTAGAAATTTACCGTTTTTCTTGAGTAATTCTTAGATAGCATCCTTCTCAACATGATTTTAGCAAAAGATTTGGTGATTAACGGTTAAAAATTGTGATTTTTGGGGTGTTTTTGAGTGGTTTTTCGGAGTTTTTTCGCTGTTATTTTTCGCAGTGTTTGAGTTGTGTGGTGCACTGATCGTTCAGCTCTTTTTATTTTTTTTCTGATTTTTGGTCCCTCCGCGAGTATTTTTTTTTTTTTTTTTTCAATGTTTTTGGCATACTCTAATTCAATAAGATTAAAAATAATGATAATAAAAGTTCTCGTCCCTCCCTCGGGTAAAGCAATTTCGGTTCAAAGACCTAGTCTTCAACTTACGACGAATTTTAAAAATCATATTCTTAACTTAATGAGATAAAGTAAATTTTTGTTTTTAAATTCACACAACTTAAATATAAAATTCAAAATTATTATTAAAAATTCACACCAAACTTAAAATTTGAAATGCATAAAATTAAAAATTTATATTTTAAAAATTCACACCAAACTTAAAATTTGAAATGCATAAAATTAAAAATTTATATTTTAAAAATTCACACCAAACTTAATTTAAAAATTCATAAATTCATATCAAACTTATATTAATTTTTCAAATATTTACAATTTTAAATATATTGTTTTTACAAAATTTACAATATTAATTTAAGATTTAAATATTAATTTTAAAAACATGGTAAAAATAAATTTAAAAATCTTTTTGTCTTTTTATCCCACTTTAATCAATCAAATATTATCAAAAATATGCGCCCCTCTTTTCGGTAAAGTAATTTCGGTTCCAAGACCTAATTTAACTCATGACGAATTTTTGAAATATTTTGGTTTGATTGATTAAAGATATTTATACCTTAAGAATAAACGTTAAATTTCGCAGTGATGTAATAAATTTTTGAATGATATCAATAATTTCGGTTGCCAAACCTAATTTTATTCAATACCAATTTAATACTTTTTAGCGAACAAATTAGCGTTTATTATCAAAAGGTTAAAAATAAAAATAAAAATAAAAACTGTACAGACATACCTGTGAAATAGATTTCTTAGTTATATGATCTATCCCATTCATAAGATAGTCGGTTTAATTGGTTTTCCATGGCTACATAGGCGTAACCTCGAGCATTCAGTATCTTTTCTTCTAAACATATGAATGGTCCGTCTCTGCATAAAGTAACAAATTCGGTATTTGAATAGGTTTGATTATTTAAACATTTACCTCCATGTGACCATTTTCCGCATTTGTGACATCTTTCTAGGTGTCGTGCTCTTCTTTTCGCTGCAGATTTTGATTTTCCTTTACCAAATTGTAACTTATTATCTTCGCATCTGGATTCTTTTCTAACTCCGTCCATTCTTTCTCTGATTACTGATACTATTTCACTCGGTAGTATGTCATTATTACGTTTAGTGATCAAAGCGTGTAGCATTAGACCATGGTTTAGCTCACAGGCAGTCTTCATTTTGTAAAAACCTAAAAAAAATAAAAATTCAGAATGGGGGGAGAAGACTAGTTCTTTAGGGTCTGCTAGGGAAAGACCATTCGGGTTCCATTTTCGAGAACTACACGAAAACAGACAATCTAACTCTAACAGAAATACATATTATCCTTTAAAGACTTGATTCTCCCCACACTTAGTTAGCTGTGGTGTCGAAATTGTGATTAACTTCGTTGTCGACTTCCATCGGACCATGTATGTAATGTTTAACTCTGTGACCATTAACTTTAAATTCAATCCCATTTGAATTTATTAATTCTATCGTTCCGTATGGGAAAACTCTTTTGACTATGAATGGTCCAGACCATCTTGATTTCAATTTTCCAGGAAATAGCTTGAATCGTGAATTGAAAAGAAGAACTCTGTCTCCTTCTTTAAATTCTTTTGAACTTCTGATTCTTTTATCATGCCATTTCTTCGTTCTTTCTTTATAGATTAACGAATTTTCGTATGCTTCATGTCTTAATTCTTCTAATTCATTTAGTTGACTTAATCGTAGACGTCCGGCTTCATGTAAATCAAGATTACATGTCTTCAAAGCCCAAAATGCTTTGTGTTCAATTTCTACTGGAAGATGACATGCTTTTCCATAAACAAGTCTAAAAGGTGTGGTTCCAATTGGAGTTTTGTAGGCTGTTCTAAAAGCCCAGAGTGCATCCTCCAATTTAATGGACCATTCCTTCGGATTTGATCCTACGGTTTTCTCTAGAATACGTTTTAAAGCTCGGTTGGTATTTTCAACTTGTCCACTTGTTTGTGGATGATATGCGGTGGAGATTTTATGAGTTACTCCATATCTTTTAAGAACTTTCTCAAGTTGATTATTACAGAAATGAGTACCCCGATCACTTATTAAAGCTTTCGGTGTTCCAAACCTTGCAAAAAGACGTTTTAAAAAGTTGACTACAACTCGTGCATCGTTAGTTGGGAGAGCTTGTGCTTCCGCCCATTTAGATACATAATCAATGGCTACGAGTATATATAGATTATTATTAGATTTTGGAAATGGACCCATAAAGTCAATACCCCAAATGTCAAATACTTCACATACTTGGATGACATTTTGTGGCATTTCATCACGTTGACTTATTTTTCCGGCCCTTTGACATGCATCACAGGATTTGCAAAGAAGGTGTGCGTATTTGTAAATTGTAGGCCAATAGAATCCAGCTTCATAAACTTTTCTTGCTGTTAGTTGAGGCCCATAATGCCCTCCTGTTGGTCCTGTGTGACAATGGTTTAAAATTTTACTAGCTTCATCTCCAAATACACATCGGCGTATTATTCCATCGGGACAACTTTTAAACAGATGTGGATCTTCCCAGAAATAGTGTTTTATATCACTGAAGAATTTCTTTCGTCTTTGGTACGATAATCCTTTTTCAAGGAATCCACAAACTAAGTAGTTTGCATAGTCTGCAAACCATGAGATTTCTTTATAATCTATCTTCAATAGATATTCATCAGGAAAGTTGTCTTGTATGGCTGATTCATTTAGAACTTCTAATTCGGGATTTTCAAGACGAGAAAGATGATCAGCGGCGAGATTTTCTGCTCCTCTTTTATCTCGGATTTCAATATCAAACTCTTGTAAGAGTAAGATCCAACGGATTAATCTTGGTTTAGCATCTTGTTTTGAAAATAGGTATCTAAGAGCAGAATGGTCGGTATAGACCACCGTTTTTGCTAGAACGAGATATGAACGAAATTTGTCAAAAGCAAAGACAATAGCAAGGAGTTCTTTTTCAGTAGTTGTATAGTTCGTTTGTGCTCCTTGTAACGTCTTACTAGCATAATATATAGGTTGAAATCGTTTTTCAATCCTTTGTCCTAAAACGGCTCCCATTGCAAAATCACTTGCATCGCACATTAGTTAAAATTTTAGATTCCAATTTGGTGTTATCATGATCGGTGCATTAGTGAGTTTCTCTTTAAGAATATTAAAAGATTTGATACACTCATCTGAAAAGATGAATGGAGCATCCTTTTCTAGGAGTTTATTCATAGGAGTGGCAATTTTTGAAAAATCTTTTATGAAACGTCGGTAAAAATCGGCATGCCCTAGAAAACTCCTAACTCCTCTAACATTGGTGGGATGTGGAAGTTTAGCAATTACATCTACTTTAGCTCTATCCACTTCAATTCCTTCTTTTGAAATTTTATGTCCAAGAACGATGCCTTCTTTAACCATGAAATGGCATTTCTCCCAATTAAGTACTAGATTTGATTGTTCGCATCTAATTAGCATTCGTTCCAGATTAACTAGACATGATTTAAATGTATCACCGAAGACTGAAAAGTCATCCATGAATACTTCCATGCATTCTTCTATCATGTCGTGAAAAATCACCATCATACACCTTTGAAAGGTTGCAGGGGCGTTACAAAGTCCAAATGGCATGCGTTTGTAAGCAAAAGTACCATAAGGGCACGTGAATGTGGTTTTTTCTTGGTCCTCGGGTGCTATTGGAATTTGAAAATATCCGGAAAATCCATCTAGAAAACAATAGTAACTATTTCCGGCTAATCTTTCCAACATTTGATCTATGAAAGGTAAGGGAAAGTGATCTTTTCTGGTGGCGTCATTTAATTTTCTATAATCAATACATACACGCCATCCTGTTACAGTCCTAGTAGGAATAAGCTCATTTTTCTCATTTGTAATGACAGTCATGCCACCCTTCTTAGGTACGCATTGAACTGGGCTTACCCATGGACTATCAGAAATTGGATATATCAAACCTGCATCTAGCAGTTTAATAATCTCTTTCTTAACTACATCTTGTATATTAGGATTTAGTCTTCGTTGGCGTTGCACATACGTTTTATGACCTTCTTCCATAAGGATTTTATGTGTGCAATACGAAGGACTTATTCCTTTAATATCATGAATCTTCCATGCAATGGCTGGTTTATGAGCTTTCAACACAGAAATGAGTTGTGATTTCTTATTTTCAGTAAGAGAAGACGATATTATTACAGGTAATTCAGATTCACCATGTAAATAAGCGTATTCCAAATGGTTTGGAAGTGGCTTTAACTCTAATTTCGGAGGTTCTTCTATCGATGATTTATATCGATATCTGTCTTCTTCTTTTAGCATTTGAATTTCTTCTGTTGTTGGTTCATATCCATTAGCTATAAGTGTAGCTAACATTTCAGCTTCATCAATTGGTTCATTACCTTCTCCTAAAGAACATTCTCCTGTTCCTTGTAATTCTGGAAATTCTTTTAATAATTCTGCATGTGCATCTATAGTTTGAATATAATAACATGTATCATCTGCAGATTGTGGTTGTTGCATTGCTCTATCAACTGAAAAGGTAACACTCTCATCCTCTATACTTAGGGTCAGTTTCTTACCGAACACGTCTATCATTGCTTTAGCCGTGTTTAAGAATGGTCTTCCTAATATGAGAGGAACTTGAGAATCTTCTTCCATGTCCAAAACAACAAAATCTACTGGAAATACTAAAGTACCAACTTTAACTATCATGTTCTCCATTATCCCTCTAGGATATTTTATTGATCTATCGGCTAGTTGTATGCTTATTCTGGTTGGTTTCAATTCTCCAAGGTCTAGTTTAGCGTATAGTGAATACGGCATTAGATTTATACTAGCACCTAAGTCTGCCAATGCTTCTATTGAACTAAGACTACCCAGAAAACATGGAATTGTGAAACTTCCTGGATCAGATAGTTTTTCTGGTATCTTATTCAACAGCACTGCTGAACAATTAGCATTCATAGTAACAGCCGAGAGTTCTTCCATTTTCTTTCTATTTGAGATTAGATCTTTCAAGAATTTAGCATATCTAGGCATTCCTGAAATCACATCAATGAAAGGAAGATTTACATTTATCTGTTTAAACATATCCAAGAATTTGGATTGCTCGGCTTCATGTTTCTCTTTCTTCATTTTACTCGGGTAAGGAAGTGGTGGTTGGTATGGTTTAACATAAGGTTTATCCTTAACTTTGTTATCTTCATTAACCTTCTCAACTACCGGTTCTTTTTCCTTATCTTGATCAGGTTGTGGTTCTTGTGGAGTAGGAATAGTTTCATCAGAAGTTACAGGTATTTCAGGTGGTTTAAGTGTTGTACCACTTCTTGTGGTAATGGCTTTAGCTGTTTCATTCCGGGGGTTAGCATTTGTATCACTAGGTAGACTTCCCGGTTTTCTTTCACCTATTAACCTTGCTAGGTTACTCACTTCTTGTTCCAGATTTTGAATAGAAGCTTGTTGATTTCTAAATGCTTGAGCATTTTGTTCATTGGTTTGTTTCTGAGATGTGAAAAACTGTGTTTGAGTTTCAACTAGCTTTGTCATCATATCTTCTAAATTCGGCTTTTTATCATCGGTTTGTTGTGGTGGTTTGTTTTGAAAATTAGGTCTTTGCTGGTTGTAAGTATTATTGGATACTTGTTGATTGCTAGGACCTTGTTGGTTGTTGTATGGAATATTTCGGTTATAATTCTGGTTTTGATTGTAAATCGGTCTTGGCGGTTGATAATTATTCTGATAATTATTTCCAGGCCTTTGGTTTATGTATGAAATATTCTCTCTTTGTTCCATTGTTAATTCAATACTGAGACAATCTTTTGTCAAATGTGGTCCTCCACACTGCTCACAACTAATTCGTATTGAGTGAATATCTTTAGTCATCTTTTCCATTCGTCTCTCTACAGCATCTATCTTTGCGGAAATGGAATCTAAGTCATGGCTAGAATCGGCTCTAGCTGCTTTAGATGATCTAATGATGTCTTTTTCTTGGTGCCACTCATGTGAGTGGGAAGCAGTATTATCAATAATTTTGTAAGCATCAGTTTCGGTTTTCTTCATAATAGAACCACCAGCTGCTATATCTATGTCTTTCCTTGTAGTGATGTCGCATCCTTGGTAGAATATTTGTACTATTTGACAGGTGTCTAAACCATGTTGCGGACATCCTCTTAATAACTTTCCATATCTTGTCCACGCCTCATATAGAGTTTCATTCGGTTTCTGTGTAAACGTAACAATTTCTGCTTGAAGTCTTACGGCTTTAGATGCAGGAAAGAATTGTTTAAGAAATTTGTCAACTAAAACGTCCCATGTATCGATCGCCCCTTCAGGTAACGATTCCAACCAATCTTTGGCTTCTCCATTTAAAGTCCAGGGAAATAACATGAGATATATCTGTTCATCCTCCACTTCTCGGATTTTAAATAGTGTGCAGATCCTATTAAAGGTACGTAGATGTTCATTTAGATCTTCCTTCGGCGCACCACTAAATTGGCATTGATTAGTCACCATGTGTAGAATTTGTCCTTTGATTTCATAATCTGGCGCATTAATGTCTGGATGAGTAATTGCGTGACCTTGGCCAGTGCGTTTAGCTCTCATTCGGTCTTCTATACTTAAAGGTTCCAGATTCTCCATAATTGAATTTGTTGAATCGGTATCACTAGATGATTCTGATTTAATGGTTCGTTCCTCAACAATCTCTGTTTGAATGATTAGTGGTTCCGGAGGAAGGTTTAGTGGTTCAGGATCTACGAACCGTTCCTGAATATTTTCCGGATTCTCAATTGTGATGTCGGGTTCAAAAAATGGATTATCGGAAATTTGAACTGAAGTACTTGGTCGACTGGATGACGATTCTAAAGAAAAATCAACGGCAGTTATATTTGCTAAATGTCTTGATCTAGTTACAGGTGGTGAACGTACAAAAGGTGATGAACGTCTTGCTCGGTGCATTCACTGAATATCCTATTTGTTTTTAAAAAGGAAAGAAAAATTATAATAAGTTATCCAATCAATAGACTTTTCTGATTTTGCTCACGTTTCGAATAGCCAAAAGATGCAGCAGAGGGGCAGGATTCGTTTGGTCTCAATATAATTGAGGACTGTTTGGCTCCAATAACCCGGTCCACGTACAAATCCAACTATTACTACGAACCAGAAAATTTTGATGTCTATTAATTTAACCACTTAAAATAAATTTTCGTAATTTTAAGAAATTTAGATAAGAAGTAGAATAAAAATCTATGTCCTAAAAACTAGAATAGCGAGAAATAAGAAAGAAAAAGAGTTCGTCGAAAAAGGTCGAAAAAGAAAAAATGGTTGAAAAATAAAAGGTGACGGGAAAAACAAAAGAAACTTATAAAAACTTAAAAATACTTGACTAACCTAACCTTATTACTACAACTAACTTAAAATTATAATCGCAAATTGAAATTACTAATTGGAATGATAATTGATACATAGTAAAAGGTGTCTAAAAATATTAAAGCTTACAGGAAAAACTAAATCCCAAATGGAAATAACTTAAAAAGAAACTAAAACTTAAAAAGGCGTCGCAAAATTCTAAAGTACCTAAATCTTAGTCTAAAGAAAAAGCACTTAAGGAATTCTACGGCAAAGCCTAAAAATCTAGGAGTAAAAATAACTATAGCAAAAACTAAGTTTAAAATTAAATATGAGCGAAAAATACAAATATTATGCTACAACGATTAAAAAGGGACAAAATATAAAAATATATAAAAAGTTGTAAAAAGTACAATTTTTATAAAAATATTATTTTTATATTTTTTTATTTAATAAAACTACTAATTTTACAATTTAATAAAACTAATTAATACTAAATACATAAATTAAATAAAAAGTAAAAGTTAAAATAAAATTAATTATAATAATAATAATAATTAGGGTTTAATAATAATTAATTAATAATTACCGTAATAAATGCAGGATTAGGGTTTCTGTTCGTGTGTCAGGTACCCTCCGCGAGTCGCGGTATTTATTGCATCAAACCCCGCGAGTCGCGGGGTTCCAGAATTCAGCTGACAGGTTTAAATATTCGACGCGTTTTTTCTTTATTTTTTTTTTATTTTCTGTTTTCTGTTTTTAAATAAATAAAAGATATTAAAATAAAACTTATATTTTTATAAACTAAAATAAAAATAAAGAAACTTATAAAACTTAAATATTTAACAAAATCTTAAAAATACTTATATTTTTGTTTTTCTTTTTATATTTTCGAATATTTAAAACGTATTTTTACAAAAGCGAATTTTAATAAAAGTAAACAAAAAATCCTTTTTTTTTTATATTAGCGTTCCGCTTCCGGCTTTTAAGAGATTTCCCCGGCAGCGGCGCCAAAAATACTTGATGTCGAAGCTAAGTGTATAAGAAATAGTTTATATTTTACTAGGAAATACTATTAAATACGATACAATTTTACACAAGATATTTATTTATTTATAGAATGGATATACTTAAACCTTGCTACAACACTTATAGGCAGTGTACCTAATCGTACAGTAGTGTAGTTTTTAGTAAGTCCGGTTCGTTCCACAGGGAAATCTTTAAACAAAGCTCAACGCTATATTAGTTTACTTTTATAAAAATACAAACATATATATAAGTAATATTATTATTATAAAGGGGGGTTTTTACCGTTTAATGACCGGTTTGTCGATTTTAAGACTTTAGTCGCAGTTAAAACCTAATGTAAAATATAAAATAAATACAAGACTTAAATTAAAGCGTAAAGTAAATAACGATAATGAAATTGCGAATAATAAAAGTGCGATAAAATAAACTTGCGATAATTAAAAAGGACGATAATTAAAAGTGCAATTAAATAACAATAAATAAAGGTGCGATAATTAGAAGTGCAATTAATTATAAAATAAAGGAAATTAAATATGAAATAAAAGAATTATGCTTATTTAAACTTCCGTAATCATGATGTTTGACGTGTTGATTTTAGTTTTATGCCCATGGGTTAATTGTCCTTTGTCCAGGATTATTTAATCTGTCCGTCTAGTTTTTGTCCATAACAGTCCATCAGTCATAAATATAAAGTGCGAGTGTCCTCGTCAAATTATTATTATACCCGAAGTTAAATATTCCAACTAATTGGGGATTCGAATTGTAACAAGGTTTTAATACTTTGTTTAATGAATACACCAGGTTATCGACTGCGTGTAAACCAAGGTTTTACTACTTTGTTAACAATTACACCAATTACCCTTGAATGTAATTTCACCCCTGTTTTAATTATTCTAGTGGCTATTAATCCATTCCCGTGTCCGGTTAAATGAACGATTATTCGTACATATAAATACCCCGCCCATCGTGTCCGATCGAGTGTATATGGTAATTTATAGGGACGCCCAATTGTAAATCTTTATATTAACATTAACAAACTATCATTTAGTTAAACAAATATAAAGCCCATTAATAGCCCATAGTCTAATTTCCACAAGTGTCGTTCTTTTGTCCAAACCCCAATTATGGTACAAAGCCCAATTACCCAATTTTAGTAATTAGCCCAACATCATGATTACTTCGTTTTAAATAAGCATAATAATAACTTAGCTACGAGACATTAATGTAAAAAGGTTGAACATAACTTACAATGATTAAAAATAGCGTAGCGTTACACGGACAGAATTTCGACTTACACCCTTACAATAATCGCTAACATACCCTTATTATTAGAATTATAATTAAAATTAAAATATAAATTATAAATATAAATATAAATTTTACGTATGAATGAGGAAGAAAAAAGATTATGAATTGCGATCAGAATTCGGTTGCTTTTATAGGAAAAGTCGAATTTTGGGGCTCCGCGACTCGCGGTGAAAACCTCTTCAAACTCCGCGAGTCGCGGAGGTTACTTTTACAGCTCAGAGGAGTTTGGCTCTTTGTTTACCGATGGTTTATAATATATATATAATATATATATAATTAATATAATTAATTATATATTATATTATATTTATATGCATAGTTAACTTGTAATTTTTAGTCCGTTGCATCGAGCGTTAAGAGTTGACTCTGGTCCCGGTTCCGGATTTTCGAACGTCCTTGCGTACAATTTAATATCTTGTACTTTGCGTTTTGAATCTTGTACTCTTGTGATTTCGAGACGTTTCTTATCAATAATTGGAACCTCTTTGATTGTCTTTTGTTCTTTTGAGCTTTTTGGTCGTTTGCGTCTTCAATTCGTCGAATCTGTCTTTTGTCTTCACCTTTTATTATTTAAACGAATATCACTTGTAAATAGAACAATTGCAACTAAAAGCTTGTCTTTCTTGAGGAATAATGCTATGAAATATATGTTCGTTTTTAGCATTATCAAGGTTCCATGATGGAGGTGGAGTATGGTGATCCATGAACCCACGGTGGTTATCGGTGGTGGATGATAGCCGTGGTGGAGAGTGGCGATGATGAATGAAAGGGATGGTGACGGAGATGTCGGGCAAGAAGAAAAGGAGAAGGCAAGTGATGGGTTTTGTGGTTTTTCTTCTAAAATCACATGTGTATATATGTTTATATATATAAATGATGATGGTGAGATATATTCATCAAACTGCCTATATATATTTATATATATATATATAGTTTATATAATTATAATATTAATAATAATTAATAATAATAATTTAATAATAGTAATAGTATTCGATCTTGATTGAAATGGAAAGGAAACAGATTCGATGGATTGTAACATTACTTTATCTATATTTTATAATATATAAACATAATGGAGATTTTGGGAATCTTGAATTAGACAGAAAACAGAATTAAAGTGGTGATGATATAATTGAGATTGAAAGAGTTGAAAAAGAAAGGGGGATGTGATCCGTGTTTGTATGTATGTGTTGAAATGTCCCGTTTATATTGATTATAAACGTTCCATATTAACTGATTTCGTCGCGAGGTTTTGACCTCTATATGAGACGTTTTTCAAAGACTGCATTCATTTTTAAAATAACCATAACCTTTATTTTATCGATAAAGGTTTAAGAAGCATTACATAATAGATTACAATAAGAATATATTACATCAAAAATAAGTTTCTTGAATGCAGTTTTTACATAATATCATACAAGCATGGACTCCAAATCTTGTCCTTATTTTAGTATGCAACAGCAGAAGCTCTTAATGATCACCTGAGAATAAACATGCTTAAAACGTCAACAAAAATGTTTGTGAGTTATAGGTTTAACCTATATATTATCAAATCATAGTAATAGACCACAAGATTTCATATTTCAATATACATCCCATACATAGAGATAAAAATCATTCATATGGTGAACACTTGGTAACCGACATTAACAAGATGCATATAGAATATCCCCATCATTTAGGGACACCCATCGAACATGATAAAATCGAAGTACTAAAGCATTCCAAATTCCAGAATGGGGCTTGTTGGGCCCGGTAGATCTATCTTTAGGATTCGCGTCAATTTGGGGGCCTGTTCCCAAATTCTTAGGCCACCAAGCTAAAAAGGGGCATATTCGGCTTCGATCATTCACCCATATAATGTAGTTTCATTTACTTGTGTCTATTTCGTAAAACATTTATAAAATTACATGTATTCTCATCCTAAAATATTAGATTTTTAAAAGTGAGACTATAACTCACTTTCACAGATTTTTACTTCGTCGGGAAGTAAGACTTGACCACTGGTCGATTCACGAACCTATAACAAATATGTACATATATATCAAAGTATGTTCAAAATATATTTACAATATTTTTAATACGTTTTACTGTTTTAAGTTTATTAAGTCAGCTGTCCTCGTTAGTAACCTACATCTAGTTGTCCATAGTTAGATGTATAGAAATAAATTGATATATATTATCTTGAATAAATCCACGACCCAGTGTATACACGTCTCAGGCTAGATCATAACTCAAAGTATATATATTTTTGGAATCAACCTCAACCCTGTATAGCTAACTCCAACATTACTGCATATAGAGTGTCTATGGTTGTTCCAAATAATATATATAGATGGGTCGATATGATATGTCAAAACATTTGCATACGTGTCTATGGTATCCCAAGATTACATAATATATTAGAATACATGTATAATACAATATAAGTTAGCTAGGATATGATTAACATAGATTTGTTACCAATTTTCACGTAGCTACAACAAGCAAAAATATCCAATCTTGTTTTACCCATAACTTCTTCGTTTTAAATCCGTTTTGAGTGTTTCAAGTTGCTATGGTTTCATATTGAACTTAAGTTTATGAATATAAATATAAAAAGTATAAGTTTATAGTCAAAAATACAGATTACAAGTCGTTTTTGTAAAGGTAGTCATTTCAGTCGAAAGAACGACGTCTAGATGACTATTTTGGAAAACATACTTCCACTTTGAGTTTAACCATGATTTTTGGATATAGTTTCATGTTCATAAGAAAAATCATTTTCCCAGAAGAACAACTTTTAAATCAAAGTTTATCATAGTTTTTAATTAACTAACCCAAAACAGCCCGCGGTGTTACTACGACGGCGTATATCCGGTTTTACGGTGTTTTTCGTGTTTTCCGGTTTTGAATCATTAAGTTAGCATATCATATAGATATAGAACATGTTTTTAGTTGATTTTAAAAGTCAAGTTATAAGGATTAACTTTTGTTTGTGAACAAGTTTAGAATTAACTAAACTATGTTCTAGTGATTACGAGTTTAAACCTTCGAATAAGATAGTTTTATATATATATGAATTGAATGATGTTATGAAAATCATTACTACCTTAAGTTTAGTAGGTAAACCAACTGGAAGTGACAAGAAATGATCTAGCTTCAAAGGAGCTTGGATGGCTTGAATGTTGTTGAAGTAGGATCATGACACAAAACAAGTTCAAGTAAGATTTTTACTCGAATTAAGATAGTTTATAGTTATAGAAATTGAATCAAAGTTTGAATATGAATATTACCTTGAATAAGAAAGATAACCTACTATAAATAACAAAGGTTTCTTGATCTTAGATGATTACTTGGAATGGATTAGAAAGCTTGGAAGTAAACTAGTAAACTTGAAAGGATTTTCGAAGTGTTCTTGAAGTGTTCTTCCTAAGATGATTATAGCTTGATTCTTAAAGTAATTTTTGATGAAGATGATGATTAGCTACTAGAAAAATTCGTTCATAAGTGTGTGTGTGTGTGTGTGTGTGTGTGTGTGTGTGTGTGTGTTGAGAGAGAATTAGAAAGAGAATTGGAAGTGAAATGGAGTGAATGATGAGTGGTAAGTGGTGAGTGGTGAGTGGGGTTAAAAGGAGTTCTAGTTAGTTGACTAGTTCATGGTAGAAGTTAAAATTGATTAGTCATGCATGACATAATCAAGAGTGGAATCCTATGCTAGTTCCTATTGGTATATACCTATAGTAAGTACGTCTAGTAGCTGTGTATAATACGGGTATGAATACGACTAGAATTCTTGATGAAAAAAGAATGGGAATGTAACTGTAACCATTTTTGTTAAGTATGAGTGTTTTGATATATGTCTTGAAGTCTTCCAAAAGTATATTAATACATCTAAATACACTACATGTATATACATTTTAACTGAGTCGTTAAGTCATCGTTAGTCGTTACATGTAAGTGTTGTTTTGAAACCTTTAAGTTAACGATCTCATTTAATGTTGTTAACCCATTGTTTATTATATCTAATGAGATGTTAAATTATTATATTATCATGATATTATGATATATTAATATATCTTAATATGATATATATACATTTAAATGTCGTTACAACGATAATCGTTACATATATGCCTCGTTCGAAATCCTTAAGTTAGTAGTCTTGTTTTTACATATGTAGTTCATTGTTAATATACTTAATGATATGTTTACTTATCATAATACCATGTTAACTATATATATATCCATATATATGACATCATATAGTTTTTACAAGTTTTAACGTTCGTGAATCACCGGTCAACTTGGGTGGTCAATTATCTATATAAAACCTATTTCAATTAATCAAGTCTTAACAAGTTTGATTGCTTAACATGTTGGAAACACTTAATCATATAAATATCAATTTCATTTAATATATATAAACATGGAAAAGTTTGGGTCACTACAGTACCTACCCGTTAAATAAATTTCGTCCCGAAATTTTAAGCAGTTGGAGGTGTTGACGTATCTTCTGGAAATAAGTGCGGGTATTTCTTCTTCATCTGATCGTCTCATTCCCAGGTGAACTCAGGTCCTCTACGAGCATTCCATCGAAATTTAACAATTGGTATCTTTTTTTGCTTAAGTCTTTTAACCTCACGATCCATTATTTCGACGGGTTCTTCGATGAATTGAAGTTTTTCGTTGATTTGGATTTCGTCTAACAGAATAGTGAGATCTTCTTTAACAAAACATTTCTTCAAATTTGAGACGTGGAAAGTGTTATGTACAGCCACGAGTTGTTGTGGTAATTCAAGTCGGTAAGCAACTGGTCCGACATGATCAATAATCTTGAATGGTCCAATATACCTTGGATTTAATTTCCCCCGTTTACCAAATTGAACAACGCCTTTCCAAGGTGCAACTTTAAGCATGACCATCTCTCCAATTTCAAATTCTATATCTTTTCTTTTAATGTCCGCGTAGCTCTTTTGTCGACTTTGGGCAGTTTTCAACCGTTGTTGAATTTGGATGATCTTCTCGGTAGTTTCTTGTATTATCTCTGGACCCGTAATCTGTCTATCCCCCACTTCACTCCAACAAATCAGAGACCTGCACTTTCTACCATAAAGTGCTTCAAACGGTGCCATATCAATGCTTGAATGGTAGCTGTTGTTGTAGGAAAATTCTACTAACGGTAGATGTCGATCCCAACTGTTTCCGAAATCAATAACACATGCTCGTAGCATGTCTTCAGGTGTTTGTATCATCCTTTCACTCTGCCCATCAGTTTGTGGATGATAGGCAGTACTCATGTCTAGACGAGTTCCTAATGCTTGCTGTAATGTCTGCCAGAATCTTGAAATAAATCTGCCATCCCTATCAGAGATAATAGAGATTGGTATTCCATGTCTGGAGATGAATTCCTTCAAATACAGTCGTGCTAACTTCTCCATCTTGTCATCTTCTCTTATTGGCAGGAAGTGTGCTGATTTGGTGAGACGATCAACTATTACCCAAATAGTATCAAAACCACTTGCAGTCCTTGGCAATTTAGTGATGAAATCCATGGTAATGTTTTCCCATTTCCATTCCTGGATTTCAGGTTGTTGAAGTAGACCTGACGGTTTCTGATGCTCAGCTTTGACCTTAGAACACGTCAAACATTCTCCTACACATTTAGCAACATCGGCTTTCATACCTGGCCCCCAAAAATGTTTCTTAAGATCCTTGTACATCTTTCCTGTTCCAGGATGTATTGAGTATCTGGTTTTATGAGCTTCTCTAAGTACCATTTCTCTCATATCTCCAAATTTTGGTACCCAAATTCTTTCAGCCCTATACCGGGTTCTGTCTTCCCGAATATTAAGATGCTTCTCCGATCCTTTGGGTATTTCATCCCTTAAGTTTCTCTCTTTTAAAACTCCTTGTTGCGCCTCCTTTATTTGAGTAGTAAGGTTAGTGTGAATCATTATATTCATAGCTTTTACTCGAATAGGTTCTCTGTTCTTTCTGCTCATGGCGTCGGCTACCACATTTGCCTTCCCCGGGTGGTAACGAATCTCAAAGTCGTAATCATTCAACAATTCAATCCATCTACGCTGCCTCATGTTCAGTTGTTTCTGATTAAATACGTGTTGAAGACTTTTGTGGTCGGTATATATAATACTTTTGACCCCATATAAGTAGTGCCTCCAAGTCTTTAATGCAAAAACAACCGCGCCTAATTCCAAATCATGCGTCGTATAATTCTGCTCGTGAATCTTCAATTGTCTAGACGCATAAGCAATTACTTTCGTTCGTTGCATTAATACACAACCGAGACCTTGCTTTGAGGCGTCACAATATATCACAAAATCATCATTCCCTTTAGGTAATGACAATATAGGTGCCGTAGTTAACTTTTTCTTCAACAATTGAAACGCTATTTCTTGTTCATCCTTCCATTCAAATTTCCTCCCTTTATGCGTTAACGCAGTCAAGGGTTTTGCTATTTTGGAAAAATCTTGGATGAATCTCCTGTAATAACCAGCTAGCCCTAAAAATTGGCGTATGTGTTTCGGAGTTTTCGGGGTTTCCCACTTTTCAACGGTTTCAATCTTTGCCGGATCCACTTGAATACCTTCTTTGTTCACTATGTGACCGAGGAATTGAACTTCTTCCAACCAAAATGCACACTTTGAAAACTTAGCGTACAGTTTTTCCTTCCTCAACAACTCTAGCACTTTTCTTAAATATTCTTCGTGCTCTTGGTCATTCTTTGAGTAAATAAGTATGTCATCGATGAAAACAATGACAAACTTGTCAAGGTATGGTCCACACACTCGGTTCATGAGGTCCATGAACATAGCTGGTGCGTTAGTCAATCCAAATGGCATAACCATAAACTCGTAATGACCGTAACGCGTCCTAAAAGTAGTCTTCGGAATATCATCCTACTTCACCCGCATTTGATGATATCCAGAACGTAAATCAATCTTTGAATAAATCGACGAGCCTTGTAGTTGATCAAATAAGTCCTCGATTCTCGGTAGTGGGTAACGGTTCTTGATGGTAAGTTTGTTCAACTCTTGGTAGTCGATACACAACCTAAATGTACCATCCTTCTTCTTGACAAACAAAACAGGAGCTCCCCATGGTGATGTGCTTGGTCGAATGAAACCACGCTCTAAAAGTTCATGTGACTGACTTTGTAATTCTTTCATTTCGCTGGGTGCGAGTCTGTATGGAGCACGAGCTATTGGTGCAGCTCCTGGTACAAGGTCTATTTGAAATTCAACGGATCGATGTGGGGGTAATCCCGGTAATTCTTTCGGAAATACATCGGGAAATTCTTTTGCGACAGGAACATAACTGATGTTCTTTTTTTCAGGTTTAACTTCCTTGATGTGTGCTAGAATGACGTAACAACCTTTTCTTATTAGTTTTTGCGCCTTCAAACTACTAATAAGATTAAATTTCGCATTGTTCTTTTCTCCATACACCATTAAAGGTTTTCCCTTTTCACGCATAATGCGAATCGCATTTTTGTAACAAACGACCTCTGCTCTCACCTTTTTCAACCAGTCCATACCAATTATTACATCAAAACTCCCTAACTCGACTGGTATTAAATCAATTTTAAACGTTTCATCCTCCAGTTTAATTTCTCTATCCCGACATATATTATCTGCTGAAATTAATTTACTGTTTGCTAATTCAAGTAAAAATTTACTATCCAAAGGCGTCAATGGGCAACTTAACTTAGCACAAAAATCTCTACTCATGTAGCTTCTATCCGCACCCGAATCAAATAAAACATAAGCAGATTTATTATCAATAAGAAACGTACCCGTAACAAGCTCCGGGTCATCCTGCGCTTCTGCCGTATTAATATTGAAAACTCTTCCGCGGCCCTGCCCATTAGTATTCCCCTGATTCGGGCAATTACTTCTAATGTGGCCCGGTTTTCCACATCCATAAGAAACAAAGGCGGCATTACTTGTTTCGCCACTATTTGTGTAGCGACCCGACAAAATCGTCATTGACGGCGCCGCTAACTTAGGTCCCGTTACGTGGTCGTAGTCCCTATATGAGACTCGTTTGACCAAAATTATGTCGCATTCATTTGAAATATACAAAACTTACAAAGTTTAGTTTACCAAACAGTTTGACAACAAGTTTAAGTTTACAAAAGTTGTAAAGTATAAATGAAATAACTTGCGAAATAATATAAGTTGAAAGTCACGGTTTGCTATAAATAGCGTAAGTATGTAAACAACATGTTTGAATCCAAAGGTGCTATCACTAGCGTATGCATGTATGTATGCTTGACCCCAAGCAAGTATGAGTGTACGCGGAATCATGTATCAAATAGCCATGTATGAACCTGAGAAACATATAGAAAACTGTCAACGAAAAACGTTGGTGAATTCATAGGTGTTTTAGTAAACGTTGTATTTGAACCACAAGATTTAATATAAGATGATTATCAAAATCATTTGCATTCCAAAAGTTGTTATTTGTATCCCGGGCACCCAATTATCAAACTTAACTGTTTTGCACCCTTTGCGTAGTGTTAGAACATACACTAGACCCGAAAATATATTTCATCCGCTAACGGTAGCGAACCGTCCGAATGAGGCTCGTCAAGCCCATGTGATCACATAATATAAGTTCTCGTTTACACCCTGCAAGTGTAACTAATGATAATTGAATTGAGGATTTTTGTTCAAACCCGCACGTGGAATGTTCGTTTCCGTACTTGTGTTCAAAGTGTAAAAGTATGTAGTATAAAACCGTATATGTTTCTCATCCCATGATTTAAAAGTATAAAAGTTGTTGAAAGATGGGACTATGATCTCACCTCGAGTGCACGAGTATAAATGTACTTCACAAAGTAAACGTGTGCATGAATGTTGCTTAGCCTTAACCTAAACAAGTAAGTTGTATCAATTAACCGGTTACGACACAAGGTCGGGCGAAATGTGTTCAATTAGTCCTATGGCTCATTACGACTCGATTATATAGCATGTGAATCACGTTGTCAAGTTTCATGCAAGAATCAAGTATAAAATAAGATTAGAACGATTGTATAAGTGTTTTGATAAGTTTGACTAAAAGTCAAACTTGGTCAAAGTCAACGAAAAAGTCAACGGGGTCGGGTCGGGTCCCGAACTATTTTTCTGAGGTTTTTATTCATATATAAGCATGTTAGAACAAGTTACATGTGAATCAGAGGTGCGTAGCATAGCAAACATTTTTCGAAATTTGACAAAGTAGGTCAGAACCCAAACACGACTATTGCCGCGCCGCGGCCAGAGGTGTCGCGCCGCGACATTAGGCGTGGCCTGGTACCTGGTCAGTTTCAAAAGTTCAAGTCTTGATCCAAAATTCAATTTAGCACAAAACGCAAACCGTAAACACTTAGAATACGCATCTTATATCATTGGAAAGCTCTTTTGACAAGGAATACAATTAACTACCTTTCACAAGCAAAAACATCAATTACAATAACCGAAAACTCGTCAATTGATCAAGAAAGGTTTATTTTCAAAGTTTCAAGTTCGTAAAACGTATTTTATGATTCGGGAATCCAATTTACACATGCGATATGCCGTTTCGAAGGTAATTAAGCATACAATGCATCTAAACACTTAATAACAACATTAACAAGCATTCAACGCATCAAAAGTTCATTTCAAAGTCTATCAAACCCTAACCAAAATTCACAAAAATCAATAATCATGTGTTTGAAGTTTTCTTAATCAACCTACGCATCAAAATGAAGCTAGTGATACTAGTAACACAATTAAAACATGAACTTTAACAATCAAACAACATTTAATCTTCCAAAATGCAAGATTAAGCAAACCCATTTCAAATGTTCAAACTAGTTACTTAAAACAACAAATCGAGCAAACAAAATATATATTCATGTTACACACGAGCCATAGACACTAACTAACACCATTTCAAGTATAAAAACACGAATTTAGAGAAAATCTAGAGTTTTAGAAATGTTACCCAAACTTGATGAAATTGGTATCAAAATGTAGAGGATGAAGAGAGGATCACGAAAATGTAATTTGTTTTGATGTTTCCTTCTTGATCCGGATTTAGATGATGATTTTATAAAGATGGGTGTTTGAGTTCTAAAATGGAAGAGAGAAAAAGAGGGAGAAGATGAAGTGAAAAATTAATGGATGAGATGGTGGGAGGTGGTGGTGACTAGTTACCAAAATTTGGCCAAGTGCCAAGATTAGTCCCTCAAGTTTCAAAGCGGGTGCGAGAATTAACCAAACGAATATTTTAAAAATGCTCGAGTAAACGAGTGATGTTATAATTAAATGACGGAATTATTATGAACATTAGTCAACGGAAACTACGAATTTAAATAACGAAAGGTATTATTTAAAAAAAGACGGTGTTAAAAATAAATTTAACGGAAAAAGGCGGGATGTTACATTACCTACACCTTAAAAGAAATTTCGTCCCGAAATTTAGTTGGAAGTAGTAGTCGTTGTTTCTTCCTCGAGATCTTGTGTTGCCAATTCTACGAATAAGTGAAGGTACTTCCTTGGGCATTTCAATGAACTTTGACAATCGGGGTTTTTACGTTGGTTTAAAGTTTGGTTTCACGATTTATAGTTTCAATCGGTCCTCCTATGAGGTGGAGTTTATCGTTGATAGTAAGTTCATCGAAGAGGATAACAAGTTCTTGTTTCGCAAGACACGCCTTTAAGTTTGATACGTAGAATTTAGGATGAACGGAGACTCGAATGAGTTGAAAAATCTAAACGGCTAGTAACGGGTCCAAAACGCCCCAGGATTTTAAAAGGACTAAAAATATCGCGGATTTAGCTATCTACGTTTCCCGAAACGGATTACAACTTTTCAAGGTGCGACTTTAACGTTACGCGGTTACCCACTTGGAATTCGAGAGGTTCACGTCTAACATCGGCATAGTTCTTTTGGCGACTACTATCCGCCTTGAGCCTTTCTTGGAATTGAAAAATTTTCCGGTTGTTTCATGAATGATTTCTGGTCCGGTGGTTCGCTTGTCACCTACTTCGGTTCAACAATTTAAGAAAACGACAATTACGGCTATACGGGTCCTCGAAAGTGTGACGTTAAGACTTGAATGATAACCATCGTTGTAAGAGAATTTGGTTAAAGGCAAAAACTTTTCTCAAGTAAATTTGAAGTTGATAACACAAATTCGTATTACGGTTTCCAAGGTTTGAATCGTATGTTTGCTTGGTCCGTCGGGTTGTGGTTGATGTGCGGTACTCATGTCTAAACGTGGTCCCGAGACTTTTTGTGAGGCACTCCAAAATCTAGAAGTGAAACGAGGATCTCGATCCGAAACGAGGTACATCTCTTTAAGGTATATTTGAAAGAGTTTGTTAGGACGTGAAAACGTTTGTTGGAACAAGTTTCTGTTTCTCAAGAATTTCGCGCCGCGGAAGATTTATCGGTTTCCGAAAATGTTCGATAGGACTATTCACCCTCGAGGCGAATACTAGTATAGTGTGAAGAGTCTCTCTATCCATTGAGAATTTAGATAAAATATTTCCTTAAACGGAAGTACGAGTGTAAGGCGAGAGAAGTTTTCGCCTCGATGTGAGCATACCAAGCATTTTGTAGTTCGTCTATAAAAACTATAAGAAAACGAGATAGTACACACGTGTAACATATGTTTGAAGTCGAAAGAATTTGTCATTCATTCGGAAGCATCAATATGGTTCGACAATAATCGAAGATGTGTCCCGGGTATGGTTGTTATCAGTATTCTCGGAGTTTTCGGATGTTCAAACAAGAAAAATAAAGTCATGTACATGGCACATGGTGGTGATTAGGTTGATCGAGTCCAACCACCATCATGTGTCATTAGAACTTTGGTATGACTTACCGTAATATAACCACGTTGATCGAGTGTCGTTATATTACGCTAACTCATACCTCCATTCCCACATCACTCTATAGATTCAAGTTCGTGTAATCGTGTAGTTTAAAATAAACAAAGTGTAACGACGTCTCTAACGTGACTCGTATTGAATCGAAAGAATTAGTGCAACTATAAAGAAGCGTTCCCCGAGGGAAGTGTATAAATGATTGTTCACGTCATTGCGGTTCAAGTCAAGCGATAATGCCCTTAGGCACGAAAAGAGTAACGAATCATGATAACAAAAAGTACGCAACCGTAGTGATAATTAGCGATGACGATACTCACCTAGAGTAGTGATGGTAGTAACAAGAAGTGGTAGATAGTAAGGAACACCGGTGTGACACCGATAGTAAGTTGAAACGGTGGCGAATCATAATCTGGGAGACAGGGTTCCCGGACAAGTGTGACCAATGAAGTCGTTGTCATCCTTACGCGCATGAATCTCGAATTTACGTGTGTTACCAGGAAGTGGCAGAATACGGATTCGTATGATGAAAGTTTGGTACCATTATGGAGTTCACCTAAGAAAGATTCAAGTATATATGCACAAATAGTCAAGTAAGTGCTATCTATAGCAAATGCAAGTCAGGATGCAATGATTAACTATCCGGTTGTAGTCTAGATTCACTAATGCGTCCTAACGACTCTGTCAGACACACTAATGCACATCCTAGTTCCCTACAACCAACGCTCTGATACCATCTGTAGCGACCCGAAAAAATCGTCATTGACGGCGCCGCTAACTTAGGTCCCGTTACGTGGTCGTAGTCCCTATATGAGACTCGTTTGACCAAAATTATGTCGCATTCATTTGAAATATACAAAACTTACAAAGTTTAGTTTACCAAACGGTTCGACAACAAGTTTAAGTTTACAAAAGTTGTAAAGTATAAATGAAATAACTTGCGACATAATATAAGTTAAAAGTCACGGTTTGCTATAAATAGCGTAAGTATGTAAACAACATGTTTGAATCCAAAGGTGCTATCACTAGCGTATGCATGTATGTATGCTTGACCCTAAGCAAGTATGAGTGTACGCGGAATCATGTATCAAATAGCCATGTATGAACCTGAGAAACATATAGAAAACTGTCAACGAAAAACGTTGGTGAAATCATAGGTGTTTTAGTAAACATTGTATTTGAACCACAAGATTTAATATAAGATGATTATCAAAATCATTTGCATTCCAAAAGTTGTTATTTGTATCCCGGGCACCCAATTATCAAACTTAACTGTTTTGCACCCTTTGCGTAGTGTTAGAACATACACTAGACCCGAAAATATATTTCATCCGCTAACGGTAGCGAACCGTCCGAATGAGGCTCGTCAAGCCCATGTGATCACATAATATAAGTTCTCGTTTACACCCTGCAAGTGTAACTAATGATAATTGAATTGAGGCTTTTTGTTCAAACCCGCACGTGGAATGTTCGTTTCCGTACTTGTGTTCAAAGTGTAAAAGTATGTAGTATAAAACCGTATATGTTTCTCATCCCATGATTTAAAAGTATAAAAGTTGTTGAAAGATGGGACTATGATCTCACCTCGAGTGCACGAGTATAAATGTACTTCACAAAGTAAACGTGTGCATGAATGTTGCTTAGCCTTGACCTAAACAAGTAAGTTGTATCAATTAACCGGTTACGACACAAGGTCGGGCGAAATGTGTTCAATTAGTCTTATGGCTCATTACGACTCGATTATATAGCATGTGAATCACGTTGTCAAGTTTCATGCAAGAATCAAGTATAAAATAAGATTAGAACGATTGTATAAGTGATTTGTTAAGTTTGACTAAAAGTCAAACTTGGTCAAAGTCAACAAAAAAGTCAACGGGGTCGGGTCGGGTCCCGAACTATTTTTCTGAGGTTTTTATTCATGTATAAGCATGTTAGAACAAGTTACATGTGAATCAGAGGTGCGTAGCATAGCAAACATTTTTCAAAATTTGACAAAGTAGGTCAGAACCCAAACACGGCTATTGTCGCGCCGCGGCCAGAGGTGTCGCGCCGCGACATTAGGCGTGGCCTGGTACCTGGTCAGTTTCAAAAGTTCAAGTCTTGATCCAAAATTCAATTTAGCACAAAACGCAAACCGTAAACACTTAGAATACGCATCTTATATCATTGGAAAGCTCTTTTGACAAGGAATACAATTAACTACCTTTCACAAGCAAAAACATCAATTACAATAACCTAAAACTCGTCAATTGATCAAGAAAGGTTTATTTTCAAAGTTTCAAGTTCGTAAAACGTATTTTATGATTCGGGAATCCAATTTACACATACGATATGCCGTTTCGAAGGTAATTAAGCATACAATGCATCTAAACACTTACTAACAACATTAACAAGCATTCAACGCATCAAAAGTTCATTTCAAAGTCTATCAAACCCTAACCAAAATTCACAAAAATCAATAATCATGTGTTTGAAGTTTTCTTAATCAACCTACGCATCAAAACGAAGCTAGTGATACCAGTAACACAATTAAAACATGAACTTTAACAATCAAACAACATTTAATCTTCCAAAATGCAAGATTAAGCAAACACATTTCAAATGTTCAAACTAGTTACTTAAAACAACAAATCGAGCAAACAAAATATATATTCATGTTACACACGAGCCATAGACACTAACTAACACCATTTCAAGTATAAAAACACGAATTTAGAGAAAATCTAGAGTTTTAGAAATGTTACCCAAACTTGATGAAATTGGTACCAAAATGTAGAGGATGAAGAGAGGATCACGAAAATGTAATTTGTTTTGATGTTTCCTTCTTGATCCGGATTTAGATGATGATTTTATAAAGATGGGTGTTTGAGTTCTAAAATGGAAGAGAGAAAAAGAGGGAGAAGATGAAGTGAGAAATGAATGGATGAGATGGTGGGAGGTGGTGGTGACTAGTTACCAAAATTTGGCCAAGTGCCAAGATTAGTCCCTCAAGTTTCAAAGCGGGTGCGGGAATTAACCAAACGAATATTTTAAAAACGCTCGAGTAAACTAGTGATATTATAATTAAATGACGGAATTATTATGAACGTTAGTCAACGGAAACTACGAATTTAAATAACGAAAGGTATTATTTAAAAAAAGACGGTGTTAAAAATAAATTTAACGGAAAAAGGTGGGATGTTACAATTTGTTCCTTTAGTTCTGTTAAACTTTGGTCCGTAGACCTCACACTTTTTCGCACCATGGCCAGTTCTTTTACACTTGGTGCAAAATGTCGTGCAGAACCCATTCTGGTGGTACTCTTCACACCTTTGGCATTTTTGGTTTTTGTTGCCGTTGTTGTTATTGAGGTTGTTGTTGGGATTGTTATTGTTGTTGGAACGGTTGTTGTAGTTGTTGTTGTTGTTGGGATGTTTGTTATAGTTATTGTTGGGATTGCGGTTATTGTTGCGATTGTTGTTGCGGTTGTGGTTGTGGTTGTAATTGTTGTTGTTGTTGTATTGGTGACCCTTGTCACTGGTTTCTTCCCACTTTCTCTTGAGTTATTTCGTGTTGGCTTCTTCAGCCGCCTGCTCTTTAATTCTTCCCTCAATCTGATTTATGAGTTTATGAGCCATTCAACTTGCCTTTTGTATGGAAGTGGGCTCGTGTGAACTCACATCTTCTTGAATCCTTACTGGTAACCCTTTTATAAACGCGTTGATCTTCTCTTCTTCATCTTCGAACGTTCCTGGACATAATAGGCACAACTATGTGAATCGTCGTTCATATGTGGTAATGTCGAACCCTTGTGTTCATAACTCTCTAAGCTCTACCTTGAGCTTATTGACTTCGTTTCTAGGACGGTACTGCTCGTTCATCAATTGCTTGAATGCCGACCACGGTAGTGCGTAAGCAGTATTTTGCCCTACCTGTTCAAGATAGGTGTTCCATCACGTTAACGCAGTACCTGTGAAGGTATGCGTAGCGTACTTAACTTTGTCCTCTTCAGTACACTTACTTATGGAAAACACCGATTCGACATTCTCAGTCCACCGTTTCAATCCAATTGGTCATTCAGTTCCATCAAATTCCAAAGGTTTGCAGGCAGTGAATTCTTTGTAGGAGCATCCTACACGATTTCTTGTGGAATTAGTTCCACTGCTAGATCCAGAGTTATTGTTATTTTGCATCGCAGCCTGTACTGCGGCTATGTTTGCTGCAAGGAAAACACGGAAGTCTTCCTCGCTCATGTTCAAATTCTGACGAGTCGCCGGTGCCATTTCCTTCAAAAATAGCCAAAAGAATTGAGTTAATCATATAGAATTTAAGAGTAGTCAATAGTATCTCGTAGCGTTATATGAACTTATTTATAAAAGCTTTTTCTTCATATTAGCATTTTATAGTTTTAATTCGGGTAGTATCTACCCGTTAAGTTCATACTTACTAGCTACTATACAACTCAACTACTACGCTTCTATATGAAAAACTTATTACAATAATATTTCGCGTTCAAACCTTTATACAATATTTTACCAACTTACAATACCACCATTATACATATAGGATGAAATATAGCACATAATATCTTTGCTATTTAGCAGCTATAAAGGTAATTCTAGTTAATACGCAAGTTGTTCAGCAAAGGCAATAAAGACACGTAATTCATAAGTCCAGAAACAGGTCATGCATTCTGGTTTTACTAAAACAACTTCCCATCCTTGGTCTTGTGGAAAGTAACCGTTATGACCATTGGCTAGGCAGCATGTTGTAATGTCGTCAAAAGGACGAGGGTTTCGTAATGCCCAACAGCCTCGTAGCAATCTAAAAACCTTGTTTCTCACCTCAACTACTGAATCCGTCACTTGTGGAAAGGTTTTATTTAAAAGTTGAAATCCGATGTTCTTTTTCTCACTTTGGTAAGAAGCGAACATCACTAACCCGTAAGCATAACATGCTTCTTTATGTTGCATGTTAGAAGCTCTTTCTAACTCATGAAATCCTATGTTGGGATATGTTGAGTCAAAATAGGTTCTTAACCCGTAGCGTAAAATTGCATTTGGGTTCCCTGTATTTAACGCTTTAAAGAAAACACGGCGTAACTTACGGTCTACGCAATGTGATACACCCCACCTATCAAAGGAAAGCCTTTTATAAACTAAGACATTTCTGGAAAGTATTTCAAATGTTTGACAAGTGAATTTCGCCATAACTAAATGTGCTGATGAATTCCGACCGACTCTAGACAAGATTTCCTCAATCATATCCTCTGGTAGGTCTTCTAAAATATTCGGTTGTCTACCCTTAACGTCCATTTTGTTTTTATACTGTAAAATAGACAAGGATTAGATTCGTAAAAGATAAATAGCAAACAATACAAGTAATTTTTACATAGAACATAAAAGTACAAGCACACTACAATACATATAATACACAACATGATTACAACTCCCTAATCTGAATCACTGGTTTCTTCTTCTTCGGACTTGGTTCGCTTTCCTAATTTTCTAGGAATATATGGTGTTCCTCTAATACGAGCCATCGTTTTCCACAATGGTTTAGAAAAACCTGGTGGTTTAGAGGTTCCCGGATTATTGTTACACTTTAGAAAATACGGATGTTGCCGATACATATAAAGCTCATCGGGGTTGGAATCAGGTTTCTCTATTTTTATACCTTTTCCCTTATTATTTTCTTTTGCTATATTAAATTGGGTAGAGGTAATTTCTATAACATCATTGGAATCCTCATCGGGATCCGATTCATCGGAAAATTGGTAATCTTCCCAATATTTTGCTTCCTCGGCGGAAACACCATTGACCATTTTTAACTTTGGTCCGTTGGTTGAGGATTTTCTTTTATTTAAACGATTTAATGTAGGTATCAATATTTCTTCCTCCGGAACCTCTTCTTCTTCCGGTTCCTCCTCTTTCGATTCCTCCTCTTCTGGTTCCTCTTCTTCTGGTTCATCCTCTTCCGGTTCCTCTTCGGGAATTTGTGAATCTTCCCAAAGTATATTCGACTCTTCATTATTATTAGGTGAGTCGATGGGATGTGTACTAGTGGTAGACATCTATCACACAATATCAAACACATTAAGAGGTTAATATATCACATAATAATTACATGTTAATAATATATAGTTTCCCACAAAAAAGTTAAGCAATTGTTTTTTTTTTTTTGAAGAAGAACACGGTCGAAGTCCAGACTCACTAATGCATCCTAACAAACTAGGTAAGACACACTAATGCAAAAATTCTGGTTCTCTAAGACCAACGCTCGGATACCAACTGAAATGTCCCGTTCATATTGATTATAAACGTTCCATATTAATTGATTTCGTCGCGAGGTTTGGACCTCTATATGAGACGTTTTTCAAAGACTGCATTCATTTTTAAAACAACCATAACCTTTATTTTATCGATAAAGGTTTAAGAAGCATTACGTAGATTATCAAATAATGATAATCTAAAATATACCGTTTACACACGACCATTACATAATGGATTACAATAAAAATATATTACATCAAAAATAAGTTTCTTGAATGCAGTTTTTACATAATATCATACAAGCATGGACTCCAAATCTTGTCCTTATTTTAGTATGCAACAGCGGAAGCTCTTAATAATCACCTGAGAATAAACATGCTTAAAACATCAATAAAAATGTTGGTGAGTTATAGGTTTAGCCTATATATTATCAAATCATAGTAATAGACCACAAGATTTTATATTTCAATATACATCCCATACATAGAGATAAAAATCATTCATATGGTGAACACCTGGTAACCGACATTAACAAGATGCATATAGAATATTCCCATCATTTCGGGACACCCATTGAACATGATAAAATCGAAGTACTAAAGCAATCCAAATTCCAGAATGGGGCTTGTTGGGCCCGATAGATCTATCTTTAGGATTCGCGTCAATTTGGGGGTCTGTTCCCAAATTCTTAGGCTACCAAGCTAAAAAGGGGCATATTCGGCTTCGATCATTCACCCATATAATGTAGTTTCATTTACTTGTGTCTATTTCGTAAAACATTTATAAAATTACATGTATTCTCATCCCAAAATATTAGATTTTTAAAAGTGGGACTATAACTCACTTTCACAGATTTTTACTTCGTTGGGAAGTATGACTTGGCCACTGGTCGATTCACGAACCTATAACAAATATGTACATATATATCAAAGTATGTTCAAAATATATTTACAATATTTTTAATACGTTTTACTGTTTTAAGTTTATTAAGTCAGCTGTCCTCGTTAGTAACCTACATCTAGTTGTCCATAGTTAGATGTACAGAAATAAATCGATATATATTATCTTGAATCAATCCATGACCCAGTGTATACACGTCTCAGGCTAGATCACAACTCAAAGTATATATATTTTTGGAATCAACCTCAACCCTGTATAGCTAACTCCAACATTACTGCATATAGAGTGTCTATGGTTGTTCCAAATAATATATATAGATGGGTCGATATGATATGTCAAAACATTCGCATACGTGTCTATGGTATCCCAAGATTACATAATATATTAGAATACATGTATAATACAATATAAGTTAGCTAGGATATGATTAACATAGATTTGTTACCAATTTTCACGTAGCTACAACAAGCAAAAATATCCAATCTTGTTTTACCCATAACTTCTTCGTTTTAAATCCGTTTTGAGTGTTTCAAGTTGCTATGGTTTCATATTGAACTTAAGTTTATGAATCTAAACAGAAAAAGTATAAGTTTATAGATAGAAATACAGGTTACAAGTCATTTTTGTAAAGGTAGTCATTTCAGTCGAAAGAACGACGTCTAGATGACCATTTTGGAAAACATACTTTCACTTTGAGTTTAACCATGATTTTTGGATATAGTTTCATGTTCATAAGAAAAATTATTTTCCCAGAATAACAACTTTTAAATTAAAGTTTATCATAGTTTTTAATTAACTAACCCAAAACAGCACGCGGTGTTACTACGACGGCGTATATCCGGTTTTATGGTGTTTTTCATGTTTTCCGGTTTTAAATCATTAAGTTAGCATATCATATAGATATAGAACATATGTTTAGTTTATTTTAAAAGTCAAGTTAGAAGGATTAACTTTTGTTTGTGAACAAGTTTAGAATTAACTAAACTATGTTCTAGTGATTTCGAGTTTAAACCTTCGAATAAGATAGTTTTATATATATGAATCGAATGATGTCATGAACATCATTACTACCTCAAGTTTAGTAGGTAAACCTACTGGAAGTGACAAGAAATGATCTAGCTTCAAAGGAGCTTGGATGGCTTGAATGTTCTTGAAGTAGGATCATGACACAAAACAAGTTCAAGTAAGATTTTTACTCGAATTAAGATAGTTTATAGTTATAGAAATTGAATCAAAGTTTGAATATGAATATTACCTTGAATAAGAAAGATAACCTACTGTAAATAACAAAGGTTTCTTGATCTTAGATGATTACTTGGAATGGATTAGAAAGCTTGGAAGTAAACTAGTAAACTTGAAAGGATTTTTGAAGTGTTCTTCCTAAGATGATTATAGCTTGATTCATGAAGTAATTTTTGATGAAGATGAGGATTAGCTACTGAAAAAATTCGTTCATAAGTGTGTGTGTGTGTGTGTTGAGAGAGAATTAGAAAGAGAATTGGAAGTGAAATGGAGTGAATGATGAGTGGTAAGTGGTGAGTGGGGTTAAAAGGAGTTCTAGTTAGTTGACTAGTTCATGGTAGAAGTTAAAATTGATTAGTCATGCATGACATAATCAAGAGTGGAATTCCATGCTAGTTCCTATTGGTATATACCCATAGTAAGTACGTCTAGTAGCTGTGTATAATACGGGTATGAATACGGCTAGAATTCTTGATGAAAAAAGATTGGGAATGTAACTGTAACCATTTTCGTTAAGTATGAGTGTTTTGATATATGTCTTAAAGTCTTCCAAAAGTATATTAATACATCTAAATACACTACGTGTATATACATTTTAACTGAGTAGTTAAGTCATCATTAGTCGTTACATGTAAGTGTTGTTTTGAAACCTTTAAGTTAACGATCTCATTTAATGTTGTTAACCCATTGTTTATTATATCTAATGAGATGTTAAATTATTATATTATCATGATATTATGATATATTAATATATCTTAATATGATATATATACATTTAAATGTCGTTACAACGATAATCGTTACATATATGCCTCGTTCGAAATCCTTAAGTTAGTAGTCTAGTTTTTACATATGTAGTTCATTGTTAATATACTTAATGATATGTTTACTTATCATAATACCATGTTAACTATATATATATATATATATATATATATATATATATATATATATATATATATATATATATATATATATATATATATATATATATATATATATATATATGACATCATATAGTTTTTACAAGTTTTAACGTTCGTGAATCACCGGTCAACTTGGGTGGTCAATTGTCTATATAAAACCTATTTCAATTAATCAAGTCTTAACAAATTTGATTGCTTAACATGTTGGAAATACTTAATCATATAAATATCAATTTCATTTAATATATATAAACATGGAAAAGTTCGGGTCACTACATGTGTGCTATGTACATATATATGTAGGAAATATATGAATTAGATAGGATAGTGGCCAAGTGTAAGGATGTAATTCCTCAATTTATAAAATGGTGCATAATTAGTTCACGGAGTATAACAAACTATCCATCATAATTCAATCTGGAATAGTACATTCAATTATAGTTCAATCAATAATAGTAATATTAAATATAATAATGATTATAATATAATAAAAGAAATTAAACGTGTGATTAGTTAGCCGTTACCATTTACGGATTGAATTTTAACTTGCTTAAATACCCTAAATACCCATCGACTGATGAACACGTACTACAATCGTTTACTAAATGAATTCAAAACCATTTATATTCGAATTACCTTATATTTATTATGTTTTAATAATAATTTAATTATTTCGTAGATTATGATTAGTTCAAATCATCAATTCATATAACACTTTATTTAATATTTCTAATTATTATTTATATACTTATATATACATATATATACATATTTATTTACAATTAATAGTTCGTGAATTGACGAGAATGATCGAAGGTCAAATGAATGTTTGAAAATAGTTCAAAATTTTTGAGATTCAACATTACAATCTTTGCTTATCGTGTCGAAATCATATAAAGATCAAGTTTAAATTTGGTCGGAAATTTCGGGTCGTCACACCTCATCCCATTTTACCCATGGAATTCGTGATTTATTTCCCGACCCGCCCCAAAAGAAAAAACGCCTCACACTCTCTAGTTTTTTAATCACACTTTGCGGGGCACGAAAGAGCGAGAAGAAATACAACGGTAAACTATTGAGCACCGATTTGACAAGTGTCAAACGACCACCAAATGACATCGATCGTGCTCTCCAATCCGCGAGCCTTTTATCAAATTTATCGACCACCGGTTTCCAATTCGAGGCTTTATTCATTTTCGCACCAAAAGGGAGTCCAAGATAAGTACACGGGAATGTACCAATATTGCAACAAAACACATTAGCAATTGCCTCAACTTCAAGATTACTGACATTTATCCCGAAAAGCTTGCTTTTGCTATAATTCACTTTGAGCCCTGAGGTGAGCTCGAAACATTTGAGGAGCCCTTAAAACTCTCAAAAGCTCTACGCCAAATATAAACTAAATTACCGACTAAATAACGAGTAAAATTTTTACGTTGATGCCATTGGTTTAAGTAAAAAAAAAAAAAAACTTTTATTTTGAAAAGGATAGAAAAAATTATTTATATCAATTTTCTTTATTCATTTATAAGAGTGTATCAACTTTTATTCATACCATGCTGGTTGAAAAATATATGAAGTTTTTTAGGAACTCAAAATTTAAAAAATGTATTAACAAGTGTTATATAGATGTGAAAATTGTATCAACTTTTTTACTAGTATATGTGAAAATTATACTCCGTATCACTTTATTCAATTATCATTATTGATTTGTTTGTGAATTAAAAGTAAAAGTATGTGAATTAATAATTTTGGCTATTTTTTATCCTTTTTATACAAGTTGAACCTTTTTTTATTAACATTACCCCTTACACTAAGTTGCCACACTTTTAATTGCATAAATATATGATAATTTTGATGCATATTTGAGAAAATATGCAATTTATGTGTTTATAAAGAATAAATATGATATAACTCATTTTAAGAGAAAATATCATTTTTTACTCCACATAAACACATAAATTATATATTCTCATAATATAATTTTTCAATTAGTAACGTACAATAACTTTAATGCATATTTGAATAAAATTACTCGTGGACAAGTATTTCAATTTCATACTTTATTGTACGCAACTCATTATGTTTTCAATCTCTCCTTGTTCATCTCAAGATTCAGATCTGATACCTCATGCAAAATGGCCCTAACCACTGGACTACCTTTGAATGGTTAACGTTTAAGATATGATACGTGCGTCCTTTTCATAATTTTCCCTTTTTTTTAACGGCATAATTGTCCCTTTAATCTTACACCTTATCTTAATAAATCCACACCATCTATGATTCCTTTTTAAAAATTATTAAATTTACATATACACGTTTTAAACAATTAAAAACTGTTTAAAGACAATCATTTTTGAGAAAAAGAAATGATTTTTCTTCTACTATTAAATCATTCTAACAATCTTTAATCGTCAATCTTCCTAATCATAAACAATTCTTACATGTGACATCTAATTATTTTTTCTCCTCCACATTTGCTTAGTTTAATCAAGTGACAATAATTAATTAGGGATGATTAAAAACAATTAAGATAAGTTAGTGGAATGATGAATACTCTTTTAAGAAATTACATATCACTAATATATCACTAGATCTTAAATAATAGGAGTATATAATTATTACGGAGTATCATATCAAATATTGTTAAAATGATTTGGCATTTTCAATGAAATGATGGTCAAACGATAGGGACTCGACTCTCAACCCCATTTCTTGATTTATTTCTTTTTACAATAATCTGACCCAAAAATCTACACCCCTGCTTTACCATCTCCAAAAGAAACCTTTTACAAACATCGACCCGAAACATGCCCGAAACCACCTCAATCAAACGGGTCACATTTTACAGATTCTCTTCCATAATATCCTTTCAATCATTACTTCATGCCGATTGATAGAAAACAAAAATATTGAAATAAAAAATATGATACAACCTAATCCCCGTATAAACATATAGATACACAAAAAGTGTATCTATATCCCCCTAGATCTAATCACTTATAACAGAAATCGCCTCTATGTACATCAATTCCACAAACTAACATTTCTGTACGGATGACACCGCCGGCGATCGAACAATCCGTCGACCACCGCCGGCCGGAAAACTGTTGTAATCCGGTGAAAAAACCAGGACCGGTATCAATAGATCACGTTTTGTCAGCATTAGGTGAAACAAAAGAAGAACGTGAATCACGAATTCGAAGTTTATTTAATTTCTTCGATACATCAAACGCAGGTTATTTGGATTCCGTACAGATTGAGGTAGGGTTATCGGCGTTACAAATTCCGTCTGATTATAAATATGCGAAGGAATTGCTTAGGGTTTGTGATGCGAATCGAGATGGTAGAGTTGATTATCAGGAATTTAGGCGGTATATGGATGATAAAGAGCTTGAATTGTATCGAATATTTCAAGCAATTGATGTTGAACACAATGGATGCATTCTACCTGAAGAACTCTATGATGCACTTGTTAAGGCGGGTATTAAATCTTACTAACACACTTTGTATCCATAGTTTGTTGCTTTCTAGTTGAAATATGTGAATTAGTTGCTAGAAATTGGACAATGTTGATAACATTTTGTGCTTACTTTGTGACTCGTTAAAATAGGACTATATGAAAGTTTATTTTGGACCTTTGCTTTAGGAGGATGGAATGTCATCAATGGAACTTGTTGATGTTGACATTTATTGGTCACTATCATGTAGGTTTGCCAGGTTTATTAGTTTGTTTATGCTAGTAAAAGAAAAAATGAATTCCTGAGCAGTTTTTTTTTTTTTTTTTTTTTAACCTTGTGTTGTAGCTCATGCGGTAGTGTTCGACTCCCGTGGGGTGCATCATTGCACACAAGGTTGCCCCTTTATCCTTGAATTTCACCCAAGGGTGCCTTCCGCACATTGCGTTGCGGGGCAGTGGGGGAGGGGGTTTTTTACCGCTCATGCCCTCGGATTAGGCCGGGTTTCCTCCCGGGCAGCAGTTGGGGGCGGGTTATGCAAGTGCAGGAGATGAACGCGTGGGTGATTAAGTCCCCCTGGGTGATCCTGTGATCCTGTACTGCTGTTAAAAGAACTTATTTTTTATCATCTGTTGTAAGATGTAGCATTAGAGACGCATCTGTTTTTGTTACTGAATGATATGGGTAGCGTCAAGTAAACGTTTCTGTTGATGGATAGGGTGTGACATGTGTGACATGGCAGCTTTTCTTTTGCAGGGATAGAACTAGATGATGACGAACTTGCTAGTTTTGTAGAACGTGTTGACAAAGACAACAACGGCATCATAACTTTCGAAGAATGGCGAGATTTTCTTCTTCTTTATCCTCATGAAGCTACAATTGAGAACATCTATCAATATTGGGAACGAATATCACTCGTAGATATCGGGGAACAAGCCGTTATTCCAGCTGGCATCAGCAAACACGTGCATGCCAGCAAATATCTGATCGCTGGTGGGGTCGCCGGGGCTGCTTCTAGAACCGCCACTGCACCGCTTGATCGTCTTAAAGTGGTGTTACAAGTTCAGACCACTCGTGCTGCAATTGGACCGGCTGTTAAGAACATATGGAAAGAAGGTGGGATGTTATCATTTTTTAGAGGTAATGGTTTGAATGTTGTTAAGGTTGCCCCGGAAAGTGCGATTAAGTTTTACACTTATGAATTGTTGAAGAATTTTATTGGTGGTGGAGATAAGGATGATATAGGAACATCTGGGCGGCTTGTGGCGGGAGGTATGGCGGGTGCAGTTGCACAAACTGCTATTTATCCGTTGGATCTGGTAAAAACCCGTTTACAAACTTATGTGTGTGAAGCTGGAAAAGTTCCTAGTTTGGGGAAACTATCGAAGGATATATGGGTTAAAGAGGGTCCTCGAGCTTTTTATAAGGGGATTATTCCTTCGCTACTTGGAATTGTTCCTTACGCGGGAATTGATTTGGCGGTTTATGAGACCTTGAAGGAGATGTCAAAAACTTATATTCTTGTTGATAGTGGTACGGCCTCTTAGTTTTCTCATTTTGCAGATTTTGTTTTTGGTAATGATATCTAATGCTTTGCTTTTTGCCTTGCAGACCCTGGACCTCTAGCGCAATTGGGGTGTGGCACAGTTTCAGGGGCCCTTGGAGCCACCTGTGTGTACCCATTGCAAGTTGTTAGAACCAGGTAATTATTTCTATAACAAAACCTTTAAATGTTTACAAGAAATTTGTTTTACTTCATGCCTGTTATGTTATTTTACTGGCATTATACAATTCAGGATGCAAGCACATCGTGCGGAAGGAGCTGATGCGTACAAAGGGATGTCTGATGTGTTCATGAGAACTTATCGGAACGAAGGTGCACGAGGGTTCTACAAAGGACTTTTCCCAAATCTCTTAAAAGTAATACCAGCTGCCAGTATCACATATATGGTTTATGAAGCAATGAAAAAGACGTTAGATCTTGAATGATGTCAATGATGATGATGATGATGATGATGAGAATGAAACTTAGAATAAAAAGGTAGATTTATTTATTAGGTGATAGCCCATTGTTCGAGTTACATGATAATAGGTGTTTAACTTCCTACTTGGAAGGATGCGGGAATTTTGTAAAGCGAAGAAGTGTGTGTGTTCAGGGCTATGCCTGGAATGTTATTGCATTCTTGTTCCATGTACATGTTTTGTCTGTACTAGATTCTTGTCCAAACTGACTACGTTATACTTGCCCATTTTTTGTTATCTCAATACTTGGGAATGGGATGCTTACTTTTCAAGACTCACGAGTCACGTTTAATCTTCTTTCTTTCGGATGGATGACGTTTGTTGTTGGTTACATATGAAAATAATCTGATATTTCCTGTTTTTTTTCTGTAACATAGCTACACCATTAGTGTTCTACAAGTACATCCAGCCTCTTTAGTGTTCGAACCATTTTTGTGCTTCGAAACAGAAACTGATCCAGCAGCATCCTCATCCTGTGGACCTGTAGATCATTCTTCGTACCATTTTTGTGTTCCGAAACAGACACTGATCCAGCAGCTCCTGTACCCGAGTTGTAACCCGAATCAAACACCTGAACACTACCAAAACTAATACCCGACTGATACAAAGTTGCTACCCCCGAACACTTAGCCGTATCCGGTGTCTTTTCAATCTATTGCTCCACGCGCCCCTCAGACATCACCCCATTTGAAATCACAAATCGGTTAGTCGATTCCAGCAAAGCTTTGTCGAATCCGTCAAAAAGAACCTTATTCAAGCTAGTAATATCCGAGACTTCTGACACCCAAACATTGTATTTAGAACATTTAGAATCCACCTAATCCACACTAACCGTGTCATGGATATGTCTAGCGTTAGTCGATTTAAATAAACGCGTAAAGTGAACCAACCGATCCTAAAGTTGAGGAGGATTTGGAAATTGCCAAAACATCCCCAAACAAACCGGCTACCTTTGAAGCACTAGTTTTGGGCATACACAATACCGGGACGAAGAAGAACAATTCAACAAATTGTTAAAACTATCTACATCACCGCAATAAGAAATATACCCAAAGTGACCGAATTTACTTATATGTGACACCTTAGCGTTACAGGATATCAAAAAAGCAGACAATTTCGTCTCCAAAATAGGCACACAATCAAGAACAAGAACAGAGAAACGTAATAACTGTAATAAATTCGGGTTTTGTTCAATCTTACGTCGCAAAGATTTGTTAAAAACATGACATGATCGAGCGTGTCTTCCACCTTGACGAAGCTTGGGCCAACCAACGTAAAAGTGCTCCCCGAAAATTCTTAAACCGTCAAGTTCTTTGACGGCTTGCAGATCACTTCCATTCCCCATAAACAGTCCGGCATCGAGGGTATCACAGGTGTTATAGATGTATAAACAAAAACATTATTCATTAAAACAATTAAGGATTTAATAAAATGATAAATATACATTTCATTATGTATGATACAACAAGCATCAGTGTGCCATATTTGTTACATCAAGAATAGAAAAATCAATATCAACAATTCATTGAACTAACTAAATACACCTACATTTGCAGTATACCATATGGGATCAATTTTATACTGCATCTGCATCATCCCATACTTTGCTAGAAATCAATTTTCTATTCAGACAACACAAATGAAAATTCAAGAAAAATCTCTAAAAATGAGGTTAAATATGTCCCTTAATGTAATTATACCCAACACATAACGAGTACCGGCTTCAACAACCACAACTCGTCGCATCCCTATTAGGAAAAATGCAAAAGTTTCAACACACGAGATATACAAAATGGTTATAAAAATGAGAAGTAATTCATAAAGTGACAAATGTACCTGGATCTGATAGAAGACTGATGACTGTAAACAAGGAATCCGAGCGTGTGCATATACCAAATCTAGCGCGAGCATTCGTATCGACAAGCTGTAATGCCTAAAATCACATAATATATGAATATATGAATATATGATTTATGATCATAGGAAACAAATGGTGTACACGTGTTTTCATCTGATAATAGAGAAAATTAATTTTTCATTTTTAGTGAATGATTGAATTTCGTAGTAGCTGTTGAATTTCTATTTTGATTAAAATATAATATAATATAATTTCTAATATTGCTGTGAAAATGATATCGCACTTACTTGCGATATTGTGGTTTGATCAAGAGGAGCACGAGCATATGCATTATCCTTTGCTAATGAAATAACATCACTGATAAAACAAAAATAATAAATCAGCAGTTGGTCGATAAATAAAGGCAAACATAAACAAAACGCTTTTAACCCATTAATATGAGCCGACTTGGGTAATATTTACCTACAATGGGTCATACTGGTAAATTGAAACTTAGCTGAAACTGAAACGGGTGAAATGAATTGACCAATATTTTAAAGATACAAGATTGACTTGAATCCATTACTCAAACTCAACGCCTGATCCGCCCGTATTGACCTCTAGGAAAAAGGTCCGACGTTAAAGGTGGGAAAATGGGCAGGTCGTTCAGTTATAAATGGGTAATTATGGGTCGACTTAAACCCAAACACCCTTTTATCCAAATAACTATTTATAAATGAATAATTAACGCATTAAATATTTAGTCTTAATATACTAATTTTTGTAAGTATATTATCTAAGAGATTGTAAGATCAAAAATACACGTTGGGGTAACCAATCAACGCCTCAGCTCATTTGATCAATTTCAATCAAGGCAAGCATCTTTATTATACTCATTTGACCTGTTAGAGATAAAATTACCCAAATCGACCCATCCATAAGTAAATGGGTCAAATTTAAAGTAGGTGTTATAAGGAACTACCTCCGGCAAAATACATTAATGAGGGCCCCTTTATCATCAACAATGGGAACCGCGCTTATATGTTCTGCAAAGCATCAAAAGATAGATTACGATAAATGCTTGAGATATAAGCATGATCAAATGTAAGTTAAGTAAAAGTAAATAAAAAAGATAGTCCGTACCATCTATTAACAGTCTATAAGCATCACTAAGAAGATAATTAGGGGCAAATGTTTTTAATTCCCGTGCACTCCCAATTTCTCTAATCCAAGTACCAATTTGTAGAGTACCAATTGAATGTTGTAGAAGAGGAAAATAAGCCGTACGGTGTTCAAAATGTCTGCGTATATCTATTTTTTAAAAAAATAAATAAATTGATATTAGTTTATATAATATGATAAACAAAACTTGCAGAGGAAGGCGGTGTTCAGGTTTGCGTTTTGGAACTAATTATCTAATTTCTCATTTTTCTATAGTATGTAACTTTTATGCTCATCTCACAAGAATTACATTTTTAGATTAACTTTGTGTATTATTTACATAATAATATAGTTTTGGTTTTAATTTTAAAAATGTATCGAACTTACGTTGTAAGAGTCCAGCAAGGCATGCAACATGAAGCAATTGTGGACAAGTAGAACCTTCTAGAACATATAAGACAGGAACTCCTGATACGTGATTTTGCAAGATCCTGACGACAACATTATTAAGGGATTCATCAGGATGAACCTGTGTTCAAAAGTAAACTGGGGACTATAAGAATATTAATTTCATATAAACAATAACGAAAAAAGTATAAAACTTTTTATGCAAAGATAAATCTTTTTTCCCACCTTCTCATTAAGTCAAGTTAACTGAACTTGGTGGAACTAGTGGATTTAAACAATACTAAACTTAAAAGGTAGCAAAAAAAGAGAGAAAAAGAGACTTGAAGTGGACAAAATGTTTTAGGGAAAACCCGACCCGATCAGCAATAAAGTCTGAAGATAACCCGTTTTGACCCGTAAATACATGTCAAACACTGCTTACTTGAATCAAAGGCCTTCTTTGGAGTTGAAGTTTTGCTTCTTTCCAAGCAGATATTGTAGACAGATGATTTACATTATTGGTGGCCATTGCATAATTTCTATGGAGCTGCAAGTTTAATACCAGCTTTTAAAGTTAATTAGCAAATGAAGTATTACATTTGCTATAAATACTAGGGTTAAGTGTCTGAAATTATGTCAAAATTTACCCAAAATACCATAGTATATCAACTTCAAAAGTACCTATTGTAATGACATGTCAGCTTATATCAAGGCCACATCAGCAGAGAATACACTGGTTACCTGATGAAGAAGTCATCGGATGTACAATGTAGCACTCACTAATTGATTGTTTGATATGTGCAATACAAAGTCGTAATGTTGGATACATACGATAAAGCTTTGGGTGAAGTTCGATACATTTACACACACTTAATCCTAGATACTAACGTTAATAAGATGTATAATACCTCGATTAGGATTAAGATGAAATCAGATGAGGTTAGCATCCCTGAAATCTGTAAATTAGCTGCATCCCAAAGGGGAGCAATAGCAAGTCCCTGAAGTAAAAAACAGCCAAAGTTACACACAAAATCCAAGAAATTGTCAACAAGGAAATGCTATAATAAGATCATTAATCATTAAATCATTAATCATTAATCATTAACAATAATTATAAACGGGAGAAAATTTGCATCTCTTGTACCTCTTCATGCATACGAAGAAACGCCTCTTCTATAGTCATATTATCATCTAATACAAATACCTAATGTCAAAAGAACATTAGAATGATTACAATAAAAAAAAGTGTTTTATCTTTTGCATAAATAAAAAGGAGCCACTATCAAACCTTTCCTGAATTGGGCATTAAATCAAATGCTTTATAAGATGACAAATGGTTAAATAAGCGTTTACGGGTAATATCTACATCATCATCCGTTAATGTCACCTCCACTTCATTAGAAACAGTTCCTGACGTGGAAGCCTAAAAGCACAAGAAAGCAACAGTTCACTAGCAGTCAAACCACAAACATAGCGGTGTCAAAATGGGCGGGTTGGATAACACTCAAAACGAAAAATTGTACCCATGGGGTTGACTTAAAAAAAAAAAGAATAAAAAATAATACGTAGTAATTAAAAACTAATGTGTTAAAAATGGTTTCAAAATTATATAAGCTCAACTAATCCAACTTTTGGGCTTAAGCTATTAAAGAAATTTTATGCATCAGAAATACAACTTGAACGAATATTAACATGTTCAGCAATGACCCATCTGTAAGCAAGTTTCTTTGCTATGACCCATTTGACCCTTGAGAAATAAAACGCGACCCAAATCAACCCATTCATAGTTAAATAGGCTGACAGTTCACTTCTAAACAAACTACAATAAAATATTTCAAAATACTTACACCACCAGCATCAGGATTTCGACTATCTAATTCGTCAATCTCCATAACTGGTATCTGAGGCATAATCTCCGGTCTTTCCACCATAACAGCGTTAAAAACACCAAACTCATCATCGGAAATCAGTTGCCGCTCGTCAATTCTCCACACACCATCAACCAAAAATTTGAACTTCATGCGACATTTTAGCCCCACCAAAAAAACAAAAATTAGTATATATATTACTAAATTAAATAAGTTTACATCATCAATAATCTAAGAGAGAAACACACCGAAATGTATCAATTTATATCATTTTTTTCTTTTCTACGTGTCGAACTAAAAAAGTTCCTTTCTTTAGATGTAATGTCATCATAACTAGAGTCACTTTGTGAAGTTTAACACATAAGAGAGAACTCTTGTTAGTTCTTTACATACAATAACAAAATCTTAAAATTTCAATACATTTTGGCATAACTTGCCATAATCTAACAATTCACATTAAAAATTATTAAAACACCATACCCAACTTGATTAAAACATAAACCACATACATAATTATTCAAAATCAACTAAGTTTTACTAGTTAATTACCTTGTGCAAACCGGGTGGTAAATCACAAATTGTCATAAAAGTTGTAGATGAACCTTTAACAGCAACCATATGATGAAATTTATTCCACCTTCAAATACAACCACCATTTTGCATTATATATTTAGTGTATGTGTATAGAAGTACTGTGTGTTTGAGAAAATCAAAATCAATGAATTTAACAATTAAAAAAAAAAAAAAAAACTTCATTTAATAAAATTAGCAACTTACCCAGTAAAATCACCACATAAGAGCACTTGATTGCCGCCATAAGACCACACAAAGTGTGTGTGAACCATAATTTTGTAAAATTGAATTGCCCTACTAATTTGTGGGTATTTATATATAATTGGATGATTATAAAATTGGGGGAAAAGGTGGAATTGCAAAAAAAAAAAAAAAAAAAAAAAAACTTTAAAAAAATCGAATCTTGACGTGGATCCTGCTGCCGGATAAAATTATGGAATTATAGAAAAAGATACAGATACAGATACAGAGTTAAATATATGAAAATGAAATATTTATATATATATATATATATATATATATATATATATATATATATATGTATGTGTGTATGTAGTATGTATGTATTCATGATTAGGAAACAGAATTGTGGGGAGATTAGCCCAATTAGGAAACAGAATCTCCTTGGTTTCTCAGAGATGGTGAAACAGCTAAATAAACAAATATTTTTATTTTTATGTCAAATAAATGTTCCTACAACTTTTTCCCCCTCTTCAACTCATTGTATGTTACTCCGTAAGTATTTACACTGTGTCCTCGTTTATGAAAAAGAATGGACAAAATTGCAAGGTTAGTCCATGGGTTTGTATCATATTTCACAAGTATCAGTTTTTTATGTGAATAGTTCATGTAATTTGCAAGAAGAGCAATGATAGTATAATCCACCAACATTGTTAAATTTTTTCCGTTAAAGTTAGTCATGTGACAAACATGTGAGGGTACTTTTATCATTTGACATATCTTCTCTTTTTTATCTCCATCTTCATCCCCATCTTCTTAATCACCTTATTCTCCATCTTAATGTTCCTTCATTCATCTCAAAATCATAAACTCTAAAACTTAATATTTCAATCTAAATATATATATATATATATAATATAATCTAAAATTAAATCCAAATCAAAATGTCACCGCGAACCTTCAAATGTTAAATCCACCTACCTTCGTATGTTAAATCTGCGGTTTCATGTCTGAGAACCAAAAGCCACTTTCAATCTTTCGTCGTCTCCTTTATAACCATCGGCGAATTCCAACTATGTATCCTCTTCCATACTTTGGAACTCCGTCTCTTTCGAACTAAAACATGAGATCTGAGAACCAAACACCACGATTTCACGCCATATTTAAAACATCAGATCAAAAAAACAAAAGCCTCAGTTTCACGTCATATTTGAACCAAAAGCCACAATATCACAATTTTCGAACTTAACTTCAACCAACCGCCAGTTGGTACCACCCCCAATTGATTACAACCAACGATTGAAGCAAAACCCCGACGATTGGTTCTGCCGCCACTGTGTCTGAATCGACAGATTTGATCAAAATCGCATATCAGGGTTGATTGATATCCGAGATAAACCGCAAGCTACTAGTTCAACTTTTTTTCTAATTATGATTTGAGTTTAAACATGTACATAAATGTTTACGATGATGAAATTATTGATGCTTTAGTAGATGAACAAGAATTCGTAGCTATCGAACAAGAATTGAGTTTTTATTTGGTGTTTTGGTTCAATTTGATAATGGGTATTTCAGATTTTAGGTATCAATTATTTGGTCCAAGTTCGTCATTAATGAATTTTTTGGTAACAAAACGAGATCTCGAATATGTTTTAGAATGGATATAATAATTATATTAGATAAGGTGTCAAAATATATTTTGATTTTAATTGACGGTTTCATGTATTATGAAGTATATCTTTTTATGGGTTTTGATATTCAGAAGAAGAGTGAGAAAAAGTTAACATTTGAAAAAGGAGTTACGTAAAATACCGATAATAGCCTTACATGTTTTGCACATGACTATGTTTTAATGGAATTAATTAACAATGTTAGCGAATTAGATTGTCTTTGCTCCTCTTGCAAACTACATGAACTATATCCATATTAAAACCCGATATTTTGATTAACCGAGCAATATGGTGCAAGCCACAAGGACTATTCGCAAAATTTTGTCAAAAAAATGAGATGAAAAATGAAAAAAGAAAGGTAACACTATGAGGCGTGATTCTTATATATTTTTTTCTAGTCATTACACACTAACTTACTATTATATACTTATGCTTTATGTAAGTTCAACTTGCTAGATTAATTTAGAAATCTAATTGTAAATTTTATGATAAAAAATATATATGGATCAAAAATTAATGTGTAAAAATCACTCTTCATTATTACTACGTACTACGTATAAAAGAAATGAAAATCCCTAAAGACTATAGTTATTCATTAATTGCAAAGTTAATATTTTCAATATAAAACTACATATTAAACAATATATGAAAAATGAAGTCATTTTATTGGTTCAAATTACTACGGGAGTATGACATTTGGAGATTTTTGCATCTTTTTTATAGGGTGCATATTCCTTTTTCTTCCACGAAGCTGCACAGCGACATGGAAAATGAAGTCATCTTATTGGCTCAAATACCATCATTTGTGACATTTAGAAAATTTTGCATTATTTATACGACGCATATTTCTTTTTTTCTTCCACGAAGCTACACAACAGACATAGAAAATGAAGTCGCAAATTACTATTATTAGTGACGTTTGGAGAATTTTGCGCTTTTTTATACGACGTCTATTTTATTTTTTCTTCCACGAAGCTGCCTAGCGGGGCCATCTTTTCCTAGCTTATACGTACTAATTAGTGCCAATAAATAAATTAATATGAGTAATGAGTAATTGTTATCAGGGCCGGTCCTGTGATTTTGGATGCTCTATGCGAGTCGAAGAAAAAATGCCCCTTATATATAAAAATACTGTATATTATAAGTTTCGAATTTGCGACATCGCGCAAGTGTTCGTTTTCTAAAAGCCAACGCAGTTTGTTTTGGCACGTTATTAATCATGGATCTAGAGCTTCGTTTAGTAGCCAGCTAATAAACATCAACAAGAACAAGTCATGTATGGAATAAAGATAAATTATAATTATAAGTATACTCTAAAAAGAATGAATCGTCAAGCAATCAATAACTTACCAAATGTTGCAGTGTTAGTTAATGGTTTTGTTGGATCAATTTATGGACCAAGTCATTTGTTGACCGAGTAAAAAGGAGCATGGGAGTACAATGACTTCAAGATTGCAAGACGTGGGCAAGTGGAGATGTGATCCAAGATTTTCCTTTTTTTATCAGTTATTTTGTTTATTTAAATAGATTAGAGGCAACGTTTGTTTTTCATCATTCAATCACTTGTATATCTCAGTTTTAAGAAAGTGAATAAACCAGAAAATTGCCCCACATCTTGTTTCCTTATTTTATATTCCTGTCACTATATCGACATATTAGTGTGTAATATCTATCAGGTTTTTCATCCCACATCGGTGGGTGAGGGAAACAAGAGAGTGTATAAGATGAATGACCCTTGTTAAACTTGAAATTCAAGAAAGTTGGGCCTGATTCTATGGGTTTAGCATTGAGCTTTTTAATAACAATTATAAAATAGTACTGTTCGAGTATTAATATTGGGCCTTTAATATTATTGGGCCCTGTGCAAATGTACACAATGTACACCCTATTGGGCCGGCCCTGATTGTTATGTCCCCTTTTAGACCAATCATTACAAAACATACAAATCAGTGGTTGCAAGACATTTAAATTAATTAGTTTAATAGAATTAGAGATAACAATACTACTACGTATTTGTTTAATTTGATTAGGTGTTTATATATTATAGCTTGGAGTAGGTGGTTTTTTTTTTGTTTCCGGTTCATTGTTTGCAGTTCCTTTTCTTGAAGACTTGCGATTGATTGTATCTACTATTTTTCCCTATTTTTTCTATATTACTCCGTAATATTCTTGTATTCTTGACCTTTATATATCATTGATTATTTTAGTAGCAATTCATAAGTCGGGAAAGTGTAGCACACTGCCACGTTAGCACATTATTATAACAACCCAGAAATTTTCGATAAAATTTAAACAAAATTTTGAGCTGTTTCAATTATCTTTGACCAATTCCGACGATTCACGAACAAATAATTGAAAATAAATATGTACATATACATATAATAATTTGAAATATAAATACGATTTACTTGTTATAATTAAATATGTAAAGTATACAAGATAAATGTTATATTATTACTTTTATTAATATTAATATTAATATCAGTATTAGAAACCTTGATATATATAATTTGTTACAATTATTAAACTTAATACTATCATTAAAAATATTATTGTCACTAGTAAATTTGAATGTTAAATATTATTACTAATATTATCATTATTAATATTATTATTATTATTATTATTATTATTATTAATATTAAAAGCATTATTATTATTATTAATATTATCAATATTATTATTAAAAATAATGAAATCTATTATTATTAATATCATTAATAACATTATTGTTATCATTTTTATAATAATAATTATTATTATCTATTATTATTATTATTATTATTATTATTATTATTATTATTATTATTATTATTATTATTATTATTAATATAATAATAGTTATTATTATTATTATTAATATATTTATTATTAATATAAATAAAATAAAAAAATATGTGCAGATAAAAAAAAATATAGGTTGAATTAGACAAATACCTAATTTTTCAATCTGTTTAAATTCTTTATTGTTTCTTTCTGGATCATGAATTACAGTCACTATCTGATTTAAATTTTTTTATGTTCAACATCTCCATTAATTTTTTTTATTATTTTTATTTTCGGTTTATGTCTGTTTGGAGGTTTCATCGTTGATTTCCACTGAACCAGTAATCGAATTAGGTTTTGCTTAAATTATTCATCATAATCACTATATAAATACTAATTGAAGGTTCTGCTAATTACAAATCAAACAGAAAACCCATAAAAAAACCCACGAACTCTCTGTTCTTGATCAATTTTCAAAAATTTTGAATTCGAATAATTTTAAAAATCCTTAAATGTATAAGTGTTAGGAATCATCTATTCAAACAACCTGAAAAGTTTCAGAATCCAATTCTTTGTATCGAGTCGTAATTTTAGAGTTAAAGTTTTATTTTTAAAAAGTCAACCGTCTGTTCATCGCGAAATTCGATTTTCATTTGATGTTTTAAGTTCAATTAAGGATACAGATAGTTTCTAAAAGAGTTTTACAACCTTTTTCATGTTGTAATCATCATCTAAAGCGATCCATATTTTAAAATCAAATTTCAAGTGTTCTTGTTTTTCGTCGAGCCCTACTGCTGCTGTCTTTTTTTTTTATATCCAATTATCCCACACTTAGAACAATTCTGCATCATTCTCAAATTCTTAAAATTAAACAGTGATGATTGGTGAAGGTCTCTGGTCGACTGAAAATTTGAAGAAGGAGGAGAAAACAAATGAATATGTTAAATATAATTAGGAACGGATTAAAACAGAAAGAACAGCCAGCTCAGTTGGTTTAATGGCGTGTCGGGTTAGCGGGAGGTCTCGAGTTCGAGTCTGGCTTGGGACATTTTTTTAGAAAAGGCTTATTTTGAGGTAGTTTTCATTTCCTAAATTTTTTAATATTATTATTATTAATAACATGATTTTAAAACTATTAACATTAGTAATATTATCATTATTATTATTAACACTATTATTATTATTATTATTATTATTATTATTATTATTATTATTATTATTATTATTATTATTATTATTATTATTATTATTATTATTATTATTATTATTATTATTATTTTTAATATTATTATTATTATTATTATTATTTTTATTATTATTATTATTATTATTATTATTATTATTATTATTATTATTATTATTATTATTATTATTATTATTATTACTAATACAAGAATTATTATAAAGATTACCATTTTTATTATTATTAAAATTATTAGAATTATTATTATTATAAAAATAAATATTATTATTGTAATTATCATCATCCTTAAAATTAATATTAAGATTTTTACTATTATTATTATTACTAAAAATATTATTACTTTTAAATCTATCATTTTATTAACATTAGTATTTTATCATTTAAATTAATATTTTTTAATAAAAATATCATTTTATTATTATATTCTTTACTAAAATTATTACCATTATTATTATTATCATTTTCATTAAAATTATTATTATTCTCATCAGTATTGTTATTATTAATATTATCATTATAATCAAATACAACTTTTATTTACTATTACTAATATTATTTTACCAAATAAATATTGTGTATATAAAAAAAATATACTTATAAGTAATATTACATAAAATTAGGTATTAATCACATTAACCATTCTAATATAAATATTCATGTATAACAAGTTAGGTATTTTTAATATAATACTAATCAAAAATATATGTTAACGTAATTATATAAATATTAATCATTTCAAATTTATACGCAAATTAAATACACAAGATATATAATTCAAGATATATTATTAATCCGTTCGATTACAAGTATATGTGTTAATATAAATATTTGATATAGGTTCGTGAATCGGAGGCCAACTCTGCATTTGTTCAGTGCCGTTATACGCATAATTATTATGAAATATCGTATCGTGAGTTTTATTTGCTCCTTTTTTATCTATATTTTTGGGCTGAGAATACATGTACTATTTTGATAACTTATAGACACAAGTACAAACTATTATGTGACCAACATGGGTACTTTTATTGTGTTCATTTGAAACATGTAAAACCCTGCTTTGTAATATCATTAATTGCTAGATAATGAAGAGGCAAACGGAATTATTATAAATAGCACTATTAGGAGTAACGTCCCGCACTGTTGACCTCAGGTCAATTGGTGGTATAATAATGATCTCGAAAATTACATATGTATTGTCTCGGGCTAAAATCGTTTAGTTTTGACATTATACGCTCATGGCATACTTTTGATATACATGATATATCGTCTTTTATTAAATCTTGTGATCTATTACTGAAATCATTATTTATGACAAACTTATGAACTCACTCAACCTCGTGTTGACTTTTTAAAGCATGTTTATTCTCAGGTATGAAATGTCCCGTTCATAATGATTATAAACGTTTCATATTAATTGATTTCGTTGCGAGGTTTTGACCTCTATATGAGACGTTTTTCAAAGACTGCATTCGATTTTTAAAACAACCATAACCTTTATTTTATCGATAAAGGTTTTTAAAAACATTTCGACGATTATCAAATAATGATAATCTAAAATATAGCGTTATCACACGACCATTACATAATGGTTTACAATAATATTACACATCAACTTAAGTCTTCGAATGCAGTTTTTAAACAATATTATACAAGCATGCAGACTCAAATCTTGTCTTTATTTAGCATGCAACAGCGAAAGCTCTTAATAATCACCTGAGAATAAACATGCTTAAAATGTCAACAAAAAATGTTGGTAAGTTATAGGTTTAACCTATATAATTATCAAATCGTAATAATAGACCACAAGATTTCATATTTCCATTTCTCATAAACAACATGCAATCTGCATAAAAATTATTCATATGATGAACACCTGGTAATCGACATTAACAAATGCATCTAGAATATCCCCAAATATACAGGTACACTCATCTGTATATAAAATCGAAGTACTAAAGCATCCATAACTTGGATGGGGTTTGTTAGGCCCATAGATCTATCTTCAGGATTCGCGTCAATTAGGGGGTCTGTTCCCTAATTCTTAGGCTACCAAGCTGAAAGGGTGATATCCGGTATAATGATTCAATCATAGAATATAGTTTCAAGTACTTGTGTCTATTTTGTAAAACATTTATAAAACTGCATGTATTCTCATCCCAAAAATATTAGATTTTAAAAGTGGGACTATAACTCACTTTCACAGATTTTTCCCTCGTCGAAAATAAGACTTGGCCACGGGTCGATTCACGAACCTATAAAAAATATATACATATATATCAAAGTATGATCGAAATATATTCACACTATGTTTTATTATATTTTAACGATTTAAGTTTTGTTAAGTTAACAGTCCAACGTTCGTAGTCCACAGTTAGTTGTCCACAGTTAGTAGTACAGAAATAAATCAATATCTATTATATCGAATCAATCCACGACCCAGTGTATACAAGTCTTAGACTCGATCACAACTCAAAGTATATATATTATTTTGAAATCAACCTCAACCCTGTATAGTTAACTCGAACATTACCGCATATAGAGTGTCTATGGTTGTTCCAAATAATATATATATATGACGTCGATATGAGATGTCAAAACATAGTATACGTGTCTATGGTCTATCAAGATTACATAATATATGTTAGAATACATGTATAATACAATATAAGTTAGTTAGTGTGACGATCGCTCCAAATCCATATGGACGAACACGTCATTCATCGATTTCATTGCGAGGTATTTGACCTCTATATGATACGTTTTGTAAATATTGCATTCTTTTGAAAAGGCACACCATAAATGAATATTTAAATCAAAGGTTTTCGACATCTGATGATTTCTACATATAGACAATCACCGTAATATAATAGTTTATAATAGTACTTCTATTGACAATGCAGTCAAAATAAGATACATAGTGATGATTTGGTGAATGCAACATTTCCTTGAAAAATATGCCATGTAAGACTCCATGCACATAGCTTGTCTAACATATAAGCAAACAGCGGAAGACTTCTAGGGAACCTGAGAATAAACATGCTAACAAGTGTCAACACAAAGGTTGGTGAGTTCATAGTTTTAATGTTTTGCATAATCTGTACATAAAGGTGGATCACAAGATTTCAGTTGTTTCATCCAGAAACGTTTATCAAAATATTCTACAAGATTGAGCACCCTGGTAACTAAACTTTAACGTTATAATAAGTACCCCTGTTTTAACATACATGCAACCAACATGTACAATACATGCAAACCAACGTGTACTAAACTCAAATAGCATACGTTTATTTTATAGTTCAGGCTAGGGTTTCTATACCTGGAACAGACGGGGATGTCAAGCCCTATGGATCCATATACAACTACTCGTGCCCACCAGTTCTTATAACTGGCAGTTACTAGTTACCAAAGCTAAGGGATTTTCGGTGCAAACTCGGTGTAGAATTTAGTATGTACTTGTATCCATTGCGTTTAAAATAAAGTGCATGTATTCTTTGAAAGGACCCGTTCATATACATTATAAACGATTCACAATAGTTGATTACATTGCGAGGTATTTGACCTCTATATGATACATTTTACAAACATTGCATTCATTTTTAAAAGACAAACTTTCTTTACATCGAAAATTGACAGGCATGCATACCATTTCATAATATCCACTATCCAACTATAAATTGATTTAATAATAATCTTTGATGAACTCAATGACTCGAATGCAACGTTCTTCGAAATATGCTATGAAAGACTCCAAGTAATATCTTTAAAATGAGCAAATGCACAGCGGAAGATTTCTTTAACACCTGAGAATAAACATGCTTTAAAGTGTCAACCAAAAGGTTGGTGAGTTCATTAGTTTATCATAATCATTTATTTCCATCATTTTAATAGACCACAAGAATTTCATTTCTAGTTCTCATAAATATACGTCCCATGCATAGAGACAAAAATAATCATTCATATGGTGAACACCTGGTAACCGACATTAACTAGATACATATAAGAATATCCCCTATCATTCCGGGATCCTCCTTCGGACATGATATAAATTTCGAAGTACTAAAGCATCCGGTACTTTGGATGGGGTTTGTTAGGCCCAATAGATCTATCTTTAGGATTCGCGTCAATTAGGGTGTCTGTTCCCTAATTCTTAGATTACCAGACTTTATTAAAAAGGGGCATATTCGATTTCGATAATTCAACCATAGAATGTATTTTCAATTACTTGTGTCTATTTCGTCAAACATTTATAAAAGCGCATGTATTCTCAGTCCCAAAAATATAAAGGGTAAAAAGGTAAATGAAACTCACCATACTGTATTTCGTAGTAAAACTACATATAACGTCATTGAACAAGTGCAAGGTTGGCCTCAGATTCACGAACGTATCAATATTGAGATTCAATATTGCAGGAAAGGTAAGTAGACGCAACGAAAATGATAAACACTATATTGACCTCACGAGCATACCCATGAACCATACTCAATCACCTCCATAGCTATAACCCATAATTTCCTTAATCCTATCCTACTCGAAAAACAATTTCGAAATCACTCGGACAGCACTCCGTCGTAATATTTTATGTATACTAATAATATCTTGAAATAATACGGAGTAAATATATATATGTAAATCGATTGAGAGAGTTTAGAGAAAAAATATTTTCAAGTTTCTATAAAATAATGAAACCTATTGAATTCTATTTATAATAGATTTTTGAATTATTAAAGTGAATTATTAAAGTATGAATTATTAAAGTGAATTATTAAAGTATGAATTATTAAAGTATGAATTATTAAAGTGAATTATTAAAGTATGAATTATTAAAGTTAAAGTAAAGTAAAAATAAAGTAAAGGTAAAGTTTAAGTATAGTAAAAGTATAAAATTATGTACGTATAATACGCGTATAAATATATATAATATTAATTTAAATCGTTATATATATTTAATAAAATAAAATATAAATATAAATATCGTTATCTTTATCATACTAGTTAAGTAATGAGTTGTCAAAAGTGGTTCTAGATATTTATAAAAGTTATATACGTTTTAATAATAAAGTTCTTTTTAAACTGAAAACGTTTTTGTACGTTTGAAACTAAATAGATCAATCGAGTCTTTATGAGATTCAATCTTCCACTATCCTTTGTCTAGTTCTCAATGATTGATAATTTGTTCTTATTTATAAATCACTTTACCATTTTCTGAATATTGTTAAAATGGAAAGATTTCTCAAATCAACGTGGGCCTTTCAACAGAGACTTGTAATCATAATTCAATATATCTGATAATTCAATCATTTGATCTTGTCTTCTAATTCCATTAATAAACATTTTGAAACAGATACAATCATATAAAGTATTTAATCTAATATTTTGTTTACGTTTCAAGTTATAATATATATACACATATACATATATAATCATATTCGTTTAATGGTTCGTGAATCGTTGGAACTTGGTCGAGGTTGAATGAATGTACGAACATAGTTTAAAATTCTTGAAATTTAACTTAACAAATATTGCTTATCGTGTCGGAAACATATAAAGATTAAAGTTTAAATTTGGTTGGAAATTTCTGGGTTGTCACAGTACCTACCCGTTAAAGAAATTTCGTCTCGAAATTTGAGTAGAAAGGTCGTGAATGATAATAAGTATGTTTTCATGATGCATACGGGCTGAAAATTAGAGTTTTATCATCAGCGAATAATTTGGATAAATAATCCATTTATATGAAGAGTACGAATGAAGCTAACATAGAAGAGTGAAATGAGTAAGTGTAGATTCATCTTATCATTTGACGTAGATATGATTGATTCCCAGATTTCAAGGGATTTGAAGAAAATCTTCTTAATAAGATTTGATTCTCTGGTAATCAAGGGAATTAGGATCCACTTTAAATGCGATCGTCTATTTTAATTGTTCTGTCGAAGATTTTCTTATAAATTCACCTCATTCGTTTCCTTACAACTCACACCTTCTGTTGATGCATTTTATGCAAGTCCTTAGACATCTACCCACGTCCATTGCAGGTACAACAGTTTACAGGCCACCATGATTGCTCGTTATTATCCTATCCGTGTTTGTATGCGGTTACAGGAACTGCAGGAACGAGATTTAGATGTTTGACTATGTTAGACTTAGTCAGACGTACGAGTGAAGCCTCACTAGTACGGCTGACAGGCTCATACGCACGGTTGATGCTGAGCTAAGTCACAATTACAACCTAAATGAGAAGACACGAGTGAGTGATCACCCGTACGGCTGATGAAGCCAACTCGTACGTGTGATGAATGAATCGTATGGGTGAGTCAACAGCAGGGGTATATAAAGTCTTATGTTCTTTATTTTAGGTTAAGCCTCTCATTTGTTACACACACTCAGATCTAGTGAGCTCCTCCGATTCTCTCTCAGTACAAATCAACCAGGTGGTGAATAATAGCTCTAGGTGTTGATCTAATCACACTTGATTTATTTGTGGTTTGACTAAATTAATCAAAAAAACTTAACCTATTCACTAGAGGGTTTGATTCACTTATTCAGCCATTGTGTGAGTTAAATCTGTTGATTTCTAAGTTCCTAGTCATGTTTCATCACCTTCTATTCTTTCCCCCTCAACTCATATTTTAAAGTATTCATCAATATGCTCCATCCAGTTCTGATTCTCGATATACTTCTAACTTTCATATCGGTCATTCTTCTTTTTCATCTACCGCCGGAATAATCTATTTACTTCTACTATACTCTTGGGTTTATAGTGTTTTTAGTTCTCCCGTGTCTTTATATTGCTATATGCATCGATATATATGGTTTATAATTTCTGGTTTATCTTTGGGCTTTATATGTTCCCTTATATTTCAAAGTCTCTACTTCTGTCTTCTATAATCATTATCATTCACAGTTAATGCTCTCTTTTATTTGCTGCAATTTATACCCCAATTTCTATTTTAGAGTTTTGTCCTTTCGTTTCTTCTTCTTGCGATTAAGCACCGCTTGCAATGGTCCAGAATTCACAGATATGAATTTCAGAATGAACATTGTTAATGTTCTAGGAAGGAAATTGTGATGGCACGACCTTGACTTGTCAAATTACTAGAATATATTGGAAAAGGCCGAATCATCAAGAAATATTTTCTTGATATTTTAGAGGTTAAATAGAATACAAGAGTCGTATAACATGTCACATGATGATGTTATGATCTGTGAATCATCACGTTCCATTTAGAAACTCAGCATGACTTACTGTAATATAATCACATTGATCAAGTGTCATTATATTATACTAATTCATGCTTCAGTTCCCAACACTACTTCAAAATATTCCTATTTTAAACTTGAATGTTTCAGAATTTAGAAACTAAAATAGTTTCTTTTATGATGTAATACAGATAGCGCGAAGAGGTAAATGATTTCAAATAAGAAAAATTAAGAAAATATCTTCAGAAATATGGAGGATATTTATAATGAAAGATATGATGATATTTTAGAATTTCTAATATCAGAGGATGATGAAGAATATTGTCCGCAGGGGTTTAGAGTCAGGAGCAAGGTATTCGTTAATGACTTCAGCAGGTACTGAATCATTTGGATCCTTTGAAGTCAGGTTCAGTCTTTGTAATTTGTCCACAGCCTCCTTCCTACTTTGCTCAATCCGTTTTCCAGTTCCAAAACTTCTCTTTTTCTGCGCTTTGCCAGCACACTTCATCATTATCATCCAGCTTTTACCGTTTAATGTCGTTTATAGTTTTTGCTGCTTCATCAGCATTTTTTCCATTTTCGGAGAACCAATTCGTAGTTCGGAGTGTTTTTCAGAAACTTCACATTCAAATTAAGTCCAGAAGATAGACGTTATATATACACATATAACTGTTGGCGTAGACATGCTGCGAGATTTCAAAATACTGATTGCTAATTCCTAATGATTCGTATGGCAATTCTCATTACAAGATGCGAATGAGTAAATGATGGGGTTTCAATGAATAATTATAATGACTTTTTGGAGAGGCTAAAGTCAAAGGGTAATGAAGTTGTTGGTACATCTGCTAATAATGTGGTGGAATGTAAAAGGTTCCCTGGTAACGATGGTGTATATCTCAAGGTTATAATAAGGTTAGTCTGACTGAAAAGTCGAAGTTGACTTGCTGGAGCTGTGACAAAACTGGCTACTTTGAATAGGAGTCGCAAAGTTATTTTTGCTAATAAATGCCAAAGAATCTGACGAGGATACGTTGTTTAAACTTTTACTTTCATTTCGAGAGTTTTTCGGGTATATAACTGTGGGTAACATGTGGTTGGATCATCATCTCGATTGCTCATCATTCGAAGTGTCTTCAGAAATTTTCGAAGGGTTTGAACACAGATTGTAATCGTTAACATACATTTGATGTTCTAACACAGTTTTGAAGTCAAAATATAGCTTGTGAAAGATGTAAGGATCTAAGAGTGATGATTTTGGTCATATCTCAAGTTGAATTTTGAGATTTCAAAATCAGAATATGTAATTAAATTTTGAATGAGTATGGTTGTTTTGATTTCTATAAAAGAATGTATATTGTTGTGAAAGTAGGGAGTATAATGGATGATTTGCTGAATCAGATTCGAAGAATGTAACATATTAATTGTGAATTTATATATCTCTCGGGTATTAACTACCCGTTAAAAAAAATTTTCACAATTAATATTTTGTACAAAAGAATTTTATTACAGTCTTTATGAAAATATATATATGTATATTTTCTTCAGATGTAACATAGATTTAATGAGCTAATGTTAAATTAAACTCATTTGATTTACGGTTGAAACTAGAATTGAATAATCCCTAAAGGCTTTAAAAAGTACATAACTCTTACGCAGTATTTCTTTAATGACATTGAAATTATGAATCAATACTTCGTTATTTGTTGATGTATGATGTTCGGTTCGTGGAATTCTTATGAATTTCGCAAAGTACGAATGATGTTATCTGAAAAGTTTCGGGTACATCGTTGATGAAAGTGTAAAATCAAATATATACTTGATTTATTATGAATTGGAATTTGTTGAATTGCGACAGAGATTGTAGTTAACGCTGGTTAAGTTGCGGCCGAAGGACGTACATTATTACATATTTGTAATATGAATTAACCGAGTAGTTAAGATTCACACACAATAGCTTAGCACGGAAAGATTTATTTCAAAATATATATATATATATATAAATAATATACATATAATTTCTTCAGAGGGAATGAGTTAATTCTTCATAACTCGTTGATACAATATACACGTTATTGATTCGTAATGATGTCCACAGTGATTCTTGAACTGACGGAGTTTATGATGTTATCGGTTTTGTTGATTCGGATGTTGACTGTACTGACGATGCTGGTAACGCTGACGGTACTGTTGATGCTGTTGGTAAAGCAAGTTTAGCTTGTTAATCACACACCATTTTAGTCAGGGTTTCTACTCTTCCTTCTATCATTTTGGTTCACTTAACTGATTTATGGTTAGGGCTAGATTAGATAATCTCTAAGACTTTAGAGATTACATAATCGCCGCGGAATGTTTCTCCAATGAAGTTATGAATTAATACTTCGTCAGTTATTGTTGTTGGCACTCCTTGGTATCTATGGTGCGTATGACGTTGATGCTCATGGGAGAGATTGTGAAGTTGAGGTTTACGACGCGGTTGTGGTTGGAGGTGGTAATGGTACTGTTGGCGTTGATGATGGTGGTACTGGTTATGCTGCTGATGCTACTGCTGGTGTTTGTAATCTCTACACCATATTCTCCAAAGCCACTACCCGAGCGCGAAGCTCGTTGACTTCTTCTATTACACCGGGGTGATTGTCGGTTCGGACGAGTGGATAACTAAAATCTAAAATTTGATGTAATATATAATCGTGACGAGATACTCTGGAAATGAGCGAGAAAATGGTGTTTCGGACAGGTTCGCCGGTAAGTGCTTCAGGTTCTTCGTCAAGAGGGCAATGTGGTGGATGGAAGGGATCACCTTCTTCTTGTCTCCAATGATTGAGGAGGCTACGAACCCATCCCCAATTCATCCAGAATAGGTGATGACTGATTGGTTGATCTATTCCGGTCACACTGCTTTCGGAGCTTGAATGGGATTCCATTTCGGAATCTGAGTGACTTGAACTGATGACGAATTCCATTTCGTACGATTGGATAAAGGATTTTTTTTTCCGATATGAAATGATTTTGGCTAACGGATGGTATTCTAATTACATAGAATATATATATATATATATATATATATATATATATATATATATATATATATATATATATATATATATATATATATATATATATATATATATATATATAGATCAAAAGATTTCGTAGATTACGGAGGACTTTGCGGGATATGTCAGGCAAAGTTTAAAGTAACAGATACGATAAGATATGATTTAGCAGATATGCTAAGATATGAATTTTTGTCTATACACTATTTATGCAATCAATGCAGCAAGACGTGTCTTAGATTAAAAATGATAAGCAGGTAATTTCTCGAGGATGATAAGTAGTTAATTTTTGACACAAAATGATAAGCAAAACTTTTGACATGCAGACACGGTCGAAGTCCAGACTCACTAATGCATCCTATCGACTTATCAGTTAGACACACTAATGCAGACCTGGTTCGCTAAGACCACTGCTCTGATACCAACTGAAAGGACTCATTCATATACATTATAAACGATTCACAATAGTTGATTACATTGCGAGGTATTTGACCTCTATATGATACATTTTACAAACATTGCATTCGTTTTTAAAAGACAAACTTTCTTTACATCGAAAATTGACAGGCATGCATACCATTTCATAATATCCACTATCCAACTATAAATTGATTTAATAATAATCTTTGATGAACTCAATGACTCGAATGCAACGTTCTTCGAAATATGCTATGAAAGACTCCAAGTAATATCTTTAAAATGAGCAAATACACAGCGGAAGATTTCTTTAACACCTGAGAATAAACATGCTTTAAAGTGTCAACCAAAAGGTTGGTGAGTTCATTAGTTTATCATAATCATTTATTTCCATCATTTTAATAGACCACAAGAATTTCATTTCCAGTTCTCATAAATATACGTCCCATGCATAGAGACAAAAATAATCATTCATATGGTGAACACCTGGTAACCGACATTAACTAGATACATATAAGAATATCCCCTATCATTCCGGGATCCTCCTTCGGACATGATATAAATTTCGAAGTACTAAAGCATCCGGTACTTTGGATGGGGTTTGTTAGGCCCAATAGATCTATCTTTAGGATTCGCGTCAATTAGGGTGTCTGTTCCCTAATTCTTAGATTACCAGACTTTAATAAAAAGGGGCATATTCGATTTCGATAATTCAACCATAGAATGTAGTTTCAATTACTTGTGTCTATTTCGTCAAACATTTATAAAAGCGCATGTATTCTCAGTCCCAAAAATATAAAGGGTAAAAAGGCAAATGAAACTCACCATACTGTATTTCGTAGTAAAACAACATATAACGTCATTGAACAAGTGCAAGGTTGGCCTCAGATTCACGAACGTATCAATATTGAGATTCAATATTGCAGGAAAGGTAAGTAGACGCAACGGAAATGATAAACACTATATTGACCTCACGAGCATACCCATGAACCATACTCAATCACCTCCATAGCTATAACCCATAATTTCCTTAATCCTATCCTACTCGAAAAACAATTTCGAAATCACTCGGACAGCACTCCGTCGTAATATTTTATGTATACTAATAATATCTTGAAATAATACGGAGTAAATATATATATGTAAATCGATTGAGAGAGTTTAGAGAAAAAATATTTTCAAGTTTCTATGAAATAATGAAACCTATTGAATTCTATTTATAATAGATTTTTGAATTATTAAAGTGAATTATTAAAGTATGAATTATTAAAGTGAATTATTAAAGTATGAATTATTAAAGTATGAATTATTAAAGTGAATTATTAAAGTATGAATTATTAAAGTGAATTATTAAAGTTAAAGTAAAGTAAATATAAAGTAAAGGTAAAGTTTAAGTATAGTAAAAGTATAAAATTATGTACGTATAATATGCGTATAAATATATATAATATTAATTTAAATCATTATATATATTTAATAAAATAAAATATAAATATAAATATCGTTATCTTTATCATACTAGTTAAGTAATGAGTTGTCAAAAGTGGTTCTAGATATTTATAAAAGTTATATACGTTTTAATAATAAAGTTCTTTTTAAACTGAAAACGTTTTTGTACGTTTGAAACTAAATAGATCAATCGAGTCTTTATGAGATTCAATCTTCCACTATCCTTTGTCTAGTTCTCAATGATTGATAATTTGTTCTTATTTATAAATTACTTTACCATTTTCTGAATATTGTTAAAATGGAAAGATTTCTCAAATCAACGTGGGCCTTTCAACAGAGACTTGTAATCATAATTCAATATATCTGATAATTCAATCATTTGATCTTGTCTTCTAATTCCATTGATAAACATTTTGAAACAGATACAATCATATAAAGTATTTAATCTAATATTTTGTTTACGTTTCAAGTTATAATATATATACACATATACATATATAATCATATTCGTTTAATGGTTCGTGAATCGTTGGAACTTGGTCGAGGTTGAATGAATGTACGAACATAGTTTAAAATTCTTGAAATTTAACTTAACAAATATTGCTTATCGTGTCGGAAATATATAAAGATTAAAGTTTAAATTTGGTTGGAAATTTCCGGGTTGTCACATTCTCAGCCCAAAAATATAGATTGCAAAAGCAATTAAAAAGGGAGCAAATGAAACTCACCTTAGCAGCACATAAAGTCATTCATCAAAAAGTGACCGTAACTTGGAATGCAAGATTAACCGTAGATCTCAACCTAGAGAACATATGTTGGTCAATACATGTCTAACAAACTAGGTTGGGTCATAGTGTATCACAATCCTAATGCTCGAGATCGACATACAAAAGTTATCCAAAGTCGTTTCAAAAAGTCAATTTTGACAATAATTCAACAAAACGAGACGTACCTTATATATGGATTCATTTACTCGGTTGGTAATATTCAAAAATTCAAATTATCAATCTTACAAACAAGTTGTTTAAATATTAATTGCAGATTCAAAAGCAATTTCAATTAACGTCAATCATAATTCAGTTGATCATATCTTTTAATCCGTTCATCGAAACTATTCGATATCTAAATGAAAAGTTATTGTTTTTCGCCAGCTTTCCAAAAACATGTATATCATATACCTTTTACCAGTAATATATGTATTTAATTTGTGATTCATTATAAACTGTTTAACGACAAAATTTAGCATACAAGCATGCTTAAATATATATACTCGAGCACTAGACATGGATACACAATTAATATATAAAAGATAAAATATGAGTGCTTACGTATCAATATTGAGATTCAATATTGTAGAAAAGTACATAGACACAACGGAGATGATAAACACTAGGTTTGACTTGCGAACAGTACCCATGAATATTACCCATAACCTCCATAGCTATAACCCATATTTTCCTTAGCTCTATCCCGCTCGTAAAACTTGTTTTTAAATTACTCGAACGGCACTCCGTCGTAGTATTTTATGTATAATACTAATTAATAATACTAATATTAATAAGATTAATAATAATATTAATCTTAATATTAATAATAAAATAATAATAATAATAATAATAATAATAATAATAATAATAATAATAATAATAATAATAATAATATAATAAATAAATATAATGCATACGGATTGAGGATAGATGGATAGATGAAAAGGTGTAAAAACTGAACCCAAACTCGAGCAATTTATAGAACCTTTTCTGAAAAAGTACCCCATGCGATCGCATTGGATTTGTGCTTCAAGGCCATGCGATCGCATGGCCCTCTGATCCAGCTCACAAACTTTTAACTTTTTGTTTGTCGACATAATTTTATATAATATATTTATTATATTTAATTTATATAATTAATTATATATTATATTAAATTCACATGCATAGTTGACTTGTAATTTTCATTCCGATGACTCGTACGTTGTCACTCGACTTATGTCCCGATTCCGGTTTCTCGAACGCATTTTCGTACACTTAGAAAACTCGCAATTTACGTTTTGTGACTCGTACCTTTGTAAAAATATAGTCTTAAATTATCAATAAACTATATCATTCAAAGTGTATCTTAAACTTTCGAGTGTTTTGGTCATTTACTTCTATAAATCATTGTCTCGCTATTTGTTGATATATATATATATATATAATAACAAATCATTTTATGACCAAGTTAATATATATTTTCAACATTCATAAACACGTTTTAAATATACGTCGCAAGTTATTCATACAATTAATATTCCAACTTATCATATATAGTCAAATAAATATTTAAACCAATAAGTTTAATGTACGGTATTAAACAATTAAAACTTTGTTACGTTTTCAAGTTATAGTATATATATGTATCTATTTACATATAATGGTTTGCGAATCGTTGACAACAACCGAAGGGTACTTGAATAGTTCAAAAATTTTGAGATTCAGTTTTACAGACTTTGCTTATCGTGTCGAAAACATTAAATCACTTAAAGATAAAGTTTAAATTTGGTCAGAAATTTCCGGGTCATCACAGTACCTACCCGTTAAAGAAATTTTGTCCCGAAATTTAAGTGAGGTCGTCATGGCTAACAATAGAAATGTTTTCATGACGAATATGAGTTGATAAATAGAATTTTATCACCGTTGATTTATATGGATAAAACAATCTGATTTCTCGAAGCGTATGAGAGAAGTTATCGTAAAAGAGTGAAATGAAAGAATAGAGATTCGTCTTAGCTTTTGACATAGTTACGATTGATTTCCGGAATTTAAGGAATAGAAAATCTTCATAATCTAAATAAGATTTGATTCTTCGGAATTTGAGGAAATTAGGATTTTCTTTGATTAAATGCGTAATCTGCCTCGATTGCTATGTCTGATATTTCGCTATAAATTGACCTCTTTCATTTCATTTGTTTTCATCACTCCTATAATCTTCTTCCTTATTTAATACTTCTTAATAGATTGTGAAAATGCTTCATCCAGTTCTGATTCTTGATATACTCCTAACTTTCATATATATCATTCTTCTTTTTCATCTGCCGCCGGAGGAATCTATTCACTTTTACTATACTCTTAGCTTTATAGTGTTTTTAGTTCTCCCGTTTCTTTATATTGCTATACGCATTGATATACATGGTTTGTAAATTTTGGGTTTGTTATCGGGATTATATTCTCCTTTATATTTCGAAGCTTCATGCTTTCGTTCTCTCTTCCCGCCTTCAAGTCAAGCGAATAATGGTCCAGAATTCGTAGGTATGGAGTTTTGGATGAACATAGTTAATGTTCTAAGAAGGGAATTGTAATGGCACGATCTTGATTTGTCAAATTGCCAGAATATCCGGAAAAGACCGAATCATCAAGAAATATATTTTCTTGATATACTTAGAGATTATATAGAATGAAAGAGTTATATAACATGGTTCATGATGAGGGTGGGATATGTGAATCTTTATCACGTTCCATTAGAAACTCAGCATGACTTACTGTAATATAATCACGTTGATCAAGTGTCATTATATTATACTAATTCATGCTTCAGTTCCCAACACTACTTCAAAACATTCATATTTTAAACATGAAGGTTTCAGAATTTAGAAACTAAAATAGTTTCTTTTATGATGTAATACAGATAGCGCGAAGATATGAATGATTTCAGATAAGAATAGTTATGAAGATATCTCCAGAAATATCGAGGATATTTATAATGAAAGATACGAAGATATCTTAGAATTTCTAATATCAGAGGATGATGAAGAATATTGTCCGCAAGAGTTTAGATTCGGAAGCAAGGTATTGGTCAATGGCTTCAGCAAATACTGAATCATTTGGATTCTTGGAAGGCAGGTTTCGTCTTTGTGATTTATCCACAGCCTCCTTCATACTTTGCTCAATCCGTTTTCCAGTTCCAAACCTTTTTTTTTTCTGAGCTTTGCCAACACACTATTCTTTATCATCAAACTTTTTACTGTTAAGGTCATTTACAGTTTTTGCTGCTTCATCAGTACTTTTCAAAATTTCGAGAACTAGTTCGCGGTTTAAGGTGTTTTTCAGAAACTTCACATTCGAAGTAAGTAAGTCTAGGAGATAAACATTATATGTATATATATAACTGTTGGCGTAGAATTGCTGCGAAATTCGAAATACTGATTGCTAATTCCCGGTAGTTGGTATGGTAATTACCGTTACAAGATGTGGATGAGTACATGATAGGGTTTCAATGAACAATTATAATGGTTTTTCGGAGAGACTTTAAGTCACAGATTAATGAATTTGCTGGTACATTTACTGTTAATGTGGTGGAACATGAAATGTTCCCCAGTAACAAAAACGTATATGCCAAAGTTACAAGTCTGAAAGGTCATCGTTGACTGGTTGAACGGTTGATAATACTGGATACTTTTGAAAAGGAATTGCAAGGTTATTTTCGGTAAAAACAATGCTAATGGATCTTGCACAGATTTAAAGTCAAAGTATAGCTTTGAAAGAAGTAGAGATCTAAGAATGATGACACCGGTTCAGAGTTATGACTTGGATTCTGATCCGTCAATATCAGAATATGTAATTGAATTTGTATGAAAATGATTGTATATCATTGTGAGCATTGTTAATAATTTTTGAATCAAAGTTGAAGAATGTATAGTGTAACATATTAATTGCGAACTTATATATTTCTCGGGTATTACCTACCCGTTAAAGACTTCACAATTAATACTTTGTACAAAAGAATTTTTATTACCGTCTTTATGAAAATATATGTATGTATATTTTCTTCAGATGTAACACAGATTTAATGAGTTAATATCATATTAAGCTCATTTAATTTTCGGCTTGACTTAGAAATGATTAATCTCTAAAACATTAAAGATTACATCATCTTTGCGGAGTATTTCGCTAATGTAATCAATACTTCATTATTTATTCTTATTCCTCGATGAAGGATGTTGATGCTCGTGGAATTTTTTTTTTTTGTGAACCTTACAAGGCACAGATGATGTTTTCTGGAATGTTTTGAGTACATCGAAAATGAAAATGTAAAATCAATTATGTAATTGAATAATACACTTGGTTTATTATGAAATGTAATTCATTAAGTTGAAACAGAGATTGTAGTTAACAATGGTTAAGTTGTTAAGGAAGGATGTACATCATTGCATATTAGTAATATGAACTAACCGAGTAGTACCTACCAGTTAAGATTCACGCGTAATAGCTTAGTACGAAAAGATTTATTTTGATTTCAAATTTCATATATATTAAATATACATAAAATTTCTTCAGGGAAAATGAGTTAATACTTCATCGGTTATTGTTGCTGGTATTTCTTGGTAACTACGATGCGTATGACGTTGATGTTCAAGGTACATATTGTGATGTTGAGGCTTGTGGTGCGGATGTTGTTGGTGGTGGTAATGGTACTGTTTGTGTTGTTGTCGGTGGTACTGTTGATGCCGGTGATTCTGCTGGTGCTTGTAACCTTTGCACCATATTCTCCAAAGCCACTACCCGAGCGCGAAGCTCGTTGACTTCTTCTACTACACCGGGATGATTGGCGGTTCGGACGAGCGGATGAATAAGATACAGAATTTGAGATAGTATATGATCATGACGAGATATTCTAGAGATGAGAGAGAAAATGGTATTACGAACAGGTTCGCCGGTAAGTGCTTCAGGTTCTTCGCCAAGAGGGCAATGTGGTGGATGGAATGGATCACCTTCTTCTTGTCTCCAATAATTAAGTAGACTACGAACCCATCCCCAATTCATCCAGAATAGATGATGGCTAATTGGTTGATCCATTCCGGTTACACTGTCTTCGGAATTCAGGTGAATATCCATATCGGAATAGCTGTCAGAGTTTAAGGAATTTGAACTAGATACGGGATTCATCTTACACGATTAGATAAAGGATTTTTGGTATGAAATGATTTTTGGGTATCGGATGATATTCTAATTACATAGAATACCAATATATAGTACAAGGGATCCCGCAAATTACGGAGAAATTTTCGAAAGCTGTCAGGTAAAGTTGACAGTAACAGATATGCTAAGATATGAAATTTGGTCTATACACTATCTATGCAATCAATGCAATAAGACGCGTTTAGACTTAAGATGATAGACAGGTATTTCCGATAAGAAATGATAAGCAAAACTTTTGACATGCAGACACAGTCGAAGTCCAGACTTACTAATGTATCCTAACAATTATCAGTTAGACACACTCATGCAAGACCTGGTTCACTAAGACCAACGCTCTGATACCAACTGTGACGATCGCTCCAAATCCATATGGACGAACACGTCATTCATCGATTTCATTGCGAGGTATTTGACCTCTATATGATACGTTTTGTAAATATTGCATTCTTTTGAAAAGGCACATCATAAATGAATATTTAAATCAAAGGTTTTCGACAGCTGATGATTTCTACATATAGACAATCACCGTAATATAATAGTTTACAATAGTACTTCCGTTGACAATGCAGTCAAAATAAGATACATGGTGATGATTTGGTGAATGCAACGTTTCCTTGAAAAATATGCCATGTAAGACTCCATGCATATAGCTTGTCTAACATATAAGCAAACAGCGGAAGACTTCTAGGGAACCTGAGAATAAACATGCTAACAAGTGTCAACACAAAGGTTGGTGAGTTCATAGTTTTAATGTTTTGCATAATCTGTACATAAAGGTGGATCACAAGATTTCAGTTGTTTCATCCAGAAACGTTTATCAAAATATTCTACAAGATTGAGCACCCTGGTAACTAAACTTTAACGTTATAATAAGTACCCCTATTTTAACATACATGCAACCAACATGTACAATACATGCAAACCAACGTGTACTAAACTCAAATAGCATACGTCTGTTTTATAGTTCAGGCTAGGGTTTCTATACCTGGAACAGACGGGGATGTCAAGCCCTATGGATCCATATACAACTACTCGCGCCCACCAGTTCTTATAACTGGCAGTTACTAGTTACCAAAGCTTAGGGATTTACGATTCAAACTCGGTGTAGAATTTAGTATGTACTTGTATCCATTGCGTTTAAAATAAAGTGCATGTATTCTCAGCCAAAAATATAGATTGCAAAAGCAATTAAAAAGGGAGCAAATGAAACTCACCTTAGCAGCACATAAGGTCATTCATCAAAAAGTGACCGTAACTTGGAATGCAAGATTAACCGTAGATCTCAACCTAGAGAACATATGTTGGTCAATACATGTCTAACAAACTAGGTTGGGTCATAGTGTATCACAATCCTAATGCTCGAGATCGACATACAAAAGTTATCCAAAGTCGTTTCAAAAAGTCAATTTTGACAATAGTTCAACAAAACGAGACGTACCTTATATAAGGATTCATTTACTCGGTTGGTAATATTCAAAAATTCAAATTATCAATCTTACAAACAAGTTGTTTAAATATTAATTGCAGATTCAAAAGCAATTTCAATTAACGTCAATCATAATTCAGTTGATCATATCTTTTAATCCGTTCATCGAAACTATTCGATATCTAAATGAAAAGTTATTGATTTTTCGCCAGCTTTCCAAAAACATGTATATCATATACCTTTTACCAGTAATATATGTATTTAATTTGTGATTCATTATAAACTGTTTAACGACGAAATTTAGCATACAAGCATGCTTAAATATATATACTCGAGCACTAGTCATGGATACACAATTAATATATAAAAGATAAAATATGGGTGCTTACGTATCAATATTGAGATTCAATATTGTAGAAAAGTACGTAGACACAACGGAGATGATAAACACTAGGTTTGATTTGCGAACAGTACCCATGAATATTACCCATAACCTCCATAGCTATAACCCATATTTTCCTTAGCTCTATCCCGCTCGTAAAACTTGTTTTTAAATTACTCGAACGGCACTCCGTCGTAGTATTTTATGTATAATACTAATTAATAATACTAATATTAATAAGATTAATAATAATATTAATCTTAATATTAATAATAATAATAATAATAATAATAATAATAATAATAATAATAATATAATAAATAAATATAATGCATACGGAGTGAGGATAGATGGATAGATGAAAAGGTGTAAAAACTGAACCCAAACTCGAGCAATTTATAGAACCTTTTCTGAAAAAGTACCCCATGCGATCACTTGGGATTTGTGCTTCAAGGCCATGTGATCGCATGACCCTCTGATCCAGCTCACAAACTTTTAACTTTTTGTTTATCGACATAATTTTATATAATATATTTAATATATTTAATTTATATAATTAATTATATATTATATTAAATTCACATGCATAGTTGACTTGTAATTTTCGTTCCGATGACTCGTACGTTGTCACTCGACTTATGTCCCGGTTCTGGTTTCTCGAACGCATTTTCGTACGCTTAGAAAACTCGCAATTTACGTTTTGTGACTCGTACCTTTGTCAAAATATAGTCTTAAATTATCAATAAACTATATCATTCAAAGTGTATCTTAAACTTTCGAGTGTTTTGGTCATTTACTTCTATAAATCATTGTCTCGCTATTTGTTGATATATATATATATATATATATATGTATAATAACAAATCGTTTTATGACCAAGTTAATATATATTTTCAACATTCATAAACACGTTTTAAATATACGTCGCAAGTTATTCATACAATTAATATTCCAACTTATCATATATATTCAAATAAATATTTAAACCAATAAGTTTAATGTACCGTATTAAACCATTAAAACTTTGTTACGTTTTTAAGTTATAGTATATATATGTATCTATTTACATATAATGGTTTGCGAATCGTTGAGAACAACCGAAGGGTACTTGAATAGTTCAAAAATTTTGAGATTCGGTTTTACAGACTTTGCTTATCGTGTCGAAAATATTAAATCATTTAAAGATAAAGTTTAAATTTGATCAGAAATTTCCGGGTCATCACAGTTAGCATATGGTTAGTATATATTTTTGTCAATTCATCCCGTAGTCAAATTAACCATTTTTAACCAATTTTGTTTTACCCATAACTTCTTTGTTTTAAATCCGTTTTGAGTGAATCAACTTGCTATGGTTTCATATTGAACTGTATTTTATAAAACTAGACAGAAAAAGTATAGGTTTATAGTCGGAAATACAAGTTACAAGTCATTTTTATAGAGGTAGTCATTTCAGTCGAAAAAACGACGTCTTGATGACCATTTTGAAAAACATATTTTCGCTTTGAGTTTAACCATGATTTTTGGATATAGTTTCATGTTCAGAAGAAAAATCATTTTCTCAGAAGAACAACTTTTAAATCAAATTTTATCATAGTTTTTAATTATCTAACCCAAAATAACCCCCGATTTTACTATGAAGCGTATGTCCGGTTTTATGGCGTTCTTCGTGTTTCCAGGTTTTAAATAATTAAGTTAGCATATCTTATAGATATATAACATGTGTTTATTTGATTTTAAAAGTCAAGTTAGAAGGATTAACTTTGTTTGCAAACAAGTTTAGAATTAACTAAACTATGTTCTAGTTATTACGAGTTTAAATCTTCGAATAAGATAGTTATATATATATATGAATCGAATGATGTTATGAACATCATTACTACCTCAAGTTTAGTAGGTAAACCTACTGGAAGTGGCAAGAAATGATCTAGCTTCAAAGGATCTTGGATGGCTTGAAAGTTCTTGAAGTAGAATCATGACACGAAAACAAGTTCAAGTAAGATTTTTACTCGAATTAAGATAGTTTATAGTTATAGAAATTGAATCAAAGTTTGAATATGAATTATACCTTGAATTAGAATGATAATAGACTGTAAATATCAGAGGTTTCTTGATCTTAGATGATTACTTGGAATGGATTAGAAAGCTTGGAAGTAGACTTGTAAACTTGAAAGTGTTCTTGAAGTGTTCTTGAGTAGTTGTTTTGTAAGTTGGTTTATGTATAGATTTAAGAGCTAGATTGATGTAGATTTTGATGAATATGGTGAAGAACACTTAGAACATCAAGAAATATTTTGAGAGAGATCAATTTGATGCATAAAAATTGGAAAATGAAAGTGATATGGTTGGTGAAGAATTTCGTGAACCATGGCTTGTCATATAGCCTCCATTACTTTGTATTTTTGTGAGATATTTTATGATAGTTGCCAAATGATGGTTCACACATATCTTGGTGACTCACAAGGGCTGATAATAGCTAATCATTGAAGTGTATATACCAATAGTATGTACATCTAGGAGCTGTGTATTGTACGAGTACGAATACGGGTGCATACGAGTAGAATTGTTGATGAAAATGAATGAGAATGCAATTGTAGGCATTTTTTTTAAAGTAGAAGTGATTTGATATATGTCTTGAAGTCTTTCAAAAGTGTACTAATACATCTTAATATACTACATGTATATACATTTTAACTGAGTCGTTAAGTCATCGTTAGTCGTTACATGTAAGTGTTGTTTTGAAACCTTTAAGTTAACGATCTCATTTAATGTTATTAACCCATTGTTTATTATATCTAATGAGATGTTAAATTATTACATTATCATGATATCATGATGTATTAATATATCTTAATATGGTATATATACATTAAAATGTCGATACGATGATAATCGTTACATATATGTCTTGTTTCGCAATTCTTAAGTCAGTAGTCTTGTTTTTACATATGTAGTTCATTGTTAACATACTTAATGATTTATATAATTATCATTTTATAATGTTAAATATAGTGTAACAATATCTTAATATGATACATATGTATTTAGTAAGACGTTGTTATAACGATAATCGTTATATATATATATTTTCGAATTTCTTGACTTAGTAATCTCATTTTTATGTATATAACCCATTGTTAATATACCTAGTGAGATACTTACTTATCATAATATCATGTTAACTATATATATATATATATATATATATATATATATATATATATATATATATATATATATATATATATATATATATATATATATCATATAGTTTTTACAAGTTTTTAACGTTCGTGAATCACCTGTCAACTTGGGTGGTCAGTTGTCTTCATGAAACCTATTTCAAATAATCAAGTCTTAAAATGTTTGATTGCTTAACATGTTGGAAACATTTAATCATGTAATTATCAATTTCAATTAATAAATGTAAACATGGAAAAGTTCGGGTCACTACAGTACCTACCCGTTAAATAAATTTCGTCCCGAAATTTTAAGCAGTTGGAGGTGTTGACGTATCTTCTGGAAATAGGTGCGGGTATTTCTTCTTCATCTGATCTTCACATTGCCAGGTGAACTCGGGTCCTCTACGAGCATTCCATCGAACCTTAACAATTGGTATTTTATTTTGCTTAAGTCTTTTAACCTCACGATCCATTATTTCGACGGGTTCTTCGATGAATTGAAGTTTTTCATTGATTTGAATTTCGTCTAACGGAATAGTGAGATATTTTTTAGCAAAATATTTCTTCAGATTCGAGACATGAAAAGTATTATGTGAAATGTCCCGTTCATATTGATTATAAACGTTCCATATTAATTGATTTCATCGCGAGGTTTTGACCTCTATATGAGACGTTTTTCAAAGACTGCATTCATTTTTAAAACAACCATAACCTTTATTTTATCTATAAAGGTTTAAAAAGCATTACGTAGATTATCAAATAATGATAATCTAAAATATACCGTTTACACATAACCATTACATAATGGTTTATAATAAGAATATATTACATCAAAAATAAGTTTCTTGAATGCAGTTTTTACATAATATCATACAAGCATGGACTCCAAATCTTGTCCTTATTTTAGTATGCAACAGCGGAAGCTCTTAGTAATCACCTGAGAATAAACATGCTTAAAACGTCAACAAAAATGTTGGTGAGTTATAGGTTTAACCTATATATTATCAAATCATAATAATAGACCACAAGATTTCATATTTCAATATACATCCCATACATAGAGATAAAATTCATTCATATAGTGAACACCTGGTAACCGACATTAACAAGATGCATATAAGAATATCCCCTATCATTCCGGGAAATCCTTCGGACATGATAAAAACGAATTCGAAGTACTAAAGCATCCGGTACTTTGGATGAGGTTCGTTAGGCCCAATAGATCTATCTTTAGGATTCGCGTCAATTAGTAGATCAGTTTACTAATTCTTAGGCTACCAAGCAAAAGGGGCATATTCGGCTTCGATCATTCACCCATATAATGTAGTTTCATTTACTTGTGTCTATTTCGTAAAACATTTATAAAACTGCATGTATTCTCATCCCAAAATATTAGATTTTAAAAGTGGGACTATAACTCACTTTCACAGATTTTTACTTCGTCGAAAAGTAAGACTTGGCCACTGGTCGATTCATGAACCTATAACAAATATGTACATATATATCAAAGTATGTTCAAAATATATTTACAACACTTTTAATACATTTTGATGTTTTAAGTTTATTAAGTCAGCTGTCCTCGTTAGTAACCTACAACTAGTTGTCCAAAGTTAGATGTACAGAAAAAATTGATATATATTATCTTGAATCAATTCACGACCCAGTGTATACACGTCTCAGGCTAGATCACAACTCAAAGTATATATATTTTTGGAATCAACCTCAACCCTGTATAGCTAACTCCCACATTACTGCATATAGAGTGTCTATGGTTGTTCCAAATAATATATACACATGGGTCGATATGATATGTCAAAACATTTGTATACGTGTCTATGGTATCCCAAGATTACATAATATATTAGAATACATGTATAATACAATATAAGTTAGCTAAAATATGATTAATATAGATTTGTTACCAATTTTAACGTAGCTACAACAAGAAAAAATATCCAATCTTGTTTTACCCATAACTTATTCGTTTTAAATCCGTTTTGAGTGAATCAAATCGCTATGATTTCATATTGAACTATATTTTATGAATCTAGACAGAAAAAGTATAGGTTTATAGTCGGAAATATAAGTTACAAGTCGTTTTTGTAAAGGTAGTCATTTCAGTCGAAAGAACGACGTCTAGATGACCATTTTGGAAAACATACTTCCACTTTGAGTTTAACCATAATTTTTGGATATAGTTTCATGTTCATAAGAAAAATCATTTTCTCAGAATAAAAACTTTTAAATCAAAGTTTATCATAGTTTTTAATTAATTAACCCAAAACAGCACGCGGTGTTACTACGACGGCGTATATCCGGTTTTACGGTATTTTTCGTGTTTTCAGGTTTTAAATCATTAAGTTAGCATATCATATAGATATAGAACATGTGCTAAGTTGATTTTAAAAGTCAAGTTAGAAGGATTAACTTTTGTTTACAAACAAGTTTAGAATTAACTAAACTATGTTCTAGTGATTACATGTTCAAATCTTCGAATAAGATAGTTTTATATGTATGAATCGAATGATGTTATGAACATCATTACTACCTCAAGTTTAGTAGGTAAACCTACTGGAAGTGACAAGAAATGATCTAGCTTTAAAGGATCTTGGATGGCTTGAAAGTTCTTGAAGTAGAATCATGACACGAAAACAAGTTCAAGTAAGATTTCCACTCGAAATAAGATTGTTATAGTTATAGAAATTGAATCAAAGTTTTAATATGAGTATTACCTTATATTATAAAGATATCTTACAGTAAATAAGAAAGATTTCTTGAGTTTGGATGATCACTCTACAAGATTGGAAGTAAGCTAGCAAACTTGGAAGTATTCTTGATTTTATGAAACTAGAACTTGTAGAATTTATGAAGAACACTTAGAACTTGAAGATAGAACTTGAGAGAGATCAATTAGATGAAGAAAATTGAAGAATAAAAGTGTTTGTAGGTTTTTTTGGTCGTTGGTATATGGATTAGATATAAAGGATGTGTAATTTTGTTTACATGTAAATAAGTCATGAATGATTACTCATATTTTTATAATTTTATGAGATATTTCATGCTAGTTGCCAAATGATGGTTCCCACATGTGTTAGGTGACTCACATGGGCTGCTAAGAGCTGATCATTGGAGTGTATATACCAATAGTACATATATCTAAAAGCTGTGTATTGTACGAGTACGAATACGGGTGTATACGAGTAGAATTGTTGATGAAACTGAACGAGGATGTAATTGTAAGAACTTTTGTTAAGTAGAAGTATTTTGATAAGTGTCTTGAAGTCTTTCAAAAGTGTATGAATGCATATTAAAACACTACATGTATATACTTTTTAACTGAGTCGTTAAGTCATCGTTAGTCGTTACATGTAAATGTTGATTTGAAACCTTTAAGTTAACAATCTTGTTAAATGTTGTTAACCCATTGTTTATTAAATCAAATGAGATGTTAAATTATTACATTATCATGATATCATGATGTATTAATATATCTTACTATGATATATATACATTAAATGTCGTTACAACGATAATCGTTACATATATGTCTCGTTTCAAAATCATTAAGTTAGTAGTCTTGTTTTTACATATGTAGTTCATTGTTAATATACTTAATGATATGTTTACTTATCATAATATCATGTTAACTATATATATATATATATATATATATATATATATATATATATATATATATATATATATATATATATATATATATATCCATATATATGTCATCATATAGTTTTTACAAGTTTTAACGTTCGTGAATCACCGGTCAACTTGGATGGTCAAATGTCTATATGAAACCTATTTCAATTAATCAAGTCTTAACAAGTTTGATTGCTTAACATGTTGGAAACACTTAATCATGTAAATAACACTTTCATTTAATATATATAAACATGGAAAAGTTCGGGTCACTACATTATGTACGTCGGCGAGTTGTTGAGGTAATTCAAGTCGGTAAGCTACTGGTCCGACACGATCTATAATCTTGAATGGCCCAATGTACCTTGGATTTAGTTTCTCCAGTTTACCAAATCGAACAATGCCTTTCCAAGGTGAAACCTTAAGCATGACCATCTCTCTAATTTCAAATTCTATATCTTTTCTTTTAAGTTCCGCGTAACTCTTTTGTCGACTTTGGGCGGCTTTCAATCGTTGTTGAATTTAAATGATTTTCTCGGTAGTTTCTTGGATTATCTCTGGACCCGTAACTTGTCTATCCCAACTTCACTCTAACAAATTGGAGACCTGCACTTTCTACCATAAAGTGCCTCAAACGGTGCCATCTCAATACTCGAGTGGTAACTGTTGTTGTAGGAAAACTCTGCTAACGGTAGATGTCGCTCCCAAATGTTTCCAAAATCAATAACACATGCTCGTAGCATGTCTTCAAGTGTTTGTATTATCCTTTTGCTCTGCCCATCAGTTTATGGGTAATAGGCAGTACTCATGTCTAGACGAGTTCCCAATGCTTGTTGTAACGTTTGCCAAAATCTTGAAACAAATCTACCATTCCTATAAGAGATAATACAGACTGGTACTCCATGTTTGGAGACTACTTCTTTCAAGTATAGTCGTGCCAACTTCTCCATTTTATCATCTTCTCTCATTGGCAGAAAGTGCACTGATTTGGTGAGACGATCGACTATTACCCAAATAGTGTCATAACCACTTGCAGTCCTTGGCAATTTAGTAATGAAATCCATGGTAAGGTTTTCCCATTTCCATTCCGAAATTTCAGGTTGTTGAAGTAGACTTGATGGTTTCTGATGTTCAGCTTTGACCTTAGAACACGTCAAACATTCTCCTACGTATTTAGCAATATCGGCTTTCATACCCGGCCACAAAAAGTGTTTCTTGAGATCTTTGTACATCTTTCTCGTTCCATGATGTATTGAGTATCTGGTTTTATGTGCTTCCTTAAGTACCATTTCTCTCACATCTCCAAACTTTGGTACCCAAATTCTTTCAGCCCTATACCGGGTTCCGTCTTCCCTAATCTTAAGATGTTTCTCCGAACCTTTGGGTATTTCATGCTTTAAATTTTCCTCTTTTAAAACTCCCTGTTGTGCCTCCTTTATTTGAGTAGTAAGGTTAGTACGAATAATTATATTCATAGCTTTTACCCGTATAGGTTCTCTGTCTTTTCTACTCAAAGCGTCGGCTACCACATTCGCCTTCTCCGGGTGGTAACGAATCTCAAATTCATAATCATTCAACAACTCAATCCACCTACGCTGCCTCATGTTCAGTTGTTTCTGATTAAATATATGTTGGAGACTTTTGTGGTCGGTATATATAATACTTTTGACCCCATATAAATAGTGCCTCCAAGTCTTTAATGCAAAAAAAACAGCGCCCAATTCCAAATCGTGAGTCGTATAATTTTGTTCGTGAATCTTCAATTGTCTGGGCGCATAAGCAATTACCTTCGTTCATTGCATTAATACACAACCGAGACCTTGCTTTGAAGCGTCACAATAAATCACAAAATCATCATTCCCTTCAGGCAATGATAATATAGGTGCCGTAGTTAACTTTTTCTTCAACAATTGAAATGCTTTCTCTTACTCATCCTTCCATTCAAATTTCTTCCCTTTATGCGTTAATGCAGTAAAGGGTTTTGCTATTTTGGAAAAATCTTGGATGAATCTTCTGTAGTAACCAGCCAATCCTAAAATTTGGCGTATATGCTTCGGAGTTTTCGTGGTTTCCTACTTTTCAACGGTTTCAATCTTTGCCGGATCCACCTGAATACCTTCTTTGTTCACTATGTGACCGAGGAATTGAACTTCTTCCAACCAAAATGAACACTTTAAAAACTTAGCATACAGTTTTTCTTTTCTCAACAACTCTAGCACTTTTCTCAAATGCTCTTCGTGCTCTTGATCATTCTTTGAGTAAATAAGTATGTCATCGATTAAAACAATGACAAACTTGTCAAGGTATGGTCCACACACTAGGTTCATGAGGTCCATGAACACAGCTGGTGCGTTAGTCAAACTAAAAGGCATAACCATAAACTCGTAATGACCGTAATGCGTCCTAAAAGCAGTCTTCAGAATATCATTCTCCTTCACCCGCATTTGATGATACCCAGAACGTAAATCAATCTTCGAATAAACTGAAGAACCTTGGAGTTGATCAAACAAGTCATCGATTCTTGGCAGTGGATAACGGTTCTTGATGGTAAGTTTGTTCAACTCTTGGTAGTCGATACACAACCTGAATGTACCATCCTTCTTTTTGACAAACAAAACAGGAGCTCCCCACGGTGATGTGCTTGGTCGTATGAAACCATGCTCTAAAAGTTCTTGTAATTGACTTTGGACTTCCTTCATTTCACTGGGTGCGAGTCTGTATGGAGCACGAGCTATTGGTGCAGCTCCTGGTACAAGATCTATTTGAAATTCAACAGATCGGTGTGGAGGTAGTCCCGGTAATTCTTTCAGAAATACATCGGGAAATTCTTTTGCGATGGGAACATCATTGATGTTCTTTTCTTCAGTTTGTACCTTCTCGACGTGTGCTAGAATGGCATAGCAACCTTTTCTTATTAGTTTTTGCGCCTTCAAATTACTAATAAGATTTAGCTTCGCGTTGCTCTTTTCTCCGTACACCATTAAGGGTTTCCCTTTTTCTCGTACAATGTGAATTGCATTTTTGTAACAGACGATCTCTGCTTTCACCTCTTTCAACCAGTCCATGCCGATTATCACATCAAAACTCCCTAACTCTACTGGTATCAAATCAATCTTAAACGTTTTGCTAACCAGTATAATTTCTCGATTCTGACATATTTTATCTGCTGTAATTAATTTACCGTTTGCTAATTCGAGTAAAAACTTATTCTCTAATGACGTTAATGGGCAACTTAATTTAGCACAAAAATCTCTACTCATATAGCTTCTATCCGCACCCTAATCAAATAAAACATAAGCAGGTTTATCGTCAATAAGAAACGTACCCATAACAGCTCCGGGTCTTCCTGTGCTTCAACCGTATTAATGTTGAAGACTCTTCCACGGTTTTGGCCATTATTATTTACTTCGTCCGGGCATGCAGTTTCGTAATGGCCCGTCTTTCCGCACCCAAAACAAGTAATGGCGGCATTAAATGTTCCGACATTATTTGTTCCTTTAATCCTGTTAATCTTTGGTCCATAGATTCCACACTTTGCAGCACTGTGACCCGTTCTTTTGCATTTTGTGCATAACTCACTACAGTAATTATCCTGATGGTATTTCTCACACCTTAAGTGTGACGACCCGGAAATTTCCAACCAAATTTAAACTTTATCCTTATATGATTTCAACACGATAAGAAAAGTCTGTTAAACTGAATCTCAAAAACTTTGAACTGTGTTCATGTATACATTTGACCTTTGACTACTCCCGACGATTCACGAACAATTGTTTGTAAATAAATATGTATATATGAATATATATATATATATATATATATATATATATATATATATATATAAATGTAAGTATATATAATGATTTGAAATTATATAATATAATTGAAACATTAGAATTAGTTATATAAATTAAGATACAAGATAATTTAGTTGTAATGAATCTATGTATAAACATATATGATTTCAATGCATCATTGTATTATATCTTGAAAGGTATAAATGTTATGTATTACAATATCTATTTTTATTATAAAATAACATAATATCTTAAGTAAATATATGTTATTTTAATTATTAAATATTACATAATTAATAATATGTAATATTAACATATTAAAATTTCTTACAAATTAAAATATAATAACCATATTAATAGTACTCTCCTTAAGGTAAGTATTAATATTAATATCAATATTGATAAAATTATTATAACATAGTGAAATAAAGGTTGATATATATAAATTGTTATATTATTATTATCATTAATAATATTAATATTATTATTACAATTAGTATTATTATTTGTATCATTAATAATATTATTTTCATAATAATTAAACTAATTAAAAATTATCATTTTTATTATTATTAATATCATATTAGTTATTAATTATTAATATTATTTATATAATTTATAAAATTAGGAAATAGAATCAAATTATGTTCCCTTTCACAATCTTACTGTAATCACATTGTCTTACTACTCCTAATCTTGTACAAAACAGAATCCAAATACTAGGAAGAATCCAAAATCTGTTACCAATTGTTATCACCTTTTATCTTTTTATTTTTTTATTTTTTTTAAAGAATGGCTGTACGAATGATTTGCTTGTCGACTTCCTTTTTGATATAAAACAACCAAATTAATTTGTGTTATGGAAGAGAGGTCAATTAGTGTTCTCATTATCAATTATCAATTAACAACCTCTGTTACATGAAGAATTAAAACAGATATCCAAATAAACAACTCAAACTCCCCTGTTCTTACACTTTTTATTCATAACCCAAATTCAATTTTTATTTCAAAAAATAATAATGTAGTTATGTTAGGATTACTCTAGTCGATCTTTCTGTAAAGTTTTAACATCCAATTCCTTTTAACAAGCTCGAATTTTGAAGTCAAAATTTTGGTTTTAAAAAGTCAAACAAATTTCTTCAAACGAATTAGCGTAATCTGTTGCAGCTCAGACTCAATTGATGATGCTAGTATATTCTAATGATCATTTGGAAGATATTTTATATAGATAACAAGGTCTCAAAACATACAAATCGCGAAATCATTATTTTTTTATAACGTCGCACAGCAAGCTATTTTTTCTGTTTTATCTATTTTGTTTTGTTTTGTTGAGTCTATTAAATTTAAATTCCAAATTTAAATCATCTTCTATTTTAATTATAGAAACTAAGAGTGATTGTTTTGGTTAAATTGATTTTGAATTGAAATTGAGGAGGAAGAAGGAGGTTAAGAGACACATACATACGGAATATATTTTTTTAGACGGGGTTTTAAACAGGAAAAGCAGGAACAGATTAGTGGTTAGGGGTGTTGACGGGTTCCGAGAGGTCAAGGGTTCGAGTCCCGGCGGTGACATGCTTTTTGAGCTTTTCTTCAAGGTTGAACTCTTTTATTTTCATTATTTTCATTATTATTTTTACTAATACTAATTATTATTATTATTATTATGTATTTATTATGATAAGTAACTTTTTATTATTATTAACATTAATACATGTATATCATTAGTATTATTAAGTTAATTATATTTACTAACTATACTAGTACCATCATTTAGTATTATCATCAATAATATTATTATTTATAGTATTATTTGTGTTATTTTTGCTAGTAATAATATTGGGATTTTGAGAATACTAAACAGATCAATTTATGATAAAAAGTGTTATAATAAAGATTAGGAGATTTATTATAATTATATGAACACATGTAAATTATGATTATGAATACAAAGTAATATTAAAAGAAACTATTGTCAATAGTTTATAAATTAAACATGAAAGTTATGATTATTATAACTATAAATATACAAGTTTAATAATATTGTTAAGATTAAAAATTTTGAAATTTTAGATATAAATATTATTATGAAAAATTATTAAGATCTTAATTAAAGTATGTTTTAAAAGAATTATTATAATAAATATTATCATAGTTACTTTAATACAAGTTAATATTATTATCATTACTAATATCATTATTAACATTATTATTATTATCACTTTTATCATTATTATAAAGTATCAATATTATTACTAATATTAGTATTATCATAATTATTAATTACAAACAAGTGATCCCCATATAAAAATATATTTAACTTAACTCTATCAATAATTATATGTATATTTAATTGATTACGATTATATGTATTAATGAATATACAAATGATATAGGTTCGTGAATCCAAGGCCAACCCTGCATTGTTCAATATAGTCATATGTATTTTTACTACAAAATACATTAGGTGAGTTTTCATTACTCCCTTTTTAAATGCTTTTGCAATATATATTTTTGGGACTGAGAATACATATGCTGCTTTTATAAATGTTTTACGAAATAGACACAAGTAATTGAAACTACATTATATGGGTGAATGATCGAAGCCGAATATGCCCCTTTTACTTGGTAACCTAAGAATTAGTAAACCGATCTACTAATTGACGCGAATCCCAAAGATAGATCTATTGGGCCTAACGAACCCCATCCAAAGTACCGGATGCTTTAGTACTTCAATGTTGTTTTATCTTATCCAAAGGATTTTCCGAAATGATAGGGGATATTCTTATATGCATCTTGTTAATGTCGGTTACCAGGTGTTCACCATATGAATGATTATTTTTGTCTCTATGCATGGGACGTATATTTATGAGAAATGAAAATCTTATGGTCTATTAAAATGATGGAAATGAAGGTTTATGATAAACTAATGAACTCACCAACCTTTTGGTTAACACTTTAAAGCATGTTTATTCTCAGGTATTAAAGAAATCTTCCGCTGTGTATTAGCTCATCTTAAGGATATTACTTGGAGTCATTCATGGCATATTTCAAAAGTCGTTGCATTCGAGTCATTGAGTTCATCAAGATTATTATTAAGTCAATTATAGTTGGATGTATTATGAAATGGTATGCATACTGTCAACTTTCGATGTAATGAAAGTTTGTCTTTTAAAAACGAATGCAATGTTTGTAAAATGTATCATATAGAGGTCAAGTACCTCGTGATGTAACAAAATGTAATGTATTTGTCCAGATAGATTAGGATGGGTTGTTATATTAAGCACCTGGTTTTTTGCCTCATGTTGTCATTATTGTTGTTGTTGGGACGATTGTTGTTGTTGTTGGGACGGTTGTTGTTGTTGGGACAGTTGTTGTTGCGATTGATGTTGCGGTTGTTGGGATAGTTGTTGCGATTGTGGTTGTAATTGTTGTTGTTGTATTGGTGACCCTTGTCACTGTTTTCCTCCCACTTTCTCTTGACTTGTTTGGTGTTGGCTTCTTCGACCGCCTGTTCTTTAATCCTTCTCTCAATCTGATTTATGAGTTTGTGAGCCATTCGACTTGCATTTTGTATAGAGGCGGGCTCGTGTAAACTCACATCTTCTTGAATCCTTTCCGGTAACCCTTTTACAAATGCATCGATTTTCTCTTCTTCATCTTCGAACGCTCCTGGACACAATAGGCACAACTCTGTGAATCGTCGTTCGTACGTGGTAATGTCAAAACCTTGCGTTCGTAATCCTTTAAGCTCTACCTTGAGCTTATTGATCTCGTTTCTGGGACGGTACTGCTCGTTCATCAAGTGCTTGAATGCTGACCACGGTAATGCGTAAGCAGCATCTTGTCCCACCTGCACGAGATAGGTGTTCCACCATGTTAACGCAGTACATGTGAAGGTATGCGTAGCGTACTTCACTTTGTCTTCTTCAGTACATTTACTTATGGCAAACACCGATTCAACCTTTTCAGTCCACCGTTTTAATCTGATTGGACCCTCGGTTCCATCGAATTCCAAAGGTTTACAGGCAGTGTATCACACCCCCAGCTAGGGCCTGGGTGAAATGTGACTTAATACCAAATAAACCAACATATTATAATAAACGAGAACAATACTAAATGATAAAATTATCTTTATTGAGAGTACGCAGTGGAAAATGAAACGTCGTTACAATGATGGAAGTAACAATAATGTAAATGTTCGAATGCAAAAGTAAATAATGCGATATCTCTTGATCCAAAGTCCAAGTAGCATCACATAAGCAGTAAGAAAGAAAGCTTGAATCAAACAGCACCTGAGACAAAACATGCTAAAGTGTCAACCAAAAAGGTTGAGTGAAATCATAGGTTTAACAATTAAGTTTGACCGTTGTTTTAGACCACAAGATTTAGTTTATAAAGTTGATCTCGCAGATCAAAAATTTATGCCAATGCGTGATATTTAGACTAAACGTTCAAGTTTGCCCCAATGACAAGTTGTGTCTGTCCTTGTCGGTTAAGAATTCATTATCAAGTAATAAAAAGACTTAGTCAAATGTATCAAGGACGTTCCTCCCGATAGGCCTACCCACAATAATTAAGCATGCAATCAACGAGCAATTAAAAATATCATTGTAGGGACTTAGTCGGACATAGACGGGTATAGCATAGTTTAACAGTTTGGCACTTGTGTCTAAATTGTAAATATTAAAAGCAACATGTGTCTCACCCCATAAAGTAAATTAGTTGTGCACAAAGTAAAGTGGAGCTATGAATTCACCTTAGTAAGTAGAGAGAGATGACGATTTTTCCTCGGAATAGAAAATTGGAATGAACAGAAAGTCAACCTATGACATTTAAGAGTAGTAAGTGTTTTTGCCCAAGTTTAAGTAAGTGTTTAGGTATGATAGTGTTGTAAGTATAGTTCATTTTACTAAGTTTCCTTTCCTAGTAAGTTTCTATTTTTAGAAAGTTTCCACTTTTAGTAGGTTTATTATCTTAGTAAGTTCCTATAACTAGAAAGTTTCTAATTTAAGAGTGTTTTTATTTTAGGATACTTGCCGTATTAGATAAGCTTCCAATCACCCCTTTCCCTTCGAATGGCCATTTCAGGTATAGGGGCTTGAGCTATAGGATCCTTTAAATCGGAAATCTAAACCCTTCTGCCTAGAGTTTCGTAGAAACCATTCGTCAAGAAAGTTCGAAGATCTATACATCTCTAATACATATCCCAAAAATGTTTTTATGTGTTATAATATAAGTAGTAGGTTATAGGTACTAGTAATAGTAATAGTGTATACATGTTAATTAATAGTATAAGTAGTATTAGGGTTTCATTAATTAGGGTTAGTTAATTAAAGTAGTAATTAATAACCAGGGTTTAGTAATTAATGTCCTAGGGTTTCATAAATATCTAGGGTTTAGGTTTAATTAATTAGGGTTTAATAATTAATTAGGTTTAGGGTTTAAGTAATTAGGGTTTAGTATATATATATATATATATATATATATATATATATATATATATATATACATGTATATTTTCGTGTATATATATATATATATAATATAAATATTTTTTTTACATGTATATATATGTATATGTCGATATATATATATATATATATATATATATATATATATATATATATATATATATATATATATATATATATATATATATATATATATATATATATATATATATTCTGTTTCCTAAATTAACCATAAACCAATCTTTCATGTAATAACCTAGGGTTTTAAGATCAAACTTTCCTTTTCCCTTTTTTTTTTCTTGGTCGACATACAAATATATTTATTATTTTTTTCTTTCATGTGTAGATCTAGGTGTGTGTATGTTTATGAATGTGTTATAACATGAATATGAATTAAACGAATCAAAGTTTATGTAAATAGTTTAGGGTTTATGTTATACCTTTGAAGATTCAAGATGACTAACAAAGAAGTGATGAACACGATGAAGATTGAAGATCAAAGCCTTGAAAAACTTGAAGAACTCCTTGAAGATTCTTGAAGAACACGAAGAACGCGAAGAACACTTGAAGATCACTTGCAAAAACCCTTGAAGATTTCGATGGTGATGATGGTGTTGGGGTTTCGGTTTTGGCCGAAAACAAGAGGGAGGGAGAGAGATTTTTGAGAGAGAATTGTTGTTGTGATTTGGTACAAGAATTAGGTTTAGGTTAGGCCTTTATATATAGGAGTGTTAGGATTATTCTAGAATTAGGGTTTAATTAGGAATTACTTAGGGAACAAGTTAGCTTGAAGAGGGGGTTAAGGGTTGTTGCTTGGGCTGAAAATTAGAGGGGTAGAAGGGCAATTTTACCCTTTAAAATTCGGCTAGGGTTTATTAGGGTTAGGGTTTAACTTTTTCACTTTAGACCTTGCACTTTGATTTAGCATAAATAATTCCTTAATTATCCAAGTTTAATTATTTTTAATACACAAGTTTTAAAGTTATTTATTTGTTCACAAAGATTATATTATGATTAATATTTAATTAATTAATTAAATACTTATGTTATACTAAATATATCATTTAAACTTATGTTAACTTTAATAATTCATTTTAATTTAATTAAACTTATGTTATGACACAATTATACATAATTGACTTTAATTAACATTATAACTTATATTATTAATATAATTTACATTTTAACTTCAATGATGACTATGTTTGACCAATATTGACTTTTGAGTTGACTTTGACTTTCAGTTGACTTTTGTTGACTTTCTAATTAAGGAAACTTTCTTAACTTATAAGCTTTCCAAAAATAGCAACTTTTTGAATATGGAAACTTTCCAAAAATAGAAACTTTCTAAAAATAGAAGCTTTCCTAAAATAGAAACTTTCCTAAAATAGAAACTTTCCAAAAATGGAAACCTGCTAAAAATAGAAACTTTCTAAAAATAGAAAGAGTGTGTCCGTACGCTGTTCCGATCAAACCGATGCATGTTGAGTGTTGTTCTATATCTACTTGCAACATGTACAATAGCTATCATACTAAGACTTGACATAAGTTAGTTATTTATATCGACCTGCTTTATTTATAGGTTGGCGTTGTGATCATTCCTGATCACTTTACTTCGTTTGCTATTCGCATTTTTGTGTGGTTACTTCATTTGCTTTAAGGTGAGTTATAGTCCTATTTTTCTATTTTAAATCTTTTGGGATGAGAATACATGCAATTTATTTTATATTTTGGACACATGTGGAAGTTGGTTTAAATTATTCATTGTGAGTTGAACAAAAATATTCCCTAGTCTGGTAACTGTAATCACTGGTTTCTACTGGTGAACGCGAATCCTACGGATAGATCTATCGGGTTTGACAACCCCATTTCGAGCTAGTCGCACTAGCAATTTATAATCGGAATGTTTAGTACTTCGTATTTAGTTGAAGATACACTTGTTCGGTGTATATTATTTATTGCATTTGGCAAGGGTAAATAAATGGTTAAGTGGTTACCAGGTGGCTCACGAAAAATGGAATAATGTTTTTATATATTTTCTAGCATATAATTTTGTGGTCTAAAAATGAGTTTTTATGTTTTCAAATATAAATTTTTATGGTTTAAATTAAATATTGTTTGCAATATTAAACCTATAATTCACTCAAATTTTTGTTGACAGTTACTCGCATGTTTTATTCTCAGGTTCATGATTGATTGCTTCCGCTGTGCTTAGAGAGTCTGCATATTTATGATGGCAGCTTTTGTTAAACATTAACTTGCATTCTATTTTGATACATTTAATAGTGGATGTTGTTGACTTGTTTTGGTCAACTTTTGGTTAAGTAATAATGTATGGTTTTTCTAAACTTACACATTCTGGTAGGTTTCCTTTATAGGAAATCATTTTTAAATAAAGAATTCAAGGTTATTTATCAAATTCATATAGAGTTATGATCAAGCTGTGGGATCAAGATAACGATGGTCTTCGTCTCAGATAGTAACCGGCAAGTCCCAAAAATTGACGAATATGCTTCGCAGTCTTTGGTATATCCCAGTTCTGAATAGCAGTAATCTTAGCTGGGTCGACATGTATTCATTCACTATCAACAACATGTCCAAGGAATTGTACGGTTTTGAGCCAAAACTCGCACTTAGAAAATTTAGCGTAAAGTTGTTCCTTTCGTAAGAGTTCAAGAATCATTCGCAAATGTTGCTCATGTTCTTCCTCACTTTTGGAGTAGATCAAGATGTCATCAATGAAAACAATGACGAATTTGTTGAGATAAGGTTTGCAAACACGGTTCATAAGATCCATGAATACGGCAGGACCATTGGTCAAACCAAAAGGCATGACACAAAATTCATAGTGCCCATAGCGAGTGCGAAAAGCAGTCTTAGGAATATCGGATTCCTTGACTTGGAGTTGGTGATAACCGGACCTCAAATCAATCTTTGAATAAACGCTTGACCCTTAGAGTTGGTCAAATAGATCATCAATACGTGGCAACGGATAATGATTCTTGACAGTAAGCTTGTTAAATTCGCGATAATCAATACACATCCTTAACGTACCATCCTTCTTCTTAACAAATAGAATAGGAGCTCCCCATGGGGACGAGCTTGGACGAATGAAACCTTTATCCAATAGTTCTTGGAGTTGGTTGGATAATTCCTTCATCTTGGAAGGTGCTAAACGGTATGGAGCTTTAGCAATAGGAGCAGCTTCGGGAGTTAAATCAATTTGGAATTCAACTTGTCGAGGAGGTGGAAGACCAGGAAGATCTTCGGGAAACACATCGGGAAAGTCTTTAACCACTGGTACATCTTCAATACACTTCTCTTTCGATTCAATCATCTTAACGTGGGCTAGAATAGCTGGATAACCTTTCATAAGGTAATTGCGGGTTTTAATACAGGAGATGATATTGAGATTAGAACCACTCTTTTCACCTTGGATGATGAGAGTCTCTCTATTTCCTAATGGAACATGAACAGTTTTATCGTAACACATGATAGCAACATGTAATGGACGTAACCAATCCATTCTAACTACGACATCAAAACTTCCGAGCTCGACCGGTAAAAGGTCTATCTTAAATTCTTTATTGGCTAAAATTAGGTTGCAATTTTTTATAGATTTTATCAACTTGCATGATCTTTCCATTGGCTACTTCTACTAATCGTTTAGTTTCTAAGGGTTGAGATTTTTCAGTAAATAGGGTACAAAAATCACTAGACACGTAACTTCTGTCGGCACCAGTATCGAATAAAATAGTGACATAACAATTATTGACAAGATACGTACCCGTGATGACCCCATCCTCATCTCGGGCTTCAGCAGCAGTAATAACAAATGCACGACCCTTCGCAACAGTAGTATTAGCTCCAGTAGCAGGATTATCCTTCTTCTTAGGACAATTTGGACTAATGTGTCCCTTTTCTCCACAAGTATAGCAAGTAGGAGGAGCTATGGCAGGAACAATCACCTTATCCTTTGGAGGAGTCTTACACGTCTTAGCAACGTGTCCTACTTTCTTACACAACGAACAAACAGCAGTAAACTGCCCCGGGTAATGCCTTTCACAACGAGTACATAAAGGATAGGAACCCTTGTAATTCATCTTTGTACCATCCGCAGGCTTCTTAACAACATTCTGAGTCAAACCTTGAGATGGCTCAAACTTCCTCTTACCATCATTACCCTTGGTCTCAACCTGCTTATTAGTCGACGCTCTTCTTCTCTTGGCCAACATTAGATTTTGTGTCATGAGAATCACAGCATCGAGAGTAACCTTCTCGGCAGTAATAACATTCCATTGAACATCCTCGGGAAGACCTTCGATATATCGTTCAATCCTTCTAGCTTCGGTAGGAAACATCTCGGGACATAGAGTAGAAAGCTCAAGAAATCGGTTGGTATAGTTCTCAATATCAGTACCCTTCACCTTGAGTTCCCAGAACTCAGCTTCAAGTTTCTGAACTTGACTCCTTGGGCAGAATTTGTTGACCGTCATGCTTTTGAGTTCGTCCCATGGAATTGCATTAGCATTATCAATTCCTACGGACTTGGCATGAGCAGACCACCAAGTTAAAGCATTACCACCTAATGAGCTAGTGGCATACTTTACTCGATCGTTATCACCATAGTTGCAAATACGGAAAATAGATTCCATCTTCTCGAACCAGTGAACTAGCTCGACAGCTTCTTCATTTTCCTTAAATGCAGGAGGATTACAGTTTGTGAAATCCTTGTATGAACAAGGTTTCGGTTGAGGATTAGAATTATTGGCTTGAGCGTTGCCTTCTACGGTAGTGAGTAGTTGTTGGGATTGCTCGATAGTCAACACGATATTGTTAAGAGTAGGTGCAGCCGGACGAACCATGATGTTGCTACATAGAAGTTGACATAAGTCGGATAAGTTAACAAATTATAGGTTTGAGCAATTACAAGTATGAATAAGATAAAGTATTGATATCACATGATATAAATAAAACACTTTATAATATTAAGGAACGAGCCATTAAAATAAGCCTTTTAATACACGATTCGGGAATAGAAATAGTTTAAGGCATAGCCTTTACATAGATGGAAAAATAGGAAAATAAACTAGGAAATGTCAAGATTGAAGTAGTCTTCATATCTCTTCTTATCATCCTCAAACTACTTCATCACTTTCTCCATGTTATCCTTCACAAGTTTCTCTAGCCTTTCAGTTTGAGAGTCGAGGGATTCTTTGATGATTTCCTTCAAGATTTTGTTTTCTTTTTCTAGGTTGTTTAGACGCACTTCTATCCGAGCAACGTGGCATCTGCTAAACTCCCTATTCTTCTCACAACTACTTTGAAGGTTAATGATATCACACTTCACCCTTACATGCTCCATGTTATTATAAAATAATGGACTGGTAGCGGGTTCGGGTTGCTTTCTCTTTAGAGTTGAGTTTTCAGACAATTCTTCAATAGGCTCTTCTTCGGGCTCATAATTTGAGAAGTCACTGTCGTAGTTAGGGAGATTTTAAAGCGCATCCCATTCGGGAGTACTCATCGGTTTATGTACCAATGAGTGAAAAGAGCCAGAGTTAGCAGAATTAGCAAAGCTTTCTCCTTCGCTTTCAGATCCTTGAGTCGGGTGAAAATCAGGAGAAGCAGGTAGAGTATCCGGGCTATAGTTTGGTGAATGAGGACCACCAAATTCATAAGGTGGACTTTGGACTGGTCTTTCAGTGGAAGACCCTTTAGTATCTTCTTCGGTTGGCTTGGAGCGAGTTGGTTTAATAATGCTTGAGCTTGATATCCTAACATTAGGAATGAGACTTTGATTAGAATCTTTAAGTCAAGTGTAGTAAAGCATAAGTGTTAAGATTATAGGGTAATCCTAAGTGTTTTAAAGTCTAAGGCAGGAAAGGTTATAGTTTCCTAGATTGCTAAGGTACCCTAGCTAGCAAGTAAGGCACACATAAAGATGCAATCCTGGTTCTCTATAACAGCCTGGTTTGCTCTGATACCAATCTATCACACCCCCAGCTAGGGCCTGGGTGAAATGTGACTTAATACCAAATAAACCAAAATATTATAATAAACGAGAACAATACTAAATGATAAAATTATCTTTATTGAGAGTACGCAGCGGAAAATGAAACGTCGTTACAATGATGGAAGTAACAATAATGTAAATGTTCGAATGCAAAAGTAAATAATGCGATATCTCTTGATCCTAAGTCCAAGTAGCATCACATAAGCATTAAGAAAGAAAGCTTGAATCAAACAGCACCTGAGACAAAACATGCTAAAGTGTCAACCAAAAAGGTTGAGTGAAATCATAGGTTTAATAATTAAGCTTTACCGTTGTTTTAGAAAACAAGATTTAGTTTATAAAGTTGATCTCGCAGATCAAAAAGTTATGCCAGTGCGTGATATTTAGACTAAACGTTCAAGTTTGCCCCATTGACAAGTTGAGTCTGTCCTTGTCGGTTAAGATTTCATTATCAAGTAATACAAAGACTTAGTCAAATGTATCTGGGACGTTACTCCTGATAGGCCTACCCCCAATAATTAAGCATGCAATCAACGAGCAATTAAAAATATCATTGTAGGGACTTAGTCGGACATAGCCGGGTATAGCATAGTTTAACAGTTTGGCACTTGTGTCTAAATTGTAAATATTAGAAGCAGCATGTGTCTCACCCCATAAAGTAAATAAGTTGTGCACAAAGTAAAGTGGGACTATGAATTCACCTTAGTAAGTAGATAGAGATGACGATTATTCCTCGGAATAGAAAGTTGGAACGAACAGAAAGTCAACCTATGACATTTAAGAGTAGTAAGTGTTTTTGCCCAAGTTTAAGTAAGTGTTTAGGTATGATAGTGTTGTAAGTATAGTTCGTTTTACTAAGTTTCCTTTCCTAGTAAGTTTCTATTTTTAGAAAGTTTTCACTTTTAGTAGGTTTCTTATCTTAGTAAGTTTCTATAACTAGAAAGTTTCTACTTTAAGAGTGTTTTCATTTTAGGATACTTGCCGTTTTAGATAAGCTTCCAATCACCCCTTTCCCTTCGAATGGCCATTTTAGGTCTAGGGGCTTGAGCTATAGGATCCTTTAAATCGGAAATCCAAACCCTTCCGCCTAGAGTTTCGTAGAAACCATTCGTCAAGAAAGTTCGAAGATCTATACATCTTTAATACATATCCCAAAAATGTTTTTATGTGTTATAATATAAGTAGTAGGTTATAGATACTAGTAATTGTAATAGTGTATACATGTTAATTAATAGTATAAGTAGTATTAGGGTTAGTTAATTAAAGTAGTAATTAATAACTAGGGTTTAGTAATTAATGTCCTAGGGTTTCATAAATGTCTAGGGTTTAGGTTTAATTAATTAGGGTTTAATAATTAATTAGGTTCAGGGTTTAGTATATATATATATATGTATATTTTCGTGTATATATATATATATATATATATATATATATATATATATATATATATATATATATATATATATATATATATATATATATATATATATATATATATTGTTTCCTAAATTAACCATAAACAAATCTTTCATGTAATAACCTAGGGTTTTAAGATCAAACTTTCCTTTTCCCTTTTTTTTTCTTGGTCGACATACATATACATACAAATATTTTTTTTCCTTTCATGTGTAGATCTAGGTGTGTGTATGTTTATGAATGTGTTATAACATGAATATGAATTAAACGAATCAAAGTTTATGTAAATAGTTTAGGGTTTATGTTATACCTTTGAAGATTCAAGATGACTAACAAAGAAGTGATGAACACGATGAAGATTGAAGATCAAAGCCTTGAAAAACTTGAAGAACTCCTTGAAGATTCTTGAAGAACATGAAGAACGCGAAGAACACTTGAAGATCACTTGCAAAACCCTTGAAGATTTCGATGGTGATGATGGTGTTGGGGTTTTGGTTTTGGCCGAAAACAATAGGGAGGGAGAGAGATTTTTGAGAGAGAATTGTTGTTGTGATTTGGTACAAGAATTAGGTTTAGGTTAGGCCTCTATTTATAGGAGTGTTAGGATTATTCTAGAATTAGGGTTTAATTAGGAATTACTTAGGGAATAAGTTAGCTTGAAGAGGGGGTTAAGGGTTGTTGCTTGGGCCTAAAATTAGAGGGGTAGAAGGGTAATTTTACCCTTTAAAATTCGGCTAGGGTTTATTAGGGTTAGGGTTTAACTTTTTCACTTTAGACCTTGCACTTTGATTTAGCTTAAATAATTCCTTAATTATCCAAGTTTAATTATTTTTAATACACAAGTTTTAAAGTTATTTATTTGTTCACAAAGATTAATAACTCATTATTTTTATTAACTTGTCAATTAATGTACAAAGTTAATTAGTATATTTTATAATTCTTAACACTTAACAATTATCGAATAAAGTTTAATTATATTGTTGGGCAATTTAATAAGGAAAAGTATAGAATGGAAAAATGAGGGTCGTTATACAGTGAATTCTTTGTAGGAGCATCCTACACGATTTCTTGTGGAATTAGTTCCACTGCTAGAACCAGAGTTATTGTTGTTATTTTACATTGTGGCCTGCACTGTGGCTATGTTAGCAGCAAGGAAAACACGGAAGTCTTCCTCGCTCATGTTCAAGTTCTGACGAGTAGTCGGTGCCATTTCCTTCAAAAATAGCCAAAAGAATTAAGTTAATCATATAGAATATTAAGAGTAGTCAATAGTATTTTGTAGCATAATATGAACTTATTTATAAAAGTTTTTTCTTCATATTAGCGTTTTATAATTTTTCATTCGGGTAGTACCTACCCGTTAAGTTCATACTTAGTAGCTAATATACAATTTAACTACTACAATTCTATATGAAAAACTGATTACAATAATATTTCGCGTTCAAACTTTTATACAATATTTTACAAACTTACAATACCGCTATTTTATATACAGCATAAAATATAGCACACAATAACTTTGATACAAGGAAATTGTGAAGACAATTCTAGTTAATACGCAAGTCGTTCAGCAAAAGCAATAAAGACACGTAATTCATAAGTCTAGAAATAAGTCATGCATTCGGGTTTTACTAGTATTATTTCCCATCCTTGGTCTTGTGAAAAATAACCGTTGTGGTCGTTGGCAAGACAGCATGTTGTTACGTCGTCAAAAGGACGAGGGTTACGTAATGCCCAACAGCCCCGTAACAATCTAAAAACCTTATTTCTCACCCCAACTACTGAATCCGTCACTTGTGGGAATGTTTTATTTAACAGTTGCAATCCGATGTTCTTTTTCTCAATTTGGTGAGAAGCGAACATCACTAACCCGTAAACATAACATGCTTCTTTATGTTATATGTTTGAAGCTCTTTCTAAAGAATGAAGTCCTATGTTGGGATATGTGGAGTCAAAATAGGTTCTTAACCCGTAGCATAAAATTATATCTGGGTTTCCCACATTTAATGCCTTAAAGAAAACACGGCGTAACTTAAAGTCTCCCCAATGTGATATACCCCATATTTCAAAAGAAAGCCTTTTGTAAACTAAGGCATGCTTGGAACGTCTTTCAAATGTTCGACAAACTAATTTTGCCGTAAATAATTGTGCCGATGAATTCTGACCGACTCTAGATAAGATTTCATCAATCATATCCCCTAGTAGGTCTTCTAAAATTTTTGGTTGTCTATCCTTAACGTCCATTGTGTGTTTTATACTGTAAAATAGACAAGGATTAGATTTGTAAAAGATAGTTAACAAACAATACAAGCAATTTTTACATATATCATCAAAGTACAAGCACACTACAATACATATATTACACAACATGATTACTCCTCTTTATTCCGACTCACTTGTTTCTTCCTCTTCGGACTTGGTTCGTTTCGCTAATTTCCTAGGGATATATGATGCTCCTCTAATACGAGCAGTTGTTTTCACAAGTAGTTTAGAAAAACCTGGTGGCTTAGATGTCCCCGGGTTATAGTTAAAACTTAAGAAATACGGGTGTTGACGGTATTTTCCATCGGGGTATTTCATGTTAACATAAAGTTCATCGGGGTTGGAATTAGATTTCTCTATTTTGATACCTTTTCCATTATTGTTTTCTTTTGCTTTTTCAAATTGGGTCGGGGTAATTTCTATAACATCATCGGAATCCTCATCGGGATCCGATTCATCAGAAAATTGGTAATTTTCCCAATAGTTTGCTTCCTCGCGGAAACACCATTGACCATTTTTAACTTTGGTCCATTGGTTGAGGATTTTCTTTTATTTATCTGTTTTTCTGTGGTTTCTAATATTTCCTCCTCCGGAACCTCTTCTTCCGGTTTCTCTTCTTCCGGTTCCTCTTCGGGAATTTGTGAATCTTGAAACGACCCTACTTTTTCCGTTATCTTTTGCCGTTAATTATTTAACGACCGTTAATTGTTATTCGTGACACGTCATTTCTAAGACCTATATTATTATTTTTGTAATAATATATTAATTATTATGTGTTATATGAATATTTGTATTCATATTTCAAGTTATACGTTTCTACGTGTCGCAGATTTCTGTCCGGCGAATCTTTTCGGTTTTCAAACCAACGGTCAAGATTTTGGGATTTTTAAATCCAATTTATTTTAAATATGATATTTTGATGTCATATGATTATATATAGTGTTTATATATTTTATTCGTCGCGTGTTTGTTATCTCTCCGAAAAATTAATCGCGTAGTAGCGTTTTCGCGTTTCGGGCTTCGTTCGGGCGATCGGGCCACAAGTATTCTTCTTTTTGGCCAAAGTGGTCCATGAGGGGCCCACCCCTCTAAAAATTTCGGCCAAAACCCCCTTATACCCCATTTTTATTTTATTTTTCAATTTTTCATTTCCATTTAATTCCTCATTTCTTTTCTAAACCTAAAACTAGCAAGTATCTTTTTCTCTCATCTTTCTTCCTCTCTCTTTTTCTTTTTGAGGCCGCCACATTCATCATCAATATCATCATCATTCTTCATCAATTATTGCTTGGATTTTAGGGCTTTTAACATCAACGCGTTCCTCTCGTTCTCCTCTACACGTTGCTATCTCTTGATTCTTGATTAGGGTATAAACCCTAACTCTAGATTTTTGATTTTTCTTATATTTTACTGATTTTGTATGTTATATTGATAGTATGATAATTGTATGTTATTGTATGGTTGATTGGATGCGTAGAATTACTCGTTTGCATATGTTTTCGGTTTGATTTAATTGGGACAGCAGCTTTTTCGTGTGTTTCTGACTTTGTAACTGATATAAAAGTTAAAATAAAGTATATAAATGAGTTCCTCTCATCAAGACATTAATTTTAGACTCCGGATTCATGTCGTTTCGATTCCCGGAGCCCTAGATATGCTTAATTTGATTTTTGGTAAAGATTGAAAGGTGTTATGGGCAAGAACAAGGTATGGTCCGACTTTGTGATCATCCTTGGTGTCTTTAGGGTGTGTCATTTGGTTAGGACTGATGGTGGGACGAATTTTCATGTTCGGGTCACCTAAATCCGAGCCACGGTTCACCCGTTGTGCCTAAATCACTGTTTTGAGTAAATTGAATTCCCAAGTGTTGTAATGGCTGATATCCACGACCTAGGGACTGTTCTTGGAGTGTTCTTGAGTACATAATTGTGTCGGGTGGTTTGAGTAGGCGGAGATGCATATGTGGCTCGACCCGAAACCGACACCCGGGGCTCAAGATACGACCCGATGAACTTTTAAACTTAAAACTTATGGTTAATGATTAAACTTATGTTAAAATGAATGTCTTTCATTATTAATAAATTACTTATGATAAAAGAAGTAATTATTATTATTATTTAAGACTTATGATATAAATATTTATTATATCATTTAATTATTAATTATGATTTAATTAACATTTTAATTAAACTTATGATTAATAATACTTTTATTATTAAAGGAAAATACTTATGATAAGTATTAAATTTATTTTTGAGAAATTATTATAAGACTTATAACAAAGATTAAATAATTATTTAATTATTATAAGACTTAATTATTATTTAATTATGATTTAATTATTAAATACTTATGATTTAATAATTTTAATTAGAAACTTATGATATAATTAATAATTCATTATTAATTTATAATACTTATGATATGAATTAAAATTCATTATTAATTAATAAAACTTATATTATGATTAATATTTAATTAATTAAATACTTATGTTATACTAATTATAACACTTCAACTTATATTAACTTTAATAATTCATTTTATTTAATTAAACTTATGTTATGACATAACTTTACACTTTTGACTTTAATAAACATTATAATCTATGTTATTATTATAACTTACACTTTTCAAATTAATGTTGACTATGTTGACCAAGTTTGACTTTTGAGTTGACTTTCAGTTGACTTTGACTTTCAGTTGACTTCTGTTGACTTTCTAAATAAGGAAACTTTCCTAACTTCAAAACTTTCTAAAAATAGAAGTTTCTAAATTTGGAAACTTTCCAAAGATAGAAACTTTCCAAAAATAGAAACTTTCCTAAAATAGAAACTTTCCAAAAATAGAAACTTTCCTAAAATAGAAACTTTCCAAAAATAGAAACTTTCCTAAAATAGAAACTTTCCTAAAATAGAAACTTTCCAAAAATGGAAACCTGCTAAAAATAGAAACTTTCTAAAAATAGAAAGTGTGTGTCCTTATGCTGTTCCAATCAAACCGATGCTTGCTGAGTAATGTTCTATGTCTACTTGCAACATGTACAATAGCTATCATACTAAGACTTGACCTAAGTTAGTTATTTATTTCGACCTGCTTTATTTATAGGTCGGCGTTGTGATCTTTCTTGGTCACTTTACTTTACTTGATGTTCGCTTGTTTGTGAGATTTCTTCAGTTGCTATTTAAGGTGAGTTATAGTCCCATTTTTCTATTTAAATCTTTTGGGATGAGAATACATGCAATTTATTTTATATTTTGGACAAGTGAAAGTTGGTTTAAATTATTCATTGTGAGTTGAACAAAAATATTCCCTAGTCTGGTAACTGTAATCACTGGTTTCTACTGGTGAACGCGAATCCTATGGATAGATCTATCGGGTTTGACAACCCCATTTCGAGCTAGTCGCGCTAGCAATTTGTTATCGGAATGTTTAGTACTTCGTATTTAGTTGTAGATACACTTGTTCGGTGTATATTATTTATTGTGTTTGGCAAGGGTAAATAAAGGGTTAAGTGGTTACCAGGTGGCTCACGGAAAATGGAATAATGTTTTATTATATGTTTTCTAGCATATAATTTTGAGGTTCAAAAAGGAGTTTTTATGTTTTCAAACATAAATTTTTATTGTTTAAATTAAATATTGTTTGCAATATTAAACCTATAATTCACTCAACATTTTTGTTGACAGTTACTCGCATGTTTTATTCTCAGGTTCATGATTGAATGCTTCCGCTGTGCTTAGAGAGTCTGCATATTTACGATGGCAGCTTTTGTTAAACATTAACTTGCATTCTATTTTTGTTACATTAAATAGTGGTTGTTTGTTGACTTTGTTTTGGGTCAACTTTTGGTTAAAGTATTATTGTATGGTTTTTCTAAACTTATACATTTTAGTAGATCTCCTTTATAGGAAATCATTTTTAAATAAAGAATGCAAGGTTGTTTTATTAAATTCATATAGAGTTTCGATCAAGCTGTGGGACCAAGTGACGGAGCCGTTAAGTGTTTTGACGGAGTCGTCACAGTTGGTATCAGAGCCTTGGTTGTAGGGAATTAGGCTGCATTGATGTCGTTACCCGAGTCAATAGGGAGCATTAGTGAGTCTAGTCTACAGCCCGGCCTATTATATATTATTATATGTGATTATTTGTATCGTGTTGGTATGTATGTTGTTATCATACATACATTACTACTATGTTCTGAATCCGGGAGGAACTCCCATTCCGATTTAAACGCATTCTCCGACTCATGCGAGTTCATCTTTCATAGGAACACCTCGGTTAGTGAAACCGAGGGGGTGTCATTCTTGGCTTCTGAAATTCTCGACATTTCTATGTCATAATTTGTGTTTATTGATATAACGTTTGAGTTACATTACGTGTTCTAGAATTCTCGTCATTTCTATGTCATCAATTATGGTTATGTATATAACGTTTGAGTTATATTACGCGATATGTCATTCTTAACTTCTAAAGGCTCGGCATTTCAATGTCAGCTATTGTGTTTGGGTATATAACATTTTTGTTATATTACGCGCCTTTGTGCCGTTGTGCCTATGTGCCTTGGTTGTTGAAACGAAAAATGTCATTCTTGACTTTTAGAGATTCTTAGTACTTTGAAGACATTTTTATGTCATCGTTACTCATATTCATTACTTTCGATGTCTTTGTCTCTTGTGCTATCCTTAGCACATTGTTAAGAAATTGTTTTAGGGAAATTGTGTTGAAATTCGAGGTTGACCACGTGTCCTGACCTTATGTAGTGATATTGGAATGGAACTATGAGTTAGTGAAATATAATGGCGTCAGGCCAACGTGATTATATTACGTTAATTCATAAAAAGTCCCAATATTGTGACATGAGGAATAGAAAGTGAGTCAAAGAAAATTTGTACACCACTCATTCGGAAATTCTAACGTTGTTACATGAGTAAGGAAGATACTCATTATCTTATTTGTTGATATACGAGAGACTCGTCTTAACCGAACTACTTACCCCATGTTTTATCATTCATAACTCGCTTGTTAGTGACAGCTTCGCACGTGACTAGTTTTGACCCAAGGACTTGTGTCCTGATAAAAGTCAAAACAATATTTAACTCATTGGGTTTCATGACCTCGTAGCATTTATTGATTAGATGTCGCAAGACGATTCAAGTCCTTCACCCGAGCTTCAACGATCTTACTTCAACTCGTAACCTCTGTAATGCGGATACCCTGCTTTACATTAAAATTTTTACACATTTGTGTAATTGGGCGGTTCTCATGAGATTTATGGGTGAATGGAAGTAATGAGATATTTTGTCATGTATACAATTTATAAAATCATATATGTATGTATGAGTTCAAATGAATAAATTTACTCTTACCTATTTTGGCTAGTATATACTAAATTATACCTTCAAAATTATTTTAAAACCACTCCTTTATTGAGTTGTCTAGTTAACATTTTAAAACCACTCTTATTGAGTTGTCTAATTAACTCAAATTGTTTTACGTAAAATGGTACACGTTGTACATACTTCTAAGTTTACTAAGATCTTCGTTCCGTTTATGGGGTTACATCAGGCGTTTAAAGCTTTTTCAAAACTTCTTTGATTGATTACATTAGAATTTTCGGAGTGTTTGGATCACAGTTCTTCTCATCCTCCGTTTAAGGATGAAATTTACCATTAAGTTCATTGATAGAAATTCTTACACTAGTTTGGATGCCGGTTTTATAAAATTTGTTGGAGAGTCTTTGCGCTTATAAAATTTTATTTCTTAGGGTTGGGCAAGGCCGAAACGCGGGCCGATAAATCAATTTTCTGGGGTACCCTCGGTGGTTACCCTATTGTAGAAAAGGCGCTAGGTGAATTTCTACCCCAACTGTTTTATAGTGGGTATCATGGATATATATTACACTAGACCGTTTGAGGAGTTTCTACTCTCAATTTTCGCTGTCAACCGCAACACCCTCGTAAACATCAATCATAGTATTCAATACTTTGAAGTACATGAAATTATTTTTTGGAGATTCATCTCACCTGGAGTCGGACATTCCTTATAACCCATGATTCACATTCTTTTCATCCTCACATAAATTTAAGAATATGGATGAATTCTAGATTTCCTCGCTCGTTGTACAAGGAAGTTCACTCTCGATGAAATATCACACCTTTCGTACGCATTCCTTTCGGGAATGTAATGAAAATTTACTTTGAAGACCATGATCCTCGTTATCTCCTTTGAGAGAATTGCCTTATATATCTATGTCACCGATGTGACTACTCCATATAGTTCTCCCTTCATTGTTGCAACTATATTTTATTCGTCCCAGTTCGTCCCCTTGGGGAGCTCCTGTTCTTTTTGTTAAGAAGAAAGATGGTTCGTTTTGTTTGTGTATTGGTTATCGCAAGTTGAACAAGCTTACGGTTAAGAACCGTTACCCTCTTCCGAGAATTGATGATCTGTTCGATCAGCTTCAAGGTTCATCTATTTATTCTAAGATCGACCTTCGTTCCGGATATCTTCAACTACGGGTTAAAGAATCTGATATTCCGAAAACTGCTTTTCGCACCCATTATGGTCACTTCGAATTCCTTGTTATGTTGTTCGGATTGACAAATGCACCTGCTGTGTTCATGGACCTCATAAATCGTGTGTGCAGACCCTATCTGGACAAATTCGTTATTGTTTTCATCGACCACATCCTTATTTATTCTAAGAGTGATGAAGAGCACGAAGAACGTTTGGAGTTAGTGCTTGATCTATTGAGAAAAGAAGAATTGTACGCTAAGTTCTCTAAGTGTGCTTTCTGATTAAGAGAAGTTCAATTTCCTCAGACATATTGTTAGTAAACAGGGAATACAAGTTGATCCTGCTAAGATTGAGGCCTATATATATATATATATATACTCAGATTCGCCAGTTTCTAGGATTAGCAGGCTATTATAGAAGGTTCATTCAAGATTTTTCACGAGTAGCGAAACCTCTGACTGCTTTAACGCATAAGGGGAAGAAGTATGAGTGGAAGAATGAACAAGAGACTGCTTTCAGATTTTGAAGAAGAAGTTGACTACCGCTCCGATATTGTCACTACCTGAGGGTAATGATGATTTTGTTGTTTATTGTAATGCTTCGCGTCAAGGCTTTGGTTGCATTTTTATGCAACGAAAGAAAGTTATTGCGCATGCGTCACGCCAGTTGAAGATTCATGAGCAGAATTATACAACCCATGATGTAGTGTTAGGAGCTGTTGTGTTTACACTTAAGATTTGGAGACATTATTTATATGGGGTCAAAAGTACAGTGTACACTGATCACAAGAGTCGTCAACATATTCTTGATCAAAAACAGCTATACGTGAAGCAGCGATGACGGGTTGAGACGTTGAATGATTATGATTTTGAACTTTTATATCATCCTGGAAAGGCCAATGTTGTGGCTGATGCTTTGAGTCGAAAGGAGAGAGTTGAACCTCGTAGGTTTAGGGCCTTGAATATGACCATTCGAACAAACCTCGCAAGGCAGATTCTTGCAGCTCAACAAGAAGCCTTGAGAGAGGAAAATTTTGTAACGGGAAGGTCCGAGGCTTAAGTAAACAGTTTGAGGTACGAACCGATGGCACTCGGTATTTTTGCGGGACGCCTTTGGGTTCCGAAGTTTGGTGATCTACGACAACTTGTTTTAGATAAGGCTCATAAGTCTAGGTACTCTATTCATCCTGGTTCAGGAAAGATGTATCATGATCTTAAGGAGCTGTATTGGTGGCCTAATTTGAAAGCTGATGTGGCTACGTATGTGGCTAAGTGTTTGACCTGTACTAAGGTTAAAACTGAACATCAGAAACCGCCTGGACTTTTGGTGCAACCTGAGATTCCCGAGTGGAAGTAAGAAGGTATTACAATGGATTTTATTACGAAGTTACCAAGAGTTGTGGGTGGTTATGATACCATTTGGGTGATTGTTGACCGACTCGCTAAGTCAACTCATTCCTTGCCAATTAAGGAAACAGATTCGATAGAAAAGCTTACCCGTTTGTATTTGAAGGAGATTGTTTCTAGACATGGTGTTCCCGTATCTATTATTTCGGACCGAGACAGTCGATTTACATTGAGGTTTTGGAAGGTCATAGTGAAAGGACCATTCAAACATTGGAAGACATGTTACGAGCATGAATCATTGATTTTGGTAAGGGTTGGGATAAGTACTTGCCACTGGCCGAATTTTCTTATAATAATAGTTATCATGGAAGTATTAAAGCCGCACCGTTTGAAACTCTGTATGGTAGAAAGTGTAGGTCTCCTGTCTGCTGGAATGAGGTTGGGGATGCTCAACTCACAGGTCCAGAAATTATTCATGAGACTACCGAGAAGATCGTACAGATTAAGGAAAGATTGAGAACCGCCAGAAGTCGGCAAAAGAGTTATGCCAATAAGGGAAGGAACGATATTGAATTTCAGGTCGGTGACCGTGTTATGTTAAAGGTTTCACCTTGGAAGGGTGTGATACGTTTTGGTAAAAGGGGAAGGTTGAGTCCTCGTTTTGTTGGACCTTTTGAGATTATTGAGAGAGTTGGACCGGCGGCTTATCGTTTGAAGTTGCCACGAGAACTCAGTGCTGTTCACGATGTTTTTCATGTATCGAATTTGAAGAAGTGTTTGGCCTAGGCCGGTGAAACTATTCCTTTGGAGGAACTTCATGTTGATAAACAACTCCATTTTATTGAGGAACCTGTCGAAATTATGAACCGAGAGGTTAAGACTCTCAAGCAGAGCAAAATTCCTATTGTTCGAGTTCGATGGAACGCCAGACGCGGTCCCGAGTTCACTTGGGAGCATGAAGACTAGATGAGGCAGAAGTACCCGCATTTGTTCTCAGATGCTGAGTCAACCCCTGCACCTGCTTAAATTTCGGGACGAAATTTCCGTAACGGGAAGGTACTGTAACGACCCTACTTTTTCCGTTATCTTTTGCCGTTAATTATTTAACGACCGTTAATTGTTATTCGTGACACGTCATTTCTAAGACCTATATTATTATTTTTGTAATAATATATTAATTATTATGTGTTATATGAATATTTGTATTCATATTTCAAGTTATACGTTTCTACGTGTCGCAGATTTCTGTCCGGCGAATCTTTTCGGTTTTCAAACCAACGGTCAAGATTTTGGGATTTTTAAATCCAATTTATTTTAAATATGATATTTTGATGTCATATGATTATATATAGTGTTTATATATTTTATTCGTCGCGTGTTTGTTATCTCTCCGAAAAATTAATCGCGTAGTAGCGTTTTCGCGTTTCGGGCTTCGTTCGGGCGATCGGGCCACAAGTATTCTTCTTTTTGGCCAAAGTGGTCCATGAGGGGCCCACCCCTCTAAAAATTTCGGCCAAAACCCCCTTATACCCCATTTTTATTTTATTTTTCAAATTTTCATTTCCATTTTATTCCTCATTTCTTTTCTAAACCTAAAACTAGCAAGTATCTTTTTCTCTCATCTTTCTTCCTCTCTCTTTTTCTTTTTGAGGCCGCCACATTCATCATCAATATCATCATCATTCATCATCAATTATTGCTTGGATTTTAGGGCTTTTAACATCAACGCGTTCCTCTCGTTCTCCTCTACACGTTGCTATCTCTTGATTCTTGATTAGGGTATAAACCCTAACCCTAGCTTTTTGATTTTTCTTATATTTTACTGATTTTGTATGTTATATTGATAGTATGATAATTGTATGTTATTGTATGGTTGATTGGATGCGTAGAATTACTCGTTTGCATATGTTTTCGGTTTGATTTAATTGGGACAGCAGCTTTTTCGTGTGTTTCTGACTTTGTAACTGATATAAAAGTTAAAATAAAGTATATAAATGAGTTCCTCTCATCAAGACATTAATTTTAGACTCCGGATTCATGTCGTTTCGATTCCCGGAGCCCTAGATATGCTTAATTTGATTTTTGGTAAAGATTGAAAGGTGTTATGGGCAAGAACAAGGTATGGTCCGACTTTGTGATCATCCTTGGTGTCTTTAGGGTGTGTCATTTGGTTAGGACTGATGGTGGGATGAATTTTCATGTTCGGGTCACCTAAATCCGAGCCACGGTTCACCCGTTGTGCCTAAATCACTGTTTTGAGTAAATTGAATTCCCAAGTGTTGTCATGGCTGATATCCACGACCTAGGGACTGTTCTTGGAGTGTTCTTGAGTACATAATTGTGTCGGGTGGTTTGAGTAGGCGGAGATGCATATGTGGCTCGCCCGAAACCGACACCCGGGGCTCAAGATACGACCCGATGAACTTTTAAACTTAAAACTTATGGTTAATGATTAAACTTATGTTAAAATGAATGGATTTCATTATTAATAAATTACTTATGATAAAAGAAGTAATTATTATTATTTAAGACTTATGATATAAATATTTATTATATCATTTAATTATTAATTATGATTTAATTAACATTTTAATTAAACTTATGATTAATAATACTTTTATTATTAAAGGAAAATACTTATGATAAGTATTAAATTTATTTTTGAGAAATTATTATAAGACTTATAACAAAGATTAAATAATTATTTAATTATTATAAGACTTAATTATTATTTAATTATGATTTAATTATTAAATACTTATGATTTAATAATTTTAATTAGAAACTTATGATATAATTAATAATTCATTATTAATTTATAATACTTATGATATGAATTAAAATTCATTATTAATTAATAAAACTTATATTATGATTAATATTTAATTAATTAAATACTTATGTTATACTAATTATAACACTTCAACTTATATTAACTTTAATAATTCATTTTATTTAATTAAACTTATGTTATGACATAACTTTACACTTTTGACTTTAATAAACATTATAATCTATGTTATTATTATAACTTACACTTTTCAAATTAATGTTGACTATGTTGACCAAGTTTGACTTTTGAGTTGACTTTCAGTTGACTTTGACTTTCAGTTGACTTCTGTTGACTTTCTAAATAAGGAAACTTTCCTAACTTCAAAACTTTCTAAAAATAGAAGTTTCTAAATTTGGAAACTTTCCAAAGATAGAAACTTTCCAAAAATAGAAACTTTCCTAAAATAGAAACTTTCCTAAAATAGAAACTTTCCAAAAATAGAAACTTTCCTAAAATAGAAACTTTCCAAAAATAGAAACTTTCCTAAAATAGAAACTTTCCTAAAATAGAAACTTTCCAAAAATGGAAACGTGCTAAAAATAGAAACTTTCTAAAAATAGAAAGTGTGTGTCCTTATGCTGTTCCAATCAAACCGATGCTTGCTGAGTAATGTTCTATGTCTACTTGCAACATGTACAATAGCTATCATACTAAGACTTGACCTAAGTTAGTTATTTATTTCGACCTGCTTTATTTATAGGTCGGCGTTGTGATCTTTCTTGGTCACTTTACTTTACTTGATGTTCGCTTGTTTGTGAGATTTCTTCAGTTGCTATTTAAGGTGAGTTATAGTCCCATTTTTCTATTTAAATCTTTTGGGATGAGAATACATGCAATTTATTTTATATTTTGGACAAGTGGAAGTTGGTTTAAATTATTCATTGTGAGTTGAACAAAAATATTCCCTAGTCTGGTAACTGTAATCACTGGTTTCTACTGGTGAACGCGAATCCTATGGATAGATCTATCGGGTTTGACAACCCCATTTCAAGCTAGTCGCGCTAGCAATTTGTTATCGGAATGTTTAGTACTTCGTATTTAGTTGTAGATACACTTGTTCGGTGTATATTATTTATTGTGTTTGGCAAGGGTAAATAAAGGGTTAAGTGGTTACCAGGTGGCTCACGGAAAATGGAATAATGTTTTATTATATGTTTTCTAGCATATAATTTTGAGGTTCAAAAAGGAGTTTTTATGTTTTCAAACATAAATTTTTATTGTTTAAATTAAATATTGTTTGCAATATTAAACCTATAATTCACTCAACATTTTTGTTGACAGTTACTCGCATGTTTTATTCTCAGGTTCATGATTGAATGCTTCCGCTGTGCTTAGAGAGTCTGCATATTTACGATGGCAGCTTTTGTTAAACATTAACTTGCATTCTATTTTTGTTACATTAAATAGTGGTTGTTTGTTGACTTTGTTTTGGGTCAACTTTTGGTTAAAGTATTATTGTATGGTTTTTCTAAACTTATACATTTTAGTAGATCTCCTTTATAGGAAATCATTTTTAAATAAAGAATGCAAGGTTGTTTTATTAAATTCATATAGAGTTTCGATCAAGCTGTGGGACCAAGTGACGGAGCCGTTAAGTGTTTTGACGGAGTCGTCACAAATCTTCTCAAAATATATTCCACTCTTCATTATTATTAGGTGAGTTGATGGGATTTGTACTAGAGGTAGACATCTATCACACAATATCAAACACGTTAAGAGATTAATATATCACATAATATTTACATGTTTACAATATATAGTTTTCAACAAAAAGTGTTACGCAATCGTTTTTCAAGTAAACACGGTCGAAGTCCAGACTTACTAATGCATCCTAACAAACTCGGTTAGACACACTAATGCAAATTTCTGGTTCTCTAAGACCAATGCTCGGATACCAACTGAAATGTCCCGTTCATAATGATTATAAATGTTTCATATTAATTGATTTCGTTGCGAGTTTTTGACCTCTATATGAGACGTTTTTCAAAGACTGCATTCAATTTTTAAAACAACCATAACATTTATTTTATCGATAAAGGTTTTTAAAAACATTTCGACGATTATCAAATAATGATAATCTAAAATATAGCGTTATCACACGACCATTACATAATAGTTTACAATAATATTACACATCAACTTAAGTCTTCGAATGCAGTTTTTAAACAATATTATACAAGCATGCAGACTCCAATCTTGTCTTTATTTAGCATGCAACATCGGAAGCTCTTAATAATCACCTGAGAATAAACATGCTTAAAATGTCAACAAAAAATGTTGGTGAGTTATAGGTTTAACCTATATATTTATCAAATCGTAATAATAGACCACAAGATTTCATATTTCCATTTCTCATAAACAACATGCAATCTGCATAAAAATTATTCATATGATGAACACCTAGTAACCGATATTAACAAATGCAACTAGAATATCCCCAAATATACAAGTACACTCATATGTATATAAAATCGAAGTACTAAAGCATCCATAACTTGGATGGGGTTAGTTAGGCCCATAGATCTATCTTCAAGATTCGCGTCAATTAGGGGGGCTGTTCCATAATTCTTAGGCTACCAAGCAGAAAGGGTGATATCCGGTATAATGATTCAATCATAGAATATAGTTTCAAGTACTTGTGTCTATTTTGTAAAACATTTATAAAACTGCATGTATTCTCATCCCAAAAATATTAAATTTTAAAAGTGGGACTATAACTCACTTTCACAGATTTTTCCCTCGTCGAAAATAAGACTTGGCCACGGGTCGATTCACGAACCTATAACAAATATATACATATATATCAAAGTATGATCGAAGTATATTCACAATATGTTTTATTATGTTTTAACGATTTAAGTTTTGTTAAGTTAACAGTCCAACGTTCGTAGTCCACAGTTAGTTGTCCACAGTTAGTAGTACAGAAATAAATCAATATCTATTATCTCGAATCAATCCACGACCCAATGTATACAAGTCTCAGACTCGATCACAACTCAAAGTATATATATTATTTTGGAATCAACCTCAACCCTATATAGCTAACTCAAACATTACTGCATATAGAGTGTCTATGGTTGTTCCAAATAATATATATAGATGACGTCGATATGATATGTCAAAACATAGTATACATGTCTATGGTCTATCAAGATTACATAATATATGTTAGAATACATATATAATACAATATAAGTTAGTTAGCATATGGTTAGTATAGATTTTTGTCAATTCATCCCGTAGTCAAATTAACCATTTTTAACCAATTTTGTTTTACCCATAACTTCTTCGTTTTAAATCCGTTTTGAGTGAATCAACTTGCTATGGTTTCATATTGAACTTTATTTTATGAAACTAAACAGAAAAAGTATAGGTTTATTGTCAGAAATACATGTTACAAGTCATTTTTGTAGAGGTAGTCATTTCAGTCGAAAAAATGACGTCTTGATGACCATTTTGAAAAACATATTTCCGCTTTGAGTTTAACCATGATTTTTGGATATAGTTTCATGTTCATAAGAAAAATAATTTTCTCAGAAGAACAACTTTTAAATCAAAGTTTATCATAGTTTTTAATTATCTAACCCAAAACAACCCCCGGTTTTACTATGACGGCGTATGTCCGGTTTTACGGTGTTCTTCGTGTTTCCAAGTTTTAAATAATTAAGTTAGCATATCATATAAATATAGAACATGTGTTTAGTTGATTTTAAAAGTCAAGTTAGAAGGATTAACTTTATTTGCGAACAAGTTTAGAATTAACTAAACTATGTTCTAGTTATTACAAGTTTAAATCTTCGAATAAGATAGTTATATATATATGAATCGAATGATGTTATGAACATCATTACTACCTCAAGTTTAGTAGGTAAACCTACTGGAAGTGACAAGAAATGATCTAGCTTCAAAGGATCTTGGATGGCTTGAAAGATCTTGAAGTAGAATCATGACACGAAAACAAGTTCAAGTAAGATTTTTACTCGAATTAAGATAGTTTATAGTTATAAAAATCGAATCAAAGTTTGAATATGAATTATACCTTGAATTAGAATGATAACTTACTATAAATATCAGAGGTTTCTTGATCTTAGATGATTACTGATAATGCTAAAAACGAACATATATTTCATAGCATTATCCCTCAAGAAAGACAAGCTTTTAGTTGCAATTGTTCTATTTACAAGTGATATTCGTTTAAATAATAAAAGTTGAAGACAAAAGACAGATTCGACTATTTGAAGACGCAAACGACCAAAAATCCAAAAAGTATAAAGTGCAATCAAAATGGTTTAAATTATTGATGAGAAACGTTTAAAAGTTACAAGAGTACGAGCCGTGAAACGCAAAGTACAAGATATTAAATTGTACGCAAGGACGTTCGAAAATTCGGAATCGGGACATGAACCAACTGTCAACGCGCGACGCAATGGAGCTAAAATTACAAGTCAACGGAGTACAAGAATATAATATAATATATAATTAATTATATAAAATTATATATATTATATTATATATATATTAAAATTCGAGCAGCCCACGTTTAAAATGATTTGTGACCAGTATTTGACGGCCATGCATTGCATGCAAGGTTGGAGAACTCGGATCTCGGGGAGATCTCGTTTGGCCATTTTTGGGGAGATCTCGGCATCTCGGAAAAATCTCGGGGAGATCTCGGACGTTGACTTTTTAGTTTTTTAGTATAAATTTATATATAAAATTAAATATATGTTTAATTATATACATTTTTACGAGATTTTACAAAAAATTTCGAGAAATGTGAGAAAATCCGAGAAATTCCGAGAAATGAGCAAGAAAATCCGAGAAATCGTGGCTTTGACTAAGTTTGACCCTGTTGACCGGGAAATCTCGGGAGATGGACATCTCGTCTCGGTTGCTTTCTGAAAACGAGATCTCGGTGAGAAATAAGGAGATTTACAACACAGATCGCATGGCCAGCATGAAGAAAACTCATGCGATCGCATGAGCCCAGGAGCTTGGCCACATCTATAAATTCAGTAATTTTTCGGACGAAAAGATCACACCTTTTTCTATCCACTCTCTCTCACGATATATATATATATATATATATATATATATATAATTTATAATTTTAATTTAAGATTAATAATAATAAGGTTATGTAAAATGTCCCGTTCATATCGATTATAAACGTTCCATATTAATTGATTTCGTTGCGAGGTTTTGACCTCTATATGAGAAGTTTTTCAAAGACTGCATTCGTTTTTAAAACAACCCATAACCTTTATTTTATCGACAAGGTTAAAAAGACACCACCTAGATTATCCAGAAATGATAATCTAAAAATATCACACTTACACACTACTAATACATATTGGTTTATAATATTAATATGTTACAACAAAATAAATCTCGAATGCAGTTTTAAACAATATTATACAAGCATGCTGACACCAAATCTTGTCCACATATTAGCATGCAACAGCGGAAGCTCTTAATAATCACCAGAGAATAAACATGCTTTAAACGTCAACAAAAATGTTTGTGAGTTATAGGTTAAACCTATATATTTATCAAATTGAAATAATAGACCACAAGATTTCATATTTCAATATACATCCCATACATAGAGATAAAAATCATTCATATGGAGAACACCTGGTAACCGACATTAACAAGATGCATATAAGAATATCCCCTATCATTCCGGGAAATCCATTGGACATGATAAAACAACATCGAAGTACTAAAGCATCCGCAACCATGGATGGGGTTCGTTAGGCCCAATAGATCTATCTTTAGGATTCGCGTCAATTAGTAGACCAGTTTACTAATTCTTAGGTTACCAAGCAAAAAGGGGCATATTCGGCTTCGATCATTCACCCATATAATGTAGTTTCATTTACTTGTGTCTATTTTGTAAAACATTTATAAAACTGCATGTATTCTCATCCCAAAATATTAGATTTTAAAAGTGGGACTATAACTCACTTTCACAGATTTTTACTTCGTCGGGAAGTAAGACTTGGCCACTGGTCGATTCACGAACCTATAACAAATATGTACATATATATCAAAGTATGTTCAAAATATATTTACAACATTTTTAATACGTTTATGTTTTAAGTTTATTAAGTCAGCTGTCCTCGTTAGTAACCTACAACTAGTTGTCCATAATTAGATGTACAGAAATAAATTGATATATATTATCTTGAATCAATCCACGACCCAGTGTATATATGTCTCAGGCTAGATCACAACTCAAAGTATATATATTTTTGGAATCAACCTCAACCCTGTATAGTTAACTCAAACATTAATGCATATAGAATGTCTATGGTTGTTTCAAATAATATATATACATGGGTCGATATGATATGTCAAAACATTTGCATACGTATCTATGGTATCCCAAGTTTACATAATATATTAGAATACATGTATAATACAATATAAGTTAGCTAGGATATGATTTGTATAGAATTTTTACAATATTTCTCGTAGCTAAAACAATCAAAAAATATCCAATCTTGTTTTACCCATAACTTCTTCGTTTTAAATCCGTTTTGAGTGAATCAAATGCTATGGTTTCATATTGAACTCTATTTTATGAATATAAATAGAAAAAGTATAGATTTATAGTCAGAAATATAAGTTACAAGTCATTTTTGTAAGAGGTAGTCATTTCAGTCGAAAAAACGACGTCTTGATGACCATTTTGAAAAACATACTTCCACTTTGAGTTTAACCATAATTTTTGGATATAGTTTCATGTTCATAATAAAAATCATTTTCCCAGAAGAACAACTTTTAAATCAAGGTTTATCATAGTTTTTAATTATCAAACCCAAAACAGCCCGATGTGTTACTACGACGGCGTATATCTGGTTTTACGGTGTTTTTTCGTGTTTTCAGGTTTTAAATCATTAAGTTAGCATATCATATAGATATAGAACATGTGTTTAGTTGATTTTAAAAGTAAAGTTAGAAGGATTGACTTTTGTTTGCTAACAAGTTTAGAATTAACTTAACTATGTTCTAGTGATTACAAGTTTAAACCTTCGAATAAGGTAGTTTTATATATATGAATCGAATGATGTTATGAACATCATTACTACCTCAGGTTTTGTGAATAAACCTACTGGAAATGATGAAAAAATAACTTGAGCTTCAAAGGATCTTTGGATGGCATGAAAGTTCTTGAAGCAGAATCATGACACGAAAACAAGTTCAAGTAAGATTTCCACTCGAAATAAGATTGTTATAGTTATAGAAATTGAATCAAAGTTTGAATATGAGTATTAACTTGTATTATAAAGATATCTTACTGTAAATAAGAAATATTTCTTGAGGTTGGATGATCACTTTACAAGATTGGAAGTAAGCTAGCAAACTTGGAAGTATTCTTGATTTTATGAAACTAGAACTTATAGAATTTATGAAGAACACTTAGAAAATGAAGATAGAACTTGAGAGAGATCAATTAGATGAAGACAATTGAAAAATTAAAGTGTTTGTAGGTGTTTTTGGTCGTTGGTATATGGATTAGATATAAAGGATGTGTAATTTTGTTTACATGTAAATAAGTCATGAATGATTACTAATGTTTTTGTAATTTTATGAGATATTTCATGCTAGTTGCCAAATGATGGTTCCCACATGTGTTACGTGACTCACATGGTCTGCTAAGAGCTGATCATTAGAGTGTATATACCAATAGTACATACATCTAAAAGCTGTGTATTGTACGAGTACGAATACGGGTGCATAAGAGTAGAATTGTTGATGAAACTGAACGAGAATGTAATTGTAAGCATTTTTGTTAAGTAGAAGTATTTTGATAAGTGTCTTAAAGTCTTTCAAAAGTATATGAATGCATATTAAAACACTACATGTATATACATTTTAACTGAGTCGTTAAATCATCGTTAGTCGTTACATGTAAATGTTGTTTTGAAACCTTTAGGTTAAACATCTTATTAAATGTTGTTAACCCATTGTTTATTATATCTAAAGAGATGTTAAATTATTACATTATCATGATATTATGATATATTAATATATCTTAGTATGATATATATACAGTTAAATGTTTTTACAACGATAATCGTTACATATATGTCTCGTTTCAAAATCATTAAGTTAGTAGTCTTGTTTTTACATATGTAGTTCATTGTTAATACACTTAATGACATGTTTACTTATCATTTATCATGATTAAACATAGTATATCAATATCTTAATATGATTCATATGTATTAGTAAGACGTTGTTATAACGATAATCGTTATATATATCGATTCGAGTTTCTTAATTCAATAAACTCAATTTTATGTATATAACTCATTGTTAAAATACCTAATAAGATACTTACTTATCATAATATCATGTTAACTATATATATAATCATATATATGTCATCATATAGTTTTTACAAGTTTTAACGTTCGTGAATCACCGGTCAACTTGGTTGGTCAATTGTCTACATGAAACTCATTTCAAATAATCAAGTCTTAACAAGTTTGATTGCTTAACATGTTGGAAACATTTAATTATGCAAATATATTTTTCAATTAATATATAATCATGGAAAAGTTCGGGTCACTACAGTACCTACCCGTTAACTAAATTTCGTCCCGAAATTTTAAGCTGTTGAAGGTGTTGACGCATCTTCTGGAAATAGGTGAGGGTATTTCAGCTTCATCTGATCTTCATGCTCCCAGGTGAATTCGGGTCCTCTACGAGCATTCCATCGAACCTTAACAATTGGTATCTTTTTTTGCTTAAGTCTTTTAACCTCACGATCCATTATTTCGACGGGTTCTTCAATGAATTGTAGTTTTTCGTTAATTGTAATCTCGTCTAATGGAACGGTGAGATCTTCGTTAGCAAAATATTTCTTTAAATTCGAGACATGAAAAGTATTATGTACCCCGGCGAGTTGTTGCGGTAAATCAAGTCGGTAAGCTACTGGTCCAACACGATCTATAATCTTGAATGGTCCAATGTACCTTGGATTTAGTTTCCCCCGTTTACCAAATCGAACAACGCCTTTCCAAGGTGAAACCTTAAGCATGACCATCTCTCAAATCTCAAATTCTATATCTTTTCTTTTAATGTCCGCATAGCTCTTTTGTCGACTTTGGGCAGTTTTCAATCGTTGTTGAATTTGGATGATCTTCTCGGTAGTTTCTTGAATTATCTCCGGACCCGTAATCTGTCTATCCCCCACTTCACTCCAACAAATCGGAGACCTGCACTTTCTACCATAAAGTGCTTCAAACGGCACCATCTCAATACTCGAATGGTAACTGTTGTTGTATGAAAATTCTGCTAATGGTAGGTGTCGATCCCAACTATTTCTGAAATCGATAACACATGCTCGTAGCATGTCTTCAAGGGTCTGTATCGTCCTTTCACTTTGCCCTTCAATTTGTGGATGATAAGCAGTACTCATGTCTAGACGAGTCCCCAATGCTTGTTGCAATGTCTGCCAAAATCTTGAAACAAATCTGCCATCCCTATCTGAGATAATAGAGACTGGTATTCCATGTCTGGAGACAAATTCCTTCAAGTATAATCACACCAACTTCTCCATTTTATCATCTTCTCTCATTGGCAGAAAGTGTACTAACTTGGTAAGACGATCGACTATTACTCAAATTGTATCATAACCACTTGCAGTCCTTGGCAATTTAGTAATGAAATCCATGGTAATGTTTTCCCATTTCCATTCCAGGATTTCAGGTTGTTGAAGTAGACTTGATGGTTTCTGATGTTCAGCTTTGACCTTAGAACACCTCAAACATTCTCCTACGTATTTAGCAATATTGGCTTTCATACCCGGCCACCAAAAGTGTTTCTTGAGATCTTTGTACATCTTCCCCGCTCCGGGATGTATTGAATATCTGGTTTTATGTGCTTCCTTAAGTACCTTTTCTCTCACATCTCCAAACTTTGGTACCCATATTCTTTCAGCCCTATACAGGGTTCCGTCTTCCCGAATATTAAGATGTTTCTCCGATCCTTTGGGTATTTCATTCTTCAACTTTCCTTCTTTTACAACTCCCTGCTGCGCCTCCTTTATTTGAGTAGTAAGGTTAGTACGAATAATTATATTCATAGCTTTTACTCGAATGGGTTCTCTGTCCTTTCTACTCAAGGCGTCGGATACCACATTTGCCTTCCTCAGGTGGTAACGAATCTCAAATTCGTAATCATTCAACAATTCAATCCACCTACGCTGCCTCATATTCAGTTGTTTCTGATTAAATATGTGTTGAAGACTTTTATGGTCGGTATATATAAAACTTTTGACCCCATATAAGTAGTGCCTCCAAGTCTTTAATGCAAAAACAACTGCGCCTAATTCCAAATCATGCGTCGTATAATTCTGCTCGTGAATCTTCAATTGTCTAGACGCATAAGCAATTACCTTCGTTCGTTGCATTAATACACAACCGAGACCTTGCTTTGAGGCGTCACAATATATCACAAAATCATCATTCCCTTCAGGTAATGACAATATAGGTGCCGTAGTTAACTTTTTCTTCAATAATTGAAACGCTTTCTCTTGTTCATCCTTCCATTCAAATTTCTTCCCTTTATGCGTTAATGCAGTCAAGGGTTTTGCTATTTTGGAAAAATCTTGGATGAATCTCCTGTAATAACCAGCCAGTCCTAAAAATTGGCGTATATGCTTCGGAGTTTTCGGGGTTTCCCACTTTTCAACGGTTTCAATCTTTGCCGGATCCACTTGAATACCTTCTTTGTTCACTATGTAACCGAGGAATTGAATTTCTTCCAACCAAAATGCACACTTTGAAAACTTAGCGTACAATTTTTCTTTCCTCAACAACTCTAGCACTTTTCTCAAATGTTCTTCGTGCTCTTGATCATTCTTTGAGTAAATAAGTATGTCATCGATGAAAACAATGACAAACTTGTCAAGGTATGGTCCACACACTCGGTTCATGAGGTCCATGAACACAGCTGGTGCGTTAGTCAACCCAAACGGCATAACCATAAACTCGTAATGACCGTAACGTGTCCTGAAAGCAGTCTTTGGAATATCATCCTCCTTCACCCACATTTGATGATACCCGGAACGTAAATCGATCTTCGAATAAACCGACGAGCCTTGTAGTTGATCAAATAAGTCATCGATTCTCGGTAGTGGGTAACGATTCTTGATGGTAAGTTTGTTTTACTCTCGGTAGTCGATACACAACCTGAATGTACTATCCTTCTTTTTGACAAACAAAACAGGAGCTCCCCATGGTGATGTACTTGGTCGTATAAAACCACTCTCTAAAAGTTCTTGTAATTGGCTTTGGAGTTCCTTCATTTCGCTGGGTGCAAGTCTGTATGGAGCACGAGCTATTGGTGCAGCTCCTGGTGCGAGATCTATTTGAAATTCAACAGATCGGTGTAGAGGCAGTCCCGGTAATTCTTTCGAAAATATATCAGGAAATTATTTTGCGATGGGAACATCATTGATGTTCTTTTCTTCGGTTTGTACTTTCTCGACATGTGCTAGAACAGCATAGCAACCTTTTCTTATTAGTTTTTGCGCCTTTAAATTACTAATAAGATTTAGCTTCGCATTGCTCTTTTCTCTGTACACCATTAAGGGATTTTCTTTTTCTCGTACAATGCGAATTGCATTTTTGTAACATACAATTTCTGCTCTCTCCTTTCTCAACCAATCCATACCGATTATCACATCAAAACTCCCTAACTCTACTGGTATCAAATAAATCTTAAATGTTTCGCTACCCAAATTAATTTCTCGATTCCGACATATATTATCTGCTGTAATTAATTTACAGTTTGCTAATTCGAGTAAAAATTTGTTATCCAAAGGCGTCAGTGGACAATTTAGTTTAGCACAAAAATCTCTACTCATATAGCTTCTATCCGCACTCGAATCAAATAAAACATAAGCAAGTTTATTGTCAATAAGAAACGTACCCGTAACAAGCTCCGGATCTTCCTGCGCTTCTGTCGTATTAATATTGAAAACTCTTCCGCGGCCCTGCCCACTAGTATTCCCCTGATTCGGGCAATTTCTACTAATGTGGCCCGGTTTTCCACATGCAAAGCAAACTATGGCGGCATTATCTGTTTTGACATTATTTGTTCTTTTAATTCTGTTAAACTTTGGTCCGTAGGCCTCACACTTTGCCGCACTATGACCATTTCTTCTACACCTAGTGCAAATTGTCGTGCAGAACCCCTGGTGAATCTCTTCACACCTTTGGCATGACTGTTTTTAGTTTTTGTTACCATTGTTGTTATTGAGATTGTTGTTGGGATTGTTATTGTTGCTATTGTTGTTGGGTCAGTTATTGTAGTTGTTGTTAGGATGTTTGTTGAAGTTGTTGTTGCGATTGATTATGCAGTTGTTGGGATAGTTATTGCAATTGTGGTTGTGATTATTGTTGTTGTATTGGTGACTCTTTTCATTGGTTTCTTCCCACTTTCTCTTGACTTGTTTCATGTTAGCCTCTTCAGTCGTCTGCTCTTTAATCCTTCCTTCGATCTGGTTCACTAATTTGTGAGCCATTCGAATTGCCTTTTGTATGGAAGTGGGCTCGTGTGAACTCACATCTTCTTGAATCCTTTCCGGTAACCCTTTTACAAATGCGTCGATATTCTCTTCTTCGTCTTCGAACATGCTGGGGCACAATAGGCACAATTCGGTGAATCATCGTTCGTACGTGGTGATATCGAAACCTTGCGTTCGTAATCCTCTAAGCTCTACCTTGAGCTTGTTGACCTCGTTTCTGGGACGATACTGCTCGTTCATCAATTGCTTGAATGCTGACCACGGTAGTGCGTAAGCAGCATCTTGTCCTACCTACTTGAGATAGGTATTCCACCATGTTAGCGCCGTACCTGTGAAGGTATGCGTAGCGTACTTTACTTTATCTTCTTCAGTACATTTACTTATGGCAAATACTGATTCAACCTTCTCGGTCCACCGTTTCAATCCAATTGGACCCTCGGTTCCATCAAATTCTAAAGGTTTGCAGGCAGTGAATTCTTTGTAGGAGCATGCTACACGATTTCTTGTGAAATTAGTTCCACTGCTAGATCTAGAGTTATTGTTATTTGCATCGCAGCCTGTACTGCGGCTATGTTTGCTACAAGGAAAACACGGAAGTCTTCCTCGCTCATGTTCAAATTTTGAAGAGTCGCCGGTGCCATTTCCTTCAAAAATAGCCCAAAAGAATTAAGTTAATCATATAGAATTTTAAGAGTAGTCAATAGTATTTCGTAGCATAGTATGAACTTATTTATAAAAGCTTTTTCTTCATATTAGCATTTTATAGTTTTTAATTCGGGTACTACCTACCCGTTAAGTTCATACTTAGTAGCTAATATACAATTCAACTACTACAATTCCATATGAAAAACTGATTATAATAATATATCACATACAAATATTCTTCAAACTTACAACTTCGCTATATTACATATAACATGAAATATAGTACACTTTGATACAGGATAGTTTTAAAGATAAATCTAGTTAATACGCAAGTTGTTCAGCAAAGGAAATAAAGACACGTAATTCATAAGTCCAGAAATAAGTCATGCATTTTGGTTTTACTAAGACGACTTCCCATCCTTGGTCTTGTGGAAAATAACCGTTATGACCATTGGCTAGGAAGCATGTTGTAATGTCGTCAAAAGGATGAGGGTTTCGTAATGTCCAACAGCCCCGTAATAATCTAAAAATCTTGTTTCTCACCCCAACTACTGAATCCGTCACTTGTGGGAAGGTCTTATTTAAAAGCTGCAATCCGATGTTCTTTTTCTCACTTTGGTAAGAAGAGAACATCACTAACCCGTAAGCATAACAAGCTTCTTTATGTTGCGTGTTAGAAGCTCTTTCTAATTCACGAAATCCTATGTTGGGATATGTTGAGTCAAAATAGGTTCTTAACCCGTAGCATAAAATTGCATTTGGGTTCCCCGCATTTAATGCTTTAAAGAAAACACAGCGTAACTTACGGTCTCCCCAATGTGATATACCCCACCTATCAAAGGAAAGCCTTTTATAAACTAAGGCATTTCTGGAAAGTCTTTCAAATGTTTGACAAGTTAATTTTGCCATAATTAATTGTGATGATGAATTCTGACCGACTCTAGACAAGATTTCCTCAATCATATTCTCTGGTAGATCTTCTAAAATATTCGGTTGTCTACCCTTAACATCCATTTTGTTTTTATACTGTAAAATAGATGTGATGATCGCTCTAACTCCATATGGACGAACACGTCATCCATCGATTTCATTGCGAGGTATTTGACCTCTATATGATACATTTTGTAAATATTGCATTCTTTTAAAAAGGCACACCATAAATGAATATTTAAATCAAAGGTTTTCGACATCTGATGATTTCTACATATAGACAATCGCCGTAATATAATAGTTTACAATAGTACTTCCATTGACAATGCAGTCAAAATAAGATACATGGTGATGATTTGGTGAATGCAACTTTTCCTTGAAAAATATACCATGTAAGACTCCATGCACATAGCTTGTCTAACATATAAGCAAACAACGGAAGACTTCTAGGGAACCTGAGAATAAACATGCTAACAAGTGTCAACACAAAGATTGGTGAGTTCATAGTTTTAATGTTTTGCATAATCTGTACATAAAGGTGGATCACAAGATTTCAGTTGTTTCATCTAGAAACGTTTATCAAAATATTCTACAAAATTGAGCACCCTAGTAACTAAACTTAACGTATATATAATTTATACCCTTTGTATAATTATCTTAGTAATACACGCAAACCAACGTGTACGCTTCTCAAATAGCATACGCACATTAAAAGGCTAGCGCTCTAGCTCGGATGGGGATATCAAGCCCTATAGATCCATATACTACTACTCGCGCTCACCAGTTCTTATAACCGGCAGTTACTAGTTACCAAAGCTAAGGGATTTTCGGTTCAAACTCAGTATAGAATTTAGTATGTCCTTGTGTCCATTGTTTTTAAAATAAAGTGAATGTATTCTCAGCCCAAAAATATATATTGCAAAATCATTTAAAAAGGGAGCAAATGAAACTCACCTTAGCAGCATATAAAGTCGTTCACCAAAATGTGACCGAAACTCGGATTACCAAATAACCGTAGAACTCAACCTAGAGAACATATGTTGGTTAATAAATGTTTATCAAGCTAGGTCAGGTCATAGTGTATCACAATCCTAATGCTCGAGATCGACATACAAAAGTTATCCAAAGTCGTTTCAAGAAGTCAATTTTGACAATAGTTCAACAAAATGAGACGTGCCTTATATAAGAATTCATTTACTCGGTTGGTAATATTCAAAAATACAATTTATCAATCTTACAAACAAGTTGTTTAAATATTAATTGCAGATTCAAAAGCAATTTCAATTAACGTCAATCATAATTCAGTTGACCATATCTTTTAATCCGTTCATCGAAACTATTCGATATCTAAATGAAAAGTTATTGATTTTTTGCCAGCTTTCCAAAAACATGCATATCATATACCTTTTTTCAGTAATATATGTATTTAATTCGTGATTCATTATAAATTGTTTAATGACGAAATTTAGCGTACAAGCATGCATAATTATATATACTCGAGCACTAGACATGGATACACAATTAACATATAAAAGATAAGATATGAATACTCACGTATCAATATTGAGATTCAATATTGTGGGAAAGTACGTAGACGTAACGGAGATGATAAACACTAGGTTTGATTTGCCAATAATACCCACGTACATTACCCATAACCTCCATAGCCAGTGGCGGAGCCACGTTTAATGTTATGGGGTCAGTTGACCCCACTCAATATTTTCATAATGCTATATGGTGTATAAATATTACTATATTGCTCAATTGGATTTTAAGGTTTACATGGTCAATGACCCCATCCTTTTATTTAGCTGTCTCTAATAAAAGGCAACTATTATTAATAGTTAAGACAAAGGGGGAAATGCTTACCAAAACATTAAAATGCACAATTGCACATCAACGTTAGAGATAGAGTCCAGTTGGAGATATCTATGTAACATACATATTTAATGAAAACTAGTTATACATAAGTTAAACTACTTAAGATTAGTTGTATCTCATTCAAATTTTCATTTAAGTATCATCCAATGGAGAAATGTTTTCAAGTGTAAGACTTTTAATAAACATTTTCTTCGATCCATTTTGTGAAGCGATTAATCCCGAACCATCTGTTTAGCGGATAGCCCGGAGTCATTGCGGGTAACTCCATGGTCACAAGAGAATAGAGGGTTTTTGACACCACTGAAGTAAAATTCTGGCTTCGCCACTGTCCATAGCTATAACCTATAGTTTCCTTAACTCTTTCCCGCTCGAAAACCCATTTTGAAAGTGACACGCTCATGACCTCGTCGTAGTATTTTATGTATAATACTAATAAAAATAATAAGATTAATAATAATAATATTAATCTTAATAATAATAATAATAATAATAATAATAATAATAATAATAATAATAATAATAACAATAAATAATAAATACTTAGGAGTAATAATGAAATGAAATCAGAAGCAGAATGTTCGAGCTTTTATAGATGTGGCCTGAAAATCGTCCACATGCGATCGCATGGGTCTGAGGAGCATTGGCCATGCGATCGCATGGCCTGAGGTTCCAGCTCACATATTTTTGTTTTCTTGTTTGTCGACATAATTTAAATATTAATATATAATATATATAATTAATTATATATTATATTAAATTCACGTGCATAGTTGACTTGTAATTTTTGTTCCGATATGTCGTACGTCGTCACTCGACTTATGTCCCGGTTTCGGTTTTTCGAATGTCCTTTCGTACATTTAGAAAACTTTCATTTTACGTTTCGTGTCACGTACCTTTGTCAAAATATAGACTTAAATTATTCATAAACTATACCCCTCAAAGTATATCTTAAACTTTCGAGTGTTTTGGTCATTTACTTCTATAAATCATCGTCTCGCTATTTGTTAATATATATATAATATATACATTTTCATTTTGAAATAGTGTTTTACTGTAGCAAAGTTAATGTAGCAAAGTTTTTTTTTATTGTAGTAAATAGTGATTTTCGAAAACACTGTAGCTTTTCGGGTACTATAGCAATTCGAAAATACTGTAGCAAATTAGTGTTTTACTGGTTCATCTTAAACGTTTTAGTTAACTTATCTAAATATTAATCGAATCAATCAGATAATCAAACTAATAAGTTTAATGCACAGTATCATATACTCAACACTTTGCTACGTTTTCAAGTTATAGTATATATATATATATATATGTATCTATTTACATATAATTGTTCGTGAATCGTTGAGAACAATCGAAGGGTAATTGAGTAGTTCAAGAATTTTGAGATTCAACTTTACAGACTTTGCTTATCGTGTCGGAAATGTTAAATCATTTAAAGATAAAGTTTAAATTTGGTCAGAAATTTCCGGGTCATCACAGTACCTACCCGTTAAATAAATTTCGTCCCGAAATTTGAGTGAGGTCATCATGGCTAACAATAAAAATGTTTTCATGACATATATGTGTCGGCAAATAGAGTTTTATCACCGTTTGAATAATATGGATAAAACAATCCAATTACTCGAAGCGTATGATCGAAATTATCGTAAAAGAGTGAAATGAAGGAATAGAGATTCGTCTTAATTTTTGACGTAGTAACGATTGATTTCTGGAATTTAAGGAATAGAAAATCTTCATATTCTAAATAAGATTTGATTCTTCGGGAATTAAGGAGATTAAGATCTTCTTTAATTAAATGCGTAATCTGCCTCGATTGCTATGTCTGATATTTCACTATAAATTGACCTCTTCCGTTTCATTTATTTTCACCACTCCTATAAGCTTTTTCCTCATTTCATACTTCCAAAAGATTGTGAAATGCTTCATCCAGTTCTGATTCTTGATATACTCCTAACTTTTTTATCTGTCATTCTTCTCTTTCATTTACCACCGGAGGATTTTATTTACTTTTACTATTATCTTGGGGTTATAGTGTTATTAATTCTCTCGTGTCTTTACGTTGCAACACATATTGATATACACAGTTTGTAATTTCGGGGTTGTTAGCGGACTTTATATTTTCTATTATATTTTGAAGCTTCATGCTTTTGTTTTCTCTTCCCGACTTTAAGTCAAGCGAATAATGGTCCAGAATTCATAGGTATGGAGTTTTGGATGAACATAGTTAATGTTCAAAGAAAGAAATTGTATTGACACGATCTTGATTTGTCAAATTACCAGAATATTCAGAAAAGACCGAATCATCAAGAAATATATTTTCTTGATATATTTAGAGATTATATAGAATGAAAGAGTTATGTAATATGGTTTATGATGAGGGTGTGATCTGTGAACCTTTGTCACGTTCCATTAGAAACTCAACATGACTTACTGTAATATAATCACGTTGATCAAGTGTCATTATATTATACTAACTCATGCTTCAGTTCCCAACATTACTTCAAAACATCCATTTTTTTGAATTTTTTAGATTTTAGAAACTAAAATAGTTTCTTTTATGATGTAACACAGAGAGCGCGAAGAGATGAATGATTTCAGATAAGAATGGTTTCGAAAAATATCTTCAAAAATATGGAGGATATTTATAATGGGAGATACGATGATATCTTAGAATACTTAAGATAAGATGATGATGAAGAATATTGTCCGCAAAGGTTTTAGAGTAAAGAGCAAGGTATTTGCTAAGGATTTCAGTAGACACTGAATCATTTGGATTCTTTGAAGACAGGTTCAGTCTTTGTGATTTATCCACAGCCTCCTTCATACTTTGCTCAATCCATTTTTCAGTTCCAAACCTTCTCTTTTTCTCAGCTTTACCACCATACTATTCTTTATCATCAAACTTTTGACTGTTAAGGTCGTTTACAGTTTTTGTTGCTTCATCAGCATTGTTCCAATTTCAGAGAACTAGTTAGTAGTTTAGGGTATTTTTCAGAAACTTCACATTCGAAGTCTGTAAGTCTTAAAGGTAAACGTTATATGTATATATATAACTGTTGGCGAAAAATTGCTATGAAATTCAAAATACTGATTGCTAATTCTCGGTAGTTGGTATGGCAATTATTGTTACAAGATGTAGATGAGTACAAGATAGGGTTTCAATGAGTATTATGATTTTTTGGAATGTCAAGGATCAATGAAGTTGTTGGTAAATTTACTGCTAATGTGGTGAGACATGAAAGGTTCCCCGGTAACAAAAATGTATATGTCAAGGTTATAATAAGACTAATCTGAAAAGTCGAAATTGATTGGTTGAAAGTGGTTTAAAACTGGATACTTTGAAAAAGAAATTGCAAGGTTATTTTCGGTAAAAACAACACTAAAGGATCTTGCACAGTTTTGAAGTCAAAGTATAGATTTGAAAGATGTAGAGATCTAAGAATGATGTCACCGGTTCAGAGTTATGACTTAGATTCTGATCCGTCAATATCAGAATATGTAATTGAATTTGTATGAAAAAGATTGTATATCGTTGTGAGCATTGTTAATAATTTTTGAATCAAAGTTGAAGAATGTACAGTGTAATATATTAATTGCGAACTTATATATTTCCCGGGTATTACCTACCCGTTAAAGATTTCACAATTAATATTTTGTACAAAATAATTTTTATTACCGTCTTTATGAAAATGTATGTATATTTTCTTCAGATGTAACACAGATTTAATGAGTTAATATCATATTAAGCTCATTTACTTTTTTGGCTAGATTAGAAATGAATAATCTCTAAAACATTAAAGATTTCATAATCTTCGTGGAGTATTTTACTAATGTAATCAATACTTCGTTATTCATTTTTATTGATATTTCCTCGATGAATGATGTTAGTGCTCGTGGAATTCTTATGAACTTCATAAGATATAAATGATGTTTTCTAGAAAGTTTCGAGTATATCGAAAATGAAAATGTAAAATCAATTATGTAATTGAATAATACACTTGGTTTATTATGAAATGGAATTCATTAAGTTGAAACAGAGATTGTAGTTAACAATGGTTAAGTTGTTAAGGAAGGATGTACATCATTGCATATTAGTAATATGAACTAACCGAGTAGTACCTACCAGTTAAGATTCACACGTAATAGCTTAGTACGAAAAGATTTATTTTGATTTCAAAATTCATATATATTAAATATACATAATATTTCTTCAAGGGAAATGAGTTAATACTTCATCGGTTATTGTTGCTGGTATTTCTTGGTAACTACGGTGCGTATGATGTTAATGCTCGTGGGACAGATTGTGAAGTTGAGGTTTGCGATGCGGATGTTGTTGGTGGTGGTAATGGTACTGTTGTTGTTGTTGTCGGTGGTACTGTTGATTTCGGTGATGCTGCTAGTGCTTGTAACCTTTGCACCATATTCTCTAAAGCCACTACCCGAGCGCGAAGCTCTTTGACTTCTTCTACTACACCGGGATGATTGGCGGTTTGGACGAGCGGATGAATAAGATCAAGAATTTGAGATAGTGTATTATCGTGACGAGATACTCTGGAAATGAGAGAGAGGTGTCTCGGACAGGTTCGCCGGTAAGTGCTTCAGGTTCTTCGCTAAGAGGGCAATGTGGTGGATGGAAGGGATCACCTTCTTCTTGTCTCCAATAATTAAGTAGGCTATGAACCCATCCCCAATTCATCCAGAATAGGTGACGGTTGATTGGTGGATCCATTCCTGTTACACTGTCTTTGGAATTCAGGTGAATATCCATATCGGAATAGCTGTCGGAGTTTAAGGAATTTGAACTAGATACGGGATCCATCTTGTATAATTAGGGAGATGATTTTTGATATGAATTAGATTATATAATTTAGTTTGGTATTCTTCAATACATAATTTACATATGTATATATAATACCAAATTCCATAAATCACGTAGAAATTTTCGGAAGATGTCAGGAAAAGTTTACAGTAACAGATACGCTAAGATATGAATTTTGTCTATACACTATCTATGCAATAAATGCAGGAAAATATGTCTAGACTTAAGAATGATAAGCATGTAATTTCTGACAAGAAACGATAAGCAAAACTTTTAACATGCAGACACGGTCGAAGTCCAGACTTACTAATGCATCCTAACAACTATCAGTTAGACACAATTATGCAAGACCTGGTTCGCTAGGACCAATGCTCTGATACCAACTGTGACGATCGCTCCAACTCCATATGGACGAACACGTCATTCATCGATTTCATTGCGAGGTATTTGACCTCTATATGATACATTTTGTAAATATTGCATTCTTTTAAAAAGGCACACCATAAATGAATATTTAAATCAAAGGTTTTCAACATCTGATGATTTCTACATATAGACAATCACCGTAATATAATAGTTTACAATAGTACTTCCATTGACAATGCAGTCAAAATAAGATACATGGTGATGATTTGGTGAATGCAACGTTTCCTTGAAAAATATGCCATGTAAGACTCCATGCACATAGCTTGTCTAACATATAAGCAAACAACGGAAGACTTCTAGGGAACCTGAGAATAAACATGCTAACAAGTGTCAACACAAAGGTTGGTGAGTTCATAGTTTTAATGTTTTGCATAATCTGTACATAAAGGTGGATCACAAGATTTCAGTTGTTTCATCTAGAAACGTTTATCAAAATATTCTACAAAATTGAGCACCCTGGTAACTAAACTTAACGTATATATAATTTGTACCCTTTGTATAATCATCTTAGTAATACACGCAAACCAACGTGTACGCTTCTCAAATAGCATACGTCCGTTAAAAGGCTAGTGCTCTAGCTCGGACGGGGATATCAAGCCCTATGGATCTTTATACTACTACTCGCGCCCACCAGTTCTTATAACCGGCAGTTACTAGTTACCAAAGCTAAGGGATTTTCGGTTCAAACTCAGTATAGAATTTAGTATGTACTTGTGTCCATTGTTTTTAAAATAAAGTGCATGTATTCTCAGTCCAAAAATATATATTGCAAAATCATTTAAAAATGGAGCAAATAAAACTCACCATAGCAGCATATAAAGTCGTTCACCAAAATGTGACCGAAACTCGAAGTACCAAATAACCGTAGATCTCAACCTAGAGAACATATGTTGGTCAATAAATTTTTATCAAGCTAGGTCAGGTCATAGTGTATCACAATCCTAATGCTCGATATCGACGTACAAAAGTTATCCAAAGTCGTTTCAAAAAGTCAATTTTGACAATAGTTCAACAAAACGAGACGTGCCTTATATAAGAATTCATTTACTCGGTTGGTAATATTCAAAAATACAATTTATCAATCTTACAAACAAGTTGTTTAAATATTAATTGCAGATTCAAAAGCAATTTCAATTAACGTCAATCATAATTCAGTTGACCATATCTTTTAATCCGTTCATCGAAACTATTCGATATCTAAATGAAAAGTTATTGATTTTTCGCCAGCTTTCCAAAAACATGCATATCATATACCTTTTTTCAGTAATATATGTATTTAATTCGTGATTAATTATAAACTGTTTAACAACGAAATTTAGCGTACAAGCATGCATAATTATATATACTCGAGCACTAGACATGGATACATAATTAACATATAAAAGATAAGATATGAATACTCAGGTATCAATATTGAGATTCAATATTGTGGGAAAGTACGTAGACGTAACGGAGATGATAAACACTGGGTTTGATTTGCCAATAATACCCACGTACATTAACCATAACCTCCATAGCTATAACTCATAGTTTTCTTAACTCTTTCCCGATCGAAAACCCATTTTGAAAGTGACACGCTCATGACCTCGTCGTAGTATTTTATGTATAATACTAATAATAATAATAATATTAATCTTAATAATAATAATAATAATAATAATAATAATAACAATAATAATAATAAAAATAAATAATAAATACTTACGGAGTAATAATGAAATGAAATCAGAAGCAGAATGTTCGAGCTTTTATAGATGTGGCCTGAAAATCGTCCCCATGCGATCGCATGGGTCTGAGGAGCATTGGCCATGCGATCGCATGGCCTGAGGTTCCATCTCACATATTTTTGTTTTCTTGTTTGTCGACATAATTTAAATATTAATATATAATTTATATAATTTATATAATTAATTATATATTATATTAAATTCACGTGCATAGTTGACTTGTAATTTTTGTTCCGATATGTCGTACGTCGTCACTCGACTTATGTCCCGGTTCCGATTTTTCGAATGTCCTTTCGTACATTTATAAAACTTGCATTTTACGTTTCGTGTCACGTACCTTTGTCAAAATATAGCCTTAAATTATCCATAAACTATACCACTCAAAGTATATCTTAAACTTTCGAGTGTTTTGGTCATTTACTTCTATAAATCATCGTCTCGCTATTTGTTAATATATATATATATAATATATACATTTTCATTTTGAAATAGTGTTTTACTGTAGAAAAGTTAATGTAGCAAAGTTTTTTTTACTGTAGCAAATAGTGATTTTCGAAAACAATGTAGCTTTTCGGGTACTATAGCAATTCGAAAATACTGTAGCAAATTAGTGTTTTACTGGTTCATCTTAAACGTTTTAGTTAACTTATCTAAATATTAATCGAATCAATCAAATAATCAAACCAATAAGTTTAATGCACATGATCATATACTCAACACTTTGTTACGTTTTTAAGTTATAGTATATATATATATGTATCTATTTACATATAATTGTTAGCGAATCGTTGAGAACAATCGAAGGGTAATTGAGTAGTTCAAGAATTTTGAGATTCAACTTTACAGACTTTGCTTATCGTGTCGGAAATGTTAAATCATTTAAAGATAAAGTTTAAATTTGGTCAGAAATTTCCGGGTCATCACAATAGACAAGGATTAGATTCGTAAAAGATAATTAACAAACAATACTAGCAATTTTTACATAGAACATAAAAGTACAAGCACACTACAATACATATAATACACAACATGATTACAACCCTCTAATATGAATCACTAGTTTCCTCTTCTTCAGACTTGGTTCATTTTCCTAATTTTCTAGGAATATATGGTGTTCCTCTAATACGAGCCGTCGTTTTCCACAATGGTTTAGAAAAACCTGGTGGTTTAGAGGTTCCTGGGTCATTGTTACATTTTAGGAAATACGGATGTTGCCGATACATATAAAGTTCAACGGGGTTGGAATCGGGTTTCTCTATTTTTATACCTTTTCCCTTATTATTTTCTTTCGCTTTATTAAATTGGGTCGAGGTAATTTCTATAACATCATCGGAATCCTCAACGGGATCTGATTCATCAGAAAATTGGTAATCTTCCCAATATTTTTCTTCCTCGGCGGAAACACCATTGACCATTATTAACTTTGGTCCGTTGGTTGAGGATTTTCTTTTATTTAATTGAATTACTGTAGGTATCAATATTTCTTCCTCCGGAACCTCTTCTTCTTCCGGTTCCTCCTCTTCCGGTTCCTCTTCTTTCGATTCCTCCTCTTCCGGTTCCTCCTCTTCCGGTTCTTCTTCGGGAATTTGTGAATCTTCCCAAAATATATTCGACTCTTCATTATTATTAGGTGAATCGATGGGATTTGTACTAGCGGTAGACATCTATCACACAATATCAACACATTAAGAGGTTAATATATCACATAATATTTACATGTTAATAATATATAGTTTCCAACAAAAGTGTTAAGCAATCGTTTTTAAATAAAACACGGTCGAAGTCCAGACTCACTAATGTATCCTAACAAACTCGATAAGACACACTAATGCAAATTTCTGGTTCTCTAAGACCAACGCTCGGATACTAACTGAAATGTCCCGTTCATATCGATTATAAACGTTCCATATTAATTGATTTCGTGGCGAGGTTTTGACCTCTATATGAGACGTTTTTCAAAGACTGCATTAGTTTTTAAAACAAACCATAACCTTTATTTTATCGACAAGGTTAAAAAGACACCACCTAGATTATCCAGAAATCATAATCTAAAAATATCACACTTACACACTACCAATACATATTGGTTTACAATATTAATATGTTACAACAAAATAAATCTCGAATGCAGTTTTAAACAATATTATACAAGCATGCTGACACCAAATCTTGTCCACATATTAGCATGCAACAGCGGAAGCTCTTAATAATCACCTGAGAATAAACATGCTTTAAACGTCAACAAAAATGTTGGTGAGTTATAGGTTTAACCTATATATTTATCAAATTATAATAATAGACCACAAGATTTCATATTTCAATATACATCTCATACATAGAGATAAAAATCATTTATATGGTGAACACCTGATAACCGACATTAACAAGATGCATATAAGAATATCCCCTATCATTCTGGGAAATCCATCGGACATGATAAAACAACATCGAAGTACTAAAGCATCCGCAACCATGGATGGGGTTCGTTAGGCCCAATAGATCTATCTTTAGGATTCGCATCAATTAGTAGATCGGTTTACTAATTCTTAGGTTACCAAGCAAAAAGGGGCATATTCGGCTTCGATCATTCACCCATATAATGTAGTTTCATTTACTTGTGTCTATTTCGTAAAAATTTATAAAACTGCATGTATTCTCATCCTAAAATATTAGATTTTAAAAGTGGGACTATAACTCACTTTCACAGATTTTTACTTCGTCGAGAAGTAAGACTTGGACACTGGTCGATTCACGAACCTATAAAAAATATGTACATATGTATCAAAGTATGTTCAAAATATATTTACAACATTTTTAATACGTTTATGTTTTATGTTTATTAAGTCAGCTGTCCTCGTTAGTAACCTACAACTAGTTATCCACAATTAGATGTACAGAAATAAATTGATATATATTATCTTGAATCAATCCACGACCCAGTGTATACACGTCTCAGGCTAGATCACAACTCAAAGTATATATATTTTTGGAATCAACCTCAACCCTGTATAGTTAACTCAAACATTACTGCATATAGAGTGTCTATGGTTATTCCAAATAATATATATACATGGGTCGATATGATATGTCAAAACATTTGCGTACATGTCTATGGTATCCCAAGATTACATAATATATTAGAATACATGTATAATACAATATAAGTTAGCTAGGATATGATTTGTATAGAATTGTTACAATATTTCCCGTAGCTAAAACATTCAAAAAATATCCAATCTTGTTTCACCCATAACTTCTTCGTTTTAAATCCGTTTTGAGTGAATCAAATTGCTATGGTTTCATATTGAACTCTATTTTATGAATCTAAATAGAAAAAGTATAGGTTTATAGTCGTAAATATAAGTTACATGTCTTTTTTGTAAGAGGTAGTCATTTCAGTCGAAAGAACGACGTCTTGATGACCATTTTGAAAAACATACTTCCACTTTGAGTTTAACCATAATTTTTGGATATAGTTTCATGTTCATAAGAAAAATTATTTTCTCAGAAGAACAATTTTTAAATCAAAGTTTATCATAGTTTTTAATTATCAAACCCAAAACAGCCCGCGGTGTTACTACGACGTTGTATATCCGGTTTTACGGTGTTTTTTTGTGTTTTCAAGTTTTAAATCATTAAGTTAGCATATCATATAGATATAGAACATGTGTTTAGTTGATTTTAAAAGTCAAGTTAGAAGGATTAACTTTTGTTTGCGAACAAGTTTAGAATTAACTTAACTATGTTTTAATGATTACAAGTTTAAACCTTCTAATAAGGTAGTTTTATATATATGAAACGAATGATGTTATGAACATCATTACTACCTCAAGTTTAGTAGGTAAACCTACAGGAAATGATGAAAAAATAACTTGAGCTTCAAAGGATCTTTGGATGGCTTGAAAGTTCTTGAAGCAGAATCATGACACGAAAACAAGTTCAAGTAAGATTTCCACTCAAAATAAGATTGTTATTGTTATAGAAATTGAATCAAAGTTTGAATATGAATATTACCTTGTATTATAAAGATATCTTACTATAAATAAGAAAGATTTCTTGAGGTTGGATGATCACTTTACAAGATTGGAAGTAAGCTAGCAAACTTGGAAGTATTCTTGATTTTATGAAACTAGAACTTATAGAATTTATGAAGAACACTTAGAAAATGAAGATAGAACTTGAGAGAGATCAATTAGATGAAGAAAATTGAAAAATGAAAGTGTTTGTAGGTGTTTTTGGTCGTTGGTATATGGATTAGATATAAAGGATATGTAATTTTGTTTTCATGTAAATAAGTCATGAATGATTACTAATGTTTTTGTAATTTTATGAGATATTTCATGCTAGTTGCCAAATGATGGTTCCCACATGTGTTAGGTGACTCACATGGGCTGCTAAGAGCTGATCATTGGAGTGTATATACCAATAGTACATATATCTAAAAGCTGCGTATTGTACGAGTACGAATACGGGTGCATACGAGTAGAATTGTTGATGAAACTGAACGAGGATGTAATTGTAAGCATTTTTGTTAAGTAGAAGTATTTTGATAAGTGTATTGAAGTCTTTCAAAAGTGTATGAATACATATTAAAACACTACATGTATATACATTTTAACTGAGTCGTTAAATCATCGTTAGTCGTTACATGTAAATGTTGTTTTGAAACCTTTAGGTTAATGATCTTGTTAAATGTTGTTAACCCATTATTTATTATATCTAAAGAGATGTTAAATTATTACATTATCATGATATTATGATATATTAATATATCATATTATGATATATATACAGTTAAATGTTGTTACAACGATAATCGTTACATATATGTCTCGTTTCAAAATCATTAAGTTAGTAGTCTTGTATTTACATATGTAGTTCATTGTTAATACACTAATGACATGTTTACTTATCATTTATCATGATTAAACATAGTGTATCAATATCTTAATATGATTCATATGTATTTAGTAAGACGTTGTTATAACGATAATCGTTATATATATTGTTTCGAGTTTTTTAATTCAATAAACTCAATTTTATGTATATAACTCATTGTTAAAATACCTAATGAGATACTTACTTATCATAATATCATGTTAACTATATATATAATCATATATATGTCATGATATAGTTTTTACAAGTTTTAACGTTCGTGAATCACCGGTCAACTTGGGTGGTCAATTGTCTATATGAAACCTATTTCAATTAATCACGTCTTAACAAGTTTGATTGCTTAACATGTTGGAAACACTTAATTATATGAATATCATTTTCATTTAATATATATAAACATGGAAAAGTTCGGGTCACTACATTATGTTAGCGAATGTTGTAAGTGTGTAAGTCGAAATTCTGTCCGTGTAACGCTACGCTATTATTAATCACTGTAAGTTATGTTCAACATTTTTAAATTAATGTCTCGTAGCTAAGTTATTATTATGCTTATTTAAGCCAAAGTAATCGTGATGTTGCGCTAAAATATTAAGACGGGGTAATTGGGATTTGTACCATAATTGGGGTTTGGACAAAAGAACGACACTTGTGAAAATTGAACTATGGGCTATTAATGGGCTTTATATTTGTTTGATTGAATGATAGCTCGCTAATTTAATATAAAGATTTACAATTGAACGTACCTATAAATAACCACATACACTCGATCGGACACGTTGGGCGGGAAATTTATAAGTACTAATAATCGTTCATTTGACCGGACACGGGAATGGATTAATAGTCAATGGACTCATTAAAACAGGGGTGGATTACATGCAAGGACACTTGGTGTAATTGATAATAAAGTATTAAAACCTTATTACAGTTCAAGTCCCCAATTAGTTGGAATATTTGACTTCGGGTATAAGGATAATTTGACGAAGACTCTCGCACTTTATATTTATGACTGATGGACTATTATGGACAAAACCGTATGGACATATCGAATAATCCAGGACAAAGGAAAATTAACCCATGGTAATAAACTAAAATCAACCCGTCGAACATCATGATTACGGAAGTTTAAATAAGCATGATTCCTTTATTTCATATTTCATCGTATTTTTATTTACTGTCATTTTATTTATTGCACTTTTAATTATCGTACTTTTTAATTATCACAATTTTATTTATCGCACTTTAATTATTGTCATTTACTTTACGCTTTAAATTAAGTTATACTTATTTTTAATATTTTACATTAGGTTTTAACTGCGACTAAAGTTTTAAAATCGACAAACCGGTCATTAAACGGTAAAAATCCCCTTTTATAATAATAATTCTACATATATATATATACATATATATATATATATATATATATATATATATATATATATATATATATATATATATATATATATATATATTTATATAAATATAGTTTTAAAAAATATAGAGTTAAACTTGGCTAGTTCCCTGTGGACGAACCAGACTTACTAAAAACTACACTACTGTACGATTAGGTACACTGCCTATAAGTGTTGTAGCAAGGTTTAGGTATATCCACTCTATAAATAAATAAATAACTTGTGTAAAATTGTATCGTATTTAATAGTATTTCGTAGTAAAAATATAACTATTTCGTATACACCTCTGCACACATCAAGTATTTTTGGCACCGCTGCCGGGGACCCGAAAGCGAAACGCTATATAAAAAAAAGATTTTTAATAAATTTTAATTTCTTTCTGTAAAAATACGTTTTAAATATTAAAAATACAAAAAAATATAAAAAGAAAAACGATATATATATTTTTAAGAGTTTGTTTAAAATATATAAAATTATAAAGTATTTATATTTCTATTTTAGTTTTAAAATATAAGTTTTTAATTTATTTTATATAAATATAAATATTTTATATAAAATTAAAAACAGAAAAAAAGTAAAAAAGTATACGAGCCCAATACTGTAGCAGCCCAACTAATCAGGCCTGGTATCCAAAGCCATGCGATCGCATGACTCAGAGACATAAACCTCATACGATCGCATGGGGTTGTCTGACACGTCTGGTCTGATTCTGGTACAGCATTAATTACGGTGTATTATTAATTATTATTATTATTAAACCCTAATTAGGGTTATTTATTATATTAATTAATTTTAGTTTTATTTATTTTGTATTTTTAAGTTATATTTAGTTTTATTATTTATAAAATTAATACTTTTATAAAATAAATAATATTTTTTATAAAATTGTAATTTTATCACTTTTTATATTTCGTATCTTTTTAATCGTTTATTCGTAATTTGTAATTTATCGTTCGAAATTAGTCAGTAATTTAGTATTTTGCCGTAGTTTACTTTTATTTCTAGATTTTAAGGCTTTGCCATAAAATCCCTTAAGTGCTTTTTCTTTAGACTAAGATTTAGATGCTTTAGAATTTTGCGACGCCGTTTTAAGATTTTAGTACTTTTTAAGTTATTGCCGTTTTGGATATAGAATTCCTTTTAAGCTTTAATACCTTTAGACATAACTTTTAATTCTTAGTTTTTAGATTTTTAAGTTTCGACGCTTTATTTTCTTATTTTTATTTTTCGACCTTTTATTTTTCGACGTTTTTCGACGCAATCTTTTTCTTTCTTATTTCTCTACGCTCTAGTTTTTAGGACATAGAATTTTCTATTTCTTCTCTAAAATTTCAAAATGAAAAATTATTTTAAGTGGTTAAATTGATAGACATCCAAAATTTTTTGGTTCGTAGTAATAGTTGGATTTGTTAGTGGCGAGTTGTGGGCTTCCGATTTAAAGGGTCCTGGCTACCTGCTGCATCTATTGGCTATTCGAAACGTGGGAAAAATTAGAAAAGTCTATTAATTTGATAACTTATATAATTTTTATTTTTATAACTAATAGGATATTCAGTGAATGCACCAAGCAAAACGTTCACCACCTTTTATACGTTCACCACTTGTAACTCGATCAAGACATCTTGCCAATATTGACGCCGTTGATTTTTCTTTAGAATCGTCATCTAGTCGACCAAGTACTCCAATTCAAATTTCCGATAATCCATTTTTTGAACCCGACCTCACAATTGAGAATCCGGAGGATATTCATGGACAATTCAGAGATCCTGAACCACTAATCATTTCTCCTGAACCACAAATTACTCATCCAGAGATTGTCGAGGAAGAAACCATTAAATCAGAATCCCTTAGTGATTCAGATTCAACAAATTCAATAATGGAATATCTGGAACCTCTAAGTATGGAAGACCGAATGAGAGCTAAATGCACTGGCCAAGGTCACACAATTACTCAACCAGACATTAATGCGGCAGATTATGAAATTAAAGGACAAATCCTACACATGGTAACTAATCAATGCCAATTTAGTGGTGTGCCGAAGGAAGATCCAAACGAACATCTTCGTACCTTTAATAGGATCTGTACTCTATTTAAAATCCGAGAAGTGGAGGATGAACAGATCTATCTCATGTTATTTTCCTGGACTTTAAAGGGAGAAGTCAAAGATTGGTTAGAATCGTTACCTGAAGGGACGATTGATACATGGGATGTTTTAGTTGAAAAATTTCTTAAACAATTCTTTCCGGCATCTAAAGCCGTGAGACTTCAAGGAGAAATTGTTACGTTCACGCAGAAGCCAAATGAAACTTTATATGAAGCGTGGACAAGATTTGGAAAATTGTTAAGAGGATGTCCGCAACATGGTTTAGACACTTATCAAATAGTACAAATATTCTACCAAGGATGCGACATCACTACACGAAAAGATATCGATATAGCAGCTGGTGGTTCCATTATGAAGAAAACCGCAACTGAAACTTGCAAAATTATTGATAACACTGCTTCCCACTCACATGAGTGGCATCAAGAAAAAGATATCGTTAGATCATCTAAAGCAGCTAGAGCCGATTCTAGCCATGACTTCGATTCCATTTTCGCAAAGATAGATGCTATCAAGAGACGAATGAAAAAGATGATTAAGGATATTCACTCAATACGAATTAGTTGTGAGCATTGTGGAGGACCACATTTGACAAAAGATTGTCTCAGTATTGAACAAACAATGGAACAAAGAGAGAATGTTTCATACATGAACCAAAGGCCTGGAAATAATTATCAGAATAATTATCAACCGCCAAGACCAATCTACAATCAAAATCAGAATTATAACCGAAATGTTCCATACAACAACCAACAAGGTCCTAGCAATCAACAAGTATCTAATAATACTTATAATCAGCAAAGATCTATTTTTCAAAATAAACCACCACAAACCGATGATATAAAGCCAAATCTAGAAGACATGATGTCAAAGCTAGTTGAATCTCAAACGCAGTTTTTCACATCTCAGAAACCAACCAATGAACAAAATGCTCAAGCATTTAGAAATCAACAAGCTTCTATTCAAAATTTGGAACAAGAAGTAAGCAACCTAGCAAGGTTAATAGGTGAAAGAAAACCAGAAAGTCTACCTAGTGATACAAATGCTAACCCCCAGAATGAAACAGCTAAAGCCATTACCACAAGAAGTGGTATTACACTTAAACCACCTAAAATACCTGAAATTTCTGATGACTCTATTCCTACTCCACAAGAACAACAACCTGAACAAGAGAAGGAATCAGAACCTGTATGAAAAGGTTAATGAAGATAACACAGTTAAGGCCAAGCCTTATGTTAAACCATATCAACCAACACTTCCTTACCCGAGTAAAATGAGAAAAGAAAGACTTGAAGCCGAGCAATCCAAATTCTTGGATATGTTTAAACAAATAAATGTCAACCTTCCTTTCATTGATGTGATTTCAGGAATGCCAAGATATGCTAAATTCTTGAAAGATCTAATCACAAATAGAAAGAAAATGGAAGAACTCTCGGCTGTTACTATGAATGCAAATTGTTCCTTCAAATACATTCGTGCTAACTTCTCCATCTTGTCATCTTCTCTTATTGGCAGGAAGTGTGTTGATTTGGTGAGACGATCAACTATTACCCAAATAGTATCAAAACCACTTGCAGTCCTTGGAAATTTAGTGATGAAATCCATGGTAATGTTTTCCCATTTCCATTCCAGGATTTCGGGTTATTGAAGTAGACCTGATAGTTTCTGATGCTCAGCTTTGACCTTAGAACACGTCAAACATTCCCCTGCGTATTTAACAACATCATCTTTCATACCTGGCCACCAAAAATGTTTCTTAAGATCCTTGTACTAGGATGTATTGAGTATCTGGTTTTATGAGCTTCTCTAAGTACCATTTCTCTCATATCTCCAAATTTTGGTACCCAAATTCTTTCAGCCCTATACCGGGTTCCGTCTTCCCGAATATTAAGATGCTTCTCTGATCCTTAGGGTATTTCATCCCTTAAGTTTCCCTCTTTTAAAACTTCTTGTTGCGCCTCCTTTATTTGAGTAGTAAGGTTAGTGTGAATCATTATATTCATAGCTTTTACTCGAATATGTTCCCTGTCCTTTCTGCTCAAAGCATCGGCTATCACATTTGCCTTCCCCGGGTGGTAATGAATCTCAAAGTCGTAATCATTCAACAATTCAATCCATCTGCGCTGCCTCATGTTCAGTTGTTTCTGATTAAATACGTGTTGAAGACTTTTGTGGTCGGTATATATAATACTTTTGACCCCATATAAGTAGTGCCTCCAAGTCTTTAATGCAAAAACAACTGCGCCTAATTCCAAATCATGCGTCGTATAATTCTGTTCGTGAATCTTCAATTGTCTAGAGGCATAAGCAATTACTTTCGTTCGTTGCATTAATACACAACCGAGACCTTGCTTTGAGGTGTCACAATATATCACAAAATCATCATTCCCTTCAGGTAATGACAATATAGGTGCCGTAGTTAACTTTTTTTTAACAATTGAAACGCTTTCTCTTGTTCATCTTTCCATTCAAATTTCTTCCCTTTATGCGTTAATGCAGTCAAGGATTTTGCTATTCTGGAAAAGTCTTGGATGAACCTTCTGTAGTAACCAGCTAGTCCTAAAAACTGACGTATGTGTTTCGGAGTTTTCGGGGTTTCCCACTTTTCAACGGTTTCAATCTTTGCTGGATCCACCTGAATACCTTCTTTGTTCACTATGTGACCGAGGAATTGAACTTCTTCCAACCAAAATGCACACTTTGAAAACTTAGCGTACAGTTTTTCTTTTCTCAGCAACTCTAGCACTTTTCTCAAATGTTCTTCGTGCTCTTGGTCATTCTTTGAGTAAATAAGTATTTCATCGATGAAAACAATGACAAACTTGTCAAGGTATGGTCCACACACTCAGTTCATGAGATCCATGAACACAGCTGGTGCGTTAGTCAACCCAAACGGCATAACCATAAACTCGTAATGACCGTAACGCGTCCTAAAAGAAGTCTTTGGAATATCATCCTCCTTCACCCGCATTAGATGATACCTAGAACGTAAATCAATCTTCGAATAAACTGACGAGCCTTGTAGTTGATCAAATAAGTCGTCGATTCTCGGTAGTGGGTAGCGGTTCTTGATGGTAAGTTTGTTCAACTCTCGGTAGTCGATACACAACCTGAATGTACCATCTTTATTCTTGACAAACAGAACAGGAGCTCCCCATGGTGATGTACTTGGTCGAATGAAACCACGCTCTAAAAGTTCCTGTTACTGACTTTGTGTGACAACTCGGAAATTTCCAACCAAATTTAAACTTTATCTTTATATTATTCCGACACGATAAGCAAAGTTTGTTAAGTTAAATCTCAAGAATTTTAAATTGTGTTCATACATTCATTATAACCTCGACCAAATTCCGACGATTCACGAACCGTTATATATAAATAAATATGTATATATATGTATATATATATATTATAACTTGAGAATATTAATAAAGTATTAAACGTATAATACTTTACATGAACGTATTTGTTTCAATATGTTTATCGATGGAATTAGAAGATAATATCAAATGATTGATTTATCAGATACATTATGATATGATTACAAGTCTATGTTATGAGATTCACTGTGATTTAAGAAATCTATTCTTTTTGACAACATTCGGAAAATGGTAAAGTGGTTTATAAGTAAGAACGTGAAGTGTAAATAACTTAGATGTTGGATATCGACAAGTTATGTAACTCGACATTTTTCATTAAGATGATTTCATACGTTTATTTAACCTTTGAACTTTATCTCATGCTTCACCAACAAACTGTAATTTAAAAACTTGAAACCTATTATGAATATATGATTCTACTTTTCTAAAATATTTTATGATATAACGATTTCCATTATTTTAACCTTTAAACAAAATGATTCTTAAAAATATATTTGGTTTTGGAAAACAAAATTATTATATTTATTTGATTTAGTTTCAAACGTACAAAAACGTTTTCAGTTTAAAAAGAACTTTATTATTAAAACGTATATAACTTTTATAAATATCTAGAACCACTTTTGACAACTCATTACTTAACCAGTATGATAAAGATAACGATATTTATATTTTATTTTATTAAATATATATAACGATTTAAATTAATATTATATATATTTATACGCGTATTATGCGTACATAGTTTTATACTTTTACTATACTTAAACTTTACCTTTACTTTATTTTTACTTTACTTTAACTTTAATAATTCACTTTAGTAATTCATACTTTAATAATTCACTTTAATAATTCATACTTTAATAATTCACTTTAATAATTCATACTTTAATAATTCACTTTAATAATTCATACTTTAATAATTCACTTTAATAATTCAAAAATCTATTATAAATAGAATTCAATAGGTTTCATTATTACATAAGAAACTTGAAAATATTTTTCTCTAAACTCTCTCAATAGATTTACATATATATATATATATATTTACTCCGTATTATTTCAAGATATTATTAGTATACATAAAATATTACGTCAGAGTGCTGTCCGAGTGATTTCGAAATTGTTTTTCGAGTGGGATTGGATTAAGGAAATTATGGGTTATAGCTATGGAGGTGATTGGGTATGGTTCATGGGTATGCTCGTGAGATCAATATAGTGTTTATCATCTCCGTTGCGTCTACGTACCTTTCCTGTAATATTGAATCTCAATATTGATACGTGAGTACTCATAATTTAACTTTTACATACTAATAGTGTATCCCTGACTAGTGCTCGAGTATATAGGATTATGCATGTTTGTACTTTTGATATTGCCTTTAGTTAGGTTATGTTGAATCCTGAATTAGTTATATATGCGACTGAGATAAGGTATAAGATATGCATGTCGTTGGAAAGCTAGCGAAAAATTAAGAACTTTTCATTTAGATATCGAATGATTTCGATGAACGGATTTGAAGTTATAGTCCATCGAATTTTTGTATTATTATTAAAAATGATCATTATTATCGTCGTTATTATCGTCGTTCTAGTTTTATCTTATTATTATTATTATTATTATTATTATTATTATTATTATTATTATTATTATTATTATTATTATTATTATTATTATCTTTATCAATAAAAGGATTTATCATTAAAAATTGTTATTTTTTATTATTGTTACTATCGTTATTATCGTTAAAGTTATAATTAGTATTATTATTATTATCCAATTATTATTATTATTATTATTATTATTATTATTATTATTATTATTATTATTATTATTATTATTATTATTATTATTATTATTATTATTATTATTGGTATTATTATTATTATTATCATTATTAATATATATATCATTATTTAAAAATAGTTATTGTTATTGTTATTATTATTATTACTATATTATCATTAAGATAATTATTAGTATTATCGTTAATAATGTTATAGTAACTATCATTATTAATATTAGTGTAATTAAAACAAATATTTGTAACACCTAATTATTTTGATTACTATTATTATCATTATTACGAACACGATATAAAAGACGATTAAAAGCTATTAAACGAAACGATTAGAAAATAATGGGTAAGAGTATCATGATGAAATTAAAATATTATAAGATATTGATTTAGATAAAATTATCGTTCTTATTATTTTTATCATTACTATTATTATTAAAATTATCGTTAGTATTAAAACTATTATTTTAATAAAAATTATCATTTTAATAGAAATGTCATTGTTACTATAAAATATCATTATTATTATTATTATTATTTTAAATAGAATTATTATTTTAAAGATAATATTAAAAATTATCGTAAATATTAAAGTTATCATAATTAGAATTACCGTTTTATCATAATGTCATCTTAGTAATTATAAATATTGATATTTTTATAATAATAATTATTATTACAAAATAATACAACTTTTACTTACCATCATTATAGATATTATTTTATCAAATAAATATTTGATACAAACATATTTTACTACGTGTAATAACTTACTTTAATAATACTTATCATATTATCTTTATAATATTAAATGAACCCTATAAATTTTATTACTTAATATATATAAAAGTATATTTTATTATATAAATATAATATAAAATTTTATTTATTAATAAATAAATTATATTATTTACTCTAATAAATCTTTTAAAAATATTTAAAAATATAAAACGACGATATTTAAACTATATATTAATCATGTATAGATTTTTGGAAATTATTTTGAGTCAAATTTACTTTTGTTGACTTTTGCATTTTAGTCTCGAGCATTAGGATTGTGGTACACTATGACTTGACCTAATTTGTTAGACAAATATTGACCAACACATAAATATATATAATTAATTTAGGTTCGTGAATCCGAGGCCAACCTTGCACTTGTTCAATGACGTTATATGTATTTTTACTACGAAATACAGTATGGTGAGTTTCATTTGCCTTTTTACCCTTTATATTTTTGGGACTGAGAATACATGCGCTTTTATAAATGTTTGACGAAATAGACACAAGTAATTGAAACTACGTTCTATGGTTGAATTATCAAAATCGAATATGCCCCTTTTTATTAAAGTCTGGTAATCTAAGAATTAGGGAACAGACACCCTAATTGACGCGAATCCTAAAGATAGATCTATTGGGCCTAACAAACCCCATCCAAAGTACCGGATGCTTTAGTACTTCGAAATTATATCATGTCCGAAGGAGGATCCCGGAATGATAGGGGATATTCTTATATGTATCTAGTTAATGTCGGTTACCAGGTGTTCACCATATGAATGATTATTTTTTGTCTCTATGCATGGGACGTATATTTATGAGAACCGGAAATGAAATTCTTGTGGTCTATTAAAATGATGGAAATAAATGATTATGATAAACTAATGAACTCACCAACCTTTTGGTTGACACTTTAAAGCATGTTTATTCTCAGGTGTTAAAGAAATCTTCCGCTGTGCATTTGCTCATTTTAAAGATATTACTTGGAGTCTTTCATAGCATATTTCGAAGAACGTTGCATTCGAGTCATTGAGTTTATCAAAGATTATTATTAAATCAATTTATAGTTGGATAGTGGATATTATGAAATGGTATGCATGCCTATCAATTTTTGATGTAAAGAAAGATTGTCTTTTAAAAATGAATGCAATGTTTGTAAAATGTATCATATAGAGGTCAAATACCTCGCAATGTAATCAACTATTGTGAATCGTTTATAATGTATATGAACGGGTCCTTTCAGTTGGTATCAGAGCGGTGGTCTTAGCGAACCAGTTCTACATTAGTGTGTCTAACTGATAAGTCGTTAGGATGCATTAGTGAATCTGGACTTCGACCGTGTCTGCATGTCAAAAGTTTTGCTTATCATTTCTAGTTGGAAATCATCTACTTATCATCCATAGGAAATTACCTGCTTATCATTATTAGTCTAGACACATCTTGCTACATTAATTGCATGAGTAGTGTATAGACAAAATTCATATCTTGGCGTATCTGCTAAATCATATCTTATCGTATCTGTTACTTTAAACTTTGCCTGACATATCCCGTAAATTCCTCCGTAATCTATGAAATCTTTTGATCTCTATATATAGATATCCTATGTAAATAGAATACCACTCGATAGCCGAAAAATCATTTTATATCGAAAATCCTTTATCCAATCGTACGAAATGGAATTTGTCATCAGTTCAAGTCACTCGGATTCCGAAATGGAATCTCACTCAAGCTCCGAAAGCAGTGTAACCGGAATGGATCAACCAATCAGTCATCACCTATTCTGGATGAATTGGGGATGGATTCGTAGCCTCCTCAATCATTGGAAGCAAGAAGAAGGCGATCCTTTCCATCTACCACATTGCCCTCTTGGCGAAGAACCTGAAGCACTTACCGGCGAACCTGTTAGAGACACCATTTTCTCTCTCATTTCCAGGGTATCTCGTCACGATTATATACTACATCAAATTCTAGATTTTATTATCCGCTCGTTCCGACTGACAATCATCCTGGAATAATAGAAGAAGTCAACGAAATTCGCGCTCGGGTAGTGGCTTTGGAGAATATGGTGCAGAGATTACAAACACCAGTAGCAGCACCAGCAGCATAACCAGTACCACCATCATCAACGCCAACAGTACCATTACCACCTCCAACCACAACCGCGTTGTAAACCTCAACTTCACAATCTGTCCCACGAGCATCAACGTCATACGCACCATAGATACCAAGGAGTACCAACAACAATAACTGACGAAGTATTAATTCATAACTTCATTGGAGAAACATTCCGCGGCGATTATATAATCTCTAAAGTCTTAGAGATTATCTAATCTAACCCTAACCATAAATCAGTTAAGCGAACCAAAATGATAGAAGGAAGAGTAGAAACCCTGACAAAAATGGTGTGTGATTAACAAGTTAAACTTGTTTTACCAACAGCATCAACAGTACCGTCAACGTCACCAGCATCGTCAGTACAGTCAACATCAGAATCAACAACACCTATAACATCACAAACTCCGTCAGTTCAAGAATAACTGTGGACATCATTACGAATCAATAACGTGTATATTGTATCAACAAGTTATGAAGAATTAACTCATTCCCTCTGAAGAAATTATATATATATATTTTGAAATAAAAAAATAAATCTTTCCGTGCTAAGCTATTGTGTGTGAATCTTAACTACTCGGTTAATTCATATTACAAATATGCAATAATGTATGTCCCTCTCCCGCAACTTAACCATCGTTAACTACAATCTCTGTCTCAATTCAACAAGTTCCAATTCCTAATAAATCAAGTATATATTTGATTTTACGCTTCATCATTGATGTAACCGAAACTTTTCAGATAACATCATTCGTACTTTGCGAAGTTCACAAGAATTTAACGAAAACCAACATCACATCTCAACAAATAATGAAGTATTGATTCATAATTTCAATATTATTGAAGAAATACTTATGTAACCTCTAAAGCCTTCAAGGAATTATTCAATTCTAGTTCCAACCGTAAATCGAATGAGTTTAGTTTAGTATTAACTCATTAAAATCTATGTTACATCTGAGGAGAATATATACATATATATTTTCATAAAGACTGTAATAAAATTCTTATGTACAAAATATTAATTGTGAAATTTTTTTAACGGGTAGGTAATACCCGAGATATATATAAATTCACAATTAATATGTTACATTCTTCGAATCAGATTAAGCAAATTATCAATTATACTTCCTACTTTCACAATAATATACATTCTTTCATAGAAATCAAAACAACCATACTCATTCAAACCCAATTACATATTCTGATTTTAAAATCTCAGAATTCAATTCGAGATATAACCGGTACCATCACTTTTAGATTCCTACATCTTTCAAAGCTATACTTTGACTTCAAAAGTGTGTTAGAACATCAAATGTATACAAACGATTACAATCTGTGTTCAAACCCTTCGAAAATCTCTGAAGACACTTCAAATAATGAGCAATCGAGATGATGATCCAACCACATATTACCCACAATTATGTACTTAAAAAGCTCTCGAAACCAAAGTCATAATTCAACACATATATGTGTCAGATCTTTTGGCATTTATTAGCCAAAATAACCTTGCAATTCCTTTGCAAAGTAGCAAATTATATCACAGCTCCAACAAGGCAACTTCAATTTTTTCATTTGGAGTAGCCTTATCATAATTTTGATATATGTGATTACCCTTTTGTTACCGGAGAACCTTTCATATTCCACCACATTAGCAATAAACTTACCAACAACTTCACTGATCTTGGGCATTCCGAAGAATCTTTATATTTATCGAAACCTCATCATTTACTCATCTGCCTCTTGTAAAGAGAATTGCCATACAAATCATTGGGAATTAGCAATCAGTATTGTGAAATCTCACAGCATGTTGACGCCAACAGTTATACATAACGTCTATTTCCAAGGCTTACATACTTCGAATGTGAAGTTTCTGAAAAACACTCTGAACCGCGAACTAGTTCTCGAAATGCTGATGAAGCAACAAAAACTATAAACGACCTTAGCAGTAAAAAGTTTGATGATAAAGATTAGTGTATTAACAAAGCTCAGAAATAGAGAAGTTTTGGAACTGAAAAACGGATTGAGCAAAGTATGAAGGAGGCTGTGGACAAATCACAAAGACTGAACCTGCCTTCAAAGAATCCAAATGATTCAGTGTCTGCTGAAGTCATTAACGAATACCTTGCTCCTGACACTAAACCCTTACAGACAATATTCTTCATCATCCTCTGATATTAGAAATTCTAAGATATCATCGTATCTTTCATTATAAATATCCTCCATATTTCTGAAGATATTTCCATAACTATTCTTATCTGGAATCATTTATCTCTTTGCGCTATCTGTATTACATCAAAAAGGAAACTGTTTAGTTCCTATACTCTGTAAACCTTTGAGTTTAAAATATGAATGTTTTTGAAGTAGTATTGGAAACTGAAGCATGAGTTAGTATAATATAATGACACTTGATCAACGTGATTATATTACAGTAATTCATGCTGAGTTTCTAAATGGAACGTGATGATTCACAGATCATAACATCATCATGTGCCATGTTATACGACTCTTGTATTCTATTTAACCTCTAAAATATCAAGAAAATATTTCTTGATGATTCGGCCTTTTCCAAGGTATTCTAGTAATTTGACAAGTCAAGATCGTGCCATCACAATTTCCTTCCTAGAACATTAACAATGTTCATTCCGAAATTCATATCTGTGAATTCTGGACCATTATAAGCGGTGCTTAATCGCAAGAAGAAGAAACGAAAGGACAAAACTCTGAAATAGAAATTGGGGTATAAATTGCAGCAAATAAAAGAGAGCATTAACTGTGGATGACAATGATTATAGAAGATAGAAACAGAGACTTTGAAATATAAGGGAAGATATAAAGCCCAACGACAAACCAAAAATTATAAACCATATATATCGATGCATATAGCAATATAAAGACACGGGAGAACTAGAAACACTACAAACCCAAGAGTATAGTAGAAGTAAATAGATTCTTCCGGCGGTTGATGAAAAAGAAGAATGACCGATATGAAAGTTATAAGTATATCGAGAATCAGAACTGGATGGAGCATATTGATGAATACTTTAAAATATGAGTTGAGGGGGAAAGAATAGAAGGTGATGAAACATGACTAGGAACTTAGAAATCAACATATTTAACTCACACAATGACGGAATAAGTGAATCAAACCCTCTAGTGAATAGGTTAAGATTTTTGGGATTAATTTAGTCATACCACAACTAAATCAAGTGTGATTAGATCAACACCTAGAGCTATTATTCACCACCTGGGTGATTTAGGTTGAGAGAGAATCGGAGGAGCTCACCAGATCTGAGTGTGTGTAACAAATGAGATTCTTAACCTAAAATGAAGAACATAAGACTTTATATACCCCTGCTGTTGAATCACCCGTACGATTCATCCATCACACATACGAGTTGGCTTCATCAGCCGTACGGGTGATCACTCACTCGTGTCTTCTCATTTAGGTTGTAATTGTGACTTAGCTCAGCATCAACCGTGCGTATGAGCCTGTCAGCCGTACGAGTGAGGCTTCACTCGAACGTCTGACTAAGTCTAACATAGTCAAACATTCAAATCTCGTTCCTGCAGTTGCTGTAACCACATACAAACATGGATAGGATAATAACGAACGATCATGGTGGCTTGTAAACTGTTGTACCTGCAATGGACGTGGGTAGATGTCTAGGGACTTGCATAAAATGCATCAACAGAAGGTGTGAGTTGTAAGAAAACGAAGGAGGTGAATTTATAAGAAAATCTCCGACAGAAGAATTAAAATGGACGATCGCATTTAAAGCAGATCCTAATTCCTTTTGTTACCGGAGAATCAAATCTTATTACAAAGATTTTCTTCAAATCCCTTGAAATCTGGAAATCAATCATATCTACGTCAAATGATAAGATGAATCTACACTTACTCATTTCACTCTTCTATGTTAGCTTCATTCGTACTCTTCATATAAATGGATTGTTTATCCAAATTATTCGCTGATGATAAAACTCTAATTTTCAGCCTGTATGCATCATGAAAACATACTTATTATCATTCACGACCTTTCCACTCAAATTTCGGGACGAAATTTCTTTAACGGGTAGGTACTGTGACAACCCGGAAATTTCCAACCAAATTTAAACTTTATCTTTATATTATTCCGACACGATAAGCAAAGTTTGTTAAGTTAAATCTCAAGAATTTTAAATTGTGTTCATACATTCATTATAACCTCGACCAAATTCCGACGATTCACGAACCGTTATATATAAATAAATATGTATATATATGTATATATATATATTATAACTTGAGAATATTAATAAAGTATTAAACGTATAATACTTTACATGAACGTATTTGTTTCAATATGTTTATCGATGGAATTAGAAGATAATATCAAATGATTGATTTATCAGATACATTATGATATGATTACAAGTCTATGTTATGAGATTCACTGTGATTTAAGAAATCTATTCTTTTTGACAACATTCGGAAAATGGTAAAGTGGTTTATAAGTAAGAACGTGAAGTGTAAATAACTTAGATGTTGGATATCGACAAGTTATGTAACTCGACATTTTTCATTAAGATGATTTCATACGTTTATTTAACCTTTGAACTTTATCTCATGCTTCACCAACAAACTGTAATTTAAAAACTTGAAACCTATTATGAATATATGATTCTACTTTTCTAAAATATTTTATGATATAACGATTTCCATTATTTTAACCTTTAAACAAAATGATTCTTAAAAATATATTTGGTTTTGGAAAACAAAATTATTATATTTATTTGATTTAGTTTCAAACGTACAAAAACGTTTTCAGTTTAAAAAGAACTTTATTATTAAAACGTATATAACTTTTATAAATATCTAGAACCACTTTTGACAACTCATTACTTAACCAGTATGATAAAGATAACGATATTTATATTTTATTTTATTAAATATATATAACGATTTAAATTAATATTATATATATTTATACGCGTATTATGCGTACATAGTTTTATACTTTTACTATACTTAAACTTTACCTTTACTTTATTTTTACTTTACTTTAACTTTAATAATTCACTTTAGTAATTCATACTTTAATAATTCACTTTAATAATTCATACTTTAATAATTCACTTTAATAATTCATACTTTAATAATTCACTTTAATAATTCATACTTTAATAATTCACTTTAATAATTCAAAAATCTATTATAAATAGAATTCAATAGGTTTCATTATTACATAAGAAACTTGAAAATATTTTTCTCTAAACTCTCTCAATAGATTTACATATATATATATATATATATTTACTCCGTATTATTTCAAGATATTATTAGTATACATAAAATATTACGTCAGAGTGCTGTCCGAGTGATTTCGAAATTGTTTTTCGAGTGGGATTGGATTAAGGAAATTATGGGTTATAGCTATGGAGGTGATTGGGTATGGTTCATGGGTATGCTCGTGAGATCAATATAGTGTTTATCATCTCCGTTGCGTCTACGTACATTTCCTGTAATATTGAATCTCAATATTGATACGTGAGTACTCATAATTTAACTTTTACATACTAATAGTGTATCCCTGACTAGTGCTCGAGTATATAGGATTATGCATGTTTGTACTTTTGATATTGCCTTTAGTTAGGTTATGTTGAATCCTGAATTAGTTATATATGCGACTGAGATAAGGTATAAGATATGCATGTCGTTGGAAAGCTAGCGAAAAATTAAGAACTTTTCATTTAGATATCGAATGATTTTGATGAACGGATTTGAAGTTATAGTCCATCGAATTTTTGTATTATTATTAAAAATGATCATTATTATCGTCGTTATTATCGTCGTTCTAGTTTTATCTTATTATTATTATTATTATTATTATTATTATTATTATTATTATTATTATTATTATTATCTTTATCAATAAAAGGATTTATCATTAAAAATTGTTATTTTTTATTATTGTTACTATCGTTATTATCGTTAAAGTTATAATTAGTATTATTATTATTATCCAATTATTATTATTATTATTATTATTATTATTATTATTATTATTATTATTATTGGTATTATTATTATTATTATCATTATTAATATATATATCATTATTTAAAAATAGTTATTGTTATTGTTATTATTATTATTACTATATTATCATTAAGATAATTATTAGTATTATCGTTAATAATGTTATAGTAACTATCATTATTAATATTAGTGTAATTAAAACAAATATTTGTAACACCTAATTATTTTGATTACTATTATTATCATTATTACGAACACGATATAAAAGACGATTAAAAGCTATTAAACGAAACGATTAGAAAATAATGGGTAAGAGTATCATGATGAAATTAAAATATTATAAGATATTGATTTAGATAAAATTATCGTTCTTATTATTTTTATCATTACTATTATTATTAAAATTATCGTTAGTATTAAAACTATTATTTTAATAAAAATTATCATTTTAATAGAAATGTCATTGTTACTATAAAATATCATTATTATTATTATTATTATTTTAAATAGAATTATTATTTTAAAGATAATATTAAAAATTATCGTAAATATTAAAGTTATCATAATTAGAATTACCGTTTTATCATAATGTCATCTTAGTAATTATAAATATTGATATTTTTATAATAATAATTATTATTACAAAATAATACAACTTTTACTTACCATCATTATAGATATTATTTTATCAAATAAATATTTGATACAAACATATTTTACTACGTGTAATAACTTACTTTAATAATACTTATCATATTATCTTTATAATATTAAATGAACCCTATAAATTTTATTACTTAATATATATAAAAGTATATTTTATTATATAAATATAATATAAAATTTTATTTATTAATAAATAAATTATATTATTTACTCTAATAAATCTTTTAAAAATATTTAAAAATATAAAACGACGATATTTAAACTATATATTAATCATGTATAGATTTTTGGAAATTATTTTGAGTCAAATTTACTTTTGTTGACTTTTGCATTTTAGTCTCGAGCATTAGGATTGTGGTACACTATGACTTGACCTAATTTGTTAGACAAATATTGACCAACACATAAATATATATAATTAATTTAGGTTCGTGAATCCGAGGCCAACCTTGCACTTGTTCAATGACGTTATATGTATTTTTACTACGAAATACAGTATGGTGAGTTTCATTTGCCTTTTTACCCTTTATATTTTTGGGACTGAGAATACATGCGCTTTTATAAATGTTTGACGAAATAGACACAAGTAATTGAAACTACGTTCTATGGTTGAATTATCAAAATCGAATATGCCCCTTTTTATTAAAGTCTGGTAATCTAAGAATTAGGGAACAGACACCCTAATTGACGCGAATCCTAAAGATAGATCTATTGGGCCTAACAAACCCCATCCAAAGTACCGGATGCTTTAGTACTTCGAAATTATATCATGTCCGAAGGAGGATCCCGGAATGATAGGGGATATTCTTATATGTATCTAGTTAATGTCGGTTACCAGGTGTTCACCATATGAATGATTATTTTTTGTCTCTATGCATGGGACGTATATTTATGAGAACCGGAAATGAAATTCTTGTGGTCTATTAAAATGATGGAAATAAATGATTATGATAAACTAATGAACTCACCAACCTTTTGGTTGACACTTTAAAGCATGTTTATTCTCAGGTGTTAAAGAAATCTTCCGCTGTGCATTTGCTCATTTTAAAGATATTACTTGGAGTCTTTCATAGCATATTTCGAAGAACGTTGCATTCGAGTCATTGAGTTTATCAAAGATTATTATTAAATCAATTTATAGTTGGATAGTGGATATTATGAAATGGTATGCATGCCTATCAATTTTTGATGTAAAGAAAGATTGTCTTTTAAAAATGAATGCAATGTTTGTAAAATGTATCATATAGAGGTCAAATACCTCGCAATGTAATCAACTATTGTGAATCGTTTATAATGTATATGAACGGGTCCTTTCACTTTGTAATTCTTTCATTTCGCTAGGTGCGAGTCTGTATGGAGCACGAACTATTGGTGCAGCTCCTGGTACAAGGTCTATTTGAAATTCAACGGATCGATGTGGGGGTAATCCCGGTAATTCTTTCGGAAATACATCGGGAAATTCTTTTGCGATGGGAACATCACTGATATTCTTTTCTTCAGGTTTAACTTCCTCGATGTGTGCTAGAATGATGTAACAACCTTTTCTTATTAGTTTTTGCGCCTTCAAACTACTAATAAGATTTAATTTCGCGTTGTTCTTTTCTCCGTACACCATTAAAGGTTTTCCTTTTTCACGCATAATGCGAATCGCATTTTTGTAACAAACGACCTCTGATCTCACCTTTTTCAACCAGTCCATGCCAATTATTACATCAAAACTCCCTAACTCGACTGGTATTAAATCAATTTTAAACGTTTCATCCCTAGTTTAATTTCTCTATCCCGACATATATTATCTGCTGAAATTAATTTACCGTTTGCTAATTCGAGTAAAAATTTACTATCCAAAGGCGTCAATGGGCAACTTAACTTAGCACAAAAATCTCTACTCATATAGCTTCTATCCGCACCCGAATCAAATAAAACATAAGCAGATTTATCGTCAATAAGAAACGTACCCGTAACAAGCTCCGGGTCTTCCTGTGCTTATGCCGCATTAATATTGAAAACTCTTCCACGGCCCTGCCCATTAGTATTCCCCTGATTCGGGCAATTACTTCTAATGTGGCCCGTTTTTCCACATCCATAACAAACAAAGGCGGCATTACTTGTTTCGCCACTATTTGTTCCTTTAGTTCTGTTAAACTTTGGTCCGTAGACCTCACACTTTTTCGCACCATGGCCAGTTCTTTTACACTTGGTGCAAAATGTTGTGCAGAACCCATTCTGGTGGTACTCTTCACACCTTTGGCATTTTTGGTTTTTGTTGCCGTTGTTGTTATTGAGGTTGTTGGTGAGATTGTTATTGTTGTTGGAACGGTTGTTGTAGTTGTTGTTGTTGTTGGGATGTTTGTTGTAGTTATTATTAGGATTACGGTTATTGTTGCGATTGTTGTTGCGGTTATTGGGATAGTTGTTGCGATTGTGGTTGTAATTGTTGTTGTTGTTGTTGTTCTGGTGACTCTTGTCACTGTTTTCCTCCCACTTCCTCTTGAGTTGTTTCATGTTGGCTTCTTCGGCCGCCTGCTCTTTAATTCTTCCCTCAATCTAATTTATGAGTTTATGAGCCATTTGACTTGCCTTCTGTATAGAAGCGGCCTCGTGTGAACTCACATCTTCTTGAATCCTTGCTGGTAACCTTTTTACAAATGCGTCGATCTTCTCTTCTTCATCTTCGAACGCTCCCGGACACAATAGGCACAACTCTGTGAATCGTCGTTCATATGTGGTAATGTCGAACCCTTGTGTTTGTAACTCTCTAAGTTCTACCTTGAGCTTATTGACTTCGTTTCTAGGACGGTACTGCTCGTTCATCAATTGCTTGAATGCCGACCACGGTAGTGCGTAAGCAGCATTTTGTCCTACCTGTTCAAGATAGGTGTTCCACCACGTTAACGCAGTACCTGTGAAGGTATGCGTAGCGTACTTAACTTTGTCCTCTTCAGTACACTTACTTATGGCAAACACCGATTCGACTTTCTCGGTCCACCGTTTCAATCCAATTGGTCCTTCGGTTCCATCAAATTCCAAAGGTTTGCAGGCAGTGAATTCTTTGTAGGAGCATCCGACACGATTTCTTGTGGAATTAGTTCTACTGCTAGATCCAGAGTTATTGTTATTTTGCATCGCAGCCTGTACTGCGGCTATGTTTGCTGCAAGGAAAACACGGAAGTCTTCCTCGCTCATGTTCAAATTCTGACGAGTCGCCGGTGCCATTTCCTTCAAAATAGCCAACTGAATCGAGTTAATTATACAGAATATTAAGAGTAGTCAATAGTATTTCGTAGCATAATATGAACTCATTTATAAAAGCTTTTTCTTCATATTAGCATTTTATAAGTTTAAATTCGGGTACTACCTACCCGTTAAGTTCATACTTAGTAGCTAATATACAATTCAACTACTACAATTCCATATGAAAAACTGATTATAATAATATATCACATATAAATATTCTTCAAACTTACAATATCGCTATATTACATATAACATGAAATATAGTACACTTTGATACAGGACAGTTTTGAAGATAAATCTAGTTAATACGCAAGTTGTTCAGTAAAGGAAATAAAGACACGTAATTCATAAGTCCAGAAACAAGTCATGCATTCTGGTTTTACTAAGACGACTTCCCATCCTTGGTCTTGTGGAAAATAACCGTTATGACCATTGGCTAGGCAGCATGTTGTAATGTCGTCAAAAGGACGAGGGTTTCGTAATGTCCAACAGCCCCGTAATAATCTAAAAACCTTGTTTCTCACCCCAACTACTGAATCCGTCACTTGTGGGAAGGTTTTATTTAAAAGTTGCAATCCGATGTTCTTTTTCTCATTTTGGTAAGAAGCGAACATCACTAACCCGTAAGCATAACATGCTTCTTTATGTTGCATGTTAGAAGCTCTTTCTAATTCACGAAATCCTATGTTGGGATATGTTGAGTCAAAATAGGTTCGTAACCCGTAGCGTAAACTTGCATCTGGGTTTCCCGCACTAAATGCCTTAAAGAAAACTTGGCGTAACTTAAAGTCTCCCCAATGTGATATACCCCATCTTTCAAAGGAAAGCCTTTTATATACTAAGGCATGCCTGGAATGTCTTTCAAACGTTTGACAAACTAATTTTGCCGTAACTAATTGTGCTGATGAATTCTGCCCGACTCTAGACAAGATTTCATCAATCATATCTCCTGGTAGGTCTTCTAAAATTTTTGGTTGTCTATCCTTAACGTCCATTTTGTGTTTTTATACTGTAAAATAAACAAGGATTAGATTCGTAAAAGATAATTAACAAACAATACAAGCAATTTTTACATAGAACATAAAAGTACAAGCACACTGCAATACATATAATACACAACATGATTACAACCCTCTAATCTGAATCACTGGTTTCTTCTTCTTCGGACTTGGTTCGTTTTCCTAATTTTCTAGGGATATATGATGTTCCTCTAATACGAGCCGTCATTTTCCACAATGGTTTAGAAAAACCTGGTGGTTTAGAGGTTCCTGGGTCATTGTTACATTTTAGGAAATACGGATGTTGCCGATACATATAAAGTTCATCGGGATTGGATTCGGGTTTCTCTATTTTTATACCTTTTCCCTTATTATTTTCTTTCGCTTTATTAAATTGGGTCGAGGGAATTTCTATAACATCATCGAAATCCTCATCGGGATCCGATTCATCAGAAAATTGGTAATCTTCCCAATATTTTGCTTCCTCGGTGGAAACACCATTGACCATTTTTAACTTTGGTCCGTTGGTTGATGATTTTCTTTTATTTAATCGATTTACTGTAGGTATCAAAATTTCATCCTCCGGTACCTCTTCTTCTTCCGGTTCCTCCCCTTCCAGTTCCTCCTCTTCTGATTCCTCTTCTTACGGTTTCTCTTCTTCCGGTTCCTCTTCTTCCAGTTCCTCTTCTTCCGGTTCCTCTTCGGGAATTTGTGAATCTTCCCAAATTATATTCGACTCTTCATTATTATTAGGTGAATCGATGGGATTTGTACTAGTGGTAGACATCTATCACACAATATCCAACACATTAAGAGGTTAATATATCACATAATATTTACATGTTAATAATATATAGTTTCCAACAAAAGTGTTAAGCAATCATTTTTAAAGAAAACACGGTCGAAGTCCAGACTCACTAATATATCCTAACAAACTCGATAAGACACACTAATGCAAATTTCTGGTTCTCTAAGACCAACGCTCGGATACCAACTGAAATGTCCCGTTCATATTGATTATAAATGTTCCATATTAATTGATTTCGTTGCGAGGTTTTGACCTCTATATGAGACGTTTTTCAAAGACTGCATTCATTTTTAAAACAACCATAACCTTTATTTTATCGATAAAGGCTTAAAAAGCATTACGTAGATTATCAAATAATGATAATCTAAAATATACCGTTTGCACACGACCATTACATAATGGTTTACAATAAGAATATATATTACATCAAAAATAAGTTTCTTGAATGCAGTTTTTACATAATATCATACAAGCATGGACTCCAAATCTTGTCCTTATTTTAGTATGCAACAGCGGAAGCTCTTAATAATCACCTGAGAATAAACATGCTTTAAACGTCAACAAAAATGTTGGTGAGTTATAGGTTTAACCTATATATTTATCAATCAAAATAATAGACCACAAGAATTCATATTTCAATACATCCCATACATAGAGATAAAAATCATTCATACGGTGAACACCTAGTAACCGACAATAACAAGATACATATAGAATATCCCCATCATTCCGGGACACCCATCGAACATGATAATTTCGAAGTACTAAAGCATTCCAAATTCCAGAATGAGACTTGTTGGGCCCGATAGATCTATCTTTAGGATTCGCGTCAATTTGGGGGTCTGTTCCTAAATTCTTAGGCTACCAAGCTAAAAAGGGGCATATTCGGCTTCGATCATTCACCCATATAAAGTAGTTTCATTTACTTGTATCTATTTCGTAAAACATTTATAAATTTGCATGTATTCTCATCCCAAAATATTAGATTTTAAAAGTGGGACTATAACTCAATTTCACAGATTTTTACTTCGTCGGGAAGTAAAACTTGGTCACTGGTCGATTCACGAACCTATAACAAATATGTACATATATATCAAAGTATGTTCAAAATATATTTACAACATTTTTAATACGTTTTAATGTTTTATTAAGTCAGCTGTCCTCGTTAGTAACCTACAACTAGTTGTCCATAGTTAGATGTACAGAAAATAAATTGATATATATTGTCTTGAATCAATCCACGACCCAGTGTATACACGTCTCAGGCTATATCACAACTCGAAGTATATATATTTTTGGAATCAACCTCAATCCTGTATAGCTAACTCCAACATTACTGCATATAGAGTGTCTATGGTTGTTCCAAATAATATATATAGATGGGTCGATATGATATGTCAAAACATTTGCATACGTGTCTATGGTATCCCAAGATTACATAATATATTATAATACATGTATAATACAATATAAGTTATCTAGGATATGATTTTTATAGAATTGTTACAATATTTCCCGTAGCTACAACAATCAAAAAATATCCAATCTTGTTTTACCCGTAACTTCTTCGTTTTAAATCCGTTTTGAGTGAATCAAATTGCTATGGTTTCATATTGAACTCTATTTTATGAATATAAATAGAAAAAGATTAGGTTTATAGTCGGAAATATAAGTTACAAGTCATTTTTGTAAGAGGTAGTCATTTCAGTCGAAAGAACGACGTCTTGATGACCATTTTGAAAAACATACTTCCACTTTGAGTTTAACCATGATTTTTGGATATAGTTTCATGTTCATAAGAAAAATCATTTTTCCAGAAGAATAACTTTTAAATCAAAGTTTATCATAGTTTTTAATTATCAAACCCAAAACAGCCTGCGGTGTTACTACGGCGGCGTATGTCCGGTTTTACGGTGTTTTTCGTGTTTCCAGGTTTTAAATCATTAAGTTAACATATCATATAGATATAGAACATGTGTTTAGTTGATTTTAAAAGTCAAGTTAGAAGGATTAACTTTTGTTTGCGAACAAGTTTAGAATTAACTAAACTATGTTCTAGTGATTTCAAGTTTAAACCTTCGAATAAGGTAGTTTTATGTATATGAATCGAATGATGTTATAAACATCATTACTACCTCAGGTTTTGTGGATAAACCTACTGGAAATGATAAAAGTAGATCTAGCTTCGAAGGATCCTTGGATGGCTTGAAAGTTCTTGAAGCAGAATCATGACACGAAAACAAGTTCAAGTACGATTTCCACTCGAAATAAAATTGTTATAGTTATAGAAATTGAATCAAAGTTTGAATATGAGTATTACCTTGTATTAGAAAGATATCTTACTGTAAATAAGAAAGATTTCTTGAGGTTGGATGATCACTTTACAAGATTGGAAGTTAGCTAGCAAACTTGGAAGTATTCTTGATTTTATGAAACTAGAACTTATAGAATTTATGAAGAACACTTAGAACTTGAAGATAGAACTTGAGAGAGATCAATTAAATGAAGAAAATTGAAGAATGAAAGTGTTTGTAGGTGTTTTTGGTCTTTGGTATATGGATTAGATATAAAGGATGTGTAAATTTTTTTACATGTAAATAAGTCATGAATGATTACTAATATTTTTGTAATTTTATGAGATATTTCATGCTAGTTGCCAAATGATGATTCCCACATATGTTAGGTGACTCACATGGGCTGCTAAGAGCTGATCATTGGAGTATATATAAAAATAGTAAATACATTTAGAAGCTAGGTATTGTACGAGTACGAATACGGGTGCATACGAGTAGAATTGTTGATGAAACTGAATGAGGATGTAATTGTAAGCATTTTTGTTAAGTAGAAGTACATTGATAAGTGTTTGAAGTCTTTCAAAAGTGTATGAATAGATATTAAAACACTACATGTATATACATTTTAACTGAGTCGTTAAGTCATCGTTAGTCGTTACATGTATATGTTGTTTTGAAACTTTTAGGTTAACGATCTTGTTAAATGTTGTTAACCCATTGTTTATTATATCTAAAGAGATGTTAAATTATTACATTATCATGATATTATGATATATTAATATATCTTAGTATGATATATATACAGTTAAATGTTGTTACAACGATAATCGTTACATATATGTCTCGTTTCGAAATCATTAAGTTAGTAGTCTTGTTTTTACATATGTAGTTCATTGTTAATACACTTAATGACATGTTTACTTATCATTTATCATGATTAAACACAGTGTATCAATATCTTAATATAATTCATATGTATTTAGTAAGACGTTGTTATAACGATAATCGTTATATATATCGTTTTGAGTTTCTTAATTCAATAAACTCAATTTTATGTATATAACTCATTGTTAAAATACCTAATGAGATACTTACTTATCATAATATCATGTTAACTATATATATAATCATATATATGTCATCATATAGTTTTTACAAGTTTTAACGTTCGTGAATCACCGGTCAACTTGGGTGGTCAATTGTCTATATGAAACCTATTTCAATTAATCACGTCTTAACAAGTTTGATTGTTTAACATGTTGGAAACACTTAATCATATAAATATCAATTTCATTTAATATATATAAACATGGAAAAGTTCGGGTCACTACAAACGATACTTGTAGAAATTGGACTATGGGCTATTAATGGGCTTTATATTTGTTTAATTGAATGATAGTTCGTTAATTTAATATAAAGATTTACAATTAGACGTACCTATAAATAACCACATACACTCGATCGAACGCGATGGGCGGGATATTTATAAGTATTAATAATCCAGGACAAAGGACAAATAACCCATGGTAATAAACTAAAATCAACACGTCGAATATCATGATTACGAAAGTTTAAATAAGCATAATTCCTTTATTTCATATTTCATCGTATTTTTATTTACTGTCATTTTATTTATTGCACTTTTAATTATCTTACTTTTTAATTATCGCAATTTTATTTATCGCACTTTAATTATTGTCATTTACTTTACGCTTTAAATTAAATTATATTTATTTTTAATATTTTACATTAAGTTTTAACTGCGACTAAAGTTTTAAAATCGACAAACCGATTATTAAACGGTAAAAATCCCCTTTTATAATAATAATTCTACTTATATATATATATATATATATATATATATATATATATATATATATATATATATATATATATATATGTATATATATAAATATAGTTTTAAAAAATATAGCGTTAAACTTGGCTAGTTCCCTGTGGACAAACCGGACTTACTAAAAACTATACTACTGTACGATTAGGTACACTGCCTATAAGTGTTGTAGCAAGGTTTAGGTATATCCACTCTATAAATAAATAAATAACTTGTGTAAAATTGTATCGTATTTAATAGTATTTCGTAGTAAAAATATAACTATTTCGTATACACCTCTGCACACATCAATTACTTGGAATGGATTAGAAAGCTTGGAAGTAGACTTGTAAACTTGAAAGTGTTCTTGAAGTGTTCTTGAGTAGTTGTTTTGTAAGTTGGTTTATGTATGGATTTAAGAGCTAGATTGATGTAGATTTTGATGAAGATGGTGAGGAACACTTAGAACATCAAGAGAGAGTTTGAGATAGATCAATTTGATGCATAAAAATTGAAAATGAAAGTGATATGGTTGGTGAAGAATTTCGTGAACCATGGCTTGTCATATAGCCTCCATTACTTTGTATTTTTGTGAGATATTTCATGCTAGTTGTCAAATGATGGTTCCCACATGTCATGATGACTCACAAGGGCTGTTAAGAGTTGATCATTGAAGTGTATATACTAATAGTATGTACATCTAGGAGCTGTGTATTGTACGAGTACGAATACGGGTGCATACGAGTAGAATTGTTGATGAAAATGAATGAGAATGCAATTGTAGGCATTTTTGTTAAGTAGAAGTACTTTGATATATGTCTTGAAATCTTTCAAAAGTGTACTAATACATCTTAATATACTACATGTATATACATTTTAACTGAGTCGTTAAGTCATCGTTAGTCGTTACATGTAAGTGTTGTTTTGAAACCTTTAAGTTAACAATCTCATTTAATGTTATTAACCCATTGTTTATTATATCTAATGAGATGTTAAATTATTACATTATCATGATATTATGATGTATGAATATATCTTAATATGATATATATATATATATATATACATTAAAATGTCGATATGACGATAATCGTTACATATATGTCTTGTTTCGCAATTCTTAAGTTAGTAGTCTTGTTTTTACATATGTAGTTCATTGTTAACATACTTAATGATTTATATAATTATCATTTTATAATGTTAAATATAGTATAACAATATCTTAATATGATACATATGTATTTAGTAAGACGTTGTTATAACGATAATCGTTATATATATCGTTTCGAATTTCTTGACTTAGTAATCTCATTTTTATGTATATAACCCATTGTTAATATACCTAGTGAGATACTTACTTATCATAATATCATGTTAACTATATATATATATATATATATATATATATATATATATATATATATATATATATATATATATATATATATATATATATATCATATAGTTTTTACAAGTTTTTACCGTTCGTGAATCACCGGTCAACTTGGGTGGTCAATTGTCCTCATGAAACCTATTTCAAATAATCAAGTCTTAACAAGTTTGATTGCTTAACATGTTGGAAACATTTAATCATGTAATTATCAATTTCAATTAATAAATGTAAACATGGAAAAGTTCGGGTCACTACAAGGTACTTAAATATTGCTTCCGCTGTATATCTGCTGCTTTGATGATGATTTATTGCCATGCTTGGAGTCTTCATGCATTACTTATCAATTCATTTAAAAACATTTAATGCTCTAAATACAATGTAATCTATTTATCTTTCACTGCAAAACTCAATAAAAAGTCTCATATAGAGTCGTTCTCGTTTATACAACTGTGATTTGATATAATTAGTCACAAATACCCCAGGCCCTATTTGGGGGTGTGACAATTATCTTTATCACATATGTCAAAGCACATAACCCAATTTATTTCCATTTTCACCTTATATAATCATGTAAAAATACAAATACAATACATGGGATAACTTCAAAGTGTTGGTGAATGGTGTTGACGTGACTTCTCATAAAGGGTTTCTCATCATATGGCTTCGGAGGTATCAGACATTTTCATTCAAACATCACCTGATGAGATTTTACCGCACGCGATGCTTGTATGAATTCGCCGTGGTTGTTTCCTCCTGAGAGCAGTAGAGAATTCGGGATGAAAATCAAATGGTGTCCTAAAAAAATCTCAAATATATTATATTTTAAAAATACTTTAGTGGTTGTTTACTTAAAAAAACTACTCCGTCCGTCCAGTGTTCTATTTTGGGATGTATCAAATTAATTATCCACTTCCACAAAAAATAATAATAATAAGTTCTATTATACCCTTAATGTATGTGGATATGATTAAAGGAGAAAGAAAAAATAAGGTAAATTAAAAAATAAAGAAAAGTACAATACCTTTATGATATTTTTTTAAATTGTGTGTTTTTTGTCTGGTGATAATAAATATAAGATTATAAGTCAAATATTGGTTTGCTTTATCTGTTTTTTTTTTTGGTAAAAGAAACATTCTTAGCGACAATCACATTGGATCCCCACTAGCGAGTAAAACCTCTTAATGACGAGACCCGTAAACGAGTGAATTGTGCACATTGGCGCCCCTCTAGTCATGAACCCAATTAATTCAATCTTGGTCATTACCAAGAATTGAATCTAGGTCTCTTGCTTTATTGGTAACTTGGTGGCCACTTGAACTATGCTCATATATATATATATATATATATATATATATATATATATATATATATATATATATATATATATATATATATATGACAAATCCATGACTAAACTTAAAAAAGTACAAACTGGATAAACAAACATGAACCACAAATGATCATTCATCATCCAGTAATGAATGATAATTTATCATTCATCAGACGACGATGAAAGATTAATTCATCACTGATAAAATGGTTATTTGTGGTCCATATTTGCTTATCCAGTTTGTATCCCAAAATTTGCTTAGCCTTGACTTTAGTTATTGAGTCGACAGCAAGCGTCAATTTATTAGTGACTTGACTGACTCTTAAAGCCTAAATTAAATTTCAGGCAGGATTTAAAACCTATGGAAATTTGATTTTTCCATTTTCATGGCGTCTTAATTCTATTTTTAATTTAACTTTTTTCCTACTTATTGACCGGAGGTCCATTTCGAAAGCAATATCTCTATCCGTCGAATAGAGAGAGGGATGACTTTCTCTACTTTTTAGGGTGTTATCACTATGGGTGGAGAAATGATATATCTTTATTCTCGGATGGGTCCATACGCCACGCATGTGGTATTAAGTTTTATTGTTGTTTTGTATGTGTATATATATATATATATATATATATATATATATATATATATATATATATATATAGTGGCGGACTCAGAAATTTTTTTCATCGGGTGCGAAATTTTTTTTGACAAAATATGGAGGTTTTGGGGCAAACTATAGAGTTTTTTGAGCAAAATTTGAAGATTTTTTGGGCATAATACGACGGTTTGGGGCAAAATATGAAGGGCTTGGGGCAAAAAAAAATTTCACTAGGGACAAAATCGAAAAAGAAAAAATTTGCACTAAAAATTGAAAATTCACTGGGGGCGAGCGCCCCACCCTCCCCCTTCTTTGGTCCGCCTATATATATATATATATATATATATATATATATATATATATATATATATATATATATATATAGGGAAATAACTAATTGGGGGGGGGGAAGCAAAACTTTTTCGTTCATTTTTTTTGAAATTTTTTTTAGACATCAAGATCACACGAAAATATGAACTTTTAAAAAAGACACTTTGTGATGAATATTATTATTTTGGCGGAAAAACGATCGACAAAAATAACATTCAAGATAATATTAATCGTAAAGAATGTTACTCTTCGAACTTTTCCATGTTTTGTGAAGTATTTTTTGTCAAAATTTAGCCCGATTTAGAGTTTAAGGTTTTGGGTTTAGGGATTAAACCAAAAACACTAAACCCTAAACTCTAAACCGTTCGTGTTAAAAAAATCAATCTAAATCCTAAATCTAAACCCTAAACCCTAAATTTCTAAACCCTAATATCTAAACCCTCAAAATACGCTCGAAAACACGATAATTGTTATATATTATTTTTTCGAGCGTTTTCCCGCCAAAATAAAAACATTTATCACAAAGTGTCTTTTTTAAATGTTCATATTTTCATCCAATCCATAATATTCGTGAACAAAGTTTTTTTCAAAAAACGAAAAAAAAATTGCTTTCCCCCGCTTCCCCCAATTGGTTTTTTCGTGAACAAAGTTTTTTTTTTTTCTTTTTTTGAAAAAACTTTGTTCACGAACATTATAGATGAGATGAAAATATGGACATTTAGTAGAGACACTTTGTGATAAATGTTTTTATTTTGGCGGGAAAACGCTCGAAGAAGTAATATATAACAATTATCGTGTTTTTCGAGCGTATATTGAGGTTTTAGCTATTGGGGTTTAGATATTAGGGTTTAGATATTAGGGTTTATAGGGTTTAGATATTTGGGTTTAGAAATTTAGGGTTTAGGGTTTAGATTTAGGGTTTAGATTTAGGATTTAGATTGAGTTTTTAACACGAACGGTTTAGAGTTTAGGGTTTAGGGTTTAGGGTTTAGGGTTTGGTTTTTTGGGTTTATGGAATAAACCCAAAACACCAAACCCTAAACCCTAAACCCTAAACCCTAAACTCTAAATCGGGCTAAATTTTACTTCACAAAATATGGAAAAAAAAAACGTTCATATTCTTCACGAACAATATTATCTTGAATGTTATTTTTGTCGATCGTTTTTCCGCCTAAATAATAACATTCATCACGAAGTGTCCTTCTAAATGTTCATATTTTCGTGTGATCTTGATGCCGGAAAAAAAAATTCAAAAAAAAAACGAAAAAAAAATTTTTGCTTCCCCCGGCTTCCCCCCGATTGGTTACTTCCCCATTGATCCTGCTCTTATATATATATATATATATATATATATATATATATATATATATATATATATATATATATATATATATATATATATATATATAATACTTAATTTAACATTTAATATTTTGATTTAAGTAAATGAGATGATGTTGAGATTACAATTTTGAAGAGCAAGTTTTTACGGGGGAAAAAGAATAAAAAGACTACTTTAACAAAACTAAATGAAGTAATTAAAATAATTTTACAAAGTTCGTTTTTCGTCAAATAAATTTAAGATTTATATAAGTCGTAGTAACAAGTTTATTTATGATGTTTATGTATATATATAAAAAGTTTGGTTATTATGTTTATTTATGTATTTATGTATATTTAATAGTTTGTTTATTATGTTTTGTTAGAAAAAGTAGTTGGCCACCATAGTTTATTCTTTCATAGATACTATTATCGTTTTAAAATATTGATAAAATTTTGAGTTTACATATTAAAAATTGTCACTAGTATTAGTTCACATAAATAGTCATTTTGTTGTTAAATATAAATATATATATAAATTTAAATTTAAATATAAATCATTATTATAAGAAGGATTTTATTTCGAGAAATTTACTCAAATAAGCACTTTTCACCTTCTCTTTCATAAATAGGCAGTGTCAGACCATTTTTTACGCTTATAAGCATACGTTTCGCCTAATGTTTAGGCGAATTAGGCGAAACACTTAACATCCAATAAAAACCCTCCACGCAATCAAAATACTTCCGCCTACTTTTTCTTTTTCAAAATTTAAAAAATTTCCGCCTAACCTACCACTTTTAGGCGATTCAGGTGAAAATGGTTTAGGCGAATTTGGCGTAATGTTTACACCAATCAAATCCCACCACGTATTCAATTATGTTTTCGCCTCACCTAACCTTTTTAGGCGAATTAGGCGAAATGGTAAAAAAACCACCAAAACACATCCGTGTTTCTACATCTCGCTTAAAACCAAAATACTCTTACTATGCTATATACGATGTATACAGAGTTCTATTTTTCTTTTTATAGTAACCAAAATACTCTTACTATGCTATATATGAGTGTCGTTGTAACGTTTTGTTATCATGACTTACGCTACATCTCAATTCCTTTCTTGTTAATAACATAAGTTTTGTAAAGTTATCAATGATCAAAAGTCATTACTGTTTGATAATTTGTAATTTAGTCTATTTTTCTCTTGTTATTACGAGATTGGCAAACAGAAAACCTCTAGCTATAAGGTTCTTAATATTGCTTACTAGTTTGATTTAAGAAGTGATTGTAAAAAGCACCTTTAACGTTTTTTTGATGCTGATCATCTACACATATGGAGGCATGGTTGATCACGTAATCTGGCGTATAACAAACGACACCTTTTTGCAAGATACCACACTTTTTACTTGTGAACATGCAAAACTAATATTCTCCAAGAGAGTCGCTTGGCTCGATTATGGTAAAAAAGAAATTGTATCAATATTTTTGTTAAAACCTAATTCGCTTGGCTCGATTTTAAGCGAGATGTAGAAACATGGATGTGTTTTGTTTTTTTTTTACCATTTCGCCTAATTCGCCTAAAAAAGTTAGGTGAGGCGAAAACATAATTGTATACGTGGCGGGATTTGATTGGTGTAAACGTTACGCCAAATTCGCCTAAACCATTTTCGCCTGAATCGCCTAAAAGTGGTAGGTTAGACGAAACTTTCTAAATTTTGAAAGAAAAAAAAATAGGCGGAAGTATTTTGATGACGTGTAGGGTTTTTATTGGATGTTAATTGTTTCGCCTAATTCGCCTAATGTTTAAGAGAAATGTATGCTTATACGCGTAAAAAGTTGTCAGATAGTGCCTATTTAATGAGAGAGAAGGTGAAAAGTGCTTATTTTAGTAAATTTCTCTTTTATTTCTGTTTTAAATCATTGTATTTTGGCCGTTCAATAAAAAAAAATGATTGTCCATTGGAATCCAAAATTTAAAAATATTTCTGTCAATTATATTGAGCTGATTAGGTATTGTTTTCTCCCTCTGTATTCCTCTAGAAGATAGATAATAGATAATTTAATTAATTTTAATCCTTTATACCTATATATAAAAGTCGCTGCGATTTTCGTCGTTTCAATTGTTTCGGATTGTCATTTTGAGTTTGCGTTTACACTACAAACGATCCCTCAACTTCGGCTACATTTACGCAACGCCCCCTCAAGTTTACACTTTTTCAAGGGTAAAAAGTGTAAATATATAATTTTTTTAAAATAAAAGAAACTAATTCCACCCGAATTTATATCGGGCCCAATCTTCTTGCTCGGTTCGAGTTAAATTTTTCCGAGACCACCGTTCAACTCGAAAAAATCTTACGAACCCAACGGGACTAACTATACACGGAAAAGACACTTCTCAAAAAACGCTAAACACCTCGGGCTATCTTCAATACATATACATACAGTTATGATAAACAACCCAAACTACCTACATCATATCGATGATTATGTTTCCATTTTTTACACAATCTTCGTGACGTTAGAAATGCATATGCTATTAGGTATACTAGGTACTAACTATGTGTATCCAAAAACACCCGTAACAAAGCATTTTTATTACCGTAAATACATAACGCTACGTTAACTATCATTATGTAACCCGAAAGGCACCGCAGCATTGCGCGGGCCACTTTTCTAGTATGTACTAAAAGGGGTGGGAAAGTGTCGTTTGACACCCAACCCCCTTCAAAATCCGGTCAAAACAACATTGATCAAAAATCCCACACAAAAACTGCAAAATACCCCCCCTCAACTATAATCAGCTTACAAAAATTACCCTAAATTTCAGGGGGTAAAATAGAAATTTTCTCAACTAAAATAAAAACTCCACCGAACCACTTCGACAGTCCGTATCTTCCTCCTCGCCCCGAGTAAAATTTCACCGACCACACCGTTAAACTCGAAATAATTTTTCGAACAAAACGAAACTAGGTACGTTCGAAACGGACACTTTTTAAAAAACGCTAAACACAATGACAATCTGTATCTTCCCGCTCGCCGCGAGTTAAATTTTTTCGACTGCAACGTCATACTCGAAATAATTTTATGAACAAAACGAAAAAAGTGCGTTCGAAACGGACACTTTTTAAAAAATGTTAAACACAATGACAGCCCGTATCTTCCTGCTCGCCGCGAGTTAAAATTTTTCGCCAACACTGTTAGACTCGAAATACTTTTATCAACAAAACGAAACTAACTACGTTCGAACCCGACAGATTTTAAAAAACACTAAAGACAACAACACCTAAAACGGCAGTTAACACATGAGCAGTTTCCCCTTGTGTAAATACATAAAGCTATTTTAAATATGAATATGCAGGCGAAAGCCCCCGCCTCATCGCGCGGGCTGGACCCGACTAGTTAATAATATAAGCAATAATTAATAAATCTTTTTTGAACAGCAAGCTTTGCATTCAGTGTATTATTTATTTCAACGACACTCATCATTTTCACACACGCGTTTGGGAGGAAACCCGAATCACATCACATGATCTCGATCCTTTAACCATCTCGAGAGGTAGGCGGACCGGATTTGAATCCCGAATGAATCTGGGAGAAAACCCCCTGAAGTCAATCTGGATATCCATATTTCAAACAGATTAATCAATAGGATGGGCAGAGTCGAGACTCGAACAATACTAATTATCTATATATATATATATATAATAGACAAAACCTTGTAGCAATATTCATCAATTGTAATCAGGGATATTTTCGTCATTTCACTTTTTTTTTGTCTCCAACGATAAAAGAAGCAACTCTCATAAAAGAACCAACCATTCAATGTTACCAAAAGATGTTGAAAAAAATTCTTTTTTACCAAAAAAATCAATTAACCTTTTTTTTTTTTCTTTTTTTCTTCAACGATAAAGGAGGCAACTTTCATAAAAGGAACAACCTTTCAATGCTACCAAAAGATGTCGAAAAACATTTTTTTTTTACAAAATAGATCAACTAAAGTTAAAAAAAAAAACGAACGCTAAAAGAATCAACTTTCAAAAAGGATAAACCCTTCAATGTTAGTTGTCGAAAAAAATTCTTTTTTACAAAATAGATCAAGACTTTTTTTTTTAACTCGCATTCAAAACGGAGCCCCCGGCGCGAAGCGAGGGCTCCACAACAAGTAATAATATTAATAGTAATATATAAGGATTTTTAAATTTTTAGAAGGAACTAGAACACTGTAAAATCAAATTCGGCATGCAACGTAAAAATGTTGAGATATACTCACATATGTATGCCTCATCAAATAGTGGCATATATGTATTTATTAAAGATAAATCAAAATGCATTATTGCATCAAAAAATATTAATCAAAAGCCATTTTTATTTTTAATGTCAAGGGAGTGTTTGGAATAACCACAATAATATTTCTCATAATCCAAAGTTCTAATGATTTGTTTACATTTTGATATAAATGACGACAGTGGCGAACCCAGAATTATAATTGGTTGGTGTCATAAAATACCATCAAAATGTATTAAGCCTAAAAAATTACTGATAAGATTAATTACGAAAACAAATAATCAAGTTAAATACTTTCTATCATAATTGTTCGCTACGATATTTCATTCGTTGAAAACGATCTATAATTGCTTCATATGTAACAAGATCAATCGCTTCTCTTTGATGGTACCGAGAAGACAATCTTTTAAAAATTTATCATTCATAGAATTGGACTTTCGGAATGAAGACATTTGACTAATTTCTCAAAAAATAATTGGGCTGTATGTAAATATATGGTATGAATGAAACTCCTATTTATCTTGATGATTCCCTGACAACAACCATTGGTATATATATTTATATTATTAAAATAATTGAGCTGTATATAATAAAAATAAAATTGGGCCTTGCTTTAGGTCAATTAAGACTTGTACTAATGGTAGCGTCATAGCTACCGTCATTTTATAAAAGTAAAAGAAGTCATAGGCAGTGTTGTGTCATTTTCTGTCTATAAAATGAATTACTCTGAAATTGTCCATGACAAGAAGTAAAAGGACGAGCATGTGGGAACATACATAATAAAATGTTATCAATTTAATTGGTGGATGCATGCAATTCCTCTGAGTCATTTATTTTTTATCTCAATAATTAATTATTATAGTTATTATTTATACATTAAAAATATAAAATATGTGGGTCCAGTCGTTTTAAAGAAGTATAATACGGTTTGTACCGTTTAGTCTTTTTCTGTCTCTTTTTAAAAATGTTGACATAACGCTGATGTGAAGTCTCATTTTTTTAAAGAAGTATGTAATAACTAGAAGTGGTCTTAGTCGATTTAAAATCCAAACTCCAAACTTTAAAAGTACATTTTATTTATAAATATAACTTTTGTTGAGTGACGGAGTGGGTCCCTGGGGTCTTCACTGAGTTCACTCGAATGGGTTGTGTCGATATCTCATTAACTTAAAATTTTTACCAAAATATTATACTAGTAGATCACATAGATTTTCGATGGTGTCAAATGACACCCCGAACTAACATGTGGCTCCGGGACTGCATGACGAGTGAGATTGAATCCACGCGTTGTTGTGAGAAATACACGCAATGTGTATGTAATGTTACGACATGTTTAATAAGATAAACAATATAAGTAACTTTCTAGCTTGTATTCAATGATGATTTGTTGTCACTTATGATAATAATCTTTTTGTGGTAGTAGTTTTCTATACGTTATGTCACAAAATTATTAACAACTACCATTCATAGTATTTTTTTACTCATTGTTTTGTTGTACAAGTTGTATTGTAGTTATATTGAACAATTAATTTGGATTTATAAAAAATATATGTTACACTTCGCCGCATTGCGGAGGTGTCTAACTATGATATTGATTTATCAAATTTTTAGTTGATTGGTTGTTTATTTATGTTTATAGCATATAATGATAATGATGAAATGATAGAATAGAATCAATCTATAATAATTATCTAATAAATCTCTACTAATTAAACACCCGTGATTTCGCGGGCTTTATGAAATGATGATATTTTAAGACAAATTTCAACGATGATAAAACAAATAAACAATTAAACGTTCAAAAAATATCCAATTGTGTAAAAATATAAATAAAAAGACCAATAACTAAGACATAGACGCTATATACTACCCCTAAAATATAAAGCTTAAACCTTTATTATTCTAACTCACTATTATATACTCCATCGATTTTCTGTGAGTCAAGCTTATGAGGCTATTAGGCCAGCTGGTTCCATTGTCCCATGGTTTGATGTAGTTTGGCATTCTAACTGCATTCCGAGACATTCATTTGTTCTTTGGCTCCTACTGAAACAGAAACTTAAAACTCAAGACAAGCTTAAGGATGGGAAATTTAGACAAGGTCAGGTTCTTGAATGCCCCCTTTGTTTCGAATGCCAAGACTCCCATATCTATCTATTTTTGATTGTCGTTACTCGAGATGTGTTTGGGAGTATGTAAAACGGTGTGCATGTGGGCTTAGAAGCCATAACTGGTCGATTGTAGTTGGTGACATTGCTTGTTCAAATGATAAGAAAGGTGCAAATATCCTAGTAGACAAGTTATTGTTCGCATATGCGGTGTATTTTATATGGTAAAAAAGGAATTCCCGAATATTCAACCTCAAGAAGCGCTCAGCTAAAGATTTATTTGGTGTGATGTATGCTTCACTTCGTTTAAAGCTTTTTTCGGTTCTATTTAAAGAGTCACACAAAATTAAGCTTCTTAGGATCGCTTGGATGCTAGAGTGAAGCTTGATGTTTTTTCTTTTTGATATTTTGTTTTGTGCTTGGCCTTTAAGTAGGTTTGGTTGTTTGCTTGGCTTTAGGCGCCTCCTAAAGCAGTTGTATTGTGTTTGCAACATATTTTCTTTTATTAGTTTTAATAAAAGTTCTTCGGGGTAACTCTTTACCCAAAAAAAACTTACTATAGTAGTGTGCTTTACATATGTTGTTATTTTCACTTTTCTAACTCTAAATTGTGTGTAAACCTATACATGAAACATTATAAAAGTTTAAATAAAAAAGGTAAAACAATAGTCCATACATAAACTTTGTTACATTCTCACAAATTCAAAATAATACACACAATATAAAGATCATGGTTTGGTTAAATAGTTTAGTAGTATTACAAATTACTAAACACCATTTTCATACAAATACACTATTTTGAGATTGAAACTAAAACAACTTTATCTTTGCTCTGTGTCATAACCCGACATAATAGTTTATATGTGGTTACCCGTGGCCGTCAATAATAAAGTAGTCATGTTAGCAGCTTGAAATTATGTCATGACAAACCTACTGGTTCGATCTCATTTGACCTGTAATACCCACTTGTAATACCCACTGTGACCCAAAACTTAGAAAATCCACCTGTGTTAAAAATTACTCATCCACCTCATTGTTATTAACACGAACAATCATGGATTGGCTTACCTACTTGAAACCATTTCACCTCCTTCATTTTCATTCTTACCCTCACCCGCTCAAAAAGTTTAATATGCAACAAAACGCTTTATCTTGGTCCATTTTCCTTTGCCACATGTCCCTACATTCCAAACTAATTCAACCAAGCGAAACATGTCAAGTAATCCCTCTGATTCAGACCTTGTTTCCAAATACGATGCTTCATAGATGAAAAAATATTACAAATTTCCATAAACTTAATATCAAATGACAGAATCGTTTTTTCATTTATTTGTAACACTTGGTTCACAGAGAGGGTATGAACAAAGATACTTGAATATAATGATTACACTGTTTCTTGGATAAACTAATCCTAAATATAATTTGTTTTTAGAGGTAACAACTTTAACGCCTTTAATATATCGACCCGTCAATGATACTTTCTAACTCATATAGTAATAAAATTAAACTAAACCACTCGATTAGTATTTTGTCTCATTTTATAATATTACAACGGTTCTCTAGGAGGAAAATGTCTCGCAAAGAATAGATTATATAGGAATTTTTGCATCTGTCTAATTCAATAGCAAACTTATCTTAACAATCTCTCATTATTATAATCATATTAGTGAGCATAACATAAATATATGAGGCCTAATAGTGAACAGATGGTCAAAGTGTTTATTACAATTAACATCAGCAATTAACATCAGCAACTCAGCGAATAATCAAAACTTACCACTAAACATAGCACACAATACCAACCCGATCAAAACTTATAGATGAATGGGTTGCAGGGTCTAATAAAGTTTTTTTTATCCTAATAAAACCTTTTAGGAGCTCTAAAATATTAGCTAACGCATTGGCCTTTGAACCCGACCTGTCAACCCATTTGAACCGTTTCCTTTTTAGCTAAGACTCCATTTGATTAGAACTTAATGAACTTAATTGGACTTAATGATATAAGATTGAATAAGTGGTGTAGTGTTTGTTTTAGACTTAATGAAAATAAAATGTCTTAATAATTTAAGTCATGAAAATGTGAATTATCATATTCGTCCATACTGTTTCAAAACTACTAAAATAACTGTCTATAACTGCCGTATGTACAGGGTTAAATTTGTAATTATAATTATTCAGTCACTGTTCAGCACATAAAACAAACAATAACTATTTAGCCGTCACTTATTCCTCACAGACGTCATAATTTTATTCGGACAACGGAACTTAATAAAAGTAAAAAACAAACAGGGCCTAAGTTTTAATATTCCCACTTAACCCATTGGATATAAAATCCAACAAAAAAGATATTCTATGCGTTGAATTTGTCACTTCCATTGCGAGTGTTTGTGCACGTCAGCATGTGTGTGCAAGAAGGCATGTAATTTCTAGTCTCTGCGGAGGAGGATAGTACGTGTAAGGTGCTGAGCACCGGAATCAGACAATACAACATACATGATACATGAAACAAGAAACAGAACAAAATTGCAAGAATAAACAAAAATGTGAAATATGAATTAGAAATGGGTTTCTTGCATATCAGAACTGTAGTGGGTACGGAATGAAAATAAAAAATATGCAGCAAAAAAAGGTAAGTAGTAAATTAGGAGGAAGAAAGTAAAGCAATAAGAGAGGTCCCAAATGACAAGATTTCCTCCAGGATTAACCAACCATTCAGCGCCACATCAGCACTTCCATCTCACTTTCTCCCCAGGACTAAACCCAAGACTAAACACTCCCAACAGTGACACTCCTTCATCACCCACTATATTAATTAATTAATCAATTGTACAAGACCTATAGCAAAAAGTACCACAAAATTTAGCCCAGTCCGTCCACAAATATGCTATGAACGGACGAAGTGGGGGACGGAGGAGCTGGGCGAGACCCTGGGCGGGGGCCTGGACTAGCTCGTGCCATCAGCGCCCAGGCTGGGCGGAGCTGGGCGGCACTCCTGGACTAACCATTGGGACCAGCCTAACAGTAGTGGGTTATAGACTCATAGCCATGGGGGAATAGAAATAGCTTGATACAATTGACAGATTGGATGATGAATATGAATGAGGTTTGTTTAGGTACTTCAGAAAACTGACACATCTACAAGATTATATGAAATTATGAATCTTTAGAACGCTTTCTTTCATTGGCTATCCTAACCCAGTAACAGAAAATGAAACCTAAACAGTTTTTTTTTTTTTTTCAACACTTGCAAAAACGTGGAAACAGTCTTTTTGGGGTATTGAAGTCGAAAGATGTCGTTTATAAATTGCGTAGCAAAAAATTACAGTTATGTATCAAAAAAGAAACTTGTTAGTCTCGGAGGGGCTCGAACCCAAGACCTTCGGATCATAAGACCAATGCTCTAATCATAATAATTGATATATATTAAAGAAAAACACACCTTTTCTAGAGCCCCAAATGATGATGATCATACAAACTCATTATGAAGAATGTCTCACAAATTAGTTGGGAGTGTGTGAGGATCTGCAGAGTATCAAACAATAGAATAAAGTGCAAAGTAATATTAAAATGAATTGCAGAGGTGCAAAGGAATTGTTGTGTACATAAAATTCAAAATAGACACAAGACATGATTTTTCCAACCAACTAACCTTTTGAGCGGCCGAATTCAAGCCAGCAACACATATATTTTTTTTTTTAAGTTATTCAGCCTAATCTAACAAAAAAATAATAATAATAATAATAATAATAATAATAATAATAATAATAATAATAATAATAATAATAATAATAAATACTAATTATGATGAGCCAAAATAACCCTGTAATCAATCGTCATAACATTCTAATCGATTAATTAAACAAAAGAAGATACAAACAATACTAATTATCATGAACGGAACTAACCCAGAAAATCATAACAAAATAACCCTGTAATCAAAGTTTACCTGGATCCATACGTGATGCATACACGTCCTTTGTTCAAATGGAAGATGTCCAATCTCAAAAAGAACAATAAAGAAAATCATAACAAAATAAACCCTCGTATAACACAGTTCACAACCTATGAAATCGAGATGATCGGCGATAAATGTTTAAACATAAATAAGAATAAGAACGTGTATTAAGCCAAAGGATAATTAACCTATACCAAACTTAAAAACTCTTTTTTAATGTATAGTAGCATAATGATGATATCATAAATAAAAATTATTCAAACTTAAAAAAAAAATTAAAAATAAATAGAAAAAACAAGTAGATGGTTAGCCGCGCGCTGCGGCGGCCAACCACTTAACCATCATATGCATATACTTGCTACGATAGTGTTTACAAAAGCGTGATACGTTTTTAAGAATTATACAAAAGAACGCTTACCTGGGGCTACTTACCTCAACAGGGCATAAAGAGCTGTCAAGTGGTAGATCTGACCATAATTTATAAAGACGTAATGGTCGTGGCCAATGCAAGCATCGAAGGAGGGTATGCTAAACATTTGATTGGACGAACGAATTGTGCATTAAAATGGCTGTATATGCAGTTGCAATCATCCATATGGCGACATAAACATAAAGTAGCAATGATTCACAATAAAATGTATGAAACAAATTAAGACCAGCAATGAAAATCAAATGGATCATAAATATGAAAATGGGATATATAACTATATATACATTCAGATGTGATCGAATGTTATGTAGCTTTTGTTTAAATCGTTTACTTGTAATGTAACTATAAATTGGAGGAAAAAAAAAACTTTGCTTAGAGAAACTTTATTGATTAAAGAAACAAAGTTGGTTATTTCTTATCTTCTTTAACCTCTTCTTTTTTCTCTTCTTCTTTTCCATTTGCCAACTTTTTTCAGCTTCCTCACCACTGACAAAGTGTTCATCTTCCCGATCATTGTTAATATATGATCTATAAGATCAGCTGAAACCGAATCGACTCCTGTAAGAACGAAGATTCAATTTTCCAACTCACTTTTTACGTATGTATTTACTTTATAAACTTATGTCCTAGAATGCCATTATTAAGAATGCGAAAATAATCAGTGTTACCACAGATATCAGCAGCAGACTCGGTGGTTTTTTGTTTGGATTTTTTCATCAGTCATAAACGACTAATGACCAACGCTCTTCGCTCCTCCTAACAGCAGAAACCGGTAATCGATTATCAACGACTAATAATCGTTGAGTAAACAATCGTCAATCAGGTTTTTTCGTATCCATCTTATGCATCAGAGGTTCCTTCAAAATATTGTTCCACAACGTTATCAAGATTAATACTTTCATACCATTAGCATCATTATACTCAAAAAAGTATAATGCAATGTATAAATGTATTAGCAAAAAAGTATAATGCAATGTATAAATGTATTAGCTATTGTCATATGTTTATATATGAAGATACATATTGACTTCAACACTCAAAAATCCAAAGACAATACCCTAATAAATAAACTGGATAAAGTAACAAACTTTTGATAAATTAAGATATACCCAAATACCCAATTCAAATAACATCAAACTAAATATTAACTCACAAAGATCTGCAAAAAATTACTTCGTCGCAGAGAAAGAAATGCAAGAGTTTGAGCTACATTTAATACCTTATTATTATGATAAATAAAAAAAAAGAATAATGAATACACTTGTTAGGTTTAAAGGCATACATGTTAACACAAATGTTTAGCATCAAAGGAGGGGATGCTAAACATTTTATATGATGAGGTGTTTGAATTAACAACAACAACAACAACAAACTCAATACCACATTAGTGGTGTAAGGTGTTTGAATTAAACAAAACACACACACACACACACACACATATATACTTTCTTTCGATTTCACTGTATATTATCTTATCGTGTATTACATGAACATCATTTGCTATAGAATTTAATGAATCTACAAACATGTTAACATGACCTTCGTCACATCCTTAAGAAAAGGAAAATCGACACTATGATGTGAAAAAGTTCAAACCATTCAGATTGATAGTTGTGGAAAAAGAATCATAACAACTTAATAATAGGAGCTAGGAAAATGTAATAGCAAACAACCACCAAAACAACACAATACATTACCTTCCAAAACACGAACGATAGATTTGATTTTCAACCAAAAAGGAACAAACAACCTGAAAACAACAATTGGAAAGCAGATTATAACTATCCAAGTATCCATCTATACCTTCCATCTGAAATCCGCAACTTCAGACAATAAACATCTACGGCATTACAAAAATTAAAACCCTAACCTATATTTTGAATTGCCCTATCAAATACCCCGTACTCGGTATCAAATAAAAACCACATAATAATAATAAAGAACAAAACAAACCTTCAGATACAGCTAGCAAGGAAAAATAGGAAGTGTAGCTTTACACAAATACCAGCCAAACAAACCTGCAGTATGAAAAAAATAAGAGAGAGACTAACACAAAAACAAAGACATATATTACAAATATAAAGAAATAGGAAACCCCAAATCAAGAACAAATCAAACACCAAACTGAAAACATAAGAATCGTCATTTTAAAACATACACTTCATACATATTTCAAAACTGCTAGCAAAACACAAATAAACAACACAATATAAAAAAATAATATCAATATCGATTAATCTAAAGTCTAGTTACCGGGCCATTGACGTTGACGTTGTAATCGTTGATTTTAAATTTTCAGCTGCACAACATTCATCGAATGCAAATATAAAAACCGATAAAGTCACCACATGCCTCCAAAGTTCACAAATATGACTGACAAAATAAGCGATTAGCAAAGCTTATCTGGATACACTTCGATCAACCTTAGGGTTTGGGGGAACAAACTATCGTGGCGATTATGGTTGTGTTGGTGTTTGTGGCGGTGGTTGCCGTGGAGATTTTGGTGGCGTTTGCGGTTGAGATTGTGGTGCCATCGCTTGACAATTTTCATTTTTTGCCCTAATTTTAAAACATCTTCGATCAAAATAATTGTGAATTAGGCAAGCAATAAAACTGGCAGATCAGTACGATAGCATCGTAGGCGATGAAGGAAATAGAGTCGGTGACGACGATAAGAAGAGGATGGGTGAGAAAACCTGAGCGACGGTTGCGACGGGTTGCAGAGGCCGAGGGTTCCAGAAGAAGCTAGGTCTGGTGGTGGAATGGAAAGGGTGAAGGAAAAAGGGAAGTGATAATTAAATAGCTCATGGAGTTAAAAAGACAAAATTACCCTTTTGAATATAATATACAAAAAAATAATTTACTGCTGATGAATAGTAACTGGCATTTGCTTAAAAAAATAATAATTTACTGTTGATAAATAGTACATTTGCTCAAATGTAATATGTATAATATTAAGGCCCCATGATAATGTGCTTAAAATAAATAATTGTATTAATAAAAATATTAACATGTTAATTGTATAATATATGAACCATTATGTACAACTTTATGATAAAACACCCCATCCATATGTACACTATTTGAAGCATTATGTACAATCGTATGATAAAACATCCCCATGATCATATATACAATATTTGAAACAATATGTATAACCTTATGATAAAACACCTCCATGATCATATGTACAAACTCTAAAACAAATTGTATATTCTTTTTTAAAACAACCCATAAACACATGTACAAACTTTGAAGCATATTGTACAACCTTCATATAATAATTGTACTTTAGTTTAAAAAAAAATCAAGAGACATTTGTTATTACTACTACTAATAATTATTATTATTAAATACTTTATTTTTAAACAAACTTTATTATTATTATTTATTGTTATATTTATAATTATTATATTATTATTATTCAAATATGAATTTTCTTTACTGGATTAATTACGTTATATATGTAAGCGAAATACATGTTTCAATCAAAAGTTGTAGTGTAGACTTTTATGATATGTGGAATAGTAATCGTGATGAAAATTGGAAGATGGTTTTGAGAGAATAAATGTAGTTCATTTATTATGACCAAGTTAAGTACATCAATATGTTTGTAAAAATGATAAGTTTCTTAGTCAGATGCGTGGTTCTGCTGGTCATTAAACCAAATGACTTCAGCATTTATATTAACTTAATACATAAAACGTATCATTAAACTGATTCGTTTTAATAAACCCGTAGTTCCACAGGTGTAGTATAATTTGATTAGTTTTTAGTTAGTAAGTTAACAATGCTTTTTAAATATCTTTTTAAAAGATAAAGATACGCTAGCTAAACATATAATTGAGACAACTATTATCTTCAAAACTATTACTTTCTCGATTTCAAATCTATTGTCTTCAGATAAAAAAAAATATTTTTTTTTAAATTATTCATACTCCGTAATAAATTAGTATTTAACTAAAACCATTTTTTTTGTAAAGAAAATATGCTTGACAACTATTAAACACAATTTTATATCAACAGAGTATCAACCCGTTAAGTCACATTTCTAGTAGTGTGTTTCATATTCTTTTATTTTATTACACACGTTCACCATCTCAAAACCTAAACTTGAATACCCATGTGCTATCATGTTGCAACGTAAAAGGCCCTTGATTTTTTTTCCTTTTCAACTTTATTTGATCCCATATTAAAATTTAAAGAGAACAAATCCTCATTTGTACGTTTACCATACACAATTATTCCTATAAACACCAACTTGTATATTGAACATTAGAACATACCACTTCCAACCATCCATAATCTCTCTAGAGAAATGAAGTTCCATAAGGTTATATTTTTCCTCTTTCTTTTATGTGCTCAATTCCTATCTAATTTGGCACTTGAGTCCAAAGGTATGTTTCTTATTTAAATAGTATATCTCTTATCTAACACACTCTAAAGTGTTTTGAGTCCGATTAATCCCATTTTTTATGTAAATCGTGTAGAGGAGAAAAACGCTATCAACTTGAAATGGAATGACCATAGTAGAGAAAACGATGTGAAACATGATGAGTTAGTTTTGTCTAAAGCGAGTAGGGGAAAAGGTGCAAGTGGTGGTCAGGACACTCGCCCCGTCGATAATAAGAAAAGCAAAGCAACCTCGATGCTCATAAAACCATATGGATACGTTTCAAGCATTTGTATTGGTGCTATTGTCGTCTCTATGATCATTGCTTCCGACTTCTAAATTATGGGCACACACACAGAAGATGCAAGATTTGTTTTGTATTCATTATGGTTTATTTAAATTTAGTACATGATTTTCGAAATGTGGTATACTTTATTAAAGGTTTAACAAAGGAATATATATAAATGCATCCATGTTTCTCCATCTCTGTACCCTTTTGCTATGTTTAATTACAATAATATTTCTCTTAGTGTGCTTCAAATAATAAATTTATTATTTGTCTCCTTATCTATTTCTTTGTTTCTTCACACTTGAGCTAAACCAACCTAAATTTTCAAAAGCGTTTAGAGTTTGGACTAAACCAATTAAATTTTACAGATTAAAGGCCCAAAAAAGACCGGGTTAGATCAAGTGAAGTGTATTCGGTCCATTTTTATGATTTTAGTTTAGGACTTTAGTCTTCTTTGTTTGTTTCATGAAACAAAATATACAACATTATTGTCCATAGTCACTTTAACTATGAAATATGTTGTAATCACATCATATCATAAGTGTGTTGAATATACTTACCACTTATATTAATGCTTATGAAATATGATATGTATATATTTATATTAGTGTCAATATCTTTTTATGCTTAAAGGGTTTATAGATGACTTTAAGTTTGCACGATAATACAAATCTTTTTTTTTTTTTATTTGCTTGAATTTTTTTGACATGCTTTACGAGTTTACTAATCTCAGACCGACTATTCACTTTCCAAATAGTCCAGCAGGGCCGGGCATGATGCCGTGCGGAGTGGGCGACGGCACCGGGCATCAAAAATCATGGGGCATCAATTTTGGAGTCCAATTTCATCTATACTAGACTCATTTTGGCCCATAGTTCTAGCTCAAATAAATTTATTAAATAAAAAAAATAGGAAAATGCCTATAATAGATGCCTAGATTTGGAAAAAGTGAGAAAAAAGGCCCATTAAACCAAACTATTAGGTGATCATGGGGCATCCAAACATCCAAAACAGTTTGTCACTCGTCAGTTCCCCAAATATCGATCTTGTTGGGGTTATTTTCTTTATTGACGTCACCTTCTCACTCATCATCGATTCATCTCTTCTGCTCAATTGCTCATCTTTAAATCTTTAAGAATCAATTTTGATTAAGAACTTAAGAAAAATAAACTCAACACTCTGTTCGTGTTGGTGTACGTACACGGTGCTCAATTCTTTCTTGCCATTCTGGATTCTGCCAATCACAAATTCTAAAGTTACAATCAAGGTGACTTCTTTCCTTAATTCATTTTGTCCTCTTATTTTTTATTTAGATAAGTAATATGGAGTATATGATTTTAATGCAATGATGCCTAATAATATTATAAATAATTAAAATATTACATACGTTCTGCGTACAGTCCCTTGAAGCCTTGATATCTACTAGTATTCTGTTCAAATTTATATTTCTTATAATTGTTACTTGGCATTCTTAATTTTTTAGATTGTTTATTTGTTTTGTTTATATAAATTTTGTTAAAAAAATTTAGACAAGTATGTCTCCTCGAATACAACCATCCGGTGATTCGTATTGACAAAATTAGACAAGTATGCCTCCTCGACATCAATATTCTCTAGTGTTACTTTCACGGTTAAACGGGTTAGCAATTTTGAGTATTAAAAGCAGGTTTTTATCTAGTGTTGATTATGATAAAATAATTGAAGTTTTGCATCAAAATATGCATGTAGACATCATTTTAGGTGATTCGTATGTTGTAACTTGAATTTATTGTTTGTTTGTAAAATTGTATTGTGTTTATCGAATAAAAATCGGCGTAGGGATGAGCCGCCTTGTAACAACCCAAACCGTAACCGACCAAACACGACGAAATTTCAATCAAAAAAAAAATTTTCTGGTGCAGGCCATCTGCGCGGCGCGCCAGATGGCCGCGCGGCGCGCCAAATCACTTGGACAGCCCGCTGTCCCCGGAAGTCTATTTAACGAAAATGTTTGACTAGTTCCCGACATTTTTAGCCAAAACGCTTTTAACCATACATTCATATATGTAAAACTAGCACATAACTAAGGTTTGAGCGAGTTTTACAAAGTGGGGCCCACACGTGCCCAAAACGCCACTAAGTTTAAAATACAATGTTTAATACAAATTAGAGTTTCGACCACAAAAGTTTAATTGCCAAACGACACAACGAGCATGGTGTTTGGGATTAAACTACCCAAGTCTCGGTCAAACTCCAAGCCATAACCAAAAGCGCTTCCTAATCATCAAAGCGGGAAACTCAATCCAAGGTAATGCCCTTACCCTTATCCACACACGAACCTATAAAAAGGTAAACAACGAGAGGGTAAGCAAAGCTTAGTGAGCACAATAATTATACATACACATATATAATCTACTTACTTGCATCACTTACACAACATCATACTCGGTTTAACAATTCGACAATCATGCAACAATATTATGCATATACCATAAACCGCAAATCCACAAGTAGCTATTAATACAAAAGCATACGATTCATAAATAAATACTTTCAATACATAACTCACGCAACCTTGGTTAACCAATTCGAACAAGGGAAACGGTACATACAAGACCGTTGGAGTTCATAACATCCGTTAGTGCTACTTAATCAACGCGTGGTCACTAATCCCCCGGGTGATGTCTTAAACAACGCGACTCACTCACCCTTTCCAATGTGGCGTCTTAAACAACGCGACGATTCCACATGCCATTCAATACGATGGGTGGTGTCTTAAACAACGCGACATCCACTCCAATACATTGTGGTGTCTTAAACAACGCGACATCCACTTCCTTACCATGTGGTGTCTTAAACAACGCGACAATGTCACATTCATACGACACAAATAAATACATTATATACACATACGCATAATTATTCCACTCACCTTATGCCTTCGGTGATTATTAAACCAAGCTTGAGTTCCGAGGTGACGTAACTATTTTCACAAGCATATAATCAATCAACTTGGTCAAATCTTACAACCCACACCCTCCTAGGTCATCTTGACCCATTTGGACACTTAACCCTAAATTGGGTCATTTTCACCAAAAACCCTAACGCTTGGCACTCAAGGCCTTCCTACACATTAGATTACTAGGTTTTATCACAAAACACAACCATTTACCAACCTTGGTCCAATTTTGACCCATTTGACTCAATAAAAGTCAATACGCCCATTTTGGGTCATTTATACCCAAATCACACCCATTTACTCTTCCTTAAGGTGTTCTAACAAATTATTAACCAATTAGGGTTTCATGACAACAATTAATACTTTTAAAACCCTAGCTAACCCATTATTGAGCCTACATGACCCAATTTACCCAAGAACACCCAATTTACCCAAAAATGGGTCTTAATGTTCATCTTCACACAAACCCTAACCCATACACGAAATCAAAACAAGAATTGAAAGTTAAGGCATACCACAACTATCAAAATGTAGCAAATGACGAGATGAACAACTTTAGAACTTGGACTTTAGCAAGAAACCCTCTCCTTCCTCTTCAAAGTGAGCTTTCCCTCTCTAAAACTCACTCTCTCACTAAAATAAATTGGGAGGTGATAAGGTTGGTGAACAAGGGAGTAAATGAGCTCCCAAACTACTGAACCAAGCATTAAACTCGGCCCTGATGTGAATTTACCAAAATACCCACGTTTAAATTTAAATAAAACAAAGAATAGCTGGCAGCCGCTTTGCGCGGCGCGCGCCTCATCTGCGCGGCGCGCAGACCCCAGTTCAGCAATGATTTTCCCCTTTTTAAATGTATGAAACATGAACTCCACAACTCTAGTCATATAATTACACATACAAACATTATGTACAATAATTACACGGGTCTTACAACTCTCCCCCACTTATTCGGATTGCGTCCTCGCAATCCATGCCGCATGACAAGCGGGAAGATAAACCAACACAAACTCTTCAGGTTCCCAAGTGAACTCGGAACCCTTATTCCGTCGCCATTGAACTTTGTAGGTCCTAACCTCCTTATGTCTCAATCGTTTGACCTTCTCATCAAGTATGGCAATCGGCTCTTCAATATACTCCAACTTATTGTTTAGTTCGATCTCACCTAAAGGCATCCATGAGGAATCATCCGCAAGGCACTTACGGAGGTGAGAAACATGAAACGTGTTATGGATCCCCGCAAGCTCTTCGGGCAATTCCAATCGATATGCAACTTCACCCACACGAGCTAAAACTTTAAACGGTCCAATAAACCGAGGGCCTAACTTTCCCCGTTTCCGAAATCGAATAATACCCTTCCATGGCGAAACCTTAAGCATAACCATGTCGCCCTCTTGGAATTCGATCGTTCGTCTACGTTTATCGGCATACGACTTTTGCCTATCTTGAGCCTTTTTCAAATGCTCCCGAATAATATCAATCTTGTTATTCGTCTCTAAAACCAAATCGGTACTTCCGATTTCTCTTTGACCCACTTCTCCCCAACAAATGGGAGTTCGACACCTTCGGCCATAAAGCATCTCGTAAGGTGGCATCCCGATACTAGTATGAAAACTATTATTGTACGAAAATTCCACCAAAGGTAGATGCTCATCCCAACTACCACCGAAATCGATAATGCACGCCCGTAACATATCTTCCAAAGTTTGGTTCGTACGTTCGGTTTGACCGTCCGTTTGGGGATGATACGCCGTGCTCAACTTTAATTGTGTACCCATATCTTCATGAAACTTTTCCCAAAATCGAGATGTAAAACGGGTATCTCGATCCGAAATAATAGATATAGGAACGCCATGCCGCGAGACCACTTCCTTGATAAACAACTTAGCCAAGGCCTCCGACGATATTGCTTCTTTAATGGGAAGAAACAAAGCACTTTTCGTCAATCGATCCACTATAACCCAAATCGAATCGAATTGAGTTCTCGCCGTCTTAGGTAATTTAGTGATGAAGTCCATGGTAATGTGCTCCCATTTCCATTTCGGGATCTCTAACGGTTGCAACTTACCATACGGCTTTTGATGTTCGGCTTTAACTTGCAAACAAGTAACGCATCGTTCGACGTATTTTACAACATCGCGTTTCATGCCCGGCCACCAATAATCTTTCTTCAAGTCATGATACATTTTCGTCGCGCCCGGATGAATGGAATATTTCGACTTATGTGCTTCATCGAGTAGCACCCGTCGGTAATCACCCGTCTTAGGCACCCACACCCTTCCTTGAAAGGACAACAAACCCCGCGGACCCATAGTAATAAACTCCGATTGGCCCACAATTCGTTCCGTGTGCTTATCGTGAACATAAGCCTCTATTTGGTCTTCAACCATCTTTTCAAGAAAGTCGTTAGTGATAATCAAACGTAACGATGTTATACGTATCGCCGGATGTTGAGTCTTTCGACTTAACGCATCCGCGACCACATTCGCCTTACCCGGATGGTAAAGTATCTCACAATCATAATCTTTCACCACATCCATCCATCTACGTTGACGATAATTCAAATCCCTTTGAGTAAAAAGGTGTTTCAAATTCTTATGATCCGAATATATCGTACACTTGACACCATACAAGTAGTGGCGCCAAATTTTCAACGCATGCACAACCGCCGCCATTTCAAGATCATGAGTCGGGTACCTCGTTTCGTGTTCCTTTAATTGTCGAGAGGCATAAGCAATGACTTTACCCCTTTGCATAAGAACGCACCCGAGCCCATTTAAGGAAGCATCACAATAAACCACCATGTCTTCGACGCCTTCCGGTAACACTAACACCGGAGCTTGACACAACTTCTCTTTCAATAATTGAAAAGCAATTTCTTGCTCGTTTTCCCAATTGAACTTAGCACTCTTCCTCGTCAATTTTGTTAATGGAGAAGCAATCTTAGAAAAGTCTTGGATAAACCGACGATAATAACCGGCCAATCCGAGAAAACTTCGGATCTCCGTGGGCGTAGTCGGTCGTCCCCAACTCTTCACCGTCTCAATCTTCCCCGGATCCACTTGGATACCGCTTTCGTTCACAATGTGACCAAGGAATTGAACCTCCCTTAGCCAAAATTCACATTTAGAGAACTTTGCATACAACTTCTCTTTTCTTAGCGTCTTCAAAACTTCACGCAAGTGACGTTCATGTTCGTGCATACTTTTCGAGTAGACTAGTATGTCGTCAATGAATACAATAACCGACTTGTCCAACATAGGTTGGCACACCCGGTTCATAAGATCCATGAATGCCGCCGGTGCATTCGTAAGACCGAAGGGCATAACTACAAATTCATAATGCCCGTAACGCGTTCGGAAAGCCGTTTTCTCAATATCTTCCTCACGGACCCGCATTTGGTGATAGCCGGACCGTAGGTCGATCTTAGAGAAATACGTTGCGCCTTGAAGTTGATCAAACAAATCGTCGATCCTAGGTAATGGATAACGATTCTTGATCGTCACTTTATTCAACTCGCGGTAATCAATGCACATACGCATACTACCGTCTTTCTTCTTCACAAATAAGACCGGAGCGCCCCATGGCGAAGCACTCGGTCGGATAAAACCCTTCTCGAGCAATTCTTGAATTTGATTCAATAACTCTTGCATCTCCGTTGGTGCTAAACGATAAGGAGTTTTAGCAATGGGGGTAGCCCCCGGAACCAACTCGATGCGAAATTCGACTTGTCTTTCCGCCGGGACACCCGGTAACTCATCCGGAAAGACATCTTCAAACTCATTAACTACCGGAATTTCACGAATTGGTGGTGGCTCATTACGAGTGTCGACAACATGAGCAAGGAAAGCCATACCACCGGTAACAACGTGACGTCGTGCCCGAGCAAAAGTGCATATCGGCACCGATCTCCTTCGTTTGTCACCATGAATAATCATCTCTCCCCCACTTGGGGTCTTTACACGAATAAACTTGTCGTGGCATGCAATATCGGCTCTATAACGATCGAGCCAATCCATACCAACGACAACATCAAAATCACCCAAAGTCATCGGAATAAGATCAATTTCGAAACTTTCGGTGTCAAACACAACATTGCAATTTTTACACACATCAACCACTAGCGCCGTCTTGCCATCCGCTATTTCAACTTCTACCGGACGACTCAACTTTACTAGCGGTTTATTTAACTTAGGCACAAATCTTGGAGATACGAAAGACAAATTAGCACCACTATCAAAAAGTATTCGAGCCGGATTAGAATTAACCATGAAAGTACCTGAAACGACTTCATTGGATTGTTTAGCTTCTTCATTAGACATCAAGTAGTTACGACCCCTAGCCGTACCCGCCGCCTTCTCTATCCGCTTAGCATTATCATTACGCAACTCGGGACACTCGGGCCGTTTGTGCCCTTCTTTACCGCAATTGAAACAAGTAAACTTGGGTGTAGTAGAGGGATTGGTGCAATCACGGGCCATATGTCCCTTTCGCCCACAATTATGGCAAGTATAACGAAACTCTCCCGGCGCACTCTTCTTGACACTTCCGACACTCTCGGTTGCACCCTTCTTTGAAAAGTTTGACTTCTTGCTTGAAAAATTTGAGTGACTCGAACCTTCATACTTTCTCTTCCTCAACACAATCGCTTCAAACCCTTTCGCCATATTAAACAACTCATCGAAGCTCTTCACCACATTTACGCTAATCTTTTCTTGATAACTGTCATTCAAGGTTCGATAGAAATCTTCTTTCAACATTTTATCATTCCCGACATACTCCGGGCAAAATTGCGTCTTGGACAAGAACACGGATTTGAGAGTGTTCAAGTCCATCGACCCTTGCCTCAAGGTACGTAGCTCGTCCTTAAGTCTTGTAAGATCGGCCGAAGTTCGGTACTCATCGAAGAACTCCGCTTTAAATTCCTCCCAAGTGAAGTCCATACATTGTTCTTCACCGTAGAGTTGGATCTTAGCATCCCACCACAATTTCGCGTCACCCCTTAACATGCTACAACCATACCTAGTCTTCTTGTCGGGTGGACACTCACAAGTACGGAAGGCCCCCTCCATATCGGAGATGAATCGGGCACTCTTGAGTGGGTCCCGATCGCCCTCAAAAGTAGGAGGTTGAGCATCCCTAAAGTTCTTGAAGAAAAAGTCACGCCTTCCCCCATTTTCTTCTTGAAGAGCAATCTTAATTTGCTCCTTAACCAAAGTGACGACTTGTTCGTCAATCGTCTCGAGAAACATCTTCTTAACATCTTCGCGAAACTCCGCCTTTTGGCGTTCAAAGATGGCCTCAACCTTGGCCGTGAACTCGGGGTCCTCGCTCGTGCCCCCGTTATCAAGTTCGGTGTCGTGTCCGTTTCGCGTCCTCATTCTATAAAACGGAATAGATTAAATAACGAAACGAAAGACATGACAATACTCATCTCGCTCGACGATCATCGTTCATCGCTTGTTTGACACGATTTGCACCCGTAGTAAGGGTAGCTAATCATTACTACGCGAGCTCGTCGCGTTAACTCGCTAGTACAACGTTCATTTCGCTCGATGATTGCTATACAGCACAAACAATAACGCATGATTAGTTCATATAAACCTATGCGCTAACCAAGACCCGGTCCGACCCAAAGTCCTACAAGTCCCGCACAATACGCACACAAAAGTCTAAGTCTAGGCGCCTATCTCAAGTCACCTAAATCCCTTAGACCATGCTCTGATACCACTTGTAACAACCCAAACCGTAACCGACCAAACACGACGAAATTTCAATCAAAAAAAAAATTTTCTGGTGCAGGCCATCTGCGCGGCGCGCCAGATGGCCGCGCGGCGCGCCAAATCACTTGGACAGCCCGCTGTCCCCGGAAGTCTATTTAACGAAAATGTTTGACTAGTTCCCGACATTTTTAGCCAAAACGCTTTTAACCATACATTCATATATGTAAAACTAGCACATAACTAAGGTTTGAGCGAGTTTTACAAAGTGGGGCCCACACGTGCCCAAAACGCCACTAAGTTTAAAATACAATGTTTAATACAAATTAGAGTTTCGACCACAAAAGTTTAATTGCCAAACGACACAACGAGCATGGTGTTTGGGATTAAACTACCCAAGTCTCGGTCAAACTCCAAGCCATAACCAAAAGCGCTTCCTAATCATCAAAGCGGGAAACTCAATCCAAGGTAATGCCCTTACCCTTATCCACACACGAACCTATAAAAAGGTAAACAACGAGAGGGTAAGCAAAGCTTAGTGAGCACAATAATTATACATACACATATATAATCTACTTACTTGCATCACTTACACAACATCATACTCGGTTTAACAATTCGACAATCATGCAACAATATTATGCATATACCATAAACCGCAAATCCACAAGTAGCTATTAATACAAAAGCATACGATTCATAAATAAATACTTTCAATACATAACTCACGCAACCTTGGTTAACCAATTCGAACAAGGGAAACGGTACATACAAGACCGTTGGAGTTCATAACATCCGTTAGTGCTACTTAATCAACGCGTGGTCACTAATCCCCCGGGTGATGTCTTAAACAACGCGACTCACTCACCCTTTCCAATGTGGCGTCTTAAACAACGCGACGATTCCACATGCCATTCAATACGATGGGTGGTGTCTTAAACAACGCGACATCCACTCCAATACATTGTGGTGTCTTAAACAACGCGACATCCACTTCCTTACCATGTGGTGTCTTAAACAACGCGACAATGCCACATTCATACGACACAAATAAATACATTATATACACATACGCATAATTATTCCACTCACCTTATGCCTTCGGTGATTATTAAACCAAGCTTGAGTTCCGAGGTGACGTAACTATTTTCACAAGCATATAATCAATCAACTTGGTCAAATCTTACAACCCACACCCTCCTAGGTCATCTTGACCCATTTGGACACTTAACCCTAAATTGGGTCATTTTCACCAAAAACCCTAACGCTTGGCACTCAAGGCCTTCCTACACATTAGATTACTAGGTTTTATCACAAAACACAACCATTTACCAACCTTGGTCCAATTTTGACCCATTTGACTCAATAAAAGTCAATACGCCCATTTTGGGTCATTTATACCCAAATCACACCCATTTACTCTTCCTTAAGGTGTTCTAACAAATTATTAACCAATTAGGGTTTCATGACAACAATTAATACTTTTAAAACCCTAGCTAACCCATTATTGAGCCTACATGACCCAATTTACCCAAGAACACCCAATTTACCCAAAAATGGGTCTTAATGTTCATCTTCACACAAACCCTAACCCATACACGAAATCAAAACAAGAATTGAAAGTTAAGGCATACCACAACTATCAAAATGTAGCAAATGACGAGATGAACAACTTTAGAACTTGGACTTTAGCAAGAAACCCTCTCCTTCCTCTTCAAAGTGAGCTTTCCCTCTCTAAAACTCACTCTCTCACTAAAATAAATTGGGAGGTGATAAGGTTGGTGAACAAGGGAGTAAATGAGCTCCCAAACTACTGAACCAAGCATTAAACTCGGCCCTGATGTGAATTTACCAAAATACCCACGTTTAAATTTAAATAAAACAAAGAATAGCTGGCAGCCGCTTTGCGCGGCGCGCGCCTCATCTGCGCGGCGCGCAGACCCCAGTTCAGCAATGATTTTCCCCTTTTTAAATGTATGAAACATGAACTCCACAACTCTAGTCATATAATTACACATACAAACATTATGTACAATAATTACACGGGTCTTACACGCCTAGCTTGACTAGGTTCCAAACCCTTAAAAAATTGCGGTGTGCTATTTAAATTTTTATAGAGGGCATACTTTCAACCATCTCGCACTGGGCATCCAAATTCTCAGGCCCGGCCCTGTAGTCCAATCATCCCAAGTTCGTGGTCTAGTGTTTTAAAAAGACCTTTGGATAATCAAAATGGGTGGTGATGACAAATTAAATACCCTTAAAACTAGTTCGGTGTAAATATTAATTGACATATATAGTCATGCATTGTAGCTAACAAATAGTAACTAGGGATCAGTTCGACCCATCGTAACACAACAACCTATTATAGTGAAAATAAAGATAAAAAAATTAATTGTTTGGAGCTAATTGATCTCTTTCATTTAATTTTTTATACTTTAAACCATCCCATACCAAACCCAAATTGTTTAGAAGAAAATTGACTAATTATCTATATATCTAATAGACAAAACCATGTAACACTATTCATCAATAGTAATCAGGGTTATTTTCGTTATTTCACTTTTTTTTTGTCTCCAACGATAAAAGAAGCACCTCTCATAAAAGAACCAACCCTTCAATGTTAACAAAAGATGTCGAAAAAAATTCTTTTTTACCAAAAAAATCAACTAACCTTTTTTTTCCTTTTCTTCCTCAACGATAAATGTGACAACTTTCATAAAAGGAACAACCCTTTAATGCTACAAAAAGATGTCGAAATACATTCCTTTTTACAAAATAGATCAACTAACTTTAAAAAAAAAACGAACGCTAAAAGAAGCAACTTTCACAAAAGGAACAACCTTACAATGTTAGATGTCGAATTTTTTTTTTTTTTACAAAATACTATATATCTAATAGACAAAACCCTGTAGCACTATTCATTAATAGTAACCAGGGGTATTTTTGTCATTTTTTTTTTGGTCTCCAACGATAAAATAAGCAACTCTCATAAAAGAACCAACCCTTCAATGTTAACAAAAGATGTCAAAAAAAATTTCTTTTTTTACCAAAAAAATCAACTAACCTTTTTTTTTTTTTTTTTTTTTTTCCTTTTCTTCCTCAACGATAAATGAGACAACTTTCATAAAAGGAACAACCCTTCAATGCTACCAAAAGATGTCGAAATACATTTTTTTTTACAAAATAGATCAACTAATTTAAAAAAAAATAACGAACGCTAAAAGAAGCAACTTTCACAAAAGGAACAACCCCTCAATGTTAGATGTCGAAAAAAATTCTTTTTTACAAAATAGATCAAGACTTTTTTTTTTTAACTCGCATTCAAAACGGAGTTCTCGGCGCGAAGCGAGGGCTCCACAACTGGTTCTATTTAAAGTTTAGCCCGGTTTCACAATGATTAAAGGGAATTCAAGTTAGCTCAAATATTTAACATAAGCCCAGTAAAGTGAGTCGGCCCTCTTAGCCACTCCGGCTTACACACATACTCTTTCGGCCTGTCTTGGAGACTAGATTATTGTGTATTGGATCATATTTAATCCCTGGACTCAATTTCCAATTTTATTTGTTTATTAAAAACATAGACATGATAAGTAATTCCTGGGTGGATGTAGGGGCGGAACTAGAACCCGACTATAGATGGGGCGGTTGCACAACCTAATAAATTTTTCATTGACAGGGGATAAACACTATAAAAACTTCATTTTTTACTAATTTTTCTTTTTAGTGTAGTTATTTTTTATTTTTTCTAAATCTAGTTGGGACGGGTGCCCCCGTCTCTACTATACTCCGCCATTGCCTGGGTGGAGTCACAAAATCTCTTTGCACAAAAATAGAACTATTTCGGAGTACAAGTTAAAAGCAATAGTAGTTTGAATAACAAAATTCAAACTAGGTGACTTATATGACTAATCAATCAATTCCTATCATATAAACATGGATCATGACTTTATTTTATTGAGAAATGCGATTTATGATTGTTATGGTTATAACAATAATACTTTAAAATCTTATGTAAATTGTAAGAACTATCAGAATAGATTATTATTTTATTATCATTATTTAAAAAAACAAATCCCCAAAGTTTAGTTGATGATGACTGAACTTGGGTCTGCTGGTGAAGCAATTAAGACGTGATCCAAATCAAAATAAAGATTTACAACACTATATATATATTGACCCTATATGGAGGTTTTACCGGCCCGCTCGATGGGATAAAGGCTCGACCACATGCTCGTATGGATTGTGGTTCGATGTCCCCGGGTTAGCGGTTCAGGTTTCCGCCAGAATGTGCGCGTGGGTGACAAATGAGAGTATTCGATGTCAAAATGCCGTTAAAAAAAAGAAGAATAAATACTGTTATGCTGATAGAGAGAGATCATTTTGGTACAAATTAAAGTTTTACTACGTGGTGAATGGATAATACTAGTGGCCCAGTTCATAATAATTACAAATCCATTTTTATATAACACCATCTGACCCACTTTAAAATTAAGCTTCATAAATTCAGCCCAGTTCGTAACTATATACTAGGGTTTTAGGATGACAGGTAACCGAAGTCTCTCTCGCTTGCTCTGTAGTCTTATGTTCCAACAAAATATACACTTGTCCATTAAGACCTTAACTCACAATAACAAAGCATCTTGTATATGCATATACTAGTGTTCTTATTTCATCGGTTTGTTTGAATTTATCTAGTTTTGTGGTATAGTGTTTTAAAGACCTTTATTTGGTATAAATTGGTGATGACAAATGAAAGACTTAAAAAAGGTGGTTCTGTGCAAATACTAATTTAAATATATATAGTCTTGCATTGTAGGCTATTTGTAGCTGATAAATGATAAGTACGTACTAAGTAGGGAGCGCCAATCGAAACACAACAACATAGCCGAAGTGTCATAGTAAACGTATCAACTTTAGTTGATCTTCATCGCATTTATGGAGAATAAAGGGGAGTAATAACAAGAATACTAAAAAGAAGAATCCATTCATTCAATCTCACAATCAAAAGTCAATCTATATGGAATTTTTTGGTTCATGTTCATTTCTTGATAAAATTCCTTAGACCTAACAAACTAAAGAAAGAACTAGGTTCGATTATCCTTATCTATTTCCAGATATGGGAAATAGGGTCACCTAAGCTTAATTATGTTACTGGTAAGTTGTAAATAAAATAAGTATATATCGATATGATTGACATTCACTTGCCTCCCAATATTGCGCATTACCAAGGAATTAAGCATCACTAATTAAATGGTTTAAGCTTTTATTATTCTTGATATCATATTCGGCTATTCGCTCAAATAGGAAAATATGGCTTTTGTTATCATCGGCGTCCATGCAGTATGAAATGCATGTTAGGAAACCCGATTAGGTGAGCCCAAACAAGACAAGATAACACAAGTTATCTAACCCACTTCCAACAAACGAAAAATATAGTGATAATCGTAACACAAGCAAGAATGATAAAAACACGGGAATTTAACGTGGTTATATGCAATCGTTTGTGATTGCTTTAGTCCACGGCCAACCAAAGAGTGTTCTTATTGATTAAATTTCGTGGTGGTGAGTTTACAATGAGTTATAATCAGGAACATTTATAGGAGAACAAGAATACATAAGCATGCTTCAAGTAATCATCAACTAGCCATTTTGATCCTCTTTACACCCTTGTATTAGCATGATCACAGCTCTAAAACAAGGTGTAAAGTAGCCCACATGCACCTAAAGTGACAACTTGGACAACCAAATACGGATCCCATGTGCAAAAGTTGATCAACATGCTGACAGCTCACTGCCAGACAACGTGCGCGCCGTGCACTCTTGATTCTTCGAGCAAACCTTCTGATCAAGTTTCACCTAGTGCGCGCAGGGTGCGCGCCGCGCACCATCACCGCGCACCATCATTTTTCTGTGTTTAAACAGTTTTTAGTGACACTTTTTTTTTCCAGCTTTTGTTTAAATGTCTCCACACCTCAACAAATCTCCCACTTGGAGACTTTTAACAAACTCAATCTTCGTAAACTCGCCTAATCTAACCAAGAACATTAAATACCATTTACACACCGCCAAACGCCATTTGGGTCCTCCAATTACCGTTTAGAACACGCACCTCAACTCACGGATGAGTAGACTTTCGATATAAGGTCTTCAATGCTACTTGTTAGACTTCAAACATTATTATCCCACAATAACAACTTTGACATACTAATTACACCTCCTTCCGTTGAGCTATAATTTGATCACCATGTTACTTGCTTGGGAAAATAAAACACAAACAACAACAACTCTTTGGATTTGACACATATCTCCTTACACTAGGAGATAACGGGTCGTTTGAGTCCGACCCGACTCAATTAACCCCATCGCCCAAGCGATCCACCCGTACACAATAACATCCACCCGATTTATCTTTCCAACATAGAATAAACCACCCGGTAGATCAAACATGTGGACAATGCCATCAAGGCAACCGTGTGAGAATGCATTCACACCCTTGATCTTCCACATAACCGCCTTTGCTTTCACCATTGGAACACCGACTACATACGCGCACACGTCTTTTGACAAACCCGATTTTCCACCACGAGCCAACTCCCACTGTACAGATGTTTCTTTAATAGTGACTCTCATGAAAATCTCTTGTTCATCTTCTTCGGCCGATTGCAACAAAGTTGCCATTGAAGAAGATCTACCTGAAGTAACGAAAGCTCTAGTATAACCAATTCGTCCTGAATCTTCACTAGCTTCGACTTCCCTTGAGCTCCCACTCAAACAAGATCCCTCAACAAACCCGGAAAGCATTAGCATACTAGGAATTTTAACACCACCAAAATCACCTAGCCCTTCTTCAACCATATACTTGGCTCCCCTCTTATACCCGCGAGCAACCACATGACCTCCATTAAACACCTTCCACCTTTGATCTCCAAATAGGACATGACACTTATCATTGGGCAGTTGAGCTTTGGAATGAACCTCACGTTCTTCAAGATCCAAGTATGTTTAACCATTAGATCACCAATACCCGCAACATCAAGTATACTCCCGTTCGCGACTCGAACCTTACCGGAATACGACTTGAAATTTACCATCTCGTTCATGTATGGGGTAGCATGAAACGAGGCACCCGAATCTAAAACCCAAGATTCGTCAAGAACCTCTTCTTGGCACAACAACGCATCTTCGATCACCGCATTCGTTGAACTCCCACCCGACACTAAACTCGGGCACTTCGACCTATAGTGACCTACTTGTTGACAATTCCAACACACCACACTCTTGCTCCTTGACATACTTCACGACTTAGCTTTTCCCCGACTAACACTTAGAACCGAACCCGAACTCCTATTCGAATCTTTCCTACGAATACCTTCGCTAAGAATCAAATCACGGATTCCTTCAAAAGTGAGTTTAGTAGTTCCGGATGAACCACTAACCGCCGTCACTAAACTTGACCAACTATCGGGCAATGAAGAAAGTAAAAATAACGCTTGTAGCTCATCATCAAATTTAATATCAACCGATTTTAACCGGGTTAAAATCAAATTAAATTCGTTCACATGATCCGCCACCGAGGATCCCTCCATCATTCTAGTGTTCACCAATTGCCTAACTAGGAAAACCTTGTTCAAAGCGGATGGCTTTTCATACATGTTAGATAAAGCCGTAATCAATCCCTCCGTTGTGGTTTCACCCACAATGTTGTAAGCGACGTTCTTGGCCAGAGAAAGCCGAACAACTCCTAGGGCTCGCCTATCCAACAATTCCCACTCGCCTTGATCCATTCCCTCCGGCTTAACACCCTTCAAGGGTTGGTAAAGCTTCTTTTGATAGAGCATATCTTCCATTTGCATCTTCCAAAAACTAAAGTCGGTTCCATCAAATCGATCGATCTTCACATCACTCTTTTCCGCCATTGTTCCCGAATACTCGTAAACCCGAGAGCTCTGATACCACTTGTTAGGAAACCCGATTAGGTGAGCCCAAACAAGACAAGATAACCCAAGTTATCTAACCCACTTCCAACAAACGAAAAATATAGTGATAATCGTAACACAAGCAAGAATGATAAAAACACGGGAATTTAACGTGGTTATATGCAATCGTTTGTGATTGCTTTAGTCCACGGCCAACAAAAGAGTGTTCTTATTGATTAAATTTCGTGGTGGTGAGTTTACAATGAGTTATAATCAGGAACATTTATAGGAGAACAAGAATACATAAGCATGCTTCAAGTAATCATCAACTAGCCATCTTGATCCTCTTTACACCCTTGTATTAGCATGATCACAGCTCTAAAACAAGGTGTAAAGTAGCCCACATGCACCTAAAGTGACAACTTGGACAACCAAATACGAATCCCATGTGCAAAAGTTGATCAACATGCTGACAGCTCACTGCCAGACAACGTGAGCGCCGTGCACTCTTAAACGTGCGCGCCGTGCACTCTTGATTCTTCGAGCAAACCTTCTGATCAAGTTTCACCTACTGCGCGCCGCGCACCATCATTTTTCTCTGTTTTTGCACTGTTTTTGCACTGTTTTTCTCTGTTTCTCTGTTTTAGTGACACTTTTTTGTTCCAGCTTTTGTTTAAATGTCTCCACACCTCAACAATGCACGTCGTGTACTGGATTGGTGTTGGAACCCTCGAGGGCCGTTTGTGAATTTGACTTCATGTATAGCACAAAACCCAAAAAATTTGGTCTATTATGTGGAGCTAATGCATGATCAAATCTAAACAATTCAACATGTTGAATATGCTCGATATAGATCTCTATAATCACCAATTTACAAATTCATAAAAGTTCATGAGACTGTATACTTCAATAGAAGCATAATCAGCCTACCTTTCTTCACATGTTAAGTGACCAAAGTATATATGTTAATACCGTTACCACTTCCTCCCGACCTGTTGAACCCACTAATGTTAATCAGGCTCCATCAGATCTGACTTGGAAAGAGGCCATGTTAACTGAACTCAAAGCATCACATACACAACAAACTTTGGATCTTGTGCCTTCTGATTCGGCTCCCAACATTGTAAAGTGTACATGAAATTTTTGTATCAAATATAATCCCGATGGTAGTATTGAGCGTTATCGAGCCCGTCTTGTTACGAAGGGTTTTCAACAGCGTCCCGGTATTGACTGCACTGAAACATTTAGACCTGTGGTTATGCCTGCCACGTAGGCACTAGTGGCGGACCCTGATTTTTTTTTCATCGGGGACGAATTTTTTTTTTTTTAAATGTAGGAATTTTTTTGGCAAAATATGGAGGTTTTGGGATAAAATATAGAGTTTTTTGAGCAAAATTTCAAGATTTTTTGGTAAAATACGAAAGTTTTGGGGCAAAATATGAATGTTTTGGGACAAAATATGAAGGGTTTGAGGGAAAAAAAATTCCACCGGGGGAAAAATTGAAAAACCAAAAAAATTTACATTAAAAATTGCAAATCCACTGGGGACGGGCGCCCCCCTCTACACCTACATAGGTCTTCCCATGATAGGCACACTTTTGAGTCTTGTTGTAACGAATAACCGGTCATTGAGACAATAAAGTATAAATAATGCTTTTTTAAGTGGTACGTTACAGGAACAAGTGTGTATGACTCAACCACTAGGATTCTCATATGCTAATTATCCGATGCATGTATCATGTATGTAAACTAAGGAAGGCGATCTATGGGCTAAAGGAAGCACCACGTGCATGGTATAAAGAACTCACTTTGTTCTTACAGGGTTATGGCTTCACTAGGTCTATTGCCGACGCCTCTCTGTTCATCAAAAACACTCGGAAGGCTCATACGTATCTCCTTATCTATGTTGATGATATCGTCCTGACATTTCTGAATTCAACTGTTCTTGATGAATTTATTGAATGTCTTGCTGCCAAATTTAACCTTAAGGATCTTGGTGCTTTATCTTATTTTCATGGTGTTGAGGTTAATACCATCAACTAGTGGACTCTTCTTAAATCGACGCAAGTATATATATATATATATATATATATATATATATATATATATATATATATATATATATATATATATATATATATTTGATTTCTTAGAACGTGTTGATATGCTTTATGCTAAGCCAATTGCTACTCTCATTGCAACCTCATGTGTTCTTCAGCTTCACTCGGGGACACTCTTTCACAATCCAACTGAGTATTGTGCTTAGTGGGAAGCCAACAATATCTCACACTGACAAATCCAGATGTTGCTTTTACTGTAAATCGGTTATCTCAATTTATGCATGCTCCACACGTTACTCACTGGACAGCTCTATAACGTCTCTTACGTTATCTTGATGGTAGTGTAGATTGTGGCCTCACACTATATCGTGATTCTCCTCTTTTAACACCCCGTCAAAAACCATTAACGGCGATGTTAACTCTGGTCCCAGTGCTTGGCTTGACTTTTATGTAACAGCAAAATTTTACAGCGGAAGCAAAAAGTACCTGAGAATAAACATGCTTAAAAAGTCAACACGAGGTTGAGTGAGTTTATAGGTTTGTCATAATTAATGATTTTGATAATAGTAATAGATCACAAGATTTCAGTTTTCATAAATATCCTTACACCGCAGTGTAATAAAAAGATTCTACAACCATGGGCACCTGGTAACAAGCCTTAACGATAATAATATAATAATGAATACCCCTGATGTCTATAGAGCACCGAATCAAGTGCGATAAATACCCTCGAAGTACTAAACATCCGTTGACTGCTAGCGCGACTAGCCCGGATGGGATTGTCAAACCCGATAGATCTATCAATAGGATTCGCGCCTACGGTATAGAGACCAATAGATTACGTTACCAAGCTAGGGGAATATTTGTGATTCTAAACGAGCGCAATCCGAGAAAAATACCGCTACGCAAATTAAATACGCGAGAAGAATAATAATTCAAGAAATAAAACATAGGAATATTTTATTAACTCATACGACATCGGAATATCGTATTAAAATAATTCGGATTTGGAAATCTCGAAAGTCTAATCGTTGGTTTGAAAACCTAGACGATTCATCGAATAAAAACGTTATACGTAGGAACGTACAAACACATAGTCACACCTTTTTATTTAATAAATAATATAGGATTATTAGAATATAATTTAGTCACATAAAATGACTTCATAATGAAATGCCCCGTCCTAATCCAGCTGGACGAAGTCATCAACATTTGATTCCAGAGCGATGATCGACTCCAAGTACTGTCCCTAAAATGAGCAAATGCACAGCGGAAGATTTCTTTCATACCTGAGAATAAACATGCTTTCAAGTGTCAACCAAAAGGTTGGTGAGTTCATAGGTTTATCGTAAAACAATAAAATTTATTATTTTGATAGACCACAAAATTTAAATGCTGCATGGTACAAATGGGCCCGAATCCTATACCCACCTGTAATGTACATGCTATATCTTTTAAATACAGTACATCTTTCTTGTGTACGAAACCATTTTCATAAATCATAGTAACCGTACACATATCTTGTGCACAAAAATAACATACACATAACCTGTGTATAAAATCATTCTCTCGATATATAACATTCACATCAACTGGTGACAATTATCATGTCCACATAATTTAATGGTGGCAATTATCATGTCCACATAATTCAATGGTGGCAATTATCATGTCCACATAATTCAATAATAATCCGCAGAACTTCCGTCTGCATAATAATTCATTCGAGGAATGTTTTGCTTGTGTCTATCTCGTCAAACATTTATAAAAGCATTTCATGTATTCGCAGTTCAAAATATATTTCAAAAGCATTTAATAAAGCAGTTGTAAAAACAGCGCATGTATTCTCAGTCCCAAAAATGTAAAGAGTAAAAGGGAATCAAATGAACTCACCGTATTGTATTTTGTAATAAAAATACATATGACGACATTGAACATCTAAATAAAGTAGGGTTGGCCTCGGATTCACGAACCTATATCATTTGTATAATTATTAATATATATAATCGCAATTGAACAAATTCATATATTATAACTTATGTTATATATTATATATATTTAATTTGTGTATACAAAATGATTAGTGTTTAGATAGTTATATTAATATATATATTTAGTTAGTTTTATATTAAAAGTACCTGACTTGTTATATATGAATATTCGTATAAAATTCGTTAATATAATTAATACGTACTTTTATGTAATATCACCTATAAATATATTTTTATATACATAATATTTATTTAGTAAAATAATATTAATAATGGTAAATAAAAGTTGTATTTGATAATAATAATAATATTAAAAAAATAACAATACTTGATAACAATAATAATTATGGTAATTTTACTGTTAATAATAGTTAAGATAATAGTTTTAATAATAATAATAATAATAATAATAATTATATTAATACTAATAATGGAAATAAAATAAGAGGTTATACCTTTTCTAAAGCTTTTCCAAAAAAAATTGCCCACGACGGGGCTTGAACCCGAGACCTCTCGGTTAAACACAAACGCCCATACCACTCGACCAATTTATCATTTCTGTTTACTAACCCTCCTAAAAATATATGTATTTCATTTTCTGTTCTTCAGCATATCGATATCATCTATATCATTTTATCATCAATATCCATTATCCTTAATCATCATTATCAATCATCATACATATCACACACATCATCAATACTCGTATATCATCTTCTTCTTAAACCATCATCATCATTCATGAATCAATATCATTCTGTGGATTTTTCGTTGGCAACAAATTTTACAGAGATTGGTGTTTGGTTTCGATTTGTTCTATTAGTAAATAAAACTGACAACAACAAGATCGATATGGGTTTGAAGGTTGTTTGGTTGATAAACTGAAATATTGTAGCATTAGCAGGAATCGAATAGTAGAAGTACGTAGCAGCAAGATAGTAATCATGTAATGGTTTGTTTGGCTCGGTTAGGAAACAGGTACAAGATAGTTTGCAGTAGGAGTCGAATGAATAAGGAACAAGAAGAAGATGATGATGTTTGTTAAGAGTCCAGTCGTGGACACTCAGTCCACTAGCAGACCCGTCTAAAGAATTTGGGATCTATCGGCCCAACTAGTTACATCAAGGAACACGATCCACTATGAATATCAACCTCTCGGCCCAAGTAAAGGAATTGGAAATATGGCAGCCACCGAATTTATTTAAAGAAGTTAGTGGATGTCGGTCCTACTGTGAGACAACTATCACGCATTTGCCAATATCATTATCTTATCCTCATTATTATATTCACTTGTATCATATGTATCTATCAAGTGGTTTATATTTTATGATTTTGTCGGCCCTATAACGAAAAGAGTGCACTCTAGTAGTTTAAAACAATAAACTCATCTTTTCATTCATATAACCTTGTTAGACATCTTTATCTTCATAAAAAAATGGAAACGGTTCAATAGCAGCAACATGAATGGGTTGTAAGTTGGTGTTTGAAACCGAGACAAAAAGAACAAGAAAGGTGATGATTGTATGATGGAAGGTGGCGGTTTGTAATGGGTTTAAGTTGGTGATGGTTCGACCAATATGAAACAGAAATAATAAGTAGAATGTTAGGAATTCTAGAGATATAAAGGTGATGATTTGATTAAGTGGGTTTTGTCATGGTGATCATTGATAGTAAGTAGAAGCAAAGAAGAGAGATTGGTCTTGTTGGTGGTGATAATTAGATAACAAGGTGACCGGCAGTATTGGTGATTCAAGTGGAACAAAAAAAATGGTTGGTGTTTTGATTCGAAGAAGAGAGACACAAAGTGCTCGATTTTTATGAATAGTGGTGACTCGTTGGTTGTGATGTTAAGTATTAATCATGGTGGTGAAGATGACGGTAGGTCTTGTTTATCGAGTATGAGTGAGTATGGTTACTTGTTGGGTGATGAACCGGGGGTGATGTGTCTGAGTACATGAACGATTTGTAATACTTATATTTGATCCAATTTGTTAGTATTGAGACATGATAGAGACGTGTAACAATTTTTGACATTAGATTGGCAAAGAAGACAAGCTGAAGAAAAAAAATAAATCTTCATATTGATTTGTACTGCATTCGCTTTTTCTTGTGATTGAATGGGTGATTGGTACGATTATGAAACAAAAATCAAAAGTTGATACAGTATGAAAGCTGCGTGTAACAAATTTTGATTCCAAAAATCAAACGCGTGGTTTATATAACTATTATTAATAATTATTATAATTATTATAATTATACTAATAATAATCTAAATACTAATAATAATAATTATAATATTAGTAATAATAATAATAAGAATAATAATATTACTAAGTCACAATAATAATTTTTTTTTAATGAAATTGGTAATATAATTATTATTAATGATAATGATATCATAATAACAATACTAATAATAATAAGAAAAATAGTTTAAATAATAAAGATAATGATAATGATAATTTTTGTAATCAATTTAATAATAATACTTTTACTAATCTTAATAATAATTAAATTTACAATTTTTTTTTAATAATAATGATACTAATAATGTTAATATTAGTATTTATTTTTGAAAGTAATAATAACAATATTAATAACTATATTTTACCTTTTAATTACTTATACAAATTATTAATTGTATCAAATTTCATATTTATGTAATTTACATCATAAAAATGATAACACTCATATTTACATTAATAATAATAATAGAGATAATAATAATATTTGTAAAGATAACACTTTAAATTCATTAACTTTCATATCTATATAATATCTTTAATAATATAACTGATGCTGATATTAATTATTAATATTAACATTAGTATTAATAATACTAAAAATAGTAATAATATTACTATAACAATTATATTTTTAATTTGTTAATAATATATTACTACCTATGTAATATTCAATAATCGTATAACATTTTTATTGAAACTTTATCATTTATACATTATAAATATATTACATTATTATTTAATCATACATAAAATATCTATAGCTCCATTTCTAATAAAAACTTTTTATCTTGTATAATATTTTATATAATTAAGTTAGTTGATTAAGTTGTATTATATATTATTTTGATTTATTATCTAAACTGATATTTATATATATATATATATATATATATATATATATATATATATATATATATATATATATATATATATATACAACATTCGTTCGTGAATCATCGGGTACCGTTCAAAGGTAAGTGATTACATGAATATAGTTCCAAAGTTGTTGAGACTCACATTACAGACTTTGCTTATCGTGTCTAAAATACAAGATCGTATCGAGAGTTTGATTTAAAAGTAGTCGAAATTTTCCGGGTCACTACAGTACCTACCCGTTAAAGAAATTTCGTCCCGAAATTTGAGCGAGGTCGTCATGGTTAACCATAAAAATGTGTTCATGACGAATATGAGTTGATGAATAATTTTTTTTTTCTCATTGAGAAGTTTAGATAAAACAATTTGATTACGCGAAGAGTATAAGTGAAGCTATCGCATAAGAGGGAAATGAGTAAATGTAGATTCGTCATATCTTTTGACGTAGATAGAATTGATTTCCAGAATTTAAGGGATTTGAGGGAAAATCTTCGTAACAAGATTTGATTCTTCGGTAATCAAGGAAATTAGGATTCGCTTTAAATGCGATCATCTGTTTTGATTGCTCTGTCGGATATTTTACTATAAATCCACTCCCGTCGTTTCCCTACAACTCACACCTTCTACTCTTTCTCCCTCAATTCATACCTTAAAGCATTTGTCAATATGCTCCATCCGGTTCTGATCCTTGATCTCATTCTGACTATCACCACAATCATCCTTCTATTCCACTCCCACCGGAGGAGTCTGTTTACTTCTACTTCACCTTTGGAGTAGTGGTTTTCCTAATCCTTCCTTGCATTTGTCTTTCCATAATTATTGACATCTATGGTTAATGATATCTTATGTTTGCTGTGAATTTTTTTTTTTTACTCCTATGTTTCGAATTTTTGTGCTATCATTTTCTCTCCTCGACTTTGTGTGAAGCAAGTAATGGTTCAGAATTTGTAGGTATGAAGTTCGGATGAATATAACTAATATTCTAAGAAAGAAATGGTAATAACATAATCTAACTTGTTAAATTACCAGAAAATCACAGAAAAGACCGAATCATCAAGAAAATATTATCTTGATATGTTTAGAGATTAAATAGAATGTAAGAGTCGTGTAACATGGCACATGATGATGGTGCTGTGAATCATCACGTTTCATTAGAAACTCAGCATGACTTAATGTAATATAATCACGTTGATCAAGTGTCATTATATTATACTAACTCATGCATCAGTTCCCAACATTACTTCAATAACATTCGTATTTTAAGCTTGAAAGTTTACAGAATATAGAAACTAACAGTTTCTATATGATGTAACACTGATATCACGAAGAGATTAATGATTTCAGATAAGAATAGTTATAAAAATATCTCCAGAAATATGGAGGATATTTATAATGAAAGACACGATAATATCTCGGAATATCTAAGATCAGAGGATGATAGAAACTATTGTCTGCAAGGGTTTAGAATAAGGAGCAAGATATTCACTAAAGACCTTAGCAGACATTGAATCATTTGGATTCTTTGAAGTCAAACTTATTCTTTGTGATTTGTCCACGACTTTCTTCATAGTTTCGCACAATCTGCTTTTCGGTACTAAATTTTCTATTGAATGTTTCCAATATAATGATACACAGGAAGCACGAAGAGGTATATAACTTCGGACGAGAATATTTATGAAAATATCCTCAGAAATATCGAAGATATTGATGATGGTATTTTGGAATTTCTAAGTTTGATGGTTGATGGAGAAAGATTTTCCGTAAGATTTTAACATGACTTCGGAGCAAGATATTCTCTAAAGATTTCAACGGATCCAGAATTATCTGGATTCTTTGAATATAGGGTATGGCCCTTGTATTTGTCCTTGGTCTCCTTCATGGTTAACTCTATCCATTTTCCAGTTCCAACGTTTCTGAGCTTTTCCAACATATTATTCTTTATCATCAAACTTCTGACAACTAAGGTCATTTACGGTTGCCTACAGTTTCTGCTGCTTCATTCAGCTTTTTCAACATTCAGAGTATCGATTCGTAAACTAGGTGCCTTTTCAAAATTTCAGAATTGAAGATCGTAATTCTAGGAGATAATTGTTATATGTATACATATAACTATTGATGTAGAAATGCTACGAGATTCGAAATACTGATTGCTGATTCCCGGTAATTGGTATGGCAATTATTGTTACATGGTATAAATGAATACAAGATGGGGTTTCAATGAATATTATAATTTTTCTGAAAGTCCAAATTCATTGAAGTTGCTGGTAATTTTACTGCTGATGTGGTGAAATATAAACGGTTATCCGGTAACGATGACGACAGACAAACTTATATATCGAGGTTATAATAAGGCTAATTCGAATGGAAGTTGAAGTTGTTTTGTTGAAGCTGTGATAAAATTGGCTAATTTGAAAAAAAAAGTTGCAATGTTATTTTCGGTAATAACAATGCCAAAGGAGCTAACACAGACACGTGTTAAACTTTTACTTAGGGTCCGGGAGTTTTCAGGTGCATAACTATATGCATCAATCTTTTCTCCCGTAGATGAAGTGCGGTTGATTCATCCTCTCGATTGAGGTGTTTTCAAGAATTATGAAAGGTTTGAATCGCAGATTATAATCGCCAAGATGCAAGTGTGGTTTAAGATGAAATCAAGTGGCAAACTTGAAGAATTGTTTAGTTTCATATATTATAATCAATATTTTAATTCATTTTAATTGTCCAATGTTGGCAGTCCACAGTCGATAGTCCACATTTAACAGTCCAATAATTCATATATAGTTTAATATATAATATTCGAATTAATTAATACGTATCGTGACCCGTGTACATGTCTCAGACTCGATCACAACTCAAAGTATATATATTATTGTAGAATCAACCTCAACCCTGTATAGAGAACTCAATCATTACTGCATATAGAGTATCTATGGTTATTCCAAATATTATATATAGAGGCGTCGATATGATATATCAAAACCTTGTATACGTGTCCTGATATTTAAAGTGCGTAAAATAAATAACAGAAATTAAATGACGATAAATAAAATTGCGATAATTAAATTGCGATAAATAAACTGCGATAAATAAAATGTAATCAGTTAGCTAGGAACAGTTAGCTAGGAACTGTTAGCGTGGATTCTTAACAAAATTTATCATAGTTAATTTGTTTGTTTCTAACAAATTTTATTTTGTCAAATGTTTTCTTCATTATGCCACTTGTTGGATTCTGGTAAATCAAAATCCAAATATGAATTTGAATGAAAATGGTTATTCTGCGGTGAACGGATTTGTATATCGGTGGATGTAAGTAGGATAGTAAATGACTGTTGAATCAGCTTCGAAGAATGTACAGTGTAACTCATTAATGTGAAATCTGAATATTCCTCGGGTATTACCTACCCGTTAAAATATTTTCATCATTAACAGTTTGTACAAAAGAATTTTTAATTACAATCTTTGTGAAAATATATATACATATCTATTTTATTCAGATGTAATCATGGATTTAATGGGTTAATATGATATTAATCTCATTTGCTTTACCGTTAGAATAAGAATGCATAATTTCTAAAACATTTAGAGATTACTAAATCGTCATAAGAACGAAGATAATCGATGTAGAACGATACGTAGAACGATGATTATACTCGAGGTACATAATGAGATGTTGAGGCATGGATTGTTGATGGTACTGGTGTTGTTACTGATGGTACTGTTGATGCCGGTGATGTTGCTGAAGCTGGTACATTTTGCACCATATTCTCCAAATTTATTTTTCTAGCGCGAAGTTTGTTGACTTCTTCTATTATTCCGGGGTGATTGTCGGTCGGAACGAGTGGACAGATAAGGTTTAGAATTTTTGATAGAATATAGGCGAGATATTTGGGAAATGAGAGAGAAAATAGTATTACAAACAGGTTCGCCGGTAAGTGTTTCAGGTTCATCGCCAAAAGGTAAATTCGGTTGTTGGAAAGGAAAGGATCGCTTTCTTCTTGTCTCTGTTGGCTTAGTCGACTACGAACCCATCAGATGAATTGGGGATGGCTGATTGATTGATTCATTCCGGTGACAACGCTTTCGGAGCTTAGGTAAATATCCATGTCGGAATAGCTGTCGGAATATCTATCGGAATAGCTATCGAAATCAGAGGGACTCGAACTGGTTGAGGGATTCATCTCGTACGATCAGATGAAGGATTTTCGATAAGAAATAGATTATAGGATGTAGATTAGTACCCTGTAATACATAATTTACATATGCATATATAATACTAAAATCCCATAAGTTACGAAGGAATCTTCGGAAGCTGTCAGGCAAAGTCTACAGTAGCAGATACGCTAAGATATGAATTTATCTATACACAGTCTATGCAATAGAGGCAGTAAGACGTGTCTAGACTTTAAGGATGATAAACAAATAATTTTTCGACACTAAATGGTAAGCAAAACTTTTGACATGCAGACACAGTCGAAGTCCAGACTCACTAATGCATCTAAATATCTATCAGTTAGACACACTAATGCAAGACCTGGTTCGCTAAGACCACCGCTCTGATACCAACTGAAATGCCCCGTCCTAATCCAGCTGGACGAAGTCATCAACATTTGATTCCAGAGCGATGATCGACTCCAAGTACTGTCCCTAAAATGAGCAAATGCACAGCGGAAGATTTCTTTCATACCTGAGAATAAACATGCTTTCAAGTGTCAACCAAAAGGTTGGTGAGTTCATAGGTTTATCGTAAAACAATAAAATTCATCATTTTGATAGACCACAAAATTTAAATGCTGCATGGTACAAATGGGCCCGAATCCTATACCCACCTGTAATGTACATGCTATATCTTTTAAATACAGTACATCTTTCTTGTGTACGAAACCATTTTCATAAATCATAGTAACCGTACACATATCTTGTGCACAAAAATAACATACACATAACCTGTGTATAAAATCATTCTCTCGATATATAACATTCACATCAACTGGTGGCAATTATCATGTCCACATAATTCAATGGTGGCAATTATCATGTCCACATAATTCAATGGTGGCAATTATCATGTCCACATAATTCAATAATAATCCGCAGAACTTCTGTCTGCATAATAATTCATTCGAGGAATGTTTTGCTTGTGTCTATCTCGTCAAACATTTATAAAAGCATTTCATGTATTCGCAGTTCAAAATATATTTCAAAAGCATTTAATAAAGCAGTTGTAAAAACAGCGCATGTATTCTCAGTCCCAAAAATGTAAAGAGTAAAAGGGAATCAAATGAACTCACCGTATTATATTGTGTAGTAAAAATACATATGACGACATTGAACATCTAAATAAAGTAGGGTTGGCCTTGGATTCACGAACCTATATCATTTGTATAATTATTAATATATATAATCGCAATTGAACAAATTCATATATTATAACTTATGTTATATATTATATATATTTAATTTGTGTATACAAAATGATTAGTGTTTAGATAGTTATATTAATATATATATTTAGTTAGTTTTATATTAAAAGTACCTGACTTGTTATATATGAATATTCGTATAAAATTCGTTAATATAATTAATACGTACTTTTATGTAATATCACCTATAAATATATTTTTATATACATAATATTTATTTAGTAAAATAATATTAATAATGGTAAATAAAAGTTGTATTTGATAATAATAATAATATTAAAAAAATAACAATACTTGATAACAATAATAATTATGGTAATTTTACTGTTAATAATAGTTAAGATAATAGTTTTAATAATAATAATAATAATAATTATACTAATACTAATAATGGAAATAAAATAAGAGGTTATACCTTTTCTAAAGCTTTTCCAAAAAAAATTGCCCACGACGGGGCTTGAACCCGAGACCTCTCGGTTAAACACAAACGCCCATACCACTCGACCAATTTATCATTTCTGTTTACTAACCCTCCTAAAAATATATGTATTTCATTTTCCGTTCTTCAGCATATCTGTAGAGACCCGTCCTAATCCATCTGGACGAAGTCCATATCGATTACAAACGATTCACAACAGTTGATTACATCGCGAGGTAATTGACCTCTATATGATAAATTTTACAAACATTGCATTCGTTTTTAAAAGACAAACTTTCGTTACATCGACAGTTGACAGGCATGTAAAGCATTTCATAATATATCCAAATATAATTGACTTAATAATAATCTTGATGAACTCAACGACTCGAATGCAACATCTTTTGAAATATGTCATGAATGACTCCAAGTAATATCTCTAATATGAGCAAATACACAGCGGAAGATTTCTTTCGTACCTGAGAATAAACATGCTTTAAAGTGTCAACCAAAAGGTTGGTGAGTTCATTAGTTTATCATAAAGAATTTTCATAATTTTAATAGACCACAAGATTTCATACTTCCATTTCTCATAATCATACGTCCCATGCATAGAGACAAAAATATCATTCATATGGATTGAACACCTGGTAACCGACATTCACAATATGCATATAAGAATATCCCCATCATTCCGGGATCCTCCTTCGGACATGATATAAATTTCGAAGTACTAAAGCATCCGGTACTTTGGATGGGGCTTGTTGGGCCCGATAGATCTATCTTTAGAGTTCGCGTCAATTAGGGTATCTGTTCCCTAATTCTTAGATTACCAGACTTAATAAAAAGAGGCATATTCAGTTTCGATCATTCAACCATAGAACGTAATTTCGATTACTTGTGTCTATTTCGTAAAACAGTTATAAAAGTTGCGCATGTATTCTCAGCCCAAAAATATAAAGGGTAAAAAGGTAAATGAAACTCACAATACTGTATTTTGTAGTAAAAATACATATGACGACATTGAACAATGCAGGGTTGGCCTCGGATTCACGAACCTATATCAAGTATTAACATATTATAGTATAAATCAATTAAGTTTATATATTTGTTATGTATTAATTATTCTTATAATATATTATGGTACTTATTTGATATTTAATTAATGTTATATCAATAATATTAGTTGAAACATAATTTTATGTAATATTAGTATATTTTATGTAATAATATATTTACATATATATCTTTTGTTTTGTAAAATTAATAATTGTAGAAATACCTAAGGATAATAATAATAATAATATTAATAATAATAATAATTTTTAAAAGTATAAAACTACCTTAAGAGTCAGTTTTAAAAAAATTGCACCAAGCCGGGCTCGAACCCGAGACCTCTCGTTCACTCATCAACACTCTTAACCATTCCTCCATTTCAGTTTTTCTGATTTATAATACAAACCCAAATACTTATCTATTACATGTTTCAACCCACTTCATCTTCTTCACCAAAATCTAAACAATCAAACAACTTCATTCTTAATAGTCAATCATCAAAATGGTTTTAGGACTTCTAAACAAACATGAAACAAAAAATAAAAATGTGTTCATGATATAAAAAAAATGAGAAAAAAACAAAAAAATCCTACTGCTTGCTGGTAGCCAAGAAAAAAAAATTTTGTTTTCAATTTTGAGTTCGTTTTGGACAATCTTTAAAACATGAAACATGTTTCAAATCATTCCTAAAAACTATTGAAATCGTCAATTGAACTTAAAACATCAAAACAAGCTCTAATTTCTCCAAGAACAAAACAGTTGACTTTTGACAATTTAACTTTGACTCGCAAATTCGAATTCGTTATCAAGAATTGGAACTTGAGATTTTGCAGGAAGTTTAAGTAAATGATTCCTAACAACTCTACATTTTTAGTTTTTGAAATTTGTTTCGAATTCACGTTAGTGTATATCACTGTGAAGAACTCAAGAACTCAAAAATTGATTTTTAGATTAAGAGTGTTATAGGTTATGATTACAACATGAATTGTGTTGCAAATCATTCCTATAATCTTTATGGATCATCAAATTAACTGGAGATATCAAAACAAACTCGAATTTGATTCAAGAACACTTAGTTGACTTTGAAAACCAAAACTTTGACTCTCAAATTAGAAATTAATAGAAAGAATTGAGGATTGAAAACTTACAGATAGTTTAGATAGACGATTCCTAACATGACTGCATTATTATATTTTGAAAATTTGTTCTAAATCAAAATATGGTGAAAAAGATGAATGTACCGGTGTCGAGCTTATTTTCTGGGTTTTCTTTGTTTTCAACTCAAATTGCAGTTTGTAACTTATATAGAGTGATTAGGTACATGATTTAACAGTTAAATTGATTTCCAATTGATTTGTGAAGTAGACTTGTAACAAACTGGAGACATGAAGTACGTAAATTATTTTCATGTGAAGAAAAAGAAAAAAAATTGATAGTTACTTCTAACATAATGGGATTCCCTATTTTTATTTTTAATAAATATTAATAGTAAATACCCTAATAATATTAATAATAATTCTAATAAAATAACTAAATAATATCATAAAAATGATAATAAATAAAAATAAGAATTCGTTTAAATCATAAATAAATTTTAATCTTAATTATCTTGTACATTATTTTACATTTTCAATTCAAATGATTATTTTGTATTTTATTAATACAACTTAATATGCACTCTTATATTTATACATGTATATATATTTACATATTTATTTACACACAATTGTTCGTGAATCGTCGGAAATAGTCACAGGTTAAATGAATCTATATAAATAGTTCAAACATTTCGAGACTCAACATTACAGGCTTTGCTTATTGTGTTGGAACATATAAAGATTAAGTTTTAATTTGGTCGGAAATTTCCGGGTCGTCACAATATCGATATCATCTATATCATTTTATCATCAATATCCATTATCCTTAATCATCATTATCAATCATCATACATATCACACACATCATCAATACTCGTATATCATCTTCTTCTTAAACCATCATCATCATTCATGAATCAATATCATTCTGTGGATTTTTCGTTGGCAACAAATTTTACAGAGATTGGTGTTTGGTTTCGATTTGTTCTATTAGTAAATAAAACTGACAACAACAAGATCGATATGGGTTTGAAGGTTGTTTGGTTGATAAACCGAAATATTGTAGCATTAGCAGGAATCGAATAGTAGAAGTACGTAGCAGCAAGATAGTAATCATGTAATGGTTTGTTTGGCTCGGTTAGGAAACAGGTACAAGATAGTTTGCAGTAGGAGTCGAATGAATAAGGAACAAGAAGAAGATGATGATGTTTGTTAAGAGTCCAGTCGTGGACACTCAGTCCACTAGCAGACCCGTCTAAAGAATTTGGGATCTATCGGCCCAACTAGTTACATCAAGGAACACGATCCACTATGAATATCAACCTCTCGGCCCAAGTAAAGGAATTGGAAATATGGCAGCCACCGAATTTATTTAAAGAAGTTAGTGGATGTCGGTCCTACTGTGAGACAACTATCACGCATTTGCCAATATCATTATCCTATCCTCATTATCATATTCACTTGTATCATATGTATCTATCAAGTGGTTTATATTTTATGATTTTGTCGGCCCTATAACGAAAAGAGTGCACTCTAGTAGTTTAAAACAATAAACTCATCTTCTCATTCATATAACCTTGTTAGACATCTTTATCTTCATAAAAAAAAATGGAAACGGTTCAATAGCAGCAACATGAATGGGTTGTAAGTTGGTGTTTGAAACCGAGACAAAAAGAACAAGAAAGGTGATGATTGTATGATGGAAGGTGGCGGTTTGTAATGGGTTTAAGTTGGTGATGGTTCGACCAATATGAAACAGAAATAATAAGTAGAATGTTAGGAATTCTAGAGATATAAAGGTGATGATTTGATTAAGTGGGTTTTGTCATGGTGATCATTGATAGTAAGTAGAAGCAAAGAAGAGAGATTGGTCTTGTTGGTGGTGATAATTAGATAACAAGGTGACCGGCGGTATTGTGATTCAAGTGGAACAAAAAAAATGGTTGGTGTTTTGATTCGAAGAAGAGAGACACAAAGTGCTCGATTTTTATGAATAGTGGTGACTCGTTGGTTGTGATGTTAAGTATTAATCATGGTGGTGAAGATGACGGTAGGTCTTGTTTATCGAGTATGAGTGAGTATGGTTACTTGTTGGGTGATGAACCGGTGGTGATGTGTCTGAGTACATGAACGATTTGTAATACTTATATTTGATCCAATTTGTTAGTATTGAGACATGATAGAGACGTGTAACAATTTTTGACATTAGATTGGCAAAGAAGACAAGCTGAAGAAAAAAAATAAATCTTCATATTGATTTGTACTGCATTCGCTTTTTCTTGTGATTGAATGGGTGATTGGTACGATTATGAAACAAAAATCAAAAGTTGATACAGTATGAAAGCTGTGTGTAACAAATTTTGATTCCAAAAATCAAACGTGTGGTTTATATAACTATTATTAATAATTATTATAATTATTATAATTATTATAATTATACTAATAATAATCTAAATACTAATAATAATAATTATAATATTAGTAATAATAATAATAAGAATAATAATATTACTAAGTCACAATAATAATTTTTTTAATGAAATTGGTAATATAATTATTATTAATGATAATGATATCATAATAACAATACTAATAATAATAAGAAAAATAGTTTAAATAATAAATATAATGATAATGATAATTTTGTAATCAATTTAATAATAATACTTTTACTAATCTTAACAATAATTAAATTTACAATTTTTTTTAATAATAATGATACTAATAATGTTAATATTAGTATTTATTTTTGAAAGTAATAATAACAATATTAATAACTATATTTTACCTTTTAATTACTTATACAAATTATTAATTGTATCAAATTTCATATTTATGTAATTTACATCATAAAAATGATAACATTCATATTTACATTAATAATAATAATAGAGATAATAATAATATTTGTAAAGATAACACTTTAAATTCATTAACTTTCATATCTATATAATATCTTTAATAATATAACTGATGCTGATATTAATTATTAATATTAACATTAGTATTAATAATACTAAAAATAGTAATAATATTACTATAACAATTATATTTTTAATTTGTTAATAATATATTACTACCTATGTAATATTCAATAATCGTATAACATTTTTATTGAATCTTTATCATTTATACATTATAAATATATTACATTATTATTTAATCATACATAAAATATCTATAGCTCCATTTCTAATAAAAACTTTTTATCTTGTATAGTATTTTATATAATTAAGTTAGTTGATTAAGTTGTATTATATATTATTTTGATTTATTATCTAAACTGATATTTATATATATACATATATATATATATATATACATATATATATATATGTATATGTATAAATATATATATATATATATATATATATATATATATATATATATATATATATATATATATATATATATATATATATACAACATTCGTTCGTGAATCATCGGGTACCGTTCAAAGGTAAGTGATTACATGAATATAGTTCCAAAGTTGTTGAGACTTACATTACAGACTTTGCTTATCGTGTCTAAAATACAAGATCGTATCGAGAGTTTGATTTAAAAGTAGTCGAAATTTTTCGGGTCACTACACATAAAACCTTTCAAAATTTTGAGACTCACAATAACAAGTTTGCTTATCGAGTCGAAAGCATTCAATCATATAGAGAATTGACTTAAATCTAAGTTGAAATTTTTCGGCAATAAATGATAAGTAAAATTTAAAATAATCACGTACGGTCAAAGTCCAGACTTACTAATGCATCCTAACAACTACCGGTTAGACACACTAATGCAAATTCTGGTTCGCTAAAACCAACGCTCTGATACCAACTTTAACACCCCGTCAAAAACCATTAACGGCGATGTTAACTCTGGTCCAAGTGCTTGGCTTGACTTCTATGTAACAGCAAAGGTTTACAGTAGAAGCAAAAAGTACCTGAGAATAAACATGCTTAAAAAGTCAACACGAGGTTGAGTGAGTTCATAGGTTTGTCATAATTAATGATTTTGATAATAGTAATAGATCACAAGATTTCAGTTTCCATAAATATCCTTACACCGCAGTGTAATAAAAAGATTCTACAACCATGTGCACCTGGTAACAAGCCTTAATGATAATAATATAATAATGAATACCCCTGATGTCTATAGAGCACCGAATCAAGTGCGATAAATACCCTCGAAGTACTAAACATCCGTTGACTGCTATCGTGAGTAGCCCGGATGGGGTTGTCAAACCCGATAGACCTATCAATAGGATTCGCGCCTACGGTACAGTGACCAATAGATTACGTTACCAAGCTAGGGGAATATTTGTGATTCTAACCCACGTAGAATTTAGTTTAATACTTGTATCTATTTTGTAAAACAGATATAAAATATTGCATGTATTCTCAGCCCAAAAATATATATGAAAAGGGAACTATGAAAACTCACGATACTGTATTTAGTAGTAATTACGCATATTATGGCACTGAACAAGTGCAGAGTTGACCTCGGATTCACGAACCTATATCAAGTATATATATTAACACATATACTCGTAATCGAATAAGTTTATATATACTTATTCGATTACGAGTATATGTGTTAATATATATACTTGATATAGGTTCGTGAATCCTAGGTCAACTCTGCACTTGTTCAGTGCCATAATATGCGTAATTACTACTAAATACAGTATCGTGAGTTTTCAATTATTATACATTTCTAGACTCGAGACTAGACTAGACTAGACTCGACTAGACTCGAACTCGAGACCTCTCGTTAACCCAACACACATCCAAACCATTCCGACATCTGATTCTTTCTGTTATAATCATATACCATATATATTTAACCACTATATGATTCCTTCTTCTTCATGAAACTAACAGTCGAGATACCAAATCAATGAAGCATTGATTTCGTTTAGAACTTGCAACAAAATAGGAACAACCGATTGTGAAACAACTAGTTTGATAGAACAGAGAAAATAAAAAAATTAAAGCAGCAACAGCAAAAGCATCGCGAAGAACAATATAAACTCCAACTTTGATTTTGAATTTAGGACTGTTTCAGATTATGATTCCTTCAAGAAATTTGTTTTAAATCGTTCCTAGAAACTTTATGAATCATCAATTGTTACAGAAACAACATATAAATCATGAATTCGAAGGAAGAAGAAACTGTTGACTTTTTAAAATCAAACTTTGACTCCAAAATTAGGATTCGATAGCAAGAATTGGAAGCTGAGTTTTTGCAGAAAGATTTATTAGTGGATTCCTAACAAAACTACAATATTACATTTTGAAATAGATTTCGAATTCGAGCTTTTGGAAATATGAACACGAACAGAGTTTGTCGACTATTTTTTCTAAATTTCCTTTGATAAATTCGATCTGATAATGGCTGTAATTGTTTTTAATTGATAGAGACGATGGATAGTTAAATGATTTATTCACTAAACTGAGTAATTCGATTACTTTATAGGATTTGGAAGTCGATCGGACAAATTCATAACCAGTAGAACAAATAAAAGAAATAATCAGAGATAATAAAAAAAAGGCTGGATCACGATGAGATTAAAAATTAAAAAGCAGATAGAAACAGTATTCCGGTAGTTTGAGACCAAATATGTAGATAAAAAATAATAAAAGAATAAAATTTAAAGTATATCTTTATTTGATTAATCATATTCAGTATTTTTAATAATAATAACACTAATTAATAATAATAATATTAATAATAATAATAATAATAATAGAAATAATAATAAATAATTATAATGATAATGATAAATTATTATTTATGATAATAATAGTAAATGGTATTATTTTTATATTAATAATAATAACTATATTAATTTTTAATGATAACGGTAATAATAATTATGATAATAATATTAATAATAATCATAATAATAACTAAAGTAAAATTTTTACTACTAATTATAATAATATTAATATTAATAATGCTATTGATAATAATTATATTACTAATAATATGTAACATTAATAATAATGAAAATGATACTAATAATAATATTATTAATGATACTAATAATATTATTAATAATAATGCTAATAATGCAATAATTTACATGTATATATACAAATATAGGGTAGTTGAAATATATATATATATATATATATATATATATATATATATATATATATATATATATATATATATATATATATATATATATATATATATATATTTTTTTTTTTTTAATGTATCTATTTACAAATAGTTGTTCGTGAATCGTCGGAAACATTCGAAGGATAATTGAATCCATATAAATAGTTCAAAAATTTTGAGACTTAGGATAACAGACTTTGCTTATCGTGTCTGAATTATGAAATCATTTATAGATTTAAGTTAAAAATAAGTCGAAATTTTCCGGGTCATTACACCTCTACAACTTCATGCTTTTTCTGATGCAGATTGGGGAGGCGACAAGGAGTCCTATACGTCCACCAAGTGTCATGTCGTCTTTCTTGGCAAGAAATTGTTTCTTGGAGCTCGAAGAAACAACCATTTATTTCCCAATCTTCTACTGAGGTGGAATATAAAGCAGTAGCATCCACGAGTAGCATCCATGACTGCTGAAATATTATGGTTGTGAAACTTGTTATCTGAAATGGGCATTGCATCTTCCACTCAGCCTGTTATCTACTGTGAAAACATGGGCACCACATTACTTAGTGCTAATCTTGTTTTTCATTCTCGTATGCTAGCTTATCATTTTGTTAGAGAACAGTGTTACGAGCAATGTTGCAAAAGTCGGCCGACTTAGCCGACGCGTCATTTTTTAGGAATGACCGACGCGTCAGTGGTAAAAAGTCGGTCAACGGTAAAAAGTTGGTCAAAGTCGGTAAAAATCGGCAAAATTTGGAATAAATCGGTCAAAGTCTGTCAAATTCGGTCAAAGTCTGTCAAATTCTATATAATTTTATATAAAAATTGTAATATTGTTAATAATTGTTAGTTATTCATGTTTATTGTAAACGTAGTTTATATTTTAAGATTCGATTTCTATATAATATTATATATAAATATATACAATAAAACTATTTTCAAAAGTCAACGTTGGTCAACGCCGACGTGTCCCCGTTGCGTCCCCCTCTTGATAGACTCGTCCCCCCAAGGTCCCGACCGATGCGTTCCCTACTCGCGTCTTTTACAACCTTGGTTACGAGTAACACATGTATCTTCAAATGATCAACTTTTGGATCACTTAACCAATCCTTTTGCTCGTGTTCAATTTTCCTAGTTTAATGTCCAAGATCAGACTCACTAAACGACCGTCGATCTTGTGGGGGCATGATAAAGATACATAATATCGGTTACTTTGAGTATTGTGTGGGTAGACGTAATGAGTTCGATCCTTAGGGGCTACCATGCCACCTAAGAAGTTCCAATAGGAGGTTTTACCGTTCCACATTCGGGAATTCGGGCTGATCCACATGCTCATATGGATTGATAGATCGGGTCCCTATTATGCGGTTCGGGTATCCACCTAAAAGCGCGTGTGTGCGTGGAAAATGATTGGATGAACGGTTTCTTACCACGTCAGTGATTCCAAACCTTACCTTTAAAAAATTTTTTTTTTCTAAAAAACCACGATTTATTTCTATACACGTATTCATGCAACTTTGGGCTAGGTTTCACTTAGTCTTTTTAATTGATTAAGATTGACTAGTAAACATTATTAGTTTCATCATACACATGCATATATGTACGTGCGTTCAAATTTATTAACACAGTCTACGAGACAATCACTTTTTTCGGTAACAAAGAACCTCCTATGAACAAGTACATTAGCTTCCTCATAGCAGGTAAAACTTTGACATCAGGAACCCAAATCTGAGACTTGCAGTTTTACTAGAAGCCCCAATGGTCACTTATGCTATGTCGAGGTGTTTTAGGAGATAATCACTTAGGTTAGATTATAAAATTAACCAACATGAATGCTTTTTAGTAGCAACAACATTGGAACAACGTTACAATAAATTTTAAAGATGCTATCTTAGCTAGAGCCTAGAGACAAGACGGCCAAATTAAAGTGATCGATCCAACCCTACGTACCATAAGAACCAACGTTGTTAATATATACTCGGGTCAATTTCTATAATATACTATTAATTGTTGTTGTTATTTTATTTTAATTTAATTATAGTTATAATTGTATATTGTATATGTATATTTTGTATTATATATTCAACCATCACGATGTGATTTGAGTACGTGCGTATAGCAGCATGGTGTATGCATGAACACATAGAACTTGATGATGGTGTTAATTACCATGTACTATTATACATAGCATCATACCCATCTTCATTTCCTATGTCTTTATTTATTTATTTTTATTATAATTATATTATTATTATTCTTTTGTGACCCCTAATAACTAGAAGAGGCACTCAGCATTTTGTTTTGAGATGGTGCTAGTCGACTAGAGAAAATAGTACACTTTACCATCCTATATAAATGCATTAATTCACTTGTAACATCGTGTTGAATTAAACATGCAATTACTCAATCTAACGATTCGAGATAACTAACTATATTCAAAGGTTTCCAATATCGTAGCGTTACGTAATTTTCTTGTTAGCACTATGATGTTGGAAGCCTTTCGAACATAGTTTAAGATCTCCGGCAACAACTAATGTTGTACGTATATGAACTCGTTCGAAGAAAGCGAGAGTAGCTTTTAGCTGTATACTACGATCAAATTACACTGGTTCATGTATGCGGATCGAACACAACATTTTCATGTTATTCAATAGTTTTTGCTATATGTTGGATTTATTATCTTTAGTTTGTTACATAAATTGATCAATGAAGATCGGTGGGTCGACATTCTGTTGAACGACTTGTATGTTTGATTTATACGATCATACAAGCCACTTATGACTGAGTTTTCCATATACATATAGTATATGTTTTTGGTATATATTAATGTTTACTCAACATTCACATTCATGGTTTAACATTACGTGAACCGTCAAGAAATTGTCTAAGAACGGGTTTACTTACATCTTAATTGAATATTTCTACATTGAATACCAATCAGTTGTTCACATTTTGTTCGTTTGTTTACGCCATTGACAAATGTTGCTAAGCCGTTCATCAATCTTTGTTGAATTATTCAGAATTCAACTATCTTAACCATTCATCATTTTCATTTCTTTTGACATTCTCTTTAAAGTATATTTTAAAACTTTTATCAAACAATTATATTATTAAATTTATTCACGTAATAAGGTTAATTTCATTGATTTTTATATAAGGTTAATTTCATTGATTTTTATATAAGGTTAATTTCATTGATTTTTATATAATACAATGATTTGAATCAGAATGATGTTTATTAACCATACTATTGAACTTCAGATCAATTTTTATTAAAATCTTTGAAGAATTAGATTTTAACTCATTTAACGCTTTATGTTTTAAAAAGCACCATAAATCTTGGAATGTACTATTGTTTTGGCATACAAATACTAATTTTAGTTTTATATTTGGTAGATATTTTCTTTAAAATGTCCCTATTAATTTAATATATTACTAATGACAACTTTAAGAGTTGTCTTTAACACTCATTAAATCATTGTCTTTAACAGTGGCTGAGCTCCACGGGAGTATGGAAGGGCCCTGGTCCCTCCAAAGCTTTGAGTTATATCAAAGTTTATGCAATTAATCGAGATTTGTTAATTTTGTTAAGTGGTTTGGCTTGTAACCTCACTACTTTTTGAAATAGCCCAAGTTCAAATCTCAATCAGTACCTATATTTCTATTTTAATTGTCAACAAGTACTCAAGAGTCAAGTCTCATTATATATTTATTTACTTCAACGTCCACTTGGATAATTTTTATTTTAGTTATTTAATAATATTTTTACAATATTATGTTTATAATTTTGATTATGAAGATTAATTGATTATAATGCACATATCTATTGTAGGCTGAAAGTTAATTTTAATTCAATATCTTTTTTTACGTAATACTCCGTATGTAGTCAATATATCATAAACTACTATTGGCCTTTTTATAGTAGCGGTTATCTATTAATTTTCAATGGACGAATATTTAATTGTACAATACGGAGTAATATAAATTATAAAGCATGTTGACGACAGTTCTCAAAAGCGTTGTTAGCGAAATCCTAAATTAATTTGTGACTAAATACTAGTTTTTAAATATTAATTAACTGTTTTATTTGTTTTATACGTTAAATAAGATTCGAGGACGTAAACTTAACAGGCAAAACATAATAAAGTCAAAGCAAAATTCAAATAAACAAAACCCTGTTTTTACGTAAGAAAAATTTAGAAAAAGTCAAATGTTTGACGGGCTAATTAAGGTTTCATTTCTTATTGGGTAATTTGTCCGGTACAGCCAGTCAGCCATGATATGCCTCCCGCCGACACGAGGCCACTTAAAGTTATTTCAGTGAATATTCCGGCTTTTCGAGGATGCTAAATTCATCTTAAATTTGGAGTCAAAATTATATTGAGCTAATTAATTAATCTACCCCCTAATAAAAACTCGTCTAGTTACACCCAGATTGATTTTTATCATGTACATTGTCCATTAACCAAAACTAGTTTAACTTTTTCTCAAAAGAAACATGATTGTTATTGTAGACGATTATTGAACGGATCTTAGGTCGCTTGGATCGTATCTAGAGGCGATACCACTTTGTAGACGATTATTGGACGGATATTAGGTCGCTTGGATCGTATCTAGAGGCGGAAAACACTAGAGACGACTTAAACCGAGATTTGGGTCGTATTGGGTTCGTATTGGTCAAACCTAGAGATGAATCTAGATTAGAACGAAGCCTAAACGATTAATTTCGGTGATAATCGGTGTTAGGGATCAATGGAGACGAAAACTAGTCGACTAGGGTTAATGGAATGTGTAACCTCACAAAAGAGGCTTTAACCCGTATATATACTGCATACCAGAAACAGTCGGTCGACTGAGTCACTCAGTCGATCGACTGAGTCACACAGTCGGTCGAGTGTGTGAACACACTCGGTCGAATGTGTATGCAGATTAAGATATTGAATATTATATAATTAAGCAAACACAAACACGAATGTAATCAATAGTCATACAATAACGTTATTACATAGTTGAATGTATTAAATCGATAACGTAAACCACGGCTGGGGATTCATGCACCAACTAACTCCCCCTATATAACAACCCTCACATTTTCATACTTGAATTGACTAATTTGCCCATAGGGTTGTTATCCATACTTAATATATGATTAAATTCGACGTTGATTAAATATTTTTTTTTTGTCGACACGTTTTGTTAACTAAAGTTTATACTAATTATATAAAATAACTTTAGTTACTATTAATATTAATGTGTATTATATATAAAACTATATGTAACATAATTATTAATTAAATGATAAGTTATTTTAATCATTACTTATATTTTTAGCTTATAAAAAAAAGAAATAAGATTTTTTTTATTAATTAAATAGTGTGCCCATGAATTTTGACTAAATATTTTCAAAAACAAAACATATTAAAAATATTTTTAACATGTTTTCTTTTTTTGTCAAAATTGGCACCTTTATTTTATTTATATTTTTTCTTTTCACCAACCATTTTTTTCCTATAAATACCCACTTTCATTTCATAAAAACTTGTATCAAATCTTTAGAAAAACTCTCTCACAAACTTGGGAAACTACTTGAGGTATTTTCTATATTTTTTTATCGAATTGCTTTTATTTTTTTTTGTATATTCTTTATAAATTCGAAATTAATATATATAAATTATGTTTATATGTTATAATTAGTATTATAAGTATTATGATGTATAAAAATAATTTTGATAATTTATGGAATATTATTTATAATTAAATACGAATTATGTAGTATTTAAACGTAAAAATAATGTAAAATTCGTAATAAATATTTTTAACCAAAAATAAAATATATATAATTTTTTCTGAGTTTATAAAACTTATATAGATCTAAAAAAAATTATAAAAATAATTACTTGGGTCGAATTGGTAATTATTATATAATTAAACTCTATTATTATATAATTCAAAGGTAAATTAAGAATAAATATAAAATAATAAAAATATTTTTTAAATATTTTTTCTACAGGTTATTAGATTGATAGAAACTTATAAAAATTATAAAAATAAATTTTTGGATTTATTTAGTAATTATGTATAATTAAACTTGTTTTGTGAATAAATTAAGGGTAAAAACAAAAATAAATACAAAATATAATAAAAATGTTTTCTTAATTTTTTTACTAATTTATATGATTAACTAAGACTATAAAAATTATGTATATAATTTTTAGATATTTAATTAAGTATTTAGACATTTTTGGATAATGTTTAATTAATAAAACACTATTATCTTTGAAGTAATTTAGGTATTTATTTAAAGGTAATTATATTTAATATATATAAGACATACTAAGGTATAACTACATATTATATAATACTTAGGTTATATTATCACATATATAAGTATTAAGTACATTGATAATTCTGAAATGTCCCGTTCTTATTGATTAAAAACGTTCCATATTAATTGATTTCGTTGCGAGGTTTTGACCTCTATATGAGACGTTTTTCAAAGACTGCATTCATTTTTAAAACAAACCATAACCTTTATTTCATAAATAAAGGTTTAAAAAGCTTTACGTAGATTATCAAATAATGATAATCTAAAATATCCTGTTTACACACGACCATTACATAATGATTTACAATACAAATATGTTACATCGAAATCAGTTTCTTGAATGCAGTTTTTACACAATATCATACAAACATGGACTCCAAATCTTGTCCTTATTTTAGTATGCAACAGCGGAAGCTCTTAGTATTCACCTGAGAATAAACATGCTTTAAACGTCAACAAAAATGTTGGTGAGTTATAGGTTTAACCTATATATATCAAATCGTAACAATAGACCACAAGATTTCATATTTCAATACACATCTCATACATAGAGATAAAAATCATTCATATGGTGAACACCTGGTAACCGACATTAACAAGATGCATATATATAAGAATATCCCCATCATTCCGGGACACCCTTCGGATATGATATAAATTTTGAAGTACTAAAGCATCCGGTATTTTGGATGGGGTTTGTTAGGCCCAATAGATCTATCTTTAGGATTCGCGTCAATTAGGGTGTCTGTTCCCTAATTCTTAGATTACCAGACTTAATAAAAAGGGGCATATTCGATTTCGATAATTCAACCATAGAATGTAGTTTCACGTACTTGTGTCTATTTTGTAAATCATTTATAAAACCTGCATGTATTCTCATCCCAAAAATATTAGATTTTAAAAGTGGGACTATAACTCACTTTCACAGATTTTTACTTCGTCGGGAAGTAAGACTTGGCCACTGGTTGATTCACGAACCTATAACAATATATACATATATATCAAAGTATGTTTAATATATATTTACAACACTTTTAATATATTTTGATGTTTTAAGTTTATTAAGTCAGCTGTCCTCGTTAGTAACCTACAACTAGTTGTCCACAGTTAGATGTACAGAAATAAATCGATAAATATTATCTTAAATCAATCCACGACCCAGTGTATACGTATCTCAGTATTGATCACAACTCAAACTATATATATTTTGGAATCAACCTCAACCCTGTATAGCTAACTCCAACATTCACATATAGAGTGTCTATGGTTGTTCCGAAATATATATAGATGTGTCGACATGATAGGTCGAAACATTGTATACGTGTCTGTGGTATCTCAAGATTACATAATATACAATACAAGTTGATTAAGTTATGGTTGGAATAGATTTGTTACCAATTTTCACGTAGCTAAAATGAGAAAAATTATCCAATCTTGTTTTACCCATAACTTCTTCATTTTAAATCCGTTTTGAGTGAATCAAATTGCTATGGTTTCATATTGAACTATATTTTATGAATCTAAACAGAAAAGTATAGGTTTATAGTCGGAAAAATAAGTTACAAGTCGTTTTTGTAAAGGTAGTCATTTCAGTCGAAAGAACGACGTCTAGATGACCATTTTAGGAAACATACTTCCACTTTGAGTTTAACCATAATTTTTGGATATAGTTTCATGTTCATAATAAAAATCATTTTCTCAGAATAACAACTTTTAAATCAAAGTTTATCATAGTTTTTAATTAACTAACCCAAAACAGCCCGCGGTGTTACTACGACGGCGTAAATCCGGTTTTACGGTGTTTTTCGTGTTTCCAGGTTTTAAATCATTAAGTTAGCATATCATATAGATATAGAACATGTGTGTAGTTAATTTTAAAAGTCAAGTTAGAAGGATTAACTTTTGTTTGCGAACAAGTTTAGAATTAACTAAACTATGTTCTAGTGATTACGAGTTTAAACCTTCGAATAAGATAATTTTATATATATGAATCGAATGATGTTATGAACATCATTACTACCTCAAGTTTAGTAGGTAAACCTACTGGAAGTGACAAGAAATGATCTAGCTTCAAAGGATCTTGGATGGCTTGAAAGTTCTTGAAGTAGGTTCATGACACAAAAACAAGTTCAAGTAAGATTTTTACTCGAATTAAGATAGTTTATAGTTATAGAAATTGAATCAAAGTTTGAATATGAATATTACCTTGAATAAGAAAGATAACCTACTGTATATAACAAAGGTTTCTTGATCTTAGATGATTACTTGGAATGGATTAGAAAGCTTGGAAGTAAATTAGTAAACTTGAAGGGATTTTTGAAGTGTTCTTGAAGTGTTCTTCCTATGATGATTATAGCTTGATTCTTGAAGTGATTTTTGATGAAGATGATGATTAACTACTGGAAAAATACGTTCATAATAGTGTGTGTGTGTTGAGAGAGAATTAGAAAGAGAATTGGAAGTGAAATGGAGTGAATGATGAGTGGTAATTGGTGAGTGGTGAGTGGGGTTAAAAGGAGTTCTAGTTAGTTGACTAGCTCATGGTAGAAGTTAAAATTGATTAGTCATACATGACATAATCAAGAGTGGAATCCCATGCTAGTTCCTATTGGTATATACTCATAGTAAGTACGTTTTGAAGCTGTGTATAATACGGATAAGAATACGATTAGAATTCTTAATGAAAGAAAAGAATGGAAAAGTAACTGTAACCATTTTCGTTAAGTATGAGTGTTTTGATATATGTCTTGAAGTCTTCCAAAAGTATTTTAATACATCTAAATACACTACATGTATATACATTTTAACTGAGTCGTTAAGTCATCGTTAGTCGTTACATGTAAGTGTTGTTTTGAAACCTTTAAGTTAACGATCTCAATTAATGTTGTTAACCCATTGTTTATTATATCTAATGAGATGTTAAATTATTATATTATCATGATATTATGATATATTAATATATCTTAATATGATATATATACATTTAAATGTCGTTACAACAATAATCGTTACATATATGTCTCGTTTCGAAATCCTTAAGTTAGTAGTCTTCTTTATATGTATATAACTCATTGTTAATATAATTATGGAGATACTTACTTATAATAATCTCATGTTAACCATATGTATATCCATATATATATCGTCATGTCGTTTTTACAAGTTTTAACGTTCGTGAATCGCCGGTCAACTTGGGTGGTCAATTGTCTATATGAAACATATTTCAATTAATCAAGTCTTAAAAAGTTTGATTGCTTAACATGTTGGAAACATTTAATCATGTAAATATCAATCTCAATTAATATATATAAACATGGAAAAGTTCGGGTCACTACAGTACCTACCCGTTAAATAAATTTCGTCCCGAAATTTTAAGCTGTTGAAGGTGTTGACGAATCTTCTGGAAATAGATGCGGGTATTTCTTCTTCATCTGATCTTCACGCTCCCAGGTGAACTCGGGTCCTCTACGAGCATTCCATCGAACCTTAACAATTGGTATCTTGTTTTGCTTAAGTCTTTTAACCTCACGATCCATTATTTCGACGGGTTCTTCGATGAATTGGAGTTTTTCGTTGATTTGGATTTCATCTAACGGAATAGTGAGATCTTCTTTAGCAAAACATTTCTTCAAATTCGAGACGTGGAAAGTGTTATGTACAGCCGCGAGTTGTTGAGGTAACTCAAGTCGGTAAGCTACTGGTCCGACACGATCAATAATCTTGAATGGTCCAATATACCTTGGATTTAATTTCCCTCGTTTACCAAATCGAACAACGCCTTTCCAAGGTGCAACTTTAAGCATGACCATCTCTCCAATTTCAAATTCTATATCTTTTCTTTTAATATCAGCGTAGCTCTTTTGTCGACTTTGGGCGGTTTTCAACCGTTGTTGAATTTGGATGATCTTCTCGGTAGTTTCTTGTATAATCTCCGGACCCGTAATCTGTCTATCCCCCACTTCACTCCAAAAATCGGAGACCTGCACTTTCTACCATAAAGTGCTTCAAACGGTGCCATCTCAATGCTTGAATGGTAGCTGTTGTTGTAGGAAAATTCTGCTAATGGTAGATGTCGATCCCAACTGTTTCTGAAATCAATAACACATGCTCGTAGCATGTCTTCAAGCGTTTGTATCGTCCTTTCGCTCTGCCCATCAGTTTGTGGATGATAGGCAGTACTCATGTCTAGACGAGTTCCTAATGCTTGCTGTAATGTCTGCCAGAATCTTGAAATAAATCTGCCATCCCTATCAGAGATAATAGAGATTGGTATTCCATGTCTGGAGACGACTTCCTTCAAATACAGTCGTGCTAAATTCTCCCTCTTGTCATCTTCTCTTATTGGCAGGAAATGTGCTGATTTGGTGAGACGATCAACTATTACCCAAATAGTGTCAAAACCACTTGCAGTCCTTGGCAATTTAGTAATGAAATCCATGGTAATGTTTTCCCATTTCCGTTCCGGGATTTCGGGTTGTTGAAGTAGACCTGATGGTTTCTGATGCTCAGCTTTGACCTTAGAACACGTCAAACATTCTCCTACGTATTTAGCAACATCGGCTTTCATACCCGGCCACCAAAAATGTTTCTTGAGATCCTTGTACATCTTCCCCATTCCAGGATGTATTGAGTATCTGGTTTTATGAGCTTCTCTAAGTACCATTTCTCTCATATCTCCAAATTTTGGTACCCAAATCCTTTCAGCCCTATACCGGGTTCCGTCTTCCCGAATATTAAGATGTTTCTCCGATCCTTTGGGTATTTCATCCTTTAAATTTCTCTCTTTTAAAACTCCTTGTTGCGCCTCCTTTATTTGAGTAGTAAGGTTATTATGAATCATTATATTCATAGATTTTACTCGAATGGGTTCTCTGTCCTTCCTGCTCAAGGCATCGGCTACCACATTTGCCTTCCTCGGGTGGTAACGAATCTCAAAGTCGTAATCATTCAATAATTCAATCCACCTACGCTGCCTCATATTCAGTTGTTTCTGATTAAATATGTGTTGAAGACTTTTGTGGTCGGTATATATAATACTTTTGACCCCATATAAGTAGTGCCTCCAAGTCTTTAATGCAAAAACAACCGCGCCTAATTCCAAATCATGCGTCGTATAATTTTGTTCGTGAATCTTCAATTGTCTAGACGCATAAGCAATCACCTTTGTTCGTTGCATTAATACACAACCGAGACCTTGCTTTGATGCGTCACAATAAATCACAAAATCATCATTCCCTTCAGGCAATGACAATATAGGTGCCGTAGTTAGGTTTTTCTTCAATAACTGAAACGCTTTCTCTTGTTCATCATTCCATTCAAATTTCTTCCCTTTATGCGTTAATGCAGTCAAGGGTTTTGCTATTCTGGAAAAGTCTTGGATGAACCTTCTGTAGTAACCAGCTAGTCCTAAAAACTGGCGTATGTGTTTCGGAGTTTTCGGGGTTTTTCACTTTTCAACAGTTTCAATCTTTGCCGGATCCACCTTAATACCTTCTTTGTTCACTATGTGACCGAGGAATTGAACTTCTTCCAACCAAAATGCACACTTTGAAAACTTAGCGTACAATTCTTCCTTCCTCAATACTTCTAACACCTTTCTCAAATGTTCACCGTGTTCTTGGTCATTCTTTGAGTAAATAAGTATGTCATCAATGAAAACAATGACAAACTTGTCAAGGTATGGTCCACACACTCGGTTCATAAGGTCCATGAACACAGCTGGTGCACTAGTTAAACCAAACGGCATGACCATAAACTCGTAATGACCGTAACGTGTTCTGAAAGCAGTCTTTGGAATATCATCTTCTTTCACCCGCATTTGATGATACCCGGAACGTAAGTCAATCTTTGAATAAACAGACGAGCCTTGTAGTTGATCAAATAAGTCATCGATTCTCGGTAGTGGGTAGCGGTTCTTGATGGTAAGTTTGTTCAACTCTCGGTAGTCGATACACAACCTGAATGTACCATCTTTCTTCTTGACAAACAAAACAGGAGCTCCCCACGGTGATGTGCTTGGTCGAATGAAACCACGCTCTAAAAGTTCTTGTAATTGGCTTTGCAGTTCTTTCATCTCGCTGGGTGCGAGTCTGTAAGGAGCACGAGCTATTGGTGCAGCTCCTGGTACAAGATCTATTTGAAATTCAACGGATCGCTGTGGGGGTAATCCCGGTAATTCTTTCGAAAATACATCGGAAAATTCTTTTGCAATGGGAACATCATTGATGCTCTTTTCTTCAGTTTGTACTTTCTCGATGTGTGCTAGAACAGCATAGCAACCTTTTCTTATTAGTTTTTGTGCCTTCAAATTACTAATAATATGTAGCTTCGTGTTGCCCTTTTCTCCGTACACCATTAAGGGTTTTCCTTTTTCTCGTATAATGCGAATTGCATTTTTGTAATAAACGATCTCTGCTTTCACTTCTTTCAACCAGTCCATACCGATTATCACATCAAAACTCCCTAACTCTACTGGTATCAAATCAATCTTAAATGTTTCGCTAACCAGTTTAATTTCTCGATTCTGACATATATTATCTGCTGAAATTAATTTACCATTTGCTAATTCGAGTAAAAATTTACTATCCAAAGGCATCAATGGACAACTTAATTTAGCACAAAAATCTCTACTCATATAGCTTCTATCCGCACCCGAATCAAATAAAACGTAAGCAGATTTATTGTCAATAAGAAATGTACCCGTAACAAGCTCCGGGTCTTCCTGTGCCTCTGCCGCATTAATATTGAAAACTCTTCCGCGGCCTTGTCCATTCGTGTTCTCCTGGTTCGGGCAATTTCTAATAATGTGGCCCGATTTTCCACATTTATAACAAACTACATTGGCATAACTTGCTCCGACACTACTTGCTCCGCCATTACTCGTTCCGACACCATTTGTTCCTTTCGTTCTATTAACCCCTGGTCCGTAGACCTCACACTTCACCGCACTATGACCATTTCTTTTACACTTGTTGCAAAATTTGGTGCAGAACCCCGAGTGATACTTTTCACACCTTTGGCATAGCTGCTTCTGATTGTTGTTGTTGTTGTTGTTGCGGTTATTATTGTTGTTGGGATGATTGTTGTAGTTGCTGTTGTTGTTGTTGTTGTTGGGCCATTTGTTGTAGTTGCGATTGATGTTGCAATTGTTGGGATAATTGTTGCGATTATTGTTGTAATTGCTGTTGTTGTTGTATTGGTGATTCTTATCACCGTTTTCCTCCCACTTTCTTTTGACTTGCTTCACATTGGCCTCTTCAGCAGTCTGTTCTTTAATTCTTTCTTCAATCTGGTTCACTAGTTTGTGAGCCATTCTACATGCCTGTTGTATGGAGGCGGGCTCGTGTGAACTTATATCTTCTTGGATTCTTTCCGGTAATCCTTTCACAAACGCGTCAATCTTCTCTTCCTCATCTTCGAATGCTCCCGGACACAATAGGCACAATTCTGTGAATCGTCTTTCGTACGTGGTAATATCAAATCCTTGGGTTCGTAACCCTCTAAGTTCTGTCTTGAGCTTATTGACCTCGGTTATGGGACGGTACTTCTCGTTCATCAAGTGCTTGAATGCTGACCACGGTAGTGCGTACGCATCATCTTGTCCCACTTGCTCTAGATAGGTATTCCACCATGTTAACGCAGAACTTGTGAAGGTATGCGTAGCGTACTTCACTTTGTCCTCTTCAGTACACTTACTTATGGCAAACACCGATTTGACCTTCTCGGTCCACCGTTTCAATCCGATCGGTCCTTCGGTTCCATCAAATTCCAAAGGTTTGCAGACAGTGAATTCTTTGTAGGTGCATCCTACACGATTTCCTGTACTGCCAGATCCAAGGTTATTGTTGGTATGTAGCGCAGCCTGTACTGCGGCTATGTTTGAAGCTAGGAAAGTACGGAATTCCTCTTCATTCATATTCACGGTGTGTCGAGTAGTCGGTGCCATTTCCTTCAAAATAGTCAAATGGAACAAGTTAATCATACAGAATATTAAGAGTAGTTAATATTATTTCGTAGCATAATATGAACTCATTTATAAAAGCTTTTTCTTCATATTAGCGTTTTATAAGTTTAAATTCGGGTAGTACCTACCCGTTAAGTTCATTCTTAGTAGCTAATATACAATTCAACTACTACAATTCTATATGAAAAACTGATTGTAATAATATTTCGCGTTCAAACTTTTATACAATATTTTACAAACTTACAATACCGCTTATTTTACATAAAGCATGAAATATAGCACACAATAACTTTGATACAAGATAGTTGTGAAGATAATTCTAGCTAGTACACAAGTCGTTCAGCAAAGGCAATAAAGACACGTAATTCATACGTCCAGAAACAAGTCATGCATTCTGGTTTTACTAGGACTACTTCCCATCCTTGGTCTTGTGGAACATAACCGTTATGGCCGTTGATAAGACAGCGTGTTGTAACGTCATCAAAGGGACGAGGGTTACGTAATGACCAACAGTCTTGTAATAACCTAAAAACCTCATTTCTTACCCCAATTACCGACTCCGTCACTTGTGGGAACGTTTTGTTTAATAGTTGTAGCCCGATGTTCTTGTTCTCACTTTGGTGAGAAGCGAACATTACTAACCCGTAAGCATAACATGCTTCTTTATGTTGCATGTTAGCCACTTTTTCTAAATCACGAAGTCCTATATTCGGATATACTTAGTCAAAATAATTTCTTAACCCGTTGCGTAAAATAGCATTTGGGTTCCCCGCAATATATGCGTCAAAGTAAACACATCGTAACTTATGGATTTCCCAATGTGATATCCCCCATCTTTTGAACGAAAGCCTTTTATAAACCAAGGCATTCTTGGAACGTTCTTCGAATATCTTACAAACTGATCTCGCCTTAAATAGTTGTGCCGAGGAATTCTGACCGACTCTAGACAAGATTTCATCAATCATGTCTCCGGGTAGGTCTCTTAAAATATTGGGTTGTCTATCCATTTTGTGTTTTAATACTGTAAAATAGACAAGAGTTAGATTCATAAAAAAAATACTTATTAATACAAGCAATTTTTACATATATCATAAAGCATAAGCACATTATATTACATATATTACACCACACGAATACAACTATCTTATTCCGACTCGCTCGTTTCTTCTTGTTCAGTTTTGGTTCGTTTTGCCAAGTTTCTAGGGATATATGATGTTCCCCTAATACGAGCAGTCGTTGTCCACATTGGTTTAGAAAAACCTGGTGGTTTAGAGGTTCCCGGGTCATTGTTACAACTTAAGGACTTCGGGGGTTGACGATACATATAAAGTTCATCGGGGTTGGAATTAGATTTCTCTATTTTTATGCCCTTTCCCTTATTATTTTCTTTTGCCTTTTTAAATTCAGTTGGGGTAATTTCTATAACATCATTGGAATTCTCGTCGGAATCCGATTCATCGGAGAATTGGTAATCCTCCCAATATTTTGCTTCCTTGGCGGAAACACCATTGACCATAATTAACCTTGGTCGGTTGGTTGAGGATTCTCTTTTACTTAACCGTTTTATTATTTCCCCCACCGGTTCTATTTCTTCTTTCGGTTCCGATTCTTCTTTCGGTTCCGACACTTCTTCCGGTTCCTCTTCGGGAACTTGTGAATCAGTCCACGAATCATTCCAATTTATATTTGACTCTTCATTATTATTAGGTGAGTCAATGGGACTTGTTCTAGAGGTAGACATCTATCACATAATATCAAACACGTTAAGAGATTAATATATCACATAATATTCATATGTTAAAAATATATAGTTTCCAACAAAAATGTTAAGCAATCATTTTTAAAGAAAACACGGTCGAAGTCCAGACTCACTAATGCATCATAACAAACTCGATAAGACACACTAATGCAAATTTTCTGGTTCTCTAAGACCAACGCTCGGATACCAACTGAAATGTCCCGTTCTTATTGATTAAAAACGTTCCATATTAATTGATTTCGTTGCGAGGTTTTGACCTCTATATGAGACGTTTTTCAAAGACTGCATTCATTTTTAAAACAAACCATAACCTTTATTTCATAAATAAAGGTTTAAAAAACTTTACGTAGATTATCAAATAATGATAATCTAAAATATCCTGTTTACACACGACCATTACATAATGGTTTACAATACAAATATGTTACATCGAAAGCAGTTTCTTGAATGCAGTTTTTACACAATATCATACAAACATGGACTCCAAATCTTGTCCTTATTTTAGTATGCAACAGCGGAAGCTCTTAGTATTCACCTGAGAATAAACATGCTTTAAACGTCAACAAAAATGTTGGTGAGTTATAGGTTTAACCTATATATATATATCAAATCGTAACAATAGACCACAAGATTTCATATTTCAATACACATCCCATACATAGAGATAAAAATCATTCATATGGTGAACACCTGGTAACCGACATTAACAAGATGCATATATATAAGAATATCCCCATCATTCCGGGACACCCTTCGGATATGATATAAATTTCGAAGTACTAAAGCATCCGGTACTTTGGATGGGGTTTGTTAGGCCCAATAGATCTATCTTTAGGATTCGCGTCAATTAGGTTGTCTGTTCCCTAATTCTTAGATTACCAGACTTAATAAAAAGGGGCATATTCAATTTCGATAATTCAACCATAGAATGTAGTTTCACGTACTTGTGTCTATTTTGTAAATCATTTATAAAACCTGCATGTATTCTCATCCCAAAAATATTAGATTTTAAAAGTGGGACTATAACTCACTTTCACAGATTTTTACTTCGTCGGGAAGTAAGACTTGGCCACTGGTTGATTCACGAACCTATAACAATATATACATATATATCAAATTATGTTTAAAATATATTTACAATACTTTTAATATATTTTGATGTTTTAAGTTTATTAAGTCAGCTGTCCTCGTTAGTAACCTACAACTAGTTGTCCACAGTTAGATGTACAGAAATAAATTGATAAATATTATCTTGAATCAATCCACGACCCAGTGTATACGTATCTCAGTATTGATCACAACTCAAACTATATATATTTTGGAATCAACCTCAACCCTGTATAGCTAACTCCAACATTCACATATAGAGTGTCTATGGTTGTTCCGAAATATATATAGATGTGTCGACATGATAGGTTGAAACATTGTATACGTGTCTATGGTATCTCAAGATTACATAATATACAATACAAGTTGATTAAGTTATGGTTGGAATAGATTTGTTACCAATTTTCACGTAGCTAAAATGAGAAAAATTATCCAATCTTGTTTTACCCATAACTTCTTCATTTTAAATCCGTTTTGAGTGAATCAAATTGCTATGGTTTCATATTGAACTCTATTTTATGAATCTAAACAGAAAAGTATAGGTTTATAGTCGGAAAAATAAGTTACAAGTTATTTTTGTAAAGGTAGTCATTTCAGTCGAAAGAACGACGTCTAGATGACCATTTTAGAAAACATACTTCCACTTTGAGTTTAACCATAATTTTTAGATATAGTTTCATGTTCATAATAAAAATAATTTTCTCAGAATAACAACTTTTAAATCAAAGTTTATCATAGTTTTTAATTAACTAACCCAAAACAGCCCGCGGTGTTACTACGACGGCGTAAATCCGGTTTTACGGTGTTTTTCGTGTTTCCAGGTTTTAAATCATTAAGTTAGCATATCATATAGATATAGAACATGTGTGTAGTTAATTTTAAAAGTCAAGTTAGAAGGATTAACTTTTGTTTGCGAACAAGTTTAGAATTAACTAAACTATGTTCTAGTGATTACGAGTTTAAACCTTCGAATAAGATAGTTTTATATATATGAATCGAATGATGTTATGAATATCATTACTACCTCAAGTTTAGTAGGTAAACCTACTGGAAGTGAAAAGAAATTATCTAGCTTCAAAGGATCTTGGATGGCTTGAAAGTTCTTGAAGTAGGATCATGACACAAAAACAAGTTCAAGTAAGATTTTTACTCGAATTAAGATAGTTTATAGTTATAGAAATTGAATCAAAGTTTGAATATGAATATTACCTTGAATAAGAAAGATAACCTACTGTATATAACAAAGGTTTCTTGATCTTAGATGATTACTTGGAATGGATTAGAAAGCTTGGAAGTAAATTAGTAAACTTGAAGGGATTTTTGAAGTGTTCTTGAAGTGTTCTTCCTATGATGATTATAGCTTGATTCTTGAAGTGATTTTTGATGAAGATGATGATTAACTACTGGAAAAATACGTTCATAATAGTGTGTGTGTGTTGAGAGAGAATTAGAAAGAGAATTGGAAGTGAAATGAAGTGAATGATGAGTGGTAATTGGTGAGTGGTGAGTGGGGTTAAAAGGAGTTCTAGTTAGTTGACTAGCTCATGGTAGAAGTTAAAATTGATTAGTCATACATGACATAATCAAGAGTGGAATCCCATGCTAGTTACTATTGGTATATACTCATAGTAAGTACGTTTTGAAGCTGTGTATAATACGGATAAGAATACAACTAGAATTCTTGATGAAAGAAAAGAATGGAAAAGTAACTGTAACCATTTTCATTAAGTATGAGTGTTTTGATATATGTCTTGAAGTCTTCCAAAAGTATTTTAATACATCTAAATACACTACATGTATATACATTTTAACTGAGTCATTAAGTCATCGTTAGTCGTTACATGTAAGTGTTGTTTTGAAACCTTTAAGTTAACGATCTCAATTAATGTTGTTAACCCATTGTTTATTATATCTAATGAGATGTTAAATTATTATATTATCATGATATTATGATATATTAATATATCTTAATATGATATATATACATTTAAATGTCGTTACAACGATAATCGTTACATATATGTCTCGTTTCGAAATCCTTAAGTTAGTAGTCTTGTTTATATGTATATAACTCATTGTTAATATACTTATGGAGATACTTACTTATCATAATCTCATGTTAACCATATGTATATCCATATATATATCGTCATGTCGTTTTTACAAGTTTTAACGTTCGTGAATCGCCGGTCAACTTGGGTGGTCAATTGTCTATATGAAACATATTTCAATTAATCAAGTCTTAAAAAGTTTGATTGCTTAACATGTTGGAAACATTTAATCATGTAAATATCAATCTCAATTAATATATATAAACATGGAAAAGTTCGGGTCACTACAAATTCGTTGTGTGTATACACTTATAATGTGAAGGTTATAATTAAAAGATAATGTGCACTTTATATAAACCTCACCGCTACTTGTGGCCTATGTTGATCCTTGTTACCATTATGGGACACTTGTGGATCTCGAATGCCAAGACTTAGATTCTGGTCAAGAGATCCTGGGCCGCTCGGTAACAATAGATCATTCGAGTGACTTGCATGTTAGCAATGAAGTTTGGGCGAGATTGTACAACGTCTTTGTTGAGGATTATAACCCGAACATTGTTAAACTAGAAGCATACTATAAGTGGAAGCTTTCCATAAATAGTAGGTTTCCAAAAATAGAAACTTTTGAGAAATAGGAACTTTTCTCGAAAACTGTCACTGTTAATATAGTTGCTATATTAATAAACAAACTTTATGTCTGTTAGACATTAACTAATCAAAGATTATATCTCTAGGTTAAGATCTCATATCACTTACTCCGTTCATTCTTCTTTGCGTGGAATAACTTACTTGCTACTAAGGTGAACTTCATAGCCCCACTTTTTACTGTTTCATAACTGTTTTTATAACCTTTTAGGGTGTGATACATGCTTGCTTTATAACTGTTTTACGCTTAGACACAAGTACTAAATTGTTAACTATGCTATCATGCTTTGATTCATGCTAAATCCCTACCGTAATATAGTTAATTGCTACGTTTAAATGCAAACTTAATTATTGTGAGTAGGCCTATTGAGAGTAACGTCTCTAACCATTTGACCGCTGGTCTTTGGTTACATAATAATGATTCCACGACACTGAGAGTACAAGGTGTCATAGGGTAAATTATTTAGTAGCGATATTACAAACTACAGCAATACTTTTTGATTGGTATATCTATATTGATCAACTTTAAACTAAATCATGTGGTCTAAAACTTTAGATATTATTTATAAACCTGTGAATTTCACTCAACCTTTTTGGTTGACACTTTAAGCATGTTTTGTCTCAGGTGATGATTGAGCTAGCTGTTTGCAACTTTGTGATGATAGATTTGATGCTTGCATGGAGTCTACATCGCATATTGTATTTTAGTTCATAAGCATTTATTTTACATTTTAATAATGATGTAAACAATTATTACTGCTTTCGCTGTTTTATTAATAAAGGTTTTATTTAAAAAGTATTATATAGAGTCGTTCTCGTTTATACAACTGTGTTATGATATGATTGGTCACAATTACCCCTGGTCCATTTTAGGGTTGTGACAGATTGGTATCAGAGCAGGCTATTGTAGAGAACCATGATTGCATTTTTAGTGTGCGCCTTATATAATTAGGTACCTTAGCAATGTAGGACTACAACTTTCCTTGACTATAGTTCCTTTAATTGTTGCCTTTAACTGTTAAATGCTACACTATACTTTAAAAACTTTACTTATCTTAGAATGCCTAGCCAATCTAAGAACTCTGCTCATTCTCCTAAGTACTATTCATTTCTACCACTACATTTAAATGCGACACCGTTCTCGATATTCCTATGTCATCTATCATGGTTTTGTGTATTACATATGTATTACATGAAATATTATCCATGATTTTTAAAACTCCTATATTTGTTACTATTCATACTCAAACGTATATAACCTCCTTGTTATATCACGTACCTATATGCTTTATGCCTTTATGCATCGGTTTGAGAACCAGAAAATGTCATTGAGTTATCGAGAATCTCAAAGACATTATAATGTCATCACTACTCATATTCATTACTTTTAATTATTTGATTTCTCGTTATTTTTTATCATTGAATTTTCTTGACGGATGGCGTCTACGAAACTCTAGAATGGAAGGGTTTGGATTACCGATTTAAAGGATTCTATAGCTCAAGCCCCTAGACCTGAATAGGCTATTACGAATTGAAAGTCTTTAATCATTATCTGATTACATACTTATCATTTTTAATCTAAACACGTCATACTGCAATTATTGCATAAATGGAGTATAGACAAATCATATCTTATCATATCTATCCCAATAAACTTTGTCTAACACTTTTCCTAAATTTCATCAGTAAATTACGGAAATCTTTTTGCTACATATACGTATTCAAGGAGACGAATATATCATTCAGTATTCAACACCCACTCGTATCAAAAACCCTAATTCCAATCACATAAGATGAATTTCTCACTTGATTCCTCGAACTCCTCGAGCTCCAATGGCAGCGTAACCGGAACAAACGAACCAATTAGCCATAATCTATTTTGGATGAATTGAGGATGGGTTCGTAGTCTACTTAATCAATGGAGAAGTGAAGAAGGTGATCCTTTTCACCCACCACATTGCCCTATTGGCGAAGAACCTGAAGCACTTACCGGCGAACCAATCCGGAACACCATTTTCACCTTCATTTCCAGGATATCTCGTCACGAGTATATAATATCTAAAATTCTAGATCTTATTCATCCCCTTGTCCGAACCGCCAATCATCCTGGAATAATAGAAGAAGTCAACGAGCTTCGCGCTCGAGTAGTGGCTTTAGAAAATATGGTGCAAAACCTACGAGCACCAGCAGCAGCACCAGCAGCATAACTAGCACCACCAGTGTGACGACCCGGAAATTTCTGATCAAATTTAAACTTAATCTTTATATGATTTCGACACAATAAGCAAAGTCCGTTATGTTGCATCTCAAAAATTTTGAACTGTTTACATGAATTCATTTAACCTTTGACTATTCCCGACGATTCACGAACCTTTAATTGAAAATAGAAATATATATAAATAACTATACATATAAATAAGTATATATTATAAAATAATTATATAAATAAAATATTAGGTGATTTAAATATATTGAAGGAAAACTTAAACATATATTTAAAACTGATAATTGAAAATGAAAAAGTAAATCGAATGTAATATTAATATATGTAAATACAAGTTAAAATATAGTTATTATAACTTTTATTATCATTAAAATAAATATTAATAATAATAATAATATTAGTATTATGAGTGTTATTATTTTATAAAAGTTGGTATATGTGACTTGTTACATTATTATTATCAATGTTAATATCAATAATATTATAACTAGAATTAAAGTTATAATTTTAATTATAGTGGCTAATATTAGTATTATTATTATTATTATAAATTATTACTATTATCATAATTAATAGAAAATAGTAACACAAGTTATTATTATTAGCATTAATGATAATATTATTAATTTAATGATCTTTAGTATTATTTTGTTATTATCATTAATATTACTACTTTCATTAATTCTATTATTATTATTAGTATTTTTATTATTATTAATATAATTATGCTTATTAATTATTATTAAAAGTATTATTATTATTTATATAATTATATTTACTAACTATTAATATTAATTATATATATTATATTCATATTCATAAAATCACAGAAAGTGATCAATTCAGTTTCACGTTGTAGTCTTACTGTGTTATTTTTTTTGTTTTTGTCTACTAAATCGTATGAACTGATTTACAGGATCATATTCGTTGTTATTTTCCTTATTGTTCTGTTACAAATTGGTACTAGTTGTCGATGTAATATTGTCTTAATTTGTTAAACGTCCATCTCAATTAATCACATCATGTTCTACTTCAATTATTCATCACATTAGATATAACAACTACAACAACAATATCTACAAATATCGAGCCACCTTCGAATTCGTTTTAAACCTTCATCACAAACAACAAGCACTACTTCATGATATCACTTGAAACCAAACCATCATCTACTGTTAATGATCATTTTCATAAAACCACCTCAAACTACCACAACAACAATCGCGTTTGCAGCTGCTATCTTCTTTCAGTTTTCTGGTTTGTTCGATCTTCATTACCACCATGATCACCATATTAATTCATCATCTTCAATACACCCATCGACCACCCATTGATACAGCGTTCCTGTAATGATCGATTTAAACCCAAACCACCATTTATCACCTTTCTAACCTATTACTATTGGGTTTCATTACATAATGCTACTACAATTGAGCTGTCACCATCAAGTACCCAAAAACCCAACACACTTTCACTATATTGTTACAACGAGCTTTTAACCGTCACATAACAACTAATTTCTGTTACTTAAATCGTTTCTATTTTCCATTAAAATTAACAAAGGAATGGTGACGATGAAGAATAGTTGTTGTAGCAAGAGGATGGAAGAGGAGATAGATAATGATAATGATAAACGAACCTTTTTATTCACCATCTTCAAACCATTAACGTGTTACACATCTCTCTTGTCCACTGCCATAAACCGGAACCCCACAAACCTCCTTTAAACACCACAACGAATTAACCATCGCCATCCAAATTCCAAGTCTTCTGCTCGAAAAAGGGTTACAACCTTCTGTCTATTCAGACCCAGAAACGAAATAATGAATCGAAATAATAATGAGGTTATGAAGAAGACAATGATTAGTGACTACCATTGTTTCGTTTTCTTTCTCCTATTCCTGTTTCAATTTTCTGATGCTGCTGCTGTACATCCTTTCCTGTTTCTGTTATGATCATAAACGATGGGGATTATTATTAAAGAGACGAGGGAAAGTGATGATGAGGATGATGTTAATAACGGTGATGATGATTATGGAGCTATTATGATATTACACTATGAAGATGATGGTGAGTATAGAAGATTTTAATGATGGGAGTTGTTGGAAAAGGCTGCTGAATTTTCGACTGTTTCTCATTTTTTTATATTGAAACCGAACTCCTTTTTGACTTAGGCTAGTAGGATATTAGTGGATCCAATGAATTAAAGAAGTGGATAAATTAATAATGATGATGGTTCATTATTTGTCGAATGATGATGGGCATCGATGTCCAATGATGATAAAGAATGATGATGCAGCGAATAGGATAGATAAAGCATGGATTGATTATGGTATTTTAATAGTTGATAAACCGAAAGCCAAACCCATTTACTCGGGTCGATTAACTAGAGACATAAACCTCACATCCATTAATCTCTTATTCAATTTAAATTACATTGTGTCTTGGGATTCTGAAGTTTGGGTTTGTGATAGTTGCTGTTGGGCCGACGTATTTGGGCCAGAATATATTGAGGTGATCGAGCTGTTTTGTTTAAGAAAAAGATGAATGATAATGATAAAGGGGACTGAAAATCAGGTTATATATATAAATAGTGTGATAATAAAACAGAAAAACAACACTAGTGTAATGGTTAAGGGGTGTTTGAGGGTGAGCGATACGTCTTGGGTTCGAGCCCGGGCAGTGGCATTTTATTTTAGGAGCTTGCTTTCTTCAAAGGTTGTACATTTTTATTATTATTAGTATGATTATTATTATTACTAATTTTATTAATATGATTATTATTATTATTATTATTATTATTATTATTGATACTATTAGGATTATTATTATTACTATTATTATTATTATAAAAATACAACCTTTTATTATTAGTAGTAATTTTACCAAATAAATCTTAGTTACATAAACATATATTTAATACATATAACATAAATATATTAATATTTTTATAATAAATAATAATTATTTATATTTATTTAAACTATATATAAAATAAATGTACTTAATTAATTAATAAAATCTATAAATTATTAAATATAACAATTATATCACTAATAATATATAAAATTGTTCGACTACAATTATATGTGCTAATATATATATAAATGATATAGGTTAGTGAATCCGAGACCAACCATACACTTGTTCAATGATGTCATATGTATTTTTACTACAAAATACAGTATGGTGAGTTTCATTTGCTCACTTTTTAAATGCTTTTGCAATATATATTTTTGGGACTGAGAATACATGCGCTGCTTTTATAAATGTTTTACGAAATAGACACAAGTAATCGAAACTACATTATATGGTTGAATGATCGAAGCCGAATATGCCCCTTTTGCTTGGTAACCTAAGAATTAGTAAACCGATCTACTAATTGACGCGAATCCTACAGATAGATCTATTGGGCCTAACGAACCCCATCCAAAGTACCGGATGCTTTAGTACTTCGATGTTGTTTTATCATGTCCGATGGATTTCCCGGAATGATAGGGGATATTCTTATATGCATCTTGTTAATGTCGGTTACCAGGTGTTCAATCCATATGAATGATATTTTTGTCTCTATGCATGGGACGTATATTTATGAAAACTGAAAATGAAAATCTTGTGGTCTATTAAAATGATGGAAATGATTATTTATGTTAAACTAATGAACTCACCAACCTTTTGGTTGACACTTGAAAGCATGTTTATTCTCAGGTATGAAAAAAATCTTCCGCTGTGCATTTGCTCATTTTAAAGATATTACTTGGAGTCATTCATGACATATTTCAAAAGACGTTACATTCGAGTCGTTGAGTTCATCAAGATTATTATTAAGTCAATTATAGTTGGATGTATTATGAAATGGTATGCATGCCGTCAACTTTCATTGAAATGAAAGTTTATCTTTTAAAAACGAATGCAATGTTTGTAAAATGTATCATATAGAGGTCAAGTACCTCGCGATGTAACCAAATGTAATGTATTCGTCCAGATGGATTAGGATGGGTCCTTTCAACCAGTACCATCAGCATCACCACCAACAACATCAGCTTCACCATCAACAACATCAGCATCCCACGTCTCAACATCATAATCGGTACCTCAAACATCGACATCATACGCCCATAGATACCAAGGAATATTAGTAATAATGAGTTAAGATGTATTGACTCATTCTTTCTGAAGAATTATATATGTATACTTTATATATATATGGTTTGGAACAATAATAAATCTTTTCGTACTAAGCTATTACGTGTGAATCTTAACTAGTATGTACTACTTGGTTAATTCATATCACTAATATGCTATGATGTACATCCTTTGTTAATGACTTAACAATCGTTAATCACTGCTTCAGCACAATAAACTCCATTTCATAATAAATCAAGTGTATTATTCAAATACATGTTTGATTTTACACTTCCATTTTCGATGTACTCGAAATTTTTTAGAAAACATTATTAGTGTCTTGTGAATTTCACAAGAATTCCACGAGCACCAACATCATATACCGAGGTATATCAATAACAATGAACGATGAAGTATTGATTCATAACTCCATTAAAGAAATATTCCGCGACGATTATGTAATCTCTCAAGTTTTGAAGATTATTTATTCTCGTTCCAACCGCAAATCAAATGAGTTTAATATTATATTAACTCATTAAAGCTATATTATATTTGAAGAATACATATATGTACGTATATCTCCATAAAGATTGTAATTAAAGTTCTTTTGTACAAACTGTTAATTGTGAAAATATTTTAACGGGTAGGTAATACCCGAGAAATATTTATATCTCACATTAATATGTTGCATTGTACATTCTTCAATTCTGATTCAATAATCAGTAACTATACTACTTACGTTCACAAGATATATGTATCCGTTCACTAAAGAACAACCATTTTCATACAAATTCAATTACATATTCTGATTTTGACATATCAGAATCCAAGTAAAGCTTTAGCAGGTGTTATCTTCCTAAAGATTACTAAATTCATATATATATTCATTCGTATTCTGTGATGAATTATCACATCAAACCACCGAAATTCGAACCATTGATGGTTACATCCTACGCTTAAACAATTCAAATTCAAAATTCTTGAAAACACCTCGGATTGATAATCAATGATTCAGATTCATTAACCTTGAGAATGCTGACGAAGCAGCAAAAGCTATAGATGGTCTTAATGGCCAAAAGTTTGATGATAAAGAATGACGTATTGAAAGAGCTCAGATTAAGAACTGAAAAATGGATTGAGCTAACCATGAAGGAGACCAAGGACAAATACAAGGATCAAACCCTATATTTAAAGAATCCAGGTAATTCTGGATCCGATGAAATCTTTAGAGAATATCTTGCTCCGAAGTCATGTTAAAAGCTTGCGGAAAATTTTTCTTCATCAACTTTCGAACTTAGAAATTTCAAAATATCATCATAAATATCTTCGATATTTCTGAAGATATTTTTATAAATATTCTCGTCCGAAATTATATACCTCTTCGTGCTATCTGTATTACATTATATTGGAAACTTCTGTAAAACCTAAGTATAAATTATGAATGAATTCTGGAGAAGTGTTGGGAATTGAAGCATGAGTTAGTATAATATAATGACGTCGGGCCAACGTGATTATATTACAGTAAGTCATGCTGAGTTTTTAATGGGACGTGATAAAGGTTCACAGATTATACCCTCATCATGAACCATGTTACATAACTCTTTCATTCTATTTAACCTCTAAACATATCAAGAAAATATTTTTCTTGATGATTCGGTCTTTTTCGGATATTCTGGTAATTTGACAAATCAAATCGTGCTATTACCTTTCCTTTCTGCTTTGTATATTATGATCATTCGAAACTTCATACCTACGAATTCTGGACCATTATTCGCTTAACTTGAAGTCGGGAAGGAAAAACAAAAGCACGGAGCTCCGACATATAAGGGAAAATATAAAGCCCGATAACAACACGGAAATTACAAACCATGTATATCAATACGTATTGCAACGTAAAGACACGGGAGAATTAAAAACATTATAACCTCAAGGGAATAGTAGAAGAAAACAAATTCCTCTGGTGGTAAACGAAAAAGAAGAATGACTGTATATATGGTCAATATAATAACAAGGATCAATACGGGATTGAGCATATTAACAAATCTTTGGAAAGTATGAATTAAGGAAGAAAGTATAGAAGTGGTGAAGATAATGAGACGGAAGAAGCTACTTTATAGCAAAATTCCAAACACAGCAATCGAGGCAATTCACCGCATTTAATCAAAGAAATCCCAAAATTCCTTAATTACCAGAGAATCAAATATTATAAAGATTATGAAGATTTCTTTAAGTCCCTTGAATTCCGAAAATCAACTTTAGCTACGTCAAAAGTTAAGACGAACATTTATTTTCCTCATTTCACTTTTTTACGATAGCTTCACTCGTACTCTTCACGTAATCGAATTGTTTTATTACTCTATAGTGATAAAACTCTATTTTCCAACTCATATCCGTCATGAAAACATACTTATTGTCAACCATGACGATCTCTGTCAAATTTCGGGACGAAATTTCTTTAACGGGTAGGTACTATAACAACCCTCACATTTTCATACTTGAATTGACTAATTTGCCCCTAGGGTTGTTATCCATACTTAATATATGATTAAATTCGACGTTGATTAAATATTTATTTTTTTGTCGACACGTTTTGTTAACTAAAGTTTATACTAATTATATAAAATAACTTTAGTTAATATTAATATTAATGTGTATTATATATAAAACTATATGTAACATAATTATTAATTAAATGATAAGTTATTTTAATCATTATTTATATTTTTATCTTATAAAAAAAGAAATAAGATTTTTTTTTATAAATTAAATAATGAGCCCATGAATTTTGACTAAATATTTTCAAAGATAAAACATATTAAAAATATTTTTAACATGTTTTCTTTTTTGTCAAATTTGGCACCTTTATTTTATTTTTATTTTTTCTTTTCACCAACCATTTTTTTCTATAAATACCCACTTCCATTTCATAAAAACTTGTATCAAATCTTCGGCAAAACTCTCTCACAAACTTGGAAAACTGCTTGAGGTATTTTCTATATTTTTTATAGAATTGCTTTTATTTTTTTGTATATTCTTTATAAATTCAAAATTAATATATATAAATTATGTCTATATGTTATAATTAGTATTATAAGTATTATGATGTATAAAAATAATTTTGATAATTTATGGAATATTATTTATAATTAAATACGAATTATGTAGTATTTAAACATAAAAACAATATAAAATTCGTAATAAATATTTTTCACCAAAAATAAAATATATACAATTTTTTCTGAGTTTATAAAACTTATATAGATCTAAAAAAATTATAAAAATAATTACTTGGGTCGAATTGGTAATTATTATATAATTAAACTCTATTATTATGTAATTCAAAGGTAAATTAAGAATAAATATAAAATAATAAAAATATTTTTTTAAATATTTTTTCTACAGGTTACTAGAATGATAGAAACTTATAAAAATTATACAAATAATTTTTTGGGTTTATTTAGTAATTATGTAGAATTAAACTTGTTTTGTGAATAAATTAAGGGTAAAAACAAAAATAAATACAAAATATTATAAAAATATTTTCTTAAATTTTTTTTACTGATTTATATGATTAACTAAGACTATAAAAATTATCTATATAATTTTCAGATTTTTAATTAAGTATTTAGACATTTTTGGATAATGTTTGATTAATAAAACACTATTATCTTTGAAGTAATTTAGGTATTTATTTAAAGGTAATTTTATTTAATATATATAAGACATACTAAGGTATAACTAAATATTAAATAATACTTAGGTTATAATATCACATATATAAGTATTAAGTACATTAATAATTCGTTGTGTGTATACACCTATAACGTGAAGGTTATAATTAAAAGATAACGTGCACTTTATACAAACCTTGTGACGCCCCGTACTAAATCAACATGTACGGACCATCAACAACAGGATCATTACAAGGTCAAACACTATATGCGTTTTTAAAACAAGTTTGCATTCATGATAAAAGGTGACGTCATAACTAACGTCGAATGTTTTACATCAAAAGTATGCTTCTATGAATAGAAGCAAAGATAATAGTGCGTGACCCTTAGGTCGTTACAAATCATTGTTTCAAAAGTATTAAAGTTTGAATGCAAGATAAAGTGTTTCATGCGGTGACATCTCTAGTAAAGTACATCGGAAGTCTACGAGGCATGACTAGTACAACAGCGGAAGCAACCTTAAGCACCTGAGAAAAACATGCTTAAAAACGTCAACACAAAGGTTGGTGAGCTATAGTTTAAGTATAACAGTAATGTAAGGTAGGCCACGAGATTTCAGTGCTACAAAGAGCGTTTCAAAACAGTATGTAAAGTATATGTTTAACCGTGGGCACTTGGTAACTAATTTAACGTTTATAACCCCCTGAAAGTACACTTGGCGAGTGCGTATGTATACGAAGTATTAAACACCCGTTAAATGCTAGCGCTACTAGCCCAAGTGGGGATGTCAAACCCTATGGATCCATATCTAAGATTCGCGTTCACCGGTTCAAAAACCAATGAATAAACGTTACCGAGCTAAAGGGAATGTTTATGCCGTTATATAACCTACACATATATAAAGTTTAAGTACTCGTGCCTAGTATGTAAAACGTAAAACACGCATGTATTCTCAGTCCCAAAATAGTTAAAGTAAAAAGGGATGCTATAACTCACAGTGGTAAAGTAGTAGTAAAGTTGTGTCGGGAAGTAAGAAAGTATGTAGGTCCGGAAAGTCCTCAACCTAAGTCAAAAGTTACTAAGTCAGTAAATCGTTCCCGATAGGTTTAAAAGTATGTAAATTAGGTCTTAAGGGTCATCATCATCATCATTCATCATTAAACAAAAAGTATAAAGTAAGTTTCATTCTAGAAAAGAGTTTAAAACAAAGGCTGACTTCGGTCAGTCGCCACGGCCTCTATACAAACTGAAATAGGTGAGACCAATGGCCATGGCTCCGCATATGAGTCCTTTAGTTGCTGTAAAAATTCCAGAACCAAACTCGTCTTCGTTTGACCGTGGCGACGGTTTAAGTGCGAGTAGGTCAGAATTTTCAGCACAACGTTAAAAGGACATAGTGATGTTCGGAAGGCCATAGATCCTAAACCGTAACTCGGATTAAGACGAGTCTTAAACAAAAAATTATCTACTCAAATAGAGATAACTGAAAATCAACTTTACAGTATCCCAGGTTGTGACGACCCAGAAATTTTCGACCAAAATTTAAACTTAAATCTTATATGATTTCGACACGATAAGCAAAGTCTGTAATGTTTGAGTCTAAAAAAAAAAAACAAAAAAAAAAACAAAAACTTTGAACTGTGTTCATATATACATTTTACCTTTGACCACTCTCGACGATTCACGAACCATTAATCGTAAATAGGAATGTATGTATATATATATATATATATATATATATATATATATATATATATATATATATATATATATATATAAAACAATTATACATGTAATTAATTATATTAGGAATTAAATAAATTAATAAACTACTATGTAATCCAGAAAGAAAACTTAAACTTGATATTTAATACATGATTAAAAATGTAGTAGTTGAACTATAAAAATCTATATATATATATATATATATATATATATATATATATATATATATATATATATATACATACATATCTATGATTAATATACATAATTATTGAATATAGGTATTGTATCATTTTCATTATATATAACATATAAATATGAAATTTGATATATATATATATATATATATACTTATATCCTTATTATCATATAATTAGTATTATTATTATCATCAATAATAATATTATTATTATCAATTTCATAATTATTATTATGGTTACTTATCATTATTGTTATTATTATTTATGTTAATGTTAATATTATTTATATTGTACTAGTATTATTGTTATGCTATTAATATTATTTTATTATCAGTATTTATAATATTAAAAGTATTAATATTATTAATCTATTTATTAAATATTAAGAATTTTATATAAAAGGTAGGTATATAAAATACAAATATATAGGTTGCAGGTACAGATAATTTCGCGTAGTTACCTAATCAGATTCATTATTTTTTTTTGTCTGCTTTCTTTTTGACCTGCTCCTGCTAAACCCGTGACTTTCTGTTGAGGTTCATTTTCACAACAAAACAACATAAATCAATTCTTAAATTGCTGAATCATTCTTTTACTTTCACGATATAATTTCATATACTGCTATTCGAGAATCAGGGAGTAGGCACAGAAACAAAACAAAATTTTTTTTTCTTTTCTTTCATTTACGAAGGGTTTTAATCAAAACCTAGATTCTGAATCAAATTTGGAATTCTATAAATGCTTTCGTGTTAGAGATTGTCTATGTAATCTACCTGTAAAATCCTAACTTTTAATTTCACGTATCGAATCAGAATTTATGAAGTCAAAGTTTAAATTGAAAAGTCAAACAATCTGTTTATAGATAAATTCGAAGCTACTGTTACATTTTAAGGTAAATTAACAACTCAGGTAGTTTATAATCACGATTTGCGAACCTTTTCAAGTTGAAGTCGTGGCCTGAAACGTCCTAAAAATCGATATGCGATGTTGAGTTTTAAACGAGTTCTAAAGGTCTGTGCAGACTTTTATTTTGTTATTTTTCTTCTGTTTTAATCAATTTCGGTTTTTTTTTTAGAAGAATGTTTCTGTAACTAATTTATATTATAAAAAGTAATGAGGAAAAGATATTACTAATCTGGGTTCCTGGTCGAATTATGCTTGGGGGAGAAGAAGGTTATGTTTGTTAAAAATATACGGGTTATAATAAATTGTGTGAAGGATATAAACAGAAATTAGGCCATAGCCGAATGGTTTGGGAGAGTGTTCGGGTATGCAAGGGATCCGGGTTCGAGTCCCGTAGCTGCCATTTATTTTTTTTGAAAGGTCTTCATGAGGTAGTTATCATCTTTATTATTATTATTATTATTAGGATATTACTATTAATTATTTATTAATTATGGTTATTGCTAATGTTATTACCCTTATTATTATTATGATGGTAGTTAATATAGTTATTGTTAGTATTACAATTATTATTATTACTACAACCATATTAGATTATAGGTATTATAACATTACTATTATTATTATTTTATAAGTACTATTAATATTGCTACTAATTTCATCATTTAGTATTATTATCATTTTTTTATGATTAGTATCATTATAAGTATTATTAATTATATTATCATGTGTAGTTACTAAAATCATTATCATAATTATCATTAAAAAAAAAAATATTTTTACATTTATTATCATTAATATCATTATCATTAATAGAATTATTAACATAATTATCTTATTAATAAAACTAAGTATTAAAATCGTTTTTATCACTATTAATATTATTTTGGTATTATCATAACTACTAGTATTAATATACAAACGATATAATTAATACATACAATAAAATAAAATAAAATAAAATTGATATTTTATATATAAAAAAAAAAGAAACATAGGAAACATATATATTTTTAATATAAAGGATATAACTAATAAATATATATATATTTGTTCGATTACAACTATGTATATTAATAAATATACAAATGATATAGGTTCGTGAACCCAAGGCCAACCTTACTTTTGTTCAATGACGTTATATGTATTTTTACTACAAAATACAGTATGGTGAGTTTCATTTGCTCCCTTTTATATATATTTTTGGGACTGAGAATACATGCGCTGTTTTTATAAATGTTTTACGAAATAGGCACATGTACTAAAACTAATTCTACGTGGGTTTAAACCAGAAATATACCCTTAGCTTGGTAACATTAAACTACTTGTCTATGTACGGTAGGCGCGAATCCTAAAGATAGATCTATTGGGCCTGACAAACCCCATCCTGACTATGGGATGCTTTAGTACTTCGAGGTTATTTTAAACACACCTGATCTGGTGTACTTTAGAGGGTAAAACATGAACGTTAAGGCTTGTTACCGGGTGCCTACAACTTATAGAATACTTTTATACACTTGCGAGTGTACATATATTTATAAATGGAAATCTTGTGGTCTATTAACATATTGAAATGATTGTTATGATAAACCTATGAACTCACCAACCTTTTGGTTGACACTTTAAAGCATGTTTATTCTCAGGTACGAATTAAGTCTTCCGCTGTGCATTTGCTCATTTTAAAGACATTATTTGGAGTCGATCATCACAACGGGACCAAATGTTGATGACTTCGTCCAGTGGATAAGGACGGGTCATTACAGTTGGTATCAGAGCGGTGGTCTTAGCGAACCAGGTCTTGCATTAGTGAGTCTAACTGGTAGTTGTTTAAATGCATTAGCGAGTCTGGACTTCGACCTTAGCTGCATATTATACGTATTGTTTATCATTCCTAGTGAAAAATTACCTGCTTATTATTCCTAAGTCTAGACACGACTTCCTGCACTTATTGTATAGATAGTGTATAGATAAATTTATATCCTAGCGCATCAGTTACTATAAACTTTGTCCGACAGCTTCCGTAGATTTCTCCGTAACTTATGGGATTTTAGTATTATATATGCATATGTAAATTATGTATTGCAGAATATTAATCTACATCCTATAATCTATTTCTTATCAAAAAGTCCTTCATCTGATCGTACGAGATGAATCCCTCAACCAGTTCGAATTCCATGGATCCCGACAGCTATTCCGATATGGAGTTTCACATATCAGCGTCACCGGAATGAATCAACCAATCAGTCATCCCCAAATCATCTGATGGTTTCGTAGTCGACTTAATCAATGGAGACGCGAAGAAGGTGATCCCTTCCACCAACCGAATTCACCTCTTGACAATGAACCTGAAGCGTTTACCGGTGAACCTGTACGAGATACCATTTCTTCTCTCATTTCCAGAGTATCTTGTCACGATCATATACTATCTCAGATTCTAAACCTCATTCATCTGCTCGTCTGAACCGACAACCATCCCGGTATAATAAAAGAAGTTAACGAGCTCCGCGCCCGAGTTGTAGCCTTGGAATATATAGTGCAAAACGTACCAGCTTCAACAACATCACCGGCATCAACAGTATCACCAAAATCAATACCAGTACCACCAACAACCCAAGCTTCAACATTACATGCCTCAACATCTCATTCTGTACCTCGAGTATAATTATCGTTCTACGAATTGTTCTACATCATTTATTTTCGTTCTACATGGCGATTATGTAATCTCTAAAGATTTAGAAATTATTCATTCTAGTTCCAAACGAAAATCAAATGAGATTAATATCATATTAACTCATTAAATCCATGATTACATCTGAAGAAAATATATATGTATATATATTTTCATAAAGATTGTAATTAAATATTCATTCGTATAAACTGCTAATGACGAAAATATTTTAACGGTAGGTAATACCCGAGGAATATTTAGATTTCACATTAATAAGTTACACTTTACATTCTTCGAATCTGATTCAACAGTCATTTACTATCCTACTTACATCCACCGATATACATATCCGTTCACCACAGAACAATCATTTCCATTCAAATTTCATATTTGGATTTTGACCTATCAGAATCCAACAAGTGGCATAATGAAGAAAACATTGGACAAAATAAAATTTGTTAGAAACAAACAAATTAATTATAAAGAATTTTGTTAAGAATTCATGCTAACTGTTCCTAGCTAACTGTTCCTAGCTAACTGGTTACATTTTATTTATCGTAATTTAATTATCGTAATTTATATTCTCGCAATTTTATTTATCGTCATTTAATTTCTGTTATTTATTTATTTTACGCACTTTAAATAACGGGACACGTATACAAGGTTTCGATCTATCATATCGACCCATATATATATATATTTTGGAACAACCATAGACACTCTATATGTGAATGTTGGAGTTGGCTATACAGGGTTGAGGTTGATTCCAAAATATATATATGGTTTGAGTTGTGATCAATACTGAGACCGGTACACGGGTCACGATAAGTATTAAATTAATTCGAATGTTATAAACTATATATGAATTATTGGACTGTTAACTGTGGACTATCGACTGTGGACTAATAACATTGGACAATTAAAATGAATTAAAATATTGATTATAACATATGACACTAAATAATTCTTCAAGTTTGCCACTTGATTTCATCTTAAACCTCATTTGTATCTTGACGATTCGAATTTGCGTTCAAACATTTCATGAATCTTGAAAACACCTCAATCGAGAGAATGAATCAACCACACTTCATCTACGGAAAGAAAGATTTATGCATATAGTTATGTACCTGAAAACACTTGGAACCTGAGTAAACGTTTAACACATATCAGTGCTAGCTCCTTTGGCCTTATTATTACCGAAAATAACATTTCAATTCTTTTCAAGTTAGTAAATTTTGTCACAGCTCCAGCAAGTCAACTCCGACTTTTCATTCGAAACAACCTTATTATAACCTTGATATATATGCGTACTATTTATTGTTACCAGAGAATCTTTTATATTCAATCATATTACCATCAGCGTTTAATCATCTAAGAACACAATTTTCCTGAAACCACCTCGGTTTAATAACCAATGATCCAGATCCGGAACTTTAAAAATGCTGACGAAGCAGCATGTAGTAAATGGTCTTAATGGCCAAAAGTGATGATAAAAGAATGGAGTGTTTGGAGCACTCGATAGAAAATTTGATACTGGAAAGCGGATTATGCAAAACTATGAAGGAGACAGTGGAAAAATCACCAGGACTAAACCTGTATTTAAAGAATCCAGGTAATTCTGGACCCGCCGAAATCTTTAGAGAATATCTTGCTCCTAAGTCATGATCTTGCGAAAAACTTTCTTCATCAATCTTCGAACATAGAAATTCCAAAATATCATCATAAATATCTTCGATATTTCTGAGGATATTTTCATAAATATTCTTGTCCGAAATTATCCACCTCTTTGTGTTTTCTGTATTCCATTATATTGGAAACTTCTGTAAAATCTAAGTATAAATTATAAATGAATTGTGGAGAAGTGTTGGGAATTGAAGCATGGGATAGTATAATATAATGACGTCAGGCCAACGTGGTTATATTACAGTAAGTCATGCTGAGTTTCTAATGAAACATGATGATTCACAGTAGATCATACCATCATCATGTGCCATGTTACATAACTCTTTCATTCTACTTAACTTCTGAACATAACAAGAAAATGTATTCTTGATGGTTCTATTTTTCGTAATGTTGATAAATTTGAAAATCAAATCGTGCTATCACGTTCATTACTGCTCAGAACATTATAATCATATGAAACTCTATATCTACAAATTCTGGACCATTATTCGCTTGACTTGGAGTCGGGAAGAGAAAACAAGAGCATGGAGCTCCGAAAAATAAAGGAAAATATAAAGCCGATCACAAACACAGGAATTACAAACCGTGTATATCAATGTTTATCGCAACATAAAGACACGGGAGAATTAAAAACATTATAACCCTAAGGGCGAGGTAGAAGGAAAACAGATTCCTCCGGTGGTAATTGGAAAAGGAGAATGATTGTTGCGATAGTGAGAATAAGAATAAGAATCAGAACTGGATTAAGCATTTTCAGAATCTTTTGAATTCAGGATTGAGTATAGAAGTGGTGAAAACTAATGGAACGGAAGAAGTTCATTTATAGTAAAAATGCCAGACAAACCAATTGAGACAGATGATCGCATTTAATTAAAGAGATCTTAATTTTCTTTAAATCTCGAAGAATCAGATCTTATAGATTTCCAAGATTTTCTTGAATTTCGTGATTCAAACCAGACTACGTCAAAAGTTAAGACGCACCTTAATTTCTAAATTTAACCAAGACAACGTTAAAAATTAAGACGAATCTTTACTTTTCCTATTTCACTCTTTTACGATAGCTTCCCTTATACTTTCGAGTAATCGGATCATGTTATCCATATTACTCTAAGATAATAAAATTCTATTTTATCAGCTCATATTCGTCATGAAAACATTTTTTATTGTTAGCCATGACGACCTCACTCAAATTTCGGGACGAAATTTCTTTAACGGGTAGGCACTGTGACGACCCGGAAATTTTCGACCAAAATTTAAACTTAAATCTTATATGATTTCGACACGATAAGCAAAGTCTGTAATGTTTGAGTCTAAAAAAAAAAAAACAAAAAAAAAAAAAAAACAAAAACTTTGAACTGTGTTCATATATACATTTTACCTTTGACCACTCTCGACGATTCACGAACCATTAATCGTAAATAGGAATGTATATATATATATATATATAACAATTATACATGTAATTAATTATATTAGGAATTAAATAAATTAATAAACTACTATGTAATCCAGAAAGAAAACTTAAACTTGATATTTAATACATGATTAAAAATGTAGTAGTTGAACTATAAAAATCTATATATATATATATATACATACATATCTATGATTAATATACATAATTATTGAATATAGGTATTGTATCATTTTCATTATATATAACATATAAATATGAAATTTGATATATATATATATATATATATATATATATATATATATATATATATATATATATATATATATATATATATATATATATATATATATATATACTTATATCCTTATTATCATATAATTAGTATTATTATTATCATCAATAATAATATTATTATTATCAATTTCATAATTATTATTATGGTTACTTATCATTATTGTTATTATTATTTATGTTAATGTTAATATTATTTATATTGTACTAGTATTATTGTTATGCTATTAATATTATTTTATTATCAGTATTTATAATATTAAAAGTATTAATATTATTAATCTATTTATTAAATATTAAGAATTTTATATAAAAGGTAGGTATATAAAATACAAATATATAGGTTGCAGGTACAGATAATTTCGCGTAATTACCTAATCAGATTCATTATTTTTTTTGTCTGCTTTCTTTTTGACCTGCTCCTGCTAAACCCGTGACTTTCTGTTGAGGTTCATTTTCACAACAAAACAACATAAATCAATTCTTAAATTGCTGAATCATTCTTTTACTTTCACGATATAATTTCATATACTGCTATTCGAGAATCAGGGAGTAGGCACAGAAACAAAACAAATTTTTTTTTTCTTTTCTTTCATTTACGAAGGGTTTTAATCAAAACCTAGATTCTGAATCAAATTTGGAATTCTATAAATGCTTTCGTGTTAGAGATTGTCTATGTAATCTACCTGCAAAATCCTAACTTTTAATTTCATGTATCGAATCAGAATTTATGAAGTCAAAGTTTAAATTGAAAAGTCAAACAATCTGTTTATAGATAAATTCGAAGCTGCTGTTACATTTTAAGGTAAATTAACAACTCAGGTAGTTTATAATCACGATTTGCGAACCTTTTCAAGTTGAAGTCGTGGCCTGAAACGTCCTAAAAATTGATATGTGATGTTGAGTTTTAAACGAGTTCTAAAGGTCTGTGCAGACTTTTATTTTGTTATTTTTCTTCTGTTTTAATCAATTTCGGTTTTTTTTTAGAAGAATGTTTCTGTAACTAATTTATATTATAAAAAGTAATGAGGAAAAGATATTACTAATCTGGGTTCCTGGTCGAATTATGCTTGGGGGAGAAGAAGGTTATGTTTCTTAAAAATATACGGGTTATAATAAATTGTGTGAAGGATATAAACAGAAATTAGGCGATAGCCGAATGGTTTGGGAGAGTGTTCGGGTATGCAAGGGATCCGGGTTCGAGTCTCGTAGCTGCCATTTATTTTTTTGAAAGGTCTTCATGAGGTAGTTATCATCTTTATTATTATTATTATTATTAGGATATTACTATTAATTATTTATTAATTATGGTTATTGCTAATGTTATTACCCTTATTATTATTATGATGGTAGTTAATATAGTTATTGTTAGTATTACAATTATTATTATTACTACAACCATATTAGATTATAGGTATTATAACATTACTATTATTATTATTTTATAAGTACTATTAATATTGCTACTAATTTCATCATTTAGTATTATTATCATTTTTTTAATGATTAGTATCATTATAAGTATTATTAATTATATTATCATGTGTAGTTACTAAAATCATTATCATAATTATCATTAAAAAAAAATATTTTTACATTTATTATCATTAATATCATTATCATTAATAGAATTATTAACATAATTATCTTATTAATAAAACTAAGTATTAAAATCGTTTTTATCACTATTAATATTATTTTGGTATTATCATAACTACTAGTATTAATATACAAACGATATAATTAATACATACAATAAAATAAAATAAAAAAAAATTGATATTTTATATATAAAAAAAAAGAAACATAGGAAACATATATATTTTTAATATAAAGGATATAACTAATAAATATATATATATTTGTTCGATTACAACTATGTATATTAATAAATATACAAATGATATAGGTTCGTGAACCCAAGGCCAACCTTACTTTTGTTCAATGACGTTATATGTATTTTTACTACAAAATACAGTATGGTGAGTTTCATTTGCTCCCTTTTATATATATTTTTGGGACTGAGAATACATGCGCTGTTTTTATAAATGTTTTACGAAATAGGCACAAGTACTAAAACTAATTCTACGTGGGTTTAAACCAGAAATATACCCTTAGCTTGGTAACATTAAACTACTTGTCTATGTACGGTAGGCGCGAATCCTAAAGATAGATCTATTGGGCCTGACAAACCCCATCCTGACTATGGGATGCTTTAGTACTTCGAGGTTATTTTAAACACACCTGATCTTGTGTACTTTAGAGGGTAAAACATGAACGTTAAGGCTTGTTACCGGGTGCCTACAACTTATAGAATACTTTTATACACTTGCGAGTGTACATATATTTATAAATGGAAATCTTGTGGTCTATTAACATATTGAAATGATTGTTATGATAAACCTATGAACTCACCAACCTTTTGGTTGACACTTTAAAGCATGTTTATTCTCAGGTACGAATTAAGTCTTCCGCTGTGCATTTGCTCATTTTAAAGACATTATTTGGAGTCGATCATCGCAACGGGACCAAATGTTGATGACTTCGTCCAGTGGATAAGGACGGGTCGTTACACAGGTATTCTGATCAGTTCCAGAAAACAGTAAACAGTGTGTTCCGGTGGGTTCTTGGTGCTTGATGTTCATTACGGTTCTCATCCTTGATGTATATAGCTTCAAGTGTACAACTCGTGATGTGTTTACATCATCTTTACCAAGTTTTGACCATCATAACACAAGTGTAAGTCTAAGATAAGTAGTACAACTCAATTAAGTGTTGCAAGTAGTTTGATGAACTAAAGTTACATCAAGATCTTAGATTTGACACATACATGAATTATAAAAGTAATATTGAACTAAAAACTTGAAAGTAAACTAAATAATCAAGATCTTAAGTTGTAGAACATAGTTCTTAGTTTGATCTTGAAGATCCTAGACCCAAAAGTCTAGATCTAAAGTTTTAAGTTAGATCCTAAGTATTAACACTTGAATCTTTACTTTAATGAGACCATAAGTTATAAAACTTAGATTTTCATCTAGTAAAGTGTATGTAAGCTTACAAGCTCTTATTTATAACAAAATTAGAAAACCATAAGCTATAGAAACTTAGATCGTTCATAAGTATATGAAGTTATAACTAGAAAGTTATACTTCCATGTTCTTGAACTTATAAAGTAACTTTAGTTCAAGAAAGTATGAGATCAAGATTAACTTGTAATACTTGACCCTTAATGACAAACACGAACTAAAACATGTACAAAATGATGAATATAAACTAATTAAACAAGTAACAAGTTTATGGTTGTTCATACTTGGAAAGATTCAAGCCAAGGCTTGATCCTTAAGAAAGTAAACTTTAAGTTTACAAACATGAACACAAGTAATGATTTTACAACTCATGAACTTTCAATCTTTCAAAACATTAAATGTAGAACATAAACTAGAAAGTTAGGTTCTTGTATGTTCTTGTATGAACAAGATAAAATGAAGAACAAACTAGAAATCTTGGTTCTAAATTAACAACAAACAACTACAAGTAAGTAAACAATAATCAAAGACAAGTAAATGATGATGAAGATGTGAGTATGTTTCGGTTTTTAGAGCAAAGAAAGAAGAGAAAAATTTGTTCAAGTTACCTACAATGTAGAGAGAAAATGAGAGAAAAAAAAAGAGAAGTAAGTTGATGTGTGTGTAAAGTGAAATGAAACAAGAGAATACTAGTAGATAAGTTAATCAAAAAAAAGTTTTGAATCCTCCCTTTGTCCCACTATGGCCGACGGTTTCACAAGGGGAAAGGGGAAGGAAAAAGTCCACTAGTTACTTCATGTATTTGGCTCAAAAAAATGGTAATAAGGTTGCATGGTGTTGGAACAAGGTGTAAGTATGTAGTAACTAGATTCTATACGCACTAATCAATCTAGTTAGGCCTTAAAGTAATACTTGCATAATGAGGTAGGCTAATTAGTCCATTAAGATAAGAAGGGTGGGCTTCTAAGTCCATTAACATTAATAAAAGTCCAAGTTCAAGTAATTAACAAGTTAATCCAACAAAGCCCAAGTAATTAACTATTAACACTAGTTAATTAAAAATGATTAATAATAATTAATCATGGATGCAAATAATATCCAAAATATTATTCGTGAAAAGTTGGTGTGTCACAAAGATGGTTTGGGCCATGTAAAGTCATGTACGGTAACAAGTAAATGCATAAAAATACATTCATTAACACGTAAGCATTAATAATAAACATTATTAATTAAACGTTGGAAAAATCCAGGGTCGTTACATTACCCACCTGTTAAAGAAAATTTTGTCCTAAAATTTTATGCTGAGGTAGATGGAGGAGTTGGGAAAAGGTGAGGATACTTCTGCATCATTTGATCCTCTCGTTCCCAGGTAAACTCAGGTCCTCGTTTGGCATTCAATCGTACTCGAACGATCGGAATCTTGTTGCATTTCAAGTTTTGACCTCACGATCCATAATCTTGACAGGTTCTTCCACGAAGTGGAGTTTGTCATCAATTGTAAGTTCTTCCAGTGGTTTGATAAGTTCGGGTGCAGCAAGACACTTTTTCAAGTTTGACACGTGGAAGGTAGGATGAACTGAGCTCAATTGTGCTGGAAGATCCAAACGGTAAGAAACGGGTCCAACACGTTCCAAGATTTCAAAAGGACCAATATATTGCGGGTTTAACTTTCCGCGCTTTCCAAAACAAATCACACCTTTCCAAGGTGCAACCTTCAACATTACACGATCACCCACGTTGAATTTAAAGTCTTTACGTTTAAGGTCGGCATAACTCTTTTGAAGATCACGGGCCGTCTTAAGTCTCGCTTGAATTTGAGCAATCTTCTCCGTCGTTTTGTGGACTACCTCGGCTCTGGTGATTTGCTTTTCGCCTACTTCGGCCCAACAAATAGGAGATCGGCACTTACGGCCATACAATGCTTCAAAAGGTGCAGCATTAATACTCGAGTGATAACTGTTGTTGTATGAGAATTCGGGTAGCGGCAAATGCCTTTCCCAAGCCTTTCCGAAATCAATGACACATGCACGCAACATGTCCTCCAAAGTCTGAATCGTGCGCTCGCTTTGCCCGTCAGTCTGTGGATGATACGCGGTACTCATGTCAAGATGGGTTCCCATGGCTTCTTGTAAAGAACGCCAAAATCTGGAAGCAAAACGGGGATCGCGATCTGAGATGATCGATAAAGGTACACCATGACGAGATACAACCTCTTTGATGTATAGTTGAGAAAGTCTCTCCATCATATCCGTTTCCTTCTCTCCATCGTATCCGTTTACTTCATAGCTAGGAAATGTGCAGACTTGGTAAGACGGTTAACGATAACCTAAATGGTATCGTATCTGCCCACCGTCTTTGGTAGCTTGGTAATGAAATCCATTGTTATCCTTTCCCACTTCCATTATGGGATTTCCGGTTGTTGGAGTAACCCAGAAGGTCTTTGATGTTCGGCCTTAACTTTCGAACAAGTCAAACACTTACCAACATAAGTTGCAACGTCCTTCTTAAGATTGGGCCACCAATACTGTTCTTTAAGATCGTGGTACATTTTGCCCTCCTGGATGAATCGAATATCTCGACTTATGGGCTTCATCTAGTATAAGGTTCCGTAGATCTCCATAACAAGGTACCCAAATTCTTCCGGCATAACATCGGAGTCCAGTCTCCTTAACCTCGAATCGAGAGACAAGTATGTTCAAATGTTTGTGAGATATATTATCCTCTTTGAGAGCCTCATCTTGGGCTACTCGGATCTGGCTGTTGAGATTTGAATGGATGGTGATGTTCAGAGCCCATATACGAAGAGGTGCCGTCGTCTCCTTTCGGCTTAAAGCGTCAGCTACAACATTGGCCTTGCCAGGATGATAACGAAGTTAACAATCGTAGTCATTCAATGTCTCGATCCATCGACGCTGTCTCATGTTCAGTTGTTTCTGATCGAAGATGTGTTGTAGACTCTTGTGGTCGGTGAAGATAGTACTCTTAGTCCCATACAAATAGTGTCTCCACAATTTGAGCGCAAAGATAACGGCTCCAAGCTCGAGATCATGAGTAGTGTAGTTCCGTTTATGAATCTTCAGTTGTCGGGAGACGTAAGCGATAACCTTTGTTCATTGCATCAGTACACAACCAAAACCACTTTTTGATGCATCGCAATAAACGACGAAATCGTCACTGGCTTCAGGAAGTGATAAGATAAGTGCGGTGGTTAACTTCTTTTTCAAGGTTTGAAATGCTGATTCCTGTTTGGGTTCCTAAATGAACTTCTTGCCCTTGTGAGTCAGTGGGGTTAAAGGACGTGCAATCAGAGAGAAACCTTCAATAAATCTTCGGTAGTAACCGGCGAGACCTAAAAACTGACGAATGTGAGTCAGAGTAGTGGGAGTCTCCCACTTGCTGATAGCTTCAATCTTGGCGGGATCAACTTTGATACCCTGGTCGCTCACAACATGACCCAGAAATTGAACTTCCTTCAACCAAAATTCACACTTGGTGAATTTGGCGTAAAGTTGTTCTTGTATCAAAAGTTCGAGCACTAGTCGGAGGTGTTGCTCATGCTCTTCTTCACTCTTGGAGTAGATGAGGATATCATCTATGAAGACGATAACGAACTTATCCAGGTATGGCTTGCAGACACGATTCATGAGATCCATGAACACGGCAGGTGTGTTGGTTAAACCGAATAGCATCACGAGAAACTCATAATGACCATAACGAGTTTTGAATGCAGTCTTCATCACATCGCTCTCTTTCACCCTCAACTGGTGATAACCGGATCATAAATCGATCTTAGAGTAAACGCTCAATCCTTGTAGTTGATCAAAAAGATCATCAATTCGGGGAAGAGGATACCGATTCTTGATCGTCAATTTGTTGAGTTCACGATAGTCGATACACATGCGGAAGGATCCGTCCTTCTTCTTCACAAACAAAACAGGTGCGCCCCAAGGCGAGAAACTTGGTTGGATGAACCCACGGTCTAGCAGTTCTTGTAATTGGCTCTGCAACTCTTGCATTTCGGAAGGTGCGAGTCGATAAGGTGCGTGAGCTATGGGTGCAGCTCCTGGCACTAAATCGATCTGAAACTCTACTGCTCTCGGTGGTGGTAATCCAGGCAATTCTTCCAGAATGACATCGGAAAATTCGTTCAAAATTCGAACATCATTCACACTCTTCACCTCGGTTTCTAATGTTTTCACAAGTGCTAGAATAGCAAGACATCCTTTCTTCATAATCTTTTGTGCTTTCACGCAACTAATGAGACTCAGTCCGTAAATAACCAGTGGCTCACCATCTCCTTGTGGTATGCGAAGGGCTTTATCTCCACAGATAATGTCGGCCCTTATCTTGGTCAACCAGTCCATACCGACAATAACATCAAAGCTTCCCAACTTAATGGGTATCAAGTCAATCTCGAAATCCACACCAGCTATGTTGATAATAGCTCCTCGACTAATATGGTCAACTTTCTCAAGTTTTCCATTGGCTACCTCTATAAGCATACTCTCCTTTAAAGGAACTAACGACCAATTTATCTTATCGCAAAAGTGTCTACATACATAACTTCTATCGGCACCAGTATCAAATAGGACAGAAGCTAATAGATTCTTGATAGTGAATATACCTGTCACCAAGTCGGGGTTCTCACGAGCATCCCTTGCATTTACATTGAAAGCTCTGCCACGCGGTGGTCCGCTGTCTTTTCGCTTGTTGAGACACTCATTTCTGAAGTGGCCCATTTGTCCGCATTCATAACACTTTCTCGGTCCATTGGGGTTCGGCTTCCCAGTCATGGTGGTGATCTTGCAGTCCCTGCCAATATGCCCGGTCTTTTTGAATTTTTCACAAACAACGTTACAATACCCGGTATGGTGCTTGTAGCACCTCTTGCACTGTGGTAGAGTACCTTTGTAGTTGGGGTTCGAGTTGGTGTTCGGATTGGGATTCCCACCGTTGTTGTTTCCTTTGAAACCCTCATGTCGCTTCGCCGGGTTTTGATCATAGGCACTACCCTTGTTGTTATCCCACTTTCGCTTATCACTACTACCCGCTTCGGATTTTTCCTTTTCCGGTTCATCGATGATGATTTGGTTCATTAAGGTATGCGCCATGCACATTGCTTCCGGGACATTGGGTGGCTTAGACGAGGTGACGTTTCCCTTAATGGACTTAGGAAGTCCCCAAAAGTACCTTTCCATACGCTTGAACTCCGGGGTAACCATGGTAGGACACATCAGGGCTAGTTCCAAATACCTACGATTGTAACCATCGAGATTGTTTCCCACAACCTTCAACTGCATAAACTCAATCTCCATCTTCTGGATCTCGGTCCTAGGGCAATATTCCTCCATCAGGACCCCTTTGAATTCCTCCCATGGGGTAGTGATATTGCTTAATATATGCATATTCTTAGTCGCAATATCAGTCCTAAATGTTATGATTTTTATTTGTATTCGAGTAGTTTTCGGTTTGTAATTGGTTAAAATGTCCAAAGCGTGGAATGAAATGCTATTATGGATTTTTAATGATATAAAGATCAAAATAAAGATATAATGAAGATTTCTAATGAGCAAAAAAAAGCCTACAACGCCGCGCCTCAAGACTACAAGTTAAAACGATCGAAATCACGAAATCTGCGCGCCTGCACGAAAAAAATCATAACTAAATCATACGGACTCGAAAAAAGGCGAATCAGGTGTCCAGACGTCCGTAACTCAAAAATCTACAACTTTCATTAAGATACCTTACGCGAAGCGCGTACTTATCTACGCGAAACGCGTAGTTTTACGTCCAGATTTAGATTCCAAGTTCACGTGGGACAGCAGGCTGCAGAATTAAAGTAATGTTCTGTCCAGAAAAAGATTGCAACTTTTCACGTGGGCCAGCTCTTTTTAATTCCTTTATACTCGAGCAGGTAGCACACCAGTACTAATTTATCAATACTTTCATAGAGGAGCAGTTGAATGTTTTAAAAAATTCTTGGGGATCCACTCTTCTAATGATATAATACGGAGTACTAGTATACATAGAAAAAGAAGACACATACACAAGTACGCAAAAGGGATAGAGAGCAGATACATCATCACAAAATTATTTTTATTTCTCTCAAGTATTCGTACCATTTTATTTTTCTTACTCCGTATTAATTTCAGTTCTATGTTTCAATATTTAGGATAATTTCAATATTAAGGGTGTATTGTTCGTGATTAAGGGTATTATTGTGCGAGTGCAAGGGTGTTGTCATTTTCCATGTCTACCGTTTGCAGTTAATAAATTGAAGCTTTGTTTGTAAGTTGTTCTATTTAATTTTTCGCTATTATCTTTATTATTGTTATGGTTATTATTATTAGTTGTAGCATTTTTATTACTATCATTTTGTTAGAATTATTATTATTGTTATTATTGCCATGTTTACTATATTATGTTTGTATTTTTACTCCCGTACCATTATTATGATTAGTTAGTTTACTCCCGTGTTTGCTTAGATGTAGAACCCCTCGATTATGGATTGTTATCATTTAGAACATTAAAATGTAACTTTGATTATCTTTAATATTGTGCCTAGCCAAAAGAACCATTGTTATATAATTAGATATTTAACCCTATCACTTAATTTATTAGATAAAAATAATGAAAGTTATTTTTATTGATATAGGTTATGCTTTAACACTAAAAGTGATTTAGACGAACTTATGGATAAATTATTGACACCAATTTAGAAATAAGATTCGGTGGTTTGAGTAATATTATAGTATATATAATCGTGAAATTGTAAAAAGGGAAACCGTTACGATTTAAGTTTTGGTGAAAGTCAAAACTCGACTAGGTCTCAATTTAGATAATCGGGGTATAGTTAACTATCTAAAATAAGATCCAATGAAAATTAGATTGAGTTTAGTTAGTTAAGATGTTATTTAGATCATTTTAGATATTGTGTTCAATCAAAAGATCCATTATTATATAAATTTAATACTTAATCCCAGCCACATAGTTTATTGAATCGTTTAGCGAAAGTTAAATTGGTAACATATAAAATATGCTTCAAACACTATTTTGTGATCTAGACAAAACGTAGGATTACATTCCTGACAAAAATATAAGAATACGAATTTGGTGATTGGGTGATATTATAGTTTACATAGTCATGAAATTATAAGAAGGGAAACCAATATAATTTAGGTTTTAATGAAAGTTAAAACTACGTTGAATCACAATTTGAATGATCGGGTATAGTTTTCTTTGTTAAGACGAGATTAGCGAAAGTTAAGTTGAATCTTAGTAAATCAATATTTTATGAAATCGAGAGGTTATCACGAAGTTATATACTATATAATATTGTACTCGGACTTAACAACAATCCATAGTAAATTGATTATGAATTGTCTATGATTCATATCAATGAGGGGGACGAAATCTAAGTAAATACACTTTCTTATATTTTTATTTCTTGTAATTTTTATTATTATTTTAGTTAATTATATTCAAAACCAAAAACCAATTAAATCCCACTTAAAAGTATAATTAATTGTCATTAAGTTCTTGAATACGCTTCTCCCTGTAGAACGAACTTGACTTGCCAGTATCTATTGCTGCACGATCGGGACCAGTTGCCCGTAGTGTGAAAATATTTATTAGTTAGTTTAGTTGTAAAATTTAAAGGTCGGTTTTATCACATCAACTTTTTGGCGCCGCTCCCGGGGAGAAATTGTTCATTCAGGAATTTAATTACTTTTAGTTATTTGATCCTTTCGTCGGGATTTATTTTCCTACGAAAGTTCTGTTTTATTTTTCTCTTTGTTCTTTTTAAATTTCAACTAGGTTCCAGTCATACTGTAATATGGATGATTTTGAGAATATGACCATGGAAAATCTTTTTAATGCCCAACAATTTAATTAATACTCTCAAACAAGTTTTTGATGATAATTGGTGCGATTCATCTATGTTTAATAGGGTTGAAACTACATATATTTGTGAAAATTGTGGAGGTTACCATTTGACTTGGGAATGTGATTATCATATTTCCATGGATCAAATGGAGAGTTATGAACCCATGAACTATATATGGAATGACTATCAAGAGAATAACTCGAATCCAAATTTTTATTATCCAAACCAACCTTATTACGATTCCCCACAAATTTATCAACAATACCAATTTTCTAACCAAATGCCACAAAATTTTCAACAAACTCAAAATGAAGAAAATTACTCGTATGATTTTCAAAATATTATGATGAGTTTTATTGAAAGTCAAACCGAAACTAGGGAATTAATAAATCAACAATGGCAACAAAATCATACATCTATTCAAAATCTAGAAAGAGAAATGGAGCGTTTGTTTACTATTCTTTCGAAAAGACAATCAGATGATTCATCGTTTTAGTCTTCATATTGTTATCCTAACCCTATTTTACAGGTTCCAAATGAACAAACAGTTAAACAGGAGGACAAGGTGTAAATTGAAATTGTAAAAATAAATTCACAGGAACCTCTTGAATTAAAAGAATATGAAACCTCTATGAAATATATAAATAGGATAAGTCAAAATGAATATGTAGTAAATGGAAAGAATAATGATGAGGATTCTAATTCCGGGGTCGAAGTGGTAGAACCGGTTATTCATACACCCGAGAACTTTTCAGTTTATAATAATTCACTCGGGTATAATTGAGATAATGAGGGGGTCGAGTTGATGAAATCATCAGGGATCAGTGAGGATGAGGAGTTTAATATATTAAAACCACTTGAGGAGTCACCTTCTCATGTTGAATTCGTATATCCTCAAGAGGTTAACACTTGGAATACCTTGAAAGATGATCCATTTGGGCAGGATCCACCTAGGAGAATAAATTTTTTATTGCAAGCCGCACTTAGAGAAGAGTTGTGCGTTGACTCTCGGGTTGAGTCATCCTTTTTCGGTCAACTGAAAAAGTATTTATCTGATATATTATATACCACCTGAGATGTAAATGAATGGCTCACTCTTCTGATTTGTGGAACTTTCTCCACTGATTTTACATGTCGTCCGATAAATATAGAAAAATTTGACCCCGCTACACAATAAAGTGTGGGGTCGAGTCGAGAAAACGACTTGTTGAAAAAATCATGTTTTGAGTGCCCTTTTTTATTCATTATGTGATTTATAAAATTAAAGTCTAAAAAAAATATATTAAAGTATGTTTATTTCTTAAAATTTTAAAATTTTTAACTTTTTAATAAATTAAATTATATAAATTTGAATTTTAAAATTTATAAACGGATAAAGACTAGGTTTTATAACCAAACTTTCCATTATAAGAAATATAAATTTTGTAAATGATATTTTAAAAATTTAATTAGTTACTAAGTTGAAAAAAAAAATTGTGTTTTTAGTTTATTATATTTTTGTTTATTTACATATATACAAAAATTTCAAGTGTGGGGTAAAATTTTTGTACTATTAATGTACAACCCCATCTTGTGTGTGATTAATATGTTTGTTGACAGGTACTTCTGATGATGATGCATTCAACACAAAGAGACACCAAATTTATATTGTGATAAAAGGATTTGATATGTTCATACGATAAGCATTTAACGATCTCCAATTTTTAACCAAGGAAGTTCTAACTACCTTTACACTTTTTGTCCTCTCAAATTTATACATTATTATCTGATTTTATGTAATGAGGGCATTACATAATCTTAAGTGTGAGGTGGGGATATATAAATTCTCGAGAACTTATAACTTGGTCATTTTTTACAAAAATTTTTGAAAAATTTTAAACAAATATACATAAGTTATTTGATTAAAACATCTAAAAAGAAAACCAAGTATAACCGAATTTATAAACCCATACGTTTAGAACTATCTATCACGTGTTTCTATGAAGTTTATTGCAGATGTCATTGCTTTGGAATGTATAAACCTGTTTATCCCATTGATGCGAGTAATAAAGGATGAATCAAGTCCATCCTTAAAGGAAATAAAGTCTTCCGAATGTCGTTTCACTTGGTATAGCATACTTCCTAAACTATATCATTTCATACTAATATCATATCACGATATAAAAGTACCGTGGGAAGAGAAAGTCTTGAACTTTCAACTTGAAAATAAACTTGGTAGGGTAAATCCAAGTCGCTATCCAGTGCAAGACCGATTACGGTGTATAAGCTGGAGCAGGATCTGTCCCGCGCGATAGCTTAGTCTTCGCAGTTTTAACCCTTGAATTGAAATGTACAAATTGTCGTAAAAGACCGATAGAAATATCGCATCAGGGGGCGCCCGGTTAAGAGTTCCATGATACTACAATCATGGGGGCGGATAGCTTGCTAATCGCCGACTGAGACTACGGTTTTCAGTTACCCTCAACCGAAATTTGAGGTTAAAATCGGAAAACGTGTATAGTGTAAAAACTAACATGACATTTTAAAAAAATCATAAAACGTTTTCACAAGGTCCAATTTTCCCTAAGGATCCAAATTTTTAACTTTTCGTGAGACTTTAATCACGAAATTTCAACTTCATTTCTGTTTCCAGAATTTCATTTCGTGTGGTGTGTGTGATCCAATAAATATCATGTGGTGTTTTCAAGTCGTTTCATAAAGCGTGTGTTTTCATTTCGTGTGGTGTGTGTGTGTGTGTGATGAATGTCTGATATGGAAATTATGTAATATTTCGAGTCTATTAAAAACTGTTATTGCTTGAGGACAAGCAACGTTCAAGTGTGGGGTAATTTGATATTGCTTAATATATGCATATTCTTAGTCGCAATATCAGTCCCAAATGTTATGATTTTTATGTGTATTCGAGTAGTTTTCGGTTTGTAATTGGTTAAAATGTCCAAAGCGTCGAATGAAATGCTATTATGGATTTTTAATAATATAAAGATCAAAATGAAGATATAATGAAGATTTCTAATGAGCAAAAAAAAGACTACAACACCGCGCCTCAAGACTACAAGTTAAAACGATCGAAATCACGAAATCTGCGCGCCTGCACAGAAAAAATCATAACTAAATCATACGGACTCGAAAAAAGGCGAATCAGGTCTCCAGACGTCCGTAACTCAAAAATCTACAACTTTTATGAAGATACCTTATGCGAAGCGCGTACCTATCTACGCGAAACGCATAGTTTACGTCTAGATTTAGATTCCAAGTTCACATGGGACAGCAGGCTGCAGAATTAAAGTAATGTTCTGTCCAGAAAAAGATTGCAACTTTTCACGTGGGCCGGCTGCTTTTAATTCCTTTATACTCGAGCAGGTAGCACACCAGTACTAATTTATCAATACTTTCATAGAGGAGCAGTTGAATGTTTTAAAAAAATTCTTAGGGATCCACTCTTGTAATGATATAATACGGAATACTAGTATACATAGAAAAAGAAGACACATACACAAGTACGCAAAAGGGATAGAGAGCAGATACATCATCACAAAATTATTTTTATTTCTCTCAAGTATTCGTACCATTTTATTTTTCTTACTCCGTATTAATTTTAGTTCTAAGTTTCAATATTTAGGATAATTTCAATATTAAGGGTGTATTATTCGTGATTAAGGGTATTATTGTGCGAGTGCAAGGGTGTTGTCATTTTCCATGTCTACCGTTTGCAGTTAATAAATTGAAGCTTTGTTTGTAAGTTGTTCTATTTAATTTTTTGCTATTATCTTTATTATTGTTATTGTTATTATTATTAGTTGTAGCATTTTTATTACTATCATTTTGTTACAATTATTATTATTGTTATTATTGCCATGTTTACTATATTATGTTTGTATTTTTACTCCCGTACCATTATTATGATTAGTTAGTTTACTCCCGTGTTTGCTTAGATGTAGAACCCCTCGATTATGGATTGTTATCATTTAGAACATTAAAATGTAACTTTGATTATCTTTAATATTGTGCCTAGCCAAAAGAACCATTGTTATATAATTAGATATTTAACCCTATCACTTAATTTATTAGATAAAAATAATGAAAGTTATTTTTATTGATATAGGTTATGCTTTAATACTAAAAGTGATTTAGACGAACTTATGGATAAATTATTGACACCAATTTAGAAATAAGATTCGGTGGTTTGGGTAATATTATAGTTTATATAATCGTGAAATTGTAAAAAGGGAAACCGTTACGATTTAAGTTTTGGCGAAAGTCAAAACTAGACTAGGTCTCAATTTAGATAATCGGGGTATAGTTAACTATCTAAAATAAGATCCAATGAAAATTAGATTGAGTTTAGTTAGTTAAGATGTTATTTAGATCATTTTAGATATTGTGTTCAATTAAAAGATCCATTATTAAATAAATTTAATACTTAATCCCTGTCACATAGTTTATTGAATCGTTTAGCAAAAGTTAAATTGGTAACATATAAAATATGCTTCAAACACTATTTTATGATCTAGAAAAAACGTAGGATTACATTCCTGACAAAAATATAACAATACGGATTTGGTGATTGGGTGATATTATAGTTTACATAGTCGTGAAATTATAAGAAGGGAAACCATTATAATTTAGGTTTTAATGAAAGTTAAAACTACGTTGAATCACAATTTGAATGATCGGGTATAGTTTGCTTTGTTAAGACGAGATTAGCGAAAGTTAAGTTGAATCTTACTAAATCAAGACTTTATGAAATCGAGAGGTTATCACGAAGTTATATACTATATAATATTGTACTCGGACTTAACAACAATCCATAGTAAATTGATTATGAATTGTCTATAATTCATATCAACGAGGGGGACGAAATCTAAGTAAACACACTTTCTTATATTTTTATTTCTTGTAATTTTTATTATTATTTTAGTTAATTATATCCAAAACCAAAAACCAATTAAAACCCACTTAAAAGTATAATTAATTGTCATTAAGTTCTTGAATACGCTTCTCCATGTAGAACGAACTTGACTTGCCAGTATCTATTGCTGCACGATCGGGACCAGTTGCCCGTAGTGTGAAAATATTTATTAGTTAGTTTAGTTGTAAAATTTAAAGGTCGGTTTTATCACATCAGGTAGCAAATGCCTCATCAATACCCTTTGCTTAAGCCAAAGTGTTCCACCAAGTTAGTGCGCCGTCTGACAGCGTACATGAAGCAAACTTGGTTTTGTTCGCCTCTGAGCAGTTACTAACTCGAAACACAGATTCTAATTTCTCAAACCACCTAGTGAGACCATGTGATGACCCGAAAATTTTTGACCAAATTTAAACTTAATCTTTGTATGATTAACATTTTCGACACGATAAGCAAAGTCTGTAAAACTGAATCTCAAAATTTTTGAACTATTCAAATACCTTTCGGTTGTTCTCGACGATTCGCGAACAATTATATGTATATAGATACATATATATATATATATATATTATAACTTGAAAACGTAACAATGTATTAATTGTTTAATACCGTACATTAAACTTATTGGTTTAAATATTTATTTGAAAATATATGATAAGTTGGAATATTAATTATATGAATAACTTGTGACGTATATTTAAAACGTGTTTATGAATGTTGAAAATATATATTAACTTGGTCATAAAACGATTTGTTATTATATATATATATATATATATATATATATATATATATATATATATATATATCAACAAATAGCGAGACAATAATTTATAGAAGTAAATGACCAAAACACTCGAAAGTTTAAGATACACTTTGAATGATATAGTTTATTGATAATTTAAGACTATATTTTGACAAAGGTATGAGTCACAAAACGTAAATTACGAGTTTTCTAAGCGTACGAAAATGCGTTCGAGAAACCAGAACCGGGACATAAGTCGAGTGACAACGTACGAGTCATCGGAACGAAAATTACAAGTCAACTATGCACATGAATTTAATATAATATATAATTAATTATTTAAATTATATATATTATATTTAATTATGTCGACAAACAAGAAAACAAAAAATATGTGAGCTGGATCTGACGGTCATGCGATCGCATGAGAAATAGGCATAAAACCCATGCGATCGCATGGGCATCAGAATCAGGAATTATGGCTATAAATACCAGGTTTCTGCTCGAGTTCTTTTACACATATATTACTTCGTAAGTATTTAATTATTATAATTATTATAATTATTATTATTATTATTATTATTATTATTATTATTATTATTATTATATTATTAAGATTATTATTATTATTAATCTTAATATTTTTAGTAATATTATACATAAAATATTACGACGAGGTCATGAGCGTGTCACTTTCAAAACAAGCTTCAAACGGGATAGAACTAAGGAAATCATGGGTTATAGCTATGGAGGTTATGGGTAATGTTCATGGGTATTGTTCGCAAGTCAAACCTAGTATTTATCATCTCTGTTGCGTCTACGTACTTTCCTGCAATATTGAATCTCAATATTGATACGTGAGCATTCATATCTTATCTTTTATATATTAATAGTGTATACATGTCTAGTGCTCGAGTATATATTTATACATGCTTGTATGCTAAATTTCGTCGTTGAACAGTTTATAATGAATCACGAATTAAATACATATATTACTGGTAAAAGGTATATGGTATACATGTTTTCGGAAAGCTGGCGAAAAATCAATAACTTTTAATTTAGAAATCGCGTAATTTCGATGAACGAATCAAAAGATATGGTCAACTGAATTATAATTGATGTTAATTGGAATTGCTTTTGAATCTACAATTAATATTTAAACAACCTGTTTATGAGATTGATAAAATACTACTAGCCAAGTAAATGAATCCTTATATAAGGCACGTCTCGTTTTGTTGAACAATTGTCAAAATTGACTTTTTAAAATGACTTTTGTATGTCGATCTCGAGCATTAGGATTGTGATACACTATAACCCAACCTAGTTTATTAGACATGTATTGACCAACATATGTTCTCTAGGTTGAGATCTATGGTTAATCTTGCATTCCGAGTTACGGTCACTTTTTGATGAATGACCTTATGTGCTGCTAAGGTGAGTTTCATTTGCTCCCTTTTTAATTGCTTTTGCAATATATATTTTTGGGCTGAGAATACATGCACTTTATTTTAAACGCAATGGATACAAGTACATACTAAATTCTACACTGAGTCTGAACCGAAAATCCCTTAGCTTTGGTAACTAGTAACTGCCAGTTATAAGAACTGGTGGGCGCGAGTAGTAGTATATGGATCCATAGGGCTTGATATCCCCGTTCGAGCTAGAGCGCTAGCCTTTTAACGGACATATGCTATTTGAGAAGCGTACACGTTGGTTTGCGTGTATTATTAAGATGATTATACAAAGGGTATAAAATATATATACGTTAAGTTTAGTTACCAGGGTGCTCAATTTCGTAGAATATTTTGATAAACGTTTCTGGATGAAACAACTGAAAACTTGTGATTCACTTTTATATACAGATTATGCGCAACATTAAAACTATGAACTCACCAACCTTTGTGTTGACACTTTTAAGCATGTTTATTCTCAGGTTTCTAGAAGTCTTCAGCTGTTTGCTTATATGTTAGACAAGCTATGTGCATGGAGTCCTACATGACATATTTTTCAAGGAAACGTTTCATTCACCAAATCATCACCACGTATCTTATTTTGACTGCATTGTCAACGGAACTACTATTGTAAACTATTAATTACGGTGATTGTCTATATGTAGAAATCATCAGATGTCGAAAACCTTTGATTTAAATATTTATTTATGGTGTAACTTTTCAAAAGAATGCAATGTTTACAAAATGTATCATATAGAGGTCAAATACCTCGCAATGAAATCGATGAATGACGTGTTCGTCCGTATGAATTTGGAGCGATCGTCACAGTTGGTATCAGAGCGTTGGTCCTAGTGAACCAGGTCTTGCATAAGTGTGTCTAACTGATAGTTGTTAGGATGCATTAGTAAGTCTGGAATTCGACTGTGTCTGCATGTCAAAAGTTTTGCTTATCATTTCTTGTCAGAAATTACCTGTCTATCATCTTAAGTCTAAACACGTCTTATTGCGTTGATTGCATAGATAGTGTATAGACAAAATTTATATCTTGGCATATCTATTACAGTAAACTTTGACTGCAATCTTCCGAAAATTTCTCCGTAATTTACGAGACTTTGGTATTATATATACATATGTAAATTATGTATTGAAGAGTACCAATCTAAATTCTATAATCTATTTCATATCAAAAATCATCTCTCTAATTATACAAGATGGATCCCATATCTAGTTCAAATTCCTTAAATTCCGACATCTATTTCGATATGGATATTCACCTGAACTCTGAAGAAAGTGTAACCGGAATGGATCAACCAATCAGCCATCACCTATTCTGGATGAATTGGGGATGGGTTCATAGCCTACTTAATCATTGGAGACAAGAAGAAGGTGATCCCTTCCATCCACCACATTCACCTCTTGGCGAAGAACCTGAAGCACTTACCGGTGAACCTATTCGTAATACTATTTTCTCTCTCATTTCCAGAGTATCTCATCATGATTATATAATATCCCCTATTATAAATCTTATTTATCTGATCGTCCGAACCACCGATCATCTCGGTATAATAGAAGAAGTCAACGAGCTTCGTGCTCGGGTAGTGGCTTTGGAGAATATGGTGCAAGGGTTACGAACACCAGCAACAGCACCCGTAGCATAACCGGTACCACCATCATCCACACCAACAGGATCATTACCACCACCAACATCAACATCCACATCCCACACCTCAACATCACAATCTGTACCTCGGATATCAACATTATACACACCATACGTACCAAGAAGTACCAGCCACGAAAAACGATGAAGTATGGATTCATAACTTCATCAGAGAAACATTCTACGATGATTATGTAATTTTTAAAGTTTAGAGATTATCTATTCTAGCCTTAACCGTAAATCAGATAGAGTAGAAACCCTTATCCGAATGGTGTAAGATACAAGCTAGACTTGTTTTACCAACAGCATCAACAGTACCCTTAGCCTCACCAGCACAGTCAGTGCTGTCAACATCGTCAGAATCAGCAGCACCTCTAACATCACAAGCTCCTTCAGTTCAAGAAAGCAGCGTGGACATCATTACGAGTCAACAACGAGTATATTGTATCAATGAGTTATGAAGTAATAACTCAATTCATCTAAAGAATTTATATGTATATCTTATATATATAAATTTTAAAACCATCATGAATCTTTTCGTACTAAGCTATTACGTGTAAATTTTAAGGGGTAAATACTACTCGGTTAATTCATATTACTAATATGCTATGATGTACATCCTTCGTTAATAACTTAACCATCGTTAACTACAAATATCTGTTTCAACTCAATGAATTCCATTTCATAATGAACTTAGAGTATTAATCAATTACATGTTTGATTTTACACTTTTATCTTTGATGTACACGAAACTTTCTAGAAAACATCATTTATATCTTATGAAGTTCATAAGAATTCCATGAGCATCAACATCCTTCACCGAGGAATAAGAATAAATAATGAAGTATTGATTTCATTAATGAAATACTCCGCGAAGATTATGTAATCCTTAATGTTTTAGAGATTATTCATTCAATTCAAAAATTAAATGAGCTTAATATGATATTAACTCATCAAATCTGTATTACATCTGAAGAAAATATACATACATACATTTTCATAAAGACGGTAATAAAAAAAAATTCTTTTGTACAAAGTATTAATTGTGAAATCTTTAACGGGTAGGTAATACTCGGGAAATATATAAGTTCACAATTAATATGTTATACTGTACATTCTTCAACTTTGATTCAAAAATTATTAACTATGCTCACAGCGATATACAATCGTTTCCATACAAATTCAATTACATATTATGATTTTGAAAAATCAGAATCCAAGCCAAGATTTAACAGAAAACATCACTCTTAGATTCTTACATCTTTCAAATGCTATACTTTGACTTCAAAACTGTGCTAGAACATCACTTCTATTCATAAACCCAGAAAGAAAAAAAAATTTGTATCGTTCAAAATCTAGAACATCATATGTATCTTGACAATTACAATCTTCATTCAAACCCTTCAAACTTTTGAAAACACATCGAATTGATAACCAGCGATTCGGTTATGATAACTTTGAATGCTGATGAAGCAGCAAAAACTGTAAACGACCTTAACATCCAAAAGTTTGATGATAAAGTTGGCAAAGCTCAGAAAAAGAGAAGGTTTGGAACTGGAAAACGGATTGAGCAAAGTATGAAGGAGGCTGTGGATAAATCACAAAGACTAAACCTGCCTTCAAAGAATCCAAATTATTCAGTATCTGCTGAAGCCATTAACGAATACCTTGCTTCCGAATCTAAACCCTTGCGGACAATATTCTTCATCATCCTCTGATATTAGAAATTCTAAGATATCATCGTATCTTTCATTATAAATATCCTCCATATTTCTGGAGATAATTCCATAATCATTCTTATCGGAAATCAATTTTCTCCTTGCGATATCTGTGTAACATCATAAAAGAAACTATTTTAGTTTCTAAATTCTGAAACCTTCGAGTTTAAAATATGAATATTTTTGAAGAGGTGTTAGGAACTGAAGCATGAGTTAGTATAATATAATGACACTTGATCAACGTGATTATATTACAGTAAGTCATGCTGAGTTTCTAATGGAACGTGATAAAGGTTCACAGATCATACCCTCATTATAAACCATGTTACATAACTCTTTCATTCTATTTAACCTCTAAACTATCAAGAAAATATCTTCTTAATGATTCGGTCTTTTTCGAGGTATTCTGGTTATTTGACAAGTCAGATTGTGCTATTACCGTTTCTTTTTTAGAATATTAATTATGTTCATTCCGAAATTCATACCTACGAATTCTGGACCATTATTCGCTTGATTTAAAGTCGGGAAGATAAAATAAAAGCATAAAGTTTCAAAATATCAATGGGAGTATATATAAATCACAGTAAATTGGAGAGAGTATTAACTGTGGATGTCAATGATTATGGAAAGACAGAAGCAGAGACATCGAAATATAAGGGAAGATATAAAACCCAACAACCACCCAGAAATTACAAACCGTGTATATCAATGCGTATAGCAATATAAATACACGGGAGAATGAAAAACACTATAACCCCAAGGTAATGGTAGAAGAAAATAACTTCTTCCGGTGGTAGATGAAAAAGAAGAATGACAGATATGAAAGTTAGGAGTATATCAAGAATCAGAACTGGATGAAGCATTTTTTTACAATCTTTTGAAAATAGGAAATGAGGAAGAAGATGTAAGAGTGATGAAAATAATGAAACGGAAGAGGTCAATTTATAGCGAAATATCAAACATAGCAATCGAGGCAAATTACGCATTTAATCAAAAGAAATCTTAATTTCCTTAAATTCCGAAAAATCAAATCTTATTTAGATTATGAAGATTTTCTATTCCTTAAATTATGGAAATCAATCGTTAATACGTCAAGAGTTAAGACGAATCTCTATTCTTCATTTCACTCTTTTACGATAACTTCTCTCATACACTTCGAATAATCGGATTGTTTTATCCATATTATTTAATGGTGATAAAACTCTATTTATCAACACATATACGACATGAAAACATTTTTATTGTTAGTCATGACGACCTCACTCAAATTTTGGGACGAAATTTCTTTAACGGGTAGGTAATGTGATGACCCGGAAATTTTTGACCAAATTTAAACTTAATCTTTGTATGATTAACATTTCCGACACGATAAGCAAAGTCTGTAAAACTGAATCTCAAAATTTTTGAACTATTCAAATACCTTTCGGTTGTTCTCGATGATTCGCGAACAATTATATGTATATAGATACATATATATATATTATAACTTGAAAACGTAACAATGTATTTATTGTTTAATACCGTACATTAAACTTATTGGTTTAAATATTTATTTGAATATATATGATAAGTTGGAATATTAATTGTAAGAATAACTTGCGACGTATATTTAAAACGTGTTTATGAATGTTGAAAATATATATTAACTTGGTCATAAAACGATTTGTTATTATATATATATATATATCAACAAATATCGAGACAATGATTTATAGAAGTAAATGACCAAAACACTCGAAAGTTTAAGATACACTTTGAATGATATAGTTTATTGATAATTTAAGACTATATTTTGACAAAGGTATGAGTCACAAAACGTAAATTGCGAGTTTTCTAAGTGTACGAAAATGCGTTCGAGAAACCGGAACCGGGACAGAAGTCGAGTGACAACGTACGAGTCATCAGAATGAAAATTACAAGTCAACTATGCACATGAATTTAATATAATATATAATTAATTATTTAAATTATATATATTATATATATTATATTTAATTATGTCGACAAACAAGAAAACAAAAAATATGTGAGCTGGATCTGACGGCCATGCGATCGCATGAGAAATAGGCATAAAACCCATGCGATCGCATGGGCATCAGAATAAGGAATTATGGCTATAAATACCAGGTTTCTGCTTGAGTTCTTTTACACATATATTACTCCGTAAGTATTTAATTATTATAATTATTATTATTATTATTATTATTATTATTATTATTATTATTATTATTATTATTATATTATTATTAAGATTATTATTATTATTAATCTTAATATTTTTAGTAATATTATACATAAAATATTACGACGAGGTCATGAGCGTGTCACTTTCAAAACAAGCTTCAAACGGGATAGAACTAAGAAAATTATGGATTATAGCTATGAAGGTTATGGGTAATGTTCATGGGTATTGTTCGCAAGTCAAACCTAGTATTTATCATCTCTGTTGCGTCTACGTACTTTCCTGCAATATTGAATCTCAATATTGATACGTGAGCATTCATATCTTATCTTTTATATATTAATAGTGTATACATGTCTAGTGCTCGAGTATATATTTATACATGCTTGTATGCTAAATTTCGTCGTTAAAAAGTTTATAATGAATCATGAATTAAATACATATATTACTGGTAAAAGGTATATGATATACATGTTTTCGGAAAGCTGACGAAAAATCAATAACTTTTCATTTTGAAATCGCGTAATTTCGATGAACGAATCAAAAGATATGGTCAACTGAATTATAATTGACATTAATTGGAATTGCTTTTGAATCTGCAATTAATATTTAAACAACCTGTTTATGAGATTGATAAAATACTACTAGCCAAGTAAATGAATCCTTATATAAGGCACGTCTCGTTTTGTTGAACAAATGTCAAAATTGACTTTTTAAAATGACTTTTGATAACTTTTGTATGTCGATCTCGAGCATTAGGATTGTGATACACTATAACCCAACCTAGTTTATTAGACATGTATTGACCAACATATGTTCTATAGGTTGAGATCTACGGTTAATCTTGCATTCCGAGTTACGGTCACTTTTTGATGAATGACCTTATGTGCTGCTAAGGTGAGTTTCCTTTGCTCCCTTTTTAATTGCTTTTGCAATATATATTTTTGGGCTGAGAATACATGCACTTTATTTTAAACGCAATGGATACAAGTACATACTAAATTCTACACTGAGTCTGAACCGAAAATCCCTTAGCTTTGGTAACTAGTAACTACCAGTTATAAGAACTGGTGGGCGCGAGTAGTAGTATATGGATCCATAGGGCTTGATATCCCCGTCCGAGCTAGAGCGCTAGCCTTTTAACGGACGTATGCTATTTGAGAAGCGTACACGTTGGTTTGCGTGTATTATTAAGATGATTATACAAAGGGTATAAAATATATATACGTTAAGTGTAGTTACCAGGGTGCTCAATTTCGTAGAATATTTTGATAAACGTTTATGGATGAAACAACTGAAAACTTGTGATTCACTTTTATATACATATTATGCGCAACATTAAAACTATGAACTCACCAACCTTTGTGTTGACACTTTTAAGCATGTTTATTCTTAGGTTTCTTGAAGTCTTCCGCTGTTTGCTTATATGTTAGACAAGCTATGTGCATGGAGTCCTACATGACATATTTTTCAAGGAAACGTTGCATTCACCAAATCATCACCACGTATCTTATTTTGACTGCATTGTCAACAGAATTACTATTGTAAACTATTAATTACGGTGATTGTCTATATGTAGAAATCATTAGATGTCGAAAACCTTTGATTTAAATATTCATTTATGGTGTGCCTTTTCAAAAGAATGCAATGTTTACAAAACGTATCATATAGAGGTCAAATACCTCGCAATGAAATCGATGAATGACGTGTTCGTCCGTATGAATTTGGAGCAATCGTCACAGACCAACTGGCCCCTCAGTTCCGCTAAAGTTGTGGGGCTTGCAGCTTTGAAACTCTTTGTATGTACACCCATTACGAATGGGCTGGATAACCGGTGGCCGTAGAGCTTGGGGGTTCATTTCTGCTAAAGCTGCGGCGACTCGTTCATTGATCATTTCCTCGATTTGGGCTGTGGTCGGTGTTGATCTTCCGTTGGCCATGATGTTCTAAACAAAATTTTTGACTCAAGTCAAAATTCATCATTCAAATAGTAATAATACAGTATATGGTAACCAACATGGAATCAACACATCACATGTTTATTAAGTAACGCAACTAGGTACAAATACCACAGAATCATCATACAGTAACGTAAATAGAACACCGTGCAAGAATTAAATAACGCAAACTTCCATTCATTAATAATAAGTTGCATACATCAGCATAGGTTCGTACAATACATAAGTGAAACATAAAACTACAAATGAGATTACATAATGAAATCTACTACAAAAGCCCTACGGTGATGGTGGGTGTAGGATGTCCAATACATGAGACATCTGGTCCTCGAGCTCAACTACCCGAGCATGGAGGATCTCCACCTCCCTTGTCAGTTCATCGACAGTGGGAGATGGTGGGGCAGGTGGTGCTGGTGGTGCAGGTGGTGCCGGTGGTGCAGACGATCCGGCTCCAGAAGTAGAGGCTGCGAAGCGGTAAGGCTTACGGATGAAGGGATCAGCAGGATACGGCACAAGCCGCTTACGGGCGGTAACCCTACGACACCGACCATATGCGTCAGTGAATGCTCAACCTCCATTAATCCCTGGAATAACGGTATCATCGAAACGGTACCGCTTCTTCGACGGGGTGGAAGGTGGCTGTACAGGTGCATCATCAGGGTCCTCATCAGAATTATCGTCACTGGAGTCGTCTGAGGAGGTGTCGTCGGATAAAGATTCAGCGGAGGATGGGTCGTCCGAATCATGTGGAGGTGGCTTCACGGGTGGCTATACTGGCTCTCTTCGGGCGGCCATCATCTGTCGGTATCTGGCGGGTCCGATCGGCACGAGACGTCCATCAGGAGCGCGTCGGCACCAATGGTTATGCTCATTACGGACTGGACCTTCGCCAAGATCCGCGGGAATCACAGCACCACCAGGATGGTGCTGTGGCTCCGAGGGTCCGGGGGCAAGTGGAGCTGGAATCTCCTGGAGGTCCTCGGCTCCGTCAGAGGTAACCACTGGGGCAGGTGCATGACTACTGGCACCAGAGGATGAAGCGCCAGGGTCACTGGTGGGTGTCGACGACGACATCTGGGAATCGGCAACAACGGTCGGTGAAGTGGAGGACGAGTCTGAGTCACTGTCCAAAATGATGACAGGTGGAATATCCGACATCTGAAAAAGGAAAAATAACTTTTTCCACGTCAGTAAGTCATAAAGCATGCACGTATTAGGCAAAGTAACTACGACAGTCTAGATCATGTGTAACAGTAAGTAGCATGGCAATAACGACAAGTATCATGCAATCGAAAATAGCATGCAGTAGTGAAATCATGTAATAGCATACGACATATAGTAGTAAAAGTAAGCAGCAGCATGCAGCAAGTTCTGCAGAAACAAGTAAACTAGCAAGTTGTAGATTAGTCCTATTAGTGAATCCTACTCGGTCGGGTCTTGACTCACTAATGCAACCTAATTCCCTACAACCAATGCTCTGATACCAAATGTGACGCCCCGTACTAAATCAACATGTACGGACCATCAACACCAGGATTATTAGAAGGTCAAACACTATATGTGTTTTCAAAACAAGTTTGTATTCATGATAAAAGGTGACGTCATAACTAACGTCGAATGTTTTACATCAAAAGTATGCTTCTATGAATAGAAGCAAAGATAATAGTGCGTGACCCTTAGGTCGTTACAAATCATTGTTTCAAAAGTATTAAAGTTTGAATGCAAGATAAAGTGTTTCATGCAGTGACATCTCTAGTAAAGCACAGCGGAAGTCTACGAGGCATGACTAGTACAACAGCGGAAGCAACCTTAATCACCTAAGAAAAACATGCTTAAAAATGTCAACACAAAGGTTGGGGAGCTATAGTTTAAGTATAACAGTAATGTAAGGTAGGCCACAAGATTTCAGTGCTACAAAGAGCGTTTCAAAACAGTATGTAAAGTATATGTTTAACCGTGGGCACTTGGTAACTAACTTAACGTTTATAACCCCCTGAAAGTACATTTGGTGAGTGCGTATGTATACGAAGTATTAAACACCCATTAAATGTTAGCGCTACTAGCCTGAGTGGGGATGTCAAACCCTATGGATCCATATCTAAGATTCGCGTTCACCGGTTCAAAATCCAATGAATAAACGTTACCGAGCTAAAGGGAATATTTATGCCGTTGTATAACCCACACATATATAAAGTTTAAGCACTCGTGCCTAGTATGTAAAACGTAAAACACGCATGCATTCTCAGTCCCAAAATAGTTAAAGTAAAAAGGGATGCTATAACTCACAGTGGTAAAGTAGTAGTAAAGTTGAGTCGGGAAGTAAACAAGTATGTAGGTCCGGAAAGTCATCAACCTAAGTCAAAAGTTACTAAGTCAGTAAATTGTTCCTGATAGGTTTAAAAGTATGTAAATTAGGTTTTAAGGATCATCATCATTCATCATTAAACAAAAAGTATAAAGTAAGTTTCATTCTAGAAAAGAGTTTAAAACAAAGGCTGACTTCGGTCAGTCGCCACGGCCTCTATACAAACTAAAATGAGGTAAGACCAGTGGCCATGGCTCCGCATATGAGTCCTTTAGTTGCTGTAAAAATTCCAGAACCAAACTCATCTTCGTTTGACCGTGGCGACGATTTAAGTGCGAGTAGGTCAGAATTTTCAGCACAACGTTAAAAGGACATAGTGACGTTCGGAGGGCCATAGATCCTAAACCGTAACTCAGTAAGACGAGTCTTAAATGAAAAATTAAGTGTTGCAAGTAGTTTACAGTAGCCCAGGTAGTCTGATCAGTTCCAGAAAACAGTAAACAGTGTGTTCCGGTGGGTTCTTGGTGCTTGATGTTCATCACGGTTCTCATCCTTGATGCATATAGCTTCAAGTGTACAACTCGTTGATGTGTTTACATCATCTTTACCAAGTTTTGACCATCATAACACAAGTGTAAGTCTAAGATAAGTAGCACAACTCAATTAAGTGTTGCAAGTAGTTTGATGAACCAAAGTTACATCAAGATCTTAGATTTGACACATACATGAATTATAAAAGTAATATTGAACTACAAACTTGAAGGTAAACTAAATAATCAAGATCTTAAGTTGTAGAACATAGTTCTTAGTTTGATCTTGAAGATCCTAGACCAAAAAGTCTAGATCTAAAGTTCTTAAGTTAGGTCCTAAGTATTAACACTTGAATCTTTACTTTAATGAGACCATAAGTTATAAAACTTAGATTTTCATCTAGTAAAGTGTATGTAAGCTTACAAGCTCTTGTTTATAACAAAATTAGAAAACCATAAGCTATAGAAACTTAGATCGTTCATAAGTATATGAAGTTATAACTAGAAAGTTATACTTCCATGTTCTTGAACTTATAAAGTTAACTTTAGTTCAAGAAAGTATGAGATCAAGATTAACTTGTAATACTTGACCCTTAACCAACAAACACGAACTAAAACATGTACAAAATAATGAATATAAACTAATTAAACAAGTAACAAGTTCATGGTTGTTCATACTTGGAAAGATTCAAGCCAAGGCTTGATCCTTAAGAAAGTAAACTTTAAGTTTACAAACATGAACACAAGTAATGATTTTACAACTCATGAACTTTCATTCTTTCAAAACATTAAATGTAGAACATAAACTAGAAAGTTAGGTTCTTGTATGTTCTTGTATGAACAAGATAAAATGAAGAACAAACTAGAAAGTTTGGTTCTTAATCAACAACAAACAACTACAAGTAAGTAAACAATAATCAAAGACAAGTAAATGATGATGAAGATGTGAGTATGTTTCAGTTTTTAGAGCAAAGAAAGAAGAGAAAAATTTGTTCAAGTTACCTACAATGTAGAGAGAAAATGAGAGAAAAAAAGAGAAGTAAGTTGATGTGTGTGTAAAGTGAAATGAAACAAGAGAATACTAGTAGATAAGTTAATCAAAAAAAAGTTTTGAATCCTCCCTTTGTCCCACTATGGCCGACGGTTTCACAAGGGGAAAGGGGAAGGAAAAAGTCCACTAGTTACTTCATGTATTTGGCTCAAAAAATGGTAATAAGGTTGCATGGTGTTGGAACAAGGTGTAAGTATGTAGTAACAAGATTCCATATGCACTAATCAATCTAGTTAGACCTTAAAGTAATACTTGCATAATGAGGTGGGCTAATTAGTCCATTAAGATAAGTAGGGTGGGCTTCTAAGTCCATTAACATTAATAAAAACCCAAGTTCAAGTAATTAACAAGTTAATCCAACAAAGCCCAAGTAATTAACTATTAACACTAGTTAATTAAAAATGATTAATAATAATTAATCATGGATGCAAATAATATCCAAAATATTATTCGTGAAAAGTTCGTGTGTCACAAAGATGGTTCGGGCCATGTAAAGTCATGTACGGTAACAAGTAAATGCATAAAAATACATTCATTAACACGTAAGCATTAATAATATACATTATTAATTAAACGTTGGAAAAATCCAGGGTCGTTACAAACCTCACCGCTACTTGTGGCCTAGGGTGATCCTTGTTACCATTATGGGGCGCTTGTGGATCTCGAATGCCAGGACTTAGATTCTGGTCAAGAGATCCTGGGCCGCTCGATAACAATAGATCATTCGAGTGACTTGCATGTTAGCAATGAAATTTGGGCGAGATTGTACAACGTCTTTGTTGAGGATTATAACCCGAACATTCTTAAACTAGAAGCTTACTATAAGTGGAAGCTTTCCATAAATAGTAGGTTTCCAAAAATAGAAACTTTTGAGAAATAGGAACTTTTCTCGAAAACCGTCACTGTTAATATAGTTGCTATATTAATAAACAAACTTTATGTCTGTTAGACATTAACTAATCAAAAATTATATCTCTAGGTTAAGATCTCCGATCACTTACTCTGTTCATTCTTCTTTGCGTGGAATAACTTACTTGCTACTAAGGTGAACTTGATAGCCCCACTTTTTACTGTTTCATAATTGTTTTTATAAATTTTTAGGGTGTGACACTGATCAAGCATATTTCCACCGAAGGTCGAGAATACACTTAAGTGCAATAGAGGAGGGTTTATTATGTACAGCGGCTTTAACCTCCGGTCCGGTTACCGTGATAACCCTAGCCGAGATGATGATTTCGGGAGGGTGGTTATGGCTGTTTGGCCGCCATCGAGGTGTGTCGACTGGCGGCTTAGGGAGAAACCCTACACGGCGGTGTAGGTAAAACCCTAGGAGGAGAGGAGCGTTTAAGCTTCTATCATGTGTGTTTAGAATAAAGGCCATGCCCTTTATTTATAGAAGCCTATTAGGGTTTTGAGGGAAAAAGGCTAGCGGGCCTTTAATGGACCAGGCTTAAAGGAAAGCCTAAGTAATAGCCCGATGCGCTATGCGTATCATTAAGTCCCCCAAGTTCGGTATGATATATAGCAAATGTATCATATCGAAGTTATTATATATGCCACCGCATGTAACTTGAAAGAACTGTCGCGTTAAATAAAGTTGCAATAAGCATTTGATGCGCATCTTGTGCGCCAAGTAATGATGCGTAATGAGCATCTATTGCGCCAAGTGACGCCGTGATCATGACAGCTCCAATGTCGAACACCTATACTTATGAATGTTATACTTTAGGTGTGATTTAGACAATTATGTCTATGCGGGACAATTACGAAACATAAACATCATGTAATAATGCCTTAAAAGTATACTAATAGTATATTAGTATATCGTTACTCCCCCAGTTCAATATAACTAAAGTATTTAGTTGTGTTGAACTATGATAATGGCCATGAGCATTTCGCGATCATGGATTTACAAAGTACTGCCATGCGTCCATGGTCTTACGTATAACGACCAAGGGCATTTTGCGACCAAGGACTTCTAAAGGTGTGCCATGGTCGCGCTTACGTAACCATGGACTTTAGTGAAGATATGCTATGGGCGCGCTTACGCGACCATGGACTTAGTAAAGATATGACATGAGCGAGCTTACGCGACCATGGACTTTAGTGAGGAGTAGGCCATAGCACAAAGTCATTGTCTACTCATAAAACGTTTTATCGTAAAGTAAGGCTTTCCTGAAGCAAACATGTTCGGAATTTCCGTTTGCGTTCAAGACATCCCGCTAGTGACTTTGAGTTCCGAATCTCAAGGCCATTTCGAGGCTTCTCCAGCTATACGCATAGGAGCCTTCTTGATGCAACAAGATAATTCGGAGATCGTTGTTGCATTCAAGGCATCTCTGACTTGCAAGCTCCGCACTTAGTCATTTTGAGGCATCCCAACCAAAAGGTGAGGGGTATTTAATTGTGCGGGCAATTCAATGCTGCAATTTGCGGATATTTACGCAGGCAAACTAATGCCTTTATTTCTTATAGTATTTTTATGCGCGCGTCGTTATTCTGCATTTAGTGTTTTATGCTGGTGCATGCTCGAGTAGAGAAACAACTTAGTCCCTTGATTTTGTTGAAATCCAGTATTTGCACAAAAACGTAGAATAAATGTTATGTTGCATGACGGGTGCGACCCCTCTATGTCGAACATAATCTTTTTATTCTTGCGGCAACAACCCAATGTTGTCCGCATAGAGAGCAAGCCAATGCTCTAAATATTATACTCTTGACTTTTATAAATTTCTTATAAGTATTTTACGCATGGACAAACCAATGTCACTATCCGTATATAAGCAAACAAATGCTTATTCAAGAGTCTTCCGGTCAAACCAATGCCCGGGTATTTGGACAAGTAAACCAATACTTGTATTTTATAGTCATGACTTTGCAGATCTCAGTCCTGCGCGGTGTACAAGTGTTTGAAAAAGCCAATGTTTTACTACTGTCACCATTATTTATAGTATTAGTAGCCAAACTAAACTATGCCACTTGGGAGTCGGAGCGTTCCCTGTGCAGCGGTGCGTGCAATCAACATACTTAATGTTTATAAAGTTTTGGACGCACTAAATAAGAAACACTGAGTTCGCAGAGGGTGGATCAATTCCCTTGATACGTGTGTTTTCTTTGCGGACTTAACCGCAAAAATAATATATGTGATGTGTATGCGGGTCTATCCTACTTGTTAAAAGGATTTTCAGCATGCGACCATTAATCACTGAAAGGAAAATAACCTTTGCTAATAGACATGCTCATATCATGGTTGCCCCCATTTCAATAGTACTAAAGTATTTAGTGGTGTTGAAATTTAGAATGAAACTTAAACCACTTTTAGATGGGAAGTGCAAAAAGACGCAGGCGACTGTGAGCAAATAAAATCATTTCATGGACTTACTCAATGCTACCATGAGATTATATTAAGTGTCTAAGGTCTTACGCATTGCAGCCATGGACTTACTAAATATGCCATGGGCGCGCTTACGCGACCATGGTCTTTAAATAATTGTCCATGGGCTTACGCCTTGCGGCCATGGACTAATAAATATGCCATGGGCACGCTTACGCGACCATGGTCTTTAAATAATTGTCCATGGGCTTACGCCTTGCGGCCATGGACTAATAAATATGCCATGGGCGCGCTTACGCGACCATGGTCTTTAAATAATTGTCCATGGGCTTACGCCTTGCGGCCATGGACTAACAAATATTCCATGGGCGCGCTTACGCGACCATGGTCTTTAAATAATTGTCCATGGGCTTACGCGTTGCAGCCATGGACTTAATAAATATGCCATGGGCGCGCTTACGCGACCATGGTCTTTAAATAATTGTCCATGGGCTTACGCGTTGCAGCCATGGACTAATGCAGAATGTGATATCGTGTGATTGATACTTCAAGGGGGAATTATGGAGCAGCATCGCGAAGTTGTATTGCGGAATTTTAGCATCTCAGAGAGACATGCTCCGTACCCGACCGTCTTTTCAAGAGGTTCTTAGGGTGCACGACCGCCATCGATAAAGGAAATATTCCTTTTCTACTAGTCATAGTATATACTATGCCAGCCCCTAGTTCAATATAACTAAAGTATTTAGTTGTGTTGAACTATAGTTAATATCATGCCAAAAATTAAATACCACATTTAAATTTCTTAGAGTTTAAGCTTCACAAATTTTTGCTTTGCGTTGTAAATGAACTCGCGAAATTGTTGCAGTGTTGCTATGCAGATCAAGTTCCGCATATAAAGATGCACAATAAAGTGTGTGGATAAGATAAAAATTAGTAGAGTGCAAATTGCACCACCAACGTCTGTCCGTAATCGTGCCGATAGCCCCGACTTTATCGCGCAGAGCTATACCCAACGCGTTGCGGAGGGTGAAAAGCAATATTTGCTATTTATTTTCTGATTTTTAAGTCCTTGTGAGTACTCATCCAACCCCTTAAAATTGATTAGATATGAATAAGTAACACTCCTAATTCTTCAAAGGATCTTTTCATGTGGGTTGGATGGCAGCATTCTATTAAGAATATTATCTCACAGATGTTGTTTGCCAAGAGTATATTTATACCGAATTTTAGTGGCAGACAAATAAACTTAGTATTATGGCATATAGCGTATGAAATAATAAATTTATAAGGACACGTACTCATTTGCTTAGATGGGACTTTGCAAAGAAATTAGATGTGGCGTCTTAAAACGGAGTCACGTCAATTCATCATGAAAACGTAACATTTATTTTGTGCGTCCCATGTATATATGTTGGTGGTGGTCACCTGAAGGAAAACATCTTGGCACCGGTTTCACTCTGGAGCAGACCAGGTGAATTCGTTTTACGATGGGATCGACTCGTTCTAGAAATCACCCAAGAGATAACATGGACCGGGTTATAATAATCAGGTTGGCGCACGGGCAATGATCTGGCGATTTATACGTTGCACTCGGGTAGCGTCGTGCATGGCTATGAAGTGGAAGGCGATTATGCCATGAGTGCGTCAATAGTAGTTGTGTATAATGCCCAAATTGCAACCAGTAATCGTGCACGTCCAGTGCAAACACGTTTTGCGTAATGCACCTTATGCATCAAGCGTTATTCATCTCATAACTAACGACCTCCATAATAGGTAGATATTAGAATATGACAAGTTAAAATTATACATGGGAACTGATTCCCGTTCCGTATTTCGTTGCCAACTGAGTTCATGTATCAAGATCCAAGATATCCAAATCTTTCACGTATTATATTATAATTTATAATCAAACGTAATTCGACCCAATTGTAAATATAGAATATATTACGTATACTGACTCGTTGGTGATAGTTAAGTATCCCATAATAATATGTGAGGTGTTGATAGATCACAAAAATATCACCAAATCTTATAAGTGATGACGTGATTCTCTTATTTAACACTAGGAGAATAATATTTTGAAGATTTTGCCAAAATTGTTTAAAAAGCGGCAAGGTGATTTTATTCAATAATAATACATTCATTAATACCTCACGCATTAATAAAGGTTTAATTGTTCACTGATTTTATGTTAATGGGTCTTATCGCTATTTCATTGATAACCGAATCAAGTAAAACATTTGAAAGATATGGTGATATATTTAAGCAAATGGGTATGTTCAACTTTATAAAGAAAATAATCTTTATTACAAAACCATATCCCAAATCGTATATGCTTAAAATCTAACCTTACCCGTATACTATATTATTCTATAAGGTATAACATTACCATATATTTACTTTGTAAATAAATCAGAGATCGTACCGAGATTTGCGGAATCCATATAGCTAAGATCGCGTGGGTTGGAGAAGTATCCACACCTTTAATTGACTATTCTTTATTGAAGACTTATCAAGGAGCCCAGCTCCCCGGATCCACCATTAGCGGCGTTGTAACCGCCACCGGAAAGAAAACGAAAACAGACAGTGGTTATGACCAGCATTTAACAAACCGTGACGAATTTTAATCAACATAGATCGACGTTATGTTTGTCAAAACGGGTTAAAAGCAGTGGCGGAAGCAGGATTTTTCTTCACCGGGGACGAAATTTTTTTTAAAACCGTAGCAACTTTTTTAGGCAAAATACGGAGTTTTTGGGACAAAAATTGGAGGTTTTTAGGCAAAATTTTGAGGTTTTTGGATAAAATTTGAAGGTTTGTGGGCAAAATTTGAAGGTTTTGGGGCAAAATTTAGAGAATTGTGGGCAAAATTTGAAGGTTTTAAAGCAAAATATATAGATTTTGGGGCAAATGGCTTTTGGGTTTGGGGCCCCTCTAAATTCGCCCCTGGTTAAAAGGCTTCGAGATCTGGTCCTCATAATTTTATTTCAGTCAATTTTCACGTTATGAGCGGCGGTAAATAAATTAATGCCAATTCCCACAAGGTGTTAATTAATACTTTTGCAACGATTTCAATTATTTAGTAGCCGAACGATACGCATAGGATCACAATAATACTTCATGCATAAATGATATATATTTACAAGATCTCCATGAGTTCTTGTATGTAATATAGCTCGTTTACGAGAATGCAAACACAATTCAGATTTTATTAACGAATATTACGATTAGGAATTAAACGATTTCAACTATACCCGTATCAAAACATAAGAGAAATCCACGTGCTTCCTGTCGTAATTCAAGATTCTTTTTGAACTTTTATGCAATTGTTAGTTCTTTGAATTAAATAGAAGTATTCAAAAGCAAAATAATAGCATGAATATTTAAACGAGTAGGATATCAGATTTGTTAAAAAGAGTTGCTTTTTGTTTAAAAAGGTCCCGGAAAACCGGTTAATCTCCAAGCAACCACAATATATTGTATATGATCATAACAACAGTATGCATAAATATAATTGTAATTATCTTTTGCACGATCATAATAATCAGCCTACTCCTATGCGTTATTTTCATAAAATAGATGAACACTTACATACACGATTCAGACCGGACTCGTTAATCCGTTAGATGGTAGAAGACAGTTGTTTTATGTCGGGTCCCACAGATGGCGCCAAATGATCAAGCATATTTCCACCGAAGGTCGAGAATACGCTTGAGTACAATAGAGGAGGGTTTATTATGTACAGCGGCTTTAACCTCCGGTCCGATTATCGTGATAACCCTAGCCGAGATGATGATTTCGGGAGGGTGGTTATGGCTGTTTGGCCGCCATCGAGGTGTGTCGAGTGGCGGCTTAGGGAGAAACCCTACACAGCGGTGTAGGTAAAACCCTAGGAGGAGAGGAGCGTTTAAGCTTCTATCATGTGTGTTTAGAATAAAGGCCATGCCCTTTTTTTATAGAGGCCTATTAGGGTTTTGAGGGGAAACGGCTAGCGGGCCTTTAATGGACCAGGCTTAAAGGAAAGCCTAAGTAATAGCCCGATGCGCTATGCATATCATTAGACACATGCTTGCTTTATAACTGTTTTACGCTTAGACACAAGTACTAAATTGTTAAATATGATGTCATGCTTTGATTCATGCTAAATCCCTACCGTAATATCGTTAATTGCTACGTTTAAATGCAAACTTAATTATTGTGAGTATGCCTATTTAGAGTAACGTCTCTAACCATTTGACCGCTGGTCTTTGGTTACATAATAATGATTCCACGACACTGACAGTACAAGGTGTCATAGGGTAAATTGTTTAGTAGCGATATTACAAACTACATCAACACTTTTAGATTGATATATCTATATTGATCAACTTTAAACTAAATCTTGTGGTCTAAAACTTTGGATGCTATTTATAAACCTGTGAATTTCACTCAACCTTTTTGGTTGACACTTTAAGCATGTTTTATCTCAGGTGATGATTGAGCTAGCTGTTTGCAACTTTGTGATGATAGATTTGATGCTTGCATGGAGTCCACATCGCATATTTTATTTTAGTTCATAAACATTTATTTTACATTTTAATAATAATGTAAACAATTATTACTGCTTCTGCTGTTTTATTAACAAATGTTTTATTTAAAAAGTCTCATATAGAGTCGTTCTCGTTTATACAACTGTGTTATGATATGATTGGTCATAATTACCCCTGGTCCATTTTGGGGGTGTGACACCCTAAGACCTAGCCGTATTACAAAAATTCAACTATCAATCAGTAAAAGGATCAGTCACCCAGTTCTTCAAGTAACAGAGTTTCACAACCATTGCAATACTGTTCAGCCTGCACACGATTTTCTGGGCGATAGAGCATCTTGTTGTAGTATAGGGTAAACATATCATCTTCACAGCAATTCCTCAACCAGATTGGATCGAGGACCCTGATACTATCATTGACATCTCCTCCATCCTTATCTAACACAATAACCGCTTCCTCCGAGCGTTCATCATAATACCACCAACGAAAACGAGGGCTGAAGTGCTACGGTATTTTCTTCAAAGGAACCTTTCGCATATACTTCACAGGTCGATACTTGACTATCTTCCTTCTTATGCCCGTTTTCTTATTCGTCCTGTAGGATCTTTAGAAATTGTGGTCGAAAACCAACGAAGTTAGGTGATCGAAATGATCTCCTTATCATACGAACCAAAAGGTCAGGAGTACTAGCATAATCCTGATACAACATCTTAAGCCTAGCAACCTGCATGAATTGAAAATATGGTAACGAAGTGAACTCGTGTGCATATCTGATGTAATCTACTCCATATTCTTTCTTTATCGCGTAAATATCGAACTCTTTGATGTAGGCCCAAGCAATTATCTTTCCTTTAGCACGCAAACTCTCGCTATGCTCAATGAACTTCAAAAATTGAGGCTCTACCTCAGGTTTCATCACATACTTACGAATTCGCATAGAAATCTTCCATTCTTCTTCCAGTACTTCTACCTTTTCTTTATTAATCTTCACCGGCAAAAACCCTTCCGGCAACACACTTTCTCGTTCTATCTGTTCTTTCTCTACGCATTTTCTATTCAAAAGCTCATCGTTCATTTGAAAATAATCAGCAAAAGTTGGAAGATTATCATCATCATCAAAACCTTCATAATGTGGATATGGCTCTGTCGGCTCATCCTCAATTATTACCTCATCAAAACTGTTATCACTCTCATCAACAACATCAGCATCACTTAAATCCTCATCAAACTTATGAGCCCCTGAAGTCGAGGCTTTTGATGCAGCGTCAGCAGATTCTTTAGCTTCTCGCTCTAGACGCTCTATCAATTCCTGTTCAGTCTCGGTTAGATCCGAAGGGATCTCCCCTTCTTCTAAATCATCATAAATAGCAGAGTGATTAAGTCGATCCTGCATAGCTAAAAACTCAGATACAGTTATAACTTGAAGTAGAGTTACGTACAATGGGTTATCCTCCGTGTAACCTATAGAAACCTCAAGAGCCCTGTCCTCCTCATTATCTAGAGTACCAAAAGGATCTGGCCCTTCCTCCTCTTCTTCAATCACAATTTTCTTTTCCCACTCATTTAACCTCTCAGTCAAATCTTGATTCTGAGTTTGTAGAGCCAAAATCTCTTCAGCTTGACTCCCCACATTCTTCTCAAGTTCATCTATTCTTATCTGCTGTCTATCAACCAATTCTCTCATAGCAGACATCTCTGTTTCCCTTCTTTGTCTATCCTCCTCAGCAGCCTTTTATAACTTTGCAAAATCCGATGTAAACTGAATAAGTCGTCGATTAACTATACCAGTCAAGTCACCAGTAACACCCTCAGGTCGTAGAGAAGATTGAACTTGTTGAGTAGGTGGTGTTTGTTGTTGTTTAGTGGGTAGAAGTTGAGTAGAACCACTAACATCAGCAGTAGGTTGAGTAGTTGGGGTGACCTTTGGTTGAGACTTTGTAGTTGAAGACGAACTTCCATCTTTGACTAAAATCCTCAAGCGCTTCTGTCTCTGTTTGGTAGACACCTTTGGAGCTTCAGCTAACTTCCTCTTTATCAAATTAACTTGACTGTCATCAAGAGCAGTCACATCATCCTCATCAACTAACTGAGGACCTGTTTGCTTCAGTGGTGGCTGATTCACCTCTTCTTCTCCAGCTATAGTAATACCAGTCTCATCACCTGAATTGCCGTTTTCATGATGACAGCTCAAACCCTCTGGGCACACATAGTTTTCATTGGCCAGATGACCAATCAGCCTCTTCTCAGGAATTTCATCAGAACCAATCTTATTCTGCATAAACCTATTAAATGATTGATCATTCAAATGATTTTGTTTCAGCACATCCTGAGGAATTTTCTCTAAACCTTGAACTTGCTTTTCCAACATTATCTGCAGGAATCTCAGAAATACCAGTTGAACTTTCCTTTTCACGTTCAACAACATTCCATCAAAAATAAGTTGAGAAAAATTAAAGTCCGCATTCAAAACTAATGCAGCTAACATCGAACTGTATTTCGCAGTCATTTCATCAAAACGACCCTGGATCGGGCTCAAACACCGCAAAAGCACATATGTGAAGTATCTGTATTGCCTACTGAACTTTGTACGCTTTACTGCCTTGGTTATGTCTCCTGCATAACCGCAACGCTTCACACACCTTCTTACCTTCAGCGCCGGTAATGAAGTTGGCATTGTATCATTATCAGGAAACCCAATATCTTCCCTGATAGTCTGAGCAGAGATTCGAACTATGGTGTTGTTGACTGAACTCAGTATCACTGGCTTATTATTCTCAATAACCACGCTAGCAACCTTCCATAACTTTCTCTGATGCGAATAGTACGGAGTACTCTCAATCGTAATCGCCTTGAAGATTCTAGATCACTTCACAAATGAAATAATAGGACCAAACTTTCCACTTTGAGTTTCAGTTCCAGCGTCATCAACACAAGCCAACACATTTGTGTCTTCGCGTCCAATGAGACCGGGTAGTTCAGAAGATAACGGGATCTGTTGCTCTTCATGTACTGTCTCCTCTGATGTATGTGATTGTTCTTGAGACATCTCGTATAATTTGTAAGAAACTCAAAACAATACAACTGTTAAACATTTACCACCATGAATCATGGGGTCTCAAGTTAATTATAAGAATCAGTGGATAAACAAATGTAGCGACCCGACAAAATCATCATTGACGGCGCCGTTTACTTAGGTCCCGTTACGTGGTCATAAGTCTTTAAAATAACGTTTGACCAAAATATGTCGCATTCATTTCAAATGTAAAGATTGTTTCAAGTTTACAAGAATAGTTCAACCACAAGTTATGTTACAATGTTATAAGTACAAATGAAACCTATGCGACACAGTTTAAAATAAAGTCAAAAGACGCTCCATGTATGCATATATACTCGACATCCAATGCAAGTATCAATATAATGAGCGGAAGAATGTATCACATATCGTTCAAAAACCTGAGAAAAACATAGAAATCTGTCAACGAAAATTTTGGTGAAATCATAGGTTTAAGTATGTAAGTACAAATGAACCACAAGATTTATATCATTGAAATAATAGTAAACCATTCTAAAATTTATTATCACGACCACCCAATTATCAAGGCTTAACTTTCCATCCATAGAACCCCATCACAATAGTGTTAGAACATACACTGTTTCTCGAAAATACATTTCATCCAATAACGGTAGTGAACCGTCCGAATGAGGGTTTGTCAAACCCGTATGGCCATACAACATAAGTTCTCGCTTACACCCGGCAAGTGTAACTAATGATAATCGAATTGAGGATTTTTGTTCTAACTCGTATGTAGAATGTTTGTTTTCGTACTTGTGTTCACCTTATAAAATGAAACGTTTATGTTTTCTCATCCCAAATGTAAGTTTAAAAGAGTAAAGGTGGGACTATGATCTCACCTTGAGTGCACGAGTAAATAAAGTACTTCACAAAGTAACGTGTGCAAGAACAAGTGCTAGTCTTGACCTAAGCAAGTAGGTTGTATCAATAACGGTAAACACGGTTGGTCAAAGATGTTCAATTAGTCCTATGGCTCAATACGACTCGATTATATAGCATGTGAGTCAAATTGTCAAGTTTCATGCAAGATATAAGTATAAAAGCATGTTAGAACGATTGCATAAACATTTGGTTAAGATTAACTAAAAGTCAAACTTGGTCAAAGTCAAAGTCAACGGGGTCGGGTCGGGTATCCGACAATTTTTCTATGAAAGATAAGCATATACAAGTATGTTGGCCAAGTTTCATGTTAATCGGACATGTATAGCATAGCGGGAATTAAACAAAAAAAATTAAAATTTTTGGACAGCAGCCTTCAGATGCGCTGCATCTGTAAGTGATGTGCCGCATTAGTAGCAGATGCGCCGCATCCAAGGCAGATGCGCCGCATCCATGTATGATTCAGTGAAACTGCTTAAAAGTTTTACAAGTCTCGGACCAAACTTCAATTTATCATAACTAATGAACCGTAAACACCTAAAACGCATACCATACATCGTTGGAAAGGTAATTTAACGAGGAATACAACTAAACACTTTTCATCACACTAAAATATCAGTTACAATAACCAAATTCTCGTCAAGTGATCATTAAAGGTTCATTATCAAGGTTTCAAGTTCACAAAATGCATACGATGATTCGGGAACTTAATACACACATATAATATGCCGTTTCGTAGGTAATTATGCATACAATACTACTAAACACTTAAAAACAACATTGCAAGGCTTTTAATGCATCAAAAATTACATTTAAGGCCACCAAACCCTAACTAACAATCATAAAATCCTTAATCATGTAAATGAGGCTTTTCCAAGTCAACTTACATACCAAATTGAAGCTAGTGATGCTAGTAACACATTTAATACATGCACTTTTAACATCTAACAACATATGATCAACCAAAACTCAAGATCAAACACACACATTTCAAGTTTAAGCTAGTTACATCAAAATGACAATAACAAGCATACAAATCATATATTCATGTTAGACTTGAGCCATAGACACTAATTAACACTTTTATAAGTTAAAAACATCAAGAACACAAAATCTAGTGTTTTTAAAAAGTTACCCAAATGCAATGAAATCGGTATGGAATCGAAGAGGAAGATGCAAGGATTTCAAATATGTAATTTGTTTTGTGAAGCACTTGCTAGATCGGAAATGGATGATGAATTTTTGAATTGGGGTTTGAGAGAAAAAGTTGAAGTATTGAAAGAGAGAAGGAGGTGAATGAATGGATGAGAGTTCATGGTTGACTAGTTGACCTAGTCAAGAGTTTGGTCTCTTGGCAAGTTTAGTCCCTCAAGTTTCAAAGCGGGTGCGTGAATTACCTAAACGAAATATTTTAAAACGCGTATTAACGGAAGATGTTAAAATTATATAACGGACTTTAAAATAGTATAACGGAAGGTAAATGGAAAAAGGCGGGATGTTACATTACCTACTACTTAAAAGAAATTTCGTCCCGAAATTTAAGTAGGCGTAGTAGTCGTTGTTTCTTCCTCGAGATCTTACGTTTCTGAATCCGCGAATAGATGAGGGTACTTCTTTTGCATTTGATCTTGCCTTTCCTAAGTAAACTCGGGTCCTCTTTTGGCATTCCAACGGACCTTGACAATCGGAATTCGATTTTGTTTTAGCGTTTTGACGGAGTGGTCCACATTTTCAACCGATTCTTCCACAAAATGGAGTTTGTCATCAATAGTAAGCTCCTCGAGAGGTATGAAGAGTTCGGGTTCGGCGAGACACTTCTTCAAATTGATACATGGAAAGTAGGATGAACGGAGCTCAGTTGAGGCAAAAGATCTAAATGATAAGCAACGGGTCCAACACGCTCCAAGATTTCGAAAGGACCAATATACCGCGGATTTAGTTTTCCGCGTTTCCCGAAATGCATTACACCTTTCCAAGGCGCGACTTTTAACATTACGCCGTCACCGACTTGAAATTCGAGGTCGTTGCGTCTTTTGTCGGTATAGCTCTTTTGACGACTACGGGCCGTGCGGAGCCTATCTCGGATTTGAACGATCTTCTCGGTTGTTTCATGAATGAGTTCGGGTCCAGTGATTTGTGTGTCGCCTACTTCGGCCCAACAAAGAGGAGAACGACATTTTCGGCCATACAAAGCTTCGAAAGGTGCGGCGTTGATACTCGCGTGGTAACTATTGTTGTAAGAGAATTCAGCGAGAGGCAAGTGCTTGTCCCAAGCTTTTTCGAAATCGATAACACAAGCTCGTAGCATGTCTTCTAAGGTTTCAATTTTGCGTTTGCTTTGTCCATTGGTTTGTGGATGATATGCGGTGCTCATGTCTAAACGCGTCCCCAACGCTTCTTGTAAGGTACTCCAAAATCTAGAAACAAAACGGACATCTCGGTCGGAAATAATCGATAAAGGCACACCGTGACGGGCTACGATCTCTTTAATGTAAAGTTGTGCAAGTTTTTCCATGTTGTCGGTTTCCTTCATGGCTAGGAAGTGCGCGGATTTGGTGAGACGGTCAACAATAACCCAAATAGTATCATAACCGCCCACCGTCTTTGGTAGTTTGGTGATAAAATCCATCGTTATCCTTTCCCAATTTCATTGCGGGATTTCGGGTTGTTGAAGTAGTTCGAACGGTCTTTGATGTTCGACTTTGACTTTGGATCAAGTTAGGCACTTTCCAACATAAGTAGCAACGTCCTTTTTAATGTTCGACCACCAATATTGTTCCTTAAGGTCGTGGTACATCTTATTGGCACCGGGGTGAATCGAATACCTTGACTTATGGGCTTCATCTAAAATAAGGCTTCGCAAGTCCCCATAACTAGGCACCCAAATTCTTCCGGCGAAATATCGGAGTCTGGTCTCCTTAACTTCGAATCGAGAGGTGATGACGTTCAAGTGTTCGAGAGAGATGTTTTCATCCTTGAGAGCCTCATCTTGAGCTACTCGAATTTGGTTATTGAGATTGGTATAGATGGTAATGTTTAAAGCTCGGACACGAAGAGGCACCGCTCTTTCTTTTCGACTTAAGGCATCGGCTACTACATTTTCCTTTCTCGGATGGTAACGAAGCTCACAATCGTAATGGTTCAAAGTTTCAATCCACCATCGTTGTCTCATGTTTAGTTGCTTTTGATCGAAGATGTGTTGAAGGCTTTTGTGATCGGTGAAGATAGTACTCTTGGTTCCATAAAGATAGTGTCTCCACATTTTAAGTGCAAAGACAACGGCTCCGAGTTCGAGATCATGAGTCGTGTAGTTCCGTTCATGAATTTTCAATTGTCGAGAGGCATAAGCAATGACTTTCTTTCGTTGCATCAATACACACCCAAAACCATGTTTCGAGGCATCGCAATATACAACAAAATCATCATAACCTTCGGGAAGAGACAAGATAGGAGCGGTGGTTAGATTTGTCTTCAAGATTTGAAACGCGGATTCTTGCTCGGTCGCCCAAATGAATTTCTTTCCCTTGTGGGTTAACGCGGTTAGAGGACGAGCAACCAAAGGGAAATCCTTGATGAATCTACGATAGTATCCAGCGAGACCCAAAAATTGACGAATGTGAGAAGGAGTAATGGGAGTCACCCATTTACTAATGGCTTCGATTTTTGCGGGATCGACTTTAATACCTTGATCACTTACAACATGACCAAGAAATTGAACTTCCTTCAACCAAAATTCACACTTGGAGAATTTGGCATAGAGTCGTTCTTGTCTCAAGAGTTCAAGCACAAGTCGAAGATGTTGTTCGTGCTCTTCTTCGCTTTTAGAATAGACCAAAATATCATCGATGAACACGATAACGAATTTATCGAGGTATGGTTTGTACACGCGGTTCATAAGATCCATGAACACCGTCGGTGCATTAGTGAGACCAAATGGCATTACAAGAAATTCATAACTACCATAATGAGTCCGGAAAGCGGTTTTGGAGACATCTTCCCCCTTAACCCTTAATTGATGATAACCCGAGCGGAGATCGATTTTCGAATATACACGAGATCCTTGTAGTTGATCAAAGAGGTCATCGATGCGTGGAAGAGGATATCGGTTCTTAACCGTCAATTTGTTTAGTTCACGATAGTCGATACACATTCGTAGAGATCCATCTTTATTCTTAACGAACAAAATCAGAGCGCCCATGGTGAATGGCTAGGTTGGATAAAACCACGGTCAAGTAGTTCTTGGATTTTACTTTGTAATTCTTGCATTTCGGATGGAGCAAGTCTATACGGTGCACGTGCTATGGGTGCGGATCCCGGAATAAGATCGATTTGGAATTCTGCCGGTCGATGAGGTGGAAGACCCGGCAATTCGTCGGGAAATACATCGGAAAAGTCACTAACAATTGGCACATCATCGATATGCTTCTCGTCAATCTCGACTTTCTTAACATGGGCTAGAATCGTGAAACAACCTTTACGAAGATATTTTACAACTTTAAGGCACGAGACGAGGTTGAGTCCGGTGCAACTCTTATCGCCATAGACAATCAAGGGTTCACCATTCTCGATAGGAATTTGAATCGCTTTAAGATCGGAAAGAATATGAGATTTCGCTTTGGCTAACCAATCCATACCAATGATTACATCAAAGCTCCATAGTTCTATAGGTATCAAGTCAATTTCAAACTCTTTACCCATTAAGTTTAATGTACACCCCCGATAGAATTTGTCGGCACTCAATAGTTTCCCGTTGGCCACTTCAATGGTATAAGTAGTATCTAGTGGGAGTGGTAGTGTGCTAAAAGAATGAGTCAAAGTCTTGGATACAAAACTCTTATCGGCACCGAATCGAATAAACAAGAGACATAAGAATTGTTGAGAAGATACGTACCCGTGACTAGTTCATTGTCATCTCGGGCTTCCTCGGTGTTAATGTTGAAAGCTCGGCCGCGCGTATTGGGGTTATCTTTCTTCTTTGGGCATGCATTTCTATAATGACCCGTTTGGCCACATTCGTAACAAGTGACCATCTTTGGTGCATTGGGCCCCTTTCGAGCGACGGGGGCGGCACTTTTACAATCGTTGGCCTTATGACCAATTCCTTGGCACCGATGACAAATTAGCTTGCCACATTCACCAAAGTGATGCTTGTTGCATTTGTTGCAAAGAGGTAGGTTTCCGGCATAACCCTTTTTGCCGTCGAAGGTGAAAGATTTCTTGGCGAAGTTGTTGTTGCTTGATTGGGGGGCTTCCCATTTTCTTTTATTGTTTCCCTACTTATCCTCGGCTTTAGGTGCCGGTGCTACGATTTTGTCCACCGTTTCTATCAATTTGCGGGCCATATTCAAAGCTTCTTGATGATTAGCGGGTTTGGATGAAATTACCCCATGTTTGATGCTCTTTGGAAGACCATCCATGTAAAGTTCAACCCTTAAAGACTCGGGGTTCACAAGGTTTGGGCACATCAAGGCTAGTTTGGAAAATCGTTGATTATAGGCCTTGAGATCGTTTCCGACCGCTTTTAAAGTTCTTAGCTCTTGTTCGAGCCTTCGGGTTTCTTCATGAGGGAAATATTCGATGATCATCTTTTCCCTTAAATCGGCCCAAGAGAGGGCGTGGGCTTCATCGGTACCCATTGATTGTACATAGGTGTTCCACCAAGTGAGCGCGACACCGGTGAAAGTGTGAGTGGAGTACTTGACCTTGTCTTGGTCTCGACAACCGCTTATGCTAAAGACGGCTTCCGTTTGCTCAAATCATCAGGTGAGCACAACCGGTCCCCCAGTTCCATCGAAGGTGTGAGGTTTGCACCCCATGAAAGCTTTATAGGAGCATCCCTCGTTTGAGTTACCGGCTCCATTGTTGTTGTTGTTGTGGTTGTTGTTATTGTTATTATTGTTGGATGAGTGACCGGCCATGGCCGCATCTACGGCGGTGGCTATCATCCGTTGAATTGCTTGTTCGGGTGTTTCATGGCGTGGTACACGGCGAGGAGGCATTGTTCCTTCAAAACACAAGAATATCGTTGATTAATATTCTCAATAATACTAACCGTGATATGGAATAAGGATAAAGAGAAAATTTTCCTTGACTCACCTTAAATTCTTTATGTCATAATGTCGGAACGTCCATATGAGTCACCGTAATAATCCCGGAAATTATATTACCCTGATTCATATGTGCATTCGACATTATTTCATATAGTCAAGGTGGCGTGTCAATCAAATTAAACAACGTGAGATTAAGATGAAATAAGAGTAGATATGAGTAGAAACGTTCGAGTATAAATGCACAAGTAGTCAAGTAATTCCTGCTTCAAGTCTATATACCGGTTGTAGTCTACATTCACTAATGTACCCTATGACTCGGGGTTGACACCAATGAACTCTAAATCCCTACAACCAACGCTCTGATACCATCTGTACCGACCCGACAAAATCGTCATTGACGGCACCGTCTACTTAGGCCCCGTTACGTGGTCATAAGTCTTTAAAATAATGTTTGACCAAAATATGTCGCATTCATTTCAAATGTAAAGATTGTTTCAAGTTTACAAGAATAGTTCAACCACAAGTTATGTTACAATGTTATAAGTACAAATGAAACCTATGTGACACAGTTTAAAATAAAGTCAAAAGACGCTCCATGTATGCATATATACTCGACATCCAATGCAAGTATCAAAATAATGAGTGGAAGCATGTATCACATATCGTTCAAAGACCTGAGAAAAACATAGAAATCTGTCAACGAAAACGTTGGTGAAATCATAGGTTTAAGTAAGTAAGTACAAATGAACCATAAGATTTATATCATTGAAATAATAGTAAACCATTCTAAAATTTGTTATCACGAGCACCCAATTATCAAGGCTTAACTTTCCATTCATAGAACCCCATCACAATAGTGTTAGAACATACACTGTTTCTCGAAAATACATTTCATCCAATAACGGTAGCGAACCGTCCGAATGAGGGTTTGTCAAACCCGTATGGCCATACAACATAAGTTCTCACTTACACCCGGTAAGTGTAACTAATAATAATCGAATTGAGGATTTTTGTTCTAACTCGTATGTAGAATGTTTGTTTTTGTACTTGTGTTCACCTTATAAAAAATGTAAGTTTAAAAGAGTAAGGTGGGACTATGATCTCACCTTGAGTGCATGAGTAAATAAAGTACTTCACAAAGTAACGTGTGCAAGAACGAGTGCTAGTCTTGACCTAAACAAGTAGGTTGTATTAATAACGGTAAACACGATTGGTCAAAGATGTTCAATTAGTCCTATGGCTCAATACGACTCGATTATATAGCATGTGAGTCAAATTGTTAAGTTTCATGCAAGATATAAGTATAAAAGCATGTTAGAACGATTGCATAAACATTTGGTTAAGTTTAACTAAAAGTCAAACTTGGTCACACTTGGTCAAAGTCAAAGTCAACGGGGTCAGGTCGGGTATCCGAAATTTTTTTTATGAAAGATAAGCATATACAAGTATGTTGGCCAAGTTTCATGTTAATCGGACATGTATAGCATAGCGGGAATTAAACGAAAAAAAAATTAAAATTCTTGGACAGCAGCGTTCAGATGCGCCACATCAGTAGCAGATGCGCCGCATCCAAGGCAAATGCGAAGCATCCATGTCTGATTCAGTGAAACTGCTTAAAAGTTTTACAAGTCTCGGACCAAACTTCAATTTATCATAACTAATGAACCGTAAACACTTAAAATGCATACCATACATCGTTGGAAAGGTAATTTAACGAGGAATACAACTAAACACTTTTCATCACACAAAAATATCATTTACAATAACCGAATTTTCGTCAAGTGATCATTAAAGGTTCATTATCAAGGTTTCAAGTTCTCAAAATGCATACGATGATTCGGGAACTTAATACACATATAATACGCCATTTAGTAGGTAATTACGTATACAATACTAATAAACACTTACAAACAACATTGCAAGGCTTTTAATGCATTAAAGATCACATTTAAGGCCACCAAACCCTAAGTAACAATCATAAAATCCTTAATCATGTAAATGAGGCTTTTCCAAGTCAACTTACATACCAAATTGAAGCTAGTGATGCTAGTAACACATTTAATACATGCACTTTTAACATCTAATAACATATGATCAACCAAAACTCAAGATCAAACACACCTATTTCAAGTTTAAGCTAGTTACATCAAAATGACAAGAACAAGCATACGAATCATATATTCATGTTAGACTTGAGCCATAGACACTAATTAACACTTTTATAAGTTAAAAACATCAAGAACACAAAATCTAGTGTTTTCAGAAAGTTACTCAAATACAATGAAATCGGTATGAAATCGAAGAGGAAGATGCAAGGATTCCAAATATGTAATTTGTTTTGTGAAGCACTTGCTAGATCGAAAATGGATGATGAATGTTTGAATTGGTGTTTGAGAGAAAAAGTTGAAGTATTGAAAGAGAGAAGGAGGTGAATGAATGGATGAGAGTTCATGGTTGACTAGTTGACCTAGTCAAGAGTTTGGCCTCTTAGCAAGTTTAGTCCCTCAAGTTTTAAAGCGGGTGCTTGAATTACCTAAATGAAATATTTTAAAACGCGTATTAACGGAAGATATTAAAATTATATAACGGACTTTAAAATAGTTGTCACACCCCCCAAAATGGACCAGGGGTAATTGTGACCAATCATATCATAACACAGTTGTATAAACAAGAACGACTCTATATGAGACTTTTTAAATAAAACCTTTGTTAATAAAACAACGGAAGCATTAATACATGTTTACATTATTATTAAAACGTAAAATAAATGTTTATGAACTAAAATATAATATGCGATGTGGACTCCATGCAAGCATCAAATCTATCATCACAAAGTTGCAAACAGCTAGCTCAATCATCACCTGAGACAAAACATGCTTAAAGTGTCAACCAAAAAGGTTGAGTGAAATTCACAGGTTTATAAATAATATCCAAAGTTTTAGACCACAAGATTTAGTTTAAAGTTGATTGATATAGAAATATCAATCTAAAAGTGTTGCTGCATTTTGTAATATCGCTACTAAACAAGTTTACCCTATGACACCTTGTACTGTCAGTGTCGTGGAATCATTATTATGTAACCAAAGACCAACGGTCGAATGGTTAGAGACGTTACTCTCAATAGGCCTACTCACAATAATTAAGTTTGCATTTAAACCTAGCAATTAACGATATTACGGTAGGGATTTAGCATGAATCAAAGCATGACAGCATAGTTAACAATTTAGTACTTGTGTCTAAGCGTAAAACAGTTATAAAGCAAGCATGTGTCTCACCCCAAAATTTGTAAAACAGTTATGAAACAGTAAAAAGTGGGGCTATGAAGTTCACCTTAGTAGCACAAAAGAGTATTCCACGAAAGAATTGAACGGAAGGACGTGACCGAGATCTCAACCTAGAGATAGAACGTATGATCAGACATTGCCTAACAGACAATAGTATATAGTACTATATTGATAGTAATGGTTCACTAAAGAATTTCCATTTTCGGAAGGTTACTATTTATGGAAAGTTTCCACTTATAGTAATTTTTCAATTTTAGAAAGTTCAGGTTAATCTTTAGCAAGACGTTGTATAACTTTACTCAAACTTCGTTGCTATCAAATAAGTTAGGAATGACCAGATGTAACCGGGGGCCCAGGACTCTTGATCAGAATCTAAGTCATGGCATTCGAGATCCACAAGCTTACCCATAAATGGCAACCTAGACATCATTCACTTACGACCGTGAGTAGCGATGAAGTTCACATGAATTGTACATTATCTTTGATTAACCTTCACTTTAGGTTTATATGTTATTATATATGTTATATTATATTTATTAATGTATTAACAATTTGATTATCTTATATTATATATACTATAAGTTATTATTATTAAATTAGTATAGTTATAAAATAAGTGTTTATTAATAATGTATTGTTATTAACTTACATTATAAGCATTACACTTTATTATATAGTATACTTAGTTATTAACCGTAAGTTATAATAATAATATTAATTTAGTATATGTAATATACTTATGTTAATCGAAAATCATACTAATATATGTTAATTCGAATATTAATTCATTAAATATTATATTTATAATTTTTATAAACTTAGTTAATTATACAATTCAATAGAATATTTTATAAAAATAATTTTATCAAGTTTTTGTATTTATTTCCCACTTTTCTTTATATATATACTCGGTTTATATTAATCAAATTTAATTAGGTAATAAATATTAAATCGACCTAAATAAATAATTTTATATTTTTTAAAGGTTCTATATTATGTAAAAATGTTATAAAAATTATTAAATCAAATTTTATATCAAAATATTATTTATTTAATGTTTTCTAATTATTTAACCATTGTAATCGGCCTATAATTAAATAAATAGGAAAAATAATTTAAAATTAATTTTTATATATTTTTTTAAAGTATCTAGTATTGCTACTAATCATATAAAAATTTTATAAAAATATTTAATACATGTTTGTATTTATTTTGTATTTTCTTTATTATTTCTCTCGGTTTAGAATAATGCAAAAGTAAATTCTTTTTAAATACTAATCGTCCCATTTATTTAATTTTTATAATTTTTGCTTGTTTATAAAAGTATAATAATCTCAAAAAAATTTATAATTATTTTTATTACTGTTTAATATTTTATTACGAATTTTATATTGTTTTTATGTTTAAATACTACATAATTCGTATTTAATTATAAATAATATTTCATAAATTATAAAAATTATTTTTATACATCATAATACTTATAATACTAATTATAACATGTAAAAATAATTTATATATATTAAATTCGAATTTTTAAAGAATATACAAAAAAATAAAAGCAATTCGATAAAAAATATAGAAAATACCTCAAGTACTTTCCCAAGTTTGTGAGAGAGTTTTTCCAAAGATTTTATACAAGTTTTTATGAAATGGAAGTGGGTATTTATAGGAAAAAAATGGTTGGTGAAAAGAAAAAATATAAATAAAATAAAGGTGCCAATTTTGACAAAAAATAAAAACATGTTAAAAATGTTTTTAATAAGTTTTTGTTTTTGAAAATATTTAGTCAAAATTCATGGGCTCATTATTTAATTTATAAAAAAAATCACTTTTTTATAAGCTAAATATATATATATATATATATATATATATATATATATATATATATATATATATATATATATATATATATATATATATATATATATATATATATATATATATATATATATATAATGATTAAAATAACTTATCATTTAATTAATAATTATGTTTTATATAGTTTTAAATATAATACGCATTAATATTAATATTAACTAAAGTTATTTTATATAATTAGTGTAAACTTTAGTTAACAAAAAGTGTCGACTAAAAATAAATATTTGATCAATGTCAAATTTAATTATATATTACGTATGGATAACAACCCTATAGTCAAATTAGTCAATTCAGGTGTGAAAATGTGAGGGTTGTTATAGTACCTACCCGTTAAAAGAAATTTCGTCCCGAAATTTAGTTGTTGCCATTAATCGGTGTTGTTCATACATAGACGAGGATATTTACATTTTATTTGGTTTTCACGTTCCCATGTATGCTCGGGGCCTTGCGTGAATTCCAACGGATAGAATATTGTTCTGTTTCAAGAATTAAAATCATACAAACCATAATTTCTACAAGTTCTTCTACGAAGTGCATTTTATTATTAATGCAGAGATCATTCAAAATAATGATGTTATACAAGTCATTTCAGTAAATTGGATATATAAAATGTGTTATGAATAATATCGAGCTCATTTAAACCTTGAGCGTTTATGCCACCACGCTAGGGTAGACAAAATAGAGAGGAGTTCATGAAAATCATAGTCGTGAAATTTGATAGAGATTGTCATTCTTTACAACAAGAATGATGAATAAGAGTTGAAAATATTGTTTTATCAACATTGGGTAATATGGATAAAACGATTCGATTATAGGAAGAGTATAAATGATGTTATCTTAAAATTTTGAAATAAGGAAATATCAGTCTACCTTAACTTTTGACATAATTAAAGGTGATTTCCAGAATTCAAGGGATTTAAAGGAAATCTTTATAATCTGTATAAGATTTGATTCTCCGGTAATTAAGGAAATTAAAATTGCCTTGATTGTTGTGTCTAGAATTTTGCTATAAATTAGCTTCTTCTGTTTCATTATCTTCACCACATCTATACTTTCTTTCTCGATTCATACTTCCAAAGATTGTGAAAATGCTCCATCCAGTTCTTATCCTGGATATTTTTCTGACTATCTTTTCTGTCATTCTTTTTTTTCATTTACCCCCAGAGGAATATGTTTACTTCTACAATTACCTTGGGGTTATAGTGTTTTTAATTCTCCCGTACCTTTATGTTGCTATACGCATTGATATATACGGTTTGTAATTTCCGTGTTGTTATCGGGCTTTATATTTTCCCTTATATGTCGGAGCTCTATGCTCTTGTTTTTCTTCCCGACTTCAAGTCAAGCGAATAATGGTCTAGAATTCGTAGGTATGGAGTTTCGAATGATCATAATATACAAAGTAGAAAGAAAGGTAATAGCACGATTTGATTTGTCAAATTACTAGAATTACTAAGGATAGAACTATCAAGAATATATGTTCTTGATATGTTCAGAGGTTAAGTAGAATGTAAAAGTCATGTAACATGGCAAATGATGATTATAAAGTCTATGAATCATCATCTTCCATTAAAAATTTAGCATGACTTACTGTAATATAATCACGTTGGCCTGACGTCATTATATTATACTAACTCATGCTTCAATTCCCAACACTACCTCAAATCATTCAAAATTTAAACTTGTATGGTATAGAAATATAGAAACTAAAACGGTTTCCTTTATTATGTAACACAGATAGTGCAAAGTGATAAATAATTTCGGACAAGAATAGTTATGAAGGTATCTTCAGAAATATAGAGGATATTTATAACGAAAGATACGATGATATCTTAGAATTTTCTAAGATCCAATGATAATGAGGAAAATTCTTCTGTAAGGATTTAGAATGCGTAAGGAGATCTTTTGTGGTTTTCATCAGAATTTGAATCATCTAGATTCTTTGATTACAGGTTTAGTCCTTGTGATTTGTCCATGGTCTCCTTCATGATTAGCTCAATCCGTTTTTCAGTTCTAAATCTGAGCTTTTTCAATATGTCATTCTTTATCATCAAACTTTTGGCCATTAAGACCACTTATAGCTTTTGCTGCTTCGTCAGCATTCTCAAGGTTAACGAATCTGAATCATTGATTATCAATCCGAGGTGTTTTCAAGAATTTTGAATTTGAAGTGTTTAAGCGTAGGATGCAACCATCAATGGTTCTAATTTTGGTGGTTTACGTGATAATTCATCACAAAATACGAATGAATTTATATATATGAATTTAGTAATCTTTAGGAAGATAACACCTGCTAAAGCTTTACTTGGATTCTGATATGTCAAAATTAGAATATGTAATTGAATTTGTACGAAAATGGTTGTTCTTTAGTGAACGGATACATATATCTTGTGAACGTAAGTAGTATAGTTACTGATTATTGAATCAGAATTGAAGAATGTACAATGCAACATATTAATGTGAGATATAAATATTTCTCGGGTATTGCCTACCCGTTAAAATATTTTCACAATTAACAGTTTGTACAAAAGAACTTTAATTACAATCTTTATGGAGATATACGTTCATATATGTATTCTTCAAATATAATATAGATTTAATGAGTTAATATAATATTAAAATCATTTGATTTGCGGTTGGAACAAGAATAAATAATCTTCAAAACTTGAGAGATTACATAATCGTCGCGGAATATTTCTTTAATGGAGTTATGAATCAATACTTCATCGTTCATTGTTATTGATATACCTCGGTATATGATGTTGGTTCTCGTGAAATTCTTGTGAAATTCATAAGACACGAATAATGTTTTCTAAAAAGTTTCGAGTACATTGAAAATGGAAGTGTAAAATCGGACATGTAATTAAATAATACACTTGATTTATTATGAAATGGAGTTTATTGTGCTGAAGCAGTGATTAACGATCATTAAGTCATTAATGAAGGATGTACATTATAGCATATTAGTGATATGAATTAACCAAGTAGTACATACTAGTTAAGATTTACACGTAATAGCTTAGTACGAAAAGATTTATTATTGTTTCAAACCATATATATATAAAGTATACATATATAATTCTTCAGGAAGAATGAGTCAATACATCTTAACTCATTATTACTAATATTCCTTGGTATCTATGGGGCGTATGATGTTGATATCCGAGGTACTGAGTGTGATGTTGAGGCATAAAATGCAGATGTTGTTGTTGGTGATGCTGATGCTGTTGGTGGTGATGCTGATGGTGCTTACAATGCTTATGGTGTTGGTGATGTTGGTGGTATTGTTGGTACTAGTGGTGCTGGTTATGTTGCTGGTGTTGCTTATGGTACTTGGGTAGTAGGTGTGAGCCTAGCTTCCAAATCGTGCACTATTTCCTCCAGGGTTTCTACTTTTTGCTCGAGTCTATGGATTTGTTCTACCCATTCCTCCGTAAGGTTTGTCAATTCTTGATATTTAGTTAGAAGTCTTCTAACTTCTTCTAATAACCCTATCTAGTTAGAATTCAGGAGTAGAGGACGAATACTGTCTTGGGCTACATCGAGTCGACCTTCGAGGCGAAAAATCCTTGCGAAAAGAGTGAAAGTAGTATTGCGAACAGGTTCTCTGGTAAGCGGATCGAGTACTCCGACGTTTGGTGGTAAGTTTGGCTCGTGATAAGGAGTACCTTCTTCATTTCTCCATAGGGTGAGTATTTCGCGAACCCATCCCCATTTTCTGAAGAAATCTCGATAATTGATCGGTGGGTGTGCTCCCGTCACGCTATCTTCAGAGCTAGAGGAACTTGAGGAATCAGGTGAGAAATCCATATTATGTGTTTGGAATAAGGTTTGATATGAAATGGGTGTTGAATATTGAATGATATATTCGTCTCCTTGAATACGTATATATAGAAAAAGATTTCCGTAATTTACGGAGTAAATTTAGGAAAAGTGTTAGACAAATTCTATTGGGATAGATATGATAAGATATGATTTGTTTATACTCCATTTATGCAATAATTGCAGTATGACGTGTCTAGATTAAAAATGATAAATATGTAATCAGATAATGATTAAAGACTTTCAATTCGTAATGGCCTATTCAGGTCTAGGGCTTGAGCTATAGGATCCTTTAAATTGGTAATCCAAACCCTTCCATTCTAGAGTTTCGTAGACGCCATCCGTCAAGAAAATTCAATGATCAAAAATAACGAGAAAACAAAGATTTAAAAGTAACGAATATGAGTAGTGATGACATTATAATATCTTTGAGATTCTCGATAACTCAATGACATTTTTTGGTTCGTAAACCGATGCATAAAGGCATAAAGCATATAGGTACGTGGTATAACAAGGAGGTTATATACGTTTGAGTATGAATAGTAACAAATATTGGAGTTTTAAAAATCATGGATAATATTTCATGTAATACATATGTAATACACAATACCATGATAGATGACATAGGAATGTCGAGAACGGTGTCGCATTTAAATGTGGTGGCGGAATTGAATAGTACTTAGGAGAATGAGCAGAGTTCTTAGGTTGGCTCGGCAATCTAAGATAAGTAAAGTTTCTAAAGCATAGTGTAGCATTTAACAGTTAAAGGCAACAATTAAAGGCACTATAGTCAAAGGAAGTTGTAGTCCTACACTGCTAAGGTACCTAATTGTATAAGGCACACTTAAAATGCAATCCTGGTTCTCTACAACAGCCTGCTCTGATACCAATCTGTCACACCCCCCAAAATGGACCAGGGGTAATTGTGACCAATCATATCATAACACAGTTGTATAAAGGAGAACGACTCTATATGAGACTTTTTAAATAAAACCTTTGTTAATAAAACAGCGGAAGCAGTAATACATGTTTACATTATTATTAAAACGTAAAATAAATGTTTATGAACTAAAATATAATATGCGATGTGGACTCCATGCAAGCATCAAATCTATCATCACAAAGTTGCAAACAGCTAGCTCAATCATCACCTGAGACAAAACATGCTTAAAGTGTCAACCAAAAAGGTTGAGTGAAATTCACAGGTTTATAAATAATATCCAAAGTTTTAGGCCACAAGATTTAGTTTAAAGTTGATTGATATACAAATATCAATCTAAAAGTGTTGCTGCATTTTATAATATCGCTACTAAACAAGTTTACCCTATGACACCTTGTACTGTCAGTGTCGTGGAATCATTATTATGTAACCAAAGACCAACGATTGAATGGTTAGAGGCGTTACTCTCAATAGGCCTACTCACAATAATTAAGTTTGCATTTAAACGTAGCAATTAACGATATTACGGTAGGGATTTAGCATGAATCAAAGCATGACAGCATAGTTAACAATTTAGTACTTGTGTCTAAGCGTAAAACAGTTATAAAATAAGTATGTGTCTCACCCCAAAAGTTGTAAAACAGTTATGAAACAGTAAAAAGTGGGGCTATGAAGTTCACCTTAGTAGCACAAAAGAGTATTCCACGAAAGAATTGAACGGAAGGACGTGACCGAGATCTCAACCTAGGAATAGAACGTATGATCAGACATTGCCTAACAGACAATAGTATATAGTACTATATTGATAGTAATGGTTCACTAAAGAATTTTCATTTTTGGAAGGTTACTATTTATGGAAAGTTTCCACTTATAGTAACTTTCCAATTTTAGAAAGTTCGGGTTAATCTTTAGCAAGACGTTGTATAACTTTACTCAAACTTCGTTTCTATCAAATAAGTCAGGAATGACCAGATGTAACTGGGGGCCCAGGACTCTTGACCAGAATCTAAGTCATGGAATTCGAGATCCACAAGCTTACCCATAAATGGCAACCTAGACATTATTCACTTATGACCGTGAGTAGCGATGAAGTTCACATGAATTGTACATTACATTTGATTAACCTTCACTTTTGGTTTATATGTTATTATATATGTTATATTATATTTATTAATGTATTAACAATTTGATTATCTTATATTATATACTATAAGTTATTATTATTAAATTAGTATAGTTATAAAATAAGTGTTTATTAATAATGTATTGTTATTAACTTACATTATAAGCATTATACTTTATTATATAGTATACTTAGTTATTAACCGTAAGTTATAATAATAATATTAATTTAGTATATGTAATATACTTATGTTAATCGAAAATCATACTAATATATGTTAATTCGAATATTAATTCATTAAATATTATATTTATAATTTTTATAAACTTAGTTAATTATACAATTCAGTAGGATATTTTATAAAAATAATTTTATCATGTTTTTGTATTTATTTCCCACTTTTCTTTATATATATACTCGGTTTATATTAATCAAATTTAATTAGGTAATAAATATTAAATCGACCTAAATAAATAATTTTATATTTTTGACAGGTTCTATATTATGTAAAAATGTTATAAAAATTATTAAATCAAATTTTATATCAAAATATTATTTATTTAATGTTTTCTAATTATTTAACCATTGTAATCGGCCTATAATTAAATAAATAGGAAAAATAAATTAAAATTAATTTTTATATTTTTTTAAAGTATCTAGTGATCCTACTAATCATATAAAAATTTTATAAAAATATTTAATACACGTTTGTATTTATTTTGTATTTTCTTTATTATTTCTCTCGGTTTAGAATAATGCAAAAGTAAATTCTTTTTAAATACTAATCGTCCCATTTATTTAATTTTTATAATTTTCGCTTGTTTATAAAAGTATAATAATCTCAAAAAAAAATTATAATTATTTTTATTACTGTTTAATATTTTATTACAAATTTTATATTGTTTTTATGTTTAAATACTACATAATTCGTATTTAATTATAAATAATATTCCATAAATTATCATAATTATTTTTATACATCATAATACTTATAATACTAATTATAACATGTAAAAATAATTTATATATATTAAATTCTAATTTTTAAAGAATATACAAAAAAATAAAAGCAATTCGATAAAAAATATAGAAAATACCTCAAGTACTTTCCCAAGTTTGTGAGAGAGTTTTTCCAAAGATTTGATACAAGTTTTTATGAAATGGAAGTGGGTATTTATAGGAGAAAAATGGTTGGTGAAAAGAAAAAATATAAATAAAATAAAGGTGCCAATTTTGACAAAAAATAAAAACATGTTAAAAATGTTTTTAATAAGTTTTTGTTTTTGAAAATATTTAGTCAAAATTCAAGGGCTCATTATTTAATTTATAAAAAAAATCTCTTTTTTTATAAGCTAAAAATATATATATAATGATTAAAATAACTTATCGTTTAATTAATAATTATGTTTCATATAGTTTTAAATATAATACGCATTAATATTAATATTAACTAAAGTTATTTTATATAATTAGTGTAAACTTTAGTTAACAAAAAGTGTCGACTAAAAATGAATATTTGATCAATGTCAAATTTAATTATATATTACGTATGGATAACAACCCTATAGTCAAATTAGTCAATTCAGGTATGGAAATGTGAGGGTTGTTATAATAGTATAACGGAAGGTAAACGAAAAAAGGCGGGATGTTACAACAAACACGATAAACACATTAACTAATAAACGCACAATTACATCGTTCAGAGGTTACCGTTTATTACAAACCATAGTTTAAAGGCTAACAGACTAGCCTTATCGAATTATACATTACACATGACTAAGAATAAACACACAGAAACATAAACAATAGAATTATCCCACAATAACATCCTCTGGAACTGACTTCATATTGTAATGCTTGTTCTCTGTGATGACCGGTCCTAATCCTCCCGGACGAAATCATCAACAGTTGGTCCCATCGCGATGATCGACTCCAAGTAATGCCTTTAGTATGAGCTAATGCACAGCGGAAGACTTAATTCGTACCTGAGAATAACATGCTTTAAAACGTCAACATAAAGTTGGTGAGATATATAGGTTTGATGCTAGCAGCGTTATAACAATGGACCACAAGATTTCATATGTAAACATTTTAATAAAAATATTCTAAGTGGTTGAGCACTTGGTAACCATACTTAACATTTAATCACGTCGCATATTCCCTTTATTATGAAATCTTACTACACTGTACCAAGTGTAGTCACGAAACGAAGTACTGTGCAACCGTTGAATACTGGTCGTCCAGTCCGGTTGGGGTTGTCAGGCCCGATAGATCTATCAACAGGATTCGCGTTTACAATACCGCTGTAAATAATAGTTACCAAGCTACAGGGAAGTATGCCAGTGGTACAACTCAACGTAGAATATATTTTTCAGTTACTTGTGTCCATAACGTAAATCATTTATAAAAACAGCGCATGTATTCTCAGCCCAAAAATATTTAGAGTTTAAAAGGGACTATATACTCACCGTACTGTATTTTGTAGTAAAAATACATATAACATCATCGAACAAGTATAGGGTTGGCCTCGGATTCACGAACCTATATTATTCATATATTTATTAAAACATATACTTGTAATCGAACAAGTTTGTATATATTTTCAGTTATGTGCTATATATATTTATTTTTGTAAACTAATTAATATTTATACATATAGTTGTGTTAATCCATATATTTTTTGTTTGTAATTAGTATTATATCGAAAATCAATAATTTGTTATATATAATATTGATATAGTTATGTAATATGTATTAAGTATAGTTTTATATAATTAATATTTATTTGTTAAAATCTTAATAATAGTAATAATGATTCCTATAATAATAATAATAATAATAATAATAATAATAATAATAATAATAATAATAATAATAATAATAATAATAATAATAATAGTAATAATAATAAAAGACTACCTTCAAGTAATGAGTTCTTAAAGAAAAAGATAAACACCCTTGTATGGGACTTGAACTCAAGACCTCTCGTTCAAAGGCCACTCCCTTAACCAAATATCTGTCTTAGCTTTTACGAAGTATTACCACACTTTATTTTACTAACCCTTGAGATAGACTTCTTAAAATAAAACTCCACCATCATACTCTTACGATCTTATTATCTTCATAAATTATTAAAACAATTTCGACCCAACACACGTCCTGGCCCAACAGGGATTTTAGTCTTGGCCCAACAAATTCGCTTGATAAAAATAATACTGAAATGGCCTGGGTTCGATCCCAGGACCTCTGGTTTAACAACCATCCTTCCAAACCATTAAAGCACTAATGAGTTCTTGTTTTGATACGCGTGTTTAAATATTAAATACATGCGAACAGCTATTGTCTTCCTCACAGCTTCATCATTAACATTAATCGTCATCTAACTTCTAATCAAACTTAAAATTGGAGACGGGCCAGGGTTCAGTCCAACAGAAGTTTGTGTTGGGTCACGGCCCAAAGGAAAAATAGAAAGTGAGAGATTTGCTTTCTACAAATTTTAGGAAACGTTTTTAAAAAAAACAAGCCGATGGCTTGTTTTGGAGTTTTCGAAAGATTTTGATACACAACATGTACAGGTCATCCCCCTTTATCTTCATCATAAAATAATATCAACTAATCAATTGCTTTTGTCGGCCATGATTAAAGTATTTGTCCCACAAGCAACTTGTCTTGGAGTTGGTAGAACTATATATATAAACGTATTATTCATTATAAATTATCATAATGATCTTCCATGAAAACGTTCTCTTTTACTTTATCATTATAATAAGAACAATCAGTGCAGCAACCTGAATTGTTTGTGTGTCGTCTGAACAGAAAGAAGAGAGGACTGACAGTAGCAGTGATGGTGATTTGACGATGAGGTTGTGTGAAACTTTGGTAGCCGGTGCTTGCAGGCTAGTTGGTGGAGAAGGTGGTTCACGAAGAAATTAGGAGAGAGAGAAAGACATGGCGGTTTTGTTTGAGGAAGAAGGTGATAGTAAGGGTGTCAGTTATGGTAGTGAAGATGATGGATTGGTGTTTGGTGGTGACTGAGAACGAAGCCACAATAGTAGCAACTCTCAAGATAATTGGATGAAGGTGATAGCTTCGGTGGGGGTGGTTCTTGGTAGAAAACGCAAGTGTTTTGGTTCGTTACTTAATGATTAGAAACAGAAGGACGGAAAAATATCATGGGTGTTGCTGATTGTTGTAGTGATAATCGATAGTGGTGGTTATGGTGAGATGAAGGTGTTGAATTCTTGAGGTGATTTTTGGGGTCTCGGTTATAGTTGTATAATGTGTATATATGCGTATATATGTATTTATTTTCAAGATAAGAGGATGAAGTATGATTGACTCAATTACCTAACCCTGAATATGATCAATTTTTATTACATTCGAAAGTCAACAAGACTATTCGATCGAGTACAGAAAGATAATAAAAATAATATAAATGAGATAACAATGGTTAACAGAATTAGCTGGATGTTGTTTTGTAGTGGTTTGGAATAGACAAGATTAAGATTCCGATCGTGATATTTAACATAAACCATATTTCATACCCGATATTATTATTAATATTAATAATTAATACTAATGATAATAATTATATAAATAATAAATAATATTAATTTTATTAACTAATAAATATAAATGCATTAATTAATAATAATGCTGTAATTTTAATATTAATGTTTAAAACAATAATAAAATTAATAACTATCATAATAATAAATACATTGATAATAATAGTGTTAATAATAATATTATTAATATTATATTACTTTTAATGATAATACTTAATTATTCTGTATATTATTTTACATCATAATTTACGTAATTTAAAGTGTAATTTATTAACTCCACATTTTATATATACACATATGTTTATATTTATATATATATATATATATATATATATATATATATATATATATATATATATATATATATATATATATATATATATATATATATATATATATATATATTATTTACACACAATGATTCGTGAATCGTCGGGTAATGGTCAAAGGTTAACTGATTATCCGAATATAGATTTCAAACTTTCTAGACTCAACATTACAGATTTTGCTTATCGTTTCGGAAACATATAGAGATTAGGGTTTAAATTTGGTCGGAAATTTCCGGGTCGTTACAGTACCCACCCGTTAAAAAAATTTCGTCCCCGAAATTTGATAGGGGTTGTCATAAATAACAATAGGAATGTTTTCATGACGAATATGAGGTAATGATAGAGTTTTATCATTTTTGGAAGATATGGATACAACGATTCGATCATGTGAAGCGCACGAGTGAAGCTATCACAAAAGAATGAAATAAGTGAATATGGAATTGTTTTAACCGATGACATGATTAGGATGGATTTCCAGAATTTAAGAGATTTAAAGAAAATCTTGCGTAATAAGATTTGGTTCTTCGGCGATCAGGATCTTCTTTGATTTAGTGTGGCAATCTGTTTCGATTTCTCTGTCAGATATTTCACTATAAATCCATCTCCTTCCCTTCCTTACTTCCATACGTCACATCTTCTATCCTTTCTCCTTCAATTCATACCTTAAAGTATTCTTTAAAATGCTCCATCCCGTTCTGATTCTTGTTATACTTCTAACTTTCATATCTTTTATTCTTCTCTTTCATCTGCCGCCCGAAGAATCTATTCACTTCTATTATTTCCTTGAATTATAATGTTTTTAATTCTCCCGTGTCTTTACGTTGCAATACGTATTGATACACACGGTTTGTAATTTTCTGAGTGGTTTTCGGGTTTTATATCCTTCATTATTTTTCGGAGCTTCATGCTTTCATTTCCTTCTTCCGACTTCGAGTCAAGCGAGTAATGGTTCGGAATTCGTAGATATGAAGTTTGGAATGAACATAGCTAATGCTCTTAGAAAGATATGATAGTGGCACGATTTTGATTTGTCAAATTACTAGAATATCCTGAAAAAACCGAATCATGTAGAGAATATTTTCTTGATATGTTTAGAGATTAGATAGAATGTAAGAGTCGTGTAACATGGCACATGACGATGGTACTATGAATCATCACATTCCATTAGAAACTCAACATGACTTACTGTAATATAATGACGTTGATCAAGTGTCATTATATTATATTAATTCATGCATCAGTTCCCAACACTGCTTCAGAACATTCCTATTTTAAACTCGAAAGTTTTAGAACTTAGAAACTAACACAGTTTCCTTGGTATTGTAATGCAGAAGTTACGGAAGGATAAATGATCTCAGATAGGAATAGTTGTGAAAATATCTCCAGAAATATGGAGAATATGTATAACGAAAGATATGAAGATATCTTATAATATCTAAGATAAGATAATGATGAAGAATATCATCCGGAAAGATTTAGAATATCGAGTAGGGTTTTTACTAATGGTTTCAGCAGGTACTGAATCGTTTGGATTCTTTGAAAGCAGATTCAGTTCTTGTGATTTATCCACACCTTCTTTCATACTTTGCTCAATCCGTTTTTCCAGTTCCAAATCTCCTCTTTTTCTGAGCTTTACCATCACATTATACTTTATCGTCAACATTTGACTGCTAAATTCATTTACAGTTTTTGCTGCTTCATCAGCATTTCAAGAACTACTTCATAGTTCAGGGTGTTTTTCAGAAACTTCACATTCGGAATATGAAATTCTTAGGGATAGATGTTATAAGTATAACTGGAGAAGTTATGCGAGATTTCAAAATACTGATTGCGGAGTTCGCTAAAGAGATGACGAGCTGCTGGTACATCTGCTGATGACGTCACGGAATATAAAAGATTCTCCGGTAACGACAGCGAAAGAATAACGTATAAATATCGAGGTTATAGTAGGAGTAGTCTCACTGAGAAGTCGAAGTGGAGCTGTGACAAAATTAGCTTCTTGAAAAGGAATTGTAGGGTTGTTTTTGCTAATAAATGGCAAAGGATTCAACACGGTATGTGTTAAACTATGAATTTGGATTCGAGAGTTTTTTTCAGATGCATAAACCTTTTTCTTCCTTAGATGAAATGCGGTTGGTTCATCTTTTCGATCGGGGTGTTTTCAAGAATCACGAAAAGTTGTGAATGCGAATTGTATTCGCCAAGATACGAATGAGGTTTAAGATAGACTCAAGTGGCAAACTTGAAGAATTGTTTAGTTTCATATGTTATAATCAACATTTTAATTCATTTTTTTTTATTTGTCCAATGTTGATAGTCCCAATCGATAGTCCACAGTTAACAGTACAATAATTCATATATAATTTAATTTATAATATTCGAATTAATTAATACGTATCGTGACCCGTGTACATGTCTCAGACTCGATCACAACTCAAAGTATATATATTATTTGAGAATCAACCTCAACCCTGTATAGCTAACTCCCGCATTACTGCATATAGAGTGTCTATGGTTATTCCAAATAATATATATAGATGCGTCGATATGATATGTCAAAACCTTGTATACGTGTCCCGATATTTAAAGTGCGTAAAAATAAATAACAGAAATTAAATGACGATATATTAAATGCGTAAAGTAAATAACAGAAATTAAATGACGATAAATAAAATTGCGATAATTAAATTGCGATAAATAAAATGTAATCAGTTAGCTAGGAACAGTTAGCTGGAACAGTTAGCGTGGATTCTTAACAAAATTTCAATTAGTTAATTCGTTTGTTTCTAACAAATTTTATTTTGTCCAATGTTTTCTTCATTATGCCACTTGTTGGATTCTGATAGGTCAAAATCCAAATATGAAATTGAACGAAAATGGATTCTGTGGTGAACGGATACGTATATCTATGGATACAAGTAGGATAGTGACTGACTGTTGAATCAGAGTCGAAGAATGTACCGTGTAGCTGATTAATGTGAAATCTAAATATTCCTCGGGTATTACCTACCCGTTAAAATATTTTCACCATTAACAGTTTGTACAAAAGAATTTTAATTACAATCTTTATGAAAATATATATTTGCATATATATTTTCTTCAGATGTAATCATGGATTTAATGAGTCAATAAGATATTAAACTCATTTGATTTACCTTTAATACTAGATTACATAATCTCTAAAACTTTAGAAATTACATAATCGCCATGTCGAGCGAAGATAATCGATGTAGAACGATTCGTAGAACGATGATTATACTCGAGGTGCAGAATGAGATGGTGAGGCATGGATTGTTGAAACTTGGGTTATTGGTGGTACTGGTACCGTTGGTGCTGAAGCTGGTGATGTTACTGGTGTTGGTGATACTGCTGGTGCTTGCAAATTGTGTACCGTGCTCTCTAAAGTTAACACTCGAGCTCGGAGTTCTTTAACTTCTTCTACTAACCCTGGTTGGTTATCAGTGTGAGGTAAAGGTCGGATATCTTCTCTAGTTCCGTTAATGGTAGCCTCAAGACGAAAAATTCTTGCAAAAAGGGTATAAACGGTGTTGCGAACAGGTTCGCCGGTGAGCGGGTCGAGCACTCAGACGTTAGGTGGTAAGTTCGGCTCGTGATATGGAGTACCTTCTTCATTTCTCCACAGGGTAAGTATTTCGCGAACCCATCCCCACTTTCTAAAGAAATCACGGTAGTTGATCGGTTGGTGCGCTCCCGTCACGCTATCTTCGGAGTCAGAAGAACTTGGTCGATTCGTAGAGGCCATCGTACGCGATCACAGAAAAGATTTTTTGGTATGAAAAGCTTAGTGACAGCAAATAATAGTTGGATGGTATTCTCAATGCATAATATGCATGGATATATATAGTACCAGGATCCCTTAAATTACGGAGAAATTTACGGAAGATATTAAGCAAAGTCTATCGTAATAGATACGCTAAGATATAAATTTGTCTATACACTATCTATGCAATAAAGGCAGTAAGGCATGTCTAGACTTAGGAATGATTAGCAGGAAATTTTTCCACTAGGAATGATATACAATACTTATAGTATGCAGCTAAGGTCGAAGTCCAGACTCGCTAATGCATCCTGACAACTATCAGTTAGACACACTAATGCAAGGCCTGGTTCGCTAAGACCAACGCTCTGATACCATCTGTGATGACCGGTCCTAATCCTCCCGGACGAAATCATCAACAGTTAGTCCCATCGCGATGATCGACTCCAAGTAATGCCTTTAGTATGAGCTAATGCACAGCGGAAGACTTAATTCGTACCTGAGAATAACATGCTTTAAAACGTCAACATAAAGTTGGTGAGATATATAGGTTTGATGCTAGCAGCGTTATAACAATGGACCACAAGATTTCATATGTAAACATTTTAATAAAAATATTCTAAGTGGTTGAGCACTTAGTAACCATACTTAACATTTAATCACGTCGCATATTCCCTTTATTATGAAATCTTACTACACTGTACCAAGTGTAGTCACGAAACGAAGTACTGTGCAACCGTTGAATACTGGTCGTCCAGTCCGGTTGGGGTTGTCAGGCCCGATAGATCTATCAACAGGATTCGCGTTTACAATACCGCTGTAAATAATAGTTACCAAGCTACAGGGAAGTATGCCAGTGGTACAACTCAACGTAGAATATATTTTTCAGTTACTTGTGTCCATAACGTAAATCATTTATAAAAACAGCGCATGTATTCTCAGCCCAAAAATATTTAGAGTTTAAAAGGGACTATATACTCACCGTACTGTATTTTGTAGTAAAAATACATATAACATCATCGAACAAGTATAGGGTTGGCCTCGGATTCACGAACCTATATTATTCATATATTTATTAAAACATATACTTGTAATCGAACAAGTTTGTATATATTTTCAGTTATGTGCTATATATATTTATTTTTGTAAACTAATTAATATTTATACATATAGTTATGTTAATCCATATATTTTTTGTTTGTAATTAGTATTATATCGAAAATCAATAATTTGTTATATATAATATTGATATAGTTATGTAATATGTATTAAGTATAGTTTTATATAATTAATATTTATTTGTTAAAATCTTAATAATAGTAATAATGATTCCTATAATAATAATAATAATAATAATAATAATAATAATAATAATAATAATAATAATAATAATAATAATAATAATAATAATAATAGTAATAATAATAAAAGACTACCTTCAAGTAATGAGTTCTTAAAGAAAAAGATAAACACCCTTGTATGGGACTTGAACTCAAGACCTCTCGTTCAAAGGCCACTCCCTTAACCAAATATCTGTCTTAGCTTTTACGAAGTATTACCACACTTTATTTTACTAACCCTTGAGATAGACTTCTTAAAATAAAACTCCACCATCATACTCTTACGATCTTATTATCTTCATAAATTATTAAAACAATTTCGACCCAACACACGTCCTGGCCCAACAGGGATTTTAGTCTTGGCCCAACAAATTCGCTTGATAAAAATAATACCGAAATGGCCTGGGTTCGATCCCAGGACCTCTGGTTTAACAACCATCCTTCCAAACCATTAAAGCACTAATGAGTTCTTGTTTTGATACGCGTGTTTAAATATTAAATACATGCGAACAGCTATTGTCTTCCTCACAGCTTCATCATTAACATTAATCGTCATCTAACTTCTAATCAAACTTAAAATTGGAGACGGGCCAGGGTTCAGTCCAACAGAAGTTTGTGTTGGGTCACGGCCCAAAGGAAAAACAGAAAGTGAGAGATTTGCTTTCTACAAATTTTAGGAAACGTTTTTAAAAAAAACAAACCGATGGCTTGTTTTGGAGTTTTCGAAAGATTTTGATACACAACATGTACAGGTCATCCCCCTTTATCTTCATCATAAAATAATATCAACTAATCAATTGCTTTTGTCGGCCATGATTAAAGTATTTGTCCCACAAGCAACTTGTCTTGGAGTTGGTAGAACTATATATATAAGCGTATTATTCATTATAAATTATCATAATGATCTTCCATGAAAACGTTCTCTTTTACTTTATCATTATAATAAGAACAATCGGTGCAGCAACCTGAATTGTTTGTGTGTCGTCTGAACAGAAAGAAGAGAGGACTGACAGTAGCAGTGATGGTGATTTGACGATGAGGTTGTGTGAAACTTTGGTAGCCGGTGCTTGCAGGCGAGTTGGTGGAGAAGGTGGTTCACGAAGAAATTAGGAGAGAGAGAAAGACATGGCGGTTTTGTTTGAGGAAGAAGGTGATAGTAAGGGTGTCAGTTATGGTAGTGAAGATGATGGATTGGTGTTTGGTGGTGACTGAGAACGAAGCCACAATAGTAGCAACTCTCAAGATAATTGGATGAAGGTGATAGCTTCGGTGGGGGTGGTTCTTGGTAGAAAACGCAAGTGTTTTGGTTCGTTACTTAATGATTAGAAACAGAAAGACGGAAAAATATCATGGGTGTTGCTGATTGTTGTAGTGATAATCGATAGTGGTGGTTATGGTGAGATGAAGGTGTTGAATTCTTGAGGTGATTTTTGGGGTCTCGGTTATAGTTGTATAATGTGTATATATGCGTATATATGTATTTATTTTCAAGATAAGAGGATGAAGTATGATTGACTCAATTACCTAACCCTGAATATGATCAATTTTTATTACATTCGAAAGTCAACAAGACTATTCGATCGAGTACAGAAAGATAATAAAAATAATATAAATGAGATAACAATGGTTAACAGAATTAGCTGGATGTTGTTTTGTAGTGGTTTGGAATAGACAAGATTAAGATTCCGATCGTGATATTTAACATAAACCATATTTCATACCCGATATTATTATTAATATTAATAATTAATACTAATGATAATAATTATATAAATAATAAATAATATTAATTTTATTAACTAATAAATATAAATGCATTAATTAATAATAATGCTGTAATTTTAATATTAATGTTTAAAACAACAATACAATTAATAACTATCATAATAATAAATACATTGATAATAATAGTGTTAATAATAATATTATTAATATTATATTACTTTTAATGATAATACTTAATTATTCTGTATATTATTTTACATCATAATTTAAGTAATTTAAAGTGTAATTTATTAACTCCACATTTTATATATACACATATGTTTATATTTATATATATATATATATATATATATATATATATATATATATATATATATATATATATATATATATATATATTATTTACACACAATGATTCGTGAATCGTCGGGTAATGGTCAAAGGTTAACTGATTATCCGAATATAGATTTCAAACTTTCTAGACTCAACATTACAGATTTTGCTTATCGTTTCGGAAACATATAGAGATTAGGGTTTAAATTTGGTCGGAAATTTCCGGGTCGTTACATTCTCAAACAGATCTAGCTCATCAAACAAATGATTCAAAAAGAACGGCATAGGAAAATGGTTTTCCCTCAGTATCCATGATATCCTTCATGATATTAATGACAATCTGACCAAAATTCACCTTAATTCATTTCGTAAGACAATATAACAGAACAGTAAAGAAAATCATCATTTGGATCTCTAAACACCACGTTTCTTTTGATTATCCTCATGTTAGGTATTAAATCATTCCTAACATCACTGTCTCTAACCTCGATTCTATTGGTACCCATAACATACCATGGCTTAGTGATGTGAGAAGTCACCCCTCTAGCATCAAAATTGCTAGGAATCTTCCTAAGATCATTGCTAGGACAATAGATCTTGGTTCCCCAGTACGGTAATAGTAAATGATTAGCAAACTCGTCTAGGGTCCACTTATATGCTTTCCCAAAGAAATTAGCATGAACATACTTCTTTTTACCCTCTTCTAAGGCCACACAAGTATAGAATTCTTGAATAAGCTTGGGACAGTAATAGTCTCCTATCTCAAGGAATGTTAAGCAATCTAGACCCTTCCATTATTCGTGAGTGGTCTGAGTGACAACAACTTTGGATTCTACTTGGATAGGCCTGTGTTTGGCTAAAACTCTCCTACGATCAAGATCAAATCCCCAAGTTTCAACTAACCCACTACCTGACATACTTAGAGCAAGACTATACAAAACATTCAGTACAATATGGCATGAATTCAATCAAAAAAACCAAAAGCAACAAGAATCAAAAATTAGGGTTTCAGTACACTCGGTCAAGTGTGTATACACACACGGTCATGTGTGTAGACAAACAGTCGAGTGTGTGAACTCACTCGGTCGAGTGTGTCACACACTCGGTCGAGCGTGTTCTTCAGATCTGAGTTCACCCATTTTTGCAAATCGATCAATTCTTTTGTTTTTGGTTCGAGTCCTAGTCACATAAGCCTCTAAAAAGGCCGATAAACATACGTATATCATCAATTTATTCAGATCAAGTCCTAAAAGCACTCGATTAAGAAATTTATATTAGAACATAAAATCAATGATTCAGGACAAAAGAATACGAGTTAGGATACCTTGATAGTGGAGCTGTAATCATAAGGAAAAGATGTATCTAAAACACGAGATCAAAAACTCTTTCTTTAACTTCGAAAAATCAAGGTAAAATCGCTCTAAAAACAACCAAGTGTTTTGAGCCATTCATCGGTTAAGCCTTTTTATACCCTCAAACACACTCGGTCGAGTGTGTCACTCACTCTGCCGTGAGTGTCACTCACTCGGACGAGTGTGTTCAAAACACATTTCATTCTGTTTTACACTCAGTCGGTCGTGTGAGTAACTCAGGCGGTCGTGTGTGTACACTCACTCAGTCTACTGTCTTTAGGGTTTAAAACTTTGAGAATTTTAATTTCAATTCCACAAACCCTTCCTAGTCCACTCCCCCTGGGATTGATCTCAACATTATAAAATTAAACATGCTTTGTTCCATTAAGCTCAAAACAACTTATTTTCAGGTTTAAAGAAAAACATAGAATTCCTTTCACAGTGAACCCTTCAAAGAACTAAGTTGTTATGCTCAATAACTAAAATCTTAAATGCACATGAAACTAACTAATGATGCAAATATTTTTGGGTTTTTCAGATATATAAGCACATGCAAAGTTACAAAGCAAGAAAATTGTACACGATCCAGTGTGTCATGATAAACAATATTATAGTAAGCATATTCAGTAAATATGAAACCTTACATGTCTGCAATCATTCAGCTTTTAACATCAGTTTCATCGATCAATAAATGATAACGTGTTTCATGAACAACACTAAGAACAACATAACACATTTTTTTGTGAGTTGACATACCAAGTTAATTTAATCATTTGATTTCGGGGATCAAAACTGAACTATGTTGACATGATTAATTCATTTTTATAGTATAAATAGAACATCTTCCAAATATATCAATAAACATTTATCAACTTTCACCCTAGACTTTGATGATCATGTTAGATTAATTACTTTAACATTGTTCAATGTTAGATTTGATCACAAAGTCAGTCCTCATTTGAGATCGCACGATGTTTCAGGTAGAAAAATTGAGCATAAATCTATTGATGCTTTCCTCTTATCACATCAATGTACTTTCAGTTTGATTGAATAGAACCATCTCAAGATGTTTCTAGCAACCCTGTCAGCCATTATATAACAACCCTCACATTTTCATACTTGATTTAACTAATTTGCCTATAGGGTTGTTATCCATACGTAATATATAATTAAATTCGACGTTGATTAAATATTTATTTTTAGTCAACACGTTTTGTTAACTAAAGTTTATATATATTATGTAAAATAACTATAGTTAATATTAATGTTAATGAATATATATATATATATATATATATATATATATATATATATATATATATATATATATATATATATATATATATATATATATATATATATATATATATATATATATATACTTAATTTAACATTTAATATTTAGATTTAAGTAAATGAGATGATGTTGAGATTACATTTTTACCAACTTAATTGGCATCCTTGAAATTTTTATTTTATTATTTTTTTCCTTTTTCACCTACCATTTTTACCTATAAATACCAACCTAAAACTCATATATTTTTCACACAACCCCTAAATCTTTCTCTCCAAATTTTGAAGAAATTTGAGGTACTTTCTTTTCCTTCTTTTTATTTCATTTTTTTCTTTCAGTTTACATAAAATAATATATAAATCAGATTAAATAGTTATAAATCATTAAAATTAGTAAATATAATTTTTACAGATTTTATTAATCACATATAAGTTATTAAAGTCGAAATATTAATTTATATGTTGTGCTATATATTTATTTTTTATTTTTGTTTCGGTTAGTATATATATACTATAAATAAATAAAAATTAGTATACGTACTTAAAAACTGGAAAAAATATTTTCATAACTTTAAATTAACAAAAAAAGAATATTAGAATTGAAATCAAAATTTATTTAATATTTTATATATATTTTCTATATTTTAATCAAAACCGCTATATATATATATTAAGGAATATGTGAAAATGATTTTTAGAATTTTTGAAATATTATTTATATTTAATTACGAATTACTTATTAATTAAACACAAAAACTATGTAAAATTCATAATAAAATATTAAACTGGACCAAAAATATTTACAAATTTATTTATGAGATTATTACACTAGTATAAAACTGCAAAAATTATAAAAATTATTAGTTGGGTCGAATTGGTAATTATTATATAACTAAACTCTATTATTATGTAATTCGAAGGTAAATTAAGAATAAATATAAAATAATAACAAATATTTTTTTAATATTTTTTCTACAAGTTATCAGACTGATAGAAACTTATAAAAATTATAAAAATAATTTTTTGGATTTATTTAGTAATTATGTAGAATTAAACTTGTTTTGTGAATAAAATAAGGGTAAAAACAAAAATAAATACAAAAATATAATAAAAACATTTTCTTAAATTTTTCTACGAATCTATATGATTAACTAAGACTATAAAAATTATGTATATAATTTTTAGATATTTAATTAATTATTTAGACATTTTTAGATAATGTTCGATTAATAAAACACTATTATTTTTGAAGTAATTTAGATATTTATTTAAAGGTAATTATATTTAATATATATAAGACATACTAAGGTATAATAACTAAATATTGAATAATATTTAGGTTATGTTATCATTATTAAGTACATTAATAATTCGTTGTGTGTATACACCTATAACGCGAAGGTTATAATTAAAGATAGCGTACAAAGACCACAAACATCACCGCTACTTGTGGCCTAGGGTGATCCTTGTTACCATTATGGGACGCTTGTGGATCTCGAATGCCAAGATTTAGATTCTGGTCAAGAGATCCTGGGCCGCTCGGTAATAATAGATCATTCGAGTGACTTGCATGTTAGCAATGAAGTTTGGGTGAGATTGTACAACGTCTTTGCTGAGGATTATAACCCGAACATTCTTTAAACTAGGAGCTTACTATAAGTGGAAGCTTTCCATAAATAGTAGGTTTCCAAAAATAGAAACTTTTGAGAAATAGGAAATTTTCCCGAAAACCGTCACTGTTAATATAGTTGCTATATGTCTGTTAGATATTAACTAATCAAAGATTATGTCTCTAGGTTAAGATCTTCGATCACTTACTCCGTTCATTCTTCTTTGCATGGAATAACTTACTTGCTACTAAGGTGAACTTCATAGCCCCACTTTTTACTATTTCATAACTGTTTTTATAACTTTTGGGGTAAGACACATGCTTGCTTTATAACTGTTTATACTTAGACACAAGTACTAAATTGTTAATTATGCTGTCATGCTTTGATTCATGCTAAATCCCTACCGTAATATCGTTAATTGCTACGTTTAAATGCAAACTTAATTATTGTGAGTAGGCCTATTGAGAGTAACGTCTCTAACCATTCGACCGTTGGTCTTTGGTTACATAATAATGATTCCATGACACTGACAGTACAAGGTGTCATAGGGTAAACTTGTTTAGTAGCGATATTACAAACTGCAGCAACACTTTTAGATTGATATATCTATATTGATCAACTTTAAACTAAATCTTGTGGTCTAAAACTTTAGATATTATTTATAAACCTATGAATTTTACTCAACCTTTTTGGTTGACACTTTAAGCATGTTTTGTCTCAGGTGATGATTGAGCTAGCTGTTTGCAACTTTGTAATGATAGATTTGATGCTTGCATGGAGTCCACAGCGTATATTATATTTTAGTTCATAAACATTTATTTTATATTTTAATAATAATGTAAACCATTATTACTACTTTCGCAGTTTTATTAACAAATATTTTATTTAAAAAGTCTCATATAGAGTCGTTCTCGTTTATACAACTGTATTATGATATGATTGGTCACAATTACCCCTAGTCCATTTTGGGGGTGTGACAGATTGGTATCAGAGCAGGTTTGTTGTAGAGAACCAGGATTGCATATTATGTGTGCCTTATACAATTAGGTACCATAGCAATGTAGGACTACAACTTTCCTTGACCATAGTGCCTTTAATTGTTGCCTTTAATTGTTAAATGCTACACTATACCTTAGGAACTTTACTTATTGAATTCTTTAATCTTTCTTAGAATGTCGAGCCAATATAAGAACTCTGCTCACTCTCCTAAGTACTCTCCAATTACGCCACCGCATTTAAATGCGACACCATGAATTATGAAATTCTTGACATTCCTATGTCATCTATCATAGTTTTGTGTATTACGTATGTATTACATGAAATGCTATCCATGACTTTTGAAATTTCTATGCTTGTAATTACTTATACTCATATGTATATAACCTCCCTGTTATATTACGTGCCTTTATGCCTTTGTGCATTGGTTTACGAACCAGAAAATGCCATTATTAGCTCATAAAGATTCTCAAGATATTATAATGTCATCACTATTTATATTCATTACTTTTAAAAAAAATTTGTTTTGTCATTATTTTTTTGAACTTTCTTGACGGATGACGTCTACGAAACTCTAGGATGGAAGGGTTTGGATTTTCCAATTTAAAGGATCCTATAGCTCATGCCCCTAGACCTGAATAGGCCATTACGAATTGAAAGTCTTTAATCAAAAGTTTATCTGATTACATACTTATTATTTTTAAATATAGACACGTCATACTGCAATTATTGCATAAATGGAGTATAGACAAATCATATCTTATCATATCTATCCCAATAGACTTTGTCTAACACTTTTCCTAAATTTCCTCTGTAAATTACGGAATCTCTTTGCTATATATACATATTCAAGGAGACGAAGATATCATTCAGTATTCAACATGCATCTCATATCGAAAACCCTTTATTCGATCATATAATATGGATTTCTCACTTGATTCCTCGAACTCCTCGAGCTCCAATGGCAGCATAACCGGAATGAACCAACCAATTAGTCATCATCTTTTCTGGATGAATTGGGGGTGGGTTCATAGTCTACTTAATCAATGGAGACGAGAAGAAGGTGATCCCTTCCACCCACCAAATTATCCTATTGGCGAAGAACCTGAAGCACTTACCGACGAACCAATCCGGAACACCATTTTCACCCTCATTTCCAGGATATCCCGCTACGAGTATATAATATCTAGAATTCTAGATCTTATTAATTCCCTTGTTCTAACCGCCAATTATCCCAGAGTAATAGAAGAAGTCAACGAGCTTCGCGCACGAGTAGTGGCTTTAGAGAATATGGTGCAAAATTTACGAGCACCAGCAGCATCACCAGCATCAACACCAACAGTACCATTACCACCACCAACAATAACATCTGCATCACACGTCTCAACATCACACTCGGTACCTCGAACATCAACATCATACGCCCCATAGATACCAAGGAATACCAACAACAATAATCCATTAAGTATTGATTCATAACTACATTGGAGAAATATTTCGCGACGATTATGTAATCTCTAAAGTTTTAGGGATTATTCATTTCTAGTTCCAGCTAAAATCAAATGAGTTTAATAGTATATTAACTCATTAAATCTATATTACATCTGCAGAAAATATACATTTTCATAAAGACTGTAATAAAAATACTCTTGTTCAAAATATTACTTGTGAAATTTTTAAAGGGTAGGTAATGCCCGAGAAATATTTAAGTTCACAATTAAATATGTTACACTGTACATTCTTCAATTTTGATTCAAAAATCATCAACTATACTCACTACTTTCACGACGATATACATTCTTTCATAGAAATCTGAACAACCATACTCATTCAAATCCAATTACATATTTTGATTTTAACAGATCAGAATCCAAGTCGAGATATAACCGATATCTTCCATCTCAGATTCTTACATCTTTTAAAGCAATATTTTGACTTCAAAACTGTGATAGAACATCACTTCTATTCATAAACCCAGAAAAATATTCGTATCATTCAAAATTCTAGAACATCATATGTATATTGACGATTACAATCTGCGTTCAAACCAATCATGATTATTGAAAACCCCTCAATTAAGAAACAACCAAGAGGATGATCCAACCACACGTTATCAATGGAAAGATGGATTACACGTATAGCGATGCACCTAGAAACTCTTGAAACCAAAGTCATAGACTAACACATATCTGTGTCAGCTCCTTTGACATTTATTACCAAAAATAACTTTGCAATCCCTTTCCAAAGTAGTCAGTTTTGTCACAGATCCAGCAAGTCAACTTCGACTTTTTAGTCGAAACAGTCTTATTATAACTTCGATATCTACGTTGCTCTTTCACCATCATTACCGGGGAACCTTTTACATTCCACCATATTAACAGTAAACGTATCAACAACTTCATTACCCTTTGACTTAAGCCTCTCCGAAAAATCAATATACTTATTCATTGAAACCCTATCATGTACTCATCTGCATCTTGTAACGGTAGTTGTCATACCAAAAAGCTTGAATCATTATTATCGAATTTCGCAGTAATTCTACGCCAACAGTTATATATATACATATAACGTCTATCTCCTAGACTTACATACTTCAAATGTGAAGTTTCTTAAAAATACCCTAAACTGCGAACTAGTACTCCGAATTTTGGAAAAATGCTGATGAAGCAGCAAAAACTGTAAACGACCTTAACAATAAAGAGTTTGATGATAAAGAGTAGTGTGTTGAAAAAGTTCAGAAAATGAGAAAAATTTGGTGCTGAAAAACGGTTGAGCAAACCATGAAGGAGGCTGTGGACAAATCACAAAGATGAAATCTACCTTCAAAGAATCCAAATGATTCAGTGTCTGCTGAAATCATTAGCAAATACCTTACTCCTTATTCTAAACCTTCACAGACAAATTTCCTGCATCATCCTTTCATTCCAGATATTTTAAAATTCTAAAACATCATCGAATCTTTTAGTATAAATATCCTCGATATTTCTGAAGATACCATCATAACGATCATTGTCCGAGATTATTTATCTCTTTGTGCTATCTGTATTACATCATAAAGGAAACTGTTTAGTTTCTATATTCTGTAAACCTTCGAGTTTAAATTATGGATGTTTTTGAAGTAGTGTTAGGAACTGAAGCATGAGTTAGTATAATATAATGACACTTGATCAACGTGATTATATTACAGTAAGTCATGTTGAATTTCTAATGGAACATGATGATTCACATACCATACCGTCATCATGTGCCATGTTACATAACTCTTTCATTCTATTTAACCTCTAAAAATATCAAGAAAATATTTTTCTTGATTTCGGTCTTTTTCGTGACTTCTGGTAATTTGACAAGTCAGATCGAGCTATCACAATTTCTCTCTCAGAACATTAGTTATGTTCATTACGAAATTCATACCTACGAATTTTGGACCATTACTTGCTTTGCTTAAAGTCGAGAAGAGAAAACTAAAGCATAGAGCTTCGAAATATATATAGGAGTATAAATCGCAGCAAATAAGAGAGATCATTAACCATGAATGTCAATAATTATGGAAAGACAGATGCAAGGAAGGAATATAAAAATCACCACCCCAAGGGCGAAATAGAAGTAAACAGATTCCTCCGGTGGTAGATGAAAAAGAAGAATGACAGAAGCGATAGCCAGAAAAATATCCAGGATAAGAACTGGATGGAGCATTTTCACAATCTTTGAAAGTATGAATTGAGGAAGAAAGTATAGGAGTGGTGAAAATAATGAAACGGGAGAGGTTAATTTATATTGGAAATATTGGACATAGTAATCGAGGCAGATTACGAATTTAATCAAAAAAATCCTAATTTCCTTAATTACCGGAGAATCAAATCTTATACAGATTACGAAGATTTTCTTTAAATCCCTTAAATTTCGGAAATCAACCGTGATTACGTCAAAAGTTAAAACAAATCTTTATTTTCCTCATTTCACTCTTTTACGATAGCTTCACTCATACTCTTCACGTAATCGAATTGTTTTATTACTCAATAGTGATAAAACTCTATTTTTCCAACTCATATCTGTCATGAAAACATACTTATTGTCAACCATGACGATCTCTGTTAAATTTCGGGACGAAATTTCTTTAACGGGTAGGTACTATAACAACCCTCACATTTTCATACTTGATTTGACTAATTTGCCTATAGGGTTGTTATCCATACGTAATATATAATTAAATTCGACGTTGATTAAATATTAATTTTTAGTCGACATGTTTTGTTAACTAAAGTTTATATATATTATGTAAAATAACTTTAGTTAATATTAATGTTAATGAGTACTATATATATATATATATATATATATATATATATATATATATATATATATATATATATATATATATATATATATATATATATAAACTATATTTAACATAATTATTAATTAAATGATATGTTATTTTAATTAGTATTTATATTTATATTTGTAGCTAATAAAAAAAAGTAAGATTTTTTTTAATACCATTCAAGCCCATGAAATTTGACTAATACTTTTCTTAATTTTTTTCAAAAACAATCTTATCAAAAACATTTTCCACATTTTTTTCATTTTTTGTCAAAATTACATCCTTGAAATTTTTATTTTATTATTTTTTTTCCTTTTTCACCTACCATTTTTACCTATAAATACCAACCTAAAACTTATATATTTTTCACACAACCCCTAAATCTTTCTTTCCAAATTTTGAAGAAATTTGAGGTACTTTCTTTTCCTTCTTTTTATTTCATTTTTTCTTTCAGTTTACATAAAATAATATATAAATTGGATTAAATAGTTATAAATCATTAAAATTAGTAAAAATAATTTTTACAGATTCTATTAATCACATATAAGTTATTAAAGTCAAAATATTAATTTATATGTTGTGCTATATATTTATTTTTTATTTTTGTTTCGGTTAGTATATATATACTATAAATCAATAAAAATTAGTACATGTACTTAAAAACTGGAAAAAATATTTTCATAACTTTAAATTAACATAAAAAGAATATTAGAATTGAAATCAAAATTTAGTTACTATTTTATATATATTTTCTTTATTTTAATCAAAACTGCTATATATATATATATATATATATATATATATATATATATATATATATATATATATATATATATATATATATATATATATATATATATATATATATATATATATATATATATATATATATATATATATATATATATATATATAATATTAAGATCAGTAAGGATCGTATAAAAATTAGTTGGAACTGTTAAGGAACACGTGAAAATGTTTTTAGAATTTTTGGAATATCATTTATATTTAATTACGAATTACTTATTAATTAAACACAAAAACTATGTAAAATTCGTAATAAAATATTAAACTGGACTAAAATTATTTATAAATTTTTTCTGAGATTATTACACTAGTATAAGACTGTAAACATTATAAAAATAATTACTTGGGTCGAATTGGTAATTATTATATAATTAAACTCTATTATTATGTAATTCGAAGGTAAATTAAGAATAAATATAAAATAATAAAAAATGTTTTTTAATATTTTTTCTACAGGTTATCAGACTGATAGAAACTTATAAAAATTATAAAAAAATTATTTGGGTTTATTTAGTAATTATGTAGAATTAAACTTATTTTGTGAATAAAATAAGGGTAAAAACAAAAATAAATACAAAAATATAATAAAGTCATTTTCTTAAATTTTCTACTAATCTATATGATTAACTAAGACTATAAAAATTATGTATATAATTTTTGGATATTTAATTAATTATTTAAACATTTTTGGATAATGTTCGATTAATAAAACACAATTAATTTTGAAGTAATTTAGGTATTTATTTAAAGGTAATTATATTTAACATATATAAAACATACTAAGGTATAATAACTAAATATTAAATAATATTTAGGTTATGTTATCATTATTAAGTACATTAATAATTCGTTGTGTGTATACACCTATAACGCGAAGGTCATAATTAAAGATAGCGTAGAAAGACTACAAACATCACCACTACTTGTGGCCTAGGGTGATCCTTGTTACCATTATGGGACGCTTGGGGATCTCGAATGCCAAGACTTAGATTCTGGTCAAGAGATTATGGGTCGCTCGGTAACAATAGATCATACGAGTGACTTGCATGTTAGCAATGAAGTTTGGGTGAGATTGTACAACGTCTTTGTTGAGGATTATAACCCGAACATTCTTTAAACTAGGAGCTTACTATAAGTGGAAGCTTTCCATAATTAGTAGGTTTCCAAAAATAGAAACTTTTGAGAAATAGGAACTTTTCCCGAAAACCGTCACTGTTAATATAGTTGCTATATTAATAAACAAACTTTATGTCTGTTAGATATTAACTAATCAAAGATTATATCTCTAGGTTAAGATCTCCGATCACTTACTCCGTTCATTCTTCTTTACGTGGAATAACTTACTTGCTACTAAGATGAACTTCATAGCCCCACTTTTTACTGTTTCATAACTATTTGTATAACTTTTGAGGTAAGACACATGCTTGCTTTATAACTGTTTTACGCTTAGACACAAGTACTAAATTGTTAACTATGCTGTCATGCTTTGATTCATGCTAAATCCCTACCGTAATATCGTTAATTGCTACGTTTAAATGCAAACTTAATTATTGTGAGTAGGCCTATTGAGAGTAACGTCTCTAACCATTCGACCATTGGTCTTTGGTTAAATAATAATGATTCCACGACACTGACAGTACAAGGTGTCATAGGGTAAACTTGTTTAGTAACGATATTACAAACTGCAGCAACACTTTTAGATTGATATATCTATATTGATCAACTTTAAACTAAATCTTGTGGTCTAAAACTTTGGATATTATTTATAAACCTATGAATTTCACTCAACCTTTTTGGTTGACACTTTAAGCATGTTTTGTCTCAGGTGATGATTGAGCTAGCTGTTTGCAACTTTGTGATGATAGATTTGATGCTTGCATGGAGTCCACAGCGCATATTATATTTTAGTTCATAAACATTTATTTTATATTTTAATAATAATGTAAACATTTATTACTGCTTCCGCTGTTTTATTAACAAATATTTTATTTAAAAAGTCTCATATAAAGTCGTTCTCGTTTATACAATTGTATTATGATATGATTGGTCACAATTACCCCTTGTCCATTTTGGGGGTGTGACAGATTGGTATCAGAGCAGGTTTGTTGTAGAGAACCAGGATTGCATATTATGTGTGCCTTATACAATTAGGTACCATAGCAATGTAGGACTACAACTTTCCTTGACCATAGTGCCTTTAATTGTTGCCTTTAATTGTTAAATGCTACACTATACCTTAGGAACTTTACTTATTGAATTCTTTAATCTTTCTTAGAATGTCGAGCCAATCTAAGAACTCTACTCACTCTCCTAAGTACTCTCCAATTACGCCACCGCATTTAAATGCGACACCATGAATTCTGAAATTCTTGACATTCCTGTGTCATCTATCATAGTTATGTGTATTACGTATGTATTACATGAAATGCTATCCATGACTTTTGAAATTTCTATGCTTGTAATTACTTATACTGATATGTATATAACCTCCCTGTTATATTACATGCCTTTATGCCTTTGTGCATTGGTTTGCGAACCAGAAAATGCCATTATTAACTCATAAAGATTCTCAAGACATTATAATGTCATCACTATTTATATTCATTACTTTTAAAAAAAAATTGTTTTCTCGTTATTTTTTTGAACTTTCTTGACGGATGGTGTCTACGAAACTCTAGGATGGAAGGGTTTGGATTTTCCGATTTAAAGGATCCTATAGCTCAAGCCCCTAGACCTGAATAGGCCATTACGAATTGAAAGTCTTTAATCAAAAGTTTATCTGATTACATACTTATTATTTTTAAATATAGACACGTCATACTGCAATTATTGCATAAATGGAGTATAGACAAATCATATCTTATCATATCAATCCCAATAGACTTTGTCTAACACTTTTTCTAAATTTCCTCCGTAAATTACGGAATCTCTTTGCTATATATACGTATTCAAGGAGACGGAGATATCATTCAGTATTCAACACCCATCTCATATCGAAAACCCTTTATTCGATCATATAATATGGATTTCTCACTTGATTCCTCGAACTCCTCGTGCTCCAATGGCAGCGTAACCGGAATGAACCAACTAATTAGTCATCATCTTTTCTGGATGAATTGGGGGTGGGTTCGTAGTCTACTTAATCAATGGAGATAAGAAGAAGGTGATCCCTTCCACACACCAAATTGTTCTATTGGCGAAGAACCTGAAGCACTTACCGGCGAACCAATCCGGAACACCATTTTTACCCTCATTTCCAGGATATCCCGCTACGAGTATATAATATCTAGAATTCTAGATCTTATTCATTCCCTTGTTCCAACCACCAATTATCCAGGAGTAATAGAAGAAGTCAACGAGCTTCGCGCACGAGTAGTGGCTTTAGAGAATATGGTGCAAAATTTACGAGCACCAGCAGCATCACCAGCATCAACACCAACAGTACCATTACTACCACCAACAACAACATCTGCATCACACGTCTCAACATCACACTCGGTACCTCGAACATCAACATCATACGCCCCATAGATACCAAGGAATACCAACAACAATAACCGATTAAATATTGATTCATAACTACATTGGAGAAATATTTATCGACGATTATGTAATCTCTAAAGTTTTAGGGATTACTCATTTCTAGTTCCAGCTAAAATCAAATGAGTTTAATAGTATATTAACTCATTAAATCTATATTACATCTGCAGAAAATATACATTTTCATAAAGACTGTAATAAAAATACTCTTGTACAAAATATTACTTGTGAAATTTTTAAAGGGTAGGTAATGCTCGAGAAATATTTAAGTTCACAATTAAATATGTTACACTGTACATTCTTCAATTTTGATTCAAAAATCATCAACTATACTCACTACTTTCACGACAATATACATTCTTTCATAGAAATCTGAACAACCATACTCATTCAAATCCAATTACATATTTTGATTTTAACAGATTAGAATCCAAGTCGAGATATAACAGATATCATCCATCTCAGATTCTTACATCTTTCAAAGCTATATTTTGACTTCAAAACTGTGATAGAACATCACTTCTATTCATAAACCCAGAAAAATATTCGTATCATTCAAAATTCTAGAACATCATATGTATATTGAAGATTACAATTTGCGTTCTAACCAATCATGATTCTTGAAAACCCCTCAATTTAGAAACAACCAAGAGGATGATCCAACCACACATTATCAACGGAAAGAAGGATTACACGTATAGCGATACACCTAGAAACTCTCAAAACTAAAGTCATAGACTAACACATATCTGTGTCAGCTCCTTTGACATTTATTACCAAAAATAACTTTGCAATCCCTTTCCAATTTAGTCAGTTTTGTCACACCTCCAGCAAGTCAACTTCGACTTTTCAGTCGAAACAGACTTATTGTAACTTCGATATATACGTTGCCCTTTCGCCATCGTTACCGGGGAACCTTTTACATTCCACCATATTAACAGTAAACGTATCAACAACTTCATTACCCTTTGACTTAAGCCTCTCCGAAAAATCACTATACTTATTCATTGAAACCCTATCATGTACTCATCTGCATCTTGTAACGGTAGTTGTCATACCAAAAAGCTTGAATCATTATTATCGAATTTCGCAGTAATTCTACGCCAACAGTTATATATATACATATAACTGCGAATGTGAAGTTTCTTAAAAACACCCTAAACTGCGAACTAGTACTCTGAATTTTGAAAAAATGCTGATGAAGCAGCAAAAACTGTAAAACGACCTTAACAATCAAGAGTTTGATGATAAAGAGTAGTGTGTTGAAAAAGTTCAGAAAATGAGAAAAATTTGGTGCTGAAAATTAGTTGGAACTATTAAGGAACATGTGAAAATGATTTTTAGAATTTTTGGAATATTATTTATATTTAATTACGAATTACTTATTAATTAAACACAAAAACTATGTAAAATTCGTAACAAAATATTAAACTGGACCAAAAATTTTTATAAATTTTTTCTGAGATTATTACACTAGTATAAGACTGCGAACATTATAAAAATAATTACTTGGGTTGAATTGGTAATTATTATATAATTAAACTCTATTATTATGTAATTCGAAGGTACAAAAAGACAATCGCTACAAAAAGACAAATTTTAAAATTTTGTCGAAGGACGGACTAGGACATCGATCCGAAACGACCTCGTCCTAAATAACAAGGGAAACAAAATTTTAAAATTAATTACTTAATTATTTTAATTAGTATAAGATATAAAATAAAAAAAAATAAATAAATAACAAACTCCGCGACTCGCGGAGTTTGAAGGTTTAAACCCCGCGACTCGCGGGAGGACCAAAAATCAGAAAAAAAATAAATAAAAACGCAGAACTGATCAGTTGCACACCACAAACACACCAAATACTGCGAAATACTGCGCAAAAACCCCGCAAAAACACCCCCAAAATCACAATTTTTAACCGTTAATCATCAAATCTTTTACTAAAATCATGTTGAGAAGGATGCTATCAAGGAATTACTCAAGAAAAACGGTAAATTTCTACACCTAAACACCATTTAATCCGAAAATTAGTGTTCTTGAGCAATTTTTTCCCCAATTTGATTTTGATGCTTTTTAGTGTAATTATGCTTAAATTGCTTATGTATTATGCTTGTATAACCTAGATTGATGCTATTTAACATGATTAGAAGCCTTAAACTTCAAATTTTGAGTAATCTAGGGTTTGTGTTCTTGAGCAAATTTGGGGCTTTTTGATATAAACAGGTTATGGCCGATTTTTGTCATGAATTGTTGCTAAATTAAGTAGTGTAACATGTTTAGGTAGTTAAATGATCCAAACTTTGAGCCTAAATATGATTTTGAGAATTAAAGTGGACTTTTTCAAGTCTAAAAATTCATGAACTTGATTTTTGAGAGATAATGCCATTTGAAACTTGTTTAATTGCTAGTAATGATTATTTTGACATGTTATTTGAGTTGAATGCTTATGAACTTGGCGAACATTTTCGTATATGCTTATTTGAAAAGGTGTAGATTAGATGAAAATATGAAAATGAGCTTAAGTTTGATATAAATTGATCATGTCATTGTAATTATTTTGATTGATGATTTTGCTGACACTAATGCATATTTGGATGCACAAAAATTGTGTTTGATGTGTTTTGCAGACTGAAAGGGGTGAATCTTCATCCCAAGCTCGCAATGCTCCTGCTGAGAATACGAAACAACAGGAGGTGGATAACTACTACAAGCAAGATATACCTCATCCAGTCATGACATTTTCTGATATGCACTTGGAAGATTTGCACCCGAACCTGAGATTTGACAGACTTTGGATAGATTATCCAAAATACCAAAGGGGTTTGCATACTCTTCATTCTAAAGTTATTGAGGTACCTAGGGTCATAGAATGGGGACCATTAGAAGCTGTAGAATTGGCCGGGCCAATTAGGGAATTACTTGCACAGAGGTACGGTAAATCTACTTTTAACGACTGGGTACGTTTATTCACCATGCGTAGACCTGTATATAAAGTATGGTGTGAAGAATTATTGTGTAGTATAGAATTAAATGATCGGGTAGCTAGTTTAACCGATCGATCTTTTATTAGATTTTTGTTAGGAGGTTCGATGCGCCACATGTCTTTACTAGACATGGCTCAGGCTTTACGTATATATACGCCTGAGGAGTTAGCATCTGCCGATTGTAGAGTGTTGATACTAAATGGTAGAAAGATAGATGAAAATTTTGATACACATGGTGTATGGAGTCAAATGACAAGCCATCACCTATTCAAAGGGGGAAATTACTCTTATTTGGATATAGATAGAGCTGAATTAAGAGTGATTCATAGGTTTTTAGCTAATTCGATTACACAAAGAGGTAAGAACAAGGAAAAGGTAAATGAACAGGATTTGTTTTACCATATGTGTATTCGAGACCCACAAAGCGCTGTAAGTATACCTTATTGTGTGGGTTATTATTTATCAGCTATGGTTAGGGGGATGAGACCGCATAGCATAATAGGAGGTGGTATTTTTATTACTTTGATTACTGAATATCTCGGTGTGGATATAAGTCGGGGGGGATTATTAGTCGAAGAACCAGAACCCCGCGATACAATAGGTTTAAATGTATACCATGGTGCGAAAGTTTTGAAGAGGCGAAATAACGCCGCAGTACAATACCATGGTAGACATCCACAGGTTGAGAGAAACCAACAGCAAGGTAATGTAAGAGGGGGAAATGAAATGCAAGAAATGCAAAGGTTTATAGCTTCATAGGAGTACAAAAATGCTAGACAGAGAGCATTTGAAGATTGGCAAGTTCATCAAAACCAAATCATAGCTCATTGCCAACATATAAGTAGAAACTATATTCCTACTCCAAAACCCATATTCCCTCCCTGGTCTATAGAGATGCAACCACCGTATCCTACATATAACCCAGCCAAAGCATTCTATAGCACCTATGGTTATGCATGGAACCCCTATTGGTATCAGTATCATCCCTAGTCTACTTAGTTTTATTTATTTTGTAATTTGTAATGTTGATACGTTTAATACTTATGTTAATATTGTAATAGTTTTTATAATTTTCTAACTTTTATTCTTAGATTTTAATAATTTTTAAATGTGGGGTAATATACCAAACTTCAAAAATATGTATATATGTTTGCAGTTTATCTTATGTACACAACAGGGTAAAACAACACATTTTCAAAGACTGGCATTAAGTTCAGCAAAAGCAACTAATTTTGACGACAAGATGCAAAATATATGTGAAATAACAACAAGACGGAATGAACAAATGATGTGCACCATTTATCATTCAGCAAACAAACGCCAATATATTTGGAAACTTTGGTAAAAATTTAATCATTTTCACACAAATCACCCTCAATAATTTAAATTGTTACTGATTTCTTGCAAATGAGGGCATTGCAAGATCTTAAGTGTGGGAAGGGGTTAAATTCTTTCGGATTTTATAATTTTTATCTTAAACACTTGGTTACCATTAAAAATACTAGTAAAGCAGTAGTTGTATTAGAATCTAGTGCTCTCTGATAATAAAGAACAGCCCTAGTCTTATATACTGACTACCCAATTCTAGTAAAATTTTTCAAAATTTTCAATTAAATGAACTCAAAATCATGTTTATACATATTTATGAACGATAAAACTAGGTTTTAACACCGAAATTATTGTAACCTCGGAAAGGACATAAATTGAGAAACAAACCAAAATGTTAAAATTCATTTAAAATGGAATAGAGGACAATAAAAAGGAAAATAAAAGCCATGTGTGGGAAAATTCTCCAAGTTATTCAAAACATATATCACATATTTTTGTACAAATAACTTAAAATACTTTTGCTTTGGACTAAACTAAAAAGTTTTACCTGATTTACTGTAAGAAAGATGGATCTACACGATGAATCAATTCCATCATTAAAAGGAAGTAAAGTCTTCCGAAAAAGACACGCGCTTCTTGATTTAGGTCAAGAAGTTGTCGTCCAGACCAGCTGTAGGTTGACGAAAAATCTAGAAAAGCCATCACTAAAATCAGCAGGAAATCCACGGACCTCAGCATTAAACAGGGTCGCCAAGTGGTCAGATTTATCCTAACCATGAGAAGGATTTATCTCGTACAATGGGGGGCACCATGCAAATTAGCTTGATAAGACTAATGAATCAGATCCCCAGAAAGGATAATTTCCTTAAAGATTAAAAATCAGCTTTTAAAGCCTGATATTACTCAATCCTAGAGATTGACCTTAAAGATTGAAAATTCAAACTCATGGAATTCAATGATATCTAAACTCGAGCTTGAACGAGAAAATATTTTGATCAAAAATAAAACCGATTTGTTTTCTGAAAACCCTATTTTCAATGCGTTCATTACCATTGAACGTAAAATCCTAGGAATTCACCTGGAATTCATTAGGTCACCTGAACCAAATCGGGTGTCAACCGTAAGAACGGTGGTTGCATAGCATGGTCAAAGACAGGACCTTGTGCCAGACCGAAAAATTATAAGGATGAGCTTTACTATTGCTCCTACCAAGGATAGTAATTGCGTCTGACACGTTATATACCATAATTAAAAGCATGTCAGGGGACATTGCCTTAACAGTTGCTTGTTCAACGCTTTCCTTTACAACCGGACGGTAGTTTACCGAAAGGTAATATACGGGACAAGTAAACTGGACGTGTTGCTTTCCAAATACAAGGTTAGCAAATGGGTGACACAAAACCATAAGTTTTGAGCTAAAATTTTCAAATCTGAAACCCACCAAACCCACAAAAATATTTTGCAAACACCGGTGAAGGGTTATTCCGAAAAACTTATCTAGGGTAAAAACTAGATTTAATTTTCAAAAGATCAAATGTTTTCATAAAGATCCAATTTCCTTAATGGATCTAAATTTTTATAGTCATGTGGGACTGTAAACCATATCGTTACTACCATTGTTTATACCGCCGTATAGAAATCACTGATGTACAAAGTGTGAAGAATAAAGAAGTGATTCTAGTATTTCAAGACGATATTGCTTGAGGATAAGCAACGCTTAAGTGTGGGAATATTTGATAATGCTAAAAACGAACATATATTTCATAGCATTATTCCTCAAGAAAGACAAGCTTTTAGTTGCAATTGTTCTATTTAAAAGTGATATTCGTTTAAATAATAAAAGGTGAAGACAAAAGACAGATTCGACGAATTGAAGACGCAAACGACCAAAAAGCTCAAAAGTACAAAATACAATCAAAGAGGTTCCAATTATTGATAAGAAACGTCTCGAAATTACAAGAGTACAAGATTCAAAACGCAAAGTACAAGATATTAAATTGTACGCAAGGACGTTCAAAAATCCGGAACTGGGACCAGAGTCAACTCTCAACGCTCGACGCAACGGACTAAAAATTACAAGTCAACTATGCACATAAATATAATATAATATTTAAATAATTCTTATAATTATTTATATATTATATAAATAATAAAAATCCATCGGCAAGAAAGACTCCAAAGTTGGTGAGCTGTATTTTCAAACTCCGCGACTCGCGGAGTTTGAAGGCAAAAATTGCCGCGAGTCGCGGAGTATCCCTGAACTCAATTCCCTATAAAGCCAACCGAATTCTAATCATTTTTCACAACATATATATCCATCCTCTCTATATCTATACGTAAATATTTATATTTATATTTTAATTTTAATTTTAATTTTAATCCTAATAATAAGGGTATGTTAGCGAATGTTGTAAGGGTGTAAGTCGAAATTCTGTCCGTGTAACGCTACGCTATTTTTAATCGTTGTAAGTTATGTTCAACCTTTTTTTTAATGTCTCGTAGCTAAGTTATTATTATGCTTATTTAATCCGAAGTAATCATGATGTTGGGCTAATTACTAAAATTGGGTAATTGGGCTTTGTACCATAATTGGGGTTTGGACAAAGGAACGACACTTGTGGAAATTAGACTATGGGCTATTAATGAGCTTTATATTTGTTTAACTAAATGATAGTTTGTTAATGTTAATATAAAGATTTACAATTGGGCGTCCCTATAAATTACCATATACACTCGATCGGACACGATGGGCGGGGTATTTATATGTACGAATAATCGTTCATTTAACCGGACACGGGAATGGATTAATAGCCACTAGAATAATTAAAACACGGGTGAAATTATGTACAAGGACACTTGGTATAATTGATAACAAAATATTAAAACCTTGGGTTACACTCAGTCGACATCCTGGTGTAATTATTAAACAAAGTATTAAAATCTTGTTACAGTTTAAGTCCCCAATTAGTTGGAATATTTAACTTCGGGTATAAGGATAATTTGACGAGGACACTCACACTTTATATTTATGACTGATGGACTGTTATGGACAAAAACCAGACGGACATATTAAATAATCCAGGACAAAGGACAATTAACCCATGGGCATAAAACTAAAATCAACACGTCAAACATCATGATTACGGAAGTTTAAATAAGCATAATTCTTTTATTTCATATTTAATTTCCTTTATTTTATATTTAATTGCACTTCTAATTATCGCATTTTTATTGTTATTGTATTTAATTGCACTTTTAATTATCGTACTTTTTAATTATTGCAAGTTTATTTTATCGCATTTTTATTAATTGCAATTTCATTATCGTTATTTACTTTACGCTTTAAATTAAGTCTTGTATTTATTATTTTACATTTGGTTTTAACTGCGACTAAAGTTTTAAAATCGACAAACCGGTCATTAAACGGTAAAAACCCCCCTTTATAATAATAATATTACTTATATATATATTTGTATTTTTACAAAAGTAAACTAATATAGCGTTAAGCTTTGTTTAAAGATTTTCCCTGTGGAACGAACCGGACTTACTAAAAACTACACTACTGTACGATTAGGTACACTGCCTATAAGTGTTGTAGCAAGGTTTAAGTATATCCATTCTCTAAATAAATAAATATCTTGTGTAAAATTGTATCGTATTTAATAGTATTTTCTGCTAAAATTTAATAGTATTATATACACTCCGCTACCACATCAAGTATTTTTGGCGCCGCTGCCGGGGAACCGCTTAAAAGCCGGAAGCGCAACGCTAATATAAAAAAAAAATTATTTTTAGTTTACTTTTATAAAAATACGTTTTTGTAAAAAATTTACGTTTTTTTTTTATTATTCGAAAATATAAAAAGAAAAACAAAAATATAAGTATTTTTAAGATTTTGTTAAATATTTAAGTTTTATAAAGTTTCTTTATTTTTATATAAGTTTTATTTAAGTATTTTGTTTTTATTTAAAACATATAAAAAAAAACCAAATAAAATAAAATAAAATATATATATAAATCTAGTTTTACGATTTTTATTTATAAAATTATAAAGTAGTTCTATTTTTATTTTAGTTTTTAAATATAAGTGTTTATTATATAAATATTTAGATTTTAAAACAGAAAAATATAAAACATAAAATATAAAAAAAAATGTCGAATTTCAACACTGTACCAGAGTTGAATTTTGGAACCCCGCGACTCGTGGAGTTTGCTGCCTCGACTACCGCAACTCGCGGAGCTACCCTGACACCGACAGAAACCCTAATCTGTATTTAATTACGGGTAATTATTAATTATTATTATTATTAACCCTAATTAATTATTATTATTATAATTAGTTTTACTTTTTATGTAATTTATATTTTAGTTAAATTAGTTTAATTAAATTGTAAAATTAATAGTTTTAATAAATAAATAATATTTTTATAAAATTGTACTTTTTACAACTTTTTATATATTTTTATATTTTGTCCCTTTTCAATCATTTTAACGTAATATTTGTATTTTTAGCTCATATTTAGTTTTAAACTTAGTTTTTGCCATAGTTATTTTTACTTCTAGATTTTTAGGCTTTGCCGTAAAATCCCTTAAGTGCTTTTTCTTTAGACTAAGATTTAGGTGCTTTAGAATTTTGCGACGCCTTTTTAAGTTTTAGTTTCTTTTTAAGTTATTTCCATTTGGGATATAGTTTTTTTTCTGTAAGCTTTAATATTTTTAGACGACTTTTACCTATGTATCAATTATCATTCCAATTAGTAATCTCAATTTGCGATTATAATTTTAAGTTAGTTGTAGTAATAAGGTTAGGTTAGTCAAGTGTTTTTAAGTTTTATAAGTTTCTTTTATTTTTCCGTCACCTTTTATTTTTCAACCATTTTTCTTTTTCGACCTTTTTTGACGAGCTCTTTTTCTTTCTTATTTCTCGCTATCCTAGTTTTTAGGACATAGTTTTTTTTAATCTACTTCTATCTAAATTTCTTAAAATTACGAAAATTTATTTTAAGTGGTTAAATTGATAGACAACAAAATTTTCTGGTTCGTAGTAATAGTTGGATTTGTATGTGGACCGGGTTATTGGAGCCAAACAGTCCTCAATTATATTGAGACCAAACGAATCCTGCCCCTCTGCTGCATCTTTTGGCTATTCGAAACGTGGGCAAAATCAGAAAAGTCTATTGATTGGATAACTTATTATAATTTTTTTTTCCTTTTAAAAACTAATAGGATATTCAGTGAATGCACCGAGCAAGACGTTCACCACCTTTTGTACGTTCACCACCTGTAACTAGATCAAGACATTTAGCAAATATTACCACCGTTGATTTTTCTTTAGAATCGTCATCCAGTGGACCAAGTACTCCAGTTCAAATTTTCGATAATCCATTTTTTGAACCCGACCTCACAATTGAGAATCCGGATAATATTCAGGAACGATTCGTAGATCCTGAACCACTAAACTTTCCTCCGGAACCACCAATCATTCAAACAGAGATTGTTGAGGAACGAACCATAAAATCAGAATCCTCTAGTGATTCCGATTCAACAAATTCAATTATGGAAGTAACAGAACCATTAAGTATGGAAGACCGAATGAGAGCTAAACGCACTGGCCAAGGTCACGCAATTACTCATCCAGACATTAATGCGCCAGATTATGAAATCAAAGGAAAAATTCTACACATGGTGACTAATCAATGCCAATTTAGTGGTGCGCCGAAGGAAGATCCAAATGAACATCTACGTACCTTTAATAGGATCTGCACACTATTTAAAATCCGAGAAGTTGAGGATGAACAGATATATCTCATGTAATTTCCCTGGACTTTAAAGGGAGAAGCCAAAGATTGGTTGGAATCGTTACCTGAAGGGGCGATTGATACATGGGACGTTTTAGTTGAAAAATTTCTTAAACAATTCTTTCCGGCATCTAAAGCCGTAAGACTTCAAGCAGAAATTGTTACGTTTACACAGAAGCCAAATGAAACTCTATATGAGGCGTGGACTAGATTTGGAAAGTTGTTAAGAGGATGTCCGCAACATGGTTTAGACACCTGTCAAATAGTACAAATATTCTACCAAGGATGCGACATCACTACAAGGAAAGACATAGATATAGCAGCTGGTGGTTCTATTATGAAGAAAACCGAAACTAATGCTTACAAAATTATTGATAACACTGCTTCCCACTCACATGAGTGGCACCAAGAAAAAGATATCGTTAGATCATCTAAAGCAGCTAGAGCCGATTCTAGCCATGACTTAGATTCCATTTCCGCAAAGATAGATGCTGTCGAGAGACGAATGGAAAAGATGACAAAGGATATTCACTCAATACGAATTAGTTGTGAGCAGTGTGGAGGACCACATTTGACAAAAGATTGTCTCAGTATTGAATTAACAATGGAACAAAGAGAGAATATTTCATACATAAACCAAAGGCCTGGAAATAATTATCAGAATAATTATCAACCGCCAAGACCGATTTACAATCAAAACCAGAATTATAACCGAAATATTCCATACAACAACCAACAAGGTCCTAGCAATTAACAAGTATCCAATAATAATTACAATCAGCAAAGACCTAATTTTCAAAACAAACCACCACAACAAACCGATGATAAAAAGCCGAATTTAGAAGATATGATGACGAAGCTAGTTGAAACTCAAACGCAATTTTTCACATCTCAGAAACAAACTAATGAACAAAATGCTCAAGCATTTAGAAATCAACAAGCTTCAATTCAAAATCTGGAACAAGAAGTAAGTAACCTAGCAAGGTTAATAGGTGAAAGAAAACCGGGAAGTCTACCTAGTGATACAAATGCTAACCCCCGGAATGAAACAACTAAAGCTATTACCACAAGAAGTGGTACAACACTTAAACCACCTGAAATACCTGTAACTTCTGATGAAGCTATTCCTACTCCTCAAGAACCACAACCTGATCAAGATAAGGAAAAAGAACCGGTAGTTGAGAAGGTTAATGAAGATAACACAGTTAAGGCTAAACCTTATGTTAAACCATACCAACCACCACTTCCTTACCCGAGTAAAATGAAGAAAGAGAAACTTGAAGCCGATCAATCCAAATTCTTGGATATGTTTAAACAGATAAATGTAAATCTTCCTTTCATTGATGTGATTTCAGGAATGCCTAGATATGCTAAATTCTTGAAAGATCTAATCTCAAATAGAAATAAAATGGAAGAACTCTCGGCCGTTACTATGAATGCTAATTGTTCAGCAGTACTGTTGAATAAGATACCAGAAAAATTATCTGATCCAGGAAGTTTCACAATTCTATGTTTTCTGGGTAGTCTTAGTTCAATAGAAGCATTGACAGACGTAGGTGCTAGTATAAATCTAATGCCGTATTCACTATACGCTAAACTAGACCTTGGAGAATTGAAACCAACCAGAATAAGCATACAACTAGCCGATAGATCAATAAAATATTCTAGAGGGATAATGGAGAACATGCTAGTTAAAGTTGGTACTTTAGTATTTCCAGTAGATTTTGTTGTTCTGGACATGGAAGAAGATTCTCAAGTTCCTCTCATATTAGGAAGACCATTCTTAAACACGGCTAAAGCAATGATAGACGTGTTCGGTAAGAAATTGACCCTAAGTATAGAGGATGAGAGTGTTACCTTTTCAGTTGATAGAGCAATGCAACAACCACAATCTACAGATGATACATGTTATTATATTCAAACTATAGATGCACATGCAGAATTATTAGAAGAATTTCCAGAATAACAAGGAACAGGAGAATGTTCTTTAGGAGAAGGAACAGAACAAATTAATGAAGCTGAAATGTTAGCTACACTTATAGCTAATGGATATGAACCAACAACAGAAGAAATTCAAATGCTAAAAGAAGAAGACAGATATCGATACAAATCCTCGATAGAAGAACCTCTGAAATTAGAGTTAAAGCCACTTCCAAACCATTTGGAATACGCTTATTTACATGGTGAATCTGAATTACCTGTAATAATATCGTCTTCTCTTACTGAAAATGAGAAATCACAACTCATTTCTGTGTTGAAAGCTCATAAACCAGCCATTGCATGGAAGATTCATGATATTAAAGGAATAAGTCATTCGTATTGCACACATAAAATCCTTATGGAAGAAGGTCATAAAACGTATGTGCAACGCCAACGAAGACTAAATCCTAATATGCAAGATGTAGTTAAGAAAGAGATTATTAAACTGCTAGATGCAGGTCTAATTTATCCAATCTCTGATAGTCCATGGGTAAGCCCAGTTCAATGCGTGCCTAAGAAGGGTGGCATGACTGTCATTACAAATGAGAAAAATGAGCTTATTCCTACTAGGACCGTAACAGGATGGCGTGTATGTATTGATTATAGAAAATTAAATGACGCCACCAGAAAAGATCACTTTCCCTTGCCTTTCATAGATCAAATGTTGGAAAGATTAGCCGGAAACAGTTACTATTGTTTTCTTGATGGTTTTTTCGGATATTTTTAAATTCCAATAGCACCCGAAGATCAAGAGAAAACCACATTCACGTGCCCTTATGGTACTTTTGCTTACAAACGCATGCCATTTGGACTTTGCAATGCCCCTGCAACCTTTCAAAGGTGTATGATGGCGATTTTTCATGACATGATAGAAGAATGCATGGAAGTTTTCATGGATGACTTTTCAGTCTTCGGTAATACATTTGAATCATGTCTAGCTAATCTGGAACGAATGCTTATTAGATGCGAACAATCAAATCTAGTACTTAATTGGGAGAAATGCCATTTCATGGTTAAAGAAGGCATCGTTCTTGGTCATAAAATTTTAAAAGAAGGAATTGAAGTGGATAGAGCTAAAGTAGATGTAATTGCTAAACTTCCACATCCCACCAATGTTAGAGGAGTTAGGAGTTTTCTAGGGCATGCCGGTTTTTACCGACGTTTCATAAAAGATTTTTCTAAAATTGCCACTCCTATGAATAAACTCCTAGAAAAAGATGCTCCATTCATCTTTTCAGATGAGTCTATCAAATCTTTTAATATTCTTAAAGAGAAACTCACTAATGCGCCAATCATGATAACACCAAATTGGAATCTACCATTTGAACTAATGTGCGATGCAAGTGATTTTGCAATGGGAGCCGTTTTAGGACAAAGGATTGAAAAATGATTTCAACCTATATATTATGCTAGTAAGACATTACAAGGAGCACAAATGAACTATACAACTACTGAAAAAGAACTCCTTGCTATTGTCTTTGCTTTTGACAAATTTCGATCATATCTCGTTCTAGCAAAAACGGTGGTCTATACCGACCATTCTGCTCTTAGATACCTATTTTCAAAACAAGATGCTAAACCAAGATTAATCCGTTGGATCTTACTCTTACAAGAGTTTGATATTGAAATCCGAGATAAAAGTGGAGCAGAAAATCTCGCCGCTGATCATCTTTCTGGTCTTGAAAATCCCGAATTAGAAGTTCTAAATGAATCGGCCATACAAGACAACTTTCCTGATGAATATCTATTAAAGATAGATTATAAAGAAATTCCTTGGTTTGCAGACTATGCAAACTACTTAGTTTGTGGATTCCTTGAAAAAGGATTATCGTACCAAAGACGAAAGAAATTCTTCAGTGATATAAAACACTATTTTTGGGAAGATCCACATTTGTTTAAAAGTTGTCCCGATGGAATAATACGCCGATGTGTATTCGGAGATGAAGCCAGTAAAATATTAAACCATTGTCACACAGGACCAACAGGAGGGCATTATGGGCCTCAACTAACAGCAAGAAAAGTTTATGATGCTGGATTCTATTGGCCTACAATTTACAAAGACGCACACCTTCTTTGCAAATCCTGTGATGCTTGTCAAAGGGCCGGAAAAATAAGTCAACGTGATGAAATGCCACAAAATGTCATCCAAGTATGTGAAGTATTTGACATTTGGGGTATTGACTTTATGGGTCCATTTCTAAAATCTCATAATAATCTATATATACTCGTAGCCATTGATTATGTATCTAAATGGAGGAAGCACAAGCTCTCCCAACTAACGATGCACGAGTTGTAGTAAACTTTTTAAAACGTCTTTTTTCAAGGTTCGGAACACCGAAAGCTTTAATAAGTAATCGGGTATATATATATATATATATATATATATATATATATATATATATATATATATATATATATATATATATATATATAACTCATTTCTGTAATAATCAACTTGAGAAAGTTCTTAAAAGATATGGAGTAACTCATAAAATCTCCACCGCATATCATCCACAAACAAGTGGACAAGTTGAAAATACCAACCGAGCTTTAAAACGTATTCTAGAGAAAACCGTAGGATCAAATCCGAAGGAATGGTCCATTAAATTGGAGGATGCACTCTGAGCTTTTAGAACAGCCTACAAAACTCCAATTGGAACCACACCTTTTAGACTTGTTTATGGAAAAGCATGTCATCTTCCAGTAGAAATTGAACACAAAGCATTTTGGGCTTTGAAGACATGTAATCTTGATTTACATGAAGCCGGACGTCTACGGTTAAGTCAACTAAATGAATTAGAAGAATTAAGACATGAAGCATACGATAATTCGTTAATCTATAATTAAAGAACGAAGAAATGGCATGATAAAAGAATCAGAAGTTCAAAAGAATTTAAAGAAGGAGACAGAGTTCTTCTTTTCAATTCACGATTCAAGCTATTTCCTGGAAAATTGAAATCAAGATGGTCTGGACCATTCATAGTTAAAAGAGTTTTTCCATACGGAACAGTAGAATTGATAAATTCAAATGGGATTGAATTTAAAGTTAATGGTCACAGAGTTAAACACTACATAGATAGTCCGATGGAAGTCGACAACGAAGTTAATCACAATTTTGACACCACAGCTAACTAAGTGTGGGGAGAATCAAGTCTTTAAAGGATAATATGTATTTTTGTTAGAGTTAGATTGTCTGTTTTCGTGTAGTTCTCGAAAATGGAACCCGAATGGTCTTTCCCTAGCAGACCCTAAAGAACTAGTCTTCTCCCCCCATTCTGAATTTTTATTTTTTTTAGGTTTTTACAAAATGAAGACTGCCTGTGAACTAAACCATGGTCTAATGCTACACGCTTTGATCACTAAACGTAATAATGACACACTACCGACTGAAATAGTATCAGTAATCAGAGAAATATTGGACAGAGTTAGAAAAGAATCCAGATGCGAAGATAATAAGTTACAATTTGGTAAAGGAAAATCAAAATCCGCAGCGAAAAGAAGAGCACGACACCTAGAAAGATGTCACAAATGCGGAAAATGGTCACATGGAGGTAAATGTTCAAATAATCAAACCTATTCAAACACCGAATTTGTTACTTTATGCAGAGACGGACCGTTCATATGTTTAGAAGAAAAGACACTGAATTCTCGAGGTTACGCCTATGTAGCCATGGAAAACCAATTAAACCGACTATCTTATGAATGGGATAGATCATATAACTAAGAATACTATCTCACAGGTAAGTCTGTACAGTTTTTTTTATTTTTTTATTTTTATTTTTAACCTTTTGATAATAAACGCTAATTTGTTCGTTATAAAGTATTAAATTGGTATTGAATAAAATTAGGTTTGACGACCGAAATTATTGATATCATTCAAAAATATATTACATCACTGCGAAATTTAACATTTATTCTTAAGGTATAAATATCTTTAATCAATCAACCCAAAATATTTCAAAAATTCGTCATGAGTTAAATTAGGTCTTGGAACCGAAATTACTTTACCGAAAAGAGGGGCGCATATTTTTGATAATATTTGATTGATTAAAGTGGGATAAAAAGCCAAAAAGATTTTTAATTTTATTTTTACCATGTTTTTAAAATTAATATATAAATCTTAAATTAATATTGTAAACTTTGTAAAAACAATATATTTAAAATTGTAAATATATGAAAAATTTATATAAGTTTGGTGTGAATTTATAATATGATTTTTTTTAAATTAAGTTTGGTGTGAATTTTTAATTTTTAAATTATGAATTTTAATTTTATGCATTTTAAATTGTAAGTTTGGTGTGAATTTTTAATATTAATTTTGAATTTTATATTTAAATTGTGTGAATTTAAAAACAAAAATTTACTTTATCTCATTAAGTTAAAAATATGATTTTTAAAATTCGTCGTAAGTTGAAGACTAGGTCTTTGAACCGAAATTGCTTTACCCGAGAGAGGAACGAGAACTTTTATTATCATTATTTTTAATCTTATTGAATTAAAGTATACCAAAAACATTAAAAAAACCCAAAAATCTTAGCTTTTAAAACAATCGCTACAAAAAGACAAATTTTAAAATTTTGTCGAAGGACGGACTAGGACATCGATCCGAAACGACCTCGTCCTAAATAACAAGGGAAACAAAATTTTAAAATTAATTACTTAATTGTTTTAATTAGTATAAGATATAAAATAAAAAATAAAAAATAACAAACTCCGCGACTCGCGGAGTTTGAAGGTTTAAACCCCGCGACTCGCGGGAGAACTAAAAATCAGGAAAAAAAATAAAAACGCAGAACTGATCAGTTGCACACCACAAACACACCAAATACTGCGAAATACTTCGCAAAAACCCCGCAAAAATACCCCCAAAATCACAATTTTTAACCGTTAATCATCAAATCTTTTACTAAAATCATGTTGAGAAGGATGCTATCAAGGAATTACTCAAGAAAAACGGTAAATTTCTACACCTAAACACCATTTAATCCGAAAATTAGTGTTCTTGAGCAATTTTTTCCCCAATTTGATTTTGATGCTTTTTAGTGTAATTATGCTTAAATTGCTTATGTATTATGCTTGTATAACCTAGATTGATGCTATTTAACATGATTAGAAGCCTTAAACTTCAAATTTTGAGTAATCTAGGGTTTGTGTTCTTGAGCAAATTTGGGGCTTTTTGATATAAACAGGTTATGGCCGATTTTTGTCATGAATTGTTGCTAAATTAAGTAGTGTAACATGTTTAGGTAGTTAAATGATCCAAACTTTGAGCCTAAACATGATTTTGAGAATTAAAGTGGACTTTTTCAAGTCTAAAAATTCATGAACTTGATTTTTGAGAGATAATGCCATTTGAAACTTGTTTAATTGCTAGTAATGATTATTTTGACATGTTATTTGAGTTGAATGCTTATGAACTTGGCGAACATTTTCGTATATGCTTATTTGAAAAAGTGTAGATTTGATGAAAATATGAAAATGAGCTTAAGTTTGATATAAATTGATCATGTCATTGTAATTATTTTGATTGATGATTTTGCTGACACTAATGCATATTTGGATGCACAAAAATTGTGTTTGATGTGTTTTGCAGACTGAAAGGGGTGAATCTTCATCCCAAGCTCGCAATGCTCCTGCTGAGAATGCGGAACAACAGGAGGTGGATAACTACTACAAGCAAGATATACCTCATCCAGTCATGAGATTTTCTGATATGCACTTGGAAGATTTGCACCCGAACCTGAGATTTAACAGACTTTGGATAGATTATCCAAAATACCAAAGGGGTTTGCATACTCTTCATTCTAAAGTTGTTGAGGTACCTAGGGTCATAGAATGGGGACCATTAGAAGCTGTAGAATTGGCCGGGCCAATTAGGGAATTACTTGCACAGAGGTATGGTAATTCTACTTTTAACGACTGGGTACGTTTATTCACCATGCGTAGACCTGTATTTAAAGTATGGTGTGAAGAATTGTTGTGTAGTATAGAATTAAATGATCGGGTAGCTAGTTTAACCGATCGATCTTTTATTAGATTTTTGTTAGGAGGTTCAATGTGCCACATGTCTTTACTAGACATGGCTCAGGCTTTACGTATATATACGCCTGAGGAGTTAGCATCTGCCGATTGTAGAGGGTTGATACTAAATGGTAGAAAGATAGATGAAAATATTGATACACATGGTGTATGGAGTCAAATGACAAGCCATCACCGATTCAAAGGGGGAAATTACTCTTATTTGGATATAGATAGAGCTGAATTAAGAGTGATTCATAGGTTTTTAGCTAATTCGATTACACAAAGAGGTAAGAACAAGGAAAAGGTAAATGAACAGGATTTGTTTTACCATATGTGTATTCGAGACCCACAAAGCGCTGTAAGTATACCTTATTGTGTGGGTTATTATTTATCAGCTATGGTTAGGGGGATGAGACCGCATAGCATAATAGGAGGTGGTATTTTTATTACTTTGATTGCTGAATATCTCGGTGTAGATATAAGTCGGGGGGGATTATTAGTCGAAGAACCAGAACCCCGCGATACAATAGGTTTAAATGTATACCATGGTGCGAAAGTTTTGAAGAGGCGAAATAACGCCGCAGTACAATACCATGGTAGACATCCACAGGTTGAGAGAAACCAACAGCAAGGTAATGTAAGAGGGGGAAATGAAATGCAAGAAATGCAAAGGTTTATAGCTTCATAGGAGTACAAAAATGCTAGACAGAGAGCATTTGAAGATTGGCAAGTTCATCAAAACCAAATCATAGCTCATTGCCAACATATAGGTAGAAACTATATTCCTACTCCAAAACCCATATTCCCTCCCTGGTCTATAGAGATGCAACCACCGTATCCTACATATAACCCAGCCAAAGCATTCTATAGCACCTATGGTTATGCATGGAACCCCTATTGGTATCAGTATCATCCCTAGTCTACTTAGTTTTATTTATTTTGTAATTTGTAATGTTGATACGTTTAATACTTATGTTAATATTGTAATAGTTTTTATAATTTTCTAACTTTTATTCTTAGATTTTAATAATTTTTGAATGTGGGGTAATATACCAAACTTCAAAAATATGTATATATGTTTGCAGTTTATCTTATGTACACAACAGGGTAAAACAACGCATTTTCAAAGACTGGCATTAAGTTCAGCAAAAGCAACTAATTTTGACGACAAGATGCAAAATATATGTGAAATAACAACAAGACGGAATGAACAAATGATGTGCACCATTTATCATTCAGCAAACAAACGCCAATATATTTGGAAACTTTGGTAAAAATTTAATCATTTTCACACAAATCACCCTCAATAATTTAAATTGTTACTGATTTCTTGCAAATGAGGGCATTGCAAGATCTTAAGTGTGGGAAGGGGTTAAATTCTTTCGGATTTTATAATTTTTATCTTAAACACTTGGTTACCATTAAAAATACTAGTAAAGCAGTAGTTGTATTAGAATCTAGTGCTCTCTGATAATAAAGAACAGCCCTAGTCTTATATACTGACTATCCAATTCTAGTAAAATTTTTCAAAATTTTCAATTAAATGAACTCAAAATCATGTTTATACATATTTATGAACGATAAAACTAGGTTTTAACACCGAAATTATTGTAACCTCGGAAAGGACATAAATTGAGAAGTAAACCAAAATGTTAAAATTCATTTAAAATGGAATAGAGGACAATAAAAAGGAAAATAAAAGCCAAGTGTGGGAAAATTCTCCAAGTTATTCAAAACATATATCACATATTTTTGTACAAATAACTGAAAATACTTTTGCTTTGGACTAAACTAAAAAGTTTTACCTGATTTACTGTAAGAAAGATGGATCTACACGATGAATCAATTCTATCATTAAAAGGAAGTAAAGTCTTCCGAAAAAGACACGCGCTTCTTGATTTAGGTCAAGAAGTTGTCGTCCAGACCAGCTGTAGGTTGACGAAAAATCTAGAAAAGTCATCACTAAAATCAGCAGGAAATCCACGGACCTTAGCATTAAACAGGGTCGCCAAGTGGTCAGATTTATCCTAACCATGAGAAGGATTTATCTCGTACAATGGGGGGGGGCACCATGCAAATTAGCTTGATAAGACTAATGAATCAGATCCCCAGAAAGGATAATTTCCTTAAAGATTAAAAATCAGCTTTTAAAGCCTGATATTACTCAATCCTAGAGATTGACCTTAAAGATTGAAAATTCAAACTCATGGAATTCAATGATATCTAAACTCGAGCTTGAACGAGAAAATATTTTGATCAAAAATAAAACCGATTTGTTTTCTGAAAACCCTATTTTCAATGCGTTCATTACCATTGAACGTAAAATCCTAGGAATTCGCCTGGAATTCATTAGGTCACCTGAACCAAATTGGGTGTCAACCGTAAGAACGGTGGTTGCATAGCATGGTCAAAGACAGGACCTTGTGCCAGACCGAAAAATTATAAGGATGAGCTTTACTATTGCTCCTACCAAGGATAGTAATTGCGTCTGACACGTTATAGACCATAATTAAAAGCATGTCAGGGGACATTGCCTTAACAGTTGCTTGTTCAACGCTTTCCTTTACAACCGGACGGTAGTTTACCGAAAGGTAATATACGGGACAAGTAAACTGGACGTGTTGCTTTCCAAATACAAGGTTAGCAAATGGGTGACACAAAACCATAAGTTTTGAGCTAAAATTTTCAAATCTGAAACCCACCAAACCCACAAAAATATTTTGCAAACACCGGTGAAGGGTTATTCCGGAAAACTTATCTAGGGTAAAAACTAGATTTAATTTTCAAAAGATCAAATGTTTTCATAAAGATCCAATTTTCTTAATGGATCTAAATTTTTATAGTCATGTGGGACTGTAAACCATATCGTTACTACCATTGTTTATACCGCCGTATAGAAATCACTGATGTACAAAGTGTGAAGAATAAAGAAGTGATTCTAGTATTTCAAGACGATATTGCTTGAGGACAAGCAACGCTTAAGTGTTGGAATATTTGATAATGCTAAAAACGAACATATATTTCATAGTATTATTCCTCAAGAAAGACAAGCTTTTAGTTGCAATTGTTCTATTTAAAAGTGATATTCGTTTAAATAATAAAAGGTGAAGACAAAAGACAGATTCGATGAATTGAAGACGCAAACGACCAAAAAGCTCAAGAGTACAAAATACAATCAAAGAGGTTCCAATTATTGATAAGAAACGTCTCGAAATTACAAGAGTACAAGATTCAAAACGCAAAGTACAAGATATTAAATTGTACGCAAGGACGTTCAAAAATCCGGAACCGGGACCAGAGTCAACTCTCAACGCTCGACGCAACGGACTAAAAATTACAAGTCAACTATGCACATAAATATAATATAATATTTAAATAATTCTTATAATTATTTATATATTATATAAATAATAAAAATCCGTCGGCAAGAAAGACTCCAAAGTTGGTGAGCTGTATTTTCAAACTCCGCGACTCGCGGAGTTTGAAGGCAAAAATTGCCGCGAGTCGCGGAGTATCCCTGAACTCAATTCCCTATAAAGCCAACCGAATTCTGATCATTTTTCACAACATATATATCCATCCTCTCTATATCTATACGTAAATATTTATATTTATATTTTAATTTTAATTTTAATTTTAATCCTAATAATAAGGGTATGTTAGCGAATGTTGTAAGGGTGTAAGTCGAAATTCTGTCCGTGTAACGCTACGCTATTTTTAATCGTTGTAAGTTATGTTCAACCTTTTTTTTAATGTCACATAGCTAAGTTATTATTATGCTTATTTAATCCGAAGTAATCATGATGTTGGGCTAATTACTAAAATTGGGTAATTGGGCTTTGTACCATAATTGGGGTTTGGACAAAGGAACGACACTTGTGGAAATTAGACTATGGGCTATTAATGGGCTTTATATTTGTTTAACTAAATGATAGTTTGTTAATGTTAATATAAAGATTTACAATTGGGCGTCCCTATAAATTACCATATACACTCGATCGGACACGATGGGCGGGGTATTTATATGTACGAATAATCGTTCATTTAACCGGACACGGGAATGGATTAATAGCCACTAGAATAATTAAAACACGGGTGAAATTATGTACAAGGACACTTGGTATAATTGATAACAAAATATTAAAACCTTGGGTTACACTCAGTCGACATCCTGGTGTAATTATTAAACAAAGTATTAAAATCTTGTTACAGTTTAAGTCCCCAATTAGTTGGAATATTTAACTTCGGGTATAAGGATAATTTGACGAGGACACTCGCACTTTATATTTATGACTGATGGACTTTTATGGACAAAAACCAGACGGACATATTAAATAATCCAGGACAAAGGAAAATTAACCCATGGGCATAAAACTAAAATCAACACGTCAAACATCATGATTACGGAAGTTTAAATAAGCATAATTCTTTTATTTCATATTTAATTTCCTTTATTTTATATTTAATTGCACTTCTAATTATCGCATTTTTATTGTTATTGTATTTAATTGCACTTTTAATTATCGTACTTTTTAATTATTGCAAGTTTATTTTATCGCATTTTTATTAATTGCAATTTCATTATCGTTATTTACTTTACGCTTTAAATTAAGTCTTGTATTTATTATTTTACATTTGGTTTTAACTGCGACTAAAGTTTTAAAATCGACAAACCGGTCATTAAACGGTAAAAACCCCCCTTTATAATAATAATATTACTTATATATATATTTGTATTTTTACAAAAGTAAACTAATATAGCGTTAAGCTTTGTTTAAAGATTTTCCCTGTGGAACGAACCGGACTTACTAAAAACTACACTACTGTACGATTAGGTACACTGCCTATAAGTGTTGTAGCAAGGTTTAAGTATATCCATTCTCTAAATAAATAAATATCTTGTGTAAAATTGTATCGTATTTAATAGTATTTTCTGCTAAAATTTAATAGTATTATATACACTCCGCTACCACATCAATAACTTACTTGCTACTAAGGTGAACTTCATAGCCCCACTTTTTACTGTTTCATAACTGTTTTTATAACTTTTGGGGTAAGACACATGCTTGCTTTATAACTGTTTTACGCTTAGACACAAGTACTAAATTGTTAACTATGATGTCATGCTTTGATTCATGCTAAATCCCATCCGTAATATCGTTAATTGCTACGTTTAAATGCAAACTTAATTATTGTGAGTAGGCCTATTGAGAGTAACGTCTCTAACCATTCGACCATTGGTCTTTGGTTACATAATAATGATTCCACGACACTGACAGTACAAGGTGTCATAGGGTAAACTTGTTTAGTAGCGATATTACAAACTGCAGCAACACTTTTAGATTGATATATCTATATTGATCAACTTTAAACTAAATCTTGTGGTCTAAAACTTTGGATATTATTTATAAACCTATGAATTTCACTCAATCTTTTTGGTTGACACTTTTAAGCATGTTTTGTCTCAGGTGATGATTGAGCTAGCTGTTTGCAACTTTGTGATGATAGATTTGATGCTTGCATGGAGTCCACATCGCATATTATGTTTTAGTTCATAAACATTTATTTTACATTTTAATAATAATGTAAACATTTATTACTGCTTTCGCTGTTTTATTAACAAAGGTTTTATTTAAAAAGTCTCATATAAAGTCGTTCTCGTTTATACAACTGTGTTATGATATGATTGGTCACAATTACCCCTGGTCCATTTTGGGGGTGTGACACATTAGCTTCTACCTTAAACTTACACTTTTCGTTTCAGATAACATTGTTTATCTCAAATTTATTGCAAACTTTGAAAAGACGCATACCGGTCGCTATAAACCCCATACTTGAACGGATATCGTATGATGTTGGATGGATGGTAGTGATATATATTTGAGTGATGGAACGCTAAGGTATCCTCCAGACGATATCCCCTACTATCCAGGCTAATAGGTACAATCCCATATCACAGAATGATTTAAGTTCTCTATATCTGATTATCTGATACATCTCTCCCCCTCGAATGTAGATAATTAAATCATCCAAACAGTTCTCCGATTGAAATATCTGTTGTCTCAGAAGAAAATAACGTATGAATCCTTCAAACCTGTTCAATTCTTGATCCATGATTCTCTTGCAATAATATGGTGCATCAATTTATTTACAGCTTAAATAAACAGACGTAAGTTTTTATTTTTTAGTTTTTTATTTTTTTAGTTTTTTATGCTGCATTTTTCTCCACGCTAGATCACAAAACATAAATAAAACAAATGAAATAAATACACATATTCATGATGATGCACCACTATCTTTGACTTTTGTAGTATCTTCACAGAAAATTAATCTTTTGATGTCGTAGTCTATTACCCGATGACATTGCATTGTTCAAATCATTCTATGTCTGTGATACAAAATTGCACTTTTCAACCTGTCTAGAGAGAACACCTCCCTTTTGATACCCGACATGTATGTTGTTGACTTTCGGTTCAAGCAATAAATGTAAATAGAAACAAGTATGCATCCTAGACAAAGTATGCTCACCTTGGGGACTCACAAAATTATCCTTTGCTATCGAGTATAAATCGTAGTAGGGGAGACCTCAACCGTCTGTTGAGTTTCTGAATAATCATTTCTCAGTACATATTCAGTGATAAGTAGGTGACTACCCTCAACCGCTATAAACCTTTCCATGATTTCCTAATCATGATATTTACGCGTTGTTATTGTGATCATCTCTATCTAGAATTATGTCAATAAAGTCTACCAATACACTATCAATCATTCTTTATACATGTCAGTTCAGTATTGCGATCTCTTCCCCACAGACAGAATAAGTAACTCATTTTCTGTATTTTTCAATTTTTATAGGTTCTCAATTATTCAACTTTTTTTATTTGATTTTATGGTTTTATAATTTTTATGGTTTTTATGATTTTATATGTACAAAAACATAAAACCAAAACTAAAAACACAAACTAGCATGCAGTACCATCAGAAAAGAATTATCTATCATGCAAAAGAAAATTAAACATGCAAATGACCTACTAATTACAATGCAAAAATACACATACTATACAGGCAGTTCTAAGTCATTCACAACTCTGTCTCTTTGGGAGGTTCCTCTGTGTTAGGAGCCTCAGTTTCAGGAACCACGTCATTCAACAATTTAATACCTATCTCTTTTAACAAGTACTCAAAGCGTGGTTTATCAAAAGCTTTAGTGAAAAGATCAGCCCGTTGGGTTGTAGTGTCTATCTGCACTACATCTATCAGCTTTTTCTCATAGCATTCTCTAATGAAATGGTATTTAATCCCTATATCTTTCATCTTAGAGTGATTTACGGGTTTTTTAGTGACAGCTATAGCAGCAGTATTATCAACATAAATAGGAGTGTTAGAAATATGCAAACCGTAGTCACGTAGTTGCTGTTGAATCCAGATGACCTGTGATGTACAGCTTGCCGCGGTAATATATTCTGCTTCACAAGTGGACTGAGCCACTGCAGTCTGCTTCTTACACTGCTAAGTAACTAGCTTGCTACCAAGGAACTGACAACCTCCTGATGTTGACTTGAAATCTTTCTTGCAACCGCCATAGTTAGAATCACTATAAGCTGTGAGATCAAAACCATCCTCACACGGATACCATAACCCTAAACTCTTTGTATCTTTCAAATACCTCAAAATCTTCTTAACCACAAACATATGATTAACATTAGGATTTGCCTGATAACGAGCACCCAAGCAAACCGCAAACATAATATCTAGTCGAGATGCTGTCAGATACATTAGAGAGCTTATGATCGCCCTATATAACGTAGGATCCACTTTAGCACCCTCACAATCAGGTAAAATCCCATGATTTACTGACAACGGAGTCTTAGCTGGTCTTTCTGCTTCCACTTGAAATCTCTTCAGAATATCAGCAACATACTTGGTCTGATGCAAGAAGATGCCTTTATCCGTCTGAGCTACCTGCAAACCTAAGAAAAAGTTTATAGTTCCCATGGAACTCATTTTGAACTTCCGTTGCATGACCTTCTCAAACTCATCAACCATTCCCTGATCCGTTGACCCGAAGATGATATCATCAACATAAACTTGCACTAACATAAGATGTTGTCCCTTTTTCTTGATGAAAAGTGTCTGATCACTGACACCTCTCCTAAAACCATTTTCAAGCATATAGTTAGACAACGTGGCATACTACGCTCTAGGAGCTTGGTGAAGACCATAAAGTGCCTTTTCAAGCCGATAAACCTTTTCTGGGAATGCGGATCTTCAAAACCAGGTGGTTGTTCAACATAAACCTTCTCGTTAATCTCTCCATACAAAAATGCGCTTTTAACATCCATCTGATAAACTTTAAATCCCATGAAGGATGCAAAAGACAAGAAAATTCTAATTGCTTCCAGTCTAGCAACCGGAGCAAAAACCTCATCATAGTCAATCTCAGGGATTTGTTGATATCCCTTTACCACCAACCTAGCTTTGTTTCTGATAACGATACCCTATTCATCTTTCTTATTCTTCAACACCCATCGGAGACCATAGGGTTCACAACCATGCGGTGGATTGACTAGTCTCTAAACCTTTAAATGTTTAAACTGTAACAACTCTTCCTGTATTGCACTAACCCACTCATCAAACTTCAATGCTTCAAAGGCATCTTTCGGTTCAATTTGACACACATAACATGAATGAGCATGCACAAATACTCTCCCTGTCTTGTTCAACGAGGAATAGAAAGATGTTACCACATTTGCACTCTCTGATTCAACATCTTCTGCTGCCATTGTACTTTCGCTTACCACAGGAACATCAGATGTAGTAGGAACTTCAGACGAAGATGCTTCATTAGACTTGGCATAAGGAATGCTAATATGAGGAATGCCCCTTGTATCTACATAATAATCATCTAAACGTTTTGGAGGCATGATAACACGATTTGACCTACGTACTCCTCCTGCTTCAGTTGGTTGTTCAGTCCCTGTTACAATTGGAGGTTGATTGTAAAGAGGATTTAAATGCTCTTCTGTCAATCGTGTACGATCAACACCCTCATCTTCTTCAGAATCACTGTCTTCATCTGTCTCATACACTATTTCCACATTAGGATCAGCATTAGAATGGTCACTCTGGGTACTTTGCCCCGGACTCTGATGAGTACTTTGAGTCTGGACCTGAGTCTAGCTAAGAATTGAGATGACATTCTCTGTGAAATTCTGAGCATCATACAACATCTGAGTAAGTATCTCATCATCTGTAGCATCCGGTGGAAAGTTAAAAGAATAAAAAAGTTTAATATATTCAAACTGCCATGCGGACCCTTTACTAACACGAGCTAGAGCGTTACGCTGAATATCAACCTCGAAACGTTCTTCAACACACTTAGATTCAGTATTGTACACTCGCTTATTTGGATTCCCAAACCTAAGAAGATACCAGAGACAACTTTTGAATTGAATTTCCCTCCTGTATCTCATACCAGAATAGTACAAGGAGCACCAAAGGGTTCAAGATGTTTAATGTTAGGCTTTCTCTTATGCAATAGTTCATAACACGTCTTATCGTGTCTTTTCAACACTAGAACTCTGTTCATCACATAACAAGCTGTGATCACGGCTTCTCCCCAGAAAACAGTAGGTAAACACGCATCAGCTAGCATAGTTCTTGCGGTCTCAATTAACGTCCTATTCTTTTGTTCAGCTACACCATTTGACTGTGGAGTGTAAGCAGGACTGAACTGTTGCTGTATCCCCCTTTCATTACAAAACAGCAGCATCTTATTATTCTTGAACTCCGTACCATTGTCGGTACGAATCTTTCTAACCTTCAACTTATACAAACTTTCAAGCTTTAGAATCAAAACTTTAATGTGCTCGAAAGTATCTGATTTATGCTTCAGCATCACAACCCAAGAGAAACGTGAATACTCATCCGTAACCACCAAGCAATATAACTCTCCAGTGATAGTATTACAATTAACTGGGCCAAAGAGATCCATATGCAAAAACTCCAAAGGAATATTAACAAAATGATGTTTCTTGGTAGCATGAGGTTTCTTTGTCTGTTTCCCTTTCTTACACGGAAGACACCCTTTAGGAATATGAAAACTCTTAAGATTAACACCATCAACTAGTCCATTGTGAACTAGATTATTCATCTTCCTTAGACTCAGATGACCCATATGCTTATGCCAAATAATAGACTCTTATTCAGTAACTTTGGAAACAAAAGCCTGATGGCCTGAGCTGCTTTAACATGAGCATTTTGCATATCAAGAATATAGAGATCCTTACACCTTGAAGCAGGCATCAAAATCATGTCTTCCGGAATTACAAATTCTTTTCTCAAGATATAACACAATTTGTCATCAAAAGCAACCGTATACTTTTTGTCAGGAAGCTGTGAAACTGAAAGCAAATTGTTTGACATTTGTTCCACAAAATTGACTTTATCAAAGCTGACATTCTCATTAGCAATCACCCCTTGCGCAATAATAAAACCTCCTTCACTACCTGTAAAAGAAACTGATCCTCCATCCACTGTTTTCACATTAGAAAGTAAGGACAAGTTCCCTGTCATGTGCCTAGACGCCCCACTATTAACAGTGACAACCCGGAAATTTCCGACCAAATTTAAATTTTAATCTTTATATATTCCCGACACGATAAGCAAAGTTTGTAAGTTGAATCTCAAGAATTTTAAACTGTGTTCATATATTCATTTAACCTCGACCAAATTCCAATGATTCACGAACCATTATATGAACAGATATGATTATATAAGTATATGTGTATATATTATAACTTGAAATGTTAACAAGGTATTTAAATGAATAATATTTTATATGAACATATTTATTTAATATAGTTATCGATGGAATTATATGATAATATCAAATGATTGATTTATCAGATACATTGAATTATGATTACGAGTCTCTGTTGAGAGGTCCACTTTGATTTAGGAAATCTGTTATTGTTAACGGTATTCGGAATATTTAGTAAAGTGATTTATAATTAAGAACAAATGTGCCAATTGACGAACGTTAGACAAAAGTTAGTGGAGAATTGAATTTCATAATATTCGACTGATCTATTTTCAAATATGAGAAAACGATTTCAAAAATTCAATTATTATAATCTATTACGTTATAAGGATAAATTTGATTTGATAGAATTAGAAGAATTTAAGCTTTATATATATATATATATATAGCGTTTCAAGAATGTAAACGTAACACGACATAGTAAATTATGTTATTTAAATGTTTATATATAATAATCTTTGAAAATATGATTATTTTGGAAAAACTAAAAATCTTATTATTAGATAAATATTTCGAACATATATAATATGTATAAATTTATAATACCAAATGAAAATATAAATATATATATATATATATATATATATATATATATATATATATATATATATATATATATATATATATATATATATATATATATATATATATATATATATATATATATATATTTTAATTTACTCATAAAACGTTTCAATTTAAAATAATACATTTTGGTAAACTTTAAGACGTTAATTTATAGAAGCAAATGACCACAACACTCGAATGATTAGATTATAATTTGGGTGGGATAGTTTTTCATTAAATTAATTATTATTATTTATAAAGGTACTCGTCACAAAATGTAAAGTACTAGTTTTCTAAGCATACGAAATGTCGTTTGAAAAACCGAAACCAGGACATGAGTCGAGTGACAACGTCCATGTCATTTGAGTAAAAATTACATTTTTACCATGAACGTAAATATAATATAATATATAAATAATTATATAAATTAAATAATATATATATTAAATATTAATTTAAGTATAGCAGCCCATGTGTTTAACAGGGAGGGGGTTAGGTGGTTACATTGCATATATATGGACGTACCTATTTTTGATTCATTTTATTTACTAACTCTCTAATCTCTCGTATTATATATATATATATATATATTTATATTATTATTATTATTATTATTATTATTATTAATATTAAGATTATTAATATTAAATTTATTATTATTAGTATTAGTTAGGAGTGTTATTATTAGTATATACATAAAATACTACGACGAGGTCATGAGTGCATTAATTTCAAAACGAATTTTATGAGCGGGGTGAAGCTAAGGAAATTATGGGTTATAGCTATGGAGGTGATGGGAAATGTTCGAGGGTATGCTCGTGAGGTCAAACTAGTGTTTATCATCTCCATTGCGTCTACGTACTTTCCTGCAATATTGAATCTCAATATTGATACGTGAGCACTCATAACTTAACTTTTATATATTAATAGTGTATCCCTGACTAGTGCTCGAGTATATAGGATTATGCATGCTTGTATTTTTGATATTATCATTGGATAGGTTATGATGAATCCTGAATTAGTTACATATGCGGTTGAGATAAGGTATAAGATATGCATGTCGATGGAAAGCTAGCGAAAAATTAAGAACTTTTCATTTAGATATCGAATGATTTTGATGAACGGATTAGAAGTTATAGTCAATTGAATTTTTATATTATTATTAAAAATGATTATTATTATCATCGTTATTATCGTCGTTATAGTTTTATCTAATTATTATTATTATTATTATTATTATTATTATTATTATTATTATTATTATTATTATTATTATTATTATCATTATCAATAAAAGGTATTATCATTAAAAATTGTTATTTTTATTATTATTACTATCGTTATTATCATTAAAGTTATAATTAAGTATTATCATTAATATTATCATAATATTTATTATCATTAGTATTATTATTATATTTAAAAACTAATATTAGTAACACCTAATTATTATGATTACTATTATTATCATTAACATGAACGCGCTATAAAAGACAATTAAAAGCTATTAAACGAATCGATTAGGAAATAATGAGTATGAGTATCATGATGAAATTAAAATATTGTAAGATATTGATTTAGATAAAATTATCGCTCTTAGTATTTTTATCATTACTATTATTAAATGTATCGTTAGTATTAAAACTATCATTTTAACAAAAATTATCATTTTAAATGAAATGTCATTGTTATTATAAAATATCATTATTATTATCATTTTAAATAAAATTATTATTTTAAAGTTAATATTAAAAAGTATCGTAAATATTAAAATTATCATAATTAGAATTATCATCTTATCATAATATCATTTTTAGTAAATATAAATATTGATATTTTTATTAATAGAAATAATAATTATTATTATTACAAAATAATACAACTTTTACTTATTATTATTAAAAATGTTATTTTTATCAAATAAATATGTAATACATATAATATAATTACCTTAACCTATCATAATATTTTATGAACTTTATTACTTAAGCTATATAAAAGTATATTTTTGTATAAAATTTTATTTATTAATAAATGAATTATATTATTTACTCTAATAAATCTTTTAAATATATTTAATAAGTATAAAATGACGATATTTAAACTATATAATAATCATGTATAAATTTTGGAAATCATTTTTGGGTCAAATTGACTTTTGTTGACTTTTGCATATTAGTCTCGAGCATTAGGATTGTGGTACACTATGACTTGACCTAATTTGTTAGACAAATATTGACCAACATATAAATATATATACTTAATTTAGGTTCGTGAATCCGAGGCCAACCCTACACTTGTTCAATGCCGTCATATGTATTTTTACTACAAAATACAGTATTGTGAGTTTCATTTGCCTTTTTTACCCTTTATATTTTTGGGCTGAGAATACATGCGAAATTTTTATAAATGTTTTACGAAATAGACACAAGTAATTGAAACTGTATTATATGGGTGAATGATCGAAGCCAAATATGCCCCCTTTGCTTGGTAACCTAAGAATTAGTAAACCGATCTACTAATTGACGCGAATCCTAACGATAGATCTATTGGGCCTAACGAACCCCATACAAAGTACCGGATGCTTTAGTACTTCGAATTCGTTTTTATCATGTCCGAAGGATTTCCCGGAATGATAGGGGATATTCTTATATGCATCTTGTTAATGTCGGTTACCAGGTGTTCACCATATGAATGATTTTTTTTGTCTCTATGCATGGGACGTATATTATGAGAACTGGAAATTAAATTCTTGTGGTCTATTAAAATGATGAAAATGATCGTTTATGATAAACTAATGAACTCACCAACCTTTTGCTTGACACTTTAAAGCATATTTATTCTCAGGTATTAAAGAAATCTTTCGCTGTGCATTTGCTCATTTTAAAGATATTACTTGGAGTCTTTCATGGCATATTTCGAAGAACGTTGCATTCGAGTCATTGAGTTCATCAAAGATTATTATTAAGTCAATTTATAGTTGGATAGTGGATATTATGAAATGGTATGCATGCCTATCAATTTTCGATGTAAAGAAAGTTTGTATTTTAAAAATGAATGCAATGTTGGTAAAATGTATCATATAGAGGTCAAATACCTCGCGATGTAATCAACTACTGTGAATCGTTTATAATGTATATGAACGGGTCCTTTCAGTTGGTATCAGAGCGGTGGTCTTAGCGAACCAGGTCTTGCATTAGTGTGTCTAACTGATAGTTGTTTAGATGCATTAGTGAGTCTGGACTTCGACCGTGTCTACATGTCAACAGTTTGCTTATCATTTCTAGTCAGAAATCTTCTGCTTATCATCCTTAGGAAATTACCTGCTTATCATTTTTAGTCTATACACGTCTTGCTACATTAATTGCATGAGTAGTGTATAGACAAAATTCATATCTTAGCGTATCTGCTAAATCATAATTTATCGTATCTGTTACTTTAAACTTTGCCTGACATATCCCGCTAATTCCTCCGTAATCTACAAAATCTTTTGATATATATATATATATATATATATATATATATATATATATATATATATAAATAGAATACCACCCGATAGCTGGAAAAATCATTTTATATCAAAAAATCCTTTATTCAATCGTACGAAATGGAATTTGTCGTTAGTTCAAGTCACTCGGATTCCGAAATGGAATCTCACTTAAGCTCCGAAAGCAGTGTGACCGGAATGGATCAACCAATCAGCCATCATCTATTCTGGATGAATTGGGGATGGGTTCGTAGCCTCCTCAATCATTGGAGACAAGAAGAAGGTGATCCCTTCCATCAACCACATTGCCCTCTTGATGAAAAACATGAAGCACTTGAAATGTCCCGTTCTTATTGATTAAAAACGTTCCATATTAATTGATTTCGTTGCGAGGTTTTGACCTCTATATGAGACGTTTTTCAAAGACTGCATTCATTTTAAAACAAACCATAACCTTTATTTCATCAATAAAGGTTTAAAAAGCTTTAAGTAGATTATCAAATAATGATAATCTAAAATATCCTGTTTACACACGACCATTACATAATGGTTTACAATACAAATATGTTACAACAAAATAAGTTTCTTGAATGCAGTTTTTACACAATATCATACAAGCATGGACTCCAAATCTCGTCCTTATTTAAGTATGCGACAGCGGAAGCTCTTAATAATCACCTGAGAATAAACATGCTTAAAACGTCAACAAAAATGTTGGTGAGTTATAGGTTTAACCTATATATATCAAATCATAATAATAGACCACAAGATTTCATATTTCAATACACATCCCATACATAGAGATAAAAATCATTCATATGGTGAACACCTGGTAACCGACATTAACAAGATGCATATATAAGAATATCCCCATCATTCCGGGACACCCTTCGGATATGATATAAATTTCGAAGTACTAAAGCATCCGGTACTTTGGATGGGGTTTGTTAGGCCCAATAGATCTATCTTTAGGATTCGCGTCAATTAGGGTGTCTGTTCCCTAATTCTTAGATTACCAGACTTAATAAAAAGGGGCATATTCGATTTCGATAATTCAACCATAGAATGTAGTTTCACGTACTTGTGTCTATTTTGTAAATCATTTATAAAACCTGCATGTATTCTCATCCCAAAAATATTAGATTTTAAAAGTGGGACTATAACTCACTTTCACAGATTTTTACTTCGTCGGGAAGTAAGACTTGGCCACTGGTTGATTCACGAACCTATAACAATATATACATATATATCAAAGTATGTTCAAAATATATTTACAACACTTTTAATATATTTTGATGTTTTAAGTTTATTAAGTCAGCTGTCCTCGTTAGTAACCTACAACTAGTTGTCCACAGTTAGATGTACAGAAATAAATCGATAACTATTATCTTGAATCAATCCACGACCCAGTGTATACGTATCTCAGTATTGATCATAACTCAAACTATATATATTTTGGAATCAACCTCAACCCTGTATAGCTAACTCCAACATTCACATATAGAGTGTCTATGGTTGTTCCGAAATATATATAGATGTGTCGACATGATAGGTCGAAACATTGTATACGTGTCTATGGTATCTCAAGATTACATAATATACAATACAAGTTGATTAAGTTATGGTTGGAATAGATTTGTTACCAATTTTCACGTAGCTAAAATGAGAAAAATTATCCAATCTTGTTTTACCCATAACTTCTTCATTTTAAATCCGTTTTGAGTGAATCAAATTGCTATGGTTTCATATTGAACTCTATTTTATGAATCTAAACAGAAAAGGTATAGGTTTATAGTCGAAAAAATAAGTTACAAGTCGTTTTTGTAAAGGTAGTCATTTCAGTCGAAAGAACGACGTCTAGATGACCATTTAGAAAACATACTTCCACTTTGAGTTTAACCATAATTTTTGGATATAGTTTCATGTTCATAATAAAAATCATTTTCTCAGAATAACAACTTTTAAATCAAAGTTTATCATAGTTTATAATTAACTAACCCAAAACAGCCCGCGGTGTTACTACGACGGCGTAAATCCGGTTTTACGGTGTTTTTCGTGTTTCCAGGTTTTAAATCATTAAGTTAGCATATCATATAGATATAGAACATGTGTTTAGTTGATTTTAAAAGTCAAGTTAGAAGGATTAACTTTTGTTTGCGAACAAGTTTAGAATTAACTAAACTATGTTCTAGTGATTACAAGTTTAAACCTTCGAATAAGATAGCTTTATATGTATGAATCGAATGATGTTATGAACATCATTACTACCTTAAGTTCCTTGGATGAACCTACTGGAAAAGAGAAAAATGGATCTAGCTTCAATGGATCCTTGGATGGCTCAAAGTTCTTGAAGCAAAATCATGACACGAAAACAAGTTCAAGTAAGATCATCACTTGAAATAAGATTGTTATAGTTATAGAAATTGAACCAAAGTTTGAATATGATTATTACCTTGTATTAGAATGATAACCTACTGTAAGAAACAAAGATTTCTTGAGGTTGGATGATCACCTTACAAGATTGGAAGTGAGCTAGCAATCTTGAAAGTATTCTTGATTTTATGAAACTAGAACTTTTGAAATTTATGAAGAACACTTAGAACTTGAAGATAGAACTTGAGAGAGATCAATTAGATGAAGAAAATTGAAGAATGAAAGTGTTTGTAGGTGTTTTTGGTCGTTGGTGTATGGATTAGATATAAAGGATATGTAATTTTGTTTTCATGTAAATAAGTCATGAATGATTACTCATATTTTTGTAATTTTATGAGATATTTCATGCTAGTTGCCAAATGATGGTTCCCACATGTGTTAGGTGACTCACATGGGCTGCTAAGAGCTGATCATTGGAGTGTATATACCAATAGTACATACATCTAAAAGCTGTGTATTGTACGAGTACGAATACGGGTGCATACGAGTAGAATTGTTGATGAAACTGAACGAGGATGTAATTGTAAGCATTTTTGTTAAGTAGAAGTATTTTGATAAGTGTCTTGAAGTCTTTCAAAAGTGTATGAATACATATTAAAACACTACATGTATATACATTTTAACTGAGTCGTTAAGTCATCGTTAGTCGTTACATGTAAATGTTGTTTTGAAACCTTTAGGTTAACGATCTTGTTGAATGTTGTTAACCCATTGTTTATTATAACAAATGAGATATTAAATTGTTATATTATCATGATATTATGATATATAATATATCTCAGTATGATGTATATACAGTTAAATGTCGTTACAACGATAATCGTTACATATATGTCTCGTTTTGAAATCATTAAGTTAGTAGTCTTATTTTTACATATGTATTTCATTGTTAATACACTTAATAATATATTTACTTATCATTTAACATAATTAACCAAGTGTATCAATATCTTAATATGATTCATATGTACCTAGTAAGACGTTGTTATAACGATAATCGTTATATATATCGTTTTCGAGTTTCTTAAATTAATAGTCTCATTTTTATGTATATAACTCATTGTTAAAATACCTAATGAGATACATACTTATAATAAAAACATGTTAACTATATATATAACCATATATATGTCATCGTATAGTTTTTACAAGTTTTAACGTTCGTGAATCACCGGTCAACTTGGGTGGTCAATTGTCTATATGAAACATATTTCAATTAATCAAGTCTTAACAAGTTTGATTGCTTAACATGTTGGAAACATTTAATCATGTAAATATCAATCTCAATTAATATATATAAACATGGAAAAGTTCGGGTCACTACAGTACCTACCCGTTAAATAAATTTCGTCCCGAAATTTTAAGCTGTTGTAGGTGTTGACGAATCTTCTGGAAATAGATGCGGGTATTTCTTCTTCATCTGATCTTCACGCTCCCAGGTGAACTCGGGTCCTCTACGAGCATTCCATCGAACCTTAACAATTGGTATCTTGTTTTGCTTAAGTCTTTTAACCTCACTATCCATTATTTCGACGGGTTCTTCGATGAATTGAAGTTTTTCGTTGATTTGGATTTCATCTAACGGAATAGTGAGATCTTCTTTAGCAAAACATTTCTTTAAATTCGAGACGTGGAAAGTGTTATGTACAGCCGCGAGTTGTTGAGGTAACTCTAGTCGGTAAGCTACTGGTCCGATACGATCAATAATCTTGAATGGTCCAATATACCTTGGATTTAATTTCCCTCGTTTATCAAATCGAACAACGCCTTTCCAAGGTGCAACTTTAAGCATGACCATCTCTCCAATTTCAAATTCTATATCTTTTCTTTTAATGTCAGCGTAGCTCTTTTGTCGACTTTGGGCGGTTTTCAACCGTTGTTGAATTTGGATGATCTTCTCGGTAGTTTCTTGTATAATCTCCGGACCCGTAATCTGTCTATCCCCCACTTCACTCCAACAAATCGGAGACCTGCACTTTCTACCATAAAGTGCTTCAAACGGCGCCATCTCAATGCTTGAATGGTAGCTGTTGTTGTAGGAAAATTCTGCTAACGGTAGATGTCGATCCCAACTGTTTCCGAAATCAATAACACATGCTCGTAGCATGTCTTCAAGTGTTTGTATCGTCCTTTCGCTCTGCCCATCAGTTTGTGGATGATAGGCAGTACTCATGTCTAGACGAGTTCCTAATGCTTGCTGTAATGTCTGCCAGAATCTTGAAATAAATCTGCCATCCCTATCAGAGATAATAGAGATTGGTATTCCATGTCTGGAGATGACTTCCTTCAAATACAGTCGTGCTAACTTCTCCATCTTGTCATCTTCTCTTATTGGCAAGAAGTGTGCTGATTTGGTGAGACGGTCAACTATTACCCAAATAGTATCAAAACCACTTGCAGTCCTTGGCAATTTAGTGATGAAATCCATGGTAATGTTTTCCCATTTCCATTCCGGGATTTCGGGTTGTTGAAGTAGACCTGATGGTTTCTGATGCTCAGCTTTGACTTTAGAACACGTCAAACATTCTCCTACGTATTTAGCAACATCGGCTTTCATACCCGGCCACCAAAAATGTTTCTTGAGATCCTTGTACATCTTCCCCGTTCCAGGATGTATTGAGTATCTGGTTTTATGAGCTTCTCTAAGTACCATTTCTCTCATATCTCCAAATTTTGGTACCCAAATCCTTTCAGCCCTATACCGGGTTCCGTCTTCCCGAATATTAAGATGCTTCTCCGATCCTTTGGGTATTTCATCCTTTAAATTTCCCTCTTTTAAAACTCCTTGTTGCGCCTCCTTTATTTGAGTAGTAAGGTTATTATGAATCATTATATTCATAGATTTTACTCGAATGGGTTCTCTGTCCTTCCTGCTCAAGGCATCGGCTACCACATTTGCCTTCCCCGGGTGGTAACGAATCTCAAAGTCGTAATCATTCAATAATTCAATCCACCTACGCTGCCTCATATTCAGTTGTTTCTGATTAAATATGTGTTGAAGACTTTTGTGGTCGGTATATATAATACTTTTGACCCCATATAAGTAGTGCCTCCAAGTCTTTAATGCAAAAACAACCGCGCCTAATTCCAAATCATGCGTCGTATAATTTTGTTCGTGAATCTTCAATTGTCTAGACGCATAAGCAATCACCTTCGTTCGTTGCATTAATACACAACCGAGACCTTGCTTTGATGCATCACAATAAATCACAAAATCATCATTCCCTTCAGGCAATGACAATATAGGTGCCGTAGTTAGCTTTTTCTTCAATAACTGAAACGCTTTCTCTTGTTCATCATTCCATTCAAATTTCTTCCCTTTATGCGTTAATGCAGTCAAGGGTTTTGCTATTCGGGAAAAGTCTTGGATGAACCTTCTGTAGTAACCAGCTAGTCCTAAAAACTGGCGTATGTGTTTCGGAGTTTTCGGGGTTTCCCACTTTTCAACAGTTTCTATCTTTGCCGGATCCACCTTAATACCTTCTTTGTTCACTATGTGACCGAGGAATTGAACTTCTTCCAACCAAAATGCACACTTTGAAAACTTAGCGTACAATTCTTCCTTCCTCAATACTTCTAACACTTTTCTCAAATGTTCACCGTGTTCTTGGTCATTCTTTGAGTAAATAAGTATGTCATCAATGAAAACAATGACAAACTTGTCAAGGTATGGTCCACACACTCGGTTCATAAGGTCCATGAACACAGCTGGTGCATTAGTTAAACCAAACGGCATGACCATAAAATCGTAATGACCGTAACGTGTTCTGAAAGCAGTCTTTGGAATATCATCTTCTTTCACCCGCATTTGATGATACCCGGAACGTAAGTCAATCTTTGAATAAACAGACGAGCCTTGTAGTTGATCAAATAAGTCGTCGATTCTCGGTAGTGGGTAGCGGTTCTTGATGGTAAGTTTGTTCAACTCTCGGTAGTCGATACACAACCTGAATGTACCATCTTTCTTCTTGACAAACAAAACAGGAGCTCCCCACGGTGATGTGCTTGGTCGAATGAAACCACGCTCTAAAAGTTCTTGTAATTGGCTTTGTAGTTCTTTCATCTCGCTGGGTGCGAGTCTGTAAGGAGCACGAGCTATTGGTGCAGCTCCTGGTACAAGATCTATTTGAAATTCAACGGATCGATGTGGGGGTAATCCCGGTAATTCTTTCGGAAATACATCAGGAAATTCTTTTGCGACGGGAACATCATTGATGCTCTTTTCTTCAGTTTGTACTTTCTCGACGTGTGCTAGAACAGCATAGCAACCTTTTCTTATTAGTTTTTGTGCCTTCAAATTACTAATAAGATGTAGCTTCGTGTTGCCCTTTTCTCCGTACACCATTAAGGGTTTTCCTTTTTCTCGTATAATGCGAATTGCATTTTTGTAACAAACGATCTCCGCTTTCACTTCTTTCAACCAGTCCATACCGATTATCACATCAAAACTCCCTAACTCTACTGGTATCAAATCAATCTTAAATGTTTCGCTAACCAGTTTAATTTCTCGATTCCGACATATATTATCTGCTGAAATTAATTTACCATTTGCTAATTCGAGTAAAAATTTACTATCCAAAGGCGTCAATGGACAACTTAATTTAGCACAAAAATCTCTACTCATATAGCTTCTATCCGCACCCGAATCAAATAAAACGTAAGCAGATTTATTGTCAATAAGAAACGTACCCGTAACAAGCTCCGGGTCTTCCTGTGCCTCTGCCGCATTAATATTGAAAACTCTTCCACGGCCTTGTCCATTCGTGTTCTCCTGGTTCGGGCAATTTCTAATAATGTGGCCTGGTTTTCCACATTTATAACAAACTACATTGGCATAACTTGCTCCGACACTACTTGCTCCGCCATTACTCGTTCCGACACCATTTGTTCCTTTCGTACTATTAACCCCTGGTCCGTAGACCTCACACTTCGCCGCGCTATGACCATTTCTTTTACACTTGTTGCAAAATTTGGTGCAGAACCCCGAGTGATTCTTTTCACACCTTTGGCATAGCTGCTTTTGATTGTTGTTGTTGTTGCGGTTATTATTGTTGTTGGGATGATTGTTGTAGTTGCTGTTGTTGTTGTTGTTGTTGGGCCGTTTGTTGTAGTTTCGATTGATGTTGCGATTGTTGGGATAATTGTTGCGATTATTGTTGTAATTGTTGTTGTTGTTGTATTGGTGATTCTTATCACCGTTTTCCTCCCACTTTCTTTTGACTTGCTTCACATTGGCCTCTTCAGCAGTCTGTTCTTTAATTCTTTCTTCAGTTTGGTTCACGAGTTTGTGAGCCATTCTACATGCCTGTTGTATGGAGGCGGGCTCGTGTGAACTTATATCTTCTTGGATTCTTTCTGGTAATCCTTTCACAAACGCGTCAATCTTCTCTTCCTCATCTTCGAATGCTCCCGGACACAATAGGCACAATTCTGTGAATCGTCTTTCGTATGTGGTAATATCAAATCCTTGGGTTCGTAACCCTCTAAGTTCTGTCTTGAGCTTATTGACCTCAGTTCTGGGACGGTACTTCTCGTTCATCAAGTGCTTGAATGCTGACCACGGTAGTGCGTACGCATCGTCTTGTCCCACTTGCTCTAGATAGGTATTCCACCATGTTAACGCAGAACCTGTGAAGGTATGCGTAGCGTACTTTACTTTGTCCTCTTCAGTACACTTACTTATGGCAAACACCGATTCGACCTTCTCGGTCCACCGTTTCAATCCGATCGGTCCTTCGGTTCCATCAAATTCCAAAGGTTTGCAGGCAGTGAATTCTTTGTACGTGCATCCTACACGATTTCCTGTACTGCTAGATCCAAGGTTATTATTGGTATGTAGCGCAGCCTGTACTACGGCTATGTTTGAAGCTAGAAAAGTACGGAATTCCTCTTCATTCATATTCACGGTGTGTCGAGTAGTCGGTGCCATTTCCTTCAAAATAGTTAAATGGAACAAGTTAATCATACAGAATATTAAGAGTAGTTAATAGTATTTCGTAGCATAATATGAACTCATTTATAAAAGCTTTTTCTTCATATTAGCGTTTTATAAGTTTAAATTCGGGTAGTACCTACCCGTTAAGTTCATACTTAGTAGCTAATATACAATTCAACTACTACAATTCTATATGAAAAACTGATTATAATAATATTTCGCGTTCAAACTTTTATACAATATTTTACAAACTTACAATACCGCTTATTTTACATAAAGCATGAAATATAGCACACAATAACTTTGATACAAGATAGTTGTGAAGATAATTCTAGCTAGTACACAAGTCGTTCAGCAAAGGCAATAAAGACACGTAATTCATACGTCCAGAAACAAGTCATGCATTCTGGTTTTACTAGGACTACTTCCCATCCTTGGTCTTGTGCAACATAACCGTTATGGCCGTTGATAAGACAGCTTGTTGTAACGTCGTCAAAGGGACGAGGGTTACGTAATGTCCAACAGTCCCGTAACAATCTAAAAACCTCATTTCTTACCCCAATTACCGACTCCGTCACTTGTGGGAATGTTTTGTTTAATAGTTGTAGCCCGATGTTCTTATTCTCACTTTGGTGAGAAGCGAACATTACTAATCCGTAAGCATAACATGCTTCTTTATGTTGCATGTTAGCCGCTTTTTCTAAATCACGAAGTCCAATATTCGGATATATTGAGTCAAAATAATTTCTTAACCCGTTGCGTAAAATAGCATTTGGGTTCCCCGCAATATATGCGTCAAAGTAAACACATCGTAACTTATGGGTTTCCCAATGTGATATCCCCCATCTTTCAAACGAAAGTCTCTTATAAACCAAGACATTCTTGGAACGTTCTTCGAATGTCTTACAAACTGATCTCGCCTTAAATAGTTGTGCCGAAGAATTCTGGCCGACTCTAGACAAGATTTCATCAATCATGTCTCCGGGTAGGTCTCTTAAAATATTGGGTTGTCTATCCATTTTGTATTTTTAAACTGTAAAATAGACAAGAGTTAGATTCATAAAAAAAATACTTATTAATACAAGCAATTTTTACATATATCATAAAGCATAAGAACACTATATTCCATATATTACACCACACGAATACAACTATCTTATTCCGACTCGCTCGTTTCTTCTTCTTCGGTTTTGTTTCGTTTTGCCAAGTTTCTAGGGATATATGATGTTCCCCTAATACGAACCGTCGTTGTCCACATTGGTTTAGAAAAACCTGGTGGTTTAGAGGTTCCCGGGTAATTGTTACAACTTAAGGACTTCGGGGGTTGACGATACATATAAAGTTCATCGGGGTTGGAATTAGATTTCTCTATTTTTATGCCCTTTCCCTTATTATTTTCTTTTGCCTTTTTAAATTCAGTTGGGGTAATTTCTATAACATCATCGGAATTCTCGTCGGAATCCGATTCATGGGAGAATTGGTAATCCTCCCAATATTTTGCTTCCTTGGCGGAAACACCATTGACCATAATTAACTTTGGTCGGTTGGTTGAGGATTTTCTTTTACTTAACCGTTTTATTATTTCCCCCACCAGTTCTATTTCTTCATCCGGTTCCGATTCTTCTTCCGGTTCCGATTCTTCTTCCGGTTCCGACTCTTCTTCCGGTTCCTCTTCGGGAACTTGTGAATCAGTCCACAAATTATTCCAATTTACATTTGACTCTTCATTATTATTAGGTGAGTCAATGGGACTTGTTCTAGAGGTAGACATCTATCACATAATATCAAACACGTTAAGAGATTAATATATCACATAATATTCATATGTTAAAAATATATAGTTTCCAACAAAAATGTTAAGCAATCATTTTTAAAGAAAACACGGTCGAAGTCCAGACTCACTAATGCATCCTAACAAACTCGATAAGACACACTAATGCAAATTTTCTGGTTCTCTAAGACCAACGCTCGGATACCAACTGAAATGTCCCGTTCTTATTGATTAAAAACGTTCCATATTAATTGATTTCGTTGCGAGGTTTTGACCTCTATATGAGACGTTTTTCAAAGACTGCATTCATTTTAAAACAAACCATAACCTTTATTTCATCAATAAAGGTTTAAAAAGCTTTAAGTAGATTATCAAATAATGATAATCTAAAATATCCTGTTTACACACGACCATTACATAATGGTTTACAATACAAATATGTTACAACAAAATAAGTTTCTTGAATGCAGTTTTTACACAATATCATACAAGCATGGACTCCAAATCTCGTCCTTATTTAAGTATGCGACAGCGGAAGCTCTTAATAATCACCTGAGAATAAACATGCTTAAAACGTCAACAAAAATGTTGGTGAGTTATAGGTTTAACCTATATATATCAAATCATAATAATAGACCACAAGATTTCATATTTCAATACACATCCCATACATAGAGATAAAAATCATTCATATGGTGAACACCTGGTAACCGACATTAACAAGATGCATATATAAGAATATCCCCATCATTCCGGGACACCCTTCGGATATGATATAAATTTCGAAGTACTAAAGCATCCGGTACTTTGGATGGGGTTTGTTAGGCCCAATAGATCTATCTTTAGGATTCGCGTCAATTAGGGTGTCTGTTCCCTAATTCTTAGATTACCAGACTTAATAAAAAGGGGCATATTCGATTTCGATAATTCAACCATAGAATGTAGTTTCACGTACTTGTGTCTATTTTGTAAATCATTTATAAAACCTGCATGTATTCTCATCCCAAAAATATTAGATTTTAAAAGTGGGACTATAACTCACTTTCACAGATTTTTACTTCGTCGGGAAGTAAGACTTGGCCACTGGTTGATTCACGAACCTATAACAATATATACATATATATCAAAGTATGTTCAAAATATATTTACAACACTTTTAATATATTTTGATGTTTTAAGTTTATTAAGTCAGCTGTCCTCGTTAGTAACCTACAACTAGTTATCCACAGTTAGATGTACAGAAATAAATCGATAACTATTATCTTGAATCAATCCACGACCCAGTGTATACGTATCTCAGTATTGATCATAACTCAAACTATATATATTTTGGAATCAACCTCAACCCTGTATAGCTAACTCCAACATTCACATATAGAGTGTCTATGGTTGTTCCGAAATATATATAGATGTGTCGACATGATAGGTCGAAACATTGTATACGTGTCTATGGTATCTCAAGATTACATAATATACAATACAAGTTGATTAAGTTATGGTTGGAATAGATTTGTTACCAATTTTCACGTAGCTAAAATGAGAAAAATTATCCAATCTTGTTTTACCCATAACTTCTTCATTTTAAATCCGTTTTGAGTGAATCAAATTGCTATGGTTTCATATTGAACTCTATTTTATGAATCTAAACAGAAAAGGTATAGGTTTATAGTCGAAAAAATAAGTTACAAGTCGTTTTTGTAAAGGTAGTCATTTCAGTCGAAAGAACGACGTCTAGATGACCATTTAGAAAACATACTTCCACTTTGAGTTTAACCATAATTTTTGGATATAGTTTCATGTTCATAATAAAAATCATTTTCTCAGAATAACAACTTTTAAATCAAAGTTTATCATAGTTTATAATTAACTAACCCAAAACAGCCCGCGGTGTTACTACGACGGCGTAAATCCGGTTTTACGGTGTTTTTCGTGTTTCCAGGTTTTAAATCATTAAGTTAGCATATCATATAGATATAGAACATGTGTTTAGTTGATTTTAAAAGTCAAGTTAGAAGGATTAACTTTTGTTTGCGAACAAGTTTAGAATTAACTAAACTATGTTCTAGTGATTACAAGTTTAAACCTTCGAATAAGATAGCTTTATATGTATGAATCGAATGATGTTATGAACATCATTACTACCTTAAGTTCCTTGGATGAACCTACTGGAAAAGAGAAAAATGGATCTAGCTTCAATGGATCCTTGGATGGCTCAAAGTTCTTGAAGCAAAATCATGACACGAAAACAAGTTCAAGTAAGATCATCACTTGAAATAAGATTGTTATAGTTATAGAAATTGAACCAAAGTTTGAATATGATTATTACCTTGTATTAGAATGATAACCTACTGTAAGAAACAAAGATTTCTTGAGGTTGGATGATCACCTTACAAGATTGGAAGTGAGCTAGCAATCTTGAAAGTATTCTTGATTTTATGAAACTAGAACTTTTGAAATTTATGAAGAACACTTAGAACTTGAAGATAGAACTTGAGAGAGATCAATTAGATGAAGAAAATTGAAGAATGAAAGTGTTTGTAGGTGTTTTTGGTCGTTGGTGTATGGATTAGATATAAAGGATATGTAATTTTGTTTTCATGTAAATAAGTCATGAATGATTACTCATATTTTTGTAATTTTATGAGATATTTCATGCTAGTTGCCAAATGATGGTTCCCACATGTGTTAGGTGACTCACATGGGCTGCTAAGAGCTGATCATTGGAGTGTATATACCAATAGTACATACATCTAAAAGCTGTGTATTGTACGAGTACGAATACGGGTGCATACGAGTAGAATTGTTGATGAAACTGAACGAGGATGTAATTGTAAGCATTTTTGTTAAGTAGAAGTATTTTGATAAGTGTCTTGAAGTCTTTCAAAAGTGTATGAATACATATTAAAACACTACATGTATATACATTTTAACTGAGTCGTTAAGTCATCGTTAGTCGTTACATGTAAATGTTGTTTTGAAACCTTTAGGTTAACGATCTTGTTGAATGTTGTTAACCCATTGTTTATTATAACAAATGAGATATTAAATTGTTATATTATCATGATATTATGATATATAATATATCTCAGTATGATGTATATACAGTTAAATGTCGTTACAACGATAATCGTTACATATATGTCTCGTTTTGAAATCATTAAGTTAGTAGTCTTATTTTTACATATGTATTTCATTGTTAATACACTTAATAATATATTTACTTATCATTTAACATAATTAACCAAGTGTATCAATATCTTAATATGATTCATATGTACCTAGTAAGACGTTGTTATAACGATAATCGTTATATATATCGTTTTCGAGTTTCTTAAATTAATAGTCTCATTTTTATGTATATAACTCATTGTTAAAATACCTAATGAGATACATACTTATAATAAAAACATGTTAACTATATATATAACCATATATATGTCATCGTATAGTTTTTACAAGTTTTAACGTTCGTGAATCACCGGTCAACTTGGGTGGTCAATTGTCTATATGAAACATATTTCAATTAATCAAGTCTTAACAAGTTTGATTGCTTAACATGTTGGAAACATTTAATCATGTAAATATCAATCTCAATTAATATATATAAACATGGAAAAGTTCGGGTCACTACAGCACTTACCAGCGAACCTGTCCGAAACACCATTTTCTCTCTCATTTCCAGAGTATCTCGTCACGATTATATATCACATCAAATTTTAGATTTTATTATCCACTCATTCGAACCGAAAATCACCCCGGTGTAATAGAAGAAGTCAACGAGCTTCGCGCTCGGGTAGTGGATTTGGAGAATATGGTGCAGAGATTACAAACACCAGCAGCAGCACCAGCAGCATAACCAGTACCACCCTCATCAACGCCAACAGTACCATTACCACCTCCAACCTCAACTGCGTAGTAAACCTCAACTCCACAATCTGCCCACGAGCATCAACGTCATACGCACTATAGATACCAAGGAGTACCAACAACAATAACTGACGAAATATTAATTCATAACTTCATTGGAGAAATATTTCGCGATGATTATGTAATCTCTAAAGTCTTATAGATTATCTAATCTAGCCTTAACCATAAATCAGTTAAGCGAACCAAAATGATAGAAGGAAGAGTAGAAACCCTGACAAAAATGGTGTGTGGTTAACAAGCTAAACTTGTTTTACCAACAACATCAACAGTACCGTCAGCGTCACCATCATCGTCAGTGCAGTCAGCATCAGAATCAACAACACCTATAACATCACAAACTCCATCAGTTCAAGAATCACTGTGGACATCATTACGAATCAATAACGCGTATATTGTATCAACGAGTTATGAAGCATTAACTCATTCCCTCTGAAGAAATTATATGTATATTTTATATATATATATTTTGAAATAAAAATAAATTTTTCCTTGCTAAGCTATTGTGTGTGAATCTTAACTACTCGGTTAATTCATATTACAAATATGCAATAATGTACGTCCTTCGCCCGAAACTTAACCATCGTTAACTACAATCTCTGTCTCAATTCAACAAATTCCAATTCATAATAAATCAAGTATATATTTGATTTTACACTTTCATCATCGATGTACCCGAAACTTTTCAGATAACATCATTCGTACTTTGCGAAGTTCACAAGAATTTAACGAAAACTAACATCACGCCTCAACAAATAACGAAATATTGATTCATAATTTCAATATTATTGAAGAAATACTTATGTAATCTCTAAAGCCGTCAAGGGATTATTCAATTCTGGTTTCAACCATAAATCGGATGAGTTTAATTTAGTATTGACTCATTGAAATCTATGTTACATCTGAAGAGAATATATACATATATATTTTCATAAAGACTGTAATAAAATTCTTTTGTACAAAATATTAATTGTGAAATATTTTTTTAATGGGTAGGTAATACCCGAGATATATATATATATATTCACAATTAATATGTTACATTCTTCGAATCAGATTAATCAAATTATCAACTATATACATTCTATCATAGAAATCAAAACAACCATACTCATTCAAACCCAATTACATATTTTGATTTTGAAACCTCAGAATTCAATTCGAGATATAACCGGTACCATCACTTTTAGATTCCTATATTTTTCAAAGCCATACTTTGACTTCAAAACTGTGTTAGAACATCAAATGTATATTAACGATTACAATATGTGTTCAAACCCTTCAAAAATTTCTGAAGACACTTTAAATAATGAGCAATTGAGATGATGATCCAACCACATATTACCCACAGTTATATACCTGAAAAGATTTTGAAACCAAAGTCATAATTTAACACATATCCGCATCAAATCCTTTGACATTTATCAGCAAAAAAAACCTTGCCATTTCTTTCCAAAATAGTAAATTTTGTGTGATGACCCGGAAATTTCTGAACAAATTTAGACTTAATCTTTGTATGATTAACATTTCTGACATGATAAGCAAAGTCTGTAAAACTGAATCTCAAAATTTTTGAACTACTTTTATATATTTAAATACACTTCGGTTGTTTTCGACGATTCACGAACAATTATATGTAAATAGATACATATATATACTATAACTTGAAAAGGTAACAATGTATTAATTGTTTGATACCGTACATTAAACTTATTGGTTTAAATATCTATTTGAATATATATGATAAGTTGAAATATTTATTATTAAAATTTATTTATAAATAACTTCCAATGTGTATTTAAAAACTGATTTATGTATATTAAAAAGATATATACATATATATATAATTTCAAGTTATTTAGTAAACGATAGTAACATTCGTTTATTGATTCGATTGATATTCAGATAAGTTAACTAAAGCGTTTAAGATGAACCAGTAAAACACTAATTTGCTACAGTATTTTCAAATTGCTACAGTACCCAAAATGCTACAGTGTTTTCGAAAATCACTATTTGCTACAGTGAAATTGACTTGCTACAGTAAACACTATTTTAAAATGTATTTTAACAAATAGCGAGATGATGATTTATAGAAGTAAATGACCAAAACACTCAAATGTATAAGTTATATTTTGAGTGATATAATTTAGGGATAATTTAAGGCTATATTTTGACTAAGGTACGTGTCCCAAAATGTAATGTACAAGTTTTCTCAGCGTACGAAGGGACATTCGAAAAACCAGAACCGGGACATAAGTCGAGTGACGACGTACGACTTATCGAAATAAAAATTACAAATCAACTATGCACGAGAATAAAATATAATATACAATTAATTAATTTAAATTATATATTATATATATTATAAAAATATGTCGACGAGCTAGTTGCCAAAACATTGTGAGCTGGAAAAGTTTCCCATGCGATCGCATGGGAATTACACTGCCCAGCCATGCGATCACATGGCAGTGGAAATCAGGCCAGGTCTATAAAGCTCGCAGTTTTGTTCGAATTTATTTATTTTTTTCTTCTCAAATCTCTCTGTCTCTCAATTATATTTATTATTATTATTATTATTATTATTATTATTATTATTATTATTATTATTAAGATTAATATTATTATTAATCTTAATATTATTAGTAGTAATATTATTAATTAGTATTATACATAAAATACTACGACGAGGTCATGAGCATGTCACTTTCAAAATGGGTTTTTGAGCGGGATAGAGTTAAGAAAACTATGGGTTATAGCTATGGAGGTTATGGGTAATGTTCATGAGTATTGTTTGCAAATCAAACCTAGTGTTTATCATCTCTGTTGCGTCTACGTACTTTCCTGCAATATTGAATCACAATATTGATACGTGAGTATTCATATCTTATCTTTTATATATTAATTGTGTATCCATGTCTAGTGCTCGAGTATATATATTTATACATGCTTGTGTGCTAAATTTCGTCGTTAAACAGTTTATAATGAATCACGAATTAAATACATATATTACTGGTAAAAGGTATATGATATACATGTTTTTGGAAAGCTGGCGAAAAATCAATAACTTTTCATTTAGATACCGAATAGTTTCGATGAACGTATTAAAAGATATGATCAACTGAATTATGATTGACGTTAATTGAAATTGCTTTTGAATATGCAATTAAGATTTAAATAACTTGTTTACAAGATTGATAAAATGGATTTTTGGATATTACCAACAGAGTAAATGAATCCTTATATAAGGTACGTCTCGTTTTGTTAAACTATTGTCAAAATTGACTTTTTGAAACAACATTGGATAACTTTTGTATGTCGATATTGAGCATTAGGATTGTGATACACTATGACCTGACCTAGCTTGATAGACATTTATTGACCAACATATGTTCTCTAGGTTGAGATCTACGGTTATTTGGTAATCCGTGTTTCGATCACATTTTGGTGAACGACTTTATATGCTGCTAAGGTGAGTTTCATATGATCCCTTTTTACTCATTACATTTTTGGGCTGAGAATACATGCAAATGCTTTATTAACCGATATACAATATTTATATGCGTGAGTTTCATTTGCTCCCTTTTTAAATGCTTTTGCAATCCATATTTTTGGGCTGAGAATACATGCACTTTATTTTAAACACAATGGATACAAGTACATACTAAATTCTATACAGAGTTTGAACCGAAAATCCCTTAGCTTTGGTAACTAGTAACTGCCGGTTATAAGAACTGGTGGGCGCGAGTAGTAGTATATGGATCCATAGGGCTTGACATCCCCGTCTGTTCCAGGTATGGAAACCCTAGCCTGAACTATAAAACAGACGTATGCTATTTGAGTGTATCGTACATGTTGGTTGCATGTTAAACACAGGGGTACCTATTAGATAAACGTTAAAGCTTAGTTACCAGGGTGCTCAATTTTTGTAGAATATTTTGATAAACGTTTCTGGATGAAACAACTGAAATCTTGTGATCCACTTTTATATAAAGATTATGCGAAACACTAAAACTATGAACTCACCAACCTTTGTGTTGACACTTGTTAGCATGTTTATTCTCAGGTTCCTAGAAGTCTTCCGCTGTTTACTTATATGTTAGACAAGCTATGTGCATGGAGTCTTACATGGCATATTTATCAAGGAAACGTTGCATTCACCAAATCATCACCATGTATCTTATTTTGACTGCATTGTCAATGGAAGTACTATTGTAAACTTATTTACGGTGATTGTCTATATGTAGAAATCATCAGATGTCGAAAACCTTTGATTTAAATATTCATTTATGGTGTGCCTTTTCAAAAGAATGCAATGTTTACAAAACGTATCATATAGAGGTCAAATACCTCGCAATGAAATCGATGAATGACGTGTTCGTCCATATGGATTTGGAGCGATCGTCACATTTTTTCACAGCTCCAACAAGTCAACTTCGACTTTTCAGTCAGACTAACCTTATTATAACCTTGAGATATACACCATCGTTACCGGGGAACTTTTTACATTCCACCACAGTATCAGCAGATGTACCAACAACTTCGTTACCCTTTGACTTTAGCCTCTCCAAAAAGTCATTATAGTTATTCGTTGAAACCCCATCGTTTACTCATCTGCATCTTGTAACGAGAATTGCCATACGAATCAGCGGGAATTAGCAATCAGTACTTTGAAATCTCACAGCATGTCTATGCCAACAGTTATATGTGTATATATAACGTCTATCCCCTGGACATACATACTTTGAATGTGAAGTTTCTGAAAAACACCCTAAACTGCGAACTAGTTCTCAAAAAGCTGAATGAAGCAGCAGATACTATAGACAACTGTAATAGTCAAAAGTTTGATGATAAAGGATAGTGTACTGGCAAGCTCAGAAAAAGAGAAGTTTTGGAACTAGAAAATGGATTGAGCAAAGTATGAAAGAGGCTGTGGAAAAATCACAAGGACGAAACCTACATTCAAAGAATCTAAATGATTCAGTATCTGCTGAAGTCATTAACAAATATCTTGCTCCTAATCATAAACCCCTGCGGACAATATTCTTCATCATCCTCTGATATAAGAAATCCTAAGATATCATCATATCTTTCATTATAAATATCCTCCATATTTCTGAAGATATTTTCATAATTATTCTTATCTGAAATCATTTACCTCCTCGCGCTATCTGTATTACATCATAAAAGAAACTATTTTAGTTTCTAAATTCTGAAACCCTCAAGTTTAAAATAAGAATGATTTTGAAGTAGTGTTGGGAACTGAAGCACGAGTTAGTATAATATAATAACACTTGATCAACGTGATTATATTACAGTAAGTCATGCTGAGTTTCTAAATAGAACGTGATGATTCACAGATCATAACATCATCATGTGCCATGTTATACGACTCTTGTATTCTATTTAACCTCTAAATATCAAGAAAATATTTCTTGATGATTCGGCTTTTTCCGAGGTATTTTGGTAATTTGACAAGTCAAGATCGTGCCATTACAATTTCCTTCCTAGAACATTAACAATGTTCATTCCGAAATTCATATCTGCGAATTCTGGACCATTACAAGCGGTGCTTAATCGCAAAAAGAAGAAACGAAAGGACAAAACTCTGAAATAGAAATTGGAGTATAAATCGCTGCAAATAAAAGAGAGCATTAACTGTGGATGAAAATGATTATAGAAGACAGAAGCAGAGACTTTGAAATATAAGGGAAGATATAAAGTCCAACGACAAACCAGAAATTATAAACCATATATATCGATGCATATGGCAATATAAAGGCACGGGAGAACTAAAAACACTATAAAACCAAGTATATAGTAGAAGTAAATAGATTCTTCTTACGGTAGATGAAAAAGAAGAATGACCGATATGAAGGTTAGGAATATATCAAGAAGCAGAACTGGATGGAGCATATTGATGAATGCTTTAAAGTATGAGTTAGAAATAATGGAAGGTGTGAGTTAAAAGGAAACGAAGGAGGTGGATTTATAGTAAAATATCCGACAGAGAAATCAAAACAGATGATCGCATTTAAAGCAGATCATAATTCCCTTGATTATCGAAGAATCAAATCCTATTACGAAGATTTTCTCCAAATCTCTTAAACTTGGAAATCAATCCTATCTACATCAAAAGATATGACGAATCTATACCTACTCATTTCACTCTTTTGGTAATAGCTTCACACGTACTCTTCACAAAATCAAATGGTTTTATCCATATTACTCAATGATGATAAAACCCTAATCTTCAGCTTATATGCGTCATGAAAACATACTTATTGTCAGCCATGACCATCTCAATCAAATTTCAGGACGAAATTTCTTTAACGGGTAGGTACTGTGACAACCCGGAAATTTCCGACCAAATTTAAATTTTAATCTTTATATATTCCTGACACGATAAGCAAAGTTTGTAAGTTGAATCTCAAGAATTTTAAACTGTGTTCATATATTCATTTAACCTCGACCAAATTCCAATGATTCACGAACTATTATATGAACGGATATGATTATATAAGTATATGTGTATATATATTATAACTTGAAATGTTAACAAGGTATTTAAATGAATAAAACTTTATATGAACATATTTATTTAATATAGTTATCGATGGAATTATATGATAATATCAAATGATTGATTTATCAGATACATTGAATTATGATTACGAGTCTCTGTTGAGAGGTCCACTTTGATTTAGGAAATCTGTTATTGTTAACGGTATTTGGAATATTTAGTAAAGTGATTTATAAGTAAGAACAAATGTGTCAATTGACGAACGTTAGACAAAAGTTAGTGGAGAATTGAATTTCTTAATATTCAACTGATCTATTTTCAAATATGAGAAAACGATTTCAAAAATTGAATTATTATAATCTATTACGTTATAAGGATAAATTTGATTTGATAGAATTAGAAGAATTTAAGCTTTATAAATATATATATATATATATATATATATATATATATATATATATATATATATATATATATATAGCATTTTAAGAACGTAAACGTAATACGACATAGTAAATTATGTTATTTAAATGATTATATATAATAATCTTTGAAAATATGATTATTTTGGAAAAACTAAAAATCTTATTATTAGATAAATATTTCGAACATATATAATATGTATAAATTTATAATACCAAATGAAAATATATATATATATATATATATATATATATATATATATATATATATATATATATATATATATATATATATATATATATATATTAATTTACTCATAAAACGTTTCAATTTAAAATAATACAATTTGGTAAACTTTAAGACGTTGATTTATAGAAGCAAATGACCAAAACACTCGAATGATTAGATTACACTTTGGGTGGGATAGTTTTTCATTAAATTAATTATTATTATTTATAAAGGTACTCGTCACAAAACGTAAAGGATTAGTTTTCTAAGCGTACGAAACGTCGTTTGAAAAACCGAAACTAGGACATGAGTCGAGTGACAACGTCCATGTCATTTGAGTAAAAATTACATTTTTACCATGAACGTAAATATAATATAATATAAAAATAATTATATAAATTAAATAATATATATATTAAATATTAATTTAAGTATAGCAGCCCATGTGTTTAACAGGGAGGGGGTTAGGTGGTTACATTGCATATATATGGACGTACCTATTTTTGATTCATTTTATTTACTAACTCTCTAATCTCTCGTATTATATATATATTTATAATAATAATAATAATAATATTATTATTATTATTATTATTATTATTATTAAGATTATTAATATTAAATTTATTATTATTAGTATTATTTTGGAGTGTTATTATTAGTATATACATAAAATACTATGACGAGGTCATGAGTGCATTAATTTCAAAACGAATTTTATGAGCGGGGTGAAGCTAAGGAAATTATGGGTTATAGTTATGGAGGTGATGGGAAATATTCGAGGGTATGCTCGTGAGGTCAAACTAGTGTTTATTATCTCCGTTACATCTACGTACTTTCCTGCAATATTGAATCTCAATATTGATACGTGAGCACTCATAACTTAACTTTTATATATTAATAGTGTATCCCTGACTAGTGCTCGAGTATATAGGATTATGCATGCTTGTATTTTTGATATTGTCGTTAGATAGGTTATGATGAATCCTGAATTAGTTACATATGCGGTTGAGATAAGGTATAAGATATACATGTCGATGGAAAGCTAGCGAAAAATTAAGAACTTTTCATTTAGATATCGAATGATTTCAATGAACGAATTAGAAGTTATAGTCAATTGAATTTTTATATTATTATTAAAAATGATTATTATTATCGTCATTATTATCATCGTTATAGTTTTATCTAATTATCATTATTATTATTATTATTATTATTATTATTATTATTATTATTATTATTATTATTATTATTATTATTATTATTATTATTATTATTATTATTATTATTATTATTATTATCATTATCAATAAAAGGTATTATCATTAAAAATTGTTATTTTTATTATTATTACTATCGTTATTATCATTAAAGTTATAATTAAGTATTATCATTACTATTATCATAATATTTATTATCATTAGTATTATTATAATTAAAAACTAATATTAGTAACACCTAATTATTATGATTACTATTATTATCATTAACATGAACGCGCTATAAAAGATGATTAAAAGCTATTAAACGAATCGATTAGGAAATAATGAGTATGAGTATCATGATGAAATTTAAATATTGTAAGATATTGATTTAGATAAAATTATCGCTCTTAGTATTTTTATCATTACTATTATTAAATGTATCGTTAGTATTAAAACTATCATTTTAACAAAAATTATCATTTTAAATGAAATGTCATTGTTATTATAAAATATCATTATTATTATCATTTTAAATAAAATTATTATTTTAAAGTTAATATTAAAAAGTATCGTAAATATTAAAATTATCATAATTAGAATTATCATCTTATCATAATATCATTTTTAGTAAATATAAATATTGATATTTTTATTAATAGAAATAATAATTATTATTATTACAAAATAATACAACTTTTACTTATTATTATTAAAAATGTTATTTTTATCAAATAAATATGTAATACATATAATATAATTACCTTAACCTATCATAATATTTTATGAACTTTATTACTTAAGATATATAAAAGTATATTTTTGTATAAAATTTTATTTATTAATAAATGAATTATATTATTTACTCTAATAAATCTTTTAAATATATTTAATAAATATAAAACGATGATATTTAAACTATATAATAATCATGTATAAATTTTGGAAATCATTTTTGGGTCAAATTGACTTTTGTTGACTTTTGCATATTAGTCTCGAGCATTAGGATTGTGGTACACTATGACTTGACCTAATTTGTTAGACAAATATTGACCAACATATAAATATATCTACTTAATTTAGGTTCGTGAATCCGAGGCTAACCCTACACTTGTTCAATGCCGTCATATGTATTTTTACTACAAAATACAGTATTGTGAGTTTCATTTGCCTTTTTTACCCTTTATATTTTTGGGCTGAGAATACATGCGAAATTTTTATAAATCTTTTACGAAATAGACACAAGTAATTGAAACTACATTATATGGGTGAATGATCGAAGCCAAATATGCCCCTTTTGCTTGGTAACCTAAGAATTAGTAAACCGATCTGCTAATTGACGCGAATCCTAACGATAGATCTATTGGGCCTAACAAACCCCATCCAAAGTACCGGATGCTTTAGTACTTCTAATTCTTTTTTATCATGTCCGAAGGATTTCCCGGAATGATAGGGGATATTCTTATATGCATCTTGTTAATGTCGGTTACTAGGTGTTCACCATATGAATGATTTTTTTGTCTCTATGCATGGGTCGTATATTATGAGAACTGGAAATGAAATTCTTGTGGTCTATTAAAATGATGAAAATGATCGTTTATGATAAACTAATGAACTCACTAACCTTTTAGTTGACACTTTAAAGCATGTTTATTCTCAGGTATTAAAGAAATCTTCTGCTGTGCATTTGCTCATTTTAAAGATATTACTTGGAGTCTTTCATGGCATATTTCGAAGAACGTTGCATTCGTGTCATTGAGTTCATCAAAGATTATTATTAAGTCAATTTATAGTTGGATAGTGGATATTATGAAATGGTATGCATGCCTGTCAATTTTCGATGTAAAGAAAGTTTGTATTTTAAAAATGAATGCAATGTTGGTAAAATGTATCATATAGAGGTCAAATACCTCGCGATATAATCAACTACTGTGAATCGTTTATAATGTATATGAACGGGTCCTTTCATCAACAATCCATGTATTGCAGCGAGTATTGTAGGTGACCTGCACATTAAAATAAGGAGATTAGTTAGAAAGGGCCACCCATGCCCGAATGGCAGTGGGTTTCCCATCAACGCCAACCACTGGCAATTCCACCCATTGTCCCTTAGATCCAGAATGACCTTCATAATTTTGGACACCTTTAACTTAACTTTTACGTTTCCAAACAGCATTTTTCGGTAATGGTTTACGGTAATAGTCGTTTGTTTGAAAAACCTTAGTTCCATTTGATGGAACAGAAGTAGAGTTAAACACATGTGAAGATGATCTGCTGTTGAAAGCACGTTTAGGACTAAGATCAACTTTCCTATGTGGTGTCTGTCTAATGGGTTTACAATTCATAGCCCTGTGTCCCAACATCCCACAATTGAAACAGTTAACATTTTCAAAATCATTAGCATTAAACAATTGACGCCTAGTAGATGAAAACTGTCTCCTCGGTGGTGTAGCCTGTTGCCTAGTTGGAGGAGGTGACGAGATTTGTTGTTTAACAGTCTGTCGACGATTAGGCGGAACATATTTCGTCACGCTTCCAGAATTGGAACTCTTACCTTTTGGTGGATGTTCAGCTTTAGGATCAACAATCTGAGAATTCAAAGTACTACTATCCTTAACAAACTTAATAGGAGTGAGCTGAGTGCTTTTCTTCCTAGTTTGTTTCGGTTTACTAACACTCATTTTCTGAGTCTTCTGACTCTCACTCTTATTTGCCTCATTCTTTGGATTCTTCAAAATAGTAATGGGCTTAGTCACAAATACAAAAGATTTCCCGTCTTTTTTGGTGTCGACATCAGTGTCGGACTCCGTCTCATAAACAACATCTAAGGGTTTCTTTCTCTCATCATTCTCACTTTTACTCTTAATAGGATTTTTCTCAGACTTACCATACTTCGGTTCTACAACTGGATCTTTACTCTTCTCAACAGGCTTATTAACAAACTCTCCCAAAAGCGATGGTACAACCTGATTATAGCCTATACCTTGGTTTTTAGGATGTTTCAAAGTTTGTGTCACGTATGAAATTCTCTGCCAATTATCAATCCTAGCCTTTTCTGATTCATACTTTAACCTGTATGAATCTTTTTCTGCCTTAAATGCTTCTATCTGGCTCAAATACAGGTGAATCACTTTCTCATCATCTACAATAGTTGATTTTAAATGACCTACCTGATTCTCTAAGGATTTAATAACATCAACATACTCTTTCTGCTTATTAAGGTAGTAGAGAGCATCATCATAATTCTTCCTATTTGTCTGATTTTCTAGACTCAAATTCTTAAGTTCAAGTCTAAGTTTCGGACAAGTTTCACATGTAGCAGGTATCTCATTAAGCTTAGAAACTACACATTCAAGTCTAGCTATTTCCTTTTCAAGGTCAACACATTATAAACAAAAAGAATCTGAATCATTACATACCTTGTCATTGCTGGATGTGTTAGCCATGAACGCGTAATATTTTCTACCGACCTTCGAATCTGCATCTGATTCTGACTCTGACTCTGAACTTGTATTGTCCGAATAATCAGCATCATAACCTCCTTTGCCCTCAACTTTAGTAGGACTATCCGAACTCTTCACCGTGACTATCTTCTCATCAGTACCTTCAACATCACCCTTGATCAAGTGTGCAAGCTCTTTTCTAAACCAGGTACCCGTATGACAACTCATTCCTGAGGATTCATCATCATCGGAGGAATCGATAGTGAATTCAAGATCAGACAAGTCCTTAACTTTGCGGAACTTATCATACAACTTATCACTTATTCTCTTCCTAAGACACATCTTCATTACCGCTTCTACCCTTTTCATTCTAGCGTCACATTTGTATACGTAGCATGTGCAAGCGGGATCATCTTTACCTATACAACCAACATTTCTTATGATAACCCTCTCTTCTTCTATCTCAGCTTCACTCTTACCAACAAAAACCACGTTAGCTTTCTCAGTATCAACAGAGATCGACCAATCACACACCTCATCATTATAGGTAGTAGTCAAAGCTTTAGATTGACCACTAGAAGTTGCTTCCTTGTTCACTGCTAGACCAGTATGTCCAGGAGTCACCTCAATTGTAGAAGTGTGAAACAGATTGTGAAAACTAGGCTTTGGAGGTCGTGTACATGTTCTCTTGAAATTACCAAGCTCATCACAATTATGGCATCTCACTTTGGACATATCAAAACCAAACTTTGTATTGCGGTTCAAACTCAATGTACTCTGACCTGTCCTCTTCAAATACTTTCTAGCACGTCTCACAACACTGCCCATAGCATACAAGATGTCCATTCTCTCAATTTCATCTTCATCAATTTGATCATAGTCTTCATTCTCCAGATGACCATTAATTATCTGCCCACTGATCATGTCATTGTAAGAGTTAGCCACGATCGTTGCTAAAGCCATATCTTCCTGAATCAACTCTAGAGACCTCTTCTTGATGTTTTCTGTCTTTATCACCGGTGACTGAGTCTGTTGAATAGTGCATGACTCAATCAGTTTAGCAGTTAAGTTATGTGCTTGAGACTTAGCATTGAAATACCCAGACTCTGACTGTGGTGCTGAGGTCTGTGCCGCCTTGGTTGAGATGAAAGCTATTTGAAGAGGAGCATGACCTCCTGAAGACGACCCAATAATGGATGAACCAGCTACTGTACCAAGTCTCTTCCTTTTTACCTTAGCCTGAATATCCTTTTCCATCAACTTAGAGGTAAAAGCCATCAAGGTTAACGTACGACCTGATGCAATGTACCTGTTCTGAATCTTTTCAATTTCATTGTCCCATTTCTCAGGAAGACCATCTTTCATAACTCTGACAGCTTTATCATTAGATATATCTATTCCATAATCTGCCATTTCAGCAACCAGTAGGCGGTATCTCTCTAAGGTTTGCCCAAGAGTCTCGGAGGGAAGAGCCGCAAACACTCACCATTCATCTTTCAAAACCTTACCCTTAGTGGCACGATAAGTGGCTGTACCCTCAGTGGCTGATTGAAGAGCAAGCCAATGGGTATGCGAGGTCTTGTTCCTGTTTTTAAACTGTGAGAAGATCTCCTTAGATAGTGCCTGCGTGAGCTGTGCATAACACTTACACTCCAAATTATACTATTCACGTTCATCAGGATTAAATTGTGATGTTTCCTTTGGTTCACGGTCTGCACCATTTGGCCATACATATTCAGTCTCAATAAACTCCCAAAGTCTAGAGTCGATACCATTCAAATATATCATAAATCGGGCCTTCCAGTCCAAAAAGTCCTTTAGATTATCAAGCTTGGGAACCTTGTTGGAAGTTCCAGTCTCATTCTCGGAAAGAATTAATTTATGAAGTCCAGGTGAAATCACTAAAGCACTGTATTCATTAGCCAATTATTCATTAGTGTCCGACATTTTAATTAATTATGTGAGAATTAACTAAAATTAAATTTCTGATTAAATAGACACACGGTCGACTGTCCTAGACACACGGTCGAGTGTAAGGGTCACATGGTCGACTGTCTGACAAAAATTAGGCAGCACTTCGTCACAAACTTGAACTTTGGTATTACTACTCACACGGCCGACTGTCTCACTCACATGGTCGATTGTATTACACACACGGTCGAGTGTATAACGACCCGTCCTAATCCATCTGAACGAAGTCCATATCGATTATAAACGATTCACATTAGTTGATTACATCGCGAGGTACTTGACCTCTATATGATACATTTTACAAACATTGCATTCGTTTTTAAAAGACAAACTTTCTTTTCATTAAAAGTTGACAGCATGCATACCATTTCATAATACATCCAACTATAATTGATTTAATAATGATCTTGATGAACTCGATGACTCGAATGCAACGTCATTTGAAATATATCATGAATGACTCCAAGTAATGTCTCTAATGTGAGCTAATGCACAGCGGAAGATTTCTTTCATACCTGAGAATAAACATGCTTTCAAGTGTCAACCAAAAGGTTGGTGAGTTCATTAGTTTATCGTAAAATAATAAAATTCATCATTTTGATAGACCACAAGATTTAAATCCTGCATGGTACAAATGGGACCGAATCCTATACCCACCTGTAATGTACATACGATATCTTTTAAATACAGTACACTTTCTCGTGTACGAAATCATCTTTCATAAATCTAAGTAACCGTACACATATCTCGTGCACAAAAATAACATACACATAACCTGTGTATAAAATCATTCTCTCGATACATAACATTCACTTTTCATTGCTTTCATAGCTTGGCTTGGTAACCTACCTTAACATATAATGCGCATAATAATATCCCCAAAACAGAACATCTCGTCTGTATAATAATCATATAAACTGCGAAGTACTAAACACCACGCCCACTAGCCCTTCCGTCTAGTGAACATTCTGGATGGGGGTGTTAAACCCGGTAGCTACCTTTAGGATTCGCGTCAATTAGGCGTGCACTAATTCTCAAAATTAGTGATGTTCCCTAATTCTTAGGTTACCAAGCAATAATAATCAGGGGAAAAATATTCATATCAATTGTGGCAATTATCACGTCCACATAATTCAATAGTGGCAATTATCACGTCCACATAATTCATTCAAGGAATATTTTGCTTGTGTCTATCTCGTCAAACATTTATAAAAGCATTTCATGTATTTGCAGTTCAAAATGTATTTCAAAAGCATTTAATAAAGCAATTGTAAAAACAGCGCATGTATTCTCAGTCCCAAAAATGTAAAGAGTAAAAGGGAGCAAATGAACTCATCAAATATATTTTGTAGTAAAAATACATATGACTATATTGAACAATGTAGGGTTGGCCTCGAATTCACGAACCTATATCATTTGTATATATATTAAAACGTATATTGGAAATCACATAGTTTCATTTATTAGTTACATAATATTTATTTATATATGTAGTTATTTAGAATTCATTCTAATCTTCATCAAAACATATTCTTTATTTATATATATCATATCTTAACTTATATGTTATATATATTTATTTCATATATATATCATTACAATAATTAATATCTATACTTTTACTTATATTAATATTTATATATCTTTAGATACACATTTAGCATTATATTTAAAAATCAACATTGTATAAGTATTTCAAATGTTAGCATGTTTGATATGTTATTATATGAGATATTGTTTTACTTATAGTATCCGTAATAAGCATCTTTTACAAAACAAATATTTATTTGTTTTTAATAAAACTAGTTTTTATAATCATAAGTTACTAATAATAACAACTTTATTAATAATGAAAATATTAATAATTTTATCAATGATGATACTTAGTTTAATAATAGTAATAATAATAATATTAATGTTTACAAAACTGATGCTAGTACCAATATTAATGAAAATAATAATAATTTGTACTATTTTTATAATAATAACAACAATAATAATAATAATAGTAATAATAACAATCCTATTATGTTAATATCAATAATCACCCTGCTTAATACTATTAAAGACCATAATATTAGTAATAATATCAATCATACTTGTAATTATATTCAAGATAATAATAATAAATGATACTAATACTTTTATTAGTAACAATTATAATAGCAATGATAATAACAATAATAATAATAATAATAATAATAATAATAATAATAATAATAATAATAATAATAATAATAATAATAATAATAATAATAATAATAATAATAATAATAATAATAATAATAATAATAATAATATAAATGAAACTACCTCATAAATAAAAGTTCCAAAAAAAAACTGCTCACACCCGGGCTTGAACCCATGACCCCTCGTTTATACCAAACACCCCATAACCATTCTGCTGCTTTTGTTTTTCTGATTTTATAACTAACCTATCTGTATATCTACCTATATGTTTATCCTTCTTCTTCTTCATGTTTCCATCGACCAAATATCCATTTACTAATCAAACAATCATCTGTTATTTAGTTGGATTAGAAAACGATTTGTAATTGGGAAGTAAGTTATCAGACTTAACAAAACAAAAGCAAAAGAAAAAAAAATAAAAGAAAAATGTTGCTGTTCGGTCCGCAAAAAAAATAAAAAAATAAACTCATATTATGATTATGAATTCTAGATCTTATTAGACTAAACTTATAACATGAAATAGATTTAAAATTGTTCTTAAAAACTATAGGAACCCTCAATTTGACTTAAATCATAACAGGAAGTTTGAATTCGACTGAAGAACATTGTTTGACTTTTTCAATTTAAAACTTTAACTTGCAAATTAGGATTTGATAAGAGGAATTGGATTCTGAAATTTTACAAGTAGATTGAAAAGACAATTCCTAATAACTCTGCAATATTACATTTTGTAATTTCGTTCAAAATCATAGTTTTGAAAAAATGGATTTAAAACAGAGATGTCGCTGCAGGTAAATAAATAATTAAATAAATAAATCTGTTTACTCTTTGATTTTCAGGAAGCAGAGTTATTGTGTAGTCACGGTTGATTTTCGAAAATCAAGGGATTTAGAGAAAATCTTCATAATAAGATTTGGTTCTTCGATAATTAAGAAAATAGGATCTTCTTTGGTTAAATACAATAATCTGTTTTGATTGCTCTGTCGGATATTTCCACTATAAATGACCTCTTTCGTTCCATTATTTCCACAACCCTCATCTATTATACTTCAATTCATATTTTCAGAACATTTGTCAAATTATCAGAAGTCGCTGAAAAAGATAGAACTATTACTAAAAATATGTTCTTGATATGTTTAGAGATTAGGTACAATGTAAGATTCGTGTAACATGGTACATGATGACGTTAAAATCTGTGAATCATCACGTTCCATTAGAAACTCAGCATGACTTACTGTAATATAATCACGTTGATCAAGTGTCATTATATTATACTAACTCATGCTTCAGTTCCCAACATTACTTCAATAACATTCATATTTTAAGCTCGAAAGTTTACAGAATATAGAAACTAACAGTTTCTATATGATGTAACACTGATAGCACGAAGAGATTAATGATTTCAGATAAGAATAGTTATGAAAATATCTTCAAAAATATATCTTCATAAATATGGAGGATATTTATAATGAAAGATACGATGATATCTTGGAATTTCTAATATCGAAGGATGGTGAAGAAAATTTATCCGCAAGAGTTTGGAGTCAAAAGCATGGTATTCGCTAAAGATTTCATCAGAAACAGAATCATCAGGATTCTTAATGTACAAGTTTAGTCCTTGTGTTTTGTTCAGAGACTCCTTCGTAGTTTGCTCAATCAGTTTTTCAGTTTCAAACTTTTTCTGAGCTTTGCCAACATACAATTCTTTATCATCAACTTTTAGCTGTTGAGGTCATTTACATTTTTTGTTGCTTCATTCAACTTTTCAAAATTCAGAGTATTAATTCACAGACTGGGTGCTTTTCAGAATTTCAGAATGGAAGATTATAGTTCTAAGAGATAAATGTTATATGGATACATATAACTGTTGATGTGGAAACATTTCGAGACTTACAATACAGATTTGCTGATTCCTGGTAATTGGTATGGCAATTCTTGTTACAAGATGCGGATGAGTACATGATGAGACTTCAATAGATAAATATAGTGATTTGTCAGATGGATTTAAACCAAGGAGCGACGAGGTTACTGGTACATCTGCTGGTAATATGGTGAAATATAAAAGGTTTCCCGGTAACAATAAAAGAGCATGCATATATATCAAGGTTATAGTAAGGCTAGTCCGACTGAAAAGTCGAAGTTGACTTGCTGGAGCTGTGACAAATTTAGCTAATTTGAAAAGAGTTACAATGTTATTTTCGGTAGTAACAATGCCAAAGGAGCTAGCACAGACACGTGTTAAACGTTTACTCAGGTTCCGAGTGTTTTCAGGTGCATAACTATATGTATCAATCTTTTCTTCCGTAGATGAAGTACGGTTGGTTCATCCTCTCGATTGAGGTGTCTTCAAGAATCATGAAAGGTTTGAACGCAGATTGTAATCGTCAAGATACAAATGAGGTGTAAGACAAAATCAAGTGGCAAACTTGAAGAATTGTTTAGTTTCATACGTTATAATCAATATTTTAATTCATTTTAATTGTCCAATGTTGGCAGTCCACAGTTGATAGTCCACAGTTAATAGTCCAATAATTCATATATAGCTTAATATATAATATTCAAATTAATTAATACGTATCGTGACCCGTGTACATGTCTCAAACTCGATCACAACTCAAACTATATATATTATTGTAGAATTAACCTCAACCCTGTATAGCTAACTCCAACATTACTGCATATAGAGTGTCTATGGTTATTCCAAATAATATATATAGATGCGTCGATATGATATGTCAAAACCTTGTATACGTGTCCCGATATTTAAAGTGCGTAAAATAAATAACAGAAATTAAATAATGATAAATAAAATTGCGAGAATTAAAATTGCGATAAATAAAATGCGATAAATAAATTGCGATAAATAAATTGCGATAAATAAAAGGTAATACGGAATTAACAGTTAGCTAGGAACAGTTAGCGTGGATTCTTAACAAAATTTCTCATAGTTAATTTGTTTGTTTCTAACAAATTTTATTTTGTCCAATGTTTTCTTTATTATGCCACTTGTTGAATTCTGATAGATCAAAATCCAAATATGAAATTGAATGAAAATGGTTATTTTGCGGTGAACGGATACGTATATCGGTGGTTGTAAATACGATAGTAAATGAATATTGAATTAGACTTGAAAGAATGTACAGTGTACTTATTAATGTGAAATCTAAATATTCCTCGGGTATTACCTACCCGTTAAAATATTTTCACCATTAACAGTTTGTACGAAAGAATTTTTAATTACAATCTTTATGAAAATATATATACATATATATTTTCTTCAGATGTAATCATGGATTTAATGAGTTAATATGATATTAATCTCATTTGATTTTCGTTTGGAACTAGAATGAATAATCTCTAAAACTTTAGAGATTACATAATCGTCATGTAGAACAAAGATAAATGATGTAGAACAATTTGTAGAACGATGATTATACTCGAGGTACAGAATGAGATGTTGAGGCATGGGATGCGGATGTTGTTGTTGATAGTGGTGATGGTACTGTTGGTGCCGGTGATGTTGCTGAAGCTGGTACGTTTTGCACCATACTCTCCAAATTGATTACTCGAGCGCGAAGTTCGTTGACTTCTTCCATTATTCCGGAATGATTGTCGGTCGGAACGAGTGGATGAATAAGGTTTAGAATTTTAGATAAAATATAATCGTGGCGAGATATTCTGGAAATGAGGGTGAAAATGGTGTTTCAAACTGATTCGCCGGTAGGTGCTTCAGGTTTTTCGCCAAAAGAAAAATTTGGTTGGTGGAAAGGAATTGCCTTCTTCTCGTTTCCGTTGATTAAGTCGACTACGAACCCATCAGATGAATTGGGGATGGATGATTGGTTGATTTTGATTCCGGTTACACTGCTTTAGGAGCTCGAGTGGAAATCCATATCGGAATAGCTGTCGGAAGCCGAGGAACTTGAACGGGTTGCGACACCCATCTTGTATTGTCGAAGAAATGAATTTTCGATAAGAGATAGATTATAGGATGTAGATTAGTACCCTGCAATACGTAATTTACTTATGCATATATAATACTAAAATCCCATAAGTTACGGAGGAATCTACGGAAGCTGTCAAGCAAAGGTAACAATAACAAATATGCTAAGATATGAATTTATCTATACACTGTCTATGTAATAGAGGCAGTAAGACGTGTCTAGACTTTAAGGATGATAAGCAAATAATTTTCGACACTAAATGATAAGCAAAACTTTTGACATGCAGACACGGTCGAAGTCCAGACCCACTAATACATCTAAACAACTATCAGTTTGACACACTAATGCAAGACCTGGTTCGCTAAGACCACCACTCTGATACCAACTATAACGACCCGTCCTAATCCATTTGAACGAAGTCCATATCGATTATAAACGATTCACATTAATTGATTACATCGCGAGGTACTTGACCTCTATATGATACATTTTACAAACATTGTATTCATTTTTAAAAAACAAACTTTCTTTTCATTGAAAGTTGACAGCATGCATACCATTTCATAATACATCCAACTATAATTGACTTAATAATGATCTTGATGAACTCGATGACTCGAATGCAACGTCATTTCAAATATGTCATGAATGACTCCAAGTAATGTCTCTAATATGAGCTAATGCACAGCGGAAGATTTCTTTCATACCTGAGAATAAACATGCTTTCAAGTGTCAACCAAAAGGTTGGTGAGTTCATTAGTTTATCGTAAAACAATAAAATTCATCATTTTGATAGACCACAAGATTTAAATCCTGCATGGTACAAATGAGCCCAAATCCTATACCCACCTGTAATGTACATACGATATCTTTTAAATACAGTACACCTTTCTCGTGTACGAAATCATCTTTCATAAATCTTAGTAACCGTACACATATCTCGTGCACAAAAATAACATACACATAACCTGTGTATAAAATTATTCTCTCGATACATAACATTCACTTTTCATTGCTTTCATAGCTTGGCTTGGTAACCGACCTTAACATATAATGCGCATAATAATATCCCGAAAACAGAACATCTCGTCAGTATAATAATCATATAAACTTCGAAGTACTAAACACCACGCCCACTAGCCCTTCCGTCTAGTGAACATTCTGGGTGGGGGTGTTAAACCTGGTAGCTACCTTTAGGATTCGCGTCAATTAGGCGTGCACTAATTCTCAAAATTAGTGATGTTCCCTAATTCTTAGGTTACCAAGCAATAATAATCAGGAGAAAAATATTCATATCAATTTTGGCAATTATCACGTCCACATAATTCAATGGTGGCAATTATTACGTCCACATAATTCATTCGAGGAATGTTTTGCTTGTGTCTATCTCGTCAAACATTTATAAAAGCATTTCATGTATTCGCAGTTCAAAATGTATTTCAAAAGCATTTAATAAAGCAATTGTAAAAACAGCGCATGTATTCTCAGTCCCAAAAATGTAAAGAGTAAAAGGGAGCAAATGAACTCACCAAATGTATTTTGTAGTAAAAATACATATGACTATATTGAACAATGCAGGGGTTGGCCTCGGATTCACGAATCTATATCATTTGTATATATATTAAAACGTATATTGGAAATCACATAGTTTCATTTATTAGTTACATAATATTTATTTATATATGTAGTTATATATATCATATCTTAACTTATATGTTATATATATTAATTTCATATATATATCATTACAATAATTAATATCTATACTTTTAGTTATATTAATATTTATATATCCTTAGATACACATTTAGCATTATATTTAAAAATCAACATTGTATAAGTATTTCAAATGTTAGCCTGTTTGATATGTTATTATATGAGATATTGTTTTACTTATAGTATCCTTAATAAGCATCTTTTACAAAACTAATATTTATTTGTTTTTAATAAAACTAGTTTTTATAATCATAAGTTACTAATAATAACAACTTTATTAATAATGAAAATATTAATAATTTTGTCAATGATGATACTTAGTTTAATAATAGTAATAATAATAATAATATTAATGTTTACAAAACTGATACTAGTACCAATATTAATGAAAATAATAATAATTTGTACCATTTTTATAATAATAACAATAATAATAAAAATAATAATAATAATAATAATAATAATAATAATAATAATAATAATAATAATAATAATAATAATAATAATAATAATAATAATAATAATAATAATAATAATAATAATAATAATAATAATAACAATTCTATTATGTTAATATCAATAATCACCCTACTTAATACTATTAAAGACCATAATATTAGTAATAATATCAATCATACTTGTAATTATATTCAAGATAATAATAATAAATGATACTAATACTTTTATTAGTAACAATTATAATAACAATGATAATAAAAATAATAATATATAATAATAATAATAATAATAATAATAATAATAATAATAATAATAATAATAATAATAATAATAATAATAATAATAATAATAATAATAATAATAATAATATAAATGAAACTACCTCATAAATAAAAGTTCCAAAAAAAACTGCTCACACCCGGGCTCGAACCCATGACCCCTCGTTTATACCAAACACCCCATAACCATTCTGCTGCTTTTTTTTTCTGATTTTATAACTAACCTATCTGTATATCTACCTATATATTTATCCTTCTTCTTCTTCATGTTTCCATCGACCAAATATCCATTTACTAATCAAACAATCATCTGTTCATTAGTTGGATTATAAAACGATTTGTAATTGGGAAGTAAGTTATCAGACTTAACAAAACAAAAGCAAAAGAAAAAAAATAAAAGAAAAATGTTGCTATTCAGTTCGCAAAAAAAATAAAAAAATAAACTCATATTATGATTACGAATTCTAGATCGTATTAGACTAAACTTATAACATGAAATAGATTTAAAATCGTTCTTAAAACTATAGGAACCCTCAATTTGACTTAAATCATAACAGGAAGTTTGAATTCGACTGAAGAACATTGTTTGACTTTTTCAATTTAAAACTTTAACTTGCAAATTAGGATTTGATAAGAGGAATTGGATTCTGAAATTTTACAAGTAGATTGAAAAGACAATTCCTAATAACTCTGCAATATTTTGTAATTTCGTTCAAAATCATAGTTTTGAAAAAAATGGATTTAAAACAGAGATGTCGCTGCAGGTAAATAAATAATTAAATAAATAAATCTGTTTACTCTTTGATTTTCAGGAAGCAGAGTTGTTGTGTAATTCAAAAAGGTGTTGGGAGGTTGAACGAATTACTTAACACTAAAACTAATCAATTTATGTGCAAGTTGTGGCGTCGACAGGATTTTTCACCCAGACAAGGAGAAGAAACAAAAGATTAAAAAGCATATTGTGATTTATAACAAAATCGTACAAGTTAGGATACAGATATCTATTAGATTCGACAGAAAGCAAGATTTAACACAGTTGATGGAGAAGTAAACGGATTCTAGTTCTAGGTATATATATGTTTTTATATGTTTCGTATAAATAAATAAATAACTAATTTAATAATAATATTAATACTAGTAATAATTTTATAAGTAATAAAAATAATAAAACTAATAATAGTGATAATAATATCAACATTAATAATAATAAATATATATTAATAATAATAATAATAAATAATAATGAAACTAAAAATGATAATGTTAATAAGTATAAGAAAAATAATCATAATAAAAATGTTATTTAATAATATTTTAACTAATACTAATAATAACACTACTTATAATAATATTAAAAATGATATTACTAATGATAATCAAAATAAATTGTATTACTTTTAAAATAATGATTCTTAATGGTAATGGTAAGAAGAATATCTAATAATAATACTACTATTAATGATAATATTAATAATAGGTTGTATTGTTTTTCTAGTAATGATAAAAAAAATTAAATTAAATGTATCAAACTTTGTATCTATATGTTATTTAGTAATATTAATAATACTGATTTTAATAAAAGTAGTAATAATATTACTATAACAATTATATTTTAACTTGTTAATAATCTATTCCTAGTTATGTAATATTTAATAATCATATAATAACATATAATTAATATTTATTATTTATACATTTTAATATATAACAATATATATATCCTTATCAATTATATATATAAAGATCATATATATTTATATATAGACTCATTTTAAATTACACTTAATTATATGGTATCTTATTTTACATATTTAATTCTAATGCTTAAATTATATTTTAAATTTCAAATTAATATACATATACTTACATTTACATATACATATTTATTTACGAACAATTGTCCGTGAATCATCGGGAATGGTCAAAAGGGCAAATGCATTCATGTAACTGTTCCAAAGTTTTCTAGACTCAACATTACGGAATTTGCTTATCGTTTCGAATTCATATTAAGATTAAGTTTAATTTTGGTCGGAAATTTCCGGGTCGTCACAGAGTGACTATACTCACACGGCCGATTGACTTTAAGGAACTTACACAAGTTTACCAAAACACACACGGTCGATTAACTGGATCACTCGATCGATCGAAGGACTCACACGGCTGATTGTCAAGACTCACATGGCCGAGTGTGTTCTTGACAGGAACTTATCGACTTTTAGGGTTTTCTAGGTGAAAATCGAATTTTTTGATCGATTTTTGATGGAAAACCGTAAAACACTATTATGGAATTACCAAGAACACGTTTTAACATATAAAAAAACACAAACTATAACGTAAAAACAGTGATTAATCTTGAAAACAAAACTAACACCAAAAACCTAAAGTTTTGACCCAAAAACGAATTTAAAACAAGCAAAACCAGAGACTCCAGCTCTGATACCACTTTGTAGACGATTATTGGACGGATCTTAGGTCGCTTGTGTAGTGACCCGAACTTTTTCATGTTTATATATATTAATTGAGATTGATATTTACATCACTAAATGTTTCCAACGTGTTAAGCAATCAAACTTGTTAAGACTTGATTAAATGAAATAAGTTTCATATAGACAATTGATCACCCAAGTTGACCGGCGATTCACGAACGTTACAAAATTGTAAAAACTACATGTTAAGAAATGAGATTATGGTTGACATGAGATTATGATGAGTAACTATCTCACTAAGTATATTAACAATGTGTGATATACATAAGAAATGAGATTACTAAGTTAAGAAACTCGAAATGATATATATATATAACGATTATCGTTATGATAACGTCTACTAAATACATATGTATCATATTAAGATATTGATACACTATATTTAACATGATAAAATGATATTTAAATATATCATTAAGTGTGTTAACAATGAACTACATATGTAAAAACAAGACTACTACTCAAGAATTACGAAACGAGACTTATATGTAACGATTATCGTTGTAACGATATTTTAATGTATGTATCATATTAAGAGATATTCATACATCATAATATCATGATAATATAATAATTTAACATCTCATTTGATATAATAAACATTGGGTTAACAACATTAATTGAGATCGTTAACTTAAAGGTTTCAAAACAACACTTACATGTAACGACTAACGAAGACTTAACGACTCCATTAGAATGTATATACATGTTGTGTTTTGATATGTATTCTTAAACTTTTGAAAGACTTCAAGACACATATCAAAGTACTTCTACTTAACAAAAATGCTTACAATTACATCCTCGTTCAGTTTCATCAACAATTCTACTCGTATGCACCCGTATTCGTACTCGTACAATACACAGCTTTTAGATGTATGTACTATTGGTATATACACTCTAATGATCAGCTCTTAGCAGCCCATGTGAGTCACCTAACACAAGTGGGAACCATCATTTGGCAACTAGCATGAAATATCTCATAAAATTATAAAAATATTAGTAATCATTCATGACTTATTTACATGAAAACAAAATTACATATCCTTTATATCTAATCCATATACCAACGACCAAAAACACCTACAAACACTTTCATTCTTCAATTTTCTTCATCCAATTAATCTCTCTCAAGTTCCATTTTCAAGTTCTAAGTGTTCTTCATAAATTCCATAAGTATAGTTTCATAAAAATCAAGAATACTTCCAAGTTTGCAAGTCTACTTCCAAGCTTTCTAATCCATTCCAAGTAATCATCTAAGATCAAGGAACCTTTGTTATTTATAGTAAGTTATCTTTCTAATTCAAGGTAATATTCATATTCAAACTTTGATTCAATTTCTACAACTATAACAATCTTATTTCGAGTGAAAATCTTACTTAAACTGTTTTCGTGTCATGATTCTGCTTCAAGAACTTTCAAGCCATCCAAGGATCCTTTGAAGCTAGATATATTTTTCTCATTTCCAGTAGTTTTATCCAGAAAACTTGAGGTAGTAATGATGTTCATAACATCATTCGATTCATACATATAAAGCTATCTTATTCGAAGGTTTAAACTTGTAATCACTAGAACATAGTTTAATTAATTCTAAACTTGTTCGCAAACAAAAGTTAATCCTTCTAACTTGACTTTTAAAATCAAAAAAACACATGTTCTATATCTATATGATATGCTAACTTAATGATTTAAAACCTGAAAACACGATGAACACCATAAAATTGGATATACGCCGTCGTAGTGATACCGGGGGCTATTTTGGTTTGGATAATTAAAAACTATGATAAACTTTGATTTAAAAGTTGTTCTTCTGGAAAAATGATTTTTCATATGAACATGAAACTATATCCAAAAATCTTGGTTAAACTCAAAGTGAAAGTATGTTTTTCAAAATGGTCATCAAGATGTCGTTCTTTCGACGGAAATGACTACCTCTTTAGTAATTGACATGTAACTTAAATTTCCGACTATAAACCTATACTTTTTCTGTTTGGATTCTTAAATTAGAGTTCAATATGAAACCATAGCAATTTGATTCACTCAAAACGGATTTAAAATGAAGAAGTTATGGGTAAAACAATATTGGATATTTTTGATCTTTTTAGCTACGAAAAATGTTTAACAAATCTATACAAATCATATCCTAGCTAACTTATATTGTATTATACATGTATTCTAATATATTATGTAATCTTGGGATACCATAGACACGTATGCAAATGTTTTGACATATCATATTGTAGTGACCCGAACTTTTCCATGTTTATATATATTAATTGAGATTGATATTTACATGATTAAATGTTTCCAACATGTTAAGCAATCAAACTTGTTAAGACTTGATTAATTGAAATATGTTTCATATAGACAATTGACCACCCAAGTTGACCGGTGATTCACGAACGTTAAAACTTGTAAAAACTATATGATGACATATATATGGATATATATATAGTTAACATGATACTATGATAAGTAAACATATCATTAAGTATATTAACAATGAACTACATATGTAAAAACAAGACTACTAACTTAATGATTTTTAAACGAGACATATATGTAACGATTATCGTTGTAAAGACATTTAATGTATATATATCATATTAAGAGATATTCATACATGATAATATCATGATAATATAATAATTTAAAATCTCATTTGATATTATAAACATTGGGTTAACAACATTTAACAAGATCGTTAACCTAAAGGTTTCAAAACAACACTTACATGTAACGACTAACGATGACTTAACGACTCAGTTAAAATGTATATACATGTAGTGTTTTAATATGTATTTATACACTTTTGAAAGACTTCAATACACTTATCAAAATACTTCTACTTAACAAAAATGCTTACAATTACATCCTCGTTCAGTTTCATCAACAATTCTACTCGTATGCACCCGTATTCGTACTCGTACAATACACAGCTTTTAGATGTATGTACTATTGGTATATACACTCCAATGATCAGCTCTTAGCAGCCCATGTGAGTCACCTAACACATGTGGGAACCATCATTTGGCAACTAGCATGAAATATCTCATAAAACTACAAAAATATGAGTAATCATTCATGACTTATTTACATGAAAACAAAATTACATATCCTTTATATCTAATCCATACACCAACGACCAAAAACACCTACAAACACTTTCATTCTTCAATTTTATTCATCTAATTGATCTCTCTCAAGTTCTATCTTCAAGTTCTAAGTGTTCTTCATAAATTTCAAAAGTTCTAGTTTCATAAAATCAAGAATACTTTCAAGTTTGCTAGCTCACTTCCAATCTTGTAAGGTGATCATCCAACCTCAAGAAATCTTTGTTTCTTACAGTAGGTTATCATTATAATACAAGGTAATAATCATATTCAAACTTTGGTTCAATTTCTATAACTATAACAATCTTATTTCAAGTGATGATCTTACTTGAACTTGTTTTCGTGTCATGATTCTGCTTCAAGAACTTCGAGCCATCCAAGGATCCATTGAAGCTAGATCCATTTTTCTCTTTTCCAGTAGGTTTATCCAAGGAAATTAAGGTAGTAATGATGTTCATAACATCATTCGATTCATACATATAAAGCTATCTTATTCGAAGGTTTAAACTTGTAATCACTAGAACATAGTTTAGTTAATTCTAAACTTGTTCGCAAACAAAAGTTAATCCTTCTAACTTGACTTTTAAAATCAACTAAACACATGTTCTATATCTATATGATATGCTAACTTAATGATTTAAAACCTGGAAACACGAAAAACACCGTAAAACCGGATTTACGCCGTCGTAGTAACACCGCGGGCTGTTTTGGGTTAGTTAATTAAAAACTATGATAAACTTTGATTTAAAAGTTGTTATTCTGAGAAAATGATTTTTATTATGAACATGAAACTATATCCAAAAATTATGGTTAAACTCAAAGTGGAAGTATGTTTTCTAAAATGGTCATCTAGACGTCGTTCTTTCGACTGAAATGACTACCTTTACAAAAACGACTTGTAACTTATTTTTCCGACTATAAACCTATACTTTTTCTGTTTAGATTCATAAAATAGAGTTCAATATGAAACCATAGCAATTTGATTCACTCAAAACGGATTTAAAATGAAGAAGTTATGGGTAAAACAAGATTGGATAATTTTTCTCATTTTAGCTACGTGAAAATTGGTAACAAATCTATTCCAACCATAACTTAATCAACTTGTATTGTATATTATGTAATCTTGAGATACCATAGACACGTATACAATGTTTCGACCTATCATGTCGACACATCTATATATATTTCGGAACAACCATAGACACTCTATATGTGAATGTTGGAGTTAGCTATACAGGGTTGAGGTTGATTCCAAAATATATATAGTTTGAGTTGTGATCAATACTGAGATACGTATACACTGGGTCGTGGATTGATTCAAGATAATATTTATCGATTTATTTCTGTACATCTAACTGTGGACAACTAGTTATAGGTTACTAACGAGGACAGCTGACTTAATAAACTTAAAACATCAAAATATATTAAAAGTGTTGTAAAAATATTTTGAACATACTTTAATATATATGTATATATTGTTATAGGTTCGTGAATCCACAGTGGCCAAGTCTTACTTCCCGACGAAGTAAAAAATCTGTGAAAGTGAGTTATAGTCCCACTTTTAAAATCTAATATTTTTGGGATGAGAATACATGCAGGTTTTATAAATGATTTACAAAATAGACACAAGTACGTGAAACTACATTCTATGGTTGAATTATCGAAATCGAATATGCCCCTTTTTATTAAGTCTGGTAATCTAAGAATTAGGGAACAGACACCCTAATTGACGCGAATCCTAAAGATAGATCTATTGGGCCTAACAAACCCCATCCAAAGTACCGGATGCTTTAGTACTTCGAAATTTATATCATATCCGAAGGGTGTCCCGGAATGATGGGGATATTCTTATATATGCATCTTGTTATTGTCGGTTACCAGGTGTTCACCATATGAATGATTTTTATCTCTATGTATGGGATGTGTATTGAAATATGAAATCTTGTGGTCTATTGTTACGATTTGATATATATAGGTTAAACCTATAACTCACCAACATTTTTTGTTGACGTTTAAAGCATGTTTATTCTCAGGTGAATATTAAGAGCTTCCGCTGTTGCATACTAAAATAAGGACAAGATTTGGAGTCCATGTTTGTATGATATTGTGTAAAAACTGCATTCAAGAAACTGATTTCGATGTAACATATTTGTATTGTAAACCATTATGTAATGGTCGTGTGTAAACAGGATACTTTAGATTATCATTATTTGATAATCTACGTAAAGCTTTTTAAACCTTTATTTATGAAATAAAGGTTATGGTTTGTTTTAAAAATGAATGCAGTCTTTGAAAAACGTCTCATATAGAGGTCAAAACCTCGCAACGAAATCAATTAATATGGAACGTTTTTAATCAATAAGAACGGGACATTTCAGTTGGTATCCGAGCGTTGGTCTTAGAGAACCAGAAAATTTGCATTAGTGTGTCTTATCGAGTTTGTTAGGATGCATTAGTGAGTCTGGACTTCGACCGTGTTTTCTTTAAAAATGATTGCTTAACATTTTTGTTGGAAACTATATATTTTTAACATATGAATATTATGTGATATATTAATCTCTTAACGTGTTTGATATTATGTGATAGATGTCTACCTCTAGAACAAGTCCCATTGACTCACCTAATAATAATGAAGAGTCAAATGTAAATTGGAATGATTCGTGGACTGATTCACAAGTTCCCGAAGAGGAACCGGAAGAAGAGTCGGAACCGGAAGAAGAATCGGAACCGGAAGAAGAATCGGAACCGGATGAAGAAATAGAACCGGTGGGGGAAATAATAAAACGGTTAAGTAAAAGAAAATCCTCAACCAACCGACCAAGGTTAATTATGGTCAATGGTGTTTCCGCCAAGGAAGCAAAATATTGGGAGGATTACCAATTCTCCGATGAATCGGATTCCGACGAGAATTCCGATGATGTTATAGAAATTACCCCAACTGAATTTAAAAAGGCAAAAGAAAATAATAAGGGAAAGGGCATAAAAATAGAGAAATCTAATTCCAACCCCGATGAACTTTATATGTATCGTCAACGCCCGAAGTCCTTAAGTTGTAACAATGACCCGGGAACCTCTAAACCACCAGGTTTTTCTAAACCAATGTGGACAACGACGGCTCGTATTAGGGGAACATCATATATCCCTAGAAACCTGGCAAAACGAACCAAAACCGAAGAAGAAGAAATGAGCGAGTCGGAATAAGATAGTTGTATTCGTGTGGTGTAATATATGTAATATAGTGTTCTTATGCTTTATGATATATGTAAAAAAAAATTGCTTGTATTAATAAGTATTTTTTTATGAATCTAACTCTTGTCTATTTTACAGTTTAAAAACACAAAATGGATAGACAACCCAATATTTTAAGAGACCTACCCGGAGACATGATTGATGAAATCTTGTCTAGAGTCGGCCAGAATTCCTCGGCACAACTATTTAAGGCGAGATCAGTTTGTAAGACATTCGAAGAACGTTCCAAGAATGTCTTGGTTTATAAGAGACTTTCGTTTGAAAGATGGGGGATATCACATTGGGAAACCCATAAGTTACGATGTGTTTACTTTGACGCATATATTGCGGGGAACCCAAATGCTATTTTACGCAACGGGTTAAGAAATTATTTTGACTCAATATATCCGAATATTGGACTTCGTGATTTAGAAAAAGCGGCTAACATGCAACATAAAGAAGCATGTTATGCTTACGGATTAGTAATGTTCGCTTCTCACCAAAGTGAGAACAAGAACATCGGGCTACAACTATTAAACAAAACGTTTCCACAAGTGACGGAGTCGGTAATTGGGGTAAGAAATGAGGTTTTTAGATTATTACGGGACTGTTGGACATTACGTAACCCTCGTCCCTTTGACGACGTTACAACACGCTGTCTTATCAACGGCCATAACGGTTATGTTGCACAAGACCAAGGATGGGAAGTAGTCCTAGTAAAACCAGAATGCATGACTTGTTTCTGGACGTATGAATTACGTGTCTTTATTGCCTTTGCTGAACGACTTGTGTACTAGCTAGAATTGTCTTCACAACTATCTTGTATCAAAGTTATTGTGTGCTATATTTCATGCTTTATGTAAAATAAGCGGTATTGTAAGTTTGTAAAATATTGTATAAAAGTTTGAACGCGAAATATTATTATAATCAGTTTTTCATATAGAATTGTAGTAGTTGAATTGTATATTAGCTACTAAGTATGAACTTAACGGGTAGGTACTACCCGAATTTAAACTTATAAAACGCTAATATGAAGAAAAAGCTTTTATAAATGAGTTCATATTATGCTACGAAATACTATTAACTACTCTTAATATTCTGTATGATTAACTTGTTCCATTTAACTATTTTGAAGGAAATGGCACCGACTACTCGACACACCGTGAATATGAATGAAGAGGAATTCCGTACTTTTCTAGCTTCAAACATAGCCGCAGTACAGGCTGCGCTACATACCAACAATAACCTTGGATCTAGCAGTACAGGAAATCGTGTAGGATGCACCTACAAAGAATTCACTGCCTGCAAACCTTTGGAATTTGATGGAACCGAAGGACCGATCGGATTGAAACGGTGGACCGAGAAGGTTGAATCGGTGTTTGCCATAAGTAAGTGTACTGAAGAGGACAAAGTGAAGTACGCTACGCATACCTTCACAGGTTCTGCGTTAACATGGTGGAATACCTATCTAGAGCAAGTGGGACAAGATGATGCGTACGCACTACCGTGGTCAGCATTCAAGCACTTGATGAACGAGAAGTACCGTCCCAGAACCGAGGTCAATAAGCTCAAGACAGAACTTAGAGGGTTACGAACCCAAGGATTTGATATTACTACGTACGAAAGACGATTCACAGAATTGTGCCTATTGTGTCCGGGAGCATTCGAAGATGAGGAAGAGAAGATCGACGCGTTTGTGAAAGGATTACCGGAAAGAATCCAAGAAGATATAAGTTCACACGAGCCCGCCTCTATACAACAGGCATGTAGAATGGCTCACAAACTAGTGAACCAGATTGAAGAAAGAATTAAAGAACAGACTGCTGAAGAGGCCAATGTGAAGCAAGTCAAAAGAAAGTGGGAGGAAAACGGTGATAAGAATCACCAATACAACAACAACAGCAATTACAACAATAATCGCAACAATTATCCCAACAATCGCAACATCAATCGCAACTACAACAAACGGCCCAACAACAACAACAACAACAACAACAACAGCAACTACAACAATCATCCCAACAACAATAATAACCGCAACAACAACAACAATCAGAAGCAGCTATGCCAAAGGTGTGAAAAGAATCACTCGGGGTTCTGCACCAAATTTTGCAACAAGTGTAAAAGAAATGGTCATAGCGCGGCGAAGTGTGAGTTCTACGGACCAGGGGTTAATAGAACGAAAGGAACAAATGGTGTCGGAACGAGTAATGTCGGAGCAAGTAGTGTCGGAGCAAGTTATGCCAATGTAGTTTGTTATAAATGTGGAAAACCAGGCCACATTATTAGAAATTGCCCGAACCAGGAGAACACGAATGGACAAGGCCGTGGAAGAGTTTTCAATATTAATGCGGCAGAGGCACAGGAAGACTCGGAGCTTGTTACGGGTACATTTCTTATTGACAATAAATCTGCTTACGTTTTATTTGATTCGGGTGCGGATAGAAGCTATATGAGTAGAGATTTTTGTGCTAAATTAAGTTGTCCATTGACGCCTTTGGATAGTAAATTTTTACTCGAATTAGCAAATGGTAAATTAATTTCAGCAGATAATATATGTCGGAATCGAGAAATTAAACTGGTTAGCGAAACATTTAAGATTGATTTGATACCAGTAGAGTTAGGGAGTTTTGATGTGATAATCGGTATGGACTGGTTGAAAGAAGTGAAAGCGGAGATCGTTTGTTACAAAAATGCAATTCGCATTATACGAGAAAAAGGAAAACCCTTAATGGTGTACGGAGAAAAGGGCAACACGAAGCTACATCTTATTAGTAATTTGAAGGCACAAAAACTAATAAGAAAAGGTTGCTATGCTGTTCTAGCACACGTCGAGAAAGTACAAACTGAAGAAAAGAGCATCAATGATGTTCCCGTCGCAAAAGAATTTCCTGATGTATTTCCGAAAGAATTACCGGGATTACCCCCACATCGATCCGTTGAATTTCAAATAGATCTTGTACCAGGAGCTGCACCAATAGCTCGTGCTCCTTACAGACTCGCACCCAGCGAGATGAAAGAACTACAAAGCCAATTACAAGAACTTTTAGAGCGTGGTTTCATTCGACCAAGCACATCACCGTGGGGAGCTCCTGTTTTGTTTGTCAAGAAGAAAGATGGTACATTCAGGTTGTGTATCGACTACCGAGAGTTGAACAAACTTACCATCAAGAACCGCTACCCACTACCGAGAATCGATGACTTATTTGATCAACTACAAGGCTCGTCTGTTTATTCAAAGATTGACTTACGTTCCGGGTATCATCAAATGCGGGTGAAAGAAGATGATATTCCAAAGACTGCTTTCAGAACACGTTACGGTCATTACGAGTTTATGGTCATGCCGTTTGGTTTAACTAATGCACCAGCTGTGTTCATGGACCTTATGAACCGAGTGTGTGGACCATACCTTGACAAGTTTGTCATTGTTTTCATTGATGACATACTTATTTACTCAAAGAATGACCAAGAACACGGTGAACATTTGAGAAAGGTGTTAGAAGTATTGAGGAAGGAAGAATTGTACGCTAAGTTTTCAAAGTGTGCATTTTGGTTGGAAGAAGTTCAATTCCTCGGTCACATAGTGAACAAAGAAGGTATTAAGGTGGATCCGGCAAAGATAGAAACTGTTGAAAAGTGGGAAACCCCGAAAACTCCGAAACACATACGCCAGTTTTTAGGACTAGCTGGTTACTACAGAAGGTTCATCCAAGACTTTTCCAGAATAGCAAAACCCTTGACTGCATTAACGCATAAAGGGAAGAAATTTGAATGGAATGATGAACAAGAGAAAGCGTTTCAGTTATTGAAGAAAAAGCTAACTACGGCACCTATATTGTCATTGCCTGAAGGGAATGATGATTTTGTGATTTATTGTGATGCATCAAAGCAAGGTCTCGGTTGTGTATTAATGCAACGAACGAAGGTGATTGCTTATGCGTCTAGACAATTGAAGATTCACGAACAAAATTATACGACGCATGATTTGGAATTAGGCGCGGTTGTTTTTGCATTAAAGACTTGGAGGCACTACTTATATGGGGTCAAAAGTATTATATATACCGACCACAAAAGTCTTCAACACATATTTAATCAGAAACAACTGAATATGAGGCAGCGTAGGTGGATTGAATTATTGAATGATTACGACTTTGAGATTCGTTACCACCCGGGGAAGGCAAATGTGGTAGCCGATGCCTTGAGCAGGAAGGACAGAGAACCCATTCGAGTAAAATCTATGAATATAATGATTCATAATAACATTACTACTCAAATAAAGGAGGCGCAACAAGGAGTTTTAAAAGAGGGAAATTTAAAGGATGAAATACCCAAAGGATCGGAGAAGCATATTAATATTCGGGAAGACGGAACCCGGTATAGGGCTGAAAGGATTTGGGTACCAAAATTTGGAGATATGAGAGAAATGGTACTTAGAGAAGCTCATAAAACCAGATACTCAATACATCCTGGAACGGGGAAGATGTACAAGGATCTCAAGAAACATTTTTGGTGGCCGGGTATGAAAGCCGATGTTGCTAAATACGTAGGAGAATGTTTGACGTGTTCTAAGGTTAAAGCTGAGCATCAGAAACCATCAGGTCTACTTCAACAACCCGAAATCCCGGAATGGAAATGGGAAAACATTACCATGGATTTCATCACTAAATTGCCAAGGACTGCAAGTGGTTTTGATACTATTTGGGTAATAGTTGATCGTCTCACCAAATCAGCACACTTCCTACCAATAAGAGAAGATGACAAGATGGAGAAGTTAACACGACTGTATTTGAAGGAAGTCGTCTCCAAACATGGAATACCAATCTCTATTATCTCTGATAGGGATGGCAGATTTATTTCAAGATTCTGGCAGACATTACAGCAAGCATTAGGAACTCGTTTAGACATGAGTACTGCCTATCATCCACAAACTGATGGGCAGAGCGAAAGGACGATACAAACGCTTGAAGACATGCTACGAGCATGTGTTATTGATTTCGGAAACAGTTGGGATCGACATCTACCGTTAGCAGAATTTTCCTACAACAACAGCTACCATTCAAGCATTGAGATGGCGCCGTTTGAAGCACTTTATGGTAGAAAGTGCAGGTCTCCGATTTGTTGGAGTGAAGTGGGGGATAGACAGATTACGGGTCCGGAGATTATACAAGAAACTACCGAGAAGATCATCCAAATTCAACAACGGTTGAAAACCGCCCAAAGTCGACAAAAGAGCTACGCTGACATTAAAAGAAAAGATATAGAATTTGAAATTGGAGAGATGGTCATGCTTAAAGTTGCACCTTGGAAAGGCGTTGTTCGATTTGGTAAACGAGGGAAATTAAATCCAAGGTATATTGGACCATTCAAGATTATTGATCGTGTCGGACCAGTAGCTTACCGACTAGAGTTACCTCAACAACTCGCGGCTGTACATAACACTTTCCACGTCTCGAATTTAAAGAAATGTTTTGCTAAAGAAGATCTCACTATTCCGTTAGATGAAATCCAAATCAACGAAAAACTTCAATTCATCGAAGAACCCGTCGAAATAATGGATCATGAGGTTAAAAGACTTAAGCAAAACAAGATACCAATTGTTAAGGTTCGATGGAATGCTCGTAGAGGACCCGAGTTCACCTGGGAGCGTGAAGATCAGATGAAGAAGAAATACCCGCATCTATTTCCAGAAGATTCGTCAACACCTTCAACAGCTTAAAATTTCGGGACGAAATTTATTTAACGCGTAGGTACTGTAGTGACCCGAACTTTTCCATGTTTATATATATTAATTGAGATTGATATTTACATGATTAAATGTTTCCAACATGTTAAGCAATCAAACTTGTTAAGACTTGATTAATTGAAATATGTTTCATATAGACAATTGACCACCCAAGTTGACCGGTGATTCACGAACGTTAAAACTTGTAAAAACTATATGATGACATATATATGGATATATATATAGTTAACATGATACTATGATAAGTAAACATATCATTAAGTATATTAACAATGAACTACATATGTAAAAACAAGACTACTAACTTAATGATTTTTAAACGAGACATATATGTAACGATTATCGTTGTAAAGACATTTAATGTATATATATCATATTAAGAGATATTCATACATGATAATATCATGATAATATAATAATTTAAAATCTCATTTGATATTATAAACATTGGGTTAACAACATTTAACAAGATCGTTAACCTAAAGGTTTCAAAACAACACTTACATCTAACGACTAACGATGACTTAACGACTCAGTTAAAATGTATATACATGTAGTGTTTTAATATGTATTTATACACTTTTGAAAGACTTCAATACACTTATCAAAATACTTCTACTTAACAAAAATGCTTACAATTACATCCTCGTTCAGTTTCATCAACAATTCTACTCGTATGCACCCGTATTCGTACTCGTACAATACACAGCTTTTAGATGTATGTACTATTGGTATATACACTCCAATGATCAGCTCTTAGCAGCCCATGTGAGTCACCTAACACATGTGGGAACCATCATTTGGCAACTAGCATGAAATATCTCATAAAACTACAAAAATATGAGTAATCATTCATGACTTATTTACATGAAAACAAAATTACATATCCTTTATATCTAATCCATACACCAACGACCAAAAACACCTACAAACACTTTCATTCTTCAATTTTCTTCATCTAATTGATCTCTCTCAAGTTCTATCTTCAAGTTCTAAGTGTTCTTCATAAATTTCAAAAGTTCTAGTTTCATAAAATCAAGAATACTTTCAAGTTTGCTAGCTCACTTCCAATCTTGTAAGGTGATCATCCAACCTCAAGAAATCTTTGTTTCTTACAGTAGGTTATCATTATAATACAAGGTAATAATCATATTCAAACTTTGGTTCAATTTCTATAACTATAACAATCTTATTTCAAGTGATGATCTTACTTGAACTTGTTTTCGTGTCATGATTCTGCTTCAAGAACTTCGAGCCATCCAAGGATCCATTGAAGCTAGATCCATTTTTCTCTTTTCCAGTAGGTTTATCCAAGGAAATTAAGGTAGTAATGATGTTCATAACATCATTCGATTCATACATATAAAGCTATCTTATTCGAAGGTTTAAACTTGTAATCACTAGAACATAGTTTAGTTAATTCTAAACTTGTTCGCAAACAAAAGTTAATCCTTCTAACTTGACTTTTAAAATCAACTAAACACATGTTCTATATCTATATGATATGCTAACTTAATGATTTAAAACCTGGAAACACGAAAAACACCGTAAAACCGGATTTACGCCGTCGTAGTAACACCGCGGGCTGTTTTGGGTTAGTTAATTAAAAACTATGATAAACTTTGATTTAAAAGTTGTTATTCTGAGAAAATGATTTTTATTATGAACATGAAACTATATCCAAAAATTATGGTTAAACTCAAAGTGGAAGTATGTTTTCTAAAATGGTCATCTAGACGTCGTTCTTTCGACTGAAATGACTACCTTTACAAAAACGACTTGTAACTTATTTTTCCGACTATAAACCTATACTTTTTCTGTTTAGATTCATAAAATAGAGTTCAATATGAAACCATAGCAATTTGATTCACTCAAAACGGATTTAAAATGAAGAAGTTATGGGTAAAACAAGATTGGATAATTTTTCTCATTTTAGCTACGTGAAAATTGGTAACAAATCTATTCCATCCATAACTTAATCAACTTGTATTGTATATTATGTAATCTTGAGATACCATAGACACGTATACAATGTTTCGACCTATCATGTCGACACATCTATATATATTTCGGAACAACCATAGACACTCTATATGTGAATGTTGGAGTTAGCTATACAGGGTTGAGGTTGATTCCAAAATATATATAGTTTGAGTTGTGATCAATACTGAGATACGTATACACTGGGTCGTGGATTGATTCAAGATAATATTTATCGATTTATTTCTGTACATCTAACTGTGGACAACTAGTTATAGGTTACTAACGAGGACAGCTGACTTAATAAACTTAAAACATCAAAATATATTAAAAGTGTTGTAAAAATATTTTGAACATACTTTAATATATATGTATATATTGTTATAGGTTCGTGAATCCACAGTGGCCAAGTCTTACTTCCCGACGAAGTAAAAAATCTGTGAAAGTGAGTTATAGTCCCACTTTTAAAATCTAATATTTTTGGGATGAGAATACATGCAGGTTTTATAAATGATTTACAAAATAGACACAAGTACGTGAAACTACATTCTATGGTTGAATTATCGAAATCGAATATGCCCCTTTTTATTAAGTCTGGTAATCTAAGAATTAGGGAACAGACACCCTAATTGACGCGAATCCTAAAGATAGATCTATTGGGCCTAACAAACCCCATCCAAAGTACCGGATGCTTTAGTACTTCGAAATTTATATCATATCCGAAGGGTGTCCCGGAATGATGGGGATATTCTTATATATGCATCTTGTTATTGTCGGTTACCAGGTGTTCACCATATGAATGATTTTTATCTCTATGTATGGGATGTGTATTGAAATATGAAATCTTGTGGTCTATTGTTACGATTTGATATATATAGGTTAAACCTATAACTCACCAACATTTTTTGTTGACGTTTAAAGCATGTTTATTCTCAGGTGAATATTAAGAGCTTCCGCTGTTGCATACTAAAATAAGGACAAGATTTGGAGTCCATGTTTGTATGATATTGTGTAAAAACTGCATTCAAGAAACTGATTTCGATGTAACATATTTGTATTGTAAACCATTATGTAATGGTCGTGTGTAAACAGGATACTTTAGATTATCATTATTTGATAATCTACGTAAAGCTTTTTAAACCTTTATTTATGAAATAAAGGTTATGGTTTGTTTTAAAAATGAATGCAGTCTTTGAAAAACGTCTCATATAGAGGTCAAAACCTCGCAACGAAATCAATTAATATGGAACGTTTTTAATCAATAAGAACGGGACATTTCACATATCGACCCATGTATATATATTATTTGGAACAACCATAGACACTCTATATGCAGTAATGTTGGAGTTAGCTATACAGGGTTGAGGTTGATTCCAAAAATATATATACTTTGAGTTGTGATCTAGCCTGATACGTGTATACACTGGGTCGTGGATTGATTCAAGATAATATATATCGATTTATTTCTGTACATCTAACTGTGGACAACTAGTTGTAGGTTACTAACGAGGACAGCTGACTTAATACACTCAAATCTTTAAAACATAATAAAAATGGTCGTAATTATATTTTGATCATACTTTGATATATATGTGTATATTTGTATAGATTCGTGAATTGATCCGTGGCCAAGTCTTATTTTCGAGGAAGGAAATATCTGTGAAAGTGAGTTATAGTCCCACTTTTAAGATCTAATATTTTTGGGATGAGAATACATGCAGGTTTTATAAATGATTTACAAAATAGACAAACGTACGTGAAACTACATTCTATGGTTGAATTATCGAAATCGAATATGCCCCTTTTTATTAAGTCTGGTAATCTAAGAATTGGGGAACAGACACCCTAATTGACGCGAATCCTAAAGATAGATCTATTGGGCCTAACAAACTCCATCCAATGTACCGGATGCTTTAGTACTTCGAAATTTATATCATATCCGAAGGGTATCCCGGAATGATGGGGATATTCTTATATATGCATCTTGTTAATGTCGGTTACCAGGTGTTCATCATATGAATGATTTTTATCTCTATGTATGAGATGTGTATTGAAATATGAAATCTTGTGGTCTATTGTTACGATTTGATATATATAGGTTAAACCTATAACTCACCAACATTTTTGTTGACGTTTAAAGCATGTTTATTCTCAGGTGAATACTAAGAGCTTCCGTTGTTGCATACTAAAATAAGGACAAGATTTGGAGTCCATGTTTGTATGATATTGTGTAAAAACTGCATTCAAGAAACATATGTTGATGTAATATATTTCTATTGTAAACCATTATTTGATAATCTACGTATGTTTTTAAAACCTTTATTGATAAAATAAAGGTTATGGTTGTTTTAAAAATGAATGCAGTCTTTGAAAAATGTCTAATATAGATGTCAAAACCTCGCAACGAAATCAATTAATATGGAACGTTTATAATCAATATGAACGGGACACTTCAGTTGGTATCCGAGCGTTGGTCTTAGAGAACCAGAAAATTTGCATTAGTGTGTCTTATCGAGTTTGTTAGGATGCATTAGTGAGTCTGGACTTGGACCGTGTTTTCTTTAAAAAATGATTGCTTAACATTTTTGTTGGAAACTATATATTATTAACATGTAAATATTATGTGATATATTAATCTCTTAACATGTTTGATAGATGTTGTGTGATATTGTGTGATAGATGTCTACCTCTAGCACAAATCTCATTGACTCACCTAATAATAACGAAGAGTCTAATATATATTGGCAAGATTCACAAGTTCCCGAAGAACCGGAAGAAGAGGAAACGGAACCGGAAGAAGAGGAACCGGAAGAAGAGGAACCAGAAGAAGAAGAACCGGAAGAAGAAGAGGTTCCGGAGGGGGGAATAGTAGGAACTACAGAAAACCGGTCAAATAAAAGAAAATCCTCAACCAATGGACCAAAGTTAATAATGGTCAATGGTGTTTCCGCTAAGGAAGCAAAATATTGGGAAAATTACCAATTTTTCGATGAATCGGATCCTGATGAGGATTCTGATGATGTTATAGAAATTACCCCGACCCAATTTAATGAGGCAAAAGAAAATAATAAGGTAAAAGGCATCAAAATAGAGAAATCTGATTCCGACCTCGATGAACTTTATATGTACCGTCAACACCCGTATTTTCAATATCGTGACAATAACCCGGGAACCTCTAAACCACCAGGTTTTTCTAAACCAATGTGGAAAATGACGACTCGTATTAGAGGAACATCATATATCCCTAGAAGATTAGGAAAAAGAACCAAGTCCGAAGAAGAAGAAACCAGTGATTCAGATTAGAGGGGTGTGAGCATGTTGTGTAATAAATGTATTGTAGTGTGCTTGTACTTTTATGTTCTATGTAAAAATTGCTTGTATTTTTTGTTATTACAAATCTAATCCTTGTCTATTTTACAGTATAAAAACAAAATGAACGTTAAGGGTAGACAACCGAATATTTTAGAAGACCTACCAGAGGATATGATTGAGGAAATCTTGTCTAGAGTCGGTCAGAATTCATCAGCACATTTAGTTATGGCGAAATTAACTTGTCAAACATTTGAAAGACTTTCCAAAAATGCCTTAGTTTATAAAAGGCTTTCCTTTGATAGGTGGGGTATATCACATTTGGGAGACTTTAAGTTACGCCGTGTTTTCTTTAAAGCGTTAAATGCGGGGAACCCAAATGTAATTTTACGCTACGGGTTAAGAACCTATTTTGACTCAACATATCCCAACATAGGATTTCGTGAATTAGAAAGAGCTTCTAACATGCAACATAAAGAAGCATGCTATGCTTACGGGTTAGTGATGTTCGCTTCTTACCAAAGTGAGAAAAAGAACATCGGATTGCAGCTTTTAAATAAAACGTTCCCACAAGTGACGGATTCAGTAGTTGGGGTGAGAAACAAGGTTTTTAGATTATTACGGGGTTGTTGGACATTACGAAACCCTCGTCCTTTTGACGACATTACAACATGCTGCCTAGCCAATGGTCATAACGGTTATTTTTCACAAGACCAAGGATGGAAAGTCGTCTTAGTAAAACCAAAATGCATGACTTATTTCTGGACTTATGAATTACGTGTCTTTATTTTCTTTGCTGAACAACTTGCGTATTAACTAGATTTATCTTCAAAACTGTCCTGTATCATAGTGTACTATATTTTATGTTATATGTAATATAGCGAAGTTGTAAGTTTAAAGAATATTTGCATATGATATATTATTATAATCAGTTTTTCATATGGAATTGTAGTAGTTGAATTGTATATTAGCTACTAAGTATGAACTTAACAGGTAGGTAGTACCCGAATTTAAACTTATAAAACGCTAATATGAAGAAAAAGCTTTTATAAATGAGTTCATATTATGCTACGAGATACTATTGACTACTCTTAATATTCTGTATGATTAACTTGTTCCATTTGACTATTTTGAAGGAAATGGCACCGACTACTCGACACACCTTGAATATGAGCGAAGAGGAATTTCGTACCTTTCTTGCTTCAAACATAGCCGCAGTACAGGCCGCGCTACATACCAACAATAACTCTGAATCTAGCAATACAGCTAACGGCGCAAGAAATCGTGTAGGATGCTCCTACAAGGAATTCACTGCCTGTAAACCTTTAGAATTTGATAGGATCGAAGGACCAATCGGATTGAAACGGTGGACCGAGAAAGTTGAATCGGTGTTTTCCATAAGTAAGTGTGCTGAAGGAGACAAAGTGAAGTACGCTACGCATACCTTCACAGGTATTGCGTTAACATGGTGGAATACCTATCTAGAGTAAGTGGGACAAGATGCTGCTTACGCGCTACCATGGTCAGCATTCAAGCACTTGATGAACGAGAAGTACCGTCCTAGAACCGAGGTTAATAAGCTCAAGTCAGAACTTAGAGGGTTACGAACACAGGGATTCGATATTACTTCGTACGAAAGACGATTCACATAATTGTGCCTATTGTGTCCGAGAGCGTTCGAAGATGAGGAAGAGAAGATCGACGCGTTTGTGAAAGGGTTACCGGAGAGAATCCAAGAAGATATACGTTCACACGAGCCTGCCTCCATACAAAAGGCATGTAGAATGGCTCACAAACTAGTGAACCAGATTGAGGGAAGAATTAAAGAACAGGCGGCAGAAGAGGCCAACGTGAAGCTTGTCAAAAGAAAGTGGGAGGAAAATGGTGATAAGAGTCACCAAAACAACAACAACTATCCCAACAATCGCAACATCAATCGCAACTACAACAAACGGCACAACAACAACAACAACAACTACAACAATCATCCCAACAACAATAACAACCGCAACAACAACAACAATCAGAAGTAGCTATGACAAAGGTGTGAAAAGTATCACTCGGGGTTCTGCACCAAATTTTGCAACAAGTGTAAAAGAAATGGTCATAGCGCGGCGAAGTGTGAGGTCTATGGACCAGGGGTTAACAGAACGAAAGGAACAAATGGTGTCAGAACGAGTAATGGCGGAGCAAGTAGTGTCGGAGCAAGTTATGCCAATATAGTTTGTTATAAATGTGGAAAACCGGGCCACATTATTAGAAATTGCCCGAACCAGGAGAACACGAATGGACAAGGCCACGGAAGAGTTTTTAATATTAATGCGGCAGAGGCACAGGAAGACCCGGAGCTTGTTACGGGTACATTTCTTATTGACAATAAATCTGCTTACATTTTATTTGATTCGAGTGCGGATAGAAGCTATATGAGTAGAGATTTTTGTGCTAAATTAAGTTGTCCATTGAAGCCATTGGATAGTAAATTTTTACTCGAATTAGCAAACGGTAAATTAATTTCAGCAGATTATATATGCCGGAATCGAGAAATTAAACTGGGTAGCGAAATATTTAAGATTGATTTGATATCAGTAGAGTTAGGGAGTTTTGATGTAATAGTTGGCATGGACTGGCTGAAGGAGATGAAAGCAGAGATCGTATGTTACAAAAATGCAATTCGCATTGTACGAGAAGAAGGAGAACCCTTAATGGTGTACGGAGAAAAGGGCAACACGAAGCTACATCTTATTAGTAATTTGACGGCATAAAAACTAATAAGAAAAGGTTGCTATGCTGTTCTAGCACACGTCGATAAAGTACAAACTGAAGAAAAGAGCATCAATGATGTTCCCGTCGCAAAAGAATTTCCCGATGTATTTTCGAAAGAATTACCGGAACTACCTCCACATCGATCTGTTGAATTTCAAATAGATCTTGTACCAGGAGCTGCACCAATAGCTCGTGCTCCTTACAGACTCGCACTCAGTGAGATGAAAGAACTGCAAAGCCAACTGCAAGAACTATTAGAACGTAGTTTCATTTAACCAAGCACATCACCATGGGGAGCACCTGTTTTGTTTGTCAAGAAGAAGGATGGTACATTTAAGTTGTGTATTGACTACAGAGAGTTGAATAAACTTACCATCAAAAACCGTTATCCACTGCCGAGAATTGACGACTTATTTGATCATCTACAAGGCTCGTGGGTTATTCGAAAATCAATTTACGTTCTGGATATCATCAAATGCGAGTAAAGGAGGATGATATTCCAAAAACTGCTTTTAGGACGCGTTATGGTCATTACGAGTTTATGGTTATGCTGTTTGGATTAACTAACGCACCAGCTGTGTTCATGGACCTTATGAACCGAGTGTGTGGGCCATATCTTGACAAGTTTGTCATTGTTTTCATCGATGACATACTTATTTACTCAAAGAATGATCAAGAGCACGAAGAACATTTGAGAAAAGTGCTAGAAGTACTGAGGAAAGAAAAACTGTACGCTAAATTTTCAAAGTGTGCATTTTGGTTGGAAGAAGTTCAATTCCTCGGTCACATAGTGAACAAAGAAGGTATCCAGGTGGACCCGGCAAAGATCGAAACCGTTGAAAAGTGGGAAACCCCAAAAACTTCGAAGCGTATACGTCAATTTTTAGGATTGGCTGGTTACTACAGAAGATTCATCCAAGATTTCTCCAAAATAGCAAAACCCTTGACTGCATTAATGCATAAAGGGAAGAAATTTGAATGGAAGGATGAACAAGAGAAGTCGTTTCAGTTATTGAAGAAAAATCTAACTACGGCACCTATATTGTCATTGCCTAAAGGGAATGATGATTTTGTGATTTATTGTGACGCATCAAAGCAAGGTCTCGGTTGTGTATTAATGCAACGAACGAAGGTGATTGCTTATGCGTCTAGACAATTGAAGAATCACGAGCAAAATTATACAACTCACGATTTGGAATTGGGTGCTGTTGTTTTTGCATTAAAGACTTGGATGCATTATTTATATGGGGTCAAAAGTATTATATATACCGACTACAAAAGTCTCCAACATATATTTAATCAGAAGCAACTGAATATGAGACAACGCAGCTGGATTGAACTGTTGAATGATTATGATTTTGAGATTCGATACCACCCGGGGAAGGCGAATGTGGTAGCCGACGCTTTGAGTAGAAAGGACAGAGAACCTATACGAGTAAAAGCTATGAATATAATTATTCGTACTAACCTTACTACTCAAATAAAGGAGGCACAACAGGGGGTTGTCAAAGAAGGAAAGTTGAAGAATGAGATACCCAAAGGATCAGAGAAATATCTTAATATTCGGGAAGACGGAACCCGATATAGGGCTGATAGAATTTGGGTACCAAGGTTTGGAGATGTGAGAGAAATGGTACTTAAAGAAGCACATAAAACCATATATTCAATACATCTCGGAGCGGGGAAGATGTATAAAGATCTCAAGAAAAACTTTTGGTGTCCGGGTATGAAAGCCGATATTGCTAAATATGTAGGAGAATGTTTGACGTGTTCTAAGGTCAAAGCTGAACATCAGAAACCATCAGGTCTACTACAACAACCTGAAATCCCGGAATGGAAATGGGAAAACATTACTATGGATTTCATTACTAAATTGCCAAGGACTGCAAGTGGTTATGATACTATTTGGGTAATAGTTGATCGTCTCACCAAGTCAGCACACTCCCTGCCAATGAGAGAAGATGACAAAATAGAGAAGTTGGCGCGATTGTATTTGAAGGAGGTTGTCTCCAGACATGGAATACCCGTCTCTATTATCTCTGATAGGGATGGTAGATTTGTTTCAAGGTTCTGACAGACGTTGCAACAAGCATTGGGGACTCGTCTAAACATGAGTACTGCCTATCATCCACAAACTGATGGGCAGATTGAAAGGACGATACAAACGCTTGAAGACATGCTACGAGCATGTGTTATTGATATCGGAAACAGTTGGGATCGACACCTACCATTAGCAGAATTTTCCTACAACAACAGTTATCATTCTAGTATTGAGATGGCGCTGTTTGAGGCACTTTATGGTAGAAAGTGCAGGTCTCCGATTTGTTGGAATGAAGTAGGGGATAGAAAAATTACGGGTCCGGAGATAATACAAGAAACTACCGAGAAAATCATCCAAATTCAACAACGATTGAAAACCGCCCAGAGTCGACAAAAGAGCTACGCGGACAGTAAAAGAAAAGATATAGAGTTTGAAATTGGAGAAATGGTCATGCTTAAGGTTTCACCTTGGAAAGGCGTTGTTCGATTTGGTAAACGGGAGAAACTAAATCCAAGGTACATTGGACCATTCAAGATTATAGATCGTGTCGGACCAGTAGCTTACCAACTGGAGCTACCTCAACAACTCGCGGCTGTACATAACACTTTCCACGTCTCGAATTTGAAGAAATGTTTTGCTAAAGAATATTTCACTATTGCGTTGGACGAAATCCAAATCAATGAAAAACTTCAATTCATTGAAAAACCCGTCGAAATAATGGATCGTGAGGTTAAGAGACTTAAGCAAAACAATATACTGATTGTTAAGGTTCGATGGAATGCTCGTAGAGGACCCGAGTTCACCTGGGAGCATGAAGATCAGATGAAGAAGAAATACCCGCATCTATTTCCAGAAGATTCGTCAACACCTTCAACAGCTTAAAATTTCGGGACGAAATTTATTTAACGGGTAGGTACTGTAGTGACCCGAACTTTTCCATGTTTATATATATTAATTGAGATTGATATTTACATGACTAAATGTTTCCAACATGTTAAGCAATCAAACTTGTTAAGACTTGATTAAATGAAATAAGTTTCATATAGACAATTGATCACCCAAGTTGACCGGCGATTCACGAACGTTACAAAATTGTAAAAACTACATGTTGTGGTATATATAGACATATATATATGGTTGACATGAGATTATGATGACTAATTATCTCACTAAGTATATTAACAATGTGTGATATACATAAGAAATGAGATTACTAAGTTAAGAAACTCGAAATGATATATATAACGATTATCATTATGATAACGTCTACTAAATACATATGTATCATATTAAGATATTGATACACTATATTTAACATGATAATATGATATTTAAATATATCATTAAGTGTGTTAACAATGAACTACATATGTAAAAACAAGACTACTAACTCAAGAATTACGAAACGAGACTTATATGTAACGATTATCGTTGTAACGATATTTTAATGTATGTATCATATTAAGAGATATTCATACATCATAATATCATGATAATATAATAATTTAACATCTCATTTGATATAATAAACATTGGGTTAACAACATTAATTGAGATCGTTAACTTAAAGGTTTCAAAACAACACTTACATGTAACGACTAACGAAGACTTAACAACTCCATTAGAATGTATATACATGTTGTGTTTTGATATGTATTCTTACACTTTTGATAAACTTCAAGACACATATCAAAGTACTTCTACTTAACAAAAATGCTTACAATTACATCCTCGTTCAGTTTCATCAACAATTCTACTCGTATGCACCCGTATTCGTACTCGTACAATACACAGCTTTTAGATGTATGTACTATTGGTATATAACTCCAATGATCAGCTCTTAGTAGCCCATGTGAGTCACCTAACACATGTGGGAACCATCATTTGGCAACTAGCATGAAATATCTCATAAAATTATAAAAATATTAGTAATCATTCATGACTTATTTACATGAAAACAAAATTACATATCCTTTATATCTAATCCATATACCAACGACCAAAAACACCTACAAACACTTTCATTCTTCAATTTTCTTCATCTAATTAATCTCTCTCAAGTTCCATCTTCAAGTTCTAAGTGTTCTTCATAAATTCCATAAGTATAGTTTCATAAAAATCAAGAATACTTCCAAGTTTGCAAGTCTACTTCCAAGCTTTCTAATCCATTCCAAGTAATCATCTAAGATCAAGGAACCTTTGTTATTTACAGTAAGTTATCTTTCTAATTCAAGGTAATATTCATATTCAAAATTTGATTCAATTTCTACAACTATAACAATCTTATTTCGAGTGAAAATCTTACTTGAACTGTTTTCGTGTCATGATTCTGCTTCAAGAACTTTCAAGCCATCCAAGGATCCTTTGAAGCTAGATCCATTTTTCTCATTTCCAGTAGTTTTATCCAGAAAACTTGAGGTAGTAATGATGTTCATAATATCATTCGATTCATACATATAAAGCTATCTTATTCGAAGGTTTAAACTTGTAATCACTAGAACATAGTTTAGTTAATTCTAAACTTGTTCGCAAACAAAAGTTAATCCTTCTAACTTGACTTTTAAAATCAACTAAACACATGTTCTATATCTATATGATATGTTAACTTAATGATTTAAAACCTGGAAACACGATGAACACCATAAAATTGGATATACGCCGTCGTAGTGAAACCGGGGGCTGTTTTGGTTTGGATAATTAAAAACTATGATAAACTTTAATTTAAAAGTTGTTCTTCTGGGAAAGTGATTTTTCATATGAACATGAAACTATATCCAAAAATCTTGGTTAAACTCAAAGTGAAAGTATGTTTTTCAAAATGGTCATCAAGATGTCGTTCTTTCGACGGAAATGACTACCTCTTTAGTAATTGACATGTAACTTAAATTTCCGACTATAAACCTATACTTTTTCTATTTGGATTCTTAAATTAGAGTTCAATATGAAACCATAGCAATTTGATTCACTCAAAACAGATTTAAAATGAAGAAGTTATGGGTAAAACAAGATTGGATATTTTTGATCTTTTTAGCTACGGGAAATGTTTAACAAATCTATACAAATCATATCCTAGCTAACTTATATTGTATTATACACGTATTCTAATATATTATGTAATCTTGGGATACCATAGACACGTATGCAAATGTTTTGACATATCATATCGACCCATGTATATATATTATTTGGAACAACCATAGACACTCTATATGCAGTAATGTTGGAGTTAGCTATACAGGGTTGAGGTTGATTCCAAAAATATATATACTTTGAGTTGTGATCTAGCCTGAGACGTGTATACACTGGGTCGTGGATTGATTCAAGATAATATATATCGATTTATTTCTGTACATCTAACTGTGGACAACTAGTTGTAGGTTACTAACGAGGACAGCTGACTTAATACACTCAAATCTTTAAAACATAATAAAAATGGTTGTAATTATATTTTGATCATACTTTGATATATATATGTACATATTTGTATAGGTTCGTGAATCGATCCGTGGCCAAGTCTTATTTTCGAGAAAGGAAATATCTGTGAAAGTGAGTTATAGTCCCACATTTAAGATCTAATATTTTTGGGATGAGAATACATGCAGATTTTATAAATGATTTACAAAATAGACACAAGTACGTGAAACTACATTCTGTGGTTGAATTATCGAAATCGAATATGCCCCTTTTTATTAAGTCTGGTAATCTAAGAATTAGGGAACAGACACCCTAATTGACGCGAATCCTAAAGATAGATCTATTGGGCCTAACAAACCCCATCCAAAGTACCGGATGCTTTAGTACTTTGAAATTTATATCATATCCGAAGGGTGTCCCGGAATGATGGGGATATTCTTATATATGCATCTTGTTAATGTGGGTTACCAGGTGTTCACTATATGAATGATTTTTATCTCTATGTATGGGATGTGTATTGAAATATGAAATCTTGTGGTCTATTGTTACGATTTGATATATATAGGTTAAACCTATAACTCACCAACATTTTTGTTGACGTTTAAAGCATGTTTATTCTCAGGTGAATACTAAGAGCTTCCGCTGTTGCATACTAAAATAAGGACAAGATTTGAAGTCCATGTTTGTATGATATTGTGTAAAAACTGCATTCAAGAAACATATGTTGATGTAATATATTTCTATTGTAAACCATTATGTAATGGTCGTGTGTAAATAGCATATTTTAGATTATCATTATTTGATAATCTACGTAATGTTTTTAAAACCTTTATTGATAAAATAAAGGTTATGGTTGTTTTAAAAATGAATGCAGTCTTTGAAAAACGTCTCATATAGAGGTCAAAACCTCGCAATGAAATCAATTAATATGGAACGTTTATAATCAATATGAATGGGACACTTCAGCTTGGATCGTATCTAGAGGCGAAAAACACTAGAGACGACTTAAATCGAGATTTGGGTCGTATTGGGTTCGTATCGGTCAAACCTAGAGATGAATCTAGATTAGAACGAAGCCTAAACGATTAATTTCGGTGGTAATCGGTGTTAGGGATCAATGGAGACGAAAACTAGTCGACTAGGGTTAATGGAATGTGTAACCTCACAAAAGAGGCTTTAACCCGTATATATACTGCATACCAGACACAGTCGGTCGACTGAATATTATATATTTAAGCACACACAAACACGAATGTAATCAATAGTCATACAATAACGTTATTACATAGTTGAATGTATTAAATCGATAACGTAAACCACGGCTGGGGATTCATGCACCAACAGTTATAATGTACATTGTCCCAAATGGACTCGATCGGGCCAGTTACACGTGTACACTTATAACTTAGTTAAACATAAATTTTTCAAGAAAAAAGACTCACATTTATCAAAACTATGGCATAGCCTTCAGTGGCGATTCCAGGATTAAAAGTCAATGGGGTCCCATTTTTTTCCCAGTACTAATTATACATGCATGCTATTTTAGTGGTAGTTTACCTTCAATAACTTACAAATTCGAATAATATATGTGGTCCGAGTAGTTAAATCTAGTGATGTCTTGTAAAATTTAAGAGAAAACTATAAATATGAAAAATATATGGGGTCCTGTAGTTAAATTTAGTGGTGTCCTATATAATTTAAATGGTATTTTCTACTAAAAATTTTCGAACTAGTGGTGTCCCGTGACCCCACGCGTATAGATGTAAAGTCGCCCCTGATGGCCTTTCAAATGATGCTTCCTTGTTTCGATACATCGTGCGAGGGATTTTGTCGAGTGTGGCATCAATTGAATAGAGGAAAGACAAAGGTTGATGTTGGTAAAACAAATGGTGCGGACAAGAAGAGACACAACAAGTCGAGTAAGGCAAAACTACATGCTGACATTGATGACATTGATTTTGGGACGCAATACAAAGGTTATTCGATGATGCAAATAGGAATTGAAAGTCGAAGGTTGTTTTTCTGGTAGTGTTGTGGCTAAGGATCGGAGCTCGTCCTCAGGTATTGGTGGGGCTTCACTTGTTAAACAGGGTATGCCGAGACTTGTTTTCTTTCAAGGGTTAGAAGACCGGGGAGTTACAGTCATCAACAATTTAATCGGTAATGGCTCTTCTAAATTTCTTTCTTTCAAGGTTGATAATAGATTAGGCAAGAGAATTCGTAGTGAAGTGGGGGACGGTAATTTAAAACGGCGAATCGTTAGAGCCAAACTTTCAAGAATTTGACAAATAAATTCTCATAAACTAGGGTTCTTTTGTAAAAACAAAATAATAAAATAATAAAGAGAATCGTTGATTGGAATGTTTGGCTCCAACATCGTATGAACTGTTTGCAATTTTCTATCTTCTTGATAGTTTTATTAATATTCCGTTGTTCTAAAAAAAATAAACATAATATAATAAGATAAGATGGACATGTTTTAATGGTCAGTATACTAAATATGAATTTGTGATATGAATGAAACGAGTCATCACTCATCACAAAAACTTAACTACCATTATTTTGCGAATATTCGTTTTATTATTTTGTTTCAACTGTTATTTTTATTTTAAGTTTATTATTAGGAAATCTAAGAATTCGGCTAGTCATCCAAATTAACCTGATTCTAAAGCTTTGTTTGACAACTAAACATAAAAACAAATTCCCCAAATCCATATGGTTTTTACCTTATTGTCCTTATCTATTAATGTGGCCAAAAATAAATTCAAAATCATCGATAATGTTGAATTCAGCCAAATTTCGTGTGAGGTCCTAATCATTGTTCCGGCGAACTAGCTAAGAAAAGAGTAGCTTACATTTGATTGCTCGGGCTAATATATCAAGAAAACGAAATTACTCTTGAAATTTCTCATTGGCTTTAACGTTATTTCTATACTTACGTGTCACAACAAAATATTTGTTGTTTTTACGACAAGCAACATGATTGGTTTGTCCGAATATCTGATTTCCATATTTTTTGTCAAAACAACAAGTATAATTAGCTTAAAATATACAGCTTATTGAAGTTAACGGTGATGAGTAGATTACACGTAATCGTATACCATAATGTGGTCTATATAAGCCGACTTCATTTGTTGCCCAACTTCCTCGTTCCATTTTTCGTAGTTTCGATTTCTCAAAATTGGAAGTCATGAACAACTGAGTATATATTGAAATTCAACGTTTTCTGAACTCTCTCCCTCAAAGGCCTTCGATCGATATCTAACTTTTTATAGTACGTTATAGGTAGTTAATTAGCTAGAATGATATGATGCCTTTTGGGGTTGGGGGATCAGAAAATGTTGGCTTTTAATTTGATCAATTTCCATCCGAATCAATACGTACAAATGTAAGTTTTACTACGTAATATATTACAGTATCATTTTCAAATTTGCTTTTTTCTTTCTAGTTTTTTTTTTTTTTTTTTTTTTTTTTTTTTTTCCTTCCTAGGTTTTGGTATGATAAAATTGCATAAGTGCAATCTCTCATCTCAAATCAAATTCGTTCAACTCTTCATATAGAAGCTGTCAAGGCCCGTCCTAATCCACCTGGACGAAGTCTTCAACAGCTGGTCCCATTGCGAGGTACTGACCTCTATATGCCATGAACGACTCCATGTAATATCTTTAAAATGCGCAAATGCACAGCGAAAGATTTCTTTCAGACCTAAGAATAAATATGTTTTAAAAGTGTCAACCAAAAGGTTGGTGAGTTCATAGGTATATCCTAAACAATAAAATTCAGTGATTTTGATAATTTTGATAGACCACAAGATTTAAATATGCTTGGCACAAATGGTTCCGTATCCTATACCCACATGTAATGTCCATGCGATTTCTTTTAAATACAGTACACATATCTCGTGTACGAAATCATTTTTCATAAGTCTTAATAACCGTACACATATCTCGTGTACAAAAACATAAGTAGGAACACTCATTTGCTAAAATCATTCTCTCTATATATAACTTTTGCCTGGTAACTGACTTTAACATAATGCGCATAAATAATATCCCCAAAACATACCGACATAAAGCAATCAGTATGATAATTTACAGAATAATTCCGTCTGTATAATATATAAACCTCGAAGTACTAAAGCAGTTCAAATTCTCTGACTGTGGCGTGTCAAAGCCCATAGATCTATCTTTAGGATTCGCTTCAATTAGTGGCATTCACTAATTCTTAGGTTACCAACCTATAATAAATGTGGAAAATATTCGGTATAATAACCAACAGAACTTCTCGTCTGTATAATAATTCATTAGAGGAATGTTTTGCTTGTGTCTATCTCGTCAAACATTTATAAAGCATTTCATGTATTCTCAGTCCTAAAAATATATATTTCAAAAGTAAGTAAAAAGGGATCAAATGAAACTCACGATACGATATTTTGTAGTAAAAATATGCATACGACAGAACTGAACAATGCAGGGTTGGCCTCGGATTCACGAACTTATATCAAGTATATATATTAATACATATAATCGTAATCGAACCAATTTATATATTATATCTTAAATTATATATCTTATATATTTAATTTGTATATATATTTAGAATAATTGATATATATATATATATATATATATATATATATATATATATATATATATATATATATATATATATATATATATATATATATATATATGTATATATGTATATATATGTATACATACATATATATACATATATACCTATATATGTGTGTGTGTGTGTGTGTGTGTGTGTGTGATTGGTATTATATTAAAAGTTAATAATTTGTTATATGTAGTTATTTATATAAATAATGTTAATATATAATTATATGATATTTGTAATATATATATTCTTATATAGAAAATATTTATTTGTTATAATAATATTGTTAATATGAAAGTAATAATAATAATGATAATAAATTTAAGAGTTATATTATGTTTATCATAATAATGATAATAATAATGATAATAGTAATAATAATTTTGATAAAAATTATAATAATGTACTTTTAATAAAAATGATAATTTTTCTAATAATGATAATACTTATAATAATAATAATATTAATGTTAATACTTATAATAATAATAATAATAATAATAATAATAATAACAACAACAACAATAATAATAATAATAATAATAGTGATAAGAATAAGTTTACTACCTTTAAAGAGTGAGTTCCTAAAAAAAATGCCCTAGTCCGGGCTCGAACCCAAGACCTCTCGCTTAGAAACCACACCCCTAAACCGTTACTCAGTTTCCGTTTTACTAATTAATACCAAACTTTCATTTTTTTTAATCCCGTTTCAGAGTTTAGTCTGCCATTAGCCCAACATAATATTCGGCCCAACTGCACAAATCTTACACGGCCCAATATAATAAGCCCACTAAGAAATCTCTATTTCATTTAAGGCCTGCTTGATTCGGAAGTCCAAATGAAATCCATGGGATATCGTTGGTGTTTTAAAGAAATTCGAATAGCAACCCCAAACAAATATATAACTCATCCATTTAGCATCAAAAGTTTACGGTTAAGATGGTTTATAGAAACAGACGCGTAAAGCAGTGGTAGTAGCTGCAGTATAACATAATTTAAACCCATACTATTCGTTATCATCATATAATCCTCGAGTAAACATCATCGTTATTATTATCAAGTTATCATTATCATACTCGATAACCTACATTCCATCATCATCACACCATCATGATCGACCTCGCATCATCTAAATTACTAAACCTCACCATGTATGTTACAATTTATCATCGTCATTCTTGTTCATTGTAACAGGAACAGAAATAGAGCTGTGCAGCAGCAGTATCGATAGAAAGGGCTCGAGAATTAAAACAGATACATAATATAGCAGCGATAGGAATAACCGTAGGTAGCAGGAGATTTGACTTCGTTCAAAATAGTAATCGACTAGTTTCTCTACGGCCCAACAGCAGATGGTCCAAACGATTTGCTCAGGTCCATAATCGATTTAGTCCAGCTTGCAAATTAAGTAGGTTGACAGGAAAATAATGGGTGGGGTTTTCCTGGGATTAAAATAACAACACCATCATCATAATTACTTTTAAAATAATAATGGAACGTCCCCTTAATTTTTTATTTTTTTTTATTGACCCAATTTGTCTGCCATGCGTGATTTTGTTTTTCTTTTTTATTGATAATGCGTTTTCTTTTAATACTAATATATATATATATATATATATATATATATATATATATATATATATATATATATATATATATATATATATATATATATATATATATATATCAATGTTGAACAAAAGGTTGTGGGTTTCGTTAGTGAAACAAAAGCAGCAGTATGCAGTTCGAACGTGAGCAAGTTACAGCAGTAAACAATGTTCTCATCATCATTTTCGTTTGCAGTTGAGGGTGGTTAATCGTGAATAGAAAAAAAATGAAACGTATGGTGGTGGTTATATGGTTGTGGTGAGTGAAAGAGATATAGATAGAGAAGGGTGGCGTTTGGTGGGTTTAAGGATTAAAGGTGGTGATGTCAACTTGTTGGGTAATGTTTGAAGAAACAATGATCCAGGTAGTGATTTTCTTGGTGGTGGTTTCACGAGGGTGAAGTGGGTTTGGTGAGGTGGTTGTTGTTCACAATTAAAACAGGAACATGCACGTAAGCAGTAGCAATTAACACGATGAACGAGTTATCGATGGTGGTAGGAGGTGATACCCGAGGTGGGTGTTTATATATGTGTAAGTAATATATGTATATGTATGTGTATCTTAATATTTCTCTTTTTTTTTTACAATTGCAGTAGTGGATATATATATATATATATATATATATATATATATATATATATATATATATATATATATATACTAGCTTTAAGAACCCGTGCGTTGCACGGTGGCTTAAAAAATTAGTATACTAATACGTTAATGTTGGTACATATTGTATTTGTTATAGATTAAGTATGCAATTGAACGTCTTTTGTTACATTTGTAACATATGGTAAAGACGCAATTTGCAAAATTCGCGTAGCTATTATATTGACACCAAAAGTAAAGTATATAATTAAGTACATGACCAAAAGTTGGTTAACTTAAACATTATTTTACACAAACCACATAGGTTAAAGATACTAAATGCGACATGTAAATTGTTTATTCTGCATATAGAAGGAACTTTGCCAAAAATAAGAACGTGTAGATAAAGAAACAACCTAAACAATAACCTTGTGACTTTCATCTTGTAACATAACAAACAAAAGTTTGTTTTGTGATTTTTGAAACCCTGAGAATCATGAACTTTGAAAACTCAACTAAAGGGTAAAAAGGAACTTACGTTTTAGCAATAAGAGAAATTGAAAAAATCGAAAAAGGAAAAATTGAAGGCAAATATTTGTTCGATTCAGCAATAAGATGCAAACAACCTAATCAAATTCCAACAAAGTATCTAAGTTTCAGTACTTCAGCAAACTCACCAAAGTTTTTGTATGTCTTGAGTACTGAATCTTAACACCATTTCAAATCCCTACAAATTTATAGCACACAACTAAAAATCCTTAAATAAATCCTGAATTATATCCCTAGACAAACCTAAATCTGTATCTTTCATTGATCTTGATTCAACCAACCAATCACAAATGGGTTTAATAATATCATATAGTTACGCTAATTCAATTAACACAATACTTAAATAATAGTGCATAGTTATACAACACGACATACATGCATATAAAAGAGACATAAACATACATATGGATAACTAAAATTACATTTTAATAACAGTGCATACAAATGGATCAACAATTATATAAGTACATACATGAACATCTGATGCATAAACTAACATAAACAAATACACACAAATATAGCTACTCATATCTATAGCCATATGCATAGACAAAAGCATAAACATATACATAGACATTGTAGCATATCCACAAACATATACATAAAGAAACATATACATAGACATAGACATTGATAAAAAAAATGACTTGAAAACATAAACTAATTAAAGTATATAAAAAAAGTAAAATAATAATTTTACAAAACATTGTGGTATGCAGAATTACCTGTTCGTCCATAACGATCAGCTCAATGACTCTTGTCCCTGACTCATTCCCGTGTCCATCTAATTCCTAAATGCGAAGAACTTGTATCTTAATTCCAAACTAACCTTGGGTGGATTAATGTATTGAATCATGATTATACCAGTATCCATACCTGTGCAGACAGAATATAAGTTAAAATCACAAGATAACACATTTCATACAATAGTATTTGTCACTTTATTATCCAGAAAACGTGGTACATTCAGTGTGTATAAAAAAGCATCAGTTTTGTTGAGTAACAAAGTGCATCAATTTTGTGTTTCACCATTCTTAGTGTTCAACATATATAAAACCTGTTTACCTTCAATTTGTATTTGCAATATAGTAGGTACAAAACACACTTACGACAACGGAAGTAGTTGAGACAAAACACACTGAGAGTTGAATATGAAATTCAATGGGTTTAGTTAACCCTCTACCACTTCTAACCCACAAAAATATAAATACTATAATCTACATGAAAGTTAACGCAAATATTAAACATATCAATATTATAATCTACATGAAAGTTAACTCAAATATTAAACATGTGATTGACACATTATATATATCATTCCTACTTGTGGCAATTAGCAACTTGTTAAAAAAAACCCAAAATGTTCATGAAGCCAATCCCTAGCATTTATCTGTTTTCATCCATCAGCTAATCTTTTATTCAAGCTCAAGGTCTTCCATCTTATAACCAAGTAAGTAGCCTTCTGCTTTATTAAAAACACAAACATGCTTATTATTAGATAAAACTACTGAATCAAGAATGAAGTGCTTTGATTTGATACAAATTTATGGTTGAATGTAACGATGTAAATAGAAACAAATTCATAAGTATCACGATAGCAAATTCATAAGAATCACAATATATTAATACCTATAGATTTTTATAAAATGTAATTCTGACTAAAAGAACTTAAATCGTACATATAAATTCATAGAAGTAACTTAATTATCCAAAAAAACTAACACATACATATATAAGGTACCGAGTAAAATCGAAAAAGGGAAACAAAAACCTAATAGTTCATTAGGATATCACGCTTAAATCCATAAAAAGTTCAACGATTAATTAAAAAAACCATGTGTCATGCAAATATTTGAAAGTGTTGATCCGATTAAAACAAAATAAAGACGTTGACCTGAATTCAGCCTATGAAACACAATCCTCGACACAATTACCAACTCAGTAGCAATAGAGACATACTGCATCCCATCATTTAGCAACAATCATTGATCAGCAGAGGTGTTACTATACGTAAATATAATGTCTTAAAGTACAGAAAAACATTCTAGTGTAAGTGTTGCATTCATTAACACTCGGTTGTTGCCAAAAGGTGGGTCAAACTGTAGAGTTAACCACAAGTTGGCAGTCTTTATTTACCCCAAGGATGCTTAATTGCGCTGTAGCTGCAGCTGTAAAAGTGTACTTATAATCTTTGGATTAGTGTTACTACACCTAAATATATTGATTTAAGTAATACAGGTGCTATGGCATACATTTGTTATATGATCAGTCTAACTAAAACTAATGTCTAAATAGAGAAGTGAATGCCCATGATCTTTTTTGCTATAACAATGTGTTGTCACAGGCATTTGATCAAACACATTCAATGCATCTTTACAAACAGACTTCTTTTGTAACTTGTTACTTAAACTTATATGGTTATTTCTACCATCTAAGAATCACTAAGTGTAAAGAACACATAATCACCAAGTATAAAAAACACAACAACAAAACATAGCATCATCAATTGCCAATACAGAGACCAACAACATAATATAACACATTATTAATTTACATATAAGAATTGAAGAAAATTATAGGATCAATACCACTTATCAATTGTGATGATGGAGATGGCGGCAACGGTGGTTGTGATGACGATGTTTGGATTTTTATTACCTCAAACGCTTCTCTTTAACCCAAATCAAAAATCGATTTAAAAAAACATGGGAGAAGGATAATCCTTCATCACGATTAACAGATTCAAAGGGTGAAAATTGAGAAGATACTGAAACGATTAAAAATAGCCAAATTTGAAATGAAATTGAATGATGAATATCGTACAAAATATAAAATAACATTTTTTGATGATAGATAACAAATTAGATATTCACGTGTCTGATTAAAATAAACTGTTTTCAAAAGCTTTACGAATTGGAATGACATTTTAACTTATACAGACATTTTGTATTTAAATATGAACCCTAGAATTTCCAATTAGAGAATTAAAAAAAAAACAAAGATTAAGATATGAAAACATACAAAACTCAATGGTTTATGTATTAAACAACAAATTCGATAAACATAAATTGAAAAATCAAACTTGAACCCTAATGAAATGAAAAATTCAAAATCAATCGGTTAATACATACCTTATTGTGCATATGTTGATGAATCATATGAATCCAAGTTGTGATTCATCCCAGAAAATTGAATAGAACCCGAGAATGAAGTAATGTTTTCTGAAACGGTTGAATTGAATCCGATGATGTAGATGGTTTAATGAAACCGTTTTTATCCAAAAAACTTATTTATATTCGCTTCTCAAAATCGCTTGTTAATTGATTTATCGATTCGATGTTGGAATTTCAAGATTGATTTGAAAAATTGTTAACCCTAATTTTGGATTTAGGAAGAGAAAAAGGACATAGGAAGAGAAAAAGAAGCAGTAGGGTTAGGAAGGTGATATTGAGCATTTTTCATATATTTATCATGGAATATCCGTCATTAATAGTCCATTCGGATACGATTTTGGTCTTTATTCGTGATAATTTGGAAAGATTATGATTTGAGAGCCGAGAAGATCTTTTATACGCCTTTTTGATCATTTTGAGGTATATTTTATGTTACTTTATCAGAGGTACCTTAATATGATGAAGCGATGTGGTTTTAGGCATTTTTATGGAGTAAAACGAAGAAATTTCTGTTCCTGTATTAAGCCGCGGCGCGGCTGGGGAGCCCGCGGCGTGGGCTATAACTGAAACTGAAGGTCGAGCATATTGATAATGGTTGTAGTACTAGTTATTATTAAGCCGCGGTGCGGCTGTATGTCCCGCGGCGCGGGTTGTATCTGTGTCGGTTTTTGAGGGTATAAATAGAGAAATACAACCCTAACTTTTAATCACTTTTTGTCAGCCGATTTTCTGAGCACTTGGGGCGATTTTTGGGTACTTTTGGGGAATTCCAAGGCTATTCTAATGCACCAATCATTCCGCTATCAAGGATCAATTCAAGCAATAATCAAGATTCATTGTGCTAGGTTGATTCTTACTTATCCAACAATGTTTGCTCTATTATTTATTACTTTGATTTCTTTTGTTGCCATGGTTATTGGCTAGTTATTTTAATGTTTGTCTAGACTTATAAACCTATGTTTTGGATGCTACTTAACAGTTATTCATTTTATTTATGATGATTTGATGTTTGGTTTAAAGAACGATTCTTATTAAAGCTAGACTTTTCGATTCAATTGGTTGTGTATTTGTTTGATAGGACGAGAGTTCATTAATTTAATGCATAAATTTACAATTGGTTTGTCTTAATTAGTTGTTTGCTTACTCGGAGACGAGAGTAAATTGAGTTCAAAAGGCTAGACAAAATAGGGGTGAATTACACACAACGAGAGTTGGTGTGATTGCGATTCAAGTCTTCATATCAGTTGAAATATTTGGTCAAAATTAGGAGGTCTTAGGCTACGGGGAATTCCGTGTCGTGTAATTTTAATTGAAGTGTTTGCGCTGGGGAATTCCAGGTGAACCGATTAAATAATTCGCATAGGTTAGATAATAACTGGGGCTTAAACTAAATGCATCCAAGACTAGGTGTAAAGACTCTAGACGAACATTCGTTTTTCCTAATTGATTTAAACTATCTTATTTTTACTTGTTTGTTTGCTTTAAAGCTTAAATTCTAAAATACCAAAAATATTGTTCTTTCATGTTATTAATTAAAGCTATCTTTGATTTGGCTAATCGTTAAATAGCCACGAAAACTATTATCTCGTAATTTACATTTTCTAGATTAACTTAGTTTATTTCCTTTAGTTATAATCTTAATTTTCACGTCTAAACTGTCCTTGGAACGAATACGGATTTACCAACTTTATACTATTGCACGATTGGGTACACTGCCCGTTAGTGTGTAGTAATCCTTTTAACTGGTATTTTCCATTATATAAATTATAGACGCGATTTCACAAATCAAGTTTTTGGCGCCGCTGCCGGGGACAGTTGTGTCGAAAATTAAGATTGTTATCTAATTGTTCTTAGTTTAGTTTTAGTTTTAGTTTATTATTTCTTTTTGTTTATTCTCAGTTAAATCGGTGCGTTTAATCAGTTGTTAGTTGTGATTTCGCAGATAACAGGTAGTGCATGCCACATACGCGTTCTTCTAATTCTCCGATTCTTCAACCATTTGCAGAACCCGAAAGAGAGTTATTCAGAGTGTTAAGTCAAGAGCAACAGTCTACGGTGGATTCATCTTTTTCTTCGAGTGCTAATATAATTAATTTGGATAGTAATTCTGAGACTGTGGTGCCCGATACACCACCTGAAATCAGAGAAGAAGAAGAATCTTATATTTCATTAGATCTTTTCGAGACTGAAGATATGGCTGACCAAGCTGATAAATCGAATTGTCCTCAGACTATGGCAGAAAAGTTGAAGGCCACACGAGGGGGCCAAGGCAATTCGATTACTCAACCGAACATCACTCAGCCTTTTCAAATTACAGGGCCGATCCTGAGTTTGATTTCTTCTGACTGCCAATTTCATGGCAAGGATAGTGAGGATGCTAACGAGCATCTTCGTATTTTCAACGATGTTTGCAACTTGTTCAAACTGCATGAGGTTGCCGATACTTCGATCAAGACGAGGCTTTTTCCCTGGACTCTTAAGGGAGAAGCTAAGAGATGGTTAGATAAGCAACCATAAGGAGCTATTACCTCTTGGGATACGTTGGTAGATAAGTTCTTATCAAAGTTTTTCCTTGCGTCTTGAGCTGCTAGACTTCAAGCAGATATTTCTCAATTCAGACAAAAGAGCAGCGAGACACTATTTGATGCTTGGGACCGTTATTCTAATTTGTTACGCTCGTGTCCGCAACACGGGTTGAATGATTTACAAAAGGTCCAGATTTTCTGTAAGGGGTGTGACATCCCAACTCGTCAGAGTATTGATCAAGCAGCAGGTGGGACTTTGATGGATAAGACCGAAGAAGAGGCACTAGAGATTATTGAAAAGCAAGCTGCTTACACTCACGAATGGCATCAAGATCATGAGTCAACTAGTTCAGTGTCAGTTAAGAGAACCGAAACCACTAGTGCATATGATGATTATGGGTCTATTAATGCTAAGTTAGACAAGTTTGGTAGACACTTGGAGAAGTTGGAGAAGGACATGCATGGCTTTAAGGTTGGTTGTGAGTATTGTGGGGGATTACACTTAGGAAAAGATTGTGATGCGGGTTTGACTATGAATCAGAAAGAAGAGATCGCTTATATTAGTCAACAGAACAACAATCAGTTTTAGGGACGTGCGCAGTTTAATATAAATTTCAACAATCCCTATAATCCTCAAGGTAATCAAGGTTCGAGGTTCCAGCCAGGTTCTAGTGGAGGATATCAATAGCAAGCTCCCGGTTATTTTCAAAAACCCCAAGCCGAAGAGAAAAAGTCCAACCTTGAAGCTATGATCGAAAAGCTTGTGATGTCTCAAACTCAGCTTGTTACTACTATTACTCAGAACAATGAGAAGAATGATCAAATGTTTCGAAATCAACAAGCAGCTATTCAGAATTTGGAGAAACAAATTGGTCAACTTGCTAATCAGAATAATGAGAAGAAACCGGGGGAGTTACCGAGTAAAACAGATAATAACCCTGAAGAATGGGCACGTTAATGCTATCACCACCTGAAGTGGTTTAGCATATGATCCACCGAGGAAGCCAGATGAGTATGATTTGCGAGTGTTGTTGGTTAAGGATAGTGAACCGGTTGTTGTTAGTGAACCGGAGGGGGAAAAGGAGCCGGGACAGGTGATTGAGAAGGTTGTGAGGGTATCGAAAACTGTTGCTACGAAACCGGTAGTTAAAGAGTATCAACCACCGCTCCCATTCCCGAGGAAGCAGAGATTGGAAAAGCTGGAGGCAGAAAAGTCCAAGTTCATGGACTTGATTAAAAAAGTTAACATTAATTTGCCTTTTATTGATGTGATTGCAGGTATGCCCAAGTATGCAAGGTTTCTTAAGGAATTGCTAACTAACAGGAAGAATCTGGAGAATGTGTCTTCAGTCAGGTTGAATGCCGCATGCTCAACGGTAGTTGCAAACAAGCTTCCCAAGAAGCTTGAGGATCCTGGGAGTTTCACCATTCCTTGTTTACTGGGTAATTTGGATTGTATGAGGGCATTGGCAGATTTGGGGGCTAGCATAAATTTAATGCCCTATTCTATTTATTTGAAGCTAGACCCCGGGGAGTTGAAACCTACGCGTATGGCTATTCAGCTGGCTGACCGCTCCATTAAATTCCCTCGTGGAATTATCGAGAATATGCTAGTTAAGACCGGGTCGTTGGTTTTCCCGGCCGATTTCGTGGTGTTGGATATGTAAGTGGATGAGAGGATTCCACTGATTTTGGGTCGGCCATTTTTAAATACTGCTAGATGTATCATTGATGTTTATGGCCAATAGTTGACCCTTAGGATAGATGATTTGCATGCAACTTTCTCAATCGACCATGCTTTAAAATACCCTGCCTACACTGATGATACATGTTATTTTCTTAACACTGTGAATGTCCAGTCTGAGTTTTTGTAGGAATTCCCAGAGTTACAGGGTTCAGGAGAGTGTTCATTGGTTGAAATTGATGAAGAGTTTCAGGTTGAGGAGGTGGATATTTTGACCACCTTGATGGAAAATGGCTATGAGCTGACTGAGGAGGAGTTCAAAGAACTCGAACGTGATGCGGATTACCGGAGCAAGTCTTCAATTGAAGAACCTCCCGAGTTAGAATTGAAGTCACTTCCAGATCATTTGGAATACGCTTATTTGCATGAGGAATCTAAGCTCCCAGTAATTATTGAATCTAAGCTCCCAGTAATTATTTCTTCTTCTCTTACTACAGGTAAGAAAACTGAGCTTGTGACCATGCTCAAGGCCTATAAACCGGCCATTGCATGGAAAATTCATGACATCAAGGGTAATAGTCCCTCCTATTGCACCCACAAAATCCTAATGGAGGAAAACTCCAAACCTGTGGTGCAACGTCAAAGGAGGTTGAACCCGCACATACAAGATGTCGTGAAGAAAGAGATTATTAAGCTCCTCGATGCAGGTCTGATTTACTCGATCTCTGATTGTAACAACCCAAACCAACCCGCGAGCAAACCACGTGAAAAATACAAAATAAAAAAAATTTGCTGCACAGTGAACTGGCGCGGCGCGCCATTCGGGTCTGTCCGGAAAGTCTCAAAATGCGAAAAAGATCGACTAGTTCCCGACATTTTTAGACGACACGCTTTTAACCACACATTCAAATATGTAAAACTAACACAATTCAAACGTAAAATAAGTTTTACAAAGCGGGGCCCACTTCGGCCATTTTACGAGTTTAATACAAAATATGAGTTTCGACCGCCAAAAAGTTTAAGTACCAAACTACACTACGAGCATGGCGTTTGGGATTAAACTACCCAAGTCTCGGTCAAACTCCAAGAACTAAACTTCCAAAAAGCGTCCCCTAATCAACAAAGCGGGAATCTCTATTCCATGATAATGCCCTTACCCTTGTCCACAACCGAACCTATAAAAATAGTAAACAACGAGAGGGTAAGCAAAGCTTAGTGAATGCAATAATTATACGAATACATATATAATTATACCTACTTGCATACACTTACACACCAAATCGCAAACACGCTAGCATACACATTTAGCTTATCGTCACAATATCAAGCTATAAATCTCCAATACCACAAGCTAGCATAACAACCGCATATGAATATAACTCGAATAATATAATATGCTTACAACACAAATAACCATGGTTAACCAATAGTACAAGGGAACGGCGCTCGCGAAAACGCCATCGGTGTTCACAACATCCGTTAGGGCACTTAACACCTCGTACCACTAACCCCTAGGGTGGCACCTTAACACCTCGGCACATCACCCCGAGTGGCATCTTAACACCTCGATGCATCACTCATTAATTTACGGAGTGGTGTCTTAACACCTCGACACTACACTCCTAGGTGGCATCTTAACACCTCGATGCTACACCCGAGTGGCATCTTAACACCTCGATGCTACACTCTTCACGTGAAACATGGTGTCTTAGTACCTCGACACTACACATTTCACGCTACAACAAATAGATACATTATATACATATGCATATAATTATTCCACTCACCTCAAAGTCTTGTGAAAAGATACCCGAGCTTGCAAGACCTCAAAGTAACGTACCTATCATATTATACACCTCATTAAACGCAAACTCAAGTCGGTCAACCAAACCCTTTCACCATTCTAAGCCATTTTGACCCAAGGTGCAATTTCATCCCATTTGCACCCTTAACCCTAATTTGGGTCAACACCCACCAAAACCCTAATCATTCGTCAAGATGGGTTTAAAACACATTTAGGTCACAAGGCTAACTCGTTTTCATACTTGCTAGGCCACTTAGGTCATTAAAGGACTCATTTGACCCATTTCAAGGTCAACACACCCATTTGGGTCATCCATACCCAATAACACCCATTTACATATTATTAAAGTGTTCTAGTAACTAACTAACCAAATTTAAGACTCAAAAGTCCAATTAACACATTCAAATCCTAGGTTAGTCATCAATGAACCTTCATAACCCATATTCACCCAAAATCCCCAAAATACTAACAAAATGGGTCTTTGGTTCATCACTAGCCCAAAACCTAACCCTTAAAGTAATTGAAGTAAGAAATTGGGTTTTATAACTTACCAACACAATCACCACGTAGCTATCGACTAGATGAACGACTTTAAAACTTGCACCAAGACCCGATTCAACCTCTTTCACCCTTTAATGGAGCTTTCTCTCTCAAGGATTGCACTCTCTCTCTAGTGTTTAATTGGAGAAGATGAGGTTGTTGTGGGAGTAGTAAATGAGCTCCCCAAAACTGATCTAGGGTATTAAATTCGGCCCCAAAGTGAAATTACACAATTGCCCTCAAAATATCTATTTTAAAAAGAAGAAAGGAATCTGTCGCAGACTGATGGCGCGGCGCGCCACCTAGCCGCGCGGCGCACGACCCTCCCAGTTCAGCATCTTTTGTCTTTTTAATTATGTGCAACAAAAACCCCAAACTTGAGTAACCCATATACACATATGTACACTACGAATACTCGGGTCTTACAACTCTCCCCCACTTATTCGGATTGCATCCTCGCAATCCAAGCCGCATGACACGAGGGAAGATAAACTAACACGAACTCTTCGGGCTCCCAAGTGAACTCGGAACCTTTACTTCGTCGCCATTGAACCTTAAAGGTCCTCACCTCTTTATTCCTCAACATTTTCACCTTCTCGTCAAGGATAGCAATCGGTTCTTCGACATATTCTAACTTGTTGTTTAGCTCGATCTCGTCTAAAGGCATCCATGAGGAATCATCCGCAAGACACTTACGGAGGTGGGAAACATGAAATGTATTATGGATCCCCGCAAGCTCTTCGGGTAATTCTAATCGATATGCAACTTCACCAACACGAGCTAAAACCTTAAACGGCCCAATAAACCGAGGAGCTAACTTTCCCCGTTTTTGAAATCGAATAATACCCTTCCATGGAGAAACCTTAAGCATCACCATATCGCCTTCTTGGAACTCAATCAATCGCCTACGTCTATCGGCATACGACTTTTGCCTATCTTGAGCCTTCTTCAAATGTTCCCGAATCAAATCGATCTTGCTATTGGTCTCTAAAACCAAATCGGTACTCCCGATCTCTCTTTGACCCACTTCTCCCCAACAAACGGGAGTTCGACACCTACGTCCATAAAGCATTTCGTAAGGTGGCATCCCGATACTAGTATGATAACTATTATTGTACGAGAATTCCACCAAAGGCAAATGCTCATCCCAACTACCACCGAAGTCAATGATGCACCCCCGTAGCATATCTTCCAAAGTTTGATTCGTACGTTCGGTTTGACCGTCCGTTTGAGAATGATACGCCGTGCTCAACTTCAATTGCATACCCATATCTTCATGAAACTTTTCCCAAAACCGAGATGTAAAACGGGTATCTCGATCCGAAATAATATATATAGGAACTCCATGTCGCGAGACCACTTCCTTGATAAACAACTTAGCCAAGGCCTCCGACGATATCGCTTCTTTAATGGGAAGAAACAAAGCGCTTTTTGTCAATCGGTCAACTATAACCCAAATCGAATCGAATTGGGTTCTCGCCGTTTTAGGTAACTTTGTAATGAAATCCATGGTAATGTGCTCCCATTTCCATTTTGGGATTTCTAACGGTTGCAACTTACCTTACGGCTTTTGGTGTTCGGCTTTTACTTGTAAACACATGACACATTGCTCAACATACTTCACAACATCACGTTTCATACCCGGCCACCAATAATCTTTCTTCAAGTCATGATACATTTTTGTCGCGCCCGGATGAATGGAATATTTTGACTTATGTGCTTCATCAAGTAGCACCCGTCGGTAATCACCCATCTTAGGCACCCACACCCTTCCTTGAAAGGACAACAAACCACGCGGGCCCATAGTAATGAACTCCGATTAGCCCACGATTCGTTCCACATGCTTATTGTGAACGTAAGCCTCTATTTGAATCTCGCCAAGCTTCTCAAGAAAATCGTTGGAAATAATCAAACGTAACGACCCCACTTTTATCGCCGGATGTTGACTCTTTCGACTCAACGCATCCGCGACAACATTCGCCTTACCTGGATGATAAAGTATTTCACAATCGTAGTCTTTCACCACATCCATCCACCTACGTTGGCGATAATTCAAATCTCGTTGATTAAAGAGATGTTTCAAACTCTTATGATCTGAATAAATCGTACACTTGACACCATACAAGTAATGGCGCCAAATTTTCAACGCATGCACAACCGCCGCCAACTCAAGATCATGAGACGGATATCTCGTTTTGTGTTCCTTTAATTGTCGAGAGGCATAAGCAATGACTTTACCTCTTTGCATCAGAACACACCCGAGCCCATTTAGCGAAGCATCACAATAAACCGTCATATCTTCGACACCTTCCGGTAATACTAACGCCGGAGCTTGACACAACTTCTCTTTTAACAATTGAAAAGCAATTTCTTGCTCGTTCTCCCAATTAATCATAGCATTCTTTCTCGTCAACTTCGTTAATGGAGAAGCAATCTTAGAAAAGTCTTGGATAAACCGACGATAATAACCGGCCAATCCGAGGAAGCTTCGGATTTCCGTAGGCGTAGTCGGTCGTCCCCAACTCTTCACCGTCTCGATCTTCCCCGGATCTACTTGAATACCGTCTCTGTTCATAATATGACCAAGGAATTGGACTTCCCTTAGCCAAAATTCACATTTGGAGAACTTAGCATACAACTTCTCCTTTTGTAAAGTTTTCAATACTTCACGCAATTGACGTTCATGTTCGTTCATACTTTTCGAGTAGACTAGTATGTCGTTAATGAACACAATCACCGACTTGTCTAACATAGGTTGGCACACCCGGTTCATAAGATCCATGAATGCCGCCGGTGCATTCGTAAGACCAAAATGCATCACCACAAACTCAAAATGCCCATACCGTGTTCTAAAAGCCGTTTTCTCAATGTCTTCCTCACGGACCCGCATTTGGTGATAGCCGGACCGTAGGTCGATCTTAGAGAAATACGTTGCACCTTGAAGTTGATCAAATAAATCGTCAATCCTAGGTAATGGATAACAATTCTTGATCGTCACTTTATTCAACTCACGGTAATCAATGCACATACGCATACTACCATCTTTCTTCTTCACAAATAACACCGGAGCGCCCCATGGCGAAGCACTCGGTCGAATAAAACCCTTTTCGAGCAACTCTTGGGTTTGATTTAACAACTCTTGCATTTCCGTTGGTGCTAAACGATAAGGAGTTTTAGCAATGAGAGTAGCTCCCGGAACCAACTCAATACGAAACTCAACTTGTCTTTCCGCCGGAACACCCGGTAATTCGTCCGGAAAAACGTCTTCGAATTCACTAACAACCGGAATTTCACGAATAGGTGGTGGCTCATTATGAGTATCAACAACATGAGCAAGGAAAGCCATGCCACCACTAACAACAAAACGACGTGCCCGTGCAAAAGTGCATATCGGCACCGGTCTCCTTCGCTTATCACCATGAATAATTAACTCTCCCCCACTTAGGGTCTTCACACGAATAAACTTATCATGGCATGCAATATCGGCTCTATAACGATCGAGCCAATCCATACCAACGACAATATCAAAGTCGCCCAAGGTCATTGGAATAAGATCAATTTTAAAGGTTTCGGCACCAAAAACAACATCACAATTTTCACACACATCAACCACTAGCACCGTCTTGCCGTCCGCTATTTCGACTTCTATCGGACTACTTAACTTAGCTAACGGTCTATTAAGTTTAGGCACAAATTTAGGAGACACAAACGACAAATTTGCACCGCTATCGAAAAGAATCCTCGCCGGATTAGAATTAACCATGAAAGTACCTGAGACAACTTCGTTCGATTGTTTGGCTTCATCATTAGTCATCAAGTAGTTGTGACCCCTAGCCGTACCCGCCGCCTTCTCTAACCGCTTCACATTATCATTTCGCAAGTCGGGACACTCCGGCTTCTTATGCCCCTCTTTGCCGCAATTAAAACAAGTGACTTTGTTTCCGGAAGATGGTTTCGGACACTCACGAGCCATATGACCCGGTTGCCCACAATTGTAGCACGTATAAGAAAACCCACCGGTAGTGCCCTTCTTTGCACTATTGACACTTTCGGCCCCCCTCTTGCTCTTGCTCTTCTTGCTTGAGGCATTAGAGTAACTAAAACCTTCAAACTTTCTTTTGGAAAACATGAAATCACTCTTTCTTGGAACCTCCGGCTCAAAACCCCGAGCCAACTCGAACAATTCATCAAAAGACTTAGCCATACCCCGACTAATCTTCCCCTTGTACTCATCATTCAAAGTACGGTAGAAATCCTTCATGAGCTTATGATCATCACCAACATATTCCGGGCAAAAACGGGTCTTTGCCAAGAATGTGGACTTGAGGGTAACCAAATCCATGGAACCTTGTTGCAAAAGGTGCAACTCGTCCCGGATTCTATCGAGGTCGGAAGAAGTTCGGTATTCTTTGAAAAATTCTTTCTTGAACTCATCCCAAGTCAAGTCCGTACATTGTTCTTCGCCATATAAGTTGATCTTATCGTCCTACCACAACTTAGCTTCCTCCCGCAACATGCTTGAACCAAACCTTGTTTTCTTCTCAGGAGGGCATTCTGCGGTACGGAAAGCTCCCTCGATATCAGAGACCCAACATGTACTCTTCAAAGGATCTCGCACCCCATTAAACATCGGGGGTTGAGTGTCCTTGAAATTCTTATAATGGAAGTCCCGCCTTCCCTCACCTCCTTCACCGCGAGGATAAATGTTTCTAGCATCAAGGGCCTCTTCGATAGTGGCCTTCATTCGTTCATTTATCAAATCGGTCACTTGCCCATCGACCGAATCTTGGAAGACTTTTCGGACGTTCGTAAGAAAATCCGCTTTTAACTTTTTAAAGACGGCCTCAACCTTGGCCGAAAACTCGGCGTCCTCACTTGTACTTCCGTTATCATGATCGGGTCCGTTTCTCGTCTTCATTCTATAAAACGAAGTAGGTTAAGCGGTGAAACAAAAGGACATAACACGTATGTATATACATATACACCACACTACCCCATCTTGCTCAACAATCGTCGTACATTGCTTGTTCGACACGATTTGCGCCCGTAACAATGGTAGCTAATCATTGTTACGCGAGCACGTCGCATTAACTTGCTAGTACAACGTCCATCTCGCTCGATGCTCGCTAAACATACATAACAAATAGTGCATGATTAGTTTACATAAACCTATGCACAAACCAATCCCGATCCGACCCAAAGTCCTACAAGTCCCGCATAACGCACACACAAAAAGTCTAAGTCTAGGCGCCTATCTCAAGTCACCTAAATCCCTTAGACCATGCTCTGATACCACTTATAACAACCCAAACCAACCCGCGAGCAAATCACGTGAAAAATACAAAATAAAAAAAAATTGCTGCACAGTGAACTGGCGCGGCGCGCCAGGATGGCCGCGCGGCGCGCCATTCGGGTTTGTCCGGAAAGTCTCAAAATGCGAAAAAGATCGACTAGTTCCCGACATTTTTAGACGACACGCTTTTAACCACACATTCAAATATGTAAAACTAACACAATTCAAACGTAAAATAAGTTTTACAAAGCGGGACCCACTTCGGCCGTTTTACGAGTTTAATACAAAATATGAGTTTCGACCGCCAAAAAGTTTAAGTACCAAGCTACACTACGAGCATGGCATTTGGGATTAAACTACCCAAGTCTCGATCAAACTCCAAGAACTAAACTTCCAAAAAGCGTCCCCTAATCAACAAAGCGGGAATCTCTATTCCATGATAATGCCCTTACCCTTGTCCACAACCGAACCTATAAAAATAGTAAACAACGAGAGGATAAGCAAAGCTTAGTGAATGCAATAATTATACGAATACATATATAATTATACCTACTTGCATACACTTACACACCAAATCGCAAACACGCTAGCATACACATTTAGCTTATCGTCACAATAGCAAGCTATAAATCTCCAATACCACAAGCTAGCATAACAACCGCATATGAATATAACTCGAATAATATAATATGCTTACAACACAAATAACCATGGTTAACCAATAGTACAAGGGAACGGCGCTTGCGAAAACGCCATCGGTGTTCACAACATCCGTTAGGGCACTTAACACCTCGCACCACTAACCCCTAGGGTGGCACCTTAACACCTTGGCACATCACCCCGAGTGGCATCTTAACACCTCGATGCATCACTCATTAATTTACGAAGTGGTGTCTTAACACCTCGACACTACACTCCTAGGTGGCATCTTAACACCTCGATGCTACACCCGAGTGGCATCTTAACACCTCGATGCTACACTCTTCACGTGAAACATGGTGTCTTAGCACCTCGACACTACACATTTCACGCTACAACAAATAGATACATTATATACATACGCATATAATTATTCCACTCACCTCAAAGTCTTGTGAAGAGATACCCGAGCTTGCAAGACCTTAAAGTAACGTACCTATCATATTATACACCTCATTAAACGCAAACTCAAGTCAGTCAACCAAACCCTTTCACCATTCTAAGCCATTTTGACCCAAGGTGCAATTTCAATCCATTTGCACCCTTAACCCTAATTTGGGTCAACACCCACCAAAACCCTAATCATTCGTCAAGATGGGTTTAGAACACATTTAAGTCACAAGGCTAACTCGTTTTCATACTTGCTAGGCCACTTAGGTCATTAAAGGACTCATTTGACCCATTTCAAGGTCAACACACCCATTTGGGTCATACATAACCAATAACACCCATTTACATATTATTAAAGTGTTCTAGCAACTAACTAACCAAATTTAAGACTCAAAAGTCCAATTAACACATTCAAATCCTAGGTTAGTCATCAATGAGCCTTCATAACCCATATTCACCCAAAATCCCCAAAATACTAACAAAATGGGTCTTTGGTTCATCACTAGACTAAAACCTAACCCTTAAAGCAATTGAAGTAAGAAATTGGATTTTATAACTTACCAACACAATCACCACGTAGCTATCGACTAGATGAACGACTTTAAAACTTGCACCAAGACCCGATTCAACCTCTTTCACCCTTTAATGGAGCTTTCTCTCTCAAGGATTGCACTCTCTCTCTAGTGTTTAATTGGAGAAGATGAGGTTGTTGTGGGAGTAGTAAATGAGCTCCCCAAAACTGATCTAGGGTATTAAATTCGGCCCCAAAGTGAAATTACACAATTGCCCTCAAAATATCTATTTTAAAAAGAAGAAAGGAATCTGTCGCAGACAGATGGCGCGGCGCGGCACCTAGCCTTGCGGCGCGCGACCCTCCCAGTTCAGCATCTTTTGTCTTTTTAATTATGTGCAACAAAAACCCCAAACTTGAGTAACCCATATACACATATGTACACTACGAATACTCGGGTCTTACACTGATAGTCTGTGGATTAGTCCGGTACACTGTGTACCGAAGAAAGGTGGTATGACTATTACCACCAATGATAAAAACAAGTTAATTTCCACTCGGACTGTCACGGGGTAGCGTGTTTGTATTGACTATCGAAAGTTAAACGACACCACACGCAAGGACCACTTCCCGTTACCTTTCATGGATTAAATGCTAGAGAGGTTAGCGGGAAACAGCTTTTATTATTTTCTTGATGGTTTTTCGGGCTATTTCCAAATTCCTATCTCGCCCGAGGACCAGGAGAAAACTACTTTCACGTGCCCGTATGGCACATTTTCATACCGACGCATGCCCTTTGGCCTTTGTAATGCTCCGGCCACTTTTCAAAGGTGCATGATGGCCATATTCCACGATATGATAGAGGATTGCATGGAGGTGTTCATGGATGACTTCTTGGTCTTCGGTGACCCTTTCGATTCATGCCTTCTTAATTTAGAGTGGATGTTGGTAAGGTGTGAAAAGTCTAATCTTGTGCTCAACTGGGAGAAGTGCCATTTCATGGTGCAAGGGGGCATAGTACTCGGGCACAAGATTTCTAGGGATGGTATTGAGGTGGATCCCATAAAGGTAACAGCTATTAAGAACCTTCCACCTCCCACCGATGTTAAGGGTGTTCGGAGTTTTCTCGGGCACGCCGATTTTTACCGGCGGTTCATTAAGGATTTTTCTAAAATTGCTAACCCGATTAATAAACTCCTCGAAAAGGACACGCCTTGGAATTTTTCCAAAGAGTGCCTTAAGGCATTCAATCTTCTTAAGGAGAAACTGATCAATGCACCCATTATAATTGCTCCGAATTGGTCCCTTCCATTCGAGCTTATGTGCGATGCTTCTGACTTTGCTGTTGGCTCTGTTCTGGGTCAAAGGGTCGAGAAACATTTCCGGCCCATTTATTATGCACGCAAGACCTTGCAAGGAGCGCAATTGAATTATACTACCACTGAAAAGGAGCTCCTTGCGGTGGTCTTTTCGTTTGATAAGTTCCAGTCCTACTTAGTCTTATCTAAGACTATAGTCTTTACGGACCATTCCACTCTAAAGTACCTTTTCGCTAAACCGGATACTAAACCTAGACTTCTTAGATGGATCTTGATTTTGCAAGAATTCGATGTTGAGATCCGGGATAAAAAGGGTGCCGAGAACTTAGCGGCCGATCACCTTTCACGTCTTGAGAATCCCTCCCGTGAGGTTCTCGATGAGACTACTATTCATGATGATTTCCCCGATGAATATCTCATGAAGGTGGAAGAGTGTGAAGACCCTTGGTTCGTTGATTTTGCTAATTACTTGGTTGGGGGGTTCATAGAAAAAGGTTGGTCACATCATAAACGTAAGAAATTATTTAGTGATCTTAAGTATTATTTTTGGGAGGACCCTTATCTCTTTAGGCAGAGTTCCGATGGAATGATCCGCCAATGTGTTTCCGGAGACGAATGCGAGCGCATTCTTGTCCAATGTCATCATGGACCGACGGGTGGGCATTATGGTCCCCAAGTTATGGGGCGAAAAGTCTTTGAGTCCGGTTTTTATTGGCCTACTATCTTCAAGGATGCCCACTGAATTTGTCAATCGTGCAATGCTTGTCAACGGGTGGGTCAAATCACCCAACGAGATGAGATGCCTCAAAATGTCATCCAAGTTTGCGAGGTTTTTGATATATGGGGGATTGACTTCATGGGCCCGTTTCCGAAATCCAATAATAAGCTCTACATTCTCGTTGCTATCGATTATGTTTCAAAATGGGTCGAAGCACAAGCTTTGCCTACTAATGATGCACGGTTTGTAGTTTTGTTCCTTAATCAACTCTTTTCTCGTTTTGGTGCCCCGAAAGCTTTAATTAGTGATCGGGGAACTCACTTTTGCAATGCCCAACTTGAAAAGGTGTTGAAGCGATATGGAGTGACCCATAAAGTTTCGACATCCTACCATCCTCAAACCAATGGGCAAGTCGAAAACACCAACCGAGCTTTAAAGAGGATTCTTGAAAAAACCATTAGTTCTAATCCTAAAGAGTGGTCGTTTAAGCTTGATGATGACTTATGGGCATTTAGAACGGCATACAAAACGCCAACCGAAACCACTCCTTTTCGGTTACTTTATGGTAAAGCATGTCATCTCCCGGTGGAGATTGAACACAAGGCTTTTTAGGCTCTCAAAACGAGCAATCTTGATCTTAAGGAGGTGGGACGCCTTCGTTTGAGCCAATTAAATGAGTTAGAGGAGTTAAGGCTAGATGCTTATGAAAACTCGTTGATTAGTAAGGAAAGGACAAAGAAGTGGAACGATGGTCGTTTAAAAGATCCTAAGGAATTTAAGGAGGGGGATCTTGTGCTTCTTTTCAATTCACGGTTCCGTTTATTTCTCGGAAAGTTGAAGTCTAAGTGGTCGGGACCATTTATTATTCGTAAGGTGTATACTCATGGGGCGATTGATTTGGTTAACTCGAAGGGGGAAGAGTTTAAGGTTAACGGTCATCGGATAAAACATTATGTCGATGGACCACAAGAGGTGGATGATGAGATTAAACTCATCTTTACCTCTAACGACGCGTGATAGTCTTTGGTTGTAATCTTTGTTGTAGAGTTTGTATATTATTTTTATTTTATATATTTTAATGCTTGAACAGGTACAACATGATCATTGTTTGGATGCTTGGTTGCGCGAAATTGCGTTTTAGTTGCAAAAAACTTAAAATTTTAAAAAGGAAAAGGAAAAGGAAAAACTTGATGAAGCACATAAGTCAAAGTATTCCATTCATCCGGGCGTGACAAAAATGTATCTTGATTTAAGAAAAGAGTATTGGTGGCCGGGCATGAAACGTGATGTTGTAAAGTATGTTGAGCAATGCATCACGTGTTTGCAACTTAAAGCCGAGCACCAAAAGCCGTATGGTAAGTTGCAACCGTTAGAAATCCCGAAGTGGAAATGGGAGCACATTACCATGGATTTTGAAATGACCCGTTCATATACATTATAAACGATTCACAATAGTTGATTACATTGCAAGGTATTTGACCTCTATATGATACATTTTACAAACATTGCATTCGTTTTTAAAAGACAAAATTTCTTTACATCGAAAATTGACAGGCATGCATACCATTTCATAATATCCACTATCCAACTATAAATTAATTTAATAATAATCTTTGATGAACTCAATGACTCGAATGCAACGTTCTTCGAAATATGCTATGAAAGACTCCAAGTAATATCTTTAAAATGAGCAAATGCACAGCGGAAGATTTCTTTAACACCTGAGAATAAACATGCTTTAAAGTGTCAACCAAAAGGTTGGTGAGTTCATTAGTTTATCATAATCATTTATTTCCATCATTTTAATAGACCACAAGAATTTCATTTCCAGTTCTCATAAATATACCTCCCATGCATAGAGACAAAAATAATCATTCATATGGTAAACACCTGGTAACCGACATTAACTAGATACATATAAGAATATCCCCTATCATTCCGGGATCCTCCTTCAGACATGATATAAATTTAGAAGTACTAAAGCATCCGCTACTTTGGATGGGGTTTGTTAGGCCCAATAGATCTATCTTTAGGATTCACGTCAATTAGGGTGTCTGTTCCCTAATTCTTAGATTACCAGACTTTAATAAAAAGGGGCATATTCGATTTCGATAATTCAACCATAGAATGTAGTTTCAATTACTTGTGTCTATTTCGTCAAACATTTATAAAAGCGCATGTATTCTCAGTCCCAAAAATATAAAGGGTAAAAAGGCAAATGAAACTCATGCATATAAATATTGTAAAATAGTTAATAAAGCATTTGCATGTATTCTCAGCCCAAAAATGTAAAGAGTAAAAGGGGATCAATGAAACTCACCATACTGTATTTCGTAGTAAAAATACATATAACATCATTGAACAAGTGCAAGGTTGGCCTCGGATTCACGAACCTAAATTAATTATATATAATTATGTGTTGGTCAATATTTGTCTAACAAATTAGGCCAAGTCATAGTGTACCACAATCCTAATGCTCAAGACTAATATGCAAAAGTCAACAAAAGTAAATTTGACTCAAAATAATTTCCAAAAATCTATACATGATTAATATATAGTTTAAATATCGTCGTTTTATATTTTTAAATATTTTTAAAAGATTTATTAGAGTAAATAATATAATTTATTTATTAATAAATAAAATTTTATATTAAATTTATATAATATAATATACTTTTATATATATTAAGTAATAAAATTTATAGGGTTCATTTAATATCATAAAGATAATATGATAGGTATTATTAAAGTAAGTTATTACACGTAGTAAAATATGTTTGTATCACATATTTATTTGATAAAATAATATCTATAATGATAGTAAGTAAAAGTTGTATTATTTTGTAATAATAATTATTATGATAAAAATATCAATACTTATAATTATAAGATGACATTATGATAAAACGATAATTCTAATTATGATAACTTTAATATTTACGATAATTTTTAATATTATCTTTAAAATAATAATTCTATTTAAAATAAAAATAATAATGATATTTTATAGTAACAATGACATTTCTATTAAAATGATAATTTTTGTTAAAATGATAGTTTTAATACTAACGATATTTTTAATAATAATAGTAATGATAAAAATAATAAGAACGATAATTTTATCTAAATCAATATCTTATAATATTTTAATTTCATCATGATACTCTTACTCATTATTTTCTAATTGTTTCATTTAATAGCTTTTAATCGTCTTTTATATCGTGTTCATAATAATGATAATAATAGTAATCAAAATAATTAGGTGTTACAAATATTTGTTTTAATTACACTAATATTAATAATGATAGTTACTATAACATTTTTAACGATAATACTAATAATTATCTTAATGATAATATAGTAATAGTAATAGTAATAATAATAATAACAATGACAATATCCATTTTTAAATAATGATATATATATATTAATAATGATAATAATAATAATACTAATAATAATAATAATAATTGGATAATAATAATAATAATACTAATTATAACTTTAACGATAATAACGATAGTAATAATAAAAAAAAAATAACAATTTTTAATGATAAATCCCTTTTATTGATAAAGATAATAATAATGATAATAATACGATAAAACTAGAACGACGATAAAAACGACGATAATAATAATCATTTTTAATAAAAATATCGAAAATTCAGTTGATTATAACTTCTAATCCGTTCATCGAAACCATTCGATATCTAAAGGAAAAGTCCTTAATTTTTCGCTAGCTTTCCAAGGACATGCATATCTTATACCTTATCTCAACCGCAAGTGTAACTAATTCAATATTCAACCTAACCTGTCTAAGGGCAATATCAAAAGTACAAGCATGCATAATCCTAAATACTCGAGCACTAGTCAGGGATACACTATTAGTTTGTAAAAGTTAAATTATGAGTACTCACGTATCAATATTGAGATTCAATATTGCAGGAAAGGTACGTAGACGCAACGGAAATGATAAACACTATATTGACCTCACGAGCATACCCATGAACCATACTCAATCACCTCCATAGCTATAACCCATAATTTCCTTAATCCTATCCTACTCGAAAAACAATTTCGAAATCACTCGGACAGCACTCCGTCGTAATATTTTATGTATACTAATAATATCTTGAAATAATACGGAGTAAATATATATATGTAAATCGATTGAGAGAGTTTAGAGAAAAATATTTTCAAGTTTCTATGAAATAATGAAACCTATTGAATTCTATTTATAATAGATTTTTAAATTATTAAAGTGAATTATTAAAGTATGAATTATTAAAGTGAATTATTAAAGTATGAATTATTAAAATGAATTATTAAAGTATGAATTATTAAAGTGAATTATTAAAGTTAAAGTAAAGTAAAAATAAAGTAAAGGTAAAGTTTAAGTATAGTAAAAGTATAAAACTATATACGTATAATACGCGTATAAATATATATAATATTAATTTAAATCGTTATATATATTTAATAAAATAAAGTATAAATATCGTTATCTTTATCATACTAGTTAAGTAATGAGTTGTCTAAAGTGGTTCTAGATATTTATAAAACTTATATTCGTTTTAATAATAAAGTTCTTTTTAAACTGAAAACGTTTTTGTACGTTTGAAACTAAATAGATCAATCGAGTCTTTATGAGATTCAATCTTCCACTATCCTTTGTCTAGTTCTCAATGATTGACAATTTGTTCTTATTTATAAATCACTTTACCATTTTCCGAATATTGTTAAAACGGAAAGATTTCTCAAATCAACGTGGGCCTTTCAACAGAGACTTGTAATCATAATTCAATATATCTGATAATTCAATCATTTGATCTTATCTTCTAATTCCATTGATAAATATTTTGAAACAGATACAATCATATAAAGTATTTAATCTAATATTTTGTTTATATTTCAAGTTATAATATATATACACATATACATATATAATCATATTCGTTTAATGGTTCGTGAATCATTGGAACATGGTCGAGGTTGAATGAATGTATGAACATAGTTTAAAATTCTTGCAATTTAACTTAACAAATATTGCTTATCGTGTCGAAAACATATAAAGATTAAAGTTTAAATTTGGTTGGAAATTTCCGGGTTGTCACAGTACCTACCCGTTAAAGAAATTTCGTCCCGAAATTTGAGTGGAAAGGTCGTGAATGATAATAAGTATGTTTTCATGATGCATACGGGCTGAAAATTAGAGTTTTATCATCTGCGAATAATTTGGATAAACAATCCATTTATATGAAGAGTACGAATGAAGCTAACATAGAAGAGTGAAATGAGTAAGTGTAGATTCATCTTATCATTTGACGTAGATATGATTGATTCCCAGATTTCAAGGGATTTGAAGAAAATCTTCTTAATAAGATTTGACTCTCCGGTAATCAAGGGAATTAGGATCCGCTTTAAATGCGATTGTCCATTTTAATTGTTCTGTCGGAGATTTTCTTATAAATTCACCTCCTTCGTTTCCTTACAACTCACACCTTCTGTTGATGCATTTTATGAAAGTTCCTAGACATCTACCCGCGTCCATTGCAGGTACAACAGTTTACAGGCCACCATGATTGCTCGTTATTATCCTATCTGTGTTTGTATGTGGTTACAGGAACTGCAGGAATGAGATTTAGATGTTTAACTATGTTAGACTTAGTCAGACGTACGAGTGAAGCCTCACTAGTACAGCTGACAGGCTCATACGCACGGTTGATGCTGAGCTAAGTCACAATTACAACCTAAATGAGAAGACACGAGTGAGTGATCACCCGTACGACTGATGAAGCCAACTCGTACATGTGATGAATGAATCGTATAGGTGAGTCAACAGCAGGGGTATATAAAGTCTTATGTTCTTCATTTTAGGTTAAGCCTCTCATTTGTTACACACACTCAGATCTAGTGAGCTCCTTCGATTCTCTCTCAGTCCAAATCACCCAGGTGGTGAATAATAGCTCTAGGTGTTGATCTAATCACACTTGATTTAGTTGTGGTTTGACTAAATTAATCAAAAAAAAACTTAACCTATTCACTAGAGGGTTTGATTCACTTATTCCGCCATTGTGTGAGTTAAATCTGTTGATTTCTAAGTTCCTAGTCATGTTTCATCACCTTCTATTCTTTCCCCCTCAACTCATATTTTAAAGTATTCATCAATATGCTCCATCCAGTTCTGATTCTCGATATACTTCTAACTTTCATATCAGTCATTCTTCTTTTTCATCTACCGCCGGAAGAATCTATTTACTTCTACTATACTCTTGGGTTTATAGTGTTTCTAGTTCTCCCGTGTCTTTATATTGCTATATGCATCGATATATATGGTTTATAATTTCTGGTTTGTCGTTGGGATTTATATGTTCCCTTATATTTCAAAGTATCTGCTTCTGTCTTCTATAATCATTATCATTCACAGTTAATGCTCTCTTTTATTTGCTGCAATTTATACCCCAATTTCTATTTCGGAGTTTTGTCCTTTCGTTTCTTCTTCTTGCGATTAAGCACCGCTTGTAATGGTCCAGAATTCACAGATATGAATTTTGGAATGAACATTGTTAATGTTCTAGGAAGGAAATTGTGATGGCACGATCTTGACTTGTCAAATTACTAGAATACCTTAGAAAAGGCCGAATCATCAAGAAATATTTTCTTGATATTTTAGAGGTTAAATAGAATACAAGAGTCGTATAACATGGCACATGATGATGTTATGATCTGTGAATCATCACGTTCCATTTAGAAACTCAGCATGACTTACTGTAATATAATCACATTGATCAAGTGTCATTATATTATACTAATTCATGCTTCAGTTCCCAACATTACTTCAAAATATTCCTATTTTAAACTTGAATGTTTCAGAATTTTGAAACTAAAATAGTTTCTTTTATGATGTAATACAAATAGCGCGAAGAGGTAAATGATTTCAAATAAGAAAAATTAAGAAAATATCTTCAGAATTATGGAGGATATTTATAATGAAAGATATGATAATATTTTAGAATTTCTAATATCAGAGGATGATGAAGAATATTGTCCGCAGGGGTTTAGAGTCAGGAGCAAGGTATTCGTTAATGACTTCAGCAGGTACCGAATCATTTGGATCCTTTGAAGTCAGGTTCAGTCTTTGTAATTTGTCCACAGCCTCCTTCCTACTTTGCTCAATCCATTTTCCAGTTCCAAAACTTCTCTTTTTCTGCGCTTTGCCAACACACTTCATCATTATCATCCAGCTTTTACCGTTTAAAGTCGTTTATAGTTTTTGCTGCTTCATCAGCATTTTTTTTTCCATTTTCGGAGAACCAATTCGTAGTTCGGAGTGTTTTTCAGAAACTTCACATTCAAATTAAGTCCAGAAGATAGACGTTATATATACACATATAACTGTTGGCGTAGACATCCTGCGAGATTTCAAAATACTGATTGCTAATTCCCAATGATTCGTATGGCAATTCTCATTACAAGATGCGAATGAGTAAATGATGGGGTTTCAATGAATAATTATAATGACTTTTTGGAGAGGCTAAAGTCAAAGGGTAATGAAGTTGTTGGTACATCTGCTAATAATGTGGTGGAATGTAAAAGGTTCCCTGGTAACGAAGGTGTATGTATCAAGGTTATAATAAGGTTAGTCTGACTGAAAAGTTGAAGTTGACTTGCTGGAGTTGTGACAAAACTGGCTACTTTGAATAGGAGTCGCAAAGTTATTTTTGCTAATAAATGCCAAAGAATCTGACGCGGATACGTTGTTTAAACTTTTACTTTGGTTTCAAGAGTTTTTCGGGTACATAACTGTGGGTAACATGTGGTTGGATCATCATCTCGATTGCTCATCATTCGAAGTGTCTTCAGAAATTTTCGAAGGGTTTGAACACAGATTTTAATCGTTAACATACATTTGATGTTCTAACACAGTTTTGAAGTCAAAATATAGCTTGTGAAAGATGTAAGGATCTAAGAGTGATGATTTTGGTCATATCTCAAGTTGAATTTTGAGATTTCAAAATCAAAATATGTAATTAAATTTTGAATGAGTATGGTTATTTTGATTTCTATAAAAGAATGTATATTATTGTGAAAGTAGGGAGTATAATGGATGATTTGCTGAATCAGATTCGAAGAATGTAACATATTAATTGTGAATTTATATTTCTCTCGGGTATTACCTACCCGTTAAAAAAAAAAATTCACAATTAATATTTTGTACAAAAAAATTTTATTACAGTCTTTATGAAAATATATATATGTATATTTTCTTCAGATGTAACATAGATTTAATGAGTTAATGTTAAATTAAACTCATTTGATTTGCGGTTGAAACTAGAATTGAATAATCCCTAAAGGCTTTAAAAAGTACATAACTTTTACGCAGTATTTCTTTAATGACATTGAAATTATGAATCAATACTTCGTTATTTGTTGATGTATGATGTTCGGTTCGTGAAATTCTTGTGAATTTCACAAAGTACGAATGATGTTATCTGAAAAGTTTCGGGTACATCGATGATGAAAGTGTAAAATCAAATATATACTTGATTTATTATGAATTGGAATTTGTTGAATTGCGACAGAGATTGTAGTTAACGCTGGTTAAGTTGCGGCCGAAGGACGTACATTATTGCATATTTGTAATATGAATTAACCGAGTAGTTAAGATTCACACACAATAGCTTAGCACGGAAAGATTTATTTCAAAATATATATATATATATATATATATATATATATATATATATAATATACATATAATTTCTTCAGAGGGAATGATTTAATTCTTCATAACTCGTTGATACAATATACACGTTATTGATTCGTAATGATGTCCACAGTGATTCTTGAACTGGCGGAGTTTGTGATGTTATCGGTGTTGTTGATTCGGATGTTGACTGTACTGACGATGCTGGTAACGCTGACGGTACTGTTGATGCTGTTGGTAAAGCAAGTTTAGCTTGTTAATCACACACCATTTTTGTCAGGGTTTCTACTCTTCCTTCTATCATTTTGGTTCGCTTAACTGATTTATGGTTAGGGCTAGATTAGATAATCTCTAAGACTTTAGAGATTACATAATCGCCGCGGAATGTTTCTCCAATGAAGTTATGAATTAATACTTCGTTAGTTATTGTTGTTGGTACTCCTTGGTATCTATGGTGCGTATGACGTTGATGCTCGTGGGACAGATTGTGAAGTTGAGGTTTACGACGCGGTTGTGGTTGGAGGTGGTAATGGTACTGTTGGCATTGATGATGGTGGTACTGGTTATGCTGCTGATGCTGCTGCTGGTGTTTGTAATCTCTGCACCATATTCTCCAAAGCCACTACCCGAGCGCGAAGTTCGTTGACTTCTTCTATTACACCGGGGTGATTGTCGGTTCGGACGAGCGGATAAATAAAATCTAAAATTTGATGTAATATATAATCGTGACGAGATACTCTGGAAATGAGCGAGAAAATGGTGTTTCGAACAGGTTCGCCGGTAAGTGCTTCAGGTTCTTCGTCAAGAGGGCAATGTGGTGGATGGAAGGGATCACCTTCTTCTTGTCTCCAATGATTGAGGAGGCTACGAACCCATCCCCAATTCATCCAGAATAGGTGATGACTGATTGGTTGATCTATTCCGGTCAAACTGCTTTCGGAGCTTGAATGGGATTCCATTTCGGAATCTGAGTGACTTGAACTGATGACGAATTCCATTTCGTACGATTGGATAAAGGATTTTTTTTTCCGATATGAAATGATTTTAGCTAACGGATGGTATTCTATATATAGATCAAAAGATTTCGTAGATTACGGAGGACTTTGCGGGATATGTCAGGCAGAGTTTAAAGTAACAGATACGATAAGATATTATTTAGCAGATATGCTAAGATATGAATTTTTGTCTATACACTATTCATGCAATCAATGCAGCAAGATGTGTCTTAGACTAAAAATGATAAGCAGGTAATTTCCTGAGGATAATAAGTAGTTAATTTTTGACACAAAATGATAAGCAAAACTTTTGACATGCAGACACGGTCGAAGTCCAGACTCACTAATGCATCCTATTGACTTATCAGTTAGACACATTAATGCAGACCTGGTTCGCTAAGACTACCGCTCTGATACCAACTGAAATGACCCGTTCATATACATTATAAACGATTCACAATAGTTGATTACATTGCGAGGTATTTGACCTCTATATGATACATTTTACAAACATTGCATTCGTTTTTAAAAGACAAAATTTCTTTACATCGAAAATTGACAGACATGCATACCATTTCATAATATCCACTATCCAACTATAAATTAATTTAATAATAATCTTTGATGAACTCAATGACTCGATTGCAATGTTCTTCGAAATATGCTATGAAAGACTCCAAGTAATATCTTTAAAATGAGCAAATGCACAGCGAAAGATTTCTTTAACACCTGAGAATAAACATGCTTTAAAGTGTCAACCAAAAGGTTGGTGAGTTCATTAGTTTATCATAATCATTTATTTCCATCATTTTAATAGACCACAAGAATCTCATTTCCAGTTCTCATAAATATACGTCCCATACATAGAGACAAAAATAATCATTCATATGGTGAACACCTGGTAACCGACATTAACTAGATACATATAAGAATATCCCCTATCATTTCGGGATCCTCCTTCGAACATGATATAAATTACGAAGTACTAAAGCATCAGGTACTTTGGATGGGGTTTGTTAGGCCCAATAGATCTATCTTTAGGATTCGCGTCAATTAGGGTGTGTGTTCCCTAATTCTTAGATTACCAGACTTTAATAAAAAGGGGCATATTCGATTTCGATAATTCAACCATAGAATGTAGTTTCAATTACTTGTGTCTATTTCGTCAAACATTTATAAAAGCGCATGTATTCTCAGTCCCAAAAATATAAAGGGTAAAAAGGCAAATGAAACTCACGCATATAAATATTGTAAAACAGTTAATAAAGCATTTGCATGTATTCTCAGCCCAAAAATGTAAAGAGTAAAAGGGGATCAATGAAACTCACTATACTGTATTTCGTAGTAAAAATACATATAACGTCATTGAACAAGTGCAAGGTTGGCCTCGGATTCACGAACCTAAATTAATTATATATAATTATGTGTTGGTCAATATTTGTCTAACAAATTAGGCCAAGTCATAGTGTACCACAATCCTAATGCTCGAGACTAATATGCAAAAGTCAACAAAAGTAAATTTGACTCAAAATAATTTCCAAAAATCTATACATTATTAATATATAGTTTAAATATCGTCATTTTATATTTGTAAATATTTTTAAAAGATTTATTAGAGTAGATAATATAATTTATTTATTAATAAATAAAATTTTATATTAAATTTATATAATATAATATACTTTTATATATATTAAGTAATAAAATTTTTAGGGTTCATTTAATATCATAAAGATAATATGATATGTATTATTAAAGTAAGTTATTACACGTAGTAAAATATGTTTGTATCACATATTTATTTGATAAAATAATATCTATAATGATAGTAAGTAAAAGTTGTATTATTTTGTAATAATAATTATTATTATAAAAATATCAATATTTATAATTATAAGATGACATTATGATAAAACGATAATTCTAATTATGATAACTTTAATATTTACGATAATTTTTAATATTATCTTTAAAATAATAATTCTATTTAAAATAATAATAATAATGATATTTTATAGTAACAATGACATTTCTATTAAAATGATAATTTTTGTTAAAATGATAGTTTTAATACTAACGATATTTTTAATAATAATAGTAATGATAAAAATAATAAGAACGATAATTTTATCTAAATTAATATCTTATAATATTTTAATTTCATCATGATACTCTTACTCATTATTTTCTAATCGTTTCGTTTAATAGCTTTTAATCGTCTTTTATATCGTGTTCATAATAATGATAATAATAGTAATCAAAATAATTAGGTGTTACAAATATTTGTTTTAATTACAGTAATATTAATAATGATAGTTACTATAACATTTTTAACGATAATACTAATAATTATCTTAATGATAATATAGTAATAGTAATAATAATAATAACAATGACAATATCCATTTTTAAATAATGATATATATATTAATAATGATAATAATAATAATACTAATAATAATAATAATAATAATTGGATAATAATAATAATAATAATAATTATAACTTTAACGATAATAACGATAGTAATAATAAAAAAAAATAACAATTTTTAATGATAAATCCCTTTTATTGATAAAGATAATAATAATGATAATAATAAGATAAAACTAGAACGATGATAAAAACGACGATAATAATAATCATTTTTAATAAAAATATCGAAAATTCAATTGATTATAACTTCTAATCCGTTCATCGAAACCATTCGATATCTAAAGGAAAAGTCCTTAATTTTTCGCTAGCTTTCCAAGGACATGCATATCTTATACCTTATCTCAACCGCAAGTGTAACTAATTCAATATTCAACCTAACCTGTCTAAGGGCAATATCAAAAGTACAAGCATGCATAATCCTAAATACTCGAGCACTAGTCAGGGATACACTATTAGTTTGTAAAAGTTAAATTATGAGTACTCACGTATCAATATTGAGATTCAATATTGCAGGAAAGGTACGTAGACGCAACGGAAATGATAAACACTATATTGACCTCACGAGCATACCCATGAACCATACTCAATCACCTCTATAGCTATAACCCATAATTTCCTTAATCCTATCCTACTCGAAAAACAATTTCGAAATCACTCGGACAGCACTCCGTCGTAATATTTTATGTATACTAATAATATCTTGAAATAATACGGAGTAAATATATATATGTAAATCGATTGAGAGAGTTTAGAGAAAAATATTTTCAAGTTTCTATGAAATAATGAAACCTATTGAATTCTATTTATAATAGATATTTGAATTATTAAAGTGAATTATTAAAGTATGAATTATTAAAGTGAATTATTAAAGTATGAATTATTAAAGTGAATTATTAAAGTATGAATTATTAAAGTGAATTATTAACGTATGAATTATTAAAGTGAATTATTAAAGTTAAAGTAAAGTAAAAATAAAGTAAAGGTAAAGTTTAAGTATAGTAAAAGTATAAAACTATATACGTATAATACGCGTATAAATATATATAATATTAATTTAAATCGTTATATATATATAATAAAATAAAATATAAATATCGTTATCTTTATCGTACTAGTTAAGTAATGAGTTGTCAAAAGTGGTTCTAGATATTTATAAAAGTTATATACGTTTTAATAATAAAGTTCTTTTTAAACTGAAAACGTTTTTGTACGTTTGAAACTAAATAGATCAATCGAGTCTTTATGAGATTCAATCTTCCACTATCCTTTGTCTAGTTCTCAATGATTGACAATTTGTTCTTATTTATAAATCACTTTACCATTTTCTGAATATTGTTAAAACGGAAAGATTTCTCAAATCAACGTGGGCCTTTCAACAGAGACTTGTAATCATAATTCAATATATCTAATCATTCAATCATTTGATCTTATCTTCTAATTCCATTGATAAATATTTTAAAACAGATACAATCATATAAAGTATTTAATCTAATATTTTGTTTACATTTCAAGTTATAATATATATACACATATACATATATAATCATATTCATTTAATGGTTCGTGAATCGTTGGAACATGGTCGAGGTTGAATGAATGTATGAACATAGTTTAAAATTCTTGCAATTTAACTTACCAAATATTGCTTATCGTGTCGGAAACATATAAAGATTAAAGTTTAAATTTGGTTGGAAATTTCCGGGTTGTCACAGATTTCATCACAAAGTTACCTAAAACGGCGAGAACCCAATTTGATTCGATTTGGGTGATAGTTGATCGATTGACAAAAAGTGCTTTGTTTCTTCCCATTCGGGAAGCGATATCGTCGGAGACCTTGGCTAAATTGTTTATCAAAGAGGTAGTCGCTAGACATGGGGTTCCTATATCTATTATTTCGGATCGAGATACCCGTTTTACATCTCGGTTTTGGAAAAAGTTTCATGACGATATGGGTACACAATTAAAATTGAGCACGACGTATCATCCTCAACGGACGGTCAAACCGAACGTACGAATCAAACATTAAGGAATATGTTACGGGCGTGTATTATTGATTTCGTTGGTAGTTGGGACGAGCACTTACCTTTGGTGGAATTTTCATACAATACTAGTTATCATACTAGTATCGGGATGCCACCGTATGAGATGCTTTATGGGCGAAGATGTCGAACTCCAATTTGTTGGGGTGAAGTGGGACAAAAGTAAATCGGGAGTACCGATTTGGTTTTAGAGACGAATAGCAAGATTGATGTGATTCGGGATCATTTGAAAAAGGCGCAAGATAGACAAAAGTCGTATGCCGATAAACGTAGGCGAATGATTGAATTCGAAGAGGGCGACATGGTGATGCTTAAGGTTTCGCCATGGAAAGGTATTATTCGATTTCGAAAACAGGGAAAGTTAGCTCCTCGGTTTATTGGTCCATTTAAAGTTTTAGCTCGTGTGGGCGAAGTCACATATCGTTTGGAATTACCCGAGGAACTTGCGGGGATCCATAATACATTTCATGTTTCCCATCTCCGTAAGTGTCTTGCGGATGATTCTTCATGGGTGTCATTAGACGAAATTGAGCTAAACAATAAGTTAGAGTATGTTGAGGAACCGGTTGCAATACTTGACGAAAAGGCGAAAAGATTGAGAAATAAAGATGTGAGAACTTATATGGTTCAATGGAGTAGAAGTATAGGTTCTGAGTTCACTTGGGAGCCCGTAGAGTTTGTTTTGGTCTATCTTCCTGCTTGTCATGCGGCGTGGATTGCGAGGGCGGAATCCGATTCAAGTTGGGGAGAGTTGTAAGATCCCGTTTTTGTCAGTTGAGTTGGACGCCGTCCAACAAGGTGGGACGCCATCCAGTTTTGAAGGGCTGGACGCCGTCCAGATGGCCTGACGAGCCAACTTTGGTATTTTGTTATTTAAAAAGGGGTAGTTTGGTAATTTCACTTTGTGGACGACTTTAAGACCCTAAATCAGTTTTGGTGAGCCTCATTACTCCTTTTCCATCTACTTTATCATCTTCCATTAAATCCTAGAGAGAGAGGAGGTTCTAGAGTAAGAGAGCTCCATTAAAGGAAGAAAGAGGTTGAATCGGGTCTTAGTGCGAGTTCTAAAGTTGTTCAACTAGTTGCTAGCTACGTGGTGATTATGTTGGTAAGTTATAAAACCTAATTTCTTTTTTTAAATTGTGTTAAGGGTTAGGGTTGGGTTAGTGTTGCACTTAAAACCCATTTGTTAGTGATTTGGGGGTTTTGGGTAAGTTTGGGTCATGAAGACCCAAAAGATGAATAACCTAGGGTTTTGAAAAGTTAAAGTGTGTAAATGGGTCTTAAAGGCTTAGTAAATCGCTAGCACTTTTGTAGTTAATGTTAGTGGGTGTCATTTGGGTTGTGGGTGACCCAAATGGGAGTGTTGACCTCAAAATGAGTCAAATGGGTCTCGGGAGACCTAGGTTATTAAATGTGTATGAGAACACACTAAACTTGTGATTATAAAGTGTTTAAGACCATATTTTGGCTAGTATTAGGGTTTTGTTGGTGGTGACCTAAATATTAGGGTTAGGGGTGCAAATGGGTCGGAATTGCATCTTGGGTCAAAATGGCACTAGAATGGGGAGTAAGTTGGTTAACCAACTTGAGTTATGATTGATTATGTGCTAAATGTAATAGGTACGTTACATTGAAGTTGCGAGCTCGGTTATCTTTCGCAAAAGACTCTAAGGTGAGTGGAATAATTATATGCGTAGTGTATTTATTTGTTGTAGCGTGAGATGTGAAGTGTCGAGGTGTTAAGACACTACGTTTCACGTGACGAGTGAAGCATTGAGGTGTTAAGATGCCACTTGAGGTGAAGCATCGAGGTGTTAAGATGCCACCTAGGGGTGAAGTGTCGAGGTGTTAAGACGCCACTCCATAATAAAAGGTGAAGTGTCGAGGTGTTAAGACGCCACCCGAGGGTGAAGTATCGAGGTGTTAAGATGCCACCTGGGGGTTAGTGATACGAGGTGCTAAGTACACTAATGGATGTTGTGAACTCCGATGGCCTTTCGCGGTCGCCATTCCCTTGTACGATTGGTTAACCATGGTTATTGTGTTGAGTTGTAAGCATATTATACGGTTCGAGTTATATACATATATATGCCTTGTTATGCTAGCTTGTGATATAAGAGGTTAATAGCCTCGTACTTGAGATGTTATGCCCTTTGTGTTGCTAGTATGTATGCGGTATTTGTGTAAGTGTGCAAGTAGGTATTTTATATATGTACGTGTATAACTATTGCATTCACTAAGCGTTAGCTTACCCTCTCATTGTTTACCTTTTTAGGCTCCGGCGTGGACAAAGCTAAAGGTATTCGGTTGGATTAGTGGTCTCCCGCTTATTTTGATAGGGGATGCTTTTTGGTTAGCTTTTGGAAGTTCGGCCAAGATTTGGGTAGTTTAACCCCAAACACCATGCTCTTGTGTCGTTTGGAAATTAAACTTGTATTGATCGAAACTTGTATTTTTGATCGAAATGCGTAAGACGGGTCGTTGTGGGCCCGATGTTGTAAAACTTATTTTGATGATGGAAACCTCTTATTTTATTATATTGTAATACGTTGTAAAAAGGTTTTCGTTTAAAAGTGTCGGGAAGCGGGATTTCCGCTCACGTGAGTTGGACCCGGGGGACAGCAGCTTCCAGGCAATCTGGACGCCATCCAGATATGCTGGACGCCGTCCCGGTCTTAAGTGCTGGACGCCGTCCAGAAATCTGGACGCCGTCCAGTTGTACTACAGCAGAAATTTTTTTTTTGCGTGTTTTTGGTAAATCGAAGTTGGATTGTTACAAGTGGTATCAGGGCATGGTCTAAGGGATTTAGGCGACTTGAGATAGGTGCCTAGACTTAGACTTTAATGTGTGTGCGCTTTATGCGGGACTTGTAGAACTTTGAGTCGGAACGGGAATTGCTAGTGCTAGTGTTTATGTGAACTAACCTTGCGCTAGTTGTTTTGTGTTGTGTTAGCAATCATCAAGCGAGATAGACGTTGTACTAGCAAGTTAATGCAACATGCTCACGTAACAATGATTAGCTACCGTTGTTACGGGTTCAAATCATGTCAAACAAGCGATGTACGACGATTGTTGAGCAAGATGGGGTAGTGTGGTGTATATGTATATACATGTGTGTTAAGTCCTTTCGTTTCGTTGTTTAATTTACTTTGTTTTATAGAATGATGATGAGAAACGGACACGACACCAATGACGGAAGTACGAGTGAGGACGTTGAACACACGGCCAAGGTTGTGGCCATCTTTAAAAGGCTAAAAAAGGATTTTCTCGACGATGTTCGAAAGGTTTTCCAAGAGTCGGTTGATGGGCAAGTAACCGAAATGATAAACGAGTGAATGAATGCCACGATCGAGGAGGCATTAGAAGCTAGAAACATTCATCCTCGTGGTGAAAGGGGTGATGGTGATGGTGGGAATGGAAGGCGGGACTTCCATTACGAGAATTTCAAGGAAGCACAACCCCCGATATTTCATGTGGTGCGAGATCCGTTAAAAAGTACATGTTGGATCTCCGATATCGAGGGAGCTTTCCGTACCGCGGAATGTCCTCCCTAGAAAAAGGCGAGGTATGGTTCTAGTATGTTGCGGGAAGAAGCTAAGTTGTGGTGGGATGATAAAATCAACTTATATGGTGAAGCAATGTATGAGTTTTAAGTGGGAAGAGTTTAAGAAGGAATTTTTCAAAGAATACCGAACTTCTTCCGATCTTGATAGAATCCGGGACGAGTTGCACAATTTGCAACAAGGTTCAATGGACTTGGTTACTCTCAAGTCTACCTTCTTGGCAAAGACTCGTTTTTGTCCGGAATATGTTGGTGATGATCACAAGAGAATGAAAGATTTCTACCGTACCATGAATGATGAGTATAAGGGTAAGATTAGTTGAGGAGCGGCTAAGTCTTTCGAAGAGTTATTTGAATTGGCTCGGGGTTTTAAGCCGGAGGTTCCAAGGAGAAGTGATTTCACTTTTTCTAAGAGAAAGTTTGAAAGTTCTAGTTATTCTAACTTTTCAAACAAGAAGAACAAGAACAAGAAGGGTTCCGAAAGTGTCAATAGCGTGAAGAAGGGCGCTTCCAGTGGTTTTTCTTTTTTGTGCTACAATTGTGGGCAAGCGGGTCATATGGCTCGTGATTGTCCGAAACCATCTTCCGAACAAAAGCTCACTTGTTTTAATTGCGGTAAAGAAGGGCATAAGAAGCCGGAGTGTCCCGATTTGCGAAACGATAATGTTAAGCGTCTAGAGAAGGCGGCGGGTACGGCTAGGGGTCGCAACTATTTAATGACGAATGATGAAGCCAAGCAATCCAACGAAGTTGTCTCAGGTACTTTTGTGGTTAACTCTAATCCGGCACAGATACTTTTTGATAGTGGTGCCAATTTTTCGTTTGTGTCTCCAAAATTCGTGCCTAAACTTAGTAGACCGTTAGCTAAGTTAAGTCGTCCGGTAGAAGTTGAAATAACGGACGGCAAGACAGTGCTAGTGGTTGATGTGTGTAAGAATTGTGAATTTGTGTTTGGTGCCGAAAACTTTAAAATCGACCTCATCCCGATGACTTTGGGCGATTTTGATATCGTTGTTGGTATGGATTGGCTCGATCATAATAGAGGCGATATTGCATGCCATGAGAAATTTATTCATGTGAAGACCCCAAGTTGGGGAGAATTAATTATTCACGGTGATAAACGGAGAAGACTTGTGCCGCTATGCACTTTTGCACGGGCACGTCATTTCCTTGTTAGTGGTGGCATGGCTTTTCTTGCCCATGTTGTTGATACTCGTGATGAGCCACCACCCATTCGTGAAATTCCGGTGGTAAATGAGTTTGAAGACATTTTTTCGGATGAGTTACCGGGTGTTCCGGCGGAAAGACAAGTTGAATTTCGCATTGAGTTGGTTCCGGGAGCTACTCCCATTGCTAAAACTCCTTATCGTTTAGCGCTGATGGAAATACAAGAGTTGTTAAATCAAACCCAAGAGCTACTTGAAAAGGGTTTTATCCGACCGAGTGCTTCGCCTTGGGGCGCTCCGGTTTTATTTGTGAAAAAGAAGGATGGTAGTATGCTGATGTGCATCGATTATCGGGAGTTGAACAAAGTGACGATCAAGAATCGTTATCCATTACCTAGGATTGACGATTTGTTCGACCAACTCCAAGGTGCAACGTATTTCTCTAAAATCGACCTACGGTCCGGCTATCACCAAATGCGTGTCCGTGAGGAAGATATTGAGAAAACGGCTTTTCGAACGCGTTATGGGCATTTTGAGTTTGTAGTTATGCCTTTTGGTCTTACGAATGCACTAGCGGCATTCATGGATCTTATGAACTGAGTGTGCCAACCTATGTTGGACAAGTCGGTAATTGTGTTCATTGACGACATACTTGTTTATTCGAAGAGTATGAAAGAACATGAACTTCATTTGCGATGTGTGTTAAAGACGTTGCAGAAGAAGAAGTTGTATGCTAAATTCTCCAAATGTGAATTTTGGCTAAGGGAAGTTCAATTCCTTGGCCATATTGTGAATGAAAATGGTATTCAAGTAGATCCGGGGAAGATACAGACGGTGAAGAGTTAGAGACGACCGACTACGCCTATGGAAATCCGAAGTTTTCTCGGATTGGCCGGTTATTATCGTCGGTTTATCCAAGACTTTTCTAAGATCGTTTCGAAATTGACAAGGAAGAACGCGAGGTTTATTTGGGAGAACGAGCAAGAAATTACTTTTCAATTGTTAAAAGAAAAGTTGTGTCAAGCTCCGGTATTGTTGTTACCGGAAGGTGCGGAAGACATGACGATTTATTGTGATGCTTCGCTAAATGGGCTCGGGTGTGTTCTAATGCAAAGAGGTAAAGTCATCGCTTACACCTCTCGACAATTAAAGGAACACGAGATATCCGACTCATGATCTTGAGTTGGCGGCGGTTGTACATGCATTGAAAATTTGGAGCCATTACTTGTATGGTGTCAAGAGTACGATTTATTCGGATCATAAGAGTTTGAAACATCTCTTTAACCAAAGATATTTGAATTATCGTCAACGTAGGTGGATGGATGTAGTAAAAGATTATGATTGTGAAATACTTTATCATCCGGGCAAGGCGAATGTGGTCGCGGATGCGTTAAGTCGAAAGAGTCATCACCCGGCGTTACGATTGGGATTGTTACGTATGATTATTACAAACGATTTTCTTGAAAAACTTGGTGTGATTCAAATAGAGGCTTACGTTCACAACAAGCATGCTGAACGAATAGTGGGTCAATCAGAGTTCATTACTATGGGCTCGCGTGGTTTGTTGTCTTTTCAAGGAAGGGTGTGGGTGCCTAAGATGGGTGATTATCGGCAAGTACTACTTGATGAAGCACATAAGTCAACGTATTCCATTCATCTGGGCGCGACGAAAATGTATCTTGATTTAAGAAAAGAGTATTGGTGGCCGAGCATGAAACATGATGTTGTTATGTAGGTTGAGCAATGCGTCACGTGTTTACAAGTTAAAGCCGAGCATCAAAAGCTGTATGGTAAGTTGCAACCGTTAGAAATCCCGAAGTGGAAATGGGAGCACATTACCATGGATTTCATCACAAAGTTACCTAAAACGGCGAGAACCCAATTTGATTCGATTTGGGTGATAGTTGACCGATTGACAAAAAGTGCTTTGTTTCTTCCCATTCGGGAAGCGATATCGTCGGAGACCTTGGCTAAATTGTTTATCAAAGAGGTAGTCGCTCGACATGGGGTTCCTATATCTATTATTTCGGATCGAGATACCCGTTTTACATCTCGGTTTTGGGAAAAGTTTCATGACGATATGGGTACACAATTAAAATTGAGCACGGCATATCATCCTCAAACGGACGGTCAAACCGAACGTGCGAATCAAACATTAGAGGATATGTTACGGGCATGTATTATTGATTTCGGTGGTAGTTGGGACGAGCACTTACCTTTGGTGGAATTCTCGTATAATAATAGTTATCATATTAGTATCGAGATGCCACCATATGAGATGCTTTATGGGCGAATGAAACAACCCAACCCGTATTAAAACCGGCCCATAAAAATTTTTCCTTTTAATACGCGTTAAATAATACTTTAGGTCCCGTTACACATATTCCAAAATGTATTTGTTATCAAAGTAAGTTCATCGAACTTAAAACATACATTAATGATTTAAACTCCTTAATACAATGGTTCATTAATTAAATCGTAAACCGGTTATAATCATTATGACCCGACTAGTTACGTTTACACAAAACCGAGCATGGTGATTTGGGACTACGCTACCCAAATCCTAATCGAGTCCAAAAGCAAGATCTTCTAAAGCAACCTAGCCGAGATCTCTAATTCCCAAGCTTACCCGAGCCGCCAAGCATGCTAACCTATAAAAATATCAACAACGAGAGGGTAAGCTAAAGCTTAGTGAGTGAGAATATACTACATACATATATATGCATAAAATGGACACGCCACAAAATAGCAAATACCGCATACCGGAGCATCCAAACATAAAGGCAAGCTAGTCTAAGCATACCGTAAGATCACTAAGCAATGAGCTAAAGATACATCAACAAAATATAAGTTTGCCAACAACGATGTGAACAATGCCAATAAGCTACACCCGGAGGGTTAGCTATAACACGACAATACAACATTATATGTATACAATATATATGTATATATATATAAATATCTCTCGAATAACATAATTTGCTTACGCTTACAACACAATAACCATGGTTAACCAATCGTACAAGGGAACGATACTCGTAAGAGACCGTCGGAGTTCGTAACATCCATTAGCGTTACTTAAACACCGCGTAATCACTAATCCCCCGGGTGATGTCTTAAACACCGCGACTAATTCACCCCCATGACAATGTGGCGTCTTAAACACCGCGACGAATCCACACGTCAATCAAAATAATGAGTGGTGTCTTGAACACCGCGACAATTCCACTCCCATGACAGTGTGGTGTCTTAACCACCGCGACAATACCACATGCCAATCAAACAATGAGTAGTGTCTTAAACACCGCGACACTACTACTCGTTACTTAGAATGTGGTGTCTTGAACACCGTGACAATACCACATTCATACTACACAAATAAATACATTATATACGTACACGCATAATTATTCCACTCACAATATTAACCCTTCGCCATTGGGGTTATATAATCCACATCACACGCCCATGTGATAGAGTACACGCAAGGTGTGCACCTCGTCAAAGATGGTCAACCAAAACGCACAACCGTGCCAATTGGACCTACACACAAGTCCATCAATCCACCTATATGTGAAGTGAGCTCTATAACCGAGAACCACTTCACCCGACCCGCACCCATCCTACACATACATATGCATATAGGATATTAACACTCACCTTAAGCCTTGATGAATGCAACCAAGTAATCCGCAATTCGTCAATGGAAAGTACCTATTCCATTATCACAAATTCAACAACACACTTAGATTGGATTTACAAACCAACCCTATTTGACACTTAGTGCAAATTCGACCCAAATGTAATTCCAAGTACAAACCGCGCCCAAACTAACCAATAATTACTAACACGGGTGAAAATGGTCCTAATATGCCAAGTAAACCCAAACACAAGTGTTAAACACATGTCTCACCCATTTTGACACCAAAACCCTAATTTTGACCCATTAAGTCAAAATCTCACCGTTTACAAGTCTTGACACCAAAACACATTTAACTCGGTTTAATACTTCAACTTAATCCATTTTAAGTTTATAAACCTTAATAAATCAACAATCGGGTCAAAATCATCACCAAACCCTAATTTTGGCTCTAGTCAAAATTAGTCAACTCCAAGAACCCTAAATGTCCCCAAAACCTCAATAATCACTAATACTAGTGATTATACACCATTTACAAGTCTTACAAGCATGAACTTGCACACCAAACCCAAAACCCGACATTAACAACAATAAACCCGAATCTTGGTGTTAACCTTCAATTAACAACTAAATGGGTTTCACCTATGAATCATACAATCAAAAGCCCTAAACTTGAATGATGAACACGAAAATGAATTTCAGAGTTAGAGCTTACCACTAGTATCACCGTGTAGCTAAGAACGAGGAGAACACACTTGTCAACTACGCCAAGGATCAACTCCCGATCCTTCCATTCCAAAAATCCTTTTGAAATCAAATGGGTGTTTGAGTTTGAGAGGAAAAATGAAAAGAAAAGGGAAATTAAAATGAGAAATGAAATGAATGGATGAGGTTAAATTCTCAAATCTGGCTCAAACACAAAAAGACCAAATTTCCCTTGAACTTCATTTAAATTTACAAGAATCTGGTGCCAGTTCGCACCATTCGCCGCTCCGCGGCCTAATTCGTCGCGCCGCGACGATTGCCTCGAACTGGTGACTTTGTTAACAAGCTTTCTGATCTGGATTTATTCGAAACGCCGCGCCGCGGCTCCCTTTGTCGCGCCGCGACACCCAACGTGGCCTGACACATTTTCTCGCATACAAGACTTTAACACCCAAACATGTATCGAACCCTTCATACGCCTGTCGTACATACACAATACACCTATAAATCATGTACGGGGAAAAACGGGGTGTTACAACTCTCCCCCACTTAGACTCGATCACGTCCTCGTGATCCTTGTCATTTAACCAAACGGACCACACTTCACGGTCCTCAAACATAAGTCCAAACCGACTTTCCTAAGCAATTCTTCCCACTGAATTGCCTTTAACAACTAAATCGTCACCCGCGATTTATCAAATCCACAATCCGAGCACTAAAACCATGCTCATTCCCTAACATCGGGAAAACTCAACCAATCTCGTACAGAGATATCAACCCCTTAGCGTACCCTTACCGAGTACAACGCTGAAAGCAACCAAGTCTCAACCTAAGGTCAACAATCCGAAACGATGAAGACCGAACAAACGAATCCTGACGGATAACACCAATCACTAAACATCTCTTGTAGTGCGCAATACGATCAATACGCAACTACCGTAACATCATAATCAAAAGGCTAAAACCGATAGCGCCCAAAACGACTATGAAAACGCCAAATCCAAAGGTGTACAAAATCGACTATCGTCACACCCGTAACAACACGTGAGCGAAACACGGCTATCGCATCACTAATCATACCACATGGTCCTCGCGACCCCACCATCGGCGTATAAAAACACCCGATCGATCACACAACACGGTCCTTACGACCCCACCATTGGTGTATAAAACAACCAACAGATCAACATCACGGTCCTTAAGACCCCACCATCGGTGTATAAAACAACCGACAGATCACACAACACGAAGGCTGGCCGAAAACACACGCGCCTTAGTGAATTCGAACTACACGCGATTCACTACCATGATGAAGTCAGCGAACCCGAATATCATGCTTCACCAATCAATAATCTCATGATGAAGTCAGCGGACCCCGAAGGTCATGCTTCACCAATCTCAACACCGGATGAAGTCAGCGGACTCCGAAAGTCATGCTTCACCGATATAACACCTCGCTCATGATGAAGTCAGCGGACCCCGAAGGTCATGCTTCATCAATCAACGCCCTTTTGGCCTCGAACGACGAGTAGCGTAACATCGCGCTCTGCTACGCCATAGTGAATCCTAACGGATACCACTAACCATTCACATACACGAGCAAGAACCACCTATATCAAACATAGGCACAAAACAATTATTCTCTAGAAGAGAATCCGACACACACCTCCCTTAACCGAAGGATTTCACCTTGCTCGCCAAACGCGTCCATTATCTCTCAATCGAGATTTACCACACTACCACCTCGGTGATAATTCAAATCCAAACCATAAGTACAATTTATCCGAAATTGTAATCTACCACAAATCGACCAAAATCAGGTCTCGACACCATTTTCCAGATCTACCAAAAGCATCATCCGAAATCTCACACTAAAACTTCCTCGTGCGGGAGTGTAACTCCCCCATTTGGAACTACGTCCCATATCCACAACTCGTACAACCGTACAATGCTACCTAAGGTAGACTTTACAAAGATTGGGCTCACACGACCCGTCACCATATCTTGCTCCAGCCTTGAGTACACAAAGGATTTCAATCAATCCTTAAACACTTCGAGCAAAAAGTGTACCACGATTACACAAACCATACCTTCGCAATCATCCAATTGCTTTAGTTTGTCAAATTCCACCTAGTCACTCATGTACCTAAGGATTTCACTTCGGTACCCTAAGTACAATGTAACCGCAACATAATCGGAGTCGAACACCACACTAGTAGGTATAAAAGAGGCACCTAATGTCGCGTCATAAAGACTCCATTACCAACATACATCGAGATTCAAAACACTCGATCTCAAGGGTTTCAGCCCACCCGTCGAACCTCACGGTTCATCGACCTCAACACAAAAGCGAACACGCGCTTAACAACCGAACACCAACCCATTTCCATGGCTTGGTAGAAACATTTTACAAATATCAAGGAATGCTTGGTTACACCAAGTCTTACGCCCTTCGCCCGTCAATCAAAACGTCGTCATAGGGTACTTCCATTAGGAACGTCACCCATATCAATAACATGCACAATACAATGCATTTAATAAACTCAACTTCAAACGGCACTTAATAAATAATCAAAAGACATATTTATTAAAACGAAACGTACCTTAACGTCTCCTTGCCGCCCCCGTCCCCGCTAACTTGGGACATTTCGACTTACGATGTCCTTCTTCTTGGCAATTGAAGCACACCATGCCATCGCCTTTTGGTACCGAACATTCCCACGACTTGTGACCCCTTATGCCACAATTGTAACATCTAGACGCACTAGAATCCAATATACCCGTCCGTGTACCACCCGTGCTCACACTCGGACCCTTAGTCCTCTTACTCGGAGCACCATGCGAAACAACCCTTCTCTCGCTCGAAGGTTCACCCTTCTTTGATCGTGAATACGACTCGAAACCTCTAGCCACGGTGAATAATTCCGCAAACGATTTCGCGTGACCCCGGCTAATCTTATTCTTCAAGTCATCATTCAAGGTTCGATAGAAATCCTCCATCAACAACCAATCATTCCCTAAATACTCCGAGCAAAAACGAGTCTTCGCCATAAAGGTCGTCTTGAGAGTATTCAAATCCATAGATCCCTGTTGCAAGTTTCGCAACTCATCACGCAATTCCGACAAGTCGGCCGAAGTCCGGAACTCCTCGAAGAATTCCTTCTTAAAATCGTCCCACGATAATGCCATAAACGGCTCACCACCGACAAGATCAATCTTACCATCCAACCAATCCTTCGCCCTACCCCGCAATAAACTAGTAGCGAGTCTTGTCTTTTTATCGGGAGGGCATTCAATAGTACGAAAACACCCTTCAACATCCGAGATCCAAGTTATGCTTACTAAAGGATCCGATTTCCCGTCATACATCGGAGGTTTAGTCCTGATGAAGCTCTTAAGACAATGCTCCATTTCTCCACCATTTCGAAATTCGGAATACTTCCTATCCATTTCTTCTCGAAACGCACTCATTTGCTCCGCAACGGCGGCCGCAACTCTAGCGTTAAACTCAGCGTCGTTCGTCTCGATCCCATTTCTCGTCGCCATTCTAAGGAATGCAAAGCGGTTAGACCACGAACGTGTAGATCACACGCACAACACCGCCCCATCTTGCTAAACATTTGTCGTACATCACTTGCTAGACACGATTTGCACCCGTAATAAGGTTTGCAAGTCCTTATTACGCATACACGATGTATCGGCTCATTAGTACAACAACCGTCTCGCTCGATGATATATGGAAACACAAACAAAATTCTACGCGATATAAACACACGCGAGAATTATTATCACATCACAATAGCATATTAATAATATTCGCATTACTAATATAAACGTTAGTCAACCTATAAACAAGGCACTAGCTAGAACCCATTCCGACCCGTAATCCTACAAGTCCCGCAACAAATTAAGCACACACAAAAGTCTAAGTCTAGGCACCTATCTCAAGTCACCTAAATCCCTTAGACCATGCTCTGATACCACTTGAAACAACCCAACCCGTATTAAAACCGGCCCATAAAAATTTTTCCTTTTAATACGCGTTAAATAATACTTTAGGTCCCATTACACATATTCCAAAACGTATTTGTTATCAAAGTAAGTTCATCGAACTTAAAACATACATTAATGATTTAAACTCCTTAATACAATGGTTCATTAATTAAATCGTAAACCGGTTATAATCATTATGACCCGACTAGTTACGTTTACACAAAACCGAGCATGGTGATTTGGGACTACGCTACCCAAATCCTAATCGAGTCCAAAAGCAAGATCTTCTAAAGCAACCTAGCCGAGATCTCTAATTCCCAAGCTTACCCGAGCCACCAAGCATGCGAACCTATAAAAATATCAACAACGAGAGGGTAAGCTAACGCTTAGTGAGTGAGAATATACTACATACATATATATGCATAAAATGGACACGCCACAAAATAGCAAATACCGCATACCGGAGCATCCAAACATAAAGGCAAGCTAGTCTAAGCATACCGTAAGATCACTAAGCAATGAGCTAAAGATACATCAACAAAATATAAGTTTGCCAACAACGATGTGAACAATGCCAATAAGCTACACCCGGAGGGTTAGCTACAACACGACAATACAACATTATATGTATACAATATATATGTATACAATATATATGTATATATATATAAATATCTCTCGAATAACATAATTTGCTTACGCTTACAACACAATAACCAGGGTTAACCAATCGTACAAGGGAACGATACTCGTAAGAGACCGTCGGAGTTCGTAACATCCATTAGCGTTACTTAAACACCGCGTAATCACTAATCCCCTGGGTGATGTCTTAAACACCGCGACTAATTCACCCCCATGACAATGTGGCGTCTTAAACACCGCGACGAATCCACACGTCAATCAAAATAATGAGTGGTGTCTTGAACACCGCGACAATTCCACTCCCATGACAGTGTGGTGTCTTAACCACCGCGACAATACCACATGCCAATCAAACAATGAGTAGTGTCTTAAACACCGCGACACTACTACTCGTTACTTAGAATGTGGTGTCTTGAACACCGCGACAATACCACATTCATACTACACAAATAAATACATTATATACGTACACGCATAATTATTCCACTCACAATATTAACCCTTCGCCATTGGGGTTATATAATCCACATCACACGCCCATGTGATAGAGTACACGCAAGGTGTGCACCTCGTCAAAGATGGTCAACCAAAACGCACAACCGTGCCAATTGGACCTACACACAAGTCCATCAATCCACCTATATGTGAAGTGAGCTCTATAACCGAGAACCACTTCATCCGACCCGCACCCATCCTACACATACATATGCATATAGGATATTAACACTCACCTTAAGCCTTGATGAATGCAACCAAGTAATCCGCAATTCGTCAATGGAAAGTACCTATTCCATTATCACAAATTCAACAACACACTTAGATTGGATTTACAAACCAACCCTATTTGACACTTAGTGCAAATTCGACCTAAATGTAATTCCAAGTACAAACCGCGCCCAAACTAACCAATAATTACTAACACGGGTGAAAATGGTCCAAATATGCCAAGTAAACCCAAACATAAGTGTTAAACACATGTCTCACCCATTTTGACACCAAAACCCTAATTTTGACCCATTAAGTCAAAATCTCACCGTTTACAAGTCTTGACACCAAAACACATTTAACTCGGTTTAATACTTCAACTTAATCCATTTTAAGTTTATAAACCTTAATAAATCAACAATCGGGTCAAAATCATCACCAAACCCTAATTTTGGCTCTAGTCAAAATTAGTCAACTCCAAGAACCCTAAATGTCCCCAAAACCTCAATAATCACTAATACTAGTGATTATACACCATTTACAAGTCTTACAAGCATGAACTTGCACACCAAACCCAAAACCCAACATTAACAACAATAAACCCGAATCTTGGTGTTAACCTTCAATTAACAACTAAATGGGTTTCACCTATGAATCATACAATCAAAAGCCCTAAACTTGAATGATGAACACGAAAATGAATTTCGGAGTTAGAGCTTACCACTAGTATCACCGTGTAGCTAAGAACGAGGAGAACACACTTGTCAACTACGCCAAGGATCAACTCCCGATCCTTCCTTTCCAAAAATCCTTTTGAAATCAAATGGGTGTTTGAGTTTGAGAGGAAAAATGAAAAGAAAAGGGAAATTAAAATGAGAAATGAAATGAATGGATGAGGTTAAATCCTCAAATCTGGCTCAAACACAAAAAGACCAAATTGCCCTTGAACTTCATTTAAATTTACAAGAATCTGGTGCCAGTTCGCACCATTCGCCGCGCCGCGGCCTAATTCGTCGCGCCGCGACGATTGCCTCGAACTGGTGACTTTGTTAACAAGCTTTCTGATCTGGATTTATTCGAAACGCCGTGCCGCAGCTCCCTTTGTCGCGCCGCGACACCCAACGTGGCCTGACACATTTTCTCGCATGCAAGACTTTAACACCCAAACATGTATCGAACCCTTCATATGCCTGTCGTACATACACAATACACCTATAAATCATGTACGGGGAAAAACGGGGTGTTACAGCGAAGATGTCGAACTCCAATTTGTTGGGGTGAAGTGGGATAAAAGGAAATCGGGAGTACCGATTTGGTTTTAGAGTCGAATAGCAAGATTGATGTGATTCGGGATCATTTGAAAAAGGCGCAAGATAGAAAAAATTCGTATGCCGATAAACGTAGGCGAATGATCGTGTCATTAGACGAAATTGAGCTAAACAATAAGTTAGAGTATGTTGAGGAACCGGTTGCAATACTTGACGAAAAGGTGAAAAGATTGAGAAATAAAGAGGTGAGAACTTATAAGGTTTAATGGCGTCGAAGTATAGGTTCTTAGTTCACTTGGGAGCCCGAAGAGTTTGTTTTGGTCTATCTTCCTGCTTGTCATGCGGCGTGGATTGCGAGGGCGCAATCCGATTCAAGTGTGGGAGAGTTGTAAGATCCAGTTTTTTTCAGTTGAGTTGGACGCCATCCAACAAGGTGGGACGCCATCCAGTTTTGAAGGGCTGGACGCCGTCCAGAAATCTGGACGCCGTCCAGATGGCATGACGAGCCAGCTTTGGTATTTTGTTATTTAAAAAGGGGTAGTTTGGTAATTTCACTTTGTGGACGAATTTAAGACCCTAGATCAGTTTTGGTGAGCCTAATTACTCCTTTTCCATCTACTTTATCATCTTCCATTAAATCCTAGAGAGAGAGGAGGTTCTAGAGTGAGAGAGCTCCATTAAAGAAAGAAAGAGGTTGAATCGGGTCTTGGTGCGAGTTCTAAAGTTGTTCATCTAGTCGCTAGCTATGTGGTGATTATGTTGGTAAGTTATAAAACCTAATTTCTTTATTTAAATTGTGTTAAGGGTTAGGGTTGGGTTAGGGTTGCACTTAAAACCCATTTGTTAGTGATTTGGGGGTTTTGGGTAAGTTTGGGTCATGAAGACCCAAAAGATGACTAACCTAGGGTTTTGAAAAGTTAAAGTGTGTAAAGGGTCTTAAAGGCTTAGTAAATCGCTAGCACTTTTGTAGTTGTTGTTAGTGGGTGTCATTTGGGTTGTGGGTGACCCAAATGGGAGTGTTGACCTCGAAATGAGTCAAATGGGTCTCGGGTGACCTAGATTATTAAATGTGTATGAGAACACACTAAACTTATGATTATAAAGTGTTTAAGACCATATTTTGGCTAGTATTAGGGTTTTGTTAGTGTTGACCCAAATATTAGGGTTAGGGGTGCAAATGGGTCGGAATTGCATCTTGGGTCGGAATTGCACAAGAATGGGGAGTAAGTTGGTTGACCAACTTGAGTTGTGATTGATTATGTGCTAAATGTAATAGGTACGTTACATTGAAGGTGCGAGCTCGGTTATCTTTCGCAAAAGACTCTAAGGTGAGTGGAATAATTATATGCGTAGGTATATAATGTATTTATTTGTTGTAGCGTGAGATGTGAAGTGTCGAGGTGTTAAGACACCACGTTTCACGTGATGAGTGAAGCATCGAGGTGTTAAGATGCCACTCGAGGTGAAGCATCGAGGTATTAAGATGCCACCTAGGGGTGAAGTGTCGAGGTGTTAAGACGCCACTCCATAATAAAGGGTGAAGTGTCGAGGTGTTAAGACGCCACCCGAGGGAGAAGTATCGAGGTGTTAAGATGCCACCTGGGGGTTAGTGATACGAGGTGCTAAGTACACAAATGGATGTTGTGAACTCCTATGGCCTTTCGCGGGCGCCATTCCCTTGTACGATTGATTAACCATGGTTATTGTGTTGAGTTGTAAGCATATTATATGGTTCGAGTTATATACATATATATATGCCTTGTTATGCTAGCTTGTGATATAGGAGGTTAATAGCCTCGTACTTGAGATGTTAAGCCCTTTGTGTTGCTAGCATGTATGCGGTATTTGTGTAAGTGTGCAAGTAGGTATTTTATATATGTACGTGTATAACTATTGCATTCACTAAGCGTTAGCTTACCCTCGCGTTGTTTACCTTTTTAGGCTCCGGTGTGACAAAGGCAAAGGTATTCGGTTGGATTAGTGATCTCCCGCTTATTTTGATAGGGGATGCTTTTTGGTTAGCTTTTGGAAGTTCGGCCAAGATTTGGGTAGTTTAACCCCAAACACCATGCTCTAGTGTCGTTTGGAAATTAAACTTGTATTGGTCGAAACTTCTATTTTTGATCGAAACGCGTAAGACGGGTCGTTGTGGGCCCAATGTTGTAAAACTTTTTTTGATGATGGAAACCTCTTATTTTATTATATTGTAATACGTTGTAAAAAGGTTTTCGTTTAAAAGTGTCGGGAAGCGGGATTTTCGCTCATGTGATTTGGACCCGGGAGACAGCAGCTTCCAGACAATCTGGACACCGTCCAGATATGCTGGACGCCGTCCCGGTCTTAAGTGCTGGACGCCGTCCAGAAATCTGGACGCCGTCCAGTTCTACTACAGCAGATATTTTTTTTTCGTGTTTTTGGTAAATCGAAGTTGGGTTGTTACAGTTTAAGTGTATGTTGAGATGTTTTAGTGAATGATAATTGTTTGCGTACTTGGAAAGGGTGATAGTTTGTGATTTTCATATCGGTCATAATTGATTATTGCTTGTCGAAGTTTGTTGACTACGGTTGACTTATGCTTGAAATGTGGATTGTTTTCAATATGATCAGGGACTAATCTGAAATGTCCCGTTCTTATTGATTAAAAACGTTCCATATTAATTGATTTCGTTGCGAGGTTTTGACTGTAGTGACCCGAACTTTTCCATGTTTATATATATTAATTGAGATTAATATTTACATGATTAAATGTTTCCAACATGTTAAGCAATCAAACTTGTTAAGACTTGATTAATTGAAATATGTTTCATATAGACAATTGACCACCCAAGTTGACCGGCGATTCACGAACGTTAAAACTTGTAAAAACGACTTGATGATATATATATGGATATACATATGGTTAAAATGAGATTATGATAAGTAAGTATCTCCATAAGTATATTAACAATGAGTTATATACATATAAACAAGACTACTAACTTAAGGATTTCGAAACGAGACATATATGTAACGATTATCGTTGTAACGACATTTAAATGTATATATATCATATTAAGATATATTAATATATCATAATATCATGATAATATAATAATTTAACATCTCATTAGATATAATAAACAATGGGTTAACAACATTAATTGAGATCGTTAACTTAAAGGTTTCAAAACAACACTTACATGTAACGACTAACGATGACTTAACGACTCAGTTAAAATGTATATACATGTAGTGTTTTAATATGTATTTATACACTTTTGAAAGACTTCAATACACTTATCAAAATACTTCTACTTAACAAAAATGCTTACAATTACATTCTCGTTCAGTTTCATCAACAATTCTACTCGTATGCACCCGTATTCGTACTCGTACAATACACAGCTTTTAGATGTATGTACTATTGGTATATACACTCCAATGATCAGCTCTTAGCAGCCCATGTGAGTCACCTAACACATGTGGGAACCATCATTTGGCAACTAGCATGAAATATCTCATAAGATTACAAAAATATGAGTAATCATTCATGACTTATTTACATGAAAACAAAATTACATATCCTTTATATCTAATCCATACACCAACGACCAAAAACACCTACAAACACTTTCATTCTTCAATTTTCTTCATCTAATTGAACTCTCTCAAGTTCTATCTTCAAGTTCTAAGTGTTCTTCATAAATTCCAAAAGTTCTAGTTTCATAAAATCAAGAATACTTTCAAGTTTGCTAGCTCACTTCCAATCTTGTAAGGTGATCATCCAACCTCAAGAAATCTTTGTTTCTTACAGTAGGTTATCATTCTAATACAAGGTAATAATCATATTCAAACTTTGGTTCAATTTCTATAACTATAACAATCTTATTTCAAGTGATGATCTTACTTGAACTTGTTTTCGTGTCATGATTTTGCTTCAAGAACTTTGAGCCATCCAAGGATCCATTGAAGCTAGATCCATTTTTCTCTTTTCCAGTAGGTTCATCCAAGGAACTTAAGGTAGTAATGATGTTCATAACATCATTCGATTCATACATATAAAGCTATCTTATTCGAAGGTTTAAACTTGTAATCACTAGAACATAGTTTAGTTAATTCTAAACTTGTTCGCAAACAAAAGTTAATCCTTCTAACTTGACTTTTAAAATCAACTAAACACATGTTCTATATCTATATGATATGCTAACTTAATGATTTAAAATCTGGAAACACGAAAAACACCGTAAAACCGGATTTACGCCGTCGTAGTAACACCGCGGGCTGTTTTGGGTTAGTTAATTAAAAACTATGATAAACTTTGATTTAAAAGTTGTTATTCTGAGAAAATGATTTTTATTATGAACATGAAACTATATCCAAAAATTATGGTTAAACTCAAAGTGGAAGTATGTTTTCTAAAATGGTCATCTAGACGTCGTTCTTTCAACTGAAATGACTACCTTTACAAAAACGACTTGTAACTTATTTTTCCGACTAGAAACCTATACATTTTTTGTTTATATTCATAAAATAGAGTTCAATATGAAACCATAGCAATTTGATTCACTCAAAACGGATTTAAAATGAAGAAGTTATGGGTAAAACAAGATTGGATAATTTTTCTCATTTTAGCTACGTGAAAATTGGTAACAAATCTATTCCAACCATAACTTAATCAACTTGTATTATATATTATGTAATCTTGAGATACCATAGACACGTATACAATGTTTCGACCTATCATGTCGACACATCTATATATATTTCGGAACAACCATAGACACTCTATATGTGAATGTTGGAGTTAGCTATACAGGGTTGAGGTTGATTCCAAAATATATATAGTTTGAGTTGTGATCAATACTGAGATACGTATACACTGGGTCGTGGATTGATTCAAGATAATATTTATCGATTTATTTCTGTACATCTAACTGTGGACAACTAGTTGTAGGTTACTAACGAGGACAGCTGACTTAATAAACTTAAAACATCAAAATATATTAAAAGTGTTGTAAATATATTTTGAACATACTTTGATATATATGTATATATTGTTATAGGTTCGTGAATCAACCAGTGGCCAAGTCTTACTTCCCGACGAAGTAAAAATCTGTGAAAGTGAGTTATAGTCCCACTTTTAAAATCTAATATTTTTGGGATGAGAATACATGCAGGTTTTATAAATGATTTACAAAATAGACACAAGTACGTGAAACTACATTCTATGGTTGAATTATCGAAATCGAATATGCCCCTTTTTATTAAGTCTGGTAATCTAAGAATTAGGGAACAAACACCCTAATTGACGCGAATCCTAAAGATAGATCTATTGGGCTTAACAAACCCCATCCAAAGTACCGGATGCTTTAGTACTTCGAAATTTATATCATATCCGAAGGGTGTCCCGGAATGATGGGGATATTCTTATATATGCATCTTGTTAATGTCGGTTACCAGGTGTTCACCATATGAATGATTTTTATCTCTATGTATGGGATATGTATTGAAATATGAAATCTTGTGGTCTATTATTATGATTTGATATATATAGGTTAAACCTATAACTCACCAACATTTTTGTTGACGTTTTAAAGCATGTTTATTCTCAGGTGATTATTAAGAGCTTCCGCTGTCGCATACTTAAATAAGGACGAGATTTGGAGTCCATGCTTGTATGATATTGTGTAAAAACTGCATTCAAGAAACTTATTTTGTTGTAACATATTTGTATTGTAAACCATTATGTAATGGTCGTGTGTAAACAGGATATTTTAGATTATCATTATTTGATAATCTACGTAAAACTTTTAAACCTTTATTGATGAAATAAAGGTTATGGTTTGTTTTAAAATGAATGCAGTCTTTGAAAAACGTCTCATATAGAGGTCAAAACCTCGCAACGAAATCAATTAATATGGAACGTTTTTAATCAATAAGAACGGGACATTTCAGTTGGTATCAGAGCGTTGGTCTTAGAGAACCAGAATTTTGCATTAGTGTGTCTTATGTAGTTTGTTAGGATGCATTAGTGAGTCTGGACTTCGACCGTGTTTATTTGAAAAATGATTGCTTAACAAATTTTGTTGGAAACTATATATATTTAACATGTGAATATTATGTGATATATTAATCTCTTAACGCGTTTGATATTATGTGATAGATGTCTACCTCTAGAACAAGTCCCATTGACTCACCTAATAATAATGAAGAGTCAAATGTAAATTGGAATGATTTGTGGACTGATTCACAAGTTCCCGAAGAGGAACCGGAAGAAGAGTCGGAACCGGAAGAAGAATCGGAACCGGAAGAAGAATCGGAACCGGATGAAGAAATAGAACCGGTGGGGGAAATAATAAAACGGTTAAGTAAAAGAAAATCCTCAACCAACCGACCAAAGTTAATTATGGTCAATGGTGTTTCCGCCAAGGAAGCAAAATATTGGGAGGATTACCAATTCTCCGATGAATCGGATTTCGACGAGAATTCCGATGATGTTATAGAAATTACCCCAACTGAATTTAAAAAGGCAAAAGAAAATAATAAGGGAAAGGGCATAAAAATAGAGAAATCTAATTCCAACCCCGATGAACTTTATATGTATCGTCAACCCCCGAAGTCCTTAAGTTGTAATAATGACCCGGGAACCTCTAAACCACCAGGTTTTTCTAAACCAATGTGGACAACGACGGCTCGTATTAGGGGAACATCATATATCCCTAGAAACTTGGCAAAACGAACCAAAACCGAAGAAGAAGAAACGAGCGAGTCGGAATAAGATAGTTGTATTCGTGTGGTGTAATATATGGAATATAGTGTTCTTATGCTTTATGATATATGTAAAAATTGCTTGTATTAATAAGTATTTTTTTTATGAATCTAACTCTTGTCTATTTTACAGTTTAAAAACACAAAATGGATAGACAACCCAATATTTTAAGAGACCTACCCGGAGACATGATTGATGAAATCTTGTCTAGAGTCGGCCAGAATTCTTCGGCACAACTATTTAAGGCGAGATCAGTTTGTAAGACATTCGAAGAACGTTCCAAAAATGTCTTGGTTTATAAGAGACTTTCGTTTGAAAGATGGGGGATATCACATTGGGAAACCCATAAATTACGATGTGTTTACTTTGACGCATATATTGCGGGGAACCCAAATGCTATTTTACGCAACGGGTTAAGAAATTATTTTGACTCAATATATCCGAATATTGGACTTCGTGATTTAGAAAAAGCGGCTAACATGCAACATAAAGAAGCATGTTATGCTTACGGATTAGTAATGTTCGCTTCTCACCAAAGTGAGAACAAGAACATCGGGCTACAACTATTAAACAAAACGTTTCCACAAGTGACGGAGTCGGTAATTGGGGTAAGAAATGAGGTTTTTAGATTATTACGGGACTGTTGGACATTACGTAACCCTCGTCCCTTTGATGACGTTACAACACGCTGTCTTATCAACGGCCATAACGGTTATGTTGCACAAGACCAAGGATGGGAAGTAGTCCTAGTAAAACCAGAATGCATGACTTGTTTCTGGACGTATGAATTACGTGTCTTTATTGCCTTTGCCGAACGACTTGTGTACTAGCTAGAATTGTCTTCACAACTATCTTGTATCAAAGTTATTGTGTGCTATATTTCATGCTTTATGTAAAATAAGCGGTATTGTAAGTTTGTAAAATATTGTATAAAAGTTTGAACGCGAAATATTATTACAATCAGTTTTTCATATAGAATTGTAGTAGTTGAATTGTATATTAGCTACTAAGTATGAACTTAACGGGTAGGTACTACCCAAATTTAAACTTATAAAACGCTAATATGAAGAAAAAGCTTTTATAAATGAGTTCATATTATGCTACGAAATACTATTAACTACTCTTAATATTCTGTATGATTAACTTGTTCCATTTAACTATTTTGAAGGAAATGGCACCGACTACTCGACACACCGTGAATATGAATGAAGAGGAATTCCGTACTTTTCTAGCTTCAAACATAGCCGCAGTACAGGCTGCGCTATATACCAACAATAACCTTGGATCTGGCAGTACAGGAAATCGTGTAGGATGCACCTACAAAGAATTCACTGCCTGCAAACCTTTGGAATTTGATGGAACCGAAGGACCGATCGGATTGAAACGGTGGACCGAGAAGGTCGAATCGGTGTTTGCCATAAGTAAGTGTACTGAAGAGGACAAAGTGAAGTACGCTACGCATACCTTTACAGGTTCTGCGTTAACATGGTGGAATACCTATCTAGAGCAAGTGGGACAAGATGATGCGTACGCACTACCGTGGTCAGCATTCAAGCACTTGATGAACGAGAAGTACCGTCCCAGAACCGAGGTCAATAAGCTCAAGACAGAACTTAGAGGGTTACGAACCCAAGGATTTGATATTACCACGTATGAAAGACGATTCACAGAATTGTGCCTATTGTGTCCGGGAGCATTCGAAGATGAGGAAGAGAAGATCGACGCGTTTGTGAAAGGATTACCAGAAAGAATCCAAGAAGATATAAGTTCACACGAGCCCGCCTCCATACAACAGGCATGTAGAATGGCTCACAAACTAGTGAACCAGATTGAAGAAAGAATTAAAGAACAGACTGCTGAAGAGGCCAATGTGAAGCAAGTCAAAAGAAAGTGGGAGGAAAACGGCGATAAGAATCACCAATACAATAACAACAGCAATTATAACAATAATCGCAACAACTATCCTAACAATCGCAACATCAATCGCAACTACAACAAACGGCCCAACAACAACAACAACAACAACAACAACAACAACAGCAACTACAACAATCATCCCAACAACAATAATAACCGCAACAACAACAACAATCAGAAGCAACTATGCCAAAGGTGTGAAAAGAATCACTCGGGGTTCTGCACCAAATTTTGCAACAAGTGTAAAAGAAATGGTCATAGCGCGGCGAAGTGTGAGGTCTACGGACCAGGGTTAATAGAACGAAAGGAACAAATGGTGTCGGAACGAGTAATGGCGGAGCAAGTAGTGTCGGAGCAAGTTATGCCAATGTAGTTTGTTATAAATGTGGAAAACCAGGCCACATTATTAGAAATTGCCCGAACCAGGAGAACACGAATGGACAAGGCCGTGGAAGAGTTTTCAATATTAATGCGGTAGAGGCACAGGAAGACCCGGAGCTTGTTACGGGTACGTTTCTTATTGACAATAAATCTGCTTACGTTTTATTTGATTCGGGTGCGGATAGAAGCTATATGAGTAGAGATTTTTGTGCTAAATTAAGTTGTCCATTGACGCCTTTGGATAGTAAATTTTTACTCGAATTAGCAAATGGTAAATTAATTTCAGCAGATAATATATGTCGGAATCGAGAAATTAAACTGGTTAGCGAAACATTTAAGATTAATTTGATACCAGTAGAGTTAGGGAGTTTTGATGTGATAATCGGTATGGACTGGTTGAAAGAAGTGAAAGCGGAGATCGTTTGTTACAAAAATGCAATTCGCATTATACGAGAAAAAGGAAAACCCTTAATGGTGTACGGAGAAAAGGGCAACACGAAGCTACATCTTATTAGTAATTTGAAGGCACAAAAACTAATAAGAAAAGGTTGCTATGCTGTTCTAGCACACGTCGAGAAAGTACAAACTGAAGAAAAGAGCATCAATGATGTTCCCATTGCAAAAGAATTTCCCGATGTATTTCCGAAAGAATTACCGGGATTACCCCCACATCGATCCGTTGAATTTCAAATAGATCTTGTACCAGGAGCTGCACCAATAGCTCGTGCTCCTTACAGACTCGCACCCAGCGAGATGAAAGAACTGCAAAGCCAATTACAAGAACTTTTAGAGCGTGGTTTCATTCGACCAAGCACATCACCGTGGGGAGCTCCTGTTTTGTTTGTCAAGAAGAAAGATGGTACATTCAGGTTGTGTATCGACTACCGAGAGTTGAACAAACTTACCATCAAGAACCGCTACCCACTACCGAGAATCGACGACTTATTTGATCAACTACAAGGCTCGTCTGTTTATTCAAAGATTGACTTACGTTCCGGGTATCATCAAATGCGGGTGAAAGAAGATGATATTCCAAAGACTGCTTTCAGAACACGTTACGGTCATTACGAGTTTATGGTCATGCCGTTTGGTTTAACTAATGCACCAGCTGTGTTCATGGACCTTATGAACCGAGTGTGTGGACCATACCTTGACAAGTTTGTCATTGTTTTCATTGATGACATACTTATTTACTCAAAGAATGACCAAGAACACGGTGAACATTTGAGAAAGGTGTTAGAAGTATTGAGGAAGGAAGAATTGTACGCTAAGTTTTCAAAGTGTGCATTTTGGTTGGAAGAAGTTCAATTCCTCGGTCACATAGTGAACAAAGAAGGTATTAAGGTGGATCCGACAAAGATAGAAACTGTTGAAAAGTGGGAAACCCCGAAAACTCCGAAACACATACGCCAGTTTTTAGGACTAGCTGGTTACTACAGAAGGTTCATCCAAGACTTTTCCAGAATAGCAAAACCCTTGACTGCATTAACGCATAAAGGGAAGAAATTTGAATGGAATGATGAACAAGAGAAAGCGTTTCAGTTATTGAAGAAAAAGCTAACTACGGCACCTATATTGTCATTGCCTGAAGGGAATGATGATTTTGTGATTTATTGTGACGCATCAAAGCAAGGTCTCGGTTGTGTATTAATGCAACGAACGAAGGTGATTGCTTATGCGTCTAGACAATTGAAGATTCACGAACAAAATTATACGACGCATGATTTGGAATTAGGCGCGGTTGTTTTTGCATTAAAGACTTGGAGGCACTACTTATATGGGGTCAAAAGTATTATATATACCGACCACAAAAGTCTTCAACACATATTTAATCAGAAACAACTGAATATGAGGCAGCGTAGGTGGATTGAATTATTGAATGATTATGACTTTGAGATTCGTTACCACCCGGGAAAGGCAAATGTGGTAGCCGATGCCTTGAGCAGGAAGGACAGAGAACCCATTCGAGTAAAATCTATGAATATAATGATTCATAATAACCTTACTACTCAAATAAAGGAGGCACAACAAGGAGTTTTAAAAGAGGGAAATTTAAAGGATGAAATACCCAAAGGATCGGAGAAGCATCTTAATATTCGGGAAGACGGAACCCGGTATAGGGCTGAAAGGATTTGGGTACCAAAATTTGGAGATATGAGAGAAATGGTACTTAGAGAAGCTCATAAAACCAGATACTCAATACATCCTGGAACGGGGAAGATGTACAAGGATCTCAAGAAACATTTTTGGTGGCCGGGTATGAAAGCCGATGTTGCTAAATACGTAGGAGAATGTTTGACGTGTTCTAAGGTCAAAGCTGAGCATCAGAAACCATCAGGTCTACTTCAACAACCCGAAATCCCGGAATGGAAATGGGAAAACATTACCATGGATTTCATCACTAAATTGCCAAGGACTGCAAGTGGTTTTGATACTATTTGGGTAATAGTTGATCGTCTCACCAAATCAGCACACTTCCTACCAATAAGAGAAGATGACAAGATGGAGAAGTTAGCACGACTGTATTTGAAGGAAGTCATCTCCAGACATGGAATACCAATCTCTATTATCTCTGATAGGGATGGCAGATTTATTTCAAGATTCTGGCAGACATTACAGCAAGCATTAGGAACTCGTCTAGACATGAGTACTGCCTATCATCCACAAACTGATGGGCAGAGCGAAAGGACGATACAAACGCTTGAAGACATGCTACGAGCATGTGTTATTGATTTCGGAAACAGTTGGGATCGACATCTACCATTAGCAGAATTTTCCTACAACAACAGCTACCATTCAAGCATTGAGATGGCGCCGTTTGAAGCACTTTATGGTAGAAAGTGCAGGTCTCCGATTTGTTGGAGTGAGGTGGGGGATAGACAGATTACGGGTCCGGAGATTATACAAGAAACTACCGAGAAGATCATCCAAATTCAACAACGGTTGAAAACCGCCCAAAGTCGACAAAAGAGCTACGCTGACATTAAAAGAAAAGATATAGAATTTGAAATTGGAGAGATGGTCATGCTTAAAGTTTCACCTTGGAAAGGCGTTGTTCGATTTGGTAAACGAGGGAAATTAAATCCAAGGTATATTGGACCATTCAAGATTATTGATCGTGTCGGACCAGTAGCTTACAGACTTGAGTTACCTCAACAACTCGCGGCTGTACATAACACTTTCCACGTCTCGAATTTGAAGAAATGTTTTGCTAAAGAAGATCTCACTATTCCGTTAGATGAAATCCAAATCAACGAAAAACTCCAATTCATCGAAGAACCCGTCGAAATAATGGATCGTGAGGTTAAAAGACTTAAGCAAAACAAGATACCAATTGTTAAGGTTCGATGGAATGCTCGTAGAGGACCCGAGTTCACCTGGGAGCGTGAAGATCAGATGAAGAAGAAATACCCGCATCTATTTCCAGAAGATTCGTCAACACCTTCAACAGCTTAAAATTTCGGGACGAAATTTATTTAACGGGTAGGTACTGTAGTGACCCGAACTTTTCCATGTTTATATATATTAATTGAGATTAATATTTACATGATTAAATGTTTCCAACATGTTAAGCAATCAAACTTGTTAAGACTTGATTAATTGAAATATGTTTCATATAGACAATTGACCACCCAAGTTGACCGGCGATTCACGAACGTTAAAACTTGTAAAAACGACTTGACGATATATATATGGATATACATATGGTTAAAATGAGATTATGATAAGTAAGTATCTCCATAAGTATATTAACAATGAGTTATATACATATAAACAAGACTACTAACTTAAGGATTTCGAAACGAGACATATATGTAACGATTATCGTTGTAACGACATTTAAATGTATATATATCATATTAAATATATTAATATATCATAATATCATGATAATATAATAATTTAACATCTCATTAGATATAATAAACAATGGGTTAACAACATTAATTGAGATCGTTAACTTAAAGGTTTCAAAACAACACTTACATGTAACGACTAACGATGACTTAACGACTCAGTTAAAATGTATATACATGTAGTGTTTTAATATGTATTTATACACTTTTGAAAGACTTCAATACACTTATCAAAATACTTCTACTTAACAAAAATGCTTACAATTACATTCTCGTTCAGTTTCATCAACAATTCTACTCGTATGCACCCGTATTCGTACTCGTACAATACACAGCTTTTAGATGTATGTACTATTGGTATATACACTCCAATGATCAGCTCTTAGCAGCCCATGTGAGTCACCTAACACATGTGGGAACCATCATTTGGCAACTAGCATGAAATATCTCATAAGATTACAAAAATATGAGTAATCATTCATGACTTATTTACATGAAAACAAAATTACATATCCTTTATATCTAATCCATACACCAACGACCAAAAACACCTACAAACACTTTCATTCTTCAATTTTCTTCATCTAATTGAACTCTCTCAAGTTCTATCTTCAAGTTCTAAGTGTTCTTCATAAATTCCAAAAGTTCTAGTTTCATAAAATCAAGAATACTTTCAAGTTTGCTAGCTCACTTCCAATCTTGTAAGGTGATCATCCAACCTCAAGAAATCTTTGTTTCTTACAGTAGGTTATCATTCTAATACAAGGTAATAATCATATTCAAACTTTGGTTCAATTTCTATAACTATAACAATCTTATTTCAAGTGATGATCTTACTTGAACTTGTTTTCGTGTCATGATTTTGCTTCAAGAACTTTGAGCCATCCAAGGATCCATTGAAGCTAGATCCATTTTTCTCTTTTCCAGTAGGTTCATCCAAGGAACTTAAGGTAGTAATGATGTTCATAACATCATTCGATTCATACATATAAAGCTATCTTATTCGAAGGTTTAAACTTGTAATCACTAGAACATAGTTTAGTTAATTCTAAACTTGTTCGCAAACAAAAGTTAATCCTTCTAACTTGACTTTTAAAATCAACTAAACACATGTTCTATATCTATATGATATGCTAACTTAATGATTTAAAATCTGGAAACACGAAAAACACCGTAAAACCGGATTTACGCCGTCGTAGTAACACCGCGGTCTGTTTTGGGTTAGTTAATTAAAAACTATGATAAACTTTGATTTAAAAGTTGTTATTCTGAGAAAATGATTTTTATTATGAACATGAAACTATATCCAAAAATTATGGTTAAACTCAAAGTGAAAGTATGTTTTCTAAAATGGTCATCTAGACGTCGTTCTTTCAACTGAAATGACTACCTTTACAAAAACGACTTGTAACTTATTTTTCCGACTAGAAACCTATACATTTTTTGTTTATATTCATAAAATAGAGTTCAATATGAAACCATAGCAATTTGATTCACTCAAAACGGATTTAAAATGAAGAAGTTATGGGTAAAACAAGATTGGATAATTTTTCTCATTTTAGCTACGTGAAAATTGGTAACAAATCTATTCCAACCATAACTTAATCAACTTGTATTATATATTATGTAATCTTGAGATACCATAGACACGTATACAATGTTTCGACCTATCATGTCGACACATCTATATATATTTCGGAACAACCATAGACACTCTATATGTGAATGTTGGAGTTAGCTATACAGGGTTGAGGTTGATTCCAAAATATATATAGTTTGAGTTGTGATCAATACTGAGATACGTATACACTGGGTCGTGGATTGATTCAAGATAATATTTATCGATTTATTTCTGTACATCTAACTGTGGACAACTAGTTGTAGGTTACTAACGAGGACAGCTGACTTAATAAACTTAAAACATCAAAATATATTAAAAGTGTTGTAAATATATTTTGAACATACTTTGATATATATGTATATATTGTTATAGGTTCGTGAATCAACCAGTGGCCAAGTCTTACTTCCCGACGAAGTAAAAATCTGTGAAAGTGAGTTATAGTCCCACTTTTAAAATCTAATATTTTTGGGATGAGAATACATGCAGGTTTTATAAATGATTTACAAAATAGACACAAGTACGTGAAACTACATTCTATGGTTGAATTATCGAAATCGAATATGCCCCTTTTTATTAAGTCTGATAATCTAAGAATTAGGGAACAAACACCCTAATTGACGCGAATCCTAAAGATAGATCTATTGGGCTTAACAAACCCCATCCAAAGTACCGGATGCTTTAGTACTTCGAAATTTATATCATATCCGAAGGGTGTCCCGGAATGATGGGGATATTCTTATATATGCATCTTGTTAATGTCGGTTACCAGGTGTTCACCATATGAATGATTTTTATCTCTATGTATGGGATATGTATTGAAATATGAAATCTTGTGGTCTATTATTATGATTTGATATATATAGGTTAAACCTATAACTCACCAACATTTTTGTTGACGTTTTAAAGCATGTTTATTCTCAGGTGATTATTAAGAGCTTCCGCTGTCGCATACTTAAATAAGGACGAGATTTGGAGTCCATGCTTGTATGATATTGTGTAAAAACTGCATTCAAGAAACTTATTTTGTTGTAACATATTTGTATTGTAAACCATTATGTAATGGTCGTGTGTAAACAGGATATTTTAGATTATCATTATTTGATAATCTACGTAAAACTTTTAAACCTTTATTGATGAAATAAAGGTTATGGTTTGTTTTAAAATGAATGCAGTCTTTGAAAAACGTCTCATATAGAGGTCAAAACCTCGCAACGAAATCAATTAATATGGAACGTTTTTAATCAATAAGAACGGGACATTTCATTGACCTCTATATGAGACGTTTTTCAAAGACCGCATTCATTTTAAAACAAACCATAACCTTTATTTCATCAATAAAGGTTTAAAAAGCTTTACGTAGATTATCAAATAATGATAATCTGAAATATCCTGTTTACACACGACCATTACATAATGGTTTACAATACAAATATGTTACAACAAAATAAGTTTCTTGAATGCAGTTTTTACACAATATCATACAAGCATGGACTCCAAATCTCGTCCTTATTTAAGTATGCGACAGCGGAAGCTCTTAATAATCACCTGAGAATAAACATGCTTAAAACGTCAACAAAAATGTTGGTGAGTTATAGGTTTAACCAATATATATCAAATCATAATAATAGACCACAAGATTTCATATTTCAATACACATCCCATACATAGAGATAAAAATCATTCATATGGTGAACACCTGGTAACCGACATTAACAAGATGCATATATAAGAATATATCCCCATCATTCCAGGACACCCTTCGGATATGATATAAATTTTGAAGTACTAAAGCATCCGGTACTTTGGATGGGGTTTGTTAGGCCCAATAGATCTATCTTTAGGATTTGCGTCAATTAGGGTGTCTGTTCCCTAATTCTTAGATTACCAGACTTAATAAAAAGGGGCATATTCGATTTCGATAATTCAACCATAGAATGTAGTTTCACGTACTTGTGTCTATTTTGTAAATCATTTATAAAACCTGCATGTATTCTCATCCCAAAAATATTAGATTTTAAAAGTGGGACTATAACTCACTTTCACAGATTTTTACTTCGTCGCGAAGTAAGACTTGGCCACTGGTTGATTCACGAACCTATAACAATATATACATATATATCAAAGTATGTTCAAAATATATTTACAACACTTTTAATATATTTTGATGTTTTAAGTTTATTAAGTCAGCTGTCCTCGTTAGTAACCTACAACTAGTTGTCCACAGTTAGATGTACAGAAATAAATCGATAAATATTATCTTGAATCAATCCACGACCCAGTGTATACGTATCTCAGTATTGATCACAACTCAAACTATATATATTTTGGAATCAACCTCAACCCTGTATAGCTAACTCCAACATTCACATATAGAGTGTCTATGGTTGTTCCGAAATATATATAGATGTGTCGACATGATAGGTCGAAACATTGTATACGTGTCTATGGTATCTCAAGATTACATAATATACAATACAAGTTGATTAAGTTATGGTTGGAATAGATTTGTTACCAATTTTCAAGTAGCTAAAATGAGAAAAATTATCCAATCTTGTTTTACCCATAACTTCTTCATTTTAAATCCGTTTTGTGTGAATCAAATTGCTATGGTTTCATATTGAACTCTATTTTATGAATCTAAACAGAAAAAGTATAGGTTTATAGTCGGAAAAATAAGTTACAAGTCGTTTTTGTAAAGGTAGTCATTTCAGTCGAAAGAACGACGTCTAGATGACCATTTTAGAAACCATACTTCCACTTTGAGTTTAACCATAATTTTTGGATATAGTTTAATGTTCATAATAAAAATCATTTTCTTAGAATAACAACTTTTAAATCAAAGTTTATCAGAGTTTTTAATTAACTAACCCAAAACAGCCCGCGGTGTTACTACGACGGCGTAAATCCGGTTTTACGGTGTTTTTCGTGTTTCCAGGTTTTAAATCATTAAGTTAGCATATCATATAGATATAGAAAATGTGTTTAGTTGATTTTAAAAGTCAAGTTAGAAGGATTAACTTTTGTTTGCGAACAAGTTTAGAATTAACTAAACTATGTTCTAGTGATTACAAGTTTAAACCTTCGAATAAGATAGCTTTATATGTATGAATCGAATGATGTTATGAACATCATTACTATCTTAAGTTCCTTGGATAAACCTACTGGAAAAGAGAAAAATGGATCTAGCTTCAACGGATCCTTGGATGGCTCGAAGTTCTTGAAGCAGAATCATGACACGAAAACAAGTTCAAGTAAGATCATCACTTGAAATAAGATTGTTATCGTTATAGAAATTGAACCAAAGTTTGAATATGATTATTACCTTGTATTAGAATGATAACCTACTGTAAGAAACAAAGATTTCTTGAGGTTGGATGATCACCTTACAAGATTGGAAGTGAGCTAGCAAACTTGAAAGTATTCTTGATTTTATGTAACTAGAACTTGTAGAATATATGAAGAACACTTAGAACTTGAAGATAGAACTTGAGAGAGATCAATTAGATGAAGAAAATTGAAGAATGAAAGTGTTTATAGGTGTTTTTGGTCGTTGGTGTATGGATTAGATATAAAGGATATGTAATTTTGTTTTCATGTAAATAAGTCATGAATGATTACTCATATTTTTGTAATTTTATGAGATATTTCATGCTAGTTGCCAAATGATGGTTCCCACATGTGTTAGGTGACTCACATGGGCTGCTAAGAGCTGATCATTGGAGTGTATATACCAATAGTACATACATCTAAAAGCAGTGTATTGTACGAGTACAAATACGGGTGCATACGAGTAGAATTGTTGATGAAACTGAACGAGGATGTAATTGTAAGCATTTTTGTTAAGTAGAAGTATTTTGATAAGTGTATTGAATTCTTTCAAAATTGTATAAATACATATTAAAACACTACATGTATATACATTTTAACTGAGTCGTTAAGTCATCGTTAGTCGTTACATGTAAGTGTTGTTTTGAAACCTTTAGGTTAACGATCTTGTTAAATGTTGTTAACCCAATGTTTATAATATCAAATGAGATTTTAAATTATTATATTATCATGATATTATCATGTATGAATATCTCTTAATATGATATATATACATTAAATGTCTTTACAACGATAATCGTTACATATATGTCTCGTTTAAAAATCATTAAGTTAGTAGTCTTGTTTTTACATATATAGTTCATTGTTAATATACTTAATGATATGTTTACTTATCATAGTATCATGTTAACTATATATATATATATATATATATATATATATATATATATATATATATATATATATATATATCCATATATATGTCATTACAAGTTTTAACGTTCGTGAATCACCGGTCAACTTGGGTGGTCAATTGTCTATATGAAACATATTTCAATTAATCAAGTCTTAACAAGTTTGATTGCTTAACATGTTGGAAACATTTAATCATGTAAATATCAATCTCAATTAATATATATATAAACATGGAAAAGTTTGGGTCACTACATAATATTTAATGCTAATGGCAATGTTTTGCTTTTGTGTTTGGTTTGTTTGGTGTTTGTTGATGCAGAAGCAAGGAATCTCAAATGCTCAAAGGGAGGAAGAGAGACTTTTGGAAATTCAAACCAATCCTGAAAATTGGTTACAAGCGTTAAGGGATGATGAAGAGTATGCCAGAAGGTTTGGATATATTAGAAGGCGTCTCATCACAGGTACTTGGTATTTAGACTGGGCCCCGCTAGAACAAGCGGGAAGACATTTGAGAACTCATCTCCAAGGGGTGCTTACATGCGTAAAACAACCGGGGAACCATTTCATTCACGCATGGGAGCAGGCGTTTTTGTGTACGGATGTTATTTTTGAGGAATTGGTGTGGGAATTCTTCTCCACATTGACTTTTAATCCTCGCCGTGCAGTTTCAGATACGAGTTTCTTACAATTTCGCTTAGGAGGGATGGATAGGGAGATGAGTAGGTTTGATCTTTGTCGGGCATTAAATTTGTACCCCGAAATGGATGATTTCATTTTAGGACATTATTTGAATGAAATTAAATTTTATGGTGCCGAGTTCTTTAATGCACAACAATATTGATATCAATTGAGTGGGAAGAATCCATTTGTGTCTAGTGAATCAAAGGGGTCGGACATTCGGGACAAAGATGCAAGATTAATTCAGAGGTTGTTGGGTTGTACATTTTGTGCATGAGTGAATGGGTATGACAAGGTGACAAATCATGATTTGTGGTCCATTTATATGATTAAGCATGGACAGTTTGCTGATTTGGCGAATTTGGTAGGTGAGTATTTGCGTATGCATGCGATGGAGAAGCAAAAGGCAAAACCACTTTTGGGTGGTCATTATGTTACTAAAATTACTTGGATTTTCAATATTAACTTCACTCGTTGTACACCGGCTCGGGATTCAATGAAACCATTCGGGGTTCGATTTTATATTAATGCAAAAATTTTGATGTGGAACTCGGATCGGTCTATGTTAGTTGAATATGTTGAGCCGTCTCAACAAGGTGGGTCGAGGGTCGATAATGTTCAACTCGGATCGGTCTATGTTAGTTGAATATGTTGAGCCGTCTCAACAAGGTGGGTCGAGGGTCGATAATTTTGATGTGGAACTTGGGGTGTTTCGGAGACAGTTTGGAATGATTTGGTTTCGAGGGTCGATAATGTTCAAATCGGTGTGTCAGATAAATTTGATGAGTTTCGGGGAGAACAACGGTCGCATAATGACCGTATGTGGGAAAGTCAGCAATGGGTCGATGAGAGGTCGGCTGAGTCCTTACATGACCAGCAATGGATGGCATATGGAAACGATTGGCAAAGGCACAATGCTCGTCTTTTCTACTACAACCCGGATCATTATTATGGTACTACTGCTCAGACACCAGTGTATTATCGTAGTCCAGTTTGGCCACGAGTGCAGGCCCCAATTTATAGTGAGCAGGAAAGGTTGGACGATGCGCATCAGAGGTTTCAGCAGCAGTATCCGTACGGCAATTGGCCGTATGATGGTTTTCAGTGAGGAGGGCCTGCGAGCCCGATGATCATGTTGTATTTTGTTTGCAAACATTTTTATTTGGTTCTGTACTTGGATAATTATTTACTTTAATTATGTACTGTGGATTTATTCGGGGACAAGGCGTTTCGGTACCGGGTGGTGCCACCTTGTCCCGTTTTATGTAGTTTGTTTTTATTTTCTTAGGTTTGTTGGTGAAACGATTTTTCAAGTCTGGCATTAAGTTCAGCAAAACTGCATGATTGATGATATTGGTGTGATGATCAGGAATGGACGATGTTCTTATGCTGGCAGTCAGTTCAGCGCCATCTGTCACTGCCATTCCGCGATCAGTGGTTAACTCGATAAGTTTTTATATTTTCTTTCTCATATAACCCTTTCGATTTTTATCTATTTTTGATCTCAAGTGATGGGGACATTACTTGATCTCAAGTGTGGGGTGGGGGATGTAAAATCTCTCGGGTTGGTTGTTAATGGAATCATCATCATATTAGTTTTGATTTAAAAAGACTTGACGTTTCACGGGTTTTGGTCGTAAAAAAAAATTTGAAAAATTAGGGGTAAAATAAAAAAAACAGAAAAGTTAGTTTAAAAATAAAATAAAAAAGTAGAAAAACAATTGAAAATTCGGCCAAAACCTTTATTCTGAAAATTGGCTTGGTATTTTATGGTATATTTCGTGTTTTCAAAGAAGCCAAAATTGTTTCACATGTTCATTATTTTGAACATGAAATCCTACGAGTTCGAAGAACTCAATAGTAGGTCACCTGTACCAAAAAGGGTGTAAACCGTGAGAGAGCGGTGATTGCATAGCGTGATTGTGACCGAATCACGTGCCAGATCACAAACTTTTGGTTACTTGGTATAGCAGACTTCCGAAACTATATCATTTTATTATTACATCATTTAATGGTGTGATACTGTGGGAAGAGGAGCTTAGAGCTTCACCAGTGTTATCCTTTTTAGGAACAATAGCTACGTGCTTGTGTTTGCTTAGACAACACAAACCATAGCCAAAAGCTATGGCACCCAAAGGTTTTTGGGATTTAACTCGAGTGTCAATTGAAATAGATTGGCATTCCCGAGTGACTCAGATCCACTCATTAAGGAAGTAAAGTCTTCCGACCGTTTCACTTGGTACGTATACCTTTTAAGCTGTACCATTTCATTACCCATCATTTTACGATGAGGTACTGTTAGAGGAGAAAGTCTTGAACTTTCAAAACATGTTCATTATTTTGAATGTGAAATCCTATATGAACATAAAAATTTATACGTAGGTCATTTGCACCAAGGCGGATGTCAACCGTATGAACGGTGATAGTAGCGTGTGGTCGAAACCGGACCACGCGCTAGATCGAAAACTTAAACAGGGCGATCCTCATTGTTTCTCCTAATAAGGACAATGTTGCACCCGACCACTTTATTTAACATAGGATGTATCTATTCCATCCTAAAGGGAGTCAAGTCTCCCCAACGACACACTTGCTGATTTATTTCAGAAGTTGTAGTCCAGACCAGTTGTAGTGTGACGAAAAATCTTGAAAAGTCATTGCTAAAATTGACTGGAAATCTACCAGGCCTCAACGTCAAACGGGGAAACTGGTAGTCAAAGCTTATCTCAATGAGGGAGATTTGCTAGCCAAATGGGAAGCGCACCATGACACACAAAATGTCAGTGATTGATTAGATTTCCAGTGGATAACCTCCGAAAAGGTAAGATATCAGCTTTTAAGCCTGATGAACCTTAATCTTTATGATTGAATTAACGGATTAGATGATTACCTCATGATTATCGATGATATCCGGACGTAATGTGTATCCTCCTAAGCACATTATTTTCTTACCAACATTTCACGATGTTAGGTACTGTGGGAGGCATTGGCTTGACCAATCGCGGGGTAGCCCGTAGTGTTCTTTGGTTCGAAGGTTTCACTTTCTCGGCTCATGGTTTCCACTTGTATCCACATTTTATATTTGAAGACAACTTCAGGTTCGAGATCCTCTTCATTTATTTGGATTACATATTTGGTGCACGTTGTTTGAGTTAGTACTATTATTGTGCCGATACTTTATTTGGGGATGTTGGAGATTTTTGGGATTACAAGTGGAAGTCACATTGTTGGTTGTTCTCTTTAAACCGTGCCCACGCTAGTTGCTCATTTGATTCATGTTCGTTGGTTCCACTCACACTTATGAAGAAGTTATTATTTAGTAGAAGGTTATTTTCGAGTCGACTTTGCTTGAGGACAAGCAAGACTCTAGTATGAGGTGATTTGATATTGCGCATTTTTCATATATATATCATGGCAATATCCGTCATTAATAGTCCATTCGGATACGGTTTTGGTCTTTATTCGTGATAATTTGGGAAGATTATGATTTGAGAGCCGAGAAGATCTTTTATACGCCTTTTTGATCATTTTGAGGTATATTTTATGTTACTTTATCAGAGGTGCCTTAATATGATGAAGCGTGTGGTTTTAGGCATTTTTATGGAGTAAAACGAAGAAATTTATGTTCCTGTATTAAGCCGCGGCACGGCTGGGGAGCCCGCAGTGCGGGCTATAACTGAAACTGAAGGTCGAGCATATTGTTAATGGTTAGAGTGCTGGTTAGTATTAAGCCACGGCGCGGCTGTATGGCCCGCGGCGCGGGTTGTATCTGTGTCGGTTTTTGAGGGTATAAATAGGGAAATACAACCCTAACTTTTAATCACTTTTTGTCAGCCGATTTTCTGAGCACTTGGGGCGATTTTTGGGTACTTTTGGGGAATTCCAAGGCTATTCTAACGCTCCAATCATTCCGCTATCAAGGATCAATTCAAGCAATAATCAAGTTTCATTGTGCTAGGTTGATTCTTAATTATCCAACAATGTTTTCTCTATTATTTATTACTTTGATTTCTTTTGTTGCCATGGTTATTGGCTAGTTATTTTAATGTTTGTCTAGACTTATAAACCTATGTTTTGGATGCTACTTAACAGTTATTCGTTTTATTTATGATGATTTGATGTTTGGATTAAAGAACGATTCTTATTAAAGCTAGACTTTTCGATTCAATTGGTTGTGTATTTGTTTGATAGGACGAGAGTTCATTAATTTAATGCATAAATTTACAATTGGTTTGTCTTAATTAGTTGTTTGCTTACTCGAAGACGGGAGTAAATTGAGTTCAAAAGGCTAGACAAAATAGGGGTGAATTACACACAACGAGAGTTTGTGTGATTGCGATTCAAGTCTTCATATCAGTTGAAATATTTGGTCACAATTAGGAGGTCTTAGGCTACGGGGAATTCCGTGTCGTGTAATTTTAATTGAAGTGTTTGCGCTGGGGAATTCCAGGTGAACCGATTAAATAATTCGCATAGGTTAGATAATAACTGGGGCTTAAATTAAATGCATCCAAGACTAGGTGTAAAGAGTCTAGACGAACATTCATTTTTCCTAATTGATTTAAACTATCTTATATTTACTTGTTTGTTTGCTTTAAAGCTTAAATTCTAAAATACCAAAAATATTGTTCTTTCTTGTTATTAATTAAAGTAATCTTTGATTTGGCTAATCGTTAAATAGCCACCAAAACTATTATCTCGTAATTTACATTTTCTAGATTAACTTAGTTTATTTCCTTTAGTTATAATCTTAATTTTCACGTCTAAACTGTCCTTGGAACGAATACGGATTTACCAACTTTATACTATTGCACGATCGGGTACACTGCCCGTTAGTGTGTAGTAATCCTTTTAACCGGTATTTTCCATTATATAAATTATAGAAGCGATTTCACACATCAGAAGGACACGTGTCAAATTGTTGTAATTAGTTGGAGATTAATTAAAAGTAATTAGGCTGAATGACACATGGCATATTGATATGATTTATAACAGGTTATATATATACATATTTATAACAGGTTATATATATATATATATATATATATATATATATATATATATATATATATATATATATATATATATATATATTGCATTTGAATGATTGTCCTCGAACTCAAAGGTACGATCGATCGTTTTATATTGAAGAAGGTGTCGACATGGTATTCCAGTGGAAGAAGAAGTCAGGAAGGAAAAACAAAACAGATAGTGACCTGTAACAAATTTGTACACTTATTTGATATTTATTTCTAACAGAAGTACATGAATTTCAATCAAGAGAATAAAGAAAATAAACAACAGATAAGGATGGCTAACAAAATTCGATTGAAATTGTTTTGTAGTGTTTAATTGAAGTCGTCCAAGAATCTTGAGCAGGGGAAGGAAAGACAGTTGATGAAATGTCCCGTTCAAATTGATTATAAACGTTCCAAATTAATTGATTTCGTTGCGAGGTTTTGACCTCTATATGAGACGTTTTTCAAAGACTGCATTCATTTTTAAAACAACCATAACCTTTATTTTATCAATAAAAGTTTTAAAAACATTACATAGATTATCAAATAATGATAATCTAAAATATAATGTTTACACACGACCATTACATAATGGTTTACAATAGAAATATATTACATCGACATGTGTTTCTTGAATGCAGTTTTTACATAATATCATACAAACATGGACTCCAAATCTTGTCCTTATTTTAGTATGCAACAGCGGAAGCTCTTAGTATTCACCTGAGAATAAACATGCTTTAAACGTCAACAAAAATGTTGGTGAGTTATAGGTTTAACCTATATATATCAAATCATAACAATAGACCACATGATTTCATATTTCAATACACATCCCATACATAGAGATAAAAATCATTCATATGGTGAACACCTGGTAACCGACATTAACAAGATGCATATAAGAATATCCCCATCATTCCGGGACACCCTTCGGATATGATATAAATTTCGAAGTACTAAAGCATCCGGTACTTTGGATGGGGTTTGTTAGGCCCAATAGATCTATCTTTAGGATTTGCGTCAATTAGGGTGTCTGTTCCCTAATTCTTAGATTACCAGACTTAATAAAAAGGGGCATATTCGATTTCGATAATTCAACCATAGAATGTAGTTTCACGTACTTGTATCTATTTTGTAAATCATTTATAAAACCTGCATGTATTCTCATCCCAAAAATATTAGATTTTAAAAGTGGGACTATAACTCACTTTCACAGATATTTCCTTCCTCGGAAATAAGACTTGGCCACGGATCGATTCACGAACCTATACAAATATGTACGTATATATCAAAGTATGATCAAAATATAATTACAACCATTTTTATTATGTTTTAAAGATTTGAGTGTATTAAGTCAGCTGTCCTTGTTAGTAACCTACAACTAGTTGTCCACAGTTAGATGTACAGAAATAAATCGATATATATTATCTTGAATCAATCCACGACCCAGTGTATACACGTCTCAGGCTAGATCACAACTCAAAGTATATATATTTTTGGAATCAACCTCAACCCTGTATAGCTAACTCCAACATTACTGCATATAGAGTGTCTATGGTTGTTCCAAATAATATATATACATGGGTCGATATGATATGTCAAAACATTTGCATACGTGTCTATGGTATCCCAAGGTTACATAATATATTAGAATACATGTATAATACAATATAAGTTAGCTAGGATATGATTTGTATAGATTTGTTAAACATTTCCCGTAGCTAAAATAATCAAAAAATATCCAATCTTGTTTTACCCATAACTTCTTCATTTTAAATCCGTTTTGAGTGAATCTAATTGCTATGGTTTCATATTGAACTTAAGTTTATGAATCTATACAGAAAAAATATAAGTTTAAAGTCAGAATTACAGGTTACAAGTCATTTTTGTAAAGGTAGTCATTTCAGTCGAAAGAACGACGTCTAGATGACCATTTTGGAAAACATACTTTCACTTTGAGTTTAACCATGATTTTTGGATATAGTTTCATGTTCATAAGAAAAATCATTTTCCCAGAAGAACAACTTTTAAATCAAAGTTTATCATAGTTTTTAATTAACTAACCCAAAACAGCCCGCGGTGTTACTACAACGGCGTATATCCGGTTTTATGGTGTTCATCGTGTTTCCAGGTTTTAAATCATTAAATTAGCATATCATAAAGATATAGAACATGTGTTTAGTTGATTTTAAAAGTCAAGTTAGAAGGATTAACTTTTGTTTGCGAACAAGTTTAGAATTAACTAAACTATGTTCTAGTGATTACAAGTTTAAACCTTCGAATAAGATAGCTTTATATGTATGAATTGAATGATGTTATGAACATCATTACTACCTGATGTTTTCTGGATAAAACTACTGGAAATGAAAAAAATGGATCTAGCTTCAAAGGATCCTTGGATGGCTTGAAAGTTCTTGAAGCAGAATCATGACACGAAAACAGTTCAAGTAAGATTTTCACTCGAAATAAGATTGTTATAGTTGTAGAAATTGAATCAAAGTTTGAATTTGAATATTACCTTGAATTAGAAAGATAACCTACTGTAAATAACAAAGGTTCCTTGATCTTAGATGATTACTTGGAATGGATTAGAAAGCTTGGAAGTAAACTTGCAAACTTGGTAGTATTCTTGATTTTTATGAAACTATACTTATGGAATTTATGAAGAACACTTAGAACTTGAAGATGGAACTTAAGAGAGATCAATTAGATGAAGAAAATTGATGAATGAAAGTGTTTGTAGGTGTTTTTGATCGTTGGTATATGGATTAGATATAAAGGATATGTAATTTTATTTTCATGTAAATAAGTCATGAATGATTACTAATATTTTTGTAATTTTATGAGATATTTCATGCTAGTTGCCAAATGATGGTTCCCACATGTGTTAGGTGACTCACATGGGCTGCTAAGATCTGATCATTGGAGTGTATATACCAATAGTGCATACATCTAAAAGCTGTGTATTGTACGAGTACGAATACGGGTGCATACGAGTAGAATTGTTGATGAAACTGAAGGAGGATATAATTGTAAGAATTTTTGTTAAGTAGAAGTACTTTGATATGTGTCTAGAAGTCTTTCAAAAGTGTATGAATACATATTAAAACACTACATGTATATACATTTTAACTGAGTCGTTAAGTCATCGTTAGTCGTTACATGTAAATGTTGATTTGAAACCTTTAAGTTAACGATCTTGTTAAATGTTGTTAACCCAATGTTTATTATATCTAATGAGATGTTAAATTATTATATTATCATGATATTATGATATATTAATATATCTTAATATGATATATATACATTTAAATGTCGTTACAACGATAATCGTTACATATATGTCTCGTTTCGAAATCATTAAGTTAGTAGTCTTTGTAAAGACCCCGACCTTATCCACCTGGACGAAGTCTTCAACATATGGTCCCATTGCGAGGTACTAAACTTTACATGCCATAAACGACTCCATATAGTATCTTTAAGATGAGCAAATGCACAGCGGAAGACTTAATTCGTACCTGAGAATAAACATGCTTAAAAGTGTCAACCAAAAGGTTGGTGAGTTCATAGGTTTATCATAACAATTGTTTCCATATATTAATAGACCACAAGATTTCAGATACACAAACGTTTTAATAAAAATATTCTAAGTAGTTGAGCACTTGGTAACCATACTTAACATTTAATCAACGTCGCATATTCCCTTTATTATGAAATCTCACTACACTGTACCAAGAGTAGTCACCAAAACGAAGTACTGTGCAACCGTTGAATACTGGTCGTCCAGTCCGGTTGGGGTTGTCAGACCCGATAGATCTATCAACAGGATTCGCGTTTACAATACCACATGTAAATAGTAGTTACCAAGCTATTAGGGAAGATATGCAGGGTGGTACAACTCAACGTAGAATATATTTTAAGTACTTGTGTCTATCTCGTAAACATTTATAAAAGCAGCGCATGTATTCTCAGCCCAAAATAGATATTGCAAAAGCAATTAAAAATAGAGCAAATGAAACTCACCAACTGTATTTTGTAGTAAAAATACATATGACATCATTTAACAAGTGTAGGGTAGACCTCGGATTCACGAACCTATAACATTAATGTATATTAACACACATATTTGTAATTGAACAAAATTACATATTATTAGTGATATAATTGTTATTTTAATGTTCCATTAATAATCTCAATACATATATTTATATTTTTATATACTTTAACTTACTAATTAATATTTATTATAAAAATATTAGTATAGTTGTGTGTTATGTCATAAATATGTTTTAATATAGAAAAAGTTTATTTGATATACTAATAATAAAAATGATAAAATGTTATATGATAAAATAATGATAATAATAATAATAAATTGATAAATTAATAATAATAATAATAATAATAATAATAATAATAATAATAATAATAATAATAATAATAATAATAATAATAATAATAATAATAATAATAATAATAATAATAATAATAATATTATTATTATTATTATTATTATTTTTATTATTTTTATCTTTAATAATATCTATAACAATAACTACCTTTGAAGCTTTTCACAAAAGATGCCTAAGACAGGGCTCGAACCCGCGACCTCTCGCTCCACCCAAATACCCACTTATCAAGACAAACCCATGGTTAATTCTGCCCAACATAGAAAGCCCTATGGATCTCGGCCCAACATCTAAAATGGATTTTCGGCCCAACAAGGAAAAGGGAACTCGGCCCAAGAAATAAAAGAATACAATCCACCCTTTTGGAGTTTATAATTCCTCTGCATTCATAATGTGTGGGACACAACTTTGCATTTAGTCCCACTTGCAAAATAAACAAAATAAAACTGGGTAGTTGAAATTTGGAGGATATATTTCTTTTTGTTCCCTCGTTCACATCTAATACACGTATCATCTTTTTCAGATTTATCATATATCATCATCACCATCATCGTTTATTACTGTATCATCTTCTTCTTCTTCTCATCAAAGTCGTAGCAGTAGCAGTAAAAGTTAATAGCAGCCTGTATTTGTTCGATCGGGTATAAACAGAAGTAGAAATTGCTGCTGTAGCAGCGACAGTAGGAAATAGAAACAAAAATGAAAACGGGAACGATCAAGAAGGAAAGGAGAAAAAAAATATATACGGTGAGGTGATGGTTATGACGAGTTCAAGAAAAAAATAGAAGAGAGGGAGAGAGAAATAGCGAGGGTGGATGGTCTTGGTGTTCGATGGTGATAGTAGTAAATAAATGGGTTGAAGGTGGTGGTTGACGGGTTGATGGTTGTAGTCTCGGTGGTGAAGGTTGTTCATGGTGGTGACCGGTGGAGCTAGGGTGGTTAAGTGGGTGTTAAAGTGGTACAATAAGTGGTTGTTGATAGTAACCGAGAAAAAGAGGGTGGCGAGTGGGGTTCAAAATGAAGAAGAAACATAAATTTAAGGTGGTTGCAGTGGTAGACAACGGTGGTTAATTGATGGTGAGTGACGGTGGCTCACGATGGTAGATGTTGAAGTTGAATGTGATGTCGAGGAGGAGAGGACATCTGGTGATAGTTTAAGTCTTCTGCCTCTCATCACAATCTCTTTATCTCATATACATATATATATATATATATATATATATATATATATATATATATATATATATATATATATATATATATATATATATATATATATATATATATATAAAATAGAATATAATATATATATAATAATTATTAAAGTATAACTATAGTTTAAAAAAAATCAAATCACATGTTTAATAGGATAGCAGCCTGCTGACACTTATGATTGGGTATAGTTCGTGCTCCGTGGTTAAACAATGGCGGATAAAAGTTCTCAGAAAAAAATCCTAAAATTTTTAAATTAAATAACTTTATTTATTTCAGTCTTTTAGGGTGTAAAATTGGTCATTAATTATATACAATTATTTAAATAAAAATTAAATTAATTATGAGCTCCCAACCCCAAGTAAAAATACTAAATATTAAAATTAATCAAATAGATTCTAATTATATTTTTAACAAAACTATAATTCGTATAACTTATTTTCGGATCACCGTTTATTTCGAAATTACATAAGTTGGAATTTAACTTGTTTAAATAATCACTGAATGATATGGAGTGCTTCTATCGTTTACTAAATGAACTCAAAACTATATAAATTTATTCAATATACTTTATATATATATATATATATATATATATATATATATATATATATATATATATATATATATATATATATATATATATATATATATATATATATATATATATATGTTTTAAATAATAACTATTATATATTATTTTATTTTACATAACAAATTCTAATAATTGAATCGTATAATATTTCAAATCATATCTCATAATATTATTATATATTCATATATTTAAATATATATGTACCTATTTACAAATAATGGTTCGTGAATCGTCGAGAATGGTCGATGGTCAATTGACTATATGAAACAGTTCAAACTTTTTGAGACTCAACCTTACAGGCTTCGCTTATCGTGTCGAAAATATTAAATTACATATAGATTTTGATTCAAAATAAGTCAGAATTTTCCGGGTCGTGACAGTACCTACCCGTTAAAGAAATTTCGTCCCGAAATTTAATCGAGGTCGTTATGGCTAACAATAAAAATGTTTTCATGACGAATATGAGTTGATAATTAGAGTTTTATCATTATTGATTAATATAGATAAAACGATTCGATCATGTGAAGCGTACGAGTGAAGCTATCACAAAAGAGTGATATGTGGAGGATAAAGATTCGTCTTACTTTTGACGTAATCACTGTTGAATTTAGAAAATAAGGTGCGTCTAGTCTTTTGACGTGGTAACGGTTGAATTCTGGAATTCCAGGGATTTAAAAGAAAATCTTGGAAATCTATAGGATTTGATTCTTCGGGATTTATGGAAAATTAGGATCCTCTTTAATTTAATGCGATTATCTGTCTCGATTGCTTTGTCTGGTATCTTCTCTATAAATGAACTTCTTTCGTTCCATTATTTTCACCACTCCAATTTTTTTTTTTCGATCCATACTTTCAAACGATTGTGAAAATGCTTAATCCAGTTCTGATCCTTGTCCTCATCCTTACTATCGCAACATTCATTCTCCTTTTCTAACTTCCACCAGAGGAATCTACTTTCTTCTACTTCGCCTTTGGGGCTATAATGTTTTTAATTCTCCCGTGTCTTTATGTTGCGATAAACATTGACATTCATGGTTTGTAATTTATGCGTTATTTTCGGGCTTTATATTCTCCCTTATATTTCGAAGCTCTATGCTTTTGTTTTCTCTTCCCGACTTTAAGTCAAGCGAATAATGGTCCAGAATTCGTAGATATAGAATTTCGAATGATTATAATGTTCTAGGAACGTGATAGCACGATTTGATTTTCAAATTTATAAAAATTACTGAAGATAGAACTATCAAGAATATATTCTTCTTGATATGTTCAGAGGTTATGTAGAATGAAAGAGTCGTGTAACATGGTACATGATGACGTTATGACCTGTGAATCATCACGTTCCATTAGAAACTCAGCATGACTTACTGTAATATAATTACGTTGGCCAAGTGCCATTATATTATACTAACTCATGCTTCAATTCCCAACACTTCTCCACAATTCATTCATAATTTATACTTAGACTTTACAGAAGTTTCCAATATAATGAAATACAGAAAACACGAAGAGGTAGATAATTTCGGACGAGAATATTTATGAAAATATCTTCAGAAATATCGAAGATATTTATGATGATATTTTGGAATTTCTAAGTTCGAAGGTTGATGAAGAAAAATTTCCCGCAAGATTTTAACATGACTTTGGAGTAAGATATTCTCTAAAGATTTCGGCGGATTCAGAATTACCTGGATTTCTTTGAATATAGGGTTTGATCCTTGTATTTCTTCTTTGTTTCCTTCATGGTTAGGTCAATCCGTTTTTCAGTACCAAATTTTCTATCGAGTATTCCCAACACTCCATTCTTTATCATCAAACTCTTGGCCATTAGGCCCTCTAAAATTTTACTGTTTCCTCTGCATTTAATGCAGCCATATCTGAATCGTCGGGTATCAATCTGAGGTGTTTTCAGAAGAATTGTATTTTTAGATGATTAAACGCTGATGGTAGTAGGATGGAATATAAAAGGTTTTCTGGTAACGAAGGCGAAAAGACAACGTATATATCAAGGTTATAATAAGGTTAGTCCGACTGAAAAGTCGAAGTTGATTTGTTGGAGCTGTGATAAAATTTGCTACTTTGAAGAAGAACTGCAAAGTTATTTTGGGTAATAATAACACTAAAGGAATTAGCACAGCTACGTGTTAAACGTTTACTCAGTTTCCGAGAGTTTTTCAGGTGCATAACTATATGCATCAATCTTTTCTTCCGTTGATGAAGTGCGGTTGGTTCATCTTCTCGATTGAGATGTTTTCAAGAATCATGAAAGGTTTGAACGCAAATTGTAATCGTCTAGATACGAATGAGGTTTAAGATGAAAATCAAGTGGCAAACTTGAAGAATTGTTTAGTTTCATATATTATAATCAATATTTTAATTCATTTTAATTGTCCAATGTTATTAGTCCACAGTCGATAGTCCAAAGTTGACAGTCCAATAATTCATATATAGCTTAATATATAATATTCGAATTAATTAATATGTATCGTGACACGTGTACATGTCTCAGACTCGATCACAACTCAAAGTATATATATTATTTGAGAATCAACCTCAACCCTGTATAGAGAACTCGATCATTACTGCATGTAGAGTGTCTATGGTGATTCCAAATAATATATATAGATGCGTCGATATGATATGTCAAAACCTTGTATACGTGTCCCGATATTTAAAGTGCGTAAAATAAATAACAGAAATTAAATAACGATAAATAAAGTTGCGAGAATGTAAATTGTGATAATTAAATTGTGATAAATAAAATGTAATTAGTTAGCTAGGAACAGTTAACTGAAACAGTTAGCGTGGATTCTTAACAAAATTTCTCATAATTAATTTGTTTGTTTCTAACAAATTTTATTTTGTCCAATGTTTTCTTCATTATGACACTTGTTGGATTATGAGAAATCAAAATCCAAATATGAAATTGGATAAATATAGTTATTCTGTGGTGAACGGATACGTTTATCGGTGGATGTAAATAGGATAGTAAATGACTGTTGAATCAGATTCGAAGAATATACAGTGTAACTTATTAATGTGAAATCTAAATATTTATAGGGTATTACCTACCCGTTAAAATATTTTCACCATTAACAGTTTGTACGAAAGAATTTTTAATTACAATCTTTATGAAAATATACTTACATATATATTCTCTTCAGATGTAATCATAGATTTAATGAGTTAATATAATATTAATCTCATTTGATTTTCGGTTTGAGCTAGAATAAATAATCTCTAAAACTTTTTGAAACCACATATTCTTCGTAGAATATTAATGAAGTTATGGATCAATACTTCATCGGTTGTTGTTGTTAGTACTCCTTGGTATCTATGGTGCATATGATGTTGATATTCGCGGGACAGATTGTGAATTTGAGGTGTGAGATTCGGATGTTGCTGTTGCTGGATGGTGGTGGTACTGTTGATGTTACTGATGGTGGTACTGTTTATGCTGCCGGTGCTGCTGCTGGTGTTTGTAACCTTCGCACCATATTCTCTAAAGCCACTACCCGAGCGCGAAGCTCATTGACTTCTTATATTATACCGGGGTGACTGTCGGTTCGGACGAGTGGATAAATAAGATCTAGAATTTGGTATAGTATATGATCATGACGAGATACTCGGGAAATGAGAGAGAAAATGGTGTTTCGGACAGGTTACCCGGTAAGTGCTTCAGGTTCTTCAGCCAGAGCTGAATTCGGTTGGTGGAAGGGATCACCTTCTTCATGCCTCCAATGATTAAGTAGGCTATGAACCCATCCCCAATTCATCCAGAATTGGTGATGACTAACTGGTTGATCCATTCCAGTTACACTGTCTTCGAAGCTTGAGTCGAAATCCATATCGAAATAGCTGTGGGAATCTAAGGAATTTGAACTAGTTACGAGTTTCGTCTTGTACGGTTAGATAAAGGATTTTTGATATGAGATGATTTTTAGATATCAGATGATATTCTAATTACATAGAATACATGTATATATTACAGAAGATCCCGTAAATTACGGAGGGAATTAAGGAAACGTATCAGACAAGATTTAATGTGATTGGAAATGAATTTGTCTGTATACCATCTATGCAATAATTGCAATAAGACGTGTCGAGACTGAAAACGATGGATAGAAATATTTCGACAATGAATGATAAGCAAAACTTTTGACATGCAGACACGGTCGAAGTCCAGACCCACTAATGCATCTAAACAACTATTGGTTAGACACACTAATGCAACACCTGGTTCGCTAAGACCACCGCTCTGATACCACCTGTAAAGACCCCGACCTTATCCACCTGGAGGAAGTCTTCAACATATGGTCCCATTGCGAGGTACTAAACTTTACATGCCATAAAGGACTCCATATAGTATCTTTAAGATGAGCAAATGCACAGCGGAAGACTTAATTCGTACCTGAGAATAAACATGCTTACAAGTGTCAACCAAAAGGTTGGTGAGTTCATAGGTTTATCATAACAATTGTTTCCATATATTAATAGACCACAAGATTTCAGATACACAAACGTTTTAATAAAAATATTCTAAGTGGTTGAGCACTTGGTAACCATACTTAACATTTAATCAACGTCGTATATTCCCTTTATTATGAAATCTCACTACACTGTACCAAGAGTAGTCACCGAAACGAAGTACTGTGCAACCATTGAATACTGGTCGTCTAGTCCGGTTGGGGTTGTCAGACCCGATAGATCTATTAACAGGATTCGCGTTTACAATACCACATGTAAATAGTAGTTACCAAGCTATTAGGGAAGATATGCAGGGTGGTACAACTCAACGTAGAATATATTTTAAGTACTTGTGTCTATCTCGTACACATTTATAAAAGCCGCGCATGTATTCTCAGCCCAAAATAGATATTGCAAAAGCAATTAAAAATGGAGCAAATGAAACTCACCATACTGTATTTTGTAGTAAAAATACATATGACATCATTTAACAAGTGTAGGGTAGACCTCGGATTCACCAACCTATAACATTAATGTATATTAACACACATCTTTGTAATTAAACAAAATTACATATTATTAGTGATATAATTGTTATTTTAATGTTCCATTAATAATCTCAATACATATATTTATATTTTTATATAATTTAACTTACTAATTAATATTTATTATAAAAATATTAGTATAGTTATGTGTTATGTCATAAATATGTTTTAATATAGAAAAAGTTTATTTGATATACTAATAATAAAAATGATAAAATGTTATATGATAAAATAATGATAATAATAATAATAAATTGATAAATTAATAATAATAATAATAATAATAATAATAATAATAATATTATTATTATTATTATTATTATTATTATTATTTTTATCTTTAATAATATCAATAACAATAACTACCTTTGAAGCTTTTCACAAAAGATGCCTAAGACAGGGCTCGAACCCGCGACCTCTCGCTCCACCCAAATACCCACTTATCAAGACAAACCCATGGTTAATTCTGCCCAACATAGAAAGCCCTATGGATCTCGGCCCAACATCTAAAATGGATTTTCGGCCCAACAAGGAAAAGGGAACTCGGCCCAAGAAATAAAAGAATACAATCCACCCTTTTGGAGTTTATAATTCCTCTGCATTCATAATGTGTAGGACACAACTTTGTATTTAGTCCCACTTGCAAAATAAACAAAATAAAACTGGGTAGTTGAAATTTGGAGGATATATTTCTTTTTGTTCCCTCGTTCACATCTAATACACGTATCATCTTTTTCAGATTTATCATATATCATCATCACCATCATCGTTTATTACTGTATCATCTTCTTCTTCTCATCAAAGTCGTAGCAGTAGCAGTAAAAGTTAATAGCAGCATGTGTTTGTTCGATCGGGTATAAACAGAAGTAGAAATTGCTGCTGTAGCAGCGACAGTAGGAAATAGAAACAAAAATGAAAACGGGAACGATCAAGAAGGAAAGGAGAAAAAAAATATATACGGTGAGGTGATGGTTATGACGAGTTCAAGAAAAAAAAATAGAAGAGAGGGAGAGAGAAATAGCGAGGGTGGATGGTCTTGGTGTTCGATGGTGATAGTAGTAAATAAATGGGTTGAAGGTGGTTGACGGGTTGATGGTTGTAGTCTCGGTGGTGAAGGTTGTTCATGGTGGTGACCGGTGGAGCTAGGGTGGTTAAGTGGGTGTTAAAGTGGTACAGCAAGTGGTTGTTGATAGTAACCGAGAAAAAGAGGGTGGCGAGTGGTGTTCAAAATGAAGAAGAAACATAAATTTAAGGTGGTTGCAGTGGTAGACAACGGTGGTTAATTGATGGTGAGTGGCGGTGGCTCACGATAGTAGATGTTGAAGTTGAAGGTGATGTCGAGGAGGAGAGGACATCTGGTGATAGTTTAAGTCTTCTGCCTCTCATCACAATCTCTTTATCTTATATATATATATATATATATATATATATATATATATATATATATATATATATATATATATATATATATATATATATATATATATATATATATATATAAAATAGAATATAATATATATATATATATATATATATAATTATATAATAATTATTAAAGTATAACTATAGTTTAAAAAAAATCTAATCACATGTATAATAGGATAGCAGCCTGCCGACACTTATGATTGGGTATAGTTCGTGCTCCGTGGTTAAACAATGGCGGATAAAAGTTCTCATAAAAAAATCCTAAACTTTTTAAATTAAATAACTTTATTTATTTCAGTCTTTTAGGGTGTAAAATTGGTCATTAATTATATACAATTATTTAAATAAAAATTAAATTAATTATGAGCTCCCAACCCCAAGTAAAAATACTAAATGTTAAAATTAATCAAATAGATTCTAATTATATTTTTAACAAAGCTATAATTCGTATAACTTATTTTCGGATCACCGTTTATTTCGAAATTACATAAGTTGGAATTTAACTTGTTTAAATAATCACTGAATGATATGGAGTGCTTCTATCGTTTACTAAATGAATTCAAAACTATATAAATTTATTCAATATACTTATATATATATATATATATATATATATATATATATATATATATATATATATATATATATATGTTTTAAATAATAACTATTATATATTATTTTATTTTACATAACAAATTCTAATAATTGAATCGTATAATATTTCAAATCATATCTCATAATATTATTATATATTCATATATTTAAATATATATGTACCTATTTACAAATAATGGTTCGTGAATCGTCGAGAATGGTCGATGGTCAATTGACTATATGAAACAGTTCAAACTTTTTGAGACTCAACCTTACAGGCTTCGCTTATCGTGTCGAAAATATTAAATTACATATAGATTTTGATTCAAAATAAGTCGGAATTTTTCGGGTCGTGACATTGTTTTTACATATGTAGTTCATTGTTAACACACTTAATGATATATTTAAATATAATTTTATCATGTTAAATATAGTGTATCAATATCTTAATATGATACATATGTATTTAGTAGACGTTATCATAACGATAATCGTTATATATATCATTTCGAGTTTCTTAACTTAGTAATCTCATTTCTTATGTATATCACACATTGTTAATATACTTAGTGAGATACTTACTCATCATACTCTTATGTCAACCATATATATATGTCTATATATATACCACAACATGTAGTTTTTACAATTTTGTAACGTTCGTGAATCGCTGGTCAACTTGGGTGATCAATTGTCTATATGAAACTTATTTCATTTAATCAAGTCTTAACAAGTTTGATTGCTTAACATGTTGGAAACATTTAATTATGTAAATAACAATTTCATTTAATATATATAAACATGGAAAAGTTCGGGTCACTACAGTTGACAGAGGGAATCGAGCAGGAGGAAGAGTTCAAGAGGAAAAGATAAAAATAAAGTTTAAGTCAATTGGCAACTGATTTTTGTTTGCATTGATTTTGGATTCGACATAATCACAATCAGATAAAAGCAGATGGTGAATGAAACTGAATTTGTAATTTATTTTGTTTGATTCTTCTTATCGAATTGTATCAGGTGAATTAGATGGCTAACTGAATTTGTGTTTACTCGATTGTCTTATTGAAGTGAAGATTCGATGGGTAACAATATTGCAGACAGGAAGGATGGATAAAATAAAATAAAAAGAAAAGTGATGTTGATACACAACTGAATTTGATTCTCTATCTGATTAATATTTATCAATTTTTGTTTTTAACTGATCTATTATCTCTGATGTTGATTTCTATCAGTCCATATACGTTTTTATATATTTTATATATAAGTTTAATAATTATTAATAAATATAAATATATTAAATAATAATAATACAGTTAATAATATTATCAATAATAAAAATACTAATAAAAATAAGAGTAATAAAAATAATGATAATAATAATATTATTAATTATAATACTAATAAATTGTATTATTGTCTAATAATAATAATAATAATACTAAATCTGATAATCATATTAATAATATTGATGTTAACAATAATAATGAAAGTAATAAGTATAACATTTATATTTTTCTTGTAATTAAATTTAATATATTAATATTACATATTATTAATTATGTAAAATTTGATACTTATATAATAACATATATTGAATATTTAATGTTCATATATAATATTAACTATATATAGAAATCACATACATGTATGTATAGATTCATTTTGATTCAACTGATTAAATTGTATTTCTATCATTATATACTTTTATATTTATACATTTATATCTATATATATTTATTTAAAAACAATTGTTCGTGAATCGTCGGGAGCAGTCGAAGGTCAAATGAATATATATGAAACAGTTCAAAAATTTTACGATTCAACCTAACAGACTTTGCTTATCGTGTCAAAAATATTAAATCGTATCGAGAGTTTGGTTTAAAATTTGTCGAAAATTTCCCGGTCGTCACAGAAGCTACCTTCAACACGCACCTAAACATTAGATTATTTCACGGGGATGATCTGCGCGAGCCACTGCACTTACGAGGTAAGAATATACGCTTATTGAATATCACGGTGGTGCAAGTGAATAGATTATACGTATAATTAATAGACTTAATTACCTGAATCATCCCTAAAGTTTATCCTTTTTTTCACCCTGGGCCCTGAAGTTTTTTATTATCATGTTTACCCTTAATGTTCGGATTTGGTTTCAAATCCGTCCCCAATCCTAACATTCGCTAAGTCATATCCGTTAAGTCCTTATCACATGATTACCAACCGGGGCTACAAAAGTCTTTTTGCCTTTTGGTCTAAATTAATATATATACACGATATAGCAAGCATTTTAAAGCATAAATCTGAGCTGCAGCTTTCAATCTCATCGCAAACCCTAGTTCATGACCTGATACATGTATGCATATTGACCTGCAAGTACCTTGACCTGATAGGCTGATACATACATGTATTGGTCATAACCTGATATATTTATGCATACTGACCTGCAATTACTTTGTATTGGTCATAACCTGATACATATATGCATTCTTTGACCAATTTTGTGCAGTAAAACAAGTGGCCTGATACATGTGTGCTATTGACTTGCAAGTACTTCATAAAATAACCAATTTTAATAGATGCAAGATGTACTGTTTTGACATGTATGCTATTGACCTACGAGTACTACAAAATAAGATCAAAATAACAAAACTATCATGCTCATTATGTACAAAGTCACTGATAAGTCTAGCAAATGGGCCAGTTTGGTCGGGTTGGGTTGAGACCCAATTGGGTTTAGGTTAAAACGGGTCATGGGTCGAATGGGTCTCAAATTCTAACGGGTTGGGTCGGGTTGAGACCCATTTCTCCTTAATTTTTTGTTCTATAATTTTTTAAGAAAATTTTTGTAACTTTTTTTTAATTTTTTTTATTTTTTTTTCCCGGATAAAATTTAGAGTACATAACTGGATATTGACCTGTGAGCTATATATAGATAAGAAGTATTAGCATAAGTGTTAATAAACAAATCAATGAAACAAATGCAATTAACAAATGAATATTAACAGCATCATGAATATTAGCAAGCTAATAGTTGCAGTAAACAAATCAAAAATAGGTGTAATAAAATGAATGAAACACTTGCATCAAAAACAATTGTAATAAAATCACTGAAACAGTAAATAAATCAAAAACAGCTAACAAACACAGTAAACAAATCAATGAAACAGTTGTAATCGATATTTTAATAAGTCTTAAAATGAAACAATTGTAAACGATATATTAATTTGCAACAGTAGTAATCAAAAAAGTTGCATTCAACAAATTATTAAAATTAACAAAATCAATGAAACCTTACAATATAGTTGACCCAAAGTAGGTGTATCCAAGTTTGCATATGGGTTGATCCATATTAGATTGAAGATATTAGAGTTTGTTTCGTTAGGAAGGTTATACACGAATATGATTTGAAAGAGTCTGTATGATCGATGATAATTAACAGATGTGGGAAATAGCAGTTAGTCGGCAATAGTGTTTGTCTTTTTTAGTGTTCAACATTCAATGACCAAACTACCCTCCTATGATTCAAACTAACGATTATTACTTAACGCCAGTTAGTTTCAGGGATGGATTTGAAACCAAATCAGTATATTAAGGGTAAGCATGAAAAACAAAAACTTTAGGGCCCATGATGAAAAAAAGGATAAACTTTAGGGAGGTAATTAAGTCTAATTAATAAAACTTCTTAATAACGTGATCTTAACTCAACTGTCATTGGTTTTAATGGGATGGCACTATCGTAGACACCGAACATTTTGCTTTTTTTTTTCAAATGATTTTTTTAGTCATAGCATTTGATTTTTGGTCCAGGTACATATAGCATAAAAAGGGAACTTTGAATGTTATTCCGTAATATTTTGATTTGTAATACTTAAAACTTAATAATAATTAACTTTATATGAATAGATTAAATACATTATCGTCTCATAAAGTGTTATATAAGACTCCACATAATGCGCAATTCATCTGATACCAGGTTTTGCGTTCGGGGGGCTTGATTATATATATATATATATATATATATATATATATATATATATATATATATATATATATATATATAAAGCAAAAAGAGGAAAATTATTTCTAGACGATGAAAATGAAATAGGATCCGCCAAGTAGAAATAATTTTTCGTGTACATGTTTATTTATTATAGTTTTTTATTCACTTACTGTATCGCTAAAATAACTACATAATTTCGTCACATCGCGCATACACTTTTACTAGGGGGTGTTTGGCTTAGCGATTTGATGGAGATTTTTAATTATCACGTTTAGAAATCGTAATAACCTATTTGTAGTGTTTGGGTGATAAATAGGAAAAGTTGTTTTTATACGTTTTGTTGGCTTTTAAAGGCGAAAATCAAAAAGTAAGGGAAGAAGTAACGTGATATCCATTGACATTGTTGTCACTTTATTGTACCATTATACCCTTGTAAAAAATGTAAGCTCTTTTTATTCTACCTACAGAAACCTAACTCTATTACTGCAAACTTCGAATACTACTCTACAATTCAAGTGTATTGAATACCCGATCCGGTGGATATTCACCCGATCCACTCGCTTAGTGATGGATATGGACGAACCTAAATGGATATGGATACGGATATGGATGAATCTAAATGGATATGGATATGGATATGGACATGGATGAAAAGTTTCATCCATGGATATATCCATTACCACCCAAAATACATACAAAAATACATAAATATAGATATATGCTTACATATTTACAATTACAAGTTCATTTACCGTTAGATTTATATTTTGCTTTCAACCTTATAATGAAATAACTTTAATATATTACAATAAAACACGCATATCTAATAAAATGAACTTACAATTTTCATATTTAATTTTTCATAGTCCATGTTTTATAGTAAAATTTAACAAATTTTGTTATATCTTCGACAAAGATTACACATTCTTATGGATAGATTTTAAATATGTCATGTTATATTTATTTCTGCTATACTACATTTTTATTTTAATCGCGTATTAGAAAATATCATTACATTTTTTAATATCCATTAACCCGCTTAATCCACTGGATATGGATATGGATATGGACGGATGACCTAAAACTAAACGGATATGGATATGGATATGGATGAACAAAAACTAAATGGATATGAATGTGAATACGGCATCACCCGCTCCATATCCGATCCATTGCCATCCCTATGCATCAACCTTAATATATGTTTATTAACTAATACATTATACTCCGTATACTCAAATATGATTTCGCAAGCATATTTGCTTCTTTTTCTTGTTGTTGTTTATATATATAAAAATGAATAATGAATGAATTCTACCGTTGATTAACATATGTTCACTAGTGAAATGACCCGTGAAACCATGTGTTTGTTTAAACGAAACAGTTTAATGATATATTTAAAGTATTAAGTGAACGTAAATGCTAAATTCATTTAGTTTAATGACCCGTGAAATCACGGAGTCTTATTAAGAAACTCGTAACATTTCATCAAACACCTAAAATGCATATTAAACATTCCACATCCAATCATAAGAGATAATATTGGTTGTTATTTAATTTTAAAAGTGTAAATTAAAATATAAATTTATAATTGGTTTTTCTTCTGTCTAGCTTTTATAACTTCTCGTACTCAATTCAAAATAATTAATTAAAATAATTCAAAATTATTTAATTTTAATAATTAAAATTATTATTAATAAGATTTAATAATAATCATTAATTAATAAGATTTAATTTTAATTCAAAATTATTTAGATTAATGACATCACTCACCATGCTTAAATTTTTTTTCTTTTATTTTTTGATTTTTTTAATAAAAGAATTAGTTTAATAGAAACTAAAGATAGATAGATAGATAAGTCTTCTTATAAATTTAAGTTTGAGCTAATATGGTTGTTATATGTTAAATTAGATCATACGTTATTAATTTTGATTGAAACTAATTATAAGTATCATATGATTTTCATGTATTATGTAGTATTATCTATTTATCTATTTATATTTTTAGGAATGTTTTTTTAACAGCAATAAAATTTTTATTACTATTATGAAATCACAATGAGCATAGCTTTGAAACTATGCAAAATCTCGAGCAAGAAACACACGAAACGTTATTATTGTTGTATGCTTTATTTTTAGGAACGTACCTTTTCGTAATTTTATATGATAAGTTTATCAAATAATATAATTTTTCCAAACACTCATAAACTGATTTTTTGATTATTGCGATAACAAACAACATAATTAAATCCAAACACTATTAAACTAAATCACGTTTTGATACAGTTAATTATCTGATGCTCCGTATTATTTAGAACGCATAAGCAATTTTTAAAACGCAAATTCAAACACCTCTAGTTAACATACCATTAATCGTATGTAACTGGTTTCATTTGTTTCCAAATTACCTCCTTTTTCCTTATTATGATTTCTGTTTCCTTATTACAATTTCATGAGTTGTAAGTGGAGAATGTAAATTTAAATCTATTGCTTTATGATCTCTATTGAAATTATATTTGTTACAATAGATTTATATTGTGTACTGATTTCTTATACAAAATACAAATACATTAATACTCCGTGTATCATTATAATAAGATTTATTAAATTTAATGGTGAAAAGTTATTATTCCTTCCGTTTCCAGTCTATAGTCCTGTTTTTGACTTTAGAGATCTTTTGTTTCCAACTTTGAGTCTAATTTTTTTATGTGTTAAATAATATTTGATGAACGTTATTGAAAGGACCCGTCCTAATCCATCTGGACGAAGTCTTCAACAGTTGGTCCCATTGCGAGGTTCTGACCTCTATATTCCATGAACGACTCCATGTAATATGAGTAAATGCACAGCGGAAGATTTCTTTCGTACCTGAGAATAAACATGCTTTAAAGTGTCAACCAAAAGGTTGGTGAGTTCATAAGTTTATCATAAAACAATAAAATTCATCATTTTGATAAACCACAAGATTTAAATGCTGCATGGTACAAATGGGCCCGAATCCTATACCCACTTGTAATGTACATGCTATATCTTTTAAATACAGTACATCTTTCTCGTGTACGTAACCATTTTCATAAATCATAGTAACCGTACACATATCTCGTGCACAAAAATAACATACACATAACCTGTGTATAAAATCAATCTCTCGATACATAATATTCATATCAATTGGTGGCAATTATCATGTCCACATAATTCAATGGTGGCAATTATTATGTCCACATAATTCAATGGTGGCAATTATCATGTCCACATAATTTAATAGTGGCAATTATCATGTCCACATAATTCAATAATAATCCGCAGAACTTCTGTCTGCATAATAATTCATTCGAGAAATGTTTTACCTGTGTCTATCTCGTCAAACATTTATAAAAGCATTTCATGCATTCGCAGTTCAAAATATATTTCAAAAGCATTTAATAAAGCAGTAGTAAAAATAGCGCATGTATTCTCAGTCCCAAAAATGTAAAGAGTAAAAGGGAGCAAATGAACTCACGTATATAATTATTGTAAAACAGTTAATAAAATATTGCATGTATTCTCAGCCCAAAAATGTAAAGGGTAAAAAGGCAAATGAACTCACTGTACGATATTTTGTAGTAAAAATATGCATACGACGGAACTGAACAATGCAAGGTTGGCTTCGGATTCATGAACCTATATTCAATTATGTATATTAATACATGTAATGGAAATCGAACAAGTTTATGTATTATTAGTGAATTAATTGTTATTTTAATTATGGGTTTTCATTAATAACCTAATTAATTACATTTATTAATGTTTATTATAAAAATATTATTTTAGTTATGTTATATGTAGTATATATGGTTTTATATAACTAATAGTTATTTGATAAAATAATATTAATAATAATAAATAAAAAGTTGTTTCATCATATAATAATAATAGTAATAGTTATAATAATAAAAATGACAATTTTTATCAAAATGGTACTTTTAACAATAATGAATACTAATAATAATAACTATAATAATGATTTTACTAATAATAATAATGCTAATATTTATATTAATAACTATAATGATTATAGTACTACTAATAATAATGATAATAAAAATAACAATAATGGTTTTAATCCTAATGATATTAATAATAACTTGAATGATAATGCTAATAATAATACTTATAATAATAATAATAATAATCATAATTTTAATATTTAGTGTTAGCTCAATAATAATAATAATGATAATAATAATAATAATAATAATAATAATAATAACTATAATAATAATAATAATACTTTTATTATTAATAATAATAATGATATTAATAATAATAATACTTATAATGATAATAATAATTATTATTAATAGGATGAGACTACCTTTACAAGCTTTTCCAAAAAAAAAAATGCCTCAGACAGGGCTCGAACCTAGGACCTCTCGTTCAAAGACTAGTCTCCTAACCATCCCTCTGTCTTTACTTTTTCTGTTTATATCCACCCTTATGTTTATTTAACCTCGTGATATTCTGCTTACACCTCCTTCTACTTAATCACTTTGGCCCAACAGGCTTAATCTAATTCTCGGCCCATCAGACTTTTAATACAATTTTAACAAATAAAAGGCCCAACATATCGTGATCCATGAAACAAATCCAAATTCGTTTGATAGATTAGGTTTAGGAAGGAAAGGAAATAAAAGATGTCGGGGTGTAATCGAACAGTAGGAAGAAAAAAACGCAACAGTCTGATACAGATGTATAAACAGCTCGATCCAATCATCAAATGGGTGTCGGTTGTTTAAAATAAAATATATACGCCGATGAGAGTATCCAAGGGTTTTGTTTAAATTGAATAATTGTATCCTCCACCATCTCCTTTAATCATTCCAAGTGGGGCTATAGGTGTAGAGAATGTCGGCCAGCAGGTGAAAGAATTTTTAGGCAATTAACTTTGGTAACAAACATAATTGAATTGAGCAAGTTTGGTGGGTTCATAGCATGGAAGAAGAAAAAAATATATATATATCGAACTTCCCTTTTTGACTCTACTTCGGTCGGCCATATCGGAAAAGCAGATTGATGCAACACCTTAGTGAAATTACACGTTACAAAGTTATAAGGAAATAATATTTGCACGTCCATAATTGATTGACAAGATTGTCGGCCATTCTATTGCAACTAGTGCCCTTGCATGATTGAAATTGTTATATTATATGCTATATTATCAAGACTCCCGAAAATCATATGTGTACCACCTCTTTCTCCTTCTTGTCTTGTAAGTTCGTGAATCATCAAACGTAATTTAATTTTGTTGTACTGCGTCAAACAAATAGAAGGAAACCCCAAAAGGTTGTAACAGATACTCGGTTTTTATATCTGTAAACAGAAAGGGTAATAGCAGGAGAGTGGTGATCGTTGATGGTGGTATTGTGTTAGGTTTAAAAACAAAAAGAAAGAAGTGGAAGTAGTAGTAAAATAATCAGCTATGATGGCGAGGTGGTGTGTGGTTGTGCTTCATCTGGGTCAGAAACATTAAGCAAGCAAAAAAATATATTCGTGCTCGAGATCGGTTACAATAGTGAGGGTTCTTGAAGTTTTAACAATAAATTAAATTTGTTATGGTGGTGGTGGATCATGATCATAATTGAACGAGATAGTGGTGGTGGTCATTGAAGGTTGTATGGTGATAATAGTTAATGGTGATGATTGTAGGTGGTTCTCGGGCAGGGATCAAATAAAGAAAATTGAAGGTGTTCGGTTCTAGTTGCAACAGAAAGAACAGTGAACCATGGTGATGATGGATGTAAGTCTATAACTCTCTCTCCCTCTCTCAGCTTTGTATTTGTAATTATCTATATATATTGTGAGTGATATCGCAATAATAATTGATCACATTTTATTTTATATTATAGTTTGGATTCTGTTCCTATTGAATTGAGATCTACGTGTAACAAAATTTGAAAGACAATTGTATTGTAGTGTGATTCGAGATCGACAAAAAGAATCAATCCGAAGAGATAACAACAAAATTATAAAAGAAAACAGATGGAGAATGTTGTCAGAAATATTCGAGCCAGGAGGAAGACAACAAAGTAAATTAAAGCAGATGGAGACATATAACAATATTTAGGCTTAATATCTATTCTTTTATTCCTGAATAGAAGCAGCGGGGAAGTATATATAGGAATTAAGTGATTGATACTTGTAACAAACTCCGACCAAAACAAGAATCATTTACAGTGTTGATTGTGATTTAAAACGGATTCGTACAATTAATAGATAATGGAAGCTAACAATTTTTGTTCTTATTAGGGTTGATTTGTACTGGTATCCAATTAGAAACAGGAACAAATCACATACCATTAATTTGATTTCATGAAACAGAATCTAGATTATGTTTTTGATTTTATAAAATTTATATTGATATTTAATATATATAATTATATTAAAAATAGTAATTTTATTTCTATTAGTATTAATAATAATAATAATTGATAATAATAATAATATTTATAATAACAATTCTATAACAATTTATATATATATATTTTACACATATATAAATATATATATATATATTATATAATAATATTAATAATTTCAAATATTACTATTAATATTAACCATAATATTAATGAAAGTAATGATAATAATATTAATATAACATTTATATTTAAAATTGTAATTAAATTTAATATAATACAATTTATTAATTATATCATATTTATTAATTATAATATATTGAATCTTTAATATTTATTAATAAATATAACATTACTTATGTATAGAATTCATATATATTTATATATTAAACATAAATGTTCGTGAATCGTCGGAAATAGTCAAAGGTAATTGCATATATGAAAAGCAGTTCAAAAATTTTCTGAGACTCAACATTACAGACTTTGCTTATCGTGTCGAAATCAAATAAAGATCAAGTTTAAATTTGGTCGGGAATTTCCGGGTCGTCACAGTACCTACCCGTTAAAGAAATTTCGTCCCGAAATTTGAATGGGTGGTCATGGTTAACAATAAAGATGTTTTCATGACGAATATGAGTTGCAGATTAGAGTTTATCACCATTGAGTAATTAGATTACTCGAAGTGTACGGGTGAAGCTATCACAAAAGATTGAAATATGAAAATTAAAGATTCGTCTTAGCTTTTGACGTAGTCAAAATTGAATTTCGGAATTCAAGGGATTTAAAAGAAAATCTTCGAAATCTATAAGATTTGATTCTTCGGTAAATAAGGAAATTAGGATCTCTTTAATTAAATGCGATCATCTGCCTCGATTGCTTTGTCTGATATTTTCACTATAAATTTACCTTTTCCGTTCCATTAATTTTCACCACTTCAATAATTTCTTTCTTAATTCACATTTCCAAAGAGTTTAAAAATGCTTAATCCAGTTGTGATCCTTGTACTTATCCTGATTATCGTATCTGTCATTCTTCTTTTCCATCTACCACCGGAGGAATCTATTCACTTCTACTATTACCTTGGGGTTATAGTGTTTTTAATTCTCCCGTATCATTATATGGCTATACGCATTGATATACATGATTTTTAATTTATGTGTTTGTGATCAGCTTTATATTTTCTTTATATTTCGGAGCTCCATGCTCTTATTTTCTCTTCCCGACTTTAAATCAAGCGAATAATGGTCCATAATTCCTAGATATAGCATTTCGAATGATTATAACGTTCTAAGCACGAGAAAGCGTATTCTCATGATTTGATTGGTTACCAGAATTACTAAGAATGGATCTATCAAGAATATAATTTCTTGATACGTTCAGAGATTGAGTAGAATGAAAGAGTTATGTAACATGGCTGATGTCGTGCGAGGTGTATATAAAATAGCTTTATATTTTACAAGAAAATACTATTAAATACGATACAATTTTACACAAGATATTTATTTATTTATAGAATGGATATACTTAAACCTTGCTACAACACTTATAGGCAGTGTACCTAATCGTACAGTAGTGTAGTTTTTAGTAAGTCCGGTTCGTTCCACAGGGAAAATCTTTAAACAAAGCTTAACGCTATATTAGTTTACTTTTATAAAAATACAAATATATTATATAAGTAATATTATTATTATAAATGGGGGGTTTTTACCGTTTAATGACCGGTTTGTCGATTTTAAAACTTTAGTCGCAGTTAAAACCAAATGAAAAATAATAAATAAATACAAGACTTAATTTAAAGCGTAAAGTAAATAACGATAATGAAATTGCGATAAATAAAAGTGCGATAAAATAAACTTGCGATAATTAAAAAGTACGATAATTAAAAGTGCAATTAAATACAATAACAATAAAAATGCGATAATTAGAAGTGAAATTAAATATAAAATAAAGGAAATTAAATATGAAATAAAAGAATTATGCTTATTTAAACTTCCGTAATCATGATGTTTGGCGTGTTGATTTTAGTTTTATGCCCATGGGTTAATTGTCCTTTGTCCTGGATTATTTAATATGTCCGTCTGGTTTTTGTCCATAACAGTCCATCAGTCATAAATATAAAGTGCGAGTGTCCTCGTCAAATTATCCTTATACCCGAAGTTAAATATTCCAACTAATTGGGGACTTAAACTGTAACAAGATTTTAATACTTTGTTTAATAATTACACCAGGATGTCGACTGAGTGTAACTCAAGGTTTTAATACTTTGTTAACAATTATGCCAAGTGTCCTTGTACATAATTTCACCCCTGTTTTAATAATTCTAGTGGCTATTAATCCATTCCCGTATCCGGTTAAATGAACGATTATTCGTACATATATATACCCCGCCCATCGTGTCCGATCGATTGTATATGGTAATTTATGGGTACGTCCAATTATAAATCTTTATATTAACATTAACAAACTATCATTTAGTTAAACAAATATAAAGCCCATTAATAGCCCATAGTCTAATTTCCACAAGTGTCGTTCTTTTGTCCAAACCCCAATTATGGTACAAAGCCCAATTACCCAATTTTAGTAATTAGCCCAACATCATGATTACTTCGGATTAAATAAGCATAATAATAACTTAGCTACGAGACATTAATGTAAAAAGGTTGAACATAACTTACAATGATTAAAAATAGCGTAGCGTTACACGGACAGAATTTCGACTTACACCCTTACAACATTCGCTAACATACCATTATTATTAGGATATAAAATTAAAATTAAAATTAAAATATAAATATAAATATAAATATTACGTATAGATATAGAGAGATTTATATATTGGATGATAAAAATGATCAGAATTCGTTGGGTTTTATAGGGATTTTCGTATTTGGCTGCTCCGCGAGTCGCGGCATTTTTGGCCTCCATACTCCGCAACTCGCGGAGTTCGTAATTCCAGCTCACAAAGGTTTGTCTTTTAATTTACCGACGTTTTATAAATATATTATAATATATATATTAATTTTAAGAATTAATTATATATTATATTATATTTATATAAATAGTTAACTTGTAATTTTTAGTCCGTTGCGTCGAGCGTTGAGAGTTGACTCTGGTCCCGGTTCCGGATTTTCGAACGTCCTTGCGTGCAATTTAATATCTTGTACTTTGCGTTTTGAATCTTGTACTCTTGTAATTTCGAGACGTTTCTTATCAATAATTGGAACCTCTTTGATTGTATTTTGTACTTTTGAGCTTTTTGGACCTTTGCGTCTTCAATTCGTCGAATCTATCTTTTGTTTTCACCTTTTAATATTTAAACGAATATCACTTGTAAATAGAACAATTGCAACTAAAAGCTTGTCTTTATTGGGGAATAATGCTATGAAATATATGTTCGTTTTTAGCATTATCAAATATTCCCACACTTGAGCGTTGCTTGTGCTCAAGCAATATAGTCTTGAAATACCAGAATCACTTCTTTATTCTTCACACTTTGTACATCAGTGATTTCTATACGGCGGTATAAACAATGGTAGTAACGATATGGTTTACAGTCCCACATGACTATAAAATTTAGATCCATTAAGGAAATTGGATCTTTATGAAAACATTTGATCTTTTGAAAATTAAATCTAGCTTTTACCCTAGATAAGTTTTCCGGAATAACCCTTCACCGGTGTTTGCAAAATATTTTTGTGGGTTTGGTGGGTTTCAGATTTGAAAATTTGAGCTCAAAACTTGCGGTTTTGTGTCACCCACTTGCTAACCTTGTATTAGGAAAGCAACACTTCCAGTATACTTGCTCCGTATATTACCTTTCGGTAAACTACCGTCCGGTTGTAAAGGAAAGCGTTGAACAAGCAACTGTTAAGGCAATGTCCCCTGACATGCTTTTAATTATGGTCTATAACGTGTCGGACGCAATTACTATCCTTGGTAGGAGCAATAGTAAAGCTCACCCTTATGATTTTTTGGTCTGGCACAAGGTCCTGTCTTTGACCATGCTATACAACCATCGTTCTTACGGTTGACAACCGATTTAGTTCAGGTGACCTAATGAATTTCAGGTGAATTCCTAGGATTTTACGTTCAATGGTAATGAAAGCATTGAAAATGGGTTTTCAGAAAACAAATCAGTTTATAATTTGATCAAAATATTTTCTCGTTCAAGCTCGAGTTTAGATATCATTGAATTCCATGAGTTTGTAATTCTCAATCTTTAAGGTCAATCTCAAGGATTGAGTAATATCAGGCTTAAAAGCTGATTTTTAATCTTTAAGGAGATTATCCTTTCTGGGGATCTGATTCATTAGTCTTATCAAGCTAATTTGCACGGTGCCCCCCCATTGTATGAGATAAATCCTTCTCATGGTTAGGATAAATCTGACCACTTGGCGACCCTGTTTTATGCTGAGGTCCGTGGATTTCCTGCTGATTTTAGTGATGACTTTTCTAGATTTTTCGTCAACCTACAGCTGGTCTGGACGACAACTTCCTGACCTAAATCAAGAAGCGCGTTTCTTTTTCGGAAGACTTTACTTCCTTTTAATGATGGAATTGATTCATTGTGTAGATCCATCTCTTCTTTTCTTTCATCGGGTAAAACAGTTTAGTTTAGTCCAAAGCAAAAGTATTTTCAGTTATTTGTTACAGAAATATGTGACATATGTTTAAGATAACTTGGTAATTTTTCCCACACTTGGCTTTTATTTTCCTTTTTATTGTTCTCTATTCCATTTTAAATGAATTCTAACATTTTAGTTTGTTTCTCAATTTATGTCCTTTCCAAGGTAACAATAATTTCGGTGTTAACACCTAGTTTTATCGTTCATAAATATGTATAAACATGATTTTGAGTTCATTTAATTGAAAATTTTGAAAATTTTTACTAGAATTGGGTAGTCAGTATATAAGACTAGGGCTGTTCTTTATTATCAGAGAGCACTAGATTCTAATACAACTACTACTTTACTAGTATTTCTAATGGTAACTAAGTGTATAAAGTAAAAATTTTAAAATCTGAAAGAATTTAACCCCTTCCCACACTTAAGATCTTGCAATGCCCTCATTTGCAAGAAATCAATAACAATTTAAATTATTGAGGGTGATTTGTGTGAAAATGATTAAATTTTACCAAAGTTTCCCAAACATATTGGCGTTTGTTTGCTGAATGATAAATGGTGCATATCATTTGTTCATTCCGTCTTGTTGTTATATCACATTTATTTTGCATCTTGTCGTCAAAATTAGTTGCTTTTGCTGAACTTAATGCCAGTCTTTGAAAATGCGTTGTTTTACCCTGTTGTGTACATAAAATAAACTGCAAACATATATACATATTTTTGAAGTTTGGTATATTACCCCACATTCAAAAATTATTAAAATCTAATAATAAAATTTAGAAAATTATAAAAACTAATACAAATCCAACATAAGTATTAAATGTATCAACATTACAAATTATAAAATAAATAAAACTAAGTAGACTAGGGATGATGCTGATACCAGTAGGGGTTCCATGCATAACCATATGTGTTATAAAATGCTTCGGCTGGGTTATACGTAGGATACGGTGGTTGGATCTCTATAGACCGGAGAGGGAATATGGGCGATGGAGTAGGAATATAGTTTCTACCTATATGTTGGCAATAAGCTATGATTTGGTTTTGATGAACTTGTCAATCTTCAAATGCTCTATGTCTAGCATTTTCATACTCTTGTGAAGCTATAAACCTTTGCATTTCTGCCATTTCATTTCCCCCTCCTACATTACCTTGCTGTTGGTTTCTCTCAACCTGTGGATGTCTACCATTATATCGTGCTGCGGCGTTATTTCGCCTCTTCAAAACTTTCACACCATGGTATACATTTAAACCTATTGTATCTCGGGGTTCTGGTTCTTCGATTAGTAATCCCCCCCGACTTATATCCACACCGAGATATTCAGCAATCAAAGTAATAAATATACCACCTCCTATTATGCTATGCGGTCTCATCCCCCTAACCATAGCTGATAAATAATAACCCACACAATAAGGTATACTTACAGCGCTTTGTGGGTCTCGAATACACATGTGGTAAAACAAATCCTGTTCATTTACCTTTTCCTTGTTCTTACCTCGTTGTGTAATCAAATTGGTTAAAAACCTATTAATTACTCTTAATTCAGCTCTATCTATATCCAAATAAGAGTAATTTCCCCCTTTAAATCGGTGATGGCTAGTCATTTGACTCCATACACCATGCGTATCAAAATTTTCGTCTATCTTCCTACCGTTCAATATCGACCCTCTACAATCGGCAGATGCTAACTCCTCAGGCGTATATATACGTAAAGCCTGAGTCATGTCTAGTAAATACATGTGGCGCATCGAACCTCCTAACAAAAATCTAATAAAAGATCGATCGGTTAAACTAGCTACCCGATCATTTAATTCTATACTACACAACAATTCTTCACACCATACTTTATATACAGGTCTACGCATGTTGAATAACCGTACCCAATCGTTAAAAGTAGAATTACCATACCTCTGTGCAAGTAATTCCCTAATTGGCCCGTCCAATTCTACAGCTTCTAATGGTCCCCATTCTATGACCCTAGGTACTTCAACAGCTTTAGAATGAAGAGTATGCAAACCCCTTTGGTATTTTGGATAATCTATCCAAAGTCTGTCAAATCTCAGGTTCGGGTGCAAATCTTCCAAGTGCATATCAGAAAATGTTATGACTGGATGAGGTATATCTTGTTTGTAGTAGTTATCCACCTCTTATTGTTCCTTATTCTCAGCAGGAGCATTGCGAGCTTGGGATGAAGATTCACCCCTTTAAGTCTGCAAAACACATCAAACACAATTTTTGTGCATCCAAATATGCATTAGTGTCAGCAAAATCATCAATCAAAATAATTACAATGACATGTTTAATTTATATCAAACTTAAGCTCATTTTCATATTTTCATCAAATCTACACTTTTTCAAATAAGCATATACGAAAATGTTTCCCAAGTTCATAAGCATTCAACTCAAATAACATGTTAAAATAATCATCACTAGCAATTAAACAAGTTTCAAATGGCATTATCTCTCAAAAATCAAGTTCATGAATTTTAGACTTGAAAAAGTCCACTTTAATTCTCAAAATCATGTTTAGGCTCAAAGTTTGGATCATTTAACTACCTAAACATGTTACACTACTTAATTTAGCAACAATTCATGACAAAAATCGGCCATAACCTGTTTATATCAAAAAGCCCCAAATTGCTCAAGAACACAAACCCTAGATTACTCAAAATTTGAAGTTTAAGGCTTCTAATCATGTTAAATAGCATCAATCTAGGTTATACAAGCATAATACATAAACCATTTAAGCATAATTACACTAAAAAGCATCAAAATCAAATTGGGTATAAAATTGCTCAAAAACACCAATTTTCGGATTAAATGGTGTTTAGGTGTAGAAATTTACCGTTTTTCTTGAGTAATTCCTTGATAGCATCCTTCTTAACATGATTTTAGTAAAAGATTTGATGATTAACGGTCAAAAATTGCGAATTTGGGAGTGTTTTCTCGGGTTTTTTCGGGTTTTATTTCGCAGTATTTGGTGTGGTAGTGTGCAACTGAGCTGTTCTTTACGTTTTTATTTTTTTTCTGGGTTTTGGTCCCTCCGCGAGTCGCGGTGTTTGACCCTTCAAACTCCGCGAGTCGCGGAGTTTGTATATATATATTTTTTTTAACATCTTATACTAATTAAAACAATTAAGTAATTAATTTTAAAATTTTGTTTCCCTTGTTATTTAGAACGAGGCCGTTTCGGATCGATGTCCTAGTCCGTCCTTCGACAAAATTTTAAAATTTGTCTTTTTGTAGCGATTGTTTTAAAAGCTAAGATTTTTGGGTTTTTTTAATGTTTTTGGCATACTTTAATTCAATAAGATTAAAAATAATGATAATAAAAGTTCTCGTCCCTCCCTCGGGTAAAGCAATTTCGGTTCAAAGACCTAGTCTTCAACTTACGATGAATTTTAAAAATCATATTTTTAACTTAATGAGATAAAGTAAATTTTTGTTTTTAAATTCACACCAAACTTAAAATAAAAATACATAAAATTCAAAATTAATATTAAAAATTCACACCAAACTTAAAATTTGAAATGCATAAAATTAAAAATTCTTATTTTAAAAATTAAAAATTCACACCAAACTTAATTTAAAAATTCATATTATAAAATCACACCAAACTTATATTATATTTTTCAAATATTTACAATTTTAAATATATTGTTTTTACAAAGTTTACAATATTAATTTAAGATTTATATATTAATTTTAAAAAAAATGGTAAAAATAAAATTAAAAATCTTTTTGGCTTTTTATCCCACTTTAATCAATCAAATATTATCAAAAATATGCGCCCCTCTTTTCGGTAAAGTAATTTCGGTTCCAAGACCTAATTTAACTCATGACGAATTTTTTGAAATATTTTGGGTTGATTGATTAAAGATATTTATACCTTAAGAATAAACGTTAAATTTCGCAGTGATGTAATAAATTTTTGAATGATATCAATAATTTCGGTCGCCAAACCTAATTTTATTCAATACCAATTTAATACTTTATAGCGAACAAATTAGCGTTTATTATCAAAAGGTTAAAAATAAAAATAAAAACAAAAAACTGTACAGACTTACCTGTGAGATAGTATTCTTAGTTATATGATCTATCCCATTCATAAGATAGTCGGTTTAATTGGTTTTCCATGGCTACATAGGCGTAACCTCGAGCATTCAGTGTTTTTTCTTCTAAACATATGAACGGTCCGTCTCTGCATAAAGTAACAAATTCGGTATTTGAATATGTTTGATTATTTGAACGTTTACCTCCATGTGACCATTTTCCGCATTTATGACATCTTTCTAGGTGTCGTGCTCTTCTTTTCGCTGCGGATTTTGATTTTCCTTTACCAAATTGTAACTTATTATCTTCGCATCTGGATTGTTTTCTTACTCCGTCCAATCTTTCTCTGATTACTGATACTATTTCACTCGGAAGTGTGTCATTATTACGTTTAGTGATCAAAGCGTGTAGCATTAGACCATGGTTTAGTTCAAAGGCAGTCTTCATTTCCTAAAAAAAATAAAAATTCAGAATGGGGGGAGAAGACTAGTTCTTTAGGGTCTGCTAGGGAAAGACCATTCGGGTTCCATTTTCGAGAACTACACGAAAACAGACAATCTAAATCTAACAGAAATACATATTATCCTTTAAAGACTTGATTCTCCCCACACTTAGTTAGCTGTGGTATCGAAATTGTGATTAACTTCGTTGTCAACTTCCATTGGACTATCTATGTAGTGTTTAACTCTGTGACCATTAACTTTAAATTCAATTCCATTTGAATTTATTAATTCTACTATTCCGTATGGGAAAACTCTTTTGACTATGAATGGTCCAGACCATCTTGATTTCAATTTTCCAGGAAATAGCTTGAATCGTGAATTGAAAAGAAGAACTCTGTCTCCTTCTTTAAATTCTTTTAAACTTCTGATTCTTTTATCATGCCATTTCTTCGTTCTTTCTTTATAGATTAACGAATTTTCGTATGCTTCATGTCTTAATTCTTCTAATTCGTTTAGTTGACTTAATCATAGACGTCCGGCTTCATGTAAATCAAAATTACATGTCTTCAAAGCCCAAAATGCTTTGTGTTCAATTTCTACTGGAAGATGACATGCTTTTCCGTAAACGAGTCTAAAAGGTGTCGTTCCAATTGGAGTTTTGTAGGCTGTTCTAAAAGCCCAGAGTGCATCCTCCAATTTAATGGACCATTCCTTCGGATTTGATCCTACGATTTTCTCTAGAATACGTTTTAAAGCTCGGTTGGTATTTTCAACTTGTCCACTTGTTTGTGGATGATATGCGGTGGAGATTTTATGAGTTACTCCATATCTTTTGAGAACTTTCTCAAGTTGATTATTACAGAAATGAGTTCCCCGATCACTTATTAAAGCTTTCGGTGTTCCAAACCTTGCAAAAAGACGTTTTAAAAAGTTGACTACAACTCGTGCATCGTTAGTTGGGAGAGCTTGTGCTTCCGCCCATTTAGATACATAATCAATGGCTACGAGAATATAGAGATTATTATGAGATTTTGGAAATGGACCCATAAAGTCAATACCCCAAATGTCAAATACTTCGCATACTTGAATGACATTTTGTGGCATTTCATCACGTTGACTTATTTTTCCGGCCCTTTGAAAAGCATCACAGGATTTGCAAAGAAGGTGTGCGTCTTTGTAAATTGTAGGCTAATAGAATCCAGCATCATAAACTTTTCTTGCTGTTAGTTGAGGCCCATAATGCCCTCCTGTTGGTCCTGTGTGACGATGGTTTAAAATTTTACTAGCTTCATCTCCGAATACACATCGGCGTATTATTCCATCTGGACAACTTTTAAATAGATGTGGATCTTCCCAGAAATAGTGTTTTATATCACTTAAGAATTTCTTTCGTTTTTGGTACGATAATCCTTTTTCAAGGAATCCACATACTAAATAGTTTACATAGTCTGCAAACCATGGTATTTCATTATAATCTATCTTCAATAGATATTCATCAGGAAAGTTGTCTTGTATGGCCAATTCATTTAGAACTTCTAATTCAGGATTTTCAAGACGAGAAAGATGATCAGCGGCGAGATTTTATGCTCCTCTTTTATCTCGGATTTCAATATCGAACTCTTGTAAGAGTAAGATCCAACGGATTAATCTTGGTTTAGCATCTTGTTTCGAAACTAGGTATCTAAAAGCAGAATGGTCGGTATAGACCACCGTTTTTGCTAGAACGAGATATGAACGAAATTTGTCAAAAGCAAAGACAATAGCAAGGAGTTCTTTTTCAGGAGTTGAATAATTTGTTTGTGCTCCTTGTAACGTCTTACTAGCATAATATATAGGTTGAAATCGTTTTTCAATCCTTTGTCCTAAAACGACTCCCATTGCAAAATCACTTGCATCGCACATTAATTCAAACGGTATATTCCAATTTGGTGTTATCATGATCGGCGCATTAGTGAGTTTCTCTTTAAGAATATTAAAAGATTTGATACATTCATCTGAAAAGATGAATGGAGCATCCTTTTCTAGGAGTTTATTCATAGGAGTGGCAATTTTAGAAAAATCTTTTATGAAACGTCGGTAAAAACCGGCATGCCCTAGAAAACTCCTAACTCCTCTAACATTGGTGGGATGTGGAAGTTTAGCAATTACATCTACTTTAGCTCTATCCACTTCAATTCCTTCCTTCGAAATTTTATGACCAAGAACGATGCCTTCTTTAACCATGAAATGGCATTTCTCCCAATTAAGTACTAGATTTGATTGTTCGCATCTAATAAGCATTCGTTCAAGATTAGCTAGACATGTTTCAAATGTATCACCGAAGACTGAAAAGTCATCCATGAAAACTTCCATGCATTCTTCTATCATGTCATGAAAAATCGCCATCATACACCTTTGAAAGGTTGCAGGGGCGTTGAAAAGTCCAAATGGCATGCGTTTGTAAGCAAAAGTACCATAAGGGCACGTGAACGTGGTTTTCTCTTGGTCCTCGGGTGCTATTGGAATTTGAAAATATCCGGAAAATCCATCTAGAGAACAATAGTAACTATTTCCGGCTAATCTTTCCAACATTTGATCAATGAAAGGTAAGGGAAAGTGATCTTTTCTGGTGGCGTCATTTAATTTTCTATAATCAATACACACACGCCATCCTGTTACAGTTCTAGTAGGAATAAGCTCATTTTTCTCATTTGTAATGACAGTCATGCCACCCTTCTTAGGCACGCATTGAACTGGGCTTACCCATAGACTATCAGAAATTGGATATATTAAACCTGCATCTAGCAGTTTAATAATTTCTTTCTTAACTACATCTTGCATATTAGGATTTAGTCTTCGTTGGCGTTGCACATACGTTTTATGACCTTCTTCCATAAGGATTTTATGTGTGCAATACGAAGGACTTATTCCTTTAATATCATGAATCTTCCATGCAATGGCTGGTTTATGAGCTTTCAACACAGAAATGAGTTGTGATTTCTCATTTTCAGTAAGAGAAGACGATATTATTACAGGTAATTCAGATTCACCATGTAAATAAGCGTATTCCAAATGGTTTGGAAGTGGCTTTAACTCTAATTTCGGAGGTTCTTCTATCGATGATTTATATCGATATCTGTCTTCTTCTTTTAGCATTTGAATTTCTTCTGTTGTTGGTTCATATCCATTAGCTATAAGTGTAGCTAATATTTCAGCTTCATTAATTGGTTCAGTTCGTTCTCCTAAAGAACATTCTCCTGTTCCTTGTTATTCTGAAAATTCTTCTAATAATTTTGCATGTGCATCTATAGTTTGAATATAATAACATGTATCATCTGCAGATTGTGGTTGTTGCATTGCTCTATCAACTGAAAAGGTAACACTCTCGTCTTCTATACTTAGGGTCAATTTCTTACCGAACACGTCTATCATTGCTTTAGCCGTTTTTAAGAATGGTCTTCCTAATATGAGAGGAACTTGAGAATCTTCTTCCATGTCCAGAACAACAAAATCTACTGGAAATACTAAAGTATCAACTTTAACTAGCATATTCTCCATTATCCCTCTAGGATATTTTATTGATCTATCGGCTAGTTGTATGCTTATTCTTGTTGGTTTCAATTCTCCAAGGTCTAGTTTAGCGTATAGTGAATACGGCATTAAATTTATACTAGCACCTAAGTCTGCCAATGCTTCTATTGAACTAAGACTACCCAGAAAACATGGAATTGTGAAACTTCCTGGATCAGATAGGTTTTCTGGTATCTTATTCAACAGCACTGCTGAACAATTAGCATTCATAGTAACGGCCGAGAGTTCTTCCATTTTCTTTCTATTTGAGATTAGATCTTTCAAGAATTTAGCATATCTAGGCATTCCTGAAATCACATCAATGAAAGGAAGATTTACATTTATCTGTTTAAACATATCCAAGAATTTGGATTGCTCGGCTTCAAGTTTCTCTTTCTTCATTTTACTCGGGTAAGGAAGTGGTGGTTGGTATGGTTTAACATAAGGTTTATCCTTAGCTGTGTTATTAACTTTCTCAACTACCGGTTCTTTTTCCTTATCTTGATCAGGTTGTGGTTCTTGTGGAGTAGGAATAGCTTCATCAGAAGTTACAGGTATTTCAGGTGGTTTAAGTGTTGTACCACTTCTTGTGGTAATAGCTTTAGCTGTTTCATTCCGGGGGTTAGCATTTGTATCACTAGGTAAACTTCCCGGTTTTATTTCACCTATTAACCTTGCTAGGTTACTTACTTCTTGTTCCAAGTTTTGAATAGAAGCTTGTTGATTTCTAAATGCTTGAGCATTTTGTTCATTAGTTTGTTTCTAAGATGTGAAAAACTGTGTTTGAGTTTCAACTAGCTTCGTCATCATATCTTCTAAATTTGGCTTTTTATCATCGGTTTGTTGTGGTGGTTTGTTTTGAAAATTAGGTCTTTGCTGATTTTAAGTATTGTTGGATACTTGTTGATTGCTAGGACCTTGTTGGTTGTTGTATGGAATATTTCGGTTATAGTTCTGGTTTTGATTGTAAATCGGTCTTGGCGGTTGATAATTATTCTGATAATTATTTTCAGGCCTTTGGTTTATGTATGAAACATTCTCTCTTTGTTCCATTGTTAATTCAATACTGAGACAATCTTTTGTCAAATGTGGTGCTCCACACTGCTCACAACTAATTCGTATTGAGTGTATATCTTTAGTCATCTTTTCCATTCGTCTCTCAACAGCATCTATCTTTGCTGAAATGGAATCTAAGTCATGGCTAGAATCTACTCTAGCTGCTTTAGATGATCTAACGATATCTTTTTCTTGGTGCCACTCATGTGAGTGGGAAGCAGTGTTATCAATAATTTTATAAGCATCAGTTTCGGTTTTCTTCATAATGGAACCACCAGCTGCTATATTGATGTCTTTTCTTGTAGTAATGTCGCATCCTTGGTAGAATATTTGTACTATTTGACAGGTGTCTAAACCATGTTGCGGACATCCTCTTAATAACTTTACAAATCTAGTCCACGCCTCATATAGAGTTTCATTTGGCTTCTGTGTGAACGTAACAATTTCTCCTTGAAGTCTTACGGCTTTAGATGCCGGAAAGAATTGTTTAAGAAATTTTTCAACTAAAACGTCCCATGTATCAATCGCCCTTTCAGGTAACGATTCCAACCAATCTTTGGCTTCTCCCTTTAAAGCCCAGGGAAATAACATGAGATATATCTGTTCATCCTCAACTTCTCTTATTTTAAATAGAGTGCAGATCCTATTAAAGGTACGAAGATGTTCATTTGGATCTTCCTTCGGCGCACCACTAAATTGGCATTGATTAGTCACCATGTGTAGAATTTGTCCTTTGATTTCATAATCTGGCGCATTAATGTCTGGATGAGTAATTGCGTGACCTTGGCCAGTGCGTTTAGCTCTCATTCGGTCTTCCATACTCAAAGGTTCCAGATTCTCCATAATTGAATTTGTTGAATCGGAATCACTAGAGGATTCTGATTTAATGGTTCGTTCCTCAACAATCTCTGTTTGAATGATTGGTGGTTCCGGAGGAAAGTTTAGTGGTTCAGGATCTATGAATCGTCCTTGAATATTCTCCGGATTCTCAATTGTGAGGTCGGGTTCAAAAAATGGATTATCGGAAATTTGAATTGGAGTACTTAGTTGACTGGATGACGATTCTAAAGAAAAATCAACGGCGGTAATATTTGCTAAATGTCTTGATCTAGTTACAGGTGGTGAACGTACAAAAGGTGGTGAACGTCTTGCTCGGTGCATTCACTGAATATCCTATTAGTTTTTAAAAAGAAAGAAAAATTATATAAGTTATCCAATTAATAGACTTTTCTGATTTTGCCCACGTTTCGAATAGCCAAAAGATGCAGCAGAGGGGCAGGATTCGTTTGGTCTCAATATAATTGAGGACTGTTTGGCTCTAATAACCCGGTCCACGTACAAATCCAACTATTACTACGAACCAGAAAATTTTGATGTCTATCAATTTAACCACTTAAAATAAATTTTCGTAATTTTAAGAAATTTAGATAAGAAGTAGAATAAAAATCTATGTCCTAAAACTAGAATAGCGAGAAATAAGAAAGAAAAAGAGCGTGTCGGAAAAAGATCGAAAAAATAAAAATAAGAAAGAAAAAGAGTGACTTATAGAACTTAAAAACACTCAACTAACCCAACCTTATTACTATCACTAACTTAAAATTATAATCGCAAATTGAGATTACTAATTGGAATGATAATTGATACATAGGTAAAAGGTGTCTAAAAATATTAAAGCTTACAAGAAAAACTATATCCCAAATGGCAATAACTTAAAAAAAACTAAAACTTAAAAAGGCGTCACAAAATTCTAAAGTACATAAATCTTAGTCTAAAGAAAAAGCACTTAAGGAATTTTACGGCAAAGTCTAAAAATCTAGAAGTAAAAAATAATTATGGCAATAACTTAGTTTAAAACTAAAAATTAACGAAAAATACAAATATTACGCTAAAACAATTAAAAAGGGAGAAAATATAAAAATATACAAAAAGTTGTAAAAAGTACAATTTTTATAAAAATATTATTTTTATATTATTTATTTATTAAAACTAGTAATTTTACATTAATTAAACTAATTTAACTAAATATATAAATTAAATAAAAAGAAACTTAAAACTAATTATAATAATAATAAGTAATTAGGGTTAATAATAATAATAATTAATAATTACCCCGTATTTAATGCCTGATTAGGGTTTCTGTCGGCGTGTCAGAGTGTCTCCGCGAGTCGCGGTATTCGAAGCTGCAAACTCCGCGAGTCGCGGGGTTCCAATTTTCAGATGACAGGTTGATTAAAATTCGACGCGTTTTTTTTTATATTCTGTTTTATATTTTCTGTTTAAATAAAAATATTTATATAATAAAAACTTATATTTAAAAACTAAAATAAAAATAGAACTACTTTATAATTTTAAAAATATCTTAAAAATAGATTTATATATATATTAAATTTTTTTTTTCAGTTTTTTTATAAAAATATTTAAATAAAACTTATATTTTTATAAAATAAAAATAAAGAAACTTTATAAAACTTAAATATTTAACAAAATCTTAAAAAATATATAAATTTTTGTTTTCTTTTTATATTTTCGAATAATTAAAAACGTATTTTTACAAAAGTGAATTTTAATAAAAGTAAACTAAAAAAAAAATCTTTTTTTTAAAAAAAAATTTAGCGTTACGCTTCTGGCTTTTAAGCTAGATTGTTCCCCGGCAGCGGCGCCAAAAATAACTTGATGTCGTGCGAGGTGTATATAAAATAGCTTTATATTTTACAAGGAAATACTATTAAATACGATACAATTTTACACAAGATATTTATTTATTTATAGAATGGATATACTTAAACCTTGCTACAACACTTATAGGCAGTGTACCTAATCGTACAGTAGTGTAGTTTTTAGTAAGTCTGGTTCGTTCCACAGGGAAAATCTTTAAACAAAGCTTAACGCTATATTAGTTTACTTTTATAAAAATACAAATATATATATAAGTAATATTATTATTATAAAGGGGGGTTTTTACCGTTTAATGACCGGTTTGTCGGTTTTAAAACTTTAGTCGCAGTTAAAACCAAATGTAAAATAATAAATAAATACAAGACTTAATTTAAAGCGTAAAGTAAATAACGATAATGAAATTGCGATAAATAAAAGTGCGATAAAATAAACTTGCGATAATTAAAAAGTACGATAATTAAAAGTGCAATTAAATACAATAACAATAAAAATGCGATAATTAGAAGTGCAATTAAATATAAAATAAAGGAAATTAAATATGAAATAAAAGAATTATGCTTATTTAGACTTCCGTAATCATGATGTTTGACGTGTTGATTTTAGTTTTATGCCCATGGGTTAATTGTCCTTTGTCCTGGATTATTTAATATGTCCGTCTGGTTTTTGTCCATAACAGTCCATCAGTCATAAATATAAAGTGCGAGTGTCCTCGTCAAATTATCCTTATACCCGAAGTTAAATATTCCAACTAATTGGGGACTTAAACTGTAACAAGATTTTAATACTTTGTTTAATAATTACACCAGGATGTCGACTGAGTGTAACTCAAGGTTTTAATACTTTGTTAACAATTATGCCAAGTGTCCTTGTACATAATTTCACCCCTGTTTTAATAATTCTAGTGGCTATTAATCCATTCCCGTGTCCGGTTAAATGAACGATTATTCGTACATATAAATACCCCGCCCATCGTGTCCGATCGAGTGTATATGGTAATTTATGGGTACGTCCAATTATAAATCTTTATATTAACATAACAAACTATCATTTAGTTAAACAAATATAAAGCCCATTAATAGCCCATAGTCTAATTTCCACAAGTGTCGTTCTTTTGTCCAAACCCCAATTATGATACAAAGCCCAATTACCCAATTTTAGTAATTAGCCCAACATCATGATTACTTCGGATTAAATAAGCATAATAATAACTTAGCTACGAGACATTAATGTAAAAAGGTTGAACATAACTTACAATGATTAAAAATAGCGTAGCGTTACACGGACAGAATTTCGACTTACACCCTTACAACATTCGCTAACATACCCTTATTATTAGGTTTTAAAATTAAAATTAAAATATAAATATAAATATAAATATAAATATTACGTATAGATATAGAGAGATTGATATATTGGATGATAAAAATGATCAGAATTCGTTGGGTTTTATAGGGATTTTCGTATTTGGCTGCTCCGCGAGTCGCGACATTTTTGGCCTCCATACTCCGCAACTCGCGGAGTTCGTAATTCCAGCTCACAAAGGTTTGTCTTTTAATTTGCCGACGTTTTATAAATATATTATAATATATATATTAATTTTAAGAATTAATTATATATTATATTATATTTATATACATAGTTAACTTGTAATTTTTAGTCTGTTGCGTCGAGCGTTGAGAGTTGACTCTGGTCCCGGTTCCGGATTTTCGAACGTCCTTGCGTGCAATTTAATATCTTGTACTTTGCGTTTTGAATCTTGTACTCTTGTAATTTCGAGACGTTTCTTATCAATAATTGGAATCTCTTTGATTGTATTTTGTACTTTTGAGCTTTTTGGACCTTTGCGTCTTCAATTCTTCGAATCTATCTTTTGTCTTCACCTTTTAATATTTAAACGAATATCACTTGTAAATAGAATAATTGCAACTAAAAGCTTGTCTTTCTTGGGGAATAATGCTATGAAATATATGTTCGTTTTTAGCATTATCAATGGCACATGATGATGGTATGATCTGTGAATCATCATGTTTCATTAGAAATTCAGCATGACTTACTGTAATATAATCATGTTGGCCAAGCGTCATCATATTATACTAACCCATGCTTCAATTCTCAACATTTCTCCACAATTCATTCATTATTTATACTTAGATTTTACAGAAGTTTCCAATATAATGGAATACAGAAAACACGAAGAGGTAGATAATTTCGGACGAGAATATTTATGAAAATATCCTCAGAAATATCGAAGATATTTATGATGATATTTTGGAATTTCCAAGTTCGAAGATTGATGAAGAAAAATTTTTCGCAAGATTTTAACATGACTTCGGAGCAAGATATTCTATAAAGATTTCAATGGATCCAGAATTATCTGAATTCTTTGAATATAGGGTATGGTCCTTGTATTTGTCCTTGATCTCCTTCAATGGTTTGCTCAATCCATTTTTTAGTACCAAATTTTCTATCGGGCGTTCCCAATATTTCATTCTTTATTGTCAAACTTCTGGCCATTTAGACCATCTACAATTTTGCTGTTTCTTCTGCATTTAATGCTACCATAACTGAAGCATCGGTTATCAGACCGAGATGGTTTCAAGAGATTTGTGTTTTTAGATGATTAAACGCTGATTGTAATCGTCAAGATACAAAAGGTGTTTAAGATGAAATCAAGTGACAAACTTATATATCAAAGTTATAATAAGGCTAATCCGAATGAAAGTCGAAGTTGATTTGCTGGAGCTGTGACAAAATTGGCTAATTTTGTAAAGGTATTGTAAAGTTATTTTCGGTAATAACACGCCAATGAATCTGGCACAGTTTTGAATTCAAAGTATGACTTTGAAAGATGTAGGAATCTAAAAGTGATGTCGTCTGTTAAATGTTGACTTGGATTTTGATCGGTCAAAATCCGAATGTGAAATTGAATTGGAATGAAAATGGTTATTCGCGGATAAACGGATACGTATATATATATATATGGTTGTAAGTAGGATAGTAAATGACTGTTGAATCGAATTTGAAGAATGTACTGTGTAACTTATTAATGTGAAATCTAAATATTCCTAGGATATTACCTACCCGTTAAAATATTTTCATCATTAACAGTTTGTACAACAGAATTTTTAATTACAATCTTTATGAAAATATATATACATATATATTTTCTTCAGATGTAAACATGGATTTAATGAGTCAATATGATATTAAGCTCATTTGATTTACCATTAGAACTAGAATACATAATCCCTAAAACATCAGTGATCACATAATCACCAGAAAGGACGAAGATAATGATGTAGAACGATACGTAGAACGAAGATTATGCTCGAGGTATAGATTGTGATGTTGAGGCGTGTGATGTTGAGACTTGGGTTGTTGATGGTACTGGTGTTGATGTTGGTGGTACTGGTGTCGGTGATGTTGCTAAAGCTGGTAAGTTTTGCACCATATTCTCTAAATTGATTACTCGGGCGCGAAGCGTGTTGCCTTCTTCTATTTACTCCAGGATGATTGTCGGTTAGAACAAGCAGATAACTAAGGTTTAGAATTTTAGATAGCACATATTCGTGACGAGCTATCCTGGAAATGAGGCTAAAAATGGTGTTTCGGATAAGTTCGCCGGTAAGTGCTTCAGGTTCTTCACTAAGAGGTGAATTCGGTTGGTGGAAAGGATCGCCTTCTTCTATTCTTCATTAATTAAGTCGATTACAAACCCATCAGATGAATTGGGGATGGCTGATTGGTTGATTCATTCTTGTGACGCTGCTTTCGGAGCTCGAGTGAAACTCCATATCGGAATCCGAGGGACTTGAACTAGTGGCGAGTTCCATTTCGTACGATTGAACAAAGAATTTTTCGATATGAAAAGATTTTCGGCTATCGAATGGTATTCTAATTACATAGAGTATCTATGTATATAGAACAAAAGATTCTGTAGATTACGGAGGGATTTACGGAATATACTAGGCAAAGTTTACAGTATCAGATACGCTAAGATATGGATTAGCAGATACGCTAAGATATGAATTTGTCTATAAACTATTCATGCAATCAATGTAGTAAGACGTGTCTAGACTAAGAATGATAAGCAAGTGATTCCCTAAGAATGATAAGCAGGAAATTTTCGACACGGAATGATAAGCAAAACTTTTGACATGCAGACACGGTCGAAGTTCAGACTCACTAATGCATCTAATCAACTATCAGTTAGACACACTAATGCAAGACCTGGTTCGCTAAGACCACCGCTCTGATACCAACTGAAAGGACCCGTCCTAATCCATCTGGACGAAGTCTTCAACAGTTGGTCCCATTGCGAGGTTCTGACCTCTATATGCCATGAACGACTCCATGTAATATGAGCAAATGCACAGCGGAAGATTTCTTTCGTACCTGAGAATAAAAATGCTTTAAAGTGTCAACCAAAAGGTTGGTGAGTTCATAAGTTTATCATAAAACAATAAAATTCATCATTTTGATAGACCACAAGATTTAAATGCTGCATGGTACAAATGAGCCCGAATCCTATACCCACCTGTAATGTACATGCTATATCTTTTAAATACAGTACATCTTTCTCGTGTACGAAACCATTTTCATAAATCATAGTAACCGTACACATATCTCGTGCACAAAAATAACATACACATAACCTGTGTATAAAATCATTCTCTCGATACATAACATTCATATCAATTGGTGGCAATTATCATGTCCACATAATTCAATGGTGGCAATTATCATGTCCACATAATTCAATGGTGGCAATTATCATGTCCACATAATTTAATAGTGGCAATTATCATGTCCACATAATTCAATAATAATCCGCAGAACTTCTGTCTGCATAATAATTCATTCGAGGAATATTTTGTCTGTGTCTATCTCGTCAAACATTTATAAAAGCATTTCATGCATTCGCAGTTCAAAATATATTTCAAAAGCATTTAATAAAGCAGTAGTAAAAATAGCGCATGTATTCTCAGTCCCAAAAATGTAAAGAGTAAAAGGGAGCAAATGAACTCACGCATATAATTATTGTAAAACAGTTAATAAAATATTGTATGTATTCTCAGCCCAAAAATGTAAAGGGTAAAAAGGCAAATGAACTCACTGTACGATATTTTGTAGTAAAAATATGCATACGACGGAACTGAACAACGCAAGGTTGGCTTCGGATTCACGAACCTATATTCAATTATGTATATTAATACATGTAATGGAAATCGAACAAGTTTATGTATTATTAGTGAATTAATTGTTATTTTAATTATGGGTTTTCATTAATAACCTAATTAATTACATTTATTAATGTTTATTATAAAAATATTATTTTAGTTATGTTATATGTAGTATATATGGTTTTATATAACTAATAGTTATTAGATAAAATAATATTCATAATAATAAATAAAAAGTTGTTTCATCATATAATAATAATAGTAATAGTTATAATAATAAAAATGACAATTTTTATCAAAATGGTACTTTTAACAATAATGAATACTAATAATAATAACTATAATAATGATTTTACTAATAATAATAATGCTAATATTTATATTAATAACTATAATGATAATAGTACTACTAATAAAAATGATAATAAAAATAACAATAATGGTTTTAATCCTAATGATATTAATAATAACTTGAATGATAATGCTAATAATAATACTTATAATAATAATAATAATAATAATCATAATTTTAATATTTAGTGTTATCTCAATAATAATAATAATAATAATAATAATAATAATAATAATAATAATAATAATAATAATAATAATAATAATAATAATAATTATAATAATTATAATAATAATAATACTTTTATTAATAATAATAATAATGATATTAATAATAATAATACTTATAATGATAATAATAATTATTATTAATAGGATGAGACTACCTTTACAAGCTTTTCCAAAAAAAAATGCCTCAGACAGGGCTCGAACCTAGGACCTCTCGTTCAAAGACTAGTCTCCTAACCATCCCTCTGTCTTTACTTTTTCTGTTTATATCCACCCTTATGTTTATTTAACCTCGTGATATTCTGTTTACACCTCCTTCTACTTAATCACTTCGGCCCAACAGGCTTAATCTAATTCTCGGCCCATCAGACTTTTAATACACTTTTAACAAATAAAAGGCCCAACATATCGTGATCCATAAAACAAATCCAAATTCGTTTGATAGATTAGGTTTAGGAAGGAAAGGAAATAAAAGATGTCGGGGTGTAATCGAACAGTAGGAAAAAAAAACGCAGCAGTCTGATACAGATGTATAAACAGCTCGATCCAATCATCAAATGGGTGTCGGTTGTTTAAAAGAAAATATATACGCCGATGAGAGTATCCAAGGGTTTTGTTTAAATTGAATAATTGTATCCTCCACCATCTCCTTTAATCATTCCAAGTGGGGCTATAGGTGTAGAGAATGTCGGCCATCAGGTGAAAGAATTTTTAGGCAATTAACTTTGGTAACAAACATAATTGAATTGAGCAAGTTTGGTGGGTTCATAGCATGGAAGAAGAAAAAAATATATATATATCGAACTTCCCTTTTTGACTCTACTTCGGTCGGCCATATCGGAAAAGCAGATTGATGCAACACCTTAGTGAAATTACACGTTACAAAGTTATAAGGAAATAATATTTGCACGTCCATAATTGATTGACAAGATTGTCGGCCATTCTATTGCAACTAGTGCCCTTGCATGATTGAAATTGTTATATTATATGCTATATTATCAAGACTCCCGAAAATCATATGTGTACCACCTCTTTCTCCTTCTTGTCTTGTAAGTTCGTGAATCATCAAAAGTAATTTAATTTTGTTGTACTGCGTCAAACAAATAGAAGGAAACACTAAAAGGTTGTAACAGATAGTCGGTTTTTATATCTGTAAACAGAAAGGGTAATAGCAGGAGAGTGGTGATCGTTGATGGTGGTATTGTGTTAGGTTTAAAAACAAAAAGAAAGAAGTGGAAGTAGTAGTAAAATAATCGGCTATGATGGCGAGGTGATGTGTGGTTGTGCTTCGTCTGGGTCAGAAACATTAAGCAAGCAAAAAAATATATTCGGGCTCGAGATCGGTTACAATAGTGAGGGTTGTTGAAGTTTTAACAATAAATTAAATTTGTTATGGTGGTGGTGGATCATGATCATAATTGAACAAGATAGTGGTGGTGGTCATTGAAGGTTGTATGGTGATAATAGTTAATGGTGATGATTGTAGGTGGTTCTCGGGCAGGGATCAAATAAAGAAAATTGAAGGTGTTCGGTTCTAGTTGCAACAGAAAGAACAGTGAACCATGGTGATGATGGATGTAAGTCTATAACTCTCTCTCCCTCTCTCAGCTTTGTATTTGTAATTATCTATATATATTGTGAGTGATATCGCAATAATAATTGATCACATTTTATTTTATATTATAGTTTGGATTCCGTTCCTATTGAATTGAGATCGACGTGTAACAAAATTTGAAAGACAATTGTATTGTAGTGTGATTCGAGATCGACAAGAAGAATCAATCCGAAGAGATAACAACAAAATAATAAAAGAAAACAGATGGAGAATGTTGTCAGAAATATTCGAGCCAGGAGGAAGACAGCAAAGTAAATTAAAGCAGATGGAGACATATAACAATATTTAGGCTTAATATCTATTCTTTTATTCCTGAATAGAAGCAGTAGGGAAGTATATAAAGGAATTAAGTGATTGATACTTGTAACAAACTCCGACCAAAACAAGAATCATTTACAGTGTTGATTGTGATTTAAAACGAATTCGTACAATTAATAGATAATGGAAGCTAACAATTTTTGTTCTTATTAGGGTTGATTTGTACTGGTATCCAATTAGAAACAGGAACAAATCACATTCCGTTAATTTGATTTCATGAAACTGAATCTAGATTATTTTTTGATTTTATAAAATTTATATTGATATTTAATATATATAATTATATTAAAATAGTAATTTTATTTCTGTTAGTATTAATAATAATAATAATTGATAATAATAATAATATTTATAATAACAATTCTATAACAATTTATATATATATATATATTTTACACATATATAAATATATATATATTTTATATAATAATATTAATAATTTCAAAAATTACTATTAATATTAACCATAATATTAATGAAAGTAATGATAATAATATTAATATAACATTTTTATTTAAAATTGTAATTAAATTTAATATAATACAATTTATTAAGTATAATATATTGAATCTTTAATATTTATTAATATATATAACATTACTTATGTATAGAATTCATATATATTTATATATTAAACATAAATGTTCGTGAATCGTCAGAAATAGTCAAAGGTAATTGCATATATGAAAAGCAGTTCAAAAATTTTCTGAGACTCAACATTACAGATTTTGCTTATCATATCAAAATCAAATAAAGATCAAGTTTAAATTTGGTCAGGAATTTCCGGGTCGTCACAGTTATACCTTAGAAATATATTAAAAAATCAATCTATTTATATAAATTTTATCGAATAATATATAATACAATAGCAATATTTAAATTCGAAGTTGAAAGAAAAAGACCTTCTGTGATGGCCTTTCCAAATCCACTTGGACGAATACATCATTCATTGATTTCATAGTGAGGTTTTGACCTCTATATGATACGTTTTGTAAACATTGCATTCTTTTAAAAAGGCACACCATAAATGAATGTATAAATCCAAGGTTTTCGACGTCTGATGATTTCTTAGTATAGACAATCACCGTATATAATAGTTTACAATACTACATCCGTTGACAATGCAGTCAAAATAAGATACATGGTGACGATTTTGTGAATGTAAAGTTTTCTTGAATAAAGCATGTATGACTCCATGCACATAGCTTGTATAACGTATAAGCAAACAGCGGAAGACTTCTAGGAACCTGAGAATAAACATGCTTAAAAGTGTCAACACAAAGGTTGGTGAGTTCATAGTTTAGTGTTGCGCATAATCTGTATATAAAGGTGGATCACAAGATTTCAGTTATTTCATCTAAAACGTTTATCAAAAGATTCTACGAAATTGAGCACCCTGGTAACTAAGCTTTAACGTTATAATAAGTACCCCTGTTTTAACATACATGCAACCAACATGTACAATACACGCAATCCAACGTGTAATAAGCTCAAATAGCATACGTCTGTTTTATAGTTCAGGCTAGGGTTTCTATACCTGGAATAGATGGGGATGTCAAGCCCTATGGATCCATATATAACTACTCATGCCCACCAGTTCTTATAACCGACAGTTACTAGTTACCAAAGCTAAGGGATTTTCGGTTCAAACTCGGTGTAGAATTTAGTATGTACTTGTATCCATTGCGTTTAAAATAAAGTGTATGTATTCTCAGCCCAAAAATATATATTGCAAAAGCATTTAAAAAGGGAGCAAATGAAACTCACCTGATACGAGTAATGAAAGTTAATGAGTAAATGAGTGATCGATTTGAACCGAGTATGCCCTAAATTATTTAGAATAATTTAATCAGTATGACAACTCTTAAATAAAGTGATGGTTTATATTTATATATTAATTTCTACAAGTTCTTGTCATTCGATTCACTAGTCAAAAGTCCATTTCTACTTATGTAAATACTTTTATAACTTGTCTTGAAATATAGATATTACATACACATATTAGAAGCAAATTTTAAATTAGTTTATTAAGCTTCTCCGTATTAACTGACATTTGTAATTATAAATTGATACTACATATAAAATATAAGTATTGACCAACCTGACATTAATTTGGAATACTAAACTTTAAGAAATGCAATTTGTTATAACATTTTTGTATATATGTATATAGATCAAGGCTGAAATTGTAACATCTAAATTAATTCATGTGCCATCTTGTTTTCGTACAACAACATCAACGAAAATCAACTTATAAATATTTGTTTATTTATGTAAAAATATATATAATATAATCTAGAGATTAAAGGGTAGCTTTTTAATTAAACATGTATCATCATCATCATTGGTTTAATATTTACGTACAACTATTGTTTCAGTTTTATTTTTTTTAACATAAAAAAAAAGAGAGATGGTAACATTTAACTAGATCATACATATATAAATTTTTAGATGTAGATTGATATACTAATCATGAAAGTATTTCGATAGAACATATATAACCGATAAGTCTAATGGTTCATTTTAGTTCGTTTCAATTTGTTTCGATTAGAAATATGAACACGAGATGATTAGTAAAACTTAATAACATGTTTATATTAAGATTAGAATAAGTTATACCTCTATATTGAGATCGAGTTTGAATCAAAATTAAACACGCAAGGCATCTTTTCGAATCATTAGTCTTCTATGTTTTTCATCTTGGTTATGTAAATGATAATATAGAGGTAGAGTGGGTTGTATATGAATTGATATAGATGGGTAAGTAGTTTATAGTTGTGTTCGTATGTATGTGATCGTATATGTGTGTTGGTTTGATGATAATTTACGATGGTAGTTTGTGTGTGTCAAACAAGAAGATTGGTGATGAATGTCATCGAGCAGGAGGAGAAGGAAAAAAATACCAGTTGTAGTTAAAGTTGATGATATGAGGTGGTGTTTTTGGATGTAGGTATATATATATATATATATATATATATATATATATATATATATATATATATATATATATATATATAAAAGATTGATGTTAATGGCTACAGTATCTAATTGGTCTTGGTTCTTGGATAGGAAAACATCAAGAATAAAAGACAAGTAGTAGTGGGTGGGGAATGATAAAAGTCATCATATATGTATGTTAGTTGGCGATCAAAACAAAAACAGGAATATTAATTGGATGCATGCATGTGATATATATTATTATAACAATTATAATAATCATAAAGTGATGGATTCATGACAACATGTAAAGAAAGGAGTGGGGTTCGTTCATGTATGTGGTTAATTGTGTTCCAATCACAAAGATAAAAGGAAGGGAGTAATATATAAGTGGAGATATATATATATATATATATATATATATATATATATATATATATATATATATATATATATATATATATATATATATATATATATATATATATATATATATTACTTGCATATATGATTAAGATGTTAGAAGAAAACACAAACAGTAAAATCAATTCAAATCTCCACTTTTGAAAAAAAATGAACGGATACTTTGTACATTTCCGACAGTTTTCACGGAGAGTATCTCGTGCTTCGTTGTTAAACAGTGACGGTTAAAAGTCTTTAGAAAAGTCTCATATTTTAATATAGCATTTAAATATATATAATGGTCTTAACCTTTGTATAACTAGTCATAAAAAGTAATCTGATACTTGTTTTCAGTCCCAAGTAATATGTACGAAGTGTTAAAATTCAAAATAATAAGGTAATTGTATTTTTTTTAACAAATCCAAAGTTTACGTAACCTATTTACGGACCAACATTTATTTTTAAACCCTCATAGGTTCATATTAAACTTGTTTAATAACAAACGAAACGACAAAACGAGTATTACAATCAAAAAATTATATTCAATATACTTATATATATAGATACGTTTTAGTAATAAGTTTTATTATATCGTATATTATTTTAGACAATTAGTTCTAATAACTAAATCATATAATATTTTACTTAAGTATTTCAAGTTATTATATATAAACATATATTTATATATATACTTATCTATTTACAAACAATTAATCGTGAATCGTCGGGAACAGTCAAGGGTAATTGAATATGCATAAAATGTTTTTTTTTTTTTAAATCTTGGGACCATTAAACTTGCTTATCGTGTCGAAAATATTAAATTATATAGAGAATTGGTTTAAAATAAGTCGAAATTTTCCGGGTCATTACACCTTCAAAACTAAAACAGAACAATAAATTTGAGACGCATGAAGTAAATTTTAAGGTATTCATATAGATACATTAATCAAGCATCTATCTTTAGGAAAATCAACATGTCTACATATAATCCGCTAGTTGAGCGAATAACTGAGAGAACCTTCATGACTTTCTATTCTGTGGAATCTATTCCTATCGAGTTGTGATATATTTAACTTTTATAGTGATTAATCTAAAAATGAAAAATATGCGTAGAGAAATTGTAAGATATAATACAACTAATTAATTCACCGTTTTAATGTATTTTTTGCTTCGATGATAAAATTATCTTCAATTATCTAACTTTACAATATAATCTAATAAATCAGACTTATCTAATTTAATTTACTTTATATGTTAAAAAAGACAAATCAAGTAAATGTATTCATTATCAATATCAACTAGCAGATGACTATTTAAGATGACTATCTCACAATTGATTTTGATTATGATGTCATATTTGTCACACTCTTATTTTTAATTATTGAGTTTCATTTTTACCCATTATTATGGTAATACATATTAAATTAGTTGTTTATTCCTATTCTTATTAATAATTTAAATTAATACTCCCTCCGTTCCAAAATAATTGTCTTGTTGGACTTTTCAAAGTCAAGTTATTAAGTTTTGACTTTAATTATTTGTTGGTGTATGTTATAGAATATTTGATGAAATTTATATTAATAGATTCATTTTTCAAATGTGTTTTCATTTGGTATAACTTACATTCGATATTATATAACACAAAAAAAGATATTTTAAGTCAAAGTTAAAGAAAAAAGACTCAAAAAGTCAAAACATGACAATTATTTTGGGACGGAGAAGGTGTTAACTAAAAAGGTAATTAATTATTACAATTTTTATTAATTACTAATAAATATAAAGATTAATTATTTAAATAATTAACATTTAATACTAATTTTATGATGTCATTGAGTTAGATGACTGACTATTTAAGATGAGTATCTCACAATTGATTTTGATTATGATGTCATATTTGTCACTCTCTTATTTTTAATTATTAATTTTCATTTTTAACCATTATTATGGTAATACATATTAAAATTAGTTGTTTATTCCTATTCTTATTAATAATTTAAATTAATATTAACTAAAAAGGTAATTCGTCATTACAATTTTTATTAATTACTAATAAATATAAAGATTAATTATTAAATAATTAATTTTTAATACTAATTTTATGATATCATTGAGTTATAAACTCGTCCTATTACCTACTCTTATCAATTACTAGAGAAATTGCTATCTACTGTTCATGTAGTCTAGTTTTGTAATCTTACATGACTTTTTAAACTTTTTTTGCAGTAATCAAACAATTGGATAACTTGAGTGATTTATGCTAAATTACCTTCAAGAAAATATCTCAGGTCCAATCTTTTGGACGTTTTTTTTTTTTTTTTTTTTTTTTTTCCTTTTATTAGTTATACTCTATAATTTTTATCATATTTTTAATATTTTATTTTATATATTATTTAGAGAAAAGACTATTTTTCCTTTTTAAGTTTTTTTAACGGTTTAATAATTAACATTGCATCAATTAAAAAATACTTTGATATCTCCAGTGGTTTATGCTAAATTAACTTCAATAAAAGGTCTTAGGTTCAATGACTTCAGACCTTTTTTTTTTTTTTCTTTTTTTTCTTTTTCATTAATTATACTCTATCTTTTTATTATATTTTTAATTTCTTCTTTACAATTTTTAATTATATATATATATTTTTTATTTGGCAAACATATATATATATATATATATATATATATATATATATATATATATATATATATATAGTGGTAGGATCAAGAGAGAAGTAACCAATCGGAGGAAAGCGGGGGGAAGCAAAATCTTTTTTTTTCTTCATTTTTTGAAAAAACTTTATTCACGAACATTATAGATTGGATGAAAATATGAACATTTAATAAAGACACTTTGTGATAAATGTTTTTATTTTGGCGGGAAAACGCTCGAAGAACTAATATATAACAATTATCGTGTTTTTCGAGCGTATGTTGAGGTTTTAGATATTAGGGTTTAGATATTAGAGTTTATAGGGTTTAGATATTAGGGTTTAGATTTAGGGTTTAGATTTAGGATTTAGATTGAGTTTTTAACACGAATGGTTTAGAGTTTAGGGTTTGGTGTTTTGGGTTTATGGAATAAACCCAAAACATCAAACTCTAAACCCTAAACTCTAAATCGGGCTAAATTTTACTTCACAAAACATGAAGAAGAAAAAAAATGTTAACATTCTTCACGAACAATATTATCTTGAATTTTATTTTTGTCGATCGTTTTTCCGCTTAAATAATAACATTCATCATGAAGTGTCTTTTCTAAATGTTCATATTTTCGTGTGATCTTGATGCCTGAAAAAAAAATTCCAAAAAAACGAATTTTTTTTTGCTTCCCCCCGCTTCCCCCCGATTGGTTACTTCCCCATTGATCCTGCCCATATATATATATATATATATATATATATATATATATATATATATATATATATATATATATATATATATATATATTAAGATCAAGCAGGATACAAGTTACAACATTGATCAGATCTGATGATCTAAGTTCGTGATCGAACTAATACAAACAACATTGAAAATTGAAACCAACTAAGCCCTAAAACAAACAGCCAAACTTTAGTGGTCAAAGAACAAAGTCCACCTGCAACCATACAAAGATCCAAACCTACCCGTATACAACCCCCCGAGCCCGGCCAGGCTCGGGAAGACCACATGAACCGCCTGCATCATCTCGACCCAAAGAGCACAAATCGAGCAACGGCAAACCAGCGAGTGCTGCCCACCGGGAAATCCAAGAACACCTCCCCTGAGGCCAGTAAACCAAAGAAGCCCCCTAATACAGACCAAACAACCGAACGTGCGGTCGAAAAACCCTCAAGAGACCACCACATAAAACCTCCTTTTCCATACCGACAAAGTCAAGTACGTTGGCAACTACATTGTTCCAACCCGAACCGGAAACAGCGACAGGGAAAATGGAGTGAACCGGACCCGACCCAGCAAGCTAAGACCAAAACCCGCCCTAAATCGAACAACCACATCCGGCAGCTGAAATCCAGCCATCAATGAAATGGCCCGTTCATATCGATTATAAATGTTTCATAATAATTGGTTTCATTGCGAGGTATTTGACCTCTATATGATACGTTTACAAACATTGCATTCGTTTTTAAAAGACAAACTTTTATTTACATTGAAAGTTGACAGGCATGCATACTATTTCATAATATATCCAAACGATAAATGACTTAATCATAATATTGTTGAACTCAATGACTCGAATGCAATGTCTTTTGAAATATGCCATGAATGATTTCAAGTAATATCTTTAAAATGAGCAAATGCACAGCGGAAGATTTCTTTCATACCTGAGAATAAACATGCTTAAAAGTGTCAACCAAAAGGTTAGTGAGTTCATTAGTTTATCATAATCAATCATTTCCATAATTTTAATAGACCACAAGATTTCAAATATTTAACCGCACACGTAACCCGTGTACAAAACATGATACACATAACCTGTGTATAAAAATCATTCATATGGTGAACACCTGGTAACCGACATTAACAAAATGCATCTAGAATATCCCCATCATTCCGGGACTCTTATCGGATATGATAAATCGAAGTACTAAAGCATCCGTAACCCGGATGGGGCTTGTTGGGCCCGATAGATCTATCTTTAGGATTCGCGTCAATTAGTGACAATTATAATAAACACCAATTCTTAGGCTACCAAGCTAAAAAGGGCGATATTCGGTTTAATAATCCAACCATACGATGTAGTTTCAATTACTTGTGTCTATTTCGTCAAACATTTATAAAAGCATCGCATGTATTCTCAGTCCCAAAAATATATATTGCAAAAGCATTTAAAAAGGGAGCAAATGAAACTCACAATACTGTATTTCGTAATAATAATGCATATGACGGCATTGAACAAGTGCAGGGTTGGCCTCGGATTCACGAACCTATATCAGTTATATATATATTAAAACGTATAACAAGTCCGTATATTAATATTATTAATATACTTATTATATCTAATGAATTATATGTTATTTTAATAATTAAATATCTTATATTTATTCTACGTATTTTAAGTAGTTGATATTTATTTTCGTAGTGCATTTATTAATATTTTATAGTAAATATTTATTAAAGTAGTTTAACAATATAATATTTATCGCTCTTTATAATATATTAGAAATAAAATTTATATATTATAAAAATATATTTTTATATAATAATGATGAAATTTGTATATAGCTCAATTAATATAATAATAATAATAAGTTGTATTATAACGATAACTATAATAAGTTTTAATAACTTTTAGTAATAATGATAATACTATAACGATATTGACGATATTATTAGTAATAATATTAATGTTATTAATAATTAATAATAATGATAATAATATTAATAGAAATGATAATTTTTAATAAAAATGATAATTTTAATAAAAATGATAAAAATGATAATTTTAATAAAAATGATAATTTTTAACAATAACGATACTTTTAATAATGATAAGAAAATGAAAACGATATTTTTATCTAAATCATAATCGTAACAATATATTAACTAAATCATGATACCTATACTCATTATTTCCTAATCAACTTGTTTAATAGTTTTTAGTCCTCTTTTATATCGCATTCATAATAATAATAATCATAATAATTAGATGATACTAATATTAATTTTAACGATAATGATACTAATAATAATAACAATTATAATAATACTAATGATAGTACTAATAATAATAATAATAATAATAATAATAATAATAATAATAATAATAATAATAATAATAATAATAATAATAATAATAATAATAATAATAATAATAATAATAATAATAACCTTAGTGATAATAATAATAACCTTAGTGATAATAATAATAATAACCTTAGTGATAATAATGATAGTAATAATAATAACAATAACAATTTTTAATGATAGTACTTATATTAATAATATAATGATAATAATAATTATTATTGGATAATAATAATAATGACGATAACAATAACAACGATAGTAATAATAATAATAATAGTAATGAATTTAGGTAATAAAAATGGAATCGTCACTCACGTATCAATATTGTGATTCAATATTGCAGGAAAGTACGCAAACGCAACGGAAATGATAAATTCCAAATTAGTCTCACGAACAATACTCACAATCATACCCATAACCTCCATAGCTATAACCCATAATTTCCTTAGCCCTATCCTGCTCGAAAAATTCGTTTTGAAATCACCCGAACAACACTCCGTCGTAGTATTTTATGTATGATAATATTAATACTATACTACTAATAATAATATTAGGATTAATAATAATAATATAAATATAATTATAATTATATACGGAGTACATATATTAGATAGAGAGATTGAGAATGAATTGAGTCGAGCAAGCAGAACGATCGAGCTTTTATAACCCATTTCTGGTCCCATTAACTTCGCGATCGCGGAGCCTTTGAGGGTGTCTGGGCCACGATCGCGGCACTCCACTTCCAGCTCACAAATGGTTTCCTCGTGGGCTGCCGACAGTTTTAATATATAATATATATTATATATTTAATTTATATAATTATATATATATATTATATTATATTCTCGTGCATAGTTAACTTGTAAATTTAGTTCCAATGACTTGTACGTTGACGCTCGACTTACGTCCCGATTCCGGTTTTTCGAACGTTACTTCGTACGCTTAGAAAACTTGTACTATACGTTTCACGACATGTACCTTTATCAGTAATTAGACTTAATTCACCGATAAATTATATTACAAGAAATGCAATTTATACATTTGAGTATTTTGGTCATTTGCTTCTTTAAATCATCGTCTTGTTATTTATTAATAAAAATTATTTTACATCAAAACGTTTTATGACCAAATAAATATTATATTTTATCGCATTGTAAAATATGTATATATATTTTCGTTTAAAGATATAAATTTGTATATACTATATATAGTTGAAATATTTATTTAATAATATAATATTTAGTTTTTCAAAACTAATATATTTCAAAATTTATTATAATTAAAAATCATTTAGAAATTATTATTTCGTATCACATTTATCTAAATATATTTGCAAATACAAAGCTTTAATTAAGTTCTTCAAATTTTATATATATAAACAAATTACCTTATAAAACATTTTAATTATAAAGTTCTTTTTAAACTGGAAACGTTTTAGTACATTTGAAACTAAATCAAATAAATATTATAATTTGTTTTCCAAAGCTAAATATATTTAGGAATCATTTTGTTAAAAGGTTAAAATAATGGAAATCGTTATATCATAAAATGTTTTAGAAAATTAAAATCGTATATAACTCATGATAGGTTTTCAAGTTTTTAAATTAATGTTTGCTGGTGAAGCGTAAGATAAAGTCCAAAGGTTAAATAAACGTATGAAATCATCTTAATGTAAAATGTCGATTTACTTAACTTGTCGGTACCCAACATCTAAGTTATTTACACTCCTCGTTCTTACTTTCATATTAAATAAAATGAAAGTTAAAAAAGTTATCTTATTAAAGTCACGAGGAAAAATATTGTAAAGCATGAATTGGAAATTAAACAGGAATCTCCATTAACTTTTGTCTAGTTACCGTTAATTGACACATTTGTTCTTAGTTGTAAATCACTTTACCATTTTCTGAATATTGATAAAAAGGACATATTTCTTAAATCACAGTGGACCTCACAACAGAGACCCGTAATCATATCACAATGTATCTGATAATTCAATCATTTGATATCATCTTTTAATTCTGTCAATAAATATATTGAAACAAATACGTTCATGTAAAGTATTATACATCTAATACTTTGTTAACGTTTTCAATTAATATAACTATATATTATATATACATATCTATATGCACATAAATGTTCGTGAATCGTCGAGTACAGTCAAAGGGTAATTGATTACATGAATATAGTTCCAAAATTTTTGAGACTCAACATTACAGACTTTGCTTATCGTGTTGGAAACATATAAAGATTAAGTTTAAATTTGGTCAAAAAATTTCGGGTCGTCACAACCAAACCCACCGTCGACGGTGAGACAACCAACAACAGCAGTCAAGAGAATACCTCCACTATTTTCAGAATAAAAGGACAACCAGAAAAATAAACAAAAGAGACAGAAAACCGATAACGATAAACACGTCGGAGCAAAAGCTCCGACGCCCTAGATCTGACCACCGGAAGGAGAAAAAACGGTGACTTAGCCAAAACACTACCTACACACTCTATTTCTCATATCTCACCACGAGATCGTCGCCTGAGAAACTCGGGTTGAAGGCCGAAAGTAGCCGTATAATGAAAGACCCACACCCGACCGGAGAAAGCAAAAAGAAAGATTAAAGAAAGAAAAGGACAGAGAGGATTGTTACCTTATGGAGCCCAAAAACACAGAGTGCACAAGGCACTCGCAGGCTATGCCACCGGAAAACACCAAAAGGCAACCGGCCGCCACCTCAAACAGCCGGAAAAAGAAAAGTCGTCAGACCAGAGGGAAAATAAAAAGGAAAACGTTATCACCCTATTAGTTTGATTGATAGCTTCTACAAAATCATCGCGAAATTACTCTCCAACAGCCTTGGAAAAGTGGGTCCTAAGCTTGCGGGATATGACAAAAGTGCATTTATAAGGGGTAGGAATATCATAGACGGTGCCTTAGTTGCGAATGAAACTCTTGATTTCTTAAAACACAAAGGCCTAAAAAGTCTAACTTCAAAGTTGACTTTGAAAAAGCTTTTGATTGTTTAAGTTGGGATTTTTTATTAGAAATGTTGAGCTTAATGGGGTTTGGTGAAAAGTGGAGGAAATGGATTCTCTCGTGTCTTACTTCGACTTCGATTTCTATTTTAGTTAATGGGTCCCCAACAAAAGAATTCAAACTTGAAAGGGGTGTGAGGCAAAGCGATCCTCTTTCGCCCTTTCTTTTCATCATTGCGGCAAAAGGTCTTAATTGGCTTACCAACTCTTCGGTGGCAAATAATCTTTAAAAGGGTGTTGAAGTAGGTAACAACAGGATTCCTATCTCATTGCTTCAATATGCGGACGACACGATCTTCTTCGGGGAATGGAGCATTGAGAATTTTGGAAATCTCCTTAAATTACTTAAATGCTTCGAATTAACGTGAGGTCTAAATGTCAACTATAACAAAAGCAACCTTTTCGGGGTGGGTGTCGAATCAAGTGAGGTTGAAGCTATGTCTAAAATTTTGACATTTGGTTCGACAAGGAAAGGGTTGATAAAGTTGTGAAGGATGCGTGGGATTTACCTATAAGGGGAATAAAGAAGGATTGTAACTTTCGCGATAGGCTAAAAAAAGTTAAATCAGGGTTGAAAGCTTGGAGTATTAGTGCATTTGGTAATCTTGATTGCGAAATTAAAGATCTTAAAAAGAAGGCTGCAGATTGGAAATTGAAAGCTGAGTCTTGTTCTCTTAGTGATCAGGAAAGGAAAGAATGGTTAGATTGCGTGAAAAAATGGATCGAAAAAGAGAATATTAAATCAAGAATGTTAAAGCAAAAAGCGCAAATTAAAGGGATTCTAGAAGGTGACGAGAACTCTAAGTTTTTCCATAATACCATGCGAAGGAAATACAATAAGACAAACTTGAGAGGTATAATTTTAAACGGTGTATGGAACGAAAACCCAGTAGATGTAAAAGAGGCTGTCTTTCAACATTTTAGGAAACGTTTTTATCTTCAGAATCAGTGATGTGTTAAGACGTGACCTTTAAAATGTAGACAATATGCTTAATAATTAACACATAATACAGGCAACTATAACCCGATCATGTTGTAATTAGCAAGTACATTGACCAGTTCATACCACAGGGAGCAGTTTGTTTTCAAGGACTTTAAACAATTAATCATTCTAAAAGGGAATTTGTATTTGAAGTTGGAATTCATTTAATACTACAATAATCAAGATATAGTAAATAACAGGAATGAGAAGGTGGTGTTTACTTCTATGCTTGATAAATGACAGGGATTGTTCTTTTTGTAATTAAAATGGTTATTTCATAGTTACAAGTAATTAGTTTATATCAATTTCACAATATCTATAAACTTAAGAGCTATGTTTAATCAACAAGATTCTTTAGTGGTTGAATTCACATAAAACCTAGTTTACTAAGATCACTCTAAGTAAACTACATGATTGTATATCCTAGATATCATTAAATTAACATCCTATACTCACATATAGGTGGCTAAATCACTAGGTGTTGAAGTATAAGCTATGGCCTTTGATAAACTCACATAAACCAAGTCATAACTAACATAATTGAACTAGGATACAAGGATGGTTACAACAATGGATCTTTTGAAAGAACATGGTGATTTAGATTGATTAACTAACTAGACCCAATCCGGTTAAACTCACGTGAAACCTAAATTACAACAATCACTTGAGGTAATTTCATAACTATGTTGCTTTGGAACTTATTCAATTACCGAATTAAACACATAACAAAATCACTTAAGCTTATGCATCTAATCGTCTAGATTACTAGGTGTATCGAAGTATAGATTGTTTTCCTAGTTAACTCACATTAATAGGTTTGCAATCTATATAATTGAAGTAATGAACTAAGCAAGCATAACAATGGTTCTTATGGTTGAACTAGATTAATAAATCAATCAAAACATACTTGTAACTATTATAACATCAAAATATAGAACAATCCCAAGCCACAAATCTTACATTGAAGTAAACACGCAAGGTTTTTAGCTAGACATGATTAAAACAAGAACAATAAAAAAATTCATATACTTGAAATTCATAAACATAACAAGAAGTGAATGAAAATAAGAATACCAATCGAAATAGATGAACTAGCTTCAATATTGGTGTTGAAAGAGTGTTACTTCCTTCTTGACAAGCCTTAGAACCCCTCTTGAGCTTTCTAATACAAGCTATTTACTGATATATGATGTGTCTTTGAGTACAAGGGATAACCATCATTAAATAGGCTCAAAAGTTAGGTAGAATAGTGTACTGGAGAGGGATGCGCCGCATCCCTTTAGTGATGCGCCGCATCACTTTAGGCTCATATGTTTTCCAGCTCGTTTAGCACTCAGGAACTATCGGCAGGTACGGGATGCGCCGCATCCCCTCACAGATGTGCCGCATCTGACTCCTTGGATGCGCCTCATGGATCAGAAACCCCGTATCTAAAACTTTCGGCATTTTTTGGTCTTGGATACGCCGCATCTAAAGCAAATGCACCACATCTACCTCTGAATAATAGTAATTTTCCAACATGAGTTGGTAGAGCTCTGAGTTACGGACATCTGGGCTCCAGATTCACCCTTTTTCGAGTCCGTATGACCGAGTTATGGCCAAAACGGTGCAGGTGCGCAGAATCTTCTAAAATCAGCAATATTTTCCATAAATCTTCACTTCAACACTCGCAACGGATTGTACACACATTTTAACTTATTACAATACACAAGTACAATAATTACATATAAAATGATACAAAATCGGATCGAAATAACGACAACAAATATGTATAATTTTGGCGTTATCAAAAATCCCCACACTTAAACCTTGCTTGTCCTCAAGCAAGACTTACAAAAACTAAAATATATTACAATGAACACACACATTTATGCAAACACACACGAATCACACTCACACTTTTTATTTATTTCACAATGTAACACACGCACGCTTTTTGAGTATACACACACCTTTTGAGTACTCACGCGAATTGAAATCACACCAAAGTCGAAAGGTGGGTTTTAAAGTCCACATTTCTTGAAAATTTGTGTCCTTAGAGAAATTAGGACCTTTACGAAAAACGTTTGATATTTTGAAAAATAGTCATGTTAGTTTTTACACTAACAAGTTTTTCGGTTTTAACCTCAAAGTCCAGTTGAGGGTAACTGAAAACCGAAGCCTCGGTCGGCGCTTAGCAAGCTACTCGCCCCCATAATTGAAGTATCATGGAACTTGTAACCGGATGTCCTAAAAATAGTTTTACACAATATAGTTCATAAAATAGTATAAGTTTAGAAGAAAACTATATCATGTCCAAATATCATCGGTGAACCAAGAGTTTGTACACCTCAATTCGTTATGGCATATGTATGCTGACCGTGGTCAAACATAGATGCGGTTGATCTTTACAGAGATCATCCATCTGGGAATTATATTCATTAGTCTTAAAAGATAATTTTCATTGTGCCCCCCATTGTATGAGACAGATCCATCTCATGGTTAGGATAAGTCTGACCACCAAAAACCATGTTTGATGTTGAGGTGAGGTGAATTTCCAGCCGATGATAGAGATGACTTTTCAAGATTTTTCGTCAACCTACAGCTGTTCTGGACTGCATCTTCTAAACATAAGTTAGCAAGTGCGTCATTTTGGAAGACTTGACTTCCTTAATTCAATGAGTATTGGATTTGATTTTCGATTCAACAAAGTACCATAGAATCCTTGCGCGAAGTATGTGATATTGCGTGTTGATCATTTCCTTAGTTGGCTATTTCTTGAGTCTTTTATACAAAATAAATTCATGCAAATGAATTTATAAAGTTAAAAATTTTCACATTTTAAGCCATTTTAAACCATGTTTTTGTATAACCCACATTTTAAGCCATTTTAAGCCATTTTAAACCATGTTTTATGTAAAACCCGGAAGAATTTACTCCTTCCCTACACTTAAGATCATGTAATGCCCTCATTACATGAAATCGGAAAAATTGTAAAATTTGAAAGGGCAGATAATATGAAAGAGATTTAATACTTTCTAGGCTTTATGTCGAAGATCGCGGGATGATGGCGCTGAATTGGCTGGCACGATAAGAACATCATCCATTCCTTAAACGCTATCACAAACCAATCATCATGCAAGTATTTTGCTGAACTTCATGCCAGTCTTTGAAAATTGCATCACATAGCACAATACTCATTTTATATGGTGCATATTTATTAATGAGTTGTGCACCCAACTTTACCCCTTCTTTTAATACCTAATGGGGTCATTCTTCCCCACACTTATCGGACGACATGTAAAATCAGTGGAAAAAGTTCCACGAATAAGTAACGTGAGCCAGTCATTAACCCCCCGGGTGGTATATAATATATCATATATTTCCTTTTTCAATTTCTTGAAAAAGGAATACCTAACCCGAGAGTCAACACATGACTCTCTCCTAAGTGCGGCTTGCAGCAAAAATTTTATTCTTTCAGGTGGATCATATCCAAACGGATCATCTTTTAATATATTCCAAGTGCTAACCTCGTAAGGATATACAAATTCCACATGAGAAGGTGACTCCTCAAATGGTTCCACTATATTAGACTCCTCATCGTCGATGATCTTTGATGACTCCATTTCTTCAACCTCGGTAGTTAAAACGTCATCATCATCACTATCCCATGAATACTAACCTATCGCCCGCAATTCCCCCTCATCAATTCCTGGATTAAGCATTGCAAACATGGACATAACTGGGGTGGTAGGTGGTATAATAATGGTAGGCTCAACACTCTCCACCTTGGGTATCTGTGTATTACCCCTCGAATCAGCTAGTGAATTAGCCAAAAAAGTTTCCGGCTCCCTTTCTTCAATTTGCTGGAGTAGATAGCTCATGGTCCTCTGTAAGCGCTCAATGGATTCTTGTTGGCCCGCTAGTGTTTCTTGAAAATTTTGGCTCCGTTCAATCTCGTTTGTCATGAAGTCTAAAATTACATCTTCTAAATTCGACTGACTCTCCTCTCCTTGTTGAATTTGATAGTGTTGTTGAGATGAATCCCAGGATGAGTTACGATTTTCATAATAATCCCATGGTTGGTCCATAGGGGCATAATGATACATAAGACTATCATCACATTCCTCGGGCATATAGTAACCTCCATAAGTCTCACAAACACCTCTTGGTTCAACCCTAGCTTCCCAAGAACCCATATACCAATCATTATTCATACCCATGAAAATCGATGATTCACCCGATTGTTGGACATCATACATGGCTTCCGAAATCATATAATCATACCCAGCCATATTATACCTGTAACCTAGATGCAATCACACTACAAAAGAAAAACAAAACAAACAAAAACAAAAATAAAGCAGGTAACTTTCATGAAAATAACTTCCCATGAAAGGATCGAATAACTAAAAGTCTATTAAAATCTTTTAAATAAAATCGCTCCCCGGCAGCGGCGCCAAAAAGTTGATGTGTTAAGACGTGACCTTTAAAATGTAGACAATATGCTTAATAATTAACACATAATACAGGCAACTATAACCCGATCATGTAGTAATTAGCAAGTACATTGACCAGTTCGTACCATAGAGAGCAGTTTGTTTTCAAGGACTTTAAACAATTAATCATTCTAAAAGGGAATTTGTATTTGAAGTTGGAATTCGTTTAATACTACAATAATCAAGATATAGTAAATATCAGGAATGAGAAGGTGGTGTTTACTTCTATGCTTGATAAATGACAGGGATTATTCTTTTTGTAATTAAAACGGTTATTTCATAGTTACAAGTAATTAGTTTATATCAATTTCACAATATCTATAAACTTAAGAGCTATGTTTATCAACAAGATTCTTTCGTGGTTGAATTCACATAAAACCTAGTTTACTAAGATCACTCTAAGTAAACTACATGATTGTATATCCTAGATATCATTCAATTAACATCATATACTCAAATATAGGTGGCTAAATCACTAAATGTTGAAGTATAAGCTATGGCCTTTGATAAACTCACATAAACCAAGTCATAACTTACATAATTGAACTAGGATACAAGGATGGTTACAACAATGGATCTTTTGAAAGAACATGGTGATTTAGATTGATTAACTAACTAGACCCAACCCGGTTAAACTCACGTGAAACATAAATTACAACAATCACTTGAGGTAATTTCATAACTATGTTGCTTTGGAACTTATTCAATTACCGAATTAAACACATAACAAAATCACTTAAGCTTATGCATCTAATCCTCTAGATTACTAGGTGTATTGAAGTATAGATTGTTTTCCTAGTTAACTCACATTAATAGGTTTGCAATCTATATAATTGAAGTAATGAACTAAGCAAGCATAACAATGATTCTTATGGTTGAACTAGATTAATAAATCAATCAAAACATACTTGTAACTATTATAACATCAAAATATAGAACAATCCCAAGCCATAAATCTTACATTGAAGTAAACACACAAGGTTTTTAGCTAGACATGATTAAAATAAGAACAATACAACAATTCATATACTTGAAATTCATAAACATAACAAGAAGTGAATGAAAACAAGAATACCAATCGAAATAGATGAACTAGCTTCAATCTTGGTGTTGAAAGAGTGTTACTTCCTTCTTGACAAGCCTTAGAACCCCTCTTGAGCTTTTTAGTACGAGCTATTTACTGATATATGATGTGTCTTTGAGTACAAGGGATAACCATCATTAAATAGGCTCAAAAGTTAGGTAGAATAGTGTACTGGAGAGGGATGCACCGCATCCCTTTAGTGATGCGCCGCATCACTTTAGGCTCAAGTGTTTTCCAGCTCGTTTAGCACTCAGGAACTGTCAGCAGGTACGGGATGCGCCGCATCCCCTCACAGATGCACCGCATCTGACTCCTTGGATGCGCCTCATGGATCAGAAACCGCGCATCTAAAACTTTCGGCATTTTTTTGTCTTGGATGCGCTGCATCTAAAGAAGATGGGCTGCATATTGTAGTGACCCGAACTTTTCCATGTTTATATATATTAATTGAGATTGATATTTACATGATTAAATATTTCCAACATGTTAAGCAGTCAAACTTGTTAAGACTTGATTAATTGAAATATGTTTCATATAGACAATTGACCACCCAAGTTGACCGGTGATTCACGAACGTTAAAACTTGTAAAAACTATATGATGACATATATATAGATATATATATAGTTAACATGATACTATGATAAGTAAACATATCATTAAGTATATTAACAATGAACTACATATGTAAAAACAAGACTACTAACTTAATGATTTTTAAACGAGACATATATGTAACGATTATCGTTGTAAAGACATTTAATGTATATAAATATATCATATTAAGAGATATTCATACATGATAATATCATGATAATATAATAATTTAAAATCTCATTTGATATTATAAACATTGGGTTAACAACATTTAACAAGATCGTTAACCTAAAGGTTTCAAAACAACACTTACATGTAACGACTAACGATGACTTAACAAATCAGTTAAAATGTATATACATGTAGTGTTTTAATATGTATTTATACACTTTTGAAAGACTTCAATACACTTATCAAAATACTTCTACTTAACAAAAATGCTTACAATTACATCCTCGTTCAGTTTCATCAACAATTCTACTCGTATGCACCCGTATTCGTACTCGTACAATACACAGCTTTTAGATGTATGTACTATTGGTATTTACACTCCAATGATCCGCTCTTAGCAGCCCATATGAGTCACCTAACACATGTGGGAGCCATCATTTGGCAACTAGCATGAAATATCTCATAAAATTACAAAAATATGAGTAATCATTTATGACTTATTTACATGAAAACAAAATTACATATCCTTTATATCTAATCCATACACCAACAACCAAAAACACCTACAAACACTTTCATTCTTCAATTTTCTTCATCTAATTGATCTCTCTCAAGTTATATCTTCAAGTTCCAAGTGTTCTTCATAAATTCCAAAAGTTCTAGTTTCATAAAATCAAGAATACTTCCAAGATTGCAAGTTTACTTCCAAGTTTTCTAAATCCATTCCAAATAATCATCCAAGATCAAGAAACCTTTGTTACTTACAGTAGGTTATCTTTCTAATACAAGGTAATAATCATATTCAAACTTTAATTCAATTTCTATAACTATAACAATCTTATTTCGAGTGGAAATCTTACTTGAAATTGTTTTCGTGTCATGATTCTGCTTCAAGAACTTTCAAGCCATCCAAGGATCCTTTGAAGCTAGATCTATTTTTCTCATTTCCAGTAGGTTTATCCAAGGAACTTGAGGTAGTAATGATGTTCATAACATCATTCGATTCATACATATAAAGCTATCTTATTCGAAGGTTTAAACTTGTAATCACTAGAACATAGTTTAGTTAATTCTAAACTTGTTCGCAAATAAAAGTTAATCCTTCTAACCTGACTTTTAAAATCAACTAAACACATGTTCTATATCTATATGATATGCTAACTTAATGATTTAAAACATGGAAACACGAAAAATACCGTAAAACCGGATTTACGCCGTCGTAGTAACACCGCGGGCTGTTTTGGGTTAGTTAATTAAAAACTATGATAAACTTTGATTTAAAAGTTGTTATTCTGAGAAAATGATTTTTATTATGAACATGAAACTATTTCCAAAAATTATGGTTAAACTCAAAGTGGAAGTATGTTTTTTAAAATGGTCATCTAGACGTCGTTCTTTCGACTGAAATGACTACCTTTACAAAAATGACTTGTAACTTATTTTTCCGACTATAAACCTATACGTTTTCTGTTTAGATTCATAAAATAGAGTTCAATATGAAACCATAGCAATTTGATTCACTCAAAACGGATTTAAAATGAAGAAGTTATGGGTAAAACAAGATTGGATAATTTTTCTCATTTTAGCTACGTGAAAATTGGTAACAATTCTATTCCAACCATAACTTAATCAACTTGTATTGTATATTATGTAAACTTGAGATACCATAGACACGTATACAATGTTTCGACCTATCATGTCGACACATCTATATATATTTCGGAACAACCATAGACACTCTATATGTGAATGTTGGAGTTAGCTATACAGGGTTGAGGTTGATTCCAAAATATATATAGTTTGAGTTGTGATCAATACTGAGATACGTATACACTGGGTCGTGGATTGATTCAAGATAATATTTATCGATTTATTTCTGTACATCTAGCTGTGGACAACTAGTTGTAGGTTACTAACGAGGACAGCTGACTTAATAAACTTAAAACATCAAAATATATTAAAAGTGTTGTAAATACATTTTGAACATACTTTGATATATATGTATATATTGTTATAGGTTCGTGAATCAACCAGTGGCCAAGTCTTACTTCCCGATGAAGTAAAAATCTGTGAAAGTGAGTTATAGTCCCACTTTTAAAATCTAATATTTTTGGGATGAGAATACATGCAGGTTTTATAAATGATTTACAAAATAGACACAAGTACGTGAAACTACATTCTATGGTTGAATTATCAAAATCGAATATGCCCCTTTTTATTAAGTCTGGTAATCTAAGAATTAGAGAACAGACACCCTAATTGACGCGAATCCTAAAGATCGATCTATTGGGCCTAACAAACCCCATCCAAAGTACCGGATGCTTTAGTACTTCGAAATTTATATCATATCCGAAGGGTGTCCCGGAATGATGGGGATATTCTTATATATATGCATCTTGTTAATGTCGGTTACCAGGTGTTCACCATATGAATGATTTTTATCTCTATGTATGGGATGTGTATTGAAATATGAAATCTTGTGGTCTATTATTATGATTTGATATATGTAGGTTAAACCTATAACTCACCAACATTTTTGTTGACGTTTTAAGCATGTTTATTCTCAGGTGATTATTAAGAGCTTCCGCTGTCGCATACTTAAATAAGGACGAGATTTGGAGTCCATGCTTGTATGATATTGTGTAAAAACTGCATTCAAGAAACTTATTTTGTTGTAACATATTTGTATTGTAAACCATTATGTAATGGTCGTGTGTAAACAGGATATTTTAGATTATCATTATTTGATAATCTACGTAAAGCTTTTTAAACATTTATTGATGAAATAAAGGTTATGGTTTGTTTTAAAATGAATGCAGTCTTTGAAAAACGTCTCATATAGAGGTCAAAACCTCGCAACGAAATCAATTAATATGGAACGTTTTTAATCAATAAGAACGGGACATTTCAGTTGGTATCCGAGCGTTGGTCTTAGAGAACCAGAATTTTGTATTAGTGTGTCTTATCGAGTTTGTTAGGATGCATTAGTGAGTCTGGACTTCGACCGTGTTTACTTGAAAAATGATTGCTTAACAAATTTTGTTGGAAACTACATATTTTTAACATGTGAATATTATGTGATATATTAATCTCTTAACGCGTTGGATATTATGTGATAGATGTCTACCTCTAGAACAAGTCCCATTGACTCACCTAATAATAATGAAGAGTCAAATGTAAATTGGAATGATTCGTGGACTGATTCACAAGTTCCCGAAGAGGAACCGGAAGAAGAGTCGGAACCGGAAGAAGAATCGGAACCGGAAGAAGAATCGGAACCGGATGAAGAAATAGAACCGGTGGGGGAAATAATAAAACGGTTAAGTAAAAGAAAATCCTCAACCAACCGACCAAGGTTAATTATGGTCAATGGTGTTTCCGCCAAGGAAGCAAAATATTGGGAGGATTACCAATTCTCCGATGAATCGGATTCTGACGAGAATTCCGATGATGTTATAGAAATTACCCCAACTGAATTTAAAAAGGCAAAAGAAAATAATAAGGGAAAGGGCATAAAAATAGAGAAATCTAATTCCAACCCCGATGAACTTTATATGTATCGTCAACCCCCGAAGTCCTTAAGTTGTAACAATGACCCGGGAACCTCTAAACCACCAGGTTTTTCTAAACCAATGTGGAAAATGACGGCTCGTATTAGGGGAACATCATATATCCCTAGAAACTTGGCAAAACGAACCAAAACCGAAGAAGAAGAAATAAGCGAGTCGGAATAAGATAGTTGTATTCGTGTGGTGTAATATATGTAATATAGTGTGCTTATGCTTTATGATATATGTAAAAATTGCTTGTATTAATAAGTATTTTTTTTATGAATCTAACTCTTGTCTATTTTACAGTTTAAAAACACAAAATGGATAGACAACCCAATATTTTAAGAGACCTACCCGGAGACATGATTGATGAAATCTTGTCTAGAGTCAGTCAGAATTCTTCGGCACAACTATTTAAGGCGAGATCAGTTTGTAAGACATTCGAAGAACGTTCCAAGAATGCCTTGGTTTATAAAAGGCATTCGTTCGAAATATGGGGGATATCACATTGGGAAATCCATAAGTTACGATGTGTTTACTTTGACGCATATATTGTGGGGAACCCAAATGCTATTTTACGCAATGGGTTAAGAAATTATTTTGACTCAATATATCCGAATATTGGACTTCGTGATTTAGAAAGCTAACATGCAACATAAAGAAGCATGTTATGCTTACGGATTAGTAATGTTCGCTTCTAACCAAAGTGAGAACAAGAACATCGGGCTACAACTATTAAACAAAACGTTCCCACAAGTGACGGAGTCGGTAATTGGGGTAAGAAATGAGGTTTTTAGATTGTTACGGGACTGTTGGACATTACGTAACCCTCGTCCCTTTGACGACGTTACAACACGCTGTCTTATCAATGGCCATAACGGTTATGTTCCATAAGACCAAGGATGGGAAGTAATCCTAGTAAAACCAGAATGCATGACTTGTTTCTGGACATATGAATTACGTGTCTTTATTGCCTTTGCTGAACGACTTGTGTACTAGCTAGAATTATCTTCACAACTATCTTGTATCAAAGTTATTGTGTGCTATATTTCATGCTTTATGAAAAATAAGCGGTATTGTAAGTTTGTAAAATATTGTATAAAAGTTTGAATGCGAAATATTATTATAATCAGTTTTTCATATAGAATTGTAGTAGTTGAATTGTATATTAGCTACTAAGTATGAACTTAACGGGTAGGTACTACCCGAATTTAAACTTATAAAACGCTAATATGAAGAAAAAGCTTTTATAAATGAGTTCATATTATGCTACGAAATACTATTAACTACTCTTAATATTCTGTATGATTAACTTGTTCCATTTGACTATTTTGAAGGAAATGACACCGACTACTCGACACACCGTGAATATGAATGAAGAGGAATTCCGTACTTTTCTAGCTTCAAACATAGCCGCAGTACAGGCTGCGCTACATACCAACAATAACCTTGGATCTAGCAGTACAGGAAATCGTGTAGGATGCACCTACAAAGAATTCACTGCCTGCAAACCTTTGGAATTTGATGGAACCGAAGGACCGATCGGATTGAAACGGTGGACCGAGAAGGTCGAATCGGTGTTTACCATAAGTAAGTGTACTGAAGAGGACAAAGTGAAGTACGCTACGCATACCTTCACAGGTTCTGCGTTAACATGGTGGAATACCTATCTAGAGCAAGTGGGACAAGATGATGCGTACGCACTACCGTGGTCAGCATTCAAGCACTTGATGAACGAGAAATACCGTCCCAGAACCGAGGTCAATAAGCTCAAGACAGAACTTAGAGGGTTACGAACCCAAGGATTTGATATTACCACGTACGAAAGACGATTCACAGAATTGTGCCTATTGTATCCGGGAGCATTCGAAGATGAGGAAGAGAAGATCGACGCGTTTGTGAAAGGATTACCAGAAAGAATCCAAGAAGATATAAGTTCACACGAACCCGCCTCCATACAACAGGCATGTAGAATGGCTCACAAACTAGTGAACCAGATTGAAGAAAGAATTAAAGAACAGACTGCTGAAGAGGCCAATGTGAAGCAAGTCAAAAGAAAGTGGGAGGAAAACGGTGATAAGAATCACCAATACAACAACAACAGCAATTACAACAATAATCGCAACAATTATCCCAACAATCGCAACATCAATCGCAACTACAACAAACGGCCCAACAACAACAACAACAACAACAACAACAACAACAACAACAACAACAACAACAACAACAACAACAACAACAGCAACTACAACAATCATCCCAACAACAATAATAACCGCAACAACAACAACAATCAGAAGCAGCTATGCCAAAGGTGTGAAAAGTATCACTCGGGGTTCTGCACCAAATTTTGCAACAAGTGTAAAAGAAATGGTCATAGCGCGGCGAAGTGTGAGGTCTACGGACCAGGAATTAATAGAACGAAAGGAACAAATGGTGTCGGAACGAGTAATGGCGGAGCAAGTAGTGTCGGAGCAAGTTATGCCAATGTAGTTTGTTATAAATGTGGAAAACCGGGCCACATTATTAAAAATTGCCCAAACTAGGAGAACACGAATGGACATGGCCGCGGAAGAGTTTTCAATATTAATGCGGCAGAGGCACAGGAAGACCCGGAGCTTGTTACGGGTACGTTTCTTATTGACAATAAATCTGCTTACGTTTTATTTGATTCGGGTGCGGATAGAAGCTATATGAGTAAAGATTTTTGTGCTAAATTAAGTTGTCCATTGACGCCTTTGGATAGTAAATTTTTACTCGAATTAGCAAATGGTAAATTAATTTCAGCAGATAATATATGTCGGAATCGAGAAATTAAACTGGTTAGCGAAACATTTAAGATTGATTTGATACCAGTAGAGTTAGGGAGTTTTGATGTGATAATCGGTATGGACTGGTTGAAAGAAGTGAAAGCAGAGATCGTTTGTTACAAAAATACAATTCGCATTATACGAGAAAAAGGAAAACCCTTAATGGTGTACGGAGAAAAGGGCAACACGAAGCTACATCTTATTAGTAATTTGAAGGCACAAAAACTAATAAGAAAAGGTTGCTATGCTGTTCTAGCACACGTCGAGAAAGTACAAACTGAAGAAAAGAGCATCAATGATGTTCCCATTGCAAAAGAATTTCCCGATGTATTTCCGAAAGAATTACCGGGATTACCCCCACATCGATCCGTTGAATTTCAAATAGATCTTGTACCAGGAGCTGCACCAATAGCTCGTGCTCCTTACAGACTCGCACCCAGCGAGATGAAAGAACTGCAAAGCTAATTACAAGAACTTTTAGAGCGTGGTTTCATTCGACCAAGCACATCACCGTGGGGAGCTCCTGTTTTGTTTGTCAAGAAGAAAGATGGTACATTCAGGTTGTGTATCGACTACCGAGAGTTGAACAAACTTACCATCAAGAACCGCTACCCACTACCGAGAATCGACGACTTATTTGATCAACTACAAGGCTCGTCTATTTATTCAAAGATTGACTTACGTTCCGGGTATCATCAAATGCGGGTGAAAGAAGATGATATTCCAAAGACTGCTTTCAGTACACGTTACGGTCATTACGAGTTTATGGTCATGCCGTTTGGTTTAACTAATGCACCAGCTGTGTTCATGGACCTTATGAACCGAGTGTGCGGACCATACCTTGACAAGTTTGTCATTGTTTTCATTGATGACATACTTATTTACTCAAAGAATGACCTAGAACACGGTGAACATTTGAGAAAGGTGTTAGAAGTATTGAGGAAGGAAGAATTGTATGCTAAGTTTTCAAAGTGTGCATTTTGGTTGGAAGAAGTTCAATTCCTCGGTCACATAGTGAACAAAGAAGGTATTAAGGTGGATCCGGCAAAGATAGAAACTATTGAAAAGTGGGAAACCCCGAAAACTCCGAAACACATACGCCAGTTTTTAGGACTAGCTGGTTACTACAGAAGGTTCATCCAAGACTTTTCCAGAATAGCAAAACCCTTGACTGCATTAACGCATAAAGGGAAGAAATTTGAATGGAATGATGAACAAGAGAAAGCGTTTCAGTTATTGAAGAAAAAGCTAACTACGGCACCTATATTGTCATTGCCTGAAGGGAATGATGATTTTGTGATTTATTGTGACGCATCAAAGCAAGGTCTCGGTTGTGTATTAATGCAACGAACGAAGGTGATTGCTTATGCGTCTAGACAATTGAAGATTCACGAACAAAATTATACGACGCATGATTTGGAATTAGACGCGGTTGTTTTTGCATTAAAGACTTGGAGGCACTACTTATATGGGGTCAAAAGTATTATATATACCGACCACAAAAGTCTTCAACACATATTTAATCAGAAACAACTGAATATGAGGCAACGTAGGTGGATTGAATTATTGAATGATTATGACTTTGAGATTCGTTACCACCCGGGGAAGGCAAATGTGGTAGCCGATGCCTTGAGCAGGAAGGACAGAGAACCCATTCGAGTAAAATCTATGAATATAATGATTCATAATAACCTTACTACTCAAATAAAGGAGGCGCAACAAGGAGTTTTAAAAGAGGAAAATTTAAAGGATGAAATACCCAAAGGATCGGAGAAGCATCTTAATATTCGGGAAGACGGAACCCGGTATAGGGCTGAAAGGATTTGGGTACCAAAATTTGGAGATATGAGAGAAATGGTACTTAGAGAAGCTCATAAAACTAGATACTCAATACATCCTGGAACGGGGAAGATGTACAAGGATCTCAAGAAACATTTTTGGTGGCCGGGTATGAAAGCCGATGTTGCTAAATACGTAGGGGAATGTTTGACGTGTTCTAAGGTCAAAGCTGAGCATCAGAAACCATCAGGTCTACTTCAACAACCCGAAATCCCGGAATGGAAATGGGAAAACATTACCATGGATTTCATCACTAAATTGCCAAGGACTGCAAGTGGTTTTGATACTATTTGGGTAATAGTTGATCGTCTCACCAAATCAGCACACTTCCTGCTAATAAGAGAAGATGACAAGATGGAGAAGTTAGCACGACTGTATTTGAAGGAAGTCGTCTCCAGACATGGAATACCAATCTCTATTATCTCTGATAGGGATGGTAGATTTATTTCAAGATTCTGGCAGACATTACAGCAAGCATTAGGAACTCGTCTAGACATGAGTACTGCCTATCATCCACAAACTGATGGGCAGAGCGAAAGGACGATACAAATGCTTGAAGACATGCTACGAGCATGTGTTATTGATTTCGGAAACAGTTGGGATCGACATCTACCATTAGCAGAATTTTCCTACAACAACAGCTACCATTCAAGCATTGAGATGGCGCCGTTTGAAGCACTTTATGGTAGAAAGTGCAGGTCTCCAATTTGTTGGAGTGAAGTGGGGGATAGACAGATTACGGGTCCGGAGATTATACAAGAAACTACCGAGAAGATCATCCAAATTCAACAACGGTTGAAAACCGCCCAAAGTCGACAAAAGAGCTACGCTAACATTAAAAGAAAAGATATAGAATTTGAAATTGGAGAGATGGTCATGCTTAAAGTTACACCTTGGAAAGGCGTTGTTCGATTTGGTAAACGAGGGAAATTAAATCCAAGGTATATTGGACCATTCAAGATTATTGATCGTGTAGTAGCTTACCGACTTGAGTTACCTCAACAACTCGCGGCTGTACATAACACTTTCCACGTCTCGAATTTGAAGAAATGTTTTGCTAAAGAAGATCTCACTATTTCGTTAGATGAAATCCAAATCAACGAAAAACTTCAATTCATCGAAGAACCCGTCGAAATAATGGATCGTGAGGTTAAAAGAATTAAGCAAAACAAGATACCAATTGTTAAGGTTCGATGGAATGCTCGTAGAGGACCCGAGTTCACCTGGGAGCATGAAGATCAGATGAAGAAGAAATACCCGCATCTATTTCCAGAAGATTCGTCAACACCTTCAACAGCTTAAAATTTCGGGACGAAATTTATTTAACGGGTAGGTACTGTAGTGACCCGAACTTTTCCATGTTTATATATATTAATTGAGATTGATATTTACATGATTAAATGTTTCCAACATGTTAAGCAATCAAACTTGTTAAGACTTGATTAATTGAAATATGTTTCATATAGACAATTGACCACCCAAGTTGACCGGTGATTCACGAACGTTAAAACTTGTAAAAACTATATGATGACATATATATGGATATATATATAGTTAACATGATACTATGATAAGTAAACATATCATTAAGTATATTAATAATGAACTACATATGTAAAAACAAGACTACTAACTTAATGATTTTTAAACGAAACATATATGTAACGATTATCGTTGTAAAGACATTTAATGTATATATCATATTAAGAGATATTCATACATGATAATATCATGATAATATAATAATTTAAAATCTCATTTGATATTATAAACATTGGGTTAACAACATTTAACAAGATCGTTAACCTAAAGGTTTCAAAACAACACTTACATGTAACGACTAACGATGACTTAACGAATCAGTTAAAATGTATATACATTTAGTGTTTTAATATGTATTTATACACTTTTGAAAGACTTCAATACACTTATCAAAATACTTCTACTTAACAAAAATACTTACAATTACATCCTCGTTCAGTTTCATCAACAATTCTACTCGTATGCACTCGTATACGTACTCGTACAATACACAGCTTTTAGATGTATATTGATGAGGGTGAAACGTAACCTTTATTTTGAACGGATCTGAGTTGTTTTGTTACACGAACTGATTTATTGTATATGTGGTATTTTATTGAATTTAGGTTGATTTCACACATATATAGGCAACTAGTCCTATCCGTGTAGTTTAGTTTGTCGGTAAATCCTATTCGTTCCACAGGGAGATGGAGTGTTTAATGGTTTTTAATAGTCTTTGATGTCAAACTTAATTAAAGGGGGTTTGGGATTAGGAATTTATAATATAACGGTAATAGAAAATAACCTAACTAATTTCATAAATAAAATTACAAGATTACAATAATTAACTTAAAAAGGAACTAAATGAGATTATACTAATTAGGATGCGAATATTTTATTACTAAAGGGTAATTAGTAAAATAGTAACTTTTAATAAAACTATATGTTTAGAATTTTGTTTTGAGCAATTATAATATAAACTTATTTAAATTAACTAAATGACATGTTTAATAAAATTACTACAAGTTAAAAGGAATTAAATTAATTATCTAATTATAAACTAATTATAAATTATAAACTTATAATAATTAATACTAATTATTAGGATTAAAACATGTATTTAAGTTATTTTAAAATAACTAATACTAATTATATAGTAATAACCTAAATATAAATAATTAAATAACTAAAACCCTAATTTTTAACCTAGCTGGTACTGTAGCCGGATTACTGTCTATGTAGTGACCCGAACTTTTCCATGTTTATATATATTAATTAAGATTGATATTTACATGATTAAATGTTTCCAACATGTTAAGTAATCAAACTTGTTAAGACTTGATTAATTGAAATATGTTTCATATAGACAATTGACCACCCAAGTTGACCGGTGATTCACGAACGTTAAAACTTGTAAAAACTATACGATGACATATATATGGTTATATATATAGTTAACATGTTTTTATTATAAGTATGTATCTCATTAGGTATTTTAACAATGAGTTATATACATAAAAATGAGACTATTAATTTAAGAAACTCGAAAACGATATATATAACGATTATCGTTATAACAACGTCTTACTAGGTACATATGAATCATATTAAGATATTGATACACTTGGTTAATTATGTTAAATGATAAGTAAATATATTATTAAGTGTATTAACAATGAAATACATATGTAAAAATAAGACTACTAACTTAATGATTTCGAAACGAGACATATATGTAACGATTATCGTTGTAACGACATTTAACTGTATATACATCATACTAAGATATATTATATATCATAATATCATGATAATATAATAATTTAACATCTCATTTGTTATAATAAACAATGGGTTAACAACATTCAACAAGATCGTTAACCTAAAGGTTTCAAAACAACACTTACATGTAACGACTAACGATGACTTAACGACTCAGTTAAAATGTATATACATGTAGTGTTTTAATATGTATTCATACACTTTTGAAAGACTTCAAGACACTTATCAAAATACTTCTACTTAACAAAAATGCTTACAATTACATCCTCGTTCAGTTTCATCAACAATTCTACTCGTATGCACCCGTATTCGTACTCGTACAATACACAGCTTTTAGATGTATGTACTATTGGTATATACACTCCAATGATCAGCTCTTAGCAGCCCATGTGAGTCACCTAACACATGTGGGAACCATCATTTGGCAACTAGCATGAAATATCTCATAAAATTACAAAAATATGAGTAATCATTCATGACTTATTTACATGAAAACAAAATTACATATCCTTTATATCTAATCCATACACCAACGACCAAAAACACCTACAAACACTTTCATTCTTCAATTTTCTTCATCTAATTGATCTCTCTCAAGTTCTATCTTCAAGTTCTAAGTGTTCTTCATAAATTCCAAAAGTTCTAGTTTCATAAAATCAAGAATACTTTCAAGTTTGCTAGCTCACTTCCAATCTTGTAAGGTGATCATCCAACCTCAAGAAATCTTTGTTTCTTACAGTAGGTTATCATTCTAATACAAGGTAATAATCATATTCAAACTTTGGTTCAATTTCTATAACTATAACAATCTTATTTCAAGTGATGATCTTACTTGAACTTGTTTTCGTGTCATGATTCTGCTTCAAGAACTTCGAGCCATCCAAGGATCCATTGAAGCTAGATCCATTTTTCCCTTTTCCAGTAGGTTTATCCAAGGAAATTAAGGTAGTAATGATGTTCATAACATCATTCGATTCATACATATAAAGCTATATTATTCGAAGGTTTAAACTTGTAATCACTAGAACATAGTTTAGTTAATTCTAAACTTGTTCGCAAACAAAAGTTAATCCTTCTAACTTGACTTTTAAAATCAACTAAACACATGTTCTATATCTATATGATATGCTAACTTAATGACTTAAAACCTGGAAACACGAAAAACACCATAAAACCGGATTTACGCCGTCGTAGTAACACCGCGGGCTGTTTTGGGTTAGTTAATTAAAAACTATGATAAACTTTGATTTAAAAGTTGTTATTCTGAGAAAATGATTTTTATTATGAACATGAAACTATATCCAAAAATTATGGTTAAACTCAAAGTGGAAGTATGTTTTCTAAAATGGTCATCTAGACGTCGTTCTTTCGACTGAAATGACTACCTTTACAAAAACGACTTGTAACTTATTTTTTACGACTATAAACCTATACTTTTCTGTTTAGATTCATAAAATAGAGTTCAATATGAAACCATAGCAATTTGATTCACTCAAAACGGATTTAAAATGAAGAAGTTATGGGTAAAACAAGATTGGATAATTTTTCTCATTTTAGCTACGTGAAAATTGGTAACAAATCTATTCCAACCATAACTTAATCAACTTGTATTGTATATTATGTAATCTTGAGATACCATAGACACGTATACAATGTTTCGACCTATCATGTCGACACATCTATATATATTTCGGAACAACCATAGACACTCTATATGTGAATGTTGGAGTTAGCTATACAGGGTTGAGGTTGATTCCAAAATATATATAGTTTGAGTTGTGATCAATACTGAGATACGTATACACTGGGTCGTGGATTGATTCAAGATAATATTTATCGATTTATTTCTGTACATCTAACTGTGGACAACTAGTTATAGGTTACTAACGAGGACAGCTGACTTAATAAACTTAAAACATCAAAATATATTAAAAGTGTTGTAAATATATTTTGAACATACTTTAATATATATGTATATATTGTTATAGGTTCGTGAATCAACAGTGGCCAAGTCTTACTTCCCGACGAAGTAAAAATCTGTGAAAGTGAGTTATAGTCCCACTTTTAAAATCTAATATTTTTGGGATGAGAATACATGCAGGTTTTATAAATGATTTACAAAATAGACACAAGTACGTGAAACTACATTCTATGGTTGAATTATCGAAATCGAATATGCCCCTTTTTATTAAGTCTGGTAATCTAAGAATTAGGGAACAGACACCCTAATTGACGCGAATCCTAAAGATAGATCTATTGGGCCTAACAAACCCCATCCAAAGTACCGGATGCTTTAGTACTTCGAAATTTATATCATATCCGAAGGGTGTCCCGGAATGATGGGGATATTCTTATATATGCATCTTGTTATTGTCGGTTACCAGGTGTTCACCATATGAATGATTTTTATCTCTATGTATGGGATGTGTATTGAAATATGAAATCTTGTGGTCTATTGTTACGATTTGATATATATAGGTTAAACCTATAACTCACCAACATTTTTGTTGACGTTTAAAGCATGTTTATTCTCAGGTGAATATTAAGAGCTTCCGCTGTTGCATACTAAAATAAGGACAAGATTTGGAGTCCATGTTTGTATGATATTGTGTAAAAACTGCATTCAAGAAACTGATTTCGATGTAACATATTTGTATTGTAAACCATTATGTAATGGTCGTGTGTAAACAGGATATTTTAGATTATCATTATTTGATAATCTACGTAAAGCTTTTAAAACCTTTATTTATGAAATAAAGGTTATGGTTTGTTTTAAAAATGAATGCAGTCTTTGAAAAACGTCTCATATAGAGGTCAAAACCTCGCAACGAAATCAATTAATATGGAACGTTTTTTAATCAATAAGAACGGGACATTTCAGTTGGTATCCGAGCGTTGGTCTTAGAGAACCAGAAAATTTGCATTAGTGTGTCTTATCGAGTTTGTTAGGATGCATTAGTGAGTCTGGACTTCGACCGTGTTTTCTTTAAAAATGATTGCTTAACATTTTTGTTGGAAACTATATATTTTTAACATATGAATATTATGTGATATATTAATCTCTTAACGTGTTTGATATTATGTGATAGATGTCTACCTCTAGAACAAGTCCCATTGACTCACCTAATAATAATGAAGAGTCAAATGTAAATTGGAATGATTTGTGGACTGATTCACAAGTTCCCGAAGAGGAACCGGAAGAAGAGTCGGAACCGGAAGAAGAATCGGAATCGGAAGAAGAATCGGAACCGGATGAAGAAATAGAACCGGTGGGGGAAATAATAAAACGGTTAAGTAAAAGAAAATCCTCAACCAACCGACCAAAGTTAATTATGGTCAATGGTGTTTCCGCCAAGGAAGCAAAATATTGGGAGGATTACCAATTCTCCGATGAATCGGATTCCGACGAGAATTCCGATGATGTTATAGAAATTACCCCAACTGAATTTGAAAAGGCAAAAGAAAATAATAAGGGAAAGGGCATAAAAATAGAGAAATCTAATTCCAACCCCGATGAACTTTATATGTATCGTCAACCCCCGAAGTCCTTAAGTTGTAACAATGACCCGGGAACCTCTAAACCACCAGGTTTTTCTAAACCAATGTGGATCACGACGGCTCGTATTAGGGGAACATCAGATATCCCTAGAAACTTAGCAAAACGAACCAAAACCGAAGAAGAAGAAACGAGCGAGTCGGAATAAGATAGTTATATTCGTGTGGTGTAATATATGTAATATAGTGTTCTTATGCTTTATGATATATGTAAAAATTGCTTGTATTAATAAGTATTTCTTTATGAAACTAACTCTTGTCTATTTTACAGTTTAAAAACACAAAATGGATAGACAACCCAATATTTTAAGAGACCTACCCGGAGACATGATTGATGAAATCTTGTCTAGAGTCGGCCAGAATTCTTCGGCACAACTATTTAAGGCGAGATCAGTTTGTAAGACATTCGAAGAACGTTCCAAGAATGTCTTGGTTTATAAGAGACTTTCGTTTGAAAGATGGGGGATATCACATTGGGAAACCCATAAGTTACGATGTGTTTACTTTGACGCATATATTGCGGGGAACCCAAATGCTATTTTACGCAACGGGTTAAGAAATTATTTTGACTCAATATATCCGAATATTGGACTTCGTGATTTAGAAAAAGCGGCTAACATGCAACATAAAGAAGCATGTTATGCTTACGGATTAGTAATGTTCGCTTCTCACCAAAGTGAGAACAAGAACATCGGGCTACAACTATTAAACAAAACGTTTCCACAAGTGACGGAGTCGGTAATTGGGGTAAGAAATGAGGTTTTTAGATTATTACGGGACTGTTGGACATTACGTAACCCTCGTCCCTTTGACGACGCTACAACACGCTGTCTTATCAACGGCCATAACGGTTATGTTGCACAAGACCAAGGATGGGAAGTAGTCCTAGTAAAACCAGAATGCATGACTTGTTTCTGGACGTATGAATTACGTGTCTTTATTGCCTTTGCTGAACGACTTGTGTACTAGCTAGAATTATCTTCACAACTATCTTGTATCAAAGTTATTGTGTGCTATATTTCATGCTTTATGTAAAATAAGCGGTATTGTAAGTTTGTAAAATATTGTATAAAAGTTTGAACGCGAAATATTATTATAATCAGTTTTTCATATAGAATTGTAGTAGTTGAATTGTATATTAGCTACTAAGTATGAACTTAACGGGTAGGTACTACCCGAATTTAAACTTATAAAACGCTAATATGAAGAAAAAGCTTTTATAAATGAGTTCATATTATGCTACGAAATACTATTAACTACTCTTAATATTCTGTATGATTAACTTGTTCCATTTAACTATTTTGAAGGAAATGGCACCGACTACTCGACACACCGTGAATATGAATGAAGAGGAATTCCGTACTTTTCTAGCTTCAAACATAGCCGCAGTACAGGCTGCACTACATACCAACAATAACCTTGGATCTAGCAGTACAGGAAATCGTGTAGGATGCACCTACAAAGAATTCACTGCCTGCAAACCTTTGGAATTTGATGGAACCGAAGGACCGATCGGATTGAAACGGTGGACCGAGAAGGTCGAATCGGTGTTTGCCATAAGTAAGTGTACTGAAGAGGACAAAGTGAAGTACGCTACGCATACCTTCACAGGTTCTGCGTTAACATGGTGGAATACCTATCTAGAGCAAGTGGGACAAGATGATGCGTACGCACTACCGTGGTCAGCATTCAAGCACTTGATGAACGAGAAGTACCGTCCCAGAACCGAGGTCAATAAGCTCAAGACAGAACTTAGAGGGTTACGAACCCAAGGATTTGATATTACCACGTACGAAAGACGATTCACAGAATTGTGCCTATTGTGTCCGGGAGCATTCGAAGATGAGGAAGAGAAGATCGACGCGTTTGTGAAAGGATTACCGGAAAGAATCCAAGAAGATATAAGTTCACACGAGCCCGCCTCCATACAACCGGCATGTAGAATGGCTCACAAACTCGTGAACCAAATTGAAGAAAGAATTAAAGAACAGACTGCTGAAGAGGCCAATGTGAAGCAAGTCAAAAGAAAGTGGGAGGAAAACGGTGATAAGAATCACCAATACAACAGCAACAGCAATTACAACAATAATCGCAACAATTATCCCAACAATCGCAACATCAATCGCAACTACAACAAACGGCCCAACAACAACAACAACAACAACAACAACAACAGCAACTACAACAATCATCCCAACAACAATAATAACCGCAACAACAACAACAATCAGAAGCAGCTATGCCAAAGGTGTGAAAAGAATCACTCGGGGTTCTGCACCAAATTTTGCAACAAGTGTAAAAGAAATGGTCATAGCGCGGCGAAGTGTGAGGTCTACGGACCAGGGGTTAATAGAACGAAAGGAACAAATGGTGTCGGAACGAGTAATGGCGGAGCAAGTAGTGTCGGAGCAAGTTATGCCAATGTAGTTTGTTATAAATGTGGAAAACCAGGCCACATTATTAGAAATTGCCCGAACCAGGAGAACACGAATGGACAAGGCCGTGGAAGAGTTTTCAATATTAATGCGGTAGAGGCACAGGAAGACCCGGAGCTTGTTACGGGTACGTTTCTTATTGACAATAAATCTGCTTACGTTTTATTTGATTCGGGTGCGGATAGAAGCTATATGAGTAGAGATTTTTGTGCTAAATTAAGTTGTCCATTGACGCCTTTGGATAGTAAATTTTTACTCGAATTAGCAAATGGTAAATTAATTTCAGCAGATAATATATGTCGGAATCGAGAAATTAAACTGGTTAGCGAAACATTTAAGATTGATTTGATACCAGTAGAGTTAGGGAGTTTTGATGTGATAATCGGTATGGACTGGTTGAAAGAAGTGAAAGCGGAGATCGTTTGTTACAAAAATGCAATTCGCATTATACGAGAAAAAGGAAAACCCTTAATGGTGTACGGAGAAAAGGGCAACACGAAGCTACATCTTATTAGTAATTTGAAGGCACAAAAACTAATAAGAAAAGGTTGCTATGCTGTTCTAGCACACGTCGAGAAAGTACAAACTGAAGAAAAGAGCATCAATGATGTTCCCATTGCAAAAGAATTTCCCGATGTATTTCCGAAAGAATTACCGGGATTACCCCCACATCGATCCGTTGAATTTCAAATAGATCTTGTACCAGGAGCTGCACCAATAGCTCGTGCTCCTTACAGACTCGCACCCAGCGAGATGAAAGAACTACAAAGCCAATTACAAGAACTTTTAGAGCGTGGTTTCATTCGACCAAGCACATCACCGTGGGGAGCTCCTGTTTTGTTTGTCAAGAAGAAAGATGGTACATTCAGGTTGTGTATCGACTACCGAGAGTTGAACAAACTTACCATCAAGAACCGCTACCCACTACCGAGAATCGACGACTTATTTGATCAACTACAAGGCTCGTCTGTTTATTCAAAGATTGACTTACGTTCCGGGTATCATCAAATGCGGGTGAAAGAAGATGATATTCCAAAGACTGCTTTCAGAACACGTTACGGTCATTACGAGTTTATGGTCATGCCGTTTGGTTTAACTAATGCACCAGCTGTGTTCATGGACCTTATGAACCGAGTGTGTGGACCATACCTTGACAAGTTTGTCATTGTTTTCATTGATGACATACTTATTTACTCAAAGAATGACCAAGAACACGGTGAACATTTGAGAAAGGTGTTAGAAGTATTGAGGAAGGAAGAATTGTACGCTAAGTTTTCAAAGTGTGCATTTTGGTTGGAAGAAGTTCAATTCCTCGGTCACATAGTGAACAAAGAAGGTATTAAGGTGGATCCGGCAAAGATAGAAACTGTTGAAAAGTGGGAAACCCCGAAAACTCCGAAACACATACGCCAGTTTTTAGGACTAGCTGGTTACTACAGAAGGTTCATCCAAGACTTTTCCAGAATAGCAAAACCCTTGACTGCATTAACGCATAAAGGGAAGAAATTTGAATGGAATGATGAACAAGAGAAAGCATTTCAGTTATTGAAGAAAAAGCTAACTACGGCACCTATATTGTCATTGCCTGAAGGGAATGATGATTTTGTGATTTATTGTGATGCATCAAAGCAAGGTCTCGGTTGTGTATTAATGCAACGAACGAAGGTGATTGCTTATGCGTCTAGACAATTGAAGATTCACGAACAAAATTATACGACGCATGATTTGGAATTAGGCGCGGTTGTTTTTGCATTAAAGACTTGGAGGCACTACTTATATGGGGTCAAAAGTATTATATATACCGACCACAAAAGTCTTCAACACATATTTAATCAGAAACAACTGAATATGAGGCAGCGTAGGTGGATTGAATTGTTGAATGATTACGACTTTGAGATTCGTTACCACCCGGGGAAGGCAAATGTGGTAGCTGATGCCTTGAGCAGGAAGGACAGAGAACCTATTCGAGTAAAATCTATGAATATAATGATTCATAATAACCTTACTACTCAAATAAAGGAGGCGCAACAAGGAGTTTTAAAAGAGGGAAATTTAAAGGATGAAATACCCAAAGGATCGGAGAAGCATCTTAATATTCGGGAAGACGGAACCCGGTATAGGGCTGAAAGGATTTGGGTACCAAAATTTGGAGATATGAGAGAAATGGTACTTAGAGAAGCTCATAAAACCAGATACTCAATACATCCTGGAACGGGGAAGATGTACAAGGATCTCAAGAAACATTTTTGGTGGCCGGGTATGAAAGCCGATGTTGCTAAATACGTAGGAGAATGTTTGACGTGTTCTAAGGTCAAAGCTGAGCATCAGAAACCATCAGGTCTACTTCAACAACCCGAAATCCCGGAATGGAAATGGGAAAACATTACCATGGATTTCATCACTAAATTGCCAAGGACTGCAAGTGGTTTTGATACTATTTGGGTAATAGTTGATCGTCTCACCAAATCAGCACACTTCCTGCCAATAAGAGAAGATGACAAGATGGAGAAGTTAGCACGACTGTATTTGAAGGAAGTCGTCTCCAGACATGGAATACCAATCTCTATTATCTCTGATAGGGATGGCAGATTTATTTCAAGATTCTGGCAGACATTACAGCAAGCATTAGGAACTCGTCTAGACATGAGTACTGCCTATCATCCACAAACTGATGGGCAGAGTGAAAGGACGATACAAACGCTTGAAGACATGCTACGAGCATGTGTTATTGATTTCGGAAACAGTTGGGATCGACATCTACCGTTAGCAGAATTTTCCTACAACAACAGCTACCATTCAAGCATTGAGATGGCGCCGTTTGAAGCACTTTATGGTAGAAAGTGCAGGTCTCCGATTTGTTGGAATGAAGTGGGGGATAGACAGATTACGGGTCCGGAGATTATACAAGAAACTACCGAGAAGATCATCCAAATTCAACAACGGTTGAAAACCGCCCAAAGTCGACAAAAGAGCTACGCTGACATTAAAAGAAAAGATATAGAATTTGAAATTGGAGAGATGGTCATGCTTAAAGTTGCACCTTGGAAAGGCGTTGTTCGATTTGGTAAACGAGGGAAATTAAATCCAAGGTATATTGGACCATTCAAGATTATTGATCGTGTCGGACCAGTAGCTTACAGACTTGAGTTACCTCAACAACTCGCGGCTGTACATAACACTTTCCACGTCTCGAATTTGAAGAAATGTTTTGCTAAAGAAGATCTCACTATTCCGTTAGATGAAATCCAAATCAACGAAAAACTTCAATTCATCGAAGAACCCGTCGAAATAATGGATCGTGAGGTTAAAAGACTTAAGCAAAACAAGATACCAATTGTTAAGGTTCGATGGAATGCTCGTAGAGGACCCGAGTTCACCTGGGAGCGTGAAGATCAGATGAAGAAGAAATACCCGCATCTATTTCCAGAAGACTCGTCAACACCTTCAACAGCTTAAAATTTCGGGACGAAATTTATTTAACGGGTAGGTACTGTAGTGACCCGAACTTTTCCATGTTTATATATATTAATTAAGATTGATATTTACATGATTAAATGTTTCCAACATGTTAAGTAATCAAACTTGTTAAGACTTGATTAATTGAAATATGTTTCATATAGACAATTGACCACCCAAGTTGACCGGTGATTCACGAACGTTAAAACTTGTAAAAACTATACGATGACATATATATGGTTATATATATAGTTAACATGTTTTTATTATAAGTATGTATCTCATTAGGTATTTTAACAATGAGTTATATACATAAAAATGAGACTATTAATTTAAGAAACTCGAAAACGATATATATAACGATTATCGTTATAACAACGTCTTACTAGGTACATATGAATCATATTAAGATATTGATACACTTGGTTAATTATGTTAAATGATAAGTAAATATATTATTAAGTGTATTAACAATGAAATACATATGTAAAAATAAGACTACTAACTTAATGATTTCGAAACGAGACATATATGTAACGATTATCGTTGTAACGACATTTAACTGTATATACATCATACTAAGATATATTATATATCATAATATCATGATAATATAATAATTTAACATCTCATTTGTTATAATAAACAATGGGTTAACAACATTCAACAAGATCGTTAACCTAAAGGTTTCAAAACAACACTTACATGTAACGACTAACGATGACTTAACGACTCAGTTAAAATGTATATACATGTAGTGTTTTAATATGTATTCATACACTTTTGAAAGACTTCAAGACACTTATCAAAATACTTCTACTTAACAAAAATGCTTACAATTACATCCTCGTTCAGTTTCATCAACAATTCTACTCGTATGCACCCGTATTCGTACTCGTACAATACACAGCTTTTAGATGTATGTACTATTGGTATATACACTCCAATGATCAGCTCTTAGCAGCCCATGTGAGTCACCTAACACATGTGGGAACCATCATTTGGCAACTAGCATGAAATATCTCATAAAATTACAAAAATATGAGTAATCATTCATGACTTATTTACATGAAAACAAAATTACATATCCTTTATATCTAATCCATACACCAACGACCAAAAACACCTACAAACACTTTCATTCTTCAATTTTCTTCATCTAATTGATCTCTCTCAAGTTCTATCTTCAAGTTCTAAGTGTTCTTCATAAATTCCAAAAGTTCTAGTTTCATAAAATCAAGAATACTTTCAAGTTTGCTAGCTCACTTCCAATCTTGTAAGGTGATCATCCAACCTCAAGAAATCTTTGTTTCTTACAGTAGGTTATCATTCTAATACAAGGTAATAATCATATTCAAACTTTGGTTCAATTTCTATAACTATAACAATCTTATTTCAAGTGATGATCTTACTTGAACTTGTTTTCGTGTCATGATTCTGCTTCAAGAACTTCGAGCCATCCAAGGATCCATTGAAGCTAGATCCATTTTTCCCTTTTCCAGTAGGTTTATCCAAGGAAATTAAGGTAGTAATGATGTTCATAACATCATTCGATTCATACATATAAAGCTATATTATTCGAAGGTTTAAACTTGTAATCACTAGAACATAGTTTAGTTAATTCTAAACTTGTTCGCAAACAAAAGTTAATCCTTCTAACTTGACTTTTAAAATCAACTAAACACATGTTCTATATCTATATGATATGCTAACTTAATGACTTAAAACCTGGAAACACGAAAAACACCATAAAACCGGATTTACGCCGTCGTAGTAACACCGCGGGCTGTTTTGGGTTAGTTAATTAAAAACTATGATAAACTTTGATTTAAAAGTTGTTATTCTGAGAAAATGATTTTTATTATGAACATGAAACTATATCCAAAAATTATGGTTAAACTCAAAGTGGAAGTATGTTTTCTAAAATGGTCATCTAGACGTCGTTCTTTCGACTGAAATGACTACCTTTACAAAAACGACTTGTAACTTATTTTTTACGACTATAAACCTATACTTTTCTGTTTAGATTCATAAAATAGAGTTCAATATGAAACCATAGCAATTTGATTCACTCAAAACGGATTTAAAATGAAGAAGTTATGGGTAAAACAAGATTGGATAATTTTTCTCATTTTAGCTACGTGAAAATTGGTAACAAATCTATTCCAACCATAACTTAATCAACTTGTATTGTATATTATGTAATCTTGAGATACCATAGACACGTATACAATGTTTCGACCTATCATGTCGACACATCTATATATATTTCGGAACAACCATAGACACTCTATATGTGAATGTTGGAGTTAGCTATACAGGGTTGAGGTTGATTCCAAAATATATATAGTTTGAGTTGTGATCAATACTGAGATACGTATACACTGGGTCGTGGATTGATTCAAGATAATATTTATCGATTTATTTCTGTACATCTAACTGTGGACAACTAGTTATAGGTTACTAACGAGGACAGCTGACTTAATAAACTTAAAACATCAAAATATATTAAAAGTGTTGTAAATATATTTTGAACATACTTTAATATATATGTATATATTGTTATAGGTTCGTGAATCAACAGTGGCCAAGTCTTACTTCCCGACGAAGTAAAAATCTGTGAAAGTGAGTTATAGTCCCACTTTTAAAATCTAATATTTTTGGGATGAGAATACATGCAGGTTTTATAAATGATTTACAAAATAGACACAAGTACGTGAAACTACATTCTATGGTTGAATTATCGAAATCGAATATGCCCCTTTTTATTAAGTCTGGTAATCTAAGAATTAGGGAACAGACACCCTAATTGACGCGAATCCTAAAGATAGATCTATTGGGCCTAACAAACCCCATCCAAAGTACCGGATGCTTTAGTACTTCGAAATTTATATCATATCCGAAGGGTGTCCCGGAATGATGGGGATATTCTTATATATGCATCTTGTTATTGTCGGTTACCAGGTGTTCACCATATGAATGATTTTTATCTCTATGTATGGGATGTGTATTGAAATATGAAATCTTGTGGTCTATTGTTACGATTTGATATATATAGGTTAAACCTATAACTCACCAACATTTTTGTTGACGTTTAAAGCATGTTTATTCTCAGGTGAATATTAAGAGCTTCCGCTGTTGCATACTAAAATAAGGACAAGATTTGGAGTCCATGTTTGTATGATATTGTGTAAAAACTGCATTCAAGAAACTGATTTCGATGTAACATATTTGTATTGTAAACCATTATGTAATGGTCGTGTGTAAACAGGATATTTTAGATTATCATTATTTGATAATCTACGTAAAGCTTTTAAAACCTTTATTTATGAAATAAAGGTTATGGTTTGTTTTAAAAATGAATGCAGTCTTTGAAAAACGTCTCATATAGAGGTCAAAACCTCGCAACGAAATCAATTAATATGGAACGTTTTTTAATCAATAAGAACGGGACATTTCAGTCTACGCGTTTCGCGTATTTATACGCGTATCGCGTATATCTTAAACCTTACACGAATTGTGTAGATCTGATCGTACAGTTTGATAAACAGGCGTACGCGTTTCGTGTAATCATACACGTTTCGCGTATGACTTATACGATGTGACAAACAGTCTGGTACGAATTTTAAGTATTTTTATGTAATCTTTTATATTTTATAATAATAATTCATAAATAATAATAATAATACTTTTATAATAAATATAAATGGGATAAATGGGAGTGTTTACTTAAATGTGTCACCCCTAGGTCCATGGATTGTTTTAAGTTTACACCCTATTTAAAATGTTTTAGTAATAAACTTTATATTTTTCTTTCGAATAAATATAAGGTTACGACTAACTAAAATAAATCTAATTTTCATCGGATTCTATTTAGATAGCTACTATTCCCTAAGTATTTAAATTGAGACCTAGCCTAGTTTTGACTTTCGCCAATACCCAAATCGTAACGGTTTCCCTTTTTACAATTTCACTATCATATAATTATTGATATTACCCAAACCACCGAAGTTTATTTCTAAATTAGTGTTAATAACTTATCCATAAATTCGTCTAGATCATTTTTAATGTTGAAGCTTAATTTATGTAAATAAAAACAACTTTCGTTATTTAAATTTAATAAATTAAGTGGCAAGGGTTAAATACCTAATTACATAATAATGGTTCTTTTAGCTAGGCTCAATATTAAAAATACTAAAGTTACATTTTAACTTTTACAAATGATAACAATCCATTTCACTAGGGGCTCTACATCTAAGCAAACACTATGGAAATTTAGCTATTCATTACACTAAGGTAAACATAAAAATATAAATATGCAAACATAATAACAATGATAATTTTAACAGAGTAAACTTACTAAAAATTCTTCACTTTCATTAACTTCAAACGGTAGAAAATTACAATAATAACACCCTTTTAACGCGTACAATAACACCCTTAATCACGGACAATACACCCTTAATATTTAAAACTACCTAAATATTTGAACCTTGAAATTAATACAAAGTAATAAAATGACACTATATTTCTGTATAGTAATTGTTGTATGTGTTGTTGTACTTTTAATGTGTCTGATTGTACTCCGTATTTATCATTGATCTTGAAGTAGTAGGTGACCTTTATTTTGTTAATGCCCTTTACTTTCTGCAGCACTTGAGAAAAAGAATTGATTTTTAACACCAAAAGCAGCCGCCCCATTTCAGTTTCATGATTAATTCGGCCTAACATTACGCGTTTCGTGTATGGCTAAATTGCTACGCGTTTCGTGTAGACTCACACGATTCGCGTAAGAGTAAATGGCAGTTTTCATATTTTTATTTTCTCGTTTGTTCTTTGTTGACCTCGTATCGATATATATTGACTTGGGACTTTCTATTTGAACTCTTTTTCTTCGATCATCTTGTACTTTTATTCGGATAAATGTTTCTTGATATAAATTTGGTTAAAACCCCTCGTTTTATCGTCGTTTCTTCAAACAGCAAGCTCTTGTCCGCTTTTGTCGTTTTTCTTGAATATTATACATTGAATGTCTTTGTAAATGATAAAAGCTGATGAAATATAACTGATATTGCGTCGAATAATATGTATGTTTAGAGCAATATCAAAATACCCCACACTGGAATGTTGCTTGTCCTCAAGCAATTACATCTTTTAACAGAATCGGAACATTACATATTTTTAGATCACACAACACACACTACACGAAATGAAACACACGCTATATGGAATAAGTTTGAACACTACACAATTTTTATTGAATCACACGCACACCACACGAAACGAAATTTTGACAACAGAAACAAACATGAAACTCGTGATTAGGGTTTAAAAATTTAGATCCTTAGGGAAAATTGGACCTTGTGAAAACGTTTTATGATTTTTATAAAATGTCATGCTAGTTTTTATACTAGACACGTTTTCCGGTTTTAACCTCAAATTCCGGTTGAGGGTAACTGAAAACCGAAGTCTCAGTCGGCGATTAGCAAGCTATTCGCTCCCATGATTGTAGTATCATGGAACTTGAAGCCGAATGTCCAAAAAATAGTTTTACACAATATAATTCATAAAATAGCATAAGTTTTAGAACAAAATTATATCGTGTCCAAATATCATCGGTGAACCATGAGTTTGCACACCTCAATTTGTTATGGCATATGTATGTTGACCGCGGTCAAACATAGATGCAGTTGATCTTTACGGAGATCATCCATCTGGGGATTAGATTCATTAGTCTTAAAAGCTAATTTGCATTGTGCCCCCCCATTGTACAAAACATATCCTTCTCATGGTTAGGATAAGTCTGACCACCAAAAACCCTGTTTGATGCTGAGCTTAGGTGGATTTCCAGCCGATCTTAGGGATGACTTTTCAAGATTTTTCGTCAACCTACAGCTGTTCTGGACTACATCTTCTAACATAAGTTAGCAAGTGTGTCAATTTGGAAGACTTTACTTCCTTACGGGATGAACTTGATTCATCCTCTATTGCTCGTAATAATAGAATATTCAGGTTTATACGTTCCAAAGCAATGATATCTGCAATAACTTCATAGAAACATGTGATATATGGTTCTCAACATAAGGTTTTATAAATTCTTGTTATAATTGGTTTTCTTTTATAGGTTTTAAACAAATAAACTTATGCGTTTTTAATGTATTGAGACGATAATTTCGGTTTTTGACACCTATGCTTTAATCGCTTGTAGTTACCTTAAAAATTCATTTGATATAATTGTTTAAAAATTTTATAAATCTTGATAAAAATCACCAAATTATAAGTTCTCGAGAATTTATATATTCCCACCCCACACTTGAGATTATGTAATGCCCTCATTACATAAAATCAGATAATAATGTATAAATTTGAGAGGACAAAAAGTGTGAAGTATTTGGAACTTCCTTTGTTAACCGATTTGGATTTTCAAATTGTTTTACCTATGATTATATCCAACGTTTGTATCACAATGTAATTCGATGTTTCGTTTTGTCTAATTGCATTTTCTTCTGTACCTGTCAAAACCATGTTAAAAACATACAAAACATGGGGTTGTACTTCAATCGTACAAAACAATTTTTACCCCACACTACTTTCTTGCTAATATATAATAAAACATAAGAAACATAAAAAGTATCAATACACACCATACAATTATGTTATTACAAACCATAAAAATAAAAATGTTTTAAAGAATAGAACTAGTTAAATGGATTCCAAAACGGGCCTCCATGTTCGCCTTCTTCCTGTTGCTGTCGCTGCCGTTGTTCGTTTAGGCGTTGTTCCTCGTAGAAACGCCTATATGCATCCTGACTCGCGGCTATGGCGGCGTTATGGTCATATGGTGGAGGTAGAGGGTCATTGGGTGTCTGCCATTGGGGGTATGAAGGATAGGCTGAGGGTGCGTAATTCTGCGGGTTAGACGCGTATAAATATGCCTGATGATGCGCCCGCTCTAATTGTGCTCCCTGACCCCTCTGATCGTATCGGATGTTAGACAGAATATTATACTGATCTAGTTGGGTATGCCTAATATCCCCCAATTTTCGAGACAAAGCAGTATACTGGTCTTCTGATCTCACTCCCCAGTTTTGATATGAGTTACGTACATCTAAACTCAATGCGTTAAAAGAATTTTGGAGCATATCGAAATCAGAAGTACCTGTAAGAGACGAGCTAGCCTGATCTGTCTCTCTGCGTCTCCTCCTAGCTTCCCTCGCGGGTTCATCATCCTCTTCCATAGGTGCGTGAGCAGCAACTTCCTGTTGCCTTAAACTACGTACCCCACCCCTCACACGTATAGCCTTAGCTGTCTTATACACCTCCAATCCTAAAGTACGAACTCGTTGATCTATCGGCTGGATTGGAGGATCTAATTCGTTCGGGTTGAGACCGAACCAGGCTACCAAACACGTGACATAGTGACCTCCCGACATGTCACTGGATCCTCGAGCACCCTTACCTATATGGGCCAAAAAGTAGGCCACTCCATAGGGTATACTAATAAATGTATCCCTATCTCTGATTGCATCCAAATACCAAAGGTCAACATAATTAATCTTATCTGTATTAAGGAATGCCCTTTGGTTAATTGTGTTCGCTATAAATTTATGAATTATTCGATAGCGAACATCAGTGATCTTAAGGTATGATTCTTGGCCTGCTACATATGTATTCTTTTGGGAAAAAGAACGCCAGACGCTCAAAGAATCATAATCTCCTGTATACCTAGCTCCTGTAAAAATATATTCCCAAAAACCTGGAGCATTTATCTCATTACCGTCGTAAATCCCTAAAGCCAAAGTCATGTCGCCTAGGGACATTACTCTATCTACCCCACCCAGTCGAAATTGTAGAAATCTAGTATCTTCAATATTTTCAGGGTGTATATTCATCCTGACGGTAGAATAGAATTCCAAACACAATTCTCTATATACAGGAGAATTCAAACTAAACAATCTCTCAAAGTCATTATAATACGTAATTACCCCAAATTCATCCGTGAAACTTTGGGTTAAAATTTCCCTTATCGGTGTATCTAGGTTGACTGGGTCTCCTAGGGGAGCCCAATCAACAACGTAAACTGGAGAGATGGTTCTATTTACCAGAATGAGCAAATCCTTAACCTTTTGTACCCTTTGATGTAATTCGTTAGGAAATTGCAGGATCGGGTGTAGGTTCAAGAGTTGTTGTTCCATTTCGGGTGTAACCTGATTTTCTGCTTGTTGTTGGTTAAATGCCCTCATTCTAATTGGTCCCTGCATAACATTTTAAATCAAGAAAATTATCCCAATAGGATGTGTTAATGTTAGCAAAGAGTCTAAATTCAACATACAAGCTTGTTTTCAATCAACACAAGAATCAACTTGTTTCAGCAACATTGGAATTTTTAGTTCTATGATTCAAAACAAAGCAGAAACAAACCAAAAATCAAAAATCAATTTTCATATACAAAGTCTAATTCATAAGTGAAAACATGCAATTTATCTAAGTATATCGAATTTAATTCAATCACATTGCGTGTATTTCAGCTTCTAAATAATCCTTAACAACATTACAATTCATACTTGATTCATGATATTTACAAAAATTATCAAATTTAGGCTAAAATTAAAAATCACAAAATCAAACAATCAAAATCATGTTCAAGAGTTCTAACTACCAACAAAACACTTAAAAACACCTAATTACAACCAAAATAACACACCTCAGTATCAATTTATCAATTATCCCCAATTTGTATAAACCCTAATTTTTCAATAATCAATTAAACATCAGTTTTTCATGCTAATCGGGTTTATTATCTTACTAACAACATAGATATAGCAATAATCAAGCAAAAATCAACAATATCATGCATATAATTCGGATTAAAGCCATAAAAATAAATAATGAAAAACTTGAAGAACATGAGGTAAAATGGGTTTAGGACCATTACCAATCTAGGCATGTTGAAAAATTGAAGAATTGGGGAAGATTGGAAGTGTTAATTTAAGTTTTTGGGTGTGATTTTTGGGTTTTTGTGTTTTCTTCTCGTCCACAGCAGAAAAAAATTGAAAGAGAGTGTGTGAAGAACAGCCCTCTGCCCGATCTAATATGTCCAGATTTTTGACCCTACGCGTTTCGCGTAGGTCTACACGTTTCGCGTATGCTTTAAATTCCACACGATTCGTGTACTGCTACACCCTACGCGTAAGCTTTGGCTCTCTTTTTTTTTTTTTTGTATAACTTAAAATCAATTGAATTTTTAAAATATCTTTTATAAATTTATATTTGTAACGGAAATTCGGTTGTTACACCTGATCTTAATCCGTTTATAAATTTGTAATTTCAATTTATAAAATTCAATCCATTAAAAGTTAAAGTTTTTAATCTTTTTCGAAAACAAATTTAAAATAAAATAAAAACACTCTATTTTTTTGTGTTAAAAATATTAACATTTTTAATTTTTAGAACAAGTACATGAAAAATAAAAATTACACAAATTAAAATACACTCTATTTTTTTGTATACCCCTAAATCAACTAATTTTCAAACTTAAAACTTTGTTTCCTATCGATTAGGTAGAGATAAATTCGGTCGTCAAACCTATCATTATCCACGACAAAGATTTACAAGTTATATATTTTTACGGTTATTGATAAAAAGGTATATTTTGCAATCTACTGTAGACTTTTAGAATTTAACAAAAAAATTTGTGCAATTTGAAGAATGAAAATTCAGTTGTGACACCTAAACATTTTCATTTTCAAAGAAACAAGTTAAACTCAAGGCGTTTCACCTTCAATTTAGTAGAAAGGATTTTTTTTAAATTTTTATTTTGTTTTCGTGGTTTACTATTTAACAGATATCTTATGAATCCAACAAGAAATTTCGTGCAATTTGAAAAACGATAATTCAGTTGTAACACTTAACATTTATCGTTTTCAATGAAAACATATTGAACTCAAGGTTCATCACTTTTAAATGGTAGACCGTTTTAATAGAACATACAACAAACAAAAACAAACCAAACACACCAAAACATTACACACAAAAATGCACAAACACACAATTGGCGAGAAAAAGATTTAAAGAGTGAAGCCTTGTTGGCTCGCCTCGTAGTGGAGTCGCATTATTTCGCAACCCATTGCTTCTTAGGCGTAACCTCGCTGGTTTAAGAGGTTTTCTTCTGCACATTTTAAAGGCCCTTCTCGGCATAAGGTTACGTACTCGTAATTAGAGTCCGTTTGGTTCTTTGGGCAATCTCCGGAGTGAGTCGGTTTTCCACATTTCACACATTTACCCAAATGACGTGCTCGATGCCTTTTAGCTGATTTAGATTTTCCTCTTGCATAGTTTGTCTCATTTAGTTTCTGTCTTTCTTCTTTCCTCGCCTTATCGCATCTTTTCTTAATATCTAACACCACATCCCTCGGTAAAATCTTATCGCACTTTAAAATGAAATGGTTGTAGATATACTGACTGCGCATCTTGAAATTACACAATAAAAACAAAAAGAAATTAAAAACGTAGAATGGAGGGAGAAGACTAGTTCTTTAGGGTCTGCTAGGGAAAGACCAATCTAACCCCACTCTTAAAGATAAAAATCGAGAATGGAGTTTAAAACCTTAGAGTTACCCTGAATTTATTTGTTCTTAGGGTAGAAGGTGATTTCGTCTCTTTCCGTAGTATTGATTTCTTCAAAGTATAACTTGAGTCTGTGTCCGTTCACTTTGAAAGTTCCACCGTCTTTACCATACAACTCTGCATATCCAGATGGAAAAACCTGTTTTATTATATATGGCCCAATCCATCGGGATCTAAGTTTACCAGGTGAAAACTTGAAACGTGATTGGAATACCAATACTTTATCCCCTTGTTCAAATTCTTTCTTTTTTAATCGTGCATCGTGCCATACTTTAGTTTTTTCTTTATATGTTTTAGAATTTTCGTAGGCTTGTAATCTTAATTCATCTAGTTCGTTAAGTTGTAATAACCTATTTTCTCCGGCTTGTACAAGGTCAGTATTACATTCTCTCATAACCCAGTATGCCTTGTGTTCAACTTCAACAGGTAGATGACACGCTTTACCGTATACAAGTCTAAATGGTGTGGTACCTATTGGTATTTTATACGCAGTCCTAAAAGCCCACAACGCGTCATCTAACTTGCGTTGCCAGATTTTAGGGTTGTTATTAACCGTCTTCTCAAGTATGCGTTTTAAGGCACGATTCGTGTTCTCCACTTGACCACTTGTTTGCGGGTGGTACGGAGTAGAGAAACGATGAGTTACGCCATACTTCTTCAACAACTTTTCAAGAAGGTTGTTGGTAAAATGTGTTCCTCGGTCGGATATGAGTGCTTTTGGGATTCCAAAGCGTGAGAAGAGATTTTTCAAGAAGTTTACCACCACCCTAGCATCATTTGTAGGCAAAGCTTTTGCTTCAGCCCACTTGGATACATAATCAACGGCTACTAGTATGTACTTGCACTTATGTGAACTTGGAAATGGTCCCATGAAATCTATTCCCCAAATGTCAAAGATTTCACAAACTTGGATGCCGGTTTGAGTCATCTCATCCTTTTTCGTGATGTTGCCCGTTCGTTGGCATGCATTACAAGTCCGAACGAAATTATGGGCATCTTTAAAGATCGTGGGCCAATAAAAGCCCGAATCAAGGATTTTTCTTGCAGTGTGGTTTGGTCCGAAATGACCGCCGGTTGGCCCTTGATGGCAATGCTCAAGAATTTGTTGAGCTTCTTGTCCGTACACACAATGGCGAATTATTTGATCCGCACCAACACGAAATAGGTCTGGGTATTCCCAGAAATATGACTTCAAATCTGCAAAGAATTTCTTCTTTTGCTGATAAGTAAGTCCTTTTTGTAGAATGTCTGAAGCAAGATAGTTTGCAAAATGGGCAAACCATGGGATTTCAGATTCTTTTTCAACCCTCATTAGAGATTCGTCAGGAAATGTATCTTTGATGATTGTATCATCAAGTTTATCTAATTCGGGGTTTTCAAGTCGGGATAAATGATCGGCAGCTAGATTCTCAGCTCCTTTCTTGTCACGTATCTCAATGTCAAATTCTTGAAGTAAAAGAACCCAACGTATGAGACGATGTTTTGCATCTAGTTTCGAGAATAGGTATCTAAGTGCCGAATGGTCCGTGTAAACAATGGTCTTGGACAACACCAAATATGACCGAAATTTATCGAATGCATAAACAACCGCTAGGAGTTCTTTTTCCGTGGTGGTATAATTAATTTGGGCTCCTGTTAGAGTTTTACTTGCATAATAAATCGGTAGAAAATGATTATCTTGACGTTGTCCTAAAACAGCACCTAAGGCATAATCGCTTGCGTCACACATTAGCTCAAATGGCATACTCCAATCTGGAGATACCATAATGGGAGCTTGTGTGAGTTTTGACTTAAGAATCGAGAATGCATTCTCGCAATTAGTGTCAAAGTCAAATGGAGCATCCTTTTCAAGAAGCTTGGTCAATGGGCGGGCGATTTTAGAAAAATCTTTGATAAATCGCCTATAGAATCCTGCGTGACCAAGAAAGCTTCTAATGGCTTTAACATTTGATGGTTTAGGTAGCTTAGAGATAACTTCAATTTTAGCTTTATCTACCTCTATTCCCGCACGAGATATTTTGTGACCAAGTACAATGCCCTATTTCACCATGAAGTGGCATTTTTCCCAATTTAGGACCAAGTTTGCTTTCTCACATCGGATAAGCATACGTTCAAGGTTGAAAAGACACGATTCAAAGGAGTCTCCAAATACGGAAAAGTCATCCATGAAGACTTCCATACAATCCTCTACCATATCATCAAAGATTGCCATCATGCACCTTTGAAAGGTTCCGGGTGCATTGCATAAACCAAACGGCATGCGGCGATAGGCAAAGGTACCGAAAGGACAAGTGAATGTGGTCTTTTCTTGGTCGTTGGGATCAACTGGAATTTGGAAGTAACCGGAGAAACCGTCTAGAAAGCAATAATATTCTTTTCCCGCTAATTGTTCAAGCATTTGATCAATAAAAGGTAACGGGAAATGATCCTTTCTAGTGGCATCATTTAGACGTCTGTAATCAATACAGACTCTCCAGTCGGTAACTGTTCTAGTTGGGACGAGTTCGTCCTTTTCATTTAATATAACGGTTGTACCCCCCTTTTTGGGTACTACTTGTACTGGACTAACCCATGGACTATCGGAGATGGGGTAGATTAACCCGGCATCAAGAAGCTTGACGACCTCCTTTTTAACAACCTCTTTCATGTTGGGATTTAGCCTGCGTTGTCTTTGTACTACGGGTTTGTAGTCATTCTCAAGGAGAATTTTATGTGTACAATAAGACGGGTTTATTCCCGGAATGTCGGTTGTTTTCCAGGCTATAGCCTTTTTATGGGTTTTTAATACAGAAATTAGCTTATCCTTCTCATTATCTGAAAGATGTGAAGCAATAATTACTGGTAATTGAGATGTACCTTCGAGATAAGCATACTCCAAGTGTTTGGGTAGCTCTTTAAGCTCTAGTACGGGTGGTTCTTCTAAGGAATTTTTTATACGAAATCTATCTTCATTTTTGATTTCCTCAAACGATTCCTCTTCCTTGGGAATTTCTTCTATTATGGTCTCGTCATCCGTGACCACCTTCATCAACTCATCAAAATCTTTATCAATATTGAAGTATTCATTCTCACTTACCGGGGCTAACCCCGGGATATCAATTTCAAGTAGCTCCTTCAATTCATTCTCGACACAAAGATCTATAATATCAATTTGAAAACAAGAGTCATCGGTAGAAGTGGGTCTTTTCATGGCTTTGTCAATGTGACAAATTATTCTCTCGTTTCCCACACCTAGACTCAATTGTTCTTTTTGGACATTAATGATAGCATCTGCAGTGTTTAGGAAAGGACGTCCTAAAATGATAGGAACTTTTGTGTCCTCTTGCATTTCTAGAATAACAAAGTCGACGGGAAAGATAAGTGAGCCAACTTTTACAAGTATATCCTCGGCTATACCTATGGGAGTATCAAATGATTGGTTTGCTAATCGAATACCCATCCGGGTTGGTTTTAAGTCTCCTAAGTCAAGTTTTAAATATAATGAGTAAGGCATTAGGTTAACACTTGCACCTAGGTCGGCTAGTGCATCGTACACCACCGAATCACCCATCATACATGGTATGATAAAACTACCAGGGTCTCCTAATTTTGGAGGTACATTTTGTTTCTTTAAGATGGCCGAACATTCCTCATGAAGGAATGTGGCAGAAACATCGTGGTATTTACCCTTCGAGGATATGAGATCCTTTAAAAACTTCCCATAATTGGGCATATCCCTAAGAACCTCCGCGAGTGGCATGTTAATGCTAATTTGCTTAATCATGTCCGCAAATTTCTCATATCGCCTCGCGAGTCTGTCTTTCTTTAATGCTTTTGGGTATGGAATAGGTTCCTTATGCACCTTTACTGTTGGTTCTTCACTTTTCTTTGGTATGACCTCAGGTGGATCATCTTTCTCTTGTTCTTTGTTAACTTGCTCATTTTCATCAACCGGTATTTGTAAAACAGAAGGACATAAAGGAACTTCTGGGGACTTAAGAGTCTACGGTTTAGTAGTTAAACCACTTCTAGTAGTTATAGCATTTACATGCTCGTTCCTTGTTTGGGGGTTGTTGGGATTCACTTGAGTATTTGAGGGGAGAGTACCTGGTGGTCTCTCTGATAGTAACTGTGATATCCTTCCAACATCCCTTTCTAAGTTTTGTATTGTGGCTTGTTGATTTCGGATTTGCTGAGTTTGGAGCTCTGCATTTTGCTCGTGCTTAACCATAAAATCTCTTAAGAGATCTTCTAAACCAGATTTCCTCTCAGGTTGTGGTTGCATAAGTGCTAGTGGTTGTGGTTGATTGTGTTGGAAATTATTTTGATAATTTCGTTGAGGTTGATTTCGGTTATTATAACCTGGTGGCGGATTTCTTTGATTTTGATTTTGGAAATTCCGGTTATTTTGGTAACCTGGATTTCCTCCTTGATAGTTATTATTATTTTGATAGTTATTATAATTTGATCCTGAAGGTCCTCCTACTTGATAGCTGTTTATAGGAGGATATTTTCGGTTGTTTGCTTCTATAGCTGGAAAATCACTGAAGTTCATTTCACCTTTTCGTAAGTAACCTAAGAAATTTGCTTGCTCTTCCATTGTACTTTGATCACAATCTCTAGTAAGATGGGGACTTTGGCATAGTTCACATCCTACTCTGATAGCATGCATTTCCTTGGTTACTTTCTCGATTTGCCTTGCTTGATTTGCTATTTGAACTTTTAAAGAAGCAATTTCATCATTGCTTTCAATACTAGCAACATTTGATGATCTAGAGAATTCTATTTCTTGATGCCAATTATGGGAATGGGAAGCTAAATCAGCAATGATTGTGTGGGCGTCTTCAGGTGTTTTCTTCATGACCGAACCTCCAGCTGCAACATCTATATCTTTTCTAGTAGCTATATTTACTCCTTTATAAAATACACAAACTTTTTGAAATGTACTCAACCCGTGTTGAGGACATATTCGAAGCATTTTATTGAATCGGGTCCAAGCTTCATAAAGAGTTTCATTAGGCTTTTGTTTAAAGTGATTTATATCACTTTGCAATTTTGCTTCTTTTGAAGCAGGAAAGAATTCTGACAAAAATTTGTCCATCATATCATTCCAGTCTTCAATATAACCTTCTGGTAATGAGTCTAGCCAATCTCTAGCTTCATCCTTTAATGACCATGGAAAGATTTTTAAACATGCGACATCATCAGTGACATCCTTAATTTTGAATAGTTTGCAAATGCTTACAAACTTACGAAGATGCTCGTTAGCATCCTCATTTGGAGCTCCACCGAATTGGCATGTATTAGTTACCATGTGTAAAAATTGACCTTTTATTTCAAAGCCATCAGTCATCGTGGGTTGGATGATTGCGTGGCCTTGACCTTTCCTTGTTGCCTTCATTAATGCTTCCATCGTTAAATTTGTATCAGCCATTTCTTCTTCTTCTTTAATAATCGGCTCTATGATTGGCTGAATAATTGGTTCAGAGTCGGATTCTAAGGAAAGTGACTCTAAATTTTTAGAAAGAATTTCTACTTCTTGGGCTCTTAAGCGTTCGTGGAATTTTCTTTCGGGTTCAGGATGTGAAGGAGTTAATTCAGCGTTGGAGGAACATAAGTTCATACATTAATTTCTATTATGAGATCACTTCACTAAAGGTTTATCTAGGGTTACCTACTTGTTTCTCTTCTTTTTTTTTTTTTTTTTTTTTAGTGTTTTTTTGGTGTTTTAAAATTACTAGTACTTCCTATTTCTTTTTGTTGTTTTTGTCCTTTATTAATTCTTTGAGGTTCCGGATTAAGTTTAACGAGTTTAGGATTGAACGGATCATACAATTTGGGAAATTGTACAAAGAACTAAAGGATTTATTCAAAAACTTTGAACTTTCTTGGAAATGAATTTCCTCGAGAGGATCGAATAACATAAAAACAATGATAAAAACCTTTAAACAAACAGATTATCCTTCTGATTTGGCCCACGTTTCGAATAGCCAAAAGATGCAGCAGAGGGGCAGGATCCTTCAAAGACCAATAAAATTGGTGATCCAACAACCCGGTCCACGTACAAATCCAACTATTACTACGAACCAGAAAAAATTTTATCTATTTATTTAACTGCCAACTCCCCGGCAGCGGCGCCAAAAAGTTGATGAGGGTGAAACGTAACCTTTATTTTGAACGGATCTGAGTTGTTTTGTTACACGAACTGATTTATTGTATATGTGGTATTTTATTGAATTTAGGTTGATTTCACACATATATAGGCAACTAGTCCTATCCGTGTAGTTTAGTTTGTCGGTAAATCCTATTCGTTCCACAGGGAGATGGAGTGTTTAATGGTTTTTAATAGTCTTTGATGTCAAACTTAATTAAAGGGGGTTTGGGATTAGGAATTTATAATATAACAGTAATAGAAAATAACCTAACTAATTTCATAAATAAAATTACAAGATTACAATAATTAACTTAAAAAGGAACTAAATGAGATTATACTAATTAGGATGCGAATATTTTATTACTAAAGGGTAATTAGTAAAATAGTAACTTTTAATAAAACTATATGTTTAGAATTTTGTTTTGAGCAATTATAATATAAACTTATTTAAATTAACTAAATGACATGTTTAATAAAATTACTACAAGTTAAAAGGAATTAAATTAATTATCTAATTATAAACTAATTATAAATTATAAACTTATAATAATTAATACTAATTATTAGGATTAAAACATGTATTTAAGTTATTTTAAAATAACTAATACTAATTATATAGTAATAACCTAAATATAAATAATTAAATAACTAAAACCCTAATTTTTAACCTAGCTGGTACTGTAGCCGGATTACTGTCTACGCGTTTCGCGTATTTATACGCGTATCGCGTATATCTTAAACCTTACACGAATTGTGTAGATCTGATCGTACAGTTTGATAAACAGGCGTACGCGTTTCGTGTAATCATACACGTTTCGCGTATGACTTATACGATGTGACAAACAGTCTGGTACGAATTTTAAGTATTTTTATGTAATCTTTTATATTTTATAATAATAATTCGTAAATAATAATAATAATACTTTTATAATAAATATAAATGGGATAAATGGGAGTGTTTACTTAAATGTGTCACCCCTAGGTCCATGGATTGTTTTAAGTTTACACCCTATTTAAAATGTTTTAGTAATAAACTTTATATTTTTCTTTCGAATAAATATAAGGTTACGACTAACTAAAATAAATCTAATTTTCATCGGATTCTATTTAGATAGCTACTATTCCCTAAGTATTTAAATTGAGACCTAGCCTAGTTTTGACTTTCGCCAATACCCAAATCGTAACGGTTTCCCTTTTTACAATTTCACTATCATATAATTATTGATATTACCCAAACCACCAAAGTTTATTTCTAAATTGGTGTTAATAACTTATCCATAAATTCGTCTAGATCATTTTTAATGTTGAAGCTTAATTTATGTGAATAAAAACAACTTTCGTTATTTAACTTTAATAAATTAAGTGGCAAGGGTTAAATACCTAATTACATAATAATGGTTCTTTTAACTAGGCTCAATATTAAAAATACTAAAGTTACATTTTAACTTTTACAAATGTAACAATCCATTTCACTAGGGGCTCTACATCTAAGCAAACACTATGGAAATTTAGCTATTCATTACACTAAGGTAAACATAAAAATATAAATATGCAAACATAATAACAATGATAATTTTAACAGAGTAAACTTACTAAAAATTCTTCACTTTCATTAACTTCAAACGGTAGAAAATTATAATAATAACACCCTTTTCACGCGTACAATAACACCCTTAATCACGGACAATACACCCTTAATATTTAAAACTACCTAAATATTTGAACCTTGAAATTAATACAAAGTAATAAAATGACACTATATTTCTGTATAGTAATTGTTGTATGTGTTGTTGTACTTTTAATGTGTCTGATTGTACTCCGTATTTATCATTGATCTTGAAGTAGTAGGTGACCTTTATTTTGTTAATGCCCTTTACTTTCTGCAGCACTTGAGAAAAAGAATTGATTTTTAACACCAAAAGCAGCCGCCCCATTTCAGTTTCATGATTAATTCGGCCTAACATTACGCGTTTCGTGTATGGCTAAATTGCTACGCGTTTCGTGTAGACTCACACGATTCGCGTAAGAGTAAATGGCAGTTTTCATATTTTTATTTTCTCGTTTGTTCTTTGTTGACCTCGTATCGATATATATTGACTTGGGACTTTCTATTTGAACTCTTTTTCTTCGATCATCTTGTACTTTTATTCGGATAAACGTTTCTTGATATAAATTTGGTTAAAACCCCTCGTTTTATCGTCGTTTCTTCAAACAGCAAGCTCTTGTCCGCTTTTGTCGTTTTTCTTGAATATTATACATTGAATGTCTTTGTAAATGATAAAAGCTGATGAAATATAACTGATATTGCGTCGAATAATATGTATGTTTAGAGCAATATCAAAATACCCCACACTGGAATGTTGCTTGTCCTCAAGCAATTACATCTTTTAACAGAATCGGAACATTACATATTTTTAGATCACACAATACACACTACACGAAATGAAACACACGCTATATGGAATAAGTTTGAACACTACACAATTTTTATTGAATCACACGCACACCACAAGAAACGAAATTTTGACAACAGAAACAAACATGAAACTCGTGATTAGGGTTTAAAAATTTAGATCCTTAGGGAAAATTGGACCTTGTGAAAACGTTTTATGATTTTTATAAAATGTCATGCTAGTTTTTATACTAGACACGTTTTCCGGTTTTAACCTCAAATTCCGGTTGAGGGTAACTGAAAACCGAAGTCTCAGTCGGCGATTAGCAAGCTATTCGCCCCCATGATTGTAGTATCATGGAACTTGAAGCCGAATGTCCAAAAAATAGGTTTACACAATATAATTCATAAAATAGCATAAGTTTTAGAACAAAATTATATCGTGTCCAAATATCATCGGTGAACCATGAGTTTGCACACCTCAATTTGTTATGGCATATGTATGTTGACCGCGGTCAAACATAGATGCAGTTGATCTTTACGGAGATCATCCATCTGGGGATTAGATTCATTAGTCTTAAAAGCTAATTTGCATTGTGCCCCCCCCCCCCATTGTACGAAACATATCCTTCTCATGGTTAGGATAAGTCTGACCACCAAAAACCCTGTTTGATGCTGAGGTTAGGTGGATTTCCAGCCGATCTTAGGGATGACTTTTCAAGATTTTTCGTCAACCTACAGCTGTTCTGGACTACATCTTCTAACATAAGTTAGCAAGTGTGTCAATTTGAAAGACTTTACTTCCTTACGGGATGGACTTGATTCATCCTCTATTACTCGTAATAATGGAATATTCAGGTTTATACGTTCCAAAGCAATGATATCTGCAATAACTTCATAGAAACATGTGATATATGGTTCTCAACATAAGGTTTTATAAATTCTTGTTATAATTGGTTTTCTTTTATAGGTTTTAAACAAATAAACTTATGCGTTTTTAATGTATTGAGACGATAATTTCGGTTTTTGACACCTATGCTTTAATCGCTCGTAGTTACCTTAAAAATTCATTTGATATATTTGTTTAAAAATTTTATAAATCTTGATAAAAATCACCAAATTATAAGTTCTCGAGAATTTATATATTCCCACCCCACACTTGAGATTATGTAATGCCCTCATTACATAAAATCAGATAATAATGTATAAATTTGAGAGGACAAAAAGTGTGAAGTATTTGGAACTTCCTTTGTTAACCGATTTGGATTTTAAAATTGTTTTACCTATGATTATATCTAACGTTTGTATCACAATGTAATTCGATGTTTCGTTTCGTCTAATTGCATTTTCTTCTGTACCTGTCAAAACCATGTTAAAAACATACAAAACATGGGGTTGTACTTCAATCGTACAAAACAATTTTTACCCCACACTACTTTCTTGCTAATATATAATAAAACATAAGAAACATAAAAAGTATCAATACACACCATACAATTATGTTATTACAAACCATAAAAATAAAAATGTTTTAAAGAATAGAACTAGTTAAATGGATTCCAAAACGGGCCTCCCTGTTCGCCTTCTTCCTGTTGCTGTCGCTGCCGTTGTTCGTTTAGGCGTTGTTCCTCGTAGAAACGCCTATATGCATCCTGAATCGCGGCTATGGCGGCGTTATGGTCATATGGTGGAGGTAGAGGGTCATTGGGTGTCTGCCATTGGGGGTATGAAGGATAGGCTGAGGGTGCGTAATTCTGCGGGTTAGACGCGTATAAATATGCCTGATGATGCGCCCACTCTAATTGTGCTCCCTGACCCCTCTGATCGTATCGGATGTTAGACAGAATATTATACTGATTTAGTTGGGTATGCCTAATATCCCCCAATTGTCGAGACAAAGCAGTATACTGGTCTTCTGATCTCACTCCCCAGTTTTGATATGAGTTACGTACATCTAAACTCAATGCGTTAAAAGAATTTTGGAGCATATCGAAATCAGAAGTACCTGTATGAGACGAGCTAGCCTGATCTGTCTCTCTGCGTCTCCTCCTAGCTTCCCTCGCGGGTTCATCATCCTCTTCCATAGGTGCGTGAGCAGCAACTTCCTGTTGCCTTAAACTACGTACCCCACCCCTCACACGTATAGCCTTAGCTGTCTTATACACCTCCAATCCTAAAGTACGAACCCGTTGATCTATCGGCTGGATTGGAGGATCTAATTCGTTCGGGTTGAGACCGAACCAGGCTGCCAAACACGTGACATAGTGACCTCCCGACATGTCACTGGATCCTCTAGCACCCTTACCTATATGGGCCAAAAAGTAGGCCACTCCATAGGGTATACTAATAAATGTATCCCTATCTCTGATTGCATCCAAATACCAAAGGTCAACATAATTAATCTTATCTGTATTAAGGAATGCCCTTTGGTTAATTGTGTTCGCTATAAATTTATGAATTATTCGATAGCGAACATCAGTGATCTTAAGGTATGATTCTTGGCCTGCTACATATGTATTCTTTTGGGAAAAAGAACGCCAGATGCTCAAAGAATCATAATCTCCTGTATATCTAGCTCCTGTAAAAATATATTCCCAAAAACCTGGAGCATTTATCTCATTATCGTCGTAAATCCCTAAAGCCAAAGTCATGTCGCCTAGGGACATTACTCTATCTACCCCACCCAGTCGAAATTGTAGAAATCTAGTATCTTCGATATTTTCAGGATGTATATTCATCCTGACGGTAGAATAGAATTCCAAACACAATTCTCTATATACAGGAGAATTCAACCTAAACAATCTCTCAAAGTCATTATAATACGTAATTACCCCAAATTCATCCGTGAAACTTTGGGTTAAAATTTCCCTTATCGGTGTATCTAGGTTGACTGGGTCTCCTAGGGGAGCCCAATCAACAACGTAAACTGGAGAGATGGTTCTATTTACCAGAATGAGCAAATCCTTAACCTTTTGTACCCTTTGACGTAATTCGTTAGGAAATTGCAGGATCGGGTGTAGGTTCAAGAGTTGTTGTTCCATTTCGGTTGTAACCTGATTTTCTGCTTGTTGTTGGTTAAATGCCCTCATTCTAATTGGTCCCTGCATAACATTTTAAATCAAGAAAATCATCCCAATAGGATGTGTTAATGTTAGCAAAGAGTCTAAATTCAACATACAAGCTTGTTTTCAATCAACACAAGAATCAACTTGTTTCAGCAACATTGGAATTTTTAGTTCTATGATTCAAAACAAAGCAGAAACAAACCAAAAATCATAAATCAAAAATCAATTTTCATATACAAAGTCTAATTCATAAGTGAAAACATGCAATTTATCTAAGTATATCGAATTTAATTCAATCACATTGCGTGTATTTCAGCTTCTAAATAATCCTTAACAACATTACAATTCATACTTGATTCATGATATTTACAAAAATTATCAAATTTAGGCTAAAATTAAAAATCACAAAATCAAACAATCAAAATCATGTTCAAGAGTTCTAACTACCAACAAAACACTTAAAAACACCTAATTACAACCAAAATAACACACCTCAGTATCAATTTCTCAATTATCCCCAATTTGTATAAACCATAATTTTTCAATAATCAATTAAACATCAGTTTTTCATGCTAATCGGGTTTATTATCTTACTAACAACATAGATATAGCAATAATCAAGCAAAACTCAACAATATCATGCATATAATTCGGATTAAAGCCATAAAAATAAATAATGAAAAACTTGAAGAACATGAGGTAAAATGGGTTTAGGACCATTACCAATCTAGGCATGTTGAAAAATTGAAGAATTGGGGAAGATTGGAAGTGTTAATTTAAGTTTTTGGGTGTGATTTTTGGGTTTTTGTGTTTTCTTCTCGTCCACAGCAGAAAAAAATTGAAAGAGAGTGTGTGAAGAACAGCCCTCTGCCCGATCTAATATGTCCAGATTTTTGACCCTACGCGTTTCGCGTAGGTCTACACGTTTCGCGTATGCTTTAAATTCCACACGATTCGTGTACTGCTACACCCTACGCGTAAGCTTTGGCTCTCTCTTTTTTTTTTTTTTTTTGTGTATAACTTAAAATCAATTGAATTTTTAAAATATCTTTTATAAATTTATATTTGTAACGGAAATTCGGTTGTTACACCTGATCTTAATCCGTTTATAAATTTATAATTTCAATTTATAAAATTCAATCCATTAAAAGTTAAAGTTTTTAATCTTTTTCGAAAACAAATTTAAAATAAAATAAAAACACTCTATTTTTTTGTGTTAAAAATATTAACATTTTTAATTTTTAGAACAAGTACATGAAAAATAAAAATTACACAAATTAAAATACACTCTATTTTTTTGTATACCCCTAAATCAACTAATTTTCAAACTTAAAACTTTGTTTCCTATCGATTAGGTAGAGATAAATTCGGTCGTCAAACCTATCATTATCCACGACAAAGATTTACAAGTTATATATTTTTACGGTTATTGATAAAAAGGTATATTTTGCAATCTACTGTAGACTTTTAGAATTTAACAAAAAATTTTGTGCAATTTGAAGAATGAAAATTCAGTTGTGACACCTAAACATTTTCATTTTCAAAGAAACAAGTTAAACTCAAGGCGTTTCACCTTCAATTTAGTAGAAAGGATTTTTTTTTAAATTTTTATTTTGTTTTCGTGGTTTACTATTTAACAGATATCTTATGAATCCAACAAGAAATTTCGTGCAATTTCTATAACTATAACAATCTTATTTCGAGTGGAAATCTTACTTGAAATTGTTTTCGTGTCATGATTCTGCTTCAAGAACTTTCAAGCCATCCAAGGATCCTTTGAAGCTAGATCTATTTTTCTCATTTCTAGTAGGTTTATCCAAGGAACTTGAGGTAGTAATGATGTTCATAACATCATTCGATTCATACATATAAAGCTATCTTATTCGAAAGTTTAAACTTGTAATCACTAGAACATAGTTTAGTTAATTCTAAACTTGTTCGCAAATAAAAGTTAATCCTTCTAACTTGACTTTTAAAATCAACTAAACACATGTTCTATATCTATATGATATGCTAACTTAATGATTTAAAACCTGGACACACGAAAAACACCGTAAAACCGGATTTACGCCGTCGTAGTAACACCGCGGGCTGTTTTAGGTTAGTTAATTAAAAACTATGATAAACTTTGATTTAAAAGTTGTTATTCTGAGAAAATGATTTTTATTATGAACATGAAACTATTTCCAAAAATTATGGTTAAACTCAAAGTGGAAGTATGTTTTCTAAAATGGTCATCTAGACGTCGTTCTTTCGACTGAAATGACTACCTTTACAAAAACGACTTGTAACTTATTTTTCCGACTATAAACCTATACGTTTTCTGTTTAGATTCATAAAATAGAGTTCAATATGAAACCATAGCAATTTGATTCACTCAAAACGGATTTAAAATGAAGAAGTTATGGGTAAAACAAGATTGGATAATTTTTCTCATTTTAGCTACGTGAAAATTGGTAACAAATCTATTCCAACCATAACTTAATCAACTTGTATTGTATATTATGTAATCTTGAGATACCATAGACACGTATACAATGTTTCGACCTATCATGTCGACACATCTATATATATTTCAGAACAACCATAGACACTCTATATGTGAATGTTGGAGTTAGCTATACAGGGTTGAGGTTGATTCTAAAATATATATAGTTTGAGCTGTGATCAATACTGAGATACGTATACACTGGGTCGTGGATTGATTCAAGATAATATTTATCGATTTATTTCTGTACATCTAACTGTGAACAACTAGTTGTAGGTTACTAACGAGGACAGCTGACTTAATAAACTTAAAACATCAAAATATATTAAAAGTGTTGTAAATATATTTTGAACATACTTTGATATATATGTATATATTGTTATAGGTTCGTGAATCAACCAGTGGCCAAGTCTTACTTCCCGACGAAGTAAAAATCTGTGAAAGTGAGTTATAGTCCCACTTTTAAAATCTAATATTTTTGGGATGAGAATACATGCAGGTTTTATAAATGATTTACAAAATAGACACAAGTACGTGAAACTACATTCTATGGTTGAATTATCAAAATCGAATATGCCCCTTTTTATTAAGTCTGGTAATCTAAGAATTAGGGAACAGACACCCTAATTGACGTGAATCCTAAAGATAGATCTATTGGGCCTAACAAACCCCATCCAAAGTACCGGATGCTTTAGTACTTCAAAATTTATATCATATCCGAAGGGTGTCCCGGAATGATGGGGATATTCTTATATATATGCATCTTGTTAATGTCGGTTACCAGGTGTTCACCATATGAATGATTTTTATCTCTATGTATGGGATGTGTATTGAAATATGAAATCTTGTGGTCTATTATTATGATTTGATATATATATAGGTTAAACCTATAACTCACCAATATTTTTGTTGACGTTTTAAGCATGTTTATTCTCAGGTGATTATTAAGAGCTTCCGCTGTCGCATACTTAAATAAGGACGAGATTTGGAGTCCATGCTTGTATGATATTGTGTAAAAACTGCATTCAAGAAACTTATTTTGTTGTAACATATTTGTATTGTAAACCATTATGTAATGGTCGTGTGTAAACAGGATATTTTAGATTATCATTATTTGATAATCTACGTAAAGCTTTTTAAACCTTTATTGATGAAATAAAGGTTATGGTTTATTTTAAAATGAATGCAGTCTTTGAAAAACGTCTCATATAGAGGTCAAAACCTCGCAACGAAATCAATTAATATGGAACATTTTTAATCAATAAGAACGGGACATTTCACATATACCTCTGAATAATAGTAATTTTCCAACATGAGTTTGTAGAGCTCCGAGTTACGGATGTATGGGCTCCAGATTCACCCTTTTTCGAGTTCGTATGACCGAGTTATGGCCAAAACGGTGCAGGTGCGCAGAATCTTCTAGAATCAGTAATATTTTCCATAAATCTTCGCTTCAACACTCGCAACGGATTGTACACACATTTTAACTTATTACAATACACAAGTACAACAATTACATACAAAATGATACAAAATCGGATCGAAATAACGACAACAAATATGTATAATTTTGGCGTTATCAATCAGTGCAGGCCACGACTGCCTGTGGGGCCTGGTTATATCTGTCACGGTAGCAGGCTATCTGCTACAGAATCCGATGCACTTGAATCTCAGTTTAACGAAGAGGAAATTTGGGAGGCATTGAAGGGTTGCGGAAGTACAAAGGCGCCGGATCCGGACGGTTTTAACTTAAGATTCTATAAAAAAATTTGGAGTGTCGTTAAAGTAGATCTCATCTCGGCTATCATTTCAGTTTAGGAAGATGGAATAATCTTAGTCGGTTGCAATGCTTCATTTCTTACTCTTATCCCTAAAATTAAGGATCCGATTTGTCTTAACGATTATCGCCCTATTAGTTTGCTTGGGAGCTTCTACAAAATCATCTCGAAACTACTCTCCAACTGCCTTAGAAAATGGTTCCTAAGATTGCGGGATACGAGCAAAGTGCATTTATAAGGGGTAGGAATATCATAGATAGTGCCTTAATTGCGAATGAAACTCTTGATTTCTTAAAACACACAAAGGCCTAAAAAGTCTAATCTTCAAAGTTGACTTTCAAAAAGCTTTTGATTGTTTAAGTTGGGATTTTTTATTAGAAATGTTGACCTTAATTGGGTTTGGTGAAAAGTGGTGGAAATGGATTCTCTCGTGTCTTACTTCGGCTTCGATTTCTATTTTAGTTAACGGGTCCCTAACAAAAGAATTCAAACTTGAAAGGGGTGTGAGGCAAGGCGATCCTCTTTCGCCCTTTCTTTTCATCATTGCGGCAGAAGGTCTTAATTGGCTTACCAACTCTTCGGTGACAAATAATCTTTACAAGGGTGTTGAAGTAGGTAACAACAGGATCCCTATCTCGTTGCTTCAATATGCGAACGACACGATCTTCTTCAGGGAATGGAGCATTAAGAATATTGGAAATCTCCTTAAATTACTTTAATGCTTCGAATTAACGTGACGTCTAAAGGTCAACTATAACAAAAGCAACCTTTTCGGGGTGGGTGTCGAATCAAGTGAGGTTGAAGCTATGTCTAGAATTTTCGGGTGCAAGGTTGGCCCTTTCCGGTGCACTTATCTTGGTCTTCCAATCGGGGCAAAAATGAATAAAAAAGTTAATTGGAATCCGGTAGTTAAAAATTTGAAAATAGATTAGTGGATTGGAGGGCTCGTATGATGTCATTTGGTGGACGTATGACTCTTATCAAATCGGTTCTAAATAGTTTGTCATCGTATTATTTTTCACTCTTTCGTGCCCCACCTTGCGTGCTTAACAAGCTTGAGTGTGTGAGAAGGTTTTTTTTTTTGGCGGGTCGGGTGGTGAGGTAGATAGAATTGCGTAGGTTAAGTGGGTGGGACAATGTCATTCGTCCTTTTGATGAGGGCGGGTTGAATTTGGGATCCTTAGATTGCAAAAATATGGCTTTAATCGGCAAGTGATGGTGGAGGTTCAAAAACGAATCTAACTCCTTATGGGTTAAAGTCATAAAAAGCATCTATGGTAATTCGGGTGCTCTTGGTTCAGTGGGCCTGGCTCACTCGATTATGTCTAACTCTACTTGGATTAACATAATTAAAATATGTCAGCAGATAGATGTTATTGGCGTCGACTCCAAAGCTTCATTCGTCAGAGCAATTGGTGATGGCAAGACTACTTCCTTTTGGAATGATGTTTGGATCTCAGACGTGCCACTCAAGCATAAATTCTGCAGGTTGGCTCATTTGGAATCTGACATTGATGTTTTGGTTCTCGATCGGGTGGGTTGGGATGGGTCTAAAGGTGTGGGTTTGTGGGATTGGACGAGAACTCCTAGTAGACGAACCGCGAACGAGCTGATGGATTTAAGCAGAATGATTTCAGCAGTTAAGGTAGCTCCAGATAAAGGTGATTCTTGGACTTGGTCGCTTAGTGGGAATGGTATTTTTTCTACAAAAATTCTATCGGACGCAATCGCCTCTCACGTGATTCCTCCAGGTTTGAATCTTGTAAAAACAATGCGTAATAATCTTGTTCCTAAAAAGGTAGAGATTTTCATTTGGAGGGCAAAGCAACGGAGGTTACCCGTTTTGATAGAACTTGATAAGCGGGGTATCGACCTCCACTCTCTGCGTTGCCCGATTTGTGATGATAGTTTAGAGACGGTGGAACACTCACGCATATTATGTAAGAATGCTTTTGAAATTTTGAAGAGAGTTTGCAATTGGAAGGGATCAAATGTTAACACAAAGAAGTTGTGATGTGGTCCAGTAGTTGGTGGCTTGCCTCCTTTAGGGGAGGTCAGGAGTTCGACCCGCGTTGGCTACATATTAAAAACACAATTTCATCCCTGCCATGAAGTATCCACTCATGGCACCTTTCCCATATTGTTTGTGTGTGTGTGTGTGTGTGTGTGTATGGGTGGGGGGGGGGGGGTAAAGTGGAGGGGGTTTTACTTGGTCGTGCCCTTGGATCGGTTTCAAGGTTTCCTCCCGGGCAGCGATGCGAGCGGGGTTATTATCGTTGCATCGGCATAGTCAAAACAGGATATGATTGCAACGGGTGGTTTAGTCCACCTCGGGTGATCCCAAGCGCTGTTCAAAAAAATGTTAACACAAATCTTAGCATTGGTGAAGCCTTTTGTGGAAATTCTTCTTTTCATTTGTCGGCCTTTGGTGAGAAGATTTTGCAAGCGGTGAAATGAGTTTGCGGCTATCTTATTTGGAAAAACCGAAACCAAAAAGTTTTTCATAATAAAAGTTGGAACCCTCCGATTGCCTTAAACGAGATACAAGTCAAGAGTTACGAATGCTTCGCGAAGCGTTGCAAGGATAAGAAGATCGAGTGGTAGACATGGTTAAACAACCCGCAAAGTTTGTTAAGCTAATAAGCTCTACGTAATTGACAGTGTACTTCGATTACAATCTTTGTAATTTCTTTATTTACATTCTGTCAATTGTTGTGTAGTCCTATGTGTGTTGTATTGGGGACCTCCCTTTTGTACATTCTGTAATTGAGTTGCGATAATAAAATTGCTTTTGAAAAAAAAAAAAAAAAAAAACTATCTAGTCTAGGTAACTCAAGTTTTCACAAAATAAATACTCGTATTAACTTATTTATTAAGGGAAGCTGAACAATACTACATAAGCAAAAATTTGTTAATGTGTGCTTCTATGCAATACACCTTTAACCATTACTTAATCAACATTTTATACGGAGTAATTGTAACAACCCAACCCGTTATCCAACCGAATATGCAACATCAAATTTTTTTTTTATACAGACGGGGTGCGTGGCGCGCACGTAGCCTGACAGCTTGTTGTCCAAAATTTCTATTTTTCGATTAATGATCTCCCAATTCCCGACACTTTTAGACGAAATGGTTTTCACAACATTTAATAATAGTTAAAACTAACACGTTTCAATAATAAAATGAGTTTTACGACACTGGGCCCACATTGGCCGTTTTACGACTTTCGTGCGCGGCGCGCACCCTTGAACTCGCTCGGCGCGCACATATCCCTGAACAGGTTCTGAGCTTTTAATTTACACAACGCTTCACTGTGACGACCCGGAAATTTCCGACCAAATTTAAACCTAACCTTTATATGTTTCCGACACGATAAGCAGAATTTGTAATGTTGAATCTCAAAAAGTTTGGAACTACATTGATGTAATCAATTACCCTTTGACCGTGTTCGACGATTCATGAACAATTATGTGTATATAGATATGTATATATAATATATAATATTAACTGAAAACATTAACAAAGTATTAGATATATGATACTTTACATGAACGTATTTGTTTTGATATATTTATCGACAGAATTAAGAGATAATATCAAATGATTGAATTATCAGATACATTATGATATGATTACGGGCCAATGTTATGAGGTCCACTGTGATTTAAGAAATCTATTCTTTTTGACAATATTTAGAAAATGGTAAAGTGATCTATAAGTAAGAGCGTGGAGTGTAAATAACTTAGATGTTGAATATAGACAAGTTAAGTAACTCGATATTTTTCATTAAGATGATTTCATACGTTTATTAAACCTTTGGACTTTATCTCATGCTTCACCAACAGACTGTAATTTAAAAACTTGAAACCTATTATGAACATATATAATTCTACTTTTCTAAAATGTTTTATGATATAACGATTTAAATTATTATTAAATATATTTATACGCGTATTATACGTACATAGTTTTATACTTTTACTATACTTTAACTTTACCTTTACTTTACTTTTACTTTACTTTTACTTTTACTTTACTTTTACTTTTACTTTACTTTAACTTTAATAATTCACACTTTAATAATTCACTTTAATAATTCATACTTTAATAATTCACTTTAATAATTCACTTTAATAATTCACACTTTAATAATTCACATTAATAATTCATACTTTAATAATTCACTTTAATAATTCATACTTTAATAATTCACTTTAATAATTCAAAAATCTATTATAAATAGAATTCAATAGGTTTCATTATTTCATAGAAACTTGAAAATATATTTCTCTAAACTCTCTCAATCGAATTACATATATATATTTACTTAGTATTATTTCAAGATATTATTAGTATACATAAAATACTACGACGGAGTTATATTCAGACAATTTCAAAATAAGTTTTCAAACGGGATAGAGCTAAGGAAATTATGGGTTATAGCTATGGAGGGTATGGGTATTGTTCGAGGGTATTGCTCGTGAGGTCAACCTAACGTTTATCATTTTCGTTGCGTCTACGTACTTTCCTGCAATATTGAATCACAATATTGATACGTGAGCATTCATATCTTATCTTTTATATATTAATAGTGTATCTCTGACTAGTGCTCGAGTATATATGATTATGCATGTTTGTATGCTTAGTTTCGTCGTTAAATAGTTTATGATAAATCACGAATTTGATACATATGCTACTGAGATAAGGTATATGATATGCATGTTGTTGAAAAGCTAAAGAAAAATTAATAACTTTTCATTTAGAAATCGTGTGGGTTCGATGAACGGATTAAAAGATATGGTCAACTGAATTATTATTAATTTTAATATTATTATTAAAACGATTATTATAATTGTTATCAGTTGATGTTATTACTAAAATTATCTTTATTACTAAAAATTAATATTTTTATTGAAACTATCATTTTATTATTTTTATCATTATTATTATTATTATCAATATTATTTTATCAAATAAATATGCGTACAAAGATATTTTTACCACACGTAATATAATTACATTAATAATACATACCACTATATTTTTATGATATTAAGTGAATTTTATAAATTTTATTACTTGAGATATATAAAAGTATATTTTTATCATATATGAATTTAAATATAAATTTTTATTTATTAATAAATGACTTGTATTATTTAGTATAATAAGATCTGATAAATATTTTTAAATATATAAAACGAATATATATAAGTTATATAATAAACATGTATAGATTTTGGAAGTCATTTTGGGTTAAGTTGACTTTTGTTGACTTTTGCATGTCGGTCTCGAGCATTAGGATTGTGATACACTACGACTTGACCTAAATTGTTAGACAGATATTGACCAACATATAAATATATATACTTAATATAGGTTCGTGAATCCGAGACAAACCCTGCACTTGTTCAGTGCCGTCATATACATAATTGCTACGAAATACAGTATTGTGAGTTTCATTTGCTCCCTTTTTAATTGCTTTTGCAATATATATTTTTGGGCTGAGAATACATGCGCTGCTTTTATGAATGCTTTACGAAATAGACACAAGTACTAAAAACATAGTCTACGTTGAGTTGTACCACTTTGCATATTTTTTCCTAATAGCTTGGTAACTACCATTTACATGCGGTATTGTAAACGCGAATCCTGTTGATAGATCTATCGGGCCTGATAACCCCAACCGGATTGGACGACCAGTATTCAACGGTTGCACAGTACTTCATTTCAGTGACTACACTTGGTACAGTGTAGTGAGATTTTATAATAAAGGGAATATGCGACGTTGATTAAATGTTAAGTATGGTTACCAAGTGCTCAACCACTTAGAATATTTTTATTAAAACGTTTATGTATATGAAATCTTGTGGTCTATTACTATTACAGAAATTATTGATTATGATAAACTAATGAACTCACCAACCTTTTGGTTGACACTTTAAAGCATGTTTATTCTCAGGTATTAAAGAAATCTTTCGCTGTGCATTAGCTCATTTTAAGGATATTACTTGGAGTCATTCATGACATACTTTGAAAGACGTTGCATTCGAGTCGTTGAGTTCATCAAGATTAATATTAGGTCAACTATAGTTGGATGTAATATGAAATGGTATGCATTCCGTCAATTTTAGATGTAAAGAAAGTTTGTCTTTTAAAAACGAATGCAATGTTTGTAAAACGTATCATATAGAGGTCAAATACCTCGCGATGTAATCAACTATTGTGAATCGTTTATAATGTATATGAACGGGTCCTTTCAGTTGGTATCAGAGCGGTGGTCTTAGCGAACCAGGTTGTAATGACCCAGAATTTTCTACCAAATTATACTTATGAGATTAATATTTACATAAATTAAACCATACCAACATGATAAGCAATCCAAATTGTTGAGACTTGTGTTTTTGAAAAGAGTTTTACACAACGTTTGACCGTCCAATATGACCGATGATATCACGAACTATATAACATACGATAATTATACGTTTGTGTATATATATGTATTTATATATATTTAACATGATCTAAGGATGGTTTAACATCTCATTGTGTACTAATGAAAATGAGTTATAAGTATATTTTGAAACTACTAACTTAAGTTTTCAAAACGATAACTATACGTAACATTCTTTGACATATGTACTTATAATCTATAATGCTTATACATGTATCGTATATATAATGTATTTAATCACTTTTTAATGACTTAAATACATAAAACAATATAAGTATATTCACAAAAGATAGCTATATTTGAATTCTCGTTCCGTTTCCTCAAGATTTCTATACGTATATCTAGGGTATATGTACCCGTATCATACCCAGCTTCTATATGTATTTACTATTAGTATATACACATCAAATCAATATCCTAATCAACATTATTACTGCCCTAGATATGAGGTAACTAGGATTTGTCAAGTAGTATGAATTATTAGTAAGAAAACAAAATTAGGAATCCTTTTCTTTCTTTATAAACTAAAAACGTTTTTATAAATGAACACCATTTCTTCACTCCATTTTCTCATACCTACACCCTCATTTCTCTCTCAAAATACTCCTAACTTCATACTTGATCATCTCCAAGCATTTTCCCCATCATTTAGCTTCAATTACAAGCCTTAAACACCATAAGAAAACTCTTTCAAGAACATATCAAAATAACCACCCATTTGAAGAAGTTTACTTCCAACCTTTTGATCTAACTCCACCACTCATTGATTCCAAGATTATTTCTTATCTTTTGCAGTAACTTTTTCCAAGTAACTTGAGGTAGTAACCTTGTTCATAATCTTATTCAATTCATATTCATATAGCTATCTTATTTTGTGGTATAAAATTTTAACAACAAGAACATAGTTTGAATGATTTAAAACTTGTTCGCAAACTAAATAGATCCTTCTAACTTGACTTTTAAAATACTTCAAGACCTGTAATATATCATAATGATATGCTAACCTAATAAGATATAACTTGGTTTTACAAAGAACATCTTAAAAACTGAATCTACGTCGTCGGAGTGCAACCGGGGGCTATTTTGGGTTGGATAATTAAAAACCATCTTGAACTTTGAATTGGAAGTTCATGTTCTGGAAAAATGATATTTCTTATGAATATGTTAACACATAAAAATTTCATGGTTTAACTCAAAGTTTAAGTATTTTTAGAAAAATGATCATTAAATGTTGTTTTTATGATGGAAAAGGATCACTTTCATAAATTTCACCAAAGTTTGACCTATAACCTATGATTTCGAATACAAACTAAGGTATTTTCAGTTCATATTCTTAAAATTTGACTCGATCTAAGGAAGTGGCAAGTTGAACCAACAAAAACGGAGTTGTAATGAAGAAACTACGACTAAAACAAGATTGGGTATCCGAAGCTAGTTTAGCTACGAAAATATTTGGAGAAAAAGTAAATTAATCATATCTTTTATAATTAATATGATATTTTATATATAATTACTTATGATTTGATTTTATATATTTCAGGACCACCCGTAAACAACACGAGAAGATTAATCATAAGACCTCATGATTGTATGCAACACGTCATTTGACAACACGGTACTTTATGTACGCAACACGTCATTTGACAACATGGTACCATGGGTCGAGATTAATTCTGATCAATACGAATACGATGGGGTCTTTATTTATTTTATTTAAGCAACTAATTGTGGACCACTAACATCGGACTGCTAACCACGGACTAAGAAAATATTAAAAGTATTAAAAGTATATATATATATATATATATATATATATATATATATATATATATATATATATATATGTAACGATTACTTAAAAAGAAAATATGTTGATATATTATATATATGGTTAGGTTCGTGATATCTATCGGAGACCAAGTCGAATTAAATACCTTCAAGGAAAAAGTGAGTTTCATTTGCTCCCTTTTAATTGCTTTTGCAATATATATTTTTGGGCTGAGAATACATGCGCTGCTTTTATAAATGTTTACAAAATAGACACAAGTACTTAAAAATATATTCTACGTTGAGTTGTACCACTGGCATATTTCCCTGTAGCTTGGTAACTACTATTTACATGGGTATTGTAAACGTGAATCCTGTTGATAGATCTATCGGGCCTGACAAACCCAACCGGACTGGACGACCAGTATTCAACGGTTGCACAGTAATTCGTTTTGGTGACTACACTTGGTACGGTGTAGTGAGATTTCATAATAAAGGGAATATGCGACGTTGATTAAATGTTAAGTATGGTTACCAAGTGCTCAACCACTTAGAATGCTTTACATACACTTGCGAGTGTATTATGTTTATAATTATGAAATCTTGTGGTCTATTAACATATTGAAATGATTGTTATGATAAACCTATGAACTCACCAACCTTTTGGTTGACACTTTAAAGCATGTTTATTCTTAGGTACGAATTAAATCTTCCGCTGTGCATTTGCTCAATATAAGGACATTACTTGGAGCCGATCATCGCAATGGGACCAAATGTTGATGACTTCGTCCAGGTGGATTAGGACGGGTCCTTTCAGTTGGTATCAGAGCAGTGGTCGTAGCGAACCAGGTCTTGCATTAGTGTGTCTATCTAGTAGTTGTTAGGATGCATTAATGAGTCTGGACTTCGACCGTGTCTACATGTCAAAAGTTTTGCTTATCGTTTCTAGTCAGAAATCATCTGCTTATCATCCTTAGGAAATTACCTGCTTATCATTCATAAGTCTAGACACGTTTTACTACATTTACTGCATTGATAGTGTATAGACTAATTCTTATCTTAGCATATCTGTTATTGCGAACGTTGACTGATATCTTTTCAAAGATTCTCCGTAATTTACGGGATTTTGGTATTATATATACATATGTAAATTATGTATTGAAGAGTACCAAATCTAACTCCTATAATCTATTCCATACCAAAAATTCATTTTCCCCATTATACAAGATGGATTCCGCATCTAGTTCGAATTCTTCAGATTCTGACAGTTATGCCGATATGGATTTCCATTCGGGCTCCGAAAGCAGCGTCACCGGAATGGATCAACCAATTTCCCATCATCTATTCTGGATGAATTGGGGATGGGTTCGTAATATACTAAATCACTGGAGACAAGAAGAAGGTGATCCATTCCATCCACCAAATTGCCCTCTTGGCGATGAACCTGAAGCACTTACCGACGAACCTATTCGAAACACCATTTTCTCTCTCATTTCTAGAGTATCTTGTCACGATTATATACTATCCCATATTACAAATCTTGTTCATTCGCTCGCTCCAACCGCCAATCATCCCGGTGTACTAGCGGAAGTTAATGAACTTCGCGCTCGCGTGACGGATTTGGAGAACATGGTGCGAAGGTTGCAAACACCAGCAGCAGCTCCAGCAGCATAATCAGCACCACCATCAATAACATCAACAATACCATCATCACCACTAACAAACAACATCCGCATCACACGTCTCGACATCATAATCTGTCTCACAAACATCAACATCATACGCACCATAGATACCAAGGAGTACCAACAATAATGAACGATGAAGTATTGATCCATAACTTCATTGATATTCTGCGAAGAATATGTGGTTTCAAAAAGTTTTAGAGATTTCTTATTCTAGCTCAAACCGAAAAGCAAATGAGATTAATATCATATTAACTCATTAAATTCATGATTTCATCTGAAGAAAATATATATGTATATATGTTTTCATAAATATTGTAATTAAAAGTTCTTTTGTACAAAATATTAATGGTGAAATTTTTTTTTAACGGGTAGGTAATACCCGAGGAATAATTAGATTTCATCTTAATAAGTTACATTGTACATTCATCGAAGCTGATTCAACAGTCATTTACTATCCTACTTACAACCACCGATATACGTATCCGTTCACCGCAGAATAACCATTTTCATTCAATTTCATATTTGGATTTTGACTTCCCAGAATCCAACAAGTGGCATATGAAGAAAACATATGACAAAATAAAATCTGTTAGAAACAAACAAATTAACTACGAAAAATTTTGTTAAGAATCCACGCTAATTGTTCCATCTAACTGTTCCTAGCTAATTGATTACATTTTATTTATCGCAGTTTATTTATCGCAATTTAATTATCGCACTTTTATTTATCGTTATTTAATTTCTGTAATTATTTTACGCACTTTAAATATCGGGACACGTATACAATGTTTTGACATATCATATCGACGCATCTATATATATTATTTGGAATCACCATAGACACTCTATATGCAGTAATGATCGAGTTCTCTATACAGGGTTGAGGTTGATTCTACAATAATATATATAGTTTGAGTTGTGATCGAGTCTGAGACGTATACGGGTCACGACACGTATTAATTAATTCGTATATTATATATTAAACTATATATGAATTATTGGACTGTTACTGTGGACTATCGACTGTGGACTAATGACATTGGACAATTAAAATGAATTAAAATATTGATTATAACATATGAAACTAAACATTTCTTCAAGATTGCCACTTGATTTCATCTTAAACCTCATTGTATCTCGACGATTACAATCAGCGTTCAAATCTATCATGATTCTTAAAAATACCTCAATCGAGAGGATAAACCAACCGCACTTCATCTACGGAAGAAAAGATTGATGCATATAGTTATGCACCTGAAAAACCCTTGAAAACTGAGTAAACGTTTGACACGTATCTGTTCTAGTTCCTTTGACATTGTTATTACCGAAGATCGTTTTGCAATCCCTTTCCAAAGTAGCTAATTTTGTCACAGCTCCAGCAAGTCAACTCCGACTTTTCATCCAAAACAACTTTATTATAACCGCGATATATATGCGTACTCTTTATTGTTACTGGGGAACCTTTTATATTCCACAATATTACCATCAGCGATTAATCATTCTAAAAACACAATTCTCCTGAAACTACCTCGGTTTGATAACCGATGACCCAGATCAGTTAACTTTGAAAATGCTGACGAAGCAGCATGTTGTAGATGATCTTAATGGCCAAAAGTTTGATGATAAAGAAAGGAGTGTTAGGAACGCTCGATAGAAAATTTAGTATCGAAAAGCGGATTATGCGAAACTATGAAGAAAGCCGTGGACAAATCACAAAGAATAAGTTTGCCTTCAAAGAATCCAAATGATTCTGTGCCTGCTTAAATCGTTAGCAAATATCTTATTTCTCATTCTAAACCTTCACAGACAAATCTTCTTCATCATCCATTGATATTAGAAATTCTAAGATATTCTCGTATGTTCTATTATAAATATCCTCCATATTTCTGGCGATATTTTCACAACTATTCTTATCTGAGATCATTTATCTCTCCGTAATATCTGCAACATAAAAGAAACTGTGTTAGTTTCTAAATTCTGAAACCTTCGAGTTTAAAATATGAATGTTTTGAAGTAGTGTTGGGAACTGAAGCATGGATTAGTATAATATAATGACACTTGATCAACGTCATTATATTACAATAAGTCATGCTGAGTTTCTAATGAAGCATGATGATTCACAGTACCATCATCATGTGCTATTTACACGACTCTTACATTCTATCTAATCTCTAAACATATCAAGAGAATATTTTTCTGGATGACTCGGTCTTCTCCAGGGTATTCTGGTAATTTAACAAATCAAAATCGTTCTATTACCATTTTCTTCTTAGAGCATTAGCTATGTTCATTCTGAATTTCATATCTACGAATTCCGGACCATTACTTGCTTGACTCGAAGTCGGGAAGAGAAAACGAAAGCATGAAGCTCCGAAAAATAATGAAGAATATAAACTCCGATAATAACCCCAAAATTACAAACCGTGTATATCGATGCAGATAGCAATATAGAGACACGGGAGAATTAGAAACACTATAAACACAAGAGTATAGTAGAAGTAAATAGATTCTTCTGGTGGTAGATGAAAAAGAAGAATGACAGATATAAAAGTTAGGAGTATATCAAGAATCAGGACTGGATGGAGAATATTGATGAATGCTTTAAAGTAAGAATCAAGGGAGAAAGAATAGAAGGTGTGAGTCGTGGAAAATAAGGAAACGAAGGGGTGAATTTATAGTGAAATATCTGACAGAGCAATCGAAACAGATTATTGCATATAATCAAAGAAGATCCTGATTTCCTTAATCACCAAAGAACCAAATCTTATTACGTAAGATTCTCTTTAAATCCCTTAAATCCCGGAAATCAATCATAACTACGTCATCGGTTAAGACGAATATATTTTACTCATCTCACTCTTTTACGATAGTCTCATTTATATTCTTCGCATAATCGAATCGTTTTATCTACATTACTCAATGATGATAAAACTCCATTATCACCTTATATTTGACATGAAAACCTTCTTATTGTTATCCATAACAACCTCTATCAAATTTCGGGGACGAAATTTTTTTAACGGGTAGGTACTGTAATGACCCAGAATTTTCTACCAAATTATACTTATGAGATTAATATTTACATAAATTAAACCATACCAACATGATAAGCAATCCAAATTGTTGAGACTTGTGTTTTTGAAAAGAGTTTTACACAACGTTTGACCGTCCAATATGACCGATGATATCACGAACTATATAACATACGATAATTATACGTGTGTGTATATATATGTATTTATATATATTTAACATGATCTAAGGATGGTTTAACATCTCATTGTGTACTAATGACAATGAGTTATAAGTATATTTTGAAACTACTAACTTAAGTTTTCAAAACGATAACTATACGTAACATTCTTTGACATATATACTTATAATCTATAATGCTTATACATGTATCGTATATATAATGTATTTAATCACTTTTTAATGACTTAAATACATAAAACAATATAAGTATATTCACAAAAGATAGCTATATTTGAATTCTCGTTCCGTTTCCTCAAGATTTCTATACGTATATCTAGGGTATATGTACCCGTATCATACCCAGCTTCTATATGTATTTACTATTAGTATATACACATCAAATCAATATCCTAATCAACATTATTACTGCCCTAGATATGAGGTAACTAGGATTTGTCAAGTAGTATGAATTATTAGTAAGAAAACAAAATTAGGAATCCTTTTCTTTCTTTATAAACTAAAAACGTTTTTTATAAATGAACACCATTTCTTCACTCCATTTTCTCATACCTACACCCTCATTTCTCTCTCAAAATACTCCTAACTTCATACTTGATCATCTCCAAGCATTTTCCCCATCATTTAGCTTCAATTACAAGCCTTAAACACCATAAGAAAACTCTTTCAAGAACATATCAAAATAACCACCCATTTGAAGAAGTTTACTTCCAACCTTTTGATCTAACTCCACCACTCATTGATTCCAAGATTATTTCTTATCTTTTGCAGTAACTTTTTCCAAGTAACTTGAGGTAGTAACCTTGTTCATAATCTTATTCAATTCATATTCATATAGCTATCTTATTTTGTGGTATAAAATTTTAACAACAAGAACATAGTTTGAATGATTTAAAACTTGTTCGCAAACTAAATAGATCCTTCTAACTTGACTTTTAAAATACTTCAAGACCTGTAATATATCATAATGATATGCTAACCTAATAAGATATAACTTGGTTTTACAAAGAACATCTTAAAAACTGAATCTACGTCGTCGGAGTGCAACCGGGGGCTATTTTGGGTTGGATAATTAAAAACCATCTTGAACTTTGAATTGGAAGTTCATGTTCTGGAAAAATGATATTTCTTATGAATATGTTAACACATAAAAATTTCATGGTTTAACTCAAAGTTTAAGTATTTTTAGAAAAATGATCATTAAATGTTGTTTTTATGATGGAAAATGATCACTTTCATAAGTTTCACCAAAGTTTGACCTATGACCTATGATTTCGAATACAAACTAAGGTATTTTCAGTTCATATTCTTAAAATTTGACTCGATCTAAGGAAGTGGCAAGTTGAACCAACAAAAACGGAGTTGTAATGAAGAAACTACGACTAAAACAAGATTGGGTATCCGAAGCTAGTTTAGCTACGAAAATATTTGGAGAAAAAGTAAATTAATCATATCTTTTATAATTAATATGATATTTTATATATAATTACTTATGATTTGATTTTATATATTTCAGGACCACCCGTAAACAACACGAGAAGATTAATCATAAGACCTCATGATTGTACGCAACACGTCATTTGACAACACGGTACTTTATGTACGCAACACGTCATTTGACAACATGGTACCATGGGTCGAGATTAATTCTGATCAATACGAATACGATGGGGTCTTTATTTATTTTATTTAAGCAACTAATTGTGGACCACTAACATCGGACTGCTAACCACGGACTAAGAAAATATTAAAAGTATTAAAAGTATATATATATATATATATATATATATATATATATATATATATATATATATATATATATATATATATATATATATATATATGTAACGATTACTTAAAAAGAAAATATGTTGATATATTATATATATGGTTAGGTTCGTGATATCTATCGGAGACCAAGTCGAATTAAATACCTTCAAGGAAAAAGTGAGTTTCATTTGCTCCCTTTTAATTGCTTTTGCAATATATATTTTTGGGCTGAGAATACATGCGCTGCTTTTATAAATGTTTACAAAATAGACACAAGTACTTAAAAATATATTCTACGTTGAGTTGTACCACTGGCATATTTCCCTGTAGCTTGGTAACTACTATTTACATGGGTATTGTAAACGCGAATCCTGTTGATAGATCTATCGGGCCTGACAAACCCAACCGGACTGGACGACCAGTATTCAACGGTTGCACAGTAATTCGTTTTGGTGACTACACTTGGTACGGTGTAGTGAGATTTCATAATAAAGGGAATATGCGACGTTGATTAAATGTTAAGTATGGTTACCAAGTGCTCAACCACTTAGAATGCTTTACATACACTTGCGAGTGTATTATGTTTATGATTATGAAATCTTGTGGTCTATTAACATATTGAAATGATTGTTATGATAAACCTATGAACTCACCAACCTTTTGGTTGACACTTTAAAGCATGTTTATTCTCAGGTACGAATTAAATCTTCCGCTGTGCATTTGCTCAATATAAGGACATTACTTGGAGCCGATCATCGCAATGGGACCAAATGTTGATGACTTCGTCCAGGTGGATTAGGACGGGTCCTTTCACAGGTCTTGCATTAGTGTGTCTAACTGATAGTTGTTAAGATGCATTAGTGAGTCTGGACTTCGACCGTGTCTGCATGTCAAAAAGTTTGCTTATCAATTCTAGTCGGAAATAATCTACTTATCATCCTTAGGAATTTACCTACTTATCATCTTAAGTCTAGACGCATTTTCCTGCATTTATTGCATAATAGTGTATAGACGGATTCTTATCTTAGCACATCTATTACTGTGAACTTTGGCTGACATCTTTTCAAAGATTCTCCGTAATTTATGGAATTTTGGTATTATATATACATATGCAAATTATGTAATTGAAGAATACCAAATCTAAATTCTACAATCTATTTCATACAAAAAATTCTTTCCCTGATCCTACGAGATGGATCCCTCAACCAGTTCGAATTCCTCAGATTCCGACAGCTATTCCGATATGGATATCTACCTGAGCTTCGAAAGTAGCATCACCGGAATGGATCAACCAATTTCCCATCATCTATTTTGGATGAATTGGGGATGTGTCTGTAGTCAACTCAACCATTGGAGACAAGAAGAAGGTCATCCCTTCCATCCACCACATTGCCCTCTTGGCGATAAACCTGAAGCACTTACCGGCGAACCTATTCGAGACACCATTTTCTCACTCATTGCTAGAGTATCTCGTCATGATTATATACTATCCCATATTGCGAATCTTATTCATCCGCTCATTCCAACCGCCAATCATCCCAGTGTACTAGCAGAAATTAACGAACTTCGCGCCTGAGTAGTGGCTTTGGGACACATGGTGCAAGGATTACAAACACCATCAGCAGCACCAGCAGCATAACCAATACCGCCAGTAACATCCACATCGCAATCAATACCACAAGCTTCAGCAGCATCACCAGCAGTTACCGGCAGTATCATCAGCATCAACAATATCGTCAGCACCACCATCACCGTCAGTACTGTCAGCATCATCAGCACTAGCAGCAACTATAACATCACAAGTTCCGTCAGTTCAAGAATCGCCGTGGACGTCATCATTGATCAACAACGAGTATTTTGTATCAATGAGTTATGAAGTATTAACTCATTCTTCTGAAGAAATTATATATATATATATATATATATATATATATATATATATATATATTTTATATATATATATATATTTTATATATATGAATGCTGAAACTATAAAAATCTTTCGTATTAAGCTATTGAATATGAATTGAAAAAGGGTAGATACTGCTCAGTTAAATTCATATTACTAATATGCTATGATGTACATCCTTCGTTAACAACCTAACCATCGTAACTACAATCTTTGATTCAATTAAATGAATTCGGTTTCATAATAAACCAAGTGTATCATTCAATAAAATGTTTGATTTTACACTTTCATCTTCAATGTACTCGAAACTTACTGGAAAACAACATTTGTATCTTGTGAAGTTAGCAAGAGTTCTATGAGCATCAGCATAATTCACTAAGGAAATATCTATAAGAATAAATATTGAAGTATTGATTACATTAGCGAAATACTCCGCGAAGATTATGTAATCTCTAATGTTTTAGAGATTATTCTTTACTAATCCAATCCGAAAATGAAATGAGCTTAATATGATATTAACTCATTAAATCTATATTATATCTGAAGAAAATATACATACATATATTTTCATAAAGACTGTAATGAAAAATTCTTGTTCAAAATATTATTTGTGACATTTTTTTAACGGGTAGGTAATACCCGAGAGATATATAAATGCACAATTAATATATTACATTCTTCGATTCTAATTCAGTAAATCATCAACTATACTCCCTATTTTCACAACAGTATACCTTCTTTTATAAGAAATCAAAATAACCATACTCATTCAAATTCAATCACCTATTCTAATTTTTGAAATCTCAGAATGCAACTCGAGATATAAGCAAAACCATCACTCTTAGATCCTTACATTTTTTCAAAGCTATACTTTGACTTCAAAACTGTGATAGAACATCACTTTTAATTGTAACACTCAAAAGGATACGAGAATCAATCGAGATTTATGACAAATTTATCCTTTGGATATTGACAATGACAAGCTGCATTTAAAAACGCTTCGAAATTTCGGAAGACACTTCAAATAAGGAACAATCAAGATGATGATCCAATCACACATTACCCGAAGTCTTGTACCTGAATAACTCTCGAACCCAAAGTCATAGTTTAACACGTACCCGCGTTGAATTCTTTAGCATTTATTAGCAAAAACAACCTTACGATTCTTTTCAAAGTAGCCAGTTTTGTCACAGCTCCAACAAGTCAACTTTGACTTTTCAGTAAAACTAATTTTATTATAACTTCGATAGATACGCTGCCCTTTCACCATCGTTACTGGGGAACCTTTCATATCTCACCACATTAGCAGTAAACTTATCAACAACTTCATTAACCTTCGACTTAAACCTCTTCAAAAAGTCACTATACTTATTCATTGAAACTCCATCTCTTACTCATCCGCATCTTGCAACAAGAATTGTCATACCAATTACTGAAAATCATCAATCGATATTTTGAAATCTCACAGCGTTTCTACTTCAATAGTTATATATATACATATAACGCCTATCTACTAAACTTACATACTTCGAATGTGAAGTTTCTGAAAAACATCTCAAATTGTGAATTAGTTCTCGAAATGCTAATGAAGCAGCAGAAACTGTAAATGACTTTAACAGTCAAAAGTTTGATGACAAAGAATAATGTGCTGGTAAAGCCCAGAAAAAGAGAAGAGTTGGTACTGAACAATGGATTGAGCAGACCGTGAAGGAGACTAAGGACAAATACAAGGACCAAAGTCTGTATTTAAAGAATCTTGATGATTCTGTTTCTGACGAAGTCATTAACGAATACCTTGCTCCTGACTCTAAACCTTTGCGGACCTTATTCTTCATCATCATCTTATCTTAAATATTATAAGATATCTTCGTATCTCTCATTATACATATTCTCCATATTTCTGGAGATATTTTCACAACTATTCTTATCTGAGATCATTTATCTCTCCATAATATCTGCAACATAAAAGAAACTGTGTTGGTTTCTAAATTCTGAAAAAAATTCAAATATGAATGTTTTGAAGTAGTGTTGGGAACTGAAGCATGAGTTAGTATAATATAATGACACTTGATCAACGTGATTATATTACAGTAATTCATGCTGAGTTTCTAATGGAACGTGATGATTCACAGAACATACCATCATCATGTGCCATTTACACGACTCTTACATTCTACCAAATCTCCAAACATATTAAGAATATATCTTCTTGATAGTTCTATCTTTCTGGATATTCTGGTAATTTGCCAAATCAAGATCGTACTATTACGATTTCCTTCTTAGAATATTAACTATGTTCATCCAAAACTTCATACCTACTAATTCTGGACCATTATTCGCTTGACTTAAAGCCGGGAAGAGACAACAAAAGTATGAAACTCCGAAATGTAAATGATAATATAAAGTCCAATAACAATACATAAATTACAAACCGTGTATATCAATGTTTATCGCAACATAAAGACACGGGAGAATTAAAAACACTATTACCCTCAAGGGCGAAGTAGAAGAAAACAGATTCCTCCGGTGGAAGTTGGAAAAGGAGAATGATTGTTGCGATAGTAAGGATAAGGACAAGGATTAGAACTGGATTAAGCATTTTCACAATCTTTTGAAATTGGAATTGGGTATAGAAGTGGTAAAAACTAATGGAATAGAAAAGGTAAATATATAAGGGAAATATCAGACGTAGTAATCGGGACAGATCATCGCATTTAATTAAAAAGATCCTAATTTCTTTAAATTTAGAAGAAATAGATCTTATAGATTTCCAAGATTTTTTTTTTGAATCCCTTGAATTCCGGAATTCAACCATGACTACGTCAAAAATGATGACGAAACTTATTTTCCTCATTCCACTATTTTGTGATAGCTTCACTCATACGCTTCAAGTAATCGGATCAATTTATCCATATTACTCTATGGTAATAAAATTCTATCTATCAACACACATCCGTCATGAAAACATTTTTATGGTTAGCCATGACGACCTCGATCAAATTTCGGGACGAAATTTCTTTAACGGGTAGGTACTGTGACGACCCGGAAATTTCCGACCAAATTTAAACCTAACCTATATATGTTTCCGACACGATAAGCAGAATTTGTAATGTTGAATCTCAAAAAGTTTGGAACTACATTCATGTAATCAATTACCCTTTGACCGTGTTCGACGATTCACGAACAATTATGTGTATATAGATATGTATATATAATATATAATATTAACTGAAAACATTAACAAAGTATTAGATATATGATACTTTACATGAACGTATTTGTTTCGATATATTTATGGACAGAATTAAGAGATAATATCAAATGATTGAATTATCAGATACATTATGATATGATTACGGGCCAATGTTATGAGGTCCACTGTAATTTAAGAAATCTATTCTTTTTGACAATATTCAGAAAATGGTAAAGTGATCTATAAGTAAGAGCGTGGAGTGTAAATACTTTAACTTTAATAATTCACTTTAATAATTCACTTTAATAATTCACACTTTAATAATTCACTTTAATAATTCATACTTTAATAATTCACTTTAATAATTCATACTTTAATAATTCACTTTAATAATTCATACTTTAATAATTCACTTTAATAATTCATACTTTAATAATTCACTTTAATAATTCAAAAATCTATTATAAATAGAATTCAATAGGTTTCATTATTTCATAGAAACTTGAAAATATATTTCTCTAAACTCTCTCAATCGAATTACATATATATATTTACTTAGTGTTATTTCAAGATATTATTAGTATACATAAAATACTACGACGGAGTTATATTCAGATGATTTCAAAATAAGTTTTCAAACAGGATAGAGCTAAGAAAATTATGGGTTATAGCTATGGAGGTTATGGGTATTGTTCGAGGGTATTGCTCGTGAGGTCAACCTAAAGTTTATCATTTTCGTAGCGTCTACGTACTTTCCTGCAATATTGAATCACAATATTGATACGTGAGCATTCATATCTTATCTTTTATATATTAATAGTGTATCTCTGACTAGTGCTCGAGTATATATGATTATGCATGTTTGTATGCTTAGTTTCGTCGTTAAATAGTTTATGATAAATCACGAATTTGATACATATGCTACTGAGATAAGGTATATGATATGCATGTCGTTGAAAAGCTAAAGAAAAATTAATAACTTTTCATTTAGAAATCGTGTGGGTTATATGAACGGATTAAAAGATATGGTCAACTGAATTATTATTAATTTTAATATTATTATCAAAACGATTATTATAATTGTTATCAGTTGATGTTATTACTAAAATTATCTTTATTACTAAAAATTAATATTTTTATTGAAACTATCATTTTATTATTTTTATTATTATTATTATTATCAATATTATTTTATCAAATAAATAGGCGTACAAAGATATTTTTACCACACGTAATATAATTAAATTAATAATACATACCACTATATTTTTATGATATTAAGTGAATTTTATAAATTTTATTACTTGAGATATATAAAAGTATATTTTTATCATATATGAATTTAAATATAAATTTTTATTTATTAATAAATTACTTGTATTATTTAGTATAATAAGATCTCATAAATATATTTAAATATATAAAACGACTATATATAAGTTATATAATAAACATGTATAGATTTTGGAAGTCATTTTGGGTCAAGTTGACTTTTGTTGACTTTTGCATGTCGGTCTCGAGCATTAGAATTGTGATACACTACGACTTGACCTAAATTGTTAGACAGATATTGACCAACATATAAATATATATACTTAATATAGGTTCGTGAATCCGAGACAACCCCTGCACTTGTTCAGTGCCGTCATATACATAATTGCTACAAAATACAGTATTGTGAGTTTCATTTGCTCCCTTTTTAATTGCTTTTGCAATATATATTTTTGGGCTGAGAATACATGCGCTGCTTTTATGAATGCTTTACGAAATAGACACAAGTACTAAAAACATATTCTACGTTGAGTTGTACCACTTTGCATATTTTTCCCTAATAGCTTGGTAACTACCATTTACATGCGGTATTGTAAACGCGAATCCTGTTGATAGATCTATCGGGCCTGACAACCCTAACCGGACTGGACGAGCAGTATTCAACGATTGCACAGTACTTCGTTTCAGTGACTACACTTGGTACAGTGTAGTGAGATTTTATAATAAAGGGAATATGCGACGTTGATTAAATGTTAAGTATGGTTACCAAGTGCTCAACCACTTAGAATATTTTTATTAAAACGTTTATGTATATGAAATCTTGTGGTCTATTACTATTACGAAAATGATTGATTATGATAAACTAATGAACTCACCAACCTTTTGGTTGACACTTTAAAGCATGTTTATTCTCAGGTATTAAAGAAATCTTCCGCTGTGCATTAGCTCATTTTAAGGATATTACTTGGAGTCATTCATGACATACTTTGAAAGACGTTGCATTCGAGTCGTTAAGTTCATCAAGATTAATATTAAGTCAATTATAGTTGGATGTAATATGAAATGGTATGCATGCCGTCAATTTTAGATGTAAAGAAAGTTTGTCTTTTAAAAACGAATGCAATGTTTGTAAAACGTATCATATAGAGGTCAAATACCTCGCGATGTAATCAACTATTGTGAATCATTTTTAATGTATATGAACGGGTGCTTTCATTCACACACCTTAAATACATCATTTCTACTCTATGTACAATAAATATTTGGGTCATACAACTCTCCCCCACTTAGAATCGATCACGTCCTCAGGATCCTCGTCACGTAACCAACCGGACCCACACTCAATGGTCCTCAAACATACGTTCCAAACCGACTTCTACCACAATTATCATAAACTCGAAGATTATTCCTACATACCCAAGACACACTTGCACGCATTTCGAGACATGCGATGCACAAATCATCTGAAAGTAACTACAAACGCTTAGCATATATGGAAATCATCACGTGTTCTTCCAACTCCTCTAGGCAATTCTTCCCAACGAATCACCTTTAATACAAAATTGTCATCCGTGATTTATCAAATCCGCAAATCCGAGCACTAAAACTTGCTCAATCCCTCCCATCGGAAAAAACTCCACCAATCTCTTACCGAGATATCAACCCTTAGCGTACCCTTGCCAAGTATAATGCTAAAAGCAACCAAGTCCCAACATACGGTCAATAACCAAAACGACGAAGACCGAACAAAAGCGAATCCTTATGGATAACACTTATCACTAAACATCCCTTGTAGTGCGCAATACGACCAATACGCAACTATCGTAACATCATAAGCAAACGACTAAAACCGATAGCGCCCAAGAAGACTATGGCAACACAAATCCCAAGGTGTACAAAATCGACTATTGTCACACCCGTAACAACATCTGAGTGAAACACGGCTATCGCATCACTAATCACACAACATGGTCCTCGCCACCCCACCATTGGTGTATATAAAATGAAAAATAGTTCTCAACACAAACCACATGAAGGCTGGCCAAAACTACACGCGCCTTAGTGAATCCGCACCACACGCGACTCACTACCTCCACCGCAACAACAATCGGGATTGACCGAACTACACGCGCCCTAGTGAATCCGAACTACACGAGAGTCACTATCCCAATAGAATGACCGCATCCACACGCGTCATTGTGAATCCGAACTACGCGAGACTCACTTTCTCAATATAATGACCGCATCCACACGTGTCATTGTGAAACCGAACTACACGAGACTCACTTCCACAATAAGATGACCGAACTACACGCGTCATCGTGAATCCGCATCCACACGTGATTCACTCCTCAATAGAATGACCGCATCCACACGTGTCATTGTGAATCTGAACTACACGCGTCTCACTTCCCAAAATCTCAATACATGAATGGTACTCCCATTCCGATAACGTTATATCATACCGATATAACACTTCCCCTAGGGTGAAGTTAGCGAACCGAGGCAACGGCCATAACCCACCCATCACATACGCTCTTTTGGCCTCAAACATCGAGTAGTGCAACATCGCGCACTGCTACACTATAGTGGATCCTAACTGAAATTCACTAACCATTCATCCTGAACAACAAGTACATACACATACTTAGAAACGTTCCACTCACTTGGAATCTTTGCACATGCATTATACGTACGTGAGCACATCACCATCACAATTGAGCAAGAAACCACCTATATCGTACATAGGCAAAAACAATAATCCTTTAAAAGAAAATCTGACACGCACATCCCTTATCTGAGGGATTTCACCTTGCTCGTCAAACACATCCATTTATCTCTCAATGAGATTCACCGCACCTTGGTGATAATTTTAAATCCACTATCATAAGTACAATTTATTCCCAATCGTACCTTTACCACCATTGACCAACGTAGGTCTCAACACTAGCTTCGAATCTATACGAGCATCGTCCCATAACAACACACTAGAACATCTTCACGCGAGAGTACAAACTCCCCCACTTAGAACTCCGTTCCGTAAACACATCGTTGAAATAATAGTATCCCGCGGAAAGACCACTCATCAACATACACAATCAATATCCTCATTGGTCATAGTCCTTGAATTCTCACGAATTCGTCTCCAACAATATATTCCGACGATAACCACATGCTTACTCTCACGGAAAGAGTGACCACTAATCCAACCACTAATGCGCCAATCGCATTATCATAATTCCTAAAAGAGAGACGAGGTTCACCCGTCTTGCATCACATAACATGCACGTCACCAAACCTTGCTCCAACCTTGAGCATACGAAGGATTTCGGATTATCCTTTGCTACTTCAACCGAAGCACTTACTAAACCGTACGAGTATCACCCTAGCAATCATCGAGTTGCTATCGTTTGTAACTTCCACCCCATCACTCGAACACCTAAGGGTTTCTTGTCGTATCCTATGTTCAATGTAACCGTAACACCATCGGAGTCGAATACCATGCTAGTAGGTATGAAAGAGGCACCTAACGTTGCGTCTCATAGACTCCATTACCAACATTCATCTAGATCAAACACTTGATCTCAAGGGTTTCATCCACCCGACGAACCTTATGGCTCATCAACTTCAACTCGAAAGCGAACACGCTCTAACACCCGAATACCAAAGCCCGTTTCCATGGCTTGTTAGAAACGTTCTCACGAATACTAAGGAATGCTTGCTTGCACCAAGTCTTACGCCCTTCGTCCGTCAATCCAAACATCACCATGGGGTAATTCCATTAGGAATGTCACCCATAACAACAATACGTACAACGCAAACGAAACCTTAAGGGTCTCACTCGAACGAGCTTAACGACCCTATACCAAACAAGTGTCGAAGCACCCGAAGATTCGTACCATAGAGTCAAGGCACAACACACCACTTATACACTCTACTGAGTGCAAACCAAAACTATAAACGTAAACCGCCTGCTCGCTACGAATTATCTCCAACGGAGAATAAAGTTTAGCTAATACTTACGTACACACCGCATGTTATTACAAACGAACAACATATAATTTCGTACTAAAAGTACCTGATGTAGCGTTGTTGGGCTTCCGTGCTCCACTACCCATCATGTATTCACGCTCTAACCTCCTAACCTGATCGTCATGCGATTTAGAACACTCTGACTTTCGGTGTCCCTCCATCCGGCAAATAAAACACATGATCGAGCCTAAAGGCACAACCGTACAATCTTGTGCCAAATAACCCCGTTCTCCACACTTAAAGCACGTAGGCCTGTAACCCTTCTTACTCTTCTTCTTCACATTCCCGACGCCTTCAGGCGTACTTCATGCCCTCTTACCATGAGCACCATGTGACTCTAACCTTGCAAGTACTTCTTCAACATCACTACCTCGAGGTTTGGGAAACCTCTTTTCAAATCTTCCCTTACGACTTTAGTCACTTGGTCTCGAACTCGGACCATTTCCGTTATTCGTCCTTCAACCAACTCCTTGGTTACTTCCCTAACCTTGTCGGTGAAAACCGAGACATATTGTTCAAACACAGCCTCAATCCTTAACGTTAACTCATCCTTCCCCTCGTGAATAGGCTCACTCGTTCCGCATCCATCTTCCGTCTTCATTTTAAAGAAAGCAATCGATTAAGCAACGAACGAGCACAATCATACGTCTGCACTTGTAAAAATGGTAGCTAATCATTATTACGCGTACACACCGTATCCACTCGTTAGTACCACGACCGCTTTGCTCGATGATATAACCCAACACAAACAAAAAATATATTAATAATGTCCGCATATTAATATAAACGTTAGTCCACCCATAAACTAGGACACTAACCAAATTCCCGTTCCGACCCGTAATCCTACAAGTCCCGCAACAAATAAGCACACACAATTCAAGTCTAAGTCTAGGCACCTATCTCAAGTCGCCTAAATTCCTTAGATCATGCTCTGATACCACTTGTAACGACCCAACCCGTTATCCAACCGAATATGCAACATAAATTTTTTTTTTATACAGAAGGGGTGCGCGGCCCCATATGTGCGCGGCGCGCACGTAGCCTGGCAGCTTGCTGTCCAAAATTTCCATTTTTCGATTAATGACCTCCCACTTTCCGACACTTTTAGATGAAACGGTTTTCACAACATTTAATAATAGTTAAAACTAACACGTTTCAATAATAAAATAAGTTTTACGACACCGGGCCCACATCGGCCGTTTTACGACTTTCGTACAAAACACAAATTTATGACCACATGATTTTTAACACAAAATAAAGACCGAGCATGACGATTAGGGATACGCTACCTAATCCTAATCAATCCAAAAGCACGTCTTCTAAAGCAACCTACGCGAGTCCACTAGTTCCCACGCTTACCCGAGCCACCGCATCCATGCAAATCTATAAAAATGTAAACAACGAGAGGGTAAGCTAACGCTTAGTGAGTGAGAATATACTACATGCATATATATGCATAAAATGGACACGCCACACAAATAATCAAATAACACATACCGGAGCATCCAAGTATAAGGCAAGCTAATCTAAGCACACCGTACAATCGCTATACACAAGCTAAGAAGTCAACAAAGTAAGTTCACCAACGACGATGTGAACAACTCCAACAAGCTTCACCCGAAGGGTTAGCTACATCACAACGATACAACTATATATAACAATGAAGCGTACAACGCCCAAGGTTAACCCTTAACCCAATACAAAAGTCAATTACCACAATGAAGATTTGGCCGAACTACACGAGCCATAGTAAATCCGCACCCACACGAGACTACTATTTTCATTACCACAACAACATCGAGGTTGGCCGAACTACACGAGCCTTAGTGAATCCGCAACCACACGAGATCACTACCTTAATAAGATGACCAAACTACACGAGTCATCGTGAATCCGCATCCACACGTGATCCACTTCTCCAATCACAACTCAATACCAACCCTTCGCCATTGGGGTTATATAATCTACATCACAAGCACATGTGATAACGTACACACGAAATGTGCACCTCGCCAAAGGTGGTCAACCAAAACGCACAACCGTGCCAATTGGATCTATTACACAAGTCCATCAAATCCACCTATTTGTGAAGTGAGCTCTATAACCGCGAACCACTTCACCCGACCCGCACCCATCCTACACATACATATGCACATAGGATATTAACACTCACCTTGTCGTCTTGATGAATGTCACCGAACAAATCCGCAACACGTCAATGGAAAGTACCTATTCCATTATCACAATACAAGTAACACGCTTAGAGTGGATTTACAAACCAACTCAAAATGACACTTAGTGCAATTTCGACCAATTGCACTTCCAAGCACGAAACGCCCCCTAACTAACCAATAATCACTAACACTAGTGACAATGGTCCTAATACGCCAATTAAACCCAATCGTAAGTGTTAAACACTTAATATTCTCAAAATCACCCATAACCCTAATTTTGACTCATTTTAAAATTAATCAACCAAACACCCCCAAATGGGTTCCAACACTTCCATAATCACTAAACCTAGTGATTAAACCCACTTACAAATCCTAAATCATGGCCAAGTCAGTTTCCAACCCAAAACCCACCAACAACAACAATAAACCCGAGTACTAGCATCAATGAACTCACTTCAAGAGTTTAAATGGGTTTCTCAACAAACCAAGTTCTTCTTCGCGAAAGGGGCTACGCTTAAAGACCATGTTGAGTATTTAGATTGCGGTGAAGCGATTCAAAAGTTATTTAGCGGATAAAGGGTTGATTCCTCCATGCGTTGCCGGTTCCTTAATCGGAAGTTCTTCTTCAAATCTCGAAAAGGTAAAGGTGTCCACATCGACAAAGTTGACGGATTCACAAACCATCCGGATGAACGGAACGGAAAAGGTCTACCAGATTTTATTTTATTTTTATTTTTATTTTTTTACGTTTTAGTTGTTTTACGGCTTTTTTAGGTTATCTTTCTTCGCGTATGTGTTTGGTGCTAGCCTTTGGTTTCATGTTTATGTTAGCTTTGTCGTAGTTTTTTGTTATAGTTAGGCTTGGTTGGAGTTACCTCGTAATGTGACGTTACTTGTTTTGAGCCTGTCTGGTTTTCTGTCTGTTCCGGTTTGGAATTTTAATTATTCGATAAAGGTCACGTTCATATAGTATTCGTTTTTTTTAACGGCGAATATAGTATTCGTTTTTTTGTAAAAAAAAAAAAAAAAAAAAAAAAAAAAAACAAGCTATATAATATTCTATTTTAATTTCCAAAATAAGAAAAGGCTTGAGACTTGTTGTCACTTCTCCTTCGGGAATAAAAATGGAATAAAAACAAGTGGTTTTAACTTTTGATTTGCTGTGGGCTAAAGAATCATTTTGTACTTTATGTAGTAGATTTTTTTTTTAATAACTCTGGCTTAAATCAGAGAAACAATACTTTGATTAATTTTGAAATTTTGCGTGTTGCTTTCTATGTGTAACAAGAAGAAAAAGAATCTAAAAAATATCAAAATTTTGTATATTTGAAAAAGTAGAGGGGCTGAAACACAAATCTACAATCTATCAGTATTAAATGACCTTCATTCCCATAACAAAATCTCAGAAATAAAGCGTGAGCTGCATTTCCTAAATCAGGTATCTGTGTCTATTTTCAGGTACTGTTTTTTTTTTTTTCTTTTTTTTTTTAACGTCAATCATGTTATTCCTAAGGATCGATCCCATGACCTCTCCGTATCTTATGACTCAAAGAACATGGAAGAACCGATGGGCTATGCCAACAAGTTCCAGTAGTTTAGTTTCTTGATATATATAGCTAATGATATATATTTTGTAAATTAATAGTGTATAAATCAATGCATGAGTATATCCTTTTTTTGCCTTTTTAAAGTAAATTTCTCTTAATGATAACCTAAATCTAAATTTAAATCTAAATCTAAATATAAAATCTATTATGTTAGCGTTCAAGTATAGTTGCATTTCCTTTATTTCTTTTTGTCAATCACAGCTGCATTCTTTAATGCTAGTTTCAACACTAACCTTTAAATAACAAAACTTGATTTTTTTCTACAGGTATTTGTTAATCTTCGAAACTTATTTTTAAAAATGCTTAAGATCCCATCTCACCAAGTTGCTGGACACCATGCCAGTAACGGGACCCGTGGACCCCTTATCGACGATGCAGGTCATTTTTACAAGCCTCTACAAGGTGATGATCGCGGGTCCGATGAAGTAACCTTTTATCAACAATTCGCGTCCAACACAAATATTCCTGATAATATTCGTAAATTTTTCCCTATCTTCTATGGCACAAAAGTTATGAAGGCGTCTGATGGATCCGAGCACCCTCACATTGTATTACAAGATCTCGTTTCATCGTGTACCAATCCCACTATTATGGACATCAAAATTGGGGCTAGAACATGGGGCCCGGATGCTTCTGATGACTACATTACGAAATGCTTAAAAAGAGACCTTGAAACTACTAGCGCTCGATTAGGGTTCAGAATATCGGGCTTGCAAGTTTACATTAACGAAGAGGCAGGGTTTTATAAACCTCAAAGAGATCTTGTACTTAAAAGTAGTGTGGACCATGTGAAGATGCTTTTTAGGAGATTTGTGTCTTTTGACCCGCGTGTAGATGGTTCGGGCTTGGACCGTGGTTTGGCGTTGGATGTGTATGGTGGGGATAATGGGATTTTGGCCCAATTGTTGGAGCTCAAGGCATGGTTTGAAGATCAAAGTGTTTACCATTTTTGTGCGTGTTCAATTCTTTTTGTGTTTGAAAAGGGGTTGGCTTTAAAAGGGGCGAGTTCAAACGCGCAAGTGAAGCTTATTGATTTTGCTCATGTTAGTGAGGGTGGAGGTGTGATTGATCATAACTTCTTAGGTGGATTATGTTCTTTGATAAACTTCATTTCGGAGGTACTTGAAGATCATCAAGATCATATAACCTGTCATGGAGATGGTCGATAGAAGTTGCAATTTATCCCTGATATATGCTACATAAACAAACTATATAAAGCAATTCAAGATTCAAGAAATGTTAACATCTATGTTACTAAAATTTACCCATGGCAGTTACTGCGAGTACGGTGATAAGTGTCATCGATTATATATGTATTAAGAGTTGAAATGGAAAGATAAATTATACTCGTGTAGGTTACCCTGTATATTATACTATGAAAGACATGTAACTTATCCGTTTTAGTTTAGTCATAGTAATATTAACAACACATTGTTATAAACCAACTCGTATTATTTGCTTCCTCACAAATGTGTTAATCTGTTTACAATGATTTACCGTGAAACGGCCATAAACCAAAATCCGAAAAATGACAAGAAAAAAAAATTATTCAATGCACACCAAGTATGCGCGGAGCGCACCTTGTTTTTCATCATTTTTCTGTTCAATTACAGCCTTCTATGCGCGGAGTGCACTCACCAAGCTTTAATTTTCTCTTGATTTAATCATTTCCGCCCATTTAAAACAACCCATTTTGACCTGCTATATTTACAACATAATTCACTACAAATAAACTAAAATCAACACTTTTTAACTGTAAAATGTAAACGTGATATATTGAATATTATTGAAAATGTCTGATGATCGATACATAGCAATACAACCCATATAAATAGCCATGAAGGCACAAACCTAATGGACTAGATATAATAATGGGCCCTTATAGAACATGAGCTAGTAATACAAATGGGTTGAATATATAGTAAATATGTATGTCTAACATCCCCCCGCAGTTGTAGCGGGAGCAGGGCGAACGCTTAAACTGGATCGAAACTCGTCAAAGAGTGCTGTAGGGAGACCTTTGGTGAAGATGTCTGCGTACTGGTAGCGAGAAGGAACATGAAGGACACGAACGTGGCCCTTCATCACAAGGTCTCGAACAAAGTGTGTCTATCTCGATGTGTTTCGTTCGCTGATGTTGAACCGGATTGCCAGACATGTAAACCGTACTAACATTGTCATAGTAGACAAGTGTTGATGTGTGCAGCGGAGGTGTACGAAATACTATTATTTTTACTACGAAATACTACGAAATATAATACAAGTTTTAATTAATTTACGGATGGGATATACCTAAACCTTGCTACAACATACAACACTTATAGCATATAGGCAGTGTACCTAATCGTAGAGTAGTGTAGTTTTTAGTAAGTCCGGTTCGTTCCACATGGAGCTAGTTGATTAAGTACTATATTTTTATAAAACTATATTTATACAAAATACATATAATTATATATAGTAATAATAATAATATATAAAAGGGGGGTTTTACCGTTTAATGACTGGTTTATCGATTTTAAGTTAAGCGTAAAAATAAATGACAATAATTAAAGTGCGTAAAATAAATAACAATATTTAAATGACGATATATAAAATTGCGAATAATAAAATGACAATAATTAAAATGACAATAATCAAAAGTACGATGAGAAATACAATAAAAGAATTATGTTTATTTAAACTTTCGTAATCATGATGTTTGACGTTTTGATTTTAATTTATTACTCTGGGTTAATTGTCCCTTGTCCCGGATTTATTTGAAACCTATCTGATTTTTACCCATAATAGTCCATCGGTCATAATTATAAAATGCTCGTCAAATTAACCTTATACCCGAAGTCAAATATTCCAACTAATTAGGGATTTAGACTGTAACAAGGTTTTAATACTGTGTTAATTACATCAGGTTATCGACTGCGTGTAATCCAAGGTTTTAATACTTTGTTAACAATTACACCAATTACCCTTGTATGTAATCCACCCGTGTTTTAATTAATCCATGATATATTAATTCATCCACTTGGCCAAAATGAATAATAAATTACCCAACCCAATTGATTAATTAAATGATTGTAAAAGGTTCCGTATAAACGTCATTAAATAGGATATTTGTAATCATTTAATAATTATTAGATTAACTAATTTGAAGATAGGTTCGACAGACTCCAAAGAGTTGTCATTCAATTAGACAATACCCCACATCTATTAATAGTCCATAGTCCAATGTCCACAAGTGTCGGTCTTTTGGCCAAACCCTAATTATGGTCCAAAGTTTAATAACCTCGTCTTGATATTTAGTCCAACATCATGATTACTTCGACTTAAATAAGCATAATAATAACTTAGTTACAAGACATTAATTTAAAAAGGAAGAACATAGCTTACAGTGATTATTAATAGCGTAGCGTTACACGGACATAGTTTCGTCTTAAAACCCGTAAAATATTTCTTACCATAACCCAATTATTATTAAACTTAACTTAAACTTAATATTATAAATAATAAATATAAATATAGATTATAGAAAGAAAGAAAGAAAGAAGAGTGTGAAGAGGTGCCCTGAACTCGGCAGAATTGATGTCTATTTATAGACTTGGCCAATTTCTGTAGCTCATGCGAGCGCATGATTTTTACTCTTCCTGGCTATGCGATTGCATGGCCAGCCTGTCCAGCTCCAATTGAGTTCAAAACGTGGCGGCTGCTGTTATATTTTAATATATAATATAATATATATAATTTTATATAATTTTATATATATTATATTATATTCTTGTGCATAGTTGACTTGTAATTTTAGGTACGTTGACTTGTACGTTGATAGTTGGTTCATGCCTCGGTTCCGGATTTTTGAACGTCCTTTTGTACATTTAGATATCTTGTACTTTGCGTTCTGCGGCTTGTACTCTTATCAATATTTAGACGTTATTCATCAATAAATTGAACCACTTGGAGTTTAACTTGTAAGTTTGAGCATTTTGGACGTTTGCGTCTTCAAATCTTTGTTTTCTTCTTTTGTCTTCTCACTTATTTATTTAAACGAATATTACTTGAAAATAAAACAATTACGACTGAAAACTTTACATATTGAAAGGATATTGCGCCTAAATATATGTTCATTTGGAGCACTATCAAATATCCCCACACTTGAGCGTTGCTTGTCCTCAAGCAATACAGAACTTGAAATAAAACAAACTTCACTCGAATCACTTTTTTATTCTCACACTTTATATATCAGTGATTTTCGTACGACGGTATGAACAATGATAGTAACGATGTGGTTTACAGTCCCACATGACTTATAAAAATTTAGATCCTTTAAGGAAATTGGATCTTTATGAAAACATTTGATCTTTTGAAAATTCATTCTAGCTTTTACCCTAGATAAGTTTTTCGGAATAACCCTTCACCGGTGTTTGCAAAATGTTTTTGTGGGTTTTGTGGGTTTCATATTTGAAAATTTTAGCTCAAAACTTTACGGTTTTGTGTCACCCACTTGCTAACCTTGTATTAGGAAAGAACACGTCCATTATACTTGCTCCGTATATTACCTTTCGGTAAACTACCGTCCGGTTGTAAAGGAAAGCGTTGAACAAGCAACTGTTAAGGCAATGTCTAATGACATGCAGATGATCATGGTCCAAAACGTATTGGATGCAATTACTATCCTTTGTAGGAGCAATAGTAAAGATCACCCTATAATTTTTCGGTCTGGCACAAGGTCCTGTCTTCGACCATGCTATGCAACCACCGTTCTTACGGTTGACACCCGATTTGATTCAGGTGACCTAATGAATTCTGATGAATTCTCAGGATTTTACGTTCAATGGTAATGAACGCATTGAAAATAGGTTTTTAGAAAACAAATCGGTTTTAATTTGATCAAAATATTTTCTCGTTCAAGCTCGAGTTTAGATATCATCGAATTCCATGAGTTTGTAATTCTCAATCTTTAAGGTCAATCTCAAGGTTTGAGTAATATCAGGCTTAAATGCTGATTTTTAATTTTTTAAGGAGATTATCCTTTCCGGGAGTCTGATTCATTAGTCTTATCAAGCTAATTTGCACGGCGTCCTCCCCATTTTACGAGACAGATCCTCTCATGGTTAGGATAAGTCTGACCACTTGGCGACCCTGTTTGATGCTGAGGTCCGTGGATTTCCTGCTGATTTTAGAGATGACTTTTCTAGATTTTTCGTCAACCTACAGCTGGTCTGGACGACAATTTCCTGACCTAAATCAAGAAGCGCGTGTCTTTTTCTGAAGACTTTACTTCCTTTTAATGATGGAATTGATTCATCGTGTAGATCCATCTTTCTTTCAAATATATTAAAATATACTGGGTAAAACAGCTAATTTAGTCTAAAACAAAAGTACCTGCAATAATCTTGTACACAAATATGTGATATATGTTTTAAAGAACTTGGTAAATTCTTCCCACACTTAACTTTTATTTATTTTTTTCTTTGCCTTTTTATTCTCTTCTATTACATTTTAAATGAATTCAAGCGTTTTGGGTTGTTTCTCAATTTATGTCCTTTCCGAGGTAACAATAATTTCGGTATTAACACCTAGTTTTATCGTTCATAAATATGTATAAACATGATTTTGAATTCATTTAGTTGAAAATTTTTCAAATTTTCACAGAATTTGGCAATTAAACCAAGTATAAATTAAATGTTTAAACCGAAAGAATTTAATCCCTTCCCACACTTAAGATTTTGCAATGCCCTCATTTGCAAGAAATCAGTAAAAATTTTAAATTCATGAAGGTGATTAAAGTAGAAAAATGATTAAAAATACCGAGTTTGCAAACATATTGTTTTATATCACATTTGATATTTTATGTCTTGCCGTTAAAATTAGTAGCTTTTGCTGAACTTAATGCCAGTTTTTGAAAGTGCGCTGTTTTACCCTGTTTTGTACATAGCATAAAATACAAACATATATATATATACATAGCATAAAATACAAACACACGCACACACACACACACACACATATATATATATATATACATATATATATATATATACATATATATATATACATATTTTTGAAGTTTGATATATAACCCCACGTTCATATAATATTTTTGGCATACTTTAGATCAATAATATTAAAATAATGATAACAAAATTTTTCGCCCCGTCCTTGAGTAAAGTAATTTCGGTTCTATGACCTAGTGTTTAACTGACGATGAATTTTAGAAATTATTTTTTAAACTTAATGAAATAAAGTAAATTTTGTTTTTAAATTCACGGAAAACTTAAATTTAAAAAGCGTATTAATTTCATACAATACCTACAAAACAAAAAAAATTCAGAATGGGAGGAGAAAACTAGTTCTTTAGTGTCTGCTAGTGGAAAAGACCAATCGGATTCCATTCTCGGAACTACACGAGAACAGAACAACTAACTCTAGACAGCATTTTCTTTTTAGGACATTTGAATCTCCCCACACTTAGGTAGCTGTGGTGTCGAAATTGTGATTAACTTTATCGTCAATTTCTCTTGGACCATAATCAACTTGCATATCTGTGACTTTTGCTTTAAGCCATTGGTCGGATTCCTGTGTAATATCCACAAATTCAACTAGTTTCGCCTTTTATTTAGGCGACAGATTGGATACTAACCGGTTACATAACTTAAAGTTCCCCTTGGTTCTAGCATCGCGAATCCATTTAATAAGTTTCTTCACTGAACTGTTAATAACGGGGTCATTTAATTTCGTATCAATAACGGGGTTCTTTGTTATCAGGTCATCATTAGGTGTTACTTCATCTTCCCCACACTTAGGCGTTTTATTATTGTTAAGAACTACCGTTGGAGTTGGTAAAACAATATGTTTCTCACCAATCGTTTTTATTGGTTCAACGGTTTTGGTTGGTGAAGATTTAGACTTTCGAATCACAAAGGTGATCGATTTTTCACCATTACTAAGTTTCATTCTACCCTCTTTTACATCAATTAATGCCCCGGTGGACGCTAAGAATGGTCGACCTAAAATTAGAGGAATGTTTGAGTCCTCTTCTATGTCAATGACAATAAATTCGCCTAGAAAGGTTAAATTACCCACTTGAATGGGTAGGTTGTCAGCAATTCCAACTGGGTGCTTAATGGTTTGATTGATGTGTTGCGAGGTGTATACGAAATAGTTATATTTTTATTGCGAAATACTATTAAATACGATACAATTTTACACAAGTTATTTATTTATATAGATGGGATATACTTAAACCTTGCTACAACACTATAGGCAGTGTACCTAATCGTAGAGTAGTATAGTTTTTAGTAAGTCCGGTTCATTCCACACGGAGCTAGCGATTACGTACTATATTTTTAACAACTATATATATATATATAAGTATTATTATTATAAAAAGGGGTTTTTACCGTTTAATGACCGGTTTGTCAATTTTATGTCTTAAGTCACAATTAAAACCTAATGTAAAATATTAAATATTAAATATACAAATAACTTAATTTAAGGCGTAAAGTAAATGACGATAAATAAAATGTGTGACGCCCCGTACAAAACCATCGTGTACGGATCATCAACAACAGGGTCATTACAAGGTCAAACACTATATGTTGTTTGAAAACCAGTTTTGCATTCATAAAAAGATAGCGTTTACAAAAGATAATGTGCTTACTATGAATAGAAGCGTTTACACAAGTATATGACCCAAAGGTCATCACAAAGCCATTGTTTGAAAATAACGTAAGTTACGAATGCAACATAAAAGTTCCATGATTGAGACATCTCTAAGTAATGCAGCGGAAATCTAACACAGCAGGTCCGTAACAGCAAATCTATAACACCAAGATAGCAAGTCTAACAGCGGAAGCAACAACGTCTAAGCACCTGAGAAATACATGCTTAAAAAGTCAACACGAATGTTGGTAAGCTATAGTTTGTCTGTAATCAGTAATGTATTGTAGGCCACGAGATTTCAGTGCTTCAAACCAGCGTTTCAAATCAGTATTTCAAATCAGTATGATAAAGTATATGCTTATCCGTGGGCACCCGGTAACTAACTTAATGTAATATTACCCCCTAAAAGTACACTTGGAGAGTGCGTATGTTTAAGAAGTATTAAACACCCGTTAAATGCTAGCGCAACTAGCCCGAGTTGAGATGTCAAACTCTATGGATCCATATCTAAGATTCGCGTCTACCGATTCAAAAACCAATTGTTAAACGTTACCGAGCTAAGGGGAAAATTTGTGTCGTTATATCACCCACACATATATAAAGTTTAAGTACTCGTGCCTAGTATGTAAAACATAAAAAGCGCATGTATTCTTAGTCCCAAAATAGTTAAAGTAAAAAGGGATGCTATAACTCACAGTGATAAGAGCGGTAAAGTCGATAATGAAAGTATGCAAGTAGTAAGTCGGTCCGAAAGGTAGTCAACCTAAGTCAAAGATTACTAGGTCAGTATGTTATCCTTATAAGTGTAAAAGTGAATAAAATAAGTTTAAGTGTCATCATCATCATCATCATTCATCATCGTAAAAGCTAAGTAAGTTTAACAAGTATAGAGGTCGAAACAATAGGCTGACTTTGATCAGCTGCTACGGCCTCTACGTAAATCGAAAAGACACGAAATCAGTGGCTATGGCTCCGTATGGGAGTCCTATAGTTGCTGACCAATTTCCAGAACCAAACTCGTCTTCGTTTGACCGTGGCGACGGTTTAAGTACGAGTAGGTCAGAAATTTCAGCACAACGTTACAACGGCGTAGTGACTTTCGGAGGGCTATAAATCCTAAACCGTATGTCAGATTAAGTTGAGTCCTAAACGAAAAGTCATCTACTCGAAATGAACTAACTGAAAATCAATTTTCCAGAAATCCAGGAATCTGATCAGATCCCGAAAAATAGTAACAAGTGCTCCGGTGGGGTTCTTGGTGCTTGATGCTCATCACGGTTCTCATCCTTGATGCTTGTAGCTTCAAGTGTACAACTCGTTGATGTAGTGACCTGAAATTTTCCATGTTTTTATATATTAAATGAAATTGATATTTACATGATTAAATGTTTCCAACATGTTAAGCAATCAAACTTGGAAAGACTTGATTAATTGAAATAGGTTTCATATAGACAATTGACCACCCAAGTTGACCGGCGATTCACGAACGTTAAAACTTTTAAAAACTATATGATGACATATATATGGATATATATATAGTTAACATGATATTATGATAAGTAAACATATCATTAAGTATATTAACAATGAACTACATATGTAAAAACAAGACTACTAACTTAATGATTTTGAAACGAGACATATATGTAACGATTATCGTTGTAACGACATTTAATGTATATATATCATATTAATATATATTAATACATCATGATATCATGATAATGTAATAATTTAACATCTCATTTGATTTAATAAACAATGGGTTAACAACATTTAACAAGATCGTTAACCTAAAGGTTTCAAAACAACACTTACATGTAACGACTAACGATGACTTAACGACTCAGTTAAATGTATATACATGTAGTGTTTTAATATGTATTCATACACTTTTGAAAGACTTCAAGACACTTATAAAAATACTTCTACTTAACAAAAATGCTTACAATTACATCCTCGTTCAGTTTCATCAACAATTCTACTCGTATGCACCCGTATTCGTACTCGTACAATACACAGCTTTTAGATGTATGTACTATTGGTATATACACTCCAATGATCAGCTCTTAGCAGCCCATGTGAGTCACCTAACACATGTGGGAACCATCATTTGGCAACTAGCATGAAATATCTCATAAAATTAAAAAATATGAGTAATCATTCATGACTTATTTACATGTAAACAAAATTACACATCCTTTATATCTAATCCATATACCAACGATCAAAAACACCTACAAACACTTTCATTCTTCAATTTTCTTCATTTAATTAATCTCTCTCAAGTTCTATCTTCAAGTTCTAAGTTTTCTTCATAAATTCTACAAGTTCTAGTTTCATAAAATCAAGAATACTTCCAAGTTTGCTAGCTTACTTCCAATCTTGTAGTGTGATCATCCAACCTCAAGAAATCTTTATTATTTACAGTAAGATATCTTTATAATACAAGGTAATACTCATATTCAAACTTTGATTCAATTTCTATAACTATAACAATCTTATTTCGAGTGGAAATCTTACTTGAACTTGTTTTCGTGTCATGATTCCGCTTCAAGAACTTTCAAGCCATCCAAGGATCCTTTGAAGCTAGATCCATTTTTCTCATTTCCATTAGCTTTATCCAGAAAACTTGAGGTAGTAATGATGTTCATAACATCATTCGATTCATACATATAAAGCTATCTTATTTGAAGGTTTAAACTTGTAATCACTAGAACATAGTTTAGTTAATTCTAAACTTGTTCGCAAACAAAAGTTAATCCTTCTAACTTGACTTTTAAAATCAACTAAACACATGTTATATATCTATATGATATGCTAACTTAATGATTTAAAACCTGGAAACATGAAGAACACTGTAAAACCGGACATACGCCGTCGTAGTAACACCGCGGGCTGTTTTGGGTTAGTTAATTAAAAACTATGATAAATTTGATTTAAAAGTTTTTCTTCTGGAAAAATGATTTTTCTTATGAACATGAAACTATATCCAAAAATCATGGTTAAACTCAAAGTGGAAGTATTTTTCTAAAATGGTCATCTAGACGTCGTTCTTTCGACTGAAATGACTACCTTTACAAAAACGACTTGTAACTTATATTTCTGACTATAAACCTATACTTTTTCTATTTAGATTCATAAAATAGAGTTCAATATGAAACCATAGCAATTTGATTCACTCAAAACGGATTTAAAATGAAGAAGTTATGGGTAAAACAAGATTGGATAATTTTTCTTGTTGTAGCAACGTGAAAATTGGTAACAAATCTATATTAATCATATCCTAGCTAACTTATATTGTATTATACATGTATTCTAATATATTATTTAATCTTGGGATACCATAGACACGTATGCAAATGTTTTGACATATCATATCGACCCATGTGTATATATTATTTGGAACAACCATAGACACTCTATATGTAGTAATGTGGGAGTTAGCTATACAGGGTTGAGGTTGATTCCAAAAAATATATATACTTTGAGTTGTGATCTAGCCTGAGACGTGTATACACTGGGTCGTGGATTGATTCAAGATAATATATATCAATTTTTTCTGTACATCTAACGTTGGACAACTAGTTGTAGGTTACTAACGAGGACAACTGACTTAATAAACTTAAAACATCAAAATGTATTAAAAGTGTTGTAAATATATTTTGAATATACTTTGACATATATGTACATATTTGTTATAGGTTCGTGAATCGACCAGTGGCCAAGTCTTACTTCCCTACGAAGTAAAAATCTGTGAAAGTGAGTTATAGTCCCACTTTTAAAATCTAATATTTTTGGGATGAGAATACATGCAAGTTTTATAAATGATTTACAAAATAGACACAAGTACGTGAAACTACATTCTATGGTTGAATTATCGAAATCGAATATGCCCCTTTTTATTAAGTCTGGTAATCTAAGAATTAGGGAACAGACACCCTAATTGACGCGAATCCTAAAGATAGATCTATTGGGCCTAACAAACCCCATCCAAAGTACCGGATGCTTTAGTACTTTGAAATTTATATCATATCCGAAGGGTGTCCCAGAATGATGGGGATATTCTTATATATGCATCTTGTTAATGTCGGTTACCAGGTGTTCACCATATGAATGATTTTTATCTCTATGTATGGGATGTATATTGAAATATGAAATCTTGTGGTCTATTGTTACGATTTGATATATATAGGTTAAACCTATAACTCACCAACATTTTTGTTGACGTTTAAAGCATGTTTATTCTCAGGTGAATATTAAGAGCTTCCGCTGTTGCATACTAAAATAAGGACAAGATTTGGAGTCCATGTTTGTATGATATTATGTAAAAACTGCATTCAAGAAACATATGTCGATGTAATATATTTCTATTGTAAACCATTATGTAATGGTCGTGTGTAAACAGTATATTTTAGATTATCATTATTTGATAATCTACGTAATGCATTTGAAACCTTTATTGATAAAATAAAGGTTATGGTTTGTTTTAAAAATGAATGCAGTCTTTGAAAAATGTCTCATATAGAGGTCAAAACCTTGCAACGAAATCAATTAATATGGAACGTTTATAATCAATATGAACGGGACATTTCAGTTGGTATCCGAGCGTTGGTCTTAGAGAACCAGAAAATTTGCATTAGTGTGTCTTATCGAGTTTGTTAGGATGCATTAGTGAGTCTGGACTTCGACCGTGTTTTCTTTAAAAATAATTGCTTAACATTTTTGTTGGAAACTATATATTTTTAACATGTGAATATTATGTGATATATTAATCTCTTAACGTGTTTGATATTATGTGATAGATGTCTACCTCTAGAACAAGTCCCATTGACTCACCTAATAATAATGAAGAGTCAAATGTAAATTGGAATGATTCGTGAACTGATTCACAAGTTCCCGAAGAGGAACCGGAAGAAGAGTCGGAACCGGAAGAAGAATCGGAACCGGAAGAAGAATCGGAACCGGAAGAAGAAATAGAACCAGTGGGGGAAATAATAAAACGGTTAAGTAGAAGAAAATCCTCAACCAACCGACCAAAGTTAATTATGGTCAATGGTGTTTCCGCCAAAGAAGCAAAGTATTGGGAGGATTACCAATTCTCCGATGAATCGGATCCCGACAAGGACTCCGATGATGTTATAGAAATTACCCCAACACAATTTAGTAAGGCAAAAGAGAACAATAAGAGAAAGGGCATAAAAATAGAGAAATTTTATTCCAAACACAATGAACTTTATATGTATCGTCAACACCCGTATTTCTTAAGTTGTGACAATAACCCGGGAACCTCTAAACCACCAGGTTTTTCTAAACCAATGTGGAAAACGACGGCTCGTATTAGGGGAACATCATATATCCCTAGAAACTTGGCAAAACGAACCAAAACCGAAGAAGAAGAAACGAGCGAGTCGGAATAAGATAGTTGTATTCGTGTGGTGTAATATATGTAATATAGTGTGCTTATGCTTTATGATATATGTAAAAATTGCTTGTATTAATAAGTATTTTTTTATGAATCTAACTCTTGTCTATTTTACAGTATAAAAACACAAAATGGATAGACAACCCAATATTTTAAGAGACCTACCCGGAGACATGATTGATGAAATCTTGTCTAGAGTCGGTCAGAATTCCTCGGCACAACTATTTAAGACGAGATCAGTTTGTAAGACATTCGAAGAACGTTCCAAGAATGCCTTGATTTATAAAAGGCTTTCGTTCGAAAGATGGGAGATATCACATTGGGAAATCTATAAGTTACGATGTGTTTACTTTGATGCATATATTGCGGGAAACCCAAATGCTATTTTACGCAACGGGTTAAGAAATTATTTTGACTCAATATATCCGAATATAGGACTTCGTGATTTAGAAAAAGCGGCTAACATGCAACATAAAGAAGCATGTTATGCTAACGGGTTAGTAATGTTCGCTTCTCACCAAAGTGAGAACAAGAACATCGGGCTACAACTATTAAACAAAACGTTCCCACAAGTGACGGAGTCAATAATTGGGGTAAGAAATGAGGTTTTTAGGTTATTACGAGACTGTTGGTCATTACGTAACCTTCATCCTTTTGACGACGTTACAACACATTATCTTACTATCGGTCACAACGGTTATGTTCCACAAAACCAACGATGGGAAGTGGTATTAGTAAAACCAGAATGCATGACTTGTTTCTGGACGTATGAATTACGTGTCTTTATTGCCTTTGCTGAACGCCTTATTTATTAACTAGAATTATCTTCGCAACTACTTTGTATCAAAGTTTTATGTGCTATATTTCATGCTATATGTAAAAAAAAGCGGTATTGTAAGTTTGCAAGTTATTGTATAAAGGTTTGAATATGATATATTTTTTTTGTGATTAGTTTTTCATATAGAATTGTAGTAGTTGAAATGGTATGTTAGCTACTAAGTATGAACTTAACGGGTAGGTACTACCCGAATTAAAGAGTATAAAATGCTAATATGAAGAAAGAGCTTTTATAAATAAGTTCATATTACGCTACGAAATACTATTGACTACTCTTGATATTCTATATGATTAACTCGTTTCATTTGACTATTTTGAAGAAAATGGCACCGACTACTCGACACACCTTGAATATGAGTGAAGAGGAATTTCGTGCCTTTCTTGCTTCAAACATAGCCGCAGTACAGGCTGCGCTACATACCAACAATAACTCCGAATCTAGCAATGCAGCTAACGGCGCAAGAAATCGTGTAGGATGCACCTACAAAGAATTCACTGCCTGCAAACCTTTGGAATTTGATGGAACCGAAGGACCGATCGGATTAACAATGAACTGCATATGTAAAAACAAGACTACTAACTTAATGATTTTGAAACGAGACATATATGTAACTATTATCGTTGTAACGACATTTGATGTATATATATCATATTAAGATATATTAATACATCATGATATCATGATAATGTAATAATTTAACATCTCATTTGATTTAATAAACAATGGGTTAACAACATTTAACAAGATCGTTAACCTAAAGGTTTCAAAACAACACTTACATGTAACGACTAACGATGACTTAACGACTCAGTTAAAATATATATACATGTAGTGTTTTAATATGTATTCATACACCTTTGAAAGACTTCAAGACACTTATCAAAATACTTCTACTTAACAAAAATGCTTACAATTACATCCTCGTTCAGTTTCATCAACAATTCTACTCGTATGCACCCGTATTCGTACTCGTACAATACACAGCTTTTAGATGTATGTACTATTGGTATATACACTCCAATGATCAGCTCTTAGCAGCCCATGTGAGTCACCTAACACATGTGGGAACCATCATTTGGCAACTAGCATGAAAGATCTCATAAAATTACAAAAAATATGAGTAATCATTCATGACTTATTTATATGTAAACAAAATTACATATCCTTTATATCTAATCCATATACCAATGACCAAAAACACCTACAAACACTTTCATTCTTCAATTTTCTTCATCTAATTAATCTCTCTCAAGTTCTATCTTCAAGTTCTAAGTGTTCTTCATAAATTCTACAAGTTCTAGTTTCATAAAATCAAGAATACTTCCAAGTTTGCTAGCTTACTTCCAATCTTGTAGTGTGATCATCCAACCTCAAGAAATCTTTATTATTTACAGTAAGATATCTTTCTAATACAAGGTAATACTCATATTCAAACTTTGATTCAATTTCTATAACTATAACAATCTTATTTCGAGTGAAAATCTTACTTGAACTTGTTTTCATGTCATGATTCTGCTTCAAGAACTTTCAAGCCATCCAAGGATCCTTTGAAGCTAGATCCATTTTTCTCATTTCCAGTAGCTTTATCCAGAAAAATTGAGGTAGTAATGATGTTCATAACATCATTCGATTCATACATATAAAGCTATCTTATTCGAAGGTTTAAACTTGTAATCACTAGAACATAGTTTAGTTAATTCTAAACTTGTTCGCAAACAAAAGTTAATCCTTCTAACTTGACTTTTAAAATCAACTAAACACATGTTCTATGATATGCTAACTTAATGATTTAAAACCTGGAAACAAGAAGAACACTGTAAAACCGGACATACGCTGTCGTAGTAACACCGCGGGCTGTTTTGGGTTAGTTAATTAAAAACTATGATAAACTTTTATTTAAAAGTTGTTATTCTGGGAAAATGATTTTTCTTGTGAACATGAAACTATATCCAAAAATCATGGTTAAACTCAAAGTGGAAGTATGTTTTCTAAAATGGTCATCTAGACGTCGTTCTTTCGACTGAAATGACTACCTTTACAAAAACGACTTGTAACTTATATTTCCGACTATAAACCTATACTTTTTCTGTATAGATTCATAAAATAGAGTTCAATATGAAACCATAGCAATTTGATTCACTCAAAACGGATTTAAAATGAAGAAGTTATGGGTAAAACAAGATTGGATAATTTTTCTTGTTGTAGCAACGTGAAAATTGTTAACAAATCTATATTAATCATATCCTAGCTAACTTATATTGTATTATACATGTATTCTAATATATTATGTAATCTTGGGATACCATATACACGTATGCAAATGTTTTGACATATCATATCGACCCATGTGTATATATTATTTGGAACAACCATAGACACTCTATATGTAGTAATGTGGGAGTTAGCTATATAGGGTTGAGGTTGATTCCAAAAAATATATATAATTTGAGTTGTGATCTAGCCTGAGATGTGTATACACTGGGTCGTGGATTGATTCAAGATAATATATATCAATTTTTTCTGTACATCTAACGTTGGACAACTAGTTGTAGGTTACTAACGAGGACAACTGACTTAATAAACTTAAAACATCAAAATGTATTAAAAGTGTTGTAAATATATTTTGAATATACTTTGATATGTATGTACATATTTGTTATAGGTTCGTGAATCGACCAGTGGCCAAGTCTTACTTTCCGACGAAGTAAAAATCTGTGAAAGTGAGTTATAGTCCCACTTTTAAAATCTAATATTTTTGGGATGAGAATACATGCAGGTTTTATAAATGATTTACAAAATAGACACAAGTACGTGAAACTACATTCTATGGTTGAATTATCAAAATCGAATATGCCCCTTTTTATTAAGTCTGGTAATCTAAGAATTAGGGAACAGACACCCTAATTGACGCGAATCCTAAAGATAGATCTATTGGGCCTAACAAACCCCATCCAAAGTACCGGATGCTTTAGTACTTCGAAATTTATATCATATCCGAAGGGTGTCCCGGAATGATGGGGATATTCTTATATATGCATCTTGTTAATGTCGGTTACCAGGTGTTCACCATATCAATGATTTTTATCTCTATGTATGGGATGTATATTGAAATATGAAATCTTGTGGTCTATTGTTAATATTTGATATATATAGGTTAAACCTATAACTCACCAACATTTTTGTTGACGTTTAAAGCATGTTTATTTTCAGGTGAATATTAAGAGCTTCCGCTGTTGCATACTAAAATAAGGACAAGATTTGGAGTCCATGTTTGTATGATATTATGTAAAAACTGTATTCAAGAAACATATGTCGATGTAATATATTTCTATTGTAAACCATTATGTAATGGTCGTGTGTAAACAGTATATTTTAGATTATCATTATTTGATAATCTACGTAATGCTTTTGAAACCTTTATTGATAAAATAAAGGTTATGGTTGTTTTAAAAATGAATGCAGTCTTTGAAAAATGTCTCATATAGAGGTCAAAACCTCGCAACGAAATCAATTAATATGGAACGTTTATAATCAATATGAACGGGACATTTCAGTTGATGGGTTAGCATCACCTTGACCAAGATTCTACCATCAACACACAATATGTTAAGACCAAGTAAGAACACAACTCATTTAAGAGTCTTAGATGGATGATGAACCAAGGTTACATCATATCCTTAGTCTTAACACAATTACAAGTTCCATTTACAACTAAAGCTACAAACTTTACTTCAATCAAACAAGTATGAACATAATCTAAATCAAATAAGGTGATGGAACCCTAAGCTAGAGAGCTTGGATCATTTTCACACAAGTTATAAGATTACAAAGCTAGAAAGCTTGAACCTTTGGTGTTCTTGAAGACCTTGAAGCATAAAGATTAGATCTTTAAGTTACATGAAGACCATAAACACAAGTTTTGATCTTTATAACAAAGTAATGAGATCATAACTTAGAAAACTTAGATCCAACAAAAGATATGAAGATTCAAGCTAGAAAGCTTGCATCTTGGTTGTTCATGAAGATCTTGAAGCATAAAGCTTAGATCTTTAAGTTACATGAAGATTACAAACACAAGTTTGAATCTTTATAACAAAATAAAAAGATTAAAGTTAAAAGACTTAGATCTACAAAATAGGTGAAGATTCAAAGCTAGAAAGCTTGAATCTTTCATGTTCTTGAAGGATTCAAATCCAAGCTTGAATCTACAAGATATAACCACATCAAAAGCTAAAGAGCTTGATCCTTTAATGATGATGATGAACACGTGAATGATGAAGGAGGAAGAAGAAGAAATATCAAAACTTACAAGTTTTAGAGTGAGAAAGACTAGAGAGGAAATAAGAAAGTAAGTGTGTGTGTGAAATGCAAATGAGAGCAAGTGTAAAATGGATGAGCTAAGGCTTGTATTTATAGTGAAAATGGGTGTGGGAAGGCTCCTTGGTCGTTGGTTTTGGTGGGGGGACAAGGGGGACAAACTTTTGCTTTTTGGTTAATGGTTGTCTAAAGTTGGTGCTTATGTTAGGATCCCATGCAACATTAAGGATAATACTTGACAAAAATGCTAGCATGTTCCCTCTAATAAATGGGTATTTGTCTTACTTATTAATGGGTCACTAGCTATTAATAATTGGGCTAATTAAATAGTCCACTAATTAGTGTAGGGTGGGCTAAGGCCCAACAAGGTAGAAAGTCCAACAAGACTAACTAGTAAGCATAAGTAAATTACTATGCGTAATTAAGCATCCAAAAACTCAAGTAATTATTATTATGAAATAATAATTAAGATTTCGTAGTCATAATATTCCGATTACGACAAAAGTTAAACGTGTACGCAGTACGCTGTTTGTTCGTAACGTCAAGTGACACTAACGGTCATAAAGGCTTCCGGAGATCAAGTTAAGTATCCTACGTACTTAAAGGCACGTTTTAACACATAAATGAAAGTAGGCCATGTGTATAAAGATTCCAGAGTATATAGTAGCACAGTACGCACAAATTCGCAATTTCGCAAAAACACAAGGCACAAAAGCAAGTCGAAAAAGTCGGGTCGTTACATTACCCACCGGTTAATGGAAATTTCGTCCCTAAATTTAAGGAGTGACTAAAAATGGTACCGTATTTAAATAAGAAGTAGCGTATCAAAGTTCCGAAAGATTCGTGGGCTCAAAAGTGAGCTATTTACCTTGAAAGGTACTCGGGCGTATAAAAGTAAGAATAGGTATATGCTACTCCCTCCGTCCCACTTCAAATGTCCACCTTTCCATTTTGGGTTGTCCCATATCAAATGTCCACTTAGGATTTCAACCAATCAGATGAGGTTATTCTGGAGAGAGAAGATTTTTGATTGGTGGAGAATGGAGTTAGTGGGATTTCCTAAAACTGTGTGCAAAAAGTAAGTGGACACTTGTAATGGGACGGAGGTAGTATTAATTAAGTCTCTTGTCCTAAGAGATCAACAAATTAATTTCGTTTCTTGCTATCATGAATATGTCATCCGAATATATACCCACAAAAGGAAATATGATGTTTTTCGCCTTACAGGCATCTTCAGTAAGCTGGATGCATAAAATGCATCATGAATGTTACCAAACTCATCTAAAACATTGAACGCTTATGTCGCTATACAAAGCTGACTGATAGAATGGGAAACATGGTGATCACAACATACTGCGTGTGAACTTATCCTTGGATGGAATGAAAGCACAGTTCCATAATGTAACTTTATCCTTTCAGTTACATGTTTAAGTTATGGTTAACATTAACTAAAACAACATATAGTTGCAACCAATGAAGGAAGGAATACGTAGAGTAACCATATCAGTGTCGTAGATGTTTTAAGCAGTCCTTTTCCAAGAGGATAACAAGATTCCTAGATTCCTAAAGTATTCCACATTTCATTTCTGAAAGAAATTCGCACGAAAGGTGTGATCTTTGAACCAGGGTGAACTCTTCGAGCGGTTTGTTCTGAATTTATCCTTATACTTAAGGGGATGCGCGGATGAGAAGATATGTGAACCCTTGGTCATAAAGAACGGTTTACTCTAAGTGAAAAGAATCTCAAAAATGATTCCTTGTACCTCAACCTACTGATTCATCGGCCCGCGTTTTTGCCATGTCTAACCTTAAAAGGAACATTTTACGAGCGCAAAGACTTTTTAACAAATTTTATAAATCTGCCACCCAAAGTGGCTCAAGCGTTTTTAACAAAGATTTTAATAGTAAGCTTCATCCCTAATGGAGGGCGAGAAGAAGTGTGATCCCTATATGGTGTAGTCTAATACGAAAACCTTTAATAAAATCAACCGAGGAAGTTTTGAAAAACCTTTAAATGTTCGATGTGACAACATGAACGGAACGAAGTTCCTAGTAAATTTAGAAGTATGTATAACGTGTACCATTTTGCTCAAAACTATTTGTCTTAAGTTAAACAACTCAACAGATGAACGATTTTTAAAGAATTTGGATGTATAACTTGGTATGTACTAACCAAAATAAGTAAGGGTAGATTTATACATATATGATTTTATAAATCGCATAAGTGACAGAAAAGTTTTTAGTACTTTCATTTGTCCATAAATCTCGTGAGGACCGCACACATAAGCAACGTGTCAAAATTTTGATAAACATAGTTTTTCGTATTTCAGAGGTTACGAGTTGAAAAAGATTGAGTGAAAAATCTTTGAATCGTCGGGTGACATGTTACTAGGTAATGAAAACTAATAAATTAAATGTAGTTTTGATCATTATCAGGACACAAGTCTTTGGGTCAAAAATGTTCACGTGCGAAGCCGTTACTAAAAAGTGAGGTATGAAGGATAGAGAATGAGGATGAGAAGTTAATCGCTTCTTGACTTTGCAAAATGCCAAACAGGTTATGACTAATACTAGAGTCGGAATACTAATGGTGTTAATATCGCTAGATGAGAATCCCTTAGAATATGTCAGGACTTAGAGTTATGTAAGAAAGAGCATCGTTCCAACAGGTGTGGCAAATAGTATCCTTGGGGTGACGCAATAATTTTGAATAGTTTAAGTGTTAGTGGATGCCCGAAGGCTCTGTATGACGTGATAGTAAGTGCCTTCATCACATATACACACACACATGAATCTCTAGGTTTCGACGGTTGTAAAGTCTTCACGATGACTTGGATACGAATAAGCAACGAAAAATTTTATATAATAAGCAACGAAAATTTTATCAAAATCGTTTTAGGTGATAATGTAAGAAAAAAAACAAAGTTCTTAGTAAACTAGGGTTATGTATAACATGTACCATTCAAAGTAAAATATCTTTTGAATGAAAGATTTGGTTTGTAAAAGTGAAAGTAAAATTTCATATGTCTTAGTCAAAAATAAGTAATTATTTACTTTATATAACATATACGATTTCAAAAATTTGCACGAATGGCAAATAAAATAAATTTATTTTTATAAAACTTTGAGAGGATCGTACCGTAAAATAGTGTGTGAAAAATTTTTGGCAAACAAAATTTTCATATTTCGGAGGTTACAAGTTGGAAAAGGATTGATGAGGATTGAGTAAAAGATTTTGAAAATTTCGGGTGATCTTTGAGGTAATAAAAACCATTGAGTTTAAAAGTGGTTGATGACTATTGGTAGGGCATAAGTCTTTCGACCAAAAATGCTTAAGTGTAAAGTTGTTGCTTATAAGTGAGTTACGAAAGGGAGAGTATGAGGATGGGGATTAACTACCCATTGATTTTGGAAATCTCGAACTGGTATGACTAATATCGACTTAAGAAGGGTGATGGTGTGATTATCATCGATTAAGAATTCTCTTGGAATAAGTTAGGATTCAGAGTCGTATAAGAATGAGCATCAAATAAGATTCTTGGGTAGAATAGAATTTGAATTGTTAAAGTGACGGGATACAATTTCCTTTATGTATCATTGTCCAGTGTATCGGTTTCTTTCATGGTTAGAAAGTGAGCAGATTTGGTGAGGCGGTCAATGATGATCCAGATAGTGTCATAACTGTCTATTGTTTTCGGTAGCTTCGGGATGAAATCCATCGTCATCCCTTCCCATTTCCATTGTGGGATCTCGGGTTGTTGAAGTAACCCAGATGGCTTTTGGCTCACCATCCTCGCGAGGTATACGAATAATCTTCTTACTATAAATAACTTTCTCTTTCATCCTTGAAAGCCAGTCCGTTCCAACTATTTCATCAAAGCTTCCTAAATTGATGAGTATTAGGTTAATCCTAAAGTCCATTGCAACCATTACATCAAGCTTCCTAACTTGATGGGTGTTAGGTTAATCTTAAGGTTTATTCCAACCAATTCTTATCGCACTGCCATGAAAAATTCTATCAATCTTCTCAAATAACATCGGCTTGTGCGTCGGTAACTAATCCTTTCCAACTACTGCTTTAAAACTTCCAAGTTTAGTTGACATGAGGTCATTTCCAATGACCCACCTATTAATTTTTAAGGTACTACCTTAAATTACTCCTCTATCTCTGCCAGTATATATATATATATATATACATATATATATATATATACATATATATATACATATATTATATATATATAACCATTAGCTTGTCCTATAGAATACTTAACTCTCATGGTTGTTAATGACTTATTAGTCATCACACTAAGGTTCTTAGATATAAGGTTTCTATCGCTCTAGTATTAAATAATTCCGAGACGATAAATTGTTGTGAAGAAACGTACCCTAACTAAAATCAGGATCATGCGAGTCTCCATAGCTAAGATAACGATTGCTCCACCGTAAGTGAGCCCAAAGTTTTCCCTATTCGAGAACTTTTCCCTTAAGTGTCCAGGGTGTCTATATTTAAAACAAATTTTTGGGTTATCAATTCTGCAATCAAGGCCCTCCTTGTACAGTATCTGGGCTACGTGATTATTCTTTCCCTACCTATAACAGACCAGAATGCGTATGCTCAAGTGATTCCTACCAAAATTTCCTTTGAATCACGTCATATTCCTTATATAGTAGCATTGGGACTTCTGCATGATTTACTTCAATATAATCACGCTGGTCTGGCATCATTATATTGTACTAAATCGTACGTTCATTCCAATATTACTCTATGTGGTCAATGTAACGTGATCACTTCATGTTCTACTCAATTTCATCTAACGGTGCTTTATCTATGCTATCTCAAAACCAAATCTACATAATTAATCTCACGGTTTCTTGGTGTGGTTGCGTAGGTCATGCACCAATGCCTAAATGTCCCGAAATTTCTTCAAAATGTTCGGGTTCAGGTAATGTAACGACCCGGAAATTTCCGACCAAATTTAAACTCTAATCTCTATATGGTTCCGACACGATAAGCAAAAACCGTAAAGTTGACCCGCACCTTTTCAATCTTTCTATACTTATAAGATTAATATTTACATAAATTAAACCTTACCAACATGATAAGCAATCCAAATTGTTGAGACTTATATTTTCAAAAAGAGTTTTACACAACGTTTGACCATCTAGTTTGACCGACGATATCACGAACTATACAATATATGATAATTATACGTTTGTGTATATATATGTATATATATACATATTTAACATGATCTAAGAATGTTTTAATATCTCATTTTGTATTAATAACAACAAGTTATAAGTATATTTTGAAACTACTAACTTAAGTTTTCAAAACAATAACAATACGTAACGTCATTTGACAACACCGGTACTTTATGTACGCAACACGTCATTTGACAACACCGGTACCATGGGTCAAGATTAATCTCGACCAACACATATACGATGGGGTTTTATTGATTTCGTTGGGGGTTTTATTTATTTCATTGCGGGTATATTAAACATCTAAAAATGAACCATTAAAATTGAATTACTAACATCGGACTGCTAACTACGGACTAAGGAATTATTCAAAGTATTAAAAGTATAACAAGTATATATTTATAACGTTTGTTTAAAAATGAAAACATATTGATATATTATATATGGATAGGTTCGTGATATCAATCGGAGACCGAGTCAAATTACATATCTTCAAGACAACAGTGAGTATATAGTCCCACTTTTAAACTCTAAATATTTCGGGATGAGAATACATGTATTTTATGTTTTACGATATGGACACAAGTAACTGAAAAATATGTTCTACGTTGAGTTGTACCACTGGCATACTTCCCTGTAGCTTGGTAACTAATATTTACAGCGGTATTGTAAACGCGAATCCTGTTGATAGATCTATCGGGCCTGACAACCCCAACCGGACTGGACGACCAGTATTCAACGGTTGCACAGTACTTCGTTTCGTGACTACACCTTGGTACGGTGTAGTAAGATTTCATAATAAAGGGAATATGCGACGTGATTAAATGTTAAGTATGGTTACCAAGTGCTCAACCACTTAGAATATTTTTATTGAAATGATTATATACGAAATCTTGTGGTCCATTGTTATAACGCTGCTAGCAACAAACCTATATATCTCACCAACTTTATGTTGACGTTTTAAAGCATGTTATTCTCAGGTACGAATTAAGTCTTCCGCTGTGCATTAGCTCATATTAAGGATATTGTTTGGGACCATTTAAGCTATGATACAAGGACGTTGCATTCGAGTCATTGAAGTTCATTAAAGACTATTGTTATGCAAATGGCAGATTAGATCATTTGGTTGTTATAAAATGTTAGGCTAATATGTCAACTCTCGATGTAATAATAGATTGCCTTTAAGAAATAAATGCAACGTTTGTAAAATGTATCATATAGAGGTCAAGTACCTCGCGATGTTATCAACTATTGTAATTCGTTTTTAATCTATATGGACGATGTCCGGATGATTAGTTTCGGATCCTTTCAGTTGGTATCAGAGCGTTGGTCTTAGCGAACCAGGCCTTGCATTAGTGTGTCTAACTAGTAGTTGTTAGGATACATTAAGTGAGTCTGGACTTTGACCGTGTCTGCTTGTCAAAAGTTTTGCTTATCAATCCTAGTCGGAAATCATCTGCTTATCTTTCTTAGGGAACTTCCTGCTTATCATTCTTAAGTCTAGACACGTCTTACTGCACTTAGTGCATCGATAGTGTATAGACAAAATTCATATCCTAGCGTATCTGTTATTATAGACATTGTCTGACGTATTTCAAAGATTCTCCGTAATTCATGGGATTTTGATATTATATATATACATATGTAAATTATGTATTGAAGAGTACCAAACCCAACTCCTATAATCTATTCCAAACCAAAAATTCATTTCTCCGACCATACAAGATGGATTCTTCATCCAGTTCGAATTCCTCCGACTTCGATAGCTACGCCGATATGGATTTCCATTCGAGCTCCGAGAACAGCGTCACCGGAATGGATCAACCAATTTCCCATCATCTATTTTGGATGAATTGGGGATGGGTTCGTAATATACTAAATCTCTGGAGGCAAGAAGAAGGTGATCCATTCCATCCACCAAATTGTCCTCTTAACGATGAACCTGAAGCACTTACCGGCGAACCTATTCGAAACACCATTTTCTCGCTCATTTCTAGAGTATCTCGTCATGATTACATACTATCCCATATTTCGAATCTTGTTCATTCGCTCGTTCCAACCGTCAATCATTCCGGTATAATAGAAGAAGTCAACGAGCTTCGCGCTCAGGTAGTGGCTTTAGAAAATACGGTGCGAAGGTTACAAACACCAGCAGCAGCACCAGCAGCATAATCTATACCACCATCATCAACGCCGACAGTACTCTTGTCACCCCCAAAATCTCAACATCACAATCTGTATCTCGAATATCAACATCACACGACTCAATATCTGTACTTCGAGTATGATCTTCGTTCTATATATCGTTCTACATCGATTATCTTCTCTTTACGTATCGTATGACGATTATGTAATTTCTAAAGTCTTAGAGATTATGTAATCTAGAATTAACGATAAATCAAATGAGTTTATTATCTTATTGACTCATTAAATCTATGATTATCTCTGAAGAAAATATATATGCAAGTATATTTTCATAAAGATAGTAATTAAAAATTTCTTCGTACAAACTAATAATGATGAAAATATTTTAACGGGTGGGTAGTACCCAAGGAATATTTAGAATTCACATTAATAAGTTATATTGTACATTCTTGAATCTGATTCAACGGTCATTTGTTATTCTACTTACAACCATCGATATACGTATCCGTTCACCCCAGAATAACCATTTCCATTTAAATTTCATATTTGAATTTTTTACCTATCCAAATCCAACAAGTGGCATAAAGAAGAAACATTGGACAATTAAAATGAAATAAAATGTTGATTATAACATATGAAACTAAACAATTCTTCAAGTTTGCCACTTGATTTCATCCTAAACCTCATTTGTACTTCGACAATTATAATCCTCATTTAAATCTTTTCATGATTCCTGAAAACACCTCGACCGAGAAGTTGAACCCGCCGCACCTCGCCTACGGAATGAAGATTTATACATACAGTTATACACCTGAAGAACTCTCGAACCCAAATTCATAATTTAACACATAACGTATTGAATCCTTTGCCATTTATTAGCAAGAACAACCCTACAATTCCTTTTCAAGAAGCTAAGTTTGTCACAGCTCCACTTTGACTTCTCAGTGAGACTACTCCTATTATAATATCGATATTTATACTTTGACCTTTCGCCGTTGTTACCGGAGAACCTTTTTCACAACATCATCAGCAGACGTACCAGCAACTCGTTATCTCTTTGGCGAAATCCGCAATCAGTATTTTGAAAATCTCGTAGAAATTCTCCCAGTTATACCAAGAACGACTACCCCTAAGAATTACATATTTCGAATGTGAAGATCTGAAAAAAAAAAAAAAAAACATCCTGGACTATGAAGTAGTTCTTGAAATGCTAAAGAAGCAGCAAAAACTGTAAACGACTTTAACAGTCAAAAGTTTAATGATGAAGTACATTGTGTTGGTAAAGCTTAGAAAAAGAGGAGAGTTGGAACTGGAAAACGGATTGAGCAAAGTATGAAGGAGGATGTAGATAAATCACAAGAACTGAATCTGCTTTCAAAGGATTCAAACGATTCAGTGCCTGCTGAAACCATTAGTAAAAACCCTACCCCTTATCCTAAACCTTTCCCGATGATATTTTTCATCATCATCTTATCTTAGATATTATAAGATATCTTCATATCTTCCGTTATACATATTCTCCATATTTCTGGAGATATTTTCACAAATATTCTTATCTGAGAATATTTATCTCTCCGTAATATCTGCGTTACAACATAAAAGAAACTGTGTTAGTTTCTAAGTTCTAAAACCTTCAAGTTTAAAATAGGAATGTTCTGAAGCGGTGTTGGGAACTGATGCATGAATAAGTATAATATAATGAAACTTGATCAACTTCATTATATTACAGTAAGTCATGTTAAGTTTTTAATGGAATGTGATGATTCACAGTACCGTCATCATGTGCCATGTTACACGGCTCTTACATTCTATCAAGTCTCCAAACATATTAGAACGTATCACCTTGATAGTTCTATTTTTCCGGAATATTCGAGTAATTTAACGAATCAAGATCGTGCCATTACAATTTCATTCTAAAACCAAAAGCTAGGTTCATTCCAAATTTTATACCTACGAATTCCGAACTATTGATCGCTTGACTCAAGGACGGGAAGAAGAAACGAAGGGACAAAGTCCCAAAATAGAAATTGGGGTATAGATCACAGCAAATAGGAGAGAATATTAACTATGGATGACAATGATTATGGAAAACAGAAGCAGGAGCATCGAAGTATGAGGAAAGATATCAAACCCAACAACCACCCAGAAACTACAAACCGTGTATATCAATACGTATGGCGACGTAAAGACACGGGAGAATTAGAAACATTATAATTCCAAGAAAATCATAAAAGTGAATAGATTCTTCTGGCGGTAGATGGAAGAGAAGAATGAAAGATATAAAAGTTAGAAGTATAACAAAAATCAGAACGGGATGAAGCATTTCAAAGGATACCTTAAAGTAGGAATTAAGGAGAAAGAGTAGAAGATGCGAGTTGTGAAAAATAAGGAAACAAAGGAGTGGATTTATAGTGAAATATCCGACAGAGAAATCGAAACAGATTACCGCATTAAATCAAAGAAGATTCTGATCGCCGAAGAACCAAATCTTATTACGTAAGATTTTCCCTAAATCCCTTAAATCCCGGAAATCAATTCTAAACCACGTCATCGATTAAAAACGATTCCATATTTACTCATTTCACTATTTTATGATAGTTTCACCCGTACGCTTCAAATGATCAAATCGTTTTATCTATATCTCTCAATAATGATAAAACTTCATTATCATCTCATATTCGTCATGAAAACATTCCTATGGTTATTTATGACAACCTCTACCAAATTTCGAGGACGAAATTTCTTTAACGGATGGGTACTGTAACGACCCGGAAATTTTCGACCAAATTTAAACTCTAATCTCTATATGGTTCCGACACGATAAGCAAAAACCGTAAAGTTGACCCGCACCTTTTCAATCTTTCTATACTTATAAGATTAATATTTACATAAATTAAACCTTACCAACATGATAAGCAATCCAAATTGTTGAGACTTATATTTTCAAAAAGAGTTTTACACAACGTTTGACCATCTAGTTTGACCGACGATATCACGAACTATACAATATATGATAATTATACGTTTGTGTATATATATGTATATATATACATATTTAACATGATCTAAGAATGTTTTAATATCTCATTTTGTATTAATAACAACAAGTTATAAGTATATTTTGAAACTACTAACTTAAGTTTTCAAAACAATAACAATACGTAACGTCATTTGACAACACCGGTACTTTATGTACGCAACACGTCATTTGACAACACCGGTACCATGGGTCAAGATTAATCTCGACCAACACATATACGATGGGGTTTTATTGATTTCGTTGGGGGTTTTATTTATTTCATTGCGGGTATATTAAACATCTAAAAATGAACCATTAAAATTGAATTACTAACATCGGACTGCTAACTACGGACTAAGGAATTATTCAAAGTATTAAAAGTATAACAAGTATATATTTATAACGTTTGTTTAAAAATGAAAACATATTGATATATTATATATGGATAGGTTCGTGATATCAATCGGAGACCGAGTCAAATTACATATCTTCAAGACAACAGTGAGTATATAGTCCCACTTTTAAACTCTAAATATTTCGGGATGAGAATACATGTATTTTATGTTTTACGATATGGACACAAGTAACTGAAAAATATGTTCTACGTTGAGTTGTACCACTGGCATACTTCCCTGTAGCTTGGTAACTAATATTTACAGCGGTATTGTAAACGCGAATCCTGTTGATAGATCTATCGGGCCTGACAACCCCAACCGGACTGGACGACCAGTATTCAACGGTTGCACAGTACTTCGTTTCGTGACTACACCTTGGTACGGTGTAGTAAGATTTCATAATAAAGGGAATATGCGACGTGATTAAATGTTAAGTATGGTTACCAAGTGCTCAACCACTTAGAATATTTTTATTGAAATGATTATATACGAAATCTTGTGGTCCATTGTTATAACGCTGCTAGCAACAAACCTATATATCTCACCAACTTTATGTTGACGTTTTAAAGCATGTTATTCTCAGGTACGAATTAAGTCTTCCGCTGTGCATTAGCTCATATTAAGGATATTGTTTGGGACCATTTAAGCTATGATACAAGGACGTTGCATTCGAGTCATTGAAGTTCATTAAAGACTATTGTTATGCAAATGGCAGATTAGATCATTTGGTTGTTATAAAATGTTAGGCTAATATGTCAACTCTCGATGTAATAATAGATTGCCTTTAAGAAATAAATGCAACGTTTGTAAAATGTATCATATAGAGGTCAAGTACCTCGCGATGTTATCAACTATTGTAATTCGTTTTTAATCTATATGGACGATGTCCGGATGATTAGTTTCGGATCCTTTCAGGTAACGTCGTTAGGTTCCTTTCTAGAAATTCAATTTGGGTCTCTCGTCGAGTTTTACATGTAGCAAGTAGTAATACGATATGTTTTGAGGCGACTCCCAAGTCTTTGGGTATGGCTGAGCATCAGTGGAAGACACTTCGACCTTGTGAAAGGAGATGTCCTCCCGACTTCTCCAATCCCTAAGAGTGTTGGGGACCTAAGTCCAGAAGTGTCGTTAGATCGTCGAGTAGTGGGGAAGAATGAAAGAGATAAGTGACGGTCATGAAAGCGTACGCGATACGGGTCAACTTGCGGAAACTGAACAACCTTCTAATGTTCATACGTTTTATGTGGCTAATTAGAGTGAGCTCGGGGTATGGTACTCCGACAAGTCCTCCAATATCTCCTCCTCTGAGGATCAACTCTAGTGGGCGTGTAATCTGAGGGGTACTCCTTCTAAATTGCGTGAAGTAATGTTTCGATCTCTGAAACGGTGGAACGGTAGTGACAGGTGGATTACAACACTATTTCTTAGGGTTAGACGAGTGGGAAAAGGGTTCAGAAAAACATCTGAACTAGGAAGGATAAGTTCTCCAAGTCGGCACAGCGAATAGCGGACATGGAGCAAGAGCGTAATCAGGCATAATAACTACAGCAGCCTAGATCATCTACATCAGTACATAGCATGGCAATAATAATAGTATTAAGCCGAAGTAACATGCGGAAGCAGATAGTAGCATGCAGTAGCGAGGATAAGCAGTAGCATACAGTAAGTTTACATAGCAGTAAAAGTAAGCAGTAGCATGCAGCAAGTTCGCAGAAACTAGTAAACGAGCAAGTTGTAGATTAGTCCTATTAGCGAATCCTACTCGACTCGGTCAAGACTCACTAATGCAACCTAATTCCCTACAACCAATGCTCTGATACCAAATGTGACGCCCCGTACAAAACCATCGTGTACGGATCATCAACAACAGGATCATTACAAGGTCAAACACTATATGCTGTTTGAAAACCAGTTTTGCATTCATAAAAAAATAGCGTTTACAAAAGATAATGTGCTTGCTATGAATAGAAGCGTTTACACAAGTATGTGACCCAAAGGTCGTCACAAAGCCATTGTTTGAAAATAACGTAAGTTACGAATGCAACATAAAAGTTCCATGATTGAGACATCTCGAAGTAATGCAGCGGAAATCTAACACAGCAGGTCCGTAACAGCAAGTCTATTACACCAAGACAGCAAGTCTAACAGCGGAAGCAACAACGTCTAAGCACCTGAGAAATACATGCTTAAAAAGTCAACACGAATGTTGGTGAGCTATAGTTTGTCTGTAATCAGTAATGTAATGTAGGCCACGAGATTTCAGTGCTTCAAACCAGCGTTTCAAATCAGTATTTCAAATCAGTATGATAAAGTATATGCTTATCCGTGGGCACCCGGTAACTAACTTAACATAATATTACCTCCTAAAAGTACACTTGGCGAGTGCGTATGTTTATGAAGTATTAAACACCCGTTAAATGCTAGCGCGACTAGCCCGAGTGGGGATGTCAAACCCTATGGATCCATATCTAAGATTCACGTCTATCGGTTCAAAAACCAATTGTTAAACGTTACCATGCTTAGGGAAAAATTTGTGTCGTTATATCACCTACACATATATAAAGTTTAAGTACTCGTGCCTAGTATGTAAAACGTAAAAAGCGCATGTATCCTCAGTCTCAAAATAGTTAAAGTAAAAAGGGATGCTATAACTCACAGTGAAAAGAGTGGTAAAGTCGATAATGAAAGTATGCAAGTAGTAAGTCGGTCCGAAAGGTCGTCAACCTAAGTCAAAGGTTACTAGGTCAGTATGTTATCCTCATAAGTGTAAAAATGAATAAAATAAGTTTAAGTGTCATCATCATCATCATCATTCATCATCGTAAAAGCTAAGTAAGTTTAACAAGTATAGAGGTTGAAACAATAGGCTGACTTTGATCAGCTGCTACGGCCTCTACGTAAATCGAAAAGACACGAAATCAGTGGCTATGGCTCCGTATGGGAGTCCTCTAGTTGCTGAACAATTTCCAATACCAAACTCGTCTTCTTTTGACCGTGGCAACGGTTTAAGTGCGAGTAGGTCAGAAATTTCAGCACAACGTTACAACGGCATAGTGACTTTCGGAGGGCTATAAATCCTAAACCGTATGTTGGATTAAGTCGAGGCCTAAACGAAAAGTCATATACTCGAAACGAACTAATTAAAAATCAATTTTTCAGAAGTCCAGGAATCTGATCAGATCCCGAAAAACAGTAACAAGTGCTCCGGTGGGGTTCTTGGTGTTTGATGCTCATCACGGTTCTCATCCTTGATGCTTGTAGCTTCAAGTGTACAACTCGTTTATGGGTTAGCATCATCTTGACCAAGATTCTACCATCAACACACAATATGTTAAGACCAAGTAACAAAACAACTCATTTAAGAGTCTTAGATGGATGATGAACCAAGGTTACATCATATCCTTAGTCTTAACACAATTACAAGTTCCATTTACAACTAAAGCTACAAACTTTACTTCAATCAAACAAGTATGAACATAATCTAAATCAAATAAGGTGATAGAACCCTAAGCTAGAGAGCTTGGATCCTTTTCACACAAGTTATAAGATTACAAAGCTAGAAAGCTTGAACCTTTGGTGTTCTTGAAGACCTTGAAGCATAAAGATTAGATCTTTAAGTTACATGAAGACCATAAACACAAGTTTTGATCTTTATAACAAAGTAATGAGATCATAAGTTAGAAAACTTAGATCCAACAAAAGATATGAAGATTCAAGCTAGAAAGCTTGCATCTTGGTTGTTCTTGAAGATCTTGAAGCATAAAGCTTAGATCTTTAAGTTACATGAAGATTACAAACAAAAGTTTGAATCTTTATAACAAAATAACAAGATTAAAGTTAAAAGATTTAGATCTACAAAGTAGGTGAAGATTCAAAGCTAGAAAGCTTGAATCTTCCATGTTCTTGAAGGATTCAAATCCAAGCTTGAATCTACAAGATATAACAAGATCAAAAGCTAAAGAGCTTGATCCTTTAATGATGATGATGAACACGTGAATGATGAAGGAGGAAGAAGAAGAAATATCAAAACTTACAAGTTTTAGAGTGAGAAAGACTAGAGAGGAAATAAGAGAGTAAGTGTGTGTGAAATGCAAATGAGAGCAAGTGTAAAATGGATGATCTAAGGCTTGTATTTATAGTGAAAATGGGTGTGGGAAGGCTCCTTGGTCGTTGGTTTTGGTGGGGGGACAAGGGGGACAAACTTTTACTTTTTGGTTAATGGTTGTCTAAAGTTGGTGCTTATATTAGGATCACATGCAACATTAAGGATAATACTTGAAAAAATGCTAGCATGTTCCCTCTAATAAATGGGTATTTGTCTTACTTATTAATGGGTTACTAGCTATTAATAATTGGGTTAATTAAATAGTTCACTAATTAGTGTAGGGTGGGCTAAGGCCCAACAAGGTAGAATGTCCAACAAGACTAACTAGTAAACATAAGTAAATTACTACGCGTAATTAAGCATCCAAAAACCCAAGTAATTATTATTATGAAATAATAATTAAGATTTCGTAGTCATAATATTCCGATTAAGACAAAAGTTAAACGTGTACGCAGTACGCTGTTTGTTCGTAACGTCAAGTGACACTAACGGTCATAAAGGCTTCCGGAGATCAAGTTAAGTATCCTACGTACTTAAAGGCACGTTTTAACACATAAATGAAAGTAGGCCATGTGTATAAAGATTCCAGAGTATAAAGTAGCACAGTACGCACAAATTCGTAGTTTCACAAAAACACAAGGCACAAAAGCAAGTCGAACAAGTCGGGTCGTTACAAAATGCGTAAAATAAATAACAATATTTAAAATGACAATAAATAAATAACAGTAAATAAAAGTACGATGAGATATAAAATAAAACAATTATGCTTATTTAAACTTCCGTAATCATGATGTTTGACGTTTTGATTTTAATTTATTACTCTTGGGTTAATTGTCCTTTGTCCTGGTTTATTTGATACCTATCTAGTTTTTGTCCATAATAGTCCATCGGTCATAATTATAAAATGCTCGTCAAATTAACCTTATTCCCGAAGTCAAATATTCCAACTAATTAGGGACTTAAACTATAACAAGGTCTTAATACTTTGTTAATAATTACACCAGGTTATCGACTGCGTGTAATTCAAGGTTTTAATACTTTGTTAACAATTACACCAATTATCCTTGTATGTAATCCACCCCTGTTTTAATTAGTCCATGATACATTAATTTATTCACTTGGCCATAATGAATAATCAATTACCCAACCCGAATAATTAATTAAATGATCGTAAAAGATGTCGTATAAACGTCACTAAATAGGACATACATAATCATTTTAATAATTATTAGATTAACTAATTTGAAGATAGGTTCGACAGGTTCCAATGAGTTGTCACTCAATTAGACAATATCCCCTATCTATTAATAGTCAATAGTCCAATGTCCACAAGTGTCGGTCTTTTGTCCAAACCTTAACTATGGTACAAAATCCAATAACCCCATCTTAATATTTAGCCAACATCACAATTACTTCGGCTCAAATAAGCATAATAATAACTTAGTTACGAGACATTAATTTAAAAAGGAAGAACATAGCTTACAGTGGTGATTAATAGCGTAGCGTTACACGGACACAATTTCGACTTACAAAACCTAAAAACATTTCTTACTTTAACCCAATTATTATTAAACTTAATTTAAACTTAATAATATAAATAAATATATATATATATATATATATATATATATATATATATATTCTTACAGAGTAAAATGAAAAGAGAGTGTGTAAATTCGTCCAAAAACTGCTCAATTTATAGACTTGGCTAGGATATTCCCTCCATGCGATCACATGGATTTTTAGCTTCCAGGCCATGCGATCGCATGGCCAGCTGGATCAGATCACTTTCTTGCCAAAAACGTGGGCGGCTCGATTATTTAATATATATAATATAATATATATAATTTTATATAATTATATATATATATTATATTATATTTTTGTGCATAGTTGCCTTGTAATTTTAGGTCCGTTGTCTCGCGCGATGATGCTTGGTTTATGTCTCGGTTCCGATTTTTCGAACGTCCTTTCGTACGCGTAGATATCTTGTACTTTGCGTTCCGCGACTTTGTACTCTTGTCATTTTTAGACGTTTCTCATCAATAAATTGAACCACTTGAATTAAATCTTGTTCATTTGAGCTTTTTTGTCATTTGCGTCTTTAAATCGTCGTTTTCTTCTTTTGTCTTCGCACTTATTTATTTAAACGAATATTACATAAAAATAGAACAATTGCAACTAAAAGCTTTACATATTGGAAGGATATTATGCCTAAATATATGTTCATTTGGAGCACTATCAAATATCCCCACACTTGAGTGTTGCTTGTCCTCAAGCAATACAGAACTTGAAATAAAATCACACTTCACTCGAATCACCTTTTTATTCTCACACTTTATACATCAGTGATTTTAATACAGCAGTATAAACAATGATAGTAACGATGTGGTTTACAGTCCCACATGACTATGAAAATTTAGATCCTTTAAGGAAATTGGATCTTTATGAAAACATTTGATCTTTTGAAAATTCATTCCAGCTTTTACCCTAGATAAATTTTCCGGAATAACCCTTCACCGGTGTTTGCAAAATATTTTTGTGGGTTGTGTGGGTATCAGTTTTTTTTTAAAATTTTAGCTCAAAACTTGTGGTTTTTGTGTCACCCATTTGCTAACCTTGTATTAGGAAAGAAACCGTCTAGTATACTTGCTCCGTATATTATCTTTCGGTAAACTACCGTCCGGTTGTAAAGGAAAGCGTTGAACAAGCAACTGTTAAGGCAATGTCTAATGACATGCTTTTGATTATGGTCTATAACGTGTTGGATGCAATTACTATCCTTTGTAGGAGCAATAGTAAAGATCACCCTATAGTTTTTCGGTCTGGCACAAGGTCCTGTCTTCGACCATGCTATGCAACTACCGTTCTTACGGTTGACACCCGAATTGGTTCAGGTGACCTAATGAATTCCAGTGAATTCTCAGGATTTTACGTTCAATGGTAATGAACGCATTTAAAATAGGTTTTTAGAAAATAAATCGGTTTTAATTTTGATCAAAATATTTTCTCGTTCAAGCTCGAGTTTAGATATCATTGAATTCCATGAGTTTGTAATTCTCAATCTTTAAGGTCAATCTCAAGGATTGAGTAATATCAGTCTTAAAAGCTGATTTTTGATCTTTAAGGAGATTATCCTTTCTGGGGGCCTGATTCATTAGTCTTATCAAGCTAATTTGCACGGCGCCCTCCCCATTTTACTAGATAGATCCTCTCATGGTTAGGATAAGTCTGACCACTTGGCGACCCTGTTTGATGTTGAGGTCCGTGGATTTCTAGCTGATTTTCGAGAAAACTTTTCGAGGTTTTTCGTAGACTCTACAACTGGTCTAGACGACAACTTCCTGACCTAAATTAAGAAGCGCGTGTCTTTTTTGGAAGACTTTACTTCCTTTTAATGATGGAATTGATTCATCGTGTAGATCCATCTTTCTTTCAAATATATTACGGTAAATCGGGTAAAACTGATTAGTTTAGTCCAAAGCAAAAGTACCTGCAATAATCTTGTACAAAATATGTGATATATGTTTTAAAGAACTTGGTAAATTCTTCCCACACTTAACTTTTATTTATTCTTTTCTTTGCCTTTTTATTCTCTTCTATTCCATTTTAAATGAATTCAAGCGTTTTAGGTTGTTTCTCCATTTATGTTCTCTCCGAGGTAACAATAATTTCGTCATTAACACCTAGTTTTATCGTTCATAAATATGTATAAACATGATTTTGAATTATTTAGTTGAAATTTTTTCAAATTTTCACAAAATTTGGCAATTAAACTAAGTGTAAACCCGAGAAAATTTATAACTCTTCCCCACACTTGAGATCATGCAATGCCCTCATTTGCATGAAATCAGACTATAATTATAAATTCATGAGTGTGATTAGCGTAGAAAAGTGATTAAAAATACCGAGTTTGCAAACATATTATTTTATATCACATTTGATATTTTGCGTCTTGTCGTCAAAATTAGTAGCTTTTGCTGAACTTAATGCCAGTCTTTGAAAGTGCGATGTTTTACCCTGTTTTGTACATAAGATAAACTATAAACATATATATATATATATATATATATATATATATATATATATATATATATATATATATATATATATATATATATATATATATATATATATATATATTTTAAAAACCTTTATTTATTAAAACAATTTAAATGAATAATTTTTTAAAATTTTGTTTCCTTTTACTTAAGGTAGTTTCGGTATGTTTACCTAGTCCGTCCCTCGTCAAAATTTAAAATTTGTCGTTTTTAAAGCGATTGTTTTAAAAGCAAAGATTTTTGGGTTTTTTAATTTTTTTTTGTGTGTATACTTTAGATCAATAAAATTAAAAATAATGATAACAAAATTTTTCGCCCCGCCCTCGGGTAAAGCAATTTCGGTTCTATGACCTAGTCTTTAACTTACGACGAATTTTAGAAATCATTTTTTTTTTAAACTTAATGAAATAAAGTAAGTTTTGTTTTTAAATTCACATAACACTTAAATTTAAAAATGCATATTAATTTCATACAAAACCTACAAAAAAAAATTCAGAATGGGGGAAGAAAACTAGTTCTTTAGTGTCTGCTAGTGGAAAAGACCAACCGGATTCCATTCTTGGAACTACACGAGAACAGAACAACTAACCCTAGACTGCATTATTTCTTAGAACATTTGAATCTCCCCACATTTAGGTAGCTGTGGTGTCGAATTTGTGATTAACTTCATCGTTAATTTCTTTTGGACCATAATCAACTTGCATATCTGTGACTTTTGCTTTAAGCCATTGGTCGAATTCCTATGTAATATCTACAAATTCAACTAGTTTCGCCTTTTCTTTAGGCGATAGATTGGATACTAACCGGTTACATAACTTAAAGTACCCCTTGGTTCTGGCATCACGAATCCGTTTAATAAGTTTCTTCATTGAACTATTAATAACGGGGTCGTTTAATTTCGTATCAACAACGGGGTTCTTTGTTATCAGGTCATCATTAGGTGTTACTTCATTTTCCCCACACTTAGGCGTTTTATTATTGTTAAGCAATACCGTTGGAGTTGGTAAAACAATATGCTTCTCATCGATCGTTTTTATCGGTTCAACAGTTTTGGTTGGTGGAGATTTAGACTTTCGACTCACAAAGGTGATCGATTTTTCATCATTATTAAGTGTCATTCTACCTTTTCTTACATCAAATAACGCCCCGGTGGATGCTAAGAATGGTCGACCTAAAATTAGAGGAATGTTTGGGTCCTCTTCTATGTCAATGATAATAAATTCGACTAGAAAGGTTAAATTACCTACTTGAACGGGTAGGTTGTCAGCAATTCCAACTGGGTGCCTAATGGTTTGATCAAAGAGTCGAACACTCATTTCCGTTGGACTTAACTCACCTACTCCTAATCTCTTATATAATGAAAGAGGTATAACACTCACACTCGCACCTAAATCTGCTAGTGCATCATACATGACACAATCACTAAGTAGACAAGGAACAATAAATTCACCCGGATCACCCAACCTGGGTGGAGGTTTTGGTGGAACTGTCTTCACCGGGTTTATCTTTACGGTTTTTGTTTCTTGTACTTTCTTATTCTTCTTCTTTTCAGAGGTATCAAAAACTTTATTACCTATTACTTTCTCATACTCAACTCCTTCATTCTGAGGATTTACTTCAGTATTACTCGGTAGCTTTCCTTGTTCCCTCTCACTCATCATGCTAGCAAGAGTACCTACGTGTTTTTCTAGATTCAAAATGGAAGCTTGTTGAGTTCTTAATGACTGATCAAACCTCTCATTTGTTTGGGTTTGAGATGGAATAAATTGTGTTTGAGATTCCATTAGCTTTGCCATCATTTCTTCCAGATTTGACTTTTTCTCTTCGGTTTGTTGTGATGGTTTATACAAACCAGGTCTTTGTTGATTGAAAGTGTTGTTTTGAGTTGGTTGGTTATTCGGACCTTGTTGGTTGTACGAGTTATTGTTGGGTCCATTTGGATTGTAAAGAATGATTTGTTTTCGATTGAAGTTTGGCCTTGGTGGTTGATAATTATTCTGATAATTATTTTCCGGCCTTTGGTTCATGTAGGAAACATTCTCACGTTGTTCCATCGTTTGTTCAATGTGACAATATTACATTAAGTGTGGTCCACCGCATTGCTCACAACTGATTCGTATTGCGTGAATATCTTTAGTCATCTTTTCCATTCGTCTCTCGAAAGCATCTATCTTTGCAGAAATGGAATCAAAGTCATGGCTAGAATCGGCTCTAGCCGCTTTAGATGATCTAACGATGTCTTTTTCTTGATGCCACTCATGTGAGTGGGAAGCAGTGTTATCAATAATTTTGTAAGCTTCAGCTGCGGTTTTCTTCATATTGGAACCACCAGCTACTATGTCGATGTCTTTTCATGTAGTAATATCACATCCTTGGTAGAATATTTGTACTATTTGATAAGTGTCTAAACCATGTTGAGGACATCCTCTCAACAACTTTCCAAATCTTGTCCACGCCTCATATAGAGTTTCATTTGGCTTTTGTGTGAATGTAACAATTTCTCCTTGAAGTCTCACGGCTTTAGATTCCAGAAAGAATTGTTTAAGAAAATTTTCAACTAAGACATCCCATGTATCAATCGCCCCTTCAGGTAACAATTCTAACCAATCTTTGGCTTCTCCCTTTAATGTCCAGGGAAATAACATGAGATAGGTCTGTTCATCCTCAACTTCTCTGATTTTGAATAGAGTACAGATTCTATTAAAGGTACGAAGATGTTCGTTTGGATCTTCCTTCGGCGCACCACTAAATTGGCATTGATTAGTTACCATGTGTAGGATTTGTCCTTTGATTTCATAATCTGGCGCATTAATTTCTGGCTGAGTAATTGTGTAACCTTGGCCAGTGCGTTTAGCCCTCATTCGGTCTTCCATACTTAGAGGTTCCAGATTTTCCATGATTGAATTTGTTGAATCTGGATCACTAGAGGATTCTGATTTAATGGTTTCTTCCTCGACAATCTCTGAATGAGTGATTTGTGCTTTAGGAGGAATAATTAGTGGTTTAGGATCTCTGAATTGTCCCTGAATATCCTCCGGATTCTCAATTGTGAGGTCGGGTTCAAAAAATGGATTATCAGAAATTTGAATTGAAGTACTTGGTCGACTAGATGACAATTCTAAACAAAAATTAACGGCGACAATGTTGGCTAGATGTCTTGATCGAGTTACAGGTGGTGAACATATGAAGGGTGGTGAACGTTTTGCTCGGTGCATTCACAGAATATCCTATTAGTTATAAAAGATAAATATTATATAAGTTATCAAATTAATAGACTTTTCTGATTTTGCCCACGTTTCGAATAGCCAATAGATGCAGCAGGTAGCCAGGACCCTTTAAATCGGAAGCCCACGACTCGCCACTAACAAATCCAACTATTACTACGAACCAGAAAATTTTGGACGTCTATCAATTTAACCGCTTAAAATAATTTTTCGTCGAAATTTTAAGAAAATAAAGAAAATTCTATGTCCTAAAAACTAGAGAGTCGATAAATAAGAAAAAAATGCGTCGAAAAACGTCGAAAAATAAACGTCAAAAATAATAATAAGAAAGTAGCGCGTCGAAACTTAAAAGTCTAAAAACTAAATATTAAAAGTTGCGTCTAAAGGTATTAAAACTTAAAAGAAATTCTATATCCAAAACGGTAATAACTTAAATAGGCACTAAAATCTATTAAATATTTAAGCGATAAGCGACGTCGTAAAATTCTAAAGCACCTAAATCTTAGTCTAAAGAAAAAGTACTTAAGGGATTTTACGGCAAAGCCTAAAAATATAGAAATATAAAAATTCTACGGCAAAAACTATGCTTAAAACTATATAACGAACTAAATGATACAAATTATAAAAAGATATATTATAAAAAGATAAAAATAAAATTTTATATAAAAATATTATTTTTATATTATTAGTTTATAAAAATATTAATTCATATAAATAATAATAATACTTAATATTAATATTACAAAATATAAATTAAAACTAATTACTAAATACAAATTAAATAAATAAAAACCTAATTAGGTTAAATAATAATATTAATTAATAAAAACCCTAAACCGTAATTAATGCGTACCAGGTTAGTCCTGTCAGCCTACACCATGCGACCGCATAAAATTTAGGCATCCGGCTTATGTGATCGCATAGGCCTGGATTGCAGATCAGTTTTGGGCTTCGACTGGTTCGGCCCAATCATTAATTTCAATTATTTTTTTATAACTATATTTTTTTTAAATATAGCGTTTCGCCGAGTCCCCGGGTGTGGCGTCAAAAACTTGATGTGTTGCGAGGTGTATACGAAATAGTTATATTTTTATTGCAAAATACCATTAAATACGATACAATTTTACACAAGTTATTTATTTATATAGATGGGATATACTTAAACCTTGCTACAACACTATAGGCAGTGTACCTAATCGTATAGTAGTATAGTTTTTAGTAAGTCCGGTTCGTTCCACAGGGAGCTAGCGATTACGTACTATATTTTTAACAACTATATATATATATATATATATATATATATATATATATATATATATATATATATATATATATATATATATATATATATATATATATATATATAAGGGGGTTTTACAGTTTAATGATCGGTTTGTCGATTTTATGTCTTAAGTCACAATTAAAACCTAATGTAAAATATTAAATATACAAATAACTTAATTTAAGGCGTAAAGTAAATGACGATAAATAAAATGCGTAAAATAAATGACAATATTTAAAATGACAATAAATAAATGACAGTAAATAAAAGTACGATGAGATATAAAATAAAACAATTATGCTTATTTAAACTTCCGTAATCATGATGTTTGACGTTTTGATTTTAATTTATTACTCTTGGGTTAATTGTCTTTTGTCCTGGTTTATTTGATACCTATCTAGTTTTTGTCCAAAATAGTCCATCGGTCATAATTATAAATTGCTCGTCAAATTAACCTTATTCCCGAAGTCAAATATTCCAACTAATTAGGGACTTGAACTGTAACAAGGTCTTAATACTTTGTTAATAATTACACCAGGTTATCGACTGCGTGTAATTCAGGGTTTTAATACTTTGTTAACAATTACACCAATTATCCTTGTATGTAATCCACCCCTATTTTAATTAGTCCATGATACATTAATTTATTCACTTGGCCATAATGAATAATCAATTACCCAACCCGAATAATTAATTAAATGATCGTAAAAGATGTCGTATAAACGTCACTAAATAGGACATACATAATGATTTTAATAATTATTAGATTAACTAATTTGAAAATAGGTTCGACAGGTTCCAATGAGTTGTCGCTCAATTAGACAATATCCCCTATCTATTAATAGTCAATAGTCCAATGTCCACAAGTGTCGGTCTTTTGTCCAAACCTTAATTATGGTACAAAATCCAATAACCCCATCTTAATATTTAGCCCAACATCACAATTACTTCGGCTCAAATAAGCATAATAATAACTTAGTTACGAGACATTAATTTAAAAAGGAAGAACATAGCTTACAGTGGTGATTAATCGCGTAACGTTACACGGACACAGTTTCGACTTACAAAACCTTAAAACATTTCTTACATTAACCCAATTATTATTAAACTTAATTTAAACTTAATATTATAAATATATATATATATATATATATATATATATATATATATATATATATATATATATATATATATATGTTCTTACAGAGTAAAATGAAAAGAGAGTGTGTAAAATTCGTCCAAAAACTGCTCAATTTATAGACTTGGCCAGGATTTTCCCTCCATGCGATCGCATGGATTTTTAGCTTCCAGACCATGCGATAGCATGGCCAGCTGGATCAGATCACTTTCTTGCCAAAAACGTGGGCGGCTCGATTATTTAATATATATAATATAATATATATAATTTTATATAATTATATATATATATATTATATTATATTCTTGTGCATAGTTGCCTTGTAATTTTAGGTCCGTTGTCTTGCGCGATGATGCTTGGTTTATGTCTCGGTTTCAGTTTTTCGAACGTCCTTTCGTACGCGTAGATATCTTGTACTTTGCGTTCCGCGACTTTGTACTCTTGTCATTTTTAGACGTTTCTCATTAATAAATTGAACCACTTGAATTATATCTTGTTCATTTGAGCTTTTTGGTCATTTGCGTCTTTGAATCGTCGTTTTCTTCTTTTGTCTTCGCACTTATTTATTTAAACGAATATTACATAAAAATAGAACAATTGCAACTAAAAGCTTTACATATTGGAAGGATATTATGCCTAAATATATGTTCATTTGGAGCACTATCATTGATCAAAGAGTCGAACACTCATTTCCGTTGGACTTAACTCACCTACTCCTAATCTCTTATATAATGAAAGAGGCATAACACTCACACTCGCACCTAAATCTGCTAGTGCATCATACATGACACAATCACTAAGTAGACAAGGAACAATAAATTCACCCGGATCACCCAACTTGGGTAGAAGTTTTGGTGGAATTGTCTTCACCGGGTTTACTTTTACGGTTTTTGTTTCTTGCACTTTCTTATTCTTCTTCTTCTTTCCAAAGGTATCACAAACTTTATTACCTATTACTTGCTCATACTCAACTCCTTTTCTTGGAAATGGGATGGGTGGTCTGTATGGTGCAACTACTGTCTTTACATACTCGGGTGGTGGTGGTGGTGGTGTAACTTCTTCATTGTTACTCACATCTAAAACCTTCCTACCTTCTGGTGCTGGTTTTTCAGAATTTGTTGACACCATATTAACATTCTCATTCCGAGGATTTACTTCAGTATTACTCGGTAGCTTTCTTTGTTCCCTCTCACTCATCATGCTAGCAAGAGTACCTACGCGTTTTTCTAGAGATAAAATGGAAGCTTGTTGATATCTAAATGACTGATCAAACCTCTTATTCGTTTGGGTTTGAGTTGCAATAAATTGTGTTTGAGATTCAACTAGCTTTTGTACCATTTCTTCCAAATTTGACATTTTCACTTCAGTTTGTTGTGGTGGTTTATACATGCCAGGTCTTTGTTGATTGAAAGTGTTATTTTGAGTTAGTTGGTTATTCGGTCCTTGTTGGTTGTATGAGTTATTGTTGGGTCCATTTGGATTGTAAAGAATGTTTTGATTTCGATTGAAGTTTGGCCTTGGCGGTTGATAATTATTTCCCGGACTTTGGTTCATATAGGAAACATTCTTATGTTGTTCCATGGTTTGTTCAATGTAACAATCTTTCATTAAGTGTGGTCCACCGTATTGCTCAAAATTGATTCGTATTGCGTGAATATCTTTAGTCATCTTTTTCATTCCTCTTTCGAAAGCATCTATTTTTGCGGAAACAGAATCAAAGTCATGGATAGAATCGACTCTAGCCGCTTTAGACGAATGAAAGATATCTTTTTCCTGATGCCACTCATGTGAGTATGAGGCTGTATTATCAATTATCTTGTGAGCTTCGGTTGCGGTTTTCTTCATAATGGAATCACCAGCTACTGTGTCGATGTCTTTTCGTGTAGCGATGTCGACGCCTTTATAAAAGATTTGCACTATTTGAAAAGTATCTAAACCGTGTTGAGGACATCCTCTCAACATCCTTCTGAATCTTGTCCACGCCTCATATAACGTTTCATTTGGCTTTTGCATGAACGTGGCAATTTCTCCTTGAAGTCTCACGGCTTTAGATGCCGAAAAGAATCTTTTAAGAAATTTCTCAACTAAAACATCCCATGTATCAATCGCTCCTTCAGATAACGATTCTAACCAATCTTTGGCTTCTCCTTTTAAAGTCCAGGGGAACAACATAAGATAAATAGTTTCATCCTCAACTTCTTGAATTTTAAATAGATTACAAATCCTATTAAAAGTTTGAAGATGTTCATTTGGATCTTCTTTTGTTGTACCACTAAATTGGCACTGATTAGTGACTATGTGTAGGATTTGTCCTTTGATTTCAAAATCTGGCACATTAACATCTGGCTGATTAATGGCGTGACCTTGGCCCGTGCGTATGGCTCTCATTCGGTCTTCCATACTTTGAGGTTCCGTTATTTCCATATTTGAATTTGTTGAATCCGAATCACTAGAAGATTCTGATTTAACGGTTTATGGTTCAGGAGGAATGATTAATGGTTCAGGATCATGGAATTGTCCTTAAATATCCTCCGGGTTCTCAATTGTGAAGTTGGACTCAAAAAATTGATTATCAGAAATTTGAATTGAAGTACTTGTTAAATTTGATGATGATTCTAAAGAAAAATCAACGGCAATAATATTGGCTAGATGTCTTGATCGGGTTACAGGTGGTGAACGTATGAAAGGTGGTGAACGTTTTGCTCGGTGCATTCACTGAATATTCTATTAGTTATAAATATAAAAATTATATATAATAGACTTTTCTTATTTTGCCCACGTTTCGAATAGCCAATAGATGTAGCAGGCAGCCAGGACCCTTTAAATTGGAAGCCCACAACTCGTCACTAACAAATCCAACTATTACTACGAACCAGAAAATGGGTGTCTATCAATTTAATCGCTTACAATAATTTTTCATCGAAACTTAAAGAAAATAAAGAAAATTCTATGTCCTAAAACCTAGAGCATAGAAATGAAAAAGAAAAAGCGCTTCGAAAAGCGTCGAAAAATAAAAATAAGAAAGAAAAACGTCGAAACTTAAAAGTCTAAAAATTAAATCTAAAAAGTTGCGCCTAAAGGTATTAAAACTTAAATGCAATTCTATTCGAAAAACGACAATTACTTTAAAAGGTACTAGAATCAATTAAATACTAAAGCGAAAAGCGGCATCGTAAATTTCTAAGGCTACTAAAATCTAATTCTAAAGAAAAAGCACTTAAGGGAAGATTACGGCAAAACTAAAAAAACTTAAACTTAAACTAAGGCGAAATGAAACTAAAATTACAATTACAAACTAAACTATTAAAAAGATACAAATATTAAAAAGATATAAAAATGATAAAAAAAATATTATTTTCATATTATTATTTTATAAACATATTAATTTATATAATTAATACAAATAAATAAAATTGAAATTACAAATAATAATAAAACTAGATATAAATATATATTAATTAATTAAAACCTAATTGATTAAATAATAATAATAATAATAATAATTAAACCCTACTTCCGTAATTAATATTTAAAGTTCTGATTCAGCCCCATCATCCGATGCGACCGCATGAGACTAAAGCGTTTTTATCATGCGAACGCATGGCCCAGCAAACCCGATCAGCTTTAGGCTTTTAATCAGACTCGGCCCAATATTAAATTATATATTTTTTGATTTTTAATTTTTATAAAATAATAGATAGAAAATTTACATAAAATAAAATAAACTCGTATTTTAAAAACTAAAAATAAAAATAAAAATGCTTTATAATTATATTTTAAAATCTAAAAATAAAAATACTTTTTAAAGACAAAATCTTAAAAAATATATATATAATTTTTTTTTCTTTTTAATTTTTTAACACTTATTATAAATACAAAATATTTTTACAAAATAAGAAATAATATATTTTTACAAAAATATAGTTTTAATAAAATATAGCGTTTTTTACCGAGTCCCAGGCAGCGGCTCCAAAAACTTGATGTGTGCAGCGGAGGTGTACGAAATACTATTATTTTTACTACGAAATACTATGAAATATGATACAAGTTTTAATTAATTTACGGATGGGATATACCTAAACCTTACTACAACACTTATAAGTAGTGTACCTAATCGTAGAATAGTGTAGTTTTTAGTAAGTCCGATTCATTCCACATGGAGCTAGTTGATTACGTACTATATTTTTATAAAACTATATTTATACAAAATTTATATAATTATATATAGTAATAATAATATATAAAAGGGGAGTTTTACCGTTTAATGACCTGTTTGTCGATTTTAAGTTAAGCGTAAAAATAAATGACAATAATTAAAGTGCGTAAAATAAATAACAATATTTAAATGACGATATATAAAAGTGCGAATAATAAAATGACAATAATTAAAATGACAATAATTAAAAGTACGATGAGAAATACAATAAAAGAATTATGCTTATTTAAACTTCCGTAATCATGATGTTTGACGTTTTGATTTTAATTTATTACTCTGGGTTAATTGTCCTTTATCCTGGATTTATTTGAAACCTGTCTGGTTTTTGCCCATAATAGTCCATCCGTCATAATCATAAAATGCTCGTCAAATTAACCTTATACCCGAAGTCAAATATTCCAACTAATTAAGGATTTAGACTGTAACAAGGTTTTAGTACTTTGTTAATTACACCAGGTTATCGACTGCGTGTAATCTAAGATTTTAATACTTTGTTAACAATTACACCAATTACCCTTGTATATAATCCACTCCTGTTTTAATTAGTCCATGATATATTAATTCATCCACTTGGCCAAAATGAATAATAAATTACCCAACCCAATTGATTAATTAAATGATTGTAAAAGGTTCCGTATAAACGTCACTAAATAGGACATTTGTAATCATTTAATAACTATTAGATTAACTAATTTGAAGATAGGTTCGACATACTCCAAAGAGTTGTCATTCAATTAGACAATACCCCCCATCTATTAATAGTCCATAGTCCAATGTCCACAAGTGTCGGTGTTTTGGCCAAACCCTAATTATGGTCCAAAGTTTAATAACCCCGTCTTGATATTTAGTCCAACATCACGATTACTTCGACTTAAATAAGCATAATAATAACTTAGTTACGAGACATTAATTTAAAAAGGAAGAACATAGCTTACGGTGATTATTAATAGCGTAGCGTTACATGGACAGAGTTTCGTCTTAAAACCCGTAAAACATTTCTTACAATAACCCAATTATTATTAAGCTTAACTTAAACTTAATATTATAAATAATAAATATAAATATAGATTACAGAAAGAAAGAAAGAAAGAAGAGTGTGAAGAGGTGCCCTGAACTCGGCAGAATTCGTGTCTATTTATAGACTTGGCCAATTTCTGTAGCTCATGCGAGCGCATGATTTTTACTCTTCCTAGCCATGCGATCGCATGGCCAGCCTGTCCAGCTCCAATTGAGTTTAAAACGTGGGCGGCTGCTGTTATATTTTAATATATAATATAATATATATAATTTTATATAATTATATATATATATGTTATTATATTCTTGTGCATAGTTGACTTGTAATTTTAGATCCGTTGACTCGTACGTTGATAGTTGTTCATGCCTCGGTTCTGAATTTTCGAACGTCCTTTTGTACATTTAGATATCTTGTACTTTGCGTTCCGCGGCTTGTACTCTTATCAATATTTAGATGTTATTCATCAATAAATTGAACCACTTGGAGTTTAACTTGTACGTTTGAGCATTTTGGACGTTTGCGTCTTCAAATCTTCATTTTCTTCTTTTCTCTTCGCACTTATTTATTTAAATGAATATTACTTGAAAATAGAACAATTGCAACTGAAAACTTTACATATTGGAAGGATATTGCGCCTAAATATATGTTCATTTGGAGCACTATCAAGTGTAGCCGAGAAAAGGGGCAGTGAAGCTCTGTTTTTCATCAACATACAAAGAAGGTTACGGATCCAGCATGTCTCTGTAACGGCGTTACAAAGAAGATTACGGATCCAGCATGTCTCTGTAACGGCATTTGAAATGCCACGATACTCCGTTTCGGCACTGGAGCGAGATGGTGTATGTTGCCGCTTAGAGGACCAAGACAATAGATTGTTACCTAAAAATACACAATAGCCTCCTATGTGCTCAAATTGTATCTTTTGTTTAATTCACTTTTCATTTTGCTGTTATTGTAATTACTGTACATACTTTGTTGTAATGAAAGTGAAATGAGTTTATCTTCAAATCATATCAAATTATAAGATATGGATAACTCAGCAAAAGATCCCAAAAACAAACTTAAAAATGGACAAATTTACTGCCTATTTTTTATTAGGTCCCTCGGTGCTGACTTTAGTGTTTTCTCTATATGTCATAGGTTTTGTCATCATCAAATAGGGGGAGATTGTTGAGTCCCCAAAATAATTAAGGATTTAATTATGACAAAACTATAATTTATTTGCACTAAAATGTTATGTGCAGTCAGCACAAGTTTGTTCATGTATAGATAGCAGATTTTGTTGTGTCGAGTGTTTAGTTTGCTGCTCAGTCTACCAGCACAAGGTAGACAGTGTTCTTCAATCAGCACATGATGTGTACTCAGCAAATTAAGAACATGGAGTGGCTCAGCAGTGAAGAACCAGCACAGCTGGAATGCAGCTTACTACACAAGACAGCTATGCTCCATTATAAGCATAGTAGTTTCCCGAGTGGTCTACATCAATGGTACTATTCAACAGAAGTATAAGACAAAGTTGAACAGAAAAGGACACGCGTCGGCGGCTGACAAGTGACCTTACAAGACCACGTGGGAATGCAGAAGTTTAACGCATGTGCAGACATGGGTTATACTTTGTCAACACCTAGGGAACACAACATTCTATTTGTATAATCAAATAGTGGTGCCAAACCGAATTGGGGTGTTCCTGCAAATAGCTACCAAAGAGGAAAGAGGAGAGCATGCTCTCTGATATAGTTGTCTCCACAAGTACAGACATCATATATACCAGTGGACAATAGAACCATTACACGGTTAATAGGACTACTATAAATTGTTGTATCCACTATTGTAACAACTAGTGGTGTGGGTTTATTTTTATAAAGTCAAAACATGTAATAGCTGTTAGTTTACCTCTTAGCTATAATCTAGGTAATCTGTATCAACCAACTATCATTCCGCCAAGGATAGTTGTGATTCTTTGTGATTCAATCAATAAAGAATAACTGTTGAAAATTACCTGTAACTCTATTTATTTGCATGCTTGAATACTAATCGAGTTTAACTGTTAAGTTATTTTAAAAGAAATTGTATTCACCCCCCTCTACAATACTCCTGTTGTTATCAAGGGACCAACAACTGGTATCAGAGCATCAGTCTTGATAATTAATATCTTGGATCTGAATTCTCTCATGGCTGCATATTCTAATACAGCTTACCTTGAAAACGGCTCATCCAATAGACCACTCAAATTTGATGAAGATGAGTATGAAACTTGGAAGGCAAGATTCATGATTCACCTTGAGTCTATTGACCCACTCATGCCTGGTATTGCCACAGATGGTCCATTTGTACCTACTGAGACTATTGGTAGTGCACCAGCTACAGCTGACACTCCTGCTGTTCCTGGCAGAGAGGTTATTCTCACCCCTTCTAGATGGGATGCTGAGGATAAACGTCGTGTTGGACTTGACCCTAAAATCAGAACCTTGTTAGCTATAACTTTGCCTAACCCACTGTTCAAACTGATTAAGGGAAAAGAAAATGCCAAGCTTATGTTGGACTATCTAGATGTTACCTATGAGGGTATGGGAGAAGTTAAGCAGAACAGAATGATTGCCTTAAAAAGAGAATATGAAATGTTCTTTGTCTACAAGAACGAAACCCTTAAGCATACATTCATTAGGTTTAACTCCTTGATTGCTGACCTGTTCACTTTGAATGTCACCTATACTGAGTTTGAACAAGTAAACAAATTCATAGATTCACTGCCTACTAAATGGAAATCTGTTACTGACCCTTTAAGAACCACTCAGACCCTAAAGAACTTTAACATGTCTTCTCTCTATAGTTCACTTTGGAACCATGAGAAGGCAGAGGTAAATTTGAACTTAACTTGAAAGAAAACTTTAGGTCTGCCCCCACCACTTCAAAATCTTCTAAGACAAATGATACTGCTCTTATTGCTGCTGCTAAAAAGAAAGCTCAAAAGGCTTTACTGGTTCAAAAGTTGTTGGCAGAAGAAGAGTCAGCTGAGAGTGATGTGGATAGTGGTACTGGGTCTGAAGAAAGCAGTGAGGATGAAAGTGATGCAGAAGGGTTTGCTGAAGGTATGGCTTTGCTGGCTAGGCAGTTCAAAAGGTTCAATCGTAATAGAACCAGCAAGTCATACAAAGGGAGTAAGAAACCGAGTGCTAGGTATAGCAGCAAGTCAGTCAAGGGTCCTAAATCTGAGTGTTATAATTGTGGGAAGGTTGGACATTTTGCTGCTGAATGCATGTCCAGGAAACCTTCAACTTCACATGCTAACTCTTTCTCAAAAGCTGACAAGTACAAGAACAAGTACAAAGCTATGAAAGCTCAGATGAATGAAAGTGCTAAGAATGATAAGAAGGGTAAAAAGCCAGAAAAGGTTCTAGTTGCTGAGCATCATGATTGGGATGAAACCAGCTCGTCGTCTTCCTCTTATAGTGATACTGATGATGATGGTGTTGGTTATGCTCCAGAAAAGAAGCTGTGTTTAATGGCCAAGGAGGTCAAGGAGTCTGATGAGGATGATAGTGGTAGTAAGTTTTTGGCTGATATGAGGGAAGCTGATCAGAAAAGAGATTCACCTCAATGGAAAACTGAATTGATGTATAAGGTTGATAATTTTTGAACTTATACTGATGATGAAAAATCCGAAATGTTTGACTACCTATGAAATGTCCCGTTCTTATTGATTAAAAACGTTCCATATTAATTGATTTCGTTGCGAGGTTTTGACCTCTATATGAGACGTTTTTCAAAGACTGCATTCATTTTAAAACAAACCATAACCTTTATTTCATCAATAAAGGTTTAAAAAGCTTTACGTAGATTATCAAATAATGATAATCTAAAATATCCTGTTTACACACGACCATTACATAATGGTTTACAATACAAATATGTTACAACAAAATAAGTTTCTTGAATGCAGTTTTTACACAATATCATACAAGCATGGACTCCAAATCTCGTCCTTATTTAAGTATGCGACAGCGGAAGCTCTTAATAACCACCTGAGAATAAACATGCTTAAAACGTCAACAAAAATGTTGGTGAGTTATAGGTTTAACCTATATATATCAAATTATAATAATAGACCACAAGATTTCATATTTCAATACACATCCCATACATAGAGATAAAAATCATTCATATGGTGAACACCTGGTAACCGACATTAACAAGATGCATATATATAAGAATATCCCCATTATTCCGGGACACCCTTCGGATATGATATAAATTTCGAAGTACTAAAGCATCCGGTACTTTGGATGGGGTTTGTTAGGCCCAATAGATCTATCTTTAGGATTCGCGTCAATTAGGGTGTCTGTTCCCTAATTCTTAGATTACCAGACTTAATAAAAAGGGGCATATTCGATTTCGATAATTCAACCATAGAATGTAGTTTCACGTACTTGTGTCTATTTTGTAAATCATTTATAAAACCTGCATGTATTCTCATCCCAAAAATATTAGATTTGAAAAGTGGGACTATAACTCACATTCACAGATTTTTACTTCGTCGGGAAGTAAGACTTGGCCACTGGTTGATTCACGAACCTATAACAATATATACATATATATCAAAGTATGTTCAAAATATATTTACAACACTTTTAATATATTTTGATGTTTTAAGTTTATTAAGTCAGCTGTCCTCGTTAGTAACCTACAACTAGTTGTCCACAGTTAGATGTACATAAATAAATCGATAAATATTATCTTGAATCAATCCACGACCCATTGTATACGTATCTCAGTATTGATCACAACTCAAACTATATATATTTTGGAATCAACCTCAACCCTGTATAGCTAACTCCAACATTCACATATAGAGTGTCTATGGTTGTTCCGAAATATATATAGATGTGTCGACATGATAGGTCGAAACATTGTATACGTGTCTATGGTATCTCAAGATTACATAATATACAATACAAGTTGATTAAGTTATGGTTGGAATAGATATGTTACCAATTTTCACGTAGCTAAAATGAGAAAAATTATCCAATCTTGTTTTACCCATAACTTCTTCATTTTAAATCCGTTTTGAGTGAATCAAATTGCTATGGTTTCATATTGAACTCTATTTTATGAATCTAAACAGAAAATGTATAGGTTTATAGTCAGAAAAAATAAGTTACAAGTCATTTTTGTAAAGGTAGTCATTTCAGTCGAAAGAACGACGTCTAGATGACCATTTTAGAAAACATACTTCCACTTTGAGTTTAACCATAATTTTTGGATATAGTTTCATGTTCATAATAAAAATCATTTTCTCAGAATAACAACTTTTAAATCAAAGTTTATCATAGTTTTTAATTAACTAACCCAAAACAGCCCGCGGTGTTACTACGACGGCGTAAATCCGGTTTTATGGTGTTTTTCGTGTTTCCAGGTTTTAAATCCTTAAGTTAGCATATCATATAGATATAGAACATGTGTTTAGTTAATTTTAAAAGTCAAGTTAGAAGGATTAGCTTTTGTTTGCGAACAAGTTTAGAATTAACTAAACTATGTTCTAGTGATTACAAGTTTAAACCTTCGAATAAGATAGCTTTATATGTATGAATCGAATGATGTTATGAACATCATTACTACCTTAAGTTCCTTGGATAAACCTACTGGAAAATAGAAAAATGGATCAAGCTTCAACGGATCCTTGGATGGCTCGAAGTTCTTGAAGCAGAATCATGACACGAAAACAAGTTCAAGTAAGATCATCACTTGAAATAAGATTGTTATAGTTATAGAAATTGAACCAAAGTTTGAATATGATTATTACCTTGTATTAGAATGATAACCTACTGTAAGAAACAAAGATTTCTTGAGGTTGGATGATCACCTTACAAGATTGGAAGTGAGCTAGCAAACTTGAAAGTATTCTTGATTTTATGTAACTAGAACTTGTAGAATTTATGAAGAACACTTAGAACTTGAAGATAGAACTTGAGAGAGATCAATTAGATGAAGAAAATTGAAGAATGAAAGTGTTTGTAGGTGTTTTTGGTCGTTGGTGTATGGATTAGATATAAAAGATATGTAATTTTGTTTTCATGTAAATAAGTCATGAATGATTACTCATATTTTTGTAATTTTATGAGATATTTCATGCTAGTTGCCAAATGATGGTTCCCACATGTGTTAGGTGACTCACATGGGCTGCTAAGATCTGATCATTGGAGTGTATATACCAATAGTACATACATCTAAAAGCTGTGTATTGTACGAGTACGAATACGGGTGCATACGAGTAGAATTGTTGATGAAACTGAACGAGGATGTAATTGTAAGCATTTTTGTTAAGTAGAAGTATTTTGATAAGTGTATTGAAGTCTTTCAAAAGTGTATAAATACATATTAAAACACTACATGTATATACATTTTAACTGAGTCGTTAAGTCATCGTTAGTCGTTACATGTAAGTGTTGTTTTGAAACCTTTAGGTTAACGATCTTGTTAAATGTTGTTAACCCAATGTTTATAATATCAAATGAGATTTTAAATTATTATATTATCATGATATTATCATGTATGAATATCTCTTAATATGATATATATACATTAAATGTCTTTACAACGATAATCGTTACATATATGTCTCGTTTAAAAATCATTAAGTTAGTAGTCTTGTTTTTACATATGTAGTTCATTGTTAATATACTTAATGGTATGTTTACTTATCATAGTATCATGTTAACTATATACATATATCCATATATATGTCATCATATAGTTTTTACAAGTTTTAACGTTCGTGAATCACCGGTCAACTTGGGTGGTCAATTGTCTATATGAAACATATTTCAATTAATCAAGTCTTAACAAGTTTGATTGCTTAACATGTTGGAAACATTTAATCATGTAAATATCAATCTCTATTAATATATATAAACATGGAAAAGTTCGGGTCACTACAGTACCTACCCGTTAAATAAATTTCGTCCCGAAATTTTAAACAGTTGAAGGTGTTGACGAATCTTCTAGAAATAGATGCGGGTATTTCTTCTTCATCTGATCTTCACACTCCCAGGTGAACTCGGGTCCTCTACGAGCATTCCATCGAACCTTAACAATTGGTATCTTGTTTTGCTTAAGTCTTTTAACCTCACGATCCATTATTTCGACGGGTTCTTCGATGAATTGAAGTTTTTCGTTGATTTGGATTTCATCTAACGGAATAGTGAGATCTTCTTTAGTAAAACATTTCTTCAAATTCGAGACGTGGAAAGTGTTATGTACAGCTGCGAGTTGTTGAGGTAACTCAAGTCGGTAAGCTACTGGTCCGACACAATCAATAATCTTGAATGGTCCAATATACCTTGGATTTAATTTCCCTCGTTTACCAAATCGAACAACGCCTTTCCAAGGTGCAACTTTAAGCATGACCATCTCTCCAATTTCAAATTCTATATCTTTTCTTTTAATGTCAGCGTAGCTCTTTTGTCGACTTTGGGCGGTTTTCAACCGTTGTTGAATTTGGATGATCTTCTCGGTAGTTTCTTGTATAATCTCCGGACCCGTAATCTGTCTATCCCCCACTTCACTCCAACAAATTGGAGACCTGCACTTTCTACCATAAAGTGCTTCAAACGGCGCCATCTCAGTGCTTGAATGGTAGCTGTTGTTGTAGGAAAATTCTGCTAACGGTAGATGTCGATCCCAACTGTTTCCGAAATCAATAACACATGCTCGTAGCATGTCTTCAAGCATTTATATCGTCCTTTTGCTCTGCCCATCAGTTTGTGGATGATAGGCAGTACTCATGTCTAGACGAGTTCCTAATGCTTGCTGTAATGTCTGCCAGAATCTTGAAATAAATCTACCATCCCTATCAGAGATAATAGAGATTGGTATTCCATGTCTGGAGACGACTTCCTTCAAATACAGTCGTGCTAACTTCTCCATCTTGTCATCTTCTCTTATTGGCAGGAAGTGTGCTGATTTGGTGAGACGATCAACTATTACCCAAATAGTATCAAAACCACTTGCAGTCCTTGGCAATTTAGTGATGAAATCCATGGTAATGTTTTCCCATTTCCATTCCGGGATTTCGGGTTGTTGAAGTAGACCTGATGGTTTCTGATGCTCAACTTTGACCTTAGAACACGTCAAACATTCTCCTACATATTTAGCAACATCGGCTTTCATACCCGGCCATCAAAAATGTTTCTTGAGATCCTTGTACATCTTCCCCGTTCCAGGATGTATTGAGTATCTGGTTTTATGAGCTTCTCTAAGTACCATTTCTCTCATATCTCCAAATTTTGGCACCCAAATCCTTTCAGCCCTATACCGGGTTCCGTCTTCCTGAATATTAAGATGCTTCTCCGATCCTTTGGGTATTTCATCCTTTAAATTTCCCTCTTTTAAAACTCCTTGTTGCGCCTCCTTTATTTGAGTAGTAAGGTTATTATGAATCATTATATTCATAGATTTTACTCGAATGGGTTCTCTGTCCTTCCTACTCAAGGCATCGGCTACCACATTTGCCTTCCCCGGGTGGTAACGAATCTCAAAGTCGTAATCATTCAACAATTCAATCCACCTACGCTGCCTCATATTCAGTTGTTTCTGATTAAATATGTGTTGAAGACTTTTGTGGTCGGTATATATAATACTTTTGACCCCATATAAGTAGTGCCTCCAAGTCTTTAATGCAAAAACAACCGCGCCTAATTCCAAATCATGCGTCGTATAATTTTGTTCGTGAATCTTCAATTGTCTAGACGCATAAGCAATCACCTTCATTCGTTGCATTAATACACAACCGAGACCTTGCTTTGATGCGTCACAATAAATCACAAAATCATCATTCCCTTCAGGCAATGACAATATAGGTGCCGTAGTTAGCTTTTTCTTTAATAACTGAAACGATTTCTCTTGTTCATCATTCCATTCAAATTTCTTCCCTTTATGCGTTAATGCAGTCAAGGGTTTTGCTATTCTGGAAAAGTCTTAGATGAACCTTCTGTAGTAACCAGCTAATCCTAAAAACTGGCGTATGTGTTTCGGAGTTTTCGGGGTTTCCCACTTTTCAACAGTTTCTATCTTTGCCGGATCCACCTTAATACCTTCTTTGTTCACTATGTGACCGAGGAATTGAACTTCTTCCAACCAAAATGCACACTTTGAAAACTTAGCGTACAATTCTTCCTTCCTCAATACTTCTAACACCTTTCTCAAATGTTCACCGTGTTCTTGGTCATTCTTTGAGTAAATAAGTATGTCATCAATGAAAACAATGACAAACTTGTCAAGGTATGGTCCACACACTCGGTTCATAAGGTCCATGAACACAGCTGGTGCATTAGTTAAACCAAACGGCATGACCATAAACTCGTAATGACCGTAACGTGTTCTGAAAGCAGTCTTTGGAATATCATCTTCTTTCACCCGCATTTGATGATACCCAGAACGTAAGTCAATCTTTGAATAAACAGACGAGCCTTGTAGTTGATCAAATAAGTCGTCAATTCTCGGTAGTGGGTAGCGGTTCTTGATGGTAAGTTTGTTCAACTCTCGGTAGTCGATACACAACCTGAATGTACCATCTTTCTTCTTGACAAACAAAACAGGAGCTCCCCACGGTGATTTGCTTGGTCGAATGAAACCACGCTCTAAAAGTTCTTGTAATTGGCTTTGCAGTTCTTTCATCTCGTTGGGTGCGAGTCTGTAAGGAGCACGAGCTATTGGTGCAGCTCCTGGTACAAGATCTATTTGAAATTCAACGGATCGATGTGGGGGTAATCCCGGTAATTCTTTCGGAAATACATCGGGAAATTCTTTTGCGACGGAAATATCATTGATGCTCTTTTCTTCAGTTTGTACTTTCTCAACGTGTGCTAGAACAGCATAGCAACCTTTTCTTATTAGTTTTTGTGCCTTCAAATTACTAATAAGATGTAGCTTCGTGTTGCCCATTTCTCCGTACACCATTAAGGGTTTTCCTTTTTCTCGTATAATGCGAATTGCATTTTTGTAACAAACGATCTCCGCTTTCACTTCTTTCAACCAGTCCATACCGATTATAACATCAAAACTCCCTAACTCTACTGGTATCAAATCAATCTTAAATGTTTCGCTAACCAGTTTAATTTCTCGATTCCGACATATATTATCTGCTAAAATTAATTTACCATTTGCTAATTCGAGTAAAAATTTACTATCCAAAGGCGTCAATGGACAACTTAATTTAGCACAAAAATCTCTACTCATATAGCTTCTATCCGCACCCGAATCAAATAAAACGTAAGCAGATTTATTGTCAATAAGAAACGTACCCGTAACAAGCTCCGGGTCTTCCTGTGCCTCTGCCGCATTAATATTGAAAACTCTTCCGCGGCCTTGTCCATTCGTGTTCTCCTGGTTCGGGCAATTTCTAATAATGTGGCCCGGTTTTCCACATTTATAACAAACTACATTGGCATAACTTGCTCCGACACTACTTGCTCCGCCATTACTCGTTCCGACACCATTTGTTCCTTTCATTCTATTAACCCCTGGTCCGTAGACCTCACACTTCGCCGCGCTATGACCATTTCTTTTACACTTGTTGCAAAATTTGGTGCAGAACCCCGAGTGATACTTTTCACACCTTTGGCATAGCTGCTTCTGATTGTTGTTGTTGTTGCGGTTATTATTGTTATTGGGATGATTGTTGTAGTTGCTGCTGTTGTTGTTGTTGTTGTTGTTGTTGTTGTTGTTGTTGGGCCGTTTGTTGTAGTTGCGATTGATGTTGCGATTGTTGGGATAATTGTTGCGATTATTGTTGTAATTGCTGTTGTTGTTGTATTGGTGATTCTTATCACCGTTTTCCTCCCATTTTCTTTTGACTTGCTTCACATTGGCCTCTTCAGCAGTCTGTTCTTTAATTCTTTCTTCAATTTGGTTCGCTAGTTTGTGAGCCATTCTACATGCCTGTTGTATAGAGGCGGGCTCGTGTGAACTTATATCTTCTTGGATTCTTTCCGGTAATCCTTTCACAAATGCGTCGATCTTCTCTTCCTCATCTTCGAATGCTCCGGGACATAATAGGCACAATTCTGTGAATCGTCTTTCGTATGTAGTAATATCAAATCCTTGGGTTCGTAACCCTCTAAGTTCTGTCTTGAGCTTATTGACCTCGGTTCTGGGACGGTACTTCTCGTTCATCAAGTGCTTGAATGCTGACCACGGTAGTGCGTACGCATCGTCTTGTCCCACTTGCTCTAGATAGGTATTCCACCATGTTAACGCAGAACCTGTGAAGGTATGCGTAGCGTACTTCACTTTGTCCTCTTCAGTACACTTACTTATGGCAAACACCGATTCGACCTTCTCGGTCCACCATTTCAATCCGATCGGTCCTTCGGTTCCATCAAATTCCAAAGGTTTGCAGGCAGTGAATTCTTCGTAGGTGCATCCTACACGATTTCCTGTACTGCTAGATCCAAGGTTATTGTTGGTATGTAGCGCAGCCTGTACTGCGGCTATGTTTGAAGCAAGAAAAGTACGGAATTCCTCTTCATTCATATTCACGGTGTGTCGAGTAGTAGGTGCCATTTCCTTCAAAATAGTCAAATGGAACAAGTTAATCATACAGAATATTAAGAGTAGTTAATAGTATTTCGTAGCATAATATGAACTCATTTATAAAAGCTTTTTCTTCATATTAGCGTTTTATAAGTTTAAATTCGGGTAGTACCTACCCGTTAAGTTCATACTTAGTAGCTAATATACAATTCAACTACTACAATTCTATATGAAAAACTGATTATAATAATATTTCGCGTTCAAACTTTTATACATTATTTTACAAACTTACAATACCGCTTATTTTACATAAAGCATGAAATATAGCACACAATAACTTTGATACAAGATAGTTGTGAAGATAATTCTAGCTAGTACACAAGTCGTTCAGCAAAGGCAATAAAGACACATAATTCATACGTCCAGAAACAAGTCATGCATTCTGGTTTTACTAGGACTACTTCCCATCCTTGGTCTTGTGGAACATAACCGTTATGGCCGTTGATAAGACAACGTGTTGTAACGTCGTCAAAGGGACGAGGGTTACGTAATGTCCAACAGTCCCGTAACAATCTAAAAACCTCATTTCTTACCCCAATTACTGACTCCGTCACTTGTGGAAACGTTTTGTTTAATAGTTGTAGGCCGATGTTCTTGTTCTCACTTTGGTGAGAAGCGAACATTACTAATCCGTAAGCATAACATGCTTCTTTATGTTGCATGTTAGCCGCTTTTTTCTAAATCACGAAGTCCAATATTCGGATATATTGAGTCAAAATAATTTCTTAACCCATTGCATAAAATAGCATTTGGGTTCCCCGCAATATATGCGTCAAAGTAAACACATCGTAACTTATGGATTTCCCAATGTGATATCCCCCATCTTTCGAACGAAAGCCTTTTATAAACCAAGGCATTCTTGGAACGTTCTTCGAATGTCTTACAAACTGATCTCGCCTTAAATAGTTGTGCCGAAGAATTCTGACCGACTCTAGACAAGATTTCATCAATCATGTCTCCGGGTAGGTCTCTTAAAATATTGGGTTGTCTATCCATTTTGTGTTTTTATACTGTAAAATAGACAAGAGTTAGATTCATAAAAAAAAATACTTATTAATACAAGCAATTTTTACATATATCATAAAGCATAAGCACACTATATTACATATATTACACCACACGAATACAGCTATCTTATTCCGACTCGCTTGTTTCTTCTTCTTTGGTTTTGGTTCGTTTTGCCAATTTTCTAGGGATATATGATGTTCCCCTAATACGAGCCGTCGTTATCCACATTGGTTTAGAAAAACCTGGTGGTTTAGAGGTTCCCGGGTCATTGTTACAACTTAAGGACTTCGGGGGTTGATGATATATATAAAGTTCATCGGGGTTGGAATTAGATTTCTCTATTTTTATGCCCTTTCCCTTATTATTTTCTTTTGCCTTTTTAAATTCAGTTTGGGTAATTTCTATAACATCATCGGAATTCTCGTCGGAATCCGATTCATCGGAGAATTGGTAATCCTCCCAATATTTTGCTTCCTTGGCGGAAACACCATTGACCATAATTAACCTTGGTCGGTTGGTTGAGGATTTTCTTTTACTTAACCGTTTTATTATTTCCCCCACCGGTTCTATTTCTTCATCCGGTTCCGATTCTTCTTCCGGTTCCGATTCTTCTTCTGGTTCCGACTCTTCTTCCGGTTCCTCTTCGGGAACTTGTGAATCAGTCCACGAATCATTCCAATTTACATTTGACTCTTCATTATTATTAGGTGAGTCAATGGGACTTGTTCTAGAGGTAGACATCTATCACATAATATCAAACGCGTTAAGAGATTAATATATCACATAATATTCACATGTTAAAAATATATAGTTTCCAACAAAATTTGTTAAGCAATCATTTTTCAAGTAAACACGGTCGAAGTCCAGACTCACTAATGCATCCTAACAAACTCGATAAGACACACTAATGCAAAATTCTGGTTCTCTAAGACCAACACTCGGATACCAACTGAAATGTCCCGTTCTTATTGATTAAAAACGTTCCATATTAATTGATTTCGTTGCGAGGTTTTGACCTCTATATGAGACGTTTTTCAAAGACTGCATTCATTTTAAAACAAACCATAACCTTTATTTCATCAATAAAGGTTTAAAAAGCTTTACGTAGATTATCAAATAATGATAATCTAAAATATCCTGTTTACACACGACCATTACATAATGGTTTACAATACAAATATGTTACAACAAAATAAGTTTCTTGAATGCAGTTTTTACACAATATCATACAAGCATGGACTCCAAATCTCGTCCTTATTTAAGTATGCGACAGCGGAAGCTCTTAATAACCACCTGAGAATAAACATGCTTAAAACGTCAACAAAAATGTTGGTGAGTTATAGGTTTAACCTATATATATCAAATCGTAACAATAGACCACAAGATTTCATATTTCAATACACATCCCATACATAGAGATAAAAATCATTCATATGGTGAACACCTGGTAACCGACATTAACAAGATGCATATATAAGAATATCCCCATCATTCCGGGACACCCTTCGAATATGATATAAATTTTGAAGTACTAAAGCATCCGGTACTTTGGGTGGGGTTTGTTAGGCCCAATAGATCTATCTTTAGGATTTGCGTCAATTAGTGTGTATGTTCCCTAATTCTTAGATTACCAGACTTAATAAAAAGGGGCATATTCGATTTCGATAATTCAACCATAGAATGTAGTTTCACGTACTTGTGTCTATTTTGTAAATCATTTATAAAACCTGCATGTATTCTCATCCCAAAAATATTAAATTTTAAAAGTGGGACTATAACTCACTTTCACAGATTTTTACTTCGTCGGGAAGTAAGACTTGGCCACTGGTTGATTCAAGAACCTATAACAATATATACATATATATCAAAGTATGTTCAAAATATATTTACAACACTTTTAATATATTTTGATGTTTTAAGTTTATTAAGTCAGCTGTCCTCGTTAGTAACCTACAACTAATTGTCCACAGTTAGATGTACAGAAATAAATCGATAAATATTATCTTGAATCAATCCACGACCCAGTGTATACGTATCTCAGTATTGATCACAACTCAACCTATATATATTTTGGAATCAACCTTAACCCTGTATAGCTAACTCCAACATTCACATATAGAGTGTCTATGGTTGTTCCGAAATATATATAGATGTGTCGACATGATAGGTCGAAACATTGTATACGTGTCTATGGTATCTCAAGATTACATAATATACAATACAAGTTGATTAAGTTATGGTTGGAATAGATTTGTTACCAATTTTCACGTAGCTAAAATGAGAAAAATTATCCAATCTTGTTTTACCCATAACTTCTTCATTTTAAATCCGTTTTGAGTGAATCAAATTGCTATGGTTTCATATTGAACTCTATTTTATGAATCTAAACAGAAAAAGTATAGTTTTATAGTCCGAAAAATAAGTTACAAGTCATTTTTGTAAAGGTAGTCATTTCAGTCGAAAGAACAACGTCTAGATGACCATTTTAGAAAACATACTTCCACTTTGAGTTTAACCATAATTTTTGGATATATATTCATGTTCATAATAAAAATCATTTTCTCAGAATAACAACTTTTAAATCAAAGTTTATCATAGTTTTTAATTAACTAACCCAAAACAGCCCGCGGTGTTACTACGACGGCGTAAATCCGATTTTACGGTGTTTTTCGTGTTTCTAGGTTTTAAATCATTAAGTTAGCATATCATATAGATATAGAACATGTGTTTAGTTGATTTTAAAAGTCAAGTTGGAAGGATTAACTTTTATTTGCGAACAAGTTTAGAATTAACTAAACTATGTTCTAGTGATTACAAGTTTAAACCTTCGAATAAGATAGCTTTATATGTATGAATCGAATGATGTTATGAACATCATTACTACCTCAAGTTCCTTGGATAAACCTACTAGAAATTAGAAAAATATATCTAGCTTCAAAGGATCCTTGGATGGCTTGAAAGTTCTTGAAGCAGAATCATGACACGAAAACATTTTCAAGTAAGATTTCCACTCGAAATAAGATTGTTATAGTTATAGAAATTGAATTATAGTTTGAATATGATTATTACCTTGTATTAGAAAGATAACCTACTGTAAGTAACAAAGGTTTCTTGATCTTGGATGATTACTTGGAATGGATTTAGAAAACTTGGAAGTAAACTTGCAATCTTGGAAGTATTCTTGATTTTATGAAACTAGAACTTTTGGAATTTATGAAGAACACTTAGAACTTGAAGATAGAACTTGAGAGAGATCAATTAGATGAAGAAAATTGAAGAATGAAAGTGTTTGTAGGTGTTTTTGGTCGTTGGTGTATGGATTAGATATAAAGGATATGTAATTTTGTTTTCATGTAAATAAGTCATGAATGATTACTCATATTTTTGTAATTTTATGAGATATTTCATGCTAGTTGCCAAATGATGGTTCCCACATGTGTTAGGTGACTCACATGGGCTGCTAAGAGCTGATCATTGGAGTGTATATACCAATAGTACATACATCTAAAAGTTGTGTATTGTACGAGTACGAATACGGGTGCATACGAGTAGAATTGTTGATGAAACTGAACGAGGATGTAATTGTAAGCATTTTTGTTAAGTAGAAGTATTTTGATAAGTGTCTTGAAGTCTTTCAAAAGTGTATGAATACATATTAAAACACTACATGTATATACATTTTAACTGAGTCGTTAAGTCATCGTTAGTCGTTACATGTAAATGTTGTTTTGAAACCTTTAGGTTAACGATCTTGTTGAATGTTGTTAACCCATTGTTTATTATAACAAATGAGATGTTAAATTGTTATATTATCATGATATTATGATATATAATATATCTTAGTATGATATATATACAGTTAAATGTCGTTACAACTATAATCGCTACATATATGTCTCGTTTCGAAATCATTAAGTTAGTAGTCTTATTTTTACATATGTATTTCATCGTTAATACACTTAATAATATATTTACTTATCATTTAACATAATTAACCAAGTGTATCAATATCTTAATATGATTCATATGTACCTAGTAAGACGTTGTTATAACGATAATCGTTATATATATCGTTTTCGAGTTTATTAAATTAATAGTCTCATTTTTATGTATATAACTCATTGTTAAAATACCTAATGAGATACATACTTATAATAAAATCATGTTAACTATATATATAACCATATATATGTCATCGTATAGTTTTTACAAGTTTTAACGTTCGTGAATCACCGGTCAACTTGGGTGGTCAATTGTCTATATGAAACCTATTTCAATTAATCAAGTCTTAACAAGTTTGATTGCTTAACATGTTGGAAACACTTAATCATGTAAATAACAATTTCATTTAATATATATAAACATGGAAAAGTTCGGGTCACTACAGTACCTACCCGTTAAATAAATTTCGTCCCGAAATTTTAAGCAGTTGGAGGTGTTGACGTATCTTCTGGAAATGAATGCGGGTATTTCTTCTTCATCTGATCTTCACGCTCCCAGGTGAACTCGGGTCCTCTACGAGCATTCCATCGAACCTTAACAATCGGTATCTTGTTTTGTTTAAGTCTCTTAACCTCACGATCCATTATTTCGACGGGTTCTTCAATGAATTGAAGTTTTTCATTGATTTGGATTTTGTCCAACGGAATAGTGAGATCTTCTTTAGCAAAACATTTCTTCAAATTTGAGACGTGGAAAGTGTTATGTACAGCCGCGAGTTGTTGAGGTAGCTCCAGTTGGTAAGCTACTGGTCCGACACGATCTATAATCTTGAATGGTCCAATGTACCTTGGATTTACTTTCCCCCGTTTACCAAATCGAACAACGCCTTTCCAAGGTGAAACCTTAAGCATGACCATTTCTCCAATTTCAAACTCTATATCTTTTCTTTTACTGTCCGCGTAGCTCTTTTGTCGACTCTGGGCTGTTTTCAATCTTTGTTGAATTTGGATGATTTTCTCGGTAGTTTCTTGTATTATCTCCAGACCCGTAATTTGTCTATCCCCTACTTCACTCCAACAAATCAGAGACCTGCACTTTCTACCATAAAGTGCTTCAAACGGCGCCATCTCAATGCTTGAATGGTAGCTGTTGTTGTAGGAAAATTCTGCTAACGGTAGATGTCGATCCCAACTGTTTCTGAAATCAATAACACAAGCTCGTAGCATGTCTTCAAGCGTTTGTATCGTCCTTTCGCTCTGCCCATCAGTTTGTGGATGATAGGCAGTACTCATGTCTAGACGAGTTCCTAATGCTTGCTGTAATGTCTGCCAGAATCTTGAAATAAATCTGCCATCCCTATCAGAGATAATAGAGATTGGTATTCCATGTCTGGAGACGACTTCCTTCAAATATAGTCGTGCTAACTTCTCCATCTTGTCATCTTCTCTTATTGGCAGGAAGTGTGCTGATTTGGTGAGACGATCAACTATTACCCAAATAGTATCAAAACCACTTGCAGTCCTTGGCAATTTAGTGATGAAATCCATGGTAATATTTTCCCATTTCTATTCCGGGATTTCAGGTTGTTGTAGTAGACCTGATGGTTTCTGATGTTCAGCTTTGACCTTAGAACACGTCAAACATTCTCCTACATATTTAGCAATATCGGCTTTCATACCTGGCCACCAAAAATGTTTCTTAAGATCCTTGTACATCTTCCCCGTTCCAGGATGTATTGAGTATCTGGTTTTATGAGCTTCTCTAAGTACCATTTCTCTCATATCTCCAAATTTTGGTACCCAAATTCTTTCAGCCCTATACCGGGTTCCGTCTTCCCGAATATTAAGATGCTTCTCCGATCCTTTGGGTATTTCATTCTTTAAATTTCCCTCTTTTAAAACTCCTTGTTGCGCCTCCTTTATTTGAGTAGTAAGGTTAGTGTGAATCATTATATTCATAGATTTTACTCGAATGGGTTCTCTGTCCTTTCTGCTCAAGGCAGCGGCTACCACATTTGCCTTCCCCGGGTGGTAACGAATCTCAAAGTCGTAATCATTCAACAATTCAATCCACCTACGCTGCCTCATATTCAGTTGTTTCTGATTAAATATGTGTTGAAGACTTTTGTGGTCGGTATATATAATACTTTTGATCCCGTATAAGTAGTGCCTCCAAGTCTTTAATGCAAAAATAACCGCGCCTAATTTCAAATCATGCGTCATATAATTTTGCTCGTGAATTTTCAATTGTCTAGACGCATAAGCAATCACCTTCGTCCGTTGCATTAATACACAACCGAGACCTTGCTTTGATGCGTCACAATAAATCACAAAATCATCATTCCCTTCAGGCAATGACAATATAGGTGCCGTAGTTAGCTTTTTCTTCAATAATTGAAACGCCTTTTCTTGTTCATCCTTCCATTCAAATTTCTTCCCTTTATGCGTTAATGCAGTCAAGGGTTTCGATCTTTGCCGGGTCCACCTGGATACCTTCTTTGTTCACTATGTGACCGAGGAATTGAACTTCTTCCAACCAAAATGCACACTTTGAAAACTTAGCGTACAGTTTTTCTTTCCTCAATACTTCTAGCACTTTTCTCAAATGTTCTTCGTGCTCTTGATCATTCTTTGAGTAAATAAGTATGTCATCGATGAAAACAATGACAAACTTGTCAAGATATGGCCCACACACTCGGTTCATAAGGTCCATGAACACAGCTGGTGCGTTAGTCAATCCAAACGGCATAACCATAAACTCGTAATGACCATAACGCGTCCTAAAAGAAGTTTTATGGAATATCATCCTCCTTTACTCGCATTTGATGATATCCAGAATGTAAATCGATCTTCGAATAAACCGACGAGCCTTGTAGTTGATCAAATAAGTCGTCAATTCTCGGCAGTGGATAACGTTTTTTGATGGTAAGTTTGTTCAACTCTCTGTAGTCAATACACAACCTAAATGTACCATCCTTCTTCTTGACAAACAAAACAGGAGCTCCCCATGGTGATGTGCTTGGTCGAATGAAACCACGTTCTAATAGTTCTTGTAGTTGGCTTTGCAGTTCTTTCATCTCGCTGGGTGTGAGTCTATAAGGAGCACGAGCTATTGGTGCAGCTCCTGGTACAAGATCTATTTGAAATTGAACAGATCGATGTGGAGGTAGTCCCGGTAATTCTTTCGGAAATACATCGGGAAATTCTTTTGCGACGGGAACATCATTGATGCTCTTTTCTTCAGTTTGTACTTTCTCGACGTGTGCTAGAACAGCATAGCAACCTTTTCTTATTAGTTTTTGTGCCTTCAAATTACTAATAAGATGTAGCTTCGTGTTGCCCTTTTCTCCGTACACCATTAACGGTTTTTCTTTTTCTCGTATAATACGAATTGCATTTTTGTAACAAATGATCTCTGCTTTTACTTCTTTCAACCAGTCCATACCGATTATCACATCAAAAATCCCTAACTCTACTGGTATCAAGTCAATCTTAAATGATTCGCTAACCAGTTTAATTTCTCGATTCCGACATATATTATCTGCTGAAATTAATTTACCATTTGCTAATTCGAGTAAAAATTTACTATCCAAAGGCGTCAATGGACAACTTAATTTAGCAAAAAAATCTCTACTCATATAGCTTCTATCCGCACCCGAATCAAATAAAACGTAAGCAGATTTATTGTCAATAAGAAACGTACCCGTAACAAGGTCCGGGTCTTCCTGTGCCTCAGCCACATTAATATTGAAAACTCTTCCACGGCCTTGTCCATTCGTGTTCTCCTGGTTCAGGCAATTTCTAATAATGTGGCCCGGTTTTCCACATCTATAACAAACTACATTGGCATAACTTGCTCCGACACTACTTGCTCCGCCATTACTCGTTCCGACACCATTTGTTCCTTTCGTTCTATTAACCCCTGGTCCGTAGACCTCACACTTCGCCGCGCTATGACCATTTCTTTTACACTTGTTGCAAAATTTGGTGTAGAACCCCGAGTGATACTTTTCACACCTTTGGCATAGCTGCTTCTGATTGTTGTTGTTGTTGCGGTTGTTATTGTTGTTGGGATGATTGTTGTAGTTGTTGTTGTTGTTGTTGTTGGGATGATTGTTGTTGTTGTTGTTGTTGTTGTTGTTGTTGTTGTTGTTGTTGTTGTTGTTGTTGTTGTTGTTGTTGTTGTTGTTGTTGTTGTTGTTGTTGTTGTTGTTGTTGTTGTTGTTATTGTTATTGTTGTTGTTGTTGTTGTTGTTGTTGTTAGGCCGTTTGTTGTAGTTGCGATTGATGTTGCGATTGTTGGGATAGTTGTTGCGATTATTGTTGTAATTTCTGTTGTTATTGTATTGGTGATTCTTATCACCGTTTTCCTCCCACTTTCTTTTGACTTGCTTCACATTGGCCTCTTCAGCAGTCTGTTCTTTAATTCTTTCTTCAATCTGGTTCACTAGTTTGTGAGCCATTCTACATGCCTGTTGTATGGAGGTGGGCTCGTGTGAACTTATATCTTCTTGGATTCTTTCCGGTAATCCTTTCACAAACGCGTCGATCTTCTCTTCCTCATCTTCGAACGCTCCCGGACACAATAGGCACAATTCTGTGAATCGTCTTTCGTACGTGGTAATATCAAATCCTTGGGTTCGTAACCCTCTAAGTTCTGTCTTGAGCTTATTGAACTCGGTTCTGGGACGGTACTTCTCGTTCATCAAGTGCTTGAATGCTGACCACGGTAGTGCGTACGTATCATCTTGTCCCACTTGCTCTAGATAGGTATTCCACCATGTTAACGCAGAACCTGTGAAGGTATGCGTAGCGTACTTCACTTTGTCCTCTTCAGTACACTTACTTATGGCAAACACCGATTCGACCTTCTCGGTCCACCGTTTCAATCCGATCGGTCCTTTGGTTCCATCAAATTCCAAAGGTTTGCAGGCAGTGAATTCTTTGTAGGTGCATCCTACACGATTTCCTGTACTGCTAGATCCAAGGTTATTGTTGGTATGTAGCACAGCCTGTACTGCGGCTATATTTGAAGCTAGAAAAGTACGGAATTCCTCTTCATTCATATTCACGGTGTGTCGAGTAGTCGGTGCCATTTCCTTCAAAATAGTCAAATGGAACAAGTTAATCATACAGAATATTAAGAGTAGTTAATAGTATTTCGTAGCATAATATGAACTCATTTATAAAAGATTTTTCTTCATATTAGCGTTTTATAAGTTTAAATTCGGGTAGTACCTACCCGTTAAGTTCATACTTAATAGCTAATATACAATTCAACTACTACAATTCTATATGAAAAACTGATTATAATAATATTTCGCGTTCAAACTTTTATACAATATTTTACAAACTTTCAATACCGTTTATTTTACATAAAGCATGAAATATAGCACACAATAACTTTGATACAAGATAGTTGTGAAGATAATTCTAGCTAGTACACAAGTCGTTCAGCAAAGGCAATAAAGACACGTAATTCATACGTCCAGAAACAAGTCATGCATTCTGGTTTTACTAGGACTACTTCCCATCCTTGGTCTTGTGGAACATAACCGTTATGGCCGTTGATAAGACAGCGTGTTGTAACATCGTCAAAGGTATGAGGGTTACGTAATGACCAACAGTCTCGTAATAACCTAAAAACCTCATTTCTTACGCCAATTACCGACTCCGTCACTTGTGGGAACGTTTTGTTTAATAGTTGTAGCCCGATGTTCTTTTTCTCACTTTGGTGAGAAGCGAACATTACTAACCCGTAAGCATAGCATGCTTCTTTATGTTGCGTGTTAGCTGCTTTTTCTAAATCATGAAGTCCTATATTCGGATACATTGAGTCAAAATAATTTCTTAACCCGTTGCGTAAAATAGCATTTGGGTTCCCCGCAATATATGCGTCAAAGTAAACACATCGTAATTTATGGGTTTCTCAATGTGATATCCCCCATCTTTCAAACAAAAGTCTCTTATAAACCAAGACATTCTTGGAACGTTCTTCGAATGCCTTACAAACTGATTTCGCCGTAAATAGTTGTGCCGAAGAATTCTGACCGACTCTAGACAAGATTTCATCAATCATGTCTCCGGGTAGGTCTCTTAAAATATTGGGTTGTCTATCCATTTTGTGTTTTTATACTGTAAAATAGACAAGAGTTAGATTCATAAAAAAAATACTTATTAAAATAGCAATTTTTACATATATCATAAAGCATAAGCACACTATATTACATATATTACACCACACGAATACAACTATCTTATTCCGACTCACTCGTTTCTTCTTCTTCGGTTTTGGTTCGTTTTCCCAAGTTTCTAGGGATATATGATGTTCTCCTAATACGAGCCGTCGTTTTCCACATTGGTTTAGAAAAACCTGGTGGTTTAGAGGTTCCCGGGTCATTGTTACAACTTAAGGGCTTCGGGGGTTGACGATACATATAAAGTTCATCGGGGTTGGAATTAGATTTCTCTATTTTTATGCCCTTTTCCTTATTATTTTCTTTTTCCTTTTTAAATTCAGTTGGGGTAATTTCTATAACATCATCGGAATTCTTGTCGGAATCCGATTCATCGAAGAATTGGTAATCCTCCCAATATTTTGCTTCCTTGGCGGAAACACCATTGACCATAATTAACCTTGGTCAGTTGGTTGAGGATTTTTTTTTACTTAACCGTTTTATTATTTCCCCCACCGGTTCTATTTCCTCCTCCGGTTCCTCCTCTTCCGGTTCTGATTCTTCTTCCGGTTCCGACTCTTCTTCCGGTTCCTCTTCGGAAACTTGTGAATCAGTCCACGAATCATTCCAATTTACATTTGACTCTTCATTATTATTAGGTGAGTCAATGGGACTTGTTCTAGAGGTAGACATGTAGTGACCCGAACTTTTCCATGTATATATATATTAATTGAGATTGATATTTACATGATTAAATGTTTCCAACATGTTAAGCAATCAAACTTGTTAAGACTTGATTAATTGAAATATGTTTCATATAGACAATTGACCACCCAAGTTGACCGGTGATTCACGAACGTTAAAACTTGTAAAAACTATATGATGACATATATATGGATATATATATAGTTAACATGATACTATGATAAGTAAACATATCATTAAGTATATTAACAATGAACTACATATGTAAAAATAAGACTACTAACTTAATGATTTTTAAACGAGATATATATGTAACGATTATCGTTGTAAAGACATTTAATGTATATATATCATATTAAGAGATATTCATACATGATAATATCATGATAATATAATAATTTAAAATCTCATTTGATATTATAAACATTGGGTTAACAACATTTAACAAGATCGTTAACCTAAAGGTTTCAAAACAACACTTACATGTAACGACTAACGATGACTTAACGACTCAGTTAAAATGTACATACATGTAGTGTTTTAATATGTATTTATACACTTTTGAAAGACTTCAATACACTTATCAAAATACTTCTACTTAACAAAAATGCTTACAATTACATCCTCGTTCAGTTTCATCAACAATTCTACTCGTATGCACCCGTATTCGTACTCGTACAATACACAACTTTTAGATGTATGTACTATTGGTATATACACTCCAATGATCAGCTCTTATCAGCCCATGTGAGTCACCTAACACATGTGGGAACTATCATTTGGCAACTAGCATGAAATATCTCATAAAATTACAAAAATAAGAGTAATCATTCATGACTTATTTAAAAACAAAATTACATATCCTTTATATCTAATCCATACACCAACGACCAAAAACACCTACAAACACTTTCATTCTTCAATTTTCTTCATCTAATTGATCTCTCTCAAGTTCTATCTTCAAGTTCTAAGTGTTCTTCATATATTCTACAAGTTCTAGTTACATAAAATCAAGAATACTTTCAAGTTTGCTAGCTCACTTCCAATCTTGTAAGGTGATCATCCAACCTCAAGAAATCTTTGTTTCTTACAGTAGGTTATTATTCTAATACAAGGTAATAATCATATTCAAACTTTGGTTCAATTTCTATAACTATAACAATCTTATTTCAAGTGATGATCTTACTTGAACTTGTTTTCGTGTCATGATTCTGCTTCAAGAACTTCGAGCCATCCAAGGATCCGTTGAAGCTAGATCCATTTTTCTCTTTTCCAGTAGGTTTATCCAAGGAACTTAATTTAGTAATGATGTTCATAACATCATTCGATTCATACATATAAAGCTATCTTATTCGAAGGTTTAAACTTGTAATCACTAGAACATAGTTTAGTTAATTCTAAACTTGTTCGCAAACAAAAGTTAATCCTTCTAACTTGACTTTTAAAATCAACTAAACACATGTTCTATATCTATATGATATGCTAACTTAATGATTTAAAACCTGGAAACACGAAAAACACCGTAAAACCGGATTTACGCCGTCGTAGTAACACCGCGGGCTGTTTTGGGTTAGTTAATTAAAAACTATGATAAACTTTGATTTAAAAGTTGTTATTCTGAGAAAATGATTTTTATTATGAACATGAAACTATATCCAAAAATTATGGTTAAACTCAAAGTGGAAGTATGTTTTCTAAAATGGTCATCTAGACGTCGTTCTTTCGACTGAAATGACTACCTTTACAAAAACGACTGGTAACTTATTTTTCCGACTATAAACCTATGATTTTTCTGTTTAGATTCATAAAATAGAGTTCAATATGAAACCATAGCAATTTGATTCACTCAAAACGGATTTAAAATGAAGAAGTTATGGGTAAAACAAGATTGGATAATTTTTCTCTTTTTAGCTACGTGAAAATTGGTAACAAATCTATTCCAACCATAACTTAATCAACTTGTATTGTATATTATGTAATCTTGAGATACCATAGACACGTATACAACGTTTCGACCTATCATGTCGACACATCTATATATATTTCGGAACAACCATAGACACTCTATATGTGAATGTTGGAGTTAGCTATACAGGGTTGAGGTTGATTCCAAAATATATATAGTTTGAGTTATGATCAATACTGAGATATGTATACACTGGGTCGTGGATTGATTCAAGATAATATTTATCGATTTATTTCTGTACATCTAACTGTGGACAACTAGTTGTAGGTTACTAACGAGGACAGCTGACTTAATAAACTTAAAACATCAAAATATATTAAAAGTGTTGTAAATATATTTTGAACATACTTTAATATATATGTATATATTGTTATAGGTTCGTGAATCAACAGTGGCCAAGTCTTACTTCTCGACGAAGTAAAAATCTGTGAAAGTGAGTTATAGTCCCACTTTTAAAATCTAATATTTTTGGGATGAGAATACATGCAGGTTTTATAAATGATTTACAAAATAGGCACAAGTACGTGAAACTACATTCTATGGTTGAATTATCGAAATCGAATATGCCCCTTTTTATTAAGTCTGGTAATCTAAGAATTAGGGAACAGACACCCTAATTGACGCGAATCCTAAAGATAGATCTATTGGGCCTAACAAACCCCATCCAAAGTACCGGATGCTTTAGTACTTCGAAATTTATATCATATCCGAAGGGTGTCCCGGAATGATGGGGATATTCTTATATATGCATCTTGTTAGTGTCGGTTACCAGGTGTTCACCATATGAATGATTTTTATCTCTATGTATGGGATGTGTATTGAAATATGAAATCTTGTGGTCTATTGTTACGATTTGATATATATAGGTTAAACCTATAACTCACCAACATTTTTGTTGACGTTTAAAGCATGTTTATTCTCAGGTGAATATTAAGAGCTTCCGCTGTTGCATACTAAAATAAGGACAAGATTTGGAGTCCATGTTTGTATGATATTGTGTAAAAACTGCATTCAAGAAACTGATTTCGATGTAACATATTTGTATTGTAAACCATTATGTAATGGTCGTGTGTAAACAGGATATTTTAGATTATCATTATTTGATAATCTACGTAAAGCTTTTTAAACCTTTATTTATGAAATAAAGGTTATGGTTTGTTTTAAAAATGAATGCAGTCTTTGAAAAACGTCTCATATAGAGGTCAAAACCTCGCAACGAAATCAATTAATATGGAACGTTTTTAATCAATAAGAACGGGACATTTCAGTTGGTATCCGAGCGTTGGTCTTAGAGAACCAGAATTTTGAATTAGTGTGTCTTATCGAGTTGTTAGGATGCATTAGTGAGTCTGGACTTCGACCGTGTTTACTTGAAAAATGATTGCTTAACAAATTTTGTTGGAAACTATATATTTTTAACATGTGAATATTATGTGATATATTAATCTCTTAACGCGTTTGATATTATGTGATAGATGTCTACCTCTAGAACAAGTCCCATTGACTCACCTAATAATAATGAAGAGTCAAATGTAAATTGGAATGATTCGTGGACTGATTCACAAGTTCCCGAAGAGGAACCGGAAGAAGAGTCGGAACCGGAAGAAGAATCGAAACCGGAAGAAGAATCGGAACCGGATGAAGAAATAGAACCGGTGGGGGAAATAATAAAACGGTTAAGTGAAAGAAAATCCTCAACCAAATGACCAAGGTTAATTATGGTCAATGGTGTTTCCGCCAAGGAAGCAAAATATTGGGAGGATTACCAATTCTCCGATGAATCGGATTCCGACGAGAATTCCGATGATGTTATAGAAATTACCCCAACTGAATTTAAAAAGGCAAAAGAAAATAATAAGGGAAAGGGCATAAAAATAGAGAAATCTAATTCCAACCCCGATGAGCTTTATATGTATCGTCAACCCCCGAAGTCCTTAAGTTGTAACAATGACCCGGGAACCTCTAAACCACCAGGTTTTTCTAAACCAATGTGGAAAATAACGGCTCGTATTAGGGGAACATCATATATCCCTAGAAACTTGGTAAAACGAACCAAAACCGAAGAAGAAGAAACAAGCGAGTCGAAATAAGATAGTTGTATTCGTGTGGTGTAATATATGTAATATAGTGTGCTCATGCTTTATGATATATGTAAAAATTGATTGTATTAATAAGTATATTTTTTTTATGAATCTAACTCTTGTCTATTTTACAGTATAAAAACACAAAATGGATAGACAACCCAATATTTTAAGAGACCTACCCGGAGACATGATTGATGAAATCTTGTCTAAAGTCAGTCAGAATTCTTCGGCACAACTATTTAAGGCGAGATCAGTTTGTAAGACATTTGAAGAACGTTCCAAGAATGCCTTGGTTTATAAAAGGCTTTCGTTCGAAAGATGGGGGATATCACATTGGGAAATCCATAAGTTACGATGTGTTTACTTTGACGCATATATTGCGGGGAACCCAAATGCTATTTTACGCAATGGGTTAAGAAATTATTTTGACTCAATATATCCGAATATTGGACTTCGTGATTTAGAAAAAGCGGCTAACATGCAACATAAAGAAGCATGTTATGCTTACGGATTAGTAATGTTCGCTTCTCACCAAAGTGAGAACAAGAACATCGGGCTACAACTATTAAACAAAACGTTTCCACAAGTGACGGAGTCGGTAATTGAAATGTCCCGTTCTTATTGATTAAAAACGTTCCATATTAATTGATTTCGTTGCGAGGTTTTGACCTCTATATGAGACGTTTTTCAAAGACTGCATTCATTTTTAAACAAACCATAACCTTTATTTCATCAATAAAGGTTTAAAAAGCTTTACGTAGATTATCAAATAATGATAATCTAAAATATCCTGTTTACACACGACCATTACATAATGGTTTACAATACAAATATGTTACAACAAAATAAGTTTCTTGAATGCAGTTTTTACACAATATCATACAAGCATGGACTCCAAATCTTGTCCTTATTTAAGTATGCGACAGCGGAAGCTCTTAATAATCACCTGAGAATAAACATGCTTAAAACGTCAACAAAAATGTTGGTGAGTTATAGGTTTAACCTATATATATCAAATCGTAACAATAGACCACAAGATTTCATATTTCAATACACATCCCATACATAGAGATAAAAATCATTCATATGGTGAACACCTGGTAACCGACAATAACAAGATGCATATATAAGAATATCCCCATCATTCCGGGACACCCTTCGGATATGATATAAATTTCGAAGTACTAAAGCATCCGGTACTTTGGATGGGGTTTGTTAGGCCCAATAGATCTACCTTTAGGATTCGCGTCAATTAGGGTGTCTGTTCCCTAATTCTTAGATTACCAGACTTAATAAAAAGGAGCATATTCGATTTCGATAATTCAACCATAGAATGTAGTTTCACGTACTTGTGTCTATTTTGTAAATCATTTATAAAACCTGCATGTATTCTCATCCCAAAAATATTAGATTTTAAAAGTGGGACTATAACTCACTTTCACAGATTTTTACTTCGTCGGGAAGTAAGACTTGGCCACTGTTGATTCACGAACCTATAACAATATATACATATATATTAAAGTATGTTCAAAATATATTTACAACACTTTTAATATATTTTGATGTTTTAAGTTTATTAAGTCAGCTGTCCTCGTTAGTAACCTATAACTAGTTGTCCACAGTTAGATGTACAGAAATAAATCAATAAATATTATCTTGAATCAATCCACGACCCAGTGTATACGTATCTCAGTATTGATCACAACTCAAACTATATATATTTTGGAATCAACCTCAACCCTGTATAGCTAACTCCAACATTCACATATAGAGTGTCTATGGTTGTTCCGAAATATATATAGATGTGTCGACATGATAGGTCGAAACATTGTATACGTGTCTATGGTATCTCAAGATTACATAATATACAATACAAGTTGATTAAGTTATGGTTGGAATAGATTTGTTACCAATTTTCACGTAGCTAAAATGAGAAAAATTATCCAATCTTGTTTTACCCATAACTTCTTCATTTTAAATCCGTTTTGAGTGAATCAAATTGCTATGGTTTCATATTGAACTCTATTTTATGAATCTAAACACAAAAAGTATAGGTTTATAGTCGGAAAAATAAGTTACAAGTCGTTTTTGTAAAGGTAGTCATTTCAGTCGAAAGAACGACGTCTAGATGACCATTTTAGAAAATATACTTCCACTTTGAGTTTAACCATAATTTTTGGATATAGTTTCATGTTCATAATAAAAATCATTTTCTCAGAATAACAACTTTTAAATCAAAGTTTATCATAGTTTTTAATTAACTAACCCAAAACAGCCCGCAGTGTTACTACGACGGCGTAAATCCGGTTTTACGGTGTTTTTCGTGTTTCCAGGTTTTAAATCATTAAGTTAGCATATCATATAGATATAGAACATGTGTTTAGTTGATTTTAAAAGTCAAGTTAGAAGGATTAACTTTTGTTTGCGAACAAGTTTAGAATTAACTAAACTATGTTCTAGTGATTACAAGTTTAAACCTTCGAATAAGATAGCTTTATATGTATGAATCGAATGATGTTATGAACATCATTACTACCTTAATTTCCTTGGATAAACCTACTGGAAAAGAGAAAAATGGATCTAGCTTCAATGGATCCTTGGATGGTTCGAAGTTCTTGAAGCAGAATCATGACACGAAAACAAGTTCAAGTAAGATCATCACTTGAAATAAGATTGTTATAGTTATAGAAATTGAACCAAAGTTTGAATATGATTATTACCTTGTATTAGAATGATAACCTACTGTAAGAAACAAAGATTTCTTGAGGTTGGATGATCACCTTACAAGATTGGAAGTGAGCTAGCAAACTTGAAAGTATTCTTGATTTTATGAAACTAGAACTTTTGGAATTTATGAAGAACACTTAGAACTTGAAGATAGAACTTGAGAGAGATCAATTAGATGAAGAAAATTGAAGAATGAAAGTGTTTGTAGGTGTTTTTGGTCGTTGGTGTATGGATTAGATATAAAGGATATGTAATTTTGTTTTCATGTAAATAAGTCATGAATGATTACTCATATTTTTGTAATTTTATGAGATATTTCTTGCTAGTTGCCAAATGATGGTTCCCACATGTGTTAGGTGACTCACATGGGCTGCTAAGAGCTGATCATTGGAGTGTATATACCAATAGTACATACATCTAAAAGCTGTGTATTGTACGAGTACGAATACGGGTGCATACGAGTAGAATTGTTGATGAAACTGAACGAGGATGTAATTGTAAGCATTTTTGTTAAGTAGAAGTATTTTGATAAGTGTATTGAAGTCTTTCAAAAGTGTATAAATACATATTAAAACACTACATGTATATACATTTTAACTGAGTCGTTAAGTCATCGTTAGTCGTTACATGTAAGTGTTGTTTTGAAACCTTTAGGTTAACGATCTTGTTAAATGTTGTTAACCCAATGTTTATAATATCAAATGAGATTTTAAATTATTATATTATCATGATATTATCATGTATGAATATCTCTTAATATGATATATATACATTAAATGTCTTTACAACGATAATCGTTACATATATGTCTCGTTTAAAAATCATTAAGTTAGTAGTCTTGTTTTTACATATGTAGTTCATTGTTAATATACTTTATGATATGTTTTCTTATCATAGTATCATGTTAACTATATATATATATCCATATATATGTCATCATATAGTTTTTACAAGTTTTAACGTTCGTGAATCACCGATCAACTTGGGTGGTCAATTGTCTATATGAAACATATTTCAATTAATCAAGTCTTAACAAGTTTGATTGCTTAACATGTTGGAAACATTTAATCATGTAAACATCAATCTCAATTAATATATATAAACATGGAAAAGTTCGGGTCACTACAGTACCTACCCGTTAAATAAATTTCGTCCCGAAATTTTAAGCTGTTGAAGGTGTTGACGAATCTTCTGGAAATAGATGCGGGTATTTCTTCTTCATCTGATCTTCACGCTCCCAGGTGAACTCGGGTCCTCTACGAGCATTCCATCGAACCTTAACAATTGGTATCTTGTTTTGCTTAAGTCTTTTAACCTCACGATCCATTATTTCGACGGGTTCTTCGATGAATTGGAGTTTTTCGTTGATTTGGATTTCATCTAACGGAATAGTGAGATCTTCTTTAGCAAAACATTTCTTCAAATTCGAGACGTGGAAAGTGTTATGTACAGCCGCGAGTTGTTGAGGTAACTCAAGTCGGTAAGCTACTGGTCCGACACGATCAATAATCTTGAATGGTCCAATATACCTTGGATTTAATTTCCCTCGTTTACCAAATCGAACAACGCCTTTCCAAGGTGAAACTTTAAGCATGACCATCTCTCCAATTTCAAATTCTATATCTTTTCTTTTAATGTCAGCGTAGCTCTTTTGTCGACTTTGAGCGGTTTTCAATCGTTGTTGAATTTGGATGATCTTCTCGGTAGTTTCTTGTATAATCTCCGGACCCGTAATCTGTCTATCCCCCACCTCACTCCAACAAATCGGAGACCTGCACTTTCTACCATAAAGTGCTTCAAACGGCGCCATCTCAATGCTTGAATGGTAGCTGTTGTTGTAGGAAAATTCTGCTAACGGTAGATGTCGATCCCAACTGTTTCCGAAATCAATAACACATGCTCGTAGCATGTCTTCAAGCGTTTGTATCGTCCTTTCGCTCTACCCATCAGTTTGTGGATGATAGGCAGTACTCATGTCTAGACGAGTTCCTAATGCTTGCTGTAATGTCTGCCAGAATCTTGAAATAAATCTGCCATCCCTATCAGAGATAATAGAGATTGGTATTCCATGTCTAGAGACGACTTCCTTCAAATACACTCGTGCTAACTTCTCCATCTTGTCATCTTCTCTTATTGGTAGGAAGTGTGCTGATTTGGTGAGACGATCAACTATTACCCAAATAGTATCAAAACCACTTGCAGTCCTTGGCAATTTAGTGATGAAATCCATGGTAATGTTTTCCCATTTCCATTCCGGGATTTCGGGTTGTTGAAGTAGACCTGATGGTTTCTGATGCTCAGCTTTGACCTTAGAACACGTCAAACATTCTCCTACATATTTAGCAACATCGGCTTTCATACCCGGCCACCAAAAATGTTTCTTGAGATCCTTGTACATCTTCCCCGTTCCAGGATGTATTGAGTATCTGGTTTTATGAGCTTCTCTAAGTACCATTTCTCTCATATCTCCAAATTTTGGTACCCAAATCCTTTCAGCCCTATACCGGGTTCCGTCTTCCCGAATATTAAGATGCTTCTCCGATCCTTTGGGTATTTCATCCTTTAAATTTCCCTCTTTTAAAACTCCTTGTTGCGCCTCCTTTATTTGAGTAGTAATGTTATTATGAATCATTATATTCATAGATTTTACTCGAATGGGTTCTCTATCCTTCCTGCTCAAGGCATCGGCTACCACATTTGCCTTCCCCGGGTGGTAACGAATCTCAAAATCGTAATCATTCAATAATTCAATCCACCTACGCTGCCTCATATTCAGTTGTTTCTGATTAAATATGTGTTGAAGACTTTTGTGGTCGGTATATATAATACTTTTGACCCCATATAAGTAGTGCCTCCAAGTCTTTAATGCAAAAACAACCGCGCCTAATTCCAAATCATGCGTCGTATAATTTTGTTCGTGAATCTTCAATTGTCTAGACGCATAAGCAATCACCTTCGTTCGTTGCATTAATACACAACCGAGACCTTGCTTTGATGCGTCACAATAAATCACAAAATCATCATTCCCTTCAGGCAATGACAATATAGGTGCCGTAGTTAGCTTTTTCTTCAATAACTGAAACGCTTTCTCTTGTTCATCATTCCATTCAAATTTCTTCCCTTTATGCGTTAATGCAGTCAAGGGTTTTGCTATTCTGGAAAAGTCTTGGATGAACCTTCTGTAGTAACCAGCTAGTCCTAAAAACTGGCGTATGTGTTTTGGAGTTTTCGGGGTTTCCCACTTTTCAACAGTTTCTATCTTTGCCGAATCCACCTTAATACCTTCTTTGTTCACTATGTGACCGAGGAATTGAACTTCTTCCAACCAAAATGCACACTTTGAAAACTTAGCGTACAATTCTTCCTTCCTCAATACTTCTAACACCTTTCTCAAATGTTCACCGTGTTCTTGGTCATTCTTTGAGTAAATAAGTATGTCATCAATGAAAACAATGACAAACTTGTCAAGGTATGGTCCACACACTCGGTTCATAAGGTCCATGAACACAGCTGGTGCATTAGTTAAACCAAACGGCATGACCATAAACTCGTAATGACCGTAACGTGTTCTGAAAGCAGTCTTTGGAATATCATCTTCTTTCACCCGCATTTGATGATACCCGGAACGTAAGTCAATCTTTGAATAAACAGACGAGCCTTGTAGTTGATCAAATAAGTCGTCGATTCTCGGTAGTGGGTAGCGGTTCTTAATGGTAAGTTTGTTCAACTCTCGGTAGTCGATACACAACCTGAATGTACCATCTTTCTTCTTGACAAACAAAACAGGAGCTCCCCACGGTGATGTGCTTGGTCGAATGAAACCACGCTCTAAAAGTTCTTGTAATTGGCTTTGCAGTTCTTTCATCTCGCTGGGTGCGAGTCTGTAAGGAGCACGAGCTATTGGTGCAGCTCCTGGTACAAGATCTATTTGAAATTCAACGGATCGATGTGGGGGTAATCCCGGTAATTCTTTCGGAAATACATCGGGAAATTCTTTTGCAATGGGAACATCATTGATGCTCTTTTCTTCAGTTTGTACTTTCTCGACGTGTGCTAGAACAGCATAGCAACCTTTTCTTATTAGTTTTTGTGCCTTCAAATTACTAATAAGATGTAGCTTCGTGTTGCCCTTTTCTCCGTACACCATTAAGGGTTTTCCTTTTTCTCGTATAATGCGAATTGCATTTTTGTAACAAACGATCTCCGCTTTCACTTCTTTCAACCAGTCCATACCGATTATCACATCAAAACTCCCTAACTCTACTGGTATCAAATCAATCTTAAATGTTTCGCTAACCAGTTTAATTTCTCGATTCCGACATATATTATCTGCTGAAATTAATTTACCATTTGCTAATTCGAGTAAAAATTTACTATCCAAAGGCGTCAATGGACAACTTAATTTAGCACAAAAATCTCTACTCATATAGCTTCTATCCGCACCCGAATCAAATAAAACGTAAGCAGATTTATCGTCAATAAGAAACGTACCCGTAACAAGCTCCGGGTCTTCCTGTGCCTCTACCGCATTAATATTGAAAACTCTTCCACGGCCTTGTCCATTCGTGTTCTCCTGGTTCGGGCAATTTCTAATAATGTGGCCTGGTTTTCCACATTTATAACAAACTACATTGGCATAACTTGCTCCGACACTACTTGCTCCGCCATTACTCGTTCCGACACCATTTGTTCCTTTCGTTCTATTAACCCCTGGTCCGTAGACCTCACACTTCGCCGCGCTATGACCATTTCTTTTACACTTGTTGCAAAATTTGGTGCAGAACCCCGAGTGATTCTTTTCACACCTTTGGCATAGTTGCTTCTGATTGTTGTTGTTGTTGCGGTTATTATTGTTGTTGGGATGATTGTTGTAGTTGCTGTTGTTGTTGTTGTTGTTGTTGTTGGGCCGTTTGTTGTAGTTGCGATTGATGTTGCGATTGTTGGGATAATTGTTGCGATTATTGTTGTAATTGCTGTTGTTGTTGTATTGGTGATTCTTATCACCGTTTTCATCCCACTTTCTTTTGATTTGCTTCACATTGGCCTCTTCAGCAGTCTGTTCTTTAATTCTTTCTTCAATCTGGTTCACTAGTTTGTGAGCCATTCTACATGCCTGTTGTATGGAGGCGGGCTCGTGTGAACTTATATCTTCTTGGATTCTTTCCGGTAATCCTTTCACAAACGCGTCGATCTTCTCTTCCTCATCTTCGAATGCTCCCGGACACAATAGGCACAATTCTGTGAATCGTCTTTCGTACGTGGTAATATCAAATCCTTGGGTTCGTAACCCTCTAAGTTCTGTCTTGAGCTTATTGACCTCGGTTCTGGGACGGTACTTCTCGTTCATCAAGTGCTTGAATGCTGACCACGGTAGTGCGTACGCATCATCTTGTCCCACTTGCTCTAGATAGGTATTCCACCATGTTAACGCAGAACCTGTGAAGGTATGCGTAGCGTACTTCACTTTGTCCTCTTCAGTACACTTACTTATGGCAAACACCGATTCAACCTTCTCGGTCCACCGTTTCAATCCGATCGGTCCTTCGGTTCCATCAAATTCCAAAGGTTTGCAGGCAGTGAATTCTTTGTAGGTGCATCCTACACGATTTCCTGTACTGCTAGATCCAAGGTTATTGTTGGTATGTAGCGCAGCCTGTACTGCGGCTATGTTTGAAGCTAGAAAAGTACGGAATTCCTCTTCATTCATATTCAAGGTGTGTCGAGTAGTCGGTGCCATTTCCTTCAAAATAGTTAAATGGAACAAGTTAATCATACAGAATATTAAGAGTAGTTAATAGTATTTCGTAGCATAATATGAACTCATTTATAAAAGCTTTTTCTTCATATTAGCGTTTTATAAGTTTAAATTCGGGTAGTACCTACCCGTTAAGTTCATACTTAGTAGCTAATATACAATTCAACTACTACAATTCTATATGAAAAACTGATTATAATAATATTTCGCATTCAAACTTTTATACAATATTTTACAAACTTACAATACCGCTTATTTTACATAAAGCATGAAATATAGCACACAATAACTTTGATACAAGATAGTTGTGAAGACAATTCTAGCTAGTACACAAGTCGTTCAGCAAAGGCAATAAAAACACGTAATTCATACGTCCAGAAACAAGTCATGCATTCTGGTTTTACTAGGACTACTTCCCATCCTTGGTCTTGTGCAACATAACCGTTATGGCCGTTGATAAGACAGCGTGTTGTAACGTCATCAAAGGGACGAGGGTTACGTAATGTCCAACAGTCCCGTAATAATCTAAAAACCTCATTTCTTACCCCAATTACCGACTCCGTCACTTGTGGAAACGTTTTGTTTAATAGTTGTAGCCCGATGTTCTTGTTCTCACTTTGGTGAGAAGCGAACATTACTAATCCGTAAGCATAACATGCTTCTTTATGTTGCATGTTAGCCGCTTTTTCTAAATCACGAAGTCCAATATTCGGATATATTGAGTCAAAATAATTTCTTAACCCGTTGCGTAAAATAGCATTTGGGTTCCCCGCAATATATGCGTCAAAGTAAACACATCGTAACTTATGGGTTTCCCAATGTGATATCCCCCATCTTTCAAACGAAAGTCTCTTATAAACCAAGACATTCTTGGAACGTTCTTCGAATGTCTTACAAACTGATCTCGCCTTAAATAGTTGTGCCGAAGAATTCTGGCCGACTCTAGACAAGATTTCATCAATCATGTCTCCGGGTAGGTCTCTTAAAATATTGGGTTGTCTATCCATTTTGTGTTTTTAAACTGTAAAATAGACAAGAGTTAGATTCATAAAAAAATACTTATTAATACAAGCAATTTTTACATATATCATAAAGCATAAGAACACTATATTACATATATTACACCACACGAATACAACTATCTTATTCCGACTCGCTCGTTTCTTCTTCTTCGGTTTTGGTTCGTTTTGCCAAGTTTCTAGGGATATATGATGTTCCCCTAATACGAGCCGTCGTTGTCCACATTGGTTTAGAAAAACCTGGTGGTTTAGAGGTTCCCGGGTCATTGTTACAACTTAAGGACTTCGGGGGTTGACGATACATATAAAGTTCATCGGGGTTGGAATTAGATTTCTCTATTTTTATGCCCTTTCCCTTATTATTTTCTTTTGCCTTTTTAAATTCAGTTGGGGTAATTTCTATAACATCATCGGAATTCTCGTCGGAATCCGATTCATCGGAGAATTGGTAATCCTCCCAATATTTTGCTTCCTTGGCGGAAACACCATTGACCATAATTAACTTTGGTCGGTTGGTTGAGGATTTTCTTTTACTTAACCGTTTTATTATTTCCCCCACCGGTTCTATTTCTTCATCCGGTTCTGATTCTTCTTCTGGTTCCGATTCTTCTTCCGGTTCCGACTCTTCTTCCGGTTCCTCTTCGGGAACTTGTGAATCAGTCCACAAATCATTCCAATTTACATTTGACTCTTCATTATTATTAGGTGAGTCAATGGGACTTGTTCTAGAGGTAGACATCTATCACATAATATCAAACACGTTAAGAGATTAATATATCACATAATATTCATATGTTAAAAATATATAGTTTCCAACAAAAATGTTAAGCAATCATTTTTAAAGAAAACACGGTCGAAGTCCAGACTCACTAATGCATCCTAACAAACTCGATAAGACACACTAATGCAAATTTTCTGGTTCTCTAAGACCAACGCTCGGATACCAACTGAAATGTCCCGTTCTTATTGATTAAAAACGTTCCATATTAATTGATTTCGTTGCGAGGTTTTGACCTCTATATGAGACGTTTTTCAAAGACTGCATTCATTTTTAAACAAACCATAACCTTTATTTCATCAATAAAGGTTTAAAAAGCTTTACGTAGATTATCAAATAATGATAATCTAAAATATCCTGTTTACACACGACCATTACATAATGGTTTACAATACAAATATGTTACAACAAAATAAGTTTCTTGAATGCAGTTTTTACACAATATCATACAAGCATGGACTCCAAATCTTGTCCTTATTTAAGTATGCGACAGCGGAAGCTCTTAATAATCACCTGAGAATAAACATGCTTAAAACGTCAACAAAAATGTTGGTGAGTTATAGGTTTAACCTATATATATCAAATCGTAACAATAGACCACAAGATTTCATATTTCAATACACATCCCATACATAGAGATAAAAATCATTCATATGGTGAACACCTGGTAACCGACAATAACAAGATGCATATATAAGAATATCCCCATCATTCCGGGACACCCTTCGGATATGATATAAATTTCGAAGTACTAAAGCATCCGGTACTTTGGATGGGGTTTGTTAGGCCCAATAGATCTACCTTTAGGATTCGCGTCAATTAGGGTGTCTGTTCCCTAATTCTTAGATTACCAGACTTAATAAAAAGGGGCATATTCGATTTCGATAATTCAACCATAGAATGTAGTTTCACGTACTTGTGTCTATTTTGTAAATCATTTATAAAACCTGCATGTATTCTCATCCCAAAAATATTAGATTTTAAAAGTGGGACTATAACTCACTTTCACAGATTTTTACTTCGTCGGGAAGTAAGACTTGGCCACTGTTGATTCACGAACCTATAACAATATATACATATATATTAAAGTATGTTCAAAATATATTTACAACACTTTTAATATATTTTGATGTTTTAAGTTTATTAAGTCAGCTGTCCTCGTTAGTAACCTATAACTAGTTGTCCACAGTTAGATGTACAGAAATAAATCAATAAATATTATCTTGAATCAATCCACGACCCAGTGTATACGTATCTCAGTATTGATCACAACTCAAACTATATATATTTTGGAATCAACCTCAACCCTGTATAGCTAACTCCAACATTCACATATAGAGTGTCTATGGTTGTTCCGAAATATATATAGATGTGTCGACATGATAGGTCGAAACATTGTATACGTGTCTATGGTATCTCAAGATTACATAATATACAATACAAGTTGATTAAGTTATGGTTGGAATAGATTTGTTACCAATTTTCACGTAGCTAAAATGAGAAAAATTATCCAATCTTGTTTTACCCATAACTTCTTCATTTTAAATCCGTTTTGAGTGAATCAAATTGCTATGGTTTCATATTGAACTCTATTTTATGAATCTAAACACAAAAAGTATAGGTTTATAGTCGGAAAAATAAGTTACAAGTCGTTTTTGTAAAGGTAGTCATTTCAGTCGAAAGAACGACGTCTAGATGACCATTTTAGAAAATATACTTCCACTTTGAGTTTAACCATAATTTTTGGATATAGTTTCATGTTCATAATAAAAATCATTTTCTCAGAATAACAACTTTTAAATCAAAGTTTATCATAGTTTTTAATTAACTAACCCAAAACAGCCCGCAGTGTTACTACGACGGCGTAAATCCGGTTTTACGGTGTTTTTCGTGTTTCCAGGTTTTAAATCATTAAGTTAGCATATCATATAGATATAGAACATGTGTTTAGTTGATTTTAAAAGTCAAGTTAGAAGGATTAACTTTTGTTTGCGAACAAGTTTAGAATTAACTAAACTATGTTCTAGTGATTACAAGTTTAAACCTTCGAATAAGATAGCTTTATATGTATGAATCGAATGATGTTATGAACATCATTACTACCTTAATTTCCTTGGATAAACCTACTGGAAAAGAGAAAAATGGATCTAGCTTCAATGGATCCTTGGATGGTTCGAAGTTCTTGAAGCAGAATCATGACACGAAAACAAGTTCAAGTAAGATCATCACTTGAAATAAGATTGTTATAGTTATAGAAATTGAACCAAAGTTTGAATATGATTATTACCTTGTATTAGAATGATAACCTACTGTAAGAAACAAAGATTTCTTGAGGTTGGATGATCACCTTACAAGATTGGAAGTGAGCTAGCAAACTTGAAAGTATTCTTGATTTTATGAAACTAGAACTTTTGGAATTTATGAAGAACACTTAGAACTTGAAGATAGAACTTGAGAGAGATCAATTAGATGAAGAAAATTGAAGAATGAAAGTGTTTGTAGGTGTTTTTGGTCGTTGGTGTATGGATTAGATATAAAGGATATGTAATTTTGTTTTCATGTAAATAAGTCATGAATGATTACTCATATTTTTGTAATTTTATGAGATATTTCTTGCTAGTTGCCAAATGATGGTTCCCACATGTGTTAGGTGACTCACATGGGCTGCTAAGAGCTGATCATTGGAGTGTATATACCAATAGTACATACATCTAAAAGCTGTGTATTGTACGAGTACGAATACGGGTGCATACGAGTAGAATTGTTGATGAAACTGAACGAGGATGTAATTGTAAGCATTTTTGTTAAGTAGAAGTATTTTGATAAGTGTATTGAAGTCTTTCAAAAGTGTATAAATACATATTAAAACACTACATGTATATACATTTTAACTGAGTCGTTAAGTCATCGTTAGTCGTTACATGTAAGTGTTGTTTTGAAACCTTTAGGTTAACGATCTTGTTAAATGTTGTTAACCCAATGTTTATAATATCAAATGAGATTTTAAATTATTATATTATCATGATATTATCATGTATGAATATCTCTTAATATGATATATATACATTAAATGTCTTTACAACGATAATCGTTACATATATGTCTCGTTTAAAAATCATTAAGTTAGTAGTCTTGTTTTTACATATGTAGTTCATTGTTAATATACTTTATGATATGTTTTCTTATCATAGTATCATGTTAACTATATATATATATCCATATATATGTCATCATATAGTTTTTACAAGTTTTAACGTTCGTGAATCACCGATCAACTTGGGTGGTCAATTGTCTATATGAAACATATTTCAATTAATCAAGTCTTAACAAGTTTGATTGCTTAACATGTTGGAAACATTTAATCATGTAAACATCAATCTCAATTAATATATATAAACATGGAAAAGTTCGGGTCACTACAGTAATTGGGGTAAGAAATGAGGTTTTTAGATTGTTAAGGGACTGTTGGACATTACGTAACCCTCGTCCCTTTGATGACGTTACAACACGCTGTCTTATCAACGGCCATAACGGTTATGTTCCACAAGACCAAGGATGGGAAGTAATCCTAGTAAAACCAGAATGCATGACTTGTTTCTGGACGTATGAATTACGTGTCTTTATTGCCTTTGCTGAACGACTTGTGTACTAGCTAGAATTATCTTCACAACCATCTTGTATCAAATTTATTGTGTGCTATATTTCATGCTATATGTAAAATAAGCGGTATTGTAAGCTTGTAAAATATTGTGTAAAAGTTTGAACGCGAAATATTATTATAATCAGTTTTTCATATAGAATTGTAGTAGTTGAATTGTATATTAGCTACTAAATATGAACTTAACGGGTAGGTACTACCCGAATTTAAACTTATAAAACGCTAATATGAAGAAAAAGCATTTATAAATGAGTTCATATTATGCTACGAAATACTATTAACTACTCTTAATATTCTGTATGATTAACTTGTTCCATTTGACTATTTTGAAGGAAATGGCACCGACTACTCGACACACCGTGAATATGAATGAAGAGGAATTCCGTACTTTTCTAGCTTCAAACATAGCCGCAGTACAGGCTGCGCTACATACCAACAATAACCTTGGATCTAGCAGTACAGGAAATCGTGTAGGATGCACCTACAAAGAATTAACTGCCTGCAAACCTTTGGAATTTGATGGAACCGAAGGACCGATCGGATTGAAACGGTGGACCGAGAAGGTCGAATCGGTGTTTGCCATAAGTAAGTGTACTGAAGAGGACAAAGTGAAGTACGCTACGCATACCTTCACAGGTTCTGCGTTAACATGGTGGAATACCTATCTAGAGCAAGTGGGACAAGACGATGCGTACGCACTACCATGGTCAGCATTCAAGCACTTGATGAACGAGAAGTACCGTCCCAGAACCGAGGTCAATAAGCTAAAGACAGAACTTAGAGGGTTACGAACCCAAGGATTTGATATTACCACGTACGAAAGACGATTCACAGAATTGTGCCTATTGTGTCCGGGAGCATTCGAAGATGAGGAAGAGAAGATCGACGCGTTTGTGAAAGGATTACCGGAAAGAATCCAAGAAGATATAAGTTCACACGAGCCCGCCTCCATACAACAGGCATGTAGAATGGCTCACAAACTAGTGAACCAGATTGAAGAAAGAATTAAAGAACAGACTGCTGAAGAGGCCAATGTGAAGCAAGTCAAAAGAAAGTGGGAGGAAAACGGTGATAAGAATCACCAATACAACAACAACAACAATTACAACAATAATCGCAACAATTATCCCAACAATCGCAACATCAATCGCAACTACAACAAACGGCCCAACAACAACAACAACAACAACAACAGTAACTACAACAATCATCCCAACAACAATAATAACCGTAACAACAACAACAACAATCAGAAGCAGCTATGCCAAAGGTGTGAAAAGTATCACTCGGGGTTCTGCACCAAATTTTGCAACAAGTGTAAAAGAAATGGTCATAGCGCGGCGAAGTGTGAGGTCTACGGACCAGGGGTTAATAGAACGAAAGGAACAAATGGTGTCGGAACGAGTAATGGGGGAGCAAGTAGTGTCGGAGCAAGTTATGCCAATGTAGTTTGTTATAAATGTGGAAAACCGGGCCACATTATTAGAAATTGCCCGAACCAGGAGAACACGAATGGACAAGGCCGCGGAAGAGTTTTCAATATTAATGCGACAGAGGCACAGGAAGACCCGGAGCTTGTTACGGGTACGTTTCTTATTGACAATAAATCTGCTTACGTTTTATTTGATTCGGGTGCGGATAGAAGCTATATGAGTAGAGATTTTTGTGCTAAATTAAGTTGTCCATTGACGCCTTTGGATAGTAAATTTTTACTCGAATTAGCAAATGGTAAATTAATTTCAGCAGATAATATATGTCGGAATCGAGAAATTAAACTGGTTAGCAAAACATTTAAGATTGATTTGATACCAGTAGAGTTAGGGAGTTTTGATGTGATAATCGGTATGGACTGGTTGAAAGAAGTGAAAGCAGAGATCGTTTGTTACAAAAATGCAATTCGCATTATACGAGAAAACGGAAAACCCTTAATGGTGTACGGAGAAAAGGGCAACACGAAGCTACATCTTATTAGTAATTTGAAGGCACAAAAACTAATAAGAAAAGGTTTCTATGCTGTTCTAGCACACGTCGAGAAAGTACAAACTGAAGAAAAGAGCATCAATGATGTTCCCATTGCAAAAGAATTTCCCGATGTATTTCCGAAAGAATTACCGGGATTACCCCCACATCGATCCGTTGAATTTCAAATAGATCTTGTACCAGGAGCTGCACCAATAGCTCGTGCTCCTTACAGACTCGCACCCAGCGAGATGAAAGAACTGCAAAGCCAATTACAAGAACTTTTAGAGCGTGGTTTCATTCGACCAAGCACATCACCGTGGGAAGCTCCTGTTTTGTTTGTCAAGAAGAAAGATGGTACATTCAGGTTGTGTATCGACTACCGAGAGTTGAACAAACTTACCATCAAGAACCGCTACCCACTACCGAGAATCGACGACTTATTTGATCAACTACAAGGCTCGTCTGTTTATTCAAAGATTGACTTACGTTCCGGGTATCATCAAATGCGGGTGAAAGAAGATGATATTTCAAAGACTGCTTTCAGAACACGTTACGGTCATTACGAGTTTATGGTCATGCCATTTGGTTTAACTAATGCACCAGCTGTGTTCATGGACCTTATGAACTGAGTGTGTGGACCATACCTTGACAAGTTTGTCATTGTTTTCATTGATGACATACTTATTTACTCAAAGAATGATCAAGAGCACGAAGAACATTTGAGAAAAGTGTTAGAAGTATTGAGGAAGGAAGAATTGTACGCTAAGTTTTCAAAGTGTGCATTTTGGTTGGAAGAAGTTCAATTCCTCGGTCACATAGTGAACAAAGAAGGTATTAAGGTGGATCCGGCAAAGATAGAAACTGTTGAAAAGTGGGAAACCCCGAAAACTCCGAAACACATACGCCAGTTTTTAGGACTAGCTGGTTACTACAGAAGGTTCATCCAAGACTTTTCCAGAATAGCAAAACCCTTGACTGCATTAACGCATAAAGGGAAGAAATTTGAATGGAATGATGAACAAGAGAAAGCGTTTCAGTTATTGAAGAAAAAGCTAACTACGGCACCTATATTGTCATTGCCTGAAGGGAATGATGATTTTGTGATTTATTGTGACGCATCAAAGCAAGTTCTCGGTTGTGTATTAATGCAACGAACGAAGATGATTGCTTATGCGTCTAGACAATTGAAGATTCACGAACAAAATTATACGACGCATGATTTGGAATTAGGCGCGGTTGTTTTTGCATTAAAGACTTGGAGGCACTACTTATATGGGGTCAAAAGTATTATATATACCGACCACAAAAGTCTTCAACACATATTTAATCAGAAACAACTGAATATGAGGCAGCGTAGGTGGATTGAATTGTTGAATGATTACGACTTTGAGATTCGTTACCACCCGGGAAAGGCAAATGTGGTAGCCGATGCCTTGAGCAGGAAGGACAGAGAACCCATTCGAGTAAAATCTATGAATATAATGATTCATAATAACCTTACTACTCAAATAAAGGAGGCGCAACAAGGAGTTTTAAAAAAGGGAAATTTAAAGGATGAAATACCCAAAGGATCGGAGAAGCATCTTCATATTCGGGAAGACGGAACCCGGTATAGGGCTGAAAGGATTTGGGTACCAAAATTTGGAGATATGAGAGAAATGGTACTTAGAGAAGCTCATAAAACCAGATACTCAATACATCCTGGAACGGGGAAGATGTACAAGGATCTCAAGAAACATTTTTGGTGGCCGGGTATGAAAGCCGATGTTACTAAATACGTAGGAGAATGTTTGACGTGTTCTAAGGTCAAAGCTGAGCATCAGAAACCATCAGGTCTACTTCAACAACCCGAAATCCCGGAATGGAAATGGGAAAACATTACCATGGATTTCATCACTAAATTGCCAAGGACTGCAAGTGGTTTTGATACTATTTGGGTAATAGTTGATCGTCTCACCAAATCAGCACACTTCCTGCCAATAAGAGAAGATGACAAGATGGAGAAGTTAGCATGACTGTATTTGAAGGAAGTCATCTCCAGACATGGAATACCAATCTCTATTATCTCTGATAGGGATGGCAGATTTATTTCAAGATTCTGGCAGACATTACAGCAAGCATTAGGAACTCGTCTAGACATGAGTACTGCCTATCATCCACAAACTGATGGGCAGAGCGAAAGGACGATACAAACGCTTGAAGACATACTACGAGCATGTGTTATTGATTTCGGAAACAGTTGGGATCGACATCTACCGTTAGCAGAATTTTCCTACAACAACAGCTACCATTCAAGCATTGAGATGGCGCCGTTTGAAGCACTTTATGGTAGAAAGTGCAGGTCTCCGATTTGTTGGAGTGAAGTGGGGGATAGACAAATTACGGGTCCGGAGATTATACAAGAAACTACCGAGAAGATCATCCAAATTCAACAACGGTTGAAAACCGCCCAAAGTCGACAAAAGAGCTACGCTGACATTAAAAGAAAAGATATAGAATTTGAAATTGGAGAGATGGTCATGCTTAAAGTTGCACCTTGGAAAGGCGTTGTTCGATTTGGTAAACGAGGGAAATTAAATCCAAGGTATATTGGACCATTCAAGATTATTGATCGTATCAGACCAGTAGCTTACCGACTTGAGTTACCTCAACAACTCGCGGCTGTACATAACACTTTCCACGTCTCGAATTTGAAGAAATGTTTTGCTAAAGAAGATATCACTATTCCGTTAGATGAAATCCAAATCAACGAAAAACTTCAATTCATCGAAGAACCCGTCGAAATAATGGATCGTGAGGTTAAAAGACTTAAGCAAAACAAGATACCAATTGTTAAGGTTTGATGGAATGCTCGTAGAGGACCCGAGTTCACCTGGGAATGTGAAGATCAGATGAAGAAGAAATACCCGCATATATTTCCAGAAGATTCGTCAACACCTTCAACAGCTTAAAATTTCGGGACGAAATTTATTTAACGGGTAGGTACTGTAGTGACCCGAACTTTTCCATGTTTATATATATTAATTGAGATTGATATTTACATGATTAAATGTTTCCAACATGTTAAGCAATCAAACTTGTTAAGACTTGATTAATTGAAATATGTTTCATATAGACAATTGACCACCCAAGTTGACCGGTGATTCACGAACGTTAAAACTTGTAAAAACTATATGATGACATATATATGGATATATATATAGTTAACATGATACTATGATAAGTAAAAATATCATTAAGTATATTAACAATGAACTACATATGTAAAAACAAGACTACTAACTTAATGATTTTTAAACGAGACATATATGTAACGATTATCGTTGTAAAGACATTTAATGTATATATATATCATATTAAGAGATATTCATACATGATAATATCATGATAATATAATAATTTAAAATCTCATTTGATATTATAAACATTGGGTTAACAACATTTAACAAGATCGTTAACCTAAAGGTTTCAAAACAACACTTACATGTAACGACTAACGATGACTTAACGACTCAGTTAAAATGTATATACATGTAGTGTTTTAATATGCATTTATAAACTTTTGAAAGACTTCAATACACTTATCAAAATACTTCTACTTAACAAAAATGCTTACAATTACATCCTCGTTCAGTTTCATCAACAATTCTACTCGTATGCACCCGTATTCGTACTCGTACAATACACAGCTTTTAGATGTATGTACTATTGGTATATACACTCCAATGATCAGCTCTTAGCAGCCCATGTGAGTCACCTAACACATGTGGGAACCATCATTTGGCAACTAGCATGAAATATCTCATAAAATTACAAAAATATGAGTAATCATTCATGACTTATTTACATGAAAACAAAATTACATATCCTTTATATCTAATCCATACACCAACGACCAAAAACACCTACAAACACTTTCATTCTTCAATTTTCTTCATCTAATTAATCTCTCTCAAGTTCTATCTTCAAGTTCTAAGTGTTCTTCATATATTCTACAAGTTCTAGTTACATAAAATCAAGAATACTTTCAAGTTTGCTAGCTCACTTCCAATCTTGTAAGGTGATCATCCAACCTCAAGAAATCTTTGTTTCTTACAGTAGGTTATCATTCTAATACAAGGTAATAATCATATTCAAACTTTGGTTCAATTTCTATAACTATAACAATCTTATTTCAAGTGATGATCTTACTTGAACTTGTTTTCGTGTCATGATTCTGCTTCAAGAACTTCGAGCCATCCAAGGATCCGTTGAAGCTAGATCCATTTTTCTCTTTTCCAGTAGGTTTATCCAAGGAACTTAATTTAGTAATGATGTTCATAACATCATTCGATTCATACATATAAAGCTATCTTATTCGAAGGTTTAAACTTGTAATCACTAGAACATAGTTTAGTTAATTCTAAACTTGTTCGCAAACAAAAGTTAATCCTTCTAACTTGACTTTTAAAATCAACTAAACACATGTTCTATATCTATATGATATGCTAACTTAATGATTTAAAACCTGGAAACACGAAAAACACCGTAAAACCGGATTTACGCCGTCGTAGTAACACCGCGGGCTGTTTTGGGTTAGTTAATTAAAAACTATGATAAACTTTGATTTAAAAGTTGTTATTCTGAGAAAATGATTTTTATTATGAACATGAAACTATATACAAAAATTATGGTTAAACTCAAAGTGGAAGTATGTTTTCTAAAATGGTCATCTAGACGTCGTTCTTTCGACTGAAATGACTACCTTTACAAAAATGACTGGTAACTTATTTTTCCGACTATAAACCTATGCTTTTTCTGTTAAGATTCATAAAATAGAGTTCAATATGAAACCATAGCAATTTGATTCACTCAAAACGGATTTAAAATGAAGAAGTTATGGGTAAAACAAGATTGGATAATTTTTCTCTTTTTAGCTACGTGAAAATTGGTAACAAATCTATTCCAACCATAACTTAATCAACTTGTATTGTATATTATGTAATCTTGAGATACCATAGACACGTATACAACGTTTCGACCTATCATGTCGACACATCTATATATATTTCGGAACAACCATAGACACTCTATATGTGAATGTTGGAGTTAGCTATACAGGGTTGAGGTTGATTCCAAAATATATATAGTTTGAGTTGTGATCAATACTGAGATACGTATACACTGGGTCGTGGATTGATTCAAGATAATATTTATCGATTTATTTCTGTACATCTAACTGTGGACAACTAGTTGTAGGTTACTAACGAGGACAGCTGACTTAATAAACTTAAAACATCAAAATATATTAAAAGTGTTGTAAATATATTTTGAACATACTTTAATATATATATGTATATATTGTTATAGGTTCGTGAATCAACAGTGGCCAAGTCTTACTTCTCGACGAAGTAAAAATCTGTGAAAGTGAGTTATAGTCCCACTTTTAAAATCTAATATTTTTGGGATGAGAATACATGCAGGTTTTATAAATGATTTACAAAATAGGCACAAGTACGCGAAACTACATTCTATGGTTGAATTATCGAAATCGAATATGCCCCTTTTTATTAAGTCTGGTAATCTAAGAATTTGGGAACAGACACCCTAATTGACGCGAATCCTAAAGATAGATCTATTGGGCCTAACAAACCCCATCCAAAGTACCGGATGCTTTAGTACTTCGAAATTTATATCATATCCGAAGGGTGTCCCGGAATGATGGGGATATTCTTATATATGCATCTTGTTAATGTCGGTTACCAGGTGTTCACCATATGAATGATTTTTATCTCTATGTATGGGATGTGTATTGAAATATGAAATCTTGTGGTCTATTGTTACGATTTGATATATATAGGTTAAACCTATAACTCACCAACATTTTTGTTGACGTTTAAAGCATGTTTATTCTCAGGTGAATATTAAGAGCTTCCGCTGTTGCATACTAAAATAAGGACAAGATTTGGAGTCCATGTTTGTATGATATTGTGTAAAAACTGCATTCAAGAAACTGATTTCGATGTAACATATTTGTATTGTAAACCATTATGTAATGGTCGTGTGTAAACAGGATATTTTAGATTATCATTATTTGATAATCTACGTAAAGCTTTTTAAACCTTTATTTATGAAATAAAGGTTATGGTTTGTTTTAAAAATGAATGCAGTCTTTGAAAAACGTCTCATATAGAGGTCAAAACCTCGCAACGAAATCAATTAATATGGAACGTTTTTAATCAATAAGAACGGGACATTTCAGTTGGTATTCGAGCGTTGGTCTTAGAGAACCAGAATTTTTCATTAGTGTGTCTTATCGAGTTTGTTAGGATGCATTAGTGAGTCTGGATTTCGACCGTGTTTACTTGAAAAATGATTGCTTAACAAATTTTGTTGGAAACTATATATTTTTAACATGTGAATATTATGTGATATATTAATCTCTTAACGCGTTTGATATTATGTGATAGATGTCTACCTCTAGAACAAGTCCCATTGACTCACCTAATAATAATGAAGAGTCAAATGTAAATTGGAATGATTCGTGGACTGATTCACAAGTTCCCGAAGAGGAACCGGAAGAAGAGTCGGAACCGGAAGAAGAATCGGAACCGGAAGAAGAATCGGAACCGGATGAAGAAATAGAACCGGTGGGGGAAATAATAAAACGGTTAAGTAAAAGAAAATCCTCAACCAACCGACCAAGGTTAATTATGGTCAATGGTGTTTCCGCCAAGGAAGCAAAATATTAGGAGGATTACCAATTCTCCGATGAATCGGATTCCGACGAGAATTCCGATGATGTTATAGAAATTACCCCAACTGAATTTAAAAAGGCAAAAGAAAATAATAAGGGAATGGGCATAAAAATAGAGAAATCTAATTCCAACCCCGATGAACTTTATATGTATCGTCAACGCCCGAAGTCCTTAAGTTGTAACAATGATCCGGGAACCTCTAAACCACCAGGTTTTTCTAAACCAATGTGGACAACGACAGCTCGTATTAGGGGAACATCATATATCCCTAGAAACTTGGCAAAACGAACCAAAACCGAAGAAGAAGAAACGAGCGAGTCGGAATAAGATAGTTGTATTCGTGTGGTGTAATATATGTAATATAGTGTTCTTATGCTTTATGATATATGTAAAAATTGCTTGTATTAATAAGTATTTTTTTATGAATCTAACTCTTGTCTATTTTACAGTTTAAAAACACAAAATGGATAGACAACCCAATATTTTAAGAGACCTACCTGGAGACATGATTGATGAAATCTTGTCTAGAGTCGGCCAGAATTCCTCGGCACAACTATTTAAGGCGAGGTCAGTTTGTAAGACATTCGAAGAACGTTCCAAGAATGTCTTGGTTTATAAGAGACTTTCGTTTGAAAGATGGGGGATATCACATTGGGAAACCCATAAGTTACGATGTGTTTACTTTGACGCATATATTGCGGGGAACCCAAATGCTATTTTACGCAACGGGTTAAGAAATTATTTTGACTCAATATATCCGAATATTGGACTTCGTGATTTAGAAAAAGCGGCTAACATGCAACATAAAGAAGCATGTTATGCTTACGGATTAGTAATGTTCGCTTCTCACCAAAGTGAGAACAAGAACATCGGGCTACAACTATTAAACAAAACGTTTCCACAAGTGACGGAGTCGGTAATTGGGGTAAGAAATGAGGTTTTTAGATTATTACGGGACTGTTGGACATTACGTAACCCTCGTCCCTTTGACGACGTTACAACACGCTGTCTTATCAACGGCCATAACGGTTATGTTGCACAAGACCAAGGATGGGAAGTAGTCCTAGTAAAACCAGAATGCATGACTTGTTTCTGGACGTATGAATTACGTGTCTTTATTGCCTTTGCTGAACGACTTGTGTACTAGCTAGAATTATCTTCACAACTATCTTGTATCAAAGTTATTGTGTGCTATATTTCATGCTTTATGTAAAATAAGCGGTATTGTAAGTTTGTAAAATATTGTATAAAAGTTTGAACGCGAAATATTATTATAATCAGTTTTTCATATAGAATTGTAGTAGTTGAATTGTATATTAGCTACTAAGTATGAACTTAACGGGTAGGTACTACCCGAATTTAAACTTATAAAACGCTAATATGAAGAAAAAGCTTTTATAAATGAGTTCATATTATGCTACGAAATACTATTAACTACTCTTAATATTCTGTATGATTAACTTGTTCCATTTAACTATTTTGAAGGAAATGGCACCGACTACTCGACACACCGTGAATATGAATGAAGAGGAATTCCGTACTTTTCTAGCTTCAAACATAGCCGCAGTACAGGCTGCGCTACATACCAACAATAACCTTGGATCTAGCAGTACAGGAAATCGTGTAGGATGCACCTACAAAGAATTCACTGCCTGCAAACCTTTGGAATTTGATGGAACTGAAGGACCGATCGGATTGAAATGGTGGACCGAGAAGGTCGAATCGGTGTTTGCCATAAGTAAGTGTACTGAAGAGGACAAAGTAAAGTAAGCTACGCATACCTTCACAGGTTCTGCGTTAACATGGTGGAATACCTATCTAGAGCAAGTGGGACAAGACGATGCGTACGCACTACCGTGGTCAGTATTCAAGCACTTGATGAACGAGAAGTACCGTCCCAGAACCGAGGTCAATAAGCTCAAGACAGAACTTAGAGGGTTACGAACCCAAGGATTTGATATTACCACGTACGAAAGACGATTCACAGAATTGTGCCTATTGTGTCCGGGAGCATTCGAAGATGAGGAAGAGAAGATCGACGCGTTTGTGAAAGGATTACCGGAAAGAATCCAAGAAGATATAAGTTCACACGAGCCCGCCTCCATACAACAGGCATGTAGAATGGCTCACAAACTCGTGAACCAAATTGAAGAAAGAATTAAAGAACAGACTGCTGAAGAGGCCAATGTGAAGCAAGTCAAAAGAAAGTGGGAGGAAAACGGTGATAAGAATCACCAATACAACAACAACAGCAATTACAACAATAATCGCAACAATTATCCCAACAATCGCAACATCAATCGCAACTACAAAAAACGGCCCAACAACAACAACAACAACAACAACAGCAACTACAACAATCATCCCAACAACAATAATAACCACAACAACAACAACAATCAGAAGCAGCTATGCCAAAGGTGTGAAAAGTATCACTCGGGGTTCTGCACCAAATTTTGCAACAAGTGTAAAAGAAATGGTCATAGCGCGGCGAAGTGTGAGGTCTACGGACCAGGGGTTAATAGAACGAAAGGAACAAATGGTGTCGGAACGAGTAATGGCGGAGCAAGTAGTGTCGGAGCAAGTTATGCCAATGTAGTTTGTTATAAATGTGGAAAACCGGGCCACATTATTAGAAATTGCCCGAACCAGGAGAACACGAATGGACAAGGCCGTGGAAGAGTTTTCAATATTAATGCGGCAGAGGCACAGGAAGACCCGGAGCTTGTTACGGGTACGTTTCTTATTGACAATAAATCTGCTTACGTTTTATTTGATTCGGGTGCGGATAGAAGCTATATGAGTAGAGATTTTTGTGCTAAATTAAGTTGTCCATTGACGCCTTTGGATAGTAAATTTTTACTCGAATTAGCAAATGGTAAATTAATTTCAGCAGATAATATATGTCGGAATCGAGAAATTAAACTGGTTAGCGAAACATTTAAGATTGATTTGATACCCGTAGAGTTAGGGAGTTTTGATGTGATAATCGGTATGGACTGGTTGAAAGAAGTGAAAGCGGAGATCGTTTGTTACAAAAATGCAATTCGCATTATACGAGAAAAAGGAAAACCCTTAATGGTGTACGGAGAAAAGGGCAACACGAAGCTACATCTTATTAGTAATTTGAAGGCACAAAAACTAATAAGAAAAGGTTGCTATGCTGTTCTAGCACACGTCGAGAAAGTACAAACTAAAGAAAAGAGCATCAATGATGTTCCCATTGCAAAAGAATTTCCCGATGTATTTCCGAAAGAATTACCGGGATTACCCCCACATCGATCCGTTGAATTTCAAATAGATCTTGTACCAGGAGCTGCACCAATAGCTCGTGCTCCTTACAGACTCGCACCCAGCGAGATGAAAGAACTGCAAAGCCAATTACAAGAACTTTTAGAGCGTGGTTTCATTCGACCAAGCACATCACCGTGGGGAGCTCCTGTTTTGTTTGTCAAGAAGAAAGATGGTACATTCAGGTTGTGTATCGACTACCGAGAGTTGAACAAACTTACCATCAAGAACCGCTACCCACTACCTAGAATCGACGACTTATTTGATCAACTACAAGGCTCGTCTGTTTATTCAAAGATTGACTTACGTTCCGGGTATCATCAAATGCGGGTGAAAGAAGATGATATTCCAAAGACTGCTTTCAGAACACGTTACGGTCATTACGAGTTTATGGTCATGCCGTTTGGTTTAACTAATGCACCAGCTGTGTTCATGGACCTTATGAACCGAGTGTGTGGACCATACCTTGACAAGTTTGTCATTGTTTTCATTGATGACATACTTATTTACTCAAAGAATGACCAAGAACACGGTGAACATTTGAGAAAGGTGTTAGAAGTATTGAGGAAGGAAGAATTGTACGCTAAGTTTTCAAAGTGTGCATTTTGGTTGGAAGAAGTTCAATTCCTCGGTCACATAGTGAACAAAGAAGGTATTAAGGTGGATCCGGCAAAGATAGAAACTGTTGAAAAGTGGGAAACCCCAAAAACTCCGAAACACATACGCCAGTTTTTAGGACTAGCTGGTTACTACAGAAGGTTCATCCAAGACTTTTCCAGAATAGCAAAACCCTTGACTGCATTAACGCATAAAGGGAAGAAATTTGAATGGAATGATGAACAAGAGAAAGCGTTTCAGTTATTGAAGAAAAAGCTAACTACGGCACCTATATTGTCATTGCCTGAAGGGAATGATGATTTTGGGATTTATTGTGATGCATCAAAGCAAGGTCTCGGTTGTGTATTAATGCAACGAACGAAGGTGATTGCTTATGCGTCTAGACAATTGAAGATTCACGAACAAAATTATACGACGCATGATTTAGAATTAGGCGCGGTTGTTTTTGCATTAAATACTTGGAGGCACTACTTATATGGGGTCAAAAGTATTATATATACCGACCACAAAAGTCTTCAACACATATTTAATCAGAAACAACTGAATATGAGGCAGCGTAGGTGGATTGAATTATTGAATGATTATGACTTTGAGATTCGTTACCACCCGGGGAAGGCAAATGTGGTAGCCGATGCCTTGAGCAGGAAGGACAGAGAACCCATTCGAGTAAAATCTATGAATATAATGATTCATAATAACCTTACTACTCAAATAAAGGAGGCGCAACAAGGAGTTTTAAAAGAGGGAAATTTAAAGGATGAAATACCCAAAGGATCGGAGAAGCATCTTAATATTCGGGAAGATGGAACCCGGTATAGGGCTGAAAGGATTTGGGTACCAAAATTTGGAGATATGAGAGAAATGGTACTTAGAGAAGCTCATAAAACCAGATACTCAATACATCCTGGAAGGGGGAAGATGTACAAGGATCTCAAGAAACATTTTTGGTGGCCGGGTATGAAAGTCGATGTTGCTAAATACGTAGGAGAATGTTTGACGTGTTCTAAGGTCAAAGCTGAGCATCAGAAACCATCAGGTCTACTTCAACAACCCAAAATCCCGGAATGGAAATGGGAAAACATTACAATGGATTTCATCACTAAATTGCCAAGGACTGCAAGTGGTTTTGATACTATTTGGGTAATAGTTGATCGTCTCACCAAATCAGCACACTTCCTACCAATAAGAGAAGATGACAAGATGGAGAAGTTAGCACGACTGTATTTGAAGGAAGTCGTCTCCAGACATGGAATACCAATCTCTATTATCTCTGATAGGGATGGCAGATTTATTTCAAGATTCTGGCAGACATTACAGCAAGCATTAGGAACTCGTCTAGACATGGGTACTGCCTATCATCCACAAACTGATGGGCAGAGCGAAAGGACGATACAAATGCTTGAAGACATGCTACGAGCATGTGTTATTGATTTCGGAAACAGTTGGGATCGACATCTACCGTTAGCAGAATTTTCCTACAACAATAGCTACCATTCAAGCATTGAGATGGCGCCGTTTGAAGCACTTTATGGTAGAAAGTGCAGGTCTCTGATTTGTTGGAGTGAAGTGGGGGATAGACAGATTACGGGTCCGGAGATTATACAAGAAACTACCGAGAAGATCATCCAAATTCAACAACGGTTGAAAACCGCCCAAAGTCGACAAAAGAGCTACGCTGACATTAAAAGAAAAGATATAGAATTTGAAATTGGAGAGATGGTCATGCTTAAAGTTGCACCTTGGAAAGGCGTTGTTCGATTTGGTAAACGAGGGAAATTAAATCCAAGGTATATTGGACCATTCAAGATTATTGATCGTGTCGGACCAGTAGCTTACCGACTTGAGTTACCTCAACAACTCGCGGCTGTACATAACACTTTCCACATCTCGAATTTGAAGAAATGTTTTGCTAAAGAAGATCTCACTATTCCGTTAGATGAAATCCAAATCAACGAAAAACTTCAATTCATCGAAGAACCCGTCGAAATAATGGATCGTGAGGTTAAAAGACTTAAGCAAAACAAGATACCAATTGTTAAGGTTCGATGGAATGCTCGTAGAGGACCCGAGTTCACCTGGGAGCGTGAAGATCAGATGAAGAAGAAATACCCGCATCTATTTCCAGAAGATTCGTCAACACCTTCAACAGCTTAAAATTTCGGGACGAAATTTATTTAACGGGTAGGTACTGTAGTGACCCGAACTTTTCCATGTTTATATATATTAATTGAGATTGATATTTACATGATTAAATGTTTCCAACATGTTAAGCAATCAAACTTGTTAAGACTTGATTAATTGAAATATGTTTCATATAGACAATTGACCACCCAAGTTGATCGGTGATTCACGAACGTTAAAACTTGTAAAAACTATATGATGACATATATATGGATATATATATATATAGTTAACATGATACTATGATAAGAAAACATATCATAAAGTATATTAACAATGAACTACATATGTAAAAACAAGACTACTAACTTAATGATTTTTAAACGAGACATATATGTAACGATTATCGTTGTAAAGACATTTAATGTATATATATATATCATATTAAGAGATATTCATACATGATAATATCATGATAATATAATAATTTAAAATCTCATTTGATATTATAAACATTGGGTTAACAACATTTAACAAGATCGTTAACCTAAAGGTTTCAAAACAACACTTACATGTAACGACTAACGATGACTTAACGACTCAGTTAAAATGTATATACATGTAGTGTTTTAATATGTATTTATACACTTTTGAAAGACTTCAATACACTTATTAAAATACTTCTACTTAACAAAAATGCTTACAATTACATCCTCGTTCAGTTTCATCAACAATTCTACTCGTATGCACCCGTATTCGTACTCGTACAATACACAGCTTTTAGATGTATGTACTATTGGTATATACACTCCAATGATCAGCTATTACAGCCCATGTGAGTCACCTAACACATGTGGGAACCATCATTTGGCAACTAGCATGAAATATCTCATAAAATTACAAAAATATGAGTAATCATTCATGACTTATTTACATAAAAACAAAATTACATATCCTTTATATCTAATCCATACACCAACGACCAAAAACACCTAAAAACACTTTCATTCTTCAATTTTCTTCATCTAATTGATCTCTCTCAAGTTCTATCTTCAAGTTCTAAGTGTTCTTCATAAATTCCAAAAGTTCTAGTTTCATAAAATCAAGAATACTTTCAAGTTTGCTAGCTCACTTCCAATCTTGTAAGGTGATCATCCAACCTCAAGAAATCTTTGTTTCTTACAGTAGGTTATCATTCTAATACAAGGTAATAATCATATTCAAACTTTGGTTCAATTTCTATAACTATAACAATCTTATTTCAAGTGATGATCTTACTTGAACTTGTTTTCGTGTCATGATTCTGCTTCAAGAACTTCGAGCCATCCAAGGATCCATTGAAGCTAGATCCATTTTTCTCTTTTCCAGTAGGTTTATCCAAGGAAATTAAGGTAGTAATGATGTTCATAACATCATTCGATTCATACATATAAAGCTATCTTATTCGAAGGTTTAAACTTGTAATCACTAGAACATAGTTTAGTTAATTCTAAACTTGTTCGCAAACAAAAGTTAATCCTTCTAACTTGACTTTTAAAATCAACTAAACACATGTTCTATATCTATATGATATGCTAACTTAATGATTTAAAACCTGGAAACACGAAAAACACCGTAAAACCGGATTTACGCCGTCGTAGTAACACCGCGGGCTGTTTTGGGTTAGTTAATTAAAAACTATGATAAACTTTGATTTAAAAGTTGTTATTCTGAGAAAATGATTTTTATTATGAACATGAAACTATACCCAAAAATTATGGTTAAACTCAAAGTGGAAGTATGTTTTCTAAAATGGTCATCTAGACGTCGTTCTTTCGACTGAAATGACTACCTTTACAAAAACAACTTGTAACTTATTTTTCCGACTATAAACCTATACTTTTTCTGTTTAGATTCATAAAATAGAGTTCAATATGAAACCATAGCAATTTGATTCACTCAAAACGGATTTAAAATGAAGAAGTTATGGGTAAAACAAGATTGGATAATTTTTCTCATTTTAGCTACGTGAAAATTGGTAACAAATCTATTCCAACCATAACTTAATCAACTTGTATTGTATATTATGTAATCTTGAGATACCATAGACACGTATACAATGTTTTGACCTATCATGTCGACACATCTATATATATTTCGGAACAACCATAGACACTCTATATGTGAATGTTGGAGTTAGCTATACAGGGTTGAGGTTGATTCCAAAATATATATAGTTTGAGTTGTGATCAATACTGAGATACGTATACACTGGGTCGTGGATTGATTCAAGATAATATTTATCGATTTATTTCTGTACATCTAACTGTGGACAACTAGTTATAGGTTACTAACGAGGACAGCTGACTTAATAAACTTAAAACATCAAAATATATTAAAAGTGTTGTAAATATATTTTGAACATACTTTGATATATATGTATATATTGTTATAGGTTCGTGAATCAACCAGTGGCCAAGTCTTACTTCCCGACGAAGTAAAAATCTGTGAAAGTGAGTTATAGTCCCACTTTTAAAATCTAATATTTTTGGGATGAGAATACATGCAGGTTTTATAAATGATTTATAAAATAGACACAAGTACGTGAAACTACATTCTATGGTTGAATTATCGAAATCGAATATGCCCCTTTTTATTAAGTCTGGTAATCTAAGAATTTGGGAACAGACACCCTAATTGACGCGAATCCTAAAGATAGATCTATCGGGCCCAACAAGCCCCATCCAAAGTACCGGATGTTTTAGTACTTCGAAATTTATATCATATCCGAAGGGTGTCCCTGAATGATGGGGATATTCTTATATATGCATCTTGTTAATGTCGGTTACCAGGTGTTCACCATATGAATGATTTTTATCTCTATGTATGGGATGTGTATTGAAATATGAAATCTTGTGGTCTATTGTTACGATTTGATATATATAGGTTAAACCTATAACTCACCAACATTTTTGTTGACGTTTAAAGCATGTTTATTCTCAGGTGAATATTAAGAGCTTCCGCTGTTGCATACTAAAATAAGGACAAGATTTGGAGTCCATGTTTGTATGATATTGTGTAAAAACTGCATTCAAGAAACTGATTTCGATGTAACATATTTGTATTGTAAACCATTATGTAATGGTCGTGTGTAAACAGGATATTTTAGATGATCATTATTTGATAATCTACGTAAAGCTTTTTAAACCTTTATTTATGAAATAAAGGTTATGGTTTGTTTTAAAAATGAATGCAGTCTTTGAAAAACGTCTCATATAGAGGTCAAAACCTCGCAACGAAATCAATTAATATGGAACGTTTTTAATCAATAAGAACGGGACATTTCATCAGCCAGCAAATTGCCTCGCGAGGAGCTAACTGAATTATTGTCTCAGCTTGATTGGCCACCTAGAGAACAAGTTTATGAGAGGCTGGCTACTTTAGAACAGATCAACGACGGCCATATTATCATTATTTTGGCATGGCTCCAGCTGCTTCTCCATGGCCTGGTACATGGAGGCCTCTCAAGTTCATCAGAGATTCCTCTACTGGTAAATACGTTATGCAGAATATTCCTGATTCACCAGTACCTTTTGATTCATCAGCTTCTTCCTCATCATCTTCTTCTTCTGATGGTGATGCTGATAAAGGTACTGGTAAGGATGAACCAGTCACTCATGATAATGTGACTGGTACTAAAGACAAACCAGTGGATCTCACTGATGATGCTGTTAATGATGCTGACAAGAATACCAGTGGTTCTAAACCTTTGGGTGAAGGTAAAAATGATGGTGATCATGGTGACGAGTCAGATTCTGACCTTCCACCTCCATCACCCCACAGAGGTAGTTCTGTGTTAGCTGCTACTGACCACCCCTTAACCAGCTATGTTAAATTTAATGCTGATGAGGTGGCTGACATCTCCACCCTGGCTGTCTATAAGACACTCGCAGAAGTTACACCTGATCTACAAAAAACCATTCGCACTGCTATTGTTGATAGTGTGACTGAAGCCATACGAAACGCTGGGCAAGTTACCACTTCCAATATTGAAGCCCAGCTCAAACAAGTATGTGCCTTTGCAGATCTTGCAGTGGAAGCCATTGTCAAACAACATGAAGAGGAGGAGGACTTAAAGAAACGAATCATCTCTCACAATGAGTATACTGAGGATATTGCCCGTCTTCAAGCTGATTTGGACGCTGCTAATCGCAGAATTCTTTTTCTTAATGAAGAAAATACGGTGCTACATGAGAGATTGGATTCGCAGGAACAGCAAATGGCTAACATGATTCCTGCTTCTGCCTATGTTCAAATGGTAGAAAATATGCAACGACTGGCTGCCCTACAGGGTGATGTTCGGGCCATTGTTGAACAGATGGCTATGGGTGTTGCAAGGAATGAAGTTAGGTCTTCCAACCTCCTTCTTCGACAATTTGGCGTGGATCTTGGTGCCCATCTTACTCCTGAAGTTGCTGACTGGAACAATTTTGCATTCTCTGTTCCAGATTCAGATAGTGACCTTGATGCACAGGTCTCCCCTGTTCACCTTTCTGCCCCTTCTGATGACAAAAAGGGGGGAAGAAATCTAAAAAGAAACTCAAAAAGAGAAAATAATCAGAGGGGGAGCATGAGCATGAAAAGGCTCCAAAATAACCAAGGAGGGATGGTGATGGTACTACTGGTCAAGACTCTGGCACTAAGCTCAGCAACGCTCATACTGAAGCTGGTGTACAGGCAGCTGGTGAATCTCAACCCAGTGTGTCTGCCACATCAGTGGATGATATTAGTTCTGGCAGTAAGCCCAGTGACGTTTCTGCAATGGTTGTTGCTGAAGCTTTTGCTGTCTCTCAAACTATTGAAAGAAGAATGAAAAGAAAACTGGAGAGACATCAGAAGAGACAGCAAGAATTAAATGATGCCTTCAATGTCAAATGGGATGCCTATGTTGCTCTTAAACGCTAAAAAATTGAGCATAGGAGATGGCTGACCCCAAAAAAGAGGGACATTGATGATGACCCGATTGGCATTGATAAATTCAAAAAGGATGCACGAAAAATAAATGCTAAGTTAATGGTCAAATACGACAAAAAGAGGGCAAAGCTGTATGCTGAGCGAGCAGACAGGATCAAACGGATGACTCCTGATGAGTCAGGGGGAGGAGTTAGAGCTGACATTTTTATGAAGTGGTTAGATGCTATGTTAGAAACCAGCTCATCTTCTCGCCCAACATCTTCTGCACAGTCAGCTACACAACATAAGCCAGCAGAAACAATCAATCTTGATGATGATGATATTCAGGGGGAGCATCTTGCTATCGTTCCCTACCTGCCTCCACTTGAGCCAGTATCAACACAAGAACCATCAGCTGAACCCATGCCCATAGATAAACAAATGGTGAAATCTGCTCCTTGGGACAATCAGCCCCTAAGGAAAGGACCCTTATTTGAGGTAGCTGCTGAAGATACTAAGGTGGTTGTACCAGCTGATACTAATAAGTCAGCTGGTACTGAAGACACAGCAAGGAGTGCTGTGAATGAAGACCCAGCCAGAAGTGTGCTGCTGGGTGTTACAAGTGTTGAAGACCCAGCCAAGGTGGTTGAGCTGGGTGTTAATCAAGATGATGATACGGTTAATCCTACTGAATTTACAGTCTGGGGTAGTGGAGATCACTTATTTGTTCAATCACCTATCTCTCCCCAAACCCTCACTTATTTTAACAGAACACAGGATAATCGTGTTAATCAGTTTCCAGTGAGTTCATCTGGCATAGGTGAATCAATCATGTATCCTCCATCTTCCCCAAAACGCCATGGTAAACACAGAACTTGGGAAGATGATTCGGTTACCCGTGGTGAGCCAGACTTATTTAAAATGAATCCAGATGAAAGAGATGCTTACAGGCTGGAGATCACTGTACAAGAATTGCTTGAGCAAAGACAAGCTGCTATTAATGAAAGGATACGCCAAGTTAGGTTGCTGCATCATCCCCTTGATCAGCCACTCTACATCACTGCCTTAACTTATGGCATTGAAATTGGTGTATACTTAAACAACAGTGGTCAAAGGCTCTCTACTGATGAGGAGAAAGCTCAATTTCAAGAGGCTCGCCAGCTGGGTATGGATCTAAGGGAGTATCGTGCTGCCCTTAGAACTGAAGAGGGTAGAAAGATGATTGAAACAGCAAAATCCCTGAAAATCACTGCCGACGATTATTTGTTGGGCCTACAAGCTGAAATTCAAAGAAGGGAGGTTGCTGATGCTGAACTTGCTGAGAGGGTAAGGCTTCAGGACATAGAAGACAAATTGACAGCTGATAGAAAGCAAGAGGCTGAATCCCTAAAGTTAGCCAAAGCCATTGTCAAAGAACAGGATAAGGCACTTGATAAGATGGAAGCTGCTGAGAAAGCACCTGCAACTGCTCCTATAGAATCTGTTCGTACCATTGAATTTCCTGATCATTATTATAGGAGTAGGTATGGTGATGTGATGAATAGAAGATCCAATCCCAGCAGGATCGTCAAAGTGAACAGAGGGTCAAAAAGAGCTTTTAATGTCATAAGGGAGAATAAGGTTCAAGAAAGAATAAACTATGACGAGTTAAGATCCCTTGGATTTGGTGAATGGATGGAGATCTTGGAGTATTTCATTGGTAAAGGTGAAAGTGCTATTAAAAATATACTTAAATCTGAACTCCAACAGCTCTTCAAGAAAGCAACAAGGTTTGGAAATGCACCAGTGATGAATGTAGAAGAAGTCCTTTCTCAAAAGCCTAAAGGAAAGCAATCTACTGGTGAAGGACCAACCGGAAGAGGCCCCATCATTCTACCTCCTCATATCCCTATATTTGACCCTGCTGATGTACCTTATCTGTTCCCTGAAGCCTGGAAAATCAAACAAGAGGAGCTATCTGAAGAAGAACGAGATAAAGATAAAGATAGATAGTCTCCTATATGCTCAAATTGTATCTTTTGTTTAATTCACTTTTCATTTTGTTGTTGTTGTAATTACTGTACATACTTTGTTGTAATGAAAGTGAAATGAGTTTATCTTCAAATCATATCAAATTATAAGATATGGATAACTCAGCAAAAGAACCCAAAAACAAACTTAAAAAGGGACAAATTTACTGCCTATTTTTCATTAGGTCCCTCGGTGCTGACTTTAGTGTTTTCTCTATATGTCATAGGTTTTGTCATCATCAAATAGGGGGAGATTTTTGAGTCCCCAAAATAATTAAGGATTTAATTATGACAAAACTGTAATCTATTTGCACTAAAATATTATGTGCAGTCAGCACAAGTTGGTTCATGTATAGACAGCAGATTTTGCTGTGTCGAGTGTTTAGTTTGCTGCTCAGTCTACCAGCACAAGGTAGACAGTGTTCTTCAATCAGCACAGGATGTGTACTCAGCAAATCAAGAACATGGAGTGGCTCAGCAATGAAGAACCGGCACAGCTGGAATGCAGCTTACTACAGAAGACAGTTATGCTCCATTATAAGCATAGTAGTTTCCCGAGTGGTCTACATCAATGGTACTATTCAACAGAAGTCTAAGACAAAGTTGAACAGAAAAGGACACGTCGGCGGCTGACAAGTGACCTTACAAGACCACGTGGGAATGCAGAAGTTTAACGCATGTGCAGACATGGGTTATACTTTGTCAACACCTAGGGAACACAACATTCTATTTATATAATCAAATAGTGGTGCCAAACCGAATTCGGGTGTTCCTGCAAATAGCTACCAAAGAGGAAAGAGGAGAGCATGCTCTCTGATATAGTTGTCTCAACAAGTACATACATCCTATGTACCAGTGGACAATAGAACCATTACACGGTTAATAGGACTACTATAAATTGTTGTATCCACTATTGTAACAACTAGTGGTGTGGGTTTATTTTTATAGAGTTAAAACGTGTAATAGCTGTTAGTTTACCTCTTAGCTATAATCTAGGTAATCTGTATCAACCAACTATCATTCCGCCAAGGATAGTTGTGAATCTTTGTGATTCAATCAATAAAGAATAACTGTTGAAAATTACCTGTGACTCTATTTATTTGCATGCTTGAATACTAATCGAGTTTAACTGTTAAGTTATTTTAAAAGAAATTGTATTCACCCCCCTCTACAATACTCCTGTTGTTATCAAGGGACCAACACACCTGTGTCCATATTCCATTCGGCATCTTTAACATCTTGCACAGTTGATGTACTGAAAGCATGGGGAATGAATCCATTGATTTGGCCGTTCGTGGGTGATAATGTTCCAAAAGAGTTTGGCTGAGAATGAGGTGCAACCGTTCTGATGTAGTTTTTTTTATTGTAGCTGTGGCTCACAAAAATTAAAATTATTTGCTTGCTTATTGTAATATTGACCTTGGAACTGTGTTTGGGTCGAAATTTGCTGTAAACGATTCAATTGAACCATTAATTGTTGTTTGAGTTTAATAATTTGCTATAGGTGGGCTTGTGAGGGTACAGTTGACCGATTATAGGTGTTTGAGGAAGTTGAAATCTTTTGAGAGCTTGACATCATATAGCACTTTATTTGATATATATAATATTATATTATATAGATTTTGATGAAAACAAATGGATAGTACCACTTTTGTTTGGCGATTGAGGTTGCAAGATAACCTCCACAATTTAACATAGCATGTGAATGACTTTTGTCAGCCTTAATACTTCTGACTTTTGATTGTACCCTTCACTATATAAAATATTATTTTGATTTAGAAGAAGAAAAAAAAAGAAGTGATGAATTTTACGAGATGAATGACGTTGATATCTGCAGCAGCGGCTTTGAGGAGTGGTTAGGGTAATTAGGGTTTATTTTCTGATACCATGTAAAATGCAAACATGATATATTGAATATTAGTGAAAATGTCTGATGATCGATACATAACAATACAACCCATATAAAAAGCCATGAAGGCACAAACCTAATGGACTAGATATAATAATGGACCCTTATAGAACATGAGCTAGTAATATAAATGGGTTGGATATATAGTAAATATGTATGTCTAACATTAACAAGGTTTCGTGTTCTTCAACAAACTTAAGTACAAAGTGACCAATAACAAAATAACTGGTAATTCCAACCCATTATACTATTCTTTGACTTCGATTGTGGGTTAATCCACCCCAAGTTCAAAGCGAACCTCAAAGGAAATGAGAAAGAAGAACTCATTTCTAGCACGAGCCAATCCGATAACGAAGAATGAGATATTTTGAGCCAACAACCCCATGATGAATGATAATGCTAAAAACAAACATATATTTCACAGCATTATCCCTCAAGAAAGACAAGCTTTTAGTTGCAATTGTTCTATTCACAAGTAATATTCGTTTAAATAATAAAAGGAGAAGACAAAAGACAGATTCGACGATTTGAAGACGCAAATGACCAAAAAGCTCAAAAGTACAAAGTACAATCCAAGTGGTTCAAATTATTGATGAGAAACGTCTAGAAATTACAAAAGTACAAGTTACAAAACGCAAAGTACAAGATATTAAATTATACGAAAAGGCGTTCGAAAATCCGGAACCATGACATGAACCAACTTTCAACGCGCGACGCAACGGAGTTAAAATTACAAGTCAACTATGCACATAAATATAATATAATATATAAATAATTCTTAAAATTATATATATATTATATATATATTTATAAACCGTCGGCAAGCTAGGAGCCAAAGTTGGTGAGCTGGAATCCAACACTCCGCGATCGCGGAACTGTGAAGAGGAATTCCATCGAGATCACGGAGCACACCAAAACAGAAATGGGGCCTATAAAAGGCAACGCATTCGATCGATTTCATTACACTTTTATCAATCTATCCCTTACGATATATATATATTTATATATATATATATATATATATATATATATATATATATATATATATATAATTTATAATTTTAATTTTAATTTAAGATTAATAATAATAAGGTTATGTTAGCGAATGTTTTAAGGTTATAAGTCGAAACTCTGTCCGTGTAACGCTACGCTATTTTTAATCATCGTAAGTTATGTTCAACCTTTTTAAATTAATGTCTCGTAGCTAAGTTATTATTATGCTTATTTTAATGCCGAAATAATCGTGATGTTGGGCTAAATATTAAAATTGGGTAATTGAGCTTAGGCCCATAATTGGGGTTTGGATAAAAGAACGACACTTGTGGAAATTAGACTATGGGCTATTAATGGGTTTTATATTAACTTAATGATACCTCGTTAATTTAATATAAAGGTTATAATTTGACATATCTATAAATAACCACATACGCTTAATCGGGTACGGTGGGGCGGGATATCTATAAATACCAATTATTGTACATTTTATCGGACACGGAACTGGATTAATAGTTAATAGACTAGTTGAAACAGGGGTGGATTACATTCAAGGGTAATTGGTGTAATTGTTAACAAAGTAATAAAACCTTGGATTACACACAGTCGATAACCTAGTGTATTCATTAAACAAAGTATTAAGACCTTGTTACAATTCGAATCCCCAATTAGTTGGAATATTTGACTTCGGGAATAAGAATAATTTGACGAAGACTTCCGCATTTTATGATTATGACTGATGGACTATTATGGACAAATCCGTATGGACATATTGAATAATCCAGGACAAATGACAATTAACCCATGGTAATAAACTAAAATCAACACGTCAAACATCATGATTATGGAAGTTTAAATAAGCATAATTCCTTTATTTCATATTTAATTGCACTTTTAATTATCACACTTTTATTTACTGTTATTTCATATTTAATTGCACTTTTAATTATCATACTTTTTAATTATCGCAATTTTATTTATCGCACTTTTATTTATCGCAATTTCATTATCGTTATTTACTTTACGCTTTAAATTAAGTTTTATATATTTAATATTTTACATTAGGTTTTAACTGCGACTTAAAGTTTTAAAATCGACAAACCAGTCATTAAACGGTAAAATCCCCCTTTTATAATAATAATACTATTTATATTTATATTTATATTTATACAAATATAGTTTTAAAAATATAGCGTTAAACTTGGCTAAGATCCCTGTGGAACGAACCGGACTTACTAAAAACTACACTACTGTACGATTAGGTACACTGCCTATAAGTGTTGTAGCAAGGTTTAGGTATATCCACTCTATAAATTAATAAATAACTTGTGTAAAATAGTATCGTATTTAAGAGTTTTTCATAATACATATATAACTATTTCGTATACACCTCTACGCACATCAAGTATTTTTGGCGCCGCTGCCGGGGAATGCTTAAACGCCGGAAGCGAAACGCTATATATATATATATAAAAATTTATTAATTTCTTTGTATAAAAATATACGTTTTAAATATTAAAAAATACAAAAATATAAAAAGAAAAATATCTATATATTTATTTTTAAGAATTTATTTAAAATATATAAAGTTAAAAAGTATTTTTATTTCCATTTTAGTTTTTAAATATAAGTTTTTTTGTATAAATATTTTATATAAATATAAAAAAAAGAAAAAAAATAATAATAAAAATCGAACTGGGCCAGATTAATACGAAGCCCAAAACTGTTTTTAATTAATTTTCGAATTGGGTCGAACTGTTTTAGCCCAATACTGAGTCTGGTACTATTGAGCTCCGCGATCTCGGAGGAGACAAGGCAAAAAGCTACGAGATCGCGTAGCCTATTCTGACACGTCTGGTTTGACTCAATTTCGCATTAATTACGGAGTATTTTTATTTATTATTATTTTTAAACCCTAATTAGGTTATAGATATTTAATTAGTTTTTATTTTATTTTTAGTATTTAATTTGTATTTTTAGTTTAAATTAGTTTTATAAATATATAAAATTAATAGTTTTATAAAATAAATAATATATAAAGGATATTTTTATAAAAATTGTATTTTTATAACTTTAAGTTTATTTTTATATTTTGTATCTTTTTATTTGTTTTATCATAATATTTGTATTTTTCGTTCGTATTTAGTTTTAAGTTATAGTTTTTGCCATAGTTATTTTTTTTTATTTCTAGATTTTTAGGCTTTACCGTAAAATCCCTTAAGTACTTTTTCTTTAGACTAAGATTTAGATGCTTTAGAATTTTGCGACGCCGTTCTAATATTTTAGTATCTTTTTAAGATATTGCCATTTTGGATATAAAATTCCTTTTAAGCTTTAATACTTTTAGACGCAACTTTTAATTTTTAGTTTTTAGAATTTTAAGTTTCGACGCGCTACTTTCTTATTTTATTTTTCAATTTTTTTATTTTTCGACGTTTTTCGACGCGATCTTTTTCTTTCTTATTTCTCGACGCTCTAGTTTTTAGGACATAGAGTTTTCTATTTCTTCTCTAAAATTTCTTTAAATTTCGACGAAAAATTATTTTAAGTGGTTAAATTGATAGACATTCAAAAAATTTTGGTTCGTAGTAATAGTTGGATTTGTTAGTAGCGAGTTATGGGCTTCTGATTTAAAGGGTCCTGGCTACCTGCTGCATCTATTGGCTATTCGAAACGTGGGCAAAATCAAAAAAGTCTATTTAATTTGATAACTTATATAATTTTTATCTTTTATAACTAATAGGATATTCAGTGAATGCACCGAGCAAAACGTTCACCATCTGTAACTCGATCAAGACATCTAGCAAATATTCTCGCCATTGATTTTTCTTTAGAATCGTCATCTAGTCGACCAAGTACTCCAATTCAAATTTCCGATAATCCATTTTTTTGAACCCGACATCACAATTGAGAATCCGGAGGATATTCAGGGACAATTCAGAGATCCTGAACCACTAATCTTTCCTCCGGAATCACCAATCATTCAAACGGAGATTGTAGAAGAACAACCCATTAAATCAGAATCCTTTAGTGATTCAGATTCAACAAATTCAATCATGGAAAATCTGGAACCTCTAAGTATGGAAGACCGAATGAGAGCTAAACGCACTGGCCAAGGTCACGCAATTACTCAACCAGATATTAATGCGCCAGATTATGAAATCAAAGGACAAATCCTACACATGGTGACTAATCAATGCCAATTTAGTGGTGCGCCGAAGGAAGATCCAAATGAACATCTTCGTACCTTTAATAGGATCTGTACTTTATTTAAAATTCGAGAAGTTGAGGATGAACAGATATATCACATGTTATTTCCCTGGACTTTAAAGGGAGAAGCCAAAGATTGGTTAGAATCATTACCTGAAGGGGCGATTGATACATGGGACGTTTTAGTTGAAAATTTTCTTAAATAATTCTTTCCGGCATCTAAAGCCGTGAGACTTCAAGGAGAAATTGTTACGTTCACACAAAAGCCAAATGAAACTCTATATGAGGCGTGGACAAGATTTGGAAAGTTATTAAGAGGATGTCCGCAACATGGTTTAGACACTTGTCAAATAGTACAAATATTCTACCAAGGATGTGACATCACTACAAGAAAAGACATCGATATAGCAGCTGGTGGTTCCATTATGAAAAAAACCGCAACTGACGCTTATAAAATTATTGATAACACTGCTTCCCACTCACATGAGTGGCATCAAGAAAAAGATATCGTTAGATCATCTAAAGTAGCTAGAGCCGATTCTAGCCATGACTTCAATTCCATTTCTGCAAAGATAGATGCTGTCGAGAGACGAATGGAAAAGATGACTAAAGATATTTACTCAATACGAATTAGTTGTGAGCAGTGTGGAGGACCACATTTGACAAAAGATTGTCTTAGTATTGAACTAACAATGAAACAAAGAGAGAATGTTTCATACATAAACCAAAGGCCTGGAAATAATTATCAGAATAATTATCAACCGCCAAGACCAATTTACAATCAAAATCAGAATTATAACCGAAATGTTCCATACAACAATCAACAAGGTCCTAGCAATCAACAAGTATCAAACAATACTTATAATCAGCAAAGACCTATTTTTCAAAATAAACCACCACAAACCGATGATGAAAAGCCAAATTTTGAAGATATGATGTGAAAGCTAGTTGAATCTCAAACTCAATTTTTCACATCTCAAAAACAAACCAATGAACAAAATGCTCAAGCATTTAGAAATCAACAAGCTACTATTCAAAATTTGGAACAAGAAGTAAGCAACCTAGCAAGGATAATAGGTGAAAGAAAACTGGGAAGTCTACCTAGTGATACAAATGCTAACCCCCGGAATGAAACAGCTAAAGCCATTACCACAAGAAGTGGTATTACACTTAAACCACCTGAAATGCCTGTAATTTCTGATGACTCTATTCCTACTCCACAAGAACCACAACCTGAGCAAGATAAGGAAAAAGAACCGGTAGTTGAAAAGGTTAATGAAAATAACACAGTTAAGGCTAAACCATATGTTAAACCATACCAACCACCACTTCCTTACCCGAGTAAAATGAGAAAAGAGAGACTTGAAGCTAGCAATCCAAATTCTTGGATATGTTTAAACAAATAAATGTCAATCTTCCTTTCATTGATGTAATTTCAGGAATGCCTAGATATGCTAAATTTCTGAAAGATCTAATCACAAATAGAAAGAAAATGGAAGAACTCTCGGCTGTTACAATGAATGCTAATTGTTCTGCAGTGCTATTGAATAAGATACCAGAAAAACTTTCAGATCCAGGAAGTTTCACAATTCCATGTTTTCTGGGTAGTCTTAGTTCAATAGAAGTATTGGTAGACTTAGGTGCTAGTATAAATCTAATGCCGTATTCACTATACGCTAAACTAGACCTTGGAGAATTGAAACCAACACGAATAAGCATACAACTAGCAGATCGATCAGTAAAATATTCTAGAGGGATAATGGAAAACATGCTAGTTAAAGTTGGTACTTTAGTATTTCCAGTAGGTTTTGTTATTCTGGATATGGAAGAAGATTCTCGAGTTCCTCTCATATTAGGAAGACCATTCTTAAACACTGCTAAAGCAATAATAGACGTGTTCAGTAAGAAACTGACCCTAAGTATAGAGGACGAGAGTGTTACCTTTTCAGTTGATAGAGCCATGCAACAACCGCAATCTGTAGATGATACATGCTATTATATTCAAACTATAGATTCACATGCAGAATTGTTAGAAGAATTTCCAGAATTACAAGGAACAGGAGAATGTTCTTTAGGAGAAGGAACTGAACCAATTGATGAAACTGAAATGTTAGCTACACTTATGGCTAATGGATATGAACCAACAACAGAAGAAATTCAAATGCTAAAAGAAGCAGACAGATATCAATACAAATCATCGATAGAAGAACCACCGACATTAGAGTTAAAGCCACTTCCAAACCATTTGGAATACGCTTATTTACATGGTGAATCTGAATTACCTGTAATAATATCGTCCTCTCTTACTGAAAATGAAAAATCTCAACTCATTACTGTGCTAAAAGCTCATAAACCACCAATTGCATAGAAGATTCATGATATTAAAGGTATAAGTCCTTCGTATTGCACACATAAAATCCTTATGGAAGAAGGTCATAAAACGTATGTGCAACGCCAACGAAGACTAAATCCTAATATGCAAGATGTTGTTAAGAAAGAAATTATTAAACTGCTTGATGCAGGTTTAATTTATCCAATCTCTGATAGTCCATGGGTAAGCCCAGTTCAATGCGTACCTAAGAAGGGTGGCATGACTGTCATCACAAATGAGAAAAATGAGCTTATTCCTACTAGGACTGTAACAGGATGGCGTGTTTGTATTGATTATAGAAAATTAAATGACGCCACCAGAAAAGATCACTTTCCCTTACCTTTCATTGATCAAATGTTGGAAAGATTAGCCGGAAATAGTTACTATTGTTTTCTTGATGGTTTTTCCGGATACTTTCAAATTCCAATAGCACCCGAGGACCAAGAAAAAACCATGTTCACGTGCCCTTTATGGTACTTTTGCTTACAAACGTATGCCATTTGGACTTTGCAATGCCCCTGCAACCTTTCAAAGGTGCATGATGGCGATTTTTTACGACATGATAGAAGAATGCATGGAAGTTTTCATGGATGACTTTTCAGTCTTCGGTGATACATTTGAATTATGTCTAGTTAATCTTGAACGAATGCTTATTAGATGCGAACAATCAAATCTAGTACTTAATTGGGAGAAATGCCATTTCATGGTTAAAGAAGGCATAGTTCTTGGTCATAAAATTTCAAAGGAAGGAATTGAAGTGGATAGAGCTAAAGTAGATGTAATTGCTAAACTTCCACATCCCACCAATGTTAGAGGAGTTAGGAGTTTTCTAGGGGATGCCGGTTTTTACCGACGTTTCATAAAAGATTTTTCTAAAATTGCCACTCCTATGAATAAACTCCTAGAAAAGGATGCTCCATTCATCTTTTCAGATGAATGCATCAATTCTTTTAATATTCTTAAAGAAAAACTCACTAATGCGCTGATTATGATAACTCCAAATTGGAATCTACCGTTTGAACTCATGTGCGATGCAAGTGATTTTGCAATGGAAGCCGTTTTAGGACAAAGGATTGAAAAACGATTTCAACCTATATATTATGCTAGTAAGACGTTACAAGGAGCACAAACAAACTACACAACTACTGAAAAAGAACTCCTTGTTATTGTCTTTGCTTTTGATAAATTTCGTTCATATCTCCTTCTAGCTAAAACGGTGGTCTATACCGACCATTCTGCTCTTAGATACCTATTTTTGAAACAAGATGCTAAACCAAGATTAATTCGTTGGATCTTACTCTTACAAGAGTTTGATATTGAAATCCGAGAAAAAAAAGGAGCAGAAAATCTCGCCGCTGATCATCTTTCTCGTCTTGAAAATCCTGAATTAGAAGTTCTAAATGAATCGGCCATACAAGACAACTTTCCTGATGAATATCTATTGAAGATAGATTATAATGAAATTACATGGTTTGCAGACTATGCAAACTACTTAGTATGTGGATTCCTTGAAAAAGGGTTATCGTACCAAAAACGAAAGAAATTCTTTAGTGATATAGAACACTATTTCTGGGAAGATCCACATTTGTTTAAAAGTTGTCCCGATGGAATAATACGCCGATGTGTATTCGGAGATGAAGCTAGTCAAATCTTAAACCATTGTTATACAGGACCAACAGGAGGGCATTATGGGCCTCAACTCACAGCAAGAAAAGTTTACGATGCTGAATTCTATTGGCCTACAATTTTTAAAGACGCACACCTTCTTTGCAAATCCTGTGATGCTTGTCAAAGGGCCGGAAAAATAAGTCAACGTGATGAAATGCCACAAAATGTCATTCAAGTATGTGAAGTATTTGACATTTGGGGTATTGACTTTATGGGTCCATTTCCAAAATCTCATAATAATCTCTACATTCTCGTTGCCATTGATTATGTATCTAAATGGGCGGAAGCACAAGCTCTCCCGACTAACGATGCACGAGTTGTAGTCAACTTTTTAAAACATCTTTTTGCAAGGTTTGGAACACCGAAAGCTTTAATAAGTGATCGGGGTACTCATTTCTGTAATAATCAACTTGAGAAAGTTCTCAAAAGATATGGAGTAACTCATAAAATCTCAACCGCTTATCATCCACAGACAAGTGGACAAGTTGAAAATACCAACCGAGCTTTAAAACGTATTCTAGAGAAAACCGAAGGATCAAATCCAAAGGAATGGTCCATGAAATTGGAGGATGCACTCTGGGCTTTTAGAAGAGCTTACAAAACTCCAATTGGAACCACACCTTTCAAACTCGTTTACGGAAAAGCATGTCATCTTCCAGTAGAAATTGAACATAAATCATTTTGGGCTTTGAAAACATGTAATCTTGATTTACATGAAGCTGGACGTCTACGATTAAGTCAACTAAATGAATTAGAAGAATTAAGACTTGAGGCATATGAAAATTCCTTAATCTATAAGGAAAGAACGAAGAAATGACATGATAAAAGAATCAGAAGTTCAAAAGAATTTAAGGAAGGAGATAAAGTTCTTCTTTTCAATTCACGATTCAAGCTATTTCCTGGAAAATTGAAATCAAGATGGTCTGGACCATTTATAGTCAAAAGAGTTTTCCTATACGGAACAATAGAGTTAATAAATTCAAATGGGATTGAATTTAAAGTTAATGGTCACAGAATTAAACATTACATACATGGTCCGATGGAAGTTGACAATGAGGTCAATCATAATTTCACCACTCAAGAAAACCCTCAAAATGAAAACATAAATATGTTATCAACAACATATGAAAAATCAAAATTGGAAAATAGGGAGGATTCAAATTGGAGTGATGAAGAATAATTCTTATACAAACCTCCCATTCCAAGAAATGAAGAAAAAGAAGTTCAAATAAAAGTGAAAGAACCAAGAAAAGAACACCCGAAAAAGGTTAACAAACCAACTCGACTTACTAAAGTAGGAGACCCGGGTGAATTTATCATTTCTTGCTTGCTTAATGATGGTGCTATATATAATGGACTCGCAGATTTAGGAGCAAGTGCAAATATTATGCCCCTTTCCTTATACAAAAGATTAGGTATGGGAAAATTAAAACCAACCAAAATAGGTGTTCAATCATTTGACCTAACCATTAAACACCCGGTTGGAATAGCAAATAATTTACTTGTTAACGTGGGAAGTTTGACCTTTGTTGCAAACTTCATAGTTATTAATATGGAGGAAAATCTTGATATTCCTCTAATTTTAGGTCGCCCATTTTTAGCAATCACCGAGGCATTCATTGATGTAAGAGAAGGTAGAATGACACTTAGGGATGGTGATAAATCGATCACCTTTGTGAATCGAAAGTGTAGATCTCCACCAACCAAAACTGTTAAACCAATAAAAACACATAAGTGTGTGGAAGATGAAGAAACACTTAATGATGATCCGATCACAAAGAACCCCGTTGATGATACGAAATTAGATGAACCCGTTTTTAACAGTTCAACGAAGAAACTTTATAAACGGATTCACGATGCTAGGATTAAGGGAAACTTTAAGTTATGTAACCGATTAGTATCTAATTTATGGCCAAAAGAAAAGGCAATGTTAGTTGAATTTGTGAAAGTTATAGAGAAAATCAACAATTGGCTTGAAGTAAAAGTCAAAGATATACAAGTTGTTGATAGTCCAATTGAAAACGAAGTTAATCACAATTTCGACACCAAATCTAACTAAGTATGGGGAGAATCGAATCTATTTAGGGTTATTTATATTTCTGTTAGAGTTAGATATTCTGTTTTCGTGTAGTTTCCGAAAATAGAATCCGTATGGTCTTTCCCTAGCAGACCCTAAAGAACTAGTCTTCTCCCCCCATTCTGAATTTTTATTTTTTTTAGGTTTTACGAGATGAAGAATTCCTTTAATCTGAACCATGGTCTAATGCTACACGCTATGATTACTAAACGTAATAATGACACACTTCCGAGTGAACTGGTATCATTCATAAGAGAAAAAATGAACGGAGTAAGAAAAGAACTCAGAAAAGATCATCATAAGATACATTTTGGAAAAGGAAAATTAAAATCCGCAACAAAAAGAAGAGCACGAAACCTTGAAAGATGTTATAAATGCGGAAAATGGTCACACGAAGGTAAATGTTCAAATAATCAAACATATTCAAATACCGAATTTGTTACTCTATGCAGAGAAGGACCATTCATATGTTTAGAAGAAAAGATATTGAAGATTCAAGGTTATGCTTATGTAGCTATGGAAAATCAAATCACACGACTCTCCTATGAGTCGGCTAAAGCAGGTCTCTGAGAATTCTTTCTCACAGGTAAGTATGTACAGTTTTTATTTTTATTTGTATTGCTTTTAACCTTTTAATAATAAACGCTGAATCGTTCGCTATAAAGTATTAAATTGGTATTCAATAAAATTAGGTATGCGTAACCGAAATTATTGATATCATACAAAAATTTATTACATCACTGCGAAATTTACCGTTTATTCTTAAGGTATAAATATCTTTAATCAATCAACCCAAAATATTTCAAAAATTCGTCAGAAGTAAAACTAGGTAATATAACCGAAATTACTTTACCGAAACGAGGGATGTATATTTTTGATAATATTTGATTGATTAAAGTGGGATAAAAGACCAAAAAGATTTTTAATTTTAATTTTTACCATGTTTTTAAATTTAATATATACATATTAAATTAATATTGTAAACTTTTTAAAATCAATATATTTAAGTTTGTAAATATTTCAAAAAATTAATATTTTTAATATAAGTTTGTATGTATAAAAACAAAAATATAATATAAGTTTGGTGTGAATTTTTAAAATATTAATAATATGATTTTTTAATTTTATGCATTTTAAATTAAAGTTTGGTGTGAATTTAAAAACAAAATTTACTTTATTTCGTTAAGTTAAAATTTTGATTTTTAAAAATTCGTCGTGAGTTGAAAACTAGGTCGTTGAACCGAAATTGCTTTACCCAAGGGCGGGACGAGAAATTTTATTATCATTATTTTTAATCTTATTGATTTAAAGTATGCCAAAAACATTTAAAAAAACTCAAAAATCTTTGCTTTTAAAACAACGCTTAAAGAAAGACAAATTATAAAATTTTGTCGAGGGACGAACTAGGTCAACGTACCGAAACGCCCTCATTCCTAAAAAGAAACAAAATTTTAAAATTAATTACTTATTTGTTTTTATAAGTTAAGATTTTTTTATTAAAAAAAAGAGGCTTCGAGATCGCGGAGCTAGGAAGGTATCCACCTTCGAGATCGCGGAGCAAGAAAAATGCAGAAAGGATAAACTGGTCGAGACAGACCAGTCTCCATCCCCAATTCATTTTTTTCTGCGAAAAACCCACGAAAAAACACACACAAATCGCCATTTTACACCATTTTTAATCAAATTTGTTGCTATATATTGATGTGGAGATTCCTACCTAGATCCCTTTCAAGAAGAATGGTAATTCCTACATCCAAACACTCTTAAATTCGATTTTTTTTTGTGTTTTTGAACTAAATTTACCTAATTTGATTTTGTTAATTTCTAGTGTAATTAGAGTTAAATTGATGATATATTATGCATGTATAACCTAGATTGATGCTCTTTAACATGATTTAAAGCCAAAAACTTCAAAAATTTTAGAAATCTAGGGTTTGTGTTCTTGAGTAAAATTTGGGCTTTTTGATATAAACGAGTTATGTAGTGACCCGAAATTTTCCATGTTTATAGATATTAAATGAAATTTTTATTTACATGATTAAGTGTTTCCAACATGTTAAGCAATCAAACTTGTGAAGACTTGATTAATTGAAATAGGTTTCATATAGACAATTGACCACCCAAGTTGACCGGTGATTCACGAACGTTAAAACTTGTAAAAACTATATGATGACATATATATGGTTATATATATAGTTAATATGATATTATGATAAGTAAACATATCATTAAGTATATTAACAATGAATTATATATGTAAAAACAAGACTACTAACTTAATGATTTTGAAATGAGACATATATGTAACGATTATCGTTGTAACGACATTTAATGTGTATATATCATATTAAGAGATATTCGTACATCAAAATATCATGATAATATAATAATTTAAAATCTCTTTTGATATTATAAACATTGGGTTAACAACATTTAACAAGATCATTAACCTAAAGGTTTCAAAACAACACTTACATGTAACGACTAACGATGACTTCACGACTCAGTTAAAATGTATATACATGTAGTGTTTTAATATGTATTCATACACTTTTGAAAGACTTCAAGACACTTATCAAAATACTTCTACATAACAAAAATGCTTACAATTACATCCTCGTTCAGTTTCATCAACAATTCTACTCGTATGCACCCGTATTCGTACTCGTACAATACACAGCTTTTAGATGTATGTACTATTGGTATATACACTCAAATTATCAGCTCTTAGCAGCCCATGTGAGTCACCTAACACATGTGGGAACCATCATTTGGCAACTAGCATGAAATATCTCATAAAATTACAAAAATATGAGTAATCATTCATGACTTATTTACATGAAAACAAAATTACATATCCTTTATATCTAATCCATACACCAACGACCAAAAACACCTACAAACACTTTCATTCTTCAATTTTCTTCATCTAATTGATCTCTCTCAAGTTCTATCTTCAAGTTCTAAGTGTTCTTCATAAATTCCAAAAGTTCTAGTTTCATAAAATCAAGAATACTTCCAAGATTGCAAGTTTACTTCCAAGTTTTCTAAATCCATTCCAAGTAATCATCCAAGATCAAGAAACCTTTGTTACTTACAGTAGGTTATCTTTCTAATACAATGTAATAATCATATTCAAACTTTAATTCAATTTCTATAACTATAACAATCTTATTTCGAGTGGAAATCTTACTTAAAATTGTTTTCGTGTCATGATTCTGCTTCAAGAACTTTCAAGCCATCCAAGGATCCTTTGAAGCTAGATCCATTTTTCTCATTTCCAGTAGGTTTATCCAAGTAACTTGAGGTAGTAATGATGTTCATAACATCATTCGATTCATACATAAAAAGTTGTCTTATTCAACGTTATAAACTTGTAATCACTAGAACATAGTTTAGTTAATTCTAAACTTGTTCACAAATAAAGTTAATCCTTCTAACTAGACTTTTAAAATCAACTAAACACATGTTCTATATCTATATGATATGCTAACTTAATGATTTAAAACCCAGAAACACGATAAACACCATAAAACTGGATATACGCCGTCGTAGTAAAACCGGGGGCTGTTTTGGTTGGGATAATTAAAAGCTAAGAAGAACTTTGATTTAAAAGCTATACTTCTGGAAAAATGATTTTTATTATGAACATGAAACTATATCCAAAAATCATGGTTAAACTCAAAGTGAAAGTATGTTTTTCAAAATGGTCATCAATATGTCGTTCTTTCGACGGAAATGACTACCTCTTTCAAAAACGACTTGTAACTTGTATTTCCGACTATAAACTTATACCTTTTCTGTTTAGATTCATAAAGTTAAGTTCAATATGAAACCGTGGCCACTGGAATCACTCAAAACGGATTAGAAACGAAGAAATGGCGAGTAAAACAAGATTGATAAAAACTACTCATTTTACCTACGTGAAAGTTAGTAATAAATCTATTCCAACCATAACATAATCAACTTATATTGTATATTATGTAATCTTGAGATACCATAGACACGTATACAATGTTTCGACCTATCATGTCGACCCATCTATATGTATATTGCGGAACAACCATAGACACTCTATATGTGAATGTTGGAGTTAGCTATACAGGGTTGAGGTTGATTCCAAAATATATATATAGTTTGAGTTGTGATCAATACTGAGATACGTATACACTGGGTCGTGGATTGATTCAAGATAATATTTATCGATTTATTTCTATACATCTAACTGTGGACAACTAGTTGTAGGTTACTAACGAGGACAGCTGACTTAATAAACTTAAAACATCAAAATGTATTAAAAGTTTTGTAAATATATTTTGAACATACTTTGATATATATGTATATATTGTTATAGGTTTGTGAATCAACCAGTGGCCAAGTCTTACTTCCCGACGAAGTAAAAATTTGTGAAAGTGAGTTATAGTCCCACTTTAAAAATCTAATATTTTTGGGATGAGAATACATGCAGGTTTTATAAATGATTTACAAGATAGACACAAGTACGTGAAACTACATTCTATGGTTGAATTATCGAAATCGAATATGCCCCTTTTTATTAAGTCTGGTAATCTAAGAATTAGGAAACAGATACCCTAATTGACGTGAATCCTAAAGATAGATCTATTGGGCCTAACAAACCCCAGCCAAAGTACTGGATGCTTTAGTACTTCGAAATTTATATCATATCCGAAGGGTGTCCCGGAATGATGGGGATATTCTTATATATGCATCTTGTTAATGTCGGTTACCAGGTGTTCACCATATGAATGATTTTTATCTCTATGTATGGGATGTGTATTGAAATATGAAATCTTGTGGTCTATTGTTACGATTTGATATATATAGGTTAAACCTATAACTCACCAACATTTTTGTTGACATTTAAAGCATGTTTATTCTCAGGTGAATACTAAGAGCTTCCGCTGTTGCATACTAAAATAAGGACAAGATTTGGAGTCCATGTTTGTATGATATTGTGTAAAAACTGCATTCAAAAAACTGATTTCGATGTAACATATTTGTATTGTAAACCATTATGTAATGGTCGTGTGTAAACAGGATATTTTAGATTATCATTATTTGATAATCTACGTAAAGCTTTTTAAACCTCTATTTATGAAATAAAGGTTATGGTTTGTTTTAAAAATGAATGCAGTCTTTGAAAAATGTCTCATATAGAGGTCAAAACCTCGCAACGAAATCAATTAATATGGAACGTTTTTAATCAATAAGAACGGGACATTTCAGTTGGTATCCGAGCGTTGGTCTTAGAGAACCAGAATTTTGCATTAGTGTGTCTTATCGAGTTTGTTAGGATGCATTAGTGAGTCTGGACTTCGACCGTGTTTACTTGAAAAATGATTGCTTAACAAATTTTGTTGGAAACTATATATTTTTAACATGTGAATATTATGTGATATATTAATCTCTTAACGTGTTTGATATTATGTGATAGATGTCTACCTCTAGAACAAGTCCCATTGACTCACCTAATAATAATGAAGAGTCAAATGTAAATTGGAATGATTCGTGGACTGATTCACAAGTTCCCGAAGAGGAACCGGAAGAAGAGTCGGAACCGGAAGAAGAATCGGAACCGGAAGAAGAATCGGAACCAGATGAAGAAATAGAACCGGTGGGGGAAATAATAAAACGGTTAAGTAAAAGAAAATCCTCAACCAACCGACCAAGGTTAATTATGGTCAATGGTGTTTCCGCCAAGGAAGCAAAATATTGGGAGGATTACCAATTCTCCGATGAATCGGATTCCGACGAGAATTCTGATGATGTTATAGAAATTACCCCAACTGAATTTAAAAAGGCAAAAGAAAATAATAAGGGAAAGGGCATAAGAATAGAGAAATCTAATTCCAACCCCGATGAACTTTATATGTATCGTCAACCCCCGAAGTCCTTAAGTTGTAACAATGACCCGGGAACCTCTAAACCACCAGGTTTTTCTAAACCAATGTGGAAAATTACGGCTCGTATTAGGGGAACATCATATATCCCTAGAAATTTGGCAAAACGAACCAAAACCGAAGAAGAAGAAGAAACAAGCGAGTCGGAATAAGATAGTTGTATTCGTGTGGTGTAATATATGTAATATAGTGTGCTTATGGTTTATGATATATGTAAAACATTTCTTCAAATTCGAGACGTGGAAAGTGTTATGTACAGCCGCGAGTTGTTGAGGTAACTCAAGTCGGTAAGCTACTAATCCGACACGATCAATAATCTTGAATGGTCCAATATACCTTGGATTTAATTTCCCTCGTTTACCAAATCGAACAACGCCTTTCCAAGGTGCTACTTTAAGCATGACCATCTCTCCAATTTCAAATTCTATATCTTTTCTTTTAATGTCAGCGTAGCTCTTTTGTCGACTTTGGGCGGTTTTCAACCGTTGTTGAATTTGGATGATCTTCTCGGTAGTTTCTTGTATAATCTCCGGACCCATAATTTGTCTATCCCCCACTTCACTCCAACAAATCGGAGACCTGCACTTTCTACCATAAAGTGCTTCAAACGGCGCCATCTCAATGCTTGAATGGTAGCTGTTGTTGTAGGAAAATTCTGCTAACGGTAGATGTCGATCCCAACTGTTTCCGAAATCAATAACACATGCTCGTAGCATGTCTTCAAGCGTTTGTATCGTCCTTTCGCTCTGCCCATCAGTTTGTGGATGATAGGCAGTACTCATGTCTAGACGAGTTCCTAATGCTTGCTGTAATGTCTGCCAGAATCTTGAAATAAATCTGCCATCCCTATCAGAGATAATAGAGATTGGTATTCCATGTCTGGAGATGACTTCCTTCAAATACAGTCGTGCTAACTTCTCCATCTTGTCATCTTCTCTTATTGGCAGGAAATGTGCTGATTTGGTGAGACGATCAACTATTACCCAAATAGTATCAAAACCACTTGCAGTCCTTGGCAATTTAGTGATGAAATCCATGGTAATGTTTTCCCATTTCCATTCCGGAATTTCGGGTTGTTGAAGTAGACCTGATGGTTTCTGATGCTCAGCTTTGACCTTAGAACACGTCAAACATTCTCCTACGTATTTAGCAACATCGGCTTTCATACCCGGCCACCAAAAATGTTTCTTGAGATCCTTGTACATCTTCCCCGTTCCAGGATGTATTGAGTATCTGGTTTTATGAGCTTCTCTAAGTACCATTTCTCTCATATCTCTAAATTTTGGTACCCAAATCCTTTCAGCCCTATACCGGGTTCCGTCTTCCTGAATATTAAGATGCTTCTCCGATCCTTTGGGTATTTCATCCTTTAAATTTCCCTCTTTTAAAACTCCTTGTTGCGCCTCCTTTATTTGAGTAGTAAGGTTATTATGAATCATTATATTCATAGATTTTACTCGAATGGGTTCTCTGTCCTTCCTGCTCAAGGCATCGGCTACCACATTTGCCTTCCCCGGGTGGTAACGAATCTCAAAGTCGTAATCATTCAATAATTCAATCCACCTACGCTGCCTCATATTCAGTTGTTTCTGATTAAATATGTGTTGAAGACTTTTGTGGTCGGTATATATAATACTTTTGACCCCATATAAGTAGTGCCTCCAAGTCTTTAATGCAAAAACAACCGCGCCTAATTCCAAATCATGCGTCGTATAATTTTGTTCGTGAATCTTCAATTGTCTAGACGCATAAGCAATCACCTTCGTTCGTTGCATTAATACACAACCGAGACCTTGCTTTGATGCATCACAATAAATCACAAAATCATCATTCCCTTCAGGCAATGACAATATAGGTGCTGTAGTTAGCTTTTTCTTCAATAACTGAAACGCTTTCTCTTGTTCATCATTCCATTCAAATTTCTTCCCTTTATGCGTTAATGCAGTCAAGGGTTTTGCTATTCTGGAAAAGTCTTGGATGAACCTTCTGTAGTAACCAGCTAGTCCTAAAAACTGGCGTATGTGTTTCGGAGTTTTCGGGGTTTCCCACTTTTCAACAGTTTCTATCTTTGCCGGATCCACCTTAATACCTTCTTTGTTCACTATGTGACCGAGGAATTGAACTTCTTCCAACCAAAATGCACACTTTGAAAACTTAGCGTACAATTCTTCCTTCCTCAATACTTCTAACACCTTTCTCAAATGTTCACCGTGTTCTTGGTCATTCTTTGAGTAAATAAGTATGTCATCAATGAAAACAATGACAAACTTGTCAAGGTATGGTCCACACACTCGGTTCATAAAGTCCATGAACACAGCTGGTGCATTAGTTAAACCAAACGGCATGACCATAAACTCGTAATGACCGTAACGTGTTCTGAAAGCAGTCTTTAGAATATCATCTTCTTTCACCCGCATTTGATGATACCCGGAACGTAAGTCAATCTTTGAATAAACAGACGAGCCTTGTAGTTGATCAAATAAGTCGTCGATTCTTGGTAGTGGGTAGCGGTTCTTGATGGTAAGTTTGTTCAACTCTCGGTAGTCGATACACAACCTGAATGTACCATCTTTCTTCTTGACAAACAAAACAGGAGCTCCCCACGGTGATGTGCTTGGTCGAATGAAACCACGCTCTAAAAGTTCTTGTAATTGGCTTTGCAGTTCTTTCATCTCGCTGGGTGCGAGTCTGTAAGGAGCACGAGCTATTGGTGCAGCTCCTGGTACAAGATCTATTTGAAATTCAACGGATCGATGTGGGGGTAATCCTGGTAATTCTTTCGGAAATACATCAGGAAATTCTTTTGCAATGGGAACATCATTGATGCTCTTTTCTTCAGTTTGTACTTTCTCGATGTGTGCTAGAACAGCATAGCAACCTTTTCTTATTAGTTTTTGTGCCTTCAAATTACTAATAAGATGTAGCTTCGTGTTGCCCTTTTCTCCGTACACCATTAAGGGTTTTCCTTTTTCTCGTATAATGCGAATTGCATTTTTGTAACAAACGATCTCTGCTTTCACTTCTTTCAACCAGTCCATACCGATTATCACATCAAAACTCCCTAACTCTACTGGTATCAAATCAATCTTAAATGTTTCGCTAACCAGTTTAATTTCTCGATTCCGACATATATTATCTGCTGAAATTAATTTACCATTTGCTAATTCGAGTAAAAATTTACTATCCAAAGGCGTCAATGGACAACTTAATTTAGCACAAAAATCTCTACTCATATAGCTTCTATCCGCACCCGAATCAAATAAAACGTAAGCAGATTTATTGTCAATAAGAAACGTACCCGTAACAAGCTCCGGGTCTTCCTGTGCCTCTGCCGCATTAATATTGAAAACTCTTCTGCGGCCTTGTCCATTCGTGTTCTCCTGGTTCGGGCAATTTCTAATAATGTGGCCCGGTTTTCCACATTTATAACAAACTACATTGGCATAACTTGCTCCGACACTACTTGCTCCGCCATTACTCGTTCCGACACCATTTTTCCTTTCGTTCTGTTAACCCCTGGTCCGTAGACCTCACACTTCGCCGCGCTATGACCATTTCTTTTACACTTGTTGCAAAATTTGGTGCAGAACCCCGAGTGATACTTTTCACACCTTTGGCATAGCTGCTTCTGATTGTTGTTGTTGTTGCGGTTATTATTGTTGTTGGGATGATTGTTGTAGTTGCTGTTGTTGTTGTTGTTGTTGGGCCGTTTGTTGTAGTTGCGATTGATGTTGCGATTGTTGGGATAATTGTTGCGATTATTGTTGTAATTGCTGTTGTTGTTGTATTGGTGATTCTTATCACCGTTTTCCTCCCACTTTCTTTTGACTTGCTTCACATTGGCCTCTTCAGCAGTCTGTTCTTTAATTCTTTCTTCAATCTGGTTCACTAGTTTGTGAGCCATTCTACATGCCTGTTGTATGGAGGCGGCTCGTGTGAACTTATATCTTCTTGGATTCTTTCCGGTAATCCTTTCACAAACGCGTCGATCTTCTCTTCCTCATCTTCGAATGCTCCCGGACACAATAGGCACAATTCTGTGAATCGTCTTTCGTACGTGGTAATATCAAATCCTTGGGTTCGTAACCCTCTAAGTTCTGTCTTGAGCTTATTGACCTCGGTTCTGGGACGGTACTTCTCGTTCATCAAGTGCTTGAATGCTGACCACGGTAGTGCGTACGCATCGTCTTGTCCCACTTGCTCTAGATAGGTATTCCACCATGTTAACGCAGAACCTGTGAAGGTATGCGTAGCGTACTTCACTTTGTCCTCTTCAGTACACTTACTTATGGCAAACACCGATTCGACCTTCTCGGTCCACCGTTTCAATCCGATCGGTCCTTCGGTTCCATCAAATTCCAAAGGTTTGCAGGCAGTGAATTCTTTGTAGGTGCATCCTACACGATTTCCTGTACTGCTAGATCCAAGGTTATTGTTGGTATGTAGCGCAGCCTGTACTGCGGCTATGTTTGAAGCTAGAAAAGTACAGAATTCCTCTTCATTCATATTCACGGTGTGTCGAGTAGTCGGTGCCATTTCCTTCAAAATAGTCAAATGGAACAAGTTAATCATACAGAATATTAAGAGTAGTTAATAGTATTTCGTAGCATAATATGAACTCATTTATAAAAGCTTTTTCTTCATATTAGCGTTTTATAAGTTTAAATTCGGGTAGTACCTACCCGTTAAGTTCATACTTAGCAGCTAATATACAATTTAACTACTACAATTCTATATGAAAAACTGATTATAATAATATTTCGCGTTCAAACTTTTACACAATATTTTACAAACTTACAATACCGCTTATTTTACATATAGCATAAAATATAGCACACAATAAATTTGATACAAGATGGTTGTGAAGATAATTCTAGCTAGTACACAAGTCGTTCAGCAAAGGCAATAAAGACACGTAATTCATACGTCCAGAAACAAGTCATGCATTCTGGTTTTACTAGGATTACTTCCCATCCTTGGTCTTGTGGAACATAACCATTATGGCCGTTGATAAGACAGCGTGTTGTAACGTCGTCAAAGGGACGAGGGTTACGTAATGTCCAACAGTCCCGTAACAATCTAAAAACCTCATTTCTTACCCCAATTACCGACTCCGTCACTTGTGGGAACGTTTTGTTTAATAGTTGTAGCCCGATGTTCTTGTTCTCACTTTGGTGAGAAGCGAACATTACTAATCCGTAAGCATAACATGCTTCTTTATGTTGCATGTTAGCCGCTTTTTCTAAATCACGAAGTCCAATATTCGGATATATTGAGTCAAAATAATTTCTTAACCCATTGCGTAAAATAGCATTTGGGTTCCCCGCAATATATGCGTCAAAGTAAACACATCGTAACTTATGGATTTCCCAATGTGATATCCCCCATCTTTCGAACGAAAGCCTTTTATAAACCAAGGCATTCTTGGAACGTTCTTCGAATGTCTTACAAACTGATCTCGCCTTAAATAGTTGTGCCGAAGAATTCTGACCGACTCTAGACAAGATTTCATCAATCATGTCTCCGGGTAGGTCTCTTAAAATATTGGGTTGTCTATCCATTTTGTGTTTTTATACTGTAAAATAGACAAGAGTTAGATTCATAAAAAAAATACTTATTAATACAAGCAATTTTTACATATATCATAAACCATAAGCACACTATATTACATATATTACACCACACGAATACAACTATCTTATTCCGACTCGCTTGTTTCTTCTTCTTCTTCGGTTTTGGTTCGTTTTGCCAAGTTTCTAGGGATATATGATGTTCCCCTAATACGAGCCGTAATTTTCCACATTGGTTTAGAAAAACCTGGTGGTTTAGAGGTTCCCGGGTCATTGTTACAACTTAAGGACTTCGGGGGTTGACGATACATATAAAGTTCATCGGGGTTGGAATTAGATTTCTCTATTCTTATGCCCTTTCCCTTATTATTTTCTTTTGCCTTTTTAAATTCAGTTGGGGTAATTTCTATAACATCATCGGAATCCGATTCATCGGAGAATTGGTAATCCTCCCAATATTTTGCTTCCTTGGATGAAACACCATTGACCATAATTAACCTTGATCGGTTGGTTGAGGATTTTCTTTTACTTAACCGTTTTATTATTTCCCCCACCGGTTCTATTTCTTCATCTGGTTCCGATTCTTCTTCCGGTTCCGATTCTTCTTCCGGTTCCGACTCTTCTTCCGGTTCCTCTTCGGGAACTTGTGAATCAGTCCACGAATCATTCCAATTTACATTTGACTCTTCATTATTATTAGGTGAGTCAATGGGACTTGTTCTAGAGGTAGACATCTATCACATAATATCAAACGCGTTAAGAGATTAATATATCACATAATATTCACATGTTAAAAATATATAGTTTCCAACAAAATTTGTTAAGCAATCATTTTTCAAGTAAACACGGTCGAAGTCCAGACTCACTAATGCATCCTAACAAACTCGATAAGACACACTAATGCAAAATTCTGGTTCTCTAAGACCAACGCTCGGATACCAACTGAAATGTCCCGTTCTTATTGATTAAAAACGTTCCATATCAATTGATTTTGTTGCGAGGTTTTGACCTCTATATGAGACGTTTTTCAAAGACTGCATTCATTTTAAAACAAACCATAACCTTTATTTCATCAATAAAGGTTTAAAAAGCTTTACGTAGATTATCAAATAATGATAATCTAAAATATCCTGTTTACACACGACCATTACATAATGGTTTACAATACAAATATGTTACAACAAAATAAGTTTCTTGAATGCAGTTTTTACACAATATCATACAAGCATGGACTCCAAATCTCGTCCTTATTTAAGTATGCGACAGCGGAAGCTCTTAATAATCACCTAAGAATAAACATGCTTAAAACGTCAACAAAAATGTTGGTGAGTTATAGGTTTAACCTATATATATCAAATCATAATAATAGACCACAAGATTTCATATTTCAATACACATCCCATACATAGAGATAAAAATCATTCATATGGTGAACACCTGGTAACCGACATTAACAAGATGCATATATAAGAATATCCCCATCATTCGGGGACACCCTTCGGATATGATATAAATTTCGAAGTACTAAAGCATCCTGTACTTTGGATGGGGCTTGTTGGGCCCGATAGATCTATCTTTAGGATTCGCGTCAATTAGGGTGTCTGTTCCCTAATTCTTAGATTACCAGACTTAATAAAAAGGGGCATATTCGATTTCGATAATTCAACCATAGAATGTAGTTTCACGTACTTGTGTCTATTTTGTAAATCATTTATAAAACCTGCATGTATTCTCATCCCAAAAATATTAGATTTTTAAAGTGGGACTATAACTCACTTTCACAGATTTTTACTTCGTCGAGAAGTAAGACTTGGCCACTGTTGATTCACGAACCTATAACAATATATACATATATATTAAAGTATGTTCAAAATATATTTACAACACTTTTAATATATTTTGATGTTTTAAGTTTATTAAGTCAGCTGTCCTCGTTAGTAACCTATAACTAGTTGTCCACAGTTAGATGTACAGAAATAAATCGATAAATATTATCTTGAATCAATCCACGACCCAGTGTATACGTATCTCAGTATTGATCACAACTCAAACTATATATATTTTGGAATCAACCTCAACCCTGTATAGCTAACTCCAACATTCACATATAGAGTGTCTATGGTTGTTCCGAAATATATATAGATGTGTCGACATGATAGGTCGAAACATTGTATACGTGTCTATGGTATCTCAAGATTACATAATATACAATACAAGTTGATTAAGTTATGGTTGGAATAGATTTGTTACCAATTTTCACGTAGCTAAAATGAGAAAAATTATCCAATCTTGTTTTACCCATAACTTCTTCATTTTAAATCCGTTTTGAGTGAATCAAATTGCTATGGTTTCATATTGAACTCTATTTTATGAATCTAAACAGAAAAGTATAGGTTTATAGTCGGAAAAATAAGTTACAAGTCGTTTTTGTAAAGGTAGTCATTTCAGTCGAAAGAACGACGTCCAGATGACCATTTTAGAAAACATACTTCCACTTTGAGTTTAACCATAATTTTTGGATATAGTTTCATGTTCATAATAAAAATCATTTTCTCAGAATTACAACTTTTAAATCAAAGTTTATCATAGTTTTTAATTAACTAACCCAAAACAGCCCGCGGTGTTACTACGACGGCGTAAATCCGGTTTTACGGTGTTTTTCGTGTTTCCAGGTTTTAAATCCTTAAGTTAGCATATCATATAGATATAGAACATGTGTTTAGTTAATTTTAAAAGTCAAGTTAGAAGGATTAACTTTTGTTTGCGAACAAGTTTAGAATTAACTAAACTATGTTCTAGTGATTACAAGTTTAAACCTTCGAATAAGATAGCTTTATATGTATGAATCGAATGATGTTATGAACATCATTACTACCTTAAGTTCCTTGGATAAACCTACTGGAAAATAGAAAAATGGATCAAGCTTCAACGGATCCTTGGATGGCTCGAAGTTCTTGAAGCAGAATCATGACACGAAAACAAGTTCAAGTAAGATCATCACTTGAAATAAGATTGTTATAGTTATAGAAATTGAACCAAAGTTTGAATATGATTATTACCTTGTATTAGAATGATAACCTACTGTAAGAAACAAAGATTTCTTGAGGTTGGATGATCACCTTACAAGATTGGAAGTGAGCTAGCAAACTTGAAAGTATTCTTGATTTTATGTAACTAGAACTTGTAGAATATATGAAGAACACTTAGAACATGAAGATAGAACTTGAGAGAGATCAATTAGATGAAGAAAATTGAAGAATTAAAGTGTTTGTAGGTGTTTTTGGTCGTTGGTGTATGGATTAGATATAAAGGATATGTAATTTTGTTTTCATGTAAATAAGTCATGAATGATTACTCATATTTTTGTAATTTTATGAGATATTTCATGCTAGTTGCCAAATGATGGTTCCCACATGTGTTAGGTGACTCACATGGGCTGCTAAGAGCTGATCATTGGAGTGTATATACCAATAGTACATACATCTAAAAGCTGTGTATTGTACGAGTACGAATACGGGTGCATACGAGTAGAATTGTTGATGAAACTGAACGAGGATGTAATTGTAAGCATTTTTGTTAAGTAGAAGTATTTTGATAAGTGTATTGAAGTCTTTCAAAAGTGTATAAATACATTTTAAAACACTACATGTATATACATTTTAACTGAGTCGTGAAGTCATCGTTAGTCGTTACATGTAAGTGTTGTTTTGAAACCTTTAGGTTAACGATCTTGTTAAATGTTGTTAACCCAATGTTTATAATATCAAATGAGATTTTAAATTATTATATTATCATGATATTATCATGTATGAATATCTCTTAATATGATATATATACATTAAATGTCTTTACAACGATAATCGTTACATATATGTCTCGTTTAAAAATCATTAAGTTAGTAGTCTTGTTTTTACATATGTAGTTCATTGTTAATATACTTAATGATATGTTTACTTATCATAGTATCATGTTAACTATATATATATCCATATATATGTCATCATATAGTTTTTACAAGTTTTAACGTTCGTGAATCACCGGTCAACTTGGGTGGTCAATTGTCTATATGAAACATATTTCAATTAATCAAGTCTTAACAAGTTTGATTGCTTAACATGTTGGAAATATTTAATCATGTAAATATCAATCTCAATTAATATATATAAACATGGAAAAGTTCGGGTCACTACAGTTGAAGCAAATCTACACCCTAACTTACGATTTGACAGATTTTGGATAGACTATCCAAAATATCAAAGGAACTTGAGCATTCTATGTCCCAAAGATGTTGAAGTATCCAGGGTGATAGATTGGGCACCATTAGAGACAGTGGGATTGGCCGAGCCAATAAGAGAATTACTTACACAAAGGTATGGTAATTCTACTTTCAATGATTGGATTAATCTATTCACTATACGTAGACCTGTATATAAGGAATGGTGTGTTGAGTTAGTAAGTACTATTGAACTAAATGATGAAGTAACTAGGTTAACGGATAAAAGTTTTATTAGATTTTTATTAGAAGGTGTGATGCGCCGTATGTCTTTATTAGATATGGCTGAAGCTTTGTGTATTTATACGCCTGAAGAACTATTAACTGATGATTGTAGACAGTTAATAAGTAATGGTAGAAGGGTTGATCATGATTTTGATAAGAATGAGTTGTGGAGTAGAATGACTAGCCATAATCATTTTCGTGGAGGTCATTATTCTTATACTGATATACATAGAGCTGAGCTTAGGGTAATCCATAGATTCATTTCCAACTCTATTACACAAAGGGGTAGAAATAAAGATAAAGTGACTGAAACTGATTTATTTTATCTGATGTGTATTAGAGACCCACAGAGCTTTGTAAATATTCCTTATTGTGTGGGTTATTATTTGTCGGAAATGATAAAGGGAATGCGAAACAATAGTATTATAGGAGGTGGTATTTTTGTGACTTTAATTACCGAGTACCTCGGTGTGGATATTACTCGGGGAAGGGAGTTAGTACAAGTACCCCTTCCTCGTGATCAGATTGATATACGGGTATATGCTGGTGCAAAGGTTTTATTGAAAAGAAATAATGTTGCACAACCATATCAAGGGAATCATCCACAGGTAGAAAGAGGTCAACAACAAGGTAATGCGGGAGGGGGAAATCAGATGACAGAAATGGAAAGGTTTATGGCTCAACATGAGTATGAAATGGCTAGACAACGAGCATTTCAAGATTGGCAGTATCATCAAAGCCAAATCATAAGTCATTGTACACATGTAAGTCGAAATTACATTCCTACTCCAATGCCCATATTTCCTCCCTGGACTATAGAGAGCCGACCACCATACTCTACATATAACCCAGCTCAAGCATTCTACAGCATTTACGGCTATGAATGGAACCCTTACTGTTTTCAGCATCAACCCTAGTTTCCTTAGTTTTATTTATTTTATTATTCGTAATGTTGCTACATTTAATACTTATGTTGGTATTGTAATAGTTTTTATAATTTTCTAACTTTTATTATTAGATTTTTTTTAAATTTTTGAATGTGGGGTGATATACCCAACTTCAAAAATATGTATATATATGCTTGTAGTTTATCTCATGTACAAAACAGGGTAAAACAGCGCATTTTCAAAGACTGGCATTAAGTTCAGCAAAAGTAACTAATTTTGACGACAAGATGCAAAATATATGTGAAATAACAACTGCAGGAATGAGCAAATGATATGCACCATTTAAGATTCAACAAACAAACGCCAATATGTTTGGAAACTTTGGTAAAATTTAATCATTTTTCTACGCTAATCACCCTCAATAATTTAAATTGTTACTGATTTCTTGCAAATGAGGGCATTGCAAGATCTTAAGTGTGGGAAGGGGTTAAATTCTTTCGGATTTTTAAAATTTATGACTTATACACTTGGTTACCATTAAAAATACTAGTAACGCAGTAGTTGTATTAGAATCTAGTGCTCTCTGATAATAAAGAACAGCCCTAGTCTTATATACTGACTACCCAATTCTAGTAAAAAAATTTCAAAATTTTCAAATAAATGAATTCAGAATCATGTTTATACATATTTATGAACGATAAAACTAGGTGTTAACACCGAAATTATTGTTACCTCGTAAAGGACATAAATTGAGAAACAACTTAAAATGTTAGAATTCATTTAAAATGGAATAGAGGACAATAAAAAGGCAAAGAAAGGAAAATAAAAGCCAAGTGTGGAAAAAATTTACCAAGATATTTAGAACATATATCACATATTTTTGTACAAATAATTGAAGATACTTTTGTTTTGGACAAAATTAACCGTTTTACCCAATTTCTTATAATATATTTGAAAGAAAAGATGGATCTACACGATGAATCAATTCCATCATTAAAAGGAAGTAAAGTCTTCCGAAAAAGACACGCGCTTCTTGATTTAGGTCAGGAAGTTGTCGTCCAGACCAGCTGTAGGTTGACGAAAAATCTAGAAAAGTCATCTCTAAAATTAGCAGGAAATCCACGGACCTCAACATCAAATAGGGTCGCCATGTGGTCAGACTTATCCTAACCATGAGAGGATCTATCTCGTAAAATGGGGAGGGCGCCGTGCAAATTAGCTTGATAAGACTAATGAATCAGACCTCCAGAAAGGATAATCTCCTTAAAGATTAAAAATCAGCTTTTAAGACTGATATTACTCAATCCTTGAGATTGACCTTAAAGATTGAGAATTACAAACTCATGGAATTCAATGATATCTAAAACTCGAGCTTGAACGAGAAAATATTTTGATCAAAATTAAAGCCGATTTGTTTTCTGAAAACCTATTTTCAATGCGTTCATTACCATTGAACGTAAAATCCTAGGAATTCACCTGGAATTCATTAGGTCACCTGAACCAAATCGGGTGTCAACCGTAAGAACGGTGATTGCATAGCATGGTCGAAGACAGGACCTTGTGCCAGATCGAAAAACTATAGGGTGAGCTTTACTATTGCTCCTACCAAGGATAGTAATTGCATCCGACACGTTATAGACTATAAACAAAAGCATGTCACGGGACATTGCCTTAACAGTTGCTTGTTCAACGCTTTCCTTTACAACTGGACGGTAGTTTACCGAAAGGTAAAATACGGAACAAGTATACTGGACGTGTTGCTTTCCCAATACAAGGTTAACAAGTGGGTGACACAAAATCGCAAGTTTTGAGCTAAAATTTTCAAATCTGAAACCCACAAAACCCACAAAAACAATTTTGCAAACACCGGTGAAGGGTTATTCCGGAAAACTTATCTAGGGTAAAAGCTAGATTTAATTTTCAAAAGATCAAATGTTTTCATAAAGATCCAATTTCCTAAAGGATCTAAATTTTCATAGTCATGTGGGACTGGAAACCACATCGTTACTACCATTGTTCATACCGCCGTATAGAAATCACTGATGTACAAAGTGTGAAGAATAAAGAAGTGATTCTTGTATTTTTATTTCAAGACTATATTGCTTGAGGACAAGCAACGCTCAAGTGTGGGAAAATTTGATAATGCTAAAAATGAACATATATTTCATAGCATTATCCCTCAAGAAAGACAAGCTTTTAGTTGCAATTGTTCTATTCACAAGTAATATTCGTTTAAATAATAAAAGGAGAAGACAAAAGACAGATTCGACTATTTCAAAACGCAAATGACCAAAAAGCTCAAAAGTACAAAGTACAATCCAAGTGGTTCAAATTATTGATGAGAAACGTCTAGAAATTACAAAAGTACAAGTTACAAAACGCAAAGTACAAGATATTAAATTATACGAAAAGGCGTTCGAAAATCTGGAACCAGGACATGAACCAACTTTCAACGCGCGACGCAACGGAGTTAAAATTACAAGTCAACTATGCACATAAATATAATATAATATATAAATAATTCTTAAAATTATATATATATTTATAAACCGTCGGCAAGCTAGGAGCCAAAGTTGGTGAGCTGGAATCCAACACTCCGCGATCGCGGAGCTGTGAAGAGGAATTCCATCGAGATCACGGAGCACACCAAAACAGAAATGGGGCCTATAAAAGGCAACGCATTCGATCGATTTCATTACACTTTTATCAATCTATCTCTTACGATATATATATATATATATATATATATATATATATATATATATATATATATATATATATATATATATATATATATATATATAATTTATAATTTTAATTTTAATTTAAGATTAATAATAATAAGGTTATGTTAGCGAATGTTTTAAGGTTATAAGTCGAAACTCTGTCCGTGTAACGCTACGCTATTTTTAATCATTGTAAGTTATGTTCAACCTTTTTAAATTAATGTCTCGTAGCTAAGTTATTATTATGCTTATTTTAATGCCGAAATAATCGTGATGTTGGGCTAAATATTAAAATTGGGTAATTGAGCTTAGGACCATAATTGGGGTTTGGATAAAAGAACGACACTTGTGAAAATTAGACTATGGGCTATTAATGAGTTTTATATTAACTTAACGATAACTCGTTAATTTAATATAAAGGTTATAATTTGACGTATCTATAAATAACCACATATGCTTAATCGGGTACGGTGGGCGGGATATCTATAAATACCAATAATTGTACATTTTACCGGACACGGAACTGGATTAATAGTTAATAGACTAGTTGAAACAGGGGTGGATTACATTCAAGGGTAATTGGTGTAATTGTTAACAAAGTAATAAAACCTTGGATTACACGCAGTCGATAACATGGTGTATTCATTAAACAAAGTATTAAGACCTTGTTACAATTCGAATCCCCAATTAGTTGGAATATTTGACTTCGGGAATAAGAATAATTTGACGAAGACTTCCGCATTTTATGATTATGACTGATGGACTATTATGGACAAATCCGCATGGACATATTGAATAATCCAGGACAAAGGACAATTAACCCATGGTAATAAACTAAAATCAACACGTCAAACATCATGATTATTGAAGTTTAAATAAGCATAATTCCTTTATTTCATATTTAATTGCACTTTTAATTATCGCACTTTTATTTACTGTTATTTCATATTTAATTACACTTTTAATTATCATACTTTTTAATTATCGCAATTTTATTTATCGCACTTTTATTTATCGCAATTTCATTATCGTTATTTACTTTACGCTTTAAATTAAGTTTTATATATTTAATATTTTACATTAGGTTTTAACTGCGACTTAAAGTTTTAAAATTGACAAACCGGTCATTAAACGGTAAAATCCCCCTTTTATAATAATAATACTATATATATATATATATATATATATATATATATATATATATATATATATTTATATTTATACAAATATAGTTTTAAAAATATAGCGTTAAACTTGGCTAAGATCCCCGTGGAACGAACCGGACTTACTAAAAACTACACTACTGTACGATTAGGTACACTGCCTATAAGTGTTGTAGCAAGGTTTAGGTATATCCACTCTATAAATAAATAAATAACTTGTGTAAAATAGTATACTATTTAATAGTTTTTCATAATAAATATATAACTATTTCGTATACACCTCTACGCACATCAATGAACAAAGAGAAACCCGATGAAGGAAGTGGGACAATGGTCAGACCTTGGCTGTCACAACAAGCAACCAATCAGTTCCAGTCCCAATGGCAGGTAAAACGAGGCCCTTGCGAGGGCATATCCGGGTTGGTTGGCCCGGAAAGCACTCAGCCATTCTCCCCTTACTCCAAGAGCTGAAACAACCTCTATTCCTTCAACAGCAGTTAGGCCTTTTTCTAATCCTAAAGCCCTTCTCCCAGGAGTTTGATTTTACCCATGCATAAGAATTTCGGGTAATCTACGTATTTGATTTTACTAATATGGAATTTGTTCAATGCTTGTGTGAAAGTGGATATAATGCCGGCAGTGTTCATTTGTTTGAATCATATACTTCGTATAATTTAGAATGTCCCTTTTACTAATTTTATATCCTAACTTACTGAATAATCTGATTTTTCAAACACTAAAAATCTGGTTATCTGATTATTACGATATTAAACAATATAATCAAATCCAAACACTACTAATCAAAATAAGATTTTGATATAGTAGATTATCTTATTTCAGTTGTGTAAAAGGCATAATCAATTTTCAAATCGCTGAGTAAGCACTTTATAAATGCCTATAAATGCCTAGCAAAACAGAAATACGCGCCAAACTTGTAATCTGAAATTATACATCTATCGATACACACTTTTCAGAGTGTGTAAACGAGATAAAATGGTGATGTTGTGCTTTCTGTTAGATTTACGAACATTATCGCCTCCATTACTTCGAGATCTGAAGCAGGTACGAATCAATCAATTTCAGAACACCGTCGTAATTTAGCGAATCTTATTATATCACACATCGATCGAATTCAATCTGTACATCTGCAATCTCCGTAATAAGAAATCGTAATTCGTTTTGAAAATCATTTACTAATCCATGTCAACAAATTCGCTGTTCCACAGTCATTACTGCAGTTAGCAAACTTTTACTCAATTTCAAACCCTAGCCGTCACAGTTCGACTTCTAAATCGAAAACGAAATTGAAAGTACTCTTCGATAGGATCGGAGTTTGCTATGTGTTTAAAAATCGAGTTTCCGTTTCCACAGAGGTACGTGATTGATTATTCGTATCCGTTTCCACAGAGGTACTTATTCAAATCAAATTAATGTTGTATTATTGATTATTGATTGATGATAACTGATTAGATACTTTTAATTTAACTCTACTAGGATGTGAGTTAACATGAATATGACCTAATGTGGAAATGTTCTAGCTGATGCAAATCAAGGTTTTAGATATTTGATAGGTAAACAGGTTAGAACTGGTGATCTTAACATCTATATGCTTGGTAACGCTCCACATCTGTTTTGAACAGCAGTATAATACTCTATATATTATAGTACTTTATAATTTATAGAATACTGATTTAGCTGCAGCAGTATGTTTTAAATTGGAGATTGTTTTTGATACTTTTGGATTAATTGGGAACACATCGTCATATCTGTTTTTGTACCAAAATCTGAGTTGTTTTGCTGCATGATGACAATGTGAAGCAGATGCTACTGTCATTGAACTTCATGTAAAGGCAGGGTTTGAGTTTGAATCTGCAGAGTGTTGAAATGCATAAGGACATGATGTTATTTGCTTGATCTTCTTATAGTTATGTATTTGAGTACTTTTCTTTTGTGGTCTGTGTTTTGTAGCAGATGAAAGTAGCCTACAGGCCAAGTGGAAATTTTAGTCTCCGTGATTTTCACCATGCTGTTAACAACATACCTGTGGATGCCTTCTTGCCAGAATTTAACAATAACGTAGCTATCTCTTGTTGTGGTAATAAATTTTCTGTGATCCTGAGATTGATTTATATACTACTTATACTTTTATTCCTTTGGTTGCTTATAGTTTCTTGTACTTGTCCTTTATAAATGTGTTTTCCCTCGCAAGCAGATATCCACCTGGCAAGTGTTCTTAGTGATAAAACTGTGTACTCATGGGGAGGTGACAACGAAGATGTTGGAAGAAAAGTGATTGTTATTAGTTCATGTCTTCTTGAAAATTTGGACTCAGTGACAAAGAAGACCTTAATGGTCAGCAAGTTTAACTATTTTTCTTTGTCTCATTTGCTTGCTGCTGGCTTTGTAATGTAAATGATTTCATATATTTAATTGTGCGTGTTGAATCACTTTCTTGTAGGACGCAGCAGACAAATGTGTTTCAGTGGAATTTGTATTATTGGAGCAAGTGTCAAGTGGTCCTGGTGATCTTTCAGAAAATATCAATGAGTTTGTTAAGAGTATATGTGATCTCGAGAATTGTTCGTTTCGTAAACACCTTCAAGGTTGTAACCTCCTTCAAGTGTACAAAATTAATCTAAAAAATTTAATAGAACACTTCCTCTATAGTAACTGTTATTACAATACAATTTTGCAGAAGCAGAGGTGTTGTGTGGGCTTGTAAAAGAATGGCTGCGTGATTTGAGAGATGAATCAGAACAGGTGCAGGCTCATCTCAAATTCAAGAGAAACATTCTAGGAACTTTAAACCAAATATGCTGCAATCTGTTTCCATCTTTCAATCACATCATTGATGAGTTTGAACCCTGCCAGGTATTACATCTTAACGCAATCCTCGACTACCAGATGTGTTCACCTAAGTAGATCGCATAGAAGTTTGTTGATATTCACAGAATAAAATGGCACTTAAGTAAACCACTATATTACTACAGAAGTTGCATCATGGCCTACGACTGTGTAAAAGAAGTATTGTTATGACTTGTGGCCTGATTTATTTTTGATCACCTGTGTTGAACTGAAGTTATTGTGATTCTTTTTTCATTCCTGTACTAGCAATTCTAAAGATTATTAGACATCATTAATAAGACATACCCTGCTGACATAAACAAGTACAACACTACAAACATACATAAGACTGTCGATTATTTATCTCCTCTAGCCATATATTGAAAAGGAGAATCTTACATACCTCATTGAACCCTTTGATCTTTTATGTCGTTCTATATATTCATTCTTATTTTTATTTATTTTAATTTTCATTTCAGTGTAGCTAATAGAATACAGTCATTAGGTATGCAGGTGTCATGGGTATCCCTTGGATGCCAACCATGTAAATAAGATGGTGAATTTCACTTCTTGTCCAGTCACTGGCAATGAGCTTGGCACACTTGATTTGATTGCAAACTCTCTCAAGGTTGGAGAGCATACAGTACTGCTTATGCCATCCTTTCACTACTATACAAAGTTGCAGCATGTTACCGCACCTATAGACTTTAACATCATTGACAGAACCAACTTAGTGTCTTTAAGTGAAGGTAATTATCATATTCAATAGTTACAACAAATGTGTCTTTATGAAATCCCATTATCTTCAAACGTTGACTTCAAAGTTATTGTTATACTTTTTTTTATTATTAAGTACGTTAATATATCTTTTTAGTCACACGATGCCAAAATTATATATTCTTGCTGCAGATAAATAAAAAGAGATTATCAAAACTGAGTTTTATTTTTTACTGTTTTCCAAGATTTTTATATTTCTGTAAGAAGTTTTAAAGCTTGGTTGAGATGGATATTTGAAAAAAACCTTTTCGTGTCTAAAGTTAATCAGTTCTTATTAGTTGATCCAAACTCATACTTTTGAAAAAAAAGGTAAAAGGATCTAGGTGGACTAATCAACATAGAATTCACCAACTTAGACAATTCTCCGCTTTCATTTGATAACTATTGGTGGCATGCTCTTCTAAGTTTCTTTTTCATTTTGGTTTTTATGTAACAGGTCTGATTGTGGGGTCTCCCTTTGTTGTTGTCCCATCTACTTCTCAAGAATTGGATGATAATGACCAGACAGAGTTAAATAACCAAGGTGGCTGAGCTGCCTCTTTTTCTACTACAATCTTGATATGGGGCTTGTAGATTATAGTTAACCTGCACTTTTTTTATGTTCTAATATTTGATTGTTGTTTACATCATCAAGTTCCACCATTGATACCTTAAGTTTTAATGGATGCGATATTGCAGTCTTCCAAGGGATTTGCAGTGCCCTACACTCTCTAGATCAAGGCTTGGTTTGCTCATCTAAATGTAATACAGAGACTATGAGGGAGACACCATTCCCGTGTTATTACATACTTCTTCCTTCAGATAATGGAGTGATGCTGCTTAGGGTAAGCTTGCTTCCTTCTACTACAGTCTATAGGTGGCAATTTCCACCCAATTATTGTGAATATGCTGTTTTGGGCCAAAGCTTATCTGTAATGGCCTGGTTAAATGGTGAATTTAAAATGATAATTTTTAACTTAAAATGGAGGGGGTCAAGTGGGTTGAATGAGGCGAAAGTCTCCCAAAATATATCAAGTGTTAGTGTCACCTAATCGATTAGTTTATGAAATCTGATTTTTTTACATAAAATAAACTTTGGTAATTATTTTTGGCACACAAATTTTTTACAGTTAATTTAAAACTTGGTACAAAATCTGTTTCAGGCCGATCCAATCTGATGCGACCCAGTGTAGTCTGTATGAAAGTAGCTACTAGGCATTATTCTTGTGTTATGTGTCCAGTCTTTTCTTTTTAGAGAAGGTGAGGAATAAAGATGGATCAAAACTTAGGACCTTCAATGTGATACCACCTATGGGATGGGTCCAAATAACACAATATTAAAGGTTTGAATATTTTTATAATTTAATATGATTTATCTTACCTTTTATGACTCCTGCAGAGGCTTGCAGGATCAGAAGAAGTGATACCTGTCCCTGATGTTGGCCAATCATTTGAGTCTACAGATGCAAAGGATGTTAGAGATTCAGTGAAAGCGTCTTTACTTGAGGTTGGATTTCTTAAATCATTGCTTATATAGTATATAAATTTGTTAGTTTGTAACATGCTCTGCAATTCTTGATTTGCAACTGAGATTTAGACAATAATGGTTAATCGATCAGCTGGCTGTTTTGTGGTAAAAAGAGAAAAAAGTGTTGTTAGGAAAATTATCAATCATTATTGCTTGAAATTAACCTCTACGGTAAACTTAATTCTCCTTTTTCATGACAAAATAGTAGCACGTCCTTTTTGTCTATCTGAAATGTAGTTGAGTCTGATTATTTGTCTGGATGAAACATGCCTTAACAATCAAAAATTAGAGACTAGAATGCTTCCTGTGAGGCTTGAAGCTGTACTATACCACAGCTCATAACATTATCATATTCTTTTATGTTGCTCAGGTTGAAGTAAGAGACTACAATCCCATTCGACATGAAAGGGGGTTTCATCAAAAACTAAATGTGCTTGTGAAAGAAAGCTTGCATTTTGGGTATATATTTTTTCTGTTAGAATAGAATTGTCCTGAAATAAATTTATGACTCATTGTATCGTACATCATTTACACAAATAAATTTGCCTTGGGTTATACAGTAGTAGGTATTAACTGAGGATCTTTATATATCCAGGTCATTACCTGCAAAATCAGATGATTTGCCTCCTGAATCAACATCTACTCAAGTAGATTCTGTAGTTGAATCTGGACCTTCAAAGCATGTAATGAGTATAACAGGCCATAAAGAGGAAATCCCACAGCTGGATTTGAAATTTGAACGAGATAAAATTACAGAACGTATAACAGAAGAATGGGAACAACTAATTGTCAGTGAAATTCCTAATATCAGATCTCCCACTTGTGTTTCAAAACCGAAGACGGATCACTTGGCTGTTTCACCACTTGTTGAGAATAATAAACCACTTGATGAAAAAACTTCAAGGATACTTGAAAGACTTGAAGTACCCAAAAAGCTGAAAGCTAAAGTAGCGTCACCAGTCCTTGCTTCAAGCAGTACCTCAACTGATGTATCCATGTTTACAAAGAAGCCTCTTATCCCCTTTCAGTCAACTCAAACCTCTTCAGATATTGGAACAGTTGCAACCCAGCCAATGAGACCCAATTTTCAAAAGCTGAAGAGGAAGAACAGATAAAATTTTCATCATACTTAAAGATAGTAGAGTGTCCCTAACCTTTGAGCTTCGTTCGATACCTTCTTTTCAGGTAAGTGTTTTCTTAAAATGCTACTATAGTCACTTCTTATATGCAAGATCAATAATAACACAATCTGTGTGTTGTGAACGTGAATATAAATGATTTGAATTGCATGTCCTGTACGCCTATTTGTGTCTGTCATTTTAGCCCTTAGAACTATAAGAATCAGTCAGCTCTTATAATTGTAGTGTAGTTTTTACGATTGAAAATACGCCTGAGTTACGAATGTATGTTTGAGTAGTTTAAAACATAATGTTAAAGCTAATCTGGTCTTAAGTAGCTAAACTAACATTATTTTAGAGTCAATAGTTTAATCTTTCTGCTGATAGTTAGGATTAGCTATGGTGACTGCGATGTACGATATAGTTAAAAAAGTATCTAGCCATGAACTATGCGTTAAAATTGTTGTCAGAACAACATTCTCCTTGTCTTGTCTCATATAGTAACATGACCTCTGGTTAAATCTTGGACTTTAGAATTTAGAGGTGGCAATTCGACCCGTTTATTCATGAATTGGTTGATTTGGCTTATGTTTTTATCTGTAACAAGTCAAATGGTAAAGTAAAAAAGTTGTACTAGAAATGAAACGGGTCAAATGAGTCGAACTGGTTGAAAGTTGGTGAAAGTGTATTTTCTTAGTGCATACAACTTACTAAATCTCTTGGTTCATAATGTTACAATATTAGTGTGATAGTATATTATCTTCAATAAATAATAAATAAGTAATAAATAATATTTATTAAACTTTAAACTATTAGCCTATAGAAAGTGGACAAAAAGTGTTTGTGTCAACCTGACCTTCCTGTTACAACTTGTACCAAACATTACCCATTGTTTAGCCCGTATTCATGCTGTTAGACCCACCCAATTGGGAACCTCAACTACAAACTTATAACAGCGACAACCGTTCAACTCTTGGAATTGGTTATAGTACATACAGGTTTGAGGAAAGCCATTGTTAAAATGCAATGCAAATTCGATATTATAAAATAATATGGAATTAGTAGATGTATATATGTAAAATATCTAGATATTAATATGTATAAGAAAATATCTAGATATTAGAATATAAAAGAAAATTCTAGATAATTTAGATATTTATAAGTGAAGAAATATCTAGATATTTATCCATGGAAATATCTAGTGTGTAGAAGTTTTCATGGAGTAGTATAAATAGGGGTGAGGAGTTCATTTGTAAGTTGTGAAGTGAAGTAGAGAAGTGAAGAAGAGTTAGAAGAAGTTGTGAAGAAGTAAAGAAGAGTGTGAGTTGAGTTCATAATATTGTAATTGTTTCTTCGTATTAATAAAAGTGTTCTTTGTTAAGTTTCCCGGTTATGCCTTAGTTTGTGTTTAAGTTCTTAGTGCACTTGAGTTGTTCCCATTATATGGTCGGCTCTGCCGCCTAAGTGATATATGGTCGGTTATACCGCCTGGATGATATATGGTCGACACTGTCGCCTAAATATTATTGTGCACTAAGGATTTATAAAATTAAAGGCTAACCAACGTCAAAGTGTTGGTCTAGTGAGTGAGTATAACCTAGGTCCTCTATAGTGGGTGTGTTGGGCTCGTCGAAGCTTTCAACAATTGGTATCAGAGCGGGTCGTTCGGGACCATTTCTAGTGGAGGAAATCGGTAAACGTTGGACGTTTACATCGACTTGTTTTCACCAAGGCTCTAAGGGAGATTCTGTCGGAGCACAGTTAGGAACTGTGAAAGCTCATCGGTCAGGGACCAAGCTTATTGGACGTTGGACGTCATGATGGCAGATCTTGCAAGTACGAGCAGTGGAATCAAGAGTCTCAATAACCACAACTATGGTTATTGGCGGACTTGCATAGAATCCTACCTACAAGGACATGATTTATGGGAAATAGTTGCTAGCAGTGACACAACGCCTCCACCGAAAGAAAATGCCGAAGAGAAAATGGAACATCAAGGCCGGGAAGGCTTTATTTATACTGAAGACTACAATCGAGGAGGATCTATTGGAGCACATCCGTGACGAGAAAACACCGAAGGCAGCTTGGGAAACTTTTGACAAGTTATTTTCAAAGAAGAATGAAGCACGCCTCCAGCTCTTGGAAAATGAGCTCGCAGGTATCTCACAAGGAATTTTGTCTATTTCCCAGTATTTCACCAAGTTGAAATCTATTTGCCGTGAGATATCTCAGCTTGCTCCTGAAGAGAAAGTGAGTGATGCAAGGATGAAGAGAATTATCATCCATGGCTTAAGATCCGAGTATAATGGATTTATAGCCGCTGTGAGAGGATGGCCTACTCAACCATCATTAATAGAGCTGGAGAATCTATTGGCTAATCAAGAGGCATTAGCCAAACAGATGAATGAAGTAACCATAAAAGACGGAGAAGATGCACTTTTCACCAATAAGAAGAAAGCAACATCTCGAAGACAAGAGGCGATGAAAGAAAGTAAGACATATGGGTGGAAGGGTCACCCAAAATCAAAAGGTAACGCTTCAGGGGGAGCTCAACAAGGAAGAAGAGATCATCGCCAACAATACGGGGAAAATGATAAGAGAAAGAATGGTGAATGCTTCAATTGTGGCAAGAAGGGTCATTTTGCTCGAGATTGTAGATTCTCCAGAAGGCGAACTTTCGAAGGAAATGTGTCCGTCGCAAGAGTTGAGAAGAAAGAGGTCACATTCGAAGCAACCATTAATGAGGAAACATGGGATGCAGAAGCTGGACTCTCTGTTGAAGCTGACATAGATGATCAAGCTCTTACAACAACTTTAAAGTCAAAAATAAACTACAAAGATGATTGGATCATCGATTCTGGGTGCTCAAATCATATGACCAACGATGGGACAAAGCTGCAAGAAATGGAGGATTACAAAGGAAAGAGAGTCGTGTTGACAGCCGACAATTCAAGGTTATCTATTTCTCACATTGGAAAGACAATAATTCCAAATGAAGGCGGCTCTCATAAGCTCCAACTCGAGAAGGTGTATCTTGTCCCTGGCCTAAAGAAGAATTTACTGTCAGTACCACAATTGACAGCAGAAGGGAATTATGTGCTCTTTGGACCAGAAGATGTGTCCGTATTCAAGAGAGTGAAGGTGGTTGGCAATCCAATTATGCAAGGAAGAAGAATAGAGTCGGTCTATGTACTATCTGCTGAAACAGCATATGTGGATAAGACTCGAAAGAATGAGACGGCTGATCTGTGGCATGAACGTCTTGGGCATGTGGGATACAATAAGTTAAAGGACATGATGGTGAAACGCATAGTAAATGGGCTTCCTCAAATTGATATCCGAACAGATACAATATGTGCTGGATGTCAATTTGGCAAAGCTCACCAATTGCCATTCAAGGAGTCAGCGCATCAGTCCAAGACACCACTAGAGCTCATACACTCAGATGTCTTCGGCCCAGTGAAACAAACATCACTTGGAGGTATGAAGTATATGGTGACATTCATTGATGACTTCTCAAGGTATGTATGGGTTTACTTCATGAAGGAAAAGTCGGAGACTTTTCAGAAGTTTAAAGAGTTCAAGAACAAGGTAGAAAGTGAGCTCAATACTAAGATTCGATGCTTACGCACAGATAATGGAGGAGAATATTTATCAACCGAGTTCAATATCTATATTGAGAAGCACAAGATCAGAAGGCAATTAACTTGCCCCAATACTCCACAGCAGAATGGAGTGGCGGAACGCAAGAATCGCCACCTTACCGAAACTTGTCGAAGTATGCTTCATGGTAAGAATGTACCAGGTAGATTTTGGGCCGAATGTATGAGGACGACGTCGTACGTGATTAACAGACTCCCACAAACAAAGTTGGGGTATATTTCACCTTATGAAAAATTATGGAAGATCAAGCCAACCGTTAACCATCTCAAGGTTTTTGGATGTGTATGTTACGTCTTCGTACCAGATCATCTACGAAGCAAATTTGATAAGAAGGCAATTCGGTGCATTTTTGTCGGTTATGATGAATCAAGAAAAGGATGGAGATGTTGTGATCCAAATACTGGAAAGTGTCATACTTCAAGAAATGTGGTATTTGATGAAGCTTCTTCATGGTGGTCACCTCAAAAGATAGAGCTTTCAGAATCTCATGGATTAGAAGAAGTTCCAAAAGAGAAAGAAGAACATAAAGAGCACATATCGGATCCAATTAAAGAAGGAGATGGATCGTACTCTAAGGAAACGAGTCCATGGAAAACTGGGGTACATCAATCTACATCCGAAGAGGTTCGTCCAAGCCAAATGGATGCCGAGGAGCATGTGCAAGAATTACGGAGATCAACAAGGCCGAGGCAACCTAATCCGAGGTATGCCAATGCTGCTCATGTGGATGAATCAATACCTATTGAGCCTTCCACTTATGAAGAAGCAGCACAAATTCAAGAATGGCAGAAAGCGATGGAAGAAGAAATTAATGCACTAAAAAAAAACCAGACATGGAGTTTAGTTCCAAAGCCAAAAGATGTAAAACCAATATATTGTAAATGGGTTTACAAGGTGAAGACTCGATCAGATGGCTCCATTGAAAGGTATAAAGCTCGACTTGTTGCTAGAGGTTTTTCTCAACAATATGGGCTGGATTATGAAGAAACGTTTAGTCCAGTGGCGAAGATCACAACAATTCGAGCTCTACTAGCTTTAGCCGCTAGCAAATCTTGGAAGCTGTGGCAGATGGATGTCAAGAACGCTTTCTTACATGGAGAACTTGACAAAGAAATTTATATGGAGCAACCAAGAGACTTTGAGAACAAGTCCCATCCTGACCATGTCTGCAAATTAAAGAAAGCACTATACGGCTTGAAGCAGGCTCCAAGAGCTTGGTACGAGAAGATTGGCGAGTTCTTAGTACAAAGTGGTTTCACAGTTGCTCCTTCAGATTCTAGTTTATTTGTGAAACAAGATCAAGGAAAACTAGCCATAGTGCTAGTATATGTGGATGACTTAATCATCACGGGAGATCACTATGAGGAGATCCAAAGAACAAGAGAGAATCTGTCTATCAGATTTCATATGAAGGAGCTTGGAGAACTCAAACATTTTCTTGGACTCGAAATAGAGCAGAAAAGAGAAGGATTATTTCTGGGACAACAGAAATATGCGCGAGATCTTTTACAAAAGTACGGAATGCTTAATTGCAAACCTATCTCAACTCCGATGGATCCGAATACAAAACTACGAGCAGATGAAGGAAAAAGTCTTCAATATGTTACCATGTATCGAAAGATGGTCGGAAGTCTTATTTATCTCACACTAAGCCGGCCAGACATATCTTATGCAGTTGGAGTGGTTAGTCGATACATGAGCAATCCGAAGAACCCTCACCTTGATGTTGTACGACGCATCTTAAGGTATGTTAAAGGCACTATTAACTTTGGCATTTTATATAAGAGAACAAAAGAATGTCGGGTGACTGGATATTGTGACGCTGATTATGCTGGAGACTATGATACACGACGGTCAACAACGGGATACATGTTTAGTTTTGGATCAGGAGTAATATCATGGTGCAGCAAGAGACAACCAACAGTATCCTTATCAAGCACTGAAGCAGAATATCGGTCGGCAGCATCAGCAACGCAAGAAATTACTTGGTTGAAGCAACTAATGGAGGATCTACATCAATCAGCAGATTATCAAGTAAAGCTTTTCTGCGATAACCTATCAGCTATACGTCTAGCAGAAAATCCAGTCTTTCATGCGAGAACAAAACATATAGAAGTGCACGATCACTATGTTCGCGAAAAGGTTCTTGAAGGGGAGATCAAGATGGTGCCAACAAAGACAGATGAACAGGTTGCAGATATATTCACCAAGAGCCTAAGTAAACCGAAGTTTACAAAATTCAGAGAAGCACTTGGAATGGTCTGCAAGACATCATTGGAAGAAAATTTGCATTGAGGGGGAGTAATGACTACTTATTTTGAGTCAAAACCCGTTATCTTGTGCACGAGACCTTTTCAGGACTATGATCTTTGACTTCATCATTCCGTAGAATTGCCAGTGGAGTAAACTTTAGTACGTTTATATCACCCCCCAAAATAGAATAAGCAACATTATAATATTCAAAAAGGTAAGAAATAACTAAATTGCAGTGGTGTTTTGTTGAATGTGAGTTTTGTTGCTGTTTTTCGTGTCAAAATAAAGCAAACAAACTAGACCATGTATTTTTTCCCAGAAATTCAAAAAGTAAAGCTACTGTGGTTTGGTGAGATATGCTTGATGCATTGTTACCTAACACATTGTTCTTAATTCTTACCAGTTCATTTGTCTATAAAGTGGTATTGCACGTGAGATCAGCAATTCATATTTTTAGAAACAACTTTTATGTTTTTACCTTAATGTATTTTCACATAGGATCAAGGACAAATACCATTAAGCGTGAGCCTTAAGGACATGCTTAGTAAAAGAACATCACTATAGGTTTTAAGGTTTCAAGCTGATCCTTATCTCTTTAAAATCAAACGTATAACATCACTTTAGTTGCTTATAGAGTGGTGTTGATAATTGTGTCATTTAACTACTCTTTTTGAGAAAGCAACTAGAGAAATAGATATGACACAATGATCTGCAAAGTAATACTACCCACAGGAGGGACCAAATACGAAAAAATTGAATGTGCGGTGACGAGATTTGTACATGATTCTTAAAATTAGTTTAAGAGAGATTTATCAAGGGATTATATTTTCAAGAACCTAGACTGATTTTTTTTCTTTCAATTGTCTAACCATACCGTTTACAACATTTTAAATAGGCAGAATTGCTGATAACCAACCAATTGTTTCATCTAGTCCAACCTATAGGTTTAGTTTGTTCGTCTAATTTTTGACTAATATTGTCTCCATTTGAAATTTCTACGTGTTACTTTTATCCAATATAATACCAACCAAACCGGAACTCAAAGATTAGTAATAGTATTACCAATATGTGAGTAATCTAATATACACCAAAGACTTTATCTGTTTATACTTTATTTCTTGCATTTCATGCATTTTAGAGATGGCTTATCAAAAGGTAGTATTACCCAGCGGAGGGGCTGAATATGATATAAGTAAATGTGTGGTGACGAGATTTGTACATGACTCTTGAAATTAGTTTAAGAGAGATTAATCAAGGGATTATATTTCGAAGAACTAAGACTGATTTTATTTTTATTTTTTATTTAATTTTTTTTTTATATTTTTTATGCAATTTTCTGGTGTATACAACTTTTTGAATAGGGAGAATGGCAGATAACCAACCAATTGTTTCATCTAGTCCAACACTCCAACCTATAGAATATCTGAAACTTTTTCAACTACTTACAAAAAATTATTCGAACTATGTTACAACTAATTTTCATATCTAAGCCCTTCATCAAGGTGACCTAATGGTAAGGCGTTCTAATGTTCTCACAAAGTTTTCAGGGTGACAAGGAAAAGAGTCAATGGTACATCCTGCGTACATCCTCAATAAGAAAATCAATGGTTAAGATATTTCACTTTATTTAGTCTAACCAAGTCTGATCTTATAAAAGATAGGAATTGCATTAATTCTTTCCTCTTAAAAGTCAAATGGACATATCCACTAATGCCCTCTTGATTGTTTGCCGCCATGTGTTTGATTTAGACCTTAAAATATTGGTTAGTTTGCACGTCTATTCTTTGACTAATGTTGTCTCCATTTTAAATTTCTACGTGTTACTTTCCTCTAATATAATACTAACCGTATAAATGAAAACCCAAAGATTATTACTAGTGTTAAGAATATGTGACTAACCTAATATACACCAAAAGGCTCTATTTGTGGATATCTCATTTCTTGCATTTCATGCATTTTGAGGTGGCTTAACAAAAATGTCAGTTTGTTCCACATTTTATCTCAAATGAGTCATGTGGAAGTTTGGCTAGAACTTACGATTGCATTTTAAATTCTCATGGTTTGAAAGCACAAAGTGTATTTTGATGCATACCAGAAAGTTTTTAATCGCATTATTCCAATCATAGTTAACATAATAACTAGTAATCTATAAAAAATTATACGAGTGTTCGATGGTAAATTTGAGTTGAAACCACCCACATTATAATTACATGATTCTACTTGACCAGTCCCTCTTGACACGCCTAGAGTAGTGCTAACGACGTTAAAAAGATACGGAGTATCAAATTTTATTTTGCATAATATCTGGTACTCCAATAAATACTACATATTTTGGCAATCATATTCAATTTTTCACTATTACTGTATTTCAATTTTTGAGAAATATATATATATATATATATATATATATATATATATATATATATATATATATATATATATATATATATATATATATATATATATCTTGACACATCAATCAAGAATTAGGTGACTAGATAGTACTTCCTTAGTGGCATTTCAAGTTTCCATGATACTATTTTGGGATGTCCAATTTCAAGTGTTTATTTTGTATCTCAATCAATAAAAATAGATTATATTGGAAAGAAAAGATATTTCATTGGTAGAGAATGATGTTAGTGAAATTTTCTAAAACTTTGTGCAATTTTGTAATGAGCTGCATGGTGGAGTATTTCTTTTCTATTTCCTGCCACCCACGCGTAGGGATGTCAATGGATCGGATATGGAGCGGGTAATGCCGTATCCACATCCATATCCATTTAGTTTTTGTTCATCCATATCTATATCCATATCCATTTAGTTTCAGGTCATCCATCCATATCCATATCCAATGAATTAAGCGGGTTAATGGATATCCAATGGATATTAAAAAAATGTTATGATATTTTCTAATATGTGATTAAAATAAAAATGTAGTATAGCAGAAATAAATATAACATGACATATTTAAAATCTATCTATAAAAATGTGTAATCTTTGTCGAAGATATAACAAAATTTGTTAAATGTTACTATAAAACATGGATTATGAAAAATTAAATATGAAAATTGTAAGTTTATTTTATTAGATGTGTGTATTTTATTGTAATATATTATAGTTATTTCATTATAAGGTTGAAAGTAAAATATAAATCTAACGGTAAATGAACTTGTAATAGTAAATATGTAAGCATATATCTATATTTATGTATTTTTATATGTATTTCGGGTGGTAATGGATATATCCATGGATGAAACTTTTCATCCATGTCCATATCCATATCCATTTAGGTTCATCCATATCCGTATTCATATCCATTTAGGTTCGTCCATATCTATCACGAAGCGGGTGGATCGGGTGGATATCCACCGGATCGGGTGACCATTACCATCTCTACCCACGCCTAATAATACGTTAAAAGCACAATTTTTAACAAACATACATAAGAAAAACATTGTTTATAAAAAAACATTAGCAACTACCAGATGTAACTCCATTACTATAGCATTATTCTTTCTTTAATCCATTATGGTGGAATTCTTTTCTTAGTTATTGATATTTATATCAATACATTTGCTGGCAGCCACACTAATCATGGATGTCCCTATACTCCTTGCATTATCCTTTTACACCTCTCATACTATATTGAAAAAATTTGAATAAAAAAAACACTAAAAATAACAAGAAATATATAAAAGATTATCTCAAACTATAACTTCCTTGATCTTCACTTCTATGTACAGATTATACTTGCTTGATTTCTTGTGGTCTAATTGGTGGGCAAAATAGTAAAAGAAGAACCTTTTTAAAAGTTCTCTTTGTGAAATTCAAATTTGGTTGATGTCTTGTGTGAGAAATCAGAAGCTAGTTGTTTTAGCTCTTTTGTTGGTGCTGGTGCTCCACAATAGAAAACCCCTGCAGAATTTCAGGAACTATACATAGGAAACATCACACATGACATGATGCAATAATTATAACAACATTCTATTTATGATACTATAATTTATAGTATCTTAATCTATTGTTGACACAACAGCCTATGATACTATAGTTTATTTGTTACGCGGTTTAAAAATATCGTCTTGTCGCCCGTTTTGACACCATTTTGATACGAGGAAAAAAAACCCGACTCCAACTTAGAAGTATGAATTTTTTTTTTGTCATTATAAAACAGTATCAACGTGGCGAATGAACAGTTGCATATAAAACATTAGTGTCCTGTTAGTCTGTTACATGTTGATCCTTATCCTTATGCTTTGTATATCTACCCCTGATGCACTTTTCTTTGTCGAAGTTTTCTATGAGATTTGTTTATTATTAGCACTAAAAACGTTAAATAATCTAAATTATTGTTGAATTAAAGAAAAGCCACTAGAGAAGCTGAATCTTAGCTTTTAAATACCCATCTACTTTTTCTCAATATCTAAACTTGGAGCTATCGTCATTGATGAAAAACCGAAATTTACATGATTACTAGTAATATACTAATATTTATCATTTTTCTATTAAATGTACCTATAACGTTTCATTGTATGAATTAAAATTCCAAATTGACTGTTTTATATAACTGGTGACTGTTTTTTTTGGATATGATCTGTCATGTCATCTGTAACATAATAATAGTACATAAATTTCAACATTTGTTAGTTCGATACGTTCAATAAACCGGTAAAGGTTATACATTTTGATGCAACTCTATCATAATCTATTCAAGGTTATAGAAGATTTTTTTAGCCATGATAGTGATCCTATGATAATTTTTTCTATTGAGATATAGTATGAAAGGGACTGTAAAGTTCAGGAACTATAACGCGTTTTCAGGTTTACTTAGGTACCAATAATTCCAAAGACACTTATTGTAGTATTAAAGATCTAGAAACAAAGCTGAATAATTTATGTTTGGTAGTCAATACTCAATAGTCTCAATGTGGATTGCTTTTTCTTTTTCGAAAAGGAAATTGTATTTTGAAACTTTAGGCCACCAGTCCACTCAGTCTAAGTCACTTTAGACCCAAAAATTAGTCCAAGTCACTTTAGACCCAAAAATTTCCCAGTGGTCTATAAAGTTAATGAGGGGTTTTCCTTTAAATTGCACAAGGGAGATCTAATTAGGGTCAGGAATTTAGGATATTTCTAGATAAATTAAAGTTTGTAGTTCACACTGGAGTTGCCAATTACAGCATGGTTACTTACAAATCGGTCAAATTTTTATTTTTAACAGGTCATATAAGGAAAGTAATAAGGAGTAGAAGATTAGCCAAGCAGTCACAGATTGAACTGTTGCAACTTGCCCAATGTGTATTTTTAAAGCATACAACCTCTTGCATCACATTATATTATATTCGATTCTAAATATAGTATATAATACTGTATATAGTATTTTGTTTTCATAACATAGATCTATTACCTTAACCCATTACTCATCTAGTGTTTTTTTTTTTTTTAATAAAGTGTTCAGATTCAGTACTTTAACTTAAAGTAAAAATCAAAATGAGTTATTAGAGGGACTGACCTATTTTGGAGCCCGTGTGATTAAGAGCAATCCTCTTGTACACATTCCGCCAGTTAGGTTTTGCAAAATGAGACTTAACCCGAGTACCCGAAACAACATCAACACCATTTTTGGCATGATTAAGTGACTGAAGCATAGTAATTAGGGCTGATCTTGCATCACCTTCCTCATAAACACTTGTACAATAATTATGCATCTCTATGACACCATTTTTGTCCATTTCAGCAGCCTCATTCATAACACCTTTAAACCAGTCAAACGATCCCTGTTCCCTGGTGACCCAATAGAAGTAAGCTCGGGTTGTTCTAAAATTATTTGAACTTGTTGGCCCTGATTTAGTTTTTTGCAATGTGCCACCATTTTCTAAAACGCTATCTTCCTCTTCTTTGGCTTTCATATTATTTACAATGTCTTTCACAATGCTGATCATAGGGGTCGCTCCAATTCCTAATCCAACTAGTAACACCACTTCATATTTCTTGTAGTCTTGTGCAGGTGCTCCATATGGTCCGTCAATTAAAACTCTAGGGAAACTGTAAAACGATAATATATAATTAGTTATTAGTTTATAATAATACTAAATAAGTAATATTATTATTGTGAATAAGTAATATTCTAATTACTTCGTATAACGGTTTAGGATGTTATATGTATATGCATTAGAAACATTCAATCATTATCCCGTTTCGCATTTGTTTAATTGCTTAGTTTAAGATAAAATCCACCCAAATCAAATCATGATATTTAAATGGGTTGAAATGGCGACGTCTATTATAAAAGCATATCTACTACACTATTTATGTACTTTACAACAAAGAACTTAGGTGAATTACCATCAATTAGTCATTTTCATCATTGCCTAATGCTTTTGTATGTTATATAAAGGGAAATCATTTTTTTTTTGTATAAAATATGAGGTTTCGTATTCACGTCTGGACCACAGTAAAGAAGTCCGAAAACTTATACATCTGCATTCTGCCAACTATTTCTAATCTGTTAAACGTCTTTGTTTGCATGATATAGTAGGTGTTAACATATTATGCTCTACAGCTAAAATCTTTGTTACTATATTGAAATTTGTTGTTCCTTATAAACAGGGCAATTTGTTGTATGACTCGTATACTCCTCTGTCTCAAAATAAATGTCTGTCTTTCCGTTTTATTTTGTACCAAAATAAGTGTCCACTTGCATAGTAAGGAGCATTATATTAACTTAATCAAAAACAGATACTACATGAGAGTTGGTGCAAAAAGAAAGGGTAATAGTGTCCTCTTCACTACCATACAATGTACGGAGTGATGTATCATGTATATAACTTTGTGAAAACTAATAGTGGAAACTTGACTGAAGGTGCACAACTAAAAAAATTTAAAACTTAAACTAAAAGCATATATGAAAATCTAGAAACACTAGAAATCACTTACTTAGGATTTTCCCCTTGGCTGTCTGCTCTAAGGAGCCCACTTTTGCCATTAGGTGGTGGCTGACATACCTACAAACTCAAAAGACACATGTTAGGTGATATAATCAACCAACACACATGTCATAAAGGACCCAAAATCATTACCAACTTGCCCAAAAGTGTATGTGCTGTTTGAGGTTATTGGTTTGATACCCATACTATTGGGTGACCTTTCCATACCCAGTTAAGGTCAAGTTCAAAAAATCCATACCCATTCCCATTCTACCATATTATCAAACTAATACCCGTAATGATTCCTGATTACAAGCCTAACACCACCTGCAAACAGTGTTGTAAATCTCGTTATTTCTCCCCGAAATCTCGTTTTTGGAAGGCAGCCGAGACGAGATGTCCATCTCCCGAGATTTCTCGGTCAACGGGGTCAAACTTGGTCAAAGTCACGATTTCATGGATTTTTCATTTCTCATATTTGCTCACTCATTTCTCGAATTTTATTGCAAAGTCTCGTAAAAGTGTGCATAAATATACATATATTTATTTATATTTATTTTTGTATATTTATATTAAAAGAACTAAAAAGTCAACATAAGTCAACGTTCGAGATCTCCTAGAGATTTTCCCGAGATGCCGAGATCTCCCAAGAAATGTTCAAACGAGATCTCTATGAGATTCGAGTTCTCCAATCTTGCCTACATAACACGTTGCATACCTCTGAAAAGACTGTTTTTAGTTGTCTAGTCCAATCACCGAGAGTCCGAATATGCACACTCAGGTGGTCATCACCAGGGGCAGAAGTAATGGAAAATGGGTGCCTGTGCACATGTGTTGGTACTTAAGTTAGTGCATGACATGACATCTTGGATCACATCCCTTGATTAGGTATACTAATTTGGAAATATTAAAAGTACAACTTACCATTCAAATGGTGAGACAGCAGCACAGTTGACAAACATGTATTGTCCACTCTTGTATTTGAAACCTTGAGGCTTTGACATATTAAGTGCCAGCACATTTCCAGGATAAACAGCCACCTTTAAGAAACCAATTATCATTAGATATCTTAAATCTTAAATTTTAATTATATCATTTAGGAACACGATTTTATTGTTCATGACATTATTTTTATGTATTAATATTTTAATTATATCATTTAAGAACATGATTTTACCGTTCATCACATTATTTTTATGTATTAATGAATAAAGTAAAGTTGACAAAATTGGTCACTTAAGTAGAGGTTGAAACTGGGTGGGTCTGTTTGGTTGACTCAAAAATACTATCTTGTTCATTATTTAAAAATTTTAATGCATAGTTAAAGTGTTATCGTTTAATTAAATTAAAATAATAATTATAATTACTGGAATGATAAATTGGTTTTTGAGTTAATGATATTATAGGTTGTGTGCGTTATGTATAGACTTTTTGAAAGTTTCAACCAATTTCACTTGTTATTAGATAGATTTGACTATAAAAAGGAAAAAAGATCAAATTGCCAACTCTAACAAGCAAATGCAAGATTATACCTTAAGTATCTTGACTGGCTTAACACTAGATCGGAACGCCCTAATCAATCTTTCACAAGCATAAAGCAAAATTGGAACCGCCAAGTACATCCACGTCTGCATCCAGGAAAACATGACTTAGTTTGAAGGTTACAAATACCATTGTTTAGGACATCTACTAGACAAAAATATAAATGTTATTATAAGTTGAAAGCACAAAAGGAACTAACCGTCTTCTTGTACCATTCCTTAGTTAGGTAAAGCTTGATCCCATGAACTATGAGCAACGTGTAAACGATAACAAAAAGGTGGTGGGAATACCAAAAGGCATTAAATCCTGTTAGTTTCTTTAGAAATGTTGGTAGGTTGAGCTTGCCTCTTCTTAGCCATGGCGTTGCTAGTGTAAAAGCTATCGCCATTAGTACTACCATTATTATTCCAGTATATCCTTCTGTTTCCTTTACAAAATGCCAATAGTTCTTGGCCTGTTCCCCAAAAAACTGTTGCAACGGTTCGTACTCCTCCTTCGTTGCGTGAATTATTCGAGGGAAGTCGCACGTTAGATGGGATATCGCATGTAACCCGACTCCAATTGTAATCGCTATCGCAATCACCTATAATAATATAGTTCCCTTAGGATTTTAGTAACCAGTACAATATCCGAAGAAAGTTTCCCAAATTATAAGGTATTTGGAATTGGAATATTACATGTAGTCAAAGTTAAAATGAACTTTAACTTTTTGTAACATTTTTTTATCTTTTTACATTATAACCACTTAAATATTTTAGCAGGCGCAATATTACTCTGTTTTTCGCTTAACAACTGTTATTAGCTGTAATGAACATTAGACATTTAATAATAATAATAATAATAATAATAATAATTTGATAACGAAATGTATGAGATAGTGTTCAAAATAGTAGACTTACTTTATGAAAATTGAGGTTGTCATCAAAGGGAACTGCTACACCCAACCTAGTCTTGTTCCTCAACCAAGTAATCGTGTTTCGACAAACAGGTAACAATATAATCGCCATGTTCAACTTTAACGTCTCAGCTGCTCCTTTAGCTACACATACGCACGGTCCTAACAAATCGTACACTTCTCTTTTTGTGTATTGAATGTACTTCCATGTAAACAAACCCACCATCACTAATACCCAAAGTACAAGTACCCAACATCTCTGCCAATTATCTTGTAAAAAGTACTTAAAATCCTCGTACCATCTTTGTATAGGATTACCATAATGTGTCGTTTGCAGCTTTTGGCTTAACATATGGCTTAAATTTTTGCTTTCTCCTCTCACGTTATGTGTTGGCGCTTGTAACAATAGCACCTCCAAGTTTTCAATCTATTTAACATTAATCATTAACGATTATTACCTACTAAAGTATAAAGTATATGTCATGAAGTATTGCATTATATAAATAATAATTAATTAAAATTAAATTGTACCATGATGTAACCAACATTGTCGGGGTCCAATTCTTCCATGATCAACGCTGCGTATTCATCAGCTTGTTTTTGAATATTCGATAACTTATTGGCGGAAGCACTCAAGCTAATAATCTATACATCACATGGGTATCAATCAATTATTTGCAATAATTTTAGTACAGACTTTTCTAATCTACCACTAACCACCTTTTATAATTCTTGTCCGTCGTACCAAATGTTTATTTTTGGAAAAAATATATTATTAGTATTATATATTGTACATACTCACTCTATATGGTTCATTACCTCTCTTACTTCATCTTCTGTGATCCTACCATCTGCATCTTTATCAACCCTGCATTTACGGCAATACTAAATTAATAAAATGTAAAATTATTTCTCCCCTCAATAGAATAATTAACAAAAGTTGTAAATGTAATCCTTACATATCAAAGAAAGTTTGTAGCCTTGAATCAAAACCTTGATCAGCAATTTGATCCCAAAATTCCCTCAACTGTTCTTTGTTAATCACGCCACCGGTTATATGCCTACGACGGGAAAGCGAATCGAATAATTCTCCAGCGAACTCTTCTGACTCTTTGTTCATCCCTATCAAATCAACAAATAACTTATCAAAAGAAAGTAAACCAATAAAAAGTTCACTTATAATGATGAATAAGCTCTATAATCAGGATTATGATTTATGGATGATTACTTACCAATGCATTTGCCAAAAAGTGAACGTGGCAGCAAGCCATTGGTTTTGGCAGTTAACTCATCAAACCGTTTCTCTAAGGCTACCCAAGCTGCACCACCATCACTCTTGCTAATAAACTTTAGTCCCTTAAGAGCATGAGCTGCAGCGGACTTCGTTCTATCTAAACGGCTAATTGGCCGTTTAGAGAACGAAGTTAACCGTTTCAGCTCTTGCGAAACCTGTTTGATTTTCAATGAAGCATTTCTCGCCACAGACGCACCAAAAGATGTTCGTTTCTCCAACCTTTTAGCTAACAAAGTTAGCTCTGGGTCTTCCACGTCAGCTCCATCAGCTGTCTTCACACTGTGAACCGCCACTGAGTCATCGCCAACATCCAACGTGATTTCAACGTACTCGTCTTTGTTATTAGATTTTACAGATGCGACATCTTGAATATTAAACCTGGCACTTTTTCTGCCAACTCTTTTGTTCAGCGGCCCACTACTAAGTGGGCCGCTGAAAAATTTCTTGTCCGCTCTGACAATTTCTGTGTCAGAGTAGTAATGGTCATGATTGTTGTAATTTTCAGAGAACTCGTTTCTTTCATCATCAGTGCCCATTTTTTGCATTGTTAATCCAAAATTTAACCAAAATGAAAAGATAAAAAAGTTCGAAATGAATGTGAAGAATAGAATAATATGGTCTGGTTGTATCTATAGGCATCCCACTTTATATGGTGAAAGCGTGTGTGAAGAATAAAACAAGTCAATCAATGGGTTGTCTGAACAGCCGCTTGTATTTTTCCCACTATTTATTTATTTATCAGAGAGTATATTATATATTATATTAGTTATTATTTTATTTATCATTTTAAATTTTGAATTATGATATGAACACCCTTATATTACGAGAAATGACGATATTCGTTGTATACTCTGTTTGCTTTTTTAAATTTATTTTTGTATGGCTGAATTGTTTTCGAATTATCATATGATACGATGGAAACAAATGATGAATATATATTATGTGGACTAATGAGTTTAAATTCCAAATGCATATAAAACATATTTGCAAATCTTTAAAGTTACAGCTAATTAAGTTTCAATGTTAATTATCATACCAACGAAAAATTGCAACTATTAATCACATTATTTCGTAGAGCCGGCTTTAAAATATTTTGTCGCATAGAGTGAGGAAACTACCAGTGTGTGAAAATATATATAGTTTTTCCACCTACTTATTAAAAAATATGGAGTATTACTTTGATATTAATGTGACTAACGAATAAATATTTAGTAAGTCAACGTCGTTAATCTGGTACTCCGTATATATGATGTCAATGGCTATAATAATTCATAACATCAAGTTTGTAAGCTTGTAACATTTTTATAATGCATATGAACGAATATTTAATATGCCCGAATCTTTTGATTATTATTAATTATTATTATACGTTAAATCACATCAATGTTAATTTGCATATAAATGAGATGCCAGTATGAGACTTACAATGTGTGTATATACAAGAAGCATTGATAATAACCGATTATTTGTTTACATAGTTTAAACAATATGTATTGTCTCCTTGTCTATGATTTTGATATGAATCATGCAATTGAATATATGTCTTCTAGATCTTATTGAGACTTATTCTAATACTCAGTACTATATTAATTATTAATTAACATTAATATTTTGTGAAGTCATGTAATTTTTTTTTCAGCAAAGTGAAGTCATATTAAGCAAATCAATTCACAATAACATATGGATCTTGGATCTTAACCGGCCTCTATCTTTTTTATTTTGGTTACCCATATTTCTAGCGGTGTTCATGGTTATACTAAAAAACTGACCGGCCAGAACGATTTTATACAAAGCGGGATTGATCGATTTGAATCTATCCAATTTTTGATGGTTCCTAAATTATAAAGTGATTTTCTACATCGCATTTAGATTTAGAAATGTACTTTCGATTTTCACCTAAATATTTGAATTAGTTTAGCAATTGTATTTTTATAATTTTATCATCATGATTTATCTAACGACAACTCTTTTGTCATAAAATATCAAAAATGCATATACTTTATAGTGACCGTCATTTAAAAGCAACATTAACTGTTTTACTCTCCCCGTCCTAATTTATTGTCCTTCATTCCATTTGAGTATGCTAAGTTCTATTATACCCTTAATGTATATGGATATAATTAAATGAGAAAATAAAAATAAGGGTAAAACTAAAGGAAAAGTACAATACTTATAATATTTTCCTATATTGTGTGTTTATTGTCTGGTCACAATAAATATGGGATGGAGGGAATACAACACAATAATGCTCACCACTATAGTTGTCATTTTAAAAATTCATAATTATAGTATTTCATCTGTCAAAAACTGTCCATCTTACTATTTTGAATTTTTTAAAATTATTATATCTTACTCTAAATAACAATAAAAAAATCATTAAAGTCCTTTATATTCTTTTTATCATTGAAAATTTAAAACATTTAAAATAGCAATTAATTTATTAGAAACTCTTTATGTAATAACAGTAAATGAATGATAAGTTAGACATTTCATTAATAGAATTACTCCATATTTATAATTTATAATTATAAATTATAATGGAGAAGTTCAAGGGTGGTGATTCAATATTGGATGCTTTATTACTTACAAGTTCCTTTTATCAAACGTGAATTAAGGATACAACACAAACGCACGGTTAACAAAATGTTATCTGTGACGACCCAGAAATTTTCGACCAAATTTAAACTTTATCTTTATATGATTTCGACACGATAAGCAAACTCTGTAATGTTGAGTCTCGAAAAATTTGTAATTATATTCATGTAATCAATTACCCTTTTTACTATGCTCGACGATTCATGAACATCTATGTGCATATAAATATGTATATATAATATATGGTTATTTTAATTGAAAACGTTAACAAAGTATTAGATGTATAATATATTACATGAACATATTATTTCAATATGTGTTCAATATATTTATCGACGGAATTAAAAGATAACCTCAAATGATTGAATTATCAGATACATTATGATATGATTACGGGTCTCTGTTATGAGGTCCACTGTGATTTAAGAAATCTGTTTTATTCGGAAAATGGTAAAATGATTTACAAGTATGAACAAAAGTGTCAAATAACGAAAGCTAGACAAAAGTTAGTGGAGAACTAAATTTCATAATATTCGATTGATCTATTTTCAAACGTATGGAAAACGTTTTCCAATTCAATAGAATTTGATTATTAAAATGTTTTTATTCAAATAACATAATTTGAATATATACAATATGATATTAATTATTAGAATTAAATATATAAATAACTCGCAATATGTATTTAAAACGTGTTTATGAATATTGAATATATATATGATTTCTATACATAATTAATATTATATGTATATTGTATATATATAAAATATATAAATGTTAAATATTCAAAATATGTTATTATATATAAAATAAATATTACATAATTAATGAAAGGTAAGGTTAATATATTATATGTAATTACAAGTTAAAGTATAAATGTTATATTAGTATTATGATCATTACTTTCATTATTATTATCAATGATAATATTAATATTAATATTATTATAAGTAGTGTTATTATTAGCATTATTAATAATATTATTGTTATCATTTTTATTATGATTATTATTATTATTCAACTTATTAAAATTATCATTTTTATGATTATTAGTATCATTATTATTAATATAGTTATTATTATTATTATTAGAATTATTGATATTATTATCATTATTAGTAATTTAATTTATTAAAAGTATCATTTTTATTAGTATTAATATTATCATATTATTATTTATCATTTATTGTTACTAGTCTTTATATCAATAATATGATTATTATTAATATTATTATTAGTATTTTTAATATTAATAGTATTAATATAATTATACTAGTTAATTATCAAAAATTTAAAATTAGAGATATATATATATATATATATATATATATATATATAAACAAAATATATAAATACTTATATATATAAATAAATGTGTATATATATATATATATATATATATATATATATATATATATAATACAGATATATATAAATAAATACATATACGGATATATTAATATATAAAAACCGTATATACATACTTAAATACAACTAAATTGCGTATTCAGTTCCTACCCTTATCAAACTGTGTTATAAATTGTTTTCTGCTTACAAATTGCTACTAACGATTTCAATTAAGTCATATTAACAAACAAATTCGTACAAATCAATGTCAAATTATATTTTGTTTTGTACAAATTATTATCTGATTGAAAATAAAGTTGTCGACTAAATTTGCTTTAAAACCAAATCAATTCCAGTTGTAAATGATGCCAATTGATTTTACATTATCAACTACTAATCACAAAAATCATTCACAGCCTTTATCTAAACGATTTTGAAACAGAAAAAGCGAAGAACTCAGGTTTACTCTGTTCGTGGTCTATTTTTTTTGAAAAACTCGATTTTGAAATCAATTTCAAAAAGTAATAAAACAGATATGTTAGAAAGCTTCCACTTAAACTGTGATGACCCGGAAATTTCTGACCAAATTTAAACTTAATCTTTGTATGATTAACGTTTCTGACACGATAAGCAAAGTCTGTAAAACTGAATCTCAATATTTTTGAACTACTTTCATGTATTCAATTATCCATCGACTGTTCTCGACGATTCGCGAACAATTATATGTAAATAGATACATATATATACACTATAACTTGAAAGCGTAACAAGTATTAATTGTATGATACTGTGCATTAAACTTATTAGTTTAAATATCTATTTGAATATTTATGATATGTTGGAATATTAATTGCATGAATAACTTGCGACATGTATTTAAAACGTGTTTATCGAATAGATATTAACTTGGTTATAAAACGTTTGATAATACTATTATTGTTGTAATTAACGAGAAGATGATTTATAGAAGTAAATGACCAAAACACACAAATGTATAAGTTATATTTCGAGTGATATAGTTTATGGATAATTTAAGTCTATATTTTGACAAAGGTACGAGTCACAAAACATAAAGTACCAGTTTTCTAAGCGTACGAAAATGCGTTCTAAAAATCGGAACCAGTACTTAAGTCGAGAGTCAATGTACTACACATCGGTGTAAAAATTATAAGTAACCTATGCACGAGAATATAATATAATATTTAAATAATTATATAGATTAAATATATATTTATATATAATATTAATATATTATGTCGACATGTTAGAATCAAACGTGCATAAATTGGAAATTAAACCTCCGCAATTGCGGAGATGAAAGGAAGAAAAGTCCGCGATCGCGGGACCGTCAGTGGCAGAATTTGAGTATAAATTGAATTCGTTGCTACTTGAATCCACCACTCTATCTCTCTGTCTAATTTACTCCTTAACATCATTTTATTTTTATTATTATTAAGATTAATATTATTAATCTTATTATTATTAGTAGTAGTAGTATTATTATTATTATGAGTATTATACATAAAATAGTACGACGGAGTGATGTTCGAGTTATTTCAAAACGAGTTTTATGAGCGGGATAGAGTTAAAGAAATTATGGGTTATAGCTATGGAGGTTATGAGTATTGTTCGGGGGTATGCTCGTGAGATCAAACTAGTGTTTATCATCTCCGTTGCGTCTACGTACTTTCCTACAATATTGAATCACAATATTGATACGTGAGCATTCATATCTTATCTTTTATATATTAATAGTGTATCCATGTCTAGTGCTCGAGTATATATGTTTATGCATGTTTGTATGCTAAATTTAGTCGTTAATGAATCACGAATTTAATACATATACAACTGATATAAGGTATATGATAGGCATGTTTTTGGAAAGCTGGCGAAAAATCAATAACTTTTCATTTAGAAATCGCGTAATTTCGATGAACGAATTAAAAGATATGGTCAACTGAATTATGTTTGACGTTAATTGAAATTGTGTTTGAAATTGTAAATTAATATTTAAACAACTTGTGTATGAGATTGATAAATTGGATTTTTAGATATTACTAATCGAGTAAATGAATTTCTATATAAGACACGTCTCGTTTTGTTGAACAATTGTCAAAGTTGAATGTCTTATCATGTTTTAAAGCTTTATAAACACTATAATCTGATTTTACAAGTATTGGAAAGCTATGTGAAATAATAAAATATTTTCGATTGCCATGATAATTCAAATATAATATAGCTCCTGAAATAAATAATATTTGAGTTTGATAAACTATAAATTCGTTTAATTATCATGACTGATACTATGTTGATATAATAAACATGTATAGATTTAAAGATAATTTTGGGTCAGGTTCACTTTTGAGATGACTTTTGTTAACTTTTGCATGTCGGTCTTGAGCATTAGGATTGTGATACACTATGACCCAACCTAGCTTATTAGACATGTATTGACCAACATATGTTCTTTAGGTTGAGATCTACGGTTAATTTTGCATTCCAAGTTTCGGTCACTTTTTGGTGAATGAACTTATGTGCTACTAAGGTGAGTTTCATTTGCTCCATTTTTAATTGCTTTTGCAATATACTTTTGGGCTGAGAATACATGCAATTTATTTTAAACGCAATGGACACAAGTACATACTTAATTCTACACTGAGTTAAACCGAAAATCCCTAGCTTTGGTAACTAGTAGCTGCCAGTACATAGGATGTGGACTGGTGGGCGCGAATAACTGTATATGGATCCATAGGGCTTGACATCCCCGTCCGAGCTAGAGCGCTAGCCTTTTTAACGGACGTATGTTATTTGAGTTTACGACACGTTGGTTTGCGTGTATTAAAACAACAAGGGTTATTATTATTATAACGTTAAAGTTTAGTTACCAGGGTGCTCTGTTACGTAGAATCTATTGACAAACTTTTGATAAACGTTACGGATGAAACAACTGAAATCTTGTGGTCTATCTTTATATACAGATTATGCGATACATTAAAACTATGAACCCACCAACCTTTGTGTTGACACTTGTAAACATGTTTATTCTCAGGTTCCTAGAAGTCTTCCGCTGTTTGCTTATATGTTATACAAGCTATATGCATGGAGTCTTGCATGCTTTATTCGATAAAACGTTGCATTCACAAAATCATCACCATGTATCTATTTTGACTGCATTGTCAACGGAAGTATTATTGTAAACTATTATTTACGGTGATTGTCTATATGTAAAAATCATTAGATGTCGAAAACCTTGGATTTAAATATTCATTTATGGTGTACCTTTTCAAAAGAATGCAATGTTTATAAAACGTATCATATAGAGGTCAAATACCTCGCAATGAAATCGATGAATGACGTATTCGTCCATATGGATTTGGAGAGATCGTCACAGTTGGTATCAGAGCCAGGTTTAAGCTGTGTCGTCGGCTTAATCGTAGAGGGGGTTCTCACAGTGTTACCTGTGACGAAGCATTGGCTCTTACTCCTCGCGGTCCGAATATGGTTGGTTTTGCCGAGAGGCAGGGCCGTAAAATCAGTGTCTGAGGTACGCTCAGTGGTCATCAGGCGGTTAGCTGGGAAGGCACTGAGTGGGATGTGTCCCCACTAACTACAGGTGGTATCAGAGCGTTGGTCTTAGCAAACCAGGTCTTGCATGAGTGTGTCTAACTGATAGTTGTTAGGATGCATTAGTAAGTCTGGACTTCGACCGTGTCTGCATGTCAAACGTTTTGCTTATCATTTCTTATCAGAAATTACCTGTCTATCATCTTAAGTCTAAACGCGTCTTATCGCATTGATTGCATAGATAGTGTATAGACAAAATTCATATCTTGACATATCTATTACAGTAAACTTTGCCTGACATCTTCCGTAAAATCCTCCGTAACTTATGGGATTCTGGTATTATAAAAACATATGTAAACTATGTATTGAGTAATGCCAAATTAGTCCTATAATCTATTTCATTCCAAAAATCTTTTCCTTGATTACACAAAATGGATCATGTATCTAGTTCAAATTCCTTAGATTCCGACAACTATTCCGATATGGATTTCCACTCGAGCTCCGAAAGCAGTGTGACCGGAATGGATCAACCAATCAGCCATCATCTATTCTGGACGAATTGGGGATGGGTTCGTAATCTACTTAATCATTGGAGACAAGAAGAAGGTGATCCCTTCCATCCACCACATTCACCTCTTGGCGAAGAACCTGAAGCACTTACCGGCGAACCTGTTCGAAACACCATTTTCTCTCTCATTTCCAGAGTATCCCGTCACGATTATATACATAATCTCAAATTCTGAATCTTATTCATCCACTCGTCCGAACCGACAATCATCCCGGTGTAATAGAAGAAGTCAACGAGCTTCGCGCTCGAGTAGTGACTTTGGAGAACATGATGCGCAACTTGCAGGCATCACATGCACCACCAGCATCAGCGGCAACAGTACCACCGACAACAACACCAACAGTACCATTACCACCACCAACAACATCCACATCACACGCCACAACATCACAATCTGTACCTCGGATATCAACATCATACGCATCATAGGTACCAAGGAGTACCAGCAACAACAAACGATGAAGTATGGATTCATAACTTCATTGGAGAAATATTCTACGGTGATTATGTAATCTCTAAAATCTTAGAGATTATTTATCCCAGTTCTAACCGTAAATCAGATAGAATAGAGATGATAGAAGGAAGAATAGAAATCCTGACAGGAATGGTACGTGATTTACAAGCAAGACTTGTTATACAGCATCACCAGAAGTACCACTAGCAACACCTGTATCACCACAAGCTCCACCAGCTCCATAACCACCGACGATATCGACACCACAATCACCAATGGGTATATTGTAATAATGAGTTATGAAGTATTAACTTATTATTTCCAAAGAGTTTATATATTATATATATAAATTTTGAAACCATAATATACCTTTTCTTACTAAGCTATTACGTATGAATTTTAAGGGGTAAATATTACTCGGTTAATTCATATTACTAATATGCTATAATGTACATCTTTCGCTAACGACTTAACCATCGTTAACTACAATCTCTGTTTCAACTCAATGAATTCTATTTCCTAATAAACCAAGTGTATTATTCAATTACATAATTGATTTTACATTTTCATTTTCGACGTACTCGAAACTTTCCAGAAAACATCATATGTGCCTTGTAAGGTTCACAAAAATTCCACGAGCACCAACATCCTTCACCAAGGAATATCAATAAGAATAAATAATGAAGTATTGATTTCATTAGTGAAATATTCCGCGAAGATTATATGATCTCTAATGTTTTAGAGATTATTCAATTCTAATTCAAGCCAAAAATCAAATGAGCTTAATATAATATTAACTCATTAAATCTGTATTACATCTGAAGAAATATATATACATATATTTTCATAAAGACTGTAATGAAAATTCTTTTGTACAAAATATTACTTGTGAAATCTTTAACGGGTAGGTAATACTCGGAAAATATATAAGTTCACAACTAATATGTTACACTGTACAATCTTCAACTTTGATTCAAAAATTATTAACTATGCTCACAGCGATATACAATCGTTTCCATACAAATTCAATTATATATTCTGACAGAACAGAATCCAAGTCAAGATTTAACAAGTGACAGAACAGAATCCAAGTCAAGATTTAACAAGTGACATCATTCTTAGATCTCTACAAAGCTATACTTTGACTTCAAAACTGTGAAAGATCCTTTAGCATTGTTATTACCAAAAATAATATTGCAATTCCTTTTCAAAGTATCCAGTTTTACCACACTTCCAACCAGTCAAGTTCGACTTTTCAGATTAACCTTATTATAACCTTGACATATACGTTCTTATCAAACTATGTTATAAATTGCTTTCTGCTTACCAATTGGTACTAACGATTTCAATTAAGTCATATTAACAAACAAATTCGTACAAATCAATGTCAAATTATATTTTATATCGTACAAATTATTATCTGATTGAAAATAAAGTTGTCGACTAAATTAGCTTTAAAACCAAATCAATTCCAGTTGTAAATGATGCCAATTGATTTTACATTATCAACTACTAATCACAAAAATCATTCACAGCCTTTATTTAAACGATTTTGAAACAGAAAAAGCGAAGAACTCAGGTTTACTCTGTCCGTGGTCTATTTTTTTTAAAAATTTTGAAATCAATTTCAAAAAGTAATAAAGCAGATATGTTAGAAAGCTTCCACTTAAACTATCTGAAAAGTTTCAAGGTCCAATTCATCCTATCGAGTTCCAATTTTGGAGTCAAACTTAAATTTTAAAAAGTCAAACGAAGTGTTCATAGAGAAATTCGAGCTCAGTTTGATGTTTCAAGTTAAATTAATTGTTTAGAAAGTTTCTAGGAGTGAAATTAAATCCTTTTCATGTTGGAATCGTGGTCTATAACAGTCTATAATATCGAATTTGATTTTAGTTCATGAACGTGTTTATTTAAACTGTTACAGCTCAATTTCTTTTTGATTTGTTTAAATTGATTTAATCCAGTTAAAGAGTCGTTCCTGTATCAATTTTTAGTCTTAAAACTAATTAAGAAACTCATTATTAACGTGGATTGATCCTTGGTCGATATTCAAATTGAAGAAGATAAATGGAAACAGGAAACATACGGGTTATATATATATATATATATATATATATATATATATATATATATATATATATAATCGGTATTAATTCAGAAAATGGGCAACAGCCCAGATGGTTTGAAGTGTTAACGGGTAACGAGAGGTCGGGGGTTCGAGCCCGTGTAATGGCATCTATTTTTTTAAAGCCTATTTTAGTGAGGTAGTAACTCCATTACTTTTTTAAAGCCTATTTTAGTGAGGTAGTAACTCCATTATTATTATTATTATTATTATTATTATTATTATTATTATTATTATTATTATTATTATTATTATTATTATTATTATCATTATCATTATTGTTAGTATTATTAATTATCCTAATTATTGTTACTAATATTATTAGAATAAGTGTTATTATTATTATTATTATGATTATGATTACAAATTAATGTTAAAAGAAACCATAGTCATTAGTTTATAAATTAAACACGAAGGTTATGATTATTATAAATATAAATATACAAGTTTTAATAATATTGTTAATATTATAAACATAGAAATTGTGGATATAAATATTATTATTAGAATGATTAAAATTTTAATTAAAGTATGTTTTAAAGGAATTATTAAAAGTCTTATAATTATTGTTATCATAGTCATCTTTATACAACTTAGTATTATTATCATTATTAATATCATAATTTTTATTAACATTATTATTATCACTTTTATCATTATTATTATATAGTATCAATATTATTACTAACATTAGTATTATCATAATTATTAATTTCACAAACAAATGATCTTCATAAAAATATATTTAACTTAACTATATTAATATTTCTATGTATATATAATGAAAATATATATAATGAAACTTATTAATTTATTATATATATAAATTACATCACTAATAATATATATATATATATATATATATATATATATATATATATATATATATATATATATATATATATATTTATTTATATATTTGTTCGATTACAATTATGTGTGTTAATATATATACAAATGATATAGGTTCGTGAATCCGAGGCCAACCCTGCATTGATATTTTTACTACAAAATATTGTATCGTGAGTTTCATTTGCTCGCCTTTTAAATGCTTTTGCAATATATATTTTTGAGACCGAGAATACATGCGCTGCTTTTATAAATGTTTCACGAAATAGACACAATACATTCTATGGTTGGATTATCGAAATTGAATATGCCCCTTTTTAGTCTGGTAATCTAAGAATTAGGGAACAGAAACCCTAATTGACGCGAATCCTAAAGATAGATCTATTGGGCCTAACAAACCCCATCCGGGTTACGGATGCTTTAGTACTTCGATTTTATCATGTTCGATGAGAGTCCCGGAATGATGGGGATATTCTAGACGCGTTTTGTTAATGTCGATTACCAGGTGTTCACCATATGAATGATTTTTATCTCTATGCAGTTTGTGCGAAATGCCTGATATGAGATGATGTTTATGAAAAATGAAAATATAAATCTTGTGGTCTATTAAACTTATGGAAATGATTGATTAGATAAACTAATGAACTCACCAACCTTTTGGTTGACACTTTAAAGCATGTTTATTCTCAGGTATGAAAGAAATCTTCCGCTGTGCATTTGCTCATTTTAGAGATATTACTTGGAGTCATTCATGACATATTTCAAAAGACGTTGCATTCGAGTCGTTGAGTTCAACAAGATTATTATTAAGTCATTGATAGTTTGATATATTATGAAATGGAATGCATGCCTGTCAACTTTCGATGTAATAAAAGTTTGTCTTTTAAAAACGAATGCAATGTTGGTAAAATGTATCATTTAGAGGTCAAATACCTCGCAATGTAATCATATGTTATTGTATTCATCCTTATGGATTAGGACGGGTCATCTCATGTGGTATCAGAGCTGGTTTAAGCTGTGTCATCGGCTTAATCGTAGAGGGGGTTCTCACAGTGTTACCTGTGACGAAGCATTGGCTCTTACTCCTCGCGGTCCGAATATGGTTGGCTTTGCCAAGAGGCAGGGCCGTAAAATCAGTGTCTGAGGTACGCTCAGTGGTCACCAGGTGGTTAGCTGGGAAGGCACTGAGTGGGATGCGTCCCCACGTCTCATATGGTATTAGAGCAGTGGTCTTAGCGAACCAGGTCTTGCATTAGTGTGTCTAACGGATAGTTATTAAGATGCATTAGTGAGTCTGGAATTCGACCTTAGCTGCATGTCAAAAGTTTTGCTTATCATGTCATGTCGGAAATTATCTGCTTACCATTCTTAATCTAGACGCGTCTTACTGCATTCATTGCATAGATAATGTATAGAAAAATTCATATCTTTACATATCTATTGTAGTGACCCGAACGTTTCCATGTTTATATATATTAATTGAGATTGATATTTACATGATTAAATGTTTCCAACATGTTAAGCAATCAAACTTGTTAAGACTTGATTAATTGAAATATGTTTCATATAGACAATTGACCACCCATGTTGACCGGTGATTCACGAACGTTAAAACTTGTAAAAACTATATGATGACATATATATGGACATATATATATATATATATATATATATATATATATATATATATATATATATATATATATATATATATATATATATATATATATATATAGTTAACATGATACTATGATAAGTAAACATATCATTAAGTATATTAACAATGAACTACATATGTAAAAATAAGACTACTAACTTAATGATTTTTAAACGAGACATATATGTAACGATTATCGTTGTAAAGACATTTAATGTATATATATCATATTAAGAGATATTCATACATGATAATATCATGATAATATAATAATTTAAAATCTCATTTGATATTATAAACATTGGGTTAACAACATTTAACAAGATCGTTAACCTAAAGGTTTCAAAACAACACTTACATGTAACGACTAACGATGACTTAACGACTCAGTTAAAATGTATATACATGTAGTGTTTTAATATGTATTTATACACTTTTTAAAGACTTCAATACACTTATCAAAATACTTCTACTTAACAAAAATGCTTACAATTACATCCTCGTTCAGTTTCATCAACAATTCTACTCGTATGCACCCGTATTCGTACTCGTACAATACACAGCTTTTAGATGTATGTACTATTGGTATATACACTCCAATGATCAGCTATTACAGCCCATGTGAGTCACCTAACACATGTGGGAACCATCATTTGGCAACTAGCATGAAATATCTCATAAAATTACAAAAATATGAGTAATCATTCATGACTTATTTACATAAAAACAAAATTACATATCCTTTATATCTAATCCATACACCAACGACCAAAAACACCTAAAAACACTTTCATTCTTCAATTTTCTTCATCTAATTGATCTCTCTCAAGTTCTATCTTCAAGTTCTAAGTGTTCTTCATAAATTCCAAAAGTTCTAGTTTCATAAAATCAAGAATACTTTCAAGTTTGCTAGCTCACTTCCAATCTTGTAAGGTGATCATCCAACCTCAAGAAATCTTTATTTATTACAGTAGGTTATCATTCTAATACAAGGTAATAATCATATTCAAACTTTGGTTCAATTTCTATAACGATAACAATCTTATTTCAAGTGATGATTTTACTTGAACTTGTTTTCATGTCATGATTCTGCTTCAAGAACTTCGAGCCATCCATGAATCCGTTGAAGCTAGATCCATTTTTCTCTTTTCCAGTAGGTTTATCCAAGGAACTTAAGGTAGTAATGATTTTCATAACATCATTCGATTCATACATATAAAGCTATCTTATTCGAAGGTTTAAACTTGTAATCACTAGAACATAGTTTAGTTAATTCTAAACTTGTTCGCAAATAAAAGTTAATCCTTCTAACTTGACTTTTAAAATCAACTAAACACATGTTCTATATCTATATGATATGCTAACTTAATGATTTAAAACCTAGAAACACGAAAAACACCGTAAAATCGGATTAACGCCGTCGTAGTAACACCGCGGGCTGTTTTGGGTTAGTTAATTAAAAACTATGATAAACTTTGATTTAAAAGTTGTTATTCTGAGAAAATGATTTTTATTATGAACATGAAACTATATCCAAAAATTATGGTTAAACTCAAAGTGGAAGTATGTTTTCTAAAATGGTCATCTAGACGTCGTTCTTTCGACTGAAATGACTACCTTTACAAAAATGACTTGTAACTTATTTTTTCGACTATAAACCTATACTTTTTCTATTTAGATTCATAAAATAGAGTTCAATATGAAACCATAGCAATTTGATTCACTCAAAACGGATTTAAAATGAAGAAGTTATAGGTAAAACAAGATTGGATAATTTTTCTCATTTTAGCTACGTGAAAATTGGTAACAAATCTATTCTAACCATAACTTAATCAACTTGTATTGTATATTATGTAATCTTGAGATACCATAGACATGTATACAATGTTTCGACCTATCATGTCGACACATCTATATATATTTCGGAACAACCATAGACACTCTATATGTGAATGTTGGAGTTAGCTATACAGGGTTGAGGTAGATTCCAAAATATATATAGTTTGAGTTGTGATCAATACTGAGATACGTATACACTGGGTCGTGGATTGATTCAAGATAATATTTATCAATTTATTTATGTACATCTAACTGTGGACAACTAGTTGTAGGTTACTAACGAGAACAGCTGACTTAATAAACTTAAAACATCAAAATATATTAAAAGTGTTGTAAATATATTTTGAACATACTTTGATATATATGTATATATTGTTATAGGTTCGTGAATCAACCAGTGGCCAAGTCTTACTTCCCGACGAAGTAAAAATCTGTGAAAGTGAGTTATAGTCCCACTTTTAAAATCTAATATTTTTGGGATGAGAATACATGCAGGTTTTATAAATGATTTACAAAATAGACACAAGTACGTGAAACTACATTCTATGGTTGAATTATTGAAATCGAATATGCCCCTTTTTATTAAGTCTGGTAATCTAAGAATTAGGGAACAGACACCCTAATTGACGCGAATCCTAAAGATAGATCTATTGGGCCTAACAAACCCCATCCAAAGTACCGGATGCTTTAGTACTTCAAAATTTATATCATATCCGAAGGGTGTCCCGGAATGATGGGGATATTCTTATATATGCATCTTGTTAATGTCGGTTACCAGGTGTTCACCATATGAATGATTTTTATCTCTATGTATGGGATGTGTATTGAAATATGAAATCTTGTGGTCTATTGTTACGATTTGATATATATAGGTTAAACCTATAACTCACCAACATTTTTGTTGACGTTTAAAGCATGTTTATTCTCAGGTGAATACTAAGAGCTTCCGCTGTTGCATACTAAAATAAGGACAAGATTTAAAGTCCATGTTTGTATGATATTGTGTAAAAACTGCATTCAAGAAACATATATCGATGTAATATATTTATATTGTAAACAATTATGTAATGGTCATGTGTAAACAGTATATTTTAGATTATCATTATTTGATAATCTACGTAATGCTTTTTAAACCTTTATTGATGAAATAAAGGTTATGGTTTGTTTTAAAATGAATGCAGTCTTTGAAAAACTCTCATATAGAGGTCAAAACCTCGCAACGAAATCAATTAATATGGAACGTTTTTAATCAATAAGAACGGGACATTTCAGTTGGTATCCGAGCGTTGGTCTTAGAGAACCAGAATTTTGCATTAGTGTGTCTTATCGAGTTTGTTAGGATGCATTAGTGAGTCTGGACTTCGACCGTGTTTACTTGAAAAATGATTGCTTAACAAATTTTGTTGGAAACTATATATTTTTAACATGTGAATATTATGTGATATATTAATATCTTAACGCGTTTGATATTATGTGATAGATGTCTACCTCTAGAACAAGTCCCATTGACTCACCTAATAATAATGAAGAGTCAAATGTAAATTGGAATGATTCGTGGACTGATTCACAAGTTCCCGAAGAGGAACCGGAAGAAGAGTCAGAACCGGAAGAAGAATCGGAACAGGAAGAAGAATCGGAACCGGATGAAGAAATAGAACCGGTGGGGGAAATAATAAAACAGTTAAGTAAAAGAAAATCCTCAACCAACCGACCAAGGTTAATTATGGTCAATGGTGTTTCCGCCAAGGAAGCAAAATATTAGGAGGATTACCAATTCTCCGATGAATCGGATTCCGACGATAATTCCGATGATGTTATATAAATTACCCCAAACTGAATTTAAAAAGGCAAAAGAAAATAATAAGGGAAAGGGCATAAAAATAGAGAAATCTAATTCCAACCCCGATGAACTTTATATGTATCGTCAACCCCCGAAGTCCTTAAGTTGTAACAATGACCCGGGAACCTCTAAACCACCAGGTTTTTCTAAACCAATGTGGAAAACGACGGCTCGTATTAGGGGAACATCATATATCCCTAGAAACTTGGCAAAACGAACCAAAACCGAAGAAGAAGAAACAAGCGAGTCGGAATAAGATAGTTGTATTCGTGTGGTGTAATATATGTAATATAGTGTGCTTATGCTTTATGATATATGTAAAAATTGCTTGTATTAATAAGTATTTTTTTTATGAATCTAACTCTTGTCTATTTTACAGTATAAAAACACAAAATGGATAGACAACCCAATATTTTAAGAGACCTACCCGGAGACATGATTGATGAAATCTTGTCTAGAGTCGGTCAGAATTCTTCGGCACAACTATTTAAGGCGAGATCAGTTTGTAAGACATTTAAAGAACGTTCCAAGAATGCCTTGGTTTATAAAAGGCTTTCGTTCGAAAGATGGGGGATATCACATTGGGAAATCCATAAGTTACGATGTGTTTACTTTGACGCATATATTGCGGGGAACCCAAATGCTATTTTACGCAATGGGTTAAGAAATTATTTTGACTCAATATATCCGAATATTGGACTTCGTGATTTAGAAAAAACGGCTAACATGCAACATAAAGAAGCATGTTATGCTTACGGATTAGTAATGTTCGCTTCTCACCAAAGTGAGAACAAGAACATCGGGCTACAACTATTAAACAAAACGTTCCCACAAGTGACGGAGTCAGTAATTGGGGTAAGAAATGAGGTTTTTAGATTGTTACGGGACTGTTGGACATTACGTAACCCTCGTCCCTTTGACGATGTTAAAATACGCTGTCTTATCAACGGCCATAACGGTTATGTTCCACAAGACCAAGGATGGGAAGTAATCCTAGTAAAACCAGAATGCATGACTTGTTTCTGGACGTATGAATAACGTGTCTTTATTGCCTTTGCTGAACGACTTGTGTACTAGCTAGAATTATCTTCACAACCATCTTGTATCAAATTTATTGTGTGCTATATTTCAGGCTATATGTAAAATAAGCGGTATTGTAAGTTTGTAAAATATTGTGTAAAAGTTTGAACGCGAAATATTATTATAATCAGTTTTTCATATAGAATTGTAGTAGTTGAATTGTATATTAGCTACTAAGTATGAACTTAACGGGTAGGTACTACCCGAATTTAAACTTATAAAACGCTAATATGAAGAAAAAGCTTTTATAAATGAGTTCATATTATGCTACGAAATACTATTAACTACTCTTAATATTCTGTATGATTAACTTGTTCCATTTGACTATTTTGAAGGAAATGGCACCGACTACTCGACACACCGTGAATATGAATGAAGAGGAATTCCGTACTTTTCTAGCTTCAAACATAGCCGCAGTACAGGCTGCGCTACATACCAACAATAACCTTGGATCTAGCAGTACAGGAAATCGTGTAGGATGCACCTACAAAGAATTCACTGCCTGCAAACCTTTGGAATTTGATGGAACCGAAGGACCGATCGGATTGAAACGGTGGACCGAGAAGGTCGAATCGGTGTTTGCCATAAGTAAATGTACTGAAGAGGAAAAAATGAAGTACGCTACGCATACCTTCACATGTTCTGCGTTAACATGGTGGAACACCTATCTAGAGCAAGTGGGACAAGACGATGCGTACGCACTACCGTGGTCAGCATTCAAGCACTTGATGAACGAGAAGTACCGTCCCAGAACCGAGGTCAATAAGCTCAAGACAGAACTTAGAGGGTTACGAACCCAAGGATTTGATATTACCACGTATGAAAGACGATTCACAGAATTGTACCTATTGTGTCCGGGAGCATTCGAAGATGAGGAAGAGAAGATCGACGCGTTTGTGAAAGGATTACCGGAAAGAATCCAAGAAGATATAAGTTCACACGAGCCCGCCTCCATACAACAGGCATGTAGAATGGCTCACAAACTAGTGAACCAGATTGAAGAAAGAATTAAAGAACAGACTGCTGAAGAGGCCAATGTGAAGCAAGTCAAAAGAAAGTGGGAGGAAAACGGTGATAAGAATCACCAATACAACAACAGTAGCAATTACAACAATAATCGCAACAATTATCCCAACAATCGCAACATCAATCGCAACTACAACAAACGGCCCAACAACAACAACAACAACAACAACAACAGCAACTACAACAATCATCCCAACAACAATAATAACCGCAACAACAACAACAATCAGAAGCAGCTATGCCAAAGGTGTGAAAAGTATCACTCGGGGTTCTGCACCAAATTTTGCAACAAGTGTAAAAGAAATGGTCATAGCGCGGCGAAGTGTGAGGTCTACGGACCAGGGGTTAATAGAACAAAAGGAACAAATGGTGTCGGAATGAGTAATGGCGGAGCAAGTAGTGTCGAAGCAAGTTATGCCAATGTAGTTTGTTATAAATGTGGAAAACCGGGCCACATTATTAGAAATTGCCCGAACCAGGAGAACACGAATGGACAAGGTCGCGGAAGAGTTTTCAATATTAATGCGGCAGAGACACAGGAAGACCCGGAGCTTGTTACGGGTACGTTTCTTATTGACAATAAATCTGCTTACGTTTTATTTGATTCGGGTGCGGATAGAAGCTATATGAGTAGAGATTTTTGTGCTAAATTAAGTTGTCCATTGACGCCTTTGGATAGTAAATTTTTACTCGAATTAACAAATGGTAAATTAATTTCAGCAGATAATATATGTCGGAATCGAGAAATTAAACTGGTTAGCGAAACATTTAAGATTGATTTGATACCAGTAGAGTTAGGGAGTTTTGATGTGATAATCGGTATGGACTGGTTGAAAGAAGTGAAAGCAGAGATTGTTTGTTACAAAAATGCAATTCGCATTATACGAGAAAAAGGAAAACCCTTAATGGTGTACGGAGAAAAGGGCAACACGAAGCTACATCTTATTAGTAATTTGAAGGCACAAAAACTAATAAGAAAAGGTTGCTATGCTGTTCTAGCACACGTCGAGAAAGTACAAACTGAAGAAAAGAGCATCAATGATGTTCCCATTGCAAAAGAATTTCCCGATGTATTTCCGAAAGAATTACCAGGATTACCCCCACATCGATCCGTTGAATTTCAAATAGATCTTGTACTAGGAGCTGCACCAATAGCTCGTGCTCCTTACAGACTCGCACCCAGCGAGATGAAAGAACTGCAAAGCCAATTACAAGAACTTTTAGAGCGTGGTTTCATTCGACCAAGCACATCACCGTGGGGAGCTCCTGTTTTGTTTGTCAAGAAGAAAGATGGTACATTCAGGTTGTGTATCGACTACCGAAAGTTGAAAAAACTTACCATCAAGAACCGCTACCCACTACCGAGAATCGACGACTTATTTGATCAACTACAAGGCTCGTCTGTTTATTCAAAGATTGACTTACGTTCCGGGTATCATCAAATGCGGGTGAAAGAAGATGATATTCCAAAGACTGCTTTCAGAACATGTTACGGTCATTACGAGTTTATGGTCATGCCGTTTGGTTTAACTAATGCACCAGCTGTGTTCATGGACCTTATGAACCGAGTGTGTGGACCATACCTTGACAAGTTTGTCATTGTTTTCATTGATGACATACTTATTTACTCAAAGAATGACCAAGAACAAGGTGAACATTTGAGAAAGGTGTTAGAAGTATTGAGGAAGGAAGAATTGTACGCTAAGTTTTCAAAGTGTGCATTTTGGTTGGAAGAAGTTCAATTCCTCGGTCACATAGTGAACAAAGAAGGTATTAAGGTGGATCCGGCAAAGATAGAAACTGTTGAAAAGTGGGAAACCCCGAAAACTCCGAAACACATACGCCAGTTTTTAGGACTAGCTGGTTACTACAGAAGGTTCATCCAAGACTTTTCCAGAATAGCAAAACTCTTGACTGCATTAACGCATAAAGGGAAGAAATTTGAATGGAATGATGAACAATAGAAAGCGTTTCAGTTATTGAAGAAAAAGCTAACTACGGCACCTATATTGTCATTGCCTGAAGGGAATGATGATTTTGTGATTTATTGTGACGCATCAAAGCAAGGTCTCGGTTGTGTATTAATGCAACAAACGAAGGTGATTGCTTATGCGTCTAGACAATTGAAGATTCACGAACAAAATTATACGACGCATGATTTGGAATTAGGCGTGGTTGTTTTTGCATTAAAGACTTGGAGGCACTACTTATATGGGGTCAAAAGTATTATATATACCGACCACAAAAGTCTTCAACACATATTTAATCAGAAACAACTGAATATAAGACAGCGTAGGTGGATTGAATTATTGAATGATTACGACTTTGAGATTCGTTACCACCCGGGGAAGGCAAATGTGGTAGCCGATGCCTTGAGCAGGAAGGACAGAGAACCCATTCGAGTAAAATCTATGAATATAATGATTCATAATAACCTTACTACTCAAATAAATGAGGCGCAACAAGGAGTTTTAAAAGAGGGAAATTTAAAGGATGAAATACCCAAAGGATCGGAGAAGCATCTTAATATTCGGGAAGACGGAACCCGGTATAGGGCTGAAAGGATTTGGGTACCAAAATTTGGAGATATGAGAGAAATGGTACTTAGAGAAGCTCATAAAACCAGATACTCAATACATCCTGGAACGGGGAAGATGTACAAGGATCTCAAGAAACATTTTTGGTGGCCGGGTATGAAAGTCGATGTTGCTAAATACGTAGGAGAATGTTTGACGTGTTCTAAGGTCAAAGCTGAGCATCAGAAACCATCAGGTCTACTTCAACAACCCAAAATCCTGGAATGGAAATGGGAAAACATTACCATGGATTTCATCACTAAATTGCCAAGGACTGTAAGTGGTTTTGATACTATTTAGGTAATAGTTGATCGTCTCACCAAATCAGCACACTTCCTGCCAATAAGAGAAGATGACAAGATGGAGAAGTTAGCACGACTGTATTTGAAGGAAATCGTCTCCAGACATGGAATACCAATCTCTATTATCTCTGATAGGGATGGCAGATTTATTTCAAGATTCTGGCAGACATTACAGCAAGCATTAGGAACTCGTCTAGACATGAGTACTGCCTATCATCCACAAACTGATGGGCAGAGCGAAAGGACGATACAAACGCTTGAAGACATGCTACGAGCATGTGTTATTGATTTCGGAAACAGTTGGGATCGACATCTACCGTAGCAGATTTTCCTACAACAACAGCTACCATTCAAGCATTGAGATGGCGCCGTTTGAAGCACTTTATGGTAGAAAGTGCAGGTCTCCGATTTGTTGGAGTGAAGTGGGGGATAGAAAGATTACGGGTCCGGAGATTATACAAGAAACTACCGAGAAGATCATCCAAATTCAACAACGGTTGAAAACCGCCCAAAGTCGACAAAAGAGCTGCGCTGACATTAAAAGAAAAGATATAGAATTTGAAATTGGAGAGATGGTGAAATGTCCCGTTCTTATTGATTAAAAACGTTCCATATTAATTGATTTCGTTGCGAGGTTTTGACCTCTATATGAGACGTTTTTCAAAGACTGCATTCATTTTTAAAACAAACCATAACCTTTAATTCATAAATAAAGGTTTAAAAAGCTTTACGTAGATTATCAAATAATGATAATCTAAAATATCCTGTTTACACACGACCATTACATAATGGTTTACAATACAAATATGTTACATCGAAATCAGTTTCTTGAATGCAGTTTTTACACAATATCATACAAACATGGACTCCAAATCTTGTCCTTATTTTAGTATGCAACAGCGGAAGCTCTTAGTATTCACCTGAGAATAAACATGCTTTAAATGTCAACAAAAATGTTGGTGAGTTATAGGTTTAACCTATATATATCAAATCGTAACAATAGACCACAAGATTTCATATTTCAATACACATCCCATACATAGAAATAAAAATCATTCATATGGTGAACACCTGGTAACCGACATTAACAAGATGCATATATATAAGAATATCCCCATCATTCCGGGACACCCTTTGAATATGATATAAATTTCGAAGTACTAAAGCATCCGGTACTTTGGATGGGGTTTGTTAGGCCCAATAGATCTATCTTTAGGATTCGCGTCAATTAGGGTGTCTGTTCCCTAATTCTTAGATTACCAGACTTAATAAAAAGGGGCATATTCGATTTCGATAATTCAACCATAGAATGTAGTTTCACGTACTTGTGTCTATTTTGTAAATCATTTATAAAACCTGCATGTATTCTCATCCCAAAAATATTAGATTTTAAAAGTGGGACTATAACTCACTTTCACAGATTTTTACTTAATCGGGAAGTAAGACTTGGCCACTGGTTGATTCACGAACGTATAACAATATATACATATATATCAAAGTATGTTTAAAATATATTTACAACACTTTTAATATATTTTGATGTTTTAAGTTTATTAAGTCAGCTGTCCTCGTTAGTAACCTACAACTAGTTGTCCACAGTTAGATGTACAGAAATAAATTGATAAATATTATCTTGAATCAATCCACGACCCAGTGTATACGTATCTCAGTATTGATCACAACTCAAACTATATATATTTTGGAATCAAACTCAAACTATATATATTATGGTTGGAATAGATTTGTTACCAATTTTCACGTAGCTAAAATGAGAAACATTATCCAATCTTGTTTTACCCATAACTTCTTCATTTTAAATCCGTTTTGAGTGAATAAAATTGCTATGGTTTCATATTGAACTCTATTTTATGAATCTGAACAGAAAAGTATAGGTTTATAGTCGGAAAAATAAGTTACAAGTCGTTTTTGTAAAGGTAGTCATTTCAGTCGAAAGAACGACGTCTAGATGACCATTTTAGAAAACATACTTCCACTTTGAGTTTAACCATAATTTTTGGATATAGTTTCATGTTCATAATAAAAATCATTTTCTCAGAATAACAACTTTTAAATCAAAGTTTATCATAGTTTTTAATTAACTAACCCAAAACAGCCCGCGGTGTTACTACGACGGCGTAAATCCGGTTTTACGGTGTTTTTCGTGTTTCCAGGTTTTAAATCATTAAGTTAGCATATCATATAGATATAGAACATGTGTGTAGTTAATTTTAAAAGTCAAGTTAGAAGGATTAACTTTTGTTTGCGAACAAGTTTAGAATTAACTAAACTATGTTCTAGTGATTACGAGTTTAAATCTTCGAATAAGATAGTTTTATATATATGAATCGAATGATGTTATGAACATCATTACTACCTCAAGTTTAGTAGGTAAACCTTCTGGAAGTGACAAGAAATGATCTAGCTTCAAAGGATCTTGGATGGCTTGAAAGTTCTTGAAGTAGGATCATGACACAAAAACAAGTTCAAGTAAGATTTTTACTCGAATTAAGATAGTTTATAGTTATAGGAATTGAATCAAAGTTTGAATATGAATATTACCTTGAATAAGAAAGATAATCTACTGTATATAACAAAGGTTTCTTGATCTTAGATGATTACTTGGAATGGATTAGAAAGCTTGGAAGTAAATTAGTAAACTTGAAGGGATTTTTGAAGTGTTCTTGAAGTGTTCTTCCTATGATGATTATAGCTTGATTCTTGAAGTGATTTTTGATGAAGATGATGATTAACTACTGGAAAAATACGTTCATAATAGTGTGTGTGTGTGTGTGTGTGTGTTGAGAGAGAATTAGAAAGAGATTTGGAAGTGAAATGGAGTGAATGATGAGTGGTAATTGGTGAGTGGTGAGTGGGGTTAAAAGGAGTTCTAGTTAGTTGACTAGCTCATGGTAGAAGTTAAAATTGATTAGTCATACATGACATAATCAAGAGTGGAATCCCATGCTAGTTCCTATTGGTATATACTCATAGTAAGTACGTTTTGAAGCTGTGTATAATACGGGTAAGAATACGACTAGAATTCTTGATGAAAGAAAAGAATGGAAAAGTAACTGTAACCATTTTCGTTAAGTATGAGTGTTTTGATATATGTCTTGAAGTCTTCCAAAAGTATTTTAATACATCTAAATACACTACATGTATATACATTTTAACTGAGTCGTTAAATCATCGTTAGTCGTTACATGTAAGTGTTGTTTTGAAACCTTTAAGTTAACGATCTCAATTAATGTTGTTAACCCATTGTTTATTATATCTAATGAGATGTTAAATTATTATGTTATCATGATATTATGATATATTAATATATCTTAATATGATATATATACATTTAAATGTCGTTACAACGATAATCGTTACATATATGTCTCGTTTTGAAATCCTTAAGTTAGTAGTCTTGTTTATATGTATATAACTCATTGTTAATATACTTATGGAGATACTTACTTATCATAATCTCATGTTAACCATATGTATATCCATATATATATATATATCGTCATGTCGTTTTTACAAGTTTTAACGTTCGTGAATCGCTGGTCAACTTGGGTGGTCAATTGTCTATATGAAACATATTTCAATTAATCAAGTCTTAACAAGTTTGATTGCTTAACATGTTGGAAACATTTAATCATGTAAATATCAATCTCAATTAATATATATAAACATGGAAAAGTTCGGGTTACTACAGTACCTACCCGTTAAATAAATTTCGTCCCGAAATTTTAAGCTGTTGAAGGTGTTGACGAATCTTCTGGAAATAGATGCGGGTATTTCTTCTTCATCTGATCTTCACGCTCCCAGGTGAACTCGGGTCCTCTACGAGCATTCTATCGAACCTTAACAATTGGTATCTTGTTTTGCTTAAGTCTTTTAACCTCACGATCCATTATTTCAACGGGTTCTTCGATGAATTGGAGTTTTTCGTTGATTTGGATTTCATCTAATGGAATAGTGAGGTCTTCTTTAGCAAAACATTTCTTCAAATTCGAGACGTGAAAAGTGTTATGTACAGCCGCGAGTTGTTGAGGTAACTCAAGTCGGTAAGCTACTGGTCCGACACGATCAATAATCTTGAATGGTCCAATATACCTTGGATTTAATTTCCCTCGTTTACCAAATCGAACAACGCCTTTCCAAGGTGCAACTTTAAGCATGACCATCTCTCCAATTTCAAATTCTATATCTTTTCTTTTAATGTCAGCGTAGCTCTTTTGTCAACTTTGGGCGGTTTTCAACCGTTGTTGAATTTGGATGATCTTCTCGGTAGTTTCTTGTATAATCTCCGGACCCGTAATCTGTCTATCCCCCACTTTACTTCAACAAATTGGAGACCTGCACTTTCTACCATAAAGTGCTTCAAACGGCGCCATCTCAATGCTTGAATGGTAGCTGTTGTTGTAGGAAAATTCTGCTAATGGTAGATGTCGATCCCAACTGTTTCCGAAATCAATAACACATGCTCGTAGCATGTCTTCAAGCGTTTGTATCGTCCTTTCGCTCTGCCCATCAGTTTGTGGATGATAGGCAGTACTCATGTCTAGACGAGTTCCTAATGCTTGCTGTAATGTCTGCCAGAATCTTGAAATAAATCTGCCATCCCTATCAGAGATAATAGAGATTGGTATTCCATGTCTGGAGACGACTTCCTTCAAATACAGTCGTGCTAACTTCTCCATCTTGTCATCTTCTCTTATTGGCAGGAAATGTGCTGATTTGGTGAGACGATCAACTATTACCCAAATAGTATCAAAACCACTTGCAGTCCTTGGCAATTTAGTGATGAAATCCATGGTAATGTTTTTCCATTTCCATTCCGGGATTTCGGGTTGTTGAAGTAGACCTGATGGTTTCTGATGCTCAGCTTTGACCTTAGAACACGTCAAACATTCTCCTACGTATTTAGCAACATCGGCTTTCATACCCGGCCACCAAAAATATTTCCTGAGATCCTTGTACATCTTCCCCGTTCCAGGAAGTATTGAGTATCTGGTTTTATGAGCTTCTCTAAGTACCATTTCTCTCATATCTCCAAATTTTGGTACCCAAATCCTTTCAGCCCTATACCGGGTTCCGTCTTCCCGAATATTAAGATGCTTCTCCGATCCTTTGGGTATTTCATCCTTTAAATTTCCCTCTTTTAAAACTCCTTGTTGCGCCTCCTTTATTTGAGTAGTAAGGTTATTATGAATCATTATATTCATAGATTTTACTCGAATGGGTTCTCTGTCCTTCCTGCTCAAGGCATCGGCTACCACATTTGCCTTCCCCGGGTGGTAACGAATCTCAAAGTCGTAATCATTCAATAATTCAATCCACCTACGCTGTCTTATATTCAGTTGTTTCTGATTAAATATGTGTTGAAGACTTTTGTGGTCGGTATATATAATACTTTTGACCCCATATAAGTAGTGCCTCCAAGTCTTTAATGCAAAAACAACCGCGCCTAATTCCAAATCATGCGTCGTATAATTTTGTTCGTGAATCTTCAATTGTCTAGACGCATAAGCAATCACCTTCGTTTGTTGCATTAATACACAACCGAGACCTTGCTTTGATGCGTCACAATAAATCACAAAATCATCATTCCCTTCAGGCAATGACAATATAGGTGCCGTAGTTAGCTTTTTCTTCAATAACTGAAACGCTTTCTATTGTTCATCATTCCATTCAAATTTCTTCCCTTTATGCGTTAATGCAGTCAAGGGTTTTGCTATTCTGGAAAAGTCTTGGATGAACCTTCTGTAGTAACCAGCTAGTCCTAAAAACTGGCGTATGTGTTTCGGAGTTTTCGGGGTTTCCCACTTTTCAACAGTTTCTATCTTTGCCGGATCCACCTTAATACCTTCTTTGTTCACTATGTGACCGAGGAATTGAACTTCTTCCAACCAAAATGCACACTTTGAAAACTTAGCGTACAATTCTTCCTTCCTCAATACTTCTAACACCTTTCTCAAATGTTCACCGTGTTCTTGGTCATTCTTTGAGTAAATAAGTATGTCATCAATGAAAACAATGACAAACTTGTCAAGGTATGGTCCACACACTCGGTTCATAAGGTCCATGAACACAGCTGGTGCATTAGTTAAACCAAACGGCATGACCATAAACTCGTAATGACCGTAACATGTTCTGAAAGCAGTCTTTGGAATATCATCTTCTTTCACCCGCATTTGATGATACCCGGAACGTAAGTCAATCTTTGAATAAACAGACGAGCCTTGTAGTTGATCAAATAAGTCGTCGATTCTCGGTAGTGGGTAGCGGTTCTTGATGGTAAGTTTGTTCAACTCTCGATAGTCGATATACAACCTGAATGTACCATCTTTCTTCTTGACAAACAAAACAGGAGCTCCCCACGATGATGTGCTTGGTCGAATGAAACCACGCTCTAAAAGTTCTTGTAATTGGCTTTGCAGTTCTTTCATCTCGCTGGGTGCGAGTCTGTAAGGAGCACGAGCTATTGGTGCAGCTCCTGGTACAAGATCTATTTGAAATTCAACGGATCGCTGTGGGGGTAATCCCGGTAATTCTTTCGGAAATACATCGGGAAATTCTTTTGCAATGGGAACATCATTGATGCTCTTTTCTTCAGTTTGTACTTTCTCTTCGTGTGCTAGAACAGCATAGCAACCTTTTCTTATTAGTTTTTGTGCCTTCAAATTACTAATAATATGTAGCTTCGTGTTGCCCTTTTCTCCGTACACCATTAAGGGTTTTCCTTTTTCTCGTATAATGCGAATTGCATTTTTGTAACAAACGATCTCTGCTTTCACTTCTTTCAACCAGTCCATACCGATTATCACATCAAAACACCCTAACTCTACTGGTATCAAATCAATCTTAAATGTTTCGCTAACCAGTTTAATTTCTCGATTCCGACATATATTATCTGCTGAAATTAATTTACCATTTGCTAATTCGAGTAAAAATTTACTATCCAAAGGCGTCAATGGACAACTTAATTTAGCACAAAAATCTCTACTCATATAGCTTCTATCCGCACCCGAATCAAATAAAACGTAAGCAGATTTATTGTCAATAAGAAACGTACCCGTAACAAGCTCCGGGTCTTCCTGTGCCTCTGCCGCATTAATATTGAAAACTCTTCCGCGGCCTTGTCCATTCGTGTTCTCCTGGTTCGGGCAATTTCTAATAATGTGGCCCGGTTTTCCACATTTATAACAAACTACATTGGCATAACTTGCTCCGACACTACTTGCTCCGCCATTACTCGTTCCGACACCATTTATTCCTTTCGTTCTATTAACCCCTGGTCCGTAGACCTCACATTTCACCGCGCTATGACCATTTCTTTTACACTTGTTGCAAAATTTGGTGCAGAACCCCGAGTGATACATTTTCACACCTTTGGCATAGCTGCTTCTGATTGTTGTTGTTGTTGCGGTTATTATTGTTGTTGGGATGATTGTTGTAGTTGTTGTTATTGTTGTTGTTGTTGTTGTTGGGCCGTTTGTTGTAGTTGCGATTGGTGTTGCGATTGTTAGGATAATTGTTGCGATTATTGTTGTAATTGCTGTTGTTGTTGTATTGATGATTCTTATCACCATTTTCCTCCCACTTTCTTTTGACTTGCTTCACATTGGCCTCTTCAGCAGTCTGTTCTTTAATTCTTTCTTCAATCTGGTTCACTAGTTTGTGAGCCATTCTACATGCCTGTTGTATGGAGGCGGGCTCGTGTGAACTTATATCTTCTTGGATTCTTTCCGGTAATCCTTTCACAAACGCGTCGATCTTCTCTTCCTCATCTTCGAATGCTCCCGGACACAATAGGCACAATTCTGTGAATTGTCTTTCGTACGTGGTAATATCAAATCCTTGGGTTCGTAACCCTCTAAGTTCTGTCTTGAGCTTATTGACCTCGGTTCTGGGACGGTACTTCTCGTTCTTCAAGTGCTTGAATGCTGACCACGGTAGTGCGTACGCATCATCTTGTCCCACTTGCTCTAGATAGGTGTTCCACCATGTTAACGCAGAACCTGTGAAGGTATGCGTAGCGTACTTCACTTTGTCCTCTTCAGTACACTTACTTATGGCAAACACCGATTCTGAAATGTCCCGTTCTTATTGATTAAAAACGTTCCATATTAATTGATTTCGTTGCGAGGTTTTGACCTCTATATGAGACGTTTTTCAAAGACTGCATTCATTTTTAAACAAACCATAACCTTTATTTCATCAATAAAGGTTTAAAAAGCTTTACGTAGATTATCAAATAATGATAATCTAATATATCCTGTTTACACACGACCATTACATAATGGTTTACAATACAAATATGTTACAACAAAATAAGTTTCTTGAATGCAGTTTTTACACAATATCATACAAGCATGGACTCCAAATCTTGTCCTTATTTAAGTATGCGACAGCGGAAGCTCTTAATAATCACCTGAGAATAAACATGCTTAAAACGTCAACAAAAATGTTGGTGAGTTATAGGTTTAACCTATATATATCAAATCGTAACAATAGACCACAAGATTTCATATTTCAATACACATCCCATACATAGAGATAAAAATCATTCATATGGTGAACACCTGGTAACCGACAATAACAAGATGCATATATAAGAATATCCCCATCATTCCGGGACACCCTTCGGATATGATATAAATTTCGAAGTACTAAAGCATCCGGTACTTTGGATGGGGTTTGTTAGGCCCAATAGATCTATCTTTAGGATTCGCGTCAATTAGGGTGTCTGTTCCCTAATTCTTAGATTACCAGACTTAATAAAAAGGGGCATATTCGATTTCGATAATTCAACCATAGAATGTAGTTTCACGTACTTGTGTCTATTTTGTAAATCATTTATAAAACCTGCATGTATTCTCATCCCAAAAATATTAGATTTTAAAAGTGGGACTATAACTCACTTTCACAGATTTTTACTTCGTCGGGAAGTAAGACTTGGCCACTGGTTGATTCACGAACCTATAACAATATATACATATATATTAAAGTATGTTCAAAATATATTTACAACACTTTTAATATATTTTGATGTTTTAAGTTTATTAAGTCAGCTGTCCTCGTTAGTAACCTATAACTAGTTGTCCACAGTTAGATGTACAGAAATAAATCGATAAATATTATCTTGAATCAATCCACGACCCAGTGTATACGTATCTCAGTATTGATCACAACTCAAACTATATATATTTTGGAATCAACCTCAACCCTGTATAGCTAACTCCAACATTCACATATAGAGTGTCTATGGTTGTTCCGAAATATATATAGATGTGTCGACATGATAGGTCGAAACATTGTATACGTGTCTATGGTATCTCAAGATTACATAATATACAATACAAGTTGATTAAGTTATGGTTGGAATAGATTTGTTACCAATTTTCACGTAGCTAAAATGAGAAAAATTATCCAATCTTGTTTTACCCATAACTTCTTCATTTTAAATCCGTTTTGAGTGAATCAAATTGTTATGGTTTCATATTGAACTCTATTTTATGAATCTAAACAGAAAAAGTATAGGTTTATAGTCGGAAAAATAAGTTACAAGTCGTTTTTGTAAAGGTAGTCATTTCAGTCGAAAGAACGACGTCTAGATGACCATTTTAGAAAACATACTTCCACTTTGAGTTTAACCATAATTTTTGGATATAGTTTCATGTTCATAATAAAAATCATTTTCTCAGAATAACAACTTTTAAATCAAAGTTTATCATAGTTTTTAATTAACTAACCCAAAACAGCCCGCGGTGTTACTACGACGGCGTAAATCCGGTTTTACGGTGTTTTTCGTGTTTCCAGGTTTTAAATCATTAAGTTAGCATATCATATAGATATAGAACATGTGTTTAGTTGATTTTAAAAGTCAAGTTAGAAGGATTAACTTTTGTTTGCGAACAAGTTTAGAATTAACTAAACTATGTTCTAGTGATTACAAGTTTAAACCTTCGAATAAGATAGCTTTATATGTATGAATCGAATGATGTTATGAACATCATTACTACCTTAAGTTCCTTGGATGAACCTACTGGAAAAGAGAAGAATGGATCTAGCTTCAATGGATCTTTGGATGGCTCAAAGTTCTTGAAGCAAAATCATGACACGAAAACAAGTTCAAGTAAGATCATCACTTGAAATAAGATTGTTATAGTTATAGAAATTGAACCAAAGATTGAATATGATTTTTACCTTGTATTAGAATGATAACCTACTGTAAGAAACAAAGATTTCTTGAGGTTGGATGATCACCTTACAAGATTGGAAGTGAGCTAGCAAACTTGAAAGTATTCTTGATTTTATGAAACTAGAACTTTTGGAATTTATGAAGAACACTTAGAACTTGAAGATAGAACTTGAGAGAGTTCAATTAGATGAAGAAAATTGAAGAATGAAAGTGTTTGTAGGTGTTTTTGGTCGTTGGTGTATGGATTAGATATAAAGGATATGTAATTTTGTTTTCATGTAAATAAGTCATGAATGATTACTCATATTTTTGTAATCTTATGAGATATTTCATGCTAGTTGCCAAATGATGGTTCCCACATGTGTTAGGTGACTCACATGGGCTGCTAAGAGCTGATCATTGGAGTGTATATACCAATAGTACATACATCTAAAAGCTGTGTATTGTACGAGTACGAATACGGGTGCATACGAGTAGAATTGTTGATGAAACTGAACGAGAATGTAATTGTAAGCATTTTTGTTAAGTAGAAGTATTTTGATAAGTGTATTGAAGTCTTTCAAAAGTGTATAAATACATATTAAAACACTACATGTATATACATTTTAACTGAGTCGTTAAGTCATCGTTAGTCGTTACATGTAAGTGTTGTTTTGAAACCTTTAGGTTAACGATCTTGTTAAATGTTGTTAACCCAATGTTTATAATAACAAAAGAGATTTTAAATTATTATATTATCATGATATTATGATGTACGAATATCTCTTAATATGATATATATACATTAAATGTCGTTACAACGATAAACGTTACATATATGTCTCGTTTCAAAATCATTAAGTTAGTAGTCTTGTTTTTACATATGTAGTTCATTGTTAATATAATTAATGATATGTTTACTTATCATAATATCATGTTAACTATATATATAACCATATATATGTCATCATATAGTTTTTTTACAAGTTTTAACGTTCGTGAATCACCGGTCAACTTGGGTGGTCAATTGTCTATATGAAACCTATTTCAATTAATCAAGTCTTAACAAGTTTGATTGCTTAACATGTTGGAAACATTTAATCATGTAAACATCAATCTCAATTAATATATATAAACATGGAAAAGTTCGGGTCACTACAGTACCTACCCGTTAAATAAATTTCGTCCCGAAATTTTAAGCTGTTGAAGGTGTTGACGAATCTTCTGGAAATAGATGCGGGTATTTCTTCTTCATCTGATCTTCACGCTCCCAGGTGAACTCGGGTCCTCTACGAGCATTCCATCGAACCTTAACAATTGGTATCTTGTTTTGCTTAAGTCTTTTAACCTCACGATCCATTATTTCGACGGGTTCTTCGATGAATTGAAGTTTTTCGTTGATTTGGATTTCATCTAACGGAATAGTGAGATCTTCTTTGGCAAAACATTTCTTTAAATTCGAGACGTGGAAAGTGTTATGTACAGCCGTGAGTTGTTGAGGTAACTCTAGTTGGTAAGCTACTGGTCCGACACGATCAATAATCTTGAATGGTCCAATATACCTTGGATTTAATTTTCCTCGTTTACCAAATCGAACAACGCCTTTCCAAGGTGCAACTTTAAGCATGACCATCTCTCCAATTTCAAATTCTATATCTTTTCTTTTAATGTCAGCGTAGCTCTTTTGTCGACTTTGGGCGGTTTTCAACCGTTGTTGAATTTGGATGATCTTCTCGGTAGTTTCTTGTATAATCTCCGGACCCGTAATCTGTCTATCCCCCACTTCACTCCAACAAATCGGAGACCTGCACTTTCTACCATAAAGTGCTTCAAACGGCGCCATCTCAATGCTTGAATGGTAGCTGTTGTTGTAGGAAAATTCTGCTAACGGTAGATGTCGATCCCAACTGTTTCCAAAATCAATAACACATGCTCGTAGCATGTCTTCAAGCGTTTGTATCGTCCTTTCGCTCTGCCCATCAGTTTGTGGATGATAGGCAGTACTCATGTCTAGACGAGTTCCTAATGCTTGCTGTAATGTCTGCCAGAATCTTGAAATAAATCTGCCATCCCTATCAGAGATAATAGAGATTGGTATTCCATGTCTGGAGACGACTTCCTTCAAATACAGTCGTGCTAACTTCTCCATCTTGTCATCTTCTCTTATTGGTAGGAAGTGTGCTGATTTGGTGAGACGATCAACTATTACCCAAATAGTATCAAAACCACTTGCAGTCCTTGGCAATTTAGTGATGAAATCCATGGTAATGTTTTCCCATTTCCATTCCGGGATTTCGGGTTGTTGAAGTAGACCTGATGGTTTCTGATGCTCAGCTTTGACCTTAGAACACGTCAAACATTCTCCTACGTATTTAGCAACATCGGCTTTCATACCCGGCCACCAAAAATGTTTCTTGAGATCCTTGTACATCTTTCCCGTTCCAGGATGTATTGAGTATCTGGTTTTATGAGCTTCTCTAAGTACCATTTCTCTCATATCTCCAAATTTTGGTACCCAAATCCTTTCAGACCTATACCGGGTTCCGTCTTCCCGAATATTAAGATGCTTCTCCGATCCTTTGGGTATTTCATCCTTTAAATTTCCCTCTTTTAAAACTCCTTGTTGCGCCTCCTTTATTTGAGTAGTAATGTTATTATGAATCATTATATTCATAGATTTTACTCGAATGGGTTCTCTATCCTTCCTGCTCAAGGCATCGGCTACCACATTTGCCTTCCCCGGGTGGTAACGAATCTCAAAATCATAATCATTCAATAATTCAATCCACCTACGCTGCCTCATATTCAGTTGTTTCTGATTAAATATGTGTTGAAGACTTTTGTGGTCGGTATATATAATACTTTTGACCCCATATAAGTAGTGCCTCCAAGTCTTTAATGCAAAAACAACCGCGCCTAATTCCAAATCATGCGTCGTATAATTTTGTTCGTGAATCTTCAATTGTCTAGACGCATAAGCAATCACCTTCGTTCGTTGCATTAATACACAACCGAGACCTTGCTTTGATGCGTCACAATAAATCACAAAATCATCATTCCCTTCAGGCAATGACAATATAGGTGCCGTAGTTAGCTTTTTCTTCAATAACTGAAACGCTTTCTCTTGTTCATCATTCCATTCAAATTTCTTTCCTTTATGCGTTAATGCAGTCAAGGGTTTTGCTATTCTGGAAAAGTCTTGGATGAACCTTCTGTAGTAACCAGCTAGTCCTAAAAACTGGCGTATGTGTTTCGGAGTTTTCGGGGTTTCCCACTTTTCAACAGTTTCTATCTTTGCTGGATCCACCTTAATACCTTCTTTGTTCACTATGTGACCGAGGAATTGAACTTCTTCCAACCAAAATGCACACTTTGAAAACTTAGCGTACAATTCTTCCTTCCTCAATACTTCTAACACCTTTCTCAAATGTTCACCGTGTTCTTGGTCATTCTTTGAGTAAATAAGTATGTCATCAATGAAAACAATGACAAACTTGTCAAGGTATGGTCCACACACTCGGTTCATAAGGTCCATGAACACAGCTGGTGCATTAGTTAAACCAAACGGCATGACCATAAACTCGTAATGACCGTAACGTGTTCTGAAAGCAGTCTTTGGAATATCATCTTCTTTCACCCGCATTTGATGATACCCGGAACGTAAGTCAATCTTTGAATAAACAGACGAGCCTTGTAGTTGATCAAATAAGTCGTCGATTCTCGGTAGTGGGTAGCGGTTCTTGATGGTAAGTTTTTTCAACTCTCGGTAGTCGATACACAACCTGAATGTACCATCTTTCTTCTTGACAAACAAAACAGGAGCTCCCCACGGTGATGTGCTTGGTCGAATGAAACCACGCTCTAAAAGTTCTTGTAATTGGCTTTGCAGTTCTTTCATCTCGCTGGGTGCGAGTCTGTAAGGAGCACGAGCTATTGGTGCAGCTCCTGGTACAAGATCTATTTGAAATTCAACGGATCGATGTGGGGGTAATCCCGGTAATTCTTTCGGAAATACATCGGGAAATTCTTTTGCAATGGGAACATCATTGATGCTCTTTTCTTCAGTTTGTACTTTCTCGACGTGTGCTAGAACAGTATAGCAACCTTTTCTTATTAGTTTTTGTGCCTTCAAATTACTAATAAGATGTAGCTTCGTGTTGCCCTTTTCTCCGTACACCATTAAAGGTTTTCCTTTTTCTCGTATAATGCGAATTGCATTTTTGTAACAAACGATCTCCGCTTTCACTTCTTTCAACCAGTCCATACCGATTATCACATCAAAACTCCCTAACTCTACTGGTATCAAATCAATCTTAAATGTTTCGCTAACCAGTTTAATTTCTCGATTCCGACATATATTATCTGCTGAAATTAATTTACCATTTGCTAATTCGAGTAAAAATTTACTATCCAAAGGCGTCAATGGACAACTTAATTTAGCACAAAAATCTCTACTCATATAGCTTCTATCCGCACCCGAATCAAATAAAACGTAAGCAGATTTATTGTCAATAAGAAACGTACCCGTAACAAGCTCCGGGTCTTCCTGTGCCTCTACCGCATTAATATTGAAAACTCTTCCACGGCCTTGTCCATTCGTGTTCTCCTGGTTCGGGCAATTTCTAATAATGTGGCCTGGTTTTCCACATTTATAACAAACTACATTGGCATAACTTGCTCCGACACTACTTGCTCCGCCATTACTCGTTCCGACACCATTTGTTCCTTTCGTTCTATTAACCCCTGGTCCGTAGACCTCACACTTCGCCGCGCTATGACCATTTCTTTTACACTTGTTGCAAAATTTGGTGCAGAACCCCGAGTGATTCTTTTCACACCTTTGGCATAGTTGCTTCTGATTGTTGTTGTTGTTGCGGTTATTATTGTTGTTGGGATGATTGTTGTAGTTGCTGTTGTTGTTGTTGTTGTTGTTGTTGTTGTTGTTGGGCCGTTTGTTGTAGTTGCGATTGATGTTGCGATTGTTGGGATAATTGTTGCGATTATTGTTGTAATTGCTGTTGTTGTTGTATTGGTGATTCTTATCACCGTTTTCCTCCCACTTTCTTTTGACTTGCTTCACATTGGCCTCTTCAGCAGTCTGTTCTTTAATTCTTTCTTCAATCTGGTTCACTAGTTTGTGAGCCATTCTACATGCCTGTTGTATAGAGGCGGGCTCGTGTGAACTTATATCTTCTTGGATTCTTTCCGGTAATCCTTTCACAAACGCGTCGATCTTCTCTTCCTCATCTTCGAATGCTCCCGGACACAATAGGCACAATTCTGTGAATCGTCTTTCGTACGTGGTAATATCAAATCCTTGGGTTCGTAACCCTCTAAGTTCTGTCTTGAGCTTATTGACCTCGGTTCTGGGACGGTACTTCTCGTTCATCAAGTGCTTGAATGCTGACCACGGTAGTGCGTACGCATCATCTTGTCCCACTTGCTCTAGATAGGTATTCCACCATGTTAACGCAGAACCTGTGAAGGTATGCGTAGCGTACTTCACTTTGTCCTCTTCAGTACACTTACTTATGGCAAACACCGATTCAACCTTCTCGGTCCACCGTTTCAATCCGATCGGTCCTTCGGTTCCATCAAATTCCAAAGGTTTGCAGGCAGTGAATTCTTTGTAGGTGCATCCTACACGATTTCCTGTACTGCTAGATCCAAGGTTATTGTTGGTATGTAGCGCAGCCTGTACTGCGGCTATGTTCGAAGCTAGAAAAGTACGGAATTCCTCTTCATTCATATTCACGGTGTGTCGAGTAGTCGGTGCCATTTCCTTCAAAATAGTTAAATGGAACAAGTTAATCATACAGAATATTAAGAGTAGTTAATAGTATTTCGTAGCATAATATGAACTCATTTATAAAAGCTTTTTCTTCATATTAGCGTTTTATAAGTTTAAATTCGGGTAGTACCTACCCGTTAAGTTCATACTTAGTAGCTAATATACAATTCAACTACTACAATTCTATATGAAAAACTGATTGTAATAATATTTCGCGTTCAAACTTTTATACAATATTTTACAAACTTACAATACCGCTTATTTTACATAAAGCATGAAATATAGCACACAATAACTTTGATACAAGATAGTTGTGAAGACAATTCTAGCTAGTACACAAGTCGTTCGGCAAAGGCAATAAAGACACGTAATTCATACGTCCAGAAACAAGTCATGCATTCTGGTTTTACTAGGACTACTTCCCATCCTTGGTCTTGTGCAACATAACCGTTATGGCCGTTGATAAGACAGCGTGTTGTAACGTCATCAAAGGGACGAGGGTTACGTAATGTCCAACAGTCCCGTAATAATCTAAAAACCTCATTTCTTACCCCAATTACCGACTCCGTCACTTGTGGAAACATTTTGTTTAATAGTTGTAGCCCGATGTTCTTGTTCTCACTTTGGTGAGAAGCGAACATTACTAATCCGTAAGCATAACATGCTTCTTTATGTTGCATGTTAGCCGCTTTTTCTAAATCACGAAGTCCAATATTCGGATATATTGAGTCAAAATAATTTCTTAACCCGTTGCGTAAAATAGCATTTGGGTTCCCCGCAATATATGCGTCAAAGTAAACACATCGTAATTTATGGGTTTCCCAATGTGATATCCCCCATCTTTCAAACGAAAGTCTCTTATAAACCAAGACATTCTTGGAGCGTTCTTCGAATGTCTTACAAACTGATCTCGCCTTAAATAGTTGAGCCGAAGAATTCTGGCCGACTCTAGACAAGATTTCATCAATCATGTCTCCGGGTAGGTCTCTTAAAATATTGGGTTGTCTATCCATTTTGTGTTTTTAAACTGTAAAATAGACAAGAGTTAGATTCATAAAAAAAAAATACTTATTAATACAAGCAATTTTTACATATATCATAAAGCATAAGAACACTATATTACATATATTACACCACACGAATACAACTATCTTATTCCGACTCGCTCGTTTCTTCTTCTTCGGTTTTGGTTCGTTTTGCCAAGTTTCTAGGGATATATGATGTTCCCCTAATACGAGCCGTCGTTGTCCACATTGGTTTAGAAAAACCTGGTGGTTTAGAGGTTCCCGGGTCATTGTTACAACTTAAGGACTTCGGGGGTTGACGATACATATAAAGTTCATCGGGGTTGGAATTAGATTTCTCTATTTTTATGCCCTTTCCCTTATTATTTTCTTTTACCTTTTTAAATTCAGTTGGGGTAATTTCTATAACATCATCGGAATTCTCGTCGGAATCCGATTCATCGGAGAATTGGTAATCCTCCCAATATTTTGCTTCCTTGGCGGAAACACCATTGACCATAATTAACTTTGGTCGGTTGGTTGAGGATTTTCTTTTACTTAACCGTTTTATTATTTCCCCCACCGGTTCTATTTCTTCATCCGGTTCCGATTCTTCTTCCGGTTCCGATTCTTCTTCCGGTTCAGACTCTTCTTCCGGTTCCTCTTCGGGAACTTGTGAATCAGTCCACAAATCATTCCAATTTACATTTGACTCTTCATTATTATTAGGTGAGTCAATGGGACTTGTTCTAGAGGTAGACATCTATCACATAATATCAAACACGTTAAGAGATTAATATATCACATAATATTCATATGTTAAAAATATATAGTTTCCAACAAAAATGTTAAGCAATCATTTTTAAAGAAAACACGGTCGAAGTCCAGACTCACTAATGCATCCTAACAAACTCGATAAGACACACTAATGCAAATTTTCTGGTTCTCTAAGACCAACGCTCGGATACCAACTGAAATGTCCCGTTCTTATTGATTAAAAACGTTCCATATTAATTGATTTCGTTGCGAGGTTTTGACCTCTATATGAGACGTTTTTCAAAGACTGCATTCATTTTTAAACAAACCATAACCTTTATTTCATCAATAAAGGTTTAAAAAGCTTTACGTAGATTATCAAATAATGATAATCTAATATATCCTGTTTACACACGACCATTACATAATGGTTTACAATACAAATATGTTACAACAAAATAAGTTTCTTGAATGCAGTTTTTACACAATATCATACAAGCATGGACTCCAAATCTTGTCCTTATTTAAGTATGCGACAGCGGAAGCTCTTAATAATCACCTGAGAATAAACATGCTTAAAACGTCAACAAAAATGTTGGTGAGTTATAGGTTTAACCTATATATATCAAATCGTAACAATAGACCACAAGATTTCATATTTCAATACACATCCCATACATAGAGATAAAAATCATTCATATGGTGAACACCTGGTAACCGACAATAACAAGATGCATATATAAGAATATCCCCATCATTCCGGGACACCCTTCGGATATGATATAAATTTCGAAGTACTAAAGCATCCGGTACTTTGGATGGGGTTTGTTAGGCCCAATAGATCTATCTTTAGGATTCGCGTCAATTAGGGTGTCTGTTCCCTAATTCTTAGATTACCAGACTTAATAAAAAGGGGCATATTCGATTTCGATAATTCAACCATAGAATGTAGTTTCACGTACTTGTGTCTATTTTGTAAATCATTTATAAAACCTGCATGTATTCTCATCCCAAAAATATTAGATTTTAAAAGTGGGACTATAACTCACTTTCACAGATTTTTACTTCGTCGGGAAGTAAGACTTGGCCACTGGTTGATTCACGAACCTATAACAATATATACATATATATTAAAGTATGTTCAAAATATATTTACAACACTTTTAATATATTTTGATGTTTTAAGTTTATTAAGTCAGCTGTCCTCGTTAGTAACCTATAACTAGTTGTCCACAGTTAGATGTACAGAAATAAATCGATAAATATTATCTTGAATCAATCCACGACCCAGTGTATACGTATCTCAGTATTGATCACAACTCAAACTATATATATTTTGGAATCAACCTCAACCCTGTATAGCTAACTCCAACATTCACATATAGAGTGTCTATGGTTGTTCCGAAATATATATAGATGTGTCGACATGATAGGTCGAAACATTGTATACGTGTCTATGGTATCTCAAGATTACATAATATACAATACAAGTTGATTAAGTTATGGTTGGAATAGATTTGTTACCAATTTTCACGTAGCTAAAATGAGAAAAATTATCCAATCTTGTTTTACCCATAACTTCTTCATTTTAAATCCGTTTTGAGTGAATCAAATTGTTATGGTTTCATATTGAACTCTATTTTATGAATCTAAACAGAAAAAGTATAGGTTTATAGTCGGAAAAATAAGTTACAAGTCGTTTTTGTAAAGGTAGTCATTTCAGTCGAAAGAACGACGTCTAGATGACCATTTTAGAAAACATACTTCCACTTTGAGTTTAACCATAATTTTTGGATATAGTTTCATGTTCATAATAAAAATCATTTTCTCAGAATAACAACTTTTAAATCAAAGTTTATCATAGTTTTTAATTAACTAACCCAAAACAGCCCGCGGTGTTACTACGACGGCGTAAATCCGGTTTTACGGTGTTTTTCGTGTTTCCAGGTTTTAAATCATTAAGTTAGCATATCATATAGATATAGAACATGTGTTTAGTTGATTTTAAAAGTCAAGTTAGAAGGATTAACTTTTGTTTGCGAACAAGTTTAGAATTAACTAAACTATGTTCTAGTGATTACAAGTTTAAACCTTCGAATAAGATAGCTTTATATGTATGAATCGAATGATGTTATGAACATCATTACTACCTTAAGTTCCTTGGATGAACCTACTGGAAAAGAGAAGAATGGATCTAGCTTCAATGGATCCTTGGATGGCTCAAAGTTCTTGAAGCAAAATCATGACACGAAAACAAGTTCAAGTAAGATCATCACTTGAAATAAGATTGTTATAGTTATAGAAATTGAACCAAAGATTGAATATGATTTTTACCTTGTATTAGAATGATAACCTACTGTAAGAAACAAAGATTTCTTGAGGTTGGATGATCACCTTACAAGATTGGAAGTGAGCTAGCAAACTTGAAAGTATTCTTGATTTTATGAAACTAGAACTTTTGGAATTTATGAAGAACACTTAGAACTTGAAGATAGAACTTGAGAGAGTTCAATTAGATGAAGAAAATTGAAGAATGAAAGTGTTTGTAGGTGTTTTTGGTCGTTGGTGTATGGATTAGATATAAAGGATATGTAATTTTGTTTTCATGTAAATAAGTCATGAATGATTACTCATATTTTTGTAATCTTATGAGATATTTCATGCTAGTTGCCAAATGATGGTTCCCACATGTGTTAGGTGACTCACATGGGCTGCTAAGAGCTGATCATTGGAGTGTATATACCAATAGTACATACATCTAAAAGCTGTGTATTGTACGAGTACGAATACGGGTGCATACGAGTAGAATTGTTGATGAAACTGAACGAGAATGTAATTGTAAGCATTTTTGTTAAGTAGAAGTATTTTGATAAGTGTATTGAAGTCTTTCAAAAGTGTATAAATACATATTAAAACACTACATGTATATACATTTTAACTGAGTCGTTAAGTCATCGTTAGTCGTTACATGTAAGTGTTGTTTTGAAACCTTTAGGTTAACGATCTTGTTAAATGTTGTTAACCCAATGTTTATAATAACAAAAGAGATTTTAAATTATTATATTATCATGATATTATGATGTACGAATATCTCTTAATATGATATATATACATTAAATGTCGTTACAACGATAAACGTTACATATATGTCTCGTTTCAAAATCATTAAGTTAGTAGTCTTGTTTTTACATATGTAGTTCATTGTTAATATAATTAATGATATGTTTACTTATCATAATATCATGTTAACTATATATATAACCATATATATGTCATCATATAGTTTTTTTACAAGTTTTAACGTTCGTGAATCACCGGTCAACTTGGGTGGTCAATTGTCTATATGAAACCTATTTCAATTAATCAAGTCTTAACAAGTTTGATTGCTTAACATGTTGGAAACATTTAATCATGTAAACATCAATCTCAATTAATATATATAAACATGGAAAAGTTCGGGTCACTACAGATTCGACCTTCTCGGTCCACCGTTTCAATCCGATCGGTCCTTCGGTTCCATCAAATTCCAAAGATTTGCAGGCAGTGAATTCTTTGTAGGTGCATCCTACACGATTTCCTGTACTGCCAGATCTAAGGTTATTGTTGGTATGTAGCGCAGCCTATACTGCGGCTATGTTTGAAGCTAGAAAAGTACGGAATTCCTCTTCGTTCATATTCACGGTTTGTCGAGTAGTCGGTGCCATTTCCTTCAAAATAGTTAAATGGAACAAGTTAATCATACAGAATATTAAGAGTAGTTAATAGTATTTCGTAGCATAATATGAACTCATTTATAAAAGCTTTTTCTTCATATTAGCGTTTTATAAGTTTAAATTCGGGTAGTACCTACCCGTTAAGTTCATACTTAGTAGCTAATATACAATTCAACTACTACAATTCTATATGAAAAACTGATTGTAATAATATTTCGCGTTCAAACTTTTATACAATATTTTACAAACTTACAATACCGCTTATTTTATATAAAGCATGAAATATAGCACACAATAACTTTGATACAAGATAGTTGTGAAGATAATTCTAGCTAGTACACAAGTCGTTCAGCAAAGGCAATAAAGACACGTAATTCATACGTCCAGAAACAAGTCATGCATTCTGGTTTTACTAGGACTACTTCCCATCCTTGGTCTTGTGGAACATAACCGTTATGGCCGTTGATAAGACAGCGTGTTGTAACGTCGTCAAAGGGACGAGGGTTACGTAATGACCAACAGTCTCGTAATAACCTAAAAACCTCATTTCTTACCCCAATTACCGACTCCGTCACTTGTGGGAACGTTTTGTTTAATAGTTGTAGCCCGATGTTCTTGTTCTCACTTTGGTGAGAAGCGAACATTACTAACCCGTAAGCATAACATGCTTCTTTATGTTGCATGTTAGCCGCTTTTTCTAAATCACGAAGTCCTATATTCGGATATACTGAGTAAAAATAATTTCTTAACCCGTTGCGTAAAATAGCGTTTGGGTTCCCCGCAATATATGCGTCAAAGTAAACACATCGTAACTTATGGATTTCCCAATGTGATATCCCCCATCTTTCGAACGAAAGCCTTTTATAAACCAAGGCATTCTTGGAACGTTCTTCGAATGTCTTACAAACTGATCTCGCCTTAAATAGTTGTGCCGAGGAATTCTGACCGACTCTAGACAAGATTTCATCAATCATGTCTCCGGGTAGGTCTCTTAAAATATTGGGTTGTCTATCCATTTTGTGTTTTTATACTGTAAAATAGACAAGAGTTAGATTCATAAAAAAAATACTTATTAATACAAGCAATTTTTACATATATCATAAAGCATAAGCACAATATATTACATATATTACACCACACGAATACAACTATCTTATTCCGACTCGCTCGTTTCTTCTTGTTCGGTTTTGGTTCGTTTTTCCAAGTTTCTAGGGATATATGATGTTCCCCTAATACGAGCCGTCGTTGTCCACATTGGTTTAGAAAAACCTGGTGGTTTAGAGGTTCCCGGGTCATTGTTACAACTTAAGGACTTCGGGGGTTGACGATACATATAAAGTTCATCGGGGTTGGAATTAGATTTCTCTATTTTTATGCCCTTTCCCTTATTATTTTCTTTTGCCTTTTTAAATTCAGTTGGGGTAATTTCTATAACATCATCGGAATTCTCGTCGGAATCCGATTCATCGGAGAATTGGTAATCCTCCCAATATTTTGCTTCCTTGGCGGAAACACCATTGACCATAATTAACCTTGGTCGGTTGGTTGAGGATTCTCTTTTACTTAACCGTTTTATTATTTCCCCCACCGGTTCTATTTCTTCTTCCGGTTCCGATTCTTCTTCCGGTTCCGATTCTTCTTCCGGTTCCGACTCTTCTTCCGGTTCCTCTTCGGGAACTTGTGAATCAGTCCACGAATCATTCCAATTTACATTTGACTCTTCATTATTATTAGGTGAGTCAATGGGACTTGTTCTAGAGGTAGACATCTATCACATAATATCAAATACGTTAAGAGATTAATATATCACATAATATTCATATGTTAAAAATATATAGTTTCCAACAAAAATGTTAAGCAATCATTTTTAAAGAAAACACGGTCGAAGTCCAGACTCACTAATGCATCCTAACAAACTCGATAAGACACACTAATGCAAATTTTCTGGTTCTCTAAGACCAACGCTCGGATACCAACTGAAATGTCCCGTTCTTATTGATTAAAAACGTTCCATATTAATTAATTTCGTTGCGAGGTTTTGACCTCTATATGAGACGTTTTTCAAAGACTGCATTCATTTTTAAAACAAACCATAACCTTTATTTCATAAATAAAGGTTTAAAAAGCTTTACGTAGATTATCAAATAATGATAATCTAAAATATACTGTTTACACACGACCATTACATAATGGTTTACAATACAAATATGTTACATCGAAATCAGTTTCTTGAATGCAGTTTTTACACAATATCATACAAACATGGACTCCATATCTTGTCCTTATTTTAGTATGCAACAGCGGAAGCTCTTAGTATTCACCTGAGAATAAACATGCTTTAAATTTCAACAAAAATGTTGGTGAGTTATAGGTTTAACCTATATATATCAAATCGTAACAATAGACCACAAGATTTCATATTTCAATACACATCCCATACATAGAGATAAAAATCATTCATATGGTGAACACCTGGTAACCGACATTAACAAGATGCATATATATAAGAATATCCCCATCATTCCGGGACACCCTTCGAATATGATATAAATTTCGAAGTACTAAAGCATCCGGTACTTTGGATGGGGTTTGTTAGGCCCAATAGATCTATCTTTAGGATTCGCGTCAATTAGGGTGTCTGTTCCCTAATTCTTAGATTACCAGACTTAATAAAAAGGGGCATATTCGATTTCAATAATTCAACCATAGAATGTAGTTTCACGTACTTGTGTCTATTTTGTAAATCATTTATAAAACTTGCATGTATTCTCATCCCAAAAATATTAGATTTTAAAAGTGGGACTATAACTCACTTTCACAGATTTTTACTTCGTCGGGAAGTAAGACTTGGCCACTGGTTGATTCACGAACCTATAACAATATATACATATATATCAAAATATGTTTAAAATATATTTACAACACTTTTAATATATTTTGATGTTTTAAGTTTATTAAGTCAGCTGTCCTCGTTAGTAACCTACAACTAGTTGTCCACAGTTAGATGTACAAAAATAAATCGATAAATATTATCTTGAATCAATCCACGACCCAGTGTATACGTATCTCAGTATTGATCACAACTCAAACTATATATATTTTGGAATCAACCTCAACCCTGTATAGCTAACTCCAACATTCACATATAGAGTGTCTATGGTTGTTCCGAAATATATATAGATGTGTCGACATGATAGGTCAAAACATTGTATACGTGTCTATGGTATCTCAAGATTACATAATATACAATACAATACAAGTTGATTAAGTTATGGTTGGAATAGATTTGTTACCAATTTTTACGTGGCTAAAATGAGAAAAATTATCCAATCTTGTTTTACCCATAACTTCTTCATTTTAAATCCGTTTTGAGTGAATCAAATTGCTATGGTTTCATATTGAACTCTATTTTATGAATCTAAACATAAAAGTATAGGTTTATAGTTGGAAAAATAAGTTACAAGTCATTTTTGTAAAGGTAGTCATTTCAGTCGAAAGAACGACGTCTAGATGACCATTTTAGAAAACATACTTCCACTTTGAGTTTAACCATAATTTTTGGATATAGTTTCATGTTCATAATAAAAATAATTTTCTCAGAATAACAACTTTTAAATCAAAGTTTATCATAGTTTTTAATTAACTAACCCAAAACAGCCCGCGGTGTTACTACGACGGCGTAAATCCGGTTTTACGGTGTTTTTCGTGTTTCCAAGTTTTAAATCATTAAGTTAGCATATCATATAGATATAGAACATGTGTGTAGTTAATTTTAAAAGTCAAGTTAGAAGGATTAACTTTTGTTTGCGAACAAGTTTAGAATTAACTAAACTATGTTCTAGTGATTACGAGTTTAAATCTTCGAATAAGATACTTTTATATATATGAATCGAATGATGTTATGAACATCATTACTACCTCAAGTTTAGTAGGTAAACCTACTGGAAGTTACAAGAAATTATCTAGCTTCAAAGGATCTTGGATGGCTTGAAAGTTCTTGAATTAGGATCATGACACAAAAACAAGTTCAAGTAAGATTTTTACTCGAATTAAGATAGTTTATAGTTATAGGAATTGAATCAAAGTTTGAATATGAATATTACCTTGAATAAGAAAGATAACCTACTGTATATAACAAAGGTTTCTTGATCTTAGATGATTATTTGGAATGGATTAGAAAGCTTGGAAGTAAATTAGTAAACTTGAAGGGATTTTTGAAGTGTTCTTGAAGTGTTCTTCCTATGATGATTATAGCTTGATTCTTGAAGTGATTTTTGATGAAGATGATGATTAACTACTGGAAAAATACGTTCATAATAGTGTGTGTGTATTGAGAGAGAATTAGAAAGAGAATTGGAAGTGAAATGGAGTGAATGATGAGTGGTAATTGGTGAGTGGTGAGTGAGGTTAAAAGGAGTTCTAGTTAGTTGACTAGCTCATGGTAGAAGTTAAAATTGATTAGTCATACATGACATAATCAAGAGTGGAATCCCATGCTAGTTCCTAATGGTATATACTCATAGTAAGTACGTTTTGAAGCTGTGTATAATACGGGTAAGAATACGACTAGAATTCTTGATGAAAGAAAAGAATGGAAAAGTAATTGTAACCATTTTCGTTAAGTATGAGTGTTTTGATATATGTCTTGAAGTCTTTCAAAAGTATTTTAATACATCTAAATACACTACATGTATATACATTTTAACTGAGTCGTTAAATCATCGTTAGTCGTTACATGTAAGTGTTGTTTTGAAACCTTTAAGTTAACGATCTCAATTAATGTTGTTAACCCATTGTTTATTATATCTAATGAGATGTTAAATTATTATGTTATCATGATATTATGATATATTAATATATCTTAATATGATATATATACATTTAAATGTCGTTACAACGATAATCGTTACATATATGTCTCGTTTCGAAATCCTTAAGTTAGTAGTCTTGTTTATATGTATATAACTCATTGTTAATATACTTATGGAGATACTTACTTATCATAATCTCATGTTAACCATATGTATATCCATATATATATATCGTCATGTCATTTTTAGAAGTTTTAACGTTCGTGAATCGCCGGTCAACTTGGGTGGTCAATTGTCTATATGAAACATATTTCAATTAATCAAGTCTTAACAAGTTTGATTGTTTAACATGTTGGAAACATTTAATCATGTAAATATCAATCTCAATTAATATATATAAACATGGAAAAGTTTGGGTCACTACAGATGGTCATGCTTAAAGTTGCACCTTGAAAAGGCGTTGTTCGATTTGGTAAACGAGGGAAATTAAATCCAAGGTATATTGGACCATTCAAGATTATTGATCGTGTCGAACCAGTAGCTTACCGACTTGAGTTACCTCAACAACTTGCGGCTGTACATAACACTTTCCACGTCTCGAATTTGAAGAAATGTTTTGCTAAAGAAGATCTCACTATTCCGTTAGATGAAATCCAAATCAACGAAAAACTTCGATTCATCGAAGAACCCGTCGAAATAATGGATCGTGAGGTTAAAAGACTTAAGCAAAACAAGATACCAATTGTTAAGGTTCGATGGAATGCTCGTAGAGGACCCGAGTTCACCTGGGAGCGTGAAGATCAGATGAAGAAGAAATACCCGCATCTATTTCCAGAAGATTCGTCAACACCTTCAACAGCTTAAAATTTCGGGACAAAATTTATTTAACGGGTAGGTACTGTAGTGACCTGAACTTTTCCATGTTTATATATATTAATTGAGATTGATATTTACATGATTAAATGTTTCCAACATGTTAAGCAATCAAACATGTTAAGACTTGATTAATTGAAATATGTTTCATATAGACAATTGACCACCCAAGTTAACCGGTGATTCACGAACGTTAAAACTTGTAAAAACTATATGATGACATATATATGGATATATATATATATATAGTTAACATGATACTATGATAAGTAAACATATCATTAAGTATATTAACAATGAACTACATATGTAAAAATAAGACTACTAACTTAATGATTTTTAAACGAGACATATATGTAACGATTATCGTTGTAAAGACATTTAATGTATATATATCATATTAAGAGATATTCATACATGATAATATCATGATAATATAATAATTTAAAATCTCATTTGATATTATAAACATTGGGTTAACAACATTTAACAAGATCGTTAACCTAAAGGTTTCAAAACAACACTTACATGTAACGACTAACGATGACTTAACGACTCAGTTAAAATGTATATACATGTAGTGTTTTAATATGTATTTATACACTTTTGAAAGACTTCAATACACTTATCAAAATACTTCTACTTAACAAAAATGCTTACAATTACATCCTCGTTCAGTTTCATCAACAATTCTACTCGTATGCACCCGTATTCGTACTCGTACAATACACAGCTTTTAGATGTATGTACTATTGGTATATACACTCCAATGATCAGCTCTTAGCAGCCCATGTGAGTCACCTAACACATGTGGGAACCATCATTTGGCAACTAGCATGAAATATCTCATAAAATTACAAAAATATGAGTAATCATTCATGACTTATTTACATGAAAACAAAATTACATATCCTTTATATCTAATCCATACACCAACGACCAAAAACACCTAAAAACACTTTCATTCTTCAATTTTCTTCATCTAATTGATCTCTCTCAAGTTCTATCTTCAAGTTCTAAGTGTTCTTTATATATTCTATAAGTTCTAGTTACATAAAATCAAGAATACTTTTAAGTTTGCTAGCTGACTTCCAATCTTGTAAGGTGATCATCCAACCTCAAGAAATCTTTATTTCTTACAGTAGGTTATCATTCTAATACAAGGTAATAATCATATTCAAACTTTGGTTCAATTTCTATAACTACAACAATCTTATTTCAAGTGATGATCTTACTTGAACTTGTTTTCGTGTCATGATTCTGCTTCAAGAACTTCGAGCCATCCAAGAATCCGTTGAAGCTAGATCCATTTTTCTCTTTTCCAGTAGGTTTATCCAAGGAACTTAAGGTAGTAATGATGTTCATAACATCATTCGATTCATACATATAAAGCTATCTTATTCGAAGGTTTAAACTTGTAATCACTAGAACATAGTTTAGTTAATTCTAAACTTGTTTGCAAACAAAAGTTAATCCTTCTAACTTGACTTTTAAAATCAACTAAACACATGTTCTATATCTATATGATATGCTAACTTAATGATTTAAAACCTGGAAACACGAAAAACACCGTAAAACCGGATTTATGCCGTCGTAGTAACACCGCGGGCTGTTTTGGGTTAGTTAATTAAAAACTATGATAAACTTTGATTTAAAAATTGTTCTTCTGGGAAAATGATTTTTCTTATGAACATGAAACTATATCCAAAAATCATGGTTAAACTCAAAGTGTAAGTATGTTTTCTAAAATGGTCATCTAGACGTCGTTCTTTCGACTGAAATGACTACCTTTACAAAAACAACTTGTAACTTATATTTCCGACTATAAACCTATACTTTTTCTGTTTAGATTCATAAAATAGAGTTCAATATGAAACCATAGCAATTTGATTCACTCAAAACGGATTTAAAATGAAGAAGTTATGGGTAAAACAAGATTGGATAATTTTTCTCATTTTAGCTACGTGAAAATTGGTAACAAATCTATTCCAACCATAACTTAATCAAATTGTATTGTATATTATGTAATCTTGAGATATCATAGACACGTATACAATGTTTCGACCTATCATGTCGACACATCTATATATATTTCGGAACAACCATAGACACTCTATATGTGAATGTTGGAGTTAGCTATACAGGGTTGAGGTTGATTCCAAAATATATATAGTTTGAGTTGTGATCAATACTGAGATACATATACACTGGGTCGTGGATTGATTCAAGATAATATTTATCGATTTATTTATGTACATCTAACTGTGGACAACTAGTTGTAGGTTACTAACGAGGACAGCTGACTTAATAAACTTAAAACATCAAAATATATTAAAAGTGTTGTAAATATATTTTGAACATACTTTGATATATATGTATATATTGTTATAGGTTCGTGAATCAACCAGTGGCCAAGTCTTACTTCCCGACGAAGTAAAAATCTGTGAAAGTGAGTTATAGTCCCACTTTTAAAATCTAATATTTTTGGGATGAGAATACATGCAGGTTTTATAAATGATTTACAAAATAGACACAAGTACGTGAAACTACATTCTATGGTTGAATTATCGAAATCGAATATGCCCCTTTTTATTAAGTCTGGTAATCTAAGAATTAGGGAACATACACCCTAATTGATGCGAATCCTAAAGATAGATCTATTGGGCCTAACAAACCCCATCCAAAGTACCGGATGCTTTAGTACTTCGAAATTTATATCATATCCGAAGGGTGTCCCGGAATGATGGGGATATTCTTATATATGCATCTTGTTAATGTCGGTTACCAGGTGTTCACCATATGAATGATTTTTATCTCTATGTATGGGATGTGTATTGAAATATGAAATCTTGTGGTCTATTATTATGATTTGATATATATAGGTTAAACCTATAACTCACCAACATTTTTGTTGACGTTTTAAGCATGTTTATTCTCAGGTGATTATTAAGAGCTTCCGCTGTCGCATACTTAAATAAGGACAAGATTTGGAGTCCATGCTTGTATGATATTGTGTAAAAACTGCATTCAAGAAACTTATTTTGTTGTAACATATTTGTATTGTAAACCATTATGTAATGGTCGTGTGTAAACAGGATATTTTAGATTATCATTATTTGATAATCTACGTAAAGCTTTTTAAACCTTTATTGATGAAATAAAGGTTATGGTTTGTTTTAAAATGAATGCAGTCTTTGAAAAACGTCTCATATAGAGGTCAAAACCTCGCAACGAAATCAATTAATATGGAACGTTTTTAATCAATAAGAACGGGACATTTCATCTATTACAGTAAACTCTGTCTGATATCTCTCGAAAATTTCTCCGTAACTTATGGGATCTTGGTATTATATATACATATGTAAAATATGTAATGAAAAATACCAAACTAAGTCTTTCAAAAATTCATTTCCCTGATCGTACGAGATGAACCCCTCAACTAGTTCAAGTTTCTCGGATTCCGATATGGAGTTTCACTCGAGCTCCGAAAGCAGTGTGACCGGAATAGATCAACCAATTAGTCATCATCTATTCTGGATGAATTGGGAATGGGTTCATAGTTTACTAAATCATTGGAGACAAGAAGAAGGCGATCCCTTCCATCCACCACATTTCCCTCTTGGCGAAGAACCTGAAGCACTTACCGGTGAACCTGTTCGAGATACCATTTTCTCTCTTATTTTCAGAGTATCTCGTCATGATTATATACTATCTTAAATTCTAGATCTTATTCATCCACTCGTTCGAACCAACAATCACCCTAGTGTAATAGAAGAAGTCAACGAGCTTCGCGCTCGGGTAGTGACTTTGGAGGATATGGTGCGAAGATTACAAGCATCATCAACAACACCAGTACCACCAACAACATCCACATCGCAAGCCTCAATGCCACAAGCACCAGCAGCATCACTGGCATCAACGGTACCACCATCATCAACATCAACGGTACCATTACCACCACCAACAACAACGTCCACATCACAATATGTCCCACGAACATCAACGTCATACGCATCATAGATACCAAAGAGTACCAACAACAATAACCGATGAAGTATTGATTCATAACTTCATTGGAGAAATATTCTGCGGCGATTATGTAATCTCTAAAGTCTTAGAGATTATCTATTCTAGCCTTAACCATAATTCCGATGAGTGGACCGAAATGATAGAAGGAATAGTGGAAACTCTGATAAGAATAGTGTGTGAATTACAAGTTAGACTTGTTATACAAGCACCACAGGTTGTACCACCAGCATCATCATTAGTATTACTAACACCAGCAACATCTGTAACATCACAAACTACACTAGTTACATAACCACCGACGATATCGACATCACAATCATCAATGGATATATTGTATCAACGAGTTATGAAGAATTAACTCATTTCCTCTGAAGAATTTATATGTATATTTTATATATATATGAGTTTTGAAACCACAATAGATCTTTTTGTACTAAGCTATTAAGTATGAATTAAATAAGGGTAGATACTACTCGTCTAATTCATATTACTAATATGCAATGATGTACATCTTTCATTAACGACTTAACCATCGTTAACTACAATCTCTGTTTCAACTCAATGAATTCCATTTTATAATAAACCAAGTGTATTATTCAATTGTATGTTTGATTTTACACTTTCTTCTCCAACGTACTCGAAACTTTCTAGAAAACATCATTTATATCTTGCTAAGTTCACAAGAATTTCACGAGCACCCACACCATTCACCGAGAAATATCAATAAAAAAACGAATAATGAAATATTAATTCATAATTTCATTTACGTTGAAGAGATAATCCGCGAAGATTATGAAATTTTTAAAGTTTTAGAGATTATTCATTTTTTGGTTCCAGCCAAAAATCAAATGAGTTTAATTTAATATTAACTCATTAAATATGTATTACATCCGAAGAAAATATACATATATTTTCAAAAAGACTGTGATAAAAATTCTCTTGTACAAAATATTACTTGTGAAACTTTTAACGGGTAGGTAATACCCGAGAAATATATAAATTCACAATTAATATGTTATATTCTTCGATTCTGATTCAGAAAATCATCAACTATATTCACTACTTTTACAGCGATACACATTCTTTCATAAAATCAGGACAACCATTTTCATAAATTACATATCATGATTTTGAACAGATCAAAAATCTAAGTCAAGATTTAGCAGAAGATATCACTCTTAGATCCCTACATCTTTCAAAGCTATACTTTGACTTCAAAACTGTGCTAGAACATCATTTCTGTTCATAGAACCCAGAGAAGTATTTGTATCATTCAAAATCCTAGAACATCATATGAATAATAACGATTACAATCTATGTCCAAACCCCTAGAAATTCCTGAAGACACTTCAAATAATGAACAATCGAGATGATGATCCAACCACATGTTACCCACAGTCATGCATCTGAAAAATTCTCGAAACCAAAGTCATAGTTTAACACGTACCCGCGTCAGATCCTTTGGCATTTATTAGCAAAAATAACTTTACGATTCCTTTTCAAAGTAGCAAATTCTGTTACAGCTCCAGCAAGTCAATTTCGATTTTTCATCCGGAGTAGCCTTATTATAACCCTGATATATACGATTACCCTTTTGTTACCGGAGAACCTTTTATATTCCACGACATTATGAGCAGATGTACCAGCAACTTCGGAGTAAGTCTCTCCGAAAAATCATTATATGTACTCATTGAAACCCCATCATCTACTCATCTGCATTCTGTAACAATAATTGCCATAACAACTATCGAAAATCATCAATCATCAATCTCGAATCTCGCAGCATTTTCACTTCAACAGTTATATATATATATACATATAACGTCTATCTCCTAAACTTACATATTTCGAATGTGATGTTTCTGAAAAACACCCTAAACTGCGAACTAGTTCTCGAAATTTTGAAAAATACTGATGAGGCAGCAAAAACTGTAAATGACCTTAACAGTCAAAAGTTTGATGATAAAGAGTAGTGTGTTGGCAAAGCTCAGAAAAAGAGAAGGTTTGGAACTGAAAAACGGTTGAGCAAACCATGAAGGAGGCTGTGGACAAATCACAAAGACGAAATCTACCTTCAAAGAATCCAAATGATTCAGTGTTTGCTGAAGTCTTTAACGAATACCTTGCTCCTTACTCTAAAACCATTGCGAATAATATTCTTCATCATCCTCTGATCTTAAATATTCTAAGATATCATCGTATCTTTCATTATAAATATCCTCGATATTTCTGAAGATATTTTCATAATTATTCTTATATGAAATCATTTATCTCTTCACGCTATCAGTGTTACATCATAAAAGAAACTGTTTTAGTTTCTAAATTCTGAAAAATTCGAATTTAAAATATGAATGCTTTTGAAGTAGTGTTGGGAACTGAAGAATGTGTTAGTATAATATAATGACACTTGATCAACGTGATTATATTACAGTAAGTCATGCTGAGTTTCTAAATGGAACGTGATGATTCACAGATCATAACGTCATCATGTGCCATGTTACACGACTCTTATATTCTACTTAACCTCTAAACATATCAAGAAAATATTTTTCTTGATGATTCGGTCTTTTCCAAGGTATTCTGGTAATTTGACAAATCAAGATCGTTCCATTACAATTTCCTTCTTAGAACATTAACTATGTTCATTCCGAAATTCATTTCTACAAATTCTGGACCATTACATGCGGTGCTTAATGGCAAGAAGAGAAAAAATAAATAAATAAATAAATAAAGCTCCGAAATAGAAATTGGAGTATAAATCTCAGCAAATAGGAGAGAACATTAACTGTGGATGACAATGATTATTGAAGACAGAAGCGGGGACTTTGAAATATAGGGGAAGATATAAAGCCCAACAACAACCCAGAAATTAAAAACCATATATATCAATGCATATAGCAATATAAAGACACGGGAGAACTAAAAACACTATAAAACCAAGAGTATAGTAGAAGTAAATAGATTCTTCTGGCGGTAGATGAAAAAGAAGAATGACAAATATGAAAGTTAGGAATATATCAAGAAGCAGAACTGGATGGAGCATATTGACGAATGCTTTAAAGTATGAATTGAGGGAGATAGAATAGAAGGTATGAGATGTGAAAATAAGGAAACGAAAAGGGTGGATTTATAGTGAAATATCCGACAGAGCAATCGAAACAGATTATTGCATTTAACCAAAGAAGATCCAATTTTCTTAATTACCGAAGAACCAAATCTTATTACGAAAATTTTCTCTAAATCCCTTGAACTCCGAAAATCAACCCTATCTACGTCAAAAGATAGGACGAAACTTTATTTTCTCATTTTACTCTTTTACGATAGCTTCATCCGTACTCTTCACATAATCAAATTATTTTGTCTATATTACTCGATGATGATAAAACTCTAATTTTCAACTCGTATGCGTCATGAAAGCATACTTATTGTCAGCCATGACCATTCCAATCAAATTTCGGGACGAAATTTCTTTAACGGATAGGTACTGTGACGAACCAAAAATTTCTGACCAAATTTAAACTTTATCTTTATATGATTTTGATACGATAAGCAAAGTCTGTAATGTTGAGTCTCGAAAAATTTGGAATTATATTCATGTAATCAATTACCCTTTTTACTATGTTCGACGATTCACGAACATCTATGTGCATATAAATATGTATATATAATATATGGTTATTTTAATTGAAAATGTTAACAAAGTATTAGATGTATAATATATTACATGAACATATTATTTCAATATGTGTTCAATATATTTATCGACGGAATTAAAAGATAACCTCAAATGATTGAATTATCAGATACATTATGATATGATTACGGGTCTCTGTTATGAGGTCCACTGTGATTTAAGAAATCTGTTTTATTCAAAAAATGGTAAAATGATTTACAAGTATGAACAAAAGTGTCAAATAACGAAATCTAGACAAAAGTTAGTGGAGAACTAAATTTCATAATATTCGATTGATCTATTTTTAAACGTACGGAAAATGTTTTTCAATTCAATAGAATTTGATTATTAAAATGTTTTTATTCAAATAACATAATTTGAATATATACAATATGATATTAATTATTAGAATTAAATATATAAATAACTCGCAATATGTATTTAAAACGTGTTTATGAATATTGAATATATATATGATTTCTATACATAATTAATATTATATATATATATTATATATATAAAATATATAAATGTTAAATATTCAAAATATGTTATTATATATAAAATAAATATTACATAATTAATGAAAGGTAAGGTTAATATATTATATGTAATTACAAATTAAAGTATAAATGTTATATTAGTATTATGATCATTACTTTCATTATTATTATCAATGATAATATTAATATTAATATTATTATAAGTAGTGTTATTATTAGCATTATTAATAATATTATTGTTATCATTTTTATTATAATTATTATTATTCAACTTATTAAAATTATCATTTTTATGATTATTAGTATCATTATTATTAATATAGTTATTATTATTATTAGAATTATTGATATTATTATCATTATTAGTAATTTAATTTATTAAAAGTATCATTTTTATTAGTATTAATATTATCATATTATTATTTATCATTTATTGTTACTAGTCTTTATATCAATAATATGAGTATTATTAATATTATTATTAGTATTATTAATATTAATAGTATTAATATAATTATACTAGTTAATTATCAAAAATTAAAAATTAGATATATATGTATATATATATATATACATATATAGATATATAAACAAAATATATAAATACTTATATATATAAATAAATGTATATATATATAAAATACAGATATATATAAATAAATGCATATACAGATATATTAATATATAAAAACCGTATATACATACTTAAATACAAATAAATTGCGTATTCAGTTCCTATCCTTATCAAACTGTGTTATAAATTGTTTTCTGCTTACAATTTGGTACTAACGATTTCAATTAAGTCATATTAACAAACAAATTCGTACAAATCAATGTCAAATTATATTTTGTTTCGTACAAATTATTATCTGATTGAAAATAAAGTTGTCGACTAAATTTGCTTTAAAACCAAATCAATTCCAGTTGTAAATGATGCCAATTGATTTTACATTATCAACTACTAATCACAAAAATCATTCACAGCCTTTATTTAAACGATTTTGAAACAGAAAAAGCGAAGAACTCATGTTTACTCTGTCCGTGGTCTTTTTTTTTTTTTTTGAAAAACTCGATTTTGAAATCAATTTCAAAAAGTAATAAAGCAGATATGTTAGAAAGCTTCCACTTAAACTATCTGGAATGTTTCAAGGTCCAATTCATCCGATCGAGTTCCAATTTTGGAGTCAAACTTAAATTCTAAAAAGTCAAACGAAGTGTTCATAGAGAAATTCGAGCTCAGTTTGATGTTTCAAGTTAAATTAATTGTTCAGAAAGTTTCTAGGAGTGAAATTAAATCTTTTTCATGTTGGAATCGTGGTCAATAACAGTCTATAATATGGAATTTGATTTTAGTTCATGAACGTGTTTATTTAAACTGTTACAGCTCAATTTCTTTTTGATTTGTTTAAATTGATTTAATCCAGTTAAAGAGTCGTTCCTGTATCAATTTTTAGTCTTAAAACTAATTAAAAAAACTCGTTATTAACATGGATTGATCCTTGGTCAATTTTCAAATTGAAGAAGATAAATGGAAACAGGAAACATACGGGTTATATATATAGAATCGGTATTAATTCAGAAAATGGGCAACAGCCCAGAAGGTTTGAAGTGTTAACGGGTAACGAGAGGTCGGGGGTTCGAGCCCGTGCAATGGCATCTATTTTTTTTAAAGCCTATTTTAGTGAGGTAGTAACTCCATTACTTTTGTTATTATTATTATTATTATTATTATTATTATTATTATTATTATTATTATTATTATCATTATTGTTAGTATTATTAATTATCATAATTATCGTTACTAATATTATTAGAATAAGTGTTATTATTATTATTATTATTATTATTATTATTATTATTATTATTATTATTATTATTATTATTATTATGATTATGATTACAAATTAATGTTAAAAGAAACCATAGTCATTAGTTTATAAATTAAACACGAAGGTTATGATTATTATAACTATAAATATACAAGTTTTAATAATATTGTTAATATTATAAACTTAGAAATTGTGGATATAAATATTATTTTTAGAATGATTAAAATTTTAATTAAAGTATGTTTTAAAGGAATTATTAAAAGTCTTATAATTATTGTTATCATAGTTATCTTTATACAACTTAGTATTATTATCATTATTAATATCATAATTTTTATTAACATTATTATTATTATCACTTTTATCATTATTATTATATAGTATCAATATTATTACTAACATTAGTATTATCATAATTATTAATTTCACAAACAAATGATCTTCATAAAAATATATTTAACTTAACTATATTAATATTTCTATATATATAATGAAAATATATATAATGAAATTTATTAATTTATTATATATATAAATTACATCACTAATAATATATATATATATATATATATATATATATATATATATATATATACATTTGTTCGATTACAATTATGTGTGTTAATATATATACAAATGATATAGGTTCGTGAATCCGAGGCCAACCCTGCATTGTTCAGTATCGTCGTATGAATATTTTTACTACAAAATATTGTATCGTGAGTTTCATTTGCTCCCTTTTTAAATGCCTTTGCAATATATATTTTTGGGACTGAGAATACATGCGCTGCTTTTATAAATGTTTCACGAAATAGACACAAGTAATCGAAACTACATTCTATGGTTGGATTATCGAAATTGAATATGTCCCTTTTTAGTCTGGTAATCTAAGAATTAGGGAACAGAAACCCTAATTGACGCGAATCCTAAAGATAGATCTATTGGGCCTAACAAACCCCATCCGGGTTACGGATGCTTTAGTACTTCGATTTTATCATGTCCGACGAGAGTCCCAGAATGATGAAGATATTCTAGACGCGTTTTGTTAATGTCGATTACCAGGTGTTCACCATATGAATGATTTTTATCTCTATGAAGTTTGTGCGAAATGCCTGATATGAGATGATGTTTATGAAAAATGAAAATATAAATCTTGTGGTCTATTAAAATTATGGAAATGATTTATTACGATAAACTAATGAACTCACCAACCTTTTGGTTCACACTTTAAAGCATGTTTATTCTCAGGTATGAAAGAAATCTTCCGATGTGCATTTGCTTATTTTAGAGATATTACTTGGAGTCATTCATGACATATTTCAAAAGACGTTGCATTCGAGTCGTTGAGTTCAACAAGATTATTATTAAGTCATTGATAGTTTAATATATTATGAAATGGTATGCATGCCTGTCATCTTTCGATGTAATGAAAGTTTGTCTTTTAAAAACGAATGCAATGTTGGTAAAATGTATCATTTAGAGGTCAAATACCTCACAATGTAATCATATGTTATTGTATTCGTCCTTATGGATTAGGACGGGTCGTCTCATTATCTACCTAGGTAAATGGGACCACCGGTTCTTCTTTTGAAATTCAAATCCCTCCACCTTATTCCGCCGCTCTCCGCCCCATTTTCCATCTCCAGTCACCCCTTCTAATTTCACTTTCCTACATTTTCAATTCCTACACTTAACTCGCATGTCATTCACTTTTTTTTTTTTACAACTAATCTCCTTATGGCCTTTTTATACCCTGATGTACCTTCGAAATCCATACCTTTTTTAACCCTAATTTCATCGATTCAGGGTTTCAGTGCTCAAAGATTTCCACCTTTCATCCCTTCCAGATCTCCCTGCTAATTTAGGTGGAACCGTGATTTTTATTGCAAAAAGAGTGTAGAAGTGTTGTTGGTGATAAATTTATTTCCCGTGTTAGGATAGAATGTGTTGTTGATTATGCAGGTGCGGCTTTTGTGCTAATTGAAGAAGATGTGATGGTGTCCGAATGTGGTGGTGGTGAGGCAGTTGAGTTGGGTAAGGATGTCTTGGATTCAATTGGTGGACATCAGATATCTGCTGTTGGTGATAGTTACGTACATAGTGCTCCATCCCATCTTTATGATGCTCGCTGGGAAATAGATATTATCCTCGAAATAAAAGGTCTGTAAACAAGAAAATTTAATGTGCTTGTTGAAGTGGTTCCAGTTATGGATTTATCTCATCCAACTGCGGGGGTTTCTAATGCACAAGGTGAGACTGTTTCTACTTCCATTTTTAATGTTGGTAAGGTATCGAGCTACAAAACTTGTGGTTGTTCGCTGGATAGTTACAAAGGTTTTTGTAGGAAGCGGGTATTTCATCATAAGTTAAATCGGGTTTCTAAGGAAAAGGTTTCTTTAGTTAATGGATGTGCTTTGAATTCGACTAAAGATACTGGTAAGAAAGGCAAGGGTGTTTCAGGCAGTTTGAGAGATCATGAAGAAGACTTGAAATATGGTGATGCGGTTCAAAACCTTTTTCGTAAAAAGTCGGGTGATGATCTTTCTAGCAGGCATGCAAATTTGGTTTCTTTGAGGGGTTAATGAGGCATGGTTTGATTCCCCCATCTCGGGACACACTCATCCGGGATCCTTCGGTGAATGTGTTGACGTACTCTTTCAATCCGGTCATTGAAAACAAGTTTTTTGGTTCGGCATCAAAGACGGGATCCACTCCTTGTAAGGGTAAATAAGTGGGCAAGTAGCCCGATTTTCTCTCGTTGGTAGCGTTAGTTGGATTGTTGGGTTGTCTTTTTGTTGTAGTTTCTTTTGCTTCTTTGTGTTTGTGTAGGTACGTTTTCTCGGTCGTTAGCGTTTTGGCTCAGGTTTTGGTGGTTTTGTGGATGTCGTGAGCCAATTCACTTATCACTTGGTTTAGCTCTTTTGTTTTTCGAAAAAGGACTTGTTTATATGTTATTCATTTTTTGAAAAAAAAAAAAAACATGAATCAAGGGTGATACATCTCTAACCTTGTCGCTGCGATGGTAGCCTAGTGGTTGGGGGAAATGCAGCATAAAGCGGTGGTCATGGGTTCAATCTCTGCCGCATGTCCCTTTAAGCACGGATTATGCGATTTTCCTCTCACATGTTAGTCATGGGACCGTCAGTGTGGGGCCGCCAGAGGGTCGGTTTTACCCTTTTTTCATCTCTAACCTTCTAAACAAGTTGTTTAAATTAGTTTGCGAAGCTTTTTAGAGCCTAAATTGAATTCCTGTCAGGATTTAAAACCCATGAAAATTTGATTCTATCATATTATCCGTCGAACAGAGGGAGAGATGACGTTCTCTACTTTTGAGAGTGTTTTTACTCTGAGTGGAGAAATAACTTGTATTTAGGAGAATGATTGCCTACATCTCATCTCCCGCATACACCACTCATGTGTTATTGAGTTTTACTGTTGTTTTTTCCTTCTATTTGTTATCCTTAACATGTTACAAAAGTGATAGAGTGCATATATTTTATTATTTATGTTGTCATATCACTTTTTCATTCCAGAGTTTTTGATTTAATAGAGGCCTATCCAAAATAAACCAATTTTAATTTTTAGTTATATTGAATCAATTTGGTTTTAACAAATTTATTTTGTTATTACTGCTCAAAATAATATTCAAACCGATTACACCAAATAAACATTAAATAAACTGAACGTACACCAATCCATAAAAAAAACATATACCAAGTAAAATGAAATAACTTATAATTTTATATTTTTCTAGAGGCAAACTCACACACACTTTATACGAATATATTTACAATAAATCACGAAATATGTCCATGACAGGAGGGCCACCACGATACCACCAGGCTAATGCCCTTTGATAAAAGTAACTTATAATTATAATTTTTATTTTTATGTCATGGAACATTGGAACTTTATATTGCACTAATAGATATAATAAAAAATATCGATTTTTATAGAATATTCATTTAGGTATCGACAAAATATTAATGTATATAATTATAATTATGATGTTAAATGTAATGTAATCTGAATGAGTTATTATGGATCATTTTAAATTTTTTATTATGATTATGTAAAAACTACTTCTAGTCATCTACATTCATTTTCCGTAATGCTCTTATATGAACACGTCTAGTCACCTACTAACTATTCTTTTCGTTCGGAGAAGTCTTTAAGATGTAAAGTTAATGTAGAAAAACATAAAGCAACTTGTTTATCAAGTCATGTTGAAATAGTCATTACCCATTTTTTAGAAAACTTTATAAAATTGGAGTTTTAACTTTGAAATTGAAGCAAGTTGTGAATTATTCAATGTCGCCAAACCTAACGAATCTTACATAAACGGGTATTTCCATCATGGCATCATCCATGCCGTCCTTTCATTTCTTATTAAAGATGAGAAAAAAGAAAAACTGTTATTGATTATAAAATCGGTGTATTAAAGATGAAAAAAAAGAAAAAAAACTATTAGAAATTATGAAATCAGTGTTCCAAATTAGTGACAATCATCTAAGGGTGTAATCGAGCTTGGCATCTTGAGCTCTGCTCATTTTGCTAGCCATCGACTCATTTGATATCATATAAGTTGGAGCTCGACTAGAATTTGACTTGTTTATATATATGTAAAATACACGGTAGTTATTCTTTTATAATTACATGTTAATTGTATGGAGTAACTGAAAAAATGTGATGACCCGTCCAAATTCATTTGTACGAATATATCATTCATTGATTTCATAGTGAGGTTTTGACCTCTATATGATACGTTTTGTAAACATTGCATTCTTTTGAAAAGGCACACCATAAATGAATATATAAATCCAAGGTTTTCGACATCTGATGATTTCTACGTATAGACAATCACCGTATATAATAGTTCTAACAATACATCCGTTGACAATACAGTCGAATAAGATACATGGTGATGATTTTGTGAATGCAAAGTTTTCTCGAATAAAGCATGTATGACTTCATGCACATAGCTTGTATAACGTATAAGCAAACAACGGAAGACTTCTAAGAACCTGAGAATAAACACGCTTAAAAGTGTCAACACAAATGAACATTTATGTAAAAATCATAAAAATTTTGGTGACACTTTCACTAAAATAATAAAAATTTTCCACTGACAACTCAAATTCCAAACCATAATACTTGAGCGTGTAAAAATCATGTCATAAGTTTAAAAATGATATTTTAGACGTGTTACATACCTTTGATCCTCAAAATTTCGCATATTGGTCAAAGTAGACGCGTATGACTCAAATTGGTCATAAATATCCATTTTGACCAAAACATGCCAAAACTCATTTTTAAAACATTACAATCTTCAAACTTACTTAAATTGATATATCGAACGTGTCCAAGTTGCCCGTTACTCATTTCGATACTTTTTGGCTTAAATGAGTCAAGTGTCCAAACGGACGGTTTAAATTACATGGTATATACTTATACAAAATTATCACTTTAGAACACCCCACACTATATGAAATAGTTAATATAAGTGTATTAAGTTCGTACAAAAAGTCTCAAGTCTCTAGCATTGGTCATTATTTTTATAACCCGAAACACTTGCAAAAACACACGTTTAAAATCGTATTTACAGCAGCAACTTCTGTGATTTTTAGAAAAATCATCGCAACACCAAATCAGTCACCGCCAATTGGAGATGCGGCGTTTTTAAGTGGAGAATCTACCCAATTTTTTGTATAGTCACATTCGACCCAAAACAGCCCCAGAAACAGCAAACGTACCCGCTGGTAGAATCAGTTTTTAACAGCACTTTTAATAAAATGTACAAAACTTTGAACGAGTGTATAGGGTTCAAGAAAAATCGAAATGACCAGATTCTTGAGTCTAAATTCAATAGCTTTTCGATGTCTACAATCCTATCAACCCAGTTTTTAATTACAGCTCGTTAACTGTGTCAAAAACGTACTTTTTTAGCCTATCCCGAAGGGTACCTTATTTTAATCCTAACTTTCGACCCGTTCGCCCAATTTACGCAATATCCATATGAAAATTTAACTACTTTTTGAGAGTAATTCATCTAACAACTTATCAGAAGCTCAAACATCACCTTTTTTACCGTTAGTCTACCAAAAGTCCACCCCAAAGTGTGTTTTCCGTCGTAACTTCCGGCAATCAACGGCGGGATCAAACGCCTCTCTAATGGTAGGAAACCTTCGCAACGAGCCACGTGAGGATGGCTACACATCTAGAGTCCGACGACAAGGTAAATCGGTGTATCGAAAGATTGATATCGACATTAATCCTGCTGAAAAGGATTATCAATCGTTTTTTGTAACGAATTTCCCAGAACATGCTGTCGTTAATGATTTATGGGATTTGTTTGATGGGTATGGTTGTTTGACGAATGTTTTTATCTCCAAGAAGCGTGCAAAATCAGGTAAACGTTTTGCTTTTGTCAAGTTTATGGGTGTTAAACTTGTTCTTGCCATGGAAAACAGACTATCTGTTATATGGATGGGAAGTTTTCACCTTTTTGTTGAAGCCTCTAAATATGAACAGGTTGTGAAACGACCGATTAAGGCTGTTCCAAAACCATCGGTTTTGGCTTCTAATAAGACTCCGGTGGTTAATAATAAGGCTATATGCGATGACGAGTCTTATGCGTCTAAGGTTGCTGGTACAAAACCTGTGTCAAATAAACTCATCTTATGTGATTCGGATTTGGTGACAATTAAGAATGAGGATCTAATTTTAATGGTCAAGGTTAAAGATATTGGGGCTCTTTACACTGTGTATCGAATTTTAATTGCAGAAGGGTTTTTGGAGTTTAAAATCCAATATGTTGGTGGTTTGTGGTTGTGGATTAAGTTCAAGTCGGAATCGAGTCTACTTGCGTTTAAAGGTAACGTAAACCTTATGTCGCTTTTTTCGAATGTAACAGAGGCTTCAGATGACTTTATTGTCGATGAAAGGATCGTGTGGATTGAAATATCAGGTATGCCGACATGTGCTTGGGGAACTAATGCGTTTAAGAAAGTAGCTTCTCGTTTTGGACGTTTCTTGTTTTTTGAATCTAACAATAAGGTTCCCATTTCACTTGGTCGAGTTTGTGTTGCTACTCAATCTAAATGTAATATTTCTACCACTGAAGTGTTCGGGATAAATGGTACGGATGTGAAGGTTGTAGTACACGAAGTAGGCACTTGGACGTTTGATATTGATTCCACATTAGAATCAGGGGATAGTGATGATATTAGTTGTGCTAGTGAAGAGGCTGAAGGAAGTGAGTCAGATACGGTGGACTTAAATAGCTCCACAGGTGATCATTTAAAAGAATTTAAAGGGGTAAATATTCATGAAAGTAGTACTTGTTCTCCTTCTGTTAACGATGAACAGGAACAAGCTAATGTTTATGTTTCAGCAACTAATGATAAGCATCAAGTTAAGATTTCTGTCACAGAGGGTTGCGAAAAGAAGCAAAGTAAAGAGGAAAGTGTTAGCAAGTCATATCCACCTGGGTTCACTAATGTTCATAATGAACGAATGGGTCAAGAGTGTTCATTTGGATCGGTTAATTGCTGCACGTCTTTGAAAGGCATCGATGGTTCTCTTGTTAATGATCAACCTCCAAACGTCAGTAGCACTTTTGAGGACATTTTTGGGATTGGCGAGTTGTTGGGATACAATGTTAAAGGCTGTCAAAAGTTCATGAATCGAGAAGGCGATATGTTCGGTTTTAAATGAAGATCATGTCTATTAATAGTTGCGGTTCCAAGCTTTTTTTGAAACGACAATGGATCAGGGAATTGTGTACGTCTTCAAATATTCAGTTCCTTGGTCTGCAAGAATCAAAAATGACTCGGTTGAAAATGACACGGTTAAGGTCTCTATGGGGTAATCATAATTTTGACTATGCGGTTAGTTTGGCTCGTGGTTTTTCTGGAGGTATTATTTCATTATGGGACCCTAATATGTTTATTAGAAGTGGTATTTGGTGTGACGAGAATTTCATAATTGTTAAAGGAAGATGGGTTCGGGAAGATTTAGAGGTGTTTATGGTGAACGTTTACGCTCCACAAAGTGTGAATGATAAGGCATTGTTATGGCAAAGGTTAACGAATTTTATGCAATCGAATGGTGGTAATTTCATTCTTTTTGGGGATTGGAACGCTGTGAGGGTTGAGAGAGAAAGATGTGGTTCGGAATTTTGTCCGAGAGATGCTCGTGGTTTCAATGATTTCATAGAGGATAATGCCCTTTATGAATTACCTCTAGGAGGTTTACAATTCACTTGGCGTAACAAAGCGGGAAATAAATTTAGTAAACTTGATCGTTTTTTCTTTACTAATAATATTCTTCACAACGTTGACGACATTATAGGTACAGTCTTACCACGTGGATACTCTGATCACTCCCCTATTTTGTTGTCTCAAAATACGATTGACTTTGGTCCTACTTATTTTAAAGTCTTTGCTTCCTGGTTCGCTCGAAAAGATTTTGGTGATTATGTTAGAAGTGTTTGGGATGCCATTAATTTAGACCAACAGTTAAACGTGGTTTTTAAGCTTCGGTTGTTAAAATTCAAACTAAAGGAGTGGATACATAAGACGCGGTCCGAAGAATCGAGTAAATTGATGGAGCTGGAGAAAAAAGTTAATGATCTAGATGAGCTTATTGATGCAGGACAGGCTGATAGTGTTAATGTTGACTTGCGAAATAAATTGTTTATTGAGAAAGAAGAGCTTATTAAGATGGGTGGTATTGATAAACTTCAGAAATCTCGGGTTAAATGGGACGTAGAGGGCGACGAAAACACCAAATTTTTTCATTGCTCTTTAAAACACAAACGTCGACAGCAATCGATCAAGGGTTTTATGGTGGATGGTAATTGGGTTGTAGAGCCGAATGTCATCAAGAACATGCTCTTTGATTATTACAAATCTAAATTCGATAGAGTCGATTCGGGTGCTGAGTTCATGACGATTGAGCCTAATTATGTTTTAAATGTTTCCGAAGCTAACTTTATCGAAAGAGAAGTAGACGATGAGGAAATTAAAAGAGCCGTGTGGGATTGTGGTAGCTCAAAAGCTCCTGGTCCGGATGGGTTTACATTCAAATTCATTAAGGAATTCTGGGAGTTATTACACACGGATATTTGCAGGGACGTTCGAAATTTTTTCATTACTTCCACTCTACCGAATGGGTCGAATTCAGCCTTTTTTTCACTCATTCCTAAAGTAAAAAATCCAGCCCTCATCACTGATTTCCGTCCCATTTCGTTAGTCGGTTTTTTTTACAAGATTGTCACAAAGATCCTCACAAACAGATTACTTTTTGTTATTGATAAAATCATTAGTCCTGTTCAGTCTGCTTTCATTTCAGGTCGACAGATTCTAGATGGCCCTTTGATGCTTAGTGAAATCATGGCTTGGTTCACAAAGATGAAGAGAAAGATGCTGTTATTTAAAGTGGATTTCGAAAAGGCGTACGACTCTGTAAGTTGGGATTATTTATTGTTCATGTTACACAGCTTTGGTTTTGGTGACAAATGGTGCGGGTGGATTCTTGGCTGTCTTAATACTGCTAGAGCTTCGGTCCTTGTGAATGGTAGTCCGACTCGAGAATTCCCTCTTAAAAGAGGTTTAAGGCAAGGCGACCCGTTAAGCCCGTTTCTTTTCATCATGGTCATGGAAGGTCTCCATTTATCTTTTAAACGTGCTTTGGAGAGAAATTTAATTCGCGGTATAAAAGTGGGTAACGAAGAGATTCATCTTTCTCATTTTATGTACGCGGATGATGTTATTATCTTTTCGGATTGGAGTAGACGTGATCTTCACCGTATCATTCAAATTTTGGAGGTCTTTTACCTTGTTTCAGGTTTGAAGATTAATTTGGTCAAATCTCATGTTTTTGGTATAGGGGTGGACGATATTGAGGTTACTTCATTTGCTAATGAGGTAGGTTGTCGTGCGGGGTCGTTTCCTTCTACTTATCTTGGAGTTCCGATTGGTGCAAAGATGAAGTTGGTAAGAAATTGGAACACTTTAGTTGATAAGTATAGAGCTAGACTTTCGTCTTGGAAAGCTAGTTTGATTTCATCGGGTGGGAGATTGACTCTTATCAAATCGGTAATGGGTAGCCTTGGTATTTATTTCTTGTCCTTGTTTAAATGTCCCGAAACTATTCTGAAGCGATTGGAGGCCATCCGGTCTAGATTTTTTTGGGGAGGTAACACATCTACTAGAAAAATGGCGTGGGTTAAGTGGAGTTTAATCTTGGCACCTTTCGATAAGGGTGGGTTGAATGTTGGTAGCCTTAAAGCTTTCAACCTAGCTTTGCTTAACAAATGGAGATGGAGATATCTTGTTAACCCGGGTGATCTTTGGGTTTCGATAATCAAAGCTATTCATGGGGTTCGGTTTGACATGTGTTCAGGAAGTTCGAGCAGCCCTTGGGCTGCAATTGTTTCGGCCTGTAATGATGCATCGTCTACTTCTTTACTTCCGAATGATTCGTTCCGCATGGAAGTCGGTAATGGTAGAGTGGTTAGTTTTTGGTTTGATACATGGTGCGGAAACTCCTGTTTTTTCTCTCGTTTCAATCGTTTATTCCATCTTGATTTAAATAAAAATGATACTATAGCCGATAAATGGAGTAATGGTGAGTGGGTTTGGACCTGGTCCAGAGCCGATTTAGGTGCACGAAATCGTCAACTTCTTGAAGAAATGCAAGTTCTGTTAAGTTCGTACCAGGTTAGTGATCGTGAAGATTTTTGGAAGTTTAGTCTCTCTTCGGATGGTTTGTATTCAGTTAAGGTGGCGAGGGAGTACATGGATCGCAACCTGTTGTCATCATCAAATGTGGATACGTTATGGTTCAAGTTCATTCCGAGAAAGGTAAATATTTTTTTGTGGCGATTGAGATTAGACACGCTTCCTATTCGTTGGAATCTTTCCGCAAAAGGAATAGATATTAGCTCCATTGTGTGCCCGATTTGTCGTAATGGGACGGAGACTAATGACCATCTTTTCTTTCATTGTTCGTTTGCAAAGGAGATTTGGGTCAAGATTCGAGTTTGGTTAAATTGCAATATGCCTACCTTTGTTTCTTGGGAGTCTTTTTTAAGCTGGATAGAAGGATTTCAGATTGGGAAGGGCAAGAAGGAGCGGATTATTGGGATCGTCGCTACGTTGTTATGGGCTCTTTGGTATTTTCGGAACGGTATTGTTTTTAATGATTCTTTTTGTACTAGAAGTAGCCTGTTTGATGTAATTAGATCTTTTTCTTTTCGTTGGATTAATAGTAGAGGCCATTTAGTTTCTAATTGGAACTTATGGTTATCTACGCCGTTGTAATATCCTTTAGCGCCTTGCTAAGGATCGTTTTTTAATGTTATTCAGCTGTTTGCCGTTAAAAAAAAAAAAAAAAAAAAAAAAAAAAAAAAAAAAAAAAAAAAAAAAAAAAGAAGCTCAAACATTAAAACAATTACTTCATGTTAGACCAAATCTAATGCATGCGAAACCATTTTAAGCCAATACGGGTAACCAATATTCGAGCAAACATAACATGAGCAATACGTATCCATTTTACATGATATCCTAGCCTAACTTGAGTGATTTTTAATTATCTAACAGATGGTAAACAAATCAAATTCCAAATCATAAATTATTTTGCCCAGAAAATTCGGATTTAAGCATAAACAAGTTAAAACTTCAAATAAGCATAACGAGAGCAATTCTTAACGAAATTCGATGATTCTTAAGCCTAAAATGTGTAATTTTTAATAACCTATCATTTAGTTATCAGTTCACAAACTAAATCACAGAGCATACATCTCAAAAATTTCGGATTTCATGCAATAACATATTGAAATTACAATTAATCATGTCGGAAGCATCACAAAACGAAATCAAACGATTCTTGAGCCTAAAGTTATTAATTTTTTGAGAGGATTTCATCTTGATACATATAATTACAGAAAATATGTCTTTCATATCAGTAGGATGCAATATAAAAATGTGATTTCATTAAAACTACTCAAATGATCAATTAAACACAAATTCATTTGTAAACATTCAAGGACTTGAGCACTAGACACTATATCTCCCCTAATATGTAACAAAAACATGAAACCCAAAAATTAGAGTTTTTAAAACTTACTCTAATCAAGAAATTGTTGGTATGGATGTGTAGAGCTTGATGAGAGGAATCCGAATATGTAAACAATTTTATGATCAAGCGATTTCTTGAAGGTGTTCTTGAGGATGAAAGATTGATGATGATGATGATGATGAATAGTAATGAGTGTTCTTAATAAGATAATAAGATAGATACGTATGTGTGTGTGTTTGGTGAAATGTATCTAGATCAGAAATATAAGTAGAAAGGGAAGTCACGGGTTTAAATTGTAGTAGTCACGGGTAGTTATAAGATATCACGGGTGTAATAGTTTGATAAACACGGGTATTATATCTATTTGCAATTATAATTATAGATGTCACGATTTTTAACTGTATGGTCACGGGTTCTATTAAATTCTTATTCGTTATCTAAAACCCAATGTATTTTACCTTAATATGATTTACTTAATTGATTTATTTTGTATAAAAAAATACATTTATATATTGTTCAAAATCTTTTAGAATCTTGACGTTATACTTAGTTGATGTGTTTCATAAAATACTTATTTATTATATTTTTAAATTAGATACTGAAAACATGAATGTTTAAACTAATTTTCTCGGGTTTAGTTTAAGAATATCCTAATTAATAAAATTGATTTTCAAAACTCAATTATTATATAACATAATAATTATTAAAATTAATAATCATACATTTTGTTGTCTTAAAATATATTTTTCTCGTTTTCACTAACCGTAGTGTTTTAAAAAAAATCTAACCAATATTAATAATAGTATATATTTAAAAAAAAATACATACAAAATTGTAAATTTTAAGTAATGGTTGTTAAGTTTTCAACGAAAAGTTAACGGAAAAAGTCGGGTTATTACATTACCTACCCCTTAAAGAAAATTTCGTCCCGAAATTTTGGTTGGTGTGATTAAACGGCGTTTAAGAAACAAGTGAGGATAGAAATGTTCGTCTTGACGTAGAAAGATCGAGCATCTTGTAGTTAAGTATGAAAGTTGAGCAAAATGAGATCATATTTCTTTGATGACGAATACTTTTGAATAAACTGTTCGTAGTGCAAGTATGATATGACAAAGATGAGAAGGGAATTACATGTGACTCAAATGATGTCACATATAAAGTATTAGTATATTCAGATGTCAGTAGAGAAAATAAAGGATATGTGACTCAAATGATGTCACATATAAAGTATTAGTATATTCAGATGTCAGTAGAGAAAATAAAGGAATCATGTAACATGGTACATGGTGAAGGTAAGGTTGATCAAGTTTTACCACCATCACGTTCCATTAGAAATTCCGCATGACTTACTGTAATATAACCACGTTGATCAAGCGTCATTATATTACACTAACTCATACTTCCATTCCAACACTACTCCAAAATATTTATGGATATGAAACAAGTGTCGTTTTGCAAAATTTATGAATCAAAATGATTTCAAAAAGAGGTGTACTAAAAATAGTATGAGAATATAATATTATAATTAATAATATTGAAAGGAAATGTCGCAAGAATGTCTTTGAAACTACTAAGAATCTTGGTGAGTCGGAAAAGACTTCTTCCGATTCACAATTCGAGACGTCCGAAATTTCTTAATCGAAGTACATAAGCGCATGATATAACACATATGTTATCTATAAAATTATATAAGTAATAACTCACGTAGGAATGTTGGGAATTTCGAAAGTCCTGAATGACGCTTCCTGGTTTTTCAATGACCAGGGTGTCGAAAATGAACTCACTTGAGCAGGAGAAGGCTTGCAATCAAAAGGAGAAATACTTTCTCACCGATAGTAATAATAATATTATATTAATGTCAGAATATGCACATAATCACATATAAGTGTAACGATACGGTTGTAGACTAGACCACTAATGTATCCAAACAGTCCAGGTCAGACACACTAATGCACCTAACTCCCTACAACCAACGCTCTGATACCAACTGTGATGACCCGTCCAAATTCATTTGTACGAATACATCATTCATTGATTTCATAGTGAGGTTTTGACCTCTATATGATACGTTTTGTAAACATTGCATTCTTTTGAAAAGGCACACCATAAATGAATATATAAATCTAAGGTTTTCGACATCTGATGATTTCTACGTATAGACAATCACCGTATATAATAGTTCTAACAATACATCCGTTGACAATACAGTCAAATAAGATACATGATGATGATTTTGTGAATGCAAAGTTTTCACGAATAAAGCATGTATGACTTCATGCACATAGCTTGTATAACGTATAAGCAAACAGCGAAAGACTTCTAGGAACCTGAGAATAAACATGCTTAAAAGTGTCAACACAAAGGTTGGTGAGTTCGTAGTTTTAATGTTGCGCATAATCTGTATATAAAGGTGGATCACAAGATTTCAGTTGTTTCATCTGAAACATTTATCAAAAGATTCTACGAAATTGAGCACCCTGGTAACTAAACTTAACGTATATATAACAAGTACCCCTGTTTTAACATACATGCAACCAACATGTACAATACACGCAAACCAACGTGTACTAAACTCAAATAGCATACGTCTGTTTTATAGTTCAGGCTAGGGTTTCTATACCTGGAACAGACGGGGATGTCAAGCCCTATGGATCCATATATAACTACTCGCGCCCACCAGTTCTTATAACCGGCAGTTACTAGTTACCAAAGCTAAGAGATTTTCGGTTCAAACACGGTGTAGAATTTAGTATGTACTTGTATCCATTGCGTTTAAAATAAAGTGCATGTATTCTCAGCCCAAAAATATAGATTGCAAAAACAATTAAAAAGGGAGCAAATGAAACTCACCTGACAACTTCAGAAATAAATCACAGAGATGTGACCGAATATCGAAATGCAAGTAACCGTAGACCTCAACCTAGAGAACATATGTTGGTCAATAAGTGTCTAATAAGTTAGGTCGGTCCATAAGGTTCGTATAGTCCTATTGCTCAAGTCGACTCATAAATTTAGCAAAGTTTAGCAAAAGTCAACACAAGTCAAAGTAAGTCAAATATAAGTCAAACGCAAGTCAAACATAGTCAACATGGTAAACACAAATAAACAATCTCATAATATTACCCAAGTTGGTCAAATAGTCAAACATAAGTCAAACTTAAGTTATCTATTTTTACTTAGAAAAAAATATTATTTACATTTATGTATTTTTTTTTAGGTATTTTGTAGCTGATTTCGGGTCTCACTAACTTTGATATAATACCTTAGGTCGTCACCATTGTAAAGTATATCATCCCACCTTTCTATAGACAGTTTATTTGACAAAAATGGAGTTACGGTTTTAAAGTTATGACCTCGCGAAAACAGTCTCTCGAAACATAAAATGCTGATAAAAATGCTGTTGTGTTCAAAATCAGCAACGATTATCCATTTTCTCGCTTCTTTTAAACCTGTTTAGACTTAACAAAATCATACATATAATATATCGTTTTAAAGCATGTCGTAATTACTTTCAATACCAATTAATTGTTTTTATCCAAACTTAACTGATTTCAACTTACGAGTCCGCAAAGTAGACCCAAGAGTCATTTTTGACACTTAACCAAAACTAAAAGTCAGCCCCAACATCCTGTTTTCATGCTCGTTTTAAACTAGTTTTGACTAGACAAAATCATACATATCTTATATCATTTTGAAGCATCTCATATCTACCTTCTGATACAATTAATAGCTTTCATCATAACTTAATTATTTACAATTTACGAGCCTACAAAGTGAGTCAGAGAGTCATTTTGACACTTTCACTAAAATAATAAAAATTTTCCACTGACAACTCAAATTCCAAACCATAATACTTGAGCATGTAAAAATCATGTCATAAGTTTAAAAATGATATTTTAGACGTGTTACATACATTTGATCCTCAAAATTTCGCATATTGGTCAAAGTAGACGCGTATGACTCAAATGGGTCATAAATACCCATTTTGAACAAAACATGCCAAAACTCATTTTTAAAACATTACAATCTTCAAACTTACTTAAATTGATATATCGGACGTGTCCAAGTTTCCCGTTACTCATTTCGATACTTTTTGTCTTAAATGGGTCAAGTGTCCAAACGGACGGTTTAAATTACATGGTTTATACTTATACAAAATTATCACTTTAGAACACCTCACACTATATGAAATAGTTAATATAAGTGTATTAAGTTCGTACAAAAAGTCTCAAGTCTCTAGTATTGGTCATTATTTTTATAACCTGAAACACTTGCAAAAACACACGTTTAAAATCGTATTTACAGCAGCAACTTCTGTGATTTTTATAAAAATCATCACAACTCCAAATCAGTCACCGCCAATTGGAGATGTGGCGTTTTTAAGTGAAGAATCTACCCAATTTTTTGTATAGTCTCATTCGACCCAGAACAGCCCCAGAAACAGCAAACGTACCCGCTGGTCGAATCAGTTTTTAACAGCACTTTTAATAAAATGTATAAAACTTTGAACGAGTGTATAGGGTTCAAGAAAAATCGAAATGACCCAATTCTTGAGTCTAAATTCAATAGCTTTTTGACGTCTACAATCCTATCAACCCAGGTTTTTAATTATAGCTCGTTAACTGTGTCAAAAACATACTTTTTCAGCCTATCCCGAAGGGTACCTTATTTTAATCCTAACTTTCGACCCGTTCGTCCAATTTACGCAATATCCATATGAAAATTTAACTACTTTTTGAGTGTAATTCATCTAACAACTTATCAAAAGCTCAAGCATTAAAGTAATTACTTCATGTTAGACCAAATCTAATGCATGCGAAACCATTTTAAGCCAATACGGGTAACTAATATTCGAGCAAACATAACATGAGCAATACTTATCCATTTTACATGATATCCTAGCCTAACTTGAGAGATTTTTAATTATCTAACAGATGGTAAACAAATCACATTCCAAATCATAAATTATTTTGCCCAGAAAATTCGGATTTAAGCATAAACAAGTTAAAACTTCAAATAAGCATAACGAGAGCAATTCTTAACGAAATTTGATGATTCTTAAGCCTAAAATGTGTAATTTTTAATAACATATCATTTGGTCACAAACTCAATCACAGAGCATACATCTCAAAAATTTTGGATTTCATGCAATAACATATTGAAACTACAATTAATCATGTCGGAAGCATCACAAAACGAAATCAAACGATTCTTGAGCCTAAAATTATTAATTTTTCGAGAGGATTTCATCTTGATACATATAATTTACAGAAAATATGTCCTTCACATCAGTAGGATGCAATATAAAAATGTGATTTCATTAAAACTACTCAAATGATCACTTAAACACAAATTCATTTGTAAACATTCAAGGACTTGAGCACTAGACACTATATCTCCCCTAATATGTAACAAAAACATAAAACCCAAAAATTAGAGTTTTTAAAACTTACTCTAATCAAGAAATTGTTGGTATGGATGTGTAGAGCTTGATGAGAGGAATTCGAATATGTAAACAAATTTATGATCAAGTGATTTCTTGAAGATGTTCTTGAGGATGAAAGATTGATTGATGATGATGATGAATAGTAATGGGTGTTCTTAATAAGAGAATAAGATAGATACGTATGTGTGTGTGTTTGGTGAAATGTATCTAGATCAGAAATATAAGTAGAAAGGGAAGTCACGGGTTTAAATTGTAGTAGTCACGGGTAGTTATAAGATATCACGGGTGTAATAGTTTTATAAACACGAGTATTATATCTATTTACAATTATAATTATAGATGTCACGATTTTTAACTGTATGGTCACGGGTTCTATTAAATTCTTATTCGTTATCTAAAACCCAATGTATTTTACCTTAATATGATTTACTTAATTGATTTATTTTGTATAAAAAAATACATTTATATATTGTTCAAAATCTTTTAGAATCTTGAAGTTATACTTAGTTGATGTGTTTCATAAAATACTTATTTATTATATTTTTAAATTAGATACTGAAAACATGAATGTTTAAACTAATTTTCTCGGGTTTAGTTTGAGAATATCCTAATTAATAAAATTGATTTTCAAAACTCAATTATTATATAACATAATAATTATTAAAATTAATAATCATACGTTTTGTTGTCTTAAAATATATTTTTCTCGTTTTCACTAACCGTAGTATTTTAAAAAAAATCTAACCAATATTAATAATAGTATATATTTTAAAAAAAATACATACAAAATTGTAAATTTTAAGTAATGGTTGTTAAGTTTTTAATGAAAAGTTAACGGAAAAAGTCGGGTTGTTACAAAAAAGCAGTAATTAATGTAATTTAAAAAAAAAAGCTCTTTAAAACTAGTGACGATTCCAGGATTACAATTCAATGGGGTCCCAAATTTTTTTCAGTACTAATTATATTTGAATGTTATTTGTGGTAGTTTACCTTTAAAAAAACTATAAATTCAAAAAATATATGGGTTCTGACTAATTAAATTTAGTGGTGTACTATACAAATTAAAAGAAATAATATAAATTTGAAAAATATATTAGGTCCTCCGGTTAAATTTAGTGGTGTCCTATATAATTTAAAGGATATTTTCTACTAAAAATTTTTAAACTAGTGATGTCCCGTGACCCCACGGGATTATATATAGACTCGCCCCTGTTTAAAACTCGTTATCGTATATTCATGCTGTTGGATCTTCGGATCGATGTTCAAGCGAATTGTTGACTTTCGAGGATCGATTTAGTTGAACCGGATCGTGTAGATCGGATTAGATCGATGCCTAGAGTCGTTTATTTAACTTGTGGGTTTTAGGATCAGTTTTGGTAGAGCGAAAACACGCCTGGAAACTAATGGGGTGATTAACCCTAAATTATGAAGTTGAAACTCCTTATATACTGAACTGTGTTTCAGTCGATCGACTGGTCCGACTGTCGGTCGACCGTCTTCCTTTCACATGATTTAGCTTCTGTTGATGAGAACTTGGGACTTCTATCTACCAACATACTCCCCTAAGAACCTAGTTCTATCAACAATCCTTCTTAACTTAGACTTGTACACCAGTAACCTCCCTTGAGGATCAACATACTCTCCTTTGGATGTGGCGTTACTTTTAGCTTCACTTGATTTTTTCTTATGCACCAATAAACTCCCTTATATGACACATACTTTCTCTCTTCATCTTTACCCTTGTTATATTCCAATGATAATCGCATGTCGATACAATTATCAGGAAATAACATTTGTTGAACCTTTAGGTACATCTTTAGATATTCGAAGAATTATACCCAAAAATCTTCAAAATTCACCAGTCATCAGATTAACCCTAACTTATGAGTGTTATGACTTCAAATTCTTCAATCTCTTCGCATCTTCTTAGAAGCAACGAAATTTAGAATTTGACTTTGTTTGGCCCATAAATAATCAGAAGGTTCTGATTGCCCCACATTAACTTCTATTCTTTCTTCTAAAGCTTCATAAACATGCACACGGTAACATCATACACTACGATGACATATATAATCATGAGCACGTTAGACATAACCAATCTCTCGTTTCTTTACAACATCAACATTATAATGATTGAGACGATTAATTAAGCAGCTTTCTTCCTATCTTTCACGTACGCCATTCCTTCCCATTCATCAGAACTTCAGAAGCTCCAATTTTAACTCCTTTTCACTTACATGGCTCATACGTATATTCAAGGTTGCAAAATTCGTTATTCGGGATTAATCGGCCGAGACTTTGGAAGGATTAATCGACAATTCGGGGATTAATCGGAGATTAATCGGATTGTACTGTATACATTTAAATATTAAATTTTAATATTTATATGAGTAATTATAGGAAAAACCACAAATATAAAGATAATTTTTAACATAATTATCTAAAACTGTTCATTTTGCTTCAAAACTACAAAATTCTAGTTTAAACTTATATTAAAATGTTAATCATTTTTGACTTTGACTGACTTTGATTACCAAATGCGATTTTGATCTATTAATTCACGTCGACCATTTAATTAAACAGATTTTTGGAAATCGGAACGGATTGTTCCTAAAAATGATTAATCGGAGATTAATCGGCAAGTAATCGAGTTTTTTACAACACTGCGTATATTAACTTTAATGAAATGTTGGTCATATAAAACATTTAGTTCATGTAAGACCCTAATATTTATTATACGGAAGTGTAATTATGCTACATAAAGTGCAGGAAGCATTGTGTAATCAAACAAAGCTCAGATTCTGCCCAGGCATGGGTGCGCGCCGCGCACTAGCCCAGCGACAGAATCCTGCTTTTTCTATTTTTGAGTTTAATGAGGGGCTTTTTGGTCTTTTCACTTGAGGCCGTATGTGAGGCCATATCAGCTGGTTGGATTCAGCTTTGGATCACATTTCACATCCATAAACACTCTCAAACTATTCTAGAGAGAGAGAGGGAGAAGTCTAGAGAGAGATTTGGGGTTTTGGTGAAGAAGGAGCTTGAATTGATCAAAGTCTCGGGTGTTAAAGTTGTTCACCTCGTTCCTAGCTTCGTATTGGTTGTTGTGGTAAGTTCTAACTCTGAATTTCATTATTTGATTTTGATATTCAAGTTAGGGTTTGAACTTAAATTGTTAAGAAACTCATTTAAACTCATGAAGTGGGTTTAGTGATACTAGTAATCGGGTTTATTGTTATTTGTGACGACCCGGAAATTTCCGACCAAATTTAAACTTTAATCTTTATATTATTCCGACACGATAAGAAAAGTTTGTTAAGTTAAATCTCAAGAATTTTAAACTGTGTTCATACATTCATTATAACCTCGACCAAATTTCGACGATTCACGAACCGTTATATATAAATAGATATGTTATGTATATATATATTATAACTTGAGAATATTAATAAAGTATTAAACGTATAATACTTTACACGAACGTATTTGTTTCAATATGATTTTCCACGAAATTAAAAAAATATATATTAAATGATTGAATTATCAGAAACATTGAATTATGATTACAAGTCTCTGTTGAGAGGTCCACTATGATTTGAGAAAATCTATTCCTCTTAACGATATTCAGAATAATTTGTAAAGCTATTTATAAATAAAAACAAAAAGTGTCATTTACGAAAGTTAGACAAAAGTTAGTGGAAAATTGGTTTCCATAATATTCTATTAATCTATTTTCAAACGTACAAAGACGTTTTCAGTTTAAAAAGAACTTTATTATTAAAACGTATATAACTTTTATAAATATCTAGAATCACTTTTGACAACTCATTACTTAACCAGTATAATAAATATAATGATATTTATATTTTATTTCATTAAATATATATAACGATTTAAATTAATATTATATATATTTATACGCGTATTATACATACATAGTTTTTATACTTTTACTATACTTTAACTATACCTTTACTTTACTTTTACTTTTACTTTACTTTAACTTTAATAATTTACTTTAATAATTCATACTTTAATAATTCACTTTAATAATTCATACTTTAATAATTCATACTTTAATAATTCACTTTAATAATTCATACTTTAATAATTCACTTTAATAATTCATACTTTAATAATTCACTTTAATAATTCATACTTTAATAATTCACTTTAATAATTCATACTTTAATAATTCACTTTAATAATTCATACTTTAATAATTCACTTTAATAATTCAAAAATCTATTATAAATAGAATTCAATAGGTTTCATTATTTCATAGAAACTTGAAAATATATTTCTCTAAACTCTATCAATTGATTTATATATATATATATATATATATATATATATATATATATATATATATATATATATATATATATATATATATATATATATATATATATATATATATATATATATATATATATTTGCTCTGTATTATTTCAAGATATTATTAGTATACATAAAATATTACGACGGAGTGCTGTCCAAGTGATTTCAAAATAGTTTTTTTGAATGAGTCGAAGCTAAGGAAATTATGGGTTATAGCTATGGAGGTGATGGGTATGGTTCATGGGTATGCTCGTGAGGTCAATCTAGTGTTTATCATCTCCGTTGCGTCTACGTACTTTCCTGCAATATTGAATCTCAATATTGATACGTTCGTGAATCCGAGGCCAACCTTGCACTTGTTAAATGACGTTATATGTATTTTTACTACGAAATACAGTATTGTGAGTTTCATTTGCTCCCTTTTTATATATATTTTTGGGCTGAGAATACATGCGCTGATTTATAAATGTTTTACGAAATAGGCACAAGTACTAAAACTAATTCTACGTGGGTTTAAACCAGAAATATACCCTTAGCTTGGTAACATTAAACTACTTGTCTATGTACGGTAGGCGCGAATCCTAAAGATAGATCTATTGGGCCTGACAAACCCCATCCTGACTATGGGATGCTTTAGTACTTCGAGGTTATTTTAAACACACCTGATCTGGTGTACTTCAGAGGGTAAAACATGAACGTTAAGGCTTGTTACCGGGTGCCTACAACTTATAGAATACTTTTATACACTTGCGAGTGTACATATATTTATAAACGGAAATCTTGTGGTCTATTAATATATTGAAATGATTGTTATGATAAACCTGTGAACTCACCAACCTTTTGGTTGACACTTTAAAGCATGTTTATTCTCAGGTATTAAAGAAATCTTCCGTTGTGCATTAGCTCATTTTAAGGATATTACTTGGAGTCATTCATGGTATATTTTGAAAGACGTTGCATTCGAGTCATTGAGTTCATCAAGATTATTATTAAGCCAATTATAGTTGGATGTATTATGAAATGGTGTGCATGCCGTCAACTTTCGTTGTAAAGAAAGTTTGTCATTTAAAAACGAATGCAATGTTTATAAAATGTATCATATAGAGGTCAAATACCTCGCGATGTAATCAACTATTGTGAATCGTTTATAATGTATATGAACGGGTCCTTTCAGTTGGTATCAGAGCGGTGGTCTTAGCGAACCAGGTCTGCATTAGTGTGTCTAACTGATAGTCGTTAGGATGCATTAGTGAGTCTGGACTTCGACCGTGTCTGCATGTCAAAAGTTTTGCTCATCATTTTGTCGGAAATTACCTGCTTATCATTCTTAGTCTAGACACATCTTATTGCATTGATTGCATAAATAGTGTATAGACAAAATTCATATCTTAGCATATCTGCTAATTCATATCTTAGCGTATTTGTTACTGTAAACTTTGCCTGACATATTCCGTAAATTCCTCCGTAATCTACGAAACCTTTTGCTCTATATAATTAGAATACCACCCGATAGCCGGAAAATCATTTCATATCGAAAAATTCTTTATTCAATCGTACGAAATGGAATTCGTCATTAGTTCAAGTCCCTCGGATTCCGAAATGGAATCCCACTCAAGTTTCGAAAGCAGTGTGACCGGAATGGATCAACCAATTAGTCATCATCTATTCTGGATGAATTGAGGATGGGTTCGTAGCCACCTTAATCATTGGAGACAAGAAGAAGGTGATCCCTTCCATCCACCACATTGCCCTCTTGGCGAAGAACCTGAAGCATTTACCGGCGAACCTATCCGAAACACCATTTTCTCTCTTATTTCTAGAGTATCTCGTCACGATTACATACTACACCAAATTCTATATTTTATTTATCCGCTCGTCCGAACCGACAATCACCCCGGTGTAATAGAAGAAGTCAACGAGCTTCGCGCTCGGGTAGTGGCTTTGGAGAATATGGTGCAAAGGTTACAAACACCAGCAGCAGCATCAGCAGCATAAACAGTACCACCATCAGCAACACCAACAGTACCATCACCACCACCAACAACAACATCCACATCCCACACCGCAACATCATAATATGTATCTCAAACATCAACGTCATACGCCCTGTAAATATCCAGGAATATCAACAACAACAAACGATGAAGTATTAATTCATAAACTTCATTGAAAAAATATCTCTGCGGCAGTTATGTAATCTCCAAAATCTTAGAGATTATTTAATTCTGACCGTAAATTGGATGAGTGAACGGAGATGGTAGAGTAGAAACTTTGATCGAAAATGGTGTACGATTTACAAGCTAGAATTGTTTTACCAACAGCATCAACATGACCGTAGCATCATCAACACAGTCAGTGCCGTCAGTATCGTCGGAATCAACAGCACCTGTAACATCACAAACTCTGTCAGTTCAAGAATCATTGTGGACATCATTACGAATCAACAACAAATATATTGTATCAACGAGTTATAAAGTATTAACTCATTTCCAATCGAAAGATTTATATGTATATTTTATATGTATAAATTTTTAAACCATAATAAATCTTCCCGTACTAAGCTATTATGTGTGAATCTTAACTACTCAGTTAATTCATATTACAAATATGTAATGATGTACGTCCTTCGTTCGCAACTTAACCATCGCTAATTACAATCTCTGTCTCAATTCAATAAAAATCCAATTCATAATAAATCAAGTGTATTATTCGAATATATGTTTGATTTTACACTTTCATCATCGATGTACTCGAAACTTTTCAAATAACATCATTCGTACCTTGCGAAGTTCACAAGAATTTCATGAAAACCAACAAATAACAAAGTAATGATTCATAATTTCAATATTATTGAAGAAATACTTATGCAATTTATAAAGTTTTAGGGATTACTCAATTCTAGTTCCAACCATAAAACAAATGAGTTTAATTTAATATTAACTCATTAAATCTATATTACATCTAAAGAAAATATACACATATATTTTCATAAAGACTGTAATAAACTTCTTTTGTACAAAATATTAATTGTGAAATTTTTTTTAACGGGTAGGTAATACCCGAGAGATATATAAATTCACAATTAATATATTATATTTTTTGAAACTGATTCAGCAATCATCAACTATACTCTCTACTTTCACAACAATATCCATTCTTTCATATAAATCAAAACAATCATACTCATTCAAATTCAATTACATATTCTGATGTTGAAATCGCATAATTCAATTCGAAATATAACCAGTATCATCACTCTTAGATTCCTATATCTTTCAAAGCTATACTTAGACTTCAAAACTGTGTTAGAACATCATATGTATTAACGATTACAATATGTGCTCAAACCCTTCAAAATTCCTGAAGACACTTCAACTAAGGAACAATCGAGATGATGATCCAACCACATGTTACCCACAGTTATACACCTGAAAAACTCTCAAAACCCAAGTCATAGTTCGACACGTGTCCGTGTTAGACCCTTTGGCATTTACTAGCTAAAATAACTTTTCAATTCCGTTTCAAAATAGACAGTTTTGTCACAGCTCCAGCAAGTCATCTTCGACTTCTCAATCAAAACAGTCTTATTATAACCTCGATAGATACGTTGCCCTTTCGCCAACGTTATCGGGGAATCGTTTATATTCACCACATTAGCAATAAACTTACCAACAACTTCATTGATCTTTGACTTTCCAAAAAAAAAAATCATTATAATTATCGAAACCCTATCATATACTCATTCGTACCTTATAACAAGAATTTCCATACAAATTATTGAGAATCAGCAATCAGTATTTTGAAATCTCGCAATATGTCTACATCAACAATTACATATACACACAACATCTACCTCCAAGACTTACATTCTTTGAATGAGAAATTTCTGAAAAACACCCTAAACTGCGAACCAGTTCTCGAAATTTTGAAAAATGCTGATGAAGCAGCAAAAACTGTAAACGACCTTAACAGTAAAAAGTTGGATGATAAAGGATAGTATATTGGCAAAGCTCAGAAAAAGAGAAGCTTTGGAACTGGAAAACGGATTGAGCAAAGTATGAATGAGGCTGTGGACAAATCACAAAGGCTGAACCTGCCTTCAAAGAATCCAAATGATTCAGTACTTGCTGAAGTCATTAACGAATACCTTGCTCCTGACTCTAAACCCTTGCTGACAATATCCTTCATCATCCTCTGATATTAGACATTCTAAGATATCATCGTATCTTTCATTATAAATATCATCCATACTTCTGAAGATATTTTTATAATTATTCTTATCTGAAATCATTTACCTCTTCGAGCTATCTGTATTATATCATAAAAGAAACTATTTTAGTTTCTAAATTCTGAAACATTCGAGTTTAAAATAGGAATATTCTTGAAGAAGTGTTGGGAGCTGAAGCATGAGTTAGTATAATATAATGACACTTGATCAACGTGATTATATTACAGTAATTCATGCTGAGTTTCTAAATGGAACATGATGATTCACAGATCATAACGTCATCATGTGCTATGTTACACGACTCTTGTATTATCTTTGATCTCTAAATATCAAGAAAATATTTCTTGATGATTCGGCCTTTTCCGAGGTATTCTAGTAATTTGACAAGTCAAGATCGTGCCATTACAATTTCCTTCCTAGAACATTAACAATGTTCATTCCGAAATTTATATCTACGAATTCTGGACCATTACAAGCGGTGCTTAATCGCAAGAAGAAGAAACGAAAGGACAAAGCTCCGAACTAGAAATGGGAGTATAAATCATAGCAAATAGAAGAGAGCATTAACTGTGGATGACAATGATTATAGAAGAAGCAAGGACTTTGAAATATAAGGGAAGATATAAAACCCAACAACAACCCAGAAATCACAAACTGTATATATCAATGCATATAGCAATATAAAGATACGGGAGAACTAAAAACACTATAAAACCAAGAGTATAGTAGAAGTAAATAGATTCTTCCGGAGGCAGATGAAAAAGAAGAGCGACAGATATGAAAGTGAGGAGTATATCAAGAATCAGCACTGGATGAAGCATATTGACAAATACTTTAAAATATGAGTTGAGAAGGTGTGAGTTGTAAGAAAACAAATGAGGTGGATTTATATTGAAATATCCGACAGAGAAATCAAAATGGATTATCGCATTAATTCGAAGAGGATCATAATCTCCTTAATCGCCAAATAATCAAATCCAATATAGAGTACAAATATTTTCTTTTCGGAGATCAATCGTGATGACGTCAAAAGATACGACGAATCACTATTATCTTATTTCATTCATTTACAATAACTTCACTCACACGCTTCGAGTAATCGAATTATTTTATCCATTCTTCTTGAACATGATAAAACTCTATAATCGTTATAATAACATCCTCATTGTTAGTCATGACGACCTCTATCAAATTTCGGGGACGAAATTTCTTTAACGGGTAGGTACTGTGACGACCCGGAAATTTCCGACCAAATTTAAACTTTAATCTTTATATTATTCCGACACGATAAGAAAAGTTTGTTAAGTTAAATCTCAAGAATTTTAAACTGTGTTCATACATTCATTATAACCTCGACCAAATTTCGACGATTCACGAACCGTTATATATAAATAGATATGTTATGTATATATATATTATAACTTGAGAATATTAATAAAGTATTAAACGTATAATACTTTACACGAACGTATTTGTTTCAATATGATTTTCCACGAAATTAAAAAAATATATATTAAATGATTGAATTATCAGAAACATTGAATTATGATTACAAGTCTCTGTTGAGAGGTCCACTATGATTTGAGAAAATCTATTCCTCTTAACGATATTCAGAATAATTTGTAAAGCTATTTATAAATAAAAACAAAAAGTGTCATTTACGAAAGTTAGACAAAAGTTAGTGGAAAATTGGTTTCCATAATATTCTATTAATCTATTTTCAAACGTACAAAGACGTTTTCAGTTTAAAAAGAACTTTATTATTAAAACGTATATAACTTTTATAAATATCTAGAATCACTTTTGACAACTCATTACTTAACCAGTATAATAAATATAATGATATTTATATTTTATTTCATTAAATATATATAACGATTTAAATTAATATTATATATATTTATACGCGTATTATACATACATAGTTTTTATACTTTTACTATACTTTAACTATACCTTTACTTTACTTTTACTTTTACTTTACTTTAACTTTAATAATTTACTTTAATAATTCATACTTTAATAATTCACTTTAATAATTCATACTTTAATAATTCATACTTTAATAATTCACTTTAATAATTCATACTTTAATAATTCACTTTAATAATTCATACTTTAATAATTCACTTTAATAATTCATACTTTAATAATTCACTTTAATAATTCATACTTTAATAATTCACTTTAATAATTCATACTTTAATAATTCACTTTAATAATTCAAAAATCTATTATAAATAGAATTCAATAGGTTTCATTATTTCATAGAAACTTGAAAATATATTTCTCTAAACTCTATCAATTGATTTATATATATATATATATATATATATATATATATATATATATATATATATTTGCTCTGTATTATTTCAAGATATTATTAGTATACATAAAATATTACGACGGAGTGCTGTCCAAGTGATTTCAAAATAGTTTTTTTGAATGAGTCGAAGCTAAGGAAATTATGGGTTATAGCTATGGAGGTGATGGGTATGGTTCATGGGTATGCTCGTGAGGTCAATCTAGTGTTTATCATCTCCGTTGCGTCTACGTACTTTCCTGCAATATTGAATCTCAATATTGATACGTTCGTGAATCCGAGGCCAACCTTGCACTTGTTAAATGACGTTATATGTATTTTTACTACGAAATACAGTATTGTGAGTTTCATTTGCTCCCTTTTTATATATATTTTTGGGCTGAGAATACATGCGCTGATTTATAAATGTTTTACGAAATAGGCACAAGTACTAAAACTAATTCTACGTGGGTTTAAACCAGAAATATACCCTTAGCTTGGTAACATTAAACTACTTGTCTATGTACGGTAGGCGCGAATCCTAAAGATAGATCTATTGGGCCTGACAAACCCCATCCTGACTATGGGATGCTTTAGTACTTCGAGGTTATTTTAAACACACCTGATCTGGTGTACTTCAGAGGGTAAAACATGAACGTTAAGGCTTGTTACCGGGTGCCTACAACTTATAGAATACTTTTATACACTTGCGAGTGTACATATATTTATAAACGGAAATCTTGTGGTCTATTAATATATTGAAATGATTGTTATGATAAACCTGTGAACTCACCAACCTTTTGGTTGACACTTTAAAGCATGTTTATTCTCAGGTATTAAAGAAATCTTCCGTTGTGCATTAGCTCATTTTAAGGATATTACTTGGAGTCATTCATGGTATATTTTGAAAGACGTTGCATTCGAGTCATTGAGTTCATCAAGATTATTATTAAGCCAATTATAGTTGGATGTATTATGAAATGGTGTGCATGCCGTCAACTTTCGTTGTAAAGAAAGTTTGTCATTTAAAAACGAATGCAATGTTTATAAAATGTATCATATAGAGGTCAAATACCTCGCGATGTAATCAACTATTGTGAATCGTTTATAATGTATATGAACGGGTCCTTTCATTATTGTTGGTGGATTTTGGGTTGGTGAACAAATTGGCTATGATTAGAACTTTAATTTGGGTTTAATCACTAGATTTAGTGATTATGAAAGTGTTAGAACCCGTTTTATGTATTTGAAAGACTAATTTTGGAATTGAGTCAAAATTAGGGTTTATGGGTAATTTTGAGATTGATAAGTGTTTAACACTTAAGATTGGGTTCATTTGGCTTATTAGGACCACTGTCATTAGTGTTAGTGATTATTGGTTAGTTTGAGCACGTTTTGTGCTTGGAAGTGCATTTGGGTCAAAATGGCACTAAGTGTCGAATTGGGTTGGTTTGTAAGTCAACCCTAATTGTGTATTGTTGTATTTGTAATAATGGAATAGGTACTTTTCATTGACGAGTCGCGGATTACTTGGAAGCATTCATCAAGGCGATAAGGTGAGTGTTAATATCCTATGTGCATATGTATGTGTAGGATAGATGCGGGTCGGGTGAAGTGGTTCTCGGTTATAGAGCTCACTTCACATATAGGTGGATTTTTATGAACTTGTGTAATATGTCCAATTGGCACGGTTGTGCGTTTTGGTTGACCACCATTGGCGAGTTGCACACTTGTGTGTACGATATCACTTGGATTGTGATTTGGAGTTATAACCCCAACGGCGTGGGTTATGGTGTGGGAAATGAATATCGGTTTGCTCGTGTTCATAATATTTTAGGTAGTGAATCTCGGGTAGAGCGGATTCATGATGACTCGGGTTGTTCGGTCATCTTGTGATGAGGTAGTGAATCTCGGGTTGTGCGAATTCACTAAGGCTCGGGTAGTTCGGCCAACCTCGATTGTTGAATTGGTGAAGAAGTGAATATCGGGTTGTGCGAATTCACTAAGGCTCGGGTTGTTCGGCCAATCTTCATTGTGGTGTTTGGTATTCGGTAATGGGTTAAGGGGTTAACCTTATTCATTTATATATTGTTATATATATATATATATATATATATATATATATATATATATATATATATATATTGTTTTATTGTCATGATGTAGCTAACCCTCCGGGTGTAGCTTCTTGGTGTTGTTCACATCGTCGTTGGTGAACTTATGTTTGTTGATGCATATTTTGCTTGTTGCTTAGTGATCGTACGGTATGCTTAGATTAGCTTGCCTTTATGCTTGGATGCTTCGGTATGCGGTATTTGATTATTTGTGTGGCGTGTCCATTTTATGCATATATATGTATGTAGTATATTTTCACTCACTAAGCGTTAGCTTACCCTCTCGTTGTTTACATTTTTATAGATTGTATGGATGCGGTGGCTCGGGTAAGCGGAAACTAGTGGACTTGCATAGTTGCTTTAGAAGATCTTGCTTTTGGATTGATTAGGATTGGGTAGCGTATCCCCAATCGCCATGCTCGGTCTTTATTTTGTGTTAAAAATCATGTAGTTGAAAACTTGTATTTTGTACGAAAGTCGTAAAACGGCCGATGTGGGCCCGGTCTCGTAAAACTCATTTTTTTTATTGGAACGTGTTAGTTTTAACTAATATAAAATGTTGTGAAAAGCATTTGGTCTAAATGTGTCGGGAAGTCGAAGATCTTTTCGCGTGAAACGGAATTTTTGGACAGCGGGCTGCCAGGCCCTGTGCGCGCCGCGCACAGGTGGGTGTGCGCGCCGCGCACCCCATCTGGTATGCCCAGTTTTAATATTTTTTTTATTTTCGCATTTTTTGTTGGTTAACGGGTTGGGTTGTTACAAGTGGTATCAGAGCATGGTCTAAGGGATTTAGGTGACTTGAGATAGGTGCCTAGACTTAGAATTTTGTGTGTGCTTAATTTGTTGCGGGACTTGTAGGATTACGGGTCAGAATGGGTTATAGTTAGCGCCTTGTTTGTAGGTGGACTAACGTTTATATTAGTAATGCGGATATTATTAATATATTATTGTGTTGTGGTGTAATTCTCGCGTGTGTTTATATCGCGTAGAATTTTGTTTGTGTTTGTTTATATCATCGAGCGAAGCGGTCATTGTACTAACGAGTTGATACGACGTGTGTGCGTAATAAGGACTTGTAAACCTTATTACGGGTGCAAATCGTGTCTAACAAGTGATGTACGATGAGTGTTTAGCAAGATGGGGCGGTGTGGTGCGTATGGTTTTATACGTTCATAGACTAATCGTTTTGCATTCTTTAGAATGGCGACGCAAAACGAGATCGAGACGAATGACGAGGAGTTTAATACTAGAGTTGCGGCCGCCGTTGCGGAGCAAATGAGTGCGTTGAAAGAAAGAATGGATAGGAGGTATTCCGAATTTCAAGGTAGTGGGGAAATGGAGCGTTGTCTTAAGAGCGTTGTCTTAAGAGCTTCATGAGGACTAAACCCCCGATGTATGACGGGAAACCGGATCCTTTGGTGAGCACAACTTGGATCTCGGATGTCGAAGGGTGTTTTCGTACTATTGAATGCCCTCCTGAGAAGAGGACAAGACTCGCTACTAATTTGTTGCGGGGTAGGGCAAAGGATTGGTTGGATGGTAAGATTGATCTTGTTGGTGGTGAACCGTTTATGGCGTTATCGTGGGACGAGTTTAAGAAGGAATTCTTCGAGGAGTTCTGGACTTCAGCCGATTTGTCGAAAATGCGAAATGAGTTGTGATGTGATAAAATCGACCTTTAAATTTTTACAACTAAACTAGCTTAATAAATATTATCACACTACGGGCAACTGGTCCCGATCGTGCAGCAATAGATACTGGCAAGTAAAGTTCGTTCCACCGAAAGAAGCGTATTCAAGAATCTAACAACAATTAATTATACTAAAAAGTAGGGGGTTTTGGATTAGGAATTTATTATTAACAAAATAATAATAAGATACAACTTAATTAAACTAACTAAATTAATAAAAATACAAGATTAAAATTAATTAAAAGTGAAGTAAATGAAATTACAATATTATAAAATTTATGACTTAAACTATTTATAAGTAAATTTAAAAAGATTTAATTAAAACCTGGAATTTAAACAAAAATCGTAACAGTACTGGATTTATGCTTCTGCGTTTCGCGTGTATTTATACGCGTTCCGCGTATGTTTTGCAGATACGCGTTTCGTGTGGAAGTATACACGATCCGCGTATGTTATATTCGATGTGACAAAACAGTACATATTAAGACTGAAGGAGATTGATTTATATTTTAATTTTTCTGAATAATAATACGTAAAAATAATAATAATAATTTGCAATATATAATTCGGAGTGTTTACTTAAATATTTCACCTCTAGATCCATGGATTGTTTTAATTTTAAGTCCTATTAAAATGTTTTAGTATACAACTTTATATTTTCTTTCGAATATATAAAGTTTCAACTAACCAAATTAAATCTAATTTTCATTTGATCTTATTTAGATAGTTTACTATTCCTCAAGTATTTAAATTGAGACCTAACCTAGTTTTGACTTTCGCCAAAACTCAAATCATAACGGTTTCACTTTTTACAATTTTCACTATTATATAACTAATGATATTACCCAAACCACCGAACCTTATTTCTAAATTAGTGTTAATAACTTATTCATAAGTTTGTCTAAATCACTTGTAGTGTTGAAGCTTAATTTATATCAATAGAAATAACCTTCGCTATTTATATCTAACAAATTAAGTGATAAGGATTAAATATCTAATCATATAACAATGGTTCTTTTAGCTAGACTCAATGATAAAAATACTTAAGTTACATTTTAATATTTACGAATGATAACAATCCATTTCACTAGGGCTCTACATCTAAGAAAACACTATGGGAGTTTACTAACTAATCATGATAATGATACGGGAGTAAAAATAATAATACATAAACATAAACATAATAATAAGTAACAATGACAATAATAAAAATGAAAGTAACAAACTTACAAAAGGTCTTCAATATAATGATTACAAATGGTAGAAAATGGAAATGAAAGCACCCGTACACACGAACAATACACCCTTAATATTGAAACTATCCTAAATCTTGAAACTTGAAATTAATTAGAACTGAAAATAAATTATACGGAGTACTAAAAATACAAAGACAGTAGTAAAAAATTGAGTTGTGAGTGATATTAATTTTTGTAGTCTCTCTATCTCTCCTTTCTTTTTTCAAATGTGTACTGTACTCCGTATTATATCATATCATTTGAAGTAGTAGGTAGACACTTCCTACTCTGTATTCTGATCCCTTTTTGCTGTAAAAGACTGGAAAGTGACATTATAATATATCAAAAGAACCGTCCCACGTTGATTTGAATCTAGATCTGGCCAAAAAACCACGCGTTTCGCGTAGATAAGTACATGTTTCGTGTAAGGTATCTTCATGAAAGTTGTAGATTTTTGAGTTACGGACGTCTGGACACCTGATTCGCCTTTTTCGAGTCAGTATGATTTAGTTATGATTTTTTCGTGCAGGCGCGCAGATTTCATGATTTTGATCATTTTAACTTGTAGTCTTAAGGCGCGATGTTGTACTCTTTTGTTGCTCATTAGAAATCTTCATTTTATCTTCATTTTGATCTTTATATCATTAAAAATCCATAATAACATTTCATTCGACGCTTTGGACATTTTAACTAATTACAAACCTGAAAACTACTCGAATACACATAAAATCATAACATTTGGGACTGATATTGCGACTAAAAATATGCATGAATTGAGCAATATCAAGTTGCGAAATTTGCAACAAGGGTCAATGGACTTGAATACTCTAAAGACGACCTTTATGTCGAAGGCACGTTTTTGCTCGGAGTATATTGGGAATGATCGGATGTGGATGGAAGATTTCTATCGGACTTTGAATGATGAGTTGCAGGGCAAAATTAGCGTTGGCCAAGTGAACTCGTTTGCGGAGTTATTTAACATGGCTAGGGGTTTCGAATTACATTCGCGATCGAAAGGTAGGGAGCTTTCAAGTAAAAGAAGGGTTGATTCGTATGGTGCTCCAAGTAAGAAAAGGGCGCAGGTGCGAGTATGGGTAATGTGGAGAAAGGTTCGATGAGTTCTCGTGCGCCTAGATGTTTCAATTGTAGTGTTATGGGCCACAAGTTGTGGGAATGCACAATGCCGAAGAGTGATGACGGAATGTGCTACTATTGCCATAAGGAGGGACATCGCAAGCCGGATTGTCCTGAGTTGGCGGCGGCGAATGCCGTAAGGAGACGTTGAGGTACGTTTCATTTTAATAAATATTTCCTTTGAATATTTATTTATGTGCTTATGCGTCGGGTTTGTTAAATGCATTGTGTTGTGCATGATATTGTTATGGGTGACGTTCCTAATGGAAGTACCCTATGGTGACGTTTTGATTGGCGGGTGAAGGGCGTAAGACTTGGTGCAACCAAGCATTCCTTAGTATTTGGGAAATGTTTCTACCAAACAGGGAAATGGGTTTTGGTGTTCGGTCGTTAAGCGCGTGTTCGCTTTTATGTTGAAGTTGATGAACCATGAGGTTCGTCGGGTGGATTGAATTCCTTGAAATCGAGTGTTTTGGATCTCGATGTATGTTGGTAAAGGAGTCTACGTAACGCGACATTAGGTGCCTCTTTTATACCTACTAGCGTGGTGTTCGACTCCGATTATGTTGTGGTTACATTGTACTTAGGGTACCGAAGTGAAACCCTTAGGTACATGAGTGACTAGGTGGAAGTTGACAAACTATAGCAATTGGATGATTACGAGAGTAAAGTTTGTGTAGTTGTGAAGAACTTTTCGTTCGAAGTGTTTAAGGATTGGTTAAAATCCTTCGTGTGCTCAAGGTTGGAGCAAGATGTGGTGATGGGTCGTGTGAACCCAATTGTTGGTAAAGTCTACCTTTGGTAGCATTGTACGGTTGTACGAGATGCGGTTATGGGACGTAGTTCCAAGTGGGGGAGTTACACTCCCGTACGAGGAAGTTTTAGTGTGAGATTTTGGATAACGCTTTTGGTAGATCCGAAACTTGTGTTGGAACCTAGTTTTGGTCGATTTATGGTAGAGTACAATTTCGGTTAAATTGTACTTATGGTTTGGATTTAAATTATCACCGAGGTGGTAATGTGGTGAATCTCGTTGAGAGATGATGGACGTGGTTGACGAGCAAGGTGAAATCCCTCGGTTCAGGGATGTGCGTGGTAGATTCTCTTTTAGAGAATTATTATTTGTGCCTATGTTTGATATAGGTGTTCTTGCTCGATTGTGTAAATGGTTAGTGGTATCCGTTAGGGTTCACTATAGTGTAACAGAGCGCGATGTTGCACTACTCGTTGTTCGAGGCCAAAAGGGCGTTGATTGGTGAAGCATGACCTTCGGGGTCTGCTGACTTCATCATGGGAATAGTGTTATATCGGCATGGTATAACATTATCGGGAAATGCGAGTACCGGTGGGAAATGCGAGTACCATTCCTTGTGTGTGGTTTGGGACATGAATATCGGGTTGTTCGTATTCACAATGTTTCGGGTTGTACGATTGTCCCTGCTGTTTGGACTCATAGTTTGAGGTAGTGAATGTCGGGTAGCTCGGATTCACTAAGGCTCGGGTTGTACGGCCATCCTCGGTTATACTATGTGGCGGAGGTAGTGAATATCGGTTTGCGCATATTCACAATGACTCGGGTTGTGCGGTCATTTCGTTGTGGGAAATATGGATTGGGTTGGTGAATTTCGGGTTGTGCGAATTCACTAAGGTTCGGGTTGTTTCGACCATCCTCCATATGTGTTTAGGCTCGGGTCATTTCGGCCATGTTGTGATTGTGTGATCTATCGGTTGTTTTATACACCGATGGTGGGGTCATAAGGACCGTGTGGTGTGATCTATCAGTTGTTTTATACGCCGATGGTGGGGTCGTGAGGACCATGTTGTGAGATCAGTGATGCGATAGCTGTGTTTCGCTCACATGTTGTTACGGGTGTGACAATAGTCGATTTTGTACACCTTGGGTTTAGCGTTGCCTTAGTCATTTCGGGTGCTATCAGTTTTAGTCGTTGTTATGATGTTACGGTAGTTGCATATTGGTCGTGTTGCGCACTACAAGGGATGTTTCGTGATTGGTGTTATCCTTAAGGGTTTCGTTTGGTTCGGTCTTCATCGTTTCAGGTTGTTGACCTAAGGTTGAGACTTGGTTGCTTTTAGCCTTGTACTCGGTAAGGGTACACTAAGGGATTGATATCTCGGTAAGAGACTGGATGAGTTTCTCCGATATGAGGGAATGAGCAAGTGTTAGTGCTCGGATTTGCAGATTTGATAAATCGCGGGTGACGATTTAGTTGTTAAAGGCGATTCATTGGGAAGAATTGCTTAGGAAAGTCGGATTGGGACTTATGTTTGAGAACCGTGGAGTGTGGTCCATTTGGTTAAGTGACGAGGATCACGAGGACGTGATCTATTCTAAGTGGGGGAGAGTTGTAAGACCCTGATATTTATTATACAGAAGTGTAATTATGCTACATAAAGTGCAGAAAGCATTGTGTAATTAAAAAAAGCTCAGATTCTGCCCAGACATGGGTGCGCGCCACGCACTAGCCCAGTGACAGAATCCTGCTTTTTCTATTTTTGAGTTTAATGAGGGGCTTTTTGGTCTTTTCACTTGAGGCCGGATGTGAGGCCATATCAGCTGGTTGGATTCAGTTTTGGATCACATTTCACATCCATAAACACTCTCAAACTATTCTAGAGAGAGGGAGAAGTCTAGAGAGAGATTTGGGGTTTTGGTGAAGAAGGAGCTTGAATTGATCAAAGTCTTGGGTGTTAAAGTTGTTCACCTCGTTCCTAGCTTCGTATTGGTTGTTGTGGTAAGTTCTAACTCCGAATTTCATTATTTTATTTTGATATTCAAGTTAGGGTTTGAACTTAAATTGTTAAGAAACCCATTTAAACTCATGAAGTGGGTTTAGTGATACTAGTAATCGGGTTTATTGTTATTGTTGGTGGATTTTGGGTTGGTGAACAAATTGGCTATGATTAGAACTTGAATTTGGGTTTAATCACTAGGTTTAGTGATTATGAAAGTGTTAGAACCCGTTTTATGTATTTGAAAGACTAATTTTGGAATTGAGTCAAAATTAGGGTTTATGGGTAATTTTGAGATTGATAAGTGTTTAACACTTAAGATTGGGTTCATTTGGCTTATTAGGACCATTGTCACTAGTGTTAGTGATTATTGGTTAGTTTGGGTGCGTTTTGTGCTTGGAAGTGCATTTGGGTCAAAATGGCACTAAGTGTCGAATTGGGTTGGTTTGTAAGTCAACCCTAATTGTGTATTGTTGTATTTCTGATAATGGAATAGGTACTTTCCATTGACGAGTCACGGATTACTTGAAAGCATTCATCAAGGCAACAAGGTAAGTGTTAATATCCTATGTGCATATGTATGTGTAGGATGGGTGCGGGTCGGGTGAAGTGGTTCTCGGTTATAGAGCTCACTTCACATATAGGTGGATTTTTATGGACTTGTGTAATAGGTCCAATTGGCACGGTTGTGCGTTTTGGTTGACCACCGTTGGCGAGTTGCACACTTGTGTGTACGATATCACTTGGATTGTGATTTAGAGTTATAACCCCGACGGCGTGGGTTATGGTGTGGGAAATGAATATCGGTTTGCTCGTATTCATAATATTTTGGGTAGTGAATCTCGGGTAGAGCGGATTCATGATGACTCGGGTTGTTCGGTCATCTTGTGATGAGGTAGTGAATCTCGGGTTGTGCGAATTCACTAAGGCTCGGGTAGTTCGGCCAACCTCAGTTGTTGAATTGGTGAAGAAGTGAATATCGGGTTGTACGAATTCACTAAGGCTCGGGTTGTTCGGCCAATCTTCATTGTGGTGTTTGGTATTCGGTAATGGGTTAAGGGGTTAACCTTATTCATTTATATATTGTTATATATATTGTTTTATTGTCGTGATGTAGCTAACCCTCCGGGTGTAGCTTCTTGGCGTTGTTCACATCGTCGTTGGTGAACTTATATTTGTTGATGCATATTTTGCTTGTTGCTTAGTGATTGTACGGTATGCTTAGATTAGCTTGCCTTTATGCTTGGATGCTCCGGTATGCGGTATTTGATTATTTGTGTGGCGTGTCCATTTTATGCATATATATGTATGTAGTATATTTTCACTCACTAAGCGTTAGCTTACCCTCTCGTTGTTTACATTTTTATAGATTGTATGGATGCGGTGGCTCGGTAAGCGGGAACTAGTGGACTTGCATAGTTGCTTTAGAAGTTCTTGCTTTTGGATTGATTAGGATTGGGTAGCATATCCCCAATCGCCATGCTCGGTCTTTATTTTGTGTTAAAAATCATGTAGTTGAAAACTTGTATTTTGTACGAAAGTCGTAAAACGGCCGATGTGGGCCCGGTCTCGTAAAACTCATTTTTTTTTATTGGAACGTGTTAGTTTTAACTAATATAAAATGTTGTGAAAATCATTTGGTCTAATGTGTCGGGAAGTCGAAGATCTTTTCGCGTGAAACGGAATTTTTGGACAGCGGGCTGCCAGGCCCTGTGCGTGCCACGCACAGGTGGGTGTGCGCGCCGCGCACCCCATCTGGTATGCCCAGTTTTAATTTTTTTTTTTATTTCCGCATTTTTGGTTGGTTAACGGGTTGGGTTGTTACAGTTCAAACACTCACTGGTTAACCATTTCAACGCAACATTTTTCCACAATTAATCAACATTCAAATCATATGATTTAAAAATTCAAAAACTTTGAATCTCAATCAGCAAAAACACATTTCGTTTTTCAAACTAAATTTAGCTTCAGTCTGATACGTCAATTTGATGTTGCATGAGTAATCAGAAAATAAATAAGACATAAAATATTTTTGGATTTTCGAAAGTTTATGCTAAAACACACAAAAAATCTTTTTGTATTTCTCATAACATGAAATGCACTCATGCATCAACTACAATTATCATGCAAATGCACATACAATTATACAAGACAAACATCATGATGAAATCAAACACACGAAGCATAAAATATTTTTGCGAGCTGTTGGTCTTAACCTGAGCTTACATCTAAACTATAGTAGCAAGAAACTTAATGTTCATTCATTTTAGATCAAGTACCTACAAGTTAACTTTCTGATTATTGGTATCAATCCTCATTAAACTTTCACAAACTTTCATCTTAGACTTTGATGATCACATTAAATTAATTACTGTAACATATATCAATGCTAGATTTTGATCAAAGACTTAGTCCTCATTTGAGATCAGACAATTTATTAGGTAGTCAATTGAGCAAAAATCTATTGATGTTGTCCGTTATCACATCTATATACTTTCAATCTAATTGAACAGAAAGGTTCTTACGACATTTCGATTAACCCTGTCACCCTTTGGCTTCTATCTTAAACTCATGCTTTTTAATCCAGTTGACTTGGAAGATCTTAGAGTATGTGAATCATCTGAATGGGCGCATTACTTACCGCGGGTATATCAAAGTGCAATGATATACATGATGACCAATTGCTATAGACCCCATGCTTGGTAATTATTCTTAAAGTAATTGGTGGAAATGAATGATTGAAAGATTGTGCTTTCTTTGAGAGTGGAATGTCAGAATACCCTCCGGAACATATCTCTCACTATATAGGCCTTAATGGGCACAGTCCCATACCACAGACAATAAATGAGAAGTTCAGCTAAACTTGAAGCTTTGTGGACAGAATGATTCGAGTTCTCAAGTTGAGGTAACTTCTTCCAAACTTGGTGACGAGTATAAACAATCTTCTGTTCTTGAAACACTTCTTGGTCGTAGACTTATGTAAATTCATGAGATTACATTCAGTTTATGATTCTTGAATTGTGATGCACCAACTCGAAATATATTATTTTTCCATATATTTTATTATTTTTTTCATTTTTTATTTCATTTTTATCATTTTTGAGATGATGCACCACTATCTTGACAATAAGTAGATTCTCGAATGGTTGACTGCCTTTAAATTTATGTGTTGACCTCATCTCTTCAGTTGTGATCTCGTGTACTCAAATCATTCATTTTCTGTGACACAGGACTGCACTTTTCAACCCGTTCATAGGAATGAGATTTCCCTTTTGAATAAATCAATATTTTGAATGATTAGTTTCGATTAAAGCATTAAAGGTCAATAGAAATTGATGTGCACCAACTAAACAGACAACCCTTAACCCAGTATTGATCTTTTGAATATCTCATCATATTAATTAAACTGAATGGTAGAGCAAAATCTGATTATTGCTTCGGATATCCAACATCAACTTTCTCTAATGATTATAAGTCATAGTATGTGAGATCCTCAACCGACTATTGATTTCCTCCAATTAATTCTATATACATTTTCAGTGATAATTAGGTGACTACCCTCAACCGTTATAGACCTTTCAATAAATTTCTTTATCCCGATATTACGAGTTCTTAGAGTGATCATCTTAGTCTAGGATTTGGTCACTAAAGCCTACCAAAACATCATAAGCTTAACATGTACAAGTAGAACTTATATCATGCACATAACGATAAACATTCAAGTTAAGTAATACAATTATTTCCTAACAGATAGATTAGCAATCATTTTAGGATTTTCTATTTTTTATGGTTTTTCATTTTATGATTTTTTTTATTTTTATGAAGAAAAAAAAATTTATGTCACCATTCCCCCCCCCCCCCCCCCTCCTCTTAACATAATAAAAGCGAAAATCTTTTTGGCTTTTTGAATTTTAAATGTACAGAAACATAAGAAAATATGCAGCATAGAAAATAAAATTAGTAAAGAAAGCAGTAAATATCCTAATTATCATGCAAAGACATGTACCACTACAACTATCATGCAGACAAAGAAAGATGCAGATGCAAACATATACAAAAGATAAACATATAAAAATGAAATGGTTACTCATTTAACTTCTAGCGCGAGAACGATATCAGACTGATTTTGACATCAAATGACATTATTCAACGGGTTCTACAATGAATTATGTAGAAGCCAACAACATAAGTTTCATTCGGGTTACATACTGAAGTATCTGCAAGTCATTCATCCTGGGTAGTTAAGTGTAAGACCGCCCCATTGTCGACAATCCAGGTACTATCAATAAGGTTAAACAAACATGATGCTCTGAACAAACTCAAAAACAAAATTACTTCAAAATGGGAACCCAAGCCTGAATGGCAGTGGGTTTCCCGTCGACACCAACAACCTATAGGCCCACCCATTTTCATGTGGATCCTGAAGGTGTCGTAATCACATCATCACCACTTGAACTACCCCTCCCTCAAACCTAGATTTACAAACATGACGTTTAGATAGCTGAAATGTCTCGTTCTTATTGATTAAAAACGTTCCATATTAATTGATTTCGTTGCGAGGTTTTGACCTCTATATGAGACGTTTTTCAAAGACTGCATTCATTTTAAAACAAACCATAACATTTATTTCATCAATAAAGGTTTAAAAAGCTTTACGTAGATTATCAAATAATGATAATCTAAAATATCATGTTTACACATGACTATTACATAATGGTTTACAATACAAATATGTTACAACGAAATAAGTTTCTTGAATGCAGTTTTACACAATATCATACAAGCATGGACTCCAAATCTTGTCCTTATTTAAGTATGCGACAGCGGAAGCTCTTAATAATCACCTGAGAATAAACATGCTTAAAACGTCAACAAAAATGTTGGTGAGTTATAGGTTTAACCTATATATATCAAATCGTAACAATAGACCACAAGATTTCATATTTCAATATACATCCCATACATAGAGATAAAAATCATTCATATGGTGAACACCTGGTAACCGACATTAACAAGATGCATATATAAGAATATCCCCATCATTCCGGGATCCTCCTTCGGACATAATATAAATTTCGAAGTACTAAAGCATCCGGTACTTTGGATGGGGTTTGTTAGGCCCAATAGATCTATCTTTAGGATTCACATCAATTAGGGTGTCTGTTCCCTAATTCTTAGATTACCAGACTTTAATAAAAAAGGGCATATTCAATTTCGATAATTCAACCATATAATGTAGTTTCAAGTACTTGTGTCTATTTTGTAAATCATTTATAAAACCTGCATGCATTCTCATCCCAAAAATATTAGATTTTAAAAGTGGGACTATAACTCACTTTCACAGATTTTTTACTTCGTCGGGAAGTAAGACTTGGCCACTGGTCGATTCACGAACCTATAACAAATATGTACATATATATCAAAGTATATTCAAAATATATTTACAACACTTTTAATATATTTTGATGTTTTAAGTTTATTAAGTCAGCTGTCCTCGTTAGTAACCTACAACTAGTTGTCCAATGTTAGATGTACAGAAAAAAATTGATATATATATTATCTTGAATCAATCCACGACCCAGTGTATACACGTCTCAGGCTAGATCACAACTCAAAGTATATATATTTTTGGAATCAACCTCAACCCTATATAGCTAACTCCCTCCTTACTGCATATAGAGTGTCTATGGTTGTTCCAAATAATATATACACATGGGTCGATATGATATGTCAAAACATTTGCATACGTGTCTATGGTATCCCAAGATTACATAATATATTAGAATACATGTATAATACAATATAAGTTAGCTAGGATATGATTAATAAAGATTTGTTACCAATTTTCACGTTGCCACAACAAGAAAAATTATCCAATCTTGTTTTACCCATAACTTCTTCATTTTAAATCCATTTTGAGTGAATCAAATTGCTATGGTTTCATATTGAACTCTATTTTATGAATCTAAATATAAAAAGTATAGGTTTATAGTCAGAAATATAAGTTACAAGTTATTTTTGTAAAGGTAGTCATTTCAGTCGAAAGAACGACGTCTAGATGACCATTTTAGAAAACATACTTCCACTTTGAGTTTAACCATGATTTTTGGATATAGTTTCATGTTCATAAGAAAAATCATTTTTCCAGAAGAACAACTTTTAAATCAAAGTTTATCATAGTTTTTAATTAACTAACCCAAAACAGCCCGCGGTGTTACTACGACGGCGTATGTCCGGTTTTACAGTGTTCTTCGTGTTTCCAGGTTTTAAATCATTAAGTTAGCATATCATATAGATATAGAACATGTGTTTAGTTGATTTTAAAAGTCAAGTTAGAAGGATTAACTTTTGTTTGCGAACAAGTTTAGAATTAACTAAACTATGTTCTAGTGATTACAAGTTTAAACCTTCGAATAAGATAGCTTTATATGTATGAATCGAATGATGTTATGAACATCATTACTACCTCAAGTTTTCTGGATAAAGCTACTGAAAATGAGAAAAATGGATCTAGCTTCAAAGGATCCTTGGATGGCTTGAAAGTTCTTGAAGCAGAATCATGACACGATAAACAAGTTCAAGTAAGATTTCCACTCGAAATAAGATTGTTATAGTTATAGAAATTGAATCAAAGTTTGAATATGAGTATTACCTTGTATTAGAAAGATATATTACTGTAAATAAGAAAGATTTATTGAGGTTGGATGATCACTCTACAAGATTGGAAGTAAGCTCGCAAACTTGGAAGTATTCTTGATTTTATGAAACTAGAACTTGTAGAATTTATGAAGAACACTTAGAACTTGAAGATAGAACTTGAGAGAGATCAATTAGATGAAGAAAATTGAAGAATTAAAGTGTTTGTAGGTGTTTTTGGTCGTTGGTGTATGGATTAGATATAAAGGATATGTAATTTTGTTTTCATGTAAATAAGTCATGAATGATTACTCATATTTTTGTAATTTTATGACATATTTCATGCTAGTTGCCAAATGATGGTTCCCACATGTGTTAGGTAACTCACATGGGCTGCTAAGAGCTGATCATTGAAGTGTATATACCAATAGTACATACATCTCAAAGCTGTGTATTGTACGAGTACGAATACGGGTGCATACGAGTAGAATTGTTGATGAAACTGAATGAGTATGTAATTGTAAGCATTTTTGTTAAGTAGAAATATTTTGATAAGTGTCTTGAAGTCTTTCAAAATTGTATGAATACATATTAAAACACTACATGTATATACATTTTAACTAAGTCGTTAAGTCATCGTTAGTCGTTACATGTAAGTGTTGTTTTGAAACCATTAGGTTAACGATCTTGTTAAATGTTGTTAACCCAATGTTTATAATATCAAATGAGATTTTAAATTATTATATTATCATGATAATATGATGTATGAATATCTCTTAATATGATATATATACATTAAATGTCGTTACAACGATAATCGTTACATATATGTCTCGTTTCAAAATCATTAAGTTAGTAGTCTTGCTTTTACATATGTAGTTCATTGTTAATATACTTAATGATATGTTTACTTATCATAATATCATGTTAACTATATATATATCCATATATATGTCATCATATAGTTTTTACAAGTTTTAACGTTCGTGAATCACCGGTCAACTTGGGTGGTCAATTGTCTATATGAAACCTATTTCAATTAATCAAGTCTTAACAAGTTTGATTGCTTAACATGTTGGAAACACTTAATCATGTAAATAACAATTTCATTTAATATATATAAACATGAAAAAGTTCGGGTCACTACAATAGCGACTATTTATAATAAATAATAGTTGAATCAATGTTAGGAGGTGTTAGGATCTTAGCGGATGGAGTGAAAGCCTGATTCTTAGTAGGAGTGGTTGAACGATTCTTGAAAAATTTATTATTCCTCCATTTTGACTTAGGCAAATTTTCATTAAACGTCTGATTCAGGTCAACCTTTCGATATGGTGGACGCAAACTCTTGGGACAACTCCACGCAACATGTCCTAGTTTTCCACAATGAAAACATGTCCTACGATTAACAAATTTAGTGGAACGGAGACCTAATCTCCGTTTAGACCTACATTCCTGACTCACAATCCGTCTATGTGGTGGTATGTGTGATCTTTCATGTTGCTTCATTGACTGTCGACGTCTAGGGGGTACATACTTAGGCACATTGCTAGTTTTATGACCCTCACTCTTAAAAAGTTTTTCAGGTGGTGGAGTAAGAACATACTCTTTTTCTAAGTTTAGTCATTTCTCATACTTAACAAATGTTTGAAACACAAGCTTCTCTTTTGAGTTCCTAGTCTTTTCAACCTACCTATGTTTAGAGTTCCTATAGGCACTTTCCTTACCAGCCTTCAAAGGGTTCTTCAGTATTGTGATGGGTTTGGAGTTGAACTACCTTGGGAATCTCTCTAGATTCACTTTCATCATCTGAATCAGTCTTACAATCTTCCACTATTCCATCAACTAACTCAGATGGCTTTTCTACAACCTTATCCTTAAGTTTAGGACTCTTAGTTTTTACTGGATCAAGTTTAAGGATCTCACTAAGACAAGAGTCAGAAGGTTTTTTAATATACTCATTTCTAAGAAGAGGTAGGCATTGCCCATAACCTATACACTTCCTACCATCTTTCTTGGTGTAGACAGTGTAGTCAGTAACATATGACATTCGTTGCTAATTATCATTTCTAGCCTTTTCTGACTCAGCTAATCTTAAAAGCCTCTTTTTCTTTTTTAGCACACTCAAGTTGATTCAAGTACATAGCTATCGCCTTTTGATTATCTATTACATTAGCTCTTTATTTACCAACCTGATTTTCTAGTATCTTAATTGCTTCCTTATATTCCTTCTCCTTATTAAAGTGAATCAGATTTTCCTCATACGAGTTTCTCATATGAATGTAATCTTTCTTAGTAGTTTTAATCTCTTGTTCTAATTTAGGATAGTTATTACATTCTAAGGGGATTTCATTTAGTTTAGAAATTATGCATTCAAGTCTAGCTATTTCCAGTTTAAATTCAGTACAATCAACACATTCATGAGTAGAATCAATATGTACTTTAGAATTTCTTGAAGTGTCTACCATAAATGCACAGTTGGTAGTCGAGTTCGAACCCTCAATTTCAGACTTCAATTCAGACGTGTCTGACAATACCTCGAGCTTCTCAATACTATCAGCAGCAACATTCACAACCGGCTCTTCATCCCTGTAGTGACCCGAACTTTTCCATGTTTATATATATATATATATATTAAATGAAATTGTTATTTACATGATTAAGTGTTTCCAACATATTAAGCAATCAAACTTGTTAAGACTTGATTAATTGAAATAGGTTTCATATAGACAATTGACCACCCAAGTTGACCGGTGATTCACGAACGTTAAAACTTGTAAAAACTATATGATGACATATATATGGTTATATATATAGTTAACATGATATTATGATAAGTAAACATATCATTAAGTATATTAATAATGAACTACATATGTAAAAACAAGACTACTAACTTAATGATTTTGAAACGAGACATATATGTAACGATTATCGTTGTAACGACATTTAATGTATATATATCATATTAAGAGATATTCGTACATCATAATATCATGATAATATAATAATTTAAAATCTCATTTGATATTATAAACATTGGGTTAACAACATTTAACAAGATCGTTAAACTAAAGGTTTCAAAACAACACTTACATGTAACGACTAACGATGACTTAATGACTCAGTTAAAATGTATATACATGTAGTATTTTAATATGTATTCATACACTTTTGAAAGACTTCAAGACACTTATCAAAATACTTCTACTTAACAAAAATGCTTACAATTACATCCTCGTTCAGTTTCATCAACAATTCTACTCGTATGCACCCGTATTTGTACTCGTACAATACACAGCTTTTAGATGTATGTACTATTGGTATATACACTCCAATGATAAGCTCTTAGCAGCCCATGTGAGTCACCTAACACATGTGGGAACCATCATTTGGCAACTAGCATGAAATATCTCATAAAATTATAAAAATATGAGTAATCATTCATGACTTATTTACATGAAAACAAAATTACATATCCTTTATATCTAATCCATACACCAACGACCAAAAACACCTACAAACACTTTCATTCTTCAATTTTATTCATCTAATTGATCTCTCTCAAGTTCTATCTTCAAGTTCTAAGTGTTCTTCATAAATTCTACAAGTTCTAGTTTCATAAAATCAAGAATACTTCCAAGTTTGCTAGCTTACTTCCAATCTTGTAGAGTGATCATCCAACCTCAAGAAATCTTTCTTATTTACAGTAATATATCTTTCTAATACAAGGTGATACTCATATTCAAACTTTGATTCAATTTCTATAACTATAACAATCTTATTTCGAGTGAAAATCTTACTTGATCTGTTTTCGTGTCATGATTCTGCTTCAAGAACTTTCAAGCCATCCAAGGATCCTTTGAAGTTAGATTCATTTTTCTCATTTCCAGTAGCTTTATCCAGAAAACTTGAGGTAGTAATGATGTTCATTACATCATTCGATTCATACATATAAAGCTATCTTATTCGAAGGTTTAAACTTGTAATCACTAGAACATAGTTTAGTTAATTCTAAACTTGTTCGCAAACAAAAGTTAATCCTTCTAACTTGACTTTTAAAATCAACTAAACACATGTTCTATATCTATATGATATGCTAACTTAATGATTTAAAACCTGGAAACACGAAAAACACCGTAAAACCGGATTTACGCCGTCGTAGTAACACCGCGGGCTGTTTTGGGTTAGTTAATTAAAAACTATGATAAACTTTGATTTAAAAGTTGTTCTTCTGGGAAAATGATTTTTCTTATGAACATGAAACTATATCCAAAAATCATGGTTAAACTCAAAGTGGAAGTATGTTTTCTAAAATGGTCATCTAGACGTCGTTCTTTCGACTGAAATGACTACCTTTACAAAAACGACTTGTAACTTATATTTCTGACTATAAACCTATACTTTTTCTGTTTAGATTCATAAAATAGAGTTCAATATGAAACCATATCAATTTGATTCACTCAAAACGGATTTAAAATGAAGAAGTTATGGGTAAAACAAGATTGGATAATTTTTTTTGTTGTAGCAACGTGAAAATTGGTAACAAATCTATATTAATCATATCCTAGCTAACTTATATTGTATTATACATGTATTCTAATATATTATGTAATCTTGGGATACCATAGACACGTATGCAAATGTTTTGACATATCATATCGACCCATGTGTATATATTATTTGGAACAACCATAGACACTCTATATGCAGTAATGTGGGAATTAGCTATACAGGGTTGAGGTTGATTCTAAAAATATATATACTTTGAGTTGTGATCTAGCCTGAGACGTGTATACACTGGGTCGTGAATTGATTCAAGATAATATATATCAATTTTTTTTCTGTACATCTAACGTTGGACAACTAGTTGTAGGTTACTAACGAGGACAGCTGACTTAATAAACTTAAAACATCAAAATGTATTAAAAGTGTTGTAAATATATTTTGAATATACTTTGATATATATGTACATATTTGTTATAGGTTCGTGAATCGACCAGTGGCCAAGTCTTACTTCCCGACGAAGTAAAAATCTGTGAAAGTGAGTTATAGTCCCACTTTTAAAATCTAATATTTTTGGGATGAGAATACATGCAGGTTTTATAAATGATTTACAAAATAGACACAAGTACGTGAAACTACATTCTATGGTTGAATTATCGAAATCGAATATGCCCCTTTTTATTAAGTCTGGTAATCTAAGAATTAGGGAACAGACACCCTAATTGACGCGAATCCTAAAGATAGATCTATTGTGCCTAACAAACCCCATCCAAAGTACCGGATGCTTTAGTACTTCGAAATTTATATCATATCCGAAGGGTCTCCCGGAATGATGGGGATATTCTTATATATGCATCTTGTTAATGTCGGTTACCAGGTGTTCACCATATGAATGATTTTTATCTCTATGTATGGGATGTATATTGAAATATGAAATCTTGTGGTCTATTGTTACGATTTGATATATATAGGTTAAACCTATAACTCACCAACATTTTTGTTGACGTTTAAAGCATGTTTATTCTCAGGTGAATATTAAGAGCTTACGCTGTTGCATACTAAAATAAGGACAAGATTTGGAGTCCATGTTTGTATGATATTATGTAAAAACTGCATTCAAGAAACATATGTCGATGTAATATATTTCTATTGTAAACCATTATGTAATGGTCGTGTGTAAACAGTATATTTTAGATTATCATTATTTGATAATCTACGTAATGCTTTTGAAACCTTTATTGATAAAATAAAGATTATGGTTGTTTTAAAAATGAATGCAGTCTTTGAAAAACGTCTCATATAGAGGTCAAAACCTCGCAACGAAATCAATTAATATGGAACGTTTATAATCAATATGAACGGGACATTTCAATCCCTAGCCGAATTTTCAATCTCAACACTTGCATCACAATGATTACTCAAAGATTCATCAATAAAGCAGTCAGTATAACCTTAACCTCATTCATAGACACAGATGCAGACTCATCATTCTTATAGAAGTGAATTATATTTCTTCTATTAACTTGTTTTTGTTCCAAATCCTTCTCTCTCAACTTGGATATAAACCAATTAAGAGTAAGAACAATGTTGCAAACCCATGCTCTTGATTCAATATGCTCAACATATGTATCCCCGTTCATGAGGTAGTCCTTCCTTTAGAACTTTTATAGCTTGAGCTTGTGTCAGCTCAATTCCACAATTCTCCATCTTAGATATTAGATGATAATACCTCGTTATCGTGTCCTCTAAACTCTCAGTCCTCAGGGCCGTAAGATTTTTCCATTCATGCTTCAAAGTCTTTCCCTTATTTTTCTCCATTCCGTTATCCATTGCAATGAATAAAACCGTTTAACTTCTTAAAATATGACAAAAAGCTTGCGAAATATTGATAAAAACGGCCAAGAATTGACAATCTGAGTCAATTTGGATAAACGTATCAAGTTTTCTAGTGAAAACTTGACAAAATCTGAAAAAATTTGAATGTACGTGAATTTCTGAAAATTGTTCAGAAAAATAAACGAGATTCGTTAAAAATTTAACAGAAATTTTAACCGACCTTAAAATCCTTATGTTAAAAATCTAACTTAGTCGGTTAAAAGCTAAAAGACATGGACTTGATGGGCTTTAGTGCATAATTTGCTTTGAATTTTATTTAACTTGAACTGGGCTGGTTGATTAATGTTCAACTTGGGCTGAATGTTAATGTTGGGCTTATGAACTAAATCTGCTACAATTAAACCTTTGAGAAGTGAATTAAAAAAGAATGCTGAAGCAAAAATTCAAACTCTTGACCCTCTGTATCTCAACAAACAAATTAAGCCACCTAACCAAATTGATTTTCCGGTATAATATACCACCTAAATTGTTTTAAACCATTCGAAGATGCAATCTTATACAACAAAAGAATCACGATGAACAAAGGACTTGCAATAATTCTTTTTTTTATTATTATTATTTTCAGAATCACTGTTTCTTCACAGTTGGTCGACGGACGTAGGTATAACACAGTCGGTCGATTGTCGTCGTTACAATCGATCAAGGGTGGTCACAACTGGTCAATCGGGTATAAAAACAATCAATTGAATGGGCTTCGTCAGTCGATCGTGTGAGTCGTGACACTCAATCGAGAGAGTGTTACAGTCGATCAAGCCATCGAGGGTTGTATCACAATCGATCGACAGAGAAGACGGCCCGTTCTTGGTATTTTTGCAGAGTCCGGCTGTGTTTGCGGTGTGCGTGGTGGTCGATGGTGGAGGAGGCTCAAAACAGCGAATTAGGACTTAAAAACTTGCAAAAAGATGCATATTTTAATTCCTAACACATCTACACTTTTAGATATTCAAAACAAGCTCTTAATCTATGAAAACGGATTCGAATAAAAACTATTTTTTAAAACCGAAAAACTTAGATTTCTCAACGATTTGGAAACCAAAACAAGATCCGTAAATTGGAGAAGGTTTGTATGATGATAAGGAACGTCTTTCAATAAACAATTTCAAGATATAACACACGAAAACGTTTTTTGCAATTTTAGGGCAAAAACATGAAGGACAAAAAAAATCCAAATTTTAACGACTCAAAAACGAAAATCGCTGGAATACGATTCGATCCTGCAACTCCAGCTCTGATACCACTTTGTTGGAGCTATTCAGATCTTCGAATAAATTTTCTAGCGAATCGTTGACTTTCGGAGATCGATTTAGTCGAACTGGATCGTGTAGATTGGATTATATCGATGCCTAGAGTCGTTTATTCGACTTGTGGGGTTTGGGATCTGTTTTGGTAGAGAGAAAACATGACTGGAATCGAATGGGGTGATTAACCCTAAATTGTGAAGTTGAAACTCCTTATATACTGAATTGGGCTTCAGTCGATCTACTGGCCCGACTATCGATCAATGGTCTTCCTTTCACATGATTTAGCTTTGGTTGATGAGAACTCGGGACTTCTATGCACCAACACATGCTCTATATGAAATGTTCGGGCAAGAGTGTGCTTAATTTCTCGGTTCAAATTGAGCTTTTAAGGAGTCATCAAACATTCAAACGATTTAGCTAAGTATACTTTAAGATATACTTACAAAGTAGCCCAACAACCAATCAAAGTATGGGCACTTAAGCCCCAAACAATAATATTTTGACACGAATGACTGATCCAAAATGTTTTAGGCCGAGTATTGATCCAAAGATCTCGTATGTTTTTTCAAGCGTAATTTTTATTTCTAGTCATAACTTAATAGACTAACTGATGGAACTGGTTTATACACCGGAAATCGACAAATCCATCATGTACGTACCGCAAATACAAACAATTTTGTATTCAGTGGCGTACTTTTTTGTTGTTATATTTGTCCATATGCAATATTTTATAATTTCATGCAAAATATATTTGTTTACATGCGGTATTTCTCGATTACTTGCGATATACAAATGATGTTGCTTATTATTTGTTAATATTATTTGAAAGTTTTGATTGTTTTCAAATTATGTGGATTGTTTGTGAAAATTTTCAACTTTTGAGAAACTTCATATCTTTATGTCGAAGTTTATACTTGTGTGAAATTATGCATAAACTTGAGAGCAGTGGCGATTTCAGAATCGAAACTCAATGAGGTCTCGATTTTTTTCTAATGGTTATTTACTTAGAAAAAACTACAAATACGAAATATATATGTGTCCGACTAGTTAGATTTAGTAGTATCCTACGGTTTAAAGAAAAAATTATGAATTCAAAAAATATATTCCTCTTAGTTAAGTTTAATGAAAAGGTATTTTCAACACAAAAATTTCAAACTAGTGGTGTAGGGTAAGCTCCACTACTTGAGGTTCTTGGAAATGATGATAACTTTGTTTTGCTATTTATATTATAAGTAATACTCCGTAACTTTTTAGTTGTACTATAGATATTGAAAAATTTAACGCTTAGAGCGCTCTCAACGGAACCACCCTCACCACCGCCTAGCCAGTCGCCCAGGTGGGCGCCGATGGCACGACACCACCCAGGAGTCCGCCCACCTCATCGTTTCTGGTTTCGTCCGTTTGAATCATAATTGAGGACGGAGAATTGGTAATAAAAAAAAATGACCGTTTAGAAAGGAAAAAAATTTTTACAACAGCTATATCAACGGTTATGTGTGTTTTTTTTTTCTTTTCATTTAAACACTCTATATAAATCACAATACATTTACTCATTTTACACCACAAAAACTACACTCCATTCCAATTTACTTCATTTTTCTCTACATTTTTTTACAATCTTTTTTTTTCCACAAACAATGAGTTCCAAAAAAACCCCAAACAAAGGCAAATCGAAACAACGCTCTCAAGTTCAAGACCCGAATTCGGTCGGTCGCGACATGATGCAAAATTTGCTTGATCAATCGCAACAAAGTATCGGGTTTTCTCGCTTTGCAAATGCTAATGCATTTGCGGGTATGTTTCCAAACATACACACACAACAAACTCAACATCAACAATACTTCACCAACCAAAATTATCAACAACATATTCCCTATAATATCAACCAAGAATCTCAACCATTTCCCATTTACACGAACCAACAATCTTAACAACAATGTCAACAAAAATCCCAACAAACACCATATTATCCAAGTCTTCGTGACGAATCCGATGATGAAGAAGTTCCCGAAACTCCGCGCCATGTCGATGTCGAACCCGAAGAGGAACCGGTGGCCGATGTTCGAGGGGGAAAAGTTAGGTGTCCGAAAGTTCCTTGGACAGACTTGGAAACAAAAATTCTAGCCGAGCGTTATGTGTATGTTTCGGAACATCCGGATGCGGGAAACGACCAAACTTATAATTCATTTTGGGGTGAAGTCCGAAGACCATACAATTCGTTAGTTAAAGAGCAAAGGCGTGCGGATCAAATAAGTGGGAAATGGGCTAAAATTCAAAGAGATGTGAAGATTTTTATTGGTATTTATTCGAAGCTTGAGAAAATGTGGCAAAGTGGTTGTTCGGGGGAGGACATTATGAATGCGGCCCGAAAATAATTCAAACACCAAACCAAGGGCCGACAATTTACTTTTGAGGATGTGTGGCAAGTTTTGAGGGATTGCCCAAAGTTTATGGAAAGTGAAGGTATATCGGCTACCAACAAAAGAAAACAAGCCGATGAATTACCAATTCCAACGAGGCTAGTTCGAACCCGCAAATTAGCACGAACCCCGACCCAACCCAATTTGAAAATTTATTTAAAGATCACGAACCGACCCGACGTCCTCCGAGTCGAGCTAAAAGTCAAAGGGATTCGTACTCATCGGATACTGCGAGTCGTATGTCATCCGACGAAGTTCGGATAAAGATAGCTCAATCCGCCGAAGCATCTCAACTAGCGGAGACTAAAACCATGGAAAAACTTTGTGAAGAAAGCGAGACGAGAACAATATTGAAAAGTTTGAAGCTTCTTTCCAAACCGGTATCACGAGACTTGCCTCCCGACGAATACGAAATGATCATGAGTTATCGAGCGAGACTTAAGAAAAAATATGCTAAGGAATTGGCACCTCCGGACAACGACGACGAGTAGTTTATTTGTAGTATTTTTATTTGTAGTATTTTTATTTTTATTTATTTTTATTGTAACGTTTTTTTTTAAATTATTGTAACTTTATTTTTAATGAAATTTTAGTTTTACATTAATGATTTTTATGTTTAATTTTAATTATTTAATTGTTTAGAAAAAATAAAAAAGTAACAAAGAAAAATGGAAGAAGAGTGTAACTGTTGAGACTTGAGAGTGTTTAGTCCTGGGAAGCAAGTGCTGATGTGGCGTTGAGATGGCGTCCTGGAGGATTAAGGCGAAACAATTGGGAGTGCTCTTATGAAGGCTCATTTTTATCTCAAACTAAGACATAATTAATGAATCAGGATTTATGATACATGATGCATTTGGAAGTACGTAAGCTTATAAAAGGACTGCTAGCTGTTGGTAATCAACTCCAGGCATTGAAGGTATGATTTGTATTTTAGATCACACTGCCTTTCTCTTACAACCATATATGTTACTCTAATTCTTTGAATCATGTCAAATCATCAAATTTTGTGTGAATTATCTGAGAAATGTAGACAGGAAGACAAAAGTTGATAAAAAGTTCTAGAAAAAACATGCAAGAGAAGTTATGTAAGGCAAATCGAAAGGACGAACGATGCAAAATTGCAATTAACCCTAAATTAAATTAACAACGTTTAAACTACTACGATGTACAGAGTATACTTTCTATTTTAATCCGTGATAGCGGAATCTTCATTTTAATTATTGTCAACCATTAAATCGATCTTCACTTCTCTGTACACATAGTATACTTGCTACCTTAATTTTTTATTGTCATTTTGGTGCACGAAATAATAATTAAATTTTTTTTTAAAAGTTCTCTTTGTGAAATTCAAATTTTGTTGATGTCTTGTGTGAGAAATCAGAAGCTAGTTGTTTTAGCTCTTTTGTTAAAGCTGGTGCTCCACAATAGAATACTCCTGCAATATTTCAAGATATTATAGTTAGTAAACATCACATGACATATTTACATGATGCAAAACAATAACAGCATTCTTTATACAAAACTATAATTATTATTATCTTAATATATTTTGACACAATATTTTGTTCTATTTATGATACTATAGTTTATTTTTCAAATTTAAATAGCTAAGGGACTGACCTATTCGGGAGCCCATGTGATTCGCAGCAATCTGCTTGTACACATTCCTCCAGTTCGGTTTCGCAAAGTAAGACTGAACCCGAGTACCCGAAATAACATCAACACCATTTTTGGCATGATTTAGTGACTGAAGCATAGTAATCAAGGCCGATCTCGCATCACCTTCCTCAAAAACACTTGAACAATAATTATGCATCTCTATGACACCAGCTTTGTCCATTTCAGCAGCATCATTCATAATACCTTTGAACCAATCATATGAATCTTGTTCGTTAGTAACCCAATAAAAGTAAGCTCGTGTTGTTTTAAAACTCTTTGCGGATTTCTTATTTTGTATCGTGCCACCATTTTCCAAAACACGGTATTCCTCTTCTTTGGCTTTCATGTTATTTACAATGTCTTTTACGATGCTGATCATAGGGGTCGCTCCAATTCCTAACCCTACTAGTAAAACCACGTCGTATTTCTTGTAGTCTTGTGCTGGAGCTCCATATGGTCCGTCGATTAAAATATTCGGGAACCTGTAAAAAAAAAATCATTATTTGGAAATAAGTATCAAAGATTTGGAGCATGGGTCCAAATGGGCTGGTTAAACAGATCAACATTTGCCAAAGGCTGTTTAGTGTACTTGTACATGCGAATAAAAACATATATGTATGGGGAATTGATATTTGCATCATCAAAATTGATAAATTCAACACAATTGTGCATTAAGTACTTGAACAGTACAAGTAGTTATTGCACAATTGTGGGAGATTTATCAGTTTTAATGGTGGAAATATCATCATCAATATGGGAATCTGGAAATACTATAAAAATCTTACTTTATATTTTCTCCTAGTATCGTTTCAGCTCTCTGGAGCCCACGTGTCACATTACTTGCAGGTTTACATACCTACAAACAATCACAAGAGACATGTAATGTAAGGTGATTATTTTCGCCCATAATTATCAAACTTGTAAACTCATATTTCTTATTATCCGTGATGCACCAACCAAGTAAAAGATTATGTACCTTCGAAAAGATTTTGGTTATTTGGTTAGTCCAATCACCAGCACTCCGAATATGCACACTCAGGTGGTTATCACCAGGTGCAGAAGTAATGGAAAATGGGTGCCTGTGGTCACATGATAACTTGGTTACGTTGCATATATCTGAGTAAAATTATTACCCGAATGGCTGTATTCATAATTATTAGTGTTAATGCAGAATACTCGAGGTACAACTCACCATTCAAAAGGTGAGATAGCAGCACAGTTGACAAACATGTATTGTCCACTCTTGTATTTGAATCCGGGAGGCTTTGACATTGTAAGTGCCAACACATTTCGAGAATTTTGAGAGTAAACAGCCGCCTTTAAGACACAAGTGATCATTACATATATTTTCTTTTGTATTAATGAAAAAAGTATAATTAACATATATAAATTCAATATGTCATATATGCTCAAACATGTGTAAAGATCATTTTATGTCATCCGACTCTTTTGGGTGGGTCTTGTGGGTTTCCAAAGAAAATACAGGGTTGGGGTGTCCTTGCCAAACATACACCTTTTAACATAAAGTGGGTAGATTAGCAGGGACACTTTAACCATATGTTCTCCAACCCTACCCGGTGAAGGTTTGATCAATGCCTCTAAAATACCTTCACTGGTACCTCATATATGAGGGGAACGAGGATCGAACCTGCGCCAATAATAATTGGCAAGGCTTCCATATATGCGATCTAGCCTCTAAGGCAACCGGTACCACTGAGCCATTGACTTGTTGATTATGCATTGAAAACTTGCACTTAGGGCGTACATGATATTTGAGAGGGCAAAGTTGAACACCTGAATGTTAGATTATACCTTAAGTATCGTGACTGGCTTGATACCAGATCGGAACACCCTGATCAATCTCTCACAAGCATAAAGCGAAATCGGAACAGCCAGGTACATCCACGTCTGCATCCCCAAAAACATAGTTACAAATGTTTGCTGCATCTATAAGACAAAACTATATATGTTTACTAAAATGAGAGCGCAAAAAGGAACTAACCGTCTTCTTGTACCATTCCTTAGTAAGGTAAATCTTGATCCCATGAACAATGAGCAACGCGTAAACAATAACAAAAAAGTGATGGGAATACCAAAAGGCATTAAATCCTGTTAGTTTCTTTAGAAATGTTGGTAGCTTGACTTTGCTTCTTCGTAGCCAGGGAGTTGCTAGTGTAAAAGCTATGGCCATTAGTACTACCATTATTATTCCTGTATACCCTTCTGTTTCCTTCACAAAATGCCAATAGTTTTTGGCCTGTTCCCCGAAAAACTGTTGCAACGGTTCGTACTCCTCCTTCGTTGCATGAATTATTCGTGGGAAGTCGCACGTTAAATGGGTTATCACATGTAACCCTACTCCTATTGCAATCGCTATTGCAATTACCTACAACAATATAGTTCCCATTACATACGAGTTTAGTAATCACAATATGACCCACGTGTTGGTGATTTTAAAGTCATCTAACAATCATTTTAGATAACTGGAATTTTTTTGAAAACAAGAGTCATCTAGTTATACTTAACAATGGGTTTGAAGAGTGTGGACAGTGCACGCGCATAACAATTGACTAGACACTGTCGCAGAAATTGCTGAGGTCAACAGGGCCGCGCCCCCTTGAGGGGTCCAAGGGGCAGCGCCCCTGTTGGGATCCTGTCAAAAGTCGCAACGTTTCGATTAATGACTTTTCCCACCAAATGAAGGGTTATATGTTTTGGTTTTTCAATCGAATATAACCGACTTTCCCTCTAGAAAACAGTTACTTGCTTTTCATTATGAACTAACAGAAAATACAAATTCTCTCATATACTTTGGATTTAAATATTCTTGTCTGCAATCAAATCTCGTTCTTTTCTTATCCCAATTAGGATTTCGTGATACCGGGGCTTGTAGGTCGAAATACTTAATTGAGAAAGTGATTTCATGATTCAAGAACCAATCGGATTATCAATTACAACCTTGTTTTCCTACAGACCCGACGGTCAATTTTCCGAATTTTAAGGGCGGAACTTTATGTATCTTCTTGGGAGCGAAAAGGATAACAAGACATATGGCTGCAATTTTTTTTTTACCTTTATATATAGTAAATATTACACTAATAACTGGAAATAAGTTAGATAAACATCCAAACACTACGAGTAACGCAAGGCATTTTCCAAATGTTAAAAATAGTAGACTTACTTTGTGGAAATTAAGATTGTCATCAAAGGGAACTGCTACACCCAACCGGGTCTTGTTCCTCAACCAAGTAATCGTGTTTCGACAAACAGGTAACAATATAATCGCCATGTTCAACTTTAAAGTCTCGGCTGCTCCTTTAGCTACACATACACACGGTCCTAACAGATCGTACACTTCTCTTTTCGTGTATTGAATGTATTTCCATGTAAACAAACCAGCCATCACGCCTATCCAAAGTACAAGTACCCAACATCTTTGCCAATTATCTAGTAAAAAGTACTTAAACTCTTCATACCGTCTTTTTATAGTAGTACCAGGCGTCGTTTGCAGCTTTTGACTCAACATTTGGCTCAAGTTTTTGTTTTCTCCACTCGCATTATCTTGTGTTGACGCTTGTAACAATAGCGTTTCCAAGTCATCGATCTGTTTAACATTATCATCATTAGCACTTTTATACCATATCAGAGTAGCTTTATATTATCACATATAAATATAAATGATATATACCATGATGTAACCCTGGTTGTTAGGATCTAAATGTTCCATGATCAAAGCTGTGTATTCATCTGCTTGTTTTTTCATATTTGATAACTTGTTCGCTGACGCACTCGCGTTAATAATCTGCATCACATGGGTATCAATTATTAGTAACATTAACTAATCTTAATTTAAAATATAAAATTCTCTAATCCACCACTAACCACCCTTATGGTTCTTGTGTATTGTACCTAATGTTTACTCTGAAGAGTGATGATATTTCAACAGTTATATTTTACTAAATCCACCAGTAAATATATTTATTAATTCTAAATGCACATTTGCAATAAATTTATAAAAAAAAATATAATGAATTTATCACTAGCCATTTCTGCGCAAAGATAATAGCAAGTATTATATACCTCTCTAACTTCATCTTCTGTGATCTTACCATCTGCATCCTTATCAACCCTGTATTTATTTTCTTAATATTAGTTCTTAAAAATAATATCAAAAGATAATAGTTCCTCCAAACAGAAAAATGATTTAAAAAAAAAAAATATCTTACATTTCAACAAAAGTTCTTAGCCTTGAATCAAAACCTTGATCATTAATTTGCTCCCAAAATTCCTTCAATTGTTGCTTGTTAATCATGCCACCGTCTATATTCCTCTTACGGGTAAGAGAATCGAATAAGTCTCCGGCGAACTCTTCTGATTCTTTGTTCATCCCTATTATATTAACAATTAACAAAATTAATAAAATCAAATAAATAAGAACTGCTTCAATAAATCATACATAATATGTACACTATGAATTACTACAACTTACCAATGCATTTACCAAAAAGTTCACGTGGCAACAAGCCATTGGTAGTTTCAGTTAATTTATCAAACCGCTTATCAACGGCTATCCAATTTCCGCCACCCTCTTTCTGGCTAATAAATTTGAACCCCTTGAGTGCTTGAGTCGCAATGTTCTTCGTCCTGTTTAAACGGCCAACTGGCCGTTTAGAGGACGAAGTAAACCGTTTCAGCTGTTGAGACGCTTTTTTGATTTTCACTGAAGCAGTCCTCGCCACAGACGATCTATAATATGATGGTGTTTCAGTCCCCTTATCTAACAAAGTTAGTTCAGGGTCTTCCACGTCATCATGAATGTCTAACGTGACTTTTGTACTGCTCCCAGGGGCGCCATCAGGAATATCAAACGTGGTGGTTTTTCGGCCACCTGTTTTATTCGATGGCGCCTCGTTTTTGTCCACTCCGACAACTTTTATGTCGGAGTGGTAATGATCATCAGAATCCATTTTTTGCATTTGTTAGTACAAATAAAGTGTATAACGAACAAAAAAAGTAGGTGAGTATATGATAATATGAATTGAAGACAACGTGAAGGATAATGGTGTGACTGTATGTATAGTTTTTTGTTTGGTTGAGGAAATGAAGAATGAGAGGCATCCCACTTATATGGTGAAAAACGTGTATGAGGGATAAAAAAATTCAATCAATGAGTTGTCTAACCTGCCGATTGCTTTTTTTTTTTTTTTTTTATTACGAGTATTTGTTTTTAATTTTTTCCATATGAATATGACATATCATAATAATCAATAACAATATGTCAACTTAACGATGTTAATAATGATTTTCTGCGTATATTTATCTATATATCTTTAGATAAGAGCATTTACCGTTTGTTCAAGAATGTCTTTTACAATTTTTTTTAACGTGCCCAATCAAAGCCTTACACAAACATTTTAGAGTTGTTAAATGCTGAAAATACCCTTTTAATGCCCTTTATTTCCTTTGTATTGGATTCCTCTCTATAGTCCACAAATTTTCAGATCCTTCCATCCCCACTACTCTCCACCCTGTTTTCAACGACCAACAAACCCCAACCATCAAAAACCTGGCCTATCCATCACCGGCTCTTCACCTACTGCACCCATCCACCTCCATTGCCTCTCACGCCGCAGTGGTGGAACTAGGATATTTTTCACCAGGGGCAACAACAAAAAACTTAAAACCGTAGCAATTTTTTTGGACAAAATATGGAAGTTTTGGGGCAAAAAATTGAGGTTTTTAGACAAATTATGAAGGTTTTTGAGCAAAATTTGAAGGTTTTGGGCAAAAGTCGGAGATTTTTGGGCAAAATTTGAAGATTTTGGGACAAAATATGTAGGTTTTAGGGCAAAAAAAGTCCACTGGGGGCAAAGTCGAAAAACCAAAAAATTTTATACTGAAAAAAAATTAACTGGGGGCGGGCGCCCCCTCTGCCCCCAAGTAGTTTCACCAGTGTCTCGCGGTCTAACATCACAATCGTCCATGAAATTTAATTTGTTATATAAAAACTTAATGTTTACTTAATACTATCTCAGTATCTCTCACTAAAAATTGACAAATATAAGATTTTTACTAAATATTAAGGTATGTAAATTTTTTCATAAGTTTGACTAAACTAATTTTAAATTTTAAATAAATTTTGTACACAAATATTATGTACAATAACCTGGAATATAACATCTCAATTTACTTGAACCCTGAAACTTCTTATTTGAAAGGGTTTTTCCATAAGGCCACTTGGTATCTTCCGTTAAAGTGATATGTCAACAATTATTAAAGTTTAAGGAAGATTGGAAGTATTTCGTTAAAGTGGCCGCCAGCCATTCCTTCAACGGAAAAAAGGCAATTGTGAAACAAGGCCCCACATAACTCTTTTATTTAATATCACGTGCACACTCTTCTTATTTAAATAATAATTGGTTGAATAATTTTAAATTATATTTATTTAATAAATTTAAATTAGTTAAAGTTTGAAATGAAATGTAAGATAGTGAGGAATAGTGAAAGGAATGTTAAAGTGTTTGAACTGATGTGGTGCTGATACGGAGAAGAGAAGTTATGTTAAAGTTGTGAATGATAAGAAGTGGCATAACACTAAATTAAGAGGCTTTTAATTATATTTTTAGTTTATTTGAATTTTATAAATAAGAATTACTCCCTCCGTCCCTAAATTATTGTCCAGTATTCCATTTTGGGATGTCCCAAATTAATTGTCTACTTCCATAAATAGAAAGGAAAGGAGATATTTCATTGGTGGATATGGAGAGAGAAGATATTTCATTGGTGGAGAAATAAAGTTAGTGGGATTTTCTAAAACTGTGTGTTTTTTGTCTGGGGACAATTAATCTGGGACGGAGGGAGTATATGTTTACTTCTATTAGTTTTTCCGTTGCGTGCTAATAATTACTACTATTTAATATTGATGATAAATAATAAATAATTATAATTACTTCGAAAACGTCATTAATCTAGTTCACACGGTGTCATGGCTGATCATAATTTCAAAGCCATGAAACTACGAAACGAATATTTTATTATATCCAAACTAATATATTTTATTATTTATTATTATACAAGCTAATCAATAGTGTGTAGACTATAGTGTGTATATATATAATATAATATAATTTGATTGTGTTTGTTGGGTTTGATCCCGTTGAGAATATTTTTTTTTTTTTTTTTTTTTGAAGAAATCAACAATTAAAGCGACTCGAATTCTAATTTTAAATGTGAAAATCGAATATAAACGATAAAAGGGGTGTTGATTTGCATTCGGTTCGTTGCCAAACTTTTGACGATGATCTTGAGTGTATTAGACATGCCTTTTTATCATGTGAAAAAGTATGAAAAATATGGACAAGAATATTTGATTGGTGGGGTGTGGCTCTTCCTTCGAGGGTGAATCTAAAAGATTTACTTGACGGTAAATGGGACAATTTAGTTCGTACTTGGATAAAAACTTATGGCAAAGGATAATATGGACAAATGTGTATCTTATTTGGAAAAATCGGAAAGGGAAGGTCTTCAAAAACAAATGTTGGAACGTGCCGATTGCGGTGAGCGAAATACAATTTAAGAATTTGGAGTGATTTCTAAAAGATGCAAGTCAAGGATTATCGATTGGCATAGTTGGCTTCATAATCCTCATTCTATTTCATGAATAATTTGGTCGTGATAAATTGTACATAGTGTGTCTAGTTGTTGCGATCTTGGCATCTTCGTGTGTTGTATGTATTGTAGACTTTGGTAGTTGCTACATATTGCGCTACCTTTGAGTTAATTATAAAATTACTGTTGCCTTTAAAAAAACAAAATAAAAGGTAGAGAAATTTATCATTGATGATTCTTGTGGTTATAGCGAAAAAAATGCCTTATTCCTTTATATTTGTTATTTACGTAGGTGATCCTTTGATTGATATATTTGATCCTGGTTGGTCCTTTTTGTTAACGATCCTTCATTATAATATCTTTATGCCTTAGTCCTCTATTTATTTTAACCAATATTTAAATTTTTATAATTAATAAATATCTAATCTTCTATATAGTCTAATAAACCTTTAATATTTTGACATTATCATTAAGTTAAATTACCCTTTATTTTTCATAATAATGATGTCATAATTATATATTAATTTAATTAAAAAAATAATACAAAATCTTTTATAAAAGGAATTAATAATCTCTCCTAAATTGCAACTTTTTTTCTTCAAAAAAAAATCAAAAGGCGTTTATTATTATTAATAATTATTATTATTATTAAAAATATAAATATAAATATTCAACTTTGAGCGAACTTTATGTTTGTAAAATCAACGACAAGTTTCTTAGTCGGAATCCGTGGTTCCACGGGGCAATAATCTAAATGACTTTAACATTTATATTCACTTAATACCTAAAACATATCATTAAATTGTTTCGTTTAAACAACCCATGTTTCCACGAGTCATTTCACTAGTCTAAATCTAAATCCTAAATATATTTTAAAGTTCAATATGTCATCATTTTATTAAATTAACGTACACGTATATGTGGTGCAAGTGTTTGAATATAAGACTAAAACTTTATTACTTGAATAAACTTTCAAAAACCTATTGTGTATATAGTATTCTATTTTTGCTAATTTTATGATATTTTTATTTTATGTCATCAAAATAAAACAATCACATTATATTCATATATTAGTTTTATTAGCTCATGCGTTGCACGACAGTTATAAAAATTAATATTCGATAACATTAGTATTGATATTTTATCAAATGTATAATACAATTACAATGAAAAATAATTTATTACTAATAATATTTGTATCGAAAACATTTGTATTGAATACAATCGTGAGCCTATGAATTGCACGACAGTTATATATATTAGTATTCAATAACGTTAGTATTATTATTTATCAAATGTATAATCAATTTCAATGAAAAACCGCTTATTACTAATAACGTTTATATAGAAAACATTAGTATTAAATACTAACGCCATAGATTTTATGATTCTATTTATGTGGCGTATTCTTTATTTATAAATATAAATATAGTAGCTAGCATTTAATTATTAAAATATTAAACAGTAATTAATTTTAATTCATGTTATACTAATATTATTAATGGATAAGATATGAGTATTTATTGTATTTAAATTATGATCGTGATTCTATATATTTAATTAAAAATAGAATATCATGAAAATTACATACATGTAGTTTATGGAGTTATTTTAGAGAGTTATTATTATTTAATTCAATGCCTTTTTAACCGAACAATTTAAAAATAGAACGTATGCACATTGTTTAAATTTATTTTCAAAATTGAAAATATGCACATTGCTCAAATTTCTTTCCTTAGGCTACAAAATGATATAGAAAAAATAACCCTTTTTATCTTTTTATTATCATATTATATTACTTTACTTTACAATATTAAAATATATATTAAATATAAGTATTCTATTTTTATTTAAAGACAAAATTCATTACTCGTCCCTAAACTTTACATCAAATTTGACTCCATGTTCTTTTTCTTTTTTGTGCATTTCTCGTCCCTAATGTATCAAAACACTACATCCCTCGTCCTCTCGTCTACTTCCTGTCTATTTCAGCCGTTAAGTCAAGCATGTGCAAAACATGTGAGGGTGTTTTAGTCTTTCTTTCTCTTTGTTCCCTTTACCCCTTCCTTATCTACTTCTCCCTAATTCATCCCTAAAAAAATATAAACCCTAATTTCTAATCAAGAAACCAAATCAATTTACCAACACCCTTAATTAAATCACTAACACAAACACAATTTATTACACGATTACACTTTCTGATCTTCACTATAGATTATTCAAAAATCAGATTACAATATTAAAAAAAGAAGCATCACATTCATATGTTCATTCTATATTTGTTCACGTATTCATGAGGGGGGATGATTCTCACACACACTTTTTTGATCCTCACACACCTATTTTAACCTTTTACTCTTCTAATAATACTCAATTGGTGTGTGAGGATCAAAAAAGTGTGTGTGAGAATCATCCCCTATTCATGAGCTTTATAATACAAATTCAATATTTGATCATTAACAAAAATTTATGAGCATGAGTTCGTGATCTTATATAAAACCGAAGCTTCGATGATCATCAACTTACATCAACAGCAACAAATTTGTAGAGATTTGATCTCGAGTTCGTCGCTATAACGACCCGTCCTAATCCATCTGGACGAATACATTACATTTGGTTACATCGCGAGGTACTTGACCTCTATATGATACGTTTTACAAACATTGCATTCGTTTTTAAAAGACAATCTTTCATCACATCGAAAGTTGACAGGCATGCATACCATTTCATAATATATCCAATCTATAATTGACTTAATATTAATCTTGATGAACTCAACAACTCTAATGCAACGTCTTTTTGAAATATGCCATGAATGACTCCAAATAATATCTCTAAAATGAGCAAATGCACAGCGGAAGATTTCTTTCATACATGAGAATAAACATGCTTTAAAGTGTCAACCAAAAGGTTGGTGAGTTCATTAGTTTATCGTAATCAATCATTTCCATAATTTTAATAGACCATAAGATTTCATTTATTCAATAATCATGCACTAGCAAGTGTTTAAAATTCATTCATATGGATTGAACACCTGGTAACCGACATTAACAAAATGCATCTATAATATCCCCAAACATATAAACATCGAAGTACTCAAGCAGTTCAAATTCTCTGACTGGGGCTTGTCAAGGCCCATAGATCTATCTTTAGGATTCGCGTCAATTGGTGGCAATTATAATAAACACCAATTCTTAGGCTACCAAGTTCAACAAGAGCGATATCCGGTATAACAATTCAACCATAGAATGTAGTTTCGATTACTTGTGTCTATTTCGTAAAACATTTATAAAAGCAGCGCATGTATTCTCAGTCCCAAAAATATATATTGCAAAATCATTTAAAAATGGAGCAAATGAAACTCAATATACAATAATTTGTAGTAAAAATATGCATACGACGGAACTGAACAATGCAGGGTTGACCTCGAATTCACGAACCTATATCAAGTATATATATTAACACATATACTTGTAATCAATTAAATTCATATATTATATCTTAAATTATATACCTTATATATTTAATTTGTATATATTTAAAATAGTTAATATTTATATAGTTTAATATTATATTTAAAATCAATAATTTGTTATATGTAAATATTTATATAAATAATCTTAATATATATAATTATATGAAATATTATGATAGTTGTAATATATATACTCTTATATAGAAAATATTTATTTGTTATAATAATATTGTTAATATCAAAGTAGTAATCATAATAATAATATTAATAATAATAATAATAATAATAATAATAATAATAATAATAATAATAATAATAATAATAATAATAATAATAATAATAATAATAATAATAATAATAATAATAATAATAATAATGATAATGATAATAATACTACTAATACTAATAACTATAAAAATAATGATTTTACTAATAATACTAACATTTATTTTAATAATTATAATGATAATAATAATGATAAGAATAATAATAATGATAAGTAAATAAATTAAATAACTACCTCAAAGAACTAGTCCCAAAAATAATGCCCAAGTCCGGGTTTGAACCCGCGACCTCCCGCTAACTCGATAACACTTTTAACCATTCAACCATTTCTATTTTTCTGATTAATATCCCATTTCAATTATAGTTAACCCGTTTTAATTTGCTTCAATTTCTTCCTCATTAATCACTCTCATGATCGTGAGTTTCTTGTGTCCTCTTCTTCGTGATTGTACAGAAACAGAATCACTTGTATCACATTAACACAATCATCATCGAATTCATACTTCACGATCATCATAATATCATCATCTTTATCATTACCTTATGACATCACCATAATACTCATACGTTCCATTCATCGCTATCATTATTTTATGAAATCATCTAACATAATATCTAGTATCACCATTATTATTTCGTTCATAATCATCACCTAATTACCTCTATCCTTAAACAACACTTTAAAATGTCATGTTCTACCTCGTATAAGAAACTTGGTTGGCTGCTATGAAAGCCAAATTTTTACGGCCCAAAACAAAGACATATGTCTCGGCCCAAAACAACCTTAAAGGAGTTTGGTTCCCTTCCCTCTCGTTAATACCGATCGAATAAAAAAAATGTGGTAGCTAACTTCCTGTGTCACGCATTGTTTAATCAAATTTCAATCACATCATCTTTTTAAAGTGTTTTATTTTGTCGGCCACCAAATCCCTTTTATTCCTTGTGTTTGTCGGTTGAACATAAACCCCAAAGGGGTACGGCTCTTGTAGCCATGACACACCCAACATACAGCTCATTCTAATAATATATATTCCTTTTTCTTTGTATAACAATAATATTTAGGTTTGTTATCTTGCTTTTCTTCAGTCCCAAGAATAACTGGCCTAAAATTGTATTTCCTAAAATTCGGTGGACTCAAACAATTACTTTCCTCAGTCCATTTATTTGATTTGGAGGTCTAGTGGTGGTGGTTTGCCACGGTGGTTTCGCTGATAGGTGGTGAAAGGTGACGGTTGTTGTTGTATAAGTTGGATTGACCAAGAAACAGAATAATCGAGCTTGTGGGTTTTCGATAATGGTGTCATGTTGTTAAGGTGGTGATCGTTTTTTATGAGAGTGATCGAATGTAATAGTTTCAGTGGTGATGATTGATAAAGATTATGATCAAGGGTGGTGTTAAATGGAAATCTAGAGGTGATGGTAGTAATGGTGTTGATGGTTGTGAATAAGTAAACAAGAAACATGAAATTTTCATAGTGACGGTTGCCAAAAACAGAAGCAACGAAAATAAACTACAGCATATTACGTAGGATTGTAATGGTGTTTTGGGTTTCATTTTGCAGTACAACAAAAGGATGTTCGAGCTTGTTTCATGGACTGAAGAGTAATGGTGACGTAGGAATTGCAGTAGGGTTGTTTGGGTTTCGTTATTGGAATTCTTGGATTTGCAGTAAAACATAAATGGGTTACGTATAGCAGTCATACGATGGTGATTTTGGAGTTGAAAGGGTGGTTGATGGTGGCGTTTGGTGGTGAGGTTTATGGTCGTGTGATCGGTTTGATGAAGACAATGGTTTGATCGAGTAGTAACTTGTGTATCGAGTAGGTTATGTTAGTTAGTTGATGATGGTGGCTTCAAGAATGGAAGAAGGTGGTAATGGTAGTTCTTGAACACTTCTACTGCAATAACGAGATGATCATGGTGTTTTGGTGTTCGAGTAAATGAAGTAGAAACAAGAGATGGATTAAGTTGCTAGGGTGTTAGGTGTTGTTGACAGAAAAAGAAAATGATGTTTGTGATTAAAGTCATACATGCATATATATAAAATATCACTAGATGAAACACAGTACACATTATAATATAATTACAATTTAAAACGTGGGTTAAGATATTAGCAGCCCATTTCTTTAACTTTTACTTACAGACAGTTTTAGTAGGGATATTATTTCATACTCCGTTGTAACTTAGTGGCGAATAAAAATGTTCAGAAAAATTCCATATTATCAAAATTAACTATATTTATTTATTTTGGTTATTATGGTATAAAATTCGATCCTTAATACGTTAAATAAAATTTACATCAACTGTCCTTCTCAATTATGGATAAAATATAAAAAGTGTTAAAATTTAATAACTAGATCCTAAATACATTTTTAGTAAGCCAAAAATTTATAGAACTCATTTTTGGAACACCGTTTATTTTAAAATAATTTATGTTTGAATTTAACTTGCTTAATATCAATCGGAACATCAACGAATATTACAATCGTTTAATATTTATTTTTAATATATTTTATTTATATATATATATAAATATATTTTTAAATAATAATTATTATAATATCCTATTTTTATTTTATTAATTTTAATAACAATATCATATAATACTTCAAGTTATATTTCAAATTATTATTTACATATATACACACATATCTTATTTACAATTAATTGTTCATGAATCGTCGAAAATGGTCGGAGGTCAAATGAATGCTAGGAAATAGTTCAAAAATTTTGAGACTCAACATTACAGACTTTGCTTAACGTTTCGAAATCATATAAAGATTAAGTTTAAATTTGGTCCGAAATTTTCGGGTCATCACAGTACCTACCCGTTAAAGAAATTTCGTCCCGAAATTTGATTAGGATGGTCATGGCTGACAATAAGTATGTTTTCATGACGAAAATGAGTTGATAAATAGAGTTTTATCATTATTGATTAATATAGATAAAACAATTTGATTATGTGAAGCGTACGAGTGAAACTGTCACAAAATAGCAGAATGAGGAAAATAAGTTTCGTCATATCTTTTGACGTAGTCATGATTGAATTCCAGAATTCAAGGAATTTGAGATAATCTTTGAAATCTATATAAGATTTGATTCTTCGGTGATTAAGGAAATTAGGATCCTCTTTGGTTAAATGCGATAATCTGTCCCGATTGTTCTGTTTGACATTTCACTATAAATCCAACCCTCTTCGTTTCCTTTATATTTTGGAGATCCATTCTCTTGTTTTCTCTTCCCGAATTTAAGTCAAGCGAAAAATGGTCCAAAATTCGTAGGTATGAAGTTTCGAATGAACAGGACTATCGTTCTAAGAGAGAAATTGTAATATTACGATCTTGATTGGTTAAATTACCATAATTTAAGAGAAAAGATAGAACTATCAAGAAAATATGTTCTTGATATGTTTATAGATTAGATAGAATGTAAGATTCATGTAACATGGCACATGATGATGGTAGGGTCTGTGAATCATCATGTTCCATTAGAAACTCAGCATGACTTACTGTAATATAATCACGTTGATCAAGTATCATTATATTATACTAACTCATGCATCAGTTTCCAACACTACTTCAAAAACATTCATATTTTAAATTTGAATCTTTTTAGAATTAGAAACTAAAACAGTTCCTTTCTGATGTAACGCTGATATCACGAAGAGATAAATAATTTCAGATAAGAATAGTTGTGAAGATATCCTCAGAAATATCGAGGATATTTATAATGAAAGATACGATGAAATCTTAGAATTTCTAATATCAAAGAATGATAAAGAAGATTTGTCCGTAAAGATTTAGAGTCAGGAGCAAGGTATTCGTTAATAACTTCAGCAGATACTGAATCATTTGAATTCTTTGGAGGCAAGTTTAGTCTTTGTGATTTGTCTACAGTCTCCTTCATAGTTTCGCATAATCCACTTTTCGGTACCAACTTTTCTGAGCTTTGCCAACATACTATTCCTTGTCATCAAACTTCTGACGGTTAAGGTCGTTTACGGTTGTCTACAGTTTCTGCTGCTTCATTCAGCTTTTTCAAACTTTGGAGTATTGATTCGCAGACTGGGTGTTTTTCAGAATTTCAGAATGGAAGATCATACTTCTAAGGGATAAATGTTATATATATACATATAACTATTGATGTAGAAACACTGCGAGATTCAAAATACTGACTGCTGATTCCTGGTAGTTGGTATGGCAATTATTGTTACAAGATGTAGATGAGTACATGATAGGGTTTCAATGAATATAATAATTTTTCGAAAAGTCAAAGATCAAAGATGTTGTTGGTAAGTTTACTGCTAATGTGGCGGAGTATAAACGGTTCTCCGATAACGTTGACGAAAGGCAAACTTATATATCAAGGTTATAATAGAGTTTATTCGAATGAAAAGTCGAAATTGATTTGCTGAAGCTGTGACAAAATTGGCTATTTTGGAACGGAATTGTAAAGTTATTTTCGGTAATAATAACGCCAAAGGAGCTAGAACAGATACGTGTTAAACGTTTACTCAGATTCCGAGTGTTTTCAGGTGTAGGACTATGCATAAGTCTTTCTTCGTAGGTAACATGTGGTTGAATCATCCTCTCGATTGAGGTGTTTTCAGGAATCGTGAAAGGTTTGAACGCAGATTGTAATCGTCAAGATACAAATGAGATTGTAATCGTCAAGATACAAATGAGGTTTAAAATGAAATCAAGTGGCAAACTTGAAGAATTGGTTAGTTTCATATGTTATAATCAATATTTTAATTCATTTTAATTGTCTAATGTTGGTAGTCCACAGTTAATAGTCCACAATTAGTAGTTCCATAATTCATATGTAGTTTAATATATAATATTCGAATTAATTAATACGTATCGTGACCCATTGTATACATGTCTCAGACTCGATCACAACTTAAAGTATATATATTATTTTAGAATCAACCTCAACCCTGTATAGCTAACTATATCATTACCGCATATAGAGTGTCTATGGTTATTCCAAATAATATATATATATGCGTCGATATGATATGTCAAAACCTTGTATACATGTCCCGATATTTAAAATGCGTAAATAACAGTATTTAAATGATGATAAATAAAGTGCGTAAATAAATAACAGAAATTAAATGACAATAAATAAAATTGCGAGAATTAAATTGTGATAAAATAAATTGCGATAATTAAAATGTAATAAGGAATTAGCAGTTAGCTTGGAACAGTTAGCTAGGATTTTGTTAGCGTGGATTCTTAACAAAATTTCTCATAGTTAATTTGTTTGTTTCTAACAAATTTTATTTTTGTCCAATGTTTTCTTTATTATGCCACTTGTTGGATTCTGATGGGTCAAAATCCAAATATGAAATTGAATGAAAATGATTATTCTGCGGTGAATGGATACATATATATGTGAATGTAAGTAGGATAGTAAATGACTATTGAATCAGATTGGAAGAATGTACAGTGTAACTTATTAATGTGAAATATAAATATTCCTCGGGTATTACCTACCCGTTAAAATATTTTCATCATTAACAGTTTGTACAAAAGAAATTTTTAATGACAATCTTTATGAAAACATATATACATATATATTTTCTTCAGATGTAATCATGGATTTAATGAGTTAATATGATATTAAACTCATTTGGTTTACCGTTAGAACAAGAATATATAATCTCTAATACATTAGAGATTACATAATCGCCATGTTGAACGAAGATAAATGATGTAGAACGTCATGTAGAACGATGGTTATGCTCGAGGTATAGATTGTGATGTTGAGGCATGTGGTGTTGAAACTTGGGTTGTTGGTGGTACTGGTGATGTTGCTGAAGCTGGTAGGTTTTTCACCCTATTCTCCAAATTGATTACTCGAGCGCGAATTTCGTTGACTTCTTCTATTACTCCGGGATGGTTGACGGTTGGAACGAGCAGGCGAATAATGTTTAGAATTGTGGATAGAATATAATCGTGTCGAGCTACCCTGGAAATGAGGCTGAAAATGGTGTTTCGGACTGGTTCGTCGGTAAGTGCTTCATGTTCATCGCCAAGAGGGGAATGTGGTGGATGGAAGGGATCACCTTTTTCTTATCTCCAATAATTAAGTAGGCTACGAACCCATCAGATGAATTGGGGATGGCTGATTGGTTGATTCATTCTGGTGATGCTGCTTTCGGAGCTTAGGTGAACATCCATGTCGGAATAGCTGTCGGGTTCCGAAGAACTTGAACTAGTGACGAGTTCCATTTCGTACGATTGAGTAAAAGATTTTTCGATAGGAAATGATTTTCGGCTATTGGATGGTATTCTAATTGCATATAATATCTATATATATAGAATAAAAGATTTCGTAGATTACTGAGGAATTTACGGAATATATCAGGCAAAGTTTATAGTAACATATATGCTAAGATATGAATTAGCAGATACGCTAAGATATGAATTTTGTCTATACACTATTCATGCAATCAATGCAGTAAGATGTGTCTAGACTAAGAATGATAACCAAGTGATTCCCTAAGAATGATAAGTAGGTAATTTTCGACACGAAATGATAAGCAAAAATTTTTGACATGCAGACACGGTCGAAGTCCAGACCCACTAATGCATCTAAACAACTATCAGTTAGACACATTAATGCAAGACCTAGTTCGCTAAGACCACCGCTTTGATACCACCTATAACGACCCGTCCTAATTCATCTGGACGAATACATTACATTTGGTTACATCGTGAGGTACTTGACCTCTATATGATACGTTTTACAAACATTGCATTCGTTTTTAAAAGACAATCTTTCATCACATCGAAAGTTGACAGGCATGCATACCATTTCATAATATATCCAATCTATAATTGACTTAATAATAATCTTGATGAACTCAACGACTCGAATACAACGTCTTTTTGAAATATGCCATGAATGACTCCAAGTAATATCTCTAAAATGAGCAAATGCACAGCGGAAGATTTCTTTCATACCTGAGAATAAACATGCTTTAAAGTGTCAACCAAAAGATTGGTGAGTTCATTAGTTTATCGTAATCAATCATTTTTATAATTTTAATAGACCACAAGATTTTATTTATTCAATAATCATACATTCGCAAGTGTTTAAAATTCATTTCATATGGATTGAACACCTGGTAACCGACATTAACAAAATGCATCTATAATATCCCCAAACATATAAACATCGAAGTACTAAAGCAGTTCAAATTCTCTAACTGGGGCTTGTCAAGGCCCATAGATCTATCTTTAGGATTCGCGTCAATTGGTGGCAATTATAATAAACACCAATTCTTAGGCTACCAAGTTCAACAAGGGCGATATCCGGTATAACAATTCAACCATAGAATGTAGTTTCGATCACTTGTGTCTATTTCGTAAAACATTTATAAAAGCATCGCATGTATTCTCAGTCCCAAAAATATATATTGCAAAAGCATTTAAAAAGGGAGCAAATGAAACTCACTATATGATATTTTGTAGTAAAAATATGCATACGATGGAACTGAACAATGCAGGGTTGACCTCGGATTCACGAACCTATATCAAGTATATATATTAACACATATACTTGTAATCAATTAAATTCATATATTATATCTTAAATTATATACCTTATATATTTAATTTGTATATATTTAAAATAGTTAATATTTATAAAGTTTAATATTATATTTAAAATCAATAATTTGTTATATGTAAATATTTATATAAATAATCTTAATATATATAATTATATGAAATATTATGATAGTTGTAATATATATACTCTTATATAGAAAATATTTATTTGTTATAATAATATTGTTAATATCAAAGTAGTAATCATAATAGTAATATTAATAATAATAATAATAATAATAATAATAATAATAATAATAATAATAATAATAATATTAATGATAATGATAATGATAATAATACTACTAATACTAATAACTATAAAAATAATAATTTTACTAATAATACTAACATTTATTTTAATAATTATAATGATAATAATAATGATAAGAATAATAATAATGATAAGTAAATAAATTAAATAACTACCTCAAAGAAGTAGTCCCAAAAATAATGCCCAAGTTCGGCTTTGAATCCGCGACCTCCCGCTAACCCGATAACACTTTTAACCATTCAACCATTTCTATTTTTTCAATTAATATCCCATTTCAGTGATAGTTAACCCGTTTTAATTTGCTTCAATTTCTTCCTCATTAATCACTCTCATGATCGTGAGTTTCTTGTGTCCTCTTCTTCGTGATTGTATAGAAACAGAATCACTTGTATCACATTAACACAATCATCATCGAATTCATACTTCACGATCATCATAATATCATCATCTTTATCATTTCCTTATGACATCACCATAATACTCTTACGTTCCATTCATCGTTATCATTATTTTATGAAATCATCTAACATAATATCTAGTATCACCATTATTATTTCGTTCATAATCATCACCTAATTACCTCTATCCTTAAACAACACTTTAAAATGTCATGTTCTACCTCGTATAAGAAACTAGGTTGGCTGTTATGAAAGCCAAATTTTTACGGCCCAAAACAAAGACATATGTCTCGGCCCAAAACAACCTTAAAGGAGTTTGCTTCCCTTCCCTCTCGTTAATACCGATCGAATAAAAAAATACGGTAGCTAACTTCCTGTGTCACACATTGTTTAATCAAATTTCAATCACCACATCTTTTTAAAGTGTTTTATTTTTTCGGCCACAAAATCCCTTTTATTCCTTGTGTTTGTCGGTTGAACATAAACCCCAAAGGGGTACGGCTCTTGTAGCCGTGACACACCCACATACAGCTCATTCTAATAATATATATTCCTTTTTCTTTGTATAACACTAATATTTAGGTTTGTTATCTTGCTTTTCTTCAGTCTCAAGAATAACTAGCCTAAAATTGTATTTCCTAAAATTTGGTGGACTTAAACAATTACTTTCCTCAGTCCATTTATTTGATTTGGCAGTCTAGTGGTGGTGGTTTGCCACGGTGGTTTCGGTGATAGGTGGTGAAAGGTGACGGTTGTTGTTGTATAAGTTGGATCGACCAAGAAATAGAATAATCGAGCTTGTGGGTTTTCGGTAATGGTGTCATGTTGTTAAGGTGGTGATCGTTTTTGATGAGAGTGATCGAATGTAATAGTTTCAGTGGTGATGATTGATAAAGATGATGATCAAGGGTGGTGTTAAATGGAAATCTAGAGGTGATGGTAGTAATGGTGTTGATGGTTGTGAACAAGTAAACAAGAAACATGAATTTTTCATGGTGACGGTTGCCAAAAATAGAAGTAACGAAAATAAACTGCAGCAGATTACGTAGGATTGTAATGGTGTTTTGGGTTTCATTTTGCAGTACAACAAAAGGATGTTCGAGCTTGTTTCGCGGACTGAAGAGTAATGGTGACGTAGGAATTGCAGCAGGGTTGTTTGGGTTTCGTTATTGGAATTCTTGGATTTGCAGTAAATCATAAATGGGTTACGTATAGCAGTCATACGATGGTGATTTTGGAGTTGAAAGGGTGGTTGATGGTGGAGTTTGGTGGTGACGGTTATGGTCGTGTGATCGGTTTGATGAAGACAATGGTTTGATCGAGTAGTAACTTGTGTATCGAGTAGGTTATGTTAGTTAGTTGATGATGGTGGCTTCAAGAATGGAAGAAGGTGGTAATGGTAGTTCTTGAACACTTCTACTGCAATAACGAGATGATCATGGTGTTTTGGTGTTCGAGTAAATGAAGTAGAAACATGAGATGGATTAAGTTGCTAGGGTGTTAGGTGTTGTTGACAGAAAAAGAAAATGATGTTTGTGATTGAAGTCATACATGCATATATATAAAATATCACTAGATGAAACACAGTACACATTATAATATAATTACAATTTAAAACGAGGGTTAAGATATTAGCAGCCCCTTTCTTTAACTTTTACTTACCGACAGTTTAATAGGGATATTATTTCGTACTCCGTTGTTACTTAGTGGCGAATAAAAATGTTCAGAAAAATCCCATATTTTTAAATTAACTATATTTATTTATTTTGGTCTTTATGGTATAAAATTCGATCCTTAATTCGTTAAATAAAATTTACATCAACTGTCCCTCTCAATTATGGGTAAAATATAAAAAGTGTTAAAATTTAATAACTAGATCCTAAATACATTTTTAGTAAGCCAAAAATTTATAGAACTCATTTTCGGAACACCGTTTATTTTAAAATAATTTATGTTTGAATTTAACTTGCTTAATATCAATCGGAACATCAACGAACATTACAATCGTTTAATATTTATTTTTAATATACTTTATTTATATATATAAATATATTTTTAAATAATAATTATTATAATATCCTATTTTTATTTTATTAATTTTAATAACAATATCATATAATACTTCAAGTTATATTTCAAATTATTATTTACATATATACACACATATCAAATTTACAATTAATTGTTCGTGAATCGTCAAAAATGGTCGGAGGTCAAATGAATGCTAGGAAACAGTTCAAAAATTTTGAGACTCAACATTACAGACTTTGCTTATCGTGTCGAAATCATATAAAGATTAAGTTTAAATTTGGTCAGAAATTTCCGGGTCATCACAGTCGCTGACCGAAAACGTGCCCGATTTGAGCTCCGGAACGATTTGGAATAAGATAGAGAAAAGTAAAATTGTAGAAATCTTCAGAATCATGTCGTGAATCTATCTGTATAATCTCATATCCTAATTTGAAGAAACGAGTCCAGATTTCTAGGTCAAAGTTCGAAATTGAAAAGTCAACCGTATCTTTAATCTTCAAATTCAGATGTTGTAAATTGTTTCAGGTTAACCTTTGATTCACGAAGGTTAGGAATATGAACTGGAACGTATTTCATGTAGATATCAAGACCTGAAACACATCGAATCATGATATTTAATTCTCAAGCTTCTTCATGCTTAAGCTTCTGTTCATCCTAAAATTCTTCGATGCTACTGTACATATTAGTAATTCCTTCACCAAAGCTTTTTTCCTGGTACGACCACTGTACATTAATTGATGATGAACGAATGTTTGGATTGTGATTAGGAATGTTTTTCTGGAATCAATTTGAGATGAGAAACATTAATTGATGAATTTGATTTTTGGCTCCAGTATGAAGAACACATTCTGCTCATATGATGATTTTGGAAAAATCAGGTTCAATGAAGATGACGATGTGATGAACAGATTCGCTTGTTTAAATTTCAGATTCGGATCTGATTATCCTCCAGATCTGATTATCCTCCAGATCTACATGATAAGCTTTATGGAGAGGACGATTTGAGTGTTTTACCATGATTATTGAAGGATTTTAGTAAGGAAACAAGGAGAATCAACAAAAAAAAAGGAAGAAAGACTATTAGGGATGAGGAATGATGAAGGTGTAAAAGATGAAAGAGGAAGACAGACTAAAATACCCTTACATGATTTGCACATGCTTGACTTAACGGTTGAAATAGACAGAAAGTAGACGAGAAGACGAGGGATGTAGTGTTTTGATACATTAGGGACGAGGAATGCACAAAAAAAAAAGGACAATGAGTCAAATTTGATGTAAAGTTCGGGAACGAGGAATGAAATTTGGTCTTATCTAAATTCCAATAAGTATTCAGTTTAATTATTTTGGGAAATAATATATCGACTCAAATTTATATGACTTGAACTAATAAAAAGGAGTAAAGAGAATCATAGAAAACTTGTCCAAGTCAGTTTCCTTTTATTTTTTTAGGAATGGATCATTACTCTTTTAATAATTATTATTTAATTAAGATTAGTTAAAATAAAATGACATGTAGGATTAATTTAATTGAGAGAATGACATGTATGCAAATTTAATTCAGAAGTCATCACGTAAGAGTATTGTCACGCGCATTAAAATAATGTATAGATAGATACATAGTTCAAGTTAAAAATTATGTACAAATAGGAGTAAATCATGTTTATAATTTGTAGATAACTTTAAAATAAATATATATATTTTTTAATTAAAAAACTTTCAAGTTTTGTCAAATTTATTTTACGAAACGAACTAATCAAATTCATCTTCGTTGAGATAATAAAACTTTAAAAGAAATTTATAAATTAATTACATTTATTTAATAATTTAAATATTGATTAAATGGTTTATCGGGAGTTAAAGTGACAAAATGAATAAATGATAAAGCACCAAGAAAAATATAGGTATATAGAAAAGGACTAAGGAATAAATTATAAAAAACGGGAGGTAATCCATGCACCACTTACTTTTAGTCATACACCACCAAAATATATTATTGGACCATTTTACCCTTCAAACTAATTAAATTAATTAACTCATTCTTATTTTCCTAAAATCTAAACCCATACACATATTGCAATACGGCATCGGTAAGACTGTTTCTAACCGTGGCGGTAACGTCAAATGCAAGTGATGTACTTTTTGATGATGTGACAAGGTTAAGAGATGAAGTTAAATAAAGGGGAGTGTTAAATTTGAGGGTTAAATTTGTGAATGGGTGATGTGATAAAATATTATGGGTAGTTGGATATAAAATATAATAATTAAAATATATAAAAATATTCAAAAAAATCTGATTGGCTGAAATAATTTTGACACACCCGTGAAATTTTTGACTGACGCCCCGGGCGTCAAATTTTGACGCCGCGTTAAGGGCGTCAAGGGCCTCAAATACGTTGCCATGTGGGATGATGGGGAAAAGTGACGCTGTGTTAGGTTTAGTCTAATACTGCATATTCAACTCCATCCCATCTTCTAAAAATCTATAACAGCTTGTAGGTATACACAGGTATTTTATATTTGCCTTTCCAAAAAAAAAAAAAAAAATACACAGGTATTTTATAACCCTAAATTAAAAACATCCGGAGTATTAATCACTAATAATTTTTTCTTCTTTTTGTTGTTATGATTATGTTCAAAAATAAGTTTAAATAATATTCGTAGTAATCACTTTATCAATTGGTGGCTATCTTTGCATCCCATCCCGAAGTATATGAACATCGCATCCCTAGGTAGGTAATTTGATATTAATAAATATGAATTATAGGTGTTACTGAAAATAACAATAACATATTAACATTAGTAATTGTCTGTGCTTACATGCGATACACTTCGAGCCACGACATACGGTTTAACTTATTTTCTTTGATAATCTTCTTATTGGACAGTGAATGTATCGCAATTGTTGTATATATATTATATATATAATATTGCCCCTTTTAAAAAGGGTTGGAAACTTGGAAGATTTACAAAAAAGTGTGAAATTAGGAGAAAGGGTAAAATGGTCCAAAAATATATTTCGGTGGTGTATGGCTAAAAGTAGGAGTTGTACAAATCAGCTCCCATAAAAAACCAAAAGTTATGATCATTAATATTACTGACTAATCAGGATCTCAATCTCAATTTTATTAATAAAGGACTATCAATATAAATGACAAAACATTTTTTTCAACATAAGTGGGCCTAGGTAAAAAGATGAACTGTTGTTTAAAGCCATACCGGGCTTGACGTTGTAGCCCATTTCTGGCCTGGATGAGATGGAGTTTAGAGACTTTTGGAAGTGGGTATCGCAGTTGGGTTTTTCCTATGAATTGGACCAGGGGCTTCAGCTTGTGTTGTAAAAAATAGGGATTATCACCAAAAAGCCCATTTTTTTTACTCTTCTTGCGTGAAAGCCCAAAAAAAATAAAAATTACCAATTTGCCCTCGCAAGGAGCAAGGTGCCTTGTTCCCTTGCGCCTTGCGTCCTTGCGACCTTGCTTCCATTGGGGAGCAAGGAGCAAGGCACCTTGCGTCCTTGCTCCCAGGTGGAAGCAAGGAAGCAAGATGCACCTTGCGTCCTTGCTCCCAGGTGGAAGCAAGGGAGCAAGAGGCACCTTGCTCTCAGGTGGAAGCAAGGGAGCAAGAGGCATCTTGCGTCCTTGCTCCCAGGTGGAAGTAAGGGAGCAAGAGGCACCTTGCTCCCATGTGAAACCAAGGTCGCAAGGACGCAAGGCGCAAGGCGCAAGGGAGCAAGGCGCCTTGCTCCTTGCGAGGGCAAATTGGCAATTTTTTTATTTTTTGGGCTCTCACGCAAAAAGGGTCGAAAAAATGGGCTTTTTGGTGATAATCCCCATGATTTTTATGTTGAGTAAAATGGTTTTTATAGAAGATTAAAGACCAGCGGCGCCTATTAATTTTAGGGTCATGTTTAATAAGTAAAAATAGACCCTTCATATGCAAAATTTTTTCATATATATAACAATACGTTCAATAACATTACAAACAATATAATATTTTTAAGAACCTTATAAATAAATGGGCCATGAAATATACTTTTGAGTTATATTTTTGGGCAATTATAGATTTTGAGCCATGTGTAGTTGACCCTAAAATTGATACTAGCATTTTTTTTTTTTTTTTTTTTCTTTCAATTGTAAGCTAACAAAAAAGTTGTAACAAGGGCAAATTTGGATAGTAGGAAAGTGATGTCAACTTCGTCAGATGTCCATCTTGTAACGACAATTCTTTTCGTCCATTGTCAACAAGTAAAGGAATTGTGGGACAATGCTTCAATGGTGGAGGATCCCTCAACTCACTCTCCATAACCTTAGTGACGTTCTTACCCACATCGCCATCGGTTTAAATTCTAGACTCTGCTCTTTGGGGTCGTTTGAAAGAATATAGATGATAGTTATTCTCAAATTTTATCCCCTATGTCGAACTTTTATATATTAACATTGTTTTATTCTCAGTTTAATAAGCATAGATATAGATATTGAAATTTTATTTATTAACATTGTATTATTCTCACCTAAAATTCAAAGACATATGATTCAATCTAAACATCAACAAAGTGAGCATTGCATAAGTTATTGCTCAACTTGGGGGATAAAAGCTAGTGCAAAGAATCATAGTTTACATGGTATTTATAATGCTCTCAACATATATAGAAGTTAAGTACCTTTTTAAGTGGACTTTCTCCTTTCTAAAATTAGTGTTGTAGGCCATGTCATAAGGTATGATGTGCTTGATGAAAACGGTATGATGTTTGATGATGAAAGGGCTTATTCTTTAAGTAAGTTATGATTGTAGCTCTTGACTTTTTAAACACTAGTTAAAATTGGTTGATTTAGTAATTTATGACAGCATATGTTTGAGTTTCGTACAAATATCAATTTAATTGTGAAAAGCTTGTGCATAAAAGCGATTTGTTTGGACTCCTGTGACTTCAAAGAGTCAAAAGAAGCAAACTCATATATTTGAAGGTTTCCGAATTGTTGTGAACTGCGAGTGTTTTGTGCAAGAAAAAGAACATTTTTAATGGCTAGAATGTTGTGGTTTTTGTGTCCAACCATTGTGCTTTGCAAGCAATAACATGGTGGAGAGGGTCCAATTATAAAGCACTATCCCTTATTTATTTATTTATTTATTTATTTATTTATTTGCATATGCCATGTCAATGTGTGAATTGTAATACACAAAGAAATCAGGTTTACAAAAAAGATTATAACATCACATCTATCTTATGTTTACAATGTAAACTAATGTGCACATATTTATACTTTTGCACAATAATGTACATTAAAAAAGTTTTATATTTGTTCACAAATATACACTTGTGCACAATGGTTCACATTAAAAAAATTATGTATTGAACTTATATATATATATATATATATATATATATATATATATATATATATATATATATATATATATATATATATATATATATATATATATATATATATATAGTGGTAGGATCAAGAGGGAAGTAACCAATCGGGGGAAGGGGAAGCAAAATCTTTTTTTTTTCTTTTCGTTTTTTGAAATAACTTTGTTCACGAACATTATAGATTGGATGAAAATATGAACATTTAATAAACACACTTTGTGATAAATGTTTTTATTTTGGCGGAAAAACGCTCGAAGAACTAATATATAACAATTATCGTGTTTTTCGAGCGTATGTTGAGGTTTTAGATATTAGGGTGTAGATATTAGGGTTTATAGGGTTTAGATATTAGGGTTTAGAAATTTAGGGTTTAGGGTTTAGATTTAGGGTTTAGATTTAGGATTTAGATTGAGTTTTTAACACGAACAGTTTAGAGTTTAGGGTTTAGGGTTTAAGTTTTGGTGTTTTGGGTCTAAACACTAAACCCTAAACTCTAAATCGGGCTAAATTTTACTTCACAAAACATGGAAAAAAACGTATTCTTCACGAACAATATTATCTCGAATGTTATTTTTGTCGATCGTTTTCCCGCCTAAATAATAACATTCATCACGAAGTGTCTTTTCTAAATGTTCATATTTTCGTGTGATCTTGATGCCTGAAAAAAAAAATTCCAAAAAAAATGAAAAAAAAAAATTTGATTCTCCCCGATTGGTTACTTCCCCATTGATCCTGCCCCTATATATATATATATAGCCAAAAGTTCAATACATAACTTTTTTAAAGTGCACAAGTATATTTTTGTGCACAAATACAAAATTTTTTTAATATGCACCATTGTATATAAATGTAAATCTGTGCACATTAGTTAGTTCTTTAGCATTTTGGTTATGTATTGAACCTCATATATATATATATATATATATATATATATATATATATATATATATATATATATATATATATATATATATATATATATATATATCCACTCTCCATCTCCATTCTCCATCTCCACTTAGCAAAACATTTTTTTATAAAGCTGACTTGGCAGAGTTTAAACCGTTAAATTAAAAAAAAAAAAAAAAAAAACTAGAACCATTAGAACAACTTTTCTCAATATATATGCAAAAAAAATGAGTTTGCTATAGCCTATTAGGACTACATGTTTCTCTTTTCTCGAACGTTTTCTCCAACTCTAATCTATCTACAAACCCTACTGTAATTCGACTTTTCTAATCAAATACTACCGCAATTCAATCTTCTCAAATCTCAAAACCATAACTACAATTCAATCACAAACTATATCGACATCTATAACGACATCTATTGTGCTTGAAGAATTGATTAATTGAAGAATCAAACTCTAAATCATATATATAAACCTAAAATGTAGAAATTGAATGTATAACATTTTGTAGAACTCTAAATCTAAACCCTAAAATCTACACTGTATATCATAAGAATACTTTTATGCCCCTAGTTGTACTATCCGTTAGTAATGTTAGAATTTTTTTCATTATATTTTATTAATTATTGGTCCATTGGTTAGATTCTCTTTGTGACCAGGGTCACAAAACATATTTTGTAAACCGCGTTTGACTTCGTTAAGTCAGTTTAAAGTGGTACGTAAATGCAACACCCCGTTTTTCAGTTACATGTTATTTTTGTAACACCGGCCATTTTTTTTTTTTTTAAACACAGCGGAAGACTTTATTAACAAACACACTATAAGTCGCGTCATTACATTAATCTGAGTAATTAAGTTTAAGTTTACACAACGGTGTTACGTTATCACAAAACATTATTTATACAAAAGTCCACATCAGAGTTGGGTTGTCAAACATGTCTTCTACAACATCACCCATCCCGACTAGCAGTACGTAAACCTGCAAGGGGAGAATATGTGGGGGATTAGCGCACCGCTAAGTGAATGGAATCTATCTAACAGATATAGCTTAAGTCACACACAAGCTATAAACTAACAACAACACATGCTAACTATCAACTAGCATACAATAAGACAATACGAGGATCGGCGGCTTGTACGAGCACACGACTCCTAGCTGATCGGACTTGAGTCTACCGATAGTCCCTGCTACTCAATTCACAGTATAGTTATCCAGATGCAGGGGATGCATCATTCACACTATACTCTACAATCAGTAGCCTATGGACCCAACCTCCCCTAGACACGGTTGACCTCATACGGACTCTAACCTCTCCTAGGCACGGTCTCGAGTCCCCAGTCTCCCTAAGCCCGACTGGTGCTATTCACACAGTGTACACATAATTCACATACAACATCAGGCATACTATATTATTCTAACATGACAATTTCTACACTATGCATGGTAAAAGAGTCAACCACAGTAGCATGATATGCTACTTAAACTCTATCCGAAGATAGACCCACTCACCAATTACCAGCAACTGCTCAGTTATTATTTCTGAGCTTCCTCCTTGTCCTTATAACCTGAGAACAACACAAACAAAGTTAATGTACATATCCAATAAATAATATAATCATTTCATACAATTAACTAGGTCATAACACCATATATTCATAATTTTATGAGTCTACATCATGACTCCATTCAATAATGGCATACAGGTGCGTGCAAAACATGACATACACATTAAACTCCTTTTCCGGTCTAAAAACAGTTTGATCTAGTTTCTTAAAAGTTCACCATTGAAAAGTATTCTTTATTACAATTCTAACGATAGTTTATTCATCAAAAACGGAGTTACGTTTTGAAAGTTACGTCCGTTTCAATTTCAGTAAAGTACTGTAGCAAATAGTGACACTGTAGCAACTCGGTACTGTAGCAAAATAGTGACACTGTAGCAACTCGGGTACTGTAGCAAATAGGGACACTGTAGCAAATAGTGACACTGTAGCAACTCAGTACTGTAGCAAATAGTGACACTGTAGCAACCCGGGCAATGTAGCAACTCGGGTACTGTAGCAACCCGGGTACTGTAGCAAAATACTGTAGCAACTGGTTCGAACACATTCGCTGATTTCGTGATTTTTTCCCCAAAAACTCGATTTTTGAGCGATTTTGATCAAATTTTAAGCATATGGAAGCTACTAAACATATATACAACCTATTTCTAACATCAATTAACACATACAAACACATAATATGAAGATTTAAGCTCAAAATTCATCAAAAACCCATTTACACCCAAAACCCAATTTCTATGAATTAAAGCACGAATTCAAGCTAACAAACCTGGATAAATGATCACAAGGATGATATGAATAAATCCTTAAAGCCTCATAATCCAATTTAAGACTTAGATCAATTAGGGTTTGAGATGAGATAAGTTTGGTACGTACTTATTTGAGAAAAGTCTAGAAATGAGAAAATAGAAGCAGTTTACACTCTTAAGTGGGTATTAAAACCCATACCCCACAACACACGGGTATTTACTAGTTATCTTATCTGATAACCTTTCGTATCTCCTTAGGCGGTCCTAACGGAGTCCAAATTAAATAAACCAACATGTTCTGGGACCCTTGTCACAAACTGGTCACAACACAATTATAATAAAACACTAATAAAATAATTAAAATAAAAGCACTTAAGACTAAGCACAAACCCTAAGGGCAAAATAGGCAACTTACAACTAGCCCGGGTTTCAGTCTGTTACAAATCCACCCCCCTTAAGAAGATTCCGTCCTCGGAATCCGGTCTTGGTCAAACAAATGAGGGTAACATTTTCTCATCAACTCTTCCGTTTCCCACGTAAGATTAGAACCCAAACTGTGTTTCCACTCAATCAACACCATCGGAATCTCTTTCTTTCTCAGCTTAGTCACCCTTTGGTCAACCACACGGACCGGCTCTTCCACCAATTTCTTATTCAAATCGACCCTTAAATCTTCTAAAGGAAGAAGTTGTGTTTCATCGTCGACTTTACACTTACGAAGATAACATACGTTGAATGTATTATGAATACCAGCTAACTCTGGCGGAAGATCTAACACCACAGTCTCTGATCATTCAACACTTCACTGATCGGAAACGGACCAATAAATCTCGGTGCTAACTTACCACGTTTACCGAATCTGATAACCCCTTTCCACGGCGAAACTTTCAGATACACTCGTTCACCCACATTAAAGGTTACCGGACGTCTACGCGGATCAGCATACATTTTCTGCCTATCTCTAGCGGCTTTCAACTTTTCTCTCGCAATTGCAAATTTTTCGGCTGTCATTTGAACAATTTCGGGACCTGCAAACAGTTTCTCCCCGGCTTCTAACCAACAAGTCGGAGTTCTGCAACGACGACCGTATAACATTTCATAGGGCGGCATCCCTATACTCGAATGATATGAATTATTATACGCAAATTCGACCAACGGCAAATGTGTATCCCACGAACCACCGTATTCTAACACACAAGCCCTTAACATATCCTCCAAAGTCTGTATCGTTCTTTCACTCTGACCGTCTGTCTGAGGATGATAAGCTGTACTTAAATTCACACGTGTACCCAAATTCTGTTGAAGACTATTCCAAAAATTCGACACAAATCTGGAATCCCTGTCTGAAATAATCGATAACGGCACACCATGTCGACTAACTATCTCTTTCACATACAATTCAGCTAACTCACTTAATGAAGCTGTTTCACGAGTAGCAAGAAAATGAGCACTTTTGGTTAGACGATCCACTATTACCCAAATCATATCATGTCTTTTCCGAGTTCGAGGTAATTTTGTCACAAAATCCATCGTTATATGTTCCCACTTCCACTCTGGAATCTGTAACTGACGTAACGAACCATAAGGTTTCTGATGTTCGGCCTTTACTTGAGCACATATATGACACTTTTCGACATAACGGGCGATATCTGATTTCATTGTTGGCCACCAATACACTGTTTTCAAATCATGATACATCTTATTACTACCCGGATGTACTGTCAATCTGGATTTGTGAGCTTCCGTCATGATTAAATCCCTCAAATCTCCAAGCTTAGGCACCCAAACACGATTGTTTAAGGTCTTTAGTCCACGTGAGTCATCAATTAAGTCCACTTTTCGTTTGGTCATTTGTTCAGATTTAATATGTTCGTCCTCTAAAGCACAGGCCTGGATGGTTTTTAAGCTGTTAATCAAATCTGAAGTTATATTCAAACGAAGAAATTTCACATTTTCACTTGACTTTTTACGACTTAGCGCATCTGCAACCACATTTGCCTTACCCGGATGGTATTTAATTTCACAATCGTAATCTTTGATCAACTCTTGCCATCGTCTCTGACGCATATTCAATTCTTTCTGTGAGAAGATATACTTCAAACTCTTGTGATCTGTACATATAACACAATGGGTTCCATACAAATAGTGTCTCCACAGTTTCAAAGCAAACACTACTGCAGCCATTTCAAGATCATGCACTGGATAATTCTTCTCATGAACTTTCAACTGTCGCGAGGCGTAGGCGATTACTTTATCTCTTTGCATTAATACACAACCCAACCCAGCATATGATGCATCACAGTATACCACGAAGTTGTCTGAACCTTCTGGTAAAGCTAACACTGGTGCCTGACACAGTAGCTGTTTCAAAATCTGAAAAGCCTTTTCCTGTTCATTAGTCCATCGAAAGGCTACATCTTTACGAGTCAACTTAGTCAACGGACCCGCTATTTTCGAGAAATCCTTGATAAATCTGCGATAATAACCGGCTAATCCCAGAAAACTCTTAATCTCAGTCGGAGTCTTCAGAGAATTCCAATTCATTACCGCTTCTATCTTTGTCGGATCAACTTTTATACCTTCGGCACAAATCACATGACCCAAAAACTGCACTTCACGTAACCAAAATTCACACTTTGAAAATTTTGCAAATAGTTGTTCACGTTTCAACATGTTCAAAACATGTCTCAGATGTTCAGCATGTTCACTTTCGGTCTTTGAATACACTAGTATATCATCTATAAACACAATCACAAACTTATCTAAGAACTGGCGACACACTCTATTCATTAGATCCATGAAGATTGCTGGCGCATTCGTCAACCCAAACGGCATGACAAGAAATTCATAATGACCATACCTTGTTCTGAACGCTGTTTTCGGTATATCTGATTCAGCAACACGAACCTGATGATATCCGGATCGTAAGTCTATCTTAGAAAAGAATGAAGCACCCTGTAACTGATCGAACAAATCGTCTATTCGAGGTAACAGATACTTATTCTTCACTGTTCTTTTGTTCAATTCACGATAATCAATACACATACGCATTGACCCATATTTCTTTTTAACAAACAATACCGGAGCACCCCACGGTGAAGAACTCGGTCGGATAAACCCACGATCTAATAGTTCTTGAATCTGTGACATCATTTCACGGATTTCAGATGGCGCTAATCGGTATGGGGCTTTTGCAACTGGAGTTGTTCTAGGAACCAACTCAATCTTATATTCGACTTCCCTTACCGGCGGCAGACCTGGTAACTCATCTGGGAACACTTCGGAAAATTCTGATACTACCGGAATATCAGCCACTGTTTTCTTTTCTTTCTTCGCATCAATTACATATGCAAGAAATGATTCACAACCCTTTCCCATCGACTTTTTCGCTTTCATCACGGTGATCAACGGAAAATTATACCCTCCCCGCTCCCCTCCGGCCACAATACGGGTTCCATCGGTCGAACGAAAGGTAATCATTTTCCTATCACACTTAATATTAGCCCTAAGCGAGCTCAACCAATCCATTCCTAGTACTACATCAAAGCTAGGAATATGTAACACTAAACAAGTCACCGGGAAAGACTTCCCTTCGATCTCTATACAAACCCCAGTCACATAGGTTGTGACGGGTGTGGTCTTACCATCGGCTACTTCTACACTAACCGGCTTGGGTAACACAGTAGCTGGTAAATTCAACTTAGCACAGAAATCTAGGGACATAAAACACCTATTGGAACCACAATCAAACAATACGCGAGCAGGTATTGAGTTGATTAGAAACATACCGGTGATTACTTCGTCGGTTGCCACAGCATTTTCCACCGACATCTGAAAAGCTCTAGCCTCTGATGTTGGAGGGTTCTTCCTCTTCTGCCCACTCAAGGCAGTTGACCCTCCAGCTGATGCTGAACGCGCCCCTGACCCTGCCCCGGAACTACCACTCTTCGACGGACAACTAATTGCACGATGCCCTGGTTTGTGACAACTCCAACACACACTATTCGGATACGGGCATGCTGAAGACTCATGCCCAACAACACCACACTTTAAGCATCTTCTTGTAGCCTCAGAACACTGACCACTGTGAGAAGATCGACACGTGTGACACCAATTCCCTTTACCTGATCCAGATCCAGTACTACTCTGACCACTTTTACCCTTCGATTTAAACCCACTAGACTTCTTGAATTTAGATCCTGATTGACCAGATACTTGCCCACCTTGTTGTAGCACATTACCAAACATTCTGTTTCTGGCAGCCTGAACATCACTTTCTACCATCTTAGCCATCACAACAGCTTGAGATAATGATGTAGCTGTTCTAACAAAAGTTCTGTACTCAGGCAGAATGATATTAACAAAATGCTGGATACGAGACGCTTCATCTGGCACCCATTGTTGTACAAACCTCAGTTTATCCATAAACTTCTCTACTACCTCATCGATCGTCATTTGAGGTGTCATCTTCATTTCAAGAAACTCAGTCTTGATTCGGTTCATATCAAATGGATTACAATATTGTTCACACACCTTCCCATGAAACTGCTCCCATGTGATCATACTCACTTGCTCTTTTGGTATACTAGAAATCAAAGAATCCCACCAAATCATAGCCCTACCTTTTAACAGTCTACTAGCATATGTTACCTTCAGCTCGGGTTCACACTGACACGCTTCAAATACCCTTTCAACTTCTCGCAACCAATTGAGAGTTACAGTCGGATCAGTACTTCCAGAGAACTCGGAGGGTTTGCAATCACGGAAGTTCTTATACGTACATCTTTTGGGTGGTTGCATGTAAGGTTGATGGAACATTTGCATTTGGTATGGATTCATCATCATGGGATTTTGGTAAGTAAAGGTGTTTTGTGGTGGCATATAATATTGGTTAGGTATTTGATTCTGAAACTGGTTCGGGGGCACATTAGGTATCGTTTGGGATTGCGCGGTTGGGAATCCAGGTGGTGTATCATCATTTCCAGAATGCCTCGCTAATTCAAGCTCATTAATTTTATCCTCGGCCTCTTTTAGCTTGCTTTCTAACTGAAGGATGTAACTACTCTGATCATCATCTGACTCAACACCTTCTTCTGGTGCTCTGAATGTTCAGGGGTTAGATGGGCCAGTTGCGTTTCTATCAGCCATACCTGTGCTATAAAATAGCTCACACAAAAGCTTAGTGGATAACAGTTAGTTCAATTACAACTAACACACGTATATCCTATTTTCACTTAGCCCCCATTCCCACAGACATGTTTGACTTGCCTCAGGGTTTGGGAACAAAATACGCGCACGTATTTGCTGCCAAACCATGCTCTGATACCAACTTGTAACACCGGCCATTTTTTTTTTTAAAACACAGCGGAAGACTTTATTAACAAACACACTATAAGTCGCGTCATTACATTAATCTGAGTAATTAAGTTTAAGTTTACACAACGGTGTTACGTTATCACAAAACATTATTTATACAAAAGTCCACATCAGAGTTGGGTTGTCAAACATGTCTTCTGCAACAGCACCCATCCCGACTAGCAGTACGTAAACCTGCAAGGGGAGAATATGTGGGGGATTAGCGCACCGCTAAGTGAATGGAATCTATCTAACAGATATAGCTTAAGTCACACACAAGCTATATACTAACAACAACACATGCTAACTATCAACTAGCATATAATAAGACAATACGAGGATCGGCGGCTTGTACGAGCACACGACTCCTAGCTGATCGGACTCGAGTCTACCGATAGTCCCTGCTACTCAATTCACAGTATAGTTATCCAGATGCAGGGGATGCATCATTCACACTATACTCTACAATCAGTAGCCTATGGACCCAACCTCCCCTAGGCACGGTTGACCTCATACGGACTCTAACCTCTCCTAGGCACGGTCTCGAGTCCCCAGTCTCCCTAAGCCCGACTGGTGCCATTCACACAGTGTACACATAATTCACATACAACATCAGGCATACTATATTATTCTAACATGGGAATTTCTACAATATGCATGGTAAAAGAGTCAACCACAGTAGCATGATATGCTACTTAAACTCTATCCGAAGATAGACCCACTCACCAATTACCAGCAACTGCTCAGTTATTATTTCTGAGCTTCTTCCTTGTCCTTATAACCTGAGAACAATACAAACAAAGTTAATGTACATATCCAATAAATAATATAATCATTTCATACAATTAACTAGGTCATAACACCATATATTCATAATTTTATGAGTCTACATCATGACTCCATTCAATAATGGCATACAGGTGCGTGCAAAACATGACATACACATTAAACTCCTTTTCCGGTCTAAAAACAGTTTGATCTAGTTTCTTAAAAGTTCACCATTGAAAAGTATTCTTTATTACGATTCTAACGATAGTTTATTCATCAAAAAGCGGAGTTACGTTTTGAAAGTTACGTCTGTTTCAATTTCATTAAAGTAATGTAGCAAATAGTGACACTGTAGCAACTCGGTACTGTAGCAAAATATTGACACTGTAGCAACTCGGGGGTACTGTAGCAACTCGGGAACTGTAGCAGATAACGAACACTGTAGCAAAAGTGGCACTCTAGCAACTCGGTACTGTAGCAAATAGTGACACTGTAGCAACTCGGGCACTGTAGCAACTCGGGCACTGTAGCAACTCGGGTACTGTAGCAAAATACTGTAGCAACTGGTTCGAACACATTCGCTGATTTCGTATTTTTCCCCAAAAACTCGATTTTTGAGCGATTTTGATCAAATTTTAAGCACGTGGAAGCTACTAAACATATATACAACCTATTTTTAACATCAATTAACACATACAAACACATAATATGAAGATTTAAGCTCAAAATTCATCAAAAACCCATTTACACCCAAAACCCAATTTCTATGAATTAAAGCACGAATTCAAGCTAACAAACCTGGATAAATGATCACAAGGATGATATGAATAAATCCTTAAAGCCTCATAATCCAATTTAAGACTTAGATCAATTAGGGTTTGAGATGAGATAAGTTTGGTACGTACTTATTTGAGAAAAGTCTAGAAATGAGAAAATAGAAGCAGTTTACACTCTTAAGTGGGTATTAAAACCCATACCCCACAACACACGGGTATTTACCAGTTATCTTATCTGATAACCTTTCGTATCTCCTTAGGCGGTCCTAACGGAGTCCAAATTAAATAAACCAACATGTTCTGGGACCCTTGTCACAAACTGGTCACAACACAATTATAATAAAACACTAATAAAATAATTAAAATAAAAGCACTTAAGACTAAGCACAAACCCTAAGGGCAAAATAGGCAACTTACAACTAGCCCGGGTTTCAGTCTGTTACAATTTTGGACTTCATTTGAGTTACAAGGTATGTAATCATATCTTTTGACCCCAATAAAGTTAGTGTTAATGTTTTAGAACCTTACAATTGGAAAGTAGACCTTATTACGTTTTCAACGATATTTGATTCATAAAAAACGGAGTTACGGTCTGAAAGTTACGACCAAAACAAGTTTCACAAAAATGCTGAAATGGGAGACATTGCGGGCACGAGATTTGACTCGCGGTCGCGAGATTCAGTCAGGATTTCAGCTATTTGAGGTTGCAAGCTCGCGGTCGCGAGGTTGGTTAGTCTAGGGTCACTTTAAGTTGTTTTTAAGGGGTTTTTGAAGGGTGTTTTGGTCCTTTCACATTGGGGTCGGGTTTTTCGCCACAAAATTGACCTCAAGCTCATCTAGAGCTCATTCTTATCCATTTCCAATCTAGAGAGAGATGAGGTTTTCTAGAGAGAGGAAACTTCAAATAGTGGAGAAGAAGGTGATTCTTGCCCAATCGGGTATGATTCTTGTTGCTTGTTGGTGTTGCTAGCTACTAGAACTCGTTTTGGTGCTAAGGTAAACCCTATATCCGAATTATAGTGTTTGATTCTTGATTGGAGTTCGGGTTTGAGTTAATGTTGGGTTATAAACCCCATTTCTTACGAAATTGAGGGTTTTGTTGTATGTATTATGTAAGTAAACCCAATTATTATGGGTTTCGGGTTTGATGATGATTTTGGAAGTATTTTACATGGTTTGGGTGTTAATCACTAGATTGTAAGTGTGTTGGTGATTTTGATGTTCATAAGAACATGTTGTGAGTCAAAATTGGGTGTTGACTTTAATTTACTGTCAAACTAAGTTCGAGTCAAGTTTTGGTGAATCAAGTATGTAAATACTTGGTTTATGTATTAATTGGTGTTTTTGAGACATAATCACTAGCTATTAGTTATTATGGGTAAGTTTGACATAAGTCAAATGTGGGCAAGTGCAATATGGGTCAATATTGCACGTGTTTTAGTTTTGTTGTAAATGACGTTTTAAAATGATCACTACCTAAGTAGTAATCTAGTTTCGGGACCTAGGTAGGTATAATTGGTGTAGAGTATAATTTGGGTTAACTTGTACTTTGTAGTGTGGGTTTGAATTACCACTCAAAGTGGTAATTGGATTGTGTCCATTAGGTGGTAAATGGGCGGGTTTTGGCGAGCAAGGTGTGATCCCTCGGCTAAGAGATGATTGTATCATATTCTCTTTTGGAGAATGTATATTTATGTGTATATTGTGCCTATGTGTGATATAGGTAACTACTTTCTAGGATATGTGGACGGAAATCATATTACATGACTTGTGCAGGCATTTCAAGGTGAGTGAAATAATTATATATATGTGTATATAGTTTATTTGCTTGCGGGCTTGTAGTTAGTGTTATCTGTGCTTGTGTGAAATGACTCGTTCATATTACTATAAACGCGGTACGTTATTCATTGGTCCCATAGCGAGGTATTTGACCTCTATATGATACATTTTAGAAAATATTGCATTCGTTTCATAAAAAGACACACCCTTATTATACATAATGCATGTTTTAAACAAGTGGGCGATTATTTAAGAAATAATCCCCATAATACATCGGTTTCCAAATACTACACACGTGACATAACAGTCGAATATAATACATGACAAAAGTTTTATTGAATGCAACACTTCATTTAAACAAAAGCATGAGACACCATGCACAGCTTGCTCAGATAATGCAACAGCGGAAGACTTTCTTAAGGACCTGAGAATAAACATGCTTAAACAGTCAACACAAAGGTTGGTGAGATATATAGGTTTAAAGCTAGCATCGATATAAATATAGACCACAAGATTTCATAGTTATAAATATTTCAATAAAGATATTCTATAAGTTGTTGAGCGCTTCGGTAACCATACTTAACCATAAATGTAGCATATTCCCTTTATTATGAAATCTCCCTACATTGTACCAAGTGTAGTAAAAACGAAGTACTATGCAACCGTTTACGATACTAGAGCGACTAGCCCGGTTGGGATTGTCAAACCCGATAGATCTATCAATAGGATTCGCGCTTACATGTTCTTACAACATGTAAATATTAGTTACCAAGCTATTAGGGAAGATATGCAAGGTGGTACAACTCAACGCAGAATATATTTTAAGTACTTGTGTCCATGGCGTAAAACATAAAATGCATGTATTCTCATCCCAAAATATTTTTAGAGTTTAAAAATGGGACTATATACTCACGGTAGTAAAAGTATATTAATAATAAGTTTTCAGCTTATTAAAAATATGGCCGTCGTCCTTGGATTCACGAACCTATAACAATAATAATGATTCGGATAATAATACGACATGTGAATAAAATAAAACAAGGTCATAGAATACTTATATATTAATTTTTAACATTTTTATTTTAGTAGTCCTTTGTTAGTATTGTATACGTATTGTCTTAGAATTTATCAAAACGTATTGTATACTTATTGTCTTAGGATTTATCAAAACGTATTGTATACTTATTGTCATGGAATGTACCAAGATTATTATATATATATATATATATACAATCTCGGAATTAACTAAGATTATAATATTTTGTTATACTAATGATAACATGTCCAAATATATATAGGAAAAGTTAGCAAGGATATGGTTAATATAGTTTTTACAATATAAATTTCGTCCATACAACGTTAATTTTAGCAGATTTTGTTTTGCTCGCCAAATATTCATTACAACTCCGTTTAAAGTTAATCAAATTGCTATAGTTTCATAATGAACTGTAGTATTTAGAAATAAACTAAAAAAGTAGTGGTTTATAGTCGGAGTTACAGGTTACAAGTCATATTTGAAAGAGGTAGTCATTTTCGTCGAAAAACGACATCTTGATGACCATTTTGAAAAACATACTTCCACTTTGAGTTTAACCATGATTTTTGGATATAGTTTCATGTTCATAAAAACAATCATTTTATCATAAGAAAAACTTTTAAATCAAAGTTCATCATAGTTTTTAATTATTCAACCCAAAACAGCCCCCGGTTTTACTACGACGGCGTATGTCCGGTTTTACGGTGTTCTTCGTGTTTACAGGTTTTAAATCATTAAGTTAGCATATCATATAGATATAAAACATGTGTTTATTGGATTTTAAAAGTTATGTTAGAAGGATTAACTTTGTTTGCGAACAAGTTTAGAATTAACTAAACTATGTTCTAGTGATTACAAGTTTAAATCTTCGAATAAGATAGTTATATATATATATATATATATATATATATATATATATATATATATATATATATATATATATATATATATATGAATCGAATGATGTTATGAACATTGTTACTACCTCAAGTATAGTAGGTAAACCTACTGGAAATGATGAGAAAATAACTTGAGCTTCAAAGGATCTTTGATGGCTTGGAAGTTCTTGAAGCAGAATCATGACACGAAAACAATTTCAAGTAAGATTACTACTTGATTTAAGGTAGTTATGTTTATAGGAATTAAACCAAAGCTTGGATATGATTATTACCTTGATTAAGAATAAAAAGTTACTGAGATTAGATGGAAGTTCTTGATCTTTGATGAGTTGTTGGATTGGATTAAAAAGATTGGAAGTAATCTTGCAACTTCTTGATTCTAGGTTGTTTTTATGATGATTAAAGCTTGTAATTGAAGCTAAAGGATGGGAAAAATACTTGAAGATCATCAAGTATGAAGTTAGTAGTATTTTGAGAGAGAATTGGGAGTGTAAGTATGAGAAAATGGAATGAAGAAATGGTGTGTATGCATAAAAACGTTTTTAGTTTATAAAGAAAGAAAAGATTCCTAATTTTGTTTTCTTGCTAAATAATTCATGCTACTTGACAAATGGTTGGTTCCACATATTCCTTAATCATTTAAGGCTGCTAAGGAACAGATTTATATTGGTATATACCAATAGTAAATACATCTAGAAGCTGGGTATAATACAAGTGCAAATACCGAGCGAATACGAGTAGAATTCGTGATGAAAACAAATGGGAATACAATTATGATTATTTTTGTTAAGTAATAGTGTTTTGATATATGTATTGAAGTCCTTCAAATGTGTATTAATACATCTTAATACACTATATATATATATATACATTTTAACTGAGTCGTTAAATCATCGTTAGTCGTTACATGTAAGTGTTGTTTCAAAACCTTTTAGTTAACGACCTTGTTAAATGTAATTAATCCCATTGTTATTATATCTAATGGGATGTTAAATTGTTATATTATCATGATAACATAGTGTGTTAATATATCTTAATACGATATATAAATATTAAGACGTTATTACAACGATAATCGTTACGTATATATATCGTTTCGAAATCCTTAAGTTAGTAGTCTCATTTTATGTATATAGTTCATTGTTAATATACTTAATGAGATATTTAATTATCATTTCATAATGTTAAATATATATATAAGTTCATATATATATTATCATGTTATTTACAAGTTATAACGTTCGTGAATCATCGGACAAGTTGGGTGGTCACACGTTTACATAAAATTTGTTTCAATTAATCAAGTCTTAAAAAGTTTGATTGCTTAATATGTTGGAAACATTTAGTCATGTAAATATTAATATTGTTCAATATATAATCATGGAAAAATTCGGGTCATGACAGTACCTACCCGTTAAAGAAATTGCGTCCCGAAATTTGAAGTAATACCTATTCAATGGGCGGTGTTTGTAAACAGCTGTGGATATTTCTGTTTCATCTGGTCCTCTCTTTCCCAAGTGAACTCAAAACCTCTTCGAGCATTCCAACAAACCCTAACTATAGGTATGTTGCTTTGCTTGAGCCGTTTGACTTCACGATCCATGATTTTGACAGGCTCTTCTATAAAATGCAGTTTCTCGTCGATTTGAATTTCTTCAAGAGGAACAGTGAGGTCTTCTTTTGTAAGGCATTTCCTTAGGTTCGAGACGTGAAAGGTATTGTGTACTCCAGAAAGTTGTTGTGGAAGCTTAAGTCGATAAGCCACCGGTCCAATACGTTCGATGATCTTGAATGGTCCTACGTATCTTGGGTTTAATTTACCCCTCTTACCAAAGCGTATCACACCTTTCCAAGGTGACACCTTTAACATAACCATGTCATCAACCTGAAATTCTAACGTCTTCCTTTGAACATCAGCATAGCTCTTTTGACGACTTTGGGCGGTCTTCAATCTCTCCTTGATTTGCACAATCTTTTCAGTAGTCTCCTGTATGATCTTGGGACCAGTCAGTTGCCTGTCACCTACTTCGTTCCAACAGATAGGGGATCTACACTTTCTTCCATAAAGTGCTTCGAATGGTGCAACATTAATACTCGTATGATAACTGTTGTTATACGAGAATTCTGCGAATGGTAAATATTTATCCCATCCGTTTCCGAAATCTATCACACATGCTCTAAGCATGTCTTCAAGAGTCTGAATGGTCCTTTCACTTTGCCCATCGGTCTGAGGATGATATGCAGTGCTCATATCCAGACGAGTCCCTAGAGCTTCATGTAGTGATTGCCAAAACCTTGACGTAAACCTACTGTCGCGATCAGATATAATGGAAATAGGTACTCCATGTATTGAAACAACTTCCTTCATGTATAATCGTACCAATTTCTCCATCTTATCTATTTCCTTCATAGGTAGGAAATGTGCAAATTTGGTGAGACGATCGACAATTACCCAAATGGTGTCATAATCCCATGCAGTCTTTGGTAGCTTCGTGATGAAATCCATAGTAATACATTCCCATTTCTATTCATGGATTTCTGGTTGTTGAAGTAAACCTGATGGTTTCTGATGTTCCGCCTTGACTTTGGAGCAAGTCAAACATTCTTCAATGTATGTTGCTGATAATGCTAAAAACGAACATATATTTCATAGCATTATTCCTCAAGAAAGACAAGCTTGTAGTTGCAATTGTTCTATTTACAAGTAATATTCGTTTAAATAATAAAAGGTGAAGACAAAAGACAGATTCGACGAATTGAAGACGCAAACGACCAAAAAGCTCAAAAGTACAAAATACAATCAAAGAGGTTCCAATTATTGATAAGAAACGTCTCAAAATTACAAGAGTACAAGATTCGAAACGCAAAATACAAGATATTAATTTGTACACAAGGAGGTTCGAAAATCCGGAACCGAGACCAGAGTCAACTCTAAACGCTCGACGCAACGGACTAAAAATTACAAGTCAACTATGCACATGAATATAATATAATATATAATTAATTCTTAAAATTTATATAAATATTATAATATACTTAAAAATCGTCGGCAAGAAAGGTTCCAAATTAGTGTGAGCTGGAAAAATGAACTCCGCGAGTTGCGGAGTTTACAGTGCAAAAATTACGCGAGTTGCGGAGCTTCCCTGGACTCAAATCCCTATAAAAGGCAACGCAGTTTGATCGTTTTTAATATCCATAATCTATCTCTCTCTCTCAATATATACGTAAATATATATATATATAATTTATATTTTAATTTTAATTTTAAATCCTAATAATAAGGGTATGTTAGCGAATGTTGTAAGGGTGTAAGTCGAAATTCTGTCCGTGTAACGCTACGCTATTTTTAATCATTGTAAGTTATGTTTATATTATTTTCATTAATGTCTCGTATCTAAGTTATTATTATGCTTATTTAAATCGAAGTAATCATGATGTTGGGCTAATTACTAAAATTGGGTAATTGGGCTTTGTACCATAATTGGGGTTTGGATAAAAGAACGACACTTGTGGAAATTAGACTATGGGCTATTAATGGGTTTTATATTAACTAAACAATACCTTGTTAATTTAATATACAAACTTATAATTTGACGTATTTATATATAACCACATACGCTTGACTGGGTACGGTGGGCGGGATATCTATAAATACCAATAATTATTCATTTTACCGGACACGGAACTGGATTAATAGTTAATAGACATGTTGAAATAGGGGTGAATTACATTCAAGGATAATTGGTGTAATTGTTAACAAAGTAGTAAAACCTTGGTTTACACGCAGTCGATAACCTGATGTATTCATTAAACAAAGTATTAAAACCTTGTTACAATTTGAATCCCCAATTAGTTGGAATATTTGACTTCGGGAATAAAAATAATTTGACGAAGGCTTTCGCTCTTTATATTTATGACTGATGGACTATTATGGACAAATCCGTATGGACATATTAAATAATCCAGGACAAAGAACAATTAACCCATGAGCATAAAAATAAAATCAACATGTCAAACATCATGATTACGGAAGTTTAAATAAGCATAATTCTTTTATTTCATATTTAATTTCCTTTATTTTATATTTAATTGCACTTCTAATTATCGCACTTTTATTTATCGCAATTTCTTTATCGTTATTTACTTTACGCTTTAAATTAAGTCTTGTATTTATTTTTAATATTTTACATTAGGTTTTAACTGCGACTAAAGTTTTAAAATCGACAAACCGGTCATTAAACGGTAAAAACCCCCCTTTTATAATAATAATATTACTTATTTATATATTTGTATTTTTATAATTTAAAACTAATATAGCGTTAAGCTTTGATTAAAAGATTCCCATGTGGAACGAACCGGACTTACTAAAAACTACACTACTGTACGATTAGGTACACTGCCTATAAGTGTTGTAGCAAGGTTTAAGTATATCCATTCTATAAATAAATAAATATCTTGTGTAAAAATTGTATCATATTTAATAGTATTTCGTTGTAAAAATAAAGCTATTTTATATACACCTCGCAGAACATCAAGTTTTTGGCGCCGCTGCCGGGGAACTTAAAATCTAGCTTAAAAGCCGGAAGCGCAACGCTTTATATAAAAAAAAAGATTTTTATTTTTAGTTTACTTTTATAAAAATACGCTTTTTGTAAAAATACGTTTAAAATATTCGAAAACATAAAAAGAAAACAAAAATATAAATATTTTTAAGAATTTGTTAAATATTTAAGTTTTATAAAGTTTCTTTATTTTTATTTTATAAAAATATAAGTTTTATTTAAATTATATAAATATTTTATATAAATATTAAAACAGAAAAATAAAAAATAAATATATATAAAAAAATAAAACCGAAACCTGTCAAACGAACCCACCAAAACTGAAATTCCAAACCCCGCGACTTGCGGCGTTTGTAGCCACGAGGCACCGCGACTCTCGGAGCCGTCTGACACGGGTGACCAGAAACTCTAAAAAGCATTTATTACGGAGTAATTATTATTTATTTATTATTATTAACCCTAATTACTTAATTATTATTATAATTAGTTTTAAAATTTTAAAATAAATTGTATTTTAAATTTTAATTAGTTTAATTAGTTTATAAAATTAATAGTTTTATAAAATAAATAATATAAAAATAATATTTTTATAAAAATTGTAATTTTTGCAACTTTTAGTATATTTTTATAATTTGTTCCTTTTTATTCATTTTAGCGTAACTTTTGTACTTTTTGCTCGTATTTAGTTTTAAGCTTAGTTTTTGCCATAATTATTTTTACTTCTAGATTTTTAGGCTTTGCCATAAAATCCCTTAAGTGCTTTTTCTTTAGACTAAGATTAAAGTGCTTTAGAATTTTGCGACGCCTTTTTAAGTTTTAGTTCTTTTTTAAGATATTGCCATTTGGGATATAGTTTTACTTGTAAGCTTTAATATTTTTAGAAGCAACTTTTAATTTTTAGTTTTTAGTGCCTTTTTAAGTTTCAACACGCTACTTTCTTATTTTTATTTTTCGACGCCTTTTACCTATGTATCAATTATCACTCCAATTAGTAATCTCAATTTGCGATTATAATTTTAAGTTAGTGATAGTAATAAGGTTGGGTTAGTCGAGTGTTTTTAAGTTCTATAAGTCATTTTTTTTATTTCTTATTTTCGACGCCTTTTATTTTTCGATCTTTTCTTTTTCGACCTTTTTCGACGCGCTCTTTTTCTTTCTTATTTCTCGCTATTCTAGTTTTAGGACATAGATTTTTATTCTACTTCTTATCTAAATTTCTTAAAATTACGAAAATTTATTTTAAGTGGTTAAATTGATAGACATCAAAATTTTCTGGTTCGTAGTAATAGTTGGATTTGTACGTGGACCGGGTTATTGGAGCCAAACAGTCCTCAATTATATTGAGACCAAACGAATCCTGCCCCTCTGCTGCATCTTTTGGCTATTCGAAACGTGGGCAAAAGCAGAAAAGTCTATTAATTGGATAACTTATATAATTTTTCTTTCCTTTTAAAAAACTAATAGGATATTCACTGAATGCACCGAGCAAGACGTTCACCACCTGTAACTCGATCAAGACATCTAGCTAATATTGTGGCCGTTTATTTTTCTTTAGAATCGTCATCCAGTCGACCAAGTACTCCAGTTCAAATTTCCGATAATCCATTTTTTGAACCCGACCTCACAATTGAGAATCCGGAGAATATTCAGGGAAGATTCATAGATCCTGAACCATTAATTTTTCCTCCGGAATCACCAATCATTCAAACAGAGATTGTTGAGGAACGAACCATTAAATCAGAATCCTCTAGTGATTCTGATTCAACAAATTCAATTATGGAGAATCTGGAACCTTTAAGTATGGAAGACCGAATGAGAGCTAAACGCACTGGCCAAGGTCACGCAATTACTCATCCAGACATTAATGCGCCAGATTATGAAATCAAAGGACAAATTCTACACATGGTGACTAATCAATGCCAATTTAGTGGTGCGCCGAAGGAAGATCCAAACGAACATCTTCGTACCTTTAATAGGATCTGCACACTATTTAAAATAAGAGAAGTTGAGGATGAACAGATATATCTCATGTTATTTCCCTGAACTTTAAAGGGAGAAGCCAAAGATTGGTTGGAATCGTTACCTGAAGGGGCGATTGATACATGGGATGTTTTAGTTGAAAAATTTCTTAAACAATTCTTTCCGGCATCTAAAGCCGTAAGACTTCAAGGAGAAATTGTTACTTTCACACAGAAACCAAACGAAACTCTATATGAGGCGTGGACAATATTTGGAAAGTAATTGAGAAGATGTCCGCAACATGGTTTAGACACCTGTCAAATAGTACAAATATTCTACCAAGGATGCGACATCACTACAAGAAAAGACATCGATATAGCAGCTGGTGGTTCTATTATGAAGAAAATAGAAACTGATGCTTACAAAATTATTGATAACACTGCTTCCCACTCACATGAGTGGCACCAAGAAAAAGATATCGTTAGATCATCTAAAGCAGCTAGAGCCGATTCTAGTCATGACTTAGATTCCATTTCTGCAAAGATAGATGCTGTCGAGAGACGTATGGAAAAGATGACTAAGGATATTCACTCAATACGAATTAGTTGTGAGCAGTGTGGAGGACCACATTTGACAAAAGATTGTCTCAGTATTGAACTAACAATGGAACAAAGAGAGAATATTTCATACATAAACCAAAGGCCTGGAAATAATTATCAGAATAATTATCAACCGCCAAGACCAATTTACAATCAAAACCAGAATTATAATCGAAATATTCCATACAACAACCAACAAGGTCCTAGCAATCAACAAGTATCCAACAATACTTACAATCAGCGAAGACTTAATTTTCAAAACAAACCACCACAACCCGATGATAAAAAGCCAAATTTAGAAGATATGATGACGAAGCTAGTTGAAACTCAAACGCAGTTTTTCACATCTCAGAAACAAACTAATGAACAAAATGCTCAAGCATTTAGAAATCAACAAGCTTCTATTCAAAATTTGGAACAAGAAGTAAGTAACCTAGCAAGGTTAATAGGTGAAAGAAAACCGGGAAGTCTACCTAGTGATACAAATGCTAACCCCCGGAATGAAACAGCTAAAGCCATTACCACAAGAAGTGGTACAACACTTAAACCACCTGAAATACCTGAAACTTCTGATGAAGCTATTCCTACTCCACAAGAACCACAACCTGAACAAGATAAGGAAACAGAACCGGTAGTTGAAAAGGTTAATGAAGATAACACAGTTAAGGATAAACCTTATGTTAAACCATACCAACCACCACTTCCTTACCCAAGTAAATTGAAAAAAGAGAAACTTGAAGCCGAGCAATCCAAATTCTTGGATATGTTTAAACAGATAAATGTAAATCTTCCTTTCATTGAAGTAATTTCAGGAATGCCTAGATATGCTAAATTCTTGAAAGATCTAATCACAAATAGAAAGAAAATGGAAGAACTCTCGGCTGTTACTATGAATGCTAATTGTTCAGCAGTGCTGTTGAATAAGATACCAGAAAAACTATCTGATCCAGGAAGTTTCACAATTCCATGTTTTCTGGGTAGTCTTAGTTCAATAGAAGCATTGGCAGACTTAGGTGCTAGTATAAATTTAATGCCGTATTCATTATACGCTAAACTATACCTTGGAGAATTGAAACCAACAAGAATAAGCATACAACTAGCCGATAGATCAATAAAATATCCTAGAGGGATAATGGAAAACATGCTAGTTAAAGTTGGTACTTTAGTATTTCCAGTAGATTTTGTTGTTCTGGACATGGAAGAAGATTCTCAAGTTCCTCTCATATTAGGAAGACCATTCTTAAACACGGCTAAAGCAATGATAGACGTGTTCGGTAAGAAACTGACCCTAAGTATAGAGGATGAGTGTGTTACCTTTTCAGTTGATAGAGCAATGCAACAACCGCAATCTGCAGATGATACATGTTATTATATTCAAACTATAGATTCACATGCAGAATTATTAGAAGAATTTCCAGAATTACAAGGAACGGGAGAATGTTCTTTAGGAGAAGGAACTGAACCAATTGATGAAGCTGAAATGTTAGCTACACTAATAGCTAATGGATATGAACCAACAACAGAAGAAATTCAAATGCTAAAAGAAGAAGACAGATATCGATATAAATCATCGATAGAAGAACCTCCGACATTAGAGTTAAAGCCACTTCCAAACTATTTGGAATACGCTTATTTACATGGTGAATCTGAATTACCTGTAATAATATCGTCTTCTCTTACTGAAAATGAGAAATCACAACTCATTTCTGTGTTGAAAGCTCATAAACCAGCCATTGCATGGAAGATTCATGATATTAAAGGAATAAGTCCTTCGTATTGCACACATAAAATCCTTATGGAAGAAGGTCATAAAACGTATGTGCAACGCCAACGAAGACTAAATCCTAATATGCAAGATGTTGTTAAAAAAGAAATAATTAAACTGCTAGATGCAGGTTTAATTTATCCAATTTCTGATAGTCCATGGGTAAGCCCATTTCAATGCGTGCCTAAGAAGGGTGGCATGACTGTCATCACAAATGAGAAAAATGAGCTTATTCCTACTAGGACTGTAACAGGATGGCGTGTATGTATTGATTATAGAAAATTAAATGACGCTACCAGAAAAGATCACTTTCCCTTACCGTTCATTGATCAAATGTTGGAAAGATTAGCCGGAAATAGTTACTATTGTTTTCTTGATGGATTTTCCGGATATTTTCAAATTCCAATAGCACCCGAGGACCAAGAGAAAACCACATTCACGTGCCCTTATGGTACTTTTGCTTACAAACGCATGCCATTTGGACTTTGCAACGCCCCTGCAACCTTTCAAAGGTGCATGATGGCGATTTTTCACGACATGATAGAAGAATGCATGGAAGTTTTCATGGATGACTTTTCAGTCTTCGGTGATACATTTGAATCATGTCTAGTTAATCTAGAACGAATGCTTATTAGATGTGAACAATCAAATCTAGTTCTTAATTGGGAGAAATGCCATTTCATGGTTAAAGAAGGCATCGTTCTTGGACATAAAATTTCAAAGGAAGGAATTGAAGTGGATAGAGCTAAAGTAGATGTAATTGCTAAACTTCCACATCCCACCAATGTTAGAGGAGTTAGGAGTTTTCTAGGGCATGCCGGTTTCCACATCCCACCAATGTGAAGTATTTGACGTTTGGGGTATTGACTTTATGGGTCCATTTCCAAAATCTCATAATAATCTCTACATTCTCGTTGCAATTGATTATGTATCTAAATGGGCGGAAGCACAAGCTCTCCCAACTAACGATGCACGAGTTGTAGTCAACTTTTTAAAACGTCTTTTTGCAAGGTTTGGAACACCGAAAGCTTTAATAAGTGATCGGGGAACTCATTTCTGTAATAATCAACTTGAGAAAGTTCTTAAAAGATATGGAGTAACTCATAAAATCTCCACTGCATATCATCCACAAACAAGTGGACAAGTTGAAAATACCAACCGAGCTTTAAAACGTATTCTAGAGAAAACCGTAGGATCAAATCCGAAGAAATGGTCCATAAAATTGGAGGATGCACTCTGGGCTTTTAGAACAGCCTACAAAACTCCAATTGGAACCACACCTTTTAAACTCGTTTATGGAAAAGCATGTCATCTTCCAGTAGAAATTGAACACAAAGCATTTTAGGCTTTGAAAACATGTAATCTTGATTTACATGAAGCCGGACATCTACGATTAAGTCAACTAAACGAATTAGAAGAATTAAGACATGAAGCATACGAAAATTCGTTAATCTATAAGGAAAGAACGAAGAAATGGCATGATAAAAGAATCAGAAGTTCAAAAGAATTTAAAAAAGGAGATAGAGTTCTTCTTTTTAATTCACGATTCAAGCTATTTCCTGGAAAATTGAAATCAAGATGGTCTGGACCATTCATAGTCAAAAGAGTTTTCCCGTACGGAACGATAGAATTAATAAATTCAAATGGAATTGAATTTAAAGTTAATGGTCACAGAGTTAAACATTACATACATGGTCCGATGGAAGTTGACAATGAAGTTAATCATAATTTCACCACCCAAGAAAACCTTCAAAATGAAAACATAAATATGTTATCAACAACATATGAAAAATCAAAATTGGAATATAGGGAGGATTCAAATTTGAGTGATGAAGAAGAATTCTGATACAAACCTCCAATTCCAAGAAACGAAGAAAAATGTGAACAAGAAGTTCAAATAGAAGTGAAAGAACCAAGAAAAGAACACCCGAAAAAGGTTTACAAACCAACTCGACTTATTAAAGCAGGAGACCCGGGTGAATTTATCATTTTTTGCTTGCTTAATGATGGTGCTGTATATAATAGACTCGCAGATTTAGGAGCAAGTGCAAATATTATGCCTCTTTCCTTATACAAAAGATTAGGCATGGGTAAATTAAAACCAACCAAAATAGGTGTTCAATCATTTGACCAAACCATTAAACATCCGGTTGGAATAGCAAATAATTTACTTGTTAACGTGGGAAGTTTGACCTTTATTGCAAACTTCATAGTGATTAATATGGAGGAAAACCTTAATATTCCTCTAATTCTAGGTCGCCCATTTTTAGCAACCACCGAGGCATTCATTGATGTAAGAGAAGGTAGAATGACACTTAGGGATGGTGATACATCGATCACCTTTGTGAACTGAAAGTTTAGATCTCCACCAACTAAAAATGTTAGACCAATAAAAACGCATACGTGTGGGGAAGATGAAGAAACACTTAATGATGATCCAATCACAAAGAATGTCGTTGATGATACAAAATTAGATGAACCCATTTTTAACAGTTCAACGAAGAAACTTTATAAACGGATTCACGATGCTAAGATTAAAGGAAACTTTAAGTTATGTAACCGATTAATATCCAATTTATCGTCAAAAGAAAAGGCGATGTTAGTTGAATTTGTGAAAGTTACTGAGGAAATCAACAAATGGATTAAAGTAAAAGTCAAAGATATACAAGTTGTTGATGATTCAATTGAAAATAATGTTAATCACAATTTCAACTAAGTATAGGGAGGTTTATATATTTCTGTTAGAGTTAGATTTTCTGTTTTCGTGTAGTTCTCGAAAATGGAACTAGAATGGTCTTTCCCTATCAGACCCTAAAGAACTAGTCTTCTCCCCCCATTCTGAATTTTTATTTTTTTTAGGTTTTTACGAAATGAAGACTTCCTGTGAACTAAACCATGGTCTAATGCTACACGCTTTGATCACTAAACGTAATAATGACACACTTCCGAGTGAACTAGTATCAGTAATCAGAGAAAGATTGGACGTAGTAAGAAAAGAATCCAGATGCGAAGATAATAAGTTACAATTTGGTAAAGGAAAATCAAAATCCGCAGCAAAAAGAAGAGCACGACACCTTGAAAGATGTCACAAATGCGGAAAATGGTCACATGGAGATAAATGTTCGAATAATCAAACCTATTCAAACACCGAATTTGTTACTTTATGCAGAGACGGACCGTTCATATGTTTAGAAGAAAAAACACTGAATGCTCGAGGTTACGCCTATGTAGCTATGGAAAACCAATTAAACAGACTATCTTATGAGTGGGATAGATCGTATCACAAAGAATACTATCTCACAGGTAAGTCTGTATAGTTTTTATTTTTATTTTTATTTTTAACCTTTTGATAATAAACGCTAATTTATTCGCTATAAAGTATTAAATTGGTATTGAATAAAATTAGGTTTGGCGACCGAAATTATTGATATCATTCAAAAATTTATTACATCACTGCGAAATTTAACGTTTATTCTTAAGGAATAAATATCTTTAATCAATCAACACAAAATATTTCAAAAATTCGTCATGAGTTAAATTAGGTCATGGAACCGAAATTACTTTACCGAAAAGAGGGTCGCATGTTTTTGATAATATTTGATTGATTAAAGTGAGATAAAAGCCAAAAAGATTTTTAATTTTATTTTTACTTTATTTTTAAAATTAATATATTTAAAATTGTAAATATTTGAAAAATTGATATTTTTAATATAAGTTTGTATGTATAAAAACAAAATTAAATTTAAATTTGGTGTGAATTTTTAATATTAATTTTTAATTTTATTCATTTTAAATTTAAGTTTAGTGTGAATTTTTAATTTTAAATATGAATTTTGAATTTTATGCATTTTGAATTTAAGTTGTGTGAATTTAAAAAACCAAAATTTACTTTTTCTCATTAAGTTAAAAATATGATTTTTAAAATTCGTCGTGAGTTGAAGACTAGGTCGTTGAACCGAAATTGCTTTACCCGGGGGAGGGACGAGAACTTTTATCATCATTATTTTTAATCTTATTGAATTAAAGTATGCCAAAAACATTAAAAAACCAAAAAAAAAAAAAAATTCTAAGCTTTTAAAACAATCGCTACAAAAAGACAAATTTTAAAATTTTGTCGAGGGACGGACTAGGACATTGTTCCGAAACGACCTCGTCCTAAATAACAAGAGAAACAAAATTTTAAAATTAATTACTTAATTGTTTTATAAGTTAAAGATTGTAAAAAAAAAAAATTCAAACACCGCGACTCGCGGAGTTTGTAAGGGTCAAACACCGCGACTCGCGGAGGACCAAAAATACAGAAAAAAATATAAGCTTCCCGAACAGATCAGTCAACACCCACACCCACAAAAATACTGCGAAAAACCCGAAAAATCACTCTAAAATCCGAAATTTTTCACCAAAAATCATCACATTTTTTACTAAAATCATGTTGAAAAGGATGTTATCAAGGAATTACTCAAGGAAAACGGTAAATTTCTACACTTAAACACCATTTAATTCGAAAATTAGTGTTCTTGAGCAATTTTTTACCCAATTCGATTTGATGCTTTTTAGTGTAATTATGCTTAAATTGCTTATGTATTATGCTTGTATAACCTAGATTGATGCTATTTAACATGATTAGAAGCCTTAAACTTCAAATTTTTAGTAATCTAGGGTTTGTGTTCTTGAGCAAATTTGGGGCTTTTTGATATAAACAGGTTATAGCCGATTTTTGTCATGAATTATTGCTAAATTAAGTAGTGTAACATGTTTAGGTAGTTAAATGATCCAAACTTTGAGCCTAAACATGATTTTTGAGAATTAAAGTGGACTTTTTCAAGTCTAAAATTCATGAACTTGATTTTTGAAAGATAATGCCATTTGAAACTTGTTTAATTGCTAGTAATGATTATTTTGACATGTTATTTGAGTTGAATGCTTATGAACTTGGCGAACATTTTCGTATATGCTTATTTGAAAAAGTGTGGATTTGATAAAAATATGAAAATGAGCATAAGTTTGATATAAATTGGACATGTCATTGTAATTATTTTGATTGATGATTTTGCTGACACTAATGCATATTTGGATGCACAAAAATTGTGTTTGATGTGTTTTGCAGACTGAAAGGGGTGAATCTTCATCCCAAGCTCGCAATGCTCCTCCTGAGAATGCGGAACAACAGGATGTTGATAGCTATTACAAACAAGATATACCTCATCCAGTTATGACATTTTCAGATATGCACTTGGAAGATTTGCACCCGAACTTGAGATTTGACAGACGTTGGATAGATTATCCAAAATACCAAAGGGGCTTGCATACTCTTCATTCTAAAGTTGTTGAAGTACCTAGGGTAATAGAATGGGAACCATTAGAAGCCGTAGAATTAGCTGAGCCAATTAGGGAATTACTTGCACAGAGGTATGGTAATTCTACTTTTAACGATTTGGTACGATTATTCAACATGCGTAGACCTGTATATAAAGTATGGTGTGAAGAATTATTGTGTAGTATAGAAATAAATGATCGGGTAGCTAGTTTAACCGATCGATCTTTTATTAGATTTTTGTTAGGAGGTTCGATGCACCACATGTCTTTACTAGACATGGCTCAGGCCTTACGTATATATACGCCTGAGGAGTTAGCATCTGCCGATTGTCGAGGGTTGATATTGAACGGTAGGAAAATTGATGAAAATTTTGATACGCATGGTGTATGGAGTCAAATGACTAGCCATCACCGATTTAAAGGGGGAAATTACTCTTATTTGGATATAGATAGAGCTGAATTAAGAGTAATCCATAGGTTTTTAGCCAACTCGATTACACAACGAGGTAAGAATAAGGAAAAGGTAAATGAACAGGATTTGTTTTACCACATGTGTATTCGAGACCCACAAAGCGCTGTAAGTATACCTTATTGTGTGGGTTATTATTTATCAGCTATGGTTAGAGGGATGAGACCGCACAGTATAATAGGAGGTGGTATATTTATTACTTTGATTGCTGAATATCTCAATGTGGATATAAGTCAGGGGGGATTATTAATTGAAGAACCAGAACCGCACGATACAATCGGTTTAAATGTATATCATGGTGCAAAGGTTTTGAAAAGGCGAAATAACGCCGCAGTAAGATATAATGGAAGATATCCACAGGTTGAGAGAAATCAACAGCCAGGTAATGTGGGAGGGGGAAATGAAATGACAGAAATGCAAAGGTTTATAGCTTCACAAGAGTATGAAAATGCTAGACATCGAGCATTTGAAGATTGGCAAGTTCATCAAAACCAAATCATAGCTCATTGCCAACATGTAGGTAGAAACAATATTCCTACTCCATCGCCCATATTTCCTCCCTGGTCTATAGAGATGCAACCACCGTATCCTACTTATAACCCAGCTGAAGCATTTTATAACACATACGGTTATGCATGGAACCCCTACTGGTATCAGTAACAACCCTAGTCTACTTAGTTTTATTTATTTTATTATTTGTAATGTTGATACATTTAATACTTATGTTAATATTGTAATAGTTTTTATAATTTTCTAACTTTTATTATTAGATTTTAATAATTTTTGAATGTGGGGTAATATACCAAACTTCAAAAATATGTATATATGTTTGCAGTTTATCTTATGTACACAACATGGTAAAACAACGCATTTTCAAAGACTGGCATTAAGTTAAGCAAAAGCAACTAATTTTGACGACAAGATGAAAAATAAATGTGATGTAACAACAAGACGGAATGAACAAATGATATGCACCATTTATCATTCAGCAAACAAACGCCAATATGTTTGGAAACTTTGGTAAAATTTAATCATTTTTCTACGCTAATCACCCTCAATAATTTAAATTGTTACTGATTTCTTGCAAATGAGGGCATTGCAAGATCTTAAGTGTGGGAAGAGGTTAAATTCTTTCGGAATTTTAAAATTTTTTACTTTATACACTTGGTTACCATTAGAAATACTAGTAAAGCAGTAGTTGTATTATAATCTAGTGCTCTCTGATAATAAAGAACAGCCCTAGTCTTATATACTGACTACCCAATTATAGAAAATTTTTTCAAAATTTTCAATTAATTGAACTCAAAATCATGTTTATACATATTTATGAACGATAAAACTAGGTGTTAACTCCGAAATTATTGTTACCTCGGAAAGGACATAAATAGAGAAACAAACCAAAATGTTAGAATTCATTTAAGAATGGAATAGAGGAAAATAAAAAGGCAAAGAAAAGAAAATAAAGGCCAAGTGTGGGAAATTTTTACCAAGTTATTCAAAATATATATCACATATTTCTGTAACAAATAATTGAAAATACTTTTGTTTTGAACGATAATTAACTATTTTACCCGATTTACTGTAAGAAAGATGGATCTACACGATGAATCAATTCCATCATTAAAAGGAAGTAAAGTCTTCTGAAAAAGAAACGCGCTTCTTGATTTAGGTCATGAAGTTGTCGTCCAGACCAGCTGTAGGTTGATGAAAAATCTAGAAAAGTCATGTTTAAAATCAGCAGGAAATCCACGGACCTCAGCATCAAACAGGGTCGCCAAGTGGTCAGACTTATCTTAACCATGAGAGGATCTGTCTTGTAAAATGGGGAGGACACCGTGCAAATTAGCTGGATAAGACTAATGAATCAGATCCCCAGAAAGGATAATCTCCTTAAAGATTAAAAATCAGCTTTTAAGACTGATATTACTCAATCCTTGAGATTGACCTTAAAGATTGAGAATTCAAACTCATGGAATTCAATGATATCTAAACTCGAGCTTGAACGAGAAAATATTTTGATCAAAAATTACAAACCGATTTGTTTTCTGAAAACCTATTTTCAATGCGTTCATTACCATTGAACGTAAAATCCTAGGAATTCACCTGGAATTCATTAGGTCACCTGAACCAAATCGGGTGTCAACCGTAAGAACGGTGGTTGCATAGCATGGTCAAAGACAGGACCTTGTGCCAGACCGACAAATTATAAGGGTGAGCTTTACTATTGCTCCTACAAAGGATAGTAATTGCGTCCGACACGTTATAGACCATAATCAAAAGCATGTCAGGGGACATTGCCTTAACAGTTGCTTGTTCAACGATTTCCTTTACAACCGAAAGGTAGTTTACCGAAAGGTAATATACGGAGCAAGTATACTGGACGTGTTGCTTTCCTAATACAAGGTTAGCAAGTGGGTGACACAAAACCATAAGTTTTGAGCCAAAATTTTCAAATCTAAAACCCACCAAACTCACAAAAAGAATTTGCAAACACCGGTGAAGGGTTATTCCGGAAAACTTATCTAGGGTAAAAGCTAGATTTAATTTTCAAAAGATCAAATGTTTTCATAAAGATCCAATTTCTTAATGGATCTAAATTTTTATAGTCATGTGAGACTGTAAACCATATCGTTACTACCATTGTTTATACCGCCGTAAAGAAATCACTGATGTACAAAGTGTGAAAAATAAAGAAGTGATTCTAGTATTTCAAGACTATATTGCTTGAGGACAAGCAACGCTCAAGTGTGGGAATATTTAATAATGCTAAAAACGGACATATATTTCATAGCATTATTCCTCAAGAAAGACAAGCTTGTAGTTGCAATTGTTCTATTTACAAGTGATATTCGTTTAAATAATAAAAGGTGAAGACAAAAGACAGATTCGACGAATTGAAGACGCAAACGACCAAAAAGCTCAAAAGTACAAAATACAATCAAAGAGGTTCCAATTATTGATAAGAAACGTCTCGAAAGAGTACAAGATTCGAAACGCAAAATATAAGATATTAATTTGTACGCAAGGACGTTCGAAAATCCGGAACCGGGACCAGAGACAACTCTCAATGCTCGACGCAACGGACTAAAAATTACAAGTTAACTATGCACATGAATATAATATAATATATAATTAATTCTTAAAATTTATATATATATATTATAATAGATTTAAAAATCGTCGGCAAGAAAGGTTCCAAATTAGTGTGAGCTGGAAAAATGAACTCCGCGAGTTGCGGAGTTTACTGTGCAAAAATTACGCGAGTCGCGGAGCTTGCCTGGACTCAAATCCCTATAAAAGGCAACGCAGTTTGATCGTTTTTAATATCCATAATCTATCTCTCTCTCAATATATACGTAAATATATATATATATATATATATATATATATATATATATATATATATATATATATATATATATATATATATATAAAATTTTAATTTTAATTTTAAATCCTAATAATAAGGGTATGTTAGCGAATGTTGTAAGGGTGTAAGTCGAAATTCTGTCAGTGTAACGCTACGCTATTTTTAATCATTGTAAGTTATGTTTATATTATTTTCATTAATGTCTCGTAGCTAAGTTATTATTATGCTTATTTAAATCGAAGTAATCATGATGTTGGGCTAATTATTAAAATTGGGTAATTGGGCTTTGTACCATAATTGGGGTTTGGATAAAAGAACGACACTTGTGGAAATTAGACTATGGGCTATTAATGGGTTTTATATTAACTAAACAATACCTTGTTAATTTAATATACAAACTTATAATTTGATGTATTTATATATAACCACATACGCTTGACTGGGTACGGTGGGCGGGATATCTATAAATACCAATAATTATTCATTTTACCGGACACGGAACTGGATTAATAGTTAATAGACTTGTTGAAATAGGGGTGAATTACATTCAAGGGTAATTGGTGTAATTCTTAACAAAGTAGTAAAACCTTGGTTTACACGCATTCGATAACCTGGTGTATTCATTAAACAAAGTATTAAAACCTTGTTACAATTCGAATCCCCAATTAGTTGGAATATTTGACTTCGGGAATAAGAATAATTTGACGAAGGCTTTCACTCTTTATATTTATGACTGATGGACTATTATGGACAAATCCGTATGTACATATTAAATAATCCAGGACAAAGAACAATTAACCCATGGGCATAAAAATAAAATCAACAGGTCAAACATCATGATTACGGAAGTTTAAATAAGCATAATTCTTTTATTTCATATTTAATTTCCTTTATTTTATATTTAATTGCACTTCTAATTATCGCACTTTTATTTATTGTTATTGTATTTAATTGCACTTTTAATTATCGTACTTTTTAATTATCGCAATTTTATTTATCGCAATTTCTTTATCGTTATTTACTTTACGCTTTAAATTAAGTCTTGTATTTATTTTTAATATTTTACATTAGGTTTTAACTGCGACTAAAGTTTTAAAATCGACAAACCGGTCATTAAACGGTAAAACCCCCCCTTTTATAATAATAATATTACTTATTTATATATTTGTATTTTTATAATTTAAAACTAATATAGCGTTAAGCTTTGATTAAAAGATTCCCTGTGGAACGAACCGGACTTACTAAAAACTACACTACTGTACGATTAGGTACACTGCCTATAAGTGTTGTAGCAAGGTTTAAGTATATCCATTCTATAAATAAATAAATATCTTGTGTAAAAATTGTATCATATTTAATAGTATTTCGTTGTAAAAATAAAGCTATTTTATATACACCTCGCAGAGCATCAGTTGCAATATCAGCCTTCAAATTTGGCCACCAAAAGTGTGCCTTAAGATCTTGATACATCTTTCCAGCTCCGGGATGTATCGAGTATCTCATCTTATGTGCCTCATCCAAAACCAATTTTCTTAACCCTTTAAACTTCAGTACCCAAATACGTCCATTAAAATACCGGGTTCCGTCTTCTCGTATCTCAAGTTGCTGGACTAAACCCTTGAGCATCTCATTTCTAAAGTTTTCTTCAGTAAGAGCTCCTCGTTGAGCCTCCTTTATTTGTGTAGTCAGGTTTGTATGAATCTTCATATTCATTGCCCGTACTCGAATCGGCTCTCTTTCCTTCCTGCTTAAAGCATCTGCTACTACATTTGCTTTCCCGGGATGATAGCGAATTTCACAATCATAGTCGTTTATCAGCTCGACCCACCTACGTTGCCTCATGTTCAGTTGTTTTTGGTTAAAGATATGTTGAAGGCTTTTATGATCGGTATACACAGTACATTTAACCCCGTACAAGTAGTGTCTCCAAATCTTTAATGCAAACACCACTGCTCCTAATTCTAGATCATGAGTCGTATAATTTTGTTCATGAATCTTCAGTTGTCGGGATGCATATGCAATAACCTTCTTTCGTTGCATGAGGACACAACCAAAACCTTGTCGCGAAGCGTCACAATAAATTACAAAATCATCGTTTCCTTCAGGTAACGATAGAATAGGCGATGTAGTCAACTTCTTCTTCAATAATTGAAATGCGGCTTCCTGTTCAGAAGTCCATTCGTACTTCTTCCCTTTATGTGTTAATGCTATCAATGGTTTGGCTATCCGGGAAAAATCTTAAATAAACCTTCTGTAATAGCCAGCAAGACCCAAAAATTGGCGTATTTGCATCGGAGTCTTTGGGATTTCCCATTTTTCAATGGCTTCAACCTTCGCAGGATCGACCTGAATTCCTTGACTGCTCACGATGTGACCAAGGAATTATACTTCCTTTAACCAAAAGGCGCACTTAGAAAACTTTGCGTATAACTGTTCTTTCTTCAACAGTTCCAGCACCAACCTTAAATGTTGCTCATGTTCTTGTTCATTTTTGGAATAAATAAGAATATCATCAATAAAGACGATAACAAACTTATCCAAATACGGACTGCATACCCGATTCATGAGGTCCATGAATACAGCTGGTGCATTTGTCAGCCCGAACGGCATTACTAAAAATTCATAATGACCGTAGCGTGTCCGAAATGCGATTTTCGGAATATCTTCTTCTTTGACACGCAACTAAAGAAATCCCGATCTTAGATCGATTTTGGAGTAAACACGTGATCCTTGCAGCCGAGCAAACAAGTCATCAATTCTCGGTAATGGGTACCGATTCCTGATAGTTAACTTGTTTAATTCGCGATAATCTACACACATTCGAAAGGATTCATCTTTCTTCTTGACGAATAAAATTGGAGCTCCCCACGGTGAAGTACTCGGTCGAATGAATCCACGGTCCAGTAATTCTTGTAACTGGCTTTGTAACTCTTTCATCTCAGACAGTGCAAGTCTGTATGGAGCACGAGCCACTGGTGCAGCTCCTGGTACTAGATCTATTTGAAATTCTACAGATCTAAATGGAGGTAATCCCGGCAACTCTTCCGGAAATACTTCGGGAAAATCTCTTGCCACAGGCACGTCGTTGATGCTCTTCTCTTTTTTCTTCGTTTCGACTTTATTAACATGTGCTAGGATAACATAGAACCTTTTCTTCAAGCACTTTTGGACTTTCAAGCAGTTAACGAGTTTTAGCTTTGAGTTACCCTTCTCTCCATATATCATTACTGCCAGTTTATCCTTATGAGGAATGCGAATTGCCTTCTTGGCACACAACCTCAGCTCCTATTTTAGGCATCCAGTCCATGCGACTATTACATCAAAACTTCCTAATTCTACGGGTATCAAATCAATTTTAAATGTTTCTCCGGCTAACTTTATTTTACAATCATGACAAATTTTATCGGCTTTAATTAGTTTACCATTACCTAACTCAATCATGTACTTAGCATCTAGAGGTAATGATGAACAATTCAATTTAGCGTAAAAGTCTCTACACATGTAACTTCTATTGGCACCAGTATCAAATATAATAGATGCTGATAAGTCATTAATGGTAAACGTTCCCGTAATAAGCTCCGGGTCTTTACATGCCTCTCTAGCATTAATAACAAATGCTCTTTCCCGTGCAGGTCCGTTATTCTTCTCTGGATTCGGGCACTGGCTCTTAATATGACCCTGTTTCTCACACCCGTAACAAGTAACAGTAGCCAGGGCAGTTCTATTTGCATTGGTGGCAGGAGTCTTGGTGCCATTTGTATTTGTAACAGGAACCCAACAATCTTCAGCAAGATGACCCCTTCGATTACATTTGTTGCACACCACATTGTAAAAACCAGTGTCATGTTTGTGGCATCTGTTACATAAGGGATTACGCCCTTTGTAACTCGAGCTTGAACCACTAACCGCACCTTGCGTTGTTTCCTGTTTCTTAAGAGATTGTTGCTGGTGACCTCGATCACGGTTTCCATCCCACTTTCTTTTGTTATCTGATACCTTGGCATCGGTATTTGATGCATTCTTATCCAGGATGATCTGATCCAGCAGCTCGTTTGCCATGGTGATAGCTTCATGAATTGTCTTGGGTTTGGATGCTGTAACATTGGCCTTGATGTTCTTTGGTAGACCATCTTTGTACAATTCAATCTTTCGCTCTTCCGTTGGTACTAATTCAGGACATAACAAGGCTAATTCCATGAATCGCCTGTTATAGTTGGTAAGTTCCGTTCCGACAACTTTCAGATTTCGTAACTCGACTTCCATCTTCCTAACCTCGTTCCTTGGGCAGTATTCGTTGATTAGCATATTTTTCAATTCCTCCCAAGGAGTATCATATGCTTCATCGCCCCCTACAGCTTTTACATAGTTTTTCCACCATGTAAGTGCACCATCCTGTAATGTGCATGAAGCATACTTTGTCCGATCCCCTTCCGCACAACCACTGATTTTAAATACGGACTCCAGTTTTTCAAACCATCGAGTTAAACCGACTGGTCCTTCTGTTCCACTGAATGATGAAGGTTTGCAACCTTGAAATGCTTTATATGAGCATCCAACACGAGGGTTTGTATTGTTTGCTACTGCTCTTGCCGCTTCGACCCAAAGCATTCGGTCGTTTACGCGTTGGTTGATAAGCTCTTCAATTTCTTGTTCCGTCATTCGATTTAATCGAGCCATGTTTCTTCAATAAACATATAATTAATCACATAGAATATTATAGATGTAGCAAGTAATTAATGGTACATCGTGACATATTAATAATATGAACCAATTATTATAAAAGCATTTTCTTCTTATTAGCGTTTTATAATTGTAGCTCGGGTAGTACCTACCCGTTAAAATTCATACTTAATAGCTAGTACACAAATTAACTACTACAATCATGATAATATTCTATCATGAAAAACTTAATGCATTAATACTTCACGCTTATTATTTTGGTACAATATTTTACAATAATTCAATACCACTATTTACATAAAACATATGTAAGATGAAATATAGCACATGATATATTATTATATAAGGCGTGAAGTCGAATAGCTGCAAAAACAGATTAGAAACGACGAGGCTTCCTTGGGAATTCAAAGAAATCTGGGAAATCATAGAATTTTCGCTTCCCTACTGTCAGAGTGCGTGTTTCAGCGGTAAGTCTAGGTTTTGGTTAGGGTTCAGTAGATGACATTTTTGTAGTATTGGTAAGACATGGTTGACTAGGTGTGGTAGTATCGGGAGCACTTTGTACAATAATTGTTTTATTAGTTTCTGCTTTTGGAATTTCTGGGTTGTCGATTATAGATTCCTCTTCTGGCTCCTCTGGGAATTGTGAGTCTTCCAAAAATGCATCCGACTCCAGGTCATCATCGTCATCAGTTATATAGATGATTGATACACCTTCCTTCGGGTCATCATCATTATCAGATAAGTCGATGATTGGTACTTTTACTGGAGATTCAACTACGGAGTCGCTGAATGTGATAATGAGATTGGTGCTAGAAGTAGACATCTATCACACATTAACTATCACATTAGTAATATACCACATAATATTTACATGTTATAATATTTAATTTTTGACCAAAAATGATAAGTAATGGTTTTCAAAAACAAGTTCGGTCAAAGTCCAGACTCATTAATGCATCCTAACAAATACCGGCCAGACACACTAATGCAATTTTTGGTTCGCTAAGACCTCTGCTCTGATGCCAACTGAAACGACTTGCCCATATTACTATAAACGTGGTACGTTATTCATTGGTCCTATAGCGAGGTATTTGACCTCTATATGATACATTTTAGAAAATATTGCATTCGTTTCATAAAAAGACACACCCTTATTATACATAATGCATGTTTTAAACAAGTGGGCGATTATTTAAGAAATAATCCCCATAATACATCGGTTTCCAAATACTACACACGTGACATAACATTTGAATATAATACATGACAAAGGTTTTATTGAATGCAACACTTCATTTAAACAAAAGCATGAGACTCCATGTACAGCTTGCTCAGATAATGCAACAGCGGAAGACTTTCTTAAGGACCTGAGAATAAACATGCTTAAACAGTCAACACAAAGGTTGGTGAGATATATAGGTTTAAAGCTAGCATCGATATAAATATAGACCACAAGATTTCATAGTTATAAATATTTCAATAAAGATATTCTATAAGTTGTTGAGCGCTTCGGTAACCATACTTAACCATAAATGTAGCATATTCCCTTTATTATGAAATCTCCCTACACTGTACCAAGTGTAGTAAAAACGAAGTACTATGTAACCGTTTACGATACTAGAGCGACTAGCCCAGTTGGGGTTGTCAAACCCGATAGATCTATCAATAGGATTCGCGCTTACATGTTCTTACAACATGTAATTATTAGTTACCAAGCTATTAGGGAAGATATGCAAGGTGGTACAACTCAACGTAGAATATATTTTAAGTACTTGTGTCCATGGCGTAAAACATAAAATGCATGTATTCTCATCCCAAAATATTTTTAGAGTTTAAAAATGGGACTATATACTCACGGTAGTAAAAGTATATTAATAATAAGTTTTCAGCTTATTAAAAATATGGTCGTCGTCCTTGGATTCACGAACCTATAACAATAATAATGATTCGGATAATAATACGACATGTGAATAAAATAAAACAAGTTCATAGAATACTTATATATTAATTTTTAACATTTTTATGTTAGTAGTCCTTTGTTAGTAGTCCAAAATAGTCCGAAATGTCCAACAGTCCAATAATCGGTATAAATATAATCTTAGAATTACCCCACGACGTATTGTATACGTATTGTCTTTGTATCAACCCAGAGACGTATTGTATACGTATTGTCTTAGAATTTATCAAAACGTATTGTATACTTATTGTCTTAGGATTTATCAAAACGTATTGTATACTTATTGTCATGGAATGTACCAAGATTATTATATATATATACAATCTCGGAATTAACTAAGATTATAATATTTTGTTATACTAATGATAACATGTCCAAATATATATAGGAAAAGTTAGCAAGGATATGGTTAATATAGTTTTTACAATATAAATTTTGTCCATACAACGTTAATTTTAGCAGATTTTGTTTTGCTCGCCAAATATTCATTACAACTCCGTTTAAAGTGAATCAAATTGCTATTGTTTCATAATGAACTATAGTATTTAGAACTAAACTAAAAAATTAGTGGTTTATAGTCGGAGTTACAGGTTACAAGTCATATTTGAAAGAGGTAGTCATTTCTGTCGAAAAACGACATCTTGATGACCATTTTGAAAAACATACTTTCACTTTGAGTTTAACCATGATTTTTGGATATAGTTTCATGTTCATAAGAAAAATCATTTTCTCAGAAGAACAACTTTTAAATCAAAGTTTATCATAGTTTTTAATTATCCAACCCAAAACAGCCCCCGGTTTTACTACGACGGCGTATGTCTGGTTTTACGGTGTTCTTCGTGTTTACAGGTTTTAAATCATTAAGTTAGCATATTATATAGATATAGAACATGTGTTTAGTAGATTTTAAAAGTTATGTTAGAAGGATTAACTTTGTTTGCGAACAAGTTTAGAATTAACTAAACTATGTTCTAGTGATTACAAGTTTAAATCTTCGAATAAGATAGTTATATATTTATATATGAATCGAATAATGTTATGAACATCATTACTACCTCAAGTATAGTAGGTAAACCTACTGGAAATGATGAGAAAATAACTTGAGCTTCAAAGGATCTTTGATAGCTTGGAAGTTCTTGAAGCAGAATCATGACACGAAAACAAGTTCAAGTAAGATTACTACATGATTTAAGGTAGTTATGTTTATAGGAATTAAACCAAAGCTTGGATATAATTATTACCTTGATTAAGAATAAAAATTTACTGAGATTAGATGGAAGTTCTTGATCTTTGATGAGTTGTTGGATTGGATTAAAAAGATTGGAAGTAATCTTGCAACTTCTTGATTCTAGGTTGTTTTTATGATGATTAAAGCTTGTAATTGAAGCTAAATGATGGGGAAAATACTTGGAGATGATCAAGTATGAAGTTAGGAGTATTTTGAGAGAGAATTGGGAGTGTAAGTATGAGAAAATGAAATGAAGAAATGGTGTGTATGCATAAAAACGTTTTTAGCTTATAAAGAAAGAAAAGATTCCTAATTTTGTTTTCTTGCTAAATAATTCATGCTACTTGATAAATGGTTGGTTTCACATATTCCTTAATTATATAAGGCTGCTAAGGAGCAGATTTATATTGGTATATACCAATAGTAAATACATCTAGAAGCTGGGTATAATACAAGTGCAATTACCGAGCGAATACGAGTAGAATTCGTGATGAAAACAAATGGGAATACAATTGTGATTATTTTTGTTAAGTAAGAGTGTTTTGATATATGTATTAAAGTCCTTCAAATGTGTATTAATACATCTTAATACACTATATATATATATATATATACATTTTAACTGAGTCGTTAAATCATCGTTAGTCGTTACATGTAAGTGTTGTTTCAAAACCTTTAAGTTAACGACCTTGTTAAATGTAATTAATCCAATTGTTATTATATCTAATGGGATGTTAAATTGTTATATTATCATGATAACATAGTGTGTTAATATATCTAAATACGATATATAAATATTAAGACGTTATTACAACGATAATCGTTACGTATATATATCGTTTCGAAATCCTTAAGTTAGTAGTCTCATTTTATGTATATAGTTCATTGTTAATATACTTAATGAGATATTTAATTATCATTTCATCATGTTAAATATATATATAAGTTCATATATATATATATTATCATGTTATTTACAAGTTATAACGTTCGTGAATCATCGGACAAGTTGGGTGGTCACACGTTTACATAAAATTCATTTCAATTAATCAAGTCTTAAAAAGTTTGATTGCTTAATATGTTGGAAACATTTAATCATGTAAATATTAATATTGTTCAATATATAATCATGGAAAAATCTGGGTCATGACAGTGTGGATTCACTGTAGTGCTATCCGTGCGTGTGGATTCACTACTCTTTTGTGCAATGGAGACCACATGTGCGTGAAGGGTGGTTCGGTAAGTGTGAACGTCAATCTAGGGGTTAGTGCACACTAACGATCATTGTGCGAGTACCAACGGTCATTGTGCGAGTACCGTTCCCTAGTGTGTGTGTATGTGTGTGTCGATGGTTAACCATTGTTATCGTGAAGGGTGGTTCGGTAAGTGGGGACGTCCACTTTGAGGGTTGGGATACACTAACCGTCATTGTGCGAGTACCAATGGTCAATGTGGGAGTACCGTTCCCATGTGTGTGATGATGGTTAACTATGGTTATGTGTTAGCGGTATGAGCATATTATATCGTATTGGTTATATGTTATTGGTTATGCTAGCTTGCGGTGTATTGGAGACTTTTAGCCTTATACTTTGTGATGGTATGCTAAATAAATTGCTAGCGTGTATGTGGTATTGTGTAAGTGTTTGCAAGTAAGTAGATTATATATGTATATGTATAATTATTGCATTCATTAAGCGTAAGCTTACCCCTCGTTGTTGTTACCTTTTTATAGGTAGCATTTGTTAAAGAGAAGACTACTAGTTGCTAGACTAGTTGCTTTTGGGTTGCTTGAGCTTGATGGGGTAGCTTTTGGATATTCGGACGTGGATTGGGGACTTGGTAAATCCCCGGGATTATGCTCTTGGTATCAGGTTGGGTTATTGAGTCTTAACCCGGTATGTAGCGTAAATGGGTCGTAATTACCCACTTGTTGTGTAATGGGTCGAAAGGTGTCGATTTGAACGTTTTGGAACTTGGTCAAAGGTTTAACTTGTGTTTCATTATACATTGGATACGTTAAAACTAGTGTTAAATGAATCGTGCGTATTGATGTAATTAACTTTATTTATATAAAAAAGTTATCGTTTTTGGATAAACGGGTTTGGGTTGTTTCAGTAAAAGTCCAGATTTCAATTAAATACCCGTATGTTGTGGGGAATGGATTTTCAACCGACATAAAATAGAAATAAATGGGTGGGAAGGTTCCAGATGATTTTGGTTTCCCATTTCCCACACTCTCTCTCTCTCTCTCTCTCTCTCTCTCTCTCTCTCTCGTTCTTACCAAACACACACATACAAGTTGATATCAAACTCTAACATTTGTGTAATCAAGAATTGGTTTAAGTGAGATATAGATTCGATTCTTTGCAAGATTGGCAATCCAAAGAGGTAAGTTTATCTTGATTTCATCTTTTGATTCTTGTAAAGTTAGGGTTTTGTTCTAAATTGGGTATGGTGGGTGAATTAATCCCAAATCTTGTTTGTTGATGTTAGATTTTAATGTTGTTGTTAGAAATAGTGTTTATGTATGTTTAGTAAGTTTACTTAAGCTTGGAATGGGATCAAAAAACCTTGAAATGGAGTTTTTGGACAAGAAAACACCAAATCAGCGAGCTGATGGTGATACAGGGAGATGCTCGAAGACCAGCTACTCGAAAACCTTGGTGCTCGAAAAAATTGGTGCTCGGAAACCTTGGTGCTCAAAAACATTGATGCTCGAAAACTTGGTTGTTCGAGAACTTTGCTGCTCCAAAACCTGGTTGCTCGAAAACTTGGTCATAGAGAACTTTGCTGCTCGAAAACCTGGTTGCTAGAATACTTGGTGTCCAAAAACTTTGTGACCGAAAACCTTCGATTGCCTGAAAACCCTAGATTATTTGAAAAGTTGGGCTGCTCGAAAAGACGCCTTATCCGATAGCTTGGTGTTCGAAACCTTGTCTGTCCCGAAATCTTATGATCATTGTGTCCAAAATGTTTTAATGGTTAGTATGTTAATTGATATAATGTTATGTTCAGGAAGAAAAGACAAGGAAAATGCTCCCTAGGATTGGACTGTGACTACTTTTGTGATTAATATCATGTGAGTGGAATTACTTTCGGTCTCAGCATAGAGTAGTAGGATTGGACTGTGACTACTTTGGCAATGTTAGGTTGATTGCCAGGCGTGGTTAGTTGTAGGTGTTCTATGCTATAGATAGTTACATGTTGGTTGTAATTGTTATATGTTATTTAATATTGTATAATTTGCATATGTTAGTTAGATATGAGTTCGCATTGTATGTGTGGTACTATGCACAGGTCGTGAGCACCAGAGAGGCTAGGCTATCTGGAGACAGTACCGGTTTGGGGAAGGTAAAAGTATGTGATAATGCTAAAAACGAACATATATTTCATAGCATTATCCCTCAAGAAAGACAAGCTTTTAGTTGCAATTGTTCTATTTACAAGTGATATTCTTTTAAATAATAAAAGGTAAAGACAAAAGACAGATTCGAAGATTTGAAGACGCAAATGACCAAAAAGCTAAAATGTGCAAAATACAATTCAAGTGGTTCAATTTATTGATAAGAAACGTCTAAAAGTTACAAGAGTACGAGCCGCGAAACGTAAAGTACAAGATATTAAATCGTACGAATGGACGTTCGAAAATCCGGAACCGGGACATGAACCAACTATCAACGTGCGACGCAACGGAGCTAAAATGACAAGTCAACTATGCACATAAATATAATATAATATATAAATAATTCTTAAAATTATATATATATTATATTATATATTAAAAACCGTCGGCAAACAAGAAGACAAGTGAATGTGAGCTGTCCCAGGGGGCCATGCGATCGCATGGCCTGGAAGAGCAATTGCCATGCGATCGCATGGCAGCTAAATGATGGTCAGGTCCTATAAATAGCCAACGAATTCGACGAGTAATACACAATATAATTCAATCTCTCTCACTATATATTTTAATTTTAATTTTAATTTTAAGTTAATAATAATAAGGTTATGTTAGCGAATGTTGTAAGTTTGTAAGTCGAAATTTTGTCCGTGTAACACTACGTGATTAATACTCATTGTAAGTTATGTTCAACCTTTTTAAATTAATGTCTCGTAGCTAAGTTATTATTATGCTTATTTAAATCGAAGTAATCATGATGTTGGGCTAAATATTAAAGACGGGGTAATTGGGCTTTGTACCATAATTGGGATTTGGACAAAAGACTGACACTTGTGGAAATTGGACTATGGGATATTAATGGACTTTATATTTGTTTAACTGAATGATAGTTCATTAATTTAATATAGAGATTTACAATTTGACGTATCTATAAATAACTATATACACTCGGTCGGACACGATGGACGGGATATTTATAAGTACTAACAATCGTTCATTTAACCGGACACGGAAATGGATTAATAGTCAATGGACTCATTAAAACAGGGATGGATTACATACAAGGACACTTGGTGTAATTGTTAATAAAGTATTAAAACCTTGGATTGCACACAGTTGATAACCTGGTGTAATCATTAACAATGTATTAAAACCTTATTACAGTTTAAGTCCCGAATTAGTTGGAATATTTGACTTCGGGTATAAGGATAATTTGACGAGGACACTCGCACTTTATATTTATGACTGATGGACTGTTATGGACAAAAACCGTATGGACATATTGAATAATCCAGGACAAAGGACAATTAACCCATGGTAATAAATTAAAATCAACACGTCAAACATCATGATTACGGAAGTTTAAATAAGCATAATTCCTTTATTTTATATCTTATCGCACTTTTAATTATCGTACTTTTTAATTATCGTATTTTTATTTATTGTCATTTTATTTATCGCACTTTAATTTATCGCACTTTATTTATCGTCATTTACTTTACGCTTTAAATTATGTTATATTTATTTTTAATATTTTACATTAGGTTTTAATTGTGACTTAAGACATAAAATCGACAAACCGGTCATTAAACGGTAAAAATCTCCTTTTATAATAATAATAATATTATATATATATATATATATATATATATATATATATATATATATATATATATAATATTATTATTATTATATATAAATATAGTTTAAAAAAATATAGCGTTAAACTTGGCTAGCTCCCTGCGGAATGAACCGGACTTACTAAAAACTACACTACTTTACGATTAGGTACACTGCCTATAGTGTTGTAGCAAGGTTTAGGTATATCCACTCTATAAATAAATAAATAACTTGTGTAAAATTGTATCGTATTTAATAGTATTTCGTAACAAAAAATATAACTATTTCGTATACACCTCGCATAACATCAAGTATTTTTGGCGCCACTGCCGGGGATCTCATCAATGCCGAAAGCGAAACGCTATTAAAAAAATTTAGTTTTTAAGTTAGTCTTGTAAAAATATATAAGTTTTTAAAATATAAAAAGAAATATATATATATATATATATATATATATATATATATATATATTTCTATATTTTTAAGTATTTAAATTAAAAAGTTTATATTTTTATTTTTTTGTTTGTTAAAAATTAAGATTAATAAGTAATTTTGTTTATATAAGTTTTAATTACATATTATTTTTTTTATAAATTAAAAATAGAAAATTATATTCAGAAAAAAATAAATATATATAAGTATTCGGGTCTGGTACTGTAGCAGCCCAAGACCTGGCCTGGTATTCGAAGCCATGCGATCGCATGGCCCAGACACATAAACCTCATGCGATCGCATGAGGCTGTCTGACAGGTCTGATCCCAGCATTAATTACGCGTAGGGTTTTAATTAAATTATTATTATTAATTAGGGTTTAATTATAATATTAATTAGTTTAGTTTTTAGTTTTAATTTGTAATTTAAGTTATAATTAGTTTTATTAAATATATAAACTTAATAGTTTTATAAAATAATAATATAATAATAATATATTTATAAAAAATTGTATTTTTATAACTTTAAGTTTTATTTTTAACTTTTGTATCTTTTTAGTAGTTTAATTTGTAATTTGTATATTTATCGTTCGTACTTAGTTTAAATTTAGTATTTTCCGTAGCTATTTTATATTTTTAGATTTTTAGGCTTTGCCGTAAAATCCCTTAAGTGCTTTTTCTTCAGATTAAGATTTAGGCGCTTTAGAATTCTACGACGTCGCTTATCGCTTTAGTATTTAATAGATTTTAGTACTTTTTAAGTTATTGCCGTTTTGGATATAGAATTCCTTTTAAGCTTTAATACCTTTAGACGCAACTTTTAATATTTAGTTTTTAGACTTTTAAGTTTCGACGCGCTACTTTCTTATTATTATTTTTCGACGCTTATTTTTTGACGTTTTTCGACGCGCTCTTTTTCTTTCTTATTTCTCGACGCTCTAGTTTTTAGGACATAGAATTTTCTTTATTTTCTTTAAACTTCGACGAAAAATTATTTTAAGCGGTTAAATTGATAGACATCCAAAATTTTCTGGTTCGTAGTAATAGTTGGATTTGTTAGTGGCGAGTTGTGGGCTTCCGATTTAAAGGGTCCTAGCTACCTGCTGCATCTATTGGCTATTCGAAACGTGGACAAAATCAGAAAAGTCTATTAATTTGATAGCTTATATAATTTTTTTTTTTATCTTTTATAACTAATAGGATATTCTGTGAATGCACCGAGCAAAATGTTCACCACCTTTCATACGTTCACCACCTGTAACTCGATCAAGACATCTAGCCAATATTGTCGCCGTTGATTTTTCTTTAGAATCATCATCTAGTCAACCAAGTACTCCAATTCAAATTTTTGATAATCCATTTTTTGAACCCAACCTCACAATTGAGAATCCGGCGGATATTCAGAGACAATTCAGAGATCATGAACCACTAATCATTCCTCCTGAACCACAAATCACTCATCCAGAAATTGTTGAGGAAGAAACCATTAAATCAGAATCCTCTAGTGATTCAGATTCAACAATTTCAATCATGGACAATCTGGAACCTCTAAGTATGGAAGACCGAATGAGGGCTAAACGCACTGGCCAAGGTCATGCAATTACTCAACCAGACATTAATGCGCCAGATTATGAAATCAAAGGACAAATCCTACACATGGTAACTAATCAATGCCAATTTAGTGGTGCATCGAAGGAAGTTCCAAACGAACATCTTCGTACCTTTAATAGGATCTGTACTCTATTCAAAATCAGAGAAGTTGAGGATGAACAGATCTATCTCATGTTATTTCCCTGGACTTTAAAGGGAGAAGCCAAAGATTGGTTAGAATCGTTACCTGAAGGGGCGATTGATACATGGGATGTTTTAGTTGAAAATTTTCTTAAACAATTCTTTCCGGCATCTAAAGCCGTGAGACTTCAAGGAGAAATAGTTACGTTCACACAAAAGCCAAATGAAAATCTATATGAGGCGTGGACAAGATTTGGAAAGTTGTTAAGAGGATGTCCGCAACATGGTTTAGACACTTATCAAATAGTGCAAATATTCTACCAAGGATGCGACATTACTACACGAAAAGACATCGATATAGCAGCTGGTGGTTCCATTATGAAGAAAACTGCAACTGAAGCTTACAAAATTATTGATAACACTGCTTCCCACTCACATGAGTGGCATCAAGAAAAAGACATCGTTAGATCATCTAAAGCAGCTAGAGCCAATTCTAGCCATGACTTTGATTCCATGTCCGCAAAGATAGATGCTTTCGAGAGACGAATGGAAAAGATGACTAAGGATATTCACGCAATACGAATTAGTTGTGAGCAGTGTGGAGGACCACATTTAACAAAAGACTGTCTCAGTATTGAACAAACAATGGAACAAAGAGAGAATGTTTCATACATGAACCAAAGGCCTGGAAATAATTATCAAAATAATTATCAACCGCCAAGACCAAACTAGAATCAAAATCAGAATTATAACCGAAATGTTCCATACAACAACCAACAAGGTCCTAGCAATCAACAAATATCCAACAATACTTACAATCAGCAAAGACCTATTTTTCCAAATAAACCACCACAAACCAATGATAAAAAGACAAATTCAAAGCTAGTTGAATCTCAAACGCAGTTTTTCACATCTCAGAAACAAACTAATGAACAAAATGCTCAAGCATTTAGAAATCAACAAGCTTCTATTCAAAATCTGGAACAAGAAGTAAGCAACCTAGCAAGGTTGATAGGTGAAAGAAAACCGGGGAGTCTACCTAGCGATACAAATGCTAAGTCCCGAAATGAAACAGCTAAAGCCATTACCACAAGAAGTGGTATTACACTTAAACCACCTGAAATACCTGAAATTTCTGATGACTCTATTCCTACTCCACATGAACCACAATCTGAACAAGAGAAGGAAACAGAACCGGTAGTTGAAAAGGTTAATGAAGATAACATAGTTAAAGCTAAACCTTATGTAAAACCATACCAACCACCGCTTCCTTACCCAAGTAAAATGAGAAAAGAAAGACTTGAAGTCGAGCAATCCAAATTCTTGGATATGTTTAAACAAATAAATGTAAATCTTCCTTTCATTGATGTGATTTCAGGAATGCCAAGATATGCTAAATTTCTGAAAGATCTAATCACAAATAGAAAGAAAATGGAAGAACTCTCGGCTGTTACAATGAATGCTAATTGTTCTGCAGTGCAGTTGAATAAGCTACCAGAAAAATTATCAAATCCAGGAAGTTTCACAATTCCATGTTTTCTGGGTAGTCTTAGTTCAATAGAAGCATTGGCAGACTTAGGTGCTAGTATAAATTTAATGCTGTATTCACTATACGCTAAACTAGACCTTGGAGAATTGAAACCAACACGAATAAGCATACAAATAGCCGATCGATCAGTAAAATATCCTAGAGGGATAATGGAAAACATGCTAGTTAAAGTTGGTACTTTAGTATTTTCAGTAGATTTTGTTATTCTGGACATGGAAGAAGATTCTCGAGTTCCTCTCATATTAAGAAGACCATTCTTAAACACGGCTAAAGCAATAATAGACGTGTTCGGTAAGAAACTGACCCTAAGTATAGAGGACCAGAGTGTTACCTTTTCTATTGATAGAGCCATGCAACAACCACAATCTGCAGATGATACATGTTATTATATTCAAACTATAGATTCACATGCAGAATTGTTAGAAGAATTTCCAGAATTACAAGGAACAAGAGAATGTTCTTTAGGAGAAGGAACTGAACCAATTGATGAAGCTGAAATGTTAGCCGCACTCATGGCTAATGATTACGGACCAACGACAGAAGAACTTCAAATGCTAAAAGAAGAAGACAGATATCGATACAAATCATCGATAGAAGAACCACCGACATTAGAATTAAAGCCACTTCCAAACCATTTGGAATATGCTTATTAACATGGTGAATCTGAATTACCTGTAATAATATCGTCTTCTCTTACGGAAAATGAAAAATCTCAACTCATTTCTGTGCTAAATGCTCATAAACTAGCTATTGCATGGAAGATTCATGACATTAAAGGCATAAGTCCTTCGTATTGCACACATAAAATCCTTATGGAAGAAGGTCATAAAACGTATGTGCAACGCCAACGAAGACTAAATCCTAATATGCAAGATGTTGTTAAGAAAGAAATTATTAAACTGCTAGATGCAGGTTTAATTTATCCAATCTCTGATAGTCCATGGGTAAGCCCAGTTCAATGCGTACCTAAGAAGGGTGGCATGACTGTCATCACAAATGAAAAAAATGAGCTTATTCCTACTAGGACTGTAACAGGATGGCGTGTCTGTATAGATTATAGAAAATTAAATGACGCCACCAGAAAAGATCACTTTCCCTTACCTTTCATTGATCAAATGTTGGAAAGATTAGCTGGGAACAGTTATTATTGTTTTCTTGACGGTTTCTCCGGATACTTTCAAATTCCAATCGCACTCGAGGACCAAGAGAAAACCACATTCACGTGCCCTTATGGTACTTTTGCTTACAAATGCATGCCATTTGGACTTTGCAACGCCCCTGCAACCTTTTAAAGGTGCATGATGGAGATTTTTCACGACATGATAGAAGAATGCATGGAAGTTTTCATGGATGAATTTTCAGTCTTCGGTGATACTTTTGAAACATGTCTAGTTAATCTTGAACGAATACTTATTAGATGCGAACAATCAAATCTAGTTCTTAATTGGGAGAAATGCCATTTCATGGTTAAAGAAGGCATCGTTCTTGGTCATAAAATTTCAAAGGAAGGAATTGAAGTGGATAGAGCTAAAGTAGATGTAATTGCTAAACTTCCACATCCTACCAATGTTAGAGGAGTTAGGAGTTTTCTAGGGCATGTCGGTTTTTACCGACGTTTCATAAAAGATTTTTCTAAAATTGCCACTCCTATGAATAAACTCATAGAAAAGGATGCTCCATTCATCTTTTTGGATGAATGCATCAAATCTTTTAATATTCTTAAAGAAAAACTCACTAATGCGCGGACATGATAACTCCAAATTGGAATCTACCATTTGAACTCATGTGCGATGCAAGTGATTTTGCAATGGGAGCCGTTTTAGGACAAAGGATTGAAAAATGATTTCAACCTATTTATTACCCTAGTAAGACATTACAAGGAGCACAAACGAATTATACAACTACTGAAAAAGAACTCCTTGCTATTGTCTTTGCTTTTGACAAATTTCGTCCATATCTCGTTCTAGCTAAAACGGTGGTCTATACCGACCATTCTGCTCTTAGATACCTATTTTCAAAACAAGATGCCAAACCACCATTAATCCGTTGGATCTTACTCTTACAAGAGGTCGATATTGAAATCCGATACAAAAAGGGAGCAGAAAATCTCGCAGCTGATCATCTTTCTTGTCTTGAAAATCCCGAATTAGAAGTTTTAAATGAATCGACCATACAAGATAACTTTCCTGATGAATATCTCTTGAAAATTGATTATAATGAAATTTCATGGTTTGCAGACTATGCAAACTACTTAGTATGTGGATTCCTTGAAAAAGGGTTGTCGTACCAAAAACGAAAGAAATTCTTTAGTGATATAAAACACTATTTCTGGGAAGATCCACATTTGTTTAAAAGTTGTCCCGATGGAATAATCCGCCGATGTGTATTCGGGGATGAAGCCAGTCAAATCTTAAACCATTGTCACACATGACCAACAGGAGGGCATTATGGGCCTCAACTTACAGCAAGAAAAGTTTACGACGCTAGATTCTATTGGCCTACAATTTTCAAAGACGCGCACCTTCTTTGTAAATCCTGTGATGCTTGTCAAAGGGCCGGAAAAATAAGTCAACGTGATGAAATGCCACAAAATGTCATTCAAGTATGTGAAGTATTTGACGTTTGGGGTATTGACTTTATGGGTCCATTTCCAAAATCTCATAATAATCTCTACATTCTCGTTGCCATTGATTACGTATCTAAATGTGCGGAAGCACAAGCTCTCCCAACTAACGATGCACGAGTTGTAGTCAACTTCTTAAAATGTCTTTTTGTTAGGTTTGGAACACCGAAAGCTTTAATAAGTGATCGGGGTACTCATTTTTGTAATAATCAACTTGAGAAAGTTCTCAAAAGATATGGAGTAACTCATAAAATCTCAACCGCTTATCATCCAAAAACAAGTGGACAAGTTGAAAATACCAACCGAGCATTAAAACGTATTCTAGAGAAAATCGTAGGATCAAATCCGAAGGAATGGTCCATGAAATTGGAGGATGCACTCTGGGCTTTTCGAACAGCCTACAAAACTCCAATTGGTACCACACCTTTTAGACTCTTTTACGAAAAAGCATGTCACCTTCCAGTAGAAATTGAGCACAAAGCATTTTGGGCTTTGAAAACATGCAATCTTGATTTGCATGAAGCTGAACGTCTGCGGTTAAGTCAACTAAACGAATTAGAAGAATTAAGACATGAAGCATATGAAAATTCATTAATCTATAAAGAAAGAACGAAGAAGTGGCATGATAAAAGAATCAGAAGTTCAAAAGAATTTAAGGAAGGAGACCGAGTTCTTCTTTTCAATTCACGATTCAAGCTATTTCCTGGAAAATTGAAATCAAGATGGTCTGGACCATTCATAGTCAAAAGAGTTTTTCCATATGGAACAATAGAGTTAATAAATTCAAATGGGGTTGAATTTAAAGTAAATGGTCACAGAGTGAAACATTACATACATGATCCGATGGAAGTTGACAATGAAGTTAATCAAAATTTCGACACCACAGCTAACTAAGTGTGGGAAGATTCGAATCTTTTAAGGGTAATATGTATTTCTGTTAGAGTTAGATATTCTGTTTTCATGTAGTTCTCGAGAATGGAATCCGAATGGTCTTTCCCTAGCAGAGCCTAAAGAACTAGTCTTCTCCCTCCATTCCGAATTTTTATTTCTTTTAGGTTTTACGAGATGAAGAATTCCTTTGATCTGAACCATGGTCTACTACTACATGCTATGATTACTAAACGTAATAATAACATCTTACCGAGTGAACTGGTATCATTCATAAGAGGAAAAATGGACGAAGTGAGGAAAGAACTTAGGAAAAATTATCATAAGACACATTTTGGTAAAGGAAAATCAAAATCCGCAACAAAAAGAAGAGCACGACACCTTGAAATATGTCATAAATGCGGAAAATGGTCACACGAAGGTAAATGTTCGAACAATCAAACATATTCAAATACCGAATTTGTTACTCTATGCAGAGAAGGACCGTTCATATGTTTAGAAGAAAAGTTATTGAAGAATCGAGGTTACGCTTATGTAGCTATGGAAAACCAAATCACACGACTCTCCTATGAGTCGGCTAAAGCAGGTCTCTGAGAATTCTATCTCACAGGTAAGTATGTACAGTTTTATTTTTTTTTATTGCTTTTAACCTTTTGATAATAAATGCTGAATCGTTCGCTATAAAGTATTAAATTGATATTCAATAAAATTAGGTATGCGAAACCGAAATTATTGATATCATACAAAAATTTATTACATCACTGCGAAATTTACCGTTTATTCTTAAGGTATAAATATCTTTAATCAATCAATTCAAAATATTTCAGAAATTCGTCAGGAGTAAAACTAGGTAAAATAGCCGAAATTTCTCTACCCAAAAAGAGGGACGTATATTTTTGTTAATATTTGATTGATTAAAGTGGGATAAAAGACCAAAAAGATTTTTAATTTTAATTTTTACCTTGTTTTTAAATTAATATTAGTGGATTACGTCCAATTAATATGCTACAGGCAAGTACAAGAAACTATTTCTTACCTTATTTATTATTATTATTGATTTTATATTAACTACTTTTTCATATTTCAATTTCGAGATTAAGATACATTAACTTAATTTTGATTGTGACAGTTAATCAACAATCATATTGAAGTTTTTAGACCTAAACTTGAAAAATGAAATCTTTAACATCTGAAATTACGAACGAAGAGATTTCACTTACTACAAATTTTAAAAATTTAGAAGCCACAATATCAAATACTTTAACCGGAAAAGATTTTGTGAATAAAGGAGATGAAGCGGCAATGTCAAGTTATCGCAATTCTATGTCATTTTTAGTTGGAAAGCTCACTATTATGCACAACTTTATGGATGAGGTATACTAAATCATAAACTTCTTACATCTTCTAAATAAGTAAAAAAAATATTACAATATTATGTACTTTTATTACAAATATAATGTTTCAACTCATTATAGACTGACGAATTACGACAAAGGACATTTTCTCAAGGATGCACAAAGTACTAACAAGAAGACAAAGAGTTATGAAATTATTCACAATTCATGATCATCTAACAAGAATAACTACATTGTCGAATATGTGAAAAAATACAACGAAGATCTGAGATAACCATCTACAATTCTTAATTCAATCGCCTAAAACTACATCACGATATCGGAGATGATTTATTTAATTTGAATCAAAATTTTGTTTTTTTATTTATTCGTTAGAACATTTTGAAACTTTAAAAATTTGAATCCCCTATAAAAACATTTGGTTTAATGTTCATCATAAACTTAATAATAGTTCGTTAGTATATTTTGAAACTTTAAAAATATCAAGCCCCTAAAAAACATTTGATGTAATGTTCATCTAGACATAATAATAGTTTTTTAATTTATATATTTGATTTTATAGCTTAAATGATTTGACCCTTCAAATATCTCGCGAAACCGCGGGTCTTTAACTAGAAATCTTACCCATCAACAAATCAATGATAACTCATAAAACATACATGAGTTCACAAACATGTATGTTTTAGATAATAAAATAATAAGCGAAACCGCGGGTCTTTAACTAGCTTTAGTGATGGGTAATATTTGTTCAGTACATATATTTTAGTTATGATTGATCCAAGTGTATGTTTACTATTGTCAATTGATTTGCAGGGAATGAAAAAGAGATTGTTCAGTTCCGGTTGTATTTTGGTGATGACGGGCACGTGGGTAACTTTTAACCCATATTAAATGACTAACATTTATATGAACATGTGAAGCAATCTCTATGTATGTCTCATTAGTGTTTTTTAGTGTTTATATTTAGACCAAATATGGTAAATAACTAAGACCTTAAGTTTCTAGGGTTTCTATCAATTAAGTTTCACAACTTTTTAGATTAGGTAAAATCATCGATACATTTTCAGTTTTTAATATTTTTACAATAATATAATATACACATTTGTAACAAATTATAATGTAATGATTACATGTTGACCGAATACGTGAAAGGCTTTGTCGGAGATCCAAAAGATAGTCTATCACAAGACAACAAACTATGACATTATTCACAATTCATGACCACCTCAAAAGATTAATGATATTCACGAATGTGTGAGAAAACACATTGAATAATCGAGAAAAACATCCAAAAGGTTACTTTATCACCTCCTGAAACTTAATACGTTAAATCTATTAGCATATACGAACCGTTGATTACTACTACTTTCGAATTTAAGTCTGCATGTTACTTTATTTTAATCAAGTTTATTAAAATTTATATTTTTACACATTTGAACTTTTGGAATGCTTTACAGTTTATTTTTTTTTATCATGAAAATGTTTAAAGATTGTCCTAAATATCATCATTTCATAAAACCCGCGGTCTTTAACTAGTTTATTTATAATAACGTATGTAAATTGATAATATACATATATTAGTAAATAAATGGCGACCCAAATATTCGTGAGGATACTCGTTTACCCGCTAGTTAGTTTGTAGATGGAGCCCTGTCAAGTATGAGCTAGGTTTGGGAGGGGTTTTTTGTAATCGGGTTCAGAATTACATAAACTCGGCCCAATATCATACCTACTATAAGCTTCTAGTTTCACCTATAAGTTTACAACTCTAATTATAAGTTTTTTGCCTCAGCAACAAGCTAGTTTTATGGACATGCACACCCTTTATCGTTTAGCTAGTCAAATTCAAGATAATAATCCATATTTTAACTTACATTTTTGACGTTCATTTTTTATTATAACTATGTAGAAAAAGGCAACGGTCGGAAGTAATTTGAACCAACGTTAGTTAAGGTGGGTGGCAGCTCTTCTCCGTATAAAAATCAAACACGTACGTAGTGTTTAATTGATAAAACCCAACTAACCTATTTTATTTTACAAAACTAAAATACTTGACTTATAGCGGTGGCAGCCTCCTCACCTTATCAAATTTAGTAACTTCATATTCAAACCAAATATCCAACGTCTCTCTCTCTCTCTCTCTCTCTCTCTCTCTCTCTCTCTCTCTCTCTCTCTCTCTCTCTCTCTCTCTCTCTCTCTCTCTCTCTCTCTCTCTCTCTCTCTCTCTCTCTCTCTCTCTCTCTCTCTCCGTCCGTGTGTGCTAATAAACGGGATTTAACAACACAAATACATTCATAGTCAAAGCATACAAGAAAACGATATATTTCAAATAACACGAACACATCCATAATTAAACAACTCGAATACAATTATAAATACACATTGAATACATCCGAACCTAGATGAACATGTTAGGAATTTAGGTAGGCCCTAACAAGACAAGTGATTTATGCGAATCACTTACCAACAAACGACAAACGAATAATAAAGCATAAACGATAAATGTAAACGACACATGAATTTAACGTGGTTATATCCCAACTCCAAAACGCGGAGAAGAGTTTACTCCACGGGCGAAAACAAGAGAATTTCTTATATTATTGTGCACACATTACAATGAGGTTATGAGGTCTATTTATAGGGAAAACATTAAATCTAAAACATTGTTGCACAAGTTTAACTTGGCCTTCAAGTACAAGAAACATTCCATACGAACAACTCCTTGCTCCTTAAGTAAACTTGTCTTCTAAGCTTGACTTGTCTTCCAAGCTTGACTTAATCTCCAAGGTATATCTATCTTGTTTCCTTTTTTTGTTTCAATGCTTCATCCTTCTAGAAGAAATAAATAAGACAACAAAATCCCTACTACTTGTTCACCAAGTCATACCCGAATTCTTGTTCCTTTGATCAAATTCTTCACACCGTCAACAAAACAAATACTGAAAAATCACGGAGAGAGACGTTGGATATTATTTATTTTTAAGAAAAAACATATAACGTAAAAGCAAATTGTATTGTTAGCGAGTTGTGTGTTAAGATTGTTTCGTTTTGCTTTTTAGGAAAAACATATAACGTAAAAACAAACTACTATCTCTTCACATTCGATCGATGGAAAACATATAACTTGATTGTTCTGAACTGTGCTAACAACTTTACTAGTCTATTTGACTATTTTCTTTTCTCATTACTTATTAAATAAGTTTTCATCACTTATTACATTCGAAAGATATTATGTGGTAGATGGATATAATGGACATAAAACTATCGAATATAATTTGTATTATGTACATATTAGTGAGGTGACCACAATTGTACACGAGTTTAAAGGGTTAGTTAGCTACTTTAAGAATTCTGAGCAAAGTTAACGAGCTAACAACGACTATGCCAAGTTACCGAACCAGTACCAGTACTGGTTCAATACTTCAATACCGATTCGGTACCGTATTGATACCGATACCTTCCCTACAATAGAATACATCTGTATTTATTCATAGTTAAATGATATATATTAACGATATTTCGCTATTTAGATGAACAAGATAGCAAGGACTAACTCTTGAAAAGAACAAAACAAACTAATCCAGAGCCGCCTCACACCTAGAAAGCAAAACGAAACAATCCTAAATCAAAACCCGCTAACAATACTATTTAAAACGAAATGAACCACGAAGGTTTACCGAACCAACAAGCTAAAGTACACAAACGAGCACACAAACAACAACAAATAATATAACACGACAAAGAACCTAGTTAATGCGGTTTCGTAGAAGCAAGTGGAAGGGTAAATTTATATAAACCGGATAAGAGGGGAAAGAAGGCGTCCTAGACAGAGGGGTATTCTAGCGGGGCGTCCTAGACAGAGGGGTATTCTCGGTCTTTGACTTAATTTCATTTTATTGTCGTTTACTTGTTGGCTTCTAGGTTTCATGTTGTGTTGTATTGTAAATTGTTGTTTTTTGTGTGCTCGTTGGTGTTCTTTAGTTTGTTAGTTCGGTAGTCTCTTCGTGGTTTGACTCGATTTTAGATAGTATTGTTAGCGATTTATGTTAAGATTGTTTTGTTTTTTAGGAGTGAGGCGGTCATGGGTCGGTTTGTTTTATTCTTTTGAAGGTTCCTTTCACTTTGGTGAAAAGGCCTAGATATTATATAAGTTCTTCGTTTTTTTTTTGTCGATAAAAAATTAAATAAACAATTTACATGCTAGATAGCCGACTATATTTGTTTTTAGATTTGTTTTTTATTCATTTCCCGCCCGACAATATAATTAATCTAGGAAATAATTAAATATTCAAACATAATTTAAAAATAAATAGTTTGATACTGTTACCTTGATCCGATATACCCACCTCCGAGAAACAAGGAGTGCATGAAGGGGTCAAGAGGTTGTGGCCCACACTCTTCTCAACTGATGTGCACGTTTTCTTTACCACAACCCATGATCCGATTTGTTTGAGGATTGTGGGGTCATAGATAGTTTGCCTTATTTTCTTGTAACTATATATAGTAGGAAAATAATAGAATTAGGGGAGCCTCTAGTTGCTATAGTCTGCATATGTAATTAGAGAGAGTAAAGAAATAAAATTATTTTATTTCCCCCAATTTGTTGTTCTTACTTATACGTACAGACTTCAAAACCAAAACCCAGAAACTAATTAGCATCCTTTGCAATATTGTTTGATCATAAATATTGTAACGGATCAAGTTGTAACGACCCTGGTTTTTCCAACGTTATTTATTAATAATTATTATTATTAATACGCTTGATTAAACGAATGTATGTTATTACATTTACATGTTGCTTTAATTGCCCGTACTTGAACTTTAAATGCCCGAAACGTCTTTGTGACACCCGGAACTTGCACGAATAATATTTTAAGATATTATTTACATTCATGATTAATTTTATTAATCATTTTAATTAACTAAGGCTTTTAGTTAGTTACTTGGGCTTAAGATGGACTTTTATTGGATTACTTGCTAACTACTTGCAACTTGGGCTTTATACATGTACATGGACTTATGAGAGCCCACCCTACACTTTAGTGGACTTATTTAGCCCATCTCTTAATGCAAGTATCATACTTGGAACCTAACTAGTTAGTTTTGAGACTTGGAATCTTGTTACATGATACTTACAACACCTTCCCATGCATACACCCCTTATTAACCAACTTTTGAACTTTAACATGCATGTAACCATAAAACAAACCTCTTCCCCTTTATTTGCTGCAGAATGCCGAAACCTTTGAGCCATATAGTGGTGATTTGATTTTTTTTTACACTACTTACTCACTTGAAGTCTTCTCTCAAAACACACACACTTTACATACAATTATCTTTCTCTTTTTCTCTCTCAAAGTTCTTTGTTCTTGTAAGTAATCTTGAAGACTTTTTTTCTCTTCTTCTTTTCTTCTTAAAACCTTTTACATACATGCAAATCATCATCATCTTTTGTTGTTTGCTACTTAATCTTGTTGTAGTTTAATTACTTGTAGATTACTAAGTTGTTTACTTACTTACTTACTTGTCTTTCTTTACATGTTTCAAGAATCAACTCTTTAGTTTGATTCTTCATTTATATCTTGTATTTAACAAGAACATCAAGAACATAATCTCTCTAGTTATGTTCTACATATTTTGTTTCAAAGAATTAAAGTTCATAGTTGTATAAACTCTTTACTTGTAGTTCTTGAAGTAACTTTGAAGTTACTTCACTTAAAGATCAACTTGGGTTGAATCTTTAAAAGTAAGAGCAACTATGAATCATCTTCTTGTTTAGTTAGCTTTCTACTTTATTTATTTCAAAGATTTAAAGTTTATAATCTTTATAATTGTTACTTGTGTTCTTGTTTGTTGTATGTTACTAGAATACCACCTTCATGGTTGGTTTAGGCTTATCATTCATTTTCTTTATTTCTTATTGTTAGTTGCTTACTACACATTTGACCAAGGACATGAAACCAACAAGAGCTTACACTTTGGTGCAAGTATCATGGATCCAACACTTGGTTGTGATCTTTCTTAGTGTTCATGAACTTGTTCATAAACTTACATGTAACCTTGGTTCATCAAACACTTACAACACTTGCACTTGAGTTATGATGGACAAACCTTGGTCAAAATAATGTTAACACATCAACGAGTTGTACACTTGAAGCTATACGCATCAAGAATGAGAACCGTGATGAACATCAAGCACCGAGACAACCGGAACTCTCCAAAACCCACTGTTCTGTCCAAAACCTACTGACCTGATGTTTCTGGAACAGACCAGTAGACCTGGGCTGTTCTAACCTTGATTTTTAGATAGAACTTTTTGAGTAGATAACTTTTCATATAGGACTCGTCTTAATCCAAGTTACGGTTTAGGATTTATGGCCCTCCGATCGTTACCATGTCCTTTAACGTTGTGCAGAAATTTCTGACCTACTCGCACTTAGACCGTCGCCACGGTCAAACCAAGACGAGTTTGCTTCTGTAAATTTTACCACACTTAAGGGACTCATAGACGGAGCCATGACCACTGGTCTCACCTTAATTCAGTAAGGGTAGAGGCCGTGGTGACTGACCGAAGTCAGCCTTTGTTTTAAACAACTTTCATAAACGAGTCTTACTTGTTACCTTTTGTTTAATGATGATTGATGATGACCCTTATGACCTTAATTATGTACTTGTAAACCTTTTGAGACGACTTATTGACTTAGTGCTATTTGACTTAGGTTGAGGACGTTTGGACCGTTACTTGCACACCACTTTCCGACTACTACCTTACCATTACTACTAATCATTGTGAGTTATAGCATTCCCTTTTTACTTTAACTTATTTTGGGAACTGAGAATACATGCGGATTTTATGTTTTACATACTAGGCACGAGTACTTAAACTTTATATATGTGTGGGTTATATAACGGCAGAAACATTCCCTTTAGCTCGGTAACGTTTAATCATTGGTTTTTGAACCGTGAACGCGAATCTTAGATATGGATCCATAGGGTTTGACATCCCCACTCGGGCTAGTAGCGCTAGCATTTAACGAGTGTTTAATACTTCGAGGTTATACGCACTTGCCAAGTGCACTTTAAGGGGGTACATTAAACGTTAAGTTAGTTACCGGGTGCCCACGGTTAAGCATATACTTTTACATACTTTTGAAACGCTCGTTGTAGCACTGAAATCTCGTGGCCTACTTACATTACTGTTATACTTAAACTATAGCTCACCAACCTTTGTGTTGACCTTTTTAAGCATGTATTTTCTCAGGTGTTTGAAGTCGCTTCCGCTATCTTACTAGTCGTGCTGTAGAACCCGCTGCCTAGAGTTGTTATCGCATGACTACTTATGTTGCATTCAAACTTTTTACTTATGAACTTATGTTATGTAACGACCATTATGGTCACGTACACTTATTTAATGCTTCTACTTAGCGAAGCATACTTTTGATTTGTAAAACAATTGACGTATGTTATGACGTCACTTTTATTTATGAATGTAAACTCTGTTTTGAAAACGCATATAGTACTTAACCTTGTAATGATCCTGTTGTTGATGGTCCGTACATGATGATTTAGTACGGGGCGTCACATTTGGTATCAGAGCATTGGTTGTAGGGAATTAGGATGCATTAGTGAGTCTAAGACCGACCCGAGTAGGATTCACTAATAGGGCTAATCTACAACTTGTTAGTTTACTTGTTTCCGCTGAACTTACTGCATGCTGCTGCTTACTGTTACTGCTATATGCCGTATGCTACTACGTGATTTCACTACTGCATGCTATTACTTGCTTTCGATTGCATGCTAGTTTCGTACGATTACTGATATTGCCATGCTACTTATTGTTATACATGAATTAAACTGTTGGCCTATTATTTGCTTGCTTTATGACATACTGACATGGAAAATTTATTTTTCCTTGTTCAGATGTCGGACGTTCCACCTACTGACATCCCGAGCGGCTCAGGCCCCGTTGTTCCACCCACTGCTGCACCTGTTGCTGCTGCTGCTGCTGCTGCTGATATTCCGGCCCCGACACCCACTGGCGACCCCGGCGCCTCTAGTTCTGGAGCTAGCTCTAGTGTGCCTATCCCGACGTCGTCTTCCAGACCCCTGAGGCAACTGGCTCGCATTGGTGGCATGGAGATCCCCGCGGAGTTCGGGGAAGGTCCCTTCCGTAATCACTGGGGCACACCTTGCCGACGCACTGCCGACGGCCGCTTAGCCGTGATTACGCCAGGCCGACACCGACAGATGTTGGCCGCTTTCGGATATGTTGAGCCACCCGCGCCACCACCGCATGATTCAGACGACGGTTCTTCCACCGATGCTTCTTCAGACGACACCTCATCTGACGACTCCAGTGATGAGGAGGATCCCGCTGACCGACCGATTCAGGCACCTTCTACCCCGCCGAAGAAGCGGTATCGCTTCGCTGGCATAATTCCTGGTCGTACTGTCACTGACGCTTATGGTCGGCGTCGTAGGATCACTGCACGTAAACGGCTGGTGCCGTACCCCGCCGATCCACAGATATTACCGTCTCCACCCAGAGCCGGACCATCCACTTCAGCACCACCGGCTCCACCTGCACCGCCAGCACCACCTGCCCCACCATCTTCCTCTAATGAGGAAATGAGGCGGGAGATTGAGATTCTCCAGACTCGAGTTACTGAGCTCGAGGAGCAGTTGACTCATGTTTTGGACATCTTGTACCCACCATCGCCGTAGGACTTTGTACTAGATTCTGTATTGTAATCTCTTTTGTAATTTCATATTTCACTTATGTAATGTACGAACTTATTGTAATGTATGAACTTATTATCATTAATGAATGGAATTTGTGTTGTTACTTTGTGCGCAAGTGTTCTATTTACGTTATCATATCATGGTTTTGTGGTACTTATATATGCTTGCATTACTTAATCAACATGTGTTGTGCTGTTTTCATGTTGGTTGTTATATACTATATTATTATTATTTGCATAATGGATTTTGACTTGAGTCAAAATGTTTGTATAGAACATCATGGCCAACGGGAGATCTATCCCCACCGCGGCACAAATTGAGGAAATGATTAACGAGCGAGTCGCTGCTGCACTAGCTGAAAGACAACCCCAAGTTCCACCACCACCGCCTGTCAATCCACCTGTCGTCCGAGATGGGTGTACTTACAAGGAATTCCAAAACTGCAAGCCACACTACTTCAGTGGCACTGAGGGACCCGTCGGTCTCACCAGATGGTTCGAAAAGTTGGAATCGGTATTCAGGGTTAGCAATTGTTCTGAGGCTAACAAAACGAAATTTGCATCTTGCACGCTGTCTGATGGCGCGCTCACATGGTGGAATACCATGGCCCAAGCGAAAGGAATTGATGAGGCGTATGCTACGCCTTGGGAAGAATTTAAATGTGCTATGATCGAGGAATACTGTCCGAGAACCGAGATTCAAAAGATGGAAATCGAATTTATGCAATTGAAAACCGTAGGGAACGACCTTAATAGCTACAACCGTAGGTTTTTGGAATTGGCTCTTATGTGTCCAACCATGGTCACCCCCGAATTTAAGCGTTTGGAGAAATACTTCTCGGGACTTCCTAAGTCCATCAAGGGTAATGTTACCTCATCCAAGCCACCAAGTGTTCCCGAAGCAATGCGCATGGCGCATACTCTCTTGAATCAAATCATCCTTGACGAGCCGGAGAAGGCTAAGTTTGAAACTGTTAGTGGTGAAAAGAGGAAATGGGACAACAACCACAACAACAACAGGGGTAGGAACTATGATCAAAACCCGGCAAAACGACATGAAGGGTTCAGGCAAAACAACAACATGCACAACAACAACACCAACCCCAACAACAACAACCGCACCAATCCGAACTACAAAGGAACCTTACCACAATGCAATAGGTGCTACAAGCACCACACTGGGTATTGCAATGTCATCTGTGAGAAGTGCCAACGATCTGGACATGTTGGCAAGGATTGCAAGGTTACCACTTTGAATGTGAAGCCAAACCACAACAACAATGGGCCTAAGAAGTGTTATGAATGTGGAAAGACGGGCCATTTCAGAAACGAGTGTCCTAACAAGCGTAAGGATGGCGGACCACCACGTGCTAGAGCCTTCAATGTTAATGCAAGGGACGCTCGCGACAACCCCGACTTGGTGACAGGTATATTCAAGATCAACAATCTTTTAGCTTCTGTCCTATTTGATACTGGTGCCGATAGGAGCTATGTGTGTAGACATTTTTGTGATAAGTTAGATTGGTCGTTAGTTCCTTTGAAGGAAAGTATGCTTGTCGAGGTCGCCAATGGAAAACTTGAAAAGGTTGACCATATTAGTCGTGGAGCTATTATCAACATAGCTGGTGCAGATTTCGAAATTGATTTGATACCTATCAAACTGGGAAGTTTTGACGTGATCGTCGGTATGGATTGGTTGAGCAAGATAAAGGCCGATGTTATCTGTGGAGATAAAGCACTTCGCATACCACAAGGAGATGGCGAACCACTGGTTATCTATGGAGAGAGATGTACCTCGAAGTTGAACCTCATTAGTTGCGTGAAAGCGCAAAAGATTATGAAGAAGGGACGCTTTGCTGTCCTAGCACATGTGAAAGCGGTAGAAACTGAGATGAAGAACGTGAACGACGTTCGAATTGTGAACGAATTTTCTGATGTCTTCCCAGAGGAATTGCCTGGATTACCACCGCAGAGAGTAGTAGAGTTTCAGATTGACTTAGTGCCAGGAGCTGCACCTGTAGCTCGCGCACCTTATAGACTCGCACCTTCCGAGATGCAAGAATTACAGAGTCAACTACAAGAGCTATTAGATCGAGGGTTTATCCAACCAAGCTTCTCACCTTGGGGCGCACCTGTGTTGTTTGTAAAGAAGAAGGATGGATCCTTCCGTATGTGTATCGACTACCGTGAACTCAACAAATTGACTATCAAGAATCGATATCCTCTCCCACGAATTGATGATCTTTTTGATCAACTACAAGGATCGAGCGTTTATTCAAAGATCGATTTGCGATCCGGATATCACCAGCTGAGGGTGAAGGAAAGTGACGTGATGAAAACTGCATTCAGGACCCGTTATGGTCATTATGAGTTCCTCGTGATGCCATTCGGTTTGACAAATGCACCTGCCGTGTTCATGGATCTCATGAATCGTGTCTGCAAGCCTTACTTGGATAAGTTTGTTATCGTCTTCATAGATGATATCCTCATCTACTCTAAGAGTGAAGAAGAACATGAGCAACACCTTCGGCTAGTGCTTGAACTCTTAAGACAAGAGCAACTTTACGCCAAATTCTCCAAGTGCGAATTTTGGTTGAAGGAAGTACAGTTTTTGGGTCATGTTGTGAGCGACCAGGGTATCAAAGTTGATCCCGCCAAGATTGAAGCCATCAGCAAGTGGGAGACCCCCACTACTCCAACGCATATTCGCCAATTTCTAGGTCTCGCCGGTTATTATCGAAGGTTTATCGAAGGATTTTCTCTGATTGCGCGTCCTTTGACCGCACTGACTCACAAGGGCAAGAAGTTCATTTGGGAGCCCACTCACGAATCAGCATTCCAAACTTTGAAGAAGAAGTTAACCTCCGCACCTATCCTATCACTTCCTGAAGGCAGTGACGACTTTGTTGTTTATTGCGATGCATCGAAGAGTGGTTTTGGTTGTGTACTGATGCAACGATCAAAGGTTATTGCCTATGCCTCCCGCCAATTGAAGATTCACGAGCGGAACTACACTACACATGATCTTGAACTTGGAGCCGTTGTCTTTGCACTCAAATTGTGGAGACATTATTTGTATGGAACTAAGAGCACTATCTTCACCGATCACAAGAGTCTCCAGCACATCTTCGATCAGAAGCAATTGAATATGAGACAGCGTCGATGGATCGAGACGCTCAACGACTACGATTGTGAACTCCGTTATCACCCTGGCAAGGCCAATGTTGTAGCTGACGCTTTAAGCCGAAAGGAGAGGACGGCACCTCTCCGTGTTAGGGCTCTGAACATCACCATCCATTCGAACCTCAACAACCAGATCAGAGTAGCCCAAGTTGAGGCTCTCAAGGAGGAGAACATATCTCACGAGCATTTGAACATACTTGTCTCTCGATTCGAGGTTAGAGAGTCTGGACTCCGATGTTATGCCGGAAGAATTTGGGTACCTTACTATGGAGATCTACGAAGCCTGATACTTGATGAAGCACACAAATCGAGATATTCGATTCACCCCGGTGCAGGTAAGATGTACCACGACCTTAAAGAACAGTATTGGTGGCCGAATCTTAAGAAGGACGTTGCGACTTATGTTGGTAAGTGTTTGACTTGTTCGAAAGTTAAGGCCGAACATCAGAGACCTTCTGGGTTACTTCAACAGCCGGAAATCCCACAATGGAAGTGGGAAAGGATCACAATGGATTTCATTACTAAGCTGCCGAAGACGGTGGGCGGATGCGATACTATTTGGGTTATTGTTGACCGCCTCACCAAATCTGCACACTTCCTAGCGATGAAGGAAACTGATACAATGGAAAGACTTGCTCAGCTGTACATCAAAGAGGTTGTATCTCATCATGGTGTACCTTTATCAATCATCTCCGATCGCGATCCCCGTTTTGCTTCCAGATTTTGGCGTTCTTTGCAAGAAGCCATGGGAACTCGTCTTGACATGAGTACTGCTTATCATCCTCAGACTGACGGGCAAAGTGAACGAACGATTCAGACCTTGGAGGACATGCTGCGTGCATGTGTCATTGATTTTGGAAAGGCCTGGGAAAGGCATTTGCCACTCGCCGAATTCTCGTACAACAACAGTTATCACTCAAGCATTAATGCTGCACCTTTTGAAGCATTGTATGGTCGTAAGTGCCGATCTCCTATTTGTTGGGCCGAAGTAGGCGAAAAGCAAATCACCGGACCCGAGGTAGTTCACGAAACCACGGAGAAGATTGCTCAGATCCAAGCTAGACTTAAGACTGCCCGTGATCGCCAAAAGAGCTATGCCGATCTTAAACGGAAAGACTTTGAATTTAATATTGGTGATCGGGTAATGTTGAAGGTTGCACCTTGGAAAGGTGTGATCCGTTTTGGAAAACGTGGAAAGTTGAACCCACGATACATTGGTCCTTTCGAGATCTTGGAACGTGTTGGACCAGTTGCATACCGTTTGGATCTACCAGCACAATTGAGCTCAGTTCATCCTACCTTCCATGTGTCAAACTTGAAGAAGTGTCTTGCTGCACCCGAACTCATCATACCATTAGAAGAACTCACTATTGATGACAAACTCCACTTTGTGGAGGAACCTGTTGAGATTATGGATCGTGAGATCAAAACTTTGAAACGCAACAAGATTCCGATTGTACGAGTACGATGGAATGCCAAACGAGGACCTGAGTTTACTTGGGAACGAGAGGATCAAATGATGCGGAAATATCCTCATCTTTTCCCGACTCCTCCGTCCACTTCAGCTTAAAATTTCGGGACGAAATTTTCTTTAACAGGTGGGTAATGTAACGACCCTGGTTTTTCTAACGTTATTTATTAATAATTATTATTATTAATACGCTTGATTAAACGAATGTATGTTATTACATTTACATGTTGCTTTAATTGCCCGTACTTGAACTTTAAATGCCCGAAACGTCTTTGTGACACCCGGAACTTGCACGAATAATATTTTAAGATATTATTTACATTCATGATTAATTTTATTAATCATTTTAATTAACTAAGGCTTTTAGTTAGTTACTTGGGCTTAAGATGGACTTTTATTGGATTACTTGCTAACTACTTGCAACTTGGGCTTTATACATGTACATGGACTTATGAGAGCCCACCCTACACTTTAGTGGACTTATTTAGCCCATCTCTTAATGCAAGTATCATACTTGGAACCTAACTAGTTAGTTTTGAGACTTGGAATCTTGTTACATGATACTTACAACACCTTCCCATGCATACACCCCTTATTAACCAACTTTTGAACTTTAACATGCATGTAACCATAAAACAAACCTCTTCCCCTTTATTTGCTGCAGAATGCCGAAACCTTTGAGCCATATAGTGGTGATTTGATTTTTTTTTTACACTACTTACTCACTTGAAGTCTTCTCTCAAAACACACACACTTTACATACAATTATCTTTCTCTTTTTCTCTCTCAAAGTTCTTTGTTCTTGTAAGTAATCTTGAAGACTTTTTTTCTCTTCTTCTTTTCTTCTTAAAACCTTTTACATACATGCAAATCATCATCATCTTTTGTTGTTTGCTACTTAATCTTGTTGTAGTTTAATTACTTGTAGATTACTAAGTTGTTTACTTACTTACTTACTTGTCTTTCTTTACATGTTTCAAGAATCAACTCTTTAGTTTGATTCTTCATTTATATCTTGTATTTAACAAGAACATCAAGAACATAATCTCTCTAGTTATGTTCTACATATTTTGTTTCAAAGAATTAAAGTTCATAGTTGTATAAACTCTTTACTTGTAGTTCTTGAAGTAACTTTGAAGTTACTTCACTTAAAGATCAACTTGGGTTGAATCTTTAAAAGTAAGAGCAACTATGAATCATCTTCTTGTTTAGTTAGCTTTCTACTTTATTTATTTCAAAGATTTAAAGTTTATAATCTTTATAATTGTTACTTGTGTTCTTGTTTGTTGTATGTTACTAGAATACCACCTTCATGGTTGGTTTAGGCTTATCATTCATTTTCTTTATTTCTTATTGTTAGTTGCTTACTACACATTTGAACAAGGACATGAAACCAACAAGAGCTTACACTTTGGTGCAAGTATCATGGATCCAACACTTGGTTGTGATCTTTCTTAGTGTTCATGAACTTGTTCATAAACTTACATGTAACCTTGGTTCATCAAACACTTACAACACTTGCACTTGAGTTATGATGGACAAACCTTGGTCAAAATAATGTTAACACATCAACGAGTTGTACACTTGAAGCTATACGCATCAAGAATGAGAACCGTGATGAACATCAAGCACCGAGACAACCGGAACTCTCCAAAACCCACTGTTCTGTCCAAAACCTACTGACCTGATGTTTCTGGAACAGACCAGTAGACCTGGGCTGTTCTAACCTTGATTTTTAGATAGAACTTTTCGAGTAGATAACTTTTCATATAGGACTCGTCTTAATCCGAGTTACGGTTTAGGATTTATGGCCCTCCGATCGTTACCATGTCCTTTAACGTTGTGCAGAAATTTCTGACCTACTCGCACTTAGACCGTCGCCACGGTCAAACCAAGACGAGTTTGCTTCTGTAAATTTTACCACACTTAAGGGACTCATAGACGGAGCCATGACCACTGGTCTCACCTTAATTCAGTAAGGGTAGAGGCCGTGGTGACTGACCGAAGTCAGCCTTTGTTTTAAACAACTTTCATAAACGAGTCTTACTTGTTACCTTTTGTTTAATGATGATTGATGATGACCCTTATGACCTTAATTACGTACTTGTAAACCTTTTGAGACGACTTATTGACTTAGTGCTATTTGACTTAGGTTGAGGACGTTTGGACCGTTACTTGCACACCACTTTCCGACTACTACCTTACCATTACTACTAATCATTGTGAGTTATAGCATTCCCTTTTTACTTTAACTTATTTTGGGAACTGAGAATACATGCGGATTTTATGTTTTACATACTAGGCACGAGTACTTAAACTTTATATATGTGTGGGTTATATAACGGCAGAAACATTCCCTTTAGCTCGGTAACGTTTAATCATTGGTTTTTGAACCGTGAACGCGAATCTTAGATATGGATCCATAGGGTTTGACATCCCCACTCGGGCTAGTAGCGCTAGCATTTAACGAGTGTTTAATACTTCGAGGTTATACGCACTTGCCAAGTGCACTTTAAGGGGGTACATTAAACGTTAAGTTAGTTACCGGGTGCCCACGGTTAAGCATATACTTTTACATACTTTTGAAACGCTCGTTGTAGCACTGAAATCTCGTGGCCTACTTACATTACTGTTATACTTAAACTATAGCTCACCAACCTTTGTGTTGACCTTTTTAAGCATGTATTTTCTCAGGTGTTTGAAGTCGCTTCCGCTATCTTACTAGTCGTGCTGTAGAACCCGCTGCCTAGAGTTGTTATCGCATGACTACTTATGTTGCATTCAAACTTTTTACTTATGAACTTATGTTATGTAACGACCATTATGGTCACGTACACTTATTTAATGCTTCTACTTAGCGAAGCATACTTTTGATTTGTAAAACAATTGACGTATGTTATGACGTCACTTTTATTTATGAATGTAAACTCTGTTTTGAAAACGCATATAGTACTTAACCTTGTAATGATCCTGTTGTTGATGGTCCGTACATGATGATTTAGTACGGGGCGTCACACAAGTGGTATCAGAGCTTTCTTCGATTCGATCTCTGTATGGTACAAACCAAATCGCATTACAGAGAATCTGGGGAACCGTTGTTAGAGTTGCAACAACACAGGCGATCAAGCACAACACAATCAACCGGCGAAACTATGGCAGGAGACAAACCCGAGTCGACATCACAAGATGACCTTTCTACCAAGGTTGATCAACTGACTACCCAACTCGCATCCGTGCCTCGAATGGATCCAATCACAATCGAAACCAAAGGCACGAGAGACTCCGGTCAAGAAGACAGAAGAAGAGTCGGGATGGGAATCAGAAAGTGAAGACGATATGGGAAGTGATTCCAAAGGGTTTCGATCTCGTGAGCCGAATCGACCATTCAAAGTCGAAGCAAAAATAGATATTCCACCTTACGATGGTACGGTTGATGCGGAAAGGCTTGATTCATGGATCAACCAACTCGAAACCTATTTTACGTTATACGGTTTCAAAAGCACAGAAAAAGTTTCATTCGCAAGGCTAAAGCTAACCAACCACGCTTTGGCATGGTGGAATGCTTACCTAAAAACGTTACCAGAGAAGGACATTCATTGGATGGAATTCACGCAATGCTTGAGACGAGAGTTCTATCCAATGGGTTATTTTCAGGACCGCTGGACGCGTTGGCACCATCTTCGCCAATAGAATACAAAGTTAGTACAAGACTATACTACTGAATTTCGAAGACTTGCTGTTTCTTTGGGTATCTCGCTGACTAGTGAGGAAACACTCACAAAATATGTAGCGGGGTTAGCACGACAAATTCGATCCTAGTTGCGGTTACATACCATTCCAAATATATCAGACGCCTGCCGCATTGCTATGGCGATTGAACAAAAAAATAGAATGGGCAACACCAAATATGATGACCGGAACAAGAGTAATGGGTCGAGCAGCTCCTCATCAAAGAAAGATACGCAGAAGACAAAGGGGAAGTCTGGCACAAGCCCAAACAAATTTTGTGATTTTTGTAAAGCTGAGGGACACATTGAAGAAAGATGTTGGAAGGCAAATCCAGCATTACTCCTCGAAGAAATTCTAGAAGTCAAAGGGGAAACGTGTTGCTACAATGATTTTTGGACCGGGTCAGGAAGGTTCATCACGAAGTGGAGTGTCAACTACAAAAGTCACATGCTAAGTATAAGGAGCGACATGATCGACACCGCACTCGTGGTGACTTTCATGTTGACGATTTGGTTTGGCTCCATTTGGGCAAGGATCGCTTAAAGGGTGAAGGCAAGAAGCTCAAACCGATACGTTATGGCCCGTTTCGTATTCTAAAGCGCATCGGTGACAACGCTTATCAGTTGGAACTCCCTTCTTACATGGAGCTCTATTCTGTGGTTAATGTTGACCAACTGAAGCTGTTCGAACCGTCCATGCTCGATGAAGAGTTTTCTGAAGCATTACCCACTGTTGAAGACCTCTCTACTGATCAAGACAAGCTGTTACTTGAAGACACCATCGTCGAGCGCAAGTCTAGCTCGACTCGCAGAGGTGAACGACGTTCAGTTCGTATTGGACTCAAGGGACATGTTCCGGGTAGTGCCAAGTGGTTCTCCGAAGACGTGGCTATGTCACGTTTTCCTCATTTATTTTAGGTTCCACAGGAGTGAACCTTGCCGGAGAAGGGGAGGATTGATCTGATATACCCACCTCCGAGAAACAAGGAGTGCATGAAGGAGTCAAGAGGTTGTGGCCCACACTCTTCTCAACTGATGTGCACCTTTTCTTTACCACAACCCATGATCCGATTTGTTTGAGGATTGTGGGGTCATGGATAGTTTGCCTTATTTTCTTGTAACTATATATAGTAGGAAAACAAGAGAATTAGGGGAGCCTCTAGTTGCTATAGTCTGCATATGTAATTAGAGAGAGTAAAGAAATAAAATTATTTTATTTCCCCCAATTTGTTGTTCTTACTTATACGTACAGACTTCAAAACCAAAACCCAGAAACTAATTAGCATCCTTTGCAATATTGTTTGATCATAAATATTGTAACGGATCATACCTTCAAAGACGAGGAACACAAAATTGTTTCAAAAATAAATTTATTTGACTTAATTACGCCTTTGGTCCCTAAAGTTTTATCTTTTTTATCTTTATCTCTAAAGTATTTTTGTTTAATCATAACCCTTAAAGTTATGATATGATTTCATTTAGGTCCCCATGGTTAACTGCCGTTAACTCAATCCGTTAACTGAGGACATAAATGAAACCATATCATAACTTTAAGGGTTAGGATGAAACAAAAATACTTTAGGTAAAAAGATGAAAAAAGGATAAAATTTTAGGGACCAAAGATTTAATTAAGTCAATTTATTTAGAAGAAGAAATATAAAATAAAAATAAATTGTCTGACGAGATATCATTTTCACTTCCATACTCTCACCGACGACGGAATGCTACTTTAGTCATTACCGACACTTTCGCCTGCCTCTCCATTCATTTTAATAATTTAATCATCTATTAAATTAATTAGGTATTAGATATATAAAATTAGTATATATGTACAACTGAAAAACCATCAACTTTATAGAAATAATAACTATTAAGTAATCACATGTATCACATTTTATACACAAATTATTTCTTAAAATAACATTTAAGGTTGTCAATGGAATTACCTTTAACTTTTAATTAAGTTTGGATATTGGATATACTCGTAGTATTTTTTAAATTTCACCTAGGTTTGGTTGTTTCAAAATTCCAGTTAATTTTATAATAATTCAAATTTATTTTTGTTTCTCTTTTTTCATAAGACACCAAAATCCTCTCAACAATAAATGAGCTAGTCATATCACTTTCCCTTGAGAAGAGTTTGTTTGTCCGACGATAATGAATTTAAACCGATCACGTTGATACATTTGTTTAAAACACGGATACCATGTGACACGGACACAGAAACGAAACACGCGATGAACCGGCTAGGTGGTTAAACGATTCATAGTGGACTCGGGGTAGAGTTAATCTAACCTCACCAAGGCCACCGTCAACACTCTCATTGTAACAACTCGTAGCTAACCAATACCATTCATAATAGTTTAGCAAGTCTCGTCGAGAACACTGAGTCTCAATGGGTAATTATAACATCTTATGTAGATCTCACATGTGTTGTGAATATGAGAGATCATGAATAAATAAATTAAATCCAATTATATTAGACACAACACTTTTTTTTTTTTTTTTTGCTATCAATTTGGGATCGCCTAGAGACGACTAAATCACTCACGCGTTCATCTGTTGTAGTTGCATAACCCGCCCCTAACTACTGCTCAGGAGGAAACCCGGATCAATCCGAGGGCACGACCGGTAAAAACCCCTCCCCGCTGCCACCACACTAATCGAAAGGCGACATGGGTGGATACTTCAGGTCAGGGGTAACATTGAGTGTAATGTTGCAGCCCAGCGAAGACGAACTCCTAACCTCTCGCTAAGAGAAACAGACCACTACCAGTTGACCTACAACTCAATGTTTAGACACAACACATTTTAAGACCACGAATACAATAGAATTTGTAATAACTATCTAGTATGAGTAGTAATTTTATCTGGCAAAAATAACTTAGACTATATAACTAAGACCTTTCATTGGAAAATGAAAGAGACCAACAAAACATACAAACGAAGCGGCTAGGTTCGAGACTAGAAAACATGGGTACCAAATACAACGAGAACCTACTCTCTACAAGTGAGCCAAAATAAAAACCGGGCCAAAGCAAAACAAACTCGACCCCGATGAGCAAGAACAAAAGCACTACAAATAAACCACCTAACTAAATAGAACATCTGCAATAAAACAACAAACCCCAAATCCAAAACGTAGAAACATAACCTCACGCTTATGTAAACGAAGCTACATGCCCACTGAAGTACCTTTTCGACCTTTAGAACCTTGCTTGACCATCTTGCCATCGACTTTATAAAGATTAATTTCTTTCCCCGAACGAGAATTGAACGAGTAAGAAAATATATTAGACGATTTGTAACTAACGAGTCTCCTCAACGAGGGTGGTAACAATCCTCGTTCACCAAGCCTTCAAAAAACCCAACACCATTATTATTTGAATCGTGATCGTCATCTTCATCCCACGACGTGAAAACTTCGCCAACCGCCGCCTTCTCTTTCTTCTTTTTACCATATTCTTGTACAAATCTTGTTTTCCATACACGTTAGATCTAGTACCACCCACGTTCATGGAATTAACTTGTAAACCAGAGGCACCCAAAGGGGAACGACTCGAGCAACCTGCTGTATCTCGACCATTCGACTCCACATTGATCAAATCTTGGAATTCACCTCAACTGTATTATCCACACCCCTGGCCGAATTAAATACATGAGCAACGACTTAATTCGCATCAATACCAACTTCGAAAATAACCTCTTTTATACTGTCTAAAAGATTCTTATAAAAATAAGAGGTCACTTCACTATTAACAAAAACAAGATCATTTGCAGCATTAGATCCCAGGTTATTCCTCAACATGACTACTCAATTTTAGTGTGCTAAAAGTTTATGATTAAAACCTTCAAACAAAACACGATCCAACCTTGTCAAATATCTAATTTCGGAGACTCGGGAGATTTGAGCAAACCGTTTTATCCAAATACACTACAGCCGAATCCTCGATATGTTTAGCACAAGATGACTTAATAAAAGTGAAAAGAGAACTGATGCTTCTGAAGGAGGACAAAGATTTCACCATGGTCACAACTTCACCAAATAATCCTGCAACCTCTGTTGCGCTCTCGGCAGAAGCGCAAATGGCAGGAATCCCTATGATCTCCACTTAAACAAATCGATAAAAAGAAGAGCAAAATCCACAAATTGAGCAACCAAACTTAACGTTGCAGATCAATCATCAAAGATGTTATTATAACTAACCTTATCAGCACAAATACAAACGCACCTAAAAGGACTGTATTTTCTAGAATTATTGACTTGGGCCTTGCAACCCAATAAGAATTATGAAAATTTGGCATCCAACATCGGAACAAAATCGACAAGCATAACTGGACAATATAACTGGTCGGAAACTATCTTGGTTGAGTAAATCTTGCAGCGAAGATGGGAACCCACCAGAACCTTCGATCGGCTGGAAAACCTTGAGGATGGGCAATTTTGCCACCCCACATAGATGTGACGTACAATAACCCGTGACCCATGAAGATTCAAAACGGAGCTGGTTGCAACACAATCATTAACAAAGGAGACGGAACAATACCTTCTTGACAGTATGAATAATTTCAGATAACTCTCCTACTTTGGCAAAGTTACTTTCCACCATACCGTCTAGTTAAGTCTTCCAACAAACACCGTACGAGGTGGAGCAGAGAGAGGGGACAGAATGCGACTTAGTCCTACCTCCAATGAATCGGCCTCAAATCGATCTCAAATCAACCCCAAGAGATGCACGAGCAGCGTGTTGTGTCACAACCCGATAGACAATCGCTGTAGCGACCCGACAAAATCGTCATTGACGGCGCCGTCTACTTAGGCCCTGTTACATGGTCATAAGTCTTTAAGATGATGTTTGACTAAAATATGTCGCATTCATTTCAAATGTAAAAGTGTTTCAAGTTTACAGAGGTAGTTCCACGACTTGTTACATTAAAATTTTTAACGTACAAATGAAACCTATGCGACACAATTTTAAAAGTAAGCCAAAAGATGCTCCATGCATGCATATATACTCGACATCCAAGCAAGTATCAAAAAGAGTGCGGAAGCATGCATCACATAGCGTTCAAGGACCTGAGAAAACATATAGAAACTGTCAACGAAAAACGTTGGTGAAATCATAGGTGTATTATTAAACGTTGTATTTGAACCACAAGATTTAATATAGTTGATTATCCCAATCGTTTGCATTCCAAAATGTTTGTGGAGCACCCAATTATCAAGACTTTACTGTTTAGCACCCTGTTACATAGTGTTAGAACATACACTATAATCGAAAATATATTTCATCCACCGACGGTTGCGAACCGTCCGAATGAGGGCACGTCTAGCCCGCATGGATCCATACAACATAAGTTCACGCTCACACCCGCAAGTGTAACTAATGATAATTGAATTGAGGATTTTTGTTCAAACTCTCACGTGGAATGTTTGTTTCGTACTTGTGTTCAAAGTATAAATGTAAGTTGTATAAATTGTATATGTTTCTCATCTCATGTTTTAAAGTACAAAAGTTGTTGAGAAGGTGGGACTATGATCTCACCTTGAGTGCACGAGTAATAAAGTACTTCACAAGTAAACGTGTGCAAGAACGAATGCTAGTCTTGACCTAAACAAGTAGGTTATATCAATAACGGTAAACACGGTTGACCAGAGATGTTCAATTAGTCCTATGGCTCGTTACGACTCGATTAATGTAGCATGTGAATCAAATTGTCAAGATTCATGCAAGATTCAAGTATAAAAGCATGTTAGAAACGATCGCAAAAGTATTCGGTTAAGTTCGATTAAAAGTCAAACTTGGTCAAAGTCAAAGTCAATGGGGTCGGGTATCCGACAATTTTTCTTTGAAAGATAAGCATATATAAGTATGTTGGCCAAGTTTCATGTTAATCGGACATGTATAGCATAGCGGGAATTAAACGAAAAATAAAAATAAAAATTGGACAGCAGCCATCAGATGCGCCGCATCTGCAAGTGATGCGCCGCATCTGCAGCAGATGCGCCGCATCTGTATCTGATTCAGTGAAACTGCTTTAAAAATTTTACAAATCTCGGACCAAACTTCAATTTATCGTAACTAATGAACCGTAAACACCTAAAACGCATACCATACATCGTTGGAAAGGTAATTTAACGAGGAATACAACTAAACACATTTCATCAACCAAAATCATCGCTTACAATAATCAAAACCAAATTGAAAGCTCATTAAATGCTCACCATAAATTTTTTCAAGTTCATAAATGCACTTAGATGATTCGAGAATTTAATGCACACATGTGGTACGCCGTTTTGTAGATAATCAAGCATACAATCCAACTAAACACTTACCGACAACAATTCATGGCATTCAATGCATCAAATGTTCACATTTAGGTCTATCAAACCCTAACCAATATCACCAAAATCAATAATCAAGTTTATGAAGTTTTCTAAAGCAACCTACACATCAAATTGAAGCTAGTGATACTAGTAACACAATTAAAACATGAACTTTTAATATCTAACAACATATAAACAACCAAGACTCAAGATTAAGCAAGTCATCTTTCAAGTTGAGCTAGTTACATCAAAATAGCAAGAATAAGCAAACAAATCACATAATCATGCTAGACTTGAGCCATAGACACTAATTAACACTCTTATAAGTTAAAAACATCAAGAACTAAGAATCTAGTGATTTTAGAAAGTTACCCAAACTTGATAAAATCGATATAGAATCGAAGAGGAAGATGCAAGGATTCCAAATATGTAATTTGTTTGTATGTTTGATTGTTAACTTGAAAATGGATGATGAATCTTGGTTTGAAGATTTGAGAGTAAAAAGTGAAAGTATTGAAAGAGTTAGGAGATGAATGAATGGATGAGAAAGGTGTTGACCATTTGACCTAGTCACACCTTTGGTCTCTTGGCAAATTTAGTCCCTCAAGTTTGATTCGGGTGCGTGAATTACCTAAACGAAATATTTTAAAACGCGTATTAACGGGAGATGTTATAATTATATAACGGACTTTAAAATAGTTAAACGAAAAGTAAACGGAAAAAGGCAGTATGTTACATTACCTACTCCTTAAAAGAAATTTCGTCCCAAAATTTAAGTAGGCGTAGTAGTCATTGTTTCTCCCTCGAGATCTTGCGTTTCCAAAACCACGAATAAATGAGGGTATTTCCTTTGCATTTGATCTTGCCTTTCCCAAGTAAACTCAGGACCCCTCTTGGCATTCCAACGGACCTTAACGATCGGGATTCTACTTTGTTTTAGCGTTTTGACGGAGGTGTCCACAATTTCAACCGGTTCTTCCACGAAATGAAGTTTGTCATCGATAGTAAGCTCTTCGAGAGGGATGACGACATCGGGTTCGGCAAGACGCTTTTTCAAGTTTGCTACATGAAAGGTAAGGTGAACGGAGCTCAATTGAGGCGGAACATCTAAATGATAAGCGACGGTTCCAACACGCTCCAAGATTTCGAAAGGACCAATATACCGCGGATTTAGCTTCCCGCGTTTCCCGAAACGGATTACACCTTTCCAAGGTGCGACTTTTAACATTACGCGATCACCAACTTGAAATTCAAGGTCGTTGCGTCTTTTGTCGGTATAGCTCTTTTGACGACTACGGGCCGTCCGGAGCCTATCTCGGATTTGAACGATCTTCTCGGTTGTTTCATGAATGAGTTCGGGTCCGGTGATTTGTTTGTCGCCTACTTCGGCCCAACAAAGAGGTGAACGACATTTTCGGCCATATAACGCTTCGAAAGGTGCGGCGTTGATACTCGCGTGGTAACTATTATTGTAAGAGAATTCGGCGAGAGGCAAGTGTTTGTCCTAAGCTTTTCCGAAATCGATAACACAAGCTCGTAGCATGTCTTCCAAGGTTTGAATTGTGCGTTCGATTTGTCCATCGATTTGTGGATGATATGCGATGCTCATGTCTAAACACGTTCCCAACGCTTCTTGTAAAGTACGCCAAAATCTAGAAACAAAACGGCCATCTCGGTCGGAAATAATTGATAAAGGCACACCGTGACGGGCAACGATCTCTTTAATGTAAAGTTGTGCATGTTTTTCCATGTTGTCGGTTTCCTTCATGGCGATGAAATGTGCGTATTTGGTAAGACGGTCAACAATAACCCAAATAGTATCATAACCGCCCACCGTCTTTGGTAGTTTAGTGATAAAATCCATCGTTATCCTTTCCCACTTCCATTGCGGGATTTCGGGTTGTTGAAGTAGTCCGGACGGTCTTTGATGTTCGGCTTTGACTTTGGAGCAAGTTAGGCACCTTCCAACATAAGTAGCAACGTCCCTTTTAATGTTCGGCCACCAATATTGTTCTTTGAGGTCGTGGTACATCTTATTGGCACCGGGGTGAATCGAGCATCTTGACTTATGGGCTTTGTCTAGAATAAGGCTTCGCAAGTCCCCATAACTAGGCACCCAAATTATTCCGGTGAAATATCGAAGTCCGGTCTCCTTAACTTCGAATCGAGAGGTGAGGACGTTCAAGTGTTCTAGAGAGATATTTTCATCCTTGAGAGCCTCGTATTGGGCTACACGGATTTGACTATTAAGATTGGTGTGGATGGTGATGTTTAAAGCTCGAACACGAAGAGGTACCACTCTTTCTTTTCGACTTAAGGCATCGGCTACTACATTTGCCTTCTCGGGATGGTAACGAAGCTCGCAATCGTAGTCGTTTAAGATTTTAATCCACCGTTGTTGTCTCATGTTTAGTTGCTTTTGATCGAAGATGTGTTGGAGGCTTTTGTGATCGGTGAAGATGGTACTTTTGGTTCCATAAAGGTAGTGTCTCCACATTTTAAGTGCAAAGACAATGGCTCCGAGTTCGAGATCATGCGTCGTGTAGTTCTGTTCATGAATTTTTAGTTGTCGAGAGGCATAATCAATGATTTTCTTTCATTGCATCAATACACACCCAAAACCATGTTTAGAGGCATCACAATATACATCAAAATCATCTTTACCTTCGAGAAGTGACAAGATAGGTGCGGTGGTTAGCTTTGTCTTCAAGACTTGAAACGCAGATTCTTGTTCGGTCGCCCAAATGAATTTCTTTCCCTTGTGAGTCAACGCGGTTAGAGGACGTGCAACCAAAGAAAAGTTTTCGATGAATCTACGATAGTACCCGGTGAGACCCAAGAATTGACGAATGTGAGTAGGAGTAGTAGGAGTCTCCCATTTCTAATGGATTCGATTTTTGCGGGATCGACTTTAATACCTTGATCACTTACCACATGACCAAGAAATTGAACTTCCTTCAACCAAAATTCGCACTTGGAGAATTTGGCATAGAGTCGTTCTTGTCTTAAGAGTTCGAGCACGAGTCGAAGGTGTTGTTCGTGTTCTTCTTCGCTTTTAGAATAGACCAAGATGTCATCGATGAACACAATAACAAATTTATCGAGATACGGTTTGCACACGTGGTTCATAAGGTCCATGAATACCGCCGGTGCGTTAGTGAGACCAAATGGCATTACAAGAAATTCATAACTACCATAACGAGTCCGGAAAGCGATTTTGGAGATATCTTCCCCCTTAACCCTTAATTGATGATAACCCGAGCGGAGATCGATTTTCGAATATACACTAGATCCTTGTAATTGATCAAAGAGGTCATCGATGCGTGGAAGAGGATATCAGTTATTAACTGGCAATTTGTTTAGTTCACGATAGTCGATACACATTCGTAGGGATCCATCTTTCTTCTTACCGAATAAAATCTGAGCGCCCCATGGTGAATGGCTAGGTTGGATAAAACCACGGTCAAGTAGTTCTTGGATTTGACTTTGCAATTCTTGCATTTCGGAGGGAGCAAGTCTATACGGTGCACGTGCTACGGGTGCGGCTCCCAGAATAAGATCGATTTGGAATTCTACCGGTCGATGAGGTGGAAGACCCGGCAATTCGTCGGGAAATACATCGGAAAAGTCACGAACAATTGGCACATTATTGATATGTTTCTCATCGGACTCGACTTGCTTAACGTGGGCAAGGAACGCAAAACAACCCTTACGGAGTAGTTTTCTAGCTTTAAGGCACGAGACGAGGTTGAGTCCGGTGCAACTCTTATCGCCATAAACAATCAAAGGTTCACCATTCTCAATAGGAATTCGGATTGCGTTAAGATCACAAAGGATATGAGATTTCGTTCTGACTAACCAATTCATACCGATTATTACATCAAAACTCCCTAGTTCCATGGGTATCAAGTCAATTTCAAACTCATTACCCAAAATGTCTAACGTACACCCCCGGTAATATGTGTCGGCGCTTAATAGGTTCCCGCTCGCCACCTCAATGGCGTATGTAGTAACTAGGGGGAGTGGTGGAGTGTAAAGAGTATGAGTCAAAGCCTTGGATATAAAACATTTATCGGCACCCAAATCGAATAAGCAAGAAACATAAGAGTTGTTGAGAAGAAATGTACCCGTGACTAGTTCATTGTCATCTCGGGCCTCTTGGGTGTTAATATTGAAAGCTCGACCGCGTGTGTTGGGATTGGCTTTCTTCTTTGGGCAAGTATCCCTATAATGACCCGTTTGGCCACATCCGAAACAAACACCCGATTTTGGTGCATTGGGCCCCTTTTGAGTGACGGGAGCGGTATTTATACAATCGTTGGCCACATGGCCATTTCTTTGACATTTGTTGCAAAATGGCTTGCCACATTCGCCATATTGATGTTTATGGCACTTGTTGCAAAAGGGTTTATTCCGAAAATAACTTTTCCTATCATCGGAGGTGAAAGGCTTTTTAGTGAAGGTGTTGTTGTTGTAGTTGTTTGATGGGGTGGCTTCCCATTTTCTCTTGTTGCCACCCGATTTATCCTCGACCTTAGGTGCCGGTTCTACGATTTCGTCCACCGTTTCTATCAATTGGCGGGCCATCTTCAAAGCTTCTTGGCGATTAGCGGGTTTGGATGACATTACCCCATGTTTGATGCTCTTTGGAAGACCATCCATGTAAAGTTCAACCCTTAGAGCTTCGGGGTTCACAAGGTTTGGGCACATCAAGGCTAGTTCAGAAAATCGTTGATTGTAGGCCTTGAGATCATTTCCGACCACTTTTAAAGTTCTTAGCTCTTGTTCGAGCCTTCGGGTTTCTTCACGAGGAAAATATTCGATGATCATCTTTTCCCTTAAATCGGTCCAAGAGAGGGCGTGAGCTTCATCGGTACCCACCGATTGCACATAAGTATTCCACCAAGTGAGAGAGACACCGGCGAAAGTGTGAGTGGAGTATTTAACCTTGTCTTGGTTCCGACAACCGCTTATGCTAAAGACGGCTTTCGTTTGCTCAAACCATCGGGTGAGCACAACCAGTCCCCTGGTCCCATCAAAAGTGTGAGGTTTGCACCCCATGAAGTTCTTGTAGGAGCACCCTTCGCTTGAGTTACCGGCCCCTTGGTTGTTGTTGTTGTTGTGGTTGTTGTTATTGTTGTTGTTGGAGGAGTGACCGGCCATGGCCACATCCACGACGGTGGCTATCATTCGTTGTAGAGCTTGTTCGAGAGTCTCATGGCGTGGTACACAGTGAGGAGGCATTGTTCCTTCAAAACACAAGAATATCGTTGATTAGTATTCTTAATAATACTAACCGTGACATGGAATAAGGATAGAGAGAAAGGTTTCCTTGAATCACCTTAATTTCTTTATGCCATAATGTCGGAACGTTCATATGAGTCACCGTAATATCATCCCGGCAATTATATTACCCTAATTCATATGTGCATTCGACATGATTTCATAAAGTCAAGGTGGCGTGTCAATTAAATTAAGCAACGTGAGATTAAGATTGAATAAGAGTTAGATATGATAGAAGAGTTCGAGTATAATGCACAAGTAGTCAAACAATTCCTACTTCAAGTCTATATTCCTGTTGTAGTCTAGACTCACTAATGTACCCTATGACTCGGGGTTGACACCAATGAACTCTAAATCCCTACAACCAACGCTCTGATACCATCTGTAGCGACCCGAAAAAATTGTCATTGACGGCGCCGTCTACTTAGGTCCCGTTCTGTGGTCATAAGTCTTTAAGATGACGTTTGACCAAAATATGTCGCATTCATTTCAAATGTAAAAGTGTTTCAAGTTTACAGAGGTAGTTCCACGACTAGTTACATTAAAATGTTTAACGTACAAATGAAACATATGCGACACAATTTTAAAAGTAAGCCAAAAGATGCTCCATGTATGCATATATGCTCGACATCCAAGCAAGTATCAAAAAGAGTGCGGAAGCATGCATCACATAGCGTTCAAGGACCTGAGAGAACATATAGAAACAGTCAACGAAAAACGTTGGTGAAATCATAGGTGTATTAGTAAACATTGTATTTGAACCACAAGATTTAATATAGTTGATTATCCCAATCGTTTGCATTCCAAAATGTTTGTGGAGCACCCAATTATCAAGACTTTACTGTTTGGTACCCTGTTACGTAGTGTTAGAACATACACTATAATCGAAAATATATTTCATCCGCCGACGGGTGCAAACCGTCCGAATGAGGGCACGTCTAGCCCGCATGGATCCATACAACATAAGTTCACGCTCACACCCGCAAGTGTAACTAATGATAATTGAATTGAGGATTTTTGTTCAAACTCTCACGTGGAATGTTTGTTTCGTACTTGTGTTCAAAGTATAAATGTAAGTTGTATAAATTGTATACGTTTCTCATCCCATGTTTTAAAGTACAAAAGTTGTTGAGAAGGTGGGACTATGATCTCACCTTGAGTGCACGAGTAATAAAGTACTTCACAAGTAAACGTGTACAAGAACGAATGCTAGTCTTGACCTAAACAAGTAGGTTGTATCAATAACAATAAACACGGTTGGCCAGAGATGTTCAATTAGTCCTATGGCTCGTTACGACTCGATTAATGTAGCATGTGAATCAAATTGTCAAGTTTCATGCAAGATTCAAGTATAAAAGCATGTTAGAAACGATCGCATAAGTATTCGGTTAAGTTCGATTAAAAGTTAAACTTGGTCAAAGTCAAATTCAAAGGGGTCGGGTCGGGTATCCGACAATTTTTCTTTGAAAGATAAGCATATATAAGTATGTTGGCCAAGTTTCATGTTAATCGGACATGTATAGCATAGCGGGAATTAAACGAAAAATTAAAATTAAAATTGGACATCAGCCATCAGATGCGCCGCATCTGCAAGTGATGCGCCGCATCTGCAGCAGATGCGCCGCATCCAAGGCAAATGCGCTGCATCTGTATCTGATTCAGTGAAACTGCTTTAAAAATTTTACAAATCTCGGACCAAACTTCAATTTATCGTAACTAATGAACCGTAAACACCTAAAACGCATACCATACATCGTTGGAAAGGTAATTTAATGAGGAATACAACTAAACACATTTCATCAACCAAAATCATCACTTACAATAATCAAAACCAAATTGAAAGCTCATTAAATGCTCACCATAAATGTTTTCAAGTTCATAAATGCACTTAGATGATTCGAGAATTTAATGCACACATGTGGTACGCCGTTTTGTAGATAATCAAGCATACAATCCAACTAAACACTTACCAACAACAATTCTTGGCATTCAATGCATCAAATATTCACATTTAGGTCTATCAAACCCTAACCAATATCACCAAAATCAATAATCAAGTTTATGAAGTTTTCTAAAGCAACCTACACATCAAATTGAAGCTAGTGATACTAGTAACACAATTAAAACATGAACTTTTAATATCTAACAACATATAAACAACCAAGACTCAAGATTAAGAAAGTCATCTTTCAAGTTGAGCTAGTTACATCAAAATAGCAAGAACAAGCAAACAAATCACATAATCATGCTAGACTTGAGCCATAGACACTAATTAACACTCTTATAAGTTAAAAACATCAAGAACTAAGAATCTAGTGATTTTAGAAAGTTACCCGAACTTGATGAAATCGGTATGGAATCGAAGAAGAAGATGCAAGGATTCCAAATATGTAATTTGTTTGGATGTTTGATTGTTAACTTGAAAATGGATGATGAATCTTGGTTTGAAGATTTGAGAGTAAAAAGTGAAAGTATTGAAAGAGTTAGGAGATGAATGAATGGATGAGAAAGGTGTTGACCATTTGACCTAGTCACACCTTTGGTCTCTTGGCAAATTTAGTCCCTCAAGTTTGATTCGGGTGCGTGAATTACCTAAACGAAATATTTTAAAACTCGTGTTAACGGGAGATGTTATAATTATATAACGGACTTTAAAATAGTTAAACGGAAAGTAAACAGAAAAAGGCGGTATGTTACAATCGCCCCTCTCAAGTTAGACTGAGCGGGTATCTCCAAGTTTCAACTAAAAAATCATGGTAGTTGATATTAATTAGCCAATACTTTAAGCTTATAAGGGACCAAAACTTTCTACTTATATCCGATGTGGGATGAGTGGTAAAAACTCTCTCACTTAAACTCCTGACATCCTAGTCAGGCTAATTTGGAATTCGTCTAAACTCATCGTTCTCAATGAGATTTTTTCCACTATCCCGAACAACACATAAGTGGCTATGATACCAAATAACTCTCAAATCGGCCTTAAGAAATGCACGAGTCGCATGCTCGTCACAACTCGAGAGATCATCACCTCTCACGTAATGACCCAACCCGTTATCCAACCGAAGACGCGAAATATATATTTTTTTATACATCAGTAAGGTGCGCAGCGCGCAGCCCCTAGTGTGCGCAGCGCGCACAAGGTCTGACAGCCCGCTGTCCAAAATATCCAATTTTCGTTTAATGATCACTCACTTCCTGACACTTTTAGACTACACGCTTTTCACAACATTTTATAATACGTAAAACTAACACGTTTCAATAATAAAACAAGTTTTACGACGCCGAGCCCACATCAGCCATTTTACGACTTTCGTACAAAATACAAGTTTTCGACTACATGAGTTTAAGTTCCAAACACAACTACGAGCATGATGTTTGGGATAAACTACCCAATCCTAAGTCGAAACCAAAAGTAATCCATGCAAGCATCAAAAGGGGAAATCATCTAAATCCCGAGCATACCCTTGCCAAATTCGCTTCCGTACCTAAAAATGTAAACAACGAGAGGGTAAGCTAATGCTTAGTGAATGCAATACTTATACATATACATATGTAATTTACCTACACACAACCACTTACAAATACCATGCAAACAAACGTATAAACGAGATAGCATCACCAAGCATACAACTAACAAAAACATTAGTATATAAACCGCCACAATAATATACTAAACGTAAACAAGGCATAAACATGCTAACCCTTCCCTCGCTTTGGTACTACGGGCTTGTAGTTGACCAAAAATGTCGAGTCTCACTCGTATGATGTCACCGACTTGTGACTCATCATAAGGTGTCACCGACTTGTGAATCACCAAAGGGTGTCACCGACTTGCGAACCACCCACTAATACGTATGGGTCACCGACTTGTGAACGCCATGTGGTATCATCGACTCGTGAAGCACCACCTAGTGTCACCGACTTGTGAGCACTAAGAAATGTCACCGACTTGTGAATCACTTCTCCGACTTATGGTATCACCGACTCGTGATTCACCATCTAGTGTCACCGACTCGTGAACACTACAAAGTGTCACCGACTTGTGAATCACTTCCCCGACTTATGTTATCACCGACTTGTGACTCACCAACAAACTGCTAAGGGGTCACCGCCTCGTGAACCACCATGAGGTGTCACCGACATGTGAGGCACCTAACGAGACACTACCGACCCGTAGTTCTCTTCACCCATAACCTCAATAAGTCACCATCTTGTGACATAACGTCCAACACTCTCGATGTGGCACCTAAGGCCCACATCGCGTACGAGTAAATAAACTACATACATACATTTATAAATATTCCAATCACCTCGATTACAAGAAAGGAAACTCCCGCTTGAGCTCCTAATCGTCTAAATGTGAATCACCTAAATAATTCACAAACAAGTATGCTAAACACTCTAGCTTAAGCCCAAAAACACCATAAGTGCAATTTCAACCCGTTTGCACATACTCCACTTTGACTAAGTCAAATCTCGCCCAAAACACTCATAATCATAATTAACTAGCGATTATGTTCTACCACCATGTTTTACCCGAGGTTTCAACAACGAAACGCATTACTTGCATCATTTGACACAAAACCCATTTTGACCTAATCTCAAGTCAAAACACCCATTTTCAAGCTTACACCTTTAATCACTTACACCTCAAAACACCCGAACATGATGATCAACTAATCAATTTCACTAACCAACCCAAACCAACCAACAATGGTCATTAACACCATTTACTAGCTCAATCACCCAATTATCAACTAGTGGGTTTACTCAAGAACACCCAAATCAAAACCCCAATTATGAACACTAAATCATACTATGAAAAGTCGGAGTTAGAGCTTACCAATACAACCACAACGTAGCCGTGAACGAGATGAACAACTTTAACACTTGCAACTTCGATTGATTCAAGCTTCTTCTTCTCCAAATGAAGCTTTCTCTCTCTAAACTCTATTTCTCACTCTAGGGTTTGAAAGTGTGTGGAAGAGATGAAGAATGAGATCCAAATGAGATTGGATTAGGTTTTGTGGCCTCAAACCGTCCAACAAGTGAAAAGACCAAACTACCCTTCATTTAACTCAAATAGAAAAAAGCAGAATTCTGTCGCAGGGACAGTGCGCGGAGCACACCCCTGAATGTGTGCGGCGCGCACACACTCAAAACCAGTCTGTGAGTTTCAGTTTTATACAGTTTGATTATTCGACATTTATGTACACCTGTACACTTGGGTTTAGGGTCTTACAACTCTCCCCCACTTAGATTGGATCGCGTCCTCGTGATCTAACCCTCATTGCGAACAAGGACAACACACTTTCCTCAAGTTTTTGAGTTCTCACACAATCTCGGATCCTTTGATGCCGCCATTGCATCCCATAAGTCCCACTTCTTTGGAACGTAACATTCTATCCACACAACAATCTTCCATGATCTCCTGGCATACTCTAATTTATAACACAGAGTATCCTCACAAACCGTCAACTAGTTTGGGTCATTCGCACCACGCACACGGTGATGGAGTTTCCCGCAAATTTTTGGTAACTCCAACCGACACGTAACCTCATAATTTCCAAAACTCGTCCACCATTACACGGTGAACATCAATTCGATCGCCCATCAAGATGATCTTAACACCTTTCGCACATACAAGTTCTCAATACTCTAAGAATCTCACCCTCGAACGTGCTCTATACTAACATATCTCTACACGAGATAGTCAAAATCAACACTCTACGTCCCTAGTTCGCTCACAAAACGGGACGACTTCCGGCAAATGGCTCAAACACGCCTCCCAATCCGAGGAACCCCCATACCCTCCGGGTACATACTTCCCCACTTAAGGTTTTAACCCCACGCTATCACCATCGAGATGATAATATCTTGTGGAATTTCAACATTCCACAACACACATGACCGGTATCAGCGTTGGTGATACTCAAAAATCTTCCGCGGACTTACTACATTGCACTCGAACCTCGTCCTTTCGAATCGGTTAAACGTCAACGCCCACTAATCGTCACAATAAACCATTATCGTACCTTCGGGTTTTCTCATCGGTAACCAAGTACAAAGTAATCACACCACCGGAGTAAAGCATTCCACTAGCAGGTATACGGAGGCACCTGACGCAGTGTTATGCAACTCCTACTACTACCACCGAGTCTTAATAACTCGACCCTTATGGGGTCCATCCTCGGAGTCATATGTCACTTGACCATTCGAAGTCACACAAATCCAACGATCATTACGGCTCAACACCCACAATATTCTAGTGACACCCGCTAGTCACTATCCACCTAGGCCGCACAACTAGCCTATTTACCTTATAACTCATCCCTAAGGAGACGCTTGGAACACCAAGTCTTACACCCTAACTTGCACCGCCCCAACCGTTAACATGGTTACTTACACAATCACAGATATCCAACAACTGTGACTCTACTCGCACACATACATGGTCAACGTAAAACGCCTTCTCGATCGGCATATCTTTTGTACGCTAACACATAAAGTAGAGCAATACAAGTAACCCTCTAATCATATCACGGTTACACCCGACTTGGTTAAGCCTCCAACACAAAAACGATTAACCCGACCTGGCTAGTCAAACACGCCCGGTCAACCTACCTCGGCCAACCCTCACATCTAGTGATTAACCCGACCCGGTTAGTCAAACGTGCATAACAACAATTGATTAACCCGACTTGGTTAGTCAAACTCCCCAACGACAATTGATTAACCCAACTTGGTTAGTCAAATGCCCTTGGTCAACCCGACTCGGTCAACACCTAACGTCCAATTGATTAACCCGACCTGGTTAGTCAAATGACTCTAACAACAAATGATTAACCCGACTTGGTTAAGTCAAACTTACTTGGTCAACCCGACTCGGTCAAACCCTTAATAACAATTGATTAACCCAAAAGTAACCCACATAAAGATAGTACTAAAATGGAATAGTACCTGAATCAAACGTCATTAGACCTTTGCGCTCCGTCACTATTCCACTCGGGACACTCCGACTTCCGGTGTCCCTCTTTCCAGCACTTAAAACATATGACCTTACCCGACGGACATTCACGAGACTTATGTCCCGTTTGCCCACAATTATAACATGCGAATTTAGAACAACCCGCATCACTCACCTTCACGCTTCCGACACCTTCGGTAGCTCTTTTACTTTTCTTGTTCGAAAACATCGTCGCTTCTAACTTCCGCTTACTAACATCGGAAACACTTGCCTTCGAGACAAACGTCTCGAAACCCTTCGCCATGTCAAACAACTCGTCAAAAGTTTTCACCGAGTTCCTACTAATCTTTTCTTGGTAATGATCGCTCAAGGTTCCGTAAAAGTCTTCCTTCAACATGTGGTCATTCCCGACATACTCCGGGAAAAATTGAGTCTTCGATAAGAAAACGGATTTGAGAGTGTTCAAATCCATTGACCCTTGCCTCAAGGCACGCAACTCATCCTTAAGCTTAGAAAGATCGGCTGAAGTCCGGTATTCCTTGAAAAATTCCGCTTTGAACTCGCCCCATGTGAACTCCATACATTGTTCCTCACCATAGAGTTGGATTTTTGCATCCCACCACAAGTTGGCGTCACCCCTTAACATACTACTACCATACCTCGTCTTCTTATCGAGAGGGAACTCACTAGTACGAAAGGCCCCCTCCTTGACTTAGGCGCAATAGCCTGTTTGAATAGAATTGTAAACCGCCCTATCGCTACACCTGATCTGTTTACTTACTCTTATGCCGCTAACGCGCCCCATTGTCAAATAGTAAACTTGTCTCGTTCACCATCAAAAGTGGCAGGTTGAGCATCCTTGAAATTTTTGTAGTAGAAATCTCGCCTTTCCCATTATCCTCATGAAGAACAATCTTCACTTGTTCTTTGAATAGATCGACTACTTCTTCGTTAATCGAATCTAGGAACATCTTCCTAACGTCCTCTAGAAAGGCCGCACGTTGCCTTTGTATAATGGTCTCAACCTTGGCCATGAACTCGGAGTCATCGCCTTGATCTTCGTTATCATGTCCATTCCTCGTCTTCATTATAAGAAATGAACCCGGTTAGGAACGTAACTCAAGTAAATTATATACACCGCCACGATCAATATTCACAATCATATAAATATGCCAACGTTCGTACATCCCATCTAGTCCAATACTTGTTGTACATCACTTACATGACTTGGCTTGCAACCGTAATAATGGTCGCGAAGCATTATTACGCTCACACACCATGCCGAGCTCATGAAAACAACAACCATCTCACTAGATATTCAACACAAAACAACATGATTAATAACATCATAATCAATACATAGCTAATTCACCTACAATCTAAGGCACTAGCTAAAACCCGAGCCGACCCGTAATCCTAAAAGTCCCGCAACAAATAAGCACACATAAAAAGTCTAAGTCTAGGCGCCTGTCTCAAGTCACCTAAATCCCTTAGACCATGCTCTTATACCACTTGTAACGACCTAACCCGTTATCCAACCGAAGAAGCGAAATATTTTTTTTTATACATCAGTAAGGTGCGTGGCGCGCAACCCCTTGTGTGCGCGGCGCGCAGCCCCTTGTGTGCACGGCGCGCACAAGGTCTGGCAGCCTGCTGTCCAAAATATCCAATTTTCGTTTAATGATCACCCACTTCCCGACACTTTTAGACTAAACGCTTTTCACAACATTTTATAATATGTAAAACTAACACGTTTCAATAATAAAACAAGTTTTACGACACCGGTCCACATCGGCCGTTTTACGACTTTCGTACAAAATACAAGTTTTTGACTACATGAGTTTAAATTTCAAACACAACTACCAGCATGATGTTTGGGGATAAACTACCCAATCCTAAGTTAAAACTGATAATGCTAAAAACGAACATATATTTCATAGCAGTATCCCTCAAGAAAGACAAGCTTTTAATTGTAATTGTTCTATTTACAAGTGATATTCATTTAAATAATAAAAGGTGAAGACAAAAGACATATTCGACGATTTGAAGATGCAAATGACCAAAAAGCTAAAAAGTACAAAGTACAATCAAAGTGGTTCAAATTATTGATGAGAAACGTCTCAAAATTACAAGAGTACAAGACGCAAAAAGCAAAGTACAAGATATTAAATAGTACGAAAGGACGTTCGAAAATCCAGAACTGGGACCAGAGTCAACTCTCAACGCTCGACGCAACGGACTAAAAATTACAAGTCAACTATGCACATAAATATAATATAATATATAAATAATTCTTAAAATTATATATATATTATATTATAAATTAAACCGTAGGCAAACTAGGTGACAAACGAATGTGAGTTGGATTCCCAGGCCATGCGATCGCATGGCTAGAAGGCACAAATGCCATGCGATCGCATGGAGCAAAAAGTTGGGCCACATTGCTATAAAATGCGCAGTTTCAGTCGAATGTAATACCTAATTTTTCAATCTCTCTCTTGCACGATATATATATATATATATATATATATATATATATATATATATATATATATATATATATATATATATATATATTATAATTTTAATTTTAATTTTAATTTAAGATTAATAATAATAAGGGTATGTTAGCGAATGTTGTAAGTGTGTAAGTCAAAATTCTGTCCGTGTTGTAAGTGTGTAAGATTAATAATAATAAGGGTATGTTAGTTGGAATATTTGACTTCGGGTATAAGGATAATTTGACGAAGACTCTCTCACTTTATATTTATGACTGATGAACTATTATGGACAAAACCGTATGGACATATTGAATAATCCAGGACAAAGGACAATTAACCCATGGTAATAAACTAAAATCAACACGTCGAACATCATGATTATGGAAGTTTAAATAAGCATAATTCCTTATTTCATATTTTATCGCACTTTTATTTACTGTCATTTTATTTAATTGCACTTTTAATTATCGTACTTTTTAATTATCGCAATTTTATTTATTGTCATTTTATTTATCGCATTTTAATTTATCGCAATTTTATTATCGTTATTTACTTTACGCTTTAAATTAAGTCTTTTTTTATTTTTTATATTTTACATTAGGTTTTAACTGCGACTAAAGTTTTAAAATCGACAAACCGGTCATTAAACGGTAAAAACCCCCTTTTTTAATAATAATACTACTTCTATATATATATATATATATATATATATATATATATATATATATATATATATATATATATATATATATATATATATATATATATTTATATACAAATATAGTTTTAAAAATATAGCATTAAACTTGGCTAGATCCATGTGGAACAAACAGGACTTACTAAAAACTACACTACTGTACGATTAGGTACACTGCCTATAAGTGTTGTAGCAAGGTTTAGGTATATCCACTCTATAAATAAATAAATAACTTGTGTAAAAATGTATTGTATTTAATAGTATTTCGTAGTAAAAATTAATAGTATTTTGTACCCCTTCGCTTTAACATCAAGTATTTTTGACGCCGCTGCCGGGGAACTAATTTAAACGCCGGAAGCGAAACGCTATATTTATAAATTAAAAAAAGATTTTTAATTTAGTTTTGTAAAAATACGTTTTAAATATTAAAAATACAAAAATATAAAAAGAAAAACAAAATATATATATTTATTTAACAGTTTGTTTAAAATATATAAAATTATAAAGTATTGCTATTTTTATTTTAGGTTCGTAAAAATATAAGTTTTTATTTAATTTATATAAATATTTTATATAAATATTAAAACAAAAAAAATATAAAAGTACTCGGGCTGGTCACTGTAGAAGCCCAACTACTTGGCCTGGAAACCGAAGCCATGCGACCGCATGAAAATCCTACAGACAATCCATGCGATCGCATGGATTGATTTGACACCCCCGGTACCTTAGTTTGCAGGTTAGGGTTACAATTTTTAATTACTATTAATATTAATTAATTATAATTATCGTTTAATTAATTAATTAGTTTTAATATTTAGTTTTAGTTATATTATTTTGTATTTTTAGTTTTAAACTAGTTTTATTAAATTATAAAACTAATACTTTTATAAAATAAAAATATAAAAATAATATTATAAAAATTGTATTTTTATAAACTTTAAGTTTTAATTTTATATTTTCGTATCTTTTTAATCGTTTATTCGTAATATTTATATTTTTCGCTCGTAATTAGTTTTAAGTTATAGTTTTTGCCGTAGTTATTTATATTTCTAGATTTTTAGGATTTGCCGTAAAATCCCTTAAGTGCTTTTTCTTTAGACTAAGATTTAGGTGTTTTAGAATTTTACGACGTCGCTTATCACCTTAATATTTTATAAATTTTAGTACCTTTTTAAGTTATTGCCGTTTTTGATATAGAATTCCTTTTAAGCTTTAATACCTTTAGACGCAACTTTTAATTCTTAGTTTTTAGACGTTTAAGTTTCGACTCGCTACGTTCTTTTTATTATTTTTCGACCTTTTATTTTTCGACGTTTTTCGACGCACTCTTTTTCTTTCTTATTTCTCGACGCTCTAGTTTTTAGGACATAGAATTTTCTATTTCTTCTCTAAAATTTCTTTAAATTTCGACGAAAAATTATTTTAAGTGGTTAAATTAATAGACATCCAAAATTTTCTGGTTCGTAGTAATAGTTGGATTTGTTAGTGGCGAGTTGTGGGCTTTCGATTTAAAGGGTCCTGGCTACCTGCTGCATCTTTTGGCTATTCGAAACGTGGGTAAAAGCAGAAAAGTCTATTAATTTGATAACTTATATAATTTTTATAACTAATAGGATATTCAGCGAATGCACTGAGCAAAACGTTCACCACCTTTTATACGTTCACCACCTGTAACTCGATCAAGACATCTAGCCAATATTGTGGCCGTTGATTTTTCTTTAGAATTGTCATCTAGTCGACCAAGTACTCCAATTCAAATTTTCGATAATCCATTTTTTGAACCCGACCTCACAATTGAGAATCCGGAGGATATTCAGGGACAATTCAGAGATCCTGAACCATTAATCTTTCCTCCGGAACCACCAATCATTCAAACAAAGATTGTCGAGGAACAAACCATTAAATCAGAATCTTCTAGTGATTCAGATTCAACAAATTCAATTATGGAAAATCTGGAACCTCTAAGTATGGAAGACCGAATGAGAGCTAAACGCACTGGCCAAGGTCACGCAATTACTCAACCAGACATTAATGCGCCAGATTATGAAATCAAAGGACAAATTCTACACATGGTAACTAATCAATGCCAATTTAGTGGTGCGCCGAAGGAAGATCCAAACGAACATCTTCGTACCTTTAATAGGATTTGTACTTTATTCAAAATAAGAGAAGTGGAGGATGAACAGATCTATCTCATGTTATTTCCCTGGACTTTAAAGGGAGAAGCCAAAGATTGGTTAGAATCGTTACCTGAAAGGGCGATTGATACATGGGATGTTTTAGTTGAAAAATTTCTTAAACAATTCTTTCCGGCATCTAAAGCCGTGAGACTTCAAGGAGAAATTGTTACGTTCATTAAAAAGCCAAATGAAACTCTATATGAGGCATGGACAAGATTTGGAAAGTTGTTAAGAGGTTGTCTGCAACATGGTTTAGACACTTATCAAATAGTACAAATATTCTACCAAGGATGCGACATCACTACAAGAAGCACTTACAGGCGAACCTGTTCGTAATACCATTTTCTCTCTCATTTCTAGAGTATCTCATCATGATTATATACTATCTCACATTCTAGATCTCATTCATCCGCTCGTCCGAACAGACAATCATCCCGGTGTAATAGAAGAAGTCAACGAGCTTCGCGCTCGGGTAGTGGTTTTGGAGAATATGGCGTAAAGGTTACAAGCACCAGCAGCAGCACCGACAGCAACAGTACCACCAGCAACACCAACAGTACCATCACCACCACCAACAACAACATCCACATCCCACACTTCAACATCACAATTTGTTCCACGAGCATCAACGTCATACGCACCATAGATACCAAGGAGTACCAACAACAATAATCAATGAAGTATTGATTCATAACTTCATTGGAGGAACATTCTACGACGATTATGTAATCTCTAAAGTCTTAGAGATTATCTATTCTAGCCTTAACCATAAATCATATGAGTGGACCAGGATGGTGCGTGATTTACAAGTTAGACTTGTTATACAAGCACCACCGGTAGTACCACCAGCATCATCATCAGTATCACCAACACCAGCAACATCTGTAACATCACAAACTACACCAGCTACATAACCACCGACGATATCGACATCACAATCATCAACGGATATATTGTATCAACGAGTTATGAAGTACCAACTCATTTCCTGTGAAGAATTTATATGTATATTTTATATATATATATATATATATATATATATATATATATATATATATATATATATATATATATATATATATATAATATATATATATATATATATATATATATATGAGTTTTGAAACCACAATAAATCTTTTCGTACTAAACTATTACGTGTGAATCTTAACTACTCGGTTAGTTCATGTTATTAATATGCTATGATGTATATCCTTCGTTAATAACTTAACAATCGTTAACTATAATCTCTGCTTCTACTTAATAGATTCCATTTCATAATAAATCAAGTGTATTATTCAAATACATGTTTGATTTTATACTTTCATTTTCGATGTACTTGAAACTTTTCAGAAAACATCATTCGTACCTTGCGAAATTCACAAGAATTTCACGAGCACCAACATCCTTCACTAAGGAATATCAATATCAATAAATAATGAATTATTGATTATATTAGTGAAATACTCTGCGAAAATTATGTAATCTCTGATGGTTTAGAGATTATTCATTTCTAATTCCAGCCAAAAATCAAATAAGCTTGATATGATATTAACTCATTAAATCTGTATTACATCTGAAGAAAATATACATACATATATTTTCATAAAGACTGTAAAGAAAATTCTTTTATACAAAATGTTACTTGTGAAACTTTTAACGGGTAGGTAATACCCGGGAGATATATAAAGTTACAATTAATATGTTCGATTTTGATTCAGCAAAATCATCAACTATACTCACTACTTTCACAATGATATACATTCTTTCATAGAAATCAAAACAACTATTCGCATCCAAATTTGATTACATATTCTGATTTTGAAAAATCAGAATCCAAGCCAAGATTTAACAGAAAACATCACTCTTAGATTCTTACATCTTTCAAATGCCATACTTTGAATTCAAAACTGTACTAAAACATCATATGTATACATATAACATTCACCTCTTAGAATTATGAGCTTTCATTCTAAAATTCTGAAAAGCAACCAGTCTACGAATCAATACTCTGAATGTTGAAAAAGCTGATGAAGCAGCAAAAACTGTAAACGACTTTAACTGTCGAAAGTTTGATGATAAAGAATAGTGTGTTAGCAATGCTCAGAAAAGTTGGAACTGGAAAACGGATTGAGCAAACCATGAAGGAGGCTGTGGACAAATCACAAAGACTAAACCTGCCTTCAAAGAATCCAAATGATTCAGTATCTGCTGAAGTCATTAACGAATACCTTGCTCCTGACTCTAAACCTTTACGGACAAATCTTCTTCATCATCTGTCGATATTAGAAATTCTAAGATATCATCGTATCTTTCATTATAAATATCCTCCATAATTCTAAAGATATTTCCATAATTATTCTTATCTGAAATCATTTACCTCTTCGCGCTATCTGTATTACATCATAAAAGAAACTATTTTAGTTTCTAAATTCTGAAACTTTCGAGTTTAAAATAGGAATATTTTTGAAGTAGTGTTGAGAACTGAAGCATGAGTTAGTATAATATAATGACACTTGATCAACGTGATTATATTACAGTAATTCATGCTGAGTTTGTAAATGGAATGTAATGATTCACAGATCATAACATCATCATGTGCCATGTTACACGACTCTTACATTCTATCTAATCTATAAACATATCTAGAACATATTTTCTTGATAGTTCTATCTTTTCTCTTGAATTCTGGTAAATTGACAAGTCAGATTGTGCTATTACCATTCCTTTCTTAGAACATTAACTCTGTTCATTTTGAAATTCATATCTGCGAATTATGGACCATTCCATGCGGTGCTGAATGGATAAAAGAGAAAACAGAGCATGAAGCTCCGAAATAGAAATGGGGGTATAAATCGCAGCAAATAGGAGAGAGCATTAACTGTGGATGTCGATGATTATAGAAAGACAGAAACATTGACTCTGAAAAATTAGGAAATATATAAAGCCCGACGACAACACATAAATTACAAACCGTGTATATCAATAAGTATTGCAACGTAAAGACACGGGAGAACTAAAAACACTATAAAACCAAGAGTATAGTAGAAGTGAATAGATTCTTCCGGCGGCAGATGAAAAAGAAGAATGATATATATGAAAGTTAGGAGTATATCAAGAATCAGAACGGGATGGAGCATATTGACGAATGCTTTAAAGTATGAATTGAGGGAGAAAGAAAAGAATGTGTGAGCTGTGGAAATAAGGAAACGAAGGGAGTGGAATTATAGTGAAATATACGACAGAGCAATCAAAACAGATTATTGCATTTAACCAAAGAAGATCCTAATTTCCTTAATTACCGAAGAACCAAATCTTATTACAAAGATTTTCTCTAAATCCCTTGAATTCTGGAAATCAACCGTGACTACATCACCAGTTAATGCGAACATATATTTACTCATCTTCACTGTTTTGTGACAGCTTCACTCGTACGCTTCGCATAATCGAATCGTTTTATCTATATTAGTCAATAATGATGAAACTCTATTTATCAACTCATATTCGTCATGAAAACATTTTTATTGTTAGCCATGACAATCTCTATCAAATTTTGGGACGAAATTTCTTTAACGGGTAGGTACTGTGACGACCCGAAAATTTTCGACCAAATTTAAATTTAAAATTTATATGATTTTGACCGACGATTCACGAACAAATATTTGTAACTAGACATGAATAAAAATATATATAAATATATATTTTATAATGTGATAAAAATATAATAATAAATTAGTCATAAAACGTTTAGATTTAAAATAATATTATTAAATATATATATATATTAGGACGATGATTTTAAGAAGCAAATGACCAAAACACTCAAATGAATAAGTTACACTTTGAGTGGGATAATTTTTCAGTGATTTGAGTCTTGTTTTTGATAAAGGTACATTACACGAAATGTAAAGTACAAGTTTTCTAAGCGTACGAAAATGCGTTCGAAAAACCGGAACCGGTACTTAAGTCGAGAGTCAACGTACAACACATCGGTGTAAAAATTACAAATGACTATGCACGAGAATATAATATAATATTTAATTAATTCTAAAGATTAAATATATTATATATTAAATAATATATATATATATATATATTACATAAAATTGTGTCGGTAGGAAAAAGTTGAGGAACATGAGTTGAAAATAAGCCTCATGCGATTGCATGAGGCCACCCTCATAAAATCATGCGATCGCATGAGGGGGGTTGGTGGCTGAACTCCCTTTAAATTGAATTCGCTGTTCCTGGAACTCACTCATTCTATTTTCACTTCGTATCATCTATGTTATTATTTATATTATTATTATTATTAATATTATTAATATTATAAATTTAATCTTATTAGTATTATTGTTAAGAAAAATTATTATTATTAGTATTATTATTAGTATATATACATAAAATACTACGACGAGGTCATGAGTGCATTAATTTCAAAATGGATTTTATGAGCGGGATGAAGTTAAGGAAATTATGAGTTATAGCTATGGAGGTTATGGGTAATGTTCGGGGCTAGGCTCATGAGGTCAAACTAGTGTTTATCATCTCCGTTGCGTCTACGTACTTTCCTACAATATTGAATCACAATATTGATACGTAAGCATTTATATCTTATCTATTATATATTAATAGTGTATCCCTGACTAAGTGTATAGGATTATGCATGCTAGTACGATTAATTTTGTCGTTAAATAGTTTATGATAGATCATGAATTTAATACATATGCTCCTAGGATAAGATATATGATATGCATGTCGTTGGAAAGCTGACGAAAAATCAATAACTTTTCATTTAGAAATTGTATGGTTTCGATGAACGGATTAAAAGATATGGTCAACTGAATTATGGTTGATGATAATTGAAATTGTGTTTAAAACTATAAATTAATATTTAAACAACTTGTCTATGAGATTGGTAAAGTGGATTTTTAGATATTACTAATCGAGTAAATGAATTTCTATATAAAGTATGTTTTGTTTTGTTGACCAATTGTCAAGTTGACTGTCTTATCATGTTTTAAAGCTTTATAAACACTATAATCTGATTTTACAAGTATTGAAAAACTATGTGAAATAATAAAATATTTTCTGTTGCCATGATAATTCAAATATAATACAGCTCCTAAAATAAATAATATTTTGAGTTTGATAAACTATAAATTCATTCAATTATCAAGACTTATACTATGTTAATAAACATGTAGAGATTTAAAGTCATATTGGGTCAGGTTAACTTTTGAGATGACTTTTGTTAACTTATGCATGTCGGTCTCGAGCATTAGAATTGTGATACACTATGACCCAACCTAGCTTATTAGACATGTATTGACCAACATATGTTCTCTAGGTTGAGATCTACGGTTAATTTTGCATTCCGAGTTTCGGTCACTTTTTGGTGTATGACCTTATGTGCTGCTAAGGTGAGTTTCATTTGCTCCCTTTTTAATTGCTTTTGCAATATATATTTTTGGGCTGAGAATACATGCACTTTATTTTAAACGCAATGGATACAAGTACATACTAAGTTCTACACCGAGTTTGAACCGAAAATCCCTTAGCTTTGGTAACTAGTAACTGCCGGTTATAAGAACTGGTGGGCGTGAGTAGTTATATATGGATCCAAAGGGCTTGACATCCCCGTCTGTTCCAGGTATAGAAACCCTAGCCAGAACTATAAAACAGACGTATACTATTTGAGTTTAGTACACGTTGGTTTGCGTGTATTGTACATGTTGGTTGCATGTATGTTAAAACAGGGGTACTTATTATAACGTTAAAGTTTAGCTACCAGGGTGCTCAATCTTGTAGAATATTTTGATAAACGTTTCTGGATGAAACAACTGAAATCTTGTGATCCACCTTTATATACAGATTATGCGCAACATTAAAACTATGAACTCACCAACCTTTGTGTTGACACTTTTTAGTATGTTAATTCTCAGGTTTCTAGAAGTCTTTCGATGTTTGCTTATACGTTATACAAGCTATGTGCATGGAGTCATACATGCGTTATTCAAGAAAACTTTGCATTCACAAAATCATCACCATGTATCTTATTTTGACTGCATTGTCAACGGATGTAGTATTGTAAACTATTATATACAGTGATTGTCTATACGTAGAAATCATCAGACGTCGAAAACCTTGGATTATATATATTCATTTATGGTGTGCCTTTTCAAAAGAATGCAATGTTTACAAAACGTTTCATATAGAGGTCAAAACGTGCCCTTATGGTACTTTTGCTTACAAACGCATGCCATTTGGACTTTGCAACGCCCCTGCAACCTTTCAAAGGTGCATGATGGCGATTTTTCACGACATGATAGAAGAATGCATGGAAGTTTTCATGGATGACTTTTCAGTCTTCGGTGATACATTTGAATCATGTCTAGTTAATCTTGAACGAATGCTTATTAGATGCGAACAATCAAATCTAGTTCTTAATTGAGGGAGAAATGCCATTTCATGGTTAGAGAAGGCATCGTTCTTGGTCACAAAATTTCAAAAGAAGGAATTGAAGTGGATAGAGCTAAAGTTGATGTAATTGCTAAACTTCCACATCCCACCAATGTTAGAGGAGTTAGGAGTTTTCTAGGGCATGCCGGTTTTTACCGACGTTTCATAAAAGATTTTTCTAAAATTGCCACTCCTATGAATAAACTCTTAGAAAAGGATGCTCCATTCATCTTTTCAGATGAATGCATCAAATCTTTTAATATTCTTAAAGAAAAACTCACTAATGCGCCGATCATGATAACTTCAAATTGGAATCTACCGTTTGAACTCATGTGCGATGCAAGTAATTTTGCAATGGGAGCCGTTTTAGGACAAAGGATTGAAAAACGATTTCAACCTATTTATTTCGCAAGTAAAACATTACAAGGAGCACAAACGAATTAAACAACTACTGAAAAAGAACTCCTTGCTATTGTCTTTGCTTTTGACAAATTTTGTTCATATCTCGTTCTAGCTAAAACGGTGGTCTATACCGACCATTCTGCCCTTAGATACCTATTTTCAAAAAAAGATGATAAACCACGATTAATCCGTTGGATCTTACTCTTACAAGAGTTTGATATTGAAATTCGAGACAAAAAGGGAGCAGAAAATCTCGCAGCTGATCATCTTTCTCGTCTTGAAAATCCTGAATTAGAAGTTCTAAATGAATCGGCCATACAAGATAACTTTCCTAATGAATATCTATTGAAGATAGATTATAGTGAAATCCCATGGTTTGCAGACTATGCAAACTATTTAGTATGTAGATTCCTTGAAAAAGGGTTGTCGTACCAAAAACGAAAGAAATTCTTTAGTGTATAAAACACTATTTCTGGAAAGATCCACATTTGTTTAAAAGTTGTCCCAATGGAATAATACGCCGATGTGTATTCGGAGATGAAGCCAGTCAAATCTTAAACCATTGTCACACAGGACCAACAGGAGGGCATTATGGGCCTCAACTCACAGCAAGAAAAGTTTACGATGCTGGATTCTATTAGCCTACAATTTTCAAAGACGCACACCTTCTTTGCAAATCTTGTGATGCTTGTCAAAGGGCCGGAAAAATAAGTCAACGTGATGAAATGCCACAAAATGTCATTCAAGTATGTGAAGTATTTGACATTTGGGGTATTGACTTTATGGGTCCATTTCCAAAATCTCATAATAATCTCTACATTCTCGTTGCCATTGGTTATGTATCTAAATGGGCGGAAGAACAAGCTCTCCCAACTAATGATGCACGAGTTGTAGTCAACTTCTTAAAATGTCTTTTTGCAAGGTTTGGAACACCGAAAGCTTTAATAAGTGATCGGGGTACTCATTTCTGTAATAATCAACTTGAAAAAGTTCTCAAAAGATATGGAGTAACTCACAAAATCTCAACCGCTTATCATCCACAAACAAGTGGACAAGTTGAAAATACCAACCGAGCATTAAAACGTATTCTAGAGAAAACCGTAGGATCAAATCCGAAGGAATGGTCCATGAAATTGAAGGATGCACTCTGGGCTTTTAGAACAGCCTACAAAACTCCAATTGGAACCACACCTTTTAAACTCGTTTACGGAAAAGCATGTCACCTTCCAGTAGAAATTGAACACAAAGCATTTTAGGCTTTGAAGACATGCAATCTTGATTTACATGAAGCCGGACGTCTACGGTTAAGTCAACTAAACGAATTAGAAGAATTAAGACATGAAGCATATGAAATTCGTTAATCTATAAAGAAAGAACGAAGAAATGGCATGATAAAAGAATCAGAAGTTCAAAAGAATTTAAAGAAGGAGACAGAGTTCTTCTTTTCAATTCACGATTCAAGCTATTTCCTGGAAAATTGAAATCAAGATGGTCTGGACCATTCATAGTCAAAAGAGTTTTCCCATACGGAACAATAGAGTTAATAAATTCAATTGGGATTGAATTTAAAGTTAATGGTCACAGAGTTAAACATTACATACATGGTCCGATGAAAGTTGACAATGAAGTCAATCATAATTTCACAACCCAAGAAAACCCTGAGAATGAAAACATAAATATGTTATCAACAACATATGAAAAACTAAAATTGGAAGACGGGGAAGCTTCAAATTGGAGTGATGAAGAAGAATTCTTATACAAACCTCCCATTCCAAGAAAATAAGAAAAATGTGAACAAGAAGTTCAAGTAGAAGTGAAAGAACCAAGAAAATATCACTTGGAAAAGGGTAACAAACCAACTCTACTTACTAAAGTAAGAGACCCAGGTGAATTTATCATTTCTTGATTGCTTAACGATGGTGCTATGTATAATGGACTCGCAGATTTAGGAGCAAGTGTAAATGTTATGCCTCTTTCCTTATATAAAAGATTAGGTGTAGGTAAATTAAGACCAACCAGAATAGGTGTTCAATTAATTGATCAAACCATTAAACACCCGGTTGGAATAGCAAACAATTTACTTGTTAAAGTGGGAAGTTTGACCTTTGTTGCAAATTTCATAGTTATTAATATGGAGGAAGACCTTGATATTCCTCTAATTTTAGGTCGCCCATTTTTAGCAACCACCGAAGCGTTCATTGATGTAAGAGAAGGTAGAATGACACTTAGGGATGGTGACAAATCGGTCACCTTTGTGAACCGAAAGTTTAGATCTCCACCAACCAAAACTGTTGAACCAATAAAAATGCCTAAGTGTGGGGAAAATGAAGCAACAACCAATGATGACCTGATAACAAAGAACCCCGTTGTTGATACGAAATTAGATGAACCCGTTTTTAACAGTTCAACGAAGAAACTTTATAAAAGGATTCAAGATGCTAGTATTAAGGGGAACTTTAAGTTATATAACTGATTAGTATCCAATTTTTCACCTAAAGAAAAGGCAATATTAGTTGAATTTGTGAAAGTTACGGAGGAAATCAACAATTGGCTTGAAGTAAAAGTCAGAGATATACAAGTTGTTGATAGTCCAATTGAAAATGAAGTTAATCACAATTTCAACACCACATCTAACTTAGTGTGGGGAGAATCAAGTCTTTTAAGGATAATATATATTTCTGTTAGAGTTAGATATTCTGTTTTCGTGTAGTTTCTGAGAATGGAATCCGAATGGACTTTCCCTGGCAGACCCTAAAGAACTAGGCTTCTCCCTCCATTCTGAATTTTTATTTTTTTAGGTTTTACGAGATGAAGAATTCCTTTGATCTGAGCCATGGTCTAATGCTACACGCTATGATTACTAAACGTAATAATGACACACTTCCGAGTGAACTGGTATCATTCATAAGAGAAAAATGGACGGAGTAAGGAAAGAACTCAGGAAAGATCATCATAAGATACATTTTGGTAAAGGAAAATCAAAATCCAAAACAAAAAGAAGAGCACGACACCTTGAAAGATGTTATAAATGCAGAAAATGGTCACACGAAGGTAAATGTTCAAACAATCAAACATATTCAAATACTGAATTTGTTACTCTATGCAGAGAAGGACCGTTCATATGTTTAGAAGAAAAGATATTGAAGAATTGAGGTTACGCTTACGTAGCTATGGAAAACCAAATCACAAGACTCTCCTATGAGTCGGCTAAAGCAGGTCTCTGAGAATTATATCTCACAGGTAAGTATGTACAGTTTTTATTTTATTTTTATTTATTGCTTTTAACCTTTTGATAATAAATGCTGAATCGTTCGCTATAAAGTATTAAATTGGTATTCAATAAAATTAGGTATGCGTAACCGAAATTATTGATATCATACAAAAATTTATTACATCACTGCGAAATTTACCGTTTATTCTTAAGGTATAAATATCTTTAATCAATCAAACCAAAATATTTCAAAAATTCATCAGGAGTAAAACTAGGTCGTTGAACCGAAATTACTTTACCGAAAAGAGGGGCGTATATTTTTGATAATATTTGATTAATTAAGTGGGATAAAAGACCAAAAAGATTTTTAATTTTATTTTTACCTTGTTTTTAAAATTAATATATAAATATTAAATTAATATTGTAAATCTTTTTAAATCAATATATTTAAGTTTTTAAGTATTTTTAAAAAATTAATATTTTTAATATAAGTTTGTATGTATAAAAACAAAAATATAATATAAGTTTGGTGTAAATTTTTAATTTTAATAATATGAATTTTTAATGCATTTTAAATTTAAGTTTGGTGTGAATTTAAAAACAAAAATTTACTTTATTTCACTAAGTTAAAAATTTGATTTTTAAAATTCGTCGTGAGTTGAAAATTAGGTCGTTGAACCGAAATTGCTCTACCCAAGGGAGGGACGAGAACTTTTATTATCATTATTTTTAATCTTATTGAATTAAAGTATGCCAAAAAAAAACCCCAAAAATCTTTTCTTTTAAAAACAACGCTTTGAAATGACAATTTTTTAAATTTTTTTCGAGGGACGGACTAGGACATCGATCCGAAACAACCTAGTCCTTAATAACAAGGAAAATAAAATTTTAATTTATTAATTTTTGTTTTATTAAGTAAAAGGTTAAAAAAAATACCTCATGCGATCGCATGGGGTTTGGCCTTCATTTCCATGCGGTCGCATGGGGACTGAATTCTGGCCAGAAACAAAAAGAGCAGCGAGCTGCTGCTGCTTCTCACTTTCAACACATACATACATGAACATCTCCCAAAAACACCCCTAAATTCGTCATTTTTTCACCAAAATTCACCAAATTTCTTGCTATAATCCGCTCTAATTATGAAATTGTTCAGAAGCTTTTCAAAGAAGGTAAAGATTTCACCCCTAAACCTCTTTACATTTGATTTTTAGTGTCCTTGAGCTATAATTTACCTAATTTTATTTTGTTAATTTCTAGTGTAATTAGAGTTAAATTGTTAGTATATTATGCATGTATAACCTAGATTGATGCTATTTAACATGATTTGAAGCCAAAAACTTCAAAAAATTTAGAAATCTAGGGTTTGTGTTCTTGAGCAATTTGGGGCATTTTGATATAAACAGGTTATGGCTGATTTTTTCATGAATTATTGCTAAATTAAGTAGTGTAACATGTTTAGGTAGCTAAATGATCCAAACATTGATCCTAAACATGATTTTTGAGAATTAAAGTGGACTTTTTAAGTCTAAAATTCATGAACTTGATTAAATTGATGTAAATGCCATTTGAAACTTGTTTAATTGCTAGTAATGGTTATTTTAACATGTTATTTGAGTTGAATGCTTATGAACTTTGTAAACATTTTCATATATGCTTATTTGAAAAAATGTAGAATTGTTAAAATTGTGAAAATGTGTGTAAGTTTAATTTTGATTAAACATGTTATTGTAATTGTTTCAGGTTGTTATTTTGCTAACACTAATACATATTTGGATGCACAAATTTTGTGTTTAATGTGTTTTGCAGAGATTTACCGATACTGACGGTGCATCATCATCATCATCTAGGCAATCTGCTCCAGAACCTGAACCAGAAATGCAATATGAACCGGATCAACAACACGAACAACAACAACAACCTGATCAACACGTACCATATTATGATCCGCAGCAAGAATATGTTAATGCCTACGTACAATTTCCGATTCATCCGATAATAGCACACCCAACGATTCATGAAGAACAGTTGCATCCTAATCTGATATTTGATCAAAGTTGGAGAGATTATCAAAGTAACAAATTTAAACTGGTAACTAAAAATGTAGAAGTACCGAGGGTAATTGATTGGGAGCCTTTGGAAAGGGTCCAACTAGTTAACTCAGTTAGACAGCATTTGATCCAAAGGTATGGCAGCTCTTCTTTTCCCGATTGGGAACGTTTATTCACCATTCGTAGGCCTGTATATAAAGAGTGGTGTGTTGAACTTATGAGTACTATTTCACTTAATGCGGATGTAGTTAGGTTAGATGATAGAAGTTTTCTTAGATTTTTACTTGGCCGTAGGATGTACAGGATGTCCATGCTGGACATGGCCAGGGCTTTACAGATTTACACTCCTGGTGAATTACTACTACCTGATTGTATGAATTTGATTTATCATGGGGAGCGGGTAGATAGGAATTTTGACGCGGATGCCGTCTGGAGGCGTATGTCAAATTATAATGTTTTTACGCTGGGAGGAAGACACTCCTATTTAGATGTTAACAAAGCGGAGCTACGTATTATACATAGATTTTTAGCTAATTCGATTACACAAAGAGGTAAAAACAAGGAGAAGATGACCTTACATGACTTATTTTACCTTAAGTGTATTCGAAACAATAGAAGCTTTGTTAATATCCCCTACTGTGTCGGTTTTTTTCTATCCAAAATGGTAGCAGGAATACAGGACGGGGGAATAATAGGAGGAGGTATTTTTGTTACTCTCATTGGAGAGTATTTGGGTGTAGATAGGGATCAAGGGGGTCCACTGATGGTATGTAGGGAACAGGTTGATCCTTTAGGATTGAAGTTCTATCAGGGTGCTAAGGTGTTAAAGAGCAGACGCAATCAGGCAGTACCATATGATGGTCGTCATCCACAGGTAGAGAGAGGATCAGATGAGGAAATGGAGGAAGCGGATGACATTAGGGATGTCATTAGGGAGGCTATGACTGACGTCTACCAGCGTATAGATGAGGTAGAAATGACAAATGAGGATAGACATAGTCGGTACGAGCAGTGGCATGCCCAGGACGTGTACGAGCATTCTAGGCAACGATAGCATGATAGATGGCACTATCATCAGCATCAGATCATGAGCCAGCTATCACCTCAGGTACCAAATAACTACGTACCGACCCGACCTGCTTACTATCCTCCACACCAGCCCGATATTCGACCACCATTTACTCTCTACGACCCTAACCAGGCCTATCAGTACACCTATAACCAACCATGGAACCCACCCGACGACATGAACTGGAACCCCTATCCAGATTGATATAGTTCCGTTGGTGATTTCTATGATTTTTATCTTTTTATTATTTTTATTTATTTATGTTTAAACATATAATATTGTGATATCTTTATGTAAGTTTTAACATTTTTATTATTTTGTACTAATATTTCATATTTGATTTGAAAGTGGGATGTTAAGTCCCATTTCAAATTACCATGTATGTTATTATTTGTATGTATGTATATTGTCAATTGTACACAACAGGGTAAAACAGCGCATTTTCAAAGACTGGCATTAAGTTCAGCAAAAGCTACTAATTTTGACGACAAAACGAAAAAAAAATGTGATGTAACAACAAGACGGAATGAACAAATGATGTGCACCATTTATCATTCAACAAACAAGCGCCAATATGTTTGGAACCTTTGGTAAAATTTAATCATTTTTCTACGCTAATAACCCTCAATAATTTAAATTGTTACTGATTTCTTGCAAATGAGGGCATTGCAAAATCTTAAGTGTGGGAAGAGGTTAAATTCTTTCGGATTTTTAAAATTTTTGACTTAAACACTTGGTTACCATTAAAAATACTAGTAACGCAGTAATTGTATTAGAATCTAGTACTCTCTGATAATAAAGAACAGCCCTAGTCTTATATACTGACTACCCAATTCTAGTAAAATTTTTCAAAATTTTTAATTAAATGAACTCAAAATCATGTTTATACATATTTACGAACGATAAAACTAGGTGTTAACACCGAAATTATTGTTACCTAGGAAAGGACATAAATTGAGAAACAACCCAAAATGTTAGAATTCATTTAAAATGGAATAGAGGACAATAAAAAGGCAAAGAAAGGAAAATAAAAGCCAAGTGTGGGAAAAATTTACCAAGTTATTTAAAACATATATCACATATTTTTGTACAAATAATTGAAGATACTTTTGTTTTGGACAAAAATTAACTGTTTTACCCGGTAAATTGTAATATATTTGAAAGAAAGATGGATCTATACGATGAATCAATTCCATCATTAAAAGGAAGAAAAAGCCTTTCGAAAAAGAAACGCGCTTCTTGATTTAGGTCAGGAACTTGTCGTCCAGACCAGTTGCAGAGTCTACGAAAAACCTTGAAAAGTTTTCTCGAAAATCAGCTGTAAATCCACGGACCTCAGCATCAAACAGGATCGCCAAGTGGTCAGACTTATCCTAACCATGAGAGGATCTGTCTCGTACAATGGGGGGGCACCGTGCAAATTAGCTTATAAGACTAATGAATCAGATCCCCAGAAAGCGTAATCTCCTTAAAGATCAAAAATCAGCTTTTAAGACTGATATTACTCAATCTTTGAGATTGACCTTAAAGATTGAGAATTCAAACTCATGGAATTCGATGATATCTAAACTCGAGCTTAAACGAGAAAATATTTTGATCAAAATTATAAACCGATTTGTTTTCTGAAAACCCTATTTTCAATGCGTTCATTACCATTGAACGTAAAATCCTAAGAATTCACCTGGAATTCATTAGGTCACCTGAACCAAATCGGGTGTCAACCGTAAGAACGGTGGTTGCATAGCATGGTCAAACACAGGACCTCGTGCCAGAATGAAAAACTATAGGGTGATCTTTACTATTGCTCCTACAAAGGATAGTAATTGCATCCGACACGTTATAGACCATAATTAAAAGCATGTCACGGGACATTGCCTTAACAGTTGCTTGTTCAACGCTTTCCTTTACAACCGGATGGTAGTTTACGGAAAAGGTAATATACGGAGCAAGTATACTGGAAGTGTTGCTTTCCCAATACAAGGTTAGCAAGTGGGTGACACAAAACCGCAAGTTTTGAGCTAAAATTTTCAAATCTGAAACCCACAAAACCCACAAAAAGATTTTGCAAACACCGGTGAAGGGTTATTCCGGAAAACCTATCTAGGGTAAAAGATAGATTTTATTTTTGAAAGATCAAATGTTTTCATAAAGATCCAATTTCCTTAAAGGATCTAAATTTTCATAGTCATGTGGGACTGCAAACCACATCGTCACTACCATTGTTCATACCGCCGTATAGAAATCACTGATGTACAAAGTGTGAAGAATAAAGAAGTGATTCTAGTATTTTTATTTCAAGACTATATTGCTTGAGGATAAGCAACGCTCAAGTGTGGGAATATTTGATAATGCTAAAAACGAACATATATTTCATAGCAGTATCCCTCAAGAAAGACAAGCTTTTAGTTGCAATTGTTCTATTTACAAGTGATATTCGTTTAAATAATAAAAAGTGAAGACAAAAGATAGATTCGACGATTTGAAGACGCAAACGACCAAAAAGCTAAAAAGTACAAAGTACAATCAAAGTGGTTCAAATTATTGATGAGAAACGTCTCAAAATTACAAGAGTAAAAGACGCAAAACGTAAAGTACAAGATATTAAATAGTACGAAAGGACGTTCGAAAATCCGGAACTGGGACCAAAGTCAACTCTCAACGCTCGACGCAACGGACTAAAAATTACAAGTCAACTATGCACATAAATATAATATAATATATAAATAATTCTTAAAATTATATATATATATATTATATTATAAATTAAACCGTCGGCAAAATAGGTGACAAACGAATGTGAGCTGGATTCCCAGGCCATGCGATCGCATGGCCAGAAGGCACAAATGCCATGTGATCGCATGGAGCAAAAAGTTGGGCCACATTGCTATAAAAGGCGCAGTTTCAGTCGAATGTAATACCTAATTTTTCAATCTCTCTCTTGCACGATATATATATATATATATATATATATATATATATATATATATATATATATATATATATATATATATATATATATATATATATATATATATTTTAATTTTAATTTTAATTTTAATTTAAGATTAATAATAATAAGGGTATGTTAGCGAATGTTGTAAGTGTGTAAGTCGAAATTCTGTCCGTGTAACGCTACGCTATTATTAATCATTGTAAGTTATGTTCAACCTTTTTAAATTAATGTCTCGTAGCTAAGTTATTATTATGCTTATTTAATGCCGAAGTAATCGTGATGTTGGGCTAAAATATTAAAGACGGGATAATTGGGCTTTGTACCATAATTGGGGTTTGGACAAAAGAACGACACTTGTGGAAATTAGACTATGGGCTATTAATGGGCTTTATATTAACTAAATGATACCTCGTTAATTTAATATATAGACTTATAATTTGACGTATTTATATATAACCACATACGCTTGACTTGGTACGGTGGGCGGGATATCTATAAATACCAATAATTGTTCATTTTACGGGACACGGGAATGGATTAATAGTCAATAGACTCATTGAAACAGGGGTGAATTACATACAAGGGTAATTGGTGTAATTGTTAACAAAGTAATAAAACCTTGGATTACACGCAGTCGATAACCTGGTGTATTCATTAAACAAAGTATTAAGACCTTGTTACAATTCGAATCCCCAATTAGTTGGAATATTTGACTTCGGGTATAAGGATAATTTGACGAAGACTCTCGCACTTTATATTTATGACTGATGGACTATTATGGACAAAACCGTATGGACATATTGAATAATCCAGAAAAAAGGACAATTAACCCATGGTAATAAACTAAAATCAACACGTCGAACATCATGATTATGGAAGTTTAAATAAGCATAATTCCTTATTTCATATTTCATCGCACTTTTATTTACTGTCATTTTATTTAATTGCACTTTTAATTATCGTACTTTTTAATTATCGCAATTTTATTTATTGTCATTTTATTTATCACATTTTAATTTATCGCAATTTTATTATCGTTATTTACTTTACGCTTTAAATTAAGTCTTTTTTTTATTTTTAATGTTTTACATTAGCTTTTAACTGCGACTAAAGTTTTAAAATCGACAAACCGGTCATTAAACGGTAAATACCTCCTTTTATAATAATAATACTACTTCTATATATATTTATATACAAATATAGTTTTAAAAATATAGCGTTAAACTTAGCTAGATCCCTGTGAAACGAACCGGACTTACTAAAAACTACACTACTGTACGATTAGGTACACTGCCTATAAGTGTTGTAGCAAGGTTTAGGTATATCCACTCTATAAATAAATAAATAACTTGTGTAAAAATGTATCGTATTTAATAGTATTTCTTAGTAAAAATTAATAGTATTTTGTACCCCTTCGCTTTAACATCATAAACCAAAAGTAATCCATGCAAGCATTAAAAGGGGAAATCATCTAAATCCCGAGCATACCCTTGCCAAATCCGCTTCCGTACCAAAAAATGTAAACAACGAAAGGGTAAGCTAATGCTTAGTGAATGCAATACTTATACACATACATATGTAATTTACCTACACGTAACCACTTACAAATACCATGCAAACAAACGTATAAACGAGCTAGCATCACCAAGCATACAACTAACAACAACATTAGTATATAAACCGCCACAATAATATACTAAACGTAAACAAGGCATAAACATGCTAACCCTTCCCTTGCTTTGGTACTACCGGCTTGTAGTGAACCAAAAACGTCGAGTCTCACTCGTATGATGTCACCGACTTGTGACTCATCATAAGGTGTCACCGACTTGTGAATTACCAAAGGGTGTCACCGACTTGCGAACCACCCACTAATACGTATGGGTCACTAACTTGTGAACGCCATGTGGCATCACCGACTCGTGAAGCACCACCTAGTGTCACCGACTTGTGAGCACTAAGAAATGTCACCGACTTGTGAATCACTTCTCCGACTTATGGTATCACTGACTCGTGATTCACCATCTAGCGTCACCAACTCGTGAACACTACGAAGTGTCTCCGACTTGTTAATCACTTCCCTAACTTATGGTATCACTGACTTGTGACTCACCAACCAACTACTAAGGGGTCACCGCCTCGTGAACCACCATGAGGTGTCACCGACATGTGAGGCACCTAACGAGACACTACCGACCCGTAGTTCTCTTCACCCATAACCCCAATAAGTCACCATCTTGTGATATAACGTCTAACACTCACGATGTGGCACCTAAGGCCCACATCGCGTACGATTAAATAAACTACATACATACATGTATAAATATTCCACTCACCTCGATTATAAGAAAGGCAACTCCCGCTTGAGCTCCTAATCGTCTAAATGTGAATCACCTAGATTATTCACAAACAAGTAAGCTAAACACTCTAGCTTAAGCCCAAAAACACCATAAGTGAAATTTCGACCCGTTTGCACATACTCCACTTTGACTAAGTCAAATCTCGCTCAAAACACTCATAATCACAATTAACTAGCGATTATGTTCTACCACCATGTTTTACCCGTGGTTTCAACAACGAAACACATTACTTGCATGATTTGACATAAAACCCATTTTGACCTAATCTCAAGTCAAAACACCCATTTGCAAGCTTACACCTTTAATCACTTATAACCTTAATTAACTAGTGATTTTAATACCCGAACATGATGATCAACTAATCAATTTCACTAACCAACCCAAACCAACCAACAATGGTCATTAACACCATTTACTAGCTCAATCACCCAATTATCAACTAGTGGGTTTACTCAAGAACACCCAAATCAAAACCCCAATTATGAACACTAAATCATACTATGAAAACTCGGAGTTAGAGCTTACCAACACAACCACAACGTAGCCGTGAACGAGATGAACAACTTTAACACTTGCAACTTCGATTGATTCAAGCTTCTTCTTCTCCAAATAAAGCTTTCTCTCTCTAAACTCTATTTCTCACTCTAGGGTTTGAAAGTGTGTGGAAGAGATGAAGAATGAGATCCAAATGAGATTGGATCAGGTTTTGTGGCCTCAAACCATCCAACAAGTGAAAAGATCAAACTACCCTTCATTTAACTCAAATAGAAAAAAGCAGAATTCTGTCGAAGAGACAGTGCGCGGAGCGCACCCCTGAATGTGCGCGGCGCGCACACACTCAAAACCAGTCTGTGAGTTTTAGTTTTATACAGTTTAATTATTCGACGTTTATGTACACATGTACACTTGGGTTTAGGGTCTTACATCTCAGAAGCTAAAGCAGTGGACTAATTGAGTATCTCCAACTGGTAACCATGGTGGAACATACTAATTAGCTAATATCTTAAGCTTATAAGGATGACCTCGATACCGCTAAGCAATTGGCTCTTTAATGTGGCAAATATATAGGCAAATGGGCATAAAATTATCAGATAATAATAATAAGCATTTTGATAATTTGATTTTAAATTTATCTTTAAAATTTGAACAACGCGACATAGGAATATAGAACCGACGATTACAGATGAGACAAAAATTTGGAACCGACGATTTTACTTGTTCAAATGCATGTGTATGTTTCTATGACTTTTTTACGCTTACCAGATTATATGTTTGAATCCTTGAGGAAGTTGTACCTGCATTTCTCACGTGCTTTTACATAGACTAATTATATGTATTTGATCCTTCAAATATATTTGGTTAATTAACTACAAATATTGCTCTAAACTCTAATTAAAGTATTATGATGATAAATGTTGTCCATATGCAACGGTAAGAGAGGAATGTTGGTGCATTATAGTTCCCGAGTTCATTACGACCAAGTTGATATGTGTTAACATTTAACTTTCACTGTTGGAATGCAACCGGACGGATGCAGGAATGCATCCGTACTGGTACATTGGGCAACCGCACGGTTGCAAGATACAATCGCACGGTTGCACGTGCTGTGAGTATTTAATGGGAATTACGGGTTCATTGTTAGGGTTACGATAACTAAACATTCCTATCGATTCCCAGGTTCTGTAGCATTGGTTTTGGTCGATCTTAATCGTTCTAAAGTCGATTTATACATCAAGATTGTCAAAACCCAACAGCCACAAGTTCAAAATGGATTCGTTAATTTGATATAGGGGCTTATGACTCCTTGGCCCAAACATATTTGGTTAGCGAAATTAGGGGCCCAACAGTTAAATTAATTACTTGATGAAGATTATGATTAAGACAGATAGCAGAGGTAACTAACGTAGGAAAATGATATCAATGAAGATGATTATGATCGTAGTAGTTGATGAAAGTAATGATGATTTAATGATGATAGGTGATATCATGATCATGATTTTATGTGGGTTAAGATAATAGTGATTATGATAACAATAGATGACAGGAACTCGTCTGATAGCTAGGAGAATAATCACGGCCGTTGACCTCCATCATTCATCACTTTATTAACTTTATTTTCATCATCAAGTTACTAAAAAAAAAATTAAGTGGAACGTCTCTTTTCTTTGAGTGACCTCCTTGGTCTGCCATAAAGTTCTTCTTTTTGGTCCCATCAGCATAATTGAAACACCTTGTATATTATACAATATTATCAAATTTCTAAAGCCTCAATAATATTTAAGGCTATGTTCGGTGATGTCCTGGTTTGCGAGAGGAAAGATAAAGCAGCAATAAACAAGCATCGAAACAGTAGCAGTTAAGGCTTACTTGACCTGGTTCGTTTGATGGGAAGAAAAAAATAGAAAGTAGGTGTAGAAGTGAACAGGCAAACAGAAGTATAATGCAGTTGTTTGTCGTGGTGTTTGGTTTATAATTTATTCGAAACAAAAACAAGAATCTAGAGTGGTAACAGTCGGTTTATAGTAGTAGCAAAAGATGATGGTCACAAGGTGGTTTGAGATGATGATAACTGAAATAGAAGACAGATAATAGCAACAATGAAGATGAGGTGGTGTCGGGCTGGTTCATGAATTTGATCTTCGGTTAACAATAGAAGCAAAAGTAAAGTGATGTTTCATTATGGTGATCGATGTTTGAGCACGCGAGGAGAAGTTGTGGGTTCTTTTCGATCAATATGGCAGCAAGGTAACGGTTCTATGGGTGAAGGTGATGGAGGCTGTGGTGGTTTTAATGAAAGTTTAATTGGGTGTAGGATGGTGTTTTAAGAAAGTGATAGAAGATGAAATGAATTATTAGCACACTGTTTCATCGAGTTTTACAGCAATGGATATCATAAATCGGTCAATTAAAATAATACATAAAATAAATAAAAAGAATGAAAATTGAAATTGATTAGTTAAAAGAATTCGTTTGATAGTTGCTTGGCTTGATTAAAGAAAATATTCTATCAAAGAAAATAACTAAAGGTGAAATCGACTTTTGAACAGCCTTTGTTCGTATATATGATAATTGAATCGAGTTGTTGAACCTATCAGACAGAGTTAACAGCTAGCATAATGACATGAAACTGGATTACATAATTATCTCATATTTAGTTATATATAAACCGTATTTTATATATTTGTATATATATTTGTATGAGTATTTATGTATGAATCTGTATTTTGTATAATTATATAGTTATCATATATGTATTTGTATATAAAATATATAATGAATTATAATAATAACCTTAATTATATACACTTTAACATCTAATATTAATGAAACCAATAATAATAATAACAATAGAAATAATATTAATGATAATACTAATATTAATAATAATTATATTAATAACAATATAAATAATAGTAATAATAATGATAGCGATAATAAGTTTACTAATAATGATAATAATACTATTATTAATGAGGTTAATAAAATTAGTTATAATAATATTAATATTATTAATGGTAATAATAATATTAATAATAATAATAATAATAATATAATGACTTATACATATTTAGTTCTTATATATATATCTTTATATCTCATATTAGAATTAATAATATCAGTAATACAAATATTAATATTAATATTAATATTTAGTAATAATAATGAAAGTAATTATAGAATTTGATATATCACTTATATTGTTACTTGTAATTACAAATAATATATTAATATTACACTATATTATATAATATTATTTATTAAATATTATATAACACCATATATTAATAATTATTAATAGAATCATATATTGACTTATAATATATATATATATATATATATATATATATATATATATATGTATATATATATATATATATATATATATATATATATATATATATATATATATATATATATATATATATATATATATATATATGTATAATAGTAATTTATTTATTCCATTTATCGTTTTACATGTTTAATCCCTAATGATTAAAGCATACTTTATTAATTCACATTAGTATATATGCTCTTGTATTTATATATATTTACATATTTATTTACACACAGTTGTTCGTGAATCGTCGGAAATCATCAAGGGTTAAATGAATATATAAACATTGTTTCCAAAGTTTTCGAGACTCACCATTACAGACTTTACTTATCGTGTCAAAATCATATAAAGATTAAGTTTAAATTTGGTCGGAAATTTTCGGGTCGTCACAAAGATCAAAGGTTAATTGTGTGATTTGAGTATAAAACCCAATATCGAGTTTTTCAGCACTCGATATTGAAGATAAGATCGTTTAATTCTGTTTACCTGATCCTTCAAGGAAGGTAACGGATTTAGTTCGGTGTTCAAGTCATTGTTCCTTTGAAAAAAAATTAAATAGTGTTATTTTTAGGTGATCTTACAAATATAGAAATTTGAAAAAAAGTGTTACAAAAGTAGAAAAACCGGACCTTGAAACTCGGGTTTTGGTGAATATGAAGTTTCAAACTTCGGTTTGTACGCTTTTTCACTAACTGTGCATCAGAAATTATCACGTGAAAAATCCAGAGTTTCAAACTCCAGATTGTCACGTGGAAAATTTTGATGCTCGGTTAGTGAAAAAAGCGTACAAATCGAAGTTTGAAACTTTGGATTCACCAAAATCGTGTGACGACCCGTAAATTTCTGACCAAATTTAAACTCGATCTTTAATTGATTTCGACACGATAAGCAAAGTCTATAATGTTGAGTCGAGAAAACTTTGAAACTATGTTCATGTAAACAATTACCCTTTGACTGTTCTCGACGATTCACGAACAATCATGTGTAAATAGATATGTATGAATATATATATGTAAAACAATTAACGATTTGGTTAATATGAAAATAAGTTATGAAATTTATTATACGATGTGATAACGTTAACAAAGTATTAAAAGTATAAAGTTATACTTATTCGTCTTAGATAAACATCTACGTAATAAAAGGTGCTTATATATATTTCGAATTATTTAACAAACGATATTAGTATTCGATTACTGACTCGATTGATATTTAAATAAGTTAATTAGATATTTGTCAAGTAGAGTAAACACTAGTACATATATGATTCATATCAAGATATGTTATATTATGAAAACGATTTTAAAGTATACATAATAAACTCTGAAATATAATTAGTTTTGAAATATTAAATATTATAATTATATATATATATATATATATATATATATATATATATATATATATATATATATATATATATATATATATATATATAGTGGTAGGATCAAGAGGGAAGTAACCAATAGGGGGAAGCAGGGGGAAGCAAAAACTTTTTTTTTTCGTTTTTTGAAAAAACTTTGTTCACGAACATTATAGATGGGATGAAAATATGAACATTTGTTAGAGACACTTTGTGATAAATGTTTTTATTTTGGCGGGAAAACGCTCGAAGAAGTAATATATAACAATTATCGTGTTTTTCGAGCGTATGTTGAGGTTTTAGCTATTGGGGTTTAGATATTAGGGTTTAGATATTATGGTTTATAGAGTTTAGATATTAGGGTTTATAAATTTAGGGTTTAGATTTATGGTTTAGATTTAGGATTTAGATTGAGTTTTTAACACGAACGGTTTAGAGTTTAGGGTTTAGGGTTTAGGGTTTGGTGTTTGGGGTTTATGGAATAAACCCAAAACACCAAACCCTAAACCATAAACTCTAAATCGGGCTAAATTTTACTTCACAAAACATGAAGAAGAAAAAACGTTCATATTCTTCACGAACAATATTATCTTGAATGTTATTTTTGTCGATCGTTTTTCCGCCTAAATAATAACATTCATCACGAAGTGTCTCTTCTAAATGTTCACATTTTTGTGTGATCTTGATGCCGAAAAAAAAAATCCAAAAAAATCGAAAAAAAACAATTTGCTTCCCCCCGCTTCCCCCCGATTGGTTACTTCCCCATTGATCCTGCCCCTATATATATATATATATATATATATATATATATATATATATATATATATATATATATATATATATATATATATATATATATATCGTAAAATATATAAAGTGTATAAATATTAAATATTCAAAAATATGTTATCATATAATATTAATAATTAAATTTAAGTAAAAGTTAAAATATAAAAGAAATATTACTTTCATTATAATTGTTAATATTAATAACTGTATTAATAATATTATTATTTTTAATATATATATATATATATATATATATATATATATATATATATATATATATATATATATATATATATATATATATATATATATATATATATATATATGAAATTTGATATGTACAAGTATTGTTATTAATATTATTGATATTATTACCATTATTAATTCTATTATTATTATTATTATTATTATTATTATTATTATTATTATTATTATTATTATTATTAGTTTCATTATTACTAATGAAATTAATATTAAATATTAATTTTTATATAATAAATGTTATTATGTTCTTTATATGATTAATATACTAATATATATACATAATCGACATAAATTGATACAGGTACAGTTATATACATAAATACATATACAGAATATATATATATATATATATATATATATATATATATACATACATAAATACTAATATATACTTAAATATATATAAAAATTAAATAATAATAATAAATACTTATTAATATTTAAAGAATCAAAAATCAAGTTTAAATCCTTGTCAAACTGTATGTGATTGGTACTCACTGCTTTTAATTATTGAAATCAAAACCAAAACAAACCAAATTCTGTTAGCAATCCATATCGCCTTTTATTTTTATAATTTTTTTACGTACGATCGAATATTGCCTATCGAATTCAATTAGACTATAAGTCGATCATATTGTCAATGTTATTAGCAAAAACACTCAGTTCCTTCACCACCATAGACACAATCAAAACATTCCTCGAATGAATTAGTATGCAGACATAAGTTCTGTGGATTATTATTGAATTAGTATACATAAAATATTACGTCAGAGTGCTGTCCGAGTGATTTCGAAATTGTTTTTCGAATGGGATTGGATTAAGGAAATTATGGGTTATAGCTATGGAGGTGATTGGGTATGGTTCATGGGTATGCTCGTGAGCTCAATATAGTGTTTATCATCTCCGTTACGTCTACGTACCTTTCCTGCAATATTGAATCTCAATATTGATACGTGAGTACTCATAATTTAACTTTTACATACTAATAGTGTATCCCTGACTAGTGCTCGAGTATATAGGATTATGCATGTTTGTACTTTTGATATTGCCTTTAGTTAGGTTATGTTGAATCCTGAATTAGTTATATATGTGACTGAGATAAGGTATAAGATATGCATGTCGTTGGAAAGCTAGCGAAAAATTAAGAACTTTTCATTTAGATATCGAATGATTTCGATGAACGGATTTGAAGTTATAGTCCATCGAATTTTTGTATTATTATTAAAAATGATTATTATTATCGTCGTTATTATTGTCGTTCTAGTTTTATCTTATTATTATTATTATTATTATTATTATTATTATTATTATTATTATTATTATTATTATTATTATTATTATTATTATTATTATTATTATTATTATTATTATTATTATTATTATCTTTATCAATAAAAGGATTTATCATTAAAAAAATTGTTATTTTTTATTATTATTATTACTATCGTTATTATCGTTAAAGTTATAATTAGTATTATTATTATTATCCAATTATTATTATTATTATTATTATTTTTATTATTATTATTATTATTATTATTATTATTGGTATTATTATTATTATCATCATTATTAATATATATATCATTATTTAAAAATGGTTATTATTATTGTTAAAATTATTATTACTATATTATCATTAAGATAATTATAATTATTAGTATTATCGTTAATAATGTTATAGTAACTATCATTATTAATATTAGTGTAATTAAAACAAATATTTGTAACACCTAATTATTTTGATTACTATTATTATCATTATTACGAACACGATATAAAAGACGATTAAAAGCAATTAAACGAAACGATTAGGAAATAATGGGTAAGAGTATCATGATGAAATTAAAATATTATAAGATATTGATTTAGATAAAATTATCGTTCTTATTATTTTTATCATTACTATTATTATTAAAATTATCGTTAGTATTAAAACTATCATTTTAACAAAAATTATCATTTTAATAGAAATGTCATTATTACTATAAAATATCATTATTATTATTATTTTAAATAGAACTATTATTTTAAAGATAATATTAAAAATTATCGTAAATATTAAAATTATCATAATTAGAATTATCGTTTTATCATAATGTCATCTTAGTAATTATAAATATTGATATTTTTATAATAATAATTATTATTACAAAATAATACAACTTTTACTTACTATCATTATAGATATTATTTTATCAAATAAATATTTGATACAAACATATTTTACTACGTGTAATAACTTACTTTAATAATACCTATCATATTATCTTTATAATATTAAATGAACCCTATAAATTTTATTACTTAATATATATAAAAGTATATTTTATTATATAAATATAATATAAAATTTTATTTATTAATAAATAAATTATATTATTTACTCTAATAAATCTTTCAAAAATATTTAAAAATATAAAATGACGATATTTAAACTATATATTAATCATGTATAGATTTTTGGAAATTATTTTGAGTCAAATTTACTTTTGTTGACTTTTGCATATTAGTCTCGAGCATTAGGATTGTGGTACACTATGACTTGACCTAATTTGTTAGACAAATATTGACCAACACATAAATATATATAATTAATTTAGGTTCGTGAATCCGAGGCCAACCTTGCACTTGTTCAATGACGTTATATGTATTTTTACTACGAAATACAGTATGGTGAGTTTCATTTACCTTTTTACCCTTTATATTTTTGGGACTGAGAATACATGCGCTTTTATAAATGTTTGACGAAATAGACACAAGTAATTGAAACTACATTCTATGGTTGAATTATCGAAATCGAATATGCCCCTTTTTATTAAAGTCTGGTAATCTAAGAATTAGGGAACAGACACCCTAATTGACGCGAATCCTAAAGATAGATCTATTGGGCCTAACAAACCCCATCCAAAGTACCGGATGCTTTAGTACTTCGAAATTATATCATGTCCGAAGGAGGATCCCGGAATGATAGGGGATATTCTTATATGTATCTAGTTAATGTCGGTTACCAGGTGTTCACCATATGAATGATTATTTTTTGTCTCTATGCATGGGACGTATATTTATGAGAACTGGAAATGAAATTCTTGTGGTCTATTAAAATGATGGAAATAAATGATTATGATAAACTAATGAACTCACCAACCTTTTGGTTGACACTTTAAAGCATGTTTATTCTCAGGTGTTAAAGAAATCTTCCGCTGTGCATTTGCTCATTTTAAAGATATTACTTGGAGTCTTTCATAGCATATTTCGAAGGACGTTGCGTTCGAGTCATTGAGTTCATCAAAGATTATTATTAAATCAATTTATAGTTGGATAGTGGATATTATGAAATGGTATGCATGCCTGTCAATTTTTGATGTAAAGAAAGATTGTCTTTTAAAAACGAATGCAATGTTTGTAAAATGTATCATATAGAGGTCAAATACCTCGCAATGTAATCAACTATTGTGAATCGTTTATAATGTATATGAACGGGTCCTTTCAGTTGGTATCAGAGCGGTGGTCTTAGCGAACCAGGTCTGCATTAGTGTGTCTAATTGATAAGTCGTTAGGATGCATTAGTGAGTCTGGACTTCGACCGTGTCTGCATGTCAAAAGTTTTGCTTATCATTTCTAGTCGGAAATCATCTGCTTATCATCCATAGGAAATTACCTGCTTATTATTATTAGTCTAGACACGTCTTGCTACATTAATTGCATGAGTAGTGTATAGACAAAATTCATATCTTAGCGTATCTGCTAAATCATATCTTATCGTATCTGTTACTTTAAACTTTGCCTGACATATCCCGCAAATTCCTCCGTAATCTATGAAGTCTTTTGATCTCTATATATAGATATCCTATGTAAATAGAATACCATCCGATAGCCGAAAAATCATTTTATATCGAAAATCCTTTATCCAATCGTATGAAATGGAATTTGTCATCAGTTCAAGTCACTCGGATTCCGAAATGGAATCTCACTCAAGCTTCGAAAGCAGTGTGACCGGAATGGATCAACCAATCAGTCATCACCTATTCTGGATGAATTGGGGATGGGTTCGTAGCCTCCTCAATCATTGGAAACAAGAAGAAGGCGATCCTTTCCATCCACCACATTGCCCTCTTGGCGAAGAACCTGAAGCACTTATCGGCGAACCTGTTCGAGACACCATTTTCTCTCTTATTTCCAGGGTATCTCGTCACGATTATATACTACATCAAATTCTAGATTTTATTTATCCTCTCGTTCCGACCGACAATCATCCTGGAATAATAGAAGAAGTCAACGAACTTCGCGCTCGGGTAGTGGCTTTGGAGAATATGGTGCAGAGATTACAAACACCAGCAGCAGCACCAGCAGCATAACCAGTACCACCATCATCAATGCCAACAGTACCATTACCACCTCCAACCACAACCGCGTTGTAAACCTCAACTTCACAATCTGTCCCACTAGCATCAACGTCATACGCACCATAGATACCAAGGAGTACCAACAACAATAACTGACGAAGCATTAATTCATAACTTTATTGGAGAAACATTCCGCGGCGATTATATAATCTCTAATGTCTTAGAGATTATCTAATCTAGCACTAACCATAAATCAGTTAAGCGAACCAAAATGATAGAAGGAAGAGTAGAAACCCTGACAAAAATGGTGTGTGATTAACAAGTTAAACTTGTTTTATCAACAGCATCAACAGTACCGTCAACGTCACCAGCATCGTCAGTACAGTCAACATCAGAATCAACAACACCTATAATATCACAAACTCCGTCAGTTCAAGAATCACTGTGGACATCATTACGAATCAATAACGTGTATATTGTATCAACAAGTCATGAAGAATTAACTCATTCCCTCTGAAGAAATTATATATATATTTTATATATATATATTTTGAAATAAAAAATAAATCTTTCCGTGCTAAGCTATTGTATGTGAATCTTAACTACTCGGTTAATTCATATTACAAATATGCAATAATGTACGTCCCTCGCCCGCGACTTAACCATCGTTAACTACAATCTCTATCTCAATTCAACAAATTCCAATTCCTAATAAATCAAGTATATATTTGATTTTACACTTCATCATTGATGTAACCGAAACTTTTCAGATAACATCATTCGTACTTTGCGAAGTTCACAAGAATTTAACGAAAACCAACATCACATCTCAACAAATAACGAAGTATTGATTCATAATTTCAATATTATTGAAGAAATACTTATGTAACCTCTAAAGCCTTCAAGGAATTATTCAATTCTAGTTCCAACCGTAAATTGAATGAGTTTAATTTAGTATTAACTCATTAAAATCTATGTTACATCTGAGGAGAATATATACATATATATTTTCATAAAGACTGTAATAAAATTCTTATGTACAAAATATTAATTGTGAAAATTTTTTAACGGGTAGGTAATACCCGAGAGATATATATAAATTCACAATTAATATGTTACATTCTTCGAATCAGATTAAGCAAATTATCAATTATACTTCCTACTTTCACAATAATATACATTCTTTCATAGAAATAAAAAAAACCATACTCATTCAAACCCAATTACATATTCTGATTTTAAAATCTCAGAATTCAATTCGAGATATAACCGGTACCATCACTTTTAGATTCCTACATCTTTCAAAGCTATACTTTGACTTCAAAAGTGTGTTAGAACATCAAATGTATACAAACAATTACAATCAGTGTTCAAACCCTTCGAAAATCTCTGAAGACACTTCAAATAATGAGCAATCGAGATGATGATCCAACCACATATCACCCACAGTTATGTACTTAAAAAGCTCTCGAAACCAAAGTCATAATTCAACACATATCTGTGTCAGATCTTTTGGCATTTATTAGCAAAAAAAATAACCTTGCAATTCCTTTGCAAAGTAGCAAATTATATCACAGCTCCAGCAAGACAACTTCAATTTTTTCATTCGGAGTAGCCTTATCATAATTTTGATATATGTGATTACCCTTTTGTTACCGGAGAACCTTTCATATTCCACCACATTAGCAATAAACTTACCAACAACTTCACTGATCTTGGGCATTCCGAAGAATCTTTATATTTATCGAAACCTCATCATTTACTCATCTGCCTCTTGTAACGAGAATTGCCATACGAATCATTGGGAATTAGCAATCAGTATTTTGAAATCTCACGGCATGTTGACGCCAACAGTTATACATAACGTCTATTTCCAAGGCTTACATACTTCGAATGTGAAGTTTCTGAAAAACACTCTGAACTGCGAACTAGTTCTCGAAATGCTGATGAAGCAACAAAAACTGTAAACGACCTTAGCAGTAAAAAGTTTGATGATAAAGATTAGTGTATTAACAAAGCTCAGAAATAGAGAAGTTTTGGAACTGGAAAATGGATTGAGCAAAGTATGAAGGAGGCTGTGGACAAATCACAAAGACTGAACCTGCCTTCAAAGAATCCAAATGATTCAGTGTCTGCTGAAGTCATTAACGAATACCTTGCTCCTGATACTAAACCCTTACAGACAATATTCTTCATCATCCTCTGATATTAGAAATTCTAAGATATCATCGTATCTTTCATTATAAATATCCTCCATATTTCTGAAGATATTTCCATAACTATTCTTATCTGGAATCATTTATCTCTTTGCGCTATCTGTATTACATCAAAAAGGAAACTGTTTAGTTCCTATACTCTGTAAACCTTTGAGTTTAAAATATGAATGTTTTTAAAGTAGTGTTGGAAACTGAAGCATGAGTTAGTATAATATAATGACACTTGATCAACGTGATTATATTACAGTAATTCATGCTGAGTTTCTAAATTGAACGTGATGATTCACAGATCATAACATCATCATGTGCCATGTTATACGACTCTTGTATTCTATTTAACCTCTAAAATATCAAGAAAATATTTCTTGATGATTCGGCCTTTTCCAAGGTATTCTAGTAATTTGACAAGTCAAGATCGTGCCATCACAATTTCCTTCCTAGAACATTAACAATGTTCATTCCGAAATTCATATCTGTGAATTCTGGACCATTACAAGCGGTGCTTAATCGCAAGAAGAAGAAACGAAAGGACAAAACTCCGAAATAGAAATTGGGGTATAAATTGCAGCAAATAAAAGAGAGCATTAACTGTGGATGACAATGATTATAGAAGATAGAAACAGAGACTTTGAAATATAAGGGAAGATATAAAGCTCAACGACAAACCAAAAATTATAAACCATATATATCGATGCATATAGCAATATAAAGACACGGGAGAACTAGAAACACTATAAACCCAAGAGTATAGTAGAAGTAAATAGATTCTTCCGGCGGTAGATGAAAAAGAAGAATGACCGATATGAAAGTTATAAGTATATCGAGAATCAGAACTGGATGGAGCATATTGATGAACACTTTAAAATATGAGTTGAGGGGGAAAGAATAGAAGGTGATCAAACATGACTAGGAACTTAGAAATTAACAGATTTAACTCACACAATGACGGAATAAGTGAATCAAACCCTCTAGTAAATAGGTTAAGCTTTTTGGGATTAATTTAGTCATACCATAACTAAATCAAGTGTGATTAGATCAACACCTAGAGCTATTATTCACTACCTGGGTGATTTGGGTTGAGAGAGAATCGGAGGAGCTCACCAGATCTGAGTGTGTGTAACAAATGAGAGGCTTAACATAAAATGAAGAACATAAGACTTTATATACCCCTACTGTTGACTCACCCGTACGATTCATCCATCACACATACGAGTTGGCTTCATCAGCCGTACGGGTGATCACTCACTCGTGTCTTCTCATTTAGGTTGTAATTGTGACTTAGCTCAGTATCAACCGTGCGTATGAGCCTATCAGCCGTACGAGTGAGGCTTCACTCGGATGTCTGACTAAGTTTAACATAGTCAAACATCCAAATCTCGTTCCTGTAGTTGCTGTAACCACATACAAACACGGATAGGATAATAACGAACAATCATGGTGGCCTGTAAACTGTTTTACCTGCAATGGACGTGGGTATATGTCTAGGGACTTGCATAAAATGCATCAACAGAAGGTGTGAGTTGTAAGAAAAAGAAGGAGGTGAATTTATAAGAAAATCTTCGACGGAACAATTAAAATGGACGATCGCATTTAAAGCGAATCCTAATTCCTTTTGTTACCTGAGAATCAAATCTTATTACAAAGATTTTCTTCAAATCCCTTGAAATCTGGAAATCAATCATATCTACGTCAAATGATAAGATGAATCTACACTTACTCATTTCACTCTTCTATGTTAGCTTCATTCGTACTCTTCATATAAATGGATTGTTTATCCAAATTATTCGTTGATGATAAAACTCTAATTTTCAGCCTGTATGCATCATGAAAACATACTTATTATCATTCACGACCTTTCCACTCAAATTTCGGAACGAAATTTCTTTAACGGGTAGGTACTGTGACAACCCGGAAATTTCCAACCAAATTTAAACTTTATCTTTATATTATTTCGACACGATAAGCAAAGTTTGTTAAGTTAAATCTCAAGAATTTTAAATTGTGTTCATACATTCATTATAACCTCGACCAAATTCCGACGATTCACGAACCATTATATATAAATAAATATGTATATATATATATGTATATATATATTATAACTTGAGAATATTAATAAAGTATTAAACGTATAATACTTTACATGAACGTATTTGTTTCAATATGTTTATCGATGGAATTAGAAGATAATATCAAATGATTGATTTATCAGATACATTATGATATGATTACGGGTCAATGTTATGAGGTCCACTGTGATTTAAGAAATCTATTCTTTTTGACAACATTCGGAAAATGGTAAAGTGATTTATAAGTAAGAACGTGAAGTGTAAATAACTTAGATGTTGGATATCGACAAGTTAAGTAACTCGACATTTTTCATTAAGATGATTTCATACGTTTATTTAACCTTTGAACTTTATCTCATGCTTCACCAACAAACTGTAATTTAAAAACTTGAAACCTATTATGAATATATATGATTCTACTTTTCTAAAACATTTTATGATATAACGATTTCCATTATTTTAACCTTTAAACAAAATGATTCTTAAAAATATATTTGGTTTTGGAAAACAAAATTATTATATTTATTTGATTTAGTTTCAAACGTACAAAAACGTTTTCAGTTTAAAAAGAACTTTATTATTAAAACGTATATAACTTTTATAAATATCTAGAACCACTTTTGACAACTCATTACTTAACCAGTATGATAAAGATAACGATATTTATATTTTATTTTATTAAATATATATAACGATTTAAATTAATATTATATATATTTATACGCGTATTATACGTACATAGTTTTATACTTTTACTATATTTAAACTTTACCTTTACTTTATTTTTACTTTACTTTAACTTTAATAATTCACTTTAATAATTCATACTTTAATAATTCACTTTAATAATTCATACTTTAATAATTCACTTTAATAATTCATACTTTAATAATTCACTTTAATAATTCATACTTTAATAATTCACTTTAATAATTCAAAAATCTATTATAAATAGAATTCAATAGGTTTCATTATTTCATAGAAACTTGAAAATATTTTTCTCTAAACTCTCTCAATCGATTTACATATATATATTTACTCCGTATTATTTCAAGATATTATTAGTATACATAAAATACTACGTCAGAGTGCTGTCCGAGTGATTTCGAAATTGTTTTTCGAATGGGATTGGATTAAGGAAATTATGGGTTATAGCTATGGAGGTGATTGGGTATGGTTCATGGGTATGCTCGTGAGCTCAATATAGTGTTTATCATCTCCGTTACGTCTACGTACCTTTCCTGCAATATTGAATCTCAATATTGATACGTGAGTACTCATAATTTAACTTTTACATACTAATAGTGTATCCCTGACTAGTGCTCGAGTATATAGGATTATGCATGTTTGTAATTTTGATATTGCCTTTAGTTAGGTTATGTTGAATCCTGAATTAGTTATATATGCGACTGAGATAAGGTATAAGATATGCATGTCGTTGGAAAGCTAGCGAAAAATTAAGAACTTTTCATTTAGATATCGAATGATTTCGATGAACGGATTTGAAGTTATAGTCCATCGAATTTTTGTATTATTATTAAAAATGATTATTATTATCGTTGTTATTATTGTCGTTCTAGTTTTATCTTATTATTATTATTATTATTATTATCTTTATCAATAAAAGGATTTATCATTAAAAAAATTGTTATTTTTTTTTATTATTATTACTATCGTTATTATCGTTAAAGTTATAATTAGTATTATTATTATTATCCAATTATTATTATTATTATTATTATTATTATTATTGGTATTATTATTATTATTATCATTATTAATATATATATCATTATTTAAAAATGGTTATTATTATTGTTAATATTATTATTACTATATTATCATTAAGATAATTATAATTATTAGTATTATCGTTAATAATGTTATAGTAACTATCATTATTAATATTAGTGTAATTAAAATAAATATTTGTAACACCTAATTATTTTGATTACTATTATTATCATTATTACGAACACGATATAAAAGACGATTAAAAGCAATTAAACGAAACGATTAGAAAATAATGGGTAAGAGTATCATGATAAAATTAAAATATTATAAGATATTGATTTAGATAAAATTATCGTTCTTATTATTTTTATCATTACTATTATTATTAAAATTATCGTTAGTATTAAAACTATCATTTTAACAAAAATTATCATTTTAATAGAAATGTCATTGTTACTATAAAATATCATTATTATTATTATTTTAAATAGAACTATTATTTTAAAGATAATATTAAAAATTATCGTAAATATTAAAATTATCATAATTAGAATTATCGTTTTATCATAATGTCATCTTAGTAATTATAAATATTGATATTTTTATAATAATAATTATTATTACAAAATAATACAACTTTTACTTACTATCATTATAGATATTATTTTATCAAATAAATATTTGATACAAACATATTTTACTACGTGTAATAACTTACTTTAATAATACCTATCATATTATCTTTATAATATTAAATGAATCCTATAAATTTTATTACTTAATATATATAAAGTATATTTTATTATATAAATATAATATAAAATTTTATTTATTAATAAATAAATTATATTATTTACTCTAATAAATCTTTTAAAAATATTTAAAAATATAAAACGACGATATTTAAACTATATATTAATCATGTATAGATTTTTGGAAATTATTTTGAGTCAAATTTACTTTTGTTGACTTTTGCATATTAGTCTCGAGCATTAGGATTGTGGTACACTATGACTTGACCTAATTTGTTTGACAAATATTGACCAACACATAAATATATATAATTAATTTAGGTTCGTGAATCCGAGGCCAACCTTGCACTTGTTCAATGACGTTATATGTATTTTTACTACGAAATACAGTATGGTGAGTTTCATTAACCTTTTTACCCTTTATATTTTTGGGACTGAGAATACATGCGCTTTTATAAATGTTTGACGAAATAGACACAAGTAATTGAAACTACATTCTATGGTTGAATTATCAAAATCGAATATGCCCCTTTTTATTAAAGTCTGGTAATCTAAGAATTAGGGAACAGACACCCTAATTGACGCGAATCCTAAAGATAGATCTATTGGGCCTAACAAACCCCATCCAAAGTACCGGATGCTTTAGTACTTCGAAATTATATCATGTCCGAAGGAGGATCCCGGAATGATAGGGGATATTCTTATATGTATCTAGTTAATGTCGGTTACCAGGTGTTCACCATATGAATGATTATTTTTTGTCTCTATGCATGGGACGTATATTTATGAGAACTGGAAATGAAATTCTTGTGGTCTATTAAAATGATGGAAATAAATGATTATGATAAACTAATGAACTCACCAACCTTTTGGTTGACACTTTAAAGCATGTTTATTCTCAGGTGTTAAAGAAATCTTCCGCTGTGCATTTGCTCATTTTAAAGATATTACTTGGAGTCTTTCATAGCATATTTCGAAGAACGTTGCATTCGAGTCATTGAGTTCATCAAAGATTATTATTAAATAAATTTATAGTTGGATAGTGGATATTATGAAATGGTATGCATGCCTGTCAATTTTTGATGTAAAGAAAGATTGTCTTTTAAAAACGAATGCAATGTTTGTAAAATGTATCATATAGAGGTCAAATACCTCGCAATGTAATCAACTATTGTGAATCGTTTATAATGTATATGAACGGGTCCTTTCAGTCTAGACACATCTTACTGCATTGATTGCATGAATAGTGTATAGACAAAATTCATATCTGTGACGACCCGGAAATTTTTGACCAAATTTAAACTTAATCAATATGATTTCGACACGATAAGCAAAGTCTGTAATGTTGAGTCTCAAAAATTATTGAACTATTTCAATATATTCATTTAACCTCAGACTATTTGATAATGCTAAAAACGAACATATATTTCATAGCATTATTCCTCAAGAAAGACAAGCTTTTAGTTGCAATTGTTCTATTTACAAGTGATATTCGTTTAAAAAAATAAAAGGTGAAGACAAAAGACAGATTCGACGAATTGAAGACGCAAACGACCAAAAAGCTCAAAAGTACAAAAGACAATCAAAGAGGTTCCAATTATTGATAAGAAACGTCTCGAAATTACAAGAGTACAAGATTCAAAACGCAAAGTACAAGATATTAAATTGTACGCAAGGACGTTCGAAAATCCGGAACCGGGACCAGAGTCAACTCTCAACGCTCGACGCAACGGACTAAAAATTACAAGTCAACTATGCACATAAATATAATATAATATTTAAATAATTCTTATAATTATTTAATATATTATATTTATATTTAAAACCGTCGGCAAGAAAGACTCCAAAAGGGACTGAGCTGTAATTTCAATCTCCGCGACTCGCGGAGTTTGAAGGCCAAAAATGCCGCGAGTCGCGGAGCCCCATGTTTTGAAAGTCCCTATAAAAGCAACCGAATTCTGAGCATTTTCATCATCTTTTTCTTCTTCTCTCATAATACTACGTAAATATTTATATTTTAATTTTAATTTTAACTTTAATTATAATTCTAATAATAAGGGTATGTTAGCGAATATTGTAAGGGTGTAAGTCGAAATTCTGTCCGTGTAACGCTACGCTATTTTTAATCATTGTAAGTTATGTTCAACCTTAATATATTAATGTCTCGTAGCTAAGTTATTATTATGTTTATTTAAAACGAAGTAATCATGATGTTGGGCTAATTACTAAAATTGGGTAATTGGGGTTTGGACAAAAGAACGACACTTGTGGAAATTAGACTATGGGCTATTAATGGGCTTTATATTTGTTTAACTAAATGACAGTTTGTTAATGTTAATATAAAGATTTACAATTGGGCGTCCCTATAAATTACCATATACACTCAATCGGACACGATGGGCGGGGTATTTTTATGTACGAATAATCGTTCATTTAACCGGACACGGGAATGGATTAATAGTCACTAGAATAATTAAAACAGGGGTGAAATTATGTACAAGGACACTTGGTATAATTGATAACAAAATATTAAAACCTTGGGTTACACTCAGTCGACATCCTGGTGTAATTATTAAACAAAGTATTAAAATCTTGTTACAGTTTAAGTCCCCAATTAGTGGAATATTTAACTTCGGGTATAAGGATAATTTGACGAGGATACTCGCACTTTATATTTATGACTGATGGACTGTTATGGACAAAAACCAGACGGACATATTAAATAATCCAGGACAAAGGACAATTAACCCATGGGCATAAAACTAAAATCAACACGTCAAACATCATGATTACGGAAGTTTAAATAAGCATAATTCTTTTATTTCATATTTAATTTCCTTTATTTTATATTTAATTGCACTTCTAATTATCGCATTTTTATTTTTATTGTATTTAATTGCACTTTTAATTATCGTACTTTTTAATTATCGCAAGTTTATTTTATCGCACTTTTATTATTCGCAATTTCATTATCGTTATTTACTTTACGCTTTAAATTAAGTCTTTTATTTATTATTTTACATTTGGTTTTAACTGCGACTAAAGTTTTAAAATCGACAAACCGGTCATTAAACGGTAAAAACCCCCCTTTTTAATAATAATATTACTTATATATATATTTGTATTTTTATAAAAGTAAACTAATATAGCGTTAAGCTTTGTTTAAAGATTTCCCTGTGGAACGAACCGGACTTACTAAAAACTACACTACTTTACGATTAGGTACACTGCCTATAAGTGTTGTAGCAAGGTTTAAGTATATCCATTCTATAAATAAATAAATATCTTGTGTAAAATTGTATCGTATTTAATAAGTATTTCCTTGTAAAATTTAATAGTATTTTATATACACCTCGCCAAACATCAAGTATTTTTGGCGCCGCTGCCGGGGAACTACTCTTAAAAGCCGAAAGCGCAACGCTAATAAAAAAAAAGATTTTTATTTTACTTTTATTAAAATTCGTTTTTATAAAAATACGTTTTAAATATTCGAAAATATAAAAAGAAAAACAAAAATTTATATATTTTTAAGAGTTTGTTAAAAGTTTTATAAGTTTCTTTATTTTTATTTTAGTTTATAAAGATATAAAGTTTTATTTAAATATCTTTTATTTATTTAAAAACAGAAAATTAGAAAACAAAAAAAAAATAAAAATAAAAACGCGTCGAATTTTAAAGCTGTCAGTTGAATTTTTGAACCCCGCGACTCGCGGAGGTTTACAGCTTCAAATACCGCAACTCGCGGAGTAAACCTGACACGCTGACAGAAACCCTAATTCAGTATTAATTACGAGTAATTATTAATAATTATTATTTTAAACCCTAATTAATTATTATTATTATAATTAGTTTTATTATAATTAGTTTTACTTTTTATTTAATTTGTTTTATTTAGTTAAATTAGTTTAATTAAATTGTAAAATTAGTAGTTTTATTAAATAAATAATATAAAAAATAATATTTTTATAAAAATTGTATTTTTTACAACTTTTTGTATATTTTTATATTTTGTCCCTTTTCAATCGTTTTAGCGTAATATTTGTATTTTTAGCTCATATTTAGTTTTAAACTTAGTTTTTGCCATAGTTATTTTTACTTCTAGATTTTTAGGCTTTGCCGTAGAATTCCTTAAGTGCTTTTTATTTAGACTAAGATTTAGGTGCTTTAGAATTTTGCGACGCCTTTTTAAGTTTTAGTTTCTTTTTAAGTTATTTCCATTTGGGATATAGTTTTTCCTGTAAGCTTTAATATTTTTAGACACCTTTTACTATGTACCAATTATCATTCCAATTAGTTATCTCAATTTGCGATTATAATTTTAAGTTAGTTGTAGTAATAAGGTAAGGTTAGTCAAGTATTTTTAAGTTTTATATGTTTCTTTTATTTTTCCGTCACCTTTTATTTTTCAACCATTTTTCTTTTTCGACCTTTTCCGACGAACTCTTTTTCTTTCTTATTTCTCGCTATTCTAGTTTTAGGACATAAATTTTTATTCTACTTCTTATCTAAATTTTCTTAAAATTACGAAAATTTATTTTAAGTGGTTAAATTGATAGACATCAAAATTTTCTGGTTCGTAGTAATAGTTGGATTTGTACGTGGACCGGGTTATTGGAGCCAAACAGTCCTCAATTATATTGAGACCAAACGAATCCTGCCCCTCTGCTGCATCTTTTGGCTATTCGAAACGTGGGCAAAATCAGAAAAGTCTATTGATTGGATAACTTATTATAATTTTTCTTTCCTTTTAAAAACTAATAGGATATTCAGTGAATGCACCGAGCAAGACGTTCACCACCTTTTGTACGTTCACCACCTGTAACTAGATCAAGACATTTAGCAAATATTACTGCCGTTGATTTTTCTTTAGAATCGTCATCCAGTCGACCAAGTACTTCAGTTCAAATTTCCGATAATCCATTTTTTGAACCCGGCCTCACAATTGAGAATCCGGAGAATATTCAGGAACGATTCGTAGATCCTGAATCACTAAACTTTCCTCCGGAACCACCAATCATTCAAACAGAGATTGTTGAGGAACGAACCATTAAATCAGAATCCTCTAGTGATTCTGATTCAACAAATTCAATTATGGAGAATCTGGAACCTTTAAGTATGGAAGACCGAATGAGAGCTAAACGCACTGGCCAAGGTCACGCAATTACTCATCCAGACATTAATGCGCCAGATTATGAAATCAAAGGACAAATTCTACACATGGTGACTAATCAATACCAATTTAGTGGTGCGCCGAAGGAAGATCCAAATGAACATTTACGTACCTTTAATAGGATCTGCACACTATTTAAAATCCGAGAAGTGGAGGATGAACAGATATATCTCATGTTATTTCCCTGGACTTTAAAGGGAGAAGCCAAAGATTGGTTGGAATCGTTACCTGAAGGGGCGATTGATACATGGGACGTTTTAGTTGAAAAATTTCTTAAACAATTCTTTCCGGCATCTAAAGCCGTAAGACTTCAAGCAGAAATTGTTACGTTCACACAGAAACTGAATGAAACTCTATATGAGGCGTGGACAAGATATGGAAAGTTGTTAAGAGGATGTCCGCAACATGGTTTAGATACCTGTCAAATAGTACAAATATTCTACCAAGGATGTGACATCACTACAAGGAAAGACATAGATATAGCAGCTGGTGGTTCTATTATGAAGAAAACTGAAACTGATGCTTACAAAATTATTGACAACACTGCTTCCCACTCACATGAGTGGCACCAAGAAAAAGATATCGTTAGATCATCTAAAGCAGCCAGAGCCGATTCTAGCCATGACTTAGATTCCATTTCCGCAAAGATAGATGCTGTGGAGAGACGAATGGAAAAGATGACTAAAGATATTCACTCAATACGAATTAGTTGTGAGCAGTGTGGAGGACCATATTTGACAAAAGATTGTCTCAGTATTGAATTAACAATGGAACAAAGAGAGAATATTTCATACATAAACCAAAGGCCTGGAAATAATTATCAGAATAATTATCAACCGCCAAGACCGATTTACAATCAAAATCAGAATTATAACCAAAATATTCCATACAACAACCAACAAGGTCCTAGCAATCAACAAGTATCCAATAATACTTACAATCAGCAAAGACCTAATTTTCAAAACAAACCACCACAACAAACCGATGATAAAAAGCCGAATTTAGAAGATATGATGACGAAGCTAGTTGAAACTCAAACGCAGTTTTTCACATCTCAAAAACAAACTAATGAACAAAATGCTCAAGCATTTAGAAATCAACAAGCTTCTATTCAAAATCTGGAACAAGAAGTAAGTAACCTAGCAAGGTTAATAGGTGAAAGAAAACCGGGAAGTCTACCTAGTGATACAAATGCTAACCCCCGAAATGAAACAGCTAAAGCCATTACCACAAGAAGTGGTACAACACTTAAACCACCTGAAATACCTGTAACTTCTGATGAAGCTATTCCTACTCCACAAGAACCACAACCTGATCAAGATAAGGAAAAAGAACCGATAGTTGAAAAGGTTAATGAAGATAACACAGTTAAGGCTAAACCTTATGTTAAACCATACCAACCACCACTTCCTTACCCGAGTAAAATGAAGAAAGAGAAACTTGAAGCCGAGCAATCCAAATTTTTGGATATGTTTAAACAGATAAATGTAAATCTTCCTTTCATTGATGTGATTTCAGGAATGCCTAGATATGCTAAATTCTTGAAAGATCTAATTTCAAATAGAAAGAAAATGGAAGAACTCTCGGCTGTTACTATGAATGCTAATTGTTCAGCAGTGCTGTTGAATAAGATACCAGAAAAACTATCTGATCCAGGAAGTTTCACAATTCCATGTTTTCTGGGAAGTCTTAGTTCAATAGAAGCATTGGCAGACTTAGGTGCTAGTATAAATCTAATGCCGTATTCACTATACACTAAACTATACCTTGGAGAATTGAAACCAACAAGAATAAGCATACAACTAGCCGATAGATCAATAAAATATCCTAGAGGGATAATGGAGAACATGCTAGTTAAAGTTGGTACTTTAGTATTTCCAGTAGATTTTGTTGTTCTGGACATGGAAGAAGATTCTCAAGTTCCTCTCATATTAGGAAGACCATTCTTAAACACGGCTAAAGCAATGATAGACGTGTTCGGTAAGAAACTGACCCTAAGTATAGAGGATGAGAGTGTTACCTTTTCAGTTGATAGAGCAATGCAACAACCACAATCTGCAGATGATACATGTTATTATATTCAAACTATAGATGCACATGCAGAATTATTAGAAGAATTTCCAGAATTACAAGGAACAGGAGAATGTTCTTTAGGAGAAGGTAATGAACCAATTGATGAAGCTGAAATGTTAGCTACACTTATAGCTAATGGATATGAACCAACAACAGAAGAAATTCAAATGCTAAAAGAAGAAGACAGATATCGATACAAATCATCGATAGAAGAACCTCCGAAATTAGAGTTAAAGCCACTTCCAAACCATTTGGAATACGCTTATTTACATGGTGAATCTGAATTACCTGTAATAATATCATCTTCTCTTACTGAAAATGAGAAATCACAACTCATTTCTGTGTTGAAAGCTCATAAACCAGCCATTGCATGGAAGATTCATGATATTAAAGGAATAAGTCCTTCGTATTGCACACATAAAATCCTTATGGAAGAAGGTCATAAAACGTATGTGCAACGCCAATGAAGACTAAATCCTAATATGCAAGATGTAGTAAAAAAAGAGATTATTAAACTGCTAGATGCAGGTTTAATTTATCCAATTCCTGATAGTGCATGGGTAAGCCCAGTTCAATGCGTGCCTAAGAAGGGTGGCATGACTGTCATTACAAATGAGAAAAATGAGCTTATTCCTACTAGGACTGTAACAGGATGGCGTGTATGTATTGATTATAGAAAATTAAATGACGCCACCAGAAAAGATCACTTTCCCTTACCTTTCATAGATCAAATGTTGGAAAGATTAGCCGGAAATAGTTACTATTGTTTCCTAGATGGATTTTCCGGATATTTTCAAATTCCAATAGCACCCGAAGATCAAGAGAAAACCACATTCACGTGCCCTTATGGTACTTTTGCTTACAAACGCATGCCATTTGGACTTTGTAACGCCCCTGCAACCTTTCAAATGTGTATGATGGCGATTTTTCACGACATGATAGAAGAATGCATGGAAGTATTCATGGATGACTTTTCAGTCTTCGGTGATACATTTAAATCATGTCTAGTTAATCTGGAACGAATGCTAATTAGATGCGAACAATCAAATCTAGTTCTTAATTGGGAGAAATGCCATTTCATGGTTAAAGAAGGCATCGTTCTTGGTCATAAAATTTCAAAAGAAGGAATTGAAGTGGATAGAGCTAAAGTAGATGTAATTGCTAAACTTCCACATCCCACCAATGTTAGAGGAGTTAGGAGTTTTCTAGGGCATGCCGGTTTTTACCGACGTTTCATAAAAGATTTTTCTAAAATTGCCACTCCTATGAATAAACTCCTAGAAAAAGATGCTCCATTCATCTTTTCAGATGAGTGTATCAAATCTTTTAATATTCTTAAAGAAAAACTAACTAATGCGCCGATCATGATAACACCAAATTGGAATCTACCATTTGAACTAATGTGCGATGCAAGTGATTTTGCAATGGGAGCCGTTTTAGGACAAAGGATTGAAAAACGATTTCAACCTATATATTATGCTAGTAAGACGTTACAAGGAGCACAAACGAACTATACAACTACTGAAAAAGAACTCCTTGCTATTGTCTTTGCTTTTGACAAATTTCGATCATATCTCGTTCTAGCAAAAACGGTGGTCTATACCGACCATTCTGCTCTTAGATACCTATTTTCAAAACAAGATGCTAGACCAAGATTAATCCGTTGGATCTTACTCTTACAAGAGTTTGATATTGAAATCCGAGATAAAAGAGGAGCAGAAAATCTCGCCGCTGATCATCTTTCTCGTCTTGAAAATCCCGAATTAGAAGTTCTAAATGAATCGGCCATACAAGACAACTTTCCTGATGAATATCTATTGAAGATAGATTATAAAGAAATTCCATGGTTTGCAGACTATGCAAACTATTTAGTATGTGGATTCCTTGAAAAAGGATTATCGTACCAAAGACGAAAGAAATTCTTCAGTGATATAAAACACCATTTCTGGGAAGATCCACATCTGTTTAAAAGTTGTCCCGATGGAATAATACGCCGATGTGTATTTGGAGATGAAGCTAGTAAAATATTAAACCATTGTCACACAGGACCAACAGGAGGGCATTATGGGCCTCAACTAACAGCAAGAAAAGTTTATGAAGCTGGATTCTATTGGCCTACAATTTACAAAGACGCACACCTTCTTTGCAAATCCTGTGATGCATGTCAAAGGGCCGGAAAAATAAGTCAACGTGATGAAATGCCACAAAATGTCATCCAAGTATGTGAAGTATTTGACATTTGGGGTATTAACTTTATGGGTCCATTTCCAAAATCTCATAATAATCTATATATACTCGTAGCCATTGATTATGTATCTAAATGGGCGGAAGCACAAGCTCTCCCAACTAACGATGCACGAGTTGTAGTCAACTTTTTAAAACGTCTTTTTGCAAGGTTTGGAACACCGAAAGCTTTAATAAGTGATCGGGGTACTCATTTCTGTAATAATCAACTTGAGAAAGTTCTTAAAAGATATGGAGTAACTCATAAAATCTCCACTGCATATCATCCACAAACAAGTGGACAAGTTGAAAATACTAACCGAGCTTTAAAACGTATTCTAGAGAAAACCGTAGGATCAAATCCGAAGGAATGGTCCATTAAATTGGAGGATGCACTCTGGGCTTTTAGAACAGCCTACAAAACTCCAATTGGAACCACACCTTTTAGAGTTGTTTATGGAAAAGCATGTCATCTTCCAGTAGAAATTGAACACAAAGCATTTTGGGCTTTGAAGACATGTAATCTTGATTTACATGAAGTCGGACGTTTACGATTAAGTCAACTAAATGAATTAGAAGAATTAAGACATGAAGCATACGATAATTCGTTAATCTATAAAGAAAGAACGAAGAAATGGCATGATAAAAGAATCAGAAGTTCAAAAGAATTTAAAGAAGGAGACAGAGTTCTTCTTTTCAATTCACGATTCAAGCTATTTCCTGGAAATTTGAAATCAAGATGGTCTGGACCATTCATAGTTAAAAGAGTTTTTCATATGGAACGATAGAATTAATAAATTCAAAAGGGATTGAATTTAAAGTTAATGGTCACAGAGTTAAACATTACATACATGGTCCGATGGAAGTTGACAACGAAGTTAATCACAATTTCGACACCACAGCTAACTAAGTGTGGGGAGAATCAAGTCTTTAAAGGATAATATGTATTTCTGTTAGAGTTAGATTATCTGTTTTCGTGTAGTTCTCGAAAATGGAACCCGAATGGTCTTTCCCTAGCAGACCCTAAAGAACTAGTCTTCTTCCCCCATTCTGAATTTTTATTTTTTTAGGTTTTTACAAAATGAAGACTGCTTGTGAACTAAACCATGGTCTAATGCTACACGCTTTGATCACTAAACGTAATAATGACATACTACCGAGTGAACTAGTATCAGTAATCAGAGAAAGAATGGACGGAGTTAGAAAAGAATCCAGATGCGAAGATAATAAGTTACAATTTGGTAAAGGAAAATCAAAATCCGCAGCGAAAAGAAGAGCACGACACCTAGAAAGATGTCACAAATGCGAAAAATGTTCACATGGAGGTAAATGTTCAAATAATCAAACCTATTCAAACACCGAATTTGTTACTTTATGCAGAGACGGACCATTCATATGTTTAGAAGAAAAGACACTGAATGCTCGAGGTTACGCCTATGTAGCTATGGAAAACCAATTAAACCGACTATCTTATGAATGGGATAGATCATATAACTAAGAAATCTATTTCACAGGTAAGTCTGTACAGTTTTTATTTTTTTTTATTTTTTTTAACCTTTTGATAATAAACGCTAATTTGTTCGCTAAAAAGTATTAAATTGGTATTGAATAAAATTAGGTTTGGCGACCGAAATTATTGATATCATTCAAAAATTTATTACATCACTGCGAAATTTAACGTTTATTCTTAAGGTATAAATATCTTTAATCAATCAACCCAAAATATTTCAAAAATTTGTCATGAGTTAAATTAGGTTTTGGAACCGAAATTACTTTACCGAAAAGAGGGGCGCATATTTTTGATAATATTTGATTGATTAAAGTGGGATAAAAAGCCAAAAAGATTTTTAATTTTGTTTTTACCATGTTTTTAAAATTAATATTTGAACCCTTTATAAATATTGTAAACTTTGTAAAATCAATATTTTTAAAATTGTAAATATTTGAAAAATTAAAATATGTTTGGTGTGAATTTTTAATATGAATTTTTAATTTTTAAAATATGAATTTTTAATTTTATGCATTTTAAATTGTAAGTTTGGTGTGAATTTTTAATATGAATTTTTAATTTTTAAAAATATGAATTTTTAATTTTATGCATTTTAAATTGTAAGTTTGGTGTGAATTTTTAATATTAATTTTGAATTTTATAATTAAATTGTGTGAATTTAAAAACAAAAAAATTTACTTTATCTCATTAAGTTAAAAATATGATTTTTAAAATTCGTCGTAAGTTGAAGACTAGGTCTTTGAACCGAAATTGCTTTACCCAAGGGAGGGACGAGAACTTTTATTATCATTATTTTTAATCTTATTGAATTAAAGTATGCCAAAAAACATTAAAAAACCAAAAATCTTAGCTTTTAAAACAATCGCTACAAAAAGACAAATTTTAAAATTTTGTCGAGGGACAGACTAGGACATCGATCCGAAACGACCTCGTCCTCAATAATAAGGGAAACAAAATTTTAAAAATTATTTACTTAATTGTTTTATAAGTTAATGATAATTTAAAAAAAAAAAAAAAAAAAAAAACAAACTCCGCGACTCGCGGAGTTTGAAGGGTCCAAACACCGCGAGTCGCGGGAGGACCAAAATATAGAAAAAAATATAAACGCACAAACTGATCAGTCCACACCCCCAAAACAAAAAAACACTGCGAAATACTCCGAAAAAACACCCAAAAACACCCCCAAAATCACAATTTTTGACCGTTAATCACCAAATTTTTTACTAAAATCATGTTGAGAAGGATGCTATCTAGGAATTACTCAAGAAAAACGGTAAATTTCTACACCTAAACACCATTTAATCCAAAATTTGGTGTTCTTGAGCCATTTTTTTTCCCAATTTGATTTTGATGCTTTTTAGTGTAATTATGCTTAAATTGTTTATGTATTATGCTTGTATAACCTAGATTGATGCTATTTAACATGATTAGAAGCCTTAAACTTCAAATTTAGAGTAATCTAGGGTTTGTGTTCTTGAGCAAATTTGGGGCTTTTTGATATAAACAGGTTATGGCCAATTTTTGGGTCTTTGAGCCTAAACATGATTTTGAGAATTAAAGTGGACTTTTTCAAGTCTAAAATTCATGAACTTGATTTTTGAGAGATAATGCCATTTGAAACTTGTTTAATTGCTAGTAATGATTATTTTGACATGTTATTTGAGTTGAATGCTTATGAACTTGGCAAACATTTTCGTATATGCTATTTTGAAAAAGTGTAGATTTGATGAAAATATGAAAATGAGCTTAAGTTTGATATAAATTGATCATGTCATTGTAATTATTTTAATTGATGATTTTGCTGACACTAATGCATATTTGGATGCACAAAAAATTGTGTTTGATGTGTTTTGCAGACTGAAAGGGGTGAATCTTCATCCCAAGCCCGCAATGCTCCTGCTGAGAATGCGGAACAACAGGAGGTGGATAACTACTACAAGCAGGATATACCTCATCCAGTCATGACCTTTTCTGATATGCACTTGGAAGAGTTGCACCCGAACCTGAGATTTGACAGACTTTGGATAGATTATTCAAAATACCAAAGGGGTTTGCATACTCTTCATTCTAAGGTTGTTGAGGTACCGAGGGTCATAGAATGGGGACCCTTAGAAGCTGTAGAATTGGCGGGGCCAATTAGGGAATTACTTGTACAGAGGTATGGTAATTCTACTTTTAATGACTGGGTACGTTTATTCACCATGTGCAGACCTGTATATAAAGTATGGTGTGAAGAATTGTTGTGTAGTATAGAGTTGAATGATCGGGTAGCTAGTTTAACCGATCGTTCTTTTATTAGATTTTTGTTAGGCGGTTCGATGCTTCACATGTCTTTACTAGACATGGCTCAGGCTTTACGTATATATACGCCTGAGGAGTTAGCATCTGCCGATTGTAGAGGGTTGATACTAAACGGTAGAAAGATAGATGAAAATTTTGATACACACGGTGTGTGGAGTCAAATGACAAGCCATCACCGTTTCAAAGGAGGAAATTACTCTTATTTGGATATAGATAGAGCCGAATTAAGAGTGATTCATAGGTTTTTAGCTAATTCGATTACACAAAGGGGTAAGAACAAGGAAAAGGTAAATGAACAGGATTTGTTTTACCATATGTGTATTTGAGACCCACAAAGTGCTGTAAGTATACCTTATTGTGTGGGTTATTATTTATCAGCTATGGTTAGGGGGATGAGACCGCATAGCATAATAGGAGGTGGTATTTTTATTACTTTGATTGCTGAATATCTCGGTGTGGATATAAGTCGGGGGGGGGGGATTATTAGTAGAAGAACCAGAACCCCGCGATACTATAGGTTTAAATGTATACCATGGTGCGAAAGTTTTGAAGAGGCGAAATAACGCCGCAGTACAATACCATGGTAGACATCCACAGGTTGAGAGAAACCAACAGCAAGGTAATGTAGGAGGGGGGAATGAGATGCAAGAAATGCAAAGGTTTATAGCTTCTCAGGAGTACGAAAATGCTAGACAGAGAGCATTTGAAGATTGCAAGTTCATCAGAACCAAATCATAGCTCATTGCCAACATATAGGTAGAAACTATATTCCTACACCGAAACCCATCTTCCCTCCCTGGTCTATAGAGATGCAGCCACCATATCCTACGTATAACCCTGCCGAAGCATTTTATAGCACCTACGGTTATGCCTGGAACCCCTATTGGTATCAATATCATCCCTAGTCTACTTATTTTTTTTTTATTTTGTAATTTGTAATGATTGATGCGTTTAATACTTTTGTTAATATTGTAATAGTTTTTATAATTGTCTAACTTTTATTCTTAGATTTTAATAATTTTTGAATGTGGGGTAATATACCAAACTTCAAAAATATGTATATATGTTTGCAGTTTATCTTATGTACACAACAGGGTAAAACTACGCATTTTCAAAGACTGGTATTAAGTTCAGCAAAAGCAACTAATTTTGACGACAAGATGCAAAATATATGTGAAATAACAACAAGACGGAATGAACAAATGATGTGCACCATTTATCATTCAGCAAACAAACGCCAATATATTTGGAAACTTTGGTAAAAATTTAATCATTTTCACACAAATCACCCTCAATAATTTAAATTGTTACTGATTTCTTGCAAATGAGGGCATTGCAAGATCTTAAGTGTGGGAAGGGGTTAAATTCTTTCGGATTTTAAAATTTTATCTTAAACACTTGGTTACCATTAAAAATACTAGTAAAGCAGTAGTTGTATTAGAATCTAGTGCTCTCTGATAATAAAGAACAGCCCTAGTCTTATATACTGACTACCCAATTCTAGTAAAATTTTTAAAAATTTTTTTCAATTAAATGAACTCAAAATCATGTTTATACATATTTATGAACGATAAAACTAGGTTTTAACACCGAAATTATTGTTACCTCGGAAAGGACATAAATTGAGAAACAAACCAAAATGTTAAAATTCATTTAAAATGGAATAGAGGACGATAAAAAGGAAAATAAAAGCCAAGTGTGAGAAAATTTACCAAGTTATCTTAAACATATGTCACATATATCTGTAACAAATAACTGAAAATACTTTTGCTTTGGACTAAACTAAACTATTTTACCCGATGAAAGAAAAGAAAGATGGATCTACACGATGAATCAATTCCATCATTAAAAGGAAGTAAAGTCTTCCGAAAAAAGAAACGCGCTTCTTGATTTAGGTCATGAAGTTGTCGTCCAGACCAGCTGTAGGTTGACAAAAAATCTAGAAAAGTCATCACTAAAATCAGCAGGAAATCCACGGACCTCAGCATTAAACAGGGTCGCCAAGTGGTCAGATTTATCCTAACCATGAGAAGGATTTATCTCGTAAAATGGGGGGGGCACCATGCAAATTAGCTGGATAAGACTAATGAATCAGATCCCCAGAAAGGATAATCTCCTTAAAGATTAAAAATCAGCTTTTAAGCCTGATATTACTCAATCCTAGATATTGACCTTAAAGATTGAGAATTCAAACTCATGGAATTCAATGATATCTAAACTCGAGCTTGAACGAGAAAATATTTTGATCAAAATTATAAACCGATTTGTTTTCTGAAAACCCTATTTTCAATGCGTTCATTACCATTGAACGTAAAATCCTAGGAATTCACCTGGAATTCATTAGGTCACCTGAACCAAATCGGGTGTCAACAATAAGAACGGTGGTTACATAGCATGGTCAAAGACAAGACCTTGTGCCAAACCGAAAAATCATAAGGGTGAGCTTTACTATTGCTCCTACCAAGGATAGTAATTGCGTCCGACACGTTATAGACCATAATTAAAAGCATGTCAGGGGACATTGCCTTAACAGTTGCTTCTTCAACGCTTTCCTTTACAACCGGACGGTAGTTTACCGAAAGGTAATATACGGAGCAAGTAAACTGGACGTGTTGCTTCCCAAATACAAGGTTAGCAAGTGGGTGACACAAAACCGCAAGTTTTGAGCTAAAATTTTCAAATCTGAAACCCACCAAACCCACAAAAATATTTTGCAAACACCGGTAAAGGGTTATTCCGGAAAACTTATCTAGGGTAAAAACTAGATTTAATTTTCAAAAGATCAAATGTTTTCATAAAGATCCAATTTCCTTAATGGATCTAAATTTTTATAGTCATGTGGGACTGTAAACCATATCATTACTACCATTGTTTATAAACACCAAACCATAAACTCTAAATCGGGCTAAATTTTACTTCACAAAACATGAAGAAAAAAAACATGAACAATATTATCTTGAATGTTATTTTTGTCGATCGTTTTTCCGCCTAAATAATAACATTCATCACGAAGTGTCTCTTCTAAATGTTCATATTTTTGTGTGATCTTGATGGCGAAAAAAAAAATCCAAAAAAATCGAAAAAAAACAATTTGCTTCCCCCCCTATATATATATATATATGAATACTATACATAAGTAGTATTAAATATATTGTAAAATATATAAAGTGTATAAATATTAAATATTCAAAAATATGTTATCATATAATATTAATAATTAAATTTAAGTAAAAGTTAAAATATAAAAGAAATATTACTTTCATTATAATTGTTAATATTAATAACTGTATTAATAATATTATTATTTTTAATATATATATATATATATATATATATATATATATATATATATATATATATATATATATATGAAATTTGATATGTACAAGTATTGTTATTAATATTATTGATATTATTACCATTATTAATTCTATTATTATTATTATTATTATTATTATTATTATTATTATTATTATTATTATTATTATTAGTTTCATTATTACTAATGAAATTAATATTAAATATTAATGTTTATATAATAAATGTTATTATGTTCTTTATATGATTAATATACTAATATATATACATAATCGACATAAATTGATACAGGTACAGTTATATACATAAATACATATACAGAATATATATATATATATATATATATATATATATATATATACATACATAAATACTAATATATACTTAAATATATATAAAAATTAAATAATAATAATAAATACTTATTAATATTTAAAGAATCAAAAATCAAGTTTAAATCCTTGTCAAACTGTATGTGATTGGTACTCACTGCTTTTAATTATTGAAATCAAAACCAAAACAAACCAAATTCTGTTAGCAATCCATATCGCCTTTTATTTTTATAATTTTTTTACGTACGATCGAATATTGCCTATCGAATTCAATTAGAATATAAGTCTATCATATTGTCAATGTTATTAGCAAAAACACTCAGTTCCTTCACCACCATATTCACTTATCAATTCATCAGCTTTTATTTGATTGAATTTAAACAGAAAAAAGGCAAGAACACGTCGTGTTCTCTGTTTTTAATTTTTTTTAAACAGAATGATTTCGTAATCCATTTCAAAAACTATAAATGCAGTCTTGTTAGGATTCTGATACTCAGACTTTATGCAAAAGCTAAGCTTCCAATTCCACATATTGAGTGTGAATTTTCGAGTCAAAGTTTAGGATTTTAAAAGTCAACAATTGTTCTTCAGTTAAATTCGCATGTTCTGTTTCAATCTGAGTTAAATTGATAATTTTTATAGTTTATATAGGTGATTTGAAACGTTCCAAAAACCAAGATTAATTATTGAGTTTTTATTTTATTTTTTACGAACAACAGGTTTGATTTTTTTTCTTCTTTTCGTTTTTCTGTTAAGATAATCAAGCATCACAACACGTTTTCATTTCAATTTATAATGTAAGTCAAACTTTAAAATTTGATTACACCTTGGGTTAATCTCTGGTCGATCTTGAACTGAGGAATAAGGGAATAAGGTTAAACGGGTTAAGTTATTTTGGGTCTGTGATTAAATCAGATAAACGAATACAGCGGAGTGGTTAAGGTGTGTTGTGGGTATGCGAGAGGTCACGGGTTCGAGCCCCTGCAAGGTTTTTTTTTTTAAAAAAAAAACTCTATGAGGTAGTTTTCTTTTTATTTACTTATTATTATTATTATTATTATTATTATTATTATTATTATTATTATTATTATTATTATTGTTGTTGTTGTTGTTGTTGTTGTTGTTGTTGTTGTTGTTATTATTATCATGATTATTATTAGAATTATAATTAACATTAGTATTATAATTATTATTAGTATTATCATAGTTATAAGTAATATCACTATTATTATTATTATTATTATTATTATTATTATTATTATTATTATTATTATTATTATTATTATTATTATTATTATTATTATTATTATTACGATTATGAAAATAATACAAGTCATTATTGTTAGTATCATTTATGAAATTATTAGTATTATTACTATTATTATTAACCTAAGTATCATTTTAAACAATATCATTACTATTATTAGTATTATCATTATCAATAAAATTATTATTATTATGAGTAAATCATTATTATCAAAACTATCATTTTTAACAGATAAATATTTTGTACATAAAATATATTTTTTTACATATACTAAATGTACATTAATATTTCATACACAATATATCAAACATATTAATAGTATTTATATAAATACTTACATATAACTAATTAATGATTTTAAATATAATACTGATCATATAATATATATAGATAAATTGATACAACTAAATATAATTATATATTTTTAATAAATATACAAATGATATAGGCTCGTGAATTCGAGGCCAACCCTGCATTGTTCAGTTTCGTCGTATGAATATTTTACTACAAAATATTGGATAGTGAGTTCATTTGATTCCCTTTTACTCTTTACATTTTTGGGACTGAGAATACATGCGCTGTTTTTACAACTGCTTTACTAAATGCTTTTGAAATATATTTTGAACTGCGAATACATAAAATACTTTTATAAATATTTGACGAGATAGACACAAGCAAAACATTCCTCGAATGAATTATTATGCAGACAGAAGTTCTGTGGATTATTATTGAATTATGTGGATATGATAATTGCCACCATTGAATTATGTGGACATGATAATTGTCACCATTGAATTATGTGGATATGATAATTGCCACCATTAAATAATGTGGACATGATAATTGCCACCATTGAATTATGTGGACATGATAATTGCCACCATTAAATTATGTGGACATGATAATTGCCACCATCGAATTATGTGAACATGATAATTGCCACCAATTGATGTGAATGTTATATATCGAGAGAATGATTTTTATACACAGGTTATGTGTATTATATTTTGTACACGAGATATGTGTACGGTTACTAAGATTTATGAAAAAGGATTTCGTACATGAGAAAGGTGTGCTGTATTTAAAAGATATCGCTTGTACATTACAGGTGGGTATAGGATTCGGGCCCATTTGTACCATGCAACATTTAAATCTTGTGGTCTATCAAAATGATGAATTTTATTGTTTATGATAAACTTATGAACTCACCAACCTTTTGGTTGACACTTGAAAGCATGTTTATTCTCAGGTATGAAAGAAATCTTCCGCTGTGCATTTGCTCATTTTAAAGATATTACTTGGAGTCATTCATGGCATATTTCAAAAAGACGTTGCATTCGAGTCGTCGAGTTCATCAAGAATATTATTAAGTCATTTATAGTTGGATATATTATAAAATGGTATGTATGCCGTCAACTTTCGATGTAAAGAAAGTTTGTCTTTTAAAAACGAATGCAATGTTTGTAAAATGTATCATATAGATGTCAAATACCTTGCAATGAAATCAACTATTGTGAATCGTTTATAATCGATATGAACGGAGCATTTCAGTTGGTATCAGAGCGGTGGTCTTAGCGAACCAGGTCTTGAATTAGTGTGTCTAACTAATAGTTGTTTAGATGCATTAGTGAGTCTGGACTTCGACCGTGTCTGCATGTCAAAAGTTTTGCTTATCATTTCATGTCAAAAATTTCCTGCTTATCATTCTTATGGAATCACTTGCTTATCATTCTTAGTCTAGACACATCTTACTGCATTGATTGCATGAATAGTGTATAGACAAAATTCATATCTGTGACGACCCGGAAATTTTTGTCCAAATTTCAACTTAATCTATATGATTTCGACACGATAAGCAAAGTCTGTAATGTTGAGTCTCAAAAATTATTGAACTATTTCAATATATTCATTTAATCTCAGACTATTTGATAATGCTAAAAATGAACATATATTTCATAGCATTATTCCTCAAGAAAGACAAGCTTTTAGTTGCAATTGTTCTATTTACAAGTGATATTCGTTAAAAAAAATAAAAGGTGAAGACAAAAGACAGATTCGACGAATTGAAGACGCAAATGACCAAAAAGCTCAAAAGTACAAAAGACAATCAAAGAGGTTCCAATTATTGATAAGAAACGTCTCGAAATTACAAGAGTACAAGATTCAAAACGCAAAGTACAAGATATTAAATTGTACGCAAGGACGTTCGAAAATCCGGAACCGGGACCAGAGTCAACTCTCAACGCTCGACGCAACGGACTAAAAATTACAAGTCAACTATGCACATAAATATAATATAATATTTATATAATTCTTATAATTATTTAATATATTATATTTATATTTAAAACCGTCGGCAAGAAAGACTCCAAAAGGGACTGAGCTGTAATTTCAATCTCCGCGACTCGCGGAGTTTGAAGGCCAAAAATGCCGCGAGTCGCGGAGCCCCAAGTTTTGAAAGTCCCTATAAAAGCAACCGAATTCTGAGCATTTTCATCATCTTTTTCTTCTTCTCTCATAATACTGCGTAAATATTTATATTTATATTTTAATTTTAATTTTAATTTTAATTATAATTCTAATAATAAGGGTATGTTAGCGAATATTGTAAGGGTGTAAGTCGAAATTCTGTCCGTGTAACGCTACGCTATTTTGAATCATTGTAACTTATGTTCAACCTTTTTATATTAATGTCTCGTAGCTAAGTTATTATTATGCTTATTTAAAACGAAGTAATCATGATGTTAGGCTAATTACTAAAATTGGGTAATTGGGCTTTGTACCATAATTGGGGTTTGGACAAAAGAACGACACTTGTGGAAATTAGACTATGGGCTATTAATGGGCTTTATATTTGTTTAACTAAATGATAGTTTGTTAATGTTAATATAAAGATTTACAATTGGGCGTCCCTATAAATTACCATATACACTCAATCGGACACGATGGGCGGGGTATTTTTATGTACGAATAATCGTTCATTTAACCGGACACGGGAATGGATTAATAGTCACTAGAATAATTAAAACAGGGGTGAAATTATGTACAAGGACACTTGGTATAATTGATAACAAAATATTAAAACCTTGGGTTACGCTCAGTCGACATCCTGGTGTAATTATTAAACAAAGTATTAAAATCTTGTTACAGTTTAAGTCCCCAATTAGTGGAATATTTAACTTCGGGTATAAGGATAATTTGACGAGGATACTCGCACTTTATATTTATGACTGATGGACTGTTATGGACAAAAACCAGACGGACATATTAAATAATCCAGGACAAAGGACAATTAACCCATGGGCATAAAACTAAAATCAACACGTCAAACATCATGATTACGGAAGTTTAAATAAGCATAATTCTTTTATTTCATATTTAATTTCCTTTATTTTATATTTAATTGCACTTCTAATTATCGCATTTTTATTTTTATTGTATTTAATTGCACTTTTAATTATCGTACTTTTTAATTATCGCAAGTTTATTTTATCGCACTTTTATTATTCGCAATTTCATTATCGTTATTTACTTTACGCTTTAAATTAAGTCTTTTATTTATTATTTTACATTTGGTTTTAACTGCGACTAAAGTTTTAAAATCGACAAACCGGTCATTAAACGGTAAAAACCCCCCTTTTTAATAATAATATTACTTATATATATATATTTGTATTTTTATAAAAGTAAACTAATATAGCGTTAAGCTTTGTTTAAAGATTTCCCTGTGGAACGAACCGGACTTACTAAAAACTACACTACTTTACGATTAGGTACACTGCCTATAAGTGTTGTAGCAAGGTTTAAGTATATCCATTCTATAAATAAATAAATATCTTGTGTAAAATTGTATCGTATTTAATAAGTATTTCCTTGTAAAATTTAATAGTATTTTATATACACCTCGCGAAACATCACTATTCCCGACGATTCAAGAACAATTGTTTGTAAATATATATATATATATATATATATATATATATATATATATATATATATATATATATATATATATATATATATATATATATATATATATATATAATGTATGTATTGAAAATAATAAAAGATAATTTAAATCATTAGCAATTAAATATGTAAAATAAGATCATCTATACATATATATGATTTTTACGTAAAATTATTATTATATGTATTTTATAATTCAATTATATTATTATATAAAATAAGTATTACATAATGTAAAGTCAATATATTATATGTAATTACAAGTCAAAGTATAAAGTGTTATATTAATAATATGATCATTTTATTAACATTAGTATTACTAATATTATTATTTCTAACATATATATATATATATATATATATATATATATATATATATATATATATATATATATATATATATATATATATATATATAGATACATACATACATACATAAAATAGAAACATGTAACTTATTATATCTTCATTATTATTAGATATTATTATTAAAGTATATAAAAAAATTTAATACTCATTATTATTATGTAGTTATATCATATAATCTATAATATGCAATACAATTATATTAAATATAGTTGTTATAGTGGCATCTTATTACTTTTAATATTAATATAAACTAGTGTTATTAATATTCTTGTTTTAAAAATATAAAATATAGATATAAAATTTGATATATATATATATAAATAATATTATTACTAATATTATTAACAATACTAATATAATTAGTATTATTATTATTATTATTATTATTATTATTATTATAATTATCATTAGAAATATTTTTATCAACTTCATTAAAATTTGTATTGTTATTATTATTACTTTTATTATTATTATTATTAACAATAATATTATTATTATTAATATTTTTATTTAGATTATTATTAATATAATTATAATTATAATCATTAATTAATTAATAAAAATTATATAAAATCACTCGTACGATTCTTTTGGATCCAATTCAGTTTCACGTTATAATCAAACTGTGTTTGATTTTGTTTCTGTCCCAAGAATCGTACCAATCCAACTCTTAGGACAAAAACCGTTACCCATCTTACTCAGCTTTTAATTTTTTTCATTTTTTATTCTTGCTACGGATTGATCCTATCGACCACTATAGGATTCAAGACAATATTGAAACAAATATATAAGCTATATCAGTCCTTCAATACATATATAATATCTCTAATCACAGTAACTCGAAAATTAAAAAAACAAAAAACTTTCAGAACTGAAGCAACACCCCTGTTCTTGACCAATTTTATCAATAGCTCGATTACGAATCAAACTTCAAAATCCATTAATGTAGTTTTGTTAGAAATTCTTCACTCAAGCTTTTTGTAAAGTTTCAAAACCCAATTCAAGCTATCGAGTTCTAATTTTGGAGTCAAAGCTCGATTTTCAAAAAGTCAAACAAATTGTTCATGGAAAAATTCGAATTCGTTTTTATGTTTCATGTTAAATTGAAGGTTCAAAAAGTTTCTAATAATCATTGGGAACCTTTTTCATGTAGAAGTCGTGATTCAAAACGTTCTAAAAACTCGAAGTTGATTTCAAGTTTACAAATGGGTATATATGGCTGTTGTACAAATTTTTTTTTTTGATTTATTCTGTTTAATTAATTCAACTACCAATGAAGTTTGATTCTATTCCAGATTAACGTTTTAAAACAACACTTTAAATGTTATTAAGATTAGTTTATGGTTTTGATTCGATTATGAAGAAGATGAAAAGGGATTATAGATAAAACGTGTTAAATAAAATTTGCTGGGAGATATATTAGTAAAAACAGAAAACAGGTCGATGGTTACCAGGTTTTGTTGAGGAACGAGGGGTCTAAGGTTCAATTCCGGGCTGGGATATAAAATTTTTTTGAAAGCTTATTAAGGTAGTCCTTTTATTTCCATTATTATTATTATTATTATTATTATTATTATTATTATTATTATTATTATTATTATTATTATTATTATTATTATTATTATTATTATTATTATTAGTATTATTATTGATTAATACTAGTTATTATTATTGTTATTGTTATTGTTATGATAAGTATTATTATTATTAACATTATTATTACGATTATTATTATTGTTATTATTAGTATTGTTATTATTAGTATTATAACTACGAATATTATTATTATTACTAACAAAGGTATTAACTAGCAAATATTGTTATTATCATAAATATAACCACAATTATAATTTTTAATATTATGGTTAAGTTAATTATTAGTATTAATATAATAAAGCAATTACATATTATTATCATTAAAATGAGTATTATTGTTATAACCATAATTATTATTATCATCATTAATATTATTACTAAAATTATTATTATTATTATCACTAATATTAATATTAGTATCACTTTTATAATTATTAGTATTATTATCATTAACATAGGTATAATTATCAACAATATCATCATTATTATTATTATTAGTATTATAATTACTAATAAAGTTATTATTATTATTTTTAGTAACTTATTATTATCAAAACTACCATTTTTAACAAATAAATATTATTTTCATAAAAGATACTTATTACATTTACGATAATTGATAATGCTAAAAACGAACATATATTTCATAGCATTATTCCTCAAGAAAGACAAGCTTTTAGTTGCAATTGTTCTATTTACAAGAGATATTCGTTTAAATAATAAAAGGTGAAGACAAAAGACAGATTCGACGAATTGAAGACACAAACGACCAAAAAGCTCAAAAGAACAAAAGACAATCAAAAAGGTTCCAATTATTGATAAGAAACGTCTCGAAATTACAGAAGTACAAGATTCAAAACGCAAAGTACAAAATATAAAATTGTACGCAAGGACGTTCGAAAATCCGGAACCGGGACCAGAGTCAACTCTTAACGCTCGACGCAACGGACTAAAAATTACAAGTTAACTATGTATATAAATATAATATAATATATAATTAATTATATTAATTATATATATATTATATATATATAATAAAAACCGTCGGCAGCAAGAAACTCCAAGGGTGTGAGCTGTAAATACCTCTCCGCGACTCGCGGAGTTTTAAGGGCATTTTGCCGCGAGTCGCGGAGCCCCAAAAATCAAGTCTGGCTATAAAGCAAACCGAATTCTGATCAAATTTCATATCTTATTTCTCTATCTCTCTCAATATATACATAATATATATATATTTATATTTTAATTTTAATTTTAATTTTAAATCCTAATAATAAGGGTATGTTAGCGAATGTTGTAAGGGTGTAAGTCGAAATTCTGTCCGTGTAACGCTACGCTATTTTTAATCATTGTAAGTTATGTTCAACCTTTTTACATTAATGTCTCGTAGCTAAGTTATTATTATGCTTATTTAAAACGAAGTAATCATGATGTTGGGCTAATTACTAAAATTGGGTAATTGGACTTTGTACCATAATTGGGGTTTGGATAAAAGAACGACACTTGTGGAAACTAGACTATGGGCTATTAATGGGCTTTATATTTGTTTAACTAAATGAAAATTTGTTAATGTTAATATAAAGATTTACAATTGGGCGTCCCTATAAATTACCATATACACTCGATCGGACACGATGGGCGGGGTATTTATATGTACGAATAATCGTTCATTTAACCGGACACGGGAATGGATTAATAGCCACTAGAATAATTAAAACAGGGGTGAAATTACATTCAAGGGTAATTGGTGTAATTGTTAACAAAGTAGTAAAACCTTGGTTTACACGCAGTCGATAACCTGGTGTATTCATTAAACAAAGTATTAAAACCTTGTTACAATTCGAATCCCCAATTAGTTGGAATATTTATCTTCGGGTATAATAATAATTTGACAAGGACACTTGCAATTTATATTTATGACTGATGGACTGTTATGGACAAAAACCAGACGGACATATTGAATAATCCAGGACAAAGGACAATTAACCCATGGGCATAAAACTAAAATTAACACGTCAAACATCATGATTACGGAAGTTTAAATAAGCATAATTCTTTTATTTCATATTTAATTTCCTTTATTTTATATTTAATTGCACTTCTAATTATCGCACTTTTATTATTTGTTATTTAATCGCACTTTTAATTATCGTACTTTTTAATTATCGCAATTTTTAATTATCGCAATTTTATTATTCGCAATTTCATTATTGTTATTTACTTTACGCTTTAATTTAAGTCTTGTATTTATTTTATATTTTACATTAGGTTTTAACTGCGACTAAAGTCTTAAAATCGACAAACCGGTCATTAAACGGTAAAAACCCCCCTTTATAATAATAATATTACTTATATATATTTGTATTTTTATAAAAGTAAACTAATATAGCGTTGAGCTTTGTTTAAAGATTTCCCTGTGGAACGAACCGGACTTACTAAAAACTACACTACTGTACGATTAGGTACACTGCCTATAAGTGTTGTAGCAAGGTTTAAGTATATCCATTCTATAAATAAATAAATATTTTGTGTAAAATTAAACATAACTTACAATGATTAAAAATAGCGTAGCGTTACACGGACAGAATTTCGACTTACACCCTTACAACATTCGCTAACATACCCTTATTATTAGAATTATAATTAAAATTAAAATTAAAATATAAATATATATATATATATTACGTATATATTGAGAGAGAGATGAAATAAACGATTTTAAAATAGTTTATATTTTACTAGGAAAAACTATTAAATACGATACAATTTTACACAAGATATTTATTTATTTATAGAATGGATATACTTAAACCTTGCTACAACACTTATAGGCAGTGTACCTAATCGTACAGTAGTGTAGTTTTTAGTAAGTCCGGTTCGTTCCACAGGAAAATCTTTAAACAAAGCTCAACGCTATATTAGTTTACTTTTATAAAAATACAAATATATATAAGTAATATTATTATTATAAAGGGGGGTTTTTACCGTTTAATGACCGGTTTGTCGATTTTAAGACTTTAGTCGCAGTTAAAACCTAATGTAAAATATAAAATAAATACAAGTCTTAAATTAAAGCGTAAAGTAAATAACAATAATGAAATTGCGAATAATAAAATTGCGATAATTAAAAATTGCGATAATTAAAAAGTACGATAATTAAAAGTGCGATTAAATAACAAATAATAAAAGTGCGATAATTAGAAGTGCAATTAAATATAAAATAAAGGAAATTAAATATGAAATAAAAGAATTATGCTTATTTAAACTTCCGTAATCATGATGTTTGACGTGTTAATTTTAGTTTTATGCCCATGGGTTAATTGTCCTTTGTCCTGGATTATTCAATATGTCCGTCTGGTTTTTGTCCATAACAGTCCATCAGTCATAAATATAAATTGCAAGTGTCCTTGTCAAATTATTATTATACCCGAAGATAAATATTCCAACTAATTGGGGATTCGAATTGTAACAAGGTTTTAATACTTTGTTTAATGAATACACCAGGTTATCGACTGCGTGTAAACCAAGGTTTTACTACTTTGTTAACAATTACACCAATTACCCTTGAATGTAATTTCACCCCTGTTTTAATTATTCTAGTGGCTATTAATCCATTCCCGTGTCCGGTTAAATGAACGATTATTCGTACATATAAATACCCCGCCCATCGTGTCCGATCGAGTGTATATGGTAATTTATAGGGACGCCCAATTGTAAATCTTTATATTAACATTAACAAATTTTCATTTAGTTAAACAAATATAAAGCCCATTAATAGCCCATAGTCTAGTTTCCACAAGTGTCGTTCTTTTATCCAAACCCCAATTATGGTACAAAGCCCAATTACCCAATTTTAGTAATTAGCCCAACATCATGATTACTTCGTTTTAAATAAGCATAATAATAACTTAGCTACGAGACATTAATGTAAAAAGGTTGAACATAACTTACAATGATTAAAAATAGCGTAGCGTTACACGGACAGAATTTCGACTTACACCCTTACAACATTCGCTAACATACCCTTATTATTAGGATTTAAAATTAAAATTAAAATTAAAATTAAAATTAAAATTAAAATATATATATATATATCGTATATATTGAGAGAGATAGAGAAATAAGATATGAAATTTGATCAGAATTCGGTTTGCTTTATAGCCAGACTTGATTTTTGGGGCTCCGCGACTCGCGGCAAAATGCCCTTAAAACTCCGCGAGTCGCGGAGAGGTATTTACAGCTCACACCCTTGGAGTTTCTTGCTGCCGACGGTTTTTATTATATATATATAATATATATATAATTAATATAATTAATTATATATTATATTATATTTATATACATAGTTAACTTGTAATTTTTAGTCCGTTGCGTCGAGCGTTAAGAGTTGACTCTGGTCCCGGTTCCGGATTTTCGAACGTCCTTGCGTACAATTTTATATTTTGTACTTTGCGTTTTGAATCTTGTACTTCTGTAATTTCGAGACGTTTCTTATCAATAATTGGAACCTTTTTGATTGTCTTTTGTTCATTTGAGCTTTTTGGTCGTTTGTGTCTTCAATTCGTCGAATCTGTCTTTTGTCTTCACCTTTTATTATTTAAACGAATATCTCTTGTAAATAGAACAATTGCAACTAAAAGCTTGTCTTTCTTGAGGAATAATGCTATGAAATATATGTTCGTTTTTAGCATTATCAAATATTCCCACACTTGAGCGTTGCTTGTCCTCAAGCAATATCGTCTTGAAATACTAGAATCACTTCTTTATTCTTCACACTTTGTACATCAGTGATTTCTATACGGCGGTATAAACAATGGTAGTAACGATATGGTTTACAGTCCCACATGACTATAAAAATTTAGATCCATTAAGGAAATTGGATCTTTATGAAAACATTTGATCTTTTGAAATCTAGTTTTTTTTTTTTTTTTACCCTAGATAAGTTTTCCGGAATAACCCTTTACCGGTGTTTGCAAAATATTTTTGTGGGTTTGGTGGGTTTCAGATTTGAAAATTTTAGCTCAAAACTTGCGGTTTTGTGTCACCCACTTGCTAACCTTGTATTTGGAAAGCAACACGTCCAGTTTACTTGTTCCGTATATTACCTTTCGGCAAACTACCTTCCGGTTGTAAAGGAAAGCGTTGAACAAGCAACTGTTAAGGCAATGTCCCGTGACATGCTTTTGATTATGGTCTATAACGTGTCGGACGCAATTACTATCCTTGGTAGGAGCAATAGTAAAGCTCACCCTTATAATTTTTCGGTCTGGCACAAGGTCCTGTCTTTGACCATGCTATGCAACCACCGTTCTTACGGTTGACACCCGATTTAGTTCAAGTGACCTAATGAATTCCAGGTGAATTCCTAGGATTTTACGTTCAATGGTAATGAACGCATTGAAAATAGGGTTTTCGGAAAACAAATCGGTTTATAATTAATTTTTTTTTTTATCAAAATATTTTCTCGTTTAAGCTCGAGTTTAGATATCATTGAATTCCATGAGTTTGAATTCTCAATCTTTAAGGTCAATCTCTAGGATTGAGTAATATCAGTCTTAAAAGCTGATTTTTAATCTTTAAGGAGATTATCCTTTCTGGGGATCTGATTCATTAGTCTTATCCAGCTAATTTGCATGGTGCCCCCCCATTGTACGAGATAAATCCTTCTCATGGTTAGGATAAATCTGACCACTTGGCGACCCTGTTTAATGCTGAGGTCCGTGGATTTCCTGCTGATTTTAGAGATGACTTTTCTAGATTTTTCGTCAACCTACAGCTGGTCTGGACGACAACTTCATGACCTAAATCAAGAAGCGCGTGTCTTTTTTGGAAGACTTTACTTCCTTTTAATGATGGAATTGATTCATCGTGTAGATCCATCTCTTCTTCGGGTAAAACAGTTTAGTTTAGTTCAAAGCAAAAGTATTTTCAGTTATTTGTTACAAATATATGTGGCATATGTTTAAAATAACTTGGTAAATTTTCCCACACTTGGCTTTTTATTTTTTTTTCTTTTTATCGTCCTCTATTCCATTTTAAATGAATTTTAACATTTTAGTTTGTTTCTCAATTTATGTCCTTTCCGAGGTAACAATAATTTCGGTGTTAAAACCTAGTTTTATCGTTCATAAATATGTATAAACATGATTTTGAATTCATTTAATTGAAAATTTTGAAAATTTTTACTAGAATTGGGTAGTTAGTATATAAGACTAGGGCTGTTCTTTTTTATCAGAGAGCACTAGATTCTAATACAACTACTGCTTTACTAGTATTTTTAATGGTAACCAAGTGTTTAATATAAAAAATTTTAAAATCCGAAAGAATTTAATCCCTTCCCACACTTAAGATCTTGCAATGCCCTCATTTGCAAGAAATCAGTAACAATTTAACTTATTGAGGGTGATTTGTGTGAAAATGATTAAATTTTACCAAAGTTTCCAAATATATTGGTGTTTGTTTGCTGAATGATAAATGGTGCATGTCATTTGTTCATTCCGTCTTGTTGTTATTTCACATATATTTTGCATCTTGTCGTCAAAATTAGTTGCTTTTGCTGAACTTAATGCCAGTCTTTGAAAATGCGTTGTTTTACCCTGTTGTGTACATAAAAATAACTTTGATGTGAAGCGAGGTGTATATAAAATAGCTTATATTTTACTAGGAAAACTATTAAATACGATACAATTTTACACAAGATATTTATTTATTTATAGAATGGATATACTTAAACCTTGCTACAACACTTATAGGCAGTGTACCTAATCGTACAGTAGTGTAGTTTTTAGTAAGTCCGGTTCGTTCCACAGGGAAATCTTTAAACAAAGCTCAACGCTATATTAGTTTACTTTTATAAAAATACAAACATATATATAAGTAATATTATTATTATAAAGGGGGGTTTTTACCGTTTAATGACCGGTTTGTCGATTTTAAGATTTTAGTCGCAGTTAAAACCTAATGTAAAATATAAAATAAATACAAAACTTAAATTAAAGCGTAAAGTAAATAACGATAATGAAATTGCGAATAATAAAAATGCGAGAAAATAAAATTGCGATAATTAAAAAGTACGATAATTAAAAGTGCGATTAAATAACAATAAATAAAAATGCGATAATTAGAAGTGCAATTAAATATAAAATAAAGGAAATTAAATATGAAATAAAAGAATTATGCTTATTTAAACTTCCGTAATCATGATGTTTGACGTGTTAATTTTAGTTTTATGCCCATGGGTTAATTGTCCTTTGTCCTGGATTATTTAATATGTCCGTCTGGTTTTTGTCCATAACAGTCCATCAGTCATAAATATAAATTGCAAGTGTCCTTGTCAAATTATTATTATACCCGGAGTTAAATATTCCAACTAATTGGGGATTCGAATTGTAACAAGGTTTTAATACTTTGTTTAATGAATACACCAGGTTATCGACTGCGTGTAAACCAAGGTTTTACTACTTTGTTAACAATTACACCAATTACCCTTGAATGTAATTTCACCCCTGTTTTAATTATTCTAGTGGCTATTAATCCATTCCCGTGTCCGGTTAAATGAACGATTATTCGTACATATAAATACCCCGCCCATCGTGTCCGATCGAGTGTATATGGTAATTTATAGGGACGCCCAATTGTAAATCTTTATATTAACATTAACAAACTTTCATTTAGTTAAACAAATATAAAGCCCATTAATAGCCCATAGTCTAGTTTCCACAAGTGTCGTTCTTTTATCCAAACCCCAATTATGGTACAAAGCCCAATTACCCAATTTTAGTAATTAGCCCAACATCATGATTACTTCGTTTTAAATAAGCATAATAATAACTTAGCTACGAGACATTAATGTAAAAAGGTTGAACATAACTTACAATGATTAAAAATAGCGTAGCGTTACACGGACAGAATTTCGACTTACACCCTTACAACATTCGCTAACATACCCTTATTATTAGGATTTAAAATTAAAATTAAAATTAAAATATAAATATATATATATATATATCGTATATATTGAGAGAGATAGAGAAATAGAATATGAAATTTGATCAGAATTCGGTTTGCTTTATAGCCAGACTTGATTTTTGGGGCTCCGCGACTCGCGGCAAAATGCCCTTAAAACTCCGCGAGTCGCGGAGAGGTATTTACAGCTCACACCCTTGGAGTTTCTTGCTGCCGACGGTTTTTATTATATATATATAATATATATATAATTAATATAATTAATTATATATTATATTATATTTATATACATAGTTAACTTGTAATTTTTAGTCCGTTGCGTCGAGCGTTAAGAGTTGACTCTGGTCCCGGTTCCGGATTTTCGAACGTCCTTGCGTACAATTTTATATTTTGTACTTTGCGTTTTGAATCTTGTACTTCTGTAATTTCGAGACGTTTCTTATCAATAATTGGAACCTTTTTGATTGTCTTTTGTTCTTTTGAGCTTTTTGGTCGTTTGCGTCTTCAATTCGTCGAATCTGTCTTTTGTCTTCACCTTTTATTATTTAAACGAATATCACTTGTAAATAGAACAATTGCAACTAAAAGCTTGTCTTTCTTGAGGAATAATGCTATGAAATATATGTTCGTTTTTAGCATTATCAAATATTCCCACACTTGAGCGTTGCTTGTCCTCAAGCAATATTGTCTTGAAATACTAGAATCACTTCTTTATTCTTCACACTTTGTACATCAGTGATTTCTATACGGCGGTATAAACAATGGTAGTAACGATATGGTTTACAGTCCCACATGACTATAAAAATTTAGATCCATTAAGGAAATTGGATCTTTATGAAAACATTTGATCTTTTTGAAAATTAAATCTAGTTTTTACCCTAGATAAGTTTTCCGGAATAACCCTTTACCGGTGTTTGCAAAATATTTTTGTGGGTTTGGTGGGTTTCAAATTTGAAAATTTTAGCTCAAAACTTGCGGTTTTGTGTCACCCACTTGCTAACCTTGTATTTGGAAAGCAACACGTCCAGTTTACTTGTTCCGTATATTACCTTTCGGCAAACTACCTTCCGGTTGTAAAGGAAAGCGTTGAACAAGCAACTGTTAAGGCAATGTCCCGTGACATGCTTTTGATTATGGTCTATAACGTGTCGGACGCAATTACTATCCTTGGTAGGAGCAATAGTAAAGCTCACCCTTATAATTTTTTGGTCTGGCACAAGGTCCTGTCTTTGACCATGCTATGCAACCACCGTTCTTACGGTTGACACCCGATTTAGTTCAAGTGACCTAATGAATTCCAGGTGAATTCCTAGGATTTTACGTTCAATGGTAATGAACGCATTGAAAATAGGGTTTTCAGAAAACAAATCGGTTTATAATTTTTTTTTATCAAAATATTTTCTCGTTTAAGCTCGAGTTTAGATATCATTGAATTCCATGAGTTTGAATTCTCAATCTTTAAGGTCAATCTCTAGGATTGAGTAATATCAGTCTTAAAAGCTGATTTTTAATCTTTAAGGAGATTATCCTTTCTGGGGATCTGATTCATTAGTCTTATCCAGCTAATTTGCATGGTGCCCCCCCATTGTACGAGATAAATCCTTCTCATGGTTAGGATAAATCTGACCACTTGGCGACCCTGTTTAATGCTGAGGTCCGTGGATTTCCTGCTGATTTTAGAGATGACTTTTCTAGATTTTTCGTCAACCTACAGCTGGTCTGGACGACAACTTCATGACCTAAATCAAGAAGCGCGTGTCTTTTTCGGAAGACTTTACTTCCTTTTAATGATGGAATTGATTCATCGTGTAGATCCATCTCTTCTTTTCTTTCATCGGGTAAAACAGTTTAGTTTAGTTCAAAGCAAAAGTATTTTCAGTTATTTGTTACAAATATATGTGGCATATGTTTAAAATAACTTGGTAAATTTTCCCACACTTGGCTTTTTATTTTTATTTTTTTTTTATCGTCCTCTATTCCATTTTAAATGAATTTTAACATTTTAGTTTGTTTCTCAATTTATGTCCTTTCCGAGGTAACAATAATTTCGGTGTTAAAACCTAGTTTTATCGTTCATAAATATGTATAAACATGATTTTGAATTCATTTAATTGAAAATTTTGAAAATTTTTACTAGAATTGGGTAGTTAGTATATAAGACTAGGGCTGTTCTTTTTTATCAGAGAGCACTAGATTCTAATACAACTACTGCTTTACTAGTATTTTTAATGGTAACCAAGTGTTTAATATAAAAAATTTTAAAATCCGAAAGAATTTAATCCCTTCCCACACTTAAGATCTTGCAATGCCCTCATTTGCAAGAAATCAGTAACAATTTAAATTATTGAGGGTGATTTGTGTGAAAATGATTAAATTTTTACCAAAGTTTCCAAATATATTGGCGTTTGTTTGCTGAATGATAAATGGTGCACATCATTTGTTCATTCCGTCTTGTTGTTATTTCACATGTATTTTGCATCTTGTCGTCAAAATTAGTTGCTTTTGCTGAACTTAATGCCAGTCTTTGAAAATGCGTTGTTTTACCCTGTTGTGTACATAAGATAAACTGCAAACATATATACATATTTTTGAAGTTTGGTATATTACCCCACATTCAAAAATTATTAAAATCTAAGAATAAAAGTTAGATAATTATAAAAATGATTACAATATTAACAAAAATATTAAATGTATCAATAATTACAAATTACAAAATAATAAAAAATAATAAGTAAACTAAGGATGATATTGGTACCAATAGGGGTTCCACGCATAACCATAAGTGCTATAGAATGCTTCGGCAGGGTCATACGTAGGATATGGTGGCTGCATCTCTATCGACCAAGGAGGGAAGACGGGTTTCGGTGTAGGAATATAGTTTCTACCTATATGTTGGCAATGCGCTATGATCTGGTTCTGATGAACTTGCCAATCTTCAAATGCTCTCTGTCTAGCATTTTCGTATTCCTGAGAAGCTATAAACCTATGCATTTCTTGCATCTCATTCCCCCCTCCTACATTACCTTGTTCCTGGTTTCTCTCCACCTGTGGATGTCTACCATTGTATCGTACTGCGGCGTTATTTCGCCGCTTCAAAACTTTCGCACCATGGTATACATTTAAACCTATAGTGTCGCGGGGTTCCGGCTCTTCTACTAATAATCCCCCCCGACTTATATCCACACCGAGATATTCACCAATCAAAGTAATAAAAATACCACCTCCTATTATGCTATGTGGACGCATCCCCCGAACCATAGCTGATAAATAATAACCCACACAATATGGTATACTTACAGCGCTGTGTGGGTCTCGAATACACATATGGTAAAACAAATATTGTTCATTTACCTTTTCTTTGTTTTTACCCCTTTGTGTAATCGAATTAGCTAAAAACCTATGTATTACTCTTAATTCGGCTCTATCTATATCCAAATAAGAGTAGTTTCCCCCTTTGAAACGGTGATGGCTTGTCATTTGACTCCACACACCGTGTGTATCAAAATTCTCATCTATCTTTCTACCGTTTAGTATCAATCCTCTACAATCGGCAGACGCTAATTCCTCAGGCGTATATATACGTAAAGCCTGAGCCATGTCTAGTAAAGACATGTGGCGCATCGAACCGCCTAACAAAAATCTAATAAAAGAACGATCGGTTAAACTAGCTACCCGATCATTCAACTCTATACTACATAACAACTCTTCACACCATACTTTATATACAGGTCTGCGTATGGTGAATAAACATATCCAGTCATTAAAAGAAGAATTACCATACCTCTGTACCAGTAATTCCCTAATTGGCCCGGCCAATTCTACAGCTTCTAAGGGTCCCCATTCTATGACCCTCGGTACCTCAACAACCTTGGAATGAAGAGTATGCAAACCCCGTTGATATTTTGGATAATCTATCCAAAGTCTGTCAAATCTCAGGTTCGGGTGCAACTGTTCCAAGTGCATATCTGAAAAGGTCATGACTGGATGAGGTACATCCTGCTTGTAGTAGTTATCTACCTCCTGTTGTTCCAAGTTCTCAGCAGGAGCATGGCGGGCTTGGGATGAAGATTCACCCCTTTCATTCTGCAAAACACATCAAACACAAATTTTGTGCATCCAAATATGCATTAGTGTCAGCAAAATCATCAATCAAAATAATTACAATGACATTATCAATTTATATCAAACTTAAGCTTATTTTCACATTTTTATCAAATCTACACTTTTTCAAATAAGCATATACGAAAATTTTCGCCAAGTTCATAAGCATTCAACTCAAATAACATGTCAAAATAATCATTACTAGCAAATAAACAAGTCTCAAATGGCATTATCTTTCAAAAATCAAGTTCATGAATTTTGGACTTGAAAAAGTCCACTTTAATTCTCAAAATCATGTTTAGGCTCAAAGTTTGGATCATTTAACTACCTAGACATGTTACACTACTCAATTTAGCAACAATTCATGACAAAAATCGGCCATAACCTGTTTATATCAAAAAGCCCCAAATTGCTCAAGAACACAAACCCTAGATTATTCAAAATTTGAAGTTTAAGGCTTCTAATCATGTTAAACAGCATCAATCTAGGTTATACAAGCATAATACATAAACAATTTAAGTCTAATTACACTAAAAAGCATCAAAATCAAATTGGGGAAAAATTAGCTCAAGAACACCTAATTTCGAATTAAATGGTGTTTAGGTGTAGAAATTTACCGTTTTTCTTGAGTAGTTCTTAGATATCATCCTTCTCAACATGATTTTAGCAAAAAATTTGATGATTTAACGGTTAAAAATTGGGATTTTTGGGGGTGATTTTCGGGTTTTTTCGCAGCTATTTCGCTGTGTTTTTGTGTGTTTTTGTGTGTGGGAGAGTGAACTGATCGTTCAGCTCTTTTATTTTTTTCTGATTTTTGATCCCTCCGCGAGTCGCGGAGGTTTTGCACTGCAAACTCCGCGAGTCGCGGAGTTTATCCTTTTTTTTTTTTTTTTTTTTTTTTTTTTATATAATCTTTAACTTATAAAACAATTAAGAAATTAATTTTAAAATTTTGTTTCCCTTGTTATTTAGGACGAGGTCGTTTCGGATCGATGTCCTAGTCCGTTCCTCGACAAAATTTTAAAATTTGTCTTTTTGTAGCGATTGTTTTAAAAGCTAAGATTTTTGGGTTTTTTTTTAATGTTTTTGGCATACTTTAAATCAATAAGATTAAAAATATTGATAATAAAAGTTCTCGTCCCTCCCTCGGGTAAAGCAATTTCGGTTCAAAGACCTAGTCTTCAACTTACGACGAAATTAAAAATCATATTCTTAACTTAATGAGATAAAGTAAATTTTTGTTTTTAAATTCACACAACTTAAATATAAAATTCAAAATTAAAAATTAAAAATTCACACCAAACTTAAAATTTGAAATGCATAAAATTAAAAATTTCATATTTTAAAAATTAAAAATTCACACCAAACTTATATTAATTTTTCAAATATTTACAATTTTAAATATATTGTTTTTACAGAGTTTACAATATTAATTTAAGATTTAAATATTAATTTTAAAAATATGGTAAAAATAAAATTAAAAATCTTTTTGTCTTTTTATCCCACTTTAATCAATCAAATATTATCAAAAATATGCGCCCCTCTTTTCGGTAAAGTAATTTCGGTTCCAAGACCTAATTTAACTCATGACGAATTTTTGAAATATTTTGGGTTGATTGATTAAAGATATTTATACCTTAAGAATAAACGTTAAATTTCGCAGTGATGTAATAAATTTTTGAACGATATCAATAATTTCGGTCGCCAAACCTAATTTTATTTAATACCAATTTAATACTTTTTAGCGAACAAATTAGCGTTTATTATCAAAAGGTTAAAAATAAAAATAAAAATAAAAATAAAAACTGTACAGACATACCTGTTAAATAGATTTCTTAGTTATATGATCTATTATATTCATAAGATAGTCGGTTTAATTGGTTTTCCATGGCTGCATAGGCGTAACCTCGAGCATTCTTTGTCTTTTCTTCTAAACATATGAACGGTCCGTCTCTGCATAAAGTAACAAATTCGGTATTTGAATAGGTTTGATTATTTGAACATTTACCTCCATGTGACCATTTTCCGCATTTGTGACATCGTTCTAGGTGTCGTGCTCTTCTTTTCGCTGCGGATTTTGATTTTTCTTTACCAAATTGTAACTTATTATCTTCGCATCTGGATCCTTTTCTAACTCCGTCCATTCTTTCTCTGATTACTGATACTAATTCACTCGGTAGTATGTCATTATTACGTTTAGTGATCAAAGCGTGTAGCATTAGACCATGGTTTAGTTCACAGGCAGTCTTCATTTCGTAAAAACCTAAAAAAAATAAAAATTCAGAATGGGGGGAGAAGACTAGTTCTTTAGGGTCTGCTAGGGAAAGACCATACGTGTTCTATTTTCGAGAACTACACGAAAACAGATAATCTAACTCTAACAGAAATACATATTATCCTTTAAAGACTTGATTCTCCCCACACTTAGTTAGTTGTGGTGTCGAAATTGTGATTAACTTCGTTGTCGACTTCCATTGGACCATGTATGTAATGTTTAACTCTGTGACCATTAACTTTAAATTCAATCCCATTTGAATTTATCAATTCTATCGTTCCGTATGGGAAAACTCTTTTGACTATGAATGGTCCAGACCATCTTGATTTCAATTTTCCAGGAAATAGCTTGAATCGTGAATTGAAAAGAAGAACTCTGTCTCCTTCTTTAAATTCTTTTGAACTTCTGATTCTTTTATCATGCCATTTCTTCGTTCTTTCTTTATAGATTAACGAATTTTCGTATGCTTCATGTCTTAATTCTTCTAATTCGTTTAGTTGACTTAATCGTAGACGTCCGGCTTCATGTAAATCAAGATTACATGTCTTCAAAGCCCAAAATGCTTTGTGTTCAATTTCTACTGGAAGATGACATGCTTTTCCATACACAAGTCTAAAAGGTGTGGTTCCAATTGGAGTTTTGTAGGCTGTTCTAAAAGCCCAGAGTGCATCCTCCAATTTAATGGACCATTCCTTTGAATTTGATCCTACGGTTTTCTCTAGAATACGTTTTAAAGCTCGGTTGGTATTTTCAACTTGTCCACTTGTTTGTGGATGATATGCGGTGGAGATTTTATGAGTTACTCCATATCTTTTAAGAATTTTCTCAAGTTGATTATTACAGAAATGAGTACCCCGATCACTTATTAAAGCTTTCGGTGTTCCAAACCTTGCAAAAAGACGTTTTAAAAAGTTGACTACAACTCGTGCATCGTTAGTTGGGAGAGCTTGTGCTTCCGCCCATTTAGATACATAATCAATGGCTACGAGTATATATAGATTATTATGAGATTTTGGAAATGGACCCATAAAGTCAATACCCCAAATGTCAAATACTTCACATACTTGGATGACATTTTGTGGCATTTCATCACGTTGACTTATTTTTCCGGTCCTTTGACATGCATCACAGGATTTGCAAAGAAGGTGTGCGTCTTTGTAAATTGTAGGCCAATAGAATCCAGCTTCATAAACTTTTCTTGCTGTTAGTTGAGGCCCATAATGCCCTCCTGTTGGTCCTGTGTGACAATGGTTTAAAATTTTACTAGCTTCATTTCCAAATACACATCGGCGTATTATTCCATCGGGACAACTTTTAAACAGATGTGGATCTTCCCAGAAATAGTGTTTTATATCACTGAAGAATTTCTTTCGTCTTTGGTACGATAATCCTTTTTCAAGGAATCCACAAACTAAGTAGTTTGCATAGTCTGCAAACCATGGGATTTCTTTATAATCTATCTTCAATAGATATTCATCAGGAAAGTTGTCTTGTATGGCCGATTCATTCAGAACTTCTAATTCGGGATTTTCAAGACGAGAAAGATGATCAGCGGCGAGATTTTCTGCTCCCTTTTTATCTCGGATTTCAATATCAAACTCTTGTAAGAGTAAGATCCAACGGATTAATCTTGGTTTAGCATCTTGTTTTGAAAATAGGTATCTAAGAGCAGAATGGTCGGTATAGACCACCGTTTTTGCTAGAACGAGATATGATCGAAATTTGTCAAAAGCAAAGACAATAGCAAGGAGTTCTTTTTCAGTAGTTGTATAGTTCGTTTGTGCTCCTTGTAATGTCTTACTAGCATAATATATAGGTTGAAATCGTTTTTCAATCCTTTGTCCTAAAACGGCTCCCATTGCAAAATCACTTGCATCGCACATTAGTTCAAATGGTAGATTCCAATTTGGTGTTATCATGATTGGTGCATTAGTGAGTTTTTCTTTAAGAATATTAAAAGATTTGATACACTCATCTGAAAAGATGAATGGCGCATCCTTTTCTAGGAGTTTATTCATAGGAGTGGCAATTTTAGAAAAATCTTTTATGAAACGTCGGTAAAAACCGGCATGCCCTAGAAAACTCCTAATTCCTCTAACATTGGTGGGATGTGGAAGTTTAGCAATTACATCTACTTTAGCTCTATCCACTTCAATTCCTTCTTTTGAAATTTTATGTCCAAGAACGATGCCTTCTTTAACCATGAAATGGCATTTCTCCCAATTAAGTACTAGATTTGATTTTTCGCATCTAATTAGCATTCGTTCCAGATTAACTAGACATGATTTAAATGTATCACCGAAGACTAAAAAGTCATCCATGAATACTTCCATGCATTCTTCTATCATGTCATGAAAAATCGCCATCATACACCTTTGAAAGGTTGCAGGGGCGTTACAAAGTCCAAATGGCATTCTTTTGTAAGCAAAAGTACCATAAGGGCACGTGAATGTGGTTTTCTCTTGATCTTCGGGTGCTATTGGAATTTGAAAATATCCGGAAAATCCATCTAGAAAACAATAGTAACTATTTCCGGCTAATCTTTCCAACATTTGATCTATGAAAGGTAAGGGAAAGTGATCTTTTCTGGTGGCGTCATTTAATTTTCTATAATCAATACATACACGCCATCCTGTTACAGTCCTAGTAGGAATAAGCTCATTTTTCTCATTTGTAATGACAGTCATACCACCCTTCTTAGGCACGCATTGAACTGGGCTTACCCATGGACTATCAGAAATTGGATATATCAAACCTGTATCTAGCAGTTTAATAATCTCTTTCTTAACTACATCTTGCATATTAGGATTTAGTCTTCGTTGGCGTTGCACATACGTTTTATGACCTTCTTCCATAAGGATTTTATGTGTGCAATACGAAGGACTTATTCCTTTAATATCATGAATCTTCCATGCAATGGCTGGTTTATGAGCTTTCAACACAGAAATGAGTTGTGATTTCTCATTTTCAGTAAGAGAAGACGATATTATTACAGGTAATTCAGATTCACCATGTAAATAAGCGTATTCCAAATGGTTTGGAAGTGGCTTTAACTCTAATTTCGGAGGTTCTTCTATCGATGATTTATATCGATATCTGTCTTCTTCTTTTAGCATTTGAATTTCTTCTGTTGTTGGTTCATATCCATTAGCTATAAGTGTAGCTAACATTTCAGCTTCATCAATTGGTTCATTACCTTCTCCTAAAGAACATTCTCCTGTTCCTTGTAATTCTGGAAATTCTTCTAATAATTCTGCATGCGCATCTATAGTTTGAATATAATAACATGTATCATCTGCAGATTGTGGTTGTTGCATTGCTCTATCAACTGAAAAGGTAACACTCTCATCCTCTATACTTAGGGTCAGTTTCTTACCGAACACGTCTATCATTGCTTTAGCCGTGTTTAAGAATGGTCTTCCTAATATGAGAGGAACTTGAGAATCTTCTTCCATGTCCAAAACAACAAAATCTACTGGAATACTAAAGTACCAACTTTAACTAGCATGTTCTCCATTATCCCTCTAGGATATTTTATTGATCTATCGGCTAGTTGTATGCTTATTCTGGTTGGTTTCAATTCTCCAAGGTCTAGTTTAGCGTATAGTGAATACGGCATTAGATTTATACTAGCACCTAAGTCTGCCAATGCTTCTATTGAACTAAGACTACCCAGAAAACATGGAATTGTAAAACTTCCTGGATCAGATAGTTTTTCTGGTATCTTATTCAACAGCACTGCTGAACAATTAGCATTCATAGTAACAGCCGAGAGTTCTTCCATTTTCTTTCTATTCATGATTAGATCTTTCAAGAATTTAGCATATCTTGGCATTCCTGAAATCACATCAATGAAAGGAAGATTTACATTTATCTGTTTAAACATATCCAAGAATTTGGATTGCTCGGCTTCAAGTTTTTCTTTCTTCATTTTACTCGGATAAGGAAGTGGTGGTTGGTATGGTTTAACATAAGGTTTATCCTTAACTGTGTTATCTTCATTAACCTTTTCAACTACCGGTTCTTTTTCCTTATCTTGATCAGGTTGTGGTTCTTGTGGAGTAGGAATAGTTTCATCAGAAGTTACAGGTATTTCAGGTGGTTTAAGTGTTGTACCACTTCTTGTGGTAATAGCTTTAGCTGTTTCATTCCGGGGGTTAGCATTTGTATCGCTTGGTAGACTTCCCGGTTTTCTTTCACCTATTAACCTTGCTAGGTTACTTACTTCTTGTTCCAGATTTTGAATAGAAGCTTGTTGATTTCTAAATGCTTGAGCATTTTGTTCATTTGTTTGTTTTTGAGATGTGAAAAACTGCGTTTGAGTTTCAACTAGCTTCGTCATCATATCTTCTAAATTCGGCTTTTTATCATCGGTTTGTTGTGGTGGTTTGTTTTGAAAATTCGGTCTTTGCTGATTGTAAGTATTATTGGATACTTGTTGATTGCTAGGACCTTGTTGGTTATTGTATGGAATATTTCGGTTATAATTCTGGTTTTGATTGTAAATCGGTCTTGGCGGTTGATAATTATTCTGATAATTATTTCCAGGCCTTTGGTTTATGTATGAAATATTCTCTCTTTGTTCCATTGTTAATTCAATACTGAGACAATCTTTTGTCAAATGTGGTCCTCCACACTGCTCACAACTAATTCGTATAGCATGAATATCCTTAGTCATCTTTTCCATTCGTCTCTCGAAAGCATCTATCTTTGCGGAAATGGAATCTAAGTTATGGCTAGAATCGGCTCTAGCTGCTTTAGATGATCTAATGATATCTTTTTCTTGATGCCACTCATGTGAGTGGGAAGCAGTGTTATCAATAATTATTTTGGTAAGCATCAGTTTCGGTTTTCTTCATAATAGAACCACCAGCTGCTATATCTATGTCTTTCCTTGTAGTGATGTCGCATCCTCGGTAGAATATTTGTACTATTTGACAGGTGTCTAAACCATGTTGCGGACATCCTCTTAACAACTTTCCATATCTTGTCCACGCCTCATATAGAGTTTCATTTGGCTTCTGTGTGAACGTAACAATTTCTGCTTGAAGTCTTACGGCTTTAGATGCAGGAAAGAATTGTTTAAGAAATTTGTCAATTAAAACATCCCATGTATCGATCGCCCCTTCAGGTAACGATTCCAACCAATCTTTGGCTTCTCCCTTTAAAGTCCAGGGAAATAACATGAGATATATCTGTTCATCCTCCACTTCTCGTATTTTAAATAGTGTGCAGATCCTATTAAAGGTACGTAGATGTTCATTTGGATCTTCCTTTGGCGCACCACTAAATTGGCATTGATTAGTCACCATGTGTAAAATTTGTCCTTTGATTTCATAATCTGGCGCATTAATGTCTGGATGAGTAATTGCGTGACCTTGGCCAGTGCGTTTAGCTCTCATTCGGTCTTCCATACTTAAAGGTTCCAGATTCTCCATAATTGAATTTGTTGAATCGGTATCAATAGATGATTCTGATTTAATAGTTCGTTCCTCAACAATCTCTGTTTGAATGATTGGTGGTTCCGGAGGAAAGTTTAATGGTTCAGGATCTATGAACCGTTCCTGAATATTTTCTGGATTCTCAATTGTGAGGTTGGGTTCAAAAAATGGATTATCGGTAATTTGAACTGAAGTACTTGGTCGACTGGATGACGATTCTAAAGAAAAATCAACGGCGGTTATATTTGTTAAACGATGTCTTGATCGAGTTACAGGTGGTGAACGTACAAAAGGTGATGAACGTCTTGCTCGGTGCATTCACTGAATATCCTATTAGTTTTAAAAAGGAAAGAAAAATTATAATAAGTTATCCAATCAATAGACTTTTCTGATTTTGCCCACGTTTCGAATAGCCAAAAGATGCAGCAGAGGGGCAGGATTCGTTTGGTCTCAATATAATTGAGGACTGTTTGGCTCCAATAACCCGGTCCACGTACAAATCCAACTATTACTACGAACCAGAAAATTTTGATGTCTATTAATTTAACCACTTAGAATAAATTTTCGTAATTTTAAGAAATTTAGATAAGAAGTAGAAAAAAAATCTATGTCCTAAAACTAGAATGGCGAGAAATAAGAGAGAAAAAGAGTTCGTCGCAAAAGGTCGAAAAAGAGAAAAAATGGTTGAAAAATAAAAGGTGACGGAAAAATAAAAGAAACTTATCAAAACTTAAAAATACTTAACTAACCTAACCTTATTACTACAACTAACTTAAAATTATAATCGCAAATTGAAATTACTAATTGGAATGATAATTGATACATAATAAAAGGTCTAAAAATATTAAAGCTTACAAGGAAAAACTAAATCCCAAATGGAAATAACTTAAAAAGAAACTAAAACTTAAAAAGGCGTCGCAAAATTCTAAAGCACCTAAATCTTAGTCTAAAGAAAAAGCACTTAAGGAATTCTACGGCAAAGCCTAAAAATATAGGAGTAAAAATAACTATAGCAAAAACTAAGTTTAAAATTAAATATGAGCTAAAAATACAAATATTACGCTACAACGATTAAAAAGGTACAAAATATAAAAATATACAAAAAGTTGTAAAAAGTACAATTTTTATAAAAATGTTATTTTTATATTATTTATTTAATAAAACTACTAATTTTACAATTTAATAAAACTAATTAAACTAAAATATATAAATAAAAAGTAAAAGTAAAAATAAAACTAATAATAATAATAATAATAATTAAGTTTTAATAATAATAATAATAAATTAAAACCCGTAATTAATGCAGTTTTAGGGCTTCCTGTGCGCGTGTCAGAGTAGCTCCGCGAGTCGCGGCAAATAAAGAAGAAAACCCCGCGAGTCGCGGGGTTCAGGAATTCAGTTGACAGCTTTGTGTTTTTACGCGTTTTTCTTTATATTTTTTTTTTTTTATGTTTTCTGTTTTTAATTTAAATAAACGATTTTAAAATAAAACTTATATTTTTATAAACTAAAATAGAAATAAAGAAACTTATAAAACTTAAATATTTACAAAATCTTAAAAATACATATATTTTTGCTTTTCTTTTTATATTTTTGAATAATTAAAACGTATTTTTACAAAAGCAACTTTTAATAAAAGTAACTAAAAATCTTTTTTTTTTTTTTTATATTAGCGTTGCGCTTCCGGCTTTTAAGAGTTTTTCCCCGGCAGCGGCGCCAAAAATAACTTTGATGTGAAGCGAGGTGTATATAAAATAGCTTATATTTTACTAGGAAAACTATTAAATACGATACAATTTTACACAAGATATTTATTTATTTATAGAATGGATATACTTAAACCTTGCTACAACACTTATAGGCAGTGTACCTAATCGTACAGTAGTGTAGTTTTTAGTAAGTCCGGTTCGTTCCACAGGGAAATCTTTAAACAAAGCTCAACGCTATATTAGTTTACTTTTATAAAAATACAAACATATATATAAGTAATATTATTATTATAAAGGGGGGTTTTTACCGTTTAATGACCGGTTTGTCGATTTTAAGATTTTAGTCACAGTTAAAACCTAATGTAAAATATAAAATAAATACAAAACTTAAATTAAAGCGTAAAGTAAATAACGATAATGAAATTGCGAATAATAAAAATGCGAGAAAATAAAATTGCGATAATTAAAAAGTACGATAATTAAAAGTGCGATTAAATAACAATAAATAAAAATGCGATAATTAGAAGTGCAATTAAATATAAAATAAAGGAAATTAAATATGAAATAAAAGAATTATGCTTATTTAAACTTCCGTAATCATGATGTTTGACGTGTTAATTTTAGTTTTATGCCCATGGGTTAATTGTCCTTTGTCCTGGATTATTTAATATGTCCGTCTGGTTTTTGTCCATAACAGTCCATCAGTCATAAATATAAATTGCAAGTGTCCTTGTCAAATTATTATTATACCCGAAGTTAAATATTCCAACTAATTGGGGATTCGAATTGTAACAAGGTTTTAATACTTTGTTTAATGAATACACCAGGTTATCGACTGCGTGTAAACCAAGGTTTTACTACTTTGTTAACAATTACACCAATTACCCTTGAATGTAATTTCACCCCTGTTTTAATTATTCTAGTGGCTATTAATCCATTCCCGTGTCCGGTTAAATGAACGATTATTCGTACATATAAATACCCCGCCCATCGTGTCCGATCGAGTGTATATGGTAATTTATAGGGACGCCCAATTGTAAATCTTTATATTAACATTAACAAACTTTCATTTAGTTAAACAAATATAAAGCCCATTAATAGCCCATAGTCTAGTTTCCACAAGTGTCGTTCTTTTATCCAAACCCCAATTATGGTACAAAGCCCAATTACCCAATTTTAGTAATTAGCCCAACATCATGATTACTTCGTTTTAAATAAGCATAATAATAACTTAGCTACGAGACATTAATGTAAAAAGGTTGAACATAACTTACAATGATTAAAAATAGCGTAGCGTTACACGGACAGAATTTCGACTTACACCCTTACAACATTCGCTAACATACCCTTATTATTAGGATTTAAAATTAAAATTAAAATTAAAATATAAATATATATATATATATATATATATCGTATATATTGAGAGAGATAGAGAAATAGAATATGAAATTTGATCAGAATTCGGTTTGCTTTATAGCCAGACTTGATTTTTGGGGCTCCGCGACTCGCGGCAAAATGCCCTTAAAACTCCGCGAGTCGCGGAGAGGTATTTACAGCTCACACCCTTGGAGTTTCTTGCTGCCGACGATTTTTATTATATATATATAATATATATATAATTAATATAATTAATTATATATTATATTATATTTATATACATAGTTAACTTGTAATTTTTAGTCCGTTGCGTCGAGCGTTAAGAGTTGACTCTGGTCCCGGTTCCGGATTTTCGAACGTCCTTGCGTACAATTTTATATTTTGTACTTTGCGTTTTGAATCTTGTACTTCTGTAATTTCGAGACGTTTCTTATCAATAATTGGAACCTTTTTGATTGTCTTTTGTTCTTTTGAGCTTTTTGGTCGTTTGCGTCTTCAATTCGTCGAATCTGTCTTTTGTCTTCACCTTTTATTATTTAAACGAATATCACTTGTAAATAGAACAATTGCAACTAAAAGCTTGTCTTTCTTGAGGAATAATGCTATGAAATATATGTTCGTTTTTAGCATTATCATTTGATAATGCTAAAAACGAACATATATTTCATAGCATTATTCTTCAAGAAAGACGAGCTTTTAGTTGCAATTGTTCTATTTACAAGAGATATTCGTTTAAATAATAAAAGGTGAAGACAAAAGACAGATTCGACGAATTGAAGACGCAAACGACCAAAAAGCTCAAAAGTACAAAAGACAATCAAAAAGGTTCCAATTATTGATAAGAAACGTCTCGAAATTACAAAAGTACAAGATTCAAAACGCAAAGTACAAGATATAAAATTGTACGCAAGGACGTTCGAAAATCCGGAACCGGGACCAGAGTCAACTCTTAACGCTCGACGCAACGGACTAAAAATTACAAGTTAACTATGTATATAAATATAATATAATATATAATTAATTATATTAATTATATATATATTATATATATATATATATATAAAACCGTCGGCAGAGAAAACTCCAAGGACTGAGCTGTAATTTCTATCTCCGCGACTCGCGGAGTTTGAAGGGCATTTTGCCGCGAGTCGCGGAGCCCCAATTTTCAACTCTGGCTATAAAGCCAACCGAATTCTGATCAAATTTCATATCTTATTTCATCTCTCTCTCAATATATACGTAATATATATATATATTTATATTTTAATTTTAATTTTAATTATAATTCTAATAATAAGGGTATGTTAGCGAATGTTGTAAGGGTGTAAGTCGAAATTCTGTCCGTGTAACGCTACGCTATTTTTAATCATTGTAAGTTATGTTCAACCTTTTTATATTAATGTCTCGTAGCTAAGTTATTATTATGCTTATTTAAAACGAAATAATCATGATGTTGGGCTAATTACTAAAATTGGGTAATTGGGCTTTGTACCATAATTGGGGTTTGGATAAAAGAACGACACTTGTGGAAATTAGACTATGGGCTATTAATGGGCTTTATATTTGTTTAACTAAATGAAAGTTTGTTAATGTTAATATAAAGATTTACAATTGGGCGTCCCTATAAATTACCATATACACTCGATCGGACACGATGGGCGGGGTATTTATATGTACGAATAATCGTTCATTTAACCGGATACGGGAATGGATTAATAGCCACTAGAATAATTAAAACAGGGGTGAAATTACATTCAAGGGTAATTGGTGTAATTGTTAACAAAGTAGTAAAACCTTGGTTTACACGCAGTCGATAACCTGGTGTATTCATTAAACAAAGTATTAAAACCTTGTTACAATTCGAATCCCCAATTAGTTGGAATACTTAACTTCGGGTATAATAATAATTTGACAAGGACACTTGCAATTTATATTTATGACTGATGGACTGTTATGGACAAAAACCAGACGGACATATTAAATAATCCAGGACAAAGGACAATTAACCCATGGGCATAAAACTAAAATTAACACGTCAAACATCATGATTACGGAAGTTTAAATAAGCATAATTCTTTTATTTCATATTTAATTTCCTTTATTTTATATTTAATTGCACTTCTAATTATCGCATTTTTATTTATTGTTATTTAATCGCACTTTTAATTATCGTACTTTTTAATTATCGCAATTTTATTTTCTCGCATTTTTATTATTCGCAATTTCATTATCGTTATTTACTTTACGCTTTAATTTAAGTTTTGTATTTATTTTATATTTTACATTAGGTTTTAACTGCGACTAAAATCTTAAAATCGACAAACCGGTCATTAAACGGTAAAAACCCCCCTTTATAATAATAATATTACTTATATATATGTTTGTATTTTTATAAAAGTAAACTAATATAGCGTTGAGCTTTGTTTAAAGATTTCCCTGTGGAACGAACCGGACTTACTAAAAACTACACTACTGTACGATTAGGTACACTGCCTATAAGTGTTGTAGCAAGGTTTAAGTATATCCATTCTATAAATAAATAAATATCTTGTGTAAAATTGTATCGTATTTAATAGTTTTCCTAGTAAAATATAAGCTATTTTATATACACCTCGCTTCACATCAAGTTATTTTTGGCGCCGCTGCCGGGGAAAAACTCTTAAAAGCCGGAAGCGTAACGCTAATATAAAAAAAAAAAAAAAGATTTTTAGTTACTTTTATTAAAAATTCGCTTTTGTAAAAATACGTTTTAATTATTCAAAAATATAAAAAGAAAAACAAAAATATATGTATTTTTAAGATTTTGTTAAATATTTAAGTTTTATAAGTTTCTTTATTTTTATTTTAATTTATAAAAATATAAGTTTTATTAAATATCTTTTATTTATAGAGAAAAACAGAAAACAGAAAATAAAAAAAATAAAAAAAAAATAAAGAAAAACGCGTAAAAACACAAAGCTGTCAACTGAATTCCTGAACCCCGCGACTCGCGGGGTTTTCTTCTTTATTTGCCGCGACTCGCGGAGCTACTCTGACAGGCGACAAGGAAGCCCTAATCGAGCATTAATTACGGATATTATTAATTAATTATTATTATTACCTAATTTGTATTATTATTATTATTAGTTTTAATTTTAATTTTACTTTTTATTTAATTTAATGTATTTAGTATTAATTAGTTTTATTAAATTGTAAAATTAGTAGTTTTATTAAATAAATAATATAAAAATAATATTTTTATAAAAATTGTACTTTTTACAACTTTTTATATATTTTATATTTTGTCCCTTTTTAATCGTTGTAGCGTAACTTTTGTATTTTTAGCTCATATTTAATTTTAAACTTAGTTTTTGGCTATAGTTATTTTTACTCCTAGATTTTTAGGCTATGCCGTAGAATTCCTTAAGTGCTTTTTCTTTAGACTAAGATTTAGGTGCTTTAGAATTTTGCGACGCCTTTTTAAATTTTAGTTTCTTTTTAAGTTATTTCCATTTGGGATTTAGTTTTTCCTGTAAGCTTTAATATTTTTAGAGACCTTTTACTATGTACCAATTATCATTCTAATTAGTAATTTCAATTTGCGATTATAATTTTAAGTTAGTTGTAGTAATAAGGTTAAATTAGTTAAGTATTTTTAAGTTTTGATAAGTTTCTTTTATTTTTCCGTCACCTTTTATTTTTCAACCATTTTTTTTCTTTTTCGACCTTTTTCGACGAACTCTTTTTCTCTCTTATTTCTCGCCATTCTAGTTTTTAGGACTTAGAATTTTTTCTACTTCTTCTCTAAATTTCTTAAAATTACGAAAATTTATTTTAAGTGGTTAAATTAATAGACATCAAAATTTTCTGGTTCGTAGTAATAGTTGGATTTGTACGTGGACCGGGTTATTGGAGCCAAACAGTCCTCAATTATATTGAGACCAAACGAATCCTGCCCCTCTGCTGCATCTTTTGGCTATTCGAAACGTGGGCAAAATCAGAAAAGTCTATTGATTGGATAACTTATTATAATTTTTCTTTCCTTTTTAAAACTAATACGATATTCAGTGAATGCACCGAGCAAGACGTTCATCACCTTTTGTACGTTCACCACCTGTAACTCGATCAAGACATCGTTTAACAAATATAACCGCCGTTGATTTTTCTTTAGAATCGTCATCCAGTAGACCAAGTACTTCAGTTCAAATTTCCGATAATCCATTTTTTGAACCCAACCTCACAATTGAGAATCCAGAAAATATTCAGGAACGGTTCGTAGATCCTGAACCATTAAACTTTCCTCCGGAACCACCAATCATTCAAACAGAGATTGTTGAGGAACGAACCATTAAATCTGAAGCATCTAGTGATACCGATTCAACAAATTCAATTATGGAGAATCTGGAACCTTTAAGTATGGAAGACCGAATGAGAGCTAAACGCACTGGACAAGGTCACGCAATTACTCATCCAGACATTAATGCGCCAGATTATGAAATCAAAGGACAAATTCTACACATGGTGACTAATCAATGCCAATTTAGTGGTGCGCCGAAGGAAGATCCAAATGAACATCTACGTACCTTTAATAGGATCTGCACACTATTTAAAATCCGAGAAGTGGAGGATGAACAGATATATCTCATGTTATTTCCCTGGACTTTAAAGGGAGAAGCCAAAGATTGGTTGGAATCGTTACCTGAAGGGGCGATCGATACATGGGATGTTTTAATTGACAAATTTCTTAAACAATTCTTTCCTGCATCTAAAGCCGTAAGACTTCAAGCAGAAATTGTTACGTTCACACAGAAGCCAAATGAAACTCTATATGAGGCGTGGACAAGATATGGAAAGTTGTTAAGAGGATGTCCGCAACATGGTTTAGACACCTGTCAAATAGTACAAATATTCTACCAAGGATGCGACATCACTACAAGGAAAGACATAGATATAGCAGCTGGTGGTTCTATTATGAAGAAAACCGAAACTGATGCTTACAAAATTATTGATAATACTGCTTCCCACTCACATGAGTGGCACCAAGAAAAAGATATCATTAGATCATCTAAAGCAGCTAGAGCCGATTCTAGCCATGACTTAGATTCCATTTCAGCAAAGATAGATGCTTTCGAGAGACGAATGGAAAAGATGACTAAGGATATTCACTCTATACGAATTAGTTGTGAGCAGTGTGGAGGACCACATTTGACAAAAGATTGTCTCAGTATTGAATTAACAATGGAACAAAGAGAGAATATTTCATACATAAACCAAAGGCCTGGAAATAATTATCAGAATAATTATCAACCGCCAAGACCGATTTACAATCAAAACCAGAATTATAACCGAAATATTCCATACAATAACCAACAAGGTCCTAGCAATCAACAAGTAGCCAATAATACTTACAATCAGCAAAGACCTAATTTTCAAAACAAACCACCACAACAAACCGATGATAAAAAGCCGAATTTAGAAGATATGATGACGAAGCTAGTTGAAACTCAAACGCAGTTTTTCACATCTCAAAAACAAACAAATGAACAAAATGCTCAAGCATTTAGAAATCAACAAGCTTCTATTCAAAATCTGGAACAAGAAGTAAGTAACCTAGCAAGGTTAATAGGTGAAAGAAAACCGGGAAGTTTACCAAGCGATACAAACGCTAACCCCCGGAATGAAACAGCTAAAGCTATTACCACAACAAGTGGTACAACACTTAAATCACCTGAAATACCTGTAACTTCTGATGAAACTATTCCTACTCCACAAGAACCACAACCTGATCAAGATAAGGAAAAAGAACCGGTAGTTGAAAAGGTTAATGAAGATAACACAGTTAAGGATAAACCTTATGTTAAACCATACCAACCACCACTTCCTTACCCGAGTAAAATGAAGAAAGAAAAACTTGAAGCCGAGCAATCCAAATTCTTGGATATGTTTAAACAGATAAATGTAAATCTTCCTTTCATTGATGTGATTTCAGGAATGCCAAGGTATGCTAAATTCTTGAAAGATCTAATCACGAATAGAAAGAAAATGGAAGAACTCTCGGCTGTTACTATGAATGCTAATTGTTCAGCAGTGCTGTTGAATAAGATACCAGAAAAATTATCTGATCCAGGAAGTTTTACAATTCCATGTTTTCTGGGTAGTCTTAGTTCAATAGAAGCATTGGCAGACTTAGGTGCTAGTATAAATCTAATGCCGTATTCACTATACGCTAAACTAGACCTTGGAGAATTGAAACCAACCAGAATAAGCATACAACTAGCCGATAGATCAATAAAATATCCTAGAGGGATAATGGAGAACATGCTAGTTAAAGTTGGTACTTTAGTATTTCCAGTAGATTTTGTTGTTTTGGACATGGAAGAAGATTCTCAAGTTCCTCTCATATTAGGAAGACCATTCTTAAACACGGCTAAAGCAATGATAGACGTGTTCGGTAAGAAACTGACCCTAAGTATAGAGGATGAGAGTGTTACCTTTTCAGTTGATAGAGCAATGCAACAACCACAATCTGCAGATGATACATGTTATTATATTCAAACTATAGATGCACATGCAGAATTATTAGAAGAATTTCCAGAATTACAAGGAACAGGAGAATGTTCTTTAGGAGAAGGTAATGAACCAATTGATGAAGCTGAAATGTTAGCTACACTTATAGCTAATGGATATGAACCAACAACAGAAGAAATTCAAATGCTAAAAGAAGAAGACAGATATCGATATAAATCATCGATAGAAGAACCTCCGAAATTAGAGTTAAAGCCACTTCCAAACCATTTGGAATACGCTTATTTACATGGTGAATCTGAATTACCTGTAATAATATCGTCTTCTCTTACTGAAAATGAGAAATCACAACTCATTTCTGTGTTGAAAGCTCATAAACCAGCCATTGCATGGAAGATTCATGATATTAAAGGAATAAGTCCTTCGTATTGCACACATAAAATCCTTATGGAAGAAGGTCATAAAACGTATGTGCAACGCCAACGAAGACTAAATCCTAATATGCAAGATGTAGTTAAGAAAGAGATTATTAAACTGCTAGATGCAGGTTTGATATATCCAATTTCTGATAGTCCATGGGTAAGCCCAGTTCAATGCGTGCCTAAGAAGGGTGGCATGACTGTCATCACAAATGAGAAAAATGAGCTTATTCCTACTAGGACTGTAACAGGATGGCGTGTATGTATTGATTATAGAAAATTAAATGACGCCACCAGAAAAGATCACTTTCCCTTACCTTTCATAGATCAAATGTTGGAAAGATTAGCCGGAAATAGTTACTATTGTTTTCTAGATGGATTTTCCGGATATTTTCAAATTCCAATAGCACCCGAGGACCAAGAGAAAACAACATTCACGTGCCCTTATGGTACTTTTGCTTACAAACGCATGCCATTTGGACTTTGTAACGCCCCTGCAACCTTTCAAAGGTGTATGATGGCGATTTTTCACGACATGATAGAAGAATGCATGGAAGTATTCATGGATGACTTTTCAGTCTTCGGTGATACATTTAAATCATGTCTAGTTAATCTGGAACGAATGCTAATTAGATGCGAAAAATCAAATCTAGTACTTAATTGGGAGAAATGCCATTTCATGGTTAAAGAAGGCATCGTTCTTGGACATAAAATTTCAAAAGAAGGAATTGAAGTGGATAGAGCTAAAGTAGATGTAATTGCTAAACTTCCACATCCCACCAATGTTAGAGGAGTTAGGAGTTTTCTAGGGCATGCCGGTTTTTACCGACGTTTCATAAAAGATTTTTCTAAAATTGCCACTCCTATGAATAAACTCCTAGAAAAGGATGCGCCATTCATCTTTTCAGATGAATGTATCAAATCTTTTAATATTCTTAAAGAAAAACTCACTAATGCGCCGATCATGATAACACCAAATTGGAATCTACCATTTGAACTAATGTGCGATGCAAGTGATTTTGCAATGGGAGCCGTTTTAGGACAAAGGATTGAAAAACGATTTCAACCTATATATTATGCTAGTAAGACATTACAAGGAGCACAAACAAACTATACAACTACTGAAAAAGAACTCCTTGCTATTGTCTTTGCTTTTGACAAATTTCGATCATATCTCGTTCTAGCAAAAACGGTGGTCTATACCGACCATTCTGCTCTTAGATACCTATTTTCAAAACAAGATGCTAAACCAAGATTAATCCGTTGGATCTTACTCTTACAAGAGTTTGATATTGAAATCCGAGATAAAAGAGGAGCAGAAAATCTCGCCGCTGATCATCTTTCTCGTCTTGAAAATCCCGAATTAGAAGTTCTGAATGAATCGGCCATAAAAGACAACTTTCCTGATGAATATCTATTGAAGATAGATTATAAAGAAATCCCATGGTTTGCAGACTATGCAAACTACTTAGTTTGTGGATTCCTTGAAAAAGGATTATCGTACCAAAGACGAAAGAAATTCTTCAGTGATATAAAACACTATTTCTGGGAAGATCCACATCTGTTTAAAAGTTGTCCCGATGGAATAATACGCCGATGTGTATTTGGAGATGAAGCTAGTAAAATTTTAAACCATTGTCACACAGGACCAACAGGAGGGCATTATGGGCCTCAACTAACAGCAAGAAAAGTTTATGAAGCTGGATTCTATTGGCCTACAATTTACAAAGACGCACACCTTCTTTGCAAATCCTGTGATGCATGTCAAAGGTCCGGAAAAATAAGTCAACGTGATGAAATGCCACAAAATGTCATCCAAGTATGTGAAGTATTTGACATTTGGGGTATTGACTTTATGGGTCCATTTCCAAAATCTCATAATAATCTATATATACTCGTAGCCATTGATTATGTATCTAAATGGGCGGAAGCACAAGCTCTCCCAACTAACGATGCACGAGTTGTAGTCAACTTTTTAAAACGTCTTTTTGCAAGGTTTGGAACACCGAAAGCTTTAATAAGTGATCGGGGTACTCATTTCTGTAATAATCAACTTGAGAAAGTTCTTAAAAGATATGGAGTAACTCATAAAATCTCCACCGCATATCATCCACAAACAAGTGGACAAGTTGAAAATACCAACCGAGCTTTAAAACGTATTCTAGAGAAAACCGTAGGATCAAATCCGAAGGAATGGTCCATTAAATTGGAGGATGCACTCTGGGCTTTTAGAACAGCCTACAAAACTCCAATTGGAACCACACCTTTTAGACTTGTTTATGGAAAAGCATGTCATCTTCCAGTAGAAATTGAACACAAAGCATTTTGGGCTTTGAAGACATGTAATCTTGATTTACATGAAGCCGGACGTCTACGATTAAGTCAACTAAACGAATTAGAAGAATTAAGACATGAAGCATACGAAAATTCGTTAATCTATAAAGAAAGAACGAAGAAATGGCATGATAAAAGAATCAGAAGTTCAAAAGAATTCAAAGAAGGAGACAGAGTTCTTCTTTTCAATTCACGATTCAAGCTATTTCCTGGAAAATTGAAATCAAGATGGTCTGGACCATTCATAGTCAAAAGAGTTTTCCCATACGGAACGATAGAATTGATAAATTCAAATGGGATTGAATTTAAAGTTAATGGTCATAGAGTTAAACATTACATACATGGTCCGATGGAAGTCGACAACGAAGTTAATCACAATTTCGACACCACAGCTAACTAAGTGTGGGGAGAATCAAGTCTTTAAAGGATAATATGTATTTCTGTTAGAGTTAGATTGTCTGTTTTCGTGTAGTTCTCGAAAATGGAACACGTATGGTCTTTCCCTAGCAGACCCTAAAGAACTAGTCTTCTCCCCCCATTCTGAATTTTTATTTTTTTTAGGTTTTTACGAAATGAAGACTGCCTGTGAACTAAACCATGGTCTAATGCTACACGCTTTGATCACTAAACGTAATAATGACATACTACCGAGTGAATTAGTATCAGTAATCAGAGAAAGAATGGACGGAGTTAGAAAAGGATCCAGATGCGAAGATAATAAGTTACAATTTGGTAAAGGAAAATCAAAATCCGCAGCGAAAAGAAGAGCACGACACCTAGAACGATGTCACAAATGCGGAAAATGGTCACATGGAGGTAAATGTTCAAATAATCAAACCTATTCAAATACCGAATTTGTTACTTTATGCAGAGACGGACCGTTCATATGTTTAGAAGAAAAGACAATGAATGCTCGAGGTTACGCCTATGCAGCCATGGAAAACCAATTAAACCGACTATCTTATGAATATAATAGATCATATAACTAAGAAATCTATTTAACAGGTATGTCTGTACAGTTTTTATTTTTATTTTTATTTTTAACCTTTTGATAATAAACGCTAATTTGTTCGCTAAAAAGTATTAAATTGGTATTAAATAAAATTAGGTTTGGCGACCGAAATTATTGATATCGTTCAAAAATTTATTACATCACTGCGAAATTTAACGTTTATTCTTAAGGTATAAATATCTTTAATCAATCAACCCAAAATATTTCAAAAATTCGTCATGAGTTAAATTAGGTCTTGGAACCGAAATTACTTTACCGAAAAGAGGGGCGCATATTTTTGATAATATTTGATTGATTAAAGTGGGATAAAAAGACAAAAAGATTTTTAATTTTATTTTTACCATATTTTTAAAATTAATATTTAAATCTTAAATTAATATTGTAAACTCTGTAAAAACAATATATTTAAAATTGTAAATATTTGAAAAATTAATATAAGTTTGGTGTGAATTTTTAATTTTTAAAATATGAAATTTTTAATTTTATGCATTTCAAATTTTAAGTTTGGTGTGAATTTTTAATTTTTAATTTTGAATTTTATATTTAAGTTGTGTGAATTTAAAAACAAAAATTTACTTTATCTCATTAAGTTAAGAATATGATTTTTAATTTCGTCGTAAGTTGAAGACTAGGTCTTTGAACCGAAATTGCTTTACCCGAGGGAGGGACGAGAACTTTTATTATCAATATTTTTAATCTTATTGATTTAAAGTATGCCAAAAACATTAAAAAAAAACCCAAAAATCTTAGCTTTTAAAACAATCGCTACAAAAAGACAAATTTTAAAATTTTGTCGAGGAACGGACTAGGACATCGATCCGAAACGACCTCGTCCTAAATAACAAGGGAAACAAAATTTTAAAATTAATTTCTTAATTGTTTTATAAGTTAAAGATTATATAAAAAAAAAAAAAAAAAAAAAAAGGATAAACTCCGCGACTCGCGGTGTTTGCAGTGCAAAACCTCCGCGACTCGCGGAGGGACCAAATTACAGAAAAAAAATAAAATAGCTGAACGATCAGTATACTCAAAAACACAAAAACACCCCAAAATAACAGCGAAAAAGAACCCGAAAACCACCGAAAATCACCCCCAAAAATCTCAATTTTTAACCGTTAATCACCAAATTTTTTGCTAAAATCATGTTGAGAAGGATGATATCTAAGAATTACTCAAGAAAAACGGTAAATTTCTACACCTAAACACCATTTAATTCGAAATTAGGTGTTCTTGAGCTAATTTTTCCCCAATTTGATTTTGATGCTTTTTAGTGTAATTAGACTTAAATTGTTTATGTATTATGCTTGTATAACCTAGATTGATGCTGTTTAACATGATTAGAAGCCTTAAACTTCAAATTTTGAGTAATCTAGGGTTTGTGTTCTTGAGCAAATTTGGGGCTTTTTGATATAAACAGGTTATGGCCGATTTTTGTCATGAATTGTTGCTAAATTGAGTAGTGTAACATGTCTAGGTAGTTAAATGATCCAAACTTTGAGCCTAAACATGATTTTGAGAATTAAAGTGGACTTTTTCAAGTCCAAAATTCATGAACTTGATTTTTGAAAGATAATGCCATTTGAGACTTGTTTATTTGCTAGTAATGATTATTTTGACATGTTATTTGAGTTGAATGCTTATGAACTTGGCGAAAATTTTCGTATATGCTTATTTGAAAAAGTGTAGATTTGATAAAAATGTGAAAATAAGCTTAAGTTTGATATAAATTGATAATGTCATTATTTTGATTGATGATTTTGCTGACACTAATGCATATTTGGATGCACAAAATTTGTGTTTGTGTTTTGCAGAATGAAAGGGGTGAATCTTCATCCCAAGCCCGCCATGCTCCTGCTGAGAACTTGGAACAACAGGAGGTAGATAACTACTACAAGCAGGATGTACCTCATCCAGTCATGACCTTTTCAGATATGCACTTGGAACAGTTGCACCCGAACCTGAGATTTGACAGACTTTGGATAGATTATCCAAAATATCAACGGGGTTTGCATACTCTTCATTCCAAGGTTGTTGAGGTACCGAGGGTCATAGAATGGGGACCCTTGGAAGCTGTAGAATTGGCCGGGCCAATTAGGGAATTACTTGTACAGAGGTATGGTAATTCTTCTTTTAATGACTGGATATGTTTATTCACCATACGCAGACCTGTATATAAAGTATGGTGTGAAGAGTTGTTATGTAGTATAGAGTTGAATGATCGGGTAGCTAGTTTAACCGATCGTTCTTTTATTAGATTTTTGTTAGGCGGTTCGATGCGCCACATGTCTTTACTGGACATGGCTCAGGCTTTACGTATATATACGCCTGAGGAGTTAGCGTCTGCCGATTGTAGAGGATTGATACTAAACGGTAGAAGGATAGATGAGAATTTTGATACACACGGTGTGTGGAGTCAAATGACAAGCCATCACCGTTTCAAAGGGGGAAACTACTCTTATTTGGATATAGATAGAGCCGAATTAAGAGTAATACATAGGTTTTTAGCTAATTCGATTACACAAAGGGGTAAAAACAAAGAAAAGGTAAATGAACAAGATTTGTTTTACCATATGTGTATTCGAGACCCACACAGCGCTGTAAGTATACCATATTGTGTGGGTTATTATTTATCAGCTATGGTTCGGGGGATGCGTCCACATAGCATAATAGGAGGTGGTATTTTTATTACTTTGATTGGTGAATATCTCGGTGTGGATATAAGTCGGGGGGGATTATTAGTAGAAGAGCCGGAACCCCGCGACACTATAGGTTTAAATGTATACCATGGTGCGAAAGTTTTGAAGCGGCGAAATAACGCCGCAGTACGATACCATGGTAGACATCCACAGGTGGAGAGAAACCAGGAACAAGGTAATGTAGGAGGGGGGAATGAGATGCAAGAAATGCATAGGTTTATAGCTTCTCAGGAATACGAAAATGCTAGACAGAGAGCATTTGAAGATTGGCAAGTTCATCAGAACCAGATCATAGCGCATTGCCAACATATAGGTAGAAACTATATTCCTACACCGAAACCCGTCTTCCCTCCTTGGTCGATAGAGATGCAGCCACCATATCCTACGTATGACCCTGCCGAAGCATTCTATAGCACTTATGGTTATGCGTGGAACCCCTATTGGTACCAATATCATCCTTAGTTTACTTATTTTTTTTTATTTTGTAATTTGTAATTATTGATATGTTTAATACTTTTGTTAATATTGTAATCATTTTTATAATTATCTAACTTTTATTCTTAGATTTTAATAATTTTTGAATGTGGGGTAATAAACCAAACTTCAAAAATATGTATATATGTTTGCAGTTTATCTTATGTACACAACAGGGTAAAACAACGCATTTTCAAAGACTGGCATTAAGTTCAGCAAAAGCAACTAATTTTGACGACAAGATGCAAAATATATGTGAAATAACAACAAGACGGAATGAACAAATGACGTGCACCATTTATCATTCAGCAAACAAACACCAATATATTTGGAAACTTTGGTAAAATTTAATCATTTTCACACAAATCACCCTCAATAATTTAAATTGTTACTGATTTCTTGCAAATGAGGGCATTGCAAGATCTTAAGTGTGGGAAGGGATTAAATTCTTTCGGATTTTAAAATTTTTTATATTAAACACTTGGTTACCATTAAAAATACTAGTAAAGCAGTAGTTGTATTAGAATCTAGTGCTCTCTGATAAAAAAGAACAGCCCTAGTCTTATATACTAACTACCCAATTCTAGTAAAAATTTTCAAAATTTTCAATTAAATGAATTCAAAATCATGTTTATACATATTTATGAACGATAAAACTAGGTTTTAACACCGAAATTATTGTTACCTCGGAAAGGACATAAATTGAGAAACAAACTAAAATGTTAAAATTCATTTAAAATGGAATAGAGGACGATAAAAAGAAAAAAAAATAAAAAGCCAAGTGTGGGAAAATTTACCAAGTTATTTTAAACATATGCCACATATATTTGTAACAAATAACTGAAAATACTTTTGCTTTGAACTAAACTAAACTGTTTTACCCGAAGAAGAGATGGATCTACACGATGAATCAATTCCATCATTAAAAGGAAGTAAAGTCTTCCGAAAAAGACACGCGCTTCTTGATTTAGGTCATGAAGTTGTCGTCCAGACCAGCTGTAGGTTGACGAAAAATCTAGAAAAGTCATCTCTAAAATCAGCAGGAAATCCACGGACCTCAGCATTAAACAGGGTCGCCAAGTGGTCAGATTTATCCTAACCATGAGAAGGATTTATCTCGTACAATGGGGGGGCACCATGCAAATTAGCTGGATAAGACTAATGAATCAGATCCCCAGAAAGGATAATCTCCTTAAAGATTAAAAATCAGCTTTTAAGACTGATATTACTCAATCCTAGAGATTGACCTTAAAGATTGAGAATTCAAACTCATGGAATTCAATGATATCTAAACTCGAGCTTAAACGAGAAAATATTTTGATAAAAAAAAAAAATTAATTATAAACCGATTTGTTTTCTGAAAACCCTATTTTCAATGCGTTCATTACCATTGAACGTAAAATCCTAGGAATTCACCTGGAATTCATTAGGTCACTTGAACTAAATCGGGTGTCAACCGTAAGAACGGTGGTTGCATAGCATGGTCAAAGACAGGACCTTGTGCCAGACCGAAAAATTATAAGGGTGAGCTTTACTATTGCTCCTACCAAGGATAGTAATTGCGTCCGACACGTTATAGACCATAATCAAAAGCATGTCACGGGACATTGCCTTAACAGTTGCTTGTTCAACGTTTTCCTTTACAACCGGACGGTAGTTTACCGAAAGGTAATATACGGGACAAGTAAACTGGAAGTGTTGCTTTCCAAATACAAGGTTAGCAAGTGGGTGACACAAAACCGCAAGTTTTGAGCTAAAATTTTCAAATCTGAAACCCACCAAACCCACAAAAATATTTTGCAAACACCGGTAAAGGGTTATTCCGGAAAACTTATCTAGGGTAAAAAACTAGATTTCAAAAGATCAAATGTTTTCATAAAGATCCAATTTCCTTAATGGATCTAAATTTTTATAGTCATGTGGGACTGTAAAACATATCGTTACTACCATTGTTTATACCGCCGTATAGAAATCACTGATGTACAAAGTGTGAAGAATAAAGAAGTGATTCTAGTAGTTCAAGACGATATTGCTTGAGGACAAGCAACGCTCAAGTGTGGGAATATTTGATAATGCTAAAAACGAACATATATTTCATAGCATTATTCCTCAAGAAAGACGAGCTTTTAGTTGCAATTGTTCTATTTACAAGAGATATTCGTTTAAATAATAAAAGGTGAAGACAAAAGACAGATTCGACGAATTGAAGACGCAAACGACCAAAAAGCTCAAAAGTACAAAAGACAATCAAAAAGGTTCCAATTATTGATAAGAAACGTCTCGAAATTACAAAAGTACAAGATTCAAAACGCAAAGTACAAGATATAAAATTGTACGCAAGGACGTTCGAAAATCCGGAACCGGGACCAGAGTCAACTCTTAACGCTCGACGCAACGGACTAAAAATTACAAGTTAACTATGTATATAAATATAATATAATATATAATTAATTATATTAATTATATATATATTATATATATATATATATAAAACCGTCGGCAGAGAAAACTCCAAGGACTGAGCTGTAATTTCTATCTCCGCGACTCGCGGAGTTTGAAGGGCATTTTGCCGCGAGTCGCGGAGCCCCAATTTTCAACTCTGGCTATAAAGCCAACCGAATTCTGATCAAATTTCATATCTTATTTCATCTCTCTCTCAATATATACGTAATATATATATATATATATTTATATTTTAATTTTAATTTTAATTATAATTCTAATAATAAGGGTATGTTAGCGAATGTTATAAGGGTGTAAGTCGAAATTCTGTCCGTGTAACGCTACGCTATTTTTAATCATTGTAAGTTATGTTCAACCTTTTTATATTAATGTCTCGTAGCTAAGTTATTATTATGCTTATTTAAAACGAAATAATCATGATGTTGGGCTAATTACTAAAATTGGGTAATTGGGCTTTGTACCATAATTGGGGTTTGGATAAAAGAACGACACTTGTGGAAATTAGACTATGGGCTATTAATGGGCTTTATATTTGTTTAACTAAATGAAAGTTTGTTAATGTTAATATAAAGATTTACAATTGGGCGTCCCTATAAATTACCATATACACTCGATCGGACACGATGGACGGGGTATTTATATGTACGAATAATCGTTCATTTAACCGGACACGGGAATGGATTAATAGCCACTAGAATAATTAAAACAGGGGTGAAATTACATTCAAGGGTAATTGGTGTAATTGTTAACAAAGTAGTAAAACCTTGGTTTACACGCAGTCGATAACCTGGTGTATTCATTAAACAAAGTATTAAAACCTTGTTACAATTCGAATCCCCAATTAGTTGGAATATTTAACTTCGGGTATAATAATAATTTGACAAGGACACTTGCAATTTATATTTATGACTGATGGACTGTTATGGACAAAAACCAGACGGACATATTAAATAATCCAGGACAAAGGACAATTAACCCATGGGCATAAAACTAAAATTAACACGTCAAACATCATGATTACGGAAGTTTAAATAAGCATAATTCTTTTATTTCATATTTAATTTCCTTTATTTTATATTTAATTGCACTTCTAATTATCGCATTTTTATTTATTGTTATTTAATCGCACTTTTAATTATCGTACTTTTTAATTATCGCAATTTTATTTTCTCGCATTTTTATTATTCGCAATTTCATTATCGTTATTTACTTTACGCTTTAATTTAAGTTTTGTATTTATTTTATATTTTACATTAGGTTTTAACTGCGACTAAAATCTTAAAATCGACAAACCGGTCATTAAACGGTAAAAACCCCCCTTTATAATAATAATATTACTTATATATATGTGATAAGGCTAAAAAGGAACATATATTTCATAGCAAAATCCCCCAAGAAAGACAAGATTTTAGTTGCAATTGTTCCATTTTCGAGTAATATTCGTTTATTTTAAATAAGTGCGAAGACAAAAGGCGAAAACGAAGATTTGAAGACGCAAAGGTCCAAAAAGCTCAAAAGTACAAGATACAATCAAAAAGGTTCAAATTATTGATGAAGAACGTCTAAAAATGACAAGAGTACAAGTTACAAAACGCAAAGTACACAATATAAAATTGTACGAAAGGACGTTCGAAAATCCGGAACCGAGGCATGAACCAACTTTCAGCGCTCGACGCAACGGTGTAAAAATTACGAGTCAACTATGCACAAGAATAAAATATAATATTTAAATAATTCATAATAAGAATAATATTAAATAATAAAAAGTTGTTAATTGAGCATAGTTCAGGGGTCGTAAATGAAAATTCAATTTATAATTTCACCTATAAAAGGAACGATCTACGTAGCTAAGGAAGGAGACTTTCTCGATCATATTTTCGATCATTTTCTTACTTTTCTATATCAAATATCAATATCTATATTTATAATTCTCTATCATAATGTTAATGTAATCAGATATAACAATAATCTTAATTTTAATTTTAAATTATGATAATAATAAGATTTATGATAGAGATCGTTTGAGTGTGTAAGTCGAAATTCTGTCCGTGTAACGCTACGCTATTTTTAATCATTGTAAGTTATGTTCAACCTTTTTACATTAATGTCTCGTAGCTAAGTTATTATTATGCTTATTTAAAACGAAGTAATCATGATGTTGGGCTAATTACTAAAATTGGGTAATTGGGCTTTGTACCATAATTAAGGTTTGGGCAAAAGACCGACACTTGTGGAAATTGAACTATTGACTATTAATAGATGGGGGGTATTGTCTAATTGAGTGACAACTCATTGGAGTCTGTCGAACCTATCTTCAAATTAATTAACCTAATAATTAATAATGATTATGGTTGTCCTATTTAGTGATGTTCATATGGAATCTGTTATAATCATTTAATTAATCAATTGGGTTGGGTAATTGATTATTCATTCTGATCAAGTGGATGAATTAATATTCATAAACTAATTAAAACAGGGGTGGATTACATACAGTGATAACTGGTGTAATTATTGACAGAAGTGATAACTGCGTCACAGTTTAAATCCTTAATCAGTTGGAATATTTGACTTCGGGTATAAGGGTAATTTGACGAGGATACTCGCACTTTATATTTATGACCGATGGACTATTATGGACAAAAACCAGATAGATGTATCAAATAAACCAGGACAAAGGACAATTAACCCATGGTAATAAATTAAAATCAACACGTCAAACATCATGATTACGGAAGTTTAAATAAGCATAATTCTTTTATTATATTTCTCATCGTATCTTTATTTACTGTCATTTTATTACTCACAATTTTATTTTCTGTCATTTTATTTATCGCAATTTATTTTACGCACTTTAATTTTTGTCATTTATTTTTACGCTTAAAATCGACAAACCGGTCATTAAACGGTAAAACCCCCATTTTATAATAATACTACTACTTATTTATATATATATTTTTACAAATAAACTTAATAATATAGCGTTAACTTCACCAGCTCCCTGTGGAACGAACCGGACTTACTAAAAACTACACTACTCTACGATTAGGTACACTGCCTATAAGTGTTGTAGCAAGGTTTAGGTATATCCATCCGTAAATTAATAAAACTTGTGTCATATTTTGTAGTATTTTGTATTAAAAATAATACAATTTCGTACCCTCACGCTACATCATCAAGTTTTTGGCGCCGCTGCCGGGGAGCGCTAAAACGCTATATTTTTAATTATAATAATATTGAAATAAAATATAATAATATAATAATATTGAAATAGAATATAATAATATAATAATATTGAAATAGAATATAATAATATAATAATATTTAAGAATCAAAAATTTATAAGTAAATTTTAAAAAAAGTCGTATTTATTAAATACTTCAGGGGTATATTATGTAACTTATAATTAATAATTGCTATCAAGTCGCTTTCATGTGAATAGTAAATTAATTAATTTATTTTCATTTACTATTCATGAATAGTAAATGAATTAAAAAAAAAAATTTTGAAAAAAAAAATTATAATTATAAAAAAAATTATTAATTTGTAAAAAAAATCGTTTTTTTTAAAAAAAAAAAATCGTTTTTTTTAAAAAAAAAAATTTTCGTTTTTAAAAAAAAAAAAAAAAAAATTTGTGTAAAAAAAAAATCGTGTTTTTAAAAAAAAAAAAAAAAAAATTCGTTTTAAAAAAAAAATTTGTAAAAAAAAAAATCGTTTTTTTTTAAAAAAAATTTAAAAAAAAGAAAAAAAAGAAAAAAAAAAAAAAAAAAAAAAACGTAAAAAAAAAAAAAAAAATTATTAAAAAAAAAATATATATTTTTAAAATTTTGTCTATAAAAAAAATGTTTTTTTTAGTTTTATTACCTTTAGATTTTTAGACTATAGTCGCAACTTTTAGTATTAAGTTTAGTTTTGCCATAGTTATTTTCTTATTTTTATTTTTCGACGCCTTTTACCTATGTATCAATTACAATTCCAATTAGTAATCTCTATTTGTAGTTTTAATTTTAAGATAGTGATAGTTATAAGGTTGGATTAATCGCGTGTTTTTAAAGTCTTATAAGCCACTCTTCGCCTTTTTCGTTTTTCGACACTTTTCGACGCGCAATCTATTTCTCTCTTATTTCTCGCCATTCTAGTTTTTAGGACTTAGAATTTTTTCTACTTCTTCTCTAAATTTCTTAAAATTACGAAAATTTATTTTAAGTGGTTAAATTGATAGACATCAAAATTTTCTGGTTCGTAGTAATAGTTGGATTTGTACGTGGACCGGATTATTGGAGCCAAACAGTCCTCAATTATATTGAGACCAAACGAATCCTGCCCCTCTGCTGCATCTTTTGGCTATTCGAAACGTGGGCAAAATCAGAAAAGTCTATTGGTTGGATAACTTATTATAATTTTTCTTTCCTTTTTAAAACTAATAGGATATTCAGTGAATGCACCGAGCAAGACGTTCACCACCTTTTGTACGTTCACCACCTGTAACTCGATCAAGACATCGTTTAACAAATATAGCTGCCGTTGATTTTTCTTTAGAATCATCATCTAGTCGACCAAGAACTCTAACTCAAATTTCCGATAATCCATCTTTTGAACCCGACTTCACAATTAAGAACCCGGAGCATATTCAAGGACAATTCCAAGATCCTGAACCACTAATTATTCCTCCTGAACCACAAACCGTTAAATCAGAGTCCTCTAGTGATTCGTATTCAACAAATTCAATTATGGAAGTAACGGAACCTCTAAGTATGGAAGATCGAATGAGAGCCACACGCACGGGTCAAGGTCATGCCATTATTAAACCAGAAGTTAATGCGCCAGATTATGAAATCAAAGGACAAATTCTACACATGGTAACTAACCAATGCCAATTCAGTGGTGCACCGAATGAAGATCCTAACGAACACCTTCGTACGTTTAAAAGAATTTGTACACTATTTAAAATCCGAGAAGTGGAAGATGAGCAGATCTATCTCATGTTGTTTCCCTGGACTTTAAAGGGAGAAGCCAAAGATTGGTTAGAATCGTTACCTGAAGGGGCGATTGACACATGGGATGTTTTAGTTGAAAAATTTCTTAAACAATTCTTTCCGGCATCCAAAGCCGTGAGACTTCAAGGAGAAATTGTTACGTTCGCGCAAAAGCCAAATGAAACTCTATATGAGGCGTGGACAAGATTTGGAAAGTTGTTGAGAGGATGTCCTCAACACGGTTTAGACACTTACCAAATAGTACAAATATTCTACCAAGGTGTCAACGTTGCTACACGAAAAGACATCGACATAACAGATGGTGGTTCCATTATGAAGAAAACCGCAACTGAAGCTTACAAAATTATTGATAACACAGCCTCCCACTCGCATGAGTGGCACCAAGAAAAAGATATTTTTCGTTCATCTAAAGTGGCTAGAGCCGATTCTAGCCATGACTTTGATTCCGTTTCCGCAAAAATAGATGCTTTCGAAAGACGAATGGAAAAGATGAATAAAGATATTCACGCAATACGAATCAGTTGTGAGCTATGCGGTGGACCACACTTATTGAAAGATTGTCACATTGAACCAACATTGGAACAACGAGAGAATGTTTCCTATATGAACCAAAGGCCTGGAAATAATTATCAAAATAATTATCAACCGCCAAAGCTAAACTTCAATCGAAATCAAAACATTCTTTACAATCCAAAAGGACCCGAAAATAACTGGTATAACCAACAAGGTCCGAATAACCAACCAACTCAAAACAACACTTTCAATCAACAAAGACCTGGCTTATATAAACCACAACAACAAACCGAAGAGAAAAAGTCAAATATGGAAGACGTGGTATTCAAGCTAGTTGAATCTCAAACACAATTTATTGAAACTCAAACCCAAACGAACGAGAGATTTGATCAGTCATTAAGAACTCAACAAGCTTCCATTTTGAATCTAGAAAAACACGTAGGTACTCTTGCTAGCATGATGAGTGAGAGGGAACAAGGAAAGCTACCGAGTAATACTGAAGTAAATCCTCGGAATGAGAATGTTAATATGGTTTCAACGAATTCTGAAAAACCAGCACCAGAAGATGGGAAGGTTTTAGATGAAAGTAACAATGAAGAAGTTACACCACCACCACCCGAGTATGTAAAGTCAGTGGTGGCACCATACAAACCACCCATCCCGTTTCCAAGAAAAGGAGTTGAGTATGAGCAAGTGATAGGTAATAAAGATTGTGATACATCTGGAAAGAAGAAGAAGAAAAAGAATAAGAAAGTGCAAGAAACAAAAGCCGTAAATATAAACCCGGTGAAGACAGTTCCACCAAAACCTCCACCTAGGGTAGGTGATCCGGGTGAATTTATTGTTCCTTGTCTACTTAGTGATTGTGTCATGTATGATGCACTAGCAGATTTAGGTGCAAGTGTAAGTGTTATGCCTCTTTCCTTATATAAGAGATTAGGTGTAGGTAAGTTAAGTCCAACGGATATGAGTGTTCGACTCTTTGATCAAACCATTAAGCACCCAGTTGGAATTGCTGACAACCTACCCGTTCAAGTAGGCAATTTAACCTTTCTAGTCGAATTTATTGTCATTGACATAGAAGAGGACCCAAACGTTCCTCTAATTTTAGGTCGACCATTCTTTGCGTCCACCGGGGCGTTATTTGATGTAGGAAATGGAAGAATGACACTTAAAAGTGGTAACAAATCAATCACCTTTATGATTCGAAAGTCTAAATCTCCACCAACTAAAACCGTTGAACCAGTAAAAACGATTGGTAATAACCATGTTGTTTTACCAACTCCAACGGTAGTGCTTAGCAATAATAAAACGCCTAAGTGTGGGGAAAATGAAGTAAAACCTAATGATGACTTGATAATAAAGAACCCCGTTGTTGATACGAAATTAAATGACCCCGTTATTAACAGTTCAATGAAGAAACTTTTTAAACGGGCTATTGATGCTAGAAGTAAGGGGAACTTTAAGTTATGTAACCGGTTAGTATCCAATCTGTCGCCTAAAGAAAAGGCGAAACTAGTTGAATTATGGGATTTCACAGAAGAAGCTAGGCAATGGCTTAAAGAAAAAGTCACAAATAGGCAAGTTGATTATGGACCAAGAGAAATTGACAATGAAGTTAATCACAATTTCAACACCCCAGCTACCTAAGTGTGGGGAGATTCAAGTGTTCTAAAAAGAAAATGCTATCTAGAGTTAGTTGTTCTGTTCTCGTGTAGTTCCGAGAATGGAATCCGATTGGTCTTTTCCGCTAGCAGACACTAAAGAACTAGTTTTCTCCCTCCATTCTGAATTTTTGTTTTGTAGGTTTTTTATGAAATTAATATGCATTTTAATTTAAGTTTTTAAAAACAAAAATTTACTTTATTTCATTAAGTTTAAAAAAATGATTTCTAAAATTCGTCGTGAGTTGAAGACTAGGTCATTAAGCCGAAAGTGCTTTACCCGAGGGTGGGACGGCAAATTTTGTTATCATTATTTTTAATTTTATTGATCTAAAGCATGCAAAAAAAAAATATATTATAAATTTTTGAACGTGGGGTTATGTACCAAACTTCAAAAATATGTATATATATGTTTGTATTTTATGTTATGTACACAACAAGGTAAAACAGCGCACTTTCAAAGACTGTCATGAAGTTCAGCAAAAGCTACTGATTTTGACAAGACGAAAAAATCAAATGTGAAATAACAATATGTTTGCAAACTCGGTATTTTTAATCACTTTTCTACGCTAATCACCCTCATGAATTTATAATTGTAGTCTGATTTCATGCAAATGAGGGCATTGCATGATCTCAAGTGTGGGGAAGGGTTATAAATTCTCTCGGGTTTACACTTGGTTTATTTGCCAAATTTTGTAAAAATTTGAAAAAATTTTCAATTAAATGAACTCAAAATCATGTTTATACATATTTATGAACGATGAAAACTAGGTGATAATACCGAAATTATCGTTACCTCGAAAAGGACATAAATTGAGAAACACCCTAAAACGCTTGAATTCATTTAAAATGAAATAGAAGAAAATAAAAAGGCAAAGAAAGAAACTAAGTGTGGGAAGAATGTACCAAGTTATTCAATTTAAAACATATATCACATATTTTTGTACAAGATTATTGCAGGTACTTTTGCTTTGGACGATTTTAATCAGTTTTACCCGATTTACTGTAAGAAAGATGGATCTACACGATGAATCAATTCCATCATTAAAAGGAAGTAAAGTCTTCCGAAAAAGAAACGCGCTTCTTGATTTAGGTCATGAAGTTGTCGTCTAGACCAGCTGTAGGTTGACGAAAAATCTAGAAAAGTCATCTCTAAAATCAGCAGGAAATCCACGGACCTCAGCATCAAACAGGGTCGCCATGTGGTCAGATTTATCCTAACCATGAGAAGGATTTATCTCGTACAATGGGGAGGCACCGTGCAAATTAGCTTGATAAGACTAATGAATCAGATCCCCAGAAAAGGATAATCTCCTTAAAGATTAAAAATCAGCTTTTAAGACTGATAATACTCAATCCTAGAGATTGACCTTAAAGATTGAGAATTCAAACTCATGGAATTCAATGATATCTAAACTCGAGCTTGAACGAGAAAATATTTTGATCAAAAATACAAACCGATTTGTTTTCTGAAAACCCATTTTCAATGCGTTCATTACCATTGAACGTAAAATCCTAGGAATTCACCTGGAATTCATTAGGTCACCTGAACCAAATCGGGTGTCAACCGTAAGAACGGTGGTTGCATAGCATGGTCGGAGACAGGACCTTGTGCCAGACCGAAAAATCATAGGATGATCTTTACTATCGCTCCTACCAAGGATAGTTCTAGCATCCGACACGTTAAAAGACCATAATCATCTGCATGTCACGGGACATTGCCTTAACAGTTTCTTGTTCATCGCTTTCCTTTACAACCGGACGGTAGTTTACCAAAAGGTAATATACGGAACAAGTAAACTGGATGTGTGCTTTCCGATACCGGGATAGCAGTGGATTACACGAACCTAAAAGTTTTAAGCCAAAATATTGATCCACAAATATATTTTGCAACACCAAAGAATGGATTAAATCAGAAAACTTGTCTAGGATAAAATCTAGCTTGAATTTTCAAAAGATCAAATGTTTTCATAAAGATCCAATTTCCTTAAAGATCTAAATTTTTATAGTCATGTGGGACTGTAAACCGCCTTTCAAATGTGCACTTTGCTTTGGAAACTGAAAGTAAATCAGCTATTTGATTGCAAGTGTCGTTGACCTAAACCCGAGGCAACTGTGGATGACACACCCACCTTTAAACCACATCGTTACTATCATTGTTTATACCGCTCTATCAAAATCACTGATGTACAAAGTGTGAAGAATAAAGAAGTGATTCGTGTGATGTATTATATTATTTCAAGACTGTATTGCTTGAGGACAAGCAACGCTCAAGTGTGGGGATATTGATAAGGCTAAAAAGGAACATATATTTCATAGCAAAATCCCCCAAGAAAGACAAGATTTTAGTTGCAATTGTTCCATTTTCGAGTAATATTCGTTTATTTTAAATAAGTGCGAAGACAAAAGGCGAAAACGAAGATTTGAAGACGCAAAGGTCCAAAAAGCTCAAAAGTACAAGATACAATCAAAAAGGTTCAAATTATTGATGAAGAACGTCTAAAAATGACAAGAGTACAAGTTACAAAACGCAAAGTACACAATATAAAATTGTACGAAAGGACGTTCGAAAATCCGGAACCGAGGCATGAACCAACTTTCAGCGCTCGACGCAACGGTGTAAAAATTACGAGTCAACTATGCACAAGAATAAAATATAATATTTAAATAATTCATAATAAGAATAATATTAAATAATAAAAAGTTGTTAATTGAGCATAGTTCAGGGGTCGTAAATGAAAATTCAATTTATAATTTCACCTATAAAAGGAACGATCTACGTAGCTAAGGAAGGAGACTTTCTCGATCATATTTTCGATCATTTTCTTACTTTTCTATATCAAATATCAATATCTATATTTATAATTCTCTATCATAATGTTAATGTAATCAGATATAACAATAATCTTAATTTTAATTTTAAATTATGATAATAATAAGATTTATGATAGAGATCGTTTGAGTGTGTAAGTCGAAATTCTGTCCGTGTAACGCTACGCTATTTTTAATCATTGTAAGTTATGTTCAACCTTTTTACATTAATGTCTCGTAGCTAAGTTATTATTATGCTTATTTAAAACGAAGTAATCATGATGTTGGGCTAATTACTAAAATTGGGTAATTGGGCTTTGTACCATAATTAAGGTTTGGGCAAAAGACCGACACTTGTGGAAATTGAACTATTGACTATTAATAGATGGGGGGTATTGTCTAATTGAGTGACAACTCATTGGAGTCTGTCGAACCTATCTTCAAATTAATTAACCTAATAATTAATAATGATTATGGTTGTCCTATTTAGTGATGTTCATATGGAATCTGTTATAATCATTTAATTAATCAATTGGGTTGGGTAATTGATTATTCATTCTGATCAAGTGGATGAATTAATATTCATAAACTAATTAAAACAGGGGTGGATTACATACAGTGATAACTGGTGTAATTATTGACAGAAGTGATAACTGCGTCACAGTTTAAATCCTTAATCAGTTGGAATATTTGACTTCGGGTATAAGGGTAACTTGACGAGGATACTCGCACTTTATATTTATGACCGATGGACTATTATGGACAAAAACCAGATAGATGTATCAAATAAACCAGGACAAAGGACAATTAACCCATGGTAATAAATTAAAATCAACACGTCAAACATCATGATTACGGAAGTTTAAATAAGCATAATTCTTTTATTATATTTCTCATCGTATCTTTATTTACTGTCATTTTATTACTCGCAATTTTATTTTCTGTCATTTTATTTATCGCAATTTATTTTACGCACTTTAATTTTTGTCATTTATTTTTACGCTTAAAATCGACAAACCGGTCATTAAACGGTAAAACCCCCATTTTATAATAATACTACTACTTATTTATATATATATTTTTACAAATAAACTTAATAATATAGCGTTAACTTCACCAGCTCCCTGTGGAACGAACCGGACTTACTAAAAACTACACTACTCTACGATTAGGTACACTGCCTATAAGTGTTGTAGCAAGGTTTAGGTATATCCATCCGTAAATTAATAAAACTTGTGTCATATTTTGTAGTATTTTGTATTAAAAATAATACTATTTCGTACCCTCACGCTACATCATCAATATGTTTGTATTTTTATAAAAGTAAACTAATATAGCGTTGAGCTTTGTTTAAAGATTTCCCTGTGGAACGAACCGGACTTACTAAAAACTACACTACTGTACGATTAGGTACACTGCCTATAAGTGTTGTAGCAAGGTTTAAGTATATCCATTCTATAAATAAATAAATATCTTGTGTAAAATTGTATCGTATTTAATAGTTTTCCTAGTAAAATATAAGCTATTTTATATACACCTCGCTTCACATCAAGTTATTTTTGGCGCCGCTGCCGGGGAAAAACTCTTAAAAGCCGGAAGCGTAACGCTAAATAGCTTATATTTTACTAGGAAAACTATTAAATACGATACAATTTTACACAAGATATTTATTTATTTATAGAATGGATATACTTAAACCTTGCTACAACACTTATAGGCAGTGTACCTAATCGTACAGTAGTGTAGTTTTTAGTAAGTCCGGTTCGTTCCACAGGGAAATCTTTAAACAAAGCTCAACGCTATATTAGTTTACTTTTATAAAAATACAAACATATATATAAGTAATATTATTATTATAAAGGGGGGTTTTTACCGTTTAATGACCGGTTTGTCGATTTTAAGATTTTAGTCGCAGTTAAAACCTAATGTAAAATATAAAATAAATACAAAACTTAAATTAAAGCGTAAAGTAAATAACGATAATGAAATTGCGAATAATAAAAATGCGAGAAAATAAAATTGCGATAATTAAAAAGTACGATAATTAAAAGTGCGATTAAATAACAATAAATAAAAATGCGATAATTAGAAGTGCAATTAAATATAAAATAAAGGAAATTAAATATGAAATAAAAGAATTATGCTTATTTAAACTTCCGTAATCATGATGTTTGACGTGTTAATTTTAGTTTTATGCCCATGGGTTAATTGTCCTTTGTCCTGGATTATTTAATATGTCCGTCTGGTTTTTGTCCATAACAGTCCATCAGTCATAAATATAAATTGCAAGTGTCCTTGTCAAATTATTATTATACCCGAAGTTAAATATTCCAACTAATTGGGGATTCGAATTGTAACAAGGTTTTAATACTTTGTTTAATGAATACACCAGGTTATCGACTGCGTGTAAACCAAGGTTTTACTACTTTGTTAACAATTACACCAATTACCCTTGAATGTAATTTCACCCCTGTTTTAATTATTCTAGTGGCTATTAATCCATTCCCGTGTCCGGTTAAATGAACGATTATTCGTACATATAAATACCCCGCCCATCGTGTCCGATCGAGTGTATATGGTAATTTATAGGGACGCCCAATTGTAAATCTTTATATTAACATTAACAAACTTTCATTTAGTTAAACAAATATAAAGCCCATTAATAGCCCATAGTCTAATTTCCACAAGTGTCGTTCTTTTATCCAAACCCCAATTATGGTACAAAGCCCAATTACCCAATTTTAGTAATTAGCCCAACATCATGATTATTTCGTTTTAAATAAGCATAATAATAACTTAGCTACGAGACATTAATATAAAAAGGTTGAACATAACTTACAATGATTAAAAATAGCGTAGCGTTACACGGACAGAATTTCGACTTACACCCTTACAACATTCGCTAACATACCCTTATTATTAGAATTATAATTAAAATTAAAATTAAAATATAAATATATATATATATATATTACGTATATATTGAGAGAGAGATGAAAATAGAATATGAAATTTGATCAGAATTCGGTTTGCTTTATAGCCAGACTTGATTTTTGGGGCTCCGCGACTCGCGGCAAAATGCCCTTAAAACTCCGCGAGTCGCGGAGAGGTATTTACAGCTCACACCCTTGGAGTTTCTTGCTGCCGACGGTTTTTATTATATATATATAATATATATATAATTAATATAATTAATTATATATTATATTATATTTATATACATAGTTAACTTGTAATTTTTAGTCCGTTGCGTCGAGCGTTAAGAGTTGACTCTGGTCCCGGTTCCGGATTTTCGAACGTCCTTGCGTACAATTTTATATTTTGTACTTTACGTTTTGAATCTTGTACTTCTGTAATTTCGAGACGTTTCTTATCAATAATTGGAACCTTTTTGATTGTCTTTTGTTCTTTTGAGCTTTTTGGTCGTTTGTGTCTTCAATTCGTCGAATCTGTCTTTTGTCTTCACCTTTTATTATTTAAACGAATATCTCTTGTAAATAGAACAATTGCAACTAAAAGCTTGTCTTTCTTGAGGAATAATGCTATGAAATATATGTTCGTTTTTAGCATTATCAAATATTCCCACACTTGAGCGTTGCTTGTCCTCAAGCAATATCGTCTTGAAATACTAGAATCACTTCATTATTCTTCACACTTTGTACATCAGTGATTTCTATACGGCGGTATAAACAATGGTAGTAACGATATGGTTTACAGTCCCACATGACTATAAAAATTTAGATCCATTAAGGAAATTGGATCTTTATGAAAACATTTGATCTTTTGAAATCTAGTTTTTTTTTTTTTTTTACCCTAGATAAGTTTTCCGGAATAACCCTTTACCGGTGTTTGCAAAATATTTTTGTGGGTTTGGTGGGTTTCAGATTTGAAAATTTTAGCTCAAAACTTGCGGTTTTGTGTCACCCACTTGCTAACCTTGTATTTGGAAAGCAACACGTCCAGTTTACTTGTTCCGTATATTACCTTTCGGCAAACTACCTTCCGGTTGTAAAGGAAAGCGTTGAACAAGCAACTGTTAAGGCAATGTCCCGTGACATGCTTTTGATTATGGTCTATAACGTGTCGGACGCAATTACTATCCTTGGTAGGAGCAATAGTAAAGCTCACCCTTATAATTTTTCGGTCTGGCACAAGGTCCTGTCTTTGACCATGCTATGCAACCACCGTTCTTACGGTTGACACCCGATTTAGTTCAAGTGACCTAATGAATTCCAGGTGAATTCCTAGGATTTTACGTTCAATGGTAATGAACGCATTGAAAATAGGGTTTTCAGAAAACAAATCGGTTTATAATTAAATTTTTTTTTTTTTATCAAAATATTTTCTCGTTTAAGCTCGAGTTTAGATATCATTGAATTCCATGAGTTTGAATTCTCAATCTTTAAGGTCAATCTCTAGGATTGAGTAATATCAGTCTTAAAAGCTGATTTTTAATCTTTAAGGAGATTATCCTTTCTGGGGATCTGATTCATTAGTCTTATCCAGCTAATTTGCATGGTGCCCCCCCATTGTACGAGATAAATCCTTCTCATGGTTAGGATAAATCTGACCACTTGGCGACCCTGTTTAATGCTGAGGTCCGTGGATTTCCTGCTGATTTTAGAGATGACTTTTCTAGATTTTTCGTCAACCTACAGCTGGTCTGGACGACAACTTCATGACCTAAATCAAGAAGCGCGTGTCTTTTTCGGAAGACTTTACTTCCTTTTAATGATGGAATTGATTCATCGTGTAGATCCATCTCTTCTTCGGGTAAAACAGTTTAGTTTAGTTCAAAGCAAAAGTATTTTCAGTTATTTGTTACAAATATATGTGGCATATGTTTAAAATAACTTGGTAAATTTTCCCACACTTGGCTTTTTATTTTTTTTTCTTTTTATCGTCCTCTATTTTATTTTAAATGAATTTTAACATTTTAGTTTGTTTCTCAATTTATGTCCTTTCCGAGGTAACAATAATTTCGGTGTTAAAACCTAGTTTTATCGTTCATAAATATGTATAAACATGATTTTGAATTCATTTAATTGAAAATTTTGAAAATTTTTACTAGAATTGGGTAGTTAGTATATAAGACTAGGGCTGTTCTTTTTTATCAGAGAGCACTAGATTCTAATACAACTACTGCTTTACTAGTATTTTTAATGGTAACCAAGTGTTTAATATAAAAAATTTTAAAATCCGAAAGAATTTAATCCCTTCCCACACTTAAGATCTTGCAATGCCCTCATTTGCAAGAAATCAGTAACAATTTAAATTATTGAGGGTGATTTGTGTGAAAATGATTAAATTTTACCAAAGTTTCCAAATATATTGGTGTTTGTTTGCTGAATGATAAATGGTGCACGTCATTTGTTCATTCCGTCTTGTTGTTATTTCACATATATTTTGCATCTTGTCGTCAAAATTAGTTGCTTTTGCTGAACTTAATGCCAGTCTTTGAAAATGCGTTGTTTTACCCTGTTGTGTACATAAGATAAACTGCAAACATATATACATATTTTTGAAGTTTGGTTTATTACCCCACATTCAAAAATTATTAAAATCTAAGAATAAAAGTTAGATAATTATAAAAATGATTACAATATTAACAAAAGTATTAAACATATCAATAATTACAAATTACAAAATAAAAAAAAAATAAGTAAACTAAGGATGATATTGGTACCAATAGGGGTTCCACGCATAACCATAAGTGCTATAGAATGCTTCGGCAGGGTCATACGCAGGATATGGTGGCTGCATCTCTATCGACCAAGGAGGGAAGACGGGTTTCGGTGTAGGAATATAGTTTCTACCTATATGTTGGCAATGCGCTATGATCTGGTTCTGATGAACTTGCCAATCTTCAAATGCTCTCTGTCTAGCATTTTCGTATTCCTGAGAAGCTATAAACCTATGCATTTCTTGCATCTCATTCCCCCCTCCTACATTACCTTGTTCCTGGTTTCTCTCCACCTGTGGATGTCTACCATGGTATCGTACTGCGGCGTTATTTCGCCGCTTCAAAACTTTCGCACCATGGTATACATTTAAACCTATAGTGTCGCGGGGTTCTGGCTCTTCTACTAATAATCCCCCCCGACTTATATCCACACCGAGATATTCACCAATCAAAGTAATAAAAATACCACCTCCTATTATGCTATGTGGACGCATCCCCCGAACCATAGCTGATAAATAATAACCCACACAATATGGTATACTTACAGCGCTGTGTGGGTCTCGAATACACATATGGTAAAACAAATCTTGTTCATTTACCTTTTCTTTGTTTTTACCCCTTTGTGTAATCGAATTAGCTAAAAACCTATGTATTACTCTTAATTCGGCTCTATCTATATCCAAATAAGAGTAGTTTCCCCCTTTGAAACGGTGATGGCTTGTCATTTGACTCCACACACCGTGTGTATCAAAATTCTCATCTATCCTTCTACCGTTTAGTATCAATCCTCTACAATCGGCAGACGCTAACTCCTCAGGCATATATATACGTAAAGCCTGAGCCATGTCCAGTAAAGACATGTGGCGCATCGAACCGCCTAACAAAAATCTAATAAAAGAACGATCGGTTAAACTAGCTACCCGATCATTCAACTCTATACTACATAACAACTCTTCACACCATACTTTATATACAGGTCTGCGTATGGTGAATAAACATATCCAGTCATTAAAAGAAGAATTACCATACCTCTGTACAAGTAATTCCCTAATTGGCCCGGCCAATTCTACAGCTTCCAAGGGTCCCCATTCTATGACCCTCGGTACCTCAACAACCTTGGAATGAAGAGTATGCAAACCCCGTTGATATTTTGGATAATCTATCCAAAGTCTGTCAAATCTCAGGTTCGGGTGCAACTGTTCCAAGTGCATATCTGAAAAGGTCATGACTGGATGAGGTACATCCTGCTTGTAGTAGTTATCTACCTCCTGTTGTTCCAAGTTCTCAGCAGGAGCATGGCGGGCTTGGGATGAAGATTCACCCCTTTCATTCTGCAAAACACAAACACAAATTTTGTGCATCCAAATATGCATTAGTGTCAGCAAAATCATCAATCAAAATAATGACATTATCAATTTATATCAAACTTAAGCTTATTTTCACATTTTTATCAAATCTACACTTTTTCAAATAAGCATATACGAAAATTTTCGCCAAGTTCATAAGCATTCAACTCAAATAACATGTCAAAATAATCATTACTAGCAAATAAACAAGTCTCAAATGGCATTATCTTTCAAAAATCAAGTTCATGAATTTTGGACTTGAAAAAGTCCACTTTAATTCTCAAAATCATGTTTAGGCTCAAAGTTTGGATCATTTAACTACCTAGACATGTTACACTACTCAATTTAGCAACAATTCATGACAAAAATCGGCCATAACCTGTTTATATCAAAAAGCCCCAAATTTGCTCAAGAACACAAACCCTAGATTACTCAAAATTTGAAGTTTAAGGCTTCTAATCATGTTAAACAGCATCAATCTAGGTTATACAAGCATAATACATAAACAATTTAAGTCTAATTACACTAAAAAGCATCAAAATCAAATTGGGGAAAAATTAGCTCAAGAACACCTAATTTCGAATTAAATGGTGTTTAGGTGTAGAAATTTACCGTTTTTCTTGAGTAATTCTTAGATATCATCCTTCTCAACATGATTTTAGCAAAAAATTTGGTGATTAACGGTTAAAAATTGAGATTTTTGGGGGTGATTTTCGGTGGTTTTCGGGTTCTTTTTCGCTGTTATTTTGGGGTGTTTTTGTGTTTTTGAGTATACTGATCGTTCAGCTATTTTATTTTTTTTCTGTAATTTGGTCCCTCCGCGAGTCGCGGAGGTTTTGCACTGCAAACTCCGCGAGTCGCGGAGTTTATCCTTTTTTTTTTTTTTTTTTTTTTATATAATCTTTAACTTATAAAACAATTAAGAAATTAATTTTAAAATTTTGTTTCCCTTGTTATTTAGGACGAGGTCGTTTCGGATCGATGTCCTAGTCCGTTCCTCGACAAAATTTTAAAATTTGTCTTTTTGTAGCGATTGTTTTAAAAGCTAAGATTTTTGGGTTTTTTTTAATGTTTTTGGCATACTTTAAATCAATAAGATTAAAAATATTGATAATAAAAGTTCTCGTCCCTCCCTCGGGTAAAGCAATTTCGGTTCAAAGACCTAGTCTTCAACTTACGACGAAATTAAAAATCATATTCTTAACTTAATGAGATAAAGTAAATTTTTGTTTTTAAATTCACACAACTTAAATATAAAATTCAAAATTAAAAATTAAAAATTCACACCAAACTTAAAATTTGAAATGCATAAAATTAAAAATTTCATATTTTAAAAATTAAAAATTCACACCAAACTTATATTAATTTTTCAAATATTTACAATTTTAAATATATTGTTTTTACAGAGTTTACAATATTAATTTAAGATTTAAATATTAATTTTAAAAATATGGTAAAAATAAAATTAAAAATCTTTTTGTCTTTTTATCCCACTTTAATCAATCAAATATTATCAAAAATATGCGCCCCTCTTTTCGGTAAAGTAATTTCGGTTCCAAGACCTAATTTAACTCATGACGAATTTTTGAAATATTTTGGGTTGATTGATTAAAGATATTTATACCTTAAGAATAAACGTTAAATTTCGCAGTGATGTAATAAATTTTTGAACGATATCAATAATTTCGGTCGCCAAACCTAATTTTATTTAATACCAATTTAATACTTTTTAGCGAACAAATTAGCGTTTATTATCAAAAGGTTAAAAATAAAAATAAAAATAAAAACTGTACAGACATACCTGTTAAATAGATTTCTTAGTTATATGATCTATTATATTCATAAGATAGTCGGTTTAATTGGTTTTCCATGGCTGCATAGGCGTAACCTCGAGCATTCATTGTCTTTTCTTCTAAACATATGAACGGTCCGTCTCTGCATAAAGTAACAAATTCGGTATTTGAATAGGTTTGATTATTTGAACATTTACCTCCATGTGACCATTTTCCGCATTTGTGACATCGTTCTAGGTGTCGTGCTCTTCTTTTCGCTGCGGATTTTGATTTTCCTTTACCAAATTGTAACTTATTATCTTCGCATCTGGATCCTTTTCTAACTCCGTCCATTCTTTCTCTGATTACTGATACTAATTCACTCGGTAGTATGTCATTATTACGTTTAGTGATCAAAGCGTGTAGCATTAGACCATGGTTTAGTTCACAGGCAGTCTTCATTTCGTAAAAACCTAAAAAAAATAAAAATTCAGAATGGGGGGAGAAGACTAGTTCTTTAGGGTCTGCTAGGGAAAGACCATACGTGTTCCATTTTCGAGAACTACACGAAAACAGACAATCTAACTCTAACAGAAATATATATTATCCTTTAAAGACTTGATTCTCCCCACACTTAGTTAGCTGTGGTATTGAAATTGTGATTAACTTCGTTGTCGACTTCCACCGGACCATGTATGTAATGTTTAACTCTGTGACCATTAACTTTAAATTCAATCCCATTTGAATTTATTAATTCTATCGTTCCGTATGGGAAAACTCTTTTGACTATGAATGGTCCAGACCATCTTGATTTCAATTTTCCAGGAAATAGCTTGAATCGTGAATTGAAAAGAAGAACTCTGTCTCCTTCTTTGAATTCTTTTGAACTTCTGATTCTTTTATCATGCCATTTCTTCGTTCTTTCTTTATAGATTAACGAATTTTCGTATGCTTCATGTCTTAATTCTTCTAATTCGTTTAGTTGACTTAATCGTAGACGTCCGGCTTCATGTAAATCAAGATTACATGTCTTCAAAGCCCAAAATGCTTTGTGTTCAATTTCTACTGGAAGATGACATGCTTTTCCATACACAAGTCTAAAAGGTGTGGTTCCAATTGGAGTTTTGTAGGCTGTTCTAAAAGCCCAGAGTGCATCCTCCAATTTAATGGACCATTCCTTTGAATTTGATCCTACGGTTTTCTCTAGAATACGTTTTAAAGCTCGGTTGGTATTTTCAACTTGTCCACTTGTTTGTGGATGATATGCGGTGGAGATTTTATGAGTTACTCCATATCTTTTAAGAACTTTCTCAAGTTGATTATTACAGAAATGAGTACCCCGATCACTTATTAAAGCTTTCGGTGTTCCAAACCTTGCAAAAAGACGTTTTAAAAAGTTGACTACAACTCGTGCATCGTTAGTTGGGAGAGCTTGTGCTTCCGCCCATTTAGATACATAATCAATGGCTACGAGTATATATAGATTATTATGAGATTTTGGAAATGGACCCATAAAGTCAATACCCCAAATGTCAAATACTTCACATACTTGGATGACATTTTGTGGCATTTCATCACGTTGACTTATTTTTCCGGTCCTTTGACATGCATCACAGGATTTGCAAAGAAGGTGTGCGTCTTTGTAAATTGTAGGCCAATAGAATCCAGCTTCATAAACTTTTCTTGCTGTTAGTTGAGGCCCATAATGCCCTCCTGTTGGTCCTGTGTGACAATGGTTTAAAATTTTACTAGCTTCATTTCCAAATACACATCGGCGTATTATTCCATCGGGACAACTTTTAAACAGATGTGGATCTTCCCAGAAATAGTGTTTTATATCACTGAAGAATTTCTTTCGTCTTTGGTACGATAATCCTTTTTCAAGGAATCCACAAACTAAGTAGTTTGCATAGTCTGCAAACCATGGGATTTCTTTATAATCTATCTTCAATAGATATTCATCAGGAAAGTTGTCTTGTATGGCCGATTCATTCAGAACTTCTAATTCGGGATTTTCAAGACGAGAAAGATGATCAGCGGCGAGATTTTCTGCTCCCTTTTTATCTCGGATTTCAATATCAAACTCTTGTAAGAGTAAGATCCAACGGATTAATCTTGGTTTAGCATCTTGTTTTGAAAATAGGTATCTAAGAGCAGAATGGTCGGTATAGACCACCGTTTTTGCTAGAACGAGATATGATCGAAATTTGTCAAAAGCAAAGACAATAGCAAGGAGTTCTTTTTCAGTAGTTGTATAGTTCGTTTGTGCTCCTTGTAATGTCTTACTAGCATAATATATAGGTTGAAATCGTTTTTCAATCATTTGTCCTAAAACGGCTCCCATTGCAAAATCACTTGCATCGCACATTAGTTCAAATGGTAGATTCCAATTTGGTGTTATCATGATTGGTGCATTAGTGAGTTTTTCTTTAAGAATATTAAAAGATTTGATACACTCATCTGAAAAGATGAATGGCGCATCCTTTTCTAGGAGTTTATTCATAGGAGTGGCAATTTTAGAAAAATCTTTTATGAAACGTCGGTAAAAACCGGCATGCCCTAGAAAACTCCTAACTCCTCTAACATTGGTGGGATGTGGAAGTTTAGCAATTACATCTACTTTAGCTCTATCCACTTCAATTCCTTCTTTTGAAATTTTATGTCCAAGAACGATGCCTTCTTTAACCATGAAATGACATTTCTCCCAATTAAGTACTAGATTTGATTTTTCGCATCTAATTAGCATTCGTTCCAGATTAACTAGACATGATTTAAATGTATCACCGAAGACTGAAAAGTCATCCATGAATACTTCCATGCATTCTTCTATCATGTCATGAAAAATCGCCATCATACACCTTTGAAAGGTTGCAGGGGCGTTACAAAGTCCAAATGGCATTCTTTTGTAAGCAAAAGTACCATAAGGGCACGTGAATGTGGTTTTCTCTTGATCTTCGGGTGCTATTGGAATTTGAAAATATCCGGAAAATCCATCTAGAAAACAATAGTAACTATTTCCGGCTAATCTTTCCAACATTTGATCTATGAAAGGTAAGGGAAAGTGATCTTTTCTGGTGGCGTCATTTAATTTTCTATAATCAATACATACACGCCATCCTGTTACAGTCCTAGTAGGAATAAGCTCATTTTTCTCATTTGTGATGACAGTCATGCCACCCTTCTTAGGTACGCATTGAACTGGGCTTACCCATGGACTATCAGAAATTGGATATATCAAACCTGCATCTAGCAGTTTAATAATCTCTTTCTTAACTACATCTTGCATATTAGGATTTAGTCTTCGTTGACGTTGCACATACGTTTTATGACCTTCTTCCATAAGGATTTTATGTGTGCAATACGAAGGACTTATTCCTTTAATATCATGAATCTTCCATGCAATGGCTGGTTTATGAGCTTTCAACACAGAAATGAGTTGTGATTTCTCATTTTCAGTAAGAGGAGACGATATTATTACAGGTAATTCAGATTCACCATGTAAATAAGCGTATTCCAAATGGTTTGGAAGTGGCTTTAACTCTAATTTCGGAGGTTCTTCTATCGATGATTTATATCGATATCTGTCTTCTTCTTTTAGCATTTGAATTTCTTCTGTTGTTGGTTCATATCCATTAGCTATAAGTGTAGCTAACATTTCAGCTTCATCAATTGGTTCATTACCTTCTCCTAAAGAACATTCTCCTGTTCCTTGTAATTCTGGAAATTCTTCTAATAATTCTGCATGTGCATCTATAGTTTGAATATAATAACATGTATCATCTGCAGATTGTGGTTGTTGCATTGCTCTATCAACTGAAAAGGTAACACTCTCATCCTCTATACTTAGGGTCAGTTTCTTACCGAACACGTCTATCATTGCTTTAGCCGTGTTTAAGAATGGTCTTCCTAATATGAGAGGAACTTGAGAATCTTCTTCCATGTCCAAAACAACAAAATCTACTGGAAATACTAAAGTACCAACTTTAACTAGCATGTTCTCCATTATCCCTCTAGGATATTTTATTGATCTATCGGCTAGTTGTATGCTTATTCTGGTTGGTTTCAATTCTCCAAGGTCTAGTTTAGCGTATAGTGAATACGGCATTAGATTTATACTAGCACCTAAGTCTGCCAATGCTTCTATTGAACTAAGACTACCCAGAAAACATGGAATTGTAAAACTTCCTGGATCAGATAGTTTTTCTGGTATCTTATTCAACAGCACTGCTGAACAATTAGCATTCATAGTAACAGCCGAGAGTTCTTCCATTTTCTTTCTATTCGTGATTAGATCTTTCAAGAATTTAGCATATCTTGGCATTCCTGAAATCACATCAATGAAAGGAAGATTTACATTTATCTGTTTAAACATATCCAAGAATTTGGATTGCTCGGCTTCAAGTTTTTCTTTCTTCATTTTACTCGGATAAGGAAGTGGTGGTTGGTATGGTTTAACATAAGGTTTATCCTTAACTGTGTTATCTTCATTAACCTTTTCAACTACCGGTTCTTTTTCCTTATCTTGATCAGGTTGTGGTTCTTGTGGAGTAGGAATAGTTTCATCAGAAGTTACAGGTATTTCAGGTGGTTTAAGTGTTGTACCACTTCTTGTGGTAATAGCTTTAGCTGTTTCATTCCGGGGGTTAGCATTTGTATCGCTTGGTAGACTTCCCGGTTTTCTTTCACCTATTAACCTTGCTAGGTTACTTACTTCTTGTTCCAGATTTTGAATAGAAGCTTGTTGATTTCTAAATGCTTGAGCATTTTGTTCATTTGTTTGTTTTTGAGATGTGAAAAACTGCGTTTGAGTTTCAACTAGCTTCGTCATCATATCTTCTAAATTCGGCTTTTTATCATCGGTTTGTTGTGGTGGTTTGTTTTGAAAATTCGGTCTTTGCTGATTGTAAGTATTATTGGATACTTGTTGATTGCTAGGACCTTGTTGGTTATTGTATGGAATATTTCGGTTATAATTCTGGTTTTGATTGTAAATCGGTCTTGGTGGTTGATAATTATTCTGATAATTATTTCCAGGCCTTTGGTTTATGTATGAAATATTCTCTCTTTGTTCCATTGTTAATTCAATACTTAGACAATCTTTTGTCAAATGTGGTCCTCCACACTGCTCACAACTAATTCGTATTGAGTGAATATCCTTAGTCATCTTTTCCATTCGTCTCTCGAAAGCATCTATCTTTGCTGAAATGGAATCTAAGTCATGGCTAGAATCGGCTCTAGCTGCTTTAGATGATCTAATGATATCTTTTTCTTGGTGCCACTCATGTGAGTGGGAAGCAGTGTTATCAATAATTTTGTAAGCATCAGTTTCGGTTTTCTTCATAATAGAACCACCAGCTGCTATATCTATGTCTTTCCTTGTAGTGATGTCGCATCCTCGGTAGAATATTTGTACTATTTGACAGGTGTCTAAACCATGTTGCGGACATCCTCTTAACAACTTTCCATATCTTGTCCACGCCTCATATAGAGTTTCATTTGGCTTCTGTGTGAACGTAACAATTTCTGCTTGAAGTCTTACGGCTTTAGATGCAGGAAAGAATTGTTTAAGAAATTTGTCAATTAAAACGTCCCATGTATCAATCGCCCCTTCAGGTAACGATTCCAACCAATCTTTGGCTTCTCCCTTTAAAGTCCAGGGAAATAACATGAGATATATCTGTTCATCCTCCACTTCTCGTATTTTAAATAGTGTGCAGATCCTATTAAAGGTACGTAGATGTTCATTTGGATCTTCCTTTGGCGCACCACTAAATTGGCATTGATTAGTCACCATGTGTAAAATTTGTCCTTTGATTTCATAATCTGGCGCATTAATGTCTGGATGAGTAATTGCGTGACCTTGGCCAGTGCGTTTAGCTCTCATTCGGTCTTCCATACTTAAAGGTTCCAGATTCTCCATAATTGAATTTGTTGAATCGGTATCAATAGATGATTCTGATTTAATAGTTCGTTCCTCAACAATCTCTGTTTGAATGATTGGTGGTTCCGGAGGAAAGTTTAATGGTTCAGGATCTATGAACCGTTCCTGAATATTTTCTGGATTCTCAATTGTGAGGTTGGGTTCAAAAAATGGATTATCGGTAATTTGAACTGAAGTACTTGGTCGACTGGATGACGATTCTAAAGAAAAATCAACGGCGGTTATATTTGTTAAACGATGTCTTGATCGAGTTACAGGTGGTGAACGTACAAAAGGTGATGAACGTCTTGCTCGGTGCATTCACTGAATATCCTATTAGTTTTAAAAAGGAAAGAAAAATTATAATAAGTTATCCAATCAATAGACTTTTCTGATTTTGCCCACGTTTCGAATAGCCAAAAGATGCAGCAGAGGGGCAGGATTCGTTTGGTCTCAATATAATTGAGGACTGTTTGGCTCCAATAACCCGGTCCACGTACAAATCCAACTATTACTACGAACCAGAAAATTTTGATGTCTATTAATTTAACCACTTAGAATAAATTTTCGTAATTTTAAGAAATTTAGATAAGAAGTAGAAAAAAAATCTATGTCCTAAAACTAGAATGGCGAGAAATAAGAGAGAAAAAGAGTTCGTCGCAAAAGGTCGAAAAAGAGAAAAAATGGTTGAAAAATAAAAGGTGACGGAAAAATAAAAGAAACTTATCAAAACTTAAAAATACTTAACTAACCTAACCTTATTACTACAACTAACTTAAAATTATAATCGCAAATTGAAATTACTAATTGGAATGATAATTGATACATAATAAAAGGTCTAAAAATATTAAAGCTTACAAGGAAAAACTAAATCCCAAATGGAAATAACTTAAAAAGAAACTAAAACTTAAAAAGGCGTCGCAAAATTCTAAAGCACCTAAATCTTAGTCTAAAGAAAAAGCACTTAAGGAATTCTACGGCAAAGCCTAAAAATATAGGAGTAAAAATAACTATAGCAAAAACTAAGTTTAAAATTAAATATGAGCTAAAAATACAAATATTACGCTACAACGATTAAAAAGGTACAAAATATAAAAATATACAAAAAGTTGTAAAAAGTACAATTTTTATAAAAATATTATTTTTATATTATTTATTTTATAAAATTACTAATTTTACAATTTAATAAAACTAATTAAACTAAAATATATAAATAAAAAGTAAAAGTAAAAATAAAACTAATAATAATAATAATAATAATTAAGTTTTAATAATAATAATAATAAATTAAAACCCGTAATTAATGCAGTTTTAGGGCTTCCTGTGCGCGTGTCAGAGTAGCTCCGCGAGTCGCGGCAAATAAAGAAGAAAACCCCGCGAGTCGCGGGGATCAGAAATTCAGCTGACAGGGTTGAGTTTTTACGCGTTTTCTTTATTTTTTTTTTTTTTATTTTATGTTTTCTGTTTTTAATTTAAATAAACGATTTTAAAATAAAACTTATATTTTTATAAACTAAAATAGAAATAAAGAAACTTATAAAACTTAAATATTTACAAAATCTTAAAAATACATATATTTTTGTTTTTCTTTTTATATTTTCGAATATTTAAAACGTATTTTTACAAAAGCGACTTTTAATAAAAGTAACTAAAAATCTTTTTTTTTTTTTTTTTTTTATATATTAGCGTTGCGTTTCCGGCTTTTAAGATAAGTCCCCGGCAGCGGCGCCAAAAATAACTTGATGTGAAGCGAGGTGTATATAAAATAGCTTATATTTTACTAGGAAAACTATTAAATACGATACAATTTTACACAAGATATTTATTTATTTATAGAATGGATATACTTAAACCTTGCTACAACACTTATAGGCAGTGTACCTAATCGTACAGTAGTGTAGTTTTTAGTAAGTCCGGTTCGTTCCACAGGGAAATCTTTAAACAAAGCTCAACGCTATATTAGTTTACTTTTATAAAAATACAAACATATATATAAGTAATATTATTATTATAAAGGGGGGTTTTTACCGTTTAATGACCGGTTTGTCGATTTTAAGATTTTAGTCGCAGTTAAAACCTAATGTAAAATATAAAATAAATACAAAACTTAAATTAAAGCGTAAAGTAAATAACGATAATGAAATTGCGAATAATAAAAATGCGAGAAAATAAAATTGCGATAATTAAAAAGTACGATAATTAAAAGTGCGATTAAATAACAATAAATAAAAATGCGATAATTAGAAGTGCAATTAAATATAAAATAAAGGAAATTAAATATGAAATAAAAGAATTATGCTTATTTAAACTTCCGTAATTATGATGTTTGACGTGTTAATTTTAGTTTTATGCCCATGGGTTAATTGTCCTTTGTCCTGGATTATTTAATATGTCCGTCTGGTTTTTGTCCATAACAGTCCATCAGTCATAAATATAAATTGCAAGTGTCCTTGTCAAATTATTATTATACCCGAAGTTAAATATTCCAACTAATTGGGGATTCGAATTGTAACAAGGTTTTAATACTTTGTTTAATGAATACACCAGGTTATCGACTGCGTGTAAACCAAGGTTTTACTACTTTGTTAACAATTACACCAATTACCCTTGAATGTAATTTCACCCCTGTTTTAATTATTCTAGTGGCTATTAATCCATTCCCGTGTCCGGTTAAATGAACGATTATTCGTACATATAAATACCCCGCCCATCGTGTCCGATCGAGTGTATATGGTAATTTATAGGGACGCCCAATTGTAAATCTTTATATTAACATTAACAAACTTTCATTTAGTTAAACAAATATAAAGCCCATTAATAGCCCATAGTCTAATTTCCACAAGTGTCGTTCTTTTATCCAAACCCCAATTATGGTACAAAGCCCAATTACCCAATTTTAGTAATTAGCCCAACATCATGATTATTTCGTTTTAAATAAGCATAATAATAACTTAGCTACGAGACATTAATATAAAAAGGTTGAACATAACTTACAATGATTAAAAATAGCGTAGCGTTACACGGACAGAATTTCGACTTACACCCTTACAACATTCGCTAACATACCCTTATTATTAGAATTATAATTAAAATTAAAATTAAAATATAAATATATATATATATTACGTATATATTGAGAGAGAGATGAAAATAGAATATGAAATTTGATCAGAATTCGGTTTGCTTTATAGCCAGACTTGATTTTTGGGGCTCCGCGACTCGCGGCAAAATGCCCTTAAAACTCCGCGAGTCGCGGAGAGGTATTTACAGCTCACACCCTTGGAGTTTCTTGCTGCCGACGGTTTTTATTATATATATATAATATATATATAATTAATATAATTAATTATATATTATATTATATTTATATACATAGTTAACTTGTAATTTTTAGTCCGTTGCGTCGAGCGTTAAGAGTTGACTCTGGTCCCGGTTCCGGATTTTCGAACGTCCTTGCGTACAATTTTATATTTTGTACTTTGCGTTTTGAATCTTGTACTTCTGTAATTTCGAGACGTTTCTTATCAATAATTGGAACCTTTTTGATTGTCTTTTGTTCTTTTGAGCTTTTTGGTCGTTTGTGTCTTCAATTCGTCGAATCTGTCTTTTGTCTTCACCTTTTATTATTTAAACGAATATCTCTTGTAAATAGAACAATTGCAACTAAAAGCTTGTCTTTCTTGAGGAATAATGCTATGAAATATATGATTATTTTGTATACACCTCGCACTAAAAGGAACATATATTTCATAGCAAAATCCCCCAAGAAAGACAAGATTTTAGTTGCAATTGTTCCATTTTCAAGTAATATTCGTTTATTTTAAATAAGTGCGAAGACAAAAGGCGAAAACGACGAATTGAAGACACAAAGGTCCAAAAAGCTCAAAAGTACAAGATACAATAAAAAAGGTTCAAATTATTGATGAAGAACGTCTAAAAATGACAAGAGTACAAGTTACAAAACGCAAAGTACAAGATATTAAATAGTACGCAAGGACGTTCGAAAATCCGAAACCGGGACATGAACCAACTTTCAGCGCTCGACGCAACGGTGTAAAAATTACGAGTCAACTATGCACAAGAATAAAATATAATATTTAAATAATTCATAATAAGAATAATATTAAATAATAAAAAGTTGTTAATTGAGCATAGTTCAGGGGTCGTAAATGAAAAATCAATTTCTAATTTCGCTATAAAAGGATGATTGACGATCAAAATTAGGGAGACTTTTTTTCGATCAACTTTTCTATTTTTTTTTTATCCGATCAAATATCAATATTCAATATCTATATTCTATATCTCTATCATAATGTTAATGTAATAAGATATAACAATAATCTTAATTTTAAGTTTAAATTATGATAATAATAAGATTTATGATAGAGATCGTTTGAGTGTGTAAGTCGAAATTCTGTCCGTGTAACGCTACGCTATTTTTAATCATTGTAAGTTATGTTCAACCTTTTTACATTAATGTCTCGTAGCTAAGTTATTATTATGCTTATTTGAGCCGAAGTAATCGTGATGTTGGGCTAAAATATTAAGAAGGGGTTATTGAACTTTGGACCATAATTAAGGTTTGGGCAAAAGACCGACACTTGTGGAAATTGAACTATTGACTATTAATAGATGGGGGGGTATTGTCTAATTGAGTGACAACTCATTGGAGTCTGTCGAACCTATCTTCAAATTAATTAACCTAATAATTAATAATGATTATGGTTGTCCTATTTAGTGACGTTCATATGGAATCTGTTATAATCATTTAATTAATCAATTGGGTTGGGTAATTGATTATTCATTCTGATCAAGTGGATGAATTAATATTCATAAACTAATTAAAACAGGGGTGGATTACATACAGTGATAACTGGTGTAATTGTTGACAGAAGTGATAACTGCGTCACAGTTTAAATCCTTAATCAGTTGGAATATTTGACTTCGGGTATAAGGGTAATTTGACAAGGATACTTGCACTTTATATTTATGACCGATGAACTATTATGGACAAAAACCAGATAGACGTATCAAATAAACCAGGACAAAGGACAATTAACCCATGGTAATAAATTAAAATCAACACGTCAAACATCATGATTACGGAAGTTTAAATAAGCATAATTCTTTTATTATATTTCTCGTCGTATCTTCATTTACTGTCATTTTATTACTCGCAATTTTATTTACTGTCATTTTATTTATTGTCATTATTTTACGCACTTTAATTATCGTCATTTATCTTTACGCTTAAAATATAAAATCGACAAACCGGTCATTAAACGGTAAAAAAAAACCCCCTTTTATATAATAATAATACTACTACTTTATAGATATATATTTTTCTATTTTTCTATTTTGTGTGCGTTAAACTTCTCGAGCTTTCCCTGTGGAACGAACCGGACTTACTAAAAACTATACTATAATACGATTAGGTACACTGCCTATAAGTGTTGTAGCAAGGTTTAAGTATATCCACTCGATAAATAAATAAATAACTTGTGTAAAATTGTAGAATATTTAATAGTATTTCGCACTAAAAATAATACTATTTTGTATACACCCCCTACGACATCAAGTATTTTTGGCGCCGCTGCCGGGGAACGCCGAAGCAAAACGCCACACACATAAGCATATTCCACTATGAAAAGAAACGATCTATACTAACTTTAACGTTTTCTTATTCATTTTCATTATAATATTTTAATAGATAAGTTTCATGTTATTGATTTAAGTGATAAAACATCAAATGACACCGTAAAAGAAACATAAGCAATGAAAATTGGACTGGGATAAGGGAATCTTATACATAGGATTCTTGACATTGGATGCGCAGACATAATCATCTGCATTAAAATATCTACACTTATTAAGTATATCCACACACACTAAAAATAAATAAATAAAAAAAACTTACACACTCAATTGGATATACTAAAAATATACTAAAAATATTTCCCATCCCCTCACGCTAATTTTGTAGTATAGTAGATATACTATTTTGTAGTTGACTTACACGCTCAATTGGATGGATATTATATAGTTTTTGTTTTTTTTCCTTCTTGGTCTACACACACCCACTCAAAACCACTACTCTTTCCCTCTAGTTGTTTTTAAAAAAATAATAATTAAAAAAAAATTATAATAATAAAAAAAATCTCGTTTTTTAAAAAAAAAATAAAAAAAAATATATTTATTTTTTTTAAAAAAAAAAAAAAAATTTAAAAAAAAAAGTCACGAGAGTGAACTGTCCAAAAAGTTGTCTTTATGTTGTATAATTATTGTGTGCCATGCCAGACTTGAGACAACACATCCTTATTTGGTCTCTTTAAAAACTAATTAATTTGTTTGTGTTACAATATCATTATCATTTATCATAAGATATTAAATATCTTTTAACAATTATTTCCTTGTGTGAAACATAAAGAAGAGATGGCTGCTTAAAGTGTGTGGTAATATATACTTTACTGGTTTTTATTTAGAATTATATCCAGCTACCACATGAGAAAATTAATTAATCTACATGTTTCATTATTTATATATTTATTTTTATATTTCAACCATTCTTTTTATCATTAAAGAGTTATAAAGTTGCTTTATCTTCATAGTGTAACGAATTATAGTGGTGATTGCCCTTTCGAATTTTAATAAGAGGTCTACATTTTAATAAGAGTATGAAATAAAATTATTCAGTTTTTGAAAGAAAAAAAAAATTATAGACTTAGTAATTTTCTAACATAAAAATTAAATTCACTAAAAGTAGTTTTTCTTACTATTATTTGCCTTAGTTTGGATTTAGATTTTTAGTTTTGCCGTAAAATCCCTTAAGTGCTTATTCCTTAGACTAAGATTTATGTGCTTTAGAATTTTGCGACGCCGTTTTTCGCGCTACTTTCTTATTTTTATTTTTCGACGCCTATTTTTCGACCTTTTATTTTTCGACATTTTTCGACGCGCAATCTTTTTCTCTCTTATTTCTCGCCATTCTAGTTTTTAGGACTTAGAATTTTTTCTACTTCTTCTCTAAATTTCTTAAAATTACGAAAATTTATTTTAAGTGGTTAAATTGATAGACATCAAAATTTTCTGGTTCGTAGTAATAGTTGGATTTGTACGTGGACCGGGTTATTGGAGCCAAACAGTACTCAATTATATTGAGACCAAACGAATCCTGCCCCTCTGCTGCATCTTTTGGCTATTCGAAACGTGGGCAAAATCAGAAAAGTCTATTAATTGGATAACTTATATAATTTTTCTTTCCTTTTAAAAACTAATAGGATATTCAGTGAATGCACCGAGTAAAACGTTCACCACCTTTTGTACGTTCACCACCTGTAACTAGATCAAGACATTTAGCAAATATAACCGCCGTTGATTTTTCTTTAGAATCGTCATCTAGTCAACCAAGTACTTCAGTTCAAATTTCCGATAATCCATTTTTTGAACCCAACCTCACAATTGAGAATCCAGAGAATATTCAGGAACGGTTCGTAGATCCTGAACCACTAAACTTTCCTCCGGAGCCACCAATCATTCAAACAGAGATTGTTGAGGAACGAACCATTAAAACAGAATCATCTAGTGATACCGATTCAACGAATTCAATTATGGAAGTAACGGAACCTCTAAGTATGGAAGATCGAATGAGAGCTAAACGCACGGGCCAAGGTCACGCCATTATTAAGCCAGAAGTTAATGCGCCAGATTATGAAATCAAAGGACAAATTCTACACATGGTAACTAACCAATGCCAATTCAGTGGTGCACCGAATGAAGATCCTAACGAACACCTTCGTACGTTTAAAAGAATTTGTACACTATTCAAAATCCGAGAAGTGGAAGATGAGCAGATCTATCTCATGTTGTTTCCCTGGACTTTAAAGGGAGAAGCCAAAGATTGGTTAGAATCGTTACCTGAAGGGGCGATTGATACATGGGATGTTTTAGTTGAAAAATTTCTTAAACAATTCTTTCCGGCATCTAAAGCCGTGAGACTTCAAGGAGAAATTGTTACGTTCGCGCAAAAGTCAAATGAAACATTATATGAGGCGTGGACAAGATTCGGAAGGATGTTGAGAGGATGTCCTCAACACGGTTTAGACGCTTACCAAATAGTACAAATATTCTACCAAGGTGTCAACGTTGCTACACGAAAAGACATCGACATAACAGCTGGTGGTTCCATTATGAAGAAAACCGCAACTGAAGCTTACAAAATTATTGATAACACAGCCTCCCACTCTCATGAGTGGCACCAAGAGAAAGATATATATCGTTCATCTAAAGCGGCTAGAGCCGATTCTAGCCATAACTTTGATTCCGTTTCCGCAAAAATAGATGCTTTCGAAAGACGAATGGAAAAGATGAATAAAGATATTTACGCAATATGAATCAGTTGTGAGCAATGCGGTGGACCACACTTAATGAAAGACTGTCACATTGAACAAACGATGGAACAACGTGAGAATGTTGTCTACATGAACCAAAGGCTGGAAAATAGTTATCAGAATAATTATCAACCGCCAAGGCCAAACTTCAATCGAAATCAAAACATTCTTTACAATCCAAAAGGACCCGACAATAACTCGTATAACCAACAAGGTCCGAATAACCAACCAACTCAAAACAACACTTTCAATCAACAAAGACCTGGCTTGTATAAACCACCACAACAAACCAACGAGAAGAAGTCAAATCTGGAAGAAGTGGTATTTAAGCTAGTTGAATCTCAAACACAATTTATTGAAACTCAAACCCAAACGAATGAGAGGTTTGAGCAGTCATTTAGAACTCAACAAGCTTCCATTTTGAATCTAGAAAAACAAGTAGGTACTCTTGTTAGATTGATGAGTGAGAGGGAACAAGGAAAGCTACCGAGTGATACTGAAGTAAATCCTCGGAATGAGAATGTTAATATGGTGTCCACAAATTCTGAAAAACCAGCTCCAGAAGTTGGGGAGGTTTTAGATATGAGTAACAATGAAGAAGTTACAACACCACCACCACCCGAGTATGAAAAGTCAATGGTGGCACCATACAAACCACCCATCCCGTTTCCAAGAAAAGGAGTTGAGTATGAGCAAGTGATAGGTAATAAAGATTGTGATACCTCTGGAAAGAAGAAGAAGAAAAAGAATAAGAAAGTGCAAGAAACAAAAGCCGTAAATATAAACCCGGTGAAGACAGTTCCACCAAAACCTCCACCTAGGGTAGGTGATCCGGGTGAATTTATTGTTCCTTGTCTACTTAGTGATTGTGTCATGTATGATGCACTAGCAGATTTAGGTGCAAGTGTAAGTGTTATGCCTCTTTCATTATATAAGAGATTAGGTGTAGCTGAGTTAAGTCCAACGGATATGAGTGTTCGACTCTTTGATCAAACCATTAAGCACCCAGTTGGAATTGCTGACAACCTACCCGTTCAAGTAGGTAATTTAACCTTTCTAGTCGAATTTATTGTCATTGACATAGAAGAGGACCCAAACATTCCTCTAATTTTAGGTCGACCATTCTTTGCGTCCACCGGGGCGTTATTTGATGTAGGAAATGGTAAGATGACACTTAAAAGTGGTGACAAATCGATCACCTTTATGATTCGAAAGTCTAAATCTCCACCAACCAAAACCGTTGAACCAGTAAAAACGATTGGTAATAACCATGTTGTTTTACCAACTCCAACGGTAGTGCTAAACAATAATGAAACGCCTAAGTGTGGGGAAAATGAAGTAACACCTAAGGATGACATGATAACAAAGAACCCCGTTGTTGATACGAAATTAGATGACCCCGTTATTAACAGTTCAATGAAGAAACTTTACAAACGGGCTATCGATGCTAGAAGTAAGGGGAACTTTAAGTTATGTAACCGGTTAGTATCCAATCTGTCGCCTAAAGAAAAGGCGAAGCTAGTTGAAATTATGGATATTACACAGGAATCCGACCAATGGCTTAAAGAGAAAGTCACAGATATGCAAGTTGATTATGGACCAAGAGAAATTGACGATGAAGTTAATCACAATTTTGACACCACAGCTACCTAAGTGTGGGGAGATTCAAGTGTTCTAAAAAGAAAATGCTATCTAGAGTTAGTTGTTCTGTTCTCGTGTAGTTCCGAGAATGGAATCCGAGTGGTCTTTTCCACTAGCAGACACTAAAGAACTAGTTTTCTCCCTCCATTCTGAATTTTTATTTTTTAGGTTTTAATTAATATGCCTTTTAAATTTAAGTTTTGTGTGATTTTAAAAACAAAATTTACTTTAATTCATTAAGTTGAAAAAATGATTTCTAAAATTCGTCGTGAGTTGAAGACTAGGTCATTAAGCCGAAATTGCTTTACCCAAGGACGGGGCGATAAATTTTGTTATCATTATTTTTTTAATTTTATTGATCTAAAGTATGCAAAAAAAAAAAAAATATATATATATATATATATATATATATATATATATATATATATATATATATTATATTTTATAAATTTTTAAACGTGGGATAATATATCAAACTTTAAAAATATGTATATATATGTTTGTATTTTATGTTATGTACAAAACAGGGTAAAACAGCGCACTTTCAAAGACTAGCATTAAGTTCAGCAAAAGCTACTATTTTTGACGACAAGACGCAAAATATCAAATGTGATATGACAACAACATGTTTACAAACTGGGTATTTTTAATTACTTTTCTACACTAATCACCCTCATGAATTTATAATTATAGTCTGATTTCATGCAAATGAGGGCATTGCATGATCTCAAGTGTGGGGAAGGGTTATAAATTCTCTCAGGTTTATACTTGGTTTATTTGCCAAATTTTGTGAAAATTTGAAAAATTTTCAACTAAATGAAGTCAAAATGATGTTTATACATATTTATGAACGGTGAAAACTAGGTGTTAATACCGAAATTATCGTTACCTCGGAAAGGACATAAATTGAGAAACAACCTAAAACGCTTGAATTCATTTAAAATGGAATAAAGGAGAATAAAAAGGCAAAGAAAGAAACTAAGTGTGGGGAGAATGTACCAAGTTATTCAATTAAAAACTATCTATCACATGTTTGTGTAAAGTTTATTGCAGGTGCTTTTGTTTTGGACTAAATTAACTATTTTACCCGATTTACTGTAATGAGAGATGGATCTACACGATGAATCAATTCCATCATTAAAAGGAAGTAAAGTCTTCCGAAAAAGACACGCGCTTCTTGATTTAGGTCAAGAAGTTGTCGTCCAGACCAGCTGTAGGTTGACGAAAAATCTAGAAAAGTCATTTCTAAAATCAGCAGGAAATCCACGGACCTCAGCATCAAACAGGGTCGCCAAGTGGTCAGATTTATCCTAACCATGAGAAGGATTTATCTCGTACAATGGGGAGGCACCGTGCAAATTAGCTTGATAAGACTAATGAATCAGATCCCCAGAAAGGATAATCTCCTTAAAAGATTAAAAATCAGCTTTTAAGCCTGATATTACTCAATCCTTGAGATTGACCTTAAAGATTGAGAATTACAAACTCATGGAATTCGATGATATCTAAACTCGAGCTTGAACGAGAAAATATTTTGATCAAAAATACAAACCGATTTGTTTTCTGAAAAACCATTTTCAATGCGTTCATTACCATTGAACGTAAAATCCTAAGAAATTCACCTGGAATTCATTAGGTCACCTGAACCAAATCGGGTGTCAACCGTAAGAACGGTGGTTGCATAGCATGGTCGGAGACAGGACCTTGTGCCAGACCGAAAAATCATTGGATGATCTTTACTATCGCTCCTACCAAGGATAGTTCTAGCATCCGACACGTTAAAAGACCATAATCATCTGCATGTCACGGGACATTGCCTTAACAGTTTCTTGTTCATCGCTTTCCTTTACAACCGGACGGTAGTTTGCCGAAAGGTAATATATGGAACAAGTAAACTGGATGTGTGCTTTCCGATACCGGGATAGCAGTGGATTACACGAACCTAAATGTTTTTAGCCAAAATATTGATCCACAAATATATTTTGCAACACCAATGGTGGATCAAATCAGAAAACTTATCTAGGGTAAAAGCTAGATTGAATTTTCAAAAGATCAAATGTTTTCATAAAGATCCTATTTCCTAAAGGATCTAAATTTTTATAGTCATGTGGGACTGTAAACCGCCTTTCAAATGTGCACTTTGCTTTGGAAACCGAAAGTAAATCGGCTATTTGATTGTAAGTGTCGTTGACCTAAACCCAAGGCAACTGTGGATGACACACCCACCTTTAACCATGGTTCTATTGTTAATATCATTGTTTATACCGCTCTATCAAAATCACTGATGTACAAAGTGTGAAGAATAAAGAAGTGATTCGTGTTATGTATTATATTATTTCAAGACTGTATTGCTTGAGGACAAGCAACGCTCAAGTGTGGGGATATTGATAAGGCTAAAAAGGAACATATATTTCATAGCAAAATCCCCCAAGAAAGACAAGATTTTAGTTGCAATTGTTCCATTTTCAAGTAATATTCGTTTATTTTAAATAAGTGCGAAGACAAAAGGCGAAAATGACGAATTGAAGACACAAAGGTCCAAAAAGCTCAAAAGTACAAGATACAATAAAAAAGGTTCAAATTATTGATGAAGAACGTCTAAAAATGACAAGAGTACAAGTTACAAAACACAAAGTACAAGATATTAAATAGTACGCAAGGACGTTCGAAAATCCGAAACCGGGACATGAACCAACTTTCAGCGCTCGACGCAACGGTGTAAAAATTACGAGTCAACTATGCACAAGAATAAAATATAATATTTAAATAATTCATAATAAGAATAATATTAAATAATAAAAAGTTGTTAATTGAGCATAGTTCAGGGGTCGTAAATGAAAAATCAATTTCTAATTTCGCTATAAAAGGATGATTGACGATCAAAATTAGGGAGACTTTTTTTCGATCAACTTTTCTATTTTTTTTTTTATCCGATCAAATATCAATATTCAATATCTATATTCTATATCTCTATCATAATGTTAATGTAATAAGATATAACAATAATCTTAATTTTAAGTTTAAATTATGATAATAATAAGATTTATGATAGAGATCGTTTGAGTGTGTAAGTCGAAATTCTGTCCGTGTAACGCTACGCTATTTTTAATCATTGTAAGTTATGTTCAACCTTTTTACATTAATGTCTCGTAGCTAAGTTATTATTATGCTTATTTGAGCCGAAGTAATCGTGATGTTGGGCTAAAATATTAAGAAGGGGTTATTGAACTTTGGACCATAATTAAGGTTTGGGCAAAAGACCGACACTTGTGGAAATTGAACTATTGACTATTAATAGATGGGGGGTATTGTCTAATTGAGTGACAACTCATTGGAGTCTGTCGAACCTATCTTCAAATTAATTAACCTAATAATTAATAATGATTATGGTTGTCCTATTTAGTGACGTTCATATGGAATCTGTTATAATCATTTAATTAATCAATTGGGTTGGGTAATTGATTATTCATTCTGATCAAGTGGATGAATTAATATTCATAAACTAATTAAAACAGGGGTGGATTACATACAGTGATAACTGGTGTAATTGTTGACAGAAGTGATAACTGCGTCACAGTTTAAATCCTTAATCAGTTGGAATATTTGACTTCGGGTATAAGGGTAATTTGACAAGGATACTTGCACTTTATATTTATGACCGATGAACTATTATGGACAAAAACCAGATAGACGTATCAAATAAACCAGGACAAAGGACAATTAACCCATGGTAATAAATTAAAATCAACACGTCAAACATCATGATTACGGAAGTTTAAATAAGCATAATTCTTTTATTATATTTCTCGTCGTATCTTCATTTACTGTCATTTTATTACTCGCAATTTTATTTACTGTCATTTTATTTATTGTCATTATTTTACGCACTTTAATTATCGTCATTTATCTTTACGCTTAAAATATAAAATCGACAAACCGGTCATTAAACGGTAAAAAAAAACCCCCTTTTATATAATAATAATACTACTACTTTATAGATATATATTTTTCTATTTTTCTATTTTGTGTGCGTTAAACTTCTCGAGCTTTCCCTGTGGAACGAACCGGACTTACTAAAAACTATACTATAATACGATTAGGTACACTGCCTATAAGTGTTGTAGCAAGGTTTAAGTATATCCACTCGATAAATAAATAAATAACTTGTGTAAAATTGTAGAATATTTAATAGTATTTCGCACTAAAAATAATAATATTTTGTATACACCCCCGGAGTTTCTTGCTGCCGACGGTTTTTATTATATATATATAATATATATATAATTAATATAATTAATTATATATTATATTATATTTATATACATAGTTAACTTGTAATTTTTAGTCCGTTGCGTCGAGCGTTAAGAGTTGACTCTGGTCCCGGTTCCGGATTTTCGAACGTCCTTGCGTACAATTTTATATTTTGTACTTTGCGTTTTGAATCTTGTACTTCTGTAATTTCGAGACGTTTCTTATCAATAATTGGAACCTTTTTGATTGTCTTTTGTTCTTTTGAGCTTTTTGGTCGCTTGTGTCTTCAATTCGTCGAATCTGTCTTTTGTCTTCACCTTTTATTATTTAAACGAATATCTCTTGTAAATAGAACAATTGCAACTAAAAGCTTGTCTTTCTTGAGGAATAATGCTATGAAATATATGTTCGTTTTCAGCATTATCAAATATTCCCACACTTGAGCGTTGCTTGTCCTCAAGCAATATCGTCTTGAAATACTAGAATCACTTCTTTATTCTTCACACTTTGTACATCAGTGATTTCTATACGGCGGTATAAACAATGGTAGTAACGATATGGTTTACAGTCCCACATGACTATAAAAATTTAGATCCATTAAGGAAATTGGATCTTTATGAAAACATTTGATCTTTTGAAATCTAGTTTTTTTTTTTTTTTTTACCCTAGATAAGTTTTCCGGAATAACCCTTTACCGGTGTTTGCAAAATATTTTTGTGGGTTTGGTGGGTTTCAGATTTGAAAATTTTAGCTCAAAACTTGCGGTTTTGTGTCACCCACTTGCTAACCTTGTATTTGGAAAGCAACACGTCCAGTTTACTTGTTCCGTATATTACCTTTCGGCAAACTACCTTCCGGTTGTAAAGGAAAGCGTTGAACAAGCAACTGTTAAGGCAATGTCCCGTGACATGCTTTTGATTATGGTCTATAACGTGTCGGACGCAATTACTATCCTTGGTAGGAGCAATAGTAAAGCTCACCCTTATAATTTTTCGGTCTGGCACAAGGTCCTGTCTTTGACCATGCTATGCAACCACCGTTCTTACGGTTGACACCCGATTTAGTTCAAGTGACCTAATGAATTCCAGGTGAATTCCTAGGATTTTACGTTCAATGGTAATGAACGCATTGAAAATAGGGTTTTCAGAAAACAAATCGGTTTATAATTAATTTTTTTTTTTTATCAAAATATTTTCTCGTTTAAGCTCGAGTTTAGATATCATTGAATTCCATGAGTTTGAATTCTCAATCTTTAAGGTCAATCTCTAGGATTGAGTAATATCAGTCTTAAAAGCTGATTTTTAATCTTTAAGGAGATTATCCTTTCTGGGGATCTGATTCATTAGTCTTATCCAGCTAATTTGCATGGTGCCCCCCCATTGTACGAGATAAATCCTTCTCATGGTTAGGATAAATCTGACCACTTGGTGACCCTGTTTAATGCTGAGGTCCGTGGATTTCCTGCTGATTTTAGAGATGACTTTTCTAGATTTTTCGTCAACCTACAGCTGGTCTGGACGACAACTTCATGACCTAAATCAAGAAGCGCGTGTCTTTTTCGGAAGACTTTACTTCCTTTTAATGATGGAATTGATTCATCGTGTAGATCCATCTCTTCTTCGGGTAAAACAGTTTAGTTTAGTTCAAAGCAAAAGTATTTTCAGTTATTTGTTACAAATATATGTGGCATATGTTTAAAATAACTTGGTAAATTTTCCCACACTTGGCTTTTTATTTTTTTTTCTTTTTATCGTCCTCTATTCCATTTTAAATGAATTTTAACATTTTAGTTTGTTTCTCAATTTATGTCCTTTCCGAGGTAACAATAATTTCGGTGTTAAAACCTAGTTTTATCGTTCATAAATATGTATAAACATGATTTTGAATTCATTTAATTGAAAATTTTGAAAATTTTTACTAGAATTGGGTAGTTAGTATATAAGACTAGGGCTGTTCTTTTTTATCAGAGAGCACTAGATTCTAATACAACTACTGCTTTACTAGTATTTTTAATGGTAACCAAGTGTTTAATATAAAAAATTTTAAAATCCGAAAGAATTTAATCCCTTCCCACACTTAAGATCTTGCAATGCCCTCATTTGCAAGAAATCAGTAACAATTTAAATTATTGAGGGTGATTTGTGTGAAAATGATTAAATTTTACCAAAGTTTCCAAATATATTGGTGTTTGTTTGCTGAATGATAAATGGTGCACGTCATTTGTTCATTCCGTCTTGTTGTTATTTCACATATATTTTGCATCTTGTCGTCAAAATTAGTTGCTTTTGCTGAACTTAATGCCAGTCTTTGAAAATGCGTTGTTTTACCCTGTTGTGTACATAAGATAAACTGCAAACATATATACATATTTTTGAAGTTTGGTTTATTACCCCACATTCAAAAATTATTAAAATCTAAGAATAAAAGTTAGATAATTATAAAAATGATTACAATATTAACAAAAGTATTAAACATATCAATAATTACAAATTACAAAATAAAAAAAAATAAGTAAACTAAGGATGATATTGGTACCAATAGGGGTTCCACGCATAACCATAAGTGCTATAGAATGCTTCGGCAGGGTCATACGTAGGATATGGTGGCTGCATCTCTATCGACCAAGGAGGGAAGACGGGTTTCGGTGTAGGAATATAGTTTCTACCTATATGTTGGCAATGCGCTATGATCTGGTTCTGATGAACTTGCCAATCTTCAAATGCTCTCTGTCTAGCATTTTCGTATTCCTGAGAAGCTATAAACCTATGCATTTCTTGCATCTCATTCCCCCCTCCTACATTACCTTGTTCCTGGTTTCTCTCCACCTGTGGATGTCTACCATGGTATCGTACTGCGGCGTTATTTCGCCGCTTCAAAACTTTCGCACCATGGTATACATTTAAACCTATAGTGTCGCGGGGTTCCGGCTCTTCTACTAATAATCCCCCCCGACTTATATCCACACCGAGATATTCACCAATCAAAGTAATAAAAATACCACCTCCTATTATGCTATGTGGACGCATCCCCCGAACCATAGCTGATAAATAATAACCCACACAATATGGTATACTTACAGCGCTGTGTGGGTCTCGAATACACATATGGTAAAACAAATCTTGTTCATTTACCTTTTCTTTGTTTTTACCCCTTTGTGTAATCGAATTAGCTAAAAACCTATGTATTACTCTTAATTCGGCTCTATCTATATCCAAATAAGAGTAGTTTCCCCCTTTGAAACGGTGATGGCTTGTCATTTGACTCCACACACCGTGTGTATCAAAATTCTCATCTATCCTTCTACCGTTTAGTATCAATCCTCTACAATCGGCAGACGCTAACTCCTCAGGCATATATATACGTAAAGCCTGAGCCATGTCCAGTAAAGACATGTGGCGCATCGAACCGCCTAACAAAAATCTAATAAAAGAACGATCGGTTAAACTAGCTACCCGATCATTCAACTCTATACTACATAACAACTCTTCACACCATACTTTATATACAGGTCTGCGTATGGTGAATAAACATATCCAGTCATTAAAAGAAGAATTACCATACCTCTGTACAAGTAATTCCCTAATTGGCCCGGCCAATTCTACAGCTTCCAAGGGTCCCCATTCTATGACCCTCGGTACCTCAACAACCTTGGAATGAAGAGTATGCAAACCCCGTTGATATTTTGGATAATCTATCCAAAGTCTGTCAAATCTCAGGTTCGGGTGCAACTGTTCCAAGTGCATATCTAAAAAGGTCATGACTGGATGAGGTACATCCTGCTTGTAGTAGTTATCTACCTCCTGTTGTTCCAAGTTCTCAGCAGGAGCATGGCGGGCTTGGGATGAAGATTCACCCCTTTCATTCTGCAAAACACAAACACAAATTTTGTGCATCCAAATATGCATTAGTGTCAGCAAAATCATCAATCAAAATAATGACATTATCAATTTATATCAAACTTAAGCTTATTTTCACATTTTTATCAAATCTACACTTTTTCAAATAAGCATATACGAAAATTTTCGCCAAGTTCATAAGCATTCAACTCAAATAACATGTCAAAATAATCATTACTAGCAAATAAACAAGTCTCAAATGGCATTATCTTTCAAAAATCAAGTTCATGAATTTTGGACTTGAAAAAGTCCACTTTAATTCTCAAAATCATGTTTAGGCTCAAAGTTTGGATCATTTAACTACCTAGACATGTTACACTACTCAATTTAGCAACAATTCATGACAAAAATCGGCCATAACCTGTTTATATCAAAAAGCCCCAAATTTGCTCAAGAACACAAACCCTAGATTACTCAAAATTTGAAGTTTAAGGCTTCTAATCATGTTAAACAGCATCAATCTAGGTTATACAAGCATAATACATAAACAATTTAAGTCTAATTACACTAAAAAGCATCAAAATCAAATTGGGGAAAAATTAGCTCAAGAGCACCTAATTTCGAATTAAATGGTGTTTAGGTGTAGAAATTTACCGTTTTTCTTGAGTAATTCTTAGATATCATCCTTCTCAACATGATTTTAGCAAAAAATTTGGTGATTAACGGTTAAAAATTGAGATTTTTGGGGGTGATTTTCGGTGGTTTTCGGGTTCTTTTTCGCTGTTATTTTGGGGTGTTTTTGTGTTTTTGAGTATACTGATCGTTCAGCTATTTTATTTTTTTTCTGTAATTTGGTCCCTCCGCGAGTCGCGGAGGTTTTGCACTGCAAACTCCGCGAGTCGCGGAGTTTATCCTTTTTTTTTTTTTTTTTTTTTTATATAATCTTTAACTTATAAAACAATTAAGAAATTAATTTTAAAATTTTGTTTCCCTTGTTATTTAGGACGAGGTCGTTTCGGATTGATGTCCTAGTCCGTTCCTCGACAAAATTTTAAAATTTGTCTTTTTGTAGCGATTGTTTTAAAAGCTAAGATTTTTGGGTTTTTTTTAATGTTTTTGGCATACTTTAAATCAATAAGATTAAAAATATTGATAATAAAAGTTCTCGTCCCTCCCTCGGGTAAAGCAATTTCGGTTCAAAGACCTAGTCTTCAACTTACGACGAAATTAAAAATCATATTCTTAACTTAATGAGATAAAGTAAATTTTTGTTTTTAAATTCACACAACTTAAATATAAAATTCAAAATTAAAAATTAAAAATTCACACCAAACTTAAAATTTGAAATGCATAAAATTAAAAATTTCATATTTTAAAAATTAAAAATTCACACCAAACTTATATTAATTTTTCAAATATTTACAATTTTAAATATATTGTTTTTACAGAGTTTACAATATTAATTTAAGATTTAAATATTAATTTTAAAAATATGGTAAAAATAAAATTAAAAATCTTTTTGTCTTTTTATCCCACTTTAATCAATCAAATATTATCAAAAATATGCGCCCCTCTTTTCGGTAAAGTAATTTCGGTTCCAAGACCTAATTTAACTCATGACGAATTTTTGAAATATTTTGGGTTGATTGATTAAAGATATTTATACCTTAAGAATAAACGTTAAATTTCGCAGTGATGTAATAAATTTTTGAACGATATCAATAATTTCGGTCGCCAAACCTAATTTTATTTAATACCAATTTAATACTTTTTAGCGGTCAAATTAGCGTTTATTATCAAAAGGTTAAAAATAAAAATAAAAATAAAAACTGTACAGACATACCTGTTAAATAGATTTCTTAGTTATATGATCTATTATATTCATAAGATAGTCGGTTTAATTGGTTTTCCATGGCTGCATAGGCGTAACCTCGAGCATTCATTGTCTTTGCTTCTAAACATATGAACGGTCCGTCTCTGCATAAAGTAACAAATTCGGTATTTGAATAGGTTTGATTATTTGAACATTTACCTCCATGTGACCATTTTCCGCATTTGTGACATCGTTCTAGGTGTCGTGCTCTTCTTTTCGCTGCGGATTTTGATTTTCCTTTACCAAATTGTAACTTATTATCTTCGCATCTGGATCCTTTTCTAACTCCGTCCATTCTTTCTCTGATTACTGATACTAATTCACTCGGTAGTATGTCATTATTACGTTTAGTGATCAAAGCGTGTAGCATTAGACCATGGTTTAGTTCACAGGCAGTCTTCATTTCGTAAAAACCTAAAAAAAATAAAAATTCAGAATGGGGGGAGAAGACTAGTTCTTTAGGGTCTGCTAGGGAAAGACCATACGTGTTCCATTTTCGAGAACTACACGAAAACAGACAATCTAACTCTAACAGAAATATATATTATCCTTTAAAGACTTGATTCTCCCCACACTTAGTTAGCTGTGGTATTGAAATTGTGATTAACTTCGTTGTCGACTTCCACCGGACCATGTATGTAATGTTTAACTCTGTGACCATTAACTTTAAATTCAATCCCATTTGAATTTATTAATTCTATCGTTCCGTATGGGAAAACTCTTTTGACTATGAATGGTCCAGACCATCTTGATTTCAATTTTCCAGGAAATAGCTTGAATCGTGAATTGAAAAGAAGAACTCTGTCTCCTTCTTTGAATTCTTTTGAACTTCTGATTCTTTTATCATGCCATTTCTTCGTTCTTTCTTTATAGATTAACGAATTTTCGTATGCTTCATGTCTTAATTCTTCTAATTCGTTTAGTTGACTTAATCGTAGACGTCCGGCTTCATGTAAATCAAGATTACATGTCTTCAAAGCCCAAAATGCTTTGTGTTCAATTTCTACTGGAAGATGACATGCTTTTCCATACACAAGTCTAAAAGGTGTGGTTCCAATTGGAGTTTTGTAGGCTGTTCTAAAAGCCCAGAGTGCATCCTCCAATTTAATGGACCATTCCTTTGAATTTGATCCTACGGTTTTCTCTAGAATACGTTTTAAAGCTCGGTTGGTATTTTCAACTTGTCCACTTGTTTGTGGATGATATGCGGTGGAGATTTTATGAGTTACTCCATATCTTTTAAGAACTTTCTCAAGTTGATTATTACAGAAATGAGTACCCCGATCACTTATTAAAGCTTTCGGTGTTCCAAACCTTGCAAAAAGACGTTTTAAAAAGTTGACTACAACTCGTGCATCGTTAGTTGGGAGAGCTTGTGCTTCCGCCCATTTAGATACATAATCAATGGCTACGAGTATATATAGATTATTATGAGATTTTGGAAATGGACCCATAAAGTCAATACCCCAAATGTCAAATACTTCACATACTTGGATGACATTTTGTGGCATTTCATCACGTTGACTTATTTTTCCGGTCCTTTGACATGCATCACAGGATTTGCAAAGAAGGTGTGCGTCTTTGTAAATTGTAGGCCAATAGAATCCAGCTTCATAAACTTTTCTTGCTGTTAGTTGAGGCCCATAATGCCCTCCTGTTGGTCCTGTGTGACAATGGTTTAAAATTTTACTAGCTTCATTTCCAAATACACATCGGCGTATTATTCCATCGGGACAACTTTTAAACAGATGTGGATCTTCCCAGAAATAGTGTTTTATATCACTGAAGAATTTCTTTCGTCTTTGGTACGATAATCCTTTTTCAAGGAATCCACAAACTAAGTAGTTTGCATAGTCTGCAAACCATGGGATTTCTTTATAATCTATCTTCAATAGATATTCATCAGGAAAGTTGTCTTGTATGGCCGATTCATTCAGAACTTCTAATTCGGGATTTTCAAGACGAGAAAGATGATCAGCGGCGAGATTTTCTGCTCCCTTTTTATCTCGGATTTCAATATCAAACTCTTGTAAGAGTAAGATCCAACGGATTAATCTTGGTTTAGCATCTTGTTTTGAAAATAGGTATCTAAGAGCAGAATGGTCGGTATAGACCACCGTTTTTGCTAGAACGAGATATGATCGAAATTTGTCAAAAGCAAAGACAATAGCAAGGAGTTCTTTTTCAGTAGTTGTATAGTTCGTTTGTGCTCCTTGTAATGTCTTACTAGCATAATATATAGGTTGAAATCGTTTTTCAATCCTTTGTCCTAAAACGGCTCCCATTGCAAAATCACTTGCATCGCACATTAGTTCAAATGGTAGATTCCAATTTGGTGTTATCATGATTGGTGCATTAGTGAGTTTTTCTTTAAGAATATTAAAAGATTTGATACACTCATCTGAAAAGATGAATGGCGCATCCTTTTCTAGGAGTTTATTCATAGGAGTGGCAATTTTAGAAAAATCTTTTATGAAATGTCGGTAAAAACCGGCATGCCCTAGAAAACTCCTAACTCCTCTAACATTGGTGGGATGTGGAAGTTTAGCAATTACATCTACTTTAGCTCTATCCACTTCAATTCCTTCTTTTGAAATTTTATGTCCAAGAACGATGCCTTCTTTAACCATGAAATGGCATTTCTCCCAATTAAGTACTAGATTTGATTTTTCGCATCTAATTAGCATTCGTTCCAGATTAACTAGACATGATTTAAATGTATCACCGAAGACTGAAAAGTCATCCATGAATACTTCCATGCATTCTTCTATCATGTCGTGAAAAATCGCCATCATACACCTTTGAAAGGTTGCAGGGGCGTTACAAAGTCCAAATGGTATGCGTTTGTAAGCAAAAGTACCATAAGGGCACGTGAATGTGGTTTTCTCTTGGTCCTCGGGTGCTATTGGAATTTGAAAATATCCGGAAAATCCATCTAGAAAACAATAGTAACTATTTCCGGCTAATCTTTCCAACATTTGATCTATGAAAGGTAAGGGAAAGTGATCTTTTCTGGTGGCGTCATTTAATTTTCTATAATCAATACATACACGCCATCCTATTACAGTCCTAGTAGGAATAAGCTCATTTTTCTCATTTGTGATGACAGTCATGCCACCCTTCTTAGGCACGCATTGAACTGGGCTTACCCATGGACTATCAGAAATTGGATATATCAAACCTGCATCTAGCAGTTTAATAATCTCTTTCTTAACTACATCTTGCATATTAGGATTTAGTCTTCGTTGGCGTTGCACATACGTTTTATGACCTTCTTCCATAAGGATTTTATGTGTGCAATACGAAGGACTTATTCCTTTAATATCATGAATCTTCCATGCAATGGCTGGTTTATGAGCTTTCAACACAGAAATGAGTTGTGATTTCTCATTTTCAGTAAGAGAAGACGATATTATTACAGGTAATTCAGATTCACCATGTAAATAAGCGTATTCCAAATGGTTTGGAAGTGGCTTTAACTCTAATTTCGGAGGTTCTTCTATCGATGATTTATATCGATATCTGTCTTCTTCTTTTAGCATTTGAATTTCTTCTGTTGTTGGTTCATATCCATTAGCTATAAGTGTAGCTAACATTTCAGCTTCATCAATTGGTTCATTACCTTCTCCTAAAGAACATTCTCCTGTTCCTTGTAATTCTGGAAATTCTTCTAATAATTCTGCATGCGCATCTATAGTTTGAATATAATAACATGTATCATCTGCAGATTGTGGTTGTTGCATTGCTCTATCAACTGAAAAGGTAACACTCTCATCCTCTATACTTAGGGTCAGTTTCTTACCGAACACGTCTATCATTGCTTTAGCCGTGTTTAAGAATGGTCTTCCTAATATGAGAGGAACTTGAGAATCTTCTTCCATGTCCAAAACAACAAAATCTACTGGAAATACTAAAGTACCAACTTTAACTAGCATGTTCTCCATTATCCCTCTAGGATATTTTATTGATCTATCGGCTAGTTGTATGCTTATTCTGGTTGGTTTCAATTCTCCAAGGTCTAGTTTAGCGTATAGTGAATACGGCATTAGATTTATACTAGCACCTAAGTCTGCCAATGCTTCTATTGAACTAAGACTACCCAGAAAACATGGAATTGTGAAACTTCCTGGATCAGATAATTTTTCTGGTATCTTATTCAACAGCACTGCTGAACAATTAGCATTCATAGTAACAGCCGAGAGTTCTTCCATTTTCTTTCTATTCGTGATTAGATCTTTCAAGAATTTAGCATACCTTGGCATTCCTGAAATCACATCAATGAAAGGAAGATTTACATTTATCTGTTTAAACATATCCAAGAATTTGGATTGCTCGGCTTCAAGTTTTTCTTTCTTCATTTTACTCGGGTAAGGAAGTGGTGGTTGGTATGGTTTAACATAAGGTTTATCCTTAACTGTGTTATCTTCATTAACCTTTTCAACTACCGGTTCTTTTTCCTTATCTTGATCAGGTTGTGGTTCTTGTGGAGTAGGAATAGTTTCATCAGAAGTTACAGGTATTTCAGGTGATTTAAGTGTTGTACCACTTCTTGTGGTAATAGCTTTAGCTGTTTCATTCCGGGGGTTAGCGTTTGTATCGCTTGGTAAACTTCCCGGTTTTCTTTCACCTATTAACCTTGCTAGGTTACTTACTTCTTGTTCCAGATTTTGAATAGAAGCTTGTTGATTTCTAAATGCTTGAGCATTTTGTTCATTTGTTTGTTTTTGAGATGTGAAAAACTGCGTTTGAGTTTCAACTAGCTTCGTCATCATATCTTCTAAATTCGGCTTTTTATCATCGGTTTGTTGTGGTGGTTTGTTTTGAAAATTAGGTCTTTGCTGATTGTAAGTATTATTGGCTACTTGTTGATTGCTAGGACCTTGTTGGTTATTGTATGGAATATTTCGGTTATAATTCTGGTTTTGATTGTAAATCGGTCTTGGCGGTTGATAATTATTCTGATAATTATTTCCAGGCCTTTGGTTTATGTATGAAATATTCTCTCTTTGTTCCATTGTTAATTCAATACTGAGACAATCTTTTGTCAAATGTGGTCCTCCACACTGCTCACAACTAATTCGTATAGAGTGAATATCCTTAGTCATCTTTTCCATTCGTCTCTCGAAAGCATCTATCTTTGCTGAAATGGAATCTAAGTCATGGCTAGAATCGGCTCTAGCTGCTTTAGATGATCTAATGATATCTTTTTCTTGGTGCCACTCATGTGAGTGGGAAGCAGTATTATCAATAATTTTGTAAGCATCAGTTTCGGTTTTCTTCATAATAGAACCACCAGCTGCTATATCTATGTCTTTCCTTGTAGTGATGTCGCATCCTTGGTAGAATATTTGTACTATTTGACAGGTGTCTAAACCATGTTGCGGACATCCTCTTAACAACTTTCCATATCTTGTCCACGCCTCATATAGAGTTTCATTTGGCTTCTGTGTGAACGTAACAATTTCTGCTTGAAGTCTTACGGCTTTAGATGCAGGAAAGAATTGTTTAAGAAATTTGTCAATTAAAACATCCCATGTATCGATCGCCCCTTCAGGTAACGATTCCAACCAATCTTTGGCTTCTCCCTTTAAAGTCCAGGGAAATAACATGAGATATATCTGTTCATCCTCCACTTCTCGGATTTTAAATAGTGTGCAGATCCTATTAAAGGTACGTAGATGTTCATTTGGATCTTCCTTCGGCGCACCACTAAATTGGCATTGATTAGTCACCATGTGTAGAATTTGTCCTTTGATTTCATAATCTGGCGCATTAATTTCTGGATGAGTAATTGCGTGACCTTGGCCAGTGCGTTTAGCTCTCATTCGGTCTTCCATACTTAAAGGTTCCAGATTCTCCATAATTGAATTTGTTGAATCGGTATCACTAGATGCTTCAGATTTAATGGTTCGTTCCTCAACAATCTCTGTTTGAATGATTGGTGGTTCCGGAGGAAAGTTTAATGGTTCAGGATCTACGAACCGTTCCTGAATATTTTCTGGATTCTCAATTGTGAGGTTGGGTTCAAAAAATGGATTATCGGAAATTTGAACTGAAGTACTTGGTCTACTGGATGACGATTCTAAAGAAAAATCAACGGCGGTTATATTTGTTAAACGATGTCTTGATCGAGTTACAGGTGGTGAACGTACAAAAGGTGATGAACGTCTTGCTCGGTGCATTCACTGAATATCCTATTAGTTTTAAAAAGGAAAGAAAAATTATAATAAGTTATCCAATCAATAGACTTTTCTGATTTTGCCCACGTTTCGAATAGCCAAAGGATGCAGCAGAGGGGCAGGATTCGTTTGGTCTCAATATAATTGAGGACTGTTTGGCTCCAATAACCCGGTCCACGTACAAATCCAACTATTACTACGAACCAGAAAATTTTGATGTCTATTAATTTAACCACTTAAAATAAATTTTCGTAATTTTAAGAAATTTAGAGAAGAAGTAGAAAAAATTCTAAGTCCTAAAAACTAGAATGGCGAGAAATAAGAGAGAAAAAGAGTTCGTCGAAAAAGGTCGAAAAAGAAAAAAAATGGTTGAAAAATAAAAGGTGACGGAAAAATAAAAGAAACTTATCAAAACTTAAAAATACTTAACTAATTTAACCTTATTACTACAACTAACTTAAAATTATAATCGCAAATTGAAATTACTAATTGGAATGATAATTGGTACATAGTAAAAGGTCTCTAAAAATATTAAAGCTTACAGGAAAAACTAAATCCCAAATGGAAATAACTTAAAAAGAAACTAAAACTTAAAAAGACGTCGCAAAATTCTAAAGCACCTAAATCTTAGTCTAAAGAAAAAGCACTTAAGGAATTCTACGGCAAAGCCTAGAAATCTAGGAGTAAAAATAACTATAGCAAAAACTAAGTTTAAAATTAAATATGAGCTAAAAAATACAAATATTACGTTACAACGATTAAAAAGGGACAAAATATAAAAATATATAAAAAGTTGTAAAAAGTACAATTTTTATAAAAATATTATTTTTATATTATTTATTTAATAAAACTACAACTTTTACAATTTAATAAAACTAATTAAAACTAAATACATAGATTAAATAAAAAGTAAAAATAAAACTAAAACTAATAATAATAATAATAATAATAATTAGGTTTAATAATTAATATTAATTAATATTAACCGTAATTAATGCAGGTTTAGGGCTTCCTGTCGCCTGTCAGAAACCCTCCGCGAGTCGCGGCAATTAAAGAAGAAAACCCCGCGAGTCGCGGGGTTCAGGAATTCAGTTGACAGCTTTGTGTTTTTACGCGTTTTTCTTTATTTTTTTTTTTATTTTTTTTTATGTTTTATGTTTTTAATTTAAATAAACGATTTTAAAATAAAACTTATATTTTTATAAACTAAAATAGAAATAAAGAAACTTATAAAACTTAAATATTTACAAAATCTTAAAAATACATATATTTTTGTTTTTCTTTTTATATTTTTGAATAATTAAAACGTATTTTTACAAAAGCGAATTTTTAATAAAAGTAACTAAAAAATCTTTTTTTTTTTTTTTATATTAGCGTTACGCTTCCGGCTTTTAAGAGTTTTTCCCCGGCAGCGGCGCCAAAAATAACTTGATGTGAAGCGAGGTGTATATAAAATAGTTTATATTTTACTAGGAAAAACTATTAAATACGATACAATTTTACACAAGATATTTATTTATTTATAGAATGGATATACTTAAACCTTGCTACAACACTTATAGGCAGTGTACCTAATCGTACAGTAGTGTAGTTTTTAGTAAGTCCGGTTCGTTCCACAGGGAAATCTTTAAACAAAGCTCAACGCTATATTAGTTTACTTTTATAAAAATACAAATATATATAAGTAATATTATTATTATAAAGGGGGGTTTTTACCGTTTAATGACCGGTTTGTCGATTTTAAGACTTTAGTCGCAGTTAAAACCTAATGTAAAATATAAAATAAATACAAGACTTAAATTAAAGCGTAAAGTAAATAACAATAATGAAATTGCGAATAATAAAATTGCGATAATTAAAAATTGCGATAATTAAAAAGTACGATAATTAAAAGTGCGATTAAATAACAAATAATAAAAGTGCGATAATTAGAAGTGCAATTAAATATAAAATAAAGGAAATTAAATATGAAATAAAAGAATTATGCTTATTTAAACTTCCGTAATCATGATGTTTGACGTGTTAATTTTAGTTTTATGCCCATGGGTTAATTGTCCTTTGTCCTGGATTATTCAATATGTCCGTCTGGTTTTTGTCCATAACAGTCCATCAGTCATAAATATAAATTGCAAGTGTCCTTGTCAAATTATTATTATACCCGAAGATAAATATTCCAACTAATTGGGGATTCGAATTGTAACAAGGTTTTAATACTTTGTTTAATGAATACACCAGGTTATCGACTGCGTGTAAACCAAGGTTTTACTACTTTGTTAACAATTACACCAATTACCCTTGAATGTAATTTCACCCCTGTTTTAATTATTCTAGTGGCTATTAATCCATTCCCGTGTCCGGTTAAATGAACGATTATTCGTACATATAAATACCCCGCCCATCGTGTCCGATCGAGTGTATATGGTAATTTATAGGGACGCCCAATTGTAAACCTTTATATTAACATTAACAAATTTTCATTTAGTTAAACAAATATAAAGCCCATTAATAGCCCATAGTCTAGTTTCCACAAGTGTCGTTCTTTTATCCAAACCCCAATTATGGTACAAAGCCCAATTACCCAATTTTAGTAATTAGCCCAACATCATGATTACTTCGTTTTAAATAAGCATAATAATAACTTAGCTACGAGACATTAATGTAAAAAGGTTGAACATAACTTACAATGATTAAAAATAGCGTAGCGTTACACGGACAGAATTTCGACTTACACCCTTACAACATTCGCTAACATACCCTTATTATTAGGATTTAAAATTAAAATTAAAATTAAAATATAAATTATATATATATATATTACTCGTATGAATGAGAAGAAAAAAGATATAGAATATGAAATTTGATCAGAATTCGGTTTGCTTTATAGCCAGACTTGATTTTTGGGGCTCCGCGACTCGCGGCAAAATGTCCTTAAAACTCCGCGAGTCGCGGAGAGGTATTTACAGCTCACACCCTTGGAGTTTCTTGCTGCCGATGGTTTTTATTATATATATATAATATATATATAATTAATATAATTAATTATATATTATATTATATTTATATACATAGTTAACTTGTAATTTTTAGTCCGTTGCGTCGAGCGTTAAGAGTTGACTCTGGTCCCGGTTCCGGATTTTCGAACGTCCTTGCGTACAATTTTATATTTTGTACTTTGCGTTTTGAATCTTGTACTTCTGTAATTTCGAGACGTTTCTTATCAATAATTGGAACCTTTTTGATTGTCTTTTGTTCTTTTGAGCTTTTTGGTCGTTTGTGTCTTCAATTCGTCGAATCTGTCTTTTGTCTTCACCTTTTATTATTTAAACGAATATCTCTTGTAAATAGAACAATTGCAACTAAAAGCTTGTCTTTCTTGAGGAATAATGCTATGAAATATATGTTCGTTTTTAGCATTATCAATAATTAAAATAATATCCCATATAACTATATGTCAAACAGGCTAACATTTAAAATACTTATACAATATTGATTTTTAAATATAATACTAAACATATGTGTATATAAATATATATATAGATATCAAGATAACTAAAAGTATAGATATTAATTATTGTAATGAAATATAACATATATGTTAAGATATGATTTACATAAATAAAGAATATGTTTTTAATGAAGATTAGAATAAATCCTAAATAACTAAGAAGATATATAAAAAGGATATAACTAATAAACTTATATATATATATATATATGTGTGTGTGTGTGTGTGTGTGTGTGTGTGTGTGTTTGAATTACAATTATGTATATTAATAATTATACAAATGATATAGGTTCATGAATCCAAGGCCAACCCTGCATTGTTCAATATCGTCATATGTATTTTAACTACAAATATTGTATTGTGAGTTTCATATGCTCTCTTTTTAAATGCTTTTGCAATATATATTTTTGGGACTGAGAATACATGCGCTGCTTTATAAATGTTTGATGAAATAGACACAAGTACTTAAAACTACATTCTATGGCTGGATTATTAAACTGAATATGCCCCTTTTTAGTCTGGTAATCTAAGTATTAGGGAACAGACACCCTAATTGACGCGAATCCTAAAGATAGATCTATTGGGCCCAACAAGCCCCATCCAAAGTACCAAATGCTTTAGTACTTCGAATTTATCATGTCCGAAGGGAGTCCCGGAATGATGGGGATATTCTATATGCATCTTGTTAAGGTCGGTTACCATGTGTTCACCATATGAATGATTTTTATCTCTATGCAGTTTGCGAAATGCCTGATATGAGATTATGTTTATGAAAAACTGAAATTATGAAATCTTGTGGTCTATTAAAATGATGGAAATGAATGTTTACGATAAACTAATGAACTCACCAACCTTTTGGTTGACACTTGAAAGCATGTTTATTCTCAGGTATGAAAGAAATTTTCCGCTGTGCATTTGCTCATTTTAGAGATATTACTTGGAGTCGGTCATGGCATATTTCGAAAGACGTTGCATTCGAGTCGTTGAGTTCATCAAGATTATTATTAAGTCAATTATAGTTGGATATATTATGAAATGGTATATATGCCGTCAACTTTTGATGTAATGAAAGTTTGTCTTTTAAAAAACGAATGCAATGTTTGTAAAATGTATCATATAAAGGTCAAGTACCTCGCGATGTAACCAAGTGTAATGTATTCATCCTGATGGATTAGGACGGGTATCTACAGTTGGTATCAGAGCGGTGGCCTTAACGAACCAGATCTTGCATTAGTGTGTCTAACTGATAGTTGCTTAGATGCATTAGTGAGTCTGGACTTCGACCGTGTCTGCATGTCAAAAGTTTTGCTTATCATTTCGTGTCGAAAATTATTTGCTTATCATCCTTAAAGTCTAGACATGTATTACTGCATTTAATGCATCGATAGTGTATAGAAAAAACTCATATCTTAGCGTATCTGTTACTGTAGACTTTTCCTGACAGCTTCCATAGATTCCTCCGTAACTTATGGGATTTTAGTATTATATATGCATATGTAAATCATGTATTGCAGGGTACTAATCTACATCCTATAATCTATTTCATATCAAAAATCTTTCATCTGATCGTACGAGATGGATCCCCCAACCAGTTCGAATTCCTCGGATTCCGATATGGAGTCCCACTCAAGCTCCGAAAGTAGTGTGACCGGAATGGACCAACCAATCAGCTATCATCTATTCTGGATGAATTGGGGATGGGTTCGTAGTCTACTTAATCACTGGAGACAAGAAGAAGGTGATCCTTTCCACCCACCTTATTGCCCTCTCAACGAGGAACCTGAAGCACTTATCGGCGAACCTATCCGAAACACCATTTTCAGCCTCATTTCCAGAGTATCTCGTCACGATTATATACTATACCAAATTCTAGATCTTATTTATCCGCTCGTCCGAACCGACAATCACCCAGGTGTAATAGAAGAAGTGAACGAGCTTCGCGCCCGGGTAGTAGTTTTGGAGAATATGGTTCAAAGGTTACAAGCACCAGTAACAGCATCAGTAGCAATAGTACCACCAGCAACAACACCAACAGTACCATCACCACCAGCAACAGCAACATCCGCATCCTACACCTTGACATTACAATCTGTACCTCGAGCATTAACATCGTACTTACCATAGATACCAAGGAGTACTAATAAGAATCAACGATGAAGTATTGATTCATAACTTCATTGGAGAACTATTAGGTGGTGATTATGTAATCTCTAAAGTCTTAGAGATTATTTATTTTAGCTCAAACCAAAAAGCAAATGAGATTAATATCATATTAACTCATAAATCTATGATTACATCTGAAGAAAATATACATGTATATATGTTTTCATAAGGATTGTAATTAAAAATTCTTTTGTACAAACTGTTAATTGTGAAAATATTTTAACGGGTAGGTAATACCCGAGAAATATTTAGATTTCACATTAATAAGTTACACTGTACATTCTTCGAATCTGATTCAACAGTCATTTACTATCCTACTTACATCCACCGATATACGTATTCGTTCATCACAGAATAACCATTTTCATTTAAGTTCATATTTGGATTTTGACTTATCAGAATCCAACAAGTGGCATAATGAAGAAAACATTGGACAAAATAAAAATTTGTTAGAAACAAACAAATTAACTATGAGAAATTTTGTAAGAATCCACGCTAACTGTTCCTAGCTAACTGTTCCTAGCTAACTGATTATATTTTATTTATCGCAATTTATTTATCGCAATTTATATTCTCGCAATTTTATTTATCGTCATTTAATTTCTGTAATTTATTTTACGCACTTTAAATCGGGACACGTATACAAGGTTTTGACATATCATATCGACATCATCTATATATGTTATTTGGAATAACCATAGACACTCTATATGCTGTAATGATCGAGTTCACTATACAGGGTTGAGGTTGATTCTCAAATAATATATATACTTTGAGTTGTGATCGAGTCTGAGACATGTATATAACAGGTCACGATACGTATTAATTAATTCGAATATTATATATTAAACTATATATGAATTAATGGATTACTAATTGTGGACTGCTAACTGTGGACTGCCAACATTGGATAATTAAAATGAATTAAAATATTGATTATAACATATGAAAGTAAACAATTCTTCAAGTTTGCCACTTGATTTCATCTTAAATCTCATTTGTATCTTGACGATTACAATCTCCGTTCAAACCTTTCATGATTCTTAAAAACACCTCAATCGAGAGGATGAACCAACCGCACTTTATCTATGGAAGAAAAGATTGATGCATATAGTTATGCACCTGAAACACTCGGAACCTGAGTAAATGTTTAACACGTATCTGTACTAGCTCCTTTGGCATTGTTATTACCGAAAATAACTTTGCAATTCCTTTTCAAATTAGTCAATTTTGTCACAGCTCCAGCAAATCAACTTAAATTTTTCTTTTTCATTCGAATAAGTCTTATTATAACGATTACCACTTCATCATTGTTATCAGAGAACCGTTTATATCTCACCACATTAGTAGTAAACTTACCAACAACATCATTACTCATTGACTTAAGTATATCTCCGAAAAACCATTATAATTGTTCATTAAAATCCTATCATATACCCATCCGCATCTTATAAAAAGAACTACCATACCAAGTACCGGGAAATCAACAATCAGTACTTTGAAAACTCACAACATTACTACATCAACAGTTATATGTATACATATAACACTTATCTCTTAGAATCATGATCTTCCATTCTGGAATTCTGAAAAGCACCCAGTCTACGAATCAATTCTCTAAATTCTGAAAAAGTTAGATGAAGCAACAAAAACTGTAAACGACCTTAACCGTTGAAAGTTTGAGGATAAAGAATAGTATGTTGGCAAAGCTCAGAAAAGTTGATACTGAAAAACGGATTGAACAAACCATGAAGGAGGCTGTGGACAAATCACAAGGACTAAACCTTCAACCAATATCTTGCTCCGTACTCATGTTAAAAATCTTGAAAATCTTTCTTCATCAACCATCGAACTTAGAAATTCCAAAATATCATCATAAATAGCTTCGATATTTCTGAAGATATTTTCATAAATATTCTCGTCCGAAATTATTGATCTCTTCGCGCTATCAGTGTTACATCATATAAGAAACTGTTAGTTTCTATATTCTGTAAATTTTCGAGTTTAAACTATGAATGTTTCTTGAAGTAGTTTTGGGAACTGATGCATGAGTTAGTATAATATAATGACACTTGATCAACGTGATTATATTACAGTAAGTCATGCTGAGTTTCTAATGGAACGTGATGATTCACAGACCATAACGTCATCATGTGCCATGTTACACGACTCTTACATTCGATCTAATCCCTAAACATATCGAGAACATATTTTCCTGATAATTCTATCTTTTCTTGAAATCTGGTAAATTAACCAATCAATATCATGCTATTACAAACTCTCTCTTAGAACATTAGACATGTTCATTCGAACTTCATACTTACGAAATTCTGAACCATTATTCGCTTGACTTAAAGTCGTAAAGAGGAAACAAAAGGAATGGAACTCCAAAATATAAAGGAAACGAAGATGGTGGATTTATAGTGAAATATTTGATAAAGAAATCAAGGCAGATCTCCGCATTTAATTAGAGAGATCCTAATTTCCTGAATTACCGATGAATCAAATCTTTTATAGATTCGAAGATTTTCTTTAATTTCCTTAAATATCGGAAATCAACCGTGACTACGTCCAAAGTTAAAATCTATATCTCAATCTTTTGTGACAGCTTCACTTGTACGCTACACATAATCGAAACGTTTTATCTATATTAATCAATAATGATAAAATTATATTTATCAACTCATATTCGTCATGAAAATATTTCAATTGTTAACCATGACGATCACATTCAAATTTCGGGACGAAATTTCTTTAACGGGTAGGTACTGTGACGACCGGAAAATTTTTGACCAAATTTAAACTTAATCTATATGATTTCGACACGATAAGCAAAGTCTGTAATGTTGAGTCTAAAAAATTATTGAACTATTTCAATATATCCATTTAACCTCAGACTATTCCCGACGATTCACGAACAATTGTTTGTAAATAAATATATATATATGTATATATATATATATATATAAATGTATGTATTGAAAATAATAAAAGATAATTTGAATCATTAGCAATTAAATATGTAAAATAAGATCATCTATATATATATATATATATATATATATATATATATATATATATATATATATATATATATATATATATATATATATATATATATATATATATATATATATATATATATATGATTTCTACGTAAAATTATTATTATATGTATATTATAATTCAATTATATTATTATATAAAATAAGTATTACATAATGTAAAGTCAATATATTATATGTAATTACAAGTCAAAGTATAAAGTGTTATATTAATAATATGATCATTTTATTAACATTAGTATTACTAATATTATTATTTCTAACTTATATATATATATATATATATATATATATATATATATATATATACATAAAATAGAAACATGTAACTTGTTATATCTTCATTATTATTAGATATTATTATTAAAGTATATAAAAAAAATTAATGATCATTATTATTATGTAGTTATATTATATAATCTATAATATGCAATACAAATATATTAAATATAGTTGTTATAGTGGTATCTTATTACTTTTAATATTAATATCAAAAGTTGTTATAGTGGTATCTTATTACTTTTAATATTAATATCAAAACTAGTGTTATTAATATTCTTGTTTTAAAAATATAAAATATAGATATAAAATTTGATATATATATATATATATATATATATAAATAATATTATTACTAATATTATTATCAATACTAATATAATTAGTATTATTATTATTATTATTATTATCATTAGAAATATTTTTATCAACTTCATTAAAATTTGTATTATTATTATTATTACTTTTATTATTATTATTATTATTATTATTATTATTATTATTATTAACAATAATATTATTATTATTATTAATATTTGTATTTAGATTATTATTAATATAATTATAATTATTAATTAATTAATAAAAATTATATAAAATCACTCGTACGATTCTTTTGGATCCAATTCAGTTTCACGTTATAATCAAACTGTGTTTGATTTTGTTTCTGTCCCAAGAATCGTACCAATCCAACTCATTAGGACAAAAACCGTTACCCATCTTACTCAGCTTTTGATTTTTTTTTTCTATTTTTATTCCTGCTACGGATTGATCCTGTCGACAACTATAGGATTCAAGACAATATTGAAACAAATATATAAGCTATATCAATCCTTCAATACATATATAATATCTCTAATCACAGTAACTCGAAAATTAAAAAAACAAAAACTTTCAGAACTGAAGCAACACCCCTGTTCTTGACCAATTTTATCAATAGCTCGATTACGAATCAAACTTCAAATTCCATTAATGTAGTTTTGTTAGAAATTCTTCACTCAAGCTTTCTGTAAAGTTTCAAAACCCAATTCAAGCTATCGAGTTCTAATTTTGGAGTTAAAGCGTGATTTTCAAAAAGTCAAACAAATTGTTCATGGAAAAATTTAATTCGTTTTTATGTTTCATGTTAAATTGAAGGTTCAAAAAGTTTCTAATAATCACTGTGAACCTTTTTCATGTAGAAGTCGTGATTCAAAACGTTCTAAAAACTCGAAGTTGATTTCAAGTTTACAAACGGGTATATATGGCTGCTGTACAAATTTTTTTTTGATTTATTCTGTTTAATTAATTCAACTACCAATGAAGTTTGATTCTATTCCAGATCAATGTTTTAAAACAACACTTTAAATGTTATTAAGATTAGTTTATGGTTTTGATTCGATTATGAAGAAGATGAAAAGGGATTATAGTTAAAACGTGTTAAATAAAATTTGTTAGGAGATATATTAGTAAAAACAGAAAACAGATCGATGGTTACCAGGTTTTGTTGAGGAACGAGGGGTCTCAGGTTCAATTCCGGGCTGGGGCATAAAATTTTTTTGAAAACTTATTAAGGTAGTCCTTTTATTTCCATTATTATTATTATTATTATTATTATTATTATTATTATTATTATTATTATTATTATTATTATTATTATTATTATTATTATTATTATTATTATTATTATTATTATTATTATTATTATTATTATTATTATTAGTATTAGTATTATTATTAGTATTATTATTGATTAATACTAGTTATTATTATTGTTATTGTTATTGTTATTGTTATGATAAGTATTATTATTATTAACATTATTATTACGATTATTATTATTGTTATTATTAGTATTGTTATTATTAGTATTATAACTACGAATATTATTATTATTACTAACAAAGGTATTAACTAGCAAATATTGTTATTATCATAAATATAACCACAATTATAATTATTAATATTATGGTTAAGTTAATTATTAGTATTACTATAATAAAGCAATTACATATTATTATCATTAAAATGAGTATTATTGTTATAACCATAATTATTATTACCATCATTAATATTATTACTAAAATTATTATTATTATTATCACTAATATTAATATTAGTATCACTTTTATAATTATTAATATTATTATCATTAACATAGGTATAATTATCAACAATATCATCATTATTATTATTATTAGTATTATCATTACTAATAAAGTTATTATTATTATTTTTAGTAACTTATTATTATCAAAACTACGATTTTTAACAAATAAATATTATTTTCATAAAAGATACTTATTACATTTATGATAATTAAAATAATATCCCATATAACTATATGTCAAACAGGCTAACATTTAAAATACTTATACAACATTGATTTTTAAATATAATACTAAACATATGTGTATATAAATATATATAGATATCAAGATAACTAAAAGTATAGATATTAATTATTGTAATGAAATATAACATATAAGTTAAGATATGATTTACATAAATAAAGAATATGTTTTTAATGAAGATTAGAATAAATCCTAAATAACTACAAAGATATATAAAAAAGATATAACTAATAAACTTATATATATATATATATGTGTTTGAATTACAATTATGTATATTAATAAATATACAAATGATATAGGTTCGTGAATCCAAGGCCAACCCTGCATTGTTCAATATCGTCATATGTATTTTTACTACAAAATACAGTATTGTGAGTTTCATTTGCTCCCTTTTTAAATGCTTTTGCAATATATATTTTTGGGACTGAGAATACATGCGCTGCTTTATAAATGTTTGACGAAATAGACACAAGTACTTAAAAGTACATTCTATGGCTGGATTATTTAACCGAATATGCCCCTTTTTAGTCTAGTAATCTAAGAATTAGGGAACAGACACCCTAATTGACGCGAATCCTAAAGATAGATCTATTGGGCCCAACAAGCCCCATCAAAAGTACCGGATGCTTTAGTACTTCGAATTTATCATGTTCGAAGGGAGTCCCGGAATGATGGGGATATTCTATATGCATCTTGTTAAGGTCGGTTACCAGGTGTTCACCATATGAATGATTTTTATCTCTATGCAGTTTGCGAAATGCCTGATATGAGATTATGTTTATGAAAAACTGAAATTATGAAATCTTATGGTCTATTAAAATGATGGAAATGAATGTTTACGATAAACTAATGAACTCACCAACCTTTTGGTTGACACTTGAAAGCATGTTTATTCTCAGGTATGAAAGAAATCTTCCGCTGTGCATTTGCTCATTTTAGAGATATTACTTGGAGTCAGTCATGGCATATTTCAAAATACATTGCATTCGAGTCATTGAGTTCATCAAGATTATTATTAAGTCAATTATAGTTGGATATGTTATGAAATGGTATGCATGCCGTCAAGTTTCGATGTAATGAAAGTTTGTCTTTTAAAAAACGAATGCAATGTTTGTAAAATGTATCATATAGAGGTCAAGTACCTCGCTATGTAACCAAGTGTAATGTATTCGTCCTGATGGATTAGGACGGGTCTCTACAATATCTTAGCGTATCTGCTAATTCATATCTTAGCTGTAAAATTTGCCTGACATATTCCATAAATTCCTCCGTAATCTACGAAATCTTTTGTTCTATATATATATAGATATTCTATGTAATTAGAATACCATCCGATAGCTGGAAATCATTTCATATCGAAAACCCTTTATCTTACCGTACAAGATGGAACTTGCCACTAGTTCAAGTCCCTCGGATTCCGATATGGATTTCTACCTAAGCTCCGAAAGCAGTGTAACCGGAATGGATCAACCAATTAGCTATCATCAATTCTGGATGAATTGGGGATGGATTCGTAGTCGACTTAACCAATGGAGACAAGAAGAAGGTGATCCTTTCCACCAACCAAATTTCCCTCTTGACGAAGAACCTGAAGCACTTACCGGTGAACCTATTCGTAATACTATTTTCTCTCTCAATTCCAGAGTATCTTGCCACGATTATATTCTATCTAAAATTATAAACCTTATTCGTCCGCTCGTTCCGACCGACAATCATCCCGGAATAATAGAAGAAGTCAACAAACTTCGTGCTCGAGTAATCAATTTGGAGAATATGGTGCAAAATTTACCAGCTTCAGCAACATCATCGGCACCAATAGTACCATCAATAAACAGCACCAGTACCATCAACAATCCATGCCCCAACATCTCATTCTGTACCTCGAGTAAAATCATCGTTCTACGTATCGTTCTACATCAATTACCTTCGTTCTTCATGGCGATTATGTAATCTCTAATGTTTTAGAGATTATATATTTTTGTTCTAACGGTGAATCAATTGAGTCTAATATCATATTCACTCATAAAAATCCGTGATTTCATCTGAAGAAAATATATATGTATATATATTTTCATAAAGATTGTAATTAAAAATTCTCGTGTACAAACTGTTAATCGTGAAAATATTTTAACGGGTAGGTAATACCCTAGAAATATTTAGATTTCACATTAATAAGTTACACTGTAGATTCTTCGAATCTGATTCAACAGTCAATTACTATCCTACATACATCCACAGATATACGAATCCGTTCACCACAAAATAACCATTTTCATTCAATTTCATATTTGGATTTTGACCTACCAGAATTCAACAAGTGGAATAATGAGGAAAACATTGGATAAAATAAAATTTGTTAGAAACAAACAAATTAACTATGAGAAATTTTGTCAAGAATCCACGCTAACAAAATCCTAGCTAACTGTTAATTCCTTATTATATTTAATTATCGCAATTTTAATTCTCGCAATTTTATTTATCGTCATTTAATTTCTGTTATTTATTTTACGCACTTTAAATATCGGGACACGTATACAAGGTTTTGACATATCATATCGGTGCATCCATATATATTATTTGGAATCACCATAGACACTCTATATGCAGTAATGCTTGAGTTAGCTATACAGGGTTGAGGTTAATTCTCAAATAATATAGATACTTTGAGTTATGATCGAGTCTGAGACATGTATATAACGGGTTACGACACGTATTAATTAATTCGAATATTATATATTAAAATACATACGCATTATTGAATTACTAATTGTGGACTGCTAATTGTGGACTAATAACATTGGACAATTAAAATGAATTAAAATATTGATTATAACATATGAAACTAAACATTTCTTCAAGTTTGCCACTTGATTTCATCTTAAACCTCATTTGTATCTTGATGATTACAATCTGCGTTCAAACATTTCATGATTCTTGAAAACACCTCAATCGAGAGGATGAACCAACCACACTTCATCTACGGAAGAAAAGATTGATGCATATAGTTATGCACCTGAAACCACTCAGAACCTGAGTAAACGTTTAACACGTATCTGTGCTAGCTCCTTTGGCGTTGTTATTACCGAAAATAACTTTACAATTCCTTTTCAAAATAGCCAGTTTTGTCACAGCTTCAGCAAAGTCAACTTTGACTTTTCATCCGGATTGGTCTTATTATAACCTTGATAAACACGATTTCCCTTTTATTTTTATCAGGGAAAACTTTTATATTCCACCTTTATAACCACAGACGTATCAGTAACCTCATCGCTCCGCGGCTTAAATCTCTTCGAAAAATCACTATATTTATCTATTAAAGTCTTATCATGAACTCATCGGCATCATGTAATGATAATTACCATACCAAATACCGAAAGGCATCAATCGATAATCTCGAATTTCTCAGGAATGCTACGACAACAATTATATATATATATATATATATATATATATATATATATATATATATATATATATATATATATATATATATATAACATCTATCCCCTGGATTTACGAACTTCAATTCTGAACTTCTGAAAAGCGCTTTAGCCTATGAATCAGTTTTCTGAGTTTTGAAAACGCTGATGAAGCAGTGAAAACTGAAGACGACCTTAACAGCCAAAAGTTTGATGATAAAGAATAATGTGTTGGTAAAACTCAGAAAAAGATAAAGTTTGGAACTGAAAAACGGATTGAGCAAACCATGAAGGAGACTGTGGATAAATCACAAAGAATAAACCTGTCTTCAAAGAATCCAAATAATTCAGTATCTGCTGAAGTCATTAACGAATACCTTACTCTTGACTTTACACTTTTACGGACAAATTTTCTTCATCATCCATCGAACTTAGAAATTCTAAAATATCATCATAAATATCTTCGATATTTCTGAAGATATTTTCATAAATATTCCCGTCCGAAATTATTTATCTCTTCGTGCTATCTATATTACATCATAAAGGAAACTACTTTACTTTCTAAATTTCTTTAAAATTCGAGTTTGAATTATGAATGATTTTGAAGTAGTGTTGGGAACTGAAGCATGAGTTAATATAATATAATGACACTTGATCAACGAGATTATATTACAGTAAGTCATGCTGAGTTTCTAATGAAACGTGATGATTCACAGACCCTAACGTCATCATGTGCCATGTTACACGACTCTTACATTCTACTTAATCTCCAAACATATCAAGAGTATATCTTCCTAATAGTTCTATCTTTTCTCATGACTTCTGGTAATTTGACAAGTCAGATTGAGCTGTCACAATTCCTTTCTTAGAACATTAGGCATGTTCATTCGAAACTTCATACCTACGAATTCTAGACCATTATTTGCTTGACTTAAAGTCGGGAAGAGAAAACAAATGGGATGGAACTCCAAAATATAAAGGAAATGAAGAGGGTGAATTTATAGTAAAATATCAGACAGAGCAATCAAGACATATCATCTTATTTAACCAAAGATGATTCTAATATCCTTAAGAATCAAATCTTGTTACGAAGATTTTTTCCAAATCCCTGGAACTCTGGGAATCAATCATGTCTATGTCAAAAGATATGACGAATCTACATTTACTCATTTCACTCTTTTGCGATAGCTTCACTCGTACTCTTCGAGTAGTCGAATTATCTTATCCATATTACTCAACAATAATAAAACTCTATTTATCAGCTCATATGAGTCATGAAAACATACTAATTATCAGCCATGATGATCCTACTCAAATTTCGGGACGAAATTTCTTTAACGGGTAGGTACTGTGACGACCCGTAAATTTCCGACCAAATTTAAACTCGATCTTTAATTGATTTCGACACGATAAGCAAAGTCTATAATGTTGAGTCTCGAAAACTTTGAAACTATGTTCATGTAAATAATTACCCTTTGACTGTTCTCGACGATTCACGAACAATCATGTGTAAATAGATATGTATGAATATATATATGTAAAATAATTAACGATTTGGTTAATATGAAAATAAGTTATGATATTTATTATACGATGTGGTAACGTTAACAAAGTATTAAAAGTATAAAGTTATACTTATTCATTTTAGATAAACATCTACGTAATAAAAGGTGCTTATATATATTTCGAATTATTTAACAAACGATATTAGTATTCGATTACTGACTCGATCGATATTTAAATAAGTTAATTAGATATTTGTCAAGTAGAGTAAACGCTAGTACATAAATGATTCATATCAAGATATGTTATATTGTGAAAACAATTTTAAATTATACATAATAAACTCTGAAATATAATTAGTTTTGAAATATTAAATATTATAATTAAATAAATATTTTTAAATGAAAAATATATATATATATATATATATATATATATATATATATATATATATATATATATATATATATATAAAGATATATATGAATACTATACATAAGTAATATTAAATATATTGTAAAATATATAAAGTGTATAAATATTAAATATTCAAAAATATGTTATCATATAATATTAATAATTAAATTTAAGTACAAGTTAAAATATAAAAGAAATATTACTTTCATTATAATTGTTAATATTAATAATTGTATTAATAATATTATTATTTTTAATATATATATATATATATATATATATATGAAATTTGATATGTACAAGTATTGTTATTAATATTATTGATATTATTACCATTATTAATTCTATTATTATTATTATTATTATTATTATTATTATTATTATTAGTTTCATTATTACTAATGAAATTAATATTAAATATTAATGTTTATATAATAAATGTTATTATGTTCTTTATATGATTAATATACTAATATATATACATAATCGACATATATTGATACAGGTACAGTTATATACATAAATACATATACAGAATATATATATATATATATATATATATATATATATATATATATACATAAATTCTAATATATACTTAAATATATAAAAGAAAAATAAATAATAATTAATACGTATTAATATTTAAAGAATCAAAAATCAAGTTTAAATCCTTGTCAAACTGTATGTGATTGGAACTCGCTGCTTTTAATTGTTGAAATCAAAACCAAAACAAACCAAATTCTGTTAGCAATCCATATCGCCTTTTATTTTTATATTTTTTTTATGTACGATCGAATATTGCCTGTCGAATTTAATTAGACTATAAGTCGATCATATTGTCAATGTTATTAGCAAAAACACTCAGTTCCTCCACCACCATATTCACTTATCAATTCATCAGCTTTTATTTGATTGAATTCAAACAGGAAAAAGGCAAGAACACGTCGTGTTCTCTGTTTTTAATTTTTTTTAAACAGAATGATTTCGTAATCCATTTCAAAAACTATAAATGCAGTCTTGTTAGGATTCTGATACTCAGACTTTATGCAAAAGCTAAGCTTCCAATTCCTCATATTGAGTGTGAATTTTCGAGTCAAAGTTTAGGATTTTAAAAGTCAACAATTGTTCTTCAGTTAAATTCGCATGTTCTGTTTCAATCTGAGTTAAATTGATAATTTTTATAGTTTATATAGGTGATTTGAAACATATTTGGTTTTATAACTTTTAGCTAAAACGTTCCAAAAACCAAGATTAATTATTGAGTTTTTATTTTATTTTTTACGAACAGCAAGTTTGATTTTTTTTTCTTCTTTTCATTTTTCTGTTAAGATAATCAAGCATCACAACACGTTTTTGTTTCAATTTATAATGTCAGTCAAACTTTAAACTTTGATTACACCTTGGGTTGATCTCTGGTCGATCTTTAACTGAGGAAGAAGAAGGAATAAGGGAATAAGGTTAAACGGGTTAAGTTATTTTGGGTCTATGATTAAATCAGATAAACGAATACAGCGGAGTAGTTAAGGTGTGTTGTGGGTATGCGAGAGGTCACGGGTTCGAGCCCCTGTAAGGTCTGTTTTTTTAAAAAAAAAACTATATGAGGTAGTTTTCTTTTTATTTACTTATTATTATTATTATTATTATTATTATTATTATTATTATTATTATTATTATTATTATTATTATTATTATCATTTTCATTATTATTATTATTATTATTGTTGTTATTATTGTCATGATTATTATTAGAATTATAATTAACATTAGTATTATAATTATTATTAGTATTATCATAGTTATAAGTAATATCACTATTATTATTATTATTATTATTATTATTATTATTATTATTATTATTATTATTATGAAAATTATTATTATTATTATTATTATGATTATGAAAATAATACAAGTCATTATTGTTAGTATTAGTATCATTTATGTAATTATTAGTATCATTACTATTATTATTAACCTAAGTATCATTTTAAACAATATCATTACTATTTTTAGTATTATCATTATCAATAAAATTATTATTATTATTACGAGTAAATCATTATTATCAAAACTATCATTTTTAACAGATAAATATTTTGTACATAAAATATATATATTTTTTTACATATACTAAATGTACATTAATATTTCATACACAATATATCAAACATATTAATAGTATTTATATAAATACTTACATATAACCAATTAATGATTTTAAATATAATACCGATCATATAATATATATAGATATATTGATACAACTAAATATATAGATATTAATCATTTTAAATATATATACAAAATAAATATATATAACATATAAATTAAGATATAATATAAGTAAATGTTTTAATGAAATTTAGAATAAATTCTATATAACTAAAAAATATATAAATAACAAATACTAATAAATGAAATTATGTGATTTGCATTATATATTTTTAATAAATATACAAATGATATAGTTTTGTGAATCCGAGGCCAACTTGCATTGTTCAGTTTCGTCGTATGAATATTTTACTACAAAATATTGGATAGTGAGTTCATTTGATTCCTTTTTACTCTTTACATTTTTGGGGCTGAGAATACATGCGTTGTTTTTACAATTGCTTTACTAAATGCTTTTGAAATATATTTTGAACTGCGAATACATGAAATGCTTTTATAAATGTTTAACGAGATAGACACAAGCAAAACATTCCTCGAATGAATTATTATTCAGACAGAAGTTCTGTGGATTATTATTGCATTATGTGGACATGATAATTACCACCATTGAATTATGTGGACATGATAATTGCCACCATTGAATTATGTGGACATGATAATTGCCACCATTGAATTATGTGGACATGATAATTGCCACCAATTAATGTGAATGTTATGTATCGAGAGAATGATTTTTATACACAGGTTATGTGTATTATATTTTGTACACGAGATATGTGTACGGTTACTAAGATTTATGAAAAAGGATTTCGTACACGAGAAAGGTGTACTGTATTTAAAAGATATCGCATGTACATTACAGGTGGGTATAGGATTCGGTCTCATTTGTACCATGCAGCATTTAAATCTTGTGGTCTATCAAAATGATGAATTTTATTGTTTATGATAAACTTATGAACTCACCAACCTTTTGGTTGACACTTGAAAGCATGTTTATTCTCATGCATGAAAGAAATCTTCAGCTGTGCATTTACTCATTTTAAAGATATTACTTGAAGTCATTCATGGCATATTTCAAAAAGACGTTGCATTCGAGTCGTCGAGTTCATCAAGAATATTATTAAGTCATTTATAGTTGGATATATTATGAAATGGTATGCATGCCGTCACCTTTCGATGTAAAGAAAGTTTGTCTTTTAAAAACGAATGCAATGTTTGTAAAATGTATCATATAGAGGTCAAATACCTCGCAATGAAATCAACTATTGTGAATCGTTTATAATCGATATGAACGGGGCATTTCAAATCGGAGTTTCAAACTTCGATTTTCCTATTTTTGTAACAAATCTTACTAATTTTCTATTTTTGTAAGTGGACCTTCAAAATCTACCATTTTAAAAAAATTCGTGTTCCTTTGGAACACTTAACTGAAGGGTAGAGATATGTCAACTCATCTTTTGTATAAATCCGCTCATTATCAAGCGTTCAGTACGTGTACTGTTCCTACAATTATGTATTATAAAAGTGGATGTATCAAAATTGTAAGTGGATATATCAACACCCCTTAACTGAAAAGTATATATGTGGGTGTCTTTATTGTTCATTCGAGTGTTCTAGAGTTAAAATGTGCCCACAAATAACGAATAAAAAAGTGAAAAAGCAAACGACAACGAACGAAAAGGGATAACCGACAACGATAACAACGGTTTTGGGGTGATGGAGGCGGTTAGTTGGTGGTGATGGCTGCAGTTGTTGGTAGTGATAATGGCGGTTTTTTGCTAGTAATCCGCGCTGGCGAAAAGAAAAATGGGGAGATTGGTGGTGATGATGTAACTGTGGGTTAGAAGGGGTGATATGGTGGTGGTTGATGGCGACCAGATTTATAAAGAAGGTAGTGAGGAAGTTGCAAATTTACGGTTTATGAAGTAGAAATGAAGATTAAAAATTACTATACTTAATAATGTTATTTTAGGTTAAGATTTTATAGGGGAGAGAAGGGTAATTTAATTTATTATTATTTGAATTATAATTATTTTATTATATTATAGATTATAGATTATTAATATTATTATTTTAGATTTCAAAGAAAATGAAGTAAATTATAGTCATTTATAATGTAATTAGCATTTTGATTTGCTTATACACACGAGGGATACACACGAGTCATTTTGAATGATAAGAATTTAAAAATAATTACTATTGTACTTCCGTTTCAAATTTAATATCTTGTTTTGACTTTACAAGCCTTTTTTTTTTTAACTCTCATTTTAAATTATTTTTATTTATTACATAATAATTGATGAACGTTATACCATTAAAAATATATATAAAAATCAATCCATTAATATAAATTTCATTTAATAATATATAATATAAATAAAATTGATTAAAGTCAAAGTTAGAAGAAAAAGACCTCTAAAGTCAAAAAAAAGGCCAATAAATTTGGGACGGACGAAGTACACATAATAAAGTGATTCTAATTATATAATAAGAAAATGTTTATAGTAATAAGTTAAATAAAAATAAGGTTATTAAACTATAAAAAATAAACAAAATAATTAATAAGTTTAGCGCTTATTATAACGACATTAATTGTTTATAATTGTAGCTTCTTTGATAAGTATTACGAAAACAATTTATTTAACTAATTAAATAATTCAAAAACTTATTTTAATTTGGAAAATCGATATAGCATTTTTTAACATACTCATTAACTATGAAAAAAAAAAGAGTTTTAATATTACAAATTAAGGTATTTGAATTTAAAAATTTACACTATTTTAGAAATTAAAATATGGGAGTGTTGTGATATTTATATTACTAAGCATTTATCTTTTATCTATTAAATTAAAAAAAATGTAAAAAAAATTAAAATGATTCTATTCGTAAAATAAATATTATATTTAAAGATGAGATTTTTTAGATGATACGCTCAAGAGTAACATAAAAAAATTATAACTTAATGTACTAAACCTTAAATCTTAATTTAAATAAATAAAAAATAAATAGTGATTGTTGTTTTTTGAAAGGTAATTTTTGGAAATCGGATACTCTCATTTTTTACGCATGCACGCACTTTTGGACGGAAACTCGAACTGCATTACAGGGATTCGAACCTAAAAGCATCCCGAAGGGCAGGCGGGTCAGACCTAGATCCTGATACGGGCCATAAAACCTCCCCGGGGCAATCCGGATTTCAGAAAATAAATTTCACGGATATTATAAGGGAAAAGACTCGAACATGAGACCCCACACTCAATCCCAATACACAAGTGTAAAGGGGTGAATCACTCGACCACTAGGGTGCGTTTAGTTAATAGAACTGTTTTCAAAATTAAAATTTTAAAATCTACTTCATATATATAATAAAAGATTGCCATTCAATAATAGTCTATAACTAGTTTTCGAACCCTCACTTCGCGCCGGGGGTTCGGTTTTCAATGTATCTTATTGCGTTTAGTTTGTAAAATTATTTCGTGGCTAACGATGATGTCGTTGAAGCGTTATTTTAAATTAACAATATATGTGCATCTCCGCGTTTCGCTATGGAATTGTCGACTTTTAAAAATTTAACGCAAAATCAATGTGTATGAAAAGTATCCCAAATATTTAACGTTTTTTAAAAAACGTCCTTTTTGCGTATAGTTAGTGACATTGTGTTCCTAAAATTATTTCGAGTTTAACGATGATGTCGAAAAAATTTAACTCGTTGCGAGCGAGAAGATATGACCCGTTTAATATTTGGGTGGAGTTTATTTAAGATTTTTTATGATAATGGTTATTTGACACTTTACCCCTCTGTTTGAGGAGTTGATTTGAATTTTTTTTTAAAATGTGGGGGGCTTTGTTGATGAAATGAAATTTAGTTAAAGAAAATGAAAAGTTAAAAATGCTCCTAGTTACTATTCATAACTTTTGTCTATTAGATATATTGTTTCAAAAACATGTGTATCGGCAGGGACATGTTAGTTCTGTGTTGACTTTGTCAACCCATCCAGCGGTCCCCGGCAGCCCACTGGAGCCTGGCGAAACACCATCACTCATTTTCCCACAGCATGTCAGGCCCGATAAACGAACTTGCATTGTCATTGTTTCAATCTACGCATGCGTGGGACCAAGGGATCATTTGGGCCCGATAAGAATGGTTTTTGATCCAATTATTTGGAAAATCCTCACCTAGTGGGAATCGAACCCTCACCTCCCCCTAAGGGAGAGTGAGTCATTCACCACTAGGCTATTGGCCCATTCTTTGTCTATTAGATATATGTGTAATATTATAGACTTTGATCTATAAAAAAGATAGACATCAATCTAATTGCAGAAGCTATCGGCAAGTTCTCAAACATATATCATAAGATTTTTGGCGTTTAGGTGTTGGTTGACAAATTACGTTTTGATACATCTTAAATGAGTAATGATAAAACAGTTTGACAAACTAAAAAAGTAAAAATTCGTTGGAAAAGTAATGTGATTATCACTTCTCATTATGAATCATAAATATCGCATATGATTTGCAATGGATTTGAGGACAAGGGACAAACGCAATATAAGTCAAATAGTCAAACCGCCCGAATGTTAAAAATACATATCCCTATCAGTCGTTGTACTATTTCGTTATTACATTTTAAGCCAAAAATTTAAGTTAATGTTTAACTACATCCTATATTTTCTTTTACATCATTTTTAGGATTTTAATCCTACTCTCTTACGGTTCGACGAAAAAGGCCGATATTCATTAAAGAATTCAAGAACTTATTCAATTTGGAAGCGGTTTTACATGTTGCTAGTGGATGTTGCAAAAGCGTGATCGGTTGTCGAAAAGTCTGAGGATTTTGATATCTTTATACGTACGGATGAAACATACGGATAGAATATACGTACAGATATAAGGCACAGTTAGGGTAAACGTACAGATAAGATGTACAGATATGGTATTCGTACAGATGGGGAATGGGAATATGTATTCGTATGGATCTGGTAAACATGGTGTACACGTACGGATGGAGTGTACAGATGGGACAAACGTACGGATGAGGTTGTATACGTAAGGATGTAATTTACAGATGGGGTGATGTTACAGATGAGATAAACGTAAGGATACGAGTTATATCCGTACGGAAGGTGTTCTTGTCTGTACAGATCAGAAAAACAGCAGAAACTTAGGGTTTTCATTCCAAATTGATCTCTAACCTTAATTCGTGACAGAAAACCTAATGTAATACATTAGTAATACTCGAAAACACCTTGTGAACCCAAAACACAAACAAAAACACAGATTTGACGTGAAAAAGGCGACCTGAGTGGATACTTCAGGTCAGGATTATACAAGAAAAAAAATATACATTACATAATTTAAACCAGATATTTAATAGAGTTTAACAAAAGACTTCTAAAACTAGTTTGACAAAAAAAATGGTGAATCCACGTTGGACGGACATCATACCAATATCGTACAGTTAGGACCCCGATATGGGTTTATTCTGTTTATCGTTTCGGAGGCTATGTTCCCTTTTGCTCTTTTTCGGGCTTCTTCTCATTCTTCTTTGGGAGATCAAAGGTATTTGACTCCCAAAAGGGATTGCGGTTTTAGATCCTCGAAAAATCCCTTTTCTTAATACTCGTATTCCCCTTTCATCTGAAGCTGTTGTACCTTGGGCTCATGTGATGACCGGAAAATTTTGACTTATTTAAGCCAATTCTCTATATGATTTAATATTTTCGTCATGATAAGCAATGCATTTTGACAAGTTTTATAACTTTTGTAAATGAGTTTTATATAACGGTTGACCACCATGTTTGTCTAACGATTCACGAACGTCATAACTGGTGATAATTATATAAACCGAAACATGCGAATAATATTTATATACGAAATGATAAAAATTTACTATTGAATGACGCAAATTCAAATTAAAAATTTTACATATATAATTGTTTTATTTTTATGATGTATTTTTTTTATAAATTATAAGAAAAACGCAATTAAATTAAAAATGTACAAGCTGTAAAGCACAACGTACAACAATGTAACTTAAATAGTTGAATCGAAATTAATTCATTTACTGTTCATATGAATAGTAAATAAAACGAAATTAATTAATTTGCTATTCACATGAAAGCGACATGATAGAAATTGTTAATTATAAGTTACATAATATACCCCTAAAGTATTTGAGAAATACGACTTTTTAAATATTTACGATTCAAATTTGATTCAAAATTATTATTATATTTTATTTCAATATTATTATATTATTATATTTATTATATTATTATAATTAAATTATTATTATATTATATATCTTTGTTCAGTCAAAAACTAGGAAAACACATATTACGCGTACAAACTTTATAAAAGAACCTTTTTACAACTAATTTTATAAAGCTTAAGACCAAAACAGATATATATGTATTCAATTAAAAAAGTGGAATTTTTACTCATACTTTTACCCGTCAATTATTAGCAACAAGAGTACGAAATACCGGTCCGTGAAAATTGTCGGTAGATATTATTGAATTCTAATTCACACGTTTTATTTTTTTATATTATTATATTATTTTAATATTATTATATTATTACTTTATTATATTATTATAATATATATATATATATATATATATATATATATATATATATATATATATATATATATATATATATATATATATATATATATATATATATATATATATATATATATATATATGACTCTATTCAGTTTCTGCAATCGATCATTTTACACATACATACATATATATTACTCTGTAAGATCTTATCATTATTATTATTTTATTATTATTATTATTATTATTAAAATGATTATTATTATTATTATTAATCTTATATAATTATTTATATTAGTTATGTATACTTAAATACTACGACGAAGTTATGTTCGGGTGATTTACAAACGGGTTTTCAAATGGGTTAAAGCTAAGGAAATTGTGGTATTATCTAAGGAGGTTATGGGTATTGTTAGGGGGTATTGTTCGTGAATCAAAGGCCAACCTTGCACTTATCATTTACGTTGAGTCTGCATATTTTTCCTGCAATATTGAATCACAATATTGATACGTGAGTTTATAGATCCCTTTTTAAATGCTTTAAATATTTTTGGGCTGAGAATACATGCACTTTATTTTAAATGCAATGGACACAAGTACATACTTAATTCTACACTGAGTTTGAACCGAAAATCCCTTAGCTTTGGTAACTAGTAACTGCCGGTTATAAGAACTGGTGGGCGCGAGTAGTTGTATATGGATCCATAGGGCTTGACATCCCCGTCCGTTCCAGGTATAGAGACCCTAGCCTGAACTATAAAGCGGACGTATGCTATTTGAGTTAATACACGTTGGTTTGCGTGTATTGTACATGTTGGTTGCATGTATGTTAAAACAAGGGTACTTATTATATATATGTTAAGTTTAGTTACCAAGGTGCTCAATTTCGTAGAATATTTTGATAAACATTTCTGGATAAAACAACTGAAATCTTGTGATCCACCTTTTATATACAGATTATGCGCAATATTTAAAACTATGAACTCACCAACCTTTGTGTTGACACTTTAAGCATGTTTATTCTCAGGTTCCTAGGAGTCTTCCGTTGTTTGCTTATACGTTATACAAGCTATGTGCATGGAGTCATACATGCTTTATTCGAGAAACTTTGCATTCACAAAATCATCACCATGTATCTTATTTTGACTGCATTGTCAACGGATGTATTATTGTAAACTATTATTTACAGTGATTGTCTATATGTAGAAATCATCAGATGTCAAAAACCTTGAAATTATATATTCATTTATGGTGTGCCTTTTCAATAGAATGCAATGTTTACAAAACGTATCATGTAGAGGTCAAAACCTCACTATGAAATCAATGAATAACGTACCGCGTCAATAGCGATTTTGGCGGGTCGTTACAGTTGGTATCCGAGCTTGAGGTCATAGGAAACCAGAATTTGCATTAGTGTGTTTAACTGGTAATTGTTAGGAGTAATTAGTGAGTTTGGACTATGACCGTATCTGTTTTTGAAGATTTTTGCTTATCATTTCTTGTCAAAAATTACATACTAATCATTCTTAAGTCTAGACACGTTTTCCTGCATTTATTGCATAGATAGTTGATAGTGCTTCAAATGAACATATATTTTGTAGCAATATCCTCCCAATATGTAAATTATTTAGCTGTAATTGTTCTATTTTAAGTTGTAATCGTTTATATTAAATAAGTGCGAAGACAAAAGGCGAAAACGACGATTTGAAGACGCAAACGACCAAAAAGCTCAAATGTACAAGATACAATCCAAGTGGTTCAACTTATTGATAAGAAACGTCTAAAAATGACAAAAGTACAAGTTGCGGAACGCAAAGTACAAGATATTAAATTATACGAAAAGGCGTTCGAAAATCCGGAACCGGTACTCGAGCCAACTATCAATGCCCGACGCAATGGACCAAAAATTACAAGTCTACTATGCACAAGAATATAATATAATATATAAATAATTATATTAATTATTTATATTTTATATTTATATATAAATTATGTCGACAAGCAAGGTTCCAAAATTGTGTGAGCTGGATTTTCAAACTCCGAGACTCGCGGAGTTTGCAGGCTTAAAATGCCGCAACTCACGGAGCTGCAAAAATCAGAAATGCCTATAAAAGGCCATGCATTCTGCCGAGTTTAAAAAACACAAAAATAATAATAATAATACTCCCTATGTAATAATAATATATATATAATATATATATATATATATATATATATATATATATATATATATATATATATATATATATATAGTATAGGTTAGTTTTATATTAGATTAGTTTGGGTTAATGTAAAGATTATTTTACGGGTTTTAAAGTTGGAGCTCTGTCCGTGTAACACTACGTGATAAATAATCAATGTAAGCTATGTTCTCCTTTTTAAATTAATGTCTCGTACTTAAGTTATTATTATGCTTATTTAAGACGAAGTACTCATGATGTTGGGCTAAAAATATTAAAATTGGGTAATTGAGCTTTGTACCATAATTGAGGTTTGGACAAAAGAACGACACTTGTGGAAATTAGACTATGGGCTATTAATGAGCTTTATATTTGTTTAACTAAATGATAGTTTGTTAATTTTAATATAAAGATTTACAATTGGACGTCCCTATAAATAACCATATACACTCGATCGGACACGATGGGCGGGGAATTTATATGTACGAATAATAGTTCATTTAACACGGGAATGGATTAATAGTCACTAGAATTATTAAAACAGGGGTGAAATTATGTACAAGGACACTTGACGTAATTGTTAACAAAGTATTAAACCTTGGATTACACGCAGTCGATATCCTGGTGTAATTATTAAACAAAGTATTAAAACTTTGTTACAGTTTAAGTCCCCAATTAGTTAGAATATTTGACTTCGGATATAAGGATAATTAGACGAGGACACTCGCACTTTATATTTATGACTGATGGACTGTTATGGACAAAAACCAGACGGGCATATTAAATAATCCAGGACAAAGAACAATTAACCCATGGGAATAAACTAAAAATCAACACATCAAACATCATGATTACGGAAGTTTAAATAAGCATAATTATTTTATTTTATATTTCATCGCACCTTTAATTATTCGTCATTTATATTTTTTGTTATTTATTTTATTTTGTTAATTAAATTTACTTTACTCTTCGCTTAAAATATAAAATCGACAAACCGGTCATTAAACGGTAAACCACCCTTTTATATATATATATATATATATATATATATATATATATATATATACATATATATATATATATATATATATATATATATATATATATATACATATATATATATATACATATATATATATATATATATATATATATATATATATATATATATATTTTTGTACAAATGTAATTATATAAAAATATAGTGTAACCGTCTCCCTGTGGAACGAACCGGACTTACTAAAAACTATACTACTCTACGATTAGGTACACTGTCTATAGTGTTGTAGCAAGGTTTAGGTATATCCATTTTGTAAATAAATAATTAAAACTTGTGTAATTTGTATCGCTTTTCGTATAAAAAATATATAGTATTTCACGTACACCTCGCACGACATCAAGTTTTTGGCGCCGCTGCCGGGGAATCGGCGAAACGCTATATTTTTAATTTATTTTTGTATAAATATATTTATATATATTTTTAGAAAAACAATATAAAATTTAAAAAAAAACGTTTTTCAACCTCCGCGATTCGCGGAGATTTTCTGGAACGGGACATCGCGACTCGCGGAGCTGCCCTGTCAGGCCACAAAGAAACCCTAAAAAGCATTAATTACGGGGTATTATTAATTATTATTATTATTTAACCCTAATTACTTTATTATTATTATTATTTAGTTTAAGTTTTTAAATTAATTAGTTATAATTAATTATATTTAGTTTTAATATATAAAAAATTAATACTTTTATAAAATATAAAAATAAAAATATAAAAATAATATTTTTTATAAAAATAAGTAATTTTATCACTTTTTATAATTTGTATCCTTTTATTTATTGTAATTGTAATATTTTGTATATTTTTCGTTCGCAATTAGTTTTAAAATTAGTTTTTCCGTAGTTATTTTATATTTCTAGATTCTTAGGCTTTGTCGTAAAATCCCTTAAGTGCTTTTTCTTTAGAATTAAGATTTAGATGCTTTAGAATTTTGCGACGCCGTTTATATATTTTAGTGCCTTTTAAGTAATTACCGTTTTGGATATAGAATTCCTTTAAGTTTTAATACCTTTAGGCGCAATTTTTTAGATATAATTTTTAGACTTTTAAGTTTCGACGTTTTTCTTTCTTATTTTTATTTTTCGACATTTTTCGACGCGTATTCTTTTTCTTTCTTATTTCTCGACGATCTAGTTTTTAGGACTTAGAATTTTCTCTATTTCTTCTCTATAATTTCTTTAAAATTTCAACGAAAAATTATTTTAAGCGGTTAAATTGATAGACATCCAAATTTTCTGCTTCGTAGTAATAGTTGGATTTGTTAGTGGCTGAGTTGTGAGCTTCCGATTTAAAGGGTTCTGGCTCCCTGCTGCATCTATTAGCTATTCGAAACGTGGGCAAAAGCAGAAAAGTCTATTAATTTGATAACTTATATAATTTTTATTTTTTTTATAACTAATAGGATAATTAAGTAAATGCACCACATTGTAGCTAAAATTTGGTAATAAGCGCATTATGGAAAATCTCGAGAATATTTTGGAAACTCTTTATGACATCCGAAATCAATTTAATCAATACTCTCAAACGGGTGTTGATGACAATTCGTTCAGTCAATCTTAGATCACGAATGACGAAACAATAACTGGTTGTGAAATCTGTGGAGATTATCACTCAACATGGGAATGTTATTATTACGTTCCTATGGAAAATTATGAACCCATAGAACCTGAATGGAACGATTATGAGGAATACAATTCTAATTGGGATTATTCACAAGAATATATCCAAACTCAACAACCAGAAGACAAGGAAAATTATGTGCCTGAAAATTCTTTAGATTATATGAAAATCAAACTCGAAGAACTTGATGCTCAAAATGAACAAATGAGAGAGTTTGTAAATCGGCAAGCTGAAACCCTATCAGATTACACACCTGTTGATCTGAGGAGTATTGTGCAAGAAAATCTCAGATCATCGAATTTTGATGAATTCGAGAGCTCCGAAATCACCAACTATCCCGATGATACTTTTTATTCAGTCTTACCAATTTCACAACATAATGACACATTAGCCTCTACCGACGAAATCATCAATCCATCAATGGATGATGAAGAAGAAGTAAGGGTGACAAATTGGTACTCTTGGGAAAACGATAACATTGAAAATTTTACCCCCGAGGCCAAACTGAACTTCACCATTACACAACCTTCCAACCCAATATTCTCATTAGACGAGTCATCTACCGAAGATGAACTACGAGCTGTAATAGATAATGACACCTCGGATTTCACCCAATCGGGTAATAGAGGTGAAAACTTTGATCACGAGAATAAAAGGAAGGAAATATTAGGAATTGTCCACCCTATAGAAATAAGTATGTCGGTGTATATCGATCCATTTGACCAAGAACCAGAAAAGAGACATATCCATTTACTAAAAGCTACACTTAAAAAAGAATTAGATAGTGACGATCGGGTGGGTCCAAACTTTAAACCCATTGATATAATATATACCACCCGAGATGTAAATAACTGGCTCACTATTTTAATTCGTGGAACTTATTCTACCGACTTCACATGTCGTCAGCTAAGTGTGGGGAAGTCTAACCCCACTTAACGTTAAATTAGGGGTTCGGGTTAGTGCATAACTCGTTAATAAAAATGCATGATTAGGGTAAAAGACGCTTTTTCAAATATTAGTAAACAGTACAGAAAAGCAGCCGTTTTTGAAAAAAAAGCATGTGTGATAAAACAAGAAGGAATGAACGATGAGGCGCGCCATCTATCATTCGACGAGCTTTGTAATTACAAACTGGGTATTTTCAATCATTTTTCTACACTAATCACCCTCATGAATTTATAATTAGAGTCTGATTTCATGCAAATGAGGACATTGCATGATCTCAAGTGTGGGAAAAGGTTATAAATTCTCCCGGGTTTGCACTTAGTTTATTTGCCAAATTTTGTGAAAATTTTAAAAATTTTCAAATAAATGAATTCAAAATCATGTTTATACATATTCATGAACGATGAAAATTAGGTGTTAATACCGAAATTATCGTTACCTCGGAAAGGACATAAATTGAGAAACACCCTAAAACGATTGAATTCATTTAAAATAGAATAAAGGAGAATAAAAAGGCAAAGAAAGAAACTAAGTGTGGGGAGAATGTACCAAGTTATTCAATTAAAAACTATCTATCACATATTTCTGTAAAGTTTTGATGATGTAGCGTGAGGGTACGAAATAGTATTATTTTTAATACAAAATACTACAAAATATGACACAAGTTTTATTAATTTACGGATGGGATATACCTAAACCTTGCTACAACACTATAGGCAGTGTACCTAATCGTAGAGTAGTGTAGTTTTTAGTAAGTCCGGTTCGTTCCACAGGGAGCTGGTGATACTTACTATATTTTTAACTATATTTATACAAAATATATATAATTATATAAGTAGTAATATTATTATAAAAGGGGGGTTTTACCGTTTAATGACCGGTTTGTCGATTCTATATTTTAAGCGTAAAGATAAATGACGATAATTAAAGTGCGTAAAATAATGACAATAAATAAAATGACAGTAAATAAAATTGCGAGTAATAAAATGACAGTAAATAAAGATACGATGAGAAATATAATAAAAGAATTATGCTTATTTAAACTTCCGTAATCATGATGTTTGACGTGTTGATTTTAATTAATTGTCCAATGGGTTAATTGTCCTTTGTCCTGGATTATTTGAAACCTATGTGGTTTTTGTCCAAAATAGTTCACCGGTCATAAATATAAAGTGCGAGTGTCCCCGTCAAATTACCCTTATACCCGAAGTCAAATATTCCAACTAATTAAGGATTTAAACTGTGACGCAGTTATCACTTCTGTCAACAATTACACCAGTTATCACTGTATGTAATCTACCCCTGTTTTGATTAGATATGAATATTAATTTACCCACTTGATCAGTTTGAATAATCAATTACCCAACCCGAATAATTAATTAAATGATTATAATAGATTCCATATGAACGTCACTAAATAGGACAACCATAATCATTATTAATTATTAGAATAATTAATTTGAAGGTAGGTTCGACAGACTCCAATGAGTTGTCACTCAATTAGACAATACCCCCCATCTATTAATAGTCAATAGTCCAATTTTCACAAGTGTCGCTCTTTTGCCCAAACCCCAATTATGGTACAAAGTCCAATAACCCCGTCTTAATATTTAGTCAAACATCACGATTACTTCGGCTTAAATAAGCATAATAATGACTTAGCTACTAGACATTAATTTAAAAAGGAAGAACATAGCTTACAGTGGTGATTAATCGCGTAGCGTTACACGGACAGAGTTCCTACTTTAAAACCCGTAAAACATTTCTTACAATAACCCAATTATTATTAATCTTAAATTAAACTTAATATTATAAATATAAATATAAATTACATAAGAAAGAAATAAGATTGGAAAAAGGTGTGTTTTTACATTACGATTACAAAGCCTTTTATAGGCGAATTTAGAAATTGAATTTTCACTTATGACCCCTGAACTATGCTCAATTAACAACTTTTTATTATTTAATATTATTCTTATTATGAATTATTTAAATATTATATTTTATTCTTGTGCATAGTTGACTCGTAATTTTTACACCGTTGCGTCGAGCGTTGAGAGTTGACTCTGGTCCCGGTTCCGGATTTTCGAACGTCCTTGCGTACAATTTTATATTTTGTACTTTGCGTTTTGTAACTTGTACTCTTGTCATTTTTAGACGTTCCTCATCAATAATTTGAACCTTTTTGATTGTATCTTGTACTTTTGAGCTTTTTGGACCTTTGTGTCTTCAATTCGTCGTTTTCGCCTTTTGTCTTCGCACTTATTTAAAATAAACGAATATTACTTGAAAATGGAACAATTGCAACTAAAATCTTGTCTTTCTTGGGGGATTTTGCTATGAAATATATGTTCCTTTTTAGCCTTATCAATATCCCCACACTTGAGCGTTGCTTGTCCTCAAGCAATACAGTCTTGAAATAATATAATACAAATCACACAAATCACTTCTTTATTCTTCACACTTTGTATATCAGTGATTTTGATAGAGCGGTATAAACAATGATAGTAACGATATGGTTTACAGTCCCACATGACTATAAAAATTTAGATCCATTAAGGAAATTGGATCTTTATGAAAACATTTGATCTTTTGAAAATTCATTCTAGCTTTTACCCTAGATAAGTTTTCTGATTTGATCCATCATCGGTGTTGCAAAATATATTTGTGGATCAATATTTTGGCTAAAACTTTTAGGTTCGTGTAATCCACTGCTATCCCGGTATCGGAAAGCACACATCCAGTTTACTTGTTCCGTATATTACCTTTCGGTAAACTACCGTCCGGTTGTAAAGGAAAGCGATGAACAAGAAACTGTTAAGGCAATGTCCCGTGACATGCAGATGATTATGGTCTTATTAACGTGTCGGATGCTAGAACTATCCTTGGTAGGAGCGATAGTAAAGATCATCCTATAATTTTTCGATCTGGCACAAGGTCCTGTCTCCGACCATGCTATGCAACCACCGTTCTTACGGTTGACACCCGATTTGGTTCAGGTGACCTAATGAATTCCAGGTGAATTTCTTAGGATTTTACGTTCAATGGTAATGAACGCATTGAAAATGGTTTTTCAGAAAACAAATCGGTTTGTATTTTTGATCAAAATATTTTCTCGTTCATGCTCGAGTTTAGATATCATCGAATTCCATGAGTTTGAATTCTCAATCTTTAAGGTCAATCTCTAGGATTGAGTATTATCAGTCTTAAAAGCTGATTTTTAATCTTTAAGGAGATTATCCTTTTCTGGGGATCTGATTCATTAGTCTTATCAAGCTAATTTGCACGGTGCCTCCCCATTGTACGAGATAAATCCTTCTCATGGTTAGGATAAATCTGACCACTTGGCGACCCTGTTTGATGCTGAGGTCCGTGGATTTCCTGCTGATTTTAGTGATGACTTTTCTAGATTTTTCGTCAACCTACAGCTGGTCTGGACGACAACTTCATGACCTAAATCAAGAAGCGCGTGTCTTTTTCGGAAGACTTTACTTCCTTTTAATGATGGAATTGATTCATCGTGTAGATCCATCTTTCTTTCAAATGTATTACAGTAAACCGGGTAAAACTGATTAGTATCGTCCAAAGCAAAAGTACCTGCAATAATCTTGTACAAAAATATGTGATATATGTTTTAAATTGAATAACTTGGTACATTCTTCCCACACTTAGTTTCTTTCTTTGCCTTTTTATTTTCTTCTATTTCATTTTAAATGAATTCAAGCGTTTTAGGGTGTTTCTCAATTTATGTCCTTTTCGAGGTAACGATAATTTCGGTATTATCACCTAGTTTTCACCGTTCATAAATATGTATAAACATGATTTTGACTTCATTTAATTGAAATTTTTTCAAATTTTCACAAAATTTGGCAAATAAACCAAGTATAAACCTGAGAGAATTTATAACCCTTCCCCACACTTAAGATCATGCAATGCCCTCATTTGCATGAAATCAGACTATAATTTAAATTCATGAGGGTGATTAGAGTAGAAAAGTGATTAAAAATACCGAGTTTGTAATTACAAAGCTCGTCGAATGATAGATGGCGCCTCATCGTTCATTCCTTCATTTGTTATATCATATTTGTTGTTTTGCGTCTTGTCGTCAAAATTAGTACCTTTTGCTGAACTTTAATGACAGTCTTTGAAAGTGCATTGTTTTACCCTGTTTTGTACATAAGATAAAATACAAACATATATATACATATTTTTGAAGTTTGGTACATAACCCCACGTTCAAAAATTTATAATATATAATATTTTTGGCATCCTTTAGATCAATAAAATTAAAAATAATGATAACAAAATTTGTCGCCCCGCCCTCGGGTAAAGCAATTTCGGTTCAATGACCTAGTGTTCAACTTACGACGAATTTTAAAAATCATATTTTTAACTTAAAGAAATAAAGTAAATTTTGTTTTTTAAAATCACAATAAAACATAAATTAAAATGCATATTAATTTCAAATAAAACCTAAAAAAAATAAAAATTCAGAATGGAGGGAGAAAACTAGTTCTTTAGTGTCTGCTAGCGGAAAAGACCAATCGGATTCCATTCTCGGAACTACACGAGAACAGAACAAATAACTTTAGACAGCATTATCTTTTTAGAACATTCGAATCTCCCCACACTTAGGTAGCTGTGGTGTTGAAATTGTGATTAACTTCATTGTCAATTTCTCTTGGTCCATAATCAACTTGCCTATCTGTGACTTTTTCTTTAAGCCAGTGCCCGGCTTCTTCCGTAATATCCGATAATTCAACTAGCTTCGCCCTTTCTTTAGGCGACAGATTGGATACTAACCGGTTACATAACTTAAAGTTCCCCTTACTTCTAGCATCAATAGCCCGTTTAAAAAGTTTCTTCATTGAACTGTTAATAATGGGGTCATTTAATTTCGTATCAATAACGGGGTTCTTTGTTATCATGTCATCATTAGGTGTTACTTCATTTTCCCCACACTTAGGCGTTTTATTATTATTAAGCACTACCGTTGGAGTTGGTAAAACAACATGGTTCTTACCAATCATTTTTTCTGGTTCAACGGTTTTGGTTGGTGGAGATTTAGACTTTCGAATCATAAAGGTGATAGATTTGTTACCACTTTTAAGTGTCATTCTTCCATTTCCTACATCAAATAATGCCCCGGTGGACGCTAAGAATGGTCGACCTAAAATTAGAGGAATGTTTGAGTCCTCTTCTATGTCAATGACAATGAATTCGACTAGAAAGGTTAAATTACCTACTTGAATGGGTAGGTTGTCAGCAATTCCAACTGGGTGTTTAATGGTTTGATCAAGGAGTCGAACACTCATATCCGTTGGACTTAACTTACCTACACCTAATCTCTTATATAAGGAAAGAGGCATAACACTTACACTTGCACCTAAATCTGCTAGTGCATCATACATGACACAATCACTAAGTAGACAAGGAACAATAAATTCACCCGGATCACCTACCCTAGGTGGAGGATTTGGTGGAACTGTCTTCACCGGGTTTACTTCTACGGCTTTTGTTTCTTGCACTTTCTTATTCTTCTTCTTCTTCTTCTTTCCAATGGTATCACCAACTTTATTACCTATTACTTGCTCATACTCAACTCCTTTTCTTGGAAACGGGATGGGTGGTTTATATGGTGCCACCACTGGCTTTACATACTCTGGTGGTGGTGGTGTAACTTCTTCATTTTTACTCTCATCTAAAACCTTCCCATCTTCCGGAGCTGGTTTTTCAGAATTTGTTGACACCATGTTAACATTCTCATTCCGAGGATTTACTTCAGTATTACTCGGTAGATTTCCTTGTTCCCTCTCACTCATCATGCTAGCAAGAGTACCTACGTGTTTTTCAAGATTCAAAATGGAAGCTTGTTGAGTTCTTAATGACTGATCAAACCTCTCGTTCGTTTGGGTTTGAGATGTAATGAATTGTGTTTGAGATTCAATCAGCTTTGCCATCATTTCTTCTAGATTTGGCTTTTTCTCTTCGGGTTGTTGTGGTGTTTTATACAAGCTAGGTCTTTGTTGATTGAAAGTGTTGTTTTGAGTTGGTTGGTTATTCGGACCTTGTTGGTTGTACGAGTTGTTGTTGGGTCCGTTTGGATTGTAAAGAATGTTTTGATTTCGATTGAAGTTTAACTTTGGCGGTTGATAATTATTTTGATAATTATTTCCAGGCCTTTGGTTCATATAGGAAACATTCTCTCGTTGTTCCATGGTTGGTTCAACATTACAATCTTTCATTAAGTGTGGTCCACCGCATAGCTCACAACTGATTCGTATTGCGTGAATATCTTTATTCATCTTTTCCATTCGTCTTTCGAAAGCATCTATTTTTGCGGAAACGGAATCAAAGTCATGGCTAGAATCGGCTCTAGCCGCTTTAGATGAACGAAAAATATCTTTTTCTTGATGCCACTCATGAGAGTGGGAGGCTGTGTTATCAATAATTTTGTAAGCTTCAGTTGCGGTTTTCTTCATAATGGAACCACCAGCTGTTATGTCGATGTCTTTTCGTGTAGCAACGTCTACGCCTTGGTAGAATATTTGTACTATTTGAAAAGTATCTAATCCGTGTTGAGGACATCCTCTCAACATCCTTCCGAATCTTGTCCACGCCTCATATAATGTTTCATTTGGCTTTTGCGCGAACGTAACAATTTCTCCTTGAAGTCTCACGGCTTTGGATGCCGGAAAGAATTGTTTAAGAAATTTTTCAACTAAAACATCCCATGTGTCAATCGCCCCTTCAGGTAACGATTCTAACCAATCTTTGGCTTCTCCCTTTAAAGTCCAGGGAAACAACATGAGATAGATCTGCTCATCTTCCACTTCTCGGATTTTGAATAGTGTACAAATTCTTTTAAACGTACGAAGGTGTTCGTTAGGATCTTCTTTTGGCGTACCACTATATTGACATTGATTAGTTACCATGTGTAGGATTTGTCCTTTGATTTCATAATCTGGCGCATTAACTTCTGGCTTAATAATGGCGTGACCTTGGCCCGTGCGTGTGGCTCTCATTCGATCTTCCATACTTAGAGGTTCCGTTACTTCCATAATTGAATTTGTTGAATACGAATCACTAGAGGTTTCTAATTTAATGGTTTCTTCCTCAACAATCTCTGTTTGAATGATTGGTGGTTCTGGAGGAATAATTAGTGGATCAGGGTCTCGGAATTGTCCCTGAGTATTCTCCGGATTCTCAATTGTGAGGTTTGTTTCAAAAACTGGGTTATCGGAAATTTGAACTGAAGTACTTGGTCGACTGGATGACGATTCTAAAGAAAAATCAACGGCGACAATATTTGCTAGATGTCTTGATCGAGTTACAGGTGGTGAACGTATGAAAGGTGGTGAACGTTTTACTCGGTGCATTCACAGAATATCCTATTAGTTTTTAAAAGGAAAGAAAAATTATATAAGTTATCCAATTAATAGACTTTTCTGATTTTGCCCACGTTTCGAATAGCCAAAAGATGCAGCAGAGGGGCAGGATTCGTTTGGTCTCAATATAATTGAGTACTGTTTGGCTCCAATAACCCGGTCCACGTACAAATCCAACTATTACTACGAACCAGAAAATTTTGATGTCTATCAATTTAACCACTTAAAATAAATTTTCGTAATTTTAAGAAATTTAGATAAGAAGTAGAATAAAAATCTTATCCTAAAACTAGAATAGCGAGAAATAAGAGAGAAAAAGATTGCGCGTCGAAAAAGGTCGAAAAATAAAAGGTCGAAAAATAGGCGTCGAAAAATAAAAATAAGAACGCGAAAAACGGCGTCGCAAAATTCTAAAGCACCTAAATCTTAGTCTAAGGAATAAGCACTTAAGGGATTTTACGGCAAAGTCTAAAAATTCTAGAAGTAAAAATAACTATGGCAAAACTAAACTTAATACTAAAAGTTGCGACTATAGTCTAAAAATCTAAAGGTAATAAAACTAAAAAAAATAAATTTTTTTTTTATAGACAAAATCTTAAAAAATATATTTTTTTTTAATAATTTTTTTTTTTTTTTTTACGTTTTTTTTTTTTTTTACGTTTTTGTTTTTTTTTTTTACGTTTTTTTTTTTTAAAAACGAATTTTTTTTTTCTAAAAAAAAACGTTTTTTTTTTTACAATTTTTTTTTTTTTTTTTAAAAAATGATTTTTTTTTTACAAATTAATACTTTTTTTTTATAATTATTATTTTTTTTTCAAAACTTTTTTTTAATTCATTTACTATTCATGAATAGTAAATGAAAAGAAAAATTAATTAATTTACTATTCACATGAAAGCGACATGATAGAAATTATTAATTACAATTTACATAATATACCCCTGAAGTATTTAATAAATACGACTTTTTAAAACTTTTACGATTCAAAATATATTCTAAAATATTATTATATTATTATATTCTATTTCAATATTATTATATTCTATTTCAATATTATTATATTATTATATTTTATTTCAATATTATTATAATTAAAAATATAGCGTTTTAGCGCTCCCCGGCAGCGGCGCCAAAAACTTGATGATGTAGCGTGAGGGTACGAAATAGTATTATTTTTAATACAAAATACTACAAAATATGACACAAGTTTTATTAATTTACGGATGGGATATACCTAAACCTTGCTACAACACTATAGGCAGTGTACCTAATCGTAGAGTAGTGTAGTTTTTAGTAAGTCCGGTTCGTTCCACAGGGAGCTGGTGATACTTACTATATTTTTAACTATATTTATACAAAATATATATAATTATATAAGTAGTAATATTATTATAAAAGGGGGGTTTTACCGTTTAATGACCGGTTTGTCGATTCTATATTTTAAGCGTAAAGATAAATGACGATAATTAAAGTGCGTAAAATAATGACAATAAATAAAATGACAGTAAATAAAATTGCGAGTAATAAAATGACAGTAAATAAAGATACGATGAGAAATATAATAAAAGAATTATGCTTATTTAAACTTCCGTAATCATGATGTTTGACGTGTTGATTTTAATTAATTGTCCAATGGGTTAATTGTCCTTTGTCCTGGATTATTTGAAACCTATGTGGTTTTTGTCCAAAATAGTTCACCGGTCATAAATATAAAGTGCGAGTGTCCCTGTCAAATTACCCTTATACCCGAAGTCAAATATTCCAACTAATTAAGGATTTAAACTGTGACGCAGTTATCACTTCTGTCAACAATTACACCAGTTATCACTGTATGTAATCTACCCCTGTTTTGATTAGATATGAATATTAATTTACCCACTTGATCAGTTTGAATAATCAATTACCCAACCCGAATAATTAATTAAATGATTATAATAGATTCCATATGAACGTCACTAAATAGGACAACCATAATCATTATTAATTATTAGAATAATTAATTTGAAGGTAGGTTCGACAGACTCCAATGAGTTGTCACTCAATTAGACAATACCCCCCATCTATTAATAGTCAATAGTCCAATTTTCACAAGTGTCGCTCTTTTGCCCAAACCCCAATTATGGTACAAAGTCCAATAACCCCGTCTTAATATTTAGTCAAACATCACGATTACTTCGGCTTAAATAAGCATAATAATGACTTAGCTACTAGACATTAATTTAAAAAGGAAGAACATAGCTTACAGTGGTGATTAATCGCGTAGCGTTACACGGACAGAGTTCCTACTTTAAAACCCGTAAAACATTTCTTACAATAACCCAATTATTATTAATCTTAAATTAAACTTAATATTATAAATATAAATATAAATTACATAAGAAAGAAATAAGATTGGAAAAAGGTGTGTTTTTACATTACGATTACAAAGCCTTTTATAGGCGAATTTAGAAATTGAATTTTCACTTATGACCCCTGAACTATGCTCAATTAACAACTTTTTATTATTTAATATTATTCTTATTATGAATTATTTAAATATTATATTTTATTCTTGTGCATAGTTGACTCGTAATTTTTACACCGTTGCGTCGAGCGTTGAGAGTTGACTCTGGTCCCGGTTCCGGATTTTCGAACGTCCTTGCGTACAATTTTATATTTTGTACTTTGCGTTTTGTAACTTGTACTCTTGTCATTTTTAGACGTTCCTCATCAATAATTTGAACCTTTTTGATTGTATCTTGTACTTTTGAGCTTTTTGGACCTTTGTGTCTTCAATTCGTCGTTTTCGCCTTTTGTCTTCGCACTTATTTAAAATAAACGAATATTACTTGAAAATGGAACAATTGCAACTAAAATCTTGTCTTTCTTGGGGGATTTTGCTATGAAATATATGTTCCTTTTTAGCCTTATCAAGTTTATTGCAGGTGCTTTTGTTTTGGACTAAATTAACTATTTTACCTGATGAAAAAAAAGAAAAGATGGATCTACACGATGAATCAATTCCATCATTAAAAGGAAGTAAAGTCTTCTGAAAAAGACACGCGCTTCTTGATTTAGGTCAAGAAGTTGTCGTCCAGACCAGCTGTAGGTTGACGAAAAATCTAGAAAAGTCATCACTAAAATCAGCAGGAAATCCACGGACCTCAACATCAAATAGGGTCGCCAAGTGGTCAGATTTATCCTAACCATGAGAAGGATTTATCTCGTACAATGGGGGGGCACCGTGCAAATTAGCTTGATAAGACTAATGAATCAGACCCCCAGAAAGGATAATCTCCTTAAAGATTAAAAATCAGCTTTTAAGCCTGATATAACTCAATCCTTGAGATTGACCTTAAAGATTGAGAATTACAAACTCATGGAATTCAATGATATCTAAACTCGAGCTTGAACGAGAAAATATTTTGATCAAAATTAAAACCGATTTGTTTTCTGAAAACCTATTTTCAATGCGTTCATTACCATTGAACGTAAAATCCTAGGAATTCACCTGGAATTCATTAGGTCACCTAAACCAAATCGGGTGTCAACCGAAAGAACGGTGGTTGCATAGCATGGTCGAAGACAGGACCTTGTGCCAGACCAAAAAATTATAAGGGTGAGCTTTACAATTGCTCCTACAAAGGATAGTAATTGCGTCCGACACGTTATAGACCATAATTAAAAGCATGTCAGGGGACATTGCCTTAACAGTTGCTTGTTCAACGCTTTTCTTTACAACCGGACGGTAGTTTACCGAAAGGTAATATACGGAGCAAGTATACTGGACGTGTTGCTTTCCTAATACAAGGTTAGCAAGTGGGTGACACAAAACCATAAGTTTTGAGCTAAAATTTTCAAATCTGAAACCCACAAAACCCACAAAAAATCATTTTGCAAACACCGGTGAAGGGTTATTCCGAAAAACTTATCTAGGGTAAAAGCTAGATTGAATTTTTAAAAGATCAAATGTTTTCATAAAGATCCAATTTCCTTAAGGATCTACATTTTCATAGTCATGTGGGACTGTAAACCGCCTTTCAAATGTGCACTTTGCCTTGGAAACCGAAAGTAAATCGGCTATTTGATTGCAAGTGTCGTTGACCTAAACTCGAGGCAACTGTGGATGACACACCCACCTTTAACCATGGTTCTATCGTTACTATCATTATTTATACCGCCATATCAAAATCACTGATGTACAAAGTGTGAAGAATAAAGAAGTGATTCGTGTGATGTATTATATTATTTCAAGTTATGTATTGCTTGAGGACAAGCAACGTTCAAGTGTGGGGATATTTGATAGTGCTTCAAATGAACATATATTTTGTAGCAATATCCTCCCAATATGTAAATTATTTAGTTGTAATTGTTCTATTTTAAGTTGTAATCGTTTATATTAAATAAGTACGAAGACAAAAGGCGAAAACGACGATTTGAAGACGCAAACGACCAAAAAGCTCAAATGTACAAGATACAATCCAAGTGGTTTAACTTATTGATAAGAAACGTCTAAAAATGACAAAAGTACAAGTTGCGAAACGCAAAGTACAAGATATTAAATTATACGAAAAGGCGTTCGAAAATCTGGAACCGGTACCCGAGCCAACTATCAACGCTCGACGCAATGGACCAAAAATTACAAGTCTACTATGCACAAGAATATAATATAATATATAAATAATTATATTAATTATTTATATTTTATATTTATATATAAATTATGTCGACAAGCAAGGTTCCAAAATTGTGTGAGCTGTATTTTCAAACTCCGCGACTCGCGGAGTTTGCAGGCTTAAAATGCCGCAACTCACGGAGCTGCAAAAATCAGAAATGCCTATAAAAGGCCATGCATTCTGCCGAGTTTAAAAAACACAAAAAAAATAATAATAATAATACTCCCTATGTAATAATAATATATATATAATATATATATAGTATAGGTTAGTTTTATATTAGATTAGTTTGGGTTAATGTAAAGGTTATTTTACAGGTTTTAAAGTTGGAGCTCTGTCTGTGTAACACTACGCGATAAATAATCAATGTAAGCTATGTTCTCTTTTTTAAATTAATGTCTCGTACTTAAGTTATTATTATGCTTATTTAAGACGAAGTAATCATGATGTTGGGATAAAAATATTAAAATTGGGTAATTGGACATTGTACCATAATTGGGGTTTGGACAAAAGAACGACACTTGTAGAAATTAGACTATGGGCTATTAATGAGCTTTATATTTGTTTAACTAAATGATAGTTTGTTAATTTTAATATAAAGATTTACAATTGGACGTCCCTATAAATAACCATATACACTCGATCGGACACGATGGGCGGGGAATTTATATGTACGAATAATAGTTCATTTAACCGGACACGGGAATGGATTAATAGTCACTAGAATTATTAAAACAGGGGTGAAATTATGTACAAGGACACTTGGCGTAATTGTTAACAAAGTATTAAACCTTAGATTACACGCAGTCGATATCCTGGTGTAATTATTAAACAAAGTATTAAAACCTTGTTACAGTTTAAGTCCTCAATTAGTTGGAATATTTGACTTCGGATATAAGGATAATTTGACGAGGACACTCGCACTTTATATTTATGACTGATGGACTGTTATGGACAAAAACCAGAAGGGCATATTAATAATCCAGGACAAAGAACAATTAACCCATGGGAATAAACTAAAAATCAACACATCAAACATCATGATTACGGAAGTTTAAATAAGCATAATTATTTTATTTTATATTTCATCGCACCTTTAATTATTCGTCATTTATATTTTTTGTTATTTATTTTAGTTTGTTAATTAAATTTACTTTACGCTTCGCTTAAAATATAAAATCGACAAACCGGTCATTAAAAGGTAAACCCCCCTTTTATATATTATTATATATATATATATATTTATATATTTTTGTACAAATGTAATTATATAAAAATATAGTGTAACCGTCTCCCTGTGGAACGAACCGGACTTACTAAAAACTATACTACTCTACGATTAGGTACACTGCCTATAGTGTTGTAGCAAGGTTTAGGTATATCTATTTTGTAAATAAATAATTAAAACTTGTGTAATTTGTATCGCTTTTAGTCTTATATGTAATTTACGAAATATGTTACAAATTACACAAGTTTTAATCAAAAGCAATACATAACTTGAAATAATATAATACATCACACGAATCACTTCTTTATTCTTCACACTTTGTACATCAGTGATTTTGATATGGCGATATAAATAATGATAGTAATGATAGAACCATGGTTAAAGGTGGGTGTGTCATCCACAGTTGCCTCGGGTTTAGGTCAACGACACTTGCAATCAAATAGCCGATTTACTTTCGGTTTCCAAAGCAAAGTGCACATTTGAAAGGCGGTTTACAGTCCCACATGACTATGAAAATGTAGATCCTTAAGGAAATTGGATCTTTATGAAAACATTTGATCTTTTGAAAATTCAATCTAGCTTATACCCTAGATAAGTTTTCCGGAATAACCCTTCACCGGTGTTTGCAAAATGATTTTTTGTGGGTTTTGTGGGTTTCAGATTTGAAAATTTTAGCTCAAAACTTATGGTTTTGTGTTACCCACTTGCTAACCTTGTATTAGGAAAGCAACACGTCCAGTTTACTTGTCCCGTATATTACCTTTCGGTAAACTACCGTCCGGTTGTAAAGGAAAGCGATGAACAAGCAACTGTTAAGGCAATGTCTCGTGACTTTCTTTTGATTATGGTCTATAAACGTGTCGGATGCTAGTACTATCCATTGTAGGAGCAATAGTAAAGATCATCCTATGATTTTTCGGTCTGGCACAAGGCCCTGTCTCCGACCATGCTATGCAACCACCGTTCTTACGGTTGACACCCGATTTTGTTCAGGTGACCTAATGAATTCCAGGTGAATTCCTAGGATTTTACGTTCAATGGTAATGAACGCATTGAAAATAGGTTTTCAGAAAACAAATCGGTTTTAATTTTGATCAAAATATTTTCTCGTTCAAGCTCGAGTTTAGATATCATTGAATTCCATGAGTTTGTAATTCTCAATCTTTAAGGTCAATCTCAAGGATTGAGTAATATCAGGCTTAAAAGCTGATTTTTAATCTTTAAGGAGATTATCCTTTCTGGGGATCTGATTCATTAGTCTTATCAAGCTAATTTACACGGTGCCCCCCATTGTACGAGATAAATCCTTCTCTTGGTTAGGATAAATCTGACCACTTGTTGACCCTGTTTGATGCTGAGGTCCGTGGATTTCCTGCTGATTTTAGTGATGACTTTTCTAGATTTTTCGTCAACCTACAGCTGGTCTGGACGACAACTTCTTGACCTAAATCAAGAAGCGCGTGTCTTTTTCGAAAGACTTTACTTCCTTTTAATGATGGAATTGATTCATCGTGTAGATCCATCTTTTCTTTTCTTTCATCGGGTAAAATAGTTAATTTAGTCCAAAACAAAAGCACCTGCAATAAACTTTACAGAAACATGTGCTAGATAGTTTTTAATTGAATAACTAGGTACATTCTCCCCACACTTAGTTTCTTTCTTTGCCTTTTTATTCTCCTTTATTCCATTTTAAATGAATTCAAGCGTTTTAGGGTGTTTCTCAATTTATGTCCTTTCCGAGGTAACAATAATTTCGGTATTAACACCTAGTTTTCACCGTTCATAAATATATATAAACATGATTTTAAATTCATTTAGTTGAAAATTTTTCAAATTTTTATAAAATTTGGCAAATAAACCAAGTATAAACCCGGGATAATTTATAACCCTTCCCCACACTTGAGATCATGCAATGTCCTCATTTGCATGAAATCAGACTCTAATTATAAATTCATGAGGGTGATTAGTGTAGAAAAGTGATTGAAAATACCCAGTTTGTAATTACAAAGCTCGTCGAATGATAGATGGCGCGCCTCATCGTTCATTCCTTCTTGTTTTATCACACATGCTTTTTTTTCAAAAACGGCTGCTTTTCTGTACTGTTTACTAATATTTGAAAAAGCGTCTTTTACCCTAATCATGCATTTTTATTAACGAGTTATGCACTAACCCGAACCCCTAATTTAACATTAAGTGGGGTTAGACTTCCCCACACTTAGCTGACGACATGAGAAGTCGGTAGAATAAGTTCCATGAATTAAAATAGTGATCCAGTTATTTACATCTCGGGTGGTATATATTATATCAATGGGTTTAAAGTTTAGACCCACCCGATCGTCACTATCTAATTCTTTTTAAGTGTAGCTTTTAGTAAATGGATATGTCTCTTTTCTGGTTCTTGGTCAAATGGATCGATATACACCGACATGCTTATTTCTATAGGGTGGACAATTCCTAATATTTTCTTCCTTTTATCCTCGTGATCAAAGTTTTCACCTCTATTACCCGATTGGGTGAAATCCGAGGTGTCATTATCTATTACAGCTCGTAGTTCATCTTCGGTAGATGACTCGTCTATTGAGAATATTGGGTTGGAAGGTTGTGTAATGGTGAAGTTCGGTTTGGCCTCGGGGGTAAAATTTTCAACGTTATCGTTTTCCCAAGAGTACCAATTTGTCACCCTTACTTCTTCTTCATCATCCATTGATGGATTGATGATTTCATCGGTAGAGGCTAATGTGTCATTATGTTGTGAAATTGGTAAGACTGAATAAAAAGTATCATCGGGATAGTTGGTGATTTCGGAGCTCTCGAATTCATCAAAATTTGATGATCTGAGATTTTCTTGCACAATACTCCTCAGATCAACAGGTGTGTAATCTGATAGGGTTTCAGCTTGCCGATTTACAAACTCTCTCATTTGTTCATTTTGAGCATCAAGTTCTTCGAGTTTGATTTTCATATAATCTAAAGAATTTTCAGGCACATAATTTTCCTTGTCTTCTGGTTGTTGAGTTTGGATATATTCTTGTGAATAATCCCAATTAGAATTGTATTCCTCATAATCGTTCCATTCAGGTTCTATGGGTTCATAATTTTCCATAGGAACGTAATAATAACATTCCCATGTTGAGTGATAATCTCCACAGATTTCACAACCAGTTATTGTTTCGTCATTCGTGATCCAAGATTGACTGAACGAATTGTCATCAACACCCGTTTGAGAGTATTGATTAAATTGATTTCGGATGTCATAAAGAGTTTCCAAAATATTCTCGAGATTTTCCATAATGCGCTTATTACCAAATTTTAGCTAAAATGTGGTGCATTTACTTAATTATCCTATTAGTTATAAAAAAAGTAAAAATTATATAAGTTATCAAATTAATAGACTTTTCTGCTTTTGCCCACGTTTCGAATAGCCAATAGATGCAGCAGGGAGCCAGAACCCTTTAAATCGGAAGCTCACAACTCAGCCACTAACAAATCCAACTATTACTACGAAGCACAAAATTTGGATGTCTATCAATTTAACAGCTTAAAATAATTTTTCGTTGAAATTTTAAAGAAATTATAGAGAAGAAATAGAGAAAATTCTAAGTCCCAAAAACTAGATCGTCGAGAAATAAGAAAGAAAAAGAATACGCGTCGAAAAATGCCGAAAAATAAAAATAAGAAAGAAAAACGTCGAAACTTAAAAGTCTAAAAATTATATCTAAAAAATTGCGCCTAAAGGTATTAAAACTTAAAGGAATTCTATATCCAAAACGGTAATTACTTAAAAGGCACTAAAATATATAAACGGCGTCGCAAAATTCTAAAGCGTCTAAATCTTAATTCTAAAGAAAAAGCACTTAAGGGATTTTACGGCAAAGCCTAAGAATCTAGAAATATAAAATAACTACGGCAAAAACTAAGTTTAAAATTAATTACGAACGAAAAATACAAATATTACGCTAAAACAAATAAAAAGATACAAAATATAAAAATAAACTTAAAGTTGATGAAATTATTTATTTTTATAAAAATATTATTTTTATATATTTTTATTTATAAAAGTATTAATTTATATATATATATTAATAAAACTAATAATAACTTAAAATACAAATTAATTAAAAACTAAATTAAATAATATTATATTTATAACCTAATTAGGGTAAAAAAACAAATAAATAATAATTACTCCGTAATAAATGCTTTTTAGGGTTTCTGGTCAGCCGGTCAGGGTGGCTTCGCGAGTCGTGGTTCCTCGTACCAGCAAACTCCGTGAGTCGCGGTGTTTGAAAAACATTTTTTTTTTAAATTTTATATTGTTTTTCTAAAATGATATATAAATATATTTATACAAAAATAAATTAAAAATATAGCGTTTCGCCGATTCCCCGGCAGCGGCGCCAAAAACTTGATGTTATGCGAGGTGTATATGAAATAGTGTATATTTTACTAGGAAAAACTATTAAATACGATACATTTTTACACAAGTTATTTATTTATTTACAGATGGGATATACCTAAACCTTGCTACAACACTATAGGGAGTGTACCTAATCGTAGAGTAGTGTAGTTTTTAGTAAGTCCGGTTCGTTCCACGGGGAGCTGGTTTATTTCACACTATATTTTAAACAATTATATTCGTACAAAATATATTATATTAATAATATATAAAAGGGGGTTTTACCGTTTAATGACCGGTTTGTAGATTTTATATTTTAAGCAAAGCGTAAAGTAAATTTAATTAAAAAAATAAAATAAATAACAAAAAATATAAATGACGAATAATTAAAGGTGCGATGAAATATAAAATAAAATAATTATGCTTATTTAAACTTCCGTAATCATGATGTTTGACGTGTTGATTTTTAGTTTATTCCCATGGGTTAATTGTTCTTTGTCCTGGATTATTTAATATGCCCGTCTGGTTTTTGTCCATAACAGTCCATCAGTCATAAATATAAAGTGCGAGTGTCCTCGTCAAATTATCCTTATATCCGAAGTCAAATATTCCAACTAATTGGGGATTTAACTGTAACAAGGTTTTAATACTTTGTTCAATAATTACACCAGGATATCGACTTCGTGTAATCCAAGGTTTAATACTTTGTTAACAATTATGCCAAGTGTCCTTGTACATAATTTCACCCCTGTTTTAATAATTCCATAGACTATTAATCCATTCCCGTGTCCGGTTAAATGAACGATTATTCGTACATATAAATATCCCGCTCATCGTGTCCGATCGAGTGTATATGGTTATTTATAGGAACGTCCAATTGTAAATCTTTATATTAAAATTAACAAACTATCATTTAGTTAAACAAATATAAAGCCCATTAATAGCCCATAGTCTAATTTCCACAAGTGTCGTTTTTTTGTCCAAACCCCAATTATGGTACAAAGCCCAATTACCCAATTTTAATATTTTTAGCCCAACATCATGATTACTTCATCTTAAATAAGCATAATAATAACTTAAGTACGAGACATTAATTTAAAAAGGAGAACATAGCTTACATTGATTATTTATCGCGTAGTGTTACACGGACAGAGCTCCAACTTTAAAACCCGTAAAATAACTTTTACATTAACCCAAACTAATCTAATATAAAACTAACCTATACTATATATATATATATATATTATATATTATATATATATTATTATTACATAGGGAGTATTATTATTATTATTTTGGTGTGTGTAAAACTCGGCAGAAAACGTTGATATTTATAGGACATTTCTGAAATTTCAAACTCCACGAGTTGCGGCACTTTTACCTTCAAACTCCGCGAGTCGCGGAGTTTGAATTTCCAGCTCACATGATTTTGGATCTTTGCTTTTCGACGTTATTAAATAATAATATAATATATAAATAATTTTAAGAATTATTTAAATATTATATTTTATTTATGTGCATAGTTGACTTGTAATTTTTGCACCGTTGCGTCGCGCGTTGAGAGTAGACTAATGTCCCGGTTCCGGATTTTCGAACGTCCTTGCGTATAATGTAATATCTTATACTTTGCGTTTTGTAATTTGTACTCTTGTAATTTTTAGACGTTTCTCATCAATAAATTGAACCTCTTGGATTGTACTTTGTACTTTTGAGCTTTTTGGCCGTTTGCGTCTTCAATTCGTCGAATCTGCCTTTTGTCTTCACCTTTTATTATTTAAACGAATATCACTTGTAAATAGAACAATTTCAACTGAAAACTTTACATATTGGAAGGATATTGATACTAAATATATGTTCATTTGGGGGTTTTCACAAAATATGAAATATATTTGCTATCACTATTTATATGAAATAGCACTATCCCCACACTTGAACGTTGCTTGTCCTCAAGCAATACATAACTTGAAATAATATAATACATCAAACGAATCACTTCTTTATTCTTCACACTTTGTACATCAGTGATTTTGATATGGCGGTATAAATAATGATAGTAACGATAGAACCATGGTTAAAGGTGGGTGTGTCATCCACAATTGCCTCGGGTTTAGGTCAACGACACTTGCAATCAAATAGCCGATTTACTTTCGGTTTCCAAAGCAAAGTGCACATTTGAAAGGCGGTTTACAGTCCCACATGACTATGAAAATGTAGATCCTTAAGGAAATTGGATCTTTATGAAAACATTTGATTTTTTGAAAATTCAATCTAGCTTTTACCCTAGATAAGTTTTCCGGAATAACACTTCACCGGTGTTTGCAAAATGATTTTTTGTGAGTTTTGTGGGTTTCAGATTTGAAAATTTTAGCTCAAAACTTATGGTTTTGTGTTACCCACTTGCTAACCTTGTATTAGGAAAGCAACACGTCCAGTTTACTTGTTCCGTATATTACCTTTAGGTAAACTACCTTTCGATTGTAAAGGAAAGCGATGAACAAGCAACTGTTAAGGCAATGTCCCGTGACTTGCTTTTGATTATGGTCTATAAACGTGTCGAATGCTAGTACTATCCTTTGTAGGAGCAATAGTAAAGATCATCCTATGATTTTTCGGTCTGGCACAAGGTCCTGTCTCCGACCATGCTATGCAACCACCGTTCTTATGGTTGACACCCGATTTGGTTCAGGTGACCTAATGAATTTCAGGTAAATTCCTAGGATTTTACGTTCAATGGTAATGAACGCATTGAATATAGGTTTTCAGAAAATAAATCGGTTTTAATTTTGATCAAAATATTTTCTCGTTCAAGCTCGAGTTTAGATATCATTGAATTCCATGAGTTTGTAATTCTCAATCTTTAAGGTCAATCTCAAGGATTGAGTAATATCAGGCTTAAAAGCTGATTTTTAATCTTTAAGGAGATTATCCTTTCTGGGGATCTGATTCATTAGTCTTATCAAGCTAATTTGCACGGTGCCCCCCATTGTACGAGATAAATCCTTCTCATGGTTAGGATAAGTCTGACCACTTGGCGACCCTGTTTGATGCTGAGGTCCGTGGATTTCCTGCTGATTTTAGTGATGACTTTTCTAGATTTTTCGTCAACCTACAGCTGGTCTGGACGACAACTTCTTGACCTAAATCAAGAAGCGCGTGTCTTTTTCGGAAGACTTTACTTCCTTTTAATGATGGAATTGATTCATCGTGTAGATCCATCTTTTCTTTTCTTTCATCGGGTAAAATAGTTAATTTAGTCCAAAACAAAAGCACCTGCAATAAACTTTACAGAAACATGTGCTAGATAGTTTTTAATTGAATAACTAGGTACATTCTCCCCACACTTAGTTTCTTTCTTTGCCTTTTTATTCTCCTTTATTTCATTTTAAATGAATTCAAGCGTTTTAGGGTGTTTCTCAATTTATGTCCTTTCCGAGGTAACAATAATTTCGGTATTAACACCTAGTTTTCACCGTTCATAAATATATATAAACATGATTTTAAATTCATTTAGTTGAAATTTTTTCAAATTTTCATAAAATTTGGCAAATAAACCAAGTATAAACCCGAGAGAATTTATAACCCTTCCCCACACTTGAGATCATGCAATGTCCTCATTTGCATGAAATCAGACTCTAATTATAAATTCATTAGGGTGATTAGTGTAGAAAAGTGATGGAAAATACCCATTTTGTAATTACAAAGCTCGTCGAATGATAGATGGCGCGCCTCATCGTTCATTCCTTCTTGTTTTATCACACATGCTTTTTTTTCAAAAACGGCTGCTTTTCTGAACTGTTTACTAATATTTGAAAAAGCGTCTTTTACCCTAATCATGCATTTTTATTAACGAGTTATGCACTAACCCGAACCCCTAATTTAACGTTAAGTGGGGTTAGACTTCCCCACACTTAGCTGATGACATGTGAAGTCGGTAGAATAAGTTCCACGAATTAAAATAGTGAGCCAGTTATTTACATCTCAGGTGGTATATATTATATCAATGGGTTTAAATTTTAGACCCACCCGATCGTCACTATCTAATTCTTTTTTAAGTGTAGCTTTTAGTAAATGGATATGTCTCTTTTCTGGTTCTTGGTCAAATGGATCGATATACACCGACATACTTATTTCTATAGGGTGGACAATTCCTAATATTTCCTTCCTTTTATTCTCGTGATCAAAGTTTTCACCTCTATTACCCGATTGGGTGAAATCTGAGGTATCATTATCTATTACAGCTCGTAGTTCATCTTCGGTAGATGACTCGTCTATTGAGAATATTGGGTTGGAAGGTTGTGTAATGGTGAAGTTCGGTTTGGCCTCGGGGGTAAAATTTTCAACGTTATCGTTTTCCCAAGAGTACCAATTTGTCACCCTTACTTCTTCTTCATCATCCATTGATGGATTGATGATTTCGTCGGTAGAGGCTAATGTGTCATTATGTTGTGAAATTGGAAAGACTAAATAAAAAGTATCATCGGGATAGTTGGTGATTTCGGAGCTTTCGAATTCATCAAAATTCGATGATCTGAGATTTTCTTGCACAATACTCCTCAGATCAACAGGTGTGTAATCTGATAGGGTTTCAGCTTGCCGATTTACAAACTCTCTCATTTGTTCATTTTGAGCATCAAGTTCTTCGAGTTTGATTTTCATATAATCTAAAGAATTTTCAGGCACATAATTTTCCTTGTCTTCTGGTTGTTGAGTTTGGATATATTCTTGTGAATAATCCCAATTAGAATTGTATTCCTCATAATCGTTCCATTCAGGTTCTATGGGTTCATAATTTTCCATAGGAACGTAATAATAACATTCCCATGTTGAGTGATAATCTCCACAGATTTCACAACCAGTTATTGTTTCGTCATTCGTGATCCAAGATTGACTGAACGAATTGTCATCAACACCCGTTTGAGAGTATTGATTAAATTAATTTCGGATGTCATAAAGAGTTTCCAAAATATTCTCGAGATTTTCCATAATGCGCTTATTACCAAATTTTAGCTACAATGTGGTGCATTTACTTAATTATCCTATTAGTTATAAAAAAATAAAAATTATATAAGTTATCAAATTAATAGACTTTTCTGCTTTTGCCCACGTTTCGAATAGCTAATAGATGCAGCAGGGAGCCAGAACCCTTTAAATCGGAAGCTCACAACTCAGCCACTAACAAATCCAACTATTACTACGAAGCAGAAAATTTGGATGTCTATCAATTTAACAGCTTAAAATAATTTTTCGTTGAAATTTTAAAGAAATTATAGAGAAGAAATAGAGAAAATTCTAAGTCCTAAAAACTAGATCGTCGAGAAATAAGAAAGAAAAAGAATACGCGTCGAAAAATGCCGAAAAATAAAAATAAGAAAGAAAAACGTCGAAACTTAAAAGTCTAAAAATTATATCTAAAAAATTGCGCCTAAAGGTATTAAAACTTAAAGGAATTCTATATCCAAAATGGTAATTACTTAAAAGGCACTAAAACTTATAATAACTTAAAATACAAATTAATTAAAAACTAAATTAAATAATTTTATATTTATAACCTAATTAGGGTAAAAAAATAAATAAATAATAATTACTCCGTAATAAATGCTTTTTAGGGTTTCTGGTCAGCCGGTCAGGGCGGCTTCGCGAGTCGTGGTTCCTCGTACCAGAAAACTCCGCGAGTCGCGGTGTTTGAAAAACATTTTTTTTTTTAATTTTATATTGTTTTTCTAAAATGATATATAAATATATTTATACAAAAATAAATTAAAAATATAGCGTTTCGCCGATTCCCCGGCAGCGGCGCCAAAAACTTGATGTCGTAGCGTAGGGGTACGAAATAGTGTATATTTTACTAGGAAAAACTATTAAATACGATACATTTTTACACAAGTTATTTATTTATTTACAGATGGGATATACCTAAACCTTGCTACAACACTATAGGCATTGTACCTAATCGTAGAGTAGTGTAGTTTTTAGTAAGTCCAGTTCGTTCCACAGGGAGCTGGCTTATTTCACACTATATTTTAAACAATTATATTCGTACAAAATATATTATATTAATAATATATAAAAGGGGGTTTTACCGTTTAATGACCGGTTTGTCGATTCTATATTTTAAGCGAAGCGTAAAGTAAATTTAATTAACAAAATAAAATAAATAACAAAAAATATAAATGACAAATAATTAAAGGTGCGATGAAATATAAAATAAAATAATTATGCTTATTTAAACTTCCGTAATCATGATGTTTGATGTGTTGATTTTTAGTTTATTCCCATGGGTTAATTGTTCTTTGTCCTGGATTATTTAATATGCCCGTCTGGTTTTTGTCCATAAGAGTTCATCGGTCATAAATATAAAGTGCGAGTGTCCTCGTCAAATTATCCTTATATCCGAAGTCAAATATTCCAACTAATTGGGGACTTAAACTGTAACAAAGTTTTAATACTTTGTTTAATAATTACACCAGGATATCGACTGCGTGTAATCCAAGGTTTAATACTTTGTTAACAATTACGCCAAGTGTCCTTGTACATAATTTCACCTCTGTTTTAATAATTCTAGTGACTATTAATCCATTCCCGTGTCCGGTTAAATGAACTATTATTCGTACATATAAATTCCCCGCCCATCGTGTCCGATCGAGTGTATATGGTTATTTATAGGGACGTTCAATTGTAAATCTTTATATTAAAATTAACAAACTATCATTTAGTTTAACAAATATAAAGCTCATTAATAGCCCATTGTCTAATTTCCACAAGTGTCGTTCTTTTGTCCAAACCCCAATTATGGTACAAAGCCCAATTACCCAATTTTAATATTTTTAGCCCAACATCATGATTACTTCGTCTTAAATAAGCATAATAATAACTTAAGTACGAGACATTAATTTAAAAAGGAGAACATAGCTTACATTGATTATTTATCGCGTAGTGTTACACGGACAGAGCTACAACTTTAAAACCCGTAAAATAACCTTTACATTAACTCAAACTAATCTAATATAAACTAACCTATACTATATATATATATTATATATATATTATTATTACATAGGGAGTATTATTATTATTATTATTTTGTGTTTTTTAAACTCGGCAGAATGCATGGCCTTTTATAGGCATTTCTGATTTTTGCAGCTCCGCGAGTTGCGGCATTTTAAGCCTGCAAACTCCGCGAGTCACGGAGTTTGAAAATCCAGCTAACACAATTTTGGAACCTTGCTTGTCGACATAATTTATATATAAATATAAAATATAAATAATTAATATAATTATTTATATATTATATTATATTCTTGTGCATAGTAGACTTGTAATTTTTGGTCCATTGCGTCGGGCGTTGATAGTTGGCTCGGGTACTGGTTCCAGATTTTTGAACGCCTTTTCGTATAATTTAATATCTTGTACTTTGCGTTCCGCAACTTGTACTTTTGTCATTTTTAGACGTTTCTTATCAATAAGTTGAACCACTTGGATTGTATCTTGTACATTTGAGCTTTTTGGACGTTTTTGTCTTCAAATCGTCGTTTTCGCCTTTTGTCTTCGCACTTATTTAATATAAACGATTACAACTTAAAATAGAACAATTACAACTAAATAATTTACATATTGGGAGGATATTGCTACATATTGCTAAAGATATTTTGTAGCAATATCCTCCCAATATATAAATTATTTAGTTGTAATTGTTCTATTTTAAGTTGTAATCGTTTATATTAAATAAGTGCGAAGACAAAAGGCGAAAACGACGATTTGAAGACAAAAACGTCCAAAAAGCTCAAATGTACAAGATACAATCCAAGTGGTTCAACTTATTGATAAGAAACGTCTAAAAATGGCAAAAGTACAAGTTGCGGAACGCAAAGTACAAGATATTAAATTATACGAAAAGGCGTTCGAAAATCCGGAACCGGTACCCGAGCCAACTATCAACGCCCGACGCAATGGACCAAAAATTACAAGTCTACTATGCACAAGAATATAATATAATATATAAATAATTATATTAATTATTTATATTTTATATTTATATATAAATTATGTCGACAAGCAAGGTTCCAAAATTGTGTGAGCTGGATTTTAAAACTCCGTGACTCGCGGAGTTTGCAGGCTTAAAATGCCGCAACTCGCGGAGCTGCAAAAATCAATAATGCCTATAAAAGGCCATGCATTCTGCCGAGTTTAAAAAACATAAAAATAATAATAATAATACTCTGTAATAAATAATAAATAAATAAATATATAATATATATATATATATATATAGTATAGGGTAGTTTTATATTAGTTAGTTTGGGTTATGTAACGGTTATTTACGGGTTTTTAAGCCGGAACTCTGTCCGTGTAATACTACGCGTTAAATAATCAATGTAAGTTATGTTCTCCCTTTTTAAATTAATGTCTCGTAACTAAGTTGTTATTATGCTTATTTGAACCGAAGTAATCATGATGTTGGGCTAAAAATATCTAAAATTGGGTAATTGGGCTTTGTACCATAATTGGGGTTTGGACAAAAGAACGACACTTGTGGAAATTAGACTATGGGCTATTAATGGGCTTTATATTTGTTTAACTAAATGATAGTTTGTTAATTTTAATATAAAGATTTACAATTGGACGTCCCTATAAATAACCATATACACTCGATCGGACACGATGGGCGGGATATTTATATGTATGAATAATCGTTCATTTAACCGGACACGGGAACGGATTAATAGTCTATGGAATTATTAAAACAGGGGTGAAATTATGTACAAGGACACTTGGCGTAATTGTTAACAAAGTATTAAACCTTGGATTACACGCAGTCGATATCCTGGTGTAATTATTAAACAAAGTATTAAAACCTTGTTACAGTTTAAGTCCCCAATTAGTTGAAATATTTGACTTCAGATATAAGGATAATTTGACGAGGACAGTCGCACTTTATATTTATGACTGATGGACTGTTATGGACAAAAACCAGACGGGCATATTAAATAATCCATGACAAAGAACAATTAACCCATGGGAATAAACTAAAAATCAACACGTCAAACATCATGATTATGGAAGTTTAAATAAGCATAATATATTTTATTTCATATTTCCTCGTACTTTTATTTATTGTCATTTTAATTATTGTTATTTATTTTATATTGCTAGTTAAATATCGTCATTTACTTTACGCTTCGCTTAAAATATAAAATCGACAAACCGGTCATTAAACTGTAAAACCCCCTTTTATATATTATTAATATAATATATTTTGTACGAATATAATTGTTTAAAATATAGTGTGAAATAAGCCAGCTCCCTGTGGAACGAACCGGACTTACTAAAAACTACACTACTCTACGATTAGGTACACTGCCTATAGTGTTGTAGCAAGGTTTAGGTATATCCCATCTGTAAATAAATAAATAACTAGTGTAAAAATGTATCGTATTTAATAGTTTTTCCTAGTAAAATATACACTATTTCGTACCCCCACGCTACGACATCAAGTTTTTGGCGCCGCTGCCGGGGATCGGGTGAAAAACTATATTTTTGTAAAAATATATTATTTCTTATTTCGTAAAAATATTTTCTTATTTATTATAAGTGTCCAAAAATATAAAATAAAAAAAAATTTTAAAAAATTAAAAATCGAAAAAATATATATATATATATAAATTTATTTTTTTTAGATTTCTATTTATAAAATTATAAAGTATTTATATTTTAGTTTTTAAATATAAGTTTTATTTAATTAATATAAATATTTAAAAAAAAACGAAACTTGTCATTTTAATTCCAAATCTCCGCGACTCGCGGAGTTTGTTGCCAGGTGGAACCGCGACTCGCGGAGCCACCCTGTCAGGCCACCACAAACCCTAATTCGCATTAAGTACGGAGTAATTATTATTTATTATTTTTTTATTTAACTCTATTTACTTAATTATTATTATAATTAGTTTAGTTTTATTAATTAATTTGTAATATTAATTATAATTAGTTTTAATATATATAAAAATTAATACTTTTATAAAATAAATATAAAAATAATATTTTTATAAAAATAAATAATTTTATCAATTTTAAGCTTAGTTTTATTTTTGTATCTTTTTATTTGTTTAATCGTAATATTTGTATTTTTGTCGTTTGTATCTAGTTTTAAGATTAGTGTTTTTATTTCTAGATTTTTAGGATTTGCCGTAAAATTCCTTAAGTGCTTATTTCTTTAGACTAAAATTTAGGTGCTTTAGAATTTTGTGACGCTGTTTATAAATTTTAGTACCTTTTAAGTTACGACGCGCTACTTTCTTATTTTTATTTTTCGACGTTTTTCGACGCGCAATCTTTTTCTTTCTTATTTCTCGACGCTTTAGTTTTTAGGACTTAGAAATTTTCTCTACTTCTTATCTAATTCTCCAAACGGAAAGAAAAATTATTTAAGCGGTTAAGTTAATAGGCATTCAAATTTTCTGGTTCGTAGTAATAGTTGGATTTGTTAGTGGCAAGTTATGGGCTTCCGATTTAAAGGGTCCTGGCTTCCTGCTGTATCTTTTGGCTATTAGAAACGTGGGCAAAAATCAGAAAAGTCTATTAATTGGACAACTTATATAAGTTTTTATATTTTATAACTAATAGGATAATTAGTGAATGCACCACATTGTAGCTAAAATTTAGCCATCGCAATAAAATGGAAAATTTTGAAAACAAGGCCTTGGAAACTCTTTTTGAACTCCAAAATCAATTAAATCAATACTCTCAAACGGGTTTTGATGGTAATTCGTTCAGTCAATCTTGGATCACGAATGACGAAACAATAACTGGTTGTGAAATCTGTGGAGATTATCACTCAACATGAGAATGTTATTATTACGTTCCTATAGAAAATTATGAACCCATAGAACCTGAATGGAATGATTATGAGGAATACAATTCTAATTGGGATTATTCCCAAGAATATATCCAAACTCAACAACCAGAGGACGAGGAAAAGTATGTGTCTGAAAATTCTTTAGATTATATGAAAATCAAACTCGAAGAACTTCATGCTCAAAATGAACAAATGAGAGAGTTTGTAAATAGGCAAGTTGAAACTCTATCAGATTAAATAGCTGTTGATCTGAGGAGTAGTGTGCAAGAAAATCTCAGATCATCGAATTTTGATGAATTCGAGAGCTCCGAAATCACCAACTATCCCGATGATACTTTTTATTCAGTCTTACCAATTTCACAACATAATGACACATTAGCCTCTACCGACGAAATCATCAATCCATCAATGGATGATGATGAAGAAGTAAGGGTGACAAATTGGTACTCTTGGGAAAACGATAACGTTGAAAATTTTACCCCCGAGGCCAAACCGAACTTCACCATTACACAACCTTCCAACCCAATATTCTCAATAGACGAGTCATCTACCGAAGATGAACTACGAGCTATAATAGATAATGACACCTCGGATTTCACCCAATCGGGTAATAGAGGTGAAAACTTTGATCACGAGAATAAAAGGAATGAAATATTAGGAATTGTCCACCCTATAGAAATAAGTATGTCGGTGTATATCGATCCATTTGACCAAGAACCAGAAAAGAGACATATTCATTTACTAAAAGCTACACTTAAAAAAGAATTAGATAGTGACTATCGGGTGGGTCTAAACTTTAAACCCATTGATATAATATATACCAGCCGAGATGTAAATAACTGGCTCACTATTTTAATTCGTGGAACTTATTCTTCCGACTTCACATGTCGTCAGCTAAGTGTGGGGAAGTCTAACCCCACTTAACGTTAAATTAGGGGTTCAGGTTAGTGCATAACTCGTTAATAAAAATGCATGATTAGGGTAAAAGACGCTTTTTCAAATATTAGTAAACAGTTCAGAAAAGCAGCCGTTTTTGAAAAAAAAGCATGTGTGATAAAACAAGAAGGAATGAACGATGAGGCGCGCCATCTATCATTCGACGAGCTTTGTAATTACAAACTGGGTATTTTCAATCACTTTTCTACACTAATCACCCTCATGAATTTATAATTAGAGTCTGATTTCATGCAAATGAGGAAATTGCATGATCTCAAGTGTGGGGAAGGGTTATAAATTCTCTCGGGTTTATACTTGGTTTATTTACCAAATTTTATGAAAATTTGAAAAATTTTCAACTAAATGAATTTAAAATCATGTTTATATATATTTATAAACGGTGAAAACTAGGTGTTAATACCGAAATTATCGTTACCTCGGAAAGGATATAAATTGAGAAACACCCTAAAACGCTTGAATTCATTTAAAATGGAATAAAGGAGAATAAAAAGGCAAAGAAAGAAACTAAGTGTGGGGAGAATGTACCTAGTTATTCAATTAAAAACTATCTAGCACATGTTTCTGTAAAGTTTATTGCAGGTGCTTTTGTTTTGGACTAAATTAACTATTTTACCCGATGAAAGAAAAGAAAAGATGGATCTACACGATGAATCAATTCCATCATTAAAAGGAAGTAAAGTCTTCCGAAAAAGACACGCGCTTCTTGATTCAGGTCAAGAAGTTGTCGTCCAGACCAGCTGTAGGTTGACGAAAAATCTAGAAAAGTCATCACTAAAATCAACAGGAAATCCACGGACCTCAGCATCAAACAGGGTCGCCAAGTGGTCAGATTTATCCTAACCATGAGAAGGATTTATCTCGTACAATGGGGGGGCACTGTGCAAATTAGGTTGATAAGACTAATGAATCAGATCCCCAGAAAGGATAATCTCCTTAAAGATTAAAAATCAGCTTTTAAGCCTGATATTACTCAATCCTTGAGATTGACCTTAAAGATTGAGAATTACAAACTCATGGAATTGAATGATATCTAAACTCGAGCTTGAACGAGAAAATATTTTGATCAAAATTAAAACCGATTTGTTTTCTAGAAAACCTATTTTCAATGCGTTCATTACCATTGAACGTAAAATCCTAGGAATTCACCTGGAATTCATTAGGTCACCTGAACCAAATCGGGTGACAACCGTAAGAACGGTGGTTGCATAGCATGGTCGGAGACAGGACCTTGTGCCAGACCGAAAAATCATAGGATGATCTTTACTATTGCTCCTACAAAGGATAGTACTAGCATCCGACACGTTTATAGACCATAATCAAAAGCAAATCACGGGACATTGCCTTAACAGTTGCTTGTTCATCGCTTTCCTTTACAATCGGACGGTAGTTTACCGAAAGGTAATATACGGGACAAGTAAACTGGACGTGTTGCTTTCCTAATACAAGGTTAGCAAGTGGGTAACACAAAACCATAAGTTTTGAGCTAAAATTTTCAAATCTGAAACCCACAAAACCCAAAAAAAAAATCATTTTGCAAACACCGGTGAAGGGTTATTCCGGAAAACTTATCTAGGGTAAAAGCTAGATTGAATTTTCAAAAGATCAAATGTTTTCATAAAGATCCAATTTCCTTAAAGGATATAAATTTTTAATAGTCATGTGGGACTGTAAACCACACCGTTACTATCATTATTTATACCGCCGTATCAAAATCACTGATGTACAAAGTGTGAAGAATAAAGAAGTGATTCGTGTGATGTATTATATTATTTCAAGTTATGTATTGCTTGAGGACAAGCAACGTTCAAGTGTGGGGATATTTGATAGTGCTCCAAATGAACATATATTTTGTAGCAATATCCTCCCAATATGTAAATTATTTAGTTGTAATTGTTCTATTTTAAGTTGTAATCGTTTATATTAAATAAGTGCGAAGACAAAAGGCGAAAACGACGATTTGAAGGCAAAAACGTCCAAAAAGCTCAAATGTACAAGATACAATCCAAGTGGTTCAATTTATTGATAAGAAACGTCTAAAAATGACAAAAGTACAAGTTGCGGAACACAAAGTACAAGATATTAAATTATACGAAAGGACGTTCGAAAATCCGGAACCGGGACCAGAGTCAACTCTCAACGCTCGACGCAACGGACTAAAAAGTACAAGTTAACTATGTATATAAATATAATATAATATATAATTAATTATATAAATTATATATATATTATATTTATATATTAAAATCGTCGGCAGACTAGGATCCAAACTTGTGTGAGCTGGATTTACGAACTCCGCGACTCGCGGAGTTTGAAGGGTAAAAGTGCCGCAACTCGCGGAGTTTGAAATTTCAGAAATGTCCTATAAATATCAACGTTTTCTGCCGAGTATTAATACACAAAAAAATAATAATAATAATACTCCCTATGTAATAATAATATATATATAATATATATATAGTATAGGTTAGTTTAATATTAGATTAGTTTGGGTTAATGTTGTCATAACCCGTTCTTAACCATAAGAACGTGTTAGATAACGTATGATTTCATTGCGAGGTATTGACCTCTATATGCGACATAAGAACAACTGCATATATTTTACATTACAAACCATAATTCTTATTTTGATACAAGCTTTAGACAAAATAAAGATGATTATCGTTTAGCGATAATCTTAGACTTACAAACTTTACATGTGATGATAACAATATTATTTCTAGCATATTTTACATTACAAATCCTCCGATATGCAGTTTTATTTTTGACACAAATATGCATACTCAAGATCTTGTTTAAATTCAACATGTTGCAGCGGAAGCTTCTAATTATCACCTGAGAATAGACATGCTTAAAACGTCAACATAAAGTTGGTGAGATATAGGTTTAATGCCGGCAGCAATATATATATAGACCACAAGATTTCATATATAAACGTTTTAATAAAAATATTCTAAGTGGTTGAGCACTTGGTAACCATACTTAACATTTAATCACGTCGCATATTCCCTTTATTATGAAATCTTACTACACCGTACCAAGTGTAGTCACAAAACGAAGTACTGTGCAACCGTTTAATACTGGTCGTCCAGTCCGGTTGGGGTTGTCAGGCCCGATAGATCTATCAACAGGATTCGCGTTTACAATACCGCTGTAAATAACAGTTACCAAGCTACAGGGAAGTATGCCAGTGGTACAACTCAACGTAGAATATATTTTTCAGTTACTTGTGTCCATAACGTAAAACATAAAATACATGTATTCTCATCCCGAAATACTTAGAGTTTAAAAGTGGGACTATATACTCACTTTTGTCTTGAAGATATGTAATTTCGACTTGGTCTCCGATTGATATCACGAACCTATCCATATATAATTTATCAATATATTTTCATTTTAAACAAACGTCACATATATATACTTATAATACTTTTAATACTTTTAATAATTCCTTAGTCCGTAGTTAGCAGTCCGATGTTAGTAATTCAATTTTAATGGTTCATTTTTAGGTGTTTAATAAACCCCCAATGAAATAAATAAAACCCCCATCGTATATGTATTGGTCGAGATTAATCTTGACCCACGGTACCGGTGTTGTCAAATGACGTGTTGCGTACATAAAGTACCGGTGTTGTCAAATGACGTGTTGCGTACAATCATGGGATCTTATGATTAATCTTCTCGTATTGTTTACGGGTGATCCTGAACCATATAAAATTAAATTATGAGTACATATATATAAAATATCATGTTATTTTAAAAAGATGTGATTTATTTAATTTTCTCCAATTATTCTCGTAGCTAAACTAGTCTTAGATATCCGATCTCGTTTTGGTCATAGTTGCTTCGTTACAACTCCGTTTTCGTTGATTCAACTTGCCACTTCCTTGGATCGAGTCCCTCTTTAAGACTATGAACTGTAAATACCTTAGTTTGTATTCGAAATCACAGGTCATAGGTCAAACTTTAGTGAAACTTATGAAGTTAATCATTTTCCATCATGTAAACAACCTTAAATGATTATTTTTCTAAAAATACTTATACTTTGAGTTAAATCATGAAATTTTTATGTGTTATCATATTCATAGTAAAAATCATTTTTCCAGAAAATAAACCTCCAATTCAAAGTTTAAGATGGTTTTTAATTATCCAACCCAAAACAGCCCCCGGTTGCACTCCGACGTCGTAAAAACAGTTTTTAAGGTGTTCTTTGAAAAACCAAGTTTTACCTTGTTAAGTTAGCATATATTTATGATATATTACAGGTCTTGAAGTATTTTAAAAGTTATGTTAGAAGGATCTATTTAGTTTTGCAAACAAGTTTGAAAACATTCAAACTATGTTCTTGTTGTTAAAATTTTATACCACAAAATAAGATAGCTATATATATATGAATCGAATAAGGTTATGAACAAAGTTACTACCTCAAGTTACTTGGACAAGATTGCTGTAAATGATGAGTGAAAACCTAGAACTAAAAGGGTGATGGAATTGGATGAAAGATTGGAAGTAAGTTTGTGTTCTTGGAAGGATTCTTGAAGTGTTTTTGTAAGAGTTTTCTTATGGTGATTAAGTGATGTTTTTATGACTAGATCTTCATGGATATTAGCTGAATGGTTATGGAGTTTAAGGGTTATGAAGATGTGTGTGTTTTTAGCTAGAGAATGGAAGTAAAAGTGAATCAAAAATGGAGTACCCTTACTCCCTTAAAAACGTGATCAAGGGGGGGAGACAAAACAAAATTCAAGTTTGTAATCTTGTTAATTAGTCTTGCAATCATCCAAAAGTAATTACCTTATACATAAGGCATTGAACAAGGGCTGGTTGGTGGTGATTTGATGTGTATATACCAATAGTAAATACGTATAGAAGCTAGGTATGATACGAGTACATGTACTCTAGATATACGTATAGAAATCTTGTGAAAAATGGAATAAGAATTCAAATATAGCTATCTTTTGTGAATATACTTATATTGTTTTATGTATTTAAGTCTTTAAAAGTGATTAAATACATTACATATACGATATATGTATAAACATTATAGGTTATAAGTATTTATGTCAAATAACGTTACGTATGGTTATTGTTTTGAAAACTTAAGTTAGTAGTTTCAAAATATACTTATAACTTATTGTTATTAATACAAAATGAGACATTAAAACATCCTTAGATCATGTTAAATATGTATATATACATATATATACACAAACGTATAATTATCATATATTGTATAGTTCGTGATATCATCGGTCAAACTAGACGGTCAATCGTTGTGTAAAACTCTCTTTGAAAACATAAGTCTCAACAATTTGGATTGCTTATCATGTTGGTAAGGTTTAATTTATATAAATATTAATCTTATAAGTATAGAACGATCGAAAAAGTGCGGGTCATTACAAATGTAAAGGTTATTTTACGGGTTTTAAAGTTGGAGCTCTGTCCGTGTAACACTACGCGTTAAATAATCAATGTAAGTTATATTCTCCCTTTTTAAATTAATGTCTCGTAACTAAGTTGTTATTATGCTTATTTGAACCGAAGTAACCATGATGTTGGGCTAAAAATATCTAAAATTGGGTAATTGGGCTTTGTACCATAATTGGGGTTTGGACAAAAGAACGACACTTGTGGAAATTAGACTATGGGCTATTAATGGGCTTTATATTTGTTTAACTAAATGATAGTTTGTTAATTTTAATATAAAACTTGTGTAAAAATATATCGTATTTAATAGTTTTTCCTAGTAAAATATACACTATTTCGTACCCCCACGCTACGACATCAAGTTTTTGGCGCCGCTGCCGGGGATCGGGTGAAAAACTATATTTTTGTAAAAATATATTATTTCTTATTTCGTAAAAATATTTTCTTATTTATTATAAGTGTCCAAAAATATAAAATAAAATAAAAAATTTTAAAAATTAAAAATCGAAAAAAAATATATATATAAATTTATTTTTTTTAGATTTCTATTTATAAAATTATAAAGTATTTATATTTTAGTTTTATTTTTGTATCTTTTTATTTGTTTAATCGTAATATTTGTATTTTTGTCGTTTGTATCTAGTTTTAAGATTAGTGTTTCTATTTCTAGATTTTTAGGATTTGCCGTAAAATTCCTTAAGTGCTTATTTCTTTAGACTAAAATTTAGGTGCTTTAGAATTTTGCGACGCTGTTTATAAATTTTAGTACCTTTTAAGTTACGACGCGCTACTTTCTTATTTTTATTTTTTGACGTTTTTCGACGCGCAATCTTTTTTTTTCTTATTTCTCGACGCTTTAGTTTTTAGGACTTAGAAATTTTCTCTACTTCTTATCTAATTCTCCAAACGGAAAGAAAAATTATTTAAGCGGTTAAGTTAATAGGCATCCAAATTTTCTGGTTCGTAGTAATAGTTGGATTTGTTAGTGGCAAGTTGTGGGCTTCCGATTTAAAGGTTCCTGGCTTCCTGCTGCATCTTTTGGCTATTCGAAACGTGGGCAAAAATCAGAAAAGTCTTTTAATTGGACAACTTATATAAGTTTTTCTATTTTATAACTAATAGGATAATTAGTGAATGCACCACATTGTAGCTAAGATTTGGCCATCGCAATAAAATGGAAAATTTTGAAAACAAGGCCTTGGAAACTCTTTTTGAACTCCAAAATCAATTAAATCAATATTCTCAAACGGGTTTTGATGGCAATTCGTTCAGTCAATCTTGGATCACGAATGACGAAACAATAACTGGTTGTAAAATCTGTGGAGATTATCACTCAACATGGGAATGTTATTATTACGTTCCTATGGAAAATTATGAACCCATAGAACCTGAATGGAACGATTATGAGGAATACAATTATAATTGGGATTATTCACAAGAATATATCCAAACTCAACAACCAGAAGACAAGGAAAATTATGTGCCTAAAAATTCTTTAGATTATATGAAAATCAAACTCGAAGAACTTGATGCTCAAAATGAACAAATGAGAGAGTTTGTAAATCGGCAAGCTGAAACCCTATCAGATTACACACCTGTTGATCTGAGGAGTATTGTGCAAGAAAATCTCATATCATTGAATTTTGATGAATTCGAGAGCTCCGAAATCACCAACTATCCCGATGATACTTTTTATTCAGTTTTACCAATTTCACAACATATCGACACATTATCCTCTACCGACGAAATCATCGATCCATCAATGGATGATGAAGAAGAAGTAAGGGTGACAAATTGGTACTCTTGGGAAAACGATAACGTTGAAAATTTTACCCCCGAGGCCAAACCGAACTTCACCATTACACAACCTTCCAACCCAATATTCTCAATAGACGAGTCATCTACCGAAGATGAACTACGAGCTGTAATAGATAATGACACCTCGGATTTCACCCAATCGGGTAATAGAGGTGAAAACTTTGATCACGAGAATAAAAGGAAGAAAATATTAGGAATTGTCCACCCTATAGAAATAAGTATGTCGGTGTATATCGATCCATTTGACCAAGAACCAGAAAAGAGACATATCCATTTACTAAAAGCTACACTTAAAAAAGAATTAGATAGTGACGATCGGGTGGGTCTAAACTTTAAACCCATTGATATAATATATACCACCCGAGATGTAAATAACTGGCTCACTATTTTAATTCGTGGAACTTATTCTACCGACTTCACATGTCGTCAGCTAAGTGTGGGGAAGTCTAACCCCACTTAACGTTAAATTAGGGGTTCTGGTTAGTGCATAACTCGTTAATAAAAATGCATGATTAGGGTAAAATACGCTTTTTCAAATATTAGTAAACAGTTCAGAAAAGCAGCCGTTTTTGAAAAAAAAGCATGTGTGATAAAACAAGAAGGAATGAACGATGATGCGCGCCATCTATCATTCGACGAGCTTTGTAATTACAAACTGGGTATTTTCAATCACTTTTCTACACTAATCACCCTCATGAATTTATAATTAGAGTCTGATTTCATGCAAATGAGGACATTGCATGATCTCAAGTGTGGGGAAGAGTTATAAATTCTCTCGGGTTTATACTTGGTTTATTTGCCAAATTTTATGAAAATTTGAAAAATTTTCAACTAAATGAATTTAAAATCATGTTTATATATATTTATGAACGGTGAAAACTAGGTGTTAGTACCGAAATTATCGTTACCTCGGAAAGGACATAAATTGAGAAACACCCTAAAACGCTTGAATTCATTTAAAATGGAATAAAGGAGAATAAAAAGGTAAAGAAAGAAACTAAGTGTGGGGAGAATGTACCTAGTTATTCAATTAAAAACTATCTAGCACATGTTTCTGTAAAGTTTATTGCAGGTGCTTTTGTTTTGGACTAAATTAACTATTTTACCCGATGAAAGAAAAGAAAAGATGGATCTACATGATGAATCAATTCCATCATTAAAAGGAAGTAAAGTCTTCCGAAAAAGACACGCGCTTCTTGATTTAGGTCAAGAAGTTGTCGTCCAGACCAGCTGTAGGTTGACGAAAAATCTAGAAAAGTCATCTCTAAAATCAGCAGGAAATCCACGGACCTCAGCATCAAACAGGGTCGCCAAGTGGTCAGATTTATCCTAACCATGAGAAGGATTTATCTCGTACAATGGGGGGCACCGTGCAAATTAGCTTGATAAGACTAATGAATCAGATCCCCAGAAAGGATAATCTCCTTAAAGATTAAAAATCAGCTTTTAAGCCTGATATTACTCAATCCTTGAGATTGACCTTAAAGATTGAGAATTACAAACTCATGGAATTCAATGATATCTAAACTCGAGCTTGAACGAGGAAATATTTTGATCAAAATTAAAACCGATTTGTTTTCTGAAAACCTATTTTCAATGCGTTCATTACCATTGAACGTAAAATCCTAGGAATTCACCTGGAATTCATTAGGTCACCTGAACCAAATCGGGTGTCAACCGTAAGAACGGTGGTTGCATAGCATGGTCAGAGACAGGACCTTGTGCCAGACCGAAAAATCATAGGATGATCTTTACTATTGCTCCTACAAAGGATAGTACTAGCATCTGACGCGTTTATAGACCATAATCAAAAGCAAGTCACGGGACATTGCCTTAACAGTTGCTTGTTCATCGCTTTCCTTTACAACCGGACGGTAGTTTACCGAAAGGTAATATACGGGACAAGTAAACTGGACGTGTTGCTTTCCTAATACAAGGTTAGCAAGTGGGTAACACAAAACCATAAGTTTTGAGCTAATATTTTCAAATCTGAAACCCACAAAACCCACAAAAAATCATTTTGCAAACGCCGGTGAAGGGTTATTCCGAAAAACTTATCTAGGGTAAAAGCTAGATTGAATTTTCAAAAGATCAAATGTTTTCATAAAGATCCAATTTCCTTAAGGATCTACATTTTCATAGTCATGTGGGACTGTAAACCGCCTTTCAAATGTGCACTTTGCTTTGGAAACCGAAAGTAAATTGGCTATTTGATTGCAAGTGTCTTTGACTTAAACCCGAGGCAACTGTGGATGACACACCCACCATTAACCATGGTTCTATCGTTACTATCATTATTTATACCGCCATATCAAAATCACTGATGTACAAAGTGTGAAGAACAAAGAAGTGATTCATGTGATGTATTATATTATTTCAAGTTATGTATTGCTTGAGGACAAGCAACGTTCAAGTGTGGGGGTATTAAAAACTTGATGTCGTAGCGTGGGGTTACGAAATAGTGTATATTTTACTAGGAAAAACTATTAAATACCATACATTTTTACACAAGTTATTTATTTATTTACAGATGGGATATACCTAAACCTTGCTACAACACTATAGGCAGTGTACCTAATCATAGAGTAGTGTAGTTTTTAGTAAGTCCGGTTCGTTCCACAGGGAGCTGGCTTATTTCACACTATATTTTAAACAATTATATTCGTACAAAATATATTATATTAATAATATATAAAAGGGGGTTTTACCGTTTAATGACCGGTTTGTCAATTTTATATTTTAAGCGAAGCGTAAAGTAAATTTAATTAACAAAATAAAATAAATAACAAAAAATATAAATGACGAATAATTAAAGGTGCGATGAAATATAAAATAAAATAATTATGCTTATTTAAACTTCCGTAATCATGATGTTTGATGTGTTGATTTTTAGTTTATTCCCATGGGTTAATTGTTCTTTGTCCTGGATTATTTAATATGCCCGTCTGGTTTTTGTCCATAACAGTCCATCACCCATAAATATAAAGTGCGAGTGTCCTCGTCAAATTATCCTTATATCCGAAGTCAAATATTCCAACTAATTGGGGACTTAAACTGTAACAAGGTTTTAATACTTTGTTTAATAATTACACTAGGATATCGACTGCATGTAATCTAAGGTTTAATACTTTGTTAACAATTACGCCAAGTGTTCTTGTACATAATTGCACCCCTGTTTTAATAATTCTAGTGACTATTAATCCATTCCCGTGTCCGGTTAAATGAACTATTATTCGTACATATAAATTCCCCGCCCATCGTGTCCGATCGAGTGTATATGGTTATTTATAGGGACGTCCAATTATAAATCTTTATATTAAAATTAACAAACTATCATTTAGTTAAACAAATATAAAGCTCATTAATAGCCCATAGTTTAATTTCCACAAGTGTCGTTCTTTTGTCTAAACCCCAATTATGGTACAAAGCCCAATTACCTAATTTTAATATTTTTAGCCCAACATCATGATTACTTCGTCTTAAATAAGCATAATAATAACTTAAGTACGAGACATTAATTTAAAAAGGAGAACATAGCTTACATTGATTATTTATCGCGTAGTGTGCCACGGACAGAGCTCCAACTTTAAAACCCGTAAAATAACCTTTACATTAACCCAAACTAATCTAATATAAAACTAACCTATACTATATATATATATATATATTATATATATATTATTATTACATAGGGAGTATTATTATTATTATTTTTTTGTGTTTTTTAAACTCGACAGAATGCATGGCCTTTTATAGGCATTTCTGGATTTTGCAGCTCCGTGAGTTGCGGCGTTTTAAGCCTGCAAACTCCGCGAGTTGCGGAGTTTGAAAATCCAGCTCACACAATTTTGGAACCTTGCTTGTCGACATAATTTATATATAAATATAAAATATAAATAATTAATATAATTATTTATATATTATATTATATTCTTGTGCATAGTAGACTTGTAATTTTTTGGTCCATTGCGTCGGGCGTTGATAGTTGGCTCGGGTACCGGTTCCGGATTTTCGAACGCCTTTTAGTATAATTTAATATCTTGTACTTTGCATTCCGTAACTTGTACTTTTGTCATTTTTAGACTTTTCTTATCAATAAGTTGAACCACTTGGATTGTATCTTGTACATTTGAGCTTTTTGGACGTTTTTGTCTTCAAATTGTCGTTTTCGCCTTTTGTCTTCGCTCTTATTTAATATAAACGATTACAACTTAAAATAGAACGATTACAACTAAATAATTTACATATTGGGAAGATATTGCTACAAAATATATATTCATTTGGAGCACTATCAAATATCCCCACACTTGAACGTTGCTTGTCCTCAAGCAATACATAACTTGAAATAATATAATACATCACACGAATCACTTCTTTATTCTTCACACTTTGTACATAAGTGATTTTGATATGGCGGTATAAATAATGATAGTAACGATAGAACCATGGTTAAAGGTGGGTGTGTCATCCACAGTTGCCTCGGGTTTAGGTCAACGACACTTGCAATCAAATAGCCGATTTACTTTCGGTTTCCAAAGCAAAGTGCACATTTGAAAGGCGGTTTACAGTCCTACATGACTATGAAAATGTAGATCCTTAAGGAAATTGGATATTTATGAAAATATTTGATCTTTTAAAAATTCAATCTAGCTTTTACCCTAGATAATTTTTCCGGAATAACCCTTCACCGGTGTTTGCAAAATGATTTTTTGTGGGTTTTGTGGGTTTTAGATTTGAAAATTTTAGCTCAAAACTTATGGTTTTGTGTTACCCACTTGCTAACCTTGTATTAGGAAAGCAACACGTCCAGTTTACTTGTCCCGTATATTACTTTTCGGTAAACTACCGTCCGGTTGTAAAGGAAAGCGATGAACAAGCAACTGTTAAGGCAATGTCCCGTGACTTGCTTTTGATTATGGTCTATAAACGTGTCGGATGCTAGTACTATCCTTTGTAGGAGCAATAGTAAAGATCATCCTATGATTTTTCGGTCTGGCACAAGGTCCTGTCTCCGACCATGCTATGCAACCACCGTTCTTACGGTTGACACCCGATTTGGTTCAGGTGACCTAATGAATTCCAGGTGAATTCCTAGGATTTTACGTTCAATGGTAATGAACGCATTGAAAATAGGTTTTCATAAAACAAATCGGTTTTAATTTTGATCAAAATATTTCCTCGTTCAAGCTCGAGTTTAGATATCATTGAATTCCATGAGTTTGTAATTCTCAATCTTTAAGGTCAATCTCAAGGATTGAGTAATATCAGGCTTAAAAGCTGTTTTTTAATCTTTAAGGAGATTATCCTTTCTGGGGATCTGATTCATTAGTCTTATCAAGCTAATTTGCACGGTGCCCCCCCATTGTACGAGATAAATCCTTCTCATGGTTAGGATAAATCTGACCACTTGGCGACCCTGTTTGATGCTGAGGTCCGTGGATTTCCTGCTGATTTTAGAGATGACTTTTCTAGATTTTTCGTCAACCTACAGCTGGTCTGGACGACAACTTCTTGACCTAAATCAAGAAGCGCGTGTCTTTTTCGGAAGACTTTACTTCCTTTTAATGATGGAATTGATTCATCATGTAGATCCATCTTTTCTTTTCTTTCATCGGGTAAAATAGTTAATTTAGTCCAAAACAAAAGCACCTGCAATAAACTTTACAGAAACATGTGCTAGATAGTTTTTAATTGAATAACTAGGTACATTCTCCCCACACTTAGTTTCTTTCTTTGCCTTTTTATTCTCCTTTATTCCATTTTAAATGAATTCAAGCGTTTTAGGGTGTTTCTCAATTTATGTCCTTTCCGAGGTAACGATAATTTCGGTATTAACACCTAGTTTTCACCGTTCATAAATATATATAAACATGATTTTAAATTCATTTAGTTGAAATTTTTTCAAATTTTCATAAAATTTGGCAAATAAACCAAGTATAAACCCGAGAGAATTTATAACCCTTCCCCACACTTGAGATCATGCAATGTCCCCACTTGCATGAAATCAGACTCTAATTATAAATTCATGAGGGTGATTAGTGTAGAAAAGTGATTGAAAATACCCAGTTTGTAATTACAAAGCTCGTCGAATGATAGATGGCGCGCCTCATCGTTCATTCCTTCTTGTTTTATCACACATGCTTTTTTTTTCAAAAACGGCTGCTTTTCTGAACTGTTTACTAATATTTGAAAAAGCGTCTTTTACCCTAATCATGCATTTTTATTAACGAGTTATGCACTAACCTGCACCCCTAATTTAACGTTAAGTGGGGTTAGACTTCCCCACACTTAGCTGACGACATGTGAAGTCGGTAGAATAAGTTCCACGAATTAAAATAGTGAGCCAGTTATTTACATCTCAGGTGGTATATATTATATCAATGGGTTCAAAGTTTAGACCCACCCGATCGTCACTATCTAATTCTTTTTTAAGTGTAGCTTTTAGTAAATGGATATGTCTCTTTTCTGGTTCTTGGTCAAATGGATCGATATACACCGACATACTTATTTCTATTGGGTGGACAATTCCTAATATTTTCTTCCTTTTATTCTCGTGATCAAAGTTTTCACCTCTATTACCCAATTGGGTGAAATCCGAGGTGTCATTATCTATTATTGCTCGTAGTTCATCTTCGGTAGATGACTCGTCTATTGAGAATATTGGGTTGGAAGGTTGTGTAATGGTGAATTTTGGGATCGAAGTAGATTCTTCTTCATTAACGGTACTTATCGGTCCCACCACTTTGGTCTCGGGGGTAAAATTTTCAACGTTATCGTTTTCCCAAGAGTACCAATTTGTCACCCTTACTTCTTCTTCATCCATTGATGGATCGATGATTTCGTCGGTAGATGATAATGTGTCGATATGTTGAGAAATTGGTAAGACTGAATAAAAAGTATCATCGGAATAGTTGGTGATTTCGGAGCTCTCGAATTCATCAAAATTCGATGATCTGAGATTTTCTTGCACAATACTCCTCAGATCAACAGGTGTGTAATCTGATAGGGTTTCAGCTTGTCGATTTACAAACTCTCTCATTTGTTCATTTTGAGCATCAAGTTCTTCGAGTTTGATTTTCGTATAATCTAAAGAATTTTCAGGCACATAATTTTCCTTGTCTTCTGGTTGTTGAGTTTGGATATATTCTTGTGAATAATCCCAATTAGAATTGTATTCCTCATAATCGTTCCATTCAGGTTCCATGGGTGCATAATTTTCCATAGGAACGTAATAATAACATTCCCATGTTGAGTGATAATCTCCACAAATTCCACAACCAGTTATTGTTTCGTCATTCGTGATCCAAGATTGACTGAGCGAATTGTCATCAACACTCGGTTGAGAGTATTGATTTCGTATTTCCTTAAGAGTTTCCAAAATATCTTCGAGACTTTTCATAATGCGCTTATTACAAAATTTTAGCTACAATGTGGTGCATTTACTAATTATCCTATAAGTTATAAAATAAAAAATTATATAAGTTATCTAATTAATTGACTTTTCTGATTTTGCCCACGTTTCGAATAGCCAATAGATGCAGCAGGTAGCCATGACCCTTTAAATCGGAAGCCCACAACTCGCCACTAACAAATCCAACTATTACTACGAACCAGAAAATTTGGATGTCTATCAATTTAACCGCTTAAAATAATTTTTCGTTTGGAATTTTAGAGAAGAAGTAGAGAAAATTTCTAAGTCCTAAAAACTAGCGTGTCGAGAAATAAGAAAGAAAAAGAGTGCGCGTCGAAAAACATCGAAAAATAAAAATAAGAAAATAGCGCGTCGTAACTTAAAAGTCTAAAAATTAAATCTAAAAAGTTACGCCTAAAGGTATTAAAGCTTAAAGGAATTCTATATCCAAAACGGCAATAACTTAATTAGGCACTAAAATCTAAAAACTGCGTCGCAAAATTCTAAAGCACCTAAATCTTAGTCTAAAGAAAAAGCACTTAAGGGATTTTACGGCAAAGCCTAAAAATCTAGAAAATAAAAATAAGCTACGGCAAAACTAAATTTAAAATTAACTACGAACGATAAAAATAAAAATATTACGATTACACTAAATAAAAGGATACAAAATATAAAAATAAAAAGTGATAAAATTACTTATTTTTATAAAAATATTATTTTTATATTTATTTTATAAAATTATTAATTTTTATATATAATAAAACTAATTATAATTAATTAAAACTAATTAATTAAAACTAAAACTAAATAATAAATTAATTAAACAAATTTAGGGTTTTAAAAATAATAATAATTAATATAATCCGTAATTAATGCGATTAGGGTTTACCAGGTGCGTTAGGGCGGCTCCGCGAGTCGCAGTTCCACGTACCATCAAATCTCCGCGAGTCGCGGAGGGAAAAAAACGTTTTTTTTTTAGTTTTATATTGTTTTTCTAAAGTGATATATAAATATATTTAAACAAAAATAAATTAAAAATATAGCGTTTCGTCGATTCCTCGGCAGCGGCGCCAAAAACTTGATATCGTAGCGTGGGGGTACGAAATAGTGTATATTTTACTAGGAAAAACTATTAAATACGATACATTTTTACACAAGTTATTTATTTATTTACAGATGGGATATACCTAAACCTTGCTACAACACTATAGGCAGTGTACCTAATCGTAGAGTAGTGTAGTTTTTAGTAAGTTCGGTTCGTTCCACAGGGAGCTGGCTTATTTCACACTATATTTTAAACAATTATATTCGTACAAAATATATTATATTAATAATATATAAAAGGGGGTTTTACCGTTTAATGACCGGTTTGTCGATTTTATATTTTAAGCGAAGCGTAAAGTAAATTTAATTAACAAAATAAAATAAATAACAAAAAATATAAATGACGAATAATTAAAGGTGCGATGAAATATAAAATAAAATAATTATGCTTATTTAAACTTCCGTAATCATGATGTTTGATGTGTTGATTTTTAGTTCATTCCCATGGGTTAATTGTTCTTTGTCCTGAATTATTTAATATGCCCGTCTGGTTTTTGTCCATAACAGTCCATCAGTCATAAATATAAAGTGCGAGTGTCCTCGTCAAATTATCCTTATATCCGAAGTCAAATATTCCAACTAATTGGGGACTTAAACTATAACAAGATTTTAATACTTTGTTCAATAATTACATCAGGATATCGACTGCGTGTAATCCAAGGTTTAATACTTTGTTAACAATTATGCCAAGTGTCCTTGTACATAATTTCACCCCTGTTTTAATAATTCCATAGACTATTAATCCATTCCCGTGTCCGGTTAAATAAACGATTATTCGTACATATAAATATCCCGCCCATCGTGTTCGATCGAGTGTATATGGTTATTTATAGGGACGTCCAATTGTAAATCTTTATACTAAAATTAACAAACTATCATTTAGTTAAACAAATATAAAGCCCATTAATAGCCCATAGTCTAATTTTCACAAGTGTCGTTCTTTTGTCCAAATCCCAATTATGGTACAAAGCCCAATTACCCAATTTTAATATTTTTAGCCCAACATCATGATTACTTCATCTTAAATAAGCATAATAATAACTTAAATACGAGACATTAATTTAAAAAGGAGAACATAGCTTACATTGATTATTTATCGCGTAGTGTTACACGGACAGAGCTCCAACTTTAAAACCCGTAAAATAACCTTTACATTAACCCAAACTAATCTAATATAAAACTAACCTATACTATATATATATATATATATATATATATATTATATATATATTATTATTACATAGGGAGTATTATTATTATTATTATTTTGGTGTGTGTAAAACTCGGCAGAAAACGTTGATATTTATAGGACATTTCTGAAATTTCAAACTCCGCGAGTTGCGGCACTTTTACCCTTCAAACTCCGCGAGTCGCGGAGTTTGAATTTCCAGCTCACATGATTTTGGATCTTTGCTTGTCGACGTTATTAAATAATAATATAATATATAAATAATTTTAAGAATTATTTAAATATTATATTTTATTTATGTGCATAGTTGACTTGTAATTTTTGCACCGTTGCGTCGCGCGTTGAGAGTAGACTCATGTCCCGGTTCTGGATTTTCGAACGTCCTTGCGTATAATTTAATATCTTGTACTTTGTGTTTTGAATCTTGTACTCTTGTAATTTTGAGACGTTTCTTATCAATAATTGGAACCTCTTTGATTGTATTTTGTACTTTTGAGCTTTTTGGTCATTTGCGTCTTCAATTCGTCGAATCTGTCTTTTGTCTTCACCTTTTATTATTTAAAGGAATATCACTTGTAAATAGAACAATTGCAACTGAAAACTTTACATATTGGAAGGATATTGATACTAAATATATCTTCATTTGGAGTACTATCAAATATCCCCACACTTGAACGTTGCTTGTCCTCAAGCAATACATAACTTGAAATAATATAATACATCACACGAATCACTTCTTTATTCTTCACACTTTGTACATCAGTGATTTTGATATGGCGGTATAAATAATGATAGTAACGATAGAACCATGGTTAAAGGTGGGTGTGTCATCCACAGTTGCCTCGGGTTTAGGTCAACGACACTTGCAATCAAATAGCCGATTTACTTTCGATTTCCAAAGCAAAGTGCACATTTGAAAGGCGGTTTACAGTCCCACATGACTATGAAAATGTAGATCCTTAAGGAAATTAGATCTTTATGAAAACATTTGATCTTTTGAAAATTCAATCTAGCTTTTACCCTAGATATGTTTTCCGGAATAACCCTTCACCGGTGTTTGCAAAATAATTTTTTATGGGTTTGGTGGGTTTCAAATTTGAAAATTTTAGCTCAAAACTTCTGGTTTTGTGTCACCCACTTGCTAACCTTGTATTAGAAAAGCAACACGTCCAGTATACTTGCCCCGTATATTACCTTTCGATAAACTACCGTCCAGTTGTAAAGGAAAGCGTTGAACAAGCAACTGTTAAGGCAATGTCCCCTGACATACTTTTAATTATGGTCTATAACGTGTCGGACGCAATTACTATCCTTTGTAGGAGCAATAGTAAAGCTCACCCTTATAATTTTTCGGTCTGGCACAAGGTCCTGTCTTTGACCATGCTATGCAACCACCGTTCTTACGGTTGACACCAGATTTGGTTCAGGTGACCTAATGAATTCCAGGTGAATTCCTAGGATTTTACGTTCAATGGTAATGAACGCATTGAAAATAGGTTTTTAGAAAACAAATCGGTTTGAAATTTTGATCAAAATATTTTCTCGTTCAAGCTCGAGTTTAGATATCATCGAATTCCATGAGTTTGTAATTCTCAATCTTTAAGGTCAATCTCTAGGATTGAGTAATATCAGTCTTAAAAGCTGATTTTTGATCTTTAAGGAGATTATCCTTTCTGGGGATCTGATTCACTAGTCTTATCAAGCTAATTTGCACGGTGCCCCCATTGTACGAGACAGATCCTCTCATGGTTAGGATAAGTCTGACCACTTGGCGACTCTGTTTGATGCTGAGGTCCGTGGATTTCCTGCTGATTTTAGAGATGACTTTTCTAGATTTTTCGTCAACCTACAGCTGGTCTGGACGACAACTTCATGACCTAAATGAAGAAGCGCGTTTCTTTTTCGGAAGACTTTACTTCCTTTTAATGATGGAATTGATTCATCGTGTAGATCCATCTTTCTTACAGTAAATCGGGTAAAACTTTTTAGTTTAGTCCAAAGCAAAAGTATTTTCAGTTATTTGTACAAAAATATGTGATATATGTTTTGAATAACTTGGTAAAATTTTTCCCACACTTGGCTTTTATTTTCCTTTTTATTGTCCTCTATTCCATTTTAAATGAATTCTAACATTTTGGTTTGTTTCTCAATTTATGTCCTTTCCGAGGTAACAATAATTTCGGTGTTAACACCTAGTTTTATCGTTCATAAATATGTATAAACATGATTTTGAGTTCATTTAATTGAAAATTTTAAATTTTTTTACTAGAAGTGGGTAGTCAGTATATAAGACTAGATCTGTTCTTTGATATCAGAGAGCACTAGATTCTAATACAACTACTGTGTTACTAGTATTTTTAATGGTAACCAAGTGTTTAAGTTAAAAAATTTTAAAAATCCGAAAGAATTTAACCCCTTCCCACACTTAAGATCTTGCAATGCCCTCATTTGCAAGAAATCAGTAATAATTTAAATTATTGAGGGTGTTTAGCGTAGAAAAATGATTAAATTTTACCAAAGTTTCCAAACATATTGGCGTTTGTTTGTTGAATGATAAATGGTGCACATTATTTGTTCATTCCGTCTTGTTGTTACATCACATTTGTTTTTCATTTTTTTTTATTTTATAAAACCTTACACTTTTAGAACATATAATTAATTAAATTTAAAATTTTGTTTCTTTTTAGGATGAGGGTGTTTCGGAACAATGTCCTAGTCTGTCCCTCGACAAAATTTTAAAATTTGTCATTTTAAAGCGCGGTTTTAAAAGCAGAGATTTTTTTTGGGTTTTTTAATGTTTTTGGCATACTTTAATTCAATAAGATTAAAAATAATGATAATAAAAGTTCTCGTCCCTCCCTTGGGTAGAGCAATTTCAGTTCAAAAACCTAGTCTTCAACTCACGACGAATTTTAAAAATAATATTTTTAACTTAACGAAATAAAGTAAATTTTTGTTTTTATAATCACACCAAACTTAAATTTAAAATGCATAAAATTAACAATTCATATTATTAAAATTTAAAAATTCACACCAAATTTATATTATATTTTTGTTTTTATACATACAAACTTATATTAAAAATATTAATTTTTCAAATATTTACAATTTTAAATATATTAATTTTAAAAATTGCACAATATTAATTTTAGATTTATATATTAATTTTAAAAACATGGTAAAAATAAAATTAAAAATCTTTTTGGCTTTTATCCCACTTTAATCAATAAAATATTATCAAAAATATACGCCCCTCTTTTCGGTAAAGTAATTTCGGTTCCATGGCCTAATTTAACTCATGACGAATTTTTGAAATATTTTGGGTTGATTGATTAAAGATATTTATACCTTAAGAATAAACGTTAAATTTCGCAGTGATGTAATAAATTTTTGTATGATATCAATAATTTCGGTCGCAAGACCTAATTTTATTGAATACCAATTTAATACTTTATAGCGAACAAATTAGCGTTTATTATCAAAAGGTTAAAAATAAAAATAAAAATAAAAACTGTACAAACTTACTTGTGAAATAGTATTCTTAGTGATATGCTATAGCCCACTCATAAGATAGTCGGACTAATTGGTTTTCCATGGCTACATAGGCGTAACCTAGAGCATTTAATGTTTTTTCTTCTAAACATATGAACGGTCCATCTGTGCATAAAGTAACAAATTCGGTGTTTGAATAAGTTTGATTATTTGAACATTTACCTTCGTGTGACCATTTTCCGCATTTGTGACATCTTTCAAGGTGCCGTGCTCTTCTTTTCGCTGCGGATTTCGATTTTCCTTTACCAAATTGTAACTTATTATCTTCGCATCTGGATTCTTTTCTTGCTCCGTCCAATTTACTTCTGATTAATGATACTAGTTCACTCGAAAGTGTGTCATTATTTTGTTTAGTAATCAAAGCGTGTAGCATTAGACCATGGTTCAGTTCACAGGAAGTCTTCATTTCGTAAAAACCTAAAAAAAATAAAAATTCAGAATGGGGGGAGAAGACTAGTTCTTTAGGGTCTGCTAGGGAAAGACCATTCGGGTTCCATTTTCGAGAACTACACAAAAACAGAAAATCTAACTCTAACAGAAATACATATTATCCTTTAAATACTTGATTCTCCCCACACTTAATTAGCTGTGGTATCGAAATTGTGATTAACTTCGTTGTCAACTTCCATCGGACTATCTATGTAATGTTTAACTCTGTGACCATTAACTTTAAATTCAATCCCATTTGAATTTATTAATTCAATCGTTCCGTATGGGAAAACTCTTTTGACTATGAATGGTCCAGACCATCTTGATTTCAATTTTCCAGGAAATAGCTTGAATCGTGAATTGAAAAGAAGAACTCTGTCTCCTTCTTTAAATTCTTTTGAACTTCTGATTCTTTTATCATGCCATTTCTTCGTTCTTTCCTTATAGATTAACGAATTTTCATATGCTTCATGTCTTAATTCTTCTAATTCGTTTAGTTGACTTAACCGTAGACGTCCAGCTTCATGTAAATCAAGATTACATGTCTTCAAAGCCCAAAATGCTTTGTGTTCAATTTCTACTGGAAGATGACATGCTTTTCCGTAAACGAGTTTAAAAGGTGTGGTTCCAATTGGAGTTTTGTAGGCTGTTCTAAAAGCCCAGAGTGCATCCTCCAATTTAATGGACCATTCCTTCGGATTTGTTCCTACGGTTTTCTTTAGAATACGTTTTAAAGCTCGGTTGGTATTTTCAACTTGTCCACTTGTTTGTGGATGATATGCAGTGGAGATTTTATGAATTACTCCATATCTTTTGAGAACTTTCTCAAGTTGATTATTACAGAAATGAGTTCCCCGATCACTTATTAAAGCTTTCGGTGTTCCAAACCTTGCAAAAAGACGTTTTAAAAAGTTGACTACAACTCGTGCATCGTTAGTTGGGAGAGCTTGTGCTTCCTCCCATTTAGATACATAATCAATGGCTACGAGAATGTAGAGATTATTATGAGATTTCAGAAATGGACCCATAAAGTCAATACCCCAAATGTCAAATACTTCACATACTTGAATGACATTTTGTGGCATTTCATCACGTTGACTTATTTTTCCGGCCCTTTGACATGCATCACAGGATTTGCAAAGAAGGTGTGTGTCTTTGTAAATTGTAGGCCAATAGAATCCAGCATCATAAACTTTTCTTGCTGTTAGTTGAGGCCCATAATGCCCTCCTGTTGGTCCCGTGTGACAATGGTTTAAGATTTTACTAGCTTCATCTCCGAATACACATCAGCGTATTATTCCATCGGGACAACTTTTAAACAAATGTGGATCTTCCCCGAAATAGTGTTTTATATCACTAAAGAATTTCTTTCGTTTTTGGTACGACAATCCTTTTTCAAGGAATCCACATACTAAGTAGTTTGCATAGTCTGCAAACCATGGTATTTCATTATAATCTATCTTCAATAGATATTCATCAGGAAAGTTGTCTTGTATGGCCGATTCATTTAGAACTTCTAATTCGGGATTTTCAAGACGAGAAAGATGATCAGCGGCGAGATTTTCTGCTCCTCTTTTATCTCGGATTTCAATATCAAACTCTTGTAAGAGTAAGATCCAACGGATTAATCTTGGTTTGGCATCTTGTTTCGAAAATAGGTATCTAAGAGCAGAATGGTCGGTATAGACCACCATTTTAGCTAGAACGAGATATGAACGAAATTTGTCAAAAGCAAAGACAATAGCAAGGAGTTCTTTTTCAGTAGTTGTGTAGTTCGTTTGTGCTCCTTGTAACGTCTTACTAGCATAATAAATAGGTTGAAATCATTTTTCAATCCTTTGTCCTAAAACGGCTCCCATTGCAAAATCACTTGCATCGCACATAAGTTCAAACGGTAGATTCCAATTTGGAGTTATCATGATCGGTGCATTAGTGAGTTTCTCTTTAAAAATATTAAAAGATTTGATGCATTCATCTGAAAAGATGAATGGAGCATCCTTTTCTAGGAGTTTATTCATAGGAGTGGCAATTTTAGAAAAATCTTTTATGAAACGTGGGTAAAAACCGGCATGCCCTAGAAAACTCCTAACTCCTCTAATATTGGTGGGATGTGGAAGTTTAGCAATTACATCTACTTTAGCTCTATCCACTTTAATTCCTTCCTTTGAAATTTTATGTCCAAGAACGATGCCTTCTTTAACCATGAAATGGCATTTCTCCCAATTAAGAACTAGATTTGATTGTTCGCATCTAATAAGCATTCGTTCAAGATTAGCTAGACATGATTCAAATGTATCACCGAAGACTGAAAAGTCATCCATGAAAACTTCCATGCATTCTTCTATCATGTCGTGAAAAATCGCCATCATGCACCTTTGAAAGGTTGCAGGGGCGTTGCAAAGTCCAAATGGCATGCGTTTGTAAGCAAAAGTACCATAAGGGCACGTGAATGTGGTTTTCTCTTGGTCTTCGGGTGCTATTGGAATTTGAAAATATCCGAAAAAACCATCTAGAAAACAATAGTAACTGTTTCCGGCTAATCTTTCCTACATTTGATCAATGAAAGGTAAGGGAAAGTGATCTTTTCTGGTGGCGTCATTTAATTTTCTATAATCAATACATACACGCCATCCTGTTACAGTCCTAGTAGGAATAAGCTAATTTTTCTCATTTGTAATGACAGTCATGCCACCCTTCTTAGGCACGCATTGAACTGGGCTTACCCATGGACTATCAGAAATTGGATAAATTAAACCTGCATCAAGTAGTTTAATAATTTCTTTTTTAACAACATCTTGCATATTAGGATTTAGTCTTCGTTGGCGTTGCACATACGTTTTATGACCTTCTTCCATAAGGATTTTATGTGTGCAATACGAAGGACTTATTCCTTTAATATCATGAATCTTCCATGCAATGGCTAGTTTATGAGCTTTTAATACAGAAATGAGTTGAGATTTTTCATTTTCAGTAAGAGAAGACGATATTATTACAGGTAATTCAGATTCACCAAGTAAATAAGCGTATTCCAAATGATTTAGAAGTGGCTTTAACTCTAATGTCGGTGGTTCTTCTATCGATGATTTATATCGATATCTGTCTTCTTCTTTTAGCATTTGAATTTCTTATGTTGTTGGTTCATATCCATTAGCTATTAGTGTATCTAACATTTCAGTTTAATCAATTGGTTCAGTTCCTTCTCCTAAAGAACATTCTCCTGTTCCTTGTAATTTTGGAAATTCTTCTAACAATTTTGCATGTGAATCTATAGTTTGAATATAATAACATGTATCATCTGCAGATTGCGGTTGTTGCATAGCTCTGTCAACTGAAAAGGTAACACTCTCGTCCTCTATACTTAGGGTCAGTTTCTTACCGAACACGTCTATCATTGCTTTAGCCGTGTTTAAGAATGGTCTTCCTAATATGAGAGGAACTTGTGAATCTTCTTCCATGTCTAGAACAACAAAATCTACTGGAAATACTAAAGTACCAACTTTAACTAGCATGTTCTCCATTATCCCTCTAGGATATTTTATTGATCGATCGGCTAGTTGTATACTTATTCGTGTTGGTTTCAATTCTCCAAGGTCTAGTTTAGTGTATAGTGAATACGGCATTAAATTTATACTAGCACCTAAGTCTGCCAATGCTTCTATTGAACTAAGACTACCCAGAAAACATGGAATTGTGAAACTTCCTGGATCAGATAATTTTTCTGGTATCTTATTCAACAGCACTGCTGAACAATTAGCATTCATAGTAACAGCCGAGAGTTCTTCCATTTTCTTTCTATTCGAGATTAGATCTTTCAGAAATTTAGCATATCTAGGCATTCCTGAAATTACATCAATGAAAGGAAGATTGACATTTATTTGTTTAAACATATCCAAGAATTTGGATTGCTCGGCTTCAAGTTTCTCTTTTTTCATTTTACTCGGGTAAGGAAGTGGTGGTTGGTATGGTTTAACATAAGGTTTAGCCTTAACTGTGTTATCTTCATTAACCTTTTCAACTACCGGTTCTGTTTCCTTATTTTGTTCAGATTGTGGTTCTTGTAGAGTAGGAATAGTTTCATCCGAAATTACAGGTATTTCAGGTGGTTTAAGTGTTGTACCACTTCTTGTGGTAATGGCTTTAGCTGTTTCATTCTGGGGGTTAGCATTTGTATCACTAGGTAGACTTCCCAGTTTTCTTTCACCTATTAACCTTGCTAGGTTACTTACTTCTTGTTCCAAATTTTGAATAGAAGCTTGTTGATTTCTAAATGCTTGAACATTTTGTTCATTAGTTTGTTTCTGAGATGTGAAAAACTGTGTTTGAGTTTCAACTAGCTTCGTCATCATATCTTCTAAATTCGGCTTTTTATCATCGGTTTGTGGTGGTTTGTTTTGAAAATTAGGTCTTTGCTGATTGTAAGTATTATTGGATACTTGTTGATTGCTAGGACCTTGTTGGTTGTTGTATAGAACATTTCGGTTATAATTCTGGTTTTGATTGTAAATCGGTCTTGGCGGTTGATAATTATTCTGATAATTATTTCCAGGCCTTTGGTTTATATATGAAATATTCTCTCTTTGTTCCATTGTTAGTTCAATACTGAGACAATCTTTTGTCAAATGTGGTCCTCCACACTGCTCACAACTAATTCGTATTGAGTGAATATCTTTAGTCATCTTTTCCATTCGTCTCTCGACAGCGTCTATCTTTGCGGAAATGGAATCTAAGTCATGGCTAGAATCGGCTCTAGCTGCTTTAGATGATCTAACGATATCTTTTTCTTGGTGCCACTCATGTGAGTGGGAAGCAGTGTTATCAATAATTTTATAAGCATCAGTTTCGGTTTTCTTCATAATAGAACCACCAGCTGCAATATCTATGTCTTTCCTTGTAGTGATGTCGCATCCTTGGTAGAATATTGTACTATTTGACAAGTGTCTAAACCATGTTGCGGACATCCTCTTAATAACTTTCCAAATCTTGTCCACACCCCATATAGAGTTTCATTCGGTTTCTGTGTACATTGCTATGATGTACATTGCTATGATGTACATCCTTTGTTAAACGACTTAACCATCGTTAACTACAATCTCTATTTCAACTCAATGAATTCCATTTCATAATAAACCAAGCGTATTAATCAATTACATGTTTGATTTTACACTTTCATCTTCGATGTATTTGAAACTTTCTAGAAAACATCATTTGTACCTTGCGAAGTTCACAAAATTCCACAAGCACTAATATCCTTCACCGAGGAATGTCAATAAGAATAGATAATGAAGTATTGATGACATTAGTCAAATACTCCACGGAGATTATGTAATCTCTAATGTATTAGAGATTATTCATTTCTAGTCCCAGCCGAAAAACAAATGAGTTTGTTAGTATATTAACTCATTAAATCTGTATTACATCTGAAGAAAGTATACATATATATATATTTTCATAAAGACTGTAGTAAAATTCTATTGTATAAAAATATTAATTATGAAATGTTTTTTTTAACGGGTAGGTAATACCCGAAAAATATATAAGTTCACAATTAATATGTTACACTCTACATTCTTAAATTACTTGATAATCATTAACCATACTCACAGCTTTCACAACAATATACATTCTTTTATAGAAATCTGACCAACCATACTCATTCAAATTCAATTACATATTCTGATTTTAACATATCAGAATCCAAGTTGAGATATAACCGATATCATCACTCTAAAATCTCTACATCTTTCAAAGCTCTACTTTGACTTGAAAGTTGTGATAGAACATCACATTTATTCATAAAACCCAGAAAAATATTCGTGTCGTTCAAAATTCTAGAACATCATATGTATATTGAAGATTACAATCTGCGTTCAAACCCTTCATGATTCTTGAAAACCCCTAAATTAAGAAACAATCGAGAGGATGATCCAACCACATGTTATCCACAGTCATGCACCTGGAAAACTCCTGGAAACTAACTAGAAGTTTAACACAAATTCGTGACCCATTGGCGTTGTTATTATCGAAAATAACTTTACAATCTCTCTCGAAGGTAGCCAATTTTGTCACACCTCCAGCAAATCAACTTTGACTTTTCATTCAATATAACCTTATTGTAACCTTGATATATACGTCTGCTGTAATGACCCGGAATTTTCCGACCAAATTATACTTATGAGATTAATATTTACATAAATTAAACCATACCAACATGATAAGCAATCTAAATTGTTGAGACTTGTGTTTTTGAAAAGAGTTTTACACAACGTTTGACCGTCCAATATGACCGATGATATCACGAACTATATAACTTACGATAATTATACGTTTGTGTATATATATGTATTTATATATATTTAACATGATCTAAGGATGGTTTAACATCTCATTGTGTACTAATGACAATGAGTTATAAGTATATTTTGAAACTACTAACTTAAGTTTTCAAAACGATAACTATACGTAACATTCTTTGATATATATACTTATAATCTATAATGCTTATACATGTATCGTATATATAATGCATTTAATCACTTTTTAAGGACTTAAATACATAAAACAATATAAGTATATTCACAAAAGATAGCTATATTTGAATTCTTGTTCTGTTTCCTCAAGATTTCTATACGTATATCTAGGGTATATGTACCCGTATCATACCCAGCTTCTATACGTATTTACTATTGGTATATACACATCAAATCAACATCCTAATCAACATTATTACTACCCTAGATATGAGGTAACTAGGATTTTTCAAGTAGTATGAATTATTAGTAAGAAAACAAAATTAGGAATCCTTTACTTTCTTTATAAACTAAAAACGTTTTTATAAATGAACACCATTTCTTCACTCCATTTTCTCATACCTACACCCTCATTTCTCTCTCAAAATACTCCTAACTTCATACTTGATCATCTCCAAGCATTTTCCCCATCATTTAGCTTCAATTACAAGCCTTAAACTGTAGTGACCCGAACTTTTCCATGTTTATATATATTAATTGAGATTGATATTTACATGATTAAATGTTTCCAACATGTTAAGCAATCAAACTTGTTAAGACTAGATTAATTGAAATATGTTTCATATAGACAGTTGACCACCCAAGTTGACCGGTGATTCACGAATGTTAAAACTTGTAAAAACTATATGATGACATATATATGGATATATATATATATATATATATATATATATATATATATATATATATATATATATATATATATATATATATATAGTTAACATGATACTATGATAAGTAAACATATCATTAAGTATATTAACAATGAACTACATATGTAAAAACAAGACTACTAACTTAATGATTTGTAAACGAGACATATATGTAACGATTATCGTTGTAAAGACATTTAATGTATATATATCATATTAAGAGATATTCATACATGATAATATCATGATAATATAATAATTTAAAATCTCATTTGATATTATAAACATTGGGTTAACAACATTTAACAAGATCGTTAACCTAAAGGTTTCAAAACAACACTTACATGTAACGACTAACGATGACTTAACGACTCAGTTAAAATGTATATACATGTAGTGTTTTAATATGTATTTATACACTTTTGAAAGACTTCAATACACTTATCAAAATACTTCTACTTAACAAAAATGCTTACAATTACATCCTCGTTCAGTTTCATCAACAATTCTACTCGTATGCACCCGTATTCGTACTCGTACAATGCACAGCTTTTAGATGTATGTACTATTGGTATATACACTCCAATGATCAGCTCTTAGCAGCTCATGTGAGTCACCTAACACATGTGGGAACCATCATTTGGAAACTAGCATGAAATATCTCATAAAATTACAAAAATATGAGTAATCATTCATGACTTATTTACATGAAAACAAAATTACATATCCTTTATATCTAATCCATACACCAACGACCAAAAACACCTAAAAACACTTTCATTCTTCAATTTTCTCCATCTAATTGATCTCTCTCAAGTTCTATCTTCAAGTTCTAAGTGTTCTTCATATATTCTACAAGTTCTAGTTACATAAAATCAAGAATACTTTCAAGTTTGCTAGCTCACTTCCAATCTTATAAGGTGATCATCCAACCTCAAGAAATCTTTGTTTCTTACAGTAGATTATCATTCTAATACAAGGTAATAATCATATTCAAACTTTGGTTCAATTTCTATAACTATAACAATCTTATTTCAAGTGATGATCTTACTTGAACTTGTTTTCGTGTCATGATTCTGCTTCAAGAACTTCGAGCCATCCAAGGATCCGTTGAAGCTAGATCCATTTTTCTCTTTTCCAGTAGGTTTATCCAAGGAACTTAAGGTAGTAATGATGTTCATAACATCATTCGATTCATACATATAAAGCTATCTTATTCGAAGGTTTAAACTTGTAATCACTAGAACATAGTTTAGTTAATTCTAAACTTGTTCGCAAACAAAAGTTAATCCTTCTAACTTGACTTTTAAAATCAACTAAACACATGTTCTATATCTATATGATATGCTAACTTAATGATTTAAAACCTGGAAACACGAAAAACACCGTAAAACCGGATTTACGCCGTCGTAGTAACACCGCAGGCTGTTTTGGGTTAGTTAATTAAAAACTATGATAAACTTTGATTTAAAAGTTGTTATTCTGAGAAAATGATTTTTATTATGAACATGAAACTATATCCAAAAATTATGGTTAAACTCAAAGTGGAAGTATGTTTTCTAAAATGGTCATCTAGACGTCGTTCTTTCGACTGAAATGACTACCTTTACAAAAACGACTTGTAACTTATTTTTCCGACTATAAACCTATATTTTTTCTGTTTAGATTCATAAAATAGAGTTCAATATGAAATCATAGCAATTTGATTCACTCAAAACGGATTTAAAATGAAGAAGTTATGGGTAAAACAAGATTGGATAATTTTTCTCATTTTAGCTACGTGAAAATTGGTAACAAATCTATTCCAACCATAACTTAATCAACTTGTATTGTATATTATGTAATCTTGAGATACCATAGACACATATACAATGTTTTGACCTATCATGTCGACACATCTATATATATTTCGGAACAACCATAGACACTCTATATGTGAATGTTGGAGTTAGCTATACAGGGTTGAGGTTGATTCCAAAATATATATAGTTTGAGTTGTGATCAATACTGAGATACGTATACACTGGGTCGTGGATTGATTCAAGATAATATTTATCGATTTATTTCTGTACATCTAACTGTGGACAACTAGTTGTAGGTTACTAACGAGGACAGCTGACTTAATAAACTTAAAACATCAAAATATATTAAAAGTGTTGTAAATATATTTTGAACATACTTTGATATATATGTATATATTGTTATAGGTTCGTGAATCAACCAGTGGCCAAGTCTTACTTCCCGACGAAGTAAAAATCTGTGAAAGTGAGTTATAGTCCCACTTTTAACATCTAATATTTTTGGGATGAGAATACATGTAGGTTTTATAAATGATTTACAAAATAGACACAAGTACGTGAAACTACATTCTATGGTTGAATTATCGAAATCGAATATGCCCCTTTTTATTAAGTCTGGTAATCTAAGAATTAGGGAACAGATACCCTAATTGACGCGAATCCTAAAGATAGATCTATTGGGCCTAACAAACCCCATCCAAAGTACCGGATGCTGGGGATGGGGATATTCTTATATATGCATCTTGTTAATATCGGTTACCAGGTGTTCACCATATGAATGATTTTTATCTCTATGTATGGGATGTGTATTGAAATATGAAATCTTGTGGTCTATTATTATGATTTGATATATATAGGTTAAACCTATAACTCACCAACATTTTTGTTGACATTTTAAGCATGTTTATTCTCAGGTGATTATTAAGAGCTTCCGCTGTCGCATACTTAAATAAGGATGAGATTTGGAGTCCATGCTTGTATGATATTGTGTAAAAACTGCATTCAAGAAACTTATTTTGTTGTAACATATTTGTATTGTAAACCATTATGTAATGGTCGTGTGTAAACAGGATATTTTAGATTATCATTATTTGATAATCTACGTAAAGCTTTTTAAAACCTTTATCTATGAAATAAAGGTTATGGTTTGTTTTAAAAATGAATGCAGTCTTTGAAAAATGTCTCATATAGAGGTCAAAACCTCGCAACGAAATCAATTAATATGGAACGTTTTTAATCAATAAGAACGGGACATTTCATAAACACCATAAGAAAACTCTTTCAAGAACATATCAAAATAACCACCCATTTGAAGAAGTTTACTTCCAACCTTTTGATCTAACTCCACCACTCTTTGATTCCAAGATTATTTCTTATCTTTTTCAGTAACTTTGTCCAAGTAACTTGAGGTAGTAACCTTGTTCATAATCTTATTCAATTCATATTCATATAGCTATCTTATTTTGTGGTATAAAATTTTAACAACAAGAACATAGTTTGAATGATTTCAAACTTGATCGCAAACTAAATAGATCCTTCTAACTTGACTTTTAAAACACTTCAAGACCTGTAATATATCATAATGATATGCTAACCTAACAAGATATAACTTGGTTTTACAAAGAACATCTTAAAAACTGAATCTACGTCGTCGGAGTGCAACCGGGGGCTGTTTTGGGTTGGATAATTAAAAATCATCTTGAACTTTGAATTGGAAGTTCATGTTCTGGAAAAATGATATTTCTTATGAATATGTTAACACATAAAAATTTCATGGTTTAACTCAAAGTGTAAGTATTTTTAGAAAAATGATCATTAAATGTTGTTTTTATGATGGAAAATGATCACTTTCATAAGTTTCACCAAAGTTTGACCTATAACCTATGATTTTGAATACAAAATAAGGTATTTTCAGTTCATATTCTTAAAATTTGACTCGATCCAAGGAAGTGGCAAGTTGAACCAACAAAAACGGAGTTGTAATGAAGAAACTACGACTAAAACAAGATTGGGTATCCAAAGCTAGTTTAGCTACGAAAATATTTGGAGAAAAAGTAAATTAATCATATCTTTTCTAATTAATATGATATTTTATATATAATTACTTATGATTTGATTTTATATATTTCAGGACCACCCGTAAACAACACGAGAAGATTAATCATAAGACCTCATGATTGTACGCAACACGTCATTTGACAACACGGTACTTTATGTACGCAACACGTCATTTGACAACATGGTACCATGGATCGAGATTAATTCTGATCAATACAAATACGATGGGGTCTTTATTTGTTTTATTTAAGCAACTAATTGTGGACCACTAACATCGGACTGCTAATCACGGACTAAGAAAATATTAAAAGTATTAAAAGTATATATATATATATATATATATATATATATATATATATATATATATATATATATATATATATATATATATATATATATGTAACGATTACTTAAAAAGAAAATATATTGATATATTATATATATGGTTAGGTTCGTGATATCTATCGGAGACCAAGTCGAATTAAATACCTTCAAGGCAAAAGTGAGTTTCATTTGCTCCCTTTTTAATTGCTTTTGCAATATATATTTTTGGGCTGAGAATACATGCGCTGCTTTTATAAATATTTACAAAATAGACACAAGTACTTAAAAATATATTCTACGTTGATTTGTACCACTGGCATATTTCCCTGTAGCTTGGTAACTACTATTTACATGGGTATTGTAAACGCGAATCCTGTTGATAGATCTATCGGGCCTGACAACCCCAACCGGACTGGACGACCAGTATTCAACGGTTGCACAGTACTTCGTTTTGGTGACTACACTTGGTACGGTGTAGTGAGATTTCATAATAAAGGGAATATGCGACGTTGATTAAATGTTAAGTATGGTTACCAAGTGCTCAACCACTTAGAATGCTTTACATACACTTGCGAGTGTATTATGTTTATGACTATGAAATCTTGTGGTCTATTAACATATTGAAATGATTGTTATGATAAACCTATGAACTCACCAACCTTTTGGTTGACACTTTAAAGCATGTTTATTCTCAGGTACGAATTAAGTCTTCCGCTGTGCATTTGCTCAATATAAGGACATTACTTGGAGCCGATCATCGCAATGGGACCAAATGTTGATGACTTCGTCCAGGTGGATTAGGACGGGTCCTTTCAGTTGGTATCAGAGCGGTGGTCGTAGCGAACCAGGTCTTGCATTAGTGTCTAACTAGTAGTTGTTAGGATGCATTAATGAGTCTGGACTTCGACCGTGTCTACATGTCAAAAGTTTTGCTTATCATTTCTAGTTGGAAATCATCTGCTTATCATCCTTAGGAAATTACCTGCTTATCATTCATAAGTCTAGACACGTTTTACTGCATTTACTGCATTGATAGTGTATAGATGAATTCTTATCTTAGCATATCTGTTATTGCGAACTTTGACTGATATCTTTTCAAAGATTCTCCGTAATTTACGGGATTTTGGTATTATATATACATATGTAAATTATGTATTGAAGAGTACCAAATCTAACTCCTATAATCTATTCCATACCAAAAATTCATTTTTCCCATTATACAAGATGGATTCCGCATCTAGTTCGAATTCTTCAGATTCCGACAGTTATGCCGATATGGATTTTCATTCGGGCTCCGAAAGCAGCGTCACCGGAATGGATCAACCAATTTCCCATCATCTATTCTGGATGAATTGGGGATGGGTTCGTAATATACTAAATCACTGGATACAAGAAGAAGGTGATCCATTCCATCCACCAAATTGCCCTCTTGGCGATGAACCTGAAGCACTTACCGGCGAACCTATTCGAAACACCATTTTCTCTCTCATTTCTAGAGTATCTCGTCACGATTATATACTATCCCATATTACAAATCTTGTTCATTCGCTCGCTCCAACCGCCAATCATCCCGGTGTACTAGCAAAAGTTAACGAACTTCGCGCTCGCGTGACGGCTTTGGAGAACATGGTGCAAAGGTTGCAAACACCAGCAGCAGCACCAGCAGCATAATCAGCACCACCATCAATAACATCAACAATACCATCATCACCACTAACAAACAACATCAGCATCACACGTCTCGACATCATAATCTGTCCCACAAACATCAACATCATACGCACCATAGATACCAAGGAGTACCAACAATAATGAACGATGAAGTATTGATCCATAACTTCATTGATATTCCTGCGAAGAATATGTGGTTTCAAAAAGTTTTAGAGATTACTTATTCTAGCTCAAACCGAAAAGCAAATGAGATTAATATCATATTAACTCATTAAATTCATGATTTCATCTGAAGAAAATATATATGTATATATGTTTTCATAAAGATTGTAATTAAAAGTTCTTTTGTACAAAATATTAATGGTGAAATTTTTTTTTAACGGGTAGGAATACTCGAGGAATAATTAGATTTCATCTTAATAAGTTACATTGTACATTCGTCGAAGCTGATTCAACAATCATTTACTATCCTACTTACAACCACCGATATACGTATCCGTTCACCGCAGAATAACCATTTTCATTCAATTTCATATTTAGATTTTGACTTCCCAGAATCCAACAAGTGGCATATGAAGAAAACATATGACAAAATAAAATCTGTTAGAAACAAACAAATTAACTATGAAAAATTTTGTTAAGAATCCACGCTAACTGTTCCAGCTAACTGTTCCTAGCTAACTGATTACATTTTATTTATCGCAGTTTATTTATCGCAATTTAATTATCGCACTTTTATTTATCATCATTTAATTTCTGTAATTATTTTACGCACTTTAAATATCGGGACACGTATACAATGTTTTGACATATCATATCGATGCATCTATATATATTATTTGGAATCACCATAGACACTCTATATGCAGTAATGATCGAGTTCTCTTTACAGGGTTGAGGTTGATTCTACAATAATATATATAGTTTGAGTTGTGATCGAGTCTGAGACGTATACGGGTCACGACACGTATTAATTAATTCGTATATTATATATTAAACTATATATGAATTATTGGATTGTTACTGTGGACTATCGACTGTGGACTAATGACATTGGACAATTTAAATGAATTAAAATATTGATTATAACATATGAAACTAAACATTTCTTCAAGATTGCCACTTGATTTCATCTTAAACCTCATTGTATCTCGACGATTACAATCAGCCTTAAAATCTATCATGATTCTTAAAAACACCTCAATCGAGAAGATAAACCAACCGCACTTCATCTACGGAAGAAAAGATTGATGCATATAGTTATGCACCTGAAAAACCCTCAGAAACTGAGTAAACATTTGACACGTATCTGTTCTAGTTCCTTTGACATTGTTATTACCGAAGATCGTTTTGCAATCCCTTTCCAAAGTAGCTAATTTTGTCACAGCTCCAGCAAGTCAACTCCGACTTTTCATCCGAAACAACTTTATTATAACCGCGATATATATGCATACTCTTTATTGTTACTGGGAACCTTTTATATTCCACAATATTACCATCAGCGACTAATCATTCTAAAAACACAATTCTCCTGAAACTACCTCGGTTTGATAACCGATGACCCAGATCAGTTAACTTTGAAAATGCTGACGAAGCAGCATGTTGTAGATGATCTTAATGGCCAAAAGTTTGATGATAAAGAAAGGAGTGTTAGGAACGCTCGATAGAAAATTTAGTACCGAAAAGCGGATTATGCGAAACTATGAAGAAAGCCGTGGACAAATCACAAAGAATAAGTTTGCCTTCAAAGAATCTAAATGATTATGTGCCTGCTGAAATCGTTAGCAAACATCTTATTTCTCATTCTAAACCTTCACAGACAAATCTTCTTCATCATTCATTGATATTAGAAATTCTAAGATATTCTCGTATGTTCTATTATAAATATCCTCCATATTTCTGGCGATATTTTCACAACTATACTTATCTGAGATCATTTATCTCTCCATAATATCTGCAACATAAAAGAAACTGTGTTAGTTTCTAAATTCTGAAACCTTCGAGTTTAAAATATGAATGTTTTGAAGTAGTGTTGGGAACTGAAGCATGGATTAGTATAATATAATGACACTTGATCAACGTCATTATATTACAGTAAGTCATGCTGAGTTTCTAATGAAGCATGATGATTCACAGTACCGTCATCATGTGTCATTTACACGACTCTTACATTCTATCTAATCTCTAAACATATCAAGAGAATATTTTTCTGGATGACTCGGTCTTCTCCAGGGTATTCTGGTAATTTAACAAATCAAAATCGTTCTATTACCATTTTCTTCTTAGAGCATTAGCTATGTTCATTCTGAATTTCATATCTACGAATTCCGGACCATTACTCGCTTGACTCGAAGTCGGGAAGAGAAAACGAAATCATGAAGCTCTGAAAAATAATGAAGAATATAAACTCCGATAATAACCCCGAAATTACAAACCGTGTATATCAATGCAGATAGCAATATAGAGACACGGGAGAATTAGAAACACTATAAACACAAGAGTATAGTAGAAGTAAATAGATTCTTCTGGTGGTAGATGAAAAAGAAGAATGACAGATATAAAAGTTAGGAGTATATCAAGAATCAGGACTGGATGGAGCATATTGATGAATGCTTTAAAGTAAGAATCAAGGGAGAAAGAATAGAAGGTGTGAGTCGTGGAAAATAAGGAAACGAAGGGGTGAATTTATAGTGAAATATCCGACAGAGCAATCGAAACAAGTTATTGCATATAATCAAAGAAGATCCTGATTTCTTTAATCACCAAAGAACCCAATCTTATTACGTAAGATTCTCTTTAAATCCCTTAAATCCCGGAAATCAATCATAACTACGTCATCGGTTAAGACGAATATATTTTACTCATCTCACTTTTTTACGATAGTCTCATTTATATTCTTTGCATAATCGAATCGTTTTATCTACATTACTCAATGATGATAAAACTCCATTATCACCTTATATTTGTCATGAAAACCTTCTTATTGTTATCCATAACAACCTCTATCAAATTTCGGGGACGAAATTTCTTTAACGGGTAGGTACTGTAATGACCCGGAATTTTCCGATCAAATTATACTTATGAGATTAATATTTACATAAATTAAACCATACCAACATGATAAGCAATCCAAATTGTTGAGACTTGTGTTTTTGAAAAGAGTTTTACACAACATTTGACCGTCCAATATGACCGATGATATCACGAACTATATAACATACGATAATTATACGTTTGTGTATATATATGTATTTATATATATTTAACATGATCTAAGGATGGTTTAACATCTCATTGTGTACTAATGACAATGAGTTATAAGTATATTTTGAAACTACTAACTTAAGTTTTCAAAACGATAACTATACGTAACATTCTTTGATATATATACTTATAGTCTATAATGCTTATACATGTATCGTATATATAATGTATTTTATCACTTTTTAAGGACTTAAATACATAAAACAATATAAGTATATTCACAAAAGATAGCTATATTTGAATTCTCGTTCTGTTTCCTCAAGATTTCTATACGTATATCTAGGGTATATGTACCCGTATCATACCCAGCTTCTATACGTATTTACTATTGGTATATACAAATCAAATCAACATCCTAATCAATATTATTACTACCCTAGATATGAGGTAACTAGGATTTTTCAAGTAGTATGAATTATTAGTAAGAAAACAAAATTAGGAATCCTTTTCTTTCTTTATAAACTAAAAACGTTTTTATAAATGAACACCATTTCTTCACTCCATTTTCTCATACCTACACCCTCATTTCTCTCTAAAAATACTCCTAACTTCATACTTGATCATCTCCAAGCATTTTCCCCATCATTTAGCTTCAATTACAAGTCTTAAACACCATAAGAAAACTCTTTCAAGAACATATCAAAATAACCACCCATTTGAAGAAGTTTACTTCCAACCTTTTGATCTAACTCCACTACTCTTTGATTCCAAGATTATTTCTTATCTTTTTCAGTAACTTTGTCCAAGTAACTTGAGGTAGTAACCTTGTTCATAATCTTATTCAATTCATATTCATATAGCTATCTTATTTTATGGTATAAAATTTTAACAACAAGAACATAGTTTGAATGATTTCAAACTTGATCGCAAACTAAATAGATCCTTCTAACTTGACTTTTAAAACACTTCAAGACCTGTAATATATCATAATGATATGCTAACCTAACAAGATATAACTTGGTTTTACAAAGAACATCTTAAAAACTGAATCTACGTCGTCGGAGTGCAACCGGGGGCTGTTTTGGGTTGGATAATTAAAAACCATCTTGAACTTTGAATTGGAAGTTCATGTTCTGGAAAAATGATATTTCTTATGAATATGTTAACACATAAAAATTTCATGGTTTAACTCAAAGTGTAAGTTTTTTTAGAAAAATGATCATTAAATGTTGTTTTTATGATGGAAAATGATCACTTTCATAAGTTTCACCAAAGTTTGACCTATAACCTATGATTTCGAATACAAACTAAGGTATTTTCAGTTCATATTCTTAAAATTTGACTCGATCCAAGGAAGTGGCAAGTTGAACCAACAAAAACGGAGTTGTAATGAAGAAACTACGACTAAAACAAGATTGGGTATCCGAAGCTAGTTTAGCTACGAAAATATTTGGAGAAAAAGTTTTCTAATTAATATGATATTTTATATATAATTACTTATGATTTGATTTTATATATTTCAGGACCACCCGTAAACAACACGAGAAGATTAATCATAAGACCTCATGATTGTACGCAACACGTCATTTGACAACACGGTACTTTATGTACGCAACACGTCATTTGACAACATGGTACCATGGGTCGAGATTAATTCTGATCAATACGAATACGATGGGGTCTTTATTTATTTTATTTAAGCAACTAATTGTGGACCACTAACATCGGACTGCTAACCACGGACTAAGAAAATATTAAAAGTATTAAAATTATATATATATATATATATATATATATATATATATATATATATATATATATATATATATATGTAACGATTACTTAAAAAGAAAATATGTTGATATATTATATATATGGTTAGGTTCGTGATATCTATCGGAGATCAAGTCGAATTAAATACCTTCAAGGCAAAAGTGAGTTTCATTTGCTCCCTTTTTAATTGCTTTTGCAATATATATTTTTGGGCTGAAAATACATGCGCTGCTTTTATAAATGTTTACAAAATAGACACAAGTACTTAAAAATATATTCTACGTTGAGTTGTACCACTGGCATATTTCCCTGTAGCTTGGTAACTACTATTTACATGGGTATTGTAAACGTGAATCCTGTTGATAGATCTATCGGGCCTGACAACCCCAACCGAACTGGACGACCAGTATTCAACGGTTGCACAGTACTTCGTTTTGGTGACTACACTTGGTACGGTGTAGTGAGATTTCATAATAAAGGGAATATGCGACGTTGATTAAATGTTAAGTATGGTTACCAAGTGCTCAACCACTTAGAATGCTTTACATACACTTGATAGTGTATTATGTTTATGATTATGAAATCTTGTGGTCTATTAACATATTGAAATGATTGTTATGATAAACCTATGAACTCACCAACCTTTTGGTTGACACTTTAAAGCATGTTTATTCTCAGGTACGAATTAAGTCTTCCGCTGTGCATTTGCTCAATATAAGGACATTACTTGGAGCCGATCATCGCAATGGGACCAAATGTTGATGACTTCGTCCAGGTGGATTAGGACGGGTCCTTTCATCTGCCCTTTTCGTCATCGTTACCGGAGAACCGTTTATGTTCCACCACATTAGCAGTAAACTTACCAACAACTGTATTGATCTTTGACTTTCCGAAAAATCATTATATTTATCGAAACCCCATCATTTACTCATCCGCATCTTGTAACAAGAACTGACATGCCAATTACCGAGAATCAGCAATCAGTATTTTGAAATCTCGCAGCATGTCTACATCAACAGTTATATGTATACATATAACATTTATCTCTTAGAATTAAGATCTTCCATTTTGAAATTCTGAAAAGCACCCAGTCTACGAATCAATACTCTGAATGTTGAAAAAGTTGAATGAAGCAGCAAAAACTATAAACGACCTTAAGATGATAAAAAATAGTGGCTGAAGAAGCTCAGGAGATGAGAAAATTTGGTACTAAAAAACGGATTGAACAAACCATGAATGAGGCTGTAGACAAATCACAAAGGCTAAACCTGCCTTCAAAGAATCCAAATGACTCAGCATCTACTGAAGTCATTAACGAATACCTTGCTCCTGACTCTAAACCTTTGCGGACAAATCTTCCTCATCAACCTTTGATTTTAGAAATTCTAAGATATCATCGTATCTTTCATTATAAATATTTTCGATATTTCTGAAGATATTTTCATAACTATTTTTATCTGAAATCATCTATCTCTTCGCGCTATCTGCATTACATCATAAAGGAAACTGTTTAGTTTCTATATTCTATAAACTTTCGAGTTTAAATTATGAATGCTTTTGAAGTAGTGTTGGGAATTGAAGCATGATTTAGTATAATATAATGACACTTGATCAACGTGATTATATTACAGTAAGTCATGCTGAGTTTCTGATGATTCACAGACCATAACGTCATCATGTGCCATGTTACACGACTCTTACATTCTACCTAATCTCCAAACATATCAAGAATATATTTTCATGATAGTTCTATCTTTTTCTCGTGACTTCTGGTAATTTGACAAGTCAGATAGAGCTATCATAATTTCTTTCTTAGAACATTAGCTATGTTCGTTTCAAATTTCATATCTATGAATTCTGGACCATTATTTGCTTGACTCGAAGTCGGGAAGAAGAGACAAAAGCATGGAACTCTTAAAAGGAAAATATAAAGCCGACAACAACACATAAATTACAAACCGTACATATCAATATGTATTGCAACGTAAAGGCACAGGAAAATTAAGAACACTATAACCCCAAGGTAATAATAGAAGAAAATAAATTCCTCCGGTGGCAGATGAAAAAGAAGAATGAAGGATACGATAGCCAGGAAAATATCAAAAATCAGAACTGGATTAAGCATATTGACAAATGCTTTAAAGTATGAATTGAGGGAGAAAGAAAAGAAGGTGTAAGCTGTGGAAATAAGGAAACGAAGGGAGTGGATTTATAGTGAAACATCCGACAGAGTAATCAAAACAGATTATTGCATTTAACCAAAGAAGATCCTAATTTCCTTAATTACCGAAGAACCAAACCTTATTACGAATATTTCCTCTAAATTCCTTGAATTCCAGAAATCAACCGTGACTATGTCATCGGTTAAAACGAATCTGCATTTACTCATTTCACTCTTTTTTGATAGCTTCAATTATACTCTTTGCATAATCAAATTGTTTTATCCATATTACTCAATGATGATAAAACTCTATTTATCAACTCATATTCGTCATGAAAACATTTTTATGGTTAGCCATGACAACCTCGATTAAATTTCAGGACGAAATTTCTTTAACGGGTAGGTACTGTGATGACCGGAAAATTTCGACTTATTTAAACCAATTCTCTATATGATTTAATATTTTCGTCATGATAAGCAATGCATTTTGACAAGTTTTATAACTTTTGTAAATGAGTTTTATATAACGGTTAACTACCCTATTTGTCTAACGATTCACGAACGTCATAACTTATGATAATTATATAAACGGAAACATGCAAATAATATTTATATACGAAATGATAAAAATTTACTATTGAATGATACAAATTCAAATTAAAAATTTTACGTATATAATTGTTTTATTTTTATGATGTATTTTTTTTATAATTTATAAGAAAAACGCAATTAAATTAAAAATGTACAAGCTGTAAAGCACAACGTACAACAATGTAACTTAAATAGTTGAATCAAAATTAATTCATTTACTATTTATATGAATAGTAAATGAAACGAAATTAATTAATTTATTATTCACATGAAAGCGACATGATAGAAATTATTAATTATAAGTTACATAATATACCCCTAAAGTATTTGAGAAATACGACTTTTTAAATATTTAATTCAAAATTATTATTATATTATTATACTTTATTCAATATTATTATATTATTATATTTATTATATTATTATAATTAAATTAATAGTATATTATATATCTTTGTTCAGTCAAAAACTAGGAAAACACATATTACGCGTACAAACTTTATAAAAGAATATTTTTACAACTAATTTTATAAAGCTTAAGACCAAAACAGATATATATGTATTCAATTAAAAAAAGTGGAATTTTTACTCATACTTTTACCTGTCAATTATTAGCAACAAGAGTACAAAATACTGGTCCATGAAAACTGTCGGTAGATATTATTGAATTCTAATTCACACGTTTTATTTTTTTATATTATTATATTATTTTAATATTATTATATTATTACTTTATTATATTATTATATTATATTATTATACTATATATATGACTCGATTCAGTTTCTGCAATCCATCATTTTACACATACATACATATATATTACACTGCAAGATCTTATCATTATTATTATTTTATTATTATTATTATTATTAATTATTATTATTATTATTAAGATTATTATTATTATTAATCTTATATAATTATTTATATTAGTTATGTATACTTAAAATACTACGACGAAGTTATGTTCGGGTGATTTACAAACGGGTTTTCAAATGGGTTAAAGCTAAGGAAATTGTGGTATTATCTAAGGAGGTTATGGGTATTGTTCGGGGATATTGTTCGTGAATCAAAGGCCAACCTTGCACTTATCATTTACGTTGCGTCTGCATATTTTTTCCTGCAATATTGAAGCACAATATTAATACGTGAGTTTATAGATCTCGTTTTAAATGCTTTAAATATTTTTGGGCTGAGAATACATGCACTTTATTTTAAATGCAATGGACACAAGTACATACTTAATTATACACTGAGTTTGAACCGAAAATCCCTTACTTCGGTAACTAGTAACTGCCGGTTATAAGAACTGGTGGGCGCGAGTAGTTGTATATGGATCCATAGGGCTTGACATCCCCGTCCGTTCCAGGTATAGAGACCCTAGCCTGAACTATAAAGCGGACGTATGCTATTTGAGTTAATACACGTTGGTTTGCGTGTATTGTACATGTTGGTTGCATGTATGTTAAAACAGGGGTACTTATTATATATACGTTAAGTTTATGTAACATCCCAAAATTTCAAGATAATATTTTATGAGAATTTATCAATGATTCGTTATGTTTAAGTATTTAACTAGCAAAATAAAATAGACAATTCAATAATTTGTTAGTTAAATATTGGCAAGGACTAATCATGCAAAGTATGAAATGAGGTGGTTAGTTAGTGTTAAGGACCACCTAAACTATGTTTTGGTAGGGAGGGACCTAAGTTGCCAACTAGTGAAAGTTTATAAGTATTAAACTAGTCATGAAGCTTCTAGTTCATTTTGGGGAGAAAGTTCAAGAAAGAAAGAAAGAACGGGAGAGAAAGAGATGGAAGAAATTAGGGTTTTCAATAAGTGATCTAACCCTATAACAATCAAGTAAGTCTACAATCAAGGATGCTAGTAGCACAAAGAAGTAAGAAGATCAACATCAACATCCTTTTCTTCATGTTTTTCAAGTTTGAATTCTTAAGAAGAAGTTGAGGTAAAACTAGTAAACTTGAAATTATTGAAGTTTATGCTTAGATCATGATGTAATGGATGTTTTATGAGTTGAGTTAGTGAATTTCGGATTTAAGTGTTATGGTGTATGTCTAAATGGGTTTTGTTAATGAAATGAAAGTATAAGAGTAGATTATGATGGGTTTATGTTATGCTTATGTATAAATATTAGTTTTATAGTATTATGATACATGAATATGCATAATACTAGTTAAAAGATTGTGCATGGGGAAGAAGATGATTATATGTGTAATGAAATAGGTAAATATGATTTTGTGCACATAAGGTGTTTGATAAAATGCTTCAATGAAAATGAAAATTGTAATTTAACAAGAAATGTTATGGATAAGGAGTTTATGATGAGTAATGAAATAATATAGTAGTTATTAATGGTAAAAAGGAGATTAAGAAGGTTAAAGACTAGTAAGTTATGTTGTGCATGAAATGAGGTTAATTAGTTAAGATTAATCTAGTTATGATTGTAAAGATTAAAGGAAAAGTATGATTAATGCGAAATGACAAGATTAGCATTTTGTGTATTAGGTGCTAATCAAGGAAAGGAAGCAACTTGGATGCAAATCGACAAGTGGCAAAGGTGAGTTAAATGGGGGTAATATGGGCGGGTCAAGGGTGATCATGGAATCCATGATCATAAGTTATGTAAAAGAGATGTTTATGATTATTCTATGTTTTTGAGTTTAATTATAGAAGTGTACTTGTAGTTGTTTTGAATACGAGATAGGATGATATGGGTGACTTAATGCTCCCGGATTGCATCCGTGCAAGAGGGTGACGATTAAGTTCACTAGGTAAAGCTTAGACTTTTCGTCTATGTCAAAGTGCAAAGCTTAGACTTCATGTCTATTATAAGGCGAAAAGCTTAGACTTTGTGTCTATGTCAAGGTGTAAAGCTTAGACTTTATGTCTATGTCCATATCACGTGATAAGCTTGGATTTATATCCATGTTAAGTGTAAGCTTGGACGGGGTCCATGTTAAGAGTAAGCTTGGATTTATATCCATGTTAAGTGTAAGCTTGGACGATGTCCATGTTATGTGTAATCTTGAACACACATCTATGATAATGTTTTAAGCTTGAACTATGTACATGTCATGTGCTAAGATTAGACATATGCCTAGGATGCGAGATGATCAAGTCCGAAACACGAAATCAACCTTCGGGTTGGAAGGTTATGGTTACGTTATGATTGTGTTTATGTTTTAAGTTTAAGATATTTATTTACCATTAACTCACTAAGCGTATTGCTTATCCCGTTATGTTGTTAATGTTTGTTAGGTTCTTATGCATCGAGAAGGTATGGGACAACAAGGTTTTAGAGGAGCATTCGGCACTTAGCAAGTGGTATGCAAGTCTCTTATTTGAATCTAGCTTTATGATAATCGCTTATTAACGCCAAGGGTCAAAGGTGTATTAAGATAAAAGATGTTTAAGTTTGTTTATGTGTTATGACGATTAAAACAGGTTGGAACGGAGTTGTTATGCGTTGATAGTCAAACGGGTCACAAGTGTTAATTTGGTTAAAAACTACCATGTCAGGGCCTGATCTCGGGATGGGATTAAAAGATCCCGGAATGGGATCAAAGGTAATTTTCAAAAAATCTGATCAGAACCTGATCCTATAGTGGGATGATGGGATCCCATAGTGGGATCTAAAAAAAAAAAATGTCATCATTTAAGGGCGTTAAAGTTTAGTTACCAAGGTGCTCAATTTCGTAGAATATTTTGATAAACGTTTCTGGATGAAACAACTGAAATCTTGTGATCCACCTTTTATATACAGATTATGCGCAACATTTAAAACTATGAACTCACCAACCTTTGTGTTGAAACTTTAAGCATGTTTATTCTCAGGTTCCTAGAAGTCTTCGGCTATTTGCTTATACGTTATACAAGCTATGTGCATGGAGTCATACATGCTTTATTCGAGAAACTTTGCATTCACAAAATCATCACCATGTATCTTATTTTGATTGCATTGTCAACGGATGTATTATTGTAAACTATTATTTACGGTGATTATCTATATGTAGAAATCATCAGATGTCAAAAACCTTGGAGTTAGATATTCATTTATGGTGTGCCTTTTCAAAAGAATGCAATGTTTACAAAACGTATCATGTAGAGGTCAAAATCTCACTATGAAATCAATGAATAACGTACCACGTCAATAGCGATTTTGGCGGGTCGTTACAGCTCATCATGTTATACTCGCGGGGAAGGAAAAACTAGCAGTTTACGCTTTCGTAGCTACCATTTCACTAGCTCTAGTATTCACCGCCTTTCAAGGAATGGAATATTATCAAGCCCCCTCTACAATTTTGGATTATATATATATATATATATATATATATATATATATATATATATGTAATTTGTTTAATAAATTAATAATAAATGAAAGCTTTAGGAATAAAACACTATGATATGGTTGTTTTGAGAACTTTTTACGTAATGTTAAATTTTAGTACTCCATATTATCTCTTTATACGTATCAAAATATTTTAGGTGTATAAGAGCCAAGTTTTATTTTCGCTCGGGGCTTCTGGATTATTGAGACGATCATGATTATGCTCCACAATTGACGAGTAGTATGTAACCGTGTAGGTAGACAACATTTTAATTGCAGGGTTAAAAGTGTAAAATTAAAAGTTGAGGGACAAATTTCGAATATTTAGCCTAACCTTCCGGGGTTACGGAATAAAGTCAATGACGATAGAAAAAAGCAAAGGGGCCACGAAAATGAATGCAAGATCCAAATCATCCACAAAATAAGAACGGCCCTACCACCTTTTGTAAACGTGTCACGTTTTCCTAATAATATGATTAAAAAAAACTTAAACTTTTGTTTTCGTTACTAAAATATACTCCGTATAGAACAGTTTGTGGTTATCAGTGGCGGATTCAGGAAATTTTTTCACTGGGGGCGAAATTTTTTTCTAAAACGTAGAGATTTTTCTTGGCAAAATATGGAGGTTTTTGGACAAAATATAGAGTTTTTTGAGCAAAATTTAGAGATTTTTTGGCAAAATACGAAGATTTTGGGGCAAAATATGGAGGTTTTGGGACAACATATGAAGGGTTTGGGGCAAAAAAAAATTCCATCGGGGGCAAAATTGAAAAACCGAAAAAATTTATACTAAAAATTGTAAATCCACCGGGGGCGGCCGACCCACCCTGACCCTTCATAGGTCCGCCCCTGTGGTTGATTACTTGGTACATATATAATATCAACGGTATTAAGGACTCCTAATAAATATTAAACCAAACTATAAACGATTTTAAACACATATTAATGACCACTAGAGTGCGTTGGAATCACTGTGTGGCTAGTCGAGTAACTAAAAATAATTAAATCATTGCACACAATGATATTCTCTTGATATTAAAATCAACCCAATGTGATCTTTTGCACATCGCTTTGCGGGGTAGCAAGAGTAAGGGGTTTTAGCGGCCAATCGGTTATGTCCTTGAATTGGTCCGGGTTTCCTCCAGCTAGATTGCTTTGGATGTGTCATATTTTGTTGTCGGGATGCATTTTACTAAACTAAAATACGTTGAAAAGTGATTTTCTATATAGAGATGTATCGATGAGGTATTTGAACTTAACAATGTTTATTCAAAAATTTTTAACTAATGAATTAAACCTATATCATATTAAATTAGATAAATGGTTAAATTTTAATAATTTTTCTAACGACAATTTTTATAATTATCGTCAGCGTACATAAAAAATGCATACAATTATAAAGCCGTCACTTTAAAATCATTATATAACCGCTATCTGCAATAACTTTTTGTACATTCACGCTAACCATTAGAGTCGTTAGTATAAACACTTCAAATTATTATTGTGTACATCACCAGGGTCGGTCCCGAAAATTTAAATACCTAGAACGGGGTGTGAAAAAAGACTCATATGCCGCAACGAATAATATAAGCTATTTATAAAAGCACTTAGACCCTCAAGAATTAATATAAACAGTTTTTAAAAAAATGTCCTTCGAGTCTTGCTATAATGCTAGCAGACTTTGATTTGTTTTTTTTCTGAGATCTTTAATTGTTGTTTTTGGGCATATTATGTTTCGCCTAATACGCTTCAGTTGTGTTACTCTAGTTCACATGTTTTTGAATTCTCCGATTATGTCTATATAAAAAAAATTGTGCCTCTGAAAAACCCTTTGCTCTGAGCGATCAATCACCCCGTTCTTCTTCCGAACCTCCCATGTATACCACAAACCTAATACAAATTATGAAATTCTAATTCAAAACCGATTATTATAATTATTTTGGTTATGTTATGATTTTTTGAATTTTTAGGTATAAACGGTTCAGTTTTGTTTTTTAATTTCAAAATCTGAATTCGGTCCTGGTTTAAATTTTGGGTTTTGCGCAAAATTTTAAAACCGATTTATTAAATTAATCAATTAATCAATGAAAGTGAAAACCAAATCAATTAAAACTCCCGACTAAACTAACTTACTAACTACTCCGTATTATGTACGAGTAAATCATTTTGAGCCATTTTTTTTAATTAAAGTAAAGTCAAAATATCTTTATCAATAAAATTTGAGTAATTTCAATAAATGCTTTTGAATTTCTTACGTGACGGTGAGATTAAAAATTAAAGTGCACAATTACTACTACCAACAAAGCATTAAAAATCAAAATAAGCCACCAATTACTCAACATACAGGTACCATACGCCTCATCACTTGTACATTCACTTTTTTCTTCTTATTATATAAATTAAAGTCCTTCACTTCCCTTCACCCATACTCATATATCTTCTCTATGTGAACATACTGCTGCTGTCTTACAAAACAAGTGAACACTTTGAAGCGATCTCTCAAGCTTCATATTTTATTTTAATTATTATTTAAATATTATATGTTTATTATTAGTGGTTTCTCTCTTTCCTTATAAATAAGGAAGGAGAGAAACGATTAAAAAGTAGTACTACTGGCCTGGTTAAGAAGTATTGTACCGAGTCACCTCAGAAGGAATCGGAAAAAAAGAAAACGAGTTGGGAAACAAAAGCTCATGAATTGGCTGAATAAAATGGTTTTTCCTGTTAGACGAGTTTGGCTTGCTTTTGCTGCACGTGTTAAATCACGTAACAACGGTTAGTTTTTTTTCTTTTTCTTTTTCTTTCTTTTCTTTTCTTTTAGATCACCTAGTTTTGATGTTTTTGTTTATGTGATTGATTAATTAAGAGAATTACTTTACTATTTATCGGAATATATGAAACTTATTTGTTTGGGCTTTAATGTTTTATTGGATTGGATTGAAATTTCAAAATTTAAAACTAGTTGATTTTTGAAAATTTAAGTAACTATTTTACGGCTAATATAATCATTTCTTGAGATTGAGATTGAGATCGAGATTTTTGGTTTGTATTAATGTAAGAGTTAAGTTATTTGATTTATTTTTTTTATTGGGTAAATAGTATAAGAAAATATAACAACTTTACAATGGTCTCGTGGCATAATCCAAGAAAAATAAGAGTGAAATTGTAGGAAATACGGTTATGTAATTTTGGAATGATTATTATATTATTATATTTAAATATGATTAAATTTAATAAAGTAGTTGATCGATTTGTATGTATAAGAAATCATTATAATTTAAAAGGTTACTGCTTGTATTAGATATTTAGCTTATGTAATATTGGAATTATTAGATATACAAAACTATAATTTATTGACCGATGAATACATAATACTCCGTTATATATATATTTAATAAATATGGTTATTAGCATAATTTTCAATATGAAATTCCAACAGGTGATTTGGATTTAACTTCCAGCATAAATATTTAATATTTAATATTTATATTTTTGATTTGAAATATGTAATTTTAAAATTTATATACAATGGTTGAATGTAGCTATTAGTAGTATGTAAAGTCTCGTGATTGTGTTGAAGGCTATCACCATTGTGATGTACATAACTTTACTTTAATGCTTACTTTAGTTTAATTGTGACTTCATTTCTATCATAGATCCTAGTCAAATTGGTTTTCTTTTCATTTTTGAAATCGTTTAATTCTTTTTCTTTTGAAAAATAAAAATTTAAAGTTGTTGATTGTTCTTTAACTTTGTTGCTTAAATTCAAAAGAAAAAAAGATTATTCTTTAACTTTAAATTCAAAAGAAAAAAAGAGAGACTACATATTTGAGAAAATATTGTTTTTTAAAAATAGCAGACATACCAGTAATAAATTGATTAAAAATACTTTGCGAGAAAGAAAAGACAATTGTATTTATTTGAGAAAAATAAACATGGATACCATTAAAATGAATCAAGATACAACGTTTTGAAAGCTAAAAACATACTGTAGTATTTTCCATTTATCTAATAGTTGTATTTTGTTTTATACCAAGAAATTTTTTCCCCATATTTCATATAGGTGTCACGCACATTACTTAACTAAATTATTTTTTACATTTATTTATTTTTGTTTTTTGTTATTTTGTCTATGGCAAATTATCATGGTGCATATTTAGGTAGAATAAGAAAAGTAAACATTAACCTGATTGGATCAAGGTCACCTTTTTCCAGAAGGGGAATAGCATTAGCATACAACCAAGGTTCTAAAAGACACAGTCGGGATGCATCGGTCATGCTTAAAAAATGACGCAACAGTGACGCAACGGAGCATTGACTAACGTTGACTTTTTAAAATAGTTTTATTAAATATATATTTATACAGTATATAATATTATATAGATCAAATATTTAAATATAAACTATATTTACAATAAACATGAACAATTAACAATTATTAACAATATTACAAAAAAAAAAAAAAAAAAATATGGCCGACTTTGACCGACACTGACCGACAACGACTTTTTCCGACTTTTTACCTTTGACCGACTTTTTAGCAACGATGCGTCGATCATGCCTGAAAAACGTGTCGGCCGACACGTCAGCCGACTCGGCCGACTTTTGCAACACTGCATACAACCATTATTCCAATCCACATTCAACACTAGTATATAAAGCAACATTCTTGGTTTTAGTTGAGAAGCTTTATTTTTATATTCTATTCAGCCTTCGTCATCTAATCTAAATTTGATTTAACTACAAATTTTTTTGAGGACTCATCATATTGTTACAGAATATGTTTAAAAACAACTAATTTCTCTCTTAATCTTTGCTAATCATATAGGCTAGTCATCAACCATATGGGACCCATAGCCAATAATAAATACATAAGCATACATCAAACAAAAATTATTAATAGAGACACAACCAAATGGTCTTTGATTGGTTAATATCTTAAGAGAAAGAGACTAATTTGTTTCGACATCTTTGAAAATTTTGGTTTATGAATCAAAAACCATAGTGTAAATATCACACACCCTTATTATGGTATATTTGTTTCGTTTGTTTTGACCAGGTGTCGGGCTTTTGAAGCTGCACGACGATATACAAACATGTGGGTACGAGGATGTTCAAGTAATGTGGGAGATGCTGCACAGAACAGAATCAGAGTTAACATCAAACAGCGCTCGAAAGCGTAAGCAAAAGTCATTTTGGAAGATTTTTGTATGGCACAACAATACGTGTTCATCACCTTTCTCCATTGACCATGCTTAATCAGTATGACTTTGATATGTTTCTTGATGGTCTCTTAAGAATCTAGTGCTAAACAGAGGTGTCCTAGCACGACAATAGAAATGTCGATTTTGTAAATATTTTATGTTCTTTTTTTTTTTTCAAGATCCAAATCAAGTCATACAATCATAAATAAAAAACATCGGTTAAGGCATAAATGTTGTTTATGCAACATTAATGCATGAGATGTCTTATGAATTCACTTGTGTTATTGTGGAACATGTTCGTGGTAAGAAAAATAAGCTTTCGAGAACTCGCCTTTATGTGCACAAAGCATAACAACATAGAGGGGTACACTCATCTTTTTCATTTTCTGAACAATATAAACAGGTATAAACTCACTTATTTTTGAGATTATTATCTATTGTAAGATTCAGTAATAAACAGATTAATACTTGAATATGCAATAAGTTTCAAAAAACACCTATAATCAAGTTTGACTGAACTGATAACGTCATAATCAAACACGAGTTCGTTATGATTCGCGTGTGCAGGATAATGATAGTAAAACATAAACATCTAATCTCTATGATACCCTTTAATATGAGTCATATTTCTTTAAGTTTAATAGGAAATAGTCAACATCTTAATCATCCGTTTTGTTGTCTTAAGATAACGACATTTTACCTATACCCATGCACAAATTGGATTCAAGTCACCATCTGTCACTACATACAAGTGACATTATCACAAAAAGGGTTTTGCTAACGTATGCCCCGTCGCATGTGGCATACGTTAAGGTGCATTTTATGCCCTTGAAATTTTTTTATATATTACTCCGTATTATTGTTTGTATTTAATACTCATTATTTAAGCTAATACTCGCCATTTTTATACATATATTAATATTAGTTACACATTTTGATATTCAATAAAATTACGAGTTTATTAAATGCAAATTAACGTATGACACGGGGGCATAAGTTAGCAAAACCCGAAAAGAGAGCAATCCCAAGATAATAAATAAATGAGTAAATCTATGAAACCGTTAAACCTATTAAGTTACCAGTGTCACCAATTTTTGGTTTTTATAATAAGAGAGAATTGTATACAACTTAACAAAAAGAGCATGTTCATTACTGAATCATTTCATATTAGATTTTTATAACAATATTAGCATAAATTGGAAACAAAAGCCTAATTTACTAACAAAAATGGTATATAAATAAACTCTTTTCTCAGCTTTATATATACTAAACTAATGCAAAACTATCAATTAACAAACTATTAACTACCATCATGGTAATATCAACTGAATTATAACTACTATGACCAAACAGCATAGTAAAGACGTACCATGTTTGGAGTTTTGGACACAAGAGACGAGTAAAAAGCACCAGCGCTAATTCAAGGTGCCTGTAAAATGATAACATCACTAAAACTTATATTCAAAACAGTGAGATAAAACTGAGAAGCGAATTTACCTTGAGCATCAGCCATTGAATCTCTGTATGTACCTATTAAGGGCAATATGAATTCATCTATGCAAATTGTAAGTCAAGTATAACAACAGAGATGTACAACAGATATTACGAGAATATGTTGTTTAAATTTGATATTTCAATCGATTCTTGATGTTGAAAATACATATACAAGAAATCTCGGGTCATGCAGTTTCAACTTTACTAAAACACTGCGGGACAAATTATTCCTGCAAAACTTTTCTAAATTACCCGATTGACTAAATTACAGTAAAAAGAGAAAATGATGCTAATCATACAACAGAGCAACCAAATACGGTCGTTCCTTTTATAACTCCCCGGTGGTTGGCTACCGACAAATGTGGTGTTATCACATTCTGTTAACAAGGCTCTGAAAAGTACGTCCCACGTTGAGGTGCATTTTTGACCCATTTAACACCACGAGCTAACTAAAGATACAGCATTGTTAGATCATAAATTTATGTCATTTTTCAAAAGCCCGTGTACATATTTCCTCGAGCAGTACGGGCCAATCTTCCCCGAGCTGCCAAGGGTTTAGCTCCATGGCAACTCTAAAGTCTAGCATTGATATCGGTTGTTCAGATTCATCTATTTGCGCTTGAAAATGATGACCAGGTCTCATACTGTTGAACTTTGACCCTGATCCTGAACGTGCCCGATTAAGTTCAATACAAGATCTTATTAAACCTTTTAAATACATGTCTAATCCATTGTTGACTGCATTGGCAGAATCCATTGACACACCTTGAACGCCATGTGCTGCAGCAACCGGCTCCATGCGTTCCTTTAATGTTATTGTGTCTAATAAACCGTTGGTGTCAGATACAGCAACAAATTTATTACTAGATGGGGCCCTACGGGGACCACCTATACTCACCGGCCAATAAGGAATCCCAAGTGGAGCATCTAATTTCCTTTCTTTTCTAACTGAAGATTCCGCTTGTTGCGCATGCCTTCGAGTATCGAGTAATAATGCATTGCCGTTCTCGAATACATTATTTAATTCATCTGAATGTTGAACATATGATGACGGGGAAGAATGCGTCATCTTCCCATTTGGCCCAAGAGCACTTTTACAACTTCCACCTCTTCGTTCACGATTTCCGGTTCTAGCTTTCCGTGTAAATGGTGACAAAATGTCCCCATTTGGCACAATTGGAATTGACCCGTTTTGATACAATTCATCATTCAAAGATTTCTTATTACCGTCTGAAACTTTCTCTGTACATGCATTTCTTAAAATGGATCGAATTAACTGATTATGAAGCGGGATCCCATCTCTTCCAACAGTTCTTAAGCAAAGTTTATCAAATTCAGCTTTAGTTAACTTCAAACTCAAAAACTTATTCAAGTAATCAAAGTACTGCTTAGACCTCTCTGGTCCAAGCTTCGTAAGTATTCTACTTTTCAATTCCACAAGATTGATCCGTGATCGCTGTTGCAGTGACGGTGGTTGCATTTCTCAATACAAAACTTCCATAAAACACTAAAAAAATCTCTAACTTTCAATTTCACTACACCAAAACCTAAATTAGGGTTTTTCTACATTTACAAAATTCCCATCTTCCAAAACAAATTCAATCCATCCAACAACAATGCACACAGCAAATACCGAATATACATCATAGAAAAACCCTAATTAGGGTTTCAAAACCAAAAACACATTTCTTAATCAGCTATCTCTCCAAAATATACTCCCCAAATTATTCAAATTCAAATCCAAAATTACACAAACCCTAACCTTAATCACGTCTGCATCACACAAATTCCCTCGATCTTTTTCAACTCAAGGAAAGCTCAAATTCAATTAACTTTACAGAAACTTATAAATTAAGCTAAAGAGGAAATAAATTAAGCAAACAATATAAGTTTCCGATCTAATTGGCTAACTTAAATACACAATTTGAATCAATACAACGGCGTATTGAAAGGATTTAAGCTTAAAATCAACTTAATAGAAAAATAATAATTGGTAACCCTAACCTTGTTATTGAAGCTGTCTAACCAAAATTGAGATTCAGAGAATTAAAGAACAGTTTCGATTTCACACTAAATTCAACTAAATTTGATCGATTGAATACAATAAGCTTTCAATTTGATATCAATGCGATAAAATTTAGGTTTAATTTTACCGCCGCATTTATGTTTTGTGTTGATGGTTGAATTTTGTTACCAGTCGGATTTTGAATCAGGTGTTGAAGAAAGCCCTCTTTGTTTTATTTTCTCTTCAGTTTTTCGTGTTTGTGTCTGGATTAACAATAACTTTTTCTGTTGTTGCAAACTAGCCCTTTCTCTTTAAGAGAATGTCAAATTTTATCAGAAACGTTTTTATCTTTTAAATCTTTTAAAAATATAAGGTATATTTTATTTTAAGAACGCGTTTGTTTGTCTGTTAATTTAATAGGTGAATGTTAAACTGTTCCGCATTTGGTTCATTTTTTATCGATATGATATTAAACCGTTCATCAATCTGTTTTGAATCATTCGGAGTTAAAATACTTTAACTATTCGGCACATTAATTTCCTTTGATATCCCCTTAAATTATATACAGAACAATTATTAATTATATTTATTTATTTATTTATTCATATAAAAGGTTACAGAGATCGATGAATAAATGATAGTTGCCACTATTGATAAGCATATCGATAAGTCTTTCATTCATAGATAATACATAAAGATTAGGCTATTATACTTGCATACTAAAACAAGAAGTATTTGTTCGCCGAAGGGGTAGTTTCGTCATTTTCTATTTAAAAGCAAGACAATTTTATACTGTAAGTTTTATATACGGAATTTAACTAATGGCAACCGTTAAGTTTTATACTGTATTATTCAATACTTTTGAATTTACTAAATATTTGCAGTAGCACTTACGAACTTGCATCATCTTTCTATATCCAAATTGGAAAATCTCCAAAGATATATGCTAATATAAAACGTAACTAAAAAATAATTTATAAAATCACAACAAGACACTCGTAACAAAGCACAAACAGATGCAACAGTAAATCGTACTCATCAACATTTAACATCTGAATTACCACAAGAGATTTCCTTATTGGGAAAAAAGCTACAAACAATAAAGTTTTCTCCTTCTTTAGTCATTTATTCAGATTTAACTTTCAGCTAGGAAAGAATACTTCTAATCTATCAACTTGATTAACACGCAAACTTTCAAGAACAACTTCCTATTAATCACAAAGCCACACTACATCATATTAAATACATATGGATCAACAATGTGCAAGTATTCTTAAAACCTCAAGGTCCAAGATTAAGGGTTGGGCATAGTAACATCTCTCTTACAACCAAACACATTAGTGCAACATAGATAATTACTAGCACAAGAATCACAAACGGGAAGTGATACTTCCATCATCAAATTATATTCTTCCACCATCATTTGGTGTTTTTATTCCAAAAATATCCCTTATTTGATTATATCAAGAAATATTTGTAAGTCATCTTTAAGGGTATTTTAGTACAGTGAAGTGGATCTAGTAAATATGGTGGTGGAAATATCAATACACCATCACAAAACAACATACTTATTTATAACACAAAACAAATAGCATGCATGTAGCAAATATAAAACATGAAGATACACACATGGGATCCACACACAAAAACACACACATAATTCAAATCGATTTAGACTTAGTTCGATCCAATTGTGATGAGGAATCAACAACCTGTCAACCAGTTCAAGCTGAAAGGCGTAGTTGATAGACAATTGGTGAATATTCATGTACTTTCCTTAATCTTTATGGCCTCGCAATGGAACCGGTGAAACACGAGGGGCAGTTGATCACCCTTAAACAAGTGACTATCTTGGTAAGTACTTGCCACCACAAGTTAGCATTATAGTTTACTAAGTACTTGCCACCACAGTAATGGATGGATATTTTATTAGAGTATCTATTTTTAAAATGTACTGGGCTGATGAATAGTGGCAGCTATTGTTTATAGATCAATCAAAGGTGGTTAAGGAGATCGATCACCTATTACAAGTACGTTTTATAGGATGTATTTGCTGCTGAGTGATTGTCGAATATACGAAGAATGTGAATTGATTTAATGCTTAATAAGTGATTACTAGGCTTGTTTTTATAAGGAGAAAAGTACCTACTAGTAGTAGTGAGATAAGATTATGATATATGTATAGTCAGTCTGAGAATTTTGATGTCCTAAACGTGAAGATAAAAAATATGCCTACAACTTAAGGTTGATAAACTTTGTATTACAATTTCAAAATAGATTATTTTAAAATGTTTCCTGTGATTCTAAGCGAAGAAATAGACCTTTAAGAGTTAGGAACATGAGATTTTAGTTACACAACATGTCTCTTTTAGTATATTTATGGGTTAAAGCCAAAAATAAGCTACAAACTTATACAAATGTACCGATGTCACCCATAAACTCATTTCCGTCCTACTGTCGCCTACAAACTTTAAAAAAATGTGCTAATATCAACATTTTATATTTTTGACCTGTTGAATACTAAATTTGACCTGAATTTTTTTTTTTTTTTTTAAAATGAAGATCCAATCCACGAACGACACGTGTTGATTTGATATCTTTTTTTACCGGTTTAGCCGGTAGCAAGTCATTTTTGTTTACATTGGTACACTTTTTGAAAGTTTTTGTTTACATTGATACACTTTTTGAAAGTTTGTAGCCAACAGTAGGACAGAAATGAGTTTGTGGGCGACATCGGTACATTTAAGTTTGTAGCCTATTTTTGACTTTAACCCTATATTTATTGAGTTAGGTTTTGATTTTGAATATAGTAGTAGTTCATGTATCATCCTATATAAAATTTAAAGTATGTCTTGAAAGTTTTCTAAACAAATAATTTAAAGTTAAATATAACTTTCAAAGTTCTTATAGGATATAATAATTTAAATGAAATGAGGTTATGTAATAATCTAAAATAGTATTTCTTGATTATTCGGTGTGTTTTTTTTAACTAAAAAAAGGGCCATAAATTTATTAACTAATAAAAGACAACGAGCTAAGTTGTAAATTTAGTATATATTAAAAAGGCCAAATGAAAATAATTGACTGAAATATAAAGATGTAAAACTTATACATATATTAGTATTATGAAAAAGGTTAAAAAGAAAATATGTTACATGGCCCCACAATCATCTTCCTTGTTCTCATCTTCAAAAATCAATCTGTGGCAACTTATCCTTCATTAAAGCCCAACACGAAAAAATTTCTTTCTTCCAATAGCTTTATTAAAGTATTTTCAATAAAATTATACGACTTTGTAATATTGGCCCCCTTGAAAATAATATGGGCCCCGATCGGTCGATCACAATGCTCACTTATTGGGGCGGCACTGTCAAAATATACAGAGGCGATTCTATGTTAATGGGTGTGGGGTCAAAGGACTCGGCTACTTTGGAAAATTTTTATACTACGTAGTCTTCAAATTGTACAGGAACCCACTAAATTTAAGTATAGGACCCCATATTTTTTTAAAATTTAAGGTTTTTTAGAGGTAAATAACCACTAAAATACTCTTCAAATATAATTTTATTTGAAATTTTTTTTGGAATTCCATTGAGTTTCCATCCTGGAGTCGCCACTGAAAATATACTCCTAAAATAGGATTAAGACTTTTATTATGATTTTTGGTTCGTGATCCACCAGGTTGGGCCAATTAAACTTGGAGATTGGGCCAAACCGTTGCTCGATAGGATTAACACGAATTTACGCAATTTGATATGTGTATCATTATATAAATTAGGAAAATGATATTTCCAACATTAATTTTACTACTTCCACCTAAATTTACTATACTGCCCTTAAATTATGCCTTACACAATTTTCTTATTTGAATTTTATGAAGGACATTTTTGGAAACAAGCGTAAAATGATGGTGGATTTATCAAATTGGGTGTTGGAAGTATCATCTCCCACTTATATAAAACCTACTAGTAATCCACATCAAAAAATGTAAGCAATTCTATTTTTGGCCATTAAGTACAGTTTTTCTATATTAAGTGTATGATACGGGGAATAAGGAGTTTTAATGAAGGTGGCATAAAGACGACGCCTTTTTTTTTTTTTTTTTGGGCAAAAAATAGAAATTAAATAAATATGAATTTTCACAAAAATGTGAAAAAACATCAAATACAAACTGCATCACATGGATTTACAATTAGAATTATCCATGCAATTCGACACATATAATCTAGCATATATGTAACTTACAGGAAACATATTAAAATCCATAAACTTGTAGCAACACACCTTAAAACACATATCCCTTCTGCCAAGAGCATATTATGTCCACCTAAAGCATCCATAATACAACATTCTCCTTGCTGTTATGCCTAACAATTGAATTGTCATGCCCATCAATGTTTGAATTCGTCTTACCTCATACCGAACCAACACTTCTTGAAACTCAACATCCTAAGCCACTAACCCATCTTCAATTATTAAAAACCTTTTATAAAGAGTACTTTATAAATCCACATTAACCTTCTACATGTTTTTTTTACCATGCTATTTTTACTACTACAAAATATGCCATACATTTCCATCCCATATACAGCAACACATATCCCTTTCCATATATCTTTTAGATTTCCAGGAGACACAGAATCACCTTAAATTGTATTTCGAATTTACAAATCAAGACACTCATCCTATGCCCTTTATCATTGTTCCCAGAACTCCCGTAATCCACGTGGCGATCTTCATTGTTTTGATTTAGATGGACGTTCTTCGCTATCAAACATCCCTTCTAAAAACTTACCAAAAACCCCATCGTTCTTCACCTTTTGATTATTCTTAGGGTTTAATAATTTCCTAGTTACCTTAATTGGTTTTCGATTAGAGACAACGGATTGAACTTCACGTGAATTCTCATCATCTTCGATAGACCTATCATCCGAATCAGCGTCCACCTCATCATTCAATTCTCTATATTTTTGCTTCTTTCTTTTATGACCTCTCGAAGCACTCCTGTGGGCAGTAACATTCGACTCTTTTTTAACAAGCGTCTTCGATTTTAAGGAATTTTTCTTGTACAAAGCACACGAAGATCTACAATCTAAGGTGGGGCATGGATGCAAATTCATTTATCGTGTGTGAATCTTGCTGCGCGAAAGAAACTCAGTTCTGTTGGCAGCTCAACATTAAAATTATTATTATCAGGTGCAGACCCATGTTTATTGGGCTTAAGAGGAGACTTGGAACATGTATTGACCAAGGGTTTAATGGGCTTGACCACCAACGGGACGTTAGGAAGTACAGAATTGATATTCTTGGGAGTAGAAGATATATTGGGCTTATTTGTTGAAGACCCATTATTATTCTTATTACATGAAATGGGCCTGTTTGCATTAGGGGAACCAAACGAAAAGCTTTGGTGGCTTGTGCAGTAATGACGTACGGCCCGCCATGGCCGTCACGTGAGACGCATGGCGGTCCTCCTAGCTGGACACTTGGCTTCAGCTCTTGGCTAACGGTACTGCGAAGTCAACCTTGCCTTCAAACCACGGTTATTCCTATGCTACGCTACCCGTAGCGTACCATTAATGACACTGTTGACTTGGTTTACTCAGCTGTTCTCCCGTCCGATAAATTAGGAGAACGTGGAGTAGGTAGTGGGCATGATTAGAGGATTCCAGGAGTGGTAATCGTGGGTTAGTGGGCTGATGGTGGTTATCCTTGGTAATCGTCAATCTTATGCCTATAAATACTAACCATAATCAAGCATTCAGGGCACAATCAACATACACTTACCACACCGATCATTCTTTTAAGCTTACCTTGGAGGCTCGGCAAAAGTCAACCACCACAACACTCTTCATACCCATCACGTCAACAGAAGGAACCCCTTCTAAAGGTTAGTCACTTTACATCACTGCACTCAAGTCGTTTTGGCTTGATCATTTGTCGCCATCCGTGGGACCGATTTGTTCAACGTTTTCGTGTAAGATGACCGAAGGTTCCAACCCACCGCCGCTAACTACCAACGCTGGCAAAGAACCGTATGACCCTTTGAAGCCTAACGACGATAACACATATGAAACTCCAAACGAACCACTCAAACGCACCAGATTGCAGTTTGACGACAATGAAGACGAATCTGACCAACACGACGCGGAGGGGACGGAAAGACCAGAAGGATTCGTTAATCAACTTAATCCCATCAACGGTGAAGAAGCCATACGCTTTCTGGCCAAGGGGGGATTTGTCCTGCCCTCGCTCATGACCAAAGACGGCGGGAAGCCAACAGGCATGTCGAAAGCTCCGCCCCGCAGCTCTATACGCTCGGTAACTGAAACCGTTAAGAGCACCGGCATAACCAGGGAGGAGGCACGCAAGGACTTAATCGAGAACTTGATTCTAGCTGCACCGAAATCTATGAGTGCTCGGGTCGAGCAGCCCGGCGTGGCGGACAAAATGTTAAATAACTCGTACGCTATTATGGGAGGAGACAAAGTAAAGCGGTCGTTCGAGGTTTTCGCGACGTCTGGAAAGTTCACCCGAGAAATAGCTACCCATCCGTTGCCCACAGTACTCACTACCCCCCTCACGCTAGGGATGTATGACGGCAGCGAGGATCCGGAGGACTTTCTGCAACAGTTTGAACACGCTGTCAAGACACAACATTGAGATAACCCCACGGCGTGCCACATGTTCCCGGGGCAGCTCCAGTCCGTTGCGAGGGAGTGGTTCGCCAAATTACCTGCCTTAAGCATAACCAGCTTTACGGATCTCAGAACCAAGTTTGTGCAACGTTTCCAGAACTTTAAACACACAGAACTAACTCATTTAGATGCGCACATCATTAAGATGAGGCCGCGCGAATCTCTGATGAATTTCACTACCCGCTTTACGGCGGAGTGCCAGACGATTCCTGATTTACCGGAGTCGCAGCAGATCTCCGCGTACATTATGTGGATCTGTCAAATTCGGCATTTATCTTTGGTAAAGACTATGAGGCATAAGTTGCCAAAAACGTATGTTGAGGCGGTAAAAATGGTAAGGGACTATGTGCGGTCCGAGGAGTTTACTGACGCCGCCATTGGGGATCACAGGTCGACGGACCGAAGTCACAAAGATGACAAAGGTAATGGTAAAGGAAATGCAGGTAACAAGTACAAAGGAAGCGGAGGCGGGGGAAGCGGAGGATATGGACGCTCCAGCCATAAGTCTGAAAATCGTAACAGCTACCGTCCATATGAACGGTACGTCTCCAAAAGGTTGTCACCTGAGGAGGAAAGTCTGGTGAAGTCATTATCAAAAACGCCAAAGGAAATTTTGGCAACAGAGGAGGTAAGCAAGCATTTTCCACCGCCGAAGCCGATGCAGCCGCGCTTCGCTGTCGATGAAAGCAAATGGTGCATTTTCCATGAAGATAAAGGTCACGACGCTGGCGACTGCAGGGAACTCAAGAAAGTAATAGTCGAACGATTGAAGCTTGGAGAATTCGGCCATCTGAAACCGTCACGTGTCAAAACTCCCGGGACGAAGAAATTTGCATGGCAACGGGGGAAAGAAAAGGCTCCAAAAAAACATATCCATATGATACAGATGTGGCATTCTGGCCACGTTTGAAAGGCAGAAGTTTTGGAAGAATGGGAATGCGCCCCTATCAGATTCCCCGCTTTCTGGCGGGTCTGTCTTACTGACTTTCCCATTACGATAACCACAATGGTAGGGCATTACAAGGTTTCCAGAATTTATGTGGACACGGGCAGCGCAGTCGATGTCTTGTACGAGCATTTTTTCCTGCAACTACCGCAAGACATACAGGATAGGTTGAAGCCGCCACTTCATCCCATTGCTGGATTCACGGGTGAAACTACTTGGCCTCTTGGCCAGGTGATATTGACATTACGCTAGAGGAAAACGAAAGGCGATGAACGGTGGCTCTGAATTTTGTGGTAGTTAGGAGTCAATCAAAATATAACATTATTATGGGACGGGAAGCGCTATGCGAGTTTAGCGCGATAGTCTCCACTGTGCATGGAATGATGAAATTTCTAAACCCATTGGGCGTTGCGACCGTTTTCTATGACTGAGTACCGATTGTAGGTCAGGTTGAACAACCGAAGCATTAGGCGGCGCCGATTGAACAAGGGGGAACGTTATCATCAATCACTCTTTTCCTGAAAAAGTTGTGCAAATTGGGAACACGCTTTCCAGCCAAACGAAAAGCGCGTTATGCGAACTTTGGGCAAACAACGCAGATGTATTTGCATGGCAGGAGTTGGACATGACAGGGGTGCCGCGTAGAGTTGCTGAACACCGTTTAAATGTTAACCCAAGTTTGACGCCGGTACGGTAAAAGAAACGAGGTATGGCGCCGGAGCGCAACGTCTTCCTTAGAAACGAAGTGGAGAAGTTAGTGCAAGCTGACATATTGAGGGAAGTAAAGTACCAGACGTGGGTTGCCAATCCGGTGCTAGTTAAAAAAGCGAACGGATCGTGGAGGATGTGTGTAGACTTTAAAGACATCAATAAAGCTTGTCCCAAGGACAATTATCCGTTGCCTGAGATTAACTGGAAGGTGGAATCGTTGACCGGTTTTCGTTTCAAGTGTTTCCTTGATGCCTACAAGGGTTATCACCAAATCCAAATGACGGAACGCAACGAAGATAAAACTGCGTTCCACACAGATCAGGGTATCTTTTGTTACAAAAAGATGCCTTTTGGATTGAAGAATGCAGGCGCAACGTACCAGCGATTAATTGACGCTGCGTTTAAAGAACAGATCGGTCGAAATGTGGAAGCATACGTTGACGATATCGTGATCAAAAGCCATACCGAAACGGATCTTCTGAAAGACATACAAGAAATGTTCGATTCATTACGAAAGATTAACATGAAGCTAAATTCAGATAAGTGTAGTTTTGGATTCGAGGAAGGGAAATTCTTGGGACACGTTGTCACGACGCGTGGTATCAGGGCAAATCCTAAGAAAATTCAAGCTATTGATGAAATGGCACTACCAAGAACAAGAAAGGAGGTACAAAGATTAAACAGCAAGCTGGCGGCACTGTCTAGGTTCCTGTCATAGGCGGTAGAAAGATCGTTACTGATATGGCCAAAACGGACGACTTTATTTGTGCGGTGTCGTTAGGCCGCAACATGAAATGTCCCGTTCATATTGATTATAAACGTTCCATATTAATTGATTTCGTTGCAAGGTTTTGACCTCTATATGAGACGTTTTTCAAAGACTGCATTCGTTTTTAAAAACAAACCATAACCTTTATTTTATCGACAAGGTTAAAAGAACACCACCTAGATTATCCAGAAATGATAATCTAAAAAAAATCACACTTATACACTACCAATACATATTGGTTTACAATATTAATATATTACAACAAAATAAATCTCGAATGCAGTTTTAAACAATATTATACATACATGCTGACACCAAATCTTGTCCATATTTTAGCATGCAACAGCGGAAGCTCTTAATAATCACCTGAGAATAAACATGCTTTAAACGTCAACAAAAATGTTGGTGAGTTATAGGTTTAACCTATATATTTATCAATCGTAATAATAGACCACAAGATTTCATATTTCAATATACATCCCATACATAGAGATAAAAATCATTCATATGGTGAACACCTGGTAACCGACATTAACAAGATGCATATAGAATATCCCCATCATTCTGGGACACCCATCGGACATGATAATTTCGAAGTACTAAAGCATTCCAAATTCCATAATGGGGCTTGTTGGGCCCGATAGATCTATCTTTAGGATTCGCATCAATTTGGGGGTCTGTTCCCAAATTCTTAGGCTACCAAGCTAAAAATGGGCATATTCGGCTTCGATCATTCACCCATATAATGTAGTTTTATTTACTTATGTCTATTTCGTAAAATATTTATAAAATTGCATGTATTCTCATCCCAAAAATATTAGATTTTAAAAGTGGGACTATAACTCACTTTCACATATTTTTACTTCGTCGGGAAGTAAGACTTGGCCACTGGTCGATTTACGAACCTGTAACAAATATGTACATATATATATCAAGGTATGTTCAAAATATATTTACAACATTTTTAATACATTTTACTGTTTTAAGTTTGTTAAGTCAGCCGTCCTCGTTAGTAACCTACAACTAGTTGTCTACAGTTAGATGTACAGAAAATAAAGTAATATATATTATCTCAAATTAATCCACGACCTCGTGTATACAAGCCTCAGGCTAGATCACAACTCAAAGTATATATAATATTTTGGAATCAACCTCAACCCTGTATAGCTAACTCCAACATTACTGCATATAGAGTGTCTATGGTTGTTCCGAAATATATATATATATATATATATATATATATATATATATATATATATATATATATATATATATATATATATATATATATATATAGATGGGTCGATATGATATGTCAAAACATTGTATTCGTGTCTATGGTATCCCAAGATTACATAATATATTAGAATACATGTATAATACAATATGAGTTAGCTAGGATATGATTAATATAGATTTGTTACCAATTTTCACGTAGTTACAACAAGCAAAATTATCCAATCTTGTTTTACCCATAACTTCTTCATTTTAAATCCGTTTTGAGTTATTAAAATTGCTATGGTTTCATTTTGAATTTAAGTTTATGAATATAAACAGAAAAAGTATAATTTTATAGTCAGAACTACAGGTTACAAGTCATTTTTGTAAAGGTAGTCATTTCAGTCGAAAGAACGACGTCTAGATGACCATTTTGGAAAACATACTTCCACTTTGAGTTTAACCATGATTTTTGGATATAGTTTCATGTTCATAAGAAAAATAATTTTCCCAGAAGAACAACTTTTAAATCAAAGTTTATCATAGTTTTTAATTAACTAACCCAAAACAGCCCGTGGTGTTACTACGACGGCGTATATCCGGTTTTACGGTGTTTTTCGTGTTTTCAGGTTTTAAATCATTAAGTTAGCATATCATATAGATATAGAACATGTGTTTAGTTTATTTTAAAAGTCAAGTTAGAAGGATTAACTTTTGTTTGCGAACAAGTTTAGAATTAACTAAACTATGTTCTAGTGATTACAAGTTTAAACCTTCGAATAAGGTAGCTTTATATATATGAATCGAATGATGTTATGAACATCATTAATACCTTGGGTTTTGTGGATAAACCTACTGGAAATTAGAAAAATAGATCTAGCTTCAAAGGATCCTTGGATGGCTTGAAAGTTCTTGAAGTAGAATCATGACACGAAAACAAGTTCAAGTAAGATTTCCACTCGAAATAAGATTGTTATAGTTATAGAAATTGAATCAAAGTTTGAATATGAGTATTACCTTGTATTAGAAAGATATCTTACTGTAAATAAGAAAGATTTCTTGAGGTTGGATGATCACTCAAAGTGGATTTGCAAGATTGGAAGTAAGCTAGCAAACTTGGAAGTGTTGTTGGTGTGTTCTTGAGTAGTTGTTTTATAACTTGGTTTATGTATGGATTTATGAACTAGATTGAGCTATATTTTGTTGAAGATGATTAAGAACACTTAGAACAAAGGAATAACACTTGAGAGAGATTAATTTGATTCAAGAGAATTGCAAAGTGAATGTGTTTGTGAAAGTACTACTTCACATGAAATTGGTGTTCCCATATAGGCTCCATTAGTTTGTAATTTTGTGAGATATTTTATGCTAGAAGTTAAATGATGGTTCCCACATGGTTAGGTAACTCACAAGGGATGCTAAGAGTTGATCATTGAAGTGTATATACCAATAGTAAATACATTTAGAAGCTAGGTATTGTACGAGTACGAATATGAGTGCATACGAGTAGAATTGTTGATGAAAATGAACGAGGATGTAATTGTAAGCATTTTTGTTAAGTAAAAGTACTTTGATAAGTGTCTTGAAGTCTTTCAAAAGTGTATGAATACATATTAAAACACTACATGTATATACATTTTAACTGAGTCGTTAAGTCATCGTTAGTCGTTACATGTAAGTGTTGTTTTGAAACCTTTAAGTTAACGATCTTGTTAAATGTTGTTAACCCATTATTTATTATATCTAATGAGATATTAAATCATTACATTATCATGATATAATGATGTATTAATATATCTTAATATGAAATATATACATTAAAATGTTGTTACAACGATAATCGTTACATGTATGTCTCGTTTCGAAATCCTTAAGTTAGTAGTCTTGTTTTTACATATGTAGTTCATTGTTAATATACTTAATGAGATATATACTTATCATAATATCATGTTAACTATATATATATATATATATATATACATATGTATATACATACATATGTGTATATATATATATATATATATACACATATATATATATATATATATATATATATATATATATATATATATATATATATATATATATATATATATATATATATATATATATATCCATATATATGTCATCATATAGTTTTTACAAGTTTTAACGTTCGCAAATCGCCGGTCAACTTGGGTGGTCAATTGTCTATATGAAACCTATTTCAATTAATCAAGTCTTAACAAGTTTGATTGCTTAACATGTTGGAAACACTGAATCATATAAATATCAATTTCATTTAATATATATAAATATGGAAAAGTTCGGGTCACTACAGTACCTACCCGTTAAATAAATTTCGTCCCAAAATTTTAAGCAGTTGGAGGTGTTGACGTATCTTCTGGAAATAAGTGCGGGTATTTCTTCTTCATTTGATCTTCTCGTTCCTAGGTGAACTCGGGTCCTCTACGAGCATTTCATCGAACCTTAACAATTGGTATCTTGTTTTGCGTAAGTCTTTTAACCTCACGATCCATTATTTCGACGGGTTCTTCGATGAATTGAAGTTTTTCGTTGATTTGGATTTCGTCTAACGGAATAGTGAGATATTCTTTAGCAAAACATTTCTTCAAATTTGAGACGTGGAAAGTGTTATGTACAGCCACGAGTTGTTGAGGTAATTCAAGTCTGTAAGCAACTGGTCCGACACGATCAATAATCTTGAATGGTCCAATATACCTTGGATTTAATTTCCCCCGTTTACCAAATCGAACAACGCCTTTCCAAGGTGCAACTTTAAGCATGACCATCTCTCCAATTTCAAATTCTATATCTTTTCTTTTAATGTCAGCGTAGCTCTTTTGTCGACTTTGGGCGGTTTTCAACCGTTGTTAAATTTGAAGACCTGCACTTTCTACCATAAAGTGCTTCAAACGGCGCCATCTCAATGCTTGAATGGTAACTGTTGTTGTAGGAAAATTCTGCTAACGGTAGGTGTCGATCCCAACTATTTCCGAAATCAATAACACATGCTCGTAGCATGTCTTCAAGCGTTTTTATCGTCCTTTCGCTTTGCCCATCAGTTTGTGGATGATAGGCAGTACTCATGTCTAGACGAGTTCCTAATGCTTGCTGTAATGTCTGCCAGAATCTTGAAATAAATCTGCCATCCCTATCAGAGATAATAGAGATTGGTATTCCATGTCTGGAGACGACTTCCTTCAAATACAGTCGTGCTAACTTCTCCATTTTGTCATCTTCTCTTATTGGCAGGAAGTGTGCTGATTTGGTGAGGCGGTCAAATATTACCCAAATAGTATCAAAACCACTTGCAGTCCTTGGCAATTTAGTGATGAAATCCATGGTAATGTTTTTCCATTTCCATTCCGGGATTTTGGGTTGTTGAAGTAGACCTGATGGTTTCTGATGCTCAGCTTTGACCTTAGAACACGTCAAACATTCTCCTACGTATTTAGCAACATCGGCTTTCATACCCGGCCACCAAAAATGTTTCTTGAGATCTTTGTACATCTTCCCCGTTCCAGGATGTATTGAGTATCTGATTTTATGAGCTTCTCTAAGTACCATTTCTCTCATATCTCCAAATTTTGGTACCCAAATTCTTTCAGCCCTATACCGGGTTCCGTCTTCCCGAATATTAAGATGCTTCTCAGATCCTTTGGGTATTTCATCCTTTAAGTTTCCCTCTTTTAAAACTCCTTGTTGCGCGTCCTTTATTTGAGTTGTAAGGTTAGTGTGAATCATTATATTCATAGTTTTTACTCGAATGGGTTCTCTGTCCTTTCTGCTCAAAGCGTCAGCTACCACATTTGCCTTCCCCGGGTGGTAACTGAAATGTCCCGTTCTTATTGATTAAAAATGTTCCATATTAATTGATTTCGTTGCGAGGTTTTGACCTCTATATGAGAAGATTTTCAAAGACTGCATTCATTTTTAAAACAAACCATAACCTTTATTTCATAAATAAAGGTTTAAAAAGCTTTACGTAGATTATCAAATAATGATAATCTAAAATATCTTGTTTACACACGACCATTACATAATGGTTTACAATACAAATATGTTACATCGAAATCAGTTTCTTGAATGCAGTTTTTACACAATATCATACAAACATGGACTCCAAATCTTGTCCTTATTTTAGTATGCAACAGCGGAAGCTCTTAGTATTCACCTGAGAATAAACATGCTTTAAACGTCAACAAAAATGTTGATGAGTTATAGGTTTAACCTATATATATCAAATCGTAACAATAGACCACAAGATTTCATATTTCAATACACATCCCATACATAGAGATAAAAATCATTCATATGGTGAACACCTGGTAATCGACATTCACAATATATATATATAAGAATATCCCCATCATTCCGGGATCCTCCTTCGGACATGATATAAATTTCGAAGTACTAAAGCATTCGGTACTTTGGATGGGGCTTGTTGGGCCCGATAGATCTATCTTTAGGATTCGCGTCAATTAGGGTGTCTGTTCCCTAATTCTTAGATTACCAGACTTAATAAAAAGGGGCATATTCGATTTCGATAATTCAACCATAGAATGTAGTTTCGTGTACTTGTGTCTATTTTGTAAATCATTTATAAAACCTGCATGTATTCTCATCCCAAAAATATTAGATTTTAAAAGTGGGACTATAACTCACTTTCACAGATTTTTACTTCGTCGGGAAGTAAGACTTGGCCACTGGTTGATTCACGAACCTATAACAATATATACATATATATCAAAGTATGTTCAAAATATATTTACAACACTTTTAATATATTTTGATGTTTTAAGTTTATTAAGTCAGCTGTCCTCGTTAGTAACCTACAACTAGTTGTCCACAGTTAGATGTACAGAAATGAATCGATAAATATTATCTTGAATCAATCCACGACCCAGTGTATACATATCTCAGTATTGATCACAACTCAAACTATATATATTTTGGAATCAACCTCAACCCTGTATAGCTAACTCCAACATTCACATATAGAGTGTCTATGGTTGTTCCGAAATATATATAGATGTGTCGACATGATAGGTCGAAACATTGTATACGTGTCTATGGTATCTCAAGATTACATAATATACAATACAAGTTGATTAAGTTATGGTTGGAATAGATTTGTTACCAATTTTCACGTAGCTAAAATGAGAAAAATTATCCAATCTTGTTTTACCCATAACTTCTTCATTTTAAATCCGTTTTGAGTGAATCAAATTGCTATGGTTTCATATTGAGCTATATTTTATGAATCTAAACATAAAAAGTATAGGTTTATAGTCAGAAAAATAAGTTACAAGTCGTTTTTGTAAAGGTAGTCATTTCAGTCGAAAGAACGACGTCTAGATGACCATTTCAGAAAACATAATTCCACTTTGAGTTTAACCATAATTTTTGGATATAGTTTCATGTTCATAATAAAAATCATTTTCCCAGAATAACAACTTTTAAATCAAAGTTTATCATAGTTTTTAATTAACTAACCCAAAACAGCCCGCGGTGTTACTACGACGGCGTAAATCCGGTTTTACGGTGTTTTTCGTGTTTCCAGGTTTTAAATCATTAAGTTAGCATATAATATAGATATAGAACATGTGTTTAGTTGATTTTAAAAGTCAAGTTAGAAGGATTAACTTTTATTTGCGAACAAGTTTAGAATTAACTAAACTATGTTCTAGTGATTACAAGTTTAAACCTTCGAATAAGATAGCTTTATATGTATGAATCGAATGATGTTATGAACATCATTACTACCTCAAGTTCCTTGGATAAACCTACTGGAAATGAGAAAAATAGATCTAGCTTCAAAGGATCCTTGGATGGATTGAAAGTTCTTGAAGCAGAATCATGACACGAAAACAATTTCAAGTAAGATTTCCACTCTAAATAAGATTGTTATAGTTATAGAAATTGAATTAAAGTTTGAATATGATTATTACCTTGTATTAGAAAGATAACCTACTGTAAGTAACAAAGGTTTCTTGATCTTGGATGATTACTTGGAATGGATTTAGAAAACTTGGAAGTAAACTTGCAATCTTGGAAGTATTCTTGATTTTATGAAACTAGAACTTTTGGAATTTATGAAGAACACTTAGAACTTGAAGATAGAACTTGAGAGAGATCAATTAGATGAAGAAAATTGAAGAATGAAAGTGTTTGTAGGTGTTTTTGGTCGTTGGTGTATGGATTAGATATAAAGGATATGTAATTTTGTTTTCATGTAAATAAGTCATGAATGATTACTCATATTTTTGTAATTTTATGAGATATTTCATGCTAGTTGCCAAATGATGGTTCCCACATGTGTTAGGTGACTCACATGGGCTGCTAAGAGCTAATCATTGGAGTGTATATACCAATAGTACATACATCTAAAAGCTGTGTATTGTACGAGTACGAATACGGGTACATACGAGTAGAATTGTTGATGAAACTGAACGAGGATGTAATTGTAAGCATTTTTGTTAAGTAGAAGTATTTTGATAAGTGTCTTGAAGTCTTTCAAAAGTGTATGAATACTTTCAAAAGTGTATGAATACATATTAAAACACTACATGTATATACATTTTAACTGAGTCGTTAAGTCATCGTTAGTCGTTACATGTAAATGTTGTTTTGAAACCTTTAGGTTAACGATCTTATTGAATGTTGTTAACCCATTGTTTATTATAACAAATGAGATGTTAAATTGTTATATTATCATGATATTATGATATATAATATATCTTAGTATGATATATATACAGTTAAATGTCGTTACAACGATAATCGTTACATATATGTCTCGTTTCGAAATCATTAAGTTAGTAGTCTTATTTTTACATATGTATTTCATTGTTAATACACTTAATAATATATTTACTTATCATTTAACATAATTAACCAAGTGTATCAATATCTTAATATGATTCATATGTACCTAGTAAGACGTTGTTATAACGATAATCGTTATATATATCGTTTTCGAGTTTCTTAAATTAATAGTCTCATTTTTATGTATATAACTCATTGTTAAAATACCTAATGAGATACATACTTATAATAAAATCATGTTAACTATATATATAACCATATATATGTCATCGTATAGTTTTTACAAGTTTTTAACGTTCGTGAATCACCGGTCAACTTGGGTGGTCAATTGTCTATACGAAACCTATTTCAATTAATCAAGTCTTAACAAGTTTGATTGCTTAACATGTTGGAAACACTTAATCATGTAAATAACAATTTCATTTAATATATATATATATATAAACATGGAAAAGTTCGGGTCACTACAGTACCTACCCGTTAAATAAATTTCGTCCCGAAATTTTAAGCAGTTGGAGGTGTTGACGTATCTTCTGGAAATAAATGCGGGTATTTCTTCTTCATCTGATCTTCATGCTCCCAGGTGAACTCGGGTCCTCTACGAGCATTCCATCGAACCTTAACAATCGGTATCTTGTTTTGTTTAAGTCTCTTAACCCTACGATCCATTATTTCGACGGGTTCTTCAATGAATTGAAGTTTTTCATTGATTTGGATTTCGTCCAACGGAATAGTGAGATCTTCTTTAGCAAAACATTTCTTCAAATTTGAGACGTGGAAAGTGTTATGTACAGCCGCGAGTTGTTGAGGTAGCTCCAGTTGGTAAGCTACTGGTCCGACACGATCTATAATCTTGAATGGTCCAATGTACCTTGGATTTAGTTTCCCCCGTTTACCAAATCGAACAACACCTTTCCAAGGTGAAACCTTAAGCATGACCATTTCTCCAATTTCAAACTCTATATCTTTTCTTTTACTGTCCGCGTAACTCTTTTGTCGACTCTGGGCGGTTTTCAATCTTTGTTGAATTTGGATGATTTTCTCGGTAGTTTCTTGTATTATCTCCGGACCCGTAATCTGTCTATCCCCCACTTCACTCCAACAAATCAGAGACCTATACTTTCTACCATAAAGTGCTTTAAACGACGCCATCTCAATGCTTGAATGGTAGCTGTTGTTGTAGGAAAATTCTGCTAACGGTAGATGTCGATCCCAACTGTTTCCGAAATCAATAACACAAGCTCGTAGCATGTCTTCAAGTCTTTGTATCGTCCTTTTGCTCTACCCATCAGTTTGTGGATGATATGCAGTACTCATGTCTAGACGAGTTCCCAATGCTTGCTGTAATGTCTGCCAGAATCTTGAAATAAATCTGCCATCCCTATCAGAGATAATAGAGATTGGTATTCCATGTCTGGAGACGACTTCCTTCAAATACAGTCGTGCTAACTTCTCCATCTTGTCATATTCTCTTATTGGCAGGAAGTGTGCTGACTTGGTGAGACGATCAACTATTACCCAAATAGTATCATAACCACTTGCAGTCCTTGGCAATTTAGTAATGAAATCCATGGTAATGTTTTCCTATTTCCATTCCGAGATTTCAGGTTGTTGTAGTAGACCTGATGGTTTCTGATGTTCAGCTTTGACCTTAGAACACGTCAAACATTCTCCTACATATTTAGCAATATCGGCTTTCATACCTGGCCACCAAAAATGTTTCTTAAGATCCTTGTACATCTTCCCCGTTCCAGGATGTATTGAGTATCTGATTTTATGAGCTTCTCTAAGTACCATTTCTCTCATATCTCCAAATTTTGGTACCCAAATTCTTTCAACCCTATACCGGGTTCCGTCTTCCCGAATATTAAGATGCTTCTCCGATCCTTTGGGTATTTCATCCTTTAAATTTCCCTCTTTTAAAACTCCTTGTTGCGCCTCCTTTATTTGAGTAGTAAGGTTAGTGTGAATCATTATATTCATAGATTTTACTCGAATGGGTTCTCTGTCCTTTCTGCTCAAGGCGTCGGCTACCACATTTGCCTTCCCCGGGTGGTAACGAATCTCAAAGTCGTAATCATTCAACAATTCAATCCACCTACGCTGCCTCATATTCAGTTGTTTCTGATTAAATATGTGTTGAAGACTTTTGTGGTCGGTATATATAATACTTTTGACCCCATATAAGTAGTGCCTCCAAGTCTTTAATGCAAAAACAACCTCGCCTAATTCCAAATCATGCGTCGTATAATTTTGCTCGTGAATCTTCAATTGTCTAGACGCATAAGCAATCACCTTCGTCCGTTGCATTAATACACAACCGAGACCTTGCTTTGATGCGTCACAATAAATCACAAAATCATCATTCCCTTCAGGCAATAACAATATAGGTGCCATAGTTAGCTTTTTCTTCAATAATTGAAACGCCTTCTCTTGTTCATCCTTCCATTCAAATTTCTTCCCTTTATGCGTTAATGCAGTCAAGGGTTTTGCTATTTTGGAGAAATCTTGGATGAATCTTCTGTAGTAACCAGCCAATCCTAAAAATTGACGTATATGCTTCGGAGTTTTTGGGATTTCCCACTTTTCAACGGTTTCGATCTTTGCCGGGTCCACCTGAATACCTTCTTTGTTCACTATGTGACCGAGGAATTGAACTTCTTCCAACCAAAATGCACACTTTGAAAACTTAGCGTACAGTTTTTCTTTCCTCAATACTTCTAGCACTTTTCTCAAATGTTCTTCGTGCTCTTGATCATTCTTTGAGTAAATAAGTATGTCATCGATGAAAATAATGACAAACTTGTCAAGATATGGCCCACACACTCGGTTCATAAGGTCCGTGAACACAGCTGGTGCGTTAGTCAATCCAAACGGCATAACCATAAACTCGTAATGACCATAACGCGTCCTAAAAGCAGTTTTTGGAATATCATCCTCCTTTACTTGCATTTGCTGATATCCAGAACATTAATCGATCTTCGAATAAACCGACGAGCCTTGTAGTTGATCAAATAAGTCGTCAATTCTCGGCAGTGGATAACAGTTTTTGATGGTAAGTTTGTTCAACTCTCTGTAGTCAATACACAACCTAAATGTACCATCCTTCTTCTTGACAAACAAAACAGGAGCTCCCCATGGTGATGTGCTTGGTCGAATGAAACCACGTTCTAATAGTTCTTGCAGTTGGCTTTGCAGTTCTTTCATCTCGCTGGGTGCGAGTCTATAAGGAGCACGAGCTATTGGTGCAGCTCCTGGTACAAGATCTATTTGAAATTCAACAGATCGATGTGGAGGTAGTCCCGGTAATTCTTTCGAAAATACATCGGGAAATTCTTTTGTGACGGGAACATCATTGATGCTCTTTTCTTCAGTTTGTACTTTCTCGACGTGTGCTAGAACAGCATAGCAACCTTTTCTTATTAGTTTTTGTGCCTTCAAATTACTAATAAGATGTAGCTTCATGTTGCCCTTTTCTCCGTACACCATTAAGGGTTCTCCTTCTTCTCGTACAATGCGAATTGCATTTTTATAACATACGATCTCTGCTTTCACCTTCTTCAGCCAGTCCATGCCAACTATTACATCAAAAATCCCTAACTCTACTGGTATCAAATCAATCTTAAATATTTCGCTACCCAGTTTAATTTCTCGATTCTGACATATATTATCTGCTGAAATTAATTTACCGTTTGCTAATTCGAGTAAAAATTTACTATCCAATGGCGTCAATGGACAACTTAATTTAGCACAAAAATCTCTACTCATATAGCTTCTATCTGCACCCGAATCAAATAAAACGTAAGCAGATTTATTATCAATAAGAAACGTACCCGTAACAAGCTCCGGGTCTTCCTGTGCCTATGCCGCATTAATATTGAAAACTCTTCCGCGGCCTTGTCCATTCGTGTTCTCTTGGTTCGGGCAATTTCTAATAATGTGGCCCGGTTTTCCACATTTATAACAAACTACATTGGCATAACTTGCTCTGACACTACTTGCTCCGCCATTACTCGTTCCGACACCATTTGTTCCTTTCGTTCTTTTAACCCCTGGTCCGTAGACCTCACACTTCGCCGCGCTATGACCATTTCTTTTACACTTGTTGCAAAATTTGGTGCAGAACCCCGAGTGATACTTTTCACACATTTGGCATAGCTGCTTCTGATTGTTGTTGTTGTTGCGGTTGTTATTGTTGTTAGGATGATTGTTGTAGTTGCTGTTGTTGTTGTTGTTGTTGTTATTGTTGTTGTTGTTGTTGTTGTTGTTGTTGTTGTTGTTGTTGGGCCATTTGTTGTAGTTGCGATTGATGTTGTGATTGTTGGGATAATTGTTGCGATTATTATTGTAATTGCTGTTGTTGTTGTATTGGTGATTCTTATCACCGTTTTCCTCCCACTTTCTTTTGACTTGCTTCACATTGGCCTCTTCAGCCGTCTGTTCTTTAATTCTTTCCTCAATCTGGTTCACTAGTTTGTGAGCCATTCTACATGCCTGTTGTATGGAGGCGGGCTCGTGTGAACTTATATCTTCTTGGATTCTTTCCGGTAATCCTTTCACAAACGCGTCGATCTTCTCTTCCTCATCTTCGAACGCTCCCAGACACAATAGGCACAATTCTGTGAATCGTCTTTCGTACGTGGTAATATCAAATCCTTGGGTTCGTAACCCTCTAAGTTCTGTCTTGAGCTTATTGACCTCGGTTCTGGGACGGTACTTCTCGTTCATCAAGTGCTTGAATGCTGACCACGGTAGTGCGTACGCATCATCTTGTCCCACTTGCTCTAGATAGGTATTCCACCATGTTAACGCAGAACCTGTGAAGGTATGCGTAGCGTACTTCACTTTGTCCTCTTCAGTACACTTACTTATGGCAAACACCGATTCGACCTTCTTGGTCCACCGTTTCAATCCGATCGGTCCTTCGGTTCCATCAAATTCCAAAGGTTTGCAAGCAGTGAATTCTTTGTAGGTGCATCCTACACGATTTCCTGTACTGCTAGATCCAAGGTTATTGTTGGTATATAGCGCAGCCTGTACTGCGGCTATGTTTGAAGCTAGAAAAGTACGGAATTCCTCTTCATTCATATTCACGGTGTGTCGAGTAGTCGGTGCCATTTCCTTCAAAATAGTCAAATGGAACAAGTTAATCATACATAATATTAAGAGTAGTTAATAGTATTTCGTAGCATAATATGAACTCATTTATAAAAGCTTTTTCTTCATATTAGCGTTTTATAAGTTTAAATTCGGGTAGTACCTACCCGTTAAGTTCATACTTAATAGCTAATATACAATTCAACTACTACAATTCTATATGAAAAACTGATTATAATAATATTTCGCGTTCAAACTTTTATACAATATTTTACAAACTTACAATACCGCTTATTTTACATAAAGCATGAAATATAGCACACAATAACTTTGATACAAGATAGTTGTGAAGATAATTCTAGCTAGTACACAAGTCGTTCAGCAAACGCAATAAAGACACGTAATTCATATGTCCAGAAACAAGTCATGCATTCTGGTTTTACTAGGACTACTTCCCATCCTTGGTCTTGTGGAACATAACCGTTATGGCCGTTGATAAGACAGCGTGTTGTAACGTCGTCAAAGGGACGAGGGTTACGTAATGACCAACAGTCTCGTAATAACCTAAAAACCTCATTTCTTACCCCAATTACCGACTCCGTCACTTGTGGGAACGTTTTGTTTAATAGTTGTAGCCCGATGTTCTTTTTTTCACTTTGGTGAGAAGCGAACATTACTAACCCGTAAGCATAGCATGCTTCTTTATGTTGCATGTTAGCCGCTTTTTCTAAATCATGAAGTCCTATATTCGGATACATTGAGTCAAAATAATTTCTTAACCCGTTGCGTAAAATAGCATTTGGGTTCCCCGCAATATATGCGTCAAAGTAAACACATCGTAACTTATGGGTTTCCCAATGTGATATCCCCCATCTTTCAAACGAAAGTCTCTTATAAACCAAGACATTCTTGGAACGTTCTTCGAATGTCTTACAAACTGATTTCGCCGTAAATAGTTGTGCCGAAGAATTCTGACCGACTCTAGACAAGATTTCATCAATCATGTCTCCAGGTAAGTCTCTTAAAATATTGGGTTGTCTATCCATTTTGTGTTTTTATACTGTAAAATAGACAAGAGTTAGATTCATAAAAAAAATACTTATTAATACAAGCAATTTTTACATATATCATAAAGCATAAGCACACTATATTACATATATTACACCACACGAATACAACTATCTTATTCCGACTCGATCGTTTCTTCTTCTTCGGTTTTGGTTCGTTTTGCCAAGTTTCTAGGGATATATGATGTTCCCCTAATACGAGCTGTCGTTTTCCACAACGGTTTAGAAAAACCTGGTGGTTTAGAGGTTCCCGGGTCATTGTTACAACTTAAGGGCTTCGGGGGTTGACGATACATATAAAGTTCATCGGGGTTAGAATTAGATTTCTCTATTTTTATGCCCTTTCCCTTATTATTTTCTTTTGCCTTTTTAAATTCAGTTGGGGTAATTTCTATAACATCATCGGAATTCTCGTCGGAATCCGATTCATCGGAGAATTGGTAATCCTCCCAATATTTTGCTTCCTTGGCGGAAACACCATTGACCATAATTAACCTTGGTCGGTTGGTTGAGGATTTTCTTTTACTTAACCGTTTTATTATTTCCCCCACCGGTTCTATTTCCTCCTTCGGTTCCTCCTCTTCCGGTTCTGATTCTTCTTCCGGTTCTGATTCTTCTTCCGGTTCTTCTTCGAGAACTTGTGAATCAGTCCAATATATATTCGAATCTTCGTTATTATTAGGTGAGTCAATGGGATTTGTGCTAGAGGTAGACATCTATCACACAATATCAAACATGTTAAGAGATTAATATATCACATAATATATACATGTTAATAATATATAGTTTCCAACAAAAATGTTAAGCAATCATTTTTAAAGAAAACACGGTCGAAGTCCAGACTCACTAATGCATCCTAACAAACTCGATAAGACACACTAATGCAAATTTTCTTGTTCTCTAAGACCAACGCTCAGATACCAACTGAAATGTCCCGTTCTTATTGATTAAAAACGTTCCATATTAATTGATTTCGTTGCGAGGTTTTGACCTCTATATGAGACGTTTTTCAAAGACTGCATTCATTTTTAAAACAAACCATAACCTTTATTATATAAATAAAGGTTTAAAAAGTTTTACGTAGATTATCAAATAATGATAATATAAAATATCCTGTTTACACACGACCATTACATAATGGTTTACAATACAAATATGTTATATCGAAATCAGTTTCTTGAATGCAATTTTTACACAATATCGTACAAACATGGACTCCAAATCTTGTCCTTATTTTAGTATGCAACAGCGGAAGCTCTTAGTATTCACCTGAGAATAAACATGCTTTAAACGTCAACAAAAATGTTGGTGAGTTATAGGTTTAACCTATATATATCAAATCGTAACAATAGACCACAAGATTTCATATTTCAATACACATCCCATACATAGAGATAAAAATCATTCATATGGTGAACACCTGGTAACCGACATTAACAAGATGCATATATAAGAATATCCCCATCATTCCGGGACACCCTTCGGATATGATATAAATTTCGAAGTACTAAAGCATCCGGTACTTTGGATGGGGTTTGTTAGGCCCAATAGATCTATCTTTAGGATTCGCGTTAATTAGGGTGTCTGTTCCCTAATTCTTAGATTACCAGACTTTAATAAAAAGGGGCATATTTGATTTCGATAATTCAACCATAGAATGTAGTTTCACGTACTTGTGTCTATTTTGTAAATCATTTATAAAACCTGCATGTATTCTCATCCCAAAAATATTAGATTTTAAAAGTGGGACTATAACTCACTTTCACAGATTTTTACTTCGTCGGGAAGTAAGACTTGGCCACTGGTTGATTCACGAACCTATAACAATATATACATATATATCAAAGTATGTTCAAAATATATTTACAACACTTTTAATATATTTTGATGTTTTAAGTTTATTAAGTCAGCTGTCCTCGTTAGTAACCTACAACTAGTTGTCCACAGTTAGATGTACAGAAATAAATCGATAAATATTATCTTGAATCAATCCACAACCCAGTGTATACGTATCTTAGTATTGATCACAACTCAAACTATATATATTTTGGAATCAACCTCAACCCTGTATAGCTAACTCCAACATTCACATATAGAGTGTCTATGGTTGTTCCGAAATATATATAGATGTGTCGACATGATAGGTCGAAACATTGTATACGTGTCTATGGTATCTCAGGATTACATAATATACAATACAAGTTGATTAAGTTATGGTTGGAATAGATTTGTTACCAATTTTCACGTAGCTAAAATGAGAAAAATTATCCAATCTTGTTTTACCCATAACTTCTTCATTTTAAATCCGTTTTGAGTGAATCAAATTGCTATGGTTTCATATTGAGCTCTATTTTATGAATCTAAACAGAAAAAGTATAGGTTTATAGTCGGAAAAATAAGTTACAAGTCATTTTTGTAAAGGTAGTCATTTCAGTCGAAAGAACGACGTCTAGATGACCATTTTAGAAAACATACTTTCACTTTGAGTTTAACCATAATTTTTGGATATAGTTTCATGTTCATAATAAAAATCATTTTCCCAGAATAACAACTTTTAAATCAAAGTTTATCATAGTTTTTAATTAACTAACCCAAATCAGCCCGCGGTGTTATTACGACGGCGTAAATCCGGTTTTACGGTGTTTTTCGTGTTTCCGGGTTTTAAATCATTAAGTTAGCATATCATATAGATATAGAACATGTGTTTAGTTGATTTTAAAAGTCAAGTTAGAAGGATTAACTTTTATTTGCGAACAAGTTTAGAATTAACTAAACTATGTTCTAGTGATTACAAGTTTAAACCTTCGAATAAGATAGCTTTATATGTATGAATCGAATGATGTTATGAACATCATTACTACCTCAAGTTCCTTGGATAAACCTACTGGAAATGAGAAAAATAGATCTAGCTTCAAAGGATCCTTGGATGGCTTGAAAGTTCTTGAAGCAGAATCATGACACGAAAACAATTTCAAGTAAGATTTCCACTCGAAATAAGATTGTTATAGTTATAGAAATTGAATTAAAGTTTGAATATGATTATTACCTTGTATTAGAAAGATAACCTACTGTAAGTAACAAAGATTTCTTGATCTTGGATGATTACTTGGAATGGATTTAGAAAACTTGGAAGTAAACTTGCAATCTTGGAAGTATTCTTGATTTTATGAAACTAGAACTTTTGGAATTTATGAAGAACACTTAGAACTTGAAGATAGAACTTGAGAGAGATCAATTAGATGAAGAAAATTAAAGAATGAAAGTGTTTGTAGGTGTTTTTGGTCGTTGGTGTATGGATTAGATATAAAGGATATGTAATTTTGTTTTCATGTAAATAAGTCATGAATGATTACTCATATTTTTGTAATTTTATGAGATATTTCATGCTAGTTGCCAAATGATGGTTCTCACATGTGTTAGGTGACTCACATGGGCTGCTAAGAGCTGATCATTGGAGTGTATATACCAATAGTACATACATCTAAAAGCTGTGTATTGTACGAGTACGAATACGGGTGCATACGAGTAGAATTGTTGATGAAACTGAACGAGGATGTAATTGTAAGCATTTTTGTTAAGTAGAAGTATTTTGATAAGTGTCTTGAAGTCTTTTAAAAGTGTATGAATACATATTAAAACACTACATGTATATACATTTTAACTGAGTCGTTAAGTCATCGTTAGTCGTTACATGTAAATGTTGTTTTGAAACCTTTAGGTTAACGATCTTATTGAATGTTGTTAACCCATTGTTTATTATAACAAATGAGATGTTAAATTGTTATATTATCATGATATTATGATATATAATATATCTTAGTATGATATATATACAGTTAAATGTCGTTACAACGATAATCGTTACATATATGTCTCGTTTCGAAATCATTAAGTTAGTAGTCTTATTTTTACATATGTATTTCATTGTTAATACACTTAATAATATATTTACTTATCATTTAACATAATTAACCAAGTGTATCAATATCTTAATATGATTCATATGTACCTAGTAAGACGTTGTTATAACGATAATCGTTATATATATCGTTTTCGAGTTTCTTAAATTAATAGTCTCATTTTTATGTATATAACTCATTGTTAAAATACCTAATGAGATACATACTTATAATAAAATCATGTTAACTATATATATAACCATATATATGTCATCGTATAGTTTTTACAAGTTTTTAACGTTCGTGAATCACCGGTCAACTTGGGTGGTCAATTGTCTATACGAAACCTATTTCAATTAATCAAGTCTTAACAAGTTTGATTGCTTAACATGTTGGAAACACTTAATCATGTAAATAACAATTTCATTTAATATATATATATAAACATGGAAAAGTTCGGGTCACTACAGTAACGAATCTCAAAGTCGTAATCATTCAACAATTTAATCCATCTGCGCTACCTCATGTTCAGTTGTTTCTGATTAAATATGTGTTGAAGACTTTTGTGGTCGGTATACATAATACTTCTGATCCCATATAAGTAGTGCCTCCAAGTCTTTTATTCAAAAACGACCGCGCCTAATTCCAAATCATGTGTCGTATAATTCTGCTCGTGAATCTTCAATTGTCTAGACGCATAAGCAATTACATTCGTTCGTTGCATTAATACACAACTGAGACCTTGCTTTGAGGTGTCACAATATATCACAAAATCATCATTCCCTTCAGGCAATGACAATATAGGTGCCGTAGTTAACTTTTTCTTCAACGATTGAAACACTTTCTCCCGCTCATCCGTCCATTCAAATTTCTTCTCTTTATGCGTTAATGCAGTCAAAGGTTTTGCTATTTTGGAAAAATCTTGGATGAACCTTCTGTAGTAACCAGCCAGTCCTAAAAATTGGCGTATATGCTTCGGAGTTTTCGGGGTTTCCCACTTTTCAACGGTTTCAATATTTGCTGGTTCCACCTGAATACCTTCTTTGTTCATTATATGACCGAGGAATTGAACTTCTTCTAACCAAAATGCACACTTTGAAAAATTAGCGTACAGTTTTTCTTTCCTTAACAACTCTAGCACTTTTCTCAAATGTTCTTCGTGCTCTTGGTCATTCTTTGAGTAAATAAGTATGTCGTCAATGAAAACAATGACAAACTTGTCAAGGTATGGTCCACACACTCAGTTCATGAGGTCCAGTAACACAGCTGGTGCGTTAGTCAACCCAAACGGCATAACCATAAACTCGTAATGACCGTAACGCGTCCTAAAAGCAGTCTTTGGAATATCATCCTCCTTCACCCGCATTTGATGATACCCAGAATGTAAATCAATCTTCGAATAAACCGACGAGCCTTGTAGTTGATCAAATAAGTCGTCGATTCTCGGTAGTGGGTAGTGGTTCTTGATGGTAAGTTTGTTCAACTCTCGGTAGTCGATACACAACCTAAATGTACCATCCTTCTTCTTGACAAACAAAACAGGAGCTCCCCACGGTGATGTGCTTGGTCGAATGAAACCACGCTCTAAAAGTTCGTGTAACTGACTTTGTAATTCTTTCATTTCGCTGGGTGCGAGTCTGTATGGAGCACGAGCTATTGGTGCAGCTCTTGGTACAAGTTCTATTTGAAATTCAACGGATCAATGTGGGGGTAATCCCGGTAATTCTTTCAGAAATACATCGGAAAATTCTTTTGCGACGGGAGCATCACTGATGTTCTTTTCTTCAGGTTTAACTTCCTAGATATGTGCTAGAATGACATAACAACCTTTTCTTATTATTTTTTGCGCTTTCAAACTACTAATAAGATTTAATTTCGCGTTGTTCTTTTCTCCGTACACCATTAAAGGTTTTCCTTTTTCACGCATAATGCGAATCGCATTTTTGTAACAAACGACCTCTGCTCTCACCTTTTTCAACCAGTCTATGCCAATTATTACATCAAAACTCCCTAACTCGACTGGTATTAAATCAATTTTAAACGTTTCATCCCCCAGTTTAATTTCTCTATCCCGACATATATTATCTGCTGAAATTAATTTACCGTTTGCTAATTCGAGTAAAAATTTACTATCCAAAGGCGTCAATGGGCAACTTAATTTAGCACAAAAATCTCTACTCATATAGCTTCTATCCGCACCCGAATCAAATAAAACATAAGCAGATTTATTGTCAATAAGAAACGTACCCGTAACAAGCTCTGGGTCTTCCTGCGCTTCTGCCGTATTAATATTGAAAACTCTTCCGTGGCCCTGCCTATTAGTATTCCCCTGATTCGGGCAATTACTTCTAATGTGGCTCGGTTTTCCACATCCATAACAAACAAAGGCGGCATTACTTGTTTCGACACTATTTGTCCCTTTAGTTCTGTTAAACTTTGGTCCGTAGACCTCACGCTTTTTCGCACCATGGCCAGTTCTTTTACACTTGGTGCAAAATGTCATGCAGAACTCATTCTGGTGGTACTCTTCACACCTATGGCATTTTTGGTTTTTGTTGCCGTTGTTGTTATTGAGGTTATTGTTGGGATTGTTATTGTTGTTGGAACGGTTGTTGTAGTTGTTGTTGTTGTTGGGACATTTGTTGTAGTTATTGTTAGGATTGCGGTTTTTGTTGCGATTGTTGTTGCGATTGTTGGGATAGTTGTTGCGATTGTGGTTGTAATTGTTATTATTGTTGTACTGGTGATTCTTGTCACTGTTTTCCTCCCACTTCCTCTTGAGTTGTTTCGTGTTGGCTTCTTCGGCCGCCTGCTCTTTAATTCTTCCCTCAATCTGATTTATGAGTTTATGAGCCATTCGACTTGCTTTTTGTATGGAAGCGGGCTCGTGTGAACTCACATCTTCTTGAATCCTCACTGGTAACCCTTTTATAAACGCGTCGATCTTCTCTTCTTCATCTTCGAACGTTCCTGGACATAATAGGCACAACTCTGTGAATCGTCGTTCATATATGGTAATGTCGAACCCTTGTGTTCGTAACTCTCTAAACTCTACTTTGAGCTTATTGACTTCGTTTCTAGGATGGTACTGCTCGTTCATCAATTGCTTGAATGCCGACCACGGTAGTGCGTAAGCAGCATTTTGTCCTACCTGTTCAAGATAGGTGTTCCACCACGTTAATGTAGTACTTGTGAAGGTATGCGTAGCGTACTTAACTTTGTCCTCTTCGGTACACTTACTTATGGCAAACACCGATTCGACTTTCTCGGTCCACCGTTTCAATCCAATTGGTCCTTCGGTTCCATCAAATTCCAAAGATTTGCAGGCAGTGAATTCTTTGTAGGAGCATCCTTCACGATTTCTTGTGAAATTAGTTCCACTGCTAGATCCAGAGTTATTGTAATTTTGCATCGCAGCCTGTACTGCGGCTATGTTTACTGCAAGGAAAACACGGAAGTCTTCCTCGCTCATGTTCAAATTCTGACGAGTCGTCGGTGCCATTTCCTTCAAAAATAGCCAAAAGAATTGAGTTAATCATATAGAATTTAAGAGTAGTCAATAGTATTTCGTAGCATTATATGAACTTATTTATAAAAGCTTTTTCTTCATGTTAGCATTTTATAGTTTTAATTCGGGTAGTACCTACCCGTTAAGTTCATACTTACTAGCTACTATACAACTCAACTACTACGCTTCTATATGAAAAACTTATTACAATAATATTTCGCGTTCAAACTTTATACAATATTTTACAAACTTACAATATCGCTATAATACATATAGGATGAAATATAGCACATAATAACTTTACTACTCGGCAGCTATAAAGGCAATTCTAGTTAATACACAAGTTGTTCAGCAAAAGAAATAAAGACACGTAATTCATAAGTCCAGAAACAAGTCATGCATTCAGGTTTTACTAAGACGACTTCCCATCATTGATCTTGTGGAAAATAACCGTTATGACCATTGGCTAGGCAGCATGTTGTCATGTCGTCAAAAGGACGAGGGTTTCGTAATGTCCAACAGCCCCGTAATAATCTAAAAACCTTGTTTCTCACCCCAACTACTGAATCCGTCACTTGTGGGAAGGTTTTATTTAAAAGTTGTAACCCGGTGTTCTTTTTCTCACTTTGGTAAGAAGCGAACATCACTAACCCGTAAGTATAACATGCTTCTTTATGTTGTATGTTAGAAGCTCTTTCTAACTCACGAAATCCTATGTTGGGATATGTTGAGTCAAAATAGGTTCTTAACCCGTAGCGTAAAATTGCATTTGGGTTCCCCGCATTTAACGCTTTAAAGAAAACACGGCGTAACTTACGGTCTCCCCAATGTGATATACCCCACCTATCAAAGGAAAGCCTTTTATAAACTAAGGCATTTCTGGAAAGTCTTTCAAATGTTTGACAAGTTAATTTTGCCATAACTAAATGTGCTAATGAATTCCGACCGACTCTAGACAAGATTTCCTCAATCATATCCTCTGGTAGGTCTTCTAAAATATTCGGTTGTCTACCCTTAACATCCATTTTGTTTTTATACTGTAAAATAGACAAGGATTAGATTTGTAAAAGATAATTAACAACAATACAAGCAATTTTTACATAGAACATAAAAGTACAAGCACACTACAATACATATAATACACAACATGATTACAACCCTCTAATCTGAATCACTGGTTTCTTCTTCTTCGGACTTGGTTCGTTTTCCTAATTTTCTAGGGATATATGGTGTTCCTCTAATACGAGCAGTAGTTTTCCACAATGGTTTAGAAAAACCTGGTGGTTTAGAGGTTCCCGGGTTATTGTTACAATTTGAGAGATACGGATGTTGCCGATACATATAAAGTTCATCAGGGTTGGAATCAAGTTTCTCTATTTTTACACTTTTTCCCTTATTATTTTCTTTTCCTATATTGAATTGGGTCGAGGAAATTTCTATAACATCATCGGAATCGTCATCGGGATCCGATTCATCGGAAAATTGGTAATCTTCCCAATATTTTGCTTCCTCGGCGGAAACACCATTGACCATTATTAATTTTGGTCCATTGGTTGAGGGTTTTCTTTTATTTATCTGTTTTTCAGTGGTTTCTAATATTTCCTCCTCCGGAACCTCTTCTTCTTCCGGTTCCTCTTCTTCCGGTTCCTCTTCTTCCGGTTCCTCTTCGGGAATTTGTGAGTCTTCCTAATATATATTCGACTCTTCATTATTATTAGGCGAGTCAATGGGATTTGTACTAGAGGTAGACATCTATCATACAATATCAAACACATTAAGAGATTAATATATCACATAATATTTACATGTTAATAATATATGGTTTTCAACAAAAAAATGTTAAGCAATCGTTTTTCAAGTAAACACGGTCGAAGTCCAGACTCACTAATGCATCCTATCAAACTCGGTTATACACACTAATGCAAATTTTGGTTCTCTAAAACCAACGCTCGGATACCAACTGAAATGTCCCGTTCATATTGATTATAAACGTTCCATATTAATTGATTTCGTTGCAAGGTTTTGACCTCTATATGAGACGTTTTTCAAAGACTGCATTCGTTTTTAAAAACAAACCATAACCTTTATTTTATCGACAAGGTTAAAAGAACACCACCTAGATTATCCAGAAATGATAATCTAAAAAAAATCACACTTATACACTACCAATACATATTGGTTTACAATATTAATATGTTACAACAAAATAAATCTCGAATGCAGTTTTATACAATATTATACAAACATGCTGACACCAAATCTTGTCCATATTTTAGCATGCAACAGCGGAAGCTCTTAATAATCACCTGAGAATAAACATGCTTTAAACGTCAACAAAAATGTTGATGAGTTATAGGTTTAACCTATATATTTATCAATCGTAATAATAGACCACAAGATTTCATATTTCAATATACATCCCATACATAGAGATAAAAATCATTCATATGGTGAACACCTGGTAACCGACATTAACAAGATGCATATAGAGTATCCCCATCATTCTGGGACACCCATCGGACATGATAATTTCGAAGTACTAAAGCATTCCAAATTCCATAATGGGGCTTGTTGGGCCCGATAGATCTATCTTTAGGATTCGCATCAATTTGGAGGTCTGTTCCCAAATTCTTAGGCTACCAAGCTAAAAATGGGCATATTCGGCTTCGATCATTCACCCATATAATGTAGTTTTATTTACTTATGTCTATTTCGTAAAATATTTATAAAATTGCATGTATTCTCATCCCAAAAATATTAGATTTTAAAAGTGGGACTATAACTCACTTTCACATATTTTTACTTCGTCGGGAAGTAAGACTTGGCCACTGGTAGATTCACGAACCTATAACAAATATGTACATATATATATCAAGGTATGTTCAAAATACATTTACAACATTTTTAATACATTTTACTGTTTTAAGTTTATTAAGTCAGCTGTCCTCGTTAGTAACCTACAACTAGTTGTCCACAGTTAGATGCACAGAAAATAAAGCAATATATATTATCTCGAATTAATCCACGACCTCGTGTATACAAGCCTCAGGCTAGATCACAACTCAAAGTATATATAATATTTTGGAATCAACCTCAACCATGTATAGCTAACTCCAACATTACTGCATATAGAGTGTCTATAGTTGTTCCGAATTATATATATATATATATATAGATGGGTCCATATGATATGTCAAAACATTGTATTCGTGTCTATGGTATCCTAAGATTACATAATTTATTAGAATACATGTATAATACAATATGAGTTAGCTAGGATATGATTAATATAGATTTGTTACCAATTTTCACGTAGTTACAACAAGCAAAATTATCCAATCTTGTTTTACCCATAACTTATTCGTTTTAAATCCGTTTTGAGTTATTAAAATTGCTATGGTTTCATATTGAACTTAAGTTTATGAATCTAAATAGAAAAAGTATAATTTTATAGTCAGAACTACAGGTTACAAGTCATTTTTGTAAAGGTAGTCATTTCAGTCGAAAGAACGACGTCTAGATGACCATTTTGGAAAACATACTTCCACTTTGAGTTTAACCATGATTTTTGGATATAGTTTTATGTTCATAAGAAAAATAATTTTCCCATAAGAACAACTTTTAAATCAAAGTTTATCATAGTTTTTAATTAACTAACCCAAAACAGCCCGTGGTGTTACTACGACGGCGTATATCCGGTTTTACGGTGTTTTTCGTGTTTTCAGGTTTTAAATCATTAAGTTAGCATATCATATAAATATAGAACATGTGTTTAGTTGATTTTAAAAGTCAAGTTAGAAGGATTAACTTTTGTTTGCGAACAAGTTTAGAATTAACTAAACTATGTTCTAGTGATTACAAGTTTAAACCTTCGAATAAGGTAGCTTTATATATATGAATCGAATGATGTTATTAACATCATTACTACCTCAGGTTTTGTGGATAAACCTACTAGAAATGAGAAAAATAGATCTAGCTTTAAAGGATCCTTGGATGGCTTGAAAGTTCTTGAAGTAGAATCATGACACGAAAACAAGTTCAAGTAAGATTTCCACTCGAAATAAGATTGTTATAGTTATAGAAATTGAATCAAAGTTTGAATATAAGTATTACCTTTTATTAGAAAGATATCTTACTGTAAATAAGAAAGATTTCTTGAGGTTGGATGATCACTCAATGTGGATTTGCAAGATTGGAAGTAAGCTAGCAAACTTGGAAGTGTTGTTGGTGTGTTCTTGAGTAGTTGTTTTATAACTTGGTTTATGTATGGATTTATGAACTAGATTGAGCTAGATTTTGTTGAAGATGATGAAGAACACTTAGAACAAAGGAAGAACACTTGAGAGAGAGTAATTTGATTCAAGAAAATTGCAAAGTGAATGTGTTTGTGAGAGTACTACTTCACGTGAAATTGGTGTTCCCATATAGGCTCCATTAGTTTGTAATTTTATGAGATATTTCATGCTAGAAGTTAAATGATAGTTCCCACATGGTTAGGTGACTCACAAGGGCTGCTAAGAGCTGATCATTGAAGTGTATATACCAATAGTAAATACATTTAGAAGCTAGGCATTGTACGAGTATGAATACGGGTGCATACGAGTAGAATTGTTGATGAAAATGAACGAGGATGTAATTGTAAGCATTTTTGTTAAGTAAAAGTACTTTGATAAGTGTCTTGAAGTCTTTCAAAAGTGTATGAATACATATTAAAACACTACATGTATATACATTTTAACTGAGTCGTTAAGTCATCGTTAGTCGTTACATGTAAGTGTTGTTTTGAAACCTTTAAGTTAACGATCTTGTTAAATGTTGTTAACCCATTGTTTATTATATCTAATGAGATATTAAATCATCACATTATCATGATATAATGATGTATTAATATATCTTAATATGATATATATACATTAAAATGTTGTTACAACGATAATCGTTACATGTATGTCTCGTTTCGAAATCCTTAAGTTAGTAGTCTTGTTTTTACATATGTAGTTCATTGTTAATATACTTAATGAGATACATACTTATCATAATATCATGTTAACTATATATATATATATATATATATATATATATATATATATATATATATATATATATATATATATATATATATATATATATATATCCATATATATGTCATCATATAGTTTTTACAAGTTTTAACGTTCGCGAATCGCCGGTCAACTTGGGTGGTCAATTGTCTATATGAAACCTATTTCAATTAATCAAGTCTTAACAAGTTTGATTGCTTAACATGTTGGAAACACTTAATCATATAAATATCAATTTCATTTAATATATATAAACATGGAAAAGTTCGGGTCACTACACAACACGTTAGAGTTAGCTACCACAGGGGCGTAATGGTTTTATCATTTATATTTAGCTGGGGTTCCTAGCTATAACTCACCTACTTGTCTTTCTTTTAACGAGTAAGTGGTAAATATAACTTAGGTTCATATTTTTGTATGTTTGCTCAGTAATGTGGGACAAAAGTGCCTATATAGTTAACCCTAGTGACAAGAGGTGATAGATTAAGATTAACTTAATAAAACAGTGATTTGACTATAAAGGTAAAGATAGATAGGTATGGAGAATAGGATTCTGAAGGGGAATTATCGCACGAGTTTAACTTCCTAGGATAAACACTAAACCTCAATCAACTGGGCAATGAACCTAACTAATTTGTCACTAAGAGTTTAGGCCTTGAAGATTCTGGCTAAGACGGATATCCCTACTCCCATCGTTAACCTAAAAGGTTTAAACGGCCTTATGGATAGAATCCTAGGTACATGAACAAAGTGGTATACCCAATAAAGGAAAGTCTCAGCTTTTCTTAATCCTAGTTAGTCTAACTAAAGCAATATCCTACCACTTAATCACTATGCTATGCCTTAACATTAACAGACGTGCAATCTGAGATATTCTAAGCTACTGCTAATTGGAATAGAGGTCTCTCCTTTGCGATCACTTATTCAACCCCGAATCATCTTACAACATCTCATGAACATTGCTTCTGACGCGAATCATGCTTTTGAGTAAGCTAGTGTTCACTGAACTCTCTGTTGCTAACTCTAATCACAACCTAAATGGGCAGCTCTTCTATGACAAATAAGTGGTTATTCGTACGTAGGTACTATATCCCTATTGTGATGTTAAGAACACATAACTACTTACCTTGTATCCTAGGGTTGATCATGTCCTAATACTAGGTTATAGCCACGTGAATAAGCGGAAAGGGTGATCCGTAAATTAAACTTCTAAACCGTCAAGGTTTTAGCATAACAGTATGACAAGTTTCGGAAAAAGTATTCAACATGTAATAAACATTTGTAACAGATAGATAATCATGCAAGATGAAAGCAACTTAAGATAACAAGATAACCTCATTAAATTAAGGAAAGCGTTCACCGTTTACAGACAAGATCTGGACCATTACAAGTGCTGACATCCTCTAGACCGCTCCTATTACAATCTTCGGCGTTCGCCTCCGGGTACTTAATTTCCTGCTCGGAGGTGAGAAGGCCTTGAAATCTCTAGTGAGAGAAAGTGTATTGTAGTGAGAGAGTGACGAGAGGTGTGTGGAAATTAGATGACAAAAATCCTTTAAATAGACTAGAAAATTGCCTACAAACGGCTGGCAAGCCGTTTGGCAAGCTGTTTGGCAGGCCGTATTTGGCAAGCCGTTTGCTAGGCAAGCTGTTTATCGAGCCCGTTTGTCTGACCGTTTGGCAGCCGTTTGCCATACTGGCAAGCCGTTTTGGCAAGCCGTATGGCAGGCCGTTTTTGTGCCTGGTCAGCATTGATTCACTGGATCGTAACTTGATTTCTTGTCTTTCACCGTTTTCGCTCTAGAATCTTCGTTTTATCTCCGTTTCTCTTGATTCTTTTTGCATCGTCTTCGTAATTACTTTATCTACAAGTTTAATTGAAAAAGCAATTATTTTACTGACAAAGTTTTGAACTTTATGCTTTTTGGGACTCAGTATCGGGGGTAAAAACATGACTTTTTAGCCGATATCAGTTACCCTTCTTCAAAGTGTTGAAGGAAAGCGTTGGACAGAATTTCGATTGGATTCCCGAAGAGGATCACACCTTTCAGGAGATGAAGGCCTTAATCAATATGTTACTGACATTGACCACCCCGGTACCAGGTAAAGTATCTGTTTCATGGTATTTTTTACAGATCTTTTTTGTATGAATATCTTGATGTTAACGTGTTGAGCTTCCAGGAGAAACGTTGACAATTTATTTGGTGGCGGGAGCTGAAGCTATCAGCTCAGTGCTCATCGCGGAACGAGGCGGCACACAGATGCCGGTTTATTTTGTTAGTAAAGTGCTGCAACATGGCGAAGTTAATTACAAACCGATTGAGAAGCTTATTTTTGCATTAGCCCATATCGAGAGACGGTTGAGACGGTACTTCCAGGCGCACCCGATGCTGGTGCTAACTGATTCACCCATTAAGCAGGTACGATATGACGACTGAGACTGGAGCATTGTGGAGGATATTTTTTCTAACAGATTTTTCATGCAGGTGCTAAGCAAATCGGAGGATTCTGGCAGGCTATCCAAGTGGGCAATTGAACTAGGTGAACATGAAATCAATTACGCCTCCGTACCGCGGTGAAAGGCCAGATCATGGCAGATTTTATGGTTGAATTTATATGCACCACGCCACCAGAGCCAGTTGTCGAAAAAGTACCAAATACCGTCGCGTGGGAACTATTTACTGATGGTGCGTCAAGTTCTGACGCTGCAGGTGCAGGACTAATTTTGATTAGCCCGAAAGGTGAGGAACACACTTACGCGTTGCATTTCGAGTTTCCCGCCTCCAATAATGAAGCCGAATATGAGGCGTTGCTGTCTAGTTTACGAATGACTGAGAAGATGGGAATTAAAGCCCTGAAGGTATCGGTTGATTCTCAGCTCGTGTCGAATCAGATGCACGGGACGTTTGAAGCTAGAGATCCGGCTATGCAAAAATATCTGAGGTTGGCGGAAGAAATGGCCAACAAATTCGAGTTTTTCTCAATCACGCAAGTGCCACGGTCCATGAACAAAAAAGCCGACGCTCTCAGTAAACTTGCAATAAGTGTGTTCAGTCACTTCGCCAAGGACGTTTGGGTGGTGGTCCTGAGTCAAAAATCCACTGACGTGGTACAGGTATCGACGCGCTTTGATAATTAATACGCTATACGCATAATCAATTTCAAACAGAACGTACACCAGCATGTATTGATTTCCTTGCAACGTAACTTATTACAGGAAGTGGCCCCTGTGGAGGAGGTCGAGACATGGATGAGTCCTATCATTGCGTATCTTAAGAACGGGACGTTGCCAGTTGATGGGGAAGCAGCAAGAAAGATCCGTATGAAAGCACCTTTATACATGATAAGGGATGGTGTTTTGTTCAAGAAATCCTTTACGACACCACTATTAAGGTGCGTCGATTTGAGTGAAGCAGAAACAATCGTAAAGGAGGTGAATGAAGGGATTTGTGGCATGCATGTTAAGTTTAGGACCGTTGTAGGAAAGATAATGCGGTTGGGGTATTTTTGGCCGTCAATGTACCGTGATACAAAAGAAATCATCAAAGCTTGTGTTTCATGCCAACGTCACGCTCAACAAATTCACATGCCAGTGCATGAGCTAATCCCCATCACGTCTGCTTGGCCTTTTTACAAATGGGAAATTAATTTGGTGGGACCTTTCCCAGACGGAAAGCACTTGGTTGTTGCAATTGACTTCTTCACCAAGTGGGTTGAATCCAAACCTTTGAAAAGTATAACGGGAAAACAGATTGTGAACTTTGTTTGGGAGGAGATAGTATACCGTTTCGGGATACCTCACGAAATTGTAAGTGACAACAGCAAACAGTTTGCTCACGATCCGTTTCGATCATGGTGCGACGGGTTAAATATTAAGCAGACTTTCAGTTCCGTTGCCCATCCACAGGCAATTGGGCAATTCGAAGTTACCAACAGAGACATTGTTGCCGGGATTAGGGCAAGGTTGGGCACGGATAGAAAGGGTTGGGCAGCTTTAACGACCCGTCAAGGTACACTTGACGACCATCGTTATCTTGGTCCCACAGCTTGATCATAACTCTATATGAATTTAATAAATAACCTTGCATTCTTTATTTAAAAATGATTTCCTATAAAGGAAACCTACCAAAATACGTAAGTTTAGAAATACCATACATTATTACTTAACCAAAAGTTGACCAAAACAAGTCAACAACATCCACTATTAAATGTATCAAAATAGAATGCAAGTTAATGTTTAACAAAAGTTGCCATCATAAATATGCAGACTCTCTAAGCACAGCGGAAGCAATCTATCATGAACCTGAGAATAAAACATGCGAGTAACTGTCAACAAAAATGTTGAGTGAATTATAGGTTTAATATTGCAAACAATATTTAATTTAAACAATAAAAATTTATGTTTGAAAACATAAAAACTCCTTTTTGGACCACAAAATTATATGCTAGAAAACATATAAAAACATTATTCCATTTTCCGTGAGCCACCTGGTAACCACTTAACCATTTATTTACCCTTGCCAAACACAATAAATAATATACACCGAACAAGTGTATCTACAACAAAATACGAAGTACTAAACATTTCGATTATAAATTGCTAGCGCGACTAGCTCGAAATGGGGTTGTCAAACCCGATAGATCTATCCGTAGGATTCGCGTTCACCGGTAGAAACCAATGATTACAGTTACCAGACTAGGGAATATTTTTGTCCAACTCACAATGAATAATTTAAATTTAATTGTCACTTGTGTCTAAACGTGAAATAAAATGCATGTAATCACATCCCAAAAATATACTTTGAAAAGTATGTAAAAACGGGACTATAACTCACCTTAATAGTAACGAAGTAACCAACACAAATAAGCGAACAACAAATGGAGTATAGTGATCAGGAATGATCACAACGCCGACCTATAAATAAAGCAGGTCGATATAAATAACTAACTTAGGTCAAGTCTTAGTATGATAGCTATTGTACATGTTGCAAGTAGACATAGAACAATACTCAGCATGCATCGGTTTGATCGGAACAACGTACGGACACACACTTTCTATTTTTAGAAAGTTCCTATTTTTAGCAGGTTTCCAATTTTGGAAAGTTTCTATTTTAGGAAAGTTTCTATTTTAGGAAAATTTCTATTTTTGAAAAGTTTCTATTTTAGGAAAGTTTCTATTTTTGGAAAGTTTCCAAATTTATAAAGTCTATATTTTTAGAAAGTTTTTAAGTTAGGAAAGTTTCCTTATTTAGAAAGTCAACAAAAGTCAACTGAAAGTCAAAGTCAACCGAAAGTCAACTCAAAAGTCAACCTTGGTCAAACATAGTCAACGTTGATTTTAAAAGTATAAGTTGTAGTAGTAATATAAGTTATAATGTTTATTAAAGTTAAATATGTATAATTATGTCATAACATAAGTTTAATTAAATTAAAATGAATTGTTAAGTTAACATAAGTTTAAATGATATAATTAATATAACCTAAGTATTTAATTAATTAATTAAATATTAGACATAATATAAGTATTATTATTTAATAATAAATTTTAATCATATCATAAGTATTATTAATTAATAATGAATTATTAATCATACCATAAGTTTCTAATTATAATTATTAAATCATAAGTATTTAATAATTAAATCATAATTAAATAATAACTAAGTCTTATAATAATTAAATAATTATTTAATCCTTATTATAAGTCTTATTATAATAATCTCATAATATAAGTTTAATACTTATCATAAGTATTTTTCATTATTAATAAAAGTATTATTAATCATAAGTTTAATTAAAAGTTTAATTAAATCATAAGTAATAATTAAATGATATAATAAATGTATATCATAAGTCTTAAATTATAATAATTACTTTTATATCATAAGTAATTTAATAATAATGAGAATCATGATTTATATCATAAGTTTTAATAATTAACCATAAGTTTTAATTAAAAGTTCATCGGATCATAACTTGAGCCCCGGGAATCGGTTTTCGGCGAGTCTTATATATATCTTAGCATAACCAACCCACCCGACACATTAGTGTTCTCAAGAACATCCCAAGAACAGTTACCAAGTCGTGACTTACAGCTCTTAATCAGTTTGGACCTTTAATCCGCTCAAAAACGTGTTTTAGTCATAACGGGTGATCCGTGGCTCGGATTTCGATGACCCGAACATGAAAGTTCATCCCATCATCAATACTAACATACTAGTACACCCTAAGGACTCTAAAAATGGTCACAAAGTCGGACCAAACCTGGTTCAATTCGTTTTCATAGTTTAATCTCCACATAACACCATTTTAATCATAACTAGACATCCGGGAATCGAAATGACATGAATCCGGAGTCTAAAATTAATGTCTTGATGAGAGGAACTCATTTAGACACTTTAATTTCACTTTTATAACAGTTAAATTTCCAGAAAATAACAAACAAGCTGCTGTCCCAAATTAATCAAACCGAAAACATGAATTAACGAGCATTTCTACGCATACAATCAACAATACAATAACATATAAGAATCATACTATCATTATAACATATAAAAACAGAAAAGTTAAAGAAAAAATTGAAAAGCTAGGGTTAGGGTTTATACCCTAATCAAGAATTGATTTATATGAACGCGTAGAGAAGAACGAGAGAAATCCGATTATGTAAAAAGCCCTATGATCCAAGCTTGATTTGATGATGAATTGATGATGATGATGGTGAGAAGGTGACAGCCAAGAAAAAAAAGAAAATAGGAAGAGGAGAGAAATTAGGTTTAGGGAAAAACAAGGAAATGTAAAATGATAATGAAATGAAAAATGAAAAAAATGAAAATGGGGAGGGGGGGTCCCATTTGGCCGAATTTTTGATGGTGTGGGCCCCTTTTTGGCCCAACTTTAATAAATAAAAGAATTCTTGTGGCCCGAATTCCTGAACGAAAACCCGAAAAGCGAAAACGCTACTACGCGATTGATTTTTCGGAGAGATAACAAATACGCGACGAATAAAATATATAAACACTAAATATAATCATATGACATCAAAATATCATATTTAAGATAATTAGGACTTAAAAATCCCAAAAGCTCGACCGTTGGTTTGAAAACCGAAAAGATTCGCCGGATAGAAATCCGCGACACGTAGAAACGTACAATTTAAGATATGAATACAAACATTCATATAACACATAATAATTAATATATTATTACAAAAATAATAATATAGGTCATAGAAATGACGTGGCACGAATAACAGTTAACGGTCGTTAAATAATTAACGGTAAAAGATAACGGAAAAAGTAGGGTCATTACAGCAGATGAGCTTCCGCAAGTCTTATGGGCATTCCGAACCACACCAAAAGGATGCAACATAGAAACACCTTCAGCCTCGTTTATGGGTCTGAAGCGGTAATACCAGCTGAAATCGTCGTTCCGACCCAACGCGTGGTGGAATTCAATGAAGAATCCAACGTAATTAACTTGAAAGAAAATTTGGACTTGTTGGAGGAGAGGCGTGACATCGCCGCTATCAGAGAAGCGTCTAATAAACAGAAAATTGCAAGTATTATAACCAGCGCGTAAGGGAGTGTACTTTCCGTCCCGGTGATTGTGTGGGGCGTAACAACAATGCTAGCCAGGTTGAAGATACTAGCAATTTGGGACCTAATTGGGAAGGCCCGTATGTGATTGCAGAAGCTCTTGGTAATGGAGCATACAATTTAAAGACGCATGATGGCAAGTTTGTGCCATGTACCTGGCACACAACCAATTTAAAGAAGTTCTACGTTTAAGTATTTTGAAATCTTTCAATCTGTCACTAATAAAAATTTTCATTTTACCTAAGTTTGTGATTGATCACCACAAATGTAAGCGCGACGCGCGTTTAACTTCTTTGTTTCAATATTTAAATTCAATGCATTTTTCAATTTTTTATCTTTATTGTGTTGTGTAACTATTATGGCTACGCTTCGGCGTTATAAATGTAAGTTCATTCACATGTTACTTATGCCATGAACAAAGACATCATCAAATCTTTGGATGGCATTGGCGACGCCTGGCGTATTGGAGGTACGCCTTGGCCTCGGAACGGGACGCCTCCGGATTTCGCATCCGTCGCATTAATCCCAGCATTAAGTAGATGAATGCAATGTCTAGACAATCATCAAGTGTCACCTTGAAAAATGTTACGCTACCGTGATGACGGGACGTACATCCACATATGTGTTGATACCTTTGAGCAAGTCACGAATACTTAAAAAGGTAACAAAATAAAACAGATATATTGCGAAGAAATGATATTTCATTAATTATAAACATCTATTACATGTAAAAAGAAATTACAACGTTCTATTCAGTTAAACAAACAAATCCCTGGGCCCGCAGTGCTTCAGTGGTACCCGTCGCTTATGATCCCTGGGCCTGCAGGAGGGCCTTATTGAATACTGAAAGGTGCAGGTTCGAATCTCGGCTTGCAACTTCCTGTTGGGTATTAGGGGGAGGTGTCTTACACGGCTTACTTAGCCCTTGCCGGGTGGGCGGTATGGGTGACATAGTCACACGGAGTCAGGGTTTCTCCGCCAGAATAAACCTTTTGAACAAACAAATCCCTATGGCAAACTACGGGATCATCCTCTTCACCTTCTGCAAATTGAGGTCCGGCATCTACCCAATTTGATCAATAAATGGCACCTTAATCGTCGCACAAGCATTAACTGCCGCATCGTGAAGATCATAGGCGTCCTCATCCGCCATGTCTCGAATCGCCTTCGAAATCGGTTCAGCCATTTCAACATGTTCCATCAGTACGATGTACGCGTCGAAACGCTCCACCTTTTTCGTGGCATCAACCAAGTTCAGGAACGGTTCTTTGACTTCCGGTGCCTTGAGAGCCTTGGAAAAAAATGGCGGGATGAGAGCGCAAAGCTCTTGAAAATCATCCGCTGCCTTCTTGTTGGCAGCGGACAGCTCTTGGTTCTGGGCGACAAGGAGATCCTTACTAGCTTTCTCCTCCGCCAGCTCTTTATGCGCCGCCTCCAGATCCTTCAGCGCGGTCTACTCCTTTTCGGCACGCACGACCGTTTCTTTGATAGCCCATTGTGCCCCCCTAAGGGCCTGCTGTTTTTGCCCTTCCGCTTCGGCAACGGTCTGTTTGGCCCGCTCCAGTTCCTCCCAAACCTTCATAATTTCAACGGTCAGCTCCTTGCCGTAGCTTTTCGTGCGACGGGCGCGTTCGTCTAGTTCAATGGTCCGCTGCATCTCGTCACGGGTCAGCGCCAACCCCTCATATATATGTTGTACCCTCGCACGGCGGGCAGTGCTATCGGGCATCATATATATATATATATATATATATATATATATATATACTCGTTCTGCGACAACACATTGTTGTGAGGTACGTTCTACATGGTCTCCACGTGGCTAAAGGTAGGCTGCTTCCCAAAGCCAGGAGAGTAGGGGACCTCTAAAGAAGTGGAGTGTTGGCCAGACGCATCGCCGGAATCGGAGAGCATCAGTTTATCTTTTTTCGACGCCTTTCCTTGGACGTCGGAGGAGTCTTGGAGGTGGACGACGGGGACTCCCTTGCGTAATCTTGGAGAAATAACAAACTTGATTAGTTTCTTCCATTGAGATTCTGGTGACGTAGCAGGGTTATTATCAGGGTTTTCAAAATACCCACCCTGGCTGGGAATCTCCTCAAAAAATTTTAAGTTGCTTTCTGCAGCTTCTCGTGCCATTTTCTTCTTTTTGTGACCACCAGCCACGATGGTCACTTTGGGGGGAGAACGGTGGCGTTCTGCTGCTGTTTCTGTTCCAATTGAACGATGGGAACAGCAACGGAAATATGATCCGGATTGGTGACTGGAGTTGATCCGGTGGTATGTTGAGTTGCCGCTACATCACTGGCAACATTGGTGGAAGATCCAGCGGCAACCTCTCCACTCTTTAAAGGATGGCCTTCCGGAAGATTGGACTTGGGAAATCTTTTGAAGGATATGCCTTCAAGAGTGGAGCAGTGGAGAACTCTGTTGAATTCCATCTCTGCAAAATATTATCCAGAGTTAGAAAAGTACGAGCAGAACACTTACAAATTTAAAGACGTTACGGCACGAAGAGCATATCCCTTCCGTCGCATAGAATCAATGGCACCCTGTCATTCCACGGTTATTAATGATGAACATTGCAAAGTTTCAGCATCACCTCGGCATAAGGACGCATTTCCAGCGTGGTGTCCTTGTATAGATTGAACAACTCCTGTTCCCCCTGGTCGAGGTCCGGAGTCTTAGAGACGTCAGGCGAACGCACAGAATGCCATTATGCAAGGTGGGCACGCTCTTCGCCCAGCAAGTCATATCGTAGAGGGACGGAGACTTCTTGGTGGTGAAGTTACACTTTTTCTTGAAAGTGTACCACCCCTTTCCCGACGAAGTAAGTTTGAACATCGCTCAGAACACGTTCAAACTCGCCGGTCTATTCTGTCCCTTGAAGAACATTTCGAAAATTATGACACACTGCCATGCGTACGGGTATAATTGCAATACGCCAATGTGGTAATGCTCTAATATAGCAACTATGAATGGGCTCAATAGGAAGTGTAGGTTGCCTAAGGCAACTGCCTTCCAATATAGGGTGAAGTAATTTTGTGGCGGCTCATCGGCACGCTGCCCGGGGATCGCAACCATCGTCGGTACGCCTCGGAGTACCGTATATTCATCTATGAATTTCTCCATCTGCTCTATTATGACAGTTGTATTTTCGGTAGCAACATTAGCCTTAGACATTTTACGATTGGGAGTTTACCTTCGGAAAAAGCGGCACGCGTATCAAGAAAGTAGAGAAGAAATTATTTAATAATTAGTAGGCGGAGAGAAAAGTGTAAAAATGAAGAGGTAAAAATGCCGCATTTATAGAACAAACTTACCATGGGCCCGATTAATGGGCTTTTATCCTGATCTAACACGTGTCCTAGGGAGGTCGAGCCACAGCCGTTAGATTCACGGCGTTTCATTGTTACAGCTGTAAAAATGATGATTGCTGACATCATCCCCTAGTGGGACCTATGGGGGAACATGATTTGATGATTACGACGTGTCAGTAATGATGGCTGTTTATAATATTTTACTCATTTTAGTTTGGTTACAATCAAAGGTAATTCGATTTCAACCAAACTGGGGGGACTTAATGACGTACGGCCCGCCATGGCCGTAACGTGAGATGTATGGTGTACCTCCTAGCTGGACACTTGGCTTCAGATCTTGGCTAACGGTACTGCGAAGTCAACCTTGACTTCAAACCACGGTTATTCTTACATTACGCCACCCGTAGCGTACCGTTAATGACACTGTTGATTTGGTTTACTCAGCTGTTCGCCCGTCTGATAAATTAGGAGAATGTGGAGTAGGTAGTGGGCATGATTAGAGGATTCCAAGAGTGGTAATCATGGGTTAGTGGGCTGATGGTGGTTATCCTTTGTAACCGCCAATCTTATGCCTATAAATACTAACCATAATCAAGCATTCAGGGCACAATCAACATATACTTACCACACTGATCATTCTTTTAAGTTTACCTTGGAGGCTCGGCAAAAGTCAACCACCACAACACTCTTCATACCCATCACGTCAACCAAAGGAACCCCTTCCGAAGGTTAGTCACTTTACATCACTGCACTCAAGTCGATTTTGGCTTGATCATGCAGAAAGGTCAAGGTCAACAATAGAGTTTGTCTCTTCAACTAATAAAGTAATTGGTGTGTCCACTAGGGGAACCAATAGGATTTTTAGAATATCTCACCTCTGTATGATCCTCATAAGCGTGTACTGTCTCAACCCCTTTAAAGTTACTTTCCAAATTTACTTTAAGGTTAGATGGTACTTTCTTTACAAAAAGACTGCCTTCAGTTACCCTACATGGAACACTTGTTGACTTTTTCTTTAAGACAGAACCCTTGTATTTTTCATAAACATCAAGGTTCAAGTTTGGGTTGGAAAGTGCGCTAATACTCCCTGGACTCAAGCTCTTGCCCGTTTGAAAATTAGACATTTCAAAATTTGAAAATAAGTCCACGTGTACACCACCAGTAGGTTGAATTGGAGTTGCTGGTGTATTTTCTGGCACTTCAATTTTCGGCGAGTTCAAAGCTTCTTCACCTTCATCTTCCATTGCTGGACCATCATTATTATTTATGTTTTTCCCTGGGCTCCAATTAACATAATCATTAATGGCATTATTAAAGCTTTCCATAAACTTCTCGTGATCCTCCGCATCAATATGGTTATTAGGATTGAATTCATTATTTACTTCATGAACCCAAACACTTGTTTTTTTCTTATCTTTTAATTCGGTAGGATCACCTTGTCAAGATGAGTTGCTTCAAATACTTCCATAAACACAAATAATGAGCTTGCATGTGTTAGATCATATGATCTCTTTGAAATATATAACAATTCTCCTAACTCACTTATAACCGCTGCAATATTCTCCATATCACCATACTCGACCGGAATGCCCCTAATTTCTAACCAAGTCTCCCTTGAGTATTTGCCATACTTATCGATCATTGGTATAACTTGTAGAAACTCAGATTTGTTGCTACCAGGTGAGGGACCATGTCGAATATTATCGTAACTTTATGGATTAGTACATCTCACAATGCACCCATATTTACCCCATAAATAACATTTATCAAGGGCAACCCTTCTTGTTATTAACCATTCTGCAAGCTTTGGTTTGGAGAATTCCACCTTATCAATAATCAACACCATGCAATTCATACTATCACTGATTTCATCATTCTCTTGGAGTTGGATCATCTTGTTAACACCCTCTTATTTCTGGTACTTCTCCTGAAAGTTTTTCCCATGTGATGAAGATCTCCCATGAGTTGTGTTTTATGCATAGCTTCTACTATCCTTTCTCATATGTGGTGCACCCATTTCAAATTTGGCATACCCCATTCTCATACGGTTACCATGGAGTAGTTCCCCATTCATTTGGTTGATTGCTGTTATTGCCTCTTCAGCTTTGGCAAATTTTATGAACACATAGTTACGCCCATTCCTCCACGCAATATTTAGAATCCAACCGAATTTCCTGAAGGCTTCACTAATCACCATTGGTGTCATTGTTCTGGTGATGTTACCCAGAAACACCGCGGAAATACCATCCTTCTGTTGTCTATTGCGCTCCTGTTTACGTTTGTTTTCCACTATAGTTCCTCCTTCAATGATCACCTTCGTCGGGCTAACTCGTCCAACCACCATAGCGTACGAGTGAGTGAGTGGTGGTGGTGGAACAGGAAGGGTTGTGTGCCCGGGTTGTGAATTTGCTGAATTTTTAGTCTGAATGGAAATGGAAACGGAGGCAATTTTAGGATTTGAGTTTGTATGTGAAGGTTGAGAGGAACGTGGGGAGAGAGTTTCCATGGTTTTGTGTAAGTAGTGATTGACTAGGTCTCGTGATTATATTCGCTTTGATATCACATTGTATAATGATAATGAATAATGAAAATACCATAGGAATAACATATTATAAATACCATAGGAACAAAGTTCTTTTGTGAAGATGTTACCAAATAACCTCAAAGTCAACGTTGAAGGTACTTTTAGGGTTTTTAACTCAATCGCCCGTACCTATTTCTGTTTTGCCTAGTAAAAAGAGCACAATTTGTTCCCTGGAGTGGACAAGCACAATGGCAAGCCCAATAAAAGTAATGATAATGGGCTTGCTCATGAAAAGGCCGTAACAAGTCAAGAGGCCCATCAAGAGCCTGTTTTGGATGTTGAACGACCCAACGATCAAACTTTCTTTCACTCGGCTCGTTTTTCACACGATAAGCTAGATGTGCATCATTGCCCTACCGTGGATTGTAGATCATCATGTGCAATTTACAAGAAGAAGGCCAAAAAAATCTAAAGCTTTAGCGCATAAAGAAGTGGTTACATCTCCACATCGTAGTCCGGCTAAAAGCAACAAGAAAAAGAAAGGTAAAGCCAGGGAGTTTTTAGAGGATGTTGGTGCGGGTTCTGTGGAAATCTCGGATAATGAAGATGATGCTCTTAACTGGGATGATAGCTAAGATGATTATATTCCCAAGCCTACTGTGACGACCCAGAAATTTCTGACCAAATTTAAACTTTATCTTTAAATGATTTAATGTTTTCGACACGATAAGCAAAGTCTGTAATGTGGAAATCTCAAAAACTTTGAACTGTGTTCATATAATCAATTACCCTTTTATTCCTACGATTCATGAACGTCATAATTTGTATTAATTATATATATGTGTGTGTGTGTGTGTATATATATATATATATATATATATATATATATATATATATATATATATATATATATATATATTTAACTTGAAAATATGATAATTAAATATCTCATTAAGTATATTAACAAAGTATTATGTATATATTTTCATACTACTAATTTAAAGAGTTTTCGAACAATATATATGTTACTATTTAAACGATGTAATTAACTTATGTTAAAATGTATTTACATACAATGTATTATGAGTATAAATACAACCTCAAAAGTATTAAATACACTTAATAATATACAAATACATATAAAGGATAGCTATACTCGTATTTTCATTCATTTTTCTCAAGAAATCTACTCGCATTCATACGGTATTTTTACCCATACTATACACAGCTTCTAGAAGTATTTACTATTGGTATATACCAATAGAAATCTGCAATTATTTGTGTAATATGTCATCCATGACCTAATCAATTTAATATGTCATCCATGACTTAATACATTTTAACTTATACTAGATATTTTCACTAAAAACCAAATTTATAAGTCTATAAATAAGCACCATTTCTAACTCATTTTTACACATTCAGTTTCCAAATTTTACTTCCAATTTTCACACACACTTGCAAGAACTCTCTCAAGTTTTGTTCTACTACTTCTTTCCAGCAACTTTACATTCTAAACTTGAGGTAAAAACTCTACTTCTACTCTTGTTCAATTCATATGTTTATAGCTATCTATATAAGAGTTTATAAACTAGAACATAGTTTAGTTAATTCTAAACTTGTTCGCAAACAAAGTTAATCCTTCTAACTTGACTTTTAAAAACAACTTAACACATGTTTTATATCTATATAATATGCTAACTTAATGAGTTAAAATTTGGAAACACGAAGAACACCGTAAAACCAGACATACGTCGTCGTAGTAAAAACCAGGGGCTGTTTTGGGTTAGATAATTAAAAACTATGATAATCTTTGATTTAAAATTTGTTCTTCTGAGAAAATAACATTTTATATGAACATGAAACTATATCCAAAAATCATGGTTAAACTCAAAATTGAAGTATGTTTTTCAAAATGGCCATCAAGATGTCGTTCTTTCGACGGAAATGACTACCTCTTTCAAATATGGATTATAACTTGTAACTCTGACTATAAACCACCACTTTTTCAGTTTAGTTTTACAAATTAAAGCTCGTTATGAAACCATAGCAATTTTATTCACTAAAAATGGATTTATAACGAAGAAATTATGGGCAAAACAATATTGGTTAGAAATGGATAATTTGATTACGGGATTAATTAATTAAAATCTATACTAACCATATCCTAGCTAACTTTTCTTGTATTATACATGTATTCTAACATGTCATGGTTACACAATACGTCAGATAAATCAAAAGACACCACATACACAATACGTGTAACTACAATAGCGGTATTGTGGGTCATGATTGAGTCTTATACAACACGTGTATTCTATGTACTAATTGTGGACTACTAACTGTGGACTACTAATTGTGGACTACAAGCGTTGGACTGCTAACTTGACAACTTAAACAATCACATGTGATTGAAAATATAAACTTAAACAATCACACGTGATTAAAAATATAAACTTAAACAATCACACATGATTGAAAAATATGAACTTGCTATATTAATTTTATTCACATGTATTATTATCTGAATCGTTATTATTGTTATAGGTTCGTGAATCCAAGGACGACGACCATATTTTTAATAAGTTGAAAACTTATTATTAATATACTTTTACTACCGTGAGTATATAGTCCCATTTTTAAACTCTAAAATATTTTGAGATGAGAATACATGCATTTTATGTTTTACGCTATGGACACAAGTACTTAAAATATATTGTACGTTGAGTTGTACCACCTTGCATATCTTCCCTAATAGCTTGGTAACTAATATTTACATGTTGTAAGAACATGTAAGCGCGAATCCTATTGATAGATCTATCGGGTTTGACAACCCCAACTGGGCTAGTCGCTCTAGTATCGTAAACGGTTGCATAGTACTTCGTTTTTACTACACTTGGTACAGTGTAGGGAGATTTTATAATAAAGGGAATATGCCATATTAATGGTTAAGTATGGTTACCGAAGCGCTCAACAACTTGTAGAATATCTTTATTGAAATATTTATAACTATGAAATCTTGTGGTCTATATTTATATCGATGATAACTTTAAACCTATATATATCACCAACCTTTTTTTGACTGTTTAAGCATGTTTATTCTCAGGTCCTTAAGAAAGTCTTCCGCTATTGTATTATCTAAGCAAGCTATGCATGGAGTCTCATGCTTTTAATTAAATAAAGTGTTGCATTCAATAAAATATTTGTCATGTATTATATTCGATTGTTATGTCACGTGTGTAGTATTTGAAAACCGGTGTATTAAGGGGATTATTCCTTAAATAATCGCCTAGTTGTTTAAAACATGCATTATGTATAATAATGGTGTGCTTTTTATGAAACGAATGCAATATTTTCTAAAACGTATCATATAGAGGTCAAATACCTCGCTATGGGACCAATGAATAACGTACTGCGTTTATAGTAATATGGACGGGTCGTTTCAGTTGGTATCAGAGCGGTGGCCTTAGCGAACCAGGTCTTGCATTAGTGTGTCTAACTGATAGTTGTTAGGATGCATTAGTGAGTCTGGACTTCGGCCATGTCTACATGTCAAAAGTTTTGCTTATCATTTCTTGTCAAAAATTACCTGTTTATCATCTTAAGTCTTGACGCGTCTTACTACAATTATTGCATAGATAGTGTATAGACAAATATTCATATCTATCACGGTAGACTTTGCCTGACATTTTCCGAAGATTCCTTCGTCATTTATGGAATTTTGGTATTATATATACATATGAAAATTACGTATTGAAGAATACCAATCTAAATCTTATAATGTATTTCATATCAAAAATAATTTCCCTGATTATACAAGATGGATGTCGCAACCCGTTCAAGTTCCTCGGATTCCGATATGGACTTCCACTCGAGCTCCGAAAGCAGTGTGACCGGAATGGATCAACCAATTAGCCATCATCTATTCTGGATGAATTGGGAATGGGTTCGTAGCCTACTTAATCATTGGAGATAAGAAGAAGGTGATCCCTTCCATCCACCACATTTCCCTCTTGGCGAAGAACCTGAAGCACTTACCGGCGAACCTGTCCGAAACACCATTTTCTCTCTTATTTCCAGAGTATCTCGTCACGATTATATACTATCTCACATTCTAGATCTTATTCATCCGCTTGTCCGAACCGACAATCATCCCGGTGTAAATGAAGAAGTCAACGAGCTTCGCGCTCGGGTAGTAGCTTTGAAAAATATGGTGCAAAGGTTACAGGCACCAGTAGCATCACCGGCATCAACATTACCACCATCATCAACACCAACAGTACCACTACCAACAATAACAACATCCGCATCCCACACCTCGACATCACAATCTGTACCTCGAGCATCAACGTCATACGCCCTGTAGATACCAAGGAATACCAACAACAACAAACGATGAAGTATTGATTCATAACTTTATTGAAGAAATACTTTGCGGCAATTATGTAATCTCCAAAGTCTTAAAGATTATTTATTATAATTCTGATCGCAAATCAGATGAGTGAACGGAAACGGTAGAGAAGAAACCCTGACATGAATAGTGCGCGATTTACAAGCTAGACTTGTTATACAAGCAGCATCAACAGTACCGTCAACATCACCAACACGTCAGTACCGTCAGCATCGTCAACACCAGCAGCACCTATAACAACACAATCTCCGCCAGTTCCATAATCACCGCGGACATCATCACGAATCAACAACAAATATGTCATATCAATGAGTTATGAAGTATTAACTCATTCCCTCTGAAGAATTTATATGTATATATTATATATATTTATATTTTTTGAAACCATAATAAATCTTTTCGTACTAAGCTATTACGTGTGAATCTTAACTGGTAGGTACTACTCGGTTAATTCATGTTACTAATATGCTATAATGTACATCATTCGTTAAGGATTTGACAATCGTTAACTATAATCTCTGCTTTAACTTAATAGATTCCATGTCACAATAAACCAAGTGTACTATTCAAATACATGTTTGATGTTACACTTTCATTTTTGATGTACTCGAAACTTTCTGAAAAACATCATTCGTGCTTTACGAAATTCACAAGAACTACACAAACATCAACATCATTCATCGAAAAAAAATGTCAATAAGAATAAATAATGAAGTATTGACTACATTAGAGAAATACTCCGCGAAGATTATGTAATCTCTAATGTTTTAGAGATTATTCATTCCTAGTCCCAGCCGAAAATCAAATGAGTTTAATATTATATTAACTTATTAAATCTATGTTACATCTACAGAAAATATACATATATATATATATATATATATATATATATATATATATATATATATATATATATATATATATATATATATATATATATTCATAAAGACTGTAATAAAAGTTCTCTTGTACAAAATATTACTTGTGAAACTTTTAACTGGTAGGTAATACCCGAGAGATATATAAATTCACAATTAATATGTTACATTCTTCGATTCTGATTCAACAAATCATCAACTATAATCACTACTTTCACAACGATATACATCCTTTCATAAAAATCAGGACAACCATTTTCTTACAAATTCTATTACATATTCTGATTTTGACAAATCAAAATCCAAGTCAAGATTTAACATAAAACATCTCTCTTAGATTCTTACATCTTTCAAAGCCATACTTTGAATTCAAAACTATACTAGAACATCACTTCTATTCTTAAAACCCAGAAAAATATTCATATCATTCAAAATTCTAGAACACCATATGTATACTGACGAATACAGTCTGTGTTCAAACCATTCATGATTCTTGAAAATACCTCAATTAAGGAACAATCGAGAGGATGAACCAATCACACGATACATACGAAGAATATATGCACCTGGAGGACACTTGGAACCTAAGTGAAAGTTTAACACATATCTGTGTCAGATCCTTTGGCATTTATTACCAAAAATAACTTTACGATCCCTTTTCAAAGTAGCAAATTTTGTCACACCTCCAGCAAATCAATTTTGATTTTTCAGTCAGACTAGCCTTATTATAACCTTGATGTATAAGTTGCCCTTTTCATCATTGTTACCGGGGAAGCTTTTATATTCCACCATATTATCAGCAGATGTACAGCAACTTCATTAATCTTTGGCGTAAGCCTCTCCGAAAAATCATTATATGTACTCATTGAAACCCCATCATCTACTCATCTGCATCTTGTAACGTTAATTGCCATACTAATTACCGAGAATCAGCAATCAGTATTTCGAATCTCGCAGCATTTCTACATCAACAGTTTTATGTATACATATAACATTTATCTCCTAGAATTATGATCTTCAATTCTGAAATTCTGAAAAGCACCAGTCTACGAATCAATACCCTAAATTTTTGAAAAATGCTGATGAAGCAGCAAAAACTGTAAACGACCTTAACAGTCGAAAGTTTGATGATAAAGAATAATGTGTTGGCAAAGCTCAGAAAAAAAGAAGGTTTGGAACTGGAAAACGGATTGAGCAAACTATGAAGAAGGTTGTGAAAAAATCACAAGGACTAAACCTGCCTTCAAAAAATACAAATAATTCAATATCTGCTGAAGTCATTAAAAAATACCTTGCTCCTGACTCTAAACCTTTACGGACAAATCTTCTTCATCATCCATCGATATTAGAAATTCCAAGATATTATCGTATCTTTCATTATAAATATCCTCGATATTTTTAAAGATATTTTCATAACTATTCTTATCTGAAATCGTTTATCTCTTCACGACATCAGTGTTACATTAGAAAGGAAACTGTTTTAGTTTCTAAATTCTGAAAAATTCGAACTTAAAATATGAATGTTATTGAAGTAGTGTTGGGAACTGAAGCATGAGTTAATATAATATAATGACACTTGATCAACGTGATTATATTACAGTAAGTCATGCTGAGTTTTTAATGGAACGTGATGATTCACAGATTATAACGTCATCATGTGCCATGTTACACGACTCTTACACTCTATCTAAAATATAAACATATCAAGAACATAATTTCTTGATAGTTCTATTTTTCTCTTGAATTCTAGTAATTTAACCAATCAAGATCGTGCTATTACAATTTCTCTCTTAGAACATTAGCTATGTTCATTTGAAACTCCATACCTACGAATTCTGGACCATTACTTGCAAAAAGAAAACAAAAGCATGAAGCTCCGAAATAGAGATGGGAGTATAAATCGCAGCAAATAGAAGAGAGGGTTAACCGTAGATGTCAATAACTATGGAAAGAAAAATTCAAGGAAGGATTATGAAAAACACTACCCCAAGAGCGAAGTAGAAGTAAACAGCTTCCTCCGGTGGGAGTTGGAATAGAAGGATAATTATTGTGATAGTCAGAATAAGATCAAGGATCAGAACTGGATGAAGCATTTCCACAATCTTTTGGAAATATGAATTGAGGAAGAAAGTATAGAAGATGTGAGTGTGGAAATAAGGAAACGAAGGGAGTGAATTTATAGTGAAGTATCAGACAGAGTAATCGAGACAAATCATCGCATTTAACCAAAGAAGATCCTAATTTTCTTAATTATCAAAAAACCAAATCTTATTACGAAGATTTTCTCTAAATCCCTTGAACTCCGGAAATCAACCCTATCTACGTCAAAAGATATGACGAAACTTTATTTCACTCTTTTGCGATAGCTTCGCTTGTACTCTTCACATAATCGAGTTGTTTTATCCGTATTACTCAATGATGATAAAACTCAAATTTCTAACTCATATGAGTCATGAAAATATACTTATTGTCAGCCATGACCATCTCAATCAAATTTCGGGACGAAATTTCATTAACGGGTAGGTACTGTAATGACCCGGAAATTTCCGACCAAATTTAAACTTTATCTTTAAATAATTTAATGTTTCCGACACGATAAGCAAAGTCTGTAATGTGAAAATCTCAAAAACTTTGAACTGTGTTCATATAATCAATTATCCTTTTATTCCTACGATTCACTAACGTCATAATTTGTATTAATTATATATATGTATATATATATATATATATATATATATATATATATATATATATATATATATATATATATATATATATATATATATATATATATATATATATATATATATATATATAACTTGAAAATATGATAATTAAATATCTCATTAAGTATATTAACAAAGTATTATATATATTTTCATACTACTAATTTAAAGAGTTTTCGAACAATATATATGTTACTATTTAAACGATGTAATTAACTTATGTTAAAATGTATTTACATACAATGTATTATGAGTATAAATACAACCTCAAAAGTATTAAATACACTTAATAATATACAAATACATATAAAGGATAGCTATACTCGTATTTCTGTTCATTTTTCTCAAGAAATCTACTCGCATTCATACGGTATTTTTACCCATACTATACACAGCTTCTAGAAGTATTTACTATTGGTATATACCAATAGAAATCTGCAATTATTTGTGTAATATTTCATCCATGGCCTAATCAATTTAATATGTCATCTATGACTTAATACATTTTAACTTATACTAGATATTTTCACTAAAAATCAAATTTATAAGCCTATAAATAAGCACCATTTCTAACTCATTTTTACACATACATTTTCCAAATTTTACTTCCAATTTTCACACACACTTGCAAGAACTCTCTCAAGTTTTGTTCAACTACTTCTTTCCAGCAACTTTACATTCTAAACTTGAGATAAAAACTCTACTTCAACTCTTGTTCAATTCATATGTTTATAGCTATCTATAAAAGAGTTTATAAACTAGAACATAGTTTAGTTAATTCTAAACTTGTTCGCAAACAAAGTTAATCCTTCTAACTTGACTTTTAAAAACAACTTTACAAATGTTTTATATCTATATGATATGCTAACTTAATGAGTTAAAACTTGGAAACACGAAGAACACCGTAAAATCGGACATACGCCGTCGTAGTTAAACCAGGGGCTGTTTTGGGTTAGATAATTAAAAACTATGATAATATTTGATTTAAAAGTTGTTCTTCTGGTAAAATGACATTTTATATGAACATGAAACTATATCCAAAAATCATGGTTGAACTCAAAATTGAAGTATGTTTTTCAAAATGGTCATCAAGATGTCGTTTTTTCGATGGAAATGACTACCTCTTTCAAATATGGATTATAACTTGTAACTCCGACTATAAACCACCACTTTTTCAGTATAGTTTCACAAATTAAAGTTCGTTATGAAACCATAGCAATTTGATTAACTCAAAACGGATTTATAACGAATAAATTATGGGCAAAACAATATTGGTTAGAAATGGATAATTTGATTACGGGATTAATTCATTAAAATCTATACTAACCATATCCTAGCTAACTTTTCTTGTATTATACATGTATTCTAACATGTCATGGTTACACAATACATCGGATAAATCAAAAGACACCACATACACAATACGTGTAACTACAATAGCGGTATTGTGGGTCATGATTGAGTCTTATACAACAGGTGTATACTATGTACTACTAATTGTGGACTACTAACTGTGGACTACTAATTGTGGACTACTAACGTTGGACTGCTAACTTGACAACTTAAACAATCACACGTGATTGAAAATATAAACTTAAACAATCACACGTGATTAAAAATATAAACTTAAACAATCACACATGATTGAAAAATAAGAACTTGCTATATTAATTTTATTCACATGTATTATTATCTGAATCGTTATTATTGTTATAAGTTCGTGAATCCAAGGAAGACGACCATATTTTTAATAAGTTGAAAACTTATTATTAATATACTTTTACTACCGTGAGTATATAGTCCCATTTTTAAACTCTAAAATATTTTGGGATGAGAATACATGCATTTTATGTTTTACGCTATGGACACAAGTAGTTAAAATATATTCTACGCTGAGTTGTACCACCTTGCATATCTTCCATAATAGCTTGGTAACTAATATTTACATGTTGTAAGAACATGTAAGCGCGAATCCTATTGATAGATCTATCGGGTTTGACAACCCCAACCGGGCTAGTCGCTCTAGTATCGTAAACGGTTGCATAGTACTTCATTTTTACTACACTTGGTACAGTGTAGGGAGATTTCATAATAAAGGGATTATGCCATATTAATGGTTAAATATAGTTATCGAAGCGTTCAACAACTTATAGAATATCTTTATTGAAATATTTATAACTATAAAATCTTGTGGTCTATATTTATATCGATGATAGCTTTAAACCTATATATCTCACCAACCTTTGTGTTGACTGTTTAAGCATGTTTATTCTCAGGTCCTTAAGAAAGTCTTCTGTTGTTGCATTATCTGAGCAAGATGTGCATGGAGTCTCATGCTTTTAATTAAATAAAGTGTTGCATTCAATAAAACCTTTGTCATGTATTATATTCGATTGTTATGTCACGTGTGTAGTAATTGAAAACCGATGTATTAAGGGGATTATTCCTTAAATAATCGCCCAATTGTTTAAAACATGCATTATGTATAATAATGGTGTGCTTTTTATGAAACGAATGCAATATTTTCTAAAACGTATCATATAGAGGTCAAATACCTCGCTATGGGACCAATGAATAACGTACTGCGTTTATAGTAATATGGACGGGTCGTTTCACCTACAAAAATTAATGGTAAGATTTTGAATCCCAAAAAACATCTTAAAAATAAGGAGGAGAATGAGGTATTTGGGAATTTTTTAGAGGGTATGTTCGATAGTAGCGAACGTCCGAACAAGGTAAAACAATGAAGATTGCTACGTGGAATATTAGGGGATTCGGGATTTAAAATATAGGTAGAAAAGTTTATAATTTAATCACTAAATTTCATGTTCAATTTGGAAGACTTGTATTATGGAGCCTTTTGGAAATAATCCCCATGGAAATTTGTTCTCAGACATATCGAATGTTAACAGGAAGAAACTATCTTGTGTTTGGCGTGAAATTTTAAAACTTCAATATGCGGACGAATTATTTAACATTCTTAGTCCGTAAAGTTGGCAATGGCAGATCGGAAAAGTTATGCGTATCTCTTTTTGGAACGATATTTGGGTGGGGGAGTCTAAATTGAAGTATCAATTTCTGGCTTTATTTCTTAAATATTCTAAATGAGATGGACGCTTTGTGGACATGGGTCATTTTAATGTTCAAGGGGGCTTTGTGGACATGGGTCATTTTAATGTTCAAGGGGTTATGATATGGGATTTTGGCCTTCCGATAGGCTACGTTTTAGGCGATTTGGCTTGCTAGAAATGATTTGGTGTTTAACGGGGCTTATAAGTGTTGGGCCGTAGTTGTCGAGCGGATTAAGCTTGAGGTCTTCCAATGGCTAGTACATGCAAAAAATGTGAGAGCCATCAAATTTATGTTTGGAGGGTGCCGTGGGTACTCAGTGAACAAATACAGTGGCCTAGTTATAAGCATGCTGCATTCTTGTTCAGTTATTGTAGTTGTTTTTTTAGATTTTGCTTGGGCTTGGTATCGAGTGTTCTTGCTCATGATTTTCATGATAATTGGTGTTGGTAAGTGAGCTAGCTAGTTGTAAAGCTCATCTTAGCCTTTTGATGTATTTCTAATTTTTCACTTTTTTCTTGAAATTTTTTATATTTTATTCCAGTTTTATGCCAAAAAATAAAATACATATTATAAGCTCACAATCGAACTTTAATCATATAGCATAATAAATCATCTAATTTAATGCATATGAGCAAAATTTATTGTTAACATTTTCATTTTTTTGATAATTCTTAAAATAATTTCACTTCTAAATTAGAGCCAGTCAGAAAAGATTTATAAAGTAAAATATAATATTTTTTTAAACAAATGATTGTGTACAGTTGTAAAAAACCCGATTACTCGCCGATTAATCTCCGATTAATCATTTTCTAGAGTAATCCGTTCCGATTTTCAAAAATCCGTTTAATTAAACAGTCAACGTTAATTGATGGGTAAAAATCGAATTTAGTAATCAAAGTCGGTTAAAGTAAAAAATGGTTAGCATTTTAACATTAATTTAAACTAGAACTTTATAGTTTTGAAGCAAAATGAACAATTCTAGACAATTATGTTAAATGTTATTTTTATATTTATGATTTTTTTCTATATTTACACATATAAATTTTAAAATTTAATATTTAAAGGTATACAGTACAATCCGATTAATCCTCGATTAATCCCCGAATTACCGATTAATCATTTCAAAGCCCCGACCGATTAATCCCCGAATAGCGAATTTTGCAATCTTGATTGTGTATGTCTCATCTCTCCTATAATTCACTTTGTGGATTAATGTGAAATACTGGAATTGAATATTATTATTATTGTAGTTGAGAGTTTAATCTTTCTTGTATGAGCATTTGAATAAGAAAGATTGTCATATGCAAAAGAATATCACTAATCAAAGAGAAAATATTACATTAAAAACTTGGTCATGAACACACTATTGTTACCTGACTAGTTTTTTTTAATGGTGGTAATATCATATGTAAACGTTGTGAGCTTGACCCCTATTCCCAAATGTTAATCAACAAACAAGATCAATTATCATCCATTTCACTTTGAACCTTTAATTAAAACATGAAGTTCATTATTTAACTTTTATTGTTGAAAGCCTTTGTCATAAGAGACCTTCAAACCGGTTTAAACCCATGTTTTAGAGCTGCTTCCCATACCAAATCAAGTTGGTCCACATCAATCGCACCAACCTCATGGTGTGTCCACCCTTCAAGAAGATGAACAATCCCACCTGCGTGACAAGCGTGAACCGCACCTCTTTCCATCGTGTACTGGCCATAATCAAAACAACAACACAAGTCATTTCAAATTCAAAAAATGAATCTTAAAATATACTTAACAATGTTCAAAGTGAAAGCTTTTAGATTACCTCACAGAAGCCAAGGCCTTCAACATCGTCTGGAAGCTTCATGGCTGCAAGCTTACCATATGTGCAATCTCTTCTGAATTCAAACACAGGAGGAACCACAAACTGGTGGAAATGGGTTCCTTTTGGGGCCCATTTTTGCACTCTTGGTGAAGCCCATTTGCCCAGAATCCATGTCTATTAATTATAAAATCATTAAACGATCCACAAAGTTAAGTTACCTTATTGCTCATTACTATTCTATCAAATAACAATGAATACAATCTAACCTTGCAGTGTTCAGCCTCTTGATGTGTGGTCACTTGCACCAAAAATTGTTGGTTCTCTAGTGGAAGTTCTTTCTGAATGCTCGTGAATCTTTCTGCAGATTTAGTAAGCATCTGCACAAATATGTAATAATATGCATAACTGCTAGCCGGCTCATTAGCAAGTAAATAACTTGAAGTCGTCATAAAATCATATGATAAAACTCAAATTTATTATGAAAAACTTACCAAGACTCTAACTTTATGACGAGCTAAGTAAATGGAAATGGCTCTTCCAAGCTTAGAAGTAGCTCCCGTTAAGAACACCTCTTTAACATCTTTAGGAATCTCGTTAAGAATAACGGCTGCAGTTAATGTGTTTCCATGAACTACTCGAACTTTAAGATCCGGAAGTTTCGTGACAAAAAGCTTCCCACCTCCATTCAATTCTTCATTCTGTACAACAACAACAATTAGCGTTGTTGGTGCTATTAACTGTGAGCAGTAAAAGCAATAAAATTTGACAAATAACTATAGTTAGTCCCCTCCCCCCAAAACTTATTTAAATAAACAGAAAATGTACTTTAAATTACACTAAAACATAAGAATTTATAAATAAAGGGAGATGATTTATAAATTGGTAAATTTAGGTTATGTTATGTTTTTTAACACGTTAATCAGCTATCATGGGGAAAAAAATACTGCAGCTAAATAATAGACGGGTCAATTAAGAAGAAGATCACCCAAAGGGCTTAGTATTTATAAATAATATGGTATCTAATGTGTTTTCGTCTTGTATTGTTAGCTGTTAGACGTTTCCAAGCAGACCTTGTTTAAGGCAGCGAGACTAAGAACCTTGACTCCAATCCTATCAGCTATTAGTATAGCTTCTTCAATTTGATTATTTATCCTGTCTTTCGCGGATGGAATAAAATACTGCAATCATAAGATAATAATTATTAGTACGTCGTATCCAATTTAGTTTTAATATATATAGTATATATCATGATGAAGAAGTGAAGTCTACCATGACACCAATTGCTGGGACCACCCATGTATTAAGTAATTTTCCTCTAAGGTAGCAGTAAAAGACCAATAAAGGCTTGGACCCAAGTGACATGGCAAGCACCACCAAGAGACTCAAAGGCCAAAATGGCAACATTATAAGTTTTGGGGCATACGGCAATGAGCTTATTGATCTTAAAAACATAGGAGAATGCATTGCTGCAGTGAAATCAATCAAATGTGCAAGAAACACAAATTCTGGTGCTTTACCTTTCTGGCCTACAAAAACCAAATATAAATTTTACAAACGCTATCCTGAACATAAACATCATAAATTTTAAATAAGAGATATATACCTTTATCCGAACTTATTTGTCTATGAAGATCCCAAGAAATTTCATTCATGGTCTTCCAGAATATATCAAAAAGAGGCATAAATAGGCAGAAATTGGTCTTCATGTCTTTATGATGTATAAAATGGTATCTACACAATCAAACTATATTAAAAAGTTGAGGATGAGTAATCCAACCTCATACTTACATTAGGAATGAATTACTCCCTGACAGTTTCCAACCCTTCCCTAGCCACCACAAGATTTGAACCTGCAAAGATGTCAGGCCCAACCACTAGGCCCCAACCACTGGGCTACCTTTTGATGGTTCATATCTTGGGGGGCCCTGGGTTAATATAAGTTGATTATATAATTCAACACATAAGTCAGACCAAAAACCATCCCAAGATAACCCATGTCGCTAGTTCAAGATCTCTAACTGTTCCGGATAGGCCGCGTACATAAGAGCTAAAAATACTCGCCCTTCTAGGTAGCCCAAACAGGAAAATCTCATAACTTGTTTACAAAAGTCAGACCAAAATTCCTCTTATTTTTTTTACAAAAAACAGTATTTTTATGATGAAACTTACGTTGGAGTATAGATAAGATATTTGAGCATAGGCAAGAGACTGAATAAGTGATGAGGAATAACTTCAACGTTACTATGTCCCATACATCTGAGGAAATCGAACACCAAAATATAGCCATAAAACATGATGACTGAACCATGTCCAACCAAAGTAGTCCCAATAATCGGGACTCCAATAATCACACAAAGTAATGAATGCTCCATAAATGTTGCATGCCCAGCTGCACAAGAAATAGTAAAAAGGATAAATAGGATAAAAAGTATTTAAGAAAACGTTGAGTATTGTGGGTCAATATTGACTTTTGTACCTGTATATGGACTGTTCACTTTAGAACTATGGTGAAGCCAGTGATATTGTTGAAAGAAATATGGAGAATGTAATAATCTATGAAGCCAATAGTATAAAGGTTCTGAAACCCCAATATGGAAAACTAAACAAGAGATAATTCCAGTAGTTTTCCAAGTAGGAAGATTAGTCATTGAAGGATTAATGAATAAGATTATTGAAGCAACAACTGATTGAAGTAAGATGAAATTGTCCCTGTCATCATAAAGCGAAAAGATTCATAAATTTCATCAATATCTACAACAATAACTGCTAGAAAAATAATGATAATGTTTGGTGAAATTTCTATTAGGTACCTTTACAAAATTTGATGTAAGGAAATTTAATTCTATATCTAGCTCAAATAAGAAAAAACTTACCAGTGCCAGCCAAAAAAGAAAAAACTTACCAGTGCCATTCTTTGTCGATTTGATCAAAATCGACTCCTCTTTTAGATAGTCGATTATTCCGATTCAAACAAAGGATGTTTTCATATGAATTCCATAAATGATGTACAACTGCTCTGAGGAAAGTCAAAATCAAAATATGTATACACCAACTATACTCACTTTGCCTTTTTTCATACATTCTTGAATATATGAACTCAACAAGAAATGGTCCACCCAGTAGGTACTGTTTCAAGCATGAATTTAGAGCTATCAGAACATAAAGTTAAAAAATTTCAATAGTAAATCCAAAAAAAAAAAAAAACAACCATATATATAACCTTTTGAAAAAAACAAGAAATAACATTATTTGGAAAAACAGAAAAAACAAGAGATACATGCCTTATAACTGCCCAAATTCTGCCATGGCCAACCAAAAAATGGAGCTCCAACGTTCCCTGAAGGAGAATCGTTTTTATCTTCTAAATATTTCTCAGTTTCTTGAAGCATATATTCTTTTTGGGTAACCATACTTACCTAACAAGACTTCAAAAGCTTACTGTTAAGATATGGTAGTATAAGGGAGGGCTATATATACACATATACATACATATACCCATAGCAGTTAAACAAGGTGCAATGCATTACATATGGACCCCCACCCAAGCCTACAGAATTATTACTGGACGTGAGTGAATGTTCATTATTGATATAGACCCTACCCGAAAGTAAAGTGTGAGAAATTAAGAGAATCAAACCTGGGAAATTGTGTGTACTCTCACATAACTAATCTTAATTGTGTGTATTAATCTTAATTGAGCGAATCAAACCTGAGAAATTGTGTGTACTCTCACATAACTACTTTATACGAGCTTCTTCAAACAAATATATTATCAGATAAAGAGACTAATGATAATACCACTTGTTTATCAACTCTGAGGCATGTTGTCGTTAGTAACGGACTAATGATTAAATTTATTAAGCTTGTTGTTCATGAAATTGTGTCAGTGATAATGCAGTTACTACACTGCTTCATTTGTCGGTGACACTTAGGGGTTGTTTCATATGGGGTCGTTTCATATGGTACTAGAGCTTACGTTCCTTTATAATTCGTTGTTTAGAAATTGTATAAATTACCCTACAAAACAAATTACAGTGATATCAAGAGCAAGTCAAACACAAAAGAAAGCCAACTCAACTCAAGTAAACATCACGTATTGTCAAACACAACTCCTTATGTACCAAATCAAACAATATTAACTTAACATTGTATCCTAAATTTGAAGTCATATATCGGTATGACGCTATTCTATATAATGTATATATGTTTTTCATATCTACATGACTACATCCATATCCAATTCAAAATTCAAATGTTTAAATTATTTATAGGATAAAATACGAGATGGTTTGTCCAAAATTAGTATTTCAGTCACTGAACCTTTTTTCGTTACTAGGACAGTCCTTGTTGTTGGCAATTCTTGCGTGGACAGTCCCTGCAACTAACAACCGTTAAAAATCGTTAAATTGCCTCACATGCTTTGGACATGAGGGTGAAATGGTCAATCTACCTATCTTCTTCAAAATTTAATGATTCCAACGAATCAATTCATAAATTTTCTTTTACATTTATGTTCACAATCGATACGTGATAACTACACGAATGCATATACGATCAAACATACATACGAAACAAAATATAATTACTCAAATTAGATCATACTGTAGTTGAATAACTAAGTGAAATTAGTTAAGAAACCAAACCACGGGTGCTAATCGTTAATCGTGATGTAAAGCGGCTGAAGGGTCGCCGAAGTTGATTGTTGCGCCACCGGCATCAGATTAAAACCCCTAATTGTCAAATGGAAACCATCAATCGAATAGATTATCATCCAATGTGGTAGATACTGCGGTGGCGGAGCTCCGGTCTTCTTCTTCGCGCCAAAACCACAGGAACGGTTTTGATGATACTGAAATTAGGGCTTGTCATGATAGTAGGGTTTGATAATTGATGATACTGAAATTAGGGATTTGAGGATAACGAAATTAAGTTTCGTGTTTACAGTTGTGAAATGCAGTAATATTTGTGGGAGTGTACGTGTAAAGTAGATTAAAGAAGGGTGAGTTTAATAAAATACTTTTATTGAAACTCATGTAACGTTTAAGGTTAAACTGAAAATTTATTTTTATTATTTTATGTCGTTTCATAATTTTTTTTAAATCTACTTATTAGCTAAAATTTCTTTTTTCCGAAGCAATCTCTCTATCCATAAAATATTGAGAGGGATGATTTTCTTTACTCTTAACTCTTAAGGTATTTCACTCTAAGTTTCTCTTTATTCTAAAATATGAGAAAAATTGTCTACAAAGTAAGATTCAATTTTGTTGTTTCTAATATCATATTATTCACATTCAAACTCATTAACTAAAGTTTCATTCATTTCATATTTATTTAATAGAGTTGTAATCACTTGCATCCATAAATTTGCTTGAAAACAAAGGGACCAATGAGAACGCGACATGTGGCGCGAAAATCACATGTGATTGAAAAAAAAAATTCGAAAATTTTTTTTTTTAAAATTTTCTTTTTCGAAAAAAAAATTTTCAAATTTTTTTTCCGAAATTTTTTTTTTAAAAATCATATGTGATTATGCATGTCAATCACAAGTGATTGTAAACCCAATCACATGTGATTATGCATGGCAAATCCAATCACATGTGATTTTACAATTCAATCACATGCGATTGTGCAGGTAATCACATGTGATTGTAAAAAAAAAAAAAAATTTTAAAATTTTTTTTTTTTTTTAAATTTCGAAAAAAAATTTAAATTTTTTTTTTCAAAAAAAAATTTAAATTATTTTTTTCAAAAAAAAAATTTTTGATTTTTTTTCAATCACATGTGATTTTAGCGACACGTGTCGCGCTCTCATTGGTCCCTTGAATCTCAACTTAATTTGTGGACTCAAATGAATATTCCTCTTATTTAATAAATATTCATCTATCTATATCTATATCCGATTAATCCATTAATCCATCAATCCATCAGGTTAGTGGGTTAATGAATATTTATTAGATAATTCATCTTTAAATATTTTTTTATCAACTTGATATTAATTAATCCTATATACTAATAGTCATCCAAATTTTGGTCGTCTACTTCACAAATACTTCAAAAACGACATCTCATTCCTTAATTTAAATACCAAATTCCATTCCAAAACACCATTCCTCCCATTTTCTTCCACCGTCACAACACCAGAAGCTTCTGGCGCTTTCTAGCACCACCATCGCCACCAACCATCGTCGTCTTCGCCGCCAATCATCGTCGCCATCGCCACCAAACATCTTCCCCATCGCCGCCGCTGTGTCGCCATCGGTGTACAGTTACCAGACGTCGTATTGTCGGACTAAAAAATGTTAGCGTTTTCTCCGCCGTCACCATTCCGGGAAACCATCCCCGTCACAACAACCGTCATTGTATCCACCGTCGTGATGCTTTTTTTGTTAAGGTTAGCAAATAATTGTAAAAAATAGAGTTTCCAGATTTTCCGATGACAACGACCGGCGAATTAGTTGATATTTCTGCTTCAAAATGAAAACCCTAGAGGTAAAAATCATATTTTTGTTTTCTATTTATGGATTCTTTGTGGATGCGCATATTCCTTTTTTTTTTTTTTTATGTTAATGCTGGAAAGGAACATAAACAACTTCAAAATGAAATTAAACCCTATATGTATAGGTCAAAGTTAAAACTTTTTTTATATTAATATTGATTAGATTATTGTTAAACACTGGATGGAGATCAATCATGCAGTTGCTATGTTGCTTATTTTCAGCTCAAGGATCTTGAGGTACAATTCACTGATTAAAATACCATTAACACACGTTATTTTGATTTATTTTGTTTATCAGTCAGGTGTTTTTTTAGGTGGAATTAGAGGTCATTTTATATTAGATGAATATTTATTTAATGATTTTAGGGCATCCAATGATGAGGCCAGTAAAATGAGATAAGCTTTTATTTGAGTTAATCCATAACTGCATTTACATTTGCTTATGGCAGCCAAACCCTAAAAACAATTTCATTTCGGTTTCACCTTCATTCCTAATCGTAGATATTGATTATTTGTAAATTAATTTCAAAACCTGTATAGTATTTGTCATGCATCATCACTATCTTTGAATTTTATATCGGTTTTGTGTTGATATTTTGTATCCTTATCACTTTATGGGCACAAGTATTAAAATTTAGTTATGGTGTAATTTCTAGGTTTGGAAGTTTTTGAAACTGTTAGAAATTCTAAGTACAATTGTCTAAAACAAGTTATCTACATCGATTTTTTTTTTAAATTCTTATATTTGCAAGATTTTGTGCCTAAAGTCTTGATGCTGAATTTTGTCAATTGAAAGCTAATTATTTCCATCTTAAATTACTTTTATTACTACTGAATTAAACATATGACTATTGTTTCAATTTCAATTCTCGGGATGACATAGGTGATGACGCAGCTGATGACTTCCTGATCTGAAGCCGAAAGAGAGGTTGATTTGTATCTATTGATCGATAGGCAAAATCGTGTAAGATTAAACGCAGGTTGGATGATAGATTGAAGCTTGACATGAAGGAGCTCTTATTGACCGAGGACATGACTTCTGATAGGAATTTGTGGAGGAGTAGAATTAGAATAGATGAATAGGTTCTACATGGTGTTTATTTATTTTATATATTATATTATATTTCTTGCCTACTTGCTTGTGTGCACTTCATATTTTTTTTTTTCGTGGGACTTTACGTATTGGCTGGACATGTTTTATGGATATATAATATATCTATACTTATTGTAGCATATTCACATGCTTTATTGCACTATATGGTTACATGTTTGTATTACATTATATAGCAATTAATTTATACGTACTTACATATCACATGTTTTATGTTACATAGTATACTTATTTGTCTATGCCTACATAGTATACCATCTATTTTATACTACATATTATACCTACATGCTTCTTACCAACATGTTTACGTATACTTATTGTACTTACATGACTTGTTATACTTGCATATTTGACACTCACATATTTTCGTATATGTTATATTACATTATATTGTTATATGCTTTATTTACCTATATATATCGTATTGGAGTATACATTACTCATGGTAAAGTTTCTATTTTATCAACTTTACTTGTATATTTTTACTTCACATATCGAATTTCATGGTTCTTTCTGGTCGGAGGTCCCTAGGAAGCAGCCTCTCTGCTCTACAGAATAGGGAGGGACGACTTACTCTACCTGGGGACCGATAGGTATCCTGGGTAGAAGAATGACTTCCCTTTTACTTTAGGGTAGAGGAAAGGACTGTCTACATCTAACCTCCCCCATACTCCACTTTAGTGGAATTGGGTAATGTTGTTGTTGTTGTTATCGCTTTTGTATACTTCAATATGTTTCTTTTTATAACTTCAATTGCAGTACAGAGGTTTTAATCACATGCATTATTTTAACAAACTAAAAAAATCTATACGATGAGTTTAGCTACCTATGTATCAAATTTTTAAGATTTTAAAGGTGAAATTTGTATGTTGCAGGTATTAAATATGGTTTTTATGTAATCGTTTACCGGATTGCACTTTATGTTTGAATTAACAAAGTAGACCAAAACTGAAAAATCTAATGATGTATTGTGATATGAAAACAGCAGCTGTGACGACCCCGTCAAAATACTTAACGGATCCGTCAGTTGGTCCCACAGCTTGATCGGACTTAAATGCATTAAATAAACAAAGTTGCATTCTTTTATTTCAAAAGTTTTCCTAAAAAGGAAACAAACCAAAATATGTAGTTTAAAACAACCCAACATATTAATAATCCAAAAGTTGACACAAAACCTTGCCAACAAACCCACAATTTAAATTATCCAAAATAGAATGCCAACTTAAGTTTCATAATTGTTTCAATAAAAATCTGCCCAAATGCATGCAGACTCTTCTAAAGACAGCGGAAGCATCATATAACTCAAGTACCTGTGAAAACATGCAAGTAAACTGTCAACACAAAGGTTGAGTGAATTATAGGTTTAAATAAATAAGTAAACTTTAGACCACAAGATTTAAAAATGTTAGAAAACATTAAACATTATTCCATTATCAATGAGCCACCTGGTAACCACTTAACCCTTTATTTACCCTTGCCAAACACAATAAAAATATACACTTGGACAGTGTATCTACAACAAATTACGAAGTACTAAACATTCCTATTATAAATTGCTAGCGCGATGTGACGATCGCTCCAAATCCATATGGACGAACACGTCATTCATCGATTTCATCGCGAGGTTTTGATCTCTATGTGATACGTTTTGTAACATTGCATTCGTTTGAAAAGGTATTTCATAAATGAATATATAAATTCCAGGTTTTTAACATCTGATGATTCCTACGCATAGATAATCACCATTTAAATGGTTTACAATAATACATCTGTTGACAATACAGTCAAAATAAGGTACATGGTGAATGCAAGTTTCTTGTATATAGCATGTATGACTCCAAGCACATATCTTGTATCACGTATAAGCAAACAGCGGAAGACTTCTAGAATCCTGAGAATAAACATGCTTCAAGTGTCAACACAAAGGTTGGTGAGTTCATAGTTTTAATATTACACATAATCCGTATATCAATGTGGATTACAAAAGTTCAGTTGTTTTATTCAAAACGTTTATCAATAGGTTTTACATAAAAGGTGGATCACAAGATTTCAGTTGTTTCATCCGAAACGTTTATCAATCGGTTCTACAAAATTGAGCACCCTGGTAACTAAACTTTAACGTTTATATAATTTGTACCCTTTGTATAATCATCTTAATAATACACGCAAACCAACGTGTACGCTTCTCAAATAGCATATGTCCGTTAAAAGGCTAGTGCTCTAGCTCGGACGGGGATATCAAGCCCTATGGATCCATATACCACTACTCGCGCCCACCAGTTCTTATAACCGGCAGTTACTAGTTACCAAAGCTAAGGGATTTTCGGTTCAAACTCAGTGTAGAATTAAGTATGTACTTGTATCCATTGTGTTTAAAATATATTGCATGTATTCTCAGCCCAAAAATATATATTGCAAAAGCAATTAAAAAGGGAGCAAATGAAACTCACGCATATAAATATTGTAAATCAGTTTATAAAGCATTTGCATGTATTCTCAGCCCAAAAATGTAGAGAGTAAAAGGGATCATATGAAACTCACGCATATAAATATTGTAAATCAGTTAATAAAGCATTTGCATGTATTCTCAGCCCAAAAATGTAGAGAGTAAAAAGGGATCATATGAAACTCACTGTTTAATATTGATATACAATATTGTAGGAAAGCACGTAGACGCATCGGAGATGATAAACACGAGTTTTGATTCACAAAAAAATATCCCCGAACATTACCCATAACCTCCTTGGCAATAACCCATAATTTCCTTAGCTCTATCCCGCTTGAAAACCCATTTTGAAAATTACTTGGACAGCACTCCGTCGTAATATTTTATGTACATTATTATTTTTGTATTGCAAAAATAATAACACTAATATTAATAATAATAAGATTAATAATAATAATAATCTTAATATTAATAATAATAATAATAATAGTAATAAAATAAAATATATAAATTATTACGGAGTATATATCTGCATATGTGTGTGAAAACTGTCAAGCAAACAAGCAATTTATAGGGTGTCAGCTGGAATTGCACCCCATGCGATCGCATGGGGTTTGTTCCTCTTATCCATGCGATCGCATGGCCTATAAAAACAGCTCATAAACTTTTTGTCCACAAGCTTGTCGACATGATTAATTAATTATAATTAATATATATAATTTAAATTAATTAAATAAATATTATATTATATTTATGTGCATAGTTGACTCATAAATTTAATTCCGTTATTTTGTACGTTGACGTCCGGTTTAAGTCCCGGTTCCGATTTTTCAAACGTGGTTTCGTACACTGAGAAAACTAGCATTTTACGTTTTACCACCTATACCTTTGTCAATAATTAGGCTTATTCTTCACTAAATTATATTATATGAAATATAACTTATACATTTAAGTATCGTGGTCATTTGCTTTTATAAATCATCGTCTCGCAGTATATACATATACATATATATATATATATATATATATATATATATATATATATATATATATATATATATATATATATATATATATATATTATTTATTTATTTTGAAATAGTGTTTTACTGTAGCAAAGTTATTGTAGCAAATAGTGATTTTTACTGTAGCAAATAGTGATTTTTGAAAACACTGTAGCATTCTGGGTACTGTAGCAATTTGAAAATACTGTAACAAATTAGTGTTTTACTGGTTCATCTTAAACGTTTTAGTTAACTTATCTAAATATCAATCGAATCAATAATCGAATGTTATTATTGTTTAATAAATAACTTGAAATCATATATATTCAAATAGATATATAAACCAATAAGTTTAATGTACGGTATCATGCAATTAAAACTTTGTTACGTTTTCAAGTTATAGTATATATATGTATCTATTTACATATAATGGTTCGCGAATCGTTGAGAACAACCGAAGGGTAATTGAATAGTTCAAAATTTTGAGATTCAATTTCATAGGTTTTGCTTATCGTGTCGAAAACGTTAAAGATTAAGTTTAAATTTGGTCAGAAATTTCCGGGTCATCACAGTACCTACCCGTTAAAGAAATTTCGTCCCGAAATTTGAGTGAAGTCGTCATGGCTAACAATAAAAATGTTTCCATGACGAATATGAGTCGATAAATAGAATTTTATCACCATTGAATAATACAGATAAAACAATCCGATTACTCGAAGCGTATGAGAGAAGTTATCGTAATAGAATGAAATGGAGAATAGAAATTCGTCTTATCTCTTGATGTAGAAACGATTGATTTCCGGAATTTAAGGAATAGAAAATCTTCATAATTTAAATAAGATTTGATTCTTTGGTAATTGCGGAAATTAGGATTTCCTTTGATTAAATGCGTAATCTGCCTCGATTTCTATGTCTGATATTTCGCTATAAATTGACCTCATCCGTCTCATTATTTTCACCATCCCTACTTTCTTCCCCAATTAATACATTCAAAAGATTGTGAAAATGCTCAATCCAGTTCTGGTTCTTGACCTAATATTGACGTTTGCCACAATCATCCTTCTTTTCCAGCTCCCACCAGAAGAATCTATTTATTTCTATTATGCTCTAGGGATTGTTGTATTTATCATTCTCCCGTGTCTTTATATCGCTATACGCATTGATATACACGGTTTGTAAATTTATGTGTGTTTATCGGGCTTTTTATTCTCCGTTATATTTCAACGTCCCTACTTCTGTCTTCTATAATCATTGTCATTCACAGTTAATACTCCCTCCTATTTGCTGCGATTTATACTCCAATTTCTATTTCAGAGCTTTGTCCCTTCATTTCTTCTTCTTGCGATTAGGCATCTCTTGTAATGGTCCAGCATTCGTAGGTATGGAGTTTTGGATGAACATAGTTAATGTTCCGAGAAGGTGATCGTAATGGCACGATCTTGATTTATCAAATTACCAGAATATCCGGAAAAGACCGAATCATCAAGAAAATATTTTCTTGATATGTTTAGAGGTTAAATAGAATAAAAGAGTTATGTAACATGGTTCATGACGAGGGTGTGATATGTGAACCTTTATCAAGTTCCATTAGAAACTCAGCATGCCTTACTGTAATATAATCACGTTGATCAAGTGTTATTATATTATACTAACTCATGCTTCAGTTCCCAATATTACTTCAAAACATCCATTTTTTTTTATTTTTTTTTTTTTTTTTTTTTTTTTTGAATTTTTCAGATTTTAGAAACTAAAATAGTTTCTTTTATGATGTAATACAGATAGCGTGAAGAGATAAATAATTTCGGATGATAATAGTTATGAAGATATCTTCAGAAATATCGAAGATATTTATAATGAAAGATATGATAATATCTTAGAATTTCTAATATCAGAGGATGATGAAGAATATTGTCCGTAGGGGTTTAGTATCAGGAGCAAGGTATTCGTTAATGGCTTCAGCAGATACTTAATCATTTAGATTCTTTGAAGGCAGGTTCAGTCTTTGTGATTTATCCACAGCCTCCTTCATACTTTGCTCAATCCGTTTTCCAGTTCCAAACCTTCTATTTTTCTCAGCTTTACCACCATACTATTCTTTATCATCAAACTTTTGACTGTTAACGTTGTCTTCAGTTTTTGCTGCTTCATCAGCATTGTTCCAATTTCAGAGAACTAGTTTCATAGTTTGGGGTGTTTTTCGGAAACTTCACATTCGAAGTATGTAAGTCTAGAAGTTGGATGTTATCTATATATAACTGTTATCGTAGAAAATGCTGCGAGATTCAAAATACTGATTGCTAATTCCCGGTGGTTTGGTATGGCAATTATTGTTACAAGATGTAGACGAGTACATGATAGGGTTTCAATGATTATAATGATTTTTCAGAGGGTCAAGGATCAATGAAGTTGTTGATAAATTTACTGTAAATGTGGTGGAACATAAAAGGTTCCCCAGTAACAAAAACGTATATGCCAAAGTTATAAGTCTGAAAGGTCGTCGTTGACTAGTTGAATGGGTGATAATACTGGATACTTTTAAAAAGGAATTGCAAGGTTATTTTCAGTAATAATAATGCCGAAGGATTTATCACAGATACGTGTTAAAGTTTTACTTAGGTTTCGAGAGCTTTCCAGATGTATGATTATAAGTACAAATCTTTCTTCTCGTAGATATCGTGTAGTTGGTTTGTCTTCTCGTTTGTTCATTAGTTGAAGTGTTTTCAAGAATTTCGATGGGTTTGAACGCAAAATGTAATCATATGATGTTCTAGTACAGTTCTGAATTCAAAGCATGGTTTTCGAAGCATGGTTTTGAAAGATGTAGGAATCTAAGAGTGATGTTTTCCGTTTAATCTTGACTTGGATTCTGATCTATCGAAATTAGAATATGAAATTGAATGAAAATGGTTATTCTGTGATTAACAGATACGTATATCTGTAGGTTTGAGCAGTATAGTTAATGATTGCTGAATCAGAATTGAAGAATGTATAGTGTAACATATTAATGTGGAATTTATATATTTCTAGGGTGTTACCTACCCGTTAAAATATTCTCAGCATTAACAGTTTGTACAAAAGGATTTTCAATTACAATCTTTATGAAAATATATGTATGTATATTTCCTTCAGATGTAATATAGATTTAATGAGTTATTAAACTCATTTGGTTTTCGGTTGGGACTAGAAACGAATAGTCTCTTCTATATTAAAGATTATATAATCGTCGCAGGATATTTCTCCAATGAAGTTATGAATCAATACTTCATCGTTTATGGTTATTAGTATTCTTCGGTGCCTACGGTGCGTATGAGGTTGATACTCGTGGGACAGATTGTGAGGTTAAGGTTTACGGTGCGGATGTTGTTGTTGGTGGTACTGGTACTGTTGTTGGTTGTGCTGCTGGTTCTGGTGGTGCTACCGGTGCTGCCTGTGATGCCTGCAAATTGTGCATCATATTCTCCAAAGCCACAACTCGAGCGCGAAGCTCGTTAACTTCTTCTATTATTCCGGGATGATTGGCGGTTGGTACGAGAGGATGAATAAAGTTTAAAATTCTAGTTATCATATAATCATTGCCAAATATCCTGGAAATGAGGGTAAAGATAGTGTTTCGAAAGGGTTCGCCGGTAAGTGCCTCAGGTTCCTCACCAAGAGGTGAATTCGGTTGGTGGAAAGGATCGCCTTCCTCTTGTCTCCATTGATTAAGTTGATTACGAACCCATCCCCAATTCATCCAGAATTGGTGATGACTGATTGGTTGATTCATTTCGGTTACACTGCTTTCGGAACTCAGGTGGAAATTCATATCGGAATCCGAAGAACTCGAATTACTTGCAGAATTCATCTTACACGGTTAGATAAATAATTTTCGATGTGAAATGATTTTTGGATATCGGATGATATTCTAATTACATAGAATACCTTTATATAGTACAAAGGATCCGCAAATTACGGAGAAACTTTCGAAAACTGTCAAGTAAAGGTAACAGTAACAGATACGCTAAGATATTCATTTTGTCTATACACTAGTCATGCAATCCATGCAATAAGGTGTGTCTAGACTACAAATGATAAGCAGGTAATTTTCCACACAAGGAATGATAAGCAGGTAATTTCTAACAAAAAATTATAAGCAACAACTTTTATCATGCAGACACGGTCGAAGTCCAGACTCACTAATGTTTCCTAACAATAACCGGTTAGACACACTAATGCAAATTCTGGTTCGCTAAGACCAACGCTCTGATACCAACTGTGACGATCGCTCCAAATCCATATGGACGAACACTTCATTCATCGATTTCATCGCGAGGTTTTGACCTCTATGTGATACGTTTTGTAACATTGCATTCGTTTGAAAAGGTATTTCATAAATGAATATATAAATTCCAGGTTTTTAACATCTGATAATTCCTACGCATAGATAATCACCATTTAAATGGTTTACAATAATACATCTGTTGACAATACAGTCAAAATAAGGTACATGGTGAATGCAAATTTCTTGTATATAGCATGTATGACTCCAAGCACATATCTTGTATCACGTATAAGCAAACAGCGGAAGACTTCTAGAATCCTGAGAATAAACATGCTTCAAGTGTCAACACAAAGGTTGGTGAGTTCATAGTTTTAATATTACACATAATCCGTATATCAATGTGGATTACAAAAGTTCAGTTGTTTTATTCAAAACGTTTATCAATAGGTTTTACATAAAAGGTGGATCACAAGATTTCAGTTGTTTCATCCGAAACGTTTATCAATCGGTTCTACAAAATTGAGCACCCTGGTAACTAAACTTTAACGTTTATATAATTTGTACCCTTTGTATAATCATCTTAATAATACACGCAAACCAACGTGTACGCTTCTCAAATAGCATATGTCCGTTAAAAGGCTAGTGCTCTAGCTCGGACGGGGATATCAAGCCCTATGGATCCATATACCACTATTCGCGCCCACCAGTTCTTATAACCGGCAGTTACTAGTTACCAAAGCTAAGGGATTTTCGGTTCAAACTCAGTGTAGAATTAAGTATGTACTTGTATCCATTGTGTTTAAAATATATTGCATGTATTCTCAGCCCAAAAATATATATTGCAAAAGCAATTAAAAAGGGAGCAAATGAAACTCACGCATATAAATATTGTAAATCAGTTTATAAAGCATTTGCATGTATTCTCAGCCCAAAAATGTAGAGAGTAAAAGGGATCATATGAAACTCACGCATATAAATATTGTAAATCAGTTAATAAAGCATTTGCATGTATTCTCAGCCCAAAAATGTAGAGAGTAAAAAGGGATCATATGAAACTCACTGTTTAATATTGATATACAATATTGTAGGAAAGCACGTAGACGCATCGGAGATGATAAACACGAGTTTTGATTCACAAAAAAATATCCCCGAACATTACCCATAACCTCCTTGGCAATAACCCATAATTTCCTTAGCTCTATCCCGCTTGAAAACCCATTTTGAAAATTACTTGGACAGCACTCCGTCGTAATATTTTATGTACATTATTATTTTTGTATTGCAAAAATAATAACACTAATATTAATAATAATAAGATTAATAATAATAATAATCTTAATATTAATAATAATAATAATAATAATAGTAATAAAATAAAATATATAAATAATTACGGAGTATATATCTGCATATGTGTGTGAAAACTGTCAAGCAAACAAGCAATTTATAGGGTGTCAGCTGGAATTGCACCCCATGCGATCGCATGGGGTTTGTTCCTCTTATCCATGCGATCGCATGGCCTATAAAAACAGCTCATAAACTTTTTGTCCACAAGCTTGTCGACATGATTAATTAATTATAATTAATATATATAATTTAAATTAATTAAATAAATATTATATTATATTTACGTGCATAGTTGACTCATAAATTTAATTCCGTTATTTTGTACGTTGACGTCCGGTTTAAGTCCCGGTTCCGATTTTTCAAACGTGGTTTCGTACACTGAGAAAACTAGCATTTTACGTTTTACCACCTATACCTTTGTCAATAATTAGGCTTATTCTTCACTAAATTATATTATATGAAATATAACTTATACATTTAAGTATCGTGGTCATTTGCTTTTATAAATCATCGTCTCGCAGTATATACATATACATATATACATATACATATATATTTTATTTATTTATTTTGAAATAGTGTTTTACTGTAGCAAAGTTACTGTAGCAAATAGTGATTTTTACTGTAGCAAATAGTGATTTTTGAAAACACTGTAGCATTCTGGGTACTGTAGCAATTTGAAAATACTGTAACAAATTAGTGTTTTACTGGTTCATCTTAAACGTTTTAGTTAACTTATCTAAATATCAATCGAATCAATAATCGAATGTTATTATTGTTTAATAAATAACTTGAAATCATATATATTCAAATAGATATATAAACCAATAAGTTTAATGTACGGTATCATGCAATTAAAACTTTGTTACGTTTTCAAGTTATAGTATATATATGTATCTATTTACATATAATGGTTCGCGAATCGTTGAGAACAACCGAAGGGTAATTGAATAGTTCAAAATTTTGAGATTCAATTTCATAGGTTTTGCTTATCGTGTCGAAAACGTTAAAGATTAAGTTTAAATTTGGTCAGAAATTTCCGGGTCATCACACGCGACTAGCTCGAAATGGGGTTGTCAAACCCGATAGATCTATCCGTAGGATTCGCGTTCACCGGTAGAAACCAATGATTACAGTTACCAGACTAGGGAATATTTTTGTCCAACTCACAATGAATAATTAAATTTAACTGTTACTTGTGTCTAACCGTAAATAAAAATATGCATGTAATCACATCCCAAAAAGTATACTTTGAAAAGTATGTAAAAACGGGACTATAACTCACCTTAAATAGCAACTGAAGAAATCTCACAAACAAGCGAACAGCAAGTAAAGTAAAGTGATCAAGAAAGATCACAACGCCGACCTATAAATAAAGCAGGTCGAAATAAATAACTAACTTAGGTCAAGTCTTAGTATGATAGCTATTGTACATGTTGCAAGTAGACATAGAACATTACTCAGCAAGCATCGGTTTGATTGGAACAGCATAAGGACACACGCTTTCTATTTTTGGAAAGTTTCTATTTTTGGAAAGTTTCTATTTTTGGAAAGTTTCTATTTTTGGAAAGTTTCCAAATTTAGAAAGTTCTATTTTTAGAAAGTTTTGAAGTTAGGAAAGTTTCCTTATTTAGAAAGTCAACAGAAGTCAACTGAAAGTCAAAGTCAACCAAAAGTCAACTCAAAAGTCAACCTTGGCCAAACATAGTCAACATTAATTTTAAAAGTGTAAGTTATAATAATAACATAGGTTATAATGTTATTTAAAGTCAAAAGTGTATAATAATGTCTTAACATAAGTTTAATTAAATAAAATGAATTATTAAAGTTAATATAAGTTGAAATGTTATAATTAGTACGACATAAGTATTTAAATAAATTAATTAAATACTAATCATAATATAAGTATTATTAATAATAATAATTTTTAAATTATATCATAAGTATTTTTAATTAATAATGAATTATTAATTATATCATAAGTTTCTAATTAAAATTATTAAATCATAAGTATTTAATAATTAAATCATAATTAAATAATAATTAAGTCTTATAATAATTAAATAATTATTTAATCCTTATTATAAGTCTTTTAATAATTTCTCAAAAACAAATTTAATACTTATCATAAGTATTTTCCTTTAATAATAAAAGTATTATTAATCATAAGTTTAATTAAAATGTTAATTAAATCATAATTAATAATTAAATGATATAATAAATATTTATATCATAAGTTTTAAATAATAATAATTACTTCTTTTATCATAAGTAATTAATTAATAATGAAATCCATTAATTTTAATATAAGTTTAATCATTAACCATAAGTTTTAAGTTTAAAAGTTCATCGGGTCGTATCTTGAGCCCCGGGTGTCGGTTTCGGGCGAGCCACATATGCATTTCCGCCTACTCAAACCACCCAACACAATTATGAACTCAAGAACACTCCAAGAATAGTCCCTAGGTCGTGGATATCAGCCATGACCACACTTGGGAAAATCAATTTACTCAAAACAGTAATTTAGGCACAACGGGTGAACCGTGGCTCGGATTTAGGTGACCCGAACATGAAAATTCGTCCCACCATCAGTCCTAACCAAATGACACACCCTAAAGACACCAAGGATGGTCACAAAGTCGGACCCAACCTTGTTCATGCCAAGAACACCTTTCAATCTTTAACAAAAACCAAATTAAGCATATCTAGGGCTCCGAGAATCGAAACGACATGAATCCGGAGTCTAAAATTAATGTCTTGATGAGAGGAACTCATTTATATACTTTATTTTAACATTTATATCAGTTACAAAGTCAGAAAACACGAATCAAACTGCTGTCCAAATTTTACAAACCGAAAACATATGCAAACGAGTAATTCTACGCATCCAAACAACATTACAACAACTAATATACATCATACTAATAATATAAACTCAAAATACAGAAATATGAATAAAAATTAAAATTTCTAGGGTTAGGGTTTATACCCAAATCGAGAATCAAAGTATATAATCGCGTAGAGAACGAAGAGAGGAACACGTTTATGCTAGTTATCTCTTGATCCAAGCTTGAAAATTAATGAAGATGATGATAATGGTGGTGGTAGGCGATGGCTAGGAGGCAAGGGAGAAGAGAGAGCACAAAAGAAATATTAGGTTTTGATATTTTGAGATAAAAATGTGTAAATGAGGAATAATGCAAAAAGAGAAAGGGATTTACCCCCTCCCCCTTGGCTTCGGCCAATTTTGTGAAGGGGTGGGCCCCATGGTGGGCCAAACTTGTGAATTGATAAATCCTTGTGGCCCGAAAGCCCGAACGAAACCCGAAACGCGAAAACACGCTTACGCGATTAAAAATCCGGAAAAATAACAAACGCGCGACGAAAAATAAATATAAATACACCTATTAATAATATGATCATAAAATATCATATTTAAAATATTTAGGATTTAAAAATCCTGAAAGCTCGACCGTTGGTTTAAAAACCGAAAAGATTCGCCGGATGGAAATCCGCGAGACGTAGAAACGTATAAATTAAAATATGAATACATATATTCATATAACACATAATAATTATTATATATATATTATTACAAAAATAATAATATAGGTCATAGAAATGACATGGCACACTAACAGTTAACGGTCGTTAAATAATTAACGGAAAAAGATAACGGAAAAAGTAGGGTCGTGACAGTACCTCCCCGTTACGGAAATTTCGTCCCGAAATTTAAGCAGGCGCAGGGGTTGACTCGGCATCTGAGAACGAATGCGGGTACTTCTGCTTCATTTGGTCTTCACGCTCCCAAGTGAACTCGGGACCGCGTCTAGCGTTCCATTGGACCCGAACAATAGGAATTCTGCTCTGTTTAAGAGTCTTAACCTCTCGGTCCATGATCTCAACTGGCTCCTCAATAAACTGCAATTGCTTGTCAACTTGAAGTTCCTCCAAAGGAATAGTCTGATCAAATTCAGCCAAACACTTCTTTAAGTTCGAAATATGGAAAACATCGTGAACAGCACTGAGTTCTTGTGGCAACTTCAAACGATAAGCCACCGGTCCAACTCTTTCAATGATCTCAAACGGTCCCACGAAACGAGGACTTAACTTCCCTCTTTTACCAAAACGAATAACACCCTTCCAAGGCGAAACTTTTAACATAACACGATCACCAACTTGAAATTCAACATCTTTCCTTCCTTTGTCGGCATAACTCTTTTGCCGACTTCTAGCAGTTCTCAACCTTTCTTTAATTTGCACAATCTTTTCAGTAGTCTCGTGAATAATCTCTGGACCTGTAAGTTGAGCATCCCCAACCTCATTCCAACAAATAGGAGACCTACATTTCCTACCGTACAAAGCTTCAAACGGTGCGGCTTTAATACTTGCGTGATAACTGTTGTTATAAGAAAACTCAGCTAACGGCAAATACTTATCCCACCCATTCCCAAAATCAATCACACAAGCTCGCAACATATCTTCTAATGTCTGAATGGTCCTCTCACTTTGACCATCCGTTTGAGGATGATAAGCGGTGCTCATATCCAATCTAGTGCCCAAGGCTTCTTGCAACGATTGCCAAAATCTCGATACAAATCGACTATCTCTGTCGGAAATAATAGAAACGGGAACACCATGCCTCGAAACAATCTCTTTCAAATACAAACGGGTGAGTTTCTCCATAGAATCGGTTTCCCTAATCGGCAAAAAGTGAGCCGACTTAGTGAGTCGATCTACAATCACCCAAATCGCATCATAACCACCCGAAACTCTTGGTAACTTAGTGATAAAATCCATAGTGATACCTTCCCACTTCCACTCGGGAATTTCTGGTTGTACCAACAATCCGGACGGTTTTTGATGTTCAGCTTTGACCTTAGAACAGGTCAAACACTTAGACACATACTTAGCTATGTCACCCTTCAAATTATGCCACCAATACAGCTCCTTAAGATCCTGATACATCTTCCCTGAACCAGGATGAATAGAGTATCTAGACTTATGAGCCTCATCTAAAATCAACTGTCGAAGACCTCCAAACTTCGGAACCCAAAGACGTCCCGCAAAGTATCTAGTTCCATCAGCTCGAACTTCAAACTTCTTAGCTACTTTGGCTACATTCTCTTTCACGAAATTCTCCTCCTTTAAGGCTTCTTGTTGTGCCTCAAGAATCTGCCTAACGAGGTTTGATCTAACTGTCAGATTCAAAGCTCTAACCCTTCGTGGTTCAGCCCTTTCTTTATGACTTAAAGCATCAGCCACAACATTGGCTTTACCCGGATGATACAAAAGGTCACAATCATAATCATTCAACGTCTCAATCCATCTTCGTTGTCTCATGTTCAAATGTTTTTGATCGAGAATATGTTGAAGACTCTTATGATCGGTGTACACAGTACTCTTAACACCTAAAAGATAGTGTCTCCAAATCTTCAGTGCAAAAATAACAGTTCCCAACTCTAAATCATGAGTTGTATAGTTCTGTTCGTGAACCTTCAACTGACGTGACGCATACGCAATAACCTTCTTTCGTTGCATTAAAACGCAACCATAGCCTTGTCGTGATGCATCGCAATAAACAACAAAATCATCATTACCCTCCGGTAGAGACAATATCGGAGCGGTAGTCAGTTTCTTCTTCAAAATCTGAAAAGCATTCTCCTGTTCATCCTTCCACTCATACTTTTTTCCCCTTATGCGTTAAAGCAGTCAGAGGTTTCGCTATACGAGAGAAATCCTGGATGAACCTTCGATAGTAACCTGCCAATCCTAAGAACTGACGAATTTGAGTAGGAGTTTTCGGAGTTTCCCACTTTTCAATCGCCTCAATTTTAGCAGGATCAACTTGTATTCCTTGTTTGCTAACAATGTGACCAAGGAACTGAACTTCTTTTAACCAAAATGCGCACTTAGAAAACTTGGCGTACAACTCTTCTTTCTTTAACAAATCAAGCACTAACCTCAAATGTTCTTCGTGCTCTTCATCACTCTTAGAATAGATAAGAATGTCATCGATGAAAACTATAACGAACTTGTCCAGATAGGGTCTACACACACGGTTCATGAGGTCCATGAACACAGCAGGTGCATTTGTCAATCCGAACGGCATAACAAGAAATTCAAAGTGACCATAACGGGTGCGAAAAGCAGTTTTTGAAACATCAGATTCTTTAACACGCAACTGATGATAGCCAGAACGAAGATCAATTTTTGAATAAACAGAAGAACCCTGAAGCTGATCGAACAGATCATCAATTCTCGGAAGAGGATAACAATTTTTAACAGTGATCTTATTCAGTTCACGATAATCAATGCATAAACGAAAAGAACCATCCTTCTTCTTAACAAACATAACAGGAGCTCCCCAAGGGGACGAACTAGGACGAATAAAACCTTTGTCTAACAACTCACGGAGTTGACTTGACAATTCTTGAAGTTCAGAAGGCGCAAGACGATAAGGAGCACGTGCTACAGGAGCAGCGCCGGGAACAAGATCAATCTGAAATTCTACCGCACGTTGCGGCGGAAGGCCAGGTAAGTCATCGGGAAACACCTCGGGAAAATCCCTAACAATATGAACGTCATCAACGTTCTTTACTTCCTTACTAGGATCAACAACATAAGCAAGGATAGCATGACAGCCTTTGCGGAGATGTTTACGAACTTTCATACAGCTAATAAGGTTTAACTGTGTGCATTTCTTATCTCCAAAGACCATCAGTGGCTCTCCAATCACATCAGTAATACGAATAGCCTTATCATAACACACGATCTCAGCATGGTTTGCAGACAACCAATCCATACCAATAACAATATCAAAACTACCAAGTTCAATCGGTATCAAATCTATCTCGAAATCCCTACCACCCAGATTAATGTTACACTTACGATGTACAGTCTTAGCAGTAAGTTCCTTACCATTAGCTACTTCAACAACATAAGTATTGTCTAAGAGAGTTAACGGCGTTTTGATTCTCGGACTTAATTTACTCGACACGAAACTTAAATCAGCCCCTGAATCAAATAATACATAAACTGATAAATCGTTGACTGAGAACGTACCAGTAACAAGCTTAGGATCTTCCTCCGCATCCTTAGCATTAATGTTGAACGCTCGGCCGCGTGCAGTCTCTGCAGTCTTCTTGTTGGGACAAGCATCTCGGAAATGCCCCGGCTTCCCACACTCATAACAAACCCTTGGATTACCTCCATTATTCGATTTTGTGCAGTAACCATCATGAGCTTTATAGCAACGAGGACACACACGCTGATTTCTGTTATTAGCACCTGAGGTATCCTGTTTCTTCTGCTGACCCTGGTTTTGATTGCGGCTGTTATCCCACTTTCGTTTCCCATTGTCAGCCTTCTTGACAACCTCCTCACTACTTTCAACAACTGTAGTCTTGCTTCTTCTCAACACCTTGTCATTAAGTTTGTGGGCCATAGACATAGCTGCCTCAATAGTCTGGGGTTCACTGGACTCAACCCCGTGTTCAATCTTCTCGGACAAACCATCAATGTAAGCCTCAATTTTGCGGTCCTCATCCGCATAAACCCCAGGACACAGCAAAGTTAACTCGAAAAACCTTCGTTCATAGGCATCTAACTCGGTGCCATGCATTTTCAAATTCTTGAGCTCAAACTCTAGCTTCTTAAGCTCACCCCGAGGTCTATAGCGGGTGATCAATCTTTCCTTAAAATCATTCCAGGCCAAACCATAAGCTACATCGCTTCCCAAACTACTAACCAGATTGTTCCACCATGTCAAGGCACTATCCTTGAGAGTGCAACTAGCGAAACTAACTTTGTCCTCTTCACGGACCCGACTGACCCTGAAAATAGATTCGATTTTCTCGAACCAACGAGTAAGCCCTATTGGTCCTTCCGTACCACTGAATTCTTGGGGTCGACCAGCCATAAAAGTTTTGTGGGAGCATCCCACGTTGTTGTTCACATTGGCGTTAACATTAGCATTTGCTGCCATAGCAGCAGCAATTCCTTCATTGATCAGGCGTTGCATACGCGCTTCAGTGGACTCTCTTGGAGGCATGATCTTCAAAATAGAATAACACATCCGTTAGTACCAAGAATAATACTAGTGTCATAAAGGAATAGATCAAAACACGAAAAGACTAACCATTAAGATATTAGTCAACTAACACTATGAGTAATAACATGACAGTTATGATTGTTATAGAAATAACCATCACATGCATACATATTTTATGATAACATCATACAACATACATAGCACCTAACATACATGAACATATATTACGCATAATATAACATGCCAAGAGCCATAATATCAGAAATAAAACATGATAATAGACGTCATAAAAATAACCATCCATACATAATGAAAAAAATATCCCATAACAAAATCTTAATAAAATCCTCGGCAAAACGCCGTACATAACCCAAAATGTATGTATAAAAAGGACATTAAGTCTGATGAAATAGATAATCAATATGAATAATCACATCACATTCGCTTAGAGCGGGTGTGATAAGCTGGTCCAGCATGAGTCTCAGCAGGATCCTCATACTTACGCAACTTCCCTTTCACAACATCAAACTCTTCCTTCAACACACGAACAGTGCTCTCGAGAGCCTCGAACTTAGCATTAACTTCTCGATCACGCTTACGGTTCGCATCCTCAACCCTATGCTTGAAAGTGATAAAGTTACCCATGTCGGCACGGATCTCGTCCATAACTTCATTATGTGGCAAGGTGCGCAAACAATCACTAAGGGCGTTAATACGTGTCACCTCATTATAAGCCCGGTTCATATGAGTAATGGTAGAAAAATAGTAATGAACGGGATCATCGATCTCTGGTTGATTAGCACAGCGTCTAGCAGGAGACGGTGGAGCAGGAGCAGCAACAGAGTTATCGCTCGAAGTCGACATCTGCAAACAGCAAAACCACAAACCACATACCAAAAAGATATAAAAGCTAATAATATAACTTATACGAAATGAAATGCATATTAATGCTATAGCAAAAAGGTCGGGCTGTAGACTAGACTCTAATGCACCCTAAAAACCACGGGTTGACCACATTAAGACAGCCTAGTTCCCTACAACCAGAGCTCTGATACCACATGTGACGACCCCGTCAAAATACTTAACGGATCCATCAGTTGGTCCCACAGCTTGATCGGACTTAAATGCATTAAATAAACAAAGTTGCATTCTTTTATTTCAAAAGTTTTCCCAAAAAGGAAACAAACCAAAATATGTAGTTTAAAACAACCCAACATATTAATAATCCAAAAGTTGACACAAAACCTTGCCAACAAACCCACAATTTAAATTATCCAAAATAGAATGCCAACTTAAGTTTCATAATTGTTTCAATAAAAATCTGCCCAAATGCATGCAGACTCTTCTAAAGACAGCGGAAGCATCATATAACTCAAGTACCTGTGAAAACATGCAAGTAAACTGTCAACACAAAGGTTGAGTGAATTATAGGTTTAAATAAATAAGTAAACTTTAGACCACAAGATTTAAAAATGTTAGAAAACATTAAACATTATTCCATTATCAATGAGCCACCTGGTAACCACTTAACCCTTTATTTACCCTTGCCAAACACAATAAAAATATACACTTGGACAATGTATCTACAACAAATTACGAAGTACTAAACATTCCGATTATAAATTGCTAGCGCGACTAGCTCGAAATGGGGTTGTCAAACCCGATAGATCTATCCGTAGGATTCGCGTTCACCGGTAGAAACCAATGATTACAGTTACCAGACTAGGGAATATTTTTGTCCAACTCACAATGAATAATTAAATTTAACTGTTACTTGTGTCTAACCGTAAATAAAAATATGCATGTAATCACATCCCAAAAAGTATACTTTGAAAAGTATGTAAAAACGGGACTATAACTCACCTTAAATAGCAACTGAAAAAATCTCACAAACAAGCGAACAGCAAGTAAAGTAAAGTGATCAAGAAAGATCACAACGCCGACCTATAAATAAAGCAGGTCGAAATAAATAACTAACTTAGGTCAAGTCTTAGTATGATAGCTATTGTACATGTTGCAAGTAGACATAGAACATTACTCAGCAAGCATCGGTTTGATTGGAACAGCATAAGGACACACGCTTTCTATTTTTGGAAAGTTTCTATTTTTGGAAAGTTTCTATTTTTGGAAAGTTTCTATTTTTGGAAAGTTTCTATTTTTGGAAAGTTTCCAAATTTAGAAAGTTCTATTTTTAGAAAGTTTTGAAGTTAGGAAAGTTTCCTTATTTAGAAAGTCAACAGAAGTCAACTGAAAGTCAAAGTCAACCGAAAGTCAACTCAAAAGTCAACCTTGGCCAAACATAGTCAACATTAATTTTAAAAGTGTAAGTTATAATAATAACATAGGTTATAATGTTATTTAAAGTCAAAAGTGTATAATAATGTCTTAACATAAGTTTAATTAAATAAAATGAATTATTAAAGTTAATATAAGTTGAAATGTTATAATTAGTACGACATAAGTATTTAAATAAATTAATTAAATACTAATCATAATATAAGTATTATTAATAATAATAATTTTTAAATTATATCATAAGTATTTTTAATTAATAATGAATTATTAATTATATCATAAGTTTCTAATTAAAATTATTAAATCATAAGTATTTAATAATTAAATCATAATTAAATAATAATTAAGTCTTATAATAATTAAATAATTATTTAATCCTTATTATAAGTCTTTTAATAATTTCTCAAAAACAAATTTAATACTTATCATAAGTATTTTCCTTTAATAATAAAAGTATTATTAATCATAAGTTTAATTAAAATGTTAATTAAATCATAATTAATAATTAAATGATATAATAAATATTTATATCATAAGTTTTAAATAATAATAATTACTTCTTTTATCATAAGTAATTAATTAATAATGAAATCCATTAATTTTAATATAAGTTTAATCATTAACCATAAGTTTTAAGTTTAAAAGTTCATCGGGTCGTATCTTGAGCCCCGGGTGTCGGTTTCGGGCGAGCCACATATGCATTTCCGCCTACTCAAACCACCCAACACAATTATGAACTCAAGAACACTCCAAGAACAGTCCCTAGGTCGTGGATATCAGCCATGACCACACTTGGGAAAATCAATTTACTCAAAATAGTAATTTAGGCACAACGGGTGAACCGTGGCTCGGATTTAGGTGACCCGAACATGAAAATTCGTCCCACCATCAGTCCTAACCAAATGACACACCCTAAAGACACCAAGGATGGTCACAAAGTCGGACCCAACCTTGTTCATGCCAAGAACACCTTTCAATCTTTAACAAAAACCAAATTAAGCATATCTAGGGCTCCGAGAATCGAAACGACATGAATTCGGAGTCTAAAATTAATGTCTTGATGAGAGGAACTCATTTATATACTTTATTTTAACATTTATATCAGTTACAAAGTCAGAAAACACGAATCAAACTGCTGTCCAAATTTTACAAACCGAAAACATATGCAAACGAGTAATTCTACGCATCCAAACAACATTACAACAACTAATATACATCATACTAATAATATAAACTCAAAATACAGAAATATGAATAAAAATTAAAATTTCTAGGGTTAGGGTTTATACCCAAATCGAGAATCAAAGTATATAATCGCGTAGAGAACGAAGAGAGGAACACGTTTATGCTAGTTATCTCTTGATCCAAGCTTGAAAATTAATGAAGATGATGATAATGGTGGTGGTAGGCGACGGCTAGGAGGCAAGGGAGAAGAGAGAGCACAAAAGAAATATTAGGTTTTGATATTTTGAGATAAAAATGTGTAAATGAGGAATAATGCAAAAAGAGAAAGGGATTTACCCCCTCCCCCTTGGCTTCGGCCGATTTTGTGAAGGGGTGGGCCCCATGGTGGGCCAAACTTGTGAATTGATAAATCCTTGTGGCCCGAAAGCCCGAACGAAACCCGAAACGCGAAAACACGCTTACGCGATTAAAAATCCGGAAAAATAACAAACGCGCGACGAAAAATAAATATAAATACACCTATTAATAATATGATCATAAAATATCATATTTAAAATATTTAGGATTTAAAAATCCCGAAAGCTCGACCGTTGGTTTAAAAACCGAAAAGATTCGCCGGATGGAAATCCGCGAGACGTAGAAACGTATAAATTAAAATATGAATACATATATTCATATAACACATAATAATTATTATATATATATTATTACAAAAATAATAATATAGGTCATAGAAATGACGTGGCACACTAACAGTTAACGGTCGTTAAATAATTAACGGAAAAAGATAACGGAAAAAGTAGGGTCGTGACAGCAGCTGCCTATAGTCAAATCACATTCTAACTATTATAATTGAGAATGATTATAGTGATATACGTATATTGTATATTTATAGATTATATGTTTATATATTCAAGCGTCATATATTTAAGCATTTCGGGTGAATTCGTGTTCATCCATGGATTACAAATTGTCATCCATATCCGATCTAATAAACATTCATATCCATATTCAATATTAATCCATTTACATCATCCATATTAGCTTTAAGTGAATCAGATCGAATGAATATTCATCGAATTAAATGTTAATTTATTAACGACCGTGTTCACGTAAAATTTTCCAACTACAAGGACCGTTCTAGTAAAAAGTTGGAGATTGGAATAATAATCTAGGACAAACGATACAACTATCCGCGTAATTTTGTCTTATGGAATTAACTAGTTGTTGAACCCTCGCTATGCGCTGGGGGTTCAGTTTTTAATGTATTTTATTGCGTTAAGTTTGTAAAATTATTTCGTGACTAAAGAATGATGTCGTTGAAACACAACTCGAGTCGAACTAAAATGTATAACCCGTGAAAGATTTAAATATTATTTTAAATTAACAATATATGTCCATCTCCGCGTTTAGCTATGTAATTATCTACTTTTAAAAAATTTAACGCAAAATAAACGTGTATGAAAAGTACCCCAAATATTTAGCGTTTTTTTAAAAAGCGTCCGTTTTGCGTATAGTTAGTGACGTTGTGTTCCTAACATTATTTCGAGTTTAACGATAGTGTCGGAAAAATTTAACTCGTTGCGAGGGAGAAGATATGACCCGTTGAATATTTGGGTGAAGTTTATTTAATTTTTTTTTATGAAAATGGTTATTTGACACTTTACTCCCCTGTTTGGGGGGCGATTTGAATATTTGAAAAAAGTGGGAGGGGTGTCTTTGTTGATGTAGTGAAATTTAATTATAATTATAAAAAAAAAGTGAAAGGACGAAAATGCCCCTAGTTATAAGATGGAGAACATGCGGATAAGAGGAGGTAGGGAGTAGACTAATTACAGGAACCATAGATATACAGGTGGAGAACATGCGAAGAGTTTAGGAGAAGGAATGGTCCGTAAAAGGATTAGTAGGCAAAAAGACTGGGATAGTTGGGGAACGAATGGGAGAAAAGGTAAAAAAAAAAAAGGGGCAGCCAATCAGATGCTTTTATCAACTCTTGTTATTAGCTTTTTGGGTAATGACCATTGCAAATATAATGACCATATTGCAAGACTAACAAATGGAATTAATGGAAGGTGTAAAGCTTCTTCGTTAAGTTTTGCAAGTTGATATGCAAGAGTGAAGCTATTAAGTCAAAAAGGTAAAGCATTGCACTAATTGCTTGTTCTCTCCAACTTTATTCGGTGATAACCAAACAGGACTTATTGGGGTTAAAATGATGAAGCTAGGCGCATTAATAGGGGCAGAAAGTTATAGATTTCTATATATGTGGGTACTTACTACTTAGACATGTTCTTCGTCTCCTTCCTTCTACCTTTAATAGTTTGCAAACTTTTTAGTACACATTATTACTTAGCAATATGTCTCGATAATTTAGTACTTATTAATTTCAATTAATTATAGTATTATTGGTGACACGGTATAATAGTAAACTTTAATTCATTTCTATAACTTGTTTCACTCACTTTTTGGATAGTCTGAAAGTTTTAAAATCCAACTCGTTTACTCTTTTACCTTTTTGGATTTTTGTCATTGGACAATAATCCGAAAACTCTCGCATAGTAAGTCAAAAAATTGAGTAAATCACACCCCCCCCCCCCCCCCCCCCCCCCCCAAAAAAAATTGTTCTAAAATCCCGTGAGTAATAATTTTTTTTAGGGCCTATAGTTTTTTCTTAAAATCTTCTTGTTTATAAAAATACGATGAAGAGATCTCTTCTTGAGAGTAACTAGAAAAAGTACAATTCGAACAATGATAGAATTCACTACGACGCTCAACATGACTGTAGTCCAAACCAAGAACCAAGTAAACCTTTGAGTTATTAACTGTACTTTTTTGTGTTCCATGTTTTACAATAAAAACATAAGCCTGCCTATGTGGCACTCATATTATGGTGAGTAGTCACAGAGACAGGGGTATACACGACAACCGAATCTTCAAAAATTCTCATATATTAGTGTGGTTGAGAAGAGTAGTTAAAATGGAGATTGAGACGTCAAGACAGAAGATGGTAACCCGTTGAGAATGTAAGTTGTTGAGCTGAACGCGTCAATATAGAGGGATACAGAAGCATGAGCAATAAAAATCGTGGCTAACCTCATTTCGGTAAATGTCAATGCTTGCGTCAGGGCCGGTCCAGAGAATTTGGATGCCCAGTGCGAACATCTCAAATATATGCCCCCTTGGCTCCCCTCAAAGGTCGTGAGAATCGTTATTGTGAGGATTGCTCACGTATCCACTTAAAAAAATATGTAACTATACTGCCTCTGTCCCATATCTATTGTTCTAAGACAAAAAATACTCGATTTAAAAAAAGGTGGCTGTCACATGACAGTCTTACCCCTTGCCTCTTAATTAAATTCCATTTTAAGCCCTAAGTCCAGCAAAATATGTTTTAATAACTAAAAAGGTTCTCGAATATTAAGATTCTTTCCATCCATATTAGAAAAAAAAGTTTCCCTATATTTAAGCCATATCAGTCTCATATTGAACGATGATATAGTTAATTCGCATTATCAAACACTCCCTGACGTCTCAAAAAAACTGTCTTAATTTAAATTTTGAGGTTTTTTTATCAACTCCACTTTAAATATTTTTATTTGTATGATATAATATTTGATTAAAATTATATAGATGAATTGATTATAAATGTATTTTTTTTATTGGTATAACGTTATGAATAATACAAACAAAACAACTCAAAGTCAAAGAAGAAAAATTTTGAAAGTTAAATGAGGATTTTTTTGAGACGGAGAAAGTAGTACATTAATTGACATGTTTAATTTAACAAAAATACATAAACATAAAACATCCTTTTCAAGTTTAAAAAAAAAGGGAAAATCACCAAGTTTCAACTCAATATAGTCCCAATTGATTTAATGAAACAAACTAGAACCAAGAGTATTGCATAAAACTTTAGTCAGCTACTAATCCTTCTTTGACTCAAAAGTCAAAAGCGTCCATCTAAATAGCCACAATACTAGTATACTACTACATGACACCACTTCTGAAAATGTAGTTTAACTACTGAATACTGATTTATGTACGCATATTTACTACGGAGTAATACTACATACCAAATGCAATGCCCTACAAGTAATACTGTCATTCATGTTTCTGATTTAACTCAGTTTGAAAGTATACCCAGCCTATACCTTCAACAAGAACCCGCAAACCGTGATGCTTTTCCAACTTTGTTGTAAATTTAACCATAAAGAACGTCCACTTTTAACTTAATACAAACTAATACAGGACCACAGTGTCAGTAGCAATATACTAAATGCATATTGTGACACCATAATAATATATCTAATAAGAGAAACTCAATAGCCACATATGCGAAATTGATCCAACAATTATATGATAAAATGGTAAATTATAATGTAATATCAACATTGTGGTCTGTCTAACCTACAAGGTTCAAAGTACAAACATTGTGCTATAAACATGATAAATTGAAAGCTAAACATCACTTTAATTAATTATAAAAGGAGATGAGAGCATTTGCTTCCATTTAAATAGGATGCAAATGCATAAAAAAAGGTAAATACCAAACCACATGAAGAAAAAAAAAAAAAAAAACTACTCCGTATGACACAAGACTCAAAAACAGCTAATAACCAAAACTATGTATATGTGTATGAACAAATTTGAACCTTTTCACAATGTCATTAATCTCGGATGAAAAACGTTCCATTCGATTAGGTGGCGGATGATGTAATGCAACTCGTGTTTCATGCCTGAAAAGTTCACACTAATTAGCACACTGAGAGAGACTTATACATTAAGTAGAGATGGCTACTGGCAAAATGCTAGATTAGGTAACACGGCAAATGGACTCCGACTTGAGACAGAACAACTTCTGTCCCTATTTGATCTCTGGTTTTTCGTAGTTGACACATTAAAAAAGACAATAGAAACTAAATAATTAATTTATTACATATTAGTGATCATTATAGGCAGGTTGTAATAATGAGAATACGCTTTGAACAACTTCCAAACCACTTGTCTCATTTGATTCATGTTACCTATTTCCTGTTTAGCTAAACTTAATGATATTACTCATGTAATTACGACAGCCCAAATCGACCCACTCATATGTAAATGGGTAAAAGTGACACCTCTATAGGTAAAGAATAGAACTTTAATGGGACACATAATTCTGACCTGGCCATTTCCAGCTTTGTATTTCTTGAGCTCCTCTTGTGCAAATATAAGCCTACACACATAACATAGGACGTTATAACAGAACCATGTTAATTAGCACCTACAGAAAGATGTATATGAAACGGTGGTTGACCTCCGCTGTAAATCGGTTATCTCATTAAGTAATTCCTTTTCTCTATCATCGATTGCCTCTAACTGCAAAAATAAGTAATTAATTAACATCCATTTATTTTATGCTCAATTAGCACCTTCAATAAAAGCAAAGCATGTGAACATCAGAATATAAGGAATTTGGGTAATAAGTTATACTGTCCAAGGTCAAACAGATCCAAGTTTAAACGTTGGATGCATCTGAAGTTGGAAGTTTAGTCAAACGAGTCCGGACTCACTCCAGGAGTATTCAGATCCTTACAACCTCCGAAATTGTTTCGTTAAAGAAACATATGCATTGGTATGTTATGGATGTAATCATGTAAGTATTGCAATCAGATGCAGTATGATAGTTTACGGAAAAAAGTGTAGGTGAGGAACCTAACCATTCTGAACATTATATATCGGTCTAGCCAATAAATTTATCATATTGACTGGACCGGATACATACCTTTGATGATTTTTCAAGGCTAGTGCTGTTGTTGGCTGAAGTATGAGGAATAGGATGTTCCATCATTACCTACACATATGAAACAATCATCAGGTACACATCAATCCAGTACTTCAACTTCTATCTAATTGCATGCAGGTCTTTCAGATTAACATGAAAAGGATATATCATATTGCAATATTCTTGAATCTTAAAGTAATGTTAAAGAAAAATATTCATTCCAAAAATGGGCTACAAACTATACGGATCCTCAAATATATGAGAGAGCAATATAATTTGAGTCTACCAATGCTATTTTCTTCTGCTTTTGAGCTTCAACGGTGTTTTCCTTCATAGTTTAAGACTTAATAGGTGGTAAAAATGGATGGGTTGGTTAATGGTGAAAGATGCCTTTAAGATCAGTTGAGAACGGTCAGGTAACCACATTGGGCTGATCGGCTGACCCAAAAGACTTGTTCTCCATAATTTCAAGTATTCTTAAATATAATTAGTGTAGCAAATATGATTACAAATTTTCTACAATTCACTGAGATATAATGGGATAATATTCCTGCTTTCTGATAGGCTATAAAAAAACATGTTGATACCAATCACCCCTTTGGATTTTAAAAACTTAAAAGTTACAAATCGGAAAATGAAAACCAGGTAGCAGCCTTTCTAATGGTTTAGCTGAATATGTTCATCTCAATATAGCAAGCATTTAGGGTGTGGTCTCCGTGATTTATTTGGATTTGTTGACAACAAATAACGAATAAAATGATATGCTAAAGGCAAATAAACACAAATTTGTCCATTTAAAAAAACTTTTATACAGCAGACGTTCAACATACAGCTACCAAAATACCATAACAGTATTAAGTAGTGTATACTCATACCCGCATGCTCGGACTCTTTAGCAGTACTGGAGATGAAGTTCCCTGAAAGAAACTAGTGGCTGGTATTAACAATCTAAACGTATATGGAAAAAATTAAAATAAAAAAATAGAAACGTTTACCTTGTCAGGTTCAGCAGTTTCAGATGAAACTTTAAAACGCCCTTTCTGTTGAAATTTATTGGACCTTGCTTTCTCATCTTGTTCATCACTAGTTACTGTTACACGAATACTGTTAACAGAAGAAACTACGCTTTCCTTTAATACAGTATAAAAATAATAATAATGAAGCGGTTAAAGATCAAACTATAAATTTACATGTTGTTTTGGAAGCAGCTTTAGGTATGGAATCGGATGTAACCGCATTTATCGTCTGAACTGACTGAGATCCATTAGAGTTAGGGACTACAGGAATCTGGCCTTGCAACCTGCAACTGAAATAAATTTGTAAGAGAATAAGACGGATGTTGTAGTGAACTACACATTCATCAGTGTTATCAAAATAAACCATAATGTTTGTGTACTGATGGGTCGCTTTAGGTTACCATTTTTTCTTTAACAAGTCAACTGGGTTACGCCATCAAATTTAACAGAAAGAAAATGGGTCAGTCAAGCAAGCAGAAAGTCATTCAAATGCACGAAAAATCTCCTAATTACATTATGAAATCAAGTGATTTCTTAAAAATATAGTCTTTATGATTCTTAAAACCTCAATGGACCGATAAATAAGTGTGTGTGCAGCACAACCCAACCTAACCAGTTTTAACCTGATGTTACAATCTACCCACTTTGTACATTACCAGCCCTCCCGTTTAGCCATCCTAATACAAGAAACCTTACTTATTCCACATGTGTAGAGAATACATATATATATATACATATTATAAGTATTGTAAGAACATAAACAACTACATATATCATCTAAGCGAGAGATGTCATACTCATTCACTGCAATGCTTCTAGGTGAAGATTCCCCACTGTGGGGATTAGATGCAACGCCACTAATGGATTCTTCGTCATATGAAATAGAATTCTGCGGACTAACGGTTCCATTGGTGGAACTCTCATATCCGCCTCTGAACGTTTATATATAACAAATTGAAACCCACACATCATAAGGAATCAAAATCATAAGATAGTATATAACTAAATTACTAAAAGATGCGGGTCAATATAATAGATATCGCTTATACCTGGAAAACGGGTCAGGTTGAGTCGGTTTGGGTAACGGGTCAAAACAGTTTTGGGTTGAAATGGGTCATGGGACAAACGGGTAAAAAATTTGGACGAGTCCAAACGGGTCAGGTTGGGTCGGTTTGAGTAACAGTTTGAAACGGGTAAAGGGTCAAATGGGTCAAATGGGTCCAAACGGGTCATATACTTTTACATATGATTGTTTACATTTATTATATTGTTTGTTATTTTTATTTTTTATTAATCTTTATTAGATATATAAGAAAATATTTAATAATACAAAATAATTGATATAACCATTAATGCTTTTATAATTGATTGACAGATGAAACTTGTTATGCTCGACCCATTTGACCCATTCACAAAACTCATTAGACATGTCTATATTTATTGAACTTTAGGATTTGATACCCATTTGACCCGATCTTTCATATTTTGTATAAGACCCAATAGGACGGAGAAAAACTCATTGGACCTATATTTAAGTTTTGGTTTACATTTCCAGGCCTAATTTTTTTCAAGGCCCAATTGACCCAAAAGCTTGACCCAATTGACCCAAATTTGAGAGTATGGGTCTCAATTTCCAGGTATAATATCGCTATAAGAGCAGTATGAAGAAACCTATAATTGTATTTTAAGAAATGGTGTAGATAAACATAAGTTGACATACACAAATGATGAAGCGGTAGAGTTGACAATTGAAGCAGATCCCACCTAAAACACGTTGAACTATTAATTTTAGAGCGAAAACATAATGCAAGAAAATATGCACAAATTAAAAAAATAATGGCATACATCTCTAGATCTAGAAGGCTCGCCCATATATGGATGTGCAAGTCCTTTTTCAACAGTACCAGTCCCAGTCCCATTACTGTCAGATATTGAGTCTTCATCCTGGACGTGTTTACAAAAAAAATTAGATTATTAACATAATAGATCATTACAATGATAATTAGTTTGATTTATTTACAAAATGCGAAAGAGCTTATAACGGCTATAAATTGTAAGAACCTATTAGTAAAGGAAAAATATCAATGATCATACCAATATAGCCCGAGCTTTCAGATCTACAAGGTCGAAGTTCCAGCCGCTAATTCCTCTATTATATTCATGCTGAAAACAAGTTGCAAAATCACAATTAGAGACCAGAAATTAACAAAGATGCGCAGCACACACAAAGAAACAGTCCAAACATCATGTGGGATAATATGAGAGTGAATAGGTCATAACAATAAGAAGAGCTTTACGAACTACAGTCACATTATACAAAATGGAAAAACAGGTGGGCCAGGTAGGTTTAGTAAGGTTAGAAATAGGTACCTGTAGTACTCATCATCACCGACATAAATTTTTGTTCATTTTTTATTGTTTCCAAAAAGGTTCAGCACAAAGAATATGGTTACAAAATTTATGTAATTACAGTAACAGTCTAAATTTCTTATTGAAGTGATTTAAAACTAATACAGCGCATTTTCATTAAGAATACACATGGTGCAACTTTTGATCCATTTTAACACATTCGAATTGTTCCAATTTTTGCTCTCTTTGGTTTTACTTTATTAAATTGTCGAAGATAAAAGCGCACCAATTGAACAATTAATTTATAAATAGTCTAAGATCAGCCACATCTAGCAGAAACAAAAATAAATACCTACATTCAGTAATTTTCTTTATATGATTTGATACGTTTCCTATAAAATTAAACCGTACCTGTGACATTTCCTCCTTCTGTCCATCTGGTATTTTCTTTTGCACAACCATCTCTTCTTCTTTTTTCTATCATTCAAATACATAACTTAAATGACATGCTGATTACAGTAACATAATATATGTGATTTTTTTTTCCGTTCAAAAAAATTAAATGAATAACATATATGTTTTTGACAAAGGCAGAGTAATCACAAATAAAAATAATACCTTCAATGCCTGGAGCCGTTCACCAAGAGCTGGCAGTCCTTCCAAAAGCTTACGTGCTATAAACTCATTAGATTTTGCTTGTTTGAAAAAAGAATGCTTAAGCAGCCTTTTTGCAGAAGGACGTTTTAAAGGATCTTTAACCAAGCAACTTGCAATCATCTGCTTAAAAGACTTTCAACCGAGAACATACCACACAAAAATTAGGCAATGTGATCAAACAGTGAATTACGAAGGAAATAAAACAGATCATATTACCTTAGAAAACTTCTTGTCCCTTTCGTAATCAAGCCCAGGAGGTGCATTTTGCAATGTCATGAGCAAAACCTGTAATTTTAGAAGTATTTTAAGTTGTGAAGACCTGAGTTTTATATATAACCACATAAAAGAAGGTATGAACAAATAAGATAGATGCACCTTCATTGGAGGATATTTTGAGAAAGGAGCATGCCCGTGGGCAAGCTCCAGCGCTGTTATGCCGAAAGACCAGATATCAGCCCTGTAGATATTACCAGACTATTATTAATATTCCACTTCTAATTTTTACCGGACAATATAAATATTGAAGAAAACTAAATAAAGAATACTGACTTGAAGTCATAGCCATGCAATTGTTCCATAACCTCAGGTGCCATCCTGGGAGAATGTAAATAACAGAAAGTATAAATTCACATGAATTCACTACATACCACAACAAAGACCAAGGATGCACAAATTGCTATTCGGGGAGTACTCGGTCGGGTTTTCATAGGGAGTACTCCGGGAGTACTCGTATGTTGACCATGTTTGACTTTGACTGATTTTGACTGATTTTGAAAGTAATCCCAAGGTTTTCCAAATTTTCTCTGATTTTTCAAGTAATTCTGAGTTTGGGCCAAGTTTGACCGAGTAATTCCTAGTTCTTCAACACTGACAAAGACCCTAGCTTCCATACTTATTTGAAAACGTAAGCATGTCGGTCCCTAAAATAACAAGACAATTTGACACACACAAAAAAAGTCTGCAGTAGTTATGCAAGTATAGATAATGATACCAGCATGGTGTCCCAACAAATGTATTGCGCATGCGTTGTCTATCGCCGGAATCGAATAGACAAGCAGAAACACCGAGATCTCCCAGCTTGATGCCACCACGCTCGCAAATGAGAATGTTACCAGCCTATTAAAACAGCAAAAAGAATAGCACCCAAAAACTCAATTTAGACGTCTCCACACATAAAAAGCTTACTTAACATAGTGATGTACAAATTCAGAGATTATAAGATTTAAATGAGGATAGAATTCACCTTGACATCTCGATGGATGAGGCCATGATCGTGAAGATACTCCAATGCCTTTAATACCTCACGCAGTATAGTTGCAATAACAACTTCCTCAAAACCGTCAGGATGAGAAGATTTCAGTATATGGAGGCAAGAACCACCAGGCATAAAAGGCATGACAACCCATAGGCTATGGTCGTTTACAAACGAACAGTGCGATTTAAGAACATTTGGATGATCAACTAGGATCATCGTCTGAGCTTCACGTGATATATTGTTCTGATAGCATATTACCAAGTGAGCAATAAAACAGAATTAGTTAAATGTTCATTAGTCAAACATAGATAGGAGCTCTAAATCCATTAATCTCCTAATCTCTCGATTGATGTGCAGTTTGATTTGACTTATTACAATGTCAAAAAATATCAGTTTAGATCATCAAACTGAGTTTACATATACTGTGCAAACTAATACAGTAATAAATAACAAATAAACGAATCAATACCGTTCTATCAAGCATAACCACAGTTAAACTCATTACAGTAACAATACTAACGAATTATCAAAAGCAAATCGAATCAAAACAGTGCAGATAACTATCATATCATGCAAAAGGAATACGATAAACAATCGACAAACCACCATCCTATCAGGTATAGCCACAGTTCTGAACTAAATTTATGAACAAATCATCAAAAAAATAATAGAAAATCAGTCTACATCATAATTCATATTAGTATATATACATATATCATGCTATAACATTAACAGTAACAGGAAAACAGGAATTACCAGATCACTGTTAGCGCGCTCAAGATCGAGAACTTTAATTGCAACAATCTGGTTATTAGGAATACACATAGCTCTAAAAACGGAAGCACTAACACCTTGTCCTACCTCCTCATACAGCACATAGTTTTCAGCACCAACTGGATACTTTTTCTTCTCCATTTGTTAATGTTATTATTTCAATTTCAAATAATTCTAACTTTAATACTTACTTATTATTACTATTTTGTGTGAACACAATTGAAGTCTATTGAATATCGAACAATACGCAGATTCGGCTTTCAGGTGATCTTCGAATCCGTAATCTACAATAATTCCTCTTTAGCGAGAAAAAAAAGCCGCATATATATCATTAATGTAACAACTATTAATTAATTAATTAATTAATATTATTATATTACGGAGTACTTAATATAATTATAATAAAAATAAAAAAAAATTATAATAATAACGTAAATTAAATGAGAATCGAGGTATAAATTTACGTAATAGAAAGGAAAAGCTCACAGGAATTGAGTTTAGATCCGTTTGATTATATTAAAAGCTGCCAAATCAACGATCAGAGTTTGCGATGTATGTATATATTTTTCTATATGAATGTGTACGGTGACGGAGCTGGTGACGGTGAGGGTGAGATTTGGAGAGAAAAAGAGGAGCTAATGTAACGGCGCACGAACAGGTGACGAGAGCATGCTATATTTTGAATTGGAATTGGAAAGCAGAAACAATGTGTTAGTGATATGTGCTGATAGCTCGACACGTGTTATTTGATTAGTGACGATTACCACTATTTATTTATGTTTGACTGGGATTTGGATTTGCTTCAGGGACGAATGTAGGCCCTATTGGTTTTCGTCCATGATATTTTAACAAATTGATTTTGTTAAATTAAATATAGAAAAATGGTGGGCAGTTACGCTGAAAATACCAAAGCTATTTGTTTTTCTGATTTTACCGTGACATCCGGCCTTGTTTTCGCCCTATAACTTTTAACACTTGTAAACTACTTTATTTAATTAATTTGGTGGATCATCTCCTAGTGATGAAGTATGTCATCATTGTTAGTGTTCGTTCGAAAAAGGAAATGAGAAGAATACGTTGATGTGGCGTTGATGTTGTGGTATGTGCAGTAGTGATTCTGAAATTTCTACAGGGTCCTATAAAATTTAAGTGGTAATTTGTAAAAAAAATTCTAAAAAATGAGCGTTGAAATGCTTAAGTTGATTGTAGATTTAATTAACTATCATCAAAAAGTTGATGTTAATAGGGGAGCTGTCATTAGAAAAATTCTAGCAATAAGTATCCACATATTTATTTAGTATGTTCTTTTTTTTTTTTTTTTTTTTGAAAGAAATACACAATGTCTCGTTCATCTAGCGGTAGCGTTAAGGTAATTTTTTTAATTTTGAGGTTATAGGTTTAGATTTAGGAATGGACATTAATGTTTATTTGTTGAAAAAGTTTATGTTGAAATATGTAAGATGTTTTAAAAAAATCTTAATGTCATTGGAGAACTCAAAGGTCACACCAATTACATAGTGGAAATCAATATTCATACAATGTGTGAGACGAAAGGTTATAGTGACGATATTTTAATTATATACTCCGTAATATTTTTTATTTTTTATGTATTTATTGTAAGAGGTCTCATGTTCAATTCTTGGAGTGGCCAGGGAAGGGTTGGAAATAGCCTGAGAGTATTTCTGATGGACTGCGTACACTAGAGTATGGGGTCGGATTACTCGCTCTTCCCGGGTAACCCGAACAGGGAAAACCTTACAACTTTACTTTATTGTAAGAATACGTTTGGAAAAATGAGATAATTAACACACAAGATGTTATATTTTTGGTACCTTATAAGTCATAACTATATGTCGGCTGCACTTGTTCCTTTACAGGTAAAATGGAGTGCCACCAGAATGGAAAGAGAATGAATGCTGTGAATGCGTGTTTGTTGTGCAAATGATAACAAGGTCATGAGTACAATTATAACCTCACCAGCTAGCTTTGCACAATGTGTGTGCCTTTTTCCAGGATTTATATGCATATAACGTGCCATTTGTATAACCAAATACTCCATATCATATATCATGAATGCGTATATTGACAATTGTATGTCACCCACTCCACGTGCCAACCTTTTTTTCTTCTTGACTTAGATACATAAGTATCCTTTTAGACTAGGCTCTAAAGTTGTAGATAATGACGATTGAATTTAACGAAGTTGTGTAATATACCACATCTGTTTGGTAATCGATGGGGAAGTTATAAAGAGGGGTTTAGTTATTGTTCGTGGGCCAGACGAGACTTTGGTTGGATATTCCACACTGGGAATGGCTAGTCAGGTTACAACTCACAGACTTGGCCTGGTAGTTGGTGAGGTTGGGATAATCGATTTTGAATTTTGAATTTAATTAGTATTTATATTATTTGTTCGTTTTAGATAATTAGTATTTTACAGTAGTTTTTTTTTTTTAATTAGCAAGGAAATCTTAACAAACACGTTGGCTCTCATTTAGATGGTAAATTTCGGGTAATCAAGCCCTCCGAGTGGAAGACCTGGTACCAGGTGAATTGTGCATTACACGCACTCTTTAGTCACACTCCTTTTCTGAACGATATGGCATGGTCAGGAATCAAACCCGAGTGGTGTGTTTCATTGCACAACTCGATAGCCACTCAAGCATTCATGCGTGCTTAATTAGTTTGTTAGTATAATAGGGAGTTTTTGATTTGCAAGGAAATAATTTCTATATATACTAAAAGGCACCCACCCCTTTTTTTTTATCGTTTGGGGCGTCTTCAACATATCAAACGACAAAACCACCACCCCACCTCAAAACTTACACTTTCACCCTCTCTTTCAGAGTCCAGTTCGTAACTATTTTAGGGGTATAAAACGTAAGTTCATGAGTATAAAATGTGAAATCAGTATTTAATTAAACAAACATAACCAAACATCACTTAAATTTTAAACGGGTCATATCTTTCTGCTCGCCGCGAGTTAAATTTTTTCGTCATCATCGTTCAACTCAAAATAAATTTACAAACGAAACGCAACTAAGAACATTTGAAATGACATCCACACCAATTAATTGGTAAATCGAAATGAAAAGGGTTGATGTTGCATGGCATGTCCAGAGTTAAGAAAGGAACACAGAAGCGGCTTGTAAATCGGTTGATTAACTCACTTTATTTCGGAGGGAACATATTCCTCCATCGAAGGGCAACAAACTTAAAAATAATGGTATATAGAATGGTAGTATGACATCCCTGAAGTTTGGCTTGGGTAGTATGAGGGTGAGATTCAACTTGGGAAAAACTGTCAACTCATGTTCGATTTTTCACTCTAAGCAGGGAATTTTAAACTTTTGATGATAGTGTCAACATCAATGCGATTTGAGAAGGTCTCTGTGAGTTTTCACAACCTTCTATGGCACTGCCAACATTGTCGCGAATTGAGTTTTCTCCTAACAAACAAATAATAACATTCGATGTCAATATCGCTGTTAGAAGAAATGGTAGTATGATTTTAATAACCTTGTCTGAAAATAAAATCATTTTAAAGAATTTTTGTTTTATGTTAGTTGTGTGTGATTTATGGTTACCAATATACGAGCCCAAAACTTTTCACTTAGGGTGCGTTTTTTTGCCTCTTAATGGAATGGTTCAGTGCTGAATGCTGAACCATTCAGCATTCAGTGCGTTTGTTTCTGACCTCTGAATGATATATGGTGCTGAATGATTAAGAATTCAGTGCTGAACCATTCAGAGATGAAACACTCTCTTAATCATTAAGAGCCAAAATTTTCTGTTATTTTCTCCTCAAATCTTATCCTTAACACTTGACTAACAAGTATACTGAATATTTTATTCATGTTAATTTAATTTTACTCAGTTTATATCGTTCATTCTAAATGATTATCAAACAGCTTATTTTCAGTCAGAACGAACTTTATTCAGAGGCTTTGAATCATTCAGATTCTGAACCATTCAGCGCTAAATCATTGAGTTTTATTAAACGCACACTTAGTCAACGATCGATTAGAACAAATCGTTGCTGGAATCGGACGGTCAGAATTTAACTTCAAACTAGTGTACGAACCCTCGCTTCGCGCCGGGGGTTCGGTTTTCAATGTATTTTGTTGCATTTAGTTTGTAAAATTATTTCGTGGCTAACGATGATGTCGTTGAAGCGCAACTCGAGTCGAACTAAAAGGTATAACCCGTGAAAGATTTAAATGTTATTTTAAGTTAACAATATAAGTGCATCTCCGCGTTTCGCTATGGAATTGCCGACTTTTAAAAATTTAACGAAAAATCAACGTATATGAAACGTACCCCAAATATTTAGCGTTTTTTAAAATGCGTCCGTTTTGCGTATAGCTAGTGACATTGTGTTCCTAAAATTATTTCTAGTTTAACGATGGCGTCAGAAAAATTTGACTCGTTCGAGCGAGAAGATATGGCCCGTTGAATATTTGGGTGGAGTTTATTTAAGATTTTTTATGAAAATGGTAATTTGACACTTTTATCCCCTTGTATGAGGGGCCGATTTGATTTTTCAAAGAAAGTGTGGGGTTTTTTTTGTGCAAATAAAATTTAGTTAAGTTAAAAAAAATATGAAAAGTCAAAAATGCCCTTGAGCACTATTCATTACCCCTCTCTCTTTTAGATATAGCTAGTGTTCGAACCCTCGCTTCGCGCCGGGTGTTCGATATTCAATGTATTTTATTGCGTTTAGTTTAGTTTGTAAAATTATTTCGTGGCTAACTATGATGTCGTTGAAGCGCAACTCGAGTCGAACTAAAAGGTATAACCCGTGAAAGATTTAAATGTTATTTTAAATTAACAATATGTGTGCATCTCTGCGTTTCGCTATGGAATTGTCGATTTTTAAAAATTTAACGCAAAATAAACGTGTATGAAAAGTACCCCAAATATTTATCGTTTTTTAAAAAGCGTCCGTTTTGCGTATAGCTAGTGACATTGTGTTCCTAAAATTATTTCGGGTTTAACGATGGTGTCGGAAAAATTTGACTCGATGCGAGCGAGAAGATATGACCCGTTGAATATTTGGGTGGAGTTTATTTAAGATTTTTTTATGAAAATAATAATTTGACACTAGGGGGCGTTTTGTTATTTTTTTTAGATAAAGTGTAGGGGGCTTTGTTGTGCAATTGAAAATTAGTTAAGTGTTTAAAAAATAAAAAAAAATTGGGAAAGTCGAAAATACTTTTACTATTCATTTGGACGCTCTCTTTTAGATATAGTTATAGTTATAATATAATATAATTATAATTATAATTATAATTATAATATAATATAATTATAATTATAATAATATAATATAATGTACTCACGATAAGAGGAGAATAACCCGAACAAATTATCTTGAGAAGAAAAATGGCTTGCTACCCATACGGCTTCTGCTCTTCAGTTTCATTTACTCGAACTCCAAAAACCTTTAACTCCCCAATTGTTTTTCAATCTCAACAGCTTAGAATCACTCAAATATCCGTACAAGAATCAGTTTCTGAAGTAACCCACGACAATAACAAGAAAAATTACATCTGGGTCAACCCTAAAAGTCCTAAAGCTTCAAACTTTAGGAAAAAATCATATGATTCAAGGTACACCATTCTCACCCAAGTAGCAGAATCTTTAAATTCATGTTCTCCTGTTGAAAAAGATGTTTGTCACGTTCTAGATACTAGTTTAAGTGGTAAATTAGTAGAACAAGATGGTGTTATTATTCTTAATAACTTGTCCAATACCCGAACTGCACGTATGGTGCTCAAATACTTTCAAGATAGATGTAAATTGAGTAGGGAGGTTGTTCTTTACAATGTGACTTTGAAAGTATTTAGAAAGTCAAAAGATTTAAGTGGTGCAGAGAAACTGTTCGATGAAATGCTTCAGAGAGGTGTTAAGCCTGATAATGTCACGTTTTCGACTATTATTGGATGTTCTCGGTTGAAATCGTTGCCTGGTAAGGCTGTAGAGTGGTTTGAAAAGATGTCAGGTTTCGGGATCCAACCGGATGATGTCACGTATTCAGTCATGATTGATTGCTACGGGAGAGTAGGAAACGTTGACATGGCGTTGAGATTATATGATCGTTCAAGGACCGAGAAATGGAGACTTGACGCCGTAACGTTCACTACGATTATCAAGATTTATGGGACTAGTGGGAATTTCGATGGGTGTTTGACCGTGTTTGAAGAAATGAAGGCGCTTGGTGTTAAGCCTAATTTAGTTTGTTATAATACATTGTTGGATGCTATGGGTAGAGCTAAAAGACCATGGCAGGTTAAGTCTATTTATCAGCAGATATTAAGTAACGGGTTAACGCCTGGTTGGGCAACTTATGCTGCTCTTATTCGTGCGTATGGTAAAGCTCGATACTGTGATGATGCGATGAACGTGTATAAAGAAATGAAGGCGAAAGGGATGAATTTGAGTAATGTTCTTTACAACATCCTTTTGTCTATGTGTGCTGATGTAGGTTTTGTCGATGAAGCTGTCGGGATATACGAGGACATGAAAACATGTTCCGATTGTCAACCTGATAGTTGGACTTATTCCGCGTTGATTACGATATTCTCGTGTTGCGGAAAAGTATCCGAAGCCGAGGCTACCGTACAGGAAATGACCGAAGCGGGTTTTGAACCGAATATATATGTTTTAACCTCTTTGATTCAATGTTATGGGAAATCGAATCGTACGGATGACGTTTTGAAGACGTTTGATCGAATTATAGAACTCGGTATAACTCCCGATGAGCGAACGTGTGGGTGTCTTCTTAATGTGATGACGCAAACTCCTAATGAAGAACTCGGTAAGCTTGCTACATGCATCGAAAAGGCTAATTCGAGACTTGGTCGTGTAGTGAAGCTTTTAATAGAGTCCGATATTGAAAATGGAAGTTTCAAGAATGATGCTAGTGAAGTACTAGTTAACGCGGGGTCCGATGTACGAAAAGCGTACTGCAATTGCTTAATTGATCTATGTATTAATCTTGATCAGCTTGAAAAGGCTTGTGATTTGTTAGAATTAGGGATTAATCTTGGGATATATAGTGACTTACAGACGAAATCTGCGAGTAACTGGTATTTACATTTGAAGAGTCTTTCGTTAGGGGCGGGTTTAACAGCGTTGCATATTTGGATTAATGATTTGACCAAGTGTTTGGAAGAGGGAGATGAGCTTCCACCGTTGCTTGGAATCAATACGGGTCATGGGAAACATAAGTATTCGGATAAAGGGTTGGCGGGTGGGGTTGAATCGCATCTTAAGGAACTGAATGCGCCTTTTTATGAGGCTCCTGAAAAGGCGGGATGGTTTTTAACGACAAAAGTTGCCGCCAAGTCTTGGTTGGAAGCTCGGTGTGCAGATGTCACGGTCGCTGCGTGAATGGTTTAGTGGAGGGAGTTAAAAATTTTGTTACTGCTGAGTTTTTGCATCTATTTGATGTTCACTAAAATTCGGGTTAGCGGTCGGTTATAAGTCATTCCAGATATCGGCTAAATTTTATAAAGCACATTGTTCTAATATCATAAAAAGTATTTTGTATGCTGCAGATGAACCATTCAGCCATATAAACATTCACTGAAAGGTCACTTAAAAGGGGTTCTACTTTGCCTTGTGGTTGACTTTTGTATTAAACTAGTTAGGTTTGGCCTTTGGGCAAAAAAAACCCCAAAAATGACGATGACATCAGCAACCGAAAAAAAAAAAAAGAAAAAACAAAACTCCCACAGTAGTTTGGTATATGCGAGTAATATATTACTACCTTCGATTTTCAAACAATAGAAAAATAGAAACCAGAGGTCAACGGTCAACCTGTAATTTAATCTTTAACCGAAACTCTGCTTTCGAGTCTTGATTTGCGTTTGGCCTGATTGTATTTTTATTCGTCTTTTTTCATCGACTGATGAAAAGACATTGTTTTATGTTATCGTTATTTTAGCAACAACAAAAAAAGATACGGTAATATCTAAGCATTGATGAGGTGCTAAGAGCACTCAGTATCGGAGTAAAATTCCCACCGTCTTCCAATTTCATGACCGACGCCGGCAACTTGGAGACCAGCACGCCGTCAGTTTCCGTCGATATCGGCGTCGATTCTTCACCATCGGGGAACTGCGTGGGTGATACTTGATTTTATATATTTTTTTTGTTATTCTATTTTCTTATCGGTCCACTTCATTTTTTCTCTCACCAAAATTTTGAACCAAGGACGCCCCGAACGACGCCCCACTTTAATCAATTTCAATGTCCATTTTCGACCTTGAAATGGACACCGGAAATAAACATGGACACTGACACCTCGTGCTCTAACACCCTTAGTCATGATGCTTTATATGTTATTAGAAGTGCAGTTGCATTGCATCTGCTTAAAACTAGTGAACAATATAAACAGTTCCCATTACATTTCAAAGATACTGTATTGTATTTATTCACACGCAATATTAGAAAAAACGTACTTCAACACGATCCATACAGCAACAGTCGAAAAGGCAATCAAATACATACATATTACCAACAACCTCCAACAGTGTTATTCTTTACTAATTTGGCTTAAAATTCCCTATCAGGAAATAGGTGAGGGGCGACCATTGACCAGATGAACAAACCTGCAGTGGCCCACGAAGTTATGATACGGACCCACACTGACGGCCACCCAACATCAACCAACCTGCCACTCTCCCCAACCGAAGTTGACCACCCTGTAAGAAGCATTGCAGAGTACATGCTGGCAAGGGAGAAGATAATGTGGAAGAAAGAATACGAATACGAAACAGGCTTATTGTTTTCCTTCTCTTCATGCTCGTCTCTTTTGTCCAATGGTAGCAATGGTTTTTCACCACCTGAAATACACAAACACAAGTTTAACTTAACTTCTTGTAATAATCATAATAATTAATACAGTAACTAATTATGGATACATGGATTGATCATGGGTTATGATCTTAACCTGCACGAGGTGAGTCTGGAGGGGAAAGCAAAGTTGTAGAAGATCCCGCTCGAACAGCAGAGTAAACAACTGAAAGGACAGTTGTGAGTAACCCGACAGTAAGTGTGCCAGTGTTAACGGCTTTCGAATGTTTGTGGAGCCCATTGCAAGCGTAATCACGTGGTTCACTTGCAAGTCCACTATAGCAAAGATACATGCAGTACAAAGAAATAACAGATGCTGGCAAAATGCTCCCGCTTACCTAATGCAAATCAATAGATTTTAAAAGTGAAAATTACTAAATTCAAATGGAAGAGTACAAATTAGCCATGTGGGGTGTCTACAAATAGGTGGTGGCAAATGGGCTAAAATTATGGGTCAAAATAGGTTCAGTCAAAACGAGTAATTTATAGATAGGCCATAACCCAAATCAACCTACATCAACCTTTACTCTGACTTTTTAAGAAGATAGGTTCAGGCTGACCCGATAAACCTCTTGTCTGACTTTTTAAACTATTAAACAAAACAAATAGTATAAGTTGACTTGGAAGATAGTAGTGTCGGCTTTAAAGATGCTCTTAGGGGACTTTCGAAATGTTTTAGCCATTTTATTTTATTCAAATTAAGAATATTGACCACTTATAGTTAGAGCATAATCCAAATCAACCTACAACATAACTCAAATCACCTTTTATGTAAGGTAATGTGTCCATATTGACACGTCTAGAATCTAGCCATAATGTTCAAAAGTAATAAAGAATTTATCATAGCACTATAACTTTCTAACCTAGCGTTTTTTAAAAGTTGTACTCGTAGTAATTAGTGACTAGTACGTGAACGGAAACTCGATTTTGACAAGAGATAAAAAGGGATTTAGAAACTTACTGTAGGATGCAGTGTGATAATAGCAAACACGAACACAAGAATGAGAGTCATTACAATAAAGAATGTATTGAGGCCACAGTCCTGTCCAGATGGATTAAACAAATAGAACAAAAGTCCAGAGAACGAGAACGTTGCCACATAACACACAAGTGACACGACCAGCAAGGCTGCATACCTGCATCATATTTAGAATATATTATACAAATAAAACAGATCGACTCGAGTGAACAACATAACTTGTTTAATTTTCTTCATAAGATTTATATTATATATATTGATATAGACATATACATTATTTCAAAAAAATTATCAAGAAATGTTATGATTGCAAAAAATAAACAAAATTTTAGATACAAAATGATGGGGCATCATTACAATATAGTGAGAGAAAGAAGAGTGAGAAGAAGTAAACCAAATGATGATGACAAATCATTTAAAGAAGAAATTATTTAGAGCCATTCGGCCCATTTCCTTTTAAACTGCTTACTTTTCTTACAGTTTGACCCGTTAGAGGTAAGACATAACATGAATAAACCCGTTTATAAGTAATTGGATCAAAATTGCCACCCCCACATGATAGGTTTGGAAATGTGTATCCTTAATAAGGAAATGGATAGAACTTACCAAAACTGCTCATCATAGGCAACCCATTTATCATTCCAACTATGGACAAAGTCCAACAAGAGCACAACTTGGACAAGGAGAAATAACCCAGAGCCAATTTTCGAAGTCGACTCTGCATTCACAAATGGCATATGGTTGAGTTATTCAAATGTAATGCGTCATACATATTGAGTGCAAACAAGGATTATGCCGTACTAAGAGCACGTCGAATTTCATATCACCAAGATATACATAAAGAAAACAGCATTAAGATTATACTGTAAATATTCAGATGAAATTGCCATATGGATAGCAGAAAAGAGAAAAACGAATGTCACAAAAAAAATCTAGATAAGAGAAAGGCTTACCATAAAAGCTGATGATCCCATTTGGGACGAAAAACATAAGGATAACCAGAAGACACCAGCAAATGACTTTCATCATCCATCCACCATGGTGCAAACTATCACGTGGGTCTTTTTGGTTTTTCACCCCAACCATTAAAAGAGAAAGAATCGAGAAAAACAAGAAGTTCCCTAAACTAACTCGCAACACAGCATCAGTCTCAAACCACTCCCTATCAGGTGTTTCATAAAAGTGATTAATCCCTGCATCAATAGCGAAAAACAAATATATCAGCTTGCCATATATAGCATACGATTATCTTTTGACGAATATTTTCATAAGAGAATGCAACAATGATTCAACACATGTGTAACTTCTTACGGTTTATGCATACTAGTAAGAGACCTAGAGGTGGCAACTTCAACCCCTTTATAAGTAAACGGGCCATATAAAAGTACTAATAATAGAAAAGAAAAAGAAAAAAAAAACCCTGAAAGTAATCCATACGTTTAACGCACACAACCTCCTACTAGCCCAAAGTGTATTTTTAATGAATACTAACCGTTATCCAACCTGTCCATTTTCCCACCTCCAATACTTGTGTACAAGTTCCATAACCATTATTAGTTGTAATAGATGGTATACATTTCTTTTGGCATAATGCAAGTACAAATAGTACCTTGGCCAAAGTCCAAACATTAACAAAGAAGAGATCTTTTGATATCGATTAAGGGAAAAGGCTCTTACATGGGATTTTTTCCATGAGTGGTGCAGCAACTTCTCTAAGAATCCAAGCAACAATCAGAGAAAGAGCAAAGAGACCACAGTATGCAATACGAGCAGAGCGACGACTAATCCCCGACACCACCGTTTGGCATGCACTGCATGCGCATGATGCGCAGCAAGAAGCCAGGCAACCAGCTGCCCACATCTTTCTCTATCTGCTTTACCAGTTACTAATATGCACTACAACCTGAAATTCAGCACCAAATACCATAACAATTGGTCCGCATAACTAACCTAAACAACAATCAAATGTTGATTCATAATTGAAAGGACCTCAACGATGCACAAATATATCTCATACATGAGTCAAAGCAACAAAAAAAAACTATCTTATTATCAGAAATTGGTATCCACCGAAACAAAAACTCAACATCAAGCATGAATAATGCTAATCATCACAAAAAATATACACCAAACGATACACATCCACTAAGCAATAAAAAGGCTCTTTTGTATAAAATTTAAACTCAATTTTCAATTGAATTTACTGTTTGGAAATACAAACCTATAGACATATAAACTACTAATTAATTGTAGCTTTATTGTTTGACCACAATTATGTGGCCCTAAACTTTTAAGCAGCAACCGTTAACATATTATTATAACTATAAAGCATATGTACACAAAAAATCGTACATATAACGAGAATTTTATCTACTGATACCATGATTACGATATGCCCTAAATAACAAAAAGTCAAAACCCTAAAAAACTAACAATTTTAATCAGAACGTGCAAAATAGAATAGATACATATATATGATTTGGTGTTGAAGATTAAAGTGATACCAATTGCGATCGAATGAAGAACAGCGATGAATGTAAACTTGTGATGATGATCGGAAGAGAATACGATATAGCTTTGACAAGGGCTTTTGGGGGTGTTTGGGATGGCTTAATTTGTTAGAAAGATCATATATGAAAGGACAAAAAGTAAAAGGGGTGAAACTGCAGTTTTGAAACATTTGAAGGGTCTTTTTATAATTAAGATTTTCCGCGTAATACGCATTATCAGTTTTTTTTTTTTTTTTTCTTATAATAATTCACAAATCAAATTATCAAGTGTATCGAAAAGGTTTACTTTTTTAGTTGTTTGGTCTCTTGCGCTACTCAATTCTAAGTTTCTAACAAATTATAATTTGAATGGAATTTATCGTAAAGTTTATAGTTACGGAGTACGAAGTATTATTTAAGTTATGGGTCAATATTTTGTTTACTTAGGTGCTTATTTTAATTTTGAAATTGAATGAATATTGATAGAAGAATATTCATTTGAGTCCATAAATTAATTTGAGATTCAAGGGATCAATGAGAGTGCGACATGTGTCGCGAAAATCACATGTGATTGGAAAAAAAAATAAAAAAAATTTCAAAAAAAATATTTTTTACTTTTTTTTCGAAAATTTTGTTTAATTTTTTTTTTTTATTTTACAATCACATGTGATTTACTTGCAGAATCACATATGATTAAATTGTACAATCACATGTGATTGAATTTACCATGCATAATCACATGTGATTGAGTTTACAATCACATGTGATTGACATGCATAATCACATATGATTTTAAAAAAAAAAAAAAATTCGAAAAAAAAATTTCAAAAAAAAATATTTCGATTTTTTTTTTTCCAATCACATGTGATTTTCGCGTCACATGTCGCGTTCTTATTGGTCCCTTTGTTTTCAAGCAAATTTATGGATACAATTAATTACAACTCTATTGATAGAATATAATTTAACACTTTTCTAAAACATAACTTTTAAAAATGTCATTTTACAAATATAAATTAGCTGATAAATTCACATATCAATTATATTTTGTAAACTTTCAAAAATATTTATGTTAATTTATTATAGCAAAATGATATTCTAATCATATATTTGGCTCAATTTTATTGTTCTGATATACATATACATGATCTAATCGGATTGCCCTCTAATAAACAAGGCCTAACTGCATCACCCATAACCGTTTTGAACATTTTCATTAGCCATCACAAGATGCACCTACACGAAGAGGACAAACATGCCGATCTTCCGGAAACCTGTCTCGCTGGTTTGAAAACAACTTTTAGCGTACACTTTTTTTCATATATATAAGTGATAAGTGGTGATACATAACACTTGGATCAGATTCTAGGTTTATCGTGCAAAAATAATCGATGAATTAACATCTCAAACCTCATAACAATAAACAATGGCAGTACAGAACATATATAACAATACACAAATCTCAAAATAACATTACATGGCTTATGAAAACTAATTCCCTCAGAGCAGTTATGAATTACTATAATCAATCAACACTGTACCCTCAACTATATTACGTTCACAATATAACCAATAAATAAATAAAAAGAAAGCAAGGCTAGATGTAACAGAGAATACACTGTAATTTCACACATTTTTCTACTACAAATTACTAAATTGGTTTAACCAAATTTCTTGTATTTTGGTAAAACTATAAAGTTCTCCAGTCACTAACTTGGTTAGGGAACTGTAGAGTTGTTCAATCACTAAAGAATCTTCATTTTTCCTTTTGAGACTGATTGTTTTACATGTTGGGCATGACACAACGCCTTTTGGGTCCCAGACAAACCAGAACAGGTGTCATCTTCACCCAGAGTTACTGCAAAGTAAAGATAAACGGTGCACAAAAAAGCGAGAAGTGCAAGTGCCGTTAGCAGAAAACGGTGGCGCTTAACTACTGTAGAGAAGTTGCCCAATTCATCGCTTTTTGAGTATTGCTTTTTGAATGACGATGATGAAAATGCCGTCTGTGGCCTTCTGTGGGGTGAATTTATAATGCCGTCTATAACCATGGCGTAAAGCAACTGGGAATTTGATAGCAACGACACCTAGAATTGATCCCTAGTTTAAACAAGTTGACAAGTATGAAGGTTATTAAGTTGAAGTTTAAATGATTATGGTAGAGATGGGTTTTAACCCATTTAGTTATAGGTACGAGTGTATGACTGGGAATTTTTAGCTTTAAATGGTTAAACATAAATTTAGCTAGAAAGCAAACAGGGCAAAGGGGCTGCAACAAGACCTAAATCGGGTTTTTAATCAGATTATTATAGTACCATAACCTCTTGTAATCTTATTCGACTCACTAACATTGTATACACAACAATATTTTTGGTCAAACATATTTGTTAGAAAGCAAACGGGTATAATTTGTCAAAATTTGCTAAACTGTAATACAGCAACAATACCCAATACCGTCAAGTAAGCCTTTGCCAAATTGTCATATTAATGCACAAAATGTGAAAATAATATAATAAAAAATAAAAACAGATAATTGTAACACGATAGCTACTTGTAATCATGATCGAACTACCGAAAGACTGAGATATACAAAATAAATTTTAAGCATATGTTTTAGGCCAACCCGAAGTTTAGAACCGTTACCAAAATTTTAAATTTGTGTAAACTGCCAATACTGCCACATATAAAGTAGGAACTAAATTTGGTTTGATTTCAACCCAATAACTTCAATTAAGGTCATCTTGATACTTCAACCAAATAAAAATCTTTAATAAGTTGCAATCAAGTATAAGGCACCTAGAATGCAACTAGACGATAGTCATCTTTAAAAATATAAAACATAACTTAAAACATAGAATGTATATGAAAATCGAGAAAGTAAACGCATTACATGGCTAGAAAGTAGATCAACAAAGGTGTGCAGCACGAAATAATGATAATGAAGCTACTACAGTAGTCCAGTTAGGTATACTCCAAGCTAAGCTAACGTTTTAGTATCATTTTCGTTACATGTTTCGCTTTTAAAATTACCGAAGTATCCCTGATTTTAATGAAAATGATCATTTAATTCTGATTCTTGAAGCTACTTGAGTCACATATCTAGATACAACAAAGTACTTGACTCCTGCTCAACTCTTACTATACACATATAGACACACTTTGATCCTACAAATTATATAACTTTGACCACAAGCAAACAACAATATGCTATAATCAACAAGGCACAAGGGTAATTTCATCAAACATGGTTAAATTGTGACATGTAGGTGCACCATCATATGTATACATACCAATGATCCAAATAGCTAACTTCATAAATTGTGACATGTATGTAAATGTTAATTTACATACATTAATAATAGTATATAAAAGTTTTTTTTTTAACAGGAAAACAAAAATATAATTAAAAGCCAAATCGGCAAACCAAAACAACAATGTGCAGCCCAACAGGCCCACCAGACAACAAATACACGACCAAAAAAGGCAAAACCTAGCCTAAACAAACTAGGCTAACTTTAAGACACCATTCTCCCATTTAATATACTCCTATCAAAGGACCAAGATCTCATTTTAGTTTTTTTTTTTTTTTTTTTTTTTTTTATAATCCAAAACAAAGAGTAGTTTGCAAATAAAACTAGCTCCATAAGCATTTATAAGCACAAATCAAACCAATAATTACAAATCAAAATCATTGCAGCAGTGAAAATCATGTACTCTTTATTGAACATCAAATTGATTTCAACCAGATCCATGAAAAAATAGATCTACAAAAATACTCGAATACCACAATGCAAATCACACAAGATGTGAGTATGATTTTTTTTATTATCAAAAATTGAAAATAAAATAGAATAAAGGGAGAAAAAAAGAAAAGAACGTACCAGAATTGAGAGAAAAATGGCTCCTAAGACAACAGATGGCGATAATTTATTTAAGAAGTTAAAAATAAATAAATAGGAATAGAAATAGTAAATGAGGAAGCGCGTAATTGCAGGCAGAATAAATGAGCAGAGAAACACCGAAAGAGAGCCCCCCTGTCAAGTGGGTTTGGACCAGGGTTTGTTTTTTTTTTTTTTGAAAAGCAAGTTAATATTATAAATCAACACAGGAGTATTACAATAGTTTGGGCCCTATTTCAGCCCACTTGAGTACAGATACACACGAAGTTAAGCAGTTTGTGAGTAAGCAAACATGCAGACTATACAAAACAGAAATACACGATTAAGATAAATTGAGGTACACGCTCGGATTGCATAGCCAAGAGTGCCAATCAATCTTCTTCTTTTTAATTCTCTTTGAAATCCATTCGAAAGACTTGTTTTGAATTTCATTTAGAGAAGCCGGAACGGTACACGATTTATCGCGAAAGACTTTGTTGTTCCGATTTTTCCAAATGAAATACGCACACACCCATTCGACCGCTTGCCATATTTTTTTCCCGAGTGATGACATGGAGACCGAAGCATTGCCTTTGAGGATTTCGTTGGAACTAAAGTTTGAGAAATTACCGAAACCCCACCATTCGAATACACGTTTCCAAACCGCCATTGAATGTTTACAAAAGATTAGTGAATGATCAACCGTCTCTAAATCGTCGTCGCATAACGGGCACCGAACGCTGTGTAAGTCAATGCCCCTTTTGTCGAGCTCGATTCTAACCGGTAGTCGTTTTTTGTTAACCCGCCACACGAAGATCTCTAATTTTTTTGGAATCAAATTGTTCCGTAAAGTCTCTTGCGGATTGGAGTTCCTAGCAGATCCTTGCTCCTCGATGATAGCTGCAAGATGTTTAACCGTGAATAGTCCCGAAGATGACAGTGACCACGACCAACAATCTGTTTTACCCTTGTCGAATTTGCATGTTGAGATAATCTGTTCAAGGTCTTCTAATTCTGATCTCGTACGACCCGATGGCTCCCTGACCCAGTCGAACTTTGCTAAGCAGCTTGTTACATCAACCTCTACGCGATCCTTTATTCGAGCATCCTTGCACCTTTCTAACCTGTACAATCTAGGAAAACGCTGACTTAACTTGACCCCTTCGAACCAGACATCATCCCAAAATAGCGTTGAAGACCCATCATTCACAATCTTGATAAAAGAAGCTCTAAAAGGAATGTCCATCGACTCCAAAGTATTTCCTACCACAATAATGTTATGCCACGTACCAGAAGATTGGGATCGGAAGGAATTTCCCCCCAAACCCGAACCCCCGTCCGGGCCATGAATACTACGGATAATTTTGGACCAAAGGGAATTGGTTTCGGTTATAAACCTCCACCACCATTTTCCCAACAAAGCAAGATTTTTACCATTAAGAGAACCCAAGTTTAACCCCCCATTCCCATAAGGAGAAATAACATCGTCCCATTTTACCCAAGCCAATTTAGACCCCGAATCGGACCCGCCCCAAAAAAACGCACGCCTCACTTTCTCAAGTAAATTTAACACACATTGGGGAGCACGAAAAAGCGAGAAGAAATACAAGGGAAGACTATTTAGAACCGATTTGATAAGTGTAACCCGTCCTCCAAAAGACAACGTCCGCATTCTCCAATCCGACAATCTAGCTTTTATCTTATCAATCACCACTTCCCATTCTTTTCCTTTGTTCATCCTTGCACCAATGGGGATCCCGAGATAAGTGAAGGGGAATTTCCCGACTTGACAATCAATACGTTTAGCAACATGGTTCAAATCATTAAGCCCGACACCAACACCATAAAGGAAGCTTTTATGAAAATTGACTTTCAAGCCGGATGCCAATTCAAAGCATTTAAGTAATTTTTGTAGATTGTACACATTCTGATTACTCCATTCCCCAATAAAGATAGTGTCATCGGCGTATTGTAGATGTGAGATCAACACTTTATCCTTACCTATCTCGACCCCCTTGAAACCACCCTTTTCAATTGCGGACTTTGTCATGATATTCAATCCCTCGGCCGCAAGAATAAAAAGAAAAGGGGACAGTGGATCGCCTTGACGTATCCCCCTTCCTAGCGAGAACTCCTTTGTAGGAGAACCGTTTACGAGGATTGAGATAGATGCCGATTTCATGCAAGCTAAAATCCATTCCCTCCATTTGTTACGAAATCCCATGCTTTTCATAACTTCCATCAGAAAATCCCAATTTATGCAATCGAACGCTTTCTCGAAGTCCACCTTGAAGACAAAACTTTTCTGTTTCGTAGACTTTAAATAATCAATGGATTCGTTAACGATTAGCGCACCGTCTAAAATGAATCTGCCTTTTAGGAAGGCACTCTGCTCGGGCCCCACTAGGCGAGGGACAACTTTTCGAAGCCTATTCGAGAGCATTTTGGCAATTATTTTATAATAACTGCCGATTAAACTGATCGGACGGAAGTCTCTTAGTCCCGTTGGTGAGATCTTTTTTGGAATTAGCGTTACAAAAGATGCATTACACCCCTTCGAAAATTCAGCGTTTCCCCAGAACCATTCAATAGCTTCTATAAGCTCAACTTTAATTATATCCCAAAACTTTTTGAAAAAACGCATGTTAAAACCGTCCGGCCCCGGCGCCTTGGTGCTACCGCATTCTAAAATAGCCTCCTGGATTTCTTTCGCACTAAAAGGTAGTTCGAGGGATTCTGCTTCTACATCCGAAAGGGTAGGGTAATTGAGCTCATCGAGGCACGGTCTGTCCAGGTTTGTACTCGCAAACACACGCTTGAAGTGTTCCAAAATCTCTGTTTTGATGTCCCCCGGATTGACATTCCAAGTACCGTTTATATGCAGCCCTCTTATGTTACTCTGATTATTCTTCCTTTTTATTGTCGAATGAAAGTACTTGGAATTTTCGTCGCCTTCTAGTATCCATCTCACTCGTGCTTTTTGTTGTAACATACTTACCTTAATTGCTTCTTTTTCCAGCCATAACTTACGGGTGTCTGACCACAACTTTTTTTCGCTCTCACTTAACAGCCCACCTTCGGCCTTTATTTCCAGGTTGTTTGCTGTGCATTTTAGTACTTCAATCTCACCATCTATATTTCCAGGTTGGACCAGGGTTTGTTTGAGGTGCCAGCCACTCAACAAGATCTTTCGTCGCGGCTTTGACTTCCCAATTAAATAAAATAATAAAAATAAATAAATTTATATTTATGGAGTGGTTGGAATTTGGATTAAGCCTTTTATTTTCCTAATTTTCTAAACGTTCAAGTATAGGGGTGTGTTTTGAGAAGTAGGAGTCGGAGCTGAAAACTTATAGCTAGATTTAAAACTGCAGTTTATTTTTTTAACGAGAAGTTTTTTTTTTTTTTTTTTTTTTTTTTTTTTTTTTTTTTTTGTAAGTGTTTGATAAGGTAGTTGAAGCTAGAACTTATAATTGTGAATTGACTTAGAGCACATGGAGTCTACAACGTCGGTGCTAGTCAATCTCACCGACACTGACAGTATGGACACCACCCCACCATCGATTAAAGTCGATCTCGCCGTTAGTACTCAAAAGTCGTGAGGTCGATGCTGAAACTTGATTTTATGTATATATATTTTTAAATTATTCTATTTTCTTATTGTTCCACGTCATATTCGACATCAAAATGGACATCGAACGACACCCAACTTTAATCAATTTTAAGGTCCATTTTCGACTTTGAAATGGACACCGAAAAATAGACACGGACACATCGTGCTCTGAAAAAGATTCAATTATAAAATGTAAAATAAATAATAAAGGGTATTTTAGGTAATTCTCTTATCATGCGACGTAGTAGGATAAAATTGGATTTTTAACTAGTGAGACCAATGAATAGTGTTGGGTGACACCGTTAAAATAAATCATCTAGTAGAATTTTTTTTGAATTTTTAACCAGTAACACCAGTAATTACAATTCTTAAATGCGCCACTGATCATAAGCTCTACTTTTTGTAGAAGCTAGTTTTAAGAGCTTAAAATTCTACAGTTTATTTTTTCTACAATCTCTAATTTTCATTATCTAACGAATACAACTTATGACTTGTAATTTAATAAAATTATAAATTCAAACTTTCATAAGCTTCTAAAAATTAGTCATCAAACGCACCTTAAATAATGATTAATAATTATTAAGTGTAGATTTCTCCCTTCGTCCCAAATCTATTGTTCTCAGACAAAAAACATATAGTTTAAGAAAAAGTACCTGACACATGTACTTTTCTGTTAACTTTTCAGTTTTACCCTTTACTTTTTACCTATCTTTTTGTCTTACATGTATAAATTAGGGACACAAAAAAAAATTTATCACATTATTTTTTTTCATTTATGAAAATAAACAATTAATTTGAAATATCTAAAAAAAGGAATACTTGACATTAGATTTGAAACGAAGGGAATATCCCTTCCCTTCCCTTCCCACTTCTTATTATTAAAAGAGGAGCTAAAATAAGTAATAAATTTTTGTAATCAAACTTCATGACCATTAGATCTAAAACAAATTATCATTAGAGCCGTTGATCTACTTTGTGAAATTAATATTACGTAATTTTTTTCCAACAAGAATGACAAGGACATTACTACCCCTAAACTCTTTTTACCTTTTGACCTGGTTAACGAAAATTACATATTATTTCTTTTTTTTACGTAATTTAAATCACGTTAACAGTTTATAATCAACGACATTTTAGTGATGAATTTCTATTTCTAATGAATACATTTTTTATTGCATTTATTTAGGAATATTGATTACTAATCATTTTGGATTATAGAAAAAATCCTAATTTATATTTGGAAAACATTAATCAAATCAACATATATCTCCAATCTTCATTTTCAACTGACTCCTTCAATCTCGCAGAAAATCTCTAACATAATTACTTATCATAAATTGCAACACATTCAATCAATTCATTGAAAATCGAACCCTCCATAACTATATGCTTTGGATTAAGGATTTGATTAGGAATCATTTCAAGTTGAACAAATACCCCGTCTCTAACTACAAAGATGAAAAAATCGTAAAGAATGAAATCTTTGGTGACGAGGATGAAGAAGAGAATGAAGACTACGAAGGATCTCATTGACGAAATATTTGGTCGATACTTGAACATTTTGAGGTATTTGAAACGTATAATTACATAATATAATAATTTTACAATAATGTTTCAGCATTATAGGCGACATGATTTTGAGTTATGTTACCTGTGTGTGGTAAATGGATTGGGATTCTACCCATTTTTTTATTGATGTACCAATTATGAGTTCGAAATTTTCTTATATTATCAGTCAAATTACATGACTCTTATGTTTATCTTCCTTGAAGACGAATTTCAAGGTTTATCCACTATGTATCGTGTTTATGATATGCAAGGTTATGACTATTTGTTAAGCACTTGAAAGTATTTCTTTTTCATGAACAATTATGATTTTCCTTCTCTTTCTGAATGTATTCATTGTAGCTAAATTGCTCACTCAATCCAGTTTGGGCCCTTCAGTTAGCAGCAAAGTAAGTTCCAACGCTTAAGCTTTTATGTCGTTATTTTTTCCTTAATATGATATCATCTTAATAGGATTATTGTAGTTAGTTTTCTAGATAATAACTATATATGTGTGGGTGTTTATTCTTGGTTAATAATCGGCTTGAAATTCTACATGATTCCTGTTTGCGATGATGAAAAAATGACGGACAGTAATAGAGTATTTTGGGCAGAATTGATGATAATTGCAGATTCGTGAATACATGGTATGAAGTTATGTTGTTAGGTTGAACAAGTCCTAAACTCGAAATGAATTATATTGTTTGGATCTATTGTAGGGATTGATATGCGTATTGCAGCATTTAAAGCTCAATTCGTTATGGCCTTTTCAATATCAATTGTAGGTTCATATCGATATAATTTTGATGATAATTTATAATAGATATATATCAATTTATTAAGGATTTTATAATTCCCAAAACTTTGTGGGTATCCGAATCAGTTAGATCATCTCAAGCTTTGTATTATCTTTTGATCTTTGAAACTAATGAGGTCATTTGTTTAATGACCTGTCCTAATCCATCAGGACGAATACATTACATTTGGTTACATCGCGAGGTACTTAACCTCTATATGATACATTTTACAAACATTGCATTCGTTTTTAAAAGACAAACTTTCATTTCATCGAAAGTTGACGGCATGCATACCATTCCATAATATATCCAACTATAATTGACTTAATAATAATCTTGATGAACTCAACGACTCGAATGCAACGTCTTTTGAAATATGTCATGAATGACTCCAAGTAATATCTCTAAAATGAGCAAATGCACAGCGAAAGATTTCTTTCATACCTGAGAATAAATATGCTTTCAAGTGTCAACCAAAAGGTTGGTGAATTCATTAGTTTATCATAAATAATCATTTTTCAATAATATAATAGACCACAAGATACTCATAATTAGAAAACAATCTGTGCAGGTCTATTCCTGCTGTAAAATCATTCATATGAAGAATACCGGAACCTTTCAAACAACTCACCAACGGTAGCTAATGCGTAGTGCAATGACAAAATCATCTCACCGTGGTAGTTAATACAATATAATTCTTACAACAGGGGCTAATGCGTACGCAATGCAAAATCATCCCTCCGAGGGTAGCTGAAACGGGGGCTAATGCGTACGCAATGCAAAATCATCCCTTCGTTACCAACTACAAAGTCGACTATAATACAATACAATACAATACATCGGTAGCTAACGCGTAGTGCAATGACGAAATCATCTCACCGATGGTAGTTAAAACGGTAGCTAACGCGTAGTGCAATGACGAAATCATCTCACCTTTACTAACTACTAAATCGAACCATATCGGTAGCTAACGCGTAGTGCAATGACGAAATCATCTTACCGATGGTCGATAATACAATCTTTATAAAAATCGAACCTCTGAATCCAAATAATTCTATCATAGAATGTAGTTTTGAATATTTGTGTCTATTTCGTCAAACGTTTTGAAATGCCCCGTCCTAATCCATCTGGACGAAGTCTTCAATAGTTGGTCCCATTGCGAGGTTCTGACCTCTATATGCCATGAATAACTCCATGTAATATGAGCAAATGCACAGCGAAAGATTTCTTTCATACCTGAGAATAAACATGCTTTAAAGTGTCAACCAAAAGGTTGGTGAGTTCATAAGTTTATCATAAACAATAAAAATTCATCATTTTGATAGACCACAAGATTTAAATGCTGCATGGTACAAATGGACCCGAATCCTATACCCACCTGTAATGTACATGCGATATCTTTTAAATACAGTACACCTTTCTTGTGTACGAAACTATTTTTCATAAATCTTAGTAACCGTACACATATCTCGTGCACAAAATAACATACACATAACCTGTGTATAAAATCATTCTCTCGATACATAACATTCATATCAATTGGTGGCAATTATCATGTCCACATAATTCAATGGTGGCAATTATCATGTCCACATAATTCAATGGTGGCAATTATCATGTCCACATAATTCAACAATAATCCGCAGAACTTCTGTCTGCATAATAATTCATTCGAGGAATGTTTTGCTTGTGTCTATCTCGTCAAACATTTATAAAAGCATTTCATGTATTCGCAGTTCAAAACATATTTCAAGAGCATTTAATAAAGCAGTTGTAAAAACAGCGCATGTATTCTCAGTCCCAAAAAATGTAAAGAGTAAAAGGGAATCAAATGAACTCACACATATAAATATTGTAAAACAGTTAATAAAGCATTTGCATGTATTCTCAGCCCAAAAATGTAAAGAGTAAAAGGGAGCAAATGAAACTCACCATACTGTATTTTGTAGTAAAAATACATATGACGACATTGAACAAAAGTAGGGTTGGTCTCGGATTCACGAACCTATATCATTTGTATATATATTAACACACATAATTGTAGTCAACCGAATTTATATATTATATCTTAAATTATATATCTTATATATTTAATTTGTATATTTATTTAAAATAATTAATATTTAGATAGTTTTATATATATATATATGTGATTAGTATTATGTTGAAAATTATTAATTTATTATATGTAAATATTTATATAATTAGTGTTAATACGTTTATTCTATAATTTTATGTAATACTAATATATTATGTATCAAATATATTTTATGTATCTACTATTTCTTAGATAAATAATGTTAATAATAATAATAATAATAATAATAACGATAATAATAATAATAATAAGTAAATGAATAAATAAATAACTACCTCACAGGAGTAGTCCTTAAAAATGCCCAACTCCGGTAAAAATGCCCAACTCCGGGTTTGAACCCGCGACGTCCCGCTAACCCGATAACAACCTAAACCATTGCTTCATTTGTTTCGTTCTTGAATTACTTAGCACGCTTAATCATTTAACCCATATTAATTGTCTATCATCTTCCTAGTAATAATCTAATCACCATATATCACGACATCATTATCATCATTTAACATCGCCATAGCGTATCATAATCATATTATCGTTAAACATATGCATCATCATTCGATCAAGATAACCCAATCCTATCCCTCGTCATAACCTCATCATCATCGTCGCTTAATTAATATATGTGTTTTGATCGAATAAGAAAACAGAAGAATTGATGGGTTTGCAAATGTGAACCATGTATGATTCGGCCCAACAGACCTGGCAGTCCATTAGTGATCTGTACGCCCATAAAATCGATATTCTAATTCTATTATGGAAGTTCACCGGCTGCTATTTTTTATGGATATCTTAACAAAATTCGGTACACACAAAAGAACAAACACCACAAGTGGCTATTGTCTCCTCATGCATCAAATGCTTCTCGAAAAATAAAAAAAAAATTAATCGTATGTCACCCATTTGATCGACTGGCCCTTCAATTTAACAATTGCCCCACTAGGCTAAAGTGAATACAATATGTCATTATCCTATCATCATCATGCGTTCGTCTGGATTATATCTAATATATGAGAATCAGACACCCAATATATAAAATATGTTTATATATATCGGAAATGTATAATGCCACTTGGTTGGCCACAATAAAGATATGAAACAAACATATGTTGCCAACAAAAGAATCCTATGTGCATCGACTAACTCCATTACGTGGCCCCAAAAATACTAATTTGGTTTCCTATTCTTTCCATTAAACAATAAGTGGAGTTATCCACATGAAGATGTCGGCCAGCTTATATATATAAAAATAAAACGCGTGCCATTCAAGAACATAAATACGAGAGTGGTTGAGTGTTGAGGTATGTCTCATTGAAACAGAAAAAAAATATATTGGAAGGAAGAGAAACAAAATAGAAGAGTAATGGGTGATTGTTTGTGGTGTTGAAGATGGTGGTTAATAGTGGTACTGGTGCCGTGTGGATTATGGTGGTGGTTCTAGAAAACAAAAGCAAGCAAGATAAGTTAATTGTTTGGTGATTGTAACAGCAGAAGATCGAGCCAAAATTAGTTGTATGTCTATGGGTGCTGTTGAGCAAGAGAAGAGAAGTTGTTGGTTTCTCTTCGATTAAAATGGCTGTAAAGAAAACGGTTATATGGGTGTCGGTTATGGTGATGGAATTTAAGTGATGGAGAGTGGTTTGGTGAGGATTTGAAACGGAAACAAGCAGTGGCAACAATAAGGGTAGCAGCTGCAATCACTGATTTTTTTGGTTGGTGGTTTTGTGTTGACAAGAAGACAATGAAGAAGAGAAAATAACTCAAGAACAGAGGTCATAGGAGTTTTCTTTACTTTTCTGTTTTCAATTTGATAAGATAAAAGCTGTAAAGGGTTCTTGGGGTTGATAAGTGATATTGTAAGGTCAATTGATATAACTTACAGCTGGAATCGATTTGGTTTTGTAACATAATTGAATCGACAAACAATGTTCACTCAAGCAGGAATAAATGGTTTTGATTTGTACTGATTTTTGTTTGTTCATGACTAAATGGATTATTGTACTAATTTCAGACATCAAAACAAATTGAGATACTGTTTGATAGATATGTGTAACAGAATTGAATCCAAAAGAAGATCGTGCAAGTAGTTTATACAATTATTATTAATAATTAATAATTATAATTATATTAATAATAATCTAAATACAATTAATAATAATAATACTAATCATAAAAATGATGATAACAATTAAATTATGTTATTTTCTAATAATCACAATTACAATAATGATAATAATAATGTCATATATATATATATATATATATATATATATATATATATATATATATATATATATATATATATATATATATATATATATATATATATATATATTAATAACAACTTAATTATTTCTTCCTTATTTTACATATTTAATTTTAATGTTTAAATTATATTTTACTACTTCAAATTATTATATATATTATATATATATATATATATATATATATATATATATATATATATATATATATATATATTTATTTATTTATTTATTTAAAAACAATTGTTCGTGAATCGTCGGGAATAGTCAAAGGTCAGATGATTTCATAAAATAGTTCAAGCATTTTGAAATTCAGTTAAATAGACTTTGCTTATTGTGTCGGAATCATAATAAGATCAAGTTTAAATTTAGTCGAAAATTTCCGGGTCGTCACACGTTTATAGAAGCAGTTCATGTATTCTCAGTTCAAAAATATATCTCAAAAGCATTTAGGAAACAGTTATAAAAACAGCGCATGTATTCTCAGTCCCAAAAATGTAAAGAGTAAAAGAGAATCAAATGAAACTCACCTATTGTATTTTATAGTAAAAATACATATGACGAAACTGAACAATGCAGGGTTGGCCTCCGATTCACTAACCTATATCATTTGTATTTATATTAAAACAAATAATCATAATCAAACAAGTGTATATCTATTATTTTATGTATTAAGATTAATGTTCTTATATATATAATTTTATTAATACTTACTTTACATTATGATACTTATTTCATATTTAATTTATGTTACTAGTTAAAACGAAATCTTATGTAGTATTAGTATACTTTATTTAGTAAATATATCTGTATTTTTATATATATATATATCTATATATATATATATCATTTGTTTTGTAAAATTATCAATTGTAGTAATACTAGTTTAAGGATAATAATAATACTGATAATAGTAATTTTAGTAAAAATGGTAATTCTATTAATAATGATAAAGTAAAAATAATAGTTTTAGCAAAAATAGCATAAAAATAATAGTTTTAGCAAAAATAGCATTTTCAATAGTAATGGTAAGTTTAATAATAATTATCGTTTTAAATAGAAATTTTTAGTGTTCATAATTAATAATACTAAAATTAATGTTAAAGGGTACTCCTAATATACTAATATTAATGATAATGATACTTAAATTAATAATAATAATAATCATAATAACTACTAAATAATACCAATAATAATCCTAATCATGTTAAAAATAATAATGCATACATTAACAATAATAATTATAATTACAATCATAATAATAATAAAACTAATAATAATAATAATAATAATAATAATAATAATAATAATAATAATAAATTGATAATGGAACTACCTTTAAAGTCTCAAAAAAATAACAAACCGCCCAAGCCGGGACTCGAACCCGAGACCACTCGCTTGAACATTCAACACCCTAACCAACCCATCTGCTTTGTTTTTCTGATTCTATCTCAGTTTAAATATATATAACTGTATAGTTAACTTGTTTTTCTTCATCTTCATAACCACATCGACCCAGTATCAAACGAACATGAAAATCAATTATCTAATTGTTTTTAGGACTTTCCACCAAAGTATAATCGAACCATAACAGTTCTTGAATTAATTGAAAACAAAAATAACAAATTTAAAACAGTTTCCTGCTGTTCGCGATGTAAAAAAAAAACTCAATAATTGATTTTGAAATCTAGCATGTTTTGGGTTGTAATTACAACACGAATTATACTCTAAATCTTCATTAGAAACTTTCTGAATACTTAGTTGATCCTAAAACATCATGTTGAAGTCGAATTTTGCGATGAACACATATTTTGACATTTTCAAATTAAACTTAACTTCAAAAATTAGAAGCCGATAGGAAGAGTGGAGTTTTGAAACTTTTCAGATAGTTGGAATGAAAGATTTCTAACGATACTGCATCAACACATTTTGAAATACATTTCGAATTTAAGCAACTTGGAAATTAAAGCAAGAACAGAGGTAGCGTGTAATTATATTGAAATTTAATTTGATTTTTGCTGTTCTAAACCGTATTGCACCTACTGATTATTATAAAGAGACTAATAGATATGATTACAGCTCAATTCACTAAATTTCCATTTGTTTTGTAGTTGGATTTGTCGACATAAATCTTTGATCCCGTACAGAATTATAATAAGAAAAATTAAAAGGGAATTTGATAGCTAGTAGATTTTGGATATATATGTAACTGAATTTGGATCCTTCTGAATTTGAAATCTTATAGTACTGATTCTAAAGATAGAATCCAAAATCTCCTACAGATTGATAATGATATAGAACATATTACATATTTATTTATTTTTATTTATATATAAACCGTATTTATATTTATATATATAAACCGTATTTGTTTATTCGTTTATATGTATACATGTACTCTGTATATGTCAGTATAATATATCTGTATATCTGTATCTCTAATTATATATATTCTACATATTAAAGAAACATAATATTTATTAATAATACAACATTAATATTTAACATTAATATTAATAACAATAAAGAAACTAATACTAATAACAATAATAATAATAATAATAATAATAATAATAATAATAATAATAATAATAAAAATAGATATAATAATAATATTAATGATATTATTATTACAATAAAAATAATAAGTATAATGATAATCATAACCTTAAATGGTAATTTTATTAATTAGATTAACAATAATACTTTTAGTAATCATAATAATAACTAATATTATAATTGTACTAATAACAATGATATTAATAATGACAACAAATAATACTAATAGTATTAATAATAATATATCAGTATATCAAACCTGATATTAATATTAATGATTATATTAATGGTGAAAGTAATAATATTTATATAACAACTATATTTTAACTTGTTATTAAATTTAATTTATTAATATTACATATCATTTATTATGTAATACTTATATATTAAGTAATAGCATATTTGAGTAATTAATATTTACATATTTTATATATAGTATAATATACATATAATGTACATATTTCATATATGTTTATATAGATTTATTTTAATAACAACCTTATTATCTTGTATATTATTTTACATATTTTGATTTTAATGTTTCAATTATGTTTAATTATTATGTATATTTACTTTCATATTTATTTATTTATTTAAATACATATTTAATTACATTCAATTATTCGTGAATCGTCGGAAGCGGTCGAAGGTCAAATGTATATATATGAACACAGTTCCAAGTTTTTAAGATTCAGTTTAACAGACTTTGCTTATTGTGTTGAAATCATATAAAGATTAAGTTTAAATTCTATCAGAAATTTCCGGGTCGTCACAGTACCTACCCGTTAAAGAAATTTCGTCCCGAAATTTGAGTGGAGTTGTCATAATTAACAATAAATATGTTTTTATGACGCATACGAGATATAAATTAGAATTTTTATCATCAGTGAGTAATATGGACCAGATAATTTATTTATGTGAAAAGTACGAGTGAAGCTATCACAAAAGAGTGAAATGAGTAAATAGTGTTTCGTCAAATCTTTTGACGTAGATATGGTTGATTTTCAGAATTCAAGGGATTTAGTGAAAATTTTCTCAATAAGATTCGATTCTTCGATAATTAAAGAAATTAATATTTTCTTTTCTTAAATGCAATAATATGTCTCGATTGTTCGGTCTAACTTTTCAAATTACCAGAAGTCACGAGAAAAGATAGAACTATCAGGAAGATACCTTCTTGATATGTTTAGAGATTATATAGAATGTAAGAGTCGTGTAATATGGCACATCATGACGGTATAGTCTGTGAATCATCACGTTCCATTAGAAACTCAGCATGACTTACTGTAATATAATCACGTTGATCAAGTGTCATTATATTATACTAACTCATGCATCAATTTCCAACACTATTTCAAAATCATTCATAATTCAAACTCGAATTTTTAAAGAAATTTAGAAACTAAAGTAGTTTCCTTTATGATGTAATATAGATAGCACGAAAAGATAAATAATTTCGGACGATAATATTTATGAAAATATCTTCAGAAATATGGAGAATATTTATAATGAAAGGTACGATGATATCTTATCATTTCTAATATCGATGGATGATGATGAATATTGTCCGCAAGGGTTTAGAGTCAGGAGCAATGTATTCGTTAATGACTTCAGCAGATACAGAATCATTGGATTCTTTGAAGGCGGGTTTAGTCCTTGTGATTTGTCCATAGCCTCCTTCATGGTTTGCTCAATTCATTTTTCAGTATCAAAACTTTTGAGCTTTTTCAATATGTCGCAGTTTTTTGCTGTTTCATCAGCTTTTTCAGAACTCAGAGATCTGAATTCGTAAGTTAGAGTGCTTTTCAGATATTCAGAGATTCCGATTTGAAAATCATCAGTCCAGAAGATATACGTTATATATAGGTATATAACTGTTGACGTAGGAACGCTGCGAAATTCGAGAATTAATGATTAATGCTTCCCGATATTTGGTATGGTAACGTATATATCAAAGTTATAATAAGATTGATTCGAACGAAAAGTCAAAGTTGATTTGATGGAGCTGTGACAAAATTGGCTACTTTAGAAAGGGATTGCAAAGTTATTTTCGGTAATAACAACGCCAAAGGAGCTAGCACAGATACGTGTTAAACGTTTATTCAGTTTCCGAGAGTTTTTCGGGTGCATAACTATATGCATAAATCTTTCCTTCCGTAGATGAAGTGCGGTTGGTTCATCCTCTCGATTGAGGTGTTTTCAAGAATCATGAAAGGTCTGAACGCAGATTGTAATCGTTAAGATACAAATGAAGTTTAAGATGAAATCAAGTGGCAAACTTGAAGAATTGTTTAGTTTCATATGTCATAATTAATATTTTAATTCATTTTAATTGTCCAATATTGATAGTCCACAGTTGATAGTTCACAGTTAACAGTTTAATAATTCATATATAGTTTAATATATAATATTCGAATTAATTAATACGTATCGTGACCCGTGTACATGTCTCAGACTCGATCACAACTCAAAGTATATATATTATTATAGAATCAACCTCAACCCTGTATAGCTAACTCGAACATTACTGCATATAGAGTGTCTATGGTAATTCCAAATAATATATATAGATGCGTCGATATGATATGTCAAAACCTTGTATACGTGTCCCGATATTTAAAGTGTGTAAAATAAATAACAGAAATCAAATGACGATAAATAAATTGCGATAAATAAAATGTAATCAGTTAGCTAGGAACAGTTAGCTAGGAACAGTTAGCGTGGATTCTTAACAAAATTCTCATAGTTAATTTGTTTGTTTCTAACAATTTTTATTTTGTTCAATGTTTTCTTCATTATGCCACTTGTTGGATTCTGATAAGTCAAAATTCAAATATGAAATTGAATAAAAATGGTTATTCTGCGGTGAACGGATACGTATATCGGTGGTTGTAAATAGGATAGTAAATGACTGTTGAATTAGATTTGAAAGAATGTACAGTGTACTTATTAATGTGAAATCTAAATATTCCTCGGGTATTACCTACCCGTTAAAATATTTTCACCATTAACAGTTTGTACAAAAGAATTTTTAATTACAATCTTTATGAAAATATATATCACATATATTTTCTTCAGATGTAATCATGAATTTAATGAGTTAATAAGATATTAATCTTATTTGATTTACCGTTAGAACGAGAATATATAATCTTTAAGACTTTAGAGATTACATAATCATCATGTAGAACGAAGATAATCGATGTAGATTGATATGTAGAACAAGATAAAGTAGATGGAACGATAGGTAGAACGAATATTACGCTCGCGGTACAGATGGTGATGTCGAGGCTGGTGATGTGGATGTTGCTGTCGGTGGTACAAGTGCTGTTGGTGCTGAGGTTGGTGATGATGTTGGTGTAATAAGTATAGCTTGTAAATCACGCACCATTCTTGTCAGGGTTTCTATCCTACCCTCTATCATTTCTATCCACCCACTCATCTAATTCGATAAATCATGATTATCAATTCGAAGTTCCCTAACTTCTTCTAATATTCCCCTTCGATTGGTATTCGAAAGTAGAGGTTGAATATTTTCTGAGATCGCAGTAATGCGTCCTTCGAGGTGGAAAATTTTGTCAAGAAGGGTGAAAACAGTGTTGCGTATAGGTTCACCGGTGAGTACATCGTTTTCCCCGATGTTAGGAGGTAAATTTGGTTCACGATAGGGTTCGCCTTCTTCATTCCTCCATCGAGTGAGTAAGTCTCGGACCCACCCCCATTTCCTCTAGAAAGAAAAATAGCTAAACGGTGGAGACACTTCAGGTTCATTTACTTTGGAGTCTACTTCAATATACATTTCGAAATTGCTTCTGGAACTAATGGAATCCAAACTAGGTGTAGGATCCATCTCTTACGATCAGTTAAAGGATTTTGATATGAAATGATTTTCGGATATCGAATGAGATTCTGATTATATAGAATATCTATATATGGTACAGGAGATCCCGTTGATTACGGAGGAAATTAAGGAAACGTGTCAGACAAGGTCTAATGTGATTGGATATGAATTTGTCTGTACACTATCTATGCAATAATTGCAATAAAACGTGTCGAGACTTTAAGGATGATAATCAAATAATTTTTCGACACTAAATGATAAGCAAAACTTTTGACATGCAGACACTGTCGAAGTCCAGACCCACTAATGCATCTAAACAACTATCAGTTAGACACACTAATGCAAGACCTGGTTCGCTAAGACCACCGCTCTGATACCAACTTTAATTCAGTTGGGGACACCATGTGACAACCCGGAAATTTTCAACCAAATTTAAACTTTATCTTTATATTATTCCGACACGATAAGCAAAGTTTGTTAAGTTAAATCACAAGAATTTTAAATTGTGTTCATACATTCATTATAACCTCGACCAAATTCCGACGATTCACGAACCGTTATATATAAATAAATATGTATATATATGTATATATATATTATAACTTGAGAATATTAATAAAGTATTAAACGTATAATACTTTACATGAACGTATTTGTTTCAATATGTTTATCGATGGAATTAGAAGATAATATCAAATGATTGATTTATCAGATACATTATGATATGATTACGGGTCTATGTTATGAGGTCCACTGTGATTTAAGAAATCTATTCTTTTTGACAACATTCGGAAAATGGTAAAGTGATTTATAAGTAAGAACGTGAAGTGTAAATAACTTAGATGTTGGATATCGACAAGTTAAGTAACTCGACATTTTTCATTAAGATGATTTCATACGTTTATTTAACCTTTGAACTTTATCCCATGCTTCACCAACAAACTGTAATTTAAAAACTTGAAACCTATTATGAATATATATGATTCTACTTTTCTAAAACATTTTATGATATAACGATTTTCATTATTTTAACCTTTAAACAAAATGATTCTTAAAAATATATTTGGTTTTGGAAAATAAAATTATTATATTTATTTGATTTAGTTTCAAACGTACAAAAACGTTTTCAGTTTAAAAAGAACTTTATTATTAAAACGTATATAACTTTTATAAATATCTAGAACCACTTTTGACAACTCATTACTTAACCAGTATGATAAAGATAACGATATTTATATTTTATTTTATTAAATATATATAACAATTTAAATTAATATTATATATATTTATACGCGTATTATACGTACATAGTTTTATACTTTTACTATACTTAAACTTTACCTTTACTTTATTTTTACTTTACTTTAACTTTAATAATTCACTTTAATAATTCATACTTTAATAATTCACTTTAATAATTCATACTTTAATAATTCACTTTAATAATTCATACTTTAATAATTCACTTTAATAATTCATACTTTAATAATTCACTTTAATAATTCATACTTTAATAATTCACTTTAATAATTCAAAAATCTATTATAAATAGAATTCAATAGGTTTCATTTTTTCATAGAAACTTGAAAATATTTTCCTCTAAACTCTCTCAATCGATTTACATATATATATTTACTCCGTATTATTTCAAGATATTATTAGTATACCTAAAATATTACGTCAGAGTGCTGTCCGAGTGATTTTGAAATTGTTTTTCGAGTGGGATTGGATTAAGGAAATTATGGGTTATAGCTATGGAGGTGATTGGGTATGGTTCATGGGTATGCTCGTGAGGTCAATATAGTGTTTATCATCTCCGTTGCGTCTACGTACCTTTCCTGCAATATTGAATCTCAATATTGATACGTGAGTACTCATAATTTAACTTTTACATACTAATAGTGTATCCTTGACTATTGCTCGAGTATATAGGATTATGCATATTTGTACTTTTGATATTGCCTTTAGTTAGGTTATGTTGAATCCTGAATTAGTTATTTATGCGACTGAGATAAGGTATAAGATATGCATGTCATTGGAAAGCTAACGAAAAATTAAGAACTTTTCATTTAGATATCGAATGATTTCGATGAACGGGTTTGAAGTTATAGTCCATCGAATTTTTGTATTATTATTAAAAATGATTATTATTATCGTCGTTATTATCGTCGTTCTAGTTTTATATTATTATTATTATTATTATCTTTATCAATAAAAGGATTTATCATTAAAAAAATTGTTATTTTTTATTATTATTACTATCGTTATTATCGTTAAAGTTATAATTAGTATTATTATTATTATCCAATTATTATTATTATTATTATTATTATTATTGGTATTATTATTATTATTATTATCATTATTAATATATATATCATTATTTAAAAATGGTTATTGTTATTGTTAATATTATTATTACTATATTATCATTAAGATAATTATTAGTATTATCGTTAATAATGTTATAGTAACTATCATTATTAATATTAGTGTAATTAAAACAAATATTTGTAACACCTAATTATTTTGATTACTATTATTATCATTATTACGAACACGATATAAAAGACGATTAAAAGCAATTAAACGAAACGATTAGGAAATAATGGGTAAGAGTATCATGATGAAATTAAAATATTATAAGATATTGATTTAGATAAAATTATCATTCTTATTATTTTTATCATTACTATTATTATTAAAATTATCGTTAGTATTAAAACTATCATTTTAACAAAAATTATCATTTTAATAGAAATGTCATTGTTACTATAAAATATCATTATTATTATTATTTTAAATAGAATTATTATTTTAAAGATAATATTAAAAATTATCGTAAATATTAAAGTTATCATAATTAGAATTATCGTTTATCATAATGTCATCTTAGTAATTATAAATATTGATATTTTTATAATAATAATTATTATTACAAAATAATACAACTTTTACTTACTATCATTATAGATATTATTTTATCAAATAAATATTTGATACAAACATATTTTACTACGTGTAATAACTTACTTTAATAATACCTATCATATTATCTTTATAATATTAAATGAACCCTATAAATTTTATTACTTAATATATATAAAAGTATATTTTATTATATAAATATAATATAAAATTTTATTTATTAATAAATAAATTATATTATTTACTCTAATAAATCTTTTAAAAATATTTAAAAATATAAAACGACGATATTTAAACTATATATTAATCATGTATAGATTTTTGGAAATTATTTTGAGTCAAATTTACTTTTGTTGACTTTTGCATATTAGTCTCGAGCATTAGGATTGTGGTACACTATGACTTGACCTAATTTGTTAGACAAATATTGACCAACACATAAATATATATAATTAATTTAGGTTCGTGAATTCGAGGCCAACCTTGCACTTGTTCAATGACGTTATATGTATTTTTACTACGAAATACAGTATGGTGAGTTTCATTTGCCTTTTTACTCTTTATATTTTTGGGACTGAGAATACATGCGCTTTTATAAATGTTTGACGAAATAGACACAAGTAATTGAAACTACATTCTATGGTTGAATTATCGAAATCGAATATGCCCCTTTTTATTAAAGTCTGGTAATCTAAGAATTAGGGAACAGACACCCTAATTGACGCGAATCCTAAAGATAGATCTATTGGGCCTAACAAACCCCATCCAAAGTACCGGATGCTTTAGTACTTCGAAATTATATCATGTCCGAAGGAGGATCCCGGAATGATAGGGGATATTCTTATATGTATCTAGTTAATGTCGGTTACCAGGTGTTCACCATATGAATGATTATTTTTTGTCTCTATGCATGGGACGTATATTTATGAGAACTGGAAATGAAATTCTTGTGGTCTATTAAAATGATGGAAATAAATGATTATGATAAACTAATGAACTCACCAACCTTTTGGTTGACACTTTAAAGCATGTTTATTCTCAGGTGTTAAAGAAATCTTCCGCTGTGCATTTGCTCATTTTAAAGATATTACTTGGAGTCTTTCATAGCATATTTCGAAGAACATTGCATTCGAGTCATTGAGTTCATTAAAGATTATTATTAAATTAATTTATAGTTGGATAGTGAATATTATGAAATGGTATGCATGCCTGTCAATTTTCGATGTAAAGAAAGATTGTCTTTTAAAAACGAATGCAATGTTTGTAAAATGTATCATATAGAGGTCAAATACCTCGCAATGTAATCAACTATTGTGAATCGTTTATAATGTATATGAACGGGTTCTTTCAGTTGGTATCAGAGCGGTGGTCTTAGCGAACCAGGTCTGCATTAGTGTGTCTAACTGATAAGTCGTTAGGATGCATTAGTGAGTCTGGACTTCGACCGTGTCTGCATGTCAAAAGTTTTGCTTATAATTTCTAGTCGGAAATCATCTGCTTATCATCCATAGGAAATTACCTGCTTATCATTATTAGTCTAGACATGTCTTGCTACATTAATTGCATGAGTAGTGTATAGACAAAATTCATATCTTAGCGTATCTGCTAAATCATATCTTATCGTATCTGTTACTTTAAACTTTGCCTGACATATCCTGCAAATTCCTCCGTAATCTATGAAATCTTTTGATATCTATATATAGATATCCTATGTAAATAGAATACCACCCGATAGCCGAAAAATCATTTTATATCGAAAATCCTTTATCCAATCGTACGAAATGGAATTTGTCATCAGTTCAAGTCACTCGGATTCTGAAATGGAATCTCACTCAAGCTCCGAAAGCAGTGTGACCGGAATGGATCAACTAATCAGTCATCACCTATTCTGGATGAATTGGGGATGGGTTCGTAGCCCCTTCAATCATTGGAAACAAGAAGAAGGCGATCCTTTCCATCCACCACATTGCCCTCTTGGCGAAGAACCTGAAGCACTTACCGGCGAACCTGTTCGAGACACCATTTTCTCTCTCATTTCCAGGGTATCTCATCACGATTATATACTACATCAAATTCTAGATTTTATTTATCCGCTCGTTCCGACCGACAATCATCCTGGAATAATAGAAGAAGTCAATGAACTTCGCGCTCGGGTAGTAGCTTTGGAGAATATGGTGCAGAGATTACAAACACCAGCAGCAGCACCAGCAGCATAACCAGTACCACCATCATCAACGCCAACAGTACCATTACCACCTCCAACCACAACCATGTTGTAAACCTCAACTTCACAATCTATCCCACTAGTATCAACGTCATACGCACCATAGATACCAAGGAGTACCAACAATAATAACTGACGAAGTATTAATTCATAACTTCATTGGAGAAACATTCCGCGGCGATTATATAATCTCTAAAGTCTTAGAGATTATCTAATCTAGCCCTAACCATAAATCAGTTAAGCGAACCAAAATGATAGAAGGAAGAGTAGAAACCCTGAAAAAAATGGTGTGTGATTAACAAGTTAAACTTGTTTTACCAACAGCATCAACAGTACCGTCAACGTCACCAGCATCGTCAGTACAGTCAACATCAGAATCAACAACACCTATAATATCACAAACTCCGTCAGTTCAAGAATCACTGTGGACATCATTACGAATCAATAACGTGTATATTGTATCAACAAGTTATGAAGAATTAACTCATTCCCTCTGAAGAAATTATATATATATATATTATATATATATATATATATTTTGAAATAAAAAATAAATCTTTCCGTGCTAAGCTATTGTGTGTGAATCTTAACTACTCGATTAATTCATATTACAAATATGCAATAATGTACGTCCCTCGCTCGTGACTTAACCATCGTTAACTACAATCTCTGTCTCAATTCAACAAATTCCAATTCCTAATAAATCAAGTATATATTTGATTTTACACTTCATCATTGATGTAACCGAAACTTTTCAGATAACATCATTCGTACTTTGCGAAGTTCACAAGAATTTAACGAAAACCAACATCACATCTCAACAAATAACGAAGTATTGATTCATAATTTCAATATTATTGAAGAAATACTTATGTAACCTCTAAAGCCTTCAAGGAATTATTCAATTCTAGTTCCAACCATAAATCGAATGAGTTTAATTTAGTATTAACTCATTAAAATCTATGTTACATCTGAGGAGAATATATACATATATATTTTCATAAAGACTGTAATAAAATTCTTATGTACAAAATATTAATTGTGAAATTTTTTTAACGGGTAGGTAATACCCGAGAGATATATATAAATTCACAATTAATATGTTACATTCTTCGAATCAGATTAAGCAAAATATCAATTATACTTCCTACTTTCACAATAATATACATTCTTTCATAGAAATCAAAACAATCATACTCATTCAAACCCAATTACATATTCTGATTTTAAAATCTCAGAATACAATTCGAGATATAACCGGTACCATCACCTTTAGATTCCTACATCTTTCAAAGCTATACTTTGACTTCAAAAGTGTGTTAGAACATCAAATGTATGCAAACAATTACAATATGTGTTCAAACCCTTCGAAAATCTCTGAAGACACTTCAAATAATGAGCAATCGAGATGATGATCCAACCACATATTACCCACAGTTATGTACTTAAAAAGCTCTCGAAACCAAAGTCATAATTCAACACATATCTGTGTCAGATCTTTTGGAATTTATTAGCAAAAATAACCTTGCAATTCCTTTGCAAAGTAGCAAATTATATCACAGCTCCAGCAAGACAACTTCGATTTTTCATTCGGAGTAGCCTTATCATAATTTTGATATATGTGATTACCCTTTTGTTACCGGAGAACCTTTCATATTCCACCACATTAGCAATAAACTTACCAACAACTTCACTGATCTTGAGCATTCCGAAGAATCTTTATATTTATCGAAACCTCATCATTTACTCATCTGCCTCTTGTAACGAGAATTACCATACGAATCATTGGGAATTAGCAATCAGTATTTTGAAATCTCACAGCATGTTGACGCCAACAGTTATACATAACGTCTATTTCCAAGGCTTACATACTTCGAATGTGAAGTTTCTGAAAAACACTCTGAACCGCGAACTAGTTCTCGAAATGCTGATGAAGCAACAAAAACTGTAAACGACCTTAGCAGTAAAAAGTTTGATGATAAAGATTAGTGTATTAACAAAGCTCAGAAATAGAGAAGTTTTGGAACTGGAAAACGGATTGAGCAAAGTATGAAGGACGCTGTGGACAAATCACAAAGACTGAACCTGTCTTCAAAGAATCCAAATGATTCAGTGTCTGCTGAAGTCATTAACGAATACCTTGCTCCTGACACTAAACCCTTACAGACAATATTCTTCATCATCCTCTGATATTAGAAATTCTAAGATATCATCGTATCTTTCATTATAAATATCCTCCATATTTCTGAAGATATTTCCATAACTATTCTTATCTGGAATCATTTATCTCTTTGCGCTATCTGTATTACATCAAAAAGGAAACTGTTTAGTTCCTATACTCTGTAAACCTTTCAGTTTAAAATATGAATGTTTTTGAAGTAGTGTTGGAAACTGAAGCATGAGCTAGTATAATATAATGACACTTGATCAATGTGATTATATTACAGTAATTCATGCTGAGTTTCTAAATAGAACGTGATGATTCACAGATCATAACATCATCATGTGCCATGTTATACGACTCTTGTTTTCTATTTAACCTCTAAAATATCAAGAAAATATTTCTTGATGATTCGGCCTTTTCCAAGGTATTCTAGTAATTTGACAAGTCAAGATCGTGCCATCACAATTTCCTTCCTGGAACATTAACAATGTTCATTCCGAAATTCATATCTGTGAATTCTGGACCATTACAAGCGGTGCTTAATTGCAAGAAGAAGAAATGAAAGGACAAAACTCTGAAATAGAAATTGGGGTATAAATTGCAGCAAATAAAAGAGAGCATTAACTGTGGATGACAATGATTATAGAAGATAGAAACAGAGACTTTGAAATATAAGGGAAGATATAAAGCCCAACGACAAACCAAAAATTATAAACCATATATATCGATGCATATAGCAATATAAAGACACGGGAGAACTAGAAACACTATAAACCCAAGAGTATAGTAGAAGTAAATAGATTCTTTCGGTGGTAGATAAAAAAGAAGAATGACCGATATGAAAGTTATAAGTATATCGAGAATCAGAACTGGATAGAGCATATTGATGAACACTTTAAAATATGAGTTGAGGGGGAAAGAATAGAAGGTGATGAAACATGACTAGGAACTTAGAAATCAACAGATTTAACTCACACAATGACGGAATAAGTGAATCAAACCCTCTAGTAAATAGGTTAAGCTTTTTGGGATTAATTTAGTCATACCATAACTAAATCAAGTGTGATTAGATCAACACCTAGAGCTATTATTCACCACCTGGGTGATTTGGGTTGAGAGAGAATCGGAGGAGCTCACCAGATCTGAGTGTGTGTAACAAATGAGAGGCTTAACCTAAAATGATGAACATAAGACTTTATATACCCCTGCTGTTGACTCACCCGTACGATTCATCCATCACACATACGAGTTGGCTTCATCAGCCGTACGGGTGATCACTCACTCGTGTCTTCTCATTTAGGTTGTAATTGTGACTTAGCTCAGTATCAACCGTGCGTATGAGCCTATCATCCGTACGAGTGAGGCTTCACTCGGACGTCTGACTAAGTCTAACATAGTCAAACATCTAAATCTCGTTCCTGCAGTTGCTGTAACCACATACAAACACAGATAGGATAATAACGAACGATCATGGTGGCCTATAAACTGTTGTACCTGCAATAGACGTGGGTAGATGTCTAGGGACTTGCATAAAATGCATCAACAGAAGGTGTGAGTTGTAAGAAAATGAAGGAGGTGAATTTATAAGAAAATCTCCGACAGAACAATTAAAATGGACTATCGCATTTAAAGCGGATCCAAATTCCTTTTGTTACCGGAGAATCAAATCTTATTACAAAGATTTTCTTCAAATCCCTTGAAATCTGGAAATCAATCATATCTACGTCAAATGATAAGATGAATCTACATTTACTCATTTCACTCTTCTATGTTAGCTTCATTCGTACTCTTCATATAAATGGATTGTTTATCAAAATTATTCATTGATGATAAAACTCTAATTTTCAGCCTGTATGCATCATGAAAACATACTTATTATCATTCACGACCTTTCCACTCAAATTTCGGGACGAAATTTCTTTAACGGGTAGGTACTGTGACAACCCGGAAATTTTCAACCAAATTTAAACTTTATCTTTATATTATTCCGACACGATAAGCAAAGTTTGTTAAGTTAAATCTCAAGAATTTTAAATTGTGTTCATACATTCATTATAACCTCGACCAAATTCCGACGATTCACGAACCGTTATATATAAATAAATATGTATATATATGTATATATATATTATAACTTGAGAATATTAATAAAGTATTAAACGTATAATACTTTACATGAACGTATTTGTTTCAATATGTTTATCGATGGAATTAGAAGATAATATCAAATGATTGATTTATCAGATACATTATGATATGATTACGGGTCTATGTTATGAGGTCCACTGTGATTTAAGAAATCTATTCTTTTTGACAACATTCGGAAAATGGTAAAGTGATTTATAAGTAAGAACGTGAAGTGTAAATAACTTAGATGTTGGATATCGACAAGTTAAGTAACTCGACATTTTTTATTAAGATGATTTCATACGTTTATTTAACCTTTGAATTTTATCCCATGCTTCACCAACAAACTGTAATTTAAAAACTTGAAACCTATTATGAATATATATGATTCTACTTTTCTAAAACATTTTATGATATAACGATTTTCATTATTTTAACCTTTAAACAAAATGATTCTTAAAAATATATTTGGTTTTGGAAAATAAAATTATTATATTTATTTGATTTAGTTTCAAACGTACAAAAACGTTTTCAGTTTAAAAAGAACTTTATTATTAAAACGTATATAACTTTTATAAATATCTAGAACCACTTTTGACAACTCATTACTTAACCAGTATGATAAAGATAACGATATTTATATTTTATTTTATTAAATATATATAACGATTTAAATTAATATTATATATATTTATACGCGTATTATACGTACATAGTTTTATACTTTTACTATACTTAAACTTTACCTTTACTTTATTTTTACTTTACTTTAACTTTAATAATTTACTTTAATAATTCATACTTTAATAATTCATACTTTAATAATTCACTTTAATAATTCATACTTTAATAATTCACTTTAATAATTCATACTTTAATAATTCACTTTAATAATTCATACTTTAATAATTCACTTTAATAATTCAAAAATCTATTATAAATAGAATTCAATAGGTTTCATTTTTTCATAGAAACTTGAAAATAATTTCCTCTAAACTCTCTCAATCGATTTACATATATATATTTAGTCCGTATTATTTCAAGATATTATTAGTATACCTAAAATATTACGTCAGAGTGCTGTCCGAGTGATTTTGAAATTGTTTTTCGAGTGGGATTGGATTAAGAAAATTATAGGTTATAGCTATGGAGGTGATTGGGTATGGTTCATGGGTATGCTCGTGAGGTCAATATAGTGTTTATCATCTCCGTTGCGTCTACGTACCTTTCCTGCAATATTGAATCTCAATATTGATACGTGAGTACTCATAATTTAACTTTTACATACTAATAGTGTATCCTTGACTAGTGCTCGAGTATATAGGATTATGCATATTTGTACTTTTGATATTGCCTTTAGTTAGGTTATGTTGAATCCTAAATTAGTTATTTATGCGACTGAGATAAGGTATAAGATATGCATGTCGTTGGAAAGCTAACGAAAAATTAAGAACTTTTCATTTAGATATCGAATGATTTCGATGAACGGGTTTGAAGTTATAGTCCATCGAATTTTTGTATTATTATTAAAAATGATTATTATTATCGTCGTTATTATCGTCGTTCTAGTTTTATCTTATTATTATTATTATTATCTTTATCAATAAAAGGATTTATCATTAAAAAAATTGTTATTTTTTATTATTATTACTATCGTTATTATCGTTAAAGTTATAATTAGTATTATTATTATTATCCAATTATTATTATTATTATTATTATTATTGGTATTATTATTATTATTATCATTATTAATATATATATCATTATTTAAAAATGGTTATTGTTATTGTTAATATTATTATTACTATATTATCATTAAGATAATTATTAGTATTATCGTTAATAATGTTATAGTAACTATCATTATTAATATTAGTGTAATTAAAACAAATATTTGTAACACCTAATTATTTTGATTACTATTATTATCATTATTACGAACACGATATAAAAGACGATTAAAAGCAATTAAACGAAACGATTAGGAAATAATGGGTAAGAGTATCATGATGAAATTAAAATATTATAAGATATTGATTTAGATAAAATTATCATTCTTATTATTTTTATCATTACTATTATTATTAAAATTATCGTTAGTATTAAAACTATCATTTTAACAAAAATTATCATTTTAATAGAAATGTCATTGTTACTATAAAATATCATTATTATTATTATTTTAAATAGAATTATTATTTTAAAGATAATATTAAAAATTATCGTAAATATTAAAGTTATCATAATTAGAATTATCGTTTATCATAATGTCATCTTAGTAATTATAAATATTGATATTTTTATAATAATAATTATTATTACAAAATAATACAACTTTTACTTACTATCATTATAGATATTATTTTATCAAATAAATATTTGATACAAACATATTTTACTACGTGTAATAACTTACTTTAATAATACCTATCATATTATCTTTATAATATTAAATGAACCCTATAAATTTTATTACTTAATATATATAAAAGTATATTTTATTATATAAATATAATATAAAATTTTATTTATTAATAAATAAATTATATTATTTACTCTAATAAATCTTTTAAAAATATTTAAAAATATAAAACGACGATATTTAAACTATATATTAATCATGTATAGATTTTTGGAAATTATTTTGAGTCAAATTTACTTTTGTTGACTTTTGCATATTAGTCTCGAGCATTAGGATTGTGGTACACTATGACTTGACCTAATTTGTTAGACAAATATTGACCAACACATAAATATATATAATTAATTTAGGTTCGTGAATCCGAGGCCAACCTTGCACTTGTTCAATGACGTTATATGTATTTTTACTACGAAATACAGTATGGTGAGTTTCATTTGCCTTTTTACCCTTTATATTTTTGGGACTGAGAATACATGCGCTTTTATAAATGTTTGACGAAATAGACACAAGTAATTGAAACTACATTCTATGGTTGAATTATCGAAATCGAATATGCCCCTTTTTATTAAAGTCTGGTAATCTAAGAATTAGGGAACAGACACCCTAATTGACGCGAATCCTAAAGATAGATCTATTGGGCCTAACAAACCCCATCCAAAGTACCGGATGCTTTAGTACTTCGAAATTATATCATGTCCGAAGGAGGATCCCGGAATGATAGGGGATATTCTTATATGTATCTAGTTAATGTCGGTTACCAGGTGTTCACCATATGAATGATTATTTTTTGTCTCTATGCATGGGACGTATATTTATGAGAACTGGAAATGAAATTCTTGTGGTCTATTAAAATGATGGAAATAAATGATTATGATAAACTAATGAACTCACCAACCTTTTGGTTGACACTTTAAAGCATGTTTATTCTCAGGTGTTAAAGAAATCTTCCGCTGTGCATTTGCTCATTTTAAAGATATTACTTGGAGTCTTTCATAGCATATTTCGAAGAACATTGCATTCGAGTCATTGAGTTCATCAAAGATTATTATTAAATTAATTTATAGTTGGATAGTGAATATTATGAAATGGTATGCATGCCTGTCAATTTTCGATGTAAAGAAAGATTGTCTTTTAAAAATGAATGCAATGTTTGTAAAATGTATCATATAGAGGTCAAATACCTCGCAATGTAATCAACTATTGTGAATCGTTTATAATGTATATGAACGGGTTCTTTCACACCACACGTCCCACCCAGTGCCTTCCCAGCTAACTGCCTGGTGACCACTGAGTGTACCTCAGACACTGATTTTACGGTCCTGCCTCTCGGCAAAACCAACCATATTCGGACCGAGAGGAGTAAGAGCCAATGCTTCGTCACAGGTAACACTATGAGAACCCCCTCTACGATTAAGCCGACGACACAGCTTAAAACAGCTCCGATACCAAATTTAATAACCCGTCCTAATCCATCAGGACGAATACATTACATTTGGTTACATCGCGAGGTACTTAACCTCTATATGATACATTTTACAAACATTGCATTCGTTTTTAAAAGACAAACTTTCATTTCATCGAAAGTTGACGGCATGCATACCATTCCATAATATATCCAACTATAATTGACTTAATAATAATCTTGATGAACTCAACGACTCGAATGCAACGTCTTTTGAAATATGTCATGAATGACTCCAAGTAATATCTCTAAAATGAGCAAATGCACAGCGAAAGATTTCTTTCATACCTGAGAATAAATATGCTTTCAAGTGTCAACCAAAAGGTTGGTGAATTCATTAGTTTATCATAAATAATCATTTTTCAATAATATAATAGACCACAAGATACTCATAATTAGAAAACAATCTGTGCAGGTCTATTCCTGCTGTAAAATCATTCATATGAAGAATACCGGAACCTTTCAAACAACTCACCAACGGTAGCTAATGCGTAGTGCAATGACAAAATCATCTCACCGTGGTAGTTAATACAATATAATTCTTACAACAGGGGCTAATGCGTACGCAATGCAAAATCATCCCTCCGAGGGTAGCTGAAACGGGGGCTAATGCGTACGCAATGCAAAATCATCCCTTCGTTACCAACTACAAAGTCGACTATAATACAATACAATACAATACATCGGTAGCTAACGCGTAGTGCAATGACGAAATCATCTCACCGATGGTAGTTAAAACGGTAGCTAACGCGTAGTGCAATGACGAAATCATCTCACCTTTACTAACTACTAAATTGAACCATATCGGTAGCTAACGCGTAGTGCAATGACGAAATCATCTTACCGATGGTCGATAATACAATCTTTATAGAAATCGAACCTCTGAATCTAAATAATGCTATCATAGAATGTAGTTTTGAATATTTGTGTGTATTTCGTTAAACGTTTATAGAAGCAGTTCATGTATTCTCAGTTCAAAAATATATCTCAAAAGCATTTAGGAAACAGTTATAAAAACAGCGCATGTATTCTCAGTCCCAAAAATGTAAAGAGTAAAAGGGAATCAAATGAAACTCACCTATTGTATTTTATAGTAAAAATACATATGACGAAACTGAACAATGCAGGCTTGGCCTCCGATTCACTAACCTATATCATTTTGTAAAATATATATGTATATATATATATATATATATATATATATATATATATATATATATATATATATATATATATATATATATATATATATATATCGTTTGTTTTGTAAAATTATCAATTGTAGTAATGCTAGTTTAAGGATAATAATAATACTGATAATAGTAATTTTAGTAAAAATGGTAATTCTATTAATAATGATAAATTAAAAATAATAGTTTTAGCAAAAATAGCATTTTCAATAGTAATTGTAAGTTTAATAATAATTATCGTTTTAAATAGAAATTTTTAGTGTTCATAATTAATAATACTAAAATTAATGTTAAAGGGTACTCCTAATATACTAATATTAATGATAATGATACTTAAATTAATAATAATAATAATCATAATAACTACTAAATAATACCAATAATAATCCTAATCATGTTAAAAATAATAATGCATACATTAACAATAATAATTATAATTACAATCATAATAATATTAAAACTAATAATAATGATAATAATAATAAATTGATAATGGAACTACCTTTAAAGTCTCAAAAAAATAACAAACCGCCCAAGCCGGAACTCGAACCCGAGACCACTCGCTTGAACATTTAACACCCTAACCAACCCATCTGCTTTGTTTTTCTGATTCTATCTCAGTTTAAATATATATAACTCTATAGTTAACTTGTTTTTCTTCATCTTCATAACCACATCGACCCAATATCAAACGAACATGAAAATCATTATCTAACTGTTTTTAGGACTTTCCACCAAAATATAATCGAACCATAACAGTTCTTGAATTAATTGAAAACAAAAATAACAAATTTAAAACAGTTTCCTGTTGTTCGCGATGTAAAAAAAAAAACTCAATAATTGATTTTGAAATCTAGCCTGTTATGGGTTGTAATTACAACACGAATTATACTCTAAATCTTCATTAGAAACTTTCTGAATACTTAGTTGATCCTAAAACATCATGTTGAAGTCGAATATTGCGATGAACACATATTTTGACTTTTTCAAATTAAATTTAACTTCAAAAATTAGAAGCCGATAGGAAGAGTGGAGTTTTGAAACTTTTCAGATAGTTGGAATGAAAGATTTCTAACGATACTGCATCAATACATTTTGAAATACATTTCGAATTTAAGCAACTTGGAAAATAAAGCAAGAACAGAGGTAGCGTGTAATTATATTGAAATTTAATTTGATTTTTGATGTTCTAAACCGTATTGCACCTACTGATTATTATAAAGAGACTAATAGATATGATTACAGCTCAATTCACTAAATTTCCATTTGTTTTGTAGTTGGATTTGTCGACATAAATCTTTGATCCCGTACAGAATTATAATAAGAAAAATTAAAAGGGAATTTGATAGCTAGTAGATTTTGGATATATATGTAACTGAATTTGGATCCTTCTGAATTTGAAATCTTATAGTACTAATTCTAAAGATAGAATCCAAAATCTCCTACAGATTGATAATGATATAGAACATATTACGTATTTATTTATTTTTATTTATATATAAACCGTATTTATATTTATATATATAAACCGTATTTGTTTATTTGTTTATCTGTATACATGTACTCTGTATATATCAGTATAATATATATGTATCTCTAATTATATATATTCTACATATTAAAGAAACATAATATTTATTAATAGTATAACATTAATATTTAACATTAATAGTAATAACAATAAAGAAACTAATACTAATAACAATAATAATAATAATAATAATAATAATAATAATAATAATAATAAAAATAATAATAATAATAGAAATAATAATAATATTAATGATATTATTATTACAATAAAAATAATAAGAATAATGATAATCATAACCTTAAATGGTAATTTTAGTAATTAGATTAACAATAATACTTTTAGTAATCATAATAATAACTAATATTATAATTGTACTAATAACAATGATATTAATAATGACAACAAATAATACTAATAGTATTAATAATAATATATCAGTATATCAAACCTGATATTAATACTAATGATTATATTAATGATGAAAGTAATAATATTCATATAACAACTATATTTTAACTTGTTATTAAATTTAATTTATTAATATTACATATCATTTATTATGTAATACTTATATATTAAGTAATATCATATTTGAGTAATTAATATTTACATATTTTGTATATAGTATAATTTACATATAATGTACAGATTTCATATATGTTTATATAGATTTATTTTAATAACAACCTTATTATCTTGTATATTATTTTACACATTTTGATTTTAATGTTTCAATTATGTTTAATTATTATGTATATTTACTTTCATATTTATTTATTTATTTAAATACATATTTAATTACATCCAATTATTCGTGAATCGTCGGAAGCGGTCGAAGGTCAAATGTATATATATGAACACAGTTCCAAGTTTTTAAGATTCAGTTTAATAGACTTTGCTTATTGTGTCGAAATCATATAAAGATTAAGTTTAAATTTGGTCGGAAATTTCCGGGTCGTCACAATTTGTTCTTTTGGTTTTTTTTTTTGCTTATTTAGGAACAATTGGTTGTGGATTCATATCTGGATCCAATTACGTCAGAAACAGTTTATCCATATATATGGAAAAACATTAATTGTAAGTATTTAGTTGTCCATAAAGAAGCACATAATTTTTGTTTTTTACATATAATAAAAACATATGCTATTGCACCTCTTACATCACGATTCTATATTAATCATGTGGCAGGTTTTGTGTAGGTTGTTTCATATCATAGTTTTGGTGTCAACACGGTGTGAGATTAGTAGGTTGGGTTGTGACGCCCCGTACAAAATCAACGTGTACGGATCATCAACAACAGGATCTTTACACGGTTACAACACTATATGCTGTTTTAAAACAAGCTTTGCATTCATGAAAAGGTAACGTTTTTACCAACGTCAAATGTTTTACAAAAGATGACGTCTTTACCAACGTCGAATGTTTTACAAAAGATGACGTCTTTACTAACGTCAAATGTTTTACAAGAATAACGTGCTCCTACGAATAGAAAGCATTAACATAAGTACGTGACACAAAGGTCATTACAAAATCATTGTTCAAATGTAAAATAAGTTGTGAATGCAATGTAAAAGTTCCATGATTGAGACATCTCTAAACAATGCAGCGGAAGTCTAACACAGCGAGTCTGTAACAGCAAGTCTATAACACAAAGACTATAGCAGCAAGTCTAATAGCGGAAGCAACAACGTCTAAGCACCTGAGAAATACATGCTTTAAAAAGTCAACACGAATGTTAGTGAGCTATAGTTTGATTGTAAACAACAATGTAATGTAGACCACGAGATTTCGTATTCAAAACAGTATGAAAAGTATATGCTTGTCCGTGGGCACCCGGTAACTAACTTAACAAGTAATATATCACCCCCTAAAAGTACACTTAGCAAGTGCGTATGTTTAAGAAGTATTAAACACCCGTTAAATGCTAGCACGACTAGCCCGAGTGGGGATGTCAAACCCTATGGATCCATATCTAAGATTTGCGTCTACCGGTTCATAAACCAATAGTTAATCGTTACCGAGCTAAGGGAAATATTTGTGCCGTTATGTCACCCACACATATATAAAGTTTAAGTACTCGTGTCTAGTATGTAAAACATAAAAAGCGCATATATTCTCAGTCCCAAAAATAGTTAAAGTAAAAAGGGAGCTATAACTCACAGTGAATGTGCGGTAAAAGTCGATATGAAAAGTATGCAAGTAGTAAGTCGGTCCGAAAGGTCCTCAACCTAAGTCAAAGGTTACTAAGTCAGTAAATTGTCCCCAAAATTTTAAAAGTAAATAAGTTAAGTCTTAAGTATCATCATCATTCGTAAAAGATAAAGTAAGTTTTCAACAAGAATATAGATCGAAACAAAAGGCTGATTTCGGACAGCTGCTACGACCTATATACAAACTGAAAAGACGTGTGGTCAGTGGCCAAGGCTCCGTATGTGAGTCCTCGTACCGCTGTCCAATTTTCAGATCCTAACTCGATGTCGTTTGACCGTGGCGACAGTTCAAGCGCGAGTAGGTCAGAATTTTCAGCACGTCGTTACGAAGGCATAGTGATTTTCGGAAGGCTGTAAATCCCAAACCGTATATCGGATTTAGGCGAGTCTTGAACGAAAAGTCATCTACTCAAATCGAACTATCTGAAAATCAACTTTTTAGAAGCCCCAGGGGTCCTATCAGACCCCGAAAAATAGAAACAAGTGCTCCGGTGGGTTTCTTGGTGCTTGATGCTTATCACGGTTCTCATCCTTGATGCGTATAAGCCTCAAGTGTACAACTCTTTGATGTTTTAGCATCATTATGACCAATTTTTAACCATAAACACACAACTAAAAGTAAAAGCTAACTTTCTACAAGTTTTGAACATCAAAGTTGTCTCTTTATTGTATAAACACAATAAAGCTTCAACCTTTGTCCTTTTGATACAAGTTTGTAACAACCCGGAAATTTTCGACCAAATTTAAACTTGATCTTTATATATTCCGACACGATAAGCAAAGTTTGTAATGTTGAAATCTCAGAAAAAAAAAAAACTTTGAACTATGTTCATATAACCAATTACCCTTCGACTGTTCTCGACGATTCACGAACCATTTAATGGATATGATTGTATACATATGTGTATATATATTATAACTTGAAAACGTAAACAAAATATTAGATATAATATTTTACATGAACGTATTTGTTTCGATATGTTTATCGGTGAAATTAGAAGATAATACCAGATGATTGATTCATCAGACACATTGTATGATTACGAGTCTCTGTTAAGAGGTCCACTTTGATTTAGGAAACCTTTTCTTTTTAACGGTATTCGGAATAATTTGTAAAGTGAATTGCAAGTAAGAACAAAAGTATCAATTAACAGAAACTAGACAAGAGTTAGTGGAGATTCCTATGTGAATTTTTTTTTTCAATTTATGCTTTACAACATTTTCTTCATGATTTTAATATGATAACTATTTTAACTTTCATCTTAAAGTTGGAACGTGGAATGTAAATAACTTAAACGTTGGATATCGACATTTTACATTAAGATGATTTCATATGTTTATCTAACATTTGAACTTTACACCACGTTTCATCAACAAACGTTAATTCAAAGACTTGAAACCTATTAAGAGTATATTTAATCTTACTTTTCTAAAACGTTTTACGATATAATAACTTCTACTATTATAACCTTTTTAGTAAAATGGTTTTTAAAGGTATTTAGTTTTGGAAAACAAAGTTTTCATATTTATTTAATTATTATTTCAAACGTACAAAGACATTTTTGGTTTAAAAAGAACTTTATTATTAAAACGTTTTATAAGATAATTTTTTCACAAGTTTTAAAGAACCTAATTAAAGCTTTGTATTATATATATATATATATATATATATATATATATATATATATATATATATATATATATATATATATATATATATATATATATATATATATATATATTGTTTCAAAAACGTAAACATGATACGACATAATAGTTTTCTATTACTTAAACGATTTTAAAATGAACTTTGAAATATAATTAGTTTTGAAAAACTAAACGTTATATTATTAAATAGATATTTCAATTATATATAAGATGTACAAATAAGAATATATATATATATATATATATATATATATATATATATATATATATATATATATATATATATATATATATATATATATATATATATATATATTACAATGCGTTAATGTACAATTTAAATATAAAACATTTTGATATTATTAAACGTATTTTAATCAACAACGAGATATTGATTTATTGAAACAAATGACCACAACACTCAAATGAATAAGTTACACTTTGAGTGGGATAGTTTTACATTGATTTAAGTCTAATCATTGATAAAGGTACACGTCGCGTAACGTATAGTGCAAGTTTTCTCAGTGTACGAGAGGACGTTTGAAAAACCGGAACCGGGACGCAAGTCGAGCGTCAATGATCGAGACAACAGAACAAAAATTATAATTCAACTATGAATATAAATATAATATAATATATAATTAATTAGATATATATATATATATATATATATATATATATATATATATATATATATATATATATATATATATATATATAAAATATAAATAAACGAGTGTGTCGGCAGCTTGTTTGGTGTAATATGAACTTGAAAAAGTCCTCATGCAAGTGCATGACTTCTCCTCACAAACCACATGCAAGTGCATGAGGGGGTTAGGTGAGCTCAATCTCCTTTAAATATCGAACGTTTTCTGAATTCTAATTCATTTTCATCCATCTCTATATATTACTCCGTATTACATACTTATTTATTTATTTATTTATTTATTTATTATTTACTAATATTCTTATTATTAATTTTATGATCTTAATATTAGTAGTATTATTATTAGTATTAGACATAAAATATTACGACGAGGTTTTGCTCGCGTGTTTTCAAAATGAGTTTTTGAGAGAGATAGAGCTAAGGAAATTATTGAATCTCAATATTGATACGTGAGCACTCATAACTTAACTTTTATATATTAGGAGTGTATCCTTGACTAGTTCTCGAGTATATAGGATTATGCATGCTTGTATGTTTAATTTTTGTCGTTAGATAGTAATGATAAATCACGAATTTGATACACATGCGGTTGAGATAAGGTATATGATATGCATGTCGTTGGAAAGCTGGTGAAAAATTAATAACTTTTCATTTAGATATCGATTGGTTTCGATGAACGGATTAGAAGTTATAGTCAACTGAATTTTTGTATTATTGTTAAAATAATTATTATTACTATCGTCGTTATTATCGTCATTATTATTATTATATTATTATTATTATTATTATTATTATTATTATTATCATTATCATTATTAATATAAGTATTATTATTAAAAATTGTTTTTGTCATTATAATTATTATTGTTAGTATCATTAAAAATTATTATTAATATTATCAATATTTTTATTATAATTATTAGTATTATCATTAATAGTATTATATCATTATCATTAAGACTAATATTAGTATCATCTAATTATTATGATTACTATCATTATTATGAATGCGATACAAAAGAAGACTAAAAACTATTAAACAAACCGATTAGGAAATAATGAGTATGAGTATCATGATGAAATTGAAATATAGCAAGATATTAATTTAAGTGAAAAATATCGTTTTCATCGTTATTATTATTATTAAAAAAATCATTAATATTAAAACTATCATTTTTATTAAAATTATCATTTTCAAAAGAAATATCATTTTTATTATAAAATATCATTATTATTATCATTTTAGTATTATTATCATTTTATCATAGTTAATATTATTTTTAGTAAATATAAATATTTTTATTTTTACTAGTAGAATAATAATAATTATTATTACAAAATAATACAACTTTTACTTATTATTGTTATTATCGATATTATTTTATCAAATAAGTATGTGATACAAAGATATTTTACTACATGTAATATAATTACATTAATAATACCTATCATTATATTTTATGATATTAAATGAACTTTATAAATTTTATTACTTAAGATATATAAAAGTAGATTCTTATTATATAAATTTTAATATAAAATTTTACTTATTAATAAACGAATTATATTATTTACTCTAATAAAATCTGTTAAATATATTAAATATATAAAATGACTATATTTAAGTTATATAATAATCATGTATAGATTTTGAAAGTCATTTAGGATCAAGTTGACTTTTATTGACTTTTGCATATTAGTCTCGAGCATTATGATTGTGATACACTACGGTTTAACTTAAATTATTTGACAGATATTGACCACTTATATATATATATATATATATATATATATATATATATATATATATATATATATATATATATATATATATAAATTAATATAGGTTCGTGAATCCGAGGCCAAACTTGCACTTGTTCAATGCCATAATATGTATTTTTACTACGAAATACAGTATTGTGAGTTTCATTTGCTCCATTTTTAAATGCTTTTGCAATATATATTTTTGGAATTGAGAATACATGCACTTTTATAAATGATTGACGAAATAGACACAAGTAATTGAAACTACATTCTATGGTTGAATTGTTATACCGGATATCGCCCTTGTTGAACTTGGTAGCCTAAGAATTGGTGTTTATTATAATTACCACCAATTGACGCGAATCCTAAAGATAGATCTATAGGCCTTGACACGCCCCAGTCAGAGAATTTGAACTGCTTTAGTACTTCGATGTTTATATGTTTGGGGATATTCTAGATGCATTTTGTTAATGTCGGTTACCAGGTGTTCAATCCATATGAATGAATTTTAAACACTTGCGAGTGTATGATTATTGAATAAATGAAATCTTGTGGTGTATTAAAATTATGAAAATGATTGATTACGATAAACTAATGAACTCACCAACCTTTTGGTTGACACTTGAAAGCATGTTTATTCTCAGGCTTGAAAGAATTCTTCCGCTGTAGATTTGCTCATTTTAGAGATATTACTTGGAGTCATTCTTGGCATATTTCAAAAGATGTTGCATTCAAGTCGTTGAGTTCAATAGAGATTATTATTAAGTAAATGACGGATTAGGTCATTTATAGGTTGGATATTATGAAATGGTATGCATGCCTGTCAACTTTCGATGTAATGAAAGGTTGTCTTTTAAAAACGAATGCAATGTTTGTAAAATGTATCATATAGAGGTCAAATACCTCGCGATGTAATCATATGTTATTGTATTCGTCCTTATGGATTAGGACGGTTCGTCTCATGTGGTATCAGAGCGGTGGTCTTAGCGAACCAGATCTTGCATTAGTGTGTCTAACTGATAGTTGATAAGATGCATTAGTGAGTCTGGACTTCGACCTTAGCTGCATGTCAAAAAGTTTTGCTTATCATTTCTTGTCGGAAATTACATGCTTATCATTCTTAGTCTAGACACATCTTACTGTATTAATTGCATGAATAGTGTATAGACAAAATTAATATCTTAGGGTATCTGCTAAATCATATCTTAGCGTATCTGTTACTATAAACATTGCCTGACATATTCCATAAATTTCTCCGTAATCTATGAAATCTTTTGTTCTATATAAATATAGATATTTTCTAGGTAATTAGAATATCATCCGATAGCCGGAAATCATTTCATATCGAAAAATCCTTTATTCAGTCGTACAAAATGGAACTCTCCACTAGTTCAAGTCCCTCGAATTACGATATGGAGTTTCACTCAAGCTCCGAAAGCAGTGTGACCTGAATGGATCAACCAATTTGCCATCATCTATTCTGGATGAATTGGGGATGGGTTCATAATCTACTTAATCATTGGAGACAAGAAGAAGGTGATCCTTTCCATCCACCACATTTCCCTCTTGGTGAAGAACCTGAAGTACTTACCGGCGAACCTGTTCGTAATACCATTTTCTCTCTCCTTTCCAGAGTATCTCGTCACGATTATATACTATCTCACATTCTAGATCTTATACATCCGCTCGTTCTAACCACTGATCATCCCGGTGTAATAGAAGAAGTCAACGAGCTTCGCGCTCGGGTAGTGGCTTTGGAAAATATGGTGCAAAGATTACAAGCACCATCATCAACACCAACAGTATCATTATCACCACCACCAACAACAACATTCGCATCCCACATCTCAACATCACAATCGGTACCTCAAGCAACAACGTCACACACACATTAGATACCAAGGAGTACCTGAAAGGACCCGTTCATATACATTATAAACGATTCACAATAGTTGATTACATTGCGAGGTATTTGACCTCTATATTATACATTTTACAAACATTGCATTCGTTTTTAAAAGACAATCTTTCTTTACATCGAAAATTGACAGGCATGCATACCATTTCATAATATCCACTATCCAACTATAAATTGATTTAATAATAATCTTTGATGAACTCAATGACTCGAATGCAACGTTCTTCGAAATATGCTATGAAAGACTCCAAGTAATATCTTTAAAATGAGCAAATGCACAGCGGAAGATTTCTTTAACACCTGAGAATAAACATGCTTTAAAGTGTCAACCAAAAGGTTGGTGAGTTCATTAGTTTATCATAATCATTTATTTCCATCATTTTAATAGACCACAAGAATTTCATTTCCAGTTCTCATAAATATACGTCCCATGCATAGAGACAAAAATAATCATTCATATGGTGAACACCTGGTAACCGACATTAACAATATGCATATAAGAATATCCCCTATCATTCCGGGATCCTCCTTCGGACATGATATAAATTTCGAAGTACTAAAGCATCCGCTACTTTGGATGGGGTTTGTTAGGCCCAATAGATCTATCTTTAGGATTCGCGTCAATTAGGGTGTCTGTTCCCTAATTCTTAGATTACCAGACTTTAATAAAAAAGGGGCATATTCGATTTCGATAATTCAACCATAGAATGTAGTTTCAATTACTTGTGTCTATTTCGTCAAACATTTATAAAAGCGCATGTATTCTCAGTCCCAAAAATATAAAGGGTAAAAAGGCAAATGAAACTCACCATACTGTATTTCGTAGTAAAAATACATATAACGTCATTGAACAAGTGCAAGGTTGGCCTCGGATTCACGAACCTATATTAATTATATATATTTATATGTTGGTCAATATTTGTATAGCAATTTAGGTCAGGTCATAGTGTAATCCTATCCTATAGCTCGAGTCTGACTCTACAGTATAGTAACATGTTATATTACTCATGCTCAATTAAGATTCTAGTAATAGGTGACGTGTGAAACAACGTAACACAAATGGTTTCATAATCATAAAATAGTATTTTAGGTTTTTTTTTTTTTTTTTTTTTTTTTTAGAGAAAATCAACACAAAAAGTTAACTGAAAAGTTAACAGGAAAAGTCAAAGTTCAAATTCAAAAGTCAAAGGTTAAAGTCAAAAGTCAAAGGTCAAAGTAAAAATGAGGTCGCATGCAAATATATAATAACTTATACAAAAATGATTTTCGGTCAAACATGACTAAACGGGCCACTTCAGCTATTTTTAGAAAAATTATCGGAACTCCGATTGATAAACGGCCAAAGATAAAAGTTACACATTACCAAAAAGATTAAGCATAAATATTACAGAAGTAAACTAAACCTAGGCAACTCATAGTTGCCAACGCGTTTTCGGCGTTTCAAAGTTAATTTTTCAGCTTTAATAAATTTACAAAAGTGACCGAGTAGCCTACTTTGGAGATTTTTAGAAAATTCCTCAAAACTCGTATTGACAAACGGTCAAAACCTGCAAATTCTCGTTACCACAAAGATATAACATGATTTTTGGCAAGAGTAAACACATATCAGGCCGACCATGACAACTGATACAAAACTGACATTTTTAAATAAAAAAGTTTCAGCTCTTTTTAGAATTTTAAAATGTGACCAAACCGTCAACTTTGATGATTTTTAGAAAAATCGTCGAGACTCGAATTGACAAACGGCCAGAGTCGTTTGTTAGACCTTACAGCAAAGAATTCAGTGGTATTTTTTTTATATATGAAACAACGCAGATCAGCGAGAATTTCAGTTCCCGTTTCGACATTTCATCAAAATTTGCAAAACTTCTTTTGTCCATAACTTGACAACCGTTCAACGAAACGAGACGTGCTTTATATGAAAATTCATCTACTCGACGAGTAGAATCCAAATAACCACTTTTTATAACCCAGAAAATTAGTTCACTAATTATCATCAGCAATTTTAATTACGAAATTAATTATGCAATTTGTTTATTTCATAACTTTCTAACCGTTACTTGGATTCAAATGATTCTTAAACCAAAATTCGACTATTTTTCACTAGCTTTCCAACGATATGCATATCTTATACCTTATCTCAATCGTATATGTAACTAATTTAGGAATCAACATAACCTATCTAATGGCAATATCAAAAGTACAAGCATGCATAATCCTATATACTCGAGCACTAGTCAGGGATACATTATTAGTATGTAAAAATTAAATTATGAGTACTCACATATCAATATTGAGATTCAATATTGCAGGAAAGGTACGTAAACGCAATGGAGATGATAAACACTATATTGACCTCACGAGCATACCCATGAACCATACTCAATCACCTCCATAGCTATAACCCATAATTTCCTTAATCCTATCCCACTCGAAAAAAACAACTTCGAAATTACTCGGACAGCACTCCGTCGTAATATTTTATGTATACTAATAATATCTTGAGATAATACGGAGTAAATATATATATGTAAATCGATTGAGAGAGTTTAGAGAAAACTATTTTCAAGTTTCTATGAAATAATGAAACCTATTGAATTCTATTTATAATAGATTTTTGAATTATTAAAGTGAATTATTAAAGTATAAATTATTAAAGTGAATTATTAAAGTATGAATTATTAAAGTGAATTATTAAAGTATGAATTATTAAAGTGAATTATTAAAGTATGAATTATTAAAGTGAATTATTAAAGTATGAATTATTAAAGTTAAAGTAAAGTAAAAATAAAGTAAAGGTAAAGTTTAAGTATAGTAAAAGTATAAAACTATGTACGTATAATACGCGTATAAATATATATAATATTAATTTAAATCGTTATATATATTTAATAAAATAAAATATAAATATCGTTATCTTTATCATACTAGTTAAGTAATGAGTTGTCAAAAGTGGTTCTAGATATTTATAAAAGTTATATACGTTTTAATAATAAAGTTCTTTTTAAACTGAAAACGTTTTTGTACGTTTGAAACTAAATAGATCAATCGAGTCTTTATGAGATTCAATCTTCCACTATCCTTTGTCTAGTTCTCAATGATTGACAATTTGTTCATATTTATAAATCACTTTACCATTTTCCGAATATTGTTAAAATGAAAAGATTTCTCAAATCAACGTGGGCCTTTCAACAGAGACTTGTAATCATAATTTAATATATCTGATAATTCAATCATTTGATCTTATCTTCTAATTCCATTGATAAACATTTTGAAACAGATACAATCATATAAAGTATTTAATCTAATATTTTGTTTACGTTTCAAGTTATAATATATATACACATATACATATATAATCATATTCGTTTAATGGTTCGTGAATCGTTGAAACTTGGTCGAGGTTGAATGAATGTATGAAAATAGTTTAAAATTCTTGAAATTTAACTTAACAAATATTGCTTATCGCGTCGGAATCATATAAAGATTAAAGTTTAAATTTGGTTGGAAATTTCCGGGTTGTCACAGTACCTACCCGTTAAAGAAATTTCGTCCCGAAATTTGAGTGGAAAGGTCGTGAATGATAATAAGTATGTTTTCATGATGCATACGGGCTGAAAATTAGAGTTTTATCATCAGCGAATACTTTGGATAAACAATCCATTTATATGAAGAGTACGAATGAAGCTAACATAGAAGAGTGAAATGAGTAAGTGTAGATTCATCTTATCATTTGACGTAGATATGATTGATTCCCAGATTTTAAGGGATTTGAAGAAAATCTTCTTAATAAGATTTGACTCTCCGGTAATCAAGGGAATTAGGATCCGCTTTAAATGCGATCGTCCATTTTAATTGTTCTGTCGGAGATTTTCTTATAAATTCACCTCCTTCGTTTTCTTACAACTCACACCATCTGTTGATGCATTTTATGCAAGTCCCTAGACATCTACCTACGTCCATTGCAGGTACAACAGTTTACAGGCCACCATGATTGCTCGTTATTATCCTATCCGTGTTTGTATGTGGTTACAGGAACTGCAGGAACGAGATTTAGATGTTTGACTATGTTAGACTTAGTCAGATGTACGAGTGAAGCCTCACTAGTACGGCTGACAGGCTCATACGCATGGTTGATGCTGAGCTAAGTCACAATTACAACCTAAATGATAAGACACGAGTGAGTGATCACCCGTACGGTTGATGAAGCCAACTCGTACGTATGATGAATGAATCGTATGGGTGTGTCAACAGCAGGGGTATATAAAGTCTTATGTTCTTCATTTTAGGTTAAGCCTCTCATTTGTTACACACACTTAGATCTAGTGAGCTCCTTCGATTCTCTCTCAGTCCAAATCACCCAGCTGGTGAATAATAGCTCTAGGTGTTGATCTAATCACACTTGATTTAGTTGTGGTTTGACTAAATTAATAAAAAAAAAACTTAACCTATTCACTAGAGGGTTTGATTCACTTATTCTGCCATTGTGTGAGTTAAATCTGTTGATTTCTAAGTTCCTAGTCATGTTTCATCACCTTCTATTCTTTCCCCCTCAACTCATATTTTAAAGTATTCATCAATATGCTCCATCCAGTTCTGATTCTCGATATACTTCTAACTTTCATATCAGTCATTCTTCTTTTTTTTATCTACCGCCGGAAGAATCTATTTACTTCTACTATACTCTTGGATTTATAGTGTTCCTAGTTCTCCCGTGTCTTTATATTGCTATATGCATCGATATATATGGTTTATAATTTCTGGTTTATCGTTGGGCTTTATATGTTCCCTTATATTTCAAAGTCTCTGCTTCTGTCTTCTATAATCATTATCATTCACAGTTAATGCTCTCTTTTATTTGCTGCAATTTATACCCCAATTTCTATTTCGGAGTTTTGTTCTTTCGTTTCTTCTTCTTGCGATTAAGCACCGCTTGTAATGGTCCAGAATTCACAGATATGAATTTCGAAATGAACATTGTTAATGTTCTAGGAAGGAAATTGTGATGGCACGATCTTGACTTGTCAAATTACTAAAATACCTTGGAAAATGCCGAATCATCAAGAAATATTTTCTTGATATTTTAGAGGTGAAATAGAATACAAGAGTCGTATAACATGGCACATGATGATGTTATGATCTGTGAATCATCACGTTTCATTTAAAAACTCAGCATGACTTACTGTAATATAATCACATTGATCAAGTGTCATTATATTATACTAATTCATGCTTCAGTTCCCAACACTACTTCAAAATATTCCTATTTTAAACTTGAATGTTTCAGAATTTAGAAACTAAAATAGTTTCTTTTATGATGTAATATAGATAGCGCGAAGAGGTAAATGATTTCAAATAAGAAAAATCAAGAAAATATCTTCAGAAATATGGAGGATATTTATAATGAAAGATATGATGATATTTTAGAATTTCTAATATCAGAAGATGATGAAGAATATTGTCCGCGGGGGTTTAGAGTCAGGAGCAAGGTATTCGTTAATGACTTCAGCAGATACTGAATTATTTGGATCCTTTGAAGTCAGGTTCAGTCTTTGTAATTTGTCCACAGCCTCCTTCCTACTTTGCTCAATCCGTTTTCCAGTTCCAAGACTTCTCTTTTTCTGCGCTTTGCCAGCACACCTATTCATTATCATCAAACTTTTACTGTTAAGGTCGTTTATAGTTTTTTTTTTTTTTTTGCTGCTTCATCAGTATTTTTCCATTTTCGGAGAACCAATTCGTAGTTCGAAGTGTTTTTCAGAATCTTCACATTCAAATTAAGTCCAGAAGATATACGTTATATATACACATATAACTGTTGGCGTAGACATGCTGCGAGATTTCAAAATACTGATTGCTAATTCCCAATGATTCGTATGGAAATTCTCATTACAAGATGCGAATGAGTAAATGATGGGGTTTCAATGAATAATTATAATGACTTTTTGGAGAGGCTAAAGTCAAAGGGTAATGAAGTTGTTGATACATCTGTTAATAATGTGGTGGAATGTAAAAGGTTCCCTGATAACGATGGTGTATATCTCAAGGTTATAATAAGGTTAGTCTGACTGAAAAGTCGAAGTTGACTTGCTGGTGCTGTGACAAAACTGGCTACTTTGAATAGGAGTCGTAATGTTATTTTTGCTAATAAATGCTAAAGAATCTGACGCGGATACGTTGTTTAAACTTTTACTTTGGTTTCAAGAGTTTTTCGGGTACATAACTGTGGGTAACATGTGGTTGGATCATTATCTCGATTGCTCATCATTCGAAGTGTCTTCAGAAATTTTCGAAGGGTTTAAACATAGATTGTAATCGTTAACATACATTTGATGTTCTAACACAGTTTTGAAGTCAAAATATAGCTTGTGAAAGATGTAAGGATCTAAGAGTGATGATTTTGGTCATATCTCAAGTTGAATTTTGAGATTTCAAAATCAGAATATGTAATTAAATTTTGAATGAGTATGGTTGTTTTGATTTCTATAAAAGAATGTATATTGTTGTGAAAGTAGGGAGTATAATGGATGATTTGCTGAATCAGATTCGAAGAATGTAATATATTAATTGTGAATTTATATATCTCTCGGGTATTACCTACCCGTTAAAAAAAATTTCACAATTAATATTTTGTACAAAAGAATTTTATTACAGTCTTTATGAAAATATATATATGTATATTTTCTTCAGATGTAACATAGATTTAATGAGTTAATGTTAAATTAAACTCATTTGATTTACGGTTGAAACTAGAATTGAATAATCCCTAAAGGCTTTAAAAAGTACATAACTTTTACGCAGTATTTCTTTAATGACATTGAAATTATGAATCAATACTTCGTTATTTGTTGATGTATGATGTTCGGTTCGTGGAATTCTTGTGAATTTCGCAAAGTACGAATGATGTTATCTGAAAAGTTTCGGGTACATCGATGATGAAAGTGTAAAATCAAATATATACTTGATTTATTATGAATTGGAATTTGTTGAATTGCGACAGAGATTGTAGTTAACGCTGGTTAAGTCGGCCGAAGGACGTACATTATTGCATATTTGTAATATGAATTAACCGAGTAGTTAAGATTCACACACAATAGCTTAGCACGGGAAGATTTATTTTTATTTCAAAATACATATAATTTCTTCAAAGGGAATGAGTTAATTCTTCATAACTCGTTGATACAATATACGGGTTATTGATTCGTAATGATGTCCATAGTGATTCTTGAGCTGACGGAGTTTGTGATGTTATAGGTGTTGTTGATTCTGATGTTGACTGTACTGATGATGCTGGTGACGCTGACGGTACTGTTGATGCTGTTGGTAAAACAAGTTTAGCTTGTTAATCACACACCATTTTTGTCAGGTTTTCTACTCTTCCTTCTATCATTTTGGTTCGCTTAACTGATTTATGGTTAGGGCTAGATTAGATAATCTCTAAGACTTTAGAGATTACATAATCTGCGCGGAATGTTTCTCCAATGAAGTTATGAATTAATACTTCGTCGGTTATTGTTGTTGGTATTCCTTGGTATCTACAGGGCGTATGACATTGGTGCTCGTGGGACAGAGTGTAAAGCTGAGGTTTACGACGTGGTTGTGGTTGGGGTGGTAATGGTACTATTGGCGTTGATGATGGTGTTACTGGTTATGCTGCTGATGTTGCTGCTGGTGTTTGTAATCTCTGCACCATATTCTCCAAAGCCACTACCCGAGCGCGAAGCTCGTTGACTTCTTCTATTACACCGGGGTGATTGTCGGTTCGGATGAGCGGATAAATAAAATCTAAAATTTGATGTAATATATAATCGTGACGAGATACTCTGGAAATGAGCGAGAAAATGGTGTTTCGAACAGGTTCGCCGGTAAGTGCTTCAGGGGATGGAAGGGATCACCTTCTTCTTGTCTCCAATGATTGAGGAGGCTACGAACCCATCCCCAATTCATCCAGAATAGGTGATGACTGATTGGTTGATCTATTCCGGTCACACTGCTTTCGGAGCTGGAGTGGGATTCCATTTCGAAATCCGAGGAACTTGATTTAATGATGAATTCCATTTCGTACGATTGAATAAGGATTTTTATTTTTTTTTTCGATATGAAATGATTTTCGGTTATCGGATGGTATTCTAATTACATAGAATATCCATATATATAGAACAAAAGATTTCGTAAATTACGGAGAAATTTACGGGATATATCAGGCAACGTTTACAGTAATAGATACGATAAGATATGATTTAGCAGATACGCTAAGATATGAATTTTTGTCTATACACTATTCATGCAATCAACGCAGCAAGACGTGTCTTAGACTAAAAATGATAAGCAGGTAATTTCCTGAGGATGATAAGTAGTTAATTTTTGACACAAAATGATAAGCAAAACTATTGACGTGCAGACACGGTCGAAGTCCAGACTCACTAATGCATCCTATCGACTTATCTGTTAGACACACTAATGCAGACCTGGTTCGCTAAGACCACCGCTCTGATACCAACTGAAAGGACCCGTTCATATACATTATAAACGATTCACAATAGTTGATTACATTGCGAGGTATTTGACCTCTATATTATACATTTTACAAACATTGCATTCGTTTTTAAAAGACAATCTTTCTTTACATCAAAAATTGACAGGCATGCATACCATTTCATAATATCCACTATCCAACTATAAATTGATTTAATAATAATCTTTGATGAACTCAATGACTCGAATGCAACGTTCTTCGAAATATGCTATGAAAGACTCCAAGTAATATCTTTAAAATGAGCAAATGCACAGCGGAAGATTTCTTTAACACCTGAGAATAAACATGCTTTAAAGTGTCAACCAAAAGGTTGGTGAGTTCATTAGTTTATCATAATCATTTATTTCCATCATTTTAATAGACCACAAGAATTTCATTTCCAGTTCTCATAAATATACGTCCCATGCATAGAGACAAAAATAATCATTCATATGGTGAACACCTGGTAACCGACATTAACAATATGCATATAAGAATATCCCCTATCATTCCGGGATCCTCCTTCGGACATGATATAAATTTCGAAGTACTAAAACATCCGGTACTTTGGATGGGGTTTGTTAGGCCCAATAGATCTATCTTTAGGATTCGCGTCAATTAGGGTGTCTGTTCCCTAATTCTTAGATTACCAGACTTTAATAAAAAAGGGGCATATTCGATTTCGATAATTCAACCATAGAATGTAGTTTCAATTACTTGTGTCTATTTCGTCAAACATTTATAAAAGCGCATGTATTCTCAGTCCCAAAAATATAAAGGGTAAAAAGGCAAATGAAACTCATCATACTGTATTTCGTAGTAAAAATACATATAACGTCATTGAACAAGTGCAAGGTTGGCCTCGGATTCACGAACCTATATTAATTAAATATATTTATATGTTGGTCAATATTTGTATAGCAATTTAGGTCAGGTCATAGTGTAATCCTATCCTATAGCTCGAGTCTGACTCTACAGTATAGTAACATGTTATATTACTCATGCTCAATTAAGATTCTAGTAATAGGTGACGTGTGAAACAACGTAACACAAATGGTTTCATAATCATAAAATAGTATTTTAGATTTTTTTTTTTTTTTTTTTAGAGAAAATCAACACAAAAAGTTAACTGAAAAGTTAACAGGAAAAGTCAAAGTTCAAATTCAAAAGTCAAAGGTTAAAGTCAAAAGTCAAAGGTCAAAGTAAAAATGAGGTCGCATGCAAATATATAATAACTTATACAAAAATGATTTTTGGTCAAACATGACTAAACGGGCCACTTCAGCTATTTTTAGAAAAATTATCGGAACTCCGATTGATAAACGGCCAAAGATAAAAGTTACACATTACCAAAATGATTAAGCATAAATATTACAGAAGTAAACTAAACCTAGGCAACTCGTAGTTGCCAACGCGTTTTCGGCGTTTCAAAGTTAATTTTTCAGCTTTAATAAATTTACAAAAGTGACCGAGTAGCCTACTTTGGAGATTTTTAGAAAATTCCTCAAAACTCGTATTGACAAACGGTCAAAACCTGCAAATTCTCGTTACCACAAAGATATAACATGATTTTTGGCAAGAGTAAACACATATCAGGCCGACCATGACAACTGATACAAAACTGACATTTTTAAATAAAAAAGTTTCAGCTCTTTTTAGAATTTTAAAATGTGACCAAACCGTCAACTTTGATGATTTTTAGAAAAATCGTTGAGACTCGAATTGACAAACGGCCAGAGTCGTTTGTTAGACCTTACAGCAAAGAATTCAGTGGTATTTTTTTTTATATATGAAACAACGCAGATCAGCGAGAATTTCAGTTCCCGTTTCGACATTTCATCAAAATTTGCAAAACTTCTTTTGTCCATAACTTGACAACCGTTCAACGAAACGAGACGTGCTTTATATGAAAATTCATCTACTCGACGAGTAGAATCCAAATAACCACTTTTTATAACCCAGAAAATTAGTTCACTAATTATCATCAGCAATTTTAATTACGAAATTAATTATGCAATTTGTTTATTTCATAACTTTCTAACCGTTACTTGGATTCAAGTGATTCTTAAACCAAAATTCGACTATTTTTCACTAGCTTTCCAATGATATGCATATCTTATACCTTATCTCAATCGTATATGTAACTAATTTAGGAATCAACATAACCTATCTAATGGCAATATCAAAAGTACAAGCATGCATAATCCTATATACTCGAGCACTAGTCAGGGATACACTATTAGTATGTAAAAATTAAATTATGAGTACTCACATATCAATATTGAGATTCAATATTGCAGGAAAGGTACGTAAACGCAACGGAGATGATAAACACTATATTGACCTCACGAGCATACCCATGAACCATACTCAATCACCTCCATAGCTATAACCCATAGTTTCCTTAATCCTATCCCACTCGAAAAAAACAACTTCGAAATTACTCGGATAGCACTCCGTCGTAATATTTTATGTATACTAATAATATCTTGAGATAATACGGAGTAAATATATATATGTAAATCGATTGAGAGAGTTTAGAGAAAACTATTTTCAAGTTTCTATGAAATAATGAAACCTATTGAATTCTATTTATAACAGATTTTTGAATTATTAAAGTGAATTATTAAAGTATGAATTATTAAAGTGAATTATTAAAGTATGAATTATTAAAGTGAATTATTAAAGTATGAATTATTAAAGTGAATTATTAAAGTATGAATTATTAAAGTGAATTATTAAAGTTAAAGTAAAGTAAAAATAAAGTAAAGGTAAAGTTTAAGTATAGTAAAAGTATAAAACTATGTACGTATAATACGCGTATAAATATATATAATATTAATTTAAATCGTTATATATATTTAATAAAATAAAATATAAATATCGTTATCTTTATCATACTAGTTAAGTAATGAGTTGTCAAAAGTGGTTCTAGATATTTATAAAAGTTATATACGTTTTAATAATAAAGTTCTTTTTAAACTGAAAACGTTTTTGTACGTTTGAAACTAAATAGATCAATCGAGTCTTTATGAGATTCAATCTTCCACTATCCTTTGTCTAGTTCTCAATGATTGACAATTTGTTCATATTTATAAATCACTTTACCATTTTCCGAATATTGTTAAAATGAAAAGATTTCTCAAATCAACGTGGGCCTTTCAACAGAGACTTGTAATCATAATTTAATATATCTGATAATTCAATCATTTGATCTTATCTTCTAATTCCATTGATAAACATTTTGAAACAGATACAATCATATAAAGTATTTAATCTAATATTTTGTTTACGTTTCAAGTTATAATATATATACACATATACATATATAATCATATTCGTTTAATGGTTCGTGAATCGTTGGAACTTGGTCGAGGTTGAATGAATGTATGAACATAGTTTAAAATTCTTGAAATTTAACTTAACAAATATTGCTTATCGCGTCGGAATCATATAAAGATTAAAGTTTAAATTTGGTTGGAAATTTCCGGGTTGTCACAGTACCAACAACAACAAACGATGAAGTATTGATTCATAACTTCATCGGAGAAATATTCTACGGTGATTATGTAATCTCTAAAGTATTAGAGATTATTTATTCTAATCATAACCGTAAACCAAGATGAATGGATGGATAGAAATGATACAGGGAAGAGTAGAAACCCTAACAAGGATGGTGCACGAATTACAAGATAGACTTATTTTATCAACAACATCAACAGTACCGTCAACATCACCAGCACCGTCAGTGCCGTCAGCATCGCCAGCATCAATAGCACCTACAACATCACAAGCTCCGAAATCACCGCGAACAACATCACTAATCAACAACAAGTATGTCATATCAACGAGCTATGAAGTATTAACTCATTTCCCCTGAAGAAATCACATGTATATTTTATATATATATGAATTTTGAGATCAAAATAAATCTTTTCGTACTAAGCTATTATGTATGAATTGAAAAAGGGTAGATACTACTCGGATTAATTCATATTCATATTACTAATATGCTATAATGTACATCCTTCGTCAACAACTTAACCATCGTTAACTACAATCTCCGTTTTAAACTCAATATATTCCATTTCATAACAAACCAAGTGTATAATTCAATTATATGTTTGATTTTACACTTTCATTTTCGGTATGCTCGAAACCTTTCTAGAAACATCATTCGTACCTTGCGAAATTCACAAGAAGCCCACGAACACCAACATTATTCACCGAGTAAATATCAATAAAAGATGAATAATGAAGTATTGATTCATAATTTCATTAACGTCGAAGTGATAATCCACGAAGATTACGAAATTTCTAAAGTTTTAGAGATTATTCATTTCTAGTTCCAGCTAAAAATCAAATGAGCTTCATATGATATTAACTCATTAAATCTGTATTATATTTGAAGAAAATATACAAAAAAATTGTAATAAAATTCTCTCATACAAAAGATTTCTTGTGAAACTTTTAACGGGTAGGTAATACCCGAAAGATATATAAATTCACAATTAATAGGTTACATTCTTAGATTCTGGTTCAGTAAATCATCCATTATACTCCTTACTCTCACAACAATATACATTCTTTTATAGAAATCAAAACAACCATACTCATTCAAATCAAATTACATATTTTTATTTTGAAATCTCAGAATTCAATTTGAGATATAACCGGTATCATCACTCTTAGATTCTTACATCTTTCAAAACTATACTTTGACTTCAAAACTGTGATAGAACATCACTTCTATTCATAAAACCCAGAAAAATATTTGTATCATTCAAAATCCTAGAACATCATATGTATAGTAACGATTACAATTGGTATTCAAACCCCCGGAATTCCTGAAGACACTTCAAACAATGAACAATCGAGATGATGATCCAACCACATGTTACCCACAGTTATGTACCTGAAAAACTCTTGAAACCAAAGTAAAAGTTTAAACATGTATCCGCGTCAGATTCTTTGGCATTTATTAGCAAAAATAACTTTGCGATTTCTTTTCAAAGTAGCCAGTTTTGTCACAGCTCCAGCAAGTCAACTTCGACTTTTCAGTTGAAACATCTTATTATAACCTCGATCTATACGTTGCCCTTTCGCCATCATTACCGGGGAACCGTTTATGTTCCACCACATTAGCAATAAACTTACCAATAACTCCACTGATCTTTAATTTTTCTGAAAAATCATTATATTTATCAAAACCCCATCATTTATTCATCCAAATCTTGTAACGAGAATTGCCACACGAATCATCAAAAATTAGTAATCAGTATTTTGAAATCTCACAGCATGTCTACGCCAACAGTTACATGTGTACATATAACGGACTTACATACTTCGAATGTGAAGTTTCTGAAAAACATCCCAAACTGCAGAATAGTTCTCGAAATGCTGATGAAGCAGCAAAAAGTATATACGACCTTAACAGTAAAAAGTTTGATGATAAAGAATAGTGTGTTGGCAAAGCTCAGAAAAAGAGAAGGTTTGAAACTGGAAAACGGATTGAGCAAAGTATGAAGGAGGCTGTGGACAAATCACATAGACTAAACTTGCCTTCAAGAATCCAAATGATTCAGTATCTGCTGAAGTCATTAACGAATACCTTACTCCTTACTTTAAAACTCTCACGGACAATATTCTTCATCATCCTCTGATCTTAGATATTTTAAGATATCATCATATCTTTCATTATAAATATCCTCCATATTTCGGAAGATATTTTCATAACTATTCTTATCTGAAAACATTTATCTCCTCGCGTTATCTGTATCACATCATAAAGGAAACTGTTTTAGTTTCTAAATTTTGAAACCTTCGAGTTTAAAGTATGAATGTTTTTGAAGTAGTGTTGGGAGCTGAAGCATAAGTTAGTATAATATAATGACACTTGATCAATGTGATTGATGTCATGCAAGGTGTATACGAAATAGTTATAGTTTTTACTACGAAATACTATTAAATACAATACAATTTTACACAAGTTATTTATTTATTTATAGAGTGGATATACCTAAACCTTGCTACAACACTATAGGCAGTATACCTAATTGTACAGTAGTGTAGTTTTTAGTAAGTCCGGTTCGTTCCACAGGGAGCTAACCAAGTTTAACACTATATTTTTTATTTTCAACTATATTTGTATATATATATATATATATATATATATATATATATATATATATATATATATATATATAAGTAGTATTATTATTATTATAAAAAGGGGGTTTTTACCGTTTAATGACCGGTTTGTCGATTTTATGTCTTAAGTCGCAATTAAAACCTAATGTAAAATATTATATATAAATACAACTTAATTTAAAGCGTAAAGTAAATGACGATAAATAAAAGTGCGATAATTAAAAGTACGATAATTAAAAGTGCAATAAATAAAATGACAATAAATAAAAGTGCGATGAGATATAAAATAAAGGAATTATGCTTATTTAAACTTCCGTAATCATGATGTTCGAAGTGTTAATTTTAGTTTATTACCATGGGTTAATTGTCCTTTGTCCTGGATTATTCAATATGTCCATCTGGTTTTTGTCCATAACAGTCCATCAGTCATAAATATAAAGTGCGAGTGTCCTCGTCAAATTATCCTTATACCCGAAGTCAAATATTCTAACTAATTGGGGACTTAAACTGTAATAAGGTTTAATACATTATTAATGATTACACCAGGTTATCGATTGTATGCAATCCAAGGTTTTAATACTTTATTAACAATTACACCAAGTGTCCTTGTATGTAATCCACCCCTGTGTTAATGAGTCCATTGACTATTAATCCATTCCCGTGTTCGGTTAAATGAACGATTATTAGTATTTATAAATATCCCGCCCATCGTGTCCGATCGAGTGTATATGGTTATTTATAGATACGTCAAATTGTAAATCTCTATATTAAATTAACGAACTATCATTCAGTTAAACAAATATAAAGCCCATTAATAGCCCATAGTCCAATTTCCACAAGTGTTGGTTTTTTGTCCAAACCCCAATTATGGTACAAAGCCCAATTACCCCGTCTTAATATTTAATCCAACATCACGATTACTTCGGCTTAAATAAGCATAATAATAACTTAGCTACGAGACATTAATTTAAAAAGGTTGAATATAACTTACAATGAGTATTAATAGGGCAGTGTTACACGGACAGAATTTCGACTTACAAACTTAAAACATTCGCCACTATAACCTTATTATTATTAATCTTAAATTAAAATTAATATATATATATATATATATATATATATATATATATATATATATATATATATATATATATATATATGTTGAGAGAGTGCAGAGAAAGGAAAAGAAAATGATGTGTTTATTTCATCCGAAAAATGCTTCAATTTATAGATGTGGCCAGACTTTGGGTGCCATGCGATCGCATGGGTTTAACTCTTCCATGCCATGCGATAGCATGGCCTGCTTTTCCAGCTCATGTTCTTTTGTTTTCTTATTTGCCGACGGTTTTTAATATAAATATAATATATAAATAATTTATAGAATTATTTATATATTATATTATATACTTGTGCATAGTTGACTTGTAATTTTAGCTCCGTTGCGTTGCGCGTTGATAGTTGGATCATGTCCCGGTTTCGGATTTTCGAACGTCCTTTCGTACGATTTAATATCTTGTACTTTGCGTTTCGCGGCTCGTACTCTTGTAATTTTGAGACGTTTCTCATCAATAAATTGAACCTCTTGGATTGTACTTTGTACCTTTTAGCATTTTGGTCATTTGCGTCTTCAAATCGTCGAATTTGTCTTTTGTCTTCACCTTTTAATATTTAAATGAATATCACTTGTAAATAGAACAATTGCAACTAAAAGCTTGTCTTTCTTGAGGGATAATGCTATGAAATATATGTTTGTTTTTAGCATTATCAGTGATTATACCCACACTTGAGCGTTGCTTGTCCTCAAGCAATATAGAACTTGAAATAAAAACATACTTGAATCACTTCTTTATTCTTCACACTTTGTACATCAGTGATTTCTATATGGCGGTATGAACAATGATAGTAACGTTGTGGTTTACAGTCCCACATGACTATGAAAATTTAGATCCTTTAGGAAATTAGATCTTTATGAAAACATTTGATCTTTTGAAAATTCAATCTAGCTTTTACTCTAGATAAGTTTTCCGGAATAACCCTTCACCGGTGTTTGCAAATTGTTTTTGTGGGTTTCAGATTTGAAAATTTTAGTTCAAAACTTGCGGTTTTGTGTTACCTACTTGCTAACGTTGTATTGGGAAAGCAACACGTCCAGTTTACTTGATCCGTATATTACCTTTCGTTAAACTACCGTCCGGTTGTAAAGAAAAGCATTGAACAAGCAACTGTTAAGGCAATGTCTAATGACATGCTTTTGATTATGGTCTATATCGTGTCGGATGCAATTACTATCCTTTGTAGGAGCAATAGTAAAGATCACCCTATAATTTTTCGGTCTGGCACAAGGTCCTGTCTTCGACCATGCTATGCAACCACCGTTCTTATGGTTGACACCCGATTTGGTTCAGGTGACCTAATGAATTCCGGTGAATTCTTAGGATTTTACGTTCAATGGTAATGAACACATTAAAAATGGGTTTTCAGAAAACAAATCGGTTTGTAATTTGATCAAAATATTTTCTCGTTCAAGCTCGAGTTTAAATATCATTGAATTCCATGAGTTTGTAATTCTCAATCTTTAAGGTCAATCTCAAGGATCGAGTAATATCAGGCTTAAAAGCTGATTTTTGATCTTTAAGGAGATTATCCTTTCCGAAGATCTGATTCATTAGTCTTATAAGCTAATTTGCACGGTGCCCCCAATTATACGAGACAGATCCTCTCATGGTTAGGATAAGTCTGACCACTTGGCGACCCTGTTTGATGCTGAGGTCCGTGGATTTCCAGCTGATTTTTGAGAAAACTTTTCAAGGTTTTTCGTAGACTCTACAACTGTTCTGGACGACAACTTCCTGACCTAAATCAAGAAGCGCGTGTCTTTTTCTCAAAAGACTTTACTTCCTTTTAAATTCTATTACAATAAACTGGGTAAAACTTGATTAAAATCGTCCAAAATAAAAGTATCTTCAATTATTTGTACAAAAATATGTGATATATATTCTAAATAACTTGGTAAATTTTTTCCACACTTGCTTTTATTTTTCTTTCTTTGCCTTTTTATTCTCCTCTATTCCATTTTAAATGAATTTAAGCGTTTTGGGTTGTTTCTCAATTTATGTCCTTTCCGAGGTAACAATAATTTCGGTGTTAACACCTAGTTTTATCGTTCATAAATATGTATAAACATGATTTTGAATTCATTTATTTGAAATTTTTTTAAAAATTTTACTAGAATTGGGTAGTCAGTATATAAGACTAGGGCTGTTCTTTATTATCAGAGAGCACTAGATTCTAATACAACTACTGCGTTACTAGTATTTTTAATGGTAACCAAGTGTTTAAATTAAAATTTTAAAACTCGAAAGAATTTAACCCCTTCCCACACTTAAGATCCTGCAATGCCCTCATTTGCAAGAAATCAGTAACAATTTAAATTATTGAGGGTGATTAGCGTAGAAAAATGATTAAATTTTACCAAAGTTTCCAAACATATTGTTGTTTGTATTGAATGATAAATGGTGCACATCATTTGTTCATTCCGTCTGTTGTTACATCACACTTGTTTTTCGTTTTGTCGTCAAAATTAATAGCTTTTGCTGAACTTAATGCCAGTCTTTGAAAATGCGCTGTTTTACCCTGTTGTGTACATGAGATAAAATACATACAATACAAATATAAACATGCATGGTAATTTGAAATGAGACTTAATATCCCACTTTCAAATTACAAAAATGAAATATTAGTACAAAATAATAAAAATATTAAACATTACATTAAAGTATCAAAATGTTAAATGTTTAACATAAATAGATAAAATAATAAAAGAGAAGACATCACCAATGGAACACTATTGATTTGGATACGGGTTCCAGTTCATATCATCGTTTGGGTTCCATGGTTGGTGATAGGTGTTCTGGTATGCTTGATTGGGGTCGTACAGGTCATAGGGTGGTCGCATGTCAGGCTGATGTGGTGGATAGTAAGCAGGTCGAGTCGGGATGTAGTTATTTGGTACCTGATATGATAGCTGGCTCATGATTTGGTGCTGATGAACTTGCCAACTATCGTGTTGGCGTCGCCTAGAAGTCTCATACTCATTCGCGGCTTGCCACTGCTCATACTGACGATGCCTATCCTCATTAGTCATTTCTACCTCATATATACGCTGGAAAAAGTCAGTAGCACTATCCCTAATGACATCCCTAATGTCATCCGCTTTCTCCATTTCCTCATCCGAACCCCTCTCTACCTGTGGATGGCGGCCCTGATATGGTATTACCTGATTGCGTCTCCTAGTCAATACCTTTGCACCTTGATAGACTTGCACACCTAAAGTCTCGTCCTGTTCCTTACATACCATCATCGAACCCCCTTGATCCCTATCTACACCTAAATACTCTCCAATGAGAGTAACAAAAATACCTCCTCCTATTATTCCCCCTTCATGTATTCCTTCCACCATTTTGGACAGATAAAAACCAACACAGTAGGGGATATTAACAAAGCTTCTAGTGTTTCGAATGCACTTAAGGTAAAATAAATCGTGTAGGGTCATTTTCTCCTTGTTGTTACCTTTTTGTGTAATCGAGTTTGCTAAGAATCTATGTATTATACGAAGCTCGGCTTTATTAATATCTAAATAGGAGTGTCTTCCTCCCCGCGTAAACACATTAAAATTTGACATACGCTTCCAGATGGCGTTAGCGTCAAAATTTCTATCTACCCGCTCATCATGATAAATCAAATTTGTACAATTAGGTGATAGTAATTCAGCGGGAGTGTAAATCTGTAAAGCCCTGGCCATGTCCAGCATGGACATCCTGTACATCCTACCCGCCAAGTAAAAATCTAAGAAAACTCTTGTCGTCTAACCTATCTACATCCTTATTAAAAGCTATAGTACTCATTATCTCAACACACCACTCCTTATATACAGGCCTACGAGTGGTAAATAAACGTTTACAATTGGAAAAAGAAGAGCTGCCATACCTTTGGATTAGATGCTGCCTAATTGGGTTAGCTAGGTGGACCCTTTCCAAAGGCTCCCAATCTATTACCCTTGGTACTTCTACATTTTTGGGCCAAAGCTTAAATTTGTTACTTTGGTACGTCGGGTAATCTCTCCAACTTCTATCAATCCTTAAATTGGGATGCAACTGTTCTTCGTGAATTGTTGGGTGTTCTATTATATGGTGAACGGGAAATACTACGTAGGCAATAAAAAATTGTGGCTCCGACTCATAGTATGGTACGTGTTGATCATAATGTTGTTGTTGTTCAGGTTGTTATTCTGGTTCATGATATTGCATCTCTGGCTGTGGTTCCGGATCAGGTTGCCTAGACGATGATGCACCGTCCGTATCTGTATTTCTCTGCAAAACACATTAAACACAAAATTTATGCATCCAAATATGCATTAGTGTTAGCAAAATAACAAATTAAAACAATTACAATAACATGTTTAATCCATATTAAACTTATACTCATTTTCATATTTTTATCAATTCTATACATTTTTCAAATAATCATATATGAAAATGTTTACAAAGTTCATAAGCTTTTATCTCAAATAACATGTCAAAATAATCATTACGAGCAATTAAATAAGTTTCAAATGGCATTTATATCAATTTAATCAAGTTCATGAATTTTAGACTTAAAAAGTCTACTTTAATTCTCAAAAATCTTGTTTAGGATCAAAGTTTAGATCATTTAGCTACCTAAACATGTTACATTACTTAATTTAGCAATAATTAATGACAAAAATCAGCCATAACCTGTTTATATCAAAAAGCCCCAAATTGCTCAAGAACATAAACCCTAGATTTCTAAAATTTTTGAAGTTTTTGGCTTCAAATAATGTTAAATAGCATCAATCTAGGTTATACATGCATAATATACTAACAATTTAAATCTAATTACACTAGAAATTAACTAAATCAAATTATTGCAATTAATTAAAATTATCACAAAAATTAGGAAATTTATGAGTTTAGGGGTGAAATTTTTACCTTCCTGCTTCCCCATCTGAGAAAAGACATGTTTGTAGCGGATTATTGCAAGAAATTTGGTGCATTTTAGTTGAAAAATGAAGATTTTAGGGGTGTTTTTGTGGTTTTGCTCGTGTATATGTGTGTGTTTTGTGTGGGAGACAGAAGCAGTCGCTGGGTTTTATCATCTGCCCAGTTTTATGGGGTCATGCGACCGCATGGTATTGAAGCACAAACCCCATGCTATCGCATGGGGTGTATTTTCTCTCTCTTTTTTTTTATAAAACCTTTTACTTATAAAACAATTAATTAATTTAAAATTTTGTTTTCTTTTAGAATGAAGGCGTTTCGGATCTTTGTCCTAGTCCGTCCCTCGACAAAATTTTAAAAATTTGTCATTTTTAAGCGATTGTTGGGTTTTTTAAATGTTTTTGGCATACTCTAATTCAATAAGATTAAAAATAATGATAATAAAATTTCTCTTCCCGCCCTCGGGTAAAGCAATTTCGGTTCAACGACCTAGTCTTCAACTTACGACGAATTTTAAAAATCATATTTTTAACTTAATGAAATAAAGTAAATTTTGTTTTTAAATTCACACCAAACTTAAATTTAAAATGTATAAAATTAAAAATTCATATAAATATCATTAATATTTTTATACATTAATTTTACAAACTTTATATTGAAAATATTAATTTTTAAAATATTAAAAAAACTTAAATATATTGGTTTTAAAAATTTACAATAATAATTTAATATTAATTTAAAAACAAGGTAAAAATTAAAATTAAAAATCTTTTTGGTCTTTTATCCCACTTTAATCAATCAAATATTATCAAAAATATACGCCCCTCTTTCGGGTAAAGTAATTTCGGCTATTTTACCTAGTTTTACTCCTGACGAATTTTTGAAATATTTTGGATTGATTGATTAAAGATATTTATACCTTAAGAATAAACGGTAAATTTCGCAGTGATGTAATAAATTTTTTATGATATCAATAATTTCGGTTTCGCATACCTAATTTTATTGAATATCAATTTAATAATTTATAGCGAACGATTCAGCGTTTATTATCAAAAGGTTAAAAGCAATAAAATAAAAAAATAAAACTGTACATACTTATCTGTGAGATAGAATTCTCAGAGACCTGCTTTAGCCGACTCATAGGAGAGTCGTGTGATTTGGTTTTCCATAGCTACATAAGCGTAACCTCGATTCTTCAATAACTTTTCTTCTAAACATATGAACGGTCCTTCTCTGCATAGAGTAACAAATTCGGTATTTGAATATGTTTGATTGTTTGAACATTTACCTTCGTGTGACCATTTTCCGCATTTATGAAATCTTTCAAGGTGTCGTGCTCTTCTTTTTGTTGCGGATTTTGATTTTCCTTTACCAAAATGTGTCTTATGATGATTTTTCCTGAGTTCTTTCCTCACTTCGTTCATTTTGCCTCTTATGAATGATACCAGTTCACTCGGGAAGATGTTACTATTACGTTTAGTAATCAAAGCGTGTAGTAGTAGACCATGGTTCAGATCAAAGGAATTCTTTATCTCGTAAAACCTAAAAGAAATAAAAATTCAGAATGGAGGGAGTAGACTAGTTCTTTAGGGTCTGCTAGGGAAAGACCATTCGGATTCCATTCTCGAAAACTACACGAGAACAGAATATCTAACTCTAACAAAAATACATATTACCTTTAAAAGATTCGAATCTTCCCACACTTAGTTAGCTGTGGTGTCGAAATTGTGATTAACTTCATCTTCAACTTCCATTGGATTATCTATGTAATGTTTAATTCTGTGACCATTAACCTTAAATTCAATCCCATTTGAATTTATTAATTCTACTGTTCCATATGGGAAAACTCTTTTGACTATGAATGGTCCAGACCATCTTGATTTCAATTTTCCAGGAAATAGCTTGAATCGTGAATTGAAAAGAAGAACTCTGTCTCCTTCTTTAAATTCTTTTGAACTTCTAATTCTTTTATCATGCCATTTATTCGTTCTTTCTTTACAGATTAACGAATTTTCATATGCTTCATATCTTAACTCTTCTAATTCGTTTAATTGACTTAATCGTAGACGTCCGGCTTCATGCAAATCAAGATTACATGTCTTCAAAGCCCAAAATGCTTTGTGCTCAATTTCTACTGGAAGATGACATGCTTTTCCGTAAACGAGTTTAAAAGGTGTGGTTCCAATTGGAGTGTTGTAGGCTGTTCGAAAAGCCCAAAGTGCATCCTCCAATTTCATGGACCATTCCTTCGGATTTGATCCTACAGTTTTCTCTAGAATATGTTTTAATGCTCGGTTGGTATTTTCAACTTGTCCACTTATTTGTGGATGATAAGCGGTTGAGATTTTATGAGTTACTCCATATCTTTTGAGAACTTTCTCAAGTTGATTATTACAAAAATGAGTACCCCGATCACTTATTAAAGCTTTCGGTGTTCCGAACCTAGCAAAAAACGGTTTTAAGAAGTTGACTACAACTCGTGCATCGTTAGTTAGGAGAGCTTGTGCTTCCGCCCATTTAGATACATAATCAATGGCAACGAGAATGTAGAGATTATTATGAGATTTTGGAAATGGACCCATAAAGTCAATACCCCAAACGTCAAATACTTCACATACTTGAATGACATTTTGTGGCATTTCATCACGTTGACTTATTTTTCCGGCCCTTTGACAAGCATCACAGGATTTACAGAGAAGGTGTGCGTCTTTGAAAATTGTAGGCCAATAGAATCCAGCGTCGTAGACTTTTCTTGCTGTGAGTTGAGGCCTATAATGCCATCCTGTTGGTCCTGTGTGACAATGGTTTAAGATTTGACTAGCTTCATCCCCGAATACACATCGGCGGATTATTCCATCGGGGCAACTTTTAAACAAATGTGGATCTTCCCAGAAATAGTGTTTTATATCACTAAAGAATTTCTTTTGTTTTGGTACGACAACCCTTTTTCAAGGAATCCACATACTAAGTAGTTTGCATAGTCTGCAAACCATGGAATTTCATTATAATCGATCTTCAAAAGATATTCATCAGGAAAGTTATCTTGTATAGCCTATTCATTTAGAACTTCTAATTCGAGATTTTTAAGACGAGAAAGATGATCGGCTGCGAGGTTTTCTGCTCCCTTTTTATCTCGGATCTCAATATCGAACTCTTGTAAGAGTAAGATCCAACGGATTAATCGTGGTTTGGCATCTTATTTTGAAAATAGGTATCTAAGAGCAGAATGGTCGGTATAGACCACCGTTTTTGCTAGAACGAGATATGAACGAAATTTGTCAAAAGCAAAGACAATAGCAAGGAGTTCTTTTTTAGTAGTTGTATAATTTGTTTGTGCTCCTTGTAACGTCATACTAGCATAATAAATAGGTTGAAATCATTTTTCAATCCTTTGTCCTAAAACGGCTTCCATTGCAAAATCACTTGCATCGCACATAAGTTCAAATGGTAGATTCTAAATTGGAGTTATCATGATCGGCTCATTAGTGAGATTTTTCTTTAAGAATATTAAAAGATTTGATGCATTCATCTGAAAAGATGAATGGAGCATCCTTTTCTAGGAGTTTATTCATAGGAGTGGCAATTTTAGAAAAATCTTTTATGAAACGTCGGTAAAAACCGGTGTGACGACCCAGAAATTTCCGACCAAATTTAAACCTAACCTTTATATGTTTCCGACACGATAAGCAGAATTTGTAATGTTGAATCTCAAAAAGTTTGGAACTACATTCATGTAATCAATTACCCTTTGACCGTGTTCGACGATTCACGAACAATTATGTGTATATAGATATGTATATATAATATATAATATTAACTGAAAACATTAACAAAGTATTAGATATATGATACTTTACATGAACGTATTTGTTTCGATATATTTATCGACAGAATTAAGAGATAATATCAAATGATTGAATTATCAGATACATTATGATATGATTACGGGCCAATGTTATGAGGTCCACTGTGATTTAAGAAATCTATTCTTTTTGACAATATTCGGAAAATGGTAAAGTGATCTATAAGTAAGAAAGTGGAGTGTAAATAACTTAGATGTTGGATATCGACAAGTTAAGTAACTCGACATTTTTCATTAAGATGATTTCGTACATTTATTAAACCTTTGGACTTTATCCCATGTTTCACCAACAGACTGTAATTTAAAAACTTGAAACCTATTATGAATATATATAATTCTACTTTTCTAAAATATTTTATGATATAACGATTTAAATTAATATTAAATATATTTTTACGCGTATTATACGTACATAGTTTTATACTTTTACTATACTTTAACTTTATTTTTACTTTACTTTTACTTTACTTTTACTTTACTTTACCTTTAATAATTCACTTTAATAATTCACTTTAATAATTCACTTTAATAATTCATACTTTAATAATTCACTTTAATAATTCATACTTTAATAATTCACTTTAATAATTCATACTTTAATAATTCACTTTAATAATTTAAAAATCTATTATAAATAGAATTCAATAGGTTTTATTATTTCATAGAAACTTAAAAATATATTTCTCTAAACTCTCTCAATCGAATTACATATATATATTTACTTAGTATTATTTCAAGATATTATTAGTATACATAAAATACTACGACGGAGTTATATTCAGACGATCTCAAAATAAGTTTTCAAACGGGATAGAGCTAAGGAAATTATGGGTTATAGCTATGGGGGTTATGGGTATTGTTCGAGGGTATTGCTCGTGAGGTCAACCTGACGTTTATCATTTTCATTGTGTCTACGTACTTTCCTGCAATATTGAATCACAATATTGATACGTGAGCATTCATATCTTATCTTTTATATATTAATAGTGTATCCCTGACTAGTGCTCGAGTATATATGATTATGCATGTTTGTATGCTTAGTTTCGTCATTAAATAGTTTATGATAAATCACGAATTTGATACATATGCTACTGAGATAAGGTATATGATATGAATATCATTGAAAAGCTAAAGAAAAATTAATAACTTTTCATTTAGAAATCATGTGGGTTCGATGAAAGGATTAAAAGATATGGTCAACTGAATTATTATTAATTTTAATATTATTATTAAAACGATTATTATAATTGTTATCAGTTGATGTTATTACTAAAATTATCTTTATTACTAAAAATTAATATTTTTATTGAAACTATCATTTTATTATTTTTATCATTATTATTATTATCAATATTATTTTATCAAATAAATATGCGTACAAAGATATTTTTACCACACGTAATATAATTACATTAATAATACATACCACTATATTTTTATGATATTAAGTGAATTTTATAAATTTTATTACTTGAGATATATAAAAGTATATTTTTATCATATATGAATTTAAATATAAATTTTTATTTATTAATAAATGACTTGTATTATTTAGTATAATAAGATCTGATAAATATATTTAAATATATAAAACGACTATATATAAGTTATATAATAAACATGTATAGATTTTGGAAGTCATTTTGGGTCAAGTTGACTTTTGTTGACTTTTGCATGTCGGTCTCGAGCATTAGGATTGTGATACACTATGACTTGACCTAAATTATTAGACAGATATTGACCAACATATAAATGTATATACTTAATATAGGTTCGTGAATCCGAGACAAACCCTGCACTTGTTCAGTGCCGTCATATACATAATTGCTACGAAATACAGTATTGTGAGTTTCATTACTCCCTTTTTATATATATTTTTGGGCTGAGAATACATGCACTGTTTTATAACTGTTTTACGAAATGGACACAAGTACTAAAAACATATTCTACGTTGAGTTATACCACTTTGCATATTTTTCCCTAATAGCTTGGTAACTACCATTTACATGCGGTATTGTAAACGCGAATCCTGTTGATAGATCTATCGGGCCTGACAACCCCAACCGGACTGGACGACCAGTATTCAATGGTTACACATGTGACAACCCAGAAATTTCCAACCAAATTTAAACTTTAATCTTTATATGTTTCCGACACGATAAGCAATATTTGTTAAGTTAAATTTCAAGAATTTTAAACTATGTTCATACATTCATTCGACCTCGACCAAATTCCAACGATTCACGAACCATTAAATGAATATGATTATATATGTATATGTGTATATATATATTATAACTTGAAACGTAAATAAAATATTAGATTAAATACTTTATATGATTGTATCTGTTTCAAAATGTTTATCAATGGAATTAGAAGATAAGATCAAATGATTGAATTATCAGATATATTCAATTATGATTACAAGTCTCTGTTGAAAAGCCCACGTTGATTTGAGAAATCTTTCTATTTTAACAATATTCAGAAAATGGTAAAGTGATTTATAAATAAGAACAAATTGTTAATCATTGAGAACTAGACAAAGGATAGTGGAAGATTGAATCTCATAAAGACTCGATTGATCTATTTAGTTTCAAACGTACAAAAATGTTTTCAGTTTAAAAAGAACTTTATTATTAAAACGTATATAACTTTTATAAATATCTAGAACCACTTTTGACAACTCATTACTTAACTAGTATGATAAAGATAACGATATTTATATTTTATTTTATTAAATATATATAATGATTTAAATTAATATTATATATATTTATACGCGTATTATACGTATTATGTAGTTTTATACTTTTACTATACTTAAACTTTACCTTTACTTTATTTTTACTTTACTTTAACTTTAACTTTAATAATTCACTTTAATAATTCATACTTTAATAATTCATACTTTAATAATTCACTTTAATAATTCATACTTTAATAATTCACTTTAATAATTCATACTTTAATAATTCACTTTAATAATTCATACTTTAATAATTCACTTTAATAATTCAAAAATCTATTATAAATAGAATTCAATAGGCTTCATTATTTCATAGAAACTTGAAAATATTTTTCTCTAAACTCTCTCAATCGATTTACATATATATATTTACTCCATATTATTTCAAGATATTATTAGTATACATAAATATTACGTCAGAGTACTGTCCGAGTGATTTCGAAATTGTTTTTCGAGTGGGATTGGATTAAGGAAATTATGGGTTATAGCTATGGAGGTGATTGGGTATGGTTCATGGGTATGCTCGCGAGGTCAATATAGTATTTATCATCTCCGTTGCGTCTACGTACCTTTCCTGCAATATTGAATCTCAATATTGATACGTGAGTACTCATAATTTAACTTTTACATACTAATAGTGTATCCCTGACTAGTGCTCGAGTATATAGGATTATGCATGTTTGTACTTTTGATATTGCCTTTAGTTAGGTTATGTTGAATCCTGAATTAGTTATATATGCGACTGAGATAAGGTATAAGATATGCATGTTGTTGGAAAGCTAGCGAAAAATTAAGAACTTTTCATTTAGATATCGAATGATTTCGATGAACGGATTTGAAGTTATAGTCCATCGAATTTTTGTATTATTATTAAAAATGATTATTATTATCGTCGTTATTATCGTCGTTCCAGTTTTATCTTATTATTATTATTATTATCTTTATCAATAAAAGGATTTATCATTAAAAAAAATTATTATTTTTTTATTATTACTATCGTTATTATCGTTAAAGTTATAATTAGTATTATTATTATTATCCAATTATTATTATTATTATTATTATTATTATTATTATTATTATTATTATTATTATTATTATTATTGGTATTATTATTATTATTATTATTATTATCATTATTAATATATATATCATTATTTAAAAATGGTTATTGTTATTGTTAATATTATTATTACTATATTATCATTAAGATAATTATTAGTATTATCGTTAATAATGTTATAGTAACTATCATTATTAATATTAGTGTAATTAAAACAAATATTTGTAACACCTAATTATTTTGATTACTATTATTATCATTATTACGAACATGATATAAAAGACGATTAAAAGCAATTAAACGAAACGATTAGGAAATAATGGGTAAGAGTATCATGATGAAATTAAAATATTATAAGATATTGATTTAGATAAAATTATCGTTCTTATTATTTTTATCATTACTATTATTATTAAAATTATCGTTAGTATTAAAACTATCATTTTAACAAAAATTATCATTTTAATAGAAATGTCATTGTTACTATAAAATATCATTATTATTATTATTTCAAATAGAATTATTATTTTAAAGATAATATTAAAAATTATCGTAAATATTAAAGTTATCATAATTAGAATTATCATTTTATCATAATGTCATCTTAGTAATTATAAATATTGATATTTTTATAATAATAATTATTATTACAAAATAATACAACTTTTACTTACTATCATTATAGATATTATTTTATCAAATAAATATTTGATACAAACATATTTTACTACGTGTAATAACTTACTTTAATAATACCTATCATATTATCTTTATAATATTAAATGAACCCTATAAATTTTATTACTTAATATATATAAAAGTATATTTTATTATATAAATATAATATAAAATTTTATTTATTAATAAATAAATTATATTATTTACTCTAATAAATCTTTTAAAAATATTTAAAAATATAAAACGACGATATTTAAACTATATATTAATCATGTATAGATTTTTGGAAATTATTTTGAGTCAAATTTACTTTTGTTGACTTTTGCATATTAGTCTCGAGCATTAAGATTGTGGTACACTATGACTTGACCTAATTTGTTAGACAAATATTGACCAACACATAAATATATATAATTAATTTAGGTTCGTGAATCCGAGGCCAACCTTGCACTTGTTCAATGACGTTATATGTATTTTTACTACGAAATACAGTATGGTGAGTTTCATTTGCCTTTTTACCCTTTATATTTTTGGGACTGAGAATACATGCGCTTTTATAAATGTTTTGACGAAATAGACACAAGTAATTGAAACTACATTCTATGGTTGAATTATCGAAATCGAATATGCCCCTTTTTATTAAAGTCTGGTAATCTAAGAATTAGGGAACAGACACCCTAATTGACGCGAATCCTAAAGATAGATCTATTGGGCCTAACAAACCCCATCCAAAGTACCGGATGCTTTAGTACTTCGAAATTTATATCATGTCCGAAGGAGGATCCCGGAATGATAGGGGATATTCTTATATGTATCTAGTTAATGTCGGTTACCAGGTGTTCACCATATGAATGATTGTTTTTGTCTCTATGCATGGGACGTATATTTATGAGAACTGGAAATGAAATTCTTGTGGTCTATTAAAATGATGGAAATAAATGATTATGATAAACTAATGAACTCACCAACCTTTTGGTTGACACTTTAAAGCATGTTTATTCTCAGGTGTTAAAGAAATCTTCCGCTGTGCATTTGCTCATTTTAAAGATATTACTTGGAGTCTTCAATAGCATATTTCGAAGAACGTTGCATTCGAGTCATTGAGTTCATCAAAGATTATTATTAAATCAATTTATAGTTGGATAGTGGATATTATGAAATGGTATGCATGCCTGTCAATTTTCGATGTAAAGAAAGATTGTCTTTTAAAAACGAATGCAATGTTTGTAAAATGTATCATATAGAGGTCAAATACCTCGCAATGTAATCAACTATTGTGAATCGTTTATAATGTATATGAACGGGTCCTTTCAGTTGGTATCAGAGCGGTGGTCTTAGCGAACCAGGTCTGCATTAGTGTGTCTAACTGATAAGTCGTTAGGATGCATTAGTGAGTCTGGACTTCGACCGTGTCTGCATGTCAAAAGTTTTGCTTATCATTTCTAGTCGGAAATCATCTGCTTATCATCCATAGGAAATTATCTACTTATCATTATTAGTCTAGACACGTCTTGCTACATTAATTGCATGAGTAGTGTATAGACAAAATTCATATCTTAGCGTATCTGCTAAATCATATCTTATCGTATCTGTTACTTTAAACTTTGCCTGACATATCCCGCAAATTCCTCCGTAATCTATGAAATCTTTTGATCTCTATATATAGATATCCTATGTAAATAGAATACCACCCGATAGCCGAAAAATCATTTTATATCGAAAATCCTTTATCCAATCGTACGAAATGGAATTTGTCATCAGTTCAAGTCACTCGGATTCCGAAATGGAATCTCACTCAAGCTCCGAAAGCAGTGTGACCGGAATGGATCAACCAATCAGTCATCACCTATTCTGGATGAATTGGGGATGGGTTCGTAGCCTCCTCAATCATTGGAAACAAGAAGAAGGCGATCCTTACCATCCACCACATTGCCCTCTTGGCGAAGAACCTGAAGCACTTACCGGCGAACCTGTTCGAGACACCATTTTCTCTCTCATTTCCAGGGTATCTCGTCACGATTATATACTACATCAAATTCTAGATTTTATTTATCCGCTCGTTCCGACCAACAATCATCCTGGAATAATAGAAGAAGTCAACGAACTTCGCGCTCGGGTAGTGGCTTTGGAGAATATGGTGCAGAGATTACAAACACCAGCAGCAGCACCAGCAGCATAACCAGTACCACCATCATCAACGCCAACAGTACCATTACCACCTCCAACCACAACCGCGTTGTAAACCTCAACTTCACAATCTGTCCCACTAGCATCAACGTCATACGCACCATAGATACCAAGGAGTACCAACAACAATAACTGACGAAGTATTAATTCATAACTTCATTGGAGAAACATTCCGCGGCGATTATATAATCTCTAAAGTCTTAGAGATTATCTAATCTAGCCCTAACCATAAATCAGTTAAGCGAACCAAAATGATAGAAGGAAGAGTAGAAACCCTGACAAAAATGGTGTGTGATTAACAAGTTAAACTTGTTTTAACAACAGCATCAACAGTACCGTCAACGTCACCAGCATCGTCAGTACAGTCAACATCAGAATCAACAATACCTATAATATCACAAACTCCGTCAGTTCAAGAATCACTGTAGACATCATTACGAATCAATAACGTGTATATTGTATCAACAAGTTATGAAGAATTCACTCATTCCCTCTGAAGAAATTATATATATATATATATTTTATATATATATTTTGAAATAAAAAATAAATCTTTCCGTGCTAAGCTATTGTGTGTGAATCTTAACTACTCGGTTAATTCATATTATAAATATGCAATAATGTACGTCCCTCGCCCGCGACTTAACCATCGTTAACTACAATCTCTGTCTCAATTCAACAAATTCCAATTCCTAATAAATCAAGTATATATTTGATTTTACACTTCATCATTGATGTAACCGAAACTTTTCAGATAACATCATTCGTACTTTGCGAAGTTCACAAGAATTTAACGAAAACCAACATCACATCTCAACAAATAACGAAGTATTGATTCATAATTTCAATATTATTGAAGAAATACTTATGTAACCTCTAAAGCCTTCAAGGAATTATTCAATTCTAGTTCCAACCGTAAATCGGATGAGTTTAATTTAGTATTAACTCATTAAAATCTATGTTACATCTGAGGAGAATATATACATATATATTTTCATAAAGACTGTAATAAAATTCTTATGTACAAAATATTAATTGTGAAAATTTTTTAACGGGTAGGTAATACTCGAGAGATATATATAAATTCACAATTAATATGTTACATTCTTCGAATCAGATTAAGCAAATTATCAATTATACTTCCTACTTTCACAATAATATACATTCTTTCATAGAAATTAAAACAACCATACTAATTCAAACCCAATTACATATTCTGATTTTAAAATCTCAGAATTTAATTCGAGATATAATCGGTACTATCACTTTTAGATTCCTACATCTTTCAAAGCTATACTTTGACTTCAAAAGTGTGTTAGAACATCAAATGTATATTAACGATTACAATCTGTGTTCAAAATCCTTCAAAATTCCTGAAGACACTTCAAATAATAAACAATCGAGATAATGATCCAACCACATATTAACCACAGTCTTGCATCTGAAAAGCTCTCGAAACCAGAGTCATAATTTAACACGTATCCGTGTCAGACCCTTTGGCATTTATTAGCAAAAATAACTTTGCGATTCCTTTTCAAATTAGTCAGTTTTGTCACAGCTTTAGCAAGTCAACTTCGACTTTTCAGTTGAAACAGTCTTATTATAACCTTGATATAGACGTTGCCCTTTCGTCATTGTTACCGGAGAACCTTTTATGTCTCACCACATTAAAAATAAACTTACCAACAACTTCACTGATCTTTGACTTTCCGAAAAGTCATTATATTTATCGAAACCCCATCATTTACTCATCCGCATCTTGTAACAAGAATTGTCATGCCAATTACTGGGAATCAGCAATTAGTATTTTGAAATCTTGCAGCATGTCTCTGCCAACAGTTATAGGTGTATATATAACGTCTATCTCCTAGACTTATATACTTTGAATGTGAAGTTTCTGAAAAACACCCTAAACTGCGAACTAGTTCTCCGAAGTTTGAAAAATGCTGATGAAGCAGCAAAAACTGTAAACGACCTTAACAGTCAAAAGTTTGATAATAAAGGATAGTGTGTTGGAAAAGCTTAGAAAAAGAGAAGGTTTGGAACTGGAAAACGGATTAAGCAAACCATGAAGGAGGCTATGGACAAATCACAAAGACTAAACCTGCCTTCAAAGAATCCAAATGATTCAGTGTCTGCTGAAATTATTATTAAATACCTTACTCCTGACTCTAAACCCTTGTGAATAATATTCTTCATCATCCTCTGATCTTAGATATTCTAAAATATCATCATATCTTTCATTATAAATATCCTCCATATTTCTGAAGATATTTTCTTACCTATTCTTATCTGGAATCATTTATCTCTTTGCGCTATCTGGATTACATAAAAAAGGAAACTGTTTAGTTCCTATACTCTGTAAACCTTTGAGTTTAAACTATGAATGTTTTTGAAGTAGTGTTGGAAACTGAAGCATGAGTTAGTATAATATAATGACACTTGATCAACGTGATTATATTACAGTAATTCATGCTGAGTTTCTAAATGGAACGTGATGATTCACAGATCATAACATCATCATGTGCCATGTTATACGACTCTTGTATTCTATTTAACCTCTAAAATATCAAGAAAATATTTCTTGATGATTCGGCCTTTTCCAAGGTATTCTAGTAATTTGACAAGTCAAGATCGTGCCATCACAATTTCCTTCCTAGAACATTAACAATGTTCATTCCGAAATTCATATCTGTGAATTCTGGACCATTACAAGCGGTGCTTAATCGCAAGAAGAAGAAACGAAAGGACAAAACTCCGAAATAGAAATTGGGGTATAAATTGCAGTAAATAAAAGAGAGCATTAACTGTGGATGACAATGATTATAGAAAATAGAAACAGAGACTTTGAAATATAAGGGAAGATATAAATCCCAACGACAAACCAAAAATTATAAACCATATATATCGATGCATATAGCAATATAAAGATACGGGAGAACTAGAAACACTATAAACCCAAGAGTATAGTAGAAGTAAATAGATTCTTCTGGCGGTAGATGAAAAAGAAGAATGACCGATATGAAAGTTATAAGTATATCGAGAATCAGAACTGGATGGAGCATATTGATGAACACTTTAAAATATGAGTTGAGGGGGAAAGAATAGAAGGTGATGAAACATGACTAGGAACTTAGAAATCAACAGATTTAACTCACACAATGACGGGATAAGTGAATCAAACCCTCTAGTAAGTAGGTTAAGCGTTTTGGGATTAATTTAGTCATACCATAACTAAATCAAGTGTGATTAGATCAACACCTAGAGCTATTATTCACCACCTGGGTGATTTGGGTTGAGAGAGAATCGGAGGAGCTCACCAGATCTGAGTGTGTGTAACAAATGAGAGGCTTAACCTAAAATGAAGAACATAAGACTTTATATACCCCTGCTGTTGACTCACCCGTACGATTCATCCATCACACATACGAGTTGGCTTCATCAGCTGTACGGGTGATCACTCACTCGTGTCTTCTCATTTAGGTTGTAACTGTGACTTAGCTCAGTATCAACCGTGCGTATGAGCCTATCAGCCGTACGAGTGAGGCTTCACTCGGACGTCTGACTAAGTCTAACATAGTCAAACATCCAAATCTCGTTCCTGCAGTTCCTGTAACCACATACAAACACGGATAGTATAATAACGAACAATCATGGTGGCCTGTAAACTGTTGTACCTGCAATGGACGTGGGTAGATGTCTAGGGACTTGCATAAAATGCATCAACAGAAGGTTTGAGTTGTAAGGAAACGAAGGAGCTGAATTTATAAGAAAATCTCCGACAGAACAATTAAAATGGACGATCGCATTTAAAGCGGATCCTAATTCCCTTGATTACCGGAGAGTCAAATCTTATTAAGAAGATTTTCTTCAAATCCCTTGAAATCTGGGAATCAATCATATCTACGTCAAATGATAAGATGAATCTACACTTACTCATTTCACTCTTCTATGTTAGCTTCATTCGTACTCTTCATATAAATGGATTGTTTATCTAAATTATTCGCTGATAATAAAACTCTAATTTTCAGCCCGTATGCATCATGAAAACATACTTATTATCATTCACGAGCTTTCCACTCAAATTTCGGGACGAAATTTCTTTAACGGGTAGGTACTGTGACAACCCAGAAATTTCCAACCAAATTTAAACTTTAATCTTTATATGTTTCCGACACGATAAGCAATATTTGTTAAGTTAAATTTCAAGAATTTTAAACTATGTTCATACATTCATTCGACCTCGACCAAATTCCAACGATTCACGAACCATTAAATGAATATGATTATATATGTATATGTGTATATATATATTATAACTTGAAACGTAAATAAAATATTAGATTAAATACTTTATATGATTGTATCTGTTTCAAAATGTTTATCAATGGAATTAGAAGATAAGATCAAATGATTGAATTATCAGATATATTCAATTATGATTACAAGTCTCTGTTGAAAAGCCCACGTTGATTTGAGAAATCTTTCTATTTTAACAATATTCAGAAAATGGTAAAGTGATTTATAAATAAGAACAAATTGTTAATCATTGAGAACTAGACAAAGGATAGTGGAAGATTGAATCTCATAAAGACTCGATTGATCTATTTAGTTTCAAACGTACAAAAATGTTTTCAGTTTAAAAAGAACTTTATTATTAAAACGTATATAACTTTTATAAATATCTAGAACCACTTTTGACAACTCATTACTTAACTAGTATGATAAAGATAACGATATTTATATTTTATTTTATTAAATATATATAATGATTTAAATTAATATTATATATATTTATACGCGTATTATACGTATTATGTAGTTTTATACTTTTACTATACTTAAACTTTACCTTTACTTTATTTTTACTTTACTTTAACTTTAACTTTAATAATTCACTTTAATAATTCATACTTTAATAATTCATACTTTAATAATTCACTTTAATAATTCATACTTTAATAATTCACTTTAATAATTCATACTTTAATAATTCACTTTAATAATTCATACTTTAATAATTCACTTTAATAATTCAAAAATCTATTATAAATAGAATTCAATAGGCTTCATTATTTCATAGAAACTTGAAAATATTTTTCTCTAAACTCTCTCAATCGATTTACATATATATATTTACTCCATATTATTTCAAGATATTATTAGTATACATAAATATTACGTCAGAGTACTGTCCGAGTGATTTCGAAATTGTTTTTCGAGTGGGATTGGATTAAGGAAATTATGGGTTATAGCTATGGAGGTGATTGGGTATGGTTCATGGGTATGCTCGCGAGGTCAATATAGTATTTATCATCTCCGTTGCGTCTACGTACCTTTCCTGCAATATTGAATCTCAATATTGATACGTGAGTACTCATAATTTAACTTTTACATACTAATAGTGTATCCCTGACTAGTGCTCGAGTATATAGGATTATGCATGTTTGTACTTTTGATATTGCCTTTAGTTAGGTTATGTTGAATCCTGAATTAGTTATATATGCGACTGAGATAAGGTATAAGATATGCATGTTGTTGGAAAGCTAGCGAAAAATTAAGAACTTTTCATTTAGATATCGAATGATTTCGATGAACGGATTTGAAGTTATAGTCCATCGAATTTTTGTATTATTATTAAAAATGATTATTATTATCGTCGTTATTATCGTCGTTCCAGTTTTATCTTATTATTATTATTATTATCTTTATCAATAAAAGGATTTATCATTAAAAAAAATTATTATTTTTTTATTATTACTATCGTTATTATCGTTAAAGTTATAATTAGTATTATTATTATTATCCAATTATTATTATTATTATTATTATTATTATTATTATTATTATTATTATTATTATTATTATTATTGGTATTATTATTATTATTATTATTATTATCATTATTAATATATATATCATTATTTAAAAATGGTTATTGTTATTGTTAATATTATTATTACTATATTATCATTAAGATAATTATTAGTATTATCGTTAATAATGTTATAGTAACTATCATTATTAATATTAGTGTAATTAAAACAAATATTTGTAACACCTAATTATTTTGATTACTATTATTATCATTATTACGAACATGATATAAAAGACGATTAAAAGCAATTAAACGAAACGATTAGGAAATAATGGGTAAGAGTATCATGATGAAATTAAAATATTATAAGATATTGATTTAGATAAAATTATCGTTCTTATTATTTTTATCATTACTATTATTATTAAAATTATCGTTAGTATTAAAACTATCATTTTAACAAAAATTATCATTTTAATAGAAATGTCATTGTTACTATAAAATATCATTATTATTATTATTTCAAATAGAATTATTATTTTAAAGATAATATTAAAAATTATCGTAAATATTAAAGTTATCATAATTAGAATTATCATTTTATCATAATGTCATCTTAGTAATTATAAATATTGATATTTTTATAATAATAATTATTATTACAAAATAATACAACTTTTACTTACTATCATTATAGATATTATTTTATCAAATAAATATTTGATACAAACATATTTTACTACGTGTAATAACTTACTTTAATAATACCTATCATATTATCTTTATAATATTAAATGAACCCTATAAATTTTATTACTTAATATATATAAAAGTATATTTTATTATATAAATATAATATAAAATTTTATTTATTAATAAATAAATTATATTATTTACTCTAATAAATCTTTTAAAAATATTTAAAAATATAAAACGACGATATTTAAACTATATATTAATCATGTATAGATTTTTGGAAATTATTTTGAGTCAAATTTACTTTTGTTGACTTTTGCATATTAGTCTCGAGCATTAAGATTGTGGTACACTATGACTTGACCTAATTTGTTAGACAAATATTGACCAACACATAAATATATATAATTAATTTAGGTTCGTGAATCCGAGGCCAACCTTGCACTTGTTCAATGACGTTATATGTATTTTTACTACGAAATACAGTATGGTGAGTTTCATTTGCCTTTTTACCCTTTATATTTTTGGGACTGAGAATACATGCGCTTTTATAAATGTTTTGACGAAATAGACACAAGTAATTGAAACTACATTCTATGGTTGAATTATCGAAATCGAATATGCCCCTTTTTATTAAAGTCTGGTAATCTAAGAATTAGGGAACAGACACCCTAATTGACGCGAATCCTAAAGATAGATCTATTGGGCCTAACAAACCCCATCCAAAGTACCGGATGCTTTAGTACTTCGAAATTTATATCATGTCCGAAGGAGGATCCCGGAATGATAGGGGATATTCTTATATGTATCTAGTTAATGTCGGTTACCAGGTGTTCACCATATGAATGATTGTTTTTGTCTCTATGCATGGGACGTATATTTATGAGAACTGGAAATGAAATTCTTGTGGTCTATTAAAATGATGGAAATAAATGATTATGATAAACTAATGAACTCACCAACCTTTTGGTTGACACTTTAAAGCATGTTTATTCTCAGGTGTTAAAGAAATCTTCCGCTGTGCATTTGCTCATTTTAAAGATATTACTTGGAGTCTTCAATAGCATATTTCGAAGAACGTTGCATTCGAGTCATTGAGTTCATCAAAGATTATTATTAAATCAATTTATAGTTGGATAGTGGATATTATGAAATGGTATGCATGCCTGTCAATTTTCGATGTAAAGAAAGATTGTCTTTTAAAAACGAATGCAATGTTTGTAAAATGTATCATATAGAGGTCAAATACCTCGCAATGTAATCAACTATTGTGAATCGTTTATAATGTATATGAACGGGTCCTTTCAACACAGTACTTCGTTTCAGTGACTACACTTGGTACAGTGTAGTGAGATTTCATAATAAAGGGAATATGCGACGTTGATTAAATGTTAAGTATGGTTACCAAGTGCTCAACCACTTAGAATATTTTTATTAAAAGGTTTATGTATATGAAATCTTGTGGTATATTACTATTACGGAAATGATTGATTATGAAAAACTAATGAACTCACCAACCTTTTGGTTGACACTTTAAAGCATGTTTATTCTTAGGTATTAAAGAAATCTTTCGTTGTGCATTAGCTCATTTTAAGGATATTACTTGGAGTCATTCATGACATACTTTGAAAGACGTTGCATTCGAGTCATTGAGTTCATCAAGATTAATATTAAGTCAATTATAGTTGGATGTAATATGAAATGGTATGCATGCCGTCAATTTTAGATGTAAAGAAAGTTTGTCTTTTAAAAACGAATGCAATGTTTGTAAAACGTATCATATAGAGGTCAAATACCTCGCGATGTAATCAACTATTGTGAATCATTTATAATGTATATGAACGGGTCCTTTAAGTTGGTATCAGAGCGAGGTTGTCTTAGCGAACCAGATCTTGCATTAGTGTGTCTAACTGATAGTTGTTAAGATGCATTAGTGAGTCTGGACTTCGACCGTGTCTGCATGTCAAAAAATTTGCTTATCAATTCTAGTCGGAAATCATCTACTTATCATCCTTAGGAAATTACCTGCTTATCATCTTAAGTCTAGACGCGTTTTCCTGCATTTATTGCATAATAGTGTATAGACGGATTCTTATCTTAGCACATCTATTACTGTGAACTTTGACTGACATCTTTTCAAAGATTCCCCGTAATTTATGGAATTTAATTATTATATATACATATGCAAATTATGTAATTGAAGAATACCAAATCTAAATTCTACAATCTATTTCATACCAAAAATTCTTTCCCTGATCCTACGAGATGGATCCCTCAACCAGTTCGAATTCCTCAGATTTTGACAGCTATTCTGATATGGATATCTACCTGAGCTCCGAAAGTAGCATCACCGGAATGGATCAACCAATTTCCCATCATCTATTTTGGATGAATTGGGGATGGGTCCGTAGTCAACTCAACCATTGGAGACAAGAAGAAGGTGATCCCTTCCATCCACCACATTGCCCTCTTGGCGATGAACCTGAAGCACTTACCGGCGAACCTGTTCGAGACACCATTTTCTCACTCATTGCTAGAGTATCTCGTCATGATTATATACTATCCCATATTGCGAATCTTATTCATCCGCTCGTTCAAACCTCCAATTATCCCGGTATACTAGCAGAAATTAACGAACTTCGCGCCCGAGTAGTGGCTTTGGAACACATGGTGCAAGGATTACAAACACCATCAGCAACACCAGCAGCATAACCAATACTGCCAGTAACATCCACATCGCAAGCCTCAATACCACAAGCTTCAGCAACATCACCAGCAGTTACCGTCAGTATCATCAGCATCAACAATATCGTCAGTACCACCATCACCGTCAGTACTGTCAGCATCATCAGCACTAGCAGCACCTATAACATCACAAGTTCTGTCAGTTCAAGAATTGCCGTGGACGTCATCATTGATCAACAACGAGTATTTTGTATCAATGAGTTATGAAGTATTAACTCATTCTTCTGAAGAAATTATATATATATATATATATATATTTTATATATATGAATGCTGAAACTATAAAAATCTTTCGTACTAAGCTATTGAATATGAATTGAAAAAGGGTAGATTCTACTCAGTTAAATTCATATTACTAATATGCTATGATGTACATCCTTCGTTAACAACCTAACCATCGTAACTACAATCTTTGATTCAATTAAATGAATTCGGTTTCATAATAAACCAAGTGTATCATTCAATAACATGTTTGATTTTACACTTTCATCTTCAATGTACTCGAAACTCACTGGAAAACAACATTCGTATCTTGTGAAGTTAGCAAGAGTTCTATGAGCATCAGCATAATTCACTAAGGAAATATCTATAAGAATAAATATTGAAGTATTGATTACATTAGCGAAATACTCCGCGAAGATTATGTAATCTCTAATGTTTTAGAGATTATTCTTTACTAATCCAAGCCGAAAATCTAATGAGCTTAAAATGATATTAACTCATTAAATATGTATTACATCTGAAGAAAATATACATACATATATTTTCATAAAGACTGTAATGAAAAATTCTTGTTCAAAATATTATTTGTGACATTTTTTTAACGGGTAGGTAATACCCGAGAGATATATAAATGCACAATTAATATATTACATTCTTCGATTCTAATTCAGTAAATCATCAACTATACTCCCTATTTTAACAACAGTATACCTTCTTTTATAAGAAATCAAAACAACCATACTCATTCAAATTCAATCACCTATTCTGATTTTTGAAATCTCAGAATGCAACTCGAGATATAAGCAAAACCATCACTCTTAGATCCTTACATTTTTTCAAAGCTATACTTTGACTTCAAAACTGTGATAGAACATCACTTTTAATTGTAACACTCAAAAGGATACGAGAATCAATCGAGATTTATGACGAATTTATCCTTTGGATATTGACAATGACAAGCTGCATTTAAAACGCTTCGAAATTTCGGAAGACACTTCAAATAAGGAACAATCGAGATGATGATCCAATCACACATTACCCGAAGTCTTGTACCTGAAAAACTCTCGAACCCAAAGTCATAGTTTAACACGTACCCGCGTTGAATTCTTTAGCATTTATTAGCAAAAACAACCTTACGATTCTTTTCAAAGTAGCCAGTTTTGTCACAGCTCCAACAAGTCAACTTCGACTTTTCAGTAAAACTAATTTTATTATAACTTCGATAGATACGCTGCCCTTTCACCATCGTTACTGAGGAACCTTTCATATCTCACAACATTAGCAGTAAACTTATCAACAACTTCATTAACCTTCGACTTAAAGCTCTCCGAAAAGTCACTATACTTATTCATTGAAACTCCATCTCTTACTCATCCGCATCTTGCAAAAAGAATTGCCATACCAATTACTGAAAATCAGCAATCAGTATTTTAAAATCTCGCAGCGTTTCTACTTCAATAGTTATATATACATATAACATCTATCTCCTAAACTTACACACTTCGAATGTGAAGTTTCTGAAAAACATCTCAAACTGTGAATTAGTTCTCGAAATGCTAATGAAGCAGCAGAAACTGTAAACGACTTTAACAGTCAAAAGTTTGATGACAAATAATAATCTGTTGGTAAAGCCCAGAAAAAGAGAAGAGTTGGTACTGAACAATGGATTGAGCAGACCGTGAAGGAGACCAAGGACAAATATAAGGACCAAAGTCTGTATTTAAAGAATCTTGATGATTATGTTTCTGATGAAGTCATTAATGAATACCTTGCTCCCGACTCTGAACCTTTGCGGACCTTATTCTTCATCATCATCTTATCTTAAATATTATAAGATATCTTCGTATCTCTCATTATACTTATTCTCCATATTTCTAGAGATATTTTCACAACTATTCTTATATGAGATCATTTATCTCTCCATAATATCTCCAACATAAAAGAAACTGTGTTGGTTTCTAAATTCTGAAAAAAAAAATTCAAATATGAATGTTTTGAAGTAGTGTTGGGAACTAAAACATGAGTTAGTATAATATAATGACACTTGATCAACGTGATTATATTACAGTAATTCATGCTGAGTTTCTAATGGAACGTGATGATTCACAGAACATACCGTCATCATGTGCCATTTACACGACTCTTACATTCTACCAAATCTCCAAACATATTAAGAACATATCTTCTTGATAGTTCTATCTTTCCGGATATTCTGGTAATTTGCCAAATCAAGATCGTACCATTATGATTTCCTTCTTAGAACATTAACTATGTTCATCCAAAACTTCATACCTACTAATTCTGGACCATTATTCGCTTGACTTAAAGCCGGGAAGAGACAACAAAAGTATGAAACTCCAAAATGTAAGGAAGAATATAAAGTCCAATAACAACACATAAATTACAAACCGTGTATATCAATGTTTATCGCAACATAAAGACACGGGAGAATTAAAAACACTATAACCCCAAGGGCGAAGTAGAAGAAAACAGATTCCTCCGGTGAAAGTTGGAAAAGGAGAATGATTGTTGCGATAGTAAGGATAAGGACAAGGATTAGAACTGGATTAAGCATTTTCGCAATCTTTTGAAATTGGAATTGAGTATAGAAGTGGTAAAAACTAATGGAATGGAAAAGGTAAATATATAAGGGAAATATCAGACGTAGTAATCGGGACAGATCATCGTATTTAATTAAAGAGATCCTAATTTTCTTAAATCTCGAAGAAACAGATCTTATAGATTTCCAAGATTTTATTTATTTATTTATTTATTTATTTGAATCCCTTGAATTCCGGAATTCAACCATGACTACGTCAAAAATTATGACGAAACTTATTTTTCTCATTCCACTATTTTGTGATAGCTTCACTCATACGCTTCGAGTAATCGGATTCTTTTATCCATATTACTCTATGGTAATAAAATCCTATCTAACAACACATATCCGTCATGAAAACATTTTTATGGTTAGCAATGACGACCTCGATCAAATTTCGGGACGAAATTTCTTTAACGGGTAGGTACTGTGACGACCCGAAAATTTCCGACCAAATTTAAACCTAACCTTTATATGTTTTCGACACGATAAGCAGAATTTGTAATGTTGAATCTCAAAAAGTTTGGAACTACATTCATGTAATCAATTACCCTTTGACTGTGTTCGACGATTCACGAACAATTATGTGTATATAGGTATGTATATATAATATATAATATTAACTAAAAACATTAACAAAGTATTAGATATATGATACTTTACATGAACGTATTTGATTCGATATATTTATCGACAGAATTAAGAGATAATATCAAATGATTGAATTATCAGATACATTATGATATGATTACGGGTCAATGTTATGAGGTCCACTGTGATTTAAGAAATCTATTCTTTTTGACAATATTCGGAAAATGGTAAAGTGATCTATAAGTAAGAAAGTGGAGTGTAAATAACTTAGATGTTGGATATCGACAAGTTAAGTAACTCGACATTTTTCATTAAGATGATTTCATACGTTTATTAAACCTTTGGACTTTAACCCATGCTTCACCAACAGACTGTAATTTAAAAACTTGAAACCTATTATGAATATATATAATTCTACTTTTCTAAAATATTTTATGATATAACGATTTAAATTAATATTAAATATATTTTTACGCGTATTATACGTACATAGTTTTATACTTTTACTATACTTTAACTTTACCTTTACTTTACTTTTACTTTACTTTAACTTTAATAATTCACTTTAATAATTCACTTTAATAATTCATACTTTAATAATTCACTTTAATAATTCATACTTTAATAATTTACTTTAATAATTCATACTTTAATAATTCACTTTAATAATTCATACTTTAATAATTCACTTTAATAATTCAAAAATCTATTATAAATAGAATTCAATAGGTTTCATTATTTCATAGAAACTTGAAAATATATTTCTCTAAACTCTCTAAATCGAATTACATATATATATTTACTTAGTATTATTTCAAGATATTATTAGTATATATAAAATACTACGACGGAGTTATATTCAGACGATTTCAAAATAAGTTTTCAAACGGGATAGAGCTAAGGAAATTATGGGTTATAGCTATGGAGGTTATGGGTATTGTTTGAGGGTATTGCTCGTGAGGTCAACCTAACGTTTATCATTTTCGTTGTGTCTACGTACTTTCCTGCAATATTGAATCACAATATTGATACATGAGCATTCATATCTTATCTTTTATATATTAATAGTGTATCCCTGACTAGTTCTCGAGTATATATGATTATGCATGTTTGTATGCTTAGTTTCGTCGTTAAATAGTTTATGATAAATCACGAATTTGATACATATGCTACTGAGATAAGGTATATGATATGCATGTCGTTGAAAAGCTAAAGAAAAATTAATAACTTTTCATTTAGAAATCGTGTGAGTTCGATGAACGGATTAAAAGATATGGTCAACTGAATTATTATTAATTTTAATATTATTATTAAAACGATTATTATAATTGTTATCAGTTGATGTTATTACTAAAATTATCTTTATTACTAAAAATTAATATTTTTATTGAAACTATCATTTTATTATTTTTATCATTATTATTATTATCAATATTATTTTATCAAATAAATATGCATACAAAGATATTTTTACCACACGTAATATAATTACATTAATAATACATACCACTATATTTTTATGATATTAAGTGAATTTTATAAATTTTATTACTTGAGATATATAAAAGTATATTTTTATCATATATGAATTTAAATATAAATTTTTATTTATTAATAAATGACTTGTATTATTTAGTATAATAAGATCTGATAAATATATTTAAATATATAAAACGACTATATATAAGTTATATAATAAACATGTACAGATTTTGGAAGTCATTTTGGGTCAAGTTGACTTTTGTTGACTTTTGCATGTCGGTCTCGAGCATTAGAATTGTGATACACTACGACTTGACCTAAATTGTTAGACAGATATTGACCAACATATAAATGTATATACTTAATATAGGTTCGTGAATCCGAGACAAACCCTGCACTTGTTCAGTGCCGTCATATACATAATTGCTACAAAATACAGTATTGTGAGTTTCATTACTCCCTTTTTATATATATTTTTGGGCTGAGAATACATGCACTGTTTTATAACTGTTTTACGAAATGGACACAAGTACTAAAAACATATTCTACGTTGAGTTGTACCACTTTGCATATTTTTCGCTAATAGCTTGGTAACTACCATTTACATGCGGTATTGTAAACGCGAATCCTGTTGATAGATCTATCGGGCCTGACAACCCCAACCGAACTGGACGACCAGTATTCAACGGTTGCACAGTACTTCGTTTTAGTGACTACACTTGGTACAGTGTAGTGAGATTTCATAATAAAGGGAATATGCGACGTTGATTAAATGTTAAGTATGGTTACCAAGTGCTCAACCACTTAGAATATTTTTATTAAAACGTTTATGTATATGAAATCTTGTGGTCTATTACTATTACGAAAATGATTGATTATGATAAACTAATGAACTCACCAACCTTTTGGTTGACACGTTAAAGCATGTTTATTCTCAGGTATTAAAGAAATCTTCCGCTATGCATTAGCTCATTTTAAGGATATTACTTGGATTCATTCATGACATACTTTGAAAGACGTTGCATTCGAGTCGTTGAGTTCATCAAGATTAATATTAAGTCAATTATAGTTGGATGTAATATAAAATGGTATACATGCCGTCAATTTTAGATGTAAAGAAAGTTTGTCTTTTAAAAACGAATGCAATGTTTGTAAAATGTATCATATAGAGGTCAAATACCTCGCGATGTAATCAACTATTGTGAATCATTTATAATGTATATGAACGGGTCCTTTCAGTTGGTATCAGAGCGAGGTTGTCTTAGCGAACCAGGTCTTAGCGAACCAAGTGCTCACCCTTCTTAGGTACACATTGAACTGGGCTTACCCATGGACTATCAGAGATTGGATAAATTAAACTTGTATCTAGCAGTTTAATAATTTTTTTAACAACATCTTGCATATTAGGATTTAATCTTCGTTGGCGTTGCAGATACGTTTTATGACCTTCTTCCATAAGGATTTTATGTGTGTAATACGAAGGACTTATGCCTTTAATGTCATGAATTTTCCATGCAATAGCTGGTTTATGAGCTTTTAGCACAGAAATGAGTTGAGATTTTTCATTTTTCGTAAGAGAAGATGATATTATTACAGGTAATTCAGATTCACCATGTAAATAAGCGTATTCCAAATGGTTTGGAAGTTGCTTTAACTCTAATGTCGGTGGTTCTTCTATCGATGATTTGTATCGATATATGTCTTCCTCTTTTAGCATTTGAAGTTCTTCTGTTGTTGGTTCGTATTCATTAGCCATAAGTGCGGCTAACATTTCAGCTTCATTAATTGGTTCAGTTCCTTCTCCTAAAGAACATTCTCATGTTCCTTGTAATTCTGGAAATTCTTCTAACAATTCTGCATGTGAATCTATAGTTTGAATATAATAACATGTATCATCTGCAGATTGCGGTTGTTGCATGGCTCTATCAACAGAAAAGGTAATACTCTCGTCCTCTATACTTATGGTCAGTTTCTTACCAAACACGTCTATTATTGCTTTAGCTGTGTTTAAGAATGGTCTTCCTAATATGAGAGGAACTCGAGAATCTTCTTCCATATCCAGAATAACAAAGTCTACTGGAAATACAAAAGTACCAACTTTAACTAGCATGTTCTCCATTATCCCTCTAGGATATTTTACTGATCGATCGGCTAGTTGTATGCTTATTCGTGTTGGTTTCAATTCTCCAAGGTCTAGTTTAGTGTATAGTGAATACGGCATTAGATTTATACTAGCACCTAAGTCTACCAATGCTTCTATTGAACTAAGACTACCCAGAAAATATGGAATTGTGAAACTTCCTGGATCTGATAATTTTTCTGGTATCTTATTTAACAGTACTGCAGAACAATTAGCATTCATAGTAACAGCCGAAAGTTCTTCCATTTTCTTTCTATTTGTGATTAGATCTTTCAGAAATTTAGCATATCTTGGCATTCCTGATATCACATCAATGAAAGGAAGATTGACATTTATTTATTTAAACATATCTAAGAATTTGGATTGCTTGGCTTCAAGTCTTTCGTTTCTCATTTTACTTGGGTAAGGATGCGGTGGTTGGTATGGTTTAACATAAGGTTTTGCCTTAACTGTGTTATCTTCATTATCCTTTTCAACTACCGATTCTTTTTCCTTTTCTTGCAGATTGTGGTTCTTGTGGAGTAGGAATAGAGTCATCAGAAATTTCAGATATTTCAGGTGGTTTAAGTGTATTTCAGGTGATCTTTGATTTTTCTGAAAAATCATTATATTTATCAAAACCCCATCATTTATTCATCTGCATCTTGTAACGAGAATTGCCATACGAATCATCGGAAATTAGCAATCAGTATTTTGAAATCTCACAACATGTCTACGCCAACAGTTACATGTGTACATATAACGGACTTACACACTTCGAATGTGAAGTTTCTGAAAAACATCCCAAACTGCAGAATAGTTCTCGAAATGCTGATGAAGCAGCAAAAAGTATAAACGACCTTAACAGTAAAAAGTTTGATGATAAAGAATAGTGTGTTGGCAAAGCTCAGAAAAAGAGAAGGTTTGAACCTGGAAAATGGATTGAGCAAAGTATGAAGGAGGCTGTGGACAAATCACAAAGACTAAAATTGCCTTCAAAGAATCCAAATGATTTAGTATCTGCTGAAGTCATTAACGAATACCTTACTCGTTACTTTAAAACTCGTACGGACAATATTATTCATCATCCTCTGATCTTAGATATTTTAAGATATCATCATATCTTTCATTATAAATATCCTCCATATTTCGGAAGATATTTTCATAACTATTCTTATCTGAAAACATTTATCTCCTCGCGTTATCTGTATCACATCGTAAAGGAAACTGTTTTAGTTTCTAAATTTTGAAACCTTCGAGTTTAAAGTATGAATGTTTTTGAAGTAGTGTTGGGAACTGAAGCATGAGTTAGTATAATATAATGACACTTGATCAACGTGATTGATGTTATGCGAGGTGTATACGAAATAGTTATATTTTTTACTACGAAATACTATTAAATACGATACAATTTTACACAAGTTATTTATGTATTTATAGAGTGGATATACCTAAACTTTGCTACAACACTATAGGCATTGTACCTAATTGTATAATAGTGTAGTTTTTAGTAAGTCTGGTTCGTTCCGCAGGGAGCTAACCAAGTTTAACGCTATATTTTTTATTTTCAACTATATTTGTATAAATATATATATATATATATAAGTAGTATTATTATTATTATAAAAAGGGGGGGTTTTTACCGTTTAATAACCGGTTTGTCGATTTTATGTCTTAAGTCGCAATTAAAACCTAATGTAAAATATTAAATATAAATACAACTTAATTTAAAGCGTAAAGTAAATGACGATAAATAAAAGTGCGATAATTAAAAGTACGATAATTAAAAGTGCAATAAATAAAATGACAATAAATAAAAGTGCGATGAGATATAAAATAAAGGAATTATGCTTATTTAAACTTCCGTAATCATGATGTTCGACGTGTTGATTTTAGTTTATTACATTGGTTAATTGTCCTTTGTCCTGGATTATTCAATATGTCCATCTGGTTTTTGTCCATAACAGTTCATCAGTCATAAATATAAAGTGCGAGTGTCCTCGTCAAATTATCCTTATACCCGAAGTCAAACATTCCAACTAATTGGGGACTTAAACTGTAATAAGGTTTAATACATTGTTAATGATTACACCAGGTTATCGACTGTATGCAATCCAAGGTTTTAATACTTTATTAACAATTACACCAAGTGTCCTTGTATGTAATCCACCCCTATTTTAATGAGTCCATTGACTATTAATCCATTCCCGTGTTCGGTTAAATGAACGATTATTAGTTTTTATAAATATCCCGCCCATCGTGTCCGATCGAGTGTATATGGTTATTTATAGATACATCAAATTGTAAATCTCTATATTAAATTAACGAACTATCATTCAGTTAAACAAATATAAAGTCCATTAATAGCCCATAATCCAATTTCCACAAGTGTCGGTTTTTTGTCCAAACCCCAATTATGGTACAAAGCCCAATTACCCCGTCTTAATATTTAATCCAACATCACGATTACTTCGGCTTAAATAAGCATAATAATAACTTAGCTACGAGACATTAATTTAAAAAGGTTCAACATAACTTACAATGAGTATTAATAGGGTAGTGTTACACGGACAGAATTTCGACTTACAAACTTAAAACATTCGCCACTATATAAAATTAAAATTAAAATTATAAAATATATATATATATATATATATATATATATATATATATATATATATATATATATATATATATATATATATATATATATATATATATATATATATATATATGTTGAGAGAGTGCAGAGAAAGGAAAAGAAAACGATGTGTTTATTTCGTCCGAAAAACGCTTCAATTTATAGATGTTCCCAGACTTTGGGTGCCATGCGATCGTATGGGTTTAACTCTTCCAGGCCATGCGATCGCATGACCTGCTTTTTCCAGCTTATGTTCTTTTGTTTTCTTATTTGCCGACGGTTTTTAATATAAATATAATATATAAATAATTTATAGAATTATTTATATATTATATTATATTCGTGTGCATAGTTGACTTGTAATTTTAGCTCCGTTGCGTCGCGCGTTGATAGTGAAATGTCCCGTTCTTATTGATTAAAAACGTTCCATATTAATTGATTTCGTTGCGAGGTTTTGACCTCTATATGAGACGTTTTTCAAAGACTGCATTCATTTTAAAACAAACCATAATCTTTATTTCATCAATAAAGGTTTAAAAAGTTTTACGTAGATTATCAAATAATGATAATCTAAAATATCCTGTTTACACACGACTATTACATAAGGGTTTACAATACAAATATGTTACAACAAAATAAATTTCTTGAATGCAGTTTTTACACAATATCATACAAGCATGGACTCCAAATCTTGTCCTTATTTAAGTATGCGACAGCGGAAGCTCTTAATAATCACCTGAGAATAAACATGCTTAAAACGTCAATAAAAAATGTTGGTGAGTTATAGGTTTAACCTATATATCAATCGTAACAATATACCACAAGATTTCATATTTCAATATACATACCATACATAGAGATAAAAATCATTCATATGGTGAACACCTGTTAACCGACATTAACAAGATGCATATATAAGAATATCCCCATCATTCCGGGACACCCTTCGGATATGATATAAATTTCGAAGTACTAAAGCATCCGGTACTTTGGATGGGGTTTGTTAGGCCCAATAGATCTATCTTTAGGATTCGCGTCAATTAGGGTGTCTGTTCCCTAATTCTTAGATTACCAGACTTAATAAAAAGGGGCATATTCGATTTCGATAATTCAACCATAGAATGTAGTTTCACGTACTTGTGTCTATTTTGTAAATCATTTATAAAACCTGCATGTATTCTCATCCCAAAAATATTAGATTTTAAAAGTGGGATTATAACTCACTTTCACAGATTTTTACTTCGTCGGGAAGTAAGACTTGGTCACTGGTCGATTCACGAACCTATAACAAATATGTACATATATATCAAAGTATGTTCAAAATATATTTACAACACTTTTAATACATTTTGATGTTTTAAGTTTATTAAGTCAGCTGTCCTCGTTAGTAACCTACAACTAGTTGTCCAACGTTAGATGTACAGAAAAAAAAATTGATATATATTATCTTGAATCAATCCACGACCCAGTGTATACACGTCTCAGGCTAGATCACAACTCAAAGTATATATATTTTTGGAATCAACCTCAACCCTGTATAGCTAACTCCCACATTACTGCATATAGAGTGTCTATGATTGTTCCAAATAATATATACACATGGGTCGATATGATATGTCAAAACATTTGCATACGTGTCTATGGTATCCAATACTCTAAAGTTATCCTGACACTTTACAAGCCATGTGTCCATATCCTTTCATGAATGTATCCAAAGCTAAAAGTCCAAAGCTTTCTTGAAGCGGCAAACCTTCACATTCACATAGGTAGTTCACTTCAGTCATGCACCTGCTCTTGCACTTTTTTCAAGTGAACTATTAAGAAGCTATACGTCAACCTCACCTTCAGCAGATCCAAGTACATACCTTACCTTGGGATGATACAATATTTATGTACTATAAATTTCTAAGTATAAGCCTTTCACATTAAATTCGGCTTCTGATTTTTCCGGTAAGAACAATATGGAAGATGAAGAGTCTGGCTGCTTTGGAATCCACGAGTTATTTAAGGACAATAATAATGCTGCTGGTGAGAGAGGTAAGGGCACTCCAACTTCCAAGAATCCTCTAGATAATGTATAATACAATATAATTTAGCTAGGATATGATTAATATAGATTTGTTACCAATTTTCACGTTGCTACAACAAGAAAAATTATCCAATCTTGTTTTACCCATAACTTCTACGTTTTAAATCCGTTTTGAGTGAATCAAATTGCTATGGTTTCATATTGAATCTATTTTATGAATCTAAACAGAAAAGGTATAGGTTTATAGTTGGAAATTTAAGTTACATGTCAATTACTAAAGAGGTAGTCATTTCTGTCGAAAAAACGACATCTTGATGACCATTTTGGAAAACATACTTTCACTTTGAGTTTAACCATGATTTTTGGATATAGTTTCATGTTCATAAGAAAAATCATTTTCCCAGAAGAACAACTTTTAAATCAAAGTTTATCATAGTTTTTAATTAACTAACCCAAAACAGCCCGCGGTGTTACTACGACGGCGTATGTCCGGTTTTACAGCGTTCTTCGTGTTTTCAGGTTTTAAATCATTAAGTTAGCATATCATATAGATATAGAACATGTGTGTAGTTGATTTTAAAAGTCAAGTTAGAAGTATTAACTTTTGTTTGCGAACAAGTTTAGAATTAACTAAACTATGTTCTAGTGATTACAAGTTTAAACCTTCGAATAAGATAGCTTTATATGTAGGAATCGAATGATGTTATGGACATCATTACTACCTCAAGTTTTCTGGATAAAGCTACTGGAAATGATAAAAATGGATCTAGCTCCAAAGGATCCTTGGATGGCTTGAAAGTTCTTGAAGTAGAATCATGACACGAAAACAAGTTCAAGTAAGATTTCCACTCGAAATAAGATTGTTATAGTTATAGAAATTGAATCAAAGTTTGAATATGAGTATTACCTTATATTAGAAAGATATTTTACTGTAAATATGAAAGATTTCTTGAGGTTGGATGATCACTCTACAATATTGGAAGTAAGCTAGCAAACTTGGAAGTATTCTTGATTTTATGAAACTAGAATTTGTAGAATTTATGAAGAACACTTAGAACTTGAAGATAGAACTTGATAGAGATCAATTAGATGAATAAAATTGAAGAATAAAAGTGTTTGTAGGTATTTTTGGTTGTTGGTGTATGGATTAGATATAAAGGATATGTAATTTTGTTTTCATGTAAATAAGTCATGAATGATTACACATATTTTTGTAATTTTATGAGATATTTCATGCTAGTTGATGGTTCCCACATGTGTTAGGTGACTCACATGGGCTGCTAAGAGCTGATCATTGGAGTGTATATACCAATAGTACATACATCTAAAAGCTGTGTATTGTACGAGTACGAATACGGGTGCATACGAGTAGAATTGTTGATGAAACTGAACGAGGATGTAATTGTAAGAATTTTTGTTAAGTAGAAGTATTTTGATAAGTGTCTTGAAGTCTTTCAAAAGTGTATGAATACATATTAAAACACTACATGTATATACATTTTAACTGAGTCGTTAAGTCATCGTTAGTCGTTACATGTAAGTGTTGTTTTGAAACCTTTAAGTTAACGATCTTGTTAAATGTTGTTAACCCAATGTTTATAATATCAAATGAGATTTTCAATTATTATATTATCATGATATTATGATGTACGAATATCTCTTAATATGATATATATACATTAAATGTCGTTACAACGATAATTGTTACATATATGTCTCGTTTCAAAATCATTAAGTTAGTAGTCTTGTTTTTACATATGTAGTTCATTGTTAATATACTTAATGATATGATTACTTATCATAATATAATGTTAACTATATATATAACCATATATATTTCATCATATAGTTTTTACAAGTTTTAACGTTCGTGAATCACCGGTCAACTTGGGTGGTCAATTGTCTATATGAAACCTATTTCAATTAATCAAGTCTTAACAAGTTTGATTGCTTAACATGTTGGAAACACTTAATCATGTAAATAACAATTTCATTTAATATATATATAAACATGGAAAAGTTCGGGTCACTACAGATAGTTGGTTCATGTCCCGGTTCCGGATTTTCGAACGTCCTTTCGTACGATTTAATATCTTGTACTTTGCATTTCGCGGCTCGTACTCTTGTAATTTTGAGACGTTTCTCATCAATAAATTGAACCTCTTGGATTGTACTTTGTACCTTTTAGCGTTTTGGTCGTTTGCATCTTCAAATCGTCGAATCTATCTTTTATCTTCACCTTTTAATATTTAAACGAATATCACTTGTAAATAGAACAATTGCAACTAAAAGCTTGTCTTTCTTGAGGGACAATGCTATGAAATATATGTTTGTTTTTATCATTATCAGTGATTATATTACAGTAAGTCATGCTGAGTTTCTAAATGGAACATGATGATTCACATATCATAACGTCATCAGGTGCCATGTTACACGACTCTTGTATTCTAAACAGATCAAGAAAATATTTTTCTTGATGATTCGGTCTTTTTCGAAGTATTCTGGTAATTTGACAAATCAAGATCGTGCCATTATAAATTCTTTCTTAGAACATTAACCATGTTCATCCCGAAAATTTATTCCTGTGAATTCTGGACCATTACAAGCGGTGCTTAATTGCAAGAAGAGGAAACGAAAGAATGAAACTCCGAAATAGAAGTGGGAGTATAAATCACATCAAATAGGAGAGAGCATTAACTGTGGATGACGATGATTATAGAAGACAGAAGCAGGGACATCAAAATATAAGGGAAGACATAAAACCCAACAACAACGTAGAAATTACAAACCATATATATCGATGCAAATAGCAATATAAAGATACGGGCGGACTAAAAACACTATAAAACCAAGAGTATAGTAGAAGTAAATAGATTCCTCCGGGCAGATGAAAAATAAGAACGTCAGATATAAAAGTTAGGAGTATATCAAGAAGCAAAACTGGATGGAGCATAGTGACGAATACTTTAAAGTATGAGTTGAGGGAGAAAGAATAGAAGGTGTGAGTTGTAAAGGAAGTGAAGGAGGCAGATTTATAGTGAAATATCCGACAGAGAAACTGATATGCCACTAACGGACGGTTTTATTTTGTGCGGTGTCATTAGGTCGCACGATGCCTGATTCGGTAGCACACAACGTCTTTGTTTATTTATATTATGCGGGGCCTAAATTTACTTTTACTTTCTAAGGTGTAGAAGGTGTAAGTTAACCTAGTGTCGAATTTTATGCTGATTAACGAATTGAAGATCAAGTGGATAATTGTCTTTTAGTTAAATTACCTGGATAAAAGATAGTAGTTGATTTTAGCTAAGGTCCTAAATGCAGAAAAGTAAATAAAGTGGAAGGATATCCGGAGTATGCAGATCAGGGAAATGTTGACCAAGATATCAGTATTGATTTAGGGAAAGGTAATTATGCTTATGTTAAGACTATGCTTGGATTGATGCATATCTAGTTGGATGAGCCAATTACACAGACCTACTTGTCTCTGAACTCTCGGAGTTCTCTTTGAGCAGTGAGAAGTATGTCACTTGGTCGTATAACTGAAGTGTAACAATACCTCGGAGGTTATCCTCAGTAAAGTACTAGGTTTATTAGTGAGTTAAGCTCTAATCCTAACCCTCGTTATTAGTTTAGGTAACTGAATAACAACTTGCCGTGTTGATTGAACACTGATCACAAACGGAAGGAGTCCGTCGGTTTAAGTTGGCAAAACCTTAGGTGAAAACTAACAACCATTCCATCATACTAATGAGATCATAACAAATCAAACATTATACATCATTACAGTCAATATACTGATAGTAAAGCAGATAGAAACCTAATGAATACCTAAACAGTTGATATGACTAAGACCTAGGGCAACAATCAGACAAGAACATGCAATAGGCTTGGGTCATACAGTAAAGGCACTACCTAGATCTTAACAGCTCCTAAGAGGTCTCTTCGGAATATCCAATAGGCATACTAGGTCATTCATGTCTCAATTCCTAGGTTCCGTGTCCTAAAAGTGCATTAGATGCCTCTCGGGAACTCCGACCATACCGAGTTCATAGAATCTTCAGATACAGTATAACCAGGGGTCTTAATCCTATGAAGTAGCTAATTTCATATAGGTGTACAAGTCCTGATCAAAACCTAGGTTGGTCAATCCTTAAGATGCTAGCATACAAATCTATCAGACTTCCTAGTTCAGTATTATAACAGTAATCGTACTAAATTAACATAATTATGCTAACCCAAACTTCTATCATGGCAACATACAGATAAATTAAGCTATCATTGCAATATCGGAATGCATTATTAAACATAAACAGTAAGAATACATGTTTAATACAAAAGACAAGTGTTTCGGATAAAACCTGAAAAGGCCAAACAAATATGCCCGAGATCGCAGGGACTCGCCGGGATATCCTCCGGAAAATAAAAGCTAAGCTAACTACTACTAAAAACTAACTAAAAGATTGAAAATATAAATTGAACTGCCAGTTGAGTGTGTTTTGGAATGGATGGAGAAGGCCCTTTAAATAGACCAGGTTTTTGCCAAAATACGGCTGGCTGGCAGTATGGCAGCCCGTCTGGTGGCCCGTATTTGGCAGGCTGTTTGACTGGCAGCCCGTTTCTTGGGGGCATTTGCTGGGCCGTTTGGCAGGCCGTACTCCATACTGGCAGCCCGTATGGCAGCCCGTATGGTAGGCCGTATCTGGTGCTAGTCAGCCTTGATTCACTGGATCGTAACTTGATTTTTTGTCTTTCACCGTTTTCGCTCTAAAATCTTCGTTTCAGCTCCGTTTTACTTGATTCTTTTGCATCGCCTTTGCAATTACTTAATCTACAAAATCAACCAAAAAAGCGATAATTTTTCCGACAAAGTTTTAATCTTTATTGTTTTAGGGCTTAATAAAGGGGGGTAAAAACGTGACTTTTTGCCCGATATCAAATACCCCACACTTAGCTTTGCTTGTCCTCAAGCAAGAAAGCAAGAATATAAGGATCTTTCTAATAGACTCTCCCTTGCCCCACCCGTAGATCTTTTTATTATGCCTTCATCAGAAGTCGGCACATCTTTCGAAAGTATTAGAAAAAGTTTCGAGCTTCGTTGATTTGGTCGCTAGATTTCAATTGCGTCCATAGTGGAAAAGGCATACTTTCCAACTCTCGAATGTAGAGTATACATGATCAGGCTCCTCACTGACGGATCACTCATTTCACTCAAGTGCTTAGGGTGTCCTATTCTAATTGTATTGTCGCTCAGAAGCCAGTCGTGTAATAGTTCTCATCATAGGCTTGGTAAAGCATCGATATCTCCACCGGTTAAGTAAGGACGACACTGATCTTCTTCCTAAGCATTCTTTCAAGAGGAAGACGGGTTGTAGGGTTTGGTTGGAAATTTATGAATTTGGTGAAAGAGATCCAGATCTCTTGATTTGAGTGAATTGATAGACTTTGATTCTTCAGAGTATCCATTTTGGATAGATAATAGCTTAGAATTCCGTAAAGGTTTTCTTTGAAAGAGGCGGATTTTGCTAAGACTTTGTCTAGAATTTTCTTTTGCTCTTCCAGCATTCTTCTTCAGGGCTTCTCCCCGGGTTTCTTTTTATTAGAGACTTTGCTCTTAGAGACTTTGCTATTTCATAATCATTTTTTTTTGGCATACCCTTTCTTCATAACTTTTGTCTTTCGTTCCTGGTGCCCAGAGAGGAAGTGATAATCCACTGAAAATAGGTCTTTTGTGACAACCCAGAAATTTCCAACCAAATTTAAACTTTAATCTTTATATGTTTCCGACACGATAAGCAATATTTGTTAAGTTAAATTTCAAGAATTTTAAACTATGTTCATACATTCATTCAACCTCGACCAAGTTCCAACGATTCACGAACCATTAAACGAATATGATTATATATGTATATGTGTATATATATTATAACTTGAAACGTAAACAAAATATTAGATTAAATACTTTATATGATTGTATCTGTTTCAAAATATTTATCAATGGAATTAGAAGATAAGATCAAATGATTGAATTATCAGATATATTGAATTATGATTACAAGTCTCTGTTGAAAGGCCCACGTTGATTTGAGAAATCTTTCCATTTTAACAATATTCAGAAAATGGTAAAGTGATTTATAAATAAGAACAAATTGTCAATCATTGAGAACTAGACAAAGGATAGCGGAAGATTGAATCTCATAAAGACTCGATTGATCTATTTAGTTTCAAACGTACAAAAACGTTTTCAGTTTAAAAAGAACTTTATTATTAAAACGTATATAACTTTTATAAATATCTAGAACCACTTTTGATAACTCATTACTTAACTAGTATGATAAAGATAACGATATTTATATTTTATTAAATATATATGACGATTTAAATTAATATTATATATATTTATACGCGTATTATACGTACATAGTTTTATACTTTTACTATACTTAAACTTTACCTTTACTTTATTTTTACTTTACTTTAACTTTAATAATTCACTTTAATAATTCATACTTTAATAGTTCATACTTTAATAATTCATACTTTAATAATTCACTTTAATAATTCATACTTTAATAATTCACTTTAATAATTCAAAAATCTATTATAAATAGAATTCAATAGGTTTCATTATTTCATAGAAACTTGAAAATATTTTTCTCTAAACTCTCTCAATCGATTTACATATATATATTTACTCCGTATTATTTCAAGATATTATTAGTATACATAAAATATTACGACGGAGTGCTGTCCGAGTGGTTTCGAAACTATTTTTCGAGTAGGATAGGATTAAGGAAATTATGGGTTATAGCTATGGAGGTGATTGAGTATGGTTCATGGGTATGCTCGTGAGGTCAATATAGTGTTTATTATTTCCGTTGCGTCTACGTATCTTTCCTGCAATATTGAATCTCAATATTGATACGTGAGTACTCATAATTTAACTTTTACATACTAATAGTGTATCCCTGACTAGTGCTCGAGTATTTAGGATTATGCATGCTTGTACTTTTGATATTGCCCTTAGACAGGTTAGGTTGAATCTTGAATTAGTTACACTTGCGGTTGAGATAAGGTATAAGATATGCATGTCCTTGGAAAGCTAGCGAAAAATTAAGAACTTTTCCTTTAGATATCGAATGGTTTCGATGAACGGATTAGAAGTTATAATCAATTGAATTTTTGATATTTTTATTAAAAATGATTATTATTATTATCGTCGTTCTAGTTTTATCGTCTTATTATGATTATTATTATCTTTATCAATAAAAGGGATTTATCATTAAAAATTGTTATTTTTTTTATTATTACTATCGTTATTATCGTTAAAGTTATAATTAGTATTATTATTATTATTATCCAATTATTATTATTATTATTATTATTATTATTATTATTATTATTATTATTATTATTATTATTATTATTATTATTAGTATTATTATTATTATTATCATTATTAATATATATATATATATATATATATATATATATATATATATATCATTATTTAAAAATGGTTATTGTTACTGTTATTATTATTACTATATTATCATTAAGATAATTATTAATATTATCGTTAATAATGTTATAGTAACTATCATTATTAATATTAGTGTAATTAAAACAAATATTTGTAACACCTAATTATTTTGATTACTATTATTATCATTATTACGAACACGATATAATGATGAAATTAAAATATTATAAGATATTGATTTAGATAAAATTATCGTTCTTATTATTTTTATCATTACTATTATTATTAAAAGTATCGTTAGTATTAAAACTATCATTTTAACAAAAATTATCATTTTAGTAGAAATGCCATTGTTACTATAAAATATCATTATTATTATTATTTTAAATAGAATTATTATTTTAAAGATACTATTAAAAATTATCGTAAATATTAAAGTTATCATAATTAGAATTATCGTTTTATCATAATGTCATCTTAGTAATTATAAATATTGATATTTTTATAATAATAATTATTATTACAAAATAATACAACTTTTACTTACTATCATTATAGATATTATTTTATCAAATAAATATGTGATACAAATATATATTACTACGTGTAATAACTTACTTTAATAATACCTATCATATTATCTTTAAGATATTAAATGAACCCTATAATTTTTATTACTTAATATATATAAAAGTATATTTTATTATATAAATTTAATATAAAATTTTATTTATTAATAAATAAATTATATTATTTACTCTAATAAATCTTTTAAAAATATTTAAAAATATAAAACGACGATATTTAAACTATATATTAATCATGTATAGATTTTTGGAAATTATTTTGAGTCAAATTTACTTTTGTTGACTTTTGCATATTAGTATCGAGCATTAGGATTGTGGTACACTATGACTTGACCTAATTTGTTAGACAAATATTGACCAACACATAAATATATATAATTAATTTAGGTTCGTGAATCCGAGGCCAACCTTGCACTTGTTCAATGACGTTATATGTATTTTTACTACGAAATACAGTATGGTGAGTTTCATTTGCCTTTTTACCCTTTATATTTTTGGGACTGAGAATACATGCGCTTTTATAAATGTTTGACAAAATAGACACAAGTAATTAAAACTACATTCTATGGTTGAATTATCGAAATCGAATATGCCCCTTTTTATTAAAGTCTGGTAATCTAAGAATTAGGGAACAGACACCCTAATTGACGCGAATCCTAAAGATAGATCTATTGGGCCTAACAAACCCCATCCAAAGTACCGGATACTTTAGTACTTCAAAATTTATATCATGTCCGAAGGAGGATCCCGGAATGATAGGGGATATTCTTATATGTATCTAGTTAATGTCGGTTACCAGGTGTTCACCATATGAATGATTATTTTTGTCTCTATGCATGGGACATATATTTATGAGAACTGGAAATGAAATTCTTGTGGTCTATTAAAATGATGGAAATAAATGATTATGATAAACTAATGAACTCACTAACCTTTTGGTTGACACTTTAAAGCATGTTTATTCTCAGGTGTTAAAGAAATCTTCCGCTGTGCATTTGCTCATTTTAGAGATATTACTTGGAGTCATTCATGGCATATTTTGAAAGACGTTGCATTCGAGTCGTTGAAATTCATCAAGATTATTATTAAGTCAATTATAGTTGGATGTACTATGAAATGGTATGCATGCCATCAACTTTCGTTGTAAAGAAAGTTTGTCTTTTAGAAACGAATGCAATGTTTGTAAAATGTATCATATATAGGTCAAATACCTCGCGATGAAATCAACTATTGTGAATCGTTTATAATGTATATGAACGGGTCCTTTTAGTTGGTATCAGAGCGGTGGTCTTAGCGAACCAGGTCTGCATTAGTGTGTCTAACTGATAAGTCGATAGGATGCATTAGTGATTCTGGACTTCGACCGTGTCTGCATGTCAAAAGTTTTGCTTATCATTTTATGTCGAAAATTAACTACTTATCATCCTCAGGAAATTACATGCTTATCATTTTTAGTCTAAGACACGTCTTGCTGCATTGATTGCATGAATAGTGTATAGAAAAAATTCATATCTTAGCATATCTGCTAAATCATATCTTATCGTATCTGTTACTTTAAACTTTGCCTGACATATCCCGTAAAGTCCTCCGTAATCTACGAAATCTTTTGATATATATATATATATATATATATATATATATATATATATATATATATATATATATATATATATATATATATATATATTATATGTAATTAGAATACCATCCGTTAGCCAAAATCATTTTATATCGAAAAAAAAAATTCTTTATCCAATCGTACGAAATGGAATTCGTCATCAGTTCAAGTCACTCAGATTCCGAAATGGAATCCCATTCAAGCTCTGAAAGCAGTGTGACCGGAATAGATCAACCAATCAGTCATCACCTATTCTGGATGAATTGGGGATGGGTTCGTAGCCTCCTCAATCATTAGAGACAAGAAGAAGGTGATCCCTTCCATCCACCACATTGCCCTCTTGATGAAGAACCTGAAGCACTTACCGGCGAACCTGTCCGAAACACCATTTTCTCGGTCATTTCCAGAGTATCTCGTCACGATTATATATTACATCAAATTTTAGATTTTATTTATCCGCTCGTCCAAACCGACAATCACCCCGGTGTAATAGAAGAAGTCAAAGAGCTTCGCGCTCGGGTAGTGGCTTTGGAGAATATGGTGCAGAGATTACAAACACCAGCAGCAGCATCAGCAGCATAACCAGTACCACCATCATCAACGCCAACAGTACCATTACCACCTCCAACCACAACCGCGTCGTAAACCTCAACTTCACAATCTGTCCCACGAGCATCAACGTCATACGCACCATAGATACCAAGGAGTACCAACAACAATAACTGACGAAGTATTAATTCATAACTTCATTGGAGAAATATTCCGCGGCGATTATGTAATCTCTAAAGTCTTAGAGATAATCTAATCTAGCCCTAACCATAAATCAGTTAAGCGAACCAAAATGATAGAAGGAAGAGTAGAAACCCTGACAAAAATGGTGTGTGATTAACAAGCTAAACTTGCTTTACCAACAGCATCAACAGTACCGTCAGCGTTACCAGCATCGTCAGTACAGTCAACATCCGAATCAACAACACAGATAACATCACAAACTCCGTCAGTTCAAGAATCAATGTGGACATCATTACAAATCAATAACGTGTATATTGTATCAACGAGTTATGAAGAATTAACTCATTCCCTCTGAAGAAATTATATGTATATATATATATATATATATATATATATATATATATATATATATATATATATATATATATATATATATATATATATATATATATATATATATATATATATTGAAATAAATCTTTCCGTGCTAAGCTATTGTGTGTGAATCTTAACTACTCGGTTAATTCATATTACAAATATGCAATAATGTATGTCCTTCGGCCGCAACTTAACCAGCGTTAACTACAATCTCTGTCGCAATTCAACAAATTCCAATTCATAATAAATCAAGTATATATTTGATTTTACACTTTCATCATCGATGTACTCGAAACTTTTCAAATAACATCATTCGTACTTTGCGAAATTCACAAGAATTCCACGAAGCGAACATCATACATCAACAAATAACGAAGTATTGATTCATAATTTTAATGTCATTAAAGAAATACTGCGTAAAAGTTATGTACTTTTTAAAGCCTTTAGGGATTATTCAATTATAGTTTCAACCGTAAATCAAATGAGTTTAATTTAGCATTAACTCATTAAATCTATGTTACATCTGAAGAAAATATACATATATATATTTTCATAAAGACTGTAATAAAATTCTTTTGTACAAAATATTAATTGTGAAATTTTTTTTAACGGGTAGATAATACCCGAGAGATATATAAATTCACAATTAATATGTTACATTCTTCGAATCTGATTCAGCAAATCATCCATTATACTCCCTACTTTCACAACAATATACATTCTTTTATAGAAATCAAAACAACCATACTCATTCAAAATTTAATTACATATTCTAATTTTGAAATCTCAAAATTCAACTTGAGATATGACCAAAATCATCACTCTTAGATCCTTACATCTTACACAAGCTATATTTTGACTTCAAAACTGTGTTAGAACATCAAATGTATGTTAACGATTACAATCTGTGTTCAAACCCTTCAAAAATTTCTGAAGACACTTCGAATGATGAGCAATCGAAATGATGATCCAACCACATGTTACCCGCAGTTATGTACTCGAAAAACTCTTGAAACCAAAGTAAAAGTTTAAACAACGTATCTGCGTCAGATTCTTTGGCATTTATTAGCAAAAATAACTTTGCGACTCCTATTCAAAGTAGCCAGTTTTGTCACAGCTCCAGCAAGTCAACTTCGACTTTTCAGTCAGACTAACCTTATTATAACCTTGAGATATACACCATCGTTACCAGGAAACCTTTTACATTCCACCACATTATTAGCAGATGTACCAACAACTTCATTACCCTTTGACTTTAGCCTCTCCAAAAAGTCATTATAATTATTCATTGAAACCCCATCATTTATTCATTTGCATCTTGTAATGAGAATTGCCATACGAATCATTGGGAATTAGCAATCAGTATTTTGAAACCTCGCAGCATGTCTACGCCAACAGTTATATGTGTATATATAACGTCTATCTTCTGGACTTAATTTGAATGTGGAGTTTCTGAAAAATACTCCGAACTACGAATTGGTTCTCCGAAAAAAAAATGTTGATGAAGCAGCAAAAACTATAAACGACTTTAAACGGTAAAAGCTGGATGATAATGATGAAGTGTGCTGGCAAAGCGCAGAAAAAGAGAAATTTTGGAACTGGGAAACGGATTGAGCAAAGTAGGAAGGAGGCTGTGGACAAATTACAAAGACTGAACCTGACTTCAAAGGATTTAAAATGATTCAGTACCTGCTGAATACCTTGCTCCTGACTCTAAACCCCTGCGGACAATATTCTTCTTCATCCTCTGATATTAGAAATTCTAAAATATCATCATATCTTTCATTATAAATATCCTCCATATTTCTGAAGATATTTTCTTAATTTTTCTTATTTGAAATCATTTACCTCTTCGCGCTATCTGTATTGCATCATAAAAGAAACTATTTTAGTTTCTAAATTCTGAAACATTCAAGTTTAAAATAGGAATATTTTGAAGTAGTGTTGTGAACTGAAGCATGAATTAGTATAATATAATGACACTTGATCAATGTGATTATATTACAGTAAGTCATGCTGAGTTTCTAAATGAAACGTGATGATTCACAGATCATAACATCATCATGTGCCATGTTATACGACTCTTGTATTCTACTTAACCTCTAAAATATCAAGAAAATATTTCTTGATGATTCGGCCTTTTCCAAGGTATTCTAGTAATTTGACAAGTTAAGATCGTGCCATCACAATTTCCTTCCTAAAACATTAACAATGTTCATTCCGAAATTCATATCTGTGAATTCTGGACCATTACAAGCGGTGCTTAATCGCAAGAAGAAGAAACAAAAGGACAAAACTCCGAAATAGAAATTGGGGTATAAATTGCAGCAAATAAAAGCGAGCATTAACTGTGAATGATAATGATTATAGAAGATAGAAGCAGAGACTTTGAAATATAAGGGAACATATAAAGCCCAACGACAAACCAGAAATTATAAACCATATATATCGATGCATATAGCAATATAAAGACACGGGAGAACTAGAAACACTATAAACCTAAGAGTATAGTAGAAGTAAATAGATTCTTCCAGCGGTAGATGAAAAAGAAGAATGACCGATATGAAAGTTAGAAGTATATCGAGAATCAGAACTGGATGGAGCATATTGATGAATACTTTAAAATATGAGTTGAGGGGGAAAGAATAGAAGGTGATGAAACATGACTAGGAACTTAGAAATCAACAAATTTAACTCACACAATGGCGGAAAAAGTGAATCAAACCCTCTAGTGAATAGGTTAAGTTTTTTTTTTTGATTAATTTAGTCAAACCACAACTAAATCAAGTGTAATTAGATCAACACCTAGAGCTATTATTCACCATCTGGGTGATTTGGACTGAGAAAGAATCGAAGGAGCTCACTAGATCTGAGTGTGTGTAACAAATGAGAGGCTTAACCTAAAATGAAGAACATAAGACTTTATATACCCCTGCTGTTGACTCACCCATACGATTCATTCATCACACGTACGAGTTGGCTTCATCAGCCGTACGGGTGATCACTCACTCGTGTCTTCTCATTTAGGTTGTAATTGTGACTTAGCTCAGCATCAACCGTGCGTATGAGTCTGTCAGTCGTACTAGTAAGGCTTCACTCGTACGTCTGACTAAGTTTAACATAGTCAAACATCTAAATCTCGTTTCTGCAGTTCCTGTAACCACATACAAACACGGATAGGATAATAACGAGCAATCATGGTGGCCTGTAAATTGTTGTACCTGCAATGGACGTGGGTAGATGTCTAGGGACTTGCATAAAATGCATCAACAGAAGGTGTGAGTTGTAAGGAAACGAAGGAGGTGAATTTATAAGAAAATCTTCAACAGAACAACTAAAATGGACGATCACATTTAAAGCGGATCCTAATTCCCTTGATTACCGGAGAGTCAAATCTTATTAAGAAGATTTTCTTCAAATCCCTTAAAATCTGGGAATCAATCATATCTACGTCAGATGATAAGATGAATCTACACTTAATCATTTCACTCTTCTATGTTAGCTTCATTCGTACTCTTCATATAAATGGATTGTTTATCCAAATTATTCGCTGATGATAAAACTCCAATTTTCAGCCGTATGCATCATGAAAACATACTTATTATCATTCACGACCTTTCCACTCAAATTTCAGGACGAAATTTCTTTAACGGGTAGGTACTGTGACAACTCGGAAATTTCCAACCAAATTTAAACTTTAATCTTTATATGTTTCCGACACGATAAGCAATATTTGTTAAGTTAAATTTCAAGAATTTTAAACTATGTTCATACATTCATTCAACCTCGACCAAGTTCCAACGATTCACGAACCATTAAACGAATATGATTATATATGTATATGTGTATATATATTATAACTTGAAACGTAAATAAAATATTAGATTAAATACTTTATATGATTGTATCTGTTTCAAAATATTTATCAATGGAATTAGAAGATAAGATCAAATGATTGAATTATCAGATATATTGAATTATGATTACAAGTCTCTGTTGAAAGGCCCACGTTGATTTGAGAAATCTTTCCATTTTAACAATATTCAGAAAATAGTAAAGTGATTTATAAATAAGAACAAATTGTCAATCATTGAGAACTAGACAAAGGATAGTGGAAGATTGAATCTCATAAAGACTCGATTGATCTATTTAGTTTCAAACGTACAAAAACGTTTTCAGTTTAAAAAGAACTTTATTATTAAAACGTATATAACTTTTATAAATATCTAGAACCACTTTTGACAACTCATTACTTAACTAGTATGATAAAGATAATGATATTTATATTTTATTAAATATATATGATGATTTAAATTAATATTATATATATTTATACGCGTATTATACGTACATAGTTTTATACTTTTACTATACTTAAACTTTACCTTTACTTTATTTTTACTTTACTTTAACTTTAATAATTCACTTTAATAATTCATACTTTAATAATTCACTTTAATAATTCATACTTTAATAATTCACTTTAATAATTCATACTTTAATAATTCACTTTAATAATTCAAAAATCTATTATAAATAGAATTCAATAGGTTTCATTATTTCATAGAAACTTGAAAATATTTTTCTCTAAACTCTCTCAATCGATTTACATATATATATTTACTCCGTATTATTTCAAGATATTATTAGTATACATAAAATATTACGACGGAGTGCTGTCCGAGTGGTTTCGAAATTATTTTTCGAGTAGGATAGGATTAAGGAAATTATGGGTTATAGCTATGGAGGTGATTGAGTATGGTTCATGGGTATGCTCGTGAGGTCAATATAGTGTTTATCATTTCCGTTGCGTCTACGTACATTTCCTGCAATATTGAATCTCAATATTGATACGTGAGTACTCATAATTTAACTTTTACATACTAATAGTGTATCCCTGACTAGTGCTCGAGTATTTAGGATTATGCATGCTTGTACTTTTGATATTGCCCTTAGACAGGTTAGGTTGAATCTTGATTTAGTTACACTTGCAGTTGAGATAAGGTATAAGATATGCATGTCCTTGGAAAGCTAGCGAAAAATTAAGAACTTTTCCTTTAGATATCGAATGGTTTCGATGAACGGATTAGAAGTTATAATCAATTGAATTTTCGATATTTTTATTAAAAATGATTATTATTATCGTCGTTTTTTATCGTCGTTCTAGTTTTATCTTATTATTATGATTATTATTATCTTTATCAATAAAAGGGATTTATCATTAAAAATTGTTATTTTTTTTATTATTACTATCATTATTATCGTTAAAGTTATAATTAGTATTATTATTATTATTATTATCCAATTATTATTATTATTATTATTATTATTATTATTATTATTATTATTATTAGTATTATTATTAGTATTATTATCATTATTAATATATATATATCATTATTTAAAAATGGTTATTGTTATTGTTATTATTATTATTACTATATTATCATTAAGATAATTATTAGTATTATCGTTAATAATGTTATAGTAACTATCATTATTAATATTACTGTAATTAAAACAAATATTTGTAACACCTAATTATTTTGATTACTATTATTATCATTATTATGAACACGTTATAAAAGACGATTAAAAGCTATTAAACGAAACGATTAGGAAATAACGAGTAAGAGTATCATGATGAAATTAAAATATTATAAGATATTGATTTAGATAAAATTATCGTTCTTATTATTTTTATCATTACTATTATTATTAAAAGTATCGTTAGTATTAAAACTATCATTTTAACAAAAATTATCATTTTAGTAGAAATGTCATTGTTACTATAAAATATCATTATTATTATTATTTTAAATAGAATTATTATTTTAAAGATACTATTAAAAATTATCGTAAATATTAAAGTTATCATAATTAGAATTATCGTTTTATCATAATGTCATCTTAGTAATTATAAATATTGATATTTTTATAATAATTATTATTATTACAAAATAATACAACTTTTACTTACTATTATTATAGATATTATTTTATCAAATAAATATGTGATACAAACATATTTTACTACGTGTAATAACTTACTTTAATAATACCTATCATATTATCTTTAAGATATTAAATGAACCCTATAATTTTTATTACTTAATATATATAAAAGTATATTTTATTATATAAATTTAATATAAAATTTTATTTATTAATAAATAAATTATATTATTTACTCTAATAAATCTTTTAAAAATATTTAAAAATATAAAACGACGATATTTAAACTATATATTAATCATGTATAGATTTTTGGAAATTATTTTGAGTCAAATTTACTTTTGTTGACTTTTGCATATTAGTCTCGAGCATTAGGATTGTGGTACACTATGACTTGACCTAATTTGTTAGACAAATATTGACCAACACATAAATATATATAATTAATTTAGGTTCGTGAATCCGAGGCCAACCTTGCACTTGTTCAATGACGTTATATGTATTTTTACTACGAAATACAGTATGGTGAGTTTCATTTGCCTTTTTACCCTTTATATTTTTGGGACTGAGAATACATGCGCTTTTATAAATGTTTGACAAAATAGACACAAGTAATTAAAACTACATTCTATGGTTGAATTATCGAAATATAATATGCCCCTTTTTATTAAAGTCTGGTAATCTAAGAATTAGGGAACAGACACCCTAATTGACGCGAATCCTAAAGATAGATCTATTGGGCCTCACAAACCCCATCCAAAGTACCGAATGCTTTAGTACTTCGAAATTTATATCATGTCCGAAGGAGGATCCCGGAATGATAGGGGATATTCTTATATGTATCTAGTTAATGTCGGTTACCAGGTGTTCACCATATGAATGATTATTTTTGTCTCTATGCATGGGACATATATTTATGAGAACTGGAAATGAAATTATTGTGGTATATTAAAATGATGGAAATAAATGATTATGATAAACTAATGAACTCACCAACCTTTTGGTTGACACTTTAAAGCATGTTTATTCTCAGGTGTTAAAGAAATCTTCCGCTGTGCATTTGCTCATTTTAGAGATATTACTTGGAGTCATTCATGGCATATTTTGAAAGACGTTGCATTCGAGTCGTTGAAATTCATCAAGATTATTATTAAGTCAATTATAGTTGGATGTACTATGAAATGGTATGCATGCCGTCAACTTTCGTTGTAAAGAAAGTTTGTCTTTTAGAAACGAATGCAATGTTTGTAAAATGTATCATATAGAGGTCAAATACCTCGCGATGAAATCAACTATTGTGAATCGTTTATAATGTATATGAACGGGTCCTTTTAGTTGGTATCAGAGCGGTGGTCTTAGCGAACCAGGTCTGCATTAGTGTGTCTAACTGATAAGTCGATAGGATGCATTAGTGAGTCTGGACTTCGACCGTGTCTGCATGTCAAAAGTTTTGCTTATCATTTTGTGTCGAAAATTAACTACTTATCATCCTCAGGAAATTACATGCTTATCATTTTTAGTCTAAGACACGTCTTGCTGCATTAATTGCATGAATAGTGTATAGACAAAAATTCATATCTTAGCATATCTGCTAAATCATATCTTATCGTATCTGTTACTTTAAACTTTGCCTGACATATCCCGTAAAGTCCTCCGTAATCTACGAAATCTTTTGATCTCTATATATATATATATATATATATATATATATATATATATATATATATATATATATATATATATATATATATATATATATATATATATATTATATGTAATTAGAATACCATCCGTTAGCCAAAATCATTTTATATCGAAAAAAAAAAATTTCTTTATCCAATCGTACGAAATGGAATTCGTCATCAGTTCAAGTCACTCAGATTCCGAAATGGAATCCCATTCAAGCTCCGAAAGCAGTGTGACCGGAATAGATCAACCAATCAGTCATCACCTATTCTGGATGAATTGGGGATGGATTCGTAGCCTCCTCAATCATTGGAGACAAGAAGAAGGTGATCCCTTCCATCCACCACATTGCCCTCTTGATGAAGAACCTGAAGCACTTACCGGCGAACCTGTCCGAAACACCATTTTCTCGCTCATTTCCAGAGTATCTCGTCACGATTATATATTACATCAAATTTTAGATTTTATTTATCCGCTCGTCCGAACCAACAATCATCCCGGTGTAATAGAAGAAGTCAACGAGCTTCGCGCTCGGGTAGTGGCTTTGGAGAATATGGTGCAGAGATTACAAACACCAGCAGCAGCATCAGCAGCATAACCAGTACCACCATCATCAACGCCAACAGTACCATTACCACCTCCAACCACAACCGCGTCGTAAACCTCAACTTCACAATCTATCCCACGAGCATCAACGTCATACGCACCATAGATACCAAGGAGTACCAACAACAATAACTGACGAAGTATTAATTCATAACTTCATTGGAGAAACATTCCGCGGCGATTATGTAATCTCAAAAGTCTTAGAGATAATTTAATCTAGCCCTAACCATAAATCAGTTAAGCGAACCAAAATGATAGAAGGAAGAGTAGAAACCCTGACAAAAATGGTGTGTGATTAACAAGCTAAACTTGCTTTACCAACAGCATCAACAGTACCGTCAGCGTTACCAGCATCGTCAGTACAGTCAACATCCGAATCAACAACACAGATAACATCACAAACTCCATCAGTTCAAGAATCAATGTGGACATCATTACGAATCAATAACGTGTATATTGTATCAACGAGTTATGAAGAATTATCTCATTCCCTCTGAAGAAATTATATGTATATATATATATATATATATATATATATATATATATATATATATATATATATATATATATATATATATATATATATATATATATATATATATATATATATATATATATATATATATATATATATATATATATATATATATATATATATATATATATATTGAAATAAATCTTTCCGTGCTAAGCTATTGTGTGTGAATCTTAACTACTCGGTTAATTCATATTACAAATATGCAATAATGTACATCCTTTGGCCGCAACTTAACCAGCGTTAACTACAATCTCTGTCGCAATTCAACAAATTCCAATTCATAATAAATCAAGTATATATTTGATTTTACACTTTCATCATCGATGTACCCGAAACTTTTCAAATAACATCATTCGTACTTTGCGAAATTCACAAGAATTCCACGAAGCGAACATCATACATCAACAAATAACGAAGTATTGATTCATAATTTCAATGTCATTAAAGAAATACTGCGTAAAAGTTATGCACTTTTTAAAGCCTTTAGGGATTATTCAATTCTAGTTTCAACCGTAAATCAAATGAGTTTAATTTAACATTAACTCATTAAATCTATGTTACATATGAAGAAAATATACATATATATATTTTCATAAAGACTGTAATAAAATTCTTTTGTACAAAATATTAATTGTGAAATTTTTTTTAACGGGTAGGTAATACCCGAGAGATATATAAATTCACAATTAATATGTTACATTCTTCGAATCTGATTCAGCAAATCATCCATTATACTCCCTACTTTCACAACAATATACATTCTTTTATAGAAATCAAAACAACCATACTCATTCAAAATTTAATTACATATTCTGATTTTGAAATCTCAAAATTCAACTTGAGATATGACCAAAATCATCACTCTTAGATCCTTACATCTTACACAAGCTATATTTTGACTTCAAAACTGTGTTAGAACATCAAATGTATGTTAACGATTACAATCTGTGTTCAAACCCTTCGAAAATTTCTGAAGACACTTCGAATGATGAGCAATCGAGATGATGATCCAACCACATGTTACCCGCAGTTATGTACCCGAAAAACTCTTGAAACCAAAGTAAAAGTTTAAACAACGTATCCGCGTAAGATTCTTTGGCATTTATTAGCAAAAATAACTTTGCGACTCCTATTCAAAGTAGCCAGTTTTGTCACAGCTCCAGCAAGTCAACTTCGATTTTTCAGTCAGACTAACCTTATTATAACCTTGAGATATACACCATCGTTACCAGGAAACCTTTTACATTCCACCACATTATTAGCAGATGTACCAATAACTTCATTACCCTTTGACTTTAGCCTCTCCAAAAAGTCATTATAATTATTCATTGAAACCCCATCATTTATTCATTTGCATCTTGTAATGAGAATTGCCATACGAATCATTGGGAATTAGCAATCAGTATTTTGAAACCTCGCAGCATGTCTACGCCAACAGTTATATGTGTATATATAACGTCTATCTTCTGGACTTAATTTGAATGTGAAGTTTCTGAAAAATACTCCAAACTACGAATTGGTTCTCCGAAAAAAAAATGTTGATGAAGCAGCAAAAACTATAAACGACTTTAAACGGTAAAAGCTGGATGATAATGATGAAGTGTGCTGGCAAAGCGCAGAAAAAGATAAATTTTGGAACTGGGAAACGGATTGAGCAAAGTAGGAAGGAGGCTGTGGACAAATTACAAAGACTGAACCTGACTTCAAAGGATTTAAAATGATTCAGTACCTGCTGAATACCTTGCTCCTGACTCTAAACCCCTGCGGACAATATTCTTCATCATCCTCTGATATTAGAAATTCTAAAATATCATCATATCTTTCATTATAAATATCCTCCATATTTCTGAAGATATTTTCTTAATTTTTCTTATTTGAAATCATTTACCTCTTCGCGCTATCTGTATTACATCATAAAAGAAACTATTTTAGTTTCTAAATTCTGAAACATTCAAGTTTAAAATAGGAATATTTTGAAGTAGTGTTGTGAACTGAAGCATGAATTAGTATAATATAATGACACTTGATCAATGTGATTATATTACAGTAAGTCATGCTGAGTTTCTAAATGAAACGTGATGATTCACAGATCATAACATCATCATGTGCCATGTAATCTCTAAAGTCTTAGAGATAATCTAATCTAGCCCTAACCATAAATCAGTTAAGCGAACCAAAATGATAGAAGGAAGAGTAGAAACCCTGATAAAAATGGTGTGTGATTAACAAGCTAAACTTGCTTTACCAACAGCATCAACAGTACCGTCAGCGTTACCAGCATCGTCAGTACAGTCAACATCCGAATCAACAACACAGATAACATCACAAACTCCGTCAGTTCAAGAATCACTGTGGACATCATTACGAATCAATAACGTGTATATTGTATCAACGAGTTATGAAGAATTAACTCATTCCCTCTGAAGAAATTATATGTATATTATATATATATATATATATATATATATATATATATATATATATATATATATTAAAATAAATCTTTCCGTGCTAAGCTATTGTGTGTGAATCTTAACTACTCGGTTAATTCATATTACAAATATGCAATAATGTACGTCCTTCGGCCGCAACTTAACCAGCATTAACTACAATCTCTGTCGCAATTCAACAAATTCCAATTCATAATAAATCAAGTATATATTTGATTTTACACTTTCATCATCGATGTACCCGAAACTTTTCAAATAACATCATTCGTACTTTGCGAAATTCACAAGAATTCCACGAAGCAAACATCATACATCAACAAATAACGAAGTATTGATTCATAATTTCAATGTCATTAAAGAAATACTGCGTAAAAGTTATGTACTTTTTAAAGCCTTTAGGGATTATTCAATTCTAGTTTCAACCGTAAATCAAATGAGTTTAATTTAACATTAACTCATTAAATCTATGTTACATCTGAAGAAAATATACATATATATATTTTCATAAAGACTGTAATAAAATTCTTTTGTATAAAATATTAATTGTGATGACCCGGAAATTTCTGACCAAATTTAAACTTAATCTTTGTATGATTAACATTTTCGACACGATAAGCAAAGTCTGTAAAACTGAATCTCAAAATTTTTGAACTACTTTTATATATTTAAATACCCTTTGGTTGTTTTCGACGATTCGCGAACAATTATATGTAAATAGATACATATATACTATAACTTGAAAAGTTAACAATGTATTAATTGTTTGATACCGTACATTAAACTTATTGGTTTAAATATCTATTTGAATATATATGATAAGTTGAAATACTTATTATTAAAATTTATTTATAAATAACTTCTAATGTGTATTTAAAAACTGATTTATGTATATTAAAAAGATATATACATATATATAATTTCAAGTTATTTAGTAAACGATAGTAACATTCGTTTATTGATTCGATAGATATTCAGATAAGTTAACTAAAGCGTTTAAGATGAACCAGTATGCTACAGTATTTTCAAATTGCTACAGTACCCAAAATGCTACAGTGTTTTCAAAAATCACTACTTGCTACAGTGAAATTTATACATTTATTGACCAACATATGTTCTCTAGGTTGAGATCTACGATTATTTTGTAATCCGAGTTTCGGTCACATTTTGGTGGACGACTTTATATGCTGCTAAGGTGAGTTTCATTTGCTCCCTTTTTATTTACATTTTTGGGACTGAGAATACATGCGAATGCTTTTATAACCATTTTATGAAATTGATATAAATGCTAAACTGATTTGATGTGAGTTTCATTTGCTCCCTTTTTATTTACATTTTTAGGACTGAGAATACATGCGAATGCTTTTATAACCATTTTATGAAATTGATATAAATGCTAAACTGATTTGATGTGAGTTTCATTTGCTCCCTTTTTATTTACATTTTTGGGACTGAGAATACATGCGAATGCTTTTATAACCATTTTATGAAATTGATATAAATGCTAAACTGATTTGATGTGAGTTTCATTTGCTCCCTTTTTATATACATTTTTGGGACTGAGAATACATGCGAATGCTTTATAACCATTTTATGAAATTGATATAAATGCTAAACTGATTTGATGTGAGTTTCATTTGCTCCCTTTTTAATTGTTTTTGCAATATATATTTTTGGGCTGAGAATACATGCACTTATTTTAAACGCAATGGATACAAGTACATACTAAATTCTACACTGAGTTTGAACCGAAAATCTCTTAGCTTTGGTAACTAGTAACTGCCAGTTATAAGAACTGGTGGGCGCGAGTAGTAGTATATGGATCCATAGGGCTTGATATCCCCGTCCGAGCTAGAGCGCTAGCCTTTTAACGGACGTATGCTATTTGAGAAGCGTACACGTTGGTTTGCGTGTATTATTAAGATGATTATACAAAGGGTACAAATTATATATACGTTAAGTTTAGCTACCAGGGTGCTCAATTTTTTAGAATATTTTGATAAACGTTTCTGGATGAAATAACTGAAATCTTATGATCCACTTTTATATACAGATTATGCGAAACACTAAAACTATGAACTCACCAACCTTTGTGTTGACACTTGTTAGCATGTTTATTCTCAGGTTCCTAGAAGTCTTCCGCTGTTTGCTTATATGTTAGACAAGCTATGTGCATGGAGTCGTACATGGCATATTTATCAAGGAAACGTTGCATTCACCAAATCATCACCATGTATCTTATTTTGACTGCATCGTCAATGGAAGTACTATTGTAAACTTATTTACGGTGATTTTCTATATGTAAAAATCATCAGATGTTGAAAACCTTTGATTTAAATATTCATTTATGGTGTGCCTTTTCAAAAGAATGCAATGTTTACAAAACGTATCATATAGAGGTCAAATACCTCGCAATGAAATCGATGAATGACGTGTTCGTCCATATGGATTTGGAGCGATCATCACAGTTGGTATCAGAGCGTTGGTCCTAGTGAACCAGGTCTTGCATGAGTGTGTTTAACTGATAGTTGTTAGGATGAATCAGTAAGTCTGGACTTCGACCGTGTCTGCATGTCAAAAGTTTTGCTTATCATTTCTTGTCAAAAATTACCTGCTTATCATTCCTAGTCTAGACACGTTTTACTGCATTGATTGCATAAATAGTGTATAGACAAAATTCATATCTTAGCGTATCTGTTACTATAAACTTTTCCTGACATCTTCCGAAAATTTCTCCGTGATTTATGGAATTTGGTATTATATATACATATGTAAATTATGTATTGAAGAATACCAAACTAAATTCTATAATCTAATTCATATCAAAAATCATCTCCCTAATTATACAAGATGGATCCCGTATCTAGTTCAAATTCCTTAAACTCTTACAGCTATTCCGATATGGATATTCACCTGAATTCCGAAAATAGTGTAACCGGAATGGATCAACCAATTAGCCATCATCTATTTTGGATGAATTGGGGATGGGTTCGTAGTCTACTTAATTATTGGAGACAAGAAGAAGGTGATCCCTTCCATCCACCACATTGCCCTCTTGGCGAAGAACCTGAAGCACTTACCGGCGAACCTGTTCGTAATACCATTTTCTCTCTCATCTCCAGAATATCTCGTCATGATCATATACTCTCTCAAATCCTGGATCTTATTCATCCGCTCGTCCGAACCGCCAATCATCCCAGTGTAGTAGAAGAAGTCAACGAGCTTCGCGCTCGGGTAGTGGCTTTGAAGAATATGGTGCAAAGGTTACAAGCACCAGCAGAATCACCGGCATCAATAGTACCACCGACAACAACACCAACAGTACCATTACCACTACCAACAACATCCGCACCGCAAGCCTCAACATCACAATATGTACCTTGAACATCAACATCATACGCATCGTAGTTACCAAGAAATACCAGCAACAATAACCGATGAAGTATTAACTCATTTCCCCTGAAGAAATTTTATGTATATTTAATATATATGAATTTTGAAATCAAAATAAATCTTTTCGTACTAAGCTATTACGTGTGAATCTTAACTGGTAGGTACTACTCGGTTAGTTCATATTACTAATATGCAATGATGTACATCCTTCCTTAACAACTTAACCATTGTTAACTACAATCTATGTTTCAACTTAATGAATTCAATTTCATAATAAACCAAGTGTATTATTCAATTACATAATTGATTTTACATTTTCATTTTCGATGTACTCGAAACTTTCCAAAAAAACATCATCTGTGCCTTGTAAGGTTCACAAAAATTCCACGAGCACCAACATCCTTCACCGAGGAATATCAATAAGAATAAATAATGAAGTGTTGATTTCATTAGTAAAAAAAAACTCCGCAAAGATTATGTAATCTTTAATGTTTTAGAGATTAATCATTTCTAAGTCAAGCCGAAAATTAAATGAGCTTAATATGATATTAACTCATTAAATCTGTGTTACATCTGAAGAAAATATACATACATATATTTTCATAAAGATGGTAATAAAAATTCTTTTGTACAAAGCATTAATTGTAAAAATCTTTTACGGGTAGGTAGTACCCGGGAAATATTTAAGTTTGCAATTAATATGTTACACTGTACATTCTTCAACTTTGATTCAAAAATTATTAACAATACTCACAACGATATACAATCATTTTCATACAAATTCAATTACATATTCTGATATTGACGGATCAGAATCCAAGTCAAGATTTAACAAGTGACATCGTTCTTAGATCTCTACATCTTTCAAAGCTATACTTTGACTTCAAAAATATGCAAGATCCTTTAGCATTGTTTTTGACGAAAATAACCTTGTAATTCCTTTTCAAAGTATCCAGTATTATCAACCATTCAACCAATCAACGACGACCTTTCAGACTTGTAATTTTGGCATATACGTTTTTGTTACTGGGGAACCTTTCATGTTGCACCACATTAACAGTAAAGGTACCAGCAAATTCATTAATCTGTGACGTAAAGTCTCTCCAAAAAAAAAAACCCATAATAATTGTTCATTGAAATCCTATCATGTACTCATCCACATCTTGTAACGGTAATTGCCATTACAACTACCGGGAATTAACAATCAGTATTTTGAATCTCGCAGCATTTTCTACGACAACAGTTATATATAGATAACATCGATCTTCTAGACTTACAGATTTCGAATGTGAAGTTTTTGAAAAACACCTTAAACTACGAACTAGTTCTCGAAATCTTAAAAAAATGCTGATGAAGTAGCAAAAACTGTAAACGACCTTAACAGTAAAAAGTTTGATGATAAAGGATAGTGTGCTGGCAAAGCTCAGAAAAAGAGAAAGTTTGGAACTGGAAAATGGATTGAGCAAAGTATGAAATAGGCTGTGGATAAATCACAAGGACGAAATCTGCCTTCAAAGAATCTAAATGATTCAGTATCTGCTGAAGCCATTAACGAATACCTTGCTTCCGAATCTAAACCCTTACGAACAATATTCTTCATCATCCTCTGATATTAGAAATTCTAAGATATCATCGTATCTTTCATTATAAATATCCTCCATATTTCTGGAGATAATTTCATAATCATTCGTATCGGAAATCAATTTTCTCCTTGCGATATCTGTGTTACATCATAAAAGAAACTATTTTAGTTTCTAAATTCTGAAACTTTCAATTTTAAAATATGAATATTTTGGAAGTGGTGTTGGGAGCTGAAGCATGAGTTAGTATAATATAATGACACTTGATCAACGTGATTATATTACAGTAAGTCATGTTGAGTTTCTAATGGAACGTGACAAAGGTTCACAGATCACACCCTCATCATGAACCATGTTACATAACTCTTTCATTCTATATAATCTCTAAAAATATCAAGAAAATATTTTCTTAATGATTCGGTCTTTTTCGAGGTATTCTGGTAATTTGACAAGTCAGATTGTGCTATTACCATTTCTTTCTTAGAACATTAGTTATGTTCATCTGAAACTTCATACCTACGAATTCTGGACCATTATTCGTGTGACTTAAAGTCGGGAAGAGAAAATGAAAGCATGAAGCTACAAAATATAATGGAAAATATGAAGCCCGAAAACAACCCCGAAATTACAAACCGTGTATATCAATGCGTATAGCAATATAAAGACACGAGAGAATGAAAAACAATATAACCCCAAGGTAATAGTAGAAAAAATAACCTCCTCTGGTGGCAGATGAAAAAGAAGAATGAATGATACGATAGCTAAGAAAATATCAAGAAACGGAACTGGATTAAGCATTTTCACAATCTATTAGGAAGTATGAAATAAGGAAGAAGATTATACGAGTGGTGAAAATAAATGAAACGGAAGAGGTCAATTTATAGCAAAATATCAGACATAGCAATCGAGGCAGATTACACATTTAATCAAAGAAAATCCTAATTTCCGCAAATTCTGAAGAATCAAATCTTATTTAGATTATGAAGATTTTATATTCCTTAAAATCCGGAAATCAATTGTTACTACATCAAGAGATAAGACGCGTCTCTATTCTCCATTTCACTTGATTACGATAACTTCTCTCATACGCTTCGAGTAATTGGATTGTTGTATCTATATTATTCAACCGTGATAAAACTCTAGTTATAGACTCATATTCGTCATGAAAACATTTTTATTGTTAGCCATGACGACCTCACTCAAATTTCGGGACGAAATTTCTTTAACGGGTAGGTACTGTGATGACCCGGAAATTTCTGACCAAATTTAAACTTAATCTTTGTATGATTAACATTTTCGACACGATAAGCAAAGTCTGTAAAACTGAATCTCAAAATTTTTGAACTACTTTTATATATTTAAATACCCTTCGGTTGTTTTCGACGATTCGCAAACAATTATATGTAAATAGATACATATATACTATAACTTGAAAAGTTAACAATGTATTAATTGTTCGATACCGTACATTAAACTTATTGGTTTAAATATCTATTTGAATATATATGATAAGTTGAAATACTTATTATTAAAATTTATTTATAAATAACTTCTAATGTGTATTTAAAAACTGATTTATGTATATTAAAAAGATATATACATATATATAATTTCAAGTTATTTAGTAAACGATAGTAACATTCGTTTATTGATTCGATTGATATTCAGATAAGTTAACTAAAGCGTTTAAGATGAACCAGTATGCTACAGTATTTTCAAATTGCTACAGTACCCAAAATGCTACAGTGTTTTCGAAAATCACTACTTGCTACAGTGAAATTGAATTTGCTACAGTGAATTTAATATAATATATAATTAATTATATAAATTAATTATATTATATTTATAATTAAATAATATGTCGATAAACAACGAGACAAAAATTTGTGAGCTGTAAATCCTTCCTATGCGATCGCATGGGAAATGTGCTTGAAGGCCATGCGATCGCATGGCAGTCTGTATCTGGCCACATCTATAAATTCGAGCGTTTTTCTGATTTCTGATGCACTACAACTCTTATCTATCTCTCTCGTATTATATTTATATATATTATTATTATTATTATTATTAAGATTAATATTATTATTATTATTATTATTATTATTATTATTATTGTTATTATTATTATTATTATTATTATTATTACATAAAATATTACGAAGAGGTTATGGGCGTGTCACTTTCAAAATGGGTTTTCGAGCGGGATAGAGATAAGAAAACTATGGGTTATAGCTATGGCCGTTATGGATAATGTTCAAGGGTATTGTTCTCAAGTCAAACCTAGTGTTTATCATCTTCGCTGCGTCTACGTACTTTTCTGAAATATTGAATCACAATATTGATACGTAAGCATTTATATTTTATCTTTTATAAATTAATAGTGTATCCATGTCTAGTGCTCGAGTATATATGTTTATGCATGCTTGTATACTAAATTTCGTCGTTAAACAGTTTATAATGAATCACTAATTAAATACATATACTACTGGCAAAATGTATATGATATACATGTTTTTGGAAAGCTGGCAAAAAATCAATAACTTTTCATTTAGATATCGAATAGTTTCGATGAATGGATTAAAAGATATGATCAACTGAATTATGATTGACGTTAATCGAAATTGCTTTTGAATCTGCAATTAAGATTTAAACAACTTGTTTACGAGATTGATAAAGTGAACTTTTAAATATTACCAACCGAGTAAATGAATCCTTATATAAGGTACGTCTCCTTTGTTGAACTATTGTCAAAATTGACTTTTTGAAACAACATTGGATAACTTTTGTATGTCGAAATCGAGCATTAGGATTGTGATACACTATGACCTGACCTAGCTTGATAGACATTTATTGACCAACATATGTTCTCTAGGTTGAGATCTACGATTATTTGGTAATCCGAGTTTCGGTCACATTTTGATGGACGACTTTATATGCTGCTAAGGTGAGTTTCATTTGCTCCCTTTTTATTTACATTTTTGGGACTGAGAATACATGCGAATGCTTTTATAACCATTTTATGAAATTGATATAAATGCTAAACCGATTTGATGTGAGTTTCATTTGCTCCCTTTTTATTTACATTTTTGGGACTGAGAATACATGCGAATGCTTTTATAACCATTTTATGAAATTGATATAAATGCTAAACTGATTTGATGTGAGTTTCATTTGCTCCCTTTTTATTTACATTTTTGGGACTGAGAATACATGCGAATGCTTTTATAACCATTTTATGAAATTGATATAAATGCTAAACTGATTTGATGTGAGTTTCATTTGCTCCCTTTTTATTTACATTTTTGGGACTGAGAATACATGCGAATGCTTTTATAACCATTTTATGAAATTGATATAAATGCTAAACTGATTTGATGTGAGTTTCATTTGCTCCCTTTTTAATTGTTTTTGCAATATATATTTTTGGGCTGAGAATACATGCACTTTATTTTAAACGCAATGGATACAAGTACATACTAAATTCTACACTGAGTTTGAACCGAAAATCTCTTAGCTTTGGAAACTAGTAACTGCCAGTTATAAGAACTGGTGGGCGCGAGTAGTAGTATATGGATCCATAGGGCTTGATATCCCCGTCTGAGCTAGAGCGCTAGCCTTTTAACGGACGTATGCTATTTGAGAAGCGTACACGTTGGTTTGCGTGTATTATTAAGATGATTATACAAAGGGTACAAATTATATATACGTTAATTTTAGCTACCAGGGTGCTCAATTTTTTAGATTATTTTGATAAACGTTTCTTGATGAAATAACTGAAATCTTGTGATCCACTTTTATATACAGATTATGCGAAACACTAAAACTATGAACTCACCAACCTTTGTGTTGACACTTGTTAGCATGTTTATTCTCAGGTTCCTAGAAGTCTTCCGCTGTTTGCTTATATGTTAGACAAGCTATGTGCATGGAGTCTTACATGGCATATTTATCAAGGAAACATTGCATTCACCAAATCATCACCATGTATCTTATTTTGACTGCATCGTCAATGGAAGTACTATTGTAAACTTATTTACGGTGATTTTCTATATGTAAAAATCATCAGATGTCGAAAACCTTTGATTTAAATATTTATTTATGGTGTGCCTTTTCAAAAGAATGCAATGTTTACAAAACGTATCATATAGAGGTCAAATACCTCGCAATGAAATCGATGAATGACGTGTTCGTCCATATGGATTTGGAGCGATCGTCACATTAATTGTGAAATTTTTTTTAACGGGTAGGTAATACCCGAGAGATATATAAATTCACAATTAATATGTTACATTCTTTGAATCTGATTCAGCAAATCATCCATTATACTCCCTACTTTCACAACAATATACATTCTTTTATAGAAATCAAAACAACCATACTCATTCAAAATTTAATTACATATTCTGATTTTGAAATCTCAAAATTCAACTTGAGATATGACCAAAATCATCACTCTTAGATCCTTACATCTTACACAAGCTATATTTTGACTTCAAAACTGTGTTAGAACATCAAATGTATGTTAACGATTACAATCTGTGTTCAAACCCTTCGAAAATTTCTGAAGACACTTCGAATGATGAACAATCGAGATGATGATCCAACCACATGTTACCCGCAGTTATGTACCCGAAAAACTCTTGAAACCAAAGTAAAAGTTTAAACAACGTATCCGCGTCAGATTCTTTGGCATTTATTAGCAAAAATAACTTTGCGACTCCTATTCAAAGTAGCCAGTTTTGTCACAGCTCCAGCAAGTCAACTTCGACTTTTCAGTCAGACTAACCTTATTATAACCTTGAGATATACACCATCGTTACCAGGAAACCTTTTACATATTTTTATCTTTGGGTCCAATATTCCTCACTTTTTAGGGTAGAGGTCGTGCTTGATCATGCGTAGCCTTTTACATATTTTCTTAAAAGAAATCTTTTGACACAAAACATTAGTTTCAGCTTAATCGTTCCATTCTAATAAATGTTCCAAAAACCGATTTCTAGCAATTTTATTAGATCTTTTAGGCAAAAACAAAGTAAGAATTTTTCAAAATTACCCAATATCCATTGCTTAATTACTTTTTGGACCAAAGAATTTTTCAAAACTTGACGTTTTATGGTCACTTGACTTTAAAACTTCGACCTTTAAAAACCTTACCCATTACCCCACACTTAGAAGAACATTGTCCCTAATGTTCTCTAGAAAGAATATTTTGATACTTTATAAATTAAGGACATTGACTTCTAAAATTTTAAGTTAGTTGCGGGGGTTACCCCACACTTAGAGATTTTAGTGCATTATAATTGAAATAGGTTTGAGGAAGGATTACTTCCCTATGGTCGTGTTACTTTCCTAGTGCTGGGCCTTCCTACGGTCAATCTCCTACATACCAGTCTGTTTTGATAATATTTCTGCATGAGGAACAAAAAGAGAAAGGCAGCATTTTCACTATATATAATTTTTTATTACAATGCTTCAAAAAGATAAAAATAAAATAAAGATAAAGTAGTCTATGGGATACTATCCTGGTCAATGCATTGTGTCGGCTCTGCGAAGTATCTAAAGATCTCATCATCCTCTAGGTTCGGCAAGTACTCGAGAGGTTGCCCTATATCCAACTCAGGGCCAAGTAAAGAATCTAGACATAAGTCTGTCGGCATCTCCAGGTGGGATAAGTCTGGGAAAGGCTCCTCGTCAGGTATGCTCCCAGTGATCTCAAATGCCTGGGCCATTGGTGGTTCCACTGAATTAGGAATAGTGACTAGGTGACAACCCTCTGGTAACTCACTGACTGGAACTGGCTCGGTGACTGGAGCAGGTGGGAGTTATGGGAATAGGAGTAGCATGTGCAGGCATAGCAGCTGAGGTAACTGAGTGAACTGAGGCCGGTGTGGAACGCCTGTGCATAGCTCGTCGTGTTGGCTGAACACAGCGTGCTAGCCTAAATGAAGATGGGCCCAGAGTACTGCGTGGCATCCCCTCGCGCTGGAGGTATGCTCTCAGAGCTCTGTCGAGTCTCTGCTGATCTCTGAGTAGTGCCCATGCAGCATCAGGGTCACTCAAAGTGGCTCCGTAATGTATCACTATCTTTGGCTCATGCGTATCTGGCAACTGTGTGTGCTCGGCTGGTCTCCTGGCTAAACGTCTAGATCGTCGGACGGGAGGAGCTAGCAGTGCTGTGCCGTTATCCTCCTCAACGCTCTCTAATATCAAACGCATTGGGCCTAATTGCCCTGTTGATGGCCTGTTCTGATCAGCACTGCTTCCGGAAGAGTAAACTACAGGAGTCCTCCTCCTGCGAACGGGAATGTAAGCTGATGCTCCTAAACTTCGCATTTCGCCTAAACACATTCAACAAACTTGTAAGCACTAAGCGCAAGTATGGCGCTTAGTTGTTAGTACACATAGGTAATATCTGAAGACTGAAAATAATAAAAAAAAAATAAAAATAATTATTAAAAAGGATAAGCAAGGGGTGCCTCCCAAGAGCGCTTTGTTTATCAAGTCGTTACAGCTCAACTTTTCCTTGTCAGATCTTCAGAATGGATCAAAGGAGAAGAGATGCTCCTCCTTATCGTGGTCTTCTAGATAAGCTTTCAACCGGTGACCGTTGACCTTGAAATTACCAGTAGGTCCTTTCAATTCCACGGCTCCGTGTGGAAAAGCGTGTACAAATTTGTATGGGCCACTCTATCTTGATCTAAATTTTTCGGCGAACTTCTTGAACCGAGAATTGAAGAGAAGAACTTTATCTCCAGGGGTGAACTTTGTAGGAATTAATTTTGCATCATGCGTAAGCTTTGTTCGTTCCTAGTAGATGTATGACGTTTCATATACTTGGTCTCTCAATTCGGCGAGTTTGTTCATTTGCATTTTCCTATGTCTTCCGATAACTGAAGGATCGAGGTTGCAGGTCTTCAGCGCCCAGAGTTTTATATTCAAGTTCTAGCAGAAGGTGACAAGCTTTTCCATAGATCATGCGGTAGGGTGTAGTTCCTAGAGGGTTCTTGTAGGCAGTCCGGAATGCCCATAGAGCATCATCTAGCTTCTCGGCCCATTTATTTCCATGATGGCCGACAGTTCATTCCAAGATTCTTTTGAGTGCTCTGTTCGTGACCTCTGCTTGTCCGTTGGTCTGCGGATGATAGTCAGTGAACATCTTGTGGGTAACTCCGTATTGTTGCATCACCTTCATAAACTGAGTGTTACAGAAGTGTGTGCCTCTATCACTTATTATCGCATGGGGAGCTCCAAATCTGCAGAAGAGTCTCTTCAGGAAATTTGTGACGACTTTGGCATCATTAATCGAAAATGCTTGAGCTTCGACCCATCTGGAGACGTAATCTACTGCTACGAGGACATATTCTTTCCCGTTAGACTTTGGGAACGGGCCCATGAAATCTAATCCCTATATATCGAAGATCTCGCAAGCTTGGATATTAGTCCGAGGCATCTCGTTCTTTATAGAGATAATGCCTTGCCTTTGGCATGCGTCGCAATGCTTTATAAGCTCGTGCGCATCTCGAAATATAGATGGCCAATAAAATCATGATTTGTAGACTTTTCTCGCGGTTAAATTTGCTCCATGATGACCTCCAGTTGGTCTATGATGACATTGGCGAAGAATCCCTGCTGCTTTCTTTTCATCTACGCACCTCCTGATTATCTGATCAGGGCAAATTCTAAACAGGTAGGGATCTTCCCAGTAGTAGTACTTGGCATCCCTGAAGAACTTCCTTCTTCGGGAGGTACTCATTCCCTTTTGTACTACTCCGGCAACTAAGTAGTTGGCCATGTCGGCATACCAAGGAGTGTCAGTAAATTGTGATCCTATGTGAGTTTGTCCTAAACTCATAAGCTGTTCTTCCAAAAATTTATCTCTGATATCTTGTTCTGCAAGTTTTTCCATCGTTGGGTACTCCACATGACTAAGATGATCTGATGTGACGTTCTCTGCTCCTTTCTTGTATTTAATGTCAATGTCGAATTCTTGAAGGAGTAAGATCCATCGTAGGAGTCTTGGTTTTGGGTCTAGCTTTGTGAATAGATATTTGAGGCCTGAATGATCTGTATAGACTGTAGTCTTGGACAGAATGAGATAGGAATGAAATTTGTCGAAGGCGAATACTACGGCTAGCAGCTCCTTCTCCGTGGTAGTGTAATTCTCTTGAACTCCGGTTAAGGTTTTGCTTGCGTAATAGATTGGATGAAAGTGTTTATCTACCCGTTGTCCAAGCACTGATCCAACTGTGAAATCACTCGCATCACACATGATCTCAAAGGGTAGACTCTAATCAGGAGCTATCATGATTGGTGCATGTGTTAGCTGCTCTTTCTGATAGTTGAATACTTTTCGACATTCTTCATCGAAGACAAACGGGACTTCCTTTCCTAGGAGACGACTGAGAGGTCGTGTGACCCTTGAAAAATCCTTAATGAAACATCGGTAGAAACCGGCGTGTCCTAGGAAACTCCTTACCGCTCTTACTGTGGTAGGTTCCGGAAGTTTAGTAATGGTCTCAATCTTAGCCTTATCAACTTCTATTCCTGCTTTCGAGATCTTAAGTCCTAAAACTATCCCTTCTTTTACCATGAAGTGACATTTTTCCCAATTCAGAACTAAATTTGACTCTTCACACCGGGTGAGCATCTTGTCAAGGTTTGAAAGGCACGAATCAAAGGTATTACCAAAGACTGAGAAGTCGTCCATGAAGACTTTCATACAACGCTTAATCATGTCGTGGAATATTGCCACCATGCATTGCAGAAATGTAGCTGGTGCATTACATAACCCAAAGGGCATGCGTCGATAAGCAAATGTTCCATAAGGACAGGTGAAATGTCCCGTTCATATTGATTATAAACATTGCATATTAATTGATTTCGTTGCGAGGTTTTGACCTCTATATGAGACGTTTTTCAAGACTGCATTCATTTTTAAAACAACCATAACCTTTATTTTATCAATAAAGGTTTTTAAAGCATTACGTAGATTATCAAATAATGATAATCTAAAATACACTGTTTACACATGACCATTACATAATGGTTTACAATAGAAATATATTACATCGACATATGTTTCTTGAATGCAGTTTTTACACAATATCATACAAACATGGACTTCAAATCTTGTCCTTATTTTAGTATGCAACAGCGGAAGCTCTTAGTATTCACCTGAGAATAAACATGCTTTAAATGTCAACAAAAATGTTGGGGAGTTATAGGTTTAACCTATATATATCAAATCATAACAATAGACCACAAGATTTCATATTTCAATACACATCCCATACATAGAGATAAAAATCATTCATATGGTGAACACCTGGTAACTGACATTAACAAGATGCATATATAAGAATATCCCCATCATTCCGGGACACCCTTCGAATATGATATAAATTTCGAAGTACTAAAGCATCCGGTACTTTGGATGAGGTTTGTTAGGCCCATAACTTCTTCATTTTAAATCCATTTTGAGTGAATCAAATTGCTATGGTTTCATATTGAACTCTAATTTAAGAATCCAAACATAAAAAGTATAGGTTTATAGTCAGAAATTTAAGTTAAATGTCAATTACTAAAGAGGTAGTCATTTCCGTCGAAAGAACGACATCTTGATGACCATTTTGAAAAACATACTTTCACTTTGAGTTTAACCAAGATTTTTGGATATAGTTTCATGTTCATATGAAAAATCATTTTTCCAGAAGAACAACTTTTAAATCAAAGTTTATCATAGTTTTTAATTATCCAAACCAAAACAACCCCCGGTTTCACTACGACGGCGTATATCCGATTTTATGGTGTTCATCGTGTTTCCAGGTTTTAAATCATTAAGTTAGCATATCATATAGATATAGAACATGTGTTTAGTTGATTTTAAAAGTCAAGTTAGAAGGATTAACTTTTGTTTGCGAACAAGTTTAGAATTAACTAAACTATGTTCTAGTGATTACAAGTTTAAACCTTCGAATAAGATAGCTTTATATGTATGAATCGAATGATGTTATGAACATCATAACTACCTCAAGTTTTCTGGATAAAACTACTGGAAATGAGAAAAATGGATCTAGCTTCAAAGGATCCTTGGATGGCTTGAAAGTTCTTGAAGCAGAATCATGACAAGAAAACAGTTCAAGTAAGATTTTCACTCGAAATAAGATTGTTATAGTTGTAGAAATTGAATCAAAGTTTGAATATGAATATTACCTTGAATTAGAAAGATAACCTACTGTAAATAATAAAGGTTCCTTGATCTTAGATGATTACTTGGAATGGATTAGAAAGCTTGGAAGTAGACTTGCAAACTTGGAAGTATTCTTGATTTTTATGAAACTATACTTATGGAATTTATGAAGAACACTTAGAACTTGAAGATGGAACTTGAGAGAGATCAATTAGATGAAGAAAATTGAAGAATGAAAGTTTTTGTAGGTGTTTTTTGTAACGACCCTACTTTTTCCGTTATCTTTTACCGTTAATTATTTAACGACCGTTAATTGTTATTCGTGCCACGTCATTTCTATGACCTATATTATTATTTTTGTAATAATATATTATTTATTAGGTGTTATATGGATATTTGAATTCATATTTTAAGTTGTACGTTTCTACGTGTCGCGGATTTCTATCCGGCGAATCTTTTCGATTTTCAAACCAACGGTCAGACTTTTGAGATTTTTGAATCCCAATTATTTTAAAAATGATATTTTTATGTCATATGATTATATATAGTATTTATATATTTTATTTTCCGCGTGTGCGTTATCTCTCCGAATATTTAATCGCGTAACGGTGTTTTCGCGTTTCGGGCTTCGATCGGACGTTCGGGCTAAAAGAAATTTATCAAAATTCAATTTTGGGCCAAGGGGGCCCACCCTATACCCCCCATTCAGCCGAAATCCCCCTTAGGTGGGGTGGTTTGTGATATTTTTTTTACATTATTCTTATTTTCATTTTTCTTTACTAGCCTTTTTCTCTCAAACCTAATTTTCTAATTTTGCTCTCATCTTTCTCCCTCTCCTCACCCTTGGCCGTCGCCCATCTCACCTCTAACATCATCACCATCATTTGATTTCTAGCTTGGATCATCAAGTCATTCACATAACCGGATTCTACACAACGATCTCTACGCGTTCATACCATTCAATTCTTGAATAGGGTATAAACCCTAACCCTAGAACTTTTGATTTTTCATTATATTTCTGTATTTTGATTATAAATTAATAGTATGATGATTACTTGTTGTTGTAATGGTGTTTGTATGCATAGAATTACTCGTAAACATATGTTTTCGGTTTGATATAATTTGGACAGCAGCTTTTTCGTGTGTTTCTGACTTTTTAACTGATATAAAAGTTAAAATAAAGTATATAAATGAGTTCCTCTCATCAAGACATTAATTTTAGACACCGGATTCATGTCGTTTCGATTCCCGGAACCCTAGTTACGATCAAAGTGGTATTTTGTTAAGATTGAAATGTGATTTTGGTATGAACCAGGTTTGGTCCGACCTTGTGACCATATTTGGTGACTTTAGGGTGTGTTAGTGTGTTAGGACTGATGGTGGGGCGAACTTTCATGTTCAGGTCATCTCAATCCGAGCCACGAATCACCCGTTACGTCTAAAACACGTTTTTGATTGAATTGAAGTTCCAAGTAGTGTATTCGCTGTATATCACGACTTGTGGGCTGTTCATGGTGTGTTCTTGAGTGTACCAAAGTGTCGGGTGGTTTGCTTAGGCGGAGATATATGTAAGGCTCGCCGAGAACCGACACCCGGGGCTCAGGATACGACCCGATGAACTTTTGATTTAAAACTTGGGATTTATTATTAAACTTATGATATAAATAATGGATTTCATTATCATTTAATTACTTATGATATAAAAAGTAATTATTATTATTATTTAAGACTTATGATATATATTTATTATATCATTTAATTAATACTTATGATTTAATTAACATTTTAATTAAACTTGTGATTAATAATACTTTCATTATTAATGGAAAATACTTATGATAAGTATTAAACTTATATTATGAGATTATTATAATAAGACTTATAATAAGGATTAATTAATTATTTAATTATTATAAGGCTTAGTTATTATTTAATTATAATTTAATTATTAAATACTTATCATTTAATAAGTATAATTAGAAATTTATGATATGATTAATAATTCATTATTAATTAATAATACTTATGATATGATTTAAAATTTATTATTAATTAATAATACTTATATTATGACTAATGTTTAATTAAGTAATTAAATACTTATGTTATATTAATTATATCATTTAAACTTATCTAAACTTTAATAATTCATTTTTATTTAATTAAACTTATGTTAAGACATAATTATACACTTTTGACTTTAATAAACATTATAACCTATGTTATTATTATAACTTACACTTTTCAAATTAATGTTGACTATGTTTGACCAAGGTTGACTTTTGAGTTGACTTTCGGTTGACTTTGACTTTCAGTTGACTTCTGTTGACTTTCTAAATAAGGAAACTTTCCTAACTTCAAAACTTTCTAAAAATAGAACTTTCTAAATTTGGAAACTTTCCAAAAATAGAAACTTTCCTAAAATAGAAAACTTTCCAAAAATGGAAACCTGCTAAAAATAGAAACTTTCTAAAAATAGAAAGTGTGTGTCCGTATGCTGTTCCAGTCAAACCGATGCTTGCCGAGTGTTATTCTATGTCTACTTGCAACATGTACAATAGCTATCATACTAAGACTTGACCTAAGTTAGTTATTTATATCGGCCTGCTTTATTTATAGGTCGGCGTTGTGATCTTTCTTGATCACTTTACTTTATTTGCTGTTCGCTTGTTTGTGAGATTTCTTCAGTTGCTATTAAGGTGAGTTATAGTCCCATTTTCTATTTTAAATCTTTTGGGATGAGAATACATGCAATTTATTTTATATTTTGGACACAAGTGGAAGTTGGTTTAAATTATTCATTGTGAGTTGAACAAAAATATTCCCTAGTCTGGTAACTGTAATCACTGGTTTCTACTGGTGAACGCGAATCCTATGGATAGATCTATCGGGTTTGACAACCCCATTTCGAGCTAGTCGCGCTAGCAATTTATAATCGGAATGTTTAGTACTTCGTATTTTGTTGTAGATACACTTGTTCGGTGTATATTATTTATTGTGTTTGGCAAGGGTAAATAAAGGGTTAAGTGGTTACCAGGTGACTCACGGAAAATGGAATAATGTTTTATTATATGTTTTCTAGCATATAATTTGGTGGTTTAAAAAGGAGTTTTATGTTTTCAAACATAAATTTTTATTGTTTAAATTAAATATTGTTTGCAATATTAAACCTATAATTCACTCAACATTTTTGTTGACAGTTACTCGCATGTTTTATTCTCAGGTTTATGATTGACTGCTTCCGCTGTGCTTAGAGGGTCTGCATATTTATGATGGCAGCCTTTGTTAAACATTAACTTGCATTCTATTTTGTTACATTAAAAAGTGGATGTTGTTGACTTTGTTTGGTCAACATTTGGTTAAAGTATTTATGTATAGTTTTTCTAAACTTATACAATTTAGTAGGTTTTCTTTATAGGAAATCATTTTTAAATAAAGAATGCAAGGTTGTTTTATAAAATTCATATAGAGTTTCGATCAAGCTGTGGGATCAAGTGACGGAGCCGTTAAGTGTTTTGACGGAGTCGTCACAGTTGGTATCAGAGCTCTGGTTGTAGGGAATTAGGCTGCATTGATGTCGTTACCCGAGTCAATAGGGTGCATTAGTGAGTCTAGTCTACAGCCCGGCTTATTATATATTATTATATGTGATTATTTGTGTCGTGTTGGTATGTATATTGTTATCATACATACATTTCTATTATGTTCTGAATCCGGGAGGAACTCCCATTCTGATTTAAACGTATTCTCCGACTCATGCGAGTTCATCTTTTATAGGAACACCTCGGTTAGTGAAACCGAGGGGGTGTCATTCTTGACTTCTGGAATTCTCGACATTTCTATGTCATAATTAGTGTTTATTGATATAACGTTTAAGTTACATTACGTGTTCTAGAATTCTCGGCATTTCTATGTCATCTATTATGGTTATGTATATAACGTTTGAGTTATATTACGCGAGATGTCATTCTTGACTTCTCAAGGCTCGGCATTTCAATGTCAACTATTGTGTTTGGGTATATAACATTTTTGTTACATTACATGCCATTGTGCCGTTGTGCCTATGTGCTTTGGTTTTTGAACCGAAAAACGTCATTCTTGACTTTTAGAGATTCTTGGTACTTCGAAGACATTCTTATGTCATCGTTACTCCTATTCATTACTTTCGATGTCTTTGTCTCTTGTGCTATCCTTAGCACATTGTTAAGAAATTGTTTTAGGGAAATTGTGTTGAAATTCGAGGTTGACCACGTGTCCTGACCTTATGTAGTGATATTGGAATGGAACTATAAGTTAGTGAAATATAATGGCGTCAGGCCAACGTGATTATATTACTTTAATTCATAAAAAGTCCCAATATTGTGACATGAGGAATAGAAAGCGAGTCAAAGAAAATTTGTACACCACTCATTCGGAAATTCTAACGTTATTACATGAGTAAGGAAGATACTCATTATCTTATTTGTTGATATGCGAGAGACTCATCTTAACCGAACTACCTACCCCATGTTTTATCATTTATAATTCGCTTGTTAGTGACAGCTTCGCACGTGAATAGTTTTGACCCAAGGACTTGTGTTCTGATAAAAGTCAAGACATTATTTAACTCATTGGTTTTCATGACCTCGTAGCATTTATTGAAGAGATGTCGCAAGATGATTCAAGTCCATCACCCGAGCTTTAACGATCTTACTTCAACTCGTAACCTCTGTGATGCGGATACCCTGCTTACATTAGAATTTTCGCATTACTCTACCGAGTGTTTGGATCACAGTTCTCCTCATCCTCCGTTTAAGGATGAAACTTACCATTAAGTTCATTGATAGAAACTCATACACCATTTTGGGGGCCGGCTTTGTAAATTTGTTGGAAAGTCTTTGCGCTCATAGAATTTTCCCTCTTATGGTTGGACATGGCCGAAACGCAGACCGATAAATCAAGTTTCTGGGGTACACTCGATGGTCACCTTATTGTAGAAAAGGCGCTAGGTGGGTTTCTACCCCAACTGTTGTTATAATGGGTATCATGGATATATTACTCTAGACCGTTTGAGGAGTTTCTACTCTCAATTTTCGCTGTCAACCGCAACACCCTCGTAAACATCAATCCTAGGATTCGATACTTTAGGGTGCACGAAATTATTTTTGGAGATTCATCTCACCTGGAGTCGGCCATTCTTTATAACCCATGATTCGCGTTCTTTTCATCCGCACATAAATTTAAGAATATGGATGAATCCTAGACTTCCTCGCTCATTGTACAAGGGAGTTCACTCTTGTTGAATTATCACACCTTTCATACGTCTTCCTCTCGGAAATATAATGAAAATTTACTTTGGAGTCCATGATTCTCGTTAACTCCTTTGAGAGAATTGCCTTAAATATCTATGCCACCGATGTGACTACTCCATATTTATTTCTTCCTTCATTATTGCAACTTTATTTCATCCGTCCCAGTTCGTCCCCTTGGGGAGCTCCCGTTTTGTTCGTTGAGAAGAAAGATGGTTCATTTCATTTGTGTATTGATTATCGTGAATTGAACGAGCTTACTGTTAAAAACCGTTACCCTCTTCCGAGAATTGATGATCTGTTCGATCAACTTCAAGGTTCGTCCGTTTATTATAAGATTGATCTTCGTTCCGGTTATCACCAATTACGCGCTAAAGAAACTGATTTTCCGAAAGCCGCTTTCCGTACCCGTTATGGTCACTTCGAATTCCTTGTTATGCCGTTCGGATTGATAAATGCACCTGCTGTGTTCATGGACCTCATGAACCGTGTGTGTAGACCCTATCTGGACAAATTCGTTACTGTTTTCATCGACCACATCCTTATTTATTCTAAGAGTGATGAAGGGCGAAGAACATTTGAAGTTAGTGCTTGATCTGTTGAGGAAAGAAGAGTTGTACGCTAAGTTCCCTAAGTGTGCTTTCTGGTTAAGAGAAGTTCAATTTCCTCGGACATATTGTTAGTAAATAGGGAATACAAGTTGATTCTGCTAAGATTGAGGCGATTGAAAAGTGGGAAGTTCCGAAAACTCCTACTCAGATTCGCCAGTTTCTAGGATTAGCAGGCTATTATAGAAGGTTCATTCAAGATTTTTCACGAGTAGCGAAACCTCTGACTGCTTTAACACATAAGGGGAGGAAGTACGAGTGGAAGAGTGAACAAGAGTCTGCTTTCCAAACTCTGAAGAAGAAGTTAACTTCTGCACCGATATTATCACTACCTGAGGGTAATGATGATTTTGTTATCTATTGTGATGCTTCGTGTCAAGACTTTGGTTGTGTTTTGATGCAACGAAAGAAAGTTATTGCGTACGCGTCACGTCAGTTGAAGATTCACGAGCAGAATTACGTAACCCATGATTTAGAGTTGAGAGCTGTTGTGTTTGCGCTTAAGATTTGCAGACATTATCTATATGGGGTCAAAGGTACATTGTACACTGATCACAAAAGTCTTCAACATATTCTTGATCAGAAACAGTTAAATATGAGGCAACGAAGATGGGTTGAGACGTTAAATGATTATGATTGCGAACTTTTATATCATCCGGGGAAGGCCAATGATGTGGCTGATGCATTAAGTTGTAAAGAAAGGGCTGAACCTCGCAGGTTTAGGGCCTTGAATATGACAATTCAAACAAACCTCGCTAGGCAGATCCTTGAGGCACAATAAGAAGCCTTGAAGGAGGAAAATTTTGTAACGGGAAGGTCTGAGGCTTGAGTAAACAGTTAGAGGTACAAACCGATGGTACTCGGTATTTTGCGGGATGCCTTTGGGTTCCGAAGTTTGGTGATCTATGAAAACTTGTTTTAGATGAGGCTCATAAGTCTAGGTACTCCATTCATCCTGGTTCAGGAAAGATGTATCATGATCTTAAGGAGCTGTATTGGTGGCCTAATTTGAAAGCTGATGAGGCTACGTATGTGGCTAAGTGTTTGACCTGCGCTAAGGTTAAAGCTGAACATCAGAAACTGTCTGGACTTTTGGTGCAACCTGAAATTCCAGAGTGGAAGTGGGAAGGTATTAAGATGGACTTTATTACGAAGTTACCGGGAGTTGTAGGTGGTTATGATACCATTTGGGTGATTGTTACCGACTCGCTAAGTCAACTCTTTTCTTGCCAATTAAGGAAACATATTCAATGAAGAAGTTTACTCGTTTGTATTTGAAGGAGATTATTTCGAGACATGGTGTTCCCGTATCGATTATGTTGGACTGAGGCAGTCCTAACAAGGTGCTCTAGGAACTAAATTGGATATGAGCACCGCTTATCATCCACAGACGGATGGTCAGAGTGAAAGGACCATTCAAACGTAGAAAACATGTTAAGAGCGTGTGTTATTGATTTTGGGAATGGGTGGGATAAATATTTGCCGCTGGATGAGTTTTCTTATAACAGCAGTTATCATGCAAGTATTAAAGCCGTACCATTTGAAGCTCTGTATGGTAGAAAGTGTAGGTCTCCTGTCTGTTGGAATGAGGTTGGGGATGCTCAACTCACATGACCAGAGATCATTCACGAGACTACCGAGAAGATTGCACAGATTAAGGAAAGATTGAGAACTGCCAGGAGTAGGCAAAAGAGTTATGCTGATAAGAGAAGGAACGATATCGACTTTCAGGTCAGTGATCGTGTTATGTTGAAAGTTTCACCTTGGAAGGGTGTGGTACGTTTTGGTAAAAGGGGAAAGTTGAATCCTCGAATTGTTGGACCTTTTGGGATTATTGAGAGAGTTGGACCAGTGGCTTATCGTTTGAAATTGCCACAAGAACTCAGTGCTATTCGTGACGTTTTTCATGTATCGAATTTAAAGAAGTGTTTGGCCGAGGCCAATGAAACTATTCTTTTTGATGAACTTCATGTTGATAAGCAACTTTATTTTATTGAAGAACCTGTTGAAATTATGGACCGAGAGGTAAAGACTCTTAAGCAGAGTAAAATTCCTATTGTTCGAGTTAGATGGAACACCGGACGCGGTCCCGAGTTCACTTGGGAGCGTGAAGATCAGATGAAGCAGAAGTACCCGCATTTGTTCCCAGATTCTGAGTTAACCCCTGCACCTGCTTAAATTTCGGGACGAAATTTCCGTAACGGGAAGGTACTGTAACGACCCTACTTTTTCCGTTATCTTTTACCGTTAATTATTTAACGACCGTTAATTGTTATTCGTGCCACGTCATTTCTATGACCTATATTATTATTTTTGTAATAATATATTATTTATTAGGTGTTATATGGATATTTGAATTCATATTTTAAGTTGTACGTTTCTACGTGTCGCGGATTTCTATCCGGCGAATCTTTTCGATTTTCAAACCAACGGTCAGACTTTTGAGATTTTTGAATCCCAATTATTTTAAAAATGATATTTTTATGTCATATGATTATATATAGTATTTATATATTTTATTTTCCGCGTGTGCGTTATCTCTCCGAATATTTAATCGCGTAACGGTGTTTTCGCGTTTCGGGCTTCGATCGGACGTTCGGGCTAAAAGAAATTTATCAAAATTCAATTTTGGGCCAAGGGGGCCCACCCTATACCCCCCATTCAGCCGAAATCCCCCTTAGGTGGGGTGGTTTGTGATATTTTTTTTACATTATTCTTATTTTCATTTTTCTTTACTAGCCTTTTTCTCTCAAACCTAATTTTCTAATTTTGCTCTCATCTTTCTCCCTCTCCTCACCCTTGGCCGTCGCCCATCTCACCTCTAACATCATCACCATCATTTGATTTCTAGCTTGGATCATCAAGTCATTCACATAACCGGATTCTACACAACGATCTCTACGCGTTCATACCATTCAATTCTTGAATAGGGTATAAACCCTAACCCTAGAACTTTTGATTTTTCATTATATTTCTGTATTTTGATTATAAATTAATAGTATGATGATTACTTGTTGTTGTAATGGTGTTTGTATGCATAGAATTACTCGTAAACATATGTTTTCGGTTTGATATAATTTGGACAGCAGCTTTTTCGTGTGTTTCTGACTTTTTAACTGATATAAAAGTTAAAATAAAGTATATAAATGAGTTCCTCTCATCAAGACATTAATTTTAGACACCGGATTCATGTCGTTTCGATTCCCGGAACCCTAGTTACGATCAAAGTGGTATTTTGTTAAGATTGAAATGTGATTTTGGTATGAACCAGGTTTGGTCCGACCTTGTGACCATATTTGGTGACTTTAGGGTGTGTTAGTGTGTTAGGACTGATGGTGGGGCGAACTTTCATGTTCGGGTCATCTCAATCCGAGCCACGAATCACCCGTTACGTCTAAAACACGTTTTTGATTGAATTGAAGTTCCAAGTAGTGTATTGGCTGTATATCACGACTTGTGGGCTGTTCATGGTGTGTTCTTGAGTGTACCAAAGTGTCGGGTGGTTTGCTTAGGCGGAGATATATGTAAGGCTCGCCGAGAACCGACACCCGGGGCTCAGGATACGACCCGATGAACTTTTGATTTAAAACTTGGGATTTATTATTAAACTTATGATATAAATAATGGATTTCATTATCATTTAATTACTTATGATATAAAAAGTAATTATTATTATTATTTAAGACTTATGATATATATTTATTATATCATTTAATTAATACTTATGATTTAATTAACATTTTAATTAAACTTGTGATTAATAATACTTTCATTATTAATGGAAAATACTTATGATAAGTATTAAACTTATATTATGAGATTATTATAATAAGACTTATAATAAGGATTAATTAATTATTTAATTATTATAAGGCTTAGTTATTATTTAATTATAATTTAATTATTAAATACTTATCATTTAATAAGTATAATTAGAAATTTATGATATGATTAATAATTCATTATTAATTAATAATACTTATGATATGATTTAAAATTTATTATTAATTAATAATACTTATATTATGACTAATGTTTAATTAAGTAATTAAATACTTATGTTATATTAATTATATCATTTAAACTTATCTAAACTTTAATAATTCATTTTTATTTAATTAAACTTATGTTAAGACATAATTATACACTTTTGACTTTAATAAACATTATAACCTATGTTATTATTATAACTTACACTTTTCAAATTAATGTTGACTATGTTTGACCAAGGTTGACTTTTGAGTTGACTTTCGGTTGACTTTGACTTTCAGTTGACTTCTGTTGACTTTCTAAATAAGGAAACTTTCCTAACTTCAAAACTTTCTAAAAATAGAACTTTCTAAATTTGGAAACTTTCCAAAAATAGAAACTTTCCTAAAATAGAAAACTTTCCAAAAATGGAAACCTGCTAAAAATAGAAACTTTCTAAAAATAGAAAGTGTGTGTCCGTATGCTGTTCCAGTCAAACCGATGCTTGCCGAGTGTTATTCTATGTCTACTTGCAACATGTACAATAGCTATCATACTAAGACTTGACCTAAGTTAGTTATTTATATCGGCCTGCTTTATTTATAGGTCGGCGTTGTGATCTTTCTTGATCACTTTACTTTATTTGCTGTTCGCTTGTTTGTGAGATTTCTTCAGTTGCTATTAAGGTGAGTTATAGTCCCATTTTCTATTTTAAATCTTTTGGGATGAGAATACATGCAATTTATTTTATATTTTGGACACAAGTGGAAGTTGGTTTAAATTATTCATTGTGAGTTGAACAAAAATATTCCCTAGTCTGGTAACTGTAATCACTGGTTTCTACTGGTGAACGCGAATCCTATGGATAGATCTATCGGGTTTGACAACCCCATTTCGAGCTAGTCGCGCTAGCAATTTATAATCGGAATGTTTAGTACTTCGTATTTTGTTGTAGATACACTTGTTCGGTGTATATTATTTATTGTGTTTGGCAAGGGTAAATAAAGGGTTAAGTGGTTACCAGGTGACTCACGGAAAATGGAATAATGTTTTATTATATGTTTTCTAGCATATAATTTGGTGGTTTAAAAAGGAGTTTTATGTTTTCAAACATAAATTTTTATTGTTTAAATTAAATATTGTTTGCAATATTAAACCTATAATTCACTCAACATTTTTGTTGACAGTTACTCGCATGTTTTATTCTCAGGTTTATGATTGACTGCTTCCGCTGTGCTTAGAGGGTCTGCATATTTATGATGGCAGCCTTTGTTAAACATTAACTTGCATTCTATTTTGTTACATTAAAAAGTGGATGTTGTTGACTTTGTTTGGTCAACATTTGGTTAAAGTATTTATGTATAGTTTTTCTAAACTTATACAATTTAGTAGGTTTTCTTTATAGGAAATCATTTTTAAATAAAGAATGCAAGGTTGTTTTATAAAATTCATATAGAGTTTCGATCAAGCTGTGGGATCAAGTGACGGAGCCGTTAAGTGTTTTGACGGAGTCGTCACATTTTTCGTCGTTGGTATATGGATTAGATATAAAGGATATGTAATTTTGTTTTCATGTAAATAAGTCATGAATGATTACTAATATTTTTTAATTTTATGAGATATTTCATGCTAGTTGCCAAATGATAGTTCCCACATGTGTTAGGTGACTCACATGGGCTGCTAAGAGCTGATCATTGGAGTGTATATACCAATAGTACATACATCTAAAAGCTGTGTATTGTACGAGTACGAATACGGGTGCATACGAGTAGAATTGTTGATGAAACTGAACGAGGATGTAATTGTAAGAATTTTTGTTAAGTAGAAGTACTTTGATATGTGTCTTGAAGTATTTCAAAAGTGTAAGAATACATATCAAAATACAACATGTATATACATTCTAATGGAGTCGTTAAGTCTTCGTTAGTCGTTACATGTAAGTGTTGTTTTGAAACCTTTAAGTTAACGATCTCAATTAATGTTGTTAAACCAATGTTTATTATATCAAATGAGATGTTAAATTATTATGTTATCATGATATTATGATGTATGAATATCTCTTAATATGATATATACATTAAAATATCGTTACAACGATAATCGTTACATATAAGTCTCGTTTCGTAATTCTTGAGTTAGTAGTCTTGTTTTTACATATGTAGTTCATTGTTAACATACTTAATGATATATTTAAATATCAGTTTATCATGTTAAATATAGTGTATCAATATCTTAATATGATACATATGTATTTAGTAGACGTTATCATAACGATAATCGTTATATATATATCATTTCGAGTTTCTTAATTTAGTAATCTCATTTCTTATGTATATCACACATTGTTAATATACTTAGTAAGATACTTACTCATCATAATCTCATGTCAACCATATATATATGTCTATATATACCACAACATGTAGTTTTTACAAATTTGTAAAGTTCGTGAATCGCCGGTCAACTTGGGTGATCAATTGTCTATATGAAACTTATTTCATTTAATCAAGTCTTAACAAGTTTGATTGCTTAACACGTTGGAAACATTTAGTCATGTAAATATCAATCTCAATTAAGATATATAAACATGGAAAAGTTCGGGTCACTACAGTACCTACCCGTTAAATAAATTTCGTCCCGAAATTTTAAGCTGTTGAAGGTGTTGACGAATCTTCTGGAAATAGATGTGGGTATTTCTTCTTCATCTGATCTTCACGCTCCCAGGTGAACTCGGGTCCTCTACGAGCATTCCATCGAACCTTAACAATTGGTATCTTATTTTGCTTAAGTATCTTAACCTCACGATCCATTATTTCGACGGGTTCTTCAATGAATTGAAGTTTTTCATTGATTTGGATTTCGTCCAACGGAATAGTGAGATCTTCTTTAGCAAAACATTTCTTCAAATTCGAGACGTGGAAAGTGTTATGTACAGCCGTGAGTTGTTGAGGTAGCTCCAGTTGGTAAGCTACTGGTCCGACACGATCTATAATCTTGAATGGTCCAATGTACCTTGGATTTAGTTTCCCCCGTTTACCAAATCGAACAACGCCTTTCCAAGGTTTTAAGAATCATTAATATTAAAACTATCATTAATATTAAAACTATCATTTTTAATTTAAGTGAAAAATATCGTTTTCATCGTTATTATTATTATTAAAAGAATCATTAATATTAAAACTATCATTTTTATTAAAATTGTCATTTTCAAAAGAAATATCATTTTTATTATAAAATATCATTATTATTATCATTTTAGTATTATTATCATTTTATCATAATTAATATTATTTTTAGTAAATATAAATATTGTTATTTTTACTAGTAGAATAATAATAATTATTATTACAAAATAATACAACTTTTACTTATTATTGTTATTATCGATATTATTTTATCAAATAAGTATGTGATACAAAAATATTTTACTACATGTAATATAATTACATTAATAATACCTATCATTATATTTTATGATATTAAATGAACTTTATAAATTTTATTACTTAAGATATATAAAATTAGATTCTTATTATATAAATTTTAATATAAAATTTTACTTATTAATAAATGAATTATATTATTTACTCTAATAAAATCTGTTAAATATATTAAATATATAAAACGACAATATTTAAGTTATATAATAATCATGTAAAGATTTTGGAAGTCATTTAGGATCAAGTTGACTTTTATTGACTTTTGCATATTAGTCTCGAGCATTATGATTGTGATACACTACATTTAACTTAAATTATTAGACAGATATTGACCAACATATATATATATATATATATATATATATATATATATATATATATATGTATATATATATATATATATGTATATATATATATATATATGTATATATATATATATATATGTATATATATATATATATATGTATATATATATATATATGTATATATATATATATATGTATATATATATATATATGTATATATATATATGTATATAATTAATATAGGTTCGTAAATTCGAGGCCAAACTTGCACTTGTTCAATGCCGTCATATGTATTTTTACTACGAAATACAGTATTGTGAGTTTCATTTGCTTCCTTTTTAAATGCTTTTGCAATATATATTTTTGGGACTGAGAATACATGCACTTTTATAAATGATTGACGAAATAGACACAAGTAATTGAAACTACATTCTATGGTTGAATTGTTATACCGGATATCGCCCTTGTTGAATTTGGTAGCCTAAGAATTGGTGTTTATTATAATTGCCACAAATTGACGTGAATCCTAAAGATAGATCTATGGGCCTTGACACGCCCCAGTCAGAGAATTTGAACTGCTTTAGTACTTTGATGTTTATATGTTTGGGGATATTCTAGATGCATTTTGTTAATGTCGGTTACCAGGTGTTCAATCTATATGAATGAATTTTAAACACTTGCGAGTGCATGATTATTGAATAAATGAAATCTTGTGGTGTATTAAAATTATGAAAATGATTGATTACTATAAACTAATGAACTCACCAACCTTTTGGTTGACACTTGAAAGCATGTTTATTCTCAGGTTTGAAAGAAATCTTCCGCTGTGGATTTGCTCATTTTAGAGATATTACTTGGAGTCATTCTTGGCATATTTCAAAAGATGTTGCATTCAAGTCGTTGAGTTCAATAGAGATTATTATTAAGTAAATGACGAATTAGGTCATTTATAGGTTGGATATTATGAAATGGTATGCATGCCTGTCAACTTTCGATGTAATGAAAGGTTGTCTTTTAAAAACGAATGCAATGTTTGTAAAATGTATCATATAGAGGTCAAATACCTCGCGATGTAATCATATGTTATTGTATTCGTCCTTATGGATTAGGACGGGTCGTCTCAAAGTTTATGCATCTTCATCATATGAGATGATGAAGACTTGATTTTTATCACCATAAAAATCATAAAAATGTTCCAAGTAAGTGAGATCTACAATAATAACTTAGATCTCAAGTGTTAAGAAACCCTAAGCTAGAATGCTTGGATTTTTACAAGATCAATGAGACCATAAGCTAGAAAGCTAAGATCTAGTAAAAGTAATGAGATCATAAACTTAAAAAGCTTAGATCTAAACAAAATAATGAAACCCTAAGCTAGAAAGCTTGGATCTTTAATGTTCTTGAAGATCCTTAAATCAAAAAGCTAGATCTACAAGTTATATGAAGATCATAAACACAAGTTTTGATCTTTTAACAAAATAAAGTGATCATAAGCTTTAAAACTTAGATCCAACAAAGTAATAAAGATTCAAAGCTAAAAAGCTTGAATCTTTCATGTTCTTGAAGATTTCAAATCAAAGTTTGAATCTACAAGATGCAACAAGATCAAAAAGCTAAAAAGCTTGATCCTTTGATGATGATGATGATGATGATGTCGAAATTAAAGAAGAAAAAGAAGAAGAAATAAAATTTAAGAACTAACAATTTTAGTGTGAGAAAGACTAGAGAGAAAATTAGAGAGCAAGTGTGTGTAAAATGAGAATGAGATCAAGTGTGAAATGGAAGAAATAAGCTTGGATTTATATTGGTGGAGGTGATGGTGGGTGTCTCCAAAACCGTAGGCCGGGGGGGGATAAGGGGGAAAACTTTTTGCTTTTTTTATGGCGGTGGTCTAAAGGTGGTGCTTATTGTTGGGATCCCATGCAACATATGTAGTAATGGTTAACAAAAATGCTAGTATGTTGGCTCATCTTAATGAGTTTTTGTCCTACTTCTTAATGGGTCATAATTCCATTAAAATTAGGCTAACTTAAAAGTCCATTAGCTAGAGTAGGGTGGGCTTAAGTCCATTTAGGTAAAGAGTCCATTAAGGTTAACTAGTGTGCATTAGTAAAACACTAAGCGTAATTAAGCAACCAATAAGCAAAGTAATTGTCATTAGAAAATAACAATTAGTTTTACGTAGTCATAATATTCGAATTATGACAAAAGTTAAACGTGTACAAAGTACGTAGCTCGTTCAAAACGACAAGTGACACTAACGGCCGTAAAAGCATTCGAGGATCAATTTAAGTGATTAAACACTTAATATCACACTGTAAGATATTAACGAAAGTAATTAATCATGAATAAAGATCCCAGAGCATAAACTAGCTCAGTACGCACATATACGCAGATTCGTGAAAGTATAGGGCATAAAAATATAAGTCGAACAAGTCGGGTCGTTACATGGGTAATGGATCAATTTGGATTGGTGTCCAATTGGGTAGTTTTTTTGTTCATGTTAAAGTTAAGAAGTTTTGGACTAACCTACATATTGTCTTGACAAAACGTAGTTTGACGATATGTATACTAAACAAGCAGGGTGGTCAGCCGCGCGTTGCGGCGGCCACCCCTCGTTTACGTAAAACTCTTTTGTAGCATCCAATTATATATTCTAATAAGAATATATTAAAGCAAAGCAGTTTACGTAACCTATAAGACCATAATTTGTTTTAACATATTAAACATCTAATACAATTGAAAGAAACATATTATTGCAAAGAAACATATTGTCATATATTAATATATGGGTTGTAATAAATTAATTATCCTGAGCTGTCCAAATTATGTTGTATAATATTTTTTTTAGATGTATCAAATTAATTGTTATAAATGATGACCTATGTGTGTGGCGTATGGCAGTGCGCTTCAGACCGATTGCTGGTAAAAATTCTACGTTCGAAAATATGATGCGAGTTAATTTATGTAGGTAGTGTCTTTTTATTTCGCTAAGAAAATGAAAGCATTTGCGTTCAAAGTTTGGGGTGGGTTTATGAGGTTTTTTAGGTTTAAAATCTATGTGCGTAGGTTCTAAAAGCTGCGTTGCCGGAAGTATGGAGGTTAGAGTTGGTGGAACAAAGACGAAAATAGTTTTAAAAAAAAAAAAACATAAAAAGACAAAGGAGTTACTATTGAGGAATAGTAACCCCTTGTGCTCAATTGTATATAGTATTAATATTAATATCCGATCATATATTTTTGTTGTTGTGCTAATTGTTTTTTTGTAGTGCTGCATACAAGTTCTACAACAGCTTATCATTCCAGTTGAAATACGTGTGGAGTACCAATGATAACAACCGAGACTCAAACTCTATTATTGAATGGAATTAGTGATGATTTATGAGACTCGAAATAAATTCAACTTATCCTTGGCTAATTATTTTCGAACATTTCATGTTTAACTATGCAAGATTTCAGTATGAAATTAATGATGATTTACAATATGATGTTTCATAATAATTTATGTTATACTCCTGAATATTACATAACATATCACTTGCCTAATTATTTTGTATATAAACTATACTAAATTTATGTTATACTCCTGAATACTCCGTATTAAAGAACATATCACTTGCCTAATTATTTGTATATATAAATTATATAAACTATATCACTTGGCTAATTTATATTATACTCCTAAATATTAGAGAACATATCTCTCAGCCAGCATTGTTAAACTATATTAACTTCGGAATATTTTGTCATTCCTATTTTGTGAGTATTAATTTTGTTTGAAATACAATGTCTGTTTATACATCTTTCCAGCTTGCTTTTATCTTCATTTTAATTTTATAATCAATAAATTTATTTATCAAAATACTTTTTCTTGCATGTTAATCCTAATTATTTTAGCATGCTTATGAAATGATCTCTTACCTCAAACAAATTAATTATACAGACAATTTTTTTTATATATGTACCCTGACGACTGCTAGGATAAAGACAAATATCGATAACATTACTCACACTTCACAAACTATCTATTCACAACTATCTCGATAGATTAAAATCGTTTAATCAGTTATGGGAAGATATGCCTATATAACGTGTATTTAATTCTTTTTAGCAGATATTTTATTTATAATTGAATTTTTGTATTCTGTGATGACCCAGATTTTTCCGACTACTTGATTATACTATTTACATGATTTAATAATTTTGACTTGATAAGCAATGAATTTTAATAAGTCTTGAACCTCCGAAAAGAATTTTACATAAGCAGTTGACCACCCTTTTATTCTTACGATTCACGAACGTCATAACTTGTATTAATTATATATGTGTGTGTGTGTGTGTGTGTGTGTGTATATATATATATATATATATAGATTTAACTTGAAAATATGATAATTAAATATCTCATTAAGTATATTAACAAAGTATTATATATATATTTTCATACTACTAATTTAAAGAGTTTTTGAACAATATATATGTTACGTAATTAACTTATGTTAAAATGTATTTACATATAATGTATTACGAGTATAAATACATCCTTACAAGTATTAAATACACTTTATAATATACCAATACATATAAAGGATAGCTATACTTGTATTTTCGTTCAATTTTCTCAAGAATTCTACTCGCATTCATACGACATTTTTACCCGTATTATATACAGCTTCTAGAAGTATTTATTATTGGTATATACCAATAGAAATCTGCAATTATTTGTGTAATATGTCATCCATGACCTAATCAATTTAATATGTCATCCATGACATAATACATTTTAACTTATCTTAGATATTTTCACTAAAAACCAAATTTTCAAGCCTATAAATAAGCACCATTTCTAACTCATTTTTACACATTCATTTTCTAAATTTTACTTCCAATTTTCACACACACTTGCAAGAACTCTCTCAAGTTTTGTTCTACTACTTCTTTTCAGCAACTTTACATTCTAAACTTGAGGTAAAAACTCTACTTCAACTCTTGTTCAATTCATATGTTTATAGCTATCTATATAAGAGTTTATAAAATAGAACATAGTTTAGTTGATTCTAAACTTGTTTGAAGAACTAATCTAATCTTTCTAACTTAACTCTAATAACACTTATTTATATATATTATGATGTTATATTAAGTTAATATAAGAACTTATAACTTGTACATATGAAGAACACCTTGAAACTTAACATATATCGTTTAATCTCCATTCGGTAAAAAGCGGGCTGTTTTGGGTTGGGAATTAAAAACCTATCTTAGACTTTGAGTTCGAGGATAAGACTTTGGAAATATGTTAATATATGTAAATAAGACTTCCAATATTTTTTTCATGATTTTAGACAAAGTGGAAGTATTTTATCAAAAATCATATATTGGGTGGGTGTCACGATTCTTTCAAATCTGTCCACCGGCACAAAAAGAGGGTAAAACTTTGAATATTAATACATGGGCTAAACTTTTCGAATTGTTTTTGAAAAATTAACTTCTTAAGGAATCCATAGCAATTTGATTCACTTTAAACGGAGTTGTAATGAATATTTGGCGAGCAAAACAAAATCTGCTAAAATTAACGTTGTATGGACGAAATTTATATTGTAAAAACTATATTAACCATATCCTTGCTAAGTTTTCCTATATCCTATATATATTTGGACATGTTATAATTAGTATAACAAAATATTATAATCTTAGTTAATTTCGAGATTGTATATATATATAATAATCTTGGTACATTCCATGACAATAAGTATACAATACGTTTTGATAAATCCTAAGACAATAAGTATACAATACGTTTTGATAAATTCTAAGACAATACGTATATAATACATCTCTGGGTTGATGCAAAAACAATACATATACAATACATCATGGGGTAATTCTAAGATTATATATATACCGATTATTGGACTGTTGGACATTTCAGACTATTTTGGACTACTAACAAAGGACTACTAACATAAAAATGTTAAAAATTAATATATAAGTATTCTATGAACTTTTTTTATTTTATTCACATGTCGTATTATTATCTGAATCATTATTATTGTTATAGGTTCGTGAATCCAAGGACGACGACCATATTTTTAATAAGCTGAAAAATTATTATTAATATACTTTTACTACCGTGAGTATATAGTCCCATTTTTAAACTCTAAAAATATTTTGGGATGAGAATACATGCATTTTATGTTTTACGCCATGGACACAAGTACTTAAAATATATTCTACGTTGAGTTGTACCACATTGCATATCTTCCCTAATAGCTTGGTAACTAATATTTACATGTTGTAAGAACATGTAAGCGCGAATCCTATTGATAGATCTATCGGGTTTGACAACCCCAACCGGGCTAGTCACTCTAGTATCATAAACGGTTGCATAGTACTTCATTTTTACTACACTTGTGTGATGACCCGGAAATTTCTGACCAAATTTAAACTTAATCTTTAACGTTTCCGACACGATAAACAAAGTCTATGAAGTTGAATCTCAAAATTTTGAACTATTCAATTACCCTTCGATTGTTCTCAACAATTCGCGAACAATTATAGATACATATGCTATAACTTGAAAACGTAACAAAGTGTTATGAAAATGATACTGTGCATTAACCTTATCGGTTTGATTATCTGTTTGATATTTAGATAAGTTAACTATAATGTATAAGATGAACCAGTAAAACACTAATTTGCTACAGTATTTTCGAATTGCTACGATACCCGAAATGCTACAGTGTTTTCGAAAATCACTATTTGCTACAGTAAAAAAACTTTGCTACAGTAAAACACTATTTTAAAATGTATTTTAACAAATAACGAGACAATGATTTATAGAAGTAAATGACCAAAACACTCGAAAGATTAAGATATACTTTGAGTGGTATAGTTTATGGATAATTTAAGACTATATTTTGACAAAGGTACGTGACACGAAACGTGAAATGCAAGTTTTCTAAATGTACGAAAGGACATTCGAAAAACCAGAACCGGGACATAAGTCGAGTGACGACTTACGACTTATCGGAACAAAAATTACAAATCAACTATGCACGTGAATTTAATATAATATATAATTAGAAATATAAATTAAATATATTATATTTATATTTATATTATAAAAACATGTCGACAAGCAAAATGTTAAAACAATGTGAGCTGGATCCCTTAGCCATGCGATCGCATGGCCAAGAAGGCTAAACCCCATGCGATCGCATGGGGTACTATTTCAGGCCAGGTCTATAAATTTCGAAGTTTTCAGTTCGTTTGTGGCACACTCTTTTCTCTGATATATATTACTCCGTAAGTATTTATTTATTTTATTTATATTATTATTATTATTATTATTATTATTATTATTATTATTATTATTATTATTATTATTATTAAGATTAATATTATTATTAATCTTATTATTATTAATATTATTAATTAGTATTATACATAAAATACTACGACGAGGTTATGAGCGTGTCACTTTCAAAATGGTTTTCAAGCGGAATAGAGCTAAGGAAATTATGGGTTATAGCCAAGGAGGTTATGGGTAATGTTCGGGGGTATATTTATGAATCAAACCTAGTGTTTATCATCTCCGTTGCGTCTACATACTTTCCTACAATATTAAATCACAATATTGATACGTTGAGATCTACGATTAATTGGTAATCCGAGTTTCGATCACATTTTGATGAACAACTTTATATGCTGCTAAGGTGAGTTTCATTGCTCCCTTTTTAATTGCTTTTGCAATCTAAATTTTTGGGCTGAGAATACATGCACTTTATTTTAAACGCAATGGATACAAGTACATACTAAATTCTACACTGAGTTTGAACCGAAAATCCCTTAGCTTTGATAACTGGTAACTGCCAATTATAAGAACTGGTGGGCGCGAGTAGTAGTATATGGATCCATAGGGCTTGATATCCCCGTCCGAGCTAGAGCACTAGCCTTTTAACGGACGTATGCTATTTGAGAAGCGTACACGTTGGTTTGCGTGTATTATTAAGATGATTATACAAAGGGTATAAATTATATATACGTTAAGTTTAGTTACCAGGGTGCTCAATTTCGTAGAATATTTTGATAAACTTTTCTAGATGAAACAACTGAAATCTTGTGATCCACCTTTATATACAGATTATGCGAAACACTAAAACTATGAACTCACCAACCTTTGTGTTGACACTTGTTAGCATGTTTATTCTCAGGTTTCCTAGAAGTCTTCCGCTGTTTGCTTATATGTTAGACAAGCTATGTGAATGGATTCGTACATGGCATATTTGTCAAGGAAACGTTGCATTCACCAAATCATCACCATGTATCTTATTTTAACTGCATTGTCAACGGAAGTACTATTGTAAACTATTATTTACGGTGATTGTTTATATGTAGAAATCATCAGATGTCGAAAACCTTTGATTTAAATATTCATTTATGGTGCGCCTTTTTAAAAGAATGCAATGTTTACAAAACGTATCATATATAGGTCAAATACCTCGCAATGAAATCAATGAATGACGTATTGTCCATATGGATTTGGAGTGATCGTCACAGTTGGTATCAGAGTGTTGGTCTTAGTGAACCAGGTCTTGCATGAGTGTGTCTAACTGATAGTTGTTCGGATGCAATAGTAAGTCTGGACTTCGACTGTGTCTGCATGTCAAAAGTTTTGCTTATCATTTCTTGTCAGAAATTACCTGCATATCATTCTTAAGTCTAGACACATTTTCCTGCATTTATTGCATAAATAGTGTATAGACAAAAATTCATATCTTAGCGTATATGTTACTGTAAACTTTTCCTGACATCTTCCGAAAATTTCTCCGTGATTTATGGAATTTGGTATTATATATACATATGTAAATTATGTATTGAAGAATACCAAACTAAATTCTATAATCTAATTCATATCAAAAATTATCTCCCTAATTATACAAGATGAATCCCGTATCTAGTTCAAATTCCTTAAACTCCGACAGCTATCCCGATATGGATATTCACCTGAATTCTGAAGACAGTGTAACCGGAATGGATCAACCAATTAGCCATCATCTATTCTGGATGAATTGGGGATGGGTTTGTAATCTACTTAATCATTGGAGACAGGAAGAAGGCGATCCCTTCCATCCACCGCATTCACCTCTTGGCGAAGAACCTGAAGCACTTACCGTCGAACCCGTTCGTAACACCATTTTCACCCTCATTTCCAGAACAACTCGCAACGACTACTTAATATCCAATATTCTAAATCTTATTCATCCGCTTGTCCGAACCGCTAACCATCCGGGGGTAGTAGAAGAAGTCAACGAGCTTCGCGCTCGAGTAGTGACTTTGGAGAACATGATGCGCAACTTGCAGGCATCACAGGCACTACCAGCATCGGCGGCAACAGTACTACCGACAATAACACCAACAGTACCATTACCACCACCAACAACATCCGTATCGCAAACCTCAACTTCACAATCTGTTCCACGAGCATCAACGTCATACGCACCGTAGTTACCAAGAAATACCAGCAACAATAACCGATGAGGAATTAACTCGTTTCCCCTGAAGAAATTTTATGTATATTTAATATATATGAATTTTGAAATCAAAATAAATCTTTCCGTACTAAGCTATTACGTGTGAATCTTAACTGGTAGGTACTACTCGGTTAGTTCATATTACTAATATGCAATTTAGTTCATATTACTAATATGCAATGATGTACATCCTTCTTTAACAACTTAACCATTGTTAACTACAATCTCTGTTTCAACCCAATGAATTCCATTTCATAATAAACCAAGTGTATTAATCAATTACATAATTGATTTTACATTTTCAATTTCGATATACTCGAAACTTTCCAGAAAACATCATCTGTGCCTTGTAAGGTTCACAAAAATTCCACGAGCACCAACATCCTTCACCGAGGAATATTAATAAGAATAAATAATGAAGTATTGATTTCATTAGTGAAAAAATCCGCAAAGATTATGTAATCTTTAATGTTTTAGAGATTAATCATTTCTAAGTCAAGCCGAAAATCAAATGAGCTTAATATGATATTAACTCATTAAATCCGTATTACATCTGAAGAAATATACATACATATATTTTCATAAAGACTGCAATGAAAATTCTTTTGTACAAAATATTACTTGTGAAATCTTTAACGGGTAGGTAATTCCCGGGAAATATATAAGTTCACAATTAATATGTTATACTGTACATTCTTCAACTTTGATTCAAAAATTATTAACTATGCTCACAGCGATATACAATCGTTTCCATACAAATTCAATTACATATTCTGATATTGACGGCTCAGAATCCAAGTCATAACTCTGAACTAGTGACATCATTCTTAGATCCCTACATCTTTCAAAGCTATACTTTGACTTCAAAACTGTGAAAGATCCTTTAGCATTGTTATTACCGAAAATAATCTTGCAATTCCTTTTCAAAGTATCCAATTTTATCACACTCCCAACTAGTCAACTTCGACTTTTCAAATTAGCCTTATTATTACCTTGACATATACGTTCTTGTTACTGGGGAACCTTTCATGTTCCACCACATTAGCAGTAAATTTACCAACAACTTTATTAATCCTTGACCTTTATAAAAATCCTTATACTCATTGAAACCCTATCATGTACTGATTCACATCCTGTAACAATAATTGTCATACCAACCACCGGGAATTAGCAATCAGTATTTTGAAGCTCGCAACATTTTCTACGACAACAGTTATATATAGATAACATTTATCTTCTAGACTTACATACTTCGAATGTGAAGTTTCTGAAAAACACCCCAAACTACGAAACTAGTTCTCCGAATTTTGGAAAAATGCTGATGAAGCAGCAAAAACTGTAAACGACCTTAACAGTCAAAAGTTTGATGATAAAGAATAGTATGGTGGTAAAGCTGAGAAAAAGAGAAGGTTTAGAACTGGAAAACGAATTGAGCAGACCATGAAGGAGGCTGTGGACAAATCACAAAAACGAAATCTACCTTCGAAGAATACAAATGATTCAGTGTCTGCTAAAATCCTTTGCAAATACCTTGCTCCTTACTCTAAAACCTTTGCGGATAATATTCTTCATCATCATCTTATCTTAAATATTCTAAGATATCATCGTATCTTCCATTATAAATATCCTCCATATTTCTTAAGATATTTTTTTATAACCATTCTTATCTGAAATCATTCATCTCTTTGCGCTATTTGTGTTACATCATAAAAGAAACTATTTTAGTTTCTAAAATCTGAAAAATTCGAAAAATAGATGTTTTGAAGTAATGTTGGGAATTGAAGCATGAGTTAGTATAATATAATGACACTTGATCAACGTGATTATATTACAGTAAGTCATGCTGAGTTTCTAATGGAACGTGATAAAGGTTCACAGATCACACCCTTATCACGAACCATGTTACATAACTCTTTCATTCTATTTAATCTTTAAATATATCAAGAAAATACTTTTCTTGATGATTCGGTCTTTTCCAGATATTCTGGTAATTTAACAAATCAAGATCGTGCCATTACAATTTCTTTCTTAGAACATTAACTATGTTCATTCCGAAATGTATAGCTACGAATTCTGGACCATTATTCGCTTGACTTGAATTCGGGAAGGAAAAATGAAAGCATGGAGCTCCTAAATATAAGGGAAAATATAAAGCCTGACAACAACACATATATTACAAACTGTGTATATCAATGCGTATAGCAATATAAAGACACGGGAGAATGAAAAATACTATAACCCCAAGGTAATAGTAGAAGAAAATAACTTCCTCTGGTGGCAGATGAAAAAGAAGAATGAAGGATACGATAGCCAAGAAAATATCAAGAATCAGAACTGGATTAAGCATTTCACAATCTTTTGGAAGTATGAAATAAGGAAGAAGATGTAGGAGTGGTGAAAATAATGAAACGAAAGAGGTCAATTTATAAAGAAATATCAGACATAGTAATCTAGGCAGATTACGCTTTAATCAAAGAAAATCCTAATTTTCGCAAATTCCAAAAAATCAAATCTTATTTAGATAATGAAGATTTTCTATTCCTTAAATTCCAGAAATCAATCGTTACTACGTCAAGAGTTAAAAACGAATCTCTATTCTCTATTTCACTCTGTTACGATAACTTCCCTCATACGCTTCGAGTAATTGGATTGTTTTATCCATATTATTCAACGGTGATAAAAATTCTATTTATCAACTCATATTCGTCATGAAAACATTTTTATTGTTAGCCATGACGACCTCACTCAAATTTCGGGACGAAATTTCTTTAACGGTGAGGTACTGTGATGACCCGAAAATTTCTGACCAAATTTAAACTTAATCTTTAACGTTTCTGACACGATAAGCAAAGTCTATGAAGTTGAATCTCAAAATTTTGAACTATTCAATTACCCTTCGATTGTTCTCAACAATTAGCGAACAATTATAGATACATATGCTATAACTTGAAAACGTAACAAAGTGTTATGAAAATGATACTGTGCATTAACCTTATCGGTTTGATTATCTGTTTGATATTTAGATAAGTTAACTAAAACGTATAAGATGAACCAGTAAAACACTAATTTGCTACAGTATTTTTGAATTGCTTCGATACCCGAAAAGCTACAGTATTTTCGAAAATCACTATTTGCTACAGTAAAAAACTTTGCTACAGTAAAACACTATTTTAAAATGTATTTTAACAAATAACGAGACAATGATTTATAGAAGTAAATGACCAAAACACTCGAAAGATTAAGATATACTTTGAGTGGTATAGTTTATGGATAATTTAAGACTATATTTTGACAAAGGTACGTGACACGAAACGTGAAATGCAAGTTTTCTAAATGTACGAAAGGACATTCGAAAAACCAGAACCGGGACATAAGTTGAGTGACGACTTATGACTTATCGGAACAAAAATTACAAATCAACTATGCACGTGAATTTAATATAATATATAATTAGAAATATAAATTAAATATATTATATTTATATTTATATTATAAAAACATGTCGACAAGCAAAATGTTAAAACAATGTGAGCTGGATCCCTTAGCCATGCGATCGCATGGCCAAGAAGGCTAAACCCCATGCGATCGCATGGGGTACTATTTCAGGCCAGGTCTATAAATTTCGAAGTTTTCAGTCGTTTGTGGCACACTCTTTTCTCTGATATATATTACTCCTTAAGTATTTATTTATTTTATTTATATTATTATTATTATTATTATTATTATTATTATTATTATTATTATTATTATTATTATTAAGATTAATATTATTATTAATCTTATTATTATTAATATCATTAATTAGTATTATACATAAAATACTACGACGAGGTTATGAGCGTGTCACTTTCAAAATGGTTTTCAAGCGGGATAGAGCTAAGGAAATTAAGGGTTATAGCCAAGGAGGTTATGGGTAATGTTCGGGGGTATATTTGTGAATCAAACCTAGTGTTTATCATCTCCGTTGCGTCTACGTACTTTCCTACAATATTAAATCACAATATTGATACGTTGAGATCTACGATTAATTGGTAATCCGAGTTTCGATCATATTTTGATGAACAACTTTATATGCTGCTAAGGTGAGTTTCATTGCTCCCTTTTTAATTGCTTTTGCAATCTATATTTTTGGGCTGAGAATACATGCACTTTATTTTAAACGCAATGGATACAAGTACATACTAAATTCTACACTGAGTTTGAACCGAAAATCCCTTAGCTTTGGTAACTAGTAACTGCCAGTTATAAGAACTGGTGGGCGCGAGTAGTAGTATATGGATCCATAGGGCTTGATATCCCAGTCCGAGCTAGAGCACTAGCCTTTTAACGGACGTATGCTATTTGAGAAGCGTACACGTTGGTTTGCGTGTATTATTAAGATGATTATACAAAGGGTATAAATTATATATACGTTAAGTTTAGTTACCAAGGTGCTCAATTTCGTAGAATATTTTGATAAACTTTTCTGGATGAAACAACTGAAATCTTGTGATCCACCTTTATATACAGATTATGCAAAACACTAAAACTATGAACTCACCAACCTTTGTGTTGACACTTGTTAGCATGTTTATTCTCAGGTTTCCTAGAAGTCTTCCGCTGTTTGCTTATATGTTAGACAAGCTATGTGAATGGAGTCGTACATGGCATATTTTTCAAGGAAACGTTGCATTCACCAAATCATCACCATGTATCTTATTTTAACTGCATTGTCAACGGAAGTACTATTGTAAACTATTATTTACAGTGATTGTTTATATGTAGAAATCATCTGATGTCGAAAACCTTTGATTTAAATATTCATTTATGGTGCGCCTTTTCAAAAGAATGCAATGTTTACAAAACGTATCATATAGAGGTCAAATACCTCGCAATGAAATCAATGAATGACGTATTTGTAGTGACCCGAACTTTTCCATGTTTATATATATTAATTGAGATTGATATTTACTTGATTAAATGTTTCCAACATGTTAAGCAATCAAACTTGTTAAGACTTGATTAATTGAAATAGGTTTCATATAGACAATTGACCACCCAAGTTGACCGGTGATTCACGAACGTTAAAACTTGTAAAAACTATATGATGACATATATATGGTTATATATATAGTTAACATTATATTATGATAATTAAACATATCATTAAGTATATTAACAATGAACTACATATGTAAAAACAAGACTACTAACTTAATAATTTTGAAACGAGACATATATGTAACGATTATCGTTGTAACGACATTTAATGTATATATATCATATTAAGAGATATTCGTACATCATAATATCATGATAATATAATAATTTAAAATCTCTTTTGATATTATAAACATTGGGTTAACAACATTTAACAAGATCGTTAACCTAAAGGTTTCAAAACAACATTTACATGTAACGACTAACGATGACTTAACGACTCAGTTAAAATGTATATACATGTAGTGTTTTAATATGTATTTATACACTTTTGAAAGACTTCAATACACTTATCAAAATACTTCTACTTAACAAAAATGCTTACAATTACATCCTCGTTCAGTTTCATCAACAATTCTACTCGTATGCACCCGTATTCGTACTCGTACAATACACAGCTTTTAGATGTATGTACTATTGGTATATACACTCCAATGATCAGCTCTTAGCAGCCCATGTGAGTCACCTAACACATATGGGAACCATCATTTGGCAACTAGCATGAAATATCTCATAAAATTACAAAAATATGAGTAATCATTCATGACTTATTTACATGAAAACAAAATTACATATCCTTTATATCTAATCCATACACCAACGACCAAAAACACCTACAAACACTTTCATTCTTCAATTTTCTTCATCTAATTGATCTCTCTCAAGTTCTATCTTCAAGTTCTAAGTGTTCTTCATAAATTCCAAAAGTTCTAGTTTCATAAAATCAAGAATACTTTCAAGTTTGCTAGCTCACTTCCAATCTTGTAAGGTGATCATCCAACCTCAAGAAATCTTTGTTTCTTACAGTAGGTTATCATTCTAATACAAGGTAATAATCATATTCAAACTTTGGTTCAATTTCTATAACTATAACAATCTTATTTCAAGTGATGATCTTACTTGAACTTGTTTTCGTGTCAAGATTCTGCTTCAAGAACTTCGAGCCATCCAAGGATCCATTGAAGCTAGATCCATTTTTCTCTTTTCCAGTAGGTTTATCCAAGGAAATTAAGGTAGTAATGATGTTCATAACATCATTCGATTCATACATATAAAGCTATCTTATTCGAAGGTTTAAACTTGTAATCACTAGAACATAGTTTAGTTAATTCTAAACTTGTTCGCAAACAAAAGTTAATCCTTCTAACTTGACTTTTAAAATCAACTAAACACATGTTCTATATCTATATTATATGCTAACTTAATGATTTAAAACCTGGAAACACGAAAAACACCGTAAAACCGGATTTACGCCGTCGTAGTAACACCGCGGGCTGTTTTGGGTTAGTTAATTAAAAACTATGATAAACTTTGATTTAAAAGTTGTTATTCTGAGAAAATGATTTTTATTATGAACATGAAACTATATCCAAAAATTATGGTTAAACTCAAAGTGGAAGTATGTTTTCTAAAATGGTCATCTAGACGTCGTTCTTTCGACTGAAATGACTACCTTTATAAAAACGACTTGTAACTTATTTTTCCGACTATAAACCTATACTTTTTCTGTTTAGATTCATAAAATAGAGTTCAATATGAAACCATAGCAATTTGATTCACTCAAAACGGATTTAAAATGAAGAAGTTATGGGTAAAACAAGATTGGATAATTTTTCTCATTTTAGCTACGTGAAAATTGGTAACAAATCTATTCCAACCATAACTTAATCAACTTGTATTGTATATTATGTAATCTTGAGATACCATAGACACGTATACAACGTTTCGACCTATCATGTCGACACATCTATATATATTTCGGAACAACCATAGACACTCTATATGTGAATGTTGGAGTTAGCTATACAGGGTTGAGGTTGATTCCAAAATATATATAGCTTGAGTTGTGATCAATACTGAGATACGTATACACTGGGTCGTGGATTGATTCAAGATAATATTTATCGATTTATTTCTGTACATCTAACTGTGGACAACTAGTTGTAGGTTACTAACGAGGACAGCTGACTTAATAAACTTAAAACATCAAAATATATTAAAAGTGTTGTAAATATATTTTAAACATACTTTGATATATATGTATATATTGTTATAGGTTCGTGAATCAACCAGTGGCCAAGTCTTACTTCCCGACGAAGTAAAAATCTGTGAAAGTGAGTTATAGTCCCACTTTTAAAATCTAATATTTTTGGGATGAGAATACATGCAGGTTTTATAAATGATTTACAAAATAGACACAAGTACGTGAAACTACATTCTATGGTTGAATTATCGAAATCGAATATGCCCCTTTTTATTAAGTCTGGTAATCTAAGAATTAGGGAACAGACACCCTAATTGACACGAATCCTAAAGATAGATCTATTGGGCCTAACAAACCTCATCCAAAGTACCGGATGCTTTAGTACTTCGAAATTTATATCATATCCGAAGGGTGTCCCGGAATGATGGGGATATTCTTATATATGCATCTTGTTATTGTCGGTTACCAGGTGTTCACCATATGAATGATTTTTATCTCTATGTATGGGATGTGTATTGAAATATGAAATCTTGTGGTCTATTGTTACGATTTGATATATATAGGTTAAACCTATAACTCACCAACATTTTTGTTGACGTTTAAAGCATGTTTATTCTCAGGTGAATACTAAGAGCTTCCGCTGTTGCATACTAAAATAAGGACAAGATTTGGAGTCCATGTTTGTATGATATTGTGTAAAAACTGCATTCAAGAAACTGATTTCGATGTAACATATTTGTATTGTAAACCATTATGTAATGGTCGTGTGTAAACAGGATATTTTAGATTATCATTATTTGATAATCTACGTAAAGCTTTTTAAACCTTTATTTATGAAATAAAGGTTATGGTTTGTTTTAAAAATGAATGCAGTCTTTGAAAAACGTCTCATATAGAGGTCAAAACCTCGCAACGAAATCAATTAATATGGAACGTTTTTAATCAATAAGAACGGGACATTTCAGTTGGTATCCGAGCGTTGGTCTTAGAGAACCGGAAAATTTGCATTAGTGTGTCTTATCGAGTTTGTTAGGATGCATTAGTGAGTCTGGACTTCGACCGTGTTTTCTTTAAAAATGATTGCTTAACATTTTTGTTGGAAACTATATATTTTTAACATATGAATATTATGTGATATATTAATCTCTTAACGTGTTTGATATTATGTGATAGATGTCTACCTCTAGAACAAGTCCCATTGACTCACCTAATAATAATGAAGAGTCAAATGTAAATTGGAATGATTCGTGGACTGATTCACAAGTTCCCGAAGAGGAACCGGAAGAAGAGTCGGAACCGGAAGAAGAATCAGAACCGGAAGAAGAATCGGAACCGGAAGAAGAAATAGAACCGGTGGGGGAAATAATAAAACGGTTAAGTAAAAGAGAATCCTCAACCAACCGACCAAGGTTAATTATGGTCAATGGTGTTTCCACCAAGGAAGCAAAATATTGGGAGGATTACCAATTCTCCGATGAATCGGATTCCGACGAGAATTCCGATGATGTTATAGAAATTACCCCAACTGAATTTAAAAAGGCAAAAGAAAATAATAAGGGAAAGGGCATAAAAATAGAGAAATCTAATTCCAACCCCGATGAACTTTATATGTATCGTCAACCCCCGAAGTCCTTAAGTTGTAACAATGACCCGGGAACCTCTAAACCACCAGGTTTTTCTAAACCAATGTGGACAACGACGGCTCGTATTAGGGGAACATCATATATCCCTAGAAACTTGGTAAAACGAACCAAAACCGAACAAGAAGAAACGAGCGAGTCGGAATAAGATAGTTATATTCGTGTGGTGTAATATATGTAATATAGTGTGCTTATGCTTTATGATATATGTAAAAATTGCTTGTATTAATAAGTATTTTTTTATGAATCTAACTCTTGTCTATTTTACAGTATAAAAACACAAAATGGATAGACAACCCAATATTTTAAGAGACCTACCCGGAGACATGATTGATGAAATCTTGTCTAGAGTCGGTCAGAATTCCTCGGCACAACTATTTAAGGCGAGATCAGTTTGTAAGACATTCGAAGAAAGTTCCAAGAATGCCTTGGTTTATAAAAGGCTTTCGTTCGGAAGATGGGGGATATCACATTGGGAAATCCATAAGTTACGATGTGTTTACTTTGACGCATATATTGCGGGGAACCCAAATGCTATTTTACGCAACGGGTTAAGAAATTATTTTGACTCAGTATATCCGAATATAGGACTTCGTGATTTAGAAAAAGCGGCTAACATGCAACATAAAGAAGCATGTTATGCTTACGGGTTAGTAATGTTCGCTTCTCACCAAAGTGAGAACAAGAACATCGGGCTACAACTATTAAACAAAACGTTCCCACAAGTAACGGAGTCGGTAATTGGGATAAGAAATGAGGTTTTTAGGTTATTACGAGACTGTTGGTCATTACGTAACCCTCGTCCCTTTGACGACGTTACAACACGCTGTCTTATCAACGGCCATAACGGTTATGTTCCACAAGACCAAGGATGGGAAGTAGTCCTAGTAAAACCAAAATGCATGACTTGTTTCTGGACGTATGAATTACGTGTCTTTATTGCCTTTGCTGAACGACTTGTGTACTAGCTAGAATTATCTTCACAACTATCTTGTATCAAAGTTATTATGTGCTATATTTCATGCTTTATGTAAAATAAGCGGTATTGTAAGTTTGTAAAATATTGTATAAAAGTTTGAACGTGAAATATTATTACAATCAGTTTTTCATATAGAATTGTAGTAGTTGAATTGTATATTAGCTACTAAGTATGAACTTAACGGGTAGGTACTACCCGAATTTAAACTTATAAAATGCTAATATGAAGAAAAAGCTTTTATAAATGAGTTCATATTATGCTACGAAATACTATTAACTACTCTTAATATTCTGTATGATTAACTTGTTCCATTTGACTATTTTGAAGGAAATGGCACCGACTACTTGACACACCGTGAATATGAATGAAGAGGAATTACGTACTTTTCTAGCTTCAAACATAGCCGCGGTGCAGGCTGCGCTACATACCAACAATAATCTTGGATCTGGCAGTACAGGAAATCGTGTAGGATGCACCTACAAAGAATTCACTGCCTGCAAACCTTTGGAATTTGATGGAACCGAAGGACCGATCGGATTGAAACGGTGGACCGAGAAGGTCGAATAGGTGTTTGCCATAAGTAAGTGTACTGAAGAGGACAAAGTGAAGTATGCTACGCATACCTTCACAGGTTCTGCGTTAACATGGTGGAATACCTATCTAGAGCAAGTGGGACAAGATGATGCGTACGCACTACCGTGGTCAGCATTTAAGCACTTGATGAACGAGAAGTACCGTCCCAGAACCGAGGTCAATAAGCTCAAGACAGAACTTAGAGGGTTACGAACCCAAGGATTTGATATTACCACGTACGAAAGACGATTCACAGAATTGTGCCTATTGTGTCCGGGAGCATTCGAAGATGAGGAAGAGAAGATCGACGCGTTTGTGAAAGGATTACCGGAAAGAATCCAAGAAGATATAAGTTCACACGAGCCCGCCTCCATACAACAGGCATGTAGAATGGCTCACAAACTAGTGAACCAGATTGAAGAAAGAATTAAAGAACAGACTGCTGAAGAGGCCAATGTGAAGCAAGTCAAAAGAAAGTGGGAGGAAAACGGTGATAAGAATCACCAATACAACAACAACAGCAATTACAACAATAATCACAACAATTATCCCAACAATCGCAACATCAATCGCAACTACAACAAACGGCCCAACAACAACAACAACAACAACAACAGCAACTACAACAATCATCCCAACAACAATAATAACCGCAACAACAACAACAATCAGAAGCAGCTATGCCAAAGGTGTGAAAAGTATCACTCGGGGTTCTGCACCAAATTTTGCAACAAGTGTAAAAGAAATGGTCATAGCGTGACGAAGTGTGAGGTCTACGGACCAGGGGTTAATAGAACGAAAGGAACAAATGGTGTCAGAACGAGTAATGGCGGAGCAAGTAGTGTCGGAGCAAGTTATGCCAATGTAGTTTGTTATAAATGTGGAAAACCGGGCCACATTATTAGAAATTGCCCGAACCAGGAGAACTCGAATGGACAAGGCCGCGGAAGAGTTTTCAATATTAATGCGGCAGAGGCACAGGAAGACCCGGAGCTTGTTACGGGTACGTTTCTTATTGACAATAAATCTGCTTACGTTTTATTTGATTCGGGTGCGGATAGAAGCTATATGAGTAGAGATTTTTGTGCTAAATTAAGTTGTCCATTGACGCCTTTGGATAGTAAATTTTTACTCGAATTAGCAAATGGTAAATTAATTTCAGCAGATAATATATGTCAGAATCGAGAAATTAAACTGGTTAGCGAAACATTTAAGATTGATTTGATACCAGTAGAGTTAGGGAGTTTTGATGTGATAATCGGTATGGACTGGTTGAAAGAAGTGAAAGCAGAGATCGTTTGTTACAAAAATGCAATTCGCATTATACGAGAAAAAGGAAAACCCTTAATGGTGTACGGAGAAAAGGGCAACACGAAGCTACATCTTATTAGTAATTTGAAGGCACAAAAACTAATAAGAAAAGGTTGCTATGCTGTTCTAGCACACGTCGAGAAAGTACAAACTGAAGAAAAGAGCATCAATGATGTTCCCATTGCAAAAGAATTTCCCGATGTATTTCCGAAAGAATTACCGGGATTACCCCCACATCGATCCGTTGAATTTCAAATAGATCTTGTACCAGGAGCTGCACCAATAGCTCGTGCTCCTTACAGACTCGCACCCAGCGAGATGAAAGAACTGCAAAGCCAATTACAAGAACTTTTAGAGCGTGGTTTCATTCGACCAAGCACATCACCGTGGGGAGCTCCTGTTTTGTTTGTCAAGAAGAAAGATGGTACATTCAGGTTGTGTATCGACTACCGAGAGTTGAACAAACTTACCATCAAGAACCGCTACCTACTACCGAGAATCGACGACTTATTTGATCAACTACAAGGCTCGTCTGTTTATTCAAAGATTGACTTACGTTCCGGGTATCATCAAATGCGGGTGAAAGAAGATGATATTCCAAAGACTGCTTTCAGAACACGTTACGGTCATTACGAGTTTATGGTCATGCCGTTTGGTTTAACTAATGCACCAGCTGTGTTCATGGACCTTATGAACCGAGTGTGTGGACCATACCTTGACAAGTTTGTCATTGTTTTCATTGATGACATACTTATTTACTCAAAGAATGACCAAGAACACGGTGAACATTTGAGAAAGGTGTTAGAAGTATTGAGGAAGGAAGAATTGTACGCTAAGTTTTCAAAGTGTGCATTTTGGTTGGAAGAAGTTCAATTCCTCGGTCACATAGTGAACAAAGAAGGTATTAAGGTGGATCCGGCAAAGATAGAAACTGTTGAAAAGTGGGAAACCCCGAAAACTCCGAAACACATACGCCAGTTTTTAGGACTAGCTGGTTACTACAGAAGGTTCATCCAAGACTTTTCCAGAATAGCAAAACCCTTGACTTCATTAACGCATAAAGGGAAGAAATTTGAATGGAATGATGAACAAGAGAAAGCGTTTCAGTTATTGAAGAAAAAGCTAACTACGGCACCTATATTGTCATTGCCTGAAGGGAATGATGATTTTGTGATTTATTGTGACGCATCAAAGCAAGGTCTCGGTTGTGTATTAATGTAACGAACGAAGGTGATTGCTTATGCGTCTAGACAATTGAAGATTCACGAACAAAATTATACGACGCATGATTTGGAATTAGGCGCAGTTGTTTTTGCATTAAAGACTTGGAGGCACTACTTATATGGGGTCAAAAGTATTATATATACCGACCACAAAAGTCTTCAACACATATTTAATCAGAAACAACTGAATATGAGGCAGCGTAGGTGGATTGAATTATTGAATGATTACGACTTTGAGATTCGTTACCACCCGGGGAAGGCAAATGTGGTAGCCGATGCCTTGAGCAGGAAGGACAGAGAACCCATTCGAGTAAAATCTATGAATATAATGATTCATAATAACCTTACTACTCAAATAAAGGAGGCGCAACAAGGAGTTTTAAAAGAGGGATATTTAAAGGATGAAATACCCAAAGGATCGGAGAAGCATCTTAATATTCGGGAAGACGGAACCCGGTATAGGGCTGAAAGGATTTGGGTACCAAAATTTGGAGATATGAGAGAAATGGTACTTAGAGAAGCTCATAAAACCAGATACTCAATACATCCTGGAACGGGAAAGATGTACAAGGATCTCAAGAAACATTTTTGGTGGCCGGGTATGAAAGCCGATGTTGCTAAATACGTGGGAGAATGTTTGACGTGTTCTAAGGTCAAAGCTGAGCATCAGAAACCATCAGGTCTACTTCAACAACCCGAAATCCCGGAATGGAAATGGGAAAACATTACCACGGATTTCATCACTAAATTGCCAAGGACTGCAAGTGGTTTTGATACTATTTGGGTAATAGTTGATCGTCTCACCAAATCAGCACACTTCCTGCCAATAAGAGAAGATGACAAGATGGAGAAGTTAGCACGACTGTATTTGAAGGAAGTCGTCTCCAGACATGGAATACCAATCTCTATTATCTCTGATAGGGATGGCAGATTTATTTCAAGATTCTGGCAGACATTACAGCAAGCATTAGGAACTCGTCTAGACATGAGTACTGCCTATCATCCATAAACTGATGGGCAGAGTGAAAGGACGATACAAACGCTTGAAGACATGCTACGAGCATGTGTTATTGATTTCGGAAACAGTTGGGATCAACATCTACCATTAGCAGAATTTTCCTACAACAACAGCTACCATTCAAGCATTGAGATGGCGCCGTTTGAAGCACTTTATGGTATAAAGTGCAGGTCTCCGATTTGTTGGAGTGAAGTAGGGGATAGACAGATTACGGGTCCGGAGATTATACAAGAAACTACCGAGAAGATCATCCAAATTCAACAACGGTTGAAAACCGCCCAAAGTCGACAAAAGAGCTACGCTGACATTAAAAGAAAAGATATAGAATTTGAAATTGGAGAGATGGTCATGCTTAAAGTTGCACCTTGGAAAGGCGTTGTTCGATTTGGTAAACGAGGGAAATTAAATCCAAGGTATATTGGACCATTCAAGATTATTGATCGTGTCGGACCAGTAGCTTACCGACTTGAGTTACCTCAACAACTCGCGGCTGTACATAACACTTTCCACGTCTCAAATTTGAAGAAATGTTTTGCTAAAGAAGATCTCACTATTCCGTTAGATAAAATCCAAATCAACGAAAAACTCCAATTCATCGAAGAACCCGTCGAAATAATGGATCGTGAGGTTAAAAGACTTAAGCAAAACAAGATACCAATTGTTAAGGTTCGATGGAATGCTCGTAGAGGACCCGAGTTCACCTGGGAGCGTGAAGATCAGATGAAGAAGAAATACCCGCATCTATTTCCAGAAGATTCGTCAACACCTTCAACAGCTTAAAATTTCGGGACGAAATTTATTTAACGGGTAGGTACTGTAGTGACCCGAACTTTTCCATGTTTATATATATTAATTGAGATTGATATTTACATGATTAAAAGTTTCCAACATGTTAAGCAATCAAACTTGTTAAGACTTGATTAATTGAAATAGGTTTCATATAGACAATTGACCACCCAAGTTGACCGGTGATTCACGAACGTTAAAACTTGTAAAAACTATATGATGACATATATATGGTTATATATATAGTTAACATTATATTATGATAATTAAACATATCATTAAGTATATTAACAATGAACTACATATGTAAAAACAAGACTACTAACTTAATAATTTTGAAACGAGACATATATGTAACGATTATCGTTGTAACGACATTTAATGTATATATATCATATTAAGAGATATTCGTACATCATAATATCATGATAATATAATAATTTAAAATCTCTTTTGATATTATAAACATTGGGTTAACAACATTTAACAAGATCGTTAACCTAAAGGTTTCAAAACAACATTTACATGTAACGACTAACGATGACTTAACGACTCAGTTAAAATGTATATACATGTAGTGTTTTAATATGTATTTATACACTTTTGAAAGACTTCAATACACTTATCAAAATACTTCTACTTAACAAAAATGCTTACAATTACATCCTCGTTCAGTTTCATCAACAATTCTACTCGTATGCACCCGTATTCGTACTCGTACAATACACAGCTTTTAGATGTATGTACTATTGGTATATACACTCCAATGATCAGCTCTTAGCAGCCCATGTGAGTCACCTAACACATATGGGAACCATCATTTGACAACTAGCATGAAATATCTCATAAAATTACAAAAATATGAGTAATCATTCATGACTTATTTACATGAAAACAAAATTACATATCCTTTATATCTAATCCATACACCAACGACCAAAAACACCTACAAACACTTTCATTCTTCAATTTTCTTCATCTAATTGATCTCTCTCAAGTTCTATCTTCAAGTTCTAAGTGTTCTTCATAAATTCCAAAAGTTCTAGTTTCATAAAATCAAGAATACTTTCAAGTTTGCTAGCTCACTTCCAATCTTGTAAGGTGATCATCCAACCTCAAGAAATCTTTGTTTCTTACAGTAGGTTATCATTCTAATACAAGGTAATAATCATATTCAAACTTTGGTTCAATTTCTATAACTATAACAATCTTATTTCAAGTGATGATCTTACTTGAACTTGTTTTCGTGTCAAGATTCTGCTTCAAGAACTTCGAGCCATCCAAGGATCCATTGAAGCTAGATCCATTTTTCTCTTTTCTAGTAGGTTTATCCAAGGAAATTAAGGTAGTAATGATGTTCATAACATCATTCGATTCATACATATAAAGCTATCTTATTTGAAGGTTTAAACTTGTAATCACTAGAACATAGTTTAGTTAATTCTAAACTTGTTCGCAAATAAAAGTTAATCCTTCTAACTTGACTTTTAAAATCAACTAAACACATGTTCTATATCTATATTATATGCTAACTTAATGATTTAAAACCTGAAAACACGAAAAACACCGTAAAACCGGATTTACGCCGTCGTAGTAACACCGCGGGCTGTTTTGGGTTAGTTAATTAAAAACTATGATAAACTTTGATTTAAAAGTTGTTATTCTGAGAAAATGATTTTTATTATGAACATGAAACTATATCCAAAAATTATGGTCAAACTCAAAGTGGAAGTATGTTTTCTAAAATGGTCATCTAGACGTCGTTCTTTCGACTGAAATGACTACCTTTACAAAAACGACTTGTAACTTATTTTTCCGACTATAAACCTATACTTTTTCTGTTTAGATTCATAAAATAGAGTTCAATATGAAACCATAGCAATTTGATTCACTCAACACGGATTTAAAATGAAGAAGTTATGGGTAAAACAAGATTGGATAATTTTTCTCATTTTAGCTACGTGAAAATTGGTAACAAATCTATTCCAACCATAACTTAATCAACTTGTATTGTATATCATGTAATCTTGAGATACCATAGACACGTATACAACATTTCGACCTATCATGTCGACACATCTATATATATTTCGGAACAACCATAGACACTCTATATGTGAATGTTGGAGTTAGCTATACAGGGTTGAGGTTGATTTCAAAATATATATAGTTTGAGTTGTGATCAATACTGAGATACGTATACACTGGGTCGTGGATTGATTCAAGATAATATTTATCGATTTATTTCTGTACATCTAACTGTGGACAACTAGTTGTAGGTTACTAACGAGGACAGCTGACTTAATAAACTTAAAACATCAAAATATATTAAAAGTGTTGTAAATATATTTTAAACATACTTTGATATATATGTATATATTGTTATAGGTTCGTGAATCAACCAGTGGCCAAGTCTTACTTCCTGACGAAGTAAAAATCTGTGAAAGTGAGTTATAGTCCCACTTTTAAAATCTAATATTTTTGGGATGAGAATACATGCAGGTTTTATAAATGATTTACAAAATAGACACAAGTACGTGAAACTACATTCTATGGTTGAATTATCGAAATCGAATATGCCCCTTTTTATTAAGTCTGGTAATCTAAGAATTAGGGAACAGACACCCTAATTGACGCGAATCCTAAAGATAGATCTATTGGGCCTAACAAACCCCATCCAAAGTACCGGATGCTTTAGTACTTCGAAATTTATATCATATCCGAAGGGTGTCCTGGAATGATGGAGATATTCTTATATATGCATCTTGTTATTGTCGGTTACCAGGTGTTCACCATATGAATGATTTTTATCTCTATGTATGGGATGTGTATTGAAATATGAAATCTTGTGGTCTATTGTTACGATTTGATATATATAGGTTAAACCTATAACTCACCAACATTTTTGTTGACGTTTAAAGCATGTTTATTCTCAGGTGAATACTAAGAGCTTCCGCTGTTGCATACTAAAATAAGGACAAGATTTGGAGTCCATGTTTGTATGATATTGTGTAAAAACTGCATTCAAGAAACTGATTTCGATGTAACATATTTGTATTGTAAACCATTATGTAATGGTCGTGTGTAAACAGGATATTTTAGATTATCATTATTTGATAATCTACGTAAAGCTTTTTAAACCTTTATTTATGAAATAAAGGTTATGGTTTGTTTTAAAAATGAATGCAGTCTTTGAAAAACGTCTCATATAGAGGTCAAAACCTCGCAACGAAATCAATTAATATGGAACGTTTTTAATCAATAAGAACGGGACATTTCAGTATTGTCCATATGGATTTAGAGTGATCGTCACAGTTGGTATCAGAGCATTGGTCCTAGTGAACCAGGTCTTGCATGAGTGTGTCTAACTGATAGTTGTTAGGATGCATTAGTAAGTCTGGACTTCGACTGTGTCTGCATGTCAAAAGTTTTGCTTATCATTTCTTGTCAGAAATTACCTGCTTATCATTCTTAAGTCTAGACACATTTTCCTGCATTTATTGCATAAATAGTGTATAGACAAAAATTCATATCTTGGCGTATATGTTACTGTAAACTTTTCCTGACATCTTCCGAAAATTTCTCCGTGATTTATGGAATTTGGTATTATATATACATATGTAAATTATGTATTGAAGAACACCAAACTAAATTCTATAATCTAATTCATATCAAAAATAATCTCCCTAATTATACAAGAAGAATCCCGTATCTAGTTCAAATTCCTTAAACTCCGACAGCTATTCCGATATGGATATTCACCTGAATTCCGAAGACAGTGTAACCGGAATGGATCAACCAATTAGCCATCATCTATTCTGGATGAATTGGGGATGAGTTTGTAATCTACTTAATCATTGGAGAAAGGAAGAAGGCGATCCCTTCCATCCACCACATTCACCTCTTGGCGAAGAACCTAAAGCACTTACCGTCGAACCCGTTCGTAACACCATTTTCACCCTCATTTCCAGAACAACTCGCAACGACTACTTAATATCCAATATTCTAAATCTTATTCATCCGTTTGTCCGAACCGCCAACCATCCGGGGGTAGTAGAAGAAGTCAACGAGCTTCGCGCTCGAGTAGTGACTTTGGAGAAAATGATGCGCAACTTGCAGGCATCACAGGCACTACCAGCATCGGCGGCAACAATACTACCGATAACAACACCAACAGTACCATTACCACCACCAACAACATCCACATCGCAAACCTCAACTTCACAATCTGTTCCACGAGCATCAACGTCATACGCACCGTAGTTACCAAGAAATACCAGCAATAATAACCGATGAAGTATTAACTCGTTTCCCCCGAAGAAATTTTATGTATATTTAATATATATGAATTTTGAAATCAAAATAAATCTTTTCGTACTAAGCTATTACGTGTGAATCTTAACTGGTAGGTACTACTCAGTTAGTTCATATTACTAATATACAATGATGTACATCCTTCCTTAACAACTTAACCATTGTTAACTACAATCTCTGTTTCAACCCAATGAATTCCATTTCATAATAAACCAAGTGTATTAATCAATTACATAATTGATTTTACATTTTCAATTTCGATATACTCGAAACTTTCCAGAAAACATCATCTGTGCCTTGTAAGGTTCACAAAAATTCCACGAGCACCAACATCCTTCACCGAGGAATATTAATAAGAATAAATAATGAAGTATTGATTTCATTAGTGAAAAAATCCGCAAAGATTATGTAATCTTTAATGTTTTAGAGATTAATCATTTCTAAGTCAAGCCAAAAATCAAATGAGCTTAATATGATATTAACTCATTAAATCCGTATTACATCTGAAGAAATATACATACATATATTTTCATAAAGACTGCAATGAAAATTCTTTTGTACAAAATATTACTTGTGAAATCTTTAACGGGTAGGTAATTCCCGGGAAATATATAAGTTCACAATTAATATGTTATACTGTACATTCTTCAACTTTGATTCAAAAATTATTAACTATGCTCACAGCGATATACAATCGTTTCCATACAAATTCAATTACATATTCTGATATTGACGGATCAGAATCCAAGTCATAACTCTGAACTAGTGACATCATTCTTAGATCCCTACATCTTTCAAAGCTATACTTTGACTTCAAAACTGTGAAAGATCCTTTAGCATTGTTATTACCGAAAATAATCTTGCAATTCCTTTTCAAAGTATCCAATTTTATCACACTCCCAACTAGTCAACTTCGACTTTTCAAATTAGCCTTATTATTACCTTGACATATACGTTCTTGTTACTGGGGAACCTTTCATGTTCCACCACATTAGCAGTAAATTTACCAACAACTTTATTAATCCTTGACCTTTATAAAAATCCTTATACTCATTGAAACCCTATCATGTACTCATCCACATCCTGTAACAATAATTGTCATACCAACCACCGGGAATTAGCAATCAGTATTTTGAAGCTCGCAACATTTTCTACGACAACAGTTAGATATAGATAACATCTATCTTCTAGACTTACATACTTCGAATGTGAAGTTTCTGAAAAACACCCCAAACTACGAAACTAGTTCTCCGAATTTTGGAAAAATGCTGATGAAGCAGCAAAAACTGTAAACGACCTTAACAGTCAAAAGTTTGATGATAAAGAATAGTATGGTGGTAAAGCTGAGAAAAATAGAAGGTTTGAAACTGGAAAACGAATTGAGAAGACCATGAAGGAGGCTGTGGACAAATCACAAAAATGAAATCTACCTTCAAAGAATACAAATGATTCAGTGTCTGCTAAAATCCTTAGCAAATACCTTGCTCCTTACTCTAAAACCTTTGCGGACAATATTCTTCATCATCATCTTATCTTAAATATTCTAAGATATCATCGTATCTTCCATTATAAATATCCTCCATATTTCTGAAGATATTTTTTTATAACCATTCTTATCTGAAATCATTCATCTCTTTGCGCTATCTGTGTTACATCATAAAAGAAACTATTTTAGTTTCTAAAATCTGAAAAATTCGAAAAATAGATGTTTTGAAGTAATGTTGGGAATTGAAGTATGAGTTAGTATAATATAATGACACTTGATCAACGTGATTATATTACAGTAAGTCATGCTGAGTTTCTAATGGAACGTGATAAAGGTTCACAGATCACACCCTCATCACGAACCATGTTACATAACTCTTTCATTCTATTTAATCTTTAAATATATCAAGAAAATACTTTTCTTGATGATTCGGTCTTTTCCAGATATTCTGGTAATTTGACAAATCAAGATCGTGCCATTACAATTTCTTTCTTAGAACATTAACTATGTTCATTCTGAAATGTATAGCTACGAATTCTGGACCATTATTCGCTTGACTTGAAGTCAGGAAGGAAAAACGAAAGCATGGAGCTCCTAAATATAAGGGAAAATATAAAGCCTGACAACAACACATATATTACAAACAGTGTATATCAATGCGTATAGCAATATAAAGACACGGGAGAATGAAAAATACTATAACCCCAAGGTAATAGTAGAAGAAAATAACTTCCTCTGGTGGTAGATGAAAAAGAAGAATGAAAGATACGATAGCCAAGAAAATATCAAGAATCAGAACTGGATTAAGCATTTCACAATCTTTTGGAAGTATGAAATAAGGAAGAAGATGTAGGAGTGGTAAAAATAATGAAACAGAAGAGGTCAATTTATAACGAAATATCAGACATAGTAATCGAGGCAGATTACGCTTTAATCAAAGAAAATCCTAATTTTCGCAAATTCCGAAAAATCAAATCTTATTTAGATAATGAAGATTTTCTATTCCTTAAATTCCAGAAATCAATCGTTACTACGTCAAGAGTTAAAAACGAATCTCTATTCTCCATTTCACTCTATTACGATAACTTCCCTCATACGCTTCGAGTAATTGGATTGTTTTATCCATATTATTCAACGGTGATAAAAATTCTATTTATCAACTCATATTCGTCATGAAAACATTTTTATTGTTAGCCATGACGACCTCACTCAAATTTCGGGACGAAATTTCTTTAACGGGGAGGTACTGTGATGACCCGGAAATTTCTGACCAAATTTAAACTTAATCTTTAACGTTTCCGACACGATAAGCAAAGTCTATGAAGTTGAATCTCAAAATTTTGAACTATTCAATTACCCTTCGATTGTTCTCAACAATTCGCGAACAATTATAGATACATATGCTATAACTTGAAAACGTAACAAAGTGTTATGAAAATGATACTGTGCATTAACCTTATCGGTTTGATTATCTGTTTGATATTTAGATAAGTTAACTAAAACGTATAAGATGAACCAGTAAAACACTAATTTGCTACAGTATTTTCGAATTGCTACGATACCCGAATAGCTACAGTGTTTTCGAAAATCACTATTTGCTACAGTAAAAAAACTTTTCTACAATAACTTTGCTACAGTAAAACACTATTTTAAAATGTATTTTAACAAATAACGAGACAATGATTTATAGAAGTAAATGACCAAAACACTCGAAAGATTAAGATATACTTTGAGTGGTATAGTTTATGGATAATTTAAGACTATATTTTGACAAAGGTACGTGACACGAAACGTGAAATGCAAGTTTTCTAAATGTACGAAAGGACATTCGAAAAACCAGAACCGGGACATAAGTCGAGTGACAACTTACGACTTATCGGAACAAAAATTACAAATCAACTATGCACGTGAATTTAATATAATATATAATTAGAAATATAAATTAAATATATTATATTTATATTTATATTATAAAAATATGTCGACAAGCAAAATGTTAAAACAATGTGAACTGGATCCCTTAGCCATGCGATCGCATGGCCAAGAAGGCTAAACCCCATGCGATCGCATGGGGTACTATTTCAGGCCAGGTCTATAAATTTCGAAGTTTTCAGTTCGTTTGTGGCACACTCTTTTCTCTGATATATATTACTCCGTAAGTATTTATTTATTTTATTTATATTATTATTATTATTATTATTATTATTATTAAGATTAATATTATTATTAATCTTATTATTATTAATATTATTAATTAGTATAATACTTAAAATACTACGACGAGGTTATGAGCGTGTCACTTTCAAAATGGTTTTCAAGCGGGATATAGCTAAGGAAATTATGGGTTATAGCCAAGGAGGTTATGGGTAATGTTCGGGGGTATATTTGTGAATCAAACCTAGTGTTTATCATCTCCGTTGCGTCTACGTACTTTCCTACAATATTAAATCACAATATTGATACGTTGAGATCTACGATTAATTGGTAATCCGAGTTTCGATCACATTTTGATGAACAACTTTATATGCTGCTAAGGTGAGTTTCATTGCTCCCTTTTTAATTGCTTTTGCAATCTATATTTTTGGGCTGAGAATACATGCACTTTATTTTAAACGCAATGGATACAAGTACATACTAAATTCTACACTGAGTTTGAACCGAAAATCCCTTAGCTTTGGTAACTAATAACTGTCAGTTATAAGAACTGGTGGGCGCGAGTAGTAGTATATGGATCCATAGGGCTTGATATCCCCGTCCGAGCTAGAGCACTAGCCTTTTAACGGACGTATGCTATTTGAGAAGCGTACACGTTGGTTTGCGTGTATTATTAAGATGATTATACAAAGGGTATAAATTATATATACGTTAAGTTTAGTTACCAGAGTGCTCAATTTCGTAGAATATTTTGATAAACTTTTCTGGATGAAACAACTGAAATCTTGTGATCCACCTTTATATACAGATTATGCGAAACACTAAAACTATGAACTCACCAACCTTTGTGTTGACACTTGTTAGCATGTTTATTCTCAATTTTCCTAGAAGTCTTTCGCTGTTTGCTTATATATTAGACAAGCTATGTGAATGGAGTCGTACATGGCATATTTTTCAAGAAAACGTTGCATTCACCAAATCATCACCATGTATCTTATTTTAACTGCATTGTCAATGGAAGTACTATTGTAAACTATTATTTACGGTGATTGTTTATATGTAGAAATCATCAGATGTCGAAAACCTTTGATTTAAATATTCATTTATGGTGCGCCTTTTCAAAAGAATGCAATGTTTACAAAACGTATCATATAGAGGTCAAATACCTCGCAATGAAATCAATGAATGACGTATTGTCCATATGGATTTGGAGCGATCGTCACAACTTGGTACAGTGTATGGAGATTTCATAATAAAGGGAATATGCTACATTTTTGGTTAAGTATGGTTACCGAAGCGCTCAACAACTTATAGAATATCTTTATTGAAATATTTATAACTATGAAATCTTGTGGTCTATATTTATATCGATGCTAGCTTTAAACCTATATATCTCACCAACCTTTGTATTGACTATTTAAGCATGTTTATTCTCAGGTCCTTAAGAAAGTCTTCCGCTGTTGCATTATCTGAGCAAGCTGTGCATGGAGTCTCATGCTTTTGTTTAAATGAAGTGTTGCATTCAATAAAACCTTTGTCATGTATTATATTCGACTGTTATGTCACGTGTGTAGTATTTGGAAACTGAGGTATTATGGGGATTATCTCTTAAATAATCGCTCACTTGTTTAAAACATGCATTATGTATAATAATGGTGTGCTTTTTATGAAACGAATGCAATATTTTCTAAAACGTATCATATAGAGGTCAAATACCTCGCTATGGGACCAATGAGTAACGTACTGCGTTTATAGTAATATGGACGGGTAGTTTCAGTTTTTGAAAACCATTACTTATCATTTTTGATCAAATGTTGAATATCTTAACATGAAAATATTATGTGGTATGTTACTAATGTGGTAGTTAATGTGTGATAGATGTCTACTTCTAGCACCAATCTCATTATCACATTCAGCGACTCCGAAGATGAATCTTCAGCAAAAGTACCAATCATCGACTTATCTGATAACGAAGATGACCCGAAGAAAGATGTATCAATCATCTATATAACTGATGACGATGATTACCTGGAGTCGGATGCATTTTGGGAAGATTCACAATTTCCGGAAGAACCGAAAGTGAAAGAACCTGAAAACAATCCCGAGGAGGAGGAGGAAGTAAAAGAGATTACTGAGAAAGAATTTAAAAAAGGAAAGGAACCTGTAGTCACCAAACCAGAATTTCCAAATTCGGAAATTAATAAAGCAATTGTTGTACAAAGTGCTCATGACATTTCTACCCCTAATCATCCTTGTCTTACCAACTCTATTGAGGTATCAAGTACCTCAGAACCCCGACCAAGATATAAACGTACCGCTCGAATAAGCGTTATGCCAATACCTGATAACAAGAGGCCCCGCCGTTTTTAAAACCATTTCCGCCACGATATCACTTCACGCATCGTATAATATTATTTAGTGTGCCTTATTTTATCCTACATATGTATTATGTAAAATAAACCTATGTGAAATACTGGTATTGTATTGCTATACCATGATTAAGCGTGAAATGATTATGTGATTTTACTTTAAATTTTTCATAATAGAATATTATCTAGATTGTAGTAGTTAATTTTTGTACTAAGCTATTAAGTATGAACTTTAACGGGTAGGTACTACCCTGGATATAATTATAAAGTGCTAATAAGAAGAAAAGGCTTTTATAATAATTGGTTCATATTGTTAATATGCCACGATGTACCATTAATTACTCACTACATCTATAATATTCTATATGATTAATTATCTTATATGTTTGTTGAAGAAACATGGCTCGATTGAACCGAATGACGGAACAAGAAATTGAGGAGCTTATCAACCAATGCGTAAATGACCGTATGCTTTGGGTCGAAGCGGCAAGAGCAGTAGCAAACAACACCAACCCTCGTATTGGATGCTTATATAAAGCATTTCAAGGTTGTAAACCTTCATCATTCAGCGGAACAGAGGGACCAGTAGATTTAACCCAATGGTTCGAAAAGCTGGAGTCCGTATTTAAAATTAGTGGTTGTGCGGAAGGGGATAGGACAAAGTATGCTTCATGCACATTACAGGATGGTGCACTTACATGGTGGGAAAACTATGTAAAAGCTGTTGGGGGCGATAGAGCATATGATACTCCTTGGGAAGAGTTGAAAAATATGCTAATCAATGAATACTGCCCAAGGAACAAGGTTAGAAAAATGGAAGCCTAGTCACGAAATCTGAAAGTTGTCGGAACGGAACTTACCAACTATAACAGGCGATTCATGGAATTAGCCTTGTTATGTCCTGAATTGGTACCAACGGAAGAGCGAAAGATTGAATTGTACAAAGATGGTCTGCCAAAGAACATCAAGGCCAATGTTACATCATCCAAACCCAAGACAATTCATGAAGCTATCATTATGGCAAATGAGCTAATGGATCAGATCATCCTAGATAAGAACGCATAAAATACCGATACCAAGGTATCAGATAACAAAAGAAAGTGGGATGGAAACCGTGATCGAGGTCACCAGCAACAATCTCTCAAGAAACATGAAACCACGCAAGGTACGGGTAGTGGTTCAAGCTCAGGTTACAAAGGGCGTAATCCCTTATGTAACAGATGCCACAAAGATCACACTGGTTTTTGCAATGTGGTGTGCAACAAATGTGATCGAAGGGGTCATCTTGGTGAAGATTGTTGGGTTCCCATTACAAATACAAATGGCACCAAGACTCCTGCCACCAATGCAAATAGAACTGCCTTGGCTACTGTTAATTGTTATGGGTGTGGGAAACAGGGTCATATTAAGATCCAGTGCCCGAATCAAGAGAAGAATAACGGACCTACACGTGGAAGAGCATTTGTTATTAATGCTAGAGAGGCGTGTGAAGACCCGGAGCTTGTTACGGGTACGTTTACCATTAATGACTTATCAGCATCTATTATATTTGATACTGGTGTCGATAGAAGTTACATATGTAGAGACTTTTAAGCTAAATTGAATTGTTCATCATTACCTCTAGATGCTAAGTACATGATTGAGTTAGCTAATGGTAAACTAATTAAAGTCGATAAAATTTGCCGTGATTGTAAAATAAATTTAGCCGGAGAGACGTTTAAAATTGATTTGATACCCGTAGAATTAGGAAGTTTTGATGTAATAGTCGGCATGGACTGGATGTCCAAAATAGGAGCTGAAGTTGTGTGTGCCAAGAAGGCAATTCGCATTCCTCGTAAGGATAAAACGTCAGTAATGATTTATGGAGAGAAGGGTAACTCAAAGCTAAAACTCATTAGCTACTTGAAAGCCCAAAAGTGCTTGAATAAATGGTGCTATGCTATCTTAGCACATGTAAATAAAGTCGAAACGAAGGAAAAAGAGAAGAGCATCAACGATGTGCCTGTGGCAAGAGATTTTCCTGAAGTCTTTCCGGAAGAGTTGTCGGGATTACCTCCATTTAGATCTGTAGAATTTCAAATAGATCTAGTACCAGGAGCTGCACCAGTGGCTCGTGCTCCATATAGACTCGCACCGTCAGAAATGAAAGAACTATAAAGCCAGTTTCAAGAATTGCTAGATCGTGGATTTATTCGACCGAGTACTTCACCATGGGGAGCTCCGATTTTGTTCATCAAGAAGAAAGATGGATCCTTTCAAATGTGTATAGATTACCGCGAATTAAACAAGTTAACTATCAAGAATCGGTACCCATTACCGAGAATTGATGACTTGTTTGATCAGCTGCAAGGATCACGTGTTTACTCCAAAATCGATCTAAGATCGGGTTATCATCAGTTACGTGTCAAAGAAGAAGATATTCTGAAAACCACATTTCGGACACGCTACGGTCATTATGAATTTTTAGTCATGCCGTTCGGGCTGACAAACGCACCAGCTGTATTCATGGACCTCATGAATCGTGTATGCAGTCCGTATTTGGATAAGTTTGTTATCGTCTTTATTGATGATATTCTTATTTATTCCAAAAATGAACAAGAACATGAGAAACATTTAATGTTGGTACTGGAACTGTTGAAGAAAGAAGAGTTATACGCAAAGTTTTCTAAGTGCACATTTTGGTTAAATGAAGTACAATTCCTTGGTCACATCGTTAGCAGTCAAGGAATTCAAGTCGATCCTGCGAAGGTCGAAGCCATTGAAAAATGGGAAACCCCAAAGACTCCGACGCAAATACGCCAATTTTTGAGTCTTGCTGGCTATTACAGAAGATTTATTCAAGATTTTTTACGGATAGCCAAACCATTGACAGCATTAACACATAAAGGGAAGAAGTACGAATGGACTTCTGAGCAGGAAGCCGCATTTCAATTATTGAAGAAGAAGTTGACTACATCGCCTATGCTATCGTTACCTGAAGGAAACGATGATTTTTTAATTTATTGTGGCGCTTCGCGACAAGGTTTTGGTTGTGTCCTCATGCAACGAAAGAAGGTTATTGCATATGCATCCCGAGAACTGAAGATTCGTGAACAAAATTATACGACTCATGATCTAGAATTGGGAGCAGTGGTGTTTGCATTAAAGATTTGGAGACACTACTTGTACGGGGTTAAATGTACTGTGTATACCGATCATAAAAGCCTTCAACATATCTTCAACCAAAAACAACTGAACATGAGGCAACGTAGGTGGGTCGAGCTGATAAACGACTATGATTGTGAAATTCGCTATCATTCCGGGAAAGCAAATGTAGTAGCAGATGCTTTAAGCAGGAAGGAAAGAGAGCTGATTCGAGTACGAGCAATGAATATGAAGATTCGTGCGAACCTCACTACCGAAATTAAGGAGGCTCAACAAGGAGCTCTTTCTGAAGAAAACTTTGGATATGAGATGCTTAAAGGGTTAGATAAACAGCTTGTTACACGGGAAGATGGAACCTGATACTTCGTTGGACGTATTTGGGTACCGAAGTTTAAAGGGTTAAGAAAATTGGTTTTGGATGAGGCACATAAGACGAGATATTCGATACATCCAGGAGCTGGAAAGATGTATCAAGATCTGAAAGCACACTTTTGGTGGCCGAATTTGAAAGCTGATATTGCAACGTACATCGGAGAATGTTTGACTTGCTCCAAAGTCAAGGCGAAACATCAGAACTGTCAGGTCTGCTTCAACAACCAGAAATCCCAGAATGAAAATGGGAATGTATCACCATGGATTTCATCACGAAGCTATCAAAGACTGCATGGGGTTACGACACCATTTGGGTAATTGTCGATCGTCTCACCAAATCTGCACATTTCCTACCTATGAAGGAAATGGATAAGATGGAGAAATTGGTACTATTATACATGAAGGAAGTTGTTTCAAGACATGGAGTACCTATCTCCATTATATCTGATCGCGACAGTAGGTTTACGTCAAGGTTTTGGCAATCACTACATGAAGCTCTAGGGACTCGTCTGGATATGAGCACTGCATATCATCCTCAGACCGATGAGTAAAGTGAAAGGACCATTCAGACTCTTGAAGAAATGCTTAGAGCATGTGTGATCGATTTCGGAAATGGATGGGATAAATATCTACCATTAGCATAATTCTCGTATAACAATAGTTACCACACGAGTATTAACGCTGCACCATTTGAAGCACTTTACGGAAGGAAGTGTAGATCCCCTATCTGTTGGAATGAAGTAGGAGACCGACAACTAACTGGTCCCGAGATCATACAGGAGACTACTGAAAAGATTGTGCAAATCAAGGAGAGATTGAAGACCGCCCAAAGTCGTCAAAATAGCTATGCTGATGTTCGAAGGAAGTCGTTAGAATTTCAGGTTGATGACATGGTTATGTTAAAGGTGTCACCTTGGAAAGGTGTGATACGCTTTGGTAAGAGGGGTAAATTGAACCCAAGATACGTAGGACCATTCAAGATCATCGAACGTATTGGACCGGTGGCTTATCGACTTAAGCTACCACAAAAACTTGCTGGAGTACACAATACCTTTCACGTCTCGAACTTAAGGAAATGCCTTGCAAAAGAAGACCTCACTGTTCCTCTTGAAGAAATCTAAATCGACGAGAAACTGCATTTTATAGAAGAGCCTGCCGAAATCATGGATTGTGAAGTTAAACGGCTCAAGCAAAGCAACATACCTATAGTTAGGGTTCGTTGGAATGCTCAAAGAGGTCCCGAGTTCACTTGGGAAAGAGAGGACCAGATAAAACAGAAGTATCCACATCTGTTTACAAACACCGCCCATTGAATAGGTACTACTTCAAATTTCGGGACGAAATTTCTTTAACGGGTAGGTACTGTGATGACCCGGACTTTTCCGACTACTTGATTATACTATTTACATGATTTAATAATTTTAACTTGATAAGCAATGAATTTTAATAAGTCTTGAACCTCTGAAAAGAATTTTACATAAGCAGTTAACCACCCTTTTATTCTTACGATTCACGAACGTCATAACTTGTATTAATTATATATATATGTGTGTGTATATATATATATATATAGATTTAACTTGAAAATATGATAATCAAATATCTCATTAAGTATATTAATAAAGTATTATATATATTTTTCATACTACTAATTTAAAGAGTTTTTGAACAATATATATGTTACTATTTAAACGACGTAATTAACTTATGTTAAAATGTATTTACATGTGACAACCCGGAAATTTCCAACCAAATTTAAACTTTAATCTTTATATGTTTCCGACACGATAAGCAATATTTGTTAAGTTAAATTTCAAGAATTTTAAACTATGTTCATACATTCATTCAACCTCGACCAAGTTCCAACGATTCACGAACCATTAAACGAATATGATTATATATGTGTATGTGTATATATATTTTAACTTGAAACGTAAACAAAATATTAGATTAAATACTTTATATGATTGTATCTGTTTCAAAATGTTTATCAATAGAATTAGAAGATAAGATCAAATAATTGAATTATCAGATATATTGATTTATGATTACAAGTCTCTGTTGAAAGGCCCACGTTGATTTGAGAAATCTTTTCATTTTAACAATATTCGGAAAATGGTAAAGTGATTTATAAATATGAACAAATTGTCAATCATTGAGAACTAGACAAAGGATAGTGGAAGATTGAATCTCATAAAGACTCGATTGATCTATTTAGTTTCAAACGTACAAAAACGTTTTCAGTTTAAAAAGAACTTTATTATTAAAACGTATATAACTTTTATAAATATCTAGAACCACTTTTGACAACTCATTACTTAACTAGTATGATAAAGATAACGATATTTATATTTATTTTATTAAATATATATAACGATTTAAATTAATATTATATATATTTATACGCGTATTATACGTACATAGTTTTATACTTTTACTATACTTAAACTTTACCTTTACTTTATTTTTACTTTACTTTAACTTTAATAATTCATACTTTAATAATTCACTTTAATAATTCATACTTTAATAATTCACTTTAATAATTCATACTTTAATAATTCACTTTAATAATTCATACTTTAATAATTCACTTTAATAATTCATACTTTAATAATTCACTTTAATAATTCAAAAATCTATTATAAATAGAATTCAATAGGTTTCATTATTTCATAGAAACTTGAAAATAGTTTTCTCTAAACTCTCTCAATCGATTTACATATATATATTTACTCCGTATTATCTCAAGATATTATTAGTATACATAAAATATTACGACGGAGTGCTGTCCGAGTGATTTCGAAGTTGTTTTTTCGAGTGGGATAGGATTAAGGAAATTATGAGTTATAGCTATGGAGGTGATTGAATATGGTTCATGGGTATGCTCGTGAGGTCAATATAGTGTTTATCATCTCCGTTGCGTTTACGTACCTTTCCTGCAATATTGAATCTCAATATTGATATGTGAGTACTCATAATTTAATTTTTACATACTAATAGTGTATCCCTGACTAGTGCTCGAGTATATAGGATTATGCATGCTTGTACTTTTGATATTGCCATTAGATAGGTTATGTTGATTCCTGAATTAGTTACATATACGATTGAGATAAGGTATAAGATATGCATGTCGTTGGAAAGCTAGCGAAAAATAGTTGAATTTTGGTTTAAGAATCACTTGAATCCAAGTAATGGTTAGAAAGTTATGAAATAAACAAATTGCATAATTAATTTCGTAATTAAAATTGCTGATGATAATTAGTGAACTAATTTTCTGGGTTATAAAAAGTGGTTATTTGGATTCTAATCGTCGAGTAGATGAATTTTCATATAAAGCACGTCTCGTTTCGTTGAACGGTTGTCAAGTTATGGACAAAAGAAGTTTTGCAAATTTTGATGAAATGTCGAAACGGGAACTGAAATTCTCGCTGATCTGCGTTGTTTCATATATAAAAAAAATACCACTGAATTCTTTGCTGTAAGGTCTAACAAACGACTCTGGCCGTTTGTCAATTCGAGTCTCGACGATTTTTCTAAAAATCATCAAAGTTGATGGTTTGGTCACATTTTAAAATTCTAAAAAGAGCTGAAACTTTTTTATTTAAAAATGTCAGTTTTGTATCAGTTGTCATGGTCGGCCTGATATGTGTTTACTCTTGCCAAAAATCATGTTATATCTTTGTGGTAACGAGAATTTGTAGGCTTTAACCGTTTGTCAATACGAGTTTTGAGGAATTTTCTAAAAATCTCCAAAGTAGGCTACTCGGTCACTTTTGTAAATTTATTAAAGCTGAAAAATTAACTTTAAAACGCCGAAAACGCGTTGGCAACTACGAGTTGTCTAGGTTTAGTTTACTTCTGTAATATTTATGCTTAATCTTTTTGGTAATGTGTAACTTTTATCTTTGGTCGTTTATCAATCGGAGTTCCGATAATTTTTTTAAAAATAGCTGAAGTGGCCCGTTTAGTCATGTTTGACCGAAAATCATTTTTGCATAAGTTATTATATATTTGCATGCGACCTCATTTTTACTTTGACCTTTGACTTTTGACTTTAACCTTTGACTTTTGACTTTGAACTTTGACTTTTCCTGTTAACTTTTCAGTTAACTTCTTGTGTTGATTTTCTCTAAAAAAAAAAAAAAACCTAAAATACTATTTTATGATTATGAAACCATTTGTGTTACGTTGTTTCACACGTCACCTTTTACTTGAATCTTAATTGAGCATGAGTAATATAACATGTTACTATACTGTAGAGTCAGACTCGAGCTATAGGATAGGATTACACTATGACCTGACCTAAATTGCTATACAAATATTGACCAACATATAAATATATATAATTAATATAGGTTCGTGAATCCGAGGCCAACCTTGCACTTGTTCAATGACGTTATATGTATTTTTCCTACGAAATACAGTATGGTGAGTTTCATTTTCCTTTTTACCCTTTATATTTTTGGGACTGAGAATACATGCGCTTTTATAAATGTTTGACGAAATAGACACAAGTAATTGAAACTACATTCTATGGTTGAATTATCGAAATCGAATATGCCCCTTTTTATTAAAGTCTGGTAATCTAAGAATTAGGGAACAGACACCCTAATTGACGCGAATCCTAAAGATAGATCTATTGGGCCTAACAAACCCCATCCAAAGTACCGGATGCTTTAGTACTTCGAAATTTATATCATATCCGAAGGAGGATCCCGGAATGATAGGGGATATTCTTATATGCATATTGTTAATGTCGGTTACCAGGTGTTCACCATATGAATGATTATTTTTGTCTCTATGCATGGGACGTATATTTATGAGAACTGGAAATGAAATTCTTGTGGTCTATTAAAATGATGGAAATAAATGATTATGATAAACTAATGAACTCACCAACCTTTTGGTTGACACTTTAAAGCATGTTTATTCTCAGGTGTTAAAGAAATCTTCCGCTGTGCATTTGCTCATTTTAAAGATATTACTTGGAGTCTTTCATAGCATATTTTGAAGAACGTTGCATTCGAGTCATTGAGTTCATCAAAGATTATTATTAAATCAATTTATAGTTGGATAGTGGATATTATGAAATGGTATGCATGCCTGTCAATTTTCGATGTAAAGAAAGATTGTCTTTTAAAAACGAATGCAATGTTTGTAAAATGTATCATATAGAGGTCAAATACCTCGCAATGTAATCAACTATTGTGAATCGTTTATAATGTATATGAACGGGTCCTTTCAGTTGGTATCAGAGCGGTGGTCTTAGCGAACCAGTTCTGCATTAGTGTGTCTAACAGATAAGTCGATAGGATGCATTAGTGAGTCTGGACTTCGACCGTGTCTGCATGTCAATAGTTTTGCTTATCATTTTGTGTCAAAAATTAACTACTTATCATCCTCAGGAAATTACCTGCTTATCATTTTTAGTCTAAGACACGTCTTGCTGCATTGATTGCATGAATAGTGTATAGACAAAAATTCATATCTTAGCGTATCTGCTAAATCATATCTTATCGTATCTATTACTGTAAACGTTGCCTGATATATCCCGTAAATTCCTCCGTAATTTACAAAATCTTTTGTTCTATATATATGGATATTCTATGTAATTAGAATACCATCCGATAACCGAAAATCATTTCATATCGAAAAAAAAAAAATCCTTATTCAATCGTAAGAAATGGAATTCATCATTAATTCAAGTTCCTCGGATTTCGAAATGGAATCCCACTTCAGCTCCGAAAGCAGTGTGACCGGAATAGATCAACCAATCAGTCATCACCTATTCTGGATGAATTGGGGATGGGTTCGTAGCCTCCTCAATCATTGGAGACAAGAAGAAGGTGATCCCTTCCATCCACCACATTGCCCTCTTGACGAAGAACCTGAAGCACTTACCGGCGAACCTGTCCGAAACACCATTTTCTCGCTCATTTCCAGAGTATCTCGTCACGATTATATATTACATCAAATTTTAGATTTTATTTATCTGCTCGTCCGAACCGACAATCACCCCGGTGTAATAGAAGAAGTCAACGAGCTTCGCGCTCGGGTAGTGGCTTTGGAGAATATGGTGCAGAGATTACAAACACCAGCAGCAGCATCAGCAGCATAACCAATAACACCATCATCAACGCCAATAGTACCATTACCACCCCAACCACAACCACGTCGTAAACCTCAACTTTACACTCTGTCCCACAAGCACCAATGTCATACGCCCTGTAGATACCAAGGAATACCAACAACAATAACCGACGAAGTATTAATTCATAACTTCATTGGAGAAACATTCCGCGCAGATTATGTAATCTCTAAAGTCTTAGAGATTATCTAATCTAGACCTAACCATAAATCAGTTAAGCGAACCAAAATGATAGAAGGAAGAGTAGAAACCCTGACAAAAATGGTGTGTGATTAACAAGCTAAACTTGTTTTACCAACAGCATCAACAGTACCGTCAGCGTCACCAGCATCATCAGTACAGTCAACATCAGAATCAACAACACCTATAACATCACAAACTCCGTCAGCTCAAGAATCACTATGGACATCATTACGAATCAATAACCCGTATATTGTATCAACGAGTTATGAAGAATTAACTCATTCCCTTTGAAGAAATTATATGTATATTTTATATATTTTGAAATAAAAATAAATCTTTCCGTGCTAAGCTATTGTGTGTGAATCTTAACTACTCGGTTAATTCATATTACAAATATGCAATAATGTACGTCCTTCGGCCGCAACTTAACCAGAGTTAACTACAATCTCTGTCGCAATTCAACAAATTCCAATTCATAATAAATCAAGTATATATTTGATTTTACACTTTCACCATCGATGTACCCGAAACTTTTCAGATAACATCATTCGTACTTTGCGAAATTCACAAGAATTCCATGAACCGAACATCATACATCAACAAATAACGAAGTATTGATTCATAATTTCAATGTCATTAAAGAAATACTGCGTAAAAGTTATGTACTTTTTAAAGCCTTTAGGGATTATTCAATTCTAGTTTCAACCGTAAATCAAATGAGTTTAATTTAACATTAACTCATTAAATCTATGTTACATCCGAATAAAATATACATATATATATTTTCATAAAGACTGTAATAAAATTCTTTTGTACAAAATATTAATTGTGAAATTTTTTTTAATGGGTAGGAAATACCCGAGAGATATATAAATTCACAATTAATATATTACATTCTTCGAATCTGATTCAGCAAATCATCCATTATACTCCCTACTTTCACAACAATATACATTCTTTTATAGAAATCAAAACAACCATACTCATTCAAAATTTAATTACATATTCTGATTTTGAAATCTCAAAATTCAACTTGAGATATGACCAAAATCATCACTCTTAGATACTTACATCTTTCACAAGCTATATTTTGACTTCAAAACTGTGTTAGAACATCAAATGTATGTTAACGATTACAATCTGTGTTCAAACCCTTCGAAAATTTCTGAAGACACTTCGAATGATGAGCAATCGAGATGATGATCCAACCACATGTTACCCACAGTTATGTACCTGAAAAACTCTTGAAACCAAAGTAAAAGTTTAAACAACGTATCCGCGTCAGATTCTTTATCATTTATTAGCAAAAATAACTTTGCGACTCCTATTCAAAGTAGCCAGTTTTGTCACAGCTCCAGCAAGTCAACTTCGACTTTTCAGTCAGACTAACCTTATTATAACCTTGAGATATACACCATCGTTACCAGGGAACCTTTTACATTCCACCACATTATTAACAGATGTATCAACAACTTCATTATCCTTTGACTTTAGCCTCTCCAAAAAGTCATTATAATTATTCATTGAAACCCCATCATTTACTCATTCGCATCTTGTAATGAGAATTTTCATACGAATATTTGGGAATTAGCAATCAGTATTTTGAAATCTCGCAGCATGTCTACGCCAACAGTTATATGTGTATATATAACGTCTATCTTCTGGACTTAATTTGAATGTGAAGATTCTAAAAAACACTTCGAACTACGAAATGGTTCTCCGAAAATGGAAAAATACTGATGAAGCAGCAAAAAAACTATAAACGACCTTAACAGTAAAAGTTTGATGATAATGAATAGGTGTGCTGGCAAAGCGCAGAAAAAGAGAAGTCTTGGAACTGGAAAACGGATTGAGCAAAGTAGGAAGGAGGCTGTGGACAAATTACAAAGACTGAACCTGACTTCAAAGGATCCAAATAATTCAGTATCTGCTGAAGTCATTAACAAATACCTTGCCCCTGACTCTAAACCCCTGCGGACAATATTCTTCATCATCCTCTGATATTAGAAATTCTAAAATATCATCATATCTTTCATTATAAATATCCTCCATATTTCTGAAGATATTTTCTTAATTTTTCTTATTTGAAATCATTTACCTCTTCGCGCTATCTGTATTACATCATAAAAGAAACTATTTTAGTTTCTAAATTCTGAAACATTCAAGTTTAAAATAGGAATATTTTGAAGTAGTGTTGGGAACTGAAGCATGAATTAGTATAATATAATGACACTTGATCAATGTGATTATATTACAGTAAGTCATGCTGAGTTTTTAAATGGAACGTGATGATTCACAGATCATAACATCATCATGTGCCATGTTATACGACTCTTGTATTCTATTTAACCTCTAAAATATCAAGAAAATATTTCTTGATGATTCGGCCTTTTCCAAGGTATTTTAGTAATTTGACAAGTCAAGATCGTGTCATCACAATTTCCTTCCTAGAACATTAACAATGTTCATTTCGAAATTCGTATCTGTGAATTCTGGACCATTACAAGCGGTGCTTAATCGCAAGAAGAAGAAACGAAAGGACAAAACTTCGAAATAGAAATTGGGGTATAAATTGCAACAAATAAAAGAGAGCATTAACTGTGAATGATAAAGATTATAGAAGACAGAAGCAGAGACTTTGAAATATAAGGGAACATATAAAGCCCAACGACAAACCAGAAATTATAAACCATATATATCGATGCATATAGCAATATAAAGACACGGGAGAACTAGGAACACTATAAACCCAAGAGTATAGTAGAAGTAAATAGATTCTTCCGGCGGTAGATGAAAAAAAAAGAAGAATGACCGATATGAAAGTTAGAAGTATATCGAGAATCAGAACTGGATGGAGCATATTGATGAATACTTTAAAATATGAGTTGAGGAGGAAAGAATAGAAGGTGATGAAACATGACTAGGAACTTAGAAATCAACAGATTTAACTCACACAATGACAGAATAAGTGAATCAAATCCTCTAGTGAATAGGTTAAGTTTTTTTTGATTAATTTAGTCAAACCACAACTAAATCAAGTGTGATTAGATCAACACCTAGAGCTATTATTCACCACCTGGGTGATTTGGACTGAGAGAGAATCGAAGGAGCTCACTAGATCTGAGTGTGTGTAACAAATGAGAGGCTTAACCTAAAATGAAGAACATAAGACTTTATATACCCCTGCTGTTGACACACCCATACGATTCATTCATCACACGTACGAGTTGGCTTCATCAACCGTACGGGTGATCACTCACTCGTGTCTTATCATTTAGGTTGTAATTGTGACTTAGCTCAGCATCAACCATGCGTATGAGCCTGTCAGCCGTACTAGTGAGGCTTCACTCGTACGTCTGACTAAGTCTAACATAGTCAAACATCTAAATCTCGTTCCTGCAGTTCCTGTAACCACATACAAACACGGATAGGATAATAACGAGCAATCATGGTAGCCTGTAAACTGTTGTACCTGCAATGGACGTGGGTAGATGTCTAGGAACTTGCATAAAATGCATCAACAGATGGTGTGAGTTGTAAGGAAACGAAGGAGGTGAATTTATAAGAAAATCTCCGACAGAACAATTAAAATGGACGATCGCATTTAAAGCGGATCCTAATTCCCTTGATTACCGGAGAGTCAAATCTTATTAAGAAGATTTTCTTCAAATCCCTTAAAATCTGGGAATCAATCATATCTACGTCAAATGATAAGATGAATCTACACTTACTCATTTCACTCTTCTATGTTAGCTTCATTCGTACTCTTCATATAAATGGATTGTTTATCCAAATTATTCGCTGATGATAAAACTCTAATTTTTAGCCCGTATGCAACATGAAAACATAATTATTATCATTCACGACCTTTCCACTCAAATTTCGGGACGAAATTTCTTTAACGGGTAGGTACTGTGACAACCCGGAAATTTCCAACCAAATTTAAACTTTAATCTTTATATGTTTCCGACACGATAAGCAATATTTGTTAAGTTAAATTTCAAGAATTTTAAACTATGTTCATACATTCATTCAACCTCGACCAAGTTCCAACGATTCACGAACCATTAAACGAATATGATTATATATGTATATGTGTATATATATTTTAACTTGAAACGTAAACAAAATATTAGATTAAATACTTTATATGATTGTATCTGTTTCAAAATGTTTATCAATAGAATTAGAAGATAAGATCAAATAATTGAATTATCAGATATATTGATTTATGATTACAAGTCTCTGTTGAAAGGCCCACGTTGATTTGAGAAATCTTTTCATTTTAACAATATTCGGAAAATGGTAAAGTGATTTATAAATATGAACAAATTGTCAATCATTGAGAACTAGACAAAGGATAGTGGAAGATTGAATCTCATAAAGACTCGATTGATCTATTTAGTTTCAAACGTACAAAAACGTTTTCAGTTTAAAAAGAACTTTATTATTAAAACGTATATAACTTTTATAAATATCTAGAATCACTTTTGACAACTCATTACTTAACTAGTATGATAAAGATAACGATATTTATATTTATTTTATTAAATATATATAACGATTTAAATTAATATTATATATATTTATACGCGTATTATACGTACATAGTTTTATACTTTTACTATACTTAAACTTTACCTTTACTTTATTTTTACTTTACTTTAACTTTAATAATTCATACTTTAATAATTCACTTTAATAATTCATACTTTAATAATTCACTTTAATAATTCATACTTTAATAATTCACTTTAATAATTCATACTTTAATAATTCACTTTAATAATTCATACTTTAATAATTCACTTTAATAATTCAAAAATCTATTATAAATAGAATTCAATAGGTTTCATTATTTCATAGAAACTTGAAAATAGTTTTCTCTAAACTCTCTCAATCGATTTACATATATATATTTACTCCGTATTATCTCAAGATATTATTAGTATACATAAAATATTACGACGGAGTGCTGTCCGAGTGATTTCGAAGTTGTTTTTTCGAGTGGGATAGGATTAAGGAAATTATGAGTTATAGCTATGGAGGTGATTGAATATGGTTCATGGGTATGCTCGTGAGGTCAATATAGTGTTTATCATCTCCGTTGCGTTTACGTACCTTTCCTGCAATATTGAATCTCAATATTGATATGTGAGTACTCATAATTTAATTTTTACATACTAATAGTGTATCCCTGACTAGTGCTCGAGTATATAGGATTATGCATGCTTGTACTTTTGATATTGCCATTAGATAGGTTATGTTGATTCCTGAATTAGTTACATATACGATTGAGATAAGGTATAAGATATGCATGTCGTTGGAAAGCTAGCGAAAAATAGTTGAATTTTGGTTTAAGAATCACTTGAATCCAAGTAATGGTTAGAAAGTTATGAAATAAACAAATTGCATAATTAATTTCGTAATTAAAATTACTGATGATAATTAGTGAACTAATTTTCTGGGTTATAAAAAGTGGTTATTTGGATTCTAATCGTCGAGTAGATGAATTTTCATATAAAGCACGTCTCGTTTCGTTGAACGGTTGTCAAGTTATGGACAAAAGAAGTTTTGCAAATTTTGATGAAATGTCGAAACGGGAACTGAAATTCTCGCTGATCTGCGTTGTTTCATATATAAAAAAAAATACCACTGAATTCTTTGCTGTAAGGTCTAACAAACGACTCTGGCCGTTTGTCAATTCGAGTCTCGACGATTTTTCTAAAAATCATCAAAGTTGACGGTTTGGTCACATTTTAAAATTCTAAAAAGAGCTGAAACTTTTTTATTTAAAAATGTCAGTTTTGTATCAGTTGTCATGGTTGGCCTGATATGTGTTTACTCTTGCCAAAAATCATGTTATATCTTTGTGGTAACGAGAATTTGTAGGCTTTGACCGTTTGTCAATACGAGTTTTGAGGAATTTTCTAAAAATCTCCAAAGTAGGCTACTCGGTCACTTTTGTAAATTTATTAAAGCTGAAAAATTAACTTTAAAACGCCGAAAACGCGTTGGCAACTACGAGTTGTCTAGGTTTAGTTTACTTCTGTAATATTTATGCTTAATCTTTTTGGTAATGTGTAACTTTTATCTTTGGTCGTTTATCAATCGGAGTTCCGATAATTTTTTTAAAAATAGCTGAAGTGGCCCGTTTAGTCATGTTTGACCGAAAATCATTTTTGCATAAGTTATTATATATTTGCATGCGACCTCATTTTTACTTTGACCTTTGACTTTTGACTTTAACCTTTGACTTTTGACTTTGAACTTTGACTTTTCCTGTTAACTTTTCAGTTAACTTCTTGTGTTGATTTTCTCTAAAAAAAAAAAAAACCTAAAATACTATTTTATGATTATGAAACCATTTGTGTTACGTTGTTTCACACGTCACCTTTTACTTGAATCTTAATTGAGCATGAGTAATATAACATGTTACTATACTGTAGAGTCAGACTCGAGCTATAGGATAGGATTACACTATGACCTGACCTAAATTGCTATACAAATATTGACCAACATATAAATATATATAATTAATATAGGTTCGTGAATCCGAGGCCAACCTTGCACTTGTTCAATGACGTTATATGTATTTTTCCTACGAAATACAGTATGGTGTGTTTCATTTTCCTTTTTACCCTTTATATTTTTGGGACTGAGAATACATGCGCTTTTATAAATGTTTGACGAAATAGACACAAGTAATTGAAACTACATTCTATGGTTGAATTATCGAAATCGAATATGCCCCTTTTTATTAAAGTCTGGTAATCTAAGAATTAGGGAACAGACACCCTAATTGACGCGAATCCTAAAGATAGATCTATTGGGCCTAACAAACCCCATCCAAAGTACCGGATGCTTTAGTACTTCGAAATTTATATCATATCCGAAGGAGGATCCCGGAATGATAGGGGATATTCTTATATGCATATTGTTAATGTCGGTTACCAGGTGTTCACCATATGAATGATTATTTTTGTCTCTATGCATGGGACGTATATTTATGAGAACTGGAAATGAAATTCTTGTGGTCTATTAAAATGATGGAAATAAATGATTATGATAAACTAATGAACTCACCAACCTTTTGGTTGACACTTTAAAGCATGTTTATTCTCAGGTGTTAAAGAAATCTTCCGCTGTGCATTTGCTCATTTTAAAGATATTACTTGGAGTCTTTCATAGCATATTTCGAAGAACGTTGCATTCGAGTCATTGAGTTCATCAAAGATTATTATTAAATCAATTTATAGTTGGATAGTGGATATTATGAAATGGTATGCATGCCTGTCAATTTTCGATGTAAAGAAAGATTGTCTTTTAAAAACGAATGCAATGTTTGTAAAATGTATCATATAGAGGTCAAATACCTCGCAATGTAATCAACTATTGTGAATCGTTTATAATGTATATGAACGGGTCCTTTCATTACATATAATGTATTACGAGTATAAATTCATCCTTACAAGTATTAAATACACTTTATAATATACCAATACATATAAAGGATAGCTATACTCGTATTTTCATTCAATTTCCTCAAGAATTCTACTCGCATTCATACGGTATTTTTACCCGTATTATATACAGCTTCTAGAAGTATTTACTATTGGTATATACCAATAGAAATCTGCAATTATTTATGTAATATGTCATCCATGACCTAATCAATTTAATATGTCATCCATGACATAATACGTTTTAACTTATCTTAGATATTTTCACTAAAAACCAAATTTTCAAGCCTATAATTAAGCACCATTTCTAACTCATTTTTACACATTCATTTTCCAAATTTTACTTCCAATTTTCACACACACTTGCAAGAACTCTCTCAAGTTTTGTTCTACTACTTCTTTCCAGCAACTTTACATTCTAAACTTGAGGTAAAAACTCTACTTCAACTCTTGTTCAATTCATATGTTTATAGCTATCTATATAAGAGTTTATAAACTAGAACATAGTTTAGTTGATTCTAAACTTGTTTGAAGAACTAATCTAATCTTTCTAACTTAACTATAATAACACTTATTTATATGTATTATGATGTTATATTAAATTAATATAAGAACTTATAACTTGTACATATGAAGAACACCTTGAAACTTAACATATATCGTTTAATCTCCATTCGGTAAAAAGCGGGATGTTTTGGGTTGGGAATTAAAAACCTATCTTAGACTTTGAGTTCGAGGCTAAGACTTTAGAAATACGTTAATATATGTAAATAAGACTTCCAGTATTTTTTTCATGATTTTAGACAAAGTGGAAGTATTTTATCAAAAATCATATATTGGGTGGGTGCCGGGATTCTTCCAAATCTGTCCACCGGCACAAAAAGAGGGTAAAACTCTGAATATTAATACATGGGCTGAACTTTTCGAATTGTTTTTGAAAAATTAACTTCTTAAGGAATTCATAGCAATTTGATTCACTTTAAACGGAGTTGTAATAAATATTTGGCGAGCAAAACAAAATCTGCTAAAATTAACGTTGTATGGACGAAATTTATATTGTAAAAACTATATTAACCATATCCTTGCTAACTTTTTCTATATCCTATATATATTTGGACATGTTATCATTAGTATAACAAAATATTATAATCTCAGTTAATTTCGAGATTGTATATATATAATAATCTTGGTACATTCCATGACAATAAGTATACAATACGTTTTGATAAATCCTAAGACAATAAGTATACAATATGTTTTGATAAATTCTAAGACAATACATATACAATACGTCTCTTGGTTGATGCAAATACAATACGTATACAATACGTCGTGGGGTAATTCTAAGATTATATATACCGATTATTTGACTGTTGGACATTTCGGACTATTTTGGACTACTAACAAAGGACTACTAACATAAAAATGTTAAAAATTAATATATAAGTATTCTATGAACTTGTTTTATTTTACTCACATGTCGTATTATTATCTGAATCATTATTATTGTTATAGGTTCGTGAATCCAAGGACGACAGCCATATTTTTAATAAGCTAAAAACTTATTATTAATATACTTTTACTACCGTGAGTATATAGTCCTATTTTTAAAATCTAAAAATATTTTGGGATGAGAATACATGCATTTTATGTTTTACGCCATGGACACAAGTACTTAAAATATATTCTACATTGAGTTGTACCATATTGCATATCTTCCCTAATAGCTTGGTAACTAATATTTACATGTTGTAAGAACATGTAAGCGCGAATCCTATTAATAGATCTATCGGGTTTGACAACCCCAACCGGGCTAGTCGCTCTAGTATCGTAAATGGTTGCATAGTACTTCATTTTTACTACACTTGGTACAGTGTAGGGAGATTTCATAATAAAGGAAATATGCTACATTTATGGTTAAGTATGGTTATCGAAGCGCTCAACAACTTATAGAATATCTTTATTGAAATAATTATAACTATGAAATCTTGTGGTCTATATTTATATCGATGCTAGCTTTAAACCTATATATCTCACCAACCTTTGTGTTGACTATTTAAGCATGTTTATTCTCAGGTCCTTAAGAAAGTCTTCCGCTGTTGCATTATCTGAGCAAGCAGTGCATGGAGTCTCATGCTTTTGTTTAAATAAAGTGTTGCATTCAATAAAACCTTTGTCATGTATTATATTCGACTGTTATGTCACGTGTGTAGTATTTGGAAACTGCTGTATTATGGGGATTATCTCTTAAATAATCACCCACTTGTTTAAAACATGCATTATGTATAATAATGGTGTGCTTTTTATGAAACGAATGCAATATTTTCTAAAATGTATCATACATAGGTCAAATACCTCGCTATGGGACCAATGAGTAACGTACTGCGTTTATAGTAATATGGACGGGTCGTTTCATATTCCAACGGTGTTAAATTTTGATTTGATTATTATTTCATGTTATTTCAAGTTAAGCATATCACTATTTGTATAATATGTAGTAATCAATCCCCATATACAAGCCCCATTTCGACTTTACTATAACAAAATTCTTTAAAGGATCCCGCGAATTCACGGGTCTTTGCCTAGTTATTTACTTATAAAACACTTTTAATATGTGTAAACTATGACACTAAAAACTACAGAGTAGTTGATTTATAGATCACCAAAAAATAGTCATACACTACTAAATAATAATCTAACATATATTGTAATAGATAATAGATAATGTATGACTATTTTTGATGGTGTACAAATCACAAACCAATTAGATCAATTTTTTTTTTTTTTTTGAACGGCAATGTCAAATGTGATGGTGTGGCAATGTCAAGAAGTGAAGTTTTTTAATAGGGATTGGGGAGTGTTAAATTTGTGATGGGTGATATGGTAAAATATTATTGAAAGTTGGGTATAAAATATATAATTTAGTAATATAAAAATTAATGGAGAAATCTGATTGGTTAAAAAAATTCTGGCGCCTACCTTTTTTTCGTCAGATTTTTAACTGACCCTCCGAAAGCGTCACGGGTTACGCTGTGACGACCCGGGAAATTCCGACAAAATTTAAACTTAATCTTCATATGGTTTCGACACGATAAGCAAAATCTGTTAAACTGAATCCCGAAAACTTTGAACTGTGTTCATGTAATCAATTACCCTTTGACTATTCTCGACAATTCGCGAACCAATTGTGTGTAGATCAATGTGTGTATATATATATTATATATATATATAGTAATATATATATATATATATAAATATTCTATATCCGATAAAAGATATTATATAATAAATATATTACATACTTATTGAATATTACATTAAATTAATTACAAGTAAAGTATAGTTGTTATACCTATTACATTCATTTTATTAATAATAATATTAATATTAGTATCGGTATTAATATATATATAAAATTTGATACATTCAATTTGTTATATTATTACTACTAATATTATTGTTATCATTATTATTATTATTATTATTATTATTATTATTATTATTATTATTATTATTATTATTATAATTGATATAATTATTAGTGATTTATTTTTAATAATATTAATAATATTATTAGTATATTTGGTGATGAATTAAAAAGAGAAATATTTATACAATCTGTATGAGTTCTCATCGAATTTTCTTGCCTTACTTTCCTTATCCCCGTTTGATTGAAAGCATTGGGGAATCAATTAACAGTTACTAACAAAAATCAGATTCATGATCCTTTCAATCCTTATTTAATTCCTTGTTTGAAATTATCAACAATCAAAAACAGTTAAAACGTACGACTGATTTTGTACATATCGAAACCAGTTTACAATACCAACAAATTCTGTTGAACGTCATTACCTACTTTTAAATTCTTCTTTCTGAGTGAATCAATCTGTCGACTCCATGATCACTACAAAACAATATTGATTGCTACATACATCATTCAATAGATTGTTACACGTTTCCTTCGATATCATTCAATCTACTAGTAAATATTTTATATATATACACACTTATGAAGGGGAGAACACAAAAACACTTCCCCTACAAACCTTTCAACACAATATGATATTGCTAATTTTTCACCACCTTTCTTGTTTTTTTTTCCCTTCGGTTTGTCTCGATTTCAAACACCAACGCAACACAATCTCCACCACCTGCAAAATAGTTGACACTCTCTCTCCCATTGCTTTTACTTCTGTTTCTTTTCGATTCAATGTAAACCATAACACCACACGTTGTGTACTGCTGCAATCTGTTTTCTGTTTTGATTGAACTACAACCACCTTCGTTGCATACCACTATAACTCACCACCTTCAACAACCATTAAACTATCACTACCACCAAAGATTGTATTCGTTCAATAAACCAAATCGTCAAACCCTACAACACCAAACCACCACCTTTTCATCTCCTTCACAATATAAATATAACACATAACAACACCATCATCAACTACTCCTCCTGTTTCTACAGCTACTTGACTGTGTTCAGGTTTAAGCAAAATGAAACCCACTTGTTTTGATTAAGTACTGCGACTACTACTGAGGTAAACAATGAACTTTGGGCTGCTGTGTGTTTCTACTCAAAGCAAACAAGATATATTGTTAATATAGTAATGAAACAAGAGAGGTTAGTGGCCGACTGACTTTAGGGGAAGGAGTATATATATTATCACATAAATGACTTTCCAAGTTATATACACTTGCTTTAGGAAAATGATTTAAGAAATAAAGAGAATGATGATGTTGACTGTGGGATCGTGACTCACAGGAAAAAGAAAAGAAACTATATTTTTTTGTTTGCTTTGAATGTGGACCGTGATTTGTGGAGTTGGTACATAATCGAGATTGTAGTTGCCATGATTAAATTGGTTGAACACCACTTTGATTAAAATAAGAATTGTGAACTAACGATGAGACCAAAAATCAATTATGAAGACGACTATAACGTTCCCTCCTGTTCGTTGTTTTATGTTCGGTTTTTTTCAATTAATCACACACAAAAATAGCCCCAAGAACCCACCTTTATTATATTATGGCAGCTACAGGTCTTCTTTCTATTTTCTAATCGAATTGAAACCACCACACATAGGATTGGGCTACACAAAATGGACTTCTAGATTGGGTTCATTTCTTATATAATTGAGTTATTCTATTTTGTTGGGCCGAGACTAGCAATTCTGTTGGGCCGTGGAGACATGGGCTATCGGTTGTTAATGATAACAATATGGTGAGGATAAAATTCATTAATAATAAATGATTATGATTAATTAGAATTAAGAAAGTGATTATGATAATTTCGGGTTAGTAAGAGTTAACGATGAGGATGATGAATATGGTAATAATGATGACGATGGTGCTAAGTTAAGATGATTAGATGATTTGGTTTAGTTGATATCGATAATGATTCTAGATATGGGCGCCAGTTGATATTGATATGGTGATCGAGATGATATAAATCAAAGATGAGTTAGATGATAGAGTAAGAATAATGAAGCCGAGTTTAATGATCGAAATCATTTTGTAGGACTACTTCTTTTGAGGTAGTTTACTTGTTATTCATTATTATTATTATTATTATTATTATTATTATTATTATTATTATTATTATTATTATTATTATTATTATTATTATTATCGTTATTATTAAACTTAGCATTTTATTTAAAAACTACAAGTATTATTATATGTATCATTATTTTACAATCATTAATATTATTTTTTTTCTAACAATATTTTTATCATCATTATTTTGATTATCATTATTATTTTGATTATTATTATTGTAATTATTTTTATTATTAAAAATTATAACTAATATTGTTATTATTATTATAAGCTAATACAACTTTTATTAATATATAATCTACCAAATAACAATTAGTTACATAAAATCATATTTAATACATATAACATATAATTTACTAAAATAGCAAATATATCACTAATAATATAAAACTTCATTCGATTTCAATTATATGTGTTAATATAGATATAAATGATATAGGTTCGTGAATCTGAGGCCAACCCTATACTTGTTCAATGCCGTCATATGTATTTTTACTACAAAATACAGTATGGTGAGTTTCATTTGCTCCCTTTTTAATTGCTTACGCAATATATATTTTTGGGACTGAGAATACATGCGCTGTTTTTACAACTGCTTTATTAAATGCTTTTGAAATATATTTTGAACTGCGAATACATGAAATTCTTTTATAAATGTTTGACGAGATAGACACAAGCAAAACATTCCTCGAATGAAATATTATGCAGTCAGAAGTTTTGCGGATTATTGTTGAATTATGTGGACATGATAATTGCCACCATTGAATTATGTGGACATGATAATTGCCACCATTGAATTATGTGGACATGATAATTGCCACCAATTGATGTGAATGTTATGTATCGAGAGAATGATTTTATACACAGGTTATGTGTATGTTATTTTTGTGCACAAGATATGTGTACGGTTACTATGATTTATGAAAATGGTTTCGTACACGAGAAAGATGTACTGTATTTAAAGATATAGCATGTACATTACAGGTGGGTATAGGATTCGGGCCCATTTGTACCATGCAGCATTTAAATTTTGTGGTCTATCAAAATTGATGAATTTTATTGTTTTAAGATAAACCTATGAACTCACCAACCTTTTGGTTGACAATTGAAAGCATGTTTATTCTCAGGTGTGAAAGAAATCTTCCGCTGTGCATTTGCTCATTTACTTGGAGTCGTTTATGGCATATAGAAGTCAGTTCATCGCGATGGTACCAGATGTTATTGTATTCGTTCAGAAGGATTTGGACGGGTCCTTTCAGTTGGTATCAGAGCGGTGGTCTTAGTGAACCGGGTCTGCATTAGTGTGTCTAACTGATAAGTCGTTAGAATGCATTAGTAAGTCTGGACTTTGACCGTGTCTGCATGTCAAAAGTTTTGCTTATCATTCTGTGTCGAAAATTTCCTGCTTATCATTCATAGAGAATCATTTGCTTATCATTCTTAGTCTAGACACATCTTACTGCATTGATTGCATAAATAGTGTATAGACAAAAATTCATATCTTAGCGTATCCGTTACTGTAAACCTTGCCTGACATATTTCGTAAATTCCTCCGTATTCTATGAAATCTTTTGTTCTATATATATAGATATTCTATATAATTAGAATACCATCCGATAGCCGAAAATCATTTCATACCAAAAAAAAAAACCCCTTTACTCAATCGTACGAAATGGAACTCGCCACTAGTTCAAATTCTTCGGAACCCGACAGCTATTCCGACATGGATGTTCACCTAACTCCGGAAGCAGCGTCACCAAAATGAATTAACCAATCAGCCATCTCCAATTCATCTGATGGGTTCGTAGTCTACTAAATCATTAGAAACAAGAAGAAGGTGATCCCTTCCATCCACCACATTCCCCTCTTAGTGAAGAACTTGAAACACTTACCTGTAAACCTGTTCGTGATACTATTTTCTCTCATTTCCAGAGTATCTCGCCACGATTATATTCAATCCACAATTCTAAACCTTATTCATCCGCTCGTTCCGACCGACAATCATACCGGAATAATGGAAGAAGTCAACGAGCTTCCCGCTTGAGTAATCAGTTGGAAAACGTGGTGCAAAACCTACCAGCTTCAGCAACAGCATCGGCAACATCCGCAGCACAAGTCTCAACACTACACGCCTCAAACTCACAGTCTGTACCTCCAGCATAATTATCATACTACATGATGTCCTACATCGATTATCTTCGTTCTACATGATGTTCTACATCATTTATCTTCGTACGACATGACGATTATGTAATCTCTAATGTTCTAGAGATTATATATTATATATTCTTGTACTAACGATAAATCAAATGAGACTAATATCATATTAACTCATTAAATCCATGATTACATCTGAAGAAAATATATATGTATATATGTTTTCATAAAGGTTGTAATTAAAAATTCTGTTGTACAAACTGTTAATGGTGAAATTATTTTAACGGGTAGGTAATACCCGAGGAAATATTTAATTTTCATATTAACATGTTATACTGTACATTCTTCGAATCTGATTCAACAGTCATTTACTATCCTACTTACATCTAAAAAGATACGAATCCGTTCACACCAGAATAACCATTTTTATTCAATTTCATATTTGGATTTTGACTTATCAGAATCCAACAAGTGGCATAATGAAGAAAACATTTGACAAAATAAAATTTGTTAGAAACAAACAAATTAACTATGAGAAATTTTGTTAAGAATTCACGCTAACTGTTCCTAGCTAATTGTTCCTAGCTAACTGATTACATTTTATTTATCGCAATTTAATTATCGCAATTTACATTCTCGCAATTTTATTTATCATCATTTAATTTCTGTTATTTATTTTACGCACTTTAAATATCGGGACACGTATACAAGGTTTTGACATATCATATCGACGTATATATATATATATATTATTTGGAATAACCATAGACACTCTATATGCAGTAATGATCGAGTTCTCTATACAGGGTTGAGGTTGATTCTATAATAATATATATACTTCGAGTTGTGATCGAGTCTGAGACATGTACACGGGTCACGATACGTATTAATTAATTCGAATATTATATATTAAACTATATATGAATTATTGGACTGTTAACTGTGGACTATCGACTGTGGACGAATAATATTGGACAATTAAAATGAATTAAAATACTGATTATAACATATGAAACTAAATAATTCTTCAAGTTTGCCACTTGATTTCATCTTAAACCTCATTTGTACCTTGACGATTACTATCTGCGTTCAAACCTTTCATGATTCATGAAAACACCTCAATCAAGAGGATGAACCAACCGCACTTCATCTACGTAAGAAGAGATTGATGCATATAGTTATGCATTTGAAAACACTCGGAACCTGAACAAACGTTTAACACGTATCTGTGCTAGCTCCTTTGGCGTTATTATTACCGAAAGTAACTTTGCAATCCCTTTCCAAATTAGCCAATTTTGTCACAGCTTCAGCAAATCAACTTCAACTTCTCATTCGAATGAACTCTGCTATAACTTTGATATATAAGTTCGCCTTTCGTCATCGTTACCGGGGAACCGTTTATATCCCACCACATTAACAGTAAACTTACCAACAACTTCGTTGATCTTTGACTTTCTGAAAAGTTATTATATTTATTGCAACCCTATCATCTACTCATCTACATCTGATAACGAGAATTACCATACCAATTACCGAGAAATAGCAATCAGTATTTTGAATCTTGCAATGTCTCTACATCAACAGTTAAATGTATACATATAGCATTTATCTCTTGGAATTAAGATTTTCCATTCCGAAACCCTAAAAAGCACCCAGTCTGCGAATTAATACTCTGAATTTTGAAAAGTTGAATGAAGCAACAAAAACTGTAAACGACCTCAACAGTCAAAAGTTGATGATAAAGAATTGTATGTTGGCAAAGCTCAGAAAAAGTTTAAAACTGAAAAACTGATTGAGCAAACTACGAAGGAGTCTCTGAACAAATCACAAGGTCTAAACTTGAACATTAAGAATCCTGATGATTCTGTTTCTGATGAAATCTTTAGCGAATACCTTGCTTCTGACTCCAAACTCTTGCGGACAAATTTTTCTTCACCATCCTTCGATATTAGAAATTCCAAGATATCATCGTATATTTCATTATAAATATCCTCCATATTTCTGAAGATATTTTCATAACTATTCATATCTGAAATCATAAATCTCTTCGTGTTACATCATATAGAAACTGTTAGTTTCTATATTCTGTAAACTTTCGAGCTTAAAATATGAATGTTATTGAAGTAATGTTGGGAACTGATGCATGAGTTTGTATAATATAATGACACTTGATCAACGTGATTATATTACAGTAGGTCATGCTGAGTTTCTAATGGAACGTGATGATTCATAGATCATAACGTCATCATGTGCCATGTTACATAACTCTTTCATTCTGCTTAACTTCTGAACATATCAAGAAAGTATATTCTTGATAGTTCTATTCTCAGTGATTCTGGTAATTTGACAAATCAAATCGTGCTAATACATTAGTTCTTATTTAGAACACGATGTTTATCCAAAATTCCATACTTACGAATATTGGACCGTTACTCGCTTTATTAGAGGTCGGGAGGATAATAAAAAGGCAAAGAGCTCCAAAATATAAGAGAAAATATAAAGTCCAATAACAACACGGAGGTTACAAACCATGGATATTAATACGAATAGCAATATAAAGACACGGTAGAATTAAGAATAATATCACCCCAAGGTACTAGTAGGAGTAAACAGATTTTTCTGGTGGAAGATTGAAAAGAAGGATGACAGAAGTGATAATTAGAAAAAAAAAAATATCAAGGAATAGAACTGAACTAAGAATTTTCACAATCTTTTGGATGTATGAATTAAGAAACAAAGTATAGGAATGGTGAGAATAATGGAACGGAAGAGTTAATTTATAATGGAAATATCAGTCAGAGTAATCGAGGCAGATCACCGTAATTAATTATAGAGATCTTAATTTCCTTAAATCCTGAAGAATCGGATCTTATAGATTTCCAAAATTTTTTCTAAATCCTTTGAACTTCGGAGATCAATCATGTCTACGTCAAAATATATGATAAGATTTTACTTTTTCATTTCGTTCTTTTGTGATAGCTTCACTCGTACTCTCCATAAAATCGAATTGATATAGCTATATTACTCAATGATGATAAAACTCTATTTATCAGCTCATATACGTCATAAAAACATTTTTATTGTTAACCATGACCACCTCGCTCAAATTTCGGGACGAAATTTCTTTAACGGGTAGGTACTGTGACGACCCGGGAAATTCCGACCAAATTTAAACTTAATCTTCATATGGTTTTGACACGATAAGCAAAATCTGTTAAACTGAATCCCAAAAACTTTGAACTGTGTTCATGTAATCAATTACCCTTTGACTATTCTCGACAATTCGCGAACCAATTGTGTGTAGATCAATGTGTGTAAATATATATTATATATATATATAGTAATATATATATAAATATTCTATATCCGATAAAAGATATTATATAATAAATATATTACATACTTATTGAATATTACATTAAATTAATTACAAGTAAAGTATAGTTGTTATACCTATTACATTCATTTTATTAATAATAATATTAATATTAGTATCGATATTAATATATATATAAAATTTGATACATTCAATTTGTTATATTATTACTACTAATATTATTGTTATCATTATCATTATTATTATTATTATTATATTATTATTATTATTATTATTATTATTATTATTATTATTATTATTATTATTATTATTATTATTATTATTATTATTATTATTATTGATATAATTATTAGTGATTTATTTTTAATAATATTAATAATATTATTAGTATATTTGGTGATGAATTAAAAAGATAAATATTTATACAATCTGTATGAGTTCTCATCGAATTTTCTTGCCTTACTTTCCTTATCCCCGTTTGATTGAAAGCATTGGGGAATCAATTAACAGTTACTAACAAAAATCAGATTCATGATCCTTTCAATCCTTATTTAATTCCTTGTTTGAAATTATCAACAATCAAAAACAGTTAAAACGTACGACTGATTTTGTACATATCGAAACCAGTTTACAATACCAACAAATTCTGTTGAACGTCATTACCTACTTTTAAATTCTTCTTTCTGAGTGAATCAATCTGTCGACTCCATGATCACTACAAAACAATATTGATTGCTACATACATCATTCAATAGATTGTTACAAGTTTCCTTCGATATCATCCAATCTACTAGTAAATATTTTATATATATACACACTTATGAAGGGGAGAACACAAAAACACTTCCCCTGCAAACCTTTCAACACAATATGATATTGCTAATTTTTCACCACCTTTCTTGTTTTTTTTTCCCCTTCGGTTTGTCTCGATTTCAAACACCAACGCAACACAATCTCCACCACCTGCAAAACAGTCGACACTCTCTCTCCCATTGCTTTTACTTCTGTTTCTTTTCGATTCAATGTAAACCATAACACCACACGTTGTGTACTGCTGCAATCTATTTTCTGTTTTGATTAAACTACAACCACCTTCGATGCATACCACTATAACTCACCACCTTCAACAACCATTAAACTATCACTACCACTGAAGATTGTATTCGTTCAATAAACCAAATCGTCAAACCTTACAACACCAAACCACCACCTTTTCATCTCCTTCACAATATAAATATAACACATAACAACACCATCATCAACTACTCCTCCTGTTTCTACAGCTACTTGACTGTGTTCAGGTTTAAGCAAAATGAAACCCACTTGTTTTGATTGAGTACTGCGACTACTACTGAGGTAAATAATGAATTTTGGGCTGCTGTGTGTTTCTACTCAAAGCAAACAAGATATATTGTTAATATAGTAATGAAACAAGAGAGGCTAGTGGCCGACTGACTTTAGGGGAAGGAGTATATATATTATCACATAAATGACTTTCCAAGTCATATACACTTGCTTTAGGAAAATGATTTAAGAAATAAAGAGAATGATGATGTTGACTGTGGGATCGTGACTCACAGGAAAAAGAAAAGAAACTATATTTTTTTTGTTTGCTATGAATGTGGACCGTGATTTGTGGAGTTGGTACATAATCGAGATTGTAGTTGCCATGATTAAATTGGTTGAACACCACTTTGATTAAAATAAGAATTGTGAACTAACGATGAGACCAAAAATCAATTATGAAGACGACTATAACGTTCCCTCCTGTTCGTTGTTTTATGTTCGATTTTTTTCAATTAATCACACACAAAAACAGCCCCAAGAACCCACCTTTATTATATTATGGCGGCTACAGGTCTTCTTTCTGTTTTCTAATCGAATTGAAACCACCACACATAGGATTGGGCTACACAAAATGGACTTCTAGATTGGGCTCCTTTCTTATATAATTGAGTTATTCTGTTTTGTTGGGCCGAGACTAGCAATTCTGTTGGGCCGTGGAGACATGGGCTATCGGTTGTTAATGATAACAATATGGTGAGGATAAAATTCATTAATAATAAATGATTATGATTAATTAGAATTAAGAAAGTGATTATGATAATTTCGGGTTAGTAAGAGTTAACGACGAGGATGATGAATATGGTAATAATGATGACGATGGTGCTAAGTTAAGATGATTAGATGATTTGGTTTAGTTGATATCGATAATGATTCTAGATATGGGCGCCAGTTGATATTGATGTGGTGATCGAGATGATATAAATCAAAGATGAGTTAGATGATAGAGTAAGAATAATGAAGCCGAGTTTAATGATCGAAATCATTTTGTAGGACTACTTCTTTTGAGGTAGTTTACTTGTTATTCATTATTATTATTATTATTATTATTATTATTATTATTATTATTATTATTATTATTATTATTATTATTATTATTATTATTATTATTATTATCGTTATTATTAAACTTAGCATTTTATTTAAAAATTACAAGTATTATTATATGTATCATTATTTTACAATCATTAATATATTTTTTTCTAACAATATTTTTATCATCATTATTTTGATTATCATTATTATTTTGATTATTATTATTGTAATTATTTTTATTATTAAAAATTATAACTAATATTGTTATTATAATTATAAGCTAATACAACTTTTATTAATATATAATCTACCAAATAACAATTAGTTACATAAAATCATATTTAATACATATAACATATAATTTACTAAAATAGCAAATATATCGCTAATAATATAAAACTTCATTCGATTTCAATTATATGTGTTAATATAAATATAAATGATATAGGTTCGTGAATCTGAGGCCAACCCTATACTTGTTCAATGCCGTCATATGTATTTTTACTACAAAATACAGTATGGTGAGTTTCATTTGCTCCCTTTTTAATTGCTTACGCAATATATATTTTTGGGACTGAGAATACATGCGCTGTTTTTACAACTGCTTTATTAAATGCTTTTGAAATATATTTTGAACTGCGAATACATGAAATTCTTTTATAAATGTTTGACGAGATAGACACAAGCAAAACATTCCTCGAATGAAATATTATGCAGTCAGAAGTTTTGCGGATTATTGTTGAATTATGTGGACATGATAATTGCCACCATTGAATTATGTGGACATGATAATTGCCACCAATTGATGTGAATGTTATGTATCGAGAGAATAATTTTATACACAGGTTATGTGTATGTTATTTTTGTGCACAAGGTATGTGTACGGTTACTATGATTTATGAAAATGGTTTCGTACACGAGAAAGATGTACTGTATTTAAAGATATAGCATGTACATTACAGGTGGGTATAGGATTCGGGCCCATTTGTACCATGCAGCATTTAAATTTTGTGGTCTATCAAAATTGATGAATTTTATTGTTTTAAGATAAACCTATGAACTCACCAACCTTTTGGTTGACACTTGAAAGCATGTTTATTCTCAGGTGTGAAAGAAATCTTCCGCTGTGCATTTGCTCATTTACTTGGAGTCGTTTATGGCATATAGAAGTCAGTTCATCGCGATGGTACCAGATGTTATTGTATTCGTTCAGAAGGATTTGGACGGGTCCTTTCATACGCCCCGTTGTGGGTGTCAGGGGCGTCAGGGACTTGCCAAGTGAGATGCCACCTAGATTTTTGGGGCATGAGAGGTGGTGGGTGATGTCCCATTATATATGGTCTTAGAAATTGAAAACTATCGTTAATAAAGTTCAACTTTATGTTTTTGCAGTGTGGTTCACCAACTTTAGAATGGGGATCATGTACACCGATGTAGCACATGAAAACACATGTACCATTTCAGCATTTAAATCCTACACCTAAGCTCATTTTTGTACTCGCAGAATTAAACTTAACACCTTACACCTTACTCATCATAACCTAAACATTTTGTGGGATTAACAAATTAACAAATTTATTCATTAATCGGTTTTTGATCACGACCCGGCTTAATTAATATTATTATTAATATTAATATTAATTAATACTTATATTATTTTATTTTATTTTAATTAACCCTTACATACTAAAAGGCATGCAAAATGCCGTCGTTTCAGCTATATCAGATTTTCGTTTTGAGTTTACGTTCACATTACAAACGATCCATCAATTTCGCCTATATTTACAGAACAACCCCTCAAGTTTACACTTTTTCAGGGGTAAAAACTGTAAATATATAAAATAAACTAATTTCACCCGAATTTATAACCGGCCCTATCTTCTCGCTCGGTGCGATTTAAATTTTTCCGAGACCACCGTTCAACTCGAAAAATTCTTGCGAACCCAACGGGACTAACTATACGCGAAACGGGCACTTCTCAAAAAAAAACGCTAAACACAACGACAGCCCGTATCTTCCCGCTCGCCACGAGTTAAAACCCTTATATACTAAAAGGCATGAGAAATGTCGTCGTTTCAGTTATATCAGATTGTCGTTTTGAGTACGTTCACATTAGAAACGGTCCCTCAACTTCGGCTATATTTACAGAACAACCCCTCAAGTTTACACTTTTTCAGGGGTAAAAACTGTAAATATATAATTTTATTAAAATAAAATAAACTAATTTCACCCAAATTTATAACCGGCTCTATCTTCTCGCTCGGTGCGATTTAAATTTTTTCGAGACCACCGTTCAACTCGAAAAATTCTTGCTAACCCAACGGGACTAACTATACGCGAAACGAGCACTTCCCAAAAAAACGCTAAACACAACGACAGCCCGTATCTTCCCGCTCGCCACGAGTTAAATTTTTTCGACGGCAGGGTCAGACTCGAAATAATTTTATGAACAAAACGAAACTAACCACTTTCGAAACAGACATTTTTTAAAAAACGCTAAACACAACGACAGCCCGTATCTTTCTGTTCGCCGCGAGTTAAAATTTTCCGACAGCACCGTTACACTCGAAAAAATTTATTGAACAAAACAACCCTAACTACGTTCGAAACGGATACTTTTTAAAAAACGCTTAACACAACGACATCTAAAACGGCGCTTAATACATAGGCCGTGTTCCCCTCTGTAAATACACAACACTACGTTAAATATGAATACGCAGGCCGAAAACCCCCGCTGCAACGCGCGGGCCGGTCCGGACTAGTTTTATATACTAAATGTAGTGGGAATGTGTGTAGTTTCAGTTATATCGGATTGTAGTTTTGAGTTTGCGTTCACATTACAACCGGTCCCTCAACTTCGGTTATATTTACACAACGACCCCACAAGTTTACACTTTTTAGGGGTTAAAACTGTAAATATATAATTTTATTAAAATAAAAGAAACTAATTTCACCCGAATTTATAACGGGCCCTATCTTCTCGCTCAGTACAAGTTAAATTTTTCCGAGACCACCGTTCAATTCGGAAAAATCTTACGAACCCAACGAGACTAACTATATGTGAAACGGACAATTTTTAAAAAAAACACTAAACACAACGACAACCAGTATCTTCCCGCTCGCCACGAGTTAAATTTTTCGACGGCAGCGTCAGACTCGAAATAATTTTATGAACAAAACGAAACTAACCACGTTCGAAACGGACACTTTTTAAAAAACGCTAAACACAACGACAACTCGTATCTTTCTGCTCGCCGCGAGTTAAATTTTTCGACAGCACCGTTACATTCGAAAAAATTTATTGAACAAAATAAAACTAACTACGTTCGAAACGGATACTTTTTAAAAAACGCTTAACCCAACGACATCCAAAACGGCGCTTAACACATGGGCCATGTTCCCCTCTGTAGATACACAACACTACGTTAAATATGAATACGCAGCCCGAAAGCCCTCGCCGCAACGCACGGGCCGGGCCGGACTAGTTTTCATTATTAAGAACGTAAGTTGTTACAATCAAGATCCAAATCTTGCTTAACTTGATAAGTAGGGACACGGGCGAAGCCATGTAATGTGTAATGGGGGCCCGTGACCTCACTCATCAATCTTGAATTCCACTAGTAAACTAGTCTATATAAGGTATGATGTTTGGACTATAAGTAAATGACCCCCATTAACTTATCTAGTAGTCCAATAGTTTGTGTCCCCTTAATTTATTCAGGAGCGCAGTTGGAGTTTTTGAAGCCTAGGTGTAATTTCATACTTGTTAATTATCAGCCCATGTCATTAGAAAATTAAAAGTACTCGTCTAATATAAACCAAGTTAATATACGTTCCCAATATCGTAAAATCTCATACTTTACATCATGTTAATTTAGGCTTTTCGTGGCTGCTGATTTAATTTATACTTTAAGCACGTCTGATGAATCAATTATCATAATGTGGACATTTAAATTTAATTTATTATGTGGACATTTAATCATAATGTGTTAATTAAAGTTGTGGACATTTAATTTATTATGTGGACATTTAGAACGTTGGTAAAAGTATATTCAATAACCAATCGATTGATATAAACTTTTATCGTATAATATTTAATACAAACAAAAAATACTTAACGTCAAAATTAGAAATGAAAGACTTATAAAGCCAAAACATGACTATTAATATGAAACGAGTGAGTATTATTTGTGACCCCAACCATCAAATATTCTGGCTCCGCCCCTGTAGGAACGTAGGGTCACCATATTCGAATGTAACCTTTTATTTATTTATTTTTGTTTTCCTGTTAAAACAATGAGTATATGAATATATTTTATGCAATACACTATGTACTTTGATTTTGACTTGGTCACTGGGTTTGACTTGGATGGAATTTATTACTCTACAAACAAGTAATTAACAGCAAATCTACTATGGAGTATAAAAGATTAAACTTCGAGGAACGTTACTCTACCAAACGATTCACAATATAAAATACACAAAATGATGTGGTTAATGATATTAACCAATCACAATCGAGACAGATTTGGCCAGCATCTTGCGATCAGCGCGTCTGACTTCCCGCCCGCAAGATGTAGTCGACCAAAATCATCCAGTTCTCACGCCCATAACTTTCTTCTCGACAACGATCAACTTATCACACCTAAACACGCCATTTAAATAATAATGACAGTAGAAATTTAAAGCGATCAAACCGAATAATAGGTTAAACCGAGCTTGTGTTTTAGACAATTCATGTAAATAGATTATGTACTGTCGGGCTTGAACAATTGTCCGAAAGATAATCAGAACAAAGAGACATTATTGCGCAAAATGACAATGTATGTGTGTTTATCGCTACAAAAAGTGTGTGGTGTGTTTATGCAAACCCTAATGGCTCCTATATAAAATGAAAACTATACCTTTAAGTTTGCTCCCACTTCACTGTAGGATAGATTATAAATCCTTTCAGATTTTTACACCAAAAAAAGTTGCTAAGATACGCTATCACATTCACCATTAATTCATTTCGAACACACCTTAGCACGTTTTAAAGTCCTTGTCAAAAACTACTAAACCCATTAATTAGTTTTTAATATATATCATCTATCTTATATTAAATTGTGTATGAAACACACTTTTTGTAATCAATTTTTCTAATAAAAATTTTGTGGCTCAATCATTTACCTTAAGCACCAAGGAAAGAACATTGACGCTCGAGTTTCAAATGAAAAACCATCACTATTTTTTGGCTTGAACAAACATGTCTTTAGTCTAGGCCTATAGGGTCATTATAATTCCATCAAACGAAATTTTGAGGTTGAAGATAGGGTTTCGATACTCGGAATGTATAAGTAGAATTATTATTACTCAGACAGCTTAATTCGGGTTATTCATGACTTCATTTCTAGCTTTTTTCTGGTTAAAGTTTATAGTGAAGTTTAAACATGACACATCTCATGGGGATATTAAAACACTTAACTACACTAGGCTATGTTGGTATGGTTTTTGAGGGTTCCAATACACGTTATTACACCTAAACGTGCGAGTCTACGTTGTTCAACAAATAATAACTGAATTTTATGCTTACATAGAAATCTTTTTGGATTGGAGGATGAAACATCCAAGAACAGGAAAACGATCCACGGTTGTGCATCATGGCTACATGTTTCTAACAAATAAACAACATTATACAGAATGATTATTATTTCAAGTAATATATATGATACAGTTGGGTAGTTTCATTTACACTCTATAATATAATCATTTACACTCGGATAATATAATCATTTACACTCGAATATATATAGACACAAATATATTACAGCAACACAGAACAGAATGACTCATCCTTATAATTCTACCTTTACAAGACGAACTGGTATTATAAAATGTAAAATAAATATACTTACGGTTCCTGTGGGGCATCCTCATCATCCATATTTTCAGGGTCCTGAAGCATATTCATCAGCATATCAACCTGATTCTGTAGCATTTTATTCTGTCGTTCAACCTCTGCACGTTTGCTTCGTTCATCCAGCAACTGCAGTTGAAGGTGTTCAAGGACACGCGAATCCTCTTCCAACTGCTCGTTTAGCCCATTAATTTCTCTGTCCTGTTCCGTATAACCATATTAAGATGCAACAAATTTTACTATTGGCAGATTGCATAAAAAAGTTCAAAACTTGGTCAACTCACGTTCCAGCTGACCAACTTTTGTTTACCCCTAAGAATAGTCATATAGCAACATAATCATCTTAATGTCACACACTGATAAACGTACTTTCTAGTACGTCCCAATTTGTTCGCTAAACTTGGTATAAAGTATTCCATTTAGTCATTTTACCGCCAACTAATGTGACCATGGACACTTCAACTACGCTTAATGACCAAAATGGAAGATACTGTAACATCAATACGAATGTAGAACATTGAGTTACGTATGTTGTCATTTTATGATAATACCCAAGAACCATCAAGCTATTAAGGTAATATTCTAAGTCAGCTGGTTTCTAAAAGTCAAGAAAAAAAATTCAACGTTGTCGAATTTACCAACAATGTCAATGTTATCATCATAATCAATCATTTTTGTAAACCAGTTTCCACCAGATTACCTTATCATCTCTTTTAAACCTCTATTTAGGTGTGGTGTCTTAATTTGGGTTCTATTTTTACCTAGAATGGGTCAAATGGTAGATTTTATGAACTTAATTCACAAGCAAACAAGGCTAAACAGACTAACAAGTGTTCCGTAGGTAATTTTCGTAACCAAGGATAAGTACGACTAGACCCATTCTGACCCAATTTCCTTCTCCGCCCATGTTGCCACCTCTATTGATATACATAGAACAAGTGCAAAGTAACGATACCTTTCTGTTCATTTCTTGTACTGCGATTCTTCGCATACTTTCAACAACATCCACATTTACAAGCTTCCGTTTCTTTCCGATTAGCCACCCACGAGGGTAACTAGCAGAGTCAAAATCAGGTGGGGGGAGTATAGATTCAGCCGAAGGTCTTCTACCACTCAAATCCATTATTGGTTCCAGAGGCTCAAACAGAGCCTTACGTTTCTCGGACAGAACCGTTGGTGGGGTTGACTCTTCCATTTTTTCATCAGTGAGTTGCTCTTCTTTATTTTCAGGTGTCTTATCAGCCTCATTTGCTATGTCCTTGTACAAATTCTTTGCACTAGCTACAACCAGAAACTGCTACATTAATTTATTAATGTATATAACAATAAACGAATAGTCGTAACGATACGAACCTATTTCACATCACATTGAGTAAATCGATTCACAAAAACAAGAATGTGTCAGTCTTTTGTCCTAATATCTAATGGGAAAAAGACTTGTAACCAAAAAGAAGTTGAAGAATAAAGCCAGGACAGATTCATAAAAACTCACCCATATCATATTTTTCGTCATCCCATGTACCAAACACTTGAAAGACACAAATAAAAGCCGGCTACCTATCCCTGTTTTGTTGGGATTATGGTATAAACAACAAAGCCAAGTCAAACTTCATGGGCTTGGGTAATGAACAAATATGGATTATTCAGTTGCTAAAGCATTCCATGTTCCACCAGATCAAAACACATGGATGTTTGCGCCAATTTTGACCTTTTCCTAAGAGCACGCGGTGTCCACACCGTTTTTTCATCGTCGGTCATAATGGACACCGAAATCGACCGTCGGTCGACACCGGGTCGGCGTCGGTTTTGGCTTCGGTTGTACCGACGGTGAGAAACTAGCCTTTTTTTATTTTATTTTTGAAAACTAGCCATTAGGAGCATATAATAACTGAAATGGACACTGAAATCGACACCAAAATGGACACTGAAATCGACCACTGTGGACACCTCCACCATGTCACTGAAAGTCAATTTCGGCTTCCATTTTGGACACCGAAATGGACACTGAAAGATAGATATGGACACATTGTGCTCTAATGTAATGTATATAGCGAAAGTATGTATCTAGCCAAAATCACTCACCGCTTATAATTATAAATAATAGTCATCAAATTATGAATATGTATAATCCATATTTGTTTAAAGGGTTGCCTTCTCAGTTGCATAACATTGTTCTAATGTTATCTCAGTATCCACAGGTTAATAAGATTTGGAGTATTCTTAATAGGATTGTTGTTGCTGCTAGTGTTTATCATATTTGGCATGAACGAAATTGTCGTATTTTCAAACATAAGGAAAGATCAGATGATAGCTTATGTGAGGAGATCACTAAGTATGTCAAGTTAAAGATGTTGACTTTTAAAGTCAAGAATTCGGGTGCTGTATTGAAAGCTGCCAAAGTTTGGAATTTAAGATGGGCTAACGATAGATTTCATCTTGTTTAGTTATGGGTGTTTGATTTAGTTTGTATCTGGATTCTTGCTGTTTTTGGTTTTGTTGTGGAGGGCTTTGGGTATATCCAGCCCTTTTGTATGTTTGAAAATTAATATATCTTTTCCTTTGCCCAAAAAAAAAAAAAAATTTATGAACATGTATAGATGTTCATGAAACGTACATGTTGAAACATTCATATTGTAGTCAAGTTAGATCAAATCATTCACGGAGTAACTCAATTATATTATAGTTGTTATCATTCAAAAATTTACTCAAATTATGCTCAAAATAACTCACAAAGGGTCTCAATTATTCTTGTAAGCACTCACAAACTGTCTCAAATTATGCTCATTATTATTCACTAAATCACTCAATTATCATTCACAAATATGCTTAATAATGGTCAAATTTGCACAACTACGCTCAAAATCATTCACATAATTACTAATTACACTCATTATCAATCAGAAAAATGTCTAAGTCATGCTTACAATTACTCAGTTATAATCAGTATCAATCACAAACAAGTCAATTACGCTCATAATCAGTCAACAGATTAGTCAATTACGTCCAAAATTAATCATAAACTTACACAATTAACCTGAAAATCATTCAAGAAACTACATAATTTCTTCAAAAAATAACTCAATTAGGCTCCAAATCACCTGATCTCTTTCTAGATTTCCAAAAAACAGGAGTGGAAGACACCGGAGAGAATCCGTTAACTATATTCGTCTCCGTCTTCTTATGATCATCATTTTCCATTAATCCGTCACAATCTGCAACTTAACAAAACAAAAATCGATAAAAATTTAAAATTTATTTCTACAAAGATTATATATATTCTCTAAGAACCTAAACAAGAACACACGCAGTTAGCGGTGGTTGTGGGTGTGTAAGCTGAGTTGTTGAATTATGTAACGTACATATGTTGCTCACAAACACTACATGACAATTAATTTTGTAACGATGATATTAATAAAAAATGGACGGTCAAGATTTATTCGTGGGGTCTTTAAATTGTAGTACACGGTGGAATGTTTTTCTCACATTTTATTTAAGGAATTTTTCAATAAATTAATTTTACGGAGCATGTGGGAAGAAGAGAATGACTATAATGCCCTTTGCTGACAAATTGGAGGGATCCTTTTAAATGGCCTATTTGGGAATTTCCCATTTTTTATTTTGTAATTTTGATTAGCGAGTAGACCTCGTTATGAACGAGCAAATTAGCTCATCATAGTAGGGATGACAATGGATCGACTATGAATCGGATGAGCTTATATCCATATCCATATTCATTTAATTTTTAAAATCCATATTCATATTCATATCCATTTCAATATAATTCATCTATTCATATCCATATACGTTGGATTAGACGATTTAATATACATCCGTTGGATATTCTGTTTATATAAAAAAAATCTTATCTTATTATGAAATTAAATTATCAAAGTATTTCTAACAAAGATTTGTAATATATGTAAGAATCATGAATTTTATACTATTCACATAATTGTATCATCACACTTAATCTTTTCGATAAGATTATAAAGGTTTATAGTGTACCTATATAATACTGCGTATATATTTAGGTATATATGTGTATATATATATATATATATATATATATATCCACTAATTTTTCACACTAATCATATCCATATCCATATCCACTTGATAAGGCTAAAAAGGAACATATATTTCATAGCAATATCCCTCCTAAATAATAGGTTTTCATATGTAATTGTATTATATTTTCATTGTAATTGTTTAAATAAATAAGTGCGAAGACAAAAGGCGAAAACAAAGATTTGAAGACACAAACGTCCAAAAAGCTCAAATGTTCAAGATACAATTCAAAAGGTTCAATTTATTGATGAAAAACGTCTAAAAATGACAAGAGTACAAGTTACAAAACGCAAAGTACAAGATATTAAATTGTACGCAAGGACGTTCGAAAATCCGGAACCGGGACATGAGTCAACTATCAACGCCCGACGCAACGGACCAAAAATTACAAGTCAACTATGCACAAGAATATAATATAATATTTAAATAATTATATAAATTATTTATATATTATATATATTTAAAAATTATGTCGACAAGCTATGAGACAAATGATCCTGAGCTGGATTTTCAAACTCCGCGACTCGCGGAGTTTGAAGGCTAAAAACTCCACGACTCGCGGAGCTGTCAGAAATCAAAACTCCTATAAAAGGTCACGAATTCAACGAGTAAAAATAACATAATAATAATAATACTCCGTAGTATAATATAAATAAATATATATATAATATATATATATATATATATATATATATATATATATATATATATATATATATATATATATATATATATATATATATATATATATATATATATATAGTATAGATTAGTGTTATATTAGATTAGTTAGGGTTATGTAAAAGTTATTTTTACGGGTTTTGAAGTCGAAGTTCTGTCCGTGTAAACACTACGCGATAAATACTCAATGTAAGTTATGTTCTCTTTTTTAAAATTAATGTCTCGTAACTAAGTTATTATTATGCTTATTTGAGCCGAAGTAATCATGATGTTAAGCTAAATATTAAAGACGGGATAATTGGGTTTTGTACCATAATTGGGGTTTGGACAAAAGAACGACACTTGTGGAAATTAGACTATGGGCTATTAATGGGCTTTATATTAAATTAACGATACCTCGTTAATTTAATATAAAGGTTATGATTTGACGTATCAATATATAACCACATACGCTTAATCGGACAAGATGGGCGGGATATTTATAAGTACGAATTATTGTTCATTTGACCGGACACGGGGATGGATTAATAGTCAATGGACTCATTAAAACAGGGGTGGATTACATTCAACGGTAATTGGTGTAATTGTTAACAAAGTATTAAAACCTTGGTTTACACACAGTCGATAACCTGGTGTATTCATTAAGCAAAGTATTAAGACCTTATTACAGTTCGAATCCCCAGTTAGTTGGAATATTTGACTTCGGGTATAAGGTTAAATATGCCGAGCAGTTTATAATTATGACCGATGAACTATTATGGACAAAAACCAGATAGGTTTCAAATACATCCAGGACAAAGGACAATTAACCCAGGACAATAAATTAAAATCAAAACGTCAAACATCATGGTTACGGAAGCTTAAATAAGCATAATATATTTTATTTCATATTTCCTCGTACTTTTATTTATTGTCATTTTAATTATTGTTATTTATTTTATATTGTTATTTAAATATCGTCATTTACTATACGCTTCGCTTAAAATATAAATCGACAAACCGGTCATTAAACGGTAAACCCCCTTTTATATATTATTATATATAATTATATATATTTTGTACAAATATAGTTGTTTAAAAATATAGTGTGCAATAAGCCCGCTCCCTGTGGAACGAACCGGACTTACTAAAAACTATACTACTCTACGATTAGGTACACTGCCTATAGTGTTGTAGCAAGGTTTAGGTATATCCCATTTGTAAATAAATAATTAAAACTTGTGTAATTTGTATCGCTTTTCGTATCAAAAATATATAGTATTTCACGTACACCTCGCACGACATCAAGTATTTTTGGCGCCGCTGCCGGGGACTCGGCGAAACTCTATACTTTTAATTCATTTTTTGTATAAATATATATTATTTTTAGAAAAACAATATAAAATCCTTAAAAAAAAAAACAAAAACAAAAAAAAAGTCGAATTAAAACTGTACCAGAGTTGAAAACTGGAACCCCGCGAGTCGCGGGGTTTGCTGCATCGAATACCGCAACTCGCGGAGGGGACCTGACACCGACAGAAACCCTAACTGCAATTAATTACGGAGTAATTATTTATTATTATTATTAATAAACCCTAATTACTTAATTATTATTATAATTAGTTTAAGTTTTTAAATTAAATTATATTTTAAATTTTAATTAGTTTTATTATATATAAAAATTAATAGTTTTATAAAATAAATAATATAAAAGTAATATTTTTATAGAAATTGTACTTTTTACAACTTTTTGTATATTTTTATATTTTGTCCCTTTTTAATTATTTTAGCGTAATATTTGTATTTTTCGCTAATTTTTAGTTTTAAACTTAGTTTTTGCCATAGTTATATTTTTATTTCTAGATTTTTAGAATTTGCCGTAAAATCCCTTAAGTGCTTATTCCTTAGACTAAGATTTAGGTGCTTTAGAATTTTACGACGCCGTGTTTCAAGCTACTTTCTTATTATTATTTTTCGACGCCTATTTTTCGACCTTTTTATTTTTCGACGTTTTTCGACGCGCATTCTTTTTCTTTCTTATTTCTCGATGCTTTAGTTTTTTAGGACTTAGAAATTTTCTCTATTTCTTATCTAATATCTCAAACGGAAAGAAAAATTATTTAAGTGGTCAAATTAATGGACGTTGATAATTTTCTGCTTCGTAGTAATAGTTGGATTTGTTAGTGGCTGAGTTGTGAGCTTCCGATTTAAAGGGTTCTGGCTCCCTGCTGCATCTTTTGGCTATTCGAAACGTGGGCAAAAGCAGAAAAGTCTATTAATTGAACAACTTATATAAGTTTTTCTATTTTTATAACTAATAGGATAATTAGTAAATGCACCACATTGTAGCTAAAATTTGGCCATCGCAATAAAATGAAAAATTTTGAAAACAAGGCTATGGGAACTCTTTTTGATATCCAAAATCAATTAAAACAATACTCTCAAACGGGTGTTGATGACAATTCGTTCGGTCAATCTTGGATCACGAATGACGAAACAATAACTGGTTGTGAAATCTGTGGAGATTATCACTCAACATGGGAATGTTATTATTACGTTCCTATGGAAAATTACGCACCCACGGAACCTGAATGGAATGATTATGAAGAATACAATTCAAATTGGGATTATTCCAAGAATATTTCCAAACTCAACAACCAGTAGACGAGGAAAATTACGTGTCTGAAAATTTATTAGACAATATGAAAATCAAACTCGAAGAACTCAATGCTCAAAATGAACAAATGAGAGAGTTTGTAAACCGGCAAGCTGAAACTCTATCAGACTACACACCTGTTGATCTGAGGAGTATTGTGCAAGAAAATCTCATATCATCGAATTTTGATGAATTCGAGAGCTCCGAAATCACCAACTATCCCGATGATACTTTTTATTCAGCTTTAGCAATTTCACAACATATCGACACATTAGCCTCAACCGACGAAATCATTGATCCATCTATGGATGAAGAAGAAGTAAGGATGACAAATTGGTACTCTTGAGAAAACGATAACATTGAAAATTTTACCCCCGAGACCAAAATGGTGGGACCGATAAGTACCGTTAATGAAGAAGAATTTGCTTCAATCCAGCCACAACCTTCCAACCCAATATTCTCAATAGACGAGTCATCTACCAAAGATGAACTACAAGCTGTAATACATATTGACACCTCGAATTTCACCCAATTGGGTAATAGAGGTGAAAACTTTGATTCCGAGAATGAACGAAAGGAAGTGTTAGGAATTGTCCACCCTATAGAAATATGTATGTCGGTGTATATCGATCCATTTGACCAAGAACCAGAAAAGAGACATATCCATTTACTAAAAGCTACACTTAAAAAAGAATTAAGTAGTGATATTCGGGTGGGTCTAAACTTTAAACCCATTGATATATTTTATACCACCCAAGATGTAAATAACTGGCTCACTATTCTAATTCGTGGAACTTATTCTACCGACTTCACATGTCGTCAGCTAAGTGTGGGGAAGTCTAACCCCACTTAACGTTAAATTAGGGGTTCGGGTTAGTGCATAACTCGTTAATAAAAATGCACAATTAGGGTAAAAGACGCATTTTCAAATATTAGCAAACAGTTCAGAAAAGCAACCGTTTTTGAAGAAAAACATGTGTGAAATAACAAAAGAAGGAATGAACGATGAGGCGCGCCATCTATCATTCGACGAGCTTTGTAATTACAAACTGGGTATTTTCAATCACTTTTCTACACTAATCACCCTCATGAATTTATAATTATAGTCTGATTTCATGCAAATGAGGGCATTGCATGATCTCAAGTGTGGGGAAGGGTTATAAATTCTCTCGGTTTTATACTTGTCTTATTTTCTAAATATTGTGAAAATTTTAATATTTTTTTCAACTAAATGAATTCAAAATCATGTTTATACATATTTATGAACGATAAAACTAGGTGTTAATGCCGAAATTATCGTTACCTCGGAAAGGACATAAATTGAGAAACAACTAAAACGCTTGAATTTATTTATTAGGATATAAAAAGACGCATGAAAAAATCCAAGTGTGGGGAGAATATACCAAGTTATTCAATAAAAAATTATCTATCACATGTTTCTGTAAAGTTTATTGCAGGTGCTTTTGTTTTGGACTAAATTAACTGTTTTACCCGATTTACTGTAATGAAAGATGGATCTACACGATGAATCAATTCCATCATTTAAAGGAAGTAAAGTCTTCCGAAAAAGACACGCGCTTCTTGATTTAGGTCAAGAAGTTGTCGTCCAGACCAGCTGTAGGTTGACGAAAAATCTAGAAAAGTTAACACTAAAATCAGCAGGAAATCCACGGACCTCAGCATCAAACAGAGTCGCCAAGTGGTCAGACTTATCCTAACCATGAGAGGGTCTGTCTCGTAAAATGGGGAGGGCACCGTGCAAATTAGCTTGATAAGACTAATGAATCAGATTCCCAGAAAGGATAATCTCCTTAAAGATTAAAAATCAGCTTTTAAGACTGATATTACTCAATCCTTGAGATTGACCTTAAAGATTGAGAATTCAAACTCATGGAATTCAATGATATCTAAACTCGAGCTTGAACGAGAAAATATTTTGATCAAAATTATAAACCGATTTGTTTTCTGAAAACCCATTTTCAATGCGTTCATTACCATTGAACGTAAAATCCTAGGAATTCACCTGGAATTCATTAGGTCACCTGAACCAAATCGGGTGTCAACCGTAAGAACGGTGGTTACATAGCATGGTCGAAGACAGGACCTTGTGCCAGACCGAAAAATTCCTAGGGTGAGCTTTACTATTGCTCCTACAAAGGATAGTAATTGCGTCCGACACGTTATAGACCATAATTAAAAGCATGTCAGGGGACATTGCCTTAACAGTTGCTTGTTCAACGCTTTCCTTTACAACCGGACGGTAGTTTATCGAAAGGTAATATACGGAGCAAGTATACTGGACGTGTTGCTTTCCTAATACAAGGTTAGCAAGTGGGTGACACAAAACCACAAGTGTTGAGCTAAAATTTTCAAATCTGAAACCCACACAACCCACAAAAATATTTTGCAAACACCGGTGAAGGGTTATTCCGAAAAACGTGTCTAGGGTAAAAGCTAGATTGAATTTTTAAAAGATCAAATGTTTTCATAAAGATCCAATTTCCTAACGGATCTAAATTTTCATAGTCATGTGGGACTGTAAACCGCCTTTCAAATGTGCACTTTGCTTTGGGAACCGAAAGTAAATCGGCTATTTGATTGCAAGTGTCGTTGACCTAAACCCGAGGCAACTGTGGATGACACACCCACCTTTAACCATGGTTCTATCTTTACTATCATTGTTTATACCACCATATCAAAATCATTGATGTACAAAGTGTGATGAATAAAAAAGTGATTCATGTATGTTTTTATTTCAAATTCTGTATTGCTTGAGGACAAGCAACGCTCAAGTGTGGAGATGTTTGATAAGGCTAAAAAGGAACATATATTTCATAGCAATATCCCTCCTAAATAATAGGTTTTCATATGTAATTGTATTATATTTTCATTGTAATTGTTTAAATAAATAAGTGCGAAGACAAAAGGCGAAAACGAAGATTTGAAGACACAAACGTCCAAAAAGCTCAAATGTTCAAGATACAATTCAAAAGGTTCAATTTATTGATGAAAAACGTCTAAAAATGACAAGAGTACAAGTTACAAAACGCAAAGTACAAGATATTAAATTATACGCAAGGACGTTCGAAAATCCGGAACCGGGACATGAGTCAACTATCAACGCCCGACGCAACGGACCAAAAATTACAAGTCAACTATGCACAAGAATATAATATAATATTTAAATAATTATATAAATTATTTATATATTATATATATTTAAAAATTATGTCGACAAGCTATGAGACAAATGATCCTGAGCTGGATTTTCAAACTCCGCGACTCGCGGAGTTTGAAGGCTAAAAACTCCACGACTCGCGGAGCTGTCAGAAATCAAAACTCCTATAAAAGGTCACGAATTCAACGAGTAAAAATAACATAATAATAATAATACTCCGTAGTATAATATAAATAAATATATATATAATATATATATATATATATATATATATATATATATATATATATATATATATATATATATATAGTATAGATTAGTGTTATATTAGATTAGTTAGGGTTATGTAAAAGTTATTTTTACGGGTTTTGAAGTCGAAGTTCTGTCCGTGTAAACACTACGCGATAAATACTCAATGTAAGTTATGTTCTCTTTTTTAAAATTAATGTCTCGTAACTAAGTTATTATTATGCTTATTTGAGCCGAAGTAATCATGATGTTAAGCTTAATATTAAAGACGGGGTAATTGGGTTTTGTACCATAATTGGGGTTTGGACAAAAGAACGACACTTGTGGAAATTAGACTATGGGCTATTAATGGGCTTTATATTAAATTAACGATACCTCGTTAATTTAATATAAAGGTTATGATTTGACGTATCAATATATAACCACATACGCTTAATCGGACAAGATGGGCGGGATATTTATAAGTACGAATTATTGTTCATTTGACCGGACACGGGGATGGATTAATAGTCAATGGACTCATTAAAACAGGGGTGGATTACATTCAACGGTAATTGGTGTAATTGTTAACAAAGTATTAAAACCTTGGTTTACACACAGTCGATAACCTGGTGTATTCATTAAGCAAAGTATTAAGACCTTGTTACAGTTCGAATCCCCAGTTAGTTGGAATATTTGACTTCGGGTATAAGGTTAAATATGCCGAGCAGTTTATAATTATGACCGATGAACTATTATGGACAAAAACCAGATAGGTTTCAAATACATCCAGGACAAAGGACAATTAACCCAGGACAATAAATTAAAATCAAAACGTCAAACATCATGGTTACGGAAGCTTAAATAAGCATAATATATTTTATTTCATATTTCCTCGTACTTTTATTTATTGTCATTTTAATTATTGTTATTTATTTTATATTGTTATTTAAATATCGTCATTTACTATACGCTTCGCTTAAAATATAAATCGACAAACCGGTCATTAAACGGTAAACCCCCTTTTATATATTATTATATATAATTATATATATTTTGTACAAATATAGTTGTTTAAAAATATAGTGTGCAATAAGCCCGCTCCCTGTGGAACGAACCGGACTTACTAAAAACTATACTACTCTACGATTAGGTACACTGCCTATAGTGTTGTAGCAAGGTTTAGGTATATCTCATTTGTAAATAAATAATTAAAACTTGTGTAATTTGTATCGCTTTTCGTATCAAAAATATATAGTATTTCACGTACACCTCGCACGACATCAAGTATTTTTGGCGCCGCTGCCGGGGACTCGGCGAAACTCTATACTTTTAATTCATTTTTTGTATAAATATATATTATTTTTAGAAAAACAATATAAAATCCTTAAAAAAAACAAAAAAAAAAAAGTCGAATTAAAACTGTACCAGAGTTGAAAACTGGAACCCCGCGAGTCGCGGAGTTTGCTGCATCGAATACCGCAACTCGCGGAGGGGACCTGACACCGACAGAAACCCTAACTGCAATTAATTACGGAGTAATTATTTATTATTATTATTAATAAACCCTAATTACTTAATTATTATTATAATTAGTTTAAGTTTTTAAATTAAATTATATTTTAAATTTTAATTAGTTTTATTATATATAAAAATTAATAGTTTTATAAAATAAATAATATAAAAGTAATATTTTTATAAAAATTGTACTTTTTACAACTTTTTGTATATTTTTATATTTTGTCCCTTTTTAATTATTTTAGCGTAATATTTGTATTTTTCGCTAATTTTTAGTTTTAAACTTAGTTTTTGCCATAGTTATATTTTTATTTCTAGATTTTTAGAATTTGCCGTAAAATCCCTTAAGTGCTTATTCCTTAGACTAAGATTTAGGTGCTTTAGAATTTTACGACGCCGTGTTTCAAGCTACTTTCTTATTATTATTTTTCGACGCCTATTTTTCGACCTTTTTATTTTTCGACGTTTTTCGACGCGCATTCTTTTTCTTTCTTATTTCTCGATGCTTTAGTTTTTTAGGACTTAGAAATTTTCTCTATTTCTTATCTAATATCTCAAACGGAAAGAAAAATTATTTAAGTGGTCAAATTAATGGACGTTGATAATTTTCTGCTTCGTAGTAATAGTTGGATTTGTTAGTGGCTGAGTTGTGAGCTTCCGATTTAAAGGGTTCTGGCTCCCTGCTGCATCTTTTGGCTATTCGAAACGTGGGCAAAAGCAGAAAAGTCTATTAATTGAACAACTTATATAAGTTTTTCTATTTTTATAACTAATAGGATAATTAGTAAATGCACCACATTGTAGCTAAAATTTGGCCATCGCAATAAAATGAAAAATTTTGAAAACAAGGCTATGGAAACTCTTTTTGATATCCAAAATCAATTAAAACAATACTCTCAAACGGGTGTTGATGACAATTCGTTCGGTCAATCTTGGATCACGAATGACGAAACAATAACTGGTTGTGAAATCTGTGGAGATTATCACTCAACATGGGAATGTTATTATTACGTTCCTATGGAAAATTACGCACCCACGGAACCTGAATGGAATGATTATGAAGAATACAATTCAAATTGGGATTATTCCAAGAATATTTCCAAACTCAACAACCAGTAGACGAGGAAAATTACGTGTCTGAAAATTTATTAGACAATATGAAAATCAAACTCGAAGAACTCAATGCTCAAAATGAACAAATGAGAGAGTTTGTAAACCGGCAAGCTGAAACTCTATCAGACTACACACCTGTTGATCTGAGGAGTATTGTGCAAGAAAATCTCATATCATCGAATTTTGATGAATTCGAGAGCTCCGAAATCACCAACTATCCCGATGATACTTTTTATTCAGCTTTAGCAATTTCACAACATATCGACACATTAGCCTCAACCGACGAAATCATTGATCCATCTATGGATGAAGAAGAAGTAAGGATGACAAATTGGTACTCTTGAGAAAACGATAACATTGAAAATTTTACCCCCGAGACCAAAATGGTGGGACCGATAAGTACCGTTAATGAAGAAGAATTTGCTTCAATCCAGCCACAACCTTCCAACCCAATATTCTCAATAGACGAGTCATCTACCAAAGATGAACTACAAGCTGTAATACATATTGACACCTCGAATTTCACCCAATTGGGTAATAGAGGTGAAAACTTTGATTCCGAGAATGAACGAAAGGAAGTGTTAGGAATTGTCCACCCTATAGAAATATGTATGTCGGTGTATATCGATCCATTTGACCAAGAACCAGAAAAGAGACATATCCATTTACTAAAAGCTACACTTAAAAAAGAATTAAGTAGTGATATTCGGGTGGGTCTAAACTTTAAACCCATTGATATATTTTATACCACCCAAGATGTAAATAACTGGCTCACTATTCTAATTCGTGGAACTTATTCTACCGACTTCACATGTCGTCAGCTAAGTGTGGGGAAGTCTAACCCCACTTAACGTTAAATTAGGGGTTCGGGTTAGTGCATAACTCGTTAATAAAAATGCACAATTAGGGTAAAAGACGCATTTTCAAATATTAGCAAACAGTTCAGAAAAGCAACCGTTTTTGAAGAAAAACATGTGTGAAATAACAAAAGAAGGAATGAACGATGAGGCGCGCCATCTATCATTCGACGAGCTTTGTAATTACAAACTGGGTATTTTCAATCACTTTTCTACACTAATCACCCTCATGAATTTATAATTATAGTCTGATTTCATGCAAATGAGGGCATTGCATGATCTCAAGTGTGGGGAAGGGTTATAAATTCTCTCGGTTTTATACTTGTCTTATTTTCTAAATATTGTGAAAATTTTAATATTTTTTTCAACTAAATGAATTCAAAATCATGTTTATACATATTTATGAACGATAAAACTAGGTGTTAATGCCGAAATTATCGTTACCTCGGAAAGGACATAAATTGAGAAACAACTAAAACGCTTGAATTTATTTATTAGGATATAAAAAGACGCATGAAAAAAGCCAAGTGTGGGGAGAATATACCAAGTTATTCAATAAAAAATTATCTATCACATGTTTCTGTAAAGTTTATTGCAGGTGCTTTTGTTTTGGACTAAATTAACTGTTTTACCCGATTTACTGTAATGAAAGATGGATCTACACGATGAATCAATTCCATCATTTAAAGTAAGTAAAGTCTTCCGAAAAAGACACGCGCTTCTTGATTTAGGTCAAGAAGTTGTCGTCCAGACCAGCTGTAGGTTGACGAAAAATCTAGAAAAGTTAACACTAAAATCAGCAGGAAATCCACGGACCTCAGCATCAAACAGGGTCGCCAAGTGGTCAGACTTATCCTAACCATGAGAGGGTCTATCTCGTAAAATGGGGAGGGCACCGTGCAAATTAGCTTGATAAGACTAATGAATCAGATCCCCAGAAAGGATAATCTCCTTAAAGATTAAAAATCAGCTTTTAAGACTGATATTACTCAATCCTTGAGATTGACCTTAAAGATTGAGAATTCAAACTCATGGAATTCAATGATATCTAAACTCGAGCTTGAACGAGAAAATATTTTGATCAAAATTATAAACCGATTGGTTTTCTGAAAACCCATTTTCAATGCGTTCATTACCATTGAACGTAAAATCCTAGGAATTCACCTGGAATTCATTAGGTCACCTGAACCAAATCGGGTGTCAACCGTAAGAACGGTGGTTGCATAGCATGGTCGAAGACATGACCTTGTGCCAGACCGAAAAATTCCTAGGGTGAGCTTTACTATTGCTCCTACAAAGGATAGTAATTGCGTCCGACACGTTATAGACCATAATTAAAAGCATGTCAGGGGACATTGCCTTAACAGTTGCTTGTTCAACGCTTTCCTTTACAACCGGACGGTAGTTTATCGAAAGGTAATATACGGAGCAAGTATACTGGACGTGTTGCTTTCCTAATACAAGGTTAGCAAGTGGGTGACACAAAACCACAAGTGTTGAGCTAAAATTTTCAAATCTGAAACCCACACAACCCACAAAAATATTTTGCAAACACCGGTGAAGGGTTATTCCGAAAAACGTGTCTAGGGTAAAAGCTAGATTGAATTTTTAAAAGATCAAATGTTTTCATAAAGATCCAATTTCCTAACGGATCTAAATTTTCATAGTCATGTGGGACTGTAAACCGCCTTTCAAATGTGCACTTTGCTTTGGGAACCGAAAGTAAATCGGCTATTTGATTGCAAGTGTCGTTGACCTAAACCCGAGGCAACTGTGGATGACACACCCACCTTTAACCATGGTTCTATCGTTACTATCATTGTTTATACCACCATATCAAAATCACTGATGTACAAAGTGTGATGAATAAAAAAGTGATTCATGTATGTTTTTATTTCAAATTCTGTATTGCTTGAGGACAAGCAACGCTCAAGTGTGGGGATGTTTGATAAGGCTAAAAAGGAACATATATTTCATAGCAATATCCCTCCTAAATAATAGGTTTTCATATGTAATTGTATTATATTTTCATTGTAATTGTTTAAATAAATAAGTGCGAAGACAAAAGGCGAAAACGAAGATTTGAAGACACAAACGTCCAAAAAGCTCAAATGTTCAATATACAATTCAAAAGGTTCAATTTATTGATGAAAAACGTCTAAAAATGACAAGAGTACAAGTTACAAAACGCAAAGTACAAGATATTAAATTGTACGCAAGGACGTTCGAAAATCCGGAACCGGGACATGAGTCAACTATCAACGCCCGACGCAACGGACCAAAAATTACAAGTCAACTATGCACAAGAATATAATATAATATTTAAATAATTATATAAATTATTTATATATTATATATATTTAAAAATTATGTCGACAAGCTATGAGACAAATGATCCTGAGCTGGATTTTCAAACTTCGCGACTCGCGGAGTTTGAAGGCTAAAAACTCCACGACTCGCGGAGCTGTCAGAAATCAAAACTCCTATAAAAGGTCACGAATTCAACGAGTAAAAATAACATAATAATAATAATACTCCGTAGTATAATATAAATAAATATATATATAATATATATATATATATATATATATATATATATATATATATATATATATATATATATATATATATATATATATATATATATAGTATAGATTAGTGTTATATTAGATTAGTTAGGGTTATGTAAAAGTTATTTTTACGGGTTTTGAAGTCGAAGTTCTGTCCGTGTAAACACTACGCGATAAATACTCAATGTAAGTTATGTTCTTTTTTTTTAAAATTAATGTCTCGTAACTAAGTTATTATTATGCTTATTTGAGCCGAAGTAATCATGATGTTAAGCTAAATATTAAAGACGGGGTAATTGGGTTTTGTACCATAATTGGGGTTTGGACAAAAGAACGACACTTGTGGAAATTAGACTATGGGCTATTAATGGGCTTTATATTAAATTAACGATACCTCGTTAATTTAATATAAAGGTTATGATTTGACGTATCTATATATAACCACATACGTTTAATCGGACAAGATGGGCGGGATATTTATAAGTACGAATTATTGTTCATTTGACCGGACACGGGGATGGATTAATAGTCAATGGACTCATTAAAACAGGGGTGGATTACATTCAAGGGTAATTGGTGTAATTGTTAACAAAGTATTAAAACCTTGGTTTACACACAGTCGATAACCTGGTGTATTCATTAAGCAAAGTATTAAGACCTTGTTACAGTTCGAATCCCCAGTTAGTTGGAATATTTGACTTCGGGTATAAGGTTAAATATGCCGAGCAGTTTATAATTATGACCGATGAACTATTATGGGCAAAAACCAGCTAGGTTTCAAATACATCCAGGACAAAGGACAATTAACCCAGGACAATAAATTAAAATCAAAACGTCAAACATCATGGTTACGGAAGCTTAAATAAGCATAATATATTTTATTTCATATTTCCTCGTACTTTTATTTATTGTCATTTTAATTATTGTTATTTATTTTATATTGTTATTTAAATATCGTCATTTACTATACGCTTCGCTTAAAATATAAATCGACAAACCGGTCATTAAACGGTAAACCCCCTTTTATATATTATTATATATAATTATATATATTTTGTACAAATATAGTTGTTTAAAAATATAGTGTGCAATAAGCCCGCTCCCTGTGGAACGAACCGGACTTACTAAAAACTATACTACTCTACGATTAGGTACACTGCCTATAGTGTTGTAGCAAGGTTTAGGTATATCCCATTTGTAAATAAATAATTAAAACTTGTGTAATTTGTATCGCTTTTCGTATCAAAAATATATAGTATTTCACGTACACCTCGCACGACATCACCACTTATCATCCATTTAGATAATCCATATCAACTTAAATGGATCGGATCAGATGGATAGCCGGTAAATCGGATATCCATTGCCATCCTACCCCATAGCGGATAAACCTCGTGTAATCAAGCCCCCGAGCGAGACCTGGTACCGAGTGAATTGCGTATTACGCGCCCTCTTGTCACACTCCCTATTCTGAACGATGTTGCATAGCCAGAAATCGAACCGGGGGTGGTGTGCTTCATTGGGCAACTCCTGGCCACTCAGGCAAGCTTGTATGGTTCCATTTTTTATTTTTATTTTTGACAAAAATAACGAGAACTATATAACTAAAGTCCTTCATCGAAAGATGAAAGAGACAAACAAGAATACTAATTAAACGACTAAGCTCGGAACGGAAATAGTAAAGCCACCCTAACGAATAAGCTAACACTGTCGACTATCGAGCCCATTCATCCAAACATACACAAGAAAGCAACTAAAACACCGCTCATATGCTACACAAAACAACACCTAACATGGAAACCAAGAGCACCAAACAAACACTACAACAACACTAAACACACAAGAGGCTACCGAACTCTACATATTCTTGTCAATGACGTTCTTACATTTCCGAGTCTTGATAACCAATTTAACCACATACCATCAACTGTATGTCGATTTATATTTTTACCCGAACGATTTCCAAATTTATTGGACAACGCGTTTAACGAAACATATCTAATAACTGAATTTCCCATTTCTCATATATACTATCTCTAGACACTTCACGAATAGCAACTACGTATTTAATTATATATCGTACATGTTAAGATGGATACAATAAATTGTACATTGTACAAATATACTATTTCTAAACACTTGATGAACTATAAAATGATAGATGTTGCGATGGCATCATTATGGCATCATCATCCATAACTTTTTTAGAAAGAAAAATTATGAATATAACGACTGGTTATTATTTTTGATGGAAAATTTACATGTTACTTATGTCAAATTGTTCAGCAAGGGAGTGTGACTAGAAGGTGAGCGTTATGCGCAATTAATCTAATACCAGGTTTCGTGCTCTGGAGGCTTGATTATCTAAGGTTTTTTCTTCATGAGAGAGCCAGTGTGTTTGTTCATAGGAGAGTTTCTTTGCTAATCTAAAAAAATTTACATGTTACAAATGATTATTACTGATAAGAGTTTTTTTTTTTTAAATCAGTTTATCCATAATTCTATCTGTACCGATAATAATAATATGCATGTCATTTTATTTTCTTGTGTTCATTAACATGAAACCATTAATAAGTTTTATGTCATATTGATGATATGTGTTAGTTATCATGTTTCTAATTATTAAACTGGATTTTTTTTTATAAAGATTAATTAACGTAAAAAAGAAGAAGGTAAAACCGACCCTCTGGCAGCCCCACACCGACCGGTCCCACTGCCAACGTGTGAGAGGAAAATCACGTAACTCATGCTTAAAAGGACATGGGGCAGGGATTGAACCCATGACCACCGCTTTATGCTGCATGTCCCTCAACCACTAAGCTACCATCGCGAAAACAATTAACGTAAGTTAGCGTATACTCTGATTGGTCATTTGATAATAATGTTAGTCAATGTACACTCTGATTGGTCATTTGATAGTGAATTATTGTATTATTAAGTCTATTTGTCGATTTATATATCATCATTTTATCTTAAAAGTTACAAAAAAAAGTTGATTTCGTTTTGTTTTGCGGCTTGTATTGTTTCATGGTCTATTGATGTAATAGTTGGTTTCGTTCTTAGTTTTCGCTTTACATCCATAGGTGTATATATGTCGAGTTAGTTGTGAGTTGTATATGGAGCTTCATAGGCTTCATTGTATGTAATCTTTGAGTTGTTAATAAAATTTGTTTGCCTTAAAAAAAAAAAAAAAAAAAAAAAGTTGATTACTAGTTCACCATAGGTAATATGATCTTGTTGATGTATAAATTTGCCAAAATAGTAAAACAAGGTATCCATTTTGTTACGATTTTTCATTGAGAATCTGACCAAATTAAAAGTGAAAGGGACATATTGGAAGTAAGGTAATATTGTAGGGGGCCAGTTATAATTTACTCGAACTAAAGAATATACTCCTGGTGTTCTTAAATTCCCTAAATCATGCGCTTTCCTCGTGTCCCTTTGTTATCGCTCTAGTTACGCGCTTTCCTTGTGTTGACTTGACAGGGTCTTCTCCTTTAACACAGTCTAGGCTTTCTGACTTTGTCCCTGGACGTGCTGTGGTTGATGCGGCTCGTCGGAAGCGGGTCAAGTACGAATCTAGCTGTCAGGCGATTGGTTATGGTTTCATTCCTTTCTCATTTTCTTCCCTTGGGGAATTAGAAAAGGATTCTGTTTCTTTGCTAAAGCGGGTTCAGAAGAGTTCGATGGCGCAAGATATTGGTGCCGGTGCTGCTGCTCATATTTTTACTAGGATAGGTTTTGCTATTGCTAGAGGTGTGGGGGCCCAGATTGTCTCTAGGCTTCCCACTAATTTTTTGTAAGTTTTAATACTTTTAAGTTTATAATAATAATAATAATAATAATAATAATAATAATAATAATAATTCTCATTTAATATGTGATAACAAAAATCGTCCTAAAGAATTTGTTTATTTGGTTCATGTTCTTATTCTTATGGTAATGGGTAGATGAATATAAGGGTGTTGACGTGTTGTATAATCGAACTTATATTAATATGAATAAGACAAATTTAGTATATGTACAACTAATAAATTTCCTTATTATTTAGGCTGAAAAAAATTAAAGATAAATGAGAGTTGATGACTTGAGCTACTAGTTAGGGTTCAGACAATCATAAAATAATTTTTGTAAATCGTAATATGCAAATTAGCTAATTACGAGTACAATTTAAAATTCCCTCTTCCAACAATATTTCGCTACCGTAATTAAATACATGCATTAATATTTTCCAAATTTCTGAGCTTCTCTAAAATATCGAATCTTGTTCGAAAGGACCTCAATTCTCATTAGGAGGTCCTTCTTTGCCCGTGTCCTTCCTGCTACTACAATAGAGATTGTACGTTTTACACATGTACCAAATACGTTTCTGAGTCCTACTTTAAGTAACTACATTTTCATTTGGAATGTTCAAAATCAAGTGTTCATTTTGCTTTTCAACCTATGAAAAAGTCTACAAGAGTAGTTTGTTAAGCGGCAAATACAACATGTAGGCTATGGGATCTAATGATCCGGATTTTTTTTTTATCATAAAGGTCGACAACAATTGTATAAAATACCAGTAAATTTAAATATAGGATCCTTTATTACAATAATTATATCAGCCCAAGACCGCATTGTCGTTCGCTGTTTACTCTTTTGCCGTTTTTAAATAAGGAATAGGGTTGGACCAATTGTGGCAGCTTCCTATTTGTTATTATAGCATCGGAATTACTGTTCCTTCCTTACCTACTGCTTACTTAATTATTTTACTCCGTATAACATCCACCTCACCGCTTCTTCTCTCTTTGTTCATGCGATTAGGGTTTTCCTTTTTTGGGTATGAGCGACGATTGGGGTTTTTTTCGTTTGGGGCACCGATTAGAAAGATATATTAGGGTTAAATCCTTATATTTTACCCTTTTCGTATCACATACGTTTTTTGTTTCTTCGATTATCATTACAAGTTAGGGTTTTCGGACTCTTGCGGCTGCTGTCGTGGCCGCTATGACATCCATCCACGTTATTGTTTTCATCTATTTGCGATGGTTTTGGGAACTCATTGAGATTGTTTTGATGCGGTCATGGCTCCATCCGTTCAGGTATGTTCTTTTTGGAATTGGTAATTATTAAAAAAAATGTTAGCTTTTTGATTTACTATTTAAAATTTGCAAATTTGTTTCGAATTCATGTCCTGGTAGTTGTATTTATTTTTATTAAGTTATTTGTTAGTATATGCTGAATTGTAGAGGTTGAATACAAGAATAGAAGAAGAGAATGTTGTAGCCTGTGTTTTTTGATGCCACGACTGTTGTGAAAGCAAGTTTTTAAGGAAAAAAATTGTATTTGCATCTCGCTAATTATTCTGTAGTTCGTAGCTATCATGAACCGTCTTTTAACCTGACTTTATGCATATACGGTAAAAAAAATGTGGCAATGATGATCAATTTGTATGTGTTGGGTGGTATAGTTAACAAAACTGAAACGCATACTGGCGAGGATACGATTTCATATTTTCTCAGTTGAGTTTTTATATTGATCTGAGCTTCAGTTTGTTTACTAATTGTTTTGCTTCGGTGCTGTGATCAAATGTGTTGTATGAAAAGTTAATCAAAAGAGGCGATGATGATCAATATGTATGTCACAGCCATAACTTTTAACAAAAAGAAAAACTTACACTGCGAGGCAATCTATGGATTGCAGCCATGTACTTCTATGGTTTCTTAATTGATTTTATACATTGTTATAAATAATGAGCAATTGTGATTTTGTATCTTGGCGCGACAATCTACGGATTGCAGCCATGACAATTCATGCCCTCTTGCTCGATTTTAAACGTATATTTGAGCCTCATTTCATGATGTATACTTTTTCTAATATTGGTATAAAAAGAAGGCTGCTAAACAGTTTCATGGAATTGATTCATATTTTGGCGACACAACATGCCGGTTGCAGCCATTATGTTTCATGTAGTGTAAACTTTTGCGTTTGTCGTTTGGTGGTTGGTCGTTGGCATGTTGTTGAATGTGCAGGTGACGGTCATGGTTTTATCGATGGTCACTATGATGATCGCTATCATTCATGGAATAGGGCCACACTATGGCAAGACAACCTATCAGTTGCAGCCATTATGACTCATATAATGTTGTTTAGAACTACATATGTATACGAACCTCACAACTGTATAGGTGACGGTCAATATGTGTTTGTTCTTTTTATATACCATATGTATTGCTTAACAACTTGACCTATGGTATCTTAACAACCTAGCTGTAGTCATTGGGCGTCTTAGTCTTCAACAACTGTATGCTTTGCCATGATTACCATTTTTGTTATCCACAATTTCAATGTTTTAAAAAGTTTTAAAATGAGAGGTTGTGATGATGCATATCTAGAACCTTGATTGAGTAATGAAAAAAATGCAGACAAAACTTGGCGGGGCAACCTATAAGTTGTAGCCATGGTGTTTCACATTTTCTTCTTGATTGAGAAATGAGAAACATGGATACATATCCTGGCGAGGCAACGTATAAATTGCAGCCATGTCAGTCCATGACCTCTTGCTTAAACATATATACACACCTGAGCCTTATTTTTCTTCATTACGTATGCATTAAGTTTTTTCGTGTTGCAACCGCCTAAATCTTGGATAACTTAGCTCAAGTGCAGTCTATTTCAGGTCTCTAGATCGATATACAACTGCTTTACCACGAGAATTTGCTACTCATATAAAAAAGGTACCATTTTTACTGTTACCAACCCGTCTACCTGTAGCTATATATGTGTATTTTGTGTATATGCAGTCGGGGATTGTGAATCTTTAAAAAGGCGACCACAATTGCTAATGTTTATTTTATTTAGTGTTGATTGTTTTACTTTTTTTTTTTTTATTAAATTGTGATTTATAACAGTATGCATATGTATATATATATATATATATATATATATATATATATATATATGCGTGTGTGTACATATATACATCCATTGTATTCTTATGCAAATGCCATCCATCAGCATTCGGTGGTTTGGACCTTCATCTTTTCAGTTCTTATACGCAACCATACTTCAATTCATCATTTCCCTTTGTGACTATGTATATATATGTATATGTATATACATATACATATACATATATATGTATATATATGTACATATAAATATATGTGCATATATATATATATATATATATATATATATATATACAAAACAGTATGTGTATATGTGTACATATATATACATAACAGTATGCATATATATGTATATACAAGTGTTTTCTTAATTTGCTATACTTTTGGAGATGAATTCATAAAATGAAGAGAAATCTGGGTTAGAACTATTTGAACACTTTGGCCCGGTTAGGCTAAAAAGGTGTCAACATTTGGTAACAATCAATGTTCATTTAAGCGAATTTACAAGTTGTGGCCTCTTGAAATGAATCTTGGGTACATGTTGATTGAAATAGGAAACTATGACCAAAATGGAGAAAAGTGTTGGTTGAAACTATTTGAACAGTTCATTCGTTTGGGCCAAAAGTGTCAAAGTAAATCAATAGCTTTTATACATTTTGAAAAAATTGTTTCTATAAAGTTAGAAAGAACATTTAATAAAAGAAAATGTGCATATACACTGTTATAATATTTTAGTGTCTTTTTATTTTATTTTATTACGGAATGCTATGTTGTAAAGATATTAATCATATCGTTTCTTTTGGTATAGGTATAAGTAGATATTATCGAGTTACATCTCAACATATGAGGAATCGATCTCAACATATGAGGAATCGTTTGCTGCGGCAGGTGTAATTTTTGTGGGTTCTTGCACGCGTTAGCGATGGTATGGCAGCTGAAACGGAAATTGGACAGCAGGCACCCTACTGTAACTTTCAAATTGATAGAACATTGTTATGAAGTTACCTTGCCTCTACGCCATTTTTATCTAATGACAATGTTGACTAGAATAAAAAAGCTAAGAAAAAGTCTACAACTACTCGCAATACGGTGTGTAGGTTGGGATGAAATTTGAAGAAAACTTCAGCGCATTGATTATTTATAAATTATATTGTGCCTCTCTATACATTTTTGAAAGTTGATCTAACAACGTTTAACGTAAACTCAAAACCAAATGCATTACTTTTGTTATGTAACTGGTGAAAACGAGTTTATGTATATATTTCGTCTATTAAAAAGTTCCCAAATACGCAGCAACGCGCGTACCGGACCTCCTACTAGTTTTTTTAGAAATGCATGGGTTTATGGATGTAAACGTGGGTGGACGTAAGTGGGTGCAAGTGGAGTTAGCTGACCACTATGACCCAAATATTGAGCTTTTTCTGAACCTGCCCTCTGTCCCAAGACTTAAATGACCCCATTGATAGGACTCCTCCATGTAAAAAAGAAAAAAGAAAAAAGAAAAAAGAAAAAAGAAAAAAAAGACTAATCTTTACCGAGCTTGGAGTTTTAACTTATAATTATTCTCTTCTATCTAACAGTTTATATCTCAAGGATGTAGGAAGTGGTCAAGTAGGTATAGAATATAAATTCTTATACTCCATTATTTATGGCTCTCTACCTAAATACTGTATTACTGTGTATAATTTTATTAAAATATAATATAAGTATACAAGAAAACTGGATGAAATTTTATATTTATACTCCTTTAATTAACTTGCAAATAAAAATAATATCAAAGTTTTAATGTTTGAATATTTTAAACTAGAGCTATATTCTTTAATACAAAAATGCTACACGTTTAAAGTCACTGGTTTAAATATGTGTCTAACCACATAATGTTAAGGTGATTGGTGAATATACAGAAAAAAAATTCGTATAGTTTATATGTAATACGAGTAGTGTGTTGTTTTTTTAGGTCGTTTTTCTTGTGTTGTTCGTGTTGTTTTTTTTAGGTCGTTTTTCTTGTGTTGTTCGTGTATTATCTAGTTTCTTGTTAGTTTTTTTTTTATATAAAATTCTTGCCTTCAAAAAAAAAAAAAAAAAAAAAAAAAAAAGTAAATGAATTATACATAATTTTGAATCGAAACCTTTAGTACATATATGGCAATAATCATAACGTCAACTTAGGGTAAAACATTATTCATTTAGTTGTCTTTTTATACTATAATCATTTAGTTGACATAATAAATGATACTATATTACTATGAATATCCATCATTTTTGTAAGAAAATATAACTAAAATATTCAAATTGAACGACTCTGACTTTGAAATCTTCGACGTACATAATCTAGCAATTTGTCTAAATAATGAGCAATAGTTTTACGGGTCCATGTAACCCGACCCGTTTTGCCTCATGCCGTAAAATAGTAGTGATCGGCAAATTTTTGTCCCTAGTGATAAGATCTTATGGATCTGCCACTGGATATAAACAATAGGAAAAACTTTGTATACGTGACAATTTTAAAATATCATCCCGTCAACTTGTTATTTCAATTGTAATGTTGACTTGTTGAGTGTAGACCAACATATGGATCTTTTACTTCATTTTATCATCGATTGATTTAAAAGAAACTTTTGGATTCGAGAACACGGTCATTGTCTTTTGGTGGACGATTAGTACTCATCAAGTCGGTTCTCTCTATCTCACATTCTACTATTTTTCGATGTTTCGTGCCCCTCCATGTGTGATTAAATTATTAGAGCGTGTGAGACATTTTTTTTGGGATGAGTCGGGTTCGGGTTGAAATCTCTTGGGTAAAATGGGAAATTGTCTTCTCTCCATATGAAAAGGGTGGGTTAAATATTGGGTCATTAAAAGAAAAAAGTCTTGCACGGACAAATGGTGGTGGAGGTTCAAAACCGAAACCAAATCTTTACGGGTAAATGTAATACAAAGTTTATATGGTTCGAATGGTGGTTTGGATCCAAACTCTAATCCACCATCCGGTGGAGTGTGGAACAATATTATTCGTGGAGGGATGGAAATCGAAGAGCTAGGGATCAACTACATGTCATCATTCGAAAGAGTAATTGGTGATGGCAAAGAAACAGCTTTTTGGACGGATCAATGGATTGCTGGAGATAAACTTTGTAATCTTTATAATCGCTTATTCAAGTTAGAGACGAATCAAGAAGCACGCATCTGTGTGACCGAGTGGATATATCTGAAGGTGCACCTATCGTGAAGTGGAGCTGGTGCGGGTCGCCAATGGGTCGTGCTGTTGGGGAAGAGCAGGAGATTACTAACCTTATTCATTCGTTTATGTTTTGACAACAGGAAAAACGACACGTGGAAATGGTCTCCCTCCAACGATGGAATCTTGACTGTAAAAAAACTTGCTTCAATTATTGATGAAAAGAAAATGGAATTCGGAAGTTCGCAAAGTCAAACTAATCGAAACAATTTAGTTCCAAAAAAGAATGAACTGTTTGTCTGGAGAGCATCGAAGAAAAGGCTACTGATTAGAATCGAGCTTGATAAGAGAGGAATTGATCTTGATAGTGTCCGATGTCCTATTTGCGACGATGGTTTGGAATCAATCGAGCATGTTTTGATCTTCTGTAAACATACGTTTAATGTTTGGACGCAAGTGTTCAAGTGGTGGAATTTTGGGACATTCACAAATTTTAGCATGAATGAAATTCTCCGTGGAAATGCCCCGAAACAGTTATCGAAACAAGGAATAAAGATTTGGAGTGCGGTGAAATGGTCATGTGCTTATATGTTGTACAAAAACCGTAATAACAAAGTATTTCGTGGGAAATCTTGGACGGCCCTGATGATCGTCAGTGAGATTCAAACCATCTCGTATGACTGGATCTCGAGAAGATTAAAGTCCAAAAAACTCAACTGGCAAGTTTGGATATCGAAACCGAGGGAATACTATTTTTGACTCGTGTAAAATTACTTACGAACATGATCAGTGACCTGGGTTGTTATATCTGCAACTCTTGTAACTTGATCCATTCTTGTAGGCATTTTCTGTAATTGTTCGTGTATCTTGTATCAATCCCAGACATCTACGGGTTCAACCTTGTAGGATTTTTGTGGATATTTTATAAAATCTTATTGCTTAAAAAAAAAAAAAAAAGAAAGAAAGAAAGAACAAAACGTGATGGTGAAATGTTTCTATTTGGGCTGATACGATATCTGAGTATAAATAAAAAAATTTAAGCAAAACAAACCGAAAACTTAAAATTCTTATTTTATAGTTTTAAATCTCGCAATACTCATTTTAAAAAATACAAACAGTTAAATGCATGTACTGCTTGCACAATCTTGTTTACATAGTTAAGTAGATTCCTCCTTTAACCACATCAAACTATAATGTTAACTTCCCAAAATATTTCAAGTATACGGTTAACCAATATAACTAAAATAAAATCTAACCCATCGTCCCATCGTACCACATTGGATTAGCAACTAATTTCCCACAAGAAATCTTGCAGCAATTTCAACCCCATTTCGTTATAATGAGTTCGCCCGGGTCTTATTTCATCAAAACAAGATAATTAGCTGAATTAGAAAACAATATAGACGTGCAGTATGGGTTAACACCGGTACAAGAATCGCCCAAAGTGTACTTTTATTTTATTTATTTTTTTGAAAGGCAAATTTTCGCATCGAATACTCTCATTTACGACACACACGCTAGGTAGGAAACTCCAAGGATTGACCCGGGTTGCTTGGCAACTAATGGGGGTTCCGGGTTGCTTGGCAACTAATCGCGGAAAAATCCTGGAGAAAACCTCCCCCTTTATCGGAATTGAACCCGGGTTACTTGGCAACTAATCGCGGGTCCCCCTACTAGGGCTTGAAAACCACTCAGGCAATGCCTCGGTGGTCCAAAGTGGACTTTTATGAATATACTTTTAGGAATATACACCGGTTTCACTATTCTACATTTGTTTGAACACGTTTTCTTTTCGAAAATGTTTTTTGTTTTTATATAGGCTTTCGTTATTTTTGCCAAAAAAATAATCGGAAAAGCTACAATCAAAAAAGTATTCAAGACAACTGGACAAGTGTTCAAAACGAACTTATTCCGACCCGCACCAATTATCACCCGTTTAGAGCCATAACCCAACCCTCTATATACAGGCACAACACAATTAAGTAATAGCAAAAGCCACGAATATCCCACTTCATCAGAGTTATGGCATTATAGGAACAATGAAGGGCTATGATCATGTAAGCCTTTTAGAGACCATATGGCCGATATCAAAAACAGAGTTATGGCATCATATTTCAGTTTCCTTACATGTAGATACATACCCTATCCCTAACCCCTTTCAATCTATCTGTTACTTTGCATATATGTATATTATATCCGAAAAAACCCACCAAAAATAGGGTTAGAGATGAGACCTAATTTTCACCAATGGCACAAGGAATGCAAGGAGGCTCTTTCGCCTGGTCTTGAGGAGTGATATTCTGCAAGCATTGATCATGAAATGTATGACCGCAAGGAAGAACAGCGACAGGTGGCGGTACAGTAGGTTGGTACACGTCGCCTTCTGAAGTTAAAGCAAGATCCCTCTTACACAGTAAACATTTGTATCCGCTCAATTTAGGAGTCGCATCAGGATCTGTGTATAATCAAAGTCATTATATACATGTTTCCTTTATGGTAAAATAAAAACCAATCAAACTGCACTAAATAATATAACAAGCATATATCATTGTAAAAGAATCAATCAAAGATTCAGATTATTAATATTATTATATAACAATTTTCCAATAACCACTAACACATTAACCATTACCCACTGCACCCATCTTGACAGCTCAGCACATGGTGCATTTCTTGATATTATAGCATCTGTTGTGTAGATAGGTGCTAATAGTTATAACAACATATCATATATGTGTTATAATATATAAATATATAAATATATATATAAATGGATAGTTAATTATTGATACACAAAAGTAATATTATTGTATTACCTAAACTTGTGATATTTTTGCTATAAATAGCCATGAATGCAAGCATTAAACTTGCACCATTTCTCACACTTACAAAGTATTTCTTTCTTTCTCTCCATTATCATCTTTGTTCTTACACTTCATTATTAGCATTCTTAATCAAGAATCAAACCACTAAAGGTAGTTATAAGCCTACTGAATTATAACATCAAGAATCAAACCACTAAAGGTAGTTATAAGCCTACTGAATTATAACACGTTATCAGCACGATAATCTTAATACTAATTATGGTTGGCTCTGCCACCTAAATGATATATGGTCGGTTATAACACCTGAATAATATATGGTCGACACTGTCGCCTAATTATCATTTATGTTACTAACATTTATATTTCTATTATCTAACATTTATATGGTCGACACTGTCACCTAATTATCATTTATGTTATATAACATTTATTTATGATTGCTTACATATGGTCGACACTGTCGCCTACTTATCATTTATGTTATATTAAATTTATGTTTAATGTTTATATACTTATGAATATAAATTGACTCTAATTTATCATGTTGTTTGTTTTAATTTTTGATAATAGAAAATGTCGAATCTGGAAAAGCTTAAATTTACTCCTTTAGAATCAACGGGAAACAACTACATGCCATGGGTTATAAAAGTAAAAATGCATCTTAAATCAATGGGCATTCTTGAAACCATAAATGAAAACAACACTTGTTCTGAAAAAGAACAAGCAACGGCATGTTGCTTTATTCATCAACATATTGATGAATGCTTACAAAATAATTATGTGACTGTAGAAGATCCCCATGTTTTATGGGAAGGTCTCAAAAGCAGATTCAATAATCAAAGAGAAATTTTACTTCCAGCTGCTATGGATCAATGGAGAACATTAAGGTTCCAAGACTTTAAGAAAGTAAATGAATAAAGCTCAGCTCTGTATAATACAGTCTCACAACTTAAATTCTGTGGACATGAAATAAGTGATGCAGACATGTTGGAGAAAACTTTCTCCACAATGAATGCTGCCAACATCCAAGGTTGTAAAACTCGCGACTCGGGGAGTACTCGGCCGGAGGTTTTTGAGGAGTAATCGGCGACTCGGGGAGTACTCGGAGGAGTACTCGGATGTTGACTTTTGTTGACTTTTCTAATATAACTAAATATTTTCAATATATTATAGATATATAATATATATATTAGCTATAAACAAACATTTTTAAGAATATATATATGTTAAATATATAAAATTTATAAATATATATGTTAAATATGTAAAGTTTAGTTACATATAAATATTTATTTTAATTGGAGGGGTTAGATTTGTATATATTTAATAATGAAGTTGAAAGAAAAACTAAACTTGAGGTGTTAAAATAAATAACAGTTAAACTTTAGGGGGTTTGAATGTAAGTTAAAAAATAATAAAATGACTCAGAAACCCTAGCAGTAGCAGTCACGCTACCCACTTCTTCTTCTTCAACCGCTCAGTCACCAAACCCTAAATTGTTTGTTCTCTTCATGGATGGAAATCGAGACATTACAGGTATGTTCCTTCAATTTGTTCTATCTAAACAAACAAACACATCAAATCGATTCAGAACTCTTAATTTCAATTCTGAAAAAAGTTGGACGAGAAAGTTGTTGGAGAAATTAGGGAGTTGGACGTCGATCAAAACCTTATTGAACTCAGATTAATCGTCTCCTGTTTTCCTTCATCTTTTCACTGAGTTTTCCGACGCCGTTGACCGGCATTGACCGGTGTTGACCGGTGTTGACCGAGTAAATGGACGAGTTAGACATCGATTACTCGTTTTGTTCTTCCAGAGGAGTAATCGCCGATTACTCGGCCGAGTTGGCCGAGTTTTGCAACCATGCCAACATCACAGTGCAAAGAAATTTGAGAATGCTAAAGTTCAACACATATCCTGAACTTAATTCATATCTCTTGGTTGCAGAGCAAAATGATGAGCTATTAATGAAAAATCAGCAATCCCGTCCTACTGGTACACTTGCAATCCCTGAAGCAAATACTGCAAATAATTATAAACAGGGACAAGGACGCGGGCAAGGTCGTGGTTATAATAACCATCGCCATCATCATGCCAAAAGCCATAACTATGGTAGAAACCATCCTTATGGTAATGGGAATGGGCGTGGACGTGGCCGTGGTCGTGGCCGTGGTGGTCAAAGAAATAATAATCCACGAAAATATAAATATCAACCACAAAACAAGCCCACTAAACAAGATGTTGAAGAAAATTCTTCTAAAAATTCTGAAGAATCTTGTTACAGATGTGGTAGAATGGGCCACTGGGCTAATACTTGCCGAACATCTAAACATCTTGTTAAGATGTATCAGGATTCGCTGAAAGGTAAAGAAAAGGAAGTAAATTTTGTGGATAATATTGATCCAACAGTCACTGAGCAACCATCTGATTTATATGAAGATTTCTTGAATTAAATTAATATGTTTCTTTTATAAATAAAACGATTTAACCTTTGTCATCATGTTTTCTCAAATGTTTCAGTTCTATATGTTTTATCAAATGTTCCAGTTCTATGTTTGATGTTTCAATTCTATGTATGTCAAATGTTTCAGTTTTATTTATTTGTGTGTAATAAACATTTTGTGTAACATTTATATACTTACTGTTTGTTTCTTATATATGAAGTTTAATATGAATTCTGCTTGAACACAACATCAATCAAGTAGTGGAGATCTCTGTATAGCAAATAGTGGTACTACACACACTATACTTAAATCTGAAAAATATTTCATTGATTTGAAACCAACGGAAGGAACTATACATACAATATCAGGTGCTGCTAACTTGATAGAAGGGATAGGAAAGGCAAAATTCATATTACTAAACGGTACAACATTTTTAATTAATAATGCCTTATTCTCTCCTAAGTCAAGCAGAAATTTATTGAGTTTTTCTGACATATACCTTAATGGATATGATTATCAGTCAGTAACGGCAGAAAATGAGAAATATTTAAGTATCACTAACAAGAATCACGTGATTGAAAAACTGCCAAGACTTAATTCTAGATTACATTATACACATATAAATGTACCAGAAGCACATATGGTGATTAAAGAAAAGTATATTGATCCTGGTGTATTTAATTTATGGCATAACAGATTGGGCCATCCAGGATCAACAATGATGAAAAGAATTATTGAATGTACACATGGACATCCACTGAAGGATAGAAAAATCCTTCATGATACAATGGTTCCATGTATATCTTGCTCTCTTGGAAAATTGATAACTAGACCCTCACCACTTAAGGTTGAGAAAGAATCACCAATGTTTCTTGAAAGAATTCAAGGTGATATTTGTGGACCAATTCATCCACCATGTGGACCATTTAGATATTTCATGGTCCTAATAGACGCATCTAGTAGATGGTCTCATGTTTGTCTGTTATCAAGCCGTAATGTGGCATTTGCAAAATTTCTTGCCGAAATTATTAAATTGAGAGCACATTTTCCTGATTACATCATTAAAAAGGTGAGACTTGATAATGCTGGTGAGTTTACATCTCAAGCATTTAATGACTATTGCATGTCTATAGGAATTGTTGTTGAACATTCTGTTGCTCATGTGCATACACAAAATGGTTTAGCCGAGTCACTGATTAAACGTTTACAGTTAATCGCTAGACCATTGATAATGAGAACAAAATTCCCTGTATCTATATGGGGTCATGCAATTTTACATGCTGCTGCATTGATTCGCATCAGACCAAGTGCAAGTCATAAATATTCCCCCCTACAACTTGCTTTTGGTCAAGAGCCAAATATTTCCCACCTTAAAACATTTGGTTGTGCAGTATATGTTCCAATTGCGCCACCACAACGTACAAAAATGGGTCCTCAAAGGAGGTTGGGAATATATGTTGGATATGAAACATCTTCAATCATAAGGTATATTGAACCTATGACAAGTGATGTTTTTACAGCACGTTTTGCTGATTGTCATTTTAATGAAACATTGTTTCCTAGATTAGGGGGAGAAATAAAAAATAAAGAAAATGATGTTTCATGGTGTGAACCTCAATTAAAGTATCTTGATCCTCGCACAAAAGAATGCGAGATAGAAGTTCAAAAGATAATGCATATACAAGAACTTGCAAATCAATTGCCTGATGCATTCACAGATACAAAAAGAGTGACTAAATCATATATAGCAGCAGTTAATACTCCAGCTCGAGTTGAGATTCCAAATCGGAAAACTGATAATGTAGTCACTCAAGAATCTATGCCACGTCTGAAACGTGGGAGACCAGTTGGTTCCAAAGATAAAAATCCTCGAAAAAGAAAATCAGCTGATAATAAGGTAAAAGAAAGTGTTCAAGAAGAACCACAAATCAGTACTCCTACTGCAGAGGAGATTGATGATGTCAATACAGAAATTGCAATCAATTATGCACATTCAAAAATATTATGGAACCGAAATGAAATGAAAAATCTTGATGAGAAATTTTCATTTAATGTTGCATATGACATCATGAATAATGATGATGATCCAGAACCAACATCTATGGTTGAATGTCAAAATAGACATGATTGGGCTCAATGGAAAGAAGCAATACGAGCTGAATTAGAATCACTCAATAAAAGAAAAGTTTTCGGATCCATCATTCTCACTCTTAAAGATGTGAAACCTGTAGGATACAGATGGATTTTTGTCCGAAAAAGAAATGAGAAAAATGAAGTTACAAGGTATAAAGCTAGACTTGTAGCTCAAGGTTTTTCTCAAAGACCGGAAATTGATTATGAAGAAACTTATTCCCCTGTTATGGATGCAATTACTTTTAGATACTTAATCAGCCTGGCAGTTTCTAAAAATTTAGAAATGCATCTCATGGATGTTGTGACTGCTTATCTATATGGATCACTTGATAGTGATATATATATGAAGATACCTGAAGGATTTAAGGTACCAGAAGCATCAAATGCAAAACCCAAAGAAATGTATTCAATTAAATTACAAAGATCTTTATATGGGTTAAAACAATCGGGACGTATGTGGTATAACCGATTAAGTGATTACTTGATAAGCAAAGGGTATACAAATAACCTTACTTGTCCTTGTGTTTTCATTAAGAAAACAACATCCGGATATGTGATCATAGCTGTTTATGTTGATGATCTTAACATCATAGGTACAAATAAAGAGATCCATGAAGCCATTCAACTTCTAAAGAAAGAATTTGAAATGAAAGATATCGGAAAAACCAAGTATTGCCTTGGTTTACAAATTGAGCATATGCCTAATGGTTTACTTGTACATCAAACAACATATACTGAAAAGATTCTGAAACGTTTCAATATGGACAAGGCAAAACCATTGAGTACTCCTATGGTTGTTAGATCACTCAATGTTGAAACTGATTCATTTCGTCCATGTGAAGATCATGAAGATATTCTTGGACCAGAAGTACCATATCTTAGTGCAATTGGAGCTCTTATGTATCTTACAAATTGTACAAGACCTGACATTTCTTTTGCAGTTAATTTGTTGGCAAGGTTCAGCTCTGCTCCTACCAAAAGACACTGGAATGGGATCAAACACATATTTCGATACCTTCGAGGAACTACTGATTTAGGATTATTTTATTCTAACGAATCAAAACAAGATTTGGTTGGTTATGCTGATGCAGGTTATTTATCTGATCCACATAAAGCTAAATCTCAAACTGGATATGTATTCCTAAATGGAGGTACTGCAATATCATGGCGTTCTCAAAAACAAACACTTGTTGCTACATCATCAAATCATGCCGAAGTGATTGCATTACATGAAGCTACTCGGGGATGTTTTTGGTTGAGATCAATGACACAAATCATTACTGATTCTTGTGGACTAGAACGCGATAAAAGTCCAACAATTATCTATGAAGATAATGCAGCTTGCATAGCACAGATGAAAGAAGGGTATATCAAAAATGACCGAACCAAACACATACCTCCTAGATTCTTCTCATACACTCAAAATCTCATTAAGGACAACGAGATTGAAATGAGATATGTTCAATCCAGCAAAAACTCTGCTGATCTTTTCACGAAAGCACTTCCAACTGCTATTTTCAGAACACACGTTCATAACATTGGCATGAGACATGTTCAAAAGATGTAACAACTGAAGCGATGTCTACTTGAGGGGGAGTCAACTCCATGCTGCACTCTTTTTCCCTTAGCTAAAGTTTTTTTCCCACTGGGTTTTCTTTAGCAAGGTTTTTAACGAGGCAGTAACTTACAATTGATCTTAAACAAACAAAATTGCTATCCAAGGGGGAGTGTTATAATATATAAATATATATATAAATGGATAGTCAATTATTGATGCACAAAAGTAATATTATTGTATTACCTAAACTTAGTGATATTTTTGCTATAAATAGCCATGAATGCAAGCATTAAACTTGCACCATTTCTCACACTTACAAAGTATTTCTTTCTTTCTCTCCATTATCATCTTTGTTCTTACACTTCATTATTAGCATTCTTAATCAAGAATCAAACCACTAAAGGTAGTTATAAGCCTACTGAATTATAACATCAAGAATCAAACCACTAAAGGTAGTTATAAGCCTACTGAATTATAACAATATGGAGTTTTTCACTGTTCGTATATCATATACTAGAGAACCTCAAAATGAAGAATAATATAATCAAAGTTATCGATATATAAATCACATAGGAGCGTTTATAAGTGGGAGACAATAGAGATACCTTTCCAAGTAATATGAGAAGCATTAGAAGCAGTTATCACAGGTATACGAGGTCTACTATGTGGCATAGAAGGACGTATCTGAGCAGTACCAGGAAGAGCTACAGGACGAAAAGCTTGTGTCTGTGGCGCAACTGGTATAGAACGTTGATGAAGAGGTGTACCTACAGGTATAGCTCGCATTGAGGGTAATCTGTTTCGCGTAGAAAGAGCAGGCATAAGATGAGCAGGTATAGAGCGTATTGCAGGGGATGCGTTTTGCATAGATTGAGCAGGTATTTCTCGCATTGCGGGTGATGTACTTGGCATAGAATGATGAGTAGTTGGACGCAGTGTCCTCTGTCGCTGAACCCACTGGGTAGATAGATGGGGTGGTATGACTGCAGTTCTAGTTGGATACGGCCTATTAAGTGAAGCTGAACAAATATGAAGTGAAAAACGAGAGTCAGGTATATATAATTACAATCTGAGATGTTTCAGAAACGTTTAAAAGCTGATGACATTCAGGTTCTTGTTGTATCAAAATGAAACTACACACACACACACACACACACACACACACACACAGAGAGAGAGAGAGAGAGAGAGAGAGAGAGAGAGAGAGAGAGATTCAGAGTTTTAAATACCATTGGTGGAAGCTGCTACTCGAGGATCCTTAAGAAGCTGAACCACTGCATCTTGAGAGTTGCCTAGATAAGACAAATACAAACATCAAATACATAACGTTTAAAGCACAGAGTAGTATTGGGGCATACAGGTGACGATTTCAACCCATTCATGACCAGTCATGTTACGCTTTATTTCTAATGGGTTGAGTGGGTAAGATAAAAAGATAGCTTAGAAAGAAACAGGGTGAAATGGGTCAAACTAGAACAAAGTCACTCAATATGCCTTACTAATGCATAACCTATTAAATCATTTTATTCAAACTTAGATTCATGCTTGAAAGCTAGTTATTTACGATTTATATTTATAACTGTATATAACAAAAGATAAAATGCATAAAAACAAGTTGGGAAAACCCAAACCGTTTCCATGTGCACAATGAAATGTATGTCCTAACAGCTTATCCAACTGGCCCAACCCACATATTATTCTACCTCTAGCATGGTCTTTGGACTATTACCAAAAGAAAGTATGATTCATGATAATTTGACTCGAAACTATTAGGTGCTTGATCAAATACTAATTCATCCCAAAAGAATTGAGAAAAAAGATCAAATAACTCATACCGACAGAAGGTCGAACAACACGCTCTGGAAGGCAAGAGGCACCTTGATCTAGAAATTGATGAATCTGACCTGAATATATACAACATAAATTACTAAATGCCACCATACAAATATAAGTGAAGAAAAAAAAAACCTAGAGTAATGCTAAACCTTGTTCACTTTGTTATTCATCATGGGAGAGGGATAGGTTTGTCACTATTGCAAATGCAAGATACAAATCACTAAGTTAAAACTTAAGACTAAGCTAAAAACTCATATAGGTTTGTCACATCAGAAAATAATCCTAACGACACGAGCTATATTACATTTCCTAAGACCTGTATATTGTTTCAATAAGCAAGAATTTACATAGCAGTCATTATAACTATATAGAATGGTAGGTGTCAGGATACCTCTACTAGTTGCCTGCAAGTTTGTTCCCATTAGCGATGGATGCCTTTGAGAAGCTTGAGGGGCATTTCTGCCGTTATACTCAACTCCAAGCCTTTTGGGAAACGGTGCATTGCTGGAAGCTGGCCCACAACCAACCCAAGATACTTGCGGGGCTGTTGTCCTCTGGGAAAGCAGAACACCTCCAGGATTCTGAGTAGGCATTGCATTTAGTGATCCAAGATGTCCTGAAAGAATATCATAAAGACAACTATTTGCTTCATAAACATGATTTATAAATCTGGCATTTGGAAAGTTTTTTATAAAAGGAAACAACCACCTTGTTTACCTTCATAATTCTGCCTAGTAGAATATCTTCCAAGTCCAAGAGAAGGAGAATTTATGGAAGACTCGGAATGTAGATTGCTGTCTGTTCTGTAACGAATATTGTCTAGCTGCCCTGTAGGCGTGCTGGAGGCGAATAATGAAGGCTTAGAAAATTCTGAAACTAAATTGTTCAGGTTATGTTGTTGGGAGTTCAAGAGCTGAGCAGAATTAACTCCTAGTGTTCCTGGATACACAGATTGGGATCTAGAATGATCTGAATAACCAAATTGTGTGTTCCTGCTACTAAAATCATGCCTAGGGATTCCAAGTTGCATATCATTTTGTTGCATTTGTAAAACATGATAAGGGCTAGAACTTGGTCCACTATTTAGAGTACAGTGAACTCCAACCTCATTTTTATTTGAAGCCACTCTATCCACTTGAGTTAATTGATTAGAGATGCCACTACTGTTTCTCTGAAAATCCATAAAGTCAACATCCATAGTTTGACCAAAAGTTTGATTCATAGCTCTTCGAGCAGAAGCTATCTTTAACTCGGCTGAAGCTGCTTCTCTTAACTTGTCACATACCTCTCTGTTATTCGGCTGATATCCAGATACGGCTTCTTGAGTACCCCCAATACCAAGACTCAAGAAACTATCCTCAACTTTTCCTTGAACACCACATTGATTGGTATTGAAATTGACACTGTCTCGAGTATGAACTGGAGCAATCCCTTGAGGTTGAAATACAAAAGATGAAGTGACAAGATCTCTATTTACTTGTGGTCTGTTAAAAGAAGAAAAATTTGACTGTCCACCAATGGTACTAATACCAGCAGAAGATATTGTGTTGTGCCCTTGATTCATAAACTTTTGATCCCACCCAATGTTCCATTCAGGTAATAATGGAGCTTCTTGAAGACATGTGTTTACAGTATTGGAACTCGTGTTAATTTGGGGATTATTATTGCAATTAGGGTTAGGAAAAGGATGACCAGAATTTTCAGCTATCCCTTGGGCAACAGGTTGATGAACATCCTCCCAACCGGCAAGCGAGAATGGCATATCTATATCATCTAGCAGGAAATCAAATTCACCTACATCAGGTATACTCGGAACAATGTTCTTCGCATTATCGTCATTTACTTCTGTAAACGGATTAACAAACGCAGGTGCCTTGCCCTTTTCGTTCATTCCGCTACTTCCCATCATCAAATCAATCTTATCAATAATTCCCCTATAAAATAAACACACCAAAATTCAAAACCCTAATTTAGGTCAATCAAAAAATTTCACTAATACAAATCAATCACCAAAACAATCAATCTTTTCGATAAACACATAATGCAGCAATCACCATTCTAATAGAACAAACAATCAAACAAATGATAAAACCACAGAAACCCTAAGATCGTCAATCTTAAATAAAAACCTAAAATGCTTAAAGTATGAGCCCTCAATTACCCACCGAGTCACATGATACTGATGAATGTGAACAAATTACATCAGCAGTTAGCTTATTAATCACGAAACCTAACAATAGACGGTCAATCAAAATCATCGAACAACAATAACAATATAACTACAATCAGTTACTAAATAATCAATCTATTAGACAAACAATCGACAATCGGAACAAGATATAGATGAAATTTTGATAATTAGTCATACAATTTACAGATAAAATTAAAAATCGATAAATACCGATATATACACATATAAATCGATTATAGATATTTAGATAAGTGAATATATTCATACTTCCCGAGTGATGTGAGCGACTTCGTAATCGAGAGAGAGAGAGAGAGAGGTGCTTTTTTGGCGCTTAGGGTTGAATGAGAGTTTTAAAGGGTTCGGTGTGGGGGCCACAATCAGCTGATGTCATTAAACACGTGGGTTTATTAGGGGCCCTGTGATGACGTGTCAAAGGTTCTTATTTCATGACAAACGGTAGAGATTTGAGTCATGAGATCGCAAAACGACGCGCGTTTTGTTGGGTGGCGAAATTGTAATTTTTGTAGAGTAGGATAAATGAATATGTTGACTTAGATTGATTGTAAGTTTGTAACCGTCACTTCTGCCTCCTTCAACTTCAACCGAGTTGGCTTGGCGAAGTTGAAAATCCTGAATCTATTAACGCGGCATCAGACTTTGACAGATGTGAGTGTCAGTTGAAAAATTAACGGACATAAGAGGATCGTCAGGGCATGATTAGTTGGCGGTTGTTAACTCACTTCCAACAAATATAAATTCGTCGTAATCTTTTTTTTCTTTTTCTTTTTTTTAATTTAAATTCTTTATCTTTATCTATTATCTATATAAACATAACATATACGTATATTCTTAAACTGTCCATAATCAAAAATTCGTATCTCATAAGCCAACGATCCGATCATCACTAAATTTTTTTCACACATAGATCTCTGCGTGTAATGTTGCCAGTCCACATATAAAATCGATCCAACGGTAGACGAACCCAAAAGGAATTTTGTCTCACAGCAAACCCCGAAGGGTTTTCAACGACGCCTGCCAAATTCGAAAAAACATTACTCCAAATTGAACCGTTCGATTGCTACCAAATTTTGATACAATTTAGACATACGTGTCTAGCACCTACAATACAAATTTCAAGACGATCCAACAGTTAACGAAACCATTGCGAATTTTCTTATACATCAGCTGCTGAACCTTTATCAATCCTTCGCACGGGATAGCGAGGAACAAGAACCAAGATCCAACACCTGGATCTCTCAAAAACATATCCGCACCGAACCCATCAACCCGATCCCTGATTTCGTAATTCTTCGCGGGAAAAAAATACCATATCAATGTAACTGGCGCGCCCCTTTACACCATAACTTGCCAAACCGAGTCCTGGTGTGGTCAACACCCTGGATACATAGACATATCCTAAGTTTACCGGGACCAACTGAATCACTTGGTCTCGATAAATGTTGCAAACAAAATGTGACGCCCCGTACAAAACCATCATGTACGAATCGTCAACAACATGTCTATTACACGGTATAATACTACATGTTGTTTTAAAACAAGTTTTGCATTCATGAAAAGATAACGCTTTATAAAAGATAACGTGACACAAAGGTCGTTACAAAGCCATTATTCAAAATAACATAAGTTGCGAATGCAAAATAAAAGTTCCATGATTGAGACATCTCTAAGTAATGCAGCGGAAGTCTAACACAGCGAGTCTGTAACAGCAAGTCTATAACACCAAGACAACAAGTCTAACAGCGGAAGCAACAACGTCTAAGCACCTGAAAAATACACGCTTAGAAGGTCAACGCGAATGTTGGTGAGCTATAGTTTGTTTGTATTCAGTAATGTAATGTAGACCACGAGATTTCGTATTCAAAACAGTATGAAAAGTATATGCTTAACCGTGGGCACCCGGTAACTAACTTAACGTAATAATACCCCCTAAAAGCACTTGGCGAGTGCGTATGTTCTCGAAGTATCAAACACCCGTTAAATACTAGCGCGACTAGCCCGCGTGGGGATGTCAAACCCTATAGATCCATATCTAAGATTCGCGTTCACCGGTTCATAAACCAATGACTAAACGTTACCGAGCTAAGGGGAATATTTGTGCCGTTATGTCACCCCACACATATATAAAGTTTAAGTACTCGTGTCTAGTATGTAAAACATAAAAAGCGCATGTATTCTCAGTCCCAAAAATAGTAAAGTAAAAAAGGGAAGCTATAACTCACAGTGAATGTGCGGTAAAAGTCGATATGAAAAGTATGCAAGTAGTAAGTCGGTTCGAAAGGTCTTCAACCTAAGTCAAAGGTCACTAAGTCAGTATATTGTCCCCAAAAGTTTAAAAGTGAATAAATTAAGTCTTAAGTATCATCATCATCATCATTCGTAAAAGCTAGAGTAAGTTTTCAACAAGAATAGAGATCGAAACAAAAGGCTGACTTCGGACAGCTGCTACGACCTCTATACAAAACAAAAAGACGCGTAGTCAGCGGCCAAGGCTCCGTATGTGAGTCCTCTAATCGCTATCCAATTTTCAGATCCTAACTCGATGTTGTTTGACCGTGGCGACGGTTCAAGCGCGAGTAGGTCACAATTTTCAGAACGTCGTTATAACGGCGTAGTGACTTTTGGAAGGCTATAAATCCTAAACCGTATATCGGATTTGAAATGTCCCGTTCTTATTGATTAAAAACGTTCCATATTAATTGATTTCGTTGCGAGGTTTTGACCTCTATATGAGACGTTTTTCAAAGACTGCATTCATTTTTAAAGCCAACCATAACCTTTATTTCATAGATAAAGGTTTTAAAAAGCTTTACTTAGATTATCAAATAATGATAATCTAAAATATCCTGTTTACACACGACCATTACATAATGGTTTACAATACAAATATGTTACAACAAAATAAGTTTCTTGAATGCAGTTTTTACACAATATCATACAAGCATGGACTCCAAATCTCGTCCTTATTTAAGTATGCGATAGCGGAAGCTCTTAATAATCACCTGAGAATAAACATGCTTAAAACGTCAACAAAAATGTTGGTGAGTTATAGGTTTAACCTATATATATCAAATCATAATAATAGACCACAAGATTTCATATTTCAATACACATCCCATACATAGAGATAAAAATCATTCATATGGTGAACACCTAGTAACCGACATTAACAAGATGCATATATAAGAATATCCCCATCATTCCGGGACACCCTTCGGATATGATATAAATTTCGAAGTACTAAAGCATCCGGTACTTTGGATGGGGCTTGTTGGGCCCAATAGATCTATCTTTAGGATTTGTGTCAATTAGGGTGTCTGTTCCCTAATTCTTAGATTACCAGACTTAATAAAAAGGGGCATATTCGATTTAGATAATTCAACCATAGAATGTGGTTTCACGTACTTGTGTCTATTTTGTAAATCATTTATAAAACCTGCATGTATTCTCATCCCAAAAATATTAGATTTTAAAAGTGGGACTATAACTCACTTTCACAGATTTTTACTTCGTCGGAAAGTAAGACTTGGCCACTGGTTGATTCACGAACCTATAACAATATATACATATATATCAAAGTATGTTCAAAATATATTTACAACACTTTTAATATATTTTGATGTTTTAAGTTTATTAAGTCAGCTGTCCTCGTTAGTAACCTACAACTAGTTGTCCACAGTTAGATGTACAGAAATAAATTGATAAATATTATCTTGAATCAATCCACGACCCAGTGTATACGTATCTCAGTATTGATCACAACTCAAACTATATATATTTTGGAATCAACCTCAACCCTGTATAGCTAACTCCAACATTCACATATAGAGTGTCTATGGTTGTTCCGAAATATATATAGATGTGTCGACATGATAGGTCGAAACATTGTATACGTGTCTATGGTATCTAAAGATTATATAATATACAATACAAGTTGATTAAGTTATGATTGGAATAGATTTGTTACCAATTTTCACGTAGCTAAAATGAGAAAAATTATCCAATCTTGTTTTACCCATAACTTCTTCATTTTAAATCCGTTTTGAGTGAATCAAATTGCTATGGTTTCATATTGAACTCTATTTTATGAATCTAAACAGAAAAAGTATAGGTTTATAGTCGGAAAAATAAGTTACAAGTCGTTTTTGTAAAGGTAGTCATTTCAGTCGAAAGAACGACGTCTAGATGACCATTTTAGAAAACATACTTCCACTTTGAGTTTAACCATAATTTTTGGATATAGTTTCATGTTCATAATAAAAATTATTTTCTCAGAATAACAACTTTTAAATCAAAGTTTATCATAGTTTTTAATTAACTAACCCAAAACAGCCCGCGGTGTTACTACGACGGCGTAAATCTGGTTTTACGGTGTTTTTCGTGTTTCCAGGTTTTAAATCATTAAGTTAGCATATCATATAGATATAGAACATGTGTTTAGTTGATTTTAAAAGTCAAGTTAGAAGGATTAACTTTTGTTTGCGAACAAGTTTAGAATTAACTAAACTATGTTCTAGTGATTACAAGTTTAAACCTTCGAATAAGATAGCTTTATATGTATGAATCGAATGATGTTATGAACATCATTACTACCTTAAGTTCCTTGGATAAACCTACTGGAAAATAGAAAAATGGATCTAGCTTCAACGGATCCTTGGATGGCTCGAAGTTCTTGAAGCAGAATCATGACACGAAAACAAGTTCAAGTAAGATCATCACTTGAAATAAGATTGTTATAGTTATAGAAATTGAACCAAAGTTTGAATATGATTATTACCTTGTATTAGAATGATAACCTACTGTAAGAAATAAAGATTTCTTGAGGTTGGATGATCACCTTACAAGATTGGAAGTGAGCTAGCAAACTTGAAAGTATTCTTGATTTTATGTAACTAGAACTTGTAGAATTTATGAAGAACACTTAGAACTTGAAGATAGAACTTGAGAGAGATCAATTAGATGAAGAAAATTGAAGAATGAAAGTGTTTGTAGGTGTTTTTGGTCGTTGGTGTATGGATTAGATATAAAGGATATGTAATTTTGTTTTCATGTAAATAAGTCATGAATGATTACTCATATTTTTGTAATTTTATGAGATATTTCATGCTAGTTGCCAAATGATGGTTCCCACATGTGTTAGGTGACTCACATGGGCTGCTAAGAGCTGATCATTGGAGTGTATATACCAATAGTACATACATCTAAAAGCTGTGTATTGTACGAGTACGAATACGGGTGCATACGAGTAGAATTGTTGATGAAACTGAACGAGGATGTAATTGTAAGTATTTTTGATAAGTAGAAGTATTTTGATAAGTGTATTGAAGTCTTTCAAAAGTGTATAAATACATATTAAAACACTACATGTATATACATTTTAACTGAGTCGTTAAGTCATCGTTAGTCATTACATGTAAGTGTTGTTTTGAAACCTTTAGGTTAACGATCTTGTTAAATATTGTTAACCCAATGTTTATAATATCAAATGAGATTTTAAATTATTATATTATCATGATATTATCATGTATGAATATATCTTAATATGATATATATACATTAAATGTCTTTACAACGATAATCGTTACATATATGTCTCGTTTAAAAATCATTAAGTTAGTAGTCTTGTTTTTACATATGTAGTTCATTGTTAATATACTTAATGATATGTTTACTTATCATAGTATCATGTTAACTATATATATATCCATATATATGTCATCATATAGTTTTTACAAGTTTTAACGTTCGTGAATCACCGGTCAACTTAGGTGGTCAATTGTCTATATGAAACATATTTCAATTAATCAAGTCTTAACAAGTTTGATTGCTTAATATGTTGGAAACATTTAATCATGTAAATATCAATCTCAATTAATATATATAAACATGGAAAAGTTCGGGTCACTACAGTACCTACCCGTTAAATAAATTTCGTCCCGAAATTTTAAGATGTTGAAGGTGTTGACGAATCTTCTGGAAATAGATGCGGGTATTTCTTCTTCATCTGATCTTCACGCTCCCAGGTGAACTCGGGTCCTCTACGAGCATTCCATCGAACCTTAACAATTGGTATCTTGTTTTGCTTAAGTCTTTTAACCTCACGATCCATTATTTCGACGGGTTCTTCGATGAATTGAAGTTTTTCGTTGATTTGGATTTCATCTAACGGAATAGTTAGATCTTCTTTAGCAAAACATTTCTTCAAATTCGAGACGTGGAAAGTGTTATGTACAGCCGCGAGTTGTTGAGGTAACTCAAGTCGGTAAGCTACTGGTCCGACACGATCAATAATCTTGAATGGTCCAATATACCTTGGATTTAATTTCCCTCGTTTACCAAATCGAACAACGCCTTTCCAAGGTGCAACTTTAAGCATGACCATCTCTCCAATTTCAAATTCTATATCTTTTCTTTTAATGTCAGCGTAGCTCTTTTGTCGACTTTGGGCGGTTTTCAACCGTTGTTGAATTTGGATGATCTTCTCGGTAGTTTCTTGTATAATCTCCGGACCCGTAATCTGTCTATCCCCCACTTCACTCCAACAAAATCGGAGACCTGCACTTTCTACCATAAAGTGCTTCAAACGGCGCCATCTCAATGCTTGAATGGTAGCTGTTGTTGTAGGAAAATTCTGCTAACGGTAGATGTCGATCCCAACTGTTTCCGAAATCAATAACACATGCTCGTAGCATGTATTCAAGCGTTTGTATCGTCCTTTCACTTTGCCCATCAGTTTGTGGATGATAGGCAGTACTCATGTCTAGACGAGTTCCTAATGCTTGCTGTAATGTCTGCCAGAATCTTGAAATAAATCTGCCATCCCTATCAGAGATAATAGAGATTGGTATTCCATGTCTGGAGATGACTTCCTTCAAATACAGTCGTGCTAACTTCTCCATCTTGTCATCTTCTCTTATTGGCAGGAAGTGTGCTGATTTGGTGAGAGGATCAACTATTACCCAAATAGTATCAAAACCACTTGCAGTCCTTGGCAATTTAGTGATGAAATCTATGGTAATGTTTTCCCATTTCCATTCCGGAATTTCGGGTTGTTGAAGTAGACCTGATGGTTTCTGATGCTCAGCTTTGACCTTAGAACACGTCAAACATTCTCCTACATATTTAGCAACATCGACTTTTATACCCGGCCACCAAAAATGTTTCTTGAGATCCTTGTACATCTTCCCCGTTCCAGGATGTATTGAGTATCTGGTTTTATGAGCTTCTCTAAGTACCATTTCTCTCATATCTCCAAATTTTGGTACCCAAATCCTTTCAGCCCTATACCGGGTTCCGTCTTCCCGAATATTAAGATGCTTCTCCGATCATTTGGGTATTTCATCCTTTAAATTTCCCTCTTTTAAAACTCCTTGTTGCGCCTCCTTTATTTGAGTAGTAAGGTTATTATGAATCATTATATTCATAGATTTTACTCGAATGGGTTCTCTGTCCTTCCTGCTCAAGGCGTCGGCTACCACATTTGCCTTCCCCGGGTGGTAACGAATCTCAAAGTCGTAATCATTCAACAATTCAATCCACCTACGCTGCCTCATATTCAGTTATTTCTGATTAAATATGTGTTGAAGACTTTTGTGGTCGGTATATATAATACTTTTGACCCCATATAAGTAGTGCCTCCAAGTCTTTAATGCAAAAACAACCGTGCCTAATTCCAAATCATGCGTCGTATAATTTTGCTCGTGAATCTTCAATTGTCTAGACGCATAAGCAATCACCTTCGTCCGTTGCATTAATACACAACCGAGACCTTGCTTTGATGCATCACAATAAATCACAAAATCATCATTCCCTTCAGGCAATGACAATATAGGTACCGTAGTTAGCTTTTTCTTCAATAATTGAAACGCCTTCTCTTGTTCATCTTTCCATTCAAATTTCTTCCCTTTATGCGTTAATGCAGTCAAGGGTTTTGCTATTTTGGAGAAATCTTGGATGAATCTTCTGTAGTAACCAGCCAATCCTAAAAACTGGCGTATGTGTTTCGGAGTTTTCGGGGTTTCCCACTTTTCAACAGTTTCTATCTTTGCCGGATCCACCTTAATACCTTCTTTGTTCACTATGTGACCGAGGAATTGAACTTCTTCCAACCAAAATGCACACTTTGAAAACTTAGCGTACAATTCTTCCTTCCTCAATACTTCTAACACCTTTCTCAAATGTTCACCGTGTTCTTGGTCATTCTTTGAGTAAATAAGTATGTCATCAATGAAAACAATGACAAACTTGTCAAGGTATGGTCCACACACTCGGTTCATAAGGTCCATGAACATAGCTGGTGCATTAGTTAAACCAAACGGCATGACCATAAACTCGTAATGACCGTAACGTGTTCTGAAAGCAGTCTTTGGAATATCATCTTCTTTCACCCGCATTTGATGATACCCGGAACGTAAGTCAATCTTTGAATAAACAGACGAACCTTGTAGTTGATCAAATAAGTCGTCGATTCTCGGTAGTGGGTAGCGGTTCTTGATGGTAAGTTTGTTCAACTCTCGGTAGTCGATACACAACCTGAATGTACCATCTTTCTTCTTGACAAACAAAACAGGAGCTCCCCACGGTGATGTGCTTGGTCGAATGAAACCATGCTCTAAAAGTTCTTGTAATTGGCTTTGCAGTTCTTTCATCTCGTTGGGTGCGAGTCTGTAAGGAGCACGAGCTATTGGTGCAGCTCCTGGTACAAGATCTATTTGAAATTCAACAGATCGATGTGGGGGTAATCCCGGTAATTCTTTCGGAAATACATCGGGAAATTCTTTTGCAATGGGAACATCATTGATGCTCTTTTCTTCAGTTTGTACTTTCTCGACGTGTGCTAGAACAGCGTAGCAACCTTTTCTTATTAGTTTTTGTGCCTTCAAATTACTAATAAGATGTAGCTTCGTGTTGCCCTTTTCTCCGTACACCATTAAGGGTTTTCCTTTTTCTCGTATAATGCGAATTGCATTTTTGTAACAAACGATCTCTGCTTTCACTTCTTTCAACCAGTCCATACCGATTATCACATCAAAACTCCCTAACTCTACTGGTATCAAATCAATCTTAAATGTTTCGCTAACCAGTTTAATTTCTCGATTCTGACATATATTATCTGCTGAAATTAATTTACCATTTGATAATTCGAGTAAAAATTTACTATCCAAAGGCGTCAATGGACAACTTAATTTAGCACAAAAATCTCTACTCATATAGCTTCTATCCGCACCCGAATCAAATAAAACGTAAGCAGATTTATTGTCAATAAGAAACGTACCCGTAACAAGCTCCGGGTCTTCCTGTGCCTCTGCCGCATTAATATTGAAAACTCTTCCGCGGCCTTGTCCATTCGTGTTCTCCTGGTTCGGGCAATTTCTAATAATGTGGCCCGGTTTTCCACATTTATAACAAGCTACATTGGCATAACTTGCTCCGACACTACTCGTTCCGACACCATTTGTTCCTTTCGTTCTATTAACCCCTGGTCCGTAGACCTCACACTTCGCCGAGCTATGACCATTTCTTTTACACTTGTTGCAAAATTTGGTGCAGAACCCCGAGTGATACTTTTCACACCTTTGGCATAGCTGCTTCTGATTGTTGTTGTTGTTGCGGTTATTATTGTTGTTGGGATGATTGTTGTAGTTGCTGTTGTTGTTGTTGTTATTGTTGTTGTTGTTGTTGGGCCGTTTGTTGTAGTTGCGATTGATGTTGCGATTGTTGGGATAATTGTTGCGATTATTGTTGTAATTGCTGTTGTTGTTGTATTGGTGATTCTTATCACCATTTTCCTCCCACTTTCTTTTGACTTGCTTCACATTGGCCTCTTCAGCAGTCTGTTCTTTAATTCTTTCTTCAATCTGGTTCACTAGTTTGTGAGCCATTCTACATGCCTGTTGTATGGAGGCGGGCTCGTGTGAACTTATATCTTCTTGGATTCTTTCCGGTAATCCTTTCACAAACGCGTCGATCTTCTCTTCCTCATCTTCGAATGCTCCCGGACACAATAGGCACAATTCTGTGAATCGTCTTTCGTACGTGGTAATATCAAATCCTTGGGTTCGTAACCCTCTAAGTTCTGTCTTGAGCATATTGACCTCGGTTCTGGGACGGTACTTCTCGTTCATCAAGTGCTTGAATGCTGACCATGGTAGTGCGTACGCATCGTCTTGTCCCACTTGCTCTAGATAGGTATTCCACCATGTTAACGCAGAACATGTGAAGGTATGCGTAGCGTACTTCACTTTGTCCTCTTCAGTACACTTACTTATGGCAAACACCGATTCGACCTTCTCGGTCCACCGTTTCAATCCGATCGGTCCTTCGGTTCCATCAAATTCTAAAGGTTTGCAGGCAGTGAATTCTTTGTAGGTGCATCCTACACGATTTCCTGTACTGCTAGATCCAAGGTTATTGTTGGTATGTAGCGCAGCCTGTACTGCGGCTATGTTTGAAGCTAGAAAAGTATGGAATTCCTCTTCATTCATATTCACGGTGTGTCGAGTAGTCGGTGCCATTTCCTTCAAAATAGTCAAATGGAACAAGTTAATCATACAGAATATTAAGAGTAGTTAATAGTATTTCGTAGCATAATATGAACTCATTTATAAAAGCTTTTTCTTCATATTAGTGTTTTATAAGTTTAAATTCGGGTAGTACCTACCCGTTAAGTTCATACTTAGTAGCTAATATACAATTCAACTACTACAATTCTATATGAAAAACTGATTATAATAATATTTCGCATTCAAACTTTTACACAATATTTTACAAACTTACAATACCGCTTATTTTACATATAGCATGAAATATAGCACACAATAAATTTAATACAAGATGGTTGTGAAGATAATTCTAGCTAGTACACAAGTCGTTCAGCAAAGGCAATAAAGACACGTAATTCATACGTCCAGAAACAAGTCATGCATTCTGGTTTTACTAGGATTACTTCCCATCCTTGGTCTTGTGGAACATAACTGTTATGGCCATTAATAAGACAGCGTGTTGTAACGTCGTCAAAGGGACGAGGGTTACGTAATGTCCAACAGTCCCGTAACAATCTAAAAACCTCATTTCTTACCCCAATTACCGACTCCATCACTTGTGGGAACGTTTTGTTTAATAGTTGTAGCCCGATGTTCTTGTTCTCACTTTGGTGAGAAGCGAACATTACTAATCCGTAAGCATAACATGCTTCTTTATGTTGCATGTTAGCCGCTTTTTCTAAATCACGAAGTCCAATATTCGGATATATTGAGTCAAAATAATTTCTTAACCCATTGCGTAAAATAGCATTTGGGTTCCCCGCAATATATGCGTCAAAGTAAACACATCGTAACTTATGGATTTCCCAATGTGATATCCCCCATCTTTCGACGGAAAGCCTTTTATAAACCAAGGCATTCTTGAAACGTTCTTCGAATGTCTTACAAACTGATCTCGCCTTAAATAGTTGTGCCGAAGAATTCTGACCGACTCTAGACAAGATTTCATCAATCATGTCTCCGGGTAGGTCTCTTAAAATATTGGGTTGTCTATCCATTTTGTGTTTTTATACTGTAAAATAGACAAGAGTTAGATTCATAAAAAAAAATACTTATTAATACAAGCAATTTTTACATATATCATAAAGCATAAGCACACTATATTACATATATTACACCACACGAATACAACTATCTTATTCCGACTCGCTTGTTTCTTCTTCTTCGGTTTTGGTTCGTTTTGACAAGTTTCTAGGGATATATGATGTTCCCCTAATACGAGCCGTCATTTTCCACATTGGTTTAGAAAAACCTGGTGGTTTAGAGGTTCCCGGGTCATTGTTACAACTTAAGGACTTCGGGGGTTGACGATACATATAAAGTTCATCGGGATTGGAAATAGATTTCTTTATTTTTATGCCCTTTCCCTTATTATTTTCTTTTGCCTTTTTAAATTCAGTTGGGGTAATTTCTATAACATCATCGGAATTCTCGTCGGAATCCGATTCATCGGAGAATTGATAATCCTCCCAATATTTTGCTTTCTTGACGGAAACACCATTGACCATAATTAACCTTGGTCGGTTGGTTGAGGATTTTCTTTTACTTAACCGTTTTATTATTTCCCCCACCGGTTCTATTTCTTCATCCGGTTCCGATTCTTCTTCCGGTTCCGATTCTTCTTCCGGTTCCGACTCTTCTTCCGGTTCCTCTTCGGGAACTTGTGAATCAATCCACGAATCATTCCAATTTACATTTGACTCTTCGTTATTATTAGGTGAGTCAATGGGACTTGTTCTAGAGGTAGACATCTATCACATAATATCAAACGCGTTAAGAGATTAATATATCACATAATATTCACATGTTAAAAATATATAGTTTCCAACAAAATTTGTTAAGCAATCATTTTTCAAGTAAACACGATCGAAGTCCAGACTCACTAATGCATCCTAACAAACTCGATAAGACACACTAATGCAAAATTTTGGTTCTCTAAGACCAACGCTCGGATACCAACTGAAATGTCCCGTTCTTATTGATTAAAAAAGTTCCATATTAATTGATTTCGTTGCGAGGTTTTGACCTCTATATGAGACGTTTTTCAAAGACTGCATTCATTTTTAAAACCAACCATAACCTTTATTTCATAGATAAAGGTTTTAAAAAGCTTTACTTAGATTATCAAATAATGATAATCTAAAATATCCTGTTTACACACGACCATTACATAATGGTTTACAATACAAATATGTTACAACAAAATAAGTTTCTTGAATGCAGTTTTTACACAATATCATACAAGCATGGACTCCAAATCTTGTCCTTATTTAAGTATGCGATAGCGGAAGCTCTTAATAATCACCTGAGAATAAACATGCTTAAAACGTCAACAAAAATGTTGGTGAGTTATAGGTTTAACCTATATATATCAAATCATAATAATAGACCACAAGATTTCATATTTCAATACACATCCCATACATAGAGATAAAAATCATTCATATGGTGAACACCTGGTAACCGACATTAACAAGATGCATATATAAGAATATCCCCATCATTCCGGGACACCCTTCGGATATGATATAAATTTCGAAGTACTAAAGCATCCGGTACTTTGGATGGGGCTTGTTGGGCCCAATAGATCTATCTTTAGGATTCGTGTCAATTAGGGTGTCTGTTCCCTAATTCTTAGATTACCAGACTTAATAAAAAGGAGCATATTCGATTTAGATAATTCAACCATAGAATGTGGTTTCACGTACTTGTGTCTATTTTGTAAATCATTTATAAAACCTGCATGTATTCTCATCCCAAAAATATTAGATTTTAAAAGTGGGACTATAACTCACTTTCACAGATTTTTACTTTGTCAAAAAGTAAGACTTGGCCACTGGTTGATTCACGAACCTATAACAATATATACATATATATCAAAGTATGTTCAAAATATATTTACAACACTTTTAATATATTTTGATGTTTTAAGTTTATTAAGTCAGCTGTCCTCGTTAGTAACCTACAACTAGTTGTCCACAGTTAGATGTACATAAATAAATTGATAAATATTATCTTGAATCAATCCACGACCCAGTGTATACGTATCTCAGTATTGATCACAACTCAAACTATATATATTTTGGAATCAACCTCAACCCTGTATAGCTAACTCCAATATTCACATATAGAGTGTCTATGGTTGTTCCGAAATATATATAGATGTGTCGACATGATAGGTCGAAACATTGTATACGTGTCTATGGTATCTCAAGATTATATAATATACAATACAAGTTGATTAAGTTATGATTGGAATAGATTTGTTACCAATTTTCACGTAGCTAAAATGAGAAAAATTATCCAATCTTGTTTTACCCATAACTTCTTCATTTTAAATCCGTTTTGAGTGAATCAAATTGCTATGGTTTCATATTGAACTATATTTTATGAATCTAAACAGAAAAAGTATAGGTTTATAGTCGGAAAAATAAGTTACAAGTCGTTTTTGTAAAGGTAGTCATTTCAGTCGAAAGAACGACGTCTAGATGACCATTTTAGAAAACATACTTCCACTTTGAGTTTAACCATAATTTTTGGATATAGTTTCATGTTCATAATAAACATTATTTTCTCAGAATAACAACTTTTAAATCAAAGTTTATCATAGTTTTTAATTAACTAACCCAAAACAGCCCGCGGTGTTACTACGACGGCGTAAATCCGGTTTTACGGTGTTTTTCGTGTTTCCAGGTTTTAAATCATTAAGTTAGCATATCATATAGATATAGAACATGCGTTTAGTTGATTTTAAAAGTCAAGTTAGAAGGATTAACTTTTGTTTGTGAACAAGTTTAGAATTAACTAAACTATGTTCTAGTGATTACAAGTTTAAACCTTCGAATAAGATAGCTTTATATGTATGAATCGAATGATGTTATGAACATCATTACTACCTTAAGTTCCTTGGATAAACCTACTGGAAAATAGAAAAATGGATCTAGCTTCAACGGATCCTTGGATGGCTTGAAGTTCTTGAAGCAGAATCATGACACGAAAACAAGTTCAAGTAAGATCATCACTTGAAATAAGATTGTTATAGTTATAGAAATTGAACCAAAGTTTGAATATGATTATTACCTTGTATTAGAATGATAACCTACTGTAATAAACAAAGATTTCTTGAGGTTGGATGATCACCTTACAAGATTGGAAGTGAGCTAGCAAACTTGAAAGTATTCTTGATTTTATGTAACTAGAACTTGTAGAATTTATGAAGAACACTTAGAACTTGAAGATAGAACTTGAGAGAGATCAATTAGATGAAGAAAATTGAAGAATGAAAGTGTTTGTAGGTGTTTTTAGTCGTTGGTGTATGGATTAGATATAAAGGATATGTAATTTTGTTTTCATGTAAATAAGTCATGAATGATTACTCATATTTTTGTAATTTTATGAGATATTTCATGCTAGTTGCCAAATGATGGTTCCCACATGTGTTAGGTGACTCACATGGGCTGCTAAGAGCTGATCATTGGAGTGTATATACCAATAGTACATACATCTAAAAGCTGTGTATTGTACAAGTACGAATACGGGTGCATACGAGTAGAATTGTTGATGAAACTGAACGAGGATGTAATTGTAAGCATTTTTGTTAAGTAGAAGTATTTTGATAAGTGTATTGAAGTCTTTCAAAAGTGTATAAATACATATTAAAACACTACATGTATATACATTTTAACTGAGTCGTTAAGTCATCGTTAGTCATTACATGTAAGTGTTGTTTTGAAACCTTTAGGTTAACGATCTTGTTAAATATTGTTAACCCAATGTTTATAATATCAAATGAGATTTTAAATTATTATATTATCATGATATTATCATGTATGAATATCTCTTAATATGATATATATACATTAAATGTCTTTACAACGATAATCGTTACATATATGTCTCGTTTAAAAATCATTAAGTTAGTAGTCTTGTTTTTACATATGTAGTTCATTGTTAATATACTTAATGATATGTTTACTTATCATAGTATCATGTTAACTATATATATATCCATATATATGTCATCATATAGTTTTTACAAGTTTTAACGTTCGTGAATCACCGGTCAACTTGGGTGGTCAATTGTCTATATGAAACATATTTCAATTAATCAAGTCTTAACAAGTTTGATTGCTTAATATGTTGGAAACATTTAATCATGTAAATATCAATCTCAATTAATATATATAAACATGGAAAAGTTTGGGTCACTACAGGATTTAGGCGAGTCCTAAACGAAAAGTCATCTACTAGAACCGAAATATCTGAAAATCAATTTTCAGAAGTCCTAGGAGTTTGATCAGACCCTGAAAAACAGCAAACAAGTACTCTGGTGGGTTTCTCTGTGCTTGATGCTCATCATGGTTCTCATCCTTGATGCATGTAAGCTTCAAGTGTACAACTCTTTGAAGTTTTAGCATCACTTTGATCAAGTTTCAACCATCAATACACAACTAAGAGTAAAAGCTAGCATTCTACAAGTTTTGAACATCAAGATTGCCTCTTTATTGCATAAACACAATAAAGTTTCAACCTTTGTCCTTTTTACACAAGTTTATGCATCTTCATCATATGAGATGATGAAGACTTGATTTTTATCACCATAAAAATCATAAAAAGGTTCCAAGCAAGTGAGATCTACAATAATAACTTAGATCTTCAAATATTAAGAAACCCTAAGCTAAAAAGCTTGGATCTTTACAAGATTAATGAGACCATAAGCTAAAAAGCTAAGATCTAGTAAAAGTAATGAGACCATAAGCTAAAAAGCTAAGATCTTTAACAAAATAATGAAACCCTAAGCTAGAAAGCTTGGATGTTTAATGTCCTTGAATATCCTTAAAGCAAAAGGCTAGATCTTTAAGTTTCATGAAGATCATAAACACAAGTTTTGATCTTTTTAACAAAATAAAGGGATCATAAGCTAGAAAACTTAGATCCAACAAAGTAATGAAGATTCAAAGCTAGAAAGCTTGAATCTTTCATGTTCTTGAAGGATTCAAATCAAAGTTTGAATCTTCAAAATAATACAAGATCAAGAAGCTAAAAAGCTTGATCCTTGATGATGATGATGATGTCGATGCTATGAAGAAGAAAAGAAGAAGAAAAAAATTTAAAACTTACACTTTTTAGAGTGAGAAAGACTAGAGAGAGAATTAGAGAGTAAGTGTGTGTAAAATATGAATGAGATCAAGTGTAAAATGGGTGAGATTTGCTTGGAATTTATAGTGAGGATTGGTGGTGGTAGCCGTGGGGTTTAGGGGGGACAAGGGGGACACATTTTTGCTTTTTGGTTAGTGGTGGTCTAAAGGTGATGCTTATTGTTAGGATCCCATGCAACATTTTTTATTATGGTGAACAAAAATACTAGTATGTTGGCCCTTATAAATGGGTATTTGTCTTACATTTATATAGGTCATAAAATTATTAAAATTGGGCTAATTAAATAGTCCATTAGCTAGAGTAGGGTGGGCTAAAATTCAACAAGGTAGAAAGTCCAACAAGACTAACTAGTGAGCATAAGTAAGTTACTGAGCGTAATTAAGCAACCAAAAACCCAAGTAATTGTTATTAGGAAATAACAATTAGTATTACGTAGTCGTAATATTCCAATTACGACAAAGGTTAAACGTGTACCAAAACACATAGCTCGTTCTAAACGTCAAGTGACACTAACGGTCATAAAAGCATTCGGGGATCAAGTTAAGTAACTAAGTACTTAATGGCACGTTGTATGGTATTAATGAAAGTAATTAATCATGAAATGAGATCCCAGTTTATAAACCAACACAGTACGCACAAATACGTAGTTTCGCAGAAAGTAACAAGCACAGAAGTAAGTCGAAAAAGTCGGGTCGTTACATTACCCACCTGTTAATGAAAATTTCGTCCCGAAATTTTAAGCTGAGGTAGACGGTAGAGTTGTGAAGAGGTGAGGATACTTCTGCATCATCTGTTCCTCTCGTTCCGAAGTAAACTCGGGTCCTCGTTTAGCATTCCAACGGACTCGGACAATTGGAATTTTGTTGCGTTTCAAGGTCTTGACCTCACGGTCCATAACTGTGATGACCAGGAAATTTCTGACCAAATTTAAACTTAATCTTTAACATTTCTGACACGATAAGCAAAGTCTGTAAAACTGAATCTCAAAATTTTTGAACTACTTTCATATATTCAAATACCTTTCGGTTGTTCTTGACGATTCGCGAACAATTATATGTATATAGATACATATATATATATACTATAATTTGAAAACGTAACAATGTATTAATTGTTTGATACCTTACATTAAACTTATTGGTTTAAATATTTATTTGAATATATATGATAAGTTGGAATATTAATTGTATGAATAACTTGTGACGAATATTTAAAACGTGTTTATGAATGTTGAAAATATATATTAACTTGGTCATAAAATGATTTGTTATATATCAACAAATAGCGAGACAATGATTTATAGAAGTAAATGACCAAAACACTCAAAAGTTTAAGATACACTTTGAATGATATAGTTTATTGATAATTTAAGACTATATTTTGACAAAGGTACGAGTCACAAAACGTAAATTGCGAGTTTTCTAAGCGTACGAAAATGCGTTCGAGAAACCAGAACCGGGACATAAGTCGAGTGACAACGTACGAGTCATTGGAACGAAAATTACAAGTCAACTATGCACATGAATTTAATATAATATATAATTAATTATTTAAATTAAATATATTATATATATATTATATTTAATTATGTCGACAAACAAGAAAACAAAAAAAATGTGAGCTGGATCTGACGGCCATGCGATCGCATGGGAAATAGGCATAAAACCCATGCGAGTGCATGAGCTCATGCAAGTGCATGAGATTTGCACTAAAATCCCATGCACTCGCATGGGCATCAGAATCAGGAATTATGCCTATAAATACCAGGTTTCTGCTCGAGTTTATTTACACATATATTACTCCATAAGTTATTTATTTATTTAAATTGTTATTATTATTATTATTATTATTATTATTATTATTATTATTATTATTATTATTATTATTATTATTATTATTATTAATAGTATTATTATTATTATTAATTATATCACTTAAAATACTACGACGAGGTTATGAGCGTGTCACTTTAAAAATGGGTTTTCAAGCGGGATAGAGCTAAGGAAACTATGGGTTACTACTAAGGAGGTTATGGATATTGTTCGAGGGTATTTCTCGTAAGTCAAACTAGTGTTTATCATCTTCGTTGCGTCTACGTACTTTTCTGAAATATTGAATCACAATATTGATACGTAAGCATTTATATTTTATCTTTTATAAATTAATAGTGTATCCATGTCTAATGCTCGAGTATATATGTTTATGCATGCTTGTATACTAAATTTCGTCGTTAAATAGTTTATAATGAATCACTAATTAAATACATATACTATGTAGCGACCCGACCAAATCGTCATTGACGGCGCCGTCTACTTAGGTCCCGTTACGTGGTCATAAGTCTTTAAAACAACGTTTGACCAAAAGATATGTCGCATTCATTTCAAATGTAAAGGTTGTTCAAGTTTTACAAGAATAGTTCCACCACAAGTTACGATACAAAGTTTTAAGTACAAATGAAACTTATGCGACACAATTTAAAAGTATCCAAAAGACGCTCCATGTATGCATATATACTCGACATCCAATGCAAGTATCAAAATAATGAGCGGAAGCATGTATCATGTATCGTTCAAGGACCTGAGAAAAACATAGAAATCTGTCAACGAAAACGTTGGTGAAATCATAGGTTTAAGTAAGTAAGTACAAGTGAACCACAAGATTTGCATCAATGAAATAATAGTAATACATTCCAAAAGTTTGTTTCACGAGCACCCAATTATCAAAGCTTAACATTCCATCCATTGTATACCCCATCCATAGTGCTAGAACAAACACTGATTCTCGAAAATATATTTCATCCGTAGACGGTAGCGAACCGTCAAAGATGAGGGTTGTCAACCCATATGGCCATATAACATAAGTTCTCGCTTACACCCGGCAAGTGTAACTAATGATAATCGAATTGAGGATTTTTGTTCTAACTCGTATGTAGAATGTTTGTTTTCCCGTTCTTGTGTTCACTTAGTTCAAAAGAATCGTTTATGTTTTCTCATCCCAAATATAAGTTCAAAAAGAGTAAAAGTGGGACTATGATCTCACCTTGAGTGCACGTACGAAAAGTACTTCACAAAATAACGTGTGCGAAGGATAGTGCTAGTCTTGACCTAAACAAATAGGTCGTATCAATAACGGTAAACACGATAGGTCAAGATGTTCAATTAGTCCTATGGCTCGTTACGACTCGATTATGTAGCATGTGAAATCAAATTGTCAAGTTTCATGCAAGGTACAAGTATATAAACAAGTTAGGAAGGTTGCATACTCATTTGGTTAAGTTTGACAAAAAGTCAAACTTTGGTCGGTCAAAGTCAACGAAAAAGTCAACACGTTCGGGTCGTGTCCCGAACTATTTTTCTGAGGTTTTTAATCATGTATGAGCATGTTAGGACAAGTTACATGTGAATCGGAGGTGCGTAGCATAGCAAACATTATTCGAAAATTGACCAAGTTGAACAGACCCAAATGGCGCGCCGCGCGGGTATATGGCGCGCCGCGCCATTACCTGTGCAGAGAATTCGGGCAGTTTTTAAGTTTTATGCACGAACCTAACTTCAAACAATCACCATTTATGATCCGCAAACAATCAAGACAAGTATCTTATACCGTTGGGAAGGTAATTTGACGAGGAAAACAACTAAACACATTTCATCAATCAATCTACCTATTACAACAACCAAAACTGCATCTAATGCTTAACATTAACCGCATACAAGTTCATAAATGCAATTCAATGATTCGGGCAACCAATTTACATGAATGATATGCCGTTTCGAAGGTAATCAAGCATACAATCCAACTAAACACTTACCAATAATAATCCATGGCATTCAATGCATCAAAAGTCCATTTCAAGTTCATCAAACCCTAACTCAAATTCACCAAAATCAATAATCAAGTTCATGAAGTTTTCTAAGGCAACCTACACATCAAATTGAAGCTAGTGATGCTAGTAACACAATTAAAACATCAACTTTTAACATCTAACAACATATGATCATCCAAAATTCAAGAACAACACACCAAAATTCAAGTTCATGCTAGTTACACTAAAACAACGAGATCGAGCATATAAATCATATATTCATGTTAGACTTGAGCCATAGACACTAATTAACACTTTTATAAGTTAAAAACATCAAGAACACAAAATCTAGTGATTTTAGAAAGTTACCCAAATGAGATGAAGTTGGTACCAAAATGAAGAGGATGAAGAGAGGATCACGAATATGTAATTTATTTTGTTGTAAGCCTCCTAGATCGAATTTAGATGATGATTGAATGAATTTGGTAAATGGGTGTGTGTTCTTGCTAGAGAGAAAGAGAGAGAGATGGAGATGATAATGAATGGGTGAAAGGGGTTTGACCCTTTGACCTAGTCAAGGGTTTGATCCCTTGTCAAGTTTAGTCCCTCAACTTTCGTTCGGGTGCGGGAATTACCTAAACGAGATAATTTAAAACGCGTATCAACGGGAGATGTTATAAACATATAACGGACTTTATATTAGTATAACGGAAAAGTAAATGGAAAAAGGCGGGATGTTACATTACCTACTCCTTAAAAGAAATTTCGTCCCGAAATTTAAGTAGGCGTAGTAGTCGTTGTTTCTTCCTCGAGATCTTGCGTTTCCGAATTCACGAATAGATGAGGATACTTCCCTTGCATTTGATCTTGTCTTTCCCAAGTAAACTCGGGTCCTCTTTTGGCATTCCAACGAACCTTGACAATCGGGATTCGGCTTTGTTTCAATGCCTTGACGGAGGTGTCCACAATTTCAACCGGTTCCTCCACAAAATGAAGTTTGTCATCAATAGTAAGTTCTTCGTGAGGGATGACGATATCGGGTTCGGCAAGACACTTTTTCAAGTTAGATACATGGAAGGTAGGATGAACGGAGTTCAATTGAGGCGGAAGATCTAAACGATAAGCAACGGTTCCAATACGCTCCAAGATTTCGAAAGGACCAATATACCGCGGATTTAGCTTCCCGCGTTTCCCAAAACGGATTACACCCTTCCAAGGTGCGACTTTTAACATTACTCGGTCACCGACTTGAAATTCAAGATCGTTGCGTCGTTTGTCGGTATAGCTCTTTTGACGACTTCGGGCCGTCCTAAGCCTATCTCGGATTTGAACGATTTTCTCGGTGGTTTCGTGAATGAGTTCGGGTCCGGTGATTTGCACGTCGCCTACCTCGGCCCAACAAAGAGGTGAACGACATTTGCGGCCATATAGCGCTTCAAAAGGTGCGGCTTTAATACTCGCGTGATAACTATTGTTGTAAGAGAACTCGGCGAGAGGTAAGTGCTTGTCCCAAGCTTTTCCGAAATCAACCACGCAAGCTCGTAACATGTCCTCTAAGGTTTGAATTGTACGTTCGCTTTGTCCATCAGTTTGAGGATGATATGCGGTGCTCATGTCTAAACGCGTTCCCAACGCTTCTTGCAATGTACGCCAAAATCTAGAAACAAAACGGCCATCTCGGTCGGAGATAATCGATAAAGGTACACCGTGTCGGGCTACGATCTCCTTAATGTAAAGTTGTGCAAGTTTCTCCATTTTGTCCGTTTCTTTCATGGCCAGGAAGTGTGCGGATTTGGTGAGACGGTCAACAATAACCCAAATGGTATCATAACCGCCCGTCGTTTTTGGTAGTTTGGTGATAAAATCCATCGTTATTCTTTCCCACTTCCATTGCGGGATCTCGGGTTGTCGAAGTAGTCCGGACGGTCTTTGGTGTTCGGCTTTGACTTTGGAACATGTCAAACACTTGGAAACATAAGTAGCTACGTCCCTTTTGATGTTCGGCCACCAATATAGCTGTTTAAGGTCGTGGTACATCTTATTGGCACCGGGGTGAATCGAGTATCGTGACTTATGGGCTTCATCTAAAATAAGGCTTCGTAGGTCCCCATAACTAGGCACCCAAATCCTTCCGGCGAAATATCGGAGTCCGGTTTCTTTAACTTCGAATCGAGAGGTGAGGACGTTCAAGTGTTCGAGAGAGATGTTTTCATCCTTGAGAGCCTCATCTTGGGCTACCCGAATTTGGCTATTAAGGTTTGTGTGGATGGTGATGTTTAAGGCTCGGACACGAAGAGGCACCGCTCTTTATTTTCGACTTAAGGCATCGGCTACTACATTTGCCTTCCCGGGATGGTAACGAAGCTCGCAATCGTAATCGTTTAAGGTTTCAATCCACCTTCGTTGTCTCATGTTTAGTTGCTTTTGATCGAAAATGTGTTGGAGGCTTTTGTGGTCGGTAAAGATAGTACTCTTGGTCCCGTAAAGATAGTGTCTCCACATTTTAAGTGCAAAGACAACGGCTCCGAGTTCGAGATCATGTGTCGTATAGTTTCGTTCATGAATTTTGAGTTGTCGAGAAGCATAAGCAATGACTTTCGTTCGTTGCATCAATACACACCCAAAACCATGTTTCGAGGCATCACAATATACAACAAAGTCATCATTGCCTTCGGGAAGTGACAAGATAGGAGCGGTGGTTAGCTTCGTTTTCAAGATTTGGAATGCGGATTCATGTTCGGTCGCCCAAATGAATTTCTTTCCCTTGTGAGTCAATGCGGTTAGAGGACGTGCAACCAAAGAGAAGTTTTCGATGAATCTACGATAGTACCCGGCGAGACCCAAAAATTGACGAATGTGAGTAGGAGTAGTAGGAGTCTCCCATTTGCTAATGGCTTCGATTTTCGTTGGATCGACTTTAATACCTTGGTCACTTACAACATGACCAAGAAATTGAACTTCCTTTAACCAAAATTCACACTTGGAGAATTTGGCATAGAGTTGTTCTTGTCTTAAAAGTTCAAGCACAAGTCGGAGATGTTGTTCGTGCTCTTCTTCATTTTTAGAATAGATCAATATGTCATCGATGAACACAATAACGAATTTATCGAGATACGGTTTGCACACGCGGTTCATAAGATCCATGAACACCACCGGTGCGTTAGTGAGACCAAATGGCATGACAAGGAATTCATAACTACCATAACAAGTTCGGAAAGCGGTTTTGGGGACATCTTCCCCCTTAACCCTCAATTGATGATAACCCGAGCGGAGATCGATTTTCGAATATACACAAGACCCTTGTAGTTGATCAAAGAGGTCATCGATGCGAGGAAGAGGATATCGGTTCTTAACCGTCAATTTATTTAGTTCACGATAATCAATGCACATTCGTAGGGATCTGTCTTTCTTTTTAACAAACAAAATCGGAGCGCCCCAAGGTGAATGGCTAGGTTGGATAAAACCACGATCAAGTAGTTCTTGGATTTGACTTTTCAATTCTTGCATTTCAGATGGAGCGAGTCTATATGGTGCACGCGCTACGGGTGCGGCTCCCGGAATAAGATCGATTTGGAATTCAACCGGTCGATGAGGCGGAAGACCCGGCAATTCGTCGGGAAATACATCGGAATAGTCACTAACAATTGGCACATCATCGATGTGCTTCTCATCGGACTCGACTTTCTTAACGTGAGCAAGGATCGCAAAACAACCCTTACGGAGTAGTTTTCTAACTTTAACACACGAAACGAGGTTGAGTCCGGTGCAACTCTTATCGCCATAGACGATCAAAGGTTCACCATTCTCGATAGGAATTCGGATTGCGTTAAGATCACAAAGAATGTGAGATTTCGTTTTGACTAACCAATTCATACCGATTATTACATCAAAGCTTCCTAGTTCCATGGGTATTAAATCAATTTCAAATTCCTTACCCAAAATGTTTATCGTACACCCCCGGTAATATGTGTCGGCACTTAATAGTTTCCCGTTAGCCACTTCAATGGTATAAGTGGTATCTAATGGAAGAGGTGGAGTGCTAAAAGAATGAGTCAAAGTCTTGGATACAAAGCATTTATCGGCACCTGAATCGAATAAGCAAGAGACATAAGAATTGTTGAGAAGAAACGTACCCGTGACTAGTTCAGTGTCATCCCGGGCTTCCTCGGCGTTTATGTTGAAAGCTCGGCCGCGCGTATTGGGGTTATCTTTATTCTTTGGGCATGCATTTCTAAAATGACCCGTTTGGCCACATTCGTAACAAGTGCCCGTCTTTGGTGCATTGGGCCACTTTCGAGCGACGGGAGTGGCACTTTTACAATCGTTGGCCTTATGACCAACTCCTTGGCACCGGTGGCAAATTAACTTACTACATTCGCCAAAGTGATGTTTGTTGCATTTGTTGCAAAGAGGTAGGTTCCCGGCATAACCTTTCTTGCCGTCGGAGGTGTAAGGCTTCTTAGCAAAGTTGTTGTTGCTTGATTGGGAGGGTTCCCACTTTCTTTTGTTGCCGCCCGATTTATCCTCGGCCTTAGGTGCCGGAACTACGATTTCGTCAACCGTTTCAATTAGTTGGCGAGCCATGTTCATAGCGGCTTGATGAGTAGTGGGTTTGGATGACATCACCCCTTGTTTGATGCTTTTTGGAAGACCGAGCATGTAGAGCTCAATCCTTTGAGATTCGGGGTTAACAAGATTAGGACACATCAAGGATAGTTCAGCGAAACGTTGATTATAAGCTTTAAGATCGTTTCCGACCGCTTTCAAAGCTCTTAGTTCTTCCTCAAGCTTTCGGGTTTTTTCGCGCGGAAAATATTCAACAATCATCTTTTCCTTTAGATCGGCCCAAGAGAGGGCATGAGCTTCATCGGTACCCACCGATTGAACATAGGTGTTCCACCATGTTAGAGCAATTCCGGAGAAAGTGTGAGTGGAGTATTTGACCTTGTCTTGATCCCGGCAACCGCTTATGCTAAAGACGGCCTCGGTTTGTTCAAACCAACGAGTAAGCACAACCGGTCCCCCGGTTCCATCGTAAGTGTGGGGTTTGCACCCCATGAAAGCTTTGTAGGAGCACCCTTCGCTAGAGTTACCGGCTCCTTGGTTGTTGTTGTTGTTGTTATTGTGGTTGTTATTATTATTGTTGTTGGATGAGTGACCGGCCATGGCCGCATCTACGGCGGTGGCTATCATCCGTTCGAGAGCTTGTTCGGGAGTTTCATTGCGGCGTACACGACGAGGAGCCATTGTTCCTTCAAGACACAAGAATATCATTGATTAGTATTCTCAATAATACTAACCGTGATATAGAATAAAGATAAAGAGAAGTTTTTCCTCGACTCGCCTTAAATTCTTTATGCCATAATGTCGGAACGTTCATATGAGTCACCGCAATATAATCCCGGAAATTATATTACCCTGATTCATATGTGCATTCGACATTATTCTATAAAGTCAAGGTGGCGTGTCAATCAAATTAAACAACGTGAGATTAAGATGAACTAAGAGTAGATATGAGTAGAAGCGTTCGAGTATAAATGCACAAGTAGTCAAGTAATTCCTACTTCAAGTCTATATGCCGGTTGTAGTCTAGACTCATCAATGTACCCTATGACTCGAGGTTGACACCAATGAACTCTAAATCCCTACAACCAACGCTCTGATACCATCTGTAGCGACCCGACCAAATCGTCATTGACGGCGCCGTCTACTTAGGTCCCGTTACGTGGTCATAAGTCTTTAAAACAACGTTTGACCAAAAGATATGTCGCATTCATTTCAAATGTAAAGGTTGTTCAAGTTTTACAAGAATAGTTCCACCACAAGTTACGATACAAAGTTTTAAGTACAAATGAAACTTATGCGACACAATTTAAAAGTATCCAAAAGACGCTCCATGTATGCATATATACTCGACATCCAATACAAGTATCAAAATAATGAGCGGAAGCATGTATCATGTATCGTTCAAGGACCTGAGAAAAACATAGAAATCTGTCAACGAAAACGTTGGTGAAATCATAGGTTTAAGTAAGTAAGTACAAGTGAACCACAAGATTTGCATCAATGAAATAATAGTAATACATTCCAAAAGTTTGTTTCACGAGCACCCAATTATCAAAGCTTAACATTCCATCCATTGTATACCCCATCCATAGTGCTAGAACAAACACTGATTCTCGAAAATATATTTCATCCGTAGACGGTAGCGAACCGTCAAAGATGAGGGTTGTCAACCCATATGGCCATATAACATAAGTTCTCGCTTACACCCGGCAAGTGTAACTAATGATAATCGAATTGAGGATTTTTGTTCTAACTCGTATGTAGAATGTTTGTTTTCCCGTTCTTGTGTTCACTTAGTTCAAAAGAATCGTTTATGTTTTCTCATCCCAAATATAAGTTCAAAAAGAGTAAAAGTGGGACTATGATCTCACCTTGAGTGCACGTACGAAAAGTACTTCACAAAATAACGTGTGCGAAGGATAGTGCTAGTCTTGACCTAAACAAATAGGTCGTATCAATAACGGTAAACACGATAGGTCAAGATGTTCAATTAGTCCTATGGCTCGTTACGACTCGATTATGTAGCATGTGAAATCAAATTGTCAAGTTTCATGCAAGGTACAAGTATATAAACAAGTTAGGAAGGTTGCATACTCATTTGGTTAAGTTTGACAAAAAGTCAAACTTTGGTCGGTCAAAGTCAACGAAAAAGTCAACACGTTCGGGTCGTGTCCCGAACTATTTTTCTGAGGTTTTTAATCATGTATGAGCATGTTAGGACAAGTTACATGTGAATCGGAGGTGCGTAGCATAGCAAACATTATTCGAAAATTGACCAAGTTGGACAGACCCAAATGGCGCGCCGCGCGGGTATATGGCGCGCCGCGCCATTACCTGTGCAGAGAATTCTGGCAGTTTTTAAGTTTTATGCACGAACCTAACTTCAAACAATCACCATTTATGATCCGCAAACAATCAAGACAAGTATCTTATACCGTTGGGAAGGAAATTTGACGAGGAAAACAACAAAACACATTTCATCAATCAATCTACCTATTACAACAACCAAAAACGCATCTAATGCTTAACATTAACCGCATACAAGTTCATAAATGCAATTCAATGATTCGGGCAACCAATTTACATGAATGATATGCCGTTTCGAAGGTAATCAAGCATACAATCCAACTAAACACTTACCAATAATAATCCATGGCATTCAATGCATCAAAAGTCCATTTCAAGTTCATCAAACCCTAACTCAAATTCACCAAAATCAATAATCAAGTTCATGAAGTTTTCTAAGGCAACCTACACATCAAATTGAAGCTAGTGATGCTAGTAACACAATTAAAACATCAACTTTTAACATCTAACAACATATGATCATCCAAAATTCAAGAACAACACACCAAAATTCAAGTTCATGCTAGTTACACTAAAACAACGAGATCGAGCATATAAATCATATATTCATGTTAGACTTGAGCCATAGACACTAATTAACACTTTTATAAGTTAAAAACATCAAGAACACAAAATCTAGTGATTTTAGAAAGTTACCCAAATGAGATGAAGTTGGTACCAAAATGAAGAGGATGAAGAGAGGATCACGAATATGTAATTTATTTTGTTGTAAGCCTCCTAGATCGAATTTAGATGATGATTGAATGAATTTGGTAAATGGGTGTGTGTTCTTGCTAGAGAGAAAGAGAGAGAGATGGAGATGATAATGAATGGGTGAAAGGGGTTTGACCCTTTGACCTAGTCAAGGGTTTGATCCCTTGTCAAGTTTAGTCCCTCAACTTTCGTTCGGGTGCGGGAATTACCTAAACGAGATAATTTAAAACGCGTATCAACGGGAGATGTTATAAACATATAACGGACTTTATATTAGTATAACGGAAAAGTAAATGGAAAAAGGCGGGATGTTACATACTACTGGTAAAAGGTATATGATATACATGTTTTTGGAAAGCTGGCGAAAAATCAATAACTTTTCATTTAGATATCGAATAGTTTCGATGAACGGATTAAAAGATATGATCAACTGAATTATGATTGACGTTAATTGAAATTGCTTTTGAATCTGCAATTAAGATTTAAACAACTTGTTTACGAGATTGATAAAGTGAACTTTTAACTATTACCAACCGAGTAAATGAATCCTTATATAAGGTACGTCTCGTTTGTTGAACTATTGTAAAAATTGACTTTTTGAAACGACTTTGGATAACTTTTGTATGTCGATCTCGAGCATTAGGATTGTGATACACTATGACTTGACCTAGCTTGATAGACATTTATTGACCAACATATGTTCTCTAGGTTGAGATCTACGATTATTTGATATTCCGAGTTTCGGTCACATTACGATGAACAACTTTATGTGCTGCTAAGGTGAGTTTCATTGCTCCCTTTTTAATTGCTTTTGCAATATATATTTTTGGGCTGAGAATACATGCAATTTATTTTAAACGCAATGGATACAAGTACATACTTAATTCTATAATGAGTTTGAACCGAAAATCCCTTATCTTTGGTAACTAGTAACTGCCAGTACATAGGAAATGGACTGGTGGGCGCGAATAACAGTATATGGATCCATAGGGCTTGACATCCCCGTCTGAGCTAGAGCGCTAGCCTTTTAATGGACGTGTGTTATTTGAGTTTAGGACACGTTGGTTTGCGTGTATTAAAACGAATGGGGTATTTATCATTATAACGTTAAAGCTTAGTTACCAGGGTGCTCTGTTACGTAGAATCTATTGATAAACGTTTCTGGATGAAACAACTGAAATCTTGTGATCCATTTTTATATAATCTATTGATAAATGTTTATGGATGAAACAACTGAAATCTTGTGATCCACTTTTATATACAGATTATATGAAACAATAAAACTATGAACTCACCAACCTTTGTGTTGACACTTGTTAGCATGTTTATTCTCAGGTTTCCTAGAAGTCTTCTGCTGTTTGCTTATATGTTAGACAAGCTATGTGCATGGAGTCTTACATGACATACTTTTCAAGGAAACGTTGCATTCACCAAATCATCACCATGTATCTTATTTTAACTGCATTGTCAACGGAAGTATCATTGTAAACTATTATATGACGATGATTGTCTATATGTAGAAATCATCAGATGTCGAAAACCTTTGATTTAAATATTCATTTATGGTGTGCCTTTTCAAAAGAATGCAATTTTTACAAAACGTATCATATAGAGGTCAAATACCTCGCAATGAAATCGATGAATGACGTATTGTCCATATGGATTTGGAGCGATCGTCACAATAACTTCAACAGGTTCTTCCACGAAGTGGAGTTTGTCATCAATCGTAAGCTCTTCAAGTGGTATGACAAGTTTTGGTTCAGCAAGACATTTCTTCATATTCGACACGTGGAAAGTGGGATGAACTGCACTCAACTGAGTCGGAAGGTCCAAACGGTAAGCAACGGGTCCAAAACACTCAAAGACTTCAAAAGGACCAATATATCGTGGATTTAGCTTCCCACGCTTTTCGAAATAGATTACACCTTTCTAAGGTGCGACTTTCAACATCACTCGGTCACCTATTTGGAATTCACGATCTTTATGCTTAAGGTCGGCATAGCTCTTTTGACGATCACGAGCCGTCTTGAGCCTTGCTTGAATTTGGACAATCTTCTCGGTTGTTTCATGGACGAGTTTGGGTCCGGTGAGTTGCTTTTCACCTACTTCGGCCAAATAGATAGGAGAACGACAGCTGCGGCCATACAAGGCTTTAAAAGGTGCAGCCTTAATGCTTGCATGATAGCTATTGTTGTAAGAGAATTTGGCCAGTGGCAAATGCTTTTCCCAAGCTTTCCCAAAATCAATAACACAAGCTCGTAACATGTCCTCCAAGGTTTGAATCGTGCGTTCGCTTTGTCCGTCGGTTTGTGGGTGATATGCGGTACTCATATCTAAACATGTTCCCAAAGCTTCTTGCAAAGAACGCCAAAATCTAGAAGCGAAACGGGCATTTCGGTCTGAAATAATCGATAAGGGTACACCGTTTCGAGATAAAACTTCCTTTATGTGTAGTTGTGCGAGTTTCTCCATCGTATCAGTTTCCTTCACGGCTAGAAAGTGTGCAGATTTGGTAAGACGGTCAATGATAACGCAGATGGTATCATAACCGCCTACCGTCTTCGGTAGCTTCGTAATGAAGTCCATTGTTATTCCTTCCCACTTCCATTGCGGGATTTCGGGTTGCTGAAGTAACCTGGATGGCCTCTGATGTTCGGCTTTGATCTTAGAACAAGTTAAACACATTCCAACATACGTAGCAACATCCCTTTTAAGGTTTGGCCACCAATATTGAACCTTGAGGTCGTGGTACATCTTACCAGCTCCTGGATGAATCGAATACCTTGACTTGTGAGCTTCATCTTGAATAAGGCTTCGTAAATCTCCATAACTGGGCACCCAATTTTTTCTGGAAAATATCGAAGTCCAGTTTCCTTATCCTCGAATCGAGAGACGAGAATGTTCAAGTGCTCTTGAGCAATATTCTTCTCCTTAAGAGCTTCCTCTTAGGCTACACGGATCTGGCTATTGAGATTTGTGTGGATGGTGATGTTTAGAGCTCGGACACGAAGATGTACCATTCTTTCCTTTCGACTCAAGGCATCGGCTACAACATTTGCCTTGCCAGGGTGGTTACGAAGTTCACAATCATAGTCGTTCAATGTCTCGATCCATCGACGCTGTCTCATATTCAGTTGCTTCTGATCGAATATGTGTTGGAGGCTTTTGTGGTCGGTGAAGATAGTGCTCTTGGTTCCATACAGATAGTGTCTCCATAGTTTGAGTGCAAAGACAACGGCTCCAAGCTCGAGATCGTGAGTCGTGTAGTTTCGCTCGTGAATCTTCAGTTGTTGAGAGGCGTAAGCAATAACCTTCTTCCGTTGCATCAATACACACCCAAAACCTTGTCGGGAGGCATCGCAATACACAACGAAATTATCACTGCCTTCGGAAGGGACAGAATAGGAGCGGTGGTCAACTTCTGCTTTAGGGTTTGGAATGCCGACTCTTGCTCGATTTCCCAAACAAACTTCTTCCCCTTGTGAGTTAATGCGGTCAAAGGATGCGCAATCAAAGAGAAACCTTCAATGAACCTACGATAGTAACTGGCGAGGCCTAAAAATTGACAGATATGAGTAGGAGTAGTGGGAGTTTCCCACTTGCTGATGGCTTCGATCTTTGCGGGATCGACTTTGATACCCGGATCGCTCATAATATGACCAAGAAATTGGACTTCCTTCAACCAAAATTCACACTTGGAGAATTTGGCATACAGTTGCTCTTGTCTCAAGAGTTCAAGCATGAGTCGAAGATGTTGCTCATGTTCTTCTTGGCTTTTGGAATAGATTAGGATATCGTCTATGAATACGATGATGAATTTGTCCAGGTACGGCTTGCATACGCGATTCATGAGATCTATAAACACGGCATGTGCATTAGTTAACCCGAATGACATCACCAGAAACTCATAGTGGTCATAACGAGTTCGAAACGCAGTCTTTAGCACATCGCTCTCCTTCACCCTCAACTGGTGATAACCTGATCGTAAATCAATCTTGGAGTAAACTCTATATCCTTGCAGCTGATCGAAAAGATCGTCAATCCTGGGAAGGGGATACCGATTCTTGATTGTCAACTTGTTCGGTTCACGATAATCGATACACATGCAGAAAGATCAGTCCTTCTTCTTCACTAGCAAAATAGGTGCTCCCCAAGGCGATGAACTCGGTTGGATAAATCTACGGTCTAGCAGTTCTTGCAGTTGACTCTGCAACTCTTGCAGTTCGGAAGGTGCAAGTCGATAAGGTGCGCGAGCTACAGGTGCAGCTCCTGGCACTAGATCGATCTGAAACTCCACCGATCTCGGCAGTGGTAATCCTGGAAATTCTTCTGGAAAGACGTCAGAAAATTCGTTCACAATTCGTATATCATCCACGCTTTTCTCCTCAGTTTCAAGTTTCTTTACATGTGCTAAAATAGCAAAACACCCATTTTTCATAACCTTTTGTGCCTTCATGCAACTAATAAGGTTCAGCTTCGGGCTACATCTCTCTCTGTAAACAATCAGTGGCTTACCATCTATGCGAGGTATACGAAGAATCTTCTCTCCATAAATAACTTCTGCTTTCACCTTGGACAGCCAGTCCATACCGACTATCACATCAAAGCTCCCCAACTTAATGGGTATCAAATCAATCTCAAAATCCACACCAGCTAAGTTTATTATACCTCCTCGGCCAATTTGGTCAACTTTCTCAAGCTTTCCATTGGCTACCTCAACAAGTATACTCTCATCCAAAGGCACTAACGACCAATATATCTTAGAGCAAAAGTGTCTACATACATAACTCCTATCGGCACCGGTATCAAATAGGACATAAGCTAATAGTTTATTGATAGTGAATGTACCTGTAACCAAGTCAAGATCCTCGCGGGCATCTCTGACGTTCATTTTGAAGACTCTTCCATGTGCTGGCCCGCCATCCTTCTTCTTGTTAGGACATTCATTCTTGAAGTGGCCCTGCTAACCGCACTCAAAACACTTTCTTGGTCCATTTGGGTTTGTCCTTACTGCTGGGGCGTTGATCTTACAATCTCTGCCGATGTGTCCAGTCCTTTTACACCTCTTACACACAACGTTGCAGTATCCAGTATGATGCTTGGAGCATCTCTTACACTGAGGAAGGGTACCTTTGTAGTTAGGGTTAGAGCTAGGGTTCGGGTTAAGGTTCCTCCAGTCGTTGTTTTCCTTAAAATTCTGATACCTCTTAGCTGGGTTTTGATCAAAACTTTTTCCCTTATTTTCGTCCCACTTACATTTCAAATTACTAGCTCCCGATTCTGATTTCGCCTTCTCTGGCTCTTAACGGGTAATTTGATTTATCAGGGTGTGCGCCATGCGCATAGCTTCCGGGATATTTGCTGGTTTCGAAGAAGTGACATTTCCCTGAATGTCCTTGGGGAGTCCCCACAGATACCTCTCCATTGGTTTGTACTTCGGAGTAACCATTGTGGGGCACATCAAAGCTAACTCCAAGTACCTTCGGTTGTAGCCATCAAGGTCAGTTCCTACAACTTTCAGTTCCCAAAATTTCGCTTCCATTTTTTGAATTTCGGTTCTGGGGCAGTACTCCTCGATCATAGCCCTCTTAAACTCCTCCCATGGTGTAGCATAAGCTTCATCAATTCCTTGCGCCTGGGCGAGCGTGTTCCACCAAGTCAAAGTGCCATCCGACAAAGTGCAGGATTGATAATGCTAAAAACGAACATATATTTCATAGCATTATCCCTCAAGAAAGACAAGCTTTTAGTTGCAATTTTTCTATTTACAAGTGATATTCGTTTAAATAATAAAAGGTGAAGACAAAAGACAGATTCGACGATTTGAAGACGCAAACGACCAAAAAGCTAAAAAGTACAAAGTACAATCAAAGTGGTTCAAATTATTGATGAGAAACGTCTCAAAATTACAAGAGTACATGTGACGATCGCTCTAAATCCATATGGACGAACACGTCATTCATTGATTTCATTGCGAGGTATTTGACCTCTATATGATACGTTTTGTATACATTGCATTCTTTTGAAAAGGCACACCATAAATGAATATTTAAATCAACGGTTTTCGACATCTGATGACTTCTACATATAGACAATCACCGTATATAATAGTTTACAATAGTACTTCCGTTGATAATGCAGTCAAAATAAGGTACATGATGATGAATTGGTGAATGCAACGTTTTCTTGAAAAATATGCCATATAAGACTACATGCACATAGATTGTCTATCATATAAGCAAACAGTAGAAGACTTCTAGGGAACCTGAGAATAAACATGCTAACAAGTGTCAACACAAAGGTTGGTGAGTTCACAGTTTGTATGTTTCGCATAATCTGTATATAAAGATGGATCACAAGATTTCAGTTGTTTCATCCAGAAACGTTTATCAAAATATTCTACGAAATTGAGCACCCTGGTAACTAAACTTAACGTATATATAATTTGTACCCTTTGTATAATCATCTTAATAATACACGCAAACCAACGTGTACGCTTCTCAAATAGCATACGTCTGTTAAAAGGCTAGTGCTCTAGCTCGGACGGGGATATCAAGCCCTATGGATCCATATACTACTACTCGCGCTCACCAGTTCTTATAACCTGCAGATACTAGTTACCAAAGCTAAGGGATTTTCGGTTCAAACTCAGTGTAGAATTTAGTATGTACTTGTATCCATTGTGTTTAAAATAAATTGCATGTATTCTCAGTCTAAAAATATATATTGCAAAAGCAATTAAAAGGGATCAATGAAACTCACCTTATCAGCACATAAAGTTGTTCATCGTAATGTGACCGAAACTCTGTATATCAAATAATCGTAGATCTCAACCTAGAGAACATATGTTGGTCAATAAATGTCTATCAAGCTAGGTCAGGTCATAGTGTATCACAATCCTAATGCTCGAAATTGACATACAAAAGTTATTCAAAGTTGTTTCAAAAAGTCAATTTTGACAATAGTTCAACAAACGAGACGTACCTTATATAAGGATTCATTTACTCGGTTGGTAATATTCAAAAATTTATTTTATCAATCTCGTAAACAAGTTGTTTAAGTATTAATTGCAGATTCAAAAAGCAATTCTAATTAATGTCAATTATAATTCAGTTGACCATATCTTTTGATTCGTTCCTCGAAACTATTCGATATCTAAATGAAAAGTTATTGATTTTTCGCCAGCTTTCTGAAAACATGTATATCATATACCTTTTACCCGTAATATATGTATTTAATTCGTGATTTATTATAAACTGTTTAACGACGAAATTTAGCATACAAGCATGTATAAATATATACACTCGAGCACTAGTATGTATACACTATTAATTTATAAAATATAAAATATAAATGCTTATGTATTAATATTGAGATTCAATATTGTAGAAAAGTACGTAGACGTAACGGAGATGATAAACACTAAGTTTGATTCACAATTATACCCCCGAACATTACCCATAACCTCCTTGGCAATAACCCATAATTTCCTTAGCTTTAATTCACTCGAAAATCATTTTTGAAATCGTTTGAACATGACCTCGTCGTAGTATTTTATGTATAATACTAATAAAAATAATATTAATACTACTGATAATAATAAGATTAATATTAATATTAATCTTTAATAATAATAATTATAATAATTATATTAATAATAATAATAATAATAATATAAATAATATAAATATTACGGAGTATATATCTATATCTGTGTAAGTGTGTGTGATGTTCGAGCAAACAATTGAATTTATAGTACCTTTTCTGAAAAAGCACCCCATGCGATCGCATGAGATTTGTGCTTCAAGGCCATGCGATCGCATGGCCCTCTGATCCAGCTCACAAACTTTTAACTTTTTGTTTGTCGACATAATTTTATATAATATATATAATATATTTAATTTATATAATTAATTATATATTATATTAAATTCACATGCATAGTTGACTTGTAATTTTTGTTCCGATAAGTCGTACGTCATCACTCGACTTATGTCCCGGTTCCGGTTTTTCAAATGTCCTTTCGTACGCTGAGAAAACTTGTATTTTACATTTCGTGTCACGTACCTTTGTCAAAATATAGCCTTAAATTATCCCTAAACTATACCACTCAAAGTATATCTTAAACTTTCGAGTATTTTGATCATTTACTTCTATAAATTATCATCTCGCTATTTGTTAATATATATAATAACAATTCGTTTTTATGACCAAGTTAATATTATATTTTATCGTATTGTTAAATATATATTTTCGATATTAATAAACACGTTTTAAAATACATATCGCAAGTTATTCATATATCTAATTCCAACAGTTGATATTCCTTATTATTGTATGTGTCCAAATTACGTTATTTAAACAAACACTTTACCATTTATTCCGAATACCGTTAAGAATGAATGATTTCCCAAATCAACGTGGACCTTACAACAGAGACCCGTAATAATATCATAATCCTTAAGGGACTCAATAATTATCTTTTAATTCAATCGTTTGGCATAATCTTTTAACTCTGTATCTAAATATATCAATCAGATAATCAAACCAATAAGTTTAATGCACAGTATCATATACTCAACACTTTGTTACGTTTTCAAGTTATGGTATATATATGTATCTATTTACCTATAATTGTTCGCGAATCGTTGAGAACAATCGAAAGGTAATTGAATAGTTCAAAAATTTTGAGATTCAACTTTACAGACTTTGCTTATCATGTCGGAAACGTTAAAGATTAAGTTTAAATTCGGTCAAAAATTTTCGGGTCATCACAGTACCTACCCGTTAAATAAATTTCATCCCGAAATTTGAGTGAGGTCATCATGGCTGACAATAAAAATGTTTTCATGACGAATATGAGTTGGTAAATAGAATTTTATCACCATTGAATAATACGGATAAAACAATCCGATTACTCGAAGCGTATGAGAGAAGTTATCGTAATAGAGTGAAATGGAGAATATAGATTCGTCTTATCTCTTGATGTAGTAACGATTGATTTCCGGAATTTAAGAAATAGAAAAGCTTCATAATTTAAATAAGATTTGATTCTTCAGAATTTAAGGAAATTAGGATTTCCTTTGATTAAATGCGTAATCTGCCTCGATTGCTATGTCTGATATTTTGCTATAAATTAACCTCTTCCGTTTCATTTATTTTCACCACTCCTATAATCTTCTTTCTTATTTCATACTTACAAAAGATTTGTGAAAATGCTTCATCCAGTTCTGATTCTTGATATTTTCTTGGCTATCATATCATTCATTCTTCTTTTTCATCTGCCACCAGAGGAGGTTATTTTCTTCTACTATTACCTTGGGGTTATATTGTTTTTCATTCTCCCGTGTCTTTATATTGCTATACGCATTGATATACACGGTTTGTAATTTCGGAGTTGTTTTCGGGCTTTATATTTTTCATTATATTTTGGAGCTTCATGCTTTCGTTTTCTCTTCCCGACTTTAAGTCAAGCGAATAATGGTCCAAAATTCGTAGGTATGGATTTTGAAATGAACATAATTAATGTTCTAAGAAAGAAACGGTAATGGCACAATCTGACTTGTCAAATTACCAGAATACCTCGAAAAAGACCGAATCATCAAGAAAAATATTTTCTTAATATGTTTAGAGGTTAAATAGAATAAAAGAGTTATGTAACATGGTTCATGATGAGGGTATGATCTGTGAACCTTTATCACGTTCCATTAGAAACTCAGCATGACTTACTGTAATATAATCAAGTTGATCAAGTGTCATTATATTATACTAACTCATGCTTCAATTCCCAACACTACTTCAAAAACATCCATTTTCGAAATTTTCAGAAATTAGAAACTAAAATAGTTTCTTTTATGATGTAACACAGATAGCGTGAAGAGATAAATGATTTCAAATAAGAATAGTTATGAAAATATCTTCAGAAATATGGAGGATATTTATAATGGAAGATACGATGATATCTTAGAATTTCTAATATCAGAGGATGATGCGGAAAATCTGTCTGTGAAGGTTTAGAATAAGAAGTAAGATTCTTACTAATGGTTTCAGCAGACACTGAATCATTTGGATTCTTTGAAGGTAGATTTCGTCCTTGTGATTTGTCTACAGCTTCCTTCATACTTTGCTCAACCCGTTTTCCAGTTTCAAACCTTCTCTTTTTCTGTGCTTTTCCAACACACTACTCTTTATCATCAAACTTTCGACTGTTAAAGTCGTTTATAGTTTTTGCTGCTTCATCAGCATTTTTCCAAAATTCGTAGAACTAGTTTCGTAGTTTGGGGTGTTTTTTAGAAACTTCACATTCGAAGTATGTAAGTCTAGAAGATAGATGTTATATATATATAACTGTTGTCGTAGAAAATGCTGCGAGATTCAAAATACTGATTACTAATTCCCGGTGGTTGGTATGAAAATTATTGTTACAAGATGTGGATGAGTACATGATAGGGTTTCAATGAGTATAAGAATTTTTCGAAAGGTCAAGGATTAATAAAGTTGTTTGGTAAATTTACTGCTAATGTGGCGGAACATGAAAAGTTCCCCAGTAACAAAACGTATATATCAAGGTTACAATAAGGCTTAATCTGAAAAGTTGAAGTTGACTGGTTGGAAGTGTGATAAAACTGGATACTTTGAAAAGAAATTGCAAGATTATTTTCGGCAATAACAATGCTAAAGGATCTTTCACCGTTTTGAAGTCAAAGTATAGCTTTGAAAGATGTAGAGATCTAAGAATGATGTCACTTGTTAAATCTTGACTTGGATTCTGCTCTGTCAATATCAGAATATGTAATTGAATTTGTATGGAAATGACTGTATATCGCTGTGAGCATAGTTAATAATTTTTGAATCAAAGTTGAAGAATGTACAGTGTAACATATTAATTGAGAACTTATATATTTCCCGGGTATTACCTACCCGTTAAAGATTTCACAATTAATACTTTGTACAAAAGAATTTTTATTACCGTCTTTATGAAAATATATGTATGTATATTTTCTTCAGATGTAACACAGATTTAATGAGTTAATATCATATTAAGCTCATTTAATTTTCAGCTTGACTTAGAAATGATTAATCTCTAAAACATTAAAGATTACATAATCTTTGCGGAGTATTTCGCTAATGTAATTGATACTTCATTATTTATTCTTATTGATATTCCTCGGTGAAGGATGTTGGTGCTCGTGGAATTTTTGTGAAGCTTACAAGGCACAGATGATGTTTTCTAAAAAGTTTCGAGTATATTGAAATTGAAAATGTAAAATCAATTATGTAATTGATTAATACACTTGGTTTATTATGAAATTGAATTCATGGAGTTGAAACGGAGATTGTAGTTAACAATGGTTAAGTTGTTAAGGAAGGATGTACATCATTGCATATTAGTAATATGAACTAACCGAGTAGTACCTACCAGTTAAGATTCACACGTAATAGCTTAGTACGAAAATATTTATTTTGATTTCAAAATTCATATATATTAAATATACATAAAATTTCTTCAGGGGAAATGAGTTAATACTTCATCGGTAATTGTTGCTGGTATTTCTTGGTAAATACGGTGCGTATGACGTTGATGCTCGTGGAACAGATTGTGAAGTTGAGGTTTGCGATGCGGATGTTGTTGGTGGTGGTAATGGTACTGTTGGTGTTGTTGTCGGTGGTACTGTTGATGCCGGTGATGATGCTGGTGTTTGTAACCTTTGCACCATATTCTCCAAAGCCACTACCCGAGCACGAAGCTCGTTGACTTCTTCTACTACACCGGGATGATTGGCGGTTCGGACGAGTGGATGAATAAGATCCAAAATTTGAGATAGTATATTATCGTGACGAGATACTCTGGAAATGAGAGAGAAAATAGTGTCTCGAACAGGTTCGCCGGTAAGTGCTTCAGGTTCTTCGCCAAGATGGCAATGTGGTGGATGAAAGGGATCGCCTTCTTCTTGTCTCCAATAATTAAATAGGCTACGAACCCATCCCCAATTCATCCAGAATAGATGATGGCTAATTGGTTGATCCATTCCGGTTACACTGTCTTCGGAATTCAGGTGAATATCCATATCGGAATAGCTGTCAGAGTTTGAACTAGATACGGGATCCATCTTGTATAATTAGGGAGATGATTTTTGATATGAATTAGATTATAGAATTTAGTTTGGTATTCTTCAATACATAATTTACATATGTATATATAATACCAAATTCCATAAATCACGGAGAAATTTTCGGAAGATATCAGGAAAAGTTTACAGTAACAGATACGCTAAGATATGAATTTTTGTCTATACACTATTTATGCAATAAATGCAGGAAAACGTGTCTAGACTTAAGAATGATAAGCATGTAATTTCTGACAAGAAATGATAAGCAAAACTTTTAACATGCAGACACGGTCGAAGTCCAGACTTACTAATGCATCTTAACAACTATCAGTTAGACACATTCATGCAAGACCTGGTTCGCTAGGACCAACGCTCTGATACCAACTGTGACGATTGCTCCAAATCCATATGGACGAACACGTCATTCATTGATTTCATTGCGAGGTATTTGACCTCTATATGATACGTTTTGTAAACATTGCATTCTTTTGAAAAGGCACACCATAAATGAATATTTAAATCAAAGGTTTTCGACATCTGATGATTTCTACATATAGACAATCACCGTATATAATAGTTTACAATAGTACTTCCGTTGACAATGCAGTCAAAATAAGGTACATGATGATGAATTGGTGAATGCAACGTTTTCTTGAAAAATATGCCATATAAGACTCCATGCACATAGCTTGTCTATCATATAAGCAAACAGCGGAAGACTTCTAGGGAACCTGAGAATAAACATGCTAACAAGTGTCAACACAAAGGTTAGTGAGTTCATAGTTTGTATGTTTCGCATAATCTGTATATAAAGATGGATCACAAGATTTCAGTTGTTTCATCCAGAAACGTTTATCAAAATATTCTACGAAATTGAGCACCCTGGTAACTAAACTTAACGTATATATAATTTGTACCCTTTGTATAATCATCTTAATAATACACGCAAACCAACGTGTACGCTTCTCAGATAGCATACGTCCATTAAAAGGCTAGTGCTCTAGCTCGGACGGGGATATCAAGCCATATGGATCCATATACTACTACTCGCGCCCACCAGTTCTTATAACCGGCAGTTACTAGTTACCAAAGCTAAGGGATTTTCGGTTCAAACTAAGTGTAGAATTTAGTATGTACTTGTATCCATTGTGTTTAAAATAAATTGCATGTATTCTCAGTCCAAAAATATATATTGCAAAAGCAATTAAAAGGGATCAATGAAACTCACCTTAGCATCACATAAAGTTGTTCATCGTAATGTGACCGAAACTCGGTATACCAAATAATCGTAGATCTCAACCTAGAGAACATATGTTGGTCAATAAATGTCTATCAAGCTAGGTCAGGTCATAGTGTATCACAATCCTAATGTTCGAAATTGACATACAAAAGTTATTCAAAGTTGTTTCAAAAAGTCAATTTTGACAATAGTTCAACAAACGAGACGTACCTTATATAAGGATTCATTTACTCGGTTGGTAATATTCAAAAATCCATTTTATCAATCTCGTAAACAAGTTGTTTAAGTATTAATTGCAGATTCAAAAAGCAATTCCAATTAATGTCAATTATAATTCAGTTGACCGTATCTTTTGATTCGTTCCTCGAAACTATTCGATATCTAAATGAAAAGTTATTGATTTTTCGCCAGCTTTCCGAAAACATGTATATCATATACCTTTTACCCGTAATATATGTATTTAATTCGTGATTTATTATAAACTGTTTAACGATGAAATTTAGCATACAAGCATGTATAAATATATACACTCGAGCACTAATATGTATACACTATTAATTTATAAAATATAAAATATAAATGCTTACGTATTAATATTGAGATTCAATATTGTAGAAAAGTATGTAGACGTAACGGAGATGATAAACACTAAGTTTGATTCACAATTATATCCCCGAACATTACCCATAACCTCCTTGGCAATAACCCATAATTTCCTTAGCTTTAATTCACTCGAAAATCATTTTTGAAATCGTTTGAACATGACCTCGTCGTAGTATTTTATGTATAATACTAATAAAAATAATATTAATACTACTGATAATAATAAGATTAATATTAATATTAATCTTTAATAATAATAATTATAATAATTATAATAATAATATTATTAATAATTAATAATAATAATAATAATATAAATAATATAAATATTACGGAGTATATATCTATATCTGTGTAAGTGTGTGTGATGTTCGAGCAAAATAATTGAATTTATAGTACCTTTTCTGAAAAAGCACCCCATGCGATCGCATGGCCCTCTGATCCAGCTCACAAACTTTTAACTTTTTGTTTGTCGACATAATTTTATATAATATATATAATATATTTAATTTATATAATTAATTATATATTATATTAAATTCACATGCATAGTTGACTTGTAATTTTTGTTCCGATAAGTCGTACGTCATCACTCGACTTATGTCCCGGTTCCGGTTTTTCAAATGTCCTTTCGTACGCTGAGAAAACTTGTATTTTACATTTCGTGTCACGTACCTTTGTCAAAATATAGCCTTAAATTATCCCTAAACTATACCACTCAAAGTATATCTTAGACTTTCGAGTATTTTGATCATTTACTTCTATAAATTATCGTCTCGCTATTTGTTAATATATATATATAATAACAATTCGTTTTTATGACCAAGTTAATATTATATTTTATCGTATTGTTAAATATATAGTTTCGATATTAATAAACACGTTTTAAAATACATATCGCAAGTTATTCATATATCTAATTCCAACAGTTGATATTCCTTATTATTGTATGTGTCCAAATTACGTTATTTAAACAAACACTTTACCATTTATTCCGAATACCGTTAAGAATGAATGATTTCCCAAATCAACGTGGACCTTACAACAGAGACCCGTAATAATATCATAATCCTTAAGGGACTCAATAATTATCTTTTAATTCAATCGTTTGGCATAATCTTTTAACTCTGTATCTAAATATATCAATCAGATAATCAAACCAATAAGTTTAATGCACAGTATCATATACTCAACACTTTGTTACGTTTTCCAGTTATGGTATATATATGTATCTATTTACCTATAATTGTTCGCGAATCGTTGAGAACAATCGAAAGGTAATTGAATAGTTCAAAAATTTTGAGATTCAACTTTACAGACTTTGCTTATCATGTCGGAAACGTTAAAGATTATGTTTAAATTTGGTCAAAAATTTTTGGGTCATCACAGTACAAGACGCAAAACGCAAAGTACAAGATATTAAATAGTACGAAAGGACGTTCGAAAATCCAGAACCGGGACCAGAGTCAACTCTCAACGCTCGACGCAACGAACTAAAAATCACAAGTCAACTATGCACATGCATATAATATAATATATAATTAATTCTTAAAATTATATATATATATATTATATTATTTAATAAAACCATCGGCAAATAAACAAACAAAAGATCCTGAGCTGTAAAAAGTCGCCATGCGAACGCATGGCCAGAAGGCACAAGATCCATGCGATCACATGGATCACTGTAGCACGCCACATTCTATAAAAAGTCAGTTTTTCGGACGAATGGAGTACTCTATCATCTATCTCTCACTCCTCTCATATATATATTTATATTTATATTTTAATTATAATTTTAATATTAAAGTTTAATAATAAGGGTATGTTAGCGAATGTTGTAAGTGTGTAAGTCGAAATTCTGTCCGTGTAACGCTATGCTATTATTAATCATTGTAAGTTATGTTCAACCTTTTTAAATTAATGTCTCGTAGCTAAGTTATTATTATGCTTATTTAAGCCAAAGTAATCGTGATGTTGGGCTAAAATATTAAAGACGGGGTAATTGGGCTTTGTACCATAATTGGGGTTTGGACAAAAGAACGACACTTGTGGAAATTAGACTATGGACTATTAATGGGCTTTATATTTGTTTAATTGAATGATAGTTCGTTAATTTAATATAAAGATTTACAATTGAATGTACCTATAAATAACCATATACACTCGATCGGACACGATGGGCGGGATATTTATAAGTACTAATAATCGTTCATTTAACCGGACACGGGAATGGATTAACAGTTAATGGACTTATTAAAACAAGGGTTAATTACATACAAGGAAAATTGGTGTAATTATAGTTTAAGTCCCCAATTAGTTGGAATATTTGACTTCGGGTATAAGGATAATTTGACGAGGACACTCGCACTTTATATTTATGACTGATGGACTGTTATGGACAAAAACCAGATGGACATATTGAATAATTCAGGACAAAGGACAATTAACCCATGGGAATAAATTAAAATCAACACGTCAAACATCATGATTACGAAAGTTTAAATAAGTGTAATTCCTTTATTTCATATTTCATCGCACTTTTATTTACTGTCATTTTATTTAATTGCACTTTTAATTATCGTACTTTTTAATTATCGCACTTTTATTTATTGTCATTTTATTTATCGCATTTTAATTTATCGCAATTTCATTTATCGTTATTTACTTTACGCTTTAAATTAAGTTATATTTATTTTTAATATTTTACATTAGATTTTAACTGCGACTAAAGTTTTAAAATCGACAAACCGGTCATTAAACGGTAAAAACCCCCTTTTATAATAATAATACTACTTATATATATATATTTATATATATACAAATATAGTTTTTAAAAATATAGCGTTAAACTTGGCTAGATCCCTGTGGAACGAACCAGACTTACTAAAAACTACACTACTGTACGATTAGGTACACTGCCTATAAGTGTTGTAGCAAGGTTTAGGTATTTCCACTCTATAAATAAATAAATAACTTGTGTAAAATTGTATCGTATTTAATAGTATTTCCTAATAAAAATATAACTATTTCGTATACACCTCTACGCACATCAAGGATGCGAACTTAGTCTTATTCCCTTCGGAGCAGTTACTCACACAAATTTCAACTTCTCTAACCATCTCGTCAGCCCAACTGGCCCTTCTGTTCCACTGAAATTGTGGGGCTTACAACTCTAAAATTCCTTGAAAGTGCACCCATTCTGGATGTTCTGGTTAGCCGGTGGAGCTTGGGGGTTGGAATTTGCCATAGCTGCGGCTACTCTAGCGGCTATCATCTCTTCAATCTGTGCTGTTGTGGGCATTTCCCTTGGACCTCTTCCGTTAGCCATTGATCTTCCAAACAAAATTTTTGACTTAAGTCAAAATCCATTAACCAACAACGTCACGGCATACGGTAAATAACATGGAAATAACACACTACACGATAACTAAGCATGGCAACAAGCAGCAGATAGCACAAAAGCCAACATGTAATAAAACGCCGTACAATAAATCAACAGCATTAATTTCATTCATAGTAAGAAAATTGCATACAATAGCATAAGGTTCGTACAATACATAAATGAAAAACAGGAAACTACAAACGGAATACATAAAGAGATCTAATATAACAGTCCTAGGGCGAGGGTGGGTAAATGATGTCCATCAGGTGGGTCATCTGGTCCTCAAGCTCAGTTACCCGAGCACGGAGGGCATGCACTTCTCTCGTCAGTTCCTCGACTGTAGGAGATGCTGGTGGGGCGGGTGGTGCAGATGGTGCAGATGGTGCAGGTGGCGCCGGTGGTGCAGATGTAGCACTAGAAGTAGACGGCACAGTGCGGGCGACCTTACGCACAAGTGGATCGGCAGGATACGGTACAACCCTCTTACGGGCAGTGACCTTTAAAGGGAGAAGCCAAAGATTGGTTAGAATCGTTACCTGAAGGGGCGATTGATACATGGGATGTTTTAATTGAAAAATTTCTTAAACAATTCTTTCCAGCATCTAAAGCCGTGAGACTTCAAGGAGAAATTGTTACGTTCACGCAAAAGCCAAATGAAACTCTATATGAAGCGTGGACAAGATTTGGAAAGTTGTTGAGAGGATGTCCGCAACATGGTTTAGACACTTATCAAATATTACAAATATTCTACCAAGGATACGACATCACTACACGAAAAGACATAGATATAGCAGCTGGTGGTTCCATTATGAAGAAAACAGCAACTGAAGCTTACAAAATTATTGATAACACTGCTTCCCATTCACATGAGTGGCATCAAGAAAAAGATATCGTTAGATCATCTAAAGCGGCTAGAGCCGATTCTAGCCATGACTTTGATTCCATTTCCGCAAAGATAGATGCTGTCGAGAGACGAACGGAAAAGATGACTAAAGATATTCACTCAATACGAATTAGTTGTGAGCAGTGTGGAGGACCACATTTGACAAAAGATTGTCTCAGTATTGAACAAACAATGGAACAAAGAGAGAATGTTTCATACATGAATCAAAGGCCTGGAAATAATTATCAGAATAATTATCAACCGCCAAGACCAATCTACAATCAAAACCAGAATTATAACCGAAATGTTCCATACAACAACCAACAAGGTCCTAGCAATCAACAAGTATCCAATAATACTTATAATCAGCAAAGACCTATTTTTCAAAATAAACCACCACAAATCGATGATAAAAAGCCAAATTTAGAAGATATGATGTCAAAGCTAGTTGAATCTCAAACGCAATTTTTCACATCTCAGAAACAAACTAATGAACAAAATGCTCAAGCAATTAGAAATCAACAAACTTCTATTCAAAATTTGGAACAAGAAGTAAGTAACCTAGCAAGGTTGATAGGTGAAAGAAAACCGGAAAGTCTACCTAGTGATACAAATGCTAACCCCCGGAATGAAACAGCTAAAGCTATTACCACGAGAAGTGGTATTACACTTAAACCACCTGAAATACCTGTAATTTCTGATGATGCTATTCCTAATCCACAAGAACCACAATCTGAACAAGATAAGGAAACAGAACCGGTAGTTAAAAAGGTTAATGAAGATAACACGGTTAAGGCTAAACCTTATGTTAAACCATACCAACCACCACTTCCTTACCCTAGTAAAATGAGAAAAGAAAGTCTTGAAGCCGAGCAATCCAAATTCTTGGATATGTTTAAACAAATAAATGTAAATCTTCCTTTCATTGATGTGATTTCAGGAATGCCTAGATATGCTAAATTCTTGAAAGATCTAGTCACAAATAGAAAGAAAATGGAAGAACTTTCGGCTGTTACTATGAATGCTAATTGTTCTGCAGTGCTGTTGAATAAGATACCAGAAAAATTATCTGATCCAGGAAGTTTCACATTCCATGTTTTCTGGGTAGTCTTAGTTCAATAGAAGCATTGGCAGATTTAGGTGCTAGTATAAATCTAATGCCGTATTCATTATACGCTAAAATAGACCTCGGAGAATTGAAACCACCAAGAATAAGCATACAACTAGCCGATCGATCAGTAAAATATCCTAGAGGGATAATGGAGAACATGCTAGTTAAAGTTGGTACTTTAGTATTTCCAGTAGATTTTGTTATTCTGGATATGGAAGAAGATTCTCGAGTTCCGCTCATATTAGGAAGACCATTCTTAAACACGGCTAAAGTAATAATAGACGTGTTCGGTAAGTAACTGACCCTAAGTATAGACGACGAGAGTGTTACCTTTTCTATTGATAGAGCCATGTAACAACCACAATCTGCAGATGATACATGTTATTATATTCAAACTATAGATTCACATGCAGAATTGTTAGAAGAATTTTCAGAATTACAAGGAACGGGAGAATGTTCTTTAGGAGACGGAACTGAACCAATTGATAAAGCTGAAATGATAGCTGCACTTATGGCTAATGGATATGAACCAACAACAGAAGAAATTCGAATGCTAAAAGAAGAAGACAGATATCGATACATATCATCGATAGAAGAACAACTGACATTAGAGTTAAAGCCACTTCCAACCCATTTGGAATACGCTTATTTACATGGTGAATCTGAATTACCTGTAATAATATCGTCTTCTCTTACTGAAAATGAAAAATCTCAACTCATTTCTGTGCTAAAAGCTCATAAACCAGCTATTGCATGGAGGATTCATGATATTAAAGGCATAAGTCCTTCGTATTGCAAACATAAAATCCTTATGGAAGAAGGTCATAAAACCTATGTGCAACGCCAACGAAGACTAAATCCTAATATGCAAGATGTTGTTAAGAAAGAAATTATTAAACTACTTGATGCAGGTTTAATTTATCCAATCTCTGATAGTCCATGGGTAAGCCCAGTTCAATGCGTACCTAAGAAGGGTGGCATGACTGTCATCACAAATGAAAAAAATGAGGTTATTCCTACTAGGACTGTAACAGGATGGCGCGTTTGTATTGATTATAGAAAATTAAATGACGCCACCAGAAAAGATCACTTTCCCTTGCCTTTCATTGATCAAATGTTGGAAAGGTTAGCCGAGAATAGTTACTATTGTTTTCTTGACGGTTTTTCCGGATAATTTCAAATTCCAATAGCACCCGAACATCAAGAGAAAACCACGTTTACGTGCCCTTATGGTACTTTTGCTTACAAATGCATGCCATTTGGACTTTGCAACGCCCCTGCAACCTTTCAAAGGTGCATGATGGCAATTTTTCACGACATGATAGAAGAATGTATGGAAGTTTTCATGGATGACTTTTCAGTCTTCGGTGATACTTTTGAAACATATCTAGTTAATCTTGAACGAATGCTTATTAGATGCGAACAATCAAATCTAGTACTTAATTGGGAGAAATGTCATTTCATGGTTAAAGAAGGCATCGTTCTTGGTCATAAAATTTCAAAAGAAGGAATTGAAGTGGATAGAGCTAAAGTAGATGTAATTGCTAAACTTCCACATTCCACCAATGTTAGAGGAGTTAGGAGTTTTCTAGGGCATGTCGGTTTTTACCGACGTTTCATAAAAGATTTTTCTAAAATTGCCACTCCTATGAATAAACTCCTAGAAAAGGATGCTCCATTCATCTTTTCAGATGAATGTATCAAATCTTTTAATATTCTTAAAGAAAAACTCACTAATGCGCCGATCATGATAACTCCAAATTGGAATCTACCATTTGAACTCATGTGCGATGCAAGTGATTTTGCAATGGGAGCCGTTTTAGGACAAAGGATTGAAAAACGATTTCAACCTATTTATTATGCTAGTAAGACATTACAAGGAGCACAAACGAATTACACAACTACTGAAAAAGAACTCCTTGTTATTGTCTTTGCTTTTGACAAATTTCGTTCATATCTCGTTCTAGCTAAAACAGTGGTCTATACTGACCATTTTGCTCTTAGATACCTATTTTCAAAACAAGTTGCCAAACCACGATTAATCCGTTGAATCTTACTCCTACAAGAGTTCGATATTGAAATCCGAGACAAAAAGGGAGCAGAAAATCTCGCCGCTGATCATCTTTCTCATCTTGAAAATCCTGAATTAGAAGTTCTAAATGAATCGGCCATACAAGATAACTTTCCTGATAAATATCTATTGAAGATTCATTATAATGAAATTCCATGGTTTGCAAACTATGTAAACTATTTAGTATATGGATTCCTTAAAAAAGGGTTGTTGTAACACCCTGTTTTTTTTTTTAAGTCACAGCGGAAGTCCTGTTTATAAAATATGACACGTAATACAAACGACACCTGTATTACATTACCTTAATATCATATCAAATATTAAAGTCTGTTACATATATAAAAACCATGTGTTACGTTAAGCAAAGACACCAGTAACAAAAGACACGACATCAGAGTTTCGACTTGTCAAACATATCATTCCGCATCCCATCTTCACCCTGGTATCTAACAAGCAATCGTACTGAACCTGCAAGGGTGGAAATGTGGGGGATTAGCACAACTGCTAAGTGAATGGAACTATCTAATAGCTAAGCATACAGTATCAAACATGCCAGGTCATCTATTGCTACATGAGTCAGTAAACAACTAATAGCAACACAAGGATTGGCGGCTTGTACGGGCACACGACTCATAGCTGATTGGGCTACAGTCTACCGATAGTCCCTCGTACCGGATCACCTGCATAACCGTTCAGACGTAATGCGCGCGTCCTTCTATGCTATACTGAACATCCGTAGGACTTGGACCCAACCTAGCCTGGCCTCGGTTGACCTCGTGCGGACCCCACCTAGCCTAGCCTTAGTGGAATCCCCAGCTAGCCTGGCCTCACTGGTGCTCACAAAATAGTGCACAGAGATCACACAACATCAAGGCAAACTATCTAGTGCATATAGGCATACAACGCTAACTATTCATGGCACTCGGCTATCAACAGTATAAACTAACAGTAGCATTGTTTGCTACTCTATACTATAACCGGGGATAGTCCCACTCACCGATACCCGCAAACTCGGTAGTCTAATGTCACCGAGTCTTCTCCTCGTTTGTATCACCTGAGAACAAATCAAATACTGAACAAGTTAGTAAATCGCACCACATTTACTAACAATATTGCATTATATATATACACCATATATATAAACACTAAACATATATACATATATACACTAAACATATATATATACATATATACACTATATATATATACTCGCACACATATATATGTAATACACATATGTATATATAAGCACACACGCACATATATATAATTATACAATTCACACCATCACATAACCATATGCGTATATATATCCACATAACCATCACGTGTGTATATATATATATATATATATATATATATATATATATATATATATATATATATATATACACCATAATATCTATACATACATGTATAGATATTTACACAACACTTAATGCACATATATATAATATACAAAATCATTACATACTATATATATATATATATATATATATATATATATATATATATATATATATATATATATATATATATATATATACCGCAACAATATAATAATATTTGTACATAAATAAATTCATGTATATATATTACCTACACAATATATATAACAATACAAAAGCGCATGTCCAAACGGGCGGGTCGCCACTCATTCGCACAATATAAAACCAACACAATAATACAATGTTACACAACTAGCCATACAATCTCATAAGCACATACATCTATATTTAATCCAATACTATATTAATTTGTACTAGTTAAAAATCCCAATTTATGTAACGGTTCAAAAATTCATTTGGGTGAAGCGTGTAGCTCAAACCGAACAATCGAGTCGAGGTTTAAATGAACAAACAATTCAACACACGGACCACAAAACGGCAGCCACTGCCAACCAGCGGCAACCACCGCTCACCGGCAACCACACACCGGCAGTAGCAGCTGCCGGAAACAGACAGAAACAGCAGCGGCAGCAGTCACCATCGTAGACCGCCAACCGTCACCGCAAGCCTCCAGCAGCAGCGGCAGCAGCCACCACCACCGAAAGCTGCAGTAGCAGCTGGTGGATGCGTTTTTACTGAAACAGAAATAGCAGCAGCAGCGAAAGCTGCTTCCCTTCCTTGGTTTAAACCCAAATTTTACGTTTCTTGTAGTTTTTTGTCAAATTACAAACATGCAATTAACCACTATCATGTATGTAGCAATAATCAAGCACAAAATCGAGTTTAACAACACAATTAGAACATGATTCAAGCAAAAATTCCATTTTTATTATTTTCTTGCATAAACCCTAATTTTTAAGAATCAAACACAAGATTAAGGCAAGCAAACCTGATTGTAGGATGTTATGAAGGCACAATTTCGGATTTAGACTTGCATTTTAATCATAATCTTCAAAGATAAGGAGCTAGGTTACGGTGTGTGTGTGTGTGTGTGTGTGTGTCGTGGATGAAACAGGAAGAAGGAGAAGACAAAAAAAACCACGTACAGTAATATAAAACAAGGGGTGGGCGGTTTTGAGTTATAAAAAGGTATTTAATCCCATACCTAATAAAACACGGGTATTTACCTGATTTCATAAACGCAACCCACCACAGTCGGGAGCCCAAATGAAGTCTAAATTTAATAATTAAAATATTTTTGTGACCCTTGTCACAAAACGCACTCATTGAACTAATAATTAATTAAATACACCCAATAATTAATTAATTCACTAAAACACATTTTAATATGTAAAAAGGATAAATACGTAATTTTACCTAGGCCCGACACTAGGATGTTACAAATCTACCCCCTTAAAGAGATTCCGTCCTCGGAATCTGGTAAGTCAAGGTCAACAAAGGTCATGAGTACTACGAATCACCACAGTGGGTCACAACTAGACCTAAATCAAAATGGGTCTTACGGTCATATACCCTGCAAAGCTCCGTCCATTTCTCATAGGTCAAAGAAAACTCACTAGCCAAAAGTCAAACACACCGTCTACTAAGACCCGCTATACGCTGAGCTGCAAGTTTATTTACACTACACAACATCCGAATCATTCCCTACACTTTGATTTAGATTATAGTCTATACCACTTAAAAAAGTAATTCAATGTTGAAAACCCGCCGCTATCTAATAACTGGAAAAAAAAATCTAATTCCGTCCGAATTCCAAACCTAATCTATCATTAATCTTACGAATTACCACAAAAATTCCTTCTCAAGTCGAAGTTTTACACACTAACCTGTCGAGTTACCACTAATGACCCTCTACATGAGATCTGTCAATCATGATTTGGGGTTGTTCCCGAGTCACAATCATTGAATTTCCCAAATCAACTCAGTTCTAAACACTGATTAATGGCTTTCATTTATCTTAGAACACACAAACTTAGCTAATTTCATCACTACAATATCGCTAAGTCAACTAGGATTACACTAAATTACCCAAATTCCGTAATTTAATACCTGTTTCAATCTTGATATTTAAGAACTTCATCGAAATTCGCTCAATCGTGTCGATATTCACTCACTAATTTTAATGACTGAATTGCATTTCTGGTCCACTTATCCATCATAGAACCGCTTACTAACACAGTTCCAAGTTAAATCTAATCACTAAATCACGAATCCTGAGTATAGAATAACCATCATCCTATACCGGAAGTAATTATCTAATGGTTAATTGCCTCAAAAAACCTTAATTCTTCTGTCCGACGATAGTTAAAGTTATTCCTCAAAGGTCATGACTAGGTTAAGATTCCATCGGAATCCTTGATCCAAACATATTAAACTAATAATTACACAAAGTCGAGGTACATTACATCCGTCAGCACCAAGTCAAAAAAATCAACTTTTGTTCAAAATCCTTCAAAATTCAAAACAGACTTTCAATCACTACTTCTCCTCCGACTCCCGAAACTACTGTATGATTTACCATGATGTATTCCGTTGGCCAGGCGTAATACATCATCCCAAATCATATCTTCAATTCGGGTAGTTCGGAGCAAGACCCTAATCGAGTTCGTCAATCGATCGCAATCTATTTACTCTTATCACTGGCAGTTATAATCCACTAATAACAAATATATTCTAAACACAAGGTTTCTAGATTTGTTATCCGATTACAACTATCCTGGCACATTTATATGTCCGTCACATTTACCCTGTTCAAATGTACCCAACTAATCCTTCTTTCGCAACACGCTAGTAAATTACAACACTTCTCTTTAAGTCCTCTATAGTTGTAATACCCCCTGAACATGGTATTATCAATTTACATTGATCCGCCCTTGAGTGATACTAATCGCAACTTCACTCGCAATCGGACACTCACCCTAGTCTTAAGGGTCAACCCACACCTAAAACTTAATCCTCGGTCCAGTCAAAGTTCGTCTCTACCTACCCAAGTGACCAATACAAGGAAAAGCCTACACTTACATTTTAAGGACCACACACAAGGTCACGTTACACCAAGGAAGGAAGATTGTTCCTTAGGACAACCCTACGGGTCCTACAAAACAATTCTAGTCATACAAGGATACTACTGGTCCAATCGCATCTACTGGTTCAGTCACTGTCTATCAAGCATGCAGATTATGCCACATATGGCTACTCAATAGAGTTCGAGTCTCTGGTCAAGTTATAAGGGGACTACGACTCTAAAACAGTCCATTCGGGTCACTATGTGTGTCCCTCGGTCAACAGTCAATGGTAAAGAAAAAGCCTTCCTACATGAAATGTCCCGTTCTTATTGATTAAAAACGTTCCATATTAATTGATTTTTGTTGCGAGGTTTTGACCTCTATATGAGACGTTTTTCAAAGACTGCATTCATTTTAAAACAAACAATAACCTTTATTTCATCAATAAAGGTTTAAAAATCTTTACGTAGATTATCAAATAATGATAATCTAAAATATCCTGTTTACACACGACCATTACATAATGGTTTACAATACAAATATGTTACAACAAAATAAGTTTCTTGAATGCAGTTTTTACACAATATCATACAAGCATGGACTCCAAATCTCATCCTTATTTAAGTATGCGACAGCGGAAGCTCTTAATAATCACCTGAGAATAAACATGCTTAAAACGTCAACAAAAATGTTGGTGAGTTATAGGTTTAACCTATATATATCAAATCATAATAATAGACCACAAGATTTCATATTTCAATACACATCCCATACATAGAGATAAAAATCATTCATATGGTGAACACCTGGTAACCGACATTAACAAGATGCATATATAAGAATATCTCCATCATTCCGGGACACCCTTCGGATATGATATAAATTTTGAAGTACTAAAGCATCCGGTACTTTGGATGGGGTTTGTTAGGCCCAATAGATCTATCTTTAGGATTCGCGTCAATTAGGGTGTCTGTTCCCTAATTCTTAGATTACCAGACTTAATAAAAAGGGCATATTCGATTTCGATAATTCAACCATAGAATGTAGTTTCACGTACTTGTGTCTATTTTGTAAATCATTTATAAAACCTGCATGTATTCTCATCCCAAAAATATTAGATTTTAAAAGTGGGACTATAACTCACTTTCACAGATTTTTACTTCGTCGGGAAGTAAGACTTGGCCACTGGTTGATTCACGAACCTATAACAATACATACATATATATCAAAGTATGTTCAAAATATATTTACAACACTTTTAATATATTTTGATGTTTTAAGTTTATTAAGTCAGTTGTCCTTGTTAGTAACCTACAACTAGTTGTCCACAGTTAGATGTACAGAAATAAATCGATAAATATTATCTTGAATCAATCCACGACCCAGTGTATACGTATCTCAGTATTGATCACAACTCAAACTATATATATTTTGGAATCAACCTCAACCCTGTATAGCTAACTCCAACATTCACATATAGAGTGTCTATGGTTGTTCCGAAATATATATAGATGTGTCGACATGATAGGTCGAAACATTGTATACGTGTCTATGGTATCTCAAGATTACATAATATACAATACAAGTTGATTAAGTTATGGTTGGAATAGATTTGTTACCAATTTTCACGTAGCTAAAATGAGAAAATTTATCCAATCTTGTTTTACCCATAACTTCTTCATTTTAAATCCGTTTTGAGTGAATCAAATTGATATGGTTTCATATTGAACTCTATTTTATGAATCTAAACAGAAAATGTATAGGTTTATAGTCGGAAAAATAAGTTACAAGTCGTTTTTGTAAAGGTAGTCATTTCAGTTGAAAGAACGACGTCTAGATGACCATTTTAGAAAACATACTTCCACTTTGAGTTTAACCATAATTTTTGGATATAGTTTCATGTTCATAATAAAAATCATTTTCTCAGAATAACAATTTTTAAATCAAAGTTTATCATAGTTTTTAATTAACTAACCAAAACAGCCCTCGGTGTTACTACGAAGGCGTAAATCCGGTTTTACGGTGTTTTTCGTGTTTCCAGGTTTTAAATCATTAAGTTAGCATATCATATAGATATAGAACATGTGTTTAGTTGATTTTAAAAGTCAAGTTAGAAGGATTAACTTTTGTTTGCGAACAAGTTTAGAATTAACTAAACTATGTTCTAGTGATTACAAGTTTAAACCTTCGAATAAGATAGCTTTATATGTATGAATCGAATGATGTTATGAACATCATTACTACCTTAAGTTCCTTGGATAAACCTACTGGAAAAGAGAAAAATGGATCTAGCTTCAATGGATCCTTGGATGGCTCGAAGTTCTTGAAGCAGAATCATGACACGAAAACAAGTTCAAGTAAGATCATCACTTGAAATAAGATTGTTATAGTTATAGAAATTGAACCAAAGTTTGAATATGATTATTACCTTGTATTAGAATGATAACCTACTGTAAGAAACAAAGATTTCTTGAGGTTGGATGATCACCTTACAAGATTGGAAGTTAGCTAGCAAACTTGAAAGTATTCTTGATTTATGTAACTAGAACTTGTAGAATTTATGAAGAACACTTAGAACTTGAAGATAGAACTTGAGAGAGATCAATTAGATGAAGAAAATTGAAGAATGAAAGTGTTTTTAGGTGTTTTTGGTCGTTGGTGTATGGATTAGATATAAAGGATATGTAATTTTGTTTTCATGTAAATAAGTCATGAATGATTACTCATATTTTTGTAATTTTATGAGATATTTCATGCTAGTTGCCAAATGATGGTTCCCACATGTGTTAGGTGACTCACATGGGCTGCTAAGAGCTGATCATTGGAGTGTATATACCAATAGTACATACATCTAAAAGCTGTGTATTGTACGAGTACGAATACGGGTGCATACGAGTAGAATTGTTGATGAAACTGAACGAGGATGTAATTGTAAGCATTTTTGTTAAGTAGAAGTATTTTGATAAGTGTATTTAATTCTTTCAAAAGTGTATAAATACATATTAAAACACTACATGTATATATATTTTAACTGAGTCGTTAAGTCATCGTTAGTCGTTACATGTAAGTGTTGTTTTGAAACCTTTAGGTTAACGATCTTGTTAAATGTTGTTAACCCAATGTTTATAATATTAAATGAGATTTTAAATTATTATATTATCATGATATTATCATGTATGAATATCTCTTAATATGATATATATACATTAAATGTCTTTACAACGATAATCGTTACATATATGTCTCGTTTAAAAATCATTAAGTTAGTAGTCTTGTTTTTACATATGTAGTTCATTGTTAATATACTTAATGATATGTTTACTTATCATAGTATCATGTTAACTATATATATATATATCCATATATATGTCATCATCTAGTTTTTACAAGTTTTAACGTTCGTGAATCACCGGTCAACTTGGGTGGTCAATTGTCTATATGAAACATATTTCAATTAATCAAGTCTTAACAAGTTTGATTACTTAACATGTTGGAAACATTTAATCATGTAAATATCAATCTCAATTAACATATATAAACATGGAAAAGTTCGGGTCACTACAGTACCTACCCGTTAAATAAATTTCGTCCCGAAATTTTAAGCTGTTGAAGGTGTTGACGAATCTTCTGGAAATAGATGCGGGTATTTCTTCTTCATCTGATCTTCACGCTCCCAGGTGAACTCGGGTCCTCTACGAGCATTCCATCGAACCTTAACAATTGGTATCTTGTTTTGCTTAAGTCTTTTAACCTCACGATCCATTATTTCGACGGGTTCTTCGATGAATTGAAGTTTTTCGTTGATTTGGATTTCATCTAACGGAATAGTGAGATCTTCTTTAGCAAAACATTTCTTCAAATTCAAGACATGGAAAATGTTATGTACAGTCGCGAGTTGTTGAGGTAACTCAAGTCGGTAAGCTACTGGTCCGACACGATCAATAATCTTGAATGGTCCAATATACCTTGGATTTAATTTCCCTCGTTTACCAAATCGAACAACGCCTTTCCAAGGTGCAACTTTAAGCATGACCATCTCTCCAATTTCAAATTCTATATCTTTTCTTTTAAAGTCAGCGTAGCTCTTTTGTCGACTTTGGGCGGTTTTCAACCGTTGTTGAATTTGGATGATCTTCTCGGTAGTTTCTTGTATAATCTCCGGACCCGTAATCTGTCTATCCCCCACTTCACTCCAACAAATCGGATACCTGCACTTTCTACCATAAAGTGCTTCAAACGGCGCCATCTCAATGCTTGAATGGTAGCTGTTGTTGTAGGAAAATTCTGCTAACGGTAGATGTCGATCCCAACTGTTTCCGAAATCAATAACACATGCTCGTAGCATGTCTTCAAGCGTTTGTATCGTCCTTTCGCTCTGCCCATCAGTTTATGGATGATAGGCAGTACTCATGTCTAGACGAGTTCCTAATGCTTGCTGTAATGTCTGCCAGAATCTTGAAATAAATCTACCATCCCTATCAGAGATAATAGAGATTGGTATTCCATGTCTGGAGACGACTTCCTTCAAATACAGTCGTGCTAACTTCTCCATCTTGTCATCTTCTCTTATTGGCAGGAAGTGTGCTGATTTGGTGAGACGATCAACTATTACCCAAATAGTATCAAAACCACTTGCAGTCCTTGGCAATTTAGTGATGAAATCCATGGTAATGTTTTCCCATTTCCATTCCGGGATTTCGGGTTGTTGAAGTAGACCTGATGGTTTCTGATGCTCAGCTTTGACCTTAGAACACGTCAAACATTCTCCTACATATTTAGCAATATCGGCTTTCATACCTGGCCACCAAAAATGTTTCTTAAGATCCTTGTACATCTTCCCCGTTCCAGGATGTATTGAGTATCTGGTTTTATGAGCTTCTCTAAGTACCATTTCTCTCATATCTCCAAATTTTGGTACCCAAATTCTTTCAGCCCTATACCGGGTTCCGTCTTCTCGAATATTAAGATGCTTCTCCGATCCTTTGGGTATTTCATCCTTTAAATTTCCCTCTTTTAAAACTCCTTGTTGCGCCTCCTTTATTTGAGTAGTAAGGTTAGTGTGAATCATTATATTCATAGATTTTACTCGAATGGGTTCTCTGTCCTTTCTGCTCAAGGCGTCGGCTACCACATTTGCCTTTTCCGGGTGGTAACGAATCTCAAAGTCGTAATCATTCAACAATTCAATCCACCTACGCTGCCTCATATTCAGTTGTTTCTGATTAAATATGTGTTGAAGACTTTTGTGGTCGGTATATATAATACTTTTGACCCCATATAAGTAGTGCCTCCAAGTCTTTAATGCAAAAACAACCGCGCCTAATTCCAAATCATGCGTCGTATAATTTTTTTCCTGAATCTTCAATTGTCTAGACGCATGAGCAATCACCTTCGTTCGTTGCATTAATACACAACCGAGACCTTGCTTTGATGCGTCACAATAAATCACAAAATCATCATTCCCTTCAGGCAATGACAATATAGGTGCCTTAGTTAGCTTTTTCTTCAATAACTGAAACGCTTTCTCTTGTTCATCATTCCATTCAAATTTCTTCCCTTTATGCGTTAATGCAGTCAAGGGTTTTGCTATTTTGGAGAAATCTTGGATGAATCTTCTGTAGTAACCAGCCAATCCTAAAAATTGACGTTTATGCTTCGGAGTTTTTGGGGTTTCCCACTTTTCAACGGTTTCGATCTTTGCCGGGTCCAACTGGATACCTTCTTTGTTCACTATGTGACCGAGGAATTGAACTTCTTCCAACCAAAATGCACACTTTGAAAACTTAGCGTACAGTTTTTCTTTCCTCAATACTTCTAGCACTTTTCTCAAATGTTCTTCGTGCTCTTGATCATTCTTTGAGTAAATAAGTATGTCATCGATGAAAACAATGACAAACTTGTCAAGATATAGCCCACACACTCGGTTCATAAGGTCCATGAACACAGCTGGTGCATTAGTTAAACCAAACGGCATGACCATAAACTCGTAATGACCGTAACGTGTTCTGAAAGCAGTCTTTGGAATATCATCTTCTTTCACCCGCATTTGATGATACCCGGAACGTAAGTCAATCTTTGAATAAACAGACGAGCCTTGTAGTTGATCAAATAAGTCGTCGATTCTCGGTAGTGGGTAGCGGTTCTTGATGGTAAGTTTGTTCAACTCTCGGTAGTCGATACACAACCTGAATGTACCATCTTTCTTCTTGACAAACAAAACAGGAGCTCCCCACGGTGATGTGCTTGGTCGAATGAAACCACGTTCTAATAGTTCTTGCAGTTGGCTTTGCAGTTCTTTCATCTCGCTGGGTGCGAGTCTATAAGGAGCACGAGCTATTGGTGCAGCTCCTGGTACAAGATCTATTTGAAATTCAACAGATCGATGTGGAGGTAGTCCCGGTAATTCTTTCGGAAATACATCGGGAAATTCTTTTGCGATGGGAACATCATTTATGCTCTTTTCTTCAGTTTGTACTTTCTCGACGTGTGCTAGAACAGCATAGCAACCTTTTCTTATTAGTTTTTGTGCCTTCAAATTACTAATAAGATGTAGCTTCGTGTTGCCCTTTTCTCCGTACACCATTAAGGGTTTTCCTTTTTCTCGTATAATGCGAATTGCATTTTTGTAACAAACGATCTCTGCTTTCACTTCTTTCAACCAGTCCATACCGATTATCACATCAAAACTCCCTAACTCTACTGGTATCAAGTCAATCTTAAATGTTTCGCTAACCAGTTTAATTTCTCGATTCCGACATATATTATCTGCTGAAATTAATTTACCATTTGCTAATTCGAGTAAAAATTTACTATCCAAAGGCGTCAATGGACAACTTAATTTAGCACAAAAATCTCTACTCATATAGCTTCTATCCGCACCCGAATCAAATAAAACGTAAGCAGATTTATTGTCAATAAGAAACGTACCCGTAACAAGCTCCGGGTCTTCCTGTGCCTCTGCCGCATTAATATTGAAAACTCTTCCGCGGCCTTGTCCATTCGTGTTCTCCTGGTTCGGGCAATTTCTAATAATGTAGCCTGGTTTTCCACATTTATAACAAACTACATTGGCATAACTTGCTCCGACACTACTTGCTCCGCCATTACTCGTTCCGACACCATTTGTTCCTTTTGTTCTATTAACCCCTGGTCCGTAGACCTCACACTTCGCCGCGCTATGACCATTTCTTTTACACTTGTTGCAAAATTTGGTGCAAAACCCCGAGTGATACTTTTCACACCTTTGGCATAGCTGCTTCTGATTGTTGTTGTTGTTGCGGTTGTTATTGTTGTTGGGATGATTGTTGTAGTTGCTGTTGTTGTTGTTGTTGTTGTTGTTGGGCCGTTTGTTGTAGTTGCGATTGATGTTGCGATTGTTGGGATAATTATTGCGATTATTATTGTAATTGCTGTTGTTGTTGTATTGGTGATTCTTATCACCGTTTTCCTCCCACTTTCTTTTGACTTGCTTCACATTGGCCTCTTCAGCCGTCTGTTCTTTAATTCTTTCCTCAATCTGGTTCACTAGTTTGTGAGCCATTCTACATGCCTGTTGTATGGAGGCGGGCTCGTGTGAACTTATATCTTCTTGGATTCTTTCCGGTAATCCTTTCACAAACGCGTCGATCTTCTCTTCCTCATCTTCGAACGCTCCCGGACACAATAGGCACAATTCTGTGAATCGTCTTTCGTACGTGGTAATATCAAATCCTTGGGTTCGTAACCCTCTAAGTTCTGTCTTGAGCTTATTGACCTCGGTTCTGGGACGGTACTTCTCGTTCATCAAGTGCTTGAATGCTGACCACGGTAGTGCATAAGCATCATCTTGTCCCACTTGCTCTAGATAGGTATTCCACCATGTTAACGCAGAACCTGTGAAGGTATGCGTAGCGTACTTCACTTTGTCCTCTTCAGTACACTTACTTATGGCAAACACCGATTCGACCTTCTCGGTCCACCGTTTCAATCCGATCGGTCCTTTGGTTCCATCAAATTCCAAAGGTTTGCAGGCAGTGAATTCTTTGTAGGTGCATCCTACACGATTTCCTGTACTGCTAGATCCAAGGTTATTGTTGGTATGTAGCGCAGCCTGTACTGCGGCTATGTTTGAAGCTAGAAAAGTACGGAATTCCTCTTCATTCATATTCACGGTGTGTCGAGTAGTCGGTGCCATTTCCTTCAAAATAGTCAAATGGAACAAGTTAATCATACAAAATATTAAGAGTAGTTAATAGTATTTCGTAGCATAATATGAACTCATTTATAAAAGCTTTTTCTTCATATTAGCGTTTTATAAGTTTAAATTCGGGTAGTACCTACCCGTTAAGTTCATACTTAGTAGCTAATATACAATTCAACTACTACAATTCTATATGAAAAACTGATTATAATAATATTTCGCGTTCAAACTTTTACACAATATTTTACAAACTTACAATACCGCTTATTTTACATAAAGCATGAAATATAGCACACAATAACTTTGATACAAGATAGTTGTGAAGATAATTCTAGCTAGTACACAATTCGTTCAGCAAAGGCAATAAAGACACGTAATTCATACGTCCAGAAACAAGTCATGCATTCTGGTTTTACTAGGACTACTTCCCATCCTTGGTCTTGTGGAACATAACCGTTATGGCCGTTGATAAGACAGCGTGTTGTAACGTCGTCAAAGGGACGAGGGTTACGTAATGACCAACAGTCTCGTAATAACCTAAAAACCTCATTTCTTACCCCAATTACCGACCCCGTCACTTGTGGGAATGTTTTGTTTAATAGTTGTAGCCCGATGTTCTTGTTCTCACTTTGGTGAGAAGCGAACATTACTAACCCGTAAGCATAACATGCTTCTTTATGTTGCATGTTAGCCGCTTTTTCTAAATCACGAAGTCCAATATTCGGATATATTGAGTCAAAATAATTTCTTAACCCATTGCGTAAAATAGCATTTGGGTTCCCCGCAATATATGCGTCAAAGTAAACACATCGTAACTTATGGATTTCCCAATGTGATATCCCCCATCTTTCGAACGAAAGCCTTTTATAAATCAAGGCATTCTTGGAACGTTCTTCGAATGTCTTACAAACTGATCTCGCCTTAAATAGTTGTGCCGAAGAATTCTGACCGACTCTAGACAAGATTTCATCAATCATGTCTCCGGGTAGGTCTCTTAAAATATTGGGTTGTCTATCCATTTTGTGTTTTTATACTGTAAAATAGACAAGAGTTAGATTCATAAAAAAAAATACTTATTAATACAAGCAATTTTTACATATATCATAAAGCATAAGCACACTATATTACTTATATTACACCACACGAATACAACTATCTTATTCCGACTCGCTTGTTTCTTCTTCTTCGGTTTTGGTTCGTTTTGCCAAGTTTCTAGGGATATATGATGTTCCCCTAATACGAGCCATCGTTATCCACATTGGTTTAGAAAAACCTGGTGGTTTAGAGGTTCCCGGGTCATTGTTACAACTTAAGGACTTCGGGGGTTGACGATACATATAAAGTTCATCGGGGTTGGAATTAGATTTCTCTATTTTTATACCCTTTCCCTTATTATTTTCTTTTGCCTTTTTAAATTCAGTTAGGGTAATTTCTATAACATCATCGGAATTCTCGTCGGAATCCGATTCATCGGAGAATTGGTAATCCTCCCAATATTTTGCTTCCTTGGCGGAAACACCATTGACCATAATTAACCTTGGTCGGTTGGTTGAGGATTTTCTTTTACTTAACCGTTTTATTATTTCCCCCACCGGTTCTATTTCTTCATCCTGTTCCGATTCTTCTTCCGGTTCCGATTCTTCTTCCGGTTCCGACTCTTCTTCCGGTTCCTCTTCGGGAACTTGTGAATCAGTCCACGAATCATTCCAATTTACATTTGACTCTTCATTATTATTAGGTGAGTCAATGGGACTTGTTCTAGAGGTAGACATCTATCACATAATATCAAACGCGTTAAGAGATTAATATATCACATAATATTCACATGTTAAAAATATATAGTTTCCAACAAAATTTGTTAAGCAATCATTTTTCAAGTAAACACGGTCGAAGTCCAGACTCACTAATGCATCCTAACAAACTCGATAAGACACACTAATGCAAAATTCTGGTTCTCTAAGACCAACGCTCGGATACCAACTGAAATGTCCCGTTCTTATTGATTAAAAACGTTCCATATTAATTGATTTTCGTTGCGATGTTTTGACCTCTATATGAGACGTTTTTCAAAGACTGCATTCATTTTAAAACAAACCATAACCTTTATTTCATCAATAAAGGTTTAAAAATCTTTACGTAGATTATCAAATAATGATAATCTAAAATATCCTGTTTACACACGACCATTACATAATGGTTTACAATACAAATATGTTACAACAAAATAAGTTTCTTGAATGCAGTTTTTACACAATATCATACAAGCATGGACTCCAAATCTCGTCCTTATTTAAGTATGCGACAGCGGAAGCTCTTAATAATCACCTGAGAATAAACATGCTTAAAACGTCAATAAAAATGTTGGTGAGTTATAGGTTTAACCTATATATATCAAATCATAATAATAGACCACAAGATTTCATATTTCAATACACATCCCATACATAGAGATAAAAATCATTCATATGGTGAACACCTGGTAACCGACATTAACAAGATGCATATATAAGAATATCCCCATCATTCCGGGACACCCTTCGGATATGATATAAATTTCGAAGTACTAAAGCATCCGGTACTTTGGATGGGGTTTGTTAGGCCCAATAGATCTATCTTTAGGATTCGCGTCAATTAGGGTGTCTGTTCCCTAATTCTTAGATTACCAGACTTAATAAAAAGGGCATATTCTATTTCGATAATTCAACCATAGAATGTAGTTTCACGTACTTGTGTCTATTTTGTAAATCATTTATAAAACCTGCATGTATTCTCATCCCAAAAATATTAGATTTTAAAAGTGGGACTATAACTCACTTTCACAGATTTATACTTCGTCGGGAAGTAAGACTTGGCCACTGGTTGATTCACGAACCTATAACAATACATACATATGTATCAAAGTATGTTCAAAATATATTTACAACACTTTTAATATATTTTGATGTTTTAAGTTTATTAAGTCAGCTGTCCTTGTTAGTAACCTACAACTAGTTGTCCACAGTTAGATGTACAGAAATAAATCGATAAATATTATCTTGAATCAATCCACGACCCAGTGTATACGTATCTCAGTATTGATCACAACTCAAACTATATATATTTTGGAATCAACCTCAACCCTGTATAGCTAACTCCAACATTCACATATAGAGTGTCTATGGTTGTTCCGAAATATATATAGATGTGTCGACATGATAGGTCGAAACATTGTATACGTGTCTATGGTATCTCAAGATTACATAATATACAATACAAGTTGATTAAGTTATGGTTGGAATAGATTTGTTACCAATTTTCACGTAGCTAAAATGAGAAAATTTATCCAATCTTGTTTTACCCATAACTTCTTCATTTTAAATCCATTTTGAGTGAATCAAATTGCTATGGTTTCATATTGAACTCTATTTTATGAATCTAAACAGAAAATATATAGGTTTATAGTCGGAAAAATAAGTTACAAGTTGTTTTTGTAAAGGTAGTCATTTCAGTCGAAAGAACGACGTCTAGATGACCATTTTAGAAAACATACTTCCACTTTGAGTTTAACCATAATTTTTGGATATAGTTTCATGTTCATAATAAAAATCATTTTCTCAGAATAATAATTTTTAAATCAAAGTTTATCATAGTTTTTAATTAACTAACTCAAAACAGCCCGCGGTGTTACTACGACGGCGTAAATCCGGTTTTACGGTATTTTTCGTGTTTCCAGGTTTTAAATCATTAAGTTAGCATATCATATAGATATAGAACATGTGTTTAGTTGATTTTAAAAGTCAAGTTAGAAGGATTAACTTTTGTTTGCGAACAAGTTTAGAATTAACTAAACTATGTTCTAGTGATTACAAGTTTAAACCTTCGAATAAGATAGCTTTATATGTATGAATCGAATGATGTTATGAACATCATTACTACCTTAAGTTCCTTGGATAAACCTACTGGAAAAGAGAAAAATGGATCTAGCTTCAATGGATCCTTGGATGGCTCGAAGTTCTTGAAGCAGAATCATGACACGAAAACAAGTTCAAGTAAGATCATCACTTGAAATAAGATTGTTATAGTTATAGAAATTGAACCAAAGTTTGAATATGATTATTACCTTGTATTAGAATGATAACCTACTGTAAGAAACAAAGATTTCTTGAGGTTGGATGATCACCTTACAAGATTGGAAGTGAGCTAGCAAACTTGAAAGTATTCTTGATTTTATGTAACTAGAACTTGTAGAATTTATGAAGAACACTTAGAACTTGAAGATAGAACTTGAGAGAGATCAATTAGATGAAGAAAATTGAAGAATGAAAGTGTTTGTAGGTGTTTTTGGTCGTTGGTGTATGGATTAGATATAAAGGATATGTAATTTTGTTTTCATGTAAATAAGTCATGAATGATTACTCATATTTTTGTAATTTTATGAGATATTTCATGCTAGTTGCCAAATGATGGTTCCCACATGTGTTAGGTGACTCACATGGGCTGCTAAGAGCTGATCATTGTAGTGTATATACCAATAGTACATACATCTAAAAGCTGTGTATTGTACGAGTACGAATACGGGTGCATACGAGTAGAATTGTTGATGAAACTGAACGAGGATGTAATTGTAAGCATTTTTGTTAAGTAGAAGTATTTTGATAAGTGTATTTAAGTCTTTCAAAAGTGTATAAATACATATTAAAACACTACATGTATATATATTTTAACTGAGTCGTTAAGTCATCGTTAGTCGTTACATGTAAGTGTTGTTTTGAAACCTTTAGGTTAACGATCTTGTTAAATGTTGTTAACCCAATGTTTATAATATTAAATGAGATTTTAAATTATTATATTATCATGATATTATCATGTATGAATATCTCTTAATATGATATATATACATTAAATGTCTTTACAACGATAATCGTTACATATATGTCTCGTTTAAAAATCATTAAGTTAGTAGTCTTGTTTTTACATATGTAGTTCATTGTTAATATACTTAATGATATGTTTACTTATCATAGTATCATGTTAACTATATATATATATATATATATATATATATATATCCATATATATGTCATCATCTAGTTTTTACAAGTTTTAACGTTCGTGAATCACCGGTCAACTTAGGTGGTCAATTGTCTATATGAAACATATTTTAATTAATCAAGTCTTAACAAGTTTGATTGCTTAACATGTTGGAAACATTTAATCATGTAAATATCAATCTCAATTAACATATATAAACATGGAAAAGTTCGGGTCACTACACTACAAGTCTTAATTCCCACTAACAGATCTGCCATAGCAGCATAAACTAAGTCTGAACTAACATCTAATCGCATTTAGTATATCTATCCAATACCTAAAGCATGGCACTACAACATTAATAACATGTCAACATGTTGCACGCATTACCAGTAACATGTCTAAATTAACATGACAAACCGGTTACAATAATTAAGCCACTATGCACCAATAAGAGGAAACTAGTCTAAGGCCATCTAAACAGTTTCCACTACATCAAATAAAAAATATCTAGCATACATTTCCACATTAATGACTTACTATACATAACTACTAATTATCAACTGTAATAATAAAATCACAAAAGTGTAATAAACACATACCGTTAGTCGAGTCGTCATATGTATCACCAGCTTCTGCCAACATATGGTATGCTCCAATTGTATCCACTGTGGGATTTCTTTTCTCTTGTCTGACCAGAGCAGAAGGTTACCCGGCTGATGAAATCTGTGCCCCAGACCCCGCCCCAAAACTACATCTCTGATTTGTTGAACACCAAAACGCTCCGTGTCCCATACACTGACATATCCAACCAAAACTGTCTCTGAAGGGTAACAACTAAACTTTCTAATCTATCTTACCCCAACTCACCTATTTTATAATCAAAGGAATCATATCTCAAAGTGGGGCGACCCGTACACGTCACACGCTACTCCTCTCATAGCACTCGTACCTTCCCATCTTGGTCCTTCTACTGAGTTTAAACCCATAGAAGTTCCTTAATTGTTGAATGATTTTAACCCGCAATACCTAGGGGGTCAACTACCCACCGACTGTCCAACTGAATCTCTTTTCCCGTATTATTATTATTATTACTATTTTATTATTATTATTATTATTATTATTATTATTATTATTATTATTATTATTATTATTATTATTATTATTATTATTATTATTATTATTATTATTATTATTATTATATTTTTTTACTCTCTGCAGTTTTACCTAATCAAAACTGAACACCCGCCCAACACTATCTAACCGTCAGATCCAAAGGTAGAATAGTTACTGTAACGACCCTACTTTTTCCGTTATCTTTTACCGTTAATTATTTAACGACCGTTAACTGTTATTCGTGCCACGTCATTTCTATGACCTATATTATTATTTTTGTAATAATATATTAATTATTATGTGTTAAATGAATATTTGTATTCATATTTTAAATCGTACGTTTCTACGTGTCGCGGATTTCTGTCCGGCGAATCTTTTCGGTTTTCAAACCAACGGTCGCGTTTTTGGGATATTTAAATCCTAATTATTTTAAATATGATATTTTAAGGTCATATAATTATATAGGGTATTTATATTTATTTTTCGTCGCGCGTTTATTATCTTTCCGGGTTTTTAATCGCGTAAGTGCGTTTTCGCGTTTCGGGACTCGTTCGGGCTTTCGGGCCATCAGGAATTAATCAATTAGCAAATTGGGCTAGTGGGGCCCACTCCACACACCCCCATTCAGCCGAAATTTCAAGGGGGGAGGGAGTATACTCCCCATTTTTCCCATATTTCATTTTATTTTTCACATTCCATTTTCTTTTATCAAAACCTAATTTCTTGTTTTGCTCTCTCTCCCTCCTTTTTGCTCTCTTGGCCGTCACCCACCACACCCATCATCATCATCATCTTGCTTCAACATATAGCTTGGATCAAGGATTAAAATGCATCAACGCGTTCCTCGTTCCGTTCTCTACGCGATTATACTTCTCGTTTCTTGATTAGGGTATAAACCCTAACCCTAGAACTTTTGATTTTTCATTATATTTCTGTATTTTGATTATATATTAATAGTATGATGATTACTTGTTGTTGTAATGGTGTTTGTATGCATAGAAATTACTCGAATACATATGTTTTCGGTTTGATATAATTGGGACAGCAGCTATTTCGTGTCTTTCTGTTATTGTGACTGTTATAAAAGTTAAAATAAAGTATATAAATGAGTTCCTCTCATCAAGACATTAATTTTAGACTCCGGATTCATACCGTTTCGATTCCCGGAACCCTAATTATGATCAAAGTGGTATTTTGTTAAGATTGAAATGTGATTTTGGTATGAACCAGGTTTGGTCCGACTTTGTGACCATATTTGGTGACTTTAGGGTGTGTTAGTGTGTTAGGACTGATGGTGGGGCGAACTTTCATGTTCGGGTCATCTCAATCCAAGCCACGAATCACCCGTTACGTCTAAAACACGTTTTTGATTGAATTAAAGTTCCAAGTAGTGTATTGGCTGTATATCACGACTTGTGGGCTGTTCTTGGTGTGTTCTTGAGGGTACCAAAGTGTCGGGTGGTTTGCTTAGGCGGAGATATATGTAAGGCTCGCCGAAAACCGACACCCGGGGCTCAAGATACGACCCGATGAACTTTTGATTTAAAACTTGGGATTTATTATTAAACTTATGATATAAATAATGGATTTCATTATCATTTAATTACTTATGATCTAAAAATTAATTATTATTATTATTTAAGACTTATGATATATATTTATTATATCATTTAATTAATACTTATGATTTAATTAACATTTTAATTAAACTTGTGATTAATAATACTTTCATTATTAATGGAAAATACTTATGATAAGTATTAAATAAGACTTATAATAAGGATTAATTAATTATTTAATTATTATAAGGCTTAGTTATTATTTAATTATAATTTAATTATTAAATACTTATGATTTAATGATTATAATTAGAAACTTATGATATGATTAATAATTCATTATTAATTAATAATACTTATGATATAATTTAAAAATTTATTATTAATGAATAATACTTATATTATGACTAATATTTAATTAATTAATTAAATGCTTATGTTATATTAATTATATCATTTAAACTTATATTAACTTTAATAATTCATTTTAATTTAATTAAACTTATGTTATGACATAATTAGACATATTTAACTTTAATAAATGTTATAACTTATATTATTATTATAACTTACACTTTTAAAATTAACGTTGACTATGTTTGACCAAGGTTGACTTTTGAGTTGACTTTCGGTGGACTTTGACTTTCAGTTGACTTCTGTTGACTTTCTAAATAAGGAAACTTTCCTAACTTCAAAACTTTCTAAAAATAGAACTTTCTAAATTTAGAAACTTTCCAAAAATAGAAACTTTCCAAAAATAGAAACTTTCCAAAAATAGAAACTTTCCTAAAATAGAAAACTTTCCAAAAATGGAAACCTGCTAAAAATAGAAACTTTCTAAAAATAGAAAGTGTGTGTCCGTATGCTGTTCCAGTCAAACCGATGCTTGCCGAGTGTTATTCTATGTCTACTTGCAACATGTACAATAGCTATCATACTAAGACTTGACCTAAGTTAGTTATTTATATCGACCTGCTTTATTTATAGGTCGGCGTTGTGATCATTCCTGATCACTTTACTTCATTTGCTGTTCGCATGTTTGTGTGGTTACTTCGTTTGCTATTAAGGTGAGTTATAGTCCCATTTTCTATTTTAAATCTTTTGGGATGAGAATACATGCAATTTATTTTATATTTTGGACACAAGTGGAAGTTGGTTTAAATTATTCATTGTGAGTCGAACAAAAATATTCCCTAATCTGGTAATTGTAATCACTGGTTTCTACTGGTGAACGCGAATCCTATGGATAGATCTATCGGGTTTGACAACCCCATTTCGAGCTAGTCGCGCTAGCAATTTATAATCGGAATGTTTAGTACTTCGTATTTTGTTGTAGATACACTTGTTCGGTGTATATTATTTATTGTGTTTGGCAAGGGTAAATAAATGGTTAAGTGGTTACCAGGTGGCTCACGGAAAATGGAATAATGTTTTATTATATGTTTTCTAGCATATAATTTGGTGGTTCAAAAAGGAGTTTTTATGTTTTCAAACATAAATTTTTATTGTTTAAATTAAATATTGTTTGCAATATTAAACCTATAATTCACTCAACATTTTTGTTGACAGTTACTCGCATGTTTTATTCTCAGGTTCATGATTGATTGCTTCCGCTGTGCTTAGAGAGTCTGCATATTTATGATGGCAGCTTTTGTTAAACATTAACTTGCATTCTATTTTGTTACATTAAAAAGTGGTTGTTTGTTGACTTTATTTTGGTCAACTTTTGGTTAAAGTATTATTGTATAGTTTTTCTAAACTTATACATTTTAGTAGATTTCCTTTATAGGAAATCATTTTTAAATAAAGAATGCAAGGTTGTTTTATTAAATTCATATAGAGTTTCGATCAAGCTGTGGGACCAAGTGACGGAGCCGTTAAGTGTTTTGACGGAGTCGTCACAGTTGGTATCAGAGCTCTGGTTGTAGGGAATTAGGCTGCATTGATGTCGTTACCCGGGTCAATAGGGTGCATTAGTGAGTCTAGTCTACAGCCCGACCTATTATATATTATTATATGTGATTATTTGTATCGTATTGGTATGTATATGGTTATCATACATACATTTCTATTATGTTCTGAATCCGGGAGGAACTCCCATTCTGATTTAAACGTATTCTCCGACTCATGCGAGTTCATCTTTTATAGGAACGCCTCGGTTAGTGAAACCGAGGGGGTGACATTCTTGACTTCTGAAATTCTCGACATTTCTATGTCATAATTTGTGTTTATTGATATAACATTTGAGTTACATTAGGTGTTCTAAAATTCTCGGCATTTCTATGTCATCTATTATGGTTATGTATATTACATTTGAGTTATATTACACGAGATGTCATTCTTGACTTCCAAAGGCTCGGCATTTCAATGTCAGCTATTGTGTTTGGGTATATAACATTTTTGTTACATTACATGCCATTGTGCCGTTGTGCCTATGTGCTTTGGTTTTTGAACCGAAAAACGTCATCCTTGACTTTTAGAGATTCTTGGTACTTCGAAGACATTTTCATGTCACCATTACTCCTATTCATTACTTTCGATGTCTTTGTCTCTTGTGCTATCCTTAGCACATTGTTAAGAAATTGTTTTAGGGAAATCGTGTTGAAATTCGAGGTTGACCACGTGTCCTGACCTTATGTAGTGATGTTGGAATGGAACTATGAGTTAGTGAAATATAATGGCGTCAGGCCAACGTGATTATATTACTTTAATTCATAAAAAGTCCCAATATTGTGACATGAGGAATAGAAAGCGAGTCAAAGAAAATTTGTACACCACTCATTCGGAAATTCTAACGTTATTACCTGAGTAAGGAAGATACTCATTATCTTATTTGTTGATATACGAGAGACTCGTCTTAACCGAACTACTTACCCTATGTTTTGTCATTCATAACTCGCTTGTTAGTGACAGCTTCGCACGTGAAGAGTTTTGGCCCAAGGACTTATGTCCTGACAATAGTCAAAACAATATTTAACTCATTGGTTTTCATGACCTCGTAGCATTTATTGATTAGATGTCGCAAGACGATTCAAGTCCATCACCCGAGCTTTAACGATCTTACTTCAACTCGTAACCTCTGTAATGCGGATACCCTGCTTTTCATTAAAATTTTTACACATTTGTGCAATTGGACGGTTCTCACGAGATTTATTGGCGAATAGAAGTAATGAAATATTTTGTCATGTATACGATTTATAAAATCATATATGTACGTATGAATTCAAATGGACTAATTTACCCTTACCTATTTTGGCTATTATACACTAAATTATACCTTCAAAATTATTTTAAAAACCACTCTTGTTGAGTTGTTTAGTTAACTCAAATTGATTTACGTAAAATGGTACACGTTGTACATACTTCTAAATTTACTAAGAGCTTCGTTCCATTTATGGGGTTACATCAGACGTTTCAAGCTTTTTCAAAACTCCTTTGATTGATTACATTAGAATTTTCGCATTACTCTACCGAGTGTTTGGATCACAGTTCTCCTCATCCTCCGTTTAAGGATGAAACTTACCATTAAGTTCATTGATAGAAACTCATACACCACTTTGGGGGCCGGCTTTGTAAATTTGTTGGAGAGTCTTTGCGCTCATTAGATTTTATCTCTTATGGTTGGACATGGCCGAAACGCGGACCGATAAATCAATTTTCTGGGGTACCCTCGATGGTCACCTTATTGTAGAAAAGGCGCTAGGCGGGTTCTACCCCAGCTGTTGTTATAATGGGTATCATGGATATATATTACTCTAGACCGTTTGAGGAGTTTCTACTCTCAATTTTCGCTGTCAACCGCAACACCCTCGTAAACATCAATCCTAGGATTCGATACTTTAGGGTGCACGAAATTATTTTTGGAGATTCATCTCACCTGGAGTCGGCCATTCTTTATAACCCATGATTCGCGTTCTTTTCATCCGCACATAAATTTAAGAATATGGATGAATCCTAGACTTCCTCGCTCATTGTACACGGAAGTTCACTCTCGTTGAATTATCACACCTTTCATACGTCTTCCTTTCGGAAATATAATGAAAATTTACTTTGGAGTCCATGATCCTCGTTAACTCCTTTGAGAGAATTGCCTTAAATATCTATGCCACAGATGTGACTACTCCATATTTATTTCTTCCTTCATATTGCAACTTTATTTCATCCGTTCCAGTTCGTCCCCTTGGGGAGCTCCCGTTTTGTTCGATGAGAAGAAAGATGGTTCATTTCGTTTGTGTATTGATTATCGTGAATTGAACGAGCTTACTGTTAAAAACCGTTACCCTCTTCCGAGAATTGATGATCTGTTTCAAGGTTCGTCCGTTTATTATAAGATTGATCTTCGTTCCGGCTATCATCAGTTGCGTGTTAAAGAAACTGATATTCCGAAAACCGCTTTCCGTACCCGTTATGGTCACTGCGAATTTCTTGTTATAACGTTCAGATTAACAAATGCACCTGCTGTGTTCATGGACCTCATGAACCGTGTGTGTAGACCCTATCTGGACAAATTCGTTACTGTTTTCATCGACCACATCCTTATTTATTCTAAGAGTGATGAAGGGCGAAGAACATTTGAAGTTAGTGCTTGATCTGTTGAGGAAAGAAGAGTTGTACGCTAAGTTCTCTAAGTGTGCTTTCTGGTTAAGAGAAGTTCAATTTCCTCGGACATATTGTTAGTAAATAGGGAATACAAGTTGATTCTGCTAAGATTGAGGCGATTGAAAAGTGGGAAGTTCCGAAAACTCCTACTCAGATTCGCCAGTTTCTAGGATTAGCAGGCTATTATAGAAGGTTCATTCAAGATTTTTCACGAGTAGCGAAACCTCTGACTGCTTTAACGCATAAGGGGAAGAAGTACGAGTGGAAGAGTGAACAAGAGTCTGCTTTCCAAACTCTGAAGAAGAAGTTAACTTCTGCACCGATATTATCACTACCTGAGGGTAATGATGATTTTGTTATCTATTGTGATGCTTCGTGTCAAGACTTTGGTTGTGTTTTGATGCAACGAAAGAAAGTTATTGCGTACGCGTCACGTCAGTTGAAGATTCACGAGCAGAATTACGTAACCCATGATTTAGAGTTGAGAGCTGTTGTGTTTGCGCTTAAGATTTGCAGACATTATCTATATGGGGTCAAAGGTACATTGTACACTGATCACAAAAGTCTTCAACATATTCTTGATCAGAAACAGTTAAATATGAGGCAACGAAGATGGGTTGAGACGTTAAATGATTATGATTGCGAACTTTTATATCATCCGGGAAAGGCCAATGATGTGGCTGATGCATTAAGTCGTAAAGAAAGGGCTGAACCTCGCAGGTTTAGGGCCTTGAATATGACAATTCAAACAAACCTCGCTAGGTAGATCCTTGAGGCACAATAAGAAGCCTTGAAGGAGGAAAATTTTGTAACGGGAAGGTCCGAGGCTTGAGTAAACAGTTAGAGGTACAAACCGATGGCACTCGGTATTTTTACGGGATACCTTTGGGTTCCGAAGTTTGGTGATCTACGAAACTTGTTTTAGATGAGGCTCATAAGTATGGGTACTCTATTCATCCTGGTTCAGGAAAGATGTATCATGATCTTAAGGAGCTGTATTGGTGGCCTAATTTGAAAGCTGATATGGCTACGTATGTGGTTAACTGTTTGACCTGTGCTAAGGTTAAGGCTGAACATTAGAAACCGTCTGGACTTTTGGTGCAACCTGAGATTCCCGAGTGGAAGTGGGAAGGTATTACAATGGATTTTATTACGAAGTTATTATGAGTTGTGGGTGGTTACGACGCCATTTGGGTGATTGTGACCGACTCACAAAATCAGCTCATTTCTTACCGATTAAGGAAACTGATTCGAGGGAGAAGCTTACCCGTTTATAATTGAAGGAAATTGTTTTGAGGCATGGTGTTCCCGTATCTATTATTTCGGATCAAGACAGTCGATTTACGGCGAGGTTTTGGCAGTCTTTACAAGATGCTTTGGGAACTAAATTGGATATGAGCACCGCTTATCATCCACCGTCGGACGGTCAGAATTAAAGGACCATCCAAACGTTAGAAGGCATGTTGAGGGCGTGCGTAATTGATTTTGGTAATTGTAGGGATAGATACTTGTCGTTGGCTAAGCTTTCTTATAACAACAGCTATCATGCAAGTATTAAAGCCGCACCGTTTGAAGCTCTGTATGGTAGAAAGTGTAGGTCTCCTGTCTGTTGGAATGAGGTTGGGGATGCTCAACTCACAGGTCCAGACATTATTCATGAGACTACCGAGAAGATCGTACAGATTAAGGAAGGATTGAGAACCGTCAGAAGTCGGCAAAAGAGCTATGCCAATAAGAGAAGGAACGATATTGAATTTCAGGTCGGTGATCATGTTATGTTGAAGGTATTGCCTTGGAAGGGCGTGATACGTTTTGGTAAAAGGGGGAAAGTTGACTCCTCGATTTGTTGGACCTTTTGAAATTATTGAGAGAGTTGGACCCGTGGCTTATCGTTTGAAATTGCCACAAAAACTCAGTGCTGTTCACGATGTTTTCCATATTTCGAATTTAAAGAAGTGCTTGGCTGAATTTGATCAGACTATTCCTTTGGAGGAACTTCATGTTGATAAACAACTCCATTTTATTGAGGAACCTGTCGAGATTATGGATCGAGAGGTTAAGACTCTTAAGCAGAGTAGAATTCCTATTGTTCGAGCTAGATGGAACGCCAGGCGCGATCCCGAGTTCACTTGGGAGCGTGAAGGTTAGATAAGGCAGAAGTACCCGCATTTGTTCCCAAATGATGAGAAAACCCCTGCACCTGCTTAAATTTCGGGACGAAATTTCCGTAACGGGAAGGTACTGTAACGACCCTACTTTTTCCGTTATCTTTTACCGTTAATTATTTAACGACCGTTAACTGTTATTCGTGCCACGTCATTTCTATGACCTATATTATTATTTTTGTAATAATATATTAATTATTATGTGTTAAATGAATATTTGTATTCATATTTTAAATCGTACGTTTCTACGTGTCGCGGATTTCTGTCCGGCGAATCTTTTCGGTTTTCAAACCAACGGTCGCGTTTTTGGGATATTTAAATCCTAATTATTTTAAATATGATATTTTAAGGTCATATAATTATATAGGGTATTTATATTTATTTTTCGTCGCGCGTTTATTATCTTTCCGGGTTTTTAATCGCGTAAGTGCGTTTTCGCGTTTCGGGACTCGTTCGGGCTTTCGGGCCATCAGGAATTAATCACTTAGCAAATTGGGCTAGTGGGGCCCACTCCACACACCCCCATTCAGCCGAAATTTCAAGGGGGGAGGGAGTATACTCCCCATTTTTCCCATATTTCATTTTATTTTTCACATTCCATTTTCTTTTATCAAAACCTAATTTCTTGTTTTGCTCTCTCTCCCTCCTTTTTGCTCTCTTGGCCGTCACCCACCACACCCATCATCATCATCATCTTGCTTCAACATATAGCTTGGATCAAGGATTAAAATGCATCAACGCGTTCCTCGTTCCGTTCTCTACGCGATTATACTTCTCGTTTCTTGATTAGGGTATAAACCCTAACCCTAGAACTTTTGATTTTTCATTATATTTCTGTATTTTGATTATATATTAATAGTATGATGATTACTTGTTGTTGTAGTGGTGTTTGTATGCATAGAAATTACTCGAATACATATGTTTTCGGTTTGATATAATTGGGACAGCAGCTATTTCGTGTCTTTCTGTTATTGTGACTGTTATAAAAGTTAAAATAAAGTATATAAATGAGTTCCTCTCATCAAGACATTAATTTTAGACTCCGGATTCATACCGTTTCGATTCCCGGAACCCTAATTATGATCAAAGTGGTATTTTGTTAAGATTGAAATGTGATTTTGGTATGAACCAGGTTTGGTCCGACTTTGTGACCATATTTGGTGACTTTAGGGTGTGTTAGTGTGTTAGGACTGATGGTGGGGCGAACTTTCATGTTCGGGTCATCTCAATCCAAGCCACGAATCACCCGTTACGTCTAAAACACGTTTTTGATTGAATTAAAGTTCCAAGTAGTGTATTGGCTGTATATCACGACTTGTGGGCTGTTCTTGGTGTGTTCTTGAGGGTACCAAAGTGTCGGGTGGTTTGCTTAGGCGGAGATATATGTAAGGCTCGCCGAAAACCGACACCCGGGGCTCAAGATACGACCCGATGAACTTTTGATTTAAAACTTGGGATTTATTATTAAACTTATGATATAAATAATGGATTTCATTATCATTTAATTACTTATGATCTAAAAATTAATTATTATTATTATTTAAGACTTATGATATATATTTATTATATCATTTAATTAATACTTATGATTTAATTAACATTTTAATTAAACTTGTGATTAATAATACTTTCATTATTAATGGAAAATACTTATGATAAGTATTAAATAAGACTTATAATAAGGATTAATTAATTATTTAATTATTATAAGGCTTAGTTATTATTTAATTATAATTTAATTATTAAATACTTATGATTTAATGATTATAATTAGAAACTTATGATATGATTAATAATTCATTATTAATTAATAATACTTATGATATAATTTAAAAATTTATTATTAATGAATAATACTTATATTATGACTAATATTTAATTAATTAATTAAATGCTTATGTTATATTAATTATATCATTTAAACTTATATTAACTTTAATAATTCATTTTAATTTAATTAAACTTATGTTATGACATAATTAGACATATTTAACTTTAATAAATGTTATAACTTATATTATTATTATAACTTACACTTTTAAAATTAACGTTGACTATGTTTGACCAAGGTTGACTTTTGAGTTGACTTTCGGTGGACTTTGACTTTCAGTTGACTTCTGTTGACTTTCTAAATAAGGAAACTTTCCTAACTTCAAAACTTTCTAAAAATAGAACTTTCTAAATTTAGAAACTTTCCAAAAATAGAAACTTTCCAAAAATAGAAACTTTCCAAAAATAGAAACTTTCCAAAAATAGAAACTTTCCTAAAATAGAAAACTTTCCAAAAATGGAAACCTGCTAAAAATAGAAACTTTCTAAAAATAGAAAGTGTGTGTCCGTATGCTGTTCCAGTCAAACCGATGCTTGCCGAGTGTTATTCTATGTCTACTTGCAACATGTACAATAGCTATCATACTAAGACTTGACCTAAGTTAGTTATTTATATCGACCTGCTTTATTTATAGGTCGGCGTTGTGATCATTCCTGATCACTTTACTTCATTTGCTGTTCGCATGTTTGTGTGGTTACTTCGTTTGCTATTAAGGTGAGTTATAGTCCCATTTTCTATTTTAAATCTTTTGGGATGAGAATACATGCAATTTATTTTATATTTTGGACACAAGTGGAAGTTGGTTTAAATTATTCATTGTGAGTCGAACAAAAATATTCCCTAATCTGGTAATTGTAATCACTGGTTTCTACTGGTGAACGCGAATCCTATGGATAGATCTATCGGGTTTGACAACCCCATTTCGAGCTAGTCGCGCTAGCAATTTATAATCGGAATGTTTAGTACTTCGTATTTTGTTGTAGATACACTTGTTCGGTGTATATTATTTATTGTGTTTGGCAAGGGTAAATAAATGGTTAAGTGGTTACCAGGTGGCTCACGGAAAATGGAATAATGTTTTATTATATGTTTTCTAGCATATAATTTGGTGGTTCAAAAAGGAGTTTTTATGTTTTCAAACATAAATTTTTATTGTTTAAATTAAATATTGTTTGCAATATTAAACCTATAATTCACTCAACATTTTTGTTGACAGTTACTCGCATGTTTTATTCTCAGGTTCATGATTGATTGCTTCCGCTGTGCTTAGAGAGTCTGCATATTTATGATGGCAGCTTTTGTTAAACATTAACTTGCATTCTATTTTGTTACATTAAAAAGTGGTTGTTTGTTGACTTTATTTTGGTCAACTTTTGGTTAAAGTATTATTGTATAGTTTTTCTAAACTTATACATTTTAGTAGATTTCCTTTATAGGAAATCATTTTTAAATAAAGAATGCAAGGTTGTTTTATTAAATTCATATAGAGTTTCGATCAAGCTGTGGGACCAAGTGACGGAGCCGTTAAGTGTTTTGACGGAGTCGTCACAGTTGGTATCAGAGCTCTGGTTGTAGGGAATTAGGCTGCATTGATGTCGTTACCCGGGTCAATAGGGTGCATTAGTGAGTCTAGTCTACAGCCCGACCTATTATATATTATTATATGTGATTATTTGTATCGTATTGGTATGTATATGGTTATCATACATACATTTCTATTATGTTCTGAATCCGGGAGGAACTCCCATTCTGATTTAAACGTATTCTCCGACTCATGCGAGTTCATCTTTTATAGGAACGCCTCGGTTAGTGAAACCGAGGGGGTGACATTCTTGACTTCTGAAATTCTCGACATTTCTATGTCATAATTTGTGTTTATTGATATAACATTTGAGTTACATTAGGTGTTCTAAAATTCTCGGCATTTCTATGTCATCTATTATGGTTATGTATATTACATTTGAGTTATATTACACGAGATGTCATTCTTGACTTCCAAAGGCTCGGCATTTCAATGTCAGCTATTGTGTTTGGGTATATAACATTTTTGTTACATTACATGCCATTGTGCCGTTGTGCCTATGTGCTTTGGTTTTTGAACCGAAAAACGTCATCCTTGACTTTTAGAGATTCTTGGTACTTCGAAGACATTTTCATGTCACCATTACTCCTATTCATTACTTTCGATGTCTTTGTCTCTTGTGCTATCCTTAGCACATTGTTAAGAAATTGTTTTAGGGAAATCGTGTTGAAATTCGAGGTTGACCACGTGTCCTGACCTTATGTAGTGATGTTGGAATGGAACTATGAGTTAGTGAAATATAATGGCGTCAGGCCAACGTGATTATATTACTTTAATTCATAAAAAGTCCCAATATTGTGACATGAGGAATAGAAAGCGAGTCAAAGAAAATTTGTACACCACTCATTCGGAAATTCTAACGTTATTACCTGAGTAAGGAAGATACTCATTATCTTATTTGTTGATATACGAGAGACTCGTCTTAACCGAACTACTTACCCTATGTTTTGTCATTCATAACTCGCTTGTTAGTGACAGCTTCGCACGTGAAGAGTTTTGGCCCAAGGACTTATGTCCTGACAATAGTCAAAACAATATTTAACTCATTGGTTTTCATGACCTCGTAGCATTTATTGATTAGATGTCGCAAGACGATTCAAGTCCATCACCCGAGCTTTAACGATCTTACTTCAACTCGTAACCTCTGTAATGCGGATACCCTGCTTTTCATTAAAATTTTTACACATTTGTGCAATTGGGCGGTTCTCACGAGATTTATGGGCGAATAGAAGTAATGAAATATTTTGTCATGTATACGATTTATAAAATCATATATGTACGTATGAATTCAAATGGACTAATTTACCCTTACCTATTTTGGCTATTATACACTAAATTATACCTTCAAAATTATTTTAAAAACCACTCTTGTTGAGTTGTTTAGTTAACTCAAATTGATTTACGTAAAATGGTACACGTTGTACATACTTCTAAATTTACTAAGAGCTTCGTTCCATTTATGAGGTTACATCAGACGTTTCAAGCTTTTTCAAAACTCCTTTGATTGATTACATTAGAATTTTCGCATTACTCTACCGAGTGTTTGGATCACAGTTCTCCTCATCCTCCGTTTAAGGATGAAACTTACCATTAAGTTCATTGATAGAAACTCATACACCACTTTGGGGGCCGGCTTTGTAAATTTGTTGGAGAGTCTTTGCGCTCATTAGATTTTATCTCTTATGGTTGGACATGGCCGAAACGCGGACCGATAAATCAATTTTCTGGGGTACCCTCGATGGTCACCTTATTGTAGAAAAGGCGCTAGGCGGGTTCTACCCCAGCTGTTGTTATAATGGGTATCATGGATATATATTACTCTAGACCGTTTGAGGAGTTTCTACTCTCAATTTTCGCTGTCAACCGCAACACCCTCGTAAACATCAATCCTAGGATTCGATACTTTAGGGTGCACGAAATTATTTTTGGAGATTCATCTCACCTGGAGTCGGCCATTCTTTATAACCCATGATTCGCGTTCTTTTCATCCGCACATAAATTTAAGAATATGGATGAATCCTAGACTTCCTCGCTCATTGTACACGGAAGTTCACTCTCGTTGAATTATCACACCTTTCATACGTCTTCCTTTCGGAAATATAATGAAAATTTACTTTGGAGTCCATGATCCTCGTTAACTCCTTTGAGAGAATTGCCTTAAATATCTATGCCACAGATGTGACTACTCCATATTTATTTCTTCCTTCATATTGCAACTTTATTTCATCCGTTCCAGTTCGTCCCCTTGGGGAGCTCCCGTTTTGTTCGATGAGAAGAAAGATGGTTCATTTCGTTTGTGTATTGATTATCGTGAATTGAACGAGCTTACTGTTAAAAACCGTTACCCTCTTCCGAGAATTGATGATCTGTTTCAAGGTTCGTCCGTTTATTATAAGATTGATCTTCATTCCGGCTATCATCAGTTGCGTGTTAAAGAAACTGATATTCCGAAAACCGCTTTCCGTACCCGTTATGGTCACTGCGAATTTCTTGTTATAACGTTCAGATTAACAAATGCACCTGCTGTGTTCATGGACCTCATGAACCGTGTGTGTAGACCCTATCTGGACAAATTCGTTACTGTTTTCATCGACCACATCCTTATTTATTCTAAGAGTGATGAAGGGCGAAGAACATTTGAAGTTAGTGCTTGATCTGTTGAGGAAAGAAGAGTTGTACGCTAAGTTCTCTAAGTGTGCTTTCTGGTTAAGAGAAGTTCAATTTCCTCGGACATATTGTTAGTAAATAGGGAATACAAGTTGATTCTGCTAAGATTGAGGCGATTGAAAAGTGGGAAGTTCCGAAAACTCCTACTCAGATTCGCCAGTTTCTAGGATTAGCAGGCTATTATAGAAGGTTCATTCAAGATTTTTCACGAGTAGCGAAACCTCTGACTGCTTTAACGCATAAGGGGAAGAAGTACGAGTGGAAGAGTGAACAAGAGTCTGCTTTCCAAACTCTGAAGAAGAAGTTAACTTCTGCACCGATATTATCACTACCTGAGGGTAATGATGATTTTGTTATCTATTGTGATGCTTCGTGTCAAGACTTTGGTTGTGTTTTGATGCAACGAAAGAAAGTTATTGCGTACGCGTCACGTCAGTTGAAGATTCACGAGCAGAATTACGTAACCCATGATTTAGAGTTGAGAGCTGTTGTGTTTGCGCTTAAGATTTGCAGACATTATCTATATGGGGTCAAAGGTACATTGTACACTGATCACAAAAGTCTTCAACATATTCTTGATCAGAAACAGTTAAATATGAGGCAACGAAGATGGGTTGAGACGTTAAATGATTATGATTGCGAACTTTTATATCATCCGGGAAAGGCCAATGATGTGGCTGATGCATTAAGTCGTAAAGAAAGGGCTGAACCTCGCAGGTTTAGGGCCTTGAATATGACAATTCAAACAAACCTCGCTAGGTAGATCCTTGAGGCACAATAAGAAGCCTTGAAGGAGGAAAATTTTGTAACGGGAAGGTCCGAGGCTTGAGTAAACAGTTAGAGGTACAAACCGATGGCACTCGGTATTTTTACGGGATACCTTTGGGTTCCGAAGTTTGGTGATCTACGAAACTTGTTTTAGATGAGGCTCATAAGTATGGGTACTCTATTCATCCTGGTTCAGGAAAGATGTATCATGATCTTAAGGAGCTGTATTGGTGGCCTAATTTGAAAGCTGATATGGCTACGTATGTGGTTAACTGTTTGACCTGTGCTAAGGTTAAGGCTGAACATTAGAAACTTATGATATGATTAATAATTCATTATTAATTAATAATACTTATGATATAATTTAAAAATTTATTATTAATGAATAATACTTATATTATGACTAATATTTAATTAATTAATTAAATGCTTATGTTATATTAATTATATCATTTAAACTTATATTAACTTTAATAATTCATTTTAATTTAATTAAACTTATGTTATGACATAATTAGACATATTTAACTTTAATAAATGTTATAACTTATATTATTATTATAACTTACACTTTTAAAATTAACGTTGACTATGTTTGACCAAGGTTGACTTTTGAGTTGACTTTCGGTGGACTTTGACTTTCAGTTGACTTCTGTTGACTTTCTAAATAAGGAAACTTTCCTAACTTCAAAACTTTCTAAAAATAGAACTTTCTAAATTTAGAAACTTTCCAAAAATAGAAACTTTCCAAAAATAGAAACTTTCCAAAAATAGAAACTTTCCAAAAATAGAAACTTTCCTAAAATAGAAAACTTTCCAAAAATGGAAACCTGCTAAAAATAGAAACTTTCTAAAAATAGAAAGTGTGTGTCCGTATGCTGTTCCAGTCAAACCGATGCTTGCCGAGTGTTATTCTATGTCTACTTGCAACATGTACAATAGCTATCATACTAAGACTTGACCTAAGTTAGTTATTTATATCGACCTGCTTTATTTATAGGTCGGCGTTGTGATCATTCCTGATCACTTTACTTCATTTGCTGTTCGCATGTTTGTGTGGTTACTTCGTTTGCTATTAAGGTGAGTTATAGTCCCATTTTCTATTTTAAATCTTTTGGGATGAGAATACATGCAATTTATTTTATATTTTGGACACAAGTGGAAGTTGGTTTAAATTATTCATTGTGAGTCGAACAAAAATATTCCCTAATCTGGTAATTGTAATCACTGGTTTCTACTGGTGAACGCGAATCCTATGGATAGATCTATCGGGTTTGACAACCCCATTTCGAGCTAGTCGCGCTAGCAATTTATAATCGGAATGTTTAGTACTTCGTATTTTATTGTAGATACACTTGTTCGGTGTATATTATTTATTGTGTTTGGCAAGGGTAAATAAATGGTTAAGTGGTTACCAGGTGGCTCACGGAAAATGGAATAATGTTTTATTATATGTTTTCTAGCATATAATTTGGTGGTTCAAAAAGGAGTTTTTATGTTTTCAAACATAAATTTTTATTGTTTAAATTAAATATTGTTTGCAATATTAAACCTATAATTCACTCAACATTTTTGTTGACAGTTACTCGCATGTTTTATTCTCAGGTTCATGATTGATTGCTTCCGCTGTGCTTAGAGAGTCTGCATATTTATGATGGCAGCTTTTGTTAAACATTAACTTGCATTCTATTTTGTTACATTAAAAAGTGGTTGTTTGTTGACTTTATTTTGGTCAACTTTTGGTTAAAGTATTATTGTATAGTTTTTCTAAACTTATACATTTTAGTAGATTTCCTTTATAGGAAATCATTTTTAAATAAAGAATGCAAGGTTGTTTTATTAAATTCATATAGAGTTTCGATCAAGCTGTGGGACCAAGTGACGGAGCCGTTAAGTGTTTTGACGGAGTCGTCACAGTTACGTCCACCTGCACTTACTATTCTAACTCATATTACCTGACCGGAATCCCTTGGTAACTGACCTTACAACCTAGACATCAGTCCTTACAACTGTGACATATGTTTCTCAGATTCTTTACCTGATACACATCTGTACTCTGAAGCTCTGACTGTTCCAGGGGTGTTGGGGGTCACAGCGTCACCGTCACTATCAACAATACCTGTACTGCACAACATCTCACACCAAAGCTTAGTATAACACTGGTTAGCAACTAACAACTAACACCGTTATACATATCTCATTCACTTAACCCATCCCCAAGATATGTTTGACTCGACACACGATTTGGGAACATGTCACTTTCGTGAACACGCTGCCAAATTCACGCTCTGATACCACAATTGTAACACCCTATTATTTTTTTTTAAGTCACAGCGGAAGTCCTATTATAAAATATGACACGTAATACAAACGACACCTGTATTACATTACCTTAATATCATATCAAATATTAAAGTCTGTTACATATATAAAAACCATGTGATACGTTAAGCAAAGACACCAGTAACAAAAGACACGACATCAGAGTTTCGACTTGTCAAACATATCATCCCGCATCCCATCTTCACCCTGGTATCTAGCAAGCAATCGTACTGAACCTGCAAGGGTGGAAATGTAGGGGATTAGCACAACTGCTAAGCGAATGGAACTATCTAACAGCTAAGCATACAGTATCAAACATGCCAGGTCATCTATTGCTACATTAGTCAGCAAATAACTAATAGCAACACAAGGATCGGCGGCTTGTACGGGCACACGACTCGTAGCTGATCGGGCTACAGTCTACCGATAGTCCCTCCTACCGGATCACCTGCATAACCGTCCAGACATAATGCGTGCGTCCTTCTATGCTATACTGAACATCCGTAGGACTTGGACCCAACCTAGCCTGGCCTCGGTTGACCTCGTGCGGACCCCATCTAGCCTAGCCTCAGTAGAATCCCCTGCTAGCCTAGCCTCACTTGTAGTGACCCGAACTTTTCCATGTTTATATATATTAATTGAGATTGATATTTACATGATTAAATGTTTCCAACATGTTAAGCAATCAAACTTGTTAAGACTTGATTAATTGAAATATGTTTCATATAGACAATTGACCACCCAAGTTGACCGGTGATTCACGAACGTTAAAACTTGTAAAAACTATATGATGACATATATATGGATATATATATAGTTAACATGATACTATGATAGGTAAACATATCATTAAGTATATTAACAATGAACTACATATGTAAAAACAAGACTACTAACTTAATGATTTTTAAACGAGACATATATGTAACGATTATCGTTGTAAAGACATTTAATGTATATATATCATATTAAGAGATATTCATACATGATAATATCATGATAATATAATAATTTAAAATCTCATTTGATATTATAAACATTGGGTTAACAACATTTAACAAGATCGTTAACCTAAAGGTTTCAAAACAACACTTACATGTAACGACTAACGATGACTTAACGACTCAGTTAAAATGTATATACATGTAGTGTTTTAATATGTATTTATATACTTTTGAAAGACTTCAATACACTTATCAAAATACTTCTACTTAACAAAAATGCTTACAATTACATCCTCGTTCAGTTTCATCAACAATTCTACTCGTATGCACCCGTATTCGTACTCGTACAATACACAGCTTTTAGATGTATGTACTATTGGTATATACACTCCAATGATCAGCTATTAGCAGCCCATGTGAGTCACCTAAAACATGTGGGAACCATCATTTGGCAACTAGCATGAAATATCTCATAAAATTACAAAAATATGAGTAATCATTCATGACTTATTTACATGAAAACAAAATTACATATCCTTTATATCTAATCCATACACCAACGACCAAAAACACCTACAAACACTTTCATTCTTCAATTTTCTTCATCTAATTGATCTCTCTCAAGTTCTATCTTCAAGTTCTAAGTGTTCTTCATAAATTCTACAAGTTCTAGTTACATAAAATCAAGAATACTTTCAAGTTTGCTAGCTCACTTCCAATCTTGTAAGGTGATCATCCAACCTCAAGAAATCTTTGTTTCTTACAGTAGATTATCATTCTAATACAAGGTAATAATCATATTAAAACTTTGGTTCAATTTCTATAACTATAACAATCTTATTTCAAGTGATGATCTTACTTGAACTTGTTTTCGTGTCATGATTCTGCTTCAAGAACTTCGAGCCATCCAAGGATCCGTTGAAGCTAGATCTATTTTTCTCTTTTTCAGTAGGTTTATCCAAGGAACTTAAGGTAGTAATGATGTTCATAACATCATTCAATTCATACATATAAAGCTATCTTATTCGAAGGTTTAAACTTGTAATCACTAGAACATAGTTTAGTTAATTCTAAACTTGTTCGTAAACAAAAGTTAATCCTTCTAAATTGAATTTTAAAATCAACTAAACACATGTTCTATATCTATATGATATGCTAACTTAATGATTTAAAACCTGGAAACACAAAAAACACCGTAAATCGGATTTACGCCGTCGTAGTAACACCGCGGGCTGTTTTGGGTTAGTTAATTAAAAACTATGATAAACTTTGATTTAAAAGTTGTTATTCTGAGAAAATGATTGTTATTATGAACATGAAACTATATCCAAAAATTATGGTTAAACTCAAAGTGGAAGTATGTTTTCTAAAATGGTCATCTAGACGTCGTTCTTTCGACTGAAATGACTACCTTTACAAAAACGACTTGTAACTTATTTTTTCGACTATAAACCGATACTTTTTCTGTTTAGATTCATAAAATAGAGTTCAATATGAAACCATAGCAATTTGATTCACTCAAAACGGATTTAAAATGAAGAAGTTATGGGTAAAACAAGATTGGATAATTTTTCTCATTTTAGCTACGTGAAAATTGGTAACAAATCTATTCCAACCATAACTTAATCAACTTGTATTGTATATTATGTAATCTTGAGATACCATAGACACGTATACAATGTATCGACCTATCATGTCGACACATCTATATATATTTCGGAACAACCATAGACACTCTATATGTGAATGTTGGAGTTAGCTATACAGGGTTGAGGTTGATTCCAAAATATATATAGTTTGAGTTGTGATCAATACTGAGATACGTATACAATGGGTCGTGGATTGATTCAAGATAATATTTATCGATTTATTTCTGTACATCTAACTGTGGACAACTAGTTGTAGGTTACTAACGAGGACAGCTGACTTAATAAACTTAAAACATCAAAATATATTAAAAGTGTTGTAAATATATTTTGAACATACTTTGATATATATGTATATATTGTTATAGGTTCGTGAATCAACCAGTGGCCAAGTCTTACTTCCCGATGAAGTAAAAATCTGTGAAAGTGAGTTATAGTCCCACTTTTAAAATCTAATATTTTTGGGATGAGAATACATGCAGGTTTTATAAATGATTTACAAAATAGACACAAGTACGTGAAACTACATTCTATGGTTGAATTATCGAAATCGAATATGCCCCTTTTTATTAAGTCTGGTAATCTAAGAATTAGGGAACAGACACCCTAATTGACGCGAATCCTAAAGATAGATCTATTGGGCCTAACAAACCCCATCCAAAGTACCGGATGCTTTAGTACTTCGAAATTTATATCATATCCGAAGGGTGTCCCGGAATGATGGGGATATTCTTATATATGCATCTTGTTAATGTCGGTTACCAGGTGTTCACCATATGAATGATTTTTATCTCTATGTATGGGATGTGTATTGAAATATGAAATCTTGTGGTCTATTATTATGATTTGATATATATATATATATATATATATATATATATATATATATATATATATATATATATAGGTTAAACCTATAACTCACCAATATTTTTGTTGACGTTTTAAGCATGTTTATTCTCAGGTGATTATTAAGAGCTTCCGCTGTCGCATCCTTAAATAAGGACGAGATTTGGAGTCCATGCTTGTATGATATTGTGTAAAAACTGCATTCAAGAAACTTATTTTGTTGTAACATATTTGTATTGTAAACCATTATGTAATGGTCGTGTGTAAACAGGATATTTTAGATTATCATTATTTGATAATCTACGTATAGCATTTTAAAACCTTTATCTATGAAATAAAGGTTATGGTTTGTTTTAAAAATGAATGCAGTCTTTGAAAAACGTCTCATATAGAGGTCAAAACCTCGCAACGAAATCAATTAATATGGAACGTTTTTAATCAATAAGAACGGGACATTTCAGTTGGTATCCGAGCGTTGGTCTTAGAGAACCAGAATTTTGCATTAGTGTGTCTTATCGAGTTTGTTAGGATGCATTAGTGAGTCTGGACTTCGACCGTGTTTACTTGAAAAATAATTGCTTAACAAATTTTGTTGGAAACTATATATTTTTAACATGTGAATATTATGTGATATATTAATCTCTTAACGCGTTTGATATTATGTGATAGATGTCTACCTCTAGAACAAGTCCCATTGACTCACCTAATAATAATGAAGAGTCAAATGTAAATTGGAATGATTCGTGGACTGATTCACAAGTTCCCGAAGAGGAACCGGAAGAAGAGTCGGAACCGGAAGAAGAATCGGAACCGGATGAAGAATCGGAACCGGATGAAGAAATAGAACCGGTGGGGGAAATAATAAAATGGTTAAGTAAAAGAAAATCCTCAACCAACCGACCAAGGTTAATTATGGTCAATGGTGTTTCCGCCAAGGAAGCAAAATATTGGGAGGATTACCAATTCTCCGATGAATCGGATTCCGACGAGAATTCCGATGATATTATAGAAATTACCCCAACTGAATTTAAAAAGGCAAAAGAAAATAATAAGGGAAAGGGCATAAAAATAGAGAAATCTAATTCCAACCCCGATGAACTTTATATGTATCGTCAACCCCCGAAGTCCTTAAGTTGTAACATTGACCCGGGAACCTCTAAACCACCAGGTTTTTCTAAACTAATGTGGAAAACGACGGCTCGTATTAGGGGAACATCATATACCCCTAGAAACTTGGCAAAACGAACCAAAACTGAAGAAGAAGAAACAAGCGAGTCGGAATAAGATAGTTGTATTCGTGTGGTGTAATATATGTAATATAGTGTGCTTATACTTTATGATATATGTAAAAATTGCTTGTATTAATAAGTATTTTTTTTATGAATCTAACTCTTGTCTATTTTACAGTATAAAAACACAAAATGGATAGACAACCCAATATTTTAAGAGACCTACCCGGAGACATGATTGATGAAATCTTGTCTAGAGTCGGTCAGAATTCGTCGGCACAACTATTTAAGGCGAGATCAGTTTGTAAGACATTCGAAGAACGTTCCAAGAATGCCTTGGTTTATAAAAGGCTTTCGTTCGAAAGATGGGGGATATCACATTGGGAAATCCATAAGTTACGATGTGTTTACTTTGACGCATATATTGCGGGGAACCCAAATGCTATTTTATGCAATGGGTTAAGAAATTATTTTGACTCAATATATCCGAATATTGGACTTCGTGATTTAGAAAAAGCGGCTAACATGCAACATAAAGAAGCATGTTATGCTTACGGATTAGTAATGTTCGCTTCTCACCAAAGTGAGAACAAGAACATCGGGCTACAACTATTAAACAAAACGTTTCCACAAGTGACGGAGTCGGTAATTGGGGTAAGAAATGAGGTTTTTAGATTGTTACGGGACTGTTGGACATTACGTAACCCTCGTCCCTTTGACGACGTTACAACACGCTGTCTTATCAACGGCCATAACTGTTATGTTCCACAAAACCAAGGATGGGAAGTAATCCTAGTAAAACCAGAATGCATGACTTGTTTCTGGACGTATGAATTACGTGTCTTTATTGCCTTTGCTGAACGACTTGTGTACTAGCTAGAATTTTCTTCACAACCATCTTGTATCAAATTTATTGTGTGCTATATTTCATGCTATATGTAAAATAAGCGGTATTGTAAGTTTGTAAAATATTGTGTAAAAGTTTGAACGCGAAATATTATTATAATCAGTTTTTCATATAGAATTGTAGTAGTTGAATTGTATATTAGCTACTAAGTATGAACTTAACGGGTAGGTACTACCCGAATTTAAACTTATAAAACGCTAATATGAAGAAAAAGCTTTTATAAATGAGTTCATATTATGCTACGAAATACTATTAACTACTCTTAATATTCTGTATGATTAACTTGTTCCATTTGACTATTTTGAAGGAAATGGCACCGACTACTCGACACACCGTGAATATGAATGAAGAGGAATTCCGTACTTTTCTAGCTTCAAACATAGCCGCAGTACAGGCTGCGCTACATACCAACAATAACCTTGGATCTAGCAGTACAGGAAATCGTGTAGGATGCACCTACAAAGAATTCACTGCCTGCAAACCTTTGGAATTTGATGGAACCGAAGGACCGATCGGATTGAAACGGTGGACTGAGAAGGTCGAATCGGTGTTTGCCATAAGTAAGTGTACTGAAGAGGACAAAGTGAAGTACGCTACGCATACCTTCACAGGTTCTGCGTTAACATGGTGGAATACCTATCTAGAGCAAGTGGGACAAGACGATGCGTACGCACTACCGTGGTCAGCATTCAAGCACTTGATGAACGAGAAGTACCGTCCCAGAACCGAGGTCAATAAGCTCAAGACAGAACTTAGAGGGTTACGAACCCAAGGATTTGATATTACCACGTACGAAAGACGATTCACAGAATTGTGCCTATTGTGTCCGGGAGCATTCGAAGATGAGGAAGAGAAGATCGACGCATTTGTGAAAGGATTACCGGAAAGAATCCAAGAAGATATAAGTTCACACGAGCCCGCCTCCATACAACAGGCATGTAGAATGGCTCACAAACTAGTGAACCAGATTGAAGAAAGAATTAAAGAACAGACGGCTGAAGAGGCCAATGTGAAGCAAGTCAAAAGAAAGTGGGAGGAAAACGGTGATAAGAATCACCAATACAACAACAACAACAATTACAATAATAATCGCAACAATTATCCCAACAATCGCAACATCAATCGCAACTACAACAAACGGCCCAACAACAACAACAACAACAGCAACTACAACAATCATCCCAATAACAATAACAACCGCAACAACAACAACAATCAGAAGCAGCTATGCCAAAGGTGTGAAAAGTATCACTCGGGGTTCTGCACCAAATTTTGCAACAAGTGTAAAAGAAATGGTCATAGCGCGGCGAAGTGTGAGGTCTACGGACCAGGGGTTAACAGAATGAAAGGAACAAATGGTGTCGGAACGAGTAATGGCGGAGCAAGTAGTGTCGGAGCAAGTTATGCCAATGTAGTTTGTTATAAATGTGGAAAACCGGGCCTCATTATTAGAAATTGCCCGAACCAGGAGAACACGAATGGACAAGGCCGCGGAAGAGTTTTCAATATTAATGCGGCAGAGGCACAGGAAGACCCGGAGCTTGTTACGGGTACGTTTCTTATTGACAATAAATCTGCTTACGTTTTATTTGATTCGGGTGCGGATAGAAGCTATATGAGTAGAGATTTTTGTGCTAAATTAAGTTGTCCATTGACGCCTTTGGATAGTAAATTTTTACTCGAATTAGCAAATGGTAAATTAATTTCAGCAGATAATATATGTCGGAATCGAGAAATTAAACTGGTTAGCGAAACATTTAAGATTGATTTGATACCAGTAGAGTTAGGGAGTTTTGATGTGATAATCGGTATGGACTGGTTGAAAGAAGTGAAAGCAGAGATCGTTTGTTACAAAAATGCAATTCGCATTATACGAGAAAAAGGAAAACCCTTAATGGTGTACGGAGAAAAGGGCAACACGAAGCTACATCTTATTAGTAATTTGAAGGCACAAAAACTAATAAGAAAAGGTTGCTATGCCGTTCTAGCACACGTCGAGAAAGTACAAACTGAAGAAAAGAGCATCAATGATGTTCCCATTGCAAAAGAATTTCCCGATGTATTTCCGAAAGAATTACCGGGATTACCCCCACATCGATCCGTTGAATTTCAAATAGATCTTGTACCAGGAGCTGCACCAATAGCTCGTGCTCCTTACAGACTCGCACCCAGCGAGATGAAAGAACTGCAAAGCCAATTACAAGAACTTTTAGAGCGTGGTTTCATTCGACCAAGCACATCACCGTGGGGAGCTCCTGTTTTGTTTGTCATGAAGAAAGATGGTACATTCAGGTTGTGTATCGACTACCGAGAGTTGAACAAACTTACCATCAAGAACCGCTACCCACTACCGAGAATCGACGACTTATTTGATCAACTACAAGGCTCGTCTGTTTATTCAAAGATTGACTTACGTTCCGGGTATCATCAAATGCGGGTGAAAGAAGATGATATTCCAAAGACTGCTTTCAGAACACGTTACGGTCATTATGAGTTTATGGTCATGCCGTTTGGTTTAACTAATGCACCAGCTGTGTTCATGGACCTTATGAACCGAGTGTGTGGACCATACCTTGACAAGTTTGTCATTGTTTTCATTGATGACATACTTATTTACTCAAAGAATGACCAAGAACACGGTGAACATTTGAGAAAGGTGTTAGAAGTATTGAGGAAGGAAGAATTGTACGCTAAGTTTTCAAAGTGTGCATTTTGGTTGGAAGAAGTTCAATTCCTCGGTCACATAGTGAACAAAGAAGGTATTAAGGTGGATCCGGCAAAGATAGAAACTGTTGAAAAGTGGGAAACCCCGAAAACTCCGAAACACATACGCCAGTTTTTAGGACTAGCTGGTTACTATAGAAGGTTCATCCAAGACTTTTCCAGAATAGCAAAACCCTTGACTGCATTAACGCATAAAGGGAAGAAATTTGAATGGAATGATGAACAAGAGAAAGCGTTTCAGTTATTGAAGAAAAAGCTAACTACGGCACCTATATTGTCATTGCCTGAAGGGAATGATGATTTTGTGATTTATTGTGACGCATCAAAGCAAGGTCTCGGTTGTGTATTAATGCAACGAACGAAGGTGATTGCTTATGCGTCTAGACAATTGAAGATTCACGAACAAAATTATACGACGCATGATTTGGAATTAGGCGCGGTTATTTTTGCATTAAATACTTGGAGGCACTACTTATATGGGGTCAAAAGTATTATATATACCGACCACAAAAGTCTTCAACACATATTTAATCAGAAACAACTGAATATGAGGCAGCGTAGGTGGATTGAATTATTGAATGATTACGACTTTGAGATTCGTTACCACCCGGGGAAGGCAAATGTGGTAGCCAATGCCTTGAGCAGGAAGGACAGAGAACCCATTCGAGTAAAATCTATGAATACAAGGAGTTTTAAAAGAGGGAAATTTAAAGGATGAAATACCCAAAGGATCGGAGAAGCATCTTAATATTCGGGAAGACGGAACCCGGTATAGGGCTGAAAGGATTTGGGTACCAAAATTTGGAGATATGAGAGAAATGGTACTTAGAGAAGCTCATAAAACCAGATACTCAATACATCCTGGAACGGGGAAGATGTACAAGGATCTCAAGAAACATTTTAGGTGGCCGGGTATGAAAGCCGATGTTGCTAAATACGTAGGAGAATGTTTGACGTGTTCTAAGGTCAAAGCTGAGCATCAGAAACCATCAGGTATACTTGAACAACCCGAAATCCCGGAATGGAAATGGGAAAACATTACCATGGATTTCATCACTAAATTGCCAAGGACTGCAAGTGGTTTTGATACTATTTGGGTAATAGTTGATCGTCTTACCAAATCAGCACACTTCCTGCCAATAAGAGAAGATGACAAAATGGAGAAGTTAGCACGACTGTATTTGAAGGAAGTCGTCTCCAGACATGGAATACCAATCTCTATTATCTCTGATAGGGATGGTAGATTTATTTCAAGATTCTGGCAGACATTACAGCAAGCATTAGGAACTCGTCTAGACATGAGTACTGCCTATCATCCACAAACTGATGGGCAGAGCGAAAGGACGATACAAACACTTGAAGACATGCTACGAGCATGTGTTATTGATTTCAGAAACAGTTGGGATCGACATCTACCGTTAGCAGAATTTTCCTACAACAACAGCTACCATTCAAGCATTGAGATGGCGCCGTTTGAAGCACTTTATGGTAGAAAGTGCAGGTCTCCGATTTGTTGGAGTGAAGTGGGGGATAGACAGATTACGGGTCCAGAGATAATACAAGAAACTACCAAGAAGATCATCCAAATTCAACAACGGTTGAAAACCGCCCAAAGTCGACAAAAGAGCTACGCTGACATTAAAAGAAAAGAGATAGAATTTGAAATTGGAGAGATGGTCATGCTTAAAGTTGCACCTTGGAAAGGTGTTGTTCGATTTGGTAAATGAGGGAAATTAAATCCAAGGTATATTGGACCATTCAAGATTATTGATCGTTTCGGACCAGTAGCTTACCGACTTGAGTTACCTCAACAACTCGCGGATGTACATAACACTTTCCACGTCTCGAATTTGAAGAAATGTTTTGTTAAAGAAGATCTCACTATTCCGTTGGATGAAATCCAAATCAACGAAAAACTTCAATTCATCGAAGAACCCGTCGAAATAATGGATCGTGAGGTTAAAAGACTTAAGCAAAACAAGATACCAATTGTTAAGGTTCGATGGAATGCTCGTAGAGGACCCGAGTTCACATGGGAACGTGAAGATCAGATGAAGAAGAAATACCCGCATCTATTTCCAGAAGATTCGTCAACACCTTCAACAGCTTAAAATTTCGGGACGAAATTTATTTAACGGGTAGGTACTGTAGTGACCCAAACTTTTCCATGTTTATATATATTAATTGAGATTGATATTTACATGATTAAATTTTTCCAACATGTTAAGCAATCAAACTTATTAAGACTTGATTAATTGAAATATGTTTCATATAGACAATTGACCACCCAAGTTGACCGGTGATTCACGAACGTTAAAACTTGTAAAAACTATATGATGACATATATATGGATATATATATAGTTAACATGATACTATGATAAGTAAACATATCATTAAGTATATTAACAATGAACTACATATGTAAAAACAAGACTACTAACTTAATGATTTTTAAACGAGACATATATGTAACGATTATCGTTGTAAAGACATTTAATGTATATATATCATATTAAGAGATATTCATACATGATAATATCATGATAATATAATAATTTAAAATCTCATTTGATATTATAAACATTGGGTTAACAACATTTAACAAGATCGTTAACCTAAAGGTTTCAAAACAACACTTACATGTAACGACTAACGATGACTTAACGACTCAGTTAAAATGTATATACATGTAGTGTTTTAATATGTATTTATATACTTTTGAAAGACTTCAATACACTTATCAAAATACTTCTACTTAACAAAAATGCTTACAATTACATTCTCGTTCAGTTTCATCAACAATTCTACTCGTATGCACCCGTATTCGTACTCGTACAATACACAGCTTTTAGATGTATGTACTATTGGTATATACACTCCAATGATCAGCTATTAGCAGCCCATGTGAGTCACCTAAAACATGTGGGAACCATCATTTGGCAACTAGCATGAAATATCTCATAAAATTACAAAAATATGAGTAATCATTCATGACTTATTTACATGAAAACAAAATTACATATCCTTTATATCTAATCCATACACCAACGACCAAAAACACCTACAAACACTTTCATTCTTCAATTTTCTTCATCTAATTGATCTCTCTCAAGTTCTATCTTCAAGTTCTAAGTGTTCTTCATAAATTCTACAAGTTCTAGTTACATAAAATCAAGAATACTTTCAAGTTTGCTAGCTCACTTCCAATCTTGTAAGGTGATCATCCAACCTCAAGAAATCTTTGTTTCTTACAGTAGGTTATCATTCTAATACAATGTAATAATCATATTAAAACTTTGGTTCAATTTCTATAACAATAACAATCTTATTTCAAGTGATGATCTTACTTGAACTTGTTTTCGTGTCATGATTCTGCTTCAAGAACTTCGAGCCATCCAAGGATCCGTTGAAGCTAGATCCATTTTTCTCTTTTCCAGTAGGTTTATCCAAGGAACTTAAGGTAGTAATGATGTTCATAACATCATTCGATTCATACATATAAAGCTATCTTATTCGAAGGTTTAAACTTGTAATCACTAGAACATAGTTTAGTTAATTCTAAACTTGTTCGCAAACAAAAGTTAATCCTTCTAACTTGACTTTTAAAATCAACTAAACACATGTTCTATATCTATATGATATGCTAACTTAATGATTTAAAACCTGGAAACACAAAAAACACCGTAAAATCGGATTTACGCCGTCGTAGTAACACCGCGGGCTGTTTTGGGTTAGTTAATTAAAAACTATGATAAACTTTGATTTAAAAGTTGTTATTCTGAGAAAATGATTGTTATTATGAACATGAAACTATATCCAAAAATTATGGTTAAACTCAAAGTGGAAGTATGTTTTCTAAAATGGTCATCTAGACGTCGTTCTTTCGACTGAAATGACTACCTTTACAAAAACGACTTGTAACTTATTTTTTCGACTATAAACCTATGCTTTTTCTGTTTAGATTCATAAAATAGAGTTCAATATGAAACCATAGCAATTTGATTCACTCAAAACGGATTTAAAATGAAGAAGTTATGGGTAAAACAAGATTAGATAATTTTTCTCATTTTAGCTACGTGAAAATTGGTAACAAATCTATTCCAACCATAACTTAATCAACTTGTATTGTATATTATGTAATCTTGAGATACCATAAACAGGTATATAATGTTTCGACCTATCATGTCGACACATCTATATATATTTCGGAACAACCATAGACACTCTATATGTGAATGTTGGAGTTAGCTATACAGGGTTGAGGTTGATTCCAAAAAATATATAGTTTGAGTTGTGATCAATACTGAGATACGTATACACTGGGTCGTGGATTGATTCAAGATAATATTTATCGATTTATTTCTGTACATCTAACTGTGGACAACTAGTTGTAGGTTACTAACGAGGACAGCTGACTTAATAAACTTAAAACATCAAAATATATTAAAAGTGTTGTAAATATATTTTGAACATACTTTGATATATATGTATATATTGTTATAGGTTCGTGAATCAACCAGTGGCTAAGTCTTACTTCCCGACGAAGTAAAAATCTGTGAAAGTGAGTTATAGTCCCACTTTTAAAATCTAATATTTTTGGGATAAGAATACATGCAGGTTTTATAAATGATTTACAAAATAGACACAAGTACGTGAAACTACATTCTATGGTTGAATTATCGAAATCGAATATGCCCATTTTTATTAAGTCTGGTAATCTAAGAATTAGGGAACAGACACCCTAATTGACGCGAATCCTAAAGATAGATCTATTGGGCCTAACAAACCCCATCCAAAGTACCGGATGCTTTAGTACTTCGAAATTTATATCATATCCGAAGGGTGTCCCGAAATGATGGGGATATTCTTATATATGCATCTTGTTAATGTCGGTTACCAGGTGTTCACCATATGAATGATTTTTATCTCTATGTATGGGATGTGTATTGAAATATGAAATCTTGTGGTCTATTAATATGATTTGATATATATATATATATATATATATATATATATATATATATATATATATATATATATATATATATATATATAGGTTAAACCTATAACTCACCAATATTTTTGTTGACGTTTTAAGCATGTTTATTCTCAGGTGATTATTAAGAGCTTCCGCTGTCGCATACTTAAATAAGGACGAGATTTGGAGTCCATGCTTGTATGATATTGTGTAAAAACTGCATTCAAGAAACTTATTTTGTTGTAACAAATTTGTATTGTAAACCATTATGTAATGGTCGTGTGTAAACAGGATATTTTAGATTATCATTATTTGATAATCAACGTATAGCATTTTAAAACCTTTATCTATGAAATAAAGGTTATGGTTTGTTTTAAAAATGAATGCAGTCTTTGAAAAACGTCTCATATAGAGGTCAAAACCTCGCAACGAAATCAATTAATATGGAACGTTTTTAATCAATAAGAACGGGACATTTCATCACTACTGCTCACAAAATAGTTGATAATGCTAAAAATGAACATATATTTCATAGCATTATTCCTCAAGAAAGACAAGCTTTTAGTTACAATTGTTCTATTTACAAGTGATATTCGTTTAAATAATAAAAGGTGAAGACAAAAGACAGATTCGACGAATTGAAGATGCAAACGACCAAAAAGCTCAAAAGAACAAAAGACAATCAAAGAGGTTCCAATTATTGATAAGAAACGTCTCGAAATTACAAGAGTACAAGATTCAAAACGCAAAGTACAAAATATAAAATTGTACGCAAGGACGTTCGAAAATCCGGAACCGGGACCAGAGTCAACTCTTAACGCTCGACGCAACGGACTAAAAATTACAAGTTAACTATGCATATAAATATAATATAATATATAATTAATTATATTAATTATATATATATTATATTTATAAATAAAAACCGTCGGCAGAGAAAGACTCCAAGATGTGAGCTGGAATTTCAAACTCCGCGACTCGCGGAGTTTGAAGGCCAAAATGGCCGCGAGTCGCGGAGCCCCAAAATGAAAAAATGCCTATAAAGCCAACCGAATTCTGAACGCAAAATATCAATCAATCTCTCTTCTCTCATATATACGTAAAATATATATATATAATTTATATTTTAATTTTAATTTTAATTATAATTCTAATAATAAGGGTATGTTAGCGAATGTTGTAAGGGTGTAAGTCGAAATTCTGTCCGTGTAACGCTACGCTATTTTTAATCATTGTAAGTTATGTTCAACCTTTTTATATTAATGTCTCGTAGCTAAGTTATTATTATGCTTATTTAAAACGAAGTAATCATGATGTTGGGCTAATTACTAAAATTGGGTAATTGGGCTTTGTACCATAATTGGGGTTTGGACAAAAGAACGACACTTGTGGAAATTAGACTATGGGCTATTAAAGGGCTTTATATTTGTTTAACTAAATGATAGTTTGTTAATGTTAATATAAAGATTTACAATTGGGCGTCCCTATAAATTACCATATACACTCGATCGGACGCGATGGGCGGGGTATTTATATGTACGAATAATCGTTCATTTAACCGGACACGGGAATGGATTAATAGCCACTAGAATAATTAAAACAGGGGTGAAATTACATTCAAGGGTAATTGGTGTAATTGTTAACAAAGTAGTAAAACCTTGGTTTACACGCAGTCGATAACCTGGTGTATTCATTAAACAAAGTATTAAAACCTTGTTACAATTCGAATCCCCAATTAGTTGGAATATTTAACTTCGGGTATAATAATAATTTGACGAGGACACTCGCACTTTATATTTATGACTGATGGACTGTTATGGACAAAAACCAGACGGACATATTAAATAATCCAGGACAAAGGACAATTAACCCATGGGCATAAAACTAAAATCAACACGTCAAACATCATGATTATGGAAGTTTAAATAAGCATAATTCTTTTATTTCATATTTAATTTCCTTTATTTTATATTTAATTGCACTTCTAATTATCGCATTTTTATTGTTATTGTATTTAATTGCACTTTTAATTATCGTACTTTTTAATTATCGCAAGTTTATTTTATCACACTTTTATTATTCGCAATTTCATTATCGTTATTTACTTTACGCTTTAATTTAAGTCTTGTATTTATTTTTAATATTTTACATTAGGTTTTAACTGCGACTAAAGTTTTAAAATCGACAAACCGGTCATTAAACGGTAAAAAAACCCCCTTTATAATAATAATATTACTTATATATATATTTGTATTTTTATAAAAGTAAACTAATATAGCGTTGAGCTTTGTTTAAAGATTTCCCTGTGGAACGAACCGGACTTACTAAAAACTACACTACTGTACGATTAGGTACACTGCCTATAAGTGTTGTAGCAAGGTTTAAGTATATCCATTCTATAAATAAATAAATATCTTGTGTAAAATTGTATCGTATTTATAGTTTTTCCTAGTAAAATATAAGCTATTTCGTATACACCTCGCATAACATCAAGTATTTTTGGCGCCGTTGCCGGGGATACTCTCTTAAACGCCGGAAGCGCAACGCTAATATATATATAAAAAAAAAAAAGAGATTTATTCTATTAAAAGTCGCTTTTGTAAAAATACGTTTTAATTATTCAAAAATATAAAAAGAAAAATAAAAATATAAGTATTTTTAAGATTTTGTTAAATATTTAAGTTTTATAAGTTTCTTTATTTTTATTTTAGTTTATAAAAATATAAGTTTTATTTAAATATCTTTTATTTATATAAAAACAGAAAACAGAAAATAAAAAAATAAATAAAGAAAAAAAACGCGTCGAATTTCATAAGTTGTCATCTGAATTTCTGAACCCCGCGACTCGCGGGGTTTGATGCAATAAATACCGCGACTCGCGGAGACTTTCTGACAGGCAACAAAACCCTAATCCTGCATTAATTACGGGTTATTTAATAATTATTATTATTATTAAACCCTAATTATTATTATTATTATAATTAATTTTATTTTAACTTTTACTTTTTATTTAATTTATGTATTTAGTATAAATTAGTTTTATTAAATTGTAAAATTAGTAGTTTTATTAAATAAATAATATTTTTATAAAAATTGTACTTTTTACAACTTTTTGTATATTTTTATATTTTGTCCCTTTTTAATCGTTTTAGCGTAATATTTGTATTTTTAGTTCATATTTAATTTTAAACTTAGCTTTGCCATAGTCATTTTTACTCCTAGATTTTTAGGCTTTGCCGTAGAATTCCTTAAGTGCTTTTTCTTTAGACTAAGATTTAGGTGCTTTAGAATTTTGCGACGCCTTTTTAAGTTTTAGTTTCTTTTTAAGTTATTTCCATTTGGGATTTAGTTTTTCCTGTAAGCTTTAATATTTTTAGACACCTTTTACTATGTACCAATTATCATTCCAATTAGTAATATCAATTTGCGATTATAATTTTAAGTTAGTTGTAGTAATAAGGTTAGGTTAGTCAAGTATTTTTAAGTTTTTATAAGTTTCTTTTATTTTTCCGTCACCTTTTATTTTTCAACCATTTTTTTTCTTTTTCGACCTTTTGCGACGAACTCTTTTTCTCTCTTATTTCTCGCTATTCTAGTTTTTAGGACATAGATTTTTATTCTACTTCTTATCTAAATTTCTTAAAATTACGAAAATTTATTTTAAGTGGTTAAATTGATAGACATCAAAATTTTCTGGTTCGTAGTAATAGTTGGATTTGTACGTGGACCGGGTTATTGGAGCCAAACAGTCCTCAATTATATTGAGACCAAACGAATCCTGCCCCTCTGCTGCATCTTTTGGCTATTCGAAACGTGGACAAAATCAGAAAAGTCTATTAATTGGATAACTTATTATAATTTTTCTTTCCTTTTTAAAACTAATAGGATATTCAGTGAATGCACCGAGCAAGACGTTCACCACCTTTTGTACGTTCACCACCTGTAACTAGATCAAGACATTTAGCAAATATAACCGCCGTTGATTTTTCTTTAGAATCGTCATCCAGTCGACCAAGTACTTCAGTTCAAATTTCCGATAATCCATTTTTTGAACCCGACCTCACAATTGAGAATCCGGAGAATATTCAGGAACGGTTCGTAGATCCTGAACCATTAAACTTTCCTCCGGAGCCACCAATCATTCAAACAGAGATTGTTGAGGAACGAACCATTAAATCAGAATCATCTAGTGATACCGATTCAACAAATTCAATTATGGAGAATCTGGAACCTTTAAGTATGGAAGACCGAATGAGAGCTAAACGCACTGGCCAAGGTCACGCAATTAATCATCCAGACATTAATGCGCCAGATTATGAAATCAAAGGACAAATTCTACACATGGTGACTAATCAATGCCAATTTAGTGGTGCGCCGAAGGAAGATCCAAATGAACATCTACGTACCTTTAATAGGATCTGCACACTATTTAAAATCCGAGAAGTGGAGGATGAACAGATATATCTCATGTTATTTCCCTGGACTTTAAAGGGAGAAGCCAAAGATTGGTTGGAATCGTTACCTGAAGGGGTGATTGATACATGGGACGTTTTAGTTGACAAATTTCTTAAACAATTCTTTCCTGCATCTAAAGCCGTAAGACTTCAAGCAGAAATTGTTACGTTCACACAGAAACCAAATGAAACTCTATATGAGGCGTGGACAAGATATGGAAAGTTATTAAGAGGATGTCCGCAACATGGTTTAGACACCTGTCAAATAGTACAAATATTCTACCAAGGATGCGACATCACTACAAGAAAAGACATAGATATAGCAGCTGGTGGTTCTATTATGAAGAAAACCGAAACTGATGCTTACAAAATTATTGATAACACTGCTTCCCACTCACATGAGTGGCACCAAGAAAAAGATATCATTAGATCATCTAAAGCAGCTAGAGCCGATTCTAGCCATGACTTAGATTCCATTTCCGCAAAGATAGATGCTGTGGAAAGACGAATGGAAAAGATGACTAAGGATATTCACTCAATACGAATTAGTTGTGAGCAGTGTGGAGGACCACATTTGACAAAAGATTGTCTCAGTATTGAATTAACAATGGAACAAAGAGAGAATATTTCATACATAAACCAAAGGCCTGGAAATAATTATCAGAATAATTATCAACCGCCAAGACCAATTTACAATCAAAACCAGAATTATAACCGAAATATTCCATACAACAACCAACAAGGTCCTAGCAATCAACAAGTATCCAATAATACTTACAATCAGCAAAGACCTAATTTTCAAAACAAACCACCACAACAAACCGATGATAAAAAACCGAATTTAGAAGATATGATGACGAAGCTAGTTGAAACTCAAACGCAGTTTTTCACATCTCATAAACAAACCAATGAACAAAATGCTCAAGCATTTAGAAATCAACAAGCTTCTATTCAAAATCTGGAACAAGAAGTAAGTAACCTAGCAAGGTTAATAGGTGAAAGAAAACCGGGAAGTCTACCTAGTGATACAAATGCTAACCCCCGGAATGAAACAGCTAAAGCTATTACCACAAGAAGTGGTACAACACTTAAACCACCTGAAATACCTGTAACTTCTGATGAAGCTATTCCTACTCCACAAGAACCACAACCTGATCAAGATAAGGAAAAAGAACCGGTAGTTGAAAAGATTAATGAAGATAACACAGTTAAGGCTAAACCTTATGTTAAACCATATCAACCACCACTTCCTTATCCGAGTAAAATGAAGAAAGAAAAACTTGAAGCCGAGCAATCCAAATTCTTGGATATGTTTAAACAGATAAATGTAAATCTTCCTTTCATTGATGTGATTTCAGGAATGCCTAGATATGCTAAATTCTTGAAAGATCTAATCTCAAATAGAAAGAAAATGGAAGAACTCTCGGCTGTTACTATGAATGCTAATTGTTCAGCAGTGCTGTTGAATAAGATACCAGAAAAACTATCTGATCCAGGAAGTTTCACAATTCCATGTTTTCTGGGTAGTCTTAGTTCAATAGAAGCATTGGCAGACTTAGGTGCTAGTATAAATCTAATGCCGTATTCACTATACGCTAAACTAGACCTTGGAGAATTGAAACCAACCAGAATAAGCATACAACTAGCCGATAGATCAATAAAATATCCTAGAGGGATAATGAAGAACATGCTAGTTAAAGTTGGTACTTTAGTATTTCCAGTAGATTTTGTTGTTTTGGACATGGAAGAAGATTCTCAAGTTCCTCTGATATTAGGAAGACCATTCTTAAACACGGCTAAAGCAATGATAGACGTGTTCGGTAAGAAACTGACCCTAAGTATAGAGGATGAGAGTGTTACCTTTTCAGTTGATAGAGCAATGCAACAACCACAATCTGCAGATGATACATGTTATTATATTCAAACTATAGATGCACATGCAGAATTATTAGAAGAATTTCCAGAATTACAAGGAACAGGAGAATGTTCTTTAGGAGAAGGTAATGAACCAATTGATGAAGCTGAAATGTTAGCTACACTAATAGCTAATGGATATGAACCAACAACAGAAGAAATTCAAATGCTAAAAGAAGAAGACAGATATCGATATAAATCATCGATAGAAGAACCTCCAAAATTAGAGTTAAAGCCACTTCCAAACCATTTGGAATACGCTTATTTACATGGTGAATCTGAATTACCTATAATAATATCGTCTTCTCTTACTGAAAATGAGAAATCACAACTCATTTCTGTGTTGAAAGCTCATAAACCAGCCATTGCATGGAAGATTCATGATATTAAAGGAATAAGTCCTTCGTATTGCACACATAAAATCCTTATGGAAGAAGGTCATAAAACGTATGTGCAACGCCAACGAAGACTAAATCCTAATATGCAAGATGTAGTTAAGAAAGAGATTATTAAACTGCTAGATGCAGGTTTGATATATCCAATTTCTGATAGTCCATGGGTAAGCCCAGTTCAATGCGTGCCTAAGAAGGGTGGCATGACTGTCATTACAAATGAGAAAAATGAGCTTATTCCTACTAGGACTATAACAGGATGGCGTGTATGTATTGATTATAGAAAATTAAATGATGCCACCAGAAAAGATCACTTTCCCTTACCTTTCATAGATCAAATGTTGGAAAGATTAGCCGGAAATAGTTACTATTGTTTTCTAGATGGATTTTCCGGATATTTTCAAATTCCAATAGCACCCGAAGACCAAGAGAAAACCACATTCACGTGCCCTTATGGTACTTTTGCTTACAAACGCATGCCATTTGGACTTTGCAACGCCCCTGCAACCTTTCAAAGGTGTATGATGGCGATTTTTCACGACATGATAGAAGAATGCATGGAAGTATTCATGGATGACTTTTCAGTCTTCGGTGATACATTTAAATCATGTCTAGTTAATCTGGAACGAATGCTAATTAGATACGAACAATCAAATCTAGTACTTAATTGGGAGAAATGCCATTTCATGGTTAAAGAAGGCATCGTTCTTGGACATAAAATTTCAAAAGAAGGAATTGAAGTGGATAGAGCTAAAGTAGATGTAATTGCTAAACTTCCACATCCCACCAATGTTAGAGGAGTTAGGAGTTTTCTAGGGCATGCCGGTTTTTACCGACGTTTCATAAAAGATTTTTCTAAAATTGCCACTCCTATGAATAAACTCCTAGAAAAGGATGCGCCATTCATCTTTTCAGATGAGTGTATCAAATCTTTTAATATTCTTAAAAAGAAACTCACTAATGCGCCAATCATGATAACACCAAATTGGAATCTACCATTTGAACTAATGTGCGATGCAAGTGATTTTGCAATGGGAGCCGTTTTAGGACAAAGGATTGAAAAATGATTTCAACCTATATATTATGCTAGTAAGACGTTACAAGGAGCACAAACAAACTATACAACTACTGAAAAAGAACTCCTTGCAATTGTCTTTGCTTTTGACAAATTTCGATCATATCTCGTTCTAGCAAAAACGGTGGTCTATACCGACCATTCTGCTCTTAGATACCTATTTTCAAAACAAGATGCTAAACCAAGATTAATCCGTTGGATCTTACTCTTACAAGAGTTTGATATTGAAATCCGAGATAAAAGAGGAGCAGAAAATTTCGCCGCTGATCATCTTTCTCGTCTTGAAAATCCCGAATTAGAAGTTCTAAATGAATCAGCCATACAAGACAACTTTCCTGATGAATATCTATTGAAGATAGATTATAAAGAAATTCCATGGTTTGCAGATTATGCAAACTACTTAGTTTGTGGATTCCTTGAAAAAGGATTATCGTACCAAAGACGAAAGAAATTCTTCAGTGATATAAAACACTATTTCTGGGAAGATCCACACCTGTTTAAAAGTTGTCCCGATGGGATAATACGCCGATGTGTATTTGGAGATGAAGCTAGTAAAATATTAAACCATTGTCACACAGGACCAACAGGAGGGCATTATGGGCCTCAACTAACAGCAAGAAAAGTTTATGAAGCTGGATTCTATTGGCCTACAATTTACAAAGACGCACACCTTCTTTGCAAATCCTGTGTTGCATGTCAAAGGGCCGGAAAAATAAGTCAACGTGATGAAATGCCACAAAATGTCATCCAAGTATGTGAAGTATTTGACATTTGGGGTATTGACTTTATGGGTCCATTTCCAAAATCTAATAATAATCTATATATACTCGTAGCCATTGATTATGTATCTAAATGGGCTGAAGCACAAGCTCTCCCAACTAACGATGCACGAGTTGTAGTCAATTTTTTAAAACGTCTTTTTGCAAGGTTTGGAACACCGAAAGCTTTAATAAGTGATCGGGGTACTCATTTCTGTAATAATCAACTTGAGAAAGTTCTTAAAAGATATGGAGTAACTCATAAAATCTCCACCGCATATCATCCACAAACAAGTGGACAAGTTGAAAATACCAACCGAGCTTTAAAACGTATTCTAGAGAAAACCGTAGGATCAAATCCGAAGGAATGGTCCATTAAATTGGAGGATGCACTCTGGGCTTTTAGAACAGCCTACAAAACTCCAATTGGAACCACACCTTTTAGACTTGTTTATGGAAAAGCATGTCATCTTCCAGTAGAAATTGAACACAAAGCATTTTGGGCTTTGAAGACATGTAATCTTGATTTACATGAAGCCGGACGTCTACGATTAAGTCAACTAAACGAATTAGAAGAATTAAGACATGAAGCATACGAAAATTCGTTAATCTATAAAGAAAGAACGAAGAAATGGCATGATAAAAGAATCAGAAGTTCAAAAGAATTTAAAGAAGGAGACAGAGTTCTTCTTTTCAATTCACGATTCAAGCTATTTCCTGGAAAATTGAAATCAAGATGGTCTGGACCATTCATAGTCAAAAGAGTTTTCCCATACGGAACGATAGAATTAATAAATTCAAATGGGATTGAATTTAAAGTTAATGGTCACAGAGTTAAACATTACATACATGGTCCGATGGAAGTCGACAACGAAGTTAATCACAATTTCGACACCACAGCTAACTAAGTGTGGGGAGAATCAAGTCTTTAAAGGATAATATGTATTTCTGTTAGAGTTAGATTGTCTGTTTTCGTGTAGTTCTCGAAAATGGAACCCGAATGGTCTTTCCCTAGCAGACCCTAAAGAACTAGTCTTCTCCCCCCATTCTGAATTTTTTTTTTTTTTTAGGTTTTTACAAAATGAAGACTGCCTGTGAACTAAACCATGGTCTAATGCTACACGCTTTGATCACTAAAAGAAATAATGACATACTACCGAGTGAATTAGTATCAGTAATCAGAGAAAGAATGGACGGAGTTAGAAAAGAATCCAGATGCGAAGATAATAAGTTACAATTTGGTAAAGGAAAATCAAAATTCGCAGCGAAAAGAAGAGCACGACACCTAGAACAATGTCACAAATGCGGAAAATGGTCACATGGAGGTAAATGTTCAAATAATCAAACCTATTCAAATACCGAATTTGTTACTTTATGCAGAGACGGACCGTTTATATGTTTAGAAGAAAAGACACTGAATGCTCGAGGTTACGCCTATGTAGCCATGAAAAACCAATTAAACCGACTATCTTATGAATGAGATAGATCATATAACTAAGAAATCTATTTCACAGGTATGTCTGTACAGTTTTTATTTTTATTTTTAACCTTTTGATAATAAACGCTAATTTGTTCGCTAAAAAGTATTAAATTGGTATTGAATAAAATTAGGTTTGGCGACCGAAATTATTGATATCATTCAAAAATTTATTACATCACTGCGAAATTTAACGTTTATTCTTAAGGTATAAATATCTTTAAACAATCAACCCAAAATATTTCAAAAATTCGTCATGAGTTAAATTAGGTCTTGGAACCGAAATTACTTTACCGAAAAGAGGGGCGCATATTTGTGATAATATTTGATTGATTAAAGTGGGATAAAAAGACAAAAAGATTTTTAATTTTATTTTTACCATGTTTTTAAAATTAATATTTGAACCCTTTTATTAATATTGTAAACTTTGTAAAAAAAATATATATTTAAAATTGTAAATATTTGAAAAATTAATATAAGTTTGGTATGAATTTATAATATGAATTTTTAAATTAAGTTTGGTGTGAATTTTTAATTTTTAAAATATAAATTTTTAATTTTATGCATTTTAAATTTTAAGTTTGGTGTGAATTTTTAATATAAATTTTGAATTTTATATTTAAGTTGTGTGAATTTAAAAACAAAAATTTACTTTATCTCATTAAGTTAAGAATATGATTTTTAAAATTCGTCGTAAGTTGAAGACTAGGTCTTTGAACCGAAATTGCTTTACCTGAGGGAGGGACGAGAACTTTTATTATCATTATTTTTAATCTTATTGAATTAAAGTATGCCAAAAACATTGAAAAAACTCAAAAATCTTAGCTTTTAAAACAATCGCTACAAAAAGAAAAATTTTAAAATTTTGTCGAGGGACGGACTAGGACATCGATCCGAAACGACCTCGTCCTAAATAACAAAGGAAACAAAATTTTAAAATTAATTACTTAATTGTTTTATTAAGTTAATGATTATAAAAAAAAAAAAAATACCAAACTCCGCGACTTGCGGAGTTTGGAGGGTTAATCTCCGCGACTCGCGGAGGAGTCGGATTACAGAAAAAAAAAATAAAGAGCTGCAACAGCTCAGTTTCACACACCCAAAACAGAAAATAGCTGCGAAATACTCCGAAAATACCCGAGAAAAAACCCCCAAAATCACAATTTTTAACCGTTAATCACCAAATCTTTTGCTAAAATCATGTTGAGAAGGATGCTATCTAAGAATTACTCAAGAAAAACGGTAAATTTCTACACCTAAACACCATTTAATTCGAAATTTGGTGTTCTTGAGTCATTTTTTTTCCAATTTGATTTTGATGCTTTTTAGTGTAATTAGGCTTAAATTGTTTATGTATTATGCTTGTATAACCTGGATTGATGCTGTTTAACATGATTAGAAGCCTTAAACTTCAAATTTTGAATAATCTAGGGTTTGTGTTCTTGAGCAAATTTGGGGCTTTTTGATATAAACAGGTTATGGCCGATTTTTGTCATGAATTGTTGCTAAATTGAGTAGTGTAACATGTCTAGGTAGTTAAATGATCCAAACTTTGAGCCTAAACATGATTTTGAAAATTAAAGTGGACTTTTTCAAGTCTAAAATTCATGAACTTGATTTTTGAAAGATAATGCCATTTGAGACTTGTTTAATTGCTAGTAATGATTATTTTGACATGTTATTTGAGTTGAATGCTTATGAACTTGGCGAACATTTTCGTATATGCTTATTTGAAAAAGTGTAGATTTGATAAAAATGTGAAAATGAGCTTAAGTTTGATATAAATTGATAATGTCATTGTAATTATTTTGATTGATGATTTTGCTGACACTAATGCATATTTGGATGCACAAAAATTGTGTTTGATGTGTTTTGCAGACTGAAAGGGGTGAATCTTCGTCCCAAGCCCGAAATGCTCCTGCTGAGAATTTGGAACAACAGGAGGTGGATAACTACTACAAGCAGGATATACCTCATCCAGTCATGACTTTTTCTGATATGCACTTGGAAGAATTGCACCCGAACCTGAGATTTGACAGACTTTGGATAGATTATCCAAAATATCAAAGGGGTTTGCATACTCTTCACTCTAAGGTTGTTGAGGTACCGAGGGTCATAGAATGGGGACCCTTAGAAGCAGTAGAATTGGCCGGGCCAATTAGGGAATTACTTGTACAGAGGTATGGTAATTCTTCTTTTAATGACTGGGTATGTTTATTCACCATACGTAGACCTGTATATAAAGTATGGTGTGAAGAATTGTTATGTAGTATAGAGTTGAATGATCGGGTAGCTAGTTTAACCGATCGTTCTTTTATTAGATTTTTGTTAGGCGGTTCGATGCGCCACATGTCTTTACTAGACATGGCTCAGGCTTTACGTATATATACGCCTGAGGAGTTAGCGTCTGCCGATTGTAGAGGATTGATACTAAACGGTAGAAAGATAGATGAAAATTTTGATACACACGGTGTGTGGAGTCAAATGACAAGCCATCACCGTTTCAAAGGGGGAAATTACTCTTATTTGGATATAGATAGAGCCGAATTAAGAGTGATACATAGGTTTTTAGCTAATTCGATTACACAAAGGGGTAAAAACAAGGAAAAGGTAAATGAACAAGATTTGTTTTACCATATGTGTATTCGAGACCCACAAAGCGCTGTAAGTATACCATATTGTGTGGGTTATTATTTATCAGCTATGGTTCGGGGGATGCGACCACATAGCATAATAGGAGGTGGTATTTTTATTACTTTGATTGGTGAATATCTCGGTGTGGATATAAGTCGGGGGGATTATTACTAGAAGAGCCGGAACCCCGCGATACTATAGGTTTAAATGTATACCATGGTGCGAAAGTTTTGAAGAGGCGAAATAACGCCGCAGTACGATACCATGGTAGACATCCACAGGTGGAGAGAAACCAGCAGCAAGGTAATGTAGGAGGGGGGAATGAGATGCAAGAAATGCATAGGTTTATAGCTTCTCAGGAATACGAAAATGCTAGACAGAGAGCATTTGAAGATTGGCAAGTTCATCAGAACCAAATCATAGCTCATTGCCAACATATAGGTAGAAACTATATTCCTACACCGAAACCCATCTTCCCTCCTTGGTCTATAGAGATGCAGCCACCATATCCTACGTATGACCCTGCCGAAGCATTCTATAGCACCTATGGTTATGCCTGGAACCCCTATTGGTACCAATATCATCCTTAGTTTACTTATTATTTTTTTTATTTTGTAATTTGTAATTATTGATACGTTTAATACTTTTGTTAATAGTGTAATCATTTTTATAATTATCTAACTTTTATCCTTAGATTTTAATAATTTTTGAATGTGGGGTAATATACCAAATTTCAAAAATATGTATATATGTTTGCAGTTTATCTTATGTACACAACAGGGTAAAACAACGCATTTTCAAAGACTGGCATTAAGTTCAGCAAAAAGCAACTAATTTTGACGACAAGATGCAAAATATATGTGAAATAACAACAAGACGGAATGAACAAATGATGTGCACCATTTATCATTCAGCAAACAAACGCCAATATATTTGGAAACTTTGGTAAAATTTAATCATTTTCACACAAATCACCCTCAATAATTTAAATTGTTACTGATTTCTTGCAAATGAGGGCATTGCAAGATCTTAAGTGTGGGAAGGGGTTAAATTCTGTCGGATTTTAAAATTTTTATTTTATACACTTGGTTACCATTAAAAATACTAGTAAAGCAGTAGTTGTATTAGAATCTAGTGCTCTCTGATAATAAAGAACAGCCCTGGTCTTATATACTGACTACCCAATTCTAGTAAAATTTTTCAAAATTTTCAATTAAATGAATTCAAAATCATGTTTATACATATTTATGAACGATAAAACTAGGTTTTAACACCGAAATTATTGTTACCTCGGAAAGGACATAAATTGAGAAACAAACTAAAATGTTAAAATTCATTTAAAATGGAATAGAGGACGATAAAAAGGAAAATAAAAGCCAAGTGTGGGAAAATTTACCAAGTTATCTTAAACATATGTCACATATATCTGTAACAAATAACTGAAAATACTTTTGCTTTGGACTAAACTAAACTGTTTTACCCGATGAAAGAAAAGAAGAGATGGATCTACACGATGAATCAATTCCATCATTAAAAGGAAGTAAAGTCTTCCGAAAAAGAAACGCGCTTCTTGATTTAGGTCATGAAGTTGTCGTCCAGACCAGCTGTAGGTTGACGAAAAATCTAGAAAAGTCATCACTAAAATCAGCAGGAAATCCACGGACCTCAGCATTAAACAGGGTCGCCAAGTGGTCAGATTTATCCTAACCATGAGAAGGATTTATCTCGTACAATGAGGGGGCACCATGCAAATTAGCTGGATAAGACTAATGAATCAGATCCCCAGAAAGGATAATCTCCTTAAAGATTAAAAATCAGCTTTTAAGACTGATATTACTCAATCCTAGAGATTGACCTTAAAGATTGAGAATTCAAACTCATGGAATTCAATGATATCTAAACTCGAGCTTGAACGAGAAAATATTTTGATCAAAATTATAAACCGATTTGTTTTCTGAAAACCCTATTTTCAATGCGTTCATTACCATTGAACGTAAAATCCTAGGAATTCACCTGGAATTCATTAGGTCACCTGAACTAAATCGGGTGTCAACCGTAAGAACGGTGGATGCATAGCATGGTCAAAGACAGGACCTTGTGCCAGATCGAAAAAATTATAAGGGTGAGCTTTACTATTGCTCCTACCAAGGATAGTAATTGCGTCCGACACGTTATAGACCATAATTAAAAGCATGTCAGGGGACATTGCCTTAACAGTTGCTTGTTCAACGCTTTCCTTTACAACCGGACGGTAGTTTATCGAAAGGTAATATACGGGACAAGTAAACTGGACGTGTTGCTTTCCAAATACAAGGTTAGCAAGTGGGTGACACAAAACCGCAAGTTTTGAGCTAAAATTTTCAAATCTGAAACCCACCTAACCCACAAAAATATTTTGCAAACACCGGTAAAGGGTTATTACGGAAAACCTATCTAGGGTAAAAACTAGATTTAATTTTCAAAAGATCAAATGTTTTCATAAAGATCCAATTTCCTTAATGGATCTAAATTTTTATAGTCATGTGGGACTGTAAACCATATCGTTACTACCATTGTTTATACCGCCATATAGAAATCACTGATGTACAAAGTGTGAAGAATAAAGAAGTGATTCTAGTATTTCAAGACGATATTGCTTGAGGACAAGCAACGCTCAAGTGTGGGAATATTTGATAATGCTAAAAACGAACATATATTTCATAGCATTATTCCTCAAGAAAGACAAGCTTTTAGTTGCAATTGTTCTATTTACAAGTGATATTCGTTTAAATAATAAAAGGTGAAGACAAAAGACAGATTCGACGAATTGAAGACGCAAACGACCAAAAAGCTCAAAAGAACAAAAGACAATCAAAGAGGTTCCAATTATTGATAAGAAACGTCTCGAAATTACAAGAGTACAAGATTCAAAACGCAAAGTACAAAATATAAAATTGTACGCAAGGACGTTCGAAAATCCGGAACCGGGACCAGAGTCAACTCTTAACGCTCGACGCAACGGACTAAAAATTACAAGTTAACTATGCATATAAATATAATATAATATATAATTAATTATATTAATTATATATATATTATATTTATAAATAAAAACCGTCGGCAGAGAAAGACTCCAAGATGTGAGCTGGAATTTCAAACTCCGCGACTCGCGGAGTTTGAAGGCCAAAATGGCCGCGAGTCGCGGAGCCCCAAAATGAAAAAATGCCTATAAAGCCAACCGAATTCTGAACGCAAAATATCAATCAATCTCTCTTCTCTCATATATACGTAAAATATATATATATAATTTATATTTTAATTTTAATTTTAATTATAATTCTAATAATAAGGGTATGTTAGTGAATGTTGTAAGGGTGTAAGTCGAAATTCTGTCCGTGTAACGCTACGCTATTTTTAATCATTGTAAGTTATGTTCAACCTTTTTATATTAATGTCTCGTAGCTAAGTTATTATTATGCTTATTTAAAACGAAGTAATCATGATGTTGGGCTAATTACTAAAATTGGGTAATTGGGCTTTGTACCATAATTGGGGTTTGGACAAAAGAACGATACTTGTGGAAATTAGACTATGGGCTATTAAAGGGCTTTATATTTGTTTAACTAAATGATAGTTTGTTAATGTTAATATAAAGATTTACAATTGGGCGTCCCTATAAATTACCATATACACTCGATCGGACACGATGGGCGGGTGATATTACTCTAAACATACATATTATTCAACGCAATATCACTTATATTTCATAGGTTTTTATCATCTACAAAGATATTCAATGCGCATTTCACGAGAAAAACGACAAAAGAGTGAAGTTAGAAGAAACGACGATAAAACGATAGTTTTAACTAGATTTATATCAAGAAACGTTTATCCGAATGAAAGTACAAGATGAAAGAAGAAAAGAGTTCAAATGAGAAGTGACAAATCAGTACACGTCAACACGGGATCAACAAAGAACAACTGAAGAAGAAAAATGAAGAAAACTGTTATTTGATCTTACACGAATCGTGTATGTCTACACGAAACGTGTAGAATATTTGTTCTCACACGAATCGTGTACTGATACACGAATCGTGTAATGTTAGGCCGAATTTAATCATTCATCAGATAAGGGGCGGCTACTTTTGGAGTTTAAAACAATTCTTTTTCTCAATGAGTTACAGCAAGGAATCAACAAAGCCTCAACTACTACTACTTGGATCAGTTTAAATACAGAGAATATTATCAAGTACAAAATGAATATACACACACATATTTTCATACAATTATTATACGCAAGTTATTATTCTGTAATTTTTATTACTCTATTAGTTCAAGGTTAAAAATAGTTGTAATATTAAGGGTGTATTGTTCGTGATAAAGGGTATTATTGTACGCGTGAAAGGGGTGTTATTATTGTAATTTTTCTACCATTTGAAGTTAATGCAAGTGAAGATATTTTAGTAAGTTTACTCTGTTAAAATTAGCGTTGTTATTATGTTTGCATATCTATATTTTTATGTCTACCTTAGTGTAATGAATAGCTAAATTTCCCTAGTGTTTGCTTAAATGTAGAGCCCCTAGTGAAATGGATTGTTACCATTAGTAAAAGTTAAAATGTAACTTTAGTATTTTTAATATTGAGCCTAGTTAAAAGAACCATTTTTATGTAATTAGGTATTTAACCCTTGCCACTTAATTTATTAAATTTAAATAACGAAAGTTGTTTTTATTTACATAAATTGAGCTTCAACATTAAAAATGATCTAGACGAATTTATGGATAAGTTATTGACACCAATTTAGAAATAAACTTCGGTGGTTTGGGTGATATCAATAAATTATATGAAGGTGAAATTATAAAAAGGGAAACCGTTATAATTTGGGTATTGGTGAAGGTCAAAACTAGGCTAGGTCTCAATTTAAATACTTAGGGAATAGTAGCTTTCTAAAAAGAATCCGATGAAAATTAGATTTTATTTAGTTAAGTTGTAACCTTATGTTTATTCGAGAGAAAAATGTAAAGTTCAATACTAAAACATTTTAAATAGGGCGTAAAACTTAAAACAATCCATGGACCTAGGGGTGACACAATTAAGTAAACACTCCCAATTATCTTATTTATATTTCTTATAAAAGTATTATCATTATTATTTACGAATTACCATTTTAAAATATAAAAAAAATACATAAAAACGTCAATTTTTCGTAACAGTAATCTGTCACATACTTTTACACATACACGAATCGTGTATGATCACACGAATCGTGTAAAGCTCTGACGCGGCTACAGTACAGCTAGGGTTAAATTTAGGGTTTTAATTATTTAATTATATATATTTAGGTTATTAGTTATTTTAATTATTATAATTAAGTTATTTAGTTTTAGTTATTTAAAATACTTAAAATACATGTTTTAATCCTAAAAATTAGCATTAATTATTATCACTTTATAAATTGTAACTAGTTTATAGTTAGTAAATTAATTTTAATACCTTTTAAATTTGTATTAGTTTTATTTAAAATATCATTTAGTTAATTTAATTAAGTTTATGTTATAATTGCTTAAAACAAAATTCTAAATATATAGTTTCATTAAAAATTACTATTTTACTAATTACCATTTAGTAATATAATTATTGCATCATAATTAGTATAATTTCATTTAGTACCTTTTTAAGTTAATTTTTGTAATCTTGTAATTTCATTTAGTAATTTAGTTTAAGTTATTTTCTTTTACTGTTACTATAAATGCCTAATCCAAAACCCCCTTTAATTAAGTTTGACATCAAAGACTATTAAAAACCATTAAACACTCCATCTCCCTGTGGAACGAATCGGATTTACCAACAAACTAAACTACACGGATAGGACTAGTTGCCTATATATATGTGTGAAATCAACCTAAAATCTATAAAATACCACATATACAATAAATCAATTCGTGTAACAAAACAACTCAAATCCGTTCATAAATAAAGGTTACGTTTCCGCACATCAACTTTTTGGCGCCGCTGCCGGGGAAGTTGGCAGTTAAATAAATAGATAATTTTTCTGATTCGTAGTAGTAGTTGGATTTGTACGTGGACCGGGTTGTTGGATCACCAATTTTATTGGTCAATAGAAGGATCCTGCCCCTCTGCTGCATCTTTTGGCTATTCAAAACGTGGGCAAAATCAGAAGGAAAATCTGTTTGTTTAAGGGTTTTTATCATTGTTTTTATGTTATTCGATCCTCTCGAGGAAATTCATTTCCAAGAAAGTTCAAAGTTTTTGAATAAATCCTTTAATTCTTTGTACAATTTCCCAAATTGTATGATCCGTTCAATCCTAAACTCGTTAAACTTAATCCGGAACCTCAAAGAATTAATAAAGGACAAAAACAACAAAAAGAAATAGGAAGTACTAGTAATTTTAAAACACCGAAAAACACTAAAAAAGAGAAACAAGTAGGTAACCCTAGATAAACCTTTAGTGAAGTGATCTCATAATAGAAATTATTGTATGAACTTACGTTCCTCCAACGCTGAATTAACTCCCTCACATCCTGAACCCGAAAGAAAATTCCACGAACGCTTAAGAGCTCAAGAAGTAGAATCTCTTGCTAAAAATTTAGAGTCACTTTTCTTAGAATCCGACTCTGAACCAATAATTCAACCAATCATAGAGCCGATTATTAAAGAAGAAGAAGAAATGGCTGATACAAATCAAACGATGGAAGCATTAATGAAGGCCACAAGAAAAGGTCAAGGCCACGCAATCATCCAACCCCCGATGACTGATGGCTTTGAAATAAAAGGTCAATTTTTACACATGGTAACTAATACATGTCAATTCGGTGGAGCCCCAAATGAGGATGCTAACGAGCATCTTCGTAAGTTTGTAAGCATTTGCAAGCTTTTCAAAATCAAAGATGTCACCGATGAAGTTGCATGTTTAAAAATCTTTCCATGGTCATTAAAAGATGATGCAAGGGATTGGCTAGACTCATTACCAGAAGGTTATATTGAAAACTGGAATGATATGATGGATAAATTTTTGTCAGAATTCTTTCCTGCTTCAAAAGCAGCAAAATTACAAAGTGACATAAATCACTTTAAACAAAAGCCTAATGAAACTCTTTATGAAGCTTGGACCCGATTCAATAAAATGCTTCGAATATGTCCTCAACACGGGTTGAATACATTCCAAAAGGTCCAAATATTCTATAAAGGAGTCAATGTGACAACTAGAAAAGATATAGATGTTGCAACTGGAGGTTCGATCATGAAGAAAACACCTGAAGACGCTCACACAATCATTGCTGATTTAGCTTCCCATTCTCATAATTGGCATCAAGAAATAGAATTTTCTAGATCATCAAATGTTGCTAGTATTGAAAGCAATGATGAAATTGCTTCTTTAAAAGTTCAAATAGCAAATCAAGCAAGGCAAATCGAGAAAGTAACCAAAGAAATGCATGCTATCAGAGTAGGATGTGAACTGTGCCAAGGTCCCCATCTTACTAGAGATTGTGATCAAAGTACAATGGAAGAACAAGCAAATTTCTTAGGATACTTACTAAAAGGTGAAATGAACTTCAGTGATTTTCCAGCTATAGAAGCAAACAACCGAAAATATCCTCCTATAAACAGCTATCAAGTAGGAGGACCTTCAGGATCAAATAATAATAACTATCAAGGAGGAAATCCAGGTTACCAAAATAACCGGAATTTCCCAAATCAAAATCAAAGAAATCCGCCACCAGGTTATAATAACCGAAATCAACCTCAACGAAATTATCAAAATAATTTCCAACACACACAACCACTAGCATTCAATCAACCACAACCATTAGCAATTATGCAACCTCAACCTGAGAGGAAATCTGGTTTAGAAGATCTCTTAAGAGATTTTATGGTTAAGCACGAGCAAAATGCAGAGCTCCAAACTCAGCAAATCCGAAATCAACAAGCCACAATACAAAACTTAGAAAGGGATGTTGGAAGGATATCACAGTTACTATCAGAGAGACCACCAGGTACTCTCCCCTCAAATACTCAAGTGAATCCCAACAACCCCCAAACAAGGAACGAGCATGTAAATGCTATAACTACTAGAAGTGGCTTAACTACTAAACCGGAGACTCTTAAGTCCCCAGAAGTTTCTTTATCTCCTTCTGTTTTACAAATACCGGTTGATGAAAATGAGCAAGTTGATAAAGAACAAGAGAAAGATGATCCACCTGAGGTCATACCAAAGAAAAGTGAAGAACCACCAGTAAAGGTGCATAAGGAACCTATTCCTTACCCGAAAGCATTAAAGAAAGACAGACTCGCAAGGCGGTATGAGAAATTTGCGGACATGATTAAGCAAATTAGCATTAACATGCCACTCGCGGAGGTTCTTAGGGATATGCCCAATTACGGGAAGTTTTTAAAGGATCTCATATCCTCGAAGGGTAAATACCACGACGTTTCTGCCACATTCCTCCATGAGGAATGTTCGGCCATCTTAAAGAAACAAAATGTACCTCCAAAATTAGGAGACCCTGGTAGTTTTATCATACCATGTATGATGGGTGATTCGGTAGTGTACGATACACTAGCCGACCTAGGTGCAAGTGTTAACTTAATGCCTTACTCGTTATATTTAAAACTTGACTTAGGAGACTTAAAACCAACCCGAATGGGTATTCGATTAGCAAACCAATCATTTGATACTCCAATAGGTATAGCCGAGGATATACTTGTAAAAGTTGGCTCACTCATCTTTCCCGTCGACTTTGTTATTCTAGAAATGCAAGAGGACACAAAAGTTCCTATCATTTTAGGACGTCCTTTCCTAAATACTGCAGATGCTATCATCAATGTCCAAAAAGAACAATTAAGTCTAGGTGTGGGAAACGAGAGAATAATTTGTCACATTGACAAAGCCATGAAAAGACCCACTTCTACCGATGACTCTTGTTTTCAAATTGATGTTATAGATCTTTGTGTCGAGAATGAATTGAAGGAGCTACTTGAAATTGATATCCCGGGGTTAGCCCCGGTAAGTGAGAATGAATACTTCAATATTGATAAAGATTTTGATGAGTTGATGAAGGTGGTCACGGATGACGAGACCATAATAGAAGAAATTCCCATGGAAGAGGAATCGTTTGAGGAAATCAAAAATGAAGATAGATTTCGTATAAAAAATTCCTTAGAAGAACCACCTGTACTAGAGCTTAAAGAGCTACCCAAACACTTGGAGTATGCTTATCTCGAAGGTACATCTAAATTACCAGTAATTATTGCTTCACATCTTTCAGATAATGAGAAGGATAAGCTAATTTCTGTATTAAAAACCCATAAAAAGGCTATAGCCTGGAAAACAACCGACATTCCGGGAATAAACCCGTCTTATTGTACACATAAAATTCTCCTTGAGAATGACTACAAACCCGTAGTACAAAGACAACGCAGGCTAAATCCCAACATGAAAGAGGTTGTTAAAAAGGAGGTCGTCAAGCTTCTTGACGCCGGGTTAATCTACCCCATCTCCGATAGTCCATGGGTTAGTCCAGTACAAGTAGTACCCAAAAAGGGGGGTACAACCGTTATATTAAATGAAAAGGACGAACTCGTCCCAACTAGAACAGTTACCGGCTGGAGAGTCTGTATTGATTACAGACGTCTAAATGATGCCACTAGAAAGGATCATTTCCCGTTACCTTTTATTGATCAAATGTTTGAACGATTAGCGGGAAAAGAATATTATTGCTTTTTAGACGGTTTCTCCGGTTACTTCCAAATTCCAATTGATCCCAACGACCAAGAAAAGACCACATTCACTTGTCCTTTCGGTACCTTTGCCTATCGCCGCATGCCGTTTGGTTTATGCAATGCACCCGGAACCTTTCAAAGGTGCATGATGGCAATCTTTGATGATATGGTAGAGGATTGTATGGAAGTCTTCATGGATGACTTTTCCGTGTTTGGAGACTCCTTTGAATCGTGTCTTTTCAATCTAGAACGTATGCTTATCCGATGTGAGAAAGCAAACTTGGTCCTAAATTGGGAAAAATGCCACTTCATGGTGAAGGAGGGCATTGTACTTGGTCACAAAATATCTCGTGCGGGAATAGAGGTAGATAAAGCTAAAATTGAAGTTATCTCTAAGCTACCTAAACCATCAAATGTTAAAGCAATTAGAAGCTTTCTTGGTCACGCAGGATTCTATAGGCGATTTATCAAAGATTTTTCTAAAATCGCCCGCCCATTGACCAAGCTTCTTGAAAAGGATGCTCCATTTGGCTTTGACACTAATTGCGAGAATGCATTCTCGATTCTTAAGTCAAAACTCACACAAGCTCCCATTATGGTATCTCCAGATTGGAGTATGCCATTTGAGCTAATGTGCGACGCAAGCGACTATGCTTTAGGTGCTGTTTTAGGACAACGTCCCGATAATCATTTTCTTCCGATTTATTATGCAAGTAAAACTCTAACGGGAGCCCAAATTAATTATACCACCACGGAAAAAGAACTCCTAGCGGTTGTTTATGCATTTGATAAATTTCGGTCATATTTGGTGTTGTCCAAGACCATTGTTTACACGGACCATTCGGCACTTAGGTATTTATTCTCGAAACTAGATGCAAAACATCGTCTCATACGTTGGGTTCTTTTACTTCAAGAATTTGACATTGAGATACGTGACAAGAAAGGAGCTGAGAATCTAGCTGCCGATCATTTATCCCGACTTGAAAACCCCGAATTAGATAAACTTGATGATACAATCATCAAAGATACATTTCCTGACGAATCTCTAATGAGGGTTGAAAAAGAATCTGAAATCCCATGGTTTGCCCATTTTGCAAACTATCTTGCTTCAGGCATACTACAAAAAGGACTTACTTATCAGCAAAAGAAGAAATTTTTTGCGAATTTAAAATCTTATTTCTGGGAATACCCAGACCTATTTCGTGTTGGTGCGGATCAAATAATTCGCCGTTGTGTGTACGGACAAGAAGCTCAACAAATTCTTGAGCATTGCCATCAAGGGCCAACCGGCGGTCATTTCGGACCAAACCACACTGCAAGAAAAATCCTTGAATCGGGCTTTTATTGGCCCACGATCTTTAAAGATGCCCATGATTTCGTTCGGACTTGTAACGCATGCCAACGAACGGGTAACATCACGAAAAAGGATGAGATGCCTCAAACCGGCATCCAAGTTTGTGAAATCTTTGACATTTGGGGAATCGATTTCATGGGACCCTTTCCAAGTTCACATAAGTGCAAGTACATACTAGTAGCCGTTGACTATGTATCCAAGTGGGCTGAAGCAAAAGCTTTGCCTACAAATGATGCTAGGGTGGTGGTAAACTTCTTGAAAAATCTCTTCTCACGCTTTGGAATCCCAAAAGCACTCATATCCGACCGAGGAACACATTTTACCAACAACCTTCTTGAAAAGGTGTTGAAGAAGTATGGCGTAACTCATCGTTTCTCTACTCCGTACCACCCGCAAACAAGTGGTCAAGTGGAGAACACGAATCGTGCCTTAAAACGCATACTTGAGAAGACGGTTAATAACAACCCTAAAATCTGGCAACGCAAGTTAGATGACGCGTTGTGGGCTTTTAGGACTGCGTATAAAACACCAATAGGTACCACGCCATTTAGACTTGTATACGGTAAAGCGTGTCATCTACCTGTTGAAGTTGAACACAAGGCGTACTGGGCTATGAGAGAATGTAATACCGACCTTGTACAAGCCGGAGAAAATAGGTTATCACAACTTAACGAACTAGATGAATTAAGATTACAAGCCTACGAAAATTCTAAAACATATAAAGAAAAAACTAAAGTATGGCACGATGCACGATTAAAAAAGAAAGAATTTGAGCAAGGGGATAAAGTATTGGTATTCCAATCACGTTTCAAGTTTTCACCTGGTAAACTTAGATCCCGATGGAATGGGCCATATATAATAAAACAGGTTTTTCCATCTGGATATGCAGAGTTGTATGGTAAAGACGGCGGAACTTTCAAAGTGAACGGACACAGACTCAAGTTATACTTTGAAGAAATCAATACTACGGAAAGAGACGAAACCACCTTCTACCCTAAGGACAAATAAATTCAGGGTAACTCTAAGGTTTTAAACTCCATTCTTGATTTTTATTCTTATCTTTAAGAGTGGGGTTAGATTGGTCTTTCCCTAGCAGACCCTAAAGAACTAGTCTTCTCCCTCCATTCTACCTTTTTAATTTCTTTTGGTTTGTTTTTATTGTTTATTTTCAAGATGCGAGGTCAATATATCTACAACCACTTCATTTTAATATGCGATAAGATTTTACCAAGAGATGTGGTGTTAGATATTAAGAAAAGATGCGATGCGACGAGAAAAGGAGAAAGACAAGATTATAATGAGAAAAATTATGGAAAAGGCAAATCAAAATGCGCTAAAAGGCGTCGGGCACGTCAATTGGGTAAATGTGAAAAATGTGGAAAACCAGCTCACTCAGGAGATTGCCCAAAGAACCAAACGGACTCTAATTTCGAGTACGTAACTTTATGCCGAGAAGGGCCTTTCAAATGTTTAGAAGAAAACCTCTTAAACCCACGAGGTTACGCCTACGAGGCAATGGGAAGCGAAATTTCGCGACTCGACTACGAAGCGAGTCAACGTGGGTTCACTATCTAATTCTTTTTCTCGTCGATTGTATGTATGTGCATATTTTATTTTTATTTTTTTTTATTTTGTGTGTATTTAGTTTATATTTGTTTGCAGTGAGTTTTATAAAAAGGTCTACTATTTAAAATTGATTAAACTTGAATTTAACCTGTTTTCATTGAAAACGATAATGTTAAAGTGTTAAAACTGAATTATTGTTGTTCAAATTGCACGAAATTAATTGTTAAATTTTTAAGATATCATTTAAATAGTAAATCACGAAAACAAAAAAAAAAAAAAAAAAAAAAAAAAAAAAAAACAGCAGAAATTAAGCCTTACACGATTCGTGTACCCCTACACGATTCGTGTAAGGCCAAAAGCAGCTGCACATATCAGACGGGGCAGGGGCTGGGTTACACACTCTTTCCCTTCCAATTTTTTTTCCTGCGACGAGACCAAACACCCAAAACACCCAAATTCGCACCAAATACATAAATTAACACCTCCAATCTCCTCTAATTCTTCAATCTTTCATCATGCCAAGAGTGGTAAGGATTTTTAACCCATTTTAATTAGTGTTCTTCAAGTTTTTCATTATTTTTCTTTATAGTTATAATCCGAATTTTGTGCATGTTTGTGTTGATTTTTTCTTGATTATTGTTATATCTATGTTGTTAGTAATATGATAAACCCGATTAGCATAAGAAAATGATGTTTAATTGATGCTTGCAAATTAGGGTTTATACCAAATTGGGGAAAATTGAGAAATTGAAACTAAAGTGTGTTAATTTGGTTATAATTAGTTGTTTTTGAGTATTTTGTTAGTATATAGAACTTGTGAACATGATTTTGATTGCTTAATTGTGTGATTTTTAATTTTAGCCTAAAATTGTTAACTTTTGATACTTTCATGAATCAAGTATGCGTTTGAATGATGTTAAGGATGATTTAGAAGCTGAGATATGCGCAATGTGATTGAATTGAAGTAAATATGCTTAGAAAAATTGCGTGTTTTCACTTGTGAATTAGACTTTTTATATGAAACTTGATTTTTGATTTGTGATTTGTGGTTTGTTTCTGCTTTGTTTTGAATTATAGAACTAAATCTCCCAAGTTTGTTGAATTAAATTGATTAAGGTGGTGTTGAAAACAAGTTGTTTGTTGAAATTAAAATCTTTGCTAACATTTACACATCCTATTGGGATGATTTCCTTGTTTTTAAAATGTTATGCAGGGACCAATTAGAATGAGGGCAGTTAACCAACAAGAGGAAGTTACGCCCGAAATGGAACAACAACTCTTGCAACTACACCCGATTCTACATTTCCCTATAGAATTAAGCCAAAGGGTACAAAAAGTTAAGGATTTACTTACTCTGGTAAATCGAACAATCAATCAAGTTTGCATTGTTGATTGGACTCCCCTAGGTCCCCCAGTTAATTTAGATACACAGATAAGGAATATTTTAACCCAAAGCTACACGGATGAATTTGGGGTAATTAGGTATTTTAATGACTGGGAGAGATTATTTCGTTTGACTGCTCCTGTATATAGGGAATTGTGTTTAGAATTTTACTCTACTGTTAGGATGAATACCCGCCCCGCAACTGTCCAAGATACTAGTTTCCTACAATTCCGACTGGGTGGGGTTGATAGAGTAATGTCCCTAGGCGACATAACTATGGCCTTAGGGATTTATGAGGGTGATGTTGTGATTGCTCCAGGTTTTTGGGAATTTATATTTACAGGAGCTAGGTATTCAGGAGATTATGATTCTGTCAGCGTCTGGCGATCTTTTTCCGGAAGAAATTCATATACAGCAGGCCGAGAATCATACCTTAAGATCCAAGATATTCGCTATCGATTAATTCATAAATTTATAGCGAACACGATTAACCAAAGGGCATTCCTTACTACAGATAGGATTAATTATGTCGACCTTTGGTATTTGGATGTTATTAGAGATAGGGAAACTAATATTAGTATACCCTATGGAGTGGCCTACTTTTTGGCCAATGTAGGTAAGGGTGCTCGAGGAGACAGTGACATATCGGGGGGTCACTATATCACGTGTTTGGCATCCTGGTTCGATATCAACCCAAACGACTTCGCACCTCCAATCCAACCAATAAATCAACAGGTTCGCACTTTAGGATTGGATGTGTATAGGACTGCTAAGGCCATACGTGTGAGGGCTGGGGTGATTAGTTTAAGGCCACAGGAAGTTGCGCCTCAGGAACCCATGGAAGAGGATGACGAACCCGAGAGGGAAGCCAGGAGGAGACGACGAGAGACAGATCAGGCTAGCTCGTCTCATACAGGTACTTCTAATTTCGATATGCTCCAAAACTCGTTTAACGCATTGAGTTTAGATGTACGTAATTCATATCAAAACTGGGGAGCAAGATCAGAAGATCAGTACACTGCTTTATCTCGGCAATTAGGGGACATTAGGCATACCCAGCTAGATCAATATAATATGCTGTCCAACATCCGATATGATCAGAGGGGAATGGGAAATCAATTAGAGTGGGCGCACCAACAGGCATATCTATACGCGTCTAACCCGCAAGCTTACGCACCCTCAGACTTTCCAACATATCCCCCATGGCAATCACCCGATGACCCTCTACCTCCACCCTATGACCATAACGCCGCAATAGCTGCGAGTCAGGATGCATATAGGCGTTTATACGAGGAACAACGCCTAAACGAGCAACGGCAGCGACAGCAACAGGAGGAGGGCGAACGAGGACCATTTTGGAGCCCATTTGACTAGTTCTATTGTTTTAATTTTTTTTAGTTTTTTATTTTTTTAGTTTGTAATAACATAATTTTTTGGTGTGTATTGAAACTTATTATGTTTTTATTTTTTTTATATTAGCAAGAAAATATAGTGTGGGGTAAAAAAATGTGTTGTACGATTGAATTAAAACCCCATATTTTGTGTGATTTTAACATGGTTTTGACAGGTACAGACGAAAATGCAATTAGACGAAATGAAACATCAAATTACATTGTGATACAAACATTGGATATGATCATAGGTAAAACAATTTGAAAATCCAAATCGGTTAACAAAGGAAGTTCCAAATACTTCACACTAATTGTCCTCTCAAATTTATGCATTATTATCTGATTTTTATGTAATGAGGGCATTACATAATCTTAAGTGTGGGGTGGGAATATATAAATTCTCGAGAACTTATAATTTGGTGATTTTTATCAAGATTTATAAAAATTTTAAACAAATATATCAAATGAATTTTTAGGGTAACTACGAGCGATTAAAGCATAGGTGTCAAAAACCGAAATTATCGTCTCAATACATTAAAAACGCATAAGTTATTTGTTTAAAACTTATAAAAGAAAACCATTTATAACAAGAATTTATAAAACCTTATGTTGAGAACCATATATCACATGTTTCTATGAAGTTATTGCAGATATCATTGCTTTGGAACGTATAAACCTGAATATTCCACTATTACGAGTAATAGAGGATGAATCAAGTCCATCCCGTAAGGAAGTAAGGTCTTCCAAATTGACACACTTGCTAACTTTTGTTAAAAGATGTAGTCCAGAACAGCTGTAGGTTGACGAAAAATCTTGAAAAGTCATCCCTAAAATCGGCTGGAAATCCACCTAACCTCAGCATCAAACAGGGTTTTTGGTGGTCAGACTTATCCTAACCATGAGAAGGATATGTCCCGTACAATGGGGGGCACAATGCAAATTAGCTTTTAAGACTAATGAATCTAATCCCCAGATGGATGATCTCCGTAAAGATTAACCGCATCTATGTTTGACCGCGGTCAACATACATATGCCATAACAAATTGAGGTGTGCAAACTCATGGTTCACCGATGATATTTGGACACGATATAATTTTGTTCTAAAACTTATGCTATTTTATGAATTATATTTGTGTAAAACCATTTTTTGGACATTCGGCTTCAAGTTCCATGATACTACAATCATGGGGGCGAATAGCTTGCTAATCGACGACTGAGACTACGGTTTTCAGTTACCCTCAACCGGAATTTGAGGTTAAAACCGGAAAACGTGTCTAGTGTAAAAACTAGCATGACATTTTATAAAAATCATAAAACGTTTTCACAAGGTCCAATTTTCCCTAAGGATCCAAATTTTTAAACCCTAATCACGAGTTTCATGTTTGTTTCTGTTGTCAGAATTTCATTTCGTGTGGTGTGCGTGTGATCCAATAAATACTGTGTTGTGTAATATATTTCATATAGCGTATGTTTCATTTCGTGTAGTGTGTGTTGTGTGATCTAAATGTTAGATAAGAAAGATATATAATGTTCTAACTCTGTTAAAAGATGTAATTGCTTGAGGACAAGCAACGTTCTAGTGTGGGGTATTTTGATATTACTCTAAACATACATATTATTCAACGCAATATCACTTATATTTCATAGGTTTTTATCATCTACAAAGATATTCAATGCGCATTTCACGAGAAAAACGACAAAAGAGTGAAGTTAGAAGAAACGACGATAAAACGATAGTTTTAACTAGATTTATATCAAGAAACGTTTATCCGAATGAAAGTACAAGATGAAAGAAGAAAAGAGTTCAAATGAGAAGTGACAAATCAGTACACGTCAACACGGGATCAACAAAGAACAACTGAAGAAGAAAAATGAAGAAAACTGTTATTTGATCTTACACGAATCGTGTATGTCTACACGAAACGTGTAGAATATTTGTTCTCACACGAATCGTGTACTGATACACGAATCGTGTAATGTTAGGCCGAATTTAATCATTCATCAGATAAGGGGCGGCTACTTTTGGAGTTTAAAACAATTCTTTTTCTCAATGAGTTACAGCAAGGAATCAACAAAGCCTCAACTACTACTACTTGGATCAGTTTAAATACAGAGAATATTATCAAGTACAAAATGAATATACACACACATATTTTCATACAATTATTATACGCAAGTTATTATTCTGTAATTTTTATTACTCTATTAGTTCAAGGTTAAAAATAGTTGTAATATTAAGGGTGTATTGTTCGTGATAAAGGGTATTATTGTACGCGTGAAAGGGGTGTTATTATTGTAATTTTTCTACCATTTGAAGTTAATGCAAGTGAAGATATTTTAGTAAGTTTACTCTGTTAAAATTAGCGTTGTTATTATGTTTGCATATCTATATTTTTATGTCTACCTTAGTGTAATGAATAGCTAAATTTCCCTAGTGTTTGCTTAAATGTAGAGCCCCTAGTGAAATGGATTGTTACCATTAGTAAAAGTTAAAATGTAACTTTAGTATTTTTAATATTGAGCCTAGTTAAAAGAACCATTTTTATGTAATTAGGTATTTAACCCTTGCCACTTAATTTATTAAATTTAAATAACGAAAGTTGTTTTTATTTACATAAATTGAGCTTCAACATTAAAAATGATCTAGACGAATTTATGGATAAGTTATTGACACCAATTTAGAAATAAACTTCAGTGGTTTGGGTGATATCAATAAATTATATGAAGGTGAAATTATAAAAAGGGAAACCGTTATAATTTGGGTATTGGTGAAGGTCAAAACTAGGCTAGGTCTCAATTTAAATACTTAGGGAATAGTAGCTTTCTAAAAAGAATCCGATGAAAATTAGATTTTATTTAGTTAAGTTGTAACCTTATGTTTATTCGAGAGAAAAATGTAAAGTTCAATACTAAAACATTTTAAATAGGGCGTAAAACTTAAAACAATCCATGGACCTAGGGGTGACACAATTAAGTAAACACTCCCAATTATCTTATTTATATTTCTTATAAAAGTATTATCATTATTATTTACGAATTACCATTTTAAAATATAAAAAAAAATACATAAAAACGTCAATTTTTCGTAACAGTAATCTGTCACATACTTTTACACATACACGAATCGTGTATGATCACACGAATCGTGTAAAGCTCTGACGCGGCTACAGTACAGCTAGGGTTAAATTTAGGGTTTTAATTATTTAATTATATATATTTAGGTTATTAGTTATTTTAATTATTATAATTAAGTTATTTAGTTTTAGTTATTTAAAATACTTAAAATACATGTTTTAATCCTAAAAATTAGCATTAATTATTATCACTTTATAAATTGTAACTAGTTTATAGTTAGTAAATTAATTTTAATACCTTTTAAATTTGTATTAGTTTTATTTAAAATATCATTTAGTTAATTTAATTAAGTTTATGTTATAATTGCTTAAAACAAAATTCTAAATATATAGTTTCATTAAAAATTACTATTTTACTAATTACCATTTAGTAATATAATTATTGCATCATAATTAGTATAATTTCATTTAGTACCTTTTTAAGTTAATTTTTGTAATCTTGTAATTTCATTTAGTAATTTAGTTTAAGTTATTTTCTTTTACTGTTACTATAAATGCCTAATCCAAAACCCCCTTTAATTAAGTTTGACATCAAAGACTATTAAAAACCATTAAACACTCCATCTCCCTGTGGAACGAATCGGATTTACCAACAAACTAAACTACACGGATAGGACTAGTTGCCTATATATATGTGTGAAATCAACCTAAAATCTATAAAATACTACATATACAATAAATCAATTCGTGTAACAAAACAACTCAAATTCGTTCATAAATAAAGGTTACGTTTCCGCACATCAGCGGGGTATTTATATGTACGAATAATCGTTCATTTAACCGGACACGGGAATGGATTAATAGCCACTAGAATAATTAAAACAGGGGTGAAATTACATTCAAGGGTAATTGGTGTAATTGTTAACAAAGTAGTAAAACCTTGGTTTACACGCAGTCGATAACCTGGTGTATTCATTAAACAAAGTATTAAAACCTTGTTACAATTCGAATCCCCAATTAGTTGGAATATTTAACTTCGGGTATAATAATAATTTGACGAGGACACTCGCACTTTATATTTATGACTGATGGACTGTTATGGACAAAAACCAGACGGACATATTAAATAATCCAGGACAAAGGACAATTAACCCATGGGCATAAAACTAAAATCAACACGTCAAACATCATGATTATGGAAGTTTAAATAAGCATAATTCTTTTATTTCATATTTAATTTCCTTTATTTTATATTTAATTGCACTTCTAATTATCGCATTTTTATTGTTATTGTATTTAATTGCACTTTTAATTATCGTACTTTTTAATTATCGCAAGTTTATTTTATCGCACTTTTATTATTCGCAATTTCATTATCGTTATTTACTTTACGCTTTAATTTAAGTCTTGTATTTAATTTTAATATTTTACATTAGGTTTTAACTGCGACTAAAGTTTTAAAATCGACAAACCGGTCATTAAACGGTAAAAAAACCCCCTTTATAATAATAATATTACTTATATATATATTTATATTTTTATAAAAGTAAACTAATATAGCGTTGAGCTTTGTTTAAAGATTTCCCTGTGGAACGAACCGGACTTACTAAAAACTACACTACTGTACGATTAGGTACACTGCCTATAAATGTTGTAGCAAGGTTTAAGTATATCCATTCTATAAATAAATAAATATCTTGTGTAAAATTGTATCGTATTTAATAGTTTTTCCTAGTAAAATATAAACTATTTCGTATACCTCTGCTAAAACATCAATAGTGCACAGAGATCACACAACATCAAGGCAAACTATCTAGTGCATATAGGCATACAACGCTAACTATTCATGGCACTCGGCTATCAACAGTATAAACTAACAGTAGCATTATTTGCTACTCTATACTATAACCGGGGATAGTCCCACTCACCGATACCCGCAAAATCGGTAGTCTAATGTCACCGAGTCTTCTCCTCGTTTGTATCACCTGAGAATAAATCAAATACTGAACAAGTTAGTAAATCGCACCACATTTACTAACAATATTGCATTATATATATACACCATATATATAAACACTAAACATATATACATATATACACTAAACATATATATACATATATTCACTATATATATATACTCGCACACATATATATGTAATACACATATGTATATATAAGCACACACGCACATATATATAATTATACAATTCACACCATCACATAACCATATGCGTATATATATCCACATAACCATCACGTGTGTGTGTGTATATATATATATATATATATATATATATATATATATATATATATACACCATAATATCTATACATACATGTATAGATATGTACACAACACTTAATGCACATATATATAATATACAAAATCATTATATATATATATATATATATACCGCAACAGTATAATAATATTTGTACATAAAAAATTCATGTATATATATTACCTACACAATATATATAACAATACAAAAGCGCATGAACAAACGGGCGGGTCGCCACTCATTCGCACAATATAAAACCAACACAATAATACAATGTTACACAACTAGCCATACAATCTCATAAGCACATACATCTATATTTAATCCAACACTATATTAATTTGTACTAGTTAAAAATCCCAATTTATGTAAACGGTTCAAAAATTCATTTGGGTGAAGCGTGTAGCTCAAACCGAACAATCGAGTCGAGGTTTAAATGAACAAACAATTCAACACACGGACCACAAAACGGCAGCCACCGACAACCAGCGGCAACCACCACTCACCGGCAACCGTACACCGGCAGCAGCAGCTGCCGAAAACAGACAGAAACAGCAGCGGCAGCAGCATGTGCAGCTGCACCTGCAGAAACAGAACAGCATAGCAGCGGCAGCAGTCACCATCGCAGATCGTCAACCACCACCGCAAGCCGCCAGCAGCAGCGGCAGCAGCCACCACCGCCGGAAGCTGCAGTAGCAGCTGGTGGCTGCATTTTTACTGAAACAGAAATAGCAGCAACAGCGAAAGCTGCTTCCCTTCCTTGGTTCAAACCCAAATTTTATGTTTCTTGTAGTTTTTTGTCAAATTACAAACATGCAATTAACCACTATCATGTATGTAGCAATAATCAAGCACAAAATCGAGTTTAACAACACAATTAGAACATGATTCAAACAAAAATTACATTTTTATTATTTTCTTGCATAAACCCTAATTTTTAAGAATCAAACACAAGATTAAGGCAAGCAAACCTGATTGTAGGATGTTATGAAGGCACAATTTTGGATTTAGACTTGCATTTTAATCATAATCTTCAAAGATAAGGAGCTAGGTTATGGTGTGTGTGTGTGTCGTGGATGAAACAGGAAGAAGGAGAAGAAAAAAAAACCACGTACAGTAATATAAAACAAGGGGTGGGCGGTTTTGAGTTATAAAAAGGTATTTAATCCCATACCTGATAAAACACGAGTATTTACCTGATTTCATAAACGCAACCCACCACAGTCGGGAGCCCAAATGAAGTCCAAATTTAATAATTAAAATATCTTTGTGACCCTTGTCACAAAACGCACTCATTGAACTAATAATTAATTAAATACACCCAATAATTAATTAATTCACTAAAACACATTTTAATATGCAAAAAGGACAAATACGTAATTTCACCTAGGCCCGACACTAGGATGTTACAGTTGTCGTACCAAAAACGAAAGAAATTCTTTAGTGATATAAAACACTATTTCTGGGAAGATCCACATTTGTTTAAAAGTTGTCCCGATGGAATAATACGCCGATGTGTATTCGGAGATGAAGCTAGTTAAATCTTAAATCATTGTCACACAGGACCAACAGGAGGGCATTATGGGTCTCAACTCACAGCAAGAAAAGTCTACGATGCTGGATTCTATTGGCCTACAATTTTCAAAGACGCACACACTTTCTTTGCAAATCCTGTGATGCTTGTCAAAGGGCCAGAAAAATAAGTCAACGTGATGAAATGCCACAAAATGTCATTCAAGTATGTGAAGTATTTGACGTTTGGGGTATTGACTTTATGGGTCCATTTCCAAAATCTCATAATAATCTCTACATTCTCGTTGCTATTGATTATGTATCTAAATGGGCGGAAGCACAAGCTCTCCCGACTAATGATGCACGAGTTGTAGTCAACTTTTTAAAACATCTTTTTGCTAGGTTCGGAACACCGAAAGCTTTAATAAGTGATCGGGGTACTCATTTTTGTAATAATCAACTTGAGAAAGTTCTCAAAAGATATGGAATAACTCATAAAATCTCAACCGCTTATCATCCACAAACAAGTGAACAAGTTGAAAATACCAACCGAGCTTTAAAACGTATTCTAGAGAAAATCGTAGGATCAAATTCGAAGGAATGATCCATAAAATTGGAGGATGCACTCTGGGCTTTTAGAACAGCCTACAAAACTCCAATTGGAACCACACCTTTTAAACTCGTTTACGGAAAAGCATGTCACCTTCCAGTAGAAATTGAACATAAAGCATTTTGGGCTTTGAAGACATGTAATCTTGATTTACATGAAGCTGGACGTCTACGGTTAAATCAACTAAACGAATTAGAAGAATTAAGACATGAAGCATACGAAAATTCATTAATCTATAAGGAAAGAACGAAGAAATGGCATGATAAAAGAATCAGAAGTTCAAAAGAATTTAAAGAAAGAAACAGAGTTCTTCTTTTCAATTCACGATTCAAGCTATTTCCTGAAAAATTGAAATCAAGATGGTCTGGACCATTCATAGTCAAAAGAGTTTTCCTTTACGGAACTGTAGAATTAATAAATTCAAATGGGATTGAATTTAAAGTTAATGGTCACAGAGTTAAACATTACATAGATAGTCCAATGGAAGTTGAAGATGAAGATGAAGTTAATCACAATTTCGACACCACAGCTAATTAAGTGTGGGAAGATTCGAATCTTTTTAAGATAATATATGTTTCTGTTAGAGTTAGATATTATGTTTTCGTGTAGTTTCCGAAAATGGAATCCGAATGGTCTTTCCCTAGCAGACCCTAAAGAACTAGTCTTCTCCCTCCATTCTGAATTTTTATTTTTTTAAGTTTTACGAGATGAAGAATTCCTTTGAACTAAACCATGGTCTAATGCTACATGCTATGATTACTAAACGTAATAATGACACCCTTCTGAGTGAATTGGTATCATTCATAAGAGGCAAAATGGACGGAGTAAGAAAAGAACTCAGGAAAGATCATCATAAGATACATTTTGGTAAAGGCAAATCAAAGTCCGCAACAAAAAAAGAGCACGACACCTTGAAAGATGTTATAAATGCGGAAAATGGTCACACGAAGGTAAATGTTTGAACAATCAAACATATTCAAATACCGAATTTGTTACTCTATGCAGAAAAGGACCGTTTATATGTTTAGAAGAAAAGATATTGAAGAATCGAGGTTACGCTTATGTAGCTATGGAGAACCAAATCACACGACTCTCCTATGAGTCGGCTAAAGCAGGTCTCTGAGAATTCTATCTCATAGGTAAGTATGTACAGTTTTTATTTTTTATTTATTGCTTTTAACCTTTTGATAATAAACGCTGAATCGTTCGCTATAAAGTATTAAATTGGTATTCAATAAAATTAGGTATGCGTAACCGAAATTATTGATATCGTACAAAAATTTATTGCATCACTGCGAAATTTACCGTTTATTCTTAAGGTATAAATATCTTCAATCAATCAACCCAAAATATTTTAGAAATTCGTCAAGAGTAAAACTAGGTTATGGAATCAAAATTACTTTACCGAAAAGAGGGGCGTATATTTTTGATAATATTTGATTGATTAAAGTGGGATAAAAGACCAAAAAGTTTTTTAATTTTAATTTTTACTTTGTTTTTAAAATTAATATATAAATATTAAATTAATATTGTAAATCTTTTTAAAATCAAAATATTTAAGTTTTTAAGTATTTAAAAAAAAAATAATATAAGTTTGTAAAATTAATGTATAAAATATTAAAAATATTTATATGAATTTTTAATTTTATGCATTTTAAATTTAAGTTTGGTGTGAATTTAAAAACAAAAATTTACTTTATTTCATTAAGTTAAAAATGTGATTTTTAAAATTCGTCTTGAGTTGAAGACTAGGTCGTTGAACCGAAATTGTTTTGCCCGAGGGCGGGACGAGAACTTTTATTATCATTATTTTTAATCTTATTGAATTAAAGTATGCCAAAAACATTAAAAAAAACCCAAAAATCTTTACTTTTAAAACAACGTTTAAAAAGTGACAAATTTTAAACGCTTACCCCACTCTTGACACCAAAGGTTAAATTCTTTCGGATTTTTAAAAATTTTTAACTTAAACACTTGGTTACCATTAAAAATACTAGTAACGCAGTAGTTGTATTAGAATCTAGTGCTCTCTGATAATAAAGAACAGCCATAGTCTTATATACTGACTACCCAATTCTAGTAAAAATTTTCAAAATTTTCAATTAAATGAACTCAAAATCATGTTTATACAAATTTATGAACGATAAAACTAGGTGTTAACACCGAAATTATTGTTACCTCGGAAAGGACATAAATTGAGAAATAACCCAAAATGTTAGAATTCATTTAAAATGGAATAGAGGAAAATAAAAAGGCAAAGAAATGAAAATAAAAGCCAAGTGTGGGAAAAATTTACCAAGTTATCTAGAACATATGTCACATATTTTTGTATAAATAATTGAAGATACTTTTGTTTTGGACAAAATTAACCGTTTTACCCGGTAAATTGTAATATATTTGAAAGAAAGATGGATCTACACGATGAATCAATTCCATCATTAAAAGGAAGTAAAGTCTTCCGAAAAAGACACGCGCTTCTTGATTTAGGTCAGGAAGTTGTCGTCCAGACCAGTTGTAGAGTCTACGAAAAACCTTGAAAAGTTTTCTCAAAAATCAGCTGGAAATCCACGGACCTCAGCATCAAACAAGGTCGCCAAGTGGTCAGACTTATCCTAACCATGAGAGGATCTGTCTCATAAAATGGGGAGGGCACCGTGCAAATTAGCTTGATAAGACTAATGAATCAGATCCCTAGAAAGGATAATCTCCTTAAAGATCAAAAATCAGCTTTTAAGACTGATATTACTCAATCCTTGAGATTGACTCTTAAAGATTGAGAATTACAAACTCATGGAATTCGATGATATCTAAACTCGAGCTTGAATGAGAAAATATTTTGATCAAATTACAAACCGATTTGTTTTCTGAAAACCCATTTTTAATGTGTTCATTACCATTGAACGTAAAATCCTAAGAATTCACCTGGAATTCATTAGGTCACCTGAACCAAATCGGGTGAAAACCGTAAGAACGGTGGTTGCATAGCATGGTCGAAGACAGGACCTTGTGCCAGACCGAAAAACTATAGGGTGATCTTTACTATTGCTCCTACAAAGGATAGTAATTGCATCTGACACGATATAGACCATAATCAAAAACATGTCACGGGACATTGCCTTAACAGTTGCTTGTTCAACGCTTTCCTTTACAACCGAACGGTAGTTTGCCGAAAGGTAATATACGGAGCAAGTATACTGGACGTGTTGCTTTCCTAATACAAGGTTAGCAAGTGGGTGACACAAAACCGCAAGTTTTGAGCTAAAATTTTCAAATCTGAAACCCACAAAAAAAAAACCCACAAAAACAATTTGCAAACACCGATGAAGGGTTATTCCGGAAAACTTATCTAGGGTAAAAGCTGGATTAAATTTTCAAAAGATCAATTGTTTTCATAAAGATCCAATTTCCTAAAGGATCTAAATTTTCATAATCATGTGGGACTGTAAACCACAACGTTACTATCATTGTTCATACCGCCAAATCAAAATCACTGATGTACAAAGTGTGAAGAATAAAGAAGTGATTCTAGTATTTTTATTTCAAGACTATATTGCTTGAGGACAAGCAACGCTCAAGTGTGGGAATATTTGATAATGCTAAAAACGAACATATATTTCATAGCATTATCCCTCAAGAAAGACAAGCTTTTAGTTGCAATTGTTCTATTTACAAGTGATATTCGTTTAAATAATAAAAGGTGAAGACAAAAGACAGATTCGACGATTTGAAGACGCAAAAGACCAAAAAGCTAAAAAGTACAAAGTACAATCAAAGTGGTTCAAATTATTGATGAGAAACGTCTCAAAATTACAAGAGTACAAGACGCGAAACGCAAAGTACAAGATATTAAATAGTACGAAAGGACGTTCGAAAATCCGGAATCGGGACCAGAGTCAACTCTCAACGTTCGACGCAACGGACTAAAAATTACAAGTCAACTATGCACATGAATATAATATAATATATAATTACTTCTTAAAATTATATATATATTATATTATTTAATAAAACCGTCGGCAAATAAACAAACAAAAGATCCTGAGCTGCAAAAAGTCGCCATGCGATCGCATGGCCAGAAGGCACAAGATCCATGCGATCGCATGGATCACTGTAGCACGCCACATTCTATAAAAAGTCAGTTTTTCGGACGAATGGAGTACTCTATCATCTATCTCTCACTCCTCTCATATATATATTTATATTTATATTTATATTTTAATTATAATTTTAATATTAAAGTTTAATAATAAGGGTATGTTAGCGAATGTTGTAAGTGTGTAAGTCGAAATTCTGTCCGTGTAACGCTACGCTATTATTAATCATTGTAAGTTATGTTCAACCTTTTTAAATTAATGTCTCGTAGCTAAGTTATTATTATGCTTATTTAAGCCGAAGTAATCGTGATGTTGGGCTAAAATATTAAAGACGGGGTAATTGGGCTTTGTACCATAATTGGGGTTTGGACAAAAGAACGACACTTGTGAAAATTAGACTATGGGCTATTAATGGGCTTTATATTCATTTAATTGAATGATAGTTCATTAATTTAATATAAAGATTTACAATTGAATGTACCTATAAATAACCATATACACTCGATCGGACATGATGGGCGGGATATTTATAAGTACTAATAATCGTTCATTTAACCGGACACGGGAATGGATTAATAGTTAATGGACTTATTAAAACAGGGGTTAATTACATACAAGGAAAATTGGTGTAATTATAGTTTAAGTCCCCAATTAGTTGGAATATTTGACTTCGGGTATAAGGATAATTTGACGAGGACACTCGCACTTTATATTTATGACTGATGGACTGTTATGGAAAAAAACCAGATGGACATATTGAATAATTCGGGACAAAGGACAATTAACCCATGGTAATAAATTAAAATCAACACGTCAAACATCATGATTACGGAAGTTTAAATAAGCATAATTCCTTTATTTCATATTTCATCGCACTTTTATTTACTGTCATTTTATTTAATTGCACTTTTAATTATCGTACTTTTTAATTATCGCACTTTTATTTATTGTCATTTTATTTATCGCATTCTAATTTATCGCAATTTCATTTATCGTTATTTACTTTACGCTAAAAATTAAGTTATATTAATTTTTAATATTTTACATTAGGTTTTAACTGCGACTAAAGTTTTAAAATCGACAAACCGGTCATTAAACGGTAAAAACCCCCTTTTATAATAATAATACTACTTATATATATATATTTATATATATACAAATATAGTTTTTAAAAATATAGCGTTAAACTTAGCTAGATCCCTGTGGAATGAACCAGACTTACTAAAAACTACACTACTGTACGATTAGGTACAGCAAGGTTTAGGTATTTCCACTCTATAAATAAATAAATAACTTGTGTAAAATTGTATCGTATTTAATAGTATTTCCTAATAAAAATATAACTATTTCGTATACACCTCTACGCACATCAAGGATGCGAACTTAGTCTTATTCCCTTCGGAGCAGTTACTCACACGGAACACAGATTTCAACTTCTCAAACTATCTCGTCAGCCCAACTGGCCTTTCTGTTCCACTGAAATTGTGGGGATTACAACTCTGAAATTCCTTGAAAGTGCACCCATTCTGGATGTTCTGGTTAGCCGGTGGAGCTTGGGGGTTGGCATTCGCCATAGCTGCGGCTACTCGAGCGGCTATCATCTCTTTAATCTGTGCTGCTGTGGGCATTTCCCTTGGACCTCTTCCATTAGCCATTGATCTTCCAAACAAAATTTTTGACTTAAGTTAAAATCCATTAACCAACAACCTCACGGCATACGGTAAATAACATGGAAACAACACAGTACACGATAACTAAGCATGGCAACAAGCAGCAGATAGCATAAAAGCCAACATGTAATAAAGCGCCGTACAATAAATCAACAACATTAATTTCATTCATAGTAAGAAAATTGCATACAATAGCATAAGGTTCGTACAATACATAAATGAAAAACAGGAAACTACAAACGGAATACATAAAGAGATCTAATACAACAGTCCTAGGGCGAGGGTGGGTAAATGATGTCCATCAGGTGGGTCATTTGGTCTTCAAGCTCAGTTACCCGAGCAAGGAGGGCATGCACTTCTCTCATCAGTTCCTCGACGATAGGAGATGCTGGTGGGGCAGGTGGTGCAGGTGGTGCAGATGGTGCAGGTGGCGCCGGTGGTGCAGATGTAGCACTAGAAATAGACGGCACAGTGCGGGCGACCTTACACACAAGTGGATCGACAGGATACGGTACAACCCTCTTACGGGCGGTGACCCTAACCAACTGTCCATGTGCGTTCACGAACGGCTTTCCTCCATTAACCCCTGGAATAACATTACCATCGAAGCGGTACCGCTTCTTCGGCGGGGTAGAGGGTGGCTGCACGGGCTCCTCCTCAGGGTCCTACTCAGAATCCTCCTCGGGATCCTCCTCGCTGGTGTCATCGGATGATGATCCGTCTGAATCGTCAGAAGGTAGTGCAGGTACGTCACGGGCAGGAGAAAGCGTCTGGCCGGCGGTCATAAGTCGATATCTGCCAGGTGTAATCGGTACGACACGTCCATCAGCGGTGCGTCTAGCCAAATGTCCATGCTCGTTACGGAAGGGACAGTCTCCGTTTCCCCCCAGGGATCACAGTACCACCGGAATGGTGCAGTGGCCCCGGGAGTCTAGGGCTGGGTGGTGCTGGAATCTCCTCGGGATCCTTGTCTCCGTCTGAGATGTCCATTAGGTCAAGCGCGTGTCTACTATCTCCAGAAGATGAATCGCCAGAGTCACCGGAGGGTAGCGGTGAGTCAGCAATTATAGTAGGTGAGGTAGCAGACGTATCTGAATCACTCTCGAAGTCAAAGGTCATGGGCGGCATGTCTGACATCTGAACAAGGAAAAATAACTTTTTTCATGTCAGTAAGACATATAGCAAGCATGTAATCAGGCACTACAGCATCCTAGCAGTACATAGCATGGCAATCGTAACAGTATTAAACAAAAGTAACATGCGATCAAAAGCAGATAGTAGCATGCAGTAGCGAGAAAATAGCAGTAGCATACAGCAAGTTCACATAGCAGTAAAGGTAAGCAGTAGCATGCAGTAGTAGTAAGCAGTAACAAGTAAACGAGCAAGTTGTAGATTAGTCCTATTAGCGAATCCTACTCGGCTCAGTCAAGACTCACTAATGCAACCTAATTCCCTACAACCGATGCTCTGATACCAAATGTGACGCCCCGTACAAAACCATCATGTACGAATCATCAACAACAAGTCCATTACACGGTATAATACTACATGCTGTTTTAAAACAAGTTTTGCATTCATGAAAAGAAAACGCTTTACAAAAGATAACGTGACACAAAGGTCGTTACAAAGCCATTTTTCAAGATAACATAAGTTGCGAATGCAAAATAAAAGTTCCATGATTGAGACATCTCTAAGTAATGCAACGGAAGTCTAACACAACGAGTCTGTAACAGCAAGTCTATAACACCAAGACAGCAAGTCTAACAGCGGAAGTAACAACGTCTAAGCACCTGAGAAATACACGCTTATAGACTAAGTAATGCAGCGGAAATCTAACACAGCGAGTCTGTAACAGCAAGTCTATAACACCAAGACAGCAAGTCTAACAGCGGAAGCAACAACGTCTAAGCACCTGAGAAATACACGATTAAAAGGTCAACACGATTGTTGGTGAGCTATATTTTGTTTGTATTCAGTAATGTAATGTAGACCACGAGATTTCATATTCAAAACAGTATGAAAAGTATATGCTTAACCGTGGGCACCCGGTAACTAACTTAACGTAATAATACCCCCTAAAAGTACACTTGGCGAGTGTGTATGTTCTCGAAGTATCAAACACCCGTTAAATGCTAGGGCGACTAGCCCGAGTGGGGATGTCAAACTCAATGGATCCATATCTAAGATTCGCGTTCACCGGTTCATAAACCAATGACTAGACGTTAACGAGCTAAGGGGAATCTTTGTGTCGTTATGTCACCCACACATATATAAAGTTTAAGTACTCGTGTCTAGTATGTAAAACATAAAAAGCGCATGTATTCTCAGTCCCAAAAATAGTAGAGTAAAAAGAGAAGCTATAACTCACAGTGAATGTGCTGTAAAAGTCGATATGAAAAGTATGCAAGTAGTAAGTCTGTCCGAAAGGTCGTCAACCTAAGTCAAAGGTCACTAAGTGAGTATATTGTCCCCAAAAGTTTAAAAGTGAATAAATTAAGTCTTAAGTATCATCACCATCATCATCATCATCATCATCATCATCATCATTCATAAAAGCTAGAGTAAGTTTTCAACAAGAATAGAGATCGAAACAAAAGGCTGACTTCGGACAGCTGCTATGACCTCTATACAAAACGAAAAGAAGTGTGGTCAGTGGCCAAGGCTTCGTATGTGAGTCCTCTAACAGTTTTCCTATTTTCAGATCCTAACTCGATGTTGTTTGACCGTGGCGATGGTTCAAGCGCGAGTAGGTCAGAATTTTTAGCACGTCGTTATAACGGCGTAGTGACTTTCGGAAGGCTATAAATCCTAAACCGTATATCGGATTTAGGCGAGTCCTAAACGAAAAGTCATCTACTCGAACCAAAATATCTGAAAATTAATTTTCCAGAAGTCCTAGGAGTCTGATCAGACCCCGAAAAACAGCAAACAAGTACTCCGGTGGGTTTCTCGGTGCTTGATGCTCATCACGGTTCTCATCCTTGATGCGTGTAAGCTTCAAATGTACAACTCTTTGATGTTTTAGCATCACTTTGACCAAGTTTCAACCATCAACACACAACTAAGAGTAAAAGCTAACATTCTACAAGTTTTGAACATCAAGATTGCCTCTTTATTGCATAAACACAATAAAGCTTCAACCTTTGTCCTTTTTACACAAGTTTATGCACCTTCATTATATGAGATGATGAAGACTTGATTTTTATCACCATAAAAATCATAAAAAGATTCCAAGAAAGTGAGATCTACAATAATAACTTAGATCTTCAAATATTAAGAAACCCTAAGCTAGAAAGCTTGGATCTTTACAAGATTAATGAGATCATAAGCTAGAAAGCTAAGATCTAGTAAAAGTAATGAGACCATAAGCTAAAAAGCTAAGATCTTTAACAAAATAATGAAACCCTAAGCTAGAAAGCTTGGATCTTTAATGTTCTTGAATATCCTTAAAGCAAAAGGCTAGATCTTCAAGTTTCATGAAGATCATAAACACAAGTTTTGATCTTTTTAACAAAATAAAGGGATCATAAGCTAGAAAACTTAGATCCAACAAAGTAATGAAGATTCAAAGCTAGAAAGCTTGAATCTTTCATGTTCTTGAAGGATTCAAATCAAAGTTTGAATCTTCAAGATAATACAAGATCAAGAAGCTAAAAAGCTTGATCCTTGTATGATGATGATGATGTCGATGCTATGAAGAAGAAAATTTAAAACTTACACTTTTTAGAGTGAGAAAGACTAGAGAGAGAATTAGAGAGTAAGTGTGTAAAATATGAATGAGATCAAGTGTAAAATGGGTGAGATTTGCTTGGTATTTATAGTGAGGATTGGTGGTGGTAGCCGTGGGGTTTAGGGGGGACACCTTTTTGCTTTTTGGTTAGTGGTGGTCTAAAGGCGGTGTTTATTGTTAGGATCTCATGAAACATTTGTGATTATGGTGAACAAAAATACTAGTATGTTGGCCCTTATAAATGGGTATTTGTGTTACATTTATATGGGGCATAAACTTATTAAAATTAGGCTAATTAAATAGTCCATTAGCTAGAGTAGGGTGAACTAAAGTCCAACAAGGTAGAAAGTCCAACAAGACTAACTAGTGAGCATAAGTAAATTACTTAGCGTAATTAAGCAACCAAAAACCCAAGTAATTATTATTAGGAAATAACAATTAGTATTACATAGTCATAATATTCCAATTACGACAAATGTTAAACGTGTACCAAAACACATAGCTCGTTCTAAACGCCAAGTGACACTAACGGTCATAAAAGCATTCGGGGATCAAGTTAAGTAACTAAGTACTTAATGGCACGTTGTATGGTATTAACGAAAGTAATTAATCATGAAATGAGATCCCAGATTATAAACCAACACAGTACGCACAAATACGCAGTTTCGCAGAAAGTAACAAGCACAGAAGTAAGTCGAAAAAGTCGGGTCGTTACACAAAACCCTAGACCCCTTCGTTTAGTAACCATGATGAAAAATCGAATTATCAACCAACCGTATACCTGCTTTCAATTCGACATCGTGCCCGATCTCGTAGCCTTTACCGTGATGCCACTTGTTAGGAGTTTTAGGACCCAACAATACAAGTGATTTAAGCAAATCACTCACCCAAAAACGATAAACGAACAATATAAAGCATAAGAATGATAAATAAAGATAAACGATGCGGGGATTTAACGTGGTTATATTCCAACTCCAAAACACAAAGGATAGTTTACTCCACGGGCGCAAATCAGAGATTTTTATTATTAAATTTCGTGAACATAGGTTACAGATTACAAGAGATATATTTATAGTGCTAAACGACAACGAATTAGAATCAAACATAGACTCCTAAACTAACTTGGACTAATGCTCTCCAGATTGAATTTCACTGCCGCAATGCCCATTCTCGCGGCCACGAGTGTAGAGACCCGTCCTAATCCATCCGGACGAAGTCCATATCGATTATAAATGATTCACAACAGTTGATTACATCGTGAGGTACTTGACCTCTATATGATACATTTTACAAACATTGCATTCGTTTTTGAAAAGACAATCTTTCATTACATCGAAAGTTGACAGCAGACATACCATTTCATAATATATCCAACTATAATTGACTTAATAATAATATTGATAAACTCAATGACTCGAATGCAACGTCTTTTGAAATATGCCATGAATGACTCCAAGTAATGTCTCTAATATGAGCAATTGCACAGCGGAAGATTTCTTTCGTACCTGAGAATGAACATGCTTTAAAGTGTCAACCAAAAGGTTGGTGAGTTCATTAGTTTATCATAAATCATCATTTTATAATTTTTAATAGACCACAAGATTTCATATTTCCATTTCTCATAAACATACGTCCCATGCATAGAGACAAAATATCATTCATATGGATTGAACACCTGGTAACCGACATTCACAATATGCATATAAGAATATCCCCATCATTCCGGGATCCTCCTTCGGACATGATATAAATTTCGAAGTACTAAAGCATCCGGTACTTTGGATGGGGCTTGTTGGGCCCGATAGATCTATCTTTAGAGTTCGCGTCAATTAGGGTGTCTGTTCCCTAATTCTTAGATTACCAGACTAAAAAGGGGCATATTCAGTTTCGATCATTCAACCATAGAACGTAATTTCGATTACTTGTGTCTATTTCGTAAAACAGTTATAAAAATTGCGCATGTATTCTCAGCCCAAAAATATAAAGGGTAAAAAGATAAATGAAACTCACGCATATAAATATTATAAAACAGTTAATAAAACATTTGCATGTATTCTCAGCCCAAAATGTATATAAAAAGGGAATAATGAAACTCACCATACTGTATTTTGTAGTAAAAATACATATTACAACATTGAACAAGTGTAGGGTTGATCTCGGATTCACGAACCTATATCATTTGTATATTTATTAATATACAAAAAAATAATCGAACACACACACACACACACACACACACACACACATATATATATATATATATATATATATATATATATATATATATATATATATATATATATATATATATATATATATATACATATATATAAAATTTATTAGTTATATTCTTTTTATATATTTTTGTGGTTATTTAGGATTTATTCTAAACTTCATTAGAAACATATTCTTTATTTATGTAAATTATATCTTAACTTATATATTATATGGGATATTATTAATTATAGTAAATGTAATAAGTATCTTTTACGAAACTAATATTCATTTATTAAAAATGGTATTTTTTTGATAATAATAAGTTACTAATAATAAAATAATAACTTTATTAGTAATGATAATACTAATAATAATAGTAGTAATAATATTGTTAGAAATGATACTTTTATCTAATTATAAGATTAATGATACTAATAGTTACAAAAGTGATATTAATACTAACATTAATGAAAATGATGATAACTTTTGTTATTTTCATAATAATAATAATAATAATAATCCTATTCGTAATGATACATATAATACTAATAACGATGGTAATCATTAATAATCTTATAATAATAATAATTTCGATAATGATACTAATACTAATCCTAAATGATAATAATAATGTCTATAATAATGTTAGTAGTAAAAATAATAATAATAATACTTAAAACAATACAAACGATAACATTAATATTAATACTACTTAACCATAATACTAGTAATATTTATAATCATAGTAACAACATTAATAATTAATATAGTAATCACACCAAATAATAATGATAATAATAATAATAATAATAAATATATATAAGGAAAAGTGTATACCCTTTAATAAGTTTCTAAAAAGAATTGCCTAAAGCCGGGCTCGAACTCAAGACCTCTCGATAACACGTTAACACCCATAACCAATTGAGCTACTGTCCACTTCTTGCTTAAAATCCATCTCCACTTTTAGTTAAACTGTTTTCAAGTGCTCATCTTCTTCTTCCTCTTAAATAAAAAAAAAATGCCAAATCCCAGGCTCGAACCCGAGACCCCTCGCTAACCCACAATCTCCTCAAACCATCTAGGCTATTGCCCACTTTCTGATTTATTACAATTCCTAATATCTATAAACCGTTTTCTATTTATGCATCTTCATCTTCATCACTTTAATCGAATAAACCCAACAGAAAACACAGCCGTGAATTATCATAACACTTTAAGACTTAAAATCAATCATATAAATTCTCATTTGTGATTAATTAGTTTGGAAAAAAAAAATAAAACCAAGAACAGGCTGGCTGTTCGTCGAGCTTTATAAAAAAAAATGAATTTCGATATATATTGCATTATAGCAAAAGTATATAACACAAAATAGTTTATAAATTGTTTATAAAAACTAAAGGAATCGTCAATTGGACTTAAAACATCAAAACAAGTTCGAATTTCATGAAGAACAAATCCTTTGACTTTTGGATTTAAAACTTTGACTTGAAAATTCAAGCTCGATACGAGAAATTAATGGCTGAAAACTTACAGGTAGTTTGAATGGATTATTCCTAACAACTCTGCAATATTACTTTTTGAAAATTGATTCGAGTTTGTGTTTTGGTTAAAAAGTTATATCGAGTCGAGGGAGGGTATCAATGCTTCAAGAAGGGTTCTGTTTAATTGATTGATAATAGCAGCAACAATTATTTAACACAAGTGGTTGATTGAATTCTGTTACAAAAATTAATCGATGTTGTAGTGTAGTGAAGATTGCTCGACAGGAAATCGTTCAGAGAAGAAAACGAAGGCAGAAAGAAAACAAAAAATAATAATAATACAGATAAGATGGGGAACAGCTTATGTACGAAATTTTTGCCTTTAGAATAAATATTTAATATTTAATTAATTAATATTATTAATTAATAAATGTAGTAATAATAATAATAATGTTTAATATTATTAATAATGATAAAATTAAAATACTAATAATAATAATGGAAATAATAATAATATTAATATCGAAGTAATACTAATTATATTAATAATAGGTATAATAACAATACTGATAATAATATTAATGATAATGATAATAACTTGTATCTTAATAATAATATATAATAAATCTTAATAATAAAGATCCTTAATAATAAATGGTAGTAATGATAACTGATAATAATACTAATAATAATAAAGATATAACAAACTCACATGTTTTAAATTTTTATACCTATATAATTTATATATCATAATAATATTAATAATACATATATTTTTTTTTATGATACTAGTGGAAGTAATAATAATAGTATTAGTATAACATTTTATGTTGATATATTAATATTATAGATTATGTATTATTTAATACTTATGTAATCTCATATATTTAATATCAATACATTTTATCGATATACATATAATATTATTTATGTTTATACATCATATATATATATATATATATATATATATATATATATATATATATATATATATATATATATATATATATATATACACATCTATCACTACATTTTTTTAATTATATTTTTAAAATTCAAATAAATAATATATTAATTAAATATATAGCAGTAAATACTCTCAAATATAATATTAAATACTTTTTGTTAACATTAACAACTTATGTAAATTTAATTTATTCTCTATATTTAAATAAACAGTTTTAATAACTAAATCGCATGATAGTTCGTTATTATAATTAATTTTTCATATATAACTATTTACATGTTTAGTTATTTATATAAACATTTCTATTTACAATTAAAGGTTCGTGAATCACCGAGAACAGTCGAAGGTCAATTGAATACATGAAACAGTTCAAACTTTCTGAGACTCAACCTTATAGACCTTGCTTATCGTGTCGGAATTATATAAAGATTATGTTTAAATTTGGTCGGAAATTCCCGGGTCATCACAACGAGCCTAGCCACTCAGCAAACTGTTTCTCTGTTTAACTTTCGCGAGCACCATCACCATACTCGCGGTCGCGAGAATCTACCTGCACATTTTTTCTTGTCTTCTTCGCACTCAACAATTTGTATCAAATTTCTAGAGTAGTTAAAAATTAGCTTTCTGATCTTAATCATCCTTCTTATGGACTGCATTTTGTTTACATGTAGTTTTTTTTGCCTATCTTTTTGTTTGGGACATCACTCATTTCTTCAAGGTTAGACTTGGAAGGCATCAGTACCAGTTTTTAATAATTTGATGCCATCTGATAGTATGGATTAAGCAACTATATGCTGTTCTTAGAGGTAGCCATTACCAATTTACCTATAAATTGGCCGATTTTGGGTATATGTATCTTTAAGGGGTCATATGGGATAAGTTATCTTTCTCCGTTAAATTCATCATGTGCAATACTCATCGTTAAAGAATTATTAGTATGAAAATGGTTTTAAATAAAAATGGTTTTCCATTAACATACAACATATCTTTTGTGCAGGTTTTTTTTCTCTTAATTTTCACCTCTCAATATAATGACAACTATATGAAATGGACCCCGCAAATTTAATAATAATGTATATGTGTATATATATTTATAAAGAAACAGCAAACACTAGACAAAGATAGCTGGACAGTGTGGAAGTGTGGCATCACCACTCAAACTCAATGATGTCCACCTCACGCCTCAATTACCTTATCATCATCATCTATCTTCTTCTCATTGCCGCCGCGACAACCACCGTCCTCGCCACTGATCACATTGTCGGCGCAAACCGTGGCTGGAATCCTGGGGTCAATTACACTCTTTGGGCCAACAATCACACCTTCTATGTTGGAGACTTCATCTGTATGCATTTTTATATACTTCCAATTACTTTCTTTTAAGATTCATTTATTTATTTCCTTTTGCTAGACTGATACACACCTTTTATTTTCCATCATTTTCTTCGATTAAAAAAATTATCCATGTTACTATTTATATACGTTTCAAAACAATTGTCGAGATACTATTACCTCGGGTGGAAAAATACTTGTCTTTATTCTCGAATAGGGGAAAGATTGTCTACATATTACCTCCCCATACACCACTCATGTGGTATTGAGTTTTGTTGTTGTTGTTGTTGTTGTTGTTGTGTCGAGATACTATGGAGTACCGTCAAATTTACTTTCATTTAATACTTTCAATAATCTATGTCTTAAATGTATTCGGTTAAACTTTATTTAAGTACAAAAGAAATTATAGAAGACATTATTTTGAAACCAAGGAAGTAATATTTTTTTATTAGTCGTATACGGAATATTGAAGAGTGGAGTCTGGATGATTAAACAAAGAAAGGTGTGTATTTTAGTGTAGAGTCAAACGTTTAAATTAATGTGTAATTTGAATGAAAATAATGTGACAGCATTTAGGTATCAAAAGATGCAGTACAATGTGTTTGAAGTGAACAAAACAGGCTACGATAACTGTACACTTGATAGTGCCGTAGGGAACTGGAGTAGCGGAAAAGACTTTATTCTTCTTAACAAATCGCAGCGTTATTATTTCATTTGTGGCACCGGTGGTTGCCCTAACGGTATGAAAGTCACAATTCGTGTTCATCCACTCCCGTCCCCACCAGCTAATTCCACAATCGATGCTTCCGAACACTCATCTGCTGCACAAAAACTGATGCTTAATGTTTCTGTTATTGTTGTGCTTTTAATGGTACTGGCTTGGTTATAATGGGAAGTTTCATGTGCAAGATTTGTTTCAAGAATATTTTTTTTTAAGGATTCTAGTTTTGTGTGTTTCAATTTTTTATGTTTTGAATTTTCAGATTGAGATAAATATGGATTAGTTTTATAACTAGTTTTCGAACCCCCACTTCGCGCCGGGGTTCGATTTTTAATGTATTTTATTGTGTTTAGTTACGGAGCCTGCGAGTGAAAAATCAACATATATGAAAAGTACCCTAAATATTTAGCCTTTTTTTAAAAGTGTCCGTTTTGCGTATAGTTAGTGACATTGTGTTCATAAAATTATTTCGAGTTTAAGGATGGTGTCGGGAAAATTTAACTCGTTGCGAGCGAGAAGATATGACCTGTTGAATATTTGAGTGGAGTTTATTTGAGATATTTTATGAAAATTTTGATTTGACGCTTTAACTCCATGTGTTGGGGGCCGATTTTATTTTTTGAACAAAGTGAAGGGGGCTTTTGTGGTGTTACTTGAAAGAAAGAATGGGAAAAATGTGAAAAGACGAAAATACCCCTGATACTATTCATAAGTTTTGTCTAATAGTTGATATGGTAAATGGTAAATGGATTAGTTTTATAATTATGTTATACCTAATTTTTTGTTTAACGTAATTTTAAGTTATCAAAACCTATCGGTATTTACGAAAATCACTAGTTGGCCTGCTTATAAGTAGAGGTGTCTTCGAGCATAGGCAAGATAGTCAACCGCCTTGGGTCCAAAAATTTAGAAGGGCCCAAATTTTTGAATATGTAAATATTTTTCTCAATATATATATAATTAATTTAAATAAAAATTGTCAGTTAAAGTTAAAATACTTTGTTTTTAATAGTTAAATACAATGTAAGTAAATAAATAGATAAATTTGAGTATTATTTTTTTATGCGTAGTAAAAAAAATTAACGTATACGTGGGCCAATTTTTATTTTCGTCTAGGGCCGTTCAGACGACCCTGCTTATAAGGCGTTCCCATCATTCGAATTGCATCATTGGTTGTCCTCAGCAAAACGCTATATACATGACAAAATGGGCAAATATGCGAGTCGGGTAATGGGTTAATATTATATACAAACATTAGTAATTTCGAATATGAACCCTGCTCGTGATTAATCTATAAAAAAAAGTACACATCTGACGTGAATACTAGTAAACATTTACCTTGTTGGCATGATAGATGAATCAGTCTATGGTCATACATATATTCTTCACTAAGACCAATATGAGATGTTTTGACAAAAAAATATGAGATGTTTTGACAAAATAATGGAAGAGAAAAAACCGTATAGAAATTTTAAGACAAAAATTGTGTACTGATATACATATAAAACGCTTGGGAATTATGACTAGGCTAGGCGTTGAATCACATAGTTTAAAACAATATCTACCCATTTTCCTGGTGTTTTTATCATGTTCATCTCATGTACGTCATGCTGAAGATGACTCTAATTCAATGTCTTCTTACCACCATGTAGCAGTCTGCAGAAATGCACCAAGTCATACAATTATTTAAGGTAGTCATTTCTACTCGTTTGACCACAAACGGGTTTATTTAGGTTAACGCGCCAAATCAGTTTTAGTAGAAAGCTTAGCTATGATAAAAATAGGTCAAATTAGTAGAAAGTTGATCAGGTATTCCAAGTACACACCATTTTGAGTTTTGATTACCTTTATAAGAAAGCTGATTAATATTCGTAATAATCTATAACAAATTGATTATCAAAGAAAGGGATATGCCTGTGGATTGGGACAACGTGACCTGACTGTTTTTACTCACAAAAGATGGTGTCATTGACTTGGCGTGCTTTGACCCTTTACCCAACTTGCCTGAATGGCCCTCAGTAAATTAGAAATGAGCTGAAATAGAAATAGACCTTGTATCCCTGCGAAGGAACTCAAGTTGGCTTCCTTGTTCCTCCTTTAAGCCAAGCACCCTCAGTAGTTCTTCTTTTGTCTGGACATCTCAAAACAACTATTTGAGAATTCACGTTTAATTGCTACGAAAAGAAGACACCGCTGAAACTATAAATGGTCCCATTTAGCACCAAACAAACATGGGCCCCTGAACAGTCGACCACCACACTGCTCCCCATTACTCAGTAGGGTTTAAGAATGCAATATATTATTCGATAAGCCCTTTCGTTACCTGTTTGCCTTCTTACGATGTGCATTCATATTCCCCGCTAGACCTTGCCGCACCTCAATTAACATTGGGAATAGGGTACATTGATAATGGGGAGTCTTGATTACTTTCAAGGAAGTCTTTTTTTCTTTTACATTCTTAATCTAGTATGTCAACAAATGGAATAACTATTGGTATACATGTACATAATATATGATGAAATAAATATTGTACAAAACTTTACATTTCTTTGTATGTCTTGATTTGTTTGGATATCAGAGACTGGATAATGATAAGCTGCATGACCCTCACAACTTATGAGAGGTTCTGACAGAATGTGAGAAGCAAGGAACTCCTCCTCTATGCCGACATCTGTCACATTCTGTTAGAATCTCTCATCAATGATGAAGGTCATGCAGCTGATCATTATGTCGTCTCTAAAATCCAAACAAATCAAGTCTTACAAACAAAATATGAGGTTTTGTATAATATTCTTTTCATTATATATTATATACATATACACCAATAATTGTTCCATTAGTTGACATACCAGTTTAAAATGTAAAAAAAAAAACAAAAACAAAAAAAACAAAAAAAAAAAAAAAAAAAAAAAAACTGCCTTGGAAGTGAACGAGACTCCCCATTATCAATGTACTATATGCCCAAATGGTATTTAAAGTGCGACAAGGTTTATCGGGGCATATGAATACACATCGTAAGAAGACAAACAGATAACGAAAGAGCATATTGAATAAGTAATACATTGCATTCTTAAAATCTTGCTGAGTAATAAGTATTGGCCCAATGGGTGTGCAGTGTGGTCGATCGACGGATCGAGGCCCACGTTTAATTACTTCATTAAGTGAATTGAGTTTCGCTTTCTGCAACACAGGCATACGAATTATCTGTTTGCTTAAGCATTACCTGACATGGTCATGCAATAGTAACAAGTTTGGCATGTTGTCCGTAACAGATGATAAGCGTTGTATTTCATAAAAGGAAAGAAAAACATATGACACACATAAAGATAGGTTAAATCATAAATCGTACATGGGTATTGACGGAAGATTGCAACATCCAAAAGCTCAACCACATCCATCCCCGTCAAATTAAAATCAAAGAACATAGTCAAATTCAAAATTTGACAATTGTAAAAAAAAGTTTTAAAAAGAAAAAAAAACTACGGAGTACCTTACTTGATGTCAAAAGAAACTCATTCAAATGTGGCACATTGACTATCAAGTATCAACCAATTTTTTTAGTTTCAAAAATGTTTTGTGCACGTTTATAGAACCACAAGAGAGTTAATGTGCTTTAGCTTCAGCTTCAACAGTCTGAGTTTTCTTAGTTACATCAGCAAAAGTGTCAACATTCTTAGTACCAGCTTCAGCAGAACTTTCGAGTTTCTTAGTATCTGCATCAGCAACATTCTGAAATTCATTAGGACTAAGTGACAAGTGGATTCATGAAATGAAGTTCAAGCTTACATCAGCTTGTAGCCTGGCTAAATTCAACGATGTCTTTGCAAAAGCAAGAAGCTTCTTCAATGTAATCACATCTTCTGCTATGTAAAATCAAACATGAAAATGACAAATTAAGACCCCAACACATATTAAATTAATTAAAATCAACTCAAACATGTTTACCTGACTTGTGTTGTTTTGATGAATATTCAACTTTAGATCCATCCTTAACTGAATTAACCACTTGAGGGTCAATGAGCATAAAAACATTCTCATTCAACGAGATTTGAGTATCTTCCTAATTCAACAAACGCAGAGGCAACCTCGTAGCCATTGACTTTGCTATACAAAACATGTATTAACAAAAAAAACAGTTTTACCCAAATATGATTAATTTAAGCTTAGGTTTCGATGTGAAAGTTAGTTCATGTTTAAATTATAGTTTCGAACTCTTAATTGCTTTTTAAGATATAAACTATATTAGAACATGAACTCTTTCATATCGAAACCATATAAGAAATTGTTGATCAAAACCTAAACTTAAATTAATCATATTTGTGTATAAGTGTCTTGTTTTTGTGTAACACATGTTTTATATAGCAAAGTCAATGGCTGCGAGGTTACCTCTGTATTTGTTGAATGTGGAAGATACCGAAATCCCATTGAATTAGAATGTTTTTATGCTCATTGAACCACAAGTTGCTAATTCAGTTAAGAATGAATTTAAAGCTGAATCTTCATCGAAACAACAGAAGTCGGGTAAACAGGCTTGAGTTGAGTTTAATTAATGAAATATATTTTGGAGTCTCAATATGTCATTTTCATGTTTGATTTTACAAGCAGAAGCTACAAGCTAATGAAAGCTTGAACTTCAGTTTATGTATCCGCTTGTCACTTAATCCTGATAAATTTCAGAATGTGGCACATTGACTATCAACCAATTTTTTTAGTTACATCATCATAAATTTCAGAATGTTGCATGCTATCCGTAACAAATGATAAGCGTTGTCTTTTAGAAAAGAAAAGAAAAACATGACACGCATAGAGATAGGTTAAATCATAAATCGTACAGGGGTATTGACAGAAGATTGCTCAGGTGTAATTTATGATATATTGTGCTACCGCCATGTCTTGCATTTTAAAAGAAATTTTATATCAAATTAATGTCTAGCGTAACAAAAAGAAATGAAAATAAAATAAATTCATGAGTGAAAAATATGTACCTTAGAGTAATCTCTTATTCTAATTCTAATATAAAAGACAAACAAATGGAAAACGAATTTGGTAGCGTAGATCTTTGGGTAGGAACCCAAGAAGCCCAAGATCAGCTCTGCCCAATATAATGTTTTTATTTGTCAAAGCAAATAAAGTTGATCACAAAGATGAATTCTATCGGTGTGATTTTTGTCCCTTTTACGTATAGTTATCAACCTAGGTGGTCTTTTGTCTCAAACTTGTCAAATAGGTTGGTTAAAAAAGTTAATGGTTCAATGCATACAACTTCCTAAATCTCTCAAATTGAAGTTTAGCTAAAAAGAATTGTTTTGTGATCTAATGATTTAGAAAGCTTTAAACAAAACGGTGAGGAAGTGTTAGTGCGACAACCCAAACGGCCCAGCCCGACACCTTGATCGGTAGTTTTGTACCAAAAATGACATGTTTAATGAAAACTTGTTTTGACCTATTACCCAAGTAGTGAACCCATCTTCCCACCTTTATTATAGACAAATTTTCATAACATCAAATCGAATATTGAGCTACAGAAGTCGAAGCATGAACCATCTTGTATTTTATTAACTAAAAGACATAATGCATCATCTACCAGATCTTATAATTTGCTGATCCAAAATCATAGCAAACTTTTTTTAGCTTCAATAATTTACCAAGAGTTAGCTACCATGTCTGAAGACGGAAGCCTAACTCATCCATCAACCGATAACAACATTAATACAGATTCAATCAACCAGATCGCCTTCAATTCCAAACCACATAAACCTTAAATGTTCGAAACCGTCAAATCAAATCAGTTAGGGTTCATCGCAGTAAATCACCGCCGTGAACCACCACCGATAGACAACGGCGAACATAGCATTTTACCTGGCACACAAAGCAGGGAAGTAAACAGCGGCTGTTGTTACTCGGACCATCAGCCACCAAAAGTATCGGTAAAAACCACCGGTGAAGAAAGAATCATCGGCGGAGAAGAACCCGATGGCGGCCAAGGCGATGTGAGTGGTAATCGTCCGTTGAAGGTCTGGTCTGCCAATTGGAATGAGACTAGCGGCTCAGGAAGAAAATGATACGATGCAATCAGGTAAGGGTTTGAGGATCCTTTTACTCGTTCTTTTATTTTATATCCATCATCGTCAAATACTAAATTACATAATAACCCCTCTAACACATTATCTTCTGCAAATAAATCCCTAGTTGACCAAACATTACCCATTACCCATTACCCCTATATACTAACGGACGGGAACCAAAAATTTAGTCGTTTTGACCCCATTCCCACCCAACTTTGGGTAAAAGCGACAACATGGGGAAAAAGAGGGGAAAAAATCAAACACCCCCTCACACTATTTCAAACTTTTTAAATTCATTCCCCCTATTAGAGGTATAAAATGAAACTTACTATTTTAATTAAAAATTTTAATCAAACTTCACCCATATTTTTAACGGGACATATCTTTCCACTCGCCTAGCGTTAAATTTTTTCGAACTCACCGTTCAACTCAAAAAAATCTTGCGAGCACAACGGGACTAACTATACGCGAAACGGACACTTCTAAAAAAACGCTAAATACCTCGGATATATTCAATACATATACACACCTATACGATAACGCTCCGTTAACTATGAATACGTAACCCGAAAGGCCCCGCGGCATCGCGCGGGCCCATTTTACTAGTTTATAGCTAAACCCTTTGTTGACCTGAAATCACCCATAGATCCCTCCTCCAATATACATTTTGTTAACATCCCCCAAATTTATCAAAAAAAGCAAAACAATGCATATTCATCAAATTGTTTAAATAAAACAATTAAACGTTCTTTCTTAAAACATAATATGTCATTTGCTAACGTCGCTACAAATAAAACAAAAGGTAGTGAATGGATTTTTGGTAGTGATGCAACTGACACCATGACTTAAAAAAATACGAACATTTGTTTCGAATCAAAACCTAACAAATCTCAAAGTCAAACTCTAAATGGGGGAGTTGTTCAAGGTGGGGTGGGGGGTGTCCATAGATCTATCTTTAGAATTCGCGTCAATTAGGGACCATACCCGTTTCCTAATTATTAGGTTACCAAGCTAAAAAGGAGTGATATTCAATATTCATAATCCAGCCATAGAATGTAGTTTTTGATCACTTGTGTCTATTTCGTAAAACATTAGTAAAATCAGCGCATGTATTCTCAGTCCCAAAAAGTATATATAAAAAGGGACTAAGGGAGTAATGAAACTCACAATACGATATTTTGTAGTAAAAATATGCATACGACGGAACTGAACAATGCATGGTTGGCCTTGGATTCACGAACCTATATCAATTATATATATTAACTCATAGAATCAAATAATTTTATCTATCAATTATATAATATTTATATATTAGTGTTGTAATTATATATAAAATTTATACTATATCTTAATTAAAGTATATATATTTTATTTACATTTTATATCTTAATTTATATGTTATTTATAATTATCTTGTATACTTTAAATAAATAATTTATAAAAAAAATATTAATATAGTTTTATTAAGTATAATTTTATATGATTAAATTTTATTGTAATAATAATAATACAGTTCTAGTAATAATAATAATGATACTAGTAGTAAAAATAATAATGATAATCTTAATAATAATTCTAATACTAATGTTAATAATAATAATAATGATAATAATAAGAATCTTAATAATAATAATAATATAATAATAATAATAATAATAATAATAATAATAATAATAATAATAACGAAATACTACCTCAAGAGAATAGGCTTCTTAAAAAAAATAAAGACATAGCCCGGGCTCGAACCCGAGACCTCTCGCTTAAACACCCACACCCTTAACCATTCTTTCGTCTTGTATCTTTCTGTTTTAATACAGGATTAAAACCATATAACCCATATCATCATCATATAAACCCATGATCATCATCATCTATTATCATTTGGTTACCTATCACCTAAACACCATTCATTTTCATAGTTTAGTTCGATCGAAACCAGGAATTGGATCTCAGCCCAATGACTGAAACAACATGACACGGCCCAATTATTACTACCAAGATCACGGCCTAAGTTCAAAATAAAAAAATTATGGTTTCTTTTCTTTTGTGTCAGTCTCGATCCCACAGCAACCATCATCATTCTTTATACATCATCGTAATCTCAATGGCTAACTTACAGAATCATCATCATATATCACATATCATGTAATAACATAGAATCATAACATCATCATTATTTATCATGATCATCACCGCTACCCTTCGTTCTCCATCACCATTTATCATCACCGTAATTATCATCATCATCAACATTATAACAGAACATCGAGCAGTAAGTTTAAGTGGTGTTTGGTTTGGGTTTCAATTGAACTGGAAACAAAAATAGCAGAAGTAGTTGCAAACAGTCGATCACCATTACTATTCATCATCATCATACTTCATTACCTTTACGTTTTAAATAGAAACATTACAACCGTCCTATTCGATCAACAATGGCAATAGCCCTTCGATTTGTTTTAGTGGTGTTTTGGGTTTTGACCGTTCGAGAAACAAAACAGATAGCAGTAGAAAACGCCAGTTGTAGGTGGTGGTTTGTGATCGTAGGAACGAACAAGCAACAGCGAAAAATACGTAGGTGATTGTGGTTGTTGGGTGACGGTTCACAGCTTAATAGAAACAGAAAAGAATAGTAATAGTTGCAGGTTATGGTGTTTGGTGTGATCCTTGATAGAAAAAAAAAGAAATATAAGTGGTAGCAAAAATAAATCGATGGTGCAGTTGTAACAGTGAACGGAAAAATGAACAAGACGATGAATAGTAGTTGTTGCGGGTTTTGTGGTGGTACGGTGGTTTCATAATCGAACAGAAACATTAGCTGTGGGTTGTGATTGAGACAAGAAACATGAGTGTAGCAGTCCACGACTAATAAAAACAACGAAACAAGAATATAGCGGTGGTAGCGAACGAGTAGTAAAACAACAGGCCAGGGGTCGACTGACCCGTATGTGTTCTTCGATAAACAGTATATTGGAACAGAAGAGGGACTGAACAGTAGCAGGTGTAGTAGTATTGGATTGATGGTGTCCAAGCTTGGTGGTTGTCGGATAGAATAGCAGTAGAAAAACAAAGTTGTTCGAGGTTGATGGTGGTGTGTTCTCGGTTGTAGACAGAACGAAACAGTTGATGGTGGATTCTTGATGGTGATGAGGGTTGTTAATGGTTCTCGGTTACAAGGAGAGAAAACGAGAGAGAAAGAAGAGAGAAGGTGGCGAGTGATATGGTGGTTTGATCTTGGGTGTTTGATTTGGTATATCTTGAAGTAGAAACATGAAACAAGCTGTAATTGTTTGATATCTATGAACAAGAGAGTGTTCATGATGGTTGTTTTGAGTGGGTCTCGTTTGATTAAACAGCAGTTGATTATTAACAAGCAAGCATTCAATAGTAACAGCAGTCGTGTAGAAGAAAGTGATCGAGTAGTTGCAATTTGATGGGTAACCGATTTTGATGATAGTGATGAAGGTAATTGGTAACGAGTGGTGGCAGGCGACGGTTTACATGATAAACTTAAACAGAACCGATTATGGTGGTGGATGTGGTGGAGCTTTGGTGGTCATTTAGGGTGATGGCCTTCGATGAAGATTAAATGGGTGTTGGCGGGTGTGTTGTTCGCTTATAAACCAGAACAAAAGGTGGCCAACGGTGAGGGTTGTAAAGATGGTTGAAGGAAGGTGTCAAGGTGATGTTATTATATAGGCTATATGTATAAGCATGTTACTAGTAATGAATTCATATTATAAGAATATAAATATGCAACTTGTATACCAATAATACTAATAGTAGTTAATATGTAACATTAGTCAAAAGTAAAAGGAGAAAGAAACAAATAAGAGAATCAAACGTGCAAATCAAATAGTTCAGCAGACTCTTCTTTTAAAATGTTGTGCCGACAATTCTCCCGGACTGTGTATCGTGCGAAATCAGTGGTGGATAAAAGTGTTCAGAAAAAACCCATATTTTTAAATTAACTATATTTATTTATTTTGGTCATTATGGTATAAAATTCAATCATTAATTATTAAATAAAAATTACATTAATTATTCACTCCCAACCCCAAGTAAAATATAAAAAGTTTTAAAATTCAACAAATAGTTCCTAAATACATTTTTAATAAGCGTAAAATTTATATTACTCATTTTCGGATCACCGTTTATTTTAAAATTACATAAGTTTGAATTTAACTTGCTTAATATTGATCGAGTGACATTTGAGTGTTACTATCGTTTACTAAATAGATTCGAAATCACAAAATATATATTTAATATACTTTATTTACATATAGAGATATATTTTAAATAACAATTATTATAATATTATATTTTTATTTTATTAATTTTTAATAACAACAACATATAATACTTCAAATTATATTTCGAATTATTATTTATATATACATACACACATATCTATTTACAATTAATGGTTCGTGAATCGTCGAGAGCAGTCGAAGGTCAATTGAATATATGAAACAGTTCAAAAATTTTGAGACATAACATAACGGACTTTGCTTATCGTGTCGGAAACATATAAAGATTAAGTTTAAATTTGGTCGAAAATCTCCGGGTTGTCACAGTACCTACCCATTAAAGAAATTTCATCCCGAATATCTATTTACAATTTGGTTGGACCAACACTCTGATACCAACTAAAATGTCCCGTTCATAATAATTATAAACGTTTCATATTAATTGATTTCGTTGCGTGGTTTTGACCTCTATATGAGACGTTTTTCAAAGACTGCATTCGTTTTTAAAACAAACCATAACCTTTATTTTATCGACAAAGGTTTAAAGGACATAATCTAAAATATCACGCTTACACACGACCATTACATAATGGTTTACAATAAATATTTTGTTACAACAAAGAAAACTTTCGAATGCAGTTTTTAGACAATATCATACAAGCATGGACTCTAAATCTTGTCTTTAATTTAGTATGCAACAGCGGAAGCTCTTAACAATCACCTGAGAATAAACATGCTTAAAACGTCAAAAAAAATGTTGGTGAGTTATAGGTTTAACCTATATATTTATCAATCATAATAATAGACCACAAGATTTTATTTTTATAAACACGTCTCATATTAGGCATTTCGCAAACTGCATAGAGATAAAAATCATTCATATGTTGAACACCTGGTAACCGACATTAACTTAATGCATAGAATATCTCCAAACAGAACCTCTCGTCTGTATAATAATCTCGAAGTACTAAAGCCATCCATAACCTGAATGGGGGTTGTTAGGCTCAATAGATCTATCTTTAGGATTCACGTCAATTAGGGGCCATTTCCCTAATTCTTAGGTTACCAGACTTGAAGGGCGATATTCGGTTTAATATTCCAACCATAGAATGTAGTTTCGCATACTTGTGTCTATTTTGTAAAATATTTATAAAACTGCATGTATTCTCATCCCAAAAATATTAGATTTTAAAAATGGGACTATAACTCACTTTCACAGATTTTTACTTCGTCGGAAATTTAAGACTTGGCCACGGATCGATTCACGAACCTATAACAAATATATACATATATATCAAAGTATGATCGAAATATATTCACAACATTTTTTATTACATTTTAATGATTTAAGTTTATTAAGTTAGCGGTCCAACGTTAGTAATCTACAACTAGTTGTCCACAGTTAGATGTACAGAAATAAATCAATATATTATCTCGAATCAATCCACGACCCAGTGTATACAATACTAAGGCTAGATCACAACTCAAAGTATATATATTATTTTGGAATCAACCTCAACCCTGTATAGCTAACTCAAGCATTACTGCATATAAAGTGTCTATAGTTGTTCCAAATAATATATATATATATGGGTCGATATGATATGTCAAAACATTGTATACGTGTCTATGGTATTCCAAGATTACATAATATATGTTAGAATACATGTATAATACAATATAAGTTAGTTAAGTTATGGTTAGTCTAGATTTGTTACAAAATTTTCGTAGCTAAAACTAGCAAATTTATCCAATTTTGTTTTACCCGTCATTTCTTCGTTTCAAATCCGTTTTGAGTGATTCAAGTTGCTATGGTTTCATAATGAACTGAAATTTATGAAACTAAACAGAAAAAGTATAAGTTTGTAGTCAGAAATACAGGTTACAAGTCATTTTTTAAAGAGGTAGTCATTTCCGTCGAAAAAACGACATCTTGATGACCATTTTGAAAAACATACTTCAACCTTGTGTTTAACCATGATTTTTGGATATAGTATCATATTCATATGAAATATAATTTTTCCAGAAAACAAACTTCCAATTCAAAGATTAAGATAGTTTTTATTTTTCTAACCCAAAACAGCCTCCGGTTTCACTACGACGGCGTATGTCTGGTTTTACGGTGTTCTTCGTGTTTCCAAGTTTTAAATCATTAAGTTAGCATATCATATAGATATAGAACATGTGTTTAATTTAATGATTAACGTTTCCGACATGATAAGCAAAGTCTGTAAAACCGGATCTCAAAATTTTTGAACTATTCAAGTACCCTTCGGTTGTTCTCAACGATTCGCGAACCATTATATGTAAATAGATACATATATATACTATAACTTGAAAACGTAACAAAGTTTTAATTGCATGATACCGTACATTAAACTTATTGGTTTATATATCTATTTAAATATATATGATAAGTTGGAATATTAATTGTTAAGAATTATTTATATGAATAACTTGCGATGTGTATTTAAAACGTGTTTATAAATATTGAGTATAGATATTAACTTGGTTATAAAACGTTTGTTAATACTATTATATTAGTAAATATTGAGAAGATGATTTATATGAGCAAATGAACATAATACTCAAATTTATAAGTTACATATATTATAATATAAATTTTGGTGAATTAAGTATATATTCTTAATAATGGTACACATCACAAAACGTAAAATGCTAATTTATTAAGCGTACGAAAATGCGTTCGAAAAACTGGAACTGGGTCATAAGTCGAGTGACAACGTACGAGTCATCGGAATGAAATTTTCAAGTCAACTATGCACGTAAATTTAATATAATATATAATTAATTATATAAATTAAATATATTATATTTATATTATAAAAATATGTCGACAAGCTAGTGTACAAAACGATTGTGAGCTGGATCCCATAGCCATGCGATCGCATGGCCAATGAGGCTAAACCCCATGCGATTGCATGGGGTACTGTTTCAAGTCAGGTACTATAAAAGCTCGATCTGGTTCCAGCTGAATCTATATATCCCTCTTTCTTTAATATTACTCCGTATATTTATTTAATTAATTTTATTATTATTATTATTATTATTATTATTATTATTATTATTATTATTATTATTATTAAAATTAATATTATTATTAATCTTATTATTATTATTAGTAGTATAATAATTATTAGTATTATACATAAAATACTACGACGAGGTTATGTCCAAATGATTTCAAAATGGTTTTTGAGCAAGATAGAGCTAAGGAAATTATGGGTTATAACTATGGAGGTTATGGGTAATGTTCGTGGGTATTGTTCGCAAGTCAAACCTAGTGTTTATCATCTCCGTTGCATCTACGTACTTTCCTGCAATATTGAATCACAATATTGATACGTGAGTATTCATAACTTATCTTTTATATATTAATGGTGTATCCATGTCTAGTGCTCGAGTATATATGTTTATGCATGTTTGTATGCTAATTCTCATCGTTAAATAATTTATGATGAATCACGAATTTAATACATATACAACTGATATAAGGTATATGATATGCATGTTATTGGAAAGCTGGCGAAAAATCAATAACTTTTCATTTAAAAATCGCGTAATTTCGATGAACGAATTAAAAGTTATGGTCAACTGAATTATGATTGACGTTAATTGGAATTGCTTTTGAATCTGCAATTAATATTTAAACTACTTGTTTATAAGATTGATAAAGTTGATGTTTGAATGTTACCAGCCGAGTAAATGAATTCTTAAATAAGGCATGTCTTGTTCTGTTGGACAATGGTCAAGTTGACTGTTTTATCATATTTTAAAGCTTTATAAAACTACAGTCTAATTATACAAGTATTGGGAAACCATGTGTGTAACATCCCGCATTTTTCCGTTAAATTATTTTAACGCCGTCTTTTTTTTTATTTATTTAATATCCTCAGCATCTCGATTCGTATCCTCTTTTAGCTACATTCTTAAAATATTTTCGTTATTGGATTATAACGTCCCCCGTACTCTCGTGAAGTTAAATATTCGTTCGGTTAATTTCCGCACCCGACTACAAACTAGAGGGACTAGTTTTGCCAAAAAGACAAAGAGGTGACTAGCTTTTGACTAGTCAACCCCACCTCCCATCTTTTTCATTTTCATTTTTCCTTTTCTTTCACTACTTCCATAATTTCTCTCAATTCTCCATTTTGAAGATTCATCATCTAAATCAAATCGGTCAAGCTTCAATCCAAACAAATTACATATTTGGAATCCTTGCAACTTCCTCTTCGATTCCATACCAATTTCATCTCATTTGGGTAACTTTCTAAAATCACTAGATTTCTTTAAATTCGTGTTCTTGACTTATAAAGTAGTTAATTAGTGTCTATGGCTCATTGTGATGTCGTGTATGTAATTTGTATGCTCGATTTGTTGTTTTTGGTGTAACTAGTTCATTATGAAAATTGCTTGCTAAATCTTTGATTTTGGATGATTAAAAGTTGTTTAATTGTTAAAGTTCATGTATTAAATGTGTTACTAGCGTCATTAGCTTCAATTTGATGTGTAGGTTGATTAAGAAAACTTCAAAAACATGATTATTGATTTTGAGATGTTTGACTAGGGTTTGATAGTTCTTGACATGAATTTTTGGATGCTTGAATGCCATGAAATGTTAATTGTTAGTGTTTAGTAGTAATGTATGCTTCATTACCTTCAAAACGGCATATCACATGTGTGAATTGGATTCCCGAAACTTAAAATGCATTTGATGAACTTGAAACTTTGAAAATGGATTCTTAATGATCACTTGACGGAAAATCGGTTATTGAAATTGATGTTTTTGTTTGATGAAATGTGTTTAGTTGTTTTCCTTGTCAAATTACCTTTCCAACGATATATAGTATGCATTTTGGATGTTTTCGGTTCATAAAATATGTTAATTTGAGTTTTGGTTCGTGACTTGGTCTATTTTTCTGCAAACAGCAAAAATTCCAGGTATGCGCGCCGTGCAACCTCAGCGCGCCGCGCAAAACAGAAATCCCAGATATTTGCCCCCTTTAGTTGAGTTCTGACCCGGATTTACACTAGGGTGCGCGCCGCGCAACCCATAGCGCGCCGCGCATATGCCCAGCTCATTTTTGTTTTTATTTTTCCTTTCACAAAATGTTTCCCGCTTAACCGTAACTCCGATTAACATGAAACTTGGCCATTCTGCTCATAAATGATTTCTCATCATGGGAAAATTGTCGGATACCCGACCCGACCCCGTTGACCTCGACTTTGACCAAGTTTGACTTTTAGTCAAACTTAACCAAACAATTATACGATCGTTCTAACATGCTTAATTACTTGTATCGTGCATGAAACTTGACTAATTGATTCACATGCTACATAATCGAGTCGTAACGAGCCATAGGACTAATTGAACATCTTTGACCGTTTGTGTTTACCGTTATTGATATAACCTATATGTTTAGGTCAAGACTAGCTTTGTCTTTGCACGCGTTTACTTGTTGAAGTACTTTATTAACTCTTGCACGCAAGGTGAGATCATAGTCCCACTTTTACTCTTTTTGAACTTATATTTGGGATGAGAAAACATAAACGATTCTTTTGAACTAAGTGAACACAAGAACGGGAAAACAAACATTCTACATACGAGTTTAGAACAAAAATCCTCAATTCGATTATCATTAGTTACACTTGACGGGTGTAAGTGAGAACTTATGTTATATGGCCATATGGGTTGACAACCCTCATCTTTGACGGTTAGCTACCGTCTACAGATGAAATATATTTTCGAGAATCAGTGTTTGTTCTAGCACTATGGATGGGGTATACAATGGATGGAATGTTAAGCTTTGATAATTGGGTGCTCGTGAATATTAACTTTTAGAATGTATTACTATTATTTCAACTTTTCAAACCTTGTGGTTCGACTTACTTACTTTTACTCACTTACTTACTTAAACCTATGATTTCACCAACGTTTTCGTTGACAGATTTCTATGTTTTTCTCAGGGCTTGCACGATATGTGAAACATGCTTCCGCTTACTATTTGATACTTGCATTGGATGTCGAGTATACATGCATTTCATGGAGCGTCTTTTGACTTTACTTTAAACCGTGTCGTCTAGATTTCATTTGTACTTATAACCTTGTAACTTAACTTTTGGTTGAACAATTCTTGTAAACTTTGGAAACAATCTTTATTTTGAAATGAAGGCGACATATTTTGGTCAAACGTTGTCATAAAGACTTATGACCAGGTGATGGGACCCATGTAGACGACGCCGTCACTTGACGATTTGTCGGGGTCGTTACAATGTGAAATGTTAAACTATTTTCGATTGCCATGATCATTCAAACTATAGTATAGATTTTAAAAGTCACTATTGAGTCAGGTTGACTTTTTGAAATGACTTTTGATAACTTATGTATGTCGATCTCGAGCATTAGGATTGTGATACACTATGACCTGACCTAGCTTGATAGACATTTATTGACCAACGTATGTTCTCTAGGTCGAGATCTACGGTTATTTGGTATTCCGAGTTTCGGTCACATTTCGGTGAACGACTTTATGTGCTGCTAAGGTGAGTTTCATATGCTCCCTTTTTAATTGCTTTTGCAATCTATATTTTTGGGCTGAGAATAAATACACTTTATTTTAAACGCAATGGATACAAGTACATACTAAATTCTACACTGAGTTTGAACCGAAAATCCCTTAGCTTTGGTAACTAGTAACTGCAAGTTATAAGAACTGGTGGGCGCGAGTAGTTGTATATGGATCCATAGGGCTTGACATCCCCGTCTGTTCCAGGTATAGAAACCCTAGCCTGAACTATAAAACAGACGTATGCTATTTGGGGTTAGTACACGTTGGTTTACGTGTATTGTACATGTTGGTTGCATGTATGTTAAAACAGGGGTACTTATTATATAAACGTTAAAGTATAGTTATCAGGGTGCTCAATCTTGCAGAATATTTTGATAAACGTTTCTGGATGAAACAACTGAAATCTTGTGATCCACCTTTATATACATATTATGCGAAACATTAAAACTATGAACTCACCAACCTTTGTGTTGATACTTGAAAGCATGTTTATTGATAATGCTAAAAACGAACATATATTTCATAGCATTATCCTTCAAGAAAGACAAGCTTTTAGTTGCAATTATTCTATTTACAAGTGATATTCGTTTAAATAATAAAAGGTGAAGACAAAAGACAGATTCGATGAAATTGAAGACGCAAATGACCAAAAAGCTAAAAAGTACAAAGTACAATCAAAGTGGTTCAAATTATTGATGAGAAACGTCTAAAAATTACAAGCCGTGAAACACAAAGTACAAGATATTAAATTGTACGAAAAAGGCGTTCGAAAATCCGGAACCTAGACATGAACCAACTTTCAGCGTGCGACGCAACGGCCCAAAAATTACAAGTCAACTATGCGCAAAAATATAATATTATATATAATTATATATATATATATATATATATATATATATATATATATATATATATATATATATATATATATATATATATATTATTTTAATCAAAGCAGCCCACGTTTAATTCAATTTGTGAGCTGGATTCCAGACCTCCGCACTCGCGGAGGTTTAAAGCTTAAAAGTTCAGCACTCACGGAGATATACAATGAAATGTGGGGTTATAAAAGGTCGCGCATTCTGATCGATTTTACTCACTCTTTTTCAATCTATCTCTCATTCTATACGATATATATATATATATATATATATATATATATAATTTATAATTTTAATTTTAATTTAATAATAATAAGGGTATGTTAGCGAATGTTGTAAGTGTGTAAGTCGAAATTCTGTCCGTGTAACGCTACGCTATTATTAATCATTATAAGTTATGTTCAACCTTTTTAAATTAATGTCTCGTAGCTAAGTTATTATTATGCTTATTTAAATCAAAGTAATCATGATGTTGGGCTAAATATTAAAGACTGGGTAATTGGGCTTTGTACCATAATTGAGGTTTGGATAAAAGAACGACACTTGTGGAAATTAGACTATGGGCTATTAATGGGCTTTATATTTCTTTAATTGAATGATAGTTCGTTAATTTAATATAAAGATTTACAATTGAACGTACCTATAAATAACCATATACACTCGATCAGACACGATGGGCGTGATATTTATAAGTACTAATAATCGTTCATTTAACCAGACACGGGAATGGATTAATAGTTAATGGACTTATTAAAACAGGGGTGAATTACATACAAGGAAAATTGGTGTAGTTATAGTTTAAGTCCCCAATTAGTTGGAATATTTGACTTCGAATATAAGGATAATTTGACGAGGACACTCGCACTTTATATTTATGACTGATGGACTGTTATGGACAAAAACCAGATGTACATATTGAATAATCTAGGACAAAGGACAATTAACCCATGGTAATAAACTAAAATCAACACGTCAAACATCATGATTACGGAAGTTTAAATAAGCATAATTCCTTTATTTCATATTTTATCGCACTTTTATTTACTGTCATTTTATTTATCGCACTTTTAATTATCGTACTTTTTAATTTTCGCAACTTTTATTTACTGTCATTTTTTATCGTACTTTTTAATTTTCGCAACTTTTATTTACTGTCATTTTATTTATCGCACTTTTATTTATCGCACTTTTATTATCGTCATTTACTTTACGCTTTAAATTAAATATTTTACATTAGGTTTTAACTGCGACTAAAGTTTTAAAATCGACAAACCGGTCATTAAACGGTAAAAAAAACCCCTTTTATAATAATAATATTATTTATATATATATATATATATATATATATATATATATATATATATATATATATATTTATACAAATATAGTTTTAAAAATATAGCGTTAAACTTGGCTAGTTCCCTGTGGACGAACCGAACTTACTAAAAACTACACTACTGTACGATTAGGTACACTGCCTATAAGTGTTGTAGCAAGGTTTAGGTATATCCACTCTATAAATAAATATATAACTTGTGTAAAATTGTATCGTATTTAATAGTATTTCGCAATAAAAATATAACTATTTCGTATACACCCCTATGCACATCAAGTATTTTTGGCGCCGCTGCCGTGGAAAAACAACGCCGAAAGCGCAACGCTATATAAAAAAAAATTATTAAGTCGTAATCTATTTCTGTAAAAATATACGTTTTAAATATTAAAAATACAAGAAAAAGAAAAATATATCTATATTTTTAAGTTTAGTTAAATTAAAAAGTTTATTTATTTTTTATTGTGAAAAAGTTATAAAAAAAACTAATAAGTTATATTTATATTTTATATATATTAAAAACAGAAAAATAAAAAAATAATAATAAAAAAAACACTGAACCTGCACAAATTCGACCTACACCTCAGCTGAGTATTCATAATCCGCACTCGCGGTACTTTTTGCCAGCTGGGATCCGCACTCGCGGAGGTCTCTGACAGGTCAAACATTCTACAGTAATTATTAAGATTTAGGGTTTAAATTAATAAATATTATTATTATTAAACCCTAATTAGGGTTAGTTATTTTATTAATTAGTTTTAATTTTATTTAATTTGTAATATTTAGTTTAAATTAGTTTTATTATTTATAAAATTAATACTTTTTTAAAAATAATAATATAAAAATAATATTTTTATAAAAATTAGTAATTTTATCATTTTTTTGTCTCTTTTTATAAATTGTATATTTTTATTATTTAGTACGTAATTTGTATTTTTATCGCTCGTAACTAGTTTTAAGATTTAGTATTTGCCGTAGTTATTTTATTTCTAGATTTTTAGGCTTTGCCGTAAAATCCCTTAAGTGCTTTTTCTTTAGACTAAGATTTAAGTGCTTTAGAATTTTGCGACGCCGTTTTAATATATTTTAGTACCTTTTTAAGTTATTGCCATTTTGGATATAGAATTTCGTTAAGCTTTAATACTTTTAGGCGCAACTTTTAATTCTTAGTTTTTAGACTTTTAAGTTTCGACGCGCTACGTTGTTTTTATTATTTTTCGACCTTTTATTTTTCAACCTTTTTCGACGCGCTCTTTTTCTTTCTTTTTTCTCGACGCTCTAGTTTTTAGGACATAGAATTTTCTATTTCTTTTCTAAAATTTCAAAACGAAAAATTATTTTAAGCGGTTAAATTGATAGACATCCAAAATTTTCTGGTTCGTAGTAATAGTTGGATTTGTTAGTGGCGAGTTGTGGGCTTCCGATTTAAAGGGTCCTGGCTACCTGCTGCATCTATTGGCTATTCGAAACGTGGGCAAAATCAGAAAAGTCTATTAATTTGATAACTTATATAATTTTTATCTTTTATAACTAATAGGATATTCAGTGAATGCACCGAGCAAAACGTTCACCACCTTTCATACGTTCACCACCTGTAACTCGATCAAGACATCTAGCCAATATCATCGCCGTTGATTTTTCTTTAGAATCGTCATCCAGTCGACCAAGTACTCCAATTCAAATTTCCGATAATCCATTTTTTGAACCCGACCTCACAATTGAGAATCCGGAGGATATTCAGGGACAATTCAGAGATCCTAAACCACTAATCATTCCTCCTGAACAACAAATCACTCATTTAGAGATTGTCGAGGAACAGACCATTAAATCAGAATCCTCTAGTGATTCAGATTCAACAAATTCAATCATGGAAAATCTGGAACCTCTAAGTATGGAAGACCGAATGCGAGCTAAACGCACTGGCCAAGGTCATGCAATTACTCAACCAGACATTAATGCACCAGATTATGAAATCAAAGGACAAATTCTACACATGGTAACTAATCAATGCCAATTTAGTGGTGCGCCGAAGGAAGATCCAAATGAACATCTTCGTACTTTTAATAGGATCTGTACTCTATTCAAAATCAGAGAAGTTGAGGATGAACAGATATATCTCATGTTATTTCCCTGGACTTTAAAGGGAGAAGCCAAAGATTGGTTAGAATCGTTACCTGAAGGAGCGATTGATACATGGGACGTTTTAGTTGAAAAATTTCTTAAACAATTCTTTTCGGCATCTAAAGCCGTGAGACTTCAAGGAGAAATTGTTACGTTCACACAAAAGCCAAATGAAACTCTATATGAGGCGTGGACAAGATTTGAAAAGTTGTTAAGAGGATGTCCGCAATATGGTTTAGACACTTATCAAATAGTACAAATATTCTACCAAGGATGCGACATCACTACACGGAAATACATCGACATAGCAGCTGGTGGTTCCATTATGAAGAAAACCGCAACTGAAGCTTACAAAATTATTGACAACACTGCTTCCCACTCACATGAGTGGCACCAAGAAAAAGATATCGTTAGATCATCTAAAGCAGCTAAAGCCGATTCTAGCCATGACTTTGATTCCATTTCTGCAAAGATAGATGCTGTCGAGAGACGAATGGAAAAGATGACTAAAGATATTCACTCAATACGAATTAGTTGTGAGCAGTGTGGAGGACCACATTTGACAAAAGATTGTCTCAGTATTGAACAAACAATAGAACAAAGAGAGAATGTTTCATATATGAACCAAAGGCCTGGAAATAATTATCAGAATAATTATCAACCGCCAAGACCAATCTACAATCAAAACCAGAATTATAACCGAAATGTTCCATACAACAATCAACAAGGTCCTAGCAATCAACAAGTATCCAACAATACTTACAATCAGCAAAGACCTATTTTTCAAAATAAATCACCACAAACCGATGATAAAAAGCCAAATTTTGAAGATATGATGTCAAAGCTAGTTGAATCTCAAACTCAATTTTTCACATCTCAGAAACAAACCAATGAACAAAATGCTCAAGCATTTAGAAATCAACAAGCTTCTATTCAAAATCTGGAACAAGAAGTAAGTAACCTAGCAAGGTTGATAGGTGAAAGAAAACCGGGAAGTCTACCTAGCGATACAAATGCTAACTCCCGGAATGAAACAGCTAAAGCCATTGCCACGAGAAGTGGTATTACACTTAAACCACCTGAAATACCTGTAATTTTTGATGACTCTACTCCTACTCCACAAGAACCACAATCTGAGCAAGATAAGGAAACAGAACCGGTAGTTGAAAAGGTTAATGAAGATAACACAGTTAAGGCTAAACCTTATGTTAAACCATACCAACCACCACTTCCTTACCCGAGTAAAATGAGAAAAGAAAAACTTGAAGCCGAGCAATCCAAATTCTTGGATATGTTTAAACAAATAAATGTAAATCTTCCTTTCATTGATGTGATTTCAGGAATGCCAAGATATGCCAAATTCTTGAAAGATCTAATCACAACTAGAAAGAAAATGGAAGAACTCTCGGCTGTTACAATGAATGCTAATTGTTCTGCAGTGCTGTTGAATAAGATACCAGAAAAATTATCAGATCCAGGAAGTTTCACAATTCCATATTTTCTGGGTAGTCTTAGTTCAATAGAAGCATTGGCAGACTTAGGTGCTAGTATAAATTTAATGCCGTATTCACTATACACTAAACTAGACCTTGGAGAATTGAAACCAACACGAATAAGCATACAACTAGCTGATCGATCAGTAAAATATCCTAGAGGGATAATGGAAAACATGCTAGTTAAAGTTGGTACTTTAGTATTTCCAGTAGATTTTGTTATTCTGGACATGGAAGAAGATTCTCGAGTTCCTCTTATATTATGAAGACCATTCTTAAACACGGCTAAAGCAATAATAGAAGTGTTCAGTAAGAAACTGACTCTAAGTATAGAGGACGAGAGTGTTACTTTTTCTGTTGACAGAGCCATGCAACAACTGCAATCTACAGATGATACATGTTATTACATTCAAACTATAGATTCACATGCAGAATTGTTAAAAGAATTTCCAGAATTACAAGGAACAGGAGAATGTTCTTTAGGATAAGGAACTGAACTAATTGATGAAGCTGAAATGTTAGCCGCACTCATGGCTAATGGATATGAACCAACAACAGAAGAAATTCAAATGCTTAAAGAGGAAGACAGATATCGATACAAATCATCGATAGAAGAACCACCGACATTAGAGTTAAAGCCACTTCCAAACCATTTGGAATACGCTTATTTACATGGTGAATCTGAATTACCTGTAATAATATCGTCTTCTCTTACTAAAAATGAAAAATCTCAACTCATTGCTGTGCTAAAAGCTCATAAACCAGCTATTGCATGGAAGATTCATGATATTAAAGAAATAAGTCATTCGTATTGCACACATAAAATCCTTATGGAAGAAGGTCATAAAACGTATGTGCAACGCCAACGAAGACTAAATCCTAATATGCAAGATGTTGTTAAGAAATAAATTATTAAACTGCAAGATGCAGGTTTAATTTATCCAATCTCTGATAGTCCATGGGTAAGCCCAGTTCAATTTGTACCTAAGAAGGGTGGCATGACTGTCATCACAAATAAAAAAATGAGCTTATTCCTACTAGGACTGTAACAGGATGGCGTGTTTGTATTGATTATAGAAAATTAAATGACGCCACCAGAAAAGATCACTTTCCCTTACCTTTCATTGATCAAATGTTGGAAAGATTAGCCGGGAATAGTTACTATTATTTTCTTGACAGTTTTTCGGGATATTTTCAAATTCCAATAGCACCCGAGGACCAAGAGAAAACCACATTCACGTGCCCTTACAAACGCATGCCATTTGGACTTTGCAACGCCCCTGCAACCTTTCAAAGGTGCATGATGGCGATTTTTCACGACATGATAGAAGAATGCATGGAAGTTTTCATGGATGACTTTTCAGTAATTGGTGATACATTTGAATCGTGTCTAGTTAATCTTAAACGAATGTTTATTAGATGCGAACACTCAAATCTAGTACTTAATTGGGAGAAATGCCATTTCATGGTTAAAGAAGGCATCATTCTTGGTCATAAAATTTTAAAAGAAGGAATTGAAGTGGATAGAGCTAAAGTATATGTAATTGTTAAACTTCCACATCCCACCAATGTTAAAGGAGTTAGGAGTTTTCTAGGGCATGCCGGTTTTTACCGACGTTTCATAAAAGATTTTTCTAAAATTGCCACTCCTATGAATAAACTCCTAGAAAAGGATGCTCCATTCATCTTTTCAGATGAATGCATCAAATCTTTTAATATTCTTAAAGAAAAACTCACTAATGGCGCCGATCATGATAACTCCAAATTGGAATCTACCGTTTGAACTCATGTGCGATGCAAGTGATTTTGCAATGGGAGCCGTTTTAGGACAAAGGATTGAAAAACGATTTTAACCTATTTATTACGCTAGTAAGACGTTACAAGGAGCACAAACGAATTACACAACTACTGAAAAAGAACTCCTTGCTATTGTCTTTGCTTTTGACAAATTTCGTTCATATCTCGTTCTAGCTAAAACGGTGGTCTATACCGACCATTCTGCTCTTAGATACCTATTTTCAAAACAAGATGCCAAACCACGATTAATCCGTTGGATCTTACTCTTACAAGAGTTCGATATTGAAATCCGAGATAAAAAGGGAGCAGAAAATCTCGCAGCTGATCATCTTTCTCGTTTTGAAAATCCCGAATTAGAAGTTCTAAATGAATCGGCCATACAAGATAACTTTCCCGATGAATATCTATTGAAGATAGATTATAGTGAAATTCCATGGTTTGCAGACTATGCAAACTACTTAGTATGTGGATTCCTTGAAAAAGGGTTGTCGTACCAAAAACGAAAGAAATTCTTTAGTGATATAAAACACTATTTTTGGGAAGCTCCACATTTGTTTAAAAGTTGTCCCGATGGAATAATACGCCGATGTGTATTCGGGAATGAAGCCAGTTAAATCTTAAACCATTGTCACACAGGACCAACAGGAGGGCATTATGGGCCTCAACTTACAGCAAGAAAAGTCTACGATGCCGGATTCTATTGGCCTACAATTTTCAAAGACGCACACCTTCTTTGCAAATCCTATGATGCATGTCAAAGGGCCAGAAAAATAAGTCAACGTGATGAAATGCCACAAAATGCCATTCAAGTATGTGAAGTATTTGACATTTGGGGTATTGACTTTATGGGTCCATTTCCAAAATCTCATAATTACCTCTACATTCTCGTTGCCATTGATTATGTATCTAAATGGGCGGAAGCACAAGCTCTCCCAACTAACGATGCACGAGTTGTAGTCAATTTTTTAAAACGTCTTTTTGCTAGGTTCGGAACACCGAAAGCTTTAATAAGTGATCGGGGTACTCATTTTTGTAATAATCAACTTGAGAAAGTTCTCAAAAGATATGGAGTAACTCATAAAATCTCAACCGCTTATCATCCACAAACAAGTGGACAAGTTGAAAATACCAACCGAGCATTAAAACGTATTCTAGAGAAAACCGTAGGATCAAATCCGAATGAATGGTTCATGAAATTGGAGGATGCACTCTGGGCTTTTAGAGCAGCCTACAAAACTCCAATTGGAACCACACCTTTTAAACTCATTTACGAAAAAACATGTCATCTTCCAGTAGAAATTGAACACAAAGCATTTTGGGCTTTGAAGACATGTAATCTTGATTTACATGAAGCTGGACATCTATGGTTAAGCCAATTAAACGAATTAGAAGAATTGAGACATGAAGCATACGAAAATTCATTAATCTATAAGGAAAGAACGAAGAAATGGCATGATAAAAGAATCAGAAGTTCAAAAGAATTTAAAGAAGGAGACAGAGTTCTTCTTTTCAATTCACGATTCAAGCTATTCCCTGAAAAATTGAAATCGAGATGGTCTGGACCATTTATAGTCAAAAGAGTTTTCCCATATGGAATAGTAGAGTTAATAAATTCAAATGGGGTTGAATTTAAAGTTAATGGTCACAGAGTTAAACATTACATAGATAGTCCAATGGAAGTTGAAGATGAAGTTAATCACAATTTCGATACCACAACTAACTAAGTGTGGGAAAATTCGAATCTTTTTAGGGTAATATGTATTTCTGTTAGAGTTAGATATTCTGTTTTCATGTAGTTCTCAAGAATGGAATCCGCATGGTCTTTCCCTAGCACACCCTAAAGAACTAGTCTTCTCCCTCCATTCTGAATTTTTATTTTTTTTTAGGTTTTACGAGATGAAGAATTCCTTTGATATGAACCATGGTCTAATGCTATACGCTTTGATTACTAAACGTAATAATGACACACTCCCGAGTGACCTGGTGTCAGTAATAAGAAGCAGATGTGACGAAGTAAGGAAAGAACTCAGGAAAGATCATCATAAGATACATTTTGGTAAAGGAAAATCAAAATCCTCAACAAAAAGAAGAGCACGACACCTTGAAAGATGTTATAAATGTGGAAAATGGTCACACGAAGGTAAATGTTCAATAAATCAAACATATTCAAATACCGAATTTGTTACTCTATGCAGAGAAGGACCGTTTATATGTTTAGAAGAAAAGATATTGAAGAATCTAGGTTACGCTTATGTAGCTATGGAGAACCAAATCACACGACTCTCCTATGAGTCGGCTAAAGCAGGTCTCTGAGAATTCTATCTCATAGGTAAGTATGTACAGTTTTTATTTTTATTTTATTGTTTTTAACCTTTTGATAATAAACGCTGAGTCGTTCGCTATAAAGTATTAAATTGGTATTCAATAAAATTAGGTATGCGTAACCGAAATTATTGATATCATACAAAAATTTATTACATCACTGCGAAATTTACCGTTTATTCTTAAGGTATAAATATCTTTAATCAATCAACCCAAAATATTTCAGAAATTTGTCAGGAGTAAAACTAGGTTATGGAACGGAAATTACTTTACCGAAAAGAGGGGCGTATATTTTTGATAATATTTGATTGATTAAAGTGGGATAAAGGACCAAAAAGATTTTTATTTTTTACCTTATTTTTAAAATTAATATATAAATATTAAATTAATATTGTAAACTTTTTAAAATCAATATATTTAAGTTTGTAGATATTTTAAAAATTAATATTTTCAATATAAGTTTGTAAAATTAATGTATAAAAATATTAATGATATTTATATAAATTTTTAATTTTATGCATTTTAAATATAAGTTTGGTGTGAATTTAAAAACAAAAATTTACTTTATTTCATTAAGTTAAAAATTTGATATCTAAAAATTCGTCGTGAGTTGAAAACTAGGTCGTTGAACCGAAATTGCTTTACCCGAGGGCGGGACGAGAACTTTTATTATCATTATTTTTAATCTTATTAAATTAAAGTATGCCAAAAACATTAAAAAAAAACCCAAAAAATCTTTGCTTTTAAAGAAACGCTTTAAAATGATAAATTTTAAAATTTTGTCGAGAGACGGACTAGGACAATGATCCGAAACGCCCTCATTCTTAAAAGAAACAAATTTTTAAAATTTATTAATCTATGTTTTATTAGTTAAAGGTTTTTATATAAAAAAAAAAACGCACTCGCAGTACTTGAAAGGGGCCCACATCCGCACTCGCGGAGGTTGAAAAATTTAGAAGGGTTAACTGGTCGAACAAACCAGTCCCCAACACACCCACACCCATTTTTTTCTGCGAAAAACACACACAAAACGCTCTCAAATTCGCGATTTTTCACAGTTAAACATCAAAATTTTTGCTAAAATCATGTTGAGAAGGATGCTACCAAGAAGTTTCTCAAGGAGATCGGTAATTTCTACATCTAAACACTCTTTAATTCGAATTTTTGGTGTTCTTGAGCAAAAATATACCTAATTTGATTTTGATGATTTTTATTTTAATTATGCTTAAATTGTTTGTGTATTATGCTTGTATAACCTAGATTGATGCTATTTAACATGATTAGAAGCCTTAAACTTCAAATTTTGATTAATCTAGGGTTTATGTTCTTGTGCAAAATTGGGGCTTTTTGATATAAACGGGTTATGGCCGAATTTTGTTGTTAGTTTATATTAAATTGAGTAGTGTAACATGTTTAGGTTGCTAAATGATCAAAACTTTGATCCTAAACATGATTTTCAAGTATTAAAGTAGACTTTTTGAGTCAAAAATGCATGAACTCAATTTAATTGATATGAATGCCAATTGGAACTTGTTAATTGCTAGTAATGATTATTTTGACATGTTATTTGAGATAAAAGCTAAAGAACATTGTATACATTTTCATATATATTTATTTGTAAAAATGTAGAATTGTTAATATTGTGAAAATGCATATAAAGTTTAAAATGGATTAAACATGTCATTATAATTGTTTTGATTTATGATTTTGCTAACACTAATGCATATTTGGATGCACAAAAATTGTGTTTAATGTGTTTTGTAGACTGAAATGGGTGAATCTTCATCCGCATCTCAGGCTCACAATGCTCCTCCTGAGAATGCAGAAGAACAGGAGATTAACGACCAATATAGACAAAATCTACTGCATCAATTCATTTCATATTCAAATATAGAATTGGCAGATTTACATCCTAATTTAAGGTTTGATCGACATTGGATAGATTATCCAAAATACCAGAGGAACTTGCACACCCTTCAGTCTAATGTTGTTGAAGTACCCAGAGTAATAGATTGGGAACCGTTAGAAATAGTGGGATTGGCCGGTCCAATCAGAGAATTACTTACACAAAGGTATGGTAATTCTACTTTTAATGATTGGGAACGTTTGTTTAATATACGTAGGCGTGTATATAGAGAATGTTGTGTGAAATTATTATGTAGTGTTGAAATAAATGATCGGGTAGCTACTTTAACCGATCGTAGTTTTATTAGATTTTTATTAGGAGGTGTAATGCGCCATATGTCTCTACTAGACATGGCTCAGGCTTTGTGTATGTATACGCCTAAGGAACTAGCATCTACTGATTGTCAAAGGTTGATAGTTAATGGTAGGAGGGTTGATGAAAATTTTGATATGAATAGAATATGGAGTAGAATGACTAGGCATAACCAATTTCATGGGGGGAATAACTCTTATACTGATATTGATAGAGCTGAGCTAAGAGTAATCCATAGGTTCTTATCAAACTCGATTACACAGTGAGGTAAGAACAAAGAGAAAGTAAATGAGAATGATTTATTTTATCTCATGTGTATTCGAGACCCACAGAGCGCTGTGAGTATACCTTATTGTGTGGGTTATTATTTATCAGCTATAGTTAAGAGTATACGGCCTAATGGTATAATAGGAGGTAGTATCTTTGTTACTTTAATTGCTGAGCATCTCGGTGTTGATAGAAATCAGGGGGGGTTAATATTTCCAGCACCAGAACCCCGTGATACAATTGGTTTGAAAGTATATCATGGTGCCAAGGTTTTAAAGAAACGACATAACGCTGCAGTACCATATGATGGCCCGCATCCGCAGGTCGAAAGAGATCAGCAGCAAGGTAATGCGGGAGAGGGAATCAAATGACAGAAATGCAACCTTTTATGGCTCATCATGAGTATGAAATGGCTAGACAACGAGCATTTCAAGATTAGCAGTATCATCAAAACCAAATCATAAGTCATCGTGCACACATAAATGCAAACTACATTGCTACTCCATGAAATGTCCCGTTCTTATTGATTAAAAACGTTCCATATTAATTGATTTCGTTGCGAGGTTTTGACCTCTATATGAGACGTTTTTCAAAGACTGCATTCATTTTAAAACAAACCATAACCTTTATTTCATCAATAAAGGTTTAAAAAGCTTTACGTAGATTATCAAATAATGATAATCTAAAATATCATGTTTACACGCGACCATTACATAATGGTTTACAATACAAATATGTTACAACGAAATAAGTTTCTTGAATGCAGTTTTTACACAATATCATACAAGCATGGACTCCAAATATAGTCCTTATTTAAGTATGCGACAGCGGAAGCTCTTAATAATCACCTGAGAATAAACATGCTTAAAACGTCAACAAAAATGTTGGTGAGTTATAGGTGTAACCTATATATTATCAAATCATAATAATAGACCACAAGATTTCATATTTCAATACACATCCCATACATAGAGATAAAAATCATTCATATGGTGAATACCTGGTAACCGACATTAACAAGATGCATTTTAAGAATATCCCCATCATTCCGGGACACCCTTCGGATATGATATAAATTTCGAAGTACTAAAGCATCCGGTACTTTGGATGGGGTTTGTTAGGCCCAATAGATCTATCTTTAGGATTCGCGTCAATTAGGGTGTCTGTTCCCTAATTCTTAGATTACCAGACTTAATAAAAAGGGGCATATTCGATTTCGATAATTCAACCATAAAATGTAGTTTCACGTACTTGTGTCTATTTTGTAAATCATTTATAAAACCTGCATGTATTCTCATCCCAAAAATATTAGATTTTAAAAGTGGGACTATAACTCACTTTCACAGATTTTTTACTTCGTCGGGAAGTAAGACTTGGCCACTGGTCGATTCACGAACCTATAACAAATATGTACATTGATAATGCTAAAAACGAACATATATTTCATAGCATTATTCCTCAAGAAAGACAAGCTTTTAGTTACAATTGTTCTATTTACAAGTGATATTCGTTTAAATAATAAAAGGTGAAGACAAAAGACAGATTCGACGAATTGAAGACGCAAACGACCAAAAAGCTCAAAAGTACAAAAGACAATCAAAGAGGTTCCAATTATTGATAAGAAACGTCTCGAAATTACAAGAGTACAAGATTCAAAACGCAAAGTACAAGATATTAAATTGTACGCAAGGACGTTCGAAAATCCGGAACCGGGACTAGAGTCAACTCTCAACGCTCGACGCAACGGACTAAAAATTACAAGTCAACTATGCACATAAATATAATATAATATTTAAATAATTCTTATAATTATTTATATATTATAATAAATAATAAAAACCGTCGGCAAGAAAGACTCCAAAGGGACTGAGCTGTAATTTCATTCTCCGCGACTCGCGGAGTTTGAAGAGTATTTCACCGCGAGTCGCGGAGCCCCAAAAGTCGAATTTTTCTATAAAAGCAACCGAATTCTGATCGCAAATCATCATCTTTTTTTTCTCCTCATTCATACGATATATTTATATTTATAATTTATATTTTAATTATAATTATAATTATAATTCTAATAATAAGGGTATGTTAGCGAATATTGTAAGGGTGTAAGTCGAAATTCTGTCCGTGTAACGCTACGCTATTTTTAATCATTGTAAGTTATGTTCAACCTTTTTACATTAATGTCTCGTAGCTAAGTTATTATTATGCTTATTTAAAACGAAGTAATCATGATGTTGGGCTAATTACTAAAATTGGGTAATTGGGCTTTGTACCATAATTGGGGTTTGGACAAAAGAACGACACTTGTGGAAATTAGACTATGGGCTATTAATGGGCTTTATATTTGTTTAACTAAATGATAGTTTGTTAATGTTAATATAAAGATTTACAATTGGGCGTCCCTATAAATTACCATATACACTCGATCGGACACGATGGGCGGGGTATTTATACCAACGAATAATCGTTCATTTAACCGGACACGGGAATGGATTAATAGCCACTAGAATAATTAAAACAGGGGTGAAATTATGTACAAGGACACTTGGTATAATTGATAACAAAATATTAAAACCTTGGGTTACACTCAGTCGACATCCTGGTGTAATTATTAAACAAAGTATTAAAATCTTGTTACAGTTTAAGTCCCCAATTAGTTGGAATATTTAACTTCGGGTATAAGGATAATTTGACGAGGACACTCGCATTTTATATTTATGACTGATGGACTGTTATGGACAAAAACCAGACGGACATATTAAATAATCCAGGACAAAGGACAATTAACCCATGGGCATAAAACAAAAATCAACATGTCAAACATCATGATTACGGAAGTTTAAATAAGCATAATTCTTTTATTTCATATTTAATTTCCTTTATTTTATATTTAATTGCACTTCTAAATATCGCATTTTTATTATTATTGTATTTAATTGCACTTTTAATTATCGTACTTTTTAATTATCGCAAGTTTATTTTATCGCACTTTTATTATTCGCAATTTCATTATCGTTATTTACTTTATGCTTTAATTTAAGTCTTGTATTCATTTTTAATATTTTACATTTGGTTTTAACTGCGACTAAAGTTTTAAAATCGACAAACCGGTCATTAAACGGTAAAACCCCCCCTTTATAATAATAATAATATTACTTATATATATATATATATATATATATTTGTATTTTTATAAAAGTAAACTAATATAGCGTTAAGCTTTGTTTAAAGATTTTCCCTGTGGAACGAACCGGACTTACTAAAAACTACACTATTGTACGATTAGGTACACTGCCTATAAGTGTTGTAGCAAGGTTTAAGTATATCCATTCTATAAATAAATAAATATCTTGTGTAAAATTGTATCGTATTTAATAGTATTTCCTGCAAAAATTTAATAGTATTTTATACCACTCCGCTACCGCATCAAGTATTTTTGGCGACGCTGCCGGGGAACTTTCTAAACGCCGGAAGCGCAACGCTAATATATAAAAAAAAAAAAAGAGAGATTTTTAGTTTACTTCTATTAAAAGTCGCTTTTGTAAAAATACGTTTTAAATATTCGAAAATATAAAAAGAAAAACAAAAATATAAGTATTTTTAAGATTTTGTTAAATATTTAAGTTTTATAAAGTTTCTTTATTTTTATTTTATAAAAACATAAGTTTTATTTAAGTATTTTGTTTTTATTTAAAAACATAAAAATATATATATATATATATAAATCTAGTTTTAAGCATTTTATTTATTAAAATTATAAAGTAGTTCTATTTTATTTAAGTTTTTAAAATATAAGTTTTTATACACATATTTTTTTTAACAGAAAAAATTAAAAACAAAAAAAATAAAAATAAATAAATAAAGAAAAACGCGTCGAATTTAAATAACCTCTCAGCTGAATTTTGGAACCCCGCGACTCGCGGGGTTTGAAGCTTTGAATACCGCAAGTCGCGGAGCTGCTCTGACACGCTAACAGAACCCTAATTTCACATTAATTACGGATTATATTATAATTATTAATATAAAACCCTAATTAGGTTTTAATTAAGTATTAATTTTAGTTTTTATTATTATTTTGTTTAATTAGTTTAATTAAAATATTAAATTAATAGTTTTATTAATTAAATAATATAAAAATAATATTTTTATAAAAATTGTACTTTTTACAACTTTTTGTATATTTTTATATTTTGTCCCTTTTTAATCGTTGTAGTATAATATTTGTATTTTTAGCTCATATTTAGTTTTAAACTTAGTTTTTGCTATAGTTATTTTTACTCCTAGATTTTTAGGCTTTGCCGTAAAATTCCTTAAGTGCTTTTTCTTTAGACTAAGATTTAGGTGCTTTAGAATTTTGCGACGCCTTTTTAAGTTTTAGTTTCTTTTTAAGTTATTTCCATTTGGGATTTAGTTTTTCCTGTAAGCTTTAATATTTTTAGACGACTTTTACCTATGTATCAATTATCATTCCAATTAGTAATTTCAATTTGCGATTATAATTTTAAGTTAGTTGTAGTAATAAGGTTAGGTTAGTCAAGTATTTTTAAGTTTTATAAGTTTCTTTTATTTTTTCGTCACCTTTTATTTTTCAACCATTTTTCTTTTTCGACCTTTTTCGACGAACTCTTTTTCTTTCTTATTTCTCGCTATTCTAGTTTTAGGACATAGATTTTTATTCTACTTCTTATCTAAATTTCTTAAAATTACGAAAATTTATTTTGAGTGGTTAAATTGATAGACATCAAAATTTTCTGGTTCGTAGTAATAGTTGGATTTGTACGTGGACCGGGTTATTGGAGCCAAACAGTCCTCAATTATATTGAGACCAAACGAATCCTGCCCCTCTGCTGCATCTTTTGGCTATTCGAAACGTGGCAAAATCAGAAAAGTCTATTGATTGGATAATTTATTATAATTTTTCTTTCCTTTTTAAAACTAATAGGATATTCAGTGAATGCACCGAGCAAGACGTTCACCACCTTTTGTACGTTCACCACCTGTAACTAGATCAAGACATTTAGCAAATATAACCGCCGTTGATTTTTCTTTAGAATCGTCATCCAGTCGACCAAGTACTTCAGTTCAAATTTCCGATAATCCATTTTTTGAACCCGACCTCACAATTGAGAATCCGGAAAATATTCAGGAACGGTTCGTAGATCCTGAACCATTAAACTTTCCTCCGGAGCCACCAATCATTCAAACAGAGATTGTTGAGGAACGAACCATTAAATCAGAATCATCTAGTGATACCGATTCAACAAATTCAATTATGGAGAATCTGGAACCTTTAAGTATGGAAGACCGAATGAGAGCTAAACGCACTGGCCAAGGTCACGCAATTACTCATCCAGACATTAATGCGCCAGATTATGAAATCAAAGGACAAATTCTACACATGGTGACTAATCAATGCCAATTTAGTGGTGCGCCGAAGGAAGATCCAAATGAACATCTACGTACCTTTAATAGGATCTGCACACTATTTAAAATCCGAGAAGTGGAGGATGAACAGATATATCTCATGTTATTTCCCTGGACTTTAAAGGGAGAAGCCAAATATTGGTTGGAATCGTTACCTGAAGGGGCGATCGATACATGGGACGTTTTAGTTGACAAATTTCTTAAACAATTCTTTCCTGCATCTAAAGCCGTAAGACTTCAAGCAGAAATTGTTACGTTCACACAGAAACCAAATGAAACTCTATATGAGGCGTGGACTAGATATGGAAAGTTGTTAAGAGGATGTCCGCAACATGGTTTAGACACCTGTCAAATAGTACAAATATTCTACCAAGGATGCAACATCACTACAAGAAAAGACATAGATATAGCAGCTGGTGGTTCTATTATGAAGAAAACCGAAACTGATGCTTACAAAATTATTGATAATACTGCTTCCCACTCACATGAGTGGCACCAAGAAAAAGACATCGTTAGATCATCTAAAGCAGCTAGAGCCGATTCTAGCCGTGACTTAGATTCCATTTCCGCAAAGATAGATGCTGTGGAGAGACGAATGGAAAAGATGACTAAAGATATTCACCCAATACGAATTAGTTGTGAGCAGTGTGGAGGACCACATTTGACAAAAGATTGTCTCAGTATTGAATTAACAATGGAACAAAGAGTGAATATTTCATACATAAACCAAAGGCCTGGAAATAATTATCAGAATAATTATCAACCGCCAAGACCGATTTACAATCAAAACCAGAATTATAACAGAAATATTCCATACAACAACCAACAAGGTCCTAGCAATCAACAAGTATCCAATAATACTTATAATCAGCAAAGACCTAATTTTCAAAACAAACCACCACAACAAACCGATGATAAAAAGCCGAATTTAGAAGATATGATGACGAAGCTAGTTGAAACTCAAACGCAGTTTTTCACATCTCAGAAACAAACCAATGAACAAAATGCTCAAGCATTTAGAAATCAACAAGCTTCTATTCAAAATCTGGAACAAGAAGTGAGTAACCTAGCAAGGTTAATAGGTGAAAGAAAACTGGGAAGTCTACCTAGTGATACAAATGCTAACCCCCGGAGTGAAACAGCTAAAGCCATTACCACAAGAAGTGGCACAACACTTAAACCACCTGAAATACCTGTAACTTCTGATGAAGCCATTCCTACTCCACAAGAACCACAACCTGATCAAGATAAGGAAAAAGAACCGGTAGTTGAAAAGGTTAATGAAGATAACACAGTTAAGGATAAACCTTATGTTAAACCATACCAACCACCACTTCCTTACCCGAGTAAAATGAAGAAAGAGAAACTTGAAGCCGAGCAATCCAAATTCTTGGATATGTTTAAACAGATAAATGTAAATCTTCCTTTCATTGATGTGATTTCAGGAATGCCTAGATATGCTAAATTCTTGAAAGATCTAATTTCAAATAGAAAGAAAATGGAAGAACTCTCGGCTGTTACTATGAATGCTAATTGTTCAGCAGTGCTGTTGAATAAGATACCAGAAAAATTATCTGATCCAGGAAGTTTCACAATTCCATGTTTTCTGGGTAGCCTTAGTTCAATAGAAGCATTGGCAGACTTAGGTACTAGTATAAATCTAATGCCGTATTCACTATACACTAAACTAGACCTTGGAGAATTGAAACCAACCAGAATAAGCATACAACTAGCCGATAGATCAATAAAATATCCTAGAGGGATAATGGAGAACATGCTAGTTAAAGTTGGTACTTTAGTATTTCCAGTAGATTTTGTTGTTTTGGACATGGAAGAAGATTCTCAAGTTCCTCTCATATTAGGAAGACCATTCTTAAACACGGCTAAAGCAATGATAGACGTGTTCGGTAAGAAACTGACCCTAAGTATAGAGGATGAGAGTGTTACCTTTTCAGTTGATAGAGCAATGCAACAACCACAATCTGCAGATGATACATGTTATTATATTCAAACTATAGATGCACATGCAGAATTATTAGAAGAATTTCCAGAATTACAAGGAACAGGAGAATGTTCTTTAGGAGAAGGTAATGAACCAATTGATGAAGCTGAAATGTTAGCTACACTTATAGCTAATGGATATGAACCAACAACAGAAGAAATTCAAATGCTAAAAGAAGAAGACAGATATCGATACAAATCATCGATAGAAGAAACTCCGAAATTAGAGTTAAAGCCACTTCCAAACCATTTGGAATACGCTTATTTACATGGTGAATCTGAATTACCTGTAATAATATCGTCTTCTCTTACTGAAAATGAGAAATCACAACTCATTTCTGTGTTGAAAGCTCATAAACCAGCCATTGCATGGAAGATTCATGATATTAAAGGAATAAGTCCTTCGTATTGCACACATAAAATCTTTATGGAAGAAGGTCATAAAACGTATGTGCAACGCCAACGAAGACTAAATCCTAATATGCAAGATGTAGTTAAGAAAGAGATTATTAAACTGCTAGATGCAGGTTTGATATATCTAATTTCTGATAGTCCATGGGTAAGCCCAGTTCAATGCGTGCCGAAGAAGGGTGGCATGACTGTCATTACAAATGAGAAAAATGAGCTTATTCCTACTAGGACTGTAACAGGATGGCGTGTGTGTATTGATTATAGAAAATTAAATGACGCCACCAGAAAAGATCACTTTCCCTTACCTTTCATAGATCAAATGTTGGAAAGATTAGCCGGAAATAGTTACTATTGTTTTCTAGATGGATTTTCCGGATATTTTCAAATTCCAATAGCACCCGAGGACCAAGAGAAAACCACATTCACGTGCCCTTATGGTACTTTTGCTTACAAACGCATGCCATTTGGACTTTGCAACGCCCCTGCAACCTTTTAAAGGTGTATGATGACGATTTTTCACGACATGATAGAAAAATGCATGGAAGTATTCATGGATGACTTTTCAGTCTTCGATGATACATTTAAATCATGTTTAGTTAATCTGGAACGAATGCTAATTAGATGCGAAAAATCAAATCTAGTACTTAATTGGGAGAAATGCCATTTCATGGTTAAAGAAGGCATCGTTCTTGGACATAAAATTTCAAAAGAAGGAATTGAAGTGGATAGAGCTAAAGTAGATGTAATTGCTAAACTTCCACATCCCACCAATGTTAGAGGAGTTAGGAGTTTTCTAGGGCATGCCGGTTTTTACCGACGTTTCATAAAAGATTTTTCAAAAATTGCCACTCCTATGAATAAACTCCTAGAAAAGGATGCTCCATTCATCTTTTCAGATGAGTGTATCAAATCTTTTAATATTCTTAAAGAGAAACTCACTAATGCGCCGATCATGATAACACCAAATTGGAATCTACCATTTGAACTAATGTGCGATGCAAGTGATTTTGCAATGGGAGCCGTTTTAGGACAAAGGATTGAAAAACGATTTCAACCTATATATTATGCTAGTAAGACGTTACAAGGAGCACAAACGAACTATACAACTACTGAAAAAGAACTCCTTGCTATTGTCTTTGCTTTTGACAAATTTCGATCATATCTCGTTCTAGCAAAAACGGTGGTCTATACCGACCATTCTGCTCTTAGATACTTATTTTCAAAACAAGATGCTAAACCAAGATTAACCCGTTGGATCTTACTCTTACAAGAATTTGATATTGAAATCCGAGATAAAAGAGGAGCAGAAAATCTCGCCGCTGATCATCTTTCTCGTCTTGAAAATCCCGAATTAGAAGTTCTGAATGAATCAGCTATACAAGACAACTTTCCTGATGAATATCTATTGAAGATAGATTATAAAGAAATCCCATGGTTTGCAGACTATGCAAACTACTTAGTTTGTGGATTCCTTGAAAAAGGATTATCGTACCAAAGACGAAAGAAATTCTTCAGTGATATAAAACACTATTTCTGGGAAGATCCACATTTGTTTAAAAGTTGTCCCGATGGAATAATACGCCGATGTGTATTTGGAGATGAAGCTAGTAAAATATTAAACCATTGTCACACAGGACCAATAGGAGGGCATTATGGGCCTCAACTAACAGCAAGAAAAGTTTATGATGCTGGATTCTATTGGCCAACAATTTACAAAGACGCACACCTTCTTTGCAAATCCTGTGATGCATGTCAAAGGGCCGGAAAAATAAGTCAACGTGATGAAATGCCACAAAATGTCATCCAAGTATGTGAAGTATTTGACATTCGGGGTATTGACTTTATGGGTCCATTGCTAAAATCTCATAATAATCTATATATACTCGTAGCCATTGATTATGTATCTAAATGGGCGGAAGCACAAGCTCTCCCAACTAACGATGCACGAGTTGTAGTCAACTTTTTAAAACGTCTTTTTGCAAGGTTTGGAACACCGAAAGCTTTAATAAGTGATCGGGGTACTCATTTCTGTAATAATCAACTTGAGAAAGTTCTTAAAAGATATGGAGTAACTCATAAAATCTCCACCGCATATCATCCACAAACAAGTGGACAAGTTAAAAATACCAACCGAGCTTTAAAACGTATTCTAGAGAAAACCGTAGGATCAAATCCGAAGGAATGGTCCATTAAATTGGAGGATGCACTCTGGGCTTTTAGAACAGCCTACAAAACTCCAATTGGAACCACACCTTTTAGACTTGTTTATGGAAAAGCATGTCATCTTCCAGTAGAAATTGAACACAAAGCATTTTGGGCTTTGAAGACATGTAATCTTGATTTACATGAAGCTGGACGTCTACGATTAAGTCAACTAAACGAATTAGAAGAATTAAGACATGAAGCATACGAAAATTCGTTAATCTATAAAGAAAGAACGAAGAAATGGCATGATAAAAGAATCAGAAGTTCAAAAGAATTTAAAGAAGGAGACAGAGTTCTTCTTTTCAATTCACGATTCAAGCTATTTCCAGGAAAATTGAAATCAAGATGTTCTGGACCATTCATAGTCAAAAGAGTTTTCCCATACGGAATGATAGAATTAATAAATTCAAATGGGATTGAATTTAAAGTTAATGGTCACAGAGTTAAACATTACATACATGGTCCGATGGAAGTCGACAACGAAGTTAATCACAATTTCGACACCACAGCTAACTAAGTGTGGGGAGAATCAAGTCTTTAAAGGATAATATGTATTTCTGATAGAGTTAGATTGTCTGTTTTCGTGTAGTTCTCGAAAATGGAACCCGAATGGTCTTTCCCTAGCAGACCCTAAAGAACTAGTCTTCTCCCCCCATTCTGAATTTTTATTTTTTTTTAGGTTTTTACAAAATGAAGACTGCCTGTGAACTAAACCATGGTCTAATGCTACACGCTTTGATCACTAAAAGAAATAATGACATACTACCAAGTGAAATAGTATCAGTAATCAGAGAAAGAATGGACGGAGTTAGAAAACAATCCAGATGCGAAGATAATAAGTTACAATTTAGTAAAGGAAAATCAAAATCCGCAGCGAAAAGAAGAGCACGACACCTAGAAAGATGTCACAAATGCGGAAAATGGTCACATGGAGGTAAATGTTCAAATAATCAAACCTATTCAAATACCGAATTTGTTACTTTATGCAGAGACGGACCGTTCATATGTTTAGAAGAAAAGACACTGAATGCTCGAGGTTACGCCTATGTAGCCATGGAAAACCAATTAAACCGACTATCTTATGAATGGGATAGATCATATAACTAAGAAATCTATTCCACAGGTATGTCTGTACAGTTTTTATTTTTATTTTTATTTTTAACCTTTTGATAATAAACGCTAATTTGTTCGCTAAAAAGTATTAAATTGGTATTGAATAAAATTAGGTTTGGCGACCGAAATTATTGATATCATTCAAAAAATTTATTACATCACTGCGAAATTTAACGTTTATTCTTAAGGTATAAATATCTTTAAACAATCAACCCAAAATATTTCAAAAATTCGTCATGAGTTAAATTAGGTTTTGGAACCGAAATTACTTTACCGAAAAGAGGGGCGCATATTTTTGATAATATTTGATCGATTAAAGTGGGATAAAAAGCCAAAAAGATTTTTAATTTTATTTTTACCATGTTTTTAAAATTAATATTTAAATCTTAAATTAATATTGTAAACTTTGTAAAAAAAAAAATATTTTTAAAATTGTAAATATTTGAAAAATTAATATAAGTTTGGTATGAATTTATAATATAAATTTTTAAATTAAGTTTGGTGTGAATTTTTAATTTTTAAAAAAATATATAAATTTTTAATTTTATGCATTTCGAATTTTAAGTTTGGTGTGAATTTTTAATATAAATTTTGAATTTTATATTTAAGTTGTGTGAATTTAAAAACAAAAATTTACTTTATCTCATTAAGTTAAAAATATGATTTTTAAAATTCGTCGTAAGTTGAAGACTAGGTCTTTGAACCGAAATTGCTTTACCCGAGAGAGGGACGAGAACTTTTATTATCATTATTTTTAATCTCATTGAATTAAAGTATGCCAAAAACATTAAAAAACCCCAAAAAAAAATCTTAGCTTTTAAAACAATCGCTACAAAAAGACAAATTTTAAAATTTTGTCGAGGGACGGACTAGGACATCGATCCGAAACGACCTCGTCCTAAATAACAAGGGAAACAAAAGTTTAAAATTAAGTACTTAATTGTTTCATAAGTTAATGATTATAAAAAAAAATATATATATATATAGCAAACTCCGCGACTCGCGGAGTTTGAAGGCTTAAATGCCGCGAGTCGCGGGAGTACCGGATTACAGAAAAAAAATAAAGAGCTGCAACAGCTCAGTTTCACACTCCACAACTCAAACAAACTGCGAAAAAAAACCCACGAAAAATCCGAAAAAAAACCCCCCAAAATCACAATTTTTAACCGTTAATCACCAAATCTTTTACTAAAATCATGTTGAGAAGGATGCTATCTAGGAATTACTCAAGAAAAAAGGGTAAATTTCTACACCTAAACACCATTTAATCCGAAATTAGTGTTCTTGAGCAATTTTTTCCCCAATTTGATTTTGATGCTTTTTAGTGTAATTAGGCTTAAATTCTTTATGTATTATGCTTGTATAACCTAGATTGATGCTATTTAACATGATTAGAAGCCTTAAACTTCAAATTTTGAATAATCTAGGGTTTGTGTTCTTGAGCAATTTGGGGCTTTTTGATATAAACAGGTTATGGCCGATTTTTGTCATGAATTGTTGCTAAATTAAGTAGTGTAACATGTTTAGGTAGTTAAATGATCCAAACTTTGAGCCTAAACATGATTTTGAGAATTAAAGTGGACTTTTTCAAGTCTAAAATTCATGAACTTGATTTTTGAAAGATAATGCCATTTGAAACTTGTTTAATTGCTAGTAATGATTATTTTGACATGTTATTTGAGTTGAATGCTTATGAACTTGGCGAACATTTTCGTATATGCTTATTTGAAAAAGTGTAGATTTGATAAAAATGTGAAAATAAGCTTAAGTTTAAAATGTCATTGTAATTATTTTGATTGATGATTTTACTGACACTAATGCATATTTGGATGCACAAAAATTGTGTTTGATGTGTTTTGCAGACTGAAAGGGGTGAATCTTCATCCCAAGCCCGTAATGCTCCTGCTGAGAATGCGGAACAACAGGAGGTGGATAACTACTACAAGCAGGATATACCTCATCCAGTCATGACCTTTTCCGATATGCACTTGGAAGAGTTGCACCCGAACCTGAGATTTGACAGACTTTGGATAGATTATCCAAAATATCAAAGGGGTTTGCATACTCTTCATTCTAAGGTTGTTGAGGTACCGAGGGTCATAGAATGGGGACCATTAGAAGCTGTAGAATTGGCCGGGCCAATTAGGGAATTACTTGTACAGAGGTATGGTAATTCTACTTTTAATGACTGGGTACGTTTATTCACCATGCGTAGACCTGTATATAAAGTATGGTGTGAAGAATTGTTGTGTAGTATAGAGTTGAATGATCGGGTAGCTAGTTTAACCGATCGTTCTTTTATTAGATTTTTGTTAGGCGGTTCGATGCGCCACATGTCTTTACTAGACATGGCTCAGGCTTTACGTATATATACGCCTGAGGAGTTAGCATCTGCCGATTGTAGAGGGTTGATACTAAACGGTAGAAAGATAGATGAAAATTTTGATACACACGGTGTGTGGAGTCAAATGACAAGCCATCACCATTTCAAAGGGGGAAATTACTCTTATTTGGATATAGATAGAGCCGAATTAAGAGTGATACATAGGTTTTTAGCTAATTCGATTACACAAAGGGGTAAGAACAAGGAAAAAGTAAATGAACAGGATTTGTTTTACCATATGTGTATTCGAGACCCACAAAGCGCTGTAAGTATACCGTATTGTGTGGGTTATTATTTATCAGCTATGGTTCGGGGGATGCGACCGCATAGCATAATAGGAGGTGGTATTTTTATTACTTTGATTGGTGAATATCTCAGTGTGGATATAAGTCGGGGGGGATTATTAGTAGAAGAACCAGAACCCCGCGATACTATAGGTTTAAATGTATACCATGGTGCGAAAGTTTTGAAGAGGCGAAATAACGCCGCAGTACGATACCATGGTAGACATCCATAGGTGGAGAGAAACCAACAGCAAGGTAATGTAGGAGGGGGGAATGAGATGCAAGAAATGCAAAGGTTTATAGCTTCTCAGGAATACGAAAATGCTAGACAGAGAGCATTTGAAGATTGGCAAGTTCATCAGAACCAAATCATAGCTCATTGCCAACATATAGGTAGAAACTATATTCCTACACCGAAACCCATCTTCCCTCCCTGGTCTATAGAGATGCAGCCACCATATCCTACGTATAACCCTGCCGAAGCATTCTATAGCACCTATGGTTATGCCTGGAACCCCTATTGGTACCAGTATCATCCCTAGTATACTTATTTTTTTTTTGTAATTTGTAATGATTGATACGTTTAATACTTTTGTTAATATTGTAATAGTTTTTATAATTGTCTAACTTTTATTCTTAGATTTTAATAATTTTTGAATGTGGGGTAATATACCAAACTTCAAAAATATGTATATATGGTTGCAGTTTATCTTATGTACACAACAGGGTAAAACAACGCATTTTCAAAGACTGGCATTAAGTTCAGCAAAAGCAACTAATTTTGACGACAAGATGCAAAATATATGTGAAATAACAACAAGACGGAATGAACAAATGATGTGCACCATTTATCATTCAGCAAACAAACGCCAATATATTTGGAAACTTTGGTAAAAATTTAATCATTTTCACACAAATCACCCTCAATAATTTAAATTATTCCTGATTTCTTGCAAATGAGGGCATTGCAAGATCTTAAGTGTGGGAAGGGGTTAAATTCTTTCGGATTTTAAAATTTTTTACTTTATACACTTGGTTACCATTAAAAATACTAGTAAAGCAGTAGTTGTATTAGAATCTAGTGCTCTCTGATAAAAAAGAACAGCCCTAGTCTTATATACTAACTACCCAATTCTAGTAAAATTTTTCAAAATTTTCAATTAAATGAACTTAAAATCATGTTTATACATATTTATGAACGATAAAACTAGGTTTTAACACCGAAATTATTGTTACCTCGGAAAGGACATAAATTGAGAAACAAACTAAAATGTTAAAATTCATTTAAAATGGAATAGAGGACGATAAAAAGGAAAATAAAAGCCAAGTGTGAGAAAATTTACCAAGTTATCTTAAACATATGTCACATATATCTGTAACAAATAACTGAAAATACTTTTGCTTTGGACTAAACTAAACTGTTTTAACTGATGAAAGAAAAGAAGAGATGGATCTACACGATGAATCAATTCCATCATTAAAAGGAAGTAAAGTCTTCCGAAAAAGAAACGCGCTTCTTGATTTAGGTCATGAAGTTGTCGTCCAGACCAGCTGTAGGTTGACGAAAAATCTAGAAAAGTCATCACTAAAATCAGCGGGAAATCCACGGACCTCAGCATTAAACAGGGTCGCCAAGTGGTCAGATTTATCCTAACCATGAGAAGGATTTATCTCGTACAATGGGGGGGCACCAAGCAAATTAGCTGGATAAGACTAATGAATCAGATCCCCAGAAAGGATAATCTCCTTAAAGATTAAAAATCAGCTTTTAAGACTGATATTACTCAATCCTTGAGATTGACCTTAAAGATTGAGAATTCAAACTCATGGAATTCAATGATATCTAAACTCGAGCTTGAACGAGAAAATATTTTGATCAAAATTACAAACCGATTTGTTTTCTGAAAACCCTATTTTCAATGCGTTCATTACCATTGAACGTAAAATCCTAGGAATTCACCTGGAATTAATTAGGTCACCTGAACTAAATCGGGTGTCAACCGTAAGAACGGTGGTTGCATAGTGGTAAAAGACAGGACCTTGTGCCATACCGAAAAAAAATATATTATAAGGGTGAGCTTTACTATTGCTCCTACCAAGGATAGTAATTGCGTCCGACACGTTATAGACCATAATTAAAAGCATATCAGGGGACATTGCCTTAACAGTTGCTTGTTCAACGCTTTCCTTTCAACCGGACGGTAGTTTACCGAAAGGTAATATACGGGACAAGTAAACTGGACTTGTTGCTTTCCAAATACAAGGTTAGCAAGTGGATGACACAAAACCGCAAGTTTTGAGCTAAAATTTTCAAATCTGAAACCCACCAAACCCACAAAAATATTTTGAAAACACCGGTAAAGGGTTATTCCGGAAAACTTATCTAGGGTAAAAACTAGATTTAATTTTCAAAAGATCAAATGTTTTCATAAAGATCCAATTTCCTTAATGGATCTAAATTTTTATAGTCATGTGGGACTGTAAACCATATCGTTACTACCATTGTTTATACCGCCGTATAGAAATCACTGATGTACAAAGTGTGAAGAATAAAGAAGTGATTCTAGTATTTCAAGACGATATTGCTTGAGGACAAGCAACGCTCAAGTGTGGGAATATTTGATAATGCTAAAAACGAACATATATTTCATAGCATTATTCCTCAAGAAAGACAAGCTTTTAGTTACAATTGTTCTATTTACAAGTGATATTCGTTTAAATAATAAAAGGTGAAGACAAAAAACAGATTCGACGAATTGAAGACGCAAACGACCAAAAAGCTCAAAAGTACAAAAGACAATCAAAGAGGTTCCAATTATTGATAAGAAACATCTCGAAATTACAAGAGTACAAGATTCAAAACGCAAAGTACAAGATATTAAATTGTACGCAAGGACGTTCGAAAATCCGGAACCGGGACTAGAGTCAACTCTCAACGCTCGACGCAACGGACTAAAAATTACAAGTCAACTATGCACATAAATATAATATAATATTTAAATAATCCTTATAATTATTTATATATTATAATAAATAATAAAAACCGTCGGCAAGAAAGACTCCAAAGGGACTGAGCTGTAATTTCATTCTCCGCGACTCGCGGAGTTTGAAGAGTATTTCACCGCGAGTCGCGGAGCCCCAAAAGTCGAATTTTCCTATAAAAGCAACCGAATTCTGATCGCAAATCATCATCTTTTTTTTCTCCTCATTCATACGATATATTTATATTTATAATTTATATTTTAATTTTAATTTTAATTATAATTCTAATAATAAGGGTATGTTAGCGAATATTGTAAGGGTGTAAGTCGAAATTCTGTCCGTGTAACGCTACGCTATTTTTAATCATTGTAAGTTATGTTCAACCTTTTTACATTAATGTCTCGTAGCTAATTTATTATTATGCTTATTTAAAACGAAGTAATCATGATGTTGGGCTAATTACTAAAATTGGGTAATTGGGCTTTGTACCATAATTGGGGTTTGGACAAAAGAACGACACTTGTGGAAATTAGACTATGGGCTATTAATGGGCTTTATATTTGTTTAACTAAATGATAGTTTGTTAATGTTAATATAAAGATTTACAATTGGGCGTCCCTATAAATTACCATATACACTCGATCGGACACGATGGGCGGGGTATTTATACCAACGACTAATCGTTCATTTAACCGGACACGGGAATGGATTAATAGCCACTAGAATAATTAAAACAGGGTTGAAATTATGTACAAGGACACTTGGTATAATTGATAACAAAATATTAAAACCTTGGGTTACACTCAGTCGACATCCTGGTGTAATTATTAAATAAAGTATTAAAATCTTGTTACAGTTTAAGTCCCCAATTAGTTGGAATATTTAACTTCGGGTATAAGGATAATTTGACGAGGACACTCGCATTTTATATTTATGACTGATAGACTGTTATGGACAAAAACCAGACGGACATATTAAATAATCCAGGACAAAGGACAATTAACCCATGGGCATAAAACAAAAATCAACACGTCAAACATCATGATTACGGAAGTTTAAATAAGCATAATTCTTTTATTTCATATATAATTTCCTTTATTTTATATTTAATTGCACTTCTAAATATCGCATTTTTATTATTATTGTATTTAATTGCACTTTTAATTATCGTACTTTTTAATTATCGCAAGTTTATTTTATCGCACTTTTATTATTCGCAATTTCATTATCGTTATTTACTTTATGCTTTAATTTAAGTCTTGTATTCATTTTTAATATTTTACATTTGGTTTTAACTGCGACTAAAGTTTTAAAATCGACAAACCGGTCATTAAACGGTAAAAACCCCCCTTTATAATAATAATATTACTTATATATATATATATATATATATATATATATATATTTGTATTTTTATAAAAGTAAACTAATATAGCGTTAAGCTTTGTTTAAAGATTTTCCCTGTGGAACGAACCGGACTTACTAAAAACTACACTACTGTACGATTAGGTACACTGCCTATAAGTGTTGTAGCAAGGTTTAAGTATATCCATTCTATAAATAAATAAATATCTTGTGTAAAATTGTATCGTATTTAATAGTATTTCCTGCAAAAAATTTAATAGTATTTTATACCACTCCGCTACCGCATCATACATATATATCAAAGTATGTTCAAAATATATTTACAACACTTTTAATACATTTTGATGTTTTAAGTTTATTAAGTCAGCTGTCCTCGTTAGTAACCTACAACTAGTTGTCCACAGTTAGATGTACAGAAATAAATCGATATATATTATCTTGAATCAATCCACAACCCAGTGTATACATATCTCAGTATTGATCACAACTCAAACTATATATATATTTTGGAATCAACCTCAACCCTGTATAGCTAACTCCAACATTCACATATAGAGTGTCTATGGTTGTTCCGAAATATATATAGATGTGTCGACATGATAGGTCGAAACATTGTATACGTGTATATGGTGTCTCAAGATTACATAATATACAATACAAGTTGATTAAGTTATGGTTGGAAAATAGATTTGTTACCAATTTTCACGTAGCTAAAATGAGTAGTTTTTACCAATTGTGTTTTGCTCGCCATTTCTTCGTTTCTAATCCGTTTTGAGTGATTTAAGCGGCCACAGTTTCGTATTGAACTTGACTTTATTAAACTAAACAGAAAAAGTATAGGTTTATAGTCGGAAATACAAGTTACAAGTCATTTTTGAAAGAGGTAGTCATTTCCATCGAAAGAACGACATCTTGATGACTGTTTTGAAAAACATACTTTCACTTTGAGTTTAACCATGATTTTTGGATATGGTTTCATGTTCATAAGAAAAATCATTTTCCCAGAAGTATAGCTTTTAAATCAAAGTTTTTCATAGTTTTTAATTATCCAAACCAAAACAGCCCCCGGTTGTAACTACGACGGCGTAAATCCGGTTTTATGGTGTTTATCGTGTTTCCGGGTTTTAAATCATTAAGTTAGCATATCATATAGATATATATCATGTGTATAGTTGATTTTAAAAGTGTAGTTAGAAGGATTAACTTTATTTGCGAACAAGTTTAGAATTAATTAAACTATGTTCTAGTGATTACTAGTTTACCACTTCGAATATGATAGCTTTTTAGGTATGAATCGAATGATGTTAAGAACATCATTACTACCTTAAGTTCCTTGGATAAACCTACTGGAAAAGAGAAAAATGGATCTAGCTTCAACGAATCCTTGGATGGCTCGAAGTTCTTGAAGCAGAATCATGACACGAAAACAAGTTCAAGTAAGATCATCACTTGAAATAAGATTGTTATAGTTATAGAAATTGGACCAAAGTTTGAATATGATTATTACCTTGTATTAGAATGATAACCTACTGTAAGAAACAAAGATTTCTTGAGGTTGGATTATCACCTTACAAGATTGGAAGTAAGCTAGCAAACTTGAAAGTATTCTTGATTTTATGTAACTAGAACTTGTAGAATTTATGAAGAACACTTAGAACTTGAAGTTAGAACTTGAGAGAGATCAATTAGATGAAGAAAATTGAAGAATGAAAGTGTTTGTAGGTGTTTTTGGTCGTTGGTGTATGGATTAGATATAAAGGATATGTAATTTTGTTTTCATGTAAATAAGTCATGAATGATTACTCATATTTTTGTAATTTTATGAGATATTTCATGCTAGTTGCCAAATGATGGTTCCCACATGTGTTAGGTGACTCACATGGGCTGCTAAGAGCTGATCATTGGAGTGTATATACCAATAGTACATACATCTAAAAGCTATGTATTGTACGAGTACGAATACGGGTGCATACGAGTAGAATTGTTGATGAAACTGAACGAGGATGTAATTGTAAGCATTTTTGTTAAGTAGAAGTATTTTGATAAGTGTCTTGAAGTCTTTCAAAAGTGTATGAATAATATTAAAACACTACATGTATATACATTTTAACTGAGTCATTAAGTCATCGTTAGTCGTTACATGTAAGTGTTGTTTTGAAACCTTTGGTTAACGATCTTGTTAAATGTTGTTAACCCAATGTTTATAATATCAAATGAGATTTTAAATTATTATATTATCATGATATTATGATGTACGAATATCTCATAATATGATATATATACATTAAATGTCGTTACAACGCTAATCGTTACATATATGTCTCGTTTCAAAATCATTAAGTTAATAGTCTTGTTTTTACATATGTAGTTCATTATTAATATACTTAATGATATGTTTAATTATCATATTATCATGTTATATATAATATAACAATGTATTAATATGCTTCATATATATTTAGTAAGACGTGGTTATAACGATAATCGTTATATGTATCGTTTCGAGTTTCATACGTCAATAGTCTCCTTTTTAAGTATATAACTTATTGTTACTATTTTTAATGAGATACTTGATGATCATTATATCATGTTAAACATATATATTTATTCATTTATGTATCATCATGTCATATACAACTTATAGCGTTCGTGAATCATTGGTCAAACTGGGTAATCAGATGTTTACAAAATTTCCGTTTCAATTAACCAAGTCTTAACAAGTTTGATTGCTTAATATGTTGGAAACACTTAATCATGTAAATAACAATTTCATTTAATATATATATAAACATGGAAAAGTTCGGGTCACTACAGTACCTACAAGTTAAATAAATTTCGTCCCGAAATTTTAAGCAGTTGGAGGTGTTGACGTATCTTCTGGAAATAAATGCGGGTATTTCTTCTTCATCTGATCTTCTCGTTCCCAGGTGAACTCAGGTCCTCTACGAGCATTCCATCGAACCTTAACAATTGGTATCTTGTTTTGCTGAAGTCTTTTAACCTCACGATCCATTATTTTGACGGGTTCTTTGATGAATTGAAGTTTTTCGTTGATTTGGATTTCATCTAACGGAATAGTGAGATCTTCTTTAGCAAAACATTTCTTCAAATTCGATACGTGGAAAGTGTTATGTACAGTCGCGAGTTGTTGAGGTAACTCAAGTCGGTAAGCTACTGGTCCGACACGATCAATAATCTTGAATGGTCCGATATACCTTGGATTTAATTTCCCTCGTTTACCAAATCGAACAACACCTTTCCAAGGTGCAACTTTAAGCATGGCCATCTCTCCAATTTCAAATTCTATATCTTTTCTTTTAATGTCAGCGTAGCTCTTTTGTCGACTTTGGGCGGTTTTCAACCGTTGTTGAATTTGGATGATCTTCTCGGTAGTTTCTTGTATTATCTCCGGACCCGTAATCTGTCTATCCCCCACTTCACTCCAACAAATCGGAGACCTGCACTTTCTACCATAAAGTGCTTCAAACGGCGCCATCTCAATGCTTGAATGGTAGCTGTTGTTGTAGGAAAATTCTGCTAACGGTAGATGTCGATCCCAACTCTTTCCGAAATCAATAACACATGCTCGTAGCATGTCTTCAAGCGTTTGTATCATCCTTTCGCTCTGCCCATCAGTTTGTGGATGATAGGCAGTACTCATGTCTAGACGAGTTCCTAATGCTTGCTGTAATGTCTGCCAGAATCTTGAAATAAATCTGCCATCCCTATCAGAGATAATAGAGATTAGTATTCCATGTCTGGAGACGACTTCCTTCAAATACAGTCGTGCTAACTTCTCCATCTTGTCATCTTCTCTTATTGGCAGGAAGTGTGCTGATTTGGTGAGACGATCAACTATTACCCAAATAGTATCAAAACCACTTGCAGTCCTTGGCAATTTAGTGATGAAATCCATGGTAATGTTTTCCCATTTCCATTCCGGGATTTCGGGTTGTTGAAGTAGACCTGATGGTTTCTGATGCTCAGCTTTGACCTTAGAACACGTCAAACATTCTCCTACGTATTTAGCAACATCGGCTTTCATACCCGGCCACCAAAAATGTTTCTTGAGATCCTTGTACATCTTCCCCGTTCCAGGATGTATTGAGTATCTGGTTTTATGAGCTTCTCTAAGTACCATTTCTCTCATATCTCCAAATTTTGGTACCCAAATCCTTTCAGCCCTATATCGGGTTCCGTCTTCCCGAATATTAAGATGCTTCTCCGATCCTTTGGGTATTTCATCCTTTAAATTTCCCTCTTTTAAAACTCCTTGTTGCGCCTCCTTTATTTGAGTAGTAAGGTTATTGTGAATCATTATATTCATAGATTTTACTCGAATGGGTTCTCTGTCCTTCCTGCTCAAGGCGTCGGCTACCACATTTGCCTTCCCCGGGTGGTATCGAATCTCAAAGTCGTAATCATTCAATAATTCAATCCACCTACGCTGCCTCATATTCAGTTGTTTCTGATTAAATATGTGTTGAAGACTTTTGTGGTCGGTATATATAATACTTTTGACCCCATATAAGTAGTGCCTCCAAGTCTTTAATGCAAAAACAACCGCGCCTAATTCCAAATCATGCGTCGTATAATTTTGTTCGTGAATCTTCAATTGTCTAGACACATAAGCAATCACCTTCGTTCGTTGCATTAATGCACAACCGAGACCTTGCTTTGATGCGTCACAATAAATCACAAAATCATCATTCCCTTCAGGCAATGACAATATAGGTGCCGTAGTTAGCTTTTTCTTCAATAACTGAAACGCTTTCTCTTGTTCATCATTCCATTCAAATTTCTTCCCTTTATGCGTTAATGCAGTCAAGGGTTTTGCTATTCTGGAAAAGTCTTGGATGAACCTTCTGTAGTAACCAGCTAGTCCTAAAAACTGGCGTATGTGTTTCGGAGTTTTTGGGGTTTCCCACTTTTCAACAGTTTCTATCTTTGCCGGATCCACCTTAATACCTTCTTTGTTCACTATGTGACTGAGGAATTGAACTTCTTTCAACCAAAATGCACACTTTGAAAACTTAGCGTACAATTCTTCCTTCCTCAATACTTCTAACACCTTTCTCAAATGTTCACCATGTTCTTGGTCATTCTTTGAGTAAATAAGTATGTCATCAATGAAAACAATGACAAACTTGTCAAGGTATGGTCCACACACTCGGTTCATAAGGTCCATGAACACAGCTGGTGCATTAGTTAAACCAAACGGCATGACCATAAACTCGTAATGACCGTAACGTGTTCTGAAAGCAGTCTTTGGAATATCATCTTCTTTCACCCGAATTTGATGATACCCGGAACGTAAGTCAATCTTTGAATAAACAGACGAGCCTTGTAGTTGATCAAATAAGTCGTCGATTCTCGGTAGTGGGTAGCAGTTCTTGATGGTAAGTTTGTTCAACTCTCGGCAGTCGATACACAACCTGAATGTACCATCTTTCTTCTTGACAAACAAAACAGGAGCTCCCCACGGTGATGTGCTTGGTCGAATGAAATCACGCTCTAAAAGTTCTTGTAATTGGCTTTGCAGTTCTTTCATCTCGCTGGGTGCGAGTCTGTAAGGAGAACGAGCTATTGGTGCAGCTCCTGGTACAAGATCTATTTGAAATTCAACGGATCGATGTGGGGGTAATCCCGGTAATTCTTTCGGAAATACATCGGGAAATTCTTTTGCGACGGGAACATCATTGATGCTCTTTTCTTCAGTTTGTACTTTCTCGACGTGTGCTAGAACAGCATAGCAACCTTTTCTTATTAGTTTTTGTGCCTTCAAATTACTAATAAGATGTAGCTTTGTGTTGCCCTTTTCTCCGTACACCATTAAGGGTTTTCCTTTTTCTCGTATAATGCGAATTGCATTTTTGTAACAAACGATCTCTGCTTTCACTTCTTTCAACCAGTCCATACCGATTATCACATCAAAACTCCCTAACTCTACTGGTATCAAGTCAATCTTAAATGTTTCGCTAACCAGTTTAATTTCTCGATTCCGACATATATTATCTGCTGAAATTAATTTACCATTTGCTAATTCGAGTAAAAATTTACTATCCAAAGGCGTCAATGGACAACTTAATTTAGCACAAAAATCTCTACTCATATAGCTTCTATCCGCACCCGAATCAAATAAAACGTAAGCAGATTTATTGTCAATAAGAAACGTACCCGTAACAAGCTCCGGGTCTTCCTGTGCCTCTGCCGCATTAATATTGAAAACTCTTCCGCGGCCTTGTCCATTCATATTCTCCTGGTTCGGGCAATTTCTAATAATGTGGCCCGGTTTTCCACATTTATAACAAACTACATTGGCATAACTTGCTCCGACACTACTTGCTCCACCATTACTCGTTCCGACACCATTTGTTCCTTTCGTTCTGTTAACCCCTGGTCCGTAGACCTCACACTTGGCCGCGCTATGACCATTTCTTTTACACTTGTTGCAAAATTTAGTGCAGAACCCCGAGTGATACTTTTCACACCTTTGGCATAACTGCTTCTAATTGTTGTTGTTGTTGCGGTTATTATTGTTGTTGGGATGATTGTTGTAGTTGTTGTTGTTGTTGTTGTTGTTGTTGTTGTTGTTGGGCCATTTGTTGTAGTTGCGATTGATGTTGCGATTGTTGGGATAGTTGTTGCGATTATCGTTGTAATTGCTGTTGTTATTGTATTGGTGATTATTATCACCGTTTTCCTCCCACTTTCTTTTGACTTGCTTCACATTGGCCTCTTCAGTCGCCTGTTCTTTTATTCTTTCCTCAATCTGGTTCACTAGTTTGTGAGCCATTCTACATGCCTGCTGTATGGAGGCAGGCTCGTGTGAACTTATATCTTCTTGGATTCTTTCCGGTAATCCTTTCACAAACGCGTCGATCTTCTCTTCCTCATCTTCGAACGCTCCCGGACACAATAGGCACAATTCTGTGAATCGTCTTTCATACGTGGTAATATCAAATCCTTGGGTTCGTAACCCTCTAAGTTCTGTCTTGAGCTTATTGACCTCGTTTCTGGGATGGTACTTCTCGTTCATCAAGTGCTTGAATGCTGACCACGATAGTGCGTAAGCATCATCTTGTCCCACTTGCTCTAGATAGGTATTCCACCATGTTAACGCAGAACCTGTGAAGGTATGCGTAGCGTACTTCACTTTATCCTCTTCAGTACACTTACTTATGACAAACACTGATTCGACCTTCTCGGTCCACTGTTTCAATCCGATCGATCCTTCGGTTCCATCAAATTCCAAAGGTTTGCAGGCAGTGAATTCTTTGTTGGTGCATCCTACACGATTTCCTGTACTGCTAGATCCAAGGTTATTGTTGGTATGTAGTGCAACCTATACTGCGGCTATGTTTGAAACAAGAAAGGCACGAAATTTCCTCTTCGCTCATATTCAAGGTGTGTCGAGTAGTCGGTGCCATTTCCTTCAAAATAGTCAAATGAAACGAGTTAATCATATAGAATATCAAGAGTAGTCATTAGTATTTCGTAGCGTAATATGAACTTATTTATAAAAGCTCTTTCTTCATATTAGCGTTTTATGTAACATCCCACCTTTTTCCGTTTTCTTTTCCGTTATACTAATTTAAACTCCGTTATATGTTTATAACATCTCCCGTTAATACGCGTTTTAAAATATTCCGTTTAGGTATTTTCCGCACCCGACTACAAACTCGAGGGACTAAAATTGACACGGGGCAAACTAGTTGACTAGGTCACCTAGTCTACCCCAATCACCACCATTCAACCATCTCTCACTCTCTCTCTTTCTCTCTAGCAAGAACACACCCAATTTCCAAATTCATTCAATCATCATCTAAATTCGATCTAGGAGGCTTACAACAAAACAAATTACATATTTGGGATCCTCTCTTCATCCTCTACAATTTGATACCAACTTCATCTCGTTTGGGTAACATTTCTAAAACTCTAGATTTCTCTAAATTCGTGTTTTTGATTTGAAATGGTGTTAGTTAGTGTCTATGGCTCGTGTCTAGCATGAATATATGATTTACTTGCTCGATTTGTTGTTTTGAGTAACTAGTTTGAACATTTGAAATGGGTTTGCTTAATCTTGCATTTTGGAAGATTAAATGTTGTTTGATTGTTAAAGTTCATGTTTTAATTGTGTTACTAGTATCACTAGCTTCGTTTTGATGCGTAGGTTGATTAAGAAAACTTCAAACACATGATTATTGATTTTTGTGAATTTTGGTTAGGGTTTGATAGACTTTGAAATGAACTTTTGTTGCGTTGAATGCTTGTTAATGTTGTTAGTAAGTGTTTAGACACATTGTATGCTTAATTACCTTCGGAACGGCATATCGTATGTGTAAATTGGATTCCCGAATCATAAAATACGTTTTACGAACTTGAAACTTTGAAAATGGACTTTTATTGATCACTTGATGAGATTTCGGCTATTGTAAATGATGTTTGTGATTGATGAATTGTGTTTAGTTGTATTCCTTGTAAAAATACCTTTCCGATGATATAAGATACATGTTCTAATTGTTTGCGGATCATAAAATGTGATTGTTTGTATTTTGGTTCGTGACTTGGACCATTTTTCTGCAAACTGCATGTTTCCCAGGTATTGCGCGCCGCGCATATACCCGCGCGCCGCGCAAAACAGAAATCCCAGATATTTACCCCCTTTGGTTAAGTTCTGACCAGGATTTACACTTGGGTGCGCGCCGCGCAACCCATTGCGCGCCGCGCATATGCCCAGCTCATTTTTGTTTTTATTTTTCCTTTCACGAAATGTTTCCCGCTTAACCGTAACTCCGATTAACATGAAACTTGGCCATTCTGCTCATAAATGATTTCTCATCATGGGAAAATTGTCGGATACCCGACCCGACCCCGTTGACCTTGACTTTGACCAAGTTTGACTTTTAGTCAAACTTAACCAAACAATTATACGATCGTTCTAACATGCTTAGTTACTTGTATCGTGCATGAAACTTGACTAATTGATTCACATGCTATATTAATCGAGTCGTAACGATCCATAGGACTAATTGAACATCTTTGACCGTTTGTGTTTACCGTTATTGATACAACCTATATGATTAGGTCAAGACTAGCTTTGTCTTTGCACGCGTCTACTTGTTGAAGTACTTTATTAACTCTTGCACTCAAGGTGAGATCATAGTCCCACTCTTACTCTTTTTGAACTTACATTTGGGATGAGAAAACATAAACATTTCTTTTACTAAGTGAACACAAGTACAGGAAAACAAACATTCTACATACGAGTTTAGAACAAAATCCTCAATTCGATTATCATTAGTTACACTTGCCGGGTGTAAGCGAGAACTTATGTTGTATGGATCCATATGGGTTTGACAAACCCTCATTCAAACGGTTCGCTACCGTTTACGAATGAAATATATTTTCGAGAAACAGTGTATGTTCTAGCACTAAGTGATGGGGTTCAATGGAAGGAAATGTTAAGCATTGATAATTGGGTGCTCGTGAAACAAACTTTTGGAATGTATTACTATTATTTCATTGATGCAAATCTTGTGGTTCACTTGTACTTACTTACTTAAACCTATGATTTCACCAACGTTTTCGTTGACAGATTTCTATGTTTTTCTCAGGTCCTTGAACGATACATGATACATGCTTCCGCTCATTATTTTGATACTTGCATTGGATGTCGAGTATATATGCATACATGGAGCGTCTTTTGGATACTTTTAAATTGTGTCGCATAAGTTTCATTTGTACTTAAAACTTTGTATCGTAACTTGTGGTGGAACTATTCTTGTAAACTTGAACAACCTTTACATTTGAAATGAATGCGACATATCTTTTGGTCAAACGTTGTTTTAAAGACTTATGACCACGTAACGGGACCTAAGTAGATGGCGCCGTCAATGATGATTTGGTCGGGTCGCTACAGATGGTATCAGAGCGTTGGTTGTAGGGATTTAGAGTTCATTGGTGTCAACCTCGAGTCATAGGGTACATTGGTGAGTCTAGACTACAACCGGCATATAGACTTGAAGTAGGAATTACTTGACTACTTGTGCATTTATACTCGAACGCTTCTACTCATATCTACTCTTAGTTCATCTTAATCTCACGTTGTTTAATTTGATTGACGCGCCACCTTGACTATATGAAATGATGTCGAATGCACATATGAATCAGGGTAATATAATTTCCGGGATTATATTACGGTGACTCATATGAACGTTCCGACATTATGACATAAAGAATTTAAGGCGAGTCGAGGAAAAACTTCTCTTTATCTTTATTCTATATCACGGTTAGTATTATTGAGAATACTAATCAATGATATTCTTGTGTCTTGAAGGAACAATGGCTCCTCGTCGTGTACGCCGCAATGAAACTCCCGAACAAGCTCTCGAACGGATGATAGCTACCGCCGTAGATGCGGCCATGGCCGGTCACTCATCCAACAACAATAATAATAACAACAACAACAACAACAACAACAACCACAACAACAACAACAACAATGGAGCCGGAAACTCAAACGAGGGATGCTCCTATAAAGCTTTCATGGGGTGCAAACCTCACACTTTTGATGGAACCGGGGGACCGGTCGTGCTCACCCGATGGTTTGAGCAAACGGAAGCCGTCTTTAGCATAAGCGGTTGTCGGGACCAAGACAAGGTCAAATACTCCACTCACACTTTCTCCGGAATTGCTCTAACATGGTGGAACACCTATGTTCAATCGGTGGGTACCGATGAAGCTCATGCCCTCTCTTGGGCCGATCTAAAGGAAAAGATGATTGTTGAATATTTTCCGCGCGAAGAAACCCGAAAACTTGAGGAAGAACTAAGAGCTTTGAAAGCGGTCGGAAACGATCTTAAAGCTTATAATCAACGCTTCGCCGAACTATCCTTGATGTGTCCTAATCTTGTTAACCCCGAATCTCAAAGGATTGAGCTCTACATGCTCGGTCTTCCAAAAAGCATCAAACAAGGGGTGATGTCATCCAAACCCACTACTCATCAAGCCGCTATGAACATGGCTCGCCAACTAATTGAAACGGTTGACGAAATCGTAGTTCCGGCACCTAAGGCCGAGGATAAATCGGGCGGCAACAAAAGAAAGTGGGAACCCTCCCAATCAAGCAACAACAACTTTGCTAAGAAGCCTTACACCTCCGACGGCAAGAGGGGTTATGCCGGGAACCTACCTCTTTGCAACAAATGCAACAAACATCACTTTGGTGAATGTGGCAAGTTAATTTGCCACCGGTGCCAAGGAGTTGGTCATAAGGCCAACGATTGTAAAAGTGCCACTCCCGTTACTCGAAAGTGGCCCAATGCACCAATGACGGGCACTTGTTACGAATGTGGTCAAACAGGTCATTATAGAAATGCATGCCCAAAGAAGAAAGATAACCCCAACACGCGCGGCCGAGCTTTCAACATCAACACCGAGGCAGCCCGGGATGACACTGAACTAGTCACGGGTACGTTTCTTCTCAACAATTCTTATGTCTCTTGCTTGTTCGATTCAGGTGCCGATAAATGCTTTGTATCCAAGACTTTGACTCATTCTTTTAGTACTCCACCTCTTCCATTAGATACCACTTATACCATTGAAGTGGCTAACGGGAAACTATTAAGTGCCGACACATATTACCGGGGGTGTACGATAAACATTTTGGGTAAGGAATTTGAAATTGATTTGATACCCATAGAACTAGGAAGTTTTGATGTAATAATCGGTATGAATTGGTTAGTCAAAACGAAATCTCACATTCTTTGTGATCTTAACGCAATCCGAATTCCTATCGAGAATGGTGAACCTTTGATCGTCTATGGCGATAAGAGTTGCACCGGACTCAACCTCGTTTCGTGTGTTAAAGTTAGAAAACTACTCCGTAAGGGTTGTTTTGCGATCCTTGCTCACGTTAAGAAAGTCGAGTCCGATGAGAAGCACATCGATGATGTGCCAATTGTTAGTGACTATTCCGATGTATTTCCCGACGAATTGCCGGGTCTTCCGCCTCATCGACCGGTTGAATTCCAAATCGATCTTATTCCGGGAGCCGCACCCGTAGCACGTGCACCATATAGACTCGCTCCATCTGAAATGCAAGAATTGCAAAGTCAAATCCAAGAACTACTTGATCGAGGTTTTATCCAACCTAGCCATTCACCTTGGGGCGCTCCGATTTTGTTTGTTAAAAAGAAAGACGGATCCCTACGAATGTGCATTGATTATCGTGAACTAAATAAATTGACGGTTAAGAACCGATATCCTCTTCCTCGCATCGATGACCTCTTTGATCAACTACAAGGGTCTTGTGTATATTCGAAAATCGATCTCCGCTCGGGTTATCATCAATTGAGGGTTAAGGGGGAAGATGTCTCCAAAACCGCTTTCCGAACTCGTTATGGTAGTTATGAATTCCTTGTCATGCCATTTGGTCTCACTAACGCACCGGCGGTATTCATGGATCTTATGAACCGCGTGTGCAAACCGTATCTCGATAAATTCGTTATTGTGTTCATCGATGACATATTGATCTATTCTAAAAATGAAGAAGAGCACGAACAACATCTCCGACTTGTGCTTGAACTTTTAAGACAAGAACAACTCTATGCCAAATTCTCCAAGTGTGAATTTTGGTTAAAGGAAGTTCAATTTCTTGGTCATGTTGTAAGTGACCAAGGTATTAAAGTCGATCCAACGAAAATCGAAGCCATTAGCAAATGGGAGACTCCTACTACTCCTACTCACATTCGTCAATTTTTGGGTCTCGCCGGGTACTATCGTAGATTCATCGAAAATTTCTCTTTGGTTGCACGTCCTCTAACCGCATTGACTCACAAGGGAAAGAAATTCATTTGGGCGACCGAACATGAATCCGCATTCCAAATCTTGAAAACGAAGCTAACCACCGCTCCTATCTTGTCACTTCCCGAAGGCAATGATGACTTTGTTGTATATTGCGATGCCTCAAAACATGGTTTTGGGTGTGTATTGATGCAACGAACGAAAGTCATTGCTTATGCTTCTCGACAACTCAAAATTCATGAACGAAACTATACGACACATGATCTCGAACTCGGAGCCGTTGTCTTTGCACTTAAAATGTGGAGACACTATCTTTATGGAACCAAGAGTACTATCTTCACCGATCACAAAAGCCTTCAACACATTTTCGATCAAAAGCAACTAAACATGAGACAACGAAGGTGGATTGAAACCTTAAACGATTACGATTGCGAGCTTCGTTACCATCCCGGGAAGGCAAATGTAGTAGCCGATGCCTTAAGTCGAAAAGAAAGAGCGGTGCCTCTCCGTGTCCGAGCCTTAAACATCACCATTCACACCAACCTTAATAGCCAAATTCGGGTAGCCCAAGATGAGGCTCTCAAGGATGAAAACATCTCTCTCGAACACTTGAACGTCCTCACCTCTCGATTCGAAGTTAAAGAAACCGGACTCCGATATTTCGCCGGAAGAATTTGGGTGCCTAGTTATGGGGATCTACGAAGCCTTATTTTAGATGAAGCCCATAAGACACGATACTCGATTCACCCCGGTGCCAATAAGATGTACCACGACCTTAAACAAATATATTGGTGGCCGAACATCAAAAGGGACGTAGCTACTTATGTTTCCAAGTGTTTGACATGTTCCAAAGTCAAAGCCGAACACCAAAGACCGTCCGGACTACTTCAACAACCCGAGATCCCGCAATGGAAGTGGGAAAGGATAACGATGGATTTTATCACCAAGCTACCAAAAACGACGGGCGGTTATGATACCATTTGGGTTATTATTGACCGTCTCACCAAATCCGCACACTTCCTTGCCATGAAAGAAACGGACAAAATGGAGAAACTTGCACAACTTTACATTAAGGAGATCGTAGCCCGACACGGTATACCTTTATTGATTATCTCCGACCGAGATGGCCGTTTCGTTTCTAGATTTTGGCGTACATTACAAGAAGCGTTGGGAACGCGTTTAGACATGAGCACCGCATATCATCCTCAAAACGATGGACAAAGCGAACGTACAATTCAAACCTTAGAAGACATATTACGAGCTTGCGTGGTTGATTTCGGAAAAGCTTGGGACAAGCACTTACCTCTCGCCGAGTTCTCTTACAACAATAGTTATCACGCGAGTATTAAAGCCGCACCTTTTGAAGCGCTATATGGCCGCAAATGTCGTTCACCTCTTTGTTGGGCCGAGGTAGGCGACGTGCAAATCACCGGACCCGAACTCATTCACGAAACCACCGAGAAAATCGTTCAAATCCGAGATAGGCTTAGGACGGCCCGAAGTCGTCAAAAGAGCTATACCGACAAACGACGCAACGATCTTGAATTTCAAGTCGGTGACCGAGTAATGTTAAAAGTCGCACCTTGGAAGGGTGTAATCCGTTTTGGGAAACGCGGGAAGCTAAATCCGCGGTATATTGGTCCTTTCGAAATCTTGGAGCGTATTGGAACCGTTGCTTATCGTTTAGATCTTCCGCCTCAATTGAACTCCGTTCATCCTACCTTCCATGTATCTAACTTGAAAAAGTGTCTTGCCGAACCCGATATCGTCATCCCTCTCGAAGAACTTACTATGGATGACAAACTTCATTTTGTGGAGGAACCGGTTGAAATTGTGGACACCTCCGTCAAGACATTGAAACAAAGCCGAATCCCGATTGTCAAGGTTCGTTGGGATGCCAAAAGAGGACCCGAGTTTACTTGGGAAAGACAAGATCAAATGCAAAGGAAGTATCCTCATCTTTTTGTGAATTCAGAAACGCAAGATCTCGAGGAAGAAACAACGACTACTACGCCTACTTAAATTTTGGGACGAAATTTCTTTTAAGGAGTAGGTAATGTAACATCCCACCTTTTTCCGTTTTCTTTTCCGTTATACTAATTTAAACTCCGTTATATGTTTATAACATCTCCCGTTAATACGCGTTTTAAAATATTCCGTTTAGGTATTTTCCGCACCCGACTACAAACTCGAGGGACTAAAATTGACACGGGGCAAACTAGTTGACTAGGTCACCTAGTCTACCCCAATCACCACCATTCAACCATCTCTCACTCTCTCTCTTTCTCTCTAGCAAGAACATACCCAATTTCCAAATTCATTCAATCATCATCTAAATTCGATCTAGGAGGCTTACAACAAAACAAATTACATATTTGGGATCCTCTCTTCATCCTCTACAATTTGATACCAACTTCATCTCGTTTGGGTAACATTTCTAAAACTCTAGATTTCTCTAAATTCGTGTTTTTGATTTGAAATGGTGTTAGTTAGTGTCTATGGCTCGTGTCTAGCATGAATATATGATTTACTTGCTCGATTTGTTGTTTTGAGTAACTAGTTTGAACATTTGAAATGGGTTTGCTTAATCTTGCATTTTGGAAGATTAAATGTTGTTTGATTGTTAAAGTTCATGTTTTAATTGTGTTACTAGTATCACTAGCTTCGTTTTGATGCGTAGGTTGATTAAGAAAACTTCAAACACATGATTATTGATTTTTGTGAATTTTGGTTAGGGTTTGATAGACTTTGAAATGAACTTTTGTTGTGTTGAATGCTTGTTAATGTTGTTAGTAAGTGTTTAGACACATTGTATGCTTAATTACCTTCGGAACGGCATATCGTATGTGTAAATTGGATTCCCGAATCATAAAATACGTTTTACGAACTTGAAACTTTGAAAATGGACTTTTATTGATCACTTGATGAGATTTCGGCTATTGTAAATGATGTTTGTGATTGATGAATTGTGTTTAGTTGTATTCCTTGTAAAAATACCTTTCCGATGATATAAGATACATGTTCTAATTGTTTGCGGATCATAAAATGTGATTGTTTGTATTTTGGTTCGTGACTTGGACCATTTTTCTGCAAACTGCATGTTTCCCAGGTATTGCGCGCCGCGCATATACCCGCGCGCCGCGCAAAACAGAAATCCCAGATATTTACCCCCTTTGGTTAAGTTCTGACCAGGATTTACACTTGGGTGCGCGCCGCGCAACCCATTGCGCGCCGCGCATATGCCCAGCTCATTTTTGTTTTTATTTTTCCTTTCACGAAATGTTTCCCGCTTAACCGTAACTCCGATTAACATGAAACTTGGCCATTCTGCTCATAAATGATTTCTCATCATGGGAAAATTGTCGGATACCCGACCCGACCCCGTTGACCTTGACTTTGACCAAGTTTGACTTTTAGTCAAACTTAACCAAACAATTATACGATCGTTCTAACATGCTTAGTTACTTGTATCGTGCATGAAACTTGACTAATTGATTCACATGCTATATTAATCGAGTCGTAACGAGCCATAGGACTAATTGAACATCTTTGACCGTTTGTGTTTACCGTTATTGATACAACCTATATGATTAGGTCAAGACTAGCTTTGTCTTTGCACGCGTCTACTTGTTGAAGTACTTTATTAACTCTTGCACTCAAGGTGAGATCATAGTCCCACTCTTACTCTTTTTGAACTTACATTTGGGATGAGAAAACATAAACATTTCTTTTACTAAGTGAACACAAGTACAGGAAAACAAACATTCTACATACGAGTTTAGAACAAAATCCTCAATTCGATTATCATTAGTTACACTTGCCGGGTGTAAGCGAGAACTTATGTTGTATGGATCCATATGGGTTTGACAAACCCTCATTCAAACGGTTCGCTACCGTTTACGAATGAAATATATTTTCGAGAAACAGTGTATGTTCTAGCACTAAGTGATGGGGTTCAATGGAAGGAAATGTTAAGCATTGATAATTGGGTGCTCGTGAAACAAACTTTTGGAATGTATTACTATTATTTCATTGATGCAAATCTTGTGGTTCACTTGTACTTACTTACTTAAACCTATGATTTCACCAACGTTTTCGTTGACAGATTTCTATGTTTTTCTCAGGTCCTTGAACGATACATGATACATGCTTCCGCTCATTATTTTGATACTTGCATTGGATGTCGAGTATATATGCATACATGGAGCGTCTTTTGGATACTTTTAAATTGTGTCGCATAAGTTTCATTTGTACTTAAAACTTTGTATCGTAACTTGTGGTGGAACTATTCTTGTAAACTTGAACAACCTTTACATTTGAAATGAATGCGACATATCTTTTGGTCAAACGTTGTTTTAAAGACTTATGACCACGTAACGGGACCTAAGTAGACGGCGCCGTCAATGATGATTTGGTCGGGTCGCTACATTTTATACTCTTTAATTCGGGTAGTACCTACCCGTTAAGTTCATACTTAGTAGCTAACATACCATTTCAACTACTACAATTCTATATGAAAAACTAATCACAAAAAAAAAAATCATATTCAAACCTTTATACAATAACTTGCAAACTTACAATACCGCTTTTTTTTACATATAGCATGAAATATAGCACATAAAACTTTGATACAAAGTAGTTGCAAAGTTAATTCTAGTTAATAAATAAGGCGTTCAGCAAAGGCAATAAAGACACGTAATTCATACGTCCAGAAACAAGTCATGCATTCTGGTTTTACTAATACCACTTCCCATCCTTGGTTTTGTGGAACATAACCATTGTGACCGATAGTAAGACAATGTGTTGTAACGTCGTCAAAAGGATGAAGGTTACGTAATGACCAACAGTCTCGTAATAACCTAAAAACCTCATTTCTTACCCCAATTACCGACTCCGTCACTTGTGGGAACGTTTTGTTTAATAGTTGTAGCCCGATGTTCTTGTTCTCACTTTAGTTAGAAGCGAACATTACTAACCCGTAAGCATAACATGCTTCTTTATGTTGCATGTTAGCCGCTTTTTCTAAATCACGAAGTCCTACATTCGGATATATTGAGTCAAAATAATTTCTTAACCCGTTGCGTAAAATAGCATTTGGGTTCCCCGCAATATATCGTAACTTATGGATTTCCCAATGTGATATCCCCCATCTTTCGAACGAAAGCCTTTTATAAATCAAGGCATTCTTGGAACGTTCTTCGAATGTCTTACAAACTGATCTCGCCTTAAATAGTTGTGCCGAGGAATTCTGACCGACTCTAGACAAGATTTCATCAATCATGTCTCCGGGTAGGTCTCTTAAAATATTGGGTTGTCTATCCATTTTGTGTTTTTATACTGTAAAATAGACAAGAGTTAGATTCATAAAAAAAATACTTATTAATACAAGCAATTTTTACATATATCATAAAGCATAAGCACACTATATTACATATATTACACCACACGAATACAACTATCTTATTCCGACTCGCTCGTTTCTTCTTCTTCGGTTTTGGTTCATTTTGCCAAGTTTCTAGGGATATATGATGTTCCCCTAATATGAGCCGTCGTTTTCCACATTGGTTTAGAAAAACCTGGTGGTTTAGAGGTTCCCGGGTTATTGTCACAACTTAAGAAATACGGGTGTTGATGATACATATAAAGTTCATCGGGTTTGGAATCAAATTTCTCTATTTTTATGCCCTTTACCTTATTGTTCTCTTTTGCCTTATTAAATTGTGTTGGGGTAATTTCTATAACATCATCGGAATCCTTGTCGGGATCCGATTCATCGGAGAATTGGTAATCCTCCCAATACTTTGCTTCCTTGGCGGAAACACCATTGACCATAATTCACTTTGGTCGGTTGGTTGAGGATTTTCTTCTACTTAACCGTTTTATCATTTCCCCCACTGGTTCTATTTCTTCTTCCGGTTCCGATTCTTCTTCCGGTTCAGACTCTTCTTCCGGTTCCTCTTCGGGAACTTGTGAATCAGTCCACGAATCATTCCAATTTACATTTGACTCTTCATTATTATTAGGTGAGTCAATGGGACTTGTTCTAGAGGTAGACATCTATCACATAATATCAAACACATTAAGAGATTAATATATCACATAATATTCACATGTTAAAAATATATAGTTTCCAACAAAATTTGTTAAGCAATCATTTTTCAAGTAAACACGGTCGAAGTCTAGACTCACTAATGCATCCTAACAAACTCGATAAGACACACTAATGCAAAATTCTGGTTCTCTAAGACCAACGCTCGAATACCAACTGAAATGTCCCGTTCTTATTGATTAAAAACGTTCCATATTAGTTGATTTCGTTGCGAGGTTTTGACCTCTATATGAGACGTTTTTCAAAGACTGCATTCATTTTTAAAACAAACCATAACCTTTATTTCATAGATAAAGGTTTTAAAAAAAGCTTTACGTAGATTATCAAATAATGATAATCTAAAATATCCTGTTTACACACGACCATTACATAATGGTTTACAATACAAATATGTTACAACAAAATAAGTTTCTTGAATGCAGTTTTTACACAATATCATACAAGCATGGACTCCAAATCTCGTCCTTATTTAAGTATGCGACAGCGGAAGCTCTTAATAATCACCTGAGAATAAACATGCTTAAAACGTAAACAAAAATGTTGGTGAGTTATAGGTTTAACCTATATATATCAAATCATAATAATAGACCACAAGATTTCATATTTCAATACACATCCCATACATAGAGATAAAAATCATTCATATGGTGAACACCTGGTAACCGACATTAACAAGATGCATATATAAGAATATCCTCATCATTCCGGGACACCCTTCGGATATGATATAAATTTCGAAGTACTAAAGCATCCGGTACTTTGGATGGGGTTTGTTAGGCCCAATAGATCTATCTTTAGGATTCGCGTCAATTAGGGTGTCTGTTCCCTAATTCTTAGATTACCAGACTTAATAAAAAGGGGCATATTCGATTTCGATAATTCAACCATAGAATGTAGTTTCACGTACTTGTGTCTATTTTGTAAATCATTTATAAAACCTGCATGTATTCTCATCCCAAAAATATTAGATTTTAAAAGTGGGACTATAACTCACTTTCACAGATTTTTTACTTCGTCGGGAAGTAAGACTTGGCCACTGGTCGATTCACGAACCTATAACAAATATGTACATATATATCAAAGTATGTTCAAAATATATTTACAACACTTTTAATACATTTTGATGTTTTAAGTTTATTAAGTCAGCTGTCCTCGTTAGTAACCTACAACTAGTTGTCCACAGTTAGATGTACAGAAATAAATCGATATATATTATCTTGAATCAATCCACGACCCATTGTATACTTATCTCAGTATTGATCACAACTCAAACTATATATATATTTTGGAATCAACCTCAACCCTGTATAGCTAACTCCAACATTCACATATAGAGTGTCTATGGTTGTTCCGAAATATATATAGATGTGTCGACATGATAGGTCAAAACATTGTATACGTGTCTATGGTATCTCAAGATTACATAATATACAATACAAGTTGATTAAGTTATGGTTGGAATAGATTTGTTACCAATTTTCACGTAGCTAAAATGAGTAGTTTTTACCAATTTTGTTTTGCTCGCCATTTCTTCGTTTCTAATCCGTTATGAGTGATTTAAGCGGCCACAGTTTCGTATTGAACTTGACTTTATGAAACTAAACAGAAAAGGTATAGGTTTATAGTCGAAAATACAAGTTACAAGTTGTTTTTGAAAGAGGTAGTCATTTCCGTCGAAAGAACGACATCTTGATGACTGTTTTGAAAAACATACTTTCACTTTGAGTTTAACCATGATTTTTGGATATGGTTTCATGTTCATAAGAAAAATCATTTTCCCAGAAGTATAGCTTTTAAATCAAAGTTTTTCATAGTTTTTAATTATCCAAACCAAAACAGCCCCCGGTTGTAACTACGACGGCGTAAATCCGGTTTTATGGTGTTTATCGTGTTTCCGGGTTTTAAATCATTAAGTTAGCATATCATATAGATATAGATCATGTGTATAGTTGATTTTAAAAGTGTAGTTAGAAGGATTAACTTTATTTGCGAACAAGTTTAGAATTAATTAAACTATGTTCTAGTGATTACTAGTTTACCACTTCGAATATGATAGCTTTTTATGTATGAATTGAATGATGTTATGAACATCATTACTACCTTAAGTTCCTTGGATAAACCTACTGGAAAAGAGAAAAATGGATCTAGCTTCAACGAATCCTTGGATGGCTCGAAGTTCTTGAAGCAGAATCATGACACGAAAACAAGTTCAAGTAAGATCATCACTTGAAATAAGATTGTTATAGTTATAGAAATTGGACCAAAGTTTGAATATGATTATTACCTTGTATTAGAATGATAACCTGCTGTAAGAAACAAAGATTTCTTGAGGTTGGATGATCACCTTACAAGATTGGAAGTGAGCTAGCAAACTTGAAATTATTCTTGATTTTATGTAACTAGAACTTGTAGAATTTATGAAGAACACTTAGAACTTGAAGTTAGAACTTGAGAGAGATCAATTAGATGAAGAAAATTGAAGAATGAAAGTGTTTGTAGGTGTTTTTGGTCGTTGGTGTATGGATTAGATATAAAGGATATGTAATTTTATTTTCATGTAAATAAGTCATGAATGATTACTCATATTTTTGTAATTTTATGAGATATTTCATGCTAGTTGCCAAATGATGGTTCCCACATGTGTTAGGTGACTCATATGGGCTGCTAAGAGCTGATCATTGGAGTGTATATACCAATAGTACATACATCTAAAAGCTGTGTATTGTACGAGTACGAATACGGGTGCATACGAGTAGAATTGTTGATGAAACTGAACGAGGATGTAATTGTAAGTATTTTTGTTAAGTAGAAGTATTTTGATAAGTGTCTTGAAGTCTTTCAAAAGTGTATGAATACATATTAAAACACTACATGTATATACATTTTAACTGAGTCGTTAAGTCATCGTTAGTCGTTACATGTAAGTGTTGTTTTGAAACCTTTGGTTAACGATCTTGTTAAATGTTGTTAACCCAATGTTTATAATATCAAATGAGATTTTAAATTATTATATTATCATGATATTATGATGTACGAATATCTCTTAATATGATATATATACATTAAATGTCGTTACAACGCTAATCGTTACATATATGTCTCGTTTCAAAATCATTAAGTTAGTAGTCTTGTTTTTACATATGTAGTTCATTATTAATATACTTAATGATATGTTTAATTATCATATTATCATGTTATGTATAATATAACAATGTATTAATATGCTTCATATATATTTAGTAAGACGTGGTTATATGTATCGTTTCGAGTTTCATACGTCAATAGTCTCCTTTTTAAGTATATAACTTATTGTTACTATTTTTAATGAGATACTTGATGATCATTATATCATGTTAAACATATATATTTATTCATTTATGTATCATCATGTCATATACAACTTATAGCGTTCGTGAATCATTGGTCAAACTGGGTAATCAGACGTTTACAAAATTTCCGTTTCAATTAACCAAGTCTTAACAAGTTTGATTGCTTAATATGTTGGAAACACTTAATCATGTAAATAACAATTTTATTTAATATATATATAAACATGGAAAAGTTCGGGTCACTACACTCCAATGCCCGTATTTCCTCCCTGGACTATACAGACTCGACCACCGTACCCTACATATGACCCAGCTCAAGCATTCTACAGCACATACGGCTATGAATGGGATCCTTACTGGCACCACTCATCAACCCTGATTTTCTTTTATGCTTATTTTTATTTTGTTTGGTAACTTGTAATTTTATACTTTTAATATTTCTTTTTGATACTATAATAGTTTTTATAAATTCTAACTTTTATTATTAGATTTTTAATAATTTTTGAATGTGGGGTGATATACCCAACTTCAAAAAAATGTATATGTATGTTTTTATTTCAAGACTATATTGCTTGAGGACAAACAACGCTCAAGTGTGAGAATATTTGATAATGCTAAAAACGAACATATATTTCATAGCATTATCCTTCAAGAAAGACAAGCTTTTAGTTGCAATTGTTCTATTTACAAGTGATATTCATTTATATAATAAAAGGTGAAGACAAAAGACAGATTCGACGAATTGAAGACGCAAATGACCAAAAAGCTAAAAAGTACAAAGTACAATCAAAGTGGTTCAAATTATTGATGAGAAACGTCTAAAAATTACAAGAGTACAAGCCGTGAAACACAAAGTACAAGATATTAAATTGTACGAAAAGGCGTTCGAAAATCCGAAACCGAGACATGAACCAACTTTCAGCGTGCGACGCAACGGACCAAAAAATACAAGTCAACTATGCACAAGAATATAATATTATATATAATTAATTATATATATATATTATATATTATTTTAATCAAAGCAGCCCACGTTTAATTCAATTTGTGAGCTGGATTCCAGACCTCCGCACTCGCAGAGGTTTAAAGCTTAAAAGTTCAACACTCGCGGAGATATACAGTGAAATGTGGGGTTATAAAAGGTCGCGCATTCTGATCGATTTTACTCACTCTTTTTCAATCTATCTCTCATTCTATACGATATATATATATAATTTATAATTTTAATTTTAATTTAATAATAATAAGGGTATATTAGCGAATGTTGTAAGTGTGTAAGTCAAAATTATGTCCGTGTAACGCTACGCTATTATTAATCATTGTAAGTTATGTTCAACCTTTTTAAATTAATATCTCGTAGCTAAGTTATTATTATGCTTATTTAAATCAAAGTAATCATGATGTTGGGCTAAATATTAAAGACGGGGTAATTGGGCTTTGTACCATAATTGGGGTTTGGACAAAAGAACGACATTTGTGAAAATTAGACTATGGGCTATTAATGGGCTTTATATTTGTTAATTGAATGATAGTTCGTTAATTTAATATAAAGATTTACAATTGGACGTACCTATAAATAACCATATACACTCGATCGGACACGATGGGCGGGATATTTATAAGTACTAATAATCGTTCATTTAACCGGACACGGGAATGGATTAATAGTTAATGGACTTATTAAAACAGGGGTGAATTACATACAAGGAAAATTGGTGTAGTTATAGTTTAAGTCCCCAATTAGTTGGAATATTTGACTTCGGATATAAGGATAATTTGACGAGGACACTCGCACTTTATATTTATGACTGATGGACTGTTATGGACAAAAACCAGATGGACATATTGAATAATCCAGGACAAAGGACAATTAACCCATGGTAATAAACTAAAATCAACACGTCAAACATCATGATTACGGAAGTTTAAATAAGCATAATTCCTTTATTTCATATTTTATCGCACTTTTATTTACTGTCATTTTATTTATCGCACTTTTAATTATCGTACTTTTTAATTTTCGCAACTTTTATTTACTGTCATTTTATTTATCGTACTTTTAATTATCGTACTTTTTAATTTTTGCAACTTTTATTTACTGTCATTTTATTTTTCGCACTTTTATTTATCGCAATTTTATTATCGTCATTTACTTTACGCTTTAAATTAAATATTTTACATTAGGTTTTAACTGCGACTAAAGTTTTAAAATCGACAAACCGGTCATTAAACGGTAAAAAACCCCCTTTTATAATAATAATATTACTTATATATATATATATATATATATATATATATATATATATATATTTATATTTATACAAATATAGTTTTAAAAATATAGCGTTAAACTTGGCTAGTTCCCTGTGGACGAATCAAACTTACTAAAAACTACACTACTGTACGATTAGGTACACTGCCTATAAGTGTTGTAGCAAGGTTTAGGTATATCCACTCTATAAATAAATAAATAACTTGTGTAAAATTGTATCATATTTAATAGTATTTCGCAATAAAAATATAACTATTTCGTATACACCCCTACACACATCATTTATTCTCAGGTTCCTAGAAGTCTTCTGCTGTTTGCTTATATGTTAAACAAGCTATGTGCATGGAGTCATACATGGCATATTTTTCAAGGAAACATTGCATTCACAAAATCATCACCATGTATCATATTTTGACTGCATTGTCAACGAAAGTATTATTGTAAATCATTATTTACTGTGATTGTCTATATATAGAAATCATCAGATGTCGAAAACCTTGGATTTAAATATTCATTTATGGTATACCCTTTTCAAAAGAATGCATTGTTTGTAAAACGTATCATATAGAGGTCAAATACCTGAAATCGATGAATGACGTATTCGTCCATATGGATTTGGAGCAATCGTCACAGATTACAAGTTTAAATCTTCGAATAAGATAGTTATATATATATATATATATATATATATATATATATATATATATATATATATATATATATATATATATATATATATATATATATATATATATGAATCGAATGATGTTATGAACATCATTACTACCTTAAGTTTAGTAGGTAAATCTACTGAAAGTGACAAAAATTGATCTTGCTTCAAAGGATCTTGGATGGCTTGAAAGTTCTTGAAGTAGAATCATGACACAAAAACAAGTTCAAGTAAGATTTTACTCGAATTAAGATAGTTTATAGTTATAGAAATTGAATCAAAGTTTGAATATGAATATTACCTTGAATTAGAATGATAACCTACTGTAAATAACAGAGGTTTCTTGATCTTAGATGATTACTTGGAATGGATTAGAAAGCTTGAAAGTAGACTTTTAAACTTGAAAGTATTCTTGATTTTATGAAACTAGAACTTATAGAATTTATGAAGAACACTTAGAACTTGAAGATAGAACTTGAGAGAGATCAATTAGATGAAGAAAATTGAAGAATGAAAGTGTTTGTAGGTATTTTTGGTCGTTGGTATATGGATTAGATATAAAGGATGTGTAAGTTTGTTTTCTTGTAAATAATTCATGAATGATTTATAATATTTTTTGTAATTTTGTGAGATATTTCATGCTAGTTGCCAAATGATGGTTCCCACATGTTTAGGTGACTCACAAGGGCTGCTAAGAGCTGATCATTGAAGTGTATATACCAATAGTAAATACATCTAGAAGTTGTGTATTGTACGAGTACGAATACGGGTGCATACGAGTAGAATTGTTGATGAAAATGAATGAGGATGTAATTGTAAGCATTTTTGTTAAGCAGAAGTACTTTGATATATGTCTTGAAGACTTTCAAAAGTGTACTAATACATCTAAATACACTACATGTATATACATTTTAACTGAGTCGTTAAGTCATCGTTAGTCGTTACATGTAAGTGTCGTTTTGAAACCTTTAAGTTAACGATCTTGTTAAATGTAATTAATTCATTGTTATTATACTTAAATGAGATGTTAAATTGTTATGTTAACATGATAACATGGTGTATGAATATATCTTAACATCATATATATATATATATATATATATATATATATATATATATATATATATATATATATATATATATATATATATGTTAAAATACTATTACAACGATAATTGTTACATATATATATTGTTTCGAAATCCTTAAGTTAGTAGTCTCATCTTACTTGTATAGTTCATTGTTAATACACTCAATGATATACTTAATTATCATTTATCATGTTAAATATAGTATATCAATATCTTAATACAATACATATGTATTTAGTAAGACGTTGTTATAACGATAATCGTTATGTATATCGTTTCGAGCTTCATAATTCAATATTTTCATTTTTTATGTATATCACACATTATTAATATACTTAGTGAGATACTTACTTATCATAATCTCATGTTAACCATATATATGTCCATATATATATCATCATGTCGTTTTTACAAGTTTTAACGTTCGTGAATTACCGGTCAACTTGGGTGGTCAATTGTCTACATGAAACTCATTTCAAATAATCAAGTCTTAACAAGTTTGATTGCTTAACATGTTGGAAACATTTAATCATGCAAATATAGTTTTCATTTAATATATAATCATGGAATAATCATGAAAAAGTTCGGGTCACTACAGGGGCGATTGAAATATCACCAACCATAAAGTTATCGAACTGTCTTGACATTCCATCTTTATCCCATAAGCTACTATCTGTTAGTCACGACACTAACGAATTAAACTGTAAAGTCCAATTATATCCGACAGTTTGTAACTAATTGGATATTCGGACGGGAATAATCAATGGACGTGGCACTGAGTGGGAGGGTCTTTACTATGTGGATGAAGTGACCAAAAAAAGCAGTGTGATGCTTGCACACGGAACACCTGATAGGAAAGCTTGGTTATGGCATAGAAGGTTGAGTCACCCGTCTGCAAGTTATTTGCATTTTCTATTTTCAAAATTATTTTCACCAAATTGTGTATTAACTTGCGAAAATGTATTTTAGCAAAAACACATAAAAGTACATTTAAACCTAGCAACACAAGAAAAAATGTTCCTTTTACATTGATGCACTCGTATGTGTGCGAACCAGCACCAAATAACAGAGGTATGTAATGTGGTACGTGATGACGAGAAAATTGATCGGATCCAATATTAAGTATTCAAATTTTTCGTGCTAAATAACGATTTTCAGTTTTCCTTTATTTCGAGTCGAGAAAGTATGCCTTTCAGGCATTCAAGTAGAATTATTTCCATATTTGAGTTCCATCTGGTGCTATACGAATTAAGCTAGCAAGGTTGGTGTGAATAATCACGTTCAAGATTCGGGCACGTAGAGGTTTAGATTTCTACCTTAATGAGTTATCGAGGGTAAAGAACAAGCATCACGAGGAAAAGTCGAAATTGAATCTTTGGTAACAACCGGTGAGATCTAAGATTTTACGAGTATAAGTCTGAGTTGGGAGAGTTCCCTGATTACGTGTGGCTTGATTTCGAGATTGTTTGTAATGCCTCGACCATTAGCATCATGGTCTAGAAAATTGGACTTTGTTCAACAAAAATTCCCACTCGGAGAATTTGGTATAGAGTTGCTCTTTTCTCAACAGTTCGAGCGTAAGACGGTAAAGTTGTTCGTTTTCCTTCTTCACTTAAATAGGTTAAGATATCATCAATAAATACGATAACGGATTTGTCTAGATAAGTTTGCATATGCGGTTTAGGAGGTTCATGAATACGGACGGAGTCCTAGAATGGTACTAAGATAGATTTACAACTAACGTTGCGAGTTCGAAAATGGCTTAGGAGACATCGTCACCGGAACGGATGTCGTTTTAGGACGCACCCGGGATTCATGCAAAAATCATGAGGTCATGGATACAAGGAAGAGGGTATCGGTTTCCAACCGAAAATTACTTAGTTAGCAATCATCTAAACACAATTGTAGGGAAAATAGTTTCTCCTTAACGAATAGGTTTTGAGCTCCTTAGTTCTATAGGTGTCAAGTCGAAATTCTTAACGTATCCCCTCCGATAAAATTTATAGGCACACAATATTTCCATCGGTCACTTAAATTGCCTAAGTAGGGTCTGGGGGAAAAGGTGGAGTGCAACGGGTACGAGTCAAAGTCTTGGTTATAAGACGTCTAGCTGTAACCGAATTGAATAAGTATGAAATATACGGTTGGTTGTGAAGAAACGTACCCGTGACTAGTCCATCGTCGTCTCGGGCATCCTAGGTGTCGATGTTGGAAGTTCAACGGCGGGTGTTGGGGTTGATTTTCTTATTTGGGCACGCACTCCTAAAATGACCGGGTTGGCCACATTCAAAACAAACACCCGTCTTGGGTGCATTGGGCTCCTTTTGAGCGACGGGAGCGGTATTCCTACAATCGTGGGCTACATGGCCACTTCTTTGACACTTCAAGCAAAATGGTTTGCCACATTCGCCTAAATGATGTTTGTAGCACTCGTTACAATACGGTAGGTGTCCGGTATAACCTTTCTTGCCGTTGGGGATGAAGGGCTTCTTGGCGAGGTTGTTGTAATTGCTTGATTGGGGGGCTTCCCATTTTCTTTTGTTGTCACCCGACTTATCCTCGGCTTTAGGTGCCGGCACTTCAATCTCGTCCACTGTTTCAATCAATTGACGGGCCATATTCAAAGCCTCTTGGTGGTTAGCGGGTTTGGATGACATTACTCCTTGTTTGATGCTCTTGGGGAGACCATCCATGTAAAGTTCAACCCTTAAAGATTCGGGGTTCACAAGATTTGGGCACATCAAAGCAAGTTCGGAGAATCATTGATTATAGGCCTTAAGGTCGTTCCCGACCGCTTTCAGAGCTCTTAGCTCTTGTTCGAGCCTTCGGGTTTCTTCGCGAGGAAAATATTCGGTGATCATCTTTCCTCTTAAGTCGGCCCAAGAGAGAGCGTGGGCTTCGTGGATACCCACCGATTGTACATACGAATTCCACCATGTGAGAGCGATACCGGCGAAGGTGTGAGTGGAATATCTAACCTTGTCTTGGTCTCGACAACCGCTTATGCTAAAGACGGCTTCCGTTTGCTCAAACCATCGGGTGAGCACAACCGGTCCCCCGGTTCCATCAAAAGTGTGAGGTTTGCACCCCATGAAATTCTTATAGGAGCATCCTTCGTTGGAATTTCCGGCTCCATTGTTGTTGTTGTGATGATTGTTGTTATTGTTGTTGGAGGAGTGACCGACCATGGCCGCATCCACGGTAGTGGCTATCATACGTTGGAGGGCTTGTTCGGGAGTTTCGGGAGGAGCGCGTCGACGAGCCATTATTCCTTCAAAACACAAGAATATCGTTGGTTAGTATTCTCAATAATACTAACCGTGATATGGAATGAGGATAAAGAGAAAAAAAAAAATTTCCTTGACTCGCCTTAAATTCTTTATGTCATAATGTCGGAACGTCCATGTGAATCACTGTAATATAATCCCGGAAATTATATTACCCTGATTCACATGTGCATTTAACATTACTTTATAAAGTCAAGGTGGCGCGTCAACAAAATTTATCAACGTAAGATTAAGATCGAATACGACTTAGATATGATAGAAAAGTTCGAGTATAATGCACAAATAGTCAAGTAATTCCTACTTCAGTCTATATGCCGGTTGTAGTTTAGATTCACCTATGTACCCTATGACTCGGGGTGGACACAAATGAACTCTAAATCCCTACAACCAAGGCTCTGATACCACTTGTAGCGACCCCGACAAATCGTCAAGTGACGGCGTCGACTACGTAGGTCCCATTACATGGTCATAAGTCTTTAAGACAACGTTTGACCAAAATATGTCGCATTCATTTCAATGTAAAAGGGTGTTTCAAGTTTACAAAAGAAGTCCGACGGCTAGTTACATTACAATGTTAAACGTACAATTGAAACCTATGCGACACAATTTAAAAGTAGCCAAAAAGATGCTCCAAATATGCATGTATACTCGACATCCAAGCAAGTATCAAAAGAGTGCGGAAGCATGTATCACTTAAGCATTCAAAACCTGAGAAAAACATAGAAGAATCTGTCAACGAAAACGTTGGTGAAATCATAGGTTTAGTAAGTAAAATGTATTGAACCACAAGGTTCTTTATGAATTGCTTAATCAAAATCGTTCACATTCCAAAATAGTATTTGTATCACGAGCACCCAATTATCAAGGCTTAACTGAATCTTCCCTCTGAATTTTTGAATTTAGTGTTAGAACTTACACTATACATTGTTGAAATTATATTTCATTCACTAACGGTAGCGAACCGTCTGAATGAGGGTTTGTTAAACCCGTATGGCCACACAACATAATTACACGCTTACACTTACACCCTGCAAGTGGAACTAATGATAATTGGATTGAGGACTTTTGTTCAAACTCGTATGCATCTTTGTATTCGTATTTGTTCACAATGTAAAAGCATGAAAAGTATATAAGTATGAAATGTATTTGTTTCTCAGCCCACGATGTAAAGAATAAAAGTGATTGAAAAAAAAAGTGGGACTATGATCTCACCTTGAGTGCAAGAATTAATAAAGTACTTCAACAAGTAAACGCGTGCAAAGACAAAGCTAGTCTTGACCTAAACATATATGTTATATCAATAACGGTAAACACAAACGGTCAAAGATGTTCAATTAGTCCTATGGCTCGTTACGACTCGATTATAAAGCATGTGAATCAAATTGTCAAGTTTCATGCAAGATACAAGTAAAGAATCATGTTAGAAAGATTGCATAATCATTTGGTTAAGTTTGACAAAAAGTCAAACTTTGGTCGGGTCAAAGTCAACGAAAAAGACAACATGTTCGGGTCGGGTCCCGGACTATTTTTCTATGCTAATTATTCATATATAAGTATATTAGAACAAGTTTCATGTGAATCGGAGGTCGATAGCTAGTCAAACATTTCGCGTGAAATGTGCCAAATGAAGCAGAATCTGGCCAGGCTAATCCGCGTGCCGCGCGGGGATGGGGCGCGCCGCGCCACCATCTGGGCAGACACTTTTCTGTTTTTCACAAGTATGCACGAGCTAAAACCAAATAACCACATCTTATGATCCGCAAACAATTAGAACATGTATCTTATATCATCGGAAAGGTAATTTGACGAGGAAAACACCTAGACACATTTCATCAAGCAATTCAACACTTACAACAACCCAAAACCGCATTAAACGTTCATAATCAAAGTTTCAAGTTCTAAAAACGCATTTCATGATTCGGGCAACCAATTTACATGTATGATATGCCGTTTTGAAGGTAATCAAGCACACATTGCAACCAAACACTTATCAACAACAATTCATAGCATTTGATGCACCAAAAGTTCATATAAAGCTTATCAAATCCTAATCCAAGTTCACAAAATCACTAATCATGTTCTTGAAGTTTTCTTAATCAACCTATACACCAAAACGAAGCTAATGATACTAGTAACACAATTAAAACATGGACTTTAACAATCTAACAACATATGAGCATCCAAAACACAAGATTAAGCAAGCATTTTTCATATTCAAGCTAGTTACACCAAAAACAACAAATCGAGCATACAAATTACATACACGACATCACAATGAGCCATAGACACTAATTAACAACTTTATAACTCAAAAATCTCAAGAACACATAAAATTAGTGATTTTAGAAAGTTACCCAAATGAGATGAAGTTGGTATCAAATTGAAGAGGATGAAGAGAGGATTCCAAATATGTATTTTGTTTTGATTGAAGTTTGCTAGATCATGAATGGATGATGAATCTTTGTAATGGAGAATTTAAGAAAAATAGGGAAGTATTAAAGAAAAAGAGAAAATGGAGAGGATAATGAATGGAGGAGGTGGTTTGACCACTTTGACCTAGTCAAAGGTTTGGTCTTTTGACAAGTCTAGTCCCTCTAGTTTGTAATCGGGTGCGGGAATAACCAAACGAATTATTTTAAGTTACACGAGAGTACGGGAGACGTTATAATCCAATAACGAAAATATTGTAAGAATGTAGCTAATGGAGGATACGAATCGAGATACCGAGGATATAAAATAAAAAAAAGACGGCGTTAAAAATAATTTAACGGAAAAACGCGGGATGTTACAAATCAATTTTAGGAGTTAGGTTTTCTGACTGGGTGAATTAGGGAAGGACACGAAGATGAATATGTAATAACCGCAGATAAGGTATACTCGTTGTTTGTGTTTAACCAATTTTATTGTTTAATCCATTAACTAGTCTAGCTCAACAACCTTTAAAGCCCAAGATCCATTTCATGTAACCAGAACCAAATATGATCTAGACCTGTTGACCCTGACCCATAATCGCTTTGATTACTTCTCCATAACGTGTTTGTTTATAACTGTAATTTTTTGCTCAATACATGTTTTGTATAGCGAAGGAAATGGCTGCGAGGTTGCCTCTATGTTTTTTGAATGAGGAAGATCTTGAAATCCCAACTAATGATAACGTTTTTATGTTGATCCACCCTCAGGTGGATGATTTAGTTAAGGATGAACTTAAAGCTTAAGCTTCATCAAAATAAAACAACAATTCAGGTAAACAGGATTGAGTTTATTTTAATTAACGAAATATGTTTTTGGGTGTCACTTTGTCATTTTTGTGTTTGATTTTACATAGCATAAGATGTGACTACAATGAAGAAGTTTCTTGCTCATGAAAAGACAACATTGAAGCTAGCCAGACTACAAGCTGATGAAAGAATGAAGTTGAATTCATATATTCGATTGTCACTTGATCCTAATAAAACCTAGAATTTTGCTGAAGCTGCTACTAAGAATGTTGAAAGGTTTGTTGATGCTGCTACTAATGAAACTCAGAATGTTGAAGCTGAAGTTCTGGCTGCTTCAGCTTTGATGTTACTTAAGTTTCTTGTAAATGAAGATGAAGCTCGTCAACTTTCTTGTGATTCCATAAACGTGAACAAAACATCACCGAAACTAAATAAATTGGTTGATAGTCAATGTGCTGCCTTTGAATTGATGAAGGTTTCTATTGACATCAAGTGAGGTAGTCTTTTTTCCTTTTCAAAACTTTTTCTTTTATAATTGTCAACTTTTAATCTGACTTTGTTCTTGAATTTTGATTGACGGAGATGGATGTGTCGAAGGAGCTTTTGGATGTGGCAAAACTAAATGAGCTTTTAGATTTTCCAGAAACTTCGTACAAGCAAAGCTAATTCACAAATGTGTTACAGTTCAAATTTGATCAGGAAAATCAGTTCCTCCCTTGGTAATGATGGAGATGATGATGATGATGATGATGATGGTCCTAATTTGTTTTATCTGACGGAGAAGATGAAAATCTTATTAACAAGAGTTTTCTGAAACTCTAAAAAATAGTAAGATTATTTTTAACAAAGATATAATAGTAAGGATCTTTTGTTACCGTGTATTTTAACTTTTTTTCTCAACAAGGCAACGTGACTGTGTGGAGAAGATGGAGGTTGTTGTAGCCTAGTTCTGCCGAGGTTGATGTTGCTAAATATTTTTAGCAATTTCTTAAAAGTTGAAGAAACTAGTATTTGGTGTTTTTAGAACTCCAATTTCTTTTTTAAAAGTCAAGTATTCATGTTGTATGTTGTATGACTCAAAGATGGATTGACATCTCATTGTAAATTTATCATTACTTTTTCATAAAAATTGAATAAAGATAGATTTAACACTTTTATTCGATGACAAATCGTTTGGAGCTGTCTTATTTCTTAAGATCATTGTATACTAATCTCAAATGTTAAAAGAAAACAAAAAAGAAAATGATTTCTTATCTAAGAAGCTTGGCTTGTTGGCTACACATGCTTGATATTAATATCAACAAGTAAAAATAGTCTAGCACGTTATTAATGTGAAATAATTTTGCTATATTAACATAAAGGCTCAAACAACTTCAACAAATTTAAACATTAATTATATAACATGACGTATGGTACTAAAATGTGAATATCGATTAGTGTTAAGTAAATTATGTAAGTTCATATAGTTTAGGGGTTCAAATGATTAACATAAATCCTCTACGTTTTTAATTGTAAACTAGTGTTAGAGCCCTCGCTTCACGACGGGGGTTCGGTTTTCAATGTATTTTATTGCGTTTAGTTTGTAAAATCATTTTGTGGTTAACGATGATGTCGTTGAAGCGCAACTCGAGTCGAACTAAAAGGTATAACCCGTGAAAGATTTAAATGTTATTTTAAATTAACAATATATGTGCATCTCCGCGTTTCGCTACGAAATTGTCGACTTTTAAAAATTTAACGGAGAATTAACATGTATGAAAAGTACCCCAAATATTTAGTGTTTTTTAAAAAAGCGTCCGTTTTGCGTATAGCTAGTGACATTGTGTTCCTAAAATTATTTCTAGTTTAACGATGGTGGCGGGAAAATTTAACTCGTTGCGAGCGCGAAGATATGGCCCGTTGAATATTGGAGTGGAGTTTGTTTAAGATTTTTTTTTATGAAAATGAGTATTTGACACTTTATCCCCCTGTTTGGGGGTGGGTTTGATTTTTTGGATAAAGTGTGGGGGGTTTGTTGTTCAATTTGAAAGGGAAAAAAAACGCGAAAAGTCGAAAGTACCTCTGAGTACTATTCATTTAGCCTATGCCTTTTAGATATAGGTATAAATATAAATATAAATATAAATATAGGTATAATTTGATGCTAGTTAAATGTTACGGACTTATCTCTCACTGTGTGGCACTTAGTCTCTACTAAGCCTGTCTAACTCGAATCTTCTAATGATTCAAGTTACCAAAAAAGAATAAAATATGGAACAAATGAGAATTGAAGAAAATACTTATATTGATTAAAAATGCATTACAAGAGACAATACATCAGATTTTTGAGGTGAGGTGTGCCAAGTGAGACTATCTTATTTATACTACTTCTATTATAAAATAGATGGCTAGGATTAAATAAAGTGAATGGCTAGGATCCAAGAACTAGAAGTTTCATGATTATAGAAATATCTATGGAGTTCCACACCATTCTATAAAAAAATCAATGGGAAAATTCTAGAGAGCTTTAATGGAGCTCTTGGACCTTCCTTGATTTGGTCATATTGAACTACAAACTTTGTGAATTGAGCCATAAAATTAATGGGTTGTGACATAAAGGACTAAAATTATAGAATTTGCCAACATTAAACATATAGTAAACATATATTCACTAATAGGATATATAAGCAATACTAATTACTATTACTAATAGTAATGATAATTGGTGATAAAAAGTTGTAAATATGCTTAATGGCCACATGACCACATGAATATAGTGGACACGTTTGATAACACAATGAATAAAATTATACTTCCTATGTCCTAATTCATTGCCACCAGACAAAAAAAATACACAAATTTAGAAAATTTTATTAACTTTATTCTCCATCAATGATACAACTCATGCCGGTCCATCCTTACTGGTGTGTAAAAGGTGAGAGTCTTACAAGCACGTGATTCTCACTTGTCGTTATTCAGTGACGTAGTTGCAGACTAGAGGATTAGTTTTAAATTTATATATAGTTGCTCAAACTATATACTACCTACTCGCTTATTATAACCAGTAAATAATAAGTATAACCTGAGATCGTTATTTGATTGTCATTACGATGAGAAACAAAGGTGATAAAGGCACAAGTAGGTAAGGTTATGATTTTTGTTGTAGGTTTTCTAGTTTAAACGATAAAATAAATAAAGCAGATAAAAATAGATACGTCTATTTAGAATGACTCGATCAAATAATAAAAATAGAGACTTTTAGTAAGGTCGATTGTTTTGACTAAAGTAAACACTAATCCTCTATCAGGTCAGTATAGATTCCTCTATCAGGTCAGTCTAGATTCTATCCTGATATGTCACTGAAAATTAGGTTATCGTGATTCTGATCGAAACAGAATATCCTACCCCCAACGTCGTCCCTAAATGGATCCAAACTGAATTTTTTGGATTAAAACCTAGGCTAATGCATAAGGTGATAGATACGTTTCTTCAACTTCTTCGACCTCAAATTGAGTTTCTTGGACCACATCCGGCTCGGGTTGGGAACTTTCTGACGGTATGCTAATTGGTGCATTATTATTTTGTTGATACACGTGTTGGTGGGGTTTCCAAATTGTGGTGGATGTGTGAAACTCGCGAAACCGCTAGGTGGAGGTGCGTGACCGCTGAAATGTCGTGGCGGTCCGTAACCCGCGAAACCATAATTTTGTCAGGGGAAATTTTGTCGAGTAAAAGAAGATGATCCCGTCATTAGAATGACAATGTTGTGTTGCACACTATCTTGAAGTAACGATTGCCACATATCGTTATCGGTTGCGTTTGAAGGTTGCTTGGTACTTTTGGATTGTTTTGTTTGTTTTTTCGACATTTTTAAGATTTGGGAATAAGATGTGAGAAATAATATGTGTTTTGGTAGTGTTTAGAATAAAATAGTGTGATGTGAAAATGTGTTGAAGACGTTAGTTTATATAAAATAAATTAAATATAAAAAAGATTTAACTATAAATATAACCGTTGGAATAAAACGACTATTTTTTATTTTTTAATTTTTTATTTATTCAAAATTAAAAGCTACAAAATCACTAACGTCTTGCAGTCGGTCAATGTTGGGCATTTTGATCCGCGGTCCATCAACGGCGGCCCCAACCACTTGTGCTAGTATCGATGCCGTTGAAGGGCGCCACCAACAACGGCCTAACGACTAGCCCGATACTAGCGGTCTAAGCTCAATCATTTTTATTAATAAGTGGGATTATTTTAATACTACAACCCATCAAATCATATTAACTTTTCAATTAACTGATCCTATCATAATAACTCTATTGTTAATTTGATATATTAAAAATTTCTTTAAAGAAACCTGCGAATTAGCAGATCTTTAACTAGTTTGACAAAACAAGTATGTTTAAAATGAAATAAACAAAACCGCAACAAATATATAGATAGCATTGCCTTTCAATAAAAAAATAAAGAAAAACTAACCAGATATTTCTCTATGGTAGCGAGTTCACGGATGCTGCAACTAATGAATACAAATATTGTTGGTGATTTGTCATTCTGGCAATTTGCTTATGAATTATAATCTTCAATACCGTTTTTATTGTTACATAGTCATAACTATGATTGCAAATGTATACAATATTGCTACAAGGAAATTTGAAAAGGTGTCTTCTTAGGACTAACCTTCATTTTCATCATCAAGATCAAAATCGAGTGTGTTCCTTATAGATTTGAAAAAAGAAGCAACATCACTAGTGGGAATATCATCCAAGGAACCAATAGTTATTCCATCAATCTGGAAAAAAAAATAACAAAAAATGAACATGAACATCAAAGGTTACATGCCTTTCAAGAAAAAAGCGAATAATTCTCAAAGAATTTAATTTTAGATAGATTACTTACTTACCGAGTCAATAGATGATTTTAATAACTCCGAAGCTCTTCACTTTTCTGGCTTGTCAGGAAACACCTACATCAATTCATCTTCTAATCATATTTGACGCACTTGAAAATTTAGGTAAAATAGAACTTCACACACCTAGTGTTACACGTTACTTGAACCTTTTTTACCCGTACAAAGATGATCCATGTACCATTTAACAGGCCGGTCCCAAGGATTTGAGGGCCCCGAACGAAGTTAAAAAAAAGGCCCCCAATGCATTAACGAATAACATAAGCTATTTTAAAAGTGTGTATTTCACCTATTGTTAATTTGCATAGCTGACTCCAAATCTGCTGATTTTGTGTGTTGTTTTGTTAAATTTGGTTTCAAATCAAATATATGATTAATGATTAATACGGAGTAATAAATATAATGGTTTTATTTTATGGTTTTATAGGTTATGCAGAATCGCATATTCTTTTATGTGTTGATTTTGTTTTCTACTGATAAGGGTAATCTATCCCACATTGACTTAAAGAAGTAAGGTACTGGAAAAAAGGGAATATAAAAAGGGATGTAATCCCACATCGGTGGATAATGAGCAAGGTAGGAGGAAATTATGAACATATATAGGGAATGAGGCTATGTTGGAAACGCTCTCTTACTTTGGGCCTCAATTCTTAAAATTTATTTGGGCCTTAATGCTTTAACAAATACGTAATGCATAGTTTTTTAGTTTTTTTGGGCCCCAAAAATTTATGGGCCCTGTGCATTTGCACAGGTTGCACCATCATTGGGCCGGCCCTGACCATTTTGACGTGTTATAGAGCCTAACCATTTTGCAACCTCTAGCAGACATAACCAATGAACAAAACATAATGGATAAAAGAAAAAAGAAAGTGTAGTCTTACAATGCAAGCTCGTGTTTCTCTATTCTTTTGAAGCTTCTTAACAACAGCCAACACAAGTAGAACATTGGCATCATTAAATTCATCTGAAGATCCCTTCATTAAATTCATCTAAAAAGTACTTCCAAAGACAACATGAAAAATAAACTTTGGAAAAAAATATTTAAAAGGAAAAAAGTCGTGAAAAGAAAATTGGGAGGAAAAAAGGGTTCATTGAAAGAAAAAATGAAAGTTGAGAGGAGCAATTAAAAAACTTAAAACTTAAAGGGTTAAAAAAAATCATTCAAAGATGTAATTATAAAATAAGAAAGTTAAGAGGGGGAAAAGTGAAAAACATAAAAAAAAAAAAAAAAAAAAAAAAAAAAAAAAGATGAAAGTGTAGGAAAATTGAATACGAAACTGAAAATAATAATCACAAAATAATAATCAGATTGCTGATAAATAATCAAAAGAAGTAAGTTAAAACGATCTAACCGATTTGAAAAATTGAACCGGGTTTGTGTTTGACACAATTCTCTTAAACAGATTCGACGTCTGTTACCAGGTTACACCGGCTCGAAGCAGCGTACTGCCAGACTTGAACACTTGCCCTGAAAGGTAACCGGAACACGGAGACCTTGCTGCGATTGAGAGGGAAAAACTATTTGTGTTTGTGCTCTCTTGTTTTTGATGTGTATTTTTCTGCAAACCCTAAAGCCTTATTTATAGTAGAAACTATAACTTTATGTTTGCTCCCACTTCCAATGTGGGACAAAAGCCAAAATCTTTTAGATTTCGTACCAAACAAGCAACTTTGAGATGCGATATCTCATTCACAATTATTCTGTTTTGGACACGCTTTAGTCCGTTAAAAAGCTCTCGTTAGAGGCTATAAAACCCACTAACTAGTCATTAATATATATAAACTTATCATATATTAATTATTGTCCAAATTTGGTGAAAACACACTTGTTTTAACCAATTTTTCCAACAGAAAGTGAGTGTTTATATGTATTCAGAGTGATAGTATTTATAGCTATTTTATTTTATATATTATATTATAACAATGATATATAATTACTAGTGAAATGACCCGTGAAATCACGAGTTTGTTTGAACAAAACAGTAAATAAAGTTATTAAGTACAATTATATGTGAAAATGATGAAATGAAGAGATTCCATATATATACTCAGAATGAAGATTTTCCAAATAAATTGATTACGTATCATTGAAAGCAGTGTTTCAATAACATTAGAAGCCTAAAACTTCAAATATAACACAAGTGACTATAATCTTAGTCACATTAAAAGCCTAAAATTCCAAAAGTAACACAAGTGACTAAAATCTTACTCAATTCCAAAAGTAACACAAGTGACTAAAATCTTACTCATATGACTCAACCTTTTGGATACAAATACCCTATGTGATCTACCGACAAAAGTAATAGTATGACTTCATAAGTATGATTTTAAGTAGAAATCGAACCTGGCGTAGTGAGCAAAATAACAGCACCAACATGTTCAAACTCTTCTTTTCAGTAGTCTTCGAAATCAACGTGCCTTCATTATCGGTAGTGTTAAGATAAAATCCATAATAGTGCATTATCGCGATCTCTTGGATGACACAAATGACTCAATCACAGAGGCATTTATGTAGCAACAATTATTGAACGTGCAAAGACAAAATGTAAGTTATGAATGTAACCTGTCACTATTGGTTGAATATCTGCTGTGATGTTAGATGCAACTGCTTTTTTTTTTTTTAGTTTCAATTGCTTTAACTCTCTTAATGAAGGTAAATCTGCATATTTCTTAGACGGTTCTCGATTCAGGTCATTTGGCATCGACACGGAACCATGATTCAGAGTTTTAACATCCGAGTACATGACTAAGTGACTGTTTCTCTAAGAAGCTTTCTAGTATATCCCAAAGAAGTCATAATAAGTAACGAATCATAATTGTTACAAAGTAATAATTTACACATTTATAATAAAAGTCAATCCTTCATAACGTCCCTGAATTTTGCATTTGAATTTTGCATTTGTCTCAACATCGTCGGCTGCTGCAATATAAGCATATTCCGGTTAAAATCTTGCACTAACAATACACTTCAGTTTTAAACCGCACAACTAACGATTGAATCGTGCCAAATACTTCGTGATTTTTACGATGAGAATGACCAACTCATACTATCACAATTTCAATAAGATTATTGAACAATATTTATACCAAAAGTTACTCAATTTTTTACTAATATTCAACCCATGCAAAACACCATCAGGTTATCAATAACAAATTAAAATAAAGTTGGCTCAAACTATTCGAAATTTTAAGAAGTAAAGGTGGATATCAATTGAAATCAGGAGAAGGAAAAGTTTTAATATAATATGTACCTTTATCTGATATTTTAGATTGTTCCATATGGAAGCCAGCATGCGTTGTTGTAATATACATTGTAAAATTTCATTATTACAACATAACTGCATTAGTACATTAAAAACATCATGAAATAGTATTAAAAAAAAAAAAATCAGAAATGTATTATATCTGCACAGAATCAAGCCAAATTTTACTTGGAACCATTCAAGACCCTGGATTCCCAAACATTTTTTTTGTCATTACATTAGTAGCAAATTTTACACAATTTGAAGAAATGCAAAAAATATATATAATTCAATCTGACTGTAGTATATCATCCTCATTCCCATATTTAGTTTGATACATGCACCTGCTCCTCGTTAAGCATAAAGATCAACCAACCAAAAGTGTTCATTATTAACAATATATTACCCATTTGGACCCACCCAATTTGACCCCACTGACTAAATCTACCGGTTTAATATGCACTTTCACCCATTTAAAGCTCCTAATCTCCAACACTGTTCAATGTTAACCTCCAATAGACAAATATCCATCAAGTCCTATAATACATCTCAGTATCTGTCACTTTCACTATTATGAACCTTTATAAAGTACAACAAACATATTATGAGTAATGAATCGTCATATAAACATACGAAAACATAGACATACCTTTGGTATACTTGTACATTTCATATGCATTGGTAATTCAGTTTTTAGTAATCATGATGAGTTGGGAAAACTTGAATAGAGGAAATATAGCAAACATTTACTTCAGTCATCAATTCAATGAAATATTTAATCCCTATTGAATAAGCATAAAAAATATGTTTCAAAATATGTATGAGCATTAAAAATGATGTGGAGCAGCTTCCTCGCTCAGAAACTCTATTGACAAAAAATAAAGTTATCATGATCTCTAGCATTTGTCAATTGCTTTACAATTACTTTAATTTAACATGAACAATTAGTCAAACCAATTATTTACAAAATCATATAAAGTCTAACCTGGAGACTGGAGATATAAGCAGATTACAACTACAATGAAACCTCTATAAATTAATAATGTTGAGACGGGGATATTTTATTAATTTAGCGAGATATTATTATATCGATAAATTAATAAATTATCAATTTAAAAAATTGGCTTATATTTGTGAACAATTCTCAAATTAATGCATCGGCATTCGAAATTATCATATCTGTTCACTTTATCTATTTGAATAAAACATAAACAAGGACTTTCAAAATTCCCATGTATGTACATTCACATATTAATAAACTTGTCAAGTTCAATGTATATTGAGATTTCAAAAAAATAAAAAAAATAGTAATTATTAATTCATAGTTTCGCTGGGACCATTATATTAATATTGAGATTTCAAACAAATTATTATCTTATTATTTTATCGATTGGTGTTCAAATTTGTACTGGTCCCAAGTTGGGACCGGACAAATTTCAAATTTGTACTGGTCCCAAGTTGGGACCGGACAAATTATTAATTTTATCGAGGTTATTAATTTATCGAGTATTAAATTACAGAGGTTTTACTGTATGCAACAGTTGATGCAGCTCCAGAAAACAGACAGAACAGATTACAACGATGCAATAGTTGATAGTCGCACGAACAACCACGGGAATCAATAGGAAGAAGAAACGAACAAACATCATATGAAATAAACAAACAAAACGTAAAATCAAAACATTAAAATACCTTGGAAAATCACAATCAATGGTCAATGAGACCAAAAATTAATTTAATTTAAATTTAACAATTAAAAGGAAACCCTGATGGAGGAGATGAAACGTAAAGCAAACAAACAATAATACCTTTTATGATGCAAAATCATTCGTAATCGAAAGAGTAGCATCACATAAACCCTAAATCAAAGAGATACAACACCTATTAGAGAAAATATCAGCAAAAATTTAAAATTAAATAATCACATAAATCCTAAATCAAATAAATAACCATACCGTTGCCGATCAATCAGTTCCTGAAATATGTAGCAACAGACCAACAACCATTTTTTTTAAAAAGGGCACTTTTTGTTAATGAACCAACAGAAGCGTTTTTTGATCGTTGGGTAATAAAAAAAATTGTTTTGTTAAATACATACAGAGAAGAGGAAGGATGAAACCACATAAAGCGAGAGAATCAACAATTAAAAGCAGCAGCATAAAGCGTAAAGAGAAATAATGGAAGATTGTTATCTGCGTAAAACCTAAAGTCGGAGAGGACAAATACATAGCAAAGGGAAATTCTGCGTAAACGAAGTCGGAGAGGACCAGAGGCCGAAGCCAGGAATTGTAGTTAAGGGGGCTTATTATATTTTGAATCGTTTTGTATAGCTTAATTCTGTATCGATCTAATATCCGTGTCACATGTATGGTCTTTTTTTGGTTTGTATAGCTTAAGTTAGATTGTAAGGTATGCTATTGCATACTCTTGATGTAATCCCTTGTTTTTTTAATAAAATTACTTGCTAATTTTATAGAAAAAAAATATTTTGAATCGTTAACTTAAATATTGAAACAAAATAATTATTATTTTCGTACATTAAAAGGTTAGCAATTAGTTATATTTGACGTATGAAAAATGTGCATGTTGATGACAACAACATATAGCTCATTTAAACTTGAAATATATTTTGTATAGTACTTGTAGATAATTTTTTTTATTTTATAAAATTTTATACCTATAAGTATTCGAAGTATTAATTATTTATATATATTTACTTATATCCGATATATAGGGTGGAGTTTAAAAGAAATTGATGGGTTATAACGAGAATTAAAATATTAGTCAGGGTGATGAATGAAAAATTGATAAAAAGACAAAATGTGTATCTTCTTTAACTGGCACTTCACTCAATTGAATCTCAAAATTTACTCAATTTTTCTCCATTAAAATACATTCAACGGATAAAAAGTTAACATGCTGATGAAAACATATTGATGAAACTATCAAAGTTAGGGGATGCTGAACACCCACAAGCCCCCTACTAGCTCCGCCTCTGGAGAGGACAAATACTCCGTATAATTGTAAAGACTAATTATATTTTTAATTATAAATTAAATGATTAATGATGTCACCTAGATTGCTTAGATTTTTTTCTTTTTTTTTTAATTTTTTTTAATGATGGAAAAAGTTTATTTATAATGTCATCATTTTAGATATTTAATAGAATCTATAGATATTATCTACCTCATCTGATACCAATGATTGTCCCATTAGTTTGTATATGTATATATAGTTGTAAAACGGGGGTCAAAGAGATTTTTTTTTCATGTTTAAAGTTTTGTTGATTAAATGAAAGAATAACTATACGAATATACGATACGTCACCTAGCTTAGGTTTTTGAAACATGACTTGAAGTTAGGTGTTATATTAGACAGTGACCTGAACACTCAGAATTATTCTGTGTTACAAAGGGGGCTGCTTCTAACATATGTATTAACTCACAAACTACTTAAGTTCAGTTGTCATATATAAATTATGAAATTTTGAAATCAAAAATCTTTCCTAACACTTAGCTAAATCCGATATCAATCTTCCAACTTGAACTGATCGTTGTATTACAATATCTTTGAATTATTTGACAACATTTGAAAAATAAAACAAATAGTTTATCGTCGAGCAAGAAAAGAAAATAGAACAAAAACAAAACCAATTTGATTTTTTTCCTCTCGCGCAGTGAGTTCAACCAACAAAACAATTGGTTTGTTAACCCTTTTATTGAGATGAAGCTTTTGTTTAATTTATGTCTGTGGCCTTCAACTCAAAAACCAAAATAACCAAAACCATTCTTATTATTTTGTTTTTGCCGTCAAAGTATATGGCCAAGTGATATCCCTTTTTTGTTAAAAGTTTCTTCTGCGGCTGACTAAAAAAAATGAGACCACCCTTTTATTTTTATACCGAAAAATATAAAACCATAAACCTTTTTTTTTTTTTTTTTTTTTTTTTTTATGTATGTATGTTAGATAGTCGTTGGACTAAAGGGATTATCACCAAAATACCCATTTTTTTGAAGCTTGTTGACTGACAGCCCTAAAAAAAAAAATTTGCCAATTTGCCCTCGCAAGGCGCAAGACTCCTTGCGACCTTGCGTTACTGCCAAACGCAACAAACAGACTTGCGTCCTTGCTATTGCGTCTTGCGACTTGCGACTTGCGCCTTTGCGTCTTGCGTCTTATCCCGATAAGATTTTCATGATTTCGTGGATAAGATTTTGTACGATTTTTGTACTATTACGGATAACTTTTTATTTCTTTCTTTGTTATTATATCTGGAACTACATATTACCAGCTCCATTTTCACTTCATTTCCTTCATTTCCACATAAATCATATAATTTCAAGCGTCATTAAGGTAACTTTCCACCATTTTTCTCTAGTTGTTTTAAATAATGAGTTTTAGTGATAATGAAACCTTTGTTATTCATATATGTTGTGGTGGTTCTTTTCAATTTATTAATAACTTACCTTTGTATTTGCCTCTAGATTGTTTTAGAACACGATTAAAACTCCCAGTTGCTCCCCAAAAACCAATTACTCGAAGAATATTGTTAAAAAATGTTCTTAGGAAAATTAATTTGCCACCTAATGCTCCTGTTTCAATGAGATATGTTGTCGATAATCTTGTTTTTGATATTACTGATGATTATGAAGACTTTCGTGATTTTCTACAACATGCAATATCAAATGCTCCTATTAATATTTACATTGTCGACAAAGTTACAATGCATCAACTCCCAGAAAACTTACAGTCAGTGCAAATCCTACCAATACACAATGTCAATATTAAGACGCAAGGACGCAAGGTTTACCTTGCGTAACCTATCACGAGTCGCAAGGATGCAAGGTTTACCTTGCGTGCATATGCAAAGTTAAACTTATTCCATACGCAAAGACGCAAATATCACCTTGCGTACAGTGTGAGGCATACGCAAAGACGCAAGGATTGTCTTGCGTCTATATATCAACAGAGTTACACAACTTAAATCTAGCAAAAATACCTGGTATCGTAAGCAATATCAATAATATACAAACAAAAACACAAAATACAAACACATTTCGTTGACACATTTTATCGAACAGTTGGCGTGCTAAAACTTTGTTTTAGCACATAAATCTAAGAACTCTAAAGTAGATCGAATAATATAACATAGATCTAAGAAATCTAACCTGTTCTTGAGACATAGTGAGCGATGATGGTGATTCGATGATGTTGGTGGCGTAGAAGCTCGCTTGTACTCGGGAAGATCGAAGATGGAAGGATGAAGATGATCTAGTAAGGATGAAGATGTGAGGAGGATGACGTGAGGATGATGATGATGATTTTGCGAGTTGTAAGACCCGTGTAATTATATTATATATAATGCTTAAATAGTAAACTGGGTTGTGGAGTTTTGTTATGTAGTTTAAATGGAAAAGTAGCTGGAAACAGGGGGTTGCGCGCCGCGCAAAGGGAGGGCGCGCCGCGCAAAACGCTGGTGACAGCTCTCCTTGTTTTATTTAATTTAAACGATGGGCATTTCGGTAAATTCACTTCGAGGCCGGATTTAATGCTTGGATCAGTAGTTTGGGAGTTCAATTACTCCCTTGTTCACCAACCTTATCCTCCCAATTCATTTTAGTGAGAGAGAGTGGGATATTAGAGAGAGAGATCCCATTTTGAAGAAGAAGAAGGAGGTTTCTTGCTAAAGTTCAAGTTCTAAAGTTGTTCATCTACTTCCTAGCTACTTTTTGATTGTGGTGGTAAGCTCTAATCTTGATTTCCTAGTATAATGTTGTGAAAGGGTTAGAGTTAGGGTTTATGGTGAACATCAAACCCATTTATTAGTGATTATTGGGTGTTTTGGGTAAATTGGGTCATGTAGACTCAATAATGGGTTAGCTAGGGTTTTAAAAGTGTTAATTGATGTTAAGAAACCCTAATTGGCTAATAATTGGTTAGAACACTTGCTTGATGTATAAATGGGTGCTATTTGGGTATAGATGACCCAAAATGAGTGTATTGACTTTTATTAGGTCAAATGGGTCAAAATGGACCAATGTTGGTTAATGTTAGTGTTTTGTGTTGGAACCTAGTGATTAAATGTGTATGAAGACCTTAAATGTTAAGAGTTAGGGTTTTTGGTGAAGTTGACCCAATTTTAGGGTTAAGTATTAAAATGGGTCAAGATGGGTAATGTTGACCTAGTTTGGGTTAAATTGGTAAAAGATGACCCAAAGGGTGTTAACCTAGGGTTTATTCATGTGTTTGAGGTTTTGTAAGTGTTGAATCGAGTTGCTAGTCATTAGCACTCTTATAAATGATGGAAAACTTGAAAATGGGTCAAATGAGTCAAGGTTGACCTAATGGGGTGAAATGGGCATGAAATACCCTAAGTTTATGCTAGTTGAAGTTAATAGACTTTAATTCACTAGCTTTATTGATGTTAGTTGAGTCTTGGCCATTTATGGGCGGTTTTGGTATAGTCGAGCTATTTAATGCATATTGGGTCATTAAATGCTCAAGTGTAAGTATTGTGGTTAATTCCACTAGTTGCGTAATTGAATGTGTACTTATGTATTAGGTACGATTGCTTTGAAGATCGGAAGTGCATAATCATCATCTTGGCGCTAAGGTGAGTGGAATAATTATGCGTGTACGTATATGATGTATTTATTTGTGTGTACGAATGTGGAATTGTCGCGGTGTGTAAGACACCACATTCTAGGTAACGAGTAGTATTGTCGCGGTGTTTAAGACACTACTCATAGTATGTTTGACGAGTGGTATTATCGCGGTGTTTAAGACACTACTCATTGTTTAATTGACATGTGGTATTGTCGCGGTGTTTAAGACACCACATTGTCATGGGAGTGGAATTGTCGCGGTGTTTAAGACACCACTCATTGTATTGAATGAAGTGTGGATTCGTCGCGGTGTTTAAGACGCCACATTGTCGTAAGGGTGAGTTAGTCGCGGTGTTCAAGACATCACCCGGGAGATTAGTGATTACGCGGTGTGTAAGTAACACTAGTGGATGTTATGAACTCCAACGGTCTTGTAAGTACCGTTTCCCTTGTTCGAATTGGTTAACCAAGGTTGCGTGAATTATGTATTGAATGTATTTAATTATGAATCGTATGCTATTGTATTATTAGCTACTCGTGGATTTGCGGTTTATGGTATATGCATAATATTGTTGTATGATTGTCGAAATGTTAAACCGAGTATGATGTTGTGTAAGTGATGCAAGTAGGTAGATTATATATGTATATGTATAATTATTTTGCTCACTAAGCTTTGCTTACCCTCTCGTTGTTTACCTTTTTATAGGTTCGTGTGTGGATAAGGGTAAGGGCATTACCTTGGATTGAGTTTCCCGCTTTGATGATTAGGAAGCACTTTTGGGTTATGGCTTGGAGTTTGACCGAGACTTGGGTAGTTTAACCCCAAACACCATGCTCGTTGTGTCGTTTGGCAATTAAACTTTTTGTGGTCGAAACTCTTATTTGTATTTTACACTTAGTGGTATTTTGGGCACGTGTGGGCCCCACTTTGTAAAACTCGTTCATACCTTAGTTATGTGCTAGTTTTACATAAATTAATGTACGGTTAAAAGCGTTTTGGCTAAATGTGTCGGGAAGTACCTCATCTTTTTCGCATTAAAGTGCACCGGGGACAGCCCGTATTTGCGCGGCGCGCAAGGGTGTCCGCGCGGCGCGCAGATGGTCAGCCAGCAAAATTTTTTTTTGTGTCACAAATTTACAATGGTTTTTGTCGCGTATTGGTTTGGGATGTTACAAGTGGTATCAGAGCATGGTCTAAGGGATTTAGGTGACTTGAGATAGGCGCCTAGACTTAGACTTTTGTGTGTGCATTGTGCGGGACTTGTAGGACTTTGGGTCGGACCGGGACTTGGTTAGTACATAGGTTCATATGAACTAATCATGTGTTATTTGTTCATGTTGTGTAGCAATCATCAAGCGAGATGGACGTTGTACTAGCAAGATAATGCGACGTGCTCGCGTAGTAATGACTAGCTACCATTACTACGGGTGCAAATCGTGTCAAACAAGCAATGTACGACGATTGTCGAGCAAGATGGGGTAGTGTGGTATATGTATATGTATATACATACGTGTTATGTCTTTTCGTTCCATTGGTTAACCTATTTCATTTCTTAAGAATGAAGACGGAAGATGAATACGGAACGGAAGGGCCTACTAATGAAAGGAAGAACGAATTAGCGGTAATGGTTGAAGCCGCGATTGGACAACGTGTCTCGGGTTTCGCCAACGGAGTTGGCCAAGTGGTCAAAGAGTCAATCGAAGGACGAGTAACCGAAATGGTCCGAGACCAAGTGACTAAGGTTGTAAGGGAAGAGTTTGAGAAGAGGTTTTCTAAACCTCGAGGTGGTGGCGATGAGAATGTACTTGCAAGGTTGGAGTCACGTGCTCCTGGTAAGAGGACAAGAAGTGCGCCTGAAGGCGTCGGAAACGTGAAGAAGAAGTGTAAGGGAGGCCATGCACCTACGTGTTATAATTGTGCTGAAAAGGGTCACTTGTCGCGTGATTGCACGAATGCGCCTCCTAAAAACGACATATGTTTCAAGTGTCGAAGGAAGGGACACCGAAGGTCGGAGTGTCCCGAGTTGTTTATTAATCAAAGTAGAAGTGTAATTGAGGCGGCTAGTAGCATGAAGAAGGGAGCGTCAGGCCCCGGTGGGCTAAAGTGTTACAAATGTGGGCAATGGGGACATAAGGCTCGCGAGTGCCCGTTGGGCAAGAAGGTATGTTTTTACTGTTGGAAGGAAGGGCACCAAAAGTCAAAATGTCCTAAATTGATTGCAAAAAGGGATTGTAAGTTGGGGAATTTCGCGCCTACGAGTTATGATCATCTACAACGAGGTTATATGACACGCGATTGTGCAAATATGGCTTCGAGCACGATCAAGTGTTTTATTTGCCAAAAGGAGGGACACCGAAAGTCGGAATGCTCTGAATCGTTTACTGAGCGGGTTAATAGGTTGGAGCGCGAGTACTCGATGGATGGTGAAGCACAGAAGTCCAATAATGCTACTTCAGGTACTCATTCTCGATACAAATGTGCTTTATTATTACTTGTGGTGCGCCGATGGATCCGATTGTGAATTTAGAGATTTAAATTTCGTTTGGAGGCCTAAATTTGTCTCGAGTGAGCATATATCCCATTTGTATCCTTATGAGTGCGGGGTTAGGAATTTCTATGATGGTACACTAGGTCGGCGCCCGAGTCGTCGACTCACAAGGGTGCAACCTAGGGGCGAATGCATTAGTGTAAATACATGGTATTGTTACGGGTAGCGTTCCTAATGGAATTACCCTACGTTGGAGTTGGGATTGTCGACTGCAGGGTGTAAGACTTGGTGCAACCAAGCATTCCTTACTGTTTGGGAAATGTTTTCTACCAAGCCATGGGGACGGGCTTTGGTTTTAGATGTTAGAGCGTGCTCGTTTTCGTGTGGAAATTGATGAGCCATGAGGTTCGTCGGGTGGATTGAACCATTAAGACCAAGTGTTTGATCTAGATAAATGTTGGTAATGGAGTCTTCGGGACGCGACGTTAGGTGCCTCTTCCATACGTACTAGCGTGGTGTCCGACTCCAATGGTGTGCGGTCACATTGTACTTAGGGTACCGGGGAGAAACCCTTAAGTACATGAGTGACCAGGTAGAAATTTGATGAGCTATAGCAATGGGATTTTTGCAAGTGCAAGGTTGTGTAAATCGTGGTAAACTCTTCGTTTAAAGTGTTTAAGTTTAGGTTAGATTCCTTCGTATGCTCAGGGTTGGAGCAAGGTTTTGGTGACGTGCGTATTAAGAGATGCAAGACGGGTGAACCTTGTCTCTCTTATAGGAATTTCGTTAATGCGTTCTGGCGAATTAGTTGTTAGGTTAGTGGTCACTCTTTCTGTGAAAGTGGGTATGTGTTTATCGTCGGGATTTATTGTTGAGGACCAATTCGCGAGAATTCAAGGACTATGACCAATGAGGACATCGATTGTGTATGTGGATAAGTGGACCTCCCACGGGATGCTATTATTCAACTATGTGGTTACGGAACGGAGTCTTAAGTGGGGGAGTTGTACCCTCGCACGAAGGTGCTCTATTGTATTGTTACTTTGGATGATGCTCGTATGGATACGAAGCTAGTGTTGAGACCTACATTGGTCGACGGTGGTAAAAGTACAATTTGGAATAAGTTGTGCTTATAGTTTTGGGTTTAAATTATCACCAAGGTGGTAATGTGGTAAATCTCATTGGGAGATAATTGACGTATTCGACAAGTAAGGTAAGGTCCCTCGGTTAAGGGATGTGCGTACCGGATTCTCTTCTAGGGGATTATTGTTGTGCCTATGCGCAATATGGGTGGTTCTTGGCTCGATTGTGTTAGCCGTTTGGTTACCTTTGGGAATAGCATGATGGGACTTTGAGAAAGGGCACGATGCCTCATTCTCGTATACTTTGAGTGATAGTTACACAATGGCCATTATTGTGTACTACAAGGTGGTTACATGTAGGTTTATGATGTTAATTGCCCGTGTAAATTGTGCACTTAGCCGTTTTGTGCACATGGTGGTGAGTAATAGTCGTTTTCGACATCAGCGGTTTTTGGTCGCTTGCTTACGATTTTACGATAGTTGTGAACTAGTCGTGGTTGCGCGCTACTAAGAATGTTGAGTAATAAGTGTTATCCGTAAGGATTTTCTTTTGTCCGGTCTTCATTCGTTTGGGTCGTTGACCTTGGGTTGAGATTTTGGTTGTTTTTAGCATTGTACTAGGTAAGAGTACGCTAAGGGTACGTGACGGTTGAGTTCGGTTGTTTTTGGCATTGGTATCTCGGTACGAGGTCGGTTGAGTTTTTCCTGAAGAAAGGGATTTTAATAAATCGCGAGTGACGAATCAATTTTAGTGTTGACTCTTAGGGGAGGATTGCATAGAAGAGTGGAAAGGGTACGTGGCGTTCTCGCATATTCTGAATTATCGTTATAGACTTCGGAGGTTGTGTGTATTGCACGTTTCGAAACGCATGCAAATGAGTATTTAGTTTTTGGGTCAATCGGTGGGTTAATACGTATTGTGATGGAAATCGGATCGTAACGTTTGTTAAGTACCATAGAGCGTGGTTCCGGGTGGTTAAGTGACATGGATCACGAGGACGTGATCGATTCTAAGTGGGGGAGAGTTGTAAGACCCGTGTAATTATATTATATATAATGCTTAAATAGTAAACTGGGTTGTGGAGTTTTGTTATGTAGTTTAAATGGAAAAGTAGCTGGAAACAGGGGGTTGCGCGCCGCGCAAAGGGAGGGCGCGCCGCGCAAAACGCTGGTGACAGCTCTCCTTGTTTTATTTAATTTAAACGATAGGCATTTCGGTAAATTCACTTCGAGGCCGGATTTAATGCTTGGATCAGTAGTTTGGGAGTTCAATTACTCCCTTGTTCACCAACCTTATCCTCCCAATTCATTTTAGTGAGAGCGAGTGGGATATTAGAGAGAGAGATCCCATTTTGAAGAAGAAGAAGGAGGTTTCTTGCTAAAGTTCAAGTTCTAAAGTTGTTCATCTACTTCCTAGCTACTTTTTGATTGTGGTGGTAAGCTCTAATCTTGATTTCCTAGTATAATGTTGTGAAAGGGTTAGAGTTAGGGTTTATGGTGAACATCAAACCCATTTATTAGTGATTATTGGGTGTTTTGGGTAAATTGGGTCATGTAGACTCAATAATGGGTTAGCTAGGGTTTTAAAAGTGTTAATTGATATTAAGAAACCCTAATTGGCTAATAATTGGTTAGAACACTTGCTTGATGTATAAATGGGTGCTATTTGGGTATAGATGACCCAAAATGAGTGTATTGACTTTTATTAGGTCAAATGGGTCAAAATGGACCAATGTTGGTTAATGTTAGTGTTTTGTGTTGGAACCTAGTGATTAAATGTGTATGAAGACCTTAAATGTTAAGAGTTAGGGTTTTTGGTGAAGTTGACCCAATTTTAGGGTTAAGTATTAAAATGGGTCAAGATGGGTAATGTTGACCTAGTTTGGGTTAAATTGGTAAAAGATGACCCAAAGGGTGTTAACCTAGGGTTTATTCATGTGTTTGAGGTTTTGTAAGTGTTGAATCGAGTTGCTAGTCATTAGCACTCTTATAAATGATGGAAAACTTGAAAATGGGTCAAATGAGTCAAGGTTGACCTAATGGGGTGAAATGGGCATGAAATACCCTAAGTTTATGCTAGTTGAAGTTAATAGACTTTAATTCACTAGCTTTATTGATGTTAGTTGAGTCTTGGCCATTTATGGGAGGTTTTGGTATAGTCGAGCTATTTAATGCATATTGGGTCATTAAATGCTCAAGTGTAAGTATTGTGGTTAATTCCACTAGTTGCGTAATTGAATGTGTACTTATGTATTAGGTACGATTGCTTTGAAGATCGGAAGTGCATAATCATCATCTTGGCGCTAAGGTGAGTGGAATAATTATGCGTGTACGTATATGATGTATTTATTTGTGTGTACGAATGTGGAATTGTCGCGGTGTGTAAGACACCACATTCTAGGTAACGAGTAGTATTGTCGCGGTGTTTAAGACACTACTCATAGTATGTTTGACGAGTGGTATTGTCGCGGTGTTTAAGACACTACTCATTGTTTAATTGACATGTGGTATTGTCGCGGTGTTTAAGACACCACATTGTCATGGGAGTGGAATTGTCGCGGTGTTTAAGACACCACTCATTGTATTGAATGAAGTGTGGATTCGTCGCGGTGTTTAAGACGCCACATTGTCGTAAGGGTGAGTTAGTCGCGGTGTTCAAGACATCGCCCAGGGGATTAGTGATTACGCGGTGTGTAAGTAACACTAGTGGATGTTATGAACTCCAACGGTCTTGTAAGTACCGTTTCCCTTGTTCGAATTGGTTAACCAAGGTTGCGTGAATTATGTATTGAATGTATTTAATTATGAATCGTATGCTATTGTATTATTAGCTACTCGTGGATTTGCGGTTTATGGTATATGCATAATATTGTTGTATGATTGTCGAAATGTTAAACCGAGTATGATGTTGTGTAAGTGATGCAAGTAGGTAGATTATATATGTATATGTATAATTATTTTGCTCACTAAGCTTTGCTTACCCTCTCGTTGTTTACCTTTTTATAGGTTCGTGTGTGGATAAGGGTAAGGGCATTACCTTGGATTGAGTTTCCCGCTTTGATGATTAGGAAGCACTTTTGGGTTATGGCTTGGAGTTTGACCGAGACTTGGGTAGTTTAACCCCAAACACCATGCTCGTTGTGTCGTTTGGCAATTAAACTTTTTGTGGTCGAAACTCTTATTTGTATTTTACACTTAGTGGTATTTTGGGCACGTGTGGGCCCCACTTTGTAAAACTCGTTCATACCTTAGTTATGTGCTAGTTTTACATAAATTAATGTACGGTTAAAAGCGTTTTGGCTAAATGTGTCGGGAAGTACCTCATCTTTTTCGCATTAAAGTGCACCGGGGACAGCCCGTATTTGCGCGGCGCGCAAGGGTGTCCGCGCGGCGCGCAGATGGTCAGCCAGCAAAATTTTTTTTTGTGTCACAAATTTACAATGGTTTTTGTCGCGTATTGGTTTGGGATGTTACACGAGTGATTTGCGAGTGTTTGGGAGAATGTAAGCAAGCTTGATGACGATCTTGCGAGTGACGAGCGAAAGGGCACCAGAGAGCAGTTTGCGTATGATTGTGGTTGTAAGAGAACAGTGAACGCAAACGGATCATTTAACTAGTTCTTTTAAGGAAACACGCAAGGTCGCAAGGTCGCAAAGACGCAAGGTCGCAAGGACGCAAGGAGTCTTGCGCCTTGCGAGGGCAAATTGTCAACTTTTTTTTTAAGGGTTGTCAGTCAACATGCTTCAAAAAAAGGGCATTTTGGTGATAATCCCGGACTAAACTCAAAAGAGACGTGGGCTCAAATTTGTTATTCTATCTTATTCTTTAAAACTAATATAAGCTCATTCAATAATTTTGTGATTCAACGGCTCATTAAATTATTTTATATCAAATTAAATCATATTTAATTAAATTATATTTTTCGAACTATAGGTTATAATTATATATCAACAATATATATTAATTGGTATCTAAATACTAAAATATGTGACCCCATAGACCTGTATATAAGCGGTAGTATAGATTTGTGTTATGACGTGCACACTAAGTCAACAAACAAAACTCGTACGATCCGAGTAATGTAAACACTAAACACTTTATTGTTCAAATAATTAAGTTAAATAATTACAAGCACTTTATTGTTGTTGTTGTTGTTGTTGTTCTATCACCGAGTAATAACCACTGATTAGTTTCAAAAGGTAGTAATAATCCGACACACTTTTTGATATATCCACCACAAATAGGGGAATTGGCTCAAATACACTTTTAAAAAAAAAAATTAGTTCAAAATACACTTTTTGAAAAAAAAATTGTCTTTTTACACCATTAGGTCGACGAACAATATGGTCGACTACCCTTTTAACTTGGTCGACCACCTCATTTTTCAAGGTGGTCGACCAAACTTCATTCAGAGCATGGTCGACTACCATGTAAACATGGTCGACTACCAACTCAACTACACATGGTCGACCACAAAGCAAAAAAACAACGCAGGCGACCAATGAGTTGGTCGACTTCCCTGGATTCAGGTTTCACGCATCCCGAAATCTGCAAAATTCGTGCAAGTCTATTAACAGTTTTAGTGACACTTTTTGAGTGTTTAATGTCTCTACACCTCAAAAATTTTACCATCACCCAACAATTCAACCTCTACTTTTAAGTGTTAAAAACATGGCTACCACCCACTTATATAAATCCCATCATGTAAGCTGGAGAAAGTGTCACTAAAAACTGTTAATAGACTTGCACGGATTTTGCAGATTTCGGGATGCGTGAAGTCGACCAACTCATTGGTCGCCCGCGTTGTTTTTTTTGCTTTGTGGTCGACCATGTGTAATTGAGATGGTAGTCGACCATGCTCTGAATGAAGTTTGGTCGACCACTTTGAAAAATGAGGTGGTCGACCAAGTTAAAAGGGTAGTCGACCATATTGTTGGTCGACCTAATGGTGTAAAAAGATAATTTTTTTTTTCAAAAAGTGTATTTTGAACGGAAAAAAAAAGAGAGTGTATTTTGAATATCCCACAAATATGCGGGTTCATCACCTAATTTCAAAGGTAGTTAAACGGGTGTTGGATATATCCTCACCAATTTTAAAGGTAAAAGTTATCGGTCCAATGGACCTCAACAAAAATTAAATGGCCCAATAAATTTTAACCTAAACAAACCTGCAATAAAATACTGTGACAGTCACACACACACACACACACACACACAAACCTGATATCAGTTCTCCTTTTTTCGATCATCCTACGGTGTTCTCTACTTCCTCAGACAGCCGTGCTTCCGTCGTACGCCGGCGTTTCTGTTGGGAAATTATGGTCTCACTAATTCCCACCACCCAGCCCAACAATAATATTAAAGAAATAAGAACAATACACAACACAAGATTTAACGTGGAAACTCCAAAACAGGAGAAAAACCACCGGCCCCCAAAGAGAGAAATACACTATATCACAAATTGTTATAATGATATAGATGATTCTCTTAAGCCAACTACACTCTCCAAAATATTTAACTAATACAACTCTCAAACAAAGGTAAGAAAGAAAGAAATAATCAAATACTTAAAGTGTATTGATTGGTGCAAATTGGAATGAAGACTTAGCCCTCCTTTTATAACCAAGTCACATACCTCCAACTTTCTCCTCCCACCTATGTGGGATAACATCCTTCACAAAGTAACCATATCAATTTTTCTATCAAAAATAAAACCAACAAATCTCCACCTTTTTGATAGAAAAAGATAACCATATTTCAACATTATAAGGATAACCGATATAGATGCTTCCTCGACGACAACTTCAAGATCCTCATCTTCATGCCGATGACATTATCTCCCAAGTGACAAAACTTGCATTTTTACCGAACATTGTCTAAACCGACAATCATTGTCATCACAGACAATCATAACTCTTAACAAGAATTATCATACTCCACCATTAAGAGTATAGCACTTAGAATATCACATTCCAAGCATTTCACCTCGGCACATGTTGTTGAACAACCAGCTGAAACTTTATGGTGCAACTTCCCTGTTTGGCTTTCCCGAAAGTCCTATCAGCTACAACATCAGTTTCCACCACACAACCTGCATCAACGCCAAACCAATGCCCATGTGTAATTGTGGAACCTCTAACGAACATCCCTTTCTACGGTGACGCGGACACACCATGAGGATGACGTGACTTTAGAGGAATTCGTCACTCTTCGTAACAACGGAGACATCATTTGCGCCTTTGGAGCCATTTGCCGAATTAGCTCCACCTGGACAATTAACCCTTACATGCCCAGTTTTCCCGCACTTTCAGTATACCAGATTCTTTCCGGAGTTTCTCTTCCGCCTATCCGAACACAACAGTACCGTACTTTCTGATGACGAGACCCCGTTACCTTCCAGTCTTTTCTCCTCGGATAGGAGCTTGCTAGTAATGTCTTTAAACTTCAGAGTTTCTTTCCCATACATCAAAATAGGTTTCATGTGCTCATAGGACGATGACAAAGATAATATCAGCCTCAAAGCTTTATCTTCATCTTTCATTTTAACTCCAATAGCCTCCAGTTCCGAAACAATACCATTAAGAATACTCAGATGATCTGAAATCTTTGAACCCCCATCCATACGCAAAGTATGAAATTGTTCTTTAAGACACAACCGATTTGAGATGCCCTTGCCCTGGTACAACTGCTCTAGTTTAACCCAAAGCTCATTTGTCGTTGATAACCCGTGCACATTTGCAAGCACGTTCTTTGCAAGACACAAACGAATCGCACTTGCTGCCCTCAAATCCATATCATCTCATTCTTCTTCATCGAACTTACTCCTAGAATCACTGCCGGAAACAAAGGTGGGTTTACCTTTCAATGCCTTGTGTAACCCGGACTGAATCAACACATCCTTGACTTGAACCTGCCATAAGCCAAAATTGATCATCCCATCAAATTTCTCTACATCAAACCTCATTGAACTGAACTTCGACATCGTATCCGTATCCTATAAACAACACTTTCTCTGATTTTGCTCACGTTTCGAATAGCCAAAAGATGTAGCAGGTAGCCAGGACCCTTTAAATCGAAAATCCACAACTCGCCACTAACAAATCCAACTATTACTACGAATCAGAAAAAATATTGTCTAACCAGATACCCTATACGATCAATAGAACTCGTTTCTGATGTGGACGATTCATTCCCGTGGCAACCACAGAGCATACTCCGACTCCTATAACCGAGACCCCCGTCAAATCTGACGCTCTGATACCAGTTGTTAGGAAATTACGGTCTTATTAATTCCCACCACCCAGCCCAACAATAATAGTAAATAAATAAGAACAATACACAACACAAGATTTAACGTGGAAACTCCAAAACAAGAGAAAAACCACCGGCCCCCAAAGAGAGAAATACACTATATCACAAATTGTTACAATGATATAGATGACTCTCTTAAGCCAACTACACTCTCCAAAATATTTAACTAAAAGAAAGAAAGAAATAATCAAATACTTAAAGTGTATTAATTTGTGCAAATTGAAATGAAGACTTAGCCCTCCTTTTATAACCAGTCACCTACCTCCAACTTTCTCCACGCAACTACAAGTAACCCTATCATTTTTTCTATCAAAAATAAAACCAACAGTTTCTGGTCAGTGTTTGTGCATTTTGTTTTTCCCTAATTTGTAGCTTGGTACTGTTTCTAAATTTTTATGACGATACATTGAATATAATTCTCCTGTATTTTGTTGATTATTGAAGATACATGCGTTTTACAGTTTGTCAAGTTCAGCTTTATTTCGTCATTTATTCGTGCTTTTTGTTGATTTATCATTTATGGTAATTTAGGGTTTCTGCTTTTGGTGTACGGAAGGTTCTTTGTAATCTTAGCTTTTTATTTGAGATTCGATAGTTATTTTTTTCGTTATTGTGCTTTCATAACTGTTAGCAAATAGTTATTTCCCTGTAATGCATTTCATTTTATTTCGTTAATTAGTAAATTTTGTGCTTATTTCGTGGAAATGCTACCATATTGCATGGAAACATAGTATTACGTTTGGAGTTTGTTGTGATTTATAAACTTAAATTTACTTAAAATATCAATGAATGACTTTTGAATATTATTTGTAAGCTGATAGTGTTTATGAATTGAATAAATTATAAAAACTTTCGGAAAATATCAATGAATGACTTTAGAATATTATTTTGTAAGCTGATAGTGTTTATGGATCACATGATATCCTTTTATTTAAAGATCTGTGAATTTGTAGTCTCATTTCACATAGTAAGCATTAATATAAGAGTTGCTTCGTGCGACCTGACATGTTTTGAACCATAGACTTCTTTTCATATATGAAGTCATGACCCAACCTGCCCATTTTGCCACATTCATATCTTGATTTCTGTCTTTATACTTTCTTGTTTCTGTCGATGGTTGTAACTTCTATCACACAGAGAGAAGCTGGAGGCTTTGAAAAATTGAATTGGGCTTTTGTGACTAAAGAACGCCAAAGTAATGATGAGCTGCAAGATGCTCGCAAAGAGTTGATTAAGGTATTAACTTCTTATCTCTAACTAACTTCTTTGATCCTTTTACATTTTATAGCAATGGCTGTAACAGGTGGACATATCGATCTATTTAAAACTGAATTGGTTGATTTGGGTTGTGTTTTATCTCGAACAAGCAAAATAAAAAAAGTCATCGAATAGGGAACGGGTCAAAGGTTGGATAGTTGGGGGGTCTGCATGATATGTTGAGTGGCGTACTAATACTGGGGTGTAGAGGAAGAGGGAAATTGATATGAAAGTGTTTCATGATGCTTGCAAAGTGAAGTTTGACCATGAAGAAGCTCAGGTCAAGGCCTCTGAGTTGTGCTCTTTGTGGCAGGAGAAACTTAAAAACCCAGAAAGTTGTTGCAGCAGACAGCGGTCACAGAGTATGCTTCTAAAAATTCAGTTTCTGATAAAGTTGGAAAATTTTAAGCATTCACTTATGAATAGGTAGTTTTGGTTTTTGATAAAGATGGATGGCTATTTCAACAGATTAAGTTAGACATACCTCTAATAGTTTCATTCTGTAAAATGAATAAATTCATCAAAAATGCAACTGATTTTGAAATTTGGTGGGAGCCGAAGAAAAAATAGCTGGTACTTGGACTATATGCCCTGCTTTAATATGGAACTTATACTATATACATGCTGCAGGAAGTAATTGATGAAGAAGATGAGTTGCTACAAAATCTCAAAGTGGAATGGGGAACTGGTGTTTTTGACTTTTTTGGAGATGAATGAGTATAACCCTTGTGGAAGGTATGTGGTTGATGAGCTCTGGAACTTCAAAGACAATCGTAAAGCTACATTGAAGGAAGTTATTAGTTACATCTTGAATTTGAAGAGCCACAAATGAAAAAGATGATGATAAGGTTTGTATTTTGCCATTATATCATGCATCACTATGTCGTCTTTTCTATGTTTCTAAAGTTTATTCGACTTTTGCCATCATATAATAATAATAATAATAATTTTGTTTTTATATGTGTGCTTATGCAACAAGCTTGTTACATTGATAGTGTGTGATACGTTGTTTAACTAACATATATATGTTCTTCGATGTAGATTCCAAAGCTGGCAGTTTTGGATGGTAATCACGAAGCATCCCGTCTCTTCTTTTGTGTTTATGAAGTTGTGGATTTATGTTAATATGAATTATAAACTTGGTATTCCGACCGTGGACAACACTTAGTAGGACTATCTCAGTAACTTGTCTAATTTGCAGTATGTTGTCGCCCCTTTTGGCATTTAGGCCTTCTCTGGAACCTCGTTTGTTTATAATATGTTTAATGTAGGTCTTGCATCTTTTATTTGTCATTGAGAACTTTTTATAACTAGTTTCCACATGTTTTTGGGAAGGAAAGAAAGAAGCAAACTTAAGTTTTTGCTTTCAACCTTACAGATATGCCTTTTTTCTTTATTATCATACGTAAAGTTCAGTCAAGTGTGTTTGATCACGTATGTGAAACTTGAAATCATATTATATGGCATTTAGTACTGTTGGCATATGTGTCAATCTAGTTATGATGAATCAGACTGTTTCAATTAACAAAGTTTACACAAATATAGGTATATATGTATAAAAAAGTCTTTTATAATGTGCGGATTGAAATGATAATTTGTTGCTCAATAGTCAATACATATGTCTATTTATATGTCTTCTATAATTATAGGTATATATGTATAAAATATCGGTGATCATAGTTATATTCATCACTATATCGGGATATATGTCTATCTATATATGTATATTCATGTATGGATTTGTATATAAGTATTTGTATTAAAAATGAAGGTGATGATGATTATAAACATGTTCTAATTAGCAAAGGCAATGGATAAGACAAAAATAACAGTTCCGGAATGAATTGGCTGCTATGAGGCTTATATGTGTATTAAATGAAGAAGATCCTGATATACGGACCAATGACAATGTTTTTATGCTGATCCCCATCATATATAAATGAAGATATAGAATGCAAGATCTTTTGATTGTTTAATTTTGATGTTAATGTTGTATTTAACTGTTTTTTTAAGCGTTTGACGTCACTATAGTGGCTGATTTAGTTTGATTGAAGGATGGAGATGGTGTTGAAACTTAAGCAAATCAAAAGAACAAGCTAGGTAACTTCCTCTCCGGTGGCTGAGTTACTTTTAATTATTGAGAACTGTTGGTTTTGAGTTGTTATTTTCGGGTTGACTTGTCATAACGAATGATTGTTTAATTTTGATGTTAGTGTTGTATTTAACTGACTTTGTTTTGCGTTTTACATACTTCCAGTGGTTTTGAGCTGACTTTGTTAGTGTTGTATTTAACTGACTTTGTTTTGAGCTCTTCGGGCCGGAGGTCCTTTAGGAAGCAATCTCTTTTGCGCTAGAGTAGAGGGAGGGACGACCTTATCTAGGCGCGGGTTCTATACCCGCGGGTGGAGTAGTGACTTCCTTCTAATCTAGGGTACGAGGAATGATTGTCTACACTCACCTCCCCCATACCCCACTTTCGTTGGATTGGGTATTGTTGTTGTTGTTGTATACTTCCAGTGGTTGATTTAGTTCAAGTGATAAATGGAGACAATGCTGAAAATTTAGCAAATCAAAAGAACAAGTCAGGTAACTTCTTCTCCGGTGGTTTACTTAAGTGAAAAATTGAGACAGTGCTGTCAGCAAATCAGAAGAACAAGTCAGGTAACATCCTCTCTGGTGGCTAAGTTACTTAAAATTATTGAAAATTGTTGAATTTACTGTTATTTTGGGGTTTGACTTGACATAGTGTATGATTGTTTAATTTTGATGTTATTGTTGTATTTAACCGACTTTTTTGGCGTTGACGTCACTCAAATGACTGATTTAGTTCAAGTGAATGATGAAGGTAGTGTTGAAACTTTAGCAAATTAAAAGAACAAGGCAGGTAACTTCCTCTCATGTGGTTGAGTTTCTTTTAATTATTGAAAATTATTGGATTGTTGGATTTGACTTTGTTATTTTCGTGTTTGACTTGACATGGCAAATGATGTGACTCAACCGAAGCAACTTCTTGCTCATGCAAAGACTGCTTTTATGCTGATACTAACGGATGAAACCATAGAGTTGATTTCGAATATCATTTCGACACTCGTCACTCGCTGCTACTAATGAAACTCAATATGATGAACGTGAAGTTCCTTTCAATCAATTCAGAGGATGTGGATGTTGCATATGCTGCTTCAGCTCTACTTTTACTTAGTTCTGCTTCAGCTCTACACAACATTTCAATGTATTTTTTTTCTTTCCAAACAATTACTTTTGATTATTGTCTGTGTTAGATTTGACTTTGTATTTTTGATTTTAACTTGACTCCAGCGATTAATGTGTCTCAATTGAAGGAGATTTTGGATTTTTCTGAAAGTGCGTATAAGCTGGCTAGATCACAGACGAATTACACTTTAGAATTGATTTAGAAAATCAATTCGTCACTTTTTGATGGAGACGATGATGGTCAAAAGACATCTGATGAAGATGCAAATGTTGTTTTATTTGATGAAGATACAGATACTGTGTTATCTGCCTCTGAACAACTTGCTTGTGAATGGATGGTTATTAACAAAAGCTTATTTAAACTCTCGAAATCGGTAACATTTTACTTGAATAATGTTTTAGTTTTAACAATAATATATTAGTGAAATTATTATGTTACCTCTTCATATTCATCATTTTTTCTTAACTTTATTTTCAAACATGTTACATTTTAACGTAACTGCTTAGAAAAGATGAAAGTTGTTGTTGAATCTTCTTCTTAAGACATGGTTCTTATAAGATTTGTGAAGCTTTTTTTATTAGTGCTGACTTGAAAGTATCTGATATGGTGTTAGTCCAATCCATATGACTGAATTCAGAAATCTCACCACTTTCAAGTAAGCACTATTAAAAAATAATTCACAAATCTTACCAACAGTATGTCTTAAGAAGCAGATTATCAACCACAACCTTCATTTTTTCTAAACAGTTATGTTGAAAAGTAACTTGTTTGAAAAAAATAAATAAATCAAAACTGATGAATATGAAAGGGGAACATAATAATTTCACTAATATATTATTGTTAAAAGTAAAACATTATTTAAGTTAAACGTTATCGATTTCAGAGTTTCAAAAAGCTTTTGTTAGTAACCATCTATTCACAAGTAAGTTGCTCGGGAGTAGATTAAACAATATCTGCATCTTCATCAGATAAAACATCATCTGCATCTTCATCAAATGACATCTGATCATCATCGTCTTTATCAAGAAGTGATGAATTAATTTTCCAAAATTAACACTATAGTGTAATCCGTCTATGATCTAGCCAGCTTATACGCAGTTTTATAAAATTCTAAAAGCTCCTTCACTTCAGAAACATTCGTCGTCGGAGTCAAGTTAAAATCAAGAATACTAAGTCAAATCCAACACTGACAATAATCAGAAGTAATTGTTTTGAAAGGAAAAAAACGTTGAAATGTTACCTGACTTCATGTCAACAACAACCTTCATCGCTTCCAAGCCGCCATATTGAAATTTAACATGTTTGGGAAAAAAAAAATCAATTTTGCAAATATTGATGATTATGAAGTGAAAAGATAATAATTTTACTAATATATTCTTATTAAAACTAATCTATTCTTTATGTGAAATGTTACCGGTTTTTTGAGTTTCAAAAAGATTTTGTTCACATCCATTGATTCACATGAAAGTTGCTCATCAAATTGCAGCCTAAAAACTAAAATAAAAACTTATGATCTTTATCTTCAGTTACAAGAGAAATAAGCAAAAGTAGAGCTGAAGTAGCATCTGCAACATCCTTTGAATTGATTGGTAGAACTTAACTTTCATCAATTTGGGTTTTATTAGCAGCAGCAAGTGACGAACTGATATTCAAAATTAACTCTATGGTTTCATTCGTGAGTAGTCAAGCCAGCTTAAAAGCAGTCTTTGCATGAGCCATAATGTGATGACCCGGAAATTTCGACTAAATTTAAACTTAATCTTAAATGATTAATGATTTCGACACGATAAGCAAAGCCTATGAAGTTGAATCTCAAAATTTTGAACTATTCAATTACCCTTCGGTTGTTCTCAACGATTCGCGAACCATTATATGTAAATAGATACATATATATACTATAACTTGAAAACGTAACAAAGTTTTAATTGCATGATACCATACATTAAACTTATTGGTTTATATATCTATTTGAATATATATGATTTCAAGTTATTTAGTAAACGATAGTAACATTCGTTTATTGATTCGATTGATATTTAGATAAGTTAACTAAAGCGTTTAAGATGAACCAGTAAAACACTAATTTGATAAAGTATTTTCAAATTGCTACAGTACCCAAAATGCTACAGTGTTTTCGAAAATCACTATTTGCTACAGTAAAATTGACTTTGCTACAGTGAATTGCTACAGTAAAAATTGACTTTGCTACAGTAACTTTGCTACAGTAAAATACTATTTTAAAAATGTATTTTAACAAATAGTGAGACGATGATTTATAGAAGTAAATGACCAAAATACTCGAAAGTTTAAGATATACTTTGAGTGGTATAGTTTAGGAATAATTTAAGGCTATATTTTAACAAAGGTACGAGTCACGAAAAGTAAAATGCAAGTTTTCTCAGCGTACGAAAGGACATTCGAGAAACCGGAACCGGGACATAAGTCAAGTAACAACGTACGACTTATCGGAACAAAAGTTACAAGTCAACTATGCATGTGAATTTAATATAATATATAATTAATTATTTAAATTATATATATTATATATTTATTTTATATTATGTCGACAAGCTAGGAGCCAAAACAATGTGAGCTGTCCCTGGTCCTCATGCGAGTCGCATGGCCAGAAGGCCATTTCCATGCGAGTCGCATGACTCCAGATTTCAGGCCACATCTATAAATTCCAGTGTTTTCGCTCGATTTAAATCACACACATACATAAATATATATATACTCCGTAATATTATTTATTATTTATTTATTATTATTATTATTATTATTATTATTATTATTATTATTATTATTATTATTATTATTATTATTATTATTAAGATTAAGATTAATATTAATCTATTATTATTAGTATTATACCTAAAATACTACGACGAGGTCATGAGCGTGTCACTTTCAAAATATGTTTTCAAGCGGGATAGAGTTAAGGAAATTATGGGTTATTGCCATGGAGGTTATGGGTAATGTTCGGGGGTATTTTTGTGAATCAAACCTCGTGTTTATCATCTCCGATGCGTCTACGTGCTTTCCTGCAATAATGTATATCAATATTAAACGGTGAGTTCATTTGATCCCTTTTTACATATATTTTTGGGCTGAGAATACATGCGCTGTTTTATAAACTGTTTTACTAAATGGATACAAATACTAAAACCGATTTTGTGTGAGTTCATTGATCCCTTTTTATACATATTTTTGGGCTGAGAATACATGCGCTGTTTTATGAAATGAATACAAAAACTAAAACTGAATTGTGTGAGTTTCATATGATCCCTTTTACCCTTTACATTTTTGGGCTGAGAATACATGCAAATGCTTTATTAACTATTTTACAATAATTATATGCGTGAGTTTCATTTGCTCCCTTTTTAATTGCTTTTGCAATCTATATTTTTGGGCTGAGAATACATACACTTTAATTTAAACGCAATGGATACAAGTTACATACTAAATTCTACACCGAGTTTGAACCGAAAATCCCTTAGCTTTGGTAACTAGTAACTGCCAGTTATAAGAACTGGTGGGCGCGAGTAGTTGTATATGGATCCATAGGGCTTGATATCCCCGTCCGAGCTAGAGCACTAGCCTTTTAACGGACGTATGCTATTTGAGAAGCGTACACGTTGGTTTGCGTGTATTATTAAGATGATTATACAAAGGGTACAAATTATATAAGCATTAAAGTTTAGTTACCAGGGTGCTCAATTTTGTAGAACCGATTGATAAACGTTTCGGATGAAACAACTGAAATCTTGTGATCCACCTTTTATGTAAAACCTATTGATAAACGTTTCGGATGAAACAACTGAAATCTTGTGATCCACCTTTTATGTAAAACCTATTGATAAACGTTTTGAATAAAACAACTGAACTTTTGTAATCCACATTGATATACGGATTATGTGTAATATTAAAACTATGAACTCACCAACCTTTGTGTTGACACTTGTTAGCATGTTTATTCTCAGGATTCTAGAAGTCTTCCGCTGTTTGCTTATACGTGATACAAGATATGTGCTTGGAGTCATACATGCTATATACAAGAAACTTGCATTCACCAAACCATTACCATGTATCTTATTTTGACTGTATTGTCAACAGATGTATTATTGTAAACCATTTAAATGGTGATTGTCTATACGTAGAAATCATCAGATGTTAAAAACCTGGAATTTATATATTCATTTATGAAATACCTTTTCAAACGAATACAATGTTACAAAATGTATCACATAGAGGTCAAATACCTCGCAATGAAATCAATGAATGACGTGTTCGTCCATATGGATTTGGAGCGATCGTCACAGTTGGTATCAGAGCGTTGGTCTTAGCGAACCAGAATTTGCATTAGTGTGTCTAACCGGTTATTGTTAGGATACATTAGTGAGTCTGGACTTCGACCATGTCTGCATGATAAAAGTTGTTGCTTATAATTTTTGTTTTGTTAGAAATTACCTGCTTATCATTCCTTGTGTGGAAAATTACCTGCTTATCATTTGTAGTCTAGACACACCTTATTGCATGGATTGCATGACTAGTGTATAGACAAAATGAATATCTTAGCGTATCTGTTACTGTTACCTTTACTTGACAGTTTCCGAAAGTTTCTCCATAATTTACGGATCCTTTGTACTATATAAAGGTATTCTATGTAATTAAAATATCATCCGATATCCGAAAATCATTTCACATCGAAAATTATTTATCTAACCGTGTAAGATGAATTCTGCAAGTAATTCGAGTTCTTCGGATTCCGATATGAATTTTCACCTGAGTTCCGAAAGCAGTGTAACCGGAATGAATCAACCAATCAGTCATCACCAATTCTGGATGAATTGGGGATGGGTTCGTAATCAACTTAATCAATGGAGACAAGAGGAAGGCGATCCTTTCCACCAACCGAATTCACCTCTTGGTGAGGAACCTGAGGCACTTACCGGCGAACCCGTTAGAAACACTATATTTACCCTAATTTCCAGGATATTTCGCAACGATTATATGATAACTAGAATTTTAAACTTTATTCATCCCTCGTACCAACCGCCAATCATCCCGGAATAATAGAAGAAGTTAACGAGCTTCGCGCTCGAGTTGTGGCTTTGGAGAATATGATGCACAATTTGCAGGCATCACAGGCAGCACCGGTAGCACCACCAGTACCAGCAGCACAACCAACAACAGTACCAGTACCACCAACAACAACATCCGCACCGGAAACCTCAACCTCACAATCTGTTCCACGAGTATCAACCTCATATGCACCGTAGGCACCGAAGAATACTAATAACCATAAACGATGAAGTATTGATTCATAACTTCATTGGAGAAATATCCTGTGGCGATTATGTAATCTCTAATATAGGAGAGATTATTCGTTTCTAGTTCCAACCGAAAATCAAATGAGTTTAATAACTCGTTAAATCTATATTACATCTGAAGGAAATATACATACATATATTTTCATAAAGATTGTAATTAAAAACTATTCTGTACAAACAGTTAATGGTGAGAATATTTTAACGGGTAGGTAATACCCTAGAAATATATAAATTTCACATTAATATGTTATACTATACACTCTTCGATTCTGATTCAACAATCATTAATTATACTGTTCAAACCTACAAGATATACGTATCCATTCACCCAAGAACAACCGTTTCCATACGAACTCGATTACATATTCTAATTTCGACCGATCAAAATCCAAGTCAAGATTGAACGAGAAGACAAACCAACTACACGATATCTACGAGAAGAAAGATTTGTACTTATAATCATATATCTGGAAAGCTCTCGAAACCTAAGTAAAACTTTAACACGTATCTGTGATAAATCCTTCGGCATTATTATTACTGAAAATAACCTTGCAATTCCTTTTTAAAAGTATCCAGTATTATCACCCATTCAACTAGTCAACGATGACCTTTCAGACTTATAACTTTGGCATATACGTTTTTATTACTGGGGAACCTTTTATGTTCCACCATATTAGCAGTAAATGTACCAGCGACTCCGTCACTCTGCTATTTGAATCTCTCCGGAAATCACTATATATACATTGAAACCCTGTCATGTACTCATCCACATCTTGTAACAATAGTTGCCATTCCAACTATCGGAAATTTGCAATCAGTATTTTGAAATCTTGCAGCACGTCTACGCCAACAGTTATATGTGTACATATAACGTCTACCTCCTCGAATTACATACTTCGAATGTGAAGTTTCCGAAATACACCTCAAACTATGAAACTAGTTCTCTGAAATTGGAACAATGCTGATGAAGCAGCAAAAACTGTAAACGACCTTAACAGTCAAAAGTTTGATGATAAAGAATAGTATGGTGGTAAAGCTGAGAAAAAGAGAAGGTTTAAAATTGGAAAACGGATTGAGCAAAGTATGAAAGAGGCTGTGGATAAATCACAAGGACGAAACCTGTCTTCAAAGAATCCAAATGATTCAGTATCAGTTGAAGCCATTAACGAATACCTTGCTTCCGAATCTAAACCCTTGCGGACAATATTCTTCATCATCCTCTGATATTAGAAATTCTAAGATATCATCGTATCTTTCATTATAAATATCCTCCATATTTTTGGAGATAATTTCATAATCATTCTTATCGAAAATCAATTTTCTCTTTACGATATCTGTGTTACACCATAAAAGAAACTATTTTAGTTTCTAAATTTTGAAACTTTCAAGTTTAAAATATAAATATTTTGAAGTAATATTGGGAATTGAAGCATGAGTTAATATAATATAATGACACTTGATCAACGTGATTATATTACAGTAAGTCATGCTGAGTTTCTAATGAAACGTGATAAAGGTTCACATATCATACCCTCATAATGAACCATGTTACATAACTCTTTTATTCTATATAATCTCTAAATATATCAAGAAAATATTTTCTTAATGATTCGGTCTTTTTCGAGGTATTCTGGTAATTTGACAAGTCAGATTGTACTATTACCATTTTTTTTTAAAACATTAATTATGTTCATTCCGAAATTCATACCTACGAATTCTGGACCATTATTCGCTTGATTTAAAGTCGGGAAGATAAAACAAAAGCATGAAGCTTCAAAATATCAATGGGAGTATATATAAGTAAATCGGAGAGAGTATTAACTGTGGATGTCAATAATTATGGAAAGACAGAAGCAGAGACATCGAAATATAAGGGAAGATATAAAACCCAACAACTACCCAGAAATTACAAACCGTGTATATCAATGCGTATAGCAATATAAAGACACGGGAGAATGAAAAATACTATAACCCCAAGGTAATGGTAGAAGAAAATAACTTCCTCCGGTGGTAGATGAAAAAGAAGAATGACAGATATGAAAGTTAGGAGTATATCAAGAATCAGAACTGGATGAAGCATTTTTTTTACAATCTTTTGAAAATAGGAAATGAGGAAGAAGATGTAAGAGTGATGAAAATAATGAAACGGAAGAGGTCAATTTATAGCGAAATATCAAACATAGCAATCGAAGCAAATTACGCATTTAATCAAAAGAAATCTTAATTTCCTTAAATTTCGAAGAATCAAATCTTATTTAGATTATGAATATTTTCTATTCCTTAAATTATGGAAATCAATCGTTAATACGTCAAGAGTTAAGACGAATCTCTATTCTTCATTTCACTCTTTTACGATAACTTCTCTCATACGCTTCGAAAAATCGGATTGTTTTATCCATATTATTTAACGGTGATAAAACTCTATTTATCTACACATATACGGCATGAAAACATTTTTATTGTTAGCCATGACGACCTCACTCAAATTTCGGGACGAAATTTCTTTAACGGGTAGGTACTGTGATGACCCGGAAATTTCGACTAAATTTAAACTTAATCTTAAATGATTAATGATTTCGACACGATAAGCAAAGCCTATGAAGTTGAATCTCAAAATTTTGAACTATTCAATTACCCTTCGGTTGTTCTCAACGATTCGCGAACCATTATATGTAAATAGATACATATATATACTATAACTTGAAAACGTAACAAAGTTTTAATTGCATGATACCATACATTAAACTTATTGGTTTATATATCTATTTGAATATATATGATTTCAAGTTATTTAGTAAACGATAGTAACATTCGTTTATTGATTCGATTGATATTTAGATAAGTTAACTAAAGCGTTTAAGATGAACCAGTAAAACACTAATTTGATAAAGTATTTTCAAATTGCTACAGTACCCAAAATGCTACAGTGTTTTCGAAAATCACTATTTGCTACAGTAAAATTGACTTTGCTACAGTGAATTGCTACAGTAAAAATTGACTTTGCTACAGTAACTTTGCTACAGTAAAACGCTATTTTAAAAATGTATTTTAACAAATAGTGAGACGATGATTTATAGAAGTAAATGACCAAAATACTCGAAAGTTTAAGATATACTTTGAGTGGTATAGTTTAGGAATAATTTAAGGCTATATTTTAACAAAGGTACGAGTCACGAAAAGTAAAATGCAAGTTTTCTCAGCGTACGAAAGGACATTCGAGAAACCGGAACCGGGACATAAGTCAAGTAACAACGTACGACTTATCGGAACAAAAGTTACAAGTCAACTATGCATGTGAATTTAATATAATATATAATTAATTATTTAAATTATATATATTATATATTTATTTTATATTATGTCGACAAGCTAGGAGCCAAAACAATGTGAGCTGTCCCTGGTCCTCATGCGAGTCGCATGGCCAGAAGGCCATTTCCATGCGAGTCGCATGACTCCAGATTTCAGGCCACATCTATAAATTCCAGTGTTTTCGCTCGATTTAAATCACACACATACATAAATATATATATACTCCGTAATATTATTTATTATTTATTTATTATTATTATTATTATTATTATTATTATTATTATTATTATTATTATTATTATTATTATTATTATTATTATTATTATTATTATTATTATTATTATTAAGATTAATATTAATCTATTATTATTAGTATTATACCTAAAATACTACGACGAGGTCATGAGCGTGTCACTTTCAAAATATGTTTTCAAGCGGGATAGAGTTAAGGAAATTATGGGTTATTGCCATGGAGGTTATGGGTAATGTTCGGGGGTATTTTTGTGAATCAAACCTCGTGTTTATCATCTCCGATGCGTCTACGTGCTTTCCTGCAATAATGTATATCAATATTAAACGGTGAGTTCATTTGATCCCTTTTTACATATATTTTTGGGCTGAGAATACATGCGCTGTTTTATAAACTGTTTTACTAAATGGATACAAATACTAAAACTGATTTTGTGTGAGTTCATTGATCCCTTTTTATACATATTTTTGGGCTGAGAATACATGCGCTGTTTTATGAAATGAATACAAAAACTAAAACTGAATTGTGTGAGTTTCATATGATCCCTTTTACCCTTTACATTTTTGGGCTGAGAATACATGCAAATGCTTTATTAACTATTTTACAATAATTATATGCGTGAGTTTCATTTGCTCCCTTTTTAATTGCTTTTGCAATCTATATTTTTGGGCTGAGAATACATACACTTTAATTTAAACGCAATGGATACAAGTTACATACTAAATTCTACACCGAGTTTGAACCGAAAATCCCTTAGCTTTGGTAACTAGTAACTGCCAGTTATAAGAACTGGTGGGCGCGAGTAGTTGTATATGGATCCATAGGGCTTGATATCCCCGTCCGAGCTAGAGCACTAGCCTTTTAACGGACGTATGCTATTTGAGAAGCGTACACGTTGGTTTGCGTGTATTATTAAGATGATTATACAAAGGGTACAAATTATATAAGCATTAAAGTTTAGTTACCAGGGTGCTCAATTTTGTAGAACCGATTGATAAACGTTTCGGATGAAACAACTGAAATCTTGTGATCCACCTTTTATGTAAAACCTATTGATAAACGTTTCGGATGAAACAACTGAAATCTTGTGATCCACCTTTTATGTAAAACCTATTGATAAACGTTTTGAATAAAACAACTGAACTTTTGTAATCCACATTGATATACGGATTATGTGTAATATTAAAACTATGAACTCACCAACCTTTGTGTTGACACTTGTTAGCATGTTTATTCTCAGGATTCTAGAAGTCTTCCGCTGTTTGCTTATACGTGATACAAGATATGTGCTTGGAGTCATACATGCTATATACAAGAAACTTGCATTCACCAAACCATTACCATGTATCTTATTTTGACTGTATTGTCAACAGATGTATTATTGTAAACCATTTAAATGGTGATTGTCTATACGTAGAAATCATCAGATGTTAAAAACCTGGAATTTATATATTCATTTATGAAATACCTTTTCAAACGAATACAATGTTACAAAATGTATCACATAGAGGTCAAATACCTCGCAATGAAATCAATGAATGACGTGTTCGTCCATATGGATTTGGAGCGATCGTCACACATAAGCTGCTCCAGTTGAGTCACATCATTTGCTATGTCAAGTCAAACACGAAAATAACAAACTCAAATCCAACAATTTTTTAATAATCAAAAGTCACATCATTTCCCTAAACCATACTCGTAACAGGTTGACATTTGCTTGAAATTTAAAGCGTCCGTGCATTTCATTGAGGGGATGATTCTCACACACACTTTTTTAATCCTCACACACCAATTGAATATTATTAGAAGAGTAAAAGGTTAAAATAGGTGTGTGAGAATCAAAAAAGTGTGTGTGAGAATCACCCCCCATTTCATTGTGGGGATTTTATATGAAAATATTGAAGCGTCCGTTACTTTTGAATAAACACTTTTTTATCCACTGTTAAATTTGATTAGCTGTCATTAAAAAATACTTAAGCGTCTTACTTTTGAATAGATAGTTATATTCTAACATCATGTTTCTTCTATCTTACAAAAGTGGTATGCAAATTCGTAGTGAACAACTTATATTCTAACATGTTTCTATCTTACAAAAGTTCTCTACAAATTCGTAGTGAACATATCACATCACTTAGATTTTCAATAGTAACAAAAACAAAAAAAAAAAAAAAAAAATTGAACAAAAACAAAATTATAACCATATTTTATCCACGGTTAAATTTGATTAGCTGTCATTTAAAAATACTTAAGCGTCTTACTTTTGAATAGATAGTTATATTCTAACATCATGTTTCTTCTATCTTACAAAAGTGGTATGCAAATTCGCAGTGAACAACTTATATTCTAACATGTTTCTATCTTACAAAAGTTCTCTACAAATTCGTAGTGAACATATCACATCACTTAGATTTTCAATAGTAACAAAAACCAAAAAAAAAAAAAAAAAAACAAACAAAAACAGTAATAGTATCTCAAAAGAAATTGGCGTTAAAAAAATAATGCCATTGCCCGGGCTTGAACCCGTGACCTCTCATTAAACCAACACCCTTCCAAACCACCAGACAGTCCTTGTTTTACTAATTTAAACACAATTTAATTACTTATAACCCGTTCTCTGTTTCAAGTCCGATTAGCCCAATCACACTTGGCCCAACAACATATACACGACCCAACACTTAGCCCAACTGGTGCAGTTATTAGTTGAAAAAGAAAAATAAACCGTAGTAGCCAAGATTCGAGCTCAAGACCACTCGTTAACCCAACAACACTCCAAACCATTCCGCTATTTCTTCTTTTCTGATTTAGTATCCAACCTATACTATGTACTAATATATCTATCTATTTTCTTCTTCTTTTTCTAAAATAAAATTCCTGTATTCTTTCTTCTTCTCATCATCGTAAGCATGGCCTCATACTTCATCATTCATAATCATAATCATAATTATCGTTATCATAATTTAACCGTCATCCTCTACATCTAAACCTTGCTTGCGATTATCACTTCATCACCATTAACATCATCATTTTCACCGAACACAAGAAGGTGCAGCAGCGGTAGCAGGAAGCTGTAGTGACCCGAACTTTTTCATGTTTATATATATATTAAATGAAATTGTTATTTAAATGATTAAGTGTTTCTAACATGTTAAGCAATCAAACTTGTTAAGACTTGATTAATTGAAATAGGTTTTATATAGACAATTGACCACCCAAGTTGACTGGTGATTCACGAACGTTAAAACTTGTAAAAACTATATGATGACATATATATGGATACATATATAGTTAACATGATATTATGATAAGTAAACATATCATTAAGTATATTAACAATGAACTACATATGTAAAAACAAGACTACTAACTTAATGATTTTGAAACGAGACATATATGTAACGATTATCGTTGTAACGACATTTAATGTATATATATATCATATTAAGAGATATTCATACATCATAATATCATGATAATATAATAATTTAAAATCTCATTTGATATTATAAACATTGGGTTAACAACATTTAACAAGATCGTTAACCTAAAGGTTTCAAAACAACACTTACATGTAACGACTAACGATGACTTAACGACTCAGTTAAAATGTATATACATGTAGTGTTTTAATATGTATTCATACACTTTTGAAAGACTTCAAGACACTTATCAAAATACTTCTACTTAACAAAAATGCTTACAATTACATCCTCGTTCAGTTTCATCAACAATTCTACTCGTATGCACCCGTATTCGTACTCGTACAATACACAGCTTTTAGATGTATGTACTATTGGTATATACACTCCAATGATCAGCTCTTAGCAGCCCATGTGAGTCACCTAACACATGTGGGAACCATCATTTGGCAACTAGCATGAAATATCTCATAAAATTACAAAAATATGAGTAATCATTCATGACTTATTTACATGAAAACAAAATTACATATCCTTTATATCTAATCCATACACCAATGACCAAAAACACCTACAAACACTTTCATTCTTCAATTTTATTCATCTAATTGATCTCTCTCAAGTTCTATCTTCAAGTTCTAAGTGTTCTTCATAAATTCCAAAAGTGCTAGTTTCATAAAATCAAGAATACTTCCAAGATTGCAAGTTTACTTCCAAGTTTTCTAAATCCATTCCAAGTAATCATCCAAGATCAAGAAACCTTTGTTACTTACAGTAGGTTGTCTTTCTAATACAAGGTAATAATCATATTCAAACTTTAATTCAATTTCTATAACTATAACAATCTTATTTCGAGTGGAAATCTTACTTGAAATTGTTTTCGTGTCATGATTCTGCTTCAAGAACTTTTAAGCCATCCAAGGATCCTTTGAAGCTAGATCTATTTTTCTCATTTCCAGTAGGTTTATCCAAGGAACTTGAGGTAGTAATGATGTTCATAACATCATTCGATTCATACATATAAAGCTATCTTATTCGAAGGTTTAAACTTGTAATCACTAGAACATAGTTTAGTTAATTCTAAACTTGTTCGCAAATAAAAGTTAATCCTTCTAACGTGACTTTTAAAATCAACTAAACACATGTTCTTTATCTATATGATATGCTAACTTAATGATTTAAAACCTGGAAACACGAAAACACCGTAAAACCGGATTTACGCCGTCGTAGTAACACCGCGGGCTGTTTTGGGTTAGTTAATTAAAAACTATGATAAACTTTGATTTAAAAGTTGTTATTCTGAGAAAATGATTTTTATTATGAACATGAAACTATATCCAAAAATCATGGTTAAACTCAAAGTGGAAGTATGTTTTCTAAAATGGTCATCTAGACGTCGTTCTTTCGACTAAAATGACTACCTTTACAAAAATGACTTGTAACTTATTTTTCCGACTATAAACCTATACCTTTTCTATTTAGATTCATAAAATAGAGTTCAATATGAAACCATAGCAATTTGATTCACTCAAAACGGATTTAAAATGAAGAAGTTATGGGTAAAACAAGATTGGATAATTTTTCTCATTTTAGCTACGTGAAAATTGGTAAGAAATCTATTTCAACCATAACTTAATCAACTTGTATTGTATATTATGTAATCTTGAGATACCATAGACACGTATACAATGTTTCGACCTATCATGTCGACACATCTATATATATTTCGGAACAACCATAGACACTCTATATGTGAATGTTGGAGTTAGCTATACAGGGTTGAGGTTGATTCCAAAATATATATAGTTTGAGTTGTGATCAATACTGAGATACGTATACACTGGGTCGTGGATTGATTCAAGATAATATTTATCGATTTATTTCTGTACATCTAACTGTGGACAACTAGTTGTAGGTTACTAACGATGACAGCTGACTTAATAAACTTAAAACATCAAAATATATTAAAAGTGTTGTAAATATATTTTGAACATACTTTGATATATATGTATATATTGTTATAGGTTCGTGAATCAACCAGTGGCCAAGTCTTACTTCCCGACGAAGTAAAAATCTGTGAAAGTGAGTTATAGTCCCACTTTTAAAATCTAATATTTTTGGGATGAGAATACATGCAGGTTTTATAAATGATTTACAAAATAGACACAAGTACGTGAAACTACATTCTATGGTTGAATTATCGAAATCGAATATGCCCCTTTTTATTAAGTCTGGTAATCTAAGAATTAGGGAACAGACACCCTAATTGACGCGAATCCTAAAGATAGATCTATTGGGCCTAACAAACCCCATCCAAAGTACCGGATGATTTAGTACTTCGAAATTTATATCATATCCGAAGGGTGTCCCGGAATGATGGGGATATTCTTATATATGCATCTTGTTAATGTCGGTTACCAGGTGTTCACCATATGAATGATTTTTATCTCTATGTATGGGATGTGTGTTGAAATATGAAATCTTGTGGTCTATTATTATGATTTGATATATATAGGTTAAACCTATAACTCACCAACATTTTTGTTGACGTTTTAAGCATGTTTATTCTCAGGTGATTATTAAGAGCTTCCGCTGTCGCATACTTAAATAAGGACGAGATTTGGAGTCCATGCTTGTATGATATTGTGTAAAAACTGCATTCAAGAAACTTATTTTGTTGTAACATATTTGTATTGTAAACCATTATGTAATGGTCGTGTGTAAACAGGATATTTTAGATTATCATTATTTGATAATCTACGTAAAGCTTTTTAAACCTTTATTTATGAAATAAAGGTTATGGTTTGTTTTAAAAATGAATGCAGTCTTTGAAAAACGTCTCATATATAGGTCAAAACCTCGCAACGAAATCAATTAATATGGAACGTTTTTAATCAATAAGAACGGGACATTTCAGAAGCAACTAATCCCAAGTGGATTTCTGGCCCGTTTTAATGATTTAAATTAGGGCTTATCACCTATTTGCCCATTTTTTTTTACCCCTTTCTGAGGTGGAAGCCTAAATTTTTTTTTTGAGAATTTGCCCGCGCAAGGCGCAAGGATCATTATTCCTCGCAACCTTGCGACTTGCGCATTTGCGTACAAATGCAAGGCGCAAGGTTCATGACTTGCGTCCTTGCGTCCTTGCGCCTTATCAGGATGGATTTTTTCTGATTTCTGGATAAGATTTTGTTAGATTTTTTGTACCTTTACGGATAAGATTTTGTACCTGTGTATTTATTGAGGCTAGAACTCCAGATAACCAATTTCATTTCACTTCATTTCTAAATAGATCATGTCATTAGAGCATCGTTAAGGTACACTTTTATCTATTTTTTCACTAATTTTTGTATTAATGAGCTGTAGTAATGATGAAGCATTTGTTGTTCATGTATGTTGTGGGGGTAATTTTGAATTTGTTAACAACATACCTATGTATCTGCCTCTTGATTGTTTTAGAACCCGATTAAAACTACCACTTGCTCCACAAAAACCAATAAATCGAAGAGTATTGTTAAGGAAAGTTCTTAAAAAAATTGATTTGCCACCTAATGCACCTGTTTCGCTAAGATATATTGATAATAATCATATTTTTGATATTACTGATGATCATGAAGATTTTTTTGAGTTTTTAAAACACGCTGTCTCAAATGAGCCTATTGATATTTATGTTGTCGACAAAGTAAGAATGTTTCAACCCCAACAAAATCCACAAACACACCATCTCCAACAAAAGCAAGAAACACTCCAGCCCCAACAAAATCCACAAACACACCATCTTCAACAAAACCTCCGAATACTCGAGTCTCAACCAAACAAACAAACACACAATCTGCAAGAAGAACAGGCTGAAATACACAATTCCGAACCAAACCTCGAAACACACCATTTGGAAGAAGAACAGGCTGAAATACCACCTCCAAACACAGAAGAATTTGATTTCTTCAACCATGGCTCCGAGAACATGTGTAAAATAAAAAAAATAGAGAACCCGTTTATACCTGTTGTTGCGTCTAGTGAATCGGATGAAGCAAGTGACGAGGAAGATGAAGATGAAGAAGATGAAGAAAAACAAGATTTATTCTGGAATATGCCAACTCTACACAGTCAGCAAGATGAAGAAAACCCAGAATTTACGACCCCAAATCCAATCACGTATCAGGTATCTGATTTGGTCAAAGTTCGTCAAACGTTTTCGAACAAGGAAGAATTCCTAAACCAGCTATTTACAAAATGCCTTGAAGAAAACTTTCAAATAAAGCCTGTAAAGTCGGACAAATCTTGGTACACCGCTAAATGTGTGTTGCCAAATTGTGAGTGGAAATGTAGTGCATACAAAATAAGACACACTGAAAACTTTATGGTTAAGAAGTTGCATGACGTACATACATGTTCACGCACACAAATTATGGGAAACAATAAACATGCTACTAAAAAGGTGTTGGGTAGTATTCTTATGGATTCGTTCAAGGCTGCAAATCGAGAGTATAAACCAAAAGATATACGTGATGATGTAGCCAATCGGTTTAGAGTGAGCATATCATACAATCAAGCATGGAGGGCCAAGTGTCAAGCAATAGAGATGTTACGTGGCAGTAGTGATGACTCCTTTAGAATGCTTCCAATTTACCTTCATAACCTTAAGATCCACAACCCGAGAACCATCACCAATTTGGTTACCGACAAAGAAAATAAATTTGTGATGTGTTACATGTCCATTGGCGTAGTTGTAAGTAAATATATATTAGCAAAAACCAATTAAAATATGTAAACCATACGCAAGGACGCAAGATTCACCTTGCGCCTACGGGTACGCAAAGACGCAAGTCACATCTTGCGCCTGGCAGTAAAGACGCAAGGACGCATGGATTGACTTGCGCCTAGTGGGCGCAAGACAAAAGAATGTGTCTTGCGCCTTGTGGGTGTATGGGGCATCATTAATAATAATTGATTTACTGTGAAAATTCCATGCAGATTCGATCATTCGTGCAACATGTTCGCCCGATAATCATCGTCGATGCTGCACATTTAAAGGGTGGGTACCTGGGTACTAATTTAGTTGCTGTTGCGATGGATGACAATAATGGAATTTTGCCATTGGCTTATGGAATTGGTGAAGGCGAGACAAACAGTGTTTGGTCATGGTTTTTTGGCAACCTAAGAGATCATTTAATGAGTTATGGTATGGTTGATCGTATGTCAGAGATTACTTTTATTTCTGATCGTGCTGCTTCAATAGCACACGGCATTGCAAATGTGTTTCCGGAAGTGTTTCACGCTCATTGCGCACGTCATTTATTCATGAACATCAAAACTAAATCCAACAAGATGAAATTCTTCGAATGGCACTATTGAAAAATGGTTAAGGCTTACCGTGCGTCGGATTTTCAGGATCATCTTGATGTATTTCGAAGGAGATTGAAAGCGTATTATAAAGTGCTATGTGAGGATGGTATCAATAGATGGTCCAGAAGTCAATCTACTCATATTAGGTATTCATACCTTACAAGCAACAGTGTAGAGTCTATAAACTCTCTATCAAGACATGCTCGTAAACTACCCGTTTGCATGTTGTTGGAATTTTTTCGTTGTTCAATACAGGATTGGTATTTCAAACATCGCAACAAATCAGTTAGTCTTACTTCACCGGTTACTCCATATGTTGAATGTAAACTAGCCAAGAGGACGGACAAATCAAGAAGATGGCGAGCATTTCCATCGACAAACGATCTAATAGAGGTACATGATGGGCGAAAAAATGGGTTTGTTAATCTACAAGATAAAACTTGTTCATGTGGTCAATGGCAATTATCAGGCATACCTTGCGGTCATGTGATTGCATCAGCACGACTCTTCGGAGTGGAGGATATTAGTTGTTATGTATCACATTGGTTCACCTCTCAAACATACATAAATACGTATTCCGAACACATTCTTCCTCTCCCCCATCGGTCTGAATGGTCGGATCCGGGACCCGGGATTTTGCAATTTGTACACCCCCCAGTTCTAAAGAAAAGACAACCTGGACGTCCTAAAGGTAAAAAACGCATTCCTTTAAAAGGTGAAGAAACTACAAAAAAGTAAGAACTTGTAGTTGTTGCAACGAACCAGGTCATTCTCGATCAACATTCCCAGCTGCTTATGACCGAACAGGTGAATCAACTTCTCAACGGTCGAGAAACACAACCTCAAAGTCGAAAGAGACAGTCGAACCATCTCAAGCTTATCAATCTCAATTTTATCCAACGTACAATTTAGGTAGTAATTAGTTACCGGAATAAGTTTATTTTCAGGAACATTTTAAGGTGTGATTTCGTCCATTGTTGTAATATTGCTCAATTTTTATTTTATGATGTGATTTCGTGTGTTATTTCATATGTTAAATACTATATGTTGTAAAAAACAGGCGCAAGGTCTGATACTAAACAAGGAGCATGGTCGCAAGAAACACCTTGCGCCTGATACTAAACAGGGCGCAAGGACGCAAGAAGCACCTTGCGCAGACTACTAAAACAAAGCGCAAGGACGCAAGATGCTACTTGCGCCTGATGCTAAACACGAGGCGCAAGGTCGCAAGAAGCACCTTGCGCCCTCGACCACAATGAGACGCAAGGTGAAATGTCCCGTTCTTATTGATTAAAAACGTTCCATATTAATTGATTTCGTTGCGAGGTTTTGACCTCTATATGAGACGTTTTTCAAAGACTGCATTCATTTTTAAAACAAACCATAACCTTTATTTCATAAATAAAGGTTTAAAAAGCTTTACGTAGATTATCAAATAATGATAATCTAAAATATCCTGTTTACACACGACCATTACATATGGTTTACAATACAAATATGTTACATCGAAATCAGTTTCTTGAATGCAGTTTTTACACAATATCATACAAATATGGACTCCAAATCTTGTCCTTATTTTAGTATGCAACAGCGGAAGCTCTTAATATTCACCTGAGAATAAACATGCTTTAAACGTCAACAAAAATGTTGGTGAGTTATAGGTTTAACCTATATATATCAAATCGTAACAATAGACCACAAGATTTCATATTTCAATACACATCCCATACATAGAGATAAAAATCATTCATATGGTGAACACCTGGTAACCGACATTAACAAGATGCATATATAAGAATATCCCCATCATTCCGGGACACCCTTCGGATATGATATAAATTTCGAAGTACTAAAGCATCCGGTACTTTGGATGGGGTTTGTTAGGCCCAATAGATCTATCTTTAGGATTCGCGTCAATTAGGGTGTCTGTTCCCTAATTCTCAGATTACCAGACTTAATAAAAAGGGGCATATTCGATTTCGATAATTCAACCATAGAATGTAGTTTCACGTACTTGTGTCTATTTTGTAAATCATTTATAAAACCTGCATGTATTCTCATCCCAAAAATATTAGATTTTAAAAGTGGGACTATAACTCACTTTCACAGATTTTTACTTCGTCGGGAAGTAAGACTTGGCCACTGGTTGATTCACGAACCTATAACAATATATACATATATATCAAAGTATGTTCAAAATATATTTACAACACTTTTAATATATTTTGATGTTTTAAGTTTATTAAGTCAGCTGTCCTCGTTAGTAACCTACAACTAGTTGTCCACAGTTAGATGTACAGAAATAAATCGATAAATATTATCTTGAATCAATCCACGACCCAGTGTATACGTATCTCAGTATTGATCACAACTCAAACTATATATATTTTGGAATCAACCTCAACCCTGTATAGCTAACTCCAACATTCACATATAGAGTGTCTATGGTTGTTCCGAAATATATATAGATGTGTCGACATGATAGGTCGAAACATTGTATACGTGTCTATGGTATCTCAAGATTACATAATATATAATACAAGTTGATTAAGTTATGGTTGGAATAGATTTGTTACCAATTTTCACGTAGCTAAAATGAGAAAAATTATCCAATCTTGTTTTACCCATAACTTCTTCATTTTAAATCCGTTTTGAGTGAATCAAATTGCTATGGTTTCATATTGAACTCTATTTTATGAATCTAAACAAAAAAATTATAGGTTTCTAGTCGGAAAAATAAGTTACAAGTCGTTTTTGTAAAGGTAGTCATTTCAGTCGAAAGAACGACGTCTAGATGACCATTTTAGAAAACATACTTCCACTTTGAGTTTAACCATAATTTTTGGATATAGTTTCATGTTCATAATAAAAATCATTTTCTCAGAATAACAACTTTTAAATCAAAGTTTATCATAGTTTTTAATTAACTAACCCAAAACAGCTCGCGGTGTTACTACGACGGCGTAAATCCGGTTTTACGGTGTTTTTCGTGTTTCCAGGTTTTAAATCATTAAGTTAGCATATCATATAGATATAGAACATGTGTTTAGTTGATTTTAAAAGTCAAGTTAGAAGGATTAACTTTTGTTTGCGAACAAGTTTAGAATTAACTAAACTATGTTCTAGTGATTACAAGTTTAAACCTTCGAATAAGATAGCTTTATATGTATGAATCGAATGATGTTATGAACATCATTACTACCTTAAGTTCCTTGGATGAACCTACTGGAAAAGAGAAAAATTGATCTAGCTTCAATGGATCCTTGGATGGCTCAAAGTTCTTGAAGCAAAATCATGACACGAAAACAAGTTCAAGTAAGATCATCACTTGAAATAAGATTGTTATAGTTATAGAAATTGAACCAAAGTTTGAATATGATTATTACCTTGTATTAGAATGATAACCTACTGTAAGAAACAAAGATTTCTTGAGGTTGGGTGATCACCTTACAAGATTGGAAGTGAGCTAGCAATCTTGAAAGTATTCTTGATTTTATGAAACTAGAACTTTTGAAATTTATGAAGAACACTTAGAACTTGAAGATAGAACTTGAGAGAGATCAATTAGATGAAGAAAATTGAAGAATGAAAGTGTTTGTAGGTGTTTTTGGTCGTTGGTGTATGGATTAGATATAAAGGATATGTAATTTTGTTTTCATGTAAATAAGTCATGAATGATTACTCATATTTTTGTAATTTTATGAGATATTTCATGCTAGTTGCCAAATGATGGTTCCCACATGTGTTAGGTGACTCACATGGGCTGCTAAGAGCTGATCATTGGAGTGTATATACCAATAGTACATACATCTAAAAGCTGTGTATTGTACGAGTACGAATACGGGTGCATACGAGTAGAATTGTTGATGAAACTGAACGAGGATGTAATTGTAAGCATTTTTGTTAAGTAGAAGTATTTTGATAAGTGTCTTGAAGTCTTTCAAAAGTGTATGAATACATATTAAAACACTACATGTATATACATTTTAACTGAGTCGTTAAGTCATCGTTAGTCGTTACATGTAAATGTTGTTTTGAAACCTTTAGGTTAACGATCTTGTTAAATGTTGTTAACCCAATGTTTATAATATCAAAAGAGATTTTAAATTATTATATTATCATGATATTATGATGTACGAATATCTCTTAATATGATATATATACATTAAATGTCGTTACAACGATAATCGTTACATATATGTCTCGTTTCAAAATCATTAAGTTAGTAGTCTTGTTTTTACATATGTAGTTCATTGTTAATATACTTAATGATATGTTTACATATCATAATATCATGTTAACTATATATATAACCATATATATGTCATCATATAGTTTTTACAAGTTTTAACGTTCGTGAATCACCGGTCAACTTGGGTGGTCAATTGTCTATATGAAACCTATTTCAATTAATCAAGTCTTAACAAGTTTGATTGCTTAACATGTTGGAAACATTTAATCATGTAAATATCAATCTCAATTAATATATATAAACATGGAAAAGTTCGGGTCACTACAGTACCTACCCGTTAAATAAATTTCGTCCCGAAATTTTAAGCTGTTGAAGGTGTTGACGAATCTTCTGGAAATAGATGCGGGTATTTCTTCTTCATCTGATCTTCACGCTCCCAGGTGAACTCGGGTCCTCTACGAGCATTCCATCGAACCTTAACAATTGGTATCTTGTTTTGCTTAAGTCTTTTAACCTCACGATCCATTATTTCGACGGGTTCTTCGATGAATTGAAGTTTTTCGTTGATTTGGATTTCATCTAACGGAATAGTGAGATCTTCTTTAGCAAAACATTTCTTCAAATTCGAGACGTGGAAAGTGTTATGTATAGCCGCGAGTTGTTGAGGTAACTCAAGTCGGTAAGCTACTGGCCCGACACGATTAATAATCTTGAATGGTCCAATATACCTTGGATTTAATTTCCCTCGTTTACCAAATCGAACAACGCCTTTCCAAGGTGCAACTTTAAGCATGACCATCTCTCCAATTTCAAATTCTATATCTTTTCTTTTAATGTCAGCGTAGCTCTTTTGTCGACTTTGGGCGGTTTTCAACCGTTGTTGAATTTGGATGATCTTCTCGGTAGTTTCTTGTATAATCTCCGGACCCGTAATCTGTCTATCCCCCACTTCACTCCAACAAATCGGAGACCTGCACTTTCTACCATAAAGTGCTTCAAACGGCGCCATCTCAATGCTTGAATGGTAGCTGTTGTTGTAGGAAAATTCTGCTAACGGTAGATGTCGATCCCAACTGTTTCCGAAATCAATAACACATGCTCGTAGCATGTCTTCAAGCGTTTGTATCGTCCTTTCGCTCTGCCCATCAGTTTGTGGATGATAGGCAGTACTCATGTCTAGACGAGTTCCTAATGCTTGCTGTAATGTCTGCCAGAATCTTGAAATAAATCTGCCATCCCTATCAGAGATAATAGAGATTGGTATTCCATGTCTGGAGATGACTTCATTCAAATACAGTCGTGCTAACTTCTCCATCTTGTCATCTTCTCTTATTGGCAGGAAGTGTGCTGATTTGGTGAGACGATCAACTATTACCCAAATAGTATCAAAACCACTTGCAGTCCTTGGCAATTTAGTGATGAAATCCATGGTAATGTTTTCCCATTTCCATTCTGGGATTTCGGGTTGTTGAAGTAGACCTGATGGTTTTTGATGCTCAGCTTTGACTTTAGAACACGTCAAACATTCTCCTACGTATTTAGCAACATCGGCTTTCATACCCGGCCACCAAAAATGTTTCTTGAGATCCTTGTACATCTTCCCCGTTCCAGGATGTATTGAGTATCTGGTTTTATGAGCTTCTCTAAGTACCATTTCTCTCATATCTCCAAATTTTGGTACCCAAATCCTTTCAGCCCTATACCGGGTTCCGTCTTCCCGAATATTAAGATGCTTCTCCGATCCTTTGGGTATTTCATCCTTTAAATTTCCCTCTTTTAAAACTCCTTGTTGCGCCTCCTTTATTTGAGTAGTAAGGTTATTATGAATCATTATATTCATAGATTTTACTCGAATGGGTTCTCTGTCCTTCCTGCTCAAGGCATCAGCTACCACATTTGCCTTCCCCGGGTGGTAACGAATCTCAAAGTCGTAATCATTCAATAATTCAATCCACCTACGCTGCCTCATATTCAGTTGTTTCTGATTAAATATGTGTTGAAGACTTTTGTGGTCGGTATATATAATACTTTTGACCCCATATAAGTAGTGCCTCCAAGTCTTTAATGCAAAAACAACCGCGCCTAATTCCAAATCATGCGTCGTATAATTTTGTTCGTGAATCTTCAATTGTCTAGACGCATAAGCAATCACCTTCGTTCGTTGCATTAATACACAACCGAGACCTTGCTTTGATGCGTCACAATAAATCACAAAATCATCATTCCCTTCAGGCAATGACAATATAGGTGCCGTAGTTAGATTTTTCTTCAATAACTGAAACGCTTTCTCTTGTTCATCATTCCATTCAAATTTCTTCCCTTTATGCGTTAATGCAGTCAAGGGTTTTGCTATTCTGGAAAAGTCTTGGATGAACCTTCTGTAGTAACCAGCTAGTCCTAAAAACTGGCGTATGTGTTTCGGAGTTTTCGGGGTTTCCCACTTTTCAACAGTTTCTATCTTTGCCGGATCCACCTTAATACCTTCTTTGTTCACTATGTGACCGAGGAATTGAACTTCTTCCAACCAAAATGCACACTTTGAAAACTTAGCGTACAATTCTTCCTTCCTCAATACTTCTAACACCTTTCTCAAATGTTCACCGTGTTCTTGGTCATTCTTTGAGTAAATAAGTATGTCATCAATGAAAACAATGACAAACTTGTCAAGGTATGGTCCACACACTCGGTTCATAAGGTCCATGAACACAGCTGGTGCATTAGTTAAACCAAACGGCATGACCATAAACTCGTAATGACCGTAACGTGTTCTGAAAGCAGTCTTTGGAATATCATCTTCTTTCACCCGCATTTGATGATACCCAGAACGTAAGTCAATCTTTGAATAAACAGACGAGCCTTGTAGTTGATCAAATAAGTCATCGATTCTCGGTAGTGGGTAGCGGTTCTTGATGGTAAGTTTGTTCAACTCTCGGTAGTCGATACACAACCTGAATGTACCATCTTTCTTCTTGACAAACAAAACAGGAGCTCCCCACGGTGATGTGCTTGGTCGAATGAAACCACGCTCTAAAAGTTCTTGTAATTGGCTTTGTAATTCTTTCATCTCGCTGGGTGCGAGTCTGTAAGGAGCACGAGCTATTGGTGCAGCTCCTGGTACAAGATCTATTTGAAATTCAACGGATCGATGTGGGGGTAATCCCGGTAATTCTTTCGGAAATACATCAGGAAATTCTTTTGCGACGGGAACATCATTGATGCTCTTTTCTTCAGTTTGTACTTTCTCGACGTGTGCTAGAACAGCATAGCAACCTTTTCTTATTAGTTTTTGTGCCTTCAAATTACTAATAAGATGTAGCTTCGTGTTGCCCTTTTCTCCGTACACCATTAAGGGTTTTCCTTTTTCTCGTATAATGCGAATTGCATTTTTGTAACAAACGATCTCCGCTTTCACTTCTTTCAACCAGTCCATACCGATTATCACATCAAAACTCCCTAACTCTACTAGTATCAAATCAATCTTAAATGTTTCGCTAACCAGTTTAATTTCTCGATTCCGACATATATTATCTGCTGAAATTAATTTACCATTTGCTAATTCGAGTAAAAATTTACTATCCAAAGGCGTCAATGGACAACTTAATTTAGCACAAAAATCTCTACTCATATAGCTTCTATCCGCACCCGAATCAAATAAAACGTAAGCAGATTTATTGTCAATAAGAAACGTACCCGTAACAAGCTCCGGGTCTTCCTGTGCCTCTACCGCATTAATATTGAAAACTCTTCCACGGCCTTGTCCATTCGTGTTCTCCTGGTTCGGGCAATTTCTAATAATGTGGCCTGGTTTTCCACATTTATAACAAACTACATTGGCATAACTTGCTCCGACACTACTTGCTCCGCCATTACTCGTTCCGACACCATTTGTTCCTTTCGTTCTATTAACCCCTGGTCCGTAGACCTCACACTTCGCCGCGCTATGACCATTTCTTTTACACTTGTTGCAAAATTTGGTGCAGAACCCCGAGTGATTCTTTTCACACCTTTGGCATAGCTGCTTCTGATTGTTGTTGTTGTTGCGGTTATTATTGTTGTTGGGATGATTGTTGTAGTTGCTGTTGTTGTTGTTGTTGTTGGGCCGTTTGTTGTAGTTGCGATTGATGTTGCGATTGTTGGGATAATTGTTGCGATTATTGTTGTAATTGTTGTTGTTGTTGTATTGGTGATTCTTATCACCATTTTCCTCCCACTTTCTTTTGACTTGCTTCACATTGGCCTCTTCAGCAGTCTGTTCTTTAATTCTTTCTTCAATTTGGTTCACGAGTTTGTGAGCCATTCTACATGCCTGTTGTATGGAGGCGGGCTCGTGTGAACTTATATCTTCTTGGATTCTTTCTGGTAATCCTTTCACAAACGCGTCAATCTTCTCTTCCTCATCTTCGAATGCTCCCGGACACAATAGGCACAATTCTGTGAATCGTCTTTCGTATGTGGTAATATCAAATCCTTGGGTTCGTAACCCTCTAAGTTCTGTCTTGAGCTTATTGACCTCAGTTCTGGGACGGTACTTCTCGTTCATCAAGTGCTTGAATGCTGACCAAGGTAGTGCGTACGCATCATCTTGTCCCACTTGCTCTAGATAGGTATTCCACCATGTTAACGCAGAACCTGTGAAGGTATGCGTAGCGTACTTCACTTTGTCCTCTTCAGTACACTTACTTATGGCAAACACCGATTCGACCTTCTCGGTCCACCGTTTCAATCCGATCGGTCCTTCGGTTCCATCAAATTCCAAAGGTTTGCAGGCAGTGAATTCTTTGTAGGTGCATCCTACACGATTTCCTGTACTGCTAGATCCAAGGTTATTGTTGGTATGTAGCGCAGCCTGTACTGCGGCTATGTTTGAAGCTAGAAAAGTACGGAATTCCTCTTCATTCATATTCACGGTGTGTCGAGTAGTCGGTGCCATTTCCTTCAAAATAGTCAAATGGAACAAGTTAATCATACAGAATGTTAAGAGTAGTTAATAGTATTTCGTAGCATAATATGAACTCATTTATAAAAGCTTTTTCTTCATATTAGCGTTTTATAAGTTTAAATTCGGGTAGTACCTACCCGTTAAGTTCATACTTAGTAGCTAATATACAATTCAACTACTACAATTCTATATGAAAAACTGATTATAATAATATTTCGCGTTCAAACTTTTATACAATATTTTACAAACTTACAATACCGCTTATTTTACATAAAGCATGAAATATAGCACACATTAACTTTGATACAAGATAGTTGTGAAGACAATTCTAGCTAGTACACAAGTCGTTCAGCAAAGGCAATAAAGACACGTAATTCATACGTCCAGAAACAAGTCATGCATTCTGGTTTTACTAGGACTACTTCCCATCCTTGGTCTTGTGCAACATAACCGTTATGGCCGTTGATAAGACAGCGTGTTGTAACGTCGTTAAAGGGACGAGGGTTACGTAATGTCCAACAGTCCCGTAATTGTAGTGACCCGAGCTTTTCCATGTTTATATATATTAATTGAGATTAATGTTTACATGATTAAATGTTTCCAACATGTTAAGCAATCAAACTTGTTAAGACTTGATTAATTGAAATAGGTTTCATATAGACAATTGACCACCCAAGTTGACCGGTGATTCACGAACGTTAAAACTTGTAAAAAAACTATATGATGACATATATATGGTTATATATATAGTTAACATGATATTATGATAAGTAAACATATCATTAATTATATTAACAATGAACTACATATGTAAAAACAAGACTACTAACTTAATGATTTTGAAACGAGACATATATGTAACGTTTATCGTTGTAACGACATTTAATGTATATATATCATATTAAGAGATATTCGTACATCATAATATCATGATAATATAATAATTTAAAATCTATTTTGATATTATAAATATTGGGTTAACAACATTTAACAAGATCGTTAACCTAAAGGTTTCAAAACAACACTTACATGTAACGACTAACGATGACTTAACGACTCAGTTAAAATGTATATACATGTAGTGTTTTAATATGTATTTATACACTTTTGAAAGACTTCAATACACTTATCAAAATACTTCTACTTAACAAAAATGCTTACAATTACATTCTCATTCAGTTTCATCAACAATTCTACTCGTATACACCCGTATTCGTACTCGTACAATACACAGCTTTTAGATGTATGTACTATTGGTATATACACTCCAATGATCAGGTCTTAGCAGCCCATGTGAGTCACCTAACACATGTGGGAACCATCATTTGGCAACTAGCATGAAATATCTCATAAGATTACAAAAATATGAGTAATCATTCATGACTTATTTACATGAAAACAAAATTACATATCCTTTATATCTAATCCATACACCAACGACCAAAAACACCTAAAAACACTTTCATTCTTCAATTTTCTTCATCTAATTGAACTCTCTCAAGTTCTATCTTCAAGTTCTAAGTGTTCTTCATAAATTCCAAAAGTTCTAGTTTCATAAAATCAAGAATACTTTCAAGTTTGCTAGCTCACTTCCAATCTTGTAAGGTGATCATTCAACCTCAAGAAATCTTTGTTTCTTACAGTAGGTTATCATTCTAATACAAGGTAATAATCATATTCAAACTTTGGTTCAATTTCTATAACTATAACAATCTTATTTCAAGTGATGATCTTACTTGAACTTGTTTTCGTGTCATGATTTTGCTTCAAGAACTTTGAGCCATCCAAGGATCCATTGAAGCTAGATCCATTTTTCTCTTTTCCAGTAGGTTCATCCAAGGAACTTAAGGTAGTAATGATGTTCATAACATCATTCGATTCATACATATAAAGCTATCTTATTCGAAGGTTTAAACTTGTAATCACTAGAACATAGTTTAGTTAATTCTAAACTTGTTCGCAAACAAAAGTTAATCCTTCTAACTTGACTTTTAAAATCAACTAAACACATGTTCTATATCTATATGATATGCTAACTTAATGATTTAAAACCTGGAAACACGAAAAACACCGTAAAACCGGATTTACGCCGTCGTAGTAACACCGCGGGCTGTTTTGGGTTAGTTAATTAAAAACTATGATAAACTTTGATTTAAAAGTTTTTATTCTGAGAAAATGATTTTTATTATGAACATGAAACTATATCCAAAAATTATGGTTAAACTCAAAGTGGAAGTATGTTTTCTAAAATGGTCATCTAGACGTCGTTCTTTCGACTGAAATGACTACCTTTACAAAAACGACTTGTAACTTATTTTTCCGACTAGAAACCTATACTTTTTTTGTTTAGATTCATAAAATAGAGTTCAATATGAAACCATAGCAATTTGATTCACTCAAAACGGATTTAAAATGAAGAAGTTATGGGTAAAACAAGATTGGATAATTTTTCTCATTTTAGCTACGTGAAAATTAGTAACAAATCTATTCCAACCATAACTTAATCAACTTGTATTACATATTATGTAATCTTGAGATACCATAGACACGTATACAATGTTTCGACCTATCATGTCGACACATCTATATATATTTCGGAACAACCATAGACACTCTATATGTGAATGTTGGAGTTAGCTATACAGGGTTGAGGTTGATTCCAAAATATATATAGTTTGAGTTGTGATCAATACTGAGATACGTATACACTGGGTCGTGGATTGATTCAAGATAATATTTATCGATTTATTTCTGTACATCTAACTGTGGACAACTAGTTGTAGGTTACTAACGAGGACAGCTGACTTAATAAACTTAAAACATCAAAATATATTAAAAGTGTTGTAAATATATTTTGAACATACTTTGATATATATGTATATATTGTTATAGGTTCGTGAATCAACCAGTGGCCAAGTCTTACTTCCCGACGAAGTAAAAATCTGTGAAAGTGAGTTATAGTCCCACTTTTAAAATCTAATATTTTTGGGATGAGAATACATGCAGGTTTTATAAATGATTTACAAAATAGACACAAGTACGTGAAACTACATTCTATGGTTGAATTATCGAAATCGAATATGCCCCTTTTTATTAAGTCTGGTAATCTAAGAATTAGGGAACAGACACCCTAATTGACGCGAATCCTAAAGATAGATCTATTGGGCCTAACAAACCCCATCCAAAGTACCGGATGCTTTAGTACTTCGAAATTTATATCATATCCGAAGGGTGTCCCGGAATGATGGGGATATTCTTATATATGCATCTTGTTATTGTCGGTTACCAGGTGTTCACCATATGAATGATTTTTATCTCTATGTATGGGATGTGTATTGAAATATGAAATCTTGTGGTCTATTGTTACGATTTGATATATATAGGTTAAACCTATAACTCACCAACATTTTTGTTGACGTTTTAAGCATGTTTATTCTCAGGTGATTATTAAGAGCTTCCGCTGTCGCATACTTAAATAAGGACAAGATTTGGAGTCCATGCTTGTATGATATTGTGTAAAAACTGCATTCAAGAAACTTATTTTGTTGTAACATATTTGTATTGTAAACCATTATGTAATGGTCGTGTGTAAACAGGATATTTTAGATTATCATTATTTGATAATCTACGTAAAGCTTTTTAAACCTTTATTGATGAAATAAAGGTTATGGTTTGTTTAAAAATGAATGCAGTCTTTGAAAAACGTCTCATATAGAGGTCAAAACCTCGCAACGAAATCAATTAATATGGAACGTTTTTAATCAATAAGAACGGGACATTTCAGTTGGTATCCGAGCGTTGGTCTTAGAGAACCAGAAAATTTGCATTAGTGTGTCTTATCGAGTTTGTTAGGATGCATTAGTGAGTCTGGACTTCGACCGTGTTTTCTTTAAAAATGATTGCTTAACATTTTTGTTGGAAACTATATATTTTTAACATATGAATATTATGTGATATATTAATCTCTTAACGTGTTTGATATTATGTGATAGATGTCTACCTCTAGAACAAGTCCCATTGACTCACCTAATAATAATGAAGAGTCAAATGTAAATTGGAATGATTTGTGGACTGATTCACAAGTTCCCGAAGAGGAACCGGAAGAAGAGTCGGAACCGGAAGAAGAATCGGAACCGGAAGAAGAATCGGAACCGGATGAAGAAATAGAACCGGTGGGGGAAATAATAAAACGGTTAAGTAAAAGAAAATCCTCAACCAACCGACCAAAGTTAATTATGGTCAATGGTGTTTCCGCCAAGGAAGCAAAATATTGGGAGGATTACCAATTCTCCGATGAATCGGATTCCGACGAAAATTCCGATGATGTTATAGAAATTACCCCAACTGAATTTAAAAAGGCAAAAGAAAATAATAAGGGAAAGGGCATAAAAATAGAGAAATCTAATTCCAACCCCGATGAACTTTATATGTATCGTCAATCCCCGAAGTCCTTAAGTTGTAACAATGACCCGGGAACCTCTAAACCACCAGGTTTTTCTAAACCAATGTGGACAACGACGGCTCGTATTAGGGGAACATCATATATCCCTAGAAACTTGGCAAAACGAACCAAAACCGAAGAAGAAGAAACGAGCGAGTCGGAATAAGATAGTTGTATTCGTGTGGTGTAATATATGGAATATATTGTTCTTATGCTTTATGATATATGTAAAAATTGCTTGTATTAATAAGTATTTTTTTTTTATGAATCTAACTCTTGTCTATTTTACAGTTTAAAAACACAAAATGGATAGACAACCCAATATTTTAAGAGACCTACCCGGAGACATGATTGATGAAATCTTGTCTAGAGTCGGCCAGAATTCTTCGGCACAACTATTTAAGGCGAGATCAGTTTGTAAGACATTCGAAGAACGTTCCAAGAATGTCTTGGTTTATAAGAGACTTTCGTTTGAAAGATGGGGGATATCACATTGGGAAACCCATAAGTTACGATGTGTTTACTTTGACGCATATATTGCGGGGAACCCAAATGCTATTTTACGCAACGGGTTAAGAAATTATTTTGACTCAATATATCCGAATATTGGACTTCGTGATTTAGAAAAAGCGGCTAACATGCAACATAAAGAAGCATGTTATGCTTACGGATTAGTAATGTTCGCTTCTCACCAAAGTGAGAACAAGAACATCGGGCTACAACTATTAAACAAAACGTTTCCACAAGTGACGGAGTCGGTAATTGGGGTAAGAAATGAGGTTTTTAGATTATTACGGGACTGTTGGACATTACGTAACCCTCGTCCCTTTGATGACGTTACAACACGCTGTCTTATCAACGGCCATAACGGTTATGTTGCACAAGACCAAGGATGGGAAGTAGTCCTAGTAAAACCAGAATGCATGACTTGTTTCTGGACGTATGAATTACGTGTCTTTATTGCCTTTGCTGAACGACTTGTGTACTAGCTAGAATTGTCTTCACAACTATCTTGTATCAAAGTTATTGTGTGCTATATTTCATGCTTTATGTAAAATAAGCGGTATTGTAAGTTTGTAAAATATTGTATAAAAGTTTGAACGCGAAATATTATTATAATCAGTTTTTCATATAGAATTGTAGTAGTTGAATTGTATATTAGCTACTAAGTATGAACTTAACGGGTAGGTACTACCCGAATTTAAACTTATAAAACGCTAATATGAAGAAAAAGCTTTTATAAATGAGTTCATATTATGCTACGAAATACTATTAACTACTCTTAATATTCTGTATGATTAACTTGTTCCATTTAACTATTTTGAAGGAAATGGCACCGACTACTCGACACACCGTGAATATGAATGAAGAGGAATTCCGTACTTTTCTAGCTTCAAACATAGCCGCAGTACAGGCTGCGCTACATACCAACAATAACCTTGGCTCTAGCAGTACAGGAAATCGTGTAGGATGCACCTACAAAGAATTCACTGCCTGCAAACCTTTGGAATTTGATGGAACCGAAGGACCGATCGGATTGAAACGGTGGACCGAGAAGGTTGAATCGGTGTTTGCCATAAGTAAGTGTACTGAAGAGGACAAAGTGAAGTACGCTACGCATACCTTCACAGGTTCTGCGTTAACATGGTGGAATACCTATCTAGAGCAAGTGGGACAAGATGATGCGTACGCACTACCGTGGTCAGCATTCAAGCACTTGATGAACGAGAAGTACCGTCCCAGAACCGAGGTCAATAAGCTCAAGACAGAACTTAGAGGGTTACGAACCCAAGGATTTGATATTACCACGTACGAAAGACGATTCACAGAATTGTGCCTATTGTGTCCGGGAGCATTCGAAGATGAGGAAGAGAAGATCGACGCGTTTGTGAAAGGATTACCGGAAAGAATCCAAGAAGATATAAGTTCACACGAGCCCGCCTCCATACAACAGGCATGTAGAATGGCTCACAAACTAGTGAACCAGATTGAAGAAAGAATTAAAGAACAGACTGCTGAAGAGGCCAATGTGAAGCAAGTCAAAAGAAAGTGGGAGGAAAACGGTGATAAGAATCACCAATACAACAACAACAACAATTACAACAATAATCGCAACAATTATCCCAACAATCGCAACATCAATCGCAACTACAACAAACGGCCCAACAACAACAACAACAACAACAACAACAACTACAACAATCATCCCAACAACAATAATAACCGCAACAACAACAACAATCAGAAGCAACTATGCCAAAGGTGTGAAAAGAATCACTCGGGGTTCTGCACCAAATTTTGCAACAAATGTAAAAGAAATGGTCATAGCGCGGCGAAGTGTGAGGTCTACGGACCAGGGGTTAATAGAACGAAAGGAACAAATGGTGTCGGAACGAGTAATGGCGGAGCAAGTAGTGTCGGAGCAAGTTATGCCAATGTAGTTTGTTATAAATGTGGAAAACCAGGCCACATTATTAGAAATTGCCCGAACCAGGAGAACACGAATGGACAAGGCCGTGGAAGAGTTTTCAATATTAATGCGGTAGAGGCACAGGAAGACCCGGAGCTTGTTACGGGTACGTTTCTTATTGACAATAAATCTGCTTACGTTTTATTTGATTCGGGTGCGGATAGAAGCTATATGAGTAGAGATTTTTGTGCTAAATTAAGTTGTCCATTGACGCCTTTGGATAGTAAATTTTTACTCGAATTAGCAAATGGTAAATTAATTTCAGCAGATAATATATGTCGGAATCGAGAAATTAAACTGGTTAGCGAAACATTTAAGATTGATTTGATACCAGTAGAGTTAGGGAGTTTTGATGTGATAATCGGTATGGACTGGTTGAAAGAAGTGAAAGCGGAGATCGTTTGTTACAAAAATGCAATTCGCATTATACGAGAAAAAGGAAAACCCTTAATGGTGTACGGAGAAAAGGGCAACACGAAGCTACATCTTATTAGTAATTTGAAAGCACAAAAACTAATAAGAAAAGGTTGCTATGCTGTTCTAGCACACGTCGAGAAAGTACAAACTGAAGAAAAGAGCATCAATGATGTTCCCATTGCAAAAGAATTTCCCGATGTATTTCCGAAAGAATTACCGGGATTACCCCCACATCGATCCGTTGAATTTCAAATAGATCTTGTACCAGGAGCTGCACCAATAGCTCGTGCTCCTTACAGACTCGCACCCAGCGAGATGAAAGAACTGCAAAGCCAATTACAAGAACTTTTAGAGCGTGGTTTCATTCGACCAAGCACATCACCGTGGGGAGCTCCTGTTTTGTTTGTCAAGAAGAAAGATGGTACATTCAGGTTGTGTATCGACTACCGAGAGTTGAACAAACTTACCATCAAGAACCGCTACCCACTACCGAGAATCGACGACTTATTTGATCAACTACAAGGCTCGTCTGTTTATTCAAAGATTGACTTACGTTCCGGGTATCATCAAATGCGGGTGAAAGAAAATGATATTCCAAAGACTGCTTTCAGAACACGTTACGGTCATTACGAGTTTATGGTCATGCCGTTTGGTTTAACTAATGCACCAGCTGTGTTCATGGACCTTATGAACCGAGTGTGTGGACCATACCTTGACAAGTTTGTCATTGTTTTCATTGATGACATACTTATTTACTCAAAGAATGACCAAGAACACGGTGAACATTTGAGAAAGGTGTTAGAAGTATTGAGGAAGGAAGAATTGTACGCTAAGTTTTCAAAGTGTGCATTTTGGTTGGAAGAAGTTCAATTCCTCGGTCACATAGTGAACAAAGAAGGTATTAAGGTGGATCCGGCAAAGATAGAAACTGTTGAAAAGTGGGAAACCCCGAAAACTCCGAAACACATACGCCAGTTTTTAGGACTAGCTGGTTACTACAGAAGGTTCATCCAAGACTTTTCCAGAATAGCAAAACCCTTGACTGCATTAACGCATAAAGGGAAGAAATTTGAATGGAATGATGAACAAGAGAAAGCGTTTCAGTTATTGAAGAAAAAGCTAACTACGGCACCTATATTGTCATTACCTGAAGGGAATGATGATTTTGTGATTTATTGTGACGCATCAAAGCAAGGTCTCGGTTGTGTATTAATGCAACGAACGAAGGTGATTGCTTATGCGTCTAGACAATTGAAGATTCACGAACAAAATTATACGACGCATGATTTGGAATTAGGCGCGGTTGTTTTTGCATTAAAGACTTGGAGGCACTACTTATATGGGGTCAAAAGTATTATATATACCGACCACAAAAGTCTTCAACACATATTTAATCAGAAACAACTGAATATGAGGCAGCGTAGGTGGATTGAATTATTGAATGATTACGATTTTGAGATTCGTTACCACCCGGGGAAGGCAAATGTGGTAGCCGATGCCTTGAGCAGGAAGGATAGAGAACCCATTCGAGTAAAATCTATGAATATAATGATTCATAATAACATTACTACTCAAATAAAGGAGGCGCAACAAGGAGTTTTAAAAGAGGGAAATTTAAAGGATGAAATGCCCAAAGGATCGGAGAAGCATCTTAATATTCGGGAAGACGGAACCCGTTATAGGGCTGAAAGGATTTGGGTACCAAAATTTGGAGATATGAGAGAAATGGTACTTAGAGAAGCTCATAAAACCAGATACTCAATACATCCTGGAACGGGGAAGATGTACAAGGATCTCAAGAAACATTTTTGGTGGCCGGGTATGAAAGCCGATGTTGCTAAATACGTAGGAGAATGTTTGACGTGTTCTAAGGTCAAAGCTGAGCATCAGAAACCATCAGGTCTACTTCAACAACCCGAAATCCCGGAATGGAAATGGGAAAACATTACCATGGATTTCATCACTAAATTGCCAAGGACTGCAAGTGGTTTTGATACTATTTGGGTAATAGTTGATCGTCTCACCAAATCAGCACACTTCCTACCAATAAGAGAAGATGACAAGATGGAGAAGTTAGCACGACTGTATTTGAAGGAAGTCGTCTCCAGACATGGAATACCAATCTCTATTATCTCTGATAGGGATGGCAGATTTATTTCAAGATTCTGGCAGACATTACAGCAAGCATTAGGAACTCGTCTAGACATGAGTACTGCCTATCATCCACAAACTGATGGGCAGAGTGAAAGGACGATACAAACGCTTGAAGACATGCTACGAGCATGTGTTATTGATTTCGGAAACAGTTGGGATCGACATCTACCGTTAACAGAATTTTCCTACAACAACAGCTACCATTCAAGCATTGAGATGGCGCCGTTTGAAGCACTTTATGGTAGAAAGTGCAGGTCTCCGATTTGTTGGAGTGAGGTGGGGGATAGACAGATTACGGGTCCGGAGATTATACAAGAAACTACCGAGAAGATCATCCAAATTCAACAACGGTTGAAAACCGCCCAAAGTCGACAAAAGAGCTACGCTGACATTAAAAGAAAAGATATAGAATTTGAAATTGGAGAGATGGTCATGCTTAAAGTTTCACCTTGGAAAGGCGTTGTTCGATTTGGTAAACGAGGGAAATTAAATCCAAGGTATATTGGACCATTGAAGATTATTGATCGTGTCGGACCAGTAGCTTACCGACTTGAGTTACCTCAACAACTCGCGGCTGTACATAACACTTTCCACGTCTCGAATTTGAAGAAATGTTTTGCTAAAGAAGATCTCACTATTCCGTTAGATGAAATCCAAATCAACGAAAAACTCCAATTCATCGAAGAACCCGTCGAAATAATGGATCGTGAGGTTAAAAGACTTAAGCAAAACAAGATACCAATTGTTAAGGTTCGATGGAATGCTCGTAGAGGACCCGAGTTCACCTGGGAGTGTGAAGATCAGATGAAGAAGAAATACCCGCATCTATTTCCAGAAGATTCGTCAACACCTTCAACAGCTTAAAATTTCGGGACGAAATTTATTTAACGGGTAGGTACTGTAGTGACCCGAGCTTTTCCATGTTTATATATATTAATTGAGATTAATGTTTACATGATTAAATGTTTCCAACATGTTAAGCAATCAAACTTGTTAAGACTTGATTAATTGAAATAGGTTTCATATAGACAATTGACCACCCAAGTTGACCGGTGATTCACGAACGTTAAAACTTGTAAAAAAACTATATGATGACATATATATGGTTATATATATAGTTAACATGATATTATGATAAGTAAACATATCATTAATTATATTAACAATGAACTACATATGTAAAAACAAGACTACTAACTTAATGATTTTGAAACGAGACATATATGTAACGTTTATCGTTGTAACGACATTTAATGTATATATATCATATTAAGAGATATTCGTACATCATAATATCATGATAATATAATAATTTAAAATCTATTTTGATATTATAAATATTGGGTTAACAACATTTAACAAGATCGTTAACCTAAAGGTTTCAAAACAACACTTACATGTAACGACTAACGATGACTTAACGACTCAGTTAAAATGTATATACATGTAGTGTTTTAATATGTATTTATACACTTTTGAAAGACTTCAATACACTTATCAAAATACTTCTACTTAACAAAAATGCTTACAATTACATTCTCATTCAGTTTCATCAACAATTCTACTCGTATACACCCGTATTCGTACTCGTACAATACACAGCTTTTAGATGTATGTACTATTGGTATATACACTCCAATGATCAGGTCTTAGCAGCCCATGTGAGTCACCTAACACATGTGGGAACCATCATTTGGCAACTAGCATGAAATATCTCATAAGATTACAAAAATATGAGTAATCATTCATGACTTATTTACATGAAAACAAAATTACATATCCTTTATATCTAATCCATACACCAACGACCAAAAACACCTAAAAACACTTTCATTCTTCAATTTTCTTCATCTAATTGAACTCTCTCAAGTTCTATCTTCAAGTTCTAAGTGTTCTTCATAAATTCCAAAAGTTCTAGTTTCATAAAATCAAGAATACTTTCAAGTTTGCTAGCTCACTTCCAATCTTGTAAGGTGATCATCCAACCTCAAGAAATCTTTGTTTCTTACAGTAGGTTATCATTCTAATACAAGGTAATAATCATATTCAAACTTTGGTTCAATTTCTATAACTATAACAATCTTATTTCAAGTGATGATCTTACTTGAACTTGTTTTCGTGTCATGATTTTGCTTCAAGAACTTTGAGCCATCCAAGGATCCATTGAAGCTAGATCCATTTTTCTCTTTTCCAGTAGGTTCATCCAAGGAACTTAAGGTAGTAATGATGTTCATAACATCATTCGATTCATACATATAAAGCTATCTTATTCGAAGGTTTAAACTTGTAATCACTAGAACATAGTTTAGTTAATTCTAAACTTGTTCGCAAACAAAAGTTAATCCTTCTAACTTGACTTTTAAAATCAACTAAACACATGTTCTATATCTATATGATATGCTAACTTAATGATTTAAAACCTGGAAACACGAAAAACACCGTAAAACCGGATTTACGCCGTCGTAGTAACACCGCGGGCTGTTTTGGGTTAGTTAATTAAAAACTATGATAAACTTTGATTTAAAAGTTTTTATTCTGAGAAAATGATTTTTATTATGAACATGAAACTATATCCAAAAATTATGGTTAAACTCAAAGTGGAAGTATGTTTTCTAAAATGGTCATCTAGACGTCGTTCTTTCGACTGAAATGACTACCTTTACAAAAACGACTTGTAACTTATTTTTCCGACTAGAAACCTATACTTTTTTTGTTTAGATTCATAAAATAGAGTTCAATATGAAACCATAGCAATTTGATTCACTCAAAACGGATTTAAAATGAAGAAGTTATGGGTAAAACAAGATTGGATAATTTTTCTCATTTTAGCTACGTGAAAATTAGTAACAAATCTATTCCAACCATAACTTAATCAACTTGTATTACATATTATGTAATCTTGAGATACCATAGACACGTATACAATGTTTCGACCTATCATGTCGACACATCTATATATATTTCGGAACAACCATAGACACTCTATATGTGAATGTTGGAGTTAGCTATACAGGGTTGAGGTTGATTCCAAAATATATATAGTTTGAGTTGTGATCAATACTGAGATACGTATACACTGGGTCGTGGATTGATTCAAGATAATATTTATCGATTTATTTCTGTACATCTAACTGTGGACAACTAGTTGTAGGTTACTAACGAGGACAGCTGACTTAATAAACTTAAAACATCAAAATATATTAAAAGTGTTGTAAATATATTTTGAACATACTTTGATATATATGTATATATTGTTATAGGTTCGTGAATCAACCAGTGGCCAAGTCTTACTTCCCGACGAAGTAAAAATCTGTGAAAGTGAGTTATAGTCCCACTTTTAAAATCTAATATTTTTGGGATGAGAATACATGCAGGTTTTATAAATGATTTACAAAATAGACACAAGTACGTGAAACTACATTCTATGGTTGAATTATCGAAATCGAATATGCCCCTTTTTATTAAGTCTGGTAATCTAAGAATTAGGGAACAGACACCCTAATTGACGCGAATCCTAAAGATAGATCTATTGGGCCTAACAAACCCCATCCAAAGTACCGGATGCTTTAGTACTTCGAAATTTATATCATATCCGAAGGGTGTCCCGGAATGATGGGGATATTCTTATATATGCATCTTGTTATTGTCGGTTACCAGGTGTTCACCATATGAATGATTTTTATCTCTATGTATGGGATGTGTATTGAAATATGAAATCTTGTGGTCTATTGTTACGATTTGATATATATAGGTTAAACCTATAACTCACCAACATTTTTGTTGACGTTTTAAGCATGTTTATTCTCAGGTGATTATTAAGAGCTTCCGCTGTCGCATACTTAAATAAGGACAAGATTTGGAGTCCATGCTTGTATGATATTGTGTAAAAACTGCATTCAAGAAACTTATTTTGTTGTAACATATTTGTATTGTAAACCATTATGTAATGGTCGTGTGTAAACAGGATATTTTAGATTATCATTATTTGATAATCTACGTAAAGCTTTTTAAACCTTTATTGATGAAATAAAGGTTATGGTTTGTTTAAAAATGAATGCAGTCTTTGAAAAACGTCTCATATAGAGGTCAAAACCTCGCAACGAAATCAATTAATATGGAACGTTTTTAATCAATAAGAACGGGACATTTCAGTTGGTATCCGAGCGTTGGTCTTAGAGAACCAGAAAATTTGCATTAGTGTGTCTTATCGAGTTTGTTAGGATGCATTAGTGAGTCTGGACTTCGACCGTGTTTTCTTTAAAAATGATTGCTTAACATTTTTGTTGGAAACTATATATTTTTAACATATGAATATTATGTGATATATTAATCTCTTAACGTGTTTGATATTATGTGATAGATGTCTACCTCTAGAACAAGTCCCATTGACTCACCTAATAATAATGAAGAGTCAAATGTAAATTGGAATGATTTGTGGACTGATTCACAAGTTCCCGAAGAGGAACCGGAAGAAGAGTCGGAACCGGAAGAAGAATCGGAACCGGAAGAAGAATCGGAACCGGATGAAGAAATAGAACCGGTGGGGGAAATAATAAAACGGTTAAGTAAAAGAAAATCCTCAACCAACCGACCAAAGTTAATTATGGTCAATGGTGTTTCCGCCAAGGAAGCAAAATATTGGGAGGATTACCAATTCTCCGATGAATCGGATTCCGACGAAAATTCCGATGATGTTATAGAAATTACCCCAACTGAATTTAAAAAGGCAAAAGAAAATAATAAGGGAAAGGGCATAAAAATAGAGAAATCTAATTCCAACCCCGATGAACTTTATATGTATCGTCAATCCCCGAAGTCCTTAAGTTGTAACAATGACCCGGGAACCTCTAAACCACCAGGTTTTTCTAAACCAATGTGGACAACGACGGCTCGTATTAGGGGAACATCATATATCCCTAGAAACTTGGCAAAACGAACCAAAACCGAAGAAGAAGAAACGAGCGAGTCGGAATAAGATAGTTGTATTCGTGTGGTGTAATATATGGAATATATTGTTCTTATGCTTTATGATATATGTAAAAATTGCTTGTATTAATAAGTATTTTTTTTTTATGAATCTAACTCTTGTCTATTTTACAGTTTAAAAACACAAAATGGATAGACAACCCAATATTTTAAGAGACCTACCCGGAGACATGATTGATGAAATCTTGTCTAGAGTCGGCCAGAATTCTTCGGCACAACTATTTAAGGCGAGATCAGTTTGTAAGACATTCGAAGAACGTTCCAAGAATGTCTTGGTTTATAAGAGACTTTCGTTTGAAAGATGGGGGATATCACATTGGGAAACCCATAAGTTACGATGTGTTTACTTTGACGCATATATTGCGGGGAACCCAAATGCTATTTTACGCAACGGGTTAAGAAATTATTTTGACTCAATATATCCGAATATTGGACTTCGTGATTTAGAAAAAGCGGCTAACATGCAACATAAAGAAGCATGTTATGCTTACGGATTAGTAATGTTCGCTTCTCACCAAAGTGAGAACAAGAACATCGGGCTACAACTATTAAACAAAACGTTTCCACAAGTGACGGAGTCGGTAATTGGGGTAAGAAATGAGGTTTTTAGATTATTACGGGACTGTTGGACATTACGTAACCCTCGTCCCTTTGATGACGTTACAACACGCTGTCTTATCAACGGCCATAACGGTTATGTTGCACAAGACCAAGGATGGGAAGTAGTCCTAGTAAAACCAGAATGCATGACTTGTTTCTGGACGTATGAATTACGTGTCTTTATTGCCTTTGCTGAACGACTTGTGTACTAGCTAGAATTGTCTTCACAACTATCTTGTATCAAAGTTATTGTGTGCTATATTTCATGCTTTATGTAAAATAAGCGGTATTGTAAGTTTGTAAAATATTGTATAAAAGTTTGAACGCGAAATATTATTATAATCAGTTTTTCATATAGAATTGTAGTAGTTGAATTGTATATTAGCTACTAAGTATGAACTTAACGGGTAGGTACTACCCGAATTTAAACTTATAAAACGCTAATATGAAGAAAAAGCTTTTATAAATGAGTTCATATTATGCTACGAAATACTATTAACTACTCTTAATATTCTGTATGATTAACTTGTTCCATTTAACTATTTTGAAGGAAATGGCACCGACTACTCGACACACCGTGAATATGAATGAAGAGGAATTCCGTACTTTTCTAGCTTCAAACATAGCCGCAGTACAGGCTGCGCTACATACCAACAATAACCTTGGCTCTAGCAGTACAGGAAATCGTGTAGGATGCACCTACAAAGAATTCACTGCCTGCAAACCTTTGGAATTTGATGGAACCGAAGGACCGATCGGATTGAAACGGTGGACCGAGAAGGTTGAATCGGTGTTTGCCATAAGTAAGTGTACTGAAGAGGACAAAGTGAAGTACGCTACGCATACCTTCACAGGTTCTGCGTTAACATGGTGGAATACCTATCTAGAGCAAGTGGGACAAGATGATGCGTACGCACTACCGTGGTCAGCATTCAAGCACTTGATGAACGAGAAGTACCGTCCCAGAACCGAGGTCAATAAGCTCAAGACAGAACTTAGAGGGTTACGAACCCAAGGATTTGATATTACCACGTACGAAAGACGATTCACAGAATTGTGCCTATTGTGTCCGGGAGCATTCGAAGATGAGGAAGAGAAGATCGACGCGTTTGTGAAAGGATTACCGGAAAGAATCCAAGAAGATATAAGTTCACACGAGCCCGCCTCCATACAACAGGCATGTAGAATGGCTCACAAACTAGTGAACCAGATTGAAGAAAGAATTAAAGAACAGACTGCTGAAGAGGCCAATGTGAAGCAAGTCAAAAGAAAGTGGGAGGAAAACGGTGATAAGAATCACCAATACAACAACAACAACAATTACAACAATAATCGCAACAATTATCCCAACAATCGCAACATCAATCGCAACTACAACAAACGGCCCAACAACAACAACAACAACAACAACAACAACTACAACAATCATCCCAACAACAATAATAACCGCAACAACAACAACAATCAGAAGCAACTATGCCAAAGGTGTGAAAAGAATCACTCGGGGTTCTGCACCAAATTTTGCAACAAATGTAAAAGAAATGGTCATAGCGCGGCGAAGTGTGAGGTCTACGGACCAGGGGTTAATAGAACGAAAGGAACAAATGGTGTCGGAACGAGTAATGGCGGAGCAAGTAGTGTCGGAGCAAGTTATGCCAATGTAGTTTGTTATAAATGTGGAAAACCAGGCCACATTATTAGAAATTGCCCGAACCAGGAGAACACGAATGGACAAGGCCGTGGAAGAGTTTTCAATATTAATGCGGTAGAGGCACAGGAAGACCCGGAGCTTGTTACGGGTACGTTTCTTATTGACAATAAATCTGCTTACGTTTTATTTGATTCGGGTGCGGATAGAAGCTATATGAGTAGAGATTTTTGTGCTAAATTAAGTTGTCCATTGACGCCTTTGGATAGTAAATTTTTACTCGAATTAGCAAATGGTAAATTAATTTCAGCAGATAATATATGTCGGAATCGAGAAATTAAACTGGTTAGCGAAACATTTAAGATTGATTTGATACCAGTAGAGTTAGGGAGTTTTGATGTGATAATCGGTATGGACTGGTTGAAAGAAGTGAAAGCGGAGATCGTTTGTTACAAAAATGCAATTCGCATTATACGAGAAAAAGGAAAACCCTTAATGGTGTACGGAGAAAAGGGCAACACGAAGCTACATCTTATTAGTAATTTGAAAGCACAAAAACTAATAAGAAAAGGTTGCTATGCTGTTCTAGCACACGTCGAGAAAGTACAAACTGAAGAAAAGAGCATCAATGATGTTCCCATTGCAAAAGAATTTCCCGATGTATTTCCGAAAGAATTACCGGGATTACCCCCACATCGATCCGTTGAATTTCAAATAGATCTTGTACCAGGAGCTGCACCAATAGCTCGTGCTCCTTACAGACTCGCACCCAGCGAGATGAAAGAACTGCAAAGCCAATTACAAGAACTTTTAGAGCGTGGTTTCATTCGACCAAGCACATCACCGTGGGGAGCTCCTGTTTTGTTTGTCAAGAAGAAAGATGGTACATTCAGGTTGTGTATCGACTACCGAGAGTTGAACAAACTTACCATCAAGAACCGCTACCCACTACCGAGAATCGACGACTTATTTGATCAACTACAAGGCTCGTCTGTTTATTCAAAGATTGACTTACGTTCCGGGTATCATCAAATGCGGGTGAAAGAAAATGATATTCCAAAGACTGCTTTCAGAACACGTTACGGTCATTACGAGTTTATGGTCATGCCGTTTGGTTTAACTAATGCACCAGCTGTGTTCATGGACCTTATGAACCGAGTGTGTGGACCATACCTTGACAAGTTTGTCATTGTTTTCATTGATGACATACTTATTTACTCAAAGAATGACCAAGAACACGGTGAACATTTGAGAAAGGTGTTAGAAGTATTGAGGAAGGAAGAATTGTACGCTAAGTTTTCAAAGTGTGCATTTTGGTTGGAAGAAGTTCAATTCCTCGGTCACATAGTGAACAAAGAAGGTATTAAGGTGGATCCGGCAAAGATAGAAACTGTTGAAAAGTGGGAAACCCCGAAAACTCCGAAACACATACGCCAGTTTTTAGGACTAGCTGGTTACTACAGAAGGTTCATCCAAGACTTTTCCAGAATAGCAAAACCCTTGACTGCATTAACGCATAAAGGGAAGAAATTTGAATGGAATGATGAACAAGAGAAAGCGTTTCAGTTATTGAAGAAAAAGCTAACTACGGCACCTATATTGTCATTACCTGAAGGGAATGATGATTTTGTGATTTATTGTGACGCATCAAAGCAAGGTCTCGGTTGTGTATTAATGCAACGAACGAAGGTGATTGCTTATGCGTCTAGACAATTGAAGATTCACGAACAAAATTATACGACGCATGATTTGGAATTAGGCGCGGTTGTTTTTGCATTAAAGACTTGGAGGCACTACTTATATGGGGTCAAAAGTATTATATATACCGACCACAAAAGTCTTCAACACATATTTAATCAGAAACAACTGAATATGAGGCAGCGTAGGTGGATTGAATTATTGAATGATTACGATTTTGAGATTCGTTACCACCCGGGGAAGGCAAATGTGGTAGCCGATGCCTTGAGCAGGAAGGATAGAGAACCCATTCGAGTAAAATCTATGAATATAATGATTCATAATAACATTACTACTCAAATAAAGGAGGCGCAACAAGGAGTTTTAAAAGAGGGAAATTTAAAGGATGAAATGCCCAAAGGATCGGAGAAGCATCTTAATATTCGGGAAGACGGAACCCGTTATAGGGCTGAAAGGATTTGGGTACCAAAATTTGGAGATATGAGAGAAATGGTACTTAGAGAAGCTCATAAAACCAGATACTCAATACATCCTGGAACGGGGAAGATGTACAAGGATCTCAAGAAACATTTTTGGTGGCCGGGTATGAAAGCCGATGTTGCTAAATACGTAGGAGAATGTTTGACGTGTTCTAAGGTCAAAGCTGAGCATCAGAAACCATCAGGTCTACTTCAACAACCCGAAATCCCGGAATGGAAATGGGAAAACATTACCATGGATTTCATCACTAAATTGCCAAGGACTGCAAGTGGTTTTGATACTATTTGGGTAATAGTTGATCGTCTCACCAAATCAGCACACTTCCTACCAATAAGAGAAGATGACAAGATGGAGAAGTTAGCACGACTGTATTTGAAGGAAGTCGTCTCCAGACATGGAATACCAATCTCTATTATCTCTGATAGGGATGGCAGATTTATTTCAAGATTCTGGCAGACATTACAGCAAGCATTAGGAACTCGTCTAGACATGAGTACTGCCTATCATCCACAAACTGATGGGCAGAGTGAAAGGACGATACAAACGCTTGAAGACATGCTACGAGCATGTGTTATTGATTTCGGAAACAGTTGGGATCGACATCTACCGTTAACAGAATTTTCCTACAACAACAGCTACCATTCAAGCATTGAGATGGCGCCGTTTGAAGCACTTTATGGTAGAAAGTGCAGGTCTCCGATTTGTTGGAGTGAGGTGGGGGATAGACAGATTACGGGTCCGGAGATTATACAAGAAACTACCGAGAAGATCATCCAAATTCAACAACGGTTGAAAACCGCCCAAAGTCGACAAAAGAGCTACGCTGACATTAAAAGAAAAGATATAGAATTTGAAATTGGAGAGATGGTCATGCTTAAAGTTTCACCTTGGAAAGGCGTTGTTCGATTTGGTAAACGAGGGAAATTAAATCCAAGGTATATTGGACCATTGAAGATTATTGATCGTGTCGGACCAGTAGCTTACCGACTTGAGTTACCTCAACAACTCGCGGCTGTACATAACACTTTCCACGTCTCGAATTTGAAGAAATGTTTTGCTAAAGAAGATCTCACTATTCCGTTAGATGAAATCCAAATCAACGAAAAACTCCAATTCATCGAAGAACCCGTCGAAATAATGGATCGTGAGGTTAAAAGACTTAAGCAAAACAAGATACCAATTGTTAAGGTTCGATGGAATGCTCGTAGAGGACCCGAGTTCACCTGGGAGTGTGAAGATCAGATGAAGAAGAAATACCCGCATCTATTTCCAGAAGATTCGTCAACACCTTCAACAGCTTAAAATTTCGGGACGAAATTTATTTAACGGGTAGGTACTGTAGTGACCCGAGCTTTTCCATGTTTATATATATTAATTGAGATTAATGTTTACATGATTAAATGTTTCCAACATGTTAAGCAATCAAACTTGTTAAGACTTGATTAATTGAAATAGGTTTCATATAGACAATTGACCACCCAAGTTGACCGGTGATTCACGAACGTTAAAACTTGTAAAAAAACTATATGATGACATATATATGGTTATATATATAGTTAACATGATATTATGATAAGTAAACATATCATTAATTATATTAACAATGAACTACATATGTAAAAACAAGACTACTAACTTAATGATTTTGAAACGAGACATATATGTAACGTTTATCGTTGTAACGACATTTAATGTATATATATCATATTAAGAGATATTCGTACATCATAATATCATGATAATATAATAATTTAAAATCTATTTTGATATTATAAATATTGGGTTAACAACATTTAACAAGATCGTTAACCTAAAGGTTTCAAAACAACACTTACATGTAACGACTAACGATGACTTAACGACTCAGTTAAAATGTATATACATGTAGTGTTTTAATATGTATTTATACACTTTTGAAAGACTTCAATACACTTATCAAAATACTTCTACTTAACAAAAATGCTTACAATTACATTCTCATTCAGTTTCATCAACAATTCTACTCGTATACACCCGTATTCGTACTCGTACAATACACAGCTTTTAGATGTATGTACTATTGGTATATACACTCCAATGATCAGGTCTTAGCAGCCCATGTGAGTCACCTAACACATGTGGGAACCATCATTTGGCAACTAGCATGAAATATCTCATAAGATTACAAAAATATGAGTAATCATTCATGACTTATTTACATGAAAACAAAATTACATATCCTTTATATCTAATCCATACACCAACGACCAAAAACACCTAAAAACACTTTCATTCTTCAATTTTCTTCATCTAATTGAACTCTCTCAAGTTCTATCTTCAAGTTCTAAGTGTTCTTCATAAATTCCAAAAGTTCTAGTTTCATAAAATCAAGAATACTTTCAAGTTTGCTAGCTCACTTCCAATCTTGTAAGGTGATCATCCAACCTCAAGAAATCTTTGTTTCTTACAGTAGGTTATCATTCTAATACAAGGTAATAATCATATTCAAACTTTGGTTCAATTTCTATAACTATAACAATCTTATTTCAAGTGATGATCTTACTTGAACTTGTTTTCGTGTCATGATTTTGCTTCAAGAACTTTGAGCCATCCAAGGATCCATTGAAGCTAGATCCATTTTTCTCTTTTCCAGTAGGTTCATCCAAGGAACTTAAGGTAGTAATGATGTTCATAACATCATTCGATTCATACATATAAAGCTATCTTATTCGAAGGTTTAAACTTGTAATCACTAGAACATAGTTTAGTTAATTCTAAACTTGTTCGCAAACAAAAGTTAATCCTTCTAACTTGACTTTTAAAATCAACTAAACACATGTTCTATATCTATATGATATGCTAACTTAATGATTTAAAACCTGGAAACACGAAAAACACCGTAAAACCGGATTTACGCCGTCGTAGTAACACCGCGGGCTGTTTTGGGTTAGTTAATTAAAAACTATGATAAACTTTGATTTAAAAGTTTTTATTCTGAGAAAATGATTTTTATTATGAACATGAAACTATATCCAAAAATTATGGTTAAACTCAAAGTGGAAGTATGTTTTCTAAAATGGTCATCTAGACGTCGTTCTTTCGACTGAAATGACTACCTTTACAAAAACGACTTGTAACTTATTTTTCCGACTAGAAACCTATACTTTTTTTGTTTAGATTCATAAAATAGAGTTCAATATGAAACCATAGCAATTTGATTCACTCAAAACGGATTTAAAATGAAGAAGTTATGGGTAAAACAAGATTGGATAATTTTTCTCATTTTAGCTACGTGAAAATTAGTAACAAATCTATTCCAACCATAACTTAATCAACTTGTATTACATATTATGTAATCTTGAGATACCATAGACACGTATACAATGTTTCGACCTATCATGTCGACACATCTATATATATTTCGGAACAACCATAGACACTCTATATGTGAATGTTGGAGTTAGCTATACAGGGTTGAGGTTGATTCCAAAATATATATAGTTTGAGTTGTGATCAATACTGAGATACGTATACACTGGGTCGTGGATTGATTCAAGATAATATTTATCGATTTATTTCTGTACATCTAACTGTGGACAACTAGTTGTAGGTTACTAACGAGGACAGCTGACTTAATAAACTTAAAACATCAAAATATATTAAAAGTGTTGTAAATATATTTTGAACATACTTTGATATATATGTATATATTGTTATAGGTTCGTGAATCAACCAGTGGCCAAGTCTTACTTCCCGACGAAGTAAAAATCTGTGAAAGTGAGTTATAGTCCCACTTTTAAAATCTAATATTTTTGGGATGAGAATACATGCAGGTTTTATAAATGATTTACAAAATAGACACAAGTACGTGAAACTACATTCTATGGTTGAATTATCGAAATCGAATATGCCCCTTTTTATTAAGTCTGGTAATCTAAGAATTAGGGAACAGACACCCTAATTGACGCGAATCCTAAAGATAGATCTATTGGGCCTAACAAACCCCATCCAAAGTACCGGATGCTTTAGTACTTCGAAATTTATATCATATCCGAAGGGTGTCCCGGAATGATGGGGATATTCTTATATATGCATCTTGTTATTGTCGGTTACCAGGTGTTCACCATATGAATGATTTTTATCTCTATGTATGGGATGTGTATTGAAATATGAAATCTTGTGGTCTATTGTTACGATTTGATATATATAGGTTAAACCTATAACTCACCAACATTTTTGTTGACGTTTTAAGCATGTTTATTCTCAGGTGATTATTAAGAGCTTCCGCTGTCGCATACTTAAATAAGGACAAGATTTGGAGTCCATGCTTGTATGATATTGTGTAAAAACTGCATTCAAGAAACTTATTTTGTTGTAACATATTTGTATTGTAAACCATTATGTAATGGTCGTGTGTAAACAGGATATTTTAGATTATCATTATTTGATAATCTACGTAAAGCTTTTTAAACCTTTATTGATGAAATAAAGGTTATGGTTTGTTTAAAAATGAATGCAGTCTTTGAAAAACGTCTCATATAGAGGTCAAAACCTCGCAACGAAATCAATTAATATGGAACGTTTTTAATCAATAAGAACGGGACATTTCAGTAATAATCTAAAAACCTCATTTCTTACCCCAATTACCGACTCCGTCACTTGTGGAAACGTTTTGTTTAATAGTTGTAGCCCGATGTTCTTGTTCTCACTTTGGTGAGAAGCGAACATTACTAATCCGTAAGCATAACATGCTTCTTTATGTTGCATGTTAGCCGCTTTTTCTAAATCACGAAGTCCAATATTCGGATATATTGAGTCAAAATAATTTCTTAACCCGTTGCGTAAAATAGCATTTGGGTTCCCCGCAATATATGCGTCAAAGTAAACACATCGTAACTTATGGGTTTCCCAATGTGATATCCCCCATCTTTCAAACGAAAGTCTCTTATAAACCAAGACATTCTTGGAACGTTCTTCGAATGTCTTACAAACTGATCTCGCCTTAAATAGTTGTGCCGAAGAATTCTGGCCGACTCTAGACAAGATTTCATCAATCATGTCTCCGGGTAGGTCTCTTAAAATATTGGGTTGTCTATCCATTTTGTGTTTTTAAACTGTAAAATAGACAAGAGTTAGATTCATAAAAAAAAACACTTATTAATACAAGCAATTTTTACATATATCATAAAGCATAAGAACACTATATTCCATATATTACACCACACGAATACAACTATCTTATTCCGACTCGCTCGTTTCTTCTTCTTCGGTTTTGGTTCGTTTTGCCAAGTTTCTAGGGATATATGATGTTCCCCTAATACGAGCCGTCGTTGTCCACATTGGTTTAGAAAAACCTGGTGGTTTAGAGGTTCCCGGGTCATTGTTACAACTTAAGGACTTCGGGGGTTGACGATACATATAAAGTTCATCGGGGTTGGAATTAGATTTCTCTATTTTTATGCCCTTTCCCTTATTATTTTCTTTTGCTTTTTTAAATTCAGTTGGGGTAATTTCTATAACATCATCGGAATTCTCGTCGGAATCCGATTCATCGGAGAATTGGTAATCCTCCCAATATTTTGCTTCCTTGGCGGAAACACCATTGACCATAATTAACCTTGGTCGGTTGGTTGAGGATTTTCTTTTACTTAACCGTTTTATTATTTCCCCCACCGGTTCTATTTCTTCATCCGGTTCCGATTCTTCTTCCGGTTCCGATTCTTCTTCCGGTTCCGACTCTTCTTCCGGTTCCTCTTCGGGAACTTGTGAATCAGTCCACGAATCATTCCAATTTACATTTGACTCTTCATTATTATTAGGTGAGTCAATGGGACTTGTTCTAGAGGTAGACATCTATCACATAATATCAAACGCGTTAAGAGATTAATATATCACATAATATTCACATGTTAAAAATATATAGTTTCCAACAAAATTTGTTAAGCAATCATTTTTCAAGTAAACACGGTCAAAGTCCAGACTCACTAATGCATCCTAACAAACTCGATAAGACACACTAATGCAAAATTCTGGTTCTCTAAGACCAACGCTCGGATACCAACTGAAATGTCCCGTTCTTATTGATTAAAAACGTTCCATATTAATTGATTTCGTTGCGAGGTTTTGACCTCTATATGAGACGTTTTTCAAAGACTGCATTCATTTTTAAAACAAACCATAACCTTTATTTCATAAATAAAGGTTTAAAAAGCTTTACGTAGATTATCAAATAATGATAATCTAAAATATCCTGTTTACACACGACCATTACATAATGGTTTACAATACAAATATGTTACATCGAAATCAGTTTCTTGAATGCAGTTTTTACACAATATCATACAAATATGGACTCCAAATCTTGTCCTTATTTTAGTATGCAACAGCGGAAGCTCTTAATATTCACCTGAGAATAAACATGCTTTAAACGTCAACAAAAATGTTGGTGAGTTATAGGTTTAACCTATATATATCAAATCGTAACAATAGACCACAAGATTTCATATTTCAATACACATCCCATACATAGAGATAAAAATCATTCATATGGTGAACACCTGGTAACCGACATTAACAAGATGCATATATAAGAATATCCCCATCATTCCGGGACACCCTTCGGATATGATATAAATTTCGAAGTACTAAAGCATCCGGTACTTTGGATGGGGTTTGTTAGGCCCAATAGATCTATCTTTAGGATTCGCGTCAATTAGGGTGTCTGTTCCCTAATTCTCAGATTACCAGACTTAATAAAAAGGGGCATATTCGATTTCGATAATTCAACCATAGAATGTAGTTTCACGTACTTGTGTCTATTTTGTAAATCATTTATAAAACCTGCATGTATTCTCATCCCAAAAATATTAGATTTTAAAAGTGGGACTATAACTCACTTTCACAGATTTTTACTTCGTCGGGAAGTAAGACTTGGCCACTGGTTGATTCACGAACCTATAACAATATATACATATATATCAAAGTATGTTCAAAATATATTTACAACACTTTTAATATATTTTGATGTTTTAAGTTTATTAAGTCAGCTGTCCTCGTTAGTAACCTACAACTAGTTGTCCACAGTTAGATGTACAGAAATAAATCGATAAATATTATCTTGAATCAATCCACGACCCAGTGTATACGTATCTCAGTATTGATCACAACTCAAACTATATATATTTTGGAATCAACCTCAACCCTGTATAGCTAACTCCAACATTCACATATAGAGTGTCTATGGTTGTTCCGAAATATATATAGATGTGTCGACATGATAGGTCGAAACATTGTATACGTGTCTATGGTATCTCAAGATTACATAATATATAATACAAGTTGATTAAGTTATGGTTGGAATAGATTTGTTACCAATTTTCACGTAGCTAAAATGAGAAAAATTATCCAATCTTGTTTTACCCATAACTTCTTCATTTTAAATCCGTTTTGAGTGAATCAAATTGCTATGGTTTCATATTGAACTCTATTTTATGAATCTAAACAAAAAAATTATAGGTTTCTAGTCGGAAAAATAAGTTACAAGTCGTTTTTGTAAAGGTAGTCATTTCAGTCGAAAGAACGACGTCTAGATGACCATTTTAGAAAACATACTTCCACTTTGAGTTTAACCATAATTTTTGGATATAGTTTCATGTTCATAATAAAAATCATTTTCTCAGAATAACAACTTTTAAATCAAAGTTTATCATAGTTTTTAATTAACTAACCCAAAACAGCTCGCGGTGTTACTACGACGGCGTAAATCCGGTTTTACGGTGTTTTTCGTGTTTCCAGGTTTTAAATCATTAAGTTAGCATATCATATAGATATAGAACATGTGTTTAGTTGATTTTAAAAGTCAAGTTAGAAGGATTAACTTTTGTTTGCGAACAAGTTTAGAATTAACTAAACTATGTTCTAGTGATTACAAGTTTAAACCTTCGAATAAGATAGCTTTATATGTATGAATCGAATGATGTTATGAACATCATTACTACCTTAAGTTCCTTGGATGAACCTACTGGAAAAGAGAAAAATTGATCTAGCTTCAATGGATCCTTGGATGGCTCAAAGTTCTTGAAGCAAAATCATGACACGAAAACAAGTTCAAGTAAGATCATCACTTGAAATAAGATTGTTATAGTTATAGAAATTGAACCAAAGTTTGAATATGATTATTACCTTGTATTAGAATGATAACCTACTGTAAGAAACAAAGATTTCTTGAGGTTGGGTGATCACCTTACAAGATTGGAAGTGAGCTAGCAATCTTGAAAGTATTCTTGATTTTATGAAACTAGAACTTTTGAAATTTATGAAGAACACTTAGAACTTGAAGATAGAACTTGAGAGAGATCAATTAGATGAAGAAAATTGAAGAATGAAAGTGTTTGTAGGTGTTTTTGGTCGTTGGTGTATGGATTAGATATAAAGGATATGTAATTTTGTTTTCATGTAAATAAGTCATGAATGATTACTCATATTTTTGTAATTTTATGAGATATTTCATGCTAGTTGCCAAATGATGGTTCCCACATGTGTTAGGTGACTCACATGGGCTGCTAAGAGCTGATCATTGGAGTGTATATACCAATAGTACATACATCTAAAAGCTGTGTATTGTACGAGTACGAATACGGGTGCATACGAGTAGAATTGTTGATGAAACTGAACGAGGATGTAATTGTAAGCATTTTTGTTAAGTAGAAGTATTTTGATAAGTGTCTTGAAGTCTTTCAAAAGTGTATGAATACATATTAAAACACTACATGTATATACATTTTAACTGAGTCGTTAAGTCATCGTTAGTCGTTACATGTAAATGTTGTTTTGAAACCTTTAGGTTAACGATCTTGTTAAATGTTGTTAACCCAATGTTTATAATATCAAAAGAGATTTTAAATTATTATATTATCATGATATTATGATGTACGAATATCTCTTAATATGATATATATACATTAAATGTCGTTACAACGATAATCGTTACATATATGTCTCGTTTCAAAATCATTAAGTTAGTAGTCTTGTTTTTACATATGTAGTTCATTGTTAATATACTTAATGATATGTTTACATATCATAATATCATGTTAACTATATATATAACCATATATATGTCATCATATAGTTTTTACAAGTTTTAACGTTCGTGAATCACCGGTCAACTTGGGTGGTCAATTGTCTATATGAAACCTATTTCAATTAATCAAGTCTTAACAAGTTTGATTGCTTAACATGTTGGAAACATTTAATCATGTAAATATCAATCTCAATTAATATATATAAACATGGAAAAGTTCGGGTCACTACACAAGGTCGCAAGGTCTAATTAATTACCTTTGCGCCTGCAAAAAAACAGTTTTAGACCTTTTCACAATTTACAACATTTACAGTTTTATATACAACTTACATATTTAAATACAGTTTTATATGCTACAACCTCAGTTACCAATTTTTTCTTTCGGTGGGGGTTCCTGGGTATCAAAGCGTGCACGAAAGAAGGTCTTGGCGATTCTCAGTCAGTAGTCTTCTGCAGCCTTTTTAGGATCTCCAATGTTGGGAATTTCATCCCACCCAAAGATCACCCTCTCCATATGGATGCAGACCCAAACACCACAGTCCCCATTACCACCACTTTGCACTGGCACGACTGGTGCTGCCTCGGTCGTGAACTCTATACTCTCCTTGTTTTCCAAGTATTCAACAATCTGGGAGTCTTGCCTTTGGTTAAAGTAATCAATTGCTTTTAAGTATACAGGCAATTGATCTCCCAGATCTTTGGTGAGCTTGGCCAATTCTTGATCAGCATGACCGGGCAAACTATCATACACCGATATCTTCTGGTCTTCCAAGTTCAACACAATGAGAATAAAGTGTTCAGCATCGTAAAAGTGAACGGGGGTCAAAATCTGCAATGATTATTACACAATATTAGCTGAACTGAAAAAGGCGCAAGGACGCAAGACCACACCTTGCGCCTGAAGCAAGGGCGCAAGGGAGCAAGAAACACCTTGCGACATAAATTAAACACGAGGCGCAAGGACGCAAGGAAGACCTTGCGCCAGGCCTAAACGAGATGCAAGGACGCAAGACCACACCTTGCGCTTGAAGCAAGGGCGCAAGGGAGCAAGAAACACCTTGCTACTTTACTTAAACACGAGGCGCAAGGACGCAAGGAAGACCTTGCGCCTGGCCTAAACGAGACGCAAGGTCGCAAGACTGAACCTTGCGCCTGTTCCAGAACATCTCAAATTTTAAAATTTAAAGGGGGAATTAAAACAAACCTTATCACAATGGGCCCATGATGGATATAGCTCATCACTACCATCCCCTAGTCCAATCAAATACGTATAATCAGGTGGATTCTCCCCTGTGATGGCTACATCTCCACTTTTCTCCGCTTCTTTCCGTTTCTCTTCCTCCATTTGTGTATCATCATAATAGGACTAAAACGCTGCAAGCCTAGAAAGGAAACCCAATGGCATTACAGTCCATCGAGAACTACAAGCAAACGAGTCGGTCGGGATAACAGGAGTGGAATACTGGCTTGCTCGGGGGAGAACCCTCTGACGATATCTCAACATAAGTGTAGCCCATCCATCAATATGCTACAATTGTGATAAAATAAATATGTTAGACATTAACTGAGATTTTTAAGAATTAAAACAAATAAGCAATAAACTTACTAAGTTTTCCAAGTAACGGGAATATCCAAGACCAAGTAACCTGATCCAAAACTCAGGTGTGAGGTATAAAAATTGTTCGTTCTGAAAAACGAACATGCACCGGGTTTCTTGCTTATTTTTCGCCATACTCTTCGGATCTTTTGAAGGCCCAACGTGCTTTCTACCATCTCTCCAAGCATTTGGTAGTGATGGTAGTAGAGTTCCTTGATCATTCACTAGTTTGTCTACTGTAACAACCCAAACCAATCCACGACAAAACCCCGTTAAAATTTACAAATAAAAAAAAAATTTGATTGTTCAGCTACTGGCGCGGCGCGCCAGAACCTTGCGCGGCGCGCTAAACGGTCTGTCCAAAAAGTCTTTAAATGCGAAAAAGATTGACTAGTTCCCGACGTCTTTAGACAAAACGCTTTTAACCACTCGTTCAATACATGAAAACTATCACGTTCTATTAATAAAATTAGGTTTACGAAGCGGGGCCCACATTGACCCAAATTACCCCTTAAGTACCAAAATACAATTTTCGACCATACGACTTTTAATACAAAACAAAGCCGAGCATGGCAATTGGGGATACGCTACCCAATCCTAATAAATCCAAAAGCAAGCCTTCTAAGCAAACTACGCAAGTCCACTAGTCCCCGCTTACCCGAGCCGCCGCATCCATGCAAATCTATAAAAAAGTCAACAACGAGAGGGTAAGCTAACGCTTAGTGAGTGATAACATACTACATACATATATATGCATAAAATGGACACGCCACAAAAATAAACAAATACCGCATACCGAAGCATCCAAGCATAAAGGCAAGCTAAACCTAGCATACCGTACGTTCACTAAGCACAACTACCAACGTCAACAATATAGTAAGTTCACAAGCAACGATGTGAACAATGCCAAAAAGCTACTCCCATAAGGTTAGCTACATCACGACAATACCACAAGTCATACATCATCGCAAATCCGCATTAGCATATACTCAACACAATGTATATAATATGCTAAATAATCACAACACAAAATAGTATGGTTAACCATAACGCTATGGTGCTACCGGCACGTGGTTCACACCATACGCATTTGAGTCTCACTCTTTTTTAGTGCTACCGGCACATGGTTCACACTTTGATGCTGTAGTGACCCGAACTTTTCCATGTTTATATATATTAATTGAGATTGATATTTACATGATTAAATGTTTCCAACATGTTAAGCAATCAAACTTGTTAAGACTTGATTAATTGAAATATGTTTCATATAGACAATTGACCACCCAAGTTGACCGATGATTCACGAACGTTAAAACTTGTAAAAACTATATGATGACATATATATGGATATATATATAGTTAACATGATACTATGATAAGTAAACATATCATTAAGTATATTAACAATGAACTACATATGTAAAAACAAGACTACTAACTTAATGATTTTTAAACGAGACATATATGTAACGATTATCGTTGTAAAGACATTTAATGTATATATATCATATTAAGAGATATTCATACATGATAATATCATGATAATATAATAATTTAAAATCTCATTTGATATTATAAACATTGGGTTAACAACATTTAACAAGATCGTTAACCTAAAGGTTTCAAAACAACACTTACATGTAACGACTAACGATGACTTAACGACTCAGTTAAAATGTATATACATGTAGTGTTTTAATATGTATTTATACACTTTTGAAAGACTTCAATACACTTATCAAAATACTTCTACTTAACAAAAATGCTTACAATTACATCCTCGTTCAGTTTCATCAACAATTCTACTCGTATGCACCCGTATTCGTACTCGTACAATACACAGCTTTTAGATGTATGTACTATTGGTATATACACTCCAATGATCAGCTCTTAGCAGCCCATGTGAGTCACCTAACACATGTGGGAACCATCATTTGGCAACTAGCATGAAATATCTCATAAAATTACAAAAATATGAGTAATCATTCATGACTTATTTACATGAAAACAAAATTACATATCCTTTATATCTAATCCATACACCAACGATTAAAAACACCTACAAACACTTTCATTCTTCAATTTTCTTCATCTAATTGATCTATCTCAAGTTCTATCTTCAAGTTCTAAGTGTTCTTCATATATTCTACAAGTTCTAGTTACATAAAATCAAGAATACTTTCAAGTTTGCCAGCTCACTTCCAATCTTGTAAGGTGATCATCCAACCTCAAGAAATCTTTGTTTCTTACAGTAAGTTATCATTCTAATACAAGGTAATAATCATATTCAAACTTTGGTTCAATTTCTATAACTATAACAATCTTATTTCAAGTGATGATCTTACTTGAACTTGTTTTCGTGTCATGATTCTGCTTCAAGAACTTCGAGCCATCCAAAGATCCGTTGAAGCTAGATCCATTTTTCTATTTTCTAGTAGGTTTATCCAAGGAACTTAAGGTAGTAATGATGTTCATAACATCATTCGATTCATATATATAAAGCTATCTTATTTGAAGGTTTAAACTTGTAATCACTAGAACATAGTTTAGTTAATTCTAAACTTGTTCGCAAACAAAAGTTAATCCTTCTAACTTGACTTTTAAAATCAACTAAACACATGTTCTATATCTATATGATATGCTAACTTAATGATTTAAAACCAAGAAACACGAAAAACACCGTAAAACCGGATTTACGCCGTCGTAGTAACACCGCGGGCTGTTTTGGGTTAGTTAATTAAAAACTATGATAAACTTTGATTTAAAAGTTGTTATTCCGAGAAAATGATTTTTATTATGAACATGAAACGATATCCAAAAATTATGGTTAAACTCAAAGTGAAAGTATGTTTTCTAAAATGGTCATCTAGACGTCGTTCTTTCGACTGAAATGACTACCTTTACAAAAATGACTTGTAACTTATTTTTCCGACTATAAACCTATACTTTTTCTGTTTTGATTCATAAAATAGAGTTCAATATGAAACCATAGCAATTTGATTCACTCAAAACGGATTTAAAATGAAGAAGTTATGGGTAAAACAAGATTGGATAATTTTTCTCATTTTAGCTACGTGAAAATTGGTAACAAATCTATTCCAACCATAACTTAATCAACTTGTATTGTATATTATGTAATCTTGAGATACCATAGACATGTATACAATGTTTCGACCTATCATGTCGACACATCTATATATATTTCGGAACAACCATAGACACTCTATATGTGAATGTTGGAGTTAGCTATACAGGGTTGAGGTTGATTCCAAAATATATATAGTTTGAGTTGTGATCAATACTGAGATACGTATACACTGGGTCGTGGATTGATTCAAGATAATATTTATCGATTTATTTCTGTACATCTAACTGTGGACAACTAGTTGTAGGTTACTAACGAGGACAGCTGACTTAATAAACTTAAAACATCAAAATATATTAAAAGTGTTATAAATATATTTTGAACATACTTTGATATATATGTATATATTGTTATAGGTTCGTGAATCAACCAGTGGCCAAGTCTTACTTCCCGACGAAGTAAAAATCTGTGAAAGTGAGTTATAGTCCCACTTTTAAAATCTAATATTTTTGGGATGAGAATACATGCAGGTTTTATAAATGATTTACAAAATAGACACAAGTACGTGAAACTACATTCTATGGTTGAATTATCGAAATCGAATATGCCCCTTTTTATTAAGTCTGGTAATCTAAGAATTAGGGAACAGACACCCTAATTGACGCGAATCCTAAAGAAAGATCTATTGGGCCTAACAAACCCCATCCAAAGTACCGGATGCTTTAGTACTTCGAAATTTATATCATATCCGAAGGGTGTCCCGAAATGATGGGGATATTCTTATATATGCATCTTGTTAATGTCGGTTACCAGGTGTTCACCATATGAATGATTTTTATCTCTATGTATGAGATGTGTGTTGAAATATGAAATCTTGTGGTCTATTATTATGATTTGATATATATAGGTTAAACCTATAACTCACCAACATTTTTGTTGACGTTTTAAGCATGTTTATTCTCAGGTGGTTATTAAGAGCTTCCGCTGTCGCATACTTAAATAAGGACGAGATTTGGAGTCCATGCTTGTATGATATTGTGTAAAAACTGCATTCAAGAAACTTATTTTGTTGTAACATATTTGTAGTGTAAACCATTATGTAATGGTCGTGTGTAAACAGGATATTTTAGATTATCATTATTTGATAATCTACGTAAAGCTTTTTAAACCTTTATTGATGAAATAAAGGTTATGGTTTGTTTTAAAATGAATGCAGTCTTTGAAAAACGTCTCATATAGAGGTCAAAACCTCGCAACGAAATCAATTAATATGGAATGTTTTTAATCAATAAGAACGGGACATTTCATTTGGTATCCGAGCGTTGGTCTTAGAGAACCAGAATTTTGCATTATTGTGTCTTATCGAGTTTGTTAGGATGCATTAGTGAGTCTGGACTTCGACCGTGTTTACTTGAAAAATGATTGCTTAACAAATTTTGTTGGAAACTATATATTTTTAACATGTGAATATTATGTGATATATTAATCTCTTAACGCGTTTGATATTATGTGATAGATGTCTACCTCTAGAACAAGTCCCATTGACTCACCTAATAATAATGAAGAGTCAAATGTAAATTGGAATGATTCGTGGACTGATTCACAAGTTCCCGAAGAGGAACCGGAAGAAGAGTCGGAACCGGAAGAAGAATCGGAACCGGAAGAAGAATCGGAACCGGAAGAAGAATCGGAACCGGATGAAGAAATAGAACCGGTGGGGGAAATAATAAAGCGGTTAAGTAAAAGAAAATCCTCAACCAACCGACCAAGGTTAATTATGGTCAATGGTTTTTCCGCCAAGGAAGCAAAATATTGGGAGGATTACCAATTCTCCGATGAATTGGATTCCGACTAGAATTCCGATGATGTTATAGAAATAACCCCAACTGAATTTAAAAAGGCAAAAGAAAATAATAAGGGAAAGGGCATAAAAATAGAGAAATCTAATTCCAACCCCGATGAACTTTATATGTATCGTCAACCCCCGAAGTCCTTAAGTTGTAACAATGACCCGGGAACCTCTAAACCACCAGGATTTTCTAAACCAATGTGGAAAACGACGGCTCGTATAAGGGGAACATCATATATCCCTAGAAACTTGGCAAAACGAACCAGAACCGAAGAAGAAGAAACAAGCGAGTCGGAATAAGATAGTTGTATTCGTGTGGTGTAATATATGTAATATAGTGTGCTTATGCTTTAAGATATATGTAAAAATTGCTTGTATTAATAAGTATTTTTTTTATGAATCTAACTCTTGTCTATTTTACAGTAAAAAAACACAAAATGGATAGACAACCCAATATTTTAAGAGACCTACCCGGAGACATGATTGATGAAATCTTGTCTAGAGTCGGTCAGAATTCTTCGGCACAACTATTTAAGGCGAGATCAGTTTGTAAGACATTCGAAGAACATTCCAAGAATGCCTTGGTTTATAAAAGGCTTTCGTTCGAAAGATGGGGGATATCACATTGGGAAATCCATAAGTTACGATGTGTTTACTTTGACGCATATATTGCGGGGAACCCAAATGCTATTTTACGCAATGGGTTAAGAAATTATTTTGACTCAATATATCCGAATATTGGACTTCGTGATTTAGAAAAAGCGGCTAACATGCAACATAAAGAAGCATGTTATGCTTACGGATTAGTAATGTTCGCTTCTCACCAAAGTGAGAACAAGAACATCGGGCTACAACTATTAAACAAAACGTTCCCACAAGTGACGGAGTCGGTAATTGGGGTAAGAAATGAGGTTTTTAGATTGTTACGGGACTGTTGGACATTACGTAACCCTCGTCCCTTTGACGACGTTACAACACGCTGTCTTATCAACGGCCATAACGGTTATGTTCCACAAGACCAAGGATGGGAAGTAATCCTAGTAAAACCAGAATGCATGACTTGTTTCTGGACGTATGAATTACGTGTCTTTATTGCCTTGGCTGAACGACTTGTGTACTAGCTAGAATTATCTTCACAACCATCTTGTATCAAATTTATTGTGTGCTATATTTCATGCTATATGTAAAATAAGCGGTATTGTAAGTTTGTAAAATATTGTGTAAAAGTTTGAACGCGAAATATTATTATAATCAGTTTTTCATATAGAATTGTAGTAGTTGAATTGTATATTAGCTACTAAGTATGAACTTAACGGGTAGGTACTACCCGAATTTAAACTTATAAAACGCTAATATGAAGAAAAAGCTGTTATAAATGAGTTCATATTATGCTACGAAATACTATTAACTACTCTTAATATTCTGTATGATTAACTTGTTCCATTTGACTATTTTGAAGGAAATGGCACCGACTACTCGACACACCGTGAATATGAATGAAGAGGAATTCCGTATTTTTCTAGCTTCAAACATAGCTGCAGTACAGGCTGCGCTACATACCAACAATAACCTTGGATCTAGCAGTACAGGAAATCGTGTAGGATGCACCTACAAAGAATTCACTGCCTACAAACCTTTGGAATTTGATGGAACTGAAGGACCGATCGGATTGAAACGGTGGACCGAGAAGGTCGAATCGGTGTTTGCCATAAGTAAGTGTACTGAAGAGGACAAAGTGAAGTACGCTACGCATACCTTCACAGGTTCTGCGTTAACATGGTGGAATACCTATCTAGAGCAAGTGGGACAAGACGATGCGTACGCACTACCGTGGTCAGCATTCAAGCACTTGATGAACGAGAAGTACCGTCCCAGAACCGAGGTCAATAAGCTCAAGACAGAACTTAGAGGGTTACGAACCCAAGGATTTGATATTACCATGTACGAAAGACGATTCACAGAATTGTGCCTATTGTGTCCGGGAGCATTCGAAGATGAGGAAGAGAAGATCGACGCATTTGTGAAAGGATTACCGGAAAGAATCCAAGAAGATAAGTTCACACGAGCCCGCCTCCATACAATAGGCATGTAGAATGGCTCACAAACTAGTGAACCAGATTGAAGAAAGAATTAAAGAACAGACTGCTGAAGAGGCCAATGTGAAGCAAGTCAAAAGAAAGTGGGAGGAAAACGGTGATAAGAATCACCAATACAACAACAACAGCAATTACAACAATAATCGCAACAATTATCCCAACAATCGCAACATCAATCGCAACTACAACAAACGGCCCAACAACAACAACAACAACAACAACAACAACAACAACAACAACAACAACAACAATCATCCCAACAACAATAATAACCGCAACAACAACAACAATCAGAAGCAGCTATGCCAAAGGTGTGAAAAGTATCACTCGGGGTTCTGCACCAAATTTTGCAACAAGTGTAAAAGAAATGGTCATAGCGCGGTGAAGTGTGAGGTCTACGGACCAGGGGTTAATAGAACGAAAGGAACAAATGGTGTCGGAATGAGTAATGGCGGAGCAAGTAGTGTCGGAGCAAGTTATGCCAATGTAGTTTGTTATAAATGTGGAAAACCGGGCCACATTATTAGAAATTGCCCGAACCAGGAGAACACGAATGGACAAGGCCGCGGAAGAGTTTTCAATATTAATGCGGCAGAGGCACAGGAAGACCCGGAGCTTGTTACGGGTACGTTTCTTATTGACAATAAATCTGCTTACGTTTTATTTGATTCGGGTGCGGATAGAAGCTATATGAGTAGAGATTTTTGTGCTAAATTAAGTTATCCATTGACGCCTTTGGATAGTAAATTTTTACTCGAATTAGCAAAGGGTAAATTAATTTCAGCAGATAATATATGTCGGAATCGAGAAATTAAACTGGTTAGCGAAACATTTAAGATTGATTTGATACCAGTAGAGTTAGGGAGTTTTGATGTGATAATCGGTATGGACTGGTTGAAAGAAGTGAAAGCAGAGATCGTTTGTTACAAAAATGCAATTCGCATTATACGAGAAAAAGAAAAACCCTTAATGGTGTACGGAGAAAAGGGCAACACGAAGCTACATCTTATTAGTAATTTGAAGGCACAAAAACTAATAAGAAAAGGTTGCTATGCTGTTCTAGCACACGTCGAGAAAGTACAAACTGAAGAAAAGAGCATCAATGATGTTCCCATTGCAAAAGAATTTCCCGATGTATTTTCGAAAGAATTACCGGGATTACCCCCACATCGATCCGTTGAATTTCAAATAGATCTTGTACCAGGAGCTGCACCAATAGCTCGTGCTCCTTACAGACTCGCACCCAGCGAGATGAAAGAATTGCAAAGCCAATTACAAGAACTTTTAGAGCGTGGTTTCATTCGACCAAGCACATCACCGTGGGGAGCTCCTGTTTTGTTTATCAAGAAGAAAGATGGTACATTCAGGTTGTGTATCGACTACCGAGAGTTGAACAAACTTACCATCAAGAACCGCTACCCACTACCGAGAATCGACGACTTATTTAATCAACTACAAGGCTCGTCTGTTTATTCAAAGATTGACTTACGTTCCGGATATCATCAAATGCGGGTGAAAGAAGATGATATTCCAAAGACTGCTTTCAGAACACGTTACGGTCATTACGAGTTTATGGTCATGCCGTTTGGTTTAACTAATGCACCAGCTGTGTTCATGGACCTTATGAACTGAGTGTGTGGACCATACCTTGACAAGTTTGTCATTGTTTTCATTGATGACATACTTATTTACTCAAAGAATGACCAAGAACACGGTGAACATTTGAGAAAGGTGTTAAAAGTATTGAGGAAAAAAGAATTGTACGCTAAGTTTTCAAAGTGTGCATTTTGGTTGGAAGAAGTTCAATTCCTCGGTCACATAGTGAACAAAGAAGGTATTAAGGTGGATCCGGCAAAGATAGAAACTGTTGAAAAGTGGGAAACCCCGAAAACTCCGAAACACATACTCCAGTTTTTAGGACTAGCTGGTTACTACAGAAGGTTCATCCAAGACTTTTCCAGAATATCAAAACCCTTGACTGCATTAACGCATAAAGGGAAGAAATTTGAATGGAATGATGAACAAGAGAAAGCATTTCAGTTATTGAAGAAAAAGCTAACTACGGCACCTATATTGTCATTGCCTGAAGGGAATGATGATTTTGTGATTTATTGTGACGCATCATGTGACGACCCGGGAATTTCCGACTAAATTTAAACTTAATCTTTATATGTTATCGACACGATAAGCAAAGTCTGTTAACTTGAATCTCAAAAATTTTGAATTTGGTTTCATATATCTTCGACTGTCCTCGATAATTTCACGAACCATTGTTAGTAAATAAATATATAGATATAAATATAGATACAAGTATACATAGATATTAATGTTGATTAATAAAATTACACTCCAAACAATTGGAATTAATAATGTAAAAATAAAACACGAAATAAATAAGTTGCTATTAAAATATATTCTTATATAGATACTTATATACATGAATTCTGAACATAAATAATATTATATGTATTGTAAATTATAAATATAATAGTTTTTAATATGAGACTTGATACATGTAACTTGTTAGATTTTAATTATTATTTGTATTATTATTATTAGATATTATTATTACTATTTTTATTATCATTAATGTCATTAAAAAAAAAAAATTATCATTGAGGTTATTATTATTATTATCATTATCATTATTAATAATAATATTATTATTATGATTAATTATTATTATTAATATATCTAATTAATAGTATTAATATTAAATGGATAATATATAAATGCAGTTATATGTATATACATAAATACATATACAATTATACATATATAGATATACAGTATGTATTCTGTTTGATTTCACTATCTGACTATGATTGATTCATGAATCTGTCTCCAATTCGTACATAGTTGTTGCATTAACAAACAAAAATCGTTACCAATCAAGATCACATATTTTTATATTTTTTCTTTTTTCTCTTCTCTGTACTCGTTGGTCCGATGAATTTTTTTTCCATCGACCCCTTCACTCTATAAAGCAATTGGGTTAATCTATAATTGGAGGAAGTCATTCAAGTTTTCATTCCATTATCAAACACACTTCATACAGTTCCTAATTTTCGAATTAAAAATAGAAAAGTACAAGAAACCCGGTTAGTATTCTGTTCGTGATATTTTTTTTTTTGCCATAAGTTCGATTCGAATGAATTTTTAAAAATTAAAAATGCAGAAGTGTTAGGATTACCCTACTTAAGCTTTCTGCAAAAGTTCAAATTCCAACTCTTATTATCGAGTGTTAATTTTGGAGTCAAATTTTTATTTTCAAAAGTCAACCCATATGTTCTTCGTTAAAATTCGAAATCGTTTTCATGTTTTAAGTACAATTAAGTATACAGAAAGTTTTTATATACAATTTAGAATCTCTTTCATGTTATATGTATAATCTAAAACGTCCTCAATCTTGAAATCAAATTTTTTTTTTTACAAAGTTGCGACAGCAGGAGCTGTTTGATATTTTTTTTATTTTTTATTTTTTACTCTCGTTTTCTAATAATACTAATATACGAATATGCGATGTTAATTATTTTAAGTGTCAAAACTGTTGATGAGAAGATTGGAAACTACTTGGTCGATGAAATTATAATGAAGAAGAAGAAGAGAGTATGAAACAGAAAAGGGATTAAAGGAATTTAAATGGGTAACAAGTCAGGAAAAAACGTGAATGGTGCAATGGTCAGGGGGTTTACTTATGAGCGAGAGGTTGCGGGTTCGAGTCTCGCCTGCGATAATTTTTTTTAGAAAGGCTTACATTTGAGGTAGCTATTGTATTTTTATTATTTCCTTATTATTATTATTATTATTATTATTATTATTATTATTATTATTATTAGTAGTATTAGTATTATTATTATTATTGATGTTACAAGTATTATTATTATTGTTAACATTATTATTATTAGTAAGATTAAAATTACCACTATTATCAGTAGTATTATTATTAGTAGTAAACTATTATAATTACTATTATTTGTATCTTTACTATCAATGTTAATATTATTATCGTTAGTATTATTGAAATTATTATATAAAGTATTGTTATTATAATTACTAAACATATTATTATATTTATCATCCTTAACATGTATTATCTAAAATTATCATTGTTATTAAAGAATTAGTATTATTATTAAAAAGTATCATTTTTATTATTGTTACAACTGTATTATTAAACGAATCATTATAAGTGAAACTATCATTTTATCATTATTAGTAAAAAAAAAAACATCATTTATAGTAAAATTACCAGTGATATTAAAGTGGCTATATCTATTAAAATTGCCTTTTTTTTTAAAAAAAATTAACATATTTATTATTATTATCACTATTATTACTATCATTATTATTATTATTATTATCCCTAACCTAGCATTATTACAAATAGTAGATTAATAAATAAATGATCTTTAGATAAAAATATACAATTAATACACATAATTTAACTATATTATTAATTATGTATAAAATGAAAATATATAAGTAGATAATAAAACTTATAAATTATTATAACAATTACATAACTAAATATATATACCGTTGTTTGATTACGGTTATATGTTTTTAATAAATATATATACAAATGATATAGGTTCATGAATCCGAGGCCAACCCTACATTGTTTAGTTGTTCAATGTCGTCATATGTATTTTTACTACAAAATACATTACGGTGAGCTTCATTAATCCCTTTTTAAATGCTTTCGCAATATATATTTTTGGGACTGAGAATACATGCGCTGCTTTTAGAACTGTTTTACGAAATAGACACAAGTAATCGAAACTACATTCTATGGTTGGATTATTAAACCGAATATGCCCCTATTTAGTCTGGTAATCTAAGAATTAGGGAACAGACACCCTAATTGACGTGAACTCTAAAGATAGATCTATCGGGCCCAACAAGCCCCATCCTAAGTACCGGATGCTTTAGTACTTCGAAATTTATATCATGTCCGAAGGAGGATCCCGGAATGATGGGGATATTCTTATATGCACATTGTGAATGTCGGTTATCAGGTGTTCAATCCATATGAATGATTTTTGTCTCTATGCATGGGACGTATGTTTATGAGAAATGGAAATATGAAATCTTGTGGTCTATAAAAATTTATGAAATGACTATTTATGTTAAACTAATGAACTCACCAACCTTTTGGTTGACACTTTAAAGCATGTTTATTCTCAGGTACCAAAGAAATCTTCCGCTGTGCATTTCCTCATTTTAGAAACATTACTTGGAGTCATTCATGGCATATTTCAAAAGACGTTGCATTCGAGTCGTCGAGTTCATCAAGATTATTATTAAGTCAATTATAGTTGAATATATTCTGAAATGGTATGCATGCCGTCAATTTTCGTTGTAAAGAAAGATTGTCTTTTAAAATTGAATGCAATGTTTGTAAAATGTATCATATAGAGGTCAAATACCTCGCGATGTAATCAAATGTTGTGAATCGTTTATAATCGATATGGACTTCATCTGGATGGATTAGGACGGGTCTTCACACATCAAAGCAAGGTCTCGGTTGTGTATTAATGTAACGAACGAAGGTGATTGCTTATGCGTCTAGACAATTGAAGATTCACGAACAAAATTATACGACGCATGATTTGGAATTAGGCGCGGTTGTTTTTGCATTAAAGACTTGGAGGCACTACTTATATGGGGTCAAAAGTATTATATATACCGACCACAAAAGTCTTCAACACATATTTAATCAGAAACAACTGAATATGAGGCAGCGTAGGTGGATTGAATTATTGAATGATTACGACTTTGAGATTCGTTACCACCCGGGGAAGGCAAATGTGGTAGCCGATGCCTTGAGCAGGAAGGACAGAGAACCCATTCGAGTAAAATCTATGAATATAATGATTCATAATAACCTTACTACTCAAATAAAGGAGGCGCAACAAGGAGTTTTAAAAGAGGGAAATTTAAAGGATGAAATACCCAAAGGATCGGAGAAGCATCTTAATATTCGGAAAGACAGAACCCGGTATAGGGCTGAAAGGATTTGGGTACCAAAATTTGGAGATATGAGAGAAATGGTACTTAGAGAAGCTCATAAAACCAGATACTCAATACATCCTGGAACGGGGAAGATGTACAAGGATCTCAAGAAACATTTTTGGTGGCCGGGTATGAAAGCCGATGTTGCTAAATACGTAGGAGAATGTTTGACGTGTTCTAAGGTCAAAACTGAGAATCAGAAACCATCAGGTCTACTTCAACAACCCGAAATCCCGGAATGGAAATGGGAAAACATTACCATGGATTTCATCACTAAATTGCCAAGGACTGCAAGTGGTTTTGATACTATTTGGGTAATAGTTGATCGTCTCACCAAATCAGCACACTTCCTGCCAATAAGAGAAGATGACAAGATGGAGAAGTTAGCACGACTGTATTTGAAGGAAGTCGTCTCCAGACATGGAATACCAATCTCTATTATCTCTGATAGGGATGGCAGATTTATTTCAAGATTCTGGCAGACATTACAGCAAGCATTAGGAACTCGTCTAGACATGAGTACTGCCTATCATCCACAAACTGATGGGCAGAGCGAAAGGACGATACAAACGCTTGAAGACATGCTACGAGCATGTGTTATTGATTTCAGAAACAGTTGGGATCGACATCTACCGTTAGCAGAATTTTCCTACAACAACAGCTACCATTCAAGCATTGAGATGGCTCCGTTTGAAGCACTTTATGGTAGAAAGTGCATGTCTCCGATTTTTTGGAGTGAAGTGGGGGATAGACAGATTACGGGTCAGGAGATTATACAAGAAACTACCGAGAAGATCATCCAAATTCAACAACGGTTGAAAACCTCCCAAAGTCGACAAAAGAGCTACGCTGACATTAAAAGAAAAGATATAGAATTTGAAATTGGAGAGATGGTCATGCTTAAAGTTGCACCTTGGAAAGGCGTTGTTCGATTTGGTAAACGAGGGAAATTAAATCCAAGGTATATTGGACCATTCAAGATTATTGATCGTGTCGGACCAGTAGCTTACCGACTTGAGTTACCTCAACAACTCGCGGCTGTACATAACACTTTCCACGTCTCGAATTTAAAGAAATGTTTTGCTAAAGAAGATCTCACTATTCCGTTAGATGAAATCCAAATCAACGAAAAAATGGATCGTGAGGTTAAAAGACTTAAGCAAAACAAGATACCAATTGTTAAGGTTCGATGGAATGCTCGTAGAGGACCCGAGTTCACCTGGGAGCATGAAGATCAGATGAAGAAGAAATACCCGCATCTATTTCCAGAAGATTCGTCAACACCTTCAACAGCTTAAAATTTCGGGACGAAATTTATTTAACGGGTAGGTACTGTAGTGACCCGAACTTTTCCATGTTTATATATATTAATTGAGATTGATATTTACATGATTAAATGTTTCCAACATGTTAAGCAATCAAACTTGTTAAGACTTGATTAATTGAAATATGTTTCATATAGACAATTGACCACCCAAGTTGACCGGTGATTCACGAACGTTAAAACTTGTAAAAACTATATTATCACACCCCCAGTTAGGGCCTGGGTGAAATGTGACTTAATATCAAATCAACCAACATATTATAATATACGAGAACAATACTAAATGATAAAACAAACTTTATTGAGCACGCAGCGGAAAATGAAACGTAGTTACAATGATAGGAATAACAATAATGGAAATGTTCACATGCAGAAGTAATAAATGCGATATCTCTTGATCCTATGTCCAAGTAGCATCACATAAGCAGTAAGTATAAGAGCTTGAATCAAACAGCACCTGAGACAAAACATGCTAAAGTGTCAACCAAAAGGTTGAGTGAAGTTCATAGGTTTAACAAATAAGTTTGACCGTTTGTTTTAGACCACAAGATTTAATTTGTAAGGTTGATCTCCCGCAGGATCAAAAAGTTATGCCAGTGCGTGATATTTAGACTAAACGTTCAAGTTTGCCCCATGACAAGTTAGTTCTACTTGTCGGTTTAATTTCATTATCAAGCAATACAAAGATAACATCAAATGTATCGGGGACGTTACTCCCGATAGGCCTACCCCCAATAACTAAGCATGCCGCAGCACCTAAAAATATCACTGTAGGGACTTAGTCGGACATAGCCGGGTATAGCATAGTTTTAGTTGGTACTTGTGTCTAAATTGTAAATAGTAAAAGCAGCATGTGTCTCACCCCAATAAGTATAAAAAGTAAATTGAGCTCAAGTAAAGTGGGGCTATAAAAATCACCTTAGTAATTCGATGAAGTAAGGTAGTCCTTAAAGAGAATGTATGGATGATCGAAGCACAAGATAAGTCAACCTAAGAATAAGTTGAGAATAGTTTAGATGTTTTGCCCGTATGAAGATAAGTTTAAGTATTTTCGTGTGTAGTAAGTTTAAAGATTGTTTATCGTTTTGGAAAGCCTTTTGCATATTAGACAAGCTTCCAATCTACCCACTTTCAATTTAAAATGGACTTTTCAGGTCATTAGGTTTCTGAGCACTAGGATCCGTTAAATTGGTCAATCCAGACCCTCCACCTAAGACTTTCGAGCTTCCATCCACATCGAGAAAGTTTAAGATCTATACAAGTCTAATATACCGATCCAATATGTTTTTAGGTGTGTATAGGAATACAACACTTTAGTTATTTTACTTATAAGTGTTTCAATATATATAAATATTATATATATGTAAGGATACATATATATATTTATTTTAAATTTTGTTTTAGATCAATAATAGCATCAATTAATTATCTAATAATATTAACAAGTGTAATATTGATTTAATATCAGTAGGTAATATGTATAAAACATAATAAAATTTTTATACACATTAATATTAAGTTTTGTGTATTAAATAACACTTTTTATTATTGTTTTAATAGCTAAAATGTAAATAAATAGGTAAACAAATTAAACATCACATTTTATATTTTTCTTATGTTCTACTGATCAAAATAAGCTTAAGAAAAATTTATAGATTTTTGTTATGGTGTTTAAGTATTTATTTTCCATTTTCCTTTCGGTTTGTAATAATACAAAGTTTATAAAGAATTAATTATTAAATGAACCAAATTAATTCAACCAATATTTTTTCTATGCTTATAATGTTACAACAAAGTCAGAAAAATTATTTATACATTTATATAAATAGTTTAACTATTTAATCATACTATTGTGTAGTTTTTAGTTTTAATAAAAAAAATTAAATAGAAATACATAACCATTAATTCTACAAATATTTTTATAACTTTATTAATAGTTATTAAGTAGTTTTTAATAGTTATCATGGTTAAAAACCTGCTGTAACATGTAATTTCATTTTATTATAAAAAACAGTTTAATCGGGTACTGTAGCGTTTTCAGAAGAAAATTCAAATTAAATATTAAACATGCGAATTTAATTATAAAAAAATTTATAATTACCCTTACATATGATATAGCAAGCGACTAAAATAAAATTTTACAAAAAAATTCGTTTACTATTTAATAAAAATCATTTATGTATTTCGGTTTATAAAAAAAATCAGTTTTTGATTTTTAATAAATACTATTCCGACTTTATAATTTATGAAACTAATTTTTATAGACATTAGGATACTTAACACTAATTATCATGTATTTACATTTTTTATTAAAATTAATTTCATATTTAATTAGTTTTTAACATAAAAACTAGCATAAAACTATATAAAAACTTAATAAAAACTATATAAATTAATTAGGGGACTTACAAAAAAATAGTTGCTGATACTTGGGAGAGTTTCTTTCAAGTTGAGAGTGTGTTTTGAGGTGTGAGTTGAAATGAAACAAATGGGTGCTATTTATAGTGAAAATAAAGTTGATAAAATGAGTTTTATAATTTTTTTTTTTTAGTCAACAATAGGTGGTACTAGTTTATACCTTATTTTTAGTCAACATAAGGATGTAATGGTTTAAGATTCTTTAGTCTCATTATTATTACTATTATTATTTTTACATTTACTACATTGATAAGTATTATTTTCTTTTTACTAATTCATGACTTGTATATATTTAGTTCCCAATTGTTTTATTATTTATATAAATGTCACTTTTTATTTATTACTTACAGGTTATTAGTTATAATATTACATAAATGCATAAATTTTAATTAGTAGCGAGTGTCGACTAACAGTTTATTATTTTCATCTTTTATTAACTTGTCAATTATTGCACAAAGTTAATTAATATGTTTTCTAACTCTTAACACTTAACAATTGTTGATTAAAGTTTGATCATTAAGTTTTAATTATATTGTTTGGGCATTTAATATTGAAAAAATATAGAATGGAAAAATGAGGGTCGTTATAGTACCTCCCCGTTATTGAAAACTTCGTCCCGAAGTTTTTAGGTAGTTTTCTCGTTTGCATCAGCAGTTGAGAAGAGATGGGGATATTTCCGTTTCATATGGTCTTTGCGTTCCCAGGTATATTCGGGGCCTCTACGCGAATTCCACCGGACTTTAACGATAGGTATATTGCTTTTACGCGTTTGTTTGACCTCTCCTTCCATGATTTCTATAGGTTCTTCAACGAAGTGCATTTGCTCATCAATGCGGACATCATCCAGAGGAATAACGAGTGTGTCATCGGCAAGACACCGTTTAAGATTTGAGACATGAAACACATCATGTACTTGACTAAGTTCGGTTGGCAGTTCTAATCGGTATGCCACGGGACCGACTCTTTCAGTGATTGTGAATGGTCCAACATATCGTGGACTGAGTTTACTTCGCTTACCGAAGCGGACAACACCTTTCCAAGGGGATACTTTCAACATGACTTTATCTCCAACTTGGTATTCGATGTCTTTTCGTTTCTTATTGGCATAGCTTTTCTGTCGGCTACGGGCAGTTTCTAAACGTTGCTTGATTTGAACTATCTTTTCGGTAGTTTCGTGAATAATTTCAGGACCAGTTAAATGTCTGTCCTCAAGTTCATCCCAACACAAAGGGGATCTACACTTCCGTCCATATAAAGCTTCAAAAGGTGCAGCCTTAATGCTGGAGTGATAACTGTTATTATAAGAAAATTCAACCAAAGGTAGATGTCTATCCCATCCTTTGCCGAAATCGATTGCACAAGCACGTAGCATATCCTCCATAGTTTGAATGGTTCGTTCACTTTGACCATCGGTTTGCGGATGATAAGCTGTACTCATGTCGAGTTGAGTTCCAAGAGCAGATTGTAAAGTTTTCCAAAATCTAGAAACAAATCGACTATCGCGATCAGAAATGATCGAGATAGGAACACCATGACGTGAGACGATTTCTTTAATATAAAGCTGTGCTAATCTCTCCATCTTGTCGGTTTCCTTGATTGGTATGAAATGTGCAGATTTAGTAAGACGATCAACTACGACCCAAATAGTATCGTTACCGTTCGAAGTCTTAGGTAACTTAGTAACGAAGTCCATAGTGATACCTTCCCACTTCCACTGCGGAATGTCGGGTTGTGTCAACAGACCAGAAGGCTTTTGATGTTCGGCCTTGACTTTCAAACAAGTGAGACACTTACTAACATAAGTAGCAATATCGGCTTTCATGTTAGGCCACCAGTAGAATTCCTTCACATCGTGATACATCTTACTGGAACCGGGATGGATAGAATATCTAGTCTTATGTGCTTCATCCAAGACTAGTTCGCGAAGATTACCAAAACGAGGAACCCAGATTCTATTGCCAAAGTACCGTGTACCATTAGCTTTCACTTGAAGTTGGTTCTCAAAACCAATAGGTCCTTCACCTTCGATAAGTGTCGGTCTAATAGCTTCCAATTGAGCTTCACAGATTCGTGAAATAAGATTCGATTTGATTTTTAGGTTTAAAGCACGAACACGTTTAATATCGTCTTTTCGACTAAGGGCATCGGCAACTACATTCGCCTTGCCAGGATGATATTTCAGCTCACAATAATAATCGTTCAATGTCTCGAGCCATCGACTTTGCCTCATATTCAACTGTTTTTGATCAAAGATGTGTCGAAGACTTTTATGGTCAGTGTACACCGTAAAGTGATTACCATAGAGATAATGTCTCCATATCTTTAATGCAAATACCACGACACCTAACTCTAGGTCATGTGTGGTATAGTTTACTTCATGTTTCTTCAACTGTCTAGATGCATAGGCGATAACCTTCTCTCGTTGCATTAAAACACAACCAAAGCCATGCTTTGAGGCATCGCAGTAAACAACAAAGTCGTCGGTACCTTCAGGTAAAGAAAGAATCGGGGCTGTGGTCAACTTCTCCTTCAGAATCTTGAAAGCAGATTCCTGTTCTTCGGACCACTCAAATTTCTTCCCTTTTTGAGTCAGCTTTGTAAGAGGTTTGGCAATGAGAGAAAAATCTTTTATAAACCTTCGATAGTAACCGGCAAGTCCCAAAAATTGACGAATATGCTTTGCAGTCTTTGGTATCTCCCAGTTCTGAATAGCAGTAATCTTAGCTGGATCGACATGTATTCCGTTTCTATCAACAACATGTCCGAGAAATTGTACGGTTTTGAGCCAAAACTCGCACTTAGAAAATTTAGCATAAAGTTGTTCCTTTCGTAAGAGTTCAAGAATCATGCGCAAATGTTGCTCATGCTCTTTCTCATTCTTCGAATAGATCAAGATGTCGTCAATGAATACGATGACAAATTTGTCAAGATACGGTTTACAAACACGATTCATGAGGTCCATGAACACGGCAGGAGCATTAGTTAAACCAAAAGGCATGACACAGAATTCATAGTGCCCATAACGAGTGCGAAAAGCAGTCTTAGGAATATCGGATTCCTTGACCTTGAGTTGGTGATAACCGGATCTTAAATCAATCTTTGAATAAACACTTGACCCTTGAAGTTGGTCAAATAGATCATCAATACGTGGCAACGGATAACGGTTCTTGATAGTAAGCTTGTTAAGTTCGCGGTAATCAATGCACATCCTTAATGTACCATCCTTCTTTTTAACAAACAGAATAGGAGCTCCCCAAGGGGACGAGCTTGGACGAATGAAACCTTTATCCAATAGTTCTTGGAGTTGGTTGGATAATTCCTTCATTTCGGAAGGTGCTAAACGGTATGGTGCTTTAGCAACAGGAGCAGCACCAGGAGTTAAATCAATTTGGAATTCAACTTGTCGAGGAGGTGGAATACCCGGAAGATCTTCGGGAAACACATCGGGAAAGTCTTTAACTACTGGTACATCTTCAATTCGCTTCTCTTTCGATTCAATCAGATTAACGTGGGCTAGAATAGCTGGATAACCTTTCATAAGGTATTTGCGGGTTTTAATACAGGAGATAATATTGAGATTGGAACCACTCTTTTCACCTTGGATAATAAGAGTCTCTCCATTTCCTAATGGAACATGAACGGTTTTATCGTAACACATGATCGCAGCTCTTAATGGACGTAACCAATCCATTCCAACTACGACATCGAAACTTCCTAGCTCGACCGGCAAAAGGTCTATCTTAAATTCTTTGCTGGCTAAGATTAGGTTGCAGTTTTTATAAATTTTATCAACTTTCATGATCTTTCCATTGGCTACTTCTACTAATCGTTTAGTTTCTAAGGGTTGAGGCTTTTCAGTAAATAGGGTACAAAATTCATTAGATACGTAACTTCGGTCGGCACCAGTATCGAATAAAATAGTTGCGTAGCAATTATTGACGAGATACGTACCCGTGATGACCTCATCTTCATCTCGGGCTTCAGCAGCAGTAATAACAAATGCACGACCCTTTGCAGCAGTAGTATTGGCTCCAGTAGCAGGATTATCTCTCTTCTTAGGGCAATTTGGACTAATGTGTCCCTTTTCCCCACAAGTATAACAAGTAGGAGGAGCTTTGGCAGGAACAATAGATTTATTCTTTGGAGGAGTCCTACACGTCTTAGCTACGTGTCCCACTTTCTTACACAACGAACAAGTGGCAGTGCACTGCCCCGGGTGGTGCCTTTCACAACGAACACAAAAAGGATAAGTGCCCTTATAATTCGTCCTTGTACTATCCATAAGCTTTTTACTAACATTCTGAGTTGAACCTTGAGACGGCTCAAACTTCCTCTTACCATCATTACCCTTGGTTTCAACTTGCTTATTGGCCGACGCCCTTCTTCTCTTGGCCAACATGAGATTTTGTGCCATGAGAATCACAGCATCCAAAGTAACCTTCTCAGCAGCAATAACATTCCCTTGAACATCCTCGGGAAGACCTTCAATATACCGCTCAATTCTTCTAGCTTCAGTAGGAAACATTTCAGGACATAGAGTAGAAAGCTCCAGATAACGATTGGTATAATTCTCAATGTCAGTACCCTTGACCCTGAGTTCCCAGAACTCAGCTTCAAGCTTCTGAACTTGACTCCTTGGGCAGAATTTGTTGACCATCATACTTTTGAGTTCGTCCCATGGAATTGCATTAGCATTATCAATTCCTACGGACTTGGCATAAGCAGTCCACCAAGTTAAAGCATTACCACCCAACGAGCTAGTGGCATACTTTACTCGATCATCATCACCACAGTTGCAAATACGGAAAATAGATTCCATCTTTTCGAACCAACGAACTAGTTCGACAGCTTCTTCGTTTCCCTTAAAAGTGGGAGGGTGACAGTTTGTAAAGTCCTTGTAGGAACAAGGTTTTGGTTGAGTATTAGCATGATTAGCTTGGGCGTTGCCTTGGGCAGCAGCGAGTAACTGTTGGAATTGCTCAGTAGTTAACACAACGTTGTTAACGGTAGGTGCAGCTGAACGAACCATGATGTCACTACATAAAAGTGAACATATGTTTGATAAGTTTAACAAGTTATAAGTTTGAGTAATCACAAGTATGAATAAACTAAAGTATTGATATCGCATGATATTAATAAAACACTTTATATTATTAGAACGAGGCATTAAATAAGCCTTTATTACACGATTCGGAAATAGAAATTGTTTAAGGCACAGCCTTTACATAGATGGAAAATAGGAAAAATAACTAGGAAATATTAAGATTGAAGTAGTCTTCATATTTCGTCTCCAACCTTCTTCATAAACTCCTCAACTTTCTCATTTTTCGTCTTTTGTTTCTCATAGAGATACCCGAAGTTGTCATAAAGGTTGGTAACACGACTGTTTACGGCATTAGTGTTGTACTCTCTTATGGCAAGTTGTTCGTCGACTCAACCTTTCTCCATTTTCATTCGGACATCAACATCCTCCTTGAGGTAAGCAAGTGATTGCTTTCCCCAGCGAGTGTTGCGTTCTTCCTCGCACTTTAGCATCAGCAACTCCTTTCTTAGCTCGACGTTTTCTTTCATAAGTTTCTTCATTCGACGATCCACTCTTTCCATGTGGCGAAGTAGACCTCCAATGTTTCTCTCGGTATCATTTCGTAATCTCATGATTTCATACTTAGGACCATCATAAAAAGGAGATCGGGCTCTCTTCCTTGATGGACCAACTTCTTCATGCCGTTTTCCCTTATCTTGGGTTCTCGGAGTTGGGTAGTATTGAGGAGACCCATGTGAATCTAAAATAGTATTCGGGCTATAATTCAGCGGTGGTGAAGCAGGACTATAAAGAGGACTTCGAACTGGTCTCGAAGTTGAAGAGTGTCCAACACCTACTTCGGTGGTAGGGTTGTGAGTTGCTTTGTTGGGCTTGTTAACGCTTGAGCTTGACATCCTATCATTAGGAAAGAGACCTTGATTAGAATCTTTGAGTCAAGTTTATTAAAGCATAATTGTTAAGATTATACGACAATCCTAAGTGCTTTAAGTCTAAGGCAGGAAAGGTTATAGTTTCCTAGATTGCTAAGGCACCCTAGCTAACAAGTAAGGCACACATAAAAATGCAATCCTGGTTCTCTATAACAGCCTGGTTTGCTCTGATACCAATCTGTCACACCCCCAGTTAGGGCCTGGGTGAAATGTGACTTAATATCAAATCAACCAACATATTATAATATACGAGAACAATACTAAATGATAAAACAAACTTTATTGAGCACGCAGCGGAAAATGAAACGTAGTTACAATGATAGGAATAACAATAATGGAAATGTTCACATGCAGAAGTAATAAATGCGATATCTCTTGATCCTATGTCCAAGTAGAATCACATAAGCAGTAAGTATAAGAGCTTGAATCAAACAGCACCTGAGACAAAACATGCTAAAGTGTCAACCAAAAGGTTGAGTGAAGTTCATAGGTTTAACAAATAAGTTTGACCGTTTGTTTTAGACCACAAGATTTAATTTGTAAGGTTGATCTCCCGCAGGATCAAAAAGTTATGCCAGTGCGTGATATTTAGACTAAACGTTCAAGTTTGCCCCATGACAAGTTAGTTCTACTTGTCGGTTTAATTTCATTATCAAGCAATACAAAGATAACATCAAATGTATCGGGGACGTTACTCCCGATAGGCCTACCCCCAATAACTAAGCATGCCGCAGCACCTAAAAATATCACTGTAGGGACTTAGTCGGACATAGCCGGGTATAGCATAGTTTTAGTTGGTACTTGTGTCTAAATTGTAAATAGTAAAAGCAGCATGTGTCTCACCCCAATAAGTATAAAAAGTAAATTGAGCTCAAGTAAAGTGGGGCTATAAAAATCACCTTAGTAATTCGATGAAGTAAGGTAGTCCTTAAAGAGAATGTATGGATGATCGAAGCACAAGATAAGTCAACCTAAGAATAAGTTGAGAATAGTTTAGATGTTTTGCCCGTATGAAGATAAGTTTAAGTATTTTCGTGTGTAGTAAGTTTAAAGATTGTTTATCATTTTGGAAAGGCTTTTGCATATTAGACAAGCTTCCAATCTACCCACTTTCAATTTAAAATGGACTTTTCAGGTCATTAGGTTTCTGAGCACTAGGATCCGTTAAATTGGTCAATCCAGACCCTCCACCTAAGACTTTCGAGCTTCCATCCACATCGAGAAAGTTTAAGATCTATACAAGTCTAATATACTGATCCAATATGTTTTTAGGTGTGTATAGGAATACAACACTTTAGTTATTTTACTTATAAGTGTTTCAATATATATAAATATTATATATATGTAAGGATACATATATATATTTATTTTAAATTTTGTTTTAGATCAATAATAGCATCAATTAATTATCTAATAATATTAACAAGTGTAATATTGATTTAATATCAGTAGGTAATATGTATAAAACATAATAAAATTTTTATACACATTAATATTAAGTTTTGTGTATTAAATAACACTTTTTATTATTGTTTTAATAGCTAAAATGTAAATAAATAGGTAAACAAATTAAACATCACATTTTATATTTTTCTTATGTTCTACTGATCAAAATAAGCTTAAGAAAAATTTATAGATTTTTGTTATGGTGTTTAAGTATTTATTTTCCATTTTCTTTCGGTTTGTAATAATACAAAGTTTATAAAGAATTAATTATTAAATGAACCAAATTAATTCAACCAATATTTTTTCTATGCTTATAATGTTACAACAAAGTCAGAAAAATTATTTATACATTTATATAAATAGTTTAACTATTTAATCATACTATTGTGTAGTTTTTAGTTTTAATAAAAAAATTAAATAGAAATACATAACCATTAATTCTACAAATATTTTTATAACTTTATTAATAGTTATTAAGTAGTTTTTAATAGTTATCATGGTTAAAAACCTGCTGTAACATGTAATTTCATTTTATTATAAAAAACAGTTTAATCGGGTACTGTAGCGTTTTCAGAAGAAAATTCAAATTAAATATTAAACATGCGAATTTAATTATAAAAAAAATTTATAATTACCCTTACATATGATATAGCAAGCGACTAAAATAAAATTTTACAAAAAAATTCGTTTACTATTTAATAAAAATCATTTATGTATTTCGGTTTATAAAAAAAATCAGTTTTTGATTTTTAATAAATACTATTCCGACTTTATAATTCATGAAACTAATTTTTATAGACATTAGGATACTTAACACTAATTATCATGTATTTACATTTTTTATTAAAATTAATTTCGTATTTAATTAGTTTTTAACATAAAAACTAGCATAAAACTATATAAAAACTTAATAAAAACTATATAAATTAATTAGGGGACTTACAAAAAAATAGTTGCTGAGACTTGGGAGAGTTTCTTTCAAGTTGAGAGTGTGTTTTGAGGTGTGAGTTGAAATGAAACAAATGGGTGCTATTTATAGTGAAAATAAAGTTGATAAAATGAGTTTTATAAATTTTTTTTTTTTTAGTCAACAATAGGTGGTACTAGTTTATACCTTATTTTTAGTCAACATAAGGATGTAATGGTTTAAGATTCTTTAGTCTCATTATTATTACTATTATTATTTTTACATTTACTACATTGATAAGTATTATTTTCTTTTTACTAATTCATGACTTGTATATATTTAGTTCCCAATTGTTTTATTATTTATATAAATGTCACTTTTTATTTATTACTTACAGGTTATTAGTTATAATATTACATAAATGCATAAATTTTAATTAGTAGCGAGTGTCGACTAACAGTTTATTATTTTCATCTTTTATTAACTTGTCAATTATTGCACAAAGTTAATTAATATGTTTTCTAACTCTTAACACTTAACAATTGTTGATTAAAGTTTGATCATTAAGTTTTAATTATATTGTTTGGGCATTTAATATTGAAAAAATATAGAATGGAAAAATGAGGGTCGTTATATATATGATGACATATATATGGATATATATATATATAGTTAACATGATACTATGATAAGTAAACATATCATTAAGTATATTAACAATGAACTACATATGTAAAAACAAGACTACTAACTTAATGATTTTTAAACGAGACATATATGTAACGATTATCGCTGTAAAGACATTTAATGTATATATATCATATTAAGAGATATTCATACATGATAATATCATGATAATATAATAATTTAAAATCTCATTTGATATTATAAACATTGGGTTAACAACATTTAACAAGATCGTTAACCTAAAGGTTTCAAAACAACACTTACATGTAACGACTAACGATGACTTAACGACTCAGTTAAAATGTATATACATGTAGTGTTTTAATATGTATTTATACACTTTTGAAAGACTTCAATACACTTATCAAAATACTTCTACTTAACAAAAATGCTTACAATTACATCCTCGTTCAGTTTCATCAACAATTCTACTCGTATGCACCCGTATTCGTACTCGTACAATACACAGCTTTTAGATGTATGTACTATTGGTATATACACTCCAATGATCAGCTCTTAGCAGCCCATGTGAGTCACCTAACACATGTGGGAACCATCATTTGGCAACTAGCATGAAATATCTCATAAAATTACAAAAATATGAGTAATCATTCATGACTTATTTACATGAAAACAAAATTACATATCCTTTATATCTAATCCATACACCAACGACAAAAAACACCTATAAACACTTTCATTCTTCAATTTTCTTCATCTAATTGATCTCTCTCAAGTTCTATCTTCAAGTTCTAAGTGTTCTTCATATATTCTACAAGTTATAGTTACATAAAATCAAGAATACTTTCAAGTTTGCTAGCTCACTTCCAATCTTGTAAGGTGATCATCCAACCTCAAGAAATCTTTGTTTCTTATAGTAGGTTATCATTCTAATACAAGGTAATAATCATATTCAAACTTTAGTTCAATTTCTATAACTATAACAATCTTATTTCAAGTGATGATCTTACTTGAACTTGTTTTCGTGTCATGATTCTGCTTCAAGAACTTCGAGCCATCCAAAGATCCGTTGAAGCTAGATCCATTTTTCTATTTTCCAGTAGGTTTATCCAAGGAACTTAAGGTAGTAATGATGTTCATAACATCATTCGATTCATATATATAAAGCTATCTTATTCGAAGGTTTAAACTTGTAATCACTAGAACATATTTTAGTTAATTCTAAACTTGTTCGCAAACAAAAGTTAATCCTTCTAAATTGACTTTTAAAATCAACTAAACACATGTTCTATATCTATATGATATGCTAACTTAATGATTTAAAACCTGGAAACACGAAAAACACCATAAAACCGGATTTACGCCGTCGTAGTAACACCGCGGGATGTTTTGGGTTAGTTAATTAAAAACTATGATAAACTTTGATTTAAAAGTTGTTATTCTGAGAAAATGATTTTTATTATGAACATGAAACTATATCCAAAAATTATGGTTAAACTCAAAGTGGAAGTATGTTTTCTAAAATGGTCATCTAGACGTCGTTCTTTCGACTGAAATGACTACCTTTACAAAAATGACTTGTAACTTATTTTTCCGACTATAAACCTATACTTTTTCTGTTTAAATTCATAAAATAAAGCTCAATATGAAACCATAGCAATTTGATTCACTCAAAACGGATTTAAAATGAAGAAGTTATGGGTAAAACAAGATTGGATAATTTTTCTCATTTTAGCTACGTGAAAATTGGTAACAAATCTATTCCAACCATAACTTAATCAACTTGTATTGTATATTATGTAATCTTGAGATACCATAGACACGTATACAATGTTTCGACCTATCATGTCGACACATCTATATATATTTCGGAACAACCATAGACACTCTATATGTGAATGTTGGAGTTAGCTATACAGGGTTGAGGTTGATTCCAAAATATATATAGTTTGAGTTGTGATCAATACTGAGATACATATACACTGGGTCGTGGATTGATTCAAGATAATATTTATCGATTTATTTCTGTACATCTAACTGTGGACAACTAGTTGTAGGTTACTAACGAGGACAGCTGACTTAATAAACTTAAAACATCAAAATATATTAAAAGTGTTGTAAATATATTTTGAACATACTTTGATATATATGTATATATTGTTATAGGTTCGTGAATCAACCAGTGGCCAAGTCTAACTTCCCGACGAAGTAAAAATCTGTGAAAGTAAGTTATAGTCCCACTTTTAAAATCTAATATTTTTGGGATGAGAATACATGCAGGTTTTATAAATGATTTACAAAATAGACACAAGTACGTGAAACTACATTCTATGGTTGAATTATCGAAATCGAATATGCCCCTTTTTATTAAGTCTGGTAATCTAAGAATTAGGGAACATACACCCTAATTGACGCGAATCCTAAAGATAGATCTATTGGGCCTAACAAACCCCATCCAAAGTACCGGATGCTTTAGTACTTCGAAATTTATATCATATCCGAAGGGTGTCCCGGAATGATGGGGATATTCTTATATATGCATCTTGTTAATGTCGGTTATCAGGTGTTCACCATATGAATTATTTTTATCTCTATGTATGGGATGTGTGTTGAAATATGAAATCTTGTGGTCTATTATTATGATTTGATATATATAGTTTAAACCTATAACTCATCAACATTTTTGTTGATGTTTTAAGCATGTTTATTCTCAGGTGATTATTAAGAGCTTCCGCTGTCGCATACTTAAATAAGGACGAGATTTGGAGTCCATGCTTGTATGATATTGTGTAAAAACTGCATTCAAGAAACTTATTTTGTTGTGACATATTTGTATTGTAAACCATTATGTAATGGTCGTGTGTAAACAGGATATTTTAAATTATCATTATTTGATAATCTACGTAAAGCTTTTTAAACCTTTATTGATGAAATAAAGGTTATGATTTGTTTTAAAATGAATGCAGTCTTTGAAAAACATCTCATATAGAGGTCAAAACCTCGCAACGAAATCAATTAATATGGAACATTTTTAATCAATAAGAACGGGACATTTCAGATGCTACCGGCACGTGGTTCACATCCAATAATCATAGTGCTACCGGCACGTGGTTCACACTCGATGCTACTGGCACGTGGTTCACACTCGATGCTACCGGCACGTGGTTCACATCATAATACACATCACACACATGTTATGGCACTACCGGCACATGGTTCATACCATAACATTTACCAATAAATACGCCATATACATGAACGTATAATTATTCTACTCACAATATTAACCCTTCGCCATTGGGTTTATAATCCACATCACACGCCCATGTGATAATGTACACACAAAGTGTGCATCTCGTCAAAGGTGGTCAACCAAAACGCACAACCGTGCCAATTGGACCTATACATAAGTCCATCAATCCACCTATGAAGTGAGCTCTATAACCGAGAACCACTTTGCCCGACCCGCACCCATCCTACACATACATATGCACATAGGATATTAACACTCACTTTGAAGTCTTGAAGAATGCTTCCAAGTAATCTGCAACTCGTCAATGGAAAGTACCTATTCCATTATCACAAATTCAACAACACACTTAGATTGGATTTACAAACCAACCCAATTTGACACTTAGTGCGAATTCGACCCAAATGCACTTCCAAGTACAAACCGCGCCCAAAATTAACCAATAATCACTAACACAAGTGAAAATGGTCTTAATACGCCAATTAAACCCGATCATAGGTGTTAAACACCTATCTTGCCCAAAAAGACACTTAAACCCTAATTTGACCCATAAGAAGTCAATATCACGCCATTAGCAAGTTTTGACACCAAAACATATTTAACTCGGTTCTATGCTTCAACTTAATCCATTTTAAGTTTATAAACCTTATTAAATCGATAATTGGGTCATAATCATCACCAAACCCTAATTTTGACCCAAAGTCAAAATTAGTCAACCAACACACCTAAAAGTGTTCCAACACTTCCATAATCACTAAACCTAGTGATTAAACCCAATTACAAGTCCTAATCAAGGCCAATTTGTTCACCAACCCAAAATCCACCAACACTAACAATAAAGCCGATTACTAGCATCACTAAACCCACTTCATGAGTCTAAATGGGTTTATCAACAAATCAAGTTCAAACCCTAACTTTGAATAGCAAAATCAACAATGAAATTCGGAGTTAGAACTTACCAATACCCCCAAAATGATGCCGTTGACGAGTAGAACAACTTTAATGCTTGAGGTTTGACCCGAAACAACCTCCTTCTTCTCCAAATGGAGTTCTCTCTCACTAGAACTCAATCTCACTCTAGGGTTTGAGGATGGGAGTGTTTGATGAGTGAGATGTGATCCAAACCGACCCCAAGTGAAAAGACCAAAGTACCCCTCATTTAGACCTTTTAAAAGGCTGAAAATTGCATCAGACGGGTTCGGCGCGCCACGCCGAAAGGTGGAGCGCCGCTCCAACCTTCAGGTCAGTTTTCAGTTTCTTGTTTTGGCCATAACTTTTTGACCGTAGCTCCGTTTTCGATGAACCAAATATCGTTGGAAACGTAATAAGATTTTCTTTCCAATGGTAAGGCTTTGAAACATCAACACAAACTTTATTTGGGGTTGAAAGGATACGTACACACCTTGTCACTTCAGACAACGTCCAGTTTCCTTCGGCGTTCGAGCAAGCAACACGTAAACTTCATACACGCATCGTACACCATAAATACATTATGTACAATAAATATTTAGGTCTTACAACTCTCCCCCACTTAAACTCGATCACATCCTCGTGATCTTCTCCACTTAACCAATCCGGACCTACTCAACGATCCTCACTCAAGTCCCAATACGAACTTTCCTAGACAATTCTTCCCAATGGATCACTTTTAACAACTAAAATCGTCACCCGCGATTTATCAAAGCCACAATCTGAGCACTAAAACCTGCTCAATTCCCCATATCGGGAAAAATTCAACCAACCTCGTACCGAGATATAAATTCCTTAGCGTACCTTTACCACGGACAACGCTAAAAGTGACCAAGTCTCAACCTAAAGTCAACAATCCGAACGTTGAAGATCGAACCACATGAATCCTCACGGATTACTCTTACCACTAAACATCCTTTGTAGTGCGCAATACAACCAATACGCCACTATCCTAACATCATAAGCAACGACTAAAACCAAAAGCGCCCAAAACGACTATGGCAACGCTAATCCTAAGGTGTCCAAAATTGACTATTGTCACACCCGTAACAACACGTGAGCGAAACACGGCTATCGCAATCACTAATCACACAACATGGTCCTCACGATCCCACCATCGGTGTATAAAACAACCAATAGATCACTCAACACCGGATGAAGTCAGCGGACCCCGAAGGTCATGCTCCACCAATCAAAAATACTATGATGAAGTCAGCGGACCCCGAAGGTCATGCTTCACCAATCACATACGTACTTTTGGCCTCGAACAACGAGTAGTGCAACATCGCACTCTGTTACACTATAGTGAACCCCAACGGATACCACTAACCATCCACACAATCGAGCAAGAACCACCTATATCAAACATAGGTACAAAACAATAATTCTCTTAAAGAGAATCCGACACACACATCCCTTAACCGAGGGATTTCACCTAGCTTTCCAAACACGTCCATTATCTCTCAACGATATTTACCACATTACCACCTTGGTGATAATTCAAATCCAAAATCATAAGTACAATTTAACCGAAATTGTACTCTACCACAATCGACCAAATCTAGGTCCCGACACAAGTTTCGGTTTACTAAAACATTGTCCGAAATCTCACACTAAAACCTCCTCATGCGGGAGTGTAACTCATCCACTTGGAATTACGTTCCATAACCGCATCTCGTACACCCGTACAATGCTACCAAAAGTAGACTTTACCAATGATTGGGTTCGCATGGCCCATCACCATGTCTTGCTCCAACTTTGAGCATACCAAGGATCCTAACCTATCCTTGAACATTTCAAACGAAAAGTGTACCACAAATTACACGAACTATACACTCGCAATCATCCAATTGCTTTAGTTTGTCGAATTTCACCCGATCACCCATGAACCTATGGGTTTCACTTCGGTACCCTAAGTACAATGTAACCGCAACACAATCGGAGTCGAACACCACGCTAGTAGGTATAAAAGAGGCACCTAATGTCGCGTCACGTAGGCTCCTTTACCAACATACATCGAGATCCAAAACACTCGATTTCTCGGGTTTCATCCCACCCGTCGAACCTCATGGTTCATCAACTTCAACACGAGAGCGAACACGCTCTAACATCCGAACACCAAAACTCATTTCCATGGCTTGGTAGAGACATTTCCCAAATACTAAGGAATGCTTGGTTACGCCAAGTCTTACGCCCTTCGCCCGACAATCCAAAGTCACCATAGGGTACTTCCATTAGGAACGTCACCCATATGAATAACATGCACAACACAATTGAGACCTTAAGGGTCTCACTCGAACGAGCTAAACAACCCGATACCAACCAAAATGCCTAAGCACCCAAGGATTCACACCATAGAGTCAAGGCACAACACACCACTTATACGCTCTGCTGAGAGCAAACCGGAACCATAAACGTAAACCGCCCGCTTGCTACAAATTATCTCCAACGGAGAATAAAGTTTAGCTAAGACTTACGCACATACCGCATGTTATTACAAACGAATGACATATGATTTCGTACTAAAAGTACCTGATGTAGCGCTGTTGGGCTTCCGTGCTCCACTTCCCATCATATATTCGCGCTCTAACCTCCTAACCCGATCGTCATGCAATTCGGAACACTCTGACTTCCGGTGTCCCTCCATCCGGCAAATGAAACACCTGATTGAGCCTAAAGGCACTACCGTACAATCTTGTGCCCAATGACTGTAGTGACCCGAACTTTTCCATGTTTATATATATTAATTGAGATTGATATTTACATGATTAAATGTTTCCAACATGTTAAGCAATCAAACTTGTTAAGACTTGATTAATTGAAATATGTTTTATATAGACAATTGACCACCCAAGTTGACCGGTGATTCACGAACGTTAAAACTTGTAAAAAAACTATATGATGACATATATATGGTTATATGTATAGTTAACATGATATTATGATAAGTAAACATATCATTAATTATATTAACAATGAACTACATATGTAAAAACAAGACTACTAACTTAATGATTTTGAAACGAGACATATATGTAACGTTTATCGTTGTAACGACATTTAATGTATATATATCATATTAAGAGATATTCGTACATCATAATATCATGATAATATAATAATTTAAAATCTCTTTTGATATTATAAACATTGGGTTAACAACATTTAACAAGATCGTTAACCTAAAGGTTTCAAAACAACACTTACATGTAACGACTAACGATGACTTAACGACTCAGTTAAAATGTATATACATGTAGTGTTTTAATATGTATTTATACACTTTTGAAAGACTTCAATACACTTATCAAAATACTTCTACTTAACAAAAATGCTTACAATTACATTCTCGTTCAGTTTCATCAATAATTCTACTCGTATGCACCCGTATTCGTACTCGTACAATACACAGCTTTTAGATGTATGTACTATTGGTATATACACTCCAATGATCAGCTCTTAGCAGCCCATGTGAGTCACCTAACACATGTGGGAACCATCATTTGGCAACTAGCATGAAATATCTCATAAGATTACAAAAATATGAGTAATCATTCATGACTTATTTACATGAAAACAAAATTACATATCCTTTATATCTAATCCATACACCAACGACCAAAAACACCTACAAACACTTTCATTCTTCAATTTTCTTCATCTAATTGAACTCTCTCAAGTTCTATCTTCAAGTTCTAAGTGTTCTTCATAAATTCCAAAAGTTCTAGTTTCATAAAATCAAGAATACTTTCAAGTTTGCTAGCTCACTTCCAATCTTGTAAAGTGATCATCCAACCTCAAGAAATCTTTGTTTCTTACAGTAGGTTATCATTCTAATACAAGGTAATAATCATATTCAAACTTTGGTTCAATTTCTATAACTATAACAATCTTATTTCAAGTGATGATCTTACTTGAACTTGTTTTCGTGTCATGATTTTGCTTCAAGAACTTTGAGCCATCCAAGGATCCATTGAAGCTAGATCCATTTTTCTCTTTTCCAGTAGGTTCATCCAAGGAACTTAAGGTAGTAATGATGTTCATAACATCATTCGATTCATACATATAAAGCTATCTTATTCGAAGGTTTAAACTTGTAATCACTAGAACATAGTTTAGTTAATTCTAAACTTGTTCGCAAACAAAAGTTAATCCTTCTAACTTGACTTTTAAAATCAACTAAACACATGTTCTATATCTATATGATATGCTAACTTAATGATTTAAAACCTGGAAACACGAAAAACACCGTAAAACCGGATTTACGCCGTCGTAGTAACACCGCGGGCTGTTTTGGGTTAGTTAATTAAAAACTATGATAAACTTTGATTTAAAAGTTGTTATTCTGAGAAAATGATTTTTATTATGAACATGAAACTATATCCAAAAATTATGGTTAAACTCAAAGTGGAAGTATGTTTTCTAAAATGGTCATCTAGACGTCGTTCTTTCGACTGAAATGACTACCTTTACAAAAACGACTTGTAACTTATTTTTCCAACTAGAAACCTATACTTTTTTTGTTTAGATTCATAAAATAGAGTTCAATATGAAACCATAGCAATTTGATTCACTCAAAACGGATTTAAAATGAAGAAGTTATGGGTAAAACAAGATTGGATAATTTTTCTCATTTTAGCTACGTGAAAATTGGTAACAAATCTATTCCAACCATAACTTAATCAACTTGTATTATATATTATGTAATCTTGAGATACCATAGACACGTATACAATGTTTCGACCTATCATGTCGACACATCTATATATATTTCGGAACAACCATAGACACTCTATATGTGAATGTTGGAGTTAGCTATACAGGGTTGAGGTTGATTCCAAAATATATATAGTTTGAGTTGTGATCAATACTGAGATACGTATACATTGGGTCGTGGATTGATTCAAGATAATATTTATCGATTTATTTCTGTACATCTAACTGTGGACAACTAGTTGTAGGTTACTAACGAGGACAGCTGACTTAATAAACTTAAAACATCAAAATATATTAAAAGTGTTGTAAATATATTTTGAACATACTTTGATATATATGTATATATTGTTATAGGTTCGTGAATCAACCAGTGGCCAAGTCTTACTTCCCGACGAAGTAAAAATCTGTGAAAGTGAGTTATAGTCCCACTTTTAAAATCTAATATTTTTGGGATGAGAATACATGCAGGTTTTATAAATGATTTACAAAATAGACACAAGTACGTGAAACTACATTCTATGGTTGAATTATCGAAATCGAATATGCCCTTTTTATTAAGTCTGGTAATCTAAGAATTAGGGAACAGACACCCTAATTGACGCGAATCCTAAAGATAGATCTATTGGGCCTAACAAACCCCATCCAAAGTACCGGATGCTTTAGTACTTCGAAATTTATATCATATCCGAAGGGTGTCCCGGAATGATGGGGATATTCTTATATATGCATCTTGTTATTGTCGGTTACCAGGTGTTCACCATATGAATGATTTTTATCTCTATGTATGGGATGTGTATTGAAATATGAAATCTTGTGGTCTATTGTTACGATTTGATATATATAGGTTAAACCTATAACTCACCAACATTTTTGTTGACGTTTTAAGCATGTTTATTCTCAGGTGATTATTAAGAGCTTCCGCTGTCGCATACTTAAATAAGGACAAGATTTGGAGTCCATGCTTGTATGATATTGTGTAAAAACTGCATTCAAGAAACTTATTTTGTTGTAACATATTTGTATTGTAAACCATTATGTAATGGTCGTGTGTAAACAGGATATTTTAGATTATCATTATTTGATAATCTACGTAAAGCTTTTTAAACCTTTATTGATGAAATAAAGGTTATGGTTTGTTTAAAAATGAATGCAGTCTTTGAAAAACGTCTCATATAGAGGTCAAAACCTCGCAACGAAATCAATTAATATGGAACGTTTTTAATCAATAAGAACGGGACATTTCAGTTGGTATCCGAGCGTTGGTCTTAGAGAACCAGAAAATTTGCATTAGTGTGTCTTATCGAGTTTGTTAGGATGCATTAGTGAGTCTGGACTTCGACCGTGTTTTCTTTAAAAATGATTGCTTAACATTTTTGTTGGAAACTATATATTTTTAACATATGAATATTATGTGATATATTAATCTCTTAACGTGTTTGATATTATGTGATAGATGTCTACCTCTAGAACAAGTCCCATTGACTCACCTAATAATAATGAAGAGTCAAATGTAAATTGGAATGATTTGTGGACTGATTCACAAGTTCCCGAAGAGGAACCGGAAGAAGAGTCGGAACCGGAAGAAGAATCGGAACCGGAAGAAGAATCGGAACCGGATAAAGAAATAGAACCGGTGGGGGAAATAATAAAACGGTTAAGTAAAAGAAAATCCTCAACCAACCGACCAAAGTTAATTATGGTCAATGGTGTTTCCGCCAAGGAAGCAAAATATTGGGAGGATTACCAATTCTCCGATGAATCGGATTCCGACGAGAATTCCGATGATGTTATAGAAATTACCCCAACTGAATTTAAAAAGGCAAAAGAAAATAATAAGGGAAAGGGCATAAAAATAGAGAAATCTAATTCCAACCCCGATGAACTTTATATGTATCGTCAACCCCCGAAGTCCTTAAGTTGTAACAATGACCCGGGAACCTCTAAACCACCAGGTTTTTCTAAACCAATGTGGACAACGACGGCTCGTATTAGGGGAACATCATATATCCCTAGAAACTTGGCAAAACGAACCAAAACCGAAGAAGAAGAAACGAGCGAGTCGGAATAAGATAGTTGTATTTGTGTGGTGTCATATATGTAATATAGTGTTCTTATGCTTTATGATATATGTAAAAATTGCTTGTATTAATAAGTATTTTTTTTATGAATCTAACTCATGTCTATTTTACAGTTTAAAAACACAAAATGGATAGACAACCCAATATTTTAAGAGACCTACCCGGAGACATGATTGATGAAATCTTGTCTAGAGTCGGCCAGAATTCTTCGGCACAACTATTTAAGGCAAGATCAGTTTGTAAGACATTCGAAGAACGTTCCAAGAATGTCTTGGTTTATAAGAGACTTTCGTTTGAAAGATGGGGGATATCACATTGGGAAACCCATAAGTTACGATGTGTTTACTTTGACGCATATATTGCGGGGAACCCAAATGCTATTTTACGCAACGGGTTAAGAAATTATTTTGACTCAATATATCCGAATATTGGACTTCGTGATTTAGAAAAAGCGGCTAACATGCAACATAAAGAAGCATGTTATGCTTACGGATTAGTAATGTTCGCTTCTCACCAAAGTGAGAACAAGAACATCGGGCTACAACTATTAAACAAAACGTTTCCACAAGTGACGGAGTCGGTAATTAGGGTAAGAAATGAGGTTTTTAGATTATTACGGGACTGTTGGACATTACGTAACCCTCGTCCCTTTGATGATGTTACAACACGCTGTCTTATCAACGGCCATAACGGTTATGTTGCACAAGACCAAGGATGGGAAGTAGTCCTAGTAAAACCAGAATGCATGACTTGTTTCTGGACGTATGAATTACGTGTCTTTATTGCCTTTGCTGAACGACTTGTGTACTAGCTAGAATTATCTTCACAACTATCTTGTATCAAAGTTATTGTGCGCTATATTTCATGCTTTATGTAAAATAAGCGGTATTGTAAGTTTGTAAAATATTGTATAAAAGCTTGAACGCGAAATATTATTATAATCAGTTTTTCATATAGAATTGTAGTAGTTGAATTGTATATTAGCTACTAAGTATGAACTTAACGGGTAGGTACTACCCGAATTTAAACTTATAAAACGCTAATATGAAGAAAAAGCTTTTATAAATGAGTTCATATTATGCTACGAAATACTATTAACTACTCTTAACATTCTGTATGATTAACTTGTTCCATTTGACTATTTTGAAGGAAATGGCACCGACTACTCGACACACCGTGAATATGAATGAAGAGGAATTCCGAACTTTTCTAGCTTCAAACATAGCCGCAGTACAGGCTGCGCTACATACCAACAATAACCTTGGATCTGGCAGTACAGGAAATCGTGTAGGATGCACCTACAAAGAATTCACTGCCTGCAAACCTTTGGAATTTGATGGAACCGAAGGACCGATCGGATTGAAACGGTGGACCGAGAAGGTTGAATCGGTGTTTGCCATAAGTAAGTGTACTGAAGAGGACAAAGTGAAGTACGCTACGCATACCTTCACAGGTTCTGCGTTAACATGGTGGAATACCTATCTAGAGCAAGTGGGACAAGATGATGCGTACGCACTACCGTGGTCAGCATTCAAGCACTTGATGAACGAGAAGTACCGTCCCAGAACTGAGGTCAATAAGCTCAAGACAGAACTTAGAGGTTTACGAACCCAAGGATTTGATATTACCACATACGAAAGACGATTCACAGAATTGTGCCTATTGTGTCCGGGAGCATTCGAAGATGAGGAAGAGAAGATTGACGCGTTTGTGAAAGGATTACCAGAAAGAATCCAAGAAGATATAAGTTCACACGAGCCCGCCTCCATACAACAGGCATGTAGAATGGCTCACAAACTAGTGAACCAGATTGAAGAAAGAATTAAAGAACAGACTGCTGAAGAGGCCAATGTGAAGCAAGTCAAAAGAAAGTGGGAGGAAAACGGTGATAAGAATCACCAATACAACAACAACAGCAATTACAACAATAATCGCAACAATTATCCCAACAATCGCAACATCAATCGCAACTACAACAAACGGCCCAACAACAACAACAACAACAGCAACTACAACAATCATCCCAACAACAATAATAACCGCAACAACAACAACAATCAGAAGCAACTATGCCAAAGGTGTGAAAAGAATCACTCGGGGTTCTGCACCAAATTTTGCAACAAGTGTAAAAGAAATGGTCATAGCGCGGCGAAGTGTGAGGTCTACGGACCAGGGGTTAATAGAACGAAAGGAACAAATGGTGTCGGAACGAGTAATGGCGGAGCAAGTAGTGTCGGAGCAAGTTATGCCAATGTAGTTTGTTATAAATGTGGAAAACCAGGCCACATTATTAGAAATTGCCCGAACCAGGAGAACACGAATGGACAAGGCCGTGGAAGAGTTTTCAATATTAATGCGGTAGAGGCACAGGAAGACCCGGAGCTTGTTACGGGTACGTTTCTTATTGACAATAAATCTGCTTACGTTTTATTTGATTCGGGTGCGGATAGAAGCTATATGAGTAGAGATTTTTGTGCTAAATTAAGTTGTCCATTGACGCCTTTGGATAGTAAATTTTTACTCGAATTAGCAAATGGTAAATTAATTTCAGCAGATAATATATGTCGGAATCGAGAAATTAAACTGGTTAGCGAAACATTTAAGATTGATTTGATACCAGTAGAGTTAGGGAGTTTTGATGTGATAATCGGTATGGACTGGTTGAAAGAAGTGAAAGCGGAGATCGTTTGTTACAAAAATGCAATTCGCATTATACGAGAAAAAGGAAAACCCTTAATGGTGTACGGAGAAAAGGGCAACACGAAGCTACATCTTATTAGTAATTTGAAGGCACAAAAACTAATAAGAAAAGGTTGCTATGCTGTTCTAGCACACGTCGAGAAAGTACAAACTGAAGAAAAGAGCATCAATGATGTTCCCGTCGCAAAAGAATTTCCTGATGTATTTCCGAAAGAATTACCGGGATTACCCCCACATCGATCCGTTGAATTTCAAATAGATCTTGTACCAGGAGCTGCACCAATAGCTCGTGCTCCTTACAGACTCGCACCCAGCGAGATGAAAGAACTACAAAGCCAATTACAAGAACTTTTAGAGCGTGGTTTCATTCGACCAAGCACATCACCGTGGGGAGCTCCTGTTTTGTTTGTCAAGAAGAAAGATGGTACATTCAGGTTGTGTATCGACTACCGAGAGTTGAACAAACTTACCATCAAGAACCGCTACCCACTACCGAGAATCGACGACTTATTTGATCAACTACAAGGCTCGTCTGTTTATTCAAAGATTGACTTACGTTCCGGGTATCATCAAATGCGAGTGAAAGAAGATGATATTCCAAAGACTGCTTTCAGAACACGTTACGGTCATTACGAGTTTATGGTCATGCCGTTTGGTTTAACTAATGCACCAGCTGTGTTCATGGACCTTATGAACCGAGTGTGTGGACCATACCTTGACAAGTTTGTCATTGTTTTCATTGATGACATACTTATTTACTCAAAGAATGACCAAGAACACGGTGAACATTTGAGAAAGGTGTTAGAAGTATTGAGGAAGGAAGAATTGTACGCTAAGTTTTCAAAGTGTGCATTTTGGTTGGAAGAAGTTCAATTCCTCGGTCACATAGTGAACAAAGAAGGTATTAAGGTGGATCCGGCAAAGATAGAAACTGTTGAAAAGTGGGAAACCCCGAAAACTCCGAAACACATACGCCAGTTTTTAGGACTAGCTGGTTACTACAGAAGGTTCATCCAAGACTTTTCCAGAATAGCAAAACCCTTGACTGCATTAACGCATAAAGGGAAGAAATTTGAATGGAATGATGAACAAGAGAAAGCGTTTCAGTTATTGAAGAAAAAGCTAACTACGGCACCTATATTGTCATTGCCTGAAGGGAATGATGATTTTGTGATTTATTGTGACGCATCAAAGCAAGGTCTCGGTTGTGTATTAATGCAACGAACGAAGGTGATTGCTTATGCGTCTAGACAATTGAAGATTCACGAACAAAATTATACGACGCATGATTTGGAATTAGGCGCGGTTGTTTTTGCATTAAAGACTTGGAGGCACTACTTATATGGGGTCAAAAGTATTATATATACCGACCACAAAAGTCTTCAACACATATTTAATCAGAAACAACTGAATATGAGGCAGCGTAGGTGGATTGAATTATTGAATGATTACGACTTTGAGATTCGTTACCACCCGGGGAAGGCAAATGTGGTAGCCGATGCCTTGAGCAGAAAGGACAGAGAACCCATTCGAGTAAAATCTATGAATATAATGATTCATAATAACCTTACTACTCAAATAAAGGAGGCGCAACAAGGAGTTTTAAAAGAGGGAAATTTAAAGGATGAAATACCCAAAGGATCGGAGAAGCATCTTAATATTCGGGAAGACGGAACCCGGTATAGGGCTGAAAGGATTTGGGTACCAAAATTTGGAGATATGAGAGAAATGGTACTTAGAGAAGCTCATAAAACCAGATACTCAATACATCCTGGAACGGGGAAGATGTACAAGGATCTCAAGAAACATTTTTGGTGGCCGGGTATGAAAGCCGATGTTGCTAAATACGTAGGAGAATGTTTGACGTGTTCTAAGGTCAAAGCTGAGCATCAGAAACCATCAGGTCTACTTCAACAACCCGAAATCCCGGAATGGAAATGGGAAAACATTACCATGGATTTCATCACTAAATTGCCAAGGACTGCAAGTGGTTTTGATACTATTTGGGTAATAGTTGATCGTCTCACCAAATCAGCACACTTCCTACCAATAAGAGAAGATGACAAGATGGAGAAGTTAGCACGACTGTATTTGAAGGAAGTCGTCTCCAGACATGGAATACCAATCTCTATTATCTCTGATAGGGATGGCAGATTTATTTCAAGATTCTGGCAGACATTACAGCAAGCATTAGGAACTCGTCTAGACATGAGTACTGCCTATCATCCACAAACTGATGGGCAGAGCGAAAGGACGATACAAACGCTTGAAGACATGCTACGAGCATGTGTTATTGATTTCGGAAACAGTTGGGATCGACATCTACCATTAGCAGAATTTTCCTACAACAACAGCTACCATTCAAGCATTGAGATGGCGCCGTTTGAAGCACTTTATGGTAGAAAGTGCAGGTCTCCGATTTGTTGGAGTGAAGTGGGGGATAGACAGATTACGGGTCCGGAGATTATACAAGAAACTACCGAGAAGATCATCCAAATTCAACAACGGTTGAAAACCGCCCAAAGTCGACAAAAGAGCTACGCTGACATTAAAAGAAAAGATATAGAATTTGAAATTGGAGAGATGGTCATGCTTAAAGTTGCACCTTGGAAAGGCGTTGTTCGATTTGGTAAACGAGGGAAATTAAATCCAAGGTATATTGGACCATTCAAGATTATTGATCGTGTCGGACCAGTAGCTTACCGACTAGAGTTACCTCAACAACTCGCGGCTGTACATAACACTTTCCACGTCTCGAATTTAAAGAAATGTTTAGCTAAAGAAGATCTCACTATTCCGTTAGATGAAATCCAAATCAACGAAAAACTTCAATTCATCGAAGAACCCGTCGAAATAATGGATCGTGAGGTTAAAAGACTTAAGCAAAACAAGATACCAATTGTTAAGGTTCGATGGAATGCTCGTAGAGGACCCGAGTTCACCTGGGAGCGTGAAGATCAGATGAAGAAGAAATACCCGCATCTATTTTCAGAAGATTCGTCAACACCTTCAACAGCTTAAAATTTCGGGACGAAATTTATTTAACGGGTAGGTACTGTAGTGACCCGAACTTTTCCATGTTTATATATATTAATTGAGATTGATATTTACATGATTAAATGTTTCCAACATGTTAAGCAATCAAACTTGTTAAGACTTGATTAATTGAAATATGTTTCATATAGACAATTGACCACCCAAGTTGACCGGTGATTCACGAACGTTAAAACTTGTAAAAAAACTATATGATGACATATATATGGTTATATGTATAGTTAACATGATATTATGATAAGTAAACATATCATTAATTATATTAACAATGAACTACATATGTAAAAACAAGACTACTAACTTAATGATTTTGAAACGAGACATATATGTAACGTTTATCGTTGTAACGACATTTAATGTATATATATCATATTAAGAGATATTCGTACATCATAATATCATGATAATATAATAATTTAAAATCTCTTTTGATATTATAAACATTGGGTTAACAACATTTAACAAGATCGTTAACCTAAAGGTTTCAAAACAACACTTACATGTAACGACTAACGATGACTTAACGACTCAGTTAAAATGTATATACATGTAGTGTTTTAATATGTATTTATACACTTTTGAAAGACTTCAATACACTTATCAAAATACTTCTACTTAACAAAAATGCTTACAATTACATTCTCGTTCAGTTTCATCAATAATTCTACTCGTATGCACCCGTATTCGTACTCGTACAATACACAGCTTTTAGATGTATGTACTATTGGTATATACACTCCAATGATCAGCTCTTAGCAGCCCATGTGAGTCACCTAACACATGTGGGAACCATCATTTGGCAACTAGCATGAAATATCTCATAAGATTACAAAAATATGAGTAATCATTCATGACTTATTTACATGAAAACAAAATTACATATCCTTTATATCTAATCCATACACCAACGACCAAAAACACCTACAAACACTTTCATTCTTCAATTTTCTTCATCTAATTGAACTCTCTCAAGTTCTATCTTCAAGTTCTAAGTGTTCTTCATAAATTCCAAAAGTTCTAGTTTCATAAAATCAAGAATACTTTCAAGTTTGCTAGCTCACTTCCAATCTTGTAAAGTGATCATCCAACCTCAAGAAATCTTTGTTTCTTACAGTAGGTTATCATTCTAATACAAGGTAATAATCATATTCAAACTTTGGTTCAATTTCTATAACTATAACAATCTTATTTCAAGTGATGATCTTACTTGAACTTGTTTTCGTGTCATGATTTTGCTTCAAGAACTTTGAGCCATCCAAGGATCCATTGAAGCTAGATCCATTTTTCTCTTTTCCAGTAGGTTCATCCAAGGAACTTAAGGTAGTAATGATGTTCATAACATCATTCGATTCATACATATAAAGCTATCTTATTCGAAGGTTTAAACTTGTAATCACTAGAACATAGTTTAGTTAATTCTAAACTTGTTCGCAAACAAAAGTTAATCCTTCTAACTTGACTTTTAAAATCAACTAAACACATGTTCTATATCTATATGATATGCTAACTTAATGATTTAAAACCTGGAAACACGAAAAACACCGTAAAACCGGATTTACGCCGTCGTAGTAACACCGCGGGCTGTTTTGGGTTAGTTAATTAAAAACTATGATAAACTTTGATTTAAAAGTTGTTATTCTGAGAAAATGATTTTTATTATGAACATGAAACTATATCCAAAAATTATGGTTAAACTCAAAGTGGAAGTATGTTTTCTAAAATGGTCATCTAGACGTCGTTCTTTCGACTGAAATGACTACCTTTACAAAAACGACTTGTAACTTATTTTTCCAACTAGAAACCTATACTTTTTTTGTTTAGATTCATAAAATAGAGTTCAATATGAAACCATAGCAATTTGATTCACTCAAAACGGATTTAAAATGAAGAAGTTATGGGTAAAACAAGATTGGATAATTTTTCTCATTTTAGCTACGTGAAAATTGGTAACAAATCTATTCCAACCATAACTTAATCAACTTGTATTATATATTATGTAATCTTGAGATACCATAGACACGTATACAATGTTTCGACCTATCATGTCGACACATCTATATATATTTCGGAACAACCATAGACACTCTATATGTGAATGTTGGAGTTAGCTATACAGGGTTGAGGTTGATTCCAAAATATATATAGTTTGAGTTGTGATCAATACTGAGATACGTATACATTGGGTCGTGGATTGATTCAAGATAATATTTATCGATTTATTTCTGTACATCTAACTGTGGACAACTAGTTGTAGGTTACTAACGAGGACAGCTGACTTAATAAACTTAAAACATCAAAATATATTAAAAGTGTTGTAAATATATTTTGAACATACTTTGATATATATGTATATATTGTTATAGGTTCGTGAATCAACCAGTGGCCAAGTCTTACTTCCCGACGAAGTAAAAATCTGTGAAAGTGAGTTATAGTCCCACTTTTAAAATCTAATATTTTTGGGATGAGAATACATGCAGGTTTTATAAATGATTTACAAAATAGACACAAGTACGTGAAACTACATTCTATGGTTGAATTATCGAAATCGAATATGCCCTTTTTATTAAGTCTGGTAATCTAAGAATTAGGGAACAGACACCCTAATTGACGCGAATCCTAAAGATAGATCTATTGGGCCTAACAAACCCCATCCAAAGTACCGGATGCTTTAGTACTTCGAAATTTATATCATATCCGAAGGGTGTCCCGGAATGATGGGGATATTCTTATATATGCATCTTGTTATTGTCGGTTACCAGGTGTTCACCATATGAATGATTTTTATCTCTATGTATGGGATGTGTATTGAAATATGAAATCTTGTGGTCTATTGTTACGATTTGATATATATAGGTTAAACCTATAACTCACCAACATTTTTGTTGACGTTTTAAGCATGTTTATTCTCAGGTGATTATTAAGAGCTTCCGCTGTCGCATACTTAAATAAGGACAAGATTTGGAGTCCATGCTTGTATGATATTGTGTAAAAACTGCATTCAAGAAACTTATTTTGTTGTAACATATTTGTATTGTAAACCATTATGTAATGGTCGTGTGTAAACAGGATATTTTAGATTATCATTATTTGATAATCTACGTAAAGCTTTTTAAACCTTTATTGATGAAATAAAGGTTATGGTTTGTTTAAAAATGAATGCAGTCTTTGAAAAACGTCTCATATAGAGGTCAAAACCTCGCAACGAAATCAATTAATATGGAACGTTTTTAATCAATAAGAACGGGACATTTCAATGACCCCGTTCCCCACACTTAAAGCACGTAAGCTTGTAACCCTTCTTACTCTTCTTCTTCACATTCCCGACGCCTTCAGGCGTACTTCGTGCCCTCTTACTATGAGCACCGTGAAATCCTAACCTTGCAAGTACATCTTCATCATCGCTACCTCGAGGTTTGGGAAACCTCTTTTCAAACTCTTCCTTTACAACTTTAGTCACTTGGTCTCGGACCACTTTCGTCATTTGTCCTTCGACCAACTCCTTGGTTACTTCTCTAACTCTGCCAGTGAAAATCGAGACATATCGTTCAAACACAGCCTCAATTTTTAACGTTAACTCATCCTTCCCTTCGTGAATAGGCTCACTCGTTCCGCATCTATCTTCCGTTTTCATTCTAAGGAATGCAAACGATTAGATCACGAACGTATAAACCACACGCACAACACCGTCCCATCTTGCTAAACACTCGTCGTACATCACTTGCTAGACACGATTTGCACCCGTAATAAGGTTTGCAAGTCCTTATTACGCATACACGCCGTATCGGCTCATTAGTACAACGACCGCCTCGCTCGATGATATATGCAACCGCAACATAAACAAAGCACAAACAAAATCCTACGCGATATAAACACACGCGAGAATTATTATCACATCACAATAATATATTAATAATATCCGCATTACTAATATACACGTTAGTCAATCTATAAACAAGACACTAACTAAACCCATTCCGACCCGTAATCCTACAAGTCTCGCAACAATTAAGCACACACACAAGTCGAAGTCTAGGCACCTATCTCAAGTCACCTAAATCCCTTAGACCATGCTCTGATACCACTTGTAACAACCCAAACCAATCCACGACAAAACCCCGTTAAAATTTACAAATAAAAAAAAATTTGATTGTTCAGCTACTGGAGCGGCGCGCCAGAACCTTGCGCGGCGCGCCAAACGGGTCTGTCCAAAAAGTCTTTAAATGCGAAAAAGATTGACTAGTTCCCGACGTCTTTAGATAAAACGCTTTTAACCACTCGTTCAATACATGAAAACTATCACGTTCTATTAATAAAATTTGGTTTACGAAGCGGGGCCCACATTGACCCAAATTACCCCTTAAGTACCAAAATACAATTTTCGACCATACGACTTTTAATACAAAACAAAGCCGAGCATGGCGATTGGGGATACGCTAGCCAATCCTAATAAATCCAAAGGCAAGCCTTCTAAGCAAACTACGCACGTCCACTAATCCCCGCTTACCCGAGCCACCGCATCCATGCAAATCTATAAAAAAGTCAACAACGAGAGGGTAAGCTAACGCTTAGTGAGTGATAACATACTACATACATATATATGCATAAAATGGACACGCCACAAAAATAAACAAATACCGCATACCGAAGCATCCAAGCATAAAGGCAAGCTAAACCTAGCATACCGTACGTTCACTAAGCACAACTACCAACGTCAACAATATAGTAAGTTCACAAGCAACGATGTGAACAATGCCAAAAAGCTACGCCCATAAGGTTAGCTACATCACGACAATACCACAAGTCTTACATCATCGCAAATCCGCATTAGCATATACTCAACACAATGTATATAATATGCTAAATAATCACAACACAAAATAGTATGGTTAACCATAACGCTATGGTCCTACCGGCACGTGGTTCACACCATACGCATTTGAGTCTCACTCTTTTTTAGTGCTACCGGCACATGGTTCACACTTTGATGCTACCGGCATGTGGTTCACATCCAATAATCATAGTGCTACCGGCACGTGGTTCACACTCGATGCTACCGGCACGTGGTTCACATCATAATACACATCACACACATGTTATGGCACTACCGACACATGGTTCATACCATAACATTTACCAATAAGTACGCCATATACATGAACGTATAATTATTCCACTCACAATATTAACCCTTCGCCATTGGGGTTATAATCCACATCACACGCCCATGTGATAATGTACACACAAAGTGTGCATCTCGTCAAAGGTGGTCAACCAAAACGCACAACCGTGCCAATTGGACCTATACATAAGTCCATCAATCCACCTATGAAGTGAGCTCTATAACCGAGAACCACTTCGCCCGACCTGCACCCATCCTACACACACATATGCACATAGGATATTAACACTCACCTTGAAGTCTTGAAGAATGCTTCCAAGTAATCTGCAACTCGTCAATGGAAAGTACCTATTCCATTATCACAAATTCAACAACACACTTAGATTGGATTTACAAACCAACCCAATTTGACACTTAGTGCAAATTCGACCCAAATGCACTTCCAAGTACAAACCGCGCCCAAAATTAATCAATAATCACTAACACAAGTAAAAATGGTCTTAATACGCCAATTAAACCCGATCATAGGTGTTAAACACCTATCTTGCCCAAAAAGACACTTAAACCCTAATTTGACCCATAAGAAGTCAATATCACGCCATTAGCAAGTTTTGACACCAAAACATATTTAACTCGGTTCTATGCTTCAACTTAATCCATTTTAAGTTTATAAACCTTATTAAATCGACAACTGGGTCATTGATGTTATGCGAGGTGTATAAAAAATAGTTTATATTTTACTAGGAAATACTATTAAATACGATACAATTTTACACAAGATATTTATTTATTTATAGAATGGATATACTTAAACCTTGCTACAAGACTTATAGGCAGTGTACCTAATCATACAGTAGTGTAGTTTTTAGTAAGTCCGGTTCGTTCCACAGGGAAATCTTTAAACAAAGCTCAACGATATATAAAAATACAAATATATATATAAGTAATATTATTATTATAAAGGGGGGTTTTTACCGTTTAATGACCGGTTTGTCGATTTTAAAACTTTAGTCGCAGTTAAAACCTAATGTAAAATATTAAATAAATAAAAGACTTAATTTAAAGTGTAAAGTAAATAACGATAATGAAATTGCGAATAATAAAAGTGCGATAAAATAAACTTGCGATAATTAAAAAGTACGATAATTAAAAATGCAATTAAATATAATAATAATAAAAAATGCGATAATTAGAAGTGCAATTAAATATAAAATAAAGGAAATTAAATATGAAATAAAAGAATTATGCTTATTTAAACTTCCGTAATCATGATGTTTGACGTGTTGATTTTAGTTTTATGCCCATGGGTTAATTGTCCTTTGTCCTGGATTATTTAATCTGTCCGTCTGGTTTTTGTCCATAACAGTCCATCAGTCATAAATATAAAGTGCGAGTGTCCTCGTCAAATTATTATTATACCCGAAGTTAAATATTCCAACTAATTGGGGATTCGAATTGTAACAAGGTTTTAATACTTTGTTTAATGAATACACCAGGTTATCGACTGCGTGTAAACCAAGGTTTTACTACTTTGTTAACAATTACACCAATTACCCTTGAATGTAATTCACCCTTGTTTTAATTATTCTAGTGGCTATTAATCCATTCCCGTGTCCGGTTAAATGAACGATTATTCGTACATATAAATACCCCGCCCATCGTGTCCGATTGAGTGTATATGGTAATTTATAGGGACGCCCAATTGTAAATCTTTATATTAACATTAACAAACTATCATTTAGTTAAACAAATATAAAGCCCATTAATAGCCCATAGTCTAATTTCCACAAGTGTCGTTCTTTTGTCCAAACCCCAATTATGGTACAAAGCCCAATTACCCAATTTTAGTGATTAGCCCAACATCATGATTACTTCGGATTAAATAAGCATAATAATAACTTAGCTACGAGACATTAATATAAAAAGGTTGAACATAACTTACAATGATTAAAAATAGCGTAGCATTACACGGACATAATTTCGACTTACACCCTTACAATATTCGCTAACATACCCTTATTATTAGAATTATAATTAAAATTAAAATATAAATTATATATATATAATTTACGTATATATGAGAGAAGAGAGAAATAGATTGTGAATTGCGATCAGAATTCAGTTGCTTTTATAGGAAAAGTTGAAATTTGGGGCTCCGCGACTCGCGGTGAAAACCTCTTCAAACTCCGCGAGTCGCGGAGAATGAATTTACAGCTCAGTCCTTGGAGTCTTTCTCTGCCGACAGTTTTTATTTATAAATATAATATATATATAATTAATATAATTAATTATATATTATATTATATTTATATACCTAGTTAACTTGTAATTTTTAGTTCGTTGCGTCGAGCGTTGAGAGTTGACTCTGGTCCCGGTTCCGGATTTTCGAACGTCCTTGCGTACAATTTAATATCTTGTACTTTACGTTTTGAATCTTGTACTCTTGTAATTTCGAGACGTTTCTTATCAATAATTGGAACCTCTTTGATTGTCTTTTGTTCTTTTGAGCTTTTTGGTCGTTTGCATCTTCAATTCGTCGAATCTGTCTTTTGTCTTCACCTTTTATTATTTAAACGAATATCACTTGTAAATAGAACAATTGCAACTAAAAGCTTGTCTTTCTTGAGGAATAATGCTATGAAATATATGTTCGTTTTTAGCATTATCAAATATTCCCACACTTGAGCGTTGCTTGTCCTCAAGCAATATCGTCTTGAAATACTAGAATCACTTCTTTATTCTTCACACTTTGTACATCAGTGATTTCTATACGGCGGTATAAACAATGGTAGTAACGATATGGTTTACAGTCCCACATGACTATAAAAATTTAGATCCATTAAGGAAATTGGATCTTTATGAAAACATTTGATCTTTTGAAAATTAAATCTAGTTTTTACCCTAGATAAGTTTTCCGGAATAACCCTTTACCGGTGTTTGCAAAATATTTTTGTGGGTTTGGTGGGTTTTAGAATTGAAAATTTTAGCTCAAAACTTGCTGTTTTGTGTCACCCACTTGCTAACCTTGTATTTGGAAAGCAACACGTCCAGTTTACTTGTTCCGTATATTACCTTTCGGCAAACTACCGTTCGGTTGTAAAGGAAAGCGTTGAACAAGCAACTGTTAAGGCAATGTCCCGTGACATGCTTTTGATTATGGTCTATAACGTGTCGGACGCAATTACTATCCTTGGTAGGAGCAATAGTAAAGCTCACCCTTATAATTTTTCGGTATGGCACAAGGTCCTGTCTTTGACCACTATGCAACCACCGTTCTTACGGTTGACACCCGATTTAGTTCAGGTGACCTAATGAATTCCAGGTGAATTCCTAGGATTTTACGTTCAATGGTAATGAACGCATTGAAAATAGGGTTTTCAAAAAACAAATCGGTTTGTAATTTTGGTCAAAATATTTTCTTGTTTAAGCTCGAGTTTAGATATCATCGAATTCCATGAGTTTGTAATTCTCAATCTTTAAGGTCAATCTCTAGGATTGAGTAATATCAGTCTTAAAAGCTGATTTTTAATCTTTAAGGAGATTATCCTTTCTGGGGATCTGATTCATTAGTCTTATCCAGCTAATTTGCATGGTGCCCCCTCATTGTACGAGATAAATCCTTCTCATGGTTAGGATAAATCTGACCACTTGGCGACCCTGTTTAATGCTGAGGTCCGTGGATTTCCTGCTGATTTTAGTGATGACTTTTCTAGATTTTTCGTCAACCTACAGCTGGTCTGGACGACAACTTCATGACCTAAATCAAGAAGCGCGTTTCTTTTTCAGAAGACTTTACTTCCTTTTAATGATGGAATTGATTCATCGTGTAGATCCATCTCTTCTTTTCTTTCATTGGGTAAAACAGTTTAGTTTAGTTCAAAGCAAAAGTATTTTCAGTTATTTGTTACAGATATATGTGACATATGTTTAAAATAACTTGGTAAATTTTCCCACACTTGGCTTTTATTTTCCTTTTTATCGTCCTCTATTCCATTTTAAATGAATTTTAACATTTTAGTTTGTTTCTCAATTTATGTCCTTTCCGAGGTAACAATAATTTCGGTGTTAAAACATAGTTTTATCGTTCATAAATATGTATAAACATAATTTGAATTCATTTAATTGAAAATTTTGAAAATTTTTACTAGAATTGGGTAGTCAGTATATAAGACTAGGGCTGTTCTTTTTTATCAGAGAGCACTAGATTCTAATACAACTACTGCTTTACTAGTATTTTTAATGGTAACCAAGTGTATAAAGTAAAAATTTTTAAAATCCGAAAGAATTTAACCCCTTCCCACACTTAAGTTCTTGCAATGCCCTCATTTGCAAGAAATTAGTAACAATTTAAATTATTGAGGGTGATTTGTGTGAAAATGATTAAATTTTTACCAAAGTTTCCAAATATATTGGCGTTTGTTTGCTGAATGATAAATGGTGCACATCATTTGTTCATTCCGTCTTGTTGTTATTTTACATATATTTTGCATCTTGTCGTCAAAATTAGTTGCTTTTGCTGAACTTAATGCCAGTCTTTGAAAATGCGTTGTTTTACCCTGTTGTGTACATAAGATAAATTGCAAACATATATACATATTTTTGAAGTTTGGTATATTACCCCACATTCAAAAAATTATTAAAATCTAAGAATAAAAGTTAGATAATTATAAAAATGATTACAATATTAACAAAAGTATTAAACGTATCAATAATTACAAATTACAAAATAAAAAAAAATAATAAGTAAACTAAGGATGATATTGGTACCAATAGGGGTTCCAGGCATAACCATAAGTGCTATAGAATGCTTCGGCAGGGTCATACGTAGGATATGGTGGCTGCATCTCTATAGACCAAGGAGGGAAGATGGGTTTCGGTGTAGGAATATAGTTTCTACCTATATGTTGGCAATGAGCTATGATTTGGTTCTGATGAACTTGCCAATCTTCAAATGCTCTCTGTCTAGCATTTTCGTATTCCTGAGAAGCTATAAACCTATGCATTTCTTGCATCTCATTCCCCCCTCCTACATTACCTTGCTGCTGGTTTCTCTCCACCTGTGGATGTCTACCATGGTATCGTACTGCGGCGTTATTTCGCCTCTTCAAAACTTTCGCACCATGGTATACATTTAAACCTATAGTATCGCGGGGTTCTGGTTCTTCTACTAATAATCCCCCCCGACTTATATCCACACCGAGATATTCACCAATCAAAGTAATAAAAATACCACCTCCTATTATGCTATGTGGTCGCATCCCCCGAACCATAGCTGATAAATAATAACCCACACAATATGGTATACTTACAGCGCTTTGTGGGTCTCGAATACACATATGGTAAAACAAATCTTGTTCATTTACTTTTTCCTTATTCTTACCCCTTTGTGTAATCGAATTAGCTAAAAACCTATGTATCACTCTTAATTCGGCTCTATCTATATCCAAATAAGAGTAATTTCCCCCTTTGAAACGGTGATGGCTTGTCATTTGACTCCACACACCGTGTGTATCAAAATTTTCATCTATCTTTCTACCGTTTAGTATCAATCCTCTACAATCGGCAGACGCTAACTCCTCAGGCGTATATATACGTAAAGCCTGAGCCATGTCCAGTAAAGACATGTGGCGCATCGAACCGCCTAACAAAAATCTAATAAAAGAATGATCGGTTAAACTAGCTACCCGATCATTCAACTCTATACTACATAACAATTCTTCACACCATACTTTATATACAGGTCTACGTATGGTGAATAAACATACCCAGTCATTAAAAGAAGAATTACCATACCTCTGTACAAGTAATTCCCTAATTGGCCCGGCCAATTCTACAGCTTCTAAGGGTCCCCATTCTATGACCCTCGGTACCTCAACAACCTTAGAATGAAGAGTATGCAAACCCCTTTGATATTTTGGATAATCTATCCAAAGTCTGTCAAATCTCAGGTTCGGGTGCAACTCTTCCAAGTGCATATCGGAAAAGGTCATGACTGGATGAGGTATATCCTGCTTGTAGTATTTATCCACCTCCTGTTGTTCCAAATTCTCAGCAGGAGCATTGCGGGCTTGGGATGAAGATTCACCCCTTTCATTCTGCAAAACACATCAAACACAATTTTTGTGCATCCAAATATGCATTAGTGTCAGCAAAATCATCAATCAAAATAATTACAATGACATTATCAATTTATATCAAACTTAAGCTCATTTTCACATTTTTATCAAATCTACACTTTTTCAAATAAGCATATACGAAAATGTTCGCCAAGTTCATAAACATTCAACTCAAATAACATGTCAAAATAATCATTACTAGCAATTAAACAAGTCTCAAATGGCATTATCTTTCAAAAATCAAGTTCATGAATTTTAGACTTGAAAAAGTCCACTTTAATTCTCAAAATCATGTTTAGGCTCAAAGTTTGGATCATTTAACTACCTAAACATGTTACACTACTTAATTTAGCAACAATTCATGACAAAAATCGGCCATAACCTGTTTATATCAAAAAGCCCCAAATTTGCTCAAGAACACAAACCCTAGATTACTCAAAATTTGAAGTTTAAGGCTTCTAATCATGTTAAACAGCATCAATCTAGGTTATACAAGCATAATACATAAACAATTTAAGCCTAATTACACTAAAAAGCATCAATTTAATATCTTGTACTTTACGTTTTGAATCTTGTACTCTTGTAATTTCGAGACGTTTCTTATCAATAATTGGAACCTCTTTGATTGTCTTTTGTTCTTTTGAGCTTTTTGGTCGTTTGCGTCTTCAATTCGTCGAATCTGTCTTTTGTCTTCACCTTTTATTATTTAAACGAATATCACTTGTAAATAGAACAATTGCAACTAAAAGCTTGTCTTTCTTGAGGAATAATGCTATGAAATATATGTTCGTTTTTAGCATTATCAAATATTCCCACACTTGAGCGTTGCTTGTCCTCAAGCAATATCGTCTTGAAATACTAGAATCACTTCTTTATTCTTCACACTTTGTACATCAGTGATTTCTATACGGCGGTATAAACAATGGTAGTAACGATATGGTTTACAGTCCCACATGACTATAAAAATTTAGATCCATTAAGGAAATTGGATCTTTATGAAAACATTTGATCTTTTGAAAATTAAATCTAGTTTTTACCCTAGATAAGTTTTCCGGAATAACCCTTTACCGGTGTTTGCAAAATATTTTTGTGGGTTTGGTGGGTTTTAGAATTGAAAATTTTAGCTCAAAACTTGCTGTTTTGTGTCACCCACTTGCTAACCTTGTATTTGGAAAGCAACACGTCCAGTTTACTTGTTCCGTATATTACCTTTCGGCAAACTACCGTCCGGTTGTAAAGGAAAGCGTTGAACAAGCAACTGTTAAGGCAATGTCCCGTGACATGCTTTTGATTATGGTCTATAACGTGTCGGACGCAATTACTATCCTTGGTAGGAGCAATAGTAAAGCTCACCCTTATAATTTTTCGGTATGGCACAAGGTCCTGTCTTTGACCACTATGCAACCACCGTTCTTACGGTTGACACCCGATTTAGTTCAGGTGACCTAATGAATTCCAGGTGAATTCCTAGGATTTTACGTTCAATGGTAATGAACGCATTGAAAATAGGGTTTTCAGAAAACAAATCGGTTTGTAATTTTGGTCAAAATATTTTCTTGTTTAAGCTCGAGTTTAGATATCATCGAATTCCATGAGTTTGTAATTCTCAATCTTTAAGGTCAATCTCTAGGATTGAGTAATATCAGTCTTAAAAGCTGATTTTTAATCTTTAAGGAGATTATCCTTTCTGGGGATCTGATTCATTAGTCTTATCCAGCTAATTTGCATGGTGCCCCCTCATTGTACGAGATAAATCCTTCTCATGGTTAGGATAAATCTGACCACTTGGCGACCCTGTTTAATGCTGAGGTCCGTGGATTTCCTGCTGATTTTAGTGATGACTTTTCTAGATTTTTCGTCAACCTACAGCTGGTCTGGACGACAACTTCATGACCTAAATCAAGAAGCGCGTTTCTTTTTCGGAAGACTTTACTTCCTTTTAATGATGGAATTGATTCATCGTGTAGATCCATCTCTTCTTTTCTTTCATTGGGTAAAACAGTTTAGTTTAGTTCAAAGCAAAAGTATTTTCAGTTATTTGTTACAGATATATGTGACATATGTTTAAAATAACTTGGTAAATTTTCCCACACTTGGCTTTTATTTTCCTTTTTATCGTCCTCTATTCCATTTTAAATGAATTTTAACATTTTAGTTTGTTTCTCAATTTATGTCCTTTCCGAGGTAACAATAATTTCGGTGTTAAAACATAGTTTTATCGTTCATAAATATGTATAAACATAATTTGAATTCATTTAATTGAAAATTTTGAAAATTTTTACTAGAATTGGGTAGTCAGTATATAAGACTAGGGCTGTTCTTTTTTATCAGAGAGCACTAGATTCTAATACAACTACTGCTTTACTAGTATTTTTAATGGTAACCAAGTGTATAAAGTAAAAATTTTTAAAATCCGAAAGAATTTAACCCCTTCCCACACTTAAGATCTTGCAATGCCCTCATTTGCAAGAAATTAGTAACAATTTAAATTATTGAGGGTGATTTGTGTGAAAATGATTAAATTTTTACCAAAGTTTCCAAATATATTGGCGTTTGTTTGCTGAATGATAAATGGTGCACATCATTTGTTCATTCCGTCTTGTTGTTATTTTACATATATTTTGCATCTTGTCGTCAAAATTAGTTGCTTTTGCTGAACTTAATGCCAGTCTTTGAAAATGCGTTGTTTTACCCTGTTGTGTACATAAGATAAACTGCAAACATATATACATATTTTTGAAGTTTGGTATATTACCCCACATTCAAAAAATTATTAAAATCTAAGAATAAAAGTTAGATAATTATAAAAATGATTACAATATTAACAAAAGTATTAAACGTATCAATAATTACAAATTACAAAATAAAAAAAAATAATAAGTAAACTAAGGATGATATTGGTACCAATAGGGGTTCCAGGCATAACCATAAGTGCTATAGAATGCTTCGGCAGGGTCATACGTAGGATATGGTGGCTGCATCTCTATAGACCAAGGAGGGAAGATGGGTTTCGGTGTAGGAATATAGTTTCTACCTATATGTTGGCAATGAGCTATGATTTGGTTCTGATGAACTTGCCAATCTTCAAATGCTCTCTGTCTAGCATTTTCGTATTCCTGAGAAGCTATAAACCTATGCATTTCTTGCATCTCATTCCCCCCTCCTACATTACCTTGCTGCTGGTTTCTCTCCACCTGTGGATGTCTACCATGGTATCGTACTGCGGCGTTATTTCGCCTCTTCAAAACTTTCGCACCATGGTATACATTTAAACCTATAGTATCGCGGGGTTCTGGTTCTTCTACTAATAATCCCCCCCGACTTATATCCACACCGAGATATTCACCAATCAAAGTAATAAAAATACCACCTCCTATTATGCTATGTGGTCGCATCCCCCGAACCATAGCTGATAAATAATAACCCACACAATATGGTATACTTACAGCGCTTTGTGGGTCTCGAATACACATATGGTAAAACAAATATTGTTCATTTACTTTTTCCTTGTTCTTACCCCTTTGTGTAATCGAATTAGCTAAAAACCTATGTATCACTCTTAATTCGGCTCTATCTATATCCAAATAAGAGTAATTTCCCCCTTTGAAACGGTGATGGCTTATCATTTGACTCCACACACCGTGTGTATCAAAATTTTCATCTATCTTTCTACCGTTTAGTATCAATCCTCTACAATCGGCAGACGCTAACTCCTCAGGCGTATATATACGTAAAGCCTGAGCCATGTCCAGTAAAGACATGTGGCGCATCGAACCGCCTAACAAAAATCTAATAAAAGAACGATCGGTTAAACTAGCTACCCGATCATTCAACTCTATACTACATAACAATTCTTCACACCATACTTTATATACAGGTCTACGTATGGTGAATAAACATACCCAGTCATTAAAAGAAGAATTACCATACCTCTGTACAAGTAATTCCCTAATTGGCCCGGCCAATTCTACAGCTTCTAAGGGTCCCCATTCTATGACCCTCGGTACCTCAACAACCTTAGAATGAAGAGTATGCAAACCCCTTTGATATTTTGGATAATCTATCCAAAGTCTGTCAAATCTCAGGTTCGGGTGCAACTCTTCCAAGTGCATATCGGAAAAGGTCATGACTGGATGAGGTATATCCTGCTTGTAGTAGTTATCCACCTCCTGTTGTTCCAAATTCTCAGCAGGAGCATTGCGGGATTGGGATGAAGATTCACCCCTTTCATTCTGCAAAACACATCAAACACAATTTTTGTGCATCCAAATATGCATTAGTGTCAGCAAAATCATCAATCAAAATAATTACAATGACATTATCAATTTATATCAAACTTAAGCTCATTTTCACATTTTTATCAAATCTACACTTTTTCAAATAAGCATATACGAAAATGTTCGCCAAGTTCATAAACATTCAACTCAAATAACATGTCAAAATAATCATTACTAGCAATTAAACAAGTCTCAAATGGCATTATCTTTCAAAAATCAAGTTCATGAATTTTAGACTTGAAAAAGTCCACTTTAATTCTCAAAATCATGTTTAGGCTCAAAGTTTGGATCATTTAACTACCTAAACATGTTACATTACTTAATTTAGCAACAATTCATGACAAAAATCGGCCATAACCTGTTTATATCAAAAAGCCCCAAATTTGCTCAAGAACACAAACCCTAGATTACTCAAAATTTGAAGTTTAAGGCTTCTAATCATGTTAAACAGCATCAATCTAGGTTATACAAGCATAATACATAAACAATTTAAGCCTAATTACACTAAAAAGCATCAAAATCAAATTGGGGACAAAATTGCTCAAGAACATCAAATTTCGAATTAAATGGTGTTTAGGTGTAGAAATTTACCGTTTTTCTTGAGTAATTCTTAGATAGCATCCTTCTCAACATGATTTTAGCAAAAGATTTGGTGATTAACGGTTAAAAATTGTGATTTTGGGGTGTATTTTTCGGGTTTTTCGGGTGCAGTTTTTCGCAGTTATTTTTGAGTTGGGGGTTGGACTGATTAGTTTGCAGCTCTTTATTTTTTTCTGATTTCCGACCCCTCCGCGAGTCGCGGCAAAATACACTTCAAACTCCGCGAGTCGCGGAGTTTGTTTTTTTTTTTTTTTTTTTTTTTATAATCATTAACTTTTGAAAACAATTAAGAAATTAATTTTAAAATTTTGTTTCCCTTATTATTTAGGACGAGGTCGTTTCGGATCGATGTCCTAGTCCGTCTCTCGACAAAATTTTAAAATTTGTCTTTTTGTAGCGATTGTTTTAAAAGCTAAGATTTTTGGGTTTTTTTTAATGTTTTTGGCATACTTTAAATCAAAAAGATTAAAAATAATGATAATAAAAGTTCTCGTCCCTCCCTTGGGTAAATCAATTTCGGTTCAAAGACCTAGTCTTCAACTTACGACGAATTTTAAAAATCATATTCTTAACTTAATGAGATAAAGTAAATTTTTGTTTTTAAATTCACACAACTTAAATATAAAATTCAAAATTATTATTAAAAATTCACACCAAACTTAAAATTTAAAATGCATAAAATTAAGAATTTATATTTTAAAAATTAAAAGTTCACACCAAACTTAATTTAAAAATTCAAAAATTCATATCAAACTTATATTAATTTTTCAAATATTTATAATTTTAAATATATTGTTTTTATAAAGTTTACAATATTAATTTAAGATTTAAATATTAATTTTAAAAACATGGTAAAAATAAAATTAAAAATCTTTTTGTCTTTTTATCCCACTTTAATCAATCAAATATTATCAAAAATATGCGCCCCTCTTTTCGGTAAAGTAATTTCGGTTCCAAGACCTAATTTAACTCATGACGAATTTTTGAAATATTTTGGGTTGATTGTTTAAAGATATTTATACCTTAAGAATAAACGTTAAATTTCGCAGTGATGTAATAAATTTTTGAATGATATCAATAATTTCGGTCGCCAAACCTAATTTTATTCAATACCAATTTAATACTTTTTAGCGAACAAATTAGCGTTTATTATCAAAAGGTTAAAAATAAAAATAAAAATAAAAACTGTACAGACATACCTGTGAAATAGATTTCTTAGTTATATGATCTATCCCATTCATAAGATAGTCGGTTTAATTGATTTTCCATGGCTACATAGGCGTAACCTCGAGCATTCAGTGTCTTTTCTTCTAAACATATGAACGGTCCGTCTCTGCATAAAGTAACAAATTCGGTATTTGAATAGGTTTGATTATTTGAACATTTACCTCCATGTGACCATTTTCCGCATTTGTGACATCGTTCTAGGTGTCGTGCTCTTCTTTTCGCTGCGGATTTTGATTTTCCTTTACCAAATTGTAACTTATTATCTTCGCATCTGGATTCTTTTCTAACTCCGTCCATTCTTTCTCTGATTACTGATACTATTTCACTCGGGAGTATGTCATTATTACGTTTAGTGATCAAAGCGTGTAGCATTAGACCATGGTTTAGTTCACAGGCAGTCTTCATTTTGTAAAAACCTAAAAAAAATAAAAATTCAGAATGGGGGGAGAAGACTAGTTCTTTAGGGTCTGCTAGGGAAAGACCATTCGGGTTCCATTTTCGAGAACTATACGAAAACAGACAATCTAACTCTAACAGAAATACATATTATCCTTTAAAGACTTGATTCTCCCCACACTTAGTTAGCTGTGGTGTCGAAATTGTGATTAACTTCGTTGTCGACTTCCATCGGACCATGTATGTAATGTTTAACTCTGTGACCATTAACTTTAAATTCCATCCCATTTGAATTTATTAATTCTATCGTTCCGTATGGGAAAACTCTTTTGACTATGAATGGTCCAGACCATCTTGATTTCAATTTTCCAGGAAATAGCTTGAATCGTGAATTGAAAAGAAGAACTCTATCTCCTTCTTTAAATTCTTTTGAACTTCTGATTCTTTTATCATGCCATTTCTTCGTTCTTTCTTTATAGATTAACGAATTTTCGTATGCTTCATGTCTTAATTCTTCTAATTCGTTTAGTTGACTTAATCGTAGACGTCCAGCTTCATGTAAATCAAGATTACATGTTTTCAAAGCCCAAAATGCTTTGTGTTCAATTTCTACTGGAAGATGACATGCTTTTCCATAAACAAGTCTAAAAGGTGTGGTTCCAATTGGAGTTTTGTAGGCTGTTCTAAAAGCCCAGAGTGCATCCTCCAATTTAATGGACCATTCCTTCGGATTTGATCCTACGGTTTTCTCTAGAATACGTTTTAAAGCTCGATTGGTATTTTCAACTTGTCCACTTGTTTGTGGATGATATGCGGTGGAGATTTTATGAGTTACTCCATATCTTTTAAGAACTTTCTCAAGTTGATTATTACAGAAATGAGTACCCCGATCACTTATTAAAGCTTTCGGTGTTCCAAACCTTGCAAAAAGACGTTTTAAAAAATTGACTACAACTCGTGCATCGTTAGTTGGGAGAGCTTGTGCTTCCGCCCATTTAGATACATAATCAATGGCTACGAGTATATATAGATTATTATGAGATTTTGGAAATGGACCCATAAAGTCAATACCCCAAATGTCAAATACTTCACATACTTGGATGACATTTTGTGGCATTTCATCACGTTGACTTATTTTTCCGGCCCTTTGACAAGCATCACAGGATTTGCAAAGAAGGTGTGCATCTTTGTAAATTGTAGGCCAATAGAATCCAGCTTCATAAACTTTTCTTGCTGTTACTTGAGGCCCATAATGCCCTCCTGTTGGTCCTGTGTGACAATGGTTTAAAATTTTACTAGCTTCATCTCCAAATACACATCGGCGTATTATTCCATCGAGACAACTTTTAAACAGATGTGGATCTTCCCAGAAATAGTGTTTTATATCACTGAAGAATTTCTTTCGTCTTTGGTACGATAATCCTTTTTCAAGGAATCCACAAACTAAGTAGTTTGCATAGTCTGCAAACCATGGGATTTCTTTATAATCTATCTTCAATAGATATTCATCAGGAAAGTTGTCTTGTATGGCCGATTCATTTAGAACTTCTAACTCAGGATTTTCAAGACGAGAAAGATGATCAGCGGCGAGATTTTCTGCTCCTCTTTTATCTCGGATTTCAATATCAAACTCTTGTAAGAGTAAGATCCAACGGATTAATCTTGGTTTAGCATCTTGTTTTGAAAATAGGTATCTAAGAGCAGAATGGTCGGTATAGACCACCGTTTTTGCTAGAACGAGATATGATCGAAATTTGTCAAAAGCAAAGACAATAGCAAGGAGTTCTTTTTCAGTAGTTGTATAGTTTGTTTGTGCTCCTTGTAATGTCTTACTAGCATAATATATAGGTTGAAATCGTTTTTCAATCCTTTGTCCTAAAACGGCTCCCATTGCAAAATCACTTGCATCGCACATTAGTTCAAATGGTAGATTCCAATTTGGTGTTATCATGATTGGTGCATTAGTGAGTTTCTCTTTAAGAATATTAAAATATTTGATACACTCATCTGAAAAGATGAATGGCGCATCCTTTTCTAGGAGTTTATTCATAGGAGTGGCAATTTTAGAAAAATCTTTTATGAAACGTCGGTAAAAACTGGCATGCCCTAGAAAACTCCTAACTCCTCTAACATTTGTGGGATGTGGAAGTTTAGCAATTACATCTACTTTAGCTCTATCCACTTCAATTCCTTCTTTTGAAATTTTATGTCCAAGAACGATGCCTTCTTTGACCATGAAATGGCATTTCTCCCAATTAAGTACTAGATTTGATTTTTCGCATCTAATTAGCATTCGTTCCAGATTAACTAGACATGATTTAAATGTATCACCGAAGACTGAAAAGTCATCCATGAATACTTCCATGCATTCTTCTATCATGTCGTGAAAAATCGCCATCATACACCTTTGAAAGGTTGCAGGGGCGTTGCAAAGTCCAAATGGCATGCGTTTGTAAGCAAAAGTATCATAAGGGCACGTGAATGTGGTTTTCTCTTGGTCCTCGGGTGCTATTGGAATTTGAAAATATCCGGAAAATCCATCTAGAAAACAATAGTAACTATTTCCGGCTAATCTTTCCAACATTTGATCTATGAAAGGTAAGGGAAAGTGATCTTTTCTGGTGGCGTCATTTAATTTTCTATAATCAATACATACACGCCATCCTGTTACAGTCCTAGTAGGAATAAGCTCATTTTTCTCATTTGTAATGACAGTCATGCCACCCTTCTTAGGTACGCATTGAACTGGGCTTACCCATGGACTATCAGAAATTGGATAAATTAAACCTGCATCTAGCAGTTTAATAATCTCTTTCTTAACTACATCTTGCATATTAGGATTTAGTCTTCGTTGGCGTTGCACATACGTTTTATGACCTTCTTCCATAAGGATTTTATGTGTGCAATACGAAGGACTTATTCCTTTAATATCATGAATCTTCCATGCAATGGCTGGTTTATGAGCTTTCAACATAGAAATGAGTTGTGATTTCTCATTTTCAGTAAGAGAAGACGATATTATTACAGGTAATTCAGATTCACCATGTAAATAAGCGTATTCCAAATGGTTTGGAAGTGGCTTTAACTCTAATTTCGGAGGTTCTTCTATCGATGATTTATATCGATATCTGTCTTCTTCTTTTAGCATTTGAATTTCTTCTGTTGTTGGTTCATATCCATTAGCTATAAGTGTAGCTAACATTTCAGCTTCATCAATTGGTTCATTACCTTCTCCTAAAGAACATTCTCCTGTTCCTTGTAATTCTGGAAATTCTTCTAATAATTCTGCATGTGCATCTATAGTTTGAATATAATAACATGTATCATCTGCAGATTATGGTTGTTGCATTGCTCTATCAACTGAAAAGGTAACACTCTCATCCTCTATACTTAGGGTCAATTTCTTACCGAACACGTCTATCATTGCTTTAGCCGTGTTTAAGAATGGTCTTCCTAATATGAGAGGAACTTGAGAATCTTCTTCCATGTCCAAAACAACAAAATCTACTGGAAATACTAAAGTACCAACTTTAACTAGCATGTTCTCCATTATCCCTCTAGGATATTTTATTGATCTATCGGCTAGTTGTATGCTTATTCTGGTTGGTTTCAATTCTCCAAGGTCTAGTTTAGCGTATAGTGAATACGGCATTAGATTTATACTAGCACCTAAGTCTGCCAATGCTTCTATTGAACTAAGACTACCCAGAAAACATGGAATTGTGAAACTTCCTGGATCAGATAATTTTTCTGGTATCTTATTCAACAGCACTGCTGAACAATTAGCATTCATAGTAACAGCCGAGAGTTCTTCCATTTTCTTTCTATTTGAGATTAGATCTTTCAAGAATTTAGCATATCTTGGCATTCCTGAAATCACATCAATAAAAGGAAGATTTACATTTATCTGTTTAAACATATCCAAGAATTTGGATTGCTCGGCTTCAAGTTTCTCTTTCTTCATTTTACTCGGGTAAGGAAGTGGTGGTTGGTATGGTTTAACATAAGGTTTATCCTTAACTGTGTTATTTTCATTAACCTTTTCAACTACCGGTTCTTTTTCCTTATCTTGATCAGGTTGTGGTTTTTGTGGAGTAGGAATAGTTTCATCAGAAGTTACAGGTATTTCAGGTGGTTTAAGTGTTGTACCACTTCTTGTGGTAATAGCTTTAGCTATTTCATTCCGGGGGTTAGCATTTGTATCGCTTGGTAAACTTCCCGGTTTTCTTTCACCTATTAATCTTGCTAGGTTACTTACTTTTTGTTCCAGATTTTGAATAGAAGCTTGTTGATTTCTAAATGCTTGAGCATTTTGTTCATTAGTTTGTTTTTGAGATGTGAAAAACTGCGTTTGAGTTTCAACTAGCTTCGTCATCATATCTTCTAAATTTGGTTTTTTATCATCGGTTTGTTGTGGTGGTTTGTTTTGAAAATTCGGTCTTTGCTGATTATAAGTATTATTGGATACTTGTTGATTGCTAGGACCTTGTTGGTTGTTGTATGGAATATTTCGGTTATAATTCTGGTTTTGATTGTAAATTGGTCTTGGCGGTTGATAATTATTCTGATAATTATTTCCAGGCCTTTGGTTTATGTATGAAATATTCTCTCTTTGTTCCATTGTTAATTCAATACTGAGACAATCTTTTGTCAAATGTGGTCCTCCACACTGCTCACAACTAATTCGTATTGAGTGAATATCTTTAGTCATCTTTTCCATTCGTCTCTCTACAGCATCTATCTTTGCGGAAATGGAATCTAAGTCATGGCTAGAATCGGCTCTAGCTGCTTTAGATGATCTAATGATATCTTTTTCTTGGTGCCACTCATGTGAGTGGGAAGCAGTGTTATCAATAATTTTGTAAGCATCAGTTTCGGTTTTCTTCATAATAGAACCACCAGCTGCTATATCTATGTCTTTCCTTGTAGTGATGTCTCATCCTTGGTAGAATATTTGTACTATTTGACAGGTGTCTAAACCATGTTGCGGACATCCTCTTAATAACTTTCCATATCTTGTCCACGCCTCATATAGAGTTTCATTTGGTTTCTGTGTGAACGTAACAATTTCTGCTTGAAGTCTTACGGCTTTAGATGCAGGAAAGAATTGTTTAAGAAATTTGTCAACTAAAACGTCCCATGTATCAATCGCCCCTTCAGGTAACGATTCCAACCAATCTTTGGCTTCTCCCTTTAAAGTCCAGGGAAATAACATGAGATATATCTGTTCATCCTCCACTTCTCGTATTTTAAATAGTGTGCAGATCCTATTAAAGGTACGTAGATGTTCATTTGGATCTTCCTTCGGCGCACCACTAAATTGGCATTGATTAGTCACCATGTGTAGAATTTGTCCTTTGATTTCATAATCTGGCGCATTAATGTCTGGATGAGTAATTGCGTGACCTTGGCCAGTGCGTTTAGCTCTCATTCGGTCTTCCATACTTAAAGGTTCCAGATTCTCCATAATTGAATTTGTTGAATCGGTATCACTAGATGATTCTGATTTAATGGTTCGTTCCTCAACAATCTCTGTTTGAATGATTGGTGGCTCCGGAGGAAAGTTTAATGGTTCAGGATCTACGAACCGTTCCTGAATATTTTCCGGATTCTCAATTGTGAGGTCGGGTTCAAAAAATGGATTATCGGAAATTTGAACTGAAGTACTTGGTCGACTGGATGACGATTCTAAAGAAAAATCAACGGCGGTTATATTTGCTAAATGTCTTGATCTAGTTACAGGTGGTGAACGTACAAAAGGTGGTGAACGTCTTGCTCGGTGCATTCACTGAATATCCTATTAGTTTTTAAAAGGAAAGAAAAATTATAATAAGTTATCCAATCAATAGACTTTTCTGATTTTGACACGTTTCGAATAGCCAAAAGATGCAGCAGAGGGGCAGGATTCGTTTGGTCTCAATATAATTGAGGACTGTTTGGCTCCAATAACCCGGTCCACGTACAAATCCAACTATTACTACGAACCAGAAAATTTTGATGTCAATCAATTTAACCACTTAAAATAAATTTTCGTAATTTTAAGAAATTTAGATAAGAAGTAGAATAAAAATCTATGTCCTAAAAACTAGAATAGCGAGAAATAAGAGAGAAAAAGAGTTCGTCGAAAAAGGTCGAAAAAAATGGTTGAAAAATAAAAGGTGACGGAAAAATAAAAGAAACTTATCAAAACTTAAAAATACTTAACTAACCTAACCTTATTACTACAACTAACTTAAAATTATAATCGCAAATTGAAATTACTAATTGGAATGATAATTGATACATAGTAAAAGGTGTCTAAAAATATTAAAGCTTACAGGAAAAACTAAATCCCAAATGGAAATAACTTAAAAAGAAACTAAAACTTAAAATGGCGTCGCAAAATTTTAAAGTACCTAAATCTTAGTCTAAAGAAAAAGCACTTAAGGAATTCTACGGCAAAGCCTAAAAATCTAGGAGTAAAAATAACTATAGCAAAAACTAAGTTTAAAATTAAATATGAGCTAAAAATACAAATATTACGCTACAATGATTAAAAAGGGACAAAATATAAAAATATACAAAAAGTTGTAAAAAGTACAATTTTTATAAAAATATTATTTTTATATTATTTATTTAATAAAACTACTAATTTTACAATTTAATTAAACTTATTAATACTAAATACATAAATTAAATAAAAAGTAAAAGTTAAAGTAAAATTAATTATAATAATAATAATAATTAGGGTTTAATAATAATTAATTAATAATTACCGTAATAAATGCTGAATTAGGGCTTCTGTTCGTGTGTCAGGTACCCTCCGCGAGTCGCGGTATTTATTGCATCAAACCCCGCGAGTCGCGGGGTTTCAAATTTCAGCTGACAGCTTATAATTTCAACGCGTTTTTTTTCTTTATTTATTTTTTATTTATTTTTTGTTTTCTGTTTTTTCTATATATAAAAGATATTTAATAAAACTTATATTTTTATAAATTAAAATAAGAATAAAGAAACTTATAAAACTTAAATATTTAAAAAAATACTTATATTTTTGTTTTTCTTTTTATATTTTTGAATAATTAACACGTATTTTTACAAAAATGAATTTTTAATAGAAGTAAGCTAAAAATCTTTTTTTTTTATTATTAGCGTTGCGCTTCCGGCGTTTAGAAATCTCCCCGGCAGCGGCGCCAAAAATACTTGATGTTATGCGAGGTGTATAAAAAATAGTTTATATTTTACTAGGAAATGCTATTAAATACGATACAATTTTACACAAGATATTTATTTATTTATAGAATGGATATACTTAAACCTTGCTACAACACTTATAGGCAGTGTACCTAATCATACAGTAGTGTAGTTTTTAGTAAGTCCGGTTCGTTCCACAGGGAAATCTTTAAACAAAGCTCAACGCTATATAAAAATACAAATATATATATAAGTAATATTATTATTATAAAGGGGGGTTTTTACCGTTTAATGACCGGTTTGTCGATTTTAAAACTTTAGTCGCAGTTAAAACCTAATGTAAAATATTAAATAAATAAAAGACTTAATTTAAAGCGTAAAGTAAATAACGATAATGAAATTACGAATAATAAAAGTGCGATAAAATAAACTTGCGATAATTAAAAAGTACGATAATTAAAAATGCAATTAAATATAATAATAATAAAAAATGCGATAATTAGAAGTGCAATTAAATATAAAATAAAGGAAATTAAATATGAAATAAAAGAATTATGCTTATTTAAACTTCCGTAATCATGATGTTTGACGTGTTGATTTTAGTTTTATGCCCATGGGTTAATTGTCCTTTGTCCTGGATTATTTAATCTGTCCGTCTGGTTTTTGTCCATAACAGTCCATCAGTCATAAATATAAAGTGCGAGTGTCCTCGTCAAATTATTATTATACCCGAAGTTAAATATTCCAACTAATTGGGGATTCGAATTGTAACAAGGTTTTAATACTTTGTTTAATGAATACACCAGGTTATCGACTGCGTGTAAACCAAGGTTTTACTACTTTGTTAACAATTACACCAATTACCCTTGAATGTAATTCACCCCTGTTTTAATTATTCTAGTGGCTATTAATCCATTCCCGTGTCCGGTTAAATGAACGATTATTCGTACATATAAATACCCCGCCCATCGTGTCCGATTGAGTGTATATGGTAATTTATAGGGACGCCCAATTGTAAATCTTTATATTAACATTAACAAACTATCATTTAGTTAAACAAATATAAAGCCCATTAATAGCCCATAATCTAATTTCCACAAGTGTCGTTCTTTTGTCCAAACCCCAATTATGGTACAAAGCCCAATTACCCAATTTTAGTGATTAGCCCAACATCATGATTACTTCGGATTAAATAAGCATAATAATAACTTAGCTACGAGACATTAATATAAAAAGGTTGAACATAACTTACAATGATTAAAAATAGCGTAGCGTTACACGGACAGAATTTCGACTTACACCCTTACAATATTCGCTAACATACCCTTATTATTAGAATTATAATTAAAATTAAAATATAAATTATATATATATAATTTACGTATATATGAGAGAAGAGAGAAATAGATTGTGAATTGCGATCAGAATTCGGTTGCTTTTATAGGAAAAGTTAAAAATTTGGGGCTCCGCGACTCGCGGTGAAAACCTCTTCAAACTCCGCGAGTCGCGGAGAATGAATTTACAGCTCAGTCCTTGGAGTCTTTCTCTGCCGACGGTTTTTATTTATAAATATAATATATATATAATTAATATAATTAATTATATATTATATTATATTTATATACCTAGTTAACTTGTAATTTTTAGTCCGTTGCGTCGAGCGTTGAGAGTTGACTCTGGTCCCGGTTCCGGATTTTCGAACGTCCTTGCGTATAATTTAATATCTTGTACTTTACGTTTTGAATCTTGTACTCTTGTAATTTCGAGACGTTTCTTATCAATAATTGGAACCTCTTTGATTGTCTTTTGTTCTTTTGAGCTTTTTGGTCGTTTGCGTCTTCAATTCACCGAATCTGTCTTTTGTCTTCACCTTTTATTATTTAAACGAATATCACTTGTAAATAGAACAATTGCAACTAAAAGCTTGTCTTTCTTGAGGAATAATGCTATGAAATATATGTTCGTTTTTAGCATTATCAGTCATAATCATCACCAAACCCTAATTTTGACCCAAAGTCAAAATTAGTCAACCAACACAACTAAAAGTGTTCCAACACTTCCATAATCACTAAACCTAGTGATTAAACCCAATTACAAGTCCTAATCAAGGCCAATTTATTCACCAACCCAAAATTCACCAACACTAACAATAAACCCGATTACTAGCATCACTAAACCCACTTCATGAGTCTAAATGGGTTTATCAACAAATCAAGTTCAAACCCTAACTTTGAATAGCAAAATCAACAATGAAATTCGGAGTTAGAACTTACCAATACCGCCAAAATGATGCCGTTGACGAGTAGAACAACTTTAATGCTTGAGATTTGACCCGAAACAACATCCTTCTTCTCCAAATGGAGTTCTCTCTCACTAGAACTCAATCTCACTCTAGGGTTTGAGGATGGGAGTGTTTGATGAGTGAGATGTGATCCAAACTGATCAATGAATCAGTTTTGATGACCCCAAACCGACCCCAAGTGAAAAGACCAAAGTTCCCCTCATTTAGACCTTTTAAAAGGCTGAAAATTGCATCAGACGGGTTCGGCGCGCCGCGCCGAAAGGTGGAGCGCCGCTCCAACCTTCAGGTCAGTTTTCAGTTTCTTGTTTTGGCCATAATTTTTTGACCGTAGCTCCGTTTTTGATGAACCAAATATCGTTGGAAACGTAATAAGATTTTCTTTCCAATGGTAAGGCTTTGAAACATCAACACAAACTTTATTTGGGGTTGAAAGGATACGTACACACCTTGTCACTTCAGACAACGTCCAGTTTCCTTCGGCGTTCGAGCAAGCAACACGTAAACTTCATACACGCATCGTACACCATAAATACATTATGTACAATAAATATTTGGGTCTTACATGTCTACCATCGACCAAACTTCCTCGTCAGTAACCCAATACTTTTGCGACCTTTTACGCTTTTTCACAATCGGAGCAACAACAGTTTCTTCAACATTAGGGTGTGGTTCTTCTTTTTCTCGTTCTTCAGTATCTAGATTAACAACTTCCTCAGCCTCAGACACCCTCAGCCTTTTCACTTTCCGAGCAACATCATCTGACAACTGTGATTTAAAGAAGTCAGTCAAGATGGCGCAAGGGCGCTAGGTACACCTTGCGCCAGATGCAAGGACGCAAGTTATGACCTTGCGCCACATTTTTAACAAAGGCGTAAGGTCACAAGATATAACCTTGCGCCTGTTTGGCTAAACAGGTGCAAGGACGCAAGGTATGACCTTGCGCCTATTTTTTGTTACAAAATCAGCCTGTTTAGTTACAAAAATTAATAAAAAAAGTGCAAGTATAAGGTAAAAAAACTGTAATTATAGGCTTACCTTCTTGATTGGTTTTCTGTATCCCGGTGTTATGAAAGGGGAGCTTAGTACACGTGTTGGTCGTCGATCTCTCATTCCACGTCTAATCCGTTGAGCTGATTTGTCGTTTTCATTGTCTGAGAAGGATCGACCAAGTAAATCCTCATCTTGATGTTGCTCTTGTTCTGATAATCGTTTCTCTTGTTCAGATATACGTTTCTCGTGATCATTTATTTGTTTTCTACACTCTTGCAGCTCTTTTTCTTGCCTATCCATCCGTTTCACCAAAGAATTGTATAATTTCTTTGCATCAGTAGATATGTTTGTTTGAGACTGAGATTGAGATTGAGATTGAGACTGAGACTATTCTCCACCACCATGTTCCTCATCTTGCTGCTCATCTTCAATAGGTTCTTCAACTTCCTCATCAACTTCCGTCCCTTCAAAGTGTTGGCAACTTTTTATCCACCATTGACATCCACTCTCAACATCAGTGGGATGCAGAGTACGAAAAGGTCATTTATTCTTAGGACAATCATCCTGTACAACAACAGCAAAGTTAAAAACACATACGCAAGGACGCAAGGTGAACCTTGCGCCTCGTTAATGATGACGCAAAACTACTCTTGCGTTGGCCAAAAGACCTAAGATGACGGCGCAAGGGCGCAAGGATTAATCTTGCGACTCGTAAATGACCACGCAAGTCTTAATCTTGCGTAGCCTCAACAATACAGGTGCAAGGTCGCAAGAATGGACCTTGCGCTTACACTACGCAAGGACGCAAGATTGAACTTGCGCCCATCACAGAACCCATATTATCCTATATTTTTAATCTGTATTCTTCCAGCACCAACAAAATTTTTATATTATAAACAATACTTACCATAACGTTTAGTAGATGCAGGTACTCAGTGACTGAAAAAGACTCAGCCGATGAACGTTTCCAAAATAAGGCCCTCGGTACTCCATTCTTGTCTGTCTTGTGGGCAAAACTTTTAATGGTTCGTCGATATGCCTCAAGAATCCAATCTACTAAATTAAATAAATAAGGACGCATTAAATAATATACGATTCAAATGTAGTAATATTATCCAAATATACCAAACTTTTATTTTTATTTACATTAAATGACCACATAAAACCCGCCAAAGTATAACCATTTCCGACCTCTAACTGACTTTCCCGAGCTTGAAATCCGTCTTTAACTATGGGGTAAGTGGCATCCCAAATACGATTACCCCACGGGTAGTCATTCAATTTAGCAAAGTCTTCGACTAACCATAGGTATTTTTTGCTCACCGCATGAATCCCTTGCTTACCCATAAATGCTCTCTCCACAATCAAAATAATGGCTAGTCGCACGAAATCTTCATCACTAACCACAAAATCATCACCATTATATAAAAGCTTTTGGATATCGATAATTGTAATGTTTGCATTATCTTTACGTTTTGGGAAACAACGTCGTCTAATCGGTGGTGTTTCTACATCATAACTTCTGGGAATGTAATGTGCCAAGTCCGTGCGATGACTAAACCTAAACCCCGTGATGAGACAAAATTCCCGCCTACTAAATCTAATTTTGAAATTCGGACGGAAAGTAAACCATATTTCCTCATCATCAGCTGGGTACTTTTCGTCTATTCCTATTGGCCGCTCACTTCTTCTTTGGAGCATTGCATGTACAAGGCCCGGATCATTGCCTGTGTATAGTAGATCTAGCCAAGGACCAAAACAAGTTCCCCTAAAAATTTTTTGTTGATTTTCAGTCATTAATGCCTTTAGTTGAGGTATAACATTCAACATATTCTTCATCGTCAACTTCGCCTCAACATATTGTAACATCCCGCGTTTTTTCGTTAAATTTATTTTTAACACCGTCTTTTTTTTAGATAATATCTTTCGTTATCTAAATTCGCACCTTTTGTTAACTAACGTTTTTAATATTTCTGATATTTAATCTTAACATCTCTCGTTTATCCTAGCGTTTTTAAAATAATTCATTTGGTTAATTCCCACACCCGACTATAACTTGGGGGACTAATCTTGTCACTTGACCAAAGTGGCAACTAGTTGAACTAGTCACCACCTCCCTCCCCACCACTCATTTCTCTTCTCTTTTTTCTTTTCCATTTTTCTCTCAAATATTACTTCCAAACTTTCATTCTTTTCATCTTCTTCACTAAATCATCATCTAAATCATTTCAAGGAAGCTTACAACAAAACAATTTGTACTTTTGGAATCCTCTCTTCATCCTCTACAACTTGATATCAATTTCATCTCGTTTGGGTAACATTTCTAAAACTCTAGATTTCATGTTCTTAGTGTTTTTGACTTGAAATGGTGTTAATTAGTGTCTATGGCTCAAGTCTAACATGAATATGTATTTGGTTTGCTCGATTTATTTGTTTTGAGTAACTAGCTTGAATATGAAAAATGGGTTTGTTAAATCCTTGATTTTGGTTGATTAAATGTTGTTTAAATGTTAAAGTTCATGTATTAAATGTGTTACTAGCATCATTAGCTTCATTTTGGTATGTTGGATGACATGAAAATCTTACATTAACATGATTAGTGATTTTATGATTTTTGGTTAGGGTTTGGTAGCCTTGAATGTGAATTTTGATGCATTAAATGCTTTGCAATGTTGTTAGTAAGTGTTTAGTTATATTGTATGTTTAACTACCTTCAAAACGGCGTATCGTATGTGTAATTTGGATTCCCGAATCGCCATTTGCATTTTTGAGCTTGAAACCTTAAATAATGATCTTTCGTCGAGATTTCGGTTACTGTAAATGATGTTTTTGTTTAATGAAATGTGTTTAGTTGTATTCCTTGTTAAATTACCTTTCCAACGATATAAGATACGTGTTTTGAATATTTACGGTTTATAAGTTATGTTTGTTTGAAGTTTGGTTCGAGCCTACACATGAAAACAGCCCAGAATTTCTGTCAGGCATACGGAGCGGCGCGCCGATTCCTGAGCGGAGCGCCGAATGCCTATAAAGTGGTACCGAGACTTTTGCCTTGAAATAGAGCGGCGCGCCACGAATCTGAGCGGAGCGCCATTTGCCTGTTGTCCAAAAAGTCTCATTTACGTTTAATTCTAACTATGCTACGCACCTCCGATTAACATGAAACTTGGCCAACATGCTTATATATGATTTCTCATCATGTAAAAATTATCGGATACCCGACCCGACCCCGTTGACTTTGACTTTGACCAAGTTTGACTTTTGGTCAAACTTAACCAAACACTTATGCAATCGTTCTAACGTGCTTTTGTACTTATATCATGCATGAAACTTGACAACGTGATTCACATGCTATATATTCGAGTCGTAACGAGCCATAGGACTAATTGAACACATTTCGCTCGACCTTGTGTCGTAACCGGTTAATTGATACAACTTATTTGTTTAGGTCAAGACTAAGCAACTTTCATTACACAACGTTTAATTTCAAATATTTTGGCGTGCTACTACGGTGAGATCATAGTCCAACCTTTTTCAATAACTTTTATACTTTTAAATCGTGGGCTGAGAAACATATACCTTGTTACATCTTGTACTACTTACTTTTATGTTTTGAACACAAGTTCGATGAAACAAACATTCCACAGCGAGTTTGAACAAAAATCCTCAATTCGATTATCATTAGTTACACTTGCCAGTGTAAGCGAGAACTTATGTTGTATGGCCATATGGGTTTGACAAACCCTCATTCGGATGGTTCGCTACCGTTAATTCAGATGGAATGTATTTTCGAGAAACAGTGTATGTTCTAACACTATTGTGATGGGGTTCTATGGAATGAAAGTTAAACCTTGATAATTGGGTGCTCGCGAACATATTTTGGAATGCAAACTATTTGGATGATCAATTTTATGGGAATACTAAATCTTGTGGTTCAAAAATAACGTTTATTACTACATCTATGATTTCACCAACGTTTTTCGTTGACAATTTTCTATATGTTTCTCAGGTTCATACTTGGCTACTTGATACATGCTTCCGCACACTTTGATTACTTGCTTGGGGTCAACCATGCATGCATACGCTAGGGATAGCATCTTTGGATTCAAACTTAAAGCATACATACTTAAGCTATTTATAGCAATTGTGATTTTCAACTTATTATGTCGCAAGTTATTTCATTTATACTTTACAACTTTTGTAAACTTAAACTTGTTGTCGAACCGTTTGGTAAACTAAACTTTGTTAGTCTTGTACGTTTCAAATGAATGCGACATAATTTTGGTCAAACGCGTCTCATATAGGGACTACGACCACGTAATGGGACCTAAGTTAACGACGCCGTCAATGACGATTTTGTCGGGTCGCTACAGATGGTATCAGAGCGTTGGTTGTAGGGAACTATGATATGAATTAGTGTGTCTGACAGAGTCGTTAGGACGCATTAGTGAATCTAGACTACAACCGGATAGTTAACCATTGCATTCTGACTTGCATTTGCTATAGATAGCACTTAACTAGTTGTGCATTATCCTACTTAGGTAAACTTCCTAATTGTACCCAATTCTCGTCATGCGAACTCGTACTCTGCCACTTTCGGGTAACACACGTAAATTCAAGATTCATACACGTAAGGATGACGACGACTTCATTAGTCACACTTGTTCGGGAACTCTATCTCCCAGATTGTTTTTCGCCACCATCTCAACTTACTATCGGTGTCACACCGGTGTTCCTTACTATCTACTGATCAATCCATAATTAGCGATGTTACTTAATTACGGATTGAGTGCAATAAGATTGTAATAGAGGATGAAATGTTTGATGATTATTTTGGGCCCCGATGATCGTCTTTCACTTTAACTATCAAGTGATCAACCACCCCGACCCGGTCTTGATTGTTAATTAGCTTAATTCACCTTTTCGCAATGTAAAAATCCCTTGGGCAAGATCACAAGTGGAAATTACAAAGGCTTAGGCAAAATGGCAGAGAATCAACAACCACTAAATGAGAGGCCAAGCTCTCTATTTATAGGTTTCGAGATATCCGCGGTCCGCGAGTACCTTAACTATCCGCGGAAACTCAGCGGATTAAACCGCAGTCTTTGTATAAATGCGAAAACATGACCGCTGTGCTTATTTTCAGCGAATATTGCATAGCTTTGCCTTATAATTCGCGCAGTTCAGCCTTTGGCTTTTAGCAAATAAAATATACATATACAATGCTATGTATATGATCAAGTCCCCCCAGTTTATTATGATACATATTGCGAAACAAATGTATCATGATAAACTCTAAAAATTCGCAGTTATCGCAGCCAATATTCGCATGGAATCATTTCACATTAACTAAGTTACCGTTATAGGAAAAAGTTACCGTTTGAGTTGTCACAACGGTTAATTAACATAATTAACCCTGTTGCCTATATATAGTGTGACCTGAAATCACAAATTCACTACTCATTTTTCCAAAATATCAAAGAATTACCCAATTCATCAATCAATCGTAATCATTTTAATCATTTTTTGCAGCTCTCTTTTAATTTGCAATGAAGATTAATGAGTTAGATAGGAAAGCTGATCCAAAAACTCTGATCACTAAACTATTAACGAGCCCGGAGGCTAAATCATCATCATCGAAAGAAAAGCAGCCCATTCCAATCGTTGATTTAACCTCTAAATCTCCTTATTCAAAGTCGAGTACTACCAAGCGACCGTTACAAACACCGCCATCTTCGCAAAGCAATAAACATAAACAACAGGAAACCGCTCCTCACGACGATCCATTTATACCGGAACACGAATGAAATGTCCCGTTCTTATTGATTAAAAACGTTCCATATTAATTGATTTCGTTGCGAGGTTTTGACCTCTATATGAGACGTTTTTCAAAGACTGCATTCATTTTTAAAACAAACCATAACCTTTATTTCATAAATAAAGGTTTAAAAAGCTTTACGTAGATTATCAAATAATGATAATCTAAAATATCCTGTTTACACACGACCATTACATAATGGTTTACAATACAAATATGTTACATCGAAATCAGTTTCTTGAATGCAGTTTTTACACAATATCATACAAACATGGACTCCAAATCTTGTCCTTATTTTAGTATGCAACAGCGGAAGCTCTTAATATTCACCTGAGAATAAACATGCTTTAAACGTCAACAAAAATGTTGGTGAGTTATAGGTTTAACCTATATATATCAAATCGTAACAATAGACCACAAGATTTCATATTTCAATACACATCCCATACATAGAGATAAAAATCATTCATATGGTGAACACCTGGTAACCGACATTAACAAGATGCATATATAAGAATATCCCCATCATTCCGGGACACCCTTCGGATATGATATAAAGTTCGAAGTACTAAAGCATCCGGTACTTTGGATGGGGTTTGTTAGGCCCAATAGATCTATCTTTAGGATTCGCGTCAATTAGGGTGTCTGTTCCCTAATTCTTAGATTACCAGACTTAATAAAAAGGGGCATATTCGATTTTGATAATTCAACCATAGAATGTAGTTTCACGTACTTGTGTCTATTTTGTAAATCATTTATAAAACCTGCATGTATTCTCATCCCAAAAATATTAGATTTTAAAAGTGGGACTATAACTCACTTTCACAGATTTTTACTTCGTCGGGAAGTAAGACTTGGCCACTGGTTGATTCACGAACCTATAACAATATATACATATATATCAAAGTATGTTCAAAATATATTTACAACACTTTTAATATATTTTGATGTTTTAAGTTTCTTAAGTCAGCTGTCCTCGTTAGTAACCTACAACTAGTTGTCCACAGTTAGATGTACAGTAATAAATCGATAAATATTATCTTGAATCAATCCACGACCCAGTGTATACGTATCTCAGTATTGATCACAACTCAAACTATATATATTTTGGAATCAACCTCAACCCTGTATAGCTAACTCCAACATTCACATATAGAGTGTCTATGGTTGTTCCGAAATATATATAGATGTGTCGACATGATAGGTCGAAACATTGTATACGTGTCTATGGTATCTCAAGATTACATAATATACAATACAAGTTGATTAAGTTATGATTGGAATAGATTTGTTACCAATTTTCACGTAGCTAAAATGAGAAAAATTATCCAATCTTGTTTTACCCATAACTTCTTCATTTTAAATCCGTTTTGAGTGAATCAAATTGCTATGGTTTCATATTGAACTCTATTTTATGAATCTAAACAGAAAAAGTATAGGTTTATAGTCGGAAAAATAAGTTACAAGTCGTTTTTGTAAAGGTAGTCATTTCAGTCGAAAGAACGACGTCTAGATGACCATTTTAGAAAACATACTTCCACTTTGAGTTTAACCATAATTTTTGGATATAGTTTCATGTTCATAATAAAAATCATTTTCTCAGAATAACAACTTTTAAATCAAAGTTTATCATAGTTTTTAATTAACTAACCCAAAACAGCCCGCGGTGTTACTACGACGGCGTAAATCCGGTTTTACGGTGTTTTTCGTGTTTTCATGTTTTAAATCATTAAGTTAGCATATCATATAGATATAGAACATGTGTTTAGTTGATTTTAAAAGTCAAGTTAGAAGGATTAACTTTTGTTTGCGAACAAGTTTAGAATTAACTAAACTATGTTCTAGTGATTACAAGTTTAAACCTTCGAATAAGATAGCTTTATATGTATGAATCGAATGATGTTATGAACATCATTACTACCTTAAGTTCCTTGGATAAACCTACTGGAAAAGAGAAAAATGGATCTAGCTTTAATGGATCCTTGGATGGCTCGAAGTTCTTGAAGCAGAATCATGACACGAAAACAAGTTCAAGTAAGATCATCACTTGAAATAAGATTGTTATAGTTATAGAAATTGAACCAAAGTTTGAATATGATTATTACCTTATATTAGAATGATAACCTACTGTAAGAAACAAAGATTTCTTGAGGTTGGATGATCACCTTACAAGATTGGAAGTGAGCTAGCAAACTTGAAAGTATTCTTGATTTTATGAAACTAGAACTTTTGGAATTTATGAAGAACACTTAGAACTTGAAGATAGAACTTGAGAGAGATCAATTAGATGAAGAAAATTGAAGAATGAAAGTGTTTGTAGGTGTTTTTGGTCGTTGGTGTATGGATTAGATATAAAGGATATGTAATTTTGTTTTCATGTAAATAAGTCATGAATGATTACTCATATTTTTGTAATTTTATGAGATATTTCATGCTAGTTGCCAAATGATGGTTCCCACATGTGTTAGGTGACTCACATGGGCTGCTAAGAGCTGATCATTGGAGTGTATATACCAATAGTACATACATCTAAAAGCTGTGTATTGTACGAGTACGAATACGGGTGCATACGAGTAGAATTGTTGATGAAACTGAACGAGGATGTAATTGTAAGCATTTTTGTTAAGTAGAAGTATTTTGATAAGTGTATTGAAGTCTTTCAAAAGTGTATAAATACATATTAAAACACTACATGTATATACATTTTAACTGAGTCGTTAAGTCATCGTTAGTCGTTACATGTAAGTGTTGTTTTTAAACCTTTAGGTTAACGGTCTTGTTAAATGTTGTTAACCCAATGTTTATAATATCAAATGAGATTTTAAATTATTATATTATCATGATATTATCATGTATGAATATCTCTTAATATGATATATATACATTAAATGTCTTTACAACGATAATCGTTACATATATGTCTCGTTTAAAAATCATTAAGTTAGTAGTCTTGTTTTTACATATGTAGTTCATTGTTAATATACTTAATGATATGTTTACTTATCATAGTATCATGTTAACTATATATATATATCCATATATATGTCATCATATAGTTTTTACAAGTTTTAACGTTCGTGAATCACCGGTCAACTTGGGTGGTAAATTGTCTATATGAAACATATTTCAATTAATCAAGTCTTAACAAGTTTGATTGCTTAACATGTTGGAAAAATTTAATCATGTAAATATCAATCTCAATTAATATATATAAACATGGAAAAGTTCGGGTCACTACAGTACCTACCCGTTAAATAAATTTCGTCCCGAAATTTTAAGCTGTTGAAGGTGTTGACGAATCTTCTGGAAATAGATGTGGGTATTTCTTCTTCATCTGATCTTCACGCTCCCAGGTGAACTCGGATCCTCTACGAGCATTCCATCGAACCTTAACAATTGGTATCTTGTTTTGCTTAAGTCTTTTAACCTCACGATCCATTATTTCGACGGGTTCTTCGATGAATTGAAGTTTTTCGTTGATTTGGATTTCATCTAACGGAATAGTGAGATCTTCTTTAGCAAAACATTTCTTCAAATTCGAGACGTGGAAAGTGTTATGTACAGCCGCGAGTTGTTGAGGTAACTCTAGTCGGTAAGCTACTGGTCCGACACGATCAATAATCTTGAATGGTCCAATATACCTTGGATTTAATTTCCCTCGTTTACCAAATCGAACAACGCCTTTCCAAGGTGCAACTTTAAGCATGACCATCTCTCCAATTTCAAATTCTATATCTTTTCTTTTAATGTCAGCGTAGCTCTTTTGTCGACTTTGGGCGGTTTTCAACCGTTGTTGAATTTGAATGATCTTCTCGGTAGTTTCTTGTATAATCTCCGGACCCGTAATCTGTCTATCCCCCACTTCACTCCAACAAATCGGAGACCTGCACTTTCTACCATAAAGTGCTTCAAACGGCGCCATCTCAATGCTTGAATGGTAGCTGTTGTTGTAGGAAAATTCTGCTAACGGTAGATGTCGATCCCAACTGTTTCCGAAATCAATAACACATGCTCGTAGCATGTCTTCAAGCGTTTGTATCGTCCTTTCGCTCTGCCCATCAGTTTGTGGATGATAGGCAGTACTCATGTCTAGACGAGTTCCTAATGCTTGCTGTAATGTCTGCCAGAATCTTGAAATAAATCTGCCATCCCTATCAGAGATAATAGAGATTGGTATTCCATGTCTGGAGACGACTTCCTTCAAATACAGTCGTGCTAACTTCTCCATCTTGTCATCTTCTCTTATTGGTAGGAAGTGTGCTGATTTGGTGAGACGATCAACTATTACCCAAATAGTATCAAAACCACTTGCAGTCCTTGGCAATTTAGTGATGAAATCCATGGTAATGTTTTCCCATTTCCATTCTGGGATTTCAGGTTGTTGAAGTAGACCTGATGGTTTCTGATGCTCAGCTTTGACCTTAGAACACGTCAAACATTCTCCTACGTATTTAGCAACATCGGCTTTCATACCCGGCCACCAAAAATGTTTCTTGAGATCCTTGTACATCTTCCCCGTTCCAGGATGTATTGAGTATCTGGTTTTATGAGCTTCTCTAAGTACCATTTCTCTCATATCTCCAAATTTTGGTATCCAAATCCTTTCAGCCCTATACCGGGTTCCGTCTTCCCGAATATTAAGATGCTTCTCCGATCCTTTGGGTATTTCATCCTTTAAATTTCCCTCTTTTAAAACTCCTTGTTGCGCCTCCTTTATTTGAGTAGTAATGTTATTATGAATCATTATATTCATAGATTTTACTCGAATGGGTTCTCTGTCCTTCCTGCTCAAGGCATCGGCTACCACATTTGCCTTCCCCGGGTGGTAACGAATCTCAAAGTCGTAATCATTCAATAATTCAATCCACCTACGTTGCCTCATATTCAGTTGTTTCTGATTAAATATGTGTTGAAGACTTTTGTGGTCGGTATATATAATACTTTTGACCCCATATAAGTAGTGCCTCCAAGTCTTTAATGCAAAAACAACCGCGCCTAATTCCAAATCATGCGTCGTATAATTTTGTTCGTGAATCTTCAATTGTCTAGACGCATAAGCAATCACCTTCGTTCGTTGCATTAATACACAACCGAGACCTTGCTTTGATGCATCACAATAAATCACAAAATCATCATTCCCTTCAGGCAATGACAATATAGGTGCCGTAGTTAGCTTTTTCTTCAATAACTGAAACGCTTTCTCTTGTTCATCATTCCATTCAAATTTCTTCCCTTTATGCGTTAATGCAGTCAAGGGTTTTGCTATTCTGGAAAAGTCTTGGATGAACCTTCTGTAGTAACCAGCTAGTCCTAAAAACTGGCGTATGTGTTTCGGAGTTTTCGGGGTTTCCCACTTTTCAACAGTTTCTATCTTTGCCGGATCCACCTTAATACCTTCTTTGTTCACTATGTGACCGAGGAATTGAACTTCTTCCAACCAAAATGCACACTTTGAAAACTTAGCGTACAATTCTTCCTTCCTCAATACTTCTAACACCTTTCTCAAATGTTCACCGTGTTCTTGGTCATTCTTTGAGTAAATAAGTATGTCATCAATGAAAACAATGACAAACTTGTCAAGGTATGGTCCACACACTCGGTTCATAAGGTCCATGAACACAGCTGGTGCATTAGTTAAACCAAACGGCATGACCATAAACTCGTAATGACCGTAACGTGTTCTGAAAGCAGTCTTTGGAATATCATCTTCTTTCACCCGCATTTGATGATACCCGGAACGTAAGTCAATCTTTGAATAAACAGACGAGCCTTGTAGTTGATCAAATAAGTCGTCGATTCTCGGTAGTGGGTAGCGGTTCTTGATGGTAAGTTTGTTCAACTCTCGGTAGTCGATACACAACCTGAATGTACCATCTTTCTTCTTGACAAACAAAACAGGAGCTCCCCACGGTGATGTGCTTGGTCGAATGAAACCACGCTCTAAAAGTTCTTGTAATTGGCTTTGCAGTTCTTTCATCTCGCTGGGTGCGAGTCTGTAAGGAGCACGAGCTATTGGTGCAGCTCCTGGTACAAGATCTATTTGAAATTCAACGGATCGATGTGGGGGTAATCCCGGTAATTCTTTCGGAAATACATCGGGAAATTCTTTTGCAATGGGAACATCATTGATGCTCTTTTCTTCAGTTTGTACTTTCTCGACGTGTGCTAGAACAGCATAGCAACCTTTTCTTATTAGTTTTTGTGCCTTCAAATTACTAATAAGATGTAGCTTCGTGTTGCCCTTTTCTCCGTACACCATTAAGGGTTTTCCTTTTTCTCGTATAATGCGAATTGCATTTTTGTAACAAACGATCTCCGCTTTCACTTCTTTCAACCAGTCCATAACAATTATCACATCAAAACTCCCTAACTCTACTGGTATCAAATCAATCTTAAATGTTTCGCTAACCAGTTTAATTTCTCGATTCCGACATATATTATCTGCTGAAATTAATTTACCATTTGCTAATTCGAGTAAAAATTTACTATCCAAAGGCGTCAATGGACAACTTAATTTAGCACAAAAATCTCTACTCATATAGCTTCTATCCGCACCCGAATCAAATAAAACGTAAGCAGATTTATTGTCAATAAGAAACGTACCCGTAACAAGCTCCGGGTCTTCCTGTGCCTCTACCGCATTAATATTGAAAACTCTTCCACGGCCTTGTCCATTCGTGTTCTCCTGGTTCGGGCAATTTCTAATAATGTGGCCTGGTTTTCCACATTTATAACAAACTACATTGGCATAACTTGCTCCGACACTACTTGCTCCGCCATTACTCGTTCCGACACCATTTGTTCCTTTCGTTCTATTAACCCCTGGTCCGTAGACCTCACACTTCGCCGCGCTATGACCATTTCTTTTACACTTGTTGCAAAATTTGGTGCAGAACCCAGAGTGATTCTTTTCACACCTTTGGCATAGCTGCTTCTGATTGTTGTTGTTGTTGCGGTTATTATTGTTGTTGGGATGATTGTTGTAGTTGTTGTTGTTGTTGTTGTTGTTGTTGTTGTTGTTGTTGGGCCGTTTGTTGTAGTTGCGATTGATGTTGCGATTGTTGGGATAATTGTTGCGATTATTGTTGTAATTGCTGTTGTTGTTGTATTGGTGATTCTTATCACCGTTTTCCTCCCACTTTCTTTTGACTTGCTTCACATTGGCCTCTTCAGCAGTCTGTTCTTTAATTCTTTCTTCAATCTGGTTCACTAGTTTGTGAGCCATTCTACATGCCTGTTGTATGGAGGCGGGCTCGTGTGAACTTATATCTTCTTGGATTCTTTCCGGTAATCCTTTCACAAACGCGTCGATCTTCTCTTCCTCATCTTCGAATGCTCCCGGACACAATAGGCACAATTTTGTGAATCGTCTTTCGTACGTGGTAATATCAAATCCTTGGGTTCGTAACCCTCTAAGTTCTGTCTTGAGCTTATTGACCTCGGTTCTGGGACGGTACTTCTCGTTCATCAAGTGCTTGAATGTTGACCACGGTAGTGCGTACGCATCATCTTGTCCCACTTGCTCTAGATAGGTATTCCACCATGTTAACACAGAACCTGTGAAGGTATGCGTAGCGTACTTCACTTTGTCCTCTTCAGTACACTTACTTATGGCAAACACCGATTCAACCTTCTCGGTCCACCGTTTCAATCCGATCGGTCCTTCGGTTCCATCAAATTCCAAAGGTTTGCAGGCAGTGAATTCTTTGTAGGTGCATCCTACACGATTTCCTGTACTGCTAGATTCAAGGTTATTGTTGGTATGTAGCGCAGCCTGTACTGCGGCTATGTTTGAAGCTAGAAAAGTACGGAATTCCTCTTCATTCATATTCACGGTGTGTCGAGTAGTCGGTGCCATTTCCTTCAAAATAGTTAAATGGAACAAGTTAATCATACAGAATATTAAGAGTAGTTAATAGTATTTCGTAGCATAATATGAACTCATTTATAAAAGCTTTTTCTTCATATTAGCATTTTATAAGTTTAAATTCGGGTAGTACCTACCCGTTAAGTTCATACTTAGTAGCTAATATACAATTCAACTACTACAATTCTATATGAAAAACTGATTGTAATAATATTTCGCGTTCAAACTTTTATACAATATTTTACAAACTTACAATACCGCTTATTTTACATAAAGCATGAAATATAGCACACAATAACTTTGATACAAGATAGTTGTGAAGACAATTCTAGCTAGTACACAAGTCGTTCGGCAAAGGCAATAAAGACACGTAATTCATACGTCCAGAAACAGGTCATGCATTCTGGTTTTACTAGGACTACTTCCCATCCTTGGTCTTGTGCAACATAACCGTTATGGCCGTTGATAAGACAGCGTGTTGTAACGTCATCAAAGGGACGAGGGTTACGTAATGTCCAACAGTCCCGTAATAATCTAAAAACCTCATTTCTTACCCCAATTACCGACTCCGTCACTTGTGGAAACATTTTGTTTAATAGTTGTAGCCCGATGTTCTTGTTCTCACTTTGGTGAGAAGCGAACATTACTAATCCGTAAGCATAACATGCTTCTTTATGTTGCATGTTAGCCGCTTTTTCTAAATCACGAAGTCCAATATTCGGATATATTGAGTCAAAATAATTTCTTAACCCGTTGCGTAAAATAGCATTTGGGTTCCCCGCAATATATGCGTCAAAGTAAACACATCGTAACTTATGGGTTTCCCAATGTGATATCCCCCATCTTTCAAACGAAAGTCTCTTATAAACCAAGACATTCTTGGAACGTTCTTCGAATGTCTTACAAACTGATCTCGCCTTAAATAGTTGTGCCGAAGAATTCTGGCCGACTCTAGACAAGATTTCATCAATCATGTCTCCGGGTAGGTCTCTTAAAATATTGGGTTGTCTATCCATTTTGTGTTTTTAAACTGTAAAATAGACAAGAGTTAGTTTCATAAAAAAAAATACTTATTAATACACGCAATTTTTACATATATCATAAAGCATAAGCACACTATATTACATATATTACACCACATGAATACAACTATCTTATTCCGACTCGCTTGTTTCTTCTTCTTCGGTTTTGGTTCGTTTTGCCAAGTTTCTAGGGATATATGATTTTCCCCTAATACGAGCCGTCGTTATCCACATTGGTTTAGAAAAACCTGGTGGTTTAGAGGTTCCCGGGTCATTGTTACAACTTAAGGACTTCGGGGGTTGACGATACATATAAAGTTCATCGGGGTTGGAATTAGATTTCTCTATTTCTATGCCCTTTCCCTTATTATTTTCTTTTGCCTTTTTAAATTCAGTTGGGGTAATTTCTATAACATCATCGGAATTCTCGTCGGAATCCGATTCATCGGAGAATTGGTAATCCTCCCAATATTTTGCTTCCTTGGCGGAAACACCATTGACCATAATTAACCTTGGTCGGTTGGTTGAGGATTTTCTTTTACTTAACCGTTTTATTATTTCCCCCACCGGTTCTATTTCTTCATCCGGTTCCGATTCTTCTTCCGGTTCCGATTCTTCTTCCGGTTCCGACTCTTCTTCCGGTTCCTCTTCGGGAACTTGTGAATCAGTCCACAAATCATTCCAATTTACATTTGACTCTTCATTATTATTAGGTGAGTCAATGGGACTTGTTCTAGAGGTAGACATCTATCACATAATATCAAACACGTTAAGAGATTAATATATCACATAATATTCATATGTTAAAAATATATAGTTTCCAACAAAAATGTTAAGCAATCATTTTTAAAGAAAACACGGTCGAAGTCCAGACTCACTAATGCATCCTAACAAACTCGATAAGACACACTAATGCAAATTTTCTGGTTCTCTAAGACCAACGCTCGGATACCAACTGAAATGTCCCGTTCTTATTGATTAAAAACGTTCCATATTAATTGATTTCGTTGCGAGGTTTTGACCTCTATATGAGACGTTTTTCAAAGACTACATTCATTTTTAAAACAAACCATAACCTTTATTTCATAAATAAAGGTTTAAAAAGCTTTACGTAGATTATCAAATAATGATAATCTAAAATATCCTGTTTACACACGACCATTACATAATGGTTTACAATACAAATATGTTACATCGAAATCAGTTTCTTGAATGCAGTTTTTATACAATATCATACAAACATGGACTCCAAATCTTGTCCTTATTTTAGTATGCAACAGCGGAAGCTCTTAATATTCACCTGAGAATAAACATGCTTTAAACGTCAACAAAAATGTTGGTGAGTTATAGGTTTAACCTATATATATCAAATCGTAACAATAGACCACAAGATTTCATATTTCAATACACATCCCATACATAGAGATAAAAATCATTCATATGGTGAACACCTGGTAACCGACATTAACAAGATGCATATATAAGAATATCCCCATCATTCCGGGACACCCTTCGGATATGATATAAAGTTCGAAGTACTAAAGCATCCGGTACTTTGGATGGGGTTTGTTAGGCCCAATAGATCTATCTTTAGGATTCGCGTCAATTAGGGTGTCTGTTCCCTAATTCTTAGATTACCAGACTTAATAAAAAGGGGCATATTCGATTTTGATAATTCAACCATAGAATGTAGTTTCACGTACTTGTGTCTATTTTGTAAATCATTTATAAAACCTGCATGTATTCTCATCCCAAAAATATTAGATTTTAAAAGTGGGACTATAACTCACTTTCACAGATTTTTACTTCGTCGGGAAGTAAGACTTGGCCACTGGTTGATTCACGAACCTATAACAATATATACATATATATCAAAGTATGTTCAAAATATATTTACAACACTTTTAATATATTTTGATGTTTTAAGTTTCTTAAGTCAGCTGTCCTCGTTAGTAACCTACAACTAGTTGTCCACAGTTAGATGTACAGTAATAAATCGATAAATATTATCTTGAATCAATCCACGACCCAGTGTATACGTATCTCAGTATTGATCACAACTCAAACTATATATATTTTGGAATCAACCTCAACCCTGTATAGCTAACTCCAACATTCACATATAGAGTGTCTATGGTTGTTCCGAAATATATATAGATGTGTCGACATGATAGGTCGAAACATTGTATACGTGTCTATGGTATCTCAAGATTACATAATATACAATACAAGTTGATTAAGTTATGATTGGAATAGATTTGTTACCAATTTTCACGTAGCTAAAATGAGAAAAATTATCCAATCTTGTTTTACCCATAACTTCTTCATTTTAAATCCGTTTTGAGTTAAATCAAATTGCTATGGTTTCATATTGAACTCTATTTTATGAATCTAAACAGAAAAAGTATAGGTTTATAGTCGGAAAAATAAGTTACAAGTCGTTTTTGTAAAGGTAGTCATTTCAGTCGAAAGAACGACGTCTAGATGACCATTTTAGAAAACATACTTCCACTTTGAGTTTAACCATAATTTTTGGATATAGTTTCATGTTCATAATAAAAATCATTTTCTCAGAATAACAACTTTTAAATCAAAGTTTATCATAGTTTTTAATTAACTAACCCAAAACAGCCCGCGGTGTTACTACGACGGCGTAAATCCGGTTTTACGGTGTTTTTCGTGTTTTCATGTTTTAAATCATTAAGTTAGCATATCATATAGATATAGAACATGTGTTTAGTTGATTTTAAAAGTCAAGTTAGAAGGATTAACTTTTGTTTGCGAACAAGTTTAGAATTAACTAAACTATGTTCTAGTGATTACAAGTTTAAACCTTCGAATAAGATAGCTTTATATGTATGAATCGAATGATGTTATGAACATCATTACTACCTTAAGTTCCTTGGATAAACCTACTGGAAAAGAGAAAAATGGATCTAGCTTTAATGGATCCTTGGATGGCTCGAAGTTCTTGAAGCAGAATCATGACACGAAAACAAGTTCAAGTAAGATCATCACTTGAAATAAGATTGTTATAGTTATAGAAATTGAACCAAAGTTTGAATATGATTATTACCTTGTATTAGAATGATAACCTACTGTAAGAAACAAAGATTTCTTGAGGTTGGATGATCACCTTACAAGATTGGAAGTGAGCTAGCAAACTTGAAAGTATTCTTGATTTTATGAAACTAGAACTTTTGGAATTTATGAAGAACACTTAGAACTTGAAGATAGAACTTGAGAGAGATCAATTAGATGAAGAAAATTGAAGAATGAAAGTGTTTGTAGGTGTTTTTGGTCGTTGGTGTATGGATTAGATATAAAGGATATGTAATTTTGTTTTCATGTAAATAAGTCATGAATGATTACTCATATTTTTGTAATTTTATGAGATATTTCATGCTAGTTGCCAAATGATGGTTCCCACATGTGTTAGGTGACTCACATGGGCTGCTAAGAGCTGATCATTGGAGTGTATATACCAATAGTACATACATCTAAAAGCTGTGTATTGTACGAGTACGAATACGGGTGCATACGAGTAGAATTGTTGATGAAACTGAACGAGGATGTAATTGTAAGCATTTTTGTTAAGTAGAAGTATTTTGATAAGTGTATTGAAGTCTTTCAAAAGTGTATAAATACATATTAAAACACTACATGTATATACATTTTAACTGAGTCGTTAAGTCATCGTTAGTCGTTACATGTAAGTGTTGTTTTTAAACCTTTAGGTTAACGGTCTTGTTAAATGTTGTTAACCCAATGTTTATAATATCAAATGAGATTTTAAATTATTATATTATCATGATATTATCATGTATGAATATCTCTTAATATGATATATATACATTAAATGTCTTTACAACGATAATCGTTACATATATGTCTCGTTTAAAAATCATTAAGTTAGTAGTCTTGTTTTTACATATGTAGTTCATTGTTAATATACTTAATGATATGTTTACTTATCATAGTATCATGTTAACTATATATATATCCATATATATGTCATCATATAGTTTTTACAAGTTTTAACGTTCGTGAATCACCGGTCAACTTGGGTGGTAAATTGTCTATATGAAACATATTTCAATTAATCAAGTCTTAACAAGTTTGATTGCTTAACATGTTGGAAAAATTTAATCATGTAAATATCAATCTCAATTAATATATATAAACATGGAAAAGTTCGGGTCACTACAACGAAGGGGAACAGCAAACTGGTATATTGCGAATTGCCATTGAACATGTAAAATATATATTATTTTTATTTCACCGACTAACCAACGACGTTATTTTGCAGGCGATTCTTCTGGTGATCCTATCTTTGCAAGTCCGAACACTCTTGATCAAATCACCGAATTGTTCCGCACTCCACCTGACTCTTATGGAGTGCGAATTGATGGTTTAGCAGGATATACTTACGCTTCAGCTGCCGCTGCTCTGGATCAGCGCCAACAGATGAAGTTAGCAATCCCCGACGAGCTTCGCCACGAGTTCTCTAAACTCTCTGCGCTGGACGCGCATAATAGTTTTGTTCAAAATTTCTACATGTGCTTTAATTCAGCATATGATGTTATATGCCGTCAAGAACAATTTTTCAATGTTCTTGAAGCTGAACAACTAAAGTATAATGCGGAAAAGATCAAAGCTGAAAACAGCGAAAAATGCTGTATTGATCTCTCCTATGAGTTAACCGCAGCAAAAACCACCGTTGATGACTTGAAACAACAGGTTACTGCTGCGAATGAGAAAGAAAAGCAACTGTAGGACACTATTAAAACACTGTCAGAGAATGTGACGAAGCTAACGACAGAGCGAGACAACGCTCTTGCTGCTAAAGCCTCTGCGGAACTTGAGTTCACCAAGGTCCGCCAACATCTCCCTGAACTGGCTAGAAAGATCCTTAATTCCAAGCCTGTTTCTGTAAATTTTTCAACATTTGCCTTCGCATTAAGGCTACGCGAGAGGGTTGAATTTATGGATGAGATTGCTATTCGCTGCCCACTGCCAGACCCACTACCAGCTGCATTAGCTGACCGCCTTTGCTTACTGGAAGATGCGAAGTCAGCATATGCGGTCGCTCAACAGGGCATAGCCGAAATTCCCCTCCCCAAGATAACCGCGATAAGTGAGCAAGAAGTTGCCACTGCAGATGACATCATCAAGTTTGACTTAACCAATGATTAATACTCACTTTGTATAATCAGCACGCAGCTGCTTCTGCGATTTTATTAATAAAATTTCGCTTTTTCATATTTTTGCAAGTACTTCTATTTTTATAGCACTTTCATTGTCAATATTCATAACACAAACTTGTCCTTTGCAATTTCCAACATATATTATTATGCACATAATAAATGCGTACTTTTGCGAAACAATCTGTATGCGTATATGCTTATACATTATGAATCTTCTAAGTCCGCCAAAACGATCCTTAGGCAATTAATTAGCATTGCGAAGCAACTAAGCATTGGCAAAATCAAACACTTAGGATTTAAAATTCCTTTCGCAATAATTCGCATGCAAAAGTGGGCAATTTCATCACTTTGCTTATTTAAACATTTCATAACTATTCGCATTTCATATATAAGCTTTTCGCATACTTTTACAAGTGTTTATTTTTGAAATTTCGTCAAGTGTGATCAAGACTTGCAAAATATTAAAAACAAGAACACTTAATAAGTACATTAGCCGTATGCCTTGTATCCCATTTCACACGTTATACATATATATCTGATAGTTTCCGCAAAACTATGCATAATATCGCTTTAACAAAATAGCATGCCACGCATTAGGTAAAACTCGCCCTTCCATATCTGCAAGCTTATATGAACCTGCGGCATTAATTGCCACGATTTGATAAGGGCCTTCCCAATTAGGACCCAACTTGCCAAGCTTTTCTGCTCTGCTTGCTTCATTGTTTCGCAGCACCCATTCGCCTATAGCGAAAGACAAAGCACGCACTCTTTTGTTATAATACTTAGCAATTTGTTGTTTATTATTCGCTTCTCTAATAGCAGCCATTAATCTCCGCTCTTCTATGAAATTTAGATTTTCGCTCAACGCAGCAACATTTGCTTCATCATCAAAGTTAGCAATTCGATGCGTTGGTACTAGAATTTCTGCGGGGATTACTGCCTCAGAACCATACACCAAACTAAAAGGTGATTCGCCTGTACTTTTTTTTAAAAGTAGTGCGATGTGCCCATAACACATTGGGTAATTCATCTACCCAACCAGTTCGCCTTTCACACAACCTCTTTTTAATACCGCTGACAATATCGCGGTTGGTTACTTCGCACAGTCCATTGGCTTGCGGGTGCGCCAATGACGTAAACTTTTGTATTATATTTAGATCAGCGCACCATGTCTTGAAAGGATCTTTTGCTATTTGTGCACCGTTATCGCTAACCAATTCTCGCGGAATGCCAAATCGGCAGACAATGTATTCCCATACAAAATTTCGCACTTGAACACCAGTAACAGTGCGAACTGCCTTAGCTTCAACCCATTTGGTAAAGTAATCAATCGCGACAATCAGGAATTTAACATTTCCAGGGCCTGCAGGGAATGGTCCTACAATGTCAATAGCCCATTTATTAAACGGCCATGGTGAATTAACATGAATCATATCGTGCCGCGGCATTCGATTCTGCGAAGTATGCCTTTGGCAACTTTTACAGCGTTTAACAATTTTTGCTACATCACGATATAGGGATGGCCAAAAGTATCCCATTCGCATAATTTTCGCTGCAATAATTTTATATCCTGAATGCAGTGCACAAGTACCATTATGTACTTCTTCAACAATCATTTCTGCCTCGATTGGGCCAACACATCGCATCATTGGTCCGCAGTATGATTTGGGATATAAGATATCATCTTGAATGATATACATAGGCGCTCGCTCTCGCACTAAACGGGCTTCTCGACCATCATCTGGCAGAATATCACTGCGAATATATTGTAAAATTGGGTCCATCCAATTTTGCTGCTCTTCTGTAACAGATGCAACCATTAAGTCACTATCTATTGATTTACTTGGTAATTCCTCAACCCATACTTGTTTTTGAAAGTGCGAGAACGTTAAAGCAGCCAATTTGCTCAACGCATCCACTTTTTTGTTTTGGCTTCTTGGCACTTGTGCGAGTTCGAAATGCTCAAATCGCATTGCCATGTCTTTCAATAACTGCAAGTATTTCTGCATAGAGGGATCATGCGCGTCAAAAGATCCATTAAACTGATTCGCTACTAGCTGCAAATCTGTAAATGCACGTAACTTAACAATATTCATTTTTCGCGCAATATTTAAGCCTGCAAGCAATGCCTCATACTCTGCCTCATTGTTTGTTACATCAAAATTAAACCGCAGAGCATAAGTATGCTCTTCACTGCTTGAACTTGCCAAAACTAACCCCGCACCTGCACCTTCTGCGCACGAAGCACCATCAGTAAATAAATCCCAAGTTTCACCGTGTTCAGGTTTTAGTGCGGTTCTCTCGTTAATCACCTCCAATTCTCCAGACAGTTCAGCAAGATAATCCGCCATAAGTTGCCCTTTTTCAGCGCTACGCAGAAGGTAAGATATTTGATAAGCACCTAATTCTACCGCCCATAATGCGAGTCTACCAGATATCTCTGGCTTTGTTAAGACTTGCCTGATTGGTAGATTAGTTAAGACATGCACGGGATGCCCTTGAAAATATCTTCGTAGCCTTCGCGTTGTTAAAATGAGCGCATACACAAACTTTTCAATCGGCGCATAGTTTATTTCACTTCCCGTAAGTGCTTTACTAACAAAATACACAGGCTTTTGTATTTTGTTTCTTTCTGCGATCAAAACTGAGCCAAAAGCTTCGTTTGCTACCGAGATATAAAGATAAAGAGTTTCGCCATTAACCGGCGCGGTTAGTGTAGGCAAAGTTTTTAGCAACTTTTTCATCTCTTGAAACGCAGATTCTGCTTCGCTGGACCAAACAAAATTCTTTTGCTTCAAGCACCCTTTCAGAGTTTTGAAAAATGGCAACTGCCTTTCGGCAGCTTTAGACAAGAAGCGCGTTAATGCGGCTAGTTTTCCCGTCAAACTTTGCACTTCATTGATCGTTTTCGGCGCGGTCATATTTTCTATAGCCGCGATCTTTTTCGGATTAGCTTGAATACGTTGTTCTGTAACAAGATATCCCAAAAATTTTCCTTCAGTTTCGCCAAAACTACATTTTAGCGGATTAAGCTTCACGTTTATTTTTCGCAGTCTGTCAAATGTTTCGCGCATATCTTCAATGATCCGCTCTTGTGTTGCGCTTTTGATGACTAAATCATCTACATAAGCTTCAAGATTACGCCCTATTTGCTTATCAAACGCGGTGTCAATCAACCGTTGATATGTCGCACCTGCATTGATTAAACCAAAAGGCATCATGATATAGCAATATATGCCTTTGCCCGTATGAAACGCGGTTTTATCTGCGTCTTCTTGTGCCATAGGAATATGATGATATCCTCTTGCCGCGTCCAAAAAACATTTATATGGGAAAGCATGTAAAGATTCCACTTTTAGATCAATTTCTGGAAGCGGATAGTTATCCTTGGGGCACGCTTTATTCAGATCTTTGTAATCAATACACATTCTCCAAGAACCATCAGTTTTTTTCACCAATACTGGATTCGCAATCCATGATTGGTATTGGACTTCGCGCAAAATGCTGGCTCTCACCAATTTTGTTACTTCTTCGCACAACCATTTTACGCAATCTGGGGCCATACCCCTTCGCTTTTGTACTACGGGTTTCAGAGCTGGATTCACATTTAGCCTGTGTTCCGCAATATGACGCGGAACACCAGTCATATCATTTTCGCACCAGGCAAAAACATCCATATATTGGACGAGTAATTGCACGATTTGCTTTCTAGTATCCGCACTAAAATTGCGTCCTACTTTGATTTTCTGTTCTGGATATGCAGGATTAATTATTTCCATAGCATCCGCACCATCAACAGGTTCTTGCCCTGTGATTTTTATGTTGACAGCCGCACAAATAGGCACAATGCTCATTGAACATATTGTGGCAATTCCCTTATACGTTGGAAACTTAATCATGCCATGAATTGTAGACGGGACAATCCCAAATTTACTTATAGCGGTTCTTCCCAACAGCATGTTATAGCAAGAAGAGGCTCGCATAACATAAAAATCTAATCGCGCTTGCCGCACCAAAGCGTCATCATTAACATCAGCTAACTCGATGTTTAATGACAAAACACCTATAGGTAATGAAGATTCTCCTGCAAAACCGGTTAGTGAGACTGCGGTTGTTTGCAGGTTTGTTTTAATACTTTCTGGCAATTGAGCGAAGCATTGTTCGTAAATAACATCAACGCTACTGCCATTGTCGACATGGACTTTCATGACTGTGATATCAGCTTCCGCGATTTTGCACGATATCATTATCGGCATTTCAGAAAAATCATCGCTCTGCATTTTCGGGAAACTAATTGGCACAAATTGCCAATTATGATGCATTTTAGCGAACTTTCACTTTTTTTCTCTTTTTTTGGCATTCGCTCGCACAGCGACCACTGTATCACTATCGTTTCCAATATTACTCATAATTCTAAGCAATCGAGCAATTCACCACCGATTTTAGATGTATGCACCTACAAATCACCACAACAAAAACACGATTGAAATTAAACCGTCGAATTAATTGCTTAACGGCGTAAAATTAAAAATTTTCAGTTTAATTTGTAAAACGTGTCCCACGGATGGCGCCAATTGATCAATCCATAATTAGCAATGTTACTTAATTACGGATTGAGTGCAATAAGATTGTAATGGAGGATGGAATGTTTGATGATTATTTTGGGCCCCGATGATCGTCTTCACTTTAACTATCAAGTGATCAACCACCCCGACCCGGTCTTGATTATTAATTAGCTTAATTCACCTTTTCGCAATGTAAAAATCCCTTGGGCAAGATCACAAGTGGAAATTACAAAGGTTTAGGCAAAATGGCAGAGAATCAACAACCACTAAATGAGAGGCCAAGCTCTCTATTTATAGGTTTCGAGATATCCGCGGTCCGCGAGAACCTTAACTATCCGCGGAAACTCATCGGATTAAATTGCAGTCTTTGTATAAATGCGAAAACATGACCGCTGTGCTTATTTTCAGCGAATACTGCATAGCTTTGCCTTATAATTCGCGCAGTTCAGCCTTTGGCTTTTAGCAAATAAAATATACATATATAATGCTATGTATATGATCATCTACCACTTCTTGTTACTGCCATCACTACTCTAGGTGAGTATCGTCATCACTACTTATCACTACGGTTGCGTACTATTCGTTATCATGATTCGTTACTCTTTTCGTACCTAAATGCATTATTGTTTGACTTGAACTGCATTGACGTGAACAATCATTTATACACTCCCCTCGGGAAACGCTTCTTCGGAGTTGTACTAATTCTTTCGATTCAATACGAGTCACGTTTGAGACATCGTTACACTTTATTCATTTTAAATCTTCACGATTACACAAACTTGAATCTATGGGGTGATGTGGGAATGGAGGTATGAGTTAGTATAATATAACGACACTCGTGAAATGTCCCGTTCTTATTGATTAAAAACGTTCCATATTAATTGATTTCGTTGCGAGGTTTTGACCTCTATATGAGACGTTTTTCAAAGACTGCATTCATTTTAAAACAAACCATAACCTTTATTTCATCAATAAAGGTTTAAAAAGCTTTACGTAGATTATCAAATAATGATAATCTAAAATATCCTGTTTACACACGACCATTACATAATGGTTTACAATACAAATATGTTACAACAAAATCAGTTTCTTGAATGCAGTTTTTACACAATATCATACAAGCATGGACTCCAAATCTCATCCTTATTTAAGTATGCGACAGCGGAAGCTCTTAATAATTACCTGAGAATAAACATGCTTAAAATGTCAACAAAAATGTTGGTGAGTTATAGGTTTAACCTATATATATCAAATCATAATAATAGACCACAAAATTTTATATTTCAATACACATCCCATACATAGAGATAAAAATCATTCATATGGTGAACACCTGGTAACCGACATTAACAAGATGCATATATAAGAATATCCCCATCATTCCGGGACACCCTTCGGATATGATATAAATTTCGAAGTACTAAAGCATCCGGTACTTTGGATGGGGTTTGTTAGGCCCAATAGATCTATCTTTAGGATTCGCGTCAATTAGGGTATCTGTTCCCTAATTCTTAGATTACCAGACTTAATAAAAAGGGGCATATTCGATTTCGATAATTCAACCATAGAATGTAGTTTCACGTACTTGTGTCTATTTTGTAAATCATTTATAAAACCTGCATGTATTCTCATCCCAAAAATATTAGATTTTAAAAGTGGGACTATAACTCACTTTCACAGATTTTTACTTCTTCGGGAAGTAAGACTTAGCCACTGGTTGATTCACGAACCTATAACAATATATACATATATATCAAAGTATGTTCAAAATATATTTACAACACTTTTAATATATTTTGATGTTTTAAGTTTATTAAGTCAGCTGTCCTCGTTAGTAACCTACAACTAGTTGTCCAGAGTTAGATGTACAGAAATAAACCGATAATTATTATCTTGAATCAATCCACGACCCAGTGTATACGTATCTCAGTATTGATCACAACTCAAACTATATATATTTTGGAATCAACCTCAACCCTGTATAGCTAACTCCAACATTCACATATAGAGTGTCTATGGTTGTTCCGAAATATATATAGATGTGTCGACATGATAGGTCGAAACATTGTATACGTGTCTATGGTATCTCAAGATTACATAATATACAATACAAGTTGATTAAGTTATGGTTGGAATAGATTTGTTACCAATTTTCACGTAGCTAAAATGAGAAAAATTATCCAATCTTGTTTTACCCATAACTTCTTCATTTTAAATCCGTTTTGAGTGAATCAAATTGCTATGGTTTCATATTGAACTCTATTTTATGAATATAAACAGAAATAGTATAGGTTTATAGTCTGAAAAATAAGTTACAAGTCATTTTTGTAAAGGTAGTCATTTCAGTCGAAAGAACGACGTCTAGATGACCATTTTAGAAAACATACTTTCACTTTGAGTTTAACCATAATTTTTGGATATAGTTTCATGTTCATAATAAAAATCATTTTCTCAGAATAACAACTTTTAAATCAAAGTTTATCATAGTTTTTAATTAACTAACCCAAAACAGCCCGCGGTGTTACTACGACGGCGTAAATCCGGTTTTACGGTGTTTTTCGTGTTTCCAGGTTTTAAATCATTAAGTTAGCATATCATATAGATATATAACATGTGTTTAGTTGATTTTAAAAGTCAAGTTAGAAGGATTAACTTTTGTTTGCGAACAAGTTTAGAATTAACTAAACTATGTTCTAGTGATTACAAGTTTAAACCTTCGAATAAGATAGCTTTATATGTATGAATCGAATGATGTTATGAACATCATTACTACCTTAATTTCCTTGGATAAACCTACTGGAAAAGAGAAAAATGGATCTAGCTTCAACGGATCCTTGGATGGCTCGAAGTTCTTGAAGCAGAATCATAACACGAAAACAAGTTCAAGTAAGATCATCACTTGAAATAAGATTGTTATAGTTATAGAAATTGAACCAAAGTTTGAATATGATTATTACCTTGTATTAGAATGATAACCTACTGTAAGAAACAAAGATTTCTTGAGGTTGGATGATCACCTTACAAGATTGGAAGTGAGCTAGCAAACTTGAAAGTATTCTTGATTTTATGTAACTAGAACTTGTAGAATTTATGAAGAACACTTAGAACTTGAAGATAGAACTTGAGAGAGATCAATTAGATGAAGAAAAATGAAGAATTAAAGTGTTTTTAGGTGTTTTTGGTCGTTGGTGTATGGATTAGATATAAAGGATATGTAATTTTGTTTTCATGTAAATAAGTCATGAATGATTACTCATATTTTTGTAATTTTATGAGATATTTCATGCTAGTTGCCAAATGATGGTTCCCACATGTGTTAGGTGACTCACATGGGCTGCTAATAGCTGATCATTGGAGTGTATATACCAATAGTACATACATCTAAAAGCTGTGTATTGTACGAGTACGAATACGGGTGCATACGAGTAGAATTGTTGATGAAACTGAACGAGGATGTAATTGTAAGCATTTTTGTTAAGTAGAAGTATTTTGATAAGTGTATTGAAGTCTTTCAAAAGTGTATAAATACATATTAAAACACTACATGTATATACATTTTAACTGAGTCGTTAAGTCATCGTTAGTCGTTACATGTAAGTGTTGTTTTGAAACCTTTAGGTTAACGATCTTGTTAAATGTTGTTAACCCAATGTTTATAATATCAAATGAGATTTTAAATTATTATTTTATCATGATATTATCATGTATGAATATCTCTTAATATGATATATATACATTAAATGTCTTTACAACGATAATCGTTACATATATGTCTCGTTTAAAAATCATTAAGTTAGTAGTCTTGTTTTTACATATGTAGTTCATTGTTAATATACTTAATAATATGTTTACTTATCATAGTATCATGTTAACTATATATATATATATCCATATATGTCATCATATAGTTTTTACAAGTTTTAACGTTCGTGAATCACCGGTCAACTTGGGTGGTCAATTGTCTATATGAAACATATTTCAATTAATTAAGTCTTAACAAGTTTGATTGTTTAACATGTTGGAAACATTTAATCATGTAAATATAAATCTCAATTAATATATATAAACATGGAAAAGTTCGGGTCACTACAGTACCTACCCGTTAAATAAATTTCGTCCCGAAATTTTAAGCTGTTGAAGGTGTTGACGAATCTTCTGGAAATAGATGCGGGTATTTCTTCTTCATCTGATCTTCATGCTCCCAGGTGAACTCGGGTCCTCTACGAGCATTCCATCGAACCTTAACAATTGGTATCTTGTTTTGCTTAAGTCTTTTAACCTCACGATCCATTATTTCGACGGGTTCTTCGATGAATTGGAGTTTTTCGTTGATTTGGATTTCATCTAACGGAATAGTGAGATCTTGTTTAGCAAAACATTTCTTCAAATTCGAGACGTGGAAAGTGTTATGTACAGCTGCGAGTTGTTGAGGTAACTCAAGTCGGTAAGCTACTGGTCCGACACGATCAATAATCTTGAATGGTCCAATATACCTTGGATTTAATTTCCCTCGTTTACCAAATCGAACAACGCCTTTCCAAGGTGCAACTTTAAGCATGACCATCTCTCCAATTTCAAATTCTATATCTTTTCTTTTAATGTCAGCGTAGCTCTTTTGTCGACTTTGGGCGGTTTTCAACCGTTGTTGAATTTGGATGATCTTCTCGGTAGTTTCTTGTATAATCTCTGGACCCGTAATCTGTCTATCCCCCACTTCACTCCAACAAATTGGAGACCTGCACTTTCTACCATAAAGTGCTTCAAATGGCGCCATCTCAATGCTTGAATGGTAGCTGTTGTTGTAGGAAAATTCTGCTAACGGTAGATGTCGATCCCAACTGTTTCCGAAATCAATAACACATACTCATAGCATGTCTTCAAATGTTTGTATCGTCCTTTCGCTCTGCCCATCAGTTTGTGGATGATAGGCAGTACTCATGTCTAGACGAGTTCCTAATGCTTGCTGTAATGTCTGCCAGAATCTTGAAATAAATCTGCCATCCCTATCAGAGATAATAGAGATTGGTATTCCATGTCTGGAGACGACTTCCTTCAAATACAGTCGTGCTAACTTCTCCATCTTGTCATCTTTTCTTATTGGCAGGAAGTGTGCTGATTTGGTGAGATGATCAACTATTACCCAAATAGTATCAAAACCACTTGCAGTCCTTGGAAATTTAGTGATGAAATCCATGGTAATGTTTTCCTATTTCCATTTCGGGATTTCGGGTTGTTGAAGTAGACCTGATGGTTTCTGATGCTCAGCTTTGACCTTAGAACACGTCAAACATTCTCCTACGTATTAAGCAGCATCGGCTTTCATACCCGGCCACCAAAAATGTTTCTTGAGATCCTTGTACATCTTCCCCGTTCCAGGATGTATTGAGTATCTGGTTTTATGAGCTTCTCTAAGTACCATTTCTCTCATATCTCCAAATTTTGGTACCCAAATTCTTTCAGCCCTATACCGGGTTCCGTCTTCCTGAATATTAAGATGCTTCTCCGATCCTTTGGGTATTTCATCCTTTAAATTTCCCTCTTTTAAAACTCCTTGTTGCGCCTCCTTTATTTGAGTAGTAAGGTTAGTGTGAATCATTATATTCATAGATTTTACTCAAATGGGTTCTCTGTTCTTTCTGCTCAAGGCGTCGGCTACCACATTTGCCTTCCCCGGGTGGTAACGAATCTCAAAGTCGTAATCATTCAACAATTCAATCCACCTACGCTGCCTCATATTCAGTTGTTTCTGATTAAATATGCGTTGAAGACTTTTGTGGTCGGTATATATAATACTTTTGACCCCATATAAGTAGTGCCTCCAAGTCTTTAATGCAAAAACAACCGCACCTAATTCCAAATCATGCGTCGTATAATTTTGCTCGTGAATCTTCAATTGTCTAGACGCATAAGCAATCACCTTCGTCCGTTGCATTAATACACAACCGAGACCTTGCTTTGATGCGTCACAATAAATAACAAAATCATCATTCCCTTCAGGCAATGACAATATAGGTGCCGTAGTTAGCTTTTTCTTTAATAACTGAAACGCCTTCTCTTGTTCATCCTTCCATTCAAATTTCTTCCCTTTATGCGTTAATGCAGTCAAGGGTTTTGCTATTCTGGAGAAGTCTTGGATGAACCTTCTGTAGTAACCAGCCAATCCTAAAAATTGACGTATATGTTTCGGAGTTTTTGGAGTTTCCCACTTTTCAACGGTTTCTATCTTTGCCGGATCCACCTGGATACCTTCTTTGTTCACTATGTGACCGAGGAATTGAACTTCTTCCAACCAAAATGCACACTTTGAAAACTTAGCGTACAGTTCTTCCTTCCTCAATACTTCTAACACCTTTCTCAAATGTTCACCGTGTTCTTGATCATTCTTTGAGTAAATAAGTATGTCATCAATGAAAACAATGACAAACTTGTCAAGGTATGGTCCACACACTCGGTTCATAAGGTCCATGAACACAGCTGGTGCGTTAGTTAAACCAAACGGCATGACCATAAACTCGTAATGACCGTAACGTGTTCTGAAAGCAGTCTTTGGAATATCATCTTCTTTCACCCGCATTTGATGATACCCGGAACGTAAGTCAATTTTTGAATAAACAGACGAGCCTTGTAGTTGATCAAATAAGTCGTCGATTCTCGGTAGTGGGTAGCGGTTCTTGATGGTAAGTTTGTTCAACTCTCGGTAGTTGATACACAACCTGAATGTACCATCTTTCTTCTTGACAAACAAAACAGGAGCTCCCCATGGTGATGTGCTTGGTCGAATGAAACCGTGCTCTAAAAGTTCTTGTAATTGGCTTTGCAGTTCTTTCATCTCGCTGGGTGCGAGTCTGTAAGGAGCACGAGCTATTGGTGCAGCTCCTGGTACAAGATCTATTTGAAATTCAACGGATCGATGTGGAGGTAGTCCCGGTAATTCTTTCGGAAATACATTGGGAAATTCTTTTGTGACGGGAACATCATTGATGCTCTTTTCTTCAGTTTGTACTTTCTCGACGTGTGCTAGAACAGCATAGCAACCTTTTCTTATTAGTTTTTGTGCCTTCAAATTACTAATAAGATGTAGCTTCGTGTTGCCCTTTTCTCCGTACACCATTAAGGGTTTTCCTTTTTCTCGTATAATGCGAATTGCATTTTTGTAACAAACGATCTCTGCTTTCACTTCTTTCAACCAGTCCATACCGATTATCACATCAAAACTCCCTAACTCTACTGGTATCAAATCAATCTTAAATGTTTCGCTAACCAGTTTAATTTCTCGATTCTGACATATATTATCTGCTGAAATTAATTTACCATTTGCTAATTCGAGTAAAAATTTACTATCCAACGATGTCAATGGACAACTTAATTTAGCACAAAAATCTCTACTCATATAGCTTCTATCCGCACCCGAATCAAATAAAACGTAAGCAGATTTATTGTCAATAAGAAACGTACCCGTAACAAGCTCCGGGTCTTCCTGTGCCTCTGCCGCATTAATATTGAAAACTCTTCCGCGGCCTTTTCCATTCGTGTTCTCCTGGTTCGGGCAATTTCTAATAATGTGGCCCGGTTTTCCACATTTATAACAAACTACATTGGCATAACTTGCTCCGACACTACTTGCTCCGCCATTACTCATTCCGACACCATTTGTTCCTTTCGTTCTGTTAACCCCTGGTCCGTAGACCTCACACTTCGCCGTGCTATGACCATTTCTTTTACACTTGTTGCAAAATTTGGTGCAGAACCCCGAGTGATACTTTTCACACCTTTGGCATAGCTGCTTCTGATTGTTGTTGTTGTTGCGGTTGTTATTGTTGTTGGGATGATTGTTGTAGTTGCTGCTGTTGTTGTTGTTGTTGTTGTTGGGCCGTTTGTTGTAGTTGCGATTGATGTTGCGATTGTTGGGATAATTGTTGCGATTATTATTGTAATTGATGTTGTTGTTGTATAGGTGATTCTTATCACCGTTTTCCTCCCACTTTCTTTTGACTTGCTTCACATTGGCCTCTTCAGCCGTCTGTTCTTTAATTCTTTCCTCAATCTGGTTCACTAGTTTGTGAGCCATTCTACATGCCTGTTTTATGGAGGCGGGCTCATGTGAACTTATATCTTCTTGGATTCTTTCTGGTAATCCTTTCACAAACGTGTCGATCTTCTCTTCCTCATCTTCGAACGCTCCCGGATACAATAGGCACAATTCTGTGAATCGTCTTTCGTACGTGGTAATATCAAATCCTTGGGTTCATAACCCTCTAAGTTCTGTCTTGAGCTTATTGACCTCGGTTCTGGGACGGTACTTCTCGTTCATCAAGTGCTTGAATGCTGACCACGGTAGTGCGTACGCATCGTCTTGTCCCACTTGCTCTAGATAGGTATTCCACCATGTTAACGCAGAACCTGTGAAGGTATGCGTAGCGTACTTCACTTTGTCCTCTTCAGTACACTTACTTATGGCAAACACCGATTCGACCTTCTCGGTCCACCGTTTCAATCCGATCGGTCCTTCGGTTCCATCAAATTCCAAAGGTTTGCAGGCAGTGAATTCTTTGTAGGTGCATCCTACACGATTTCCTGTACTGCTAGATCCAAGGTTATTGTTGGTATGTAGCGCAGCCTGTACTGCGGCTATGTTTGAAGCTAGAAAAGTACGGAATTCCTCTTCATTCATATTCACAGTGTGTCGAGTAGTCGGTGCCATTTCCTTCAAAATAGTCAAATGGAACAAGTTAATCATACAGAATATTAAGAGTAGTTAATAGTATTTCGTAGCATAATATGAACTCATTTATAAAAGCTTTTTCTTCATATTAGCGTTTTATAAGTTTAAATTCGGGTAGTACCTACCCGTTAAGTTCATACTTAGTAGCTAATATACAATTCAACTACTACAATTCTATATGAAAAACTGATTATAATAATATTTCGCGTTCAAACTTTTACACAATATTTTACAAACTTACAATACCGCTTATTTTACATATAGCATGAAATATAGCACACAATAAATTTGATACAAGATGGTTGTGAAGATAATTCTAGCTAGTACACAAGTCGTTCAGCAAAGGCAATAAAGTCACGTAATTCATACGTCCAGAAACAAGTCATGCATTCTGGTTTTACTAGGATTACTTCCCATCCTTGGTCTTGTGGAACATAACCGTTATGGCCGTTGATAAGACAGCGTGTTGTAACATCGTCAAAGGGACGAGGGTTACGTAATGTCCAACAGTCCCGTAACAATCTAAAAACCTCATTTCTTACCCCAATTACCGACTCCGTCACTTGTGGGAACGTTTTGTTTAATAGTTGTAGCCCGATGTTCTTTTTCTCACTTTGGTAAGAAGCGAACATTACTAACCCGTAAGCATAGCATGCTTCTTTATGTTGCATGTTAGCCGCTTTTTCTAAATCATGAAGTCCTATATTCGGATACATTGAGTCAAAATAATTTCTTAACCCGTTGCGTAAAATAGCATTTGGGTTCCCCGCAATATATGCGCCAAAGTAAACACATCGTAACTTATGGGTTTCCCAATGTGATATCCCCCATCTTTCAAACGAAAGTCTTTTATAAATCAAGGCATTCTTGGAACGTTCTTCGAATGTCTTACAAACTGATCTCGCCTTAAATAGTTGTGCCGAAGAATTCTGACCGACTCTAGACAAGATTTCATCAATCATGTCTCCGGGTAGGTCTCTTAAAATATTGGGTTGTCTATCCATTTTGTGTTTTTATACTGTAAAATAGACAAGAGTTAGATTCATAAAAAAAAAATACTTATTAATACAAGCAATTTTTACATATATCATAAAGCATAAGCACACTATATTACATATATTACACCACACGAATACAACTATCTTATTCTGACTCGCTCGTTTCTTCTTCTTCGGTTTTGGTTCGTTTTGCCAAGTTTCTAGGGATGTATGATGTTCCCCTAATACGAGCTGTCGTTTTCCACAACGGTTTAGAAAAACCTGGTGGTTTAGAGGTTCCCGGGTCATTGTTACAACTTAAGGGCTTCGGGGGTTGACGATACATATAAAGTTCATCGGGGTTGGAATTAGATTTCTCTATTTTTATGCCCTTTCCCTTATTATTTTTATTTGCTTTTTTAAATTCAGTTGGGGTAATTTCTAAAACATCATCGGAATTCCCGTCGGAATCCGATTCATCGGAGAATTGATAATCCTCCCAATATTTTGCTTCCTTGGCGGAAACACCATTGACCATAATTAACCTTGGTCGGTTGGTTGAGGATTTTCTTTTACTTAACCGTTTTATTATTTCCCCCACCGGTTCTATTTCCTCCTCCGGTTCCTCCTCTTCCGGTTCTGATTCTTCTTCCGGTTCTGATTCTTCTTCCGGTGCCTCTTCGGGAACTTGTGAATCAGTCCAATATATATTTGACTCTTCGTTATTATTAGGTGAGTCAATGGGATTTGTGCTAGAGGTAGACATCTATCACACAATATCAAACATGTTAAGAGATTAATATATCACATAATATATACATGTTAATAATATATAGTTTCCGACAAAAATGTTAAGCAATCATTTTTAAAGAAAACACGGTCGAAGTCCAGACTCACTAATGCATCCTAACAAACTCGATAAGACACACTAATGCAAATTTTCTGGTTCTCTAAGACCAACGCTCGGATACCAACTGAAATGTCCCGTTCTTATTGATTAAAAACGTTCCATATTAATTGATTTCGTTGCGAGGTTTTGACCTCTATATGAGACATTTTTCAAAGACTGCATTCATTTTAAAACAAACCATAACCTTTATTTCATCAATAAAGGTTTAAAAAGCTTTACGTAGATTATCAAATAATGATAATCTAAAATATCATGTTTACACACGACCATTACATAATGGTTTACAATACAAATATGTTACAACAAAATAAGTTTTCTGAATGCAGTTTTTACACAATATCATACAAGCATGGACTCCAAATCTCGTCCTTATTTAAGTATGCGATAGCGGAAGCTCTTAATAATCACCTGAGAATAAACATGCTTAAAACGTCAACAAAAATGTTGGTGAGTTATAGGTTTAACCTATATATATCAAATCATAATAATAGACCACAAGATTTCATATTTCAATACACATCCCATACATAGAGATAAAAATCATTCATATGGTGAACACCTGGTAACCGACATTAACAAGATGCATATATAAGAATATCCCCATCATTCCGGGACACCCTTAGGATATGATATAAATTTCGAAGTACTAAAGCATCCGGTACTTTGGATGGGGTTTGTTAGGCCCAATAGATCTATCTTTAGGATTCGCGTCAATTAGGGTGTCTGTTCCCTAATTCTTAGATTACCAGACTTAATAAAAAGGGGCATATTCGATTTCGATAATTCAACCATAGAATGTAGTTTCACGTACTTGTGTCTATTTTGTAAATCATTTATAAAACCTGCATGTATTCTCATCCCAAAAATATTAGATTTTAAAAGTGGGACTATAACTCACTTTCACAGATTTTTACTTCGTCGGGAAGTAAGACTTGGCCACTGGTTGATTCACGAACCTATAACAATATATACATATATATCAAAGTATGTTCAAAATATATTTACAACACGTTTAATATATTTTGATGTTTTAAGTTTATTAAGTCAGCTGTCCTCGTTAGTAACCTACAACTAGTTGTCCAGAGTTAGATGTACAGAAATAAATCGATAATTATTATCTTGAATCAATCCACGACCCAGTGTATACGTATCTCAGTATTGATCACAACTCAAACTATATATATTTTGGAATCAACCTCAACCCTGTATAGCTAACTCCAACATTCACATATAGAGTGTCTATGGTTGTTCCGAAATATATATATAGATGTGTCGACATGATAGGTTGAAACATTGTATACGTGTCTATGGTATCTCAAGATTACATAATATACAATACAAGTTGATTAAGTTATGGTTGGAATAGATTTGTTACCAATTTTCACGTAGCTAAAATGAGAAAAATTATCCAATCTTGTTTTACCCATAACTTCTTCATTTTAAATCCGTTTTGAGTGAATCAAATTGCTATGGTTTCATATTGAATTCTATTTTATGAATATAATCAGAAAAAGTATAGGTTTGTAGTCGGAAAAATAAGTTACAAGTCATTTTTGTAAAGGTAGTCATTTCAGTCGAAAGAACGACGTCTAGATGACCATTTTAGAAAACATACTTCCACTTTGAGTTTAACCATAATTTTTGGATATAGTTTCATGTTCATAATAAAAATCATTTTCTCAGAATAACAACTTTTAAATCAAAGTTTATCATAGTTTTTAATTAACTAACCCAAAACAGCCCGCGGTGTTACTACGACGGCGTAAATCCGGTTTTACGGTGTTTTTCGTGTTTCCAGGTTTTAAATCATTAAGTTATCATATCATATAGATATATAACATGTGTTTAGTTGATTTTAAAAGTCAAGTTAGAAGGATTAACTTTTGTTTACGAACAAGTTTAGAATTAACTAAACTATGTTCTAGTGATTACAAGTTTAAACCTTCGAATAAGATAGCTTTATATGTATGAATCGAATGATGTTATGAACATCATTACTACCTTAATTTCCTTGGATAAACCTACTGGAAAATAAAAAAATGGATCTAGCTTCAACGGATCCTTGGATGGCTCGAAGTTCTTGAAGCAGAATCATGACACGAAAACAAGTTCAAGTAAGATCATCACTTGAAATAAGATTGTTATAGTTATAGAAATTGAACCAAAGTTTGAATATGATTATTACCTTGTATTAGAATGATAACCTACTGTAAGAAACAAAGATTTCTTGAGGTTGGATGATCACCTTACAAGATTGGAAGTGAGCTAGCAAACTTGAAAGTATTCTTGATTTTATGTAACTAGAACTTGTAGAATTTATGAAGAACACTTAGAACTTGAAGATAGAACTTGAGAGAGATCAATTAGATGAAGAAAATTGAAGAATGAAAGTGTTTGTAGGTGTTTTTGGTCGTTGGTGTATGGATTAGATATAAAGGATATCTAATTTTGTTTTCATGTAAATAAGTCATGAATGATTACTCATATTTTTGTAATTTTATGAGATATTTCATGCTAGTTGCCAAATGATGGTTCCCACATGTGTTAGGTGACTCACATGGGCTGCTAAGAGCTGATCATTGGAGTGTATATACCAATAGTACATACATCTAAAAGCTGTGTATTGTACGAGTACGAATACGGGTGCATACGAGTAAAATTGTTGATGAAACTGAACGAGGATGTAATTGTAAGCATTTTTGTTAAGTAGAAGTATTTTGATAAGTGTATTGAAGTCTTTCAAAAGTGTATAAATACATATTAAAACACTACATTTATATACATTTTAACTGAGTCGTTAAGTCATCGTTAGTCGTTACATGTAAGTGTTGTTTTGAAACCTTTAGGTTAACGATCTTGTTAAATGTTGTTAACCCAATGTTTATAATATCAAATGAGATTTTAAATTATTATATTATCATGATATTATCATGTATGAATATCTCTTAATATGATATATATACATTAAATGTCTTTACAACGATAATCGTTACATATATGTCTCGTTTAAAAATCATTAAGTTAGTAGTCTTGTTTTTACATATGTAGTTCATTGTTAATATACTTAATGATATGTTTACTTATCATAGTATCATGTTAACTATATATATATCTATATATATGTCATCATATAGTTTTTACAAGTTTTAACGTTCGTGAATCACCGGTCAACTTGGGTGGTCAATTGTCTATATGAAACATATTTCAATTAATCAAGTCTTAACAAGTTTGATTGCTTAACATGTTGGAAACATTTAATCATGTAAATATCAATCTCAATTAATATATATAAACATGGAAAAGTTCGGGTCACTACAACTCGATCAACGTGGTTATATTATAGTAAGTCATACCAAAGTTCTAATGACTCGTGATGGTGATTGGACTCGATCAACCTAATCACCACCATGTACCATGTACATGACTTCATTTTTCTTGTTAGATATCCGAAAACTCCTAGAATGTTGATAACAACCATACTGGGGACACATCTTCGATTATTGTCGAACCATATCCATGCTTCCGAATGAATGACAAATTCTTTCAACTTCAAACATATGTTACACGCGTATACTATCTTGTTTTCGCACAGTTTTATCAACGAACTACACTATGATTGTTATGCTCACATCGAGAAGGAAACTTCTCCCGCATTACACTCGTACTTCCGTTTAAAGAAATCTTTTATTCTAAATTCTCAATGGAGAGAGAGACTCTTAACGTTATACTAGTATTTGCCACGAGGTTGAATAGTCCTAACGAACGTTTTCGGAAACCGATAAATCTTTCGCGGCGCGAATTTCTTGAGAAACGAAAACTTGTTCAAATATATCTTAAAGAGATGTACCTCGTCTCGGATTGAGATTCTCGTTTCACTTCTAGATTTTTGGAGTGCCTTACAAGAAGCCTTGGGACCACGCTTAGACATGGGTACCGCGTATCACCCACAAACCGACGAACAAAGCAAATGTACGATTCGAACCTTGGAAACCCTAATACGAACTTGTATTTTATCCTTAGCCGAATTATCTTACTACAATAATTTTCATTTGAGTATTAACGCCACACCTTTCGAGAACTCATATAGCCGCAATTGACATTTTCTTAATTGTTGAACCGAAGTAGGTGATAAGCAAACCACCGGACCCGAACTCATTCATGAAGTAACCGTTAAGATCGTTCAAATCCAAGAAAGACTCAAGACGGCCCATAGTCGCCAAAAGAGCTATGTCGATGTTAGACGTAAACCTCTCGAATTCCACGTGGGTGACAGCGAAATGTTAAAAGTCGCACCTTGAAAAGGTATAATCCGTTTCGGGGAACGTAGAAAGCTAAATACGCTATATTTTTAACCCTTTTGAAATCTTGGGGCGTTTTGGACCCGTTGTTTGCCGTTTAAATTTTTCGACTCATTTGAGCTCCGTTCATCCTACTTTCCATGTGTCGAACTTGAAAAAGTGTCTTGCCGAGCAAGAACTTGTTTTTTCCCTTTGATGAACTTACTATCGATGACGAACTCCACTTCCTAGGAGAACCGGTTGAAATTATAGATCGTGAAACTAAACTTTTAAACAACGTAAAATCCCGACTGTCGAAGTTCGTTGAAATGCCCAAGGAATTACCTTCACTTATTCGTAGAATTTACAACGCGAGGTTTCGAAGAAGAAACAACGACTACTACTTCCAACTAAATTTCGGGACGAATTTTCTTTTAAGGTGTAGGTAATGTAACATCCCGCATTTTTCCGTTAAATTTATTTTTAACACCGTCTTTTTTTTAGATAATATCTTTCGTTATCTAAATTCGCACCTTTTGTTAACTAACGTTCTTAATATTTCTGATATTTAATCTTAACATCTCTCGTTTACTCTAGCGTTTTTAAAATAATTCGTTTGGTTAATTCCCACACCCTACTACAACTTGAGGGACTAATCTTATCACCTGGCCAAAGTGGAAACTAGTTGAACTAGTCATCACCTCCCTCCCCACCACTCATTTCTCTTCTCTTTTTCTTTTCCATTTTTCTCTCAAATATTACTTCCAAACTTTCATTCTTTTCATCTTCTTCACTAAATCATCATCTAAATCATTTCAAGGAAGCTTATAACAAAATAATTTGTACTTTTGGAATCCTCTCTTCATCCTCTTCAACTTGATACCAATTTCATCTCATTTGGGTAACATTTCTAAAACTCTAGATTTCATGTTCTTAGTGTTTTTGACTTGAAATGGTGTTAATTAGTGTCTATGGCTCAAGTCTAACATGAATATGTGTTTGGTTTGCTTGATTTATTTGTTTTGAGTAACTAGCTTGAATATGAAAAATGGGTTTGTTAAATCCTTGATTTTGGTTGATTAAATGTTGTTTAAATGTTAAAGTTCATGTATTAAATGTGTTACTAGCATCATTAGCTTCGTTTTGGTATGTTGGATGACATGAAAACCTTACATTAACATGATTAGTGATTTTATGATTTTTGGTTAGGGTTTGGTAGCCTTGAATGTGAATTTTGATGCATTAAATGCTTTGCAATGTTGTTAGTAAGTGTTTAGTTGTATTTTATGTTTAACTACCTTTGAAGCGGCGTATCGTATGTGTAAATTGGATTCCCGAATCGCCATTTGCATTTTTGAGCTTGAAACGTTAAATAATGATCTTTCGGCGAGATTTTGGTTATTGTAAATTATGTTTTTGTTTAATGAAATGTGTTTAGTTGTATTCCTTGTTAAATTACCTTTCCAACGATATAAGATACGTGTTTTGAATGTTTACGGTTCATAAGTTATATTTGTTTGAAGTTTGGTTCGAGCCTACACATGAAAACAGCCCAGAATTTCTGTCAGGCATACGGAGCGGCGCGCCGATTCCTGAGCGGAGCTCCGAATGCCTACAAAGTGGTACCGAGACTTTTGCCTTGAAATGGAGCAGCGCGCCACGAATCTGAGCGGAGCGCCATTTGCCTGTTGTCCAAAAAGTCTCATTTACGTTTAATTCTAAATATGCTACGCACCTCCGATTAACATGAAACTTGGCCAACATTCTTATATATGATTTCTCATCATGGAAAAATTGTCGGATACCCGACCCCGTTGAATTTGACTTTGACCAAGTTTGACTTTTGGTCAAACTTAACTAAACACTTATGCAATCGTTCTAACGTGCTTTTGTACTTATATCTTGCATGAAACTTGACAACGTGATTCACATGCTATATATTCGAGTCGTAACGAGCCATAGGACTAATTGAACACATTTCGCCCGACCTTGTGTCGTAACCGATTAATTGATACAACTTATTTGTTTAGGTCAAGACTAAGCAACTTTCATTGCACAACGTTTAATTTCAAATACTTTGGCGTGTTACTACGGTGAGATCATAGTCCCACCTTTTTCAATAACTTTTATACTTTTAAATCGTGGGCTGAGAAACATATACCTTGTTACATCTTGTACTACTTACTTTTATGTTTTGAACACAAGTTCGATGAAACAAACATTCCACAGCGAGTTTGAACAAAAATCCTCAATTCGATTATCATTAGTTACACTTACCGGGTGTAAGCGAGAACTTATGTTGTATGGCCATACGGGTTTGACAAACCCTCATTCGGACGGTTCGCTACCGTTAATTCGGATGGAATGTATTTTTGAGAAACAGTGTATGTTCTAACACTATTGTGATGGGGTTCTATGGAAGGAAAGTTAAGCCTTGATAATTGGGTGCTCGTGAACGTATTTTGAAATGTAAACTATTTGGATGATCAATTTTATGGGAATACAAAATCTTGTGGTTCAAAAATAACGTTTATTACTACATCTATGATTTCACCAACGTTTTTCGTTGACAGTTTTCTATATGTTTCTCAGGTTCATACTTGGCTACTTGATACATGCTTCCACACACTTTGATTACTTGCTTGGGGTCAACCATGCATGCATACGCTAGGGATAGCATCTTTGGATTCAAACTTAAAGCATACATACTTACGCTATTTATAGCAACTGTGATTTTCAACTTATTATGTCGCAAGTTATTTCATTTATACTTTACAACTTTTGTAAACTTAAAATTGTTGTCGAACTGTTTTGTAAACTAAACTTTGTAAGTCTTGTACGTTTCAAATGAATGCGACATAATTTTGGTCAAACGCGTCTCATATAGGGACTACGACCACGTAACGGGACCTAAGTTAACGACGCCGTCAATGACAATTTTGTCGGGTCGCTGCACATATCCCAGAAATAGATAGTTTTTTAGCAAAAATGTACAGGCGCAAGGACGCAAGTATTACCTTGCGTCTGGTTTATCACACAGGCGCAAAGACGCAAGCTGTTCCTTGCGCCAACTACTTCGAACAAGCGCAAGGATGCAAGAAGTACCTTGCGCCTATACCAGCTTTGTAGTTTTATGCCACTTAAACAATCGTGTTCCAGTTTTTAGAGTATGTTACTTAACAAAGAATGTAACTCAAACAAATCTTGCAACAGTTTAATTGAGTTTTGCATCACCAAGCTCGTTGAAGCATTACATCGAACACTTGGTGTGCAACATAACTTATAAATCTTTCGACATAATAAATGAGTAATCGAACGAGAATAGTTAAAAAGGATAAACTTACCTGATCTTGTGACATCTTGATGGAGTTTTTTGTCGGTTTTTTATCTTCGCCTTTATCTCAGAAAGCCAATCGTGGTGGTGATGGTGATGGTGATGGTGATGGTATGGTGGCGGAGATGATGTACTGATGGTGGTGGTGATGGTGATGGTGGTGGTGGTGATGATGTAGTGGTGAGAAGGAGAAGAAGGGTCGCAAGGGTAGACGGGTCGCAAGGGGGTCGCAAGTGCAAGGTTCTTCGTAATCGTCGTCGGTCGCAAAGAGGTCGCAAGGAGTCAGTCTGTCGGTGTGTTTGTGTACGTGGTGTCTGTATCGTATATTTGACCTAATTTATTAAGACTAGGACACAAGGATGCAAGGTGCAAGCACGCAAGACGCAAGGTCGCAAGCTCTCTTGTGCCTTGCGCGGGCAATTTGTCAAAATTTTTTTTTTTTTTTTGGGTTCCAGCTCGGAAAGGGGTAAAAAAATGGGAAAATAGGTGATTGATTAAATGGCCCAAGATTACTTTGGCCCAATCAGGCCCAATGTTTAATTTAAAAAGCTTGTTTAATCGGCCCAACAGAAAGATAACAATTCAGCCCGTTTAATTGTGTCACCATCTTCGATTGTTACTGTATCAAAACAGAAACTAGCACTGTAATTCGATGGGTTTGGTTTTGAGTTGTTTGCAACATAAAAACAATAGAAGAAACAGAAAAAGAGTTACAACGGTTTGGTTATACATTGAAACATAAATAGCAACCGCCCGCTGTAATAGTAGTAGTGGTGGTGATGGGTGGCGGCAGAGACAGAACACACACGCAACAGTTTCAGTCGATGGGTTAATGGGTGGTGCTTGGCTTTTCGACAAGAAACAAAAAAATTGATAGAAGGTGATGGTTGTTCAAGGTGTTTCCATAGGGTTTGTGGGGTAAAGGTGGTCGATGGTTAAATGGTGGTGATGGTTGTCATGTAGGTGGTGGATGATGGTGTGCGGTGGTTCTCGGTTTAAGATGGTGGTAGTTGTTTACGATGGAGTGGGGGTTGTATGGTGGCCAATAGCAACAGTATGGTCACTATGGTGGTTGTGATTGTGGGTTAACCCGAACAGAAAAATAGGAACGGGTAGTAGCAATATCAAGTTGATAATGGAGTATAGTACTTGTCAACAAAGTGGTTGTGGTGTTTTTTAGGGTGATGGTTATGGCGTTTATAGGTGATGATAATGGTGGGTTTAAGGTGGTCGATTGTATGGTTGTTGATGGTAGTTCGCAAAGAGAGAGGGAGGGCGGGATGGTGAGGTGATCAATGGTTGCCGTGGAGTTTCAAGGTAGAAGATGGGTGAGGTAGAAGAAGAGAAAGGGATGCAGAAGACTCAAATGGGTGTATCCTTCTTACTTGCAATATATGTATGTACTAGTGGATGGACCCGTGATTTCACGGGTTTAATAAAAAATATTAATAAAAATTCATTGCTTTTAACACATAACACAAGTATTGAAACCTCTAAATACTCTACCTAGATGAGACCCACCCATTTAGCCACCATAAAAGAGCAATAACAATAAGAAACAGAATATAAAACAAATTATAGCCCTTCAAAATGACAAGTTTATGACCTCCATAAATTCTAGACGCACAATATGTTCTAAAGGTCTTCTTGATCAATAAAGCCATAATTTACTTCATTTGATTTTAAACTTAAATATCCATCAGTTCATCCATCTAACCAAACTGGCAATATTGCACCTTGATTTTAAACGTCACAATCCGCCAGTTCATTAAGCAAAAAGTAAGCTAATGTGGTCATAAAAGTTTCAACATCTGGTTAGTAACTCAATGATCTAGTTGGATACATTATAGCACCAATTGTTACACTGATGAGATTTCTGAAGACATGGTGTGGAATAAGATAGATAGAGAAAATATGAAGACATGGTGTGGATAAGATAGATAAAGAAAATATGATCCGAGATCCGTATCGACTGAAGACATGATGTACTTGCCATTTGAAAATACTAACCAATTGAACATCCGTACCGACCCGATCATTTTGTAACAATCAATCTTCTAATACATAAACAGGAAGTACGTAGAGTCTAACCTTCCAATAAGATTTTCAGATTTTCATTGCATTAAGAGCTTGCTCTGTGTCAATGCTACTACGTAGAATGTGAATCTTAAAATCATTACTATAACAACTTAGACTGCTCAATTGCTGCTCCAACGCATAATAAGTTGGAAGGAATATCAGAATGCTTTTCCTGTTCAAATGGTCAAAATGGGTCTAATTTCAACAACAAATATAACATCCTAAATTCAGCTGGAAACTATACAACCTTAAATTTCACAAATATAGCAAATATATTATGAGTTTATGTAAAATAAAACTTTAGCTTCTTTCCTTTCCTGATGCATTATCAAAGGCACTATAGAAATGAAGAAGAAAAAGTCAACAAATCTACACATAGTAATATGTAAACATATCCAACATTGCACTTTTAAGGAAGAGTATAGCATGATGAAGGACAAACCTGAAGTGATGATCTTTAGTGTTCCCGTTTGGATCAAGTTAACAGAGTTAAGATCTAAATTGTGTGTCCCTTTATCAATTTAACTTATGAAGGTTAAAAAATAACAACTACAAATATACCTCTCTTACAACAAAAGACAAACAAATAATATATTAATTAAAATCAATATGAAGGTACAATAAATTTGAGACATAAAAAAAAAAAAAAACAAATTAGAAACAAATAAAACCTTACAAATACTAAAATTTATTTTGTGGTAAAAATTAATCACTTCAGTGTATCTTCAGTGTATCTTCCACCTCTGCAATTGAAAATAAGTTAGTGTAGAGAACAACTAAAATCACGATTATTGGAGGTTTAGAAAGAAATTTCTCTTACCTGGATAATATGCGATCAGATTTAGAAGCACTTCTTTGTGGCAATTAATCAAACAGTAGGTGTACATCAATCAAATGAACAATAGTTCACCTCATCATCTCCTGAAAAAGTTTACCACAATATAATAAATGGATACACACTAAACCTCAAATAATATAACAAAATCATAACTTATAAAAAATTGATAAGTTACCATAGCATTGTTCAATGAAATATATGATAAAAAAAGCTGTAAAATAAATAATTGAAACCATACCTTACAAAATCGTATTTCAAATTCTGATGCCCAACGTGCTGAATCTTACAGATCTTTACTTAGTACGCATCAATAACGAATACTCCGTTAAGTCACAGATCTTTACTACCATTACGATGGAATAAAATCACAGATTTTGAGAAAGGAAGATGAAAGGAAGAACCTTTGATGAAAAAGTAGAGATCGATAATTTGAATATGACTTAATTTTGGTCGGTGGCGTGAAGAATAACCATGCTTGACATTGTGTAGAGGATGCCCTAAAAGACTGAATAAATTTGTTAAGCCCCTATACATGGCCGACCTTTCATATATACGGAGTAATTTAAAAGCACACTTGAAATTTTTTATTAGAGAATTTTTAGTAATAATTATATTTTAATTTTAAAATAATTAAGATTAATGACATCACTAACATTGTCTAGTTTTTTTTTCTTTTATTTTTTGATTTTTTCTTAAGCTTGATAATTACTACTTAATGACATCATCAAGTTAGAATTTTAATAGATAGTATAGATATTATATGTAATTGAGATGAGATAGTGGGAAATTTGGTGGATCCATAATAGATATCTTATAACTATAATTAATATAATATTAAAATTTAAAACGTGAGATGTCATGAAAAAATCAGTTAAACAGTACGTCATCAATAGTTAGCAGCCTGACTCTTGTCCTATTATCAAATCACGGAGTATTATATCGTGTCTATTGCTAAACAGTTACATATAAACGTTTTCGGTTAAATCTCCAATTTTTACATTAAGTCCATTTATTTATTCTGGTCATTAACTGTATAAAACCCGATCAAAAGGTGCGTCTAATATTTATTCTCTGTTCCAAATTGTGACGCCCCGTACAAAACCATCGTGTACGATTCGTCAACAACAGGATCTTTACACGGTCAAGTACTACATGCTGTTTGAAAACCAGTTTTGCATTCATAAAAGATAGCGTTTACAAAAGATAACGTGACACAAAGGTCGTTACAAGGTCATTATTTGATAATAACATAAACTACGAATGCAAAGGAAAAGTTTCATGATTGAGACATCTCTAAGTAATGCAACGGAAATTCTAGCACAGCAGGTCCTTAACAGCAAGTTTAACACCAAGACAGCAAGTCTAAACAGCGGAAGCAACAACATCTAAGCACCTGAGAAATACATGCTTAAAAAGTCAACACGAATGTTGGTGAGCTATAATTTGTAAACAGTAAAGTAATGTAGACCACGAGATTTCAGTGCTTCAACCAGCAGTTTAAATCAGTATTCAAAACAGTATGAAAAGTATATGTTTAACCGTGGGCACATGGTAACTAGACTTAACGTAAATATAAATAACACCCCCTAAAAGTACACCTGGCGAGTGCGTATGTCCTCGAAGTATTAAACACCCGTTAAATGCTAGCGCGACTAGCCCGAGTGGGGATGTCAAACCCTATAGATCCATATCTAATATTCGCGTCTACCGGTTCAAAAACCAATAGTTAAACGTTACCTTGCTAAGGGGAATCTTTATGCCGTTGTATAACCCACACATATGTAAAGTTTAAGTACTCGTGTCAAGTAAGTAAAACATAAAAAACGCATGTATTCTCAGTCCCAAAAATAGTATAAGTGAAAAGGGATGCTATAACTCACAGTGATAAAAGCGGTAAAGTCGGTAATGAAAGTATGCGAGTAGTAAGTCGGTCCGAAAGGTCATCAACCTAAATCAAAGGTTACTAGGTCAGTAGGTTGTCCTTATAAGTTCTAATAGTGCATAAAATAAGTTTAAGTGTCATCGTCATCATTCATCATCATAAAAGCTAAGCAAGTTTGACAAGAATAGAGATCGAAACAACAGGCTGACTTCGGTCAGCTGCTACAACCTCTATGTAAATTGAAAAGACGCGTAATCAGTGGATATGGCTCCATATATGAGTCCCCTAGTTGCTGACCAATTTCCAGAACCAAACTCGTCTTTGTTTGACCGTGGCGACGGTTTAAGTGCGAGTAGGTCAGAAATTTCAGCACAACGTTAATAGGGTGTAATGACTTTCGGAAGGCCATAAATCCTAAACCGTAACTCGGATTAAGACGAGGTCTAAACGGAAAATCATCTACTCGAACCGAACTAATTGAAAATCAACTTTTCAGTAGCCCAGGTGGTCTGATCCGATATGAAAAATAGTAGGTAAGGTGCTCCGGTGGGGTTCTTAGTACTTGATGCTTATCACGGTTCTCATCCTTGATGCTTGTAGCTTCAAGTGTACAACTCATTGATGGGTTAGCATCACCTTGACCAAGATTATACCATCAACACACAATATGTTAAGACCAAGTAAGAACACAACTCATTTAAGAGTCTTAGATGGATGATGAACCAAGGTTACATCATATCCTTAGTCTTAACACAATTACAAGTCCTATTTACAAACAAAGTTACAAACTTTACATCAATCAAACAAGTATGAACATAATCTAAGTCAAATGAGGTGATGGAACCCTAAGATACATGAAGATTACAAACACAAGTTTGAATCTTTATAACAAAATAACAAGATTAAAGTTAAAGAAATATAGATCTACAAAGTGGGTGAAGATTCAAAGCTAGAAAGCTTGAATCTTCCATGTTCTTGAAAGATTCAAATCCATGTTTGAATCTACAAGATGTAATCAAGATCAAAAGCTAAAAAGCTAGACCCATGATGATGATGATTATGATTTCGTGATGATGAGAAGGAGAAGAAGAAGAAAAGTTCAAAATACTTACACTTTTAGAGAGAGAAAGACTAGAGAGAGAATTAGAGAGTGAGTGTGTGTGAAATACAAATGAGAGCAAGTGTTAAAATGGATGGAATGAGGCTAGTATTTATAGGTAAATGAGGTGGGGAGGAGGCCATATGGCCGGTGGCTATTAGCGGGGACAAGGGGGACAAAAAGTTACTTTTTGGTTAATGGTTGTCTAAAGTTGGTGCTTATGTTGGGATCCCATGTAACATTAAGGATAATACTTGACATAAATGCTAGCATGTTCCCTCTAATAAATGGGCATTTGTCTTACATATTAATGGGTCACTAGTAATTAATAAGTGGGCTAAATAAATGGGCTACTAGCTAGTGTAGGGTGGGCTTAAGTCCAACAAGGTAGAAAGTCCAACAAGACTAACTAGTAAGCATAATTAAATTACTACGCATAATTAAGCATTCAAAAACCCAAGTAATTATTATTATAAAATAATAATTAAGATTTCGTGGTCATAATGTTCCGATTACGACAAAAGTTAAACGTGTGCGCAGTTCGCGGTTTATTCGAAACGTTAAGTGACACTAACGGTCATAAAGCATCCGGTGATCAAGTTAAGTATCCTACATACTCTAAGGCATGTTTTAATATATAAATGAAAGTAAACCATGTATTTAAAGATTCCAAAGTATAAAGTAGCACAGTACGCACAAATACGCAGTTTCGTGAAAGCACAAAGCACAATAGCAAGTCGAAAAAGCTGGGTCGTTACATTACCCACCTGTTAATGGAAATTTAGTCCTGAAATTTTGAGGAGTGACCAACAATGGTACTGTATTTGAATGAGAAGGAGCATATCAAAGTTCCGTGAGACTCGTCAGTTCAGAAGCGAGTTATTTACCTTGAAAAGTACTTGGGCGTATAAAATTAAGAATATGTATATGCCATTAATTAAGTCCCTTGTCCTAAGAGATCAACAGTTTGGTTTCGTTTCTTGCTAACACGAATATGTCATCCGAATATATACCCACAAAAGGAAGGATGATGTTTTTAGCCCTACAGGCATCTTCAGTAAGACGGTTGCATGGAATACATCATGAAAGTTACCAAACTCATCTAAAACTTTGAGCGCTTATGTCGCAATACAAGGCTGACAAGTAGAATGAAAAACATGGTGATCATAACCATGCGATTTGATGTCTGGATGGTGTTAGCCACGGATTTTGCTAACCCCTAGATTTCGGAAAAAGACCATAGGCATAAAGAACCCGATATTTAAGAACGTTTCATTTGACAAAATGAATTGAAATTTTAGCTGAAAGTGACTAATCAGACTTATTTGCAATCCAAGCCATAATTATCTATAGTGTCTTCAGTGTGAAGACCCGTCCTAATCCATCCGGACGAAGTCCATATTGATTATAAACGATTCACAATAGTTGATTACATCGCGAGGTACTTGACCTCTATATGATACATTTTACAAACATTGCATTCGTTTTTGAAAAGACAATCTTTCATTACATCGAAAGTTGACGGTGTGCATACCATTTTATAATATATCAAACTATAATTGACTTAATAATAATCTTGATGAACTCAACGACTCGAATGCAACGTCTTTTGAAATATGTCATGAATGACTCCAAGTAATATCTTTAAAATGAGCAATTGCACAGCGGAAGACTTCTTTCATACCTGAGAATAAACATGCTTTCAAGTGTCAACCAAAAGGTTGGTGAGTTCATTAGTTTAACATAAATAATCATTTCATAATTTTAATAGACCACAAGATTTCATATTTCCATTTCTCGTAAACATACGTCCCATGCATAGAAACAAAAATATCATTCATATGGATTGAACACTTGGTAACCGACATTTACAATTTGTATATAAGAATATCCCCATCATTCCGGGATCCTCCTTCGGACATGATATAAATTTCAAAGTACTAAAGCATCCGGTACTTTGGAAGGGGCTTGTTGGGCCCGATAGATCTATCTTTAGAGTTCGCGTCAATTAGGGTGTCTGTTCCCTAATTCTTAGATTACCAGACTTAATAAAAAGGGGCATATTCGATTTCGATCATTCAACCATATAATGTAGTTTTGATCATTTGTGTCTATTTCGTAAAGCATTTATAAAAGCAGCGCATGTATTCTCAGCCCAAAAATATAAAAGGGTAAAAAGGCAAATGAAACTCACCATACTGTATTTTGTAGTAAAAATACATATGACGACATTGAACAATGTAGGGTTGGTCTCGGATTCACGAACCTATATCATTTGTATATCTATATTAAAACATATAATGTAAAATACAAAATTTCATTTATTATTATGTATTATTTATATGTGTATAGTTATATAGAATTTATACTAAATTCCATTTTAAAATGTATACTTATATTATATCTTAAATTATATTCTATATATGTTGATTTTTGTGTATATATATTTATAATTATTAATATTTATACATTTAGTTATATTAATATTTTTATATATACATGTATATGTGCAATTAGTGTTTTATTATGAAATATCATTAGTTTTAAATATTAATAGAATCCTAGTATATGTAAGAAGTATATACAATGTACAAAGGATTTATTTGTTAAAATGATAGTTTAGAAAATAATGATCTACTAATAATAATAACAATTAATATTCAATCTAATAGTAAATCGAATTATATCATTATCATTATCATGTTTATATCTAAAACTCTTTCTAATTTCATCTGAATTTCATAGTATCTTCTTTATCAATACTTATAATTATACTTATGTTTATATTATACTATAACTAAATCATACTTATTGTTATGTTTTTTTAAATTTATACATAAACATATTCATAATCATAACCATATTCATTTTCGTACATAATTTTACATATAAATATATTTGTATGTAATCGAAATTCGAGTTATATTAATAACAATTGTATTAATAATATTTAATAATAATAATTATATATCAATGAGGATAATAATAATAATTATATTAATATTACAATTACATCACAAAGTAATTATACATTAATAAAAAATCCTAACAAGGTTTCAATCAAATAATCATAATACTAATAATAATAATAATAATAATAATAATAATAATAATAATAATAATAATAATAATAATAATAATAATAATAATAATAATAATAATAATAATAATAATAATAATAATACTATTAATAATAATAATATAAAGATCACTACCTCATCAAAATGGCTGAAAAAATAAAGAGATGTCACCAGCGAGACTCGAACCCGAGACCCCTCGCTAACCCGCAACCCCTCCAAACCGTCTGGGCTATTGCCCATCATCTGCTATAATACAGCTTTTATTAAATATAAACTGTTTTCTGTTTATGCTCCTTCATCTTCCTCAATCCAATATAACAAGAATCAAAACCAATGTAACCCTATCTATTTGTGGTATTTAAAATCTCAACACTAAACATCAACAAACCATAACCTCTGCATGATTCAAGTAATTCGAAAATAAAATAAAATAAATAATATAGCTGTACAGCCTCGGTTGAACATTGAAGAACACAAAATCGAATTTCAATTTCCATGGCGTTTTAGACAAAAGTTTTAACACGAATTGTGTTGCAAATCATCACCAAAAACTTTATGAATTATCAATTTAACTTGAAATATAAAACTGAGTTTGAATTTTGCTAAGATCAATCGTTTTGACTTTTGAAACTAAAGTTTGACTTCCAAAATTCGTTCTTGATACAAAGAATTAGGATCTGTAACTATACAGATAGTTTAGACTGAAGATTTATAACCACATTGCATTTACAGATTTTTGAATAAAGCTATAATTCATGAATTGGTTAAAAAGTGAGATATACAGAGGTGTCGAGCTGTAACATGAGTTTTTGGAATTTTTTTTTTATCATTTTCAAACAAATGAATATGGTAATTGAGAAGGAGATTGTAAAGTTGTTTGGTAACTCTTAACAGCTGGAATTGAATCAGGTTTTGTCAAATTAGTCGATAAATCCAATACTAGAAACAAAAAGATAAATAGGAAAAAAATAAAGGCGTACGATTTTTCTTCAACTACTTTTGTTATCTTCTGGTTGTTTGGAATATCTTCTGCTTTTGTTTTAGACAGAATATTGAATTACCTTTAGTTGAAAAATGAACGCAAACTGAATTCACGGGTTCTTCTGTATTCACAATTATATATAATATATCTATTTTATTATTTATTAATTCAATTAATAATACAGATTTATTTATATAATAGCATCTATTTTTATAAATGGCTATTTTTTTATTATAAAATTCTGTATATTCATATAAATCTTTATGTATTTATATATATAATCGTATATATATATATATATATTTATTTGTAAGCATTTATATAAATACATTCATAATTTATATATAAATATATTTATATGTATCTAATTTTTCTATATATGTTTTTATTTATATATATATATGTATATTAAATATATAAAGAAACATAATATAATATTATTAATTATATAAATATAAATACTAATTTTAATAATAAAGGTGAAACTAATAATATTAGTGATAATAGAAATGATAATAATAATATCAATAATATTAATTTTTCTTGCACATATCCAGTTTTACATATTCATTTTTATATATAATAATATTAATTATTTAAATATTCATAATATGGTTTATAATGAAATTATTGTTAGTAATATTAACATAATGGTTATATTCACACTTGTAATTTAATATAATATAATTTATAAATTTTATCCTAGTTACTAATTATATAGTATATTATATGTTAACTTAATTCAAGTGTTTACTATTTATAATTTATAATTTATAATCCATATGATATTATTTATGTTCAGAATATATATATACATATATATATATATATATATATATATATATATATATATATATATATATATATATATATATATATATATATATATATATATATATATATATATATATATATATAGCAATTTATTTATTCTGCACCTTATTTTCACATTATTATTTCAAATTGATTGAAGTGCATTTTAAAAGAAATATTTATGTATACTTGTAATTATATTTATATCTATATATTCAATTACAACTAATTGTTCGTGAATGGTTAAAAGGACAGATGCATTTATGTAAACCGTTCCAAAGATTTCGAGACTCAACATTACAGACCTTGCTTATCGTGTCAAAATCAAATAAGATTCAAGTTTAAATTTGGTCGGAAATTCCCGGGTCATCACAGTACCTACCCGTTAAAGAAATTTCGTCCCGAAATTTGAGTGAGGTCGTCATGGCAAACAATAAATATGTTTTCCTGACGAATTTGAGCTGATAAATAGAGTTTTATCATTATTAAATAATACAAATAAAATAATTCGATTATTCGAAGAGCACGAGTGAAGCTATCTTAAAATAGTGAAATGAGATAATAATGTTTCATCATATCCTTTGACGTAGGTATGGTGGATTTTCGGAGTTTAAGGGATTTAAAGAAAATCTTCGAATCTAAAAGATTTGATTCTTCGGTGAGTAAGGAAATTAAGATCTCTATAATTAAATACGGTGATCTGCGTCGATTACTCTATCTGATATTTCCATTATAAATTAAACTCTTCCGTTCCATTATATCTCACCATTCCCATACTTTATTTCTTAGTTCATACATTCAAAAGATTGTGAAAATGCTTAATTCCGTTCTAATCCTTGTTATTTTCCTAATTATCAATTCTGTCATCCTTCTTTTCAATCTTCCACCAGAAGAATCTGTTCACTTCTACTATTACCTTGGGGTGATACTATTCTTAATTATACCATGTTTTTATATTGCTATTCATATTAATATCCACGGTTTGTAATCTCCGTGTTGTTATTGGGCTTTATATTTTCTCTTATATTTCGAAGTCCCTGTTTTCGTTTTCTATAATCATTGTCATCCACAGTTAATGCTCTCTCCTATTTTGCTGCGATTTATACTCCAATTTTCTATTTCTTCTGGAGTTTTGTCCATTCGTTTCTTCTTTTTACGATTGGACATCTCTGGTAATGGTCCAGAATTCGTAGATATGGAGTTTCGAATGAATTTAATGTTCTAAACAAGAAAGAACGTTATAGCACGATTTGATTTGTCAAATTATCAGAATCCTTGAGAATAGAACTATCAAGAATATATTTTCTTGATATGTTCAGAATTTATTCAGAATGAAATAGTTATGTAACATGGCACAAGATGACGTTATGATCTGTGAATCATCATGTCCCAATAGAAACTCAGCATGACTTACTGTAATATAATCACATTGATCAAGTGTCATTATATTATACTAACTCATGCATCAGTTCTCAACATTACTTCAATAACATTCATATCTTAAGCTCTAAAGTTTACAGAATATAGAAACTAACAGTTTCTATATGATGTAACACTGATAGCATGAAGAGATTAATGATTTCAGATAAGATTAGTTATAAAAATATCTCCAGAAATATGGAGGATATTTATAATGAAAGATACGATAATATCTCGGAATATCTAAGATCAGAGGATGATAGAAACTATTATCTGCAAGGGTTTAGAGTAAGGAACAAGATATTCACTAAAGACTTTAGCAGACATTGAATCATTTGGATTCTTTGAAGTCAAACTTATTCTTTGTGATTTGTCCACGGCTTTCTTCCTAGTTTCGCATAATCTGCTTTTCGGTACTAAATTTTCTATTGAATGTTTCCAATATAATGATACACAGGAAGCACAAGGAGGTATATAATTTCGAACGAGAATATTTATAAAAATATTCTCAGAAATATCGAAGATATTGATGATGATATTTTAGAATTTCTAAGTTCGATGGTTGATGGAGAAAGATTTTCCGCAAGATTTTAACACGACTTCGGAGCAAAATATTCTCTAAAGATTTCAACGGATCTAGAATTACCTGAATTCTTTGAATATAGGGTTTGGTCCTTGTATTTGTCCTTGGTCTCCTTCATGGGTAGCTCAATCTGTTTTTCAATACCCAATTTTCTATCGAGCGTTCCTAACACTCTTTTCTTTATCATCAAACTTTTAGTCGTTTAGACCATCTACCATTTTTCTGTTTCCTCTGCATTTAATGCTATGATATCTGAATCATCGGTTATTAATCCGAGGTGGTTTCAGGAAAATTGTGTTTTTAGATGATTAAACGCTGATGGTAATATGGTGGAATATGAAAGGTTTCCTGGTAACAATAAAAGAGCACGCGTATATATCAACGTTATAATAAGGTTGTTTCGTACGAAAAGTCGAAGTTGTCTTGCTAGAGCTGTAACAAAACTGGCTATCTCGAATAGCAGATGCAAGGTTATTTTCGGTAATAATAACGCTAAAGGAATTAGCACAGCTACGTGTTAAACGTTTACTCAGGTTCTGAGTGTTTTCAGGTGCATAACTATATGCATCAATCTTTTCTCCCGTAAATGAAGTGCGGTTGGTTCATCCTCTCGATTGAGGTGTTTTCAAGAATCATGAAAAGTTTGAACGCAGAATGTAATAGTGAAGATACAAATGATGTTTAAGATAAAATCAAGTGGCAACTTGAAGAATTGTTTAGTTTCATATGTTATAATCAATATTTTAATTCATTTTAATTGTCCAATGTTATTAGTCCACAGTCGATAGTCCACAGTTGACAGTTCAATAATTCATATATAGTTTAATATATAATATTCGGATTAATTAATACGTGTCGTGACCCGTATACGTCTCAGACTCGATCACAACTCAAACTATATATATTATTGTAGAATCAACTTCAACCCTGTATAGAGAACTCAATCATTACTGCATATAGAGTGTCTATGGTGATTCCAAATAATATATATAGATGCGTCGATATGATATACCAAAACCTTGTATACGTGTCCCGATATTTAAAGTGCGTAAAATAAATAACAGAAATTTAAATAACGATAAATAAAGTGCGTAAAGTAAATAACAGAAATTAAATGATGATAAATAAAATTACGAGAATATAAATTGCGATAATTAAATTGCAATAAATAAAATGTAGTCAGTTAGCTAGGAACAATTAGTTAGGAACGGTTAGCATGGATTCTTAACAAAATTTCTCATAGTTAATTTGTTTGTTTCTAACAAATTTTATTTTGTCAAATGTTTTCTTCATTATGCCACTTGTTGGATGCTGATAAATCAAAATCCTAATATGAAATTGAATAGAAATGGTTATTCTGTAGTGAACGAATTCGTATAGCTGTGGGTGTAAGTAGAATAGTAAATGACTGTTGGATCAGCTTCGAAGAATGTACAGTGTAACTTATTAATGTGAAATCTGAATATTCCTCGGGTATTACCTACCCGTTAAAATATTTTCACCATTATCAGTTTGTACGAAAGAATTTTTAATTACAATCTTTATGAAAACATATATACATGTATATTTTCTTCAGATGTAATCTTGGATTCATTGAGTTAATATGTTATTAAACTCATTTGGTTTACCGTTAGAACTAGAATACATAATCTCTAAAACATTTAGAGATTACTTAATCACCATGAAGAACAAAGATAATTGATGTAGAACAATACGTAGAATGATGGTTATATTCGAGGTACATAATGAGATGTTGAGGCATGGATTGTTGATGGTACTAGTATTGATATTGGTGATACTGTTGATTCCGGTGATGTTGCTGAAGCTGGTACGTTTTGCACCATATTTTCTTTCAAGGCTACAACTCGGGTGCGAAGCTCGTTGACTTATTACTCCGGGATGATTGTCGGTAGGAACGAGCGAGATGAGTAAGGTTTTGAATTTGAGATAGTATATAATCATTGCGAGATATTCGGAAAATGAGGTTGAAAATGGTGTTTCAGACTGGTTCGCCGGTAAGTGCTTCAGGTTCTTCACCAAGAGATGAATTCGGTTGGTGAAAAGGATCGCCTTCTTCGCGTCTCCATTGATTAAGTCGTTTACGAACCCATTAGATGAATTGGGGATGGTTGATTTGTTGGTACATTCTGATGACACTGCTTTTGGAGCTTAGGTGAATATCCATGTCGGAATAGCTGTCAGAATAACTATCAGAATAGCTATCGAAATGTGAGGGACTTAAACTGGTGGAGGGATTCATCTCGTACGATCAGATGATGGATTTTCGATAAAAAAAGATTATAGGATATAGATTAGTACCCTGCAATACATAGTTTACATATGCATATATAATACTAAAATCCCATAAGTTACGGAGGAATCTACGGAAGTTGTCAGGCAAAGTTACAGTAACAGATACGCTAAGATATGAAGTAGCAGATACGCTAAGATATGAATTTTGTCTATACACTATTCATGCAGTCAATGCAGTAAAACGTGTCTAGACTAAGAATGATAAACAAGTGATTCTCTAAGAATGATAAGTAGGTAATTTTTGACACAAAATGATAAGCAAAACTTTTGACATGCAGACACGGTCGAAGTCCAGACTCACTAATGCATCCTAACGACTTATCAGTTAGATACACTAATGCAGACATTGTTCACTAAGACCACCACTCTGATACCAACTGTGAAGACCCGTCCTAATCCATCCGGATGAAGCCCATATCGATTATAAATGATTCACAACAGTTGATTACATCGCGAGGTACTTGACCTCTATATGATACATTTTACAAACATTGCATTCGTTTTTGAAAAGACAATCTTTCATTACATCGAAAGTTGACGGTGTGCATACCATTTTATAATATATCTAACTATAATTAACTTAATAATAATCTTGATGAACTCAATGACTCGAATGCAACGTCTTTTGAAATATGTCATGAATGACTCCAAGTAATATCTTTAAAATGAGCAATTGCACAGCGGAAGACTTCTTTCATACCTGAGAATAAACATGCTTTCAAGTGTCAACTAAAAGGTTGGTGAGTTCATTGGTTTAACATAAATAATCATTTCATAATTTTAATAGACCACAAGATTTCATATTTCCATTTCTCGTAAACATACGTCCCATGCATAGAGACAAAAATATCATTCATATGGATTGAACACCTGGTAACCGACATTCACAATTTGTATATAAGAATATCCCCATCATTCCGGGATCCTCTTTCGGACATGATATAAATTTCAAAGTACTAAAGCATCCGGTACTTTGGATGGGGCTTGTTGGGCCCGATAGATCTATCTTTAGGGTTCGCGTCAATTAGGGTGTCTGTTCCCTAATTCTTAGATTACCAGAATTTATAAAAAGGGGCATATTCGATTTCGATCATTCAACCATATAATGTAGTTTTGATCACTTGTGTCTATTTCGTAAAGCATTTATAAAAGCAGCGCATGTATTCTCAGCCCAAAAATATAAAAGGGTAAAAAGGCAAATGAAACTCACCATACTGTATTTTGTAGTAAAAATAGATATGACGACATTGAACAATGCAGGGTTGGTCTCGGATTCACGAACCTATATCATTTGTATATCTATATTAAAATATATAATGTAAAATCACAAAATTTCATTTATTATTATGTATTATTTATATGTGTATAGTTATATAGAATTTATACTAAATTCCATTTTAAAACGTATACTTATATTATATCTTAAATTATATTCTATATATGTTAATTTTTGTGTATATAGATTTATAATTATTAATATTTATATATTTAGTTATATTAATATTTTTATATATACATGTATATGTGCAATTAGTGTTTTATTATGAAATATCATTAGTTTTAAATATTAATAGAATCCTAGTATATGTAAGAAGTATATACAATGTACAAAGGATTTATTTGTTAAAATGATATTTTAGAAAATAATGATCTACTAATAATAATAACAATTAATATTCAATCTAATAGTAAATCGAATTATATCATTATCATTATCATGTTTATATCTAAAACTCTTTCTAATTTCATCTGAATTTCATAGTATCTTCTTTATCAATACTTATAATTATACTTATATTTATATTATACTATAACTAAATCATATTTATTGTTATGTTTTTATCAATTTATACATAAACATATTCATAATCATAACCATATTCATTTTCGTACATAATTTTACATATAAATATATTTGTATGTAATCGAAATTCGAGTTATATTAATAACAATTGTATTAATAATATTTAATAATAATAATTATATATCAATGAGGATAATAATAATAATAATAATTATATTAATATTACAATTACATCACAAAGTAATTATACTTTAATAAAAAATCCTAACAAGGTTTCAATTAAATAATCATAATACTAAAAATAATAATAATAATAATAATACAATTAATAATAATAATAATATAAAGATCACTACCTCATCAAAATGGCTGAAAAAAATAAAGAGATGTCACCAGCGAGACTCGAACCCGAGACCCCTCGCTAACCCGCAACCCCTCCAAACCGTCTGGGCTATTGCCCATCATCTGCTATAATACAGCTTTTATTAAATATAAACTGTTTTCTGTTTATGCTCCTTCATCTTCCTCAATCCAATCGAACAAGAATCAAAACCCATGTAACCCTATCTATTTGTGGTATTTAAAATCTCAACACTAAACATCAACAAACCATAACCTCTGTATGATTTAAGTAATTCAAAAAAAAAAAAATAAATAATATAGCTGTACAGCCTCGGTTGAACATTGAAGAACACAAAATCGAATTTCAATTTCCATGGCGTTTTAGACAAAAGTTTTAACACGAATTGTGTTGCAAATCATCACTAAAAACTTTATGAATTATCAATTTAACTTGAAATATAAAACTGAGTTTGAATTTTGCTAAGATCAATCGTTTTGACTTTTGAAACTAAAGTTTGACTTCCAAAATTCGTTCTTGATACAAAGAATTAGGATCTGTAACTTTGCAGATAGTTTAGACTGAAGATTTATAACCACATTGCATTTATAGATTTTTGAATAAAGCTCCAATTCATGAATTGGTTAAAAAGTGAGATATACAGAGGTGTCGAGCTGTAACATGAGTTTTTGGAATTTATTTTTTTTATCATTTTCAAACCAATGAATATGGTAATTGAGAAGGAGATTGTAAAGTTGTTTGGTAACTCTTAACAGCTGGAATTGAATCAGGTTTTGTCAAATTGTTCGATAAATCCAATACTAGAAACAAAAAGATAAATAAGAAAAAAATAAAGGCGTACGATTTTTCTTCAACTGCTTTTGTTATCTTCTGGTTGTTTGGAATATCTTCTGCTTTTGTTAAAAATATTTTTTTTAAAGACTTAAAGATATATATTTTTTATGTTTTTATATTTTTGATATTTAAAACTTATGTAAAAAAAATTAACTTAAAAACTAAATTTTTTTTTTTTATATATAGCATTTCGCTTCCGGCGTTTAAGCAGCTCCCCGGCAGCTGCGCCAAAAACTTAATGTTATATACGAAATAATATTAAATACGATACAATTTCATACAAGTTATTTATTTATTTAAAGAATAGATATACCTAAACTTTGCTACAACACTTATAGGTAGTGTACCTAATCGTAGAGTAGTGTAGTTTTTAGTAAGTCCGGTTCGTTCCACAGGGAGCTAATTGAAAACGTACTATATTTTTATACAACTATATTTATATAAATATATATAATTATATATAGGTAGTATTATTATTATTATTATAAAAAGGGGGTTTTACCGTTTAATGACCGGTTTGTCGATTTTATATTTTTAGGTGTAAAGATAAATGACAATAATTAAAGTGCGTAAAATAAATAACGATAAATAAAATGCGATATATAAAATTGCGAGTAATAAAATGACGGTAAATAAAAGTACGATGAAATATGAAATAAAAGTATTATGCTTATTTAAACTTCCGTAATCATGATGTTCGACGTGTTGATTTTAATTTATTATCATGAGTTAATTATCCTTTGTCCTGGTTTATTCGATATGTCCATACGGTTTTTTTTTCATAACGGTCCATCGGTCATAAATATAAAGTGCGAGTGTCCTCGTCAAATTAATCTTATACCCGAAGTCAAATATTCTAACTAATTGGGGATTCGAACTGTAACAAGGTTTTAATACTTAGTTTAATGAATACACCAGGTTATCAACTGCGTGCATTCCAAGGTTTTAATACTTTGTTAACAATTACACCAATTATCGTTGTATGTAATCCACTCCTGTTTTAATGAGATATGAATATTAATTTATCCAATTGATCAGTTTGAATAATCAATTACCCAACCCGAATAATTAATTAAATGATTGTAAAGGATGTCGTATAAACGTCACTAAATAGGACATTCGTAATCATTTTAATAATTATTATATTAACTAATTTTAAGATAGGTTCGACAGATTCCAATGAGTTGTCGCTCAATTAGACAATACCCCCATCTATTAATAGTCATAGTCCAATGTCTACAAGTGTCGGTCTTTTGTCCAAACCCGAATTATGGTACAAAATCTAATAACCCCATCTTAATATTTAGCTCAACATCACGATTACTTCGATTTAAATAAGCATAATAATAACTTATTTAAAAGACATTAAATTAAAAAGGAAGAACATAGCTTACAGTGATTATTAATAGCGTAGCGTTACACGAACATAGTTTCGACTTACAAACTTAAAACATTCGCCACTATAACCTTATTATTATTAACTTAAATTAAAATTAAAATTATAAATATAAATATATATATTTTACGTAGATAGAAAGAAAGAAAAAAGGGATGGTTCATCGAGCAGAATTTGCGAGCTTTTATAGGCCCACTTTGAACTGTACAGCTCCGTGAGTGCGGAGCTTTTGTGCTTCACAGCTCCGCGAGTGCGGAGGTTCGCATTCCAGCTCACACAAATTGGATCCTAGGCTGCTGACGTTTATTTTTATAATATATAAATATAATATATATATATAATTTACATAAATAATTATATATTATATTATATTTATGTGCATAGTTGACTTGTAATTTTAGGTCCGTTGCGTCGTGCATTGAAAGTTGGTTCATGTCTCGGTTCCGGATTTTCGAACGTCCTTGCGTACTATTTAATATCTTGTACTTTGCGTTTTGCGTCTTGTACTCTTGTAATTTTGAGACGTTTCTCATCAATAATTTGAACCACTTTGATTGTACTTTGTACTTTTTCGCTTTTTGGTCATTTGCGTCTTCAATTCATCGAATCTGTCTTTTGTCTTCACCTTTTATTATTTAAACGAATATCACTTGTAAATAGAACAATTGCAACTAAAAGCTTGTCTTTCTTGAGGGATCATGCTATGAAATATATGTTCGTTTTTAGCATTATCAGTCATAAAGAAAAGAAACAAAGGAGATGAGTCTTGGTGGAGTAGCATACCTACAAATGGAATTCGGATTGTTTGAGCATGTGACCGATGGTGAGCAGGGTACCAAAATCAAAAGGTGGTAATGATCGAGAGAGGATAAAAGTGATTCCTAGGTTGCAAACGTGTATTAAATCAAGTAGCAGGGAAAGTAGTTAAGAGATGGTGGGAGTTCTTGAGTGTTGGTTTGGTGATGGTGTTTAACCGAAGGTGAGAGAAGTGATGGATGGTGTTGATCCTCGGATGGTGGTGAGCAAGAAGGAATCGAGCAGGAAATATAATGAGTTTTTGGTTTAGGCTGTTTATTAATTGAATGAAGAAAGAAAGATGGACCAATAAGAAAGAAGAGATATAATGCTCTCGTGATCTATTGTCTATAAACTATAACACATGTATATGTATATCTAATCCGTGCATTGTAGATAATGGGGAAAAGGAATTAGCATCCAATAATGAATTCAATTTGGTACAGTAAAAACCAATTCTTCAATCAATTAGGCATAGGTTTGTGATTATAATAATATTTGAAATGTAAACGTGGAAAACTTGAGCAGCCTCTATAATTTATACCGACAGTTTTATTAGAGATATTAATTCGTATTCCGTTGTAGATCAGTGACAAATAAAAGACTTTACTTGTTTAAATATAAAATAAATCAACTATTCGCATTTGATCCTGAGTAAAATAAAAAGTGTTAAAATCTAATAATTAGATTCTGAATATACTTTTAATAAGCCTATACATTATATTACTCATTTTTGGATCACCGTTTATTTTCAAATCATATAAGTTTGAATTTACTTGCTTAATATCAATTGAAACATCAAACGAATATTAAAATCATTTAATATTTATTTTTAATATACTTTATTTATATATAGAGATATATTCTAAATAATAATTATTATAATATTCTATTTTTATTTTATTAATTTTTAATAATAACAGCATATAATACTTCAAATTATATTTCGAATTATCATTTATATATACATACACACATATCTATTTACAATTAATTGTTCGTGAATCGTCGAGAGCAGTCGAAGGTCAATTGAATATATGAAACAGTTCAAACTTTTTGAGACTCAACTTTACAGACTTTGCTTATCGCGTCAGAACTATATAAAGAATTTAAGTTTAAATTTGGTCGGAAATTTCCGGGTCGTCACACACACTAATAGAGTCCTAAATACTATATTGCGACCTTTCGATAAAGTCCTAAAACACACAAAAAGGTCCTAAAAAGCACTTGTTAGGCCTGTTAATGAAGGTCCTAATATCCTAACTAAGATGATGAGACCCTTTTTAGGGTCCTAAAATATAATTATTTACATTATAAATGGGTCCTAAAACATATATTAGGATCCATTAAAAAGGTCCTAAAAACATATATTAGGACCTTTTAAAAGGGTCCTTAAATCTCAAAGTAAAATTATGAAATCGATTTTTAGGGTCGCGGAATTCAAATATAATGGTCATGATAAAAATAAAATAATCATGGGCATGATATTAAAATTATAATTAAAACAAACAAATTCTATAAATGAAATAGACATCCAACAACTGATTTTTATTCAATAACAAACTCAGAATCTCATATATGTTTCATCTGGAAGTAAACATAGTTACAAAAAATCAAATATAAAAGTCTAGTAACATTTGGCGATAATAATAAAGAAGTAAACACATGAATACTAAGAACGAGTAGATCGATCATGAAGCAATCTTCTTAATCAAGAGGTACTACCTACAAAAAAAATATATTTCATATGTTAGTTTTAAACCTTCGCGTTAATATAATTAATAATTACAAAAGTAAACTTTGAGAAGGTCATACCTCGACAAAATTTCTTGGCCATGCAATAGGCGTGCCTAAAGCATCAATAATTGTGTCCATATGTCCATACGGCCTAACCAGCTCTTCGTCTTTTTGAATTGCCACCTGAGGATTAACCGAACAGTATCTTGAACCAATCTCTTTCCCTCCAACCACCTCTTTTGGATCTAAACTCAAAACCCATCCTCTTGCTACTATGTCAAACGGCTTGTGAATGCTCTTCAGATATACTACAGCCTTAACCTGAATATCATTTTACAGCAGATAAGAGTTAAACTATACGGAGTATTTGTTAACATTGAGAAGACAAAGTTTTTTATAACATAAACATACCCGTAAAGGTGGAGGTTCAACTACTGGTGATGTAACTTGGGAAATAGTTGAATCACTGTTTAAACGATTCTTTTCCCGAATCAGTTGTGCTTTTTCCGCCTCTAATTCCTCGATCCTTGATTTCATCATTTGATTCTCTCATATGTAAGCAATACGAGACGGTGTTACACCCCATAGATCGGTAGCCTGGATACCTAAGCCGTATAGGTCAGCATTTCCATATTTATCGTTCCCCTTCACCTTCGAGAAAATGTCATCTGCCCCAGCTCATCGCTTGTACCAGGTGGAATGTTCTTTTTAAGTTCATTCATTTCACGCTGTAGCAAGCATAATAAATATCGTAAGTCAGAATCTACATGTTAAAACAGTTTGATCAGCGTAACAGAAATATTACACATGAGCAAAATCATTCAGTCAAAAAATTGACACTAGTAACAATATTACTTACAATGGCATCTTGAGCTTCTAAGCAATTTGTATTGCCGTTATTAGAGAAACACTTTTCAAACATTTCAAAACGGCTTGGTTCTTGACCATTATTTTTTGCCTGTTTCAATTAAATTAAAATTGGTTTAACAATAAATGATATCCACATATTATCATAAAATAACTTTTTCCCCTTTAATTAATTACCTTCAACTCTTCTCGAACACGTGCATAACTCTTTTTTCCAGTGAGTTGCGCTAGCTTCTTCATCGCCCGGTTCGATTTGTTTTTGTCACTAACTTCCTGAGGTAGGAAAGTGATGTCTCATAAATGACAATACATTGATATAAGTAATATATAAGATGTGGCAGGATAACAATTACATACCTTGTTGCGTCTTCTATTCCAGTACCTTACAAGTTTTTGCCAATGATCTTCTTGGACTTGTAAACACCTAGAATTATACTGTTCTTGGAGTGATAAATTTGGATCATAGTATTGCTTTTTTAATCTTGCCCTCCAATTCTTTACCTTCCTCCCTAATGATCTCAAGATCCACTCTTCAGCAATAGCAGGAACATCGAATTTCGATTACAATAATAACATGTAACTTGATCAATTAAGTGCACTTGTATTACAAATACAGAATTCTGAATATGTACCTTTACTACGTTAAGCATCGATTCCCTTTTAGCATTATGTTTCATTTTATCAGAACTCGGTTTACTCCATCTCCTGTAGATTGGGCAATATACGCTACTCCTGGCCATGGTTCCCAAGAAACGGGTGAGTTCACTAGTATTTTTACTAACTGGTTGCCCAAAATTATTAAACAAAACAGTGGTTCGAATTCCATCTTCTTTTCCCCAAGTTGTTAGCATTTTTGTTGGGCCTCTTTTTGGTCTCATCTTTTCGCTCGTTTCTGCGTAATAAAATAAATAAACAGCCAACAATCCCAATCAATTAAATGAATTAAACAGTGCATATAAGCAACCAGATAGATAAATATAACCTCCTGTGATGTCAACTGTGTCATCTTCATCCATAAGTTGTAGCTCATCTTCATCTTCTGGTATTTAATCACAAATGTCATATACAAGTTATAATGTAAGAATTATACATTCAAAGAAAGATTCGTCTTAGTTGAGAAAATTTACCGTATTCCATTTCCCTGTCATATTGTCTGTGGTAATCTTCATTATCGTCAAAGATATCTGTTAGTGTATCACAACAGTCATAATGAAAGTTAGAATATACTTAAGTATTAGTAAACAAATGAAAGATTCATGTGACTATAGCAAATAAACCGTCTGCATATTCAGTTTCTTGATTTTCTGCATGCACTTCATTCTCATCTCCATTGAAGACGCCGTTGCGAGTTTCATTCTGTTCTTCATTCCTATTTGTTTCTGTAATTGCAATAAAAATAATATGAAATTGTATAAGTATATATTCATAATCATACTAGTCATTAAATATCAAAAATGATTTAAGTATTAGAACAGTCATAATGAAAGTAAGAATATAAGTATTAGAAAACAAATGAAAGATTCATGTGAAAATAGCAAATAAACCGTCTTCATAATCAGTTTCTGCATTTTCTTCATGCACTTCACGTTCATTTCCATTGAATAAGTCATTGCCGGTTTTAGTTTGTTCTTCATTCCTGTTTATTTCTGTAATTGCAATTATAATCGGTTATGAAAATGTTAAGTAAATAGTCATAGTCATAATAGTCATTAAATAACAAAAATAATATACCAAAGGCTATCTTTTTTTATAAAAAACAAATTAAAAATTAACCCACCGGTCATGACTTTTGTTGTTGATTTGGTCCGTTGTGATTCATTTTGATCAGCACTTTGAATAGACTCTTTTCCCTTACTCGTGACTGCAATATCTTTGTCAGTCAATGGCAAGCTGTTCGACTTAGATCTTGTATTCCTAATAGGGGATGATGGTGAATTAGCGGTTTTGCGTTTCTGTGCTAAATTAGTTGTTCGGTTCAAGGTCAATGGTTTAATGAACATTGCACGGTTGGTTGCAGATGTGGCTGCATGTTTGGTTAGAGGCTTGGTTGAAGGTTTTGTTGCGGTTGTGGTTACAAGTGTAGTTGTAGGGTTGGTTGCTGTTGCAGATGCAGATTTGCTTGAAGCTGTTTTCTGTAGACAAAGTGAAATGTAGTTAAAATACATAGAATGAAATTATAAATTGATAGTTCATTAAGTTTACCTTTTTAGGCTTTTTAACTTTGGTAGCTTGTGATTGTTCTTCAGTTTCGTCACCTTCACCATCAAAGTCACCAGCGGGATTATACTCTGCATCTTCATCAGATGGAAGGATTGATTTGTTATTAGTTTTCTTTTTTATACCAAGCTTCACCATCAAAGCCTCAGTGGTACGCTTCAAACCTAAAGCTTCAAACTTTCTGTTGTTTTCCTCAATAGTCCTTTTTCTAACTAGTTCATACTCTTTTGCAGTAAAGGTTTGCTCAGGCACTTTAGATGACTTTTTCGGTTGTTCCATTACTGTACTTCTTTGTAATCAAGCCCTAAAAATAGATTAAGTACGAATAAAATATGTTTTAATTTTAATGATTAAGGAACAGAGGATTATGACTCGAGTATATGTGAACATGACAGTATCAACTATAAATATGGCAAAAATAAAAATTAGTTTAAGCCAAATAATCAATCTATGCACAAAGTATGTTTTAATTTTAATGATTAAGGAACCGTGGATTATGACTCGGTTATGTGAACATGACAGTATCAACTACAAATATGGGTAAAATAAAAATTAGTTTAAGCAAAATAATCAATCTAAGCACAAACTATGTTTTAAGTCAAATCGTTAAACAACAGAGGATTATGACTCGAGTATGTGAACATGACAGTATCAATTACAAATATGGTAAAAATAAAAATTAATTTTAGCCACTTAGTTAATCCAAGCACAAACTATGATTTACTTTGAATAATTAAACAACAGAGGATTAAGACTCGAGTTTGTAAACAAGACAGTTTCAACTACAAATATGGTTAAAATTTTAAGACAAATAATCAATCAAAGCACATACTATGTTTTAAATTGAATGATTAATCAGAGGTTTACGAATCGAGTATATGAACATCAAAGTATCAACTACAATTATGGTTGAAAATAATGATGTTTATCGATTATTGATTATACATGTTGAAAATATAACAGTACCTTGTAGAGTGAAATTGGAGTGTTCTTCCTGATCTCAATCTGAAAACCGAGTAAAATGAGGGTGAAACACAACATAATATCAAATGTAGGTTTGGTGGGAATGAATTTCATATTCAAAAAATTCGTCAATTTTGGGTTTGGTGGGAAAGAATTTTGGTTTCAAAATTTTCTATTAGGTAGTGGGGTAATTAAGAGCGGTTGATTAGGTGAATGGATCATTTTTATAAGTTAATTATATAGGAATGTTTGTTAATTCCACATTTAAAGGAGTAGTAAACGTATAGTACTATGACTTAAAAAAAACGTATAGTATATAGTAATGTTTAATTGTTTAATAAACATTATTTTTTCTTGCCATATATATTAAATTATTAAGTATAAGTCTTCAGTTTGTTGTATTTAATTTTTTTTGTTTGTTGGCAAAATTAACGACTAATAATATTAAAATTTTGAACATTCATATATAAATGATGGAACCTATGAACAAATACAATAAAACATTACAAGAACAACTCGCAAAAAGTAAACTTGTTATACCTCAACGGATTGAAGATTAAACCTAGCAAACTCTAACTGAGCCACTATGAACATCACTTGATCCACAGAAGACCAAATCTAAACGAACAATAGCAATAAAATAGGAAAATAGCAACAATAAAGCAATCTAACCAAGCACATACAAAATACCAGCGAAAATCAACAAAAACTCCAACTCTATCTGTTTTGGATCCGCGTTTTCGATTTCTTTAATTTGACCGGGCGATTCGTGATCCCATCAATCTTATCTAAATATGTGAACCCCTTTACCATGCATTCTGATTAGGAAAAGAATATATCAAAACACTTGATGATTTGTCACTACTTGTAGGTTGGGGAAAATTCCTTGATCAGCCAAAATATATAACCCAAAGAAATCGTGGATTGCTTGGTCGTATTGTTTCGAAGAATAAACATGCATGCTTGGGTACCTTCACACTGTCTTTGAATTCAATGGTACGTACGTTGGCACCAACATGAACATTATTATCAGGAGATGGTAAAACTAAACCGGGAACATTAGCACAAGATAGGATGATTACTAGTATGATCATCAGCGATTATATCTTCATCCGATGATGTAGACGAATTCTACTTTAAAAAGTACTCTCGGCCGTTCTACACACCCGTGCTGAAGTCGCTTAATCACCTACACCTGTATCAACCGAGATACCAATTCATAGAGCCGAATATAAGCATATCACCACTCGTTCCATCATCCTTTGAAACATCCGACTCGTCATCTACGTCACCATGATCACCTTCATCTCAAGCATAATTATATCTTCAATTGCTTGAGCCCATGTAATAACCCCGACCATTAATCCCATACGGGGCATGGACGGTATGATAGGACCCTAAAAAGTGTCCTATTAGTTATACCTTTTAGGACCCTAAGTAAATTTCGTCAATCAACATATAGGACACCATTAATAAAAGGTCCTATTTAATCCCATTATAGGACCCTTTTTAAAAATGTCACAAGTTATGATAGGACCTTTAAAAAGTGTCCTATTAGTTATACCTTTTAGGACCTTAAGTAAATTCCATCAATCAATATATAGGACACCATTAATAAAAGGTCCTATTTAATCCCATTATAGGACCCTTTTTAAAAATGTCACAAGTTATGATAGGACCTTTGAAAAAGTGTCCTATTAGTTATACCTTTTAGGACCCTAAATAAATTCTGTCAATCAACATATAGGACACCATTAATAAAGGTCCTATTTAATCCCATTATAGGACCCTTTTTAAGAAGGTCACAAGTTATGATAGGACCTTTGAAAATGTGTCCTATTAGTTATACCTTTTAGGACCCTAAGTAAATTCCGTCAATCAACATATAGGACATAGTTACTAAAAGGTCCTAAAAGGTAGTCTGTTAGGACCCTTTCCATGACCCTGTTAGGACCCTGAAATAATGGTCCTAATATGTAGTTTTTTTAGGACCTTTTCATTTTTGACCAAATAAATATTGGTCCTATAAGCCCGTTTTTCTTGTAGTGAGAGTATAAATAAAATATACATTATATATATACTTCTTATTTTATCTTCAAATCATATTAACTAAAGGATTACATGACAAATAATTAACTCTTAGATTAAAAGTAACTTTGGATGAGGGCCATTAGATCAAAGTCATTGATATCCATATTCAAATATAACATAAGAATATTAAATTATGATTAAAATAAAATAGACAATTTGAGTGATTTGAGCAATCTATTACGAAATTAGCTCAAAATTTGTTATCATGCATCCATTAACTCAAAATTTGTTATCATCCATTAATTGCCTTTTGAAATGTCCCGTTCATATTGATTATAAACGTTTCATATTAATTGATTTCGTCGCGAGGTTTTGACCTCTATATGAGACGTTTTTCAAAGACTGCATTCATTTTTAAAACAACCATAACCTTTATTTTATCTATAAAGGTTTAAAAAGCATTACGTAGATTATCAAATAATGATAATCTAAAATATACCGTTTATACACGACCATTACATAATGGTTTACAATAAGAATATATTACATCAAAAATAAGTTTCTTGAATGCAGTTTTTACATAATATCATACAAGCATGGACTCAAAATCTTGTCCTTATTTTAGTATGCAACAGCGGAAGCTCTTAATAATCACCTGAGAATAAACATGCTTAAAACGTCAACAAAAATGTTGGTGAGTTATAGGTTTAACCTATATATTATCAAATCATAATAATAGACCACAAGATTTCATATTTCAATATACATCCCATACATAGAGATAAAAAAAATCATTCATATGGTGAACACCTGGTAACCGACATTAACAAGATGCATATAAGAATATCCCCTATCATTCCGGGAAATCCTTCGAACATGATAAAAACGAATTCGAAGTACTAAAGCATCCGGTACTTTGGATGGGGTTCGTTAGGCCCAATAGATCTATCTTTAGGATTCGCGTTAATTAGTAGATCGGTTTACTAATTCTTAGGCTACCAAGAAAAAGGGGCATATTCGGCTTCGATCATTCACCCATATAATGTAGTTTCATTTACTTGTGTCTATTTCGTAAAACATTTATAAAACTACATGTATTCTCATCCCAAAATATTAGATTTTAAAAGTGGGACTATAACTCACTTTCACAGATTTTTACTTCGTCGGGAAGTAAAACTTGGCCACTGGTCGATTCACGAACCTATAACAAATATGTACATATATATCAAAGTATGTTCAAAATATATTTACAACATTTTTAATACGTTTTACTGTTTTAAGTTTATTAAGTCAGCTGTCCTTTTTAGTAACCTACAACTAGTTGTCCATAATTAGATGTACAGAAATAAATCGATATATATTATCTTGAATCAATCCACGACCCAGTGTATACACGTCTCAGGCTAGATCACAACTCAAACTATATATATTTTTGGAATCAACCTCAACCCTGTATAGCTAACTCCAACATTACTGCATATAGAGTGTCTATGGTTGTTCCAAATAATATATACAGATGGGTCGATATGATATGTCAAAACATTTGCATACGTGTCTATGGTATTCCAAGATTACATAATATATTAGAATACATGTATAATACAATATAAGTTAGCTAGGATATGATTAATATAGATTTGTTACCAATTTTCACGTAGCTACAACAAGTAAAAATTACCAATCTTGTTTTACCCATAACTTCTTCGTTTTAAATCCGTTCCAAGTGAATCCAATTGCTATGGTTTCATATTGAACTTAAGTTTATGAATCTATACAGAAAAAGTATAAGTTTATAGTTGGAATTACAGGTTACAAGTCATTTTTGTAAAGGTAGTCATTTCAGTCGAAAGAACGACGTCTAGATGACCATTTTGGAAAACATACTTTCACTTTGAGTTTAACCATGATTTTTGAATATAGTTTCATGTTCATAAGAAAAATCATTTTCCCAGAAGAACAACTTTTAAATCAAAGTTTATCATAGTTTTTAATTAACTAACCCAAAACAGCCTGCGGTGTTACTACAACGACGTATATCCGGTTTTACGGTATTTTTCGTGTTTTCCGGTTTTAAATCATTAAGTTAGCATATCATATAGATATAGAACATGTGTTTAGTTGATTTTAAAAGTCAAGTTAGAAGAATTAACTTTTGTTCGCAAACAAGTTTAGAATTAACTAAACTATGTTCTAGTGATTTCAAGTTTAAACCTTCGAATAAGGTAGTTTTATATATATGAATCGAATGATGTTATGAACATCATTACTACCTCAGGTTTTGTGGATAAACCTACTGGAAATGAAAAAAATAGATCTAGCTTTAAAGGATCATTGGATGGCTTGAAAGTTCTTGAAGCAGAATCATGACATGAAAACAAGTTCAAGTAAGATTTCCACTCGAAATAAGATTGTTATAGTTATAGAAATTGAATCAAAGTTTAAATATGAGTATTACTTTGTATTAGAAAGATATCTTACTGTAAATAAAAAAGATTTTTTGAAGTTGGATGATCACTTTACAATATTGGAAGTAAGCTAGCAAACTTGGAAGTATTCTTGATTTTATGAAATTAGAACTTATAAAATTTATGAAGAACACTTAGAACTTGAAGATAGAACTTGAAAGAGATCACTTAGATGAAGAAAATTGAAGAATGAAAGTGTTTGTAGGTGTTTTTGGTCATTGGTATATGGATTAGATATAAAGGATGTGTAATTTTGTTTTCATGTAAATAAGTCATGAATGATTACTCATATTTTTGTAATTTTATGAGATATTTCATGCTAGTTGCCAAATGATGGTTCCCACATGTGTTAGGTGACTCACATGGGCTGCTAAGAGCTGATCATTGGAGTGTATATACTAATAGTACATACATCTAAAAGATGTGTACTGTACGAGTACGAATACGGGTGCATACGAGTAGAATTGTTGATGAAACTGAACGAGGATGTAATTGTAAGCATTTTTGTTAAGTAGAAGTATTTTGATAAGTGTCTTGAATTCTTTCAAAAGTGTATGAATACATATTAAAACACTACATGTATATACATTTTAACTGAGTCGTTAAGTCATCGTTAGTCGTTACATGTAAATGTTGATTTGAAACCTTTAAGTTAACGATCTTGTTAAATGTTGTTAACCTAATGTTTATTATATCTAATGAGATGTTAAATTATTATATTATCATGATATTATGATATATTACTATATCTTAATATGATATATATACATTTAAATGTCGTTACAACGATAATCGTTACATATATGTCTCGTTTCGAAAACCTTAAGTTAGTAGTCTTGTTTTTACATATGTAGTTCATTGTTAATATACATAATGACATGTTTACTTATCATTTATCATGATTAAACATAGTGTATCAATATCTTAATATGATTCATATGTATTTAGTAAGACGTTGTTATAACGATAATCGTTATATATATCGTTTCGAGTTTCTTAATTCAATAAACTCAATTTTATGTATATAACTCATTGTTAAAATATCTAATGAGATACTTACTTATCATAATATCATGTTAACTATATATATAATCATATATATGTCATCATATAGTTTTTACAAGTTTTAACGTTTGTGAATCACCGGTCAACTTGGGTGATCAATTGTCTATATGAAACCTATTTCAATTAATCAAGTCTTAACAAGTTTGATTGCTTAACATGTTGGAAACACTTAATCATGTAAATATCAATTTCATTTAATATATATAAACAGGGAAAAGTTCGGGTCACTACAGTACCAACCCGTTAAATAAATTTCGTCCCGAAATTTTAAGCAGTTGGAGGTGTTGACGTATCTTCTGGAAATAAGTGCGGGTATTTCTTTTTCATCTGATATTCTCATTCCTAGGTGAACTCAGGTCCTCTACGAGCATTCCATCAAGCCTTAACAATTGGTATCATGTTTTGTTTAAGTCTTTTAACCTCACGATCCATTATTTCGACGGGTTCTTCGATGAATTGAAGTTTTTCGTTGATTTGGATTAGGTCTAACGGAATAGTGAGATCTTCTTTAGCAAAACATTTCTTCATATTCGAGACGTGGAAAGTGTTATGTACAGCCGCGAGTTATTGAGGTAACTCAAGTCGGTAAGCTACTTGTCCGACACAATCAATAATCTTGAATGGTCCAATATACCTTGGATTTAATTTCCCTCGTTTACCAAATCGAACAACGCCTTTCCAAGGTGCAACCTTAAGCATGACCATCTCTCCAATTTCAAATTCTATATCTTTTCTTTTAATGTCGGCGTAGCTCTTTTGTCGACTTTGGGCGGTTTTCAACCGTTGTTGAATTTGGATGATCTTCTCAATAGTTTCTTGTATTATCTCCGGACCCGTAATCTGTCTATCCCCCACTTCACTCCAAAAAATCAGAGACCTGAACTTTCTACCATAAAGTGCTTCAAACGGCACCATCTCAATGCTTGAATGGTAGCTGTTGTTGTAGGAAAATTCTGCTAACGGTAGATGTCGATCCCAACTGTTTCCGAAATCAATAACACATGCTCGTAGCATGTCTTCAAGCATTTATATCGTCCTTTCGCTCTGCCCATCAGTTTGTGGATGATAGGCATTACTCATGTCTAGACGAGTTCCTAATGTTTGCTGTAATGTCTGCCAGAATCTTGAAATAAATCTGCCATCCCTATCAGAGATAATAGAGATTGGTATTCCATGTCTGGAGACGACTTCCTTCAAATACAGTCGTGCTAACTTCTCCATCTTGTCATCTTCTCTTATTGGCAGGAAGTGTGCTGATTTAGTGAGACGATCAACTATTACCCAAATAGTATCAAAACCACTTGCAGTCCTTGGCAATTTAGTGATGAAATCCATGGTAATGTTTTCCCATTTCCATTTCGGGATTTCGGGTTGTTGAAGTAGACCTGATGGTTTCTGATGCTCCGCTTTGACCTTAGAACACGTCAAACATTCCCCTACGTATTTAGCAACATCGGCTTTCATACCTGGCCACCAAAAATGTTTCTTGAGATCCTTGTACATCTTCCCCATTCCAGGATGTATTGAGTATCTGGTTTTATGAGCTTCTCTAAGTACCATTTATCTCATATCTCCAAATTTTGGTACCCAAATTCTTTCAGCCCTATACCGGGTTCCATCTTCCCGAATATTAAGATGCTTCTCCGATCCTTTGGGTATTTCATCCTTTAAATTTCCCTCTTTTAAAACTCCTTGTTGCGCCTCCTTTATTTGAGTAGTAAGGTTAGTGTGAATCATTATATTCATAGCTTTTACTCGAATGGGTTCTCTGTCCTTTCTGCTCAAGGCGTCGGCTACCACATTTTCCTTCCCCGGGTGGTAACAAATCTCAAAGTCGTAATCATTCAACAATTCGATCCACCTACGCTGCCTCATATTCAGTTGTTTCTGATTAAATATGTGTTGAAGACTTTTGTGGTCGGTATATATAATAGTTTTGACCCCATATAAGTAGTGCCTCCAAGTCTTTAATGCAAAAACAACCGCACCTAATTCCAAATCATGCGTCGTATAATTCTGTTCGTGAATCTTCAATTGTCTAGACGTATAAGCAATTACTTTCGTTCGTTGCATTAATACATAACCGAGACCTTGCTTTGAGGCGTCACAATATATCACAAAATCATCATTCCCTTCAGGTAATGACAATATAGGTGCTGTAGTTAACTTTTTCTTTAACAATTGAAACGCTTTCTCTTGTTCATCTTTCCATTCAAATTTCTTCCCTTTATGCGTTAATGCAGTCAAGGGTTTTGCTATTCTAGAAAAGTCTTGGATGAACCTTCTGTAGTAACCAGCTAGTCCTAAAAATTGGCGTATGTGTTTCGGAGTTTTCGGGGTTTCCCACTTTTCAACGGTTTCAATCTTTGCTGGATCCACCTGAATACCTTCTTTGTTCACTATGTGACCGAGGAATTGAACTTCTTCCAACCAAAATGCACACTTTGAAAACTTAGCGTACAGTTTTTCTTTTCTCAGCAACTCTAGCACTTTTCTCAAATGTTCTTCGTGCTCTTGATCATTCTTCGAGTAAATAAGTATGTCATCGGTGAAAACAATGACAAACTTGTCAAGATATAGCCCACACACTAGGTTCATGAGGTCCATGAACACAGCTGGTGCATTAGTTAATCCAAACGGCATAATCATAAACTCGTAATGACCGTAACGCGTCCTAAAAGCAGTCTTTGGAATATCATCCTCCTTCACCCGCATTTGATGATATCCAGAACGTAAATCGATCTTCGAATAAACAGACGAGCCTTGTAGTTGATCAAATAAGTCATCGATTCTCGGTAGTGGGTAGCGGTTCTTGATGGTAAGTTTGTTCAACTCTCGGTAGTCGATACACAACCTGAATGTACCATCTTTCTTCTTGACAAACAAAACAGGAGCTCCCCATGGTGATGTGCTTGGTTGAATAAAACCACGCTCTAAAAGTTCCTGTAACTGACTTTGTAATTCTTTCATTTCGCTGGGTGCGAGTCTGTATGGAGCACGAGCTATTGGTGCAGCTCCTGGTACAAGGTCTATTTGAAATTCAACGGATCAATGTGGGGGTAATCCCGGTAATTCTTTCGGAAATACGTCGGGAAATTCTTTTGTAACGGGAACATCACTGATGTTCATTTCTTCAGGTTTAACTTCCTTGATGTGTGCTAGGATGACGTAACAACCTTTTTTTATTATTTTTTGCGCCTTCAAACTACTAATAAGATTTAATTTCGCGTTGTTCTTTTCTCCATACACCATTAAAGGTTTTCCTTTTTCACGCATAATACGAATCGCATTTTTGTAACAAACGACCTCTGCTCTCACCTTTTTCAACCAGTCCATGCCAATTATTACATCAAAACTCCCTAACTCGACTGGTATTAAATCAATTTTATGTCAAGACCCGTCCTAATCAATCCAGACGAAGTCCATATCGATTATAAACGATTCACAATAGTTGATTTCATCGCGAGGTACTTGACCTCTATATGATACATTTTACAAACATTGCATTCGTTTTTGAAAAGACAATCTTTCATTACATCGAAAGTTGACGGCATGCATACCATTTCATAATATATCTAACTATAATTGACTTAATATTAATCTTGATGAACTCAACGACTCGAATGCAACGTCTTTTGAAATATGTCATGAATGACTCCAAGTAATATCTCTAAGATGAGCAAATACACAGCGGAAGATTTCTTTCATATATGAGAATAAACATGCTTTCAAGTGTCAACCAAAAGGTTGGTGAGTTCATTAGTTTAACATAAATAATCATTTCCATCATTTTAATAGACCACAAGATTTTCATTTTCATTTCTCATAAATATATGTCCCATGCATAGAGACAAAAATAATCATTCATATGGATTGAACACCTGGTAACCGACATTCACAATATGCATATAAGAATATCCCCATCATTCCGGGATCCTCCTTCGGACATGATATAAATTTCGAAGTACTAAACCATCTGGTACTTTGGATGGGGCTTGTTGGTCCCGATAGGTCTATCTTTAGAGTTCGCATCAATTAGGGTGTCTGTTCCCTAATTCTTTGATTACCATACTAAAAGGGGCATATTCGATTTCGATCATTCAACCATATAATGTAGTTTCAATTACTTGTGTCTATTTCGTAAAATAGTTATAAAAGCAGTGCATGTATTCTTAGTCCCAAAAATATATATTGCAAAAGCATTTAAAAAGGGAGCAAATGAAACTCACCATACTGTATTTTGTAGTAAAAATACATATAACATCAATGAACAAGTGTAAGGTTGGCCTCGGATTCACGAACCTATATTAATTATATATTTTATATATTGGTCAATATTTGTCTAATAATTTAAGTTAAGTCATAGTGTACCACAATCCTAATGCTCGAGACTACTATGCAAAAGTCAACAAAAGTAAATTTGACTCAAAATGGTTTCCAAAAATTTATACATGATTATTTTATAGTTTAAATATTGTCGTTTTATATTTTTAAATAATTTTAAAAGATTTACTAGAGTAAATAATATAATCCTTTTATTAATAAATATAAATTTATATACAAATATACTTTTATATATCTTAAGAAATAAAATTTATAAAGTTCATTTGATATCATAAAAATTTTACGATAGGTTTTATTAAGGTAATTATATTATTTGTATTACATATTTCTTTGATAAAATAACATTGGTAATAATAATAAGTAAAAGTTGTATTATTTTGTAATAATAATGATTATTATCCTATTAATAAAAATATTAATTTTTATATTTACTAACAATGATGTTATGATAAAATGATAGTTCTAATTCATAATAATAATGAAATTTTATATTAACAATGATATTACTCTTAAAAATAATAATTTTTGTAAAAATGATATTTCTAATATTCATAATACTTTTAATAATAATAGTAAAAAAAATAATGAAAAATGATAATTTTATCTATATCAATGTCTTACAATATCTTAAATTTTCATCATAATACCCAATACTCATTATTTCCTAATCAATTTGTTAGTAACTTTTAAATCGTCTTTTATATCGTGTTCATTTTGATGATAATAATAGTAGTTATAATAATTAAGTGCTACTTAATATTATAATACTAATAATAATAAATGTTATGAAAATGATATTACTAATAACTATTTTAATGATTAATAATAATACTAATAATAATAATAATAATAATAATAATAATAATAATAATACTAATTATATCTTTAACAATAGTAATAATAATAACAATTTTTAATGATAATACATTTTATTGATAATAATAATAATAATAATAATAATAATAATAATAATAATAATAATAATAATAATAATAATAATAATAATAATAATAATTTGATAATAAAACTAGATGATAATAATCATTTTTAATAATAATATCCAAAATTTAATTGACTATAACTTCTAATCCATTCATTGAATCCATTCGAGTTCTAAATGAAAAGTTCTTAATTTTTTACTAGCTTTCCAATAACATGCATATCTTATACCTTATCTCAACTACAAGTGTAACTAATTCAAGATTCAACCTAACCTGTCTAAGGACAATATCAAAAGTACAAGCATGCATAATCCTATATTCTCGAGCACTAGTCAAGGATACACTATTAATGTGTAAAAATTAATTTACGAGTACTCACGTATCAATATTGAGGTTCAATATTGTAGGAAAGGTACAAAGACGCAACGGAGATGACAAACACTAGTTTGGTCTCACGAGCATACCCATGAATATTACCCATCACCTCCATAGCCATAACCCTTAATTTCCTTAGCCCTATCCCGCTCTCAAAACGTGTTCTAAAATAATTCGCGTGTACCCTTGTCGTAGTATTTTATGTATAATACTAATAATAACGCTCCCAATAATACTAATACTAATAATAATAAGATTAATATTAATAATCTTAATATTAATAATAATCATAATATAAATATATAAATATAAATATATATTATAGAGAGAGTACGAGAAGATGGATGAAAAATAAAATAAATAAACTGGAACGAATTCGTGAATATAAGCAACCTTACCCTTACCTACCCCCCATGCGATCGCATGGGGGCTCTTCTATTTGTTCATGCGATTGCATGATCACAAGTGACAGCCCACATTGACCAATAATTTCGGCCAACACTTTCATTACATATATAACACGCATGATACATAAATATTTAATATATATAATATTTAATCTTTAGAATTAATTAAATATTATATTATATTTACACTCATGATAAAAATATAATTTTTACTCTAATGACACGGACGTGGTCTCACGACTCATGTACGACTTTCGGTTTTTCGAGCGCACTTTCGTACATTTAGAAAACTAGCCTTTTTCGTTACGCGACGTGTACCTCTAATAATAATTTGACTTACTTATCAAAAATTTACTTCATGAAAATGTATCTTATAAAATTTGAGCGTCGTGGTCATTTGCTTCTATAAATCAGTGGCTCGTTGTTTACTAAATTATATCATTTTAAATTGGGACGTTTTTATGACTAAGTTAAGATATATATTTTTATATTTTTATTTCGAAATATAAATTTGGGACAATATATAATATATATATATATATATATATATATATATATATATATATATATATATATATATATATATATATATATATATATATTTTTCTCAAAACTAGTAATATTCAAATTTATATATCTTGAAATCGTTTAAATAATAAGAAATATTATTTCGTAACATTTGTATTTTTTAAAGTTTAAAATTGATATACTTTATTTATATAAAAACGTTTACAACGATATTTTAATATTCCAATTACTTTATATTCCCAAAACATTATATTACAAAGGTTATATTAGTAGAAGTTGTTATGTCATAAGACGTTCTTAAAAAATCTATTATATCGAAAAGACGTTTTCGTTTATGAATGTAAAATCACATATGAATTAACTTCTAGTTTAAAAAAATGACTTGTAGGATTTAGTTTAAAGGAAAAATCAAACGTAAGGAATCATCTTTATGTAAAACGTCGATTTATTCAACTTGTCAATATCTATTTTTCTAATTTACCTATATTCCCTAATTTTACTTTCACAATACCTAATATGAAGGTTAATTAATTTATCTTATTAAAAGTTATGAGGCAATTACTGTAAGGCATGTATTAAAATTTAACAGGACTTTCTACCAATCTGACTAGCTCTCGCTACTTGACACTTTGTCCTTACTTGAAGTTCACTTTACTATTTATTCCGAATATCGTTAAAAAGAAAATAGATTTCTTAAATCAAAGTGGACCTCTCAACAGAGACTTATAATCATAATTCAATGTATCTGATAAATCAATCATTTGATCTTATCTGTTAATCTCGTCAATAATCATATTGAAACAAATACGTTTATGTTTAGTACTTTGTTAATGTTTTCAAGTTATATATATATACACATATACATATATAATCATAACCGTTCATTTACTAGTTCGTGAATCGTCGGAGTTTGGTCGAGGTTAAATGAATGTATGAACATAGTTTAAAATTTTTGAGATTTAACTTAACAAACTTTGCTTATCGTGTCGGAATAATATAAAGATTAAAGTTTAAATTTGTTCGGAAATTTTCGGGTCGTCACAGTACCTACCCGTTAAAGAAATTTCGTCCCTGAAATTTGATAGAGGTCGTCGTGGTTAACAATGAGAAGGTTATTATGACGAATATAAGCTGATACATAGAGTTTTATCATGATTTGGAATTATGGATAGAATAATTTGATTTCTTGAAGCGTATGAGTGAAGCTACCGTAAAAGAATGAAATGAGATAATAGAGATTTGCCTTATCTTTTGACCTCATCCCGGTTGATCTTTGGATTAAAGAAAATCTTTGTAATCTACACAAGATTTGATTTTTCGGCGATTACGGAAATTAGGATCCGTTTCAATTTAATGCGATAATACATCTCGATTTCTTCGTCGGATATGTTACTATAAATCTACTTCCTTCGTTTCCTTTTAACTTACACTTTCCATTATTTCTCCCTCAACTTATATTTTAAAACATTCGTCAATATGCTCCATTGTCATGACCCGGAAAATTTTGACTGATTTTGAACCAAACTCTCGATACGAATACATATTTTCTACACAATAAGCAAAGTCCGTTATGTTGCGTCTCAAAATTTTTGAACTATTTTCGTACATTCATTTGACTTCGACCAATTCCGACGATTCACGAATTACTATTTGTAAATATATATATATATATATATATATATATATATATATATATATATATATATATATATATATATATATATATATATATATATATAAGAATATTACTTGAAAACGTTAACAAAGTTTTAAACATATAATGTTATAAATTATTTGTCTTAATATATATATATATATATATATATATATATATATATATATATATATATATACTTAATATATTTATCTACGAAATAATATATTATTAAAACTTATGTATAATTAGTATATTGAATATAAATATATATTTGGATGTTTTAAGTACACTTGTATTTTACTTCGTTTCACATCTCTTTTCGTTTTCCGTCTAAAGAATTGTCAGAAGGCAGTATCCAGATTCGTGAAATTAAGTACTCAATTTATTTCTTCTTTTTCCTATGATTGAATTTGGGTATGATACATGCAGAAAAAGTGGTATTAGTTTTAAGTCTTGTTATTACCCGTTGTGTGTCAAAGAGACTTGATGTAATATAACTATGTGTTAATTATTGTACCCCACTTGTGTTTTGTCAATTTAAAGAAAAGAACCAACAAATGTGCACGGATATTACTTTATTAACATGGCCATCAAGAAAAAGAAATCAATCAACATGCTAACTATATGAAAACGTTTTCATTCTCCTTTTGAATATTAAATATTAATATTATATTATTATTAATATTTTGGATAGATTAGAGTTCACGGAGTATATAGTTATATATATACACTTTGCATATTATGTAATTACATACCACCTTCACCAAATCAAACCCCACTTAGATGCTTTCTGTTTCGTCTAAATCACCACTGCACATTTATCATTATTACTATCTTCTATTATTACAAGAATATATACAACATATGTATATATATCTATATACACACATATGCCTATATATGAATCACCATAAACGTCACCCCTCAACGTCCGTTGGACCTCCCACAACCTCTTGATTTCCACCTTCATCATCATGTCGATCATCACCTTCTTATTCGATGAACCACCACTACCGAGACCCTAATCGCCATTTTCGACCCCTTCTTCATGTGAATCACCACCTTTCTTTCAATCTTTCCTTCTTTCTTTTCTTCTGTTTTTCTGTTAAATTCAAATACCAAGAAACCAACCAAACCACTTCTATGAACACCCATTTCCTGTTTGTTACTTCCAACGAGTCACTACCACAATCTGTTTCTGTTTTTCTGCTATGGGTTAACACAAACCAAACCACCAATTTCAGTGGTTGATATATTAGCTTCTGTTTTCCCAGTCGTGATCAAACCTACACCCACTTAAAACTACCATAGTAAACCACCTCATCATTCGAACCACTATCGATCACCCTAGTCGAAATTATCATCATCAAACATTACTTGCTTCTGTTTCTGTCCAACAAACACACCCACCTCCCAATCCCTACACCGACGCCATACTCTCTATCTCTCCTCCCTCTCTCTCCTGTTTTTCTGTCCTAAGCCATCGTGAAACCCACCTGCACCATTATATTTTTTTTCCACTGTTCAAACACCCCATAAACCCGCTTATTCCTTCGTTTTAATTTTTGTCCCATTGCAAACTGTTGCTGTTTCTGTGGAGATTTAAAACACTAAGATAAATGAAAAAGATGAGCAATAGTGGAATGATAATGAAGAAATGATTCCGTGATATTCATTATCTCGTTCCTGTTTATACTTTTTGGTATTATATGAAATTAAGAATGATGAGTGACGATGTAAATGATGACATATGGGGTATCCAAGAAAATTCTTGGGTTCCAGTTCCCATTACATCTAATTTTTTGTTGTTGTTAAGGCCGCTCAATTAAGTTATCATATCAACTGGATCGAATTGTTTAATTGTTCCATTGGGCCATTTATATTTTTAAGTGAATTAGTAACTTGGGCCAAACTATTTCTACAACTTGGACTTCTATTTTCGAAAAAGGAGTGGGCCGAGACCCATTTTGTGATTACTGTGAAAACGAATGAATGAGGATGATAGTTTTATAATTAAGGTTGATAATGATAATGAAGAGGTTGATGATGATTAACGATGACCATGAAATGAAGATATTTATATTTTTCCCGATTAAAAGATATAAGGATGATGATGGTATCTATATGATATCGTGGAATGATGGTCATAAAATGTTCGATGATGATTAAAATGATGATTATAAGACGATAATGTGATAAAACGATTAGGATGATTATGATGATTCTATGATAATTTTATGATGAAGATGATGTCATGAAGGAAGTAATAAGATAATGATTATGATTTTATGTTTTGAAGATTTTGATGATGATGATTTAAAGACGAGATGATCATGATTATGATTAATTTATGATAATAGTGTTTAGATGATGATGATAGCATGATATGAATATGGTAACCAAGAGATGGATTAGGATGATGAGATGAGTATTAACGAGTATAATTATGATGATGAATTCATGATTTAACTAATAATCATGATGAAGATAATGAAAAATAATGATTGATGATGAAGTTAATAAAAAAAGAATGATGATAATGTTATATAACATTTATGATGATGAGATAAGATGATGATTTTAGAGATGGCATGGTATATGACGATGATGGTTAGGTTGTTAAGGTGATGGCGATATAGATAATAATTTTGATCATACACTATGACAAAACAATATTCGAAGATGAAATGAGGTGACAAAGGAATGGTTAAAAGGCGTTATCGGGTTAGCGGGACGTCGCGGGTTCAAACCCGGACTTGGGCATTATTTTTAAGGGCTTTTGAGGTAGTGTTACAATTACCATTATTATTATTATTACTATTATTATTATTATTATTATTATTATTATTATTATTATTATTATTATTATTATTATTATTATTACTATTAATATTATCATTATCATTATTATTATTATTATTATTATTATTATTATTATTATTATTATTATTATTATTATTATTATTATTATAAGTATTACTATTATTATTATCATTATTGTCACTAGTTTAGTATTAAAAATATTACTTTAATAAAAAAAGGACATTTATGTAAAAATATATATATCATTTATATTAATATTAAATACTATTTTGCTTTAATAAAATATTATTATAAATAAGTTACAAATAATATTTAAATATATTTTAAATTGAATCATATATATAAATAGTAAATCTTAAAACATAACTAAATATATATAAATTTGTTTGATTACGATTATATATATTAATATACATAAATGATATAGGATCGTGAATTCGAGACCAACCCTGCATTGTTCAATGTCGTCATATGTATTTTTACTACAAAATACATTTGGTGAGTTTCATTACTCCCTTTTTATATATATATTTTTGGGCTGAGAATACATGCGCTGTTTTATAAATGTTTTACGAAATAGGCACAAGTACTAAAACTAATTCTATGTGGGTTTAAACCAGAAATATACCCTTAGCTTGGTAACATTAAACTACTTATCTATGTACGGTAGGCGCGAATCCTAAAGATAGATCTATTGGGCCTGACAAACCCCATCCTGACTATGGGATGCTTTAGTACTTCGAGGATATTTTAAACACACCTGATCTGGTGTACGTCAGAGGGTAAAACATGAACGTTAAGGCTTGTTACCGGGTGCCTACAAATTATAGAATACTTTTATACACTTGCGAGTGTACGTATATTTATAATCGGAAATCTTGTGGTCTATTAATATTTTGAAATGATTGTTATGATAAACCTATGAACTCACCAACCTTTTGGTTGACACTTTTAAGCATGTTTATTCTCAGGTATGAAAGATATCTTCCGCTGTGCATTTGCTCATCTTAAAGATATTATTTGGAGTCGTACATGGCATATTTAGGTCAGTACCTCGCGATGGGACCAAATGTTGATGACTTCGTCCAGATGGATTAGGACGGGTCATTACAGGTGGTATCAGAACGGTGGTCGTAGTGAACCAGGTCTTGCATTAGTGTGTCTAACTAGTAGTTGTTAGGATGCATTAATGAGTCGGGACTTTGACCTAGTAGCTGTTAGGTTATGTTAATGAGTCTAGACTTGAACCTGGTCTACATGTTAAAAGTGTTTGCTTACCACCATTTGTCAAAAAATATCTACTTGTCATTTTCAGTCTCGACACGTCTTATTGCAATTATTGCATAGACGGTGTACAGACAAATTCACATCCCATCACATTAAGTTTTGTCGGAAACATTTCCTTAATTCCCTCTGTAACCTACGGGATCTTCTGTACTTTATTTAGGTATTCTATGTAGATAGAATATCATCCGACATTCGAAATTCATTTCATGTCAAAAACCCTTTATCTAACCGTACAAAATGGAACACACCACTAGTTCAAAGTTTTTCAGAATCCGACAACTATTCCGACATGGATGTTCACCTAAGCTCCAGAAGCAGCGTCACCAGAATGAATTAACCAAATAGCCATCCCCAATTCATCTGATGTGTTTGTAGTCGACTTAATCAATGGAGACGAGAAGAAGGCGATCCTTTCCATCAAACGAATTCACCTCTTGGCGAAGAACCTGAAGCACTTACCGGTGAACCAGTCCAAAATACCATTTCCACCCTTATTTCCCGAATATCTCGTCATGATTACATACTATCTCAGATTCTAAACCTTATTCATTCGCTCGTTCCGACAAACAATCATCCCGGAATAATAGAAGAAGTCAACGAGCTTCGCGCCTGAGTAATGATTTTTGGAGAATATGGTGCAAAAATTTACCAGCTTCAGCAACATCATCGGCACCAACATTACCACCACTAAACAGCACCATTACCATCAACAATCCATGCCTGAACATCTCATTCTGTACCTCGAGTATAATCATCATTCTACGTATCGTTCTACATCAATTATCTTCGTTCTTCATGGCGATTATGTAATCTCTAATGTTTTAGAGATTATGTATTCTAGTTCTAACGGTAAATCAAATGAGATTAATATTATATTAACCCATTAAATTCATTATTACATCTGAAGAAAATATATATGTAAGTATATTTTCACAAAGATTGTTATTTAAAAATTCTTTCGTACAAACTGTTAATGGTGAAAATATTTTAACGGGTAGGTAATACCCGAGGAATATTTAGATTTCATGTTAATAAATTACACTGTACATTCTTCGAATCTGATTCGACAGTCAACTACTATCCTACTTACATCCACAGATATATGTATCCGTTCACCGCAGAATGACTATTTTCATTCAATTTCATATTTGGATTTTGATCTATCAGAATCCAACAAGTGGCATAATGAAGAAAACATATGACAAAATAAAATTTGTTAGAAACAGACAAATTAACTATTAGAAATTTTATTAAGAATCCACGCTAACTATTCCTAGCTAACTGTTCCTAGCTAACTGTTAATTCCGTATTACCTTTTATTTATCGCAATTTTAATTCTCGCAATTTATTTATCGTCATTTAATTTTTGTTATTTACTTTATGCACTTTATTTATCGTCATTTAATTTCTGTTATTTATTTTACGCAATTTAAATATCGGGACACGTATACAAGGTTTGACATATCATATCGACGCATCTATATATACTATTTGGAATAACCATAGACACTCTATATGCAGTAATGCTGGAGTTATCTATACAGGGTTGAGGTTGATTCTACAGTAATATATATAGTTTGAGTTGTGATCGAGTCTGAGACATGTACACTGGTCACGATACATATTAATTAATTCGAATATTATATATTAAATTATATATGAATTATTGGACTGATAACTGTGGACTAATAACATTGGACAATTAAAATGAATTAAAATATTGATTATAACATATGAAACTAAACAATTCTTCAAGTTTGCCACTTGATTTCATCCTAAACCTCATTTGTATCTTGACGATTACAATCTATGTTCAAATCTTTCATGATTCTTGAAAACACCTCGATCGAGAGGATGAACCAGCCGCACTTCATCTATGGAAGAAAAGATTGATGCATATAGTTATGCACCTGAAAAACCCTCGGAAACTGAGTAAACGTTTAACACGTAGCTGTGCTAATTCCTTTAGTGTTATTATTACCCAAAATAATTTGGTAATTCCTTTCAAAGTAGCAAATTTTGTCACAGCTCCAGCAAGTCAACTCCGACTTTTCATCCGAAACGACCTTATTATAACCTTGATATATATGCGTACTTTTTATTGTTACCGGGGAACCTTTTATATTCCACCATACTACCATCAGCGTTTAATCATCTAAAAACACAATTCTTCTGAAAACACCTCGAAATGATAACCGTCGATTCAGATATGGCTGCATTAAATGGAGAGGAAACAAAAAAAAAATTGTAGATGGTTTAAATGGCCAAAAGTTTGATGATAAAGAAGGGAATGTTAGGAACGCTCGATAGAAAATTTGGTACTGAAAAACGGATTGAGCTAACCATGAAGGAGATCAAGGACAAATACAAGGACCATACCCTATATTAAAAGAATCCAGGTAATTCTGGATCCGATGAAACTTTCAACGAATATCTTGCTCCTTACTCTAAACCCTTGCGAACAATAGTCTCCATCATCCGCTGATCTTAGATATTCAAAGATATTATCGTATCTTTCATTATAAATATCCTCGATATTTCTGAACATATTTTCATATCTAATCTTATCTGAAATCATTTATCTCTTTGAGCTATCAGTGTTACATCATATGGGAAACTATTAGTTTCTATATTCTGCGAACCTTCGAATTTAAAATATGAATGATTTTGAAGTAGTGTTGGAAACTGATGCATGGGTTAGTATAATATAATGACGCTTGGCCAATGTGATTATATTACAGTAAGTCATGCTGAGTTTCTAATGGAACGTAATGATGGTTCACATATCATGCCCTCATCATGTGCTATGTTACATAACTCTTTCATTCTACTTAATCTCTAAGCATATCACAGAAATATTTCCTTGATATTTCTGTTTTTCCGTAATTCCAACAGTTTGCTAATAAATATTACTATTACATTTTCTTCTGATTAGAAGATTTTCTGTAAATTCCTTGAATTACGGAATTCAACCATGACTATATCAAAAGCCAAGACAAATCTCTATTTCTTCATCTCAATCTTTTGTGACAGCTTCACTCGTACGCTTCACATAATCGAATCGTTTTATCTATATTAATCAATAATGATAAAACTCTATTTATCAACTCATATTCATTATAAAAACAATTTTATTGTTAGCCATGATAACCTCACTCAAATTTCGGGACGAAATTTCTTTAACGGGTAGGTACTGTCATGACCCGGAAAATTTTGACTGATTTTGAACCAAACTCTCGATACGAATACATATTTTCTACACGATAAGCAAAGTCCGTTATGTTGCGTCTCAAAATTTTTGAACTATTTTCGTACATTCATTTGACTTCGACCAATTTCGACGATTCACGAATTACTGTTTGTAATATATATATATATATATATATATATATATATATATATATATATATATATATATATATATATATATATATATATATATATATATATATATATATATATATATAAGAATATTACTTGAAAACGTTAACAAAGTTTTAAACATATAATGTTATAAATTATTTGTCTTAATATATATATATATATATATATATATATATATATATATATATATATATATATATATATATATATACTTAATATATTTATCTACGAAATAATATATTATTAAAACTTATGTATAATTAGTATATTGAATATAAATATATATTTGGATGTTTTAAGTACACTTGTATTTTACTTCGTTTCACATCTCTTTTCGTTTTCCGTCTAAAGAATTGTCAGAAGGCAGTATCCAGATTCGTGAAATTAAGTACTCAATTTATTTCTTCTTTTTCCTATGATTGAATTTGGGTATGATACATGCAGAAAAAGTGGTATTAGTTTTAAGTCTTGTTATTACCGGTTGTGTGTCAAAGAGACTTGATGTAATATAACTATGTGTTAATTATTGTACCCCACTTGTGTTTTGTCAATTTAAAGAAAAGAACCAACAAATGTGCACGGATATTACTTTATTAACATGGCCATCAAGAAAAAGAAATCAATCAACATGCTAACTATATGAAAACGTTTTCATTCTCCTTTTGAATATTAAATATTAATATTATATTATTATTAATATTTTGGATAGATTAGAGTTCACGGAGTATATAGTTATATATATACACTTTGCATATTATGTAATTACATACCACCTTCACCAAATCAAACCCCACTTAGATGCTTTCTGTTTCGTCTAAATCACCACTGCACATTTATCATTATTACTATCTTCTATTATTACAAGAATATATACAACATATGTATATATATCTATATACACACATATGCCTATATATGAATCACCATAAACGTCACCCCTCAACGTCCGTTGGACCTCCCACAACCTCTTGATTTCCACCTTCATCATCATGTCGATCATCACCTTCTTATTCGATGAACCACCACTACCGAGACCCTAATCGCCATTTTCGACCCCTTCTCCATGTGAATCACCACCTTTCTTTCAATCTTTCCTTCTTTATTTTCTTCTGTTTTTCTGTTAAATTCAAATACCAAGAAACCAACCAAACCACTTCTATGAACACCCATTTCCTGTTTGTTACTTCCAACGAGTCACTACCACAATCTGTTTCTGTTTTTCTGTTATGGGTTAACACAAACCAAACCACCAATTTCAGTAGTTGATATATTAGCTTCTATTTTCCCAGTCTTGATCAAACTTACACCCACTTAAAACTACCATAGTAAACCACCTCATCATTCGAACCACTATCGATCACCCTAGTCGAAATTATCATCATCAAACATTACTTGCTTCTGTTTCTATCCAACAAACACACCCACCTCCCAATCCCTACACCGACGCCATACTCTCTATCTCTCCTCCCTCTCTCTCCTATTTTTCTGTCCTAAACCATCGTGAAACCCACCTGCACCATTATATTTTTTTTCTACTGTTCAAACACCCCATAAACCCGCTTATTCCTTCGTTTTAATTTCTGTCCCATTGCAAACCGTTGCTGTTTCTGTGGAGATTTAAAACACTAAGATAAATGAAAAAGATGAGCAATAGTGGAATGATAATGAAGAAATGATTCTGTGATATTCATTTTCCCGTTCCTGTTTATACTTTTTGGTATTATATGAAATTAAGAATGATGAGTGATGATGTAAATGATGACATATGGGGTATCCAAGAAAATTCGTGGGTTTCAGTTCCCATTACATCTAATTTTTTGTTGTTGTTAAGGCCGCTCAATTATGTTATCATATCAACTGGATCGAATTATTTAATTGTTCCATTGGGCCATTTATATTTTTAAGTGAACTAGTAACTTGGGCCAAACTATTTCTACAACTTGGACTTCTATTTTCGAAAAAGGAGTGGGCCGAGACCCATTTTGTGATTACTGTGAAAACGAATGAATGAGGATGATAGTTTTATAATTAAGGTTGATAATGATAATGAAGAGGTTGATGATGATTAACGATGACCATGAAATGAAGATATTTATATTTTTCCCGATTAAAAGATATAAGGATGATGATGGTATCTATATGATATCGTGGAGTGATGGTCATAAAATGTTCGATGATGATTAAAATGATGATTATAAGACGATAATGTGATAAAACGATTAGGATGATTATGATGATTCTGTGATAATTTTATGATGAAGATGATGTCATGAAGGAAGTAATAAGATAATGATTATGATTTTATGTTTTGAAGATTTTGATGATGATGATTTAAAGACGAGATGATCATGATTATGATTAATTTATGATAATAGTGTTTAGATGATGATGATAGCATGATATGAATATGGTAACCAAGAGATGGATTAGGATGATGAGATGAGTATTAACGAGTATAATTATGATGATGAATTCATGATTTAACGAATAATCATGATGAAGATAATGAAAAATAATGATTGATGATGAAGTTAATAAAAAAAAGAATGATGATAATGTTATATAACATTTATGATGATGAGATAAGATGATGATTTTAGAGATGGCATGGTATATGACGATGATGGTTAGGTTGTTAAGGTGATGGCGATATAGATAATAATTTTGATCATACACTATGACAAAACAATATTCGAAGATGAAATGAGGTGACAAAGGAATGGTTAAAAGGCGTTATCGGGTTAGCGGGACGTCGCGGGTTCAAACCCGGACTTGGGCATTATTTTTAAGATCTTTTGAGGTAGTGTTACAATTACCATTATTATTATTATTATTACTATTATTATTATTATTATTACTATTAATATTATTATTATTATTATTATTATTATTATTATTATTATTATTATTATTATTATTATTATTATTATTATTATTATTATTATTATTATTATTATTATTATTATTCTTATTACTATTATTATTATTATCATTATTGTCACTAGTTTAGTATTAAAAATATTACTTTAATAAATAAAGGACATTTATGTAAAAATATATATATCATTTATATTAATATTAAATACTATTTTGCTTTAATAAAATATTATTATAAATAAGTTACAAATAATATTTAAATATATTTTAAATTGAATCATATATATAAATAGTAAATCTTAAAATATAACTAAATATATATAAATTTGTTTGATTACGATTATATATATTAATATACATAAATGATATAGGATCGTGAATTCGAGACCAACCCTGCATTATTCAATGTCGTCATATGTATTTTTACTACAAAATATATTTGGTGAGTTTCATTACTCCCTTTTTATATATATATTTTTGGGCTGAGAATACATGCGCTGTTTTATAAATGTTTTACGAAATAGGCACAAGTACTAAAACTAATTCTATGTGGGTTTAAACCAGAAATATACCCTTAGCTTGGTAACATTAAACTACTTGTCTATCTACGGTAGGCGCGAATCCTAAAGATAGATCTATTGGGCCTGACAAACCTCATCCTGACTATGGGATGCTTTAGTACTTCGAGGATATTTTAAACACACCTGATCTGGTGTACTTCAGAGGGTAAAACATGAATGTTAAGGCTTGTTACCGGGTGCCTACAAATTATAGAATATTTTTATACACTTGCGAGTGTACGTATATTTATAAACGGAAATCTTGTGGTCTATTAATATTTTAAAATGATTGTTATGATAAACCTATGAACACACCAACCTTTTGGTTGACACTTTTAATCATGTTTATTCTCAGGTATGAAAGATATCTTCCGCTGTGCATTTGCTCATTTTAAAGATATTATATAGAGTCGTACATGGCATATTTAGGTCAGTACCTCGCGATGGGACCAAATGTTGATGACTTCGTCCAGATGGATTAGGACGGGTCGTTACATCCATCCCGTTCTGATCCTTGATATACTCCTAACTTTCATATATGTCATTTTCCTTTTTCATTTACCACCTGAGGATTTTGTTTATTTCTACTTTTACCTTGGTGTTATAGTATTGTTAATTCTCCCGTGCCTTTATGGTGCAATACGTATTGATATACACGGTTTGTAATTTCTGGGTGGTTGTCGGGTTTTATATCTCCTCTTATATTTCTATGTTCCTGCTTCTGTCTCCCATAATCATTGTCATCTCCAGTTAATGCTTTCTTTTATTTTCTGCAATTTATACTCCAATTTCTATTTCAGATCTTTGTCCTTTCGTTTCTTCTTCTTGCGATTAAGCACCGCTTGTAATGGTCCAGAATTCGCAGATATGAATTTCGGAATGAACATTGTTAATGTTCTAAGAAAGAAATGGTAATGGCACGATCTTGATTTGTCAAATTACCAAAATACCTGGGAAAAGACCGAATCATCAAGAAATATTTTCTTGATCTTTTAGAGGTTAAATAGAATACAAGAGTCGTGTAATGAAATGTCCCGTTCTTATTGATTAAAAACGTTCCATATTAATTGATTTCGTTGCGAGGTTTTGACCTCTATATGAGACGTTTTTCAAAGACTGCATTCATTTTAAAACAAACCATAACCTTTATTTCATCAATAAAGGTTTAAAAAGCTTTACGTAGATTATCAAATAATGATAATCTAAAATATCCTGTTTACACACGACCATTACATAATGGTTTACAATACAAATATGTTACAACAAAATAAGTTTCTTGAATGCAGTTTTTACACAATATCTTACAAGCATGGACTCCAAATCTCGTCCTTATTTAAGTATGCGACAGCGGAAGCTCTTAATAATCACCTGAGAATAAACATGCTTAAAACGTCAACAAAAATGTTGGTGAGTTATAGGTTTAACCTATATATATCAAATCATAATAATAGACCACGAGATTTCATATTTTAATACACATCCCATACATAGAGATAAAAGTCGTTCATATGTTGAACACCTGATAACCGACATTAACAAGATGCATATATAAGAATATCCCCATCATTCCGGGACACCCTTCAGATATGATATAAATTTCGAAGTACTAAAGCATCCGGTACTTTGGATGGGGTTTGTTAGACCCAATAGATCTATCTTTAGGATTCGCGTCAATTAGGGTGTCTGTTCCTGTAACGACCCGCACTTTTTCGATCGTTCTATACTTATAAGATTAATATTTACATAAATTAAACCTTACCAACATGATAAACAATCCAAATTGTTGAGATTTATGTTTCCGAAAAGAGTTTTACACAATTTTTGACCGTCTAGTTTGACCGATGATATCACGAACCATACAATATATGATAATTATACGTTTGTGTATATATATGTATATATACATATTTAACATGATTAATGAATGTTTTAATATCTTATTTTGTATTAATAACAATAAGTTATAAGTATATTTTGAAACTACTAACTTAAGTTTTCAAAACGATAACCATACGTAACGTTAATTGACATAAATACTTATAATCTATAATGTTTATACATATATCGTATAAGTAATGTATTTAATCACTTTTAAAAACTTAAATACATAAAACCATATAAGTGTATTCACAAAAGATAGCTATTTTTGAATCCTCATTCCATTTTTCACAAAATTTCTATACGTATATCTAGAGTATTTGTACTCGTATCATACCTAGCTTCTATACGTATTTACTATTTGTATATACACATCAAATCACCACCAACCAGCCCTTGTTCAATGCCTTATGTATAAGGTAATTGCTTTTGTATGATTGTTTGACAAATACACAAGATTACAAGCTTAAAAGTTTTGTCCTTTCCCCCCCTTAAATCACGTTTTTAAGGAGGATCATGTATCCTCATTTTGATTCAACTTTCACTTCCATTTTCTAGCTAAAACACACACTCTTTCTTAACCCTTAAACTCCATAACCATTCAGCAAGAAACCATGAAGATCTAGCCATAGAAACAAGCCTTAATCATCATAAGAAAACCCTTACAAAAACACTTCAAGAATCCTTTCCAAGAACACAAACTTACTTCCAATCTTTCATCCAATTCCATCACCCTTTTGGTTCTAGGTTCTTACTCCTCTTTTACAGCAATCTTGTCCAAGTAACTTGAGGTAGTAACTTTGTTCATAACCTTATTCGATTCAAATATATATAGCTATCTTATTTTATGGTATAAAATTTTAACAACAAGAACATAGTTTGAATGTTTTCAAACTTGTTTGCAAACTAAATAGATCCTTCTAACTTAACTTTTAAAATACTTAAAGACCTGTAATATAACTTAAATATATGCTAATTTAACAAGGTATAACTTGGTTTTTCAAAGAACACCTTAAAAACTGTTTTTACGACGTCGGAGTGCAACCGGGGGCTGTTTTGGGTTGGATAAATAAAAACCATCTTAAACTTTGAATTGGAGGTTTATTTTCTGGAAAAATGATTTTTACTATGAATATGATAACACATAAAAATTTCATGATTTAACTCAAAGTATAAGTATTTTTAGAAAAATAATCATTTAAGGTTGTTTACATGATGGAAAATGATTAACTTCATAAGTTTCACTAAAGTTTGACCTATGACCTGTGATTTCGAATACAAACTAAGGTATTTACAGTTCATAGTCTTAAAGAGGGACTCGATCCAAGGAAGTGGCAAGTTGAACCAACGAAAACAGAGTTGTAACGAAGAAACTACGACCAAAACAAAATCGGATATCCAAGACTAGTTTAGCTACGAAAATAATTGGAGAAAATTAAATAAATCACATCTTTTTAAAATAACATGATATTTTATATATATGTACTCATAATTTAATTTTATATGGTTCAGGATCACCCGTAAACAATACGAGAAGATTAATCATAAGATCCCATGATTGTACGCAACACGTCATTTGACAACACCGGTACTTTATGTACGCAACACGTCATTTGACAACACCGGTACCGTGGGTCAAGATTAATCTCGACCAATACATATACGATGGGGGTTTTATTTATTTCGTTGGGGGTTTATTAAACACCTAAAAATGAACCATTTAAAATTGAATTACTAACATCGGACTGCTAACTACAGACTAAGGAATTATTAAAAGTATTAAAAGTATTATAAGTATATATATGTGACGATTGTTTAAAAAGAAAAGGTATTGATATATTATATATGGATAGGTTCGTGATATCAATCGGAGACCAAGTCAAAATTTCATATCTTCAAGACGAAAGTGAGTATATAGTCCCACTTTTAAACTCTAAATATTTCGGGATGAGAATACATGTATTTTATGTTTTACATTATGGACACAAGTAACTGAAAAATATATTCTACGTTGAGTTGTACCACTGGCATACTTCCCTGTAGCTTGGTAACTAATATTTACAGCGGTATTGTAAACGCGAATCCTGTTGATAGATCTATCGGGCCTGACAACCCCAACCAGACTGGAAGACCAGTATTCAACGGTTGCACAGTACTTCGTTTCGTGACTACACTTGGTACGGTGTAGTAAGATTTCATAATAAAGGGAATATGCAACGTGATTAAATGTTAAGTATGGTTACCAAGTGCTCAACCACTTAGAATATTTTTATTAAAATGTTTATATGTGAAATCTTGTGGTCTATATATATATTACTGCCGGCATTAAACCTATATCTCACCAACTTTATGTTGACGTTTTAAACATGTCTATTCTCAGGTGATAACTAGAAGCTTCCGATGCAACATGTTGAATTTAAACAAGATCTTGAGTATGCATATTTGTGTCAAAAATAAAACTGCATATCGGAGGATTTGTAATGTAAAATATGCTAGAAATCGTATTGTTATCATCACATGTAAAGTTTGTAAGTCTAAGATTATCGCTAAACGATAATCATCTTTTTATTGTCTAAAGCTTGTATTAAAATAAGAGTTATGGTTTGTAATGTAAAATAAATGCAGTTGTTCTTTTAAAAATGTCGCATATAGAGGTCATTACCTCGCAATGAAATCATACGTTATCTAACTCGTTCTTATGGTTAAGGACGGGTTATGACATGTGGTATCAGAGCGGTGGTCTTAGCGAACCAGGTTTGCATTAGTGTGTCTAACCGAGAAGTCGTTAGGATACATTAGTAAGTCTGGACTTTGACCGGGTCTGATTTTAAAAACCATTGCTTATCATTGTTGGTTAAAATTTATATGTAAATATTATGTAGTACTAATGGGTTAGTTGTTGTGTGATAGATGTCGGGCTCAAAACTTGTTATCACATTCAGCGACTCCGAACCAGAATCTTCAGATGGTGTTCCAGTCATTAACCTATCCGATGACGAAAATGATATCTTTGGGGAAGACTCACAAATTCCGGATGAACCGACTATAGAGAACCCGGAAAGTGAACCCGAGGAGGAAAGTGAACCCGAGGAGGAAAGTGAACCCGAGGAGGAAAGTGAACCCGAGGAAGAAATACAGGAAATTACAAAAGACGAGTTCGAACTAGGAAAGAAACGAAAGGCTAATGAATTAGAAAATTCAAATCCCGAGTTTAGTGAGGATGATGTGGCACCAACTCCACTAGACACTACCACCCCTATTCCCGCTATTCCTATTCGTTCTATCCCGGCATCCAGTTCTTCAGTCCCACAGCCAAAATATAGGCAGACAGCTAGGATAAGCGTTAGGCGATTCATTGAACCTAAACGTCTTAGAAAATAGACCAAACGATGCGCTGCCGTATTAAACCATGGGATCATATAATGTTTTGTATAATATTATTAGTGTGGTTTGCTTAATGTTCGATGTAAGATAAGCATATGTAAAATAGTGAAGTGTGAAATGCAATAATTTTCCATGGTTAAGTATTATTTAGATGGTAGTAATTGATTCTGTACTAAGCTATTAAGTATGAACATTAACGGGTAGGTACTACCCTAGATATAATTATAAAACGCTAATAAGAAGAAAAGGCTTTTATAATAATACCTGGTTCATATAATTAATAAGCTATAATGTACTGTAAATATACACTACATCTATAATATTCCATGTGAATAATTATTTTCTTTTCATTCTTATAGAAGAATATGGCGCGATTGAACCGAATGACGGAACAAGAAATCCAGGAACTCATCAATCAGTGAGTGAACGACATAATGTTATGGGTCGAGGCTGCAAGAGGTGCTGCAGTTAACCCAAATCCTCGTGTGGGGTGCACTTACAAAACTTTTCAAGCTTGCAAGCCCTCATCATTCAGGGGAACAGAAGGACCGATCGGTTTAACCCGATGGATAGAAAAGATGGAGACTGTGTTTAAAATCAGTGGTTGTGTTGAAAAGGACATGACCAAGTATGCATCATGCACTTTACAAGATAGTGCACTCACGTGGTGGAAAAATTATGTGAAGGCTGTAGGAGGAGATGTAGCTTATGATACTCCTTGGGAAGAATTCAAAACAATGTTAATCAACGAGTATTGTCCAAGGAACGAGGTTAGGAAGTTGGAAGATGAATTACGAAGCCTGAAGGTTGTTGGTACTGAAATCACCAACTACAATCAGCGATTCATGGAATTAGTTTTGCTATGTCCTGAATTGGTTCCAACCGAAGAACGGAAGATTGAAATGTACAAAGATGGTTTGCCCAAAAAGGTCAAGGCAAATGTTACAGCATCGAAACCTAAGACAATTCATGAAGCTATAACCATGGCAAACGAGCTAATGGATCAGGTCATCATGGATAAGAAAGCATCCAATACTGATGTGAAGGTATCAGGTAACAAAAGAAAGTGGAATGGAAATTATGATCGGGGTAACCAACAACAATCTTTTAAGAAACAAGAAATCACGCAAGGTGCGGGTAGTGGTTTAAGCTTTGGTTACAAAGGACAAAATCCTTTATGTAACCGATGCCACAAACATCACTCTGGCTACTGTAATGTGGTATGCAACAAATGTAATCGAAAGGGTCATCTTGCTGAAGATTGTAGGGCTCTCGTTACAAATACAAATGGTACCAAGACTCCTGCCACCAATGCAAATAGAACTGCTTTGGCTACCGTTACTTGTTTTGGGTGTGGAAAACAGGGTCATTATAAGAGCCAGTGCCCGAATCCAGAGAAGAATATCGGACCTGCACGTGGGAGAGCATTTGTTATTAATGCTAGAGAGGCATGTGAAGACCCGGAGCTTGTTACGGGTACGTTTACCATTAATAACTTATCCGCATCTATTATATTTGATACTGGTGCTGATAGAAGTTACGTGTGTAGAGACTTTCATGCTAAATTGAATTGTTCATCATTACCTCTAGATGCTAAGTACATGATTGAGTTAGCTAATGGTAAATTAATTAAAGCCGATAAAATTTGCCGCGATTGTAAAATAAATTTAGCCGGAGAAACATTTAAAATTGACTTGATACCCGTAGAATTAGGAAGTTTTGATGTAATAGTCGGCATGGACTGGATGTCCAAAGTAGGAGCTGAAGTTGTGTGTGCCAAGAAGGCAATTCGCATTCCTTGTAAGGATAAAATGCCGGTGATGATTTATGGAGAGAAGGGTAACTCAAAGCTAAAACTCATTAGCTGTTTGAAAGCAAAGAAGTGTTTAGAAAAGGGATGTTATGCTATTCTAGCACATGTTAATAAAGTCGAAAAGAAAGAAAAAGAGAAGTGCATCAACGACGTGCCTGTGGCAAGAGATTTTCCTGAAGTTTTTCCGGAAGAGTTGCCGGGATTACCTCCATTTAGATCTGTAGAATTTCAAATAGATTTGGTACCAGGAGCTGCACCAGTGACTCGTGCTCCATATAGACTTGCACCGTCCGAGTTAAAAGAACTTCAAAGTCAGTTAAAAGAATTACTGGACCGTGGATTCATACGACCAAGCACTTCACCGTGGGGAGCTCCAATTTTGTTTGTTAAGAAGAAAGATGGATCTTTTAGGATGTGTATAGATTATCGTGAATTAAATAAGTTAACTATCAAGAATCGGTATCCACTACCGAGAATTGATGACTTATTTGATCAACTGCAAGGATCATGTGTTTATTCGAAAATCGACCTAAGATCGGGTTATCATCAATTACGTGTCAAAGAAGAGGACATTCCGAAAACTGCTTTTCGGACACGTTATGGTCATTACGAATTTTTGGTCATGCCGTTTGGATTGACGAATGCGCCAGCTGTATTCATGGACCTCATGAATCGAGTTTGTAGTCCATATTTAGATAAGTTTGTTATCGTTTTCATTGATGATATTCTTATCTATTCCAAGAGTGAGCAAGAGCATGAACAGCATTTAAGGTTGATATTAGAGTTGTTGAGAAAAGAACAGCTATATGCTAAATTTTCTAAATGTGCTTTCTGGTTGAAAGAAGTGCAATTTCTTGGCCACGTTGTTAGTAGCAAAGGAATTCAGGTTGATCCAGCAAAAATTGAAGCCATTGAAAAATGGGAGACTCCTAAGACACCAATGCAGATACGCCAATTTTTGGGTTTAGCCGGTTATTATAGAAGGTTTATTCAAGATTTTTCCCGAATAGCTAAGCCGTTGACAGCGTTAACGCAAAAAGGAAAGAAATATGAATGGACTTCTGAGCAGGAGAGTGCATTTCAATTACTGAAGAAGAAGTTAACGACGGCGCCTATTTTATCGTTACCGGAAGGGAACGATGATTTTGAAATATATTGTGACGCTTCGCGACAAGGTTTTGGTTGCGTTCTTATGCAACGGAAGAAAGTTATTGCATACGCATCCCGACAATTAAAGATTCATGAGCGGAATTATACGACGCATGATCTAGAACTGGGAGCAGTCGTGTTTGCATTGAAGATATGGAGACACTACTTGTATGGGGTTAAATGCACTGTGTTTACTGATCATAAAAGCCTTCAACATATTTTCGATCAAAAACAGCTGAACATGAGGCAACGTAGGTGGGTTGAGTTAATAAACGACTATGATTGTGAAATTCGTTATCATCCCGGGAAAGCGAATGTGGTGGCTGACGCATTAAGCAGAAAGGAACGAGAACCAATTCGAGTACGAGCGATGAACATAAAAATTCGCATGAATCTCAACTCACAAATCAAAGAAGTTCAACGAGAAGCACTTACTAAAGAAAACATAAGAAATGAAATAATGAAGAAGTATGAGAAGCAACTCGTTATACGGGAAGATGGAATTCGATATTTTGCAAATCGTATTTGGGTACCGAAGTTGGGTGGATTAAGGAAGTTGATATTGAACGAGGCACATAAGACAAGATACTCGATACATCCTGGAGTTGGAAAGATGTACCAAGATCTTAAGACACATTATTGGTGGCCTAATTTAAAGACAGACGTTGCAACATATGTTGGGGAGTGTTTAACTTGTTCCAAAGTCAAAGCAGAACACCAAAAGCCATCAGGGTTACTTCAACAACCAGAAATCCCAGAATGGAAATGGGATGGTATTACCATGGATTTCATCACGAAGTTACCAAAGACTGCCTGGGGATACGACACCATTTGGGTAATTGTTGATCGTCTCACCAAGTCTGCACATTTCTTGCCTATAAAGGAAACGGATAGAATGGAGAAACTGTTACGATTATATATAAAGGAAATTGTTTCAAGGCATGGAATACCTATTTCCATTATATCCGATCGTGATAGTAGATTTACCTCAAAGTTCTGGCAATCACTACAGGAGGCACTAGGAACTCGTTTGGATATGAGTACCGCATATCATCCGCAAACGGACGGGCAGAGTGAAAGAATAATTCAGACTCTTGAAGACATGCTCAGGGCATGTGTGATCGATTTTGGAAACGGATGGGATAAGTATTTACCGTTAGCAGAATTCTCGTATAATAATAGTTATCATGCGAGCATTAAAGCTGCACCATTCGAAGCATTGTATGGAAGGAAGTGTAGATCTCCTATCTGTTGGAATGAAGTAGGAGATCGACAATTAACTGGTCCCGAGATCATACACGAAACGACTGAGAAGATAGTACAAATTAAGGAGAGATTGAAAACAGCCCGTAGTCGCCAAAAGAGCTACGCCGATGTCCGAAGGAAACCATTAGAGTTTCAGATTGGTGACATGGTTATGCTAAAGGTGTCACCTTGGAAAGGTGTGATACGTTTTGGAAAAAGGGGTAAACTGAACCCAAGGTATGTAGGCTCGTTCAAGATCATCGAACGCATTGGACCGGTAGCTTATCGACTCGAGTTACCGCAACAACTCACCGGAGTACATAATACTTTTCACGTCTCAAACCTTAAGAAGTGTCTTGCAAAGGAAGACCTCACCATTCCTCTTGAAGAAATCCATGTCGACGAGAAACTACAATTCATCGAAGAACCAATCGAAATCATGGATCGTGAAGTTAAACAGCTCAAGCAGAGCAACATACCGATCGTTAAGGTTTGTTGGAGTGCTAGAAGAGGTCCCGAGTTTACTTGGGAACGAGAGGATCAGATGAAACAAAAGTATCCACACTTGTTTCTCAATGACGCAAAATAGGTACAATTTTAAAATTTCGGGACGAAATTTATTTAACGGGGAGGTAATGTAACGACCCGCACTTTTTCGATCGTTCTATACTTATAAGATTAATATTTACATAAATTAAACCTTACCAACATGATAAACAATCCAAATTGTTGAGATTTATGTTTCCGAAAAGAGTTTTACACAACGTTTGACCGTCTAGTTTGACCGATGATATCACGAACCATACAATATATGATAATTATACGTTTGTGTATATATATGTATATATACATATTTAACATGATTAATGAATGTTTTAATATCTTATTTTGTATTAATAACAATAAGTTATAAGTATATTTTGAAACTACTAACTTAAGTTTTCAAAACGATAACCATACGTAACGTTAATTGACATAAATACTTATAATCTATAATGTTTATACATATATCGTATAAGTAATGTATTTAATCACTTTTAAGAACTTAAATACATAAAACCATATACGTGTATTCACAAAAGATAGCTATATTTGAATCCTCATTCCATTTTTCACAAAATTTCTATACGTATATCTAGAGTATTTGTACTCGTATCATACCTAGCTTCTATATGTATTTACTATTGGTATATACACATCAAATCACCACCAACCAGCCCTTGTTCAATGCCTTATGTATAAGGTAATTGCTTTTGTATGATTGTTTGACAAATACACAAGATTACAAGCTTAAAATTTTTTCCTTTCCCGCCCCCCCCTAAATCACGTTTTTAAGGAGGATCATGTATCCTCATTTTGATTCAACTTTCACTTCCATTTTCTAGCTAAAACACACACTCTTTCTTAACCCTTAAAATCCATAACCATTCAGCAAGAAACCATGAAGATCTAGCCATAGAAACAAGCCTTAATCACCATAAGAAAACCCTTACAAAAACACTTCAAGAATCCTTTCCAAGAACACAAACTTACTTCCAATCTTTCATCCAATTTCATCACCCTTTTGGTTCTAGGTTCTTACTCCTCTTTTACAACAATCTTGTCCAAGTAACTTGAGGTAGTAACTTTGTTCATAACCTTATTCGATTCATATATATATAGCTATCTTATTTTATGGTATAAAATTTTAACAACAAGAACATAGTTTGAATGTTTTCAAACTTGTTTGCAAACTAAATAGATCCTTCTAACTTAACTTTTAAAATACTTCAAGACCTGTAATATAACTTAAATATATGCTAATTTAACAAGGTATAACTTGGTTTTTCAAAGAACACCTTAAAAACTGTTTTTACGACGTCGGAGTGCAACCGGGGGCTGTTTTGGGTTGGATAATTAAAAACCATCTTAAACTTTGAATTGGAGGTTTATTTTTTGGAAAAATGATTTTTACTATGAATACGATAACACATAAAAATTTCATGATTTAACTCAAAGTATAAATATTTTTAGAAAAATAATCATTTAAGGTTGTTTACATGATGGAAAATGATTAACTTCATAAGTTTCACTAAAGTTTGACCTATGACCTGTGATTTCGAATACAAACTAAGGTATTTACAGTTCATAGTCTTAAAGAGGGACTCGATCCAAGGAAGTTGCAAGTTGAACCAACAAAAACGGAGTTGTAACGAAGAAACTACGACCAAAACAAAATCGGATATCCAAGACTAGTTTAGCTACGAAAATAATTGGAGAAAATTAAATAAATCACATCTTTTTAAAATAACATGATATTTTATATATATGTACTCATAATTTAATTTTATATGGTTCAGGATCACCCGTAAACAATACGAGAAGATTAATCATAAGATCCCATGATTGTACGCAACACGTCATTTGACAACACCGGTACTTTATGTACGCAACACGTCATTTGACAACACCGGTACCGTGGGTCAAGATTAATCTCGACCAATACATATACGATGGGGGTTTTATTTATTTCGTTGGGGGTTTATTAAACACCTAAAAATGAACCATTTAAAATTGAATTACTAACATCGGACTGCTAACTACGGACTAAGGAATTATTAAAAGTATTAAAAGTATTAAAAGTATATATATGTGACGATTGTTTAAAAAGAAAAGGTATTGATATATTATATATGGATAGGTTCGTGATATCAATCGGAGACCAAGTCAAAATTTCATATCTTCAAGACGAAAGTGAGTATATAGTCCCACTTTTAAACTCTAAATATTTCGGGATGAGAATACATGTATTTTATGTTTTACATTATGGACACAAGTAAGTGAAAAATATATTCTACGTTGAGTTGTACCACTGGCATACTTCCCTGTAGCTTGGTAACTAATATTTACAGCGGTATTGTAAACGTGAATCCTGTTGATAGATCTATCGGGCCTGACAACCCCAACCGGACTGGACGACCAGTATTCAACGGTTGCACAGTACTTCGTTTCGTGACTACACTTGGTACGGTGTAGTAAGATTTCATAATAAAGGGAATATGCGACGTGATTAAATGTTAAGTATGGTTACCAAGTGCTCAACCACTTAGAATATTTTTATTAAAATGTTTATATGTGAAATCTTGTGGTCTATATATATATTGCTGCCGGCATTAAACCTATATCTCACCAACTTTATGTTGACGTTTTAAACATGTCTATTCTCAGGTGATAACTAGAAGCTTCCGCTGCAACATGTTGAATTTAAACAAGATCTTGAGTATGCATATTTGTGTCAAAAATAAAACTGCATATCGGAGGATTTGTAATGTAAAATATGCTAGAAATTGTATTGTTATCATCACATGTAAAGTTTGTAAGTCTAAGATTATCGCTAAACGATAATCATCTTTTTATTGTCTAAAGCTTGTATTAAAATAAGAGTTATGGTTTGTAATGTAAAATAAATGCAGTTGTTCTTTTAAAAATGTCGCATATAGAGGTCAATACCTCGCAATGAAATCATACGTTATCTAACTCGTTCTTATGGTTAAGGACGGGTTATGACAGTTCCCTAATTCTTAGATTACCAGACTTAATAAAAAGGGGCATATTCGATTTCGATAATTCAACCATAGAATGTAGTTTCACGTACTTGTGTCTATTTTGTAAATCATTTATAAAACCTGCATGTATTCTCATCCCAAAAATATTAGATTTTAAAAGTGGGACTATAACTCACTTTCACAGATTTTTACTTCGTCGGGAAGTAAGACTTGGCCACTGGTTGATTCACGAACCTATAACAATATATACATATATATCAAAGTATGTTCAAAATATATTTACAACACTTTTAATATATTTTGATGTTTTTAGTTTATTAAGTCAGCTGTCCTCGTTAGTAACCTACAACTAGTTGTCCACAGTTAGATGTACATAAATAAATCGATAAATATTATCTTGAATCAATCCACGACCCAGTGTATACGTATCTCAGTATTGATCACAACTCAAACTAAATATATTTTGGAATCAACCTCAACCCTGTATAGCTAACTCCAACATTCACATATAGAGTGTCTATGGTTGTTCCGAAATATATATAGATGTGCCGACGTGATAGGTCGAAACATTGTATACGTGTCTATGGTATCTCAAGATTACATAATATACAATACAAGTTGATTAAGTTATGGTTGGAATAGATTTGTTACCAATTTTCACGTAGCTAAAATGAGAAAAATTATCCAATCTTGTTTTACCCATAACTTCTTCATTTTAAATCCGTTTTGAGTGAATAAAATTGCTATGGTTTCATATTGAACCCTATTTTATGAATCTAAACAGAAAAAGTATAGGTTTATTGTCGGAAAAATAAGTTACAAGTCGTTTTTGTAAAGGTAGTCATTTCAGTCGAAAGAACGACGTCTAGATGACCATTTTAGAAAACATACTTCCACTTTGAGTTTAACCATAATTTTTGGATATAGTTTCATGTTCATAATAAAAATCATTTTCTCAGAATAACAACTTTTAAATCAAAGTTTATCATAGTTTTTAATTAACTAACCCAAAACAGCCCGCGGTGTTACTACGACGGCGTAAATCCGGTTTTACGGTGTTTTTCGTGTTTCCAGGTTTTAAATCATTAAGTTAGCATATCATATAGATATATAACATGTTTTTAGTTTATTTTAAAAGTCAAGTTAGAAGGATTAACTTTTGTTTGCGAACAAGTTTAGAATTAACTAAACTATGTTCTAGTGATTACAAGTTTAAACCTTCGAATAAGATAGCTTTATATGTATGAATCGAATGATGTTATGAACATCATTACTACCTTAAGTTCCTTGGATAAACCTACTGGAAAATAGAAAAATGGATCTAGCTTCAATGGATCCTTGGATGGCTCGAAGTTCTTGAAGCAGAATCATGACACGAAAACAAGTTCAAGTAAGATCATCACTTGAAATAAGATTGTTATAGTTATAGAAATTGAACCAAAGTTTGAATATGATTATTACCTTGTATTAGAATGATAACCTACTGTAAGAAACAAAGATTTCTTGAGGTTGGATGATCACCTTACAAGATTGGAAGTGAGCTAGCAAACTTGAAAGTATTCTTGATTTTATGTAACTAGAACTTGTAGAATTTATGAAGAACACTTAGAACTTGAAGATAGAACTTGAGAGAGATCAATTAGATGAAGAAAATTGAAGAATTAAAGTGTTTGTAGGTGTTTTTGGTCGTTGGTGTATGGATTAGATATAAAGGATATGTTATTTTGTTTTCATGTAAATAAGTCATGAATGATTACTCATATTTTTGTAATTTTATGAGATATTTCATGCTAGTTGCCAAATGATGGTTCCCACATGTGTTAGGTGACTCACATGGGCTGCTAAGAGCTGATCATTGGAGTGTATATACCAATAGTACATACATCTAAAAGCTGTGTATTGTACGAGTACGAATACGGGTGCATACGAGTAGAATTGTTGATGAAAATGAACGAGGATGTAATTGTAAGCATTTTTGTTAAGTAGAAGTATTTTGATAAGTGTCTTGAAGTCTTTCAAAAGTGTATGAATACATATTAAAACACTACATGTATATACATTTTAACTGAGTCGTTAAGTCATCGTTAGTCGTTACATGTAAATGTTGTTTTGAAACCTTTAGGTTAACGATCTTGTTAAATGTTGTTAACCCAATGTTTATAATATCAAAAGAGATTTTAAATTATTATATTATCATGATATTATGATGTACGAATATCTCTTAATATGATATATATACATTAAATGTCGTTACAACGATAATCGTTATATATATGTCTCGTTTCAAAATCATTAAATTAGTAGTCTTGTTTTTACATATGTAGTTCATTGTTAATATAATTAATGATATGTTTACTTATCATAATATCATGTTAACTATATATATAACCATATATATGTCATCATATAGTTTTTACAAGTTTTAACGTTCGTGAATCACCGGTCAACTTGGGTGGTCAATTGTCTATATGAAACCTATTTCAATTAATCAAGTCTTAACAAGTTTGATTGCTTAACATGTTGGAAACATTTAATCATGTAAATATCAATCTCAATTAATATATATAAACATGGAAAAGTTCGGGTCACTACAGTACCTACCCGTTAAATAAATTTCGTCCCGAAATTTTAAGCTGTTGAAGGTGTTGACGAATCTTCTGGAAATAGATGCGGGTATTTCTTCTTCATCTGATCTTCACGCTCCCAGGTGAACTCGGTTCCTCTACGAGCATTCCATCGAACCTTAACAATTGGTATCTTGTTTTGCTTAAGTCTTTTAACCTCACGATCCATTATTTCGACGGGTTCTTCGATGAATTGAAGTTTTTCGTTGATTTGGATTTCATCTAACGGAATAGTGAGATCTTCTTTAGCAAAACATTTCTTCAAATTCGAGACGTGGAAAGTGTTATGTACAGCCGCGAGTTGTTGAGGTAACTCAAGTCGGTAAGCTACTGGTCCGACACGATCAATAATCTTGAATGGTCCAATATACCTTGGATTTAATTTCCCTCGTTTACCAAATCGAACAACACCTTTCCAAGGTGCAACTTTAAGCATGACCATCTCTCCAATTTCAAATTCTATATCTTTTCTTTTAATGTCAGCATAGCTCTTTTGTCGACTTTGGGCGGTTTTCAACCGTTGTTGAATTTGGATGATCTTCTCGGTAGTTTCTTGTATAATCTCCGGACCCGTAATCTGTCTATCCCCCACTTCACTCCAACAAATCGGAGACCTGCACTTTCTACCATAAAGTGCTTCAAACGGCGCCATCTCAATGCTTGAATGGTAGCTGTTGTTGTAGGAAAATTCTGCTAACGGTAGATGTCGATCCCAACTGTTTCTGAAATCAATAACACATGCTCGTAGCATGTCTTCAAGCGTTTGTATTGTCCTTTCACTCTGCCCATCAGTTTGTGGATGATAGGCAGTACTCATGTCTAGACGAGTTCCTAATGCTTGCTGTAATGTCTGCCAGAATCTTGAAATAAATCTGCCATCCCTATCAGAGATAATAGAGACTGGTATTCCATGTCTGGAGATGACTTCCTTCAAATACAGTCGTGCTAACTTCTCCATCTTGTCATCTTCTCTTATTGGCAGGAAGTGTGCTGATTTGGTGAGACGATCAACTATTACCCAAATAGTATCAAAACCACTTGCAGTCCTTGGCAATTTAGTGATGAAATCCATGGTAATGTTTTCCCATTTCCATTCCGGGATTTCGGGTTGTTGAAGTAGACCTGATGGTTTCTGATGCTCAGCTTTGACCTTAGAACACGTCAAACATTCTCCTACGTATTTAGCAACATCGACTTTCATACCCGGCCACCAAAAATGTTTCTTGATATCCTTGTACATCTTCCCCGTTCCAGGATGTATTGGGTATCTGGTTTTATGAGCTTCTCTAAGTACCATTTCTCTCATATCCCCAAATTTTGGTACCCAAATCCTTTCAGCCCTATACCGGGTTCCGTCTTCCCGAATATTAAGATGCTTCTCCGATCCTTTGGGTATTTCATCCTTTCAGCCTCCTTTATTTGAGTAGTAAGGTTATTATGAATCATTATATTCATAGATTTTACTCGAATGGGTTCTCTATCCTTCCTGCTCAAGGCATCGGCTACCACATTTGCCTTCCCCGGGTGGTAACGAATCTCAAAGTCGTAATCATTCAACAATTCAATCCACCTACGCTGCCTCATATTCAGTTGTTTCTGATTAAATATGTGTTGAAGACTTTTGTGGTCGGTATATATAATACTTTTAACCCCATATAAGTAGTGCCTCCATGTCTTTAATGCAAAAACAACTGCGCCTAATTCCAAATCATGCGTCGTATAATTTTGTTCGTGAATCTTCAATTGTCTAGACACATAAGCAATCACCTTCGTTCGTTGCATTAATACACAATCGAGACCTTGCTTTGATGCGTCACAATAAATCACAAAATCATCATTCCCTTCAGGCAATGACAATATAGGTGCCGTAGTTAGCTTTTTCTTCAATATTTGAAATGCTTTCTCTTGTTCATCATTCCATTCAAATTTCTTCCCTTTATGCGTTAATGCAGTCAAGGGTTTTGCTATTCTGGAAAAGTCTTGGATGAACCTTCTGTAGTAACCAGCTAGTCCTAAAAACTGGCGTATGTGTTTCGGAGTTTTCGGGGTTTCCCACTTTTCAACAGTTTCTATCTTTGCCGGATCCACCTTAATACCTTCTTTGTTCACTATGTGACCGAGGAATTGAACTTCTTCCAACCAAAATGCACACTTTGAAAACTTAGCGTACAATTCTTTCTTCCTCAATACTTCTAACACCTTTCTCAAATGTTCACCGTGTTCTTGGTCATTCTTTGAGTAAATAAGTATGTCATCAATGAAAACAATGACAAACTTGTCAAGGTATGGTCCACACACTCGGTTCATAAGGTCCATGAACACAGCTGGTGCATTAGTTAAACCAAATGGCATGACCATAAACTCGTAATGACCGTAACGTGTTCTGAAAGCAGTCTTTGGAATATCATCTTCTTTCACCCGCATTTGATGATACCCGGAACGTAAGTCAATCTTTGAATAAACAGACGAGCCTTGTAGTTGATCAAATAAGTCATCGATTCTCGGTAGTGGGTAGCGGTTCTTGATGGTAAGTTTGTTCAACTCTCGGTAGTCGATACACAACCTGAATGTACCATCTTTCTTCTTGACAAACAAAACAGGAGCTCCCCACGGTGATGTGCTTGGTCGAATGAAACCACGCTCTAAAAGTTCTTGTAATTGGCTTTGCAGTTCTTTCATCTCGCTGGGTGCGAGTCTGTAAGGAGCACGAGCTATTGGTGCAGCTCCTGGTACAAGATCTATTTGAAATTCAACGGATCGATGTGGGGGTAATCCCGGTAATTCTTTCGGAAATACATCGGGAAATTCTTTTGCAATGGGAACATCATTGATGCTCTTTTCTTCAGTTTGTACTTTCTCGACGTTTGCTAGAACAGCATAGCAACCTTTTCTTATTAGTTTTTGTGCCTTCAAATTACTAATAAGATGTAGCTTCGTGTTGCCCTTTTCTCCGTACACCATTAAGGGTTTTCCTTTTTCTCGTATAATGCGAATTGCATTTTTGTAACAAACGATCTCTGCTTTCACTTCTTTCAACCAGTCCATACCGATTATCACATCAAAACTCCCTAACTCTACTGGTATCAAATTAATCTTAAATGTTTCGCTAACCAGTTTAATTTCTCGATTCCGACATATATTATCTGCTGAAATTAATTTACCATTTGCTAATTCGAGTAAAAATTTACTATCCAAAGGCGTCAATGGACAACTTAATTTAGCACAAAAATCTCTACTCATATAGCTTCTTTCCGCACCCGAATCAAATAAAACGTAAGCAGATTTATTGTCAATAAGAAATGTACCCGTAACAAGCTCTGAGTCTTCCTGTGCCTCTGCCGCATTAATATTGAAAACTCTTCCGCGGCCTTGTCCATTCGTGTTCTCCTGGTTCGGGAAATTTCTAATAATGTGGCCCGGTTTTCCACATTTATAACAAACTACATTGGCATAACTTGCTCCGACACTACTTGCTCCGCCATTACTCGTTCTGACACCATTTGTTCCTTTCGTTCTATTAACCCCTGGTCCGTAGACCTCACACTTCGCCGCGCTATGACCATTTCTTTTACACTTGTTGCAAAATTTGGTGCAGAACCCCGAGTGATACTTTTCACACCTTTGGCATAGCTGCTTCTGATTGTTGTTGTTGTTGCGGTTATTATTGTTGTTGGGATGATTGTTGTAGTTGCTGCTGCTGCTGTTGTTGTTGTTGTTGTTGTTGTTGTTGTTGTTGTTGGGCCGTTTGTTGTAGTTGCGATTGATGTTGCGATTGCTGAGATAATTGTTGCGATTATTGTTGTAATTGCTGCTGTTGTTGTATTGGTGATTCTTATCACCGTTTTCCTCCCACTTTCTTTTGACTTGCTTCACATTGGCCTCTTCAGCAGTCTGTTCTTTAATTCTTTCTTCAATCTGGTTCACTAGTTTGTGAGCCATTCTACATGCCTGTTGTATGGAGGCGGGCTCGTGTGAACTTATATCTTCTTGGATTCTTTCCGGTAATCCTTTCACAAACGCGTCGATCTTCTCTTCCTCATCTTCGAATGCTCCCGGACACAATAGGCACAATTCTGTGAATCGTCTTTCGTACGTGGTAATATCAAATCCTTGGGTTCGTAACCCTCTAAGTTCTGTCTTGAGCTTATTGACCTCGGTTCTGGGACTGTACTTCTCGTTCATCAAGTGCTTGAATGCTGACCACGGTAGTGCGTACGCATCGTCTTATCCCACTTGCTCTAGATAGGTATTCCACCATGTTAACGCAGAACCTGTGAAGGTATGCGTAGCGTACTTCACTTTGTCCTCTTCAGTACACTTACTTATGGAAAACACCGATTCGACCTTCTCGGTCCACCGTTTCAATCCGATCGGTCCTTCGGTTCCATCAAATTCCAAAGGTTTGCAGGCAGTAAATTCTTTGTAGGTGCATCCTACACGATTTCCTGTACTGCTAGATCCAAGGTTATTGTTGGTATGTAGCGCAGCCTGTACTGCGGCTATGTTTGAAGCTAGAAAAGTACGGAATTCCTCTTCATTCATATTCACGGTGTGTCGAGTAGTCGGTGCCATTTCCTTCAAAATAGTCAAATGGAACAAGTTAATCATACAGAATATTAAGAGTAGTTAATAGTATTTCGTAGCATAATATGAACTCATTTATAAAAGCTTTTTCTTCATATTAGCATTTTATAAGTTTAAATTCGGGTAGTACCTACCCGTTAAGTTCATACTTAGTAGCTAATATACAATTCAACTACTACAATTCTATATGAAAAACTGATTATAATAATATTTCGCGTTCAAACTTTTACACAATATTTTACAAACTTACAATACCGCTTATTTTACATATAGCATGAAATATAGCACACAATAAATTTGATACAAGATGGTTGTGAAGATAATTCTAGCTAGTACACAAGTCGTTCAGCAAAGGCAATAAAGACACGTAATTCATACGTCCAGAAACAAGTCATGCATTCTGGTTTTACTAGGATTACTTCCCATCCTTGGTCTTGTGGAACATAACCGTTATGGCCGTTGATAAGACAGCGTGTTGTAACGTCGTCAAAGGGGCGAGGGTTACGTAATGTCCAACAGTCCCGTAACAATCTAAAAATCTCATTTCTTACCCCAATTACCGACTCCGTCACTTGTGGGAACGTTTTGTTTAATAGTTGTAGCCCGATGTTCTTGTTCTCACTTTTGTGAGAAGCGAACATTACTAATCCGTAAGCATAACATGCTTCTTTATGTTGCATGTTAGCCGCTTTTTCTAAATCACGAAGTCCAATATTCGGATATATTGAGTCAAAATAATTTCTTAACCCATTGCGTAAAATAGCATTTGGGTTCCCCGCAATATATGCGTCAAAGTAAACACATCGTAACTTATGGATTTCCCAATGTGATATCCCCCATCTTTCGAACGAAAGCCTTTTATAAACCAAGGCATTCTTGGAACGTTCTTCGAATGTCTTACAAACTGATCTCGCCTTAAATAGTTGTGCTGAAGAATTCTGACCGACTCTAGACAAGATTTCATCAATCATGTCTCCGGGTAGGTCTCTTAAAATATTGGGTTGTCTATCCATTTTGTGTTTTTATACTGTAAAATAGACAAGAGTTAGATTCATAAAAAAAATACTTATTAATACAAGCAATTTTTACATATATCATAAAGCATAAGCACACTATATTACATATATTACACCACATGAATACAACTATCTTATTCCGACTCGCTTGTTTCTTCTTCTTCGGTTTTGGTTCGTTTTGCCAAGTTTCTAGGGATATATGATGTTCCCCTAATACGAGCCGTAATTTTCCACACTGGTTTAGAAAAACCTGGTGGTTTAGAGGTTCCCGGGTCATTGTTACAACTTAAGGACTTCGGGGGTTGACGATACATATAAAGTTCATCGGGGTTGGAATTAGATTTCTCTATTTTTATGCCCTTTCACTTATTATTTTCTTTTGCCTTTTTAAATTCAGTTGGGGTAATTTCTATAACATCATCGGAATTCTCGTCGGAATCCGATTCATCGGAGAATTGGTAATCCTCCCAATATTTTGCTTCCTTGGCGAAAACACCATTGACCATAATTAACCTTGGTCGGTTGGTTGAGGATTTTCTTTTACTTAATCGTTTTATTATTTCCCCCACCGGTTCTATTTCTTCATCCGGTTCCGATTCTTCTTCCGGTTCCGATTCTTCTTCCGGTTCCGACTCTTCTTCAGGTTCCTCTTCGGGAACTTGTGAATCAGTCCACGAATCATTCCAATTTACATTTGACTCTTCATTATTATTAGGTGAGTCAATGGGACTTGTTCTAGAGGTAGACATCTATCACATAATATCAAACGCGTTAAGAGATTAATATATCACATTATATTCACATGTGAAAAATATATAGTTTCCAACAAAATTTGTTAAGCAATCATTTTTCAAGTAAACAAGGTCGAAGTCCAGACTCACTAATGCATCCTAACAAACTCGATAAGACACACTAATGCAAAATTCTGGTTCTCTAAGACCAACGCTCGGATACCAACTGAAATGTCCCGTTCTTATTGATTAAAAACGTTCCATATTAATTGATTTCGTTGCGAGGTTTTGACCTCTATATGAGACGTTTTTCCAAGACTGCATTCATTTTAAAACAAACCATAACCTTTATTTCATCAATAAAGGTTTAAAAAGCTTTACGTAGATTATCAAATAATGATAATCTAAAATATCCTGTTTACACACGACCATTACATAATGGTTTACAATACAAATATGTTACAACAAAATAAGTTTCTTGAATGCAGTTTTTACACAATATCTTACAAGCATGGACTTCAAATCTCGTCCTTATTTAAGTATGCGACAGCGGAATCTCTTAATAATCACCTGAGAATAAACATGCTTAAAACGTCAACAAAAATGTTGGTGAGTTATAGGTTTAACCTATATATATCAAATCATAATAATAGACCACAAGATTTCATATTTTAATACACATCCCATACATAGAGATAAAAGTCATTCATATGGTGAACACCTGGTAACCGACATTAACAAGATGCATATATAAGAATATCCCCATCATTTCCGGGACACCCTTCGGATATGATATAAATTTCGAAGTACTAAAGCATCCGGTACTTTGGATGGGGTTTGTTAGACCCAAAAGATCTATCTTTAGGATTCGCGTCAATTAGGGTGTCTGTTCCCTAATTCATAGATTACCAGACTTAATAAAAAGGGGCATATTTGATTTCGATAATTCAACCATAGAATGTAGTTTCACGTACTTGTGTCTATTTTGTAAATCATTTGTAAAACCTGCATGTATTCTCATCCCAAAAATATTAGATTTTAAAAGTGGGACTATAACTCACTTTCACAGATTTTTACTTCGTCGGGAAGTAAGACTTGGCCACTGGTTGATTCACGAACCTATAACAATATATACATATATATCAAAGTATGTTCAAAATATATTTACAACACTTTTAATATATTTTGATGTTTTTAGTTTATTAAGTCAGCTGTCCTCGTTAGTAACCTACAACTAGTTATCCACAGTTAGATGTACATAAATAAATCGATAAATATTATCTTGAATCAATCCACGACCCAGTGTATACGTATCTCAGTATTGATCACAACTCAAACTATATATATTTTAGAATCAACCTCAACCCTGTATAGCTAACTCCAACATTCACATATAGAGTGTCTATAGTTGTTCCGAAATATATATAGATGTGTCGACATGATAGGTCGAAACATTGTATACGTGTCTATGGTATCTCAAGATTACATAATATACAATACAAGTTGATTAAGTTATGGTTGGAATAGATTTGTTACCAATTTTCACGTAGCTAAAATGAGAAAAATTATCCAATCTTGTTTTACCAATAACTTCTTCATTTTAAATCCGTTTTGAGTGAATCAAATTGCTATGGTTTCATATTGAACCCTATTTTATGAATCTAAACAGAAAAAGTATAGGTTTATAGTCCGAAAAATAAGTTACAAGTCGTTTTTGTAAAGGTAGTCATTTCAGTCGAAAGAACGACGTCTAGATGACCATTTTAGAAAACATACTTCCACTTTGAGTTTAACCATAATTTTTGGATATAGTTTCATGTTCATAATAAAAATCATTTTCTCAGAATAACAACTTTTAAATCAAAGTTTATCATAGTTTTTAATTAACTAACCCAAAACAGCCCGCGGTGTTACTACGACGGCGTAAATCCGGTTTTACGGTGTTTTTCGTGTTTCCAGGTTTTAAATCATTAAGTTAGCATATCATATAGATATAGAACATGTGTTTAGTTTATTTTAAAAGTCAAGTTAGAAGGATTAACTTTTGTTTGCGAACAAGTTTAGAATTAACTAAACTATGTTCTAGTGATTACAAGTTTAAACCTTCGAATAAGATAGCTTTATATGTATGAATCGAATGATGTTATGAACATCATTACTACCTTAAGTTCCTTGGATAAACCTACTGGAAAAGAGAAAAATGGATCTAGCTTCAATGGATCCTTGGATGGCTCGAAGTTCTTGAAGCAGAATCATGACACGAAAACAAGTTCAAGTAAGATCATCACTTGAAATAAGATTGTTATAGTTATAGAAATTGAACCAAAGTTTGAATATGATTATTACCTTGTATTAGAATGATAACCTACTGTAAGAAACAAAGATTTCTTGAGGTTGGATGATCACCTTACAAGATTGGAAGTGAGCTAGCAAACTTGAAAGTATTCTTGATTTTATGTAACTAGAACTTGTAGAATTTATGAAGAACACTTAGAACTTGAAGATAGAACTTGAGAGAGATCAATTAGATGAAGAAAATTGAAGAATGAAAGTGTTTGTAGGTGTTTTTGGTCGTTGGTGTATGGATTAGATATAAAGGATATGTTATTTTGTTTTCATGTAAATAAGTCATGAATGATTACTCATATTTTTGTAATTTTATGAGATATTTCATGCTAGTTTCCAAATGATGGTTCCCACATGTGTTAGGTGACTCACATGGGCTGCTAAGAGCTGATCATTGGAGTGTATATACCAATAGTACATACATCTAAAAGCTGTGTATTGTACGAGTACGAATACGGGTGCATACGAGTAGAATTGTTGATGAAACTGAACGAGGATGTAATTGTAAGCATTTTTGTTAAGTAGAAGTATTTTGATAAGTGTCTTGAAGTCTTTCAAAAGTGTATGAATACATATTAAAACACTACATGTATATACATTTTAACTGAGTCGTTAAGTCATCGTTAGTCGTTATATGTAAATGTTGTTTTGAAACCTTTAGGTTAACGATCTTGTTAAATGTTGTTAACCCAATGTTTATAATATCAAAAGAGATTTTAAATTATTATATTATCATGATATTATGATGTACGAATATCTCTTAATATGATATATATACATTAAATGTCGTTACAATGATAATCATTACATATATGTCTCGTTTCAAAATCATTAAGTTAGTAGTCTTGTTTTTACATATGTAGTTCATTGTTAATATAATTAATGATATGTTTACTTATCATAATATCATGTTAACTATATATATAACCATATATATGTCATCATATAGTTTTTACAAGTTTTAACGTTCGTGAATCACCGGTCAACTTGGGTGGTCAATTGTGTATATGAAACCTATTTCAATTAATCAAGTCTTAACAAGTTTGATTGCTTAACATGTTGGAAACATTTAATCATGTAAATATCAATCTCAATTAATATATATAAACATGGAAAAGTTCGGGTCACTACATGTAACATGGCACATAATGATGTTAGGATCTGTGAATCATCACGTTCCATTTAGAAACTCAGCATGAATTACTGTAATATAATCACGTTGATCAAGTATCATTATATTATACTAATTCATGTTTCAGTTCCCAACACTACTTCAAAGATATTCTTATTTTAAATTCGAAGGTTTCAGAATTTAGAAACTAAAATAGTTTCTTTTATGATGTAACACAGATAATGCGAGGAGATAAATGGTTTCAGATAAGAATAGCTATGAAAATATCTTCAGAAATATGGAGGATATTTATAATGAAAGATATGATGATATCTTAGAATTTCTAATATCAATGGATGATGGTGGAGATTTGTCTGTGAAGGTTTAGAATGGGAAGTAATGTGTTTGCTAACGATTTCAGCAGACACTGAATCATTTGGATCCTTTGAAGGCAGGTTTCGTCTTTGTGATTTGTCCACGACCTCCTTCATACTTTGCTCAATTCGTTTTCCAGTTTCAATTCTTCTCTTTTTCTGAATTGTGTCAACACACTATTCTTTATCATCAAACTTTTTACTGTTACGATTGTCAACAGTTTCTGCTGCTTCATTCAGCTTTTCCAAAATTCGGAGATCTAATTCGTAGATTGTTGTGTTTTTCAGAAACTTCACATTCGAAGTATGTAAGTATTGAAGTTTGACGTTATATGTATATATATAACTGTTGATGTAGACATGCTGCAAGATTTTACAATACTGATTGCTGATTCCCGGTAATTAGTATGGCAATTCTTGTTACAAGATGAGGATGAGTATATGATAGGGTTTCAATGAGTACACATAATGATCTTTCGGAGAGACTTGCGCCAAAGGGTAACGAAGTTGCTGGTACATCTGCTGATAATGTGGTGGAATGTAAAAGGTTCTTCGGTAACAAAAGGATAATCGTATATATTACCGGTTATAATAAGGCTACTTCGAATGAAAAGTCGAAGTTGACTTGCTGAAGCTGTGACAAAATTTGCTACTTTGAAAAGGATTCGCATGATTATTTTTGCTAATGATGCGAAAGGATTTAACGCGGGTACGTGTTAAACTTTTACTTGGGTTTCAAGAGTCTTTCAGGTACATAACTGTGAGTAACATGTGGTTGGATCATCATCTCGATTGTTCATTATTTGAAGTGTCTTCAGGAATTTCAAAGAGTTTGAACACAGATGGTAATCATTAGTATACATATGATGTTCTAACACAGTTTTGAAGTCAAAGTATGGCTTTGAAAGGTGTAGGGCTCTAGGAGTGATGATTTTTGGTTATATCTCGAGTTGAATTCTGAGGTTTCAAAATCAAAATATGTAATTAGATTTTTGAATGTATATGGTTGTTTGGATTTCTATAAAAGAATGTATATTGTTGTGAAAATAGTGAGTATGAATGTTAAATCAGATTCGAAGAAGGTAACATATTAATTGTGAATTTATATATCTCACGGGTATTACCTACCCGTTAAAAAATTTCAAAATTAATATTTTGTACAAACGAATTTTTATTACAGTCTTTAGGAAAATATATATGTGTATATTTCCTTTAGATGTAACATAGATCTAATGAGTTAATATTAAATTAAACTCATTGATTTACGATTGAAACTAGAATTGAATAATCCCTAAAGACTTTAGAAATTACGGAGTATTTATTCAATGAAATTGGAATTATGAATCAATATATTGTTATTTATTGACGCATGATGTTTGTGTTTGTGAAATTCTTGTGAACTTCGCAAGGTACGATTGATGTTATTGAAAAAGTTTTGAGTACATTGAGGATGACAATGAAAAATCAAACATATATTTGAATAATACACTTGATTTATTTGAATTTATTGAATTAAAATAGAGATTGTAATTAATGATGGTTAGGTTGTTGACGAAAGATGTACATCATAGCATATTAGTAATATGAATTAACCGAGTAGTTAAGATTCATACGTAATAGCTTAGTACGAAAAACTTTATTTTGATCTCAAGATTTATATATATATATATATATATATAAAATATACATATAACTTCTTTAGAGGGAATGAGTTAATACTTCATAACTCGTTGATACAATATACTCGTTGTTGGTCAGTGATGATATCCACAGAAATTACTTGAACTGACAGAGCTTGTGATGTTATAGGTGCTGCTAGTGTTGTTGATGCTGATAGTACTGACGGTGCTGGTGGTGCTGACGATACTGTTGGTGCTGGTGATACTATCGGTAACTGCTGGTGATGTTTGTATAACAAGTCTAGCTTGTAAATCGCGCACCATTCTTTTCAGGTTTTCGATTCTTCTCTCTATCATCTCTGTCCACTTATCTGATTTATGGTTAAGGCTGAAATAGATAATCTCTAAAATTATAGATTATATGATCGCCGTAGAATATTTCTCCGATGAAGATATGAATCCATACTTCATCGTTTGTTGTTGTTGATACTCCTTGGTATCTATGGTGCGTGTGATGTTGATATCCGAGGTACAGATTGTGATGCCGAGGTGTGTGATGTTGATGTTCGAAGTACCGATTTCAGATGCGATATTGAAGTGCGGGTTGCGGATGTGGTTGTTGGTGGTGGTAATGATACTGTTGATATTAATGATGGTGGTACCGTTGATGCCAGTGATGCTACTGGTGCTTGTAGTATTAAGGCTTGCGATGTGGGTGTTGTTGGTAGTACTGGTGTTGTTGCTGTAGACGTAAGTCTATTTTCCAAACTGCGTACTGTACTTTCTAGAAACTCTATTCTTTCTTCAAACCTAGCACGAAGCTCCCTAACTTCTTCCACTAACCCTAATTGATTAGTAGTCGGGAGTAGAGGCTGAATTACCAACATAATTCTATGAATGCGTTCTTCGAGATGGAATATTCGGGCAAAGAGTGTGAAAACAGTATTGCGAATTGGTTGACCGGTGAGCGCGTCAAGTTCTCTGATGTCAGGAGGTAAATCTGGTTCGCGATAAGGTTCTCTTTCTTCATTTCTCCAATGAGTGAGTATGTCTCGAACCCATCTCCATCTCCTCCAGAAAGAAGTGTAGTCAACCAGTTGAGGCACTTCAGTCACACTACCTTCAGAGTCTTCAGAATCGCCTTCGGAACTATATGAACTCGCATTTTTTTTACAGGATCCATCTTACACGATCAACTAAAGAATTTTCGATATGAAATGATTTTTGGTTTTGGATGATATTCCAATTACATAGAATACCTATATATATAGTCCAACAGATTCCGTAGATTAAGGAGGAACTTTCGGAAACTGTTAGACGGAATTTATATTAACAGATATGTTAAGATATGAATTAGCAGATACGCTAAGATATGAATTTTGTCTATACACTATTTATGCTATCAATGCAGTAAGACGTGTCTAGACTTAAGAATAATAAGCAGGTAATTTCTTACGGATGATAAGTAGATGATTTTCGACACAAAATGATAAGCAAAACTTTTGACATGCAGACACGGTCGAAGTCCAGACTCACTAATGCATCCTAATGACTTATCAGTTAGACACACTAATGCAGACCTGGTTCGCTAAGACCACCGCTCTGATACCAACAGTCAAGACCCGTCCTAATCCATCCGGACGAAGTCCATATCGATTATAAACGATTCACAATAGTTGATTTCATCGCGAGGTACTTGACCTCTATATGATACATTTTACAAACATTGCATTCGTTTTAGAAAAGACAATCTTTCATTACATCGAAAGTTGACGTCATGCATACCATTTCATAATATATCTAACTATAATTGACTTAATATTAATCTTGATGAACTCAACGACTCAAATGCAACGTATTTTGAAATATGTCATGAATGACTCCAAGTAATATCTCTAAGATGAGCAAATGCACAGCGAAAGATTTCTTTCATACCTGAGAATAAACATGCTTTCAAGTGTCAACCAAAAGGTTGGTGAGTTCATTAGTTTAACATAAATAATCATTTCCATCATTTTAATAGACCACAAGATTTTCATTTTCATTTCTCATAAATATATGTCCCATGCATAGAGACAAAAATAATCATTCATATGGATTGAACACCTGGTAACCAACATTCACAATATGCATATAAGAATATCCCCATCATTCCGGGATCCTCCTTCGGACATGATATAAATTTCGAAGTACTAAAGCATCTGGTACTTTGGATGGTGCTTGTTGGGCCCGATAGATCTATCTTTAGAGTTCGCGTCAATTAGGGTGTCTGTTCCCTAATTCTTAAATTTCCATACTAAAAGGGGCATATTCGATTTCGATCATTCAACCATATAATGTAGTTTCAATTACTTGTGTCTATTTCGTAAAACAGTTATAAAAGCAGCGCATGTATTCTTAGTCCCAAAAATATATATTGCAAAAGCATTTAAAAAGGGAGCAAATGAAACTCACCATACTGTATTTTGTAGTAAAAATACATATAACATCAATGAACAAGTATAAGGTTGGCCTCGGATTCACGAACCTATATTAATTATATATTTTATATGTTGGTCAATATTTGTCTAATAATTTAAGTTAAGTCATAGTGTACCACAATCCTAATGCTCGAGACTACTATGCAAAAGTCAACAAAAGTCAATTTGACTCAAAATAGTTTCCAAAAATTTATACATGATTATTTTATAGTTTAAATATCGTCGTTTTATATTTTTAAATAATTTTAAAATATTTACTAGAGTAAATAATATAATCCTTTTATTAATAAATATAAATTTATATACAAATATACTTTTATATATCTTAAGAAATAAAATTTATAAAGTTCATTTGATATCATAAAAATATTACGATAGGTTTTATTAAGGTAATTATATTATTTGTATTACATATTTCTTTGATAAAATAACATTGGTAATAATAATAAGTAAAAGTTGTATTATTTTGTAATAATAATGATTATTATCCTATTAATAAAAATATTAATTTTTATATTTACTAACAATGATGTTATGATAAAATGATAGTTCTAATTCATAATAATAATGAAATTTTATATTAACAATGATATTACTCTTAAAAATAATAATTTTTGTACAAATGATATTTCTAATATTCATAATACTTTTAATAATAATAGTGAAAAAAATAATGAAAAACGATAATTTTATCTATATCAATGTCTTACAATATTTTAAATTTTCATCATAATACCCAATACTCATTATTTCCTAATCAATTTGTTAGTAACTTTTAAATCGTCTTTTATATCGTGTTCATTTTGATGATAATAATAGTAGTTATAATAATTAAGTGCTACTTAATATTACAATACTAATAATAATAAATGTTATGAAAATGATATTACTAATAACTATTTTAATGATTAATAATAATAATAATAATAATTATATCTTTAACAATAGTAATAATAATAACAATTTTTAATGATAATACATTTTATTGATAATAATAATAATAATAATAATAATAATAATAATAATAATAATAATAATAATAATAATAATAATAATAATAATAATAATAATAATAATAATAATAATAATAATAATAATAATAATAATAATAATAATAATTTGATAAAAAAACTAGATGATAATAATCATTTTTAATAATAATATCCAAAATTTAATTGACTATAACTTCTAATCCGTTCATCGAATCCATTCGAGTTCTAAATGAAAAGTTCTTAATTTTTCTCTAGCTTTCCAATAACATGCATATCTTATATCTTATCTCAACTACAAGTGTAACTAATTCAAGATTCAATCTAACCTGTCTAAGGGCAATATCAAAAGTACAAGCATGCATAATCCTATATTCTCGAGCACTAGTCAAGGATACACTATTAATGTGTAAAAATTAATTTACGAGTACTCACGTATCAATATTGAGGTTCAATATTGTAGGAAAGGTACAGAGACACAACGGAGATGACAAACACTAGTTTGGCCTCATGAGCATACCCATGAACATTACCCATCACCTCCATAGCCATAACCCATAATTTCCTTAGCCCTATCCCGCTCTCAAAACGTGTTCTAAAATAATTCGCGTGTACCCTTGTCGTAGTATTTTATGTATAATACAAATAATATCGCTCCCAATAATACTAATACTAATAATAATAAGATTAATATTAATAATCTTAATATTAATAATAATCATAATATAAATATATAAATATAAATATATATTATAGAGAGAGTACGAGAAGATTGATGAAAAAAAAATAAATAAACTGGAACGAATTCGTGAATATAAGCAACCTTACCCTCACCTACCCCCCATGCGATCGCATGGGGGCTCTTCTAATTGTTCATGCGATTGCATGATCACAAGTGACAGCCCACATTGACCAATAATTTCGGCCGACACTTTCATTACATATATAACACGCATGATACATAAATATTTAATATATATAATATTTAATCTTTAGAATTAATTAAATATTATATTATATTTACACTCATGATAAAAATATAATTTTTACTAAAATGACACGGACGTGGTCTCACGACTCATGTACCACTTTCGGTTTTTCGAGCGCACTTTCGTACGTTTAGAAAACTAGCCTTTTTCGTTACGCGACGTGTACCTCTAATAATAATTTGACTTACTTATCAAAAATTTACTTCATGAAAATGTATCTTATAAAATTTGAGCGTCGTGGTCATTTGCTTCTATAAATCAGTGGCTCGTTGTTTACTAAATTATATCATTTTAAATTGGGACGTTTTTATGACTAAGTTAAGATATATATTTTTATATTTTTATTTCGAAATATAAATTTGGGACAATATATAATATATATATTTTTTTTCAAAACCAATAATATTCAAATTTATATATCTTGAAATCGTTTAAATAATAAGAAATATTATTTCGTAACATTTGTATTTTTTAAAGTTTAAAATTGATATACTTTATTTATATAAAAAAGTTTACAATGAAATTTTAATATTCCAATTACTTTATATTCCCAAAACATTATATTACAAAGGTTATATTAGTAGAAGTTGTTATGTCATAAGACGTTCTTAAAAAATCTATTATATCGAAAAGACGTTTTCGTTTATGAACGTAAAATCACATATGAATTAACTTCTAGTTTAAAAAAATGACTTGTAGGATTTAGTTTAAAGGAAAAATCAAACGTAAGGAATCATCTTTATGTAAAACGTCGATTTATTCAACTTGTCAATATCTATTTTTCTAATTTACCTATATTCCCTAATTTTACTTTCACAATACCTAATATGAAGGTTAATTAATTTATCTTATTAAAAGTTACGAGGCAATTACTGTAAGGCATGTATTGAAATTTAACAGGACTTTCCACCAATCTGACTAGCTCTCGCTACTTGACACTTTGTCCTTACTTGAAGTTCACTTTACTATTTATTCCGAATATCGTTAAATAGAAAATAGATTTCTTAAATCAAAGTGGACCTCTCAACAGAGACTCATAATCATAATTCAATGTATCTGATAAATCAATCATTTGATCTTATCTTTTAATCTCGTCAATAATCATATTGAAACAAATACGTTTATGTTTAGTACTTTGTTAATGTTTTCAAGTTATATATATATATACACATATACATATATAATCATAACCGTTCATTTACTAGTTCGTGAATCGTCGGAGTTTGGTCGAGGTTAAATGAATGTATGAACATAGTTTAAAATTTTTAAGATTTAACTTAACAAACTTTGCTTATCGTGTCGGAATAATATAAAGATTAAAGTTTAAATTTGTTCGGAAATTTCCGGGTCGTCACATTTTAAACGTTTCATCCCCCAGTTTAATTTCTCTCTCCCAATATATATAATCTGCTAAAATAAATTTACCGTTTACTAATTCGATTAAAAATTTACTATCCAAAGGCGTCAATGGCCAACTTAATTTAGCACAAAATTCTCTACTCATATAGCTTCTATTTGCACCCGAATCAAATAAAACATAAGCAGATTTATCGTCAATAAGAAACGTAACCGTAACAAGCTCCGGGTCTTCCTGTGCTTCTGCCGCATTCATATTGAAAACTCTTCCACGACCCTGCCCATTAGTATTCCCCTGATTCGGGCAATATCTAATAATGTGGCCCGGTTTTCAACATTTATAACAAACAGCGTTGGTATTACTTGCTCCGACACTATTCGTTTCGGCATTACGTGTTCTGACATTATTTGTTCCTTTTGTTCTATTAAACTTTGGTCCATAGACCTCACACTTTGTCGCGCTATGACCATTTCTTTTACACATGTTGCAAAATGTCGTGCAAAACCCCTGATGATTTTCTTCACACATATGACATGGCTGTTTTTGGTTTTTATTATCGTTGTTGTTATTGAGGTTGTTGTTGGGATTGTTATTGTTGTTGAAACGGTTGTTGTAGTTGTTGTTGTTGTTGGGATGTTTGTTGTAGTTATTGTTAGGATTGCGGTTATTGTTACGATTGTTGTTGCGGTTGTTGGGATAGTTGTTGCGATTGTGGTTGTAATTGTTGTTGTTGTTGTACTGGTGACTCTTGTCACCGTTTTCCTCCCACTTCCTCTTGAGTTGTTTCGTGTTGGCTTCTTCGGTCGCCTGATCTTTAATTCTTCCCTCAATCTGATTTATGAGTTTATAAGCCATTCGACTTGCCTTCTGTATTGAAGCGGGCTCGTGTGAACTTACAACTTCTTGAATCCTTACTGGTAACCCTTTTACAAACGAGTCAATCTTCTCTTCTTCATTTTCGAATGCTCTCGGACACAATAGGCACAACTATGTGAATCGTCGTTCATATGTTGTAATGTCAAACCCTTGTGTTCGTAACTCTCTAAGTTCTGCCTTGAGTTTATTGACTTCGTTTCTAGGACGGTACTGCTCGTTCATCAATTGCTTGAATGCCGATCACGGTAGTGCGTAAGCAGCATTTTGTCCTAACTGTTCAAGATAGGTGTTCCACCACATTAACGCAGTACATGTGAAGGTATGCGTAGCATACTTAACTTTGTCCTCTTCAGTACACTTACTTATGGCAAACACCGATTCGACTTTCTCGGTACACCGTTTCAATCCAATTGGTCCTTCGGTTCCATCAAATTCTAAAGGTTTACAGGCAGTGAATTCTTTGTAGGTGCATCCTACACGATTTCTTGCGCCGTTAGCTGCATTGCTAGATTTAGAGTTATTGTTGGTATGTAGCGCAACCTGTACTGCAGCTATGTTTGCAGCAAGAAAAGTACGAAATTCCTCTTCGCTCATATTCATGGTGTGTCGAGTAGTCGGTGCCATTTCCTTCAAAATAGCCAACTGAATCGAGTTAATCATACAGAATATTAAGAGTAGTCAATAGTATTTCGTAGCATAATATGAACTCATTTATAAAAGCTTTTTCTTCATATTAGCGTTTTATAAGTTTAAATTCGGGTACTACCTACCCGTTAAGTTCATACTTAGTAGCTAATATACAATTCAACTACTAAAATTCCATATGAAAAATAGATTATAATAATATATCACATACAAATATTCTTCAAACTTACAACTTCGCTATATTACATATAACATGAAATATAGTACACTTTGATACATGACAGTTTTGAAGATAAATCTAGTTAATACGCAAGTTTTCAGCATAGGAAATAAAGACACGTAATTCATAAGTCAAGAAACAAGTCATGCATTCTGGTTTTACTAAGACGACTTCCCATCCTTGGTATTGTGGAAAATAACCGTTATGACCATTGGCTAGGCAGCATGTTGTAAAGTCGTCAAAAGGACGAGGGTTTTGTAATGTCCAACAACCCCGTAATAATCTAAAAACTTTGTTTCTCACCCCAACTACTGAATCCGTCACTTGTGGGAAGGTCTTATTTAAACGTTGCAATCCGATGTTCTTTTTCTCACTTTGGTAAGAAGCGAACATCACTAACCCATAAGCATAACATGCTTCTTTATGTTGCATGTTAGAAGCTCTTTCTAATTCACGAAATCCTATGTTGGGATATGTTGAGTCAAAATAGGTTCGTAACCCGTAGCGTAAAATTGCATTTGGGTTCCCCGTATTTAATGCTTTAAAGAAAACACGGCGTAACTTACGGTCTCCCCAGTGTGATATACCCCACCTATCAAAGGAAAACCTTTTATAAACTAAGGCATTTCTGTAAATTCTTTCAAATGTTTGACAAGTTAATTTCGCCATAACTAAATGTGCTGATGAATTCTGACCGACTCTAGACAAGATTTCCTCAATCATATCCTTTGGTAGTTCTTCTAAAATATTCGGTTGTCTATCCTTAACGTCCATTTTATTTTTATACTGTAAAATAGACAAGGATTAGATTCGTAAAAGATAATTAACAAACAATACAAGCAATTTTTATATAGAACATAAAAGTACAAGCACACTACAATACATATAATACACAACATGATTACAACCCTCTAATCTGAATCACTGGTTTCTTCTTCTTCGGACTTGGTTCGTTTTCCTAATTTTCTAGGAATATATGGTGTTCCTCTAATATGAGCCGTCGTTTTCCATAATGGTTTAGAAAAACCTGGTGGTTTAGAGGTTCCCGGGTCATTGTTACATTTTAGGAAATACGGATGTTATCGATACATATAAAGTTCATCGGGGTTGGAATCGGGTTTTTCTATTTTTATGCCTTTTCCCTTATTATTTTCTTTCGCTTTATTAAATTGGGTCGAGGTAATTTCTATAACATCATCGGAATCCTCATCGGGATCCGATTCATTGGAAAATTGGTAATCTTCCCAATATTTTTCTTCCTCGGCGGAAACACCATTGACCATTATTAACTTTGGTCCGTTGGTTAAGGATTTTCTTTTATTTAATCGATTTACTATAGGTATCAATATTTCTTCCTCCGAAACCTCTTCTTCTTCTTGTTCCTCCTCTTCCGATTCATCCTCTTCTGGTTCCTCATCTTTCGGTTCCTCCTCTTCCGGTTCCTCCTCTTCCGGTTCCTCTTCGGGAATTTGTGAATCTTCCCAAAATATATTCGACTCTTCATTATTATTAGGTGAATCAATGGGATTTGTACTAGAGGTAGACATCTATCACACAATATCAAACACGTTAAGAGATTAATATATCACATAATATTTACATATTAATAATATATAGTTTCCAACAAAAAAAATGTTAAGCAATCGTTTTTGAAGAAAAACACGGTTGAAGTCCAGACTCACTAATGCATCCTAACAAACTCGGTAAGATACACCAATGCAATTTTCTAGTTCTCTAAGACCAATGCTCGGATACCAACTGAAATGTCCTGTTCATATTGATTATAAACGTTCCATATTAATTGATTTCGTCGCGAGGTTTTGACCTCTATATGAGACGTTTTTCAAAGACTGCATTCATTTTTAAAACAACCATAACCTTTATTTTATCTATAAAGGTTTAAAAAGCATTACGTAGATTATCAAATAATGATAATCTAAAATATACCGTTTATACACGACCATTACATAATGGTTTACAATAAGAATATATTACATCAAAAATAAGTTTCTTGAATGCAGTTTTTACATAATATCATACAAGCATGGACTCCAAATCTTTTCCTTATTTTACTATGCAACAGCGGAAGCTCTTAATAATCACCTGAGAATAAACATGCTTAAAACGTCAACAAAAATGTTGGTGAGTTATAGGTTTAGCCTATATATTATCAAATCATAATAATAGACCACAAGATTTCATATTTCAATATACATCCCATACATAGAGATAAAAAAAATTATTCATATGGTGAACAACTGGTAACCGACATTAACAAGATGCATATAAGAATATCCCCTATCATTCTAGGAACTCCTTCGAACATGATAAAAACGAATTCGAAGTACTAAAGCATCCGGTACTTTGGATGGGGTTCGTTAGGCCCAATAGATCTATCTTTAGGATTCGCGTTAATTAGTAGATCGGTTTACTAATTCTTAGGCTACCAAGAAAAAGGGGCATATTCGGCTTCGATCATTCACACATATAATGTAGTTTCATTTACTTGTGTCTATTTCGTAAAACATTTATAAAACTACATGTATTCTCATCCCAAAATATTAGATTTTAAAAGTGGGACTATAACTCACTTTCACAGATTTTTACTTCGTTGGGAAGTAAGACTTGACCACTGGTCGATTCACGAACCTATAACAAATATGTACATATATATCAAAGTATGTTCAAAATATATTTACAACATTTTTAATACGTTTTACTGTTTTAAGTTTATTAAGTCAGCTGTCCTTTTTAGTAACCTACAACTAGTTGTCCATAATTAGATGTACATAAATAAATCGATATATATTATCTTGAATCAATCCACGACCCAGTGTATACATGTCTCAGGCTAGATCACAACTCAAACTATATATATTTTTGAAATCAACCTCAACCCTGTATAGCTAACTCCAACATTACTGCATATAGAGTGTCTATGGTTGTTCCAAATAATATATACAGATGGGTCGATATGATATGTCAAAACATTTGCATACGTGTCTATGGTATTCCAAGATTACATAATATATTAGAATACATGTATAATACAATATAAGTTAGCTAGGATATGATTAATATAGATTTGTTACCAATTTTCACGTAGCTACAACAAGCAAAAATAACCAATCTTGTTTTACCCATAACTTCTTCGTTTTAAATCCGTTCTGAGTGAATCCAATTGCTATGGTTTCATATTGAACTTAAGTTTATGAATCTATACAGAAAAAGTATAAGTTTATAGTTGGAATTACAGGTTACAAGTCGTTTTTGTAAAGGTAGTAATTTCAGTCGAAAGAACGACGTCTAGATGACCATTTTGGAAAACATACTTCCACTTTGAGTTTAACCATGATTTTTGAATATAGTTTCATGTTCATAAGAAAAATCATTTTCCCAGAAGAACAACTTTTAAATCAAAGTTTATCATAGTTTTTAATTAACTAACCCAAAACAGCCTGCGGTGTTACTACAACGACGTATATCCGGTTTTACGGTATTTTTCGTGTTTTCCGGTTTTAAATCATTAAGTTAGCATATCATATAGATATAGAACATGTGTTTAGTTGATTTTAAAAGTCAAGTTAGAAGGATTAACTTTTATTTGCAAACAAGTTTAGAATTAACTAAACTATGTTCTAGTGATTTCAAGTTTAAACCTTCGAATAAGGTAGTTTTATATATATGAATCGAATGATGTTATGAACATCATTACTACCTTAGGTTTTGTGGATAAACCTACTGGAAATGAAAAAAATAGATCTAGCTTTAAAGGATCCTTGGATGGCTTGAAAGTTCTTGAAGCAGAATCATGACACGAAAACAAGTTCAAGTAAGATTTCCACTCGAAATAAGATTGTTATAGTTATAGAAATTGAATCAAAGTTTGAATATGAGTATTACCTTGTATTAGAAATATATCTTACTGTAAATAAGAAAGATTTCTTGAAGTTGGATGATCACTTTACAAGATTGGAAGTAAGCTAGCAAACTTGGAAGTATTCTTGATTTTATGAAACTAGAACTTATAGAATTTATGAAGAACACTTAGAACTTGAAGATAGAACTTGAGAGAGATCACTTGGATGAAGAAAATTGAAGAATGAAAGTGTTTGTAGGTGTTTTTGGTCGTTGGTATATGGATTAGATATAAAGGATGTGTAATTTTGTTTTCATGTAAATAAGTCATGAATGATTACTCATATTTTTGTAATTTTATGAGATATTTCATGCTAGTTTCCAAATGATGGTTCCCATATGTGTTAGGTGACTCGCATAGGCTGATAAGAGCTAATCATTGGAGTGTATATACCAATAGTACATACATCTAAAAGTTGTGTATTGTACGAGTACGAATACGGGTGCATACGAGTAGAATTGTTGATGAAACTGAACGAGGATGTAATTGTAAGAATTTTTGTTAAGTAGAAGTATTTTGATAAGTGTCTTGAAGTCTTTCAAAAGTGTATGAATAAATATTAAAACACTACATGTATATACATTTTAACTGAGTCGTTAAGTCATCGTTAGTCGTTACATGTAAATGTTGATTTGAAACCTTTAAGTTAACGATCTTGTTAAATGTTGTTAACCCAATATTTATTATATCTAATGAGATGTTAAATTATTATATTATCATGATATTATGATATATTACTATATCTTAATATGATATATATACATTTAAATGTCGTTACAACGATAATTGTTACATATATGTCTCGTTTCGAAAACCTTAAGTTAGTAGTCTGGTTTTTACATATGTAGTTCATTGTTAATATACATAATGACATGTTTACTTATCATTTATAATGATTAAACATAGTGTATCATTATCTTAATATGATTCATATGTATTTAGTAAGATGTTGTTATAACGATAATCGTTATATATATCGTTTCGAGTTTCTTAATTCAATAAACTCAATTTTATGTATATAACTCATTGTTAAAATACCTAATCAGATACTTACTTATCATAATATCATGTTAACTATATATATAATCATATATATGTCATCATATAGTTTTTACAAGTTTTAACGTTCGTGAATCACCGGTCAACTTGGGTGATCAATTGTCTATATGAAACCTATTTCAATTAATCAAGTCTTAACAAGTTTGATTGCTTAACATGTTGGAAACACTTAATCATGTAAATATCAATTTCATTTAATATATATAAACATGGAAAAGTTCGGGTCACTACACCTTTTACGATAGTATATTCTACCTAAAAATTAAAAAAATCAATGTGTTAATATTTCAAAACAAAAATCAAGGTATTACATTTCATGGAATGGTGTAACCATTTATGATACTTTTTCACCAAAAGGTGTAACCATTCATGGACACCTTTTAGCCAAAAGGTGTGACCATTCATGGTACCTTTTAGCCAAAAAGTATAACCTTTCCTATTCTATAAATAAAGTGATTTGTCTCATTTTCAAGATGATGAAAATTGATCATTGATCATTCACAATATACATAAAACTCTATGTTCTTGACTTCCAATTTTAATTGCCTATATTGGAGTTGTGTCTTTGTCTTATCCGGAACAAAGATTTCGTGTAATCCTAAAGCAATATATGTATACGGTCAAAATACTCTATCGTGAAAGTGATTACACGATTCAAAGGTTTATCTGGACATTCAAACTCTATTAACCAACAAAAACTACACGATAAACTTTTTTTTTTGAAAGGCAATAGTTTATTTATTATCAAAACAGAATTACATATTACATATTCGAAGCAATTGAGATCATGATTCTAAGAACATACAGTAGGGAATAATACAGAATACAGATTTGCTTAGCGAGACGACCGAAAAACATTAAAATACACGATAAACTACACGATACAAAACTTCAAAATTATCCTCAATATCCTCAATATGATCACTACATTATCGTAATAAAACTAGCAAAATTACTTACATAATCAGAAAGCCACTCCTGAAAGTCCCGACTATGTAAACGTTCAATGTAACGCTTACGTTTAGTCGGATATTCTTGACGTAGAATATTCAGATGCTCTCTGCAATCAAAGTAACAAAAAGAGAATAATATATGTACATTATCATCAAAATTGCACAATGTCCTATAAAAAACACTAATCTAATAACATAGTAAATTTAAATAACTTACGTTTGTAAGAAATCTATTTCACTATAATTGAACAACACATGTGAGTGTGCAATAGCCAAAGTTCCGTGGCCAATTTTTACTACGTTTGTTTCACCAATGGGTCGACGAGACACACAAAATATTGGTAAAACAGTCTCATCACCACCATCATCATGATTCCGACTAGTCTTATTACGTATAGTCTCGACATCACTGGCTAAATAAAAAGAACAAAATGAAACACACTCTTCAGCTAGATATCCTTCGGCAGTTGAACCCTCGGGGTTTACTCCTGAAGCTAGAATTATGACGTCAAAAAATGACAGTGGAAAAATCTTTTCTAAATCACAAAGTATTTTTACAATATTTTTTCCATCCGAATTAAATCAGTAGTCTTAAGAACTTTTGAGCATAATTGTCTGTAGTATCGACATAACTTCATGATAACAGAATGCACATCGCGAGGTAAAATATTTCGTAAGGCAACGGGAAGCAACTGCTGCATCAAAATATGATAATCATGACTTTTTAGGCCAAAATTTTTTGGAGGTTTTACCTGAATGCACCTAGAAATATTAGCAGCATAACCATCTGAAACTTTCACGATTATGATGATTGAATGTTTTCCAGGCTGGTGAATCTACAGGATGTCCTAATAGACCATCTTTCGTACGACTCTCTTGATGCCATCTCATGGACTCAGCCATTTTAGGGGACATAAACAATCTTTGCAACTGTGGTATAAGTGGAATATAACGCAACACTTTTGCTCCAACCTTCGTAGCTTTATAATCACCATCATTATCAGCTTGTGTGGTTGACTCTTCTTCAGAATCATTATTGTTACTTTGTTTATATCTTGAAGTCTGACATACATCACATATAATTTTGTCCTTGTTTTGTTTCCAGTACAACATACAATCATTTGGACAAGCATCAATTTTCTCATAACCAAGACCCAACTCTCTTCTTAACTTCCTGACTTCATACAATGACTTCGGTATGGAAGCATGAGGGAAGGCTTCCCTTATTGTGTCAAGAATCATGTTGAATCCTTTTTCATTACATTTTTCAACACACTTAGAATGAAAGAGTCTAACAATGAACGAAAGAACGGAGAACTTATAGCCGGGATATAGTTCTTTCTTTGCATCTCCCAATACTTTATAAAACCTTATTTGAATTCAGGGGTAGATCTACATTTAGACATCCAAGTCAAGTCCATCATAGACCTGTATTTTACAAACACATTTAATTAATTGGATACATATATATATATATATATATATATATATATATATATATATATATATATATATATATATATATATATATATATATATATATATATATATATATATATTCATTCGTGTGTTCAGTAAGCAGAAGAAAGAAATTAATCTGGTTCAATAAATTTGTCAAGTCCTTTTTTGTAAGCAGGGGTATGGACAAAGCGTATGAAACAAGGTGACCCAATTTTTCGTTGATTGCAATTAACTAATGTCTTCAATTTCGTATAGTATTAACTTAGATCTGCAAACACATCTTCAATAACTGATTATGGTCGATTGCAATTACATACGTACTTGATGATTGCAATTAATTTAGCTCTGCAAACACATCTTGATCAATTGTAATTAAATTCGTACGATGCTATTATAAATTCTTAATAGTAATATAATTAATAATAATAATAATAATAATTTTGAATTATGATTATTATGATACATCTAATTTGAAGATGTAAGTAGTAATATAAGTTTAATATAAGAAATCAAATAATTTATAAAATATAAAATAATATAGATAATGTAGGTTAAGCTTGTCCAAATAGATCTTATATATACACCTAGGCTTATCGAACGAGGTTAAAGCATATAGAAAGATCTTAAGAGTGATGTATAATCATAACATCGACTTAAACAAGCATAAAGCTAGCTATAATATACAACACTAATTATTTAGGGTTTTTTATGGTTTAATATAATGTTTAGGGTATATATGCATGGGCATGCTAATTAGGGATTAGGGTGCGTGTAGGGTTTAGGGTATAGGCCGGTTTTAGGGTTTAGGATTTAGGGTTCAGGGTTTAGGTATATGCAGGGTTTGGGGTATAAGGGTTTAGGCTGGTACCTTAGAGCATAGGGTTTAGGGTATAAATGTTCACATGCTCACAACAGACCTGCACGTACATACGAGAAATTATATATATATATATATATATATATATATATATATATAATATTTGTATGGTTAGATTATATGTTTTTTTTAAAAAAAAATTTTAAATCTTAATTACTATCCATTAACATTTATATGTGAATCAAGTCGATCAAGTGGTTTCAAAATCCTTGAAATTCAATGGTTCTCGCAGTTCTCGCCATATTTATGGTTTCATTTGAACTTTTGGCTAGGGATTAGGTTTATGGTTTAGTGTTTGAGGTTTAAAGTTTATGGTTTAATGACTAGGGTAATTTAGGGTTTTGGGTTTAGGTTTATGGTTTATAAGGGTTTAGGGTTTGGGGTAGGGTTTATGGTTTAATGTTTAGGGTTTAGGGTTTAGGGTTTAGGGTTTAGGGTTTCGGGGTTAGGGTTTAGGGTTTAGGGTTTAGGGTTCATTGTTTAGGGTTTAGGGCTCATTGTTTAGGGTTTAGTGTTTAGGGTTTAGGGTTTTGGGGTTAGGGTTTAGGGTTTATTGTTTAGGGTTTAGGGTTCAGTGTTTAGGTTTTAGGGTTTAGTGTTTAGGGTTTAGGGTTTAGGGTTTATTGTTTATGGTTTAGGGTTTAGCGTTTAGTGTTTAGGGTTTAGGGTTTAGTGTTTAGGGTTCAATGTTTAGGGCCATCGATCGTATTGATAATCGAGGATGAGTTGAGTATCGGACGAACTTAATGCGTGCATGGTATATCACCAAACAAGTTATTCAAGCAGTTTGGAACTTGACGGATGATATGATAATTGTCATATGAACTCAATCGATCACGCGATCTCAATTATAATATACCATTGATTGAATGAGCTGAGGTGGCCTAATTATCATTATATATATATATATATATATATATATATATATATATATATATATATATATATATATATATATATATATTGATGTCGAACACTCTAAAGGCTTATCGGGCGTTCGATGATCTTAATAATGTTGATTCATATATTGATCTTAGTGCACTGTACTTACGTTAAACAAATTAACATATATGATAAACGATATGATGTTCAACTAGGATCAATTATGAGAGACAATGTTTATTTAGGTTAATGGCCAACATGAACTTATATATTGCCGATTTTCGAGACCCAAATATATAATTAAAAAAAAACATTTTATGACTAATTAAATTAATTATGTCTACATTTATTCTATAAAGTTTATAAATTAATACTTATACTATTTATTTAACATATAACTTATATATATATATATATATATATATATATATATATATATATATATATAAGTTATATGTTATATATATATATACACGTATTATTTATTTAAATTATACGGAGTATATGTAATATATATATATATATATATATATATATATATATATATATATATATATATATATATATATATATATATATATATATATATATATATATATATATATATATATATATATATATATATAAGTATAAGTTATATGTTATATATATATATATATATATATATATACATGTATTATTTATTTAAATTATACGGAGTATATGTAAATATGTAACTAGATAGAGAAGTTATCCTCAATTAATTTTCACCAAAATTTACCCTCTCAAACATTACCGCCAATATCATGGATTTCGGAGCCAAATTTTTAAGCTGATCCAAATGTTTTCATTCAAAAATTTTGGTAAATTCAAAAAATTCGTGGTTGATCCTGCCACACTAGTGTTGATCCATCCACACTAAAACAATTTAATTAACTATTTTACCCTTATAAATAGTATATTGACTAAATAGTAGTTTAAGGGTAAAATATGAAGTTTGGTTTAATTTGGTGTGGATGGATCAAATGCTAGTGTGTAAAGATCATCTCCCAAATTCAAGGCGCCAAATCAAATTGGGGTAGCTAAAAGGTTTCTGAACAACACACTTATCTCTTTTTTCACCAAAGAACTCAAGCTATCTCTTTTTTCACCAAAGAAAACAGGTATCTATCTTGTAAGTTATTAATGATTCTTTTAGATTGTTTATAACATTGTTGATAACTACTCCATATATAAAATTGTTTATAACTCTATTGCGTTAAATGAATAGATGTTCTTCATATAAGAAGTTTTCTAATGAGAATGTTGTCTTTAACAAATTCAGACATGCTTTGATTAATTGTGCATTTAAAATAGTCAACCACTCTTTAGAATTAACTTCCAATAACAAGTATTTTAAATAAAAATAGCCATAAACTTGAAATAACTTCCAACCAATTTTAGTTCTTTTTGAGCATAAGACGATGAAAAGATGTAACTCCGTATTATGTGTAGAGTATGGACCATCCAAAATGCGTATTATGCTTGCTTTATTAATTTTTATTTAGATGATGACATTGATATGGCTATTTATATGTAGGTAAAAGGTTTATAAATATACAAGTATTTTATGTTAAATGAATAGATGTTATTCATATAATTGCTGAGTACGTATTGTTTGTTACATTCTTTTAGATTATGTTCCTGCGCTTCAGTTGGGTTATTTTATATTTAATTTAATTAGTTGTATATTTATATGTTAATCACCATAAACCACTTGATAATCTTCTAGCCAATTTATTTCAGGTGAATATTAATATTCTTCAATTGATAGTGACCACTTGCTTTTCATTATGTATTAATATTGAAATCCCAAAATCCTATTCTAGCATTAATACGTTAAGCATTAGATATATATCGAATATCTGGGTGTGATTGGGCTATACTTTGATTGGGCATTGCATATATCGACTATCAGAGTAGAATCAATTCTGCCAAACCGAAATATGTTGCACGACATATATTTATATACGACACCTGTTTAAATATTAAGTTTTTTTATGCAGAAACAAATGAAAGAACTTAAGGACAAACTTGTAGACGGTGAAACTGATAATGGTTTTGGTGTTGAGAATGAAGGTTCGGGTGTTCAGGATAATGGTTCGGTTGTTCAACGTTTAAAGGTTTGTTTTAATTTAATAGCTTACCTTACTGTTTTTCTACCCTTTTAGTGTTCATAAATGTTTTTTTTTTTTTTGAAACTAAATTTTAGGTGAGAGATGAAGTGTATGTGAAAAGCATTACAAACAACAAGGTAGAGTCTTCAATTGATAGTGACCACTTACTTTTCATTATGTATCACTGTCAAAATCCCAAAATCCTAGTCTAGCATCAATACGTTAAGCATTGGATATATATCGAATATCTGGGTGTGATTAGGCTATACTTTGATTGGGCATTGCATATATAGAAACCCAGAGTAGAATCATTTCTGCCATACCAAAATATGTTGCATGCCATATATTTATATACCTGTTTAAATATTAAGTTTTTTTTATGCAGAAACAAATGAAAGAACTTACGGACAAACTTGTGGACAGTGAAACTGATAATGGTTCTGGTGTTGAGAATGAAGCTTCGGGTGTTCAGGATAATGATTCGGTTGTTAAACATTTAAAGGTATATTTCAATTTGATAGCTTACCTTACTGTTTTTCTACCCTTTTAGCGTTCATAAATGTTTTTTTTTTTTTTTTGAAACTAAATTTTAGGTGAGAGATGAAGTGTATGTATAACAACCCTCACATTTTCATACTTGAATTGACTAATTTGCCCCTAGGGTTGTTATCCATACGTAATATATGATTAAATTCGAAGTAGATTAAATATTTATTTTTAGTCGACACATTTTGTTAACTAAAGTTTATACTAATTATATAAAATAACTTTAGTTAATATTAATATTAATATGTATTATATATAAAACTATATGTAACATAATTATTAATTAAATGATAAGTTATTTTAATCATTATTTATATTTTTAGATTATAAAAAAAAGATTTTTTTTATTAAATAACGAGCCCATGAATTTTGATTAAATATTTTCAAAGACAAAAATTTATTAAAAACATTTTTAACATGTTTTCTTTATTTGTCAAAATTGTCACCTTTATTTTATTTTATTTTATTTTTCTTTTCACCAACCATTTTTACCTATAAATACATGGCTCTTCATTCATTTTTTCTTGCCAAAAATAAAAACTTAAGTTATTCTCTCGAAAACTTGAAGAAAATTTGAGGTACTTTTTATTTTTTTTGTCGATTATATTTATATTTATTGTATATTATTTATAAAATTCAAAATTAATTATGTTAACATGTTATAATTAGTATTATATTTTACTGGATATTATAAAAGTATTCTTATGAAATAATAATTCGAATTTATATTTAATATGAATTTAAAAATGAATTTATGAATATATATATATATATATATATATATATATATATATATATATATATATATATATATATATATATATATATATATACATATATATATATATACGAAGCACATATATAATAATTAGATAAAAATAAAAACAAAATATTTTTATAGGTTTCCTAGCCTTAGTAAGATATAATACTGATCAAAAGTATTTTTTTTACTTTTTAAGTATTATATGTAATTAATTACGAATTATATATTGAATAAATATGAAAACAATGTAAATTCGTAATAACATATTAAACAGTAATAAAAATAATTATATTTTTTTTTTGAGATTATTACACTAGTATAAGGCTGCAAAAATTATAAAAATAAATATATGGGTCGATATAAAATTTAAATAGAATTTACTTTTGTTTTATTCTAAATCGAGAGAAATAATAAAAAAAATACAAAATAAATACAAACGTGTATTAAATCTGTTTTTATAAAATTTTTATATGACCATTAGGATGTATAGTTGCTGTAAAAATTATAAAAATTAATTTTAATTTATTTATCCTATTTATCTAATTATATGCTGATCTGAATGGATAAATGATTGGAAAATATTAAATAAATAATAATTAAGTATAAAATTTGATTTAATAATTTTTATAACATTTTTACAGATTATAGAACCTGTAAAAAATATAAAATTATTTATTTAGGTCGATTTGATATTTATTACCTAATTAAATTTGATTAATGTAAACTTCGGATATATATATATATATATATATATATATATATATATATATATATATATATATATATATATATATATATATATATATATATATATATATATATATATATATATATATATATATATATATATATATATATATATGGGAAATAAATACAAAAACATGATAAAATTATTTTATGAATTATCCTACTGATTTGTATAATTAACTAAGTTTATAAATATTATGATTATAATATTTAATGAATTAATTATCAAATTAGCATGTATTAGTATAATTTCTTTTTAAACATAAACATATATAATACATATATAACATAAGAATTAATCAATACTTAATCAAACATTGTTATTAGTAAATAATAATATAAAACCTAATTGAATACTTACCTAATCATGTATATTTAATTTCCTATCTAATTAAACTTATAACACTTTTAATATAAGATTAATTTTAAGATAAATTAATGTATATATTCAAACTTATATAATATACTTATTATACAAGTAAATTATTTAAAGTGTCGTATTTCTATACGCACGATTTCTAATATACGATTAATATTATACTTTAGTATAATATTGGGGAGTAAATATTTTCACAAACAAATAAACGTATTAGATTTATTTTTGATCATTGAACTTTCTTGACGGGTGGCGTCTACGAAACTCTAGAATGGAAGGGTTTGGATTTTTCGATTTAAAGGATCCTATAGCTCAAGCCCCTAGACCTGAATAGGCCATTATGAATTGGAAGTTGTTAATCGAAAGTTTATCTGATTACGTGTTTAAAAACTTTCCATAAATTGAAACCTTCCTATTTTGGACTGTCACTATTAATATAATTCATTATATTAATAAACATATTCTTTGTCTGTTAGACATTTACTGACCAAACGTTATACCTCTAGATTGATATCTCGGTCACTTACTTCCTTTACTTACCTTTCTTTCGTGGAATACTTCAACTGCTATTTGAGGTGATTTTCATAGCCCCACTTTTACTGTTTACTTAACTATTTATAACTTTTAGGGTGAGACACATGCTTGCATTATAACTGTTTTACGTTTAGACACAAGTACTCAACTGTTACTATGCTGTCATGCTTTGCCATGCTAAATCCTCACCATAATATCGTTAATTGCTACTTTGAAATGCAAAATTAATTATTGTGAGTAGGCCTATTGAGAGTAACGTCTCTAACCATTTGACCCCTGGTCTTTGGTTACATAATAATGATTCAACGACACTGACAGTACCAAGGTGTCAAGGGGTAACTTTCGTTTAGTCGCGATATTACAAACTGCATCAATACTTTTAGATTAATATATTTGGTATCAGTCAACCTTAAACTAAATCTTGTGGTCTAATGCATATTATATAAACCTATGAACTTCACTCAACCTTTTTGGTTGACACTTTAAGCATGTTTTGTCTCAGGTGACGAATAAGATGATTGCTATGACTGCTACTTGATGAATTGAATGCTGCTGCATGGAGTCTTCATTTCATTACATTTACTTTGCATTTTAAAACTATTGCTATTTCAGTTTGGATTTGATGTAAACACACTTAATGCTTCCGATGTTTTATTAATAAAGGTTTATTTCAAAATATCTCATATAGAGTCGGTCTAGTTATACAACTGTGTTATGATATGAATGGTCACAAATACCCCTGGCCATATTTGGGGGTGTGACAGTATGTGAAAAGCATTACAAATAACAAGGTAGAAAGAGGAAGGTTGGTAAGCATGGATCCCACTACGGTTGTTTTGCAGACAGAACTTGGAGCTGGTTGGTGTGAGGTAGATCTTCAAGTGGCCATAGAAAGAAATGAAGTTTTGGTATGTCTATTGCTTGGCCTACTCGTTGATCGAGGTATGTCTGTTGGGTGCAAAGCCAATCCCACATTGGTTGGGGATAAATGTCAAGATTAACATATACTCATGAGTGTCTTTCTACTACCAATTGGTTTTAGAGTAATTTGGGAGTTCATGGCTTATATGTTTGGTGCTTGTTGAGCTATAACCGGTCCTTTCAATGTCTTTGTTAATTTGTACTAAAATTATGATTCATTTTTATAATGAGCACCTTTATACTTATACAAGGATGGTTTAATTGTAGGTGGCAGATTTTTATGAGTGATCAGGATAGATGGTGGCAGGTTGAAGAGTTTTTGTGTTTGGTAATGTTGGCCGGTTTGATTATGAATGTTTGAACATGAATATTATTTTATAAGTTTAAGTGTTTCAGACAATGATCTGTGTAATATGTTGCTGTTACCTAGACATGATATTGCATTTGTGGGGTTGAAACAATATTATAATCTGTAATCTATCTGTAATATTATTTGGATTGAAACAATATTAATATTTGTTTTGTAATTTAAAATTTATTGTAATTGTAATGAATAATATATTGATGCAGCAAAAGAAAACTGGATTCGAACCAGGACCAAATAGCTGAAGCAGGCCCGAAAGGCCCAAATGGCTGAATCAGGCCCGTAAGGCCCAAATAGCATTACCGGGCACAAAAGGCCCAGTATGCTTAAACGTGGCGATAGGCCCAGATAGCGAAAGTAGTCCCGAAGGGCCCAGATAGCTGAAGTAGGATCGTAAGGCACTAATAGCATAATCGGGCCCAAAAGGCCTAGTAAACATAAACGGGCCAAATAGCATAACCAGATCCAAAAGGCCCAATTATCTGAACTGGGCTAGAAAGGCCCAATTATCCTATTGCTTGTTAGGACCCTTTTTTTTGGGTACTAATATATACATATATTAGGACCCTTTCTCGTGGTACAAAATTAACATCTACTAATATTAGGACCCTTTTTGTGGTACTTAATTAACATATAGTTATCTTAGGACTCTTTTTTGTGGTACTAAATTATATTATGATCCCTTTCTGTGGTAGTTAATTAACATCTAGTTTTATTATGACCCTTTTTTGTGGTCTAAATTATATTAGGACCCTTTTTTGTGGTACTAAATTATGTTAGGACCTTTTTTGTGGTACTTAATTAACATCTAGTTATATTATGACCCTTTTTGTGGTACTAAATTATATTAGTACACTTTTTTAGAGTCCTAATATGTTCTAACAATACAAATTTATGCGTCATAATATATTACAAAGGGTCCTAAGATGGTCATCTATAAGGTCACTCTATGTTGTTAATAGGACTCATGAAAACGGTCCTATGGACGTTAGGACCCTTTTTGGTTAATAGGACGCCCACCTATACGTCCACTGGTTTGAGGGTCCTATGAGGCCAAAGGTCCCAAGAATAGACTTTTTAGGACCCTTTTGGGGTCTTATAAAGTCAGTTTTCTTGTAGTGTATCCAGACCTTAGGAACGCCGGATAAGGTTACCCAAAGAAATATTTAAATTCCTGTATTATTTCTTATAATTAATGGTCATATATTGTACCAACCTTTTTGTTGTCTAATCACGTAGGTGGATAAGAAGTTAAGCGCATCGTACATACACTTAGTGTTGCAAGAAAGCTTTGTGTGCTATGTTTTCTTATCGCATGAGGACATTTTTGAGGTAAATAAGTGCTAAGAGGCAAATAACGGGTCTGGTTCACCCGCTGCAACATTTTTGATCATATGATTTCCTCTTTCTTTTCTTATTGACTGAGAACATTCTTGAGATAATCACACATGTTTTCTGGCAAGTGTCCTCTCTTCATAGAAGTATACAATCAGCAATAACTGAGTCACTGAATATGATGTTGAATGTGATGTAGGGGAATCTGTTGAAATAAAAGGATCAGAACATATCAGTTCATCATTTCCTGTAAAAGACCAAAACAAAAGAGTTGACTAGAGTGGACCAAGTTGGCCGACTTTTTCCTTTCTAGTCAAAAACAAATTCCTTCAAAAAAGTAACAATGCTCCATTCCCAATCAGGAATTAGCTGTTACATTATTTGTATTATAAATTAAATATCAATCTATTGTAAACAATCAATTCAAAGTGAATAAACATCACTGATCAATATTTACAACAAATTCAGCTTTCGTTTTATATTTTGTACATGATATCAGAGCTAACGTTGTCGATCTTGGTTCAAGACACTCGTATTTAGCTTCAATAATTTATCGAAATTAAACTGCCATGTCAAGATTGACGGTAGCTTAAAATGCAGAAGCAGAGAATTAACTTCTTAAATCAAGCTACCATGTCAATATATCACGGTAGCTCGATTCATAAAACTAATAACATAAAAAGTTACCTGGAAGCTCTATGCCAACGATCCGTTGAGACAAGGTCCAACAAAATACCGTCACAAGGGAGGGCAATAGAGTCCTCAACCATCAAAACATAAGCTGCCGTCGCTAACAAACGCGACTCACCACAAATGATGTGTACACACTGTGGTAAATCAAAGCACAATAAAAGTAATTGCTTCGAAATTATAGGTTACCCTAAGTGGTGGAGCAACTGCAAATACAACGGTGTGGCAGCGACAGTAACAACAACAAAGGTAACCAGCGGCAACCGCAAGGTCATCGGCGACGACACCTGTAGATTCAGCTTGAAAACAACAACATATATTTCAAACTCCAAATCATCTCATAAAACGACTAAATGGGTAAGGGTAGAACCCTCAAACTCTAAGGTCGCATATAATTGCAATCAATCGAACATAGCAAGAAGAGCACACTTAAAATCGATTAATGAAAAAGTAGAATGAGTTAACCCTATCGTTTCCATTGTCTTCAAGAAATAATTGAAGATAGGAATTTAAACCCTATTATGTTACTTCGCAAATGGCCGATCATATAAAAGTGGGTGGGATACATGGTAAAGTAAACCACTCTTCCCAAGTAAAAACCCTTTCAAGTAACCAAGAGTTAAAAGAAAAGTTAAATGACCTTTCAAAAAAGCAGAAGTCAAAAGACTTGTACGGTTGTTTTATTACAAAGGAATCACAAAATGGTTTTGAAAATAAAAAATCAGTTAATAAAAGTAAAATCTACAATAATGTTTTTAAGTCTAATTTTCCTATGGTAAATGGACCAAGAAATGGCCCAACTAAAATTAACACTTTTAAAAATAACACTAGCCAAAGTATAATCGAATCTACTTCATGTACATTTCCTTTTAATATACAGCTTTTAAGTTCAAAGAATAAAAATTTTTGTGGGAAAATTAATGTCGTCACAAACAACATAAAAAGTGACGAATGGATTTTTGACTGTGGTGCTACCCACACTGTCATGACCCGGAAAATTTTGACTTATTTTGAACTTAATTCTCTAAATGATTTCATAATTCTGACACGATAAGCAAAGTCTGTAATGTTAAATATCAAAAATTTTGAACTGCCTTCATGAATTCATTTGACCTTCGACTGTTCTCACGATTCACGAACAATTACTTGTAAATAAATAAGTATATATATATATATATATATATATATATATATATATATATATATATAAATGATAACTTGATATATAATTTAAAATATTAAACGATTTAATTATTATAACTAAATATGCAAAATAAAAACTATTATGTTAATATATATATATATATATATATATATATATATATATATATATATATATATATATATATATATATATATATATATATATATATATTACCTGTAAGTATATAATATTATATTTATTTATTTAAAAAGATATAATTAATATATTTATTTACTTAATAAAACTTGTTAATTAAAATTTTATATATATAGAAGGAGTATATTGAAAATAAATGGTTTCGAGTAGATATAGTAAACGATTGTAATACTCGGTTGGCATTTCGCTAGTGTTCATATAGATCTAATACGGGTTTATGTAGATTTAAAATAAAAGTCGAACTGTAAATCTATTACGAAAATTTTAGGGTGGACAAAAATATTTTTATCTTTTTAGTTTAAATTTTAGTAATCCGTACATATTATTTGTGTAACGACCCGGCTTTTTCGACTTTCTATTGTGCTTTGTGCATTCACGAAACTGCGTATTTGTGCGTACTGTGCTACTTTATACTCTGGAATCTTTAAATACATGGTTTACTTTCATTTATATATTAAAACATGCCTTAGAGTACGTAGGATACTTAACTTGATCACCGGATGCTTTATGACCGTTAGTGTCACTTAACATTTCGAATAAACCGCGAACTGCGCACACGTTTAACTTTTGTCGTAATCGGAATATTATGACTATGAAATCTTAATTATTATTTTATAATAATAATTACTTGGGTTTTTGGATGCTTAATTATGCGTAGTAATTTAATTATGCTTACTAGTTAGTCTTGTTTGACTTTCAACCTTGTTGGACTTAAGCCCACCCTACACTAGCTAGTAGCCCATTTATTTAGCCCACTTATTAATTACTAGTGACCCATTAATATGTAAGACAAATGCCCATTTATTAGAGGGAACATGCTAGCATTTATGTCAAGTATTATCCTTAATGTTACATGAGATCCCAATATAAGCACCAACTTTAGACAACCATTAACCAAAAAGCAACTTTTTGTCCCCCTTGTCTCCCCTAATAGCCAACGGCCATATGGCCTCCTCCCCACCTCATTTTCCTATAAATACTAGCCTCATTTCATCCATTTTAACCCTTGCTCTCATTTGTATTTCACACACACTCACTCTCTAATTCTCTCTCTAGTCTTTCTCTCTCTAAAAGTGTAAGTATTTTGAACTTTTCTTCTTCTTCTCCTTCTCATCATCACGAAATCATAATCATCATCATCATGGGTCTAGCTTTTTAGCTTTTGATCTTGATTACATCTTGTAGATTCAAACATGGATTTGAATCTTTCAAGAACATGGAAGATTCAAGCTTTCTAGCTTTGAATCTTCACCCACTTTGTAGATCTATATTTCTTTAACTTTAATCTTGTTATTTTGTTATAAAGATTCAAACTTGTGTTTGTAATCTTCATGTATCTTAAAGATCTAAGCTTTATGCTTCAAGATCTTCAAGAACAACCAAGATGCAAGCTTTCTAGCTTGGATCTTCATATCTTTTGTTGGATCTAAGTTTTCTAACTTATGATCTGATTATTTTGTTATAAAGATCAAAACTTGTTTTTATGGTCTTCATGTAACTTAAAGATCCAAGCTTTATGCTTCAAGATCTTCAAGAACACCAAAGGTTCAAGCTTTCTAGCTTTGTGACCTTACAACTTGTGTGAAAGGGATCCAAGCTTTCTAGCTTAGGGTTCCATCACCTCATTTGACTTAGATTATGTTCATACTTGTTTGATTGATGTAAAGTTTGTAACTTTGTTTGTAAATAGGACTTGTAATTATATTAAGACTAAGGATATGATGTAACCTTGGTTCGTCATCCATCTAAGACTCTTAAATGAGTTGTGTTCTTACTTGGTCTTAACATATTGTGTGTTGATGGTAGAATCTTGGTCAAGGTGATGCTAACCCATCAATGAGTTGTACACTTGAAGCTACAGGTATCAAGGATGAGAACCGTGATGAGCATCAAGTACTAAGAACCCCACTGGAGCACCTTACCAACTGTTTTCGTATCTTATCTAACCACCTGGATACTGTAAAGTTTATTTTTAGTTAGTTCGGTTCGAGTAGATGATTTTCCATTTAGACCTCGTCTTAATCCGAGTTACGGTTTAGGATTTATGGCCTTCCGAAAGTCATTACACCCTATTAACGTTGTGCTGAAATTTCTAATCTAGTCGCACTTAAACCTTCGCCACGGTCAAACGAAGACGAGTTTGGTTCTGGAAATTGGTCAAAAACTAGGGGACTCATATACGGAGCCATAGCCACTGATTACGCGTCTTTTTGATTTACGTATAGGTCGTAGCAGCTGACCGAAGTTAGCCTATTGTTTCGATCTCTATGCTTGTCAAACTTGCTTAGCTTTTATGATGATGAATGATGATGATGATGACACTTAAACTTATTTTATGCACTATTAGAACTTATAAGGACAACCTACTAACCTAGTAACCTTTGATTTAGGTTGACGACCTTTCGGACCGACTTACTACTCGCATACTTTCATTACCGACTTTACCGATTTTATCACTGTGAGTTATAGCATCCCTTTTCACTTATACTATTTTTGGGACTGAGAATACATGCGCTTTTTATGTTTTACTTACTTGACACGAGTACTTAAACTTTACATATGTGTGGGTTATACAACGGCATAAAGATTCTCCTTAGCACGGTAACGTTTAACTATTGGTTTTTGAACCGGTAGACGCGAATATTAGATATGGATCCATAAGGTTTGACATCCCCACTCGGGCTAGTCATGCTAGCATTTAACGGGTGTTTAATACTTCAAGGATATACGCACTCGCCAGGTGTACTTTTAGGGGGTGATATTTATATTTACGTTAAGTCTAGTTACCATGTGCCCACGGTTAAACATATACTTTTCATACTATTTTGAATACTGATTTAAACTGCTGGTTGAAGCACTGAAATCTCGTGGTCTACATTACTTTACTGTTTACAAACTATAGCTCACCAACATTCGTGTTGACTTTTTAAGCATGTATTTCTCAGGTGCTCAGACGTTGTTGCTTCCGCTATTTAGACTTGCTGTCTTGGTGTTAAACTTGCTGTTAAGGACCTGCTGTGCTAGAATTTCCGCTGCATTACTTAGAGATGTCTCAATCATGAAACTTTTCCTTTGCATTCGTAGTTTATGTTATTATCAAATAATAACCTTGTAACGACCTTTGTGTCACGTTATCTTTTGTAAACACTATCTTTTATGAATGCAAAACTGGTTTTCAAACAGCATGTAGTACTTGACCGTGTAAAGATCCTGTTGTTGATGAATCGTACACGATGGTTTTGTACAGAGCGTCACATTTGGTATCAGAGCATTGGTTGTAGGGAATTAGGTTGCATTAGTGAGTCTAGACCAGGTCGAGTAGGATTCACTAATAGGACTAATCTACAACTTGCTTGTTTACCTGTTCTTACGAACCGCTGCATGCTACTATGTTATATTACTGCATGTTACTGCTTACTACTACTGCATGCCACTGCTTACTTCTACTGCTGTATGATCTACTGCATGCTACTGCTTACTCTTACTGCTATGTGAACTCGTTGTATGCTACTGCTTATCCTCGCTACTGCATACTACTATCTGCTTTTAATTGCATGTTACTTGTGTTTAGTACTGTTAATATTGCCATGCTATATACTGCTGTAGACGATCTAGGTTGCTGTAGTGCCTGATTACGTGCTTGCTTCATGCCTGCTATTCGCTCTACCGACTTGGAAAACTTACCTTTCCTAGTTCAGATGTTTTTCTGAACCCTTTTCCCACACGTCTAACCCTAAGGATTGGTATTGTAATCCACCTGTTACTACCGTTCCAGCGTTCCAGAGATCGAAACATTACTTCATGCAATCTAGAAGGAGTACCCTTCGGATTACACACCCACTAGAGTTGATCCTCAGAGGAGGAGATATTGGAGGACTTGTCGAAGTAACTATACCCCGAGCTCACTCTAATTATCCACATAAAACGTATGAACATTAGAAGGATGCTCACTTCCCGCAAGGTGACCCGTATCCTGTACGCTTTCATGACCATCACTTATCTCTTTCATTCTTCACCATTACTCGATGATCTAACGACACTTCTGGAATTAGGTCCCTAACACTCGTAGGCATTGGAGAAGTCAGGAGGACGTCTCCTTTCACAAGGTCATAGTGTTTTCTACTGATGCTCATCCGTACCCAAAGACTTGGAAGTCGCCTCAAGACATATTGTATTACTACTTGCTATACGCACAACTCGACGCGAGACACCAAATTGAATTTCTAGAAAGGAACCTAACGACATTACCTAAACCCGAACATTTTGGAGAAATTTCGGGACAATTAGGCATTGATGCATGACCTACGGAACCTACGCACCCACACCGAGAAACCGTGAGATTAATTATGTAGATTTTGTTTTGGGATAGCATAAATAAAGCACCGTTAGATGAAATTGAGTAGAACTTGAAGTGATCACGTTACATTGACCATATGGAGTAATATTGGAATGAACGTACGATTTAGTACGATATAATGACTCCAGGCCAGCGTGATTATATTGAAGTAAATCATGCAGAAGTCCCAATGCTACTATATAAGGAATATGAAGTGATTCAAAGGAAATTTTGGTAGGAACCACTTGAGTCTACGCATTATGGTCTGTTAGAAGTAGGGAAAGAGTAACCACGTAGCCAGATACTGTACAAGAAGGGCCTCGATTTCAGAATTGATTACCCGAAAATTTGTTATAGATATAGAAACCCTGGATACTTAAGGAAAAAGTTCTCAAATAGGAAAAACTTTGGACTGACTTGCGGTAGAGCAATCGTTATCTCAGCTATGGAGACTCGTATGAATCCTAATTTTAGCTAGGGTACGTTTCATCACAACGTTTTATTGTCTCGGAGTTGTTTAATACTAGACTGATACAAACCTTATATCTAAGAACCTTAGTGTTATGACTAATAAGCCATTAACAACCATGAGAGATAAGTATTCTATAGGACAAGCTAATAGTAAGATGGCAGAAATAGAGGTATAATTTAAGGTAGTACCTTAAAATTAAAAGGTGGGTCATTGGAGATGACCTCATGCCAACAAAACTTGGAAGTTTTAGAGTAGTAGTTGGAAAAGATTAGTTACCTACGCACAAGCAGATGTTATCTGAGAAGATTGATAGAATTTCTCACGGTGGTATAATAAGGTTTGGTTAGAATGAACCTTAAGATTAACCTAATACCCATCAAGTTAGAAATCTTGATGTAAAAGTTGGAATGGGCTTTAGGATTAACCTAATACTCATCAAGTCGGGAAGCTTGATGAAATAGTCGGAACGGACCGGCTTTCAAGGATGAAAGCGAAAGTTATTTATAGTAGGAAGATTATTCGTATACCTCGCGAGAATGGTGAGCGAAAAGCTATATGGGTTACTGAAAGGACCCGTTCATATACATTATAAACGATTCACAATAGTTGATTACATCGCGAGGTATTTGACCTCTATATGATACGTTTTACAAACATTGCATTCGTTTTTAAAAGACAAACTTTCTTTACATCAAAAATTGACGGCATGCATACCATTTCATATTACATCCAACTATAATTGACTTAATATTAATCTTGATGAACTCAACGACTCGAATGCAACGTCTTTCAAAGTAGGTCATGAATGACTCCAAGTAATATCCTTAAAATGAGCTAATGCACAGCGGAAGATTTCTTTAATACCTGAGAATAAACATGCTTTAAAGTGTCAACTAAAAGGTTGGTGAGTTCATTAGTTTATCATAATCAATCATTTCCGTAATAGTAATAGACCACAAGATTTCATATACATAAACGTTTAAATAAAAATATTCTAAGTGGTTGAGCACTTGGTAACCATACTTAACATTTAATCAACGTCGCATATTCCTCAACGTAGAATATGTTTTTAGTACTTGTGTCTATTTTGTAAAACAGTTATAAAATAGTGCATGTATTCTCAGCCCAAAAATATATATAAAAAGGGAGTAATGAAACTCACTTTTGCCTTGAAGGTATTTAACACGACTTGGTCTTCGATAGATATCACGAACCTAACCATATATATAATATATCAACATATTTTCTTTTCAAGTAATCGTTACATATATATATATATATATATATATATATATATATATATATATATATATATATATATATATATATATATATATATATATATATATATATATATATATATATATATATATATATATATATGTACTTATAATACTTTTAATGTTTTCTTAGTCCGTAGTTAGCAGTCCGATGTTAGTGGTCCACAATTAGTTGCTCAATAAAATAAATAAAGACCCCATCGTATTCGTATTGATCAGAATTAATCTCGACCCATGGTACCATGTTGTCAAATGACGTGTTGCGTACATAAAGTACCGTGTTGTCAAATGACGTGTTGCGTACAATCATGAGGTCTTATGATTAATCTTCTCGTGTTGTTTACGGGTGGTCCTGAAATATATAAAATCAAATCATAAGTAATTATATATATATAATATTATATTAATTAGAAAAGATATGATTAATTTACTTTTTCTCTAAATATTTTCGTAGCTAAACTAGCTTCGGATACCCAATCTTGTTTTAGTCGTAGTTTTTTCATTATAACTCCGTTTTTGTTGGTTCAACTTGCCACTTCCTTGGATCGAGTCAAATTTTAAGAATATGAACTGAAAATACCTTAGTTTTGTCATAACCCGTCCTTAACCATAAGAACGTGTTAGATAACGTATGATTTCATTGCGAGGTATTGACCTCTATATGCGACATTTTTAAAAGAAAAACTGCATATATTATACATTACAAACCATGATCTTTATTTTTGTTACAAGCTTTGGACAATAAAAAGATGATTATCGTTTAGCGATAATCTTCGACTTACAAACTTTACAAATGATAATAACAACACGATTTCGAGCATATTTTACAACATAAATCCTTGGGTATGCAGTTTTATTTTTGACACATATATGCGTACGCAAGATCCTGCTTAGATTCAACATGATGCAGCGGAAGCTCTAATTATCACCTGAGAATAAACATGTTTTAAAAGGTCAACATAAAGTTGGTGAGATATAGGTTTAGTGCCGGCAGCAATATATATATAGACCACAAGATTTCGTATATAAACAGTTTAATAAAAATATTCTAAGTGGTTGAGCACTTGGTAACCATACTTAACATTCAATCACGTCGCATATTCCCTTTAATATGAAATCTTACTACACCGTACCAAGTGTAGTCACAAAACGAAGTACTGTGCAACCGTTGAATACTGGTCGTCCAGTCCGGTTGGGGTTGTCAGGCCCGATAGATCTATCAACAGGATTCGCGTTTACAATACCGCTGTAAATATTAGTTACCAAGCTACAGGGAAGTATGCCAGTGGTACAACTCAACGTAGAATATATTTTTCAGTTACTTGTGTCCATAACGTAAAACATAAAATACATGTATTCTCATCCCGAAATATTTAGAGTTTAAAAGTGGGACTATATACTCACTGTTGTCTTGAAGATATATATAATTTGACTTGGTCTCCGGTTGATATCACGAACCTATCCATATATAATATATCAATATATATTCATTTTTAAATAATCGTCACATATATATACTTATAATACTTTTAATACTTTGAATAATTCCTTAGTCCGTAGTTAGCATTCCGATGTTAGTAATTCAATTTTAATGGTTCATTTTTAGATGTTTAATAAACCCGCAATGAAATAAATAAAACCCCCATCGTATATGTATTGGTCGAGATTAATCTTGACCCACGGTACCGGTGTTGTCAAATGACGTGTTGCGTACATAAAGTACCGGTGTTGTCAAATGACGTGTTGCGTACAAACATGGGATCTTATGATTAATCTTCTCGTATTGTTTACGGGTGATCCTGAACCATATAAAATTGAATTATGAGTACATATATATAAAATATCATGTTATCTTAGAAATATGTGATTTTATTTAATTTTTCCCAATTAATCCCGAAGTTAAACAAGTCTTAGATATCCGATCTCGTTTTGGTCATAGTTTCTTCGTTACAACTCCGTTTTCGTTGATTCAACTTGTCACTTCCTTGGATCGAGTCCCTCTTTAAGACTATGAACTGTAAATACCTTAGTTTGTATTCGAAATCACAGGTCATAGGTCAAACTTTAGTGAAACTTATGAAGTTAATCATTTTCCATCATGTAAACAACCTTAAATGATTATTTTTCTAAAAATACTTATACTTTGAGTTAAATCATGAAATTTTTATGTGTTATCATATTCATAGTAAAAATCATTTTTCCAGAAAATAAACCTCCAATTCAAAGTTTAAGATGGTTTTTAATTATCCAACCCAAAACAGCCCCCGGTTGCACTCCGACGTCGTAAATTCAGTTTTTAAGGTGTTCTTTGAAAAACCAAGTTATACCTTGTTAAATTAGCATATATTTATGATATATTACAGGTCTTGAAGTATTTTAAAAGTTAAGTTAGAAGGATCTATTTAGTTTGCAAACAAGTTTGAAAACATTCAAACTATGTTCTTGTTGTTAAAATTTTATACCACAAAATAAGATAGCTATATATATATGAATCGAATAAGGTTATGAACATAGATTCTACCTCAAGTTCCTTGGACAAGGTTGCTGTAAAAGAGGAGTAAAAAGCTAGAACCAAAAGGGTGATGGAATTGGATGAAAGATTGGAAGTAAGTTTGTGTTCTTGGAAGGATTTCTTGAAGTGTTTTTGTATGGTTTTCTTATGGTGATTAAGTAAGGTTTTTGAAGCTAAATGATGGGGAAAATGCTTGGAGATGATCAAGTATGAAGTTAAGAGTATTTTGAGAGAGAAATGGAAGTGTAAGTATGAGAAAATGGGGTGAAGAAATGGTGTGCATGCATAAAAACGTTTTTAGGTTATAAAGGAAAAAAAAGATACCTAACTTTGTTTTCTTGCTAAATAATTCATGCTACTTGACAAATGGTTGGTTCCACATGTTTCTTAATCATTTAAGGCTGCTAAGGAGCAGATTTTTATTGGTATATACCAATAGTAAATACATCTAGAAGCTGCGTATGATACGGGTACATATACTCTAGGTATACGTATAGAAATCTTTGAGGAAACGGAACGAGGATTCAAATATAGCTATCTTTTGTAAATATACTTATATTGTTTTATGTATGTAAGCCCTTTAAAAGTGATAAAATACATATCTATACGATGCATGTATAAGTAATATAGGTTATAAGTAGTTACGTCGAAAAACATTACGTATAGTTATCGTTTTGAAAACTTAAGTTAGTAGTTTTAAAATATACTTATAACTTATTGTTATTAATACAAAATGAGATATTAAAACATTCTTAGATCATGTTAAATATGTATATATACATATATATACACAAACGTATAATTATCATATGTTATATAGTTCGTGATATCATCGGTCAAACTAGACGGTCAAACGTTGTGTAAACTCTTTTCGGAAATCTAAATCTCGACAATTTGGATTGCTTATCATGTTGGTAAGGTTTAATTTATGTAAATATTAATCTTATAAGTATAGAACGATCGAAAAAGTGCAGGTCGTTACATTACCTCCCCGTTAAATAAATTTCGTCCCGAAATTTTAAAATTGTACCTATTTTGCGTCATCGAGAAACAAGTGTGGATACTTTTGTTTCATCTGATCCTCTCGTTCCCAAGTAAACTCAGGACCTCTTCGAGCATTCCAACGAACCTTAACGATCGGTATGTTGCTCTGCTTGAGCTGTTTAACTTCACGGTCCATGATTTCGATTGGTTCTTCGATGAATTGTAGTTTCTCATCGACATGGATTTCTTCAAGAGGAATGGTGAGATCTTCCTTTGCAAGACACTTCTTAAGGTTCGAGACGTGAAAGGTATTATGTACTCCGGCGAGTTGTTGCGGTAACTCGAGTCGATAAGCTACCGGTCCAATGCGTTCAATAATCTTGAACGGGCCTACGTACCTTGGGTTCAGTTTACCCCTTTTGCCGAAACGTATTACACCTTTCCATGGTGACACTTTTAACATAACCATGTCACCGATCTGAAACTCTAATGGTTTCCTTCGAACATCGGCGTAGCTCTTTTGGCGACTACGGGCTGTTTTCAATCTCTCCTTGATTTGTACAATCTTCTCAGTCGTTTCGTGTATGATCTCGGGACCCGTTAATTATCGATCTCCTACTTCATTCCAACAGATAGGAGATCTACACCTCCTTCCATACAATGCTTCGAATGGCGCAGCTCCAATGCTCGCATGATAACTATTATTATACGAGAATTCTGCTAACGGTAGATATTTATCTCATCCGTTTCCAAAATCGATCACACATGCCCTGAGCATGTCTTCAAGAGTCTGAATTGTTCTTTCACTCTGCCCGTCGGTTTGCGGATGATATGCGGTACTCATATCCAAACGAGTTCCTAGTGCCTCCTGTAGTGATTGCCAGAACTTTGAGGTAAATCTACTATCACGATCAGATATAATGGAAATAGGTATTCCATGCCTTGAAACTATTTCCTTTATATATAATCGTAATAATTTCTCCATTCTATCCGTTTCCTTTATAGGCAAGAAATGTGCAGATTTGGTAAGACGATCAACAATTACCCAAATAGTGTCGTATCCCCAGGCAGTCTTTGGTAACTTCGTGATGAAATCCATGGTAATACCGTCCCATTTCCATTCTGGGATTTCTGGTTGTTGAAGTAATCCTGACGGCTTTTGGTGTTCTGCTTTGACTTTGGAACAAGTTAAACACTCCCCAACATATGTTGCAACGTCTGTCTTTAAATTAGGCCACCAATAATGCGTCTTAAGATCTTGATACATCTTTCCAACTCCAGGATGTATCGAGTATCTTGTCTTATGTGCCTCATTCAATATCAACTTCCTTAATCCACCCAACTTCGGTACCCAAATACGGTTTGCAAAATATCGAATTCCGTCTTCCCGTATAACGAGTTGCTTCTCATACTTCTTCATTATTTCATTTCTTATGTTTTCTTTAGTAAGTGCTTCTCGTTGAACTTCTTTGATTTGTGAGTTGAGATTCATGCGAATTTTTATGTTCATCGCTCGTACTCGAATTGGTTCTCGTTCCTTTCTGCTTAGAGCATCGGCCACCACGTTCGCCTTCCCGGGATGATAACGAATTTCACAATCATAGTCGTTTATCAGCTCGACCCACCTACGTTGCCTCATGTTCAGCTGTTTTTGATCGAAAATATGTTGAAGGCTTTTATGATCAGTAAACACAGTGCATTTAACCCCATACAAGTAGTGTCTCCATATCTTCAATGCAAACATGACTGCTCCCAGTTCTAGATCATGCGTCGTATAATTCCGCTCGTGAATCTTTAATTGTCGGGATGCGTATGCAATAACTTTCTTCCATTGCATAAGAACGCAACCAAAACCTTGTCGCGAAGCGTCACAATATATTTCAAAATCATCGTTCCCTTCTGGTAACGATAAAATAGGCGCCGTAGTCAACTTCTTTTTCAGTAATTGAAATGCACTCTCCTGCTCAGAAGTCCATTCATATTTCTTCCCTTTTTGCGTTAACGCTGTCAACGGCTTAGCTATTCGGGAAAAATCTTGAATAAACCTTCTATAATAACCGGCTAAACCCAAAAATTGGCGTATCTGCATTGGTGTCTTAGGAGTCTCCCATTTTTCAATGGCTTCAATTTTTGCTGGATCAACCTGAATTCCTTTGCTACTAACAACGTGGCCAAGAAATTGCACTTCTTTTAACCAGAAAGCACATTTAGAAAATTTAGCATATAGCTGTTCTTTTCTCAACAACTCTAATATCAACCTTAAATGCTGCTCATGCTCTTGCTCACTCTTGGAATAGATAAGAATATCATCAATGAAAACGATAACAAACTTATCTAAATATGGACTACAAACTCGATTCATGAGGTCCATGAATACAGCTGGCGCATTCGTCAATCCAAACGGCATGACCAAAAATTCGTAATGACCGTAGCGTGTCCGAAAAGCAGTTTTCGGTATATCTTCTTCTTTGACACGTAATTGATGATAGCCCGATCTTAGGTCAATTTTCGAGTACACACATGATCCTTGGAGTTGATCAAATAAGTCGTCAATTCTCGGTAGTGGATACCGATTCTTGATAGTTAACTTATTTAATTCACGATAATCTATACACATTCGGAAAGATCCGTCTTTCTTCTTGACGAATAAAATTGGAGCTCCCCACGGTGAAGTACTTGGTCGTATGAATCCACGATCCAGTAATTCTTTTAACTGACTCTGAAGTTCTTTTAACTCGGACGGTGCAAGTCTATATGGAGCACGGGCAACCGGTGCAGCTCCTGGTACAAGATCTATTTGAAATTCTACAGATCTAAATGGAGGTAATCCCGGCAACTCTTCCGGAAATACTTCAGGAAAATCTCTTGCCACAGGCACGTCATTGATGCACTTCTCTTTTTCTTTCTTTTCGACTTTATTAACATGTGCTAAGATAGCATAGCACCCTTTCTTCAAGCACTTTTGAGCTTTCAAATAACTAATGAGTTTTAGCTTTGAGTTACCCTTCTCTCCATAAATCATTACTGGCGTTTTATCCTTACGAGGAATGCGAATTGCCTTCTTAGCGCACACAACTTCAGCTCCTATTTTGGACATCCAGTCCATGCCGACTATTACATCAAAACTTCCTAATTCTACGGGTATCAAATCAATCTTAAATGTTTCTCCGGCTAAATTTATTTTACAATCACGGCAAATTTTATCGGCTTTAATTAGTTTACCATTAGCTAACTCAATCATGTACTTAGCATCTAGAGGTAATGATGAACAATTCAATTTAGCGTGAAAGTCTCTACACACGTAACTTCTATCAGCACCAGTATCAAATATAATAGATGCGGATAAGTTATTAATGGTAAACGTACCCGTAACAAGCTCCGGGTCTTCACACGCCTCTCTAGCATTAATAACAAATGCTCTCCCTCGTGCAGGTCCGATATTCTTCTCTGGATTCGGGCACTGGCTCTTATAATGACCCTGTTTCCCACATCCATAACAAGTAACAGTAGCCAAAGCAGTTCTATTTGCATTAGTGGCAGGAGTCTTGGTACCATTTGTATTTGTAACGAGAGCCCTACAATCTTCAGCAAGATGACCCTTTCGATTACATTTGTTGCATACCACATTACAGTAACCAGAGTGATGTTTGTGGCATCGGTTGCATAAAGGATTTTGTCCTTTATAACCAAAGCTTAAACCACTACCCGCACCTTGCGTGGTTTCTTGTTTCTTAAAAGATTGTTGTTGGTTACCTCGATCATAATTTCCATTCCACTTTCTTTTGTTACCTGATACCTTCACATCAGTATTGGATACTTTCTTATCCATGATGACCTGATCCATTAGCTCGTTTGCCATGGTTATAGCTTCATGAATTGTCTTAGGTTTCGATGCTGTAACATTTGCCTTGACCTTTTTGGGCAAACCATCTTTGTACATTTCAATCTTCCGTTCTTCGGTTGGAACCAATTCAGGACATAGCAAAACTAATTCCATGAATCGCTGATTGTAGTTGGTGATTTCAGTACCAATAACCTTCAGACTTCGTAACTCATCTTCCAACTTCCTAACCTCGTTCCTTGGACAATATTCGTTGATTAACATTGTTTTGAATTCTTTTCACGGAGTATCATAAGCTACATCTCCTCCTACAGCCTTCACATAATTTTTCCACCACGTGAGTGCACTATCTTGTAAAGTGCACGATGCATACTTGGTCATGTCCTTTTCAACACAACCACTGATTTTAAACACAGTCTCCATCTTTTCTATCCACCGGGTTAAACCGATCGGTCCTTCTGTTCCACTGAATGATGAGGGCTTGCAAGCTTGAAAAGTTTTGTAAGTGCACCCCACACGAGGATTTGGGTTAACTGCAGCACCTCTTGCAGCCTCGACCCATAACATTCTGTCGTTCACTCGCTGATTGATAAGTTCCTGGATTTCTTGTTCCGTCATTCGGTTCAATCGCGCCATACTCTTCTATAAGAATGAAAAGAAAATAATTATTCACATGGAATATTATAGATGTAGTGTATATTTACAGTACATTATAGCTTATTAATAATATGAACCAGGTATTATTATAAAAGCCTTTTCTTCTTATTAGCTTTTTATAATTATATCTAGGGTAGTACCTACCCGTTAATGTCCATACTTAATAGCTTAGTACAGAATCAATTACTACCATCTAAATAATACTTAACCATGGAAAATTATTGCATTTCATACTTCACTATTTTACATATGCTTATCTTACATCGAACATTAAACAAACCACACTAATAATATTATACAAAACATTATATGATCCCATGGTTTAATACGGCAGCGCATCGTTTGGTCTATTTTCTAGGACGTTTAGGTTCAAAGAATCGCTTAACGCTTATCCTGGCTGTCTGCCTATATTTTGGCTGTGGGACTGAAGAACTGGATGCCGGGATAGAACGAATAGGAATAGCGGGAATAGGGGTGGTAGTGTCTAGTGGAGTTGGTGCCACATCATCCTTACTAAACTCGGGATTTGAATTTTCTAATTCATTAGCCTTTCGTTTCTTTCCTAGTTCGAACTCGTCTTTTGTAATTTCCTGTATTTCTTCCTCGGGTTCACTTTCCTCCTCGGGTTCACTTTCCTCCTCGGGTTCACTTTCCGGGTTCTCTATAGTCGGTTCATCCGGAATTTGTGAGTCTTCCCCAAAGATATTATTTTCGTCATCGGATAGGTTAATGACTGGAACACCATCTGAAGATTCTGGTTCGGAGTCGCTGAATGTGATAACAAGTTTTGAGCCCGACATCTATCACACAACAACTAACCCATTAGTACTACATAATATTTACATATAAATTTTAACCAACAATGATAAGCAATGGTTTTTAAATCAGACCCGGTCAAAGTCCAGACTTACTAATGTATCCTAACGACTTATCAGTTAGACACACTAATGCAAACCTGGTTCGCTAAGACCACCGCTCTGATACCACATGTCATAACCCGTCCTTAACCATAAGAACGTGTTAGATAACGTATGATTTCATTGCGAGGTATTGACCTCTATATGCGACATTTTTAAAAGAAAAACTGCATATATTATACATTACAAACCATGATGCTTATTTTTGTTACAAGCTTTGGACAATAAAAAGATGATTATCGTTTAGCGATAATCTTCGACTTACAAACTTTACAAATGATAATAACAACACGATTTCGAGCATATTTTACAACATAAATCCTTGGGTATGCAGTTTTATTTTTGACACATATATGCGTACGCAAGATCCTGCTTAGATTCAACATGATGCAGCGGAAGCTCTAATTATCACCTGAGAATAAACATGTTTTAAAAGGTCAACATAAAGTTGGTGAGATATAGGTTTAGTGCCGGCAGCAATATATATATAGACCACAAGATTTCGTATATAAACAGTTTAATAAAAATATTCTAAGTGGTTGAGCACTTGGTAACCATACTTAACATTCAATCACGTCGCATATTCCCTTTAATATGAAATCTTACTACACCGTACCAAGTGTAGTCACAAAACGAAGTACTGTGCAACCGTTGAATACTGGTCGTCCAGTCCGGTTGGGGTTGTCAGGCCCGATAGATCTATCAACAGGATTCGCGTTTACAATACCGCTGTAAATATTAGTTACCAAGCTACAGGGAAGTATGCCAGTGGTACAACTCAATGTAGAATATATTTTTCAGTTACTTGTGTCCATAACGTAAAACATAAAATACATGTATTCTCATCCCGAAATATTTAGAGTTTAAAAGTGGGACTATATACTCACTGTTGTCTTGAAGATATATATAATTTGACTTGGTCTCCGGTTGATATCACGAACCTATCCATATATAATATATCAATATATATTCATTTTTAAATAATCGTCACATATATATACTTATAATACTTTTAATACTTTGAATAATTCCTTAGTCCGTAGTTAGCATTCCGATGTTAGTAATTCAATTTTAATGGTTCATTTTTAGATGTTTAATAAACCCGCAATGAAATAAATAAAACCCCCATCGTATATGTATTGGTCGAGATTAATCTTGACCCACGGTACCGGTGTTGTCAAATGACGTGTTGCGTACATAAAATACCGGTGTTGTCAAATGACGTGTTGCGTACAAACATGGGATTTTATGATTAATCTTCTCGTATTGTTTACGGGTGATCCTGAACCATATAAAATTGAATTATGAGTACATATATATAAAATATCATGTTATCTTAGAAATATGTGATTTTATTTAATTTTTCCCAATTAATCCCGAAGTTAAACAAGTCTTAGATATCCGATGTCGTTTTGGTCATAGTTTCTTCGTTACAACTCCGTTTTCGTTGATTCAACTTGTCACTTCCTTGGATCGAGTCCCTCTTTAAGACTATGAACTGTAAATACCTTAGTTTGTATTCGAAATCACAGGTCATAGGTCAAACTTTAGTGAAACTTATGAAGTTAATCATTTTCCATCATGTAAACAACCTTAAATGATTATTTTTCTAAAAATACTTATACTTTGAGTTAAATCATGAAATTTTTATGTGTTATCATATTCATAGTAAAAATCATTTTTCCAGAAAATAAACCTCCAATTCAAAGTTTAAGATGGTTTTTAATTATCCAACCCAAAACAGCCCCCGGTTGCACTCCGACGTCGTAAATTCAGTTTTTAAGGTGTTCTTTGAAAAACCAAGTTATACCTTGTTAAATTAGCATATATTTATGATATATTACAGGTCTTGAAGTATTTTAAAAGTTAAGTTAGAAGGATCTATTTAATTTGCAAACAAGTTTAAAAACATTCAAACTATGTTCTTGTTGTTAAAATTTTATACCACAAAATAAGATAGCTATATATATATGAATCGAATAAGGTTATGAACATAGATTCTACCTCAAGTTCCTTGGAAAAGGTTGCTGTAAAAGAGGAGTAAAAAGCTAGAACCAAAAGGGTGATGGAATTGGATGAAAGATTGGAAGTAAGTTTGTGTTCTTGGAAGGATTTCTTGAAGTGTTTTTGTATGGTTTTCTTATGGTGATTAAGTAAGGTTTTTGAAGCTAAATGATGGGGAAAATGCTTGGAGATGATCAAGTATGAAGTTAAGAGTATTTTGAGAGAGAAATGGAAGTGTAAGTATGAGAAAATGGGGTGAAGAAATGGTGTGCATGCATAAAAACGTTTTTAGGTTATAAAGGAAAAAAAAGATACCTAACTTTGTTTTCTTGCTAAATAATTCATGCTACTTGACAAATGGTTGGTTCCACATGTTTCTTAATCATTTAAGGCTGCTAAGGAGCAGATTTTTATTGGTATATACCAATAGTAAATACATCTAGAAGCTGCGTATGATACGGGTACATATACTCTAGGTATACGTATAGAAATCTTTGAGGAAACGGAACGAGGATTCAAATATAGCTATCTTTTGTAAATATACTTATATTGTTTTATGTATGTAAGCCCTTTAAAAGTGATAAAATACATATCTATACGATGCATGTATAAGTAATATAAGTTATAAGTAGTTACGTCGAAAAACATTACGTATAGTTATCGTTTTGAAAACTTAAGTTAGTAGTTTTAAAATATACTTATAACTTATTGTTATTAATACAAAATGAGATATTAAAACATTCTTAGATCATGTTAAATATGTATATATACATATATATACACAAACGTATAATTATCATATGTTATATAGTTCGTGATATCATCGGTCAAACTAGACGGTCAAACGTTGTGTAAACTCTTTTCGGAAATATAAATCTCGACAATTTGGATTGCTTATCATGTTGGTAAGGTTTAATTTATGTAAATATTAATCTTATAAGTATAGAACGATCAAAAAAGTGCGGGTCGTTACAAGTTTGTATTCGAAATCACAGGTTATAGGTCAAACTTTGATGAAACTTATGAAAGTGATCATTTTCCATCATAAAAACAACATTTAATGATTATTTTTCTAAAAATACTTACACTTTGAGTTAAACCATGAAATTTTTATGTGTTAACATATTCATAAGAAATATCATTTTTACAGAACATGAACTTCCAATTCAAAGTTCAAGATGGTTTTTAATTATCCAATCCAAAACAGCCCCCGGTTGCACTCCGACGATGTAGATTCAGTTTTTAAGATGTTCTTTGTAAAACCAAGTTATATCTTGTTAAGTTAGCATATCATTATAATATATTACAGGTCTTTAAGTGTTTTAAAAGTTAAGTTAGAAGGATCTATTTAGTTTGTAAACAAGTTTGAAATCATTCAAACTATGTTCTTGTTGTTAAAATTTTACAACATAAAATAAGATAGCTATATAAATATGAATCGAATAAAATTATGAACAAGGTTACTACCTCAAGTTACTTGGACAAAGTTACTGTAAGAGACAAGAAAAAATCTTGGAATCAAAGAGTGGTGGAGTTAGATCAAAAGGTTGGAAGTATACTTCTTCAAATGGGTGGTTATTTTGATATGTTCTTGAAAGAGTTTTCTTATGGTGTTTAAGGCTTGTAATTGAAGTTAAATGATGGGGAAAATTCTTGGAGATGATCAAGTATGAAGTTAGGAGTATTTTGAGAGAGAAATGAGGGTGTAGGTATGAGAAAATGGAGTGAAGAAATGGTGTTCATTCATAAAAACGTTTTTAGTTTATAAAGAAAGAAAAAGATTCCTAATTTTGTTTTCTTACTAATAATTCATGCTACTTGACAAATCCTAGTTACCTCATATCTAGGGCAGTAATAATGTTGATTAGGATGTTGATTTGATGTGTATATACCAATAGTAAATACGTATAGAAGCTGGGTATGATACGGGTACATATACCCTAGATATACGTATAGAAATCTTGAGGAAACGGAATGAGGATTCAAATATAGCTATCTTTTGTAAATATACTTATATTATTTTATGTATAAAAGCCCTTTAAAAGTGATTAAATACATATCTATACGATACATGTATAAACATTATAAGTTTTAAGTCAAAGAACGTTACGTATAGTTATCGTTTTGAAAACTTAAGTTAGTAATTTCAAAATATACTTATAACTCATTGTCATTAGTACACAATGAGATGTTAAACCATCCTTAAATCATGTTAAATATATATAAATACATATATATACACAAACGTATAATTATCGTATGTTATATAGTTCGTGATATCATCGGTCAAATTGGACGGTCAAACGTTGTGTAAAACTCTTTTCAAAAACACAAGTCTCAACAATTTGGATTGCTTATCATGTTGGTAAGGTTTAATTTATGTAAATATTAATCTCATAGGTATAAAATGATCGGAAAAATCCGGGTCGTTACAGTACCTACCCGCTAAATAAATTTCGTCCCGAAATTTGATCGAGATTGTCATGGCTAACCATAAAAATGTTTTCATGACGAATATGAGCTGATAAATAGAGTTTGATAATCATTGAGTAATATAGATAAAACAATTTGATTACGCGAAGAGTATAAGTGAAGCTATCACAAAAGAGTGAAATGAATAAATGCAGATTTGTTTTAACCAGTGACATAGTCACGGTTGATTTTCAGATTTAGAGGAAATCTTCGTCATAAGATTTGGGTTCTTCGATAATTAAGGAAATTAGAATCCTCTTTGGTTAAATGCGATGATCTGTCCTGATTGTTCTGTCTGGTACTTCACTATAAATCCACCATCTTCGTTTCCTTACAACTCACACCTTCTATTCTTTCTCTCTCAACTCATATTTTAAAGTATTTGTCAATATGCTCCATCCAGTGCTGATTCTTGATATACTCCTCACTTTCATATCTGTCATTCTTCTTTTTCATCTGCCGCCGGAAGAATCTATTTACTTCTACTATACTCTTGGTTTTATAGTGTTTTTAGTTCTCCCGTGTCTTTATATTGCTATATGCATCGATATATATGGTTTATAATTTTCGGGTTGTCATTGGGCTTTATATCTTCCCTTATATTTCCAAGTCCATGCTTCTGTCTTCTATAATCATTGTCATCTACAGTTAATGCTCCATTCTATTTGCTGCGATTTATACTCCCATTTCTATTTCAGAGCTTCATTCTTTCATTTCATCTTCTTGCGATTAAGCACCGTATATAATGGTCCAGATTTCGTAGATATGAATTTCGGAATGAACATAGTTAATGTTCTAAGAGTAAAATTGAAATGGCACGATCTTGATTTGTCAAATTACCAAAATTCAAGAGAAAAGATAGAATTATCAGAAAGAATATGTTCTCGATATGTTTGGAGATTAGGTAGAATGTAAGAGTCGTGTAACATGGCACATGATGACGTTATAATCTGTGAATCATCACGTTCCATTAGAAACTCAGCATGACTTACTGTAATATAATCATGTTGATCAAGTGTCATTATATTATACTAACTCATGCTTCAGTTCCCAACACTACTTCAAAAACATTCATAATTTAAATTCGAATTTTTCAGAATTTAGAAACTAATACAGTTTCCTTTATAATGTTTCACTGATATCGCGAAGAGATAAAAGATTTCAGTTAAGAATAGTTATGAAAATATCTTCAAAAATATGGAGGATATTTATAATGAAAGATATGATGATATCTTAGAATATTTAAGATAAGAGGATGATGAAGAATATTATCCACAAGGGTTTAGAGTCAGGAGCAAGGTATTTGATAATGACGATACTGAATCATTTGGATTCTTTGAAGGAAGGTTTAGTCATTGTGATTTGTCCACAGCCTCCTTCATACTTTGCTCAATCCGTTTTCCAGTTCCAAACCTTCTCTTTTTCTGAGTTTTGCCAACACACTATTTTTTATCATCAAACTTTTTACTGTTAAGATCGTTGACAGTTTCTGCTACTTCATCAGCATTTTTTAAAATTTCGAGAACTGGTTCGCAGTTTGGGCATTTTTCATAAACTTCACATTCGAAGTATGTAAGTCTTGGAGGTAGACATTATATGTATATATAAATGTTGATGTAGACATGCTGCAAGATTTCAAAATACTGATTACTGATTCTCAATAATTGGTATGGCAATTCTTGTTACAAAGTGCGGATGAGTATATGATAGGGTTCTAATGAATATATCGATTTTTCTGAAAATCAAAGATCAGTGAAATTGTTGGTAAGTTTATTGCTAATGTTGTGACGACTCCGTCAAAACACTTAACGGCTCCGTCACTTGGTCCCACAGCTTGATCGAAACTCTATATGAATTTTATAAAACAACCTTGCATTCTTTATTTAAAAATGATTTCCTATAAAGAAAATCTACTAAATTGTATAAGTTTAGAAAAACTATACATAAATACTTTAACCAAATGTTGACCAAACAAAGTCAACAACATCCACTTTTTAATGTAACAAAATAGAATGCAAGTTAATGTTTAACAAAAGCTGCCATCATAAATATGCAGACCCTCTAAGCACAGCGGAAGCAGTCAATCATAAACCTGAGAATAAAACATGCGAGTAACTGTCAACAAAAATGTTGAGTGAATTATAGGTTTAATATTGCAAACAATATTTAATTTAAACAATAAAAATTTATGTTTGAAAACATAAAACTCCTTTTAAACCACCAAATTATATGCTAGAAAACATATAATAAAACATTATTCCATTTTCCGTGAGCCACCTGGTAACCACTTAACCCTTTATTTACCCTTGCCAAACACAATAAATAATATACACCGAACAAGTGTATCTTCAACTAAATACGAAGTACTAAACATTCCGATTATAAATTGCTAGCGCGACTAGCTCGAAATGGGGTTGTCAAACCCGATAGATCTATCCATAGGATTCGCGTTCACCAGTAAAAACCAGTGATTACAGTTACCAGACTAGGGAATATTTTTGTTCAACTCACAATGAATAATTTAAACCAACTTCCACTTGTCCAAAATATAAAATAAATTGCATGTATTCTCATCCCAAAAGATTTAAATAGAAAAATGGGACTATAACTCACCTTAAATAGCAACTGAAGAAATCTCACAAACAAGCGAACAGCAAGTAAAGTAAAGTGATCAAGAAAGATCACAACGCCGACCTATAAATAAAGCAGGTCGAAATAAATAACTAACTTAGGTCAAGTCTTAGTATGATAGCTATTGTACATGTTGCAAGTAGACATAGAACATTACTCAGCAAGCATCGGTTTGATTGGAACAGCATAAGGACACACACTTTCTATTTTTAGAAAGTTTCTATTTTTACCAGGTTTCTATTTTTGGAATGTTTCTATTTTGGGAAAGTTTCTATTTTAGGAAAGTTTCTATTTTTGGAAAGTTTCCAAATTTAGAAACTTCTATTTTTAGAAAGTTTTGAAGTTAGGAAAGTTTCCTTATTTAGAAAGTCAACAGAAGTCAACTGAAAGTCAAAGTCAACCGAAAGTCAACTCAAAAGTCAAACTTGGTCAACATAGTCAACATTAATTTGAAAAGTGTAAGTTATAATAATAACATAGGTTATAATGTTTATTAAAGTCAAAAGTGTAAAGTTATGTCATAACATAAGTTTAATTAAATAAAATGAATTATTAAAGTTAATATAAGTTGAAATGTTATAATTAGTAGAACATAAGTATTTAATTAATTAATTAAATATTAATCATTATATAAGTTTTATTAATTAATAATGAATTTTAATTCATATCATAAGTATTATAAATTAATAATGAATTATTAATTATATCATAAGTTTCTAATTAAAATTATTAAATCATAAGTATTTAATAATTAAATCATAATTAAATAATAATTAAGTCTTACAATAATTAAATAATTATTTAATCTTTATTATAAGTCTTATAATAATTTCTCAAAAATAAATTTAATACTTATCATAAGTATTTTTCTTTAATAATAAAAGTATTATTAATCATAAGTTTAATTAAAATGTTAATTAAATCATAATTAATAATTAAATGATATAATAAATATTTATATCATAAGTCTTAAATAATAATAATTACTTATTTTATCATAAGTAATTTATTAATAATGAAAGCCATTCATTTTAACATAAGTTTAATCATTAACCATAAGTTTTAAGTTTAAAAGTTCATCAGGTCGTATCTTGAGCCCCGGGTGTCGATTTCGGGTGAGCCACATATGCATCTCCGCCTACTCAAACCACCCGACACAATTATGTACTCAAGAACACTCCAAGAACAGTCCCTAGGTCGTGGATATCAGCGATGACAACACTTGGGAATTCAATTTACTCAAAACAGTGATTTAGGCACAACGGGTGAACCGTGGCTCGGATTTAGGTGAGCCGAACATGAAAATTCGTCCCACCATCAGTCCTAACCAAATGACACACCCTAAAGACACCAAGGATGATCACAAAGTCGGACCATACCTTGTTCTTGCCCATAACACCTTTCAATCTTTACCAAAAATCAAATTAAGCATATCTAGGGCTCCGGGAATCGAAACGACATGAATCCGGAGTCTAAAATTAATGTCTTGATGAGAGGAACTCATTTATATATTTTATTTTAACTTTTATATCAGTTACAAAGTCAGAAACACACGAAAAAGCTGCTGTCCCAATTAAATCAAACCGAAAACATGTATAATCGAGCAATTCTACGCATACAATCATCAATACAATAACATGTAATCATCATACTATCAATATAACATATAAAATCAGTAAAATAAATGAAAAATTGAAAAGCTAGGGTTAGGGTTTATACCCTAATCAAGAATTGAAGGATATGAACGTGTAGAGAACGATGCGGTGAACCCGATTATGATGAAAGCTCTAAACCTTTAAAGCAAAAATTGAAAGATGATGATGATGTTTAGTGGTGGTGGTGACGGCAAGGATGAGAGGAGAGGAGAGGGTTTGCAAAAAAAATGAATTAGGTTGAAATGAGAAGTATTGTGGAGTTTTGATCAACATGTATCACAATTTACAAAGTTTGGCAAAAATACCCCCTGCCCTTGACAATTTCGGCCAAGAACTGAATGGGGTGGGCCCCATAGTGACCCAATTTGATAAATGACAAAATCCTAGTGGCCCGAACGCCCGAACGAAACCCGAAACGCGAAAACACCGCTACGCGATTGATTTTTCGGAGAGATAATAAATACGCGACGAATAAAATATATAAACACTATATATAATCATATGACATCAAAATATCATATTTAAAATAATTAGGACTTAAAAATCCCAAAAACTCGACCGTTGGTTTGAAAACCGAAAAGATTCGCCGGATAGAAATCCGCGACTCGTAGGAACGTATAATTTAAAATATGAATACAAATATTCATATAACACATAATAATTAATATATTATTACAAAAATAATAATATAGGTCATAGAAATGACGTGGCACGAATAACAATTAACGGTTGTTAAATAGTTAACGGTAAAAGATAACGAAAAAAGTAGGGTCGTTACAGTACCTTCCCGTTACGGAAATTTCGTCCCGAAATTTAAGCAGGTGCAGGGGTTGACTCAGCATCTGGGAACAAATGCGGGTACTTCTGCCTCATCTGAACTTCACGCTCCCAAGTGAACTCGGGAACGCGTCTGGCGTTCCATGTAACTCGAACAATAGGAATTCTACTCTGCTTGAGAGTCTTAACCTCTCGGTCCATAATTTCAACAGGTTCCTCAATAAAATGTAGTTGCTTATCAACATGAAGTTCATCAAAAAGAATAGTTTCATTAGCCTCGGCCAAACACTTCTTTAAATTCGATACATGAAAAACGTCACAAATAGCACTGAGTTCTTGTGGCAATTTCAAACGATAAGCCACTGGTCCAACTCTCTCAATAATCCCAAAAGGTCCAACAAATCGAGGATTCAACTTTCCCCTTTTACCAAAACGTACCACACCCTTCCAAGGTGAAACTTTCAACATAACAGGATCACCGACCTGAAATTCGATATCGTTCCTTCTCTTATCAGCATAACTCTTTTGCCTACTCCTGGTGGTTCTCAATCTTTCCTTAATCTGTGCAATATTCTCGGTAGTCTCGTGAATGATCTCTGGTCCTGTGAGTTGAGCATCCCCAACCTCATTCCAGCAGACAGGAGACCTACACTTTCTACCATACAGAGCTTCAAACGGTGCGGCTTTAATACTTGCATGATAACTGCTGTTATAAGAAAACTCAGCCAGCGGCAAATATTTATCCCACCCATTTCCAAAATCAATAACACACACTCTTAACATGTTTTCTACATTTGAATGGTCCTTTCACTCTGACCATCCGTCTATGGATGATAAGCGGTGCTCATATCCAATTTATTTCCTAGAGCACCTTGTTAGGACTGCCTCAGTCCAACATAATCAATACGGGAACACCATGTCTCGAAATAATCTCCTTCAAATACAAACGAGTAAACTTCTTCATTGAATATGTTTCCTTAATTGGCAAGAAAAAAAGTTGACTTAGCGAGTCGGTCAACAATCACCCAAATGGTATCGTAACCACCCACAACTCTCGGTACTTCGTAATAAAGTCCATTGCAATACCTTCCCACTTCCACTCGAAAATTTCAAGTTGCACCAAAAGTCCTGACGGTTCTGATGTTAAGCTTTAACCTTAGCACAGGTCAAACACTTAGCCACATACGTAACCACATCAGTTTTCAAATTAGGCCACCAATGCAGCTCCTTAAGATCACGATACATCTTTCCTGAACCAGGATGGATAGAGTACCTAGACTTATGAGCCTCATCTAAAACAAGTTTTCGTAGATCACCAAACTTCGGAACCCAAAGGCATCCCGCAAAATACCGAGTACCATCGGTTTGTACCTCTAACTATTTACTCAAGCCTCGGACCTTCCCGTTACAAAATTTTCCTCCTTCAAGGCTTCTTGTTGTGCCTCAAGAATCTGCCTTGTGAGGTTTGTTCGAATGGTCATATTTAAGGCTCTAAACCTACGAGGTTCAACTCTCTCCTTTCGACTCAAAGCGTCAGCCACAACATTGGCCTTTCCAGGATGATATAAAAGTTCGAAATCATAATCATTCAACGTCCCAACCCGTCATCGCTGCTTCATATTTAGCTATTTTTGATCAAGAATATGTTGAAGACTCTTGTAATCAGTGTACACTGTACTTTTGACCCCATATAAATAATGTCTCCAAATCTTAAGCGCAAACACAACAGCTCCTAACACTAAATCATGGGTTGTATAATTCTGTTCATGGATCGTCAACTGACATGACACATAAGCGATGACTTTCTTTCGTTGCATCAAACGCAACCCAAGCCTTGACGCGATGCATCATAATAGACAACAAAATCGTCATTACCCTCAGGTAGTGACAATATCGGAGCGGAAGTTAACTTCTCCTGCAGAGTTTGAAAAGCAGCATCTTGTTCATTCTTCCACTCATACTTTTTCCTTTTGTGCGTTAAAGCAGTCAGAGGTTTAGCTATTTGAGAGAAATCTTGAATGAACCTTTTATAATGACCTGCTAATCCTAGAAACTGGCGAATTTGAGTAGGAGTTTTCGGAATTTCCCACTTTTCAATTGCCTCAATCTTGGCGGGATCAACTAGTATTCCTTGTTTACTAACAATATATCCAAGGAATTGAACTTCTCTTAATCAGAAATTACACTTAGAGAACTTAGCGTACAACTCTTCTTTTCTCAATAAATCAAGCACCAACTTCAAATATTCTTCGTGTTCTTCATCACTCTTAGAATAAATAAGGATGTCGTCGATAAAAACAATAACGAATATGTCCAGATAGGGTCTGCACACACGGTTCATGAGGTCCATAAACACAGCAGGTGCATTTGTCAATCCGAACGGCATAACAAGAAATTCAAAGTGACCGTAACGGGTGCGGAAAGCAGTTTTCGAAACATCAGTTTCTTTAGCCCGTAGTTGGTGATAACCGGAACAAGGATCAATCTTAGAATAAACGGGCAAACCTTGAAGTTGATCGAACAGATCATCAATTCTCGGAAGAGGGTAACGGTTCTCAACCGTAAGCTTGTTCAACTCGCGATAACCAATATATAAACGAAACGAACCATCTTTCTTCTTAACAAAAAGAACAGGAGCTCCCCAAGGGGACGAACTGAGACGAATAAAACCTTTGTCTAACAACTCACGGAGTTGACTCGACAATTCTTGAAGTTCGGAAGGCGCAAGTCGGTAAGGAGCACGTGCTACAGGAGCAGCACTGGGAACAAGATCGATTTGAAATTCTACCGCGCGTTGCGGCGGAAGACCAGGTAAATCTTCGGGAAATACCTCGGGAAAATCACTAACAATGGGAACATCCTTAATACTCTTCTCTTCTTTATCGGAATCAACAACATGGGCTAGAATAGCATGACAACCTTTGCGAGGATGTTTATGGCAATTCTCTCAAAGGGGATAACAAGGATCATAGATTCCAAAGTAAATTTTCATTACATTTTCAAAAGGAAGACGTACAAAAAGTGTGATAATTCAACGAGAGTGAACTTTCGTGTACAATGAGCGAGGAAGTCTAGGATTCATCCATATTCCTAAATTTATGTGCGGATGAAAAGAATGCGAATCATGGGTTATAAAGAATGGTCGACTTCGGTTGAGATGAATCTCCAAAAATAATTTCGTGTACCATTTTACGTAAAACAATTTGAGTTAACTAGACAACTTGACATGAGTGATTTTAAAATAATTTTGAAGGTACAATTTAGTGTATACTAGCCAAAATAGGTAAGGGTAAATTTATCCATTCGAATTCATACGTACATATATGATTTTATAATTAGTATACATGACAAAATATTTCATTACTTCTATTCGCCCATAAATCTCATGAGAACCGTCCAATTACACAAATGTGTAAAAATTTTAAATGAAAAGCAGGGTATCCGCATTATAAAGGTTACGAGTTGAAGTAAGACCGTTAAAGCTCGGGTGAAGGACTTGAATCGTCTTGCGACATCTAATCAATAAATGCTACGAGGTCATGAAAACCAATGAGTTAAATATTGTTTTGACTTTTATCAGGACACAAGTCCTTGGGTCAAAACTAGTCACGTGCGAAGCTGTCACTAACAAGCGAGTTATGAATGATAAAACATGGGGTAAGTAGTTCGGTTAAGATGAGTCTCTCGTATATCAACAAATAAGATAATGAGTATCTTCCTTACTCATGTAACAACGTTAGAATTTCTGAATGAGTGGTGTACAAATTTTCTTTGACTCACTTTCTATTCCTCATGTCACAATATTGGGACTTTTTATGAATTAACGTAATATAATCACGTTGGCCTGACGCCATTATATTTCACTAACTCATAGTTCCATTCCAATATCACTACATAAGGTCAGGACACGTGGTCAACCTCGAATTTCAACACAATTTCCCTAAAACAATTTCTTAACAATGTGCTAAGGATAGCACAAGAGACAAAGACATCGAAAGTAATGAATAGGAGTAACGATGACATAAGAATGTCTTCGAAGTACCCAGAATCTCTAAAAGTCAAGAATGACGTTTTCCTTTTCAAAAACCAAAGCACATAGGCACAACGGCACAAAGGCAAGTAATATAACAAAAATGTTATATACCCAAACACAATAGCTGACATTGAAATGCCGAGCCTTTAGAAGTCAAGAATGACATCTCGCGTAATATAACTCAAACGTTATATACATAACCCTAATAGATGACATAGAAATGCCTAGAATCCTAGAACACGTAATATAACTCAAACGTTATATCAATAAACACAAATTATGACATAGAAATGTCGAGAATTTCAGAAGTCAAGAATGACACCCCCTCGGTTTCACTAACCGAGGCGTTCCTATAAAAGATGAACTCGCATGAGTCGGAGAATACGTTTAAATCAGAATGGGAGTTCCTCCCGGATTCAGAACATAATAGAAATGTATGTGTGATAACCATATACATACCAATACGATACAAATAATCACATATAATAATATATAATAGGCCGGGCTGTAGACTAGACTCACTAATGCACCCTATTGACTCGGGTAACGACATCAATGCAGCCTAATTCCCTACAACCAACGCTCTGATACCAACTATGACGACTCCGTCAAAACACTTAACGGCTCCGTCACTTGGTCCCACAGCTTGATCGAAACTCTATATGAATTTTATAAAACAACCTTGCATTCTTTATTTAAAAATGATTTCCTATAAAGAAAATCTACTAAATTGTATAAGTTTAGAAAAACTATACATAAATACTTTAACCAAATGTTGACCAAACAAAGTCAACAACATCCACTTTTTAATGTAACAAAATAGAATGCAAGTTAATGTTTAACAAAAGCTGCCATCATAAATATGCAGACCCTCTAAGCACAGCGGAAGCAGTCAATCATAAACCTGAGAATAAAACATGCGAGTAACTGTCAACAAAAATGTTGAGTGAATTATAGGTTTAATATTGCAAACAATATTTAATTTAAACAATAAAAATTTATGTTTGAAAACATAAAACTCCTTTTAAACCACCAAATTATATGCTAGAAAACATATAATAAAACATTATTCCATTTTCCGTGAGCCACCTGGTAACCACTTAACCCTTTATTTACCCTTGCCAAACACAATAAATAATATACACCGAACAAGTGTATCTTCAACTAAATACGAAGTACTAAACATTCCGATTATAAATTGCTAGCGCGACTAGCTCGAAATGGGGTTGTCAAACCCGATAGATCTATCCATAGGATTCGCGTTCACCAGTAGAAACCAGTGATTACAGTTACCAGACTAGAGAATATTTTTGTTCAACTCACAATGAATAATTTAAACCAACTTCCACTTGTCCAAAATATAAAATAAATTGCATGTATTCTCATCCCAAAAGATTTAAATAGAAAAATGGGACTATAACTCACCTTAAATAGCAACTGAAGAAATCTCACAAACAAGCGAACAGCAAGTAAAGTAAAGTGATCAAGAAAGATCACAACGCCGACCTATAAATAAAGCAGGTCGAAATAAATAACTAACTTAGGTCAAGTCTTAGTATGATAGCTATTGTACATGTTGCAAGTAGACATAGAACATTACTCAGCAAGCATCGGTTTGATTGGAACAGCATAAGGACACACACTTTCTATTTTTAGAAAGTTTCTATTTTTACCAGGTTTCTATTTTTGGAATGTTACTATTTTGGGAAAGTTTCTATTTTAGGAAAGTTTCTATTTTTGGAAAGTTTCCAAATTTAGAAACTTCTATTTTTAGAAAGTTTTGAAGTTAGGAAAGTTTCCTTATTTAGAAAGTCAACAGAAGTCAACTGAAAGTCAAAGTCAACCGAAAGTCAACTCAAAAGTCAAACTTGGTCAACATAGTCAACATTAATTTGAAAAGTGTAAGTTATAATAATAACATAGGTTATAATGTTTATTAAAGTCAAAAGTGTAAAGTTATGTCATAACATAAGTTTAATTAAATAAAATGAATTATTAAAGTTAATATAAGTTGAAATGTTATAATTAGTATAACATAAGTATTTAATTAATTAATTAAATATTAATCATTATATAAGTTTTATTAATTAATAATGAATTTTAATTCATATCATAAGTATTATAAATTAATAATGAATTATTAATTATATCATAAGTTTCTAATTAAAATTATTAAATCATAAGTATTTAATAATTAAATCATAATTAAATAATAATTAAGTCTTACAATAATTAAATAATTATTTAATCTTTATTATAAGTCTTATAATAATTTCTCAAAAATAAATTTAATACTTATCATAAGTATTTTTCTTTAATAATAAAAGTATTATTAATCATAAGTTTAATTAAAATGTTAATTAAATCATAATTAATAATTAAATGATATAATAAATATTTATATCATAAGTCTTAAATAATAATAATTACTTATTTTATCATAAGTAATTTATTAATAATGAAAGCCATTCATTTTAACATAAGTTTAATCATTAACCATAAGTTTTAAGTTTAAAAGTTCATCGGGTCGTATCTTGAGCCCCGGGTGTCGGTTTCGGGCGAGCCACATATGCATCTCCGCCTACTCAAACCATCCGACACAATTATGTACTCAAGAACACTCCAAGAACAGTCCCTAGGTCGTGGATATCAGCCATGACAACACTTGGGAATTCAATTTACTCAAAACAGTGATTTAAGCACAACGGGTGAACCGTGGCTCGGATTTAGGTGAGCCGAACATGAAAATTCGTCCCACCATCAGTCCTAACCAAATGACACACCCTAAAGACACCAAGGATGATCAAAAAGTCGGACCATACCTTGTTCTTGCCCATAACACCTTTCAATCTTTACCAAAAATCAAATTAAGCATATCTAGGGCTCCGGGAATCGAAACGACATGAATCCGGAGTCTAAAATTAATGTCTTGATGAGAGGAACTCATTTATATATTTTATTTTAACTTTTATATCAGTTACAAAGTCAGAAACACACGAAAAAGCTGCTGTCCCAATTAAATCAAACCGAAAACATGTATAATCGAGCAATTCTACGCATACAATCATCAATACAATAACATGTAATCATCATACTATCAATATAACATATAAAATCAGTAAAATAAATGAAAAATTGAAAAGCTAGGGTTAGGGTTTATACCCTAATCAAGAATTGAAGGATATGAACGTGTAGAGAACGATGCGGTGAACCCGATTATGATGAAAGCTCTAAACCTTTAAAGCAAAAATTGAAAGATGATGATGATGTTTAGTGGTGGTGGTGACGGCAAGGATGAGAGGAGAGGAGAGGGTTTGCAAAAAAAATGAATTAGGTTGAAATGAGAAGTATTGTGGAGTTTTGATCAACATGTATCACAATTTACAAAGTTTGGAAAAAATACCCCCTGCCCTTGACAATTTCGGCCAAGAACTGAATGGGGTGGGCCCCATAGTGACCCAATTTGATAAATGACAAAATCCTAGTGGCCCGAACGCCCGAACGAAACCCGAAACGCGAAAACACCGCTACGCGATTGATTTTTCGGAGAGATAATAAATACGCGACGAATAAAATATATAAACACTATATATAATCATATGACATCAAAATATCATATTTAAAATAATTAGGACTTAAAAATCCCAAAAACTCGACCGTTGGTTTGAAAACCGAAAAGATTCGCCGGATAGAAATCCGCGACTCGTAGGAACGTATAATTTAAAATATGAATACAAATATTCATATAACATATAATAATTAATATATTATTACAAAAATAATAATATAGGTCATAGAAATGACGTGGCACGAATAACAATTAACGGTCGTTAAATAGTTAACGGTAAAAGATAACGGAAAAAGTAGGGTCGTTACAAATGTGGTGGGAAATAAACGGTTCTACGGTAATGATGGCGAAAGGGCATCGTATATATCGAGATTATAATAAGACCGTTTTAATTGAAAAGTCGAAGTTGACTTGTGGAGCTGTGACACAACTGTCTACTTTGGTAAGGAATTGAAAGGTCATTTTTGCTAATAAATGCCAAAGAGTCTGACACGGATACGTGTTAAACTATGACTTTAGTTTCGAGATTTTTTCAGGTGTATACTGTGGGTAACATGTGGTTGGATCATCATCTCGATTGTTCATTATTTGAAGCGTCTTCAGGAATTTCGAAGGGTTTGGACACAGATTGTAATCGTTAATATACCTATGATGTTCTAACACAGTTTTGAAGTCAAAGTATAGCTTTGAAAGATGTAAGGATTTAAGAGTGATGATTTTTGGCTATATCTCGAATTAAATTTTGCGATTTCAAAATCAGAATATGTAATTGAATTTGAATGAGTATGGTTATTTTGATTTCTATAAAAGAATGTATATTGTTATGACAATAGTGAGTATAGTTGATGATTGCTGAATCAGGTTCAAGGAATGTAACATATTAATTATAAATTTTATATATCTCTTGAGTATTACCTACCCGTTAAAAAAAATTTCACAATTAATATTTTGTACAAAAGAAATTTATTACAGTCTTTATGAAAATATACATGTGTATATTTTCTTCAGATGTAATACAGATTTGATGATTTAATACTAAATTAAGTTCATTTGATCTTAGGCTGGAGTTAGAAATGAATAATCTCTAACATTAGAGATTACATAATCTTCACAGAGTATTTCACTACTGTGATCGATACTTCATTATACGCGTTGTTGATTAGTAATGATGTCCACGGTGATTCTTGAACTGACGGAGCTAGTGATGTTATAGGTGCTGCTAATTCTGACAATGCTGATGGCAGTGACTATGCTGGTGATGTTAATGGTACTGCTGATGCTGTTGGTAAAACAAGTAAATCACGCACCATTCTTGTCAGGGTTTCTACTCTTCCTCCTATCATTTTGGTTCACTCATCTGATTTATGGTTAGGGCTAGAGTAGATAATTTCTAAGACTTTAGAGACTACATAATCATCGCATAATGTTTCTTCAATGAAATTATGAATCAATACTTCATCGTTTGTTGTTGTTGGTATTCTTTGGTATCTACAGAGCGTATGACATTGGTGGTCGTGGGACAGATTGTAAAGTTGAGATTTATGATGCAGTTGTGGTTGGTGGTGGTAATGGTACTATTGGCGTTAATGATGGTGGTACTGGTTATGCTGCGGGTGCTACTGCTGGTGTTTGTAACCTCTGCAACATATTCTCCAAAGCCACTACCCGAGCGCGAAGCTCGTTGACTTCTTCTATTACACCGGGGTGATTGTCGGTTCGGACGAGCGGATAAATAAGATCTAGAATTTGGTGTAGTATATAATCGTGACGAGATACTCTGGAAATGAGAGAGAAAATGGTGTTTCGGACAGGTTCGCCGGTAAGTGCTTCAGGTTCTTCGCCAAGAGGGCAATGTGGTGGATGGAAAGGATCGCCTTCTTCTTGTCTCCAATGATTAAGGAGGCTACGAACCCATCCCCAATTCATCCAGAATAGATGATGGCTAATTAGTTGATCTATTCCAGTCACACTGCTTTCGGAGCTTGAGTGGGATTCCATTTCGGAATCCGAGGGACTTGAACTAATGACGAATTCCATTTCGTACGATTTAATAAAAGATTTTTCGATATGAAATGATTTTTCCGGCTATCGGGTGGTATTCTAATTACATAGAATATCTATATATATAGAACAAAATATTTCGTAGATTATGGAGGAATTTACGGAATATGCTAGGCAAAGTTTACTGTAACAGATACGCTAAGATATGAATTAGCAGATACGCTAAGATATGAATTTTGTCTATACACTATTCATGCAATCAATGCAGTAAGATGTGTCTAGACTAAGAATGATAAGCAAATGATTCCCTAAGAATGATAAGCAGGTAATTTTCAACACGAAATGATAAGCAAAGCTTTTAACATGCAGACACGGTCAAAGTCCAGACTCACTAATGCATCCTAACGACTATCAGTTAGACACACTAATACAGACCTGGTTCGCTAAGACCACCGCTCTGATACCAACTGAAAGGACCCGTTCATATACATTATAAACGATTCACAATAGTTGATTACATCGCGAGGTATTTGACCTCTATATGATACGTTTTACAAACATTGCATTCGTTTTTAAAAGACAAACTTTCTTTACATCAAAAATTGACGACATGCATACCATTTCATATTACATCCAACTATAATTGACTTAATATTAATCTTGATGAACTCAACGACTCGAATGCAACGTCTTTCAAAGTAGGTCATGAATGACTCCAAGTAATATCCTTAAAATGAGCTAATGCACAGCGGAAGATTTCTTTAATACCTGAGAATAAACATGCTTTAAAGTGTCAACCAAAAAGTTGGTGAGTTCATTAGTTTATCATAATCAATCATTTCCGTAATAGTAATAGACCACAAGATTTCATATACATAAACGTTTAAATAAAAATATTCTAAGTGGTTGAGCACTTGGTAACCATACTTAACATTTAATCAACGTCGCATATTCCTTTTATTATGAAATCTCACTACACTGTACCAAGTGTAGTCACTGAAAACGAAGTACTGTGCAACCGTTGAATACTGGTCGTCCAGTCCGGTTGGGGTTGTCAGGCCCGATAGATTTATCAACAGGATTCGCGTTTACAATACCGCATGTAAATGGTAGTTACCAAGCTATTAGGGAAAAATATGCAAAGTGGTACAACTCAACGTAGAATATGTTTTTAGTACTTGTGTCCATTTCGTAAAATAGTTATAAAACAGTGCATGTATTCTCAGCCCAAAAATATATATAAAAAGGGAGTAATGAAACTCACTTTTGCCTTGAAGGTATTTAACACGACTTGGTCTTCGATAGATATCACGAACCTAACCATATATATAATATATCAACATATTTTCTTTTCAAGTAATCGTTATATATATATATATATATATATATATATATATATATATATATATATATATATATATATATATATATATATATATATATATATATATATATATATACTTATAATACTTTTAATGTTTTCTTAGTCCGTAGTTAGCAGTCCGATGTTAGTGGTCCATAATTAGTTGCTCAATAAAATAAATAAAGACCCCATCGTATTCGTATTGATCAGAATTAATCTCGACCCATGGTACCATGTTGTCAAATGACGTGTTGCGTACATAAAGTACCGTGTTGTCAAATGACGTGTTGCGTACAATCATGAGGTCTTATGATTAATCTTCTCGTGTTGTTTACGGGTGGTCCTGAAATATATAAAATCAAATCATAAGTAATTATATATATATAATATTATATTAATTAGAAAAGATATGATTAATTTACTTTTTCTCTAAATATTTTCGTAGCTAAACTAGCTTCGGATACCCAATCTTGTTTTAGTCGTAGTTTCTTCATTATAACTCCGTTTTTGTTGGTTCAACTTGCCACTTCCTTGGATCGAGTCAAATTTTAAGAATATGAACTGAAAATACCTTAGTTTGTATTCGAAATCACAGGTTATAGGTCAAACTTTGATGAAACTTATGAAAGTGATCATTTTTCATCATAAAAACAACATTTAATGATCATTTTTCTAAAAATACTTACACTTTGAGTTAAACCATGAAATTTTTATGTGTTAACATATTCATAAGAAATATCATTTTTCCAGAACATGAACTTCCAATTCAAAGTTCAAGATGGTTTTTAATTATCCAACCCAAAACAGCCCCCGGTTGCACTCCGACGATGTAGATTCAGTTTTTAAGATGTTCTTTGTAAAACCAAGTTATATCTTGTTAAGTTAGCATATCATTATAATATATTACAGGTCTTGAAGTGTTTTAAAAGTTAAGTTAGAAGGATCTATTTAGTTTGTAAACAAGTTTGAAATCATTCAAACTATGTTCTTGTTGTTAAAAGTTTACAACATAAAATAAGATAGCTATATAAATATGAATCGAATAAAATTATGAACAAGGTTACTACCTCAAGTTACTTAGACAAAGTTACTGTAAGAGACAAGAAAAAAATCTTGGAATCAAAGAGTGGTGGAGTTAGATCAAAAGGTTGGAAGTATACTTCTTCAAATGGGTGGTTATTTTGATATGTTCTTGAAAGAGTTTTCTTATGGTGTTTAAGGCTTGTAATTGAAGCTAAATGATCGGGAAAATGCTTGGAGATGATCAAGTATGAAGTTAGGAGTATTTTGAGAGAGAAATGAGGGTGTAGGTATGAGAAAATGGAGTGAAGAAATGGTGTTCATTCATAAAAACGTTTTTAGTTTATAAAGAAAGAAAAAGATTCCTAATTTTGTTTTCTTACTAATAATTCATGCTACTTGACAAATCCTAGTTACCTCATATCTAGGGCAGTAATAATGTTGATTAGTATGTTGATTTGATGTGTATATACCAATAGTAAATACGTATAGAAGCTGGGTATGATACGGGTACATATACCCTAGATATACGTATAGAAATCTTGAGGAAACGGAATGAGGATTCAAATATAGCTATCTTTTGTAAATATACTTATATTATTTTATGTATAAAAGCCCTTTAAAAGTGATTAAATACATATCTATACGATACATGTATAAACATTATAAGTTTTAAGTCAAAGAACGTTACGTATAGTTATCGTTTTGAAAACTTAAGTTAGTAATTTCAAAATATACTTATAACTCATTGTCATTAGTACACAATGAGATGTTAAACCATCCTTAAATCATGTTAAATATATATAAATACATATATATACACAAACGTATAATTATCGTATGTTATATAGTTCGTGATATCATCGGTCAAATTGGACGGTCAAACGTTGTGTAAAACTCTTTTCAAAAACACAAGTCTCAACAATTTGGATTGCTTATCATGTTGGTAAGGTTTAATTTATGTAAATATTAATCACATAGGTATAAAATGATCGGAAAAATCCGGGTCGTTACAGTTACTTCAACAACCCGAGATCCCACAATGAAAATGGGAAGGGATGACGATGGATTTCATCCTGAAACTACCGAAAACAATAGGCAGTTATGACACTATCTAGGTTATTGTTGACCACCTCACCAAGTCTGCTCACTTTCTAGCCATGAAAGAAACCCATACAATGGACAAACTTGCATAAAGATACATAAAGGAAATTGTATCCCGTCACTTCAGCGATTCAGATTCTATGTTAAGGACTAGCCATGAATCTTATTTGATACTCATTCTTACGTGACTATAAATCCTAACTTATTCCGAGAGATTTCTTATTTGATGATAATCACACCATCACCCTTCTTACTTCGATATTAGTCATACCAGTTCAGAATTTCCAAAATCAATGGGTAGTTAATTCCCATTCTCATACTCTCCCTTTCGTATCTCACTTATAAACAACAACTTCACACTTAAGCATTTTTGGTCGAAGGGCTTATGCCCTACTAATAGTCATCAACCATATTTAAATTCAATAGTTTTCATTACCTCGTGACATTGATGCTCAAATGTCACTCGAAATTTTTAAAATCTTTTACACAATCCTCATCAATCCTTTTTCCAACTTATAACCTCCGAAATATGAAAATTTTGTTTGCCAAAAATTTTCACACACTATTTTACGGTACGATCCTCTCAAAGTTTTATAAAAGTAAATTTATTTTATTTGCCATTCGTGCAAATTTTTGAAATCGTATATGTTACATAAAATAAGGTAAATGATTACTTACTTTTGACAAATACATATGAAATTTTACTTTCACTTTTACAAACCAAATCTTTTATTTAAAAGATATTTTACTTTGAATGGTACGGGTTGTACATAACCCTAGATTACTAAGAACTTCGTTTCTTTTCTTACATTGTCACCTTAACGATTTCTATATAATTTTCATTGCTTATTATATAAAATTATTCATTGCTTATTCGTATCCAAGTCAACATGAAGACTTTACAACCATCGAAATCTAGAGATTCAGGTGTGTGTGTGTGTATGTGATGAAGGCACTTACTACCACGTCACGCAGAGCCTTCAGACATCCACTAACACTTAAACCATTCAAAATTTTTGCGTTACCCCAGGGATCTTATTTGCCACACCTGTCAGAGCGATGATCTTTCTTACATGATTCTAAGTCCTGACTTATTCCAAGGGATTCTCATCTAATGATATTAACATCATCAGTACTCCGACTTTAATATTGGTCATAACCTGTTTGGCATCTTGCAAAGTCAAGAAGCGATTAACTTCTCATCCTCATGCTCTATCCTTCATATCTCACTTTTTAGCAACGGCTTCGCACGTGAACATTTATGGGCCAAAGACTTAAGTCCCTGATAATCATCAAAACTACATTTAATTCATTAGTTTTCATTACCTAGTAACATGTCAACCGATGATTCAAAGATTTTTCACTCGACCTTTTTCAACTCGTAACCTCTGAAATACGAAAAACTATGTTTATCAAAATTTGTACACGTTGATTTTTACCCCTTGTTTATTTGTGCGGTCCTCACGAGATTTATGGACAAAAAAAAAGTAATAAAATTTTTCTATCACTTATGCGACTTATAAAATCATATATATATATATATATATATATATATATATATATATATATACATATATATATATATACACACATAAATATATATATACATATATATATATATATATACACATATATATACATATATATATATATATATATATATATATATATATATATATATATATATATATATATATATATATATGAATATATATATATATGAATATGATTAAATTAATAGATTTACCCTTACTTATTTTAGTACACACGAAGTTATACCTTCAAATTAGTCAAAAATCGCTCCTTTGTTGAGTTGTTTAACTTAAGTCAAATAGTTTTGTACAAAATGGCACACGTTGTACATACTTCAAAATTTACTAAGAACTTCGTTTTGTTTATGTTGTCACATCAAACGTTTAAAGGTTTTTCAAAACTTCCTTGGTTGATTTTATTAAATGTTTTCGTATTAGACTACACCATGTATGGATCACACTTATTCTCGCCCTCTGTTAGGGATGAAACAAACCATCAAGATCTTTGTTAAAAACTCTTGAGCCACTTTGGATGGCAGTTTTATAAAATTTGTTAGGAAGTCTTTGCGCTCATAAAATGTTCCTTTAAGGTTAGAATTGGCAAAAACGCGGACTGGTGAATCAGTAGGTTGAGGTACAAGGAATCGTTTTTGAGATTCTTTTCACTTAGAGTAAACCGTTCTTTATGACCAAGGTTTCACATATCTTCTCATCCGCGCATCCCCCCATAAGTATAAGGATAAATTCGGATCATACCGCTCAAAGAGTTCACTCTCGTTCCAAGATTACACCTTTCGTGCGATTTTCTTTTGGAAATGTAGTATAAAATGATTTAAGAATCTATGAATCTTGTTATCCTCTTGGAAGGGACTGCTTAAAACGTCTGTGACCCGGATATGGTTACTCTACACATTCCTTCCCTCGTTGGTTGCAACTATATGTTGTTCTAGTTAATGTTAACCCTAACCTCAACATGTAACTGAAAGGATAAAGTTACATTATGGAACTGTGCTTTCATTCCATCTAAGGACAAGTTCACCTGCAGTATGGTAAACTAAGGTGATATTCTTCATTGTTCGTTCACACCGTCCTGAATGTGATGACCCGGGAATTTTCGACCAAATTTAAACTTGAATCTTATTTGATTTCGACACGATAAGCAAGGTCTGTAATGTTGAGTCTCGAAATCTTTGGAACGGTTTACATAAATGCATATGTCCTTTTAACCATTCCCGACGATTCACGAACAATTAGTTGTAATTGAATATATAGATATAAATATAATTACAAGTATACATAAATATTTCTTTTAAAATGCACTTCAATCAATTGGAAATAATAATGTGAAAATAAGGTGCAGAATAAATAAATTGCTATTATATATATATATATATATATATATATATATATATATATATATATATATATATATATATATATATATATATATATATATATATATATATATATATATATATATATATATATATATATATATATATATATATATAAATTCTGAACATAAATAATATCATATGGATTATAAATTATAAATAGTAAACACTTAAATTAAATTAACATATAATATACTATATAATTAGTAACTAGGATAAAATTTATAAATTATATTATATTAAATTACAAGTGTGAATATAACCATTATGTTAATATTACTAACAATAATTTTATTATAAACCATATTATGAATATTTGAATAATTAATATTATTATATATAAAAATGAATATGTAAAACTGGATATGTGCAAGAAAAATTAATATTATTGATATTATTATTATCATTTCTATTATCACTAATATTATTAGTTTCACCTTTATTATTAAAATTAACATTTATATTTATATAATTAATAATATTATATTATGTTTCTTTATATATTTAAAATACATATATATATATATAAATAAAAACATATATAGAAAAATCGGATACATATAAATATATTTATATATATATTATGAATGTATTTATATAAATGCTTAAATATATATATATATATATATATATATATATATATATATATATATATATATATATATATATATAGATATAAATACATAAAGATTTATATGAATATACATAATTTTATAATAAAAAAACAGCCATTTATAAAAATAGATGCTGTTATATAAATAAATCTGTATTATTAATTGAATTAATAAATAATAAAATAGATATCTTATATATAATTGTGAATACAGAAGAACCCGTGAATTCAGTTTGCGTTCATTTTTCAACTAATAAGTGATTTTTATTTAAAATATAAGTTTTAGTTATATTATAAAACATTTTCTATAAAATAAAAACAGAAAATTAAAAACAAAACAAAAAAGGTAAAAAAGTAAAAAAAAAATATAACTGAACCTGTAATTTTTCGACCTGCACTTCAACTGAACCTGCATCCTTCGCACTCGTGGAGGTTTTTAACTGAGGATATCCGCACTCACGGAGGTCTCTGATAGGTCAAACATTTCAGCATTAATTACGAAATTAGGGTTATTTAATTAATTATTATTATTAATTAGGGTTTAATTAAAATATTAATTAGTTTTAGTTAATTAAATTTGTATTTTTAAGTTTTATTTAGTTTTATTAATATATAAATTAATACTTTTATAAAATATAATATAAAAATAATATTTTTATAAAAATTGTATTTTTATAACTTTAAGTTCATTTTTATTTTTTATTTTTTTATTCGTAATTTGTATTATCGTTCGTAATTAGTTTTAAGACTAGTATTTGCCGTAGTTATTTTTAGATTCTTAGGATTTGCCATAAAATCCCTTAAGTGCTTTTTCTTTAGACTAAGATTTAGGCGCTTTAGAATTTTACGACGTCGCTTATCGTTTTAGTATTTAATAAAATTTAGTGCCTAATTAAGATATTGCCGTTTTGGATATAGAATTTCTTTTAAGTTTTAATAACTTTAGACGCAACTTTTAATATTTAATTTTTAGAATTTTAAGTTTCGACGCGCTACTTTCTTATTTTATTTTTCAATTTTTTATTTTTCGACGCACTCTTTTTCTTTCTTATTTCTCGCCGCTCTAGTTTTTAGGACATAGAATTTTCTATTTTCTTCTCTAAAATCTCTTGAAATTTTGACGAAAAATTATTTTAAGTGGTTAAATTGATAGACATCCAAAATTTTCTGGTTCGTAGTAATAGTTGGATTTGTTAGTGGCGAGTTGTAGGCTTCCGATTTAAAGGATCTTGGCTACCTGCTGCATCTATTGGCTATTCGAAACGTGGGCAAAATCAGAAAAGTCTATTAATTTGATAACTTATATAATTTTTATTTTTATAACTAATAGGATATTCAGTGAATGCAGCGAGCAAAACGTTCACCACCTTTCATACGTTCACCACCTGTAACTCGATCAAAACATCTAGCCAATATTGTTGCTGTTGATTTTTCTTTAGAATCGTCATCAAGTCGACCAAGTAATCCAATTCAAATTTCCGATAATCCATTTTTTGAACCCAACCTCACAATTGAGAATCCGGAGTATATTCAAGGACAATTCAGAGATCCTGAACCACTAATCTTTCCTCCAGAACCACCAATCATTCAAACAGAGATTGTCGAGGAACAAACCATTAAGTCAGAATCCTCTAGTGATTCAGATTCAACAAATCCAATCATGAAAAATCTGGAACCTCTAAGTATGGAAGACCGAATGAGAGCTAAACGTACTGCCAAGGTCACGTAATTACTCAACCAGACATTAATGCACCAGATTATGAAATCAAAGGACAAATCCTACACATGGTAACTAATCAATGCCAATATAGTGGTACGCCAAAGGAAGATCCAAATGAACATCTTCGAAAATTTAATAGGATTTGTACTCTATTCAAAATCAGAGAAGTTGAGGATGAACAGATATATCTCATGTTATTTCCCTGGACTTTAAAGGGAGAAGCCAAAGATTGGTTAGAATCGTTACCTGAAGGGGGGATTGATACATGGGATGTTTTAGTTGAAAATTTTCTTAAACAATTCTTTTCGGCATCTAAATCCGTGAGACTTCAAGGAGAAATTGTTACGTTCACACAAAAACCAAATGAAACTCTATAGGAAGCGTGGACAAGATTTGGAAAGTTATTGAGAGGATGTCCGCAACATGATTTAGACACTTATCAAATAGTGAAAATATTCTACCAAGGATGCGACATCACTACAAGAAAAGACATCGACATAGCAGCTGGTGGTTCCATTATGAAGAAAACCGCAACTGAAGCTCACAAAATTATTGATAACACTGCCTCCCACTCTCATGAGTGGCATCAGGAAAAAGATATTTTTCGTTCATCTAAAGCGGCTAGAGTCGATTCTAGCCATGACTTTGATTCCGTTTCCGCAAAAATAGATGCTTTCGAAAGACGAATGGAAAAGATGAATAAAGATATTCACGCAATACGAATCAGTTGTGAGCAATGCGGTGGACCACACTTAAAGAAAGATTGTCACATTGAACAAACGATGGAACAACGAGAGAATGTTTCCTACATGAACCAAAGGCCGGGAAATAATTATCAAAATAATTATGAACCGCCAAGGCCGAACATCAATCGAAATCAAAACATTCTTTACAATCCGAATGGACCCAACAATAACTCGTACAACCAACAAGGTTAGAATAACCAACCAACTCAAAACAATATTTTCAATCAACAAAGACCTAGCTTGTATAAACCACCACAACAAACCAAAGAGAAAAAGCAAAATCTGGAAGAAATGATGGCAAAGCTAATGGAATCTCAAACACAATTCATTACATCTCAAACCCAAACGAATGAGAGGTTTGATCAGTCATTAAGAACTCAACAAGCTTCCATTTTGAATCTAGAAAAACACGTAGGAACTCTTTGCTATCTTGATGAGTGAGAGGGAACAAGGAAAGTTACCGAGTAATACTGAAGTAAATCCTCATAATGTGAATGTTAATATGGTGTCAACAACTTCTGAAAAATCATCATCAGAAGATGGGAAGGTTTTAGATGTGAGTAACAATGAAGAAGTTACTCCACCACCACCACCCGAGTATGTAAAGCCAGTGGTGGCACCATACAGACCACCCATCCCGTTTCCAAGAAAAGAAGTTGAGTATGAGCAAGTAATAGGTAATAAAGTTTGTGATACCCCTGGAAAGAAGACGAAGAATAAGAAAGTGCAAGAAACAAAAATCGTAAAAGTAAACCCGGTAAAGACAGATCCACCAAAACCTCCAACAAGGTTGGGTGATCTGGGTGAATTTATTATTCCTTGTCTACTTAGTGATTGTGTCATGTATGATGCACTAGCAGATTTAGGTGCGAGTGTGAGTGTTATGCCTATTTCATTATATAAGAGATTAGGAGTAGGTGAGTTAAGTCCAATGAAAATGAGTGTTCGACTCTTTGATCAAACCATTAGGCACCCAGTTGGAATTGCTGACAACCTACCCGTTCAAGTGGGTAATTTAACGTTTCTATTCGAATTTGTTGTTATTGACATAGAAGAGGACTCAAACATTCCTTTAATTTTAGGTCGACCATTCTTAGCATCCACCAAGGCATTTATTGATGTAAGAAAGGGTAGAATGACACTTAGTGATGGTGAAAAATCGATCACCTTTGTGAGTCGAAAGTCTAAATCTCCACCAACCAAAACCGTTGAACCAGTAAAAACGATCGATGAGAAGCACATTGTTTTAGCAACTTCAACGGTAGTGCTTAACAATAATAAAATGCCTAAGTGTGGGGAAGATGAAGTAACACCTAATGATGACTTGATAACAAAGAACCCCGTTGTTGATGCGAAATTAAATGACCCCGTTATTAACAGTTCAATGAGGAAACTTATTAAACGGATTCGCGATGCTAGAACCAAGGGAAACTTTAAGTTATGTAACTGGTTAGTATCCAATCTATCGCCTAAAGAAAAGGCGAAACTAGTTGAATTTGTGGATATTACACAGGAATCCGACCAATGGCTTAAAGCAAAAGTCACAGATATGCAAGTTGATTATGGTCCAAAAGAAATTGACAATGAAGTTAACCACAATTTTAACACCACAGCTACCTAAGTGTGGGGAGATTCAAATGTTCTAAAAAGAAAACGCTGTCTAGAGTTAGTTGTTCTATTCTCGTGTAGTTCCGAGAATGGAATTCGATTGGTCTTTTCCGCTAGCAGACACTAAAGAACTAGTTTTCTCCCTCCATTCTGAATTTTTTCAAATATTTTGTAGGTTTTATATGAAATTAATATGCTTTTTAAATTTAAGTTTTGTGTGATTTTAAAAAACAAAATTTACTTTATTTCATTAAGTTTAAAAAAATGATTTCTAAAATTCATCGTAAGTTGAGGACTAGGTCATGGAACCGAAATTGCTTTATCCGATGGCGGGGCGAAAAATTTTGTTATCATTATTTTTTAATTTTATTGATCTAAAGTATACCAAAAAAAATTAAAAAACCCAAAAAATCTTTGCTTATAAAACAATAGCTTTAAAAACGACAAATTTTAAATTTTGTCGATGGACGGACTAGGTAAACATACCGAAACTATCTAAAGTAAAAGGAAACAAAATTTTAAAAAATTATTCATTTAAATTGTTTTAATAAATAAAGGTTATATATATATATATATATATATATATATATATATATATATATATATATATATATATATATATATATATATATTTGTAGTTTATCTTATGTACAAAACAGGGTAAAACAGTGCATTTTCAAAGACTGACATTAAAGTTCAGCAAAAGCTACTATCTTTAACGACAAGACATAAAATATCAAATGTGATATAAAACAATATGTTTGCAAACTCGGTATTTTTAATCATTTTTCTACACTAATCACCCTCATGAATTTAATTTTTACTGATTTCTTGCAAATGAGGGCATTGCAAGATCTCAAGTGTGGGAAAGGGTTATAAATTCTCTCGGGTTTACACTTAGTTTAATTGCCAAATTTTGTGAACATTTGAAAAATTTTCGAACATAAATGGAGAAACAACCCAAAACGTTAGAATTCATTTAAAATTGAATAGAGGAAAATAAAAAGGCAAAGAAAAAAAATAAATAAAAGCTAAGAGTGGGAAGAATTTACCAAGTACTTCAAAACATATATCACATATTTGTACAAGATTATTGCAGGTACTTTTGCTTTGGACTAAACTAATCAGTTTTACCCAAATTACTGTAATATATTTGAAAGAACGATGGATCTACACAATGAATCAATTCCATCATTAAAAGGAAGTAAAGTCTTCCGAAAAAGACACGCACTTCTTGATTTAGGTCAGGAAGTTGTCGTCCAGACCAGCTGTAGGTTGACGAAAAATCTAGAAAAGTCATCTCTAAAATCAGCAGGAAATCCACGGACCTCAGCATCAAACAGGGTCGCCAAGTGGTCAGACTTATCCTAACCATGAGAGGATCTGTCTCGTAAAATAGGGAGGGCGCCGTGCAAATTAGGTTGATAAGACTAATGAATCAGACCCCCAGAAAGGATAATCTCCTTAAAGATCAAAAATCAGCTTTTAAGACTGATATTACTCAATCCTTGAGATTGACTTTTAAAGATTGAGAATTATAAACTCATGGAATTCGATGATATCTAAACTCGAGCTTGAACGAGAAAATATTTTGATCAAAATTACAAACCGATTTGTTTTCTGAAAACCCATTTTCAATACGTTCATTACCATTGAACGTAAAATCCTAGAAATTCACCTAGAATTCATTAGGGCACCTGAATCAAATTGGGTGTCAACCGTAAGAACGGTGGTTACATAGCATGGTCGAAGACAGGACCTTGTGCCAGACCAAAAAACTATAGGGTGATCTTTACTATTGCTCCTACAAAGGATAGTAATTGCATCCGACACGTTTTAGACCATAATCAAAAGCATGTCACGGGACATTGCCTTAACAGTTGCTTGTTCAAGGCTTTCCTTTACAACCGGACGGTAGTTTACTGAAAGGTAATATACGGGGCAAGTATACTGGACGTGTTGCTTTCCCAATACAAGGTTAGCAAGTGGGTGACACAAAACCGCAAGTTTTAAGCTAAAATTTTCAAATCTGAAACCCATAAAACCCACAAAAACAATTTGCAAACACCGGTGAAGGGTTATTCCAGAAAACTTATCTAGGGTAAAAACTAGATTAAATTTTTAAAAGATCAAATGTTTTCATAAAGATTCAATTTCCTAAAGGATCTAAATTTTTATAGTCATGTGGGACTGTAAACCACAACGTTACTATCATTGTTCATACCGCCGTATAGAAATCACTGATGTACAAAGTGTGAAGAATAAAGAAGTGATTCAAGTATGTTTTTATTTCAAGACTATATTGCTTGAGGACAAGCAACGCTCAAGTGTGGGAATATTTGATAATGCTAAAAATGAACATATATTTCATAGCATTATCCCTCAAGAAAGACAAGCTTTTAGTTGTAATTGTTCTATTTACAAGTGATATTCGTTTAAATAATAAAAGGTGAAGACAAAAGACAGATTCGACGAATTGAAGACGCAAATGACCAAAAAGCAAAAAAGTACAAAGTACAATCAAAGTGGTTCAAATTATTGATGAGAAACGTCTCAAAATTACAAGAGTACAAGACGCAAAACGCAAAGTACAAGATATTAAATAGTACGCAAGGACGTTCAAAAATCCGAACCGAGACATGAACCAACTTTCAATGCACGATGCAACGGACCTAAAATTACAAGTCAACTATGCACATAAATATAATATAATATATAATTAATTATGTAAATTATATATATATATATATTATATTTATATATTATAAAAATAAACGTCGGCAGCCTAGGATCCAATTTGTATGAGCTGGAATGCGAACCTCCGCACTCGCGGAGCTGTGAAGCACAAAAGCTCCGCACTCGCGGAGCTGTACAGTTCAAAGTGGGCCTATAAAAGCTCACGATTTTTGCTCGATGAACCATCCCTTTTTTCTTTCTTTCTATCTACGTAAAATATATATATTTATATTTATAATTTTAATTTTAATTTAAGTTAATAATAATAATGTTATAGTGGCGAATGTTTTAAGTTTGTAAGTCGAAACTATGTTCGTGTAACGCTACGCTATTAATAATCACTGTAAGCTATGTTCTTCCTTTTTAATTTAATGTCTCATAAATAATTTATTGTTATGCTTATTTAAATCGAAGTAATCGTTGTCATAACCCGACCTTAACCATAAGGACGAATACAATAACATATGATTTCATCGCGAGGTATTGACCTCTATATGCGACATTTTTCAAAAACTGCATTCGTTTATACAATACAAACCATAGCTTTTATTACAAATACAAGGTTTAAACAACTTAATAATGATTATCGTTTAGCGATAATCTTAGACTTACAAACTTTACATGTGATAATAACAATACGACCTCTAACATATTTTACATTACAAATCCTCCGATATGCAGTTTTATTTTTGACACAAATATGCATACTCAAGATCTTGCTTAAATTCAACATGTTGCAGCGGAAGCTTTTAGTTATCACCTGAGAATAAACATGCTTAAAACGTCAACATAAAGTTGGTGAGATATAGGTTTAATGCCGGCATCGTTATGAATATAGACCACAAGATTTCATATATAAACGTTTTAATAAAAATATTCTAAGTTGTTGAGCACTTGATAACCATACTTAACATTTAATCAACGTCGCATATTCCCTTTATTATGAAATCTTACTACACCGTACCAAGTGTAGTCACCGAAACGAAGTACTGTGCAACCGTTGAATACTGGTCGTCCAGTCCGGTTGGGGTTGTCAGGCCCGATAGATCTATCAACAGGATTCGCGTTTACAATACCTCATGTAAATAGTAGTTACCAAGTTACAGGGAAGTATGCCAGTGGTACAACTCAACGTAGAATATATATTTTTAATCACTTGTGTCCATAACGTAAATCATAAAATGCATGTATTCTCATCCCGAAATATTTAGAGTTTAAAAGTGGGACTATATACTCACTTTTGTCTTGAAGGTATTTAACTCGACTTGGTCTCCGATAGATATCACGAACCTAACCATATATATAATATATCAACATATTTTCTTTTCAAGTAATCGTTACATATATATATATATATATATATATATATATATATATATATATATATATATATATATATATATATATATATATGTATATATATATATATATATACTTTTAATACTTTTAGTATTTTTTTAGTCCGTAGTTAGCAGTCCGATGTTAGTGGTCCACAATTAGTTGCTTAAATAAAATAAATAAAGACCCCATCGTATTGGTATTGATCAGAATTAATCTTGACCCATGGTACCATGTTGTCAAATGACGTGTTGCGTACATAAAGTACCGTGTTGTCAAATGACGTGTTGCATACAATCATGAGGTCTTATGATTAATCTTCTCGTGTTGTTTACGGGTGGTCCTGAAATATATAAAATCAAATCATAAGTAAATATATATTAAATATTATGTTAATTAGCCAAGATATGATTAATCCGATTTTGTCATAATATGATATATTACAGGTCTTGAAGTGTTTTTAAAAATCAAATTAGAAGGATCTATTTAGTTTGCGAACAAGTTTGAAATCACTCAAACTATGTTCTTGTTGTTAAAATTTTATAACACAAAATAAGATAGCTATATAAATATGAATCGAATAAGGTTATGAATAAGGTTACTACCTCAAGTTACTTGGACAAAGCTACTGGAAAAGGTAAGAAAAATCTTGGAATCAAAAGAGTGGTGGAGTGGGATTGAAAGATTGGAAGTAATCTCCTTGAAATCGGATGACTATATTGATACGTTCTTGAGTAGGTAAATGAAGAGAGATTGGGGAGTGAATTAACTTGAAAGAAAATTGGAAATGAAATTGTATGTGTGTGTGTGCAAAATAGCATGATTATGGGATGGATATATAGGAGATTTAGTTTGTTTTCTTGCACAAAAGTCACACATGAGGTTAAATGGCTGGTTCCCACATGTAACATCATGTCTAGTGGCTGATCATTGAAGTTTATTGTTGGTATATACCAATAGTAAATACGTATAGAAGCTGGGTATGATACGGTTACATATATCCTAGATATACTTGTCGAAATTTTAAGGAATCGGAACGAGAATTCAAATATGGACGGGTTTATAACTGTAAAAGAGGCTCAAAACTGGGCTTTTATTTTTGGGTCAAACCGGGCCAAAATAAAATTTTAAGACATTTTTAATAAAGCAATGTTAGCCCAAAAAAAATTTCCAAGCTGACCTGGCAGCTCGACCCCAGCCAGGGGCTCTGCCCCTTGGACCCCGCCAGGGGTTGCCACCGCTTGGACCCCGCTTATCGGGGGCGCTGCCCCCGAACCCCCGTCATAATCAAGATAAGTTCAAACAAGTGTGCACTCCACACTTCCCCAAACTTGTTCGTTATTTATCAAGATTATTTTTGTTACAAATTAATCCCATTACACTTAAATCATATTGGTGACATAGATCACCAACACATTATATATTGTAAGTATATATGTCAAAGAATGTTACATATAGTTATCGTTTTGAAAACTTAAGTTAGTGGTCTCAAAGTATACTTATAACTCATTGTTGTTAGTTCACAATGAAATGTTAAACCATCCTTAAATCATGTTAAATATGTATAGATATGTACATATACATAATCGTATAATTATCGTGTGTTATATAGTTCGTGATATCATCGGTCAAATTGGACGGTCAAAAGTTGTGTGAAACTCTTTTCAAAAACATAAGTCTCAACATTTTGGATTGCTTATCATGTTGGTAAGGTTTATTTTATGTAAATATTAATCTCATAAGTATAAAACGATCGGAAAAATCCGGGTCGTTACAGTACCTACCCGTTAAATAAATTTCGTCCCGAAATTTTAAAGTTGTACCTATTTTGCGTTGTCCGGAAACAAATGTGGATACTTTTGTTTCATCTGATCCTCTCGTTCCCAAGTAAACTCGGGACCCCTTCAAGCATTCCAACGAACCTTAACAATTGGTATGTTGCTCTGCTTGAGCCGTTTAACTTCACGGTCCATGATTTCGACTGGTTCTTCTATGAATTGTAGTTTCTCATCGACTTGGATTTCTTCAAGAGGAATGGTGAGATCTTCCTTTGCAAGACATTTCTTGAGGTTTGAGACGTGAAATGAATTATGTACCCCGGTGAGTTGTTGTGGTAACTCGAGTCGATAAGTTACCGGTCCGATGCGTTCGATGATCTCGAACGGGCCTACATACCTTGGGTTTAGTTTACCCCTTTTTCCAAAACGTATTACACCTTTCCAAGGTGACACCTTTAGCATAACCATGTCACCGATCTGAAACTCTAATGGTTTCCTTCGGACATCGGCGTAGCTCTTTTGGCGACTACGGGCTGTTTTCAATCTCTCCTTGATTTGCACTATCTTCTCAGTAGTTTCATGGATGATCTCGGGGCCAGTTAATTGTCGATCTCCTACTTCATTCCAATAGATAGGGGATCTACACTTCCTTCCATACAGTGCTTCGAATGGTGCAGCTTTAATGCTCGCATGATAACTATAATTATACGAGAATTCTGCTAATGGTAGATATTTATCCCATCCATTTCCAAAATCGATCACACATGCCCTGAGCATGTCTTCAAGAGTCTGAATTGTTCTTTCACTCTGCCCGTCAGTTTGCGGATAGTATGCGGTGCTCATATCCAAACGAGTTCCTAGGGCCTCCTGTAGTGATTGCCAGAACTTTGATGCAAATCTACTATCACGATCGGATATAATGGAAATAGGTATTCCATGCCTTGAAACAATTTCCTTTATGTATAATCGTAATAGTTTCTCCATTCTATCCGTTTCCTTTATAGGCAAGAAATGTGCAGATTTGGTGAGACGATCAACTATTACCCAAATGGTGTCATAACCCCAGGCAGTCTTAGGTAATTTTGTGATGAAATCCATGGTAATACCATCCCATTTCCATTCTGGGATTTCTGGTTGTTGAAGTAATCCTGACGGCTTCTGGTGTTCTGCTTTGACTTTGGAACAAGTTAAACATTCCCCAACATATGTTGCAACGTCTGTCTTCAAATTAGGCCACCAATAATGCGTCTTAAGATCTTGATACATCTTTCCAACTCCAGGATGTATCGAGTATCTTGTCTTATGTGCCTCATTCAATATTAACTTCCTTAATCCACCCAACTTTGGTACCCAAATACGGTTTGCAAAATATCGAATTCCATCTTCCCGCATAATGAGTTGTTTCCCATACTTCTTCATTATTTCATTTCCTATGTTTTCTTTAGTAAGAGCTTCTCGTTGAGCCTCTTTGATTTGTGAGTTGAGATTCATGCGAATTTTTATGTTCATTGCTCGTACTCGAATTGGTTCTCGTTCCTTTCTGCTTAAAGCGTCGGCCACTACATTCGCTTTCCCGGGATGATAGCGAATCTCACAATCGTAGTCGTTTATCAGCTCGACCCACCTACGTTGCCTCATGTTCAGCTGTTTCTGATCGAAAATATGTTGAAGGCTTTTATGATCAGTAAACACAGTGCATTTAACTCCATATAAATAGTGTCTCCATATCTTCAATGCAAACACTACTGCCCCCAATTCTAGATCATGCGTCGTATAATTCCTTTCGTGAATCTTCAATTGTCGGGATGCGTATGCAATAACTTTCTTTCGTTGCATAAGGACGCAACCAAAACCTTGTCGCGAAGCGTCACAATATATCTCAAAATCATCGTTCCCTTCAGGTAACGATAAAATAGGTGCCGTAGTCAACTTATTCTTCAGTAATTGAAATGCACTCTCCTGCTCATAAGTCCATTCGTACTTCTTCCCTTTTTGTGTTAACGCTGTTAATGGTTTAGCTATTCGGGAAAAATCTTGAATAAACCTTCTATAATAACCAGCTAAACCCAAAAATTGGCGTATCTGCGTTGGTGTCTTAGGAGTCTCCCATTTTTCAATGGCCTCAATTTTAGCTGGGTCAACCTGAATTCCTTTGCTACTAACAACATGGCCAAGAAATTGCACTTCTTTCAACCAAAACGCACACTTAAAAAATTTGGCGTATAATTGTTCTTTTCTTAACAATTCTAATACCAATCTTAAATGCTGCTCATGCTCTTGCTCACTCTTGGAATATATAAGAATATCGTCAATGAAAACGATAACAAACTTATCTAAATACGGACTACAAACTCGATTCATGAGGTCCATGAATACAGCTGGCGCATTCGTTAATCCAAATGGCATGACCAAAAATTCATAATGACCGTAGCGTGTCTGAAAAGCAGTTTTCGGAATATCTTCTTCTTTGACGCGTAGTTGATGATAGCCCGACCTTAGGTCGATTTTCGAGTAAACACATGATCCTTGCAACTGATCAAATAAGTCATCAATTCTCGGTAGTGGATACCGATTCTTGATAGTTAACTTATTTAATTCATGATAATCTATACACATTCGGAAAGATCCGTCTTTCTTCTTGACGAATAAAATCGGAGCTCCCCACGGTGAAGTGCTCGGTCGAATGAAACCACGGTCCAGTAATTCTTGTAACTGGCTTTGTAACTCTTTCATCTCAGATGGTGCAAGTCTATATGGAGCACGAGCCACTGGTGCAGCTCCCGGTACTAGATCTATTTGAAATTCTACAGATCTAAATGGAGGTAATCCTGGTAACTCTTCCGGAAATACTTCAGGAAAATCTCTTGCCACAGGCACGTCGTTGATGCTCTTCACTTTTTCCTTCGTTTCGACTTTATTAACATATGCTAAGATAGCATAGCACCCTTTCTTCAAGCACTTTTAAGCTTTCAAATAACTAATGAGTTTTAGCTTTGAGTTACCCTTCTCTCCATAAATCATTACTGGCGTTTTATCCTTACGTGGAATGCGAATTGCCTTCTTGGCGCACACAATTTCAGCTCCTATTTTGGACATCCAGTCCATGCCGACTATTACATCAAAACTTCCTAATTCTACGGGTATCAAATCAATCTTAAATGTTTCTCCGGCTAAATTTATTTTACAATCACGGCAAATTTTATCGGCTTTAATTAGTTTACCATTAGCTAACTCAATCATGTACTTAGCATCTAGAGGTAATGATGAACAATTCAATTTAGCGTGAAAGTCTCTACATACATAACTTCTATCGGCACCAGTATCAAATATAATAGATGCGGATAAGTTATTAATGGTAAACGTACCCGTAACAAGCTCCGGGTCTTCATACGCCTCTCTAGCATTAATAACAAATGCTCTTCCACGTGCAGATCCGTTATTCTTCTCTGGATTCGGGCACTGACTCTTATAATGACCCTGTTTCCCACACCCATAACAAGTAACAGTGGCCAAGGCAGTTCTATTTGCATTGGTGGCAGGAGTCTTGGTACCATTTGTATTTGTAGCGGGAACCCTACAATCTTCAGCAAGATGACCTTTTCGATTACAATTATTGCACACCACATTACAATAACCAGAGTGATGTTTGTGGCATCTGTTACATAAAGGATTTCGTCCCTTGTAACCTGAGTTCGAACCGCTACCCGCACCTTGCGTGGTTTCTTGTTTCTTGTTGGATTGTTGATGATTACCTTCCCACTTTCTTTTGTTTCCCGATGTCTTGACATCGGTGTTCTTATCCATAATAACCTGGTCCATCAACTCGTTCACCATGGTGATAGCTTCATGAATAGTCTTGGGTTTGGATGCTGTAACATTTGCCTTGACCTTTTTAGGCAAACCGTCTTTGTACAGTTCAATCTTCCGTTCTTCGGTTGGTACCAATTCGGGACATAGCAAAGCTAATTCCATGAATCGCTGATTGTAGGTGGTGAGTTCAGTACCAACAGCTTTCAGGCTTCGTAATTCAGCTTCCAACTTCCTAACCTCGTTCCTTGGACAATATTCGTTGATTAGCATTGTTTTGAATTCTTCCCAAGGATTATCATAAGCTACATCTCCTCCTACGGCCTTCACATAGTTTTTCCACCACGTGAGTGCACTATTTTGTAGGGTGCACGATGCATACTTGGTCATGTCCTTCTCAATACAACCACTGATTTTAAACACAGACTCAATCTTTTCGATCCACCGGGTTAAACCAACCGGTCCTTCTGTTCCACTGAATGATGAGGGCTTGCAACCTTGAAAAGTTTTGTAAGTGCACCCCACACGAGGATTTGGGTTAACTACAGCACCTCTTGCAGCCTCAACCCATAACATTCTGTCGTTCACTCGCTGATTGATGAGTTCCTGGATTTCTTGTTCCGTCATTCGGTTCAATCGCGCCATAATCTTCAACAAAAATGAAAAAAAATAATTATTCACATGGAATATTATAGATGTAGTATGTATTTATATTAATAATATGAACCAGTTATTATTATAAAAGCCTTTTCTTCTTATTAGCGTTTTATAATTATATCTAGGGTAGTACCTACCCTTTAAAGTTCATACTTAATAGCTTAGTATGAAAATCAATTACTACCACCCAAATAATACTTAACCATGGAAAATTATTGCATTTCACACTTCACTATTTTACATATGCTTATCTTACATCAAACATTAAGCAAACCACACTAGTAATATTATACAAAACATTATATGATCCCATGGTTTAAAACAACAGCGTATCATTTAACCCAAAGCGTTTGTGTTCAAAGAAATCGCTTAAAGGTTATCCTAGTTGTCTCCCTGCGTTTTGGCTGAGGAACCGAAGAACTGGATGTCGGGATAGAACTAATAGGAATAGCGGGAATAGGTGTGGAAGTATCTGGTGGAGTTGGTTCCACAACATCCTCTCTAGACTCGGAATTTAGATTTTCCATTTCAGTAGCCTTTCGTTTCTTTCCTCGTTCGAACTTGTCTTTCGTAATTTCCTGTATTTCTTCCTCCTCAGGATCACTTTCTTGCTCCTCTTCAATTGATTCATCTGGAACTTGTGAGTCTTCCCCAAAGGTGTCGTTTTCATCATCGGATAGATTAATGACTGGAACACCATCTGAAGAGTCTGGTTCGGAGCCGCTGAATGTGATAATAAGTTCTAAGCCAGACATCTATCACATAACAACTAGCACGTTAATACCACATAATATTTACATATTAATTTTTAACCAACAAGGATAAGCAATAGTTTTCGAAATCAAACACGGTCAAAGTCCAGACTCACTAATGCATCCTAACAAACTCGATAAGACACACTAATGCAAATTCTCTGGTTCTCTAAGACCAACGCTCTGATACCACATGTCATAACCCGACCTTAACCATAAGGACGAATACAATAACATATGATTTCATCGCGAGGTATTGACCTCTATATGCGACATTTTTCAAAAACTGCATTCGTTTATACAATACAAACCATAGCTTTTATTACAAATACAAGGTTTAAACAACTTAATAATGATTATCGTTTAGCGATAATCTTAGACTTACAAACTTTACATGTGATAATAACAATACGACCTCTAACATATTTTACATTACAAATCCTCCGATATGCAGTTTTATTTTTGACACAAATATGCATACTCAAGATCTTGCTTAAATTCAACATGTTGCAGCGGAAGCTTTTAGTTATCACCTGAGAATAAACATGCTTAAAACGTCAACATAAAGTTGGTGAGATATAGGTTTAATGCCGGCATCGTTATGAATATAGACCACAAGATTTCATATATAAACGTTTTAATAAAAATATTCTAAGTTGTTGAGCACTTGATAACCATACTTAACATTTAATCAACGTCGCATATTCCCTTTATTATGAAATCTTACTACACCGTACCAAGTGTAGTCACCGAAACGAAGTACTGTGCAACCGTTGAATATTGGTCGTCCAGTCCGGTTGGGGTTGTCAGGCCCGATAGATCTATCAACAGGATTCGCGTTTACAATACCTCATGTAAATAGTAGTTACCAAGTTACAGGGAAGTATGCCAGTGGTACAACTCAACGTAGAATATATATTTTTAATCACTTGTGTCCATAACGTAAATCATAAAATGCATGTATTCTCATCCCGAAATATTTAGAGTTTAAAAGTGGGACTATATACTCACTTTTGTCTTGAAGGTATTTAACTCGACTTGGTCTCCGATAGATATCACGAACCTAACCATATATATAATATATCAACATATTTTCTTTTCAAGTAATCGTTACATATATATATATATATATATATATATATATATATATATATATATATATATATATATATATATATATACTTTTAATACTTTTAGTATTTTCTTAGTCCGTAGTTAGCAGTCCGATGTTAGTGGTCCACAATTAGTTGCTTAAATAAAATAAATAAAGACCCCATCGTATTCGTATTGATCAGAATTAATCTTGACCCATGGTACCATGTTGTCAAATGACGTGTTGCGTACATAAAGTACCGTGTTGTCAAATGACGTGTTGCGTACAATCATGAGGTCTTATGATTAATCTTCTCGTGTTGTTTACGGGTGGTCCTGAAATATATAAAATCAAATCATAAGTAAATATATATTAAATATTATGTTAATTAGCCAAGATATGATTAATCCGATTTTGTCATAATATGATATATTACAGGTCTTGAAGTGTTTTTAAAAATCAAATTAGAAGGATCTATTTAGTTTGCGAACAAGTTTGAAATCACTCAAACTATGTTCTTGTTGTTAAAATTTTATAACACAAAATAAGATAGCTATATAAATATGAATCGAATAAGGTTATGAATAAGGTTACTACCTCAAGTTACTTGGACAAAGCTACTGGAAAAGGTAAGAAAAATCTTGGAATCAAAAGAGTGGTGGAGTGGGATTGAAAGATTGGAAGTAATCTCCTTGAAATCGGATGACTATATTGATACGTTCTTGAGTAGGTAAATGAAGAGAGATTGGGGAGTGAATTAACTTGAAAGAAAATTGGAAATGAAATTGTATGTGTGTGTGTGCAAAATAGCATGATTATGGGATGGATATATAGGAGATTTAGTTTGTTTTCTTGCACAAAAGTCACACATGAGGTTAAATGGCTGGTTCCCACATGTAACATCATGTCTAGTGGCTGATCATTGAAGTTTATTGTTGGTATATACCAATAGTAAATACGTATAGAAGCTGGGTATGATACGGTTACATATATCCTAGATATACTTGTCGAAATTTTAAGGAATCGGAACGAGAATTCAAATATGGACGGGTTTATAACTGTAAAAGAGGCTCAAAACTGGGCTTTTATTTTTGGGTCAAACCGGGCCAAAATAAAATTTTAAGACATTTTTAATAAAGCAATGTTAGCCCAAAAAAAATTTCCAAGCTGACCTGGCAGCTCGACCCCAGCCAGGGGCTCTGCCCCTTGGACCCCGCCAGGGGTTGCCACCGCTTGGACCCCGCTTATCGGGGGCGCTGCCCCCGAACCCCCTTCATAATCAAGATAAGTTCAAACAAGTGTGCACTCCATCAAACTTGTTCGTTATTTATCAAGATTATTTTTGTTACAAATTAATCCCATTACACTTAAATCATATTGGTGACATAGATCACCAACACATTATATATTGTAAGTATATATGTCAAAGAATGTTACATATAGTTATCGTTTTGAAAACTTAAGTTAGTGGTCTCAAAGTATACTTATAACTCATTGTTGTTAGTTCACAATGAAATGTTAAACCATCCTTAAATCATGTTAAATATGTATAGATATGTACATATACATAATCGTATAATTATCGTGTGTTATATAGTTCGTGATATCATCGGTCAAATTGGACGGTCAAAAGTTGTGTGAAACTCTTTTCAAAAACATAAGTCTCAACATTTTGGATTGCTTATCATGTTGGTAAGGTTTATTTTATGTAAATATTAATCTCATAAGTATAAAACGATCGGAAAAATCCGGGTCGTTACAATCGTGATGTTGGGCTAAATATTAAGATGGGGTTATTGGATTTTGTACCATAATTCGGGTTTGGACAAAAGACCAACACTTGTGGACATTGGACTATGACTATTAATAGATGTGGGTATTGTCTAATTGAGCGACAACTCATTGGAATCTGTCGAACCTATCTTCAAATTAGTTAATCTAATAATTATTAAAATGATTACGAATGTTCTATTTAGTGATGTTTATACGACATCCTTTACAATCATTTAATTAATTATTCGGGTTGGGTAATTGATTATTCAAACTTATCAATTGGATAAATTAATATTCATATCTCATTAAAACAGGAGTGGATTACATGCAACGATAATTGGTGTAATTGTAAACAAAGTATTAAAACCTTGGATTGCACGCAGTCGATAACCTGGTGTATTCATTAAACTAAGTATTAAAACCTTGTTACAGTTCGAATCCCCAATTAGTTAGAATATTTGACTTCGGGTATAAGATTAATTTGACGAGGAGACTCGCACTTTATATTTATTACCGATGGACCGTTATGGAAAAAAAACCGTATGGACATATCGAATAAACCAGGACAAAGGATAATTAACCCATGATAATAAATTAAAATCAACACGTCGAACATCATGATTACGGAAGTTTAAATAAGCATAATACTTTTATTTCATATTTCATCGTACTTTTATTTACCGTCATTTTATTACTCGCAATTTTATATATCGCATTTTATTTATCGTTATTTAATTTACGCACTTTAATTATTGTCATTTATCTTTACACCTAAAAATATAAAATCGAAAAACCGGTCATTAAACGGTAAAACCCCCTTTTTATAGTACGTTTTCAATTAGCTCCCTATGGAACGAACCGGACTTACTAAAAACTACACTACTCTACGATTAGGTACACTGCCTGTAAGTGTTGTAGCAAGGTTTAGGTATATCCATTCTTTAAATAAATAAATAAATTGTGTAAAATTGTATCGTATTTAATATTATTTCATAGTAAAATAATAACTATTACGTACCCCCTCGCTATAACATCAATGACAGCAACCATCAAAAGAGACAGACCCACTTCACTTTGCCATATTCGGTTTTCAAAGATAACCATCGACTTACCTTCTCTTCATGATTGAAAGAGATCACCCTCACATCCCTACAACCACTGTTGTCATACTTCTATCTCTATTTTCTGTTTGAGTTCCAACCGAATACCATGATTCAAATATCATCATTTTATGGAATTAATCGATTACCATTACAAACCCCCTTCTAACACCTCACCATCAGCTTATTCACCAACACCTTGCAAACAACCTCAACACCCATTTGTTTGCTACTATCACCATCGAACACCAAAACCGCCACCTTAACATTCCATCTGTAACCCATTTAATCTCCACCCATGCCATCGTCACTCCACCTAAATCATCACCACCACATCATGATCACCACCCAAAAACACCAACCATCAATTAACGTTTCTGTTTCGATTTCATTTTAATACAAAACCACAACCACTTCACCTCCACAACACCGTAACCCAACTTCACCTCACAACCGTATTGTTTGTTGCTAATCGTCCGAACCCAAGAATATCACCCAAATCATAATCATAACCATTACTATAATTGACTGTTAAGACTATATTTTTCTTTTGTTCCATTGAGTACACCAACACCACAAGCCACCACCACTCGACGTATATATCTGGTTCTGTTTACTGTTGAAGATCATCACCTCATCACCACCAACCATCGCCAACTTTTAATACAAACCACCAATAATTTTTGGCTACAGTTACGCCTATCTTCTATTTATGTTCACTGTACGAGTACCATATAAACACCTACAGTTAATATAGATAATGATAAATTATTTGATGATGATAGTGGGTATAAGAAAAGATGATAATGATGTTTATGGAGAGTAGATGAGAAGAATAAACGAATGATGAGCGATGTTGAGAGAACCTTAGACCCTACTCACTTTTTCCTGTCGTGATATTCTATTCTTTAATTGCAAACAGATTTCCACTAGCTTTTGTTTAATTGGGGAAACGAAATTTGTTTATCAAAAACAATCTAGTCACGTTTCTTGTTAGGGTCGAAGTATTTATATATATATATTTTTTTTTCTTTTCGTATTGGACTTGCAATATGGCCATCAGTTTTATACCTTGTTGGGCCATCAGTTTTCCCATTGAAATTGTGATGGGCTTTTGTATTGCTGGTGGGCCGAAGATCCACTTCCAGTTTCTGTGGAACTGTGGGCTTATGTTCCTGTTAGGGCGAAAATATGTAGTTCTTTTTGTTTGGCCGTAAGGTTGTGAGCATGTTATAACAAATAATGATCGGAATATATATATTTAGAATGACGATAATCATGGTGGTGACGGGTTATAAACGAATAAGATGAAGCTACTTATGGTTATGGTATACATGATGAATGATTATGATAATAATATACACGGTTAGGATGATGATTGATAATGATATAAATGATAGTTTAGATGATGATTGTGATGATAACAAAGCTTGATGTTAATGAGGTGAGGAGATGAATCATGTTGACGATGATGAGTTAAAATATAGATGATTATGATATAAGAATGATGATGATATTAGATCATGATAATGATGATATAATGATAAGGGTTTGAAGAAGATGAACTAGTTAATCATGCGAGTTAGTACCAAAACAAATCATTGGTTCACTGGTTTAAGGATGTTCTCGGGTTAGCGGGACGTCGCGGGTTCAAACCGGGACTTGGACATTTTTTTTAGGACTACTTCTTTGAAGTAGTTTACTTATTACTCATCATCATTATTATTATTATTATTATTATTATTATTATTATTATTATTATTATTATTATTATTATTATTATTATTATTATTATTATTATAACTATTAACACAAAATTTCTATTATTAAAGATGAGTATTATTATTACCATTAACAATATTATCATTATAAGTATAAGTATTATTATTATCATTATTATCATTATTATTATTATCATTATTTTAGTAGTATTATAATTATCTTTTAACAAACAATTGATATTTATATAAAAATATATATTTTACATACAACTATATTAATATTACCTACTAATATGTTAATTGTTATTATTTATAATAATATAACTAAATATCTATATATATAACATTTGAATTAGCAATTATATTACTAAAAATAAAATAAGTAATATGGTATATATATTGGATATATATATATATATATATATATATATATATATATATATATATATATATATATATATATATATATATATATATATATATATATATATATAAGTTATTGGATTGTGATTACATGTTTTAATATACATAACTAATATAGGTTCGTAAATCCGAGGCCAACCCTGCATTGTTCAGTTTCGTCGTATGAATATTTTTACTACAAAATATTGGATTGTGAGTTTCATTTGCCTTTTTACCCTTTATATTTTTGGGCTGAGAATACATGCGCAATTTTTATAAATGTTTTACGAAATAGACACAAGTAATCGAAACTACATTATATGGTTGAATGATCGAAGCCGAATATTCCCCTTTTTGCTTGGTAGCCTAAGAATTAGGGAACATCACTAATTTTGAGAATTATTGCACGCCTAATTGACGCGAATCCTAAAGATAGATCTATTGGGCCTAACGAACCCCATCCAAAGTACCGGATGATTTAGTACATCGAAATCGTTTTTATCATGTCCAAAGAATTTCCCGATATGATAGGGGATATTGTTATATGCATCTTGTTAATGTCGGTTACCAGGTGTTCAATCCATATGAATGATATTTTTGTCTCTATGCATGGGACGTATTTTATGAGAACTGAAAATGAAAATCTTGTGGTCTATTAAAATGATGGAAATGATTATTTAGGTTAAACTAATAAACTCACCAACCTTTTGGTTGACACTTGAAAGCATGTTTATTCTCAGGTATGAAAGAAATCTTCCGCTGTGTATTTGCTCATATTAGAGATACTACTTGTAGTCATTCATGACATATTTCAAAAGACGTTGCGTTCGAGTCATTGAGTTCATCAAGATTATTATTAAGAAAATTATAATTGGATATATTATGAAATGGTATGCATGTTGTCGACTTTCGATGTAATGAAAGTTTGTCTTTCAAAAACGAATGCAATGTTTGTAAAATGTATCATATAGAGGTCAAGTACCTCGCGATGTAACCAAATGTAATGTATTCGTCTAGATGGATTAGGACGGGTCGTTAGAGTTGGTATCAGAGTGGTGGTCTTAGCGAACTAGGTCTTGCATTAGTGTATCTAACTGATAGTCGTTAGGATGCATTAGTGAGTCTGGACTTCGACCGTATCTGCATGTCAAAAGTTTTGCTTATCATTTTTGTCGGAAATCATCTGCTTATCATCCTTAGGAAATTAGCTGCTCATTATTCTTAGTCTAGACACGTTTTACTGCATTGACTGCATGAATAGTGTATAGACAAAATTCGTATCTTAGCGTATCTGACAATTCATATCTTAGCGTATATGTTACTGTAGACCTTGCCTGATATCTCTCGTAAATTTCTTTGTAATTTAAGGGATCCTGGTACTATATATATCTATGCATATTATGCATTGAGAATACATCTAGCTATCAATTGCTGTCACTAAACTCTTCATATCAAAAAATCTTTTCTGTGATCGCGTAAGATGGCCTCTACGAATCGACCACGTTCCTCTGACTCCGAAGACAGCGTGACAGGAGCACACCAACCAATCAACTACCGTGATTACTGGATAAAATGGGGATGGGTTCGCGACATACTCGCCCTATGGAGAAGGGAAGAAGGTACTCCATATCATGAACCGAATCTACCACCTAACCTTGGAGTACTCGACCCGCTCACCGGCGAACCTGTTCGCAACACCGTTTATACCCTTTTTGCAAGAATTTTTCATCTTGAGGCTGCCATTAACGGAACTAGAGAAGATATCCGACCTCTACCTCACACTGATAACCAACCAGGGTTAGTGGAAGAAGTTAAAGAACTCCGAGCTCGAGTGTTAACTTTAGAGAGCACGGTACACAATTTACAAGCACCAGTAGTATCACCAACACCAGTAACATCACTAGCCTCAGCAACAACAACATCCGCAGCACAAGCCTCAACACTACATGCCTCACACTCACAGTCTGTACCTCCAGCATAATCATCATACTACATGATGTCCTACATCGATTATCTTCATTCTACATGACGTTCTACATCATTTATCTTCATTCGGCATGGCAATTATGTAATCTCTAATATTTTAGATATTATATACTCTTGTTCTAACGGTAAATCAAATGAGATTAATATTATATTAACTCATTAAATCTATGATTACATCTGAAGAAAATATATAGGTATATATATTTTCATAAGGATTGTAATTAAAAATTCTTTTGTACAAACTGTTAATGGTGAAAATATTTTAATGGGTAGGTAATACCCGAGGAATATTTAGATTTCACTTTAATAAGTTATAATGTACATTCTTCGAATCTGATTCAACATTCATTCACTATCCTACCTACAACCACCGATATACGTATCCGTTCACCACAAAATAACCATTTTCATTCAATTTCATATTTGGATTTTGACTTATTAGAATCCAACAAGTGGCATAATGAAGAAAACATTGGACAAAAATAAAATTTGTTAGAAACAAACAAATTAACTATGAAAATTTTTGTTAAGAATCCACGCTAACTGTTCCTAGCTAACTGATTACATTTTATTTATCGCAGTTTGTTTATCGCAATTTAATTATCGTAATTTTATTTATCGTCATTTAATTTCTGTTATTTACTTTACGCACTTTATTTATCGTCATTTAATTTCTGTTATTTATTTTACGCACTTTAAATATCGGGACATGAAACGACCCGACCCAATCCATAGGGACGAATACAATAACATATGATTACATCGCGAGGCATTTGACCTCTATATGATACGTTTTATAAACATTGCATTCTTTTGAAAAGATATACCATAAATGAATATTTAAAATTCAATGTTTTCGATATCTGATGATTTCTACATATAGACAATCACCGTAAATAACAGTTTACAAGAATACTTCCGTTGACAATGCAGTCAAAATAAATACACGGTGATGATTTTGTGAATGCAATGCTTCCTCGAATAAAACATGTATGACTCCATGCACATGGTTTCTCTAACATATATTCAAACAGCGGAAGACTTCTAGGAACCTGAGAATAAACATGCTTTAAACGTCAACGTAAAGTTGGTGAGATATAGGTTTAATGCTAGCAGCGTTATAAATATAGACCACAAGATTTCATATACATAAACGTTTTAATAAAAATATTCTAAGTGGTTGAGCACTTGATAACCATACTTAACATTTAATCAACGTCGCATATTCCATTTATTATGAAATCTCACTACACTGTACCAAGTGTAGTCACCGAAACGAAGTACTGTGCAACCGTTGAATACTGGTCGTCCAGTCCGGTTGGGGTTGTCAGGCCCGATAGATCTATCAACAGGATTCGCGTTTACAATACCACATGTAAATAGTAGTTACCAAGCTACAGGGAAGTATGCCAGTGGTACAACTCAACGTAGAATATATATTTTTATCACTTGTGTCCATAACGTAAATCATAAAATGCATGTATTCTCATCCCGAAATATTTAGAGTTTAAAAGTGGGACTGTATACTCACTTTTGCCTTGAAGGTATTTAACTCGACTTGGTCTCCGATAGATATCACGAACCTAACCATATATATATAATATATCAACATATTTTCTTTTCAAGTAATCGTTACATATATATATATATATATATATATATATATATATATATATATATATATATATATACTTATAATACTTTTAATATTTTCTTAGTCCGTAGTTAGCAGTCCGATGTTAGTGGTCCACAATTAGTTGCTCAATAAAATAAATAAAGACCCCATCGTATTCGTATTGATCAGAATTAATCTCGACCCATGGTACCATGTTGTCAAATGACGTGTTGCGTACATAAAGTACCGTGTTGTCAAATGACGTGTTGCGTACAATCATGAGGTCTTATGATTAATCTTCTCGTGTTGTTTACGAGTGGTCCTGAAATATATAAAATCAAATCATAAGTAATTATATATAAAATATCATATTAATTAGAAAAGATATGATTAATTTACTTTATCTCCAAATATTTTCGTAACTAAACTAGCTTCGGATACCCAATCTTGTTTTAGTCGTAGTTTCTTCATTACAACTCCGTTTTTGTTGGTTCAACTTGCCACTTCCTTGGATCGAGTCAAATTTTAAGAATATGAACTGAAAATACCTTAGTTTGTATTCGAAATCACAAGTTATAGGTCAAACTTTGGTAAAACTTATGAAAGTGATCATTTTCCATCATAAAAACAACATTTAATGATCATTTTTCTAAAAATACTTACACTTTGAGTTAAACCATGAAATTTTTATGTGTTAACATATTCATAAGAAATATCATTTTTCCAGAACATGAACTTCCAATTCAAAGTTCAAGATGGTTTTTAATTATCCAACCCAAAACAGCCCCCGGTTGCACTCCGACGACGTAGATTCAGTTTTTAAGGTGTTCTTTGTAAAACCAAGTTATATCTTATTAAGTTAGCATATCATTATGATATATTACAGGTCTTGAAGTGTTTTAAAAGTTAAGTTAGAAGGATCTATTTAGTTTGCAAACAAGTTTGAAATCATTCAAACTATGTTCTTGTTGTTAAAATTTTACAACATAAAATAAGATAGCTATGTAATTATGAATCGAACAAGATTATGAACAAGGTTACTACCTCAAGTTACTTGGACAAAGTTAATGTAAGAGATAAGAAAAAATCTTGGAATCAAAGAGTGGTGGAGTTAGATCAAAAGGTTGGAAGTATACTTCTTCAAATGGGTGGTTATTTTGATATGTTCTTGAAAGAGTTTTCTTATGGTGTTTAAGGCTTGTAATTGAAGCTAAATGATGGGGAAAATGCTTGGAGATGATCAAGTATGAAGTTAGGAGTATTTTGAGAGAGAAATGAGGGTGTAGGTATGAGAAAATGGAGTGAAGAAATGGTGTTCATTCATAAAAACGTTTTTAGTTTATAAAGAAAGAAAAGGATTCCTAATTTTGTTTTCTTACTAATAATTCATGCTACTTGACAAATCCTAGTTACCTCATATCTAGGGCAGTAATAATGTTGATTAGTATGTTGATTTGATGTGTATATACCAATAGTAAATACATAAAGAAGCTGGGTATGATACGAGTACATATACCCTAGATATACGTATAGAAATCTTGAGGAAACGGAATGAGAATTCAAATATAGCTATCTTTTGTGAACATACTTATATTGTTTTATGTATTTAAGTCCTTAAAAAGTGATTAAATACATTATATATACGATACATGTATAAGCATTATAGGTTATAAGTATATATATCAAAGAAAGTTACGTATAGTTATCGTTTTGAAAACTTAAGTTAGTAGTTTCAAAATATACTTATAACTCATTGTCATTAGTACACAATGAGATGTTAAACCATCCTTAGATCATGTTAAATATATATAAATACATATATATACACAAACGTATAATTATCGTATGTTATATAGTTCGTGATATCATCGGTCAAATTGGACTGTCAAACGTTGTGTAAAACTCTTTTCAAAAACACAAGTCTCAACAATTTGGATTGCTTATCATGTTGGTAAGGTTTAATTTATGTAAATATTAATCTCATAAGTATAAAACGATCGGAAAAATCCGGGTCGTTACAGTACCTACCCGTTAAATAAATTTTGTCCCGAAATTTGAATGGGATGGTCATGGCTGACAATAAGTATGTTTTCATGACGTATACGAGTTAGAAATTAGAGTTTTATTATCATCAAGTAATATTGATAAAGAAATTTGATTTTTGTGAAGAGTACGAGTGAGGCTATCACCAAAGGGTGAAATGAGTAGGTATAGATTCGTCATATCTTTTGACGTAGATAGGATTGATTTCCAAGATCAAGAGATTTGGAGTAAAATCTTCATAATGAGATTTGATTCTTTGATAATCAAGGAAATTAGAATCCGCTTTAAATGCGATCATCTATTTTGATTGCTCTGTCGGATCTTTTACTATAAATCCACCTCCCTTCATTTCCTTACAACTCATACCTTCTGTTCTTCCTGCCTCAATTCATACTTTAAAATATTTATCAGTATGCTTCATCCAGTACTGATCCTGGATATACTCTTAACTTTCATCTCCGTCATTCTTCTTTTTCATCTACCTCCGGAGGATTTTATTTATTTCTACTATTACCTTGGGGTTATAGTATTGTTAATTCTCCCGTGCCTTTACGTTGCAATACGTATTGATATACACGGTTTGTAATTTATTTGTTGTTGTCGAGCTTTATATTTTTTTTTATATTCAACAGTTCCATACTTCTGTTTCCTCTTCCTGACTTCGAGTCAAGCGAATAATGGTCCGGAATTCGTAGGTATGGATTTTGAAATAAACATAGTTAATGTTCTAAGAAGGAAATAGTAATTGAACGATCTTGATTTGGTAAGTTACCAGAATGTCTGAAAAGATAGAATTATCAAGGAGATATGTTCTTAATATGTTTGGAGATTGGGTAGAATGTAAGAGTTGTGTAACATGGCACATGATGACGTTATGATCTGTGAATCATTATGTTCCATTTAGAAACTCAGCATGAATTACTGTAATATAATCACGTTGATCAAGTGTCATTATATGATACTAATTCATGCTTCAGTTTCCAACACTACTTCAAAACATTCATATTTTAAACTCGAATTTTTCAGAATTTAGAAACTAACACAGTTTCTTTTATGTTGTAACGCAAATATTGTGAAGAGATAAATGATTTTTGATGAGGATAGTTGGGAATATATCTTCAGGAATATCGGAGATATTTATAATGAAAAATACGATGATATCTTAGAATATCTAAGATCAGGGAATGACGCGGAAAATCTGTCTGTGAAGGTTTAGAATAAGGAGTAAGGTTCTTACTAACGGTTTCAGCAGACACTGAATCATTTGAATCCTTTCAAGGTAGATTTCGTCATTGTGATTTGTCCTCGACCTCCTTTATACTTTGCTCAATCCGTTTTCCAGTACCAAATTTTTCGTTCGAGCTTTTTCAATCTATTATTTGTTAAACTTCTGACCGTAATTGTTGTCTACTGTCTTTACCACTTTATCAGTCTTTTCCAAAACTTAATAGCACTAATTCGTAGACTGGAGCATTTTTCAGAAACTTCACATTTGAAATATGTAATTCTTGGGGATAGATGTTGTATATATATATATAACTGCCGAAATAGAATGCTGCGAGATTTCAAAATACCAATTGTTGATTCCGCCAAAGGGGTAACGAGTTGCATGTACATCTGCTGATAATGTCATGGAATATAAAAGGTTCCCTGGTAACAAAAGGGTAATCGTATGTATTACAGGTTATAATAAGGCTACTTCGAATGGAAAGTCGAGGTTAACTTGCTGAAACTGTGACAAAATTTGCTATTTTGAAAAGGAATCGCAAAGTTATTTTTGCTAATAAATGCGAAAAGATTTAATGCGGATACGTGTTAAATTATGTCCTTGGTTTCGAGAGCTTTTCAGGTGCAAGACTGCGGGTAATGTGTGGTTGGATCATCATCTCGATTGTCCATTATTTGAAGTGTCTTCAGGAATTTCGAAGGGTTTGATCATAGATTGTAATTGTTAATATACATATGATGTTTTAGGACTTTGAATGATACAAATATTTTTCTGGGTTCCAAGAATCGAATGATGTTCTAGCATAGTTTTGAAGTCAAAGTATAGTTTTGAAAGATGTAAGAGTCCTAAGAGTGATGTCTTCTGTTAAGTCTTGACTTGGATTTCGTTTTGTCGTAATCAAATTTGGATGAGAATGGTTGTTTTGATTTCTATGAAAGAATGTATATTATTGTGAAGGTAGTGAGTATAGTTGATGATTGTTGAATCAGAGTCGAAGAATATAATCATATTAATTGTGAATTTATATATCTCTCGGGTATTACCTACCCGTTAAAAAAAATTTCACAAGTAATGTTTTGTACCAGAGAATTTTATTACATTCTTTATGAAAATATATGTACATATATATCTTCTTCAGATGTAATCATGAATTTAATAAGTCAATATAATATTAGACTCATTTGATTTTCGGTTTGAGCTAGAATAAGTAATCTCTAAAACGATTAGGAACCACATATTCTTCACATAATATTAATGAAGTTATGGATCAATACTTCATTATTTATTCTTATATATATTTCCTTAGTGAATCATGCTGATACTCATTGAACTCTTGCTAACTTCGCAAGATATGAATGTTGTTTCCCAGTAAGCTTCGAGTACATTGAAGATGAAAGTGTAAAATCAAACATATTATTGAATAATACACTTGGTTTATTATAAAATGAAATTCATTGAAATTCATCTACGGAAAGAAAGATTTATGCATATAGTTATGCACCTGAAAACACTCGAAACCTGAGTAAACGTTTAACATGTATTTGTGCTAGCTCCTTTGGCGTTGTTATTACCGAAAATAACTTTGCAATTCCTTTTCAAATTATCCAATTTTGTCACAGCTCCAGCAAGTCAACTTCGACTTTTCATTCGAAACAACCTTATTATCACCTTGATTTATATGCATGCTCTTTTATTGTTATCAGAGAACCTTTTATATTCCACCATATTACCAGCAGATGTACCAGCAACCTCGTCGCTCCTTGGTTTAAATCCCTCCGACAAATCACTATATTTATCTATTGAAGTCTCATCATGTACTCATCCATATCTTGTAACAAGAATTTCCATACCAATTACCAGGAATCAGCAAATTTGTATTGTGAGTCTCGCAACGTTTCCACATCAACTGAAATGTCCCGTTAATTTCGTTGCGAGGTTTTGACCTCTATATGAGACGTTTTTCAAAGACTGCATTCATTTTAAAACAAACCATAACCTTTATTTCATCAATAAAGGTTTAAAAAGCTTTACGTAGATTATCAAATAATGATAATCTAAAATATCCTGTTTACACACGACTATTACATAATGGTTTACAATGCAAATATGTTACAACGAAATAAGTTTCTTGAATGCAATTTTTACACAATATCATACAAGCATGGACTCCAAATCTTGTCCTTATTTAAGTATGCGACAGCGGAAGCTCTTAATAATCACCTGAGAATAAACATGCTTAAAAGTCAACAAAAATGTTGGTGAGTTATAGGTTTAACATATATATATCAAATCGTAACAATAGACCACAAGATTTCATATTTCAATATACATCCCATACATAGAGATAAAAATCATTCATATGGTGAACACCTGGTAACCGACATTAACAAGATGCATATATAAGAATATCCCCATCATTCCGGGACACCCTTTGGATATGATATAAATTTCGAAGTACTAAAGCATCCGGTACTTTGGATGGGGTTTGTTAGGCCCAATAGATCTATCTTTAGGATTCGCATCAATTAGGGTGTCTGTTCCCTAATTCTTAGATTACCAGACTTAATACAAAGGGGCATATTCGATTTCGATAATTCAACCATAGAATGTAGTTTCACGTACTTGTGTCTAATTTGTAAATCATTTATAAAACCTGCATGTATTCTCATCCCAAAAATATTAGATTTTAAAAGTGGGACTATAACTCACTTTCACAGATTTTTACTTCGTCGGGAAGTAAGACTTGGCCACTGGTCGATTCACGAACTTATAACAAATATGTACATATATATCAAAGTATGTTCAAAATATATTTACAACACTTTTAATACATTTTGATGTTTTAAGTTTATTAAGTCAGTTGTCCTCGTTAGTAACCTACAACTAGTTGTCCACAGTTAGATGTACAGAAATAAATCGATATATATTATCTTGAATCAATCCACGACCCAGTGTATACACGTCTCAGGCTAGATCACAACTCAAAGTGTATATATTTTTGGAATCAACCTCAACCCTGTATAGCTAACTCCAACATTACTGCATATAGAGTGTCTATGGTTGTTCCAAATAATATATATACATGGGTCGATATGATATGTCAAAACATTTGCATACTTGTCTATGGTATCCGAAGATTACATAATATATTAGAATACATGTATAATACAATATAAGTTAGCTAGGATATGATTTGTATAGAATTGTTAATATTTCCCGTAGCTACAAAAATAAAAAATATCCAATCTTGTTTTACCCATAACTTCTTCATTTTAAATCCGTTTTGAGTGAATCAAATTGCTATGGTTTCATATTGAACTCTATTTTATGAATCTAAATAGAAAAAGTATAGGTTTATAGTCAGAAATATAAGTTACAAGTCATTTTTGTAAGAGGTACTCATTTCAGTCGAAAGAACGACGTCTTGATGACCATTTTGAAAAACATACTTTCACTTTGAGTTTAACCATGATTTTTGGATATAGTTTCATGTTCATAAGAAAAATCATTTTCCCAGAAGAACAACTTTTAAATCAAAGTTTATCATAGTTTTTAATTATCAAACCCAAAACAGCCCGCGGTGTTACTACGACGGCGTATGTCCAGTTTTACGGTGTTTTTCGTGTTTCCAGTTTTAAATCATTAAGTTAGCATATCATATAGATATATAATATGTGTTTAGTTGATTTTAAAATTCAAGTTAGAAGGATTAACTTTTGTTTGCGAACAAGTTTAGAATTAACTAAACTATGTTCTAGTGATTTCAAGTTTAAACCTTCGAATAAGATAGCTTTATATGTATGAATCGAATGATGTTATGAACATCATTACTACCTCAAGTTTTGTGGATAAACCTACTGGAAAAGAGACAAATGGATCTAGCTTTAAAGGGTCTTGAATGGCTTGAAAGTTCTTGAAGTAGAATCATGACACGAAAACAAGTTCAAGTAAGATTTCCACTCGAAATAAGATTGTTATAGTTATAGAAATTGAATCAAAGTTTGAAAATGAGTATTACCTTATATTAGAAAGATATCTTACAGTAAATAAGAAAGATTTCTTGAGGTTGGATGATCACTCTACAAGATTGGAAGTAAACTAGCAAACTTGGAAGTATTCTTGATTTTATGAAACTAGAACTTGTAGAATTTATGAAGAACACTTAGAACTTGAAGATAGAACTTGAGAGAGATCAATTAGATGAAGAAAATTGAAGAATTAAAGTGTTTGTAGGTGTTTTTGGTCGTTGGTGTATGGATTAGATATAAAGGATATGTAATTTTGTTTTCATGTAAATAAGTCATGAATGATTACTCATATTTTTGTAATTTTATGAGATATTTCATGCTAGTTGCCAAATTATGGTTCCCAAATATGTTAGGTGACTCACATGGACTGCTAATAGCTGATCATTGGAGTGTATATACCAATAGTACATACATCTAAAAGCTGTGTATTGTACGAGTACGAATACGGGTGCATACGAGTAGAATTGTTGATGAAACTGAACGAGGATGTAATTGTAAGCATTTTTGTTAAGTAGAAGTATTTTGATAAGTGTCTTGAAGTCTTTCAAAAGTGTATGAATACATATTAAAACACTACATGCATATACATTTTAACTGAGTCGTTAAGTCATCGTTAGTCGTTACATGTAAGTGTTGTTTTGAAACCTTTAGGTTAACGATCTTGTTAAATGTTGTTAACCCAATGTTTATAATATCAAATGAGATTTTAAATTATTATATTATCATGATATTATGATGTACGAATATCTCTTAATATGATATATATATATACATTAAATGTCGTTACAACGATAATCGTTACATATATGTCTCGTTTCAAAATCATTAAGTTAGTAGTCTTGTTTTTACAAATGAAGTTCATTGTTAATATACTTAATGATATGTTTACTTATCATAATATCATGTTAACTATATATATAACCATATATATGTCATCATATAGTTTTTACAAGTTTTAACGTTTGTGAATCACCGGTCAACTTGGGTGGTCAATTGTCTATATGAAACCTATTTCAATTAATCAAGTCTTAACAAGTTTGATTGCTTAACATGTTGGAAACACTTAATCATGTAAATAACAATTTCATTTAATATATATATAAACATGGAAAAGTTCGGGTCACTACATCAACAGTTATATGTATCCATATAACATTTATCTCTTAGAACTATGATCTTCCATTCTGAAATTCTGAAAAGCACCCAGTCTGTGAATTAATACTCTGAATTTTGAAAAGTTGAATGAAGCAACAAAAACTGTAAACGACCTCAACAGCCAAAAGTTGATGATAAAGAATTGTATGTTGGCAAAGCTCAGAAAAAGTTTGAAACTAAAAAACTGATTGAGCAAACTACAAAGGAGTCTCTAAACAAAATACAAGGACTAAACTTGTACATTAAGAATCCTGATGATTCTGTTTCTGATGAAATCTTTAGCGAATACCTTGCTTTTGACTCTAAACTCTTGCGAACAAATTTTCTTCACCATCCTTCGATATTAGAAATTCTAAGATATCATCGTATCTTTCATTATAAATATCCTCCATATTTCTGAAGATATTTTCATAACTATTCTTATCTGAAATTATTAATCTCTTTGTGCTATCAGTGTTACATCATATAGAAACTGTTAGTTTCTATATTCTGTAAACTTTCAAGCTTAAAATATGAATGTTATTGAAGTAATGTTGGGAACTGAAGCATGAGTTAGTATAATATAATGACACTTGATCAACGTGATTATATTACAGTAAGTTATGCTAAGTTTCTAATAGAACGTGATGATTCACAGATCATAACGTCATCATGTGCCATGTTACATAACTCTTTCATTCTGCTTAATTTCTGAACATATCAAGAAAATATATTCTTGATAGTTCTATTCTCAGTGATTCTGGTAATTTGACAAATCAAATCGTGCTATTACGTTCTTTCTTGTTTAGAACATTAAGTTCATTCGAAATTCCATACTTACGAATTCTGGACCGTTACTCGCTTTACTAGAGGTCGAGAAGATAATAAAAAGGCAAATAGCTCCAAAATATAAGAGAAAATATAAAGCCCAATAAAAACACGGAGGTTACAAACCGTAGATATTAATACGAATAGCAATATAAAGACACGGTATAATTAAGAATAGTATCACCCCAAGGTAATAGTAGAAGTAAACAGGTTCTTCTGGAGGAATATTGAAAAGAAGGATGACAGAAATGATAATTAGGAAAATATCAAGGATTAGAACGGGATTAAGCATTTTCACAATCTTTTGGATGTATGAACTAAGAAAAAAAGTATAGGAATTGTGAGAATAATAGAACAGAAGAGCTTAATTTATAATGGAAATATCAGATAGAGTAATTGAGGCAGATCACCGTAGTTAATTATAGAGATCTTAATTTCCTTATTCACCAAAGAATCAAATCTTTTAGATTTCGAAGAATTCCTTTAATTCCCTTGAATTCCGGAATTCAACCTTGACTCTGTCAAAAGTTAAGACGAATCTTTACTTTTCCTATGTCAATCTTTTGCGATAGCTTCATGATATGGCCGAAACGGAGGGTTTTTATTTGCACGATGCCGTTAGGCCGCGGCTCACCAGGATCAGCCACTCGTGGGAGAGGGTACAGTTTTAAATTTATATTTAGCGGTGCCTAAATCTTACTACTCCTTATGAGTAAGGGAAGTATGACCTAGAGTCTTATTTTTGAGATATCAGTAACATCGAACCTATATTTTAGCCTAAGATAGTTACGGAGTAGTAAATATTTATTTTGGGATTTTCTAGTTTATAAGGTAGATAAAGTAAATGCGATAAAATTTGTAATTCAGATAAGGTTAAAGTAAGCGCATACTATGACTTCATCAGTTATTCTACCGAGATTATGGAATGCTGGCTCATGAATAGGCAGAGGCCTTGTATTCATTACACTGGTACTAAACGCCCCTGTCATAAGACATGTCACTGGGTACTGAGTTAGGCTTGAAGATACTGAATAGACAGCAACGTCCCTTACCCCCGACGCCCGTGTAGTCTGACTACAGGCATACACTGTGATGACCCGGGAATTTTCGACCAAATTTAAACTTAATCTTATATGATTTCGATACGATAAGCAAAGTATGTAATGTTGAGTCTAGAAAAGTTTGAAACGATGTTCATATATTCAATTGACCTTCGGCTGCTCTTGACGATTCACGAACAAATACTGTAAATAAATATATACATATATAGATATATACATAAAATATAATTTAATCAATTAAATTTATTATGTATTATATATAAAATAAGTATTACATAATTAATGAAATAAAAGGTTAATATATTAAATATAGTTACAAGTTTAATTTTAGTTGTTATATTATTATTACATTCACTACTATTATTAATATCAGTACTATTAATAATATTAACTATTGAGATATGAAATTGATACTTTTGGTTTGTTAACTAGTAGTAAGATTATAATTATTATTTATTAATATTATTTATATATAGGTGTGTATATATATAATAATGTGAAATAATAAAGTACAAAGTAATTAGTAGAGTTAAATGTATAAAATATATATATGAATTCTATATAAAGGTAAATATATATATATATATATATATATATATATATATATATATATATATATATATATATATATATATATATATATATATATATATATATATATATATATATATATATATATATTAAAGATTCAATATATTAAATATTTGATAAATATGATATAATTAATAAATTGTAATATATTAAAATCTAATTACAAGTTTGAATATAGTTGTTATATTATTATCACTACTTTAATTATTATCATTAATCATTAATAATATTAATATTATTATAACTAATATTATTATTATTACTAATATTATTATCATTTTCATTATTGCTAATTACTACTAAAATTTATTAAAACCATCATTATTGTGTTATTGTTATTATTCCTATTAATATTATTAATAGTATTACTATTATTATTAGTATTAATGTAATATTAGTATTTTTATTATTATTATTAATATAAATATAAATGGTATTATATTTAATAATATGAGTTAAACCCTATATATTAATTTCAAATACAGATATGAACGCATCTTTGTTCTGTTTTATTTTTTTTTATTATTTTATTTTATTTTTTTCTCTGATATTATAAACCGCTCGTGAACCCTTGTCTTTCCAAAATTTGCTAGCAAACACAAATCAATAATTTGGTTACCATTATTTATATCGTTTTTATAATCTAATTTATTACTGCAAATCGAATTTAAAACCCAAAACAACAGATGAAGAAAACAGGTTCTATTTTGTACGTATATTTTTTTTACTCAAATATTGATTTTGAATGATTTTGAAAAATCTAAAAATGCAGTTACATGAGGATTTAATTACTCAAACTATCTGCAAATGTTGGGTTTCCAATTCGTCAAAATGAATGCGAATTCTCAAGTCAAAGTTTCGTTTCAAAAAGTCAAACGTATGAACAATCATCAAATTCGAGTTCATACAGTTGTTTTAAGTTAAATTGATGTTTGATAAAGTTTTTAGGATCGATTTGAAATATATTTCGTGTTTTAATCTGAGGCTATTACGTCCTAAAAATTGAAATCAAAATTTTTTTTTTTATGTTCTAAGCAGCGACGGTAATGGATTTTATTTTTTTCTTTATATTTTTTTTTTTTTGCTTTTAATTAACTTAGGAATCAATATATATTAATATTAATTCGCTTACAAGTCCAAAAACACAAAAAATGATTTTTGTTGTTAGTAATCGTCGAGCCTCCTGTTGGATTAAATGTTGAAGATGGAGAAGGAAAACATAACAGATAGATATAACATAAATAAATATTCGGTGGGTATAAAAACAGAAAAGCAATACACAGATCATTGGTTAGGCGTGTTCCGGTTTAACGAGGGGTTGGGGGTTCGAGTCTTGGCAACAGCGTTCCATTCTTTTTTAGGTCTATTTGATATGAGGTAGTAATTTTATTATTATTATTATTATTATTATTATTATTATTATTATTATTATTATTATTATTATTATTATTATTATCATTATTATTATTATTATTGGTATTATTATTATTATTACCATGTTATGTGTTAGTTGTGCAATCAATAATAAAATGATTATTAATATCATTAATCAAATTAATAATAATATCATTATTATTATTATTATTATTATTATTATTATTATTATTAGTATTAGTATTATCATTTAGTACTATAATTATTATTATTGTTGCTAAGATAAATATTAGTTATCAGTTATTATTTGTATCACGATTAAAATTACAGTTAGGATTATTATTATTATTATTATTACTAATATTATTAGCATAACTATCACTAGCAGGAAAATTTTTCACTTTAGTTAAATTATTGATACTTTGATAAATATTAGTATTATTATATTAGTATTAATATTATCATTAGTATTACTAAAAAGTAAATACTAATATTACCTACTCATTACTTTTAGTCTAGACACGTTTTACTGCATTGACTGCATGAATAGTGTGTAGACAAAATTCATACCTTAGCGTATCTGATAATTCATATCTTATCGTATCTGTTACTATAGACTTTGCCTGACATCTTCCAAAAATTTCTCCATAATTTAAGGGATCTAGTAGTATATATATCTATGCATGTTATGCATTAAGAATACTATCCCACTATCACTTGCTATCACTAATCTTTTCATACCGAAAAATCTTTTCTGTAATAGTGTAAGATGGCCTCTACGAATCGACCAAATTCCTCTGACTCCGAAGATAGCGTGACGGGAGCACACCAACCAATCAACTACCGTGATTACTGGAGAAAATGGGGGTGGGTTCGCGACATACTTACCCTATGGAGAAGGGAAGAAGGTACTCCATATCATGAACCGAATCTACCACCTAACATTGGAGTACTCGACCCGCTCACCGGCGAACCTGTTCGCAACACCATTTATACCCTTTTTGCAAGAATTTTTCGTCTTAAGGCTACCATTAACGAAACTAGAGAAGATATCCGACCTCTACCTCACACTGATAACCAACCAGGGTTAGTAGAAGAAGTTAAAGAACTTCGAGCTCGAGTGTTAACTTTAGAGAGTACGGTACACAATTTGCAAGCACCAGCAGTATCACCAACACTAGTTACATCACCAGCCTCAGCATCAACGGCACCAGTACCACCAACAACCCAAGTCTCAACATTCCACGCCTCAACATCTCACTCCGTACCTCGAGTATAATCATCATTCTACGTATCATTCTACATCAATTATCTTCGTCCTTCATGGCGATTAAGTAATCTCTAATGTTTTAGAGATTATGTATTCTAGTTCTAACGATAAATCAAATGAGATTAATATCATATAACTCATTAAATCCATGATTGCATCTGAAGAAAATATATATGTAGTAATGCAGGAGTTAGCTATACAGGGTTGAGGTTGATTCTACAATAATATATATAGTTTGAGTTGTGATTGAGTCTGAGACATGTACACGGGTCACGATACGAATATTATATATTAAACTATATATGAATTATTGGACTGTCAACTGTGGACTATCGACTGTGGACTAATGACATTGGACAATTAAAATGAAATAAAATATTGATCATAACATATGAAACTAAACAATTCTTCAAGTTTGCCACTTGATTTCATCTTAAAACCTCATTTGTATCTTGATAATTCCAATCTACGTTCAAACCTTTCATGATTCTTGAAAACACCTCAATCGAGAGGATGAACCAACCATACGTCATCTACAGAAAGAAAGATTGATGCGTATAGTTATGCACCTGAAAAATTCTCAGAAGCTGAGTAAACGTTTAACACATATCTGTGCTAGCTTCTTTGGCATTGTTATTACCAACAATAACCGTACAATCCCTTTCTAAATTAGCCAATTTTATTATAGCTCCAGCAAATCAACTTCGACTTTTCGTTCGAAACAACCTTATTATAACCTTGATATATATGCGTGCTCTTTTATTGTTACCGGGGAACTTTTTATATTCCACCATATTACCAGCAGATGTACCAGCAACCTCGTCGCTCCTTGGCATAAATATCTTTGACAAATCACTATATTTATCTATTGAAGTCTCATCATGTACTCACCCGTATCTTGTAACAAGAATTGCCATACCAATTACCGGGAATCAGCAAATCTGTATTGTGAATCTCGCAACGTTTCCACATCAACAGTTATATGTATTCATATAACATTTATCTCTTAGAACTATGATCTTCCATTCTGAAATTCTGAAAAGCACCCTGCCTGCAAATTAATGCTCTGAATTTTGAAAAGTTGAATGAAGCAACAAAAACTGTAAATGACCTCAACAGTCAAAAGTTGATGATAAAGAATGGAGTATTGGAAACACTCAATAGAAAAATTTAGTACCGAAAAGCGGATTATGCGAAACTATGAAGGAAATCGTGGACAAATCACAAAGAATAAGTTTGACTTCAAAGAATTCAAATAATTCAATGCCTGCTGAAGTCTTTAGCGAATATCTTGCTCCTTACTCTAAACCCTTGCGGACAATAGTCTCCATCATCCTCTGATCTTAGATATTCAAAGATATTATTGTATCTTTCATTATAAATATCCTCCATATTTCTGAAGATATTTTCATAACTATTCTTATCTGAAATCATTTATCTCTTCGTGCTATCAGTGATACATCATATAGAAACTGTTAGTTTCTATATTCTGTAAACTTTCAAGCTTAAAAAATGAATGTTATTGAAGTAATGTTGGGAACTGATGCATGAGTTAGTATAATATAATGACACTTGATCAATGTGATTATATTACAGTAAGTCATACCGAGTTTCTAATGGAACGTGATGTTTCACAGATCATAACATCATCATGTGCCATGTTACATAACTTTTTCATTCTACTTAACTCCTGAACAAATCAAGAAAATGTATTCTTGATTGTTCTATCTTCCGTGATGTTGATAAATTTGAAAATTAAATCGTGCTATCACGTTCCTTCCTGTGTAGAATATTATAATCATTCGAAACTCTATATCTACAAATTCTGGACCATTATTCGCTTGACTTGAAGTCGGGAAGAAAAAAAAAACTTAGAGCTTTGAAATATAAGGGAGAATATAAAGCCCGATAACAACACATAAATTACAAACCGTGTATATCAATGTTTATCGCAACATAAAGACACGGAAGAATTAAAAACATTATAATCCCAAGGGCGAAGTAGAAGAAAGCAGATTCCTATGGTGGTAGTTGGAAAAGGAGAATGATTGTTGCGATAGTAAGGATGAGGACAAGGATCAGAACTGGATTAAGCATTTTCACAATCTTTTGGATGTATGATCTAAGAAAGAAAGTATAGGAATGGTGAGAATAATGGAACGGAGGAATTTAATCTATAATGGAAATATCAGACATAGTAATCGAGGCAGATCACCGTATTTAATTATAGAGATCTTAATCTCCTTATTCGCCGAAGGATCATATCATTTAAATTTCGAAGATTTTCTTTAAATCCCTTGAATTCCGAAATTCAACCCTGACTCTGTCAAAAGTTAAGATGAATCTTTACTTTCCTATTTCACTCTTTGGTGATAGCTTCATTCGTACCCTTCGAATAATCGAATTATTTTTATCTATATTACTCAATGATGATAAAACTCAATTTATCAACTCATATTCGTCATGAAAACATTTTTATTGTTAGCCATGACCACCTCACTCAAATTTCGGGACGAAATTTATTTAACGGGTAGGTACTGTGATGACCCGGGAATTTCCGACCAAATTTAAACTTAATCTTATATGATTTCGATACGATAAGCAAAGTATGTAATGTTGAGTCTAGAAAAGTTTGAAACGATGTTCATATATTCAATTGACCTTCGACTGCTCTTGACGAATCACGAACAAATATTGTAAATAAATATATACATATATAGATATATATATATATATATATATATATATATATATATAAAATATAATTTAATCAATTAAATTGATTATGTATTATATATAAAATAAGTATTACATAATTAATGAAATAAAAGGTTAATATATTAAATATAGTTACAAGTTTAATTTTAGTTGTTATATTATTATTACATTCACTACTATTATTAATATCAGTACTATTAATAATATTAACTATTGAGATATGAAATTGATACTTTTGGTTTGTTAACTAGTAGTAAGATTATAATTATTATTTATTAATATTATTTATATATAGGTGTGTATATATATAATAATGTGAAATAATAAAGTATAAAGTAATTAGTAGAGTTAAATGTATAAAATATATATATGAATTCTATATAAAGGTATATATATATATATATATATATATATATATATATATATATATATATATATATATATATATATATATATATATATATATATATATATATATATATATATATATTAAAGATTCAATATATTAAATATTTGATAAATATTTGATAAATATGATATAATTAATAAATTGTAATATATTAAAATCTAATTACAAGTTTGAATATAGTTGTTATATTATTATCACTACTTTAATTATTATCATTAATAATATTAATATTATTATCATTTTCATTATTGCTAATTACTACTAAAATTTATTAAAACCATCATTATTGTGTTATTGTTATTATTCCTATTAATATTATTAATAGTATTACTATTATTATTATTATTAGTATTAATGTAATATTAGTATTTTTATTATTATTATTAATATAAATGGTATTATATTTAATAATATGAGTTAATCCCTATACATTAATTTCAAATACAGATATGAACGCATCTTTGTTCTGTTTCATTTTTTTTATTATTTTATTTTTTTCTCTGATATTATAAACCGCTCATGAACCCTTGTCTTTCCAAAATTCGCTAGCAAACACAAATCAATAATCTGTTTACCATTATTTATATCATTTTTATAATCTAATTTATTACTGCAAATCGAATTTAAAACCCAAAACAACAGATGAAGAAAACAGGTTCTGTTTTGTACGTATATTTTTTTACTCAAATATTGATTTTGAATGATTTTGAAAAATCTAAAAATGCAGTTACATGAGGATTTAATTACTCAAACTATCTGCAAATGTTGGGTTTCCAATTCGTCAAAATGAATGCGAATTCTCAAGTCAAAGTTTCATTTCAAAAAGTCAAACGTATGAACAATCATCAAATTCGAGTTCATACAGTTGTTTTAAGTTAAATTGATGTTTGATAAAGTTTTTAGAATCGATTTGAAATATATTTCGTGTTTTAATCTGAGACTATTACGTCCTAAAAATTGAAATCAAATTTTTTTTATGTTCTAAGCAGCGACGGTAATGGATTTTATTTTTTTCTTTATATTTTTTTTTTTGCTTTTAATTAACTTAGGAATCAATATATATTAATTTTAATTCGCTTACAAGTCCAAAAACACAAAAATGATTTTTGTTGTTAGTAATCGTCGAGCCTCCTGTTGGATTAAATGTTGAAGATGAAGAAGGAAAACATAACAGATAGATATAACATAAATAAATATTCGGTGGGTATAAAAACAGAAAAGCAATACACAGATCATTGGTTAGGCGTGTTCCGGTTTAACGAGGGGTCGGGGGTTCTAGTCTTGGCAACAGCGTTCCATTCTTTTTGAGGTCTATTTGATATGAGGTAGTAATTTTATTATTATTATTATTATTATTATTATTATTATTATTATTATTATTATTATTATTATTATTATTATTATTATTATTATTATTATCATTATTATTATTATTATTATTGGTATTATTATTATTGTTACCATGTTATGTGTTAGTAGTACAATCAATAATAAAATGATTATTAATATCATTAATCAAATTAATAATAATATCAATATTATTATTATTAGTATTATCATTTAGTACTATAATTATTATTATTGTTGCTAAGATAAATATTAGTTATCAGTTATTATTTGTATCACGATTAAAATTAAAGTTAGGATTATTATTATTATTATTATTATTATTATTATTATTACTAATATTATTAGCATAACTATCACTAGCAGGAAAAATTTTCACTTTAGTTAAATTATTGATACTTTGATAAATATTAGTATTATTATATTAGTATTAATATTATCATTAGTATTACTAAAAAGTAAATACTAATATTATTAATCTTACCATTTTTATATTATTATCTATATTATGAATATGATTAGTATTATTAATATTATTATAAAAATGATACAATTTATTAGTACTTTCATAAAAATTAATATTATTATCATGTTTAAAAATAGTATCACTATTATTATTAACATAAGTATATTAATCATGTTATTATCATTATTTTTATCTTAACTAATATTAACTTAGCATAATTAGAACTACTGTTTTGATAAACAAATAAAATATAAATACATAAATATATTTAACACCTACAACATAAAAAAGTATTTATATATATATATATATATATATATATATATATATAACGAATATATGAAACATAAATATATTATTAACATAAAAAATAATATAATTAATAAGATATATATATATATATATATATATATATATATATATATATATATATATATATATATATATATATGCAAACTTATTCGATTTCAATTATATGTATTAATGAATACACAAATGATATAGGTTCGTGAATTCGAGGCCAACCCTGCATTGTTCAATATAGTCATATGTATTTTTACTACAAAATACATTAGGTGAGTTTCATTTGCTCCCTTTTTAAATGCTTTTGCAATATATATTTTTGGGACTGGAAATACATGCGCTGCTTTTATAACTGTTTTACGAAATAGACACAAGTAATCGAAACTACATTCTATGGTTGGATTATCGAATCGAATATCACCCTTTTTAGTCTGGTAATCTAAGAATTAGGGAACAGAAACCCTAATTGACGCGAATCCTAAAGATAGATCTATCGGGCCCAACAAGCCCCATCCAAAGTACCGGATGCTTTAGTACTTCGAAATTTATATCATGTCCGAAGGAGGATCCCGGAATGATGGGGATATTCTTAAATGCATATTGTGAATATCGGTTACCAGGTGTTCAATCCATATGAATGATATTTTTGTCTCTATGCATGGGACGTATGTTTATGAGAAATGGAAATATGAAATCTTGTGGTCTATTAAAATTATGCAATGACTATTTATGTTAAACTAATAAACTCACCAACCTTTTGGTTGACACTTTAAAGCATGTTTATTCTCAGGTACGAAAGAAATCTTCCGCTGTGCATTTGCTCATCTTAGAGATATTACTTGGAGTCATTCATGACATATTTCAAAAGACGTTGCATTCGAGTCGTTGAGTTCATCAAGATTATTATTAAGTCAATTATAGTAAGATATATTACGAAATGGTATGCATGTTGTCAACTTTCGATGTAATGAAAGATTGTCTTTTCAAAAACGAATGCAATGTTTGTAAAATGTATCATATAGAGGTCAAGTACCTCGCGATGTAATCAACTGTTGTGAATCGTTTATAATCGATATGGACTTCGTCCGGATGGATTAGGACGGGTCTCTACATACACGTTCAGACGGCTCATCCAATTGAGCGACTCGGTTGGGTGACGTATTAACATTCCAAAATGGCCTAAACTTTCTTAAGCATAATAGAATACATGGTTTACCATATCCGAGAGACGTGATGTGCTTCAATGCTTTCGTTAATGATTGGTAAAAGATAGTTAGGCCCTTAAAAAGAGTTCAACCATAAAGAACACCATGGCCAAGTCAAGATGACTTCCATGAACACGTTCGGTTATCCTAACGGTCCAATCCTTTATGTGTCTAAACAAACAGTTCCTTAATTAACTAAGAATCCCTCAAGCGGGGTGCAATGCTTGAGACCGCGTTATGGTGCAGTGTACTGGTCAACACTAACCGTGTTCCATGGCCTTACTTAGCAGAGGTACAGCTTACAACAACCGCTGTGCTTCAGCATGCACGTATGAAGTTTATATGCTTGGTGACTACACTAGCATGGTCTGGGACCTACAATGTACTAAGGGTCTAGTCAGATGTTTCACTACGAAAGATTCCTCAGTCGGAATCCAAAGCTTGATAGACTTACTACAACCGGTGTGCCTCAGTCAATCTTACGTTGTATCTGATAGACTTCTCTTACCAAGGGGTGACACAGATAGTGTACTCTGAATCGGGGTTTGCGATTTCCCAATAACAGAGCCTGTAACTACGTTCTATTAGTTGGAAAAGCAATTAAGTTTAAAGCATAATCGGAAAGCATTTCAACAGCATACACAAACCATAATATTATTTTGGCATTATAACTGCTTACATCATAGCATACACTAAAGATAACTACTCGCTAATCATGGCAACAATATAATAAAACATTATATAAGATAATGGACAGAGGTACCAGTAGATTAAACGAGTTCTGAATACAAAAGTGACAACTTCAAGACTCCAGACCACTCCTAATACAATCTTCAGCGTTCGCCTCCGGGTACTTAATTTCCCGCTCGGAGGTGAGAAGGCCTTGAAAGTATGACTAATATTGTACAAGAGAGAGAAAGAAGTGAATTGAAGTGTGTGTTGGAATGAATGACAAAGACCCATTAAATAGACTAGGAAAATGCCAAAATACGCCTGGCAGGCCGTATGGCAGGCCGTATGGTGGGGCGTATTGGGCAGGCCGTATGGCTGGTAGGCTGTATGGTGAAGGCACCTGGTGTCATGTATCTGGAAAGCCGTATCCATAGTGGCAGGCCGTATGGCAGGCCGTATGGCAAGCCGTATGGTGTGCTGGTCAGCCTTGATTCCCTGGATCGTAACTTGATTTCTTGTCTTTCACCGTTTTCGCTCTAGAATCTTCGTTTTAGCTCTGATTCTCTTGATTCTTTTTGTACCGCCTTCGTAATTACTTGTTCTTCAATTCTAACCAACGAAGTGGGTATTTTTCTGATAAAGTTCGAATCTTTCTTGTTTTTGGGCCTTAATACTGGGGTGAAAACGTGACTTTTTAGCCGATATCAAATATCCCACACTTAGACTTTGCTTATCCTCAAGCAAACTCTCATTCTTAAGAATCCTTTCGGTGTTTCTTTTCTAATAGCCTAAGCGGTTTGCTTTTATTATAAGAGCAAAAAGATAAGGTGAGTCATCTATGTTAGGATTGAAATTATCTCTGCAAGCATGCGAGGAGGTTACATGACATAGGCTAGCTTTCATGGGTCACTCAAATCACTCAAGTGTTTAGGGTTCCCTATAGATCTAAGAAATGAAGTACACTCATAGCCAGTCATGCTGCACCCATCGTTATAGGCTTGATAAAGACGCAAATCCTTGCTGCTAATGCAAGAAAGGTAGTAATCTCAGCTTTATAGGTCATTTGTCAATGACGGGAAAGGAATTTTGGAGTGGTAGTGAAGTTGTTTTTGAAGGGTGAGATAACGGGTAATGTAGTCATTATACAGACTTTTATTCGGATAGATAGGAGTGCTGAAGTATTTTGAGAAGCACTTTTTAACTTTTTCTTCATTTGATAATCATTTTCGGTCGAGTTTTCTTCGGCATTTCTCTTATTTAGTTCTGCTCCTTTTTCAGAACTTGAAATTTTTTTTTTTTTTTTGAGACTTCATCTCGAGAAATTTTTTGCCGGTAAACTTTTTCAAGACCTTTGCCATGATACTTGAGAGGTTTATAACATCGGGTTTTCGGAAGGAATCTCATTTTCTGGGTTTTTCGAGAAATATTAAAGGTGATATGGATGTGGTGGTGGAGTAGAAGTAGTGGAGGTGTGGAAGGTTTATGTTTGACAAATGGGTAGCTATTTTGATTACGACCGAACCACGTTTCGCTGCTTGGAGATGTAGATCTAAAGCAAGTTCTGATTCTGAGCACAGACATCGGTACTCTCAACGGAAAATAGTGAAGCATTAAAGATGAATGCTGGTCTTATTTGGGGTGCCTCACCATAATCACTTTAGATCGATAATGCCTTAGTCATGCAATGCTCTATTAGAAGTTTCAATCTAACAAGAATTCTTCCTTACTTAAGCCTCATTTTTATCGACAAACGTTTAGGTTTTCAAAAATACTCTTTCGAAAAGGGTTTCTTTTTACAAAAATTTTGAAATTTGGCTTAAGGACTTGGAATCTTCGTAATGGTTTATTATAATACAGCATAAAAAGATACGCATAAAAAGATACCAACATCCCACACTTAGACGAACATTGTCCTCAATGTTCCTAGTGTATCTCACACTTAGGAGTTTTAGTTGAATATTTGGGAGTATTTGTCTAGTGTTTTGATTTGGGTGTTATCCCACACTTAGTGATAAGCTAGGATGTGGCATATTTTGAATCTTGAGCTAGTAGTGAAAAGAAAGAAATACCCCTGACAGATGCGGCTGGCTTCCTTCGCTTCTTTATCGGCTCATGTGTCATCCTTTATTCTTCTACTCTACTTTATTGCACGGGTTGCCTCCTGAGAAGTGCTTTTGTTTAAGGTCGTTGGCTCGACCGTAGTGATGCTTCAAAACGCGAATATTCCTTGTTGATGGTTGTGATCTTGGTCTTCTTGAGGGAATGTGAGTCTTAGTGAATAAGTCCAGAGAAAGTGTCGGACCAATAGTGGTAACAAATCCGGTACTTCTCTTGAAGATCTTCTGAAAGATAAGTAGTGCGCAGTTTCGGCTCTTGATAAGTCTTGCAGTCCGATGAGAATATTATCCACAGCTCTGATGGTTGACCCATGAATGTCAATCATAGAGGCAGTGTTGGTGTTGATGATTTCTCTGACGGGATGCTCATTTCAGATGTCTTCAAATAGTGTCAGAAACTGTATCTTTAGAATTTCGAAGTCTTCGAAACGGTGATCTCCACAGTAGGAGTCTGTAGCTTTGCACAGATTAGTTAAGAGACGAAGCTGGAAAGAAGTGAACAGCAATCCTGATCCGAGTATTAATTTCACCGTCTTTGAGTATATCTCCCGACATCCAGCTTTAAATGTGAAACTAGGATCTGTGGACTCGTGGAAGATATGTGATAGCTGCTTCGTAACATAGGTGGCAATGTTGACTCGATTTGGTTCAAGATGAGAGAACGGATTGTTTCGTCTTGCTTCCTTCATAACAGCGTTTTGTAACTCTTTGATAATAAGATCAGCGTGGTGATCAATTGTTACATAAATCACTAGTCTGTCTGGTGTGCTTTCGAAATTATCTCTTTCCAAAAGAGCGAAAAGACTGTGAATATCCTCGATCATTTGCAAATCATAGTGATAAGTCGGGCGGCCGGTGGAAAGATCCATGTGCTTCAGGATGAGAGTCAGTAGTGCTCGTTGGTTTCGCGAGAACGAAAGTGCAGATCCGGCTAAGGCGTTGTAAACCCTAGAGTAAATGATCTTCTGATCTCGACAGAATCTTGTTTCGAGAATAGTGCGAACTACTGAGTTATGCTCTCGTTGCCTTTCTTCGTGATAGATATGATCGTGAAGAGAATTGATAAAGTCTTTAATACGTTCTTCTAGGATTTCAACATCATTGTCTTCTCTTTGGAGATAGAGGTGGTGCTCTTCTCTAATATCCATAATTCGTTCTGTTAAGCGTAGCGAAAAATCAATGGTTGACTTTCGGATGGCTTCGAGAATGTCTTCAAATTCATCGGTGTCATTGATGAAGGTGATCATGTCTGCATGTGTGGATATAACTGGAATTCGATATGAAAAAGATTCTGGCTCCCCTTGATCTAATTCGGTTGGAGAGTGTGAGTTAGTCAGAATGTCTTCATGATGCTCTTCCTCGTCATCATCGGTATCTGGTTCTGATGGACGGGTTTCTTCAGTATTCTGATTTTCCACTTTGATACTAACAGGATTAATTTCTATATCCTTAACCTCAGCCTTGTCAGTCTTCTTCTTGAAGTGAATAATTAAACTGTGATCTGCCGTCTCAAGCCTCATTAATTCTTCATGATGCTCAGTGCTTGTAACGGGTGCTGTCGTAGTTTTTTTTACGTCTTTCTTTTCCATTTCCTCCTCAGATTCTTCCTCTTCCTCTATTTCTTCGCTGGGATCCTCTTCTTCCATTTCTGGGTTGTCTACAGACTGTGATTCGACATCCATCTTGACATCATCGGCTGGTGGTGAAGACTCATCATCGGAAGTGATCCGTCTAGTGGAAATAGCAAACATCTCTGCCTATCCAGAAAGATCGGTTGGTCGGTCAATCTTGAAGGTAACGCTCTCCCCATGTGATCATAAGATCATGGTTTGATTGTACACATCAATGACAGTCCTAGCCGTATTCATGAAAGGTCTTCCTAACACTACTGGGGTGTGTAGCACTTCCTTGATATCCATTACTACGAAATCCGTAGGATACAAGAATTTGTCGACTTTCACCAAGACGTTCTCAACTATGCCCTTAGGATATCGAATTGTATGATCGGCAAGTTGGATTGTCATTTTGGTTGGTGACAAGTCTCCTAACTCTAATCTCTTGTAGAGAGAGTAGGGGATTAGGTTGATACTTGTTCCTAAATCTGCTAGCGCATGAATGGTTCCAGATTGGTAGATTGAACACGGGAAAACGAATCGGCCCGTATCTCCTAGCTTAGGTGGTAGAGAGTTTCTGAGTAATGCAGAGCATTCTTCGCTCAGTGGAATTTTGTTAGAGTCTAGTATCCTCTCCTTTGTAGAAAGAAGCCTTCGGATGTATCTCTTCTGGTTGGGAACTTTGGACATGGTGTCCAAGAATCTTCCATCAAGTTTGAAGGAATCAAGCTTGGATGGTTCTTCTTGTAGCCTTCCAGGATAAGGTACGCGAACTGGAGTTTCAGGGGTCAGCTTCTGAGTATATGTCAATTTGTGCTTGAGCCTAGTTGACCTTCTCTGTGGTTCTTCCTCTGGGATTACGGAATCTATTTACTTTGCTTCTTCTATGTGGGGATTCTAGATAGTATTACTTGGCAATCTTCCCTGCGGTCGGGTTTCAAGGCGTTGTGATAACTGGCCGAGCTGCGTTTCCAAACTTTTAAGCAGAGCCAATTGATTTCTCATTAGTATCTCCGTCTGATCTTGTCTGGTTGCAGTTCTCTGATTTAGCTGTTGTTGTCCTTGGATGAACTGAGTTAACTGATCATCAGCTCCGAGAGTGGGGTTAGCTGCTTTTGTAATCTGGGTGGTAGGGGAATTTTCCTCAACTGGGGACCAGTAAGTGGAAGTGGTTGATCGCAGGTCAAATGAGATTGTTGGGCTGGATAAGGAGGATAGCGATAGCGAAAAGGTTGATTGCTTCACTGAAATTGATTAACCCTAGGTGGTTAATTGAATCCGGGATTTGGTGGACGAGCTGGGTATTGGACGTAACAGACTGAAACGTCAGGGTTTTCATACTCAACTTGATAATCTTCAGTCGGTTGCGGGTTGGTACAATTAACACAAGCCTGAGCTTGGTTAACCTGCTGCGGTTGCGTCTTCAATTCTCCGAGTTATTTGGCAAGAGATTCCATCTTATCAGTGAGGGATTTGATGGCCTCCGTTTGATTGTTAAGTGCAGAGAGTGGTGCAGATGATGAGGTTGTTTCACCACCGTTCCAGTCATGATGATGCATCGTCATGTTCTCGAGCAATTCCCATGCTTCGTCTGCGGTTTGGTTTATCAGATTCCCTTGAGCTGCCGCATCGATCGTTGTCCTATGATTTACCGTAAGACCATTGTAGAAGGTACAGATTTGGGCTGACCGTTCTAGCTGGTGATTAGGGCATTTCTTCAGCAGGGTTTTGAATCGCTCCCATGCGGTGTAAAGAGATTCATCGTAACTTTGTTTGAAGTTAATGATGTCATTCTTCAGTTTGGTTTGTTTGGAAGGAGGGAAATATTTGGTTAGGAATTTAGTAGCCATCTCCGTCCACGACGTGATGGAATCTTTTTTCAGTCCTTCAAACCAGGTTTGAGCATGATGAGTGAGAGAATAGGGGAACAAGTATAGCCGAACTATATCTTGTCCTATCCCTGGCTATTTGTAGGAGTTCGAAAGAGATATGAATTTATCAAGGTGAGAATTAGGATCGTCATTCGGTAATCCGTGAAACTGACAGCTATTCTGAATGAGCTGGATGATGTGATGTTTTAACTCGAACGAGTGTCCTTGAATCTCTGGAAATCTGATTGGTCCTCCTCGACCTTCAATCGAGGGTTTAGTATTTTCTACTAAAGTAACGCGTAACGCCATTTGGTTTCTGATTCTTGCTTCCATGCGTGCTTTAGAGATTATTACGTCTGGATCAGGTACGAATAACAACGGCCTTGGTCTAGATCGGGTTTGGGTCATACACTAGGTATGCCTTTTTGTTTTTAATTTTCGCAAATAAGCTAAATTATAATAAACTAAACTAAACTAAGCTAATCCAAGATAATCTAATTTTAATCTAAGGTAATCTAAGGTAATCTAATCTAAGGTAGTCTAAGGTAATCTAAGGTAATGTAATCTAAGGTAGTCTAAGGTAATCTAAGGTAATCTAATCTAAGGTAGTCTAAGGTAATCTAATCTAATTAACTAACTATCCTATGGTGGAATATGTTTTTGGTTCTGGCTACTGATTCCCTGGTATTTCAGTAACAGATCTCCGCAAGAACTATTCAACAAACCAAGTAGCCAGTCCGACTACGGAGAGGCAGGATCCTTTTGGTCCCAATATAATTGGTGACTGTTCAGAAAATTCAATAACCAAGTCCGTGTATAATTGTCTTTCTTAGACACCACTAAATGCTTGTGAATAAGTTTGATAGAGAGCAATATTGCCTGATACCAAGTCCCCGGCAGCGGCGCCAAAAACTAGTAGTCTCTCTTGATATGGCCGAAATGGACGGTTTTTATTTGCGCGGTGTCGTTAAGCTGCGGCTCACCAGGATCAGCCACTCGTGGGAGAGGGTACAGTTTTAAATTTATATTTAGCGGGGCCTAAATCTTACTACTCCTTATGAGTAAGGGAAGTATGACCTAGAGTCATATTTTTGAGATATCAGTAACATCGAACCTATATTTTAGCCTAAGATTGTTAGGGAGTAGTAAATATTTATTTTGGGATTTTCTAGTTTATAAGGTAGATAAAGTAAATGCGATAAAATTTGTAATTTAGATAAGGTTAAAGTAAACGCATACTATGACTTCATCAGTTATTCTGCTGAGATTATGGAATGCTGGCTCATGAATAGGCAGAGGCCTTGTATTCATTACACTGGTCCTAAACGCCCATGTCATAAGACATGTCACTTGGTACTGCATTAGGCTTGAAGATTCTGAATAGACAGCAACGTCCCTTACCCTCGACGCCCGTGCAGTCTGACTACAGGCATACACATTCAGACGGCTCATCCAATTGAGCGACTCGGTTGGGTGACGTATTAACATTCCAAAATGGTCTAAACTTTCTTAAGCATAATAGAATACATGGTTTAACATATCCGAGAGACGTGATGTGCTTCAATGCTTTCGTTAATGATTGGTAAAAGATAGTTAGGCCCTTAAAAAGAGTTCAACCATAAAGAACACCATGGCCAAGTCAAGATGACTTCCATGAACACGTTCGGTTATCCTAACGGTCCAATCCTTTATGTGTCTAAACAAACAGTTCCTTAATTAACTAAGAATCCCTCAAGCGGGGTGCAATGCTTGAGACCGCGTTATGGTGCAGTGTACTGGTCAACACTAACCGTGTTCCATGGCCTTACTTAGCAGAGGTACAGATTACAACAACCGCTGTGCTTCAGCTTGCACGTACGAAGTTTATATGCTTGGTGACTACACTAGCATGGTCTGAGACCGACAATGTACTAAGGGTCTAGTCAGATGTTTCACTATGAAAGATTCCTCAGTCGGAATCCAAAGCTTGATAGACTTACTATAACCGGTGTGCCTAAGTCGATCTTACGTTGTATCTAATAGACTTCTCTTACCAAGGGGTGACACAGATAGTGTACTCTGAATCGTGGTTCGCGACTTCCCAATAACAGAGCCTGTAACTACGTTCTATTAGTTGGAAAAGCGATTGAGTTTAAAGCATAATCGGAAAGCATTTCAACAGCATACACAAACCATAATATTATTTTGGCATTATAACTGCTTACATCATAGCATACACTAAAGATAACTACTCGCTAATCATGGCAACAATATAATAAAACATTATATAAGATAAAGGATAGAGGTACCAGTAGATTAAACGAGTTCCGAATACAAAAGTGACAACTTCAAGACTCCAGACTGCTCCTAATACAATCTTCAGCGTTCGCCTCCGGGTACTTAATTTCCCGATCGGAGGTGAGAAGGCCTTAAAAGTATGACTAATATTGTACAAGAGAGAGAAAGAAGTGAATTGAAGTGTGTGTTGGAATGAATGACAAAGACCCATTAAATAGACTAGGAAAATGCCAAAATACGCCTGGCAGGCCGTATGGCAGGCCGTATGGTAGGCCGTATTTGGTAGGCCGTATGGTGGGGCGTATTTGGTAGGCCGTATGGCTGGCAGGCCGTATGGTGAAGGCACCTGGTGGCACGTATCTGGCAAGCCGTATCCATAGTGGCTGGCCATATGGCAGGCCGTATGGCAAGCCGTATGGTGTGCTGGTCAGCCTTGATTCCCTGGATCGTAACTTGATTTCTTGTCTTTCACCGTTTTCGCTCTAGAATCTTCGTTTTAGCTCCGATTCTCTTGATTCTTTTTGCACCGCCTTCGTAATTACTTGTTCTTCAATTCTAACCGACGAAGTGGGTATTTTTCAGATAAAGTTCAAATCTTTCTTATTTTTGGGCCTTAATACCGGGGTGAAAACGTGACTTTTTAGCCGATATCACTTCACTCATACGCTTCAAGTAACTGAATCGTTTAATCTATATTACTCGGTAATGATAAAACTCTATTTACCACCCATATTCGCCAGGAAAACATTTTTATTGTTAGCCATGACGTCCTCACTCAAATTTCGGGACGAAATTTCTTTAACGGGTAGGTACTGTGACGACCCGGAAATTTCCGACCAAATTTAAACTTAAATTCTTTATATAGTTCTGACACGATATGCAAAGTCTGTAAAGTTGAGTCTCAAAAAGTTTGAACTGTTTCATATATTCAATTGACCTTCGACTGCTCTCGACGATTCACGAACAATTAATTGTAAATAGATATGTGTGTATGTATATATAAATGATAATTCGAAATATAATTTAAAGTATTATATGTTGTTATTATTAAAAATTAATAAAATAAAAATAGAATATTATAATAATTATTATTTAAAATATATCTCTATATATAAATAAAGTATATTAAAAATAAATATTAAATGATTTTAATATTCGTTTGATGTTTCAATTGATATTAAGCAAGTAAATTCAAACTTATATGATTTGAAAATAAACGGTGATCCAAAAATGAGTAATATAATGTATAGGCTTATTAAAAGTATATTCAGAATCTAATTATTAGATTTTAACACTTTTTATTTTACTCAGGATCGAATGCGGATAGTTGATTTATTTTATATTTAAACAATTAAAGCCTTTTATTTGTCACTGATCTACAACGGAATACGAATTAATATCTCTAATAAAACTGTCGGTATAAATTATAGAGGCTGCTCAAGTTTTCCATGTTTACATTTCAAATATTATTATAATCACAATCCTATGCCTAATTGATTGAAGAATTGGTTTTTACTGTACCAAATTGAATTCATTATTGGATGCTAATTCCTTTTCCCCACTATCTACAATGCACGGATTAGATATACATATACATGTGTTATAGTTTATAGACAATAGATCACGAGAGCATTATACCTCTTCTTTCTTATTGGTCCATCTTTCTTTCTTCACTCAATTAATAAACAGCCTAAACCAAAAACTCAATATATTTCCTGCTCGATTCTTTCTTGCTCACCACCATCCGAGGATCAACACCATCCATCACCTCTCTCACCTTCAGTTAAACACCATCACCAAACGAACACTCAAGAACTCCCACCATCTCTTAACTACTTTCCCTGCTACTTGATTTAATACACGTTTGCAACCTAGGAATCACTTTTATCCTCTCTCGATCATTACCACCTTTTGATTTTGGTACCCTGCTCACCATCGGTCACATGCTAAAACAAACTGAATTCCATTTGTAGGTATGCTACTCCACCAAGACTCATCTCCTTTATTTCTTTTCTTTATGATCGCAACCATCAAAAGAGACAGACCCACTTCACTTTTCCATATTCGGTTTTCAAAGATAACCATCGACTTACCTTCTCTTCATGATTAAACGAGATCACCCTCACATCCCTACAACCACTGTTGTCATACTTCTATCTCTATTTTCTGTTTGAGTTCCAACCGAATACCATGATTCAAATATCATCATTTTATGGAATTAATCGATTACCATTACAAACCACCCTTCTAACACCTCACCATCGGCTTGTTCACCAACACCTTGCAAACAACCTCAACACCCATTTGTTTGCTACTATCACCATCGAACACCAAAACCGCCACCTTAACATTCCATCTGCAACCCATTTAATCACCACCCATGCCATCGTCACTCTACCTAAATCATCACCACCACATCATGATCACCACCCAAAAACACCAACCATCAATTAACATTTCTGTTTCGATTTCAGTCTAATACAAAACCACAACCACTTCACCTCCACAACACCGTGACCCAACTTCACCTCACAACCGTATTGTTTGTTGCTAATCATCCGAACCCAAGAATATCACCCAAATCATAATCATAACCATTACTATAATTGACTGTTAAGACTATATTTTTCTTTTGTTCCATTGAGTACACCAACACCACAAGCCACCACCACTCGGCGTATATATCTGGTTCTGTTTACTGTTGAAGATCATTACCTCATCACCACCAACTGTCGCCAACTTTCAATACAAACCACCAATAATTTTTCGCTACAGTTACGCCTATCATCTATTTATGTTCACTGTACGAGTACCATATAAACATATACAGTTAATATAGATAATGATAAATTATTTGATGATGATAGTGGGTATAAGAAAAGATGATAATGATGTTTATGGAGACTAGATGAGAAGAATAAATGAATGATGAGCGATGTTGAGAGAACCTTAGACCCTACTCACTTTTTCCTGTCGTGATATTCTATTCTTTAATTGCAAACAGATTTCCACTAGCTTTTGTTTAATTGGGGAAATGAAATTTGTTTATCAAAAAAAATCTAGTCACGTTTCTTGTTAGGGCCGAAGTATTTATATATATATTTTTTTTCTTTTCATATTGGACTGGCAATATGGCCATCAGTTTTATACCTTGTTGGGTCATCAGTTTTCCCATTGAAATTGTGATGGGCTTTTGTATTGCTGCTGGGCCGAAGATCCACTTCCAGTTTCTGGGGAACCGTGGGCTTATGTTCCTGTTGGGGCAAAAACATGTAGTTCTTTTTGTTTGGCCGTAAGGTTGTGAGCATGTTATAACAAATAATGATCGGAATATATATATTTAGAATGACGATAATCATGGTGGTGACGGGTTATAAAAGAATAAGATGAAGCTACTTATGGTTATGGTATACATGATGAACGATTATGATAATAATATACACGGTTAGGATGATGATTGATAATGAAATAAATGATAGTTTAGATGATGATTGTGATGATAATAAAGCTTGATGTTAATGAGGTGAGGAGATGAATCATGTTGACGATGATGAGTTAAAATATAGATGATTATGATATAAGAATGATGATGATATTAGATCATGATAATGATGATATAATGATAAGGGTTTGATGAAGATGAACTAGTTAATCATGCGAGTTAGTACCAAAACAAATTGTTGGTTCACTGGTTTAAGGATGTTCTCGGGTTAGCGGGACGTCGCGGGTTCAAACCGGGACTTGGACATTTTTTTTAGGACTACTTCTTTGAGGTAGTTTACTTATTACTCATCATCATCATCATCATCATCATCATCATCATCATCATTATTATTATTATTATTATTATTATTATTATTATTATTATTATTATTATTATTATTTTTATAACTATTAACACAAAATTTCTATTATTAAAGATGAGTATTATTATTACCATTAACAATATTATCATTATAAGTATAAGTATTATTATTATCATTATTATTATTATCATTATTTTAGTAGTATTATAATTATCTTTTAACAAACAAATGATATTTATATAAAAATATATATTTTACATACAACTATATTAATATTACCTATTAATATGTTAATTGTTATTATTTATAATAATATAACAAAATATCTATATATATATATATAACATTTGAATTAACAATTATATTACTAAAAATAAAAATAAGTAATATGGTATATATATTGGATATATATATATATATATATATACATATATATATATGTATATATATATATATATATATATATGTATATAAGTTGTTGGATTGTGATTACATGTTCTAATATACATAACTGATATAGGTTCGTGAATCCGAGGCCAACCCTACATTGTTCAGTTTCGTCGTATGAATGTTTTTACTACAAAATATTGGATTGTGAGTTTCATTTGCCTTTTTACCCTTTATATTTTTGGGCTGAGAGTACATGCGCAATTTTTATAAATGTTTTACAAAATAGACACAAGTAATCGAAACTACATCATATGGTTGAATGATCGAAGCCGAATATGCCCTTTTTTACTTGGTAGCCTAAGAATTAGGGAACATCACTAATTTTGAGAATTAGTGCACGACTAATTGACGCGAATCCTAAAGATAGATTTATTGGGCCTAACGAACCACATCCAAAGTACCGGATGCTTTAGTACTTCGAAATCGTTTTTATCATGTCCGAAGGATTTCCCGAAATGATAGGGGATATTCTTATATACATCTTGTTAATGTTGGTTACCAGGTGTTCAATCCATATGAATTATATTTTTATCTCTATGCATGGGACGTATTTTTATGAGAACTGAAAATGAAAATCTTGTGGTCTATTAAAATGATGGAAATGATTATTTATGTTAAACTAATGAACTCACCAACCTTTCGGTTGACACTTGAAAGCATGTTTATTCTCAGGTATGAAAGAAATCTTCCGCTGTGCATTTTCTCATATTAGAGATACTACTTGGAGTCATTCATGACATATTTCAAAAGACGTTGCATTCGAGTCATTGAGTTCATCAAGATTATTATTAAGACAATTATAATTAGATATATTATTAAATGGTATGCATGCTGAAATGTCCCGTTCTTATTGATTAAAAACGTTCCATATTAATTGATTTCGTTGCGAGGTTTTGACCTCTATATGAGACGTTTTTCAAAGACTGCATTCATTTTTAAACAAACCATAACCTTTATTTCATCAATAAAGGTTTAAAAAGCTTTACGTAGATTATCAAATAATGATAATCTAAAATATCCTGTTTACACACGACCATTACATAATGGTTTACAATACAAATATGTTACAACAAAATAAGTTTCTTGAATGCAGTTTTTACACAATATCATACAAGCATGGACTCCAAATCTTGTCCTTATTTAAGTATGCGACAGCGGAAGCTCTTAATAATCACCTGAGAATAAACATGCTTAAAACGTCAACAAAAATGTTGGTGAGTTATAGGTTTAACCTATATATATCAAATCGTAACAATAGACCACAAGATTTCATATTTCAATACACATCCCATACATAGAGATAAAAATCATTCATATGGTGAACACCTGGTAACCGACAATAACAAGATGCATATATAAGAATATCCCCATCATTCCGGGACACCCTTCGGATATGATATAAATTTCGAAGTACTAAAGCATCCGGTACTTTGGATGGGGTTTGTTAGGCCCAATAGATCTATCTTTAGGATTCGCGTCAATTAGGGTGTCTGTTCCCTAATTCTTAGATTACCAGACTTAATAAAAAGGGGCATATTCGATTTCGATAATTCAACCATAGAATGTAGTTTCACGTACTTGTGTCTATTTTGTAAATCATTTATAAAACCTGCATGTATTCTCATCCCAAAAATATTAGATTTTAAAAGTGGGACTATAACTCACTTTCACAGATTTTTACTTCGTCGGGAAGTAAGACTTGGCCACTGTTGATTCACGAACCTATAACAATATATACATATATATTAAAGTATGTTCAAAATATATTTACAACACTTTTAATATATTTTGATGTTTTAAGTTTATTAAGTCAGCTGTCCTCGTTAGTAACCTATAACTAGTTGTCCACAGTTAGATGTACAGAAATAAATCAATAAATATTATCTTGAATCAATCCACGACCCAGTGTATACGTATCTCAGTATTGATCACAACTCAAACTATATATATTTTGGAATCAACCTCAACCCTGTATAGCTAACTCCAACATTCACATATAGAGTGTCTATGGTTGTTCCGAAATATATATAGATGTGTCGACATGATAGGTCGAAACATTGTATACGTGTCTATGGTATCTCAAGATTACATAATATACAATACAAGTTGATTAAGTTATGGTTGGAATAGATTTGTTACCAATTTTCACGTAGCTAAAATGAGAAAAATTATCCAATCTTGTTTTACCCATAACTTCTTCATTTTAAATCCGTTTTGAGTGAATCAAATTGCTATGGTTTCATATTGAACTCTATTTTATGAATCTAAACAGAAAAAGTATAGGTTTATAGTCGGAAAAATAAGTTACAAGTCGTTTTTGTAAAGGTAGTCATTTTAGTCGAAAGAACGACGTCTAGATGACCATTTTAGAAAACATACTTCCACTTTGAGTTTAACCATAATTTTTGGATATAGTTTCATGTTCATAATAAAAATCATTTTCTCAGAATAACAACTTTTAAATCAAAGTTTATAATAGTTTTTAATTAACTAACCCAAAACAGCCCGCGGTGTTACTACGACGGCTTAAATCCGGTTTTACGGTGTTTTTCGTGTTTCCAGGTTTTAAATCATTAAGTTAGAATATCATATAGATATAGAACATGTGTTTAGTTGATTTTAAAAGTCAAGTTAGAAGGATTAACTTTTGTTTGCGAACAAGTTTAGAATTAACTAAACTATGTTCTAGTGATTACAAGTTTAAACCTTCGAATAAGATAGCTTTATATGTATGAATCGAATGATGTTATGAACATCATTACTACATTAAGTTCCTTGGATAAACCTACTGGAAAAGAGAAAAATGGATCTAGCTTCAATGGATCCTTGGATGGCTCGAAGTTCTTGAAGCAGAATCATGACACGAAAATAAGTTCAAGTAAGATCATCACTTAAAATAAGATTGTTATAGTTATAGAAATTGAACCAAAGTTTGAATATGATTATTACCTTGTATTAGAATGATAACCTACTGTAAGAAACAAAGATTTCTTGAGGTTGGATGATCACCTTACAAGATTGGAAGTGAGCTAGCAAACTTGAAAGTATTCTTGATTTTATGAAACTAGAACTTTTGGAATTTATGAAGAACACTTAGAACTTGAAGATAGAACTTGAGAGAGATCAATTAGATGAAGAAAATTGAAGAATGAAAGTGTTTGTAGGTGTTTTTGGTCGTTGGTGTATGGATTAGATATAAAGGATATGTTATTTTGTTTTCATGTAAATAAGTCATGAATGATTACTCATATTTTTGTAATTTTATGAGATATTTCATGATAGTTGCCAAATGATGGTTCCCACATGTGTTAGGTGACTCACATGGGCTGCTAAGAGCTGATCATTGGAGTGTATATAACAATAGTACATACATCTAAAAGCTGTGTATTGTACGAGTACGAATACGGGTGCATACGAGTAGAATTGTTGATGAAACTGAACGAGGATGTAATTGTAAGCATTTTTGTTAAGTAGAAGTATTTTGATAAGTGTATTGAAGTCTTTCAAAAGTGTATAAATACATATTAAAACACTACATGTATATACATTTTAACTGAGTCGTTAAGTCATCGTTAGTCGTTACATGTAAGTGTTGTTTTGAAACTTTTAGGTTAACGATCTTGTTAAATGTTGTTAACCCAATGTTTATAATATCAAATGAGTTTTTAAATTATTATATTATCATGATATTATCATGTATGAATATCTCTTAATATGATATATATACATTAAATGTCTTTACAACGATAATCGTTACATATATGTCTCGTTTAAAAATCATTAAGTTAGTAGTCTTGTTTTTATATATGTAGTTCATTGTTAATATACTTAATGATATGTTTACTTATCATAGTATCATGTTAACTATATATATATCCATATATATGTCATCATATAGTTTTTACAAGTTTTAACGTTCGTGAATCACCGGTCAACTTGGGTGGTCAATTGTCTATATGAAACATATTTCAATTAATCAAGTCTTAACAAGTTTGATTGCTTAATATGTTGGAAACATTTAATCATGTAAATATCAATCTCAATTAATATATATAAACATGGAAAAGTTCGGGTCACTACAGTACCTACCCGTTAAATAAATTTCGTCCCGAAATTTTAAGTTGTTGAAGGTGTTGATGAATCTTCTGGAAATAGATGCGGGTATTTCTTCTTCATCTGATATTCACGCTCCCAGGTGAACTCGGGTCCTCTACGAGCATTCCATCGAACCTTAACAATTGGTATCTTGTTTTGCTTAAGTCTTTTAACCTCACGATCCATTATTTCGACGGGTTCTTCGATGAATTGAAGTTTTTCGTTGATTTGGATTTCATCTAACGGAATAGTGAGATCTTCTTTAGCAAAACATTTCTTCAAATTCGAGACGTGGAAAGTGTTATGTACAGCCGCGAGTTGTTGAGGTAACTCAAGTCAGTAAGCTACTAGTCCGACACGATCAATAATCTTGAATGGTCCAATATACCTTGGATTTAATTTCCCTCGTTTACCAAATCGAACAACGCCTTTCCAAGGTGCAACTTTAAGCATGACCATCTCTCCAATTTCAAATTCTATATCTTTTCTTTTAATGTCAGCGTAGCTCTTTTGTCGACTTTGGGCAGTTTTCAACCGTTGTTGAATTTGGATGATCTTCTCGGTAGTTTCTTGTATAATCTCCGGACCCGTAATCTGTCTATCCCCCACCTCACTCCAACAAATCGGTGACCTGCACTTTCTACCATAAAGTGCTTCAAACGGCGCCATCTCAATGCTTGAATGGTAGCTGTTGTTGTAGGAAAATTCTGCTAACGGTAGATGTCGATCCCAACTGTTTCCGAAATCAATAACACATGCTCGTAGCATGTCTTCAAGCGTTTGTATCGTCCTTTCGCTCTGCCCATCAGTTTGTGGATGATAGGCAGTACTCATGTCTAGACGAGTTCCTAATGCTTGCTGTAATGTCTGCCAGAATCTTGAAATAAATCTGCCATCCCTATCAGAGATAATAGAGATTGGTATTCCATGTCTGGAGATGACTTCCTTCAAATACAGTCGTGCTAACTTCTCCATCTTGTCATCTTCTCTTATTGGTAGGAAGTGTGCTGATTTGGTGAGACGATCAACTATTACCCAAATAGTATCAAAACCACTTGCAGTCCTTGGCAATTTAGTGATGAAATCCATGGTAATGTTTTCCCATTTCCATTCCGGGATTTCGGGTTGTTGAAGTAGACCTGATGGTTTCTGATGCTCAGCTTTGACCTTAGAACACGTCAAACATTCTCCTACGTATTTAGCAACATCAGCTTTCATACCCGGCCACCAAAAATATTTCTTGAGATCCTTGTACATCTTCCCCGTTCCAGGATGTATTGAGTATCTGGTTTTATGAGCTTCTCTAAGTACCATTTCTCTCATATCTCCAAATTTTGGTACCCAAATCCTTTCAGCCCTATACCGGGTTCCGTCTTCCCGAATATTAAGATGCTTCTCCGATCCTTTGGGTATTTCATCCTTTAAATTTCCCTCTTTTAAAACTCCTTGTTGCGCCTCCTTTATTTGAGTAGTAATGTTATTATGAATCATTATATTCATAGATTTTACTCGAATGGGTTCTCTGTCCTTCCTGCTCAAGGCATCGGCTACCACATTTGCCTTCCCCGGGTGGTAACGAATCTCAAAGTCGTAATCATTCAATAATTCAATCCACCTACGCTGCCTCATATTCAGTTGTTTCTGATTAAATATGTGTTGAAGACTTTTGTGGTCGGTATATATAATACTTTTGACCCCATATAAGTAGTGCCTCCAAGTCTTTAATGCAAAAACAACCGCGCCTAATTCCAAATCATGCGTCGTATAATTTTGTTCGTGAATCTTCAATTGTCTAGACGCATAAGCAATCACCTTCGTTCGTTGCATTAATACACAACCGAGACCTTGCTTTGATGCATCACAATAAATCACAAAATCATCATTCCCTTCAGGCAATGACAATATAGGTGCCGTAGTTAGCTTTTTCTTCAATAACTGAAACGCTTTCTCTTGTTCATCATTCCATTCAAATTTCTTCCCTTTATGCGTTAATGCAGTCAAGGGTTTTGCTATTCTGGAAAAGTCTTGGATGAACCTTCTGTAGTAACCAGCTAGTCCTAAAAACTGGCGTATGTGTTTCGGAGTTTTCGGGGTTTCCCACTTTTCAACAGTTTCTATCTTTGCCGGATCCACCTTAATACCTTCTTTGTTCACTATGTGACCGAGGAATTGAACTTCTTCCAACCAAAATGCACACTTTGAAAACTTAGCGTACAATTCTTCCTTCCTCAATACTTCTAACACCTTTCTCAAATGTTCACCGTGTTCTTGGTCATTCTTTGAGTAAATAAGTATGTCATCAATGAAAACAATGACAAACTTGTCAAGGTATGGTCCACACACTCGGTTCATAAGGTCCATGAACACAGCTGGTGCATTAGTTAAACCAAACGGCATGACCATAAACTCGTAATGACCGTAACGTGTTCTGAAAGCAGTCTTTGGAATATCATCTTCTTTCACCCGCATTTGATGATACCTGGAACGTAAGTCAATCTTTGAATAAACAGACGAGCCTTGTAGTTGATCAAATAAGTCGTCGATTCTCGGTAGTGGGTAGCGGTTCTTGATGGTAAGTTTGTTCAACTCTCGGTAGTCGATACACAACCTGAATGTACCATCTTTCTTCTTGACAAACAAAACAGGAGCTCCCCACGGTGATGTGCTTGGTCGAATGAAACCACGCTCTAAAAGTTCTTGTAATTGGCTTTGCAGTTCTTTCATCTCGCTGGGTGCGAGTCTGTAAGGAGCACGAGCTATTGGTGCAGCTCCTGGTACAAGATCTATTTGAAATTCAACGGATCGATGTGGGGGTAATCCCGGTAATTCTTTCGGAAATACATCGGGAAATTCTTTTGCAATGGGAACATCATTGATGCTCTTTTCTTCAGTTTGTACTTTCTCGACGTGTGCTAGAACAGCATAGCAACCTTTTCTTATTAGTTTTTGTGCCTTCAAATTACTAATAAGATGTAGCTTCGTGTTGCCCTTTTCTCCGTACACCATTAAGGGTTTTCCTTTTTCTCGTATAATGCGAATTGCATTTTTGTAACAAACGATCTCCGCTTTCACTTCTTTCAACCAGTCCATACCGATTATCACATCAAAACTTCCTAACTCTACTGGTATCAAATCAATCTTAAATGTTTCGCTAACCAGTTTAATTTCTCGATTCCGACATATATTATCTGCTGAAATTAATTTACCATTTGCTAATTCGAGTAAAAATTTACTATCCAAAGGCGTCAATGGGCAACTTAATTTAGCACAAAAATCTCTACTCATATAGCTTCTATCCGCACCCGAATCAAATAAAACGTAAGCAGATTTATTGTCAATAAGAAACGTACCCGTAACAAGCTCCGGGTCTTCCTGTGCCTCTACCGCATTAATATTGAAAACTCTTCCACGGCCTTGTCCATTCGTGTTCTCCTGGTTCGGGCAATTTCTAATAATGTGGCCTGGTTTTCCACATTTATAACAAACTACATTGGCATAACTTGCTCCGACACTACTTGCTCCACCATTACTCGTTCCGACACCATTTGTTCCTTTCGTTCTATTAACCCCTGGTCCGTAGACCTCACACTTCGCCGCGCTATGACCATTTCTTTTACACTTGTTGCAAAATTTGGTGCAGAACCCCGAGTGATTCTTTTCACACCTTTGGCATAGCTGCTTCTGATTGTTGTTGTTGTTGCGGTTATTATTGTTGTTGGGATGATTGTTGTAGTTGCTGTTGTTGTTGTTGTTGTTGTTGGGCCGTTTGTTGTAGTTGCGATTGATGTTGCGATTGTTGGGATAATTGTTGCGATTATTGTTGTAATTGCTGTTGTTGTTGTATTGGTGATTCTTATCACCGTTTTCCTCCCACTTTCTTTTGACTTGCTTCACATTGGCCTCTTCAGCAGTCTGTTCTTTAATTCTATCTTCAATCTGGTTCACTAGTTTGTGAGCCATTCTACATGCCTGTTGTATGGAGGCGGGCTCGTGTGAACTTATATCTTCTTGGATTCTTTCCGGTAATCCTTTCACAAACGCGTCGATCTTCTCTTCCTCATCTTCGAATGCTCCCGGACACAATAAGCACAATTCTGTGAATCGTCTTTCGTACGTGGTAATATCAAATCCTTGGGTTCGTAACCCTCTAAGTTCTGTCTTGAGCTTATTGACCTCGGTTCTGGGACGGTACTTCTCGTTCATCAAGTGCTTGAATGCTGACCACGGTAGTGCGTACGCATCATCTTGTCCCACTTGCTCTAGATAGGTATTCCACCATGTTAACGCAGAACCTGTGAAGGTATGCGTAGCGTACTTCACTTTGTCCTCTTCAGTACACTTACTTATGGCAAACACCGATTCAACCTTCTCGGTCCACCGTTTCAATCCGATCGGTCCTTCGGTTCCATCAAATTCCAAAGGTTTGCAGGCAGTGAATTCTTTGTAGGTGCATCCTACACGATTTCCTGTACTGCTAGATCCAAGGTTATTGTTGGTATGTAGCGCAGCCTGTACTGCGGCTATGTTTGAAGCTAGAAAAGTACGGAATTCCTCTTCATTCATATTCACGGTGTGTCGAGTAGTCGGTGCCATTTCCTTCAAAATAGTTAAATGGAACAAGTTAATCATACAGAATATTAAGAGTAGTTAATAGTATTTCGTAGCATAATATGAACTCATTTATAAAAGCTTTTTCTTCATATTAGCGTTTTATAAGTTTAAATTCGGGTAGTACCTACCCGTTAAGTTCATACTTAGTAGCTAATATACAATTCAACTACTACAATTCTATATGAAAAACTGATTATAATAATATTTCGCGTTCAAACTTTTATACAATATTTTACAAACTTACAATACCGCTTATTTTACATAAAGCATGAAATATAGCACACAATAACTTTGATACAAGATAGTTGTGAAGACAATTCTAGCTAGTACACAAGTCGTTCAGCAAAGGCAATAAAGACACGTAATTCATACGTCCAGAAACAAGTCATGCATTCTGGTTTTACTAGGACTACTTCCCATCCTTGGTCTTGTGCAACATAACCGTTATGGCCGTTGATAAGACAGCGTGTTGTAACGTCATCAAAGGGACGAGGGTTACGTAATGTCCAACAGTCCCGTAATAATCTAAAAACCTCATTTCTTACCCCAATTACCGACTCCGTCACTTGTGGAAACGTTTTGTTTAATAGTTGTAGCCCGATGTTCTTGTTCTCACTTTGGTGAGAAGCGAACATTACTAATCCGTAAGCATAACATGCTTCTTTATGTTGCATGTTAGCCGCTTTTTCTAAATAACGAAGTCCAATATTCGGATATATTGAGTCAAAATAATTTCTTAACCCGTTGCGTAAAATAGCATTTGGGTTCCCCGCAATATATGCGTCAAAGTAAACACATCGTAACTTATGGGTTTCCCAATGTGATATCCCCCATCTTTCAAATGAAAGTCTCTTATAAACCAAGACATTCTTGGAACGTTCTTCGAATGTCTTACAAACTGATCTCGCCTTAAATAGTTGTGCCGAAGAATTCTGGCCGACTCTAGACAAGATTTCATCAATCATGTCTCCGGGTAGGTCTCTTAAAATATTGGGTTGTCTATCCATTTTGTGTTTTTAAACTGTAAAATAGACAAGAGTTAGATTCATAAAAAAAATACTTATTAATACAAGCAATTTTTACATATATCATAAAGCATAAGAACACTATATTACATATATTACACCACACGAATACAACTATCTTATTCCGACTCGCTCGTTTCTTCTTCTTCGGTTTTGGTTCGTTTTGCCAAGTTTCTAGGGATATATGATGTTCCCCTAATACGAGCCGTCGTTGTCCACATTGGTTTAGAAAAACCTGGTGGTTTAGAGGTTCCCGGGTCATTGTTACAACTTAAGGACTTCGGGGGTTGACGATACATATAAAGTTCATCGGGGTTGGAATTAGATTTCTCTATTTTTATGCCCTTTCCCTTATTATTTTCTTTTGCCTTTTTAAATTCAGTTGGGGTAATTTCTATAACATCATCGGAATTCTCGTCGGAATCCGATTCATCGGAGAATTGGTAATCCTCCCAATATTTTGCTTCCTTAGCGGAAACACCATTGACCATAATTAACTTTGGTCGGTTGGTTGAGGATTTTCTTTTACTTAACCGTTTTATTATTTCCCCCACCGGTTCTATTTCTTCATCCGGTTCCGATTCTTCTTCCGGTTCCGATTCTTCTTCCGGTTCCGACTCTTCTTCCGGTTCTTCTTCGGGAACTTGTGAATCAGTCCACAAATCATTCCAATTTACATTTGACTCTTCATTATTATTAGGTGAGTCAATGGAACTTGTTCTAGAGGTAGACATCTATCACATAATATCAAACACGTTAAGAGATTAATATATCACATAATATTCATATGTTAAAAATATATAGTTTCCAACAAAAATGTTAAGCAATCATTTTTAAAGAAAACACGGTCGAAGTCCAGACTCACTAACGCATCCTAACAACTCGATAAGACACACTAATGCAAATTTTCTGGTTCTCTAAGACCAACGCTCGGATACCAACTGAAATGTCCCGTTCTTATTGATTAAAAACGTTCCATATTAATTGATTTCGTTGCGAGGTTTTGACCTCTATATGAGACGTTTTTCAAAGACTGCATTCATTTTTAAACAAACCATAACCTTTATTTCATCAATAAAGGTTTAAAAAGCTTTACGTAGATTATCAAATAATGATAATCTAAAATATCCTGTTTACACACGACCATTACATAATGGTTTACAATACAAATATGTTACAACAAAATAAGTTTCTTGAATGCAGTTTTTACACAATATCATACAAGCATGGACTCCAAATCTTGTCCTTATTTAAGTATGCGACAGCGGAAGCTCTTAATAATCACCTGAGAATAAACATGCTTAAAACGTCAACAAAAATGTTGGTGAGTTATAGGTTTAACCTATATATATCAAATCGTAACAATAGACCACAAGATTTCATATTTCAATACACATCCCATACATAGAGATAAAAATCATTCATATGGTGAACACCTGGTAACCGACAATAACAAGATGCATATATAAGAATATCCCCATCATTCCGGGACACCCTTCGGATATGATATAAATTTCGAAGTACTAAAGCATCCGGTACTTTGGATGGGGTTTGTTAGGCCCAATAGATCTATCTTTAGGATTCGCGTCAATTAGGGTGTCTGTTCCCTAATTCTTAGATTACCAGACTTAATAAAAAGGGGCATATTCGATTTCGATAATTCAACCATAGAATGTAGTTTCACGTACTTGTGTCTATTTTGTAAATCATTTATAAAACCTGCATGTATTCTCATCCCAAAAATATTAGATTTTAAAAGTGGGACTATAACTCACTTTCACAGATTTTTACTTCGTCGGGAAGTAAGACTTGGCCACTGTTGATTCACGAACCTATAACAATATATACATATATATTAAAGTATGTTCAAAATATATTTACAACACTTTTAATATATTTTGATGTTTTAAGTTTATTAAGTCAGCTGTCCTCGTTAGTAACCTATAACTAGTTGTCCACAGTTAGATGTACAGAAATAAATCAATAAATATTATCTTGAATCAATCCACGACCCAGTGTATACGTATCTCAGTATTGATCACAACTCAAACTATATATATTTTGGAATCAACCTCAACCCTGTATAGCTAACTCCAACATTCACATATAGAGTGTCTATGGTTGTTCCGAAATATATATAGATGTGTCGACATGATAGGTCGAAACATTGTATACGTGTCTATGGTATCTCAAGATTACATAATATATAATACAAGTTGATTAAGTTATGGTTGGAATAGATTTGTTACCAATTTTCACGTAGCTAAAATGAGAAAAATTATCCAATCTTGTTTTACCCATAACTTCTTCATTTTAAATCCGTTTTGAGTGAATCAAATTGCTATGGTTTCATATTGAACTCTATTTTATGAATCTAAACAGAAAAAGTATAGGTTTATAGTCGGAAAAATAAGTTACAAGTCGTTTTTGTAAAGGTAGTCATTTTAGTCGAAAGAACGACGTCTAGATGACCATTTTAGAAAACATACTTCCACTTTGAGTTTAACCATAATTTTTGGATATAGTTTCATGTTCATAATAAAAATCATTTTCTCAGAATAACAACTTTTAAATCAAAGTTTATAATAGTTTTTAATTAACTAACCCAAAACAGCCCGCGGTGTTACTACGACGGCTTAAATCCGGTTTTACGGTGTTTTTCGTGTTTCCAGGTTTTAAATCATTAAGTTAGAATATCATATAGATATAGAACATGTGTTTAGTTGATTTTAAAAGTCAAGTTAGAAGGATTAACTTTTGTTTGCGAACAAGTTTAGAATTAACTAAACTATGTTCTAGTGATTACAAGTTTAAACCTTCGAATAAGATAGCTTTATATGTATGAATCGAATGATGTTATGAACATCATTACTACATTAAGTTCCTTGGATAAACCTACTGGAAAAGAGAAAAATGGATCTAGCTTCAATGGATCCTTGGATGGCTCGAAGTTCTTGAAGCAGAATCATGACACGAAAATAAGTTCAAGTAAGATCATCACTTAAAATAAGATTGTTATAGTTATAGAAATTGAACCAAAGTTTGAATATGATTATTACCTTGTATTAGAATGATAACCTACTGTAAGAAACAAAGATTTCTTGAGGTTGGATGATCACCTTACAAGATTGGAAGTGAGCTAGCAAACTTGAAAGTATTCTTGATTTTATGAAACTAGAACTTTTGGAATTTATGAAGAACACTTAGAACTTGAAGATAGAACTTGAGAGAGATCAATTAGATGAAGAAAATTGAAGAATGAAAGTGTTTGTAGGTGTTTTTGGTCGTTGGTGTATGGATTAGATATAAAGGATATGTTATTTTGTTTTCATGTAAATAAGTCATGAATGATTACTCATATTTTTGTAATTTTATGAGATATTTCATGCTAGTTGCCAAATGATGGTTCCCACATGTGTTAGGTGACTCACATGGGCTGCTAAGAGCTGATCATTGGAGTGTATATACCAATAGTACATACATCTAAAAGCTGTGTATTGTACGAGTACGAATACGGGTGCATACGAGTAGAATTGTTGATGAAACTGAACGAGGATGTAATTGTAAGCATTTTTGTTAAGTAGAAGTATTTTGATAAGTGTATTGAAGTCTTTCAAAAGTGTATAAATACATATTAAAACACTACATGTATATACATTTTAACTGAGTCGTTAAGTCATCGTTAGTCGTTACATGTAAGTGTTGTTTTGAAACTTTTAGGTTAACGATCTTGTTAAATGTTGTTAACCCAATGTTTATAATATCAAATGAGTTTTTAAATTATTATATTATCATGATATTATCATGTATGAATATCTCTTAATATGATATATATACATTAAATGTCTTTACAACGATAATCGTTACATATATGTCTCGTTTAAAAATCATTAAGTTAGTAGTCTTGTTTTTATATATGTAGTTCATTGTTAATATACTTAATGATATGTTTACTTATCATAGTATCATGTTAACTATATATATATCCATATATATGTCATCATATAGTTTTTACAAGTTTTAACGTTCGTGAATCACCGGTCAACTTGGGTGGTCAATTGTCTATATGAAACATATTTCAATTAATCAAGTCTTAACAAGTTTGATTGCTTAACATGTTGGAAACATTTAATCATGTAAATATCAATCTCAATTAATATATATAAACATGGAAAAGTTCGGGTCACTACACATGCTGTCGACTTTCGATGTAATGAAATTTTGTCTTTCAAAAACGAATGCAATGTTTGTAAAATGTATCATATAGAGCTCAAGTACCTCGCGATGTAACTAAATGTAATGTATTCGTCCAGATGGATTAGGACGGGTCGTTAGAGTGTGGTCCTAATATATGTTTTTAGGACCTTTTTAATGGATCCTAATATATGTTTTAGGACCCATTTATAATGTAAATAATTATATTATAGGACCCTAAAAAGGGTCTCATCATCTTAGTTAGGATATTAGGACCTTCATTAACAGTCCTAACATGTGCTTTTTAGGACCTTTTTGTGTGTTTTAGGACTCTATCGAAAGGTCGCAATATAGTATTTAGGACTCTATTCGCGTGGTCCTTAATTATTTTACAAGACCCTATTTATGGGTTTCAAAAAACTTATTTTAGGACCCTATTTGTGTGGTTCTTAATGATATTATAGGACCCTTATTAATGAGTTTCATAAACTTATTAGAACCTTTTTTAAGAATCCTAATATGTTTTTTAGGACCCTTAAATAAAGTCCTTATATGTTTTAAAATATTAGAAGTCCCATTATATGACCCTATAATAAGGTCCTAATATGGTTCTTGGGACCCTTCTTAAGCGTCCTTAATGATATTATAGGACCCTTATTAGTGGGTTTCATCAACTTTTTTCAGCTATTAGGACCCTTTTTAAAGATCCTCATATGTTTTTTAGGACCCTTAAATAAAGTACTTATATGTTTTCAAATATTAGATGTCGCATTATACGACCCTAGAATAAGGTCCTAACATGTTCATGGGACCTTTCGTAAGGGTTCTAATACATTTTTTAAAACCGTTTTCTAATAAGGTCCTAAAATGTTGTTAGGACCCTTCTTAGGCTATTAGGACGCCATTGTGGGAGGACCAAGTCGTTAGTGGTCCTATCAGCTCAAAGGTCCTATAAGGCCGTTTTTCTTGTAGTGTCTAAATCATCATTAAGTGCACACGTGGAACTTTGACGTCAGTTGAGTATACCAAAAATCAACTATAAAAGGACGTGGACAGACGACAAGTTGCCTTTTGTGTCTTGTTATTTTCCATCATCTTCTTCCACAAAAGTACAATTTTCATCTCTTTTACAGTATCTTTTAAACAAAATACAAAAATATATGGATGTTAGGCATCTCCAAAATAAACAAAAAATGGATGTTAGGGTCAGACAAGCGAACATTCTAGAAGATCTTACACAAGATATGCATGTGGAAATCTTTCTAGAGTTGGTCTGAATTCATCCGCTTAATTGTTCATGGTGAAGTTAGTTTGCAAAGTATTTGAGAAACTTTCCGAGCATGCTTTGGTTTATAAAAGGCTTTCCTTTGATAGGTGGTGTATCTCACGTTGGGGAAACCTTAAGTTGGCCCATATTTTCATTTTTTCTATGTATTATGGAAACCCTAATGCGATTTTTCGCTACGGTTTGAGGGCTTATTTTGATTCTAAATACCCCGATATAGGGCTTCATTTATTAGAACAAGCTTCGAATATGCAACTTAAAGAGGCATGTTATTTTTATGGTTTGGTCATGTTTGCATCTCACCAAATAGAGAAAAAGGACATCGGGTTACAAATTCTTAATCAAACATTTCCACCGGTGCCGAATTTGGTGGTTGAGGTGAGAAAAAAGGTTTTTGATTTGTTACGACGCTGTTGGGTATTATTTAACCACCATCCCTTTGATGACATTGCAACATGCTGCACTATCAAGGGCCACACTGGTTGTTTTCCACCTGACCTTGGGTGGGTAATTATATTGACTAAACTGGAATGCATGTCTTGTTTTTGGTCCTATGAGTTGCGTGTTTTTGCTGAACGATTTGGGTTTAACCAGATTTGTTAGTATTTTATGTTTTCTATATTTTATATTGAGTATAAATTTTACTCATCATTTAATGTAAATATTAGTAATTACGTTTATTATCATATATCAGTTTATTTCCATTTGAGATGTTATATGTTAATTATGGAGTGTACTATGCTAATTATGTCTTATCATATATCAGTTTATTTCCATTTGAGATGTTATATGTTAATTACGGATTATGTCTATGTCTATGTTAATGTTTTTGCAGAACGTTTGTGATGTTACTGTATTTTTATAATCTATGTTAAGTAATACTGTAATATAACTGAGTGGAAAGTAAAATAATCATGACTTTAGATTATTACCTACATAATAGGTCAGAATTACCTGCATAATAGGCCATGAAGCATGTAACTTACTGTTTACTATCTTGAACAAGGTTGTGATCTAACCATTCTCATACTGTTTGCCAGAATTACCTGCACAATACAAAGGTTGTAATCTAACCATTCTCATTATTATCTTGAAATTTAAATTCAAAAATTAAATTTCAATTTATATACGTATATCTCAAAGGGTTTTTATCATATATACCCCTCTTAACCTTTAAAATTACATATTTACTCACTTAAATATGTTAGTTTTAGACATTAAAAATGGACATATATGATATTATTCACCTTAGTGGGCAAATATGAGATTTCAAAAAATAATACTAGTATATGATTAAAAAAAAAACCTATTTCGTAATATTGGCAAATATTTTATACTTAAATAAAATAAAATCAGCGCATTAAATGCACGTCGATTCAGTATCACCAAAAATCCCCTTTAAAGGTTAAGATGGCAGACAAAATGTTGAATATTTTCTCAAATACAGTCTTCTCTCAAGTACACCAAACACAAAAAATTAAAAAATCCTTTTTATTTTTTAAAGAATACAAAAATGGAAGAAGTTACTCAAGCGAACATACTCGAACCTCTTCCACAAGATATGCTTGTGAAAATTTTATCTCGAGTTGGTCAGGATTCATCCAAGTAGTTGTTCATACTCAAGTTGGTTTGCAAAATCTTTTTAAATCTTTCCGACGATCCTTTGGTTTGTAAAAGGATATCCTTAGATAGGTGGGATCTCGTAACTTGGAGAAAACCTAAGATGGATCATATTATCGGACGTTGTTATTTTTTTAAAAACCCTAATGCGATATTTAGCAGGGGTTTGATAAATTATTTTGATAAATCTTACACCGAGTTAGGGCTTCTTCTTATAGAAGAAGCTGCGAACACCCAAATTATAGAGGCGGTTTATGTTTATGGTTTGATCATGTTTGCCTCTCACCAAATAGAAGCAAAGCATGTTGGATTACAAGTTTTGAATAAAAAATTCCCACCAGTGCCGGACTTGGTGGTAACGGTGAGAACCAAGGTTTTTCATTTGTTTCATGAATTATGGTTACATAACCACCGTCCTTTTGATGACTTGGCACAAGGGTTATTTTCCACACATCCGAGGGAGTGGGTTTGAAATGAGGATACCAGAATGCATGTCGTGTTTTTGGGCCTATGAGTTGGATGTTTTTGCATACCGATTTGGGTATGTTACCCGGTGAATGTAAATATTAGTAGGAAAAAAAAACTAGATTTATGTTGGTATTTTTTAGATTTTGAATAAATCTTACCCAGTTAATTAATGAAATGTTAGTAGGAATTTCTATTATCATATATATGATCAGTTGATTATATTGCTTCCATTTTTTCTTTATATTATGTGGATTGTGATGTTATTTATATTGCTATATCTAACATGACTATTGTCTATGTTAACAAAAGAAAAATAAAGGCTAATTAAGTGCTTTCTGATAGTTATTTCAAACTAATTAAGTGCCTTCAAATCTTACAAGAGTCATATAAGAGGAAAAGAGCCTATAATAAAACTAATACTGTAACATAAAAGAGAACACCCAAAGAGGTGATTCCTTGTTAACGTTTGTTGTTGACTAGCTATAGTGACCCGAACTTTCCCATATTTATATATATTAAATGAAATTGATATTTACATGATTAAGTGTTTCCAACATGTTAAGCAATCAAACTTGTTAAGACTTGATTAATTGAAATAGGTTTCATATAGACAATTGACCACCCAAGTTGACCGGTGATTCACGAACGTTAAAACTTGTAAAAACTATACGATGACATATATATGATTATATATATAGTTAACATGATATTATGATAAGTAAGTATCTCATTAGGTATTTTAACAATTAGTTATATACATAAAATTGTGTTTATTGAATTAAGAAACTCGAAACGATATATATAACGATTATCGTTATAACAACGTCTTACTAATTACATATGAATCATATTAAGATATTGTTACACTATGTTTAATCATGATAAATGATAAGTAAACATGTCATTATGTATATTAACAATGAACTACATATGTAAAAACAAGACTACTAACTTAAGGATTTTGAAACGAGACATATATGTAATGATTATCGTTGTAACGACATTTAAATGTATATATATATCATATTAAGATATATTAATATATCAAAATATCATGATAATATAATAATTTAACATCTCATTAGATATAATAAACATTGGGTTAACAACATTTAACAAGATCGTTAACTTAAAGGTTTCAAATCAACATTTACCTGTAACGACTAACGATGACTTAACGACTCAGTTAAAATGTATATACACGTAGTGTTTTAATATGTATTCATACACTTTTGAAAGACTTTAAGACACTTATCAAAATACTTCTACTTAACAAAAATGCTTACAATTACATCCTCGTTCAGTTTCATCAACAATTCTTCTCGTATGCACCCGTATTCGTACTCATACAATACACAGCTTTTAGATGTATGTACTATTGGTATATACACTCCAATGATCAGCTCTTAGCAGCCCATGTGAGTCATCTAACACATGTGGGAACCATCATGTGGCAACTAGCATGAAATATCTCATTAAATTACAAAAATATGAGTAATCATTCATGACTTATTTACATGAAAACAAAATTACACATCCTTTATATCTAATCCATATACCAACGACTAAAAACACCTACAAACACTTTCATTCTTCAATTTTCTTCATCTAAGTGATCTCTCTCAAGTTCTATCTTCAAGTTCTAAGTGTTCTTCATAAATTCTATAAGTTCTAGTTTCATAAAATCAAGAATACTTCCAAGTTTGCTAGCTTACTTTCAATCTTGTAAAGTGATCATCCAACTTCAAGAAATCTTTCTTATTTACAGTAAGATATCTTTCTAATACAAGGTAATACTCATATTCAAACTTTGATTCAATTTCTATAACTATAACAATCTTATTTCGAGTGGAAATCTTACTTGAACTTTTTTTCGTGTCATGATTCTGCTTCAAGAACTTTCAAGCCATCCAAGGATCCTTTGAAGCTAGATCTATTTTTCTCATTTCCAGTAGGTTTATCCACAAAACCTGAGGTAGTAATTGAAATGTCCCGTTCTTATTGATTAAAAATGTTCCATATTAATTGATTTCGTTGCGAGGTTTTGACCTCTATATAAGACGTTTTTCAAAGACTGCATTCATTTTTAAAACAAACCATAACCTTTATTTCATAGATAAAGGTTTTTTAAAAACTTTACGTAGATTATCAAATAATGATAATCTAAAATATCTTGTTTACACACGACCATTACATAATTGTTTACAATACAAATATGTTACAACAAAATAAGTTTCTTGAATGCAGTTTTTACATAATATCATACAAGCATGGACTCCAAATCTTGTCCTTATTTAAGTATGCGACAGCGGAAGCTCTTAATAATCACATGAGAATAAACATGCTTAAAACGTCAACAAAAATGTTGGTGAGTTATAGGTTTAACCTATATATATCAAATCATAATAATAGACCACAAGATTTCATATTTCAATACACATCCTATACATAGAGATAAAAATCATTCATATGGTGAACACCTGGTAACCGACATTAACAAGATGCATATATAAGAATATCCCCATCATTCCGGGACACCCTTCGGATATGATATAAATTTCGAAGTACTAAAGCATCCGGTACTTTGGATGGGGTTTGTTAGGCCCAATAGATCTATCTTTAGGATTCGCGTCAATTAGGGTGTCTGTTCCCTAATTCTTAGATTACCAGACTTAATAAAAAGGGGCATATTCGATTTCGATAATTCAACCATAGAATGTAGTTTCACGTACTTGTGTCTATTTTGTAAATCATTTATAAAACATGCATGTATTCTCATCCCAAAAATATTAGATTTTAAAAGTGGGACTATAACTCACTTTCACAGATTTTTACTTCGTCGGGAAGTAAGACTTGGCCACTGGTTGATTCACGAACCTATAACAATATATACATATATATCAAAGTATGTTCAAAATATATTTACAACACTTTTAATATATTTTGATGTTTTAAGTTTATTAAGTCAGCTGTCCTCGTTAGTAACCTACAACTAGTTGTCCACAGTTAGATGTACAGAAATAAATCGATAAATATTATCTTGAATCAATCCACGACCCAGTGTATACGTATCTTAGTATTGATCACAACTCAAACTATATATATTTTGGAATCAACCTCAACCCTGTATAGCTAACTCCAACATTCACATATAGAGTGTCTATGGTTGTTCCGAAATATATATAGATGTGTCGACATGATAGGTCGAAACATTGTATACGTGTCTATGGTATCTCAAGATTACATAATATACAATACAAGTTGATTAAGTTATGGTTGGAATAGATTTGTTACCAATTTTCACGTAGCTAAAATGAGAAAAATTATCCAATCTTGTTTTACCCATAACTTCTTCATTTTAAATCCGTTTTGAGTGAATCAAATTGCTATGGTTTCATATTGAACTCTATTTTATGAATCTAAACAGAAAAAGTATAGGTTTATAGTCAGAAAAATAAGTTACAAGTCGTTTTTGTAAAGGTAGTCATTTCAGTCGAAAGAACGACGTCTAGATGACCATTTTAGAAAACATACTTCCACTTTGAATTTAACCATAATTTTTGGATATAGTTTCATGTTCATAATAAAAATCATTTTCTAAGAATAACAACTTTTAAATCAAAGATTATCATAGTTTTTAATTAACTAACCCAAAACAGCCCGCGGTGTTACTACGACGGCGTAAATCCGGTTTTACGGTGTGTTTCGTGTTTCCGGGTTTTAAATCATTAAGTTAGCATATCATATAGATATAGAACATGTGTTTAGTTGATTTTAAAAGTCAATTTAGAAGGATTAACTTTTGTTTGCGAACAAGTTTAGAATTAACTAAACTATGTTCTAGTGATTACAAGTTTAAACCTTCGAATAAGATAGCTTTATATGTATGAATCGAATGATGTTATGAACATCATTACTACCTTAAGTTCCTTGGATAAACCTACTGGAAAAGAGAAAAATGGATCTAGCTTCAACGGATCCTTGGATGGCTCGAAGTTCTTGAAGCAGAATCATGACACGAAAACAAGTTCAAGTAAGATCATCACTTGAAATAAGATTGTTATAGTTATAGAAGTTGAAACAAAGTTTGAATATGATTATTACCTTGTATTAGAATGATAACCTACTGTAAGAAACAAATATTTCTTGAGGTTTGATGATCACCTTACAAGATTGGAAGTGAGCTAGCAAACTTGAAAGTATTCTTGATTTTATGTAACTAGAACTTGTAGAATATATGAAGAACACTTAGAACTTGAAGATAGAACTTGAGAGAGATCAATTAGATGAAGAAAATTGAAGAATGAAAGTGTTTGTAGGTGTTTTTGGTCGTTGGTGTATGGATTAGATATAAAGGATATGTAATTTTGTTTTCATGTAAATAAGTCATGAATGATTACTCATATTTTTGTAATTTTATGAGATATTTCATGCTAGTTGCAAAATGATGGTTCCCACATGTATTAGGTGACTCACATGGGCTGCTAAGAGCTGATCATTGGAGTGTATATACCAATAGTACATACATCTAAAAGTTGTGTATTGTACGAGTACGAATACGGGTGCATACGAGTAGAATTGTTGATGAAACTGAATGAGGATGTAATTGTAAGCATTTTTTTTAAGTAGAAGTATTTTGGTAAGTGTATTGAAGTCTTTCAAAAGTGTATAAATACATATTAAAACAATACATGTATATACATTTTAACTGGGTCGTTAAGTCATCGTTAGTCGTTACATGTAAGTGTTGTTTTGAAACCTTTAGGTTAACGATCTTGTTAAATGTTGTTAACCCAATGTTTATAATATCAAATGAGATTTTAAATTATTATATTATCATGATATTATCATGTATGAATATCTCTTAATATGATATATATACATTAAATGTCTTTACAACGATAATCGTTACATATATGTCTCGTTTAAAAATCATTAAGTTAGTAGTCTTGTTTTTACATATGTAGTTCATTGTTAATATACTTAATGATATGTTTACTTATCATAGTATCATGTTAACTATATATATATATATATCCATATATATGTCATCATATAGTTTTTACAAGTTTTAACGTTCGTGAATCACCGGTCAACTTGGGTGGTCAATTGTCTATATGAAACATATTTCAATTAATCAAGTCTTAACAAGTTTGATTGCTTAACATGTTGGAAACATTTAATCATGTAAATATCAATCTCAATTAATATATATAAACATGGAAAAGTTCGGGTCACTACAGTAATGATGTTCATAACATCATTCGATTCATATATATAAAACTACCTTATTCGAAGGTTTAAACTTGAAATCACTAGAACATAGTTTAGTTAATTCTAAACTTGTTCGCAAACAAAAGTTAATCCTTCTAACTTGACTTTTAAAATCAACTAAACACATGTTCTATATCTATATGATATGCTAACTTAATGATTTAAAACCGGAAAACACGAAAAACACCGTAAAACCGGATATACGTCGTTGTAGTAACACCGCGGGCTGTTTTGGGTTAGTTAATTAAAAACTATGATAAATTTTGATTTAAAAGTTGTTCTTATTTGAAAATGATTTTTCTTATGAACATGAAACTATATCCAAAAATCATGGTTAAACTCAAAGTGGAAGTATGTTTTCCAAAATGGTCATCTAGACATCGTTCTTTCGACTGAAATGACTACCTTTATAAAAATGACTTGTAATCTGTAATTCCAACTATAAACTTATACTTTTCTATATAGATTCATAAACTTAAGTTCAATATGAAACCATAACAATTGGATTCACTCAAAACGGATTTAAAACGAAGAAGTTATGGGTAAAACAATATTGGTTATTTTTGCTTGTTGTAGCTACGTGAAAATTGGTAACAAATCTATATTAATCATATCCTAGCTAACTTATATTGTATTATACATGTATTCTAATATATTATGTAATCTTGGGATACCATAGACACGTATGCAAATATTTTGACATATCATATCGACCCATCTATATATATTATTTGGAACAACCATAGACACTCTATATGCAGTAATATTGGAGTTATCTATATAGGGTTGAGGTTGATTCCAAAAATATATATAGTTTGAGTTGTGATCTAGCCTGAGACATGTATACACTGGGTCGTGGATTGATTCAAGATAATATATATCGATTTATTTCTGTACATCTAACTATGGACAACTAGTTGTATGTTACTAACGAGGACAGCTGACTTAATAAACTTAAAACATCAAAATGTATTAAAAATGTTGTAAATATATTTTGAACATACTTTGATATATATATATATGTATATATTTGTTATAGGTTCGTGAATCAACCAGTGGCCAAGTCTTACTCCCGACGAAGTAAAAATCTGTGAAAGTGAGTTATAGTCCCACTTTTAAAATATAATATTTTGAGATGAGAATACATGCAGTTTTATAAATGTTTTACGAAATAGACACAAGTAAATGAAACTACATTATATGGGTGAATGATCGAAGCCGAATATGCCCATTTTGCTTGGTAGCCTAAGAATTAGTAAACCGATCTACTAGTTGACGCGAATCCTAAAGATAGATCTATTGGGCCTAACGAACCCCATCCAAAGTACCGGATGCTTTAGTACTTCGAATTCGTTTTTATCATGTCCGAAGGATATCCCGGAATGATAGGGGATATTCTTATATGCATCTTGTTAATGTCGGTTACCAGGTGTTCACCATATGAATGATTTTTATCTCTATGTATGGGATGTATATTGAAATATGAAATTTTGTGGTCTATTATTATGATTTGATAATATATAGGTTAAACCTATAACTCACCAACATTTTTGTTGACGTTTTAAGCATGTTTATTCTCAGGTGATTATTAAGAGCTTCCGCTGTTGCATACTAAAATAAGAACAAGATTTGGAGTCCATGTGTGATGACCCGGGAATTTCAGACCAAATTTAAACTTAATCTTTATAGAATTCTGACACGATAAGCAAAGTCTGTAATGTTAAGGTCTCAAAAAGCTTTGAACTATGTTCTTGTATACAATTGACCTTGACCATTCCTGACGATTCACGAACAGTAGTTGTAAATAAATATGTAAATGTATATATATATATAAATATATATATCAATATAAGTAGATATATAATATTTTGAATCAATAAAATATACCTTAATCAATTTGAAATTTAAAATGTAAATTAATGAACAGAGTAATTAGATTAGTAATCAAATGAATATATAATATTAGTATGAACTTATATAAGATAAAAATATATAAATGATTCTATGAGCAATTATTATGCTGAAACATATATCCAAAATATGTAAGTGTTAAATATTCAATAGGTGTATTCGTATAATATATGATATAATTATTAGATATTACAAAATTAATAAATTGTAATATCAAATGCAATTAAAAGTTAAATGTAACTGATATATTACTATTGACACATTTGATTTATTATGTCATTATTATTATTAACAATATAATTATCAATGTTAATATCATTATTATTATTAAAAATTATAATTTTTAATATTATGATTATTATAAGTATTAGCATTATTATTATTATCTCTATTATTATTCTTATGATTATCCTTATCAATATTATTATTATTATTATTATTATTATTATTATTATTATTATTATTATTATTATTATTATTATTATTATTATTATTATTATTATTATTATTATCATTAGTTATGTTAGGAAATAATACAAACTATTAATATTATCAATAATAATATAAATTATCATTTTTATTTATAATTATTATCAATATAGTTATTACTAATATATTTTTTTATATAATATTAACTATATAATTAAACTTAAAAATCGTACAATTTAGTTAGCTGTATCCATCATCAAACTGTTCTATATTCTCTATCTTGTCTCCAAGTGATTTAAAGGTCGTGAGGTAATTAACAGATACCAACAAAAATCTGTTTACAATCCTTTTTCTCTTTTGTTTTTTTTTATAAAATTCACTACCTGCTCTATATCCTGTCGATCCTTTCTCAGATATAAACAAAACAATTACTTTCACATTTACAACCACTAAATCGAAATTCTACCCTTAATATCAAATTACAACAGTCTGTGAGATTGGATATCTGTTAGGGTTTTTTTTTATAAATAAACAGCTCGTCATTCTGTATCTTTATTTTTTTGGCCAAATTTCGAATTTGAAGCTATTTTCAAAATGTAATTATGCAGAGTTGTTAGGAATTATCCATTAAAACTATCTGTAAAGTCTCAAACTCCAATTCTTTCAATTGATTACAAATTCTTGAGTCAAAGTTTTATTTCAAAAAGTCAACATATTTGTTCATCATGAAATTCGAACTTGCTTTGATGTTTTAAGTCCAATTGACGATTCCTTTAGTTTTTATAACCAGTTTATAAACTCTTTTGTGTTATATGCTTTTTCTATAATGCAATAAATATCGAATTTCAAATTTTTGTTTTTTTGTTTTTATGCTCGACGAACAGCAGCATGTTCTGGGTTGTATGTATTTTTTTTTTCAAACTAATTAATCACAAATGAGAGTTTATATGATGGATGTTAAGTCTTAAAGTGATATGGTAATTCACGGCTGTGTTTTTTTGTTGGGTTAATCGATTAGAATGAAGAAGATGAAGATGCATAAACAGAAAATGGTTTATATTTATTAAGAATGGTAATATAACAGAAAGTGGGCAATAGCCCAGACGGTCTGAGGTGTTGACGGGTTTAGGAGAGGTCTCGGGTTCGATTCCGGGTGGTGACATATTTTTTTAAGAGCGTGTCTTCAAAGGTTGTAATTATATTCTTTATTATTATTATTATTATTATTATTATTATTATTATTATTATTATTATTATTATTATTATTATTATTATTATTATTATTATTATTATTATTACTATTATGATTATTAATATCAATACTGAATTGTTTAAAAGGTTATTAATAATATTGTTAAGAACATAAAAATCTAAGTACACTTATTATTATTATATTTTTTTTAGTTTACTATTATTACGATTAAGTGTTACTAAAAATTATTAAAGTGTTAAATTCTTATTAATATGATTTCTAATAGGTTTAAAATGTAAGGATAACATAATATTGATTAATTTCTTATCCTCTTAGAGGTAACAATTTGGATTAAGAAGTATTAGTATAATGATAGTATTAAGAGTAATATGATGATGGTCATAATTATTAAAATATTAATTATAAAATTAATTACAAGTATAAGTTATTAAGATATATATAAATATATATATGAGGAAACTAATAATTAAATTATGATTAAACGATATAATTATTATTATCATTACTACCTGTATTATAATCATTATTAGTATTATAATTATCATTAAAAACACCATAGTTATTATTATTATCGTTATAAGTATTATTATTTAGGTTATCATAAGTATTATTATGTAGTTACTAAAATCATTATCATAATTAGCAGTAACAATAAAAATTAATTTTTTTTTTACATTCACTATCATTAATATTATTACTAATAGAACTATTAACATAATCATCTTATTAATAAAATTAAGTATTATAAACCTTTTTATCACTAATAATATTTTTTTTGGTATTATTATAACTACTGTTATTAATATACAAACAATATATTTAATACATTTAACATAACAAAAATTTATAAAGTGAATAAGTGAAATATATATATATATATATATATATATATATATATATATATATATATATATATATATATATATATATATATATATATTAATACAAAAAGGATATAACTAATAAATTGATATATATATATATATATATGTCCAATTACAATTATATATATTAATAAATATACAAATGATATAGGTTCTTGAATCCGAGGCCAACCCTGCATTGTTCAATATCGTCATATGTATTTTTACTACAAAATATATGATGGTGAGTTTCATTTGCTCCCTTTCTACTCATTACATTTTTGGGCTGAGAATACATGCAAATGCTTTATTAACTGTTTTACAATATTTATATGCGTGAGTTTCATTACTCCCTTTTTAAATGATTTTGCAATATATATTTTTGGGACTGAGAATACATGCGCTGCTTTTATAAATGTTTTACGAAATAGACACAAGTAATTAAAACTACATGATATGGTTGAATGATCGAAATCGAATATGCCCCTTTTTATTAAGTCTGGTAATCTAAGAATTAGGGAACAGACACCCTAATTGACGCGAATCCTAAAGATAGATCTATCGGGCCCAACAAGCCCCATCCAAAGTATCGGATGCTTTAGTACTTCAAAATTTATATCATGTCCGAAGGAGGATCCCGGAATGATGGGGATATTCTTATATGCATATTGTGAATATCGGTTACCAGGTATTCAATCCATATGAATGACATTTTGTCTCTATGCATGGGACGTATGTTTATGAGAAATGGAAATATGAAATCTTGTGGTCTATTAAAATTATGAAATGATTATTTATGTTAAACTAACGAACTTACCAACCTTTTGGTTGACACTTTAAAGCATATTTATTCTCAGGTACGAAAGAAATCTTCCGCTGTTCATTTGCTCATATTAAAGATATTATTTGGAGTCATTCATGACATATTTCAAAAGACGTTGCATTCAAGTCGTTGAGTTCATAAAGACTATTATTAAGTCAATTATAGTAAGATATATTACGAAATGGTATGCATGTGGTCAACTTTCGATGTAAATGAAAGATTGTCTTTTCAAAAACGAATGCAATGTTTGTAAAATGTATCATATAGAGGTCAAGTACCTCGCGATGTAAACAACTGTTGTGATTCGTTTATAATCGATATGGACTTCGTCCGGATGGATTAGGACGGGTCTTTACAGTTGGTATCAGAGCGTTGATCTTAGCGAACCAGGTCTGCATTAGTGTGTATAACTGATAAGTCGTTGGGATGCATTAGTGAGTCTGGACTTCGACCGTGTCTGCATGTCAAAAGTTTTGCTTATCATTCTTGTCAGAAATCATTTGCTTATCATCCTTAGGAAATTACCTGCTTATCATTCGTAGTCTAAAAACATCTTACTGCAATGATTGCATGAATAGTGTAGTGACCCGAACTTTTCCATGTTTATATATATTAAATGAAATTGTTATTTACATGATTAAGTGTTTCCAACATGTTAAGCAATCAAACTCGTTAAGACTTGATTAATTGAAATAGGTTTCATATAGACAATTGACCACCCAAGTTGACCGGTGATTCACGAACGTTAAAACTTGTAAAAACTATATGATGACATATATATGGATATATATAGTTAACATGATATTATGATAAGTAAACATATCATTAATATACTTAACAATGAACTACATATGTAAAAGCAAGACTACTAACTTAATGATTTTGAAACGAGACATATATGTAACGATTATCGTTGTAACGACATTTAATGTATATATATCATATTAAGAGATATTCATACATCATATTATCATGATAATATAATAATTTAAAATCTTATTTGATATTATAAACATTGGGTTAATAACATTTAACAAGATCGTTAACCTAAAGGTTTCAAAACAACACTTACATGTAACGACTAACGATGACTTAACGACTCAGTTAAAATGTATATACATGTAGTGTTTTAATATGTATTCATACACTTTTGAAAGACTTCAAGACACTTATCAAAATACTTTTACTTAACAAAAATGCTTACAATTACATCCTCGTTCAGTTTCATCAACAATTCTACTCGTATGCACCCGTATACGTACTCGTACAATACACAGCTTTTAGATGTATGTACTATTGGTATATTGTAACGACCCGTCAAAATCGCTATTGACGCGGCACATTAATCATTGATTCCACAGTGAGGTTTTGACCTCTATATGATACATTTTGATAAAATATTGCATTCATTAAAATAAGTAACTTTCTAAACATAGAAAGTTATAAACATGTGGGCGATTGCTTAGGTATAAGCAAAACCCCGAAATACATAAGTCTTTAATTTACAGGTTGACATCACAGTCCAATTATTTATTACACAACGCAGTTTTATTTTGAATGCAATAAACTTTGTACAAAGCATGAGAGACTCCATGCAGGCAACAAGCACATCACAGCGGAAGCATTCTAAGGACCTGAGAATAAAACATGCTAAAAAGTCAACACGAATGTTGGTGAGTTATAGGTTTAATTGCTCGAGTCATAAACATATATAAAGATAGACCACAAGATTTCATCAAAAGTTTATCAATAGATTCTACGTAACAGAGCACCCAGGTAACTAAACTTAACGCTATAGTGATAATTACCCCATTCGTTTTAATACACGCAAACCAACGTGTTTTAAACTCAAATAACATACGTCCGTTAAAAGGCTAGTGCTCTAGCTCGGACGGGGATGTCAAGCCCTATGGATCCATATACAATTATTCGCGCCCACCAGTTGAAATGTCCCGTTCTTATTGATTAAAAACGTTCCATATTAATTGATTTCGTTGCGAGGTTTTGACCTCTATATGAGACGTTTTTCAAAGACTGCATTCATTTTTAAACAAACCATAACCTTTATTTCATCAATAAAGGTTTAAAAAGCTTTACGTAGATTTTCAAATAATGATAATCTAAAATATCCTGTTTACACACGACCATTACATAATGGTTTACAATACAAATATGTTACAAAAAAATAAGTTTCTTGAATGCAGTTTTTACACAATATCATACAAGCAAGGACTCCAAATCTTGTCCTTATTTAAGTATGCGACAGCGGAAGCTCTTAATAATCACCTGAGAATAAACATGCTTAAAACGTCAACAAAAATGTTGGTGAGTTATAGGTTTAACCTATATATATCAAATCGTAACAATAGACCACAAGATTTCATATTTCAATACACATCCCATACATAGAGATAAAAATCATTCATATGGTGAACACCTGGTAACCGACAATAACAAGATGCATATATAAGAATATCCCCATCATTCCGGGACACCCTTCGGATATGATATAAATTTCGAAGTACTAAAGCATCCGGTACTTTGGATGGGGTTTGTTAGGCCCAATAGATCTATCTTTAGGATTCGCGTCAATTAGGGTGTCTGTTCCCTAATTCTTAGATTACCAGACTTAATAAAAAGGGGCATATTCGATTTCGATAATTCAACCATAGAATGTAGTTTCACGTACTTGTGTCTATTTTGTAAATCATTTATAAAACCTGCATGTATTCTCATCCCAAAAATATTAGATTTTAAAAGTGGGACTATAACTCACTTTCACAGATTTTTACTTCGTCGGGAAGTAAGACTTGGCCACTGGTTGATTCACGAACCTATAACAATATATACATATATATCAAAGTATGTTCAAAATATATTTACAACACTTTTAATATATTTTGATGTTTTAAGTTTATTAAGTCAGCCGGCCTCGTTAGTAACCTACAACTAGTTGTCCACAGTTAGATGTACAGAAATAAATCGATAAATATTATCTTGAATCAATCCACGACCCAGTGTATACGTATCTCAGTATTGATCACAACTCAAACTATATATATTTTGGAATCAACCTCAACCCTGTATAGCTAACTCCAACATTCACATATAGAGTGTCTATGGTTGTTCCGAAATATATATAGATGTGTCGACATGATAGGTCGAAACATTGTATACGTGTCTATGGTATCTCAAGATTACATAATATATAATACAAGTTGATTAAGTTATGGTTGGAATAGATTTGTTACCAATTTTCACGTAGCTAAAATGAGAAAAATTATCCAATCTTGTTTTACCCATAACTTCTTCATTTTAAATCCGTTTTGAGTGAATCAAATTGCTATGGTTTCATATTGAACTCTATTTTATGAATCTAAACAAAAAAAGTACAGGTTTCTAGTCGGAAAAATAAGTTACAAGTCGTTTTTGTAAAGGTAGTCATTTCAGTCGAAAGAACGACGTCTAGATGACCATTTTAGAAAACATACTTCCACTTTGAGTTTAACCATAATTTTTGGATATAGTTTCATGTTCATAATAAAAATCATTTTCTCAGAATAACAACTTTTAAATCAAAGTTTATCATAGTTTTTAATTAACTAACCCAAAACAGCCCGCGGTGTTACTACGACGGCGTAAATCCGGTTTTACGGTGTTTTTCGTGTTTCCAGGTTTTAAATCATTAAGTTAGCATATCATATAGATATAGAACATGTGTTTAGTTGATTTTAAAAGTCAAGTTAGAAGGATTAACTTTTGTTTGCGAACAAGTTTAGAATTAACTAAACTATGTTCTAGTGATTACAAGTTTAAACCTTCGAATAAGATAGCTTTATATGTATGAATCGAATGATGTTATGAACATCATTACTACCTTAAGTTCCTTGGATGAACCTACTGGAAAAGAGAAAAATGGATCTAGCTTCAATGGATTCTTGGATGGCTCAAAGTTCTTGAAGCAAAATCATGACACGAAAACAAGTTCAAGTAAGATCATCACTTGAAATAAGATTGTTATAGTTATAGAAATTGAACCAAAGTTTGAATATGATTATTACCTTGTATTAGAATGATAACCTACTGTAAGAAACAAAGATTTCTTGAGGTTGGATGATCACCTTACAAGATTGGAAGTGAGCTAGCAAACTTGAAAGTATTCTTGATTTTATGAAACTAGAACTTTTGGAATTTATGAAGAACACTTAGAACTTGAAGATAGAACTTGAGAGAGTTCAATTAGATGAAGAAAATTGAAGAATGAAAGTGTTTGTAGGTGTTTTTGGTCGTTGGTGTATGGATTAGATATAAAGGATATGTAATTTTGTTTTCATGTAAATAAGTCATGAATGATTACTCATATTTTTGTAATCTTATGAGATATTTCATGCTAGTTGCCAAATGATGGTTCCCACATGTGTTAGGTGACTCACATGGGCTGCTAAGAGCTGATCATTGGAGTGTATATACCAATAGTACATACATCTAAAAGCTGTGTATTGTACGAGTACGAATACGGGTGCATACGAGTAGAATTGTTGATGAAACTGAACGAGAATTTAATTGTAAGCATTTTTGTTAAGTAGAAGTATTTTGATAAGTGTATTGAAGTCTTTAAAAAGTGTATAAATACATATTAAAACACTACATGTATATACATTTTAACTGAGTCGTTAAGTCATCGTTAGTCGTTACATGTAAGTGTTGTTTTGAAACCTTTAGGTTAACGATCTTGTTAAATGTTGTTAACCCAATGTTTATAATATCAAAAGAGATTTTAAATTATTATATTATCATGATATTATGATGTACGGATATCTCTTAATATGATATATATACATTAAATGTCGTTACAACGATAAACGTTACATATATGTCTCGTTTCAAAATCATTAAGTTAGTAGTCTTGTTTTTACATATGTAGTTCATTGTTAATATAATTAATGATATGTTTACTTATCATAATATCATGTTAACTATATATAACCATATATATGTCATCATATAGTTTTTTTTTTACAAGTTTTAACGTTCGTGAATCACCGGTCAACTTGGGTGGTCAATTGTCATATGAAACCTATTTCAATTAATCAAGTCTTAACAAGTTTGATTGCTTAACATGTTGGAAACATTTAATCATGTAAACATCAATCTCAATTAATATATATAAACATGGAAAAGTTCGGGTCACTACAGTACCTACCCGTTAAATAAATTTCGTCCCGAAATTTTAAGCTGTTGAAGGTGTTGACGAATCTTCTGGAAATAGATGCGGGTATTTCTTCTTCATCTGATCTTCACGCTCCCAGGTGAACTCGGGTCCTCTACGAGCATTCCATCGAACCTTAACAATTGGTATCTTGTTTTGCTTAAGTCTTTTAACCTCACGATCCATTATTTCGACGGGTTCTTCGATGAATTGGAGTTTTTCGTTGATTTGGATTTCATCTAACGGAATAGTGAGATCTTCTTTAGCAAAACATTTCTTCAAATTCGAGACGTGGAAAGTGTTATGTACAGCCGCGAGTTGTTGAGGTAACTCAAGTCGGTAAGCTACTGGTCCGACACGATCAATAATCTTGAATGGTCCAATATACCTTGGATTTAATTTCCCTCGTTTACCAAATCGAACAACGCCTTTCCAAGGTGAAACTTTAAGCATGACCATCTCTCCAATTTCAAATTCTATATCTTTTCTTTTAATGTCAGCGTAGCTCTTTTGTCGACTTTGGGCGGTTTTCAACCGTTGTTGAATTTGGATGATCTTCTCGGTAGTTTCTTGTATAATCTCCGGACCCGTAATCTGTCTATCCCCCACCTCACTCCAACAAATCGGAGACCTGCACTTTCTACCATAAAGTGCTTCAAACGGCGCCATCTCAATGCTTGAATGGTAGCTGTTGTTGTAGGAAAATTCTGCTAACGGTAGATGTCGATCCCAACTGTTTCCGAAATCAATAACACATGCTCGTAGCATGTCTTCAAGCGTTTGTATTGTCCTTTCGCTCTGCCCATCAGTTTGTGGATGATAGGCAGTACTCATGTCTAGACGAGTTCCTAATGCTTGCTGTAATGTCTGCCAGAATCTTGAAATAAATCTGCCATCCCTATCAGAGATAATAGAGATTGGTATTCCATGTCTGGAGATGACTTCCTTCAAATACAGTCGTGCTAACTTCTCCATCTTGTCATCTTCTCTTATTGGTAGGAAGTGTGCTGATTTGGTGAGACGATCAACTATTACCCAAATAGTATCAAAACCACTTGCAGTCCTTGGCAATTTAGTGATGAAATCCATGGTAATGTTTTCCCATTTCCATTCCGGGATTTCGGGTTGTTGAAGTAGACCTGATGGTTTTTGATGCTCAGCTTTGACCTTAGAACACGTCAAACATTCTCCTACATATTTAGCAACATCGGCTTTCATACCCGGCCACCAAAAATGTTTCTTGAGATCCTTGTACATCTTCCCCGTTCCAGGATGTATTGAGTATCTGGTTTTATGAGCTTCTCTAAGTACCATTTCTCTCATATCTCCAAATTTTGGTACCCAAATCCTTTCAGCCCTATACCGGGTTCCGTCTTCCCGAATATTAAGATGCTTCTCCGATCCTTTGGGTATTTCATCCTTTAAATTTCCCTCTTTTAAAACTCCTTGTTGCGCCTCCTTTATTTGAGTAGTAATGTTATTATGAATCATTATATTCATAGATTTTACTCGAATGGGTTCTCTATCCTTCCTGCTCAAGGCATCGGCTACCACATTTGCCTTCCCCGGGTGGTAACGAATCTCAAAATCGTAATCATTCAATAATTCAATCCACCTACGCTGCCTCATATTCAGTTGTTTCTGATTAAATATGTGTTGAAGACTTTTGTGGTCGGTATATATAATACTTTTGACCCCATATAAGTAGTGCCTCCAAGTCTTTAATGCAAAAACAACCGCGCCTAATTCCAAATCATGCGTCGTATAATTTTGTTCGTGAATCTTCAATTGTCTAGACGCATAAGCAATCACCTTCGTTCGTTGCATTAATACACAACCGAGACCTTGCTTTGATGCATCACAATAAATCACAAAATCATCATTCCCTTCAGGCAATGACAATATAGGTGCCGTAGTTAGCTTTTTCTTCAATAACTGAAACGCTTTCTCTTGTTCATCATTCCATTCAAATTTCTTCCCTTTATGCGTTAATGCAGTCAAGGGTTTTGCTATTCTGGAAAAGTCTTGGATGAACCTTCTGTAGTAACCAGCTAGTCCTAAAAACTGGCGTATGTGTTTCGGAGTTTTCGGGGTTTCCCACTTTTCAACAGTTTCTATCTTTGCCGGATCCACCTTAATACCTTCTTTGTTCACTATGTGACCGAGGAATTGAACTTCTTCCAACCAAAATGCACACTTTGAAAACTTAGCGTACAATTCTTCCTTCCTCAATACTTCTAACACCTTTCTCAAATGTTCACCGTGTTCTTGGTCATTCTTTGAGTAAATAAGTATGTCATCAATGAAAACAATGACAAACTTGTCAAGGTATGGTCCACACACTCGGTTCATAAGGTCCATGAACACAGCTGGTGCATTAGTTAAACCAAACGGCATGACCATAAACTCGTAATGACCGTAACGTGTTCTGAAAGCAGTCTTTGGAATATCATCTTCTTTCACCCGCATTTGATGATACCCGGAACGTAAGTCAATCTTTGAATAAACAGACGAGCCTTGTAGTTGATTAAATAAGTCGTCGATTCTCGGTAGTGGGTAGCGGTTCTTGATGGTAAGTTTGTTCAACTCTCGGTAGTCGATACACAACCTGAATGTACCATCTTTCTTCTTGACAAACAAAACAGGAGCTCCCCACGGTGATGTGCTTGGTCGAATGAAACCACGCTCTAAAAGTTCTTGTAATTGGCTTTGCAGTTCTTTCATCTCGCTGGGTGCGAGTCTGTAAGGAGCACGAGCTATTGGTGCAGCTCCTGGTACAAGATCTATTTGAAATTCAACGGATCGATGTGGGGGTAATCCCGGTAATTCTTTCGGAAATACATCGGGAAATTCTTTTGCAATGGGAACATCATTGATGCTCTTTTCTTCAGTTTGTACTTTCTCGACGTGTGCTAGAACAGCATAGCAACCTTTTCTTATTAGTTTTTGTGCCTTCAAATTACTAATAAGATGTAGCTTCGTGTTGCCCTTTTCTCCGTACACCATTAAGGGTTTTCCTTTTTCTCGTATAATGCGAATTGCATTTTTGTAACAAACGATCTCCGCTTTCACTTCTTTCAACCAGTCCATACCGATTATCACATCAAAACTCCCTAACTCTACTGGTATCAAATCAATCTTAAATGTTTCGCTAACCAGTTTAATTTCTCGATTCCGACATATATTATCTGCTGAAATTAATTTACCATTTGCTAATTCGAGTAAAAATTTACTATCCAAAGGCGTCAATGGACAACTTAATTTAGCACAAAAATCTCTACTCATATAGCTTCTATCCGCACCCGAATCAAATAAAACGTAAGCAGATTTATTGTCAATAAGAAACGTACCCGTAACAAGCTCCGGGTCTTCCTGTGCCTCTACCGCATTAATATTGAAAACTCTTCCACGGCCTTGTCCATTCGTGTTCTCCTGGTTCGGGCAATTTCTAATAATGTGGCCTGGTTTTCCACATTTATAACAAACTATATTGGCATAACTTGCTCCGACACTACTTGCTCCGCCATTACTCGTTCCGACACCATTTGTTCCTTTCGTTCTATTAACCCCTGGTCCGTAGACCTCACACTTCGCCGCGCTATGACCATTTCTTTTACACTTGTTGCAAAATTTGGTGCAGAACCCCGAGTGATTCTTTTCACACCTTTGGCATAGTTGCTTCTGATTGTTGTTGTTGTTGCGGTTATTATTGTTGTTGGGATGATTGTTGTAGTTGCTGTTGTTGTTGTTGTTGTTGTTGTTGTTGTTGTTGTTGGGCCGTTTGTTGTAGTTGCGATTGATGTTGCGATTGTTGGGATAATTGTTGCGATTATTGTTGTAATTGCTGTTGTTGTTGTATTGGTGATTCTTATCACCGTTTTCCTCCCACTTTCTTTTGACTTGCTTCACATTGGCCTCTTCAGCAGTCTGTTCTTTAATTCTTTCTTCAATCTGGTTCACTAGTTTGTGAGCCATTCTACATGCCTGTTGTATGGAGGCGGGCTCGTGTGAACTTATATCTTCTTGGATTCTTTCCGGTAATCCTTTCACAAACGCGTCGATCTTCTCTTCCTCATCTTCGAATGCTCCCGGACACAATAGGCACAATTCTGTGAATCGTCTTTCGTACGTGGTAATATCAAATCCTTGGGTTCGTAACCCTCTAAGTTCTGTCTTGAGCTTATTGACCTCGGTTCTGGGACGGTACTTCTCGTTCATCAAGTGCTTGAATGCTGACCACGGTAGTGCGTACGCATCATCTTGTCCCACTTGCTCTAGATAGGTATTCCACCATGTTAACGCAGAACCTGTGAAGGTATGCGTAGCGTACTTCACTTTGTCCTCTTCAGTACACTTACTTATGGCAAACACTGATTCAACCTTCTCGGTCCACCGTTTCAATCCGATCGGTCCTTCGGTTCCATCAAATTCCAAAGGTTTGCAGGCAGTGAATTCTTTGTAGGTGCATCCTACACGATTTCCTGTACTGCTAGATCCAAGGTTATTGTTGGTATGTAGCGCAGCCTGTACTGCGGCTATGTTTGAAGCTAGAAAAGTACGGAATTCCTCTTCATTCATATTCACGGTGTGTCGAGTAGTCGGTGCCATTTCCTTCAAAATAGTTAAATGGAACAAGTTAATCATACAGAATATTAAGAGTAGTTAATAGTATTTCGTAGCATAATATGAACTCATTTATAAAAGCTTTTTCTTCATATTAGCGTTTTATAAGTTTAAATTCGGGTAGTACCTACCCGTTAAGTTCATACTTAGTAGCTAATATACAATTCAACTACTACAATTCTATATGAAAAACTGATTATAATAATATTTCGCGTTCAAACTTTTATACAATATTTTACAAACTTACAATACCGCTTATTTTACATAAAGCATGAAATATAGCACACAATAACTTTGATACAAGATAGTTGTGAAGACAATTCTAGCTAGTACACAAGTCGTTCAGCAAAGGCAATAAAGACACGTAATTCATACGTCCAGAAACAAGTCATGCATTCTGGTTTTACTAGGACTACTTCCCATCCTTGGTCTTGTGCAACATAACCGTTATGGCCGTTGATAAGACAGCGTGTTGTAACGTCATCAAAGGGACGAGGGTTACGTAATGTCCAACAATCCCGTAATAATCTAAAAACCTCATTTCTTACCCCAATTACCGACTCCGTCACTTGTGGAAACGTTTTGTTTAATAGTTGTAGCCCGATGTTCTTGTTCTCACTTTGGTGAGAAGCGAACATTACTAATCCGTAAGCATAACATGCTTCTTTATGTTGCATGTTAGCCGCTTTTTCTAAATCACGAAGTCCAATATTCGGATATATTGAGTCAAAATAATTTCTTAACCCGTTGCGTAAAATAGCATTTGGGTTCCCCGCAATATATGCGTCAAAGTAAACACATCGTAACTTATGGGTTTCCCAATGTGATATCCCCCATCTTTCAAACGAAAGTCTCTTATAAACCAAGACATTCTTGGAACGTTCTTCGAATGTCTTACAAACTGATCTCGCCTTAAATAGTTGTGCCGAAGAATTCTGGCCGACTCTAGACAAGATTTCATCAATCATGTCTCCGGGTAGGTCTCTTAAAATATTGGTTTGTCTATCCATTTTGTGTTTTTAAACTGTAAAATAGACAAGAGTTAGATTCATAAAAAAAAATACTTATTAATACAAGCAATTTTTACATATATCATAAAGCATAAGAACACTATATTCCATATATTACACCACACGAATACAACTATCTTATTCCGACTCTCTCGTTTCTTCTTCTTCGGTTTTGGTTCGTTTTGCCAAGTTTCTAGGGATATATGATGTTCCCCTAATACGAGCCGTCGTTGTCCACATTGGTTTAGAAAAACCTGGTGGTTTAGAGGTTCCCGGGTCATTGTTACAACTTAAGGACTTCGGGGGTTGACGATACATATAAAGTTCATCGGGGTTGGAATTAGATTTCTCTATTTTTATGCCCTTTCCCTTATTATTTTCTTTTGCCTTTTTAAATTCAGTTGGGGTAATTTCTATAACATCATCGGAATTCTCGTCGGAATCCGATTCATCGGAGAATTGGTAATCCTCCCAATATTTTGCTTCCTTGGCGGAAACACCATTGACCATAATTAACTTTGGTCGGTTGGTTGAGTATTTTCTTTTACTTAACCGTTTTATTATTTCCCCCACCGGTTCTATTTCTTCATCCGGTTCCGATTCTTCTTCCGGTTCCGATTCTTCTTCCGGTTCCGACTCTTCTTCCGGTTCCTCTTCGGGAACTTGTGAATCAGTCCACAAATCATTCCAATTTACATTTGACTCTTCATTATTATTAGGTGAGTCAATGGGACTTGTTCTAGAGGTAGACATCTATCACATAATATCAAACACGTTAAGAGATTAATATATCACATAATATTCATATGTTAAAAATATATAGTTTCCAACAAAAATGTTAAGCAATCATTTTTAAAGAAAACACGGTCGAAGTCCAGACTCACTAATGCATCCTAACAAACTCGATAAGACACACTAATGCAAATTTTCTGGTTCTCTAAGACCAACGCTCGGATACCAACTGAAATGTCCCGTTCTTATTGATTAAAAACGTTCCATATTAATTGATTTCGTTGCGAGGTTTTGACCTCTATATGAGACGTTTTTCAAAGACTGCATTCATTTTTAAACAAACCATAACCTTTATTTCATCAATAAAGGTTTAAAAAGCTTTACGTAGATTATCAAATAATGATAATCTAAAATATCCTGTTTACACACGACCATTACATAATGGTTTACAATACAAATATGTTACAACAAAATAAGTTTCTTGAATGCAGTTTTTACACAATATCATACAAGCAAGGACTCCAAATCTTGTCCTTATTTAAGTATGCGACAGCGGAAGCTCTTAATAATCACCTGAGAATAAACATGCTTAAAACGTCAACAAAAATGTTGGTGAGTTATAGGTTTAACCTATATATATCAAATCGTAACAATAGACCACAAGATTTCATATTTCAATACACATCCCATACATAGAGATAAAAATCATTCATATGGTGAACACCTGGTAACCGACAATAACAAGATGCATATATAAGAATATCCCCATCATTCCGGGACACCCTTCGGATATGATATAAATTTCGAAGTACTAAAGCATCCGGTACTTTGGATGGGGTTTGTTAGGCCCAATAGATCTATCTTTAGGATTCGCGTCAATTAGGGTGTCTGTTCCCTAATTCTTAGATTACCAGACTTAATAAAAAGGGGCATATTCGATTTCGATAATTCAACCATAGAATGTAGTTTCACGTACTTGTGTCTATTTTGTAAATCATTTATAAAACCTGCATGTATTCTCATCCCAAAAATATTAGATTTTAAAAGTGGGACTATAACTCACTTTCACAGATTTTTACTTCGTCGGGAAGTAAGACTTGGCCACTGGTTGATTCACGAACCTATAACAATATATACATATATATCAAAGTATGTTCAAAATATATTTACAACACTTTTAATATATTTTGATGTTTTAAGTTTATTAAGTCAGCCGTCCTCGTTAGTAACCTACAACTAGTTGTCCACAGTTAGATGTACAGAAATAAATCGATAAATATTATCTTGAATCAATCCACGACCCAGTGTATACGTATCTCAGTATTGATCACAACTCAAACTATATATATTTTGGAATCAACCTCAACCCTGTATAGCTAACTCCAACATTCACATATAGAGTGTCTATGGTTGTTCCGAAATATATATAGATGTGTCGACATGATAGGTCGAAACATTGTATACGTGTCTATGGTATCTCAAGATTACATAATATATAATACAAGTTGATTAAGTTATGGTTGGAATAGATTTGTTACCAATTTTCACGTAGCTAAAATGAGAAAAATTATCCAATCTTGTTTTACCCATAACTTCTTCATTTTAAATCCGTTTTGAGTGAATCAAATTGCTATGGTTTCATATTGAACTCTATTTTATGAATCTAAACAAAAAAAGTACAGGTTTCTAGTCGGAAAAATAAGTTACAAGTCGTTTTTGTAAAGGTAGTCATTTCAGTCGAAAGAACGACGTCTAGATGACCATTTTAGAAAACATACTTCCACTTTGAGTTTAACCATAATTTTTGGATATAGTTTCATGTTCATAATAAAAATCATTTTCTCAGAATAACAACTTTTAAATCAAAGTTTATCATAGTTTTTAATTAACTAACCCAAAACAGCCCGCGGTGTTACTACGACGGCGTAAATCCGGTTTTACGGTGTTTTTCGTGTTTCCAGGTTTTAAATCATTAAGTTAGCATATCATATAGATATAGAACATGTGTTTAGTTGATTTTAAAAGTCAAGTTAGAAGGATTAACTTTTGTTTGCGAACAAGTTTAGAATTAACTAAACTATGTTCTAGTGATTACAAGTTTAAATCTTCGAATAAGATAGCTTTATATGTATGAATCGAATGATGTTATGAACATCATTACTACCTTAAGTTCCTTGGATGAACCTACTGGAAAAGAGAAAAATGGATCTAGCTTCAATGGATCCTTGGATGGCTCAAAGTTCTTGAAGCAAAATCATGACACGAAAACAAGTTCAAGTAAGATCATCACTTGAAATAAGATTGTTATAGTTATAGAAATTGAACCAAAGTTTGAATATGATTATTACCTTGTATTAGAATGATAACCTACTGTAAGAAACAAAGATTTCTTGAGGTTGGATGATCACCTTACAAGATTGGAAGTAAGCTAGCAAACTTGAAAGTATTCTTGATTTTATGAAACTAGAACTTTTGGAATTTATGAAGAACACTTAGAACTTGAAGATAGAACTTGAGAGAGTTCAATTAGATGAAGAAAATTGAAGAATGAAAGTGTTTGTAGGTGTTTTTGGTCGTTGGTGTATGGATTAGATATAAAGGATATGTAATTTTGTTTTCATGTAAATAAGTCATGAATGATTACTCATATTTTTGTAATCTTATGAGATATTTCATGCTAGTTGCCAAATGATGGTTCCCACATGTGTTAGGTGACTCACATGGGCTGCTAAGAGCTGATCATTGGAGTGTATATACCAATAGTACATACATCTAAAAGCTGTGTATTGTACGAGTACGAATACGGGTGCATACGAGTAGAATTGTTGATGAAACTGAACGAGAATGTAATTGTAAGCATTTTTGTTAAGTAGAAGTATTTTGATAAGTGTATTGAAGTCTTTAAAAAGTGTATAAATACATATTAAAACACTACATGTATATACATTTTAACTGAGTCGTTAAGTCATCGTTAGTCGTTACATGTAAGTGTTGTTTTGAAACCTTTAGGTTAACGATCTTGTTAAATGTTGTTAACCCAATGTTTATAATATCAAAAGAGATTTTAAATTATTATATTATCATGATATTATGATGTACGGATATCTCTTAATATGATATATATACATTAAATGTCGTTACAACGATAAACGTTACATATATGTCTCGTTTCAAAATCATTAAGTTAGTAGTCTTGTTTTTACATATGTAGTTCATTGTTAATATAATTAATGATATGTTTACTTATCATAATATCATGTTAACTATATATAACCATATATATGTCATCATATAGTTTTTTTTTACAAGTTTTAACGTTCGTGAATCACCGGTCAACTTGGGTGGTCAATTGTCATATGAAACCTATTTCAATTAATCAAGTCTTAACAAGTTTGATTGCTTAACATGTTGGAAACATTTAATCATGTAAACATCAATCTCAATTAATATATATAAACATGGAAAAGTTCGGGTCACTACACCAGTCCATATCCTATGTACTGGCAGCTACTAGTTACCAAAGCTAAGGGATTTTCGGTTTAACTCAGTGTAGAATTTAGTATGTACTTGTGTCTTATCGCGTTCAAAATAAATTGCATATATTCTCAGCCCAAAAATATTTAAAGTATTTAAAAAGGGAGACTATAAACTCACAGTTCAATATTGAGACTCAATATTGTAGGCAAATTGCGTAGACGTAATGATGGTAGACGACTGTATGGTTGGCCTTGGATTCAAGAACAATACCCCGAACAATACCCAATATTTCCTTAGCTTAAAGTGGTTTAAAACCCGAATTAAAACACCCTCGAATATACTTTATTATTATTAAACTTAAATTTAAAATTATAATTATAATTTAAATATAAATTTTTTATTACTGAAGAAAAAAATATGTGATAATTCGTCGAGCAAAACAGGCGTATTTATATTACTTTTCCGTTTACTGTAGCTCATGCGATCGCATGAGTTTTCAGTGTTTTTGCCATGCGATCGCATGGCCGCCTTTTCTGTTTTTGTTTGGTAGTTTGTCGACATCAAATAGTGTTACTGTAGCAAATAGTGTTTTACTGTAGCAAATAATCTGCTCAATCGGATGCTGGTTCATCAAATAGCTGGTTGTAGAACACACAGCATCTTGATCATCAGCTGGTTCAGATGAGTGAGCAGCAACAGAAGGTTGCTGATCAATATCAGTAGAATCAGTACCAGCTTGTGATCTCTCAGAACCAGCAGACCTAGGCTCATAGTGTTTTACAGCAACAAATAGTGTGTACTGTAGCAATAGTGTTTACTGTAGCAAACAGTGTTTACTGTAGCAAATCACTGTAGCAAAGTCGTTTTTCACTGTAGCACTGTAGCAAAATACGGTTTCACTGTGAGCAAATAGTGTTTTACTGTAGCAAATAGTGGTTTACTGTAGCAAATAGTGTTTTACTGTAGCAAATAGGGTTTTACTGTAGGAAAGTCGTTTTTACTTGTACATATATATATACATACATATAATTGTTCATGAATCGTCGAGAGTAATCAAAGGTAATTGTATATATGAAACAGTTCTAAAATTTTGAGACTCAATCTAACAGACTTTGTTTAGCGTGTTAAAATAATAAATCGTATAGAGAATTGGTTTAAATAAGTCAAAAATTTTCGGGTCATCACAGTACCTCCCCCTTAAAGAAAATTTCGTCCCGAAATTTTGAGTAGTACCTGTTTCATGAGCGATATCAGTGAACAAATGTGGATACTTTTGCTTCATCTGATCTTCACGTTCCCAAGTAAACTCGGGTCCTCGTCTTGCGTTCCAACGAACCCTAACTATCGGTATTTTGCTTTGTTTTAATTGTTTGACCTCACGGTCCATGATTTCAACTGGTTCTTCGATAAAATGAAGTTTATCATTGATTCGTATTTCGTCAAGAGGAATTACGACATCCTCTTCAGCTAAACATTTCTTCAAATTTGACACGTGAAATGTGTTGTGAACACTACTAAGTTCTTGCGGTAGCTTTAATCGATAAGCAACTGTTCCAATTCTTTCGGTGATTTCAAAGGGTCCTACGTACCTAGGACTTAGCTTTCCTCGTTTACCGAATCGTACAACGCCTTTCCAGGGTGACACTTTCAACATGACTTTGTCGCCCACTTGAAATTCTAGCGGTTTTCTTCTTACATCAGCATAACTCTTTTGGCGACTCATGTCCGTTTTCAATCGCTGTTGTATTTGAATGATCTTTTCGGTGGTTTCGTGAATAATTTCTGGTCCAGTAAGTTGTCTTTCTCCTACTTCACTCCAACATATAGGAGATCTGCACTTTCTACCGTAAAGTGCTTCAAATGGCGCTGCGTTGATGCTCGTATGATAGCTGTTATTGTATGAAAATTCTGCCAACGGTAAGTGTTGATCCCAACTGGTTCCAAAGTCAATCACGCATGCCCGTAACATGTCTTCCAATGTTTGTATTGTTCTTTCACTTTGACCATCTGTCTGTGGGTGATAAGCGGTGCTCATATCTAATCGAGTTCCCAATGCTTTTTGTAATGACTGCCAGAAACGTGATGTGAATCGGGTGTCGCGATCAGATATGATAGAGATGGGTACACCATGCCTGGAAACTACTTCCTTCAAATATAGGCGTGCTAATTTCTCCATACTGTCTGTCTCCTTTATTGGTAGAAAGTGAGCTGATTTAGTTAGACGATCAACTATCACCCAAATAGTATCATGACTACTTGCAGTCCTTGGCAATTTCGTAATGAAATCCATAGTTATTCTTTCCCATTTCCACTGCGGAATTTCTGGTTGTTGCAGTAATCCTGACGGCTTTTGGTGCTCAGCTTTGACCTTTGCACACGTCAAACATTTGCTTACATAAGTAGCAATTTCTGTCTTCATATTAGGCCACCAATAAAACTTCTTGAGATCGTGGTACATTTTCCCGTTTCCTGGGTGAATTGAGTACCTCGTTTTGTGTGCTTCATCTAGTACTAGTTGCCTTAGATTACCATATTTTGGTACCCATATCCTATCAGCAAAATACAGGGTTCCATCGGCTTTTACCTCAAGCTGTTTTTCTAACCCTCTGCTCATTTCGCCTTTTTCATTTTCTTCTTTTAAAGCTTCTAACTGTGCTGCTTGAATTTGCTTTGTGAGATCGGTACGAATTGTAATATTCAAAGCTCGGACCCTAAGAGGTTTTACTCTTTCTTTTCGACTTAGGGCATCAGCTACAACATTAGCCTTTCCAGGGTGGTAACGGATTTCACAATCGTAATCGTTTAACAACTCTACCCAGCGACGTTGTCTCATATTGAGTTGTTTTTGATCAAAAATATGCTGAAGACTCTTATGGTCAGTGTACACTGTACACTTGGTGCCATATAGATAGTGTCTCCATATTTTGAGTGCAAAAACTACAGCTCCAAGTTCCAAATCGTGTGTTGTATAGTTCTTTTCATGAATTTTTAGTTGTCGTGAGGCATATGCGATAACTTTTGTGCGTTGCATTAATACACATCCTAAACCTTGGCGCGAAGCGTCACAATAGATCACGAAATCATCATTTCCTTCTGGTAATGACAAAATGGGTGCAGACGTTAACTTCTTCTTTAACAACTGGAATGAGGATTCCTGTTCCGTGGACCAATCATACTTCTTTCCCTTTTGAGTCAATGAAGTTAAGGGTTTGGCGATTCTAGAGAAATCTTGAATGAATCTTCGGTAGTAACCAGCAAGACCTAAGAATTGGCGGATTTGTGTTGGAGTCTTCGGTGTTTCCCATTTACTAATGGCTTCGATCTTGGCAGGGTCAACTTTAATTCCATGTTTACTGACAACATGTCCCAAAAATTGTACTTCTTGTAACCAGAAATCACACTTCGAAAATTTTGCGTACAATTCTTCTTTCTTGAGTATCTCTAGTACCAGTCTTAAGTGTTGCTCATGTTCTTCCTTGTTCTTCGAGTAAATCAATATGTCGTCGATAAAAACAATGACAAATTTGTCTAAATACGGTCTACAGATGCGATTCATTAGATCCATGAATACTGCTGGAGCATTAGTCAATCCAAAAGGCATGACTAGAAATTCATAGTGACCGTAACGGGTTCTGAACGCGGTTTTAGGAACATCTTCTTCCTTCACTCTCAGCTGATGATATCCGGAGCGTAGATCAATCTTGGAATAAACACTTGATCCTTGCAATTGATCAAACAAATCATCAATCCTCGGTAATGGGTACCGATTCTTGATCGTTAATTTGTTTAATTCTCGGTAATCTATGCACATTCTCATAGATCCATCCTTCTTCTTGACGAACAGAATAGGAGCACCCCAAGGTGAAAAACTAGGACGAATAAATCCACGGTCCGATAATTCTTGCAACTGGTCTTGTAATTCTTGCATTTCTGAAGGTGCAAGTCTATATGGAGATCGGGCTACAGGTGCAGCTCCTGATATGAGATCAATCTGGAATTCTACACATCTGTGTGGAGGTAGCACCGGTAATTCTTCTGGAAATACTCCGGGATATTCTCTTACAACCGGCATGTCATTAATGCTTCTTTCTTCAGTATCGATCTTCTTTACATGTGCCAAAATAGCATAACAACCTTTTCTTATAAGTTTCTGGGCCTTCATACAGCTGATAAAGTTCAGCTTTGAGTTGCTCTTCTCCCCATAAATCATTAATGACGTTTCATCCTTACGAGGGATGCGAATTGCTTTCTCAGCGCAAAAAACTTCCGCTCTTGTTTTGGACATCCAGTCCATGCCAACGATTACGTCAAAACTTCCTAATTCTACGGGTATCAAATCGATTTTGAAGGTTTCACCAGCGAGATTCATTTCGCAACCATGGCAAATTTTATCGGCTTTTATCAGTTTACCATTAGCTAATTCAATAGTATATTTATCGTCTAGAGGTAATGATGCACATTTTAGTTTAAAACTAAAGTCTTTACACATATAACTTCTATCAGCACCCGTATCAAACATAATAGAAGCTAGTTGATTATTAACGGTAAACGTACCCGTGACAAGATTAGGATCCTCACGTGCTTTACTGGCACTAACATTAAATGCCCTCCCACGTGCGGGTTCTTTGTTCTTCTCCTTATCAGGGCATTGATTTATAAAGTGACCAGACTTCCCGCACCCAAAACATTTCTTGACATCGGTCAGTTTTGTCTTTACTTCAGAAACGATGGCATAACAATCTTTCGCCACATGTCCTTTCTTGTTGCACTTATCACAGACCACTTGACAATAACCTGCATGATGTGTGTAACATCTTTTGCAGAACGGATGGGGTCCCTTATAGTTTGGACTTGCAGTTGCCCCATCTTGTTTACCTTTAAAAGTTTCTTGTTTCTTCAGGTGAGTACTTTTGCCCTTATAGTCTTCCCATTTCCTCTTTCCTTCAGTTGTCTTGACTTCGGTAATTGGTGCCTTAATCGAACTCTCTGTGATCTGGTCCATGAGTTGGTGTGCCATAGTCATGGCTTCCTGCATCGTATTTGGTTTGGACGATGTAACATTTCCTTTGATATTGATCGATAAACCGTCAATATACATTTCTATCTTTCGTTTCTCGTTTGGCACCAATTCGGGACACAACAAGGCTAGTTCCATGAAACGCTTTTCATAGTTATTGAGATTCGCGCCGATAACCTTCAGATTACGTAACTCAGATTCCATTTTTCTGATCTCGTTTCGAGGACAGTACTCCTCGATTAGCATCTTTTTCAGTTCTTCCCAAGAGATATCATATGCCGTATCTATTCCTTCTGCTTTAGCATAATTATTCCACCAAGTAAGTGCACCATCTTGCAACGTGCACGAAGCATACTTTGACTTGTCTCCGTTCGCACAATTACTGATTTTGAAAACGGACTCCATCTTTTCAAACCATCGGGTTAGACCGACTGGTCCCTCGGTTCCACTAAACGTCTGTGGTTTGCATCCTTGAAAAGTTTTGTATGAGCATCCGTTTCGTGAGTTTGTGTTTACGGCTGCTGCTTTGGCTGCTGCTTCGGTTGTTGCTTTTGCTGCTTCGGTTGCAGCAATTCTTTCATTCACACGTTTCTCGACTAGTTGCTCAAACTCAGCATCCGACATTTGAGACATGTTTCTTCAATAAACACAACAGATATAATTTAATCATATAGAATATTATAGGTAAAATGAGTTGTCAATAGTTAATCGTAGCATATTAATAATATGAACCAATTATTATAAAAGCCTTTTCTTCTTATTAGCATTTTATAATTATTTCTAGGGTATTACCTACCCGTTAAGTTCATACATAATAGCTAGTACAAGGAATTAACTACTAAAATCCTAATAATATTCCACTATAAAAAATTATAGCGAGTTACTATATTATTATGTAATAATAATAATAATAATAAGTAGTAATAATACAAATAATCATTCCATGCATTTATTATTAATAAACCAAAATAATACAATACCATACAATACTGATATTTTACATATGCTTATTTTATATAACAAGATAGAGTAGCACACATAAGCAATAAAATAGCGCATGGAAGATTTATGGTTGCGAGGTCGTTCATTCAGAACTATCAGAAACTTCTTCCCATTTGGTTCTCTCTGCCAATTGTTTGTGTGCACATGGTCCGACAGACATTCTGGCAGTGTATTTTATTTTTAGTTGGGGTTTTGAGGTACCCGTTGCCTCAGTGGGTTTAATACAATAAGGGTGGTTACGGATCGAATGGTCCTGTTCTTTTTTAATAATTAAGGACATTTTATTATTGTGGTTGTTTTTATTATCTATAGCAAGTTGGAATTTCTCCTTAGTGATCTCTTTTATTTCATTAGCGAAATCCTCCTCCTTACTGATCTCGTCTGATGACGAACTGTCTGAGTCATGTGTAGGAGAATATGATGACGAACTGCAAGAATATGTACCGGTGGTCATGAACCGAAATCTGCCAGGCGTAATCGGCACAACCCGCCCGTCGGCGGTATATCTGGACCAATGTCCATATTTGTTTAGAAATGGACGATCGTCTTTTACTCCAGGGATCATGGGTCCATGCCAACGATATTGTGGCTCCGGAAAACTAAAGCTGGGTGGAGCTGGAACCTCCTCTGGGTTTACCGGGAGTTGAGATTCCCCGGCTAACACAATTTCTTCTTTAATAGGTATTGGAATGCCCTTTTCAGTTGTGGATAGAATAGATTCAGTGTCCGATTCCGAGTCGTACAAAATGATAGGATTAGAAGAAGTCATCTATCACATAATTGAAACAACAATTACGTTAGCATATAAATATATCACATATAATGTTTTTGACCAAATAATAAGCAAAAATCAGGAAAAACAGATATGGTCATAGTCCAGACTCACTAATGCATCCTAACAATTACCAGTTAAACACAATAATGTAATTTTTGGTTCCCTATGACCTCAAGCTCTGATACCAACTGTAACGACCCGTCAAAATCGCTATTGACGCCGCACATTAATCATTGATTCCACAGTGAGGTTTTGACCTCTATATGATACATTTTGATAAAATATTGCATTCATTAAAATAAGTAACTTTCTAAACATAGAAAGTTATAAACATGTGGGCGATTGCTTAGGTATAAGCAAAACCCCGAAATACATAAGTCTTTAATTTACAGGTTGACATCACAGTCCAATTATTTATTACACAACGCAGTTTTATTTTGAATGCAATAAACTTTGTACAAAGCATGAGAGACTCCATGCAGGCAACAAGCACATCACAGCGGAAGCATTCTAAGGACCTGAGAATAAAACATGCTAAAAAGTCAACACGAATGTTGGTGAGTTATAGGTTTAATTGCTCGAGTCATAAACATATATAAAGATAGACCACAAGATTTCATCAAAAGTTTATCAATAGATTCTACGTAACAGAGCACCCAGGTAACTAAACTTAACGCTATAGTGATAATTACCCCATTCGTTTTAATACACGCAAACCAACGTGTTTTAAACTCAAATAACATACGTCCGTTAAAAGGCTAGTGCTCTAGCTCGGACGGGGATGTCAAGCCCTATGGATCCATATACAATTATTCGCGCCCACCAGTCCATATCCTATGTACTGGCAGCTACTAGTTACCAAAGCTAAGGGATTTTCGGTTTAACTCAGTGTAGAATTTAGTATGTACTTGTGTCTTATCGCGTTTAAAATAAATTGCATATATTCTCAGCCCAAAAATATTTAAAGTATTTAAAAAGGGAGACTATAAACTCACAGTTCAATATTGAGACTCAATATTGTAGGCAAATTGCGTAGACGTAATGATGGTAGACGACTGTATGGTTGGCCTTGGATTCAAGAACAATACCCCGAACAATACCCAATATTTCCTTAGCTTAAAGTGGTTTAAAACCGGAATTAAAACACCCTCGAATATACTTTATTATTATTAAACTTAAATTTAAAATTATAATTATAATTTAAATATAAATTTTTTATTACTGAAGAAACAAATATGTGATAATTCGTCGAGCAAAACAGGCGTATTTATATTACTTTTCCGTTTACTGTAGCTCATGCGATCGCATGAGTTTTCAGTGTTTTTGCCATGCGATCGCATGGCCGCCTTTTCTGTTTTTGTTTGGTAGTTTGTCGACATCAAATAGTGTTACTGTAGCAAATAGTATTTTACTGTAGCAAATAATCTGCTCAATCGGATGCTGGTTCATCAAATAGCTGGTTGTAGAACACACAGCATCTTGATCATCAGCTGGTTCAGATGAGTGAGCAGCAACAGAAGGATGCTGATCAATATCAGTAGAATCAGTACCAGCTTGTGATCTCTCAGAACCAGCAGACCTAGGCTCATAGTGTTTTACAGCAACAAATAGTGTTTACTGTAGCAAATAGTGTTTACTGTAGCAAATAGTGTTTACTGTAGCAAATCACTGTAGCAAAGTCGTTTTTCACTGTAGCACTGTAGCAAAATACGGTTTCACTGTGAGCAAATAGTGTTTTACTGTAGCAAATAGTGGTTTACTGTAGCAAATAGTGTTTTACTGTAGCAAATAGGGTTTTACTGTAGGAAAGTCGTTTTTACTTGTACATATATATATACATACATATAATTGTTAATGAATCGTCGAGAGTAATCAAAGGTAATTGTATATATGAAACAGTTCTAAAATTTTGAGACTCAATCTAACATACTTTGTTTAGCGTGTTAAAATAATAAATCGTATAGAGAATTGGTTTAAATAAGTCAAAAATTTTCGGGTCATCACATATATACAGTCCAATGATCAGCTCTTAGCAGTTCATGTGAGTCACCTAACACATGTGGGAACCATCATTTGGCAACTAGCATGAAATATCTCATAAAATTACAAAAATATGAGTAATCATTCATGACTTATTTACATGAAAACAAAATTACACATCCTTTATATCTAATCCATACACCAACGACCAAAGACACCTACAAATACTTTCATCCTTCAATTTTCTTCATCTAACTGATCTCTCTCAAGTTCTATCTTCAAGTTCTAAGTGTTCTTCAAAAATTCTACAAGTTCTAGTTTCATAAAATCAAGAATACTTCTAAGTTTGCTAGCTTACTTCCAATCTTGTAGAGTGATCATCCAACCTCAAGAAATCTTTCTTATGTACAGTAAGATATCTTTTTAATAAAAGGTAATACTCATATTCAAACTTTGATTCAATTTCTATAACTATAACAATCTTATTTCGAGTGAAAATCTTACTTGAACTTGTTTTCGTGTCATGATTCTGCTTCAAGAACTTTCAAGCCATCCAAGGATGCTTTGAAGCTAGATCCATTTTTTTCATTTCCAGTAGCTTTATCCAGAAAACTTGAGGTAGTAATGATGTTCATAACATCATTCGATTCATACATATAAAGCTATCTTATTCGAAGGTTTAAACTTGTAATCACTAGAATATAGTTTAGTTAATTCTAAACTTGTTCGCAAACAAAAGTTAATCCTTCTAACTTGACTTTTAAAATCAACTAAACACATGTTCTATATCTATATTATATGCTAACTTAATGATTTAAAACCTGGAAACACGAAGAACACTGTAAAACCGGACATACGCCGTCGTAGTAACACCGCGAGCTGTTTTGGGTTAGTTAATTAAAAACTATGATAAACTTTGATTTAAAAGTTGTTCTTATGGGAAAATTATTTTTCTTATGAACATGAAACTATATCCAAAAATCATGATTAAACTCAAAGTGGAAGTATGTTTTCTAAAATGGTCATCTAGACGTCGTTCTTTCGACTGAAATGACTACCTTTACAAAAATGACTTGTAACTTATATTTCCGACTATAAACCTATACTTTTTATGTTTAGATTCATAAAATAGAGTTCAATATGAAACCATAGCAATTTGATTCACTCAAAACGGATTTAAAATGAAGAAGTTATGGGTAAAACAAGATTGGATAATTTTTCTTGTTGTAGCAACGTGAAAATTGGTAACAAATCTATATTAATCATATCCTAGCTAACTTATATTGTATTATACATGTATTATAATATATTATGTAATCTTGGGATACCATAGACACGTATGCAAATGTTTTGACATATCATATCGACCCATGTGTATATATTATTTGGAACAACCATAGACACTATATATGCAGTAATGTGGGAGTTAGCTATACAGGGTTGAGGTTGATTCCAAAAATATATATACTTTGAGTTGTGATCTAGCCTGAGACGTGTATATACTGGATCGTGCATTGATTCAAGATAATATATATCAATTTTTTTCTGTACATCTAACGTTGGACAACTAGTTGTAGGTTACTAACGAGGACAGCTGACTTAATAAACTTAAAACATCAAAATGTATTAAAAGTGTTGTAAATATATTTTGAATATACTTTGATATATATGTACATATTTGTTATAGGTTCGTGAATCGACCAGTGGCCAAGTCTTACTTCCCGACGAAGTAAAAATCTGTGAAAGTGAGTTATAGTCCCACTTTTAAAATCTAATATTTTTGGGATGAGAATACATGCAGGTTTTATAAATGATTTTCAAAATAGACACAAGTACGTGAAACTACATTCTATGGTTGAATTATCGAAATCGAATATGCCCCTTTTTATTAACTCTGGTAATCTAAGAATTAGGGAACAGACACCATAATTAACGCGAATCCTAAAGATAGATCTATTGGGCCTAACAAACCCCATCCAAAGTACCGGATGCTTTAGTACTTCGAAATTTATATCATATCCTAAGGGTGTCCCGGAATGATGGGGATATTCTTAAAAATGCATCTTGTTATTGTCGGTTACCAGGTGTTCACCATATGAATGATTTTTATCTCTATGTATGGGATGTATATTGAAATATGAAATCTTGTGGTCTATTGTTACGATTTGATATATATAGGTTAAACCTATAACTCACCAACATTTTTGTTGACGTTTTAAGCATGTTTATTCTCAGGTGATTATTAAGAGCTTCCGCTGCCGCATACTTAAATAAGGACAAGATTTGGAGTCCATGCTTGTATGATATTGTGTAAAAACTGCATTCAAGAAACTTATTTCGTTGTAACATATTTGTATTGTAAATCATTATGTAATAGTCGTGTGTAAATAGGATATTTTAGATTATCATTATTTGATAATCTACGTAAAGCTTTTTAAACCTTTATTGATGAAATAAAGGTTATGGTTTGTTTTAAAATGAATGCAGTCTTTGAAAAACGTCTCATATAGAGGTCAAAACCTCGCAACGAAATCAATTAATATGGAATGTTTTTAATCAATAAGAACGGGACATTTCAGTTGGTATCCGAGCGTTGGTATTAGAGAACCAGAAAAATTTGCATTAGTGTGTCTTATCGAGTTTGTTAGGATGCATTAGTGAGTCTGGACTTCGACCGTGTTTTCTTTAAAAATGATTGCTTAACATTTTTGTTAGAAACTATATATTATTAACATGTAAATATTATGTGATATATTAATCTCTTAACGTGTTTTATATTATGTGATAGATGTCTACCTCTAGAACAAGTCCCATTGACTCACCTAATAATAATGAAGAGTCAAATGTAAATTGGAATAATTCGTGGACTGATTCACAAGTTCCCGAAGAGGAACCGGAAGAAGAGTCGGAACCAGAAGAAGAATCGGAACCGGAAGAAGAAATAGAACCAGTGGGGGAAATAATAAAACGGTTAAGTAGAAGAAAATCCTCAACCAACCGACCAAAGTTAATTATGGTCAATGGTGTTTCCGCCAAGGAAGCAAAGTATTGGGAGGATTACCAATTCTCCGATGAATCGGATCCCGATAAGGAATCCGATGATGTTATAGAAATTACCCCAACACAATTTAATAAGGCAAAAAAGAACAATAAGGGAAAGGGCATAAAAATAGAGAAATTTTATTCCAAACCCGATGAACTTTATATGTATCGTCAACACCCGTATTTCTTAAGTTGTGACAATAACCCGGGAACCTCTAAACCACCAGGTTTTTCTAAACCAATGTGGAAAACGATGGCTCGTATTAGGGGAACATCATATATCCCTAGAAACTTGTCAAAACGAACCAAAACCGAAGAAGAAGAAACGAGCGAGTCAGAATAAGATAGTTGTATTCGTGTGGTGTAATATATGTAATATAGTGTGCTTATGCTTTATGATATATGTAAAAATTGCTGGTATTAATAAGTATTTTTTTTATGAATCTAACTCTTGTCTATTTTACAGTATAAAAACACAAAATGGATAGACAACCCAATATTTTAAGAGACCTACCCGGAGACATGATTGATGAAATCTTGTCTAGAGTCGGTCAGAATTCCTCGGCACAACTATTTAAGGCGAGATCAGTTTGTAAGACATTCGAAGAACGTTCCAAGAATGCCTTGGTTTATAAAAGGCTTTCGTTCGAAAGATGGGGGATATCACATTGGGAAATCCATAAGTTACGATGTGTTTACTTTGACGCATATATTGCGGGGAACCCAAATGCTATTTTGCGTAACGGGTTAAGAAATTATTTTGACTCAATATATCCGAATATAGGACTTCGTGATTTAGAAAAAGCGGCTAACATGCAACATAAAGAAGCATGTTATGCTTACGGGTTAGTAATGTTCGCTTCTCGAGAACAAGAACATCGGGCTACAACTATTAAACAAAACGTTCCCACAAGTGACGGAGTCGGTAATTGGGGTAAGAAAGGAGGTTTTTAGAATGTTACGGGACAGTTGGACATTACGTAACCCTCGTCCCTTTGACGACGTTACAACACGCTGTCTTATCAACAGCCATAACGGTTATGTTCCACAAGATCAAGGATGGGAAGTAGTCCTAGTAAAACCAGAATGCATGACTTGTTTCTGGACGTATGAATTACGTGTCTTTATTGCCTTTGCTGAACGACTTGTGTACTAGCTAGAATTATCTTCACAACTATCTTGTATCAAAGTTATTGTGTGCTATATTTCATGTTATATATAAAATAAGCGGTATTGTAAGTTTGTAAAATATTGTGAAAAAGTTTGAACGCGAAATATTATTATAATCAGTTTTTCATATAGAATTGTAGTAGTTGAATTGTATATTAGCTACTAAGTATGAACTTAACGGTAGGTACTACCCGAATTTAAACTTATAAAACGCTAATATGAAGAAAAAGCTTTTATAAATGAGTTCATATTATGCTACGACATACTATTGACTACTCTTAATATTCTATATGATTAACTCATTTCATTTGACTATTTTGAAGGAAATGGCACCGACTACTCGACACACCTTGAATATGAGTGAAGAGGAATTCCGTGCCTTTCTTGCTTCAAACATAGCAGCAGTATAGGCCGCGCTACATACCAACAATAACCTTGGATCTAGCAGTACAGGAAATCGTGTAGGATGCACCTACAAAGAATTCACTGCCTGCAAACCTTTGGAATTTGATGGAACCGAAGGACCAATCGGATTGAAACGGTGGACCGAGAAGGTCGAATCGGTGTTTGCCATAAGTAAGTGTACTGAAGAGGACAAAGTGAAGTACGCTACGCATACCTTCACAGGTTCTGCGTTAACATGGTGGAATACCTATCTAGAGAAAGTAGGACAAGATGATGCTTACGCACTACCGTGGTCAGCATTCAAGCACTTGATGAACGAGAAGTACCGTCCCAGAACCGAGGTCAATAAGCTCAAGACAGAACTTAGAGGGTTACGAACCCAAGGATTTGATATTACCACGTACGAAAGACGATTCACAGAATTGTGCCTATTGTGTCCGGGAGCGTTCGAAGATGAGGAAGAGAAGATCGACGCGTTTGTGAAAGGATTACCGGAAAGAATACAAGAAGATATAAGTTCACACGAGCCCGCCTCCATACAACAGGCATGTAGAATGGCTCACAAACTAGTGAACCAAATTGAAGAAAGAATTAAAGAACAGGCGGCTGAAGAGGCCAATGTGAAGCAAGTTAAAAGAAAGTGGGAGGAAAACGGTGATAAGAATCAACAATACAACAACAACAGCAATTACAACAATAATCGCAACAACTATCCCAACAATTGCAACATCAATCGCAACTACAACAAATGGCCCAACAGAAACAACAACAACTACAACAACTACAACAATCATCCCAACAACAATAACAACCGCAACAACAATAATAATCAGAAGCAGCTATGCCAAAGGTGTGAAAAGTATCACTCGGGGTTCTGCACCAAATTTTGCAACAAGTGTAAAAGAAATGGTCATAGCGCGGCGAAGTGTGAGGTCTACGGACCAGGGGTTAACAGAACGAAAGGAACAAATGGTGTCGGAACGAGTAATGGTGGAGCAAGTAGTGTCGGAGCAAGTTATGCCAATGTAGTTTGTTATAAATATGGAAAACCGGGCCACATTATTAGAAATTTCCCGAACTAGGAGAACACGAATGGACAAGGCCGCGGAAGAGTTTTCAATATTAATGCGGCAGAGGCAGAGGAAGACCCGGAGCTTGTTACGGGTACGTTTCTTATTGACAATAAATCTGCTTACGTTTTATTTGATTCGGGTGCTGATAGAAGCTATATGAGTAGAGATTTTTGTGCTAAATTAAGTTGTCCATTGACGCCTTTGGATAGTAAATTTCTACTCAAATTAGCAAATGGTAAATTAATTTCAGCAGATAATATATGTCTGAATCGAGAAATTAAACTGGTTAGCGAAACATTTAAGATTGACTTGATACCAGTAGAGTTAGGGAGTTTTGATGTGATAATCGGTATGGACTAGTTGAAAGAAGTGAAAGCAGAGATCGTTTGTTACTAAAATGCAATTCGCATTATACGAGAAAAAGGAAAACCCTTAATGGTGTACGGAGAAAAGGGTAACACGAAGCTACATCTTATTAGTAATTTGAAGGCACAAAAACTAATAAGAAAAGGTTGCTATGCTATTCTAGCACACGTCGAGAAAGTACAAACTGAAGAAAAGAGCATCAATGATGTTCCCGTAGCAAAAGAATTTCCTGATGTATTTCTAAAAGAATTACCGGGATTACCCCCACATCGATCCGTTGAATTTCAAATAGATCTTGTACCAGAAGCTGCACCAATAGCTCGTGCTCCTTACAGACTCGCACCCAGCGAGATGAAAGAACTGCAAAGTCAATTACAAGAACTTTTAGAGCGTGGTTTCATTCGACCAAGCACATCACCGTGGGGAGCTCCTGTTTTGTTTGTCAAGAAGAAAGATGGTACATTCAGGTTGTGTATCGACTACCGAGAGTTGAACAAACTTACCATCAAGAACCGCTACCCACTACCGAGAATCGACGACTTATTTGATCAACTACAAGGCTCGTCTGTTTATTCAAAGATTGACTTACGTTCCGGGTATCATCAAATGCGGGTGAAAGAAGATGATATTCCAAAGACTGCTTTCAGAACACGTTACGGTCATTACGAGTTTATGGTCATGCCGTTTGGTTTAACTAATGCACCAGCTGTGTTCATGGACCTTATGAACCGAGTGTGTGGACCATACCTTGACAAGTTTGTCATTGTTTTCATTGATGACATACTTATTTACTCAAAGAATGACCAAGAACACGGTGAACATTTGAGAAAGGTGTTAGAAGTATTGAGGAAGGAAGAATTGTACGCTAAGTTTTCAAAGTGTGCATTTTGGTTGGAAGAAGTTCAATTCCTCGGTCACATAGTGAACAAAGAAGGTATTAAGGTGGATCCGGCAAAGATAGAAACTGTTGAAAAGTGGGAAATCCCGAAAACTCCGAAACACATACGCCAGTTTTTAGGACTAGCTGGTTACTACAGAAGGTTCATCCAAGACTTTTCCAGAATAGCAAAACCCTTAACTGCATTAACGCATAAAGGGAAGAAATTTGAATGGAAGGATGAACAAGAGAAAGTGTTTCAGTTATTGAAGAAAAGATAACTACGGCACCTATATTGTCATTGCCTGAAGGGAATGATGATTTTATGATTTATTGTGACGCATCAAAGCAAGGTCTCGGTTGTGTATTAATGCAACGAACAAAGGTGATTGCTTATGCATCTAGACAATTGAAGATTCACGAACAAAATTATACGACGCATGATTTGGTATTAGGCGCGGTTGTTTTTGCATTAAAGACTTGGAGGCACTACTTATATGGGGTCAAAAGTATTATATATACCGACCACAAAAGTCTTCAACACATATTTAATCAGAAACAACTGAATATGAGGCAGCGTAGGTGGATTGAATTGTTGAATGATTACGACTTTGAGATTCGTTACCACCCGGGGAAGGCAAATGTGGTAGCCAACGCCTTGAGCAGGAAGGACAGAGAACCCATTCGAGTAAAATCTATGAATATAATGATTCACAATAACCTTACTACTCAAATAAAGGAGGCGCAACAAGGAGTTTTAAAAGAGGGAAATTTAAAGGATGAAATACCCAAAGGATCGGAGAAGCATCTTAATATTAGGGAAGACGTAACCCGGTATAGGGCTGAAAGGATTTGGGTACCAAAATTTGGAGATATGAGAGAAATGGTACTTAGAGAAGCTCATAAAACCAGATACTCAATACATCCTGGAACGGGGAAGATGTACAAGGATCTTAAGAAACATTTTTGGTAGCCATGTATGAAAACCGATATTGCTAAATATGTAGGAGAATGTTTAACGTGTTCTAAGGTCAAAGCTGAACATCAGAAACCATCAGGTCTACTACAACAACCTGAAATCCCGGAATGGAAATGGGAAAACATTACTATGGATTTCATCACTAAATTGCCAAGGACTGCAAGTGGTTTTGATACTATTTGGGTAATAGTTGATCGTCTCACCAAATCAGCACACTTCCTACCAATAAGAGAAGATGACAAGATGGAGAAGTTAGCACGACTGTATTTGAAGGAAGTCATCTCCAGATATGGAATACCAATCTCTATTATCTCTGATAGGGATGGCAGATTTATTTCAAGATTCTGGCAGACATTACAGCAAGCATTAGGAACTCGTCTAGACATGAGTACTGCCTATCATCCACAAACTGATGGGCAGAGCAAAAGGACGATACAAACGCTTGAAGACATGCTACGAGCATGTGTTATTGATTTCAGAAACAGTTGGGATCGACATCTACCGTTAGCAGAATTTTCCTACAACAACAGCTACCATTCAAGTATTGAGATGGCGCCATTTGAAGCACTCTATGGTAGAAAGTGCAGGTCTCCAATTTGTTGGAGTGAAGTGGGGGATAGACAGATTACGGGTCCAGAGATAATACAAGAAACTACCGAGAAGATCATCCAAATTCAACAACGGTTGAAAACCGCCCAAAGTCGACAAAAGAGCTACGCCAACATTAAAAGAAAAGATATAGAATTTAAAATTGGAGAGATGGTCATACTTAAGGTTGCACCTTGGAAAGGCGTTGTTCGATTTGGTAAACGAGGTAAATTAAATCCAAGGTATATTGGACCATTCATGATTATTGATCGTGTCGGACCAGTAGCTTACCGACTTGAGTTACCTCAACAACTCGCGGCTGTACATAACACTTTCCACGTTTCAAATTTGAAGAAATGTTTTGCTAAAGAAGATCTCACTATTCCGTTGGACGAAATCCAAATCAATGAAAAACTTCAATTCATTGAAGAACCCGTTGAAATAATGGATCGTGAGGTTAAGAGACTTAAACAAAACAAGATACCGATTGTTAAGGTTCGATGGAATGCTCATAGAGGACCCGAGTTCACCTGGGAACGAGAAGATCAGATGAAGAAGAAATACCCACACTTATTTCCAGAAGATACGTCAACACCTCCAACTGCTTAAAATTTCGGGACGAAATTTATTTAACTGGTAGGTACTGTAGTGACCCGAACTTTTCCATGTTTATATATATTAAATAAAATTGTTATTTACATGATTAAGTGTTTCCAACATGTTAAGCAATCAAACTCGTTAAGACTTGATTAATTGAAATAGGTTTCATATAGACAATTGACCACCTAAGTTGACCGGTGATTCACGAACGTTAAAACTTGTAAAAACTATATGATGACATATATATGGATATATATATATATATATATATATATATATATATAGTTAACATGATATTATGATAAGTAAACATATCATTAAGTACAATGAACTACATATGTAAAAGCAAGACTACTAACTTAGTGATTTTGAAACGAGACATATATGTAACGATTATCGTTGTAACGACATTTAATGTATATATATCATATTAAGAGATATTCATACATCATATTATCATGATAATATAATAATTTAAAATCTTATTTGATATTATAAACATTGGGTTAACAACATTTAACAAGATCGTTAACCTAAAGGTTTCAAAACAACACTTACATGTAACGACTAACGATGACTTAACGACTCAGTTAAAATATATATACATGTAGTGTTTTAATATGTATTCATACACTTTTGAAAGACTTCAAGACACTTATCAAAATACTTTTACTTAACAAAAATGCTTACAATTACATCCTCGTTCAGTTTCATCAACAATTCTACTCGTATGCACCCGAATTCGTACTCGTACAATACATAGCTTTTAGATGTATGTACTATTGGTATATACACTCCAATGATCAGCTCTTAGCAGCCCATGTGAGTCACCTAACACATATGGGAACCATCATTTAGAAACTAGCATGAAATATCTCATAAAATTACAAAAATATGAGTAATCATTCATGACTTATTTACATGAAAACAAAATTACATATCCTTTATATCTAATCCATACACCAACGACCAAAAACACCTATAAACACTTTCATTCTTCAATTTTCTTCATCTAATTGATCTCTCTCAAGTTCTATCTTCAAGTTCTAAGTGTTCTTCAAAAATTCTACAAGTTCTACTTTCATAAAATCAAGAATACTTCCAAGTTTGCTAGCTTACTTCCAATCTTGTAGAGTGATCATCCAACCTCAGGAAATCTTTCTTATGTACATTAAGATATCTTTCTAATACAAGGTAATACTCATATTCAAACTTTGATTCAATTTCTATAACTATAACAATCTTATTTCGAGTGGAAATCTTACTTGAACTTGTTTTTGTGTCATGATTCTGCTTCAAGAACTTTCAAGCCATCCAAGGATCCTTTGAAGCTAGATCCATTTTTCTCATTTCCAGTAGCTTTATCCAGAAAACTTGAGGTAGTAATGATGTTCATAACATCATTCGATTCATACATATAAAGCTATCTTATTCGAAGGTTTAAACTTGTAATCACTAGAACATAGTTTAGTTAATTCTAAACTTGTTCGCAAACAAAAGTTAATCCTTCTAACTTGACTTTTAAAATAACCTAAACACATGTTCTATATCTATATGATATCCTAACTTAATGATTTAAAACCTGAAAACACGAAGAACACTGTAAAACCGGACATACGCCGTCGTAGTAACACCGCGGGCTGTTTTGGGTTAGTTAATTAAAAACTATGATAAACTTTGATTTAAATGTTGTTCTTATGGGAAAATTATTTTTCTTATGAACATGAAACTATATCCAAAAATCATGATTAAACTCAAAGTGGAAGTATGTTTTCTAAAATGGTCATCTAGACGTCGTTCTTTCGACTGAAATGACTACCTTTACAAAAATGACTTGTAACTTATATTTTTGACTATAAACCTATACTTTTTCTGTTTAGATTCATAAAATAGAGTTCAATATGAAACCATAGCAATTTGATTCACTCAAAACGGATTTAATATGAAGAAGTTATGGGTAAAACAAGATTGGATAATTTTTCTTGTTGTAGCAACGTGAAAATTGGTAACAAATCTATATTAATCATATCCTAGCTAACTTATATTGTATTATACATGTATTCTAATATATTATGTAATCTTGGGATACCATAGACACGTATGCAAATGTTTTGACATATCATATCGACCCATGTGTATATATTATTTGGAACAACCATAGACGCTCTATATGCAGTAATGTGGGAGTTAGCTATACAGGGTTGAGGTTGATTCCAAAAATATATATACTTTGAGTTGTGATCTAGCCTGAGATGTGTATATACTGGGTCGTGGATTGATTCAAGATAATATATATCAATTTTTTTCTGTACATCTAACGTTGGACAACTAGTTGTAGGTTACTAACGAGGACAGCTGACTTAATAAACTTAAAACATCAAAATGTATTAAAAGTGTTGTAAATATATTTTGAATATACTTTGATATATATGTACATATTTGTTATAGGTTCGTGAATCGACCAGTGGCCAAGTCTTACTTCCCGACGAAGTAAAAATCTGTGAAAGTGAGTTATAGTCCCACTTTTAAAATCTAATATTTTTGGGATGAGAATACATGCAGGTTTTATAAATGATTTACAAAATAGACACAAGTACGTGAAACTACATTCTATGGTTGAATTATCGAAATCGAATATGCCCCTTTTTATTAAGTCTGGTAATCTAAGAATTAGGGAACAGACACCCTAATTGACGCGAATCCTAAAGATAGATCTATTGGGCCTAACAAACCCCATCCAAAGTACCGGATGCTTTAGTACTTCGAAATTTATATCATATCCGAAGGGTGTCCCGAAATGATGGGGATATTCTTAAAAATGCATCTTGTTATTGTCGGTTACCAGGTGTTCACCATATGAATAATTTTTATCTCTATGTATGGGATGTATATTGAAATATGAAATCTTGTGGTCTATTGTTACGATTTGATATATATAGGTTAAACCTATAAATCACCAACATTTTTGTTGACGTTTTAAGCATGTTTATTCTCATGTGATTATTTAGAGCTTCCGCTGTCGCATACTTAAATAAGGACAAGATTTGGAGTCCATGCTTGTATGATATTGTGTAAAAACTGCATTCAAGAAACTTATTTCGTTGTAACATATTTGTATTGTAAACCATTATGTAATAGTCGTGTGTAAATAGGATATTTTAGATTATCATTATTTGATAATCTACATAAAGCTTTTTAAACTTTTATTGATGAAATAAAGGTTATGGTTTGTTTTAAAATGAATGCAGTCTTTGAAAAACGTCTCATATAGAGGTCAAAACCTCGCAACGAAATCAATTAATATGGAACGTTTTTAATCAATAAGAACGGGACATTTCAAATAGTGTATAGACAAAATCCATATCTTAGCGTATCTGTCACTGTAGACCTTATCTGACACGTTTCCTTAATTTTCTCCGTAATTCACGGGATCTTTGGAAGTATGTATAGATATTCTACATATAATTAGAATATCATTCGATATTCAAAAATCATTTCATATCAAAACCCTTTAACTGATCGTGAGGGATGGATCCTACACCTAGCTTGGATTCCATTAGTTCCGGAAGCGATTTCGAGATGTATATGGAAACAGACTCCGAAGTCAATGAACCAGTAGTGCCTCAACAATTTAATTATTTTTCTTTCTGGAGGAGATGGGAGTGGGTCTGAGACTTACTTACTCGATGGAGAAATGAAAAAGGCGAGCCCTACCGCGAACCAAACTTACCTCCTAACATCGGAGAAAACGATGTACTCACCGGTGAACCTATGCGCAACACTGTATTCACTCTTCTTGCTAAAATATTCCGCCTCGAAGGTCGCATTACTGCAATCTCAGAAAATATTCAACCTCTACTGCCGAATACCAATCAAAGGGGACTATTAGAAGAAGTTAGGGAACTTCGAATTGATAGTCAAGATCTATCGAATCAGATGAGTGGATGGATAGAAATGATAGAGGGTAGGATAGAAACCCTGACAAGAATGGTGCGTGAATTACAAGCTATACTTACTACATCAACATCATCATCAACCTCAGCACCAATAACACTTGTAACACCGACAACAACAGTACCACCATCAGCAGCACCAGCAGCATAACCACTACCAACAACAACAACATCATCCCACGTCTCAATATCACAATCTATACCTCAAGCATAATCATCGTTCTACGAATCGTTCTACATAAACTATCTTCGTCCTTCATGGCAATTATGTAATCTCTAATGTTTTAGAGATTATGTATTCTAGTTCCAACCGAAAAGCAAATGAGTTTAATATCATATTAACTCATTAAATCCATGAATACATCTGAAGAAAATATATATGTATATATGTTTTCATAAAGATTATAATTAAAAATTCTCTTGTACAAACTGTTAATGGTGAAAATATTTTAACGGGTAGGTAATACCCGAGGACTATTTAAATTTCACATTAATAAGTTACATTGTACGTTCTTTGGATCAGTTTCAACAGTCATATACTATCCTACTTACATCCACCGATATACAAATCCGTTCACCACAGAATAACCATATTCATCTAATTACATATTTGGATTTTGACCTATCAGAATCCAACAAGTGGCATAATGAAGAAATAATGGACACAATAAAAATTGATTAGAAACAGATTAATTAACAATATGAAATTCTATTAAGAATCCACGCTAACAAAATCCTAGCTAACTGTTCCTAGCTAACTGTTAATTCCGTATTACCATTTAATTATCGCAATTTATTTATCGCAGTTTATTTATCGCAATTTATATTCTCGCAATTTTATTTATCGTCATTAAATTTTTGTTATTTACTTTATGCACTTTATTATTCGTCATTTAAATTTCTGTTATTTATTTTTACGCACTTTAAATATCGGGACATGTATACAAGGTTTTGACATATCATATCGACGCATTTATATATATTATTTGGAATAACCATAGACACTCTATATGCAGTAATGATCGAGTTCTCTATACAGGGTTGAGGTTGATTCTATAATAATATATATAATTTGAGTTGTGATCGAGTCTGAGACATGTACACGGGTCACGATACGTATTAATTAATTCGAATATTGTATAATAAACTATATATGAATTATTGGACTGTCAACTGTGGACTATCGACTGTGGACTAATAACATTGGACAATTAAAATGAATTAAAATATTGATTATAACATGTGAAACTAAACAATTCTTCAAGTTTGCCACTTGATTTCATCTTAAACCTTATTTGTATCTTGACGATTACTATATGCGTTCAAACCTTTCATGATTCTTGAAAACATCTCAATCGAGAGGATGAACCAACCGCACTTCATTTACGGGAGAAAAGATTGATGCATATAGTTATGCACCAGAAAACACTCGGAACCTGAGTAAACGTTTAACACGTAGCTGTGCTAATTCCTTTAGCGTTATTATTACCGAAAATAACTTTGCATCTGCTGTTCGAGATAGCCAGTTTTGTCACAGCTCCAGCAAGACAACTTCGACTTTTCGTACAAAACAACCGTATTATAACATTGATATATACGCGTGCTCTTTTATTGTTGCTAGGGAACCTTTCATATTCCACCATATTACCATCAGCGTTTAATCATCTAAAAACACAATTTTCCTGAAACCATCTCGGACTAATAATCGATGATTCAGATATCATAGCATTAAATGCAGAGGAAACAGAAAAATGGCCGATGGTCTAAACGACCAAAAGTTTGATGATAAAGAAAGGAGTGTTAGGAACGCTCGATAGAAAATTGGGTAATGAAAAACAGATTGAGCTACCCATGAAGGAGACCAAGGACAAATACAAGGACCAAACCCTATATTCAAAGGATTCAGGTAATTCTGGATCCTTTGAAATCTTTAGAGAATATCTTGCTCCGAAGTCATGTTAAAATCTTGCGGAAAATCTTTCTCCATCAACCATCGAACTTAGAAATTCCAAAAATATCATCACCAATATCTTCGATATTTCTGAGGATATTTTCATAAATATTCTCGTCCGAAATTATATACCTCCTCGTACTTCCTGTGTATCATTATATTGGAAACATTCAATAGAAAATTTAGTACCAAAAAGCAGATTATGCGAAACTAGGAAGAAAGCCGTGGACAAATCACAAAGAATAAGTTTGACTTCAAAGAATCCAAATGATTCAATGTCTGCTAAAGTCTTTTGTGAATATCTTGATCCTTACTCTAAACCCTTGCAGATAATAGTTTCTATCATCCTCTGATCTTAGATATTCCGAGATATGATCGTATCTTTCATTATAAATATCCTCCATATTTCTGGAGATATTTTTATAACTATTCTTATCTGAAATCATTAATCTCTTCGTGCTATCAGTATTACATCATATAGAAACTGTTAGTTTTTATATTTTGTAAACTTTCGAGCTTAAAATATGAATGTTATTGAAGTAATATTGGGAACTGATGCATGAGTTAGTATAATATAATGACACTTGATCAACGTGATTATATTACAGTAAGTCATGCTGAGTTTCTAAATGGAACATGATGATTCACAGATTATAACGTCATCATGTGCCATGTTACATAACTCTTTCATTCTGCTTAACTTCTGAACATATCAAGAAAATATATTCTTGATAGTTCTATTCTCAGTGATTCAAGTAATTGTACAAAACAAATCGTGCTACTACCTTTCCTTTCTACCTTGTATAATATGATAATTCGAAACTCCATACTTATGAATTCTGGACCATTACTTGAGAAAAGTAAACAAAAGCATGAAGCTCCGAAATAGAAAGGGGGTATGAATCGCAGCAAATAAGAGGGCGCATTAACTGTGAATGACAATAGTTATAGGAGACAGGAGCAGGGACATTGAAATATAAGGGAAGATATAAAATCCAACAACAGCGTAGAAGCTACAAACCGTGTATATCAATGTTTATCGCAACATAAAGACACGGGAGAATTAAAAACACTATAACCCCAAGTGCGAAGTAGAAGAAAGCAGATTCCTCTGGTGGAAGTTGGAAAAGGAGAATGATTGATGTAAAAGTAAGGATAAGGACAAGGATCAGAACTAGATTAAGCATTTTCACAATATTTTGGATGTATGAACTAAGAAAGAAAGTATAGGAATGGTGAGAATAATGGAACGGAAGAGTTTAATTTATAATGGAAATATCAGGTAGAGTAATCGAGGCAGATCACCGTATTTAATTATAGAGATCTTAATCTCCTTATTCGCCGAAGAATCAAATCTCTCAGATTTCGAAGATTTTCTTTAAATCCCTTGAATTCCGGAATTCAATCGCGACTACGTCAAAAGTTATGGAAAATCTCCATCTCTTTATCTCGATCTTTTGTGATAGCTTCATTCATACGCTTCGATTAATTGAATCGTTTTATCCATATTACTCAATGATGATAAAACTCTATTTATCAACTCATATACGTCATGAAAACATTTTTATAGTTAACCATGACCACCTCACTCAAATTTCGGGACGAAATTTCTTTAACGGGTAGGTACTGTGATGACCCGGGAATTTCCGACCAAATTTAAACTTAATCTTTATAGAATTCTGACACGATAAGCAAAGTCTGTAATGTTAAGGTCTCAAAAAGCTTTGAACTATGTTCTTGTATACAATTGACCTTGACCATTCCTGACGATTCACGAACAGTAGTTGTAAATAAATATGTAAATATATATATATATAAATATATATCAATATAAGTAGATATATAATATTTTGAATCAATAAAATATACCTTAATCAATTTGAAATTTAAAATGTAAATTAATGAACAGAGTAATTAGATTAGTAATAAAATGAATATATAATATTAGCATGAACTTATGTGACGACCCGGAAATTTCTGACTAAATTTAAACTTTATCTTTATATTATTCTGACACGATAAGCAATGTTTGTTAAGTTAAAAAGGATTTTAAACTATATTTATACATTCATTTAAACCTCGACCAAATTCCAATGATTCACGAACCATTAAATGAACATATATGAATATGTATGTATATGTGTATATGTTATAAATTGAAAATGTTAACAAAGTATTTAAATGTATAATGCTTTATATGAATGTATTTGTTTCAATATGATTATCGACAAAATTAAAAAATATATATATTAAATGATTGAATTATCAGAAACATTGAATTATGATTACAAGTCTCTGTTGAGAGGTCCACTATGATTTGAGAAAATCTATTCCTCTTAACAATATTCGGAATAATTTGTAAAGCTATAAAAATAAAAAGTGTCATTTACGAAAGTTAGACAAAAGCTAGTGGAGAATTGGTTTCCATAATATTCTATTAATCTATTTTCAAACGTACAAAAACGTTTTCAGTTTAAAAAGAACTTTATTATTAAAACGTATATAACTTTTATAAATATCTAGAATCACTTTTGACAACTCATTACTTAACCAGTATAATAAATATAACGATATTTATATTTTATTTCATTAAATATATATAACGATTTAAATTAATATTATATATATTTATACGCGTATTATACATACATAGTTTTTATACTTTTACTATACTTTAACTTTACCTTTACTTTACTTTTACTTTACTTTAACTTTAATAATTCACTTTAATAATTCATACTTTAATAATTCACTTTAATAATTCATACTTTAATAATTCACTTTAATAATTCATACTTTAATAATTCACTTTAATAATTCATACTTTAATAAATCACTTTAATAATTCATACTTTAATAATTCACTTTAATAATTCAAAAATCTATTATAAATAGAATTCAATAGGTTTCATTATTTCATAGAAACTTGAAAATATATTTCTCTAAACTCTCTCAATCGATTTACATATATATATATATATATATATATATATATATATATATATATATATATATATACATATATATATATATATATATACATATATATATATATATATATATATATATACATATATATATATATATATATATACATATATATATATATATATACATATATATATATATATATATTTGCTCTGTATTATTTCAAGATATTATTAGTATACATAAAATATTACGACGGAGTGATGTCCGAGTGTTTTCAAAATAGTTTTTTAATGAGTCGAAGCTAAGGAAATTATGGGTTATAGCTATGGAGGTGATGGGTATGGTTCATGGGTATGCTCGTGAGGTCAATCTAGTGTGTATCATCTCCGTTGCGTCTACGTACTTTCCTGTAATATTGAATCTCAATATTGATACGTGAGCACTCATAACTTAACTTTTATATATCAATAGTGTATCCCTGACTAGTGCTCGAGTATATAGGATTATGCATGCTTGTACATTCGATATTGTCCTTAGATAGGTTTGTTGAATCCTGAATTAGATACATATGCTACTGAGATAGGGTATATGATATGCATGTCATTGGAAAGCTAGCGAAAAATTAAGAACTTTTCATTTAGATATCGAATGGTTTCGATGAACGGATTTGAAGTTATATTCAACTGAATTTTAGTATTATTGTTAAAATGATTATTATTACTATCGTCGTTATTATTTTAATAGAAATATCATTGTTATTATAAAATATCATTATTACTATTATGTTAGTATTATCATTTTATCATAATAACATTTTTAGTAAATATAAATATTGTTATTTTTTTATAGAATAATAATAATTATTATTACAAAATAATACAACTTTTACTTATTATTATTATTATGATCAATATTATTTTATCAAATAAATAGGGGATACAAAGATATTTTTCACCACGCGTAATATAATTACATTAATAATACTTACCACTATAGTTTTACGATATTAAGTGAACTTTATAAATTTTACTACTTAAGATATATAAAAGTATATTTTATCATATATAAACGTTAATATAAATTTTTATTAATAAATGACTTTTATTATTATAAAATCTAATAAATATATTTAAATATATAAAACGACTATAGTTAAGTTATATAATAAACACGTATAAATTTTAGAAATCATTTTGGGTTAAGTTGACTTTTGCATATTAGTCTCGAGCATTAGGATTGTGGTACACTATGACTTGACCAAAAATTGTTAGACAAATATTGACCAACATATAAATATATATAATTAATATAGGTTCATGAATCCGAGGCCAACCTTGCACTTGTTAAATGACGTTATATGTATTTTTACTACGAAATACAGTATGGTGAGTTTCATTTGCTCCATTTTTAATTGCTTTTGCAATATATATTTTTGGGCTGAGAATACATGCGCTATTTTATAAATGTTTTACGAAATAGGCACAAGTACTAAAACTAATTCTATGTGGGTTTAAACCAGAAATATACCCTTAGCTTGGTAACATTAAACTACTTTTCTATGTACGGTAGGCGCGAATTCTAAAGATAGATCTATTGGGCCTGACAAACCCCATTCTGACTATGGGATGCTTTAGTACTTCGAGGTTATTTTAAACACACCTGATCTGGTGTACTTCAGAGGGTAAAACATGAACGTTAAGGCTTGTTACCGGGTGCCTACAACTTATAGAATACTTTTATACACTTGCGAGTGTACATATATTTATAAACGGAAATCTTGTGGTCTATTAATATATTGAAATGATTGTTATGATAAACCTATGAACTCACCAACCTTTTGGTTGACACTTTAAAGCATGTTTATTCTCAGGTATTAAAGAAATCTTCCGCTGTCCATTAGCTCATTTTAAGGATATTACTTGGAGTCATTCATGGCATATTTTGAAAGACGTTGCATTCGAGTCATTGAGTTCATCAAGATTATTATTATGTCAATTATAGTTGGATGTATTATGAAATGGTGTGCATGCCGTCAACTTTCGTTGTAAAGAAAGTTTGTCTTTTAAAAACGAATGCAATGTTTGTAAAATGTATCATATAGAGGTCAAATACCTCGCGATGTAATCAACTATTATGAATCGTTTATAATGTATATGAACGGGTCCTTTCAACTTATATAAGATAAAAATATATAAATGATTCTATGAGCAATTATTATGCTGAAACATATATCCAAAATATGTAAGTGTTAAATATTCAATAGGTGTATTTGTATAATATATGATATAATTATTGGATATTACAAAATTAATAAATTGTAATATCAAATGAAATTAAAAGTTAAATGTAACTGATATATTACTATTGACACATTTGATTTATTATGTCATTATTATTATTAACAATATAATTATCAATGTTAATATCATTCTTATTATTAAAAATTATAATTTTTAATATTATGATTATTATAAGTATTAGCATTATTATTATTATCTCTATTATTATTCTTATGATTATCTTTATCAATATTATTATTATTATTATTATTATTATTATTATTATTATTATTATTATTATTATTATCATTAGTTATGTTAGGAAATAATACAAACTATTAATATTATCAATAATAATATAAATTATCATTTTTATTTATAATTATTATCAATATAGTTATTACTAATATGTTTTTTTTATATAATATTAACTATATAATTAAACTTAAAAATCGTACAATTTAGTTAGCTGTATCCATCATCAAACTGTTCTATATTCTCTATCTTGTCTCCAAGTGATTTAAAGGTCGTGAGGTAATTAACAGATACCAACAAAAATCTGTTTACAATCCTTTTTCTCTTTTATTTTTTTTATAAAATTCACTACCTGCTCTATATCCAGTCGATCCTTTCTCAGATATAAACAAAACAATTACTTTCACATTTACAACCAGTAAATCAAAATTCTACCCTCAACAACAAATTACAACAGTCTGTGAGATTGGATATCTGTTAGGGTTTTTTTTTATATATAAACAGCTCGTCATTCTGTATCTTTATTTTTTTGGCCAAATTTCGAATTTGAAGCTATTTTCAAAATGTAATTATGCAGAGTTGTTAGGAATTATCCATTAAAACTATCTGTAAAGTCTCAAACTCCAATTCTTTCAATTGATTACAAATTCTTGAGTCAAAGTTTTATTTCAAAAAGTCAACATATTTGTTCATCATGAAATTCGAACTTGCTTTGATGTTTTAAGTCCAATTGATGATTCCTTTAGTTTTTATAAACAGTTTATAAACTATGTTGTGTTATATACTTTTGCTATAATGCAATAAATATCGAATTTCAATTTATTTTTTTTTTGTTTTTATGCTCGACGAATAGCAGCCTGTTCTGGGTTGTATGTATATTTTTTTTTTCAAACTAATTAATCACAAATAAGAGTTTATATGATGGATGTTAAGTCTTAAAGTGATATGGTAATTCACGGCTGTGTTTTTTTGTTGGTTTAATCGATTAGAATGACGAAGATGAAGATGCATAAACAGAAAATGGTTTATATTTATTAAAAATGGTAATATAACAGAAAGTGGGCAATAGCCCAGACGGTCTGAGGTGTTGACGGGTTTAGGAGAGGTCTAAAGTTCGATTCCGGGTGGTGACATATTTTTTTTAGAGCGTGTCTTCAAAGGTTGTAATTATATTCTTTATTATTATTATTATTATTATTATTATTATTATTATTATTATTATTATTATTATTATTATTATGATTATTAATATCAATACTGAATTGTTTAAAAGGTTATTAATAATATTGTTAAGAACATAAAAATCTAAGTACACTTATTATTATTATATTTTTTTTTAGTTTACTATTATTATGATTAAGTGTTACTAAAAATTATTAAAGTGTTAAATTCTTATTAATATGATTTCTAATAGGTTTAAAATGTAAGAATAACATAATATTGATTAATTTCTTATCCTCTTAGAGGTAACAATTTGGATTAAGAAGTATTAGTATAATGATAGTATTAAGAGTAATATGATGATGGTCATAATCATTAAAATATTAATTATAAAGTTAATTACAAGTATAAGTTATTAAGATATATATAAATATATATGAGGAAACTAACAATTAAATTATGATTAAACGATATAATTATTATTATCATTACTACCTGTATTATAATCATTATTAGTATTATAATTATCATTAAAAATACCATAGTTATTATTATTATCGTTATAAGTATTATTATTTAGGTTTTCATAAGTATTATTATGTAGTTACTAAAATCATTATCATAATTAGCAGTAACAATAAAAATTAATTTTTTTTTTACATTCACTATCATTAATATTATTACTAATAGAACTAATAGAACTATTAACATAATCATCTTATTAATAAAATTAAGTATTATAAACCTTTTTATCACTAATAATATTATTTTTGGTATTATTATAACTACTGTTATTAATATACAAACAATATATTTAATACATTTAACATAACAAAAATTTATAAAGTGAATAAGTGAATATATATATATATATATATATATATATATATATATATATATATATATATATATATATATATATATATATATATATATATATAATATAAAAATGATATAACTAATAAATTGATATATATATATATATATATATATATATATATATAGATATAACTAATAAATTGATATATATATATATATATATATATATATATATATATATATATATATTTGTCCGATTACAATTATATATATTAATAAATATACAAATGATATAGGTTCGTGAATCCGAGGCCAACCCTGCATTGTTCAATATCGTCATATGTATTTTTACTACAAAATAAATGATGGTGAGTTTCATTTGCTCCCTTTTTACTCATTATATTTTTGGGCTGAGAATACATGCAAATGCTTTATTAACTGTTTTACAATATTTATATGCGTGAGTTTCATTACTCCCTTTTTAAATGATTTTGCAATATATATTTTTGGGACTGAGAATACATGCGCTGCTTTTATAAATGTTTTACGGAATAGACACAAGTAATTAAAACTGCATGATATGGTTGAATGATCGAAATCGAATATGCCCCTTTTTATTAAGTCTGGTAATCTAAGAATTAGGGAACAGACACCCTAATTGACGCGAATCCTAAAGATAGATCTATCGGGCCCAACAAGCCCCATCCAAAGTATCGGATGCTTTAGTACTTCGAAATTTATATCATGTCCGAAGGAGGATCCCGGAATGATGAGGATATTCTTATATGCATATTGTAATGTCGGTTACCAGGTATTCAATTCATATGAATGATATTTTGTCTCTATGCATGGGACGTATGTTTATGAGAAATGGAAATATGAAATCTTGTGGTCTATTAAAATTATGAAATGATTATTTATGTTAAACTAACGAACTCACCAACCTTTTGGTTGACACTTTAAAGCATGTTTATTCTCAGGTACGAAAGAAATCTTCCGCTGTGCATTTGCTCATATTAAAGATATTATTTGGAGTCATTCATGACATATTTCAAAAGACGTTGCATTCGAGTCGTTGAGTTCATCAAGATTATTATTAAGTCAATTATAGTAAGATATATTACGAAATGGTATGCATGTGGTCAACTTTCGATGTAAATGAAAGATTGTCTTTTCAAAAACGAATGCAATGTTTGTAAAATGTATCATATAGAGGTCAAGTACCTCGCGATGTAAACAACTGTTATGATTCATTTATAATCGATATGGACTTCATTCGGATGGATTAGGACGGGTCTTTACACCATGCTTGTATGATATTATGTAAAAACTGCATTCAAGAAACTTATTTTTGATGTAATATATTCTTATTGTAAACCATTATGTAATGGTCGTGTGTAAACGGTATATTTTAGATTATCATTATTTGATAATCTACGTAATGCTTTTTAAACCTTTATAGATAAAATAAAGGTTATGGTTGTTTTAAAAATGAATGCAGTCTTTGAAAAACGTCTCATATAGAGGTCAAAACCTCGCGACGAAATCAATTAATATGGAACGTTTATAATCAATATGAACGGGACATTTCAGTTGGTATCCGAGCGTTGGTCTTAGAGAACCATAAAATTGCATTAGTGTGTCTTACCGAGTTTGTTAGGATGCATTAGTGAGTCTGGACTTCGATCGTGTTTTTCTTCAAAAACGATTGCTTAACATTTTTTTTGTTGGAAATTATATATTATTAACATGTAAATATTATGTGATATATTAATCTCTTAACGTGTTTGATATTGTGTGATAGATGTCTACCTCTAGTACAAATCTCATTGATTCACCTAATAATAATGAAGAGTCGAATATATTTTGGGAAGATTCACAAATTCCCGAAGAGGAACCGGAAGAGGAGGAACCGGAAGAGGAGGAACTGGAAGAAGAGGAACCAGAAGAGGATGAATCGAAAGAGGAGGAACCAGAAGAAGAGGTTCTGGAGGAAGAAATATTGATACCTATAGTAAATCGATTAAATAAAAGAAAATCCTCAACCAACGGACCAAAGTTAATAATGGTCAATAGTGTTTCCGCCGAGGAAGCAAAATATTGGGAAGATTACCAATTTTCCGATGAATCGGATCCCGATGAGGATTCCGATGATGTTATAGAAATTACCTCGACCCAATTTAATAAAGTGAAAGAAAATAATAAGGGAAAAGGTATAAAAATAGAGAAACCCGATTCCAACCCCGATGAACTTTATATGTATCGACAACATCCGTATTTCCTAAAATGTAACAATGACCCGGGAACCTCTAAACCACCAGGTTTTTCTAAACCATTATGGAAAACGACGGCTCGTATTAGAGGAACACCATATATTCCTAGAAAATTAGGAAAACGAACCAAGTCCGAAGAAGAAGAAACGAGTGATTCAGATTAGAAGGTTGTAATCATGTTGTGTATTATATGTATTGTAGTGTGCTTGTACTTTTATGTTCTATGTAAAAATTGCTTGTATTGTTTGTTAATTATCTTTTACGAATCTAATCCTTGTCTATTTTACAGTATAAAAACAAAATGGATGTTAAGGGTAGACAACCGAATATTTTAGAAGACCTACCAGAGGATATGATTGAGGAAATCTTGTCTAGAGTTGGTCAGAATTCATCAGCACATTTAGTTATGGCGAAATTAACTTGTCAAACATTTGAAAGACTTTCCAGAAATGCCTTAGTTTATAAAAGGCTTTCCTTTGATAGGTGGGGTATATCACATTGGGGAGACCGTAAGTTACGCCGTGTTTTATTTAAAGCGTTAAATGCGAGGAACCCAAATGCAATTTTACGCTACGGGTTAAGAACCTATTTTGACTCAACATATCCCAACATAGGATTTCGTGAATTAGAAAGAGCTTCTAACATGCAACATAAAGAAGCATGTTATGCTTACGGGTTAGTGATGTTCGCTTCTTACCAAAGTAAGAAAAAGAACATTGGATTGCAACTTTTAAATAAAACCTTCCCACAAGTGACGGATTTAGTAGTTGGGGTGAGAAACAAGGTTTTTAAATTATTACGGGGCTGTTGGACATTACGAAACCCTCGTCCTTTTGACGACATTACAACATGCTGCCTAGCCAATGGTCATAACGGTTATTTTCCACAAGACCAAGGATGGGAAGTCGTCTTAGTAAAACCAGAATGCATGACTTGTTTATGGACTTATGAATTGCGTGTCTTTATTTCCTTTGCTGAACAACTTGCGTATTAACTAGATTTATCTTCAAAACTATCCTGTATCATAGTGTACTATATTTCATGTTATATGTAATATAGCGAAGTTGTAAGTTTGAAGAATATTTGTATGTGATATATTATTATAATCAGATTTTCATATGGAATTGTAGTAGTTGAATTGTATATTAGCTACTAAGTATGAACTTAACGGGTAGGTAGTACCCGAATTTAAACTTATAAAACGCTAATATAAAGAAAAAGCTTTTATAAATGAGTTCATATTATGCTACAAAATACTATTGACTACTTTTAATATTCTGTATGATTAACTCGATTCAGTTGGCTATTTTGAAGGAAATGGCACCGACTACTCGACACACCATGAATATGAGCGAAGAGGAATTTCGTACCTTTCTTGCTGCAAACATAGCCGCAGTACAGGCTGCGCTACATACCAACAATAACTCTAAATCTAGCAATGCAGCTAACGGTGCAAGAAATCGTGTAGGATGCTCCTACAAAGAATTCACTGCCTGCAAACCTTTGGAATTTGATGGAACCGAAGGACCAATTAGATTGAAACGGTGGACCGAGAAAGTTGAATCGGTGTTTGCCATAAGTAAGTGTACTGAAGAGGACAAAGTTAAGTATGCTACGCATACCTTTACAGGTACTGCGTTAACGTGGTGGAACACCTATCTTGAACAGGTAGGACAAAATGCTGCTTACGCACTACCGTGGTCGGCATTCAAGCAATTGATGAACGAGCAGTACCGTCCTAGAAATGAAGTCAATAAACTCAAGGCAGAACTTAGAGAGTTACGAACACAAGGGTTTGACGTTACCACATATGAACAACGATTCACAGAGTTGTGCCTATTGTGTCCGGGAGCATTCGAAGATGAAGAAGAGAAGATCGACGCATTTGTAAAAGGGTTACCAGTAAGGATTCAAGAAGATGTGAGTTCACACGAGCCCGCTTCTATACAGAAGGCAAGTCGAATGGCTCATAAACTCATAAATCAGATTGAGGGAAGAATTAAAGAGTAGGCGGCCGAAGAAGCTAACACGAAACAACTCAAGAAGAAGTGGGAGGAAAACGGTGACAAGAGTCACCAGTACAACAACAACAACAATTACAACCACAATCGCAACAACTATCCCAACAACCGCAACAACAATCGCAACAATAACCGCAATCCTAACAATAACTGCAACAAACATCCCAACAACAACAACAACAACTACAATAACCGTTTCAACAACAATAACAATCCCAACAACAACCTCAATAACAACAACGGCAACAAAAACCAAAAACAGCCATGTCATAGGTGTGAAGAAAATCATCAGGGGTTTTGCACAACATTTTGCAATAGGTGTAAAAGAAATGGTCATAGCGCGACAAAGTGTGAGGTCTATGGACCAAAGTTTAACAGAACTAAAGGAACAAATAATGTCGGAACAAGTAATGCCGAAACGAATAGTGTCGGAGCAAGTAATACCAACACTGTTTGTTATAAATGTGGAAAACCGGGCCACATTATTATAAATTGCCCGAATCAGGGGAATACTAATGGGCAGGGTCGTGGAAGAGTTTTCAATATTAATGCGGCAGAAGCACAGGAAGACCCGAAGCTTGTTACGGGTACGTTTCTTATTGACGATGAATCTGCTTATGTTTTATTTGATTCGGGTGTAGATAGAAGCTATATGAGTAGAGAATTTTGTGCTAAATTAAGTTGCCCATTGACGCCTTTGGATAGTAAATTTTTACTCGAATTAGCAAACGGTAAATTAATTTCAGCAGATAATATATGTCGGGAGAGAGAAATTAAACTGGGGGATGAAACGTTTAAAATTGATTTAATACCAATCGAGTTAGGGAGTTTTGATGTAATAATTGGCATGGACTGGTTGAAAAAGGTGAGAGCAGAGGTCGTTTGTTACAAAAATGTGATTCGCATTATGCGTGAAAAAGGAAAACCTTTAATGGTGTACGGAGAAAAGAACAACACGAAATTAAATCTTATTAGTAGTTTGAAGGCACAAAAACTAATAAGAAAAGGTTGTTACGTCATTCTAGCCCACATCGAGGAAGTTAAACCTGAAGAAAAGAACATCAGTGATGTTTCCGTCGCAAAAGAATTTCCCGATGTATTTCCAAAAGAATTACCGGGATTACCCCCACATCGATCCGTTGAATTTCAAATAGACCTTGTACCAGGAGCTGCACCAATAGCTCATGCTCCATACAGACTTGCACCCAGTGAAATGAAAGAATTACAAAGTCAGTTACAAGAACTTTTAGAGCGTGGTTTCATTCGACCAAGTACATCACCATGGGGAGCTCCTGTTCTGTTTGTCAAGAAGAAAGATGGTACATTCAGGTTGTGTATCGACTATCGAGAGTTGAACAAACTTACCATCAAGAACCGTTACCCATTACCGAGAATCGACGACTTATTTGATCAACTACAAGGCTCTTCGGTTTATTCGAAGATCGATTTACGTTCTGGATATCACCAAATGCGGGTGAAAGAGGATGACATTCCGAAGACTGCTTTTAGGACGCGTTACGGTCATTACGAGTTTATGGTTATGCCGTTTGGATTGATTAACGCACCAGCTGTGTTCATGGACCTCATGAACCGAGTGTGTGGGCCATATCTTGACAAGTTTGTCATTGTTTTCATCGATGACATACTTATTTACTCGAAGAATGATCAAGAGCACGAAGAACATTTGAGAAAAGTGCTAGAGTTGCTGAGAAAAGAAAAAATGTACGCTAAGTTTTCAAAGTGTACATTTTGGTTGGAAGAAGTTCAATTCCTCGGTCACATAGTGAACAAAGAAGGTATTCAGGTGGATCCAGCAAAGATTGAAACCGTTGAAAAGTGGGAAACCCCGAAAACTCCGAAACACATACGCTAGTTTTTAGGACTAGCTGGTTACTACAGAAGGTTCATCCAAGACTTTTCCAGAATAGCAAAACCCTTGACTGCATTAACGCATAAAAGGGAAGAAATTTGAATGGAAAGATGAACAAGAGAAAGGGTTTCAATTGTTAAAGAAAAAGTTAACTACGGCACCTATATTGTCATTACCTGAAGGGAATGATGATTTTGTGATATATTGTGACGCCTCAAAGCAAGGTCTCGGTTGTGTATTAATGCAACGAACGAAAGTAATTGCTTATGCGTCTAGACAATTGAAGATTCACGAACAGAATTATACGACGCATGATTTGGAATTAGGCGCTGTTGTTTTTGCATTAACGAATTGGAGGCACTACTTATATGGGGTCAAAAGTATTATATATACCGACCACAAAAGTCTTCAACACATATTTAATCAGAAACAACTGAATATGAGGCAGCGTAGGTGGATTGAATTGTTGAATGATTACGACTTTGAGATTCGTTACCACCCGGGGAAGGCAAATGTGGTAGCCGAAGCCTTGAGTAGAAAGGACAGAGAACCCATTTGAGTAAAAGCTATGAATATAATGATTCACACTAACGTTACTACTCAAATAAAGGAGGCGCAACAAGGAGTTTTAAAAGAGAGAAATTTAAAGGATGAAATACCCAAAGGATCGGAGAAGCATCTTAATATTCGGGAAGATGGAACCCGGTATAGGGCTGAAAGAATTTGGGTAGCAAAATTTGGAGATATGAGAGAAATGGCACTTAGAGAAGCTCATAAAACCAGATACTCAATACATCCTGAAACGGAGAAGATGTACAAGGATCTCAAGAAACAATTTTGGTGGCCAGGTATGAAAGCCGATGTTGCTAAATACGTAGGGGAATGTTTGACATGTTCTAAGGTCAAAACGGAGCATCAGAAACCATCAGGTCTACTTCAACAACCCAAGATTCCGGAATGGAAATGGGGAAACATTACCATGGATTTCATCACTAAATTGCCAAGGACTGCAAGTGGTTTTGATACTATTTGGGTAATAGTTAATCGTCTCACCAAATCAGCACACTTCCTGCCAATAAGAGAAGATGACAAGATGGAGAAGTTAGCACGACTGTATTTGAAGGAAGTCGTCTCCAGACATGGAATACCAATCTCTATTATCTCTAATAGGGATGGCAGATTTATTTCAAGATTCTGGCAGACATTACAGCAAGCATTAGGAACTCGTCTAGACATGAGTACTGCCTATCATCCACAAATTGATGGGCAGAGCGAAAGGACGATACAAACGCTTGAAGACATGCTACGAGCATGTGTTATTGATTTCGAAAACAGTTGGGATCGACATCTACCGTTAGCAGAATTTTCCTACAACAACAGCTACCATTCAAGCATTGAGATGGCGCCGTTTGAAGCACTTTATGGTAGAAAGTGTAGGCCTCCGATTTGTTGGAGTGAAGTGGGGGATAGACAGATTACGGGTCCGGAGATAATACAAGAAACTACCAAGAAGATCATCCAAATTCAACAACGGTTGAAAACCGCCCAAAGTCGATAAAAGAGCAACGCCAACATTAAAAGAAAAGATATAGAATTTGAAATTGGAGAGATGGTCATGCTTAAGGTTGCACCTTGGAAAGGCGTTGTTCGATTTGGTAAACGAGGGAAATTAAATCCAATGTATATTGGACCATTCAAGATTATTGATCGTGTCGGACCAGTAGCTTACCGACTTGAGTTACCTCAACAACTCGCGGCTGTACATAACACTTTCCACATCTCGAATTTGAAGAAATTTTTTGCTAAAGAAGATCTCACTATTCCATTAGACGAAATTCAAATCAACGAAAAACTTCAATTCATCGAAGAACCCGTCAAAATAATGGATCGTGAGGTTAAAAGACTTGAACAAAACAAGATACCAATTGTTAAGGTGTGAAGACCCGTCCTAATCCATCCGGACGAAGTCCATATCGATTATAAACGATTCACAACAGTTGATTACATCGCGAGATACTTGACCTCTATATGATACATTTTACAAACATTGCATTCGTTTTTGAAAAGACAAACTTTCATTACATCGAAAGTTGACAGGCATGCATACCATTTCATAATATATCCAACTATAATTGACTTGATAATAATCTTGATGAACTCGACGACTCGAATGCAACGTCTTTTGAAATATGCCATGAATGACTCCAAGTAATATCTATAAAATGAGCAAATACATAGCGGAAGATTTCTTTCGTACCTGAGAATAAACATGCTTTAAAGTGTCAACCAAAAGGTTGGTGAGTTCATTAGTTTAACTTAAACAATCGTTTCCATCATTTTAATAGACCACAAGATTTCAGATTTCCATTTCTCATAAACATACGTCCCATGCATAGAGACAAAAATATCATTCATATGGATTGAACACCTGGTAACCGACATTAACAATATTCATATATAAGAATATCCCCATCATTCCGGGATCCTCCTTTGGACATGATATAAATTTCGAAGTACTAAAACATCCGGTACTTTGGATGGGGCTTGTTGGGCCCGATAGATCTATCTTTAGGATTCGCGTCAATTAGGGTGTCTGTTCCCTAATTCTTAGATTACCAGACTTAATAAAAAGGGGCATATTCGACTTCGATAATCCAACCATAGAATGTAGTTTCACGTACTTGTGTCAATTTCGTAAAACAGTTATAAAAGTTGCGCATGTATTCTCAGCCCAAAAATATAAAGGGTAAAAAGGCAAATGAAACTCACGATACTGTATTTTGTAGTAAAAATACATATGACGTCATTGAACAATGCAGGGTTGGCCTCGGATTCACGAACCTATATCAATTGTGTATATATTAATACGTATAATGTAAGTTACAAAATTTCATTTATTAATATGTATTATTTATATATTATAGTTTTGTAGAATTTATTCTAACCTTTATTTTAAAACGTATACTTATATTATATTTTAAGTTATATTTTATATATATATATCGATTTTATGTATATATATCTATAATGATTTACGTTTATATAAATAGTGACATTAATATATTTATATACATATATTTGTGGTTAGTATTGTATTTATGAAATTTTATTAGTTTGTTATGTGAATTATTAATACAATCCTAGTATATACCATAAGTATATATATAGTGTACAAAAGATTTATTTGTTAAAATAATAATTTAGATAATAATGATTTACTAATAATAATAATAATTTTACTAATAATGATAATACTAATAGCAAAAAAAATGAAAATGATAACTGTTAATGATACTAATAATAATAACTCTAAAATAATATTAATACTAATACCATACTTATGTTAATAATAAGGGTTCTAATATTTATAAAATGATAAATGATAATCATAATAATACTAGTAAATATTAATGATGATACTGATAAATATGATATTATTAATTGTAAATGTACTGATGATACTATTATTTATAAACCGGTACAAATTCTAATATTGATGATAATAATATATTTTTATTTCCTTCATAATAATAATAATGATAATCATAATCCTAATGATGATAAAATACTAAAATGATAAGTTTATTACTAATAATAATATTATTAATACCTATCATAATAATAATAGTAATGTCTATAATACTTTCAAATATGATAACAAGTATGATACTAATAATAACAATAACAATAACAATCAAAACAATCACAATAATAATAATAATACTAATAATAATTAATATATAATAACAATAATAAAATTAGAAAAGAAAACTACCTCACATGAAAAGAGTTTCAAAAAAAAAAAAAGAAACTACCGTCCTCTAGACTCGATCTCGTGACCACATGCTCACACGCAAACACTCTCGACCATCCCACCAATTCTGATTCTCTGTACTAATATCGAATTTAAATTTTATATATAAACTGTTTTTCTTCTATTCCTCTTCTTCTCCACAAGTCTCACGGATTCAACAAAACATCAATAACCAAAAAAAAAAAAAAATCAGGGTTCCTTTTAAAGCTTCAAAACATTACAGAAAAAAAATAATTTGGGTTCTAAAATAAAAAAAAAAAAACACTAAAGGCCTACTGCAGCGTCGGTTCTTGGAACAAAACAAAAAAAATTGATTTCGTAATAGATAACATTATAGATAATGTTTATAACATGAAATAGTTTTCTAAACATGTATAAAAACTACTGGAATCGTCAATTTGATCAGAAACATATACACGAACGCGAATTTGTCTCAAGAACAATTGTTGACTTTTTTTAAACTAAACTTTGACTTCAAAATTCAAGATCGATATAAAGATTTGAGAGTTGAGATTTTGCAGATAGATTCAAAGAAAGATTTCTAACCTTTCTGCATTTTTAGATTTTGAAACTTTATTCGAAATTGAATTAAGAGAAAAAAAAATTGGAGCGTGCAGAGAAGAAGAAAAAAAAAATATCGCTGTGCTCTTTAATCCCATTGGATTTCCTTTTTATTTGATTTGCAATTATACATAATCATTTTGTAATAATAGAGATCGGCTGATAAAAAATGGAGAAAATGTCAACACAGGTTCACGAGTTTGGAGCAGGAAAGAAACAAAAAAAATAATAATAATAATAGAGATAAAGGATACAGAGGTCAAGCGTATAATATAGATCCCTACTGTTTTTTTTAATTAATAATAATAATATATAATAACAATACTATTAATATCTAATAATATTAATAAAATTAATAATAATGATAAATATAATATTAATGACAATAATAATTGTAAAAATGATAATGATAATAATAATAATAATAATAATAATAATAATAATAATAATAATAATAATAATAATAATAATAATAATAATACCATACTAATTATGATAATATTAATATTTTATCGATAATAATAATATTAGTAATAATAATCTAATTTATACATCCAATTTCATCTTTATATGATATAAAGTGATATTATGAATACAAATATTGATATTTGACGATACAAATAACATTACTACAACAACTATATTTGTATTTAAATTTAATTTATTAATATCATCTATTATTATGTAATATTTAATAATTATGTAATATGTATTGTAACATATACTGAATATTATATATTTATGCATTTTAATATAAATATATTATAATATTTATTTACATACTAATTATATTATACTTATGTATGTAATTATGAAAAATATAAATGTTTTATATATGTAAGTATTATATATATTTATTAAAATAGTACATTATTTCATCATAGATATATTATAAATTTCTACATATACATAATATAATAATTATGTATAAAATCATATATATATAGTTATATTTATGTATATATGTATACTACCATATATATAAAATCATGTTTTAAATGTTGAGTAGATGATTAATTATGTATATTAAACAATTAACTACAAAGTATAACATTGTACATTTAATATTTTGATAACGTTGGTAAAATATGTTTGAATCATTTATATACAATATACTATATATATTCAAAATGAAAATCTTTAGTTATTAAATGTTATCTTTTATAATAACAAAATTACTTAATAGTTCATTAATACTAATATAATTAGTTTTATATATAATTATTTATATTTACATTCTTAGTTACAATTAAAGGTTCGTGAATCGTCGGAAATAGTTAAAGGTCAAATGTTATCGTGAAATAGTTCAAACATAATGAGACTCGGTTTAATAGACTTTGCTTATCGAGTCGAATCATATAAGATTATGTTTAAATTTGGTCGGAAATTCCCGGGTCATCACAGTACCTACCCGTTAAAGAAATTTCGTCCCGAAATTTGAGTGAGGTCGTCATAGCTAACAATAAATATGTTTTCCTGACGAATATGAGTTGATAACTTGAGTTTTATCATCATTGAGTAATATGGATAAAAATAATTCAATTATTCGAAGAGTGCGAATGAAGCTATTCACAAAAGGATGAAATGAGAAACAAAGATTTGTTTTTAACTTTTGACGTAGTCAGGTTTAAATTTAGAAAATAAGGCGCGTCTTAACTTTTGACATTGCCTTGGTTGAATTCCGGAATTTAAGGGATTTAAAGAAAATCTTGAAGATCTATAAAATCTGATTCTTCGGGATTTATGGAAATTAAGATCTCTTTAATTAAATACGGTGATCTGCCCCGATTACTACGTCTGATATTTCCAGTATAAATTAAGCTCTTCCTTTCCATTATTCTCACAATTCTTATACTTTCTTTCTTAGTTCATACATCCAAAAGATTCTGAAAATGATTAATCCAGTTCTGATCCTTGTCCTCATCCTTACTATCGCAACAATCATTCTCCTTTTCCAACTTCCACCAGAGGAATCTGCTTTCTTCTACTTCGCCCTCGGGATTATAATGTTTTTAATTCTCCCGTGTCTTTATGTTGCGATAAACATTGATATACACGGTTTGTAATTTATGTGTTGTTATCGGACTTTATATTCTCCCTTATATTTCAAAGCTCTATGCTTTTGTTTTCTCTTCCCGACTTCAAGTCAAGCGAATAATGGTCCAGAATTTATAGATATAGAGTTTCGAATGATTATAATGTTCTAAGCATGAAGGAACGTGATAGCACGATTTGATTTTCAAATTTATCAACATCACGGAAGATAGAACCATCAAGAATACATTTTCTTGATTTGTTACGGAGTTAAGTAGGATGAAAGAGTTATGTAACATGGCACATGATGACGTTATGATCTGTGAATCATCACGTTTCATTTAGAAACTCAGCATGACTTACTGTAATATAATCACGTTGATCAAGTGTCATTATATTATACTAACTCATGCATCAGTTCCCATCATTACTACAATAACATTCATATTTTAAGCTTGAAAATTTACAGAATATAGAAACTAACAGTTTCTATATGATGTAATACTGATAGCACGAAAAGATTAATGATTTCAGATAAGAATAGTTATAAAAATATCTCCAGAAATATGGAGGATATTTATAATGAAAGGTACGATAATATCTCAGAATATCTAAGATCAGAGGATGATAGAAACTATTGTCTGCAAGGGTTTAGAGTAAGGAGCAAGTTATTCACTATAGACTTTAGCAGACATTGAATTATTTGGATTCTTTGAAGTCAAACTTATTCTTTGTGATTTATCCACGGCTTTCTTCATAGTTTCGCATAATCTGCTTTTCGGTACTATATTTTCTATTGAATGTTTCCAATATATTGATACACAGGAAGCACGAAGAGGTATATAATTTCGGACGAGAATATTTATGAAAATATCCTCAGAAATATCAAAGATATTGATGATGATATTTTGGAATTTCTAAGTTCGACGGTTGATGGAGAAAGATTTTCCGCAAGATTTTAACATGACTTCGGAGCAAGATATTCTCTAAAGATTTCAACGGATCCAGAATTACCTGAATCCTTTGAATATAGGATTTGGTCCTTGTATTTGTCCTTGGTCTCCTTCATGGGTAACTCAATCTGTTTTTCAATACCCAATTTTCTATCGAGCGTTCCTAACACTCCTTTCTTTATCATCAAACTTTTGTCCGTTTAGACCATCTACCATTTTTCTGTTTCCTCTGCATTTAATGCTATGATATCTGAATCATCGGTTATTAATCCGAGGTGGTTTCAGGAGAATTGTGTTTTTAGATGATTAAACGCTGATGGTAATATGATGGAATATGAAAGGTTACCTGGTAACAATAAAAGAGCACGCGTATATATAAACGTTATAATAAGGTTGTTTCGTACGAAAAGTCGAAGTTGACTTGTTGGAGTTGTGACAAAATTGGCTAATTTTGAAAAGGGATCGCAAAGTTGTTTTTGTTAATAAATGCCAAAGGATCTGACGCGGCTACGTGTTGAACTTTTACTCAATTGCCGAGAGTTTCTCAGGTGCATAACTATATGCATAAATCTTTCCTTCCGTAGATGAAGTGCGGTTGATTCATCCTATCGATTGAGGTGTTTTCAAGAATCATGAAAGGTTTGAACGCAGAATGTAATCGTGAAGATACAAATGAGGTTTAAGACGAAATCAAGTGGCAAACTTGAAGAATTGTTTAGTTTCATATGTTATATTCAATATTTTAATTCATTTTAATTGTCCAATGTTATTAGTCCACAGTCGATAGTCCACAGTTGACAGTGCAATCATTCATATATAGTTTAATATATAATATTTGAATTAATTAATACGTATCGTGACCCGTGTACATGTCTCAGACTCGATCACAACTCAAAGTATATATATTATTATAGAATCAACCTCAACCCTGTATAGAGAACTCGATCATTACTGCATATAGAGTGTCTATGGTGATTCCAAATAATATATATAGATGTGTCGATATGATATGTCAAAACCTTGTATACGTGTCCCGATATTTAAAGTGCGTAAAATAAATAACAGAAATTAAATGACGATAAATAAAGTGCGTAAAGTAAATAACAGAAATTAAATGACAATAAATAAAATTGCGAGAATATAAATTGCGATAAAATAAATTGCGATAAATAAATTGCGATAAATAAAATGTAATACGGAATTAACAGTTAGCTAGGAACAGTTAGCTAGGATTTTGTTAGCGTGGTTTCTTAATAAAATTTAATATTGTTAATTAGTCTGTTTCTAATCAATTTTTATTGTGTCCATTATTTCTTCATTATGCCACTTGTTGGATTCTGATAGGTCAAAATTCAAATATGAAATTGAATTTGAATGAAAATAGTTATTCTTTGGTGAACGGATAAGTATCCCGGTGGTTGTAAATAGGATAGTGAATAACTGTTGAATCAGATTCGAAGAATATACAGTGTAACTTATTAATGTGAAATTTAAATATTCCTCGGGTATTACCTACCCGTTAAAATATTTTTATTATTAACAGTTTGTACAAAAGAATTTTTAATTACAATCTTTATGAAAACATATATACATATATATTTTCTTCAGATGTAATCATGAATTTAATGAGTTAACATGATATTAAACTCATTTAGTTTTCAGTTGGAACTAGAATAAATAATCTCTAAAACATTAGAGATTACATAATCACCATGTCGAACGAAGATAACTGATGTAGAATGTCATGTAGAATGATGATTATACTCGAGGTATAGATTGAGATGTTGAGGCATGTGATATTGAAATTTGGGTTGTTGGTGGTACCGTTGGTGCCGGTGATTTGGATGAAGCTGGTACGTTTTGCACCATATTTTCCAAGACTACAACTTATGCGCGAAGTTCGTTAACTTCTTCTATTACACCGGGATGATTGTCGGTTCGGACGAGCGGATGAATGAGGTTTAGAATCTGAGATAGTATATGATCGTGATGAGATACTTTGGAAATGAGAGAGAAAATGGTGTCTCGAACAGGTTCGCCGGTAAACGTTTTAGGTCCATTGTCAAGAGGTGAATTTGGTTAGTGGAAATGATCGCCTTCTTCGCGTTTCCATTGATTAAGTCGACTACGAACCCATCTCCAATTCATTCAGAATAGATGATGGCTAATTGATCGATTCATTCCGGTTACTCTGCTTTCGGAGCTCGAGTGAAAATCCATATCGAAATAGCTGTCGGAATAACTATCGAAATAGCTATCGAAATCAGATGGACTCGAACTGGTTGAGGGATTCATCTCGTACGATCAGATGAAGGATTTTCGATAAGAAATAGATTATAGGATGTAGATTAGTACCCTGCAATACATAATTTACATATGCATATATAATACTAAAATCCCATAAGCTACGGAGGAATCTACGGAAGCTGTCAGGCAAAGGTAACAATAACAGATACGCTAAGATATGAATTTAACTATACACTGTCTATGCAATAAAGGCAGTAAGACGTGTCTTAGACTTTAAGGATGGTAAGCAAATAATTTTTCGACACTAAATGATAAGCAAAACTTTTGACATGCAAACACGGTCGAAGTCCAGACTCATTAATGCATTCTAACGACTATCAGTTAGACTCACTAATGCAAGACCTGGTTCGCTAAGACCACCGCTCTGATACCAACTGTGAAGACCCGTCCTAATCCATCCGGACGAAGTCCATATCGATTATAAACGATTCACAACAGTTGATTACATCGCGAGATACTTGACCTCTATATGATACATTTTACAAACATTGCATTCGTTTTTGAAAAGACAAACTTTCATTACATCGAAAGTTGACAGGCATGCATACCATTTCATAATATATCCAACTATAATTGACTTGATAATAATCTTGATGAACTCGATGACTCGAATGCAACGTCTTTTGAAATATGCCATGAATGACTCCAAGTAATATCTATAAAATGAGCAAATACATAGCGGAAGATTTCTTTCGTACCTGAGAATAAACATGCTTTAAAGTGTCAACCAAAAGGTTGGTGAGTTCATTAGTTTAACTTAAACAATCGTTTCCATCATTTTAATAGACCACAAGATTTCAGATTTCCATTTCTCATAAACATACGTCCCATGCATAGAGACAAAAATATCATTCATATGGATTGAACACCTGGTAACCGACATTAACAATATTCATATATAAGAATATCCCCATCATTCCGGGATCCTCCTTCGGACATGATATAAATTTCGAAGTACTAAAACATCCGGTACTTTGGATGGGGCTTGTTGGGCCCGATAGATCTATCTTTAGGATTCGCGTCAATTAGGGTGTCTGTTCCCTAATTCTTAGATTACCAGACTTAATAAAAAGGGGCATATTCGACTTCGATAATCCAACCATAGAATGTAGTTTCACGTACTTGTGTCAATTTCGTAAAACAGTTATAAAAGTTGCGCATGTATTCTCAGCCCAAAAATATAAAGGGTAAAAAGGCAAATGAAACTCACGATACTGTATTTTGTAGTAAAAATACATATGACGTCATTGAACAATGCAGGGTTGGCCTCGGATTCACGAACCTATATCAATTGTGTATATATTAATACGTATAATGTAAGTTACAAAATTTCATTTATTAATATGTATTATTTATATATTATAGTTTTGTAGAATTTATTCTAACCTTTATTTTAAAACGTATACTTATATTATATTTTAAGTTATATTTTATATATATATATCGATTTTATGTATATATATCTATAATGATTTACGTTTATATAAATAGTGACATTAATATATTTATATACATATATTTGTGGTTAGTATTGTATTTATGAAATTTTATTAGTTTGTTATGTGAATTATTAATACAATCCTAGTATATACCATAAGTATATATATAGTGTACAAAAGATTTATTTGTTAAAATAATAATTTAGATAATAATGATTTACTAATAATAATAATAATTTTACTAATAATGATAATACTAATAGCAAAAAAAATGAAAATGATAACTGTTAATGATACTAATAATAATAACTCTAAAATAATATTAATACTAATACCATACTTATGTTAATAATAAGGGTTCTAATATTTATAAAATGAGAAATGATAATCATAATAATACTAGTAAATATTAATGATGATACTGATAAATATGATATTATTAATTGTAAATGTACTGATGATACTATTATTTATAAACCGGTACAAATTCTAATATTGATGATAATAATATATTTTTATTTCCTTCATAATAATAATAATGATAATCATAATCCTAATGATGATAAAATACTAAAATGATAAGTTTATTACTAATAATAATATTATTAATACCTATCATAATAATAATAGTAATGTCTATAATACTTTCAAATATGATAACAAGTATGATACTAATAATAACAATAACAATAACAATCAAAACAATCACAATAATAATAATAATACTAATAATAATTAATATATAATAACAATAATAAAATTAGAAAAGAAAACTACCTCACATGAAAAGAGTTTCAAAAAAAAAAAAGAAACTACCGTCCTCTGGACTCGATCTCGTGACCACATGCTCACACGCAAACACTCTCGACCATCCCACCAATTCTGATTCTCTGTACTAATATCGAATTTAAATTTTATATATAAACTGTTTTTCTTCTATTCCTCTTCTTCTCCACAAGTCTCACGGATTCAACAAAACATCAATAACCAAAAAAAAAAAAAAAAAATCAGGGTTCCTTTTAAAGCTTCAAAACATTACAGAAAAAAAATAATTTGGGTTCTAAAATAAAAAAAAAAAAACACTAAAGGCCTACTGCAGCGTCGGTTCTTGGAACAAAACAAAAAAAATTGATTTCGTAATAGATAACATTATAGATAATGTTTATAACACGAAATAGTTTTCTAAACATGTATAAAAACTACTGGAATCGTCAATTTGATCAGAAACATATACACGAACGCGAATTTGTCTCAAGAACAATTGTTGACTTTTTTTAAACTAAACTTTGACTTCAAAATTCAAGATCGATATAAAGATTTGAGAGTTGAGATTTTGCAGATAGATTCAAAGAAAGATTTCTAACCTTTCTGCATTTTTAGATTTTGAAACTTTATTCGAAATTGAATTAAGAGAAAAAAAAATTGGAGCGTGCAGAGAAGAAGAAAAAAAAAATATCGCTGTGCTCTTTAATCCCATTGGATTTCCTTTTTATTTGATTTGCAATTATACATAATCATTTTGTAATAATAGAGATCGGCTGATAAAAAATGGAGAAAATGTCAACACAGGTTCACGAGTTTGGAGCAGGAAAGAAACAAAAAAAATAATAATAATAATAATAGAGATAAAGGATACAGAGGTCAAGCGTATAATATAGATCCCTACTGTTTTTTTTAATTAATAATAATAATATATAATAACAATACTATTAATATCTAATAATATTAATAAAATTAATAATAATGATAAATATAATATTAATGATAATAATAATTGTAAAAATGATAATGATAATAATAATAATAATAATAATAATAATAATAATAATAATAATAATAATAATAATAATAATAATAATAATAATAATAATACCATACTAATTATGATAATATTAATATTTTATCGATAATAATAATATTAGTAATAATAATCTAATTTATACATCCAATTTCATCTTTATATGATATAAAGTGATATTATGAATACAAATATTGATATTTGACGATACAAATAACATTACTACAACAACTATATTTGTATTTAAATTTAATTTATTAATATCATCTATTATTATGTAATATTTAATAATTATGTAATATGTATTGTAACATATACTGAATATTATATATTTATGCATTTTAATATAAATATATTATAATATTTATTTACATACTAATTATATTATACTTATGTATGTAATTATGAAAAATATAAATGTTTTATATATGTAAGTATTATATATATTTATTAAAATAGTACATTATTTCATCATAGATATATTATAAATTTCTACATATACATAATATAATAATTATGTATAAAATCATATATATATAGTTATATTTATGTATATATGTATACTACCATATATATAAAATCATGTTTTAAATGTTGAGTAGATGATTAATTATGTATATTAAACAATTAACTACAAAGTATAACATTGTACATTTAATATTTTGATAACGTTGGTAAAATATGTTTGAATCATTTATATACAATATACTATATATATTCAAAATGAAAATCTTTAGTTATTAAATGTTATCTTTTATAATAACAAAATTACTTAATAGTTCATTAATACTAATATAATTAGTTTTATATATAATTATTTATATTTACATTCTTAGTTACAATTAAAGGTTCGTGAATCGTCGGAAATAGTTAAAGGTCAAATGTTATCATGAAATAGTTCAAACATAATGAGACTCGGTTTAATAGACTTTGCTTATCGAGTCGAATCATATAAGATTATGTTTAAATTTGGTCGGAAATTCCCGGGTCATCACATAAGGTTCGATGGAATGCTCGTAGAGGACCCGAGTTCACCTGGGAACGAGAATATCAGATGAAGAAGAAATACCCGCACTTATTTCCAGAAGATACGTCAACACCTCCAACTTCTTAAAATTTCGGAACGAAATTTATTTAACGGGTAGGTACTGTAGTGACCCGAACTTTTCCATGTTTATATATATATTAAATGAAATTGATATTTACATGATTAAGTGTTTCCAACATGTTAAGCAATCAAACTTGTTAAGACTTGATTAATTGAAATAGGTTTCATATAGACAATTGACCACCCAAGTTGACCGGTGATTCACGAACGTTAAAACTTGTAAAAACTATACGATGACATATATATAATTATATATATAGTTAAAATGATATTATGATAAGTAAGTATCTCATTAGGTATTTTAACAATTAGTTATATACATAAATTTGTGTTTATTGAATTAAGAAACTCGAAACGATATATATAACGATTATCGTTATAACAACATCTTACTAATTACATATGAATCATATTAAGATATTGTTACACTATTTTTAATCATGATAAATGATAAGTAAACATGTCATTATGTATATTAACAATGAACTACATATGTAAAAACAAGACTACTAACTTAAGGATTTCGAAACGAGACATATATGTAATGATTATCGTTGTAACGACATTTAAATGTATATATATCATATTAATATATATTAATATATCATAATATCATGATAATATAATAATTTAACATCTCATTAGATATAATAAACATTGGGTTAACAACATTTAACAAGATCGTTAACTTAAAGGTTTCAAATCAACATTTACATGTAACGACTAACAATGACTTAACGACTCAGTTAAAATGTATATACATGTAGTGTTTTAATATGTATTCATACACTTTTGAAAGACTTCAAGACACTTATCAAAATAATTCTACTTAACAAAAATGCTTACAATTACATCCTCGTTCAGTTTCATCAACAATTCTTCTCGTATGCACCCGTATTCGTACTCATACAATACACAGCTTTTAGATGTATGTACTATTGGTATATACACTCCAATTATCAGCTCTTAGCAGCCCATGTGAGTCACCTAACATATATGGGAACCATCATTTGACAACTAGCATGAAATATCTCATAAAATTACAAAAATATGAGTAATCATTCATGACTTATTTACATGAAAACAAAATTACACATCCTTTATATCTAATCCATATACCAATGACTAAAAACACCTACAAACACTTTCATTCTTCAATTTTCTTCATCTAAGTGATCTCTCTCAAGTTCTATCTTCAAGTTCTAAGTGGTCTTCATAAATTCTATAAGTTCTAGTTTCATAAAATCAAGAATACTTCCAAGTTTGCTAGCTTACTTCCAATCTTGTAAAGTGATCATCCAAATTCAAGAAATCTTTCTTATTTACAGTAATATATCTTTCTAATACAAGGTAATACTCATATTCAAACTTTGATTCAATTTCTATAACTATAACAATCTTATTTCGAGTGGAAATCTTACTTGAACTTGTTTTCGTGTCATGATTCTGCTTCAAGAACTTTCAAGCCATCCAAGGATCCTTTAAAGCTAGATCTATTTTTCTCATTTCCAGTAGGTTTATCCACAAAACCTAAGGTATTAATGATGTTCATAACATCATTCAATTCATATATATAAAACTACCTTATTCGAAGGTTTAAACTTGAAATCACTAGAATATAGTTTAGTTAATTCTAAACTTGTTCGCAAACAAAAGTTAATCCTTCTAACTTGACTTTTAAAATCAACTAAACACATGTTCTATATCTATATGATATGCTAACTTCATGATTTAAAACCGGAAAACACGAAAAACACCGTAAAATCGGATATACGCCGTTGTAGTAACACCGCGGGCTGTTTTGGGTTAGTTAATTAAAAACTATGATAAATTTTGATTTAAAAGTTGTTCTTCTGGGAAAATGATTTTTCTTATGAACATGAAACTATATCCAAAAATCATGGTTAAACTCAAAGTGGAAGTATGTTTTCCAAAATGGTCATCTAGACGTCGTTCTTTCGACTGAAATGACTACCTTTACAAAAATGACTTGTAACCTGTAATTTCGACTATAAACTTACACTTTTTCTATATAGATTCATAAACTTAAGTTCAATATGAAACCATAGCAATTGGATTCACTCAAAACGGATTTAAAACGAAGAAGTTATGGGTAAAACAAGATTGGTTATGTTTGCTTGTTGTAGCTACGTGAAAATTGGTAACAAATCTGTATTAATCATATCCTAGCTAACTTATATTGTATTATACATGTATTCTAATATATTATGTAATCTTGGGATACCATAGACATGTATGCAAATGTTTTGACATATCATATCGACCCATCTATATATATTATTTGGAACAACCATAGACACTCAATATGCAGTAATGTTGGAGTTAGCTATACAGGGTTGAGGTTGATTCCAAAAATATATATAGTTTGAGTTGTGATCTAGGCTGAGACGTGTATACACTAGGTCGTGGATTGATTCAAGATAATATATATATCGATTTATTTCTGTACATCTAACTATGGACAACTAGTTGTATGTTACTAACGAGGACAGCTGACTTAATAAACTTAAAACATCAAAATGTATTAAAAATGTTGTAAATATATTTTGAACATACTTTGATATATATATGTATATATTTGTTATAGGTTCGTGAATCGACCAGTGGCCAAGTCTTACTCCCGATGAAGTAAAAATCTGTGAAAGTGAGTTATAGTCCCACTTTTAAAATCTAATATTTTGGGATGAGAATACATGCAGTTTTATAAATGTTTTACGAAATAGACACAAGTAAATGAAACTACATTATATGGGTGAATGATCGAAGCCGAATATGCCCCTTTTGCTTGGTAGCCTAAGAATTAGTAAACCGTTCTACTAATTGACGCGAATCCTAAAGATAGATCTATTAGGCCTAATGAACCCCATCCAAAGTACCGGATGCTTTAGTACTTCGAATTCATTTTTATCATGTCCGAAGGATTTCCCGGAATGATAGGGGATATTCTTATATGCATCTTGTTAATGTCGGTTACCAGGTGTTCACCATATGAATGTTTTTTATCTCTATGTATGGGATGTATATTGAAATATGAAATCTTGTGGTCTATTATTATGATTTGATAATATATAGGTTAAACTTATAACTCACCAACATTTTTGTTGACGTTTTAAGCATGTTTATTCTCAGGTGATTATTAAGAGCTTCCGCTGTTGCATACTAAAATAAGGACAAGATTTGGAGTCCATGCTTGTATGATATTATAAAAACTGCATTCAAGAAACTTATTTTTGATGTAATATATTCTTATTGTAAACCATTATGTAATGGTCGTGTGTAAACGGTATATTTTAGATTATCAATCTACGTAATGCTTTTTAAACCTTTATAGATAAAAATAAAGGTTATGGTTGTTTTAAAAATGAATGCAGTCTTTGAAAAATGTCTCATATAGAGGTCAAAATCTCGCGACGAAATCAATTAATATGGAACGTTTATAATCAACATGAACGGGACATTTCACTAGCTGCTCTTTTAGCCGTTGTATGTTGGTCTGCACTTTGCTGTTGACTTGTTGTTGCTTAAAACTGTCACCATTAGTCCCTTTCTATATTTTGATACGATGGAGAACACTTTCTTCTGATCCAAACTTTAAATACCTTAAAAGGAAGGATTCCATTTGTTTTGTTTGTTTATGTTCTGTCTACTATAGTATGTAATACAGTATTTTTTATTTTCTTAAATGCATAATTCAATATAGTGCTGGTAATTCTATCCTAAGTAATGGGAAAATGGGTAGTATTCAATTCGCATCATTAGATCATTAACTAACATTATCAAATACATCATTAAATATGGGTGAGTTACTTTTCTGTATTGTTTGGGTGAGTTATTCAATTCGCATCATTAGATCATTAACTAACATCATCAAATCATCGTTAAATATGGGTGAGTTACTTTTCTGTATTGTTTGGGTGAGTTACTTTGCAAGTAAACTGAATGTACAATGAATACGCATTAAAAGAATCGCAAACCTTTCTTAGTTCATCTTGTTGTAACCAATTTATGCACTAATTGTCAAATTGAAACACATAATTTGAAGCCAAAAGACATAAGAACAAGAACAGTCACATACATTCATCTAACTATCAAAATAGCAACTACTACATACAAGACAACCACAATTGCTATCATAGTTAAAAAACAACTTATCATAAACTTCCAGCTTTTTCTTGAAAATAGCTAAGTCTTCTGTGAGTTTCGAATCTTCAACATCATGAATTCGAGGGTTCAATTTCTTAGTTTCCAAATGCATTTTATATAGCAGATCTTTGTAATGTTGGTTTGGAAGCTCATAATCAAAAACATAAAAAATTTACACTTTCTTTGTTTATCATGTAAAAGAAACAATCAATTGGGGAAAAAACTTAAAATTAGGGCAAATTAAGCACTTACAAATACTGGACATCCGACGAATCTTCTTCATGGGTTTGCTCGAGTCCATGCAATTCCATCATATACTCGATACCCACAATCACAATATTTTTTTCCTGGCATTGGATTCGTGTTGTTTGAAGAGTACAACGAATGAGCAGCCATGGTTTGAGACTTGAGTTAGCTAGGTTTGAAAAGTACGGAGTAAATAAAAAAAGACAACTGTGACGCCCCGTACAAAACTATCGTGTACGATTCGTCAACAACAGGATCTTTACACGGTCAAGTACTACATGTTGTTTGAAAACCAGTTTGCATTCATAAAAACATAGTATTTACAAAAGATAACATGACACAGAGGTCATTACAAAGCCATTATTCAAATAACATAAGTTGCGAATGAAAAATAAAAGTTTCATGATTGAGACATCTCTAAGTAATGCAGCGGAAATCTAACACAGCAGGTCCTTAACAGCAAGTCTAAACACCAAGACAGCAAGTCTAACAGCAGAAGCAACAAACCTCTAAGCACCTGAGAAATACATGCTTAAAAAGTCAACACGAATGTTGGTGAGCTATAGTTTGTAAACAGTAAAGTAATGTAGACCACGAGATTTCGCTTCAACCAGCAGTTCAAATGAGTATTCAAAATAGTATGAAAATTATATGTTTAACCGTGGGCACATGGTAACTAGACTTAACGTAAATATAAATATCACCCCCTGAAAGTACACCTGGCGAGTGCGTATGTCCTCGAAGTATTAAACACCCGTTAAATGCTAGCGCGACTAGCCCGAGTGGGGATGTCAAACCCTATTGATCCATATCTAAGATTCGCGTCTACCGGTTCAAAAACCAATAGTTAAACGTTACCGTGCTAAGGGGAAAGTTTATGCCGTTATATTACCCACACATATGAAAAGTTTAAGTACTCGTGTCAAATAAGTAAAACATAAAAAACACATGTATTCTCAGTCCCAAAAATAGTATAAGTAAAAAGGGATGCTATAACTCACAGTGATAAGAGCGGTAAAGTCGATAATGAAATTACGCAAGTAGTAAGTCGGTCCGAAAGGTCGTAAACCTAAGTCAAAGGTTGCTAGGTCAGTAGGTTATCCTCATAAGTTCTAATAGTGCATAAAATAAGTTTAAGTGTCATCATCATCGTTCATCATCATAAAAGCTAAGTAAGTTTGACAAGAATAGAGATCAAAACAATAAGCTAACTTCGGTCAGCTGTTACGACCTCTATGTAAATCGAAAAGACACGTAATCACTGGCTATGGCTCCGTATATGAGTCCCCTAGTTGCGGACCAACTTCCAGAACCAAAACCGTCTTCTTTTGACCGTGGCGATGGTTTAAGTGCGAGTCGGTCAGAAATTTCAGCAAAACGTTAATAGGGTGTAATGACTTTCGGAAGGCCATAAATCCTAAACCGTAACTCGTATTAAGATGAGGTCTAAACGGAAAATCATCTACTCGAACCGAAATAACTGAAAATAAACTTTCTAGTAGCCCATGTAGTCTGATCAGATCCCGAAAACAGTAAGCAAGGTGCTCCGGTGGGGTTCTTAGTGCTTGATGCTCATCAAGGTTCTCATCCTGATGCATGTAGCTTCAAGTGTACAACTCATTGATGGGTTAGCATCACCTTGACCAAGATTATATCATCAACACACAATATGTTAAGACTAAGTAAGAACACAACTCATTTAAGAGTCTTAGATGGATGATGATCCAAGGTAACATCATATTCTTAGTCTTAACACAATTACAAGTTACATTTACAACTAAAGCTACAAATGTTACTTCAATCAAGCAAGTGTGAACATGATCTAAGTTCAATGAGATGATGGAACCCTAAGCTAGAGAGCTTGGATCCCTTTCACACAAGTTATAAGGTCACAAAGCTAGAAAGCTTGAACCTTTGGTGTTCTTGAAGATCTTGAAGCATAAAGCTTGGATCTTTAAGTTACATGAAGATAACAAACACAAGTTTGAATCTTTATTACAAAACAACAAGATCATAAGCTAGAAAACTTAGATCCAACAAAAAGATATGAAGATTCAAGCTAGAAAGCTTGCATCTTGGTTGTTCTTGAAGATCTTGAAGCATAAAGCTTGGATCTTTAAGATACATGAAGATTACAAACACAAGTTTGAATCTTTATAACAAAATAACAAGATTAAAGTTAAAAAGTTATAGATCTACAAATTTGGTGAAGATTCAAAGCTAGAAAGCTTGAATCTTCCATGTTCTTGAAGGATTCATGCTTGAATCTACAAGATGTAATCAAGATCAAAGCTAAAAAGCTTGATCCTCCATTGATGATGATGTACACGAAAAAGAAAGGAGAAGAAGAAGAAGAAAAATCAAAAAGTTACAAGTTTTAGAGTGAGAAAGACTAGAGAGAAGATAGGAGAATAAGTGTGTGTGAAATACAAATGAGAGCAAGTGTAAAATGAGATGAATGAGGCTTGTATTTATAGTGAAATGAGGGTGGGGGGAGGCCTTGTGGCAGTGAGTTTTGGTAGGGGGAGGGGGAGACAAGATTTACTTTTTGGTTAATGGTTGTCTAAAGTAGGTACTTATGTTGGGATCCCATGCAACATTAGGGATAATACTTGACATAAATGCTAGCATGTTCCCTCTAATAAATGGGCATTTGTCTTACTTATTAATGGGTCACTAGCTAATAATTAGTGGGCTAAATAAATGGGCTACTAGCTAGAGTAGGGTGGGCTTAAGTCCAACAAGGTAGAAAGTCCAACAAGACTAACTAGTAAGCATAATTAAATTACTATGCATACTTAAGCATCCATAAACCCGAGTAATTATTATTATAAAATAATAATTAAGATTCCGTAGTCATAATATTCCGATTACGACAAAAGTTAAACGTGTACACAGTACGCAGTTCGTTAAAAACGTCAAGTGACACTAACGGTCATAAAAGCTTTCGGTGAACAAGTTAAGTATCCTACGTACTCTAAGGCATGTTTTAACATATAAATGAAAGTAAACCATGTATAGAAAGGTTCCAGAGTATAAAGTAGCTGTAGTGACCCGAACTTTTCCATGTTTATATATATTAATTGAGATTGATATTTACATGATTAAATGTTTCCAACATGTTAAGCAATCAAACTTGTTAAGACTTGATTATTTGAAATATGTTTCATATAGACAATTGACCACCCAAGTTGACCGGCGATTCACGAACGTTAAAACTTGTAAAAACGACATGACGATATATATATATGGATATACCTATGGTTAACATGAGATTATGATAAGTAAGTATCCCCATAAGTATATTAACAATGAGTTATATACATATAAACAAGACTACTAACTTAAGGATTTCGAAACGAGACATATATGTAACGATTATCGTTGTAACGACATTTAAATGTATATATATCATATTAAGATATATTAATATATCATAATATCATGATAATATAATAATTTAACATCTCATTAGATATAATAAACAATGGGTTAACAACATTAATTGAGATCGTTAACTTAAAGGTTTCAAAACAACACTTACATGTAACGACTAACGATGACTTAACGACTCAGTTAAAATGTATATACATGTAGTGTATTTAGATGTATTAAAATACTTTTGGAAGACTTCAAGACATATATCAAAACACTCATACTTAACGAAAATGGTTACAGTTACTTTTCCATTCTTTTCTTTCATCAAGAATTCTAGTCGTATTCTTACCCGTATTATACACAGCTTCAAAACGTACTTACTATGAGTATATACCAATAGGAACTAGCATGGGATTCCACTCTTGATTATGTCATGTATGACTAATCAATTTTAACTTCTACCATGAGCTATTCAACTAACTAGAACTCCTTTTAACCCCACTCACCACTCACCAATTACCACTCATCATTCACTCCATTTCACTTCCAATTCTCTTTCTAATTCTCTCACAACACACACACACTATTATGAACGTATTTTTCCAGTAGTTAATCATCATCTTCATCAAAAATCACTTCAAGAATCAAGCTATAATCATCATAGGAAGAACACTTCAAGAACACTTCAAAAATCCCTTCAAGTTTACTAATTTACTTCCAAGCTTTCTAATCCATTCCAAGTAATCATCTAAGATCAAGAAACTTTTGTTATATACAGTAGGTTATCTTTCTTATTCAAGGTAATATTCATATTCAAACTTTGATTCAATTTCTATAACTATAAACTATCTTAATTCGAGTAAAAATCTTACTTGAACTTGTTTTTGTGTCATGATCCTACTTCAAGAACTTTCTAGCCATCCAAGATCCTTTGAAGCTAGATCATTTCTTGTCACTTCCAGTAGGTTTACCTACTAAACTTGAGTTTGTAATGATGTTCATAACATCATTCGATTCATATATATAAAACTATCTTATTCGAAGGTTTAAACTCGTAATCACTAGAACATAGTTTAGTTAATTCTAAACTTGTTCGCAAACAAAAGTTAATCCTTCTAAATTGACTTTTAAAATTAACTACACACATGTTCTATATCTATATGATATGCTAACTTAAAGATTTAAAACCTGGAAACACGAAAAACACCGTAAAACAGGATTTACGCCGTCGTAGTAACACCGCGGGCTGTTTTGGGTTAGTTAATTAAAAACTATGATAAACTTTGATTTAAAATTTGTTATTCTGAGAAAATAATTTTTATTATGAACATGAAACTATATCCAAAAATTATGGTTAAACTCAAAGTGGAAGTATGTTTTCTAAAATGGTCATCTAGACGTCGTTCTTTCGACTGAAATGACTACCTTTACAAAAACGACTTGTAACTTATTTTTCCGACTATAAACCTATACTTTTCTGTTTAGATTCATAAAATAGAGTTCAATATGAAACCATAGCAATTTGATTCACTCAAAACGGATTTAAAATGAAGAAGTTATGAGTAAAACAAGATTGGATAATTTTTCTCATTTTAGCTACGTGAAAATTGGTAACAAATCTATTCCAACCATAACTTAATCAACTTGTATTGTATATTATGTAATCTTGAGATACCATAGACACGTATACAATGTTTCGACCTATCATGTCGACACATCTATATATATTTCGGAACAACCATAGACACTCTATATGTGAATGTTGGAGTTAGCTATACAGGGTTGAGGTTGATTCCAAAATATATATAGTTTGAGTTGTGATCAATACTGAGATACGTATACACTGGGTCATGGATTGATTCAAGATAATATTTATCAATTTATTTCTGTACATCTAACTGTGGACAACTAGTTGTAGGTTACTAACGAGGACAGCTGACTTAATAAACTTAAAACATCAAAATATATTAAAAGTGTTGTAAATATATTTTAAACATACTTTGATATATATATATATATATATATATATATATATATATATATATATATATATATATATATATATATATATATATATATATATATATATATATATGTATATATATATTGTTATAGGTTTGTGAATCAACCAGTGGCCAAGTCCTACTTCCCGACGAAGTAAAAATCTGTGAAAGTGAGTTATAGTCCCACTTTTAAAATCTAATATTTTTGGGATGAGAATACATGCAGGTTTTATAAATGATTTACAAAATAGACACAAGTACGTGAAACTACATTCTATGGTTGAATTATCGAAATCGAATATGCCCCTTTTTATTAAGTCTGGTAATCTAAGAATTAGGGAACAGACACCCTAATTGACGCGAATCCTAAAGATAGATCTGTTGGGCCTAACAAACCCCATCCAAAGTACCGGATGCTTTAGTACTTCGAAATTTATATCATATCCGAAGGGTGTCCCGGAATGATGGGGATATTCTTATATATATGCATCTTGTTAATGTCGGTTACCAGGTGTTCACCATATGAATGATTTTTATCTCTATGTATGGGATGTGTATTGAAATATGAAATCTTGTGGTCTATTATTATGATTTGATATATATAGGTTAAACCTATAACTCACCAACATTTTTGTTGACATTTTAAGCATGTTTATTCTCAGGTGATTATTAAGAGCTTCCGCTGTCGCATACTTAAATAAGGACGAGATTTGGAGTCCATGCTTGTATGATATTGTGTAAAAACTGCATTCAAGAAACTTATTTTGTTGTAACATATTTGTATTGTAAACCATTATGTAATGGTCGTGTGTAAACAGGATATTTTAGATTATCATTATTTGATAATCTACGTAAAGCTTTTTAAACCTTTATCTATGAAATAAAGGTTATGGTTTGTTTTAAAAATGAATGCAGTCTTTGAAAAATGTCTCATATAGAGGTCAAAACCTCGCAACGAAATCAATTAATATGGAACGTTTTTAATCAATAAGAACGGGACATTTCAGTAGCACAGTACGCACAAATACGCAGTTTCGCGAAAACACAAAGCACAAAAGCAAGTCGAAAAAGTCGGGTTGTTACAACAACAATGCTTTAACTATTGATCGACGAGCATGTTTTTTGGGCCAAACAAATAAAAAATGAAATCATTAAATATGGCCCAACCACGATTCCCAGCTAAAAGTCCGATCTGTTATACATACATTTTAACAAAAGTGAAATAATACAACTTAAATAGTAAATGTGATAAGAGCATTTTTTCGCAACCACAATTTAAGGGTCCTATGATAATTAGGACCTTAAATACCCAAGCGTCCTATTATTATGACCTTATATCTTGTTGTCACTCATTATGAGACACCAATACAGTAATGTCCCAATAAGTCCATTTTTTCGCAACCACAATTTAAGGGTCCTATGATAATTAGGACCTCAAATACCCAAGCGTCCTATTTTTATGACCTTATTATCTTGTTGGTCACTCATTATGAGACACCAACAAGATAATGTCCTAATAAGTCCATTTTTTCGCAACCACAATTTAAGGGTCCTATGATAATTAGGACCTTAGATACCTAACTGTCCTATTGGTATGACCTTATATCTTGTTGGTCACTCATTATGAGACATTAACAAGATAATGTCCTAATAAGTTCATTTTTATGCAACCACAATTTAAGGGTCCTAAGATAATCAGGACCTTAAATACCCAAGCGTCCTATTGTTATGACCTTATTATCTTGTTGATCACTCATTATGTGACACTAACAAGATAATGTCCTAAGAAGTCCATTTTTATGCAACCACATTTCAAGGGTCATATGATCATTAGTACCTTAAATACCCAAGCGTCCTATTGTTATGACCTTATTATCTTGTTGGTCACTGATTATGAGATGCCAACAAGATAATGTCATAATAAGTCCATTTTTATGCAACCATAATTTAGGGGTTCTATGATAATTAGGACCTTAAATACATGAGCGTCCTATTATTATGAACATGTGTATCAAACGAGTGACTCAAGCGTCCTATGATAATATGACCAAAAAATTATGTGTCCTATTATATAGATTTTATTACACCAGTTTATAAAATCATATCATAGTGTGACTCACCTTCTAAGTGTCCTATAAAAATATAGAATAATAGGACCCCCAACAAATAATATGTCATATTAAATAGCTTTTTAAGACCAAGGTTATAAGCGTATCTGATAGTGCTCCAAATGAACATATATTTAGTCGCAAGTTCCTTCCAATATGTAAAGTTTTTAGTTGCATGTGTTGTATTTTCAAGTAATATTCGTTTAAATAAATAAGTGCGAAGACAAAAGAAGAAAACAACGATTTGAAGAAGCAAATGACCAAAAAGCTCAAATGTACAATACAATATAAGTGGTTTAAATTATTGATGAGAAACATCTAAAAATTACAAGAGTATAAGTCGCGGAACGCAAAATACAAGATATCTAAGCGTACAAAAGGACGTTAGGAAATCTGAAACCGGGACATAAGCCGAGCATCAATGCGCGAGTCCACGGACCTAAAATTACAAGTCTACTATGCATAAGAATATAATATAATATATATATATTATATATATTATATTATATTATATATTATTTAATAATAGAGCCGCCAACGTTTTTGGCAAGCAAGTGGTCTGATCCAGCTGGCCATGCGATCGCATGGCCTGGAAGCTATAAATTCATGCGATCGCATGGAGGGGAAATCTTGGTCAGGTCTATAAAAGGCCACGAATATCGACGAGTTTACACACACCTCTTTTAATATTACTCTCCTTCTATAATATATATATATATATATATATATATATATATATATATATATATATATATATATATATATATATATATATATATATATATATAATAGTTTAGTTTTATATTAGATTAGTTTGGGTAATGTAAAGGTTATTTTACGGGTTTTAAAGTCGGAACTCTGTCTGTGTAACGCTACGTGATTAATAACCACTGTAAGCTATGTTCTTCCTTTTTAAATTAATGACTCGTATTTAAGTTATTATTATGCTTATTTGAGCTGAAGTAATCATGATGTTGGACTAAATATTAAGACGAGATTATTGGGCTTTGGACCATAATTGGGGTTTGGACAAAAGACCGACACTTGTGAAAATTGGACTATGGGCTATTAATGGGCTTTATATTAACTAAATGATATCTCATTAATTTAATATAGAGATTTACAATTTGACGTATTTATAAGTAGCCACATACGTTCGATCGGGTACAATGGGCGCGATATTTATAAATACTAATAATTGTTCATTTGACCGGAGACGAGGATGAATTAATAGTCAATGGACTCATTAAAACAGGGGTGGATTACATTCAAGGGTAATTGATGTAATTGTTAACAAAGTATTAAAACCTTGGATTACACGCAGTCGATAACCTGGTAATTATTAAACAAAGTATTAAAACCTTGTTACAGTTCGAATCCCTAATTAGTTGGAATATTTGACTTCGAGAATAAGGTTACTTTGTCGAGCATTTTATAATTATGACCGATGAACTATTATGGGCAAAAACCAGATAGGTATCAAATAATCCAGGACTAAGGACAATTAATCCAGGGTAATAAATTAAAATCAAAACGTCAGACATCATGATTACGGAAGTTTAAATAAGCATAGTTATTTTATTTCATATTTTATTATTCGCAATTTTATATATCGTCATTTAAATATCGTACTTTAAATTTTACGCACTTTAAATATCGCCTTTTATCTTTACGCTTAAAATATAAAATCGACAAACCGGTCATTAAATGGTAAATCGCCCTTTTATATATTATTACTATAAATAATTATATATATTTTGTACAAATATAGTTGTTTAAAATATAGTGTAAAATAAGTCGTCTCCCTGTGGAACGAACCGGACTTACTAAAAAATATACTACTCTACGATTAGGTACATTGCCTATAGTGTTGTAGCAAGGTTTAGGTATATCCCATCTGTAAATAAATAAATAAAACTTGTGTAAAGTTGTATCGTATTTAATAGTATTTCGTATACACCGCTGCACACATCAGTATCTAAAAATATTACCCAAAAATCATGTGTCCTATTCTATAACATTTTAGGACCCCACTTTATAAGCGTAACACGTTTTAGGACACCACTACTTTTGCATATATCTAATGGGACCCCTAGAATTGCTCCGTCCTAATTTTTGATTGCTTAGGACGCTTTTTTAGCGGGGTCCCAAACGAGGGGTCCTATAAAGTCAGTTTTCTTGTAGTGATATTAGTTGTTCCTAGATGTATGTAATATTTAACATGAGCAGTAAACTAACCTAATCGTAGCACAACACACACAATTATGTCAAACTCGATGCTCGAAGTCAAAACTAACATATATTGTAGCTATAGAAATATGCTCAAGTGCCACTGTCTTGTCTTCATATTCCAAACTGATTATCTTTTCAAGCAAGATCCTTAGCCATGTTAAGAGTCTGCTTATAAAAAATCGAATATAAAAACTGGCTTCATTGGTTGCTACCCAACTTCTTAAACAACAAGCACCTTATCACCTAATATTTTCATACAAACATATACAAATATATATATATATATATATATATATATATATATATATATATATATATATATATATATATATATATATATATATATATATATATATATATATATATATATATATATATATATATATATATGAGCATTCAAATGATGTATCCTAGGGGATACACGCATAAAAGTATCATTTTTATACAGAAGAATAGAGCAAAAAGCATAAAAGATAACAATATTTGGCAGTTTTTAGCATTTGTCGTTCAGTGCTCAGCAGGCCGCCCAGCATCATGCGTAAGCCCTGCAGGCAGCTTCTATGCTGAAGCCCTTTTACTAGGTGCGTGAGTGGCACACAGCCACGTCAGCCACGCCAAAGTCAGTTCTGGATATTTCGCATAGCATAATTAATCACTGATTGACACGAGTATCCCGAGAATTTCGGACATTCTACGCCTATAAATAGACCCCTTGGGTCACTGCATTTATCATCTGAACTTCAGTCAGAGAGAAGTACACTTTCTCTCTCACACAGTTCTTTCTCACTCTAAAAACATTAACCGCTTAGCAGCAGAACGCTAGACGGATCAATTACAGATTGATCCAAAGACTTATTGAGGCCGCCCCACGGATCTCTCATCCGTGTTCCGGGTCTGCAGAGATTATTTCTTGAGGGCAAACATCAGTCGGCATCATACGCTCTATGCTAGGCAGTTATTATATTGCACTGGTACCTTACACCCGCTACACAGAAAATCGTATGTAACGACTCGACTTTTTCGACTTGCTTTTGTGCCTTGTGTTTTTGTGAAACTGCGTATTGTGCGTATTGTGCTACTTTATACTCTGAAATCTTTATACACATGGCTTACTTTCATTTATGTATTAAAATGTGCCTTTAAGTACGTAGGATTACTTAACTTGATCACCAAAAGCCTTTATGACCGTTAGTGTCACTTGACGTTACGAACAAACTGCGTACTGCGTACACGTTTAACTTTTGTCGTAATCGGAATATTATGACTACGAAATCTTAATTATTATTTTATAATAATAATTACTTGGGTTTATGGATGCTTAATTACGCGTAGTAATTTACTTATTCTTACTAGTTAGTCTTGTTAGACTTTCTACCTTGTTGGGCCTTAGCCCATCCTACACAAGTTAGTGGACTATTTAATTAGCCCAATTGTTATTAGCTAGTGACCCATTAATATGTAAGACAAATACCCATTTATTAGAGGGAACATGCTAGCATTTATGTCAAGTATTATCCTCAATGTTGCATGAGATCCTAACATAAGCACCAACTTTAGACAACCATTAACCAAAAAGCAAACTTTCCCCCCCCCTTGTCCCCCCTAATTCCAATGGCCATGACACCCTGCCCACACCCCATTCACCTACAAATACTAGCCTTATTCTATCCATTTTACACTTACTTTCATTTGTAATTCACACACACTCACTCTCTAATTCTTTCTCTAGTCTTTCTCTCTCTAAAAGTGTAAGTATTTTGAATTTCTCTTTTTCTTCTTCTTCTTCTTCTCATCATCACGAATTCATCATCATCATCATCATGGGTCTAGCTTTTTAGCTTTTGATATTGATTACATCTTGTAGATTCAAACATGGATTTGAATCCTTCAAGAACATGGAAGATTCAAGCTTTCTAGCTTTGAATCTTCACCTACTTTGTAGATCTATATCTTTTAACTTTAAATCTTGTTATTTTGTTATAAAGATTCAAACTTGTGTTTGTAATCTTCATGTAACTTAAAGATCCAAGCTTTATACTTCAAGATCTTCAAGAACAACTAAGATGCAAGCTTTCTAGCTTGAATCTTCATATCTTTTGTTGGATCTAAGTTTTCTAACTTATGATCTCTTTATTTTGTTATAAAGATCAAAACTTGTGTTTATTGTGTTCATGTAACTTAAAGATCTAAGCTTTATGCTTCAAGTTCTTCAAGAACACTAAAGGTTCAAGCTTTCTAGCTTTGTGACCTTATAACTTATGTGAAAGGGATCCAATCTCTCTAGCTTAGGGTTCCATCACTTCATTTGACTTAAATTATGTTCATACTTTCTTGATTGAAATAAAGTTTTTAGCTTTAGTTGTAAATGTAACTTGTAATTGTGTTAAGACTAAGGATATGATGTAACCTTGGTTCATCATCCATCTAAGACTCTTAAATGAGTTGTGTTCTTACTTGGTCTTAACATATTATGTGTTTATGGTAGAATCTTGGTCAAGGTGATGCTAACCCATCAACGAGTTGTACACTTGAAGCTACAAGCATCAAGGATGAGAACCGTGATGAGCATCACGCACTAAGAACCCCACCGGAGCACCATTATTACTGTTTTTGGGATCTTATCAGACCACCTGGTGTAGTGACCCGAACTTTTCCATGTTTATATATATTAAATGAAATTGTTATTTACATGATTAAGTGTTTCCAACATGTTAAGCAATCAAACTTGTTAAGACTTGATTAATTGAAATAGGTTTCATATAGACAATTGACCACCCAAGTTGACCGGTGATTCACGAACGTTAAAACTTGTAAAAACTATACGATGACATATATATGGTTATATTTATAGTTAACATGATTTTATTATAAGTATGTATCTCATTAGGTATTTTAACAATGAGTTATATACATAAAAATGAGACAATTAATTTAAGAAACTCGAAAACGATATATATAACGATTATCGTTATAACAACGTCTTACTAGGTACATATGAATCATATTAAGATATTGATACACTTGGTTAATTATATTAAATGATAAGTAAATATATTATTAAGTGTATTAACAATGAAATACATATGTAAAAATAATACTACTAACTTAATGATTTCGAAACGAGACATATATGTAACGATTATCGTTGTAACGACATTTAACTGTATATATATCATACTAAGATATATTATATATCATAATATCATGATAATATAACAATTTAACATCTCATTTGTTATAATAAATAATGGGTTAACAACATTCAACAAGATCGTTAACCGGTAGGTTTATCCAAGGAACTTGAGGTAGTAATGATGTTCATAACATCATTCTATTCATACATATAAAGCTATCTTATTCGAAGGTTTAAACTTGTAATCACTAGAACATAGTTTAGTTAATTCTAAACTTGTTCGCAAATAAAAGTTAATCCTTCTAACTTGACTTTTAAAATCAACTAAACACATGTTCTATATCTATATGATATGCTAATTTAATGATTTAAAACCTGGAAACACGAAAAACACCGTAACACCGCGGGCTGTTTTGGGTTAGTTAATTAAAAACTATGATAAACTTTGATTTAAAAGTTGTTATTCTGGGAAAATGATTTTTATTATGAACATGAAACTATATCCAAAAATTATGGTTAAACTCAAAGTGGAAGTATGTTTTCTAAAATGATCATCTAGACGTCGTTCTTTCGACTGAAATGACTACCTTTACAAAAATGACTTGTAACTTATTTTTCCGACTATAAACCTATAATTTTTCTGTTTAGATTCATAAAATAGAGTTTAATATGAAACCATAGCAATTTGATTCACTCAAAACGGATTTAAAATGAAGAAGTTATGGGTAAAACAAGATTGGATAATTTTTCTCATTTTAGCTACGTGAAAATTGGTAACAAATCTATTCCAACCATAACTTAATCAACTTGTATTGTATATTATGTAATCTTGAGATACCATAGACACGTATACAATGTTTCGACCTATCATGTCGACACATCTATATATATTTCAGAACAACCATAGACACTCTATATGTGAATGTTGGAGTTAGCTATACAGGGTTGAGGTTGATTCCAAAATATATATAGTTTGAGTTGTGATCAATACTAAGATACGTATACACTGGGTCGTGGATTGATTCAAGATAATATTTATCGATTTATTTCTGTACATCTAACTGTGGACAACTAGTTGTAGATTACTAACGAGGACAGCTGACTTAATAAACATAAAACATCAAAATATATTAAAAGTGTTGTAAATATATTTTGAACATACTTTGATATATATGTATATATTGTTATAGGTTCGTGAATCAACCAGTGGCCAAGTCTTACTTCCCGACGAAGTAAAAATCTGTGAAAGTGAGTTATAGTCCCACTTTTAAAATCTAATATTTTTGGAATGAGAATACATGCAGGTTTTATAAATGATTTACAAAATAGACACAAGTACGTGAAACTACATTCTATGGTTGAATTATCGAAATCGAATATGCCCCTTTTTATTAAAGTCTGGTAATCTAAGAATTAGGGAACAGACACCCTAATTGACGCGAATCCTAAAGATAGATCTATTGGGCCTAACAAACCCCATCCAAAGTACCGGATGCTTTAGTACTTCGAAATTTATATCATATCCGAAGGGTGTCCCGGAATGATGGGGATATTCTTAAATATGCATCTTGTTAATGTCGGTTACCAGGTGTTCACCATATGAATGATTTTTATCTCTATGTATGGGATGTGTATTGAAATATGAAATCTTGTGGTCTATTGTTACGATTTGATATATATAGGTTAAACCTATAACTCACCAACATTTTTGTTGACGTTTAAAGCATGTTTATTCTCAGGTGAATACTAAGAGCTTCCGCTGTTGCATACTAAAATAAGGACAATATTTGGAGTCCATGTTTGTATGATATTGTGTAAAAACTGCATTCAAGAAACTGATTTCGATGTAACATATTTGTATTGTAAACCATTATGTAATGGTCGTGTGTAAACAGGATATGGATCCAACGGCATAAACTTTCCCCTTAGCTCGGTAACGTTTAGTCATTGGTTTTTGAACCGGTGAACGCGAATCTTAGATATGGATCCATAGGGTTTGACATCCCCACTCGGGCTAGTCGCGCTAGCATTTAACGGGTGTTTAATACTTCGTAAATATACGCACTCGCCAAGTGCACTTTTAGGGGGTTACAAACGTTAAGTTAGTTACCAAGTGCCCACGGTTAAGCATATACTTTATCATACTGATTTGAATTACTGATTTAAACTGCTGGTTGAAGCACTGAAATCTCGTGGCCTACATTACATTACTGATTACAGACAAACTATAGCACACCAACATTCGTGTTGACTTTTAAGCGTGTATTTCTCAGGTGCTTAGACGATGTTGCTTCCGCTGTTAGACTTGCTGTCTTGGTGTTATAAACTTGCTGTTATGGACCTGCTGTGTTAGATTTCCGCTGCATTACTTAGAGATGTCTCAATCATGGAACTTTTATCTTGCATTCGTAACTTATGTTATTTTCAAATAATGACTTTGTAACGACCTTTGTGTCACGTTATCTTTTGTAAACGCTATGTTTTTATGAATGCAAACTGAAAGGACCCGTTCATATACATTATAAACGATTCACAATAGTTGATTACATCGCGAGGTATTTGACCTCTATATGATACATTTTACAAACATTGCATTCGTTTTTAAAAGACAAACTTTCTTTACAACGAAAATTGACGGTATGCACACCATTTCATAATATATCCAACTATAATTGACTTAATAATAATCTTGATGAACTCAATGACTCGAATGCAACGTCTTTCAAAATATGCCATGAATGACTCCAAGTAATATCCTTAAAATGAGCTAATGCACAGCGGAAGATTTCTTTAATACCTGAGAATAAACATGCTTTAAAGTGTCAACCAAAATGTTGGTGAATTCATAGGTTTATCATAACAATCATTTCAATATATTAATAGACCACAAGATTTCCGTTTATAAATATATGTACACTCGCAAGTGTATAAAAGTATTCTATAAGTTGTAGGCACCCGGTAACAAGCATAAACGTTCATGTTTTACCCTCTGAAGTACACCAGATCAGGTGTGTTTAAAATAACCTCGAAGTACTAAAGCATCCCATAGTCAGGATGGGGTTTGTCAGGCCCAATAGATCTATCTTTAGGATTCGCGCCTACCGTACATAGACAAGTAGTTTAATGTTACCAAGCTAAGGGTATATTTCTGGTTTAAACCCACGTAGAATTAGTTTTAGTACTTGTGCCTATTTCGTAAAGCATTTATAAAAACAGCGCATGTATTCTCAGTCCCAAAAATATATATAAAAGGGAGCAAATGAAACTCACTTTTGCCTTGAAGGTATTTAATTCGACTTGGTCTCCGATAGATATCACGAACCTAACCATATATATAATATATCAACATATTTTCTTTTTTAAGTAATCGTTATATATATATATATATATATATATATATATATATATATATATATATATATATATATATATATATATATATATATATATATATATATATATATATATATATATATATATATATATATATATATATATACTATTAATACTTTTAATATTTTCTTACTCCGTAGTTAGCAGTCCGATGTTAGTGGTCCACAATTAGTTGCTTAAATAAAATAAATAAAGACCCCATCATATTCGTATTGATCAGAATTAATCTCGACCCATGGTACCATGTTGTCAAATGACGTGTTGCGTACATAAAGTACCGTGTTGTCAAATGACGTGTTGCGTACAATCATGAGGTCTTATGATTAATCTTCTCGTGTTGTTTACGGGTAGTCCTGAAATATATAAAATCAAATCATAAGTAATTATATATAAATTATCATATTAATTAGAAAAGATATGATTAATTTACTTTTTCTCCAAATATTTTCGTAGCTAAACTAGCTTCGGATACCCAATCTTGTTTTAGTCGTAGTTTCTTCATTACAACTCCGTTTTTGTTGGTTCAACTTGCCACTTCCTTGGATCGAGTCAAACTTTAAGAATATGAACTGAAAATACCTTAGTTTGTATTTGAAATCACAAGTTATAGGTCAAACTTTGGTAAAACTTATGAAAGTAATCATTTTCCATCATAAAAACAACATTTAATGATCATTTTTCTAAAAATACTTACACTTTGAGTTAAACAATGAAATTTTTATGTGTTAACATATTCATAAGAAATATCATTTTTCCAGAACATGAACTTCCAATTCAAAGTTCAAGATGGTTTTTAATTATCCAACCCAAAACAGCCCCCGGTTGCACTCCGACGACGTAGATTCAGTTTTTAAGATGTTCTTTGTAAAACCAAGTTATATCTTGTTAGTTTAGCATATCATTATGATATATTACAGGTCTTGAAGTGTTTAAAAGTCAAGTTAGAAGGATCTATTTAGTTTGCGAACAAGTTTGAAATCATTCAAACTATGTTCTTGTTGTTAAAATTTTATAACACAAAATAAGATAGCTATATGAATATGAATTGAATAAGATTATGAACAAGGTTACTACCTCAAGTTACTTGGACAAAGTTACTGCAAAAGATAAGAAATAATCTTGGAATCAAAGAGTGGTGGAGTTAGATCAAAAGGTTGGAAGTAAACTTCTTCAAATGGGTGGTTATTTTGATATGTTCTTGAAAGAGTTTTCTTATGGTGTTTAAGGCTTGTAATTGAAGCTAAATGATGGGGAAAATGCTTGGAGATGATCAAGTATGAAGTTAGGAGTATTTTGAGAGAGAAATGAGGGTGTAGGTATGAGAAAATGGAGTGAAGAAATGGTGTTCATTTATAAAAACGTTTTTAGTTTATAAAAAAAAAGAAAAGGATTCCTAATTTTGTTTTCTTACTAATAATTCATACTACTTGACAAATTCTGGTTACCTCATATCTAGGGCAGTAATAATGTTGATTAGGATGTTGATTTTATGTGTATATACCAATAGTAAATACGTATAGAAGCTGGGTATGATACGGGTACATATACCCTAGATATACGTATAGAAATCTTGAGGAAACGGAACGAGAATTCAAATATAGCTATCTTTTGTGAATATACTTATATTGTTTTATGTATTTAAGTCCTTAAAAAGTGATTAAATACTTAACATATACGATACGTGCATAAGCATTATATATTATAAGTATATATATCAAAGAATGTTACGTATAGTTATCGTTTTAAAAACTTAAGTTAGTAGTTTCAAAATATACTTATAACTCATTGTCATTAGTACACAATGAGATGTTAAACCATCCTTAGATCATGTTAAATATATATAAATACATATATATATACAAAAACGTATAATTATCGTATGTTATATAGTTCGTGATATCATCGGTCATATTGGACGGTCAAACGTTGTGTAAAACTCTTTTTAAAAAGTCAAGTCTCAACAATTTGGATTGCTTATCATGTTGGTATGGTTTAATTTATGTAAATATTAATCTCATAAGTATAATTTGGTCGGAAAATTCCGAGTCATTACAGTACCTACCCGTTAAAGAAATTTCGTCCCCGAAATTTGATAGAGGTTGTTATGGATAACAATAAGAAGGTTTTCATGACAAATATAAGGTGATAATGGAGTTTTATCATCATTGAGTAATGTAGATAAAACGATTCGATTATGCGAAGAATATAAATGAGTTTATCATAAAAGAGTGAGACGAGTAAAATATATTCGTCTTAACCGATGACGTAGTTATGATTGATTTACAGGATTTAAGGGATTTAAAGAGAATCTTACGTAACAAGATTTGGTTCTTTGGTGATTAAGGAAATCAGGATCTTCTTTGATTATATGCAATAATCTGTTTTGATTGCTCTGTCGGATATTTCACTATAAATTCACCCCTTCGTTTCCTTATTTTCCACGACTCACACCTTCTATTCTTTCTCCCTTGATTCTTACTTTAAAGCATTCATCAATATGCTCCATCCAGTCCTTATTTTTGATATACTCCTAACTTTTATATCTGTCATTCTTCTTTTTCATCTACCACCAGAAGAATCTATTTACTTCTACTATACTCTTGTGTTTATAGTGTTTCTAATTCTCCCGTGTCTCTATATTGCTATCTGCATCGATATATACGGTTTGTAATTTCGGGGTTATTATCGGAGTTTATATTCTTCATTATTTTTTTCGGAGCTTCATGCTTTCGTTTTCTCTTCCCAACTTCGATTCAAGCGAGTAATGGTCCGGAATTCGTAGATATGAAATTCAGAATGAACATAGCTAATGCTCTAAGAAGAAAATGGTAATAGAACGATTTTGATTTGTTAAATTACCAGAATACCCTGGAGAAGACCGAGTCATCCAGAAAAATATTCTCTTGATATGTTTAGAGATTAGATAGAATGTAAGAGTCGTGTAAATGGCACATGATGACGGTACTGTGAATCATCATGCTTCATTAGAAACTCGGCATGACTTACTGTAATATAATGACGTTGATCAAGTGTCATTATATTATACTAATCCATGCTTCAGTTCCCAACACTACTTCAAAACATTCATATTTTAAACTCGAAGGTTTCAGAATTTAGAAACTAACACAGTTTCTTTTATGTTGCAGATATTATGGAGAGATAAATGATCTCAGATAAGAATAGTTGTAAAAATATCGCCAGAAATATGAAGGATATTTATAATAGAACATACGAGAATATCTTAGAATTTCTAATATCAATGGATGATGAAGAAGATTTGTCTGTGAAGGTTTAGAATGAGAAATAAGATGTTTGCTAACGATTTCAGCAGGCACAGAATCATTTGGATTCTTTGAAGGCAAACTTATTCTTTGTGATTTGTCCACGGCTTTCTTCATAGTTTCGCATAATCCGCTTTTCGGTACTAAATTTTCTATCTAGCGTTCCTAACACTCCTTTCTTTATCATCAAACTTTTGGCCATTAAGATCATCTACAACATGCTGCTTCGTCAGCATTTTCAAAGTTAACTGATCTGGGTCATCGGTTATCAAACCGAGGTAGTTTCAGGAGAATTGTGTTTTTAGAATGATTAATCGCTGATGGTAATATTGTAGAATATAAAAGGTTCCCCAGTAACAATAAAGCGTACGCATATATATCGCGGTCATAATAAAGTTGTTTCGGATGAAAAGTCGGAGTTGACTTGCTGGAGCTGTGACAAAATTAGCTACTTTGGAAAGGGATTGCAAAACGATCTTCGGTAATAACAATGTCAAAGGAACTAGAACAGATACGTGTCAAACGTTTACTCAGTTTCCGAGGGTTTTTCAGGTGCATAACTATATGCATCAATCTTTTCTTCCGTAGATGAAGTGCGGTTGGTTTATCCTCTCGATTGAGGTGTTTTTAAGAATCATGATAGATTTGAACGCTGATTGTAATCGTCAAGATACAATGAGGTTTAAGATGAAATCAAGTGGCAATCTTGAAGAAATGTTTAGTTTCATATGTTATAATCAATATTTTAATTCATTTTAATTGTCCAATGTCATTAGTCCACAGTCGATAGTCCACAGTAACAGTCCAATAATTCATATATATTTTAATATATAGTATACGAATTAATTAATACGTGTCATGACCCGTATACGTCTCAGACTCGATCACAACTCAAACTATATATATTATTGTAGAATCAACCTCAACCCTGTATAGAGAACTCGATCATTACTGCATATAGAGTGTCTGTGGTGATTCCAAATAATATATATAGATGCGTCAATATGATATGTCAAAACATTGTATACGTGTCCTGATATTTAAAGTGCGTAAAATAATTACAGAAATTAAATGACGATAAATAAAAGTGCGATAATTAAATTGCGATAAATAAACTGCGATAAGTAAAATGTTATCAGTTAGCTAGGAACAGTTAGCTGGAACAGTTAGCGTGGATTCTTAACAAAATTTTTCATAGTTAATTTGTTTGTTTCTAACAGATTTTATTTTGTCATATGTTTTCTTCATATGCCACTTGTTGGATTCTGGGAAGTCAAAATCCAAATATGAAATTGAATGAAAATGGTTATTCTGCGGTGAACGGATACGTATATCGGTGGTTGTAAGTAGGATAGTAAATGACTGTTGAATCAGCTTCGACGAATGTACAATGTAACTTATTAAGATGAAATCTAATTATTTCTCGGGTATTACCTACCCGTTAAAAAAAATTTTCACCATTAATATTTTGTACAAAAGAACTTTTAATTACAATCTTTATGAAAACATATATACATATATATTTTCTTCAGATGAAATCATGAATTTAATGAGTTAATATGATATTAATCTCATTTGCTTTTCGGTTTGAGCTAGAATAAGAAATCTCTAAAACTTTTTGAAACCACATATTCTTCACAGAACATCAATGAAGTTATGGATCAATACTTCATCGTTCATTATTGTTGGTACTCCTTGGTATCTATGGTGCGTATGATGTTGATGCTTGTGGGACAGATTATGATGTCGAGACGTGTGATGCGGATGTTGTTTGTTAGTGGTGATTATGGTATTGTTGATGTTATTGATGGTGGTGCTGATTATGCTGCTGGTGCTGCTGCTGGTGTTTGCAACCTTCGCACCATGTTCTCCAAAGCCGTCACGCGAGCGCGAAGTTCGTTAACTTCTGCTAGTACACCGGGATGATTGGCGGTTGGAGCGAGCGAATGAACAAGATTTGTAATATGGGATAGTATATAATCGTGATGAGATACTCTAGAAATGAGAGAGAAAATGGTGTTTCGAATAGGTTCGCCGGTAAGTGCTTCAGGTTCATTGCCAAGAGGGCAATTTGGTGGATGGAATGGATCACCTTCTTCTTGTCTCCAGTGATTTAGTATATTACGAACCCATCCCCAATTCATCCAGAATAGATGATGGGAAATTGGTTGATCCATTTCGGTGACGCTGCTTTCGGAGCCCGAATGGAAATCCATATCGGCATAACTGTCGGAATCTGAAGAATTCGAACTAGATGCGGAATCCATCTTGTATAATGGGGAAAATGAATTTTTGGTATGGAATAGATTATAGGAGTTAGATTTGGTACTCTTCAATACATAATTTACATATGTATATATAATACCAAAATCCCGTAAATTATGGAGAATCTTTGAAAAGATATCAGCCAAAGTTCGCAATAACAGATATGCTAAGATAAGAATTCGTCTATAAACTATCAATGCAGTAAATGCAGTAAAACGTGTCTAGACTTATGAATGATAAGCATGTAATTTCCTAAGGATGATAAGCAGATGATTTCCGACTAGAAATGATAAGCAAAACTTTTGACATGTAGACACGGTCGAAGTCCAGACTCATTAATGCATCCTAACAACTATTAGTTAGAAACACTAATGCAAGACCTGGTTCGCTACGACCATCGCTCTGATACCAACTGAAAGGACCCATTCATATACATTATAAACGATTCACAATAGTTGATTACATCGCGAGGTATTTGACCTCTATATGATACATTTTACAAACATTGCATTCGTTTTTAAAAGACAAACTTTTTTACAACGAAAATTGACGGTATGCACACCATTTCATAATATATCCAACTATAATTGACTTAATAATAATCTTGATGAACTCAATGACTCGAATGCAACGTCTTTCAAAATATGCCATGAATGACTCCAAGTAATATCCTTAAAATGAGCTAATGCACAGCAGAAGATTTCTTTAATACCTGAGAATAAACATGCTTTAAAGTGTCAACCAAAAGGTTGGTGAGTTCATAGGTTTATCATAACAATCATTTCAATATATTAATAGACCACAAGATTTCCGTTTATAAATATATGTACACTCGCAAGTGTATAAAAGTATTCTATAAGTTGTAGGCACCCGGTAACAAGCATAAACGTTCATGTTTTACCCTCTGAAGTACACCAGATCAGGTGTGTTTAAAATAACCTCGAAGTACTAAAGCATCCCATAGTCAGGATGGGGTTTGTCAGGCCCAATAGATCTATCTTTAGGATTCGCGCCTACCGTACATAGACAAGTAGTTTAATGTTACCAAGCTAAGGGTATATTTCTGGTTTAAACCCACGTAGAATTAGTTTTAGTACTTGTGCCTATTTCGTAAAGCATTTATAAAAACAGCGCATGTATTCTCAGTCCCAAAAATATATATAAAAGGGAGCAAATGAAACTCACTTTTGCCTTGAAGGTATTTAATTCGACTTGGTCTCCGATAGATATCACGAACCTAACCATATATATAATATATCAACATATTTTCTTTTTTAAGTAATCGTTACATATATATATATACTATTAATACTTTTAATATTTTCTTACTCCGTAGTTAGCAGTCCGATGTTAGTGGTCCACAATTAGTTGCTTAAATAAAATAAATAAAGACCCCATCATATTCGTATTGATCAGAATTAATCTCGACCCATGGTACCATGTTGTCAAATGACGTGTTGCGTACATAAAGTACCGTGTTGTCAAATGACGTGTTGCGTACAATCATGAGGTCTTATGATTAATCTTCTCGTGTTGTTTACGGGTAGTCCTGAAATATATAAAATCAAATCATAAGTAATTATATATAAATTATCATATTAATTAGAAAAGATATGATTAATTTACTTTTTCTCCAAATATTTTCGTAGCTAAACTAGCTTCGGATACCCAATCTTGTTTTAGTCGTAGTTTCTTCATTACAACTCCGTTTTTGTTGGTTCAACTTGCCACTTCCTTGGATCGAGTCAAATTTTCAGAATATGAACTGAAAATACCTTAGTTTGTATTTGAAATCACAAGTTATAGGTCAAACTTTGGTAAAACTTATGAAAGTAATCATTTTCCATCATAAAAACAACATTTAATGATCATTTTTCTAAAAATACTTACACTTTGAGTTAAACAATGAAATTTTTATGTGTTAACATATTCATAAGAAATATCATTTTTCCAGAACATGAACTTCCAATTCAAAGTTCAAGATGGTTTTTAATTATCCAACCCAAAACAGCCCCCGGTTGCACTCCGACGACGTAGATTCAGTTTTTAAGATGTTCTTTGTAAAACCAAGTTATATCTTGTTAGGTTAGCATATCATTATGATATATTACAGGTATTGAAGTGTTTAAAAGTCAAGTTAGAAGGATCTATTTAGTTTGCGAACAAGTTTGAAATCATTCAAACTATGTTCTTGTTGTTAAAATTTTATAACACAAAATAAGATAGCTATATGAATATGAATTGAATAAGATTATGAACAAGGTTACTACCTCAAGTTACTTGGACAAAGTTACTGCAAAAGATAAGAAATAATCTTGGAATCAAAGAGTGGTGGAGTTAGATCAAAAGGTTGGAAGTAAACTTCTTCAAATGGGTGGTTATTTTGATATGTTCTTGAAAGAGTTTTATTATGGTGTTTAAGGCTTGTAATTGAAGCTAAATGATGGGGAAAATGCTTGGAGATGATCAAGTATGAAGTTAGGAGTATTTTGAGAGAGAAATGAGGGTGTAGGTATGAGAAAATGGAGTGAAGAAATGGTGTTCATTTATAAAAACGTTTTTAGTTTATAAAGAAAGAAAAGGATTCCTAATTTTGTTTTCTTAATAATAATTCATACTACTTGACAAATTCTAGTTACCTCATATCTAGGGCAGTAATAATGTTGATTAGGATGTTGATTTTATGTGTATATACCAATAGTAAATACGTATAGAAGCTGGGTATGATACGGGTACATATACCCTAGATATACGTATAGAAATCTTGAGGAAACGGAACGAGAATTCAAATATAGCTATCTTTTGTGAATATACTTATATTGTTTTATGTATTTAAGTCCTTAAAAAGTGATTAAATACTTAATATATACGATACGTGCATAAGCATTATATATTATAAGTATATATATCAAAGAATGTTACGTATAGTTATCGTTTTGAAAACTTAAGTTAGTAGTTTCAAAATATACTTATAACTCATTGTCATTAGTACACAATGAGATGTTAAACCATACTTAGATCATGTTAAATATATATAAATACATATATATACACAAACGTATAATTATCGTATGTTATATAGTTCGTGATATCATCGGTCATATTGGACGGTCAAATGTTGTGTAAAACTCTTTTTAAAAAGTCAAGTCTCAACAATTTGGATTGCTTATCATGTTGGTATGGTTTAATTTATGTAAATATTAATCTCATAAGTATAATTTGGTCGGAAAATTCCGGGTCATTACACAAACTGGTTTCAAACAGCATGTAGTACTTGACCGTGTAAAGGTCCTATTGTTGACGAATCGTACACGATGGTTTTGTACAGGGCATCACATTTGGTATCAGAGCATTGGTTGTAGGGAATTAGGTTGCATTAGTGAGTCTAGATCGGACCAAGTAGGATTCACTAATAGGACTAATCTACAACTTGCTCATTTACTTGTTTCTGTGAAATGGATGCATGCTACTGATAGATATTACTCCATGTTACTGCTTACTACTACTGCATGCTACTGCTTACTTTTACTGCTATATGAACTTGTTGCATGCTACTGCCTACTTTCACTGCTATGTGAACTTACTGTATGCTGCTGCTTATTCTCGCTACTGCATGCTACTATCTGCTTTTTGCATGATACTTCTGTTGATACTGCTATTACTGCCATGCTATGTACTGTTGTAGACGCTCTAGGCTGCTGTAGTTACTATGCCTGATTACGTGTTTGCTACCCGTCTGGTTTTCGCTGTACCGACTTGGATAACTTATCCTTCCCAGTTCAGATATTTTTCTGAACTACTTTCCCACTTGTCTAACCCTAAGAACTAGTAATGTAATCCACCTATTACTACCGTTACACCGTACCAGAGATCGAAACATTACTTCACGCAATCTAGAAGGAGTACCCCTCGGATTACACGCCCACTAAAGTTGATCCTAGGAGGAGGAGATATATGAGGACTTGTCGGAGTAACCGCACGCCGAGCTCACCCTAATTAGCCACGTGCAACGTATGAACATTAGAAGGATGTTCAGTTTCCGTAAGTTGACTCGTATCCCGTACGCTTTCATGACCGTCACTTATCTCTTTCATTCTTCACCACTACTCGACGATCTAACGACACTTCTGGACTTAGGTCCCCAACTCTCTAAGGAATTGGAGAAGTCGGGAGGACATCTCCTTTCACAAGGTCAGAATGCCTTCTACTGATGCTCGGCCATACCCTAAGACTTGGGAGTCGCCTCAAAACATATCGTATTACTACTTGCTACACGTACAACTCGACGCGAGACACCAGATTGAATTTCTAGAAAGGAACCTAAAGACATTACCTAAACCCGAACATTTTGGAGAAATTTCGGGACATTTAGGCATCGATGCATGACCTGCGGAACCTACACACCCACACTGAGATAATCATGAGATTAATTATGTAGATTTTGTTTTGAGATGACATAGATAAAAGCACCGTTATATGAAATTGAGTAGAACTTGAAGTGATCACGTTACGTTGACCATATGGAGCGATATTGGATTGAACGTACGATTTAGTACAATATAATGACGCCAGGCCAGCGTGATTATATTGAAGTAAATCATGCAGAAGTCCCAATGTTATTACATGAGGAATATGAAGTGATTCAAGGAAAATTTTGGTAGGAACCACTTGAGTATATGCATTATGGTATGTTAGATGTTGGGAAAGAATAACCACGTAGCCCAGATATTGTACAAATAGGACCTTGATTTCAGATTGATAACCCGACGATATGTTATAGATATAGACACCCTGGACACTTAAAGGAACAGTTCTCAAATAGGAAAAACTTTGGACTTACCTGCGGTAGAGCAATCATTACCTCAGTTATGGAGACTCGCATAGATACTGATTTTAGTTAGGGTACATTTCTTCACAACGTTTACTGTCTCGAAGTTGTTTAATACTAGAGCGATAGAAACCTTATATCTAAGAACCTCAGTGTTATGACTAATAAGCCATTAACAACCATGAGAGTTAAGTATTCTATAGGACAAACTAATGGTGAGCTGTGATGACCCGAAAATTTCTGATCAAATTTAAACTTAATCTTTGTATGATTAACATTTCTGACACGATAAGCAAAGTCTATGAAGTTGAATCTCAAAATTTTGAACTATTCAATTACCCTTCGATTGTTCTCAACGATTCGCGAACAATTATATGTAAATAGATACATATGTTATAACTTGAAAACGTAACAAAGTGTTATGAAAATGATACTGTGCATTAACCTTATTGGTTTGATTATCTGTTTGATATTTAGATAAGTTAACTAAAACGTTTAAGATGAACCAGTAAAACACTAATTTGCTAAAGTATTTTCGAATTGCTACAGTACCCGAAAAGCTACAGTGTTTTCGAAAATCACTATTTGCTACAGTAAAAAAACTTTGCTACAGTAAAATACTATTTAAAAATGTATTTTAACACATAGGGAGACGTTGATTTATAGAAGTAAATGACCAAAACACTCAAATGTATAAAATATATTTCGAGTGATATAGTTTAGGGATAATTTAAGGCTATATTTTGACAAAGGTACGTATCCCAAAACGTAAAATGCAAGTTTTCTCGGTATACGAAAGGACGTTCAAAAAATCAGAACCGGGACAGAAGTCGAGTGACAACGTACGACTTATCGGGACAAAAATTACAAGTCAATTATGCACATGAATTTAATATAATATATAATTAATTATATAAATTATTTATTATATTTATATTATAATATTATGTCGACGAGGAAGAAATCAAAACAATGTGAGCTGGAAAAGGGATCCATGCGATCGCATGGAATTCCCTCACATTCCCCATGCGATCGCATGGGGTCTGATATCAGGCCACATTATAAAGCTCGATCGTTTCTGCCATTTTTTTTACTCAATCTATCTCTCGACCTCTTCTCTCATATATATATATATATATATATATATATATATATATATATATATATATATATATATATATATATATATATATATATATATATATATATATATATATTATATATAAATTATTATTATTATTATTATTATTATTATTATTATTATTAAGATTAATATTATTATTAATCTTATTATTATTAATATTATTAATATTAATTAGTATTATACATAAAATACTACGACGAGGTTATGAGCGTGTCACTTTCAAAATGGTTTTCGAGCGGGATAGAGCTAAGGAAATTATGGGTTATTGCCAAGGAGGTTATGGGTAATGTTCGGGGGTATATTTATGAATCAAACCTAGTGTTTATCATCTCCGTTACGTCTACGTACTTTCCTACAATATTGAATCTCAATATTGATACGTAAGCACTCATATTTTATCTTTTATATATTAATTGTGTATCCATGTCTAGTGTGATGACCCGGGAATTTCCGACTAAATTTAAACTTAATCTTTATATAATTTCGATACGATAAGCAAAGTATGTAATGTTGAGTCTAGAAAATTTTGAAACGATGTTCATGTATTCAATTACCCTTCGACTATTTTGACGATTCACAAACAACTAAATTGTAAATAGATATATATATATATATATATATATATATATATATATATATATATATATATATATATATATATATATATATATATACATATACATATACATATAAATATATATGTATATTATAAAAAGAAATACTATATATTGTAATTGTTATAATCAATGTTGAAAAATAAAAATAATATATAATAATTATTATTTAATGTGTATATATACATAAATAAAGTATATAGAATATATATTTTGTGATTTCGAAGTTATTTAATAAACGACGGTAACGCTCAATTGTCATTTGATAGATATTAAACGAGTTAAAAAGGAACTTATGTTATTTTAAAATAAACGGTGATTCGAAAATGGGTTTTATAAATTATAGGCTTAGTAAAAGTGTATTTAGGAGCTATTTAGTTAATTTTAAAACTTTTTTATATTTTACTTGGGGTTGGGAGTGAATAATTAATGTAATTTTTATTTAATAATTAATGATCGAATTTTATACCATTATGATCGAAATAAATAAAAATAATTACTGTGAAAGTTTAGGATTTTTCTGAAGACTTTCAATGCACCACTTATAAACAACGGAACACGAAATACCCGTAATAAGTTTGATGTCGTTAATAAACTCCAAAAAATTGAGGCTGCTAACTATTAAACTCGTGTTTGACATTCTTGCATCCACTAACATATTTTATTTATTATATATTATAATTATATTATATTAACTTAATAAGATATATACATATAGATACATGTAGGAGTTTTTAACACACCTTTTTCCTTCTTCAATTTAACCCATCAAACACAACAATCTTCACCTCAACTTTCACCTTCCACCATCACGTCCTACAACCACCAACCTCGCCACCACCATGCTCACCATGCAATCACCATTCATAATAATCGATCACCTTGTGTTTCTTCTCCGAATCAACCACCACGGCTACCACAAGCAACCACCCACGTCATCACTCTAACCATCACCTTTATAGTTCTTCATCTTCATGTTCCAATTAATTCGCAAGTCACCACAACTCATTTCACCTTGAACCTACCATCGATCTACATCACCACTTATTCTTCCTCTTGTTATATTTTTTTTTCTCGAACCCCACTTCCAGACTACCCACCATCATCCTTTAATCACTGTAACTGTGACAACAACCACTTGAAAACCATGAAACCATCACAACATCACCTTCGTTCTAGTCCACTACTGCTGTACCGATTGGTTGTGACCCAAGATAACCACCCCCACCGCTAATTTTTATTGCTGTTATGCAACAAGGAACCACCCCCAACCGTCACTGGTTATTGCTGTTCACTGCAGCTGTGAACCGCCATCCAAAAACCACCCAATACCGCTGTTATTTTTTTTTATTTTATTTTTTTGACTACCGCTAAACTGCACTGTTGTTATTATTATTATTTTTTTTTTTCCTTTTTACCGCCACACCCATCGAACCCCTTGCTATACTATTGCTTCTGTTCCTATTATTCTGTTAACAATGACAACCAGTGATGATTCGAAGATGATGAATAGTAGTTGATGGTGACTTGATGATGGTAACACTGAGATCATAATGAAAATAATATGAATGATTATGATGATGCGAAACAGTTACGGGTATGAAGAAGATGATCGTGATGAATAACGGTGATGATGAAAAATGATGATGATACAGCGATGGTGATGATGATGATACAGCGATGATGATGATGATGATGATACAGCGATGATGATGATGATGATACAGCGATGATGATGATGACGATACAGCGATGATGATGATGATACAGCGATGATGATGATACAACAATGAAGATGATAAGGATACTGTTTCGTTACCTGCTTTCTATTTCTTATTCGGTTGAATACAAAGAAAAGAAAAACCACGAAGTTCTTTCTGGGCCGAATTATATTTTGAAAATTTCTGTTGGACCGATCCAAGTATTTTTTTTGTTGGGCCAAACTAAATAAGAGCTACGATGGTTACGTGTTATATACTAGTAAAGAGTAATTTATTTCAGAAAAATAGAAACTGGAGGAAGGGTTAAGAGTGTTTGTGAGGAAGCGGGAGGTCGCGGGTTCGAGTCCCGTTCTGGGCAATTCTTTTTGCGAGCTAGTTTTCAAGGTAGTTTTTATTTTTTAAAAAAATTCATTATTATTAATATCATTGTTTTTATTAAGTATTATAATTATTGTTAATGTTAGTATTATTATTATTGAGTGTTATTATTATTATTATTATTATTATTATTATTATTATTATTATTATTATCATTATTATCATTATCATTATAACTATTGTTATTATTATTATTATCATAGTTGCATTTATAAGTACTATTAGTTATATTATTATGAAAAATATTTATGTAAGCAATAAAGACAATATCATAACTATCATTACCCGTAACATTATTATCTTTATAGTTATTATTACTCAGTATTGTTACCATTATTAGTATTATCATTAAGATTGATATTAGTAGTACCATTATGATTAAAACCATTATGTTAGTATTATTATCAAAAAGTATAAGCTTCATTATCATTATTATTAAATTATTTAAATTATTAAAAACTACTGATAATATCGCTATTATGAGATTTATTATTAAAACTATCATCGTTATTATTATTAGTAGTATCATCTATAATATTAGTATTAAAAATAATAATGTTTATGAAAATAAAAGTTCTAAGAATATTATTAAGGTTATAAGTATGTTTTAAATATATTAACAGTCTGTATATAATTATTCATATATGACAAATTAGGTATTTTTAATATATGTATATACATCAAATTATATAAATAATAATTATTTTCAAATATATATACAAACTAAATAAATGATATATATAAAGTTATAATATATGAAATTGTTCGATTACGATTATAAGTATTAATATATATACAAATGATATAGGTTCGTGAATCCGAGGCCAACCCTGCATTGTTCAATGATGTCATATGTATTTTTACTACAAAATATAGTATTTTGAGTTTCATTAATCCCTTTTTAAATGCTTTTGCAATATATATTTTTGGGACTGAAAATACATGCGCTGTTTTTATAACTGTTTTACAAAATAGACACAAGTAATTGAAACTACATTATATGATTGAATGATCGAAATCGAATATGCCCCTTTATAGTCTGGTAATCTAAGAATTAGGGAACAGACACCCTAATTGACGCGAATCCTAAAGATAGATCTATCGGGCCCAACAAGCCCCATCCAAAGTACCGGATGTTTTAGTACTTCGAAATTTATATCATGTCCGAAGGAGGATCCCGAAATGATGGGGATATTCTTATATATGCATATTGTTAATGTCGGTTACCAGGTGTTCAATCCATATGAATGATATTTTTGTCTCTATGCATGGGACGTATGTTTATGAGAAATGGAAATCTAAAATCTTGTGGTCTATTAAAATGATGGAAACGATTGTTTAAGTTAAACTAATGAACTCACCAACCTTTTGGTTGACACTTTAAAGCATGTTTATTCTCAGGTACGAAAGAAATCTTCCGCTGTGTATTTGCTCATTTTATAGATATTACTTGGAGTCATTCATGGCATATTTCAAAAGACGTTGCATTCGAGTCGTCGAGTTCATCAAGATTATTATCAAGTCAATTATAGTTGGATATATTATGAAATGGTATGCATGCCTGTCAACTTTCGATGTAATGAAAGTTTGTCTTTTCAAAAACGAATGCAATGTTTGTAAAATGTATCATATAGAGGTCAAGTACCTCGCGATGTAATCAACTGATGTGAATCGTTTATAATCGATATGGACTTCGTCCGGATGGATTAGGACGGGTCTTCACAGTTGGTATCAGAGCGGTGGTCTTAGCGAACCAGGTCTTGCATTAGTGAGTCTAACTGATAGTCGTTAGAATGCATTAATGAGTCTGGACTTCGACCGTGTTTGCATGTCAAAAGTTTTGCTTATCATTTAGTATCGAAAAATTATTTGCTTATCATCCTTAAAGTCTAAGACACGTCTTACTGCCTTTATTGCATAGACAGTGTATAGTTAAATTCATATCTTAGCCTATCTGTTATTGTTACCTTTGCCTGACAGCTTCTGTAGATTCCTCCGTAGCTTATGGGATTTTAGTATTATATATGCATATGTAAATTATGTATTGCAGGGTACTAATCTACATCCTATAATCTATTTCTTATCGAAAATCCTTCATCTGATCGTACGAGATGAATCCCTCAACCAGTTCGAGTCCATCAGATTTCAATAGCTATTTCGATAGTTATTCCGACAGCTATTTCGATATGGATTTCCACTCGAGCTCCGAAAGTAGAGTAACCGGAATGAATCGATCAATTAGCCATCATCTATTCTGAATGAATTGGAGATAGGTTCGTAGTCGACTTAATCAATGGAAACGCGAAGAAGGCGATCATTTCCACTAACCAAATTTACCTCTTGACAATGAACCTAAAACGTTTACCGGCGAACCTGTTCGAGACACCATTTTCTCTCTCATTTCCAAGGTATCTCATCACGATCATATACTATCTCAGATTCTAAACCTCATTCATCCGCTCGTCCGAACCGACAATCATCCCGGTGTAATAGAAGAAGTTAACGAACTTCGCGCATAAGTTGTAGTCTTGGAAAATATGGTGCAAAACGTACCAGCTTCATCCAAATCACCGGCACCAACAGTACCACCAACAACCCAAATTTCAATATCACATGCCTCAACATCTCAATCTATACCTCGAGTATAATCATCATTCTACATGACATTCTACATCAGTTATCTTCGTTCGACATGGTGATTATGTAATCTCTAATGTTTTAGAGATTATTTATTCTAGTTCCAACTGAAAACTAAATGAGTTTAATATCATGTTAACTCATTAAATTCATGATTACATTTGAAGAAAATATATATGTATATATGTTTTCATAAAGATTGTAATTAAAAATTCTTTTGTACAAACTGTTAATAATAAAAATATTTTAACGGGTAGGTAATACCCGAGGAATATTTAAATTTCACATTAATAAGTTACACTGTATATTCTTCGAATCTGATTCAACAGTTATTCACTATCCTATTTACAACCACCGGGATACTTATCCATTCACCAAAGAATAACTATTTTCATTCAAATTCAATTTCATATTTGAATTTTGACCTATCAGAATCTAACAAGTGGCATAATGAAGAAATAATGGACACAATAAAAATTGATTAGAAACAGACTAATTAACAATATTAAATTTTATTAAGAAACCACGCTAACAAAATCCTAGCTAACTGTTCCTAGCTAACTGTTAATTCCGTATTACATTTTATTTATCGTAATTTATTTATCGCAATTTATATTCTCGCAATTTTATTTATTGTCATTTAATTTCTGTTATTTACTTTACGCACTTTATTTATCGTCATTTAATTTCTGTTATTTATTTTACGCACTTTAAATATCGGGACACGTATACAAGGTTTTGACATATCATATCGACACATCTATATATATTATTTGGAATCACCATAGACACTCTATATGCAGTAATGATCGAGTTCTCTATACAGGGTTGAGGTTAATTCTATAATAATATATATACTTTGAGTTGTGATCGAGTCTGAGACATGTACACGGGTCACGATACGTATTAATTAATTCAAATATTATATATTAAACTATATATGAATGATTGCACTGTCAACTGTGGACTATCGACTGTGGACTAATAACATTGGACAATTAAAATGAATTAAAATATTGAATATAACATATGAAACTAAACAATTCTTCAAGTTTGCCACTTGATTTCGTCTTAAACCTCATTTGTATCTTCACGATTACATTCTGCGTTCAAACCTTTCATGATTCTTGAAAACACCTCAATCGATAGGATGAATCAACCGCACTTCATCTACGGAAGGAAAGATTTATGCATATAGTTATGCACCTGAGAAACTCTCGGCAATTGAGTAAAAGTTCAACACGTAGCCGCGTCAGATCCTTTGGCATTTATTAACAAAAACAACTTTGCGATCCCTTTTCAAAATTAGCCAATTTTGTCACAGCTCCAACAAGTCAACTTCGACTTTTCGTACGAAACAACCTTATTATAATGTTTATATATACGCGTGCTCTTTTATTGTTACCAGGTAACCTTTCATATTCCATCATATTACCATCAGCATTTAATCATCTAAAAACACAATTCTCCTGAAACCACCTCGGATTAATAACCGATTATTCAGATATCATAGCATTAAATGCAGAGGAAACAGAAAAATGGTAGATGGTCTAAACGGAAAAAAGTTTGATGATAAAGAAAGGAGTGTTAGGAACGCTCGATAGAAAATTGGGTATTGAAAAACAGATTGAGTTACCCATGAAGGAGACCAAGGACAAATACAAGGACTAAATCCTATATTCAAAGGATTCAGGTAATTCTGGATCCGTTGAAATCTTTAGAGAATATCTTGCTCCGAAGTCATGTTAAAATCTTGCGGAAAATCTTTCTCCATCAACCGTCGAACTTAGAAATTCCAAAATATCATCATCAATATCTTTGATATTTCTGAGGATATTTTCATAAATATTCTCGTCCGAAATTATATACCTCTTCGTGCTTCCTGTGTATCAATATATTGGAAACATTCAATAGAAAATATAGTACCGAAAAGCAGATTATGCGAAACTATGAAGAAAGCCGTGGATAAATCACAAAGAATAATTTTGACTTCAAAGAATCCAAATAATTCAATGTCTGCTAAAGTCTATAGTGAATAACTTGCTCCTTACTCTAAACCCTTGCAGACAATAGTTTCTATCATCCTCTGATCTTAGATATTCTGAGATATTATCGTACCTTTCATTATAAATATCCTCCATATTTCTGGAGATATTTTTATAACTATTCTTATCTGAAATCATTAATCTTTTCGTGCTATCAGTATTACATCATATAGAAACTGTTAGTTTCTATATTCTGTAAATTTTCAAGCTTAAAATATGAATGTTATTGTAGTAATGATGGGAACTGATGCATGAGTTAGTATAATATAATGACACTTGATCAACGTGATTATATTACAGTAAGTCATGCTGAGTTTCTAAATGAAACGTGATGATTCACAGATCATAACGTCATCATGTGCCATGTTACATAACTCTTTCATCCTACTTAACTCCGTAACAAATCAAGAAAATGTATTCTTGATGGTTCTATCTTCCGTGATGTTGATAAATTTGAAAATCAAATCGTGCTATCACGTTCCTTCATGCTTAGAACATTATAATCATTCGAAACTCTATATCTATAAATTCTGGACCATTATTCGCTTGACTTGAAGTCGGGAAGAGAAAAACAAAAGCATAGAGCTTTGAAATATAAGGGAGAATATAAAGTCCGATAACAACACATAAATTACAAACCGTGTATATCAATGTTTATCGCAACATAAAGACACGGGAGAATTAAAAACATTATAATCCCGAGGGCGAAGTAGAAGAAAGCAGATTCCTCTGGTGGAAGTTGGAAAAGGAGAATGATTGTTGCGATAGTAAGGATGAGGACAAGGATCAGAACTGGATTAATCATTTTCAGAATCTTTTGAATGTATGAACTAAGAAAGAAAGTATAAGAATGGTGAGAATAATGGAAATGGAAGAGTTTGATTTATAATGGAAAAATCAGACAGAGTAATCGAGGCAGATCACGGTATTTAATTATAGAGATCTTAATTTCCTTATTAGCCGCAGAATCAAATCTTTTAGATTTCGAAGATTTTCTTTAAATTCCTTGAATTCCGGAATTCAACCAAGACGACGTCAAAAGTTAAGACCAACCTTATTTTCTAAATTCAACCCTGACTCTGTCAAGAGTTAAAATGAATCTTTACTTTCCTATTTCACTCATGGTGATAGCTTCATTCGTACTCTTCGAATAATTGAATTATTTTTATCCATATTACTCAATGATGATAAAACTTAATTTATCAACTCATATTCGTCATGAAAACATTTTTTATTGTTAGCCATGACCACCTCACTCAAATTTCGGGACGAAATTTCTTTAACGGGTAGGTACTGTGATGACCCGGGAATTTCCGACTAAATTTAAACTTAATCTTTATATGATTTCGATACGATAAGCAAATTATGTAATGTTGAGTCTAGAAAATTTTGAAACGATGTTCATGTATTCAATTACCCTTCGACTATTTTGACGATTCACAAACAACTAAATTGTAAATAGATATATATATATATATATATATATATATATATATATATATATATATATATATATATATATATATATATATATATATATATATATATATACATATACATATAAATATATACATATATATATATATATATATATATATATATATATATATATATATATATATATATATATATATATATATATATATATATATATATGCATATACATATAAATATATATGTATATTATAAAAAGAAATACTATATATTGTAATTGTTATAATCAATGTTGAAAAATAAAAATAATATATAATAATTATTATTTAATGTGTATATATACATAAATAAAGTATATAGAATATATATTTTGTGATTTAGAAGTTATTTAATAAACGACGGTAACGCTCAATTGTCATTTGATAGATATTAAACGAGTTAAAAAGGAACTTATGTTATTTTAAAATAAACGGTGATTCGAAAATGGGTTTTATAAATTATAGGCTTAGTAAAAGTGTATTTAGGAGCTATTTAGTTAATTTTAAAACTTTTTTATATTTTACTTGGGGTTGGGAGTGAATAATTAATGTAATTTTTATTTAATAATTAATGATCGAATTTTATACCATTATGATTGAAATAAATAAAAATAATTACTGTGAACGTTTAGGATTTTTCTGAAGACTTTTAATGCACCACTTATAAACAACGGAACACGAAATACCCGTAATAAGTTTGATGTCGTTAATAAACTCCAAAAATTGAGGCTGCTAACTATTAAACTCGTGTTTGACATTCTTGCATCCACTAACATATTTTATTTATTATATATTATAATTATATTATATTAACTTAATAAGATATATACATATAGATACATGTAGGAGTTTTTAACACACCTTTTTCCTTCTTCAATTTAACCCATCAAACACAACAATCTTCACCTCAACTTTCACCTTCCACCATCACGTCCTACAACCACCAACCTCGCCACCACCATGCTCACCATGCAATCACCATTCATAATAATCGATCACCTTGTGTTTCTTCTCCGAATCAACCACCACGGCTACCACAAGCAACCACCCACGTCATCACTCTAACCATCACCTTTATAGTTCTTCATCTTCATGTTCCAATTAATTCGCAAGTCACCACAACTCATTTCACCTTGAACCTACCATCGATCTACATCACCACTTATTCTTCCTCTTGTTATATTTTTTTTTTCTCGAACCCCACTTCCAGACTACCCACCATCATCCGTTAATCACTGTAACTGTGACAATAACCACTTGAAAACCATGAAACCATCACAACATCACCTTCGTTCTAGTCCACTACTGCTGTACCGATTGGTTGTGACCCAAGATAACCACCCCTACCGCTAATTTTTATTGCTGTTATGCAACAAGGAACCACCCCCAACCGTCACTGGTTATTGCTGTTCACTGCAGCTGTTATGCAACAAGTATTTTTTTTGTTGGGCCAAACTAAATAAGAGCTACGATGGTTACGAGTTATATACTAGTAAAGAGTAATTTATTTCAGAAAAATAGAAACTGGAGGAAGGGTTAAGAGTGTTTGTGAGGAAGCGGGAGGTCGCGGGTTCGAGTCCCGTTCTGGGCAATTCTTTTTGCGAGCTAGTTTTCAAGGTAGTTTTTATTTTTTAAAAAAATTCATTATTATTAATATCATTGTTTTTATTAAGTATTATAATTATTGTTAATGTTAGTATTATTATTATTGAGTGTTATTATTATTATTATTATTATTATTATTATTATTATTATTATTATTATTATTATCATTATTATCATTATCATTATAACTATTGTTATTATTATTATTATCATAGTTGCATTTATAAGTACTATTAGTTATATTATTATGAATAATATTTATGTAAGTAATAAAGACAATATCATAACTATCATTACCCGTAACATTATTATCTTTATAGTTATTATTACTCAGTATTGTTACCATTATTAGTATTATCATTAAGATTGATATTAGTAGTACCATTATGATTAAAACCATTATGTTAGTATTATTATCAAAAAGTATAAGTTTCATTATCATTATTATTAAATTATTTAAATTATAAAAAACTACTGATAATATCGCTATTATGAGATTTATTATTAAAACTATCATCGTTATTATTATTAGTAGTATCATCTATAATATTAGTATTAAAAATAATAATGTTTATGAAAATAAAAGTTCTAAGAATATTATTAAGGTTATAAGTATGTTTTAAATATATTAACAGTCTGTATATAATTATTCATATATGACAAATTAGGTATTTTTAATATATGTATATACATCAAATTATATAAATAATAATTATTTTCAAATATATATACAAACTAAATAAATGATATATATAAAGTTATAATATATGAAATTGTTCGATTACGATTATAAGTATTAATATATATACAAATGATATAGGTTCGTGAATCCGAGGCCAACCCTGCATTGTTCAATGATGTCATATGTATTTTTACTACAAAATACAGTATTGTGAGTTTCATTAATCCCTTTTTAAATGCTTTTGCAATATATATTTTTGGGACTGAGAATACATGCGCTGTTTTTATAACTGTTTTACAAAATAGACACAAGTAGTTGAAACTACATTATATGATTGAATGATCGAAATCGAATATGCCCCTTTATAGTCTGGTAATCTAAGAATTAGGGAACAGACACCCTAATTGACGCGAATCCTAAAGATAGATCTATCGGGCCCAACAAGCCCCATCCAAAGTACCGGATGTTTTAGTACTTCGAAATTTATATCATGTCCGAAGGAGGATCCCGGAATGATGGGGATATTCTTATATATGCATATTGTTAATGTCGGTTACCAGGTGTTCAATCCATATGAATGATATTTTTGTCTCTATGCATGGGACGTATGTTTATGAGAAATGGAAATCTAAAATCTTGTGGTCTATTAAAATGATGGAAACGATTGTTTAAGTTAAACTAATGAACTCACCAACCTTTTGGTTGACACTTTAAAGCATGTTTATTCTCAGGTACGAAAGAAATCTTCCGCTGTGTATTTGCTCATTTTATAGATATTACTTGGAGTCATTCATGGCATATTTCAAAAGACGTTGCATTCGAGTCGTCGAGTTCATCAAGATTATTATCAAGTCAATTATAGTTGGATATATTATGAAATGGTATGCATGCCTGTCAACTTTCGATGTAATGAAAGTTTGTCTTTTCAAAAACGAATGCAATGTTTGTAAAATGTATCATATAGAGGTCAAGTACCTCGCGATGTAATCAACTGATGTGAATCGTTTATAATCGATATGGACTTCGTCCGGATGGATTAGGATGGGTCTTCACATCTAGTGCTCGAGTAAATATATTTATACATGCTTGTATGCTAAATTTCATCGTTAAACAGTTTATGATGAATCACGAATTAAATACATATGTTACTGGTAAAAGGTATATGATATGCATGTTTTTGGAAAGCTGGCGAAAAATCAATGACTTTTCATTTAGATATCGAATAGTTTCAATGAACGGATTAAGAGATATGATCAACTGAATTATGATTGACGTTAATTGAAATTGCTATTGAATCTGCAATTAAGATTTAAACAACTTGTTTACGAAATTGATAAAATGGATTTTTGAATATTACCAACCGAGTAAATGACTCCTTATATAAGGTATGTCTCGTTTTGTTGAACTATTGTCAAAATTGACTTTTTGAAACGGCTTTGGATAACTTTTGTATGTCGATCTCGAGCATTAGGATTGTGATACACTATGACCAGACTTAGCTTGATAGACATTTATTGACCAACATATGTTCTCTAGGTTGAGATCTACGGTTATTTGGTAATCCGAGTTTCGGTCACATTTTGGTGAACGACTTTATATGCTGCTAAGGAGAGTTTCATTTGCTCCCTTTTTAATTGCTTTTGCAATATATATTTTTGGGCTGAGAATACATGCACTTTATTTTAAACAATGGACACAAGTACATACTAAATTCTATACTGAGTTTGAACCAAAAATCCCTTAGCTTTGGTAACTAGTAACTGCCGGTTATAAGAACTGGTGGGCGCGAGTAGTAGTATATGGATCCATAGGGCTTGATATCCCCGTCCGAGCTAGAGCACTAGCCTTTTAACGGACGTATGCTATTTGATAAGCGTACACGTTGGTTTGCGTGTATTATTAAGATGATTATACAAAGGGTACAAATTATATATACGTCAAGTTTAGTTACCAGGGTGCTCAATTTCGTAGAATATTTTGATAAACATTTCTGGATGAAACAACTGAAATCTTGTGATCCACCTTTATATACAGATTATATGAAACTATAAAACTATGAACTCACCAACATTTGTGTTGACACTTGTTAGCATGTTTATTCTCAGGTTTCCTAGAAGTCTTCCGCTGTTTGCTTATGTGTTACACAAGCTATGTGCATGGAGTCTTACATGACATATTTTTCAAGGAAACGTTGCATTCACCAAATCATCACCATGTATCTTATTTTGACTGCATTGTCAACGAAAGTATTATTGTAAACTATTATTTACGGTGATTGTCTATATGTAGAAATCATTAGATGTCGAAAACCTTTGATTTAAATATTCATTTATGGTGTGCCTTTTTAAAAGAATGCAATGTTTACAAAACGTATCATATAGAGGTCAAATACCTCGCAATGAAATCGATGAATGACGTGTTCGTCCATATGGATTTGGAGCGATCATCACAGTTGGTATTAGAGCGTTGGTCTTAGTGAACCAGGTCTTGCATTAGTGTGTCTAACTGATAGTTGTTAGGATACATTCGTAAGTCTGGACTTCGACTGTGTCTGCATGTCAAAAGTTTTGCTTATCATTTTTTTATCAGAAATTACCTACTTATCATTCCTAGTCTAGACACGTTTTACTGCATTGATTGCATGAATAGTGTATAGACAAAATTCATATCTTAGCGTATCTGTTACTGTAAACTTTTCCTGACATCTTCCAAAAATTTCTCCGAGATTTATGAAATTTGGTATTATATATACATATGTAAATTATGTATTGAAGAATACCAAACTAAATTCAATAATCTAATTCATATCAAAAATCATCTCCCTAATTATACAAGATGAATCCCGTATCTAGTTCAAATTCCTTAAACTCTGACAGCTATTCCGATATGGATATTTACCTGAATTCCGAAGACAGTGTAACCGGAATGGATCAATCAATTAGCCATCATCTATTCTAGATGAATTGGGGATGGGTTCGTAATCTACTTAATCATTGGAGACAAGAAGAAGGCGATCCCTTCCATCCACCACATTCACCTCTTGGCAAAGAACCCGAAGCACTTACCGGCGAACCTGTTCGTAACACCATTTTCACCCTCATTTCCAGAACAGCTCGCAATGACTACGTAATATCCAATATTCTAAATCTTATTCATCCGCTTGTCCAAACCGCCAATCATCCTAGTATAGTAGAAGAAGTCAACGAGCTTCGCGCTCGGGTAGTGGCTTTGGAGAATATGGTGCAAAGGTTACAAGCACCAGCAACATCACCGGCATCAACAGTACCACTGACAACAACACCAACAGTACCATTACCACCACCAACAACATCCGCACCGCAAGCCTCAACATCGCAACATGTACCTCGAACATCAATGTCATACGCACCATAGATACCAAGGAGTACCAACAACAATAACCGATGAAGTATTGATTAATAATTTCATTGGAGAAATATTCTGCGGCGATTATGTAATCTCTAAAGTCTTAGAAATAATCTATTCTAGCTGTAACCGTAAATCAGATGAGTGGACCGAAATGATAGAAGGAAGAGTAGAAACCCTGACCGGAATGGTGCACGATTTACAAGCTAGACTTGTTTTACCAGCAGCATCAACAGTATCGTCAGTATCACCAACACCGGCAAAACCTGTAGCACTACAAGTTCCGCCAATTTCATAATCACAAACATCATCACAAATCAACAACGCATATATTGTATCAACGAGTTATGAAGTATTAACTCATTTTTCCTGAAGAAATTATATGTATATATATATTATATATATATATATATATATATATATATATATATATATATATATATATATATATATATATATATATATATATGTGTGTGTGTGTGTGTGTGTATGTGTGTGTGTGTGTGTGTGTGTGAAATATGAAAACAAAATAAATCTTTTCGTACTAAGCTATTACATGTGAATCATAACTGGTAGGTACTACTCGGTTAGTTCATGTTACTAATATGCTATACATCCTTCGTTAATGACTTAACAATCGTTAACTACAATCTCTGTTTCAACTCAATGAATTCCATTTCCTAATAAACCAAGTGTATTATTCAATTACATAATTGATTTTTTACATTTTGATTTTCGATGTACTCGAAACTTTCCAGAAAACATCATCTGTGCCTTGTAAGGTTTACAAAAATTCCACAAGCATCAACATCCTTCACCGAGGAATAAGAATAAATAATGAAGTATTAATTTCATTAGTGAAATACTCCGCGAAGATTATGTAATCCTTAATGTTTTAGAGATTATTCATTCAAGTCAAAAATCAAATGAGCTTAATATGATATTAACTCATCAAATCTGTATTACATCTGAAGAAAATATACATACATATATTTTCATAAAGACGGTAATAAAAATTCTTTTATACAAAGTATTAATTGTGAAATCTTTAACGGGTAGGTAATTCCCGGGAAATATATAAGTTCACAATTAATATGTTATAATGTACATTCTTCAACTTTGATTCAAAAATTATTAACTATGCTCACAGCGATATACAATCGTTTCCATACAAATTCAATTACATATTCTGATTTTGAAAAATCAGAATCCAAGCCAAGATTTAACAGAAAACATCACTCTTAGATCTCTACATCTTTCAAAGCTATACTTTGACTTCAAAAATGTGAAAGATCCTTTAGCATTGTTATTACCGAAAATAATCTTGCAATTCCTTTTCAAAGTATCCAGTTTTACCACATTTTCAACCAGTCAACTTCGACATTTCAGATTAACCTTATTATAATCTTGACATATACGTTCTTGTTACTGGGGAACCTTTCATGTTCCACCACATTAGCAGTAAATTTACCAACAACTTCATTGATCTGTGACCTTCCGAAAAATCATTATACACATTGAAACCCCATCATTTACTCACCTACATCTTGTAACAATAATTGCCATATCAACTACCGGGAATTAGCAATCAGTATTTTGAATCTCGCAACATTTTCTACGACAATAGTTATATATAGATAACATCTATCTTCTAGACTTACAGATTTCGAATGTGAAGTTTCTGAAAAACACCTTAAACTACGAACTAGTTCTCGAAATCTTGAAAAATGCTGATGAAGCAGCAAAAACTGTAAACGACCTTAACAGTAAAAAGTTTGATGATAAAGGATATTGTGCTGGCAAAGCTCAGAAAACGAGAAAGTTTGGAACTGGAAAACGGATTGAGCAAAGTATGAAAGAGGCTGTGGATAAATCACAAGGACGAAACCTGTCTTCAAATAATCCAAACGATTCAGTATCTGCTGAAGCCATTAACGAATACCTTGCTTCCGAATCTAAACCCTTGCGGACGATATTCTTCATCATCCTCTGATATTAGAAATTCTAAGATATCATCGTATCTTTCATTATAAATATCTTCCATATTTCTGGAGATAATTCCATAATCATTCTTATCGGAAATCAATTTTCTCCTTAGGATATCTGTGTTACACCATAAAAGAAACTATTTTAGTTTCTAAATTCTGAAACTTTCAAGTTTAAAATATAAATGTTTTGAAGTAATGTTGGGAATTGAAGCATGAGTAAGTATAATATAATGACACTTGATCAACGTGATTATATTACAGTAAGTCATGCTGAGTTTCTAATGGAACGTGATAAAGGTTCACAGATCACACCCTCATCATGAACCATGTTACATAACTCTTTCATTCTATATAATCTCTAAATATATCAAGAAAATATATTTCTTGATGATTCGGCCTTTTCCAGATATTTTGATAATTTGACAAATCAAGATCGTGTCATTACAATTTCTTTCTTAGAACATTAATTATGTTCATCCGAAATTCATACCTACAAATTCTGGACCATTATTCGCTTGACTTAAGGTCGGGAAGAGAAATCGAAAGCATAGAGTTCTGAAATATAAATGAGAATAAAAGCCCGATAACAACCTCAAAAATTTACAAACCGTGTATATCAATACGTATTGCAACGTAAAGACACAGGAAAATTAATAACACTATAACCCCAAGATAAAAGTAAAAGTAAATAAAATCCTCCAGTGGTAAATGAAAGAGGAGAATAACAGATATGAAGGTTAGGAGTATATCAAGAATCGGAACTGGATGAAGCATTTCACAATCTTTTGAAGGTATGAAATGAGGAAGAAGATGTAGAAATGGTGAGAATAAATGAAACAGAAGTGGTCAATTTATAGCAAAATATCGGACTCAGCAATCGAGGTAGATTACACATTTAATCAAAGAAAATCCTAATTTCCGCAATTTCCAAAGAATCAAATCTTATTTAGATTATGAAGATTTTCTATTCCTTAAAATCCAGAAATAAATCGTTACTACGTTAATAAATAAGACGAATCTCTATAACTTCTCTCATACACTTCGAGTAATTGGATTGTTTTATCCATAATTATTCAACGATGATAAAATTCTATCTATCAACTCATATTCGTCATAAAAACATTTTATTGTTAGTCATGACGACCTCACTCAAATTTCGGGGCGAAATTTCTTTAACGGGTAGGTACTGTGATGACCCGGAAATTTCTGATCAAATTTAAACTTAATCTTTGTATGATTAACATTTTTGACACGATAAGCAAAGTCTATGAAGTTGAATCTCAAAATTTTGAACTATTCAATTACCCTTCGATTGTTCTCAACGATTCGCGAACAATTATATGTAAATAGATACATATGCTATAACTTGAAAACGTAACAAAGTGTTATGAAAATGATACTGTGCATTAACCTTATTGGTTTGATTATCTGTTTGATATTTAGATAAGTTAACTAAAACGTTTAAGATGAACCAGTAAAACACTAATTTGCTACAGTATTTTCGAATTGCTACAGTACCCGAAAAGCTACAGTGTTTTCGAAAATCACTATTTGCTACAGTAAAAAACTATGCTACAGGAACTTTGCTACAGTAAAACACTATTTAAAAATGTATTTTAACAAATAGCGAGACGTTGATTTATAGAAGTAAATGACCAAAACACTCAAATATATAAATTATATTTCGAGTGATATAATTTAGGGATAATTTAAGGCTATATTTTGACAAAGGTACGTATCCCAAAACGTAAAATGCAAGTTTTCTCAGTATACGAAAGGACGTTCGAAAAACCGGAACCGGGACAGAAGTCGAGTGACAACGTACGACTTATCGGGACGAAAATTACAAGTCAACTATGCACATGAATTTAATATAATATATAATTAATTATATAAATTATTTATTATATTTATATTATAATATTATGTCGACGAGGAAGAAATCAAAATAATGTGAGCTGGAAAAGGGATCCATGCGATCGCATGGAATTCCCTCACATTCCCCATGCGATCGCATGGGGTCTGATATCAGGCCACATTATAAAGCTCGATCGTTTCTGCCATTTTTTTTACTCAATCTATCTCTCGACCTCTTCTCTCATATATATTAATCTTAATAATAATAATAATAATAATAATAATAATAATAATAATTTATATATATATATTTATATATATATATATATATATATAAATTATTATTATTATTATTATTATTATTAAGATTAATATTATTATTAATCTTATTATTATTAATATTATTAATTAGTATTATACATAAAATACTACGACGAGGTTATGAGCGTGTCACTTTCAAAATGGTTTTCGAGTGGGATAGAGCTAAGGAAATTATGGGTTATTGCCAAGGAGATTATGGGTAATGTTCGGGGGTATATTTATGAATCAAACCTAGTGTTTATCATCTCCGTTACGTCTACGTACTTTCCTATAATATTGAATCTCAATATTGATACGTAAGCACTCATATTTTATCTTTTATATATTAATTGTGTATCCATTTCTAGTACTCGAGTAAATATATTTATACATGCTTGTATGCTAAATTTCGTCATTAAACAGTTTATGATGAATCACGAATTAAATACATATGTTACTGGTAAAAGGTATATGATATGCATGTTTTTGGAAAGCTGGCGAAAAATCAATGACTTTTCATTTAGATATCGAATAGTTTCAATGAACGGATTAAGAGATATGATCAACTGAATTATGATTGATGTTAATTGAAATTGCTTTTGAATCTGCAATTAAGATTTAAACAACTTGTTTACGAAATTGATAAAATGGATTTTTGAATATTACCAACCGAGTAAATGACTCCTTATATAAGGTATGTCTCGTTTTGTTGAACTATTGTCAAAATTAACTTTTTGAAACGACTTCGGATAACTTTTGTATGTCGATCTCGAGCATTAGGATTGTGATACACTATGACCAGACTTAGCTTGATAGACATTTATTGACCAACATATGTTCTCTAAGTTGAGATCTATGGTTATTTGGTAATTCGAGTTTCGGTCACATTTTGGTGAACGACTTTATATGCTGCTAAGGTGAGTTTCATTTGCTCCCTTTTTAATTGCTTTTGCAATATATATTTTTGGACTGAGAATACATGCACTTTATTTTAAACAATGGACACAAGTGCATACTAAATTCTATACTGAGTTTGAACCGAAAATCCCTTAGCTTTGGTAACTAGTAACTGTCGGTTATAAGAACTGGTGGGCGCGAGTAGTAGTATATGGATTCATAGGGCTTGATATCCCCGTCCGAGCTAGAGCACTAGCCTTTTAACGGACGTATGCTATTTGAGAAGCGTACACGTTGGTTTGCGTGTATTATTAAGATGATTATACAAAGGGTACAAATTATATATACATTAAGTTTAGTTACCAGGGTGCTCAATTTCGTAGAATATTTTGATAAACATTTCTGGATGAAACAACTGAAATCTTGTGATCCACCTTTATATACAGATTATATGAAACTATAAAACTATGAACTCACCAACCTTTGTGTTGACACTTGTTAGCATGTTTATTCTCAGGTTTCCTAGAAGTCTTCCGCTGTTTGCTTATGTGTTAGACAAGCTATGTGCATGGAGTCTTACATGACATATTTTTCAAGGAAACGTTGCATTCACCAAATCATCACCATGTATCTTATTTTGACTGCATTGTCAACGGAAGTATTATTGTAAACTATTATTTACGGTGATTGTCTATATGTAGAAATCATTAGATGTCGAAAACCTTTGATTTAAATATTCATTTATGGTATGCCTTTTTAAAAGAATGCAATATTTACAAAACGTATCATATAGAGGTCAAATACCTCGCAATGAAATCGATGAATGACGTGTTCGTCCATATGGATTTGGAGCGATCGTCACATGAGCTGGCAGAGATAGAGGAGTAATTTAAGGTAGTACCTTAAAATTAACAGGTGGGTCATTTGGAGATGATCTCATCCCAACAAAACTTGGAAGTTTTATAGTAGTAGTTGGAAAGGATTAGTTACCTGCGCACAAGCAGATGTTATTTGAGAAGGTTGATAAAATTTTCACGGCAGTATAATAAGATTTGGTTGGAATGGACCTTAAGATTAACCTAATACTCATCAAGTTAGGAAGCTTGATGTAAAAGTTGGAATGAACTTTAGGGTTAACCTAATACTCATTGAGTTAGGAAGCTTTGATGAGATAGTTGGAATGGACTGGCTTTCAAGGATGAAAGCGAAAGTTATTTATAGTAAGAAGATTATTCGTATACCTCGCGAGGATGGTGAGCCAAAAGTCATTTGGGTTACTTCAACAACCCGAGATCCCACAATGGAAATGGAAATGGATGACGATGGATTACATTCAGAAGCTACCGAAAACAATAGATAGTTATGACACTATCTGGATCATCGTTGACCGCCTCACCAAATCTGCTCACTTTCTAACCATGAAAGAAACCGATACAATGGACAACGATACATAAAGGAAATTGTATCCCGTCACTTCAGCAATTCAAATTTTATACTACCCAAGAATCTTATTTGATGCTCATTCTTATGCGACTCTGAATCCTAACTTATTCCGAGAGAATTCTTAATCGATGATAATCACACTGTCACCCTTATTACGTTGATATTAGTCATACCAGTTCGAGATTTCCAAAATCAATGGGTAGTTAATCCCCATCCTCATACTCTCCCTTTCGTAACTCACTTATAAGCAACAACTTTACACTTAAGCATTTTGGTCGAAATAATTATGCCCTACCAATAGTCATCAACCACTTTTAAACTCAATGGTTTTTATTACCTCAAAGATCACCCGAAATTTTTTCAAAATCTTTTACTCAATCCTCATCAATCCTTTTCCAACTTGTAACCTCCGAAATATGAAAATTTTGTTTGCCAAAAATTTTTCACACACTATTTTACGGTACGATCCTCTCAAAGTTTTATAAAAATAAATTTATTTTATTTGCCATTCGTGCAAATTTTTGAAATCGTATATGTTATATAAAGTAAATAATTACTTATTTTTGACTAAGACATATGAAATTTTACTTTCACTTTTACAAACCAAATCTTTCATTCAAAAGATATTTTACTTTGAATAGTACATGTTATACATAACCCTAGTTTACTAAGAACTTCGTTTCTTTTCTTACATTGTCACCTAAAACGATTTCGATAAAATTTTCGTTGCTTATTATATAAAATTTTTTGTTGCTTATTCGTATCCAAGTCATCGTGAAGACTTTACAACCGTCGAAACCTAGAGATTCATGTGTGTGTGTATATGTGATGAAGGCACTTACTATCACGTCATGCAGAGCCTTCGGGCATCCACTAACACTTAAACCATTCAAAATTATTGCGTCACCCCAAGGATACTATTTGCCACACCTGTTGGAACGATGCTCTTTCTTACATAACTCTAAGTCCTGACATATTCTAAGGGATTCTCATCTAGCCATATTAACACCATTAATATTCCGACTCTAGTATTAGTCATAACCTGTTTGACATTTTGCAAAGTCAAGAAGCGATTAACTTCTCATCCTCATTCTCTATCCTTCATACCTCACTTTTTAGCAACGGCTTCGCACGTGAACATTTTTGACCCAAAGACTTGTGTCCTGATAATTATCCAAACTACATTTAATTCATTAGTTTTCATTACCTAGTAACATGTCACCCGACGATTCAAAGATTTTTCACTCAATCTTTTTCAACTCGTAACCTCTGAAATACGAAAAACTATGTTTATCAAAAATTTTACACGTTGCTTATTTGTGCGGTCCTTACGAGATTTATGGATAAATGAAAGTACTAAAAACTTTTCTGTCACTTATGCGATTTATAAAATCATATATGTATAAATCTACCCTTACTTATTTTGATTAGTACATACCAAGTTATACATCCAAATTCTTTAAAAATCGCTACTCTGTTGAGTTGTTTAACTTAAGACAAATAGTTTTGAGCAAAATGGTACACGTTATACATACTTCTAAATTTACTAGGAACTTCGTTCCGTTCATGTTGTCACATCGAACGTTTAAAGATTTTTCAAAACTTCCTCGGTTGATTTTATTAAAGGTTTTCGTATTAGACTACACCATATAGGGATCACACTTCTTCTTGCCCTCCGTTAGGGATGAAGCTTACTATTAAGATCTTTGTTAAAAACTCTTGAGCCACTTTGGGTGGCAGTTTTATAAAATTTGTTAAGAAGTCTTTGTGCTCATGAAATGTTCCTCTTAAGGTTAGACTTGGCAAAAACGCGGGCTGATAAATCAGTTTTCTGGGGTCCACTCAGTGATCATCCCATTTTAGGAAAGGCACTAGGTAGGATTTCTACTCTCAATATTTCGCGACTAATCGCAACACCCTCGTAAACATTATCTCTATGAATCAGTGTATTGAGGTACAAGAAATCATCTTTGAGATCCTTTTCACTTGGAGTAAACCATTCTTTATGACCTAGGGTTCACATATCTTCTCATCCGCGCATTCACTTAAGTATAAGGATAAATTCAGGACAAATCACACGAAGAGTTCACCCTCGTTCAAGGATCACACCTTTCGTGCAATTTTCTTTCGGAAATGTAATATAAGATGCTTTGAGAATCTATGAATCTTGTTATCCTCTTGGAAGGGGACTGCTTAAAACATTTACGACACTGATGTGGATACTCTACATATTTCTTCCTTCGTTGATTGCAACTATATGTTGTTCTAGTTAATGTTAACCCTAACTTCAACATGTAACTGAAAGGATAAAGTTACATTATGGAACTGTGCTTTCATTCCATTCAAGAATTAGATCACATGCATCATGAAAAACTGAGTGATATCTTTCATCATTCGTTCGAACCACCCTGAAGACACTATAAATAATTATGGCTGGCTTTGCAAGTAAGTCTGATTTGTCACTTTCGGCTAAAATTTCGATTCAACAAACGTTTCTTAAATATCGGGTTCTTTATACCTATGGTCTCCTTCCGAAATTAAGGGATTAGTAAAATTCGTGGCTAACACTATCCAGATATCAAATCGCATGGTTATGATCACCATGTTTTCCATTCTATCTGTCAGCTTTGTATTGCGGCATATGCGCTCAACGTCTTAGATGAGTTTGGTAACATTCATGATGCATTTCATTCATCCAGCTTACTGAAGATGCCTGTAAGGCTAAAAACATCATCTTTCCTTTTGTGGGTATATATATTCAGATGACATACACATGTTAACCAGAAACGAAATCAATTTGTTGATCTCTTAGGACAAGTGACTTAATCAATGGCATATACCTATACTTACTCTTATACGCCCAAGTACCTTTCAAGGTAAATAGCTCACTTCTGAGCCCACGAGTCTCAGAACTTTGATACGCCCCTTCTTATTCAAATACGGTACCATTGTTGGTCACTCCTCAAATTTCGAGACGAAATTTCCATTAACAGGTGGGTAATGTAACGACTCGACTTTTTCGACTTGCTTTTGTGCCTTGTGTTTTTGCGAAACTGCGTATTGTGTGTACTGTGCTACTTTATACTCTGGAATCTTTATACACATGGCTTACTTTCATTTATGTGTTAAAACATGCCTTTAAGTACGTAGGATTACTTAACTTGATCACCAAAAGCCTTTATGATCGTTAGTGTCACTTGACGTTACGAACAAACTGCGTACTGCGTACACGTTTAACTTTTGTCGTAATCGGAATATTATGACTACGAAATCTTAATTATTATTTTATAATAATAATTACTTGGGTTTATGGATGCTTAATTACGCGTAGTAATTTACTTATGCTTACTAGTTAGTCTTGTTGGACTTTCTACCTTGTTGGGCCTTAGCCCACCCTACACTAGTTAGTGGACTATTTAATTAGCCCAATTCTTATTAGCTAGTGACCCATTAATATGTAAGACAAATGCCCATTTATTAGAGGGAACATGCTAGCATTTATGTCAAGTATTATCCTTAATGTTGCATGGTATCCTAACATAAGCACCAACTTTAGACAACCATTAACCAAAAAGCAAACTTTTGTCCCCCCTAATTCCAATGACCATGACACCCCTCCCACACCCCATTCACCTATAAATACTAGTCTTATTCCATCCATTTTACACTTGCTTTCATTTGTAATTCACACACACTCACTCTCTAATTCTTTCTCTAGTCTTTCTCTCTCTAAAAGTGTAAGTATTTTGAATTTTTCTTCTTCTTCTCCTTCTCATCATCACGAATTCATCATCATCATCATCATGGGTCTAGCTTTTTAGCTTTTTATCTTGATTACATCTTGTAGATTCAAACATGGATTTGAATCCTTCAAGAACATGGAAGATTCAAGCTTTCTAGCTTTGAATCTTCACCTACTTTGTAGATCTATATCTTTTAACTTTAAATCTTGTTATTTTGTTATAAAGATTCAAACTTGTGTTTGTAATCTTCATGTAACTTAAAGATCCAAGCTTTATGCTTCAAGATCTTCAAGAACAACCAAGACGCAAGCTTTCTAGCTTGAATCTTCATATCTTTTGTTGGATCTAAGTTTCCTAACTTATAATCTCTTTATTTTGTTATAAAGATCAAAACTTGTGTTTATGATCTTCATGTAACTTAAAGATCTAAGCTTTATGCTTCAAGTTCTTCAAGAACACTAAAGGTTCAAGCTTTCTAGCTTTGTAACCTTATAACTTGTGTGAAAGGGATCCAAGCTCTCTAGCTTAGGGTTCCATCACTTCATTTGACTTAGATTATGTTCATACTTGCTTGATTGAAATAAAGTTTGTAGCTTTAGTTGTAAATGTAACTTGTAATTGTGTTAAGACTAAGGATATGATGTAACCTTGGTTCATCATCCATCTAAGACTCTTAAATGAGTTGTGTTCTTACTTGATCTTAACATATTGTTTGTTGATGGTAGAATCTTGGTCAAGGTGATGCTAACCCATCAACGAGTTGTACACTTGAAGCTACAAGCATCAAGGATGAGAACCGTGATGAGCATCAAGCACTAAGAACCCCACCGGAGCACCTTGCTTACTATTTTCGGGATCTGATCAGACCACCTGGGCTACTGGAAATTTAATTTTCAGTTAGTTCGGTTCGATTATATGATTTTCTGTTTAGACCTCTTCTTAATCCGAGTTACGGTTTAGGATTTATGGCCTTCCGAAAGTCACTACACCCTATTACCGTTGTGCTGAAATTTCTGACCTACTCGCACTTAAACCGTCGCCACAGTCAAATGAAGACGAGTTTAGTTCTGAAAATTGGTCAGAAGTTCAGGGACTCATATACGGAGCCATAGCCACTGATTACGCGTATTTTCGATTTACACAGAGGTCGTAGCAGCTGACCGAAGTTAGCCTATTGTTTCGATCTCTATTCTTGTCAAACTTACTTAGCTTTTAGATGAACGATGATGATGATGACACTTAAACTTATTTTATACACTATTAGAACTTATGAGGATAACATACTGACCTAGTAACCTTTGACTTAGGTTGACGACCTTTCGGACCGACTTACTACTCGCATACTTTCTTTATCGACTTTACCGCTCTTATCACTGTGAGTTATAGCATCCCTTTTTACTTCAACTATTTTGGGACTGAGAATACATGCGCTTTTTACGTTTTACATACTAGGCACGAGTACTTAAACTTTATATATGTGTGGGTTATACAACGGCATAAACTTTCCCCTTAGCTCGGTAACGTTTAGTCATTGGTTTTTGAACCGGTGAACGTGAATCTTAGATATGGATCCATAGGGTTTGACATCCCCACTCGGGCTAGTCGCGCTAGCATTTAACGGGTGTTTACTACTTCGTAAACATACGCACTCGCCAAGTGCACTTTTAGGGGGTTACAAACGTTAAGTTAGTTACTAAGTGCCCACGGTTAAGCATATACTTTATCATACTGATTTGAATTACTGATTTAAACTGCTGGTTGAAGCACTGAAATCTCGTGGCCTACATTACATTACTGATTACAGACAAACTATAGCTCATCAACATTCGTGTTGACTTTTAAGCGTGTATTTCTCAGGTGCTTAGACGATGTTGCTTCCGCTGTTAGACTTGCTGTCTTGGTGTTATAAACTTGCTGTTATGGACATGTTGTGTTAGATTTCCACTGCATTACTTAGAGATGTCTCAATCATGGAACTTTTATCTTGCATTCGTAACTTATGTTATTTTCAAATAATGACTTTGTAACGACCTTTGTGTCACGTTATCTTTTGTAAATGCTATGTTTTTATGAATGCAAACTGGTTTTCAAACATCATGTAGTACTTGACCGTGTAAAGATCTTGTTGTTGACGAATCGTACACGATGGTTTTGTACGGGGCGTCACATCGTACCAACATATGGCGCCATCTGTCTCAAAGACCAATAAGAATACCAAGAGCACGAAGGAAATTGAAACAACTTCGACACGAGAAGCACTCGAACCAATCAATGAAAATATCATTGAGAATATACCCTTGGATCAATTAACTCTGGAAGAAACTTCAATCGGGGAAGGAGATCAATTGCACACTGGTGCAGTAGAAGAGCATGTGCATGAAACCATACCACGATTGAAGAAACCATTGATGGAAAGCTCTAGTGGAGGAATGTGAAAAGCTAGGCGAGGAACACACAATGTTTCTTTTAAGAGAACATCTTATGTGAATATTAAGCATACCAGCAAAGGAAAGTCAATTTCTAAACAGCAATTGTTCAAGTTATTCAATCAGTTGAATACTTTGGTGGATGATACTGAGCATGAACTCAATGATGAAGGTTTTGTGGAGAATGAATGGGACTATGGGGAAGAAGAAGAAGAAGAGCAGTTCTTTATGACTGAGGAGATGGCAGAAAAGTTGTTAAATGGAATTTTGACCAAAACAGCACCATCAAGGTATAAACAGAAGTTAGCACAGCCCGCCATACGTGCAACGACTGTAGACAATTTGTTTGCTTTGATTACAGGGGATAAGGCCATCAAACCGCCAGCAATGGCAGAGTCAACTCAGTGTTTTCACCCTCTAATTGCAAAATATCCATTACCAAGAAACTTTGAGATTCCGTCCATAGGTGTTTATGATGGAACAACTGATCGAGAAGATTTCCTTACCATGTTTGAGGGGTTATGCGACTGCAACACTGGGAAGATGAGACTGTGAGTCATATGTTTCCTATGGTGTTACAGAAAATGGCACGAGAGTAGTTTGCAAGTCTTTCGCCTAGGAGTATTACCAGTTTCCTTGATTTAAGGGCCAAATTTGTTATGCAATACCAAAGTCTGAGAAGTTGCACGTTGTCGCATCTTGATGCACATGAAATCACCATGCACCAGAATGAATTATTAAGCAATTTTATGAAGCGCAACACCATCGAGTGTCAAAAAATACCTAATATACCAGAATCTCAGCTTGTTTTCGGTTTCATTTTTTGCCTTGATCAACGTCGTTTTGCAAGTTTGGTTCACGCGTTGCGAATGATGTCCCAAAAACATTGCACCAGGCATTAGTTGTTTCACAGAAGCATTTGAGGGCTGGTGAAATGGGACATCCAAGAGTTGATAACTATCACAGAAATTTTAGACAGCAGAACGGAGAACGGAACACAAATGACAATTATCAGAGGCAGTGTGTGTAGTGACCCGAACTTTTTCATGTTTATATATATATTAATTGAGATTGATATTTACATGATTAAATGTTTCCAACATGTTAAGCAATCAAACTTGTTAAGACTTGATTAATTGAAATATGTTTCATATAGACAATTGACCACCCAAGTTGACCGGTGATTCACGAACGTTAAAACTTGTAAAAACTATATGATGACATATATATGGATATATATATAGTTAACATGATACTATTATAAGTAAACATATCATTAAGTATATTAACAATGAACTACATATGTAAAAACAAGACTACTAACTTAATGATTTCGAAACGAGACATATATGTAACGATTATCGTTGTAACGACATTTAACTGTATATATATCATACTAAGATATATTATATATCATAATATCATGATAATATAACAATTTAATATCTCATTTTTTATAATAAACAATGGGTTAACAACATTCAACAAGATCGTTAACCTAAAGGTTTCAAAACAACATTTACATGTAACGACTAACGATGACTTAACGACTCAGTTAAAATGTATATACATGTAGTGTTTTAATATGTATTAATACACTTTTGAAAGACTTCAAGACACTTATCAAAATACTTCTACTTAACAAAAATGCTTACAATTACATCCTCGTTCAGTTTCATCAACAATTCTACTCGTATGCACCCGTATTCGTACTCGTACAATACACAGCTTTTAGATGTATGTACTATTGGTATATACACTCCAATGATCAGCTCTTAGCAGCCCATGTGAGTCACCTAACACATGTGGGAACCATCATTTGGCAACTAGCATGAAATATCTCATAAAATTACAAAAATATGAGTAATCATTCATGACTTATTTACATGAAAACAAAATTACATATCCTTTATATCTAATCCATACACCAACGACCAAAAACACCTACAAACACTGTCATTCTTCAATTTTCTTTATCTAATTGATCTCTCTCAAGTTCTATCTTCAAGTTCTAAGTGTTCTTCATAAATTCTACAAGTTCTAGTTACATAAAATTAAGAATACTTTCAAGTTTGCTAGCTCACTTCCAATCTTGTAAGGTGATCATCCAACCTCTAGAAATTTTTGTTTCTTACAGTAGGTTATCATTCTAATACAAGGTAATAATCATATTCAAACTTTGGTTCAATTTCTATAACTATAACAATCTTATTTCAAGTGATGATCTTACTTGAACTTGTTTTCGTGTCATGATTCTGCTTCAAGAACTTCGAGCCATCCAAGGATCCGTTGAAGCTAGATCCATTTTTCTCTTTTCCAGTAGGTTTATCCAAGGAACTTAAGGTAGTAATGATGTTCATAACATCATTCGATTCATACATATAAAGCTATCTTATTCGAAGGTTTAAACTTGTAATCACTAGAACATAGTTTAGTTAATTCTAAACTTGTTCGCAAATAAAAGTTAATCCTTTTAACTTGAATTTTAAAATCAACTAAACACATGTTCTATATCTATATGATATTCTAACTTAATGATTTAAAACCTGGAAACACGAAAAACACCGTAAAACCGAATTTACGCCGTCGTAGTAACACCGCGGGCTGTTTTGGGTTAGTTAATTAAAAACTATGATAAACTTTGATTTAAAAGTTGTTATTCTGAGAAAATGATTTTTATTATGAACATGAAACTATATCCAAAAATTATAGTTAAACTCAAAGTGGAACTATGTTTTCTAAAATGGTCATCTAGACGTCGTTCTTTCGACTGAAATGACTACCTTTACAAAAACGACTTGTAATTTATTTTTCTGACTATAAACCTATACTTTTTCTATTTAGATTCATAAAATAGAGTTCAATATGAAACCATAGCAATTTGATTCACTCAAAACGGATTTAAAATGAAGAAGTTATGGGTAAAACAAGATTGGATAATTTTTCTCATTTTAGCTACGTGAAAATTGGTAACAAATCTATTTCAACCATAATTTAATCAACTTGTATTGTATATTATGTAATCTTGAGATACCATAGACACGTATACAATGTTTCGACCTATCATGTCGACACATCTATATATATTTCGGAACAACCATAGACACTCTATATGTGAATGTTGGAGTTAGCTATACAGGGTTGAGGTTGATTCCAAAATATATATAGTTTGAGTTGTGATCAATACTGAGATACGTATACACTGGGTCGTGGATTGATTCAAGATAATATTTATCGATTTATTTCTGTACATCTAACTGTGGACAACTAGTTGTAGGTTACTAACGAGGACAGCTGACTTAATAAACTTAAAACATCAAAATATATTAAAAGTGTTGTAAATATATTTTGAACATACTTTGATATATATGTATATATTGTTATAGGTTCTTGAATCAACCAGTGGCCAAGTCTTACTTTCCGACGAAGTAAAAATCTGTGAAAGTGAGTTATAGTCCCACTTTTAAAATCTAATATTTTTGGGATGAGAATACATGCAGGTTTTATAAATGATTTACAAAATAGACACAAGTACGTGAAACTACATTCTATGGTTGAATTATCGAAATCGAATATGCCCCTTTTTATTAAGTCTGGTAATCTAAGAATTAGAGAACAGACACCCTAATTGACGCGAATCCTAAAGATAGATCTATTGGGCCTAACAAACCCCATCCAAAGTACCGGATGCTTTAGTACTTTGAAATTTATATCATATCCGAAGGGTGTCCCGGAATGATGGGGATATTCTTAAATATGCATCTTGTTAATGTCGGTTACCAGGTGTTCACCATATGAATGATTTTTATCTCTATGTATGGGATGTGTATTGAAATATGAAATCTTGTGGTCTATTATTATGATTTGATATATATAGGTTAAACCTATAACTCACCAACATTTTTGTTGACGTTTTAAGCATGTTTATTCTCAGGTGATTATTAAGAGCTTCCGCTGTCGCATACTTAAATAAGGACGAGATTTGGAGTCCATGCTTGTATGATATTGTGTAAAAACTGCATTCAAGAAACTTATTTTGTTGTAACATATTTGTATTGTAAACCATTATGTAATGGTCGTGTGTAAACAGGATATTTTAGATTATCATTATTTGATAATCTACGTAAAGCTTTTTAAACCTTTATTGATGAAATAAAGGTTATGGTTTGTTTTAAAATGAATGCAGTCTTTGAAAAACGTCTCATATAGAGGTCAAAACCTCGCAACGAAATCAATTAATATGGAACGTTTTTAATCAATAAGAACGGGACATTTCAGTGTGGGTTTGACAACAGTTACCAAAGGCAACAACATGGTTGGCGGGACAATAATCACCCGAATGACAATTACCATCATCGAAAACCGTTAGACAGACATCCACTCATCATGGCTTTAACAAAACTTCCAAAGGAGATCTTATTCACTGAACCTATTAAGGAAAACTTTAACCCTCCACCACTAATGGAGGAGCGTCAGGGACCACAGAATAATAGGTGGTGTGATTTCCACGAGGCATACAGGCATGACACTAATAATTGTAAGTCGTTGATGAGGGAAATCATTGCTAAGATTAAAGCTGGTGAGTTGAACCATCTGTTACCAGGAATACAGTATAGGAGGAATGATCCAAATAAGCGTTTCGCTTGGCAAGGAAAGGTGCGTCACGGTGGACGGCATGATTGGAACAGAAGAGAGGAGAGAAAGGATGAAAGGGACCCAACCCCTGAAAGGCACATTAAGGTTATTTGGAATGATGGGGAAGAGTATGAGTCAGGCGGAGAGCGCATGACGGAGCAGTGGATGTATGCTCATATTATATTCCACGTCATCCTAAATTGGCGATTGTCAGAGGAGCCTGTGGTTATCCTAGCTGCAATTGCGAACAAGCGCATTGCCAGAATTTATACAGATACAGGTAGTGAGGCGAACATCTTATAATTGGATTGTTTCAGAGATTATCCGTTCAGCGTGAAGAACAGACTCCGCTACACAAACTTGAAGATTGCTGGTATCACTGGAGAATCAACGAGGGCAATCACAAAGGTTGGATTTTTTTCATTTTTGTGTTCTTGATCTATCTGATAATGTTTATTTATGACCCTCAAGTTTTATTTTATCCAAGAATCTATAGTCTATAGTATCTAATACATCTATATAATAATGATGTCATAAATAAGAAGTATCAAGCTTAAAAAAAATTCAAAAGTAAAGAGAAAAATTTTAAACACTCCATGATGATGTCATTAAAATAATTAATAGTATAGTATTTAATAAAAATAGTAACATGTTAATTGTATAATATATGAAGCATTATGTATAATCTTATGATAAAACACCTCTATAATCATATGTAGAGTATTTGAAGCATCATGTACTACTTTATGGTTAAAAAAAAAAAAAAACCCCATATGATTATATGCACAATATTTGAAGCATAATATTTGAAGTATTATGTACAACGTTAAAATTCAAAAGTAAAGAGAAAAATTTTAAACACTCCATGATGATGTCATTAAAATAATTAATAGTATAGTATTTAATAAAAATAGTAACATGTTAATTGTATAATATATGAAGCATTATGTATAATCTTATGATAAAACACCTATATAATCATATGTAGAGTATTTGAAGCATCATGTACTACTTTATGGTTAAAAAAAAAAAAAAAAAAAAAAAAAAAAACCCCATATGATTATATGCACAATATTTGAAGCATAATATTTGAAGTATTATGTACAACGTTATGATAAACATTTTGTGACATATGTATAAACTTAAAACAAATTGTAAAATCTTTTATAAAACACCCCATAAAAATATGTACAAACTTTGAAGGATAGTGTACAACATTTATATAATAATTATATTTTAATTTAAAAAAAAATACATCAATCATTTGTTATTACTAATAATTATTATTAAATATATAAATACTCAATTTTTAAGCAAACTTTATTATTATTATTATTTATTAGTATAATCATAATTACAATTATAATTATAATAATTATTATTATATTATTATTATTATTCAAATATGAATTCTTTTTATGCGATTAATTATGTTACATATGTATGCGAAATAAATGTCTCAATAAAAGGTTGTAATGTAGGCTTTTATGACAAGAAAACTAGTAATTTTGATGAAAATTGGAAGAAGGTGGTGAGAAAATAAATGTAGTTCATTTATTCGGATCAAGTTTTGTACATCTTTGTAAAATCAACGAGAAGTTTCTTAGTAGGAATCCGTGATTCCATAGGTCAATAAACTAAACTAAATGACTTTAATATTTACATTCACTTAATACCTAAAACATATAATTAAAGTGTTTTGTTCAAACAAATTCGTGATTTTACGGGTCATTTCGCTAGTTATTACGGAGTATTATTATATTTACAAATAAGGTTATATTAGAATATTATTTATAAAAAATTTGTTGGGATTTGACTTTTGACAACGCAGATTTTGATTTAAGGTTATGTATGATATTTGGGTTATTCCAAGTTTGATTTGTTGGGCAAGGGCCCAAACTACTCTTAAGACAATTTTAGGCTACAACCCACCTAAAACCCATTACCTTGCATTAGGGTTTGGTTATAAGTAAATCCTCGAACAGAACTTTACAACTTCAATATTTTCTTTTCACACACCTAACATTCTCTTTCATCCTTTTCTTATGTTTTTTTTTTTTTTTTTTTTTCTTTTTTCTTTTTTTTTTCGAATGATTGCAATAACTTGTTGCTAGATCCTTTTTCTCTACTATTTAATTATTTCATTAACGATTTGAATTGTGATTGTGAAATAAATTAAGTTATCAAAACTTAAAGATTTGTTTGTGAAGTTAAAATAAATCTAAGTTTGATAATCGAAATTTTTTTAAGATCTATTACCTTGTTGCTAGATCCGTTTGGGTTCATGTCAATACCATATGTTATTCGTTTTTTGTGTTTGCACTCTTTAATATTAGCATTAACGATTTGAAACCAAGATTTATTTGTGAACTTTAAATAAATCTAAAGTTTCTTTAAAACATATTTTGATTATGTTACACATATCAATATTTTTGTACCATAATACCCCGAAATATTGTTTATTATGGTACCATAATATATAGTATACCGTAATTCTGTATATAAAATAATTTTTTATGCATTATTATTAGTAAATAGATAATAGAAGTTAGTGGTCATTTAATAGTGGTAAAAAAGTAGTGAGGTAGTTATGACTTGCTAACGATAACGATAGCCCTTAAGGTTGTCGTTAGTGCGCTTAAAAGTGTTGTAAATTTTAGTAACCGCCTTATGAAAGTCAATGTTTAACTTCCAGGTACAACCATTTCATGCACACTAAAGACCCCTAAGGGCTGCCATTAGCAAAATCCTTTTTTAACATCACCATCAGCCCGTAGTATGATATTGTCCGCTTTGGACACAAGCCGATCACCGACGGGCTACCCGCGCACGAGTACAACCCCGGATCGCACTTTTCTTTTTCCTTATTTCCACCAAAACCGAATCCAATTATAGTCTACATTTAAAAAAAAATCCTCATTTTGAAAAAAAAGAACTTGTCAACCATTCACATTCACATTCACACTTATTTCTGAAGTTGATAAATTTAATTTAATTTCCTCTCTTTTTCCAATTGGTATACATACTCTAAAATCACATTCAAATTAGGTAAAACATTCCATACAATTCTGGAATGTGCTCTCAATACTAACCTAGTTACGAAAATTCTAGATTGTGCTCTCAATACTCTATAACTCCACTTGGTAATTTTTTTTTACATTTAACTTTCTGATTATTCGCATCCTTTGATTATTGTATGTTGATTTTGTCTCTCGCACGAATTATAGATGGTGTTAGTAAATTCGTTAGTACATGATGATTAATGAAATTCTGTTAATATATGATTATTCAATTCCTTTAATGATTGTTTCTCACACGAATTATAGATAGTGTTAGTGAATCGACTAGTATATGACGATTAATGAAATTATATATATATATATATATATATGATTTTATGATAATATGATGATTTTATTTGCTGTTAAAAAAATGATGATTTTATTTGTATATGTTAGTATATTGATGATTCTGCGATGTTTTCAAATCTGTTACACAGCATTGATGCTTCGTCAATCGTTTTATCCTGCTTACAAACAGTTTGATTTCAATCAGTTTTTTTAGGTTTTGTACTTCTTTAAACAAATTTTTGAGTGTATGGATTGTACAGAACAATGTTGTCAACTTATAGTGTTTAATTTGATTCAAAATTTATGTATTTGTGCTAAAACTTTAACAGAATTAAAATCAGTAAGGTCATGATATGTCTATATGAAATGTATGATGTTACCTGTTAAATCGCTTGTAATTTTTGTAAAAGTTGAGTATTTTAGACTTTTCACCACGGTTGACCTGTGAGTCTCCATTGACTTCGCCTGAACTGCTACTGTTTTCACATCATCTTATATCCTTGTCAAATTAAAATTTAAGAACACAGTCAAATTTAAAATTGACAATTGTCAAAAAAAAAAAATTATGAAGAAAAAAAAAAAACTACATGACTTGTGTCAAAAGAAACCCATTCAAATATGGCACATTGACTATCAACCAATTTTTTTAGTTTCGAAAATGTTTTGTGCACGTTTATAGAACCACGATAGAGTTTACGTGCTTTATCTTCAGCTTCAAGAGTTTTATTAGTTACATCATTAAAAGTTTCAACATTCTTAGTACTAACATCATGAGAACTTTTGAGTTTCTTAGTATCAGCATCAATTGAAGTTTAAGCTTACATAAAAACTGAAGTTCAAGCTTTGCATAAGCTTTTAGTCTGGCTAAATTCAAATATGTCTTTGCAAAAAGCAAGAAGCTTCTTTAATGTATCACATCTTCTGCTATTTAAAATCAAACATGTAAATGACAAATTGAGACCTTAAAACATATTTTATTAATTAAAATCAACTTAAACTTGTGTTGTTTTGATGAAGATTCAGCTTTAAATTCATCCTTAACTGAACTAGCCATTTGAGGGTCAATGAGCATAAAAACATTCTCATTCAACGGGATTTCAGTATCTTCCTCATTCAACAAACACAAAGACAACCTTGCAGCCATTGATTTCGCTATATAAAGCATGTATTAAACAAAAAAAGAAGACATTTATACACAAATATGATTAATTTAACTTTAGGTTTTAATCATCAATTTTTGATATGGTTTCGATATCAAAGACTTCATTATCAAATATAGTTTCAATTTTAGAAAGCAATTAAGGGTTAGAAACTATATTAGAACATGAACTAACTTTCATATCGAAACCACAACAAAAATTGCTGATCAAAACTTAAATTAATCATATTTGTGTATAACTCTATTTTTTGTTTGTTCAATACATGTTTATATAGCGAAGTCAGTGGCTGCGAGGTTGCCTCTGTGTTTGTTAAATGAGGTGGATCTTGAAATCCCGTTAAATGAGATTGTTTTTATGCATATTGACTTAAGTGGCTAATTCAGTTAAGGATGAATTAAAAGTTGAATTTTCATCAACACAATACAAGTCAGGTAAACAGGTTTGAGTTGGTTTTAATTAATGAAATATGTTTTCGGGTCTCAATTTGTCATTTCATGTTTGCTTTTTTATAGCACAATATGTGATTAATTGAAGAAGCTTCTTGCTTTTGCAAAAACATCTTTGAATTTAGCTAGACTTCAAGCTGATGCAAGCTTGAACTTCAGTTCATGTATTCGCTTTTCACTTAGTCCTAATAAATTTCAGAATGTTGCTGATATAAAGAAACTCAAAAGTTCTGCTCATGTTGTAACTAAGAATGTTGAAACGTTTGCAGATGTAACTAAGAAAAATCAGATTGTTGAAGCTGAACATAAAGCACGTAAACTCTTTTGTGGTTCTATAAACTTGCGCAAAACATTTTCGAAACTAAAAAAGTTGGTTGATAGTCAATGTGCCACATTTGAATGGGTTTCTTTTGACATCAAGTCAGATAGTTTTTTTTTTCTTTTTAAAACTTTTGTTTTTGACAATTGTCAATTTTGAATTTGACTGTGTTCTTTGATTTTAATTTGACAACGATGGATATGGCTAAGCTTTTGGATGTTGCAAAGCTAAATAGGCTTTTGAAATTTTCAGAAACTTGTTATAAGCAAGCTAATTCACAGATATTTTACAGTTCAAATTTGATCACGAAAAACAGTTCCTACCTTGTTGATGATGAAGATGATAATGATGGTCCGAATATTGTTTCTTCTGATGAAGATGCAATTCTCAAAGCTGAATGAAGACAACTAAGTAAAGGCTTAACACTTTTATTCTATGATGAATCGTTTGGAGCTATCTTATCTCCTTAAGATCAATGTAAACTAATCTCTAACGTCAAAAGAATACAAAAAAGAAAAGGATTTCTTATCTAAGAAGCTTGGTTTGTTGGCTAGACATGCTTGATATATATATATATATATACAAAAGAAAGTTTTAGAATTTATAAACATTAAATTTATTTTCATTAATAGAATATAAATAAATAGTAATAATAATAATATTTGGTGATAAAAAGATATATATATATATATATATATATATATATATATATATATATATATATATATATATATATATATATATATATATATATATATATATATATATATATATATTTTGTATAGGTGACTTGTCATTAGCTCTTTAATTACAACATATTGAGCCAAATATAATTTCCACATGTCTCAATTAACTACAATGAATCTGAATAATAAAAAAGGTTTGTCAATATTTTCCAATATTAAATTATAGGCTATTAATGAACGTACTAGTAGTACTCGTATATATTTAGCTATAATCTCATTCATTTTGAAGAACAAATTTGGACCCTTTTGATCCCGTTACCATTTTACCTAAACTTTCGAATGGTAACCGATATGACCTATTGATGAGATGAGCATAATCTTGCATTGGACGCCCAAAAGCATCCTTTCATGTTCATCAACTCTAAATTGCACTTGAAGAATCCGAAACATCTTTGAATGAGACGATTTATACAAAGGTTTTTCTGGCCCAATATGGGAAATTGCTTGTTTTAAAAGATAAAATGATAATCTGAAATGTTAATCTGATCTTTGTATTGATTATTGATTAATTTGATACAAATTGAATTGGAAAAAACTATCAGGTGGTTTGTGATTTATACATGAACACCTATAACAGCTACTTCTAATAATGGGATGGATCCAATTATGCTTTTGGAACCCCCATGTACAGATGAGGAAATATGGCTGTTGTTTGATCCGTTGAGTTAGCTTCTAGTTGAACATGTGACTTGTCTCAAACAGGAAATGATGAACTTAGAATTCTGATCCTGAAAAGTCAAATTACCAAATATGGTAATTTGACTTTCTTGTTGTTGTTGCTGCACTCTAACACTCCCCTCAAGTTGAATAGTGGGGTTTCCAATGTTCAACTTGCCGAGAACTTCGCTGAAGAGTCTTCCGTTGACTGATTTGGTGAGAATGTCGGCCAATTGGTCTTCTGATCTTATATATGGTAAAGAAATTATTTCTGCATCCAACTTTTCTCTTATAAAGTGTCTATCCACTTCAACATGTTTTGTTCGATCATGTTGAACCGGATTTTCTGAGATTGCGATTGCTGCTTCATTATCGCAGAGGATCTGAATAGCTTCTTTTGGAGGGAATCCTATTTCTATCAAGAGTTTTCGAATCCATAAAGCTTCCACCACTCCCTTTGCGATTCCTCTAAATTCTGATTCAGCACTTGATATGAAAATGACCTTTTGTTTCTGAAAGGACCCGTTCATATACATTATAAACGATTCACAATAGTTGATTACATCGCGAGGTATTTGACCTCTATATGATACATTTTACAAACATTGCATTCGTTTTTAAAAGACAAACTTTCTTTACAGCGAAATTTGACGGCATGCACACCATTTCATAATACATCCAACTATAACTGACATAATAATAATCTTGATGAACTCAATGACTCGAATGCAACGTCTTTCAAAATATGCCATGAATGACTCCAAGTAATATCCTTAAAATGAGCTAATGCACAGCTGAAGATTTCTTTAATACCTGAGAATAAACATGCTTTAAAGTGTCAACCAAAAGGTTGGTGAGTTCATAGGTTTATCATAACAATCATTTCAATATATTAATAGACCACAAGATTTTTGTTTATAAATATATGTACACTCGCAAGTGTATAAAAGTATTCTATATATTGTAGGCACCCGGTAACAAGCCTTAACGTTCATGTTTTACCCTCTGAAGTACACCAGATCAGGTGTGTTTAAAATAACCTCGAAGTACTAAAGCATCCCATAGTCAGGATGGGGTTTGTCAGGCCCAATAGATCTATCTTTAGGATTCGCGCCTACTGTACATAGACAAGTAGTTTAATGTTACCAAGCTAAGGGTATATTTCTGGTTTAAACCCACGTAGAATTGGTTTTAGTACTTGTGCCTATTTCGTAAAACATTTATAAAAACAACGAATGTATTCTCAGTCCCAAAAATATATATAAAAGGGAGCAAATGAAACTCACCATACTGTATTTCGTAGTAAAAATACATATAACGTCATTTAACAAGTGCAAGGTTGGCTTCGGATTCACGAACCTATATTAATTATATATATTTATATGTTGGTCAATATTTGTCTAACAATTTTTGGTCAAGTCATAGTGTACCACAATCCTAATGCTCGAGACTAATATGAAAAAGTCAACAAAAGTCAACTTGACCCAAAATGACTTTTAAAATTTATACGTGTTTATTATATAACTTAACTATAGTCGTTTTATATATTTAAATATATTTATTAGATTTTATAATAATAAAAGTCATTTATTAATAAAAATTTATATTAACGTTTATATATGATAAAATATACTTTTATATATCTTAAGTAGTAAAATTTATAAAGTTCACTTAATATCGTAAAACTATAGTGGTAAGTATTATTAATGTAATTATATTACGCGTGGTGAAAAATATCTGTGTATCCCCTATTTATTTGATAAAATAATATTGATCATAATAATAATAAGTAAAAGTTGTATTATTTTGTAATAATAATTATTATTATTCTATAAAAAAAATAACAATATTTATATTTACTAAAAATGTTATTATGATAAAATGATAATACTAACATAATAGTAATAATGATATTTTATAATAACAATGATATTTCTATTAAAATAATAACGACGATAGTAATAATAATCATTTTAACAATAATACTAAAATTCAGTTGACTATAACTTCAAATCCGTTCATCGAAACCATTCGATATCTAAATGAAAAGTTCTTAATTTTTCGCTAGCCTTCCAATGACATGCATATCATATACCCTATCTCAGTAGCATATGTATCTAATTCAAGATTCAACAAACCTATCTAAGGACAATATCGAATGTACAAGCATGCATAATCCTATATACTCGAGCACTAGTCAGGGATACACTATTGATATATAAAAGTTAAGTTATGAGTGCTCACGTATCAATATTGAGATTCAATATTGCAGGAAAGTACGTAGACGCAACGGAGATGATAAACACTAGATTGACCTCACGAGCATACCCATGAACCATACCCATCACCTCCATAGCTATAACCCATAATTTCCTTAGCTTCGACTCATTCAAAAAACTATTTTGAAATCACTCGGACATCACTCCGTCGTAATATTTTATGTATACTAATAATATCTTGAAATAATACAGAGCAAATATATATATATATATATATATATATATATATATATGTAAATCGATTGAGAGAGTTTAGAGAAATATATTTTCAAGTTTCTATGAAATAATGAAACCTATTGAATTCTATTTATAATAGATTTTTGAATTATTAAAGTGAATTATTAAAGTATGAATTATTAAAGTGAATTATTAAAGTATGAATTATTAAAGTGAATTATTAAAGTATGAATTATTAAAGTGAATTATTAAAGTATGAATTATTAAAGTGAATTATTAAAGTATGAATTATTAAAGTGAATTATTAAAGTTAAAGTATAGTAAAAGTATAAAAACTATGTATGTATAATACACGTATAAATATATATAATATTAATTTAAATTCTTATATATATTTAATGAAATAAAATATAAATATCGTTATATTTATTATACTGGTTAAGTAATGAGTTGTCAAAAGTGATTCTAGATATTTATAAAAGTTATATACGTTTTAATAATAAAGTTCTTTTTAAACTGAAAACGTTTTTGTACGTTTGAAAATAGATTAATAGAATATTATGAAAACCAATTCTCCACTAGCTTTTGTCTAACTTTCGTAAATGACACTTTTTATTTTTATTTATAAATAGCTTTACAAATTATTCCGAATATCGTTAAGAGGAATAGATTTTCTCAAATCATAGTGGACCTCTCAACAGAGACTTGTAATCATAATTCAATGTTTCTGATAATTCAATCATTTAATATATTTTTTTTTAATTTCATCGATAATCATATTGAAACAAATACGTTCATATAAAGCATTATACGTTTAAATACTTTGTTGACATTTTCAATTTATAACATATACACATATATATACATATTCATATATGTTCATTTAATGGTTCGTGAATCATTGGAATTTGGTCGAGGTTTAAATGAATGTATAAACATAGTTTAAAATCCTTGAGATTTAACTTAACAAACATTGCTTATCGTGTCAGAATAATATAAAGATAAAGTTTAAATTTAGTCAAAAATTTCCGGGTCGTCACAGTACCTACCCGTTAAAGAAATTTCGTCCCCGAAATTTGATAGAGGTCGTTATGGCTAACAATGAGAATGTTATTATGACGATTATGAAGTGTTATCATGTCTAAGAAGTATGGATAAAATAATTCGATTACTCGAAGTGTATGAGGGAAGTTATCGTAAATGAAGGAAATAAGATTATAGTGATTCGTCATATCTTTTGACGTCATCACAATTGATCTCCGAATTTAAAGAAAATCTTTGTAATCTATGTTGGATTTGATTCTTTGGTGATTAAGGAGATTATGATTCTCTTCGAATTAATACGATAATCCATCTTGATTTTTCTGTCAGGTATTTCACTATAAATCCACCTCCTTCGTTTTCTTACAACTCACACCTTCTATTCTTTCTCCCTCAACTCATATTTTAAAGTATTTGTCAATATGCTTCATCCAGTACTGATTCTCGATATACTCCTCACTTTCATATCTGTCGTTCTTCTTTTTCATCTGCCTCCGGAAGAATCTATTTACTTTTACTATACTCTCGGTTTTATAGTATTTTTAGTTCTTTCGTGTCTTTATATTGCTATATGCATCGATATATACGGTTTATAATTTTTGGGTGGTTGTTGGGTTTTATATCTTCCCTTATATTTCAAAGCCCATGCTTTTGTCTTCTATAATCATTGACATCCACAGTTAATGCTCTCTTCTATTTGCTGCGATTTATACTCCAATTTCTATTTTGGAGTTTTGTCCTTTCATTTCTTCTTCTTGCGATTAAGCAACGTTTGTAATGGTCCAGTATTCACAGATATGAATTTCAGAATGAACATAGTTAATGTTCTAAGAAGGAAATGGTAATGGCACGATCTTGATTTGTTAATTTACCAGAATACCCTGAAAAGACCGAATCATCAAGAAAATATATTCTTGATATTTTTAGAGATTAAATAGAATACAAGAGTCATGTAACATGGAACATGATGACGGCATGGTCTGTGAATCGTCATGTCCCATTAGAAACTCAACATGAATTACTGTAATATAATCACGTTGATCAAGTGTCATTATATTATACTAACTCATGCTTCAGCTCCCAACACTTCTTCAAGAATATTCCTATTTTAAACTCGAATGTTTCAGAATTTAGAAACTAAAATAGTTTCTTTTATGATATAATACAGATAGCGCGAAGAGGTAAATGATTTCAGATAAGAATAATTATAAAAATATCTTCAGAAGTATGGATGATATTTATAATGAAAGATACGATGATATCTTAGAATGTCTAATATCAGAGGATGATGAAGGATATTATCCACAGGGATTTAGAGTCAGGAGCAAGGTATTCGTTAATAACTTCAGCATGTACTGAATCATTTGGATTCTTTGAAGGCAGGTTCAGCCTTTGTGATTTGTCCACAGCCTCCTTCATACTTTGCTCAATCCGTTTTCCAGTTCCAAAGCTTCTCTTTTTCTGAGCTTTGCCAATATACTATCCTTTATCATCCAACTTTTTACTGTTAAGGTCGTTTACAGTTTTTGCTGCTTCATCAGCATTTTTCAAAATTTCGAGAACTGGTTCGCAGTTTAGGGTGTTTTTCAGAAATTTCTCATTCAAAGAATGTAAGTCTTGGAGGTAGACGTTGTGTGTATATGTAATTATTGATGTAGACATGCTGTGTGGTTTCAAAATACTGATTGCTGATTCTCAATAATTGGTATGGCAATTCTTGTTATAAGGTACGAATGAGTATATGATAGGGTTTCGATAATTATAATGATTTTTTTTTTTGAAAGTCAAAGATCAGTGAAGTCGTTGGTAAGTTTATTGCTAATGTGGTGAATATAAACGATTCCCCGGTAACGTTGGCGAAAGGGCAACGTATCTATTGAGGTTATAATAAGACTGTTTTGATTGAGAAGTCGAAGTTGACTTGCTGGAGATGTGACAAAACTGTCTATTTTGAAATGGAATTGAAAAGTTATTTTAGCTAGTAAATGCCAAAGGGTCTAACACGGATACGTGTCGAACTATGACTTGGGTTTTGAGGGTTTTTCAGGTGTATAACTGTGGGTAACATGTGGTTGGATCATCATCTCGATTGTTCCTTAGTTGAAGTGTCTTCAGGAATTTCGAAGGGTTTGAGCACATATTGTAATCGTTAATACATATGATGTTCTAACACAGTTTTGAAGTCAAAGCATAGCTTTGAAAGATATAGGAATCTAAGAGTGATGATACTGATTATATTTCGAATTGAATTATGCGATTTCAAAATCAGAATATGTAATTGAATTTGAATGAGTATGATTGTTTTGATTTATATGAAAGAATGGATATTGTTGTGAAAGTAGGGAGTATAGTTGATGATTGCTGAATCAGTTTCAAAAAATGTAATATATTAATTGTGAATTTATATATCTCTCGGGTATTACCTACCCGTTAAAAAATTTTCACAATTAATATTTTGTACAAAAGAAGTTTATTACAGTCTTTATGAAAATATATGTGTATATTTTCTTTAGATGTAATATAGATTTAATGAGTTAATATTAAATTAAACTCATTTGTTTTATGGTTGGAACTAGAATTGAGTAATCCCTAAAACTTTATAAATTGCATAAGTATTTCTTCAATAATATTGAAATTATGAATCATTACTTTGGTATTTGTTGGTTTTCGTGAAATTCTTGTGAACTTCGCAAGGTACGAATGATGTTATTTGAAAAGTTTCGAGTACATCGATGATGAAAGTGTAAAATCAAACATATATTCGAATAATACACTTGATTTATTATGAATTGGATTTTTATTGAATTGAGACAGAGATTGTAATTAACGATGGTTAAGTTGCGAACGAAGGACGTACATCATTGCATATTTGTAATATGAATTAACTGAGTAGTTAAGATTCACACATAATAGCTTAGTACGGGAAGATTTATTATGGTTTAAAAATTTATACATATAAAATATACATATAAATCTTTCGATTGGAAATGAGTTAATACTTCATAACTCGTTGATACAATATATTTGTTGTTGATTCGTAATGATGTCCACAATTATTCTTGAACTGACAGAGTTTATGATGTTACAGGTGCTGTTGATTCTGACGATACTGACGGCACTGACTGTGTTGATGATGCTACGGTCCTGTTGATGCTGTTGGTAAAACAAATCTAGCTTGTAAATCGTACACCATTTTCGATCAAAGTTTCTACTCTACCATCTCCGTTCACTCATCCGATTTATGGTCAGAATTAAATAATCTCTAAGATTTTGGAGATTACATAACTGCCGCAGAGATATCTCTTCAATGAAGTTTATGAATTAATACTTCATCGTTTGTTGTTGTTGATATTCCTGGATATTTACAGGGGGTATGACGTTGATGTTTGAGATACAGATTGTGATGTTGCGGTGTGGGATGTGGATGTTGTTATTGGTGGTGGTGATGGTACTGTTGGTGTTGCTGATGGTGCTGCTGCTGGTGTTTGTAACCTTTGCACCATATTCTCCGAAGCCACTACCCGAGCGCGAAGCTCGTTCACTTCTTCTATTACACCGGGGTGATTGTCGGTTCGGACGAGCGGATAAATAAAATCTAGAATTTGGTGTAGTATGTAATCGTGACGAGATACTCTAGAAATAAGAGAGAAAATGGTGTTTCGGATAGGTTCGCCGGTAAGTGCTTCAGGTTCTTCGCCAAGAGGGCAATGTGGTGGATGGAAGGGATCACCTTCTTCTTGTCTCCAATGATTAAGGAGGCTACGAACCCATCCTCAATTCATCCAGAATAGATGATGACTAATTGGTTGATCCATTCCGGTCACACTGCTTTCGGAACTTGAGTGGGATTCCATTTCGGAATCCGATGGACTTGAACTAATGACGAATTCCATTTCGTACGATTAAATAAAGAATTTTTCGATATGAAATGATTTTCCGGCTATCGGGTGGTATTCTAATTATATAGAGCAAAAGGTTTCGTAGATTACGGAGGAATTTACGGAATATGTCAGGCAAAGTTTACAGTAACAGATACGCTAAGTTATGAATTAGCAGATACGCTAAGATATGAATTTTGTCTATACACTATTCATACAATCAATGCAATAAGATGTGTCTAGACTAAGAATGATAAGCAGGTAATTTTCGACAAGAATGATGAGCAAAACTTTTGAAATGCAGACACGGTCGAAGTCCCGACTCACTAATGTATCCTAACGACTATCAGTTAGACACACTAATGCAGACCTAGTTCGCTAAGACCACCGCTCTGAAACCAACTGAAAGGACCCGTTCATATACATTATAAACGATTCACAATAGTTGATTACATCGCGAGGTATTTGACCTCTATATGATACATTTTACAAACATTGCATTCGTTTTTAAAAGACAAACTTTCTTTACAGCGAAATTTGACGGCATGCACACCATTTCATAATACATCCAACTATAACTGACATAATAATAATCTTGATGAACTCAATGACTCGAATGCAACGACTTTCAAAATATGCCATGAATGACTCCAAGTAATATCCTTAAAATGAGCTAATGCACAGCGGAAGATTTCTTTAATACCTGAGAATAAACATGCTTTAAAGTGTCAACCAAAAGGTTGGTGAGTTCATAGGTTTATCATAACAATCATTTCAATATATTAATAGACCACAAGATTTCCGTTTATAAATATATGTACACTCGCAAGTGTATAAAAGTATTCTATAAATTGTAGGCACCCGGTAACAAGCCTTAACGTTCATGTTTTACCCTCTGAAGTACACCAGATCAGGTGTGTTTAAAATAACCTCGAAGTACTAAAGCATCCCATAGTCAGGATGGGGTTTGTCAGGCCCAATAGATCTATCTTTAGGATTCGCGCCTACCGTACATAGACAAGTAGTTTAATGTTACCAAGCTAAGGGTATATTTCTGGTTTAAACCCACGTAGAATTGGTTTTAGTACTTGTGCCTATTTCGTAAAACATTTATAAAAACAGCGTATGTATTCTCAGTCCCAAAAATATATATAAAAGGGAGCAAATGAAACTCACCATACTGTATTTCGTAGTAAAAATACATATAACGTCATTTAACAAGTGCAAGGTTGGCCTCGGATTCACGAACCTATATTAATTATATATATTTATATGTTGGTCAATATTTGTCTAACAATTTTTGGTCAAGTCATAGTGTACCACAATCCTAATGCTCGAGACTAATATGAAAAAAGTCAACTTGACCCAAAATGACTTTTAAAATTTATACGTGTTTATTATATAACTTAACTATAGTCGTTTTATATATTTAAATATATTTATTAGATTTTATAATAATAAAAGTCATTTATTAATAAAAATTTATATTAACGTTTATATATGATAAAATATACTTTTATATATCTTAAGTAGTAAAATTTATAAAGTTCACTTAATATCGTAAAACTATAGTGGTAAGTATTATTAATGTAATTATATTACGCGTGGTGAAAAATATCTGTGTATCCCCTATTTATTTGATAAAATAATATTGATCATAATAATAATAAGTAAAAGTTGTATTATTTTGTAATAATAATTATTATTATTCTATAAAAAAATAACAATATTTATATTTACTAAAAATGTTATTATGATAAAATGATAATACTAACATAATAGTAATAATGATATTTTATAATAACAATGATATTTCTATTAAAATAATAACGACGATAGTAATAATAATCATTTTAACAATAATACTAAAATTCAGTTGACTATAACTTCAAATCCGTTCATCAAAACCATTCGATATCTAAATGAAAAGTTCTTAATTTTTTGCTAGCCTTCCAATGACATGCATATCATATACCCTATCTCAGTAGCATATGTATCTAATTCAAGATTCAACAAACCTATCTAAGGACAATATCTAATGTACAAGCATGCATAAACCTATATACTCGAGCACTAGTCAAGGATACACTATTGATATATAAAAGTTAAGTTATGAGTGCTCACGTATCAATATTGAGATTCAATATTGCAGGAAAGTACGTAGACGCAACGGAGATGATAAACACTAGATTGACCTCACGAGCATACCCATGAACCATACCCATCACCTCCATAGCTATAACCCATAATTTCCTTAGCTTCGACTCATTCAAAAAACTATTTTGAAATCACTCGGACATCACTCCGTCGTAATATTTTATGTATACTAATAATATCTTGAAATAATACAGAGCAAATATATATATATATATATATATATATATATATATATATATATATATATATATGTAAATCGATTGAGAGAGTTTAGAGAAATATATTTTCAAGTTTCTATAAAATAATGAAACCTATTGAATTCTATTTATAATAGATTTTTGAATTATTAAAGTGAATTATTAAAGTATGAATTATTAAAGTGAATTATTAAAGTATGAATTATTAAAGTGAATTATTAAAGTATGAATTATTAAAGTGAATTATTAAAGTATGAATTATTAAAGTGAATTATTAAAGTATGAATTATTAAAGTGAATTATTAAAGTATGAATTATTAAAGTGAATTATTAAAGTTAAAGTATAGTAAAAGTATAAAAACTATGTATGTATAATACACGTATAAATATATATAATATTAATTTAAATTCTTATATATATTTAATGAAATAAAATATAAATATCGTTATATTTATTATACTGGTTAAGTAATGAGTTGTCAAAAGTGATTCTAGATATTTATAAAAGTTATATACGTTTTAATAATAAAGTTCTTTTTAAACTGAAAACGTTTTTGTACGTTTAAAAATAGATTAATAGAATATTATGAAAACCAATTCTCCACTAGCTTTTGTCTAACTTTCGTAAATGACACTTTTTATTTTTATTTATAAATAGCTTTACAAATTATTCCGAATATCGTTAAGAGGAATAGATTTTCTCAAATCATAGTGGACCTCTCAACAGAGACTTGTAATCATAATTCAATGTTTCTGATAATTCAATCATTTAATATATTTTTTTTTAATTTCATCGATAATCATATTGAAACAAATACGTTCATATAAAGCATTATACGTTTAAATACTTTGTTGACATTTTCAATTTATAACATATACACATATATATACATATTCATATATGTTCATTTAATGGTTCGTGAATCATTGGAATTTGGTCGAGGTTTAAATGAATGTATAAACATAGTTTAAAATCCTTGAGATTTAACTTAACAAACATTGCTTATCGTGTCAGAATAATATAAAGATAAAGTTTAAATTTAGTCGGAAATTTTCGGGTCGTCACAGTTTCTTACTCTTCCACGCGACTAAGTTTCCTCCAACTATTGTGAAGAAACCTGAAGTTGAGCGTCTATCTCATTTTTCTCCAGCCCAACTTGCATCCGCATAAACTTGTGCTTCAAGGTGCCCATTATTTTTGAATACAACTCCATTACCTGCTATTTTCTTTAAGTATCTGATGATCCTCATTACAGCTTCCATATGGTGAACCTGTGGTTGATGCATAAACTGGCTCACAACTCCAACTGCATGTGCTATATCTGGCCGAGTGTGAGTAAGATAGATGAGTTTTCCCACTATCCTTTGGTATTTCCCTTTGTCAGCAAGATCAGCTTCGTCTTTGATATATAACTTTTGGTTTGGAATCATTGGAGTATCAGCTGGTTTGCAATCAATCATACCTGTTTCTGCAACAAAATCAAGAACATACTTCTTTTGACAGATAAATATTCTCTGTTGGGATCGTAATACCTCAATCCCCAAAAAATACTTAAGTCTACCCAAATCTTTCATTTCAAATTCTTTAAATAAGTTCATTTTTAAGTAACAAATTTCCTCTTTATCATTTCCTGTTATTATCATATCTTCAACATAAATGATTAATCATGTAATTAAATTTCCTTTTCATTTAAAAGAGAGAGTATGATCCGAGTTGCTTTGTTTAAAATCATATTTTTTTCATAAATAGTGTAAATCTTCCAACCCAAGCCCGTGGTGATTGTTTTAACCCATATAAAGCCTTTTTAAGTCGACAAACTTCCCTGTTTTTAAAGTTGTCGGTGAATCCAGGTGGTGCTTCCATATAGACTTCCTCTTTTAATTCGCCATGGAGAAAAGCATTCCTCACATCAAATTGATGAACTGGTCAATCTTCATTTGCAGCGATAGAAAAAAGAACTCTAATGGTATCAATCTTCGCAACTGGTGAGAAGGTTTCGGAGTAATCGATCCCATATGTCTGAGTGTATCCTTTCGCAACCAGTCGAGCTTTATATCTTTCAATAGTTCCATCTGGTTTATATTTTATCGTAAATACCCATCGAATTCCCACTGGTTTCTTCCCTTGAGGCATGTCACATTTTTCCCACGTGTTATTTTCATTCAAGGCTTTCATTTCAACTTCCATTGCTTCTTTCCAGTTTTTTGATTTTAGAGCTTGTTCAACGGAAGTTGGAATATTTTCAGAGTAAATTGCGGAATTAAACTGATGAGCTTCTTTTGACAGATTTCCCTGTGCTATATTAGCCATAGGATATCTGGATATTTGTGCTTCTTTTTCAGGTGAGTATCGTTTAGGTGGGATACCTCTATTGACTCTTTGAGGTAAGACATATCGTTGGGTGGTTTCATCGAAATTTGTGTCATTTTGTTCCTCATCGGTTTAATGTTCATCGTTCGAGAAGGTTTCAGTAGTCTCGTGGTTTGGTGAGATAGTTTCTTTGGGTTCATGGTCTTGTGTTGGTTCGGGGTTTAGTGTAGTTTCTGTGGGTTCATGGTCTTGTGTTGGTTCAGGCTCTTGTGTTTGAGGTAGTTCAGGTATTTGAGGTGGAACCCATGTCATCCAACTGAGAGTGTCATTACTTTCATTCTCCCCCTCACTCGTGAGTTGGGCATTATTGTAATAATATTCAGTTTCAACAAAATCACAGTTCATTGTGGTAAAGACATGATGTCTTTTGGGACTGTAACACAGATATCCTTTTTGGTTTATTCCATAGCCTACCATGACACATTTTTCCGCACATGGATCAAGTTTGGTACGCTCGTGTTTTGAAATATGGACAAAGACCGAGCACCCAAATATGCGAGGTTCAATGCTAAATGAAGTCGGAAGAGTATGGAATTGAGAAAGTGTATCTTTAGGGGTTTTTGTGCCTAAAACTTTGGTAGGTAAACGGTTGATGAGATAGGTAGCGGAAGCAAGGGCTTCGGGCCAAAAACTCTTCGGAACTTTGGATTCAATTAATAACACCCTTGTCATTTCTAAAAGTAGTCGATTTTTCCGCTCGGCTACTCCATTTTGTTCGGGAGTATAAGCGCAAGATATTTGATGAATAATCCCTTTATTTTCACAAAATTGTTTCATTGAAGTATTCACAAACTCACCCCCATTATCGGACCTCAAGATTTGTATGTTTTTTTTAAATTGAGTTTATATCATTTTATAAAAGTGGGAAAATTTTTCAAACACTTTTGATTTATGGGTTAAAAAATAAATCCATGTCATGCGTGAATGGTCATCAATAAATAAGACAAAATATCGGAAGTTCTTCCCCCCAATGACCGGTGCAGGACCCCAAACATCCGAATGGATTAAAGCAAAAGGGGCATCTTTTCTTGTATTACTAGGTTTAAAAGTACTTCGGTGGCTTTTAGCCAAAATACAAGTTTCACAATTTAAGGTAACATTTGACGAAAAAAGACTTAGAAATAAGGCATGTAAGTATCCGGCAGATGGGTGACTCAACCTCCTATGCCACAACCAAGCTTCCCTCGTAGGTGTACCATGAGCAAGCATCACGGTACCTTGTTGGGTTACTTCGTTCACATAGTACAACCCGGCCCGTTCGGTACCACGTCCAATAATCACCCCAGTCCTGATATCTTGGATGATACAGAAAGTGGGGTGTAATACAACAGAACAATTTAATTCTTTTGTAACATGACTAACGGATAATAATTTGTGAGATAGGGTTGGAATATATAAGCAATTAGATAATTTCATAGTCAAAGTAATCTCGATTTTCCCTCCCCGTTCTACTTGTACAATGCCTCCCGTTAGCCGTTTGAATATTATTAACCCGAGGTTCTGATTTGGAACAAAAATCCGATTTTTCAAACGTCATGGTGTGAGTAGCACCACAATCAAAAATCCACTCGTTATTCTTTACGTTGTTTGAAATCATATTCGCTTTTTCGGTAAACCGGGAGTTTTTAATTTCATCTTTAAAAAAGTTTTGGCTTGATTTAATTTTTTTGTTCATATTATGATTTTGGGTATGAAAAACTCTATTAAGTTCTCCTTTACAAGCAACCAGCCCATATTTTTTTAACTTGGCCCAAGTTGTTCCCATTAATATTATTTTGGCCCAAGACATTTAATTTTTCTTTTAAATCCGTTTGCCATGGATTCAAGCCCAAATAATTTCTTTTTCCTTTTAAAAGGTTTTGACTGGAATTAATTTGACCGATACCTGTTGTATCGTCCCCTTTGTTCTTCACAATATCATTTATCCCCAAATTGTTTCTCCCAAAAACTCTTAAACCTAAATCGTTACACCCCTATTTCTTGAGGTTAATACTCTTCAACCCTTTTTCCTTTGCGGATTCGGGTACAGGAAAAACATGTTCAATCTCTTCGATCGTTTGTAAATAATTAAACCGATTTTAGGAACGAAAAACAACGGATTTAGGGAGCAGATTTGGGTTCTTTTTCGATTTAACACAGGGATTAACTAAATTAGGGTTTGAGGGTTTGACCCTCACCCATTTGGTCGATTTATGTGGTTGAAGCAGGAAATTCGGATTACCTCTTCTGTTGCCGGTCACGTCTGCCACCGCCATCACCATTCCATCTTGTTCTTGTTTATTCCACCACTTGGGATAACCGATAAGCTCGAAGCACTGGATTATTGTGTGTCGTTGCTTTCCATAATAAACACAACTGAGTTCTTGAAGTGGTTGATGGTGGTTGGTTATGATATTTTCTGTGCTGGCAACAGTTGGTGGTTTCCGGTGACACAGAGCCTCCAGGTAACCGTTCTTCATGACATTTAATTGAACAGGTTTCGAACTTTGATTAACAGAACTGCCTTCAAGTTTTGACATGGTAGTTCTGTTTAAGAAGCTCTCTTGCTTCTTTAATTTTGAGTTGGCTTCTAGTTTATTATACAGATGCATTTAATAACCGCACTACATTTAATAGAGTAGTTGGGAGATGGTAGTTGTATTACATTTAATGTACACATAATCTAGATATCTCATGTGGTTATAAATACCCGTTCATGTATTCATAAAGGAACACAATAACATATACACAAGAACACAGTTCAATATTCTTTCTCTTATCTCTTATATCAGTTAATATGGTATCAAGAGCTTTCTAAGGCCTAAGTCCGGCAACAATTCCGGCTGCCACTATTCCGGTCACAATTCCGGTATATTAAAAAAAACTGACCTTTACAACTTAAAGTATGCTCTGTGGTTGCAGTGTTGTCTGAACCTTCGCATCAGAAACGAGTTGTCAGGTCATAACAAACTCCGATCAAACCCACCAATCACTGCCACTCAAAACCCCAAATCGGCCAAAATTAATAACATAACTAGATGCGAAATTAAAGCTCGAACACACGAAAAAAATTTAGTCAAAACCCACGACACACGCTCCGCCACGCGCCACCACAGGTGCCGGAGAATTTCAATTTTTTTTTCGATCTACACTGATCCAAGCAAAATCAGGGAAAACCATCAACACCACTAGATTCGGAATAACATTCCGAACCAACCCTGAAAATTTTAACTTTTTCCGACCACCGTCGTCGTCACTGTTCACGACCGGAGTACTGTTCACGGCCGGCTTCTTTAATTTTGGTTTGGAACGGAAGTGACAGAGAACCCAGGTTGTTCTCTTATTTATTATTAGTCCCTCTTATTTCTATTGGCCATACTTATTTATATTTTATATTTGTATTTTATTTTTATTTTTATTTTCCTCCAGTTCTATTAAAAAAACAGAAAAGAAAGAAGAAAAAAACAAAAAAAAAAAAAAACCTTTTATCCATATTTTTTCTTTTAATCTATGGCATTGCTAGCTACCTTTACTCCAACAGAGAAAGCCACACACAATTCTCATAAATTTGGTTTCACCTTATCTCCCACCAACTATGGTTACTGGAAAACAATGGTTCAACTGTTTTTTGTCACCAACAACTTGTTTGACTATATTGATGGCACAATCCCTTGTCCGCCTATGACTATCCCGTCATCAGAAACAGATGAAGAAACTTCGTCACAAACCAAACAACCGACAAACCCAAACTACACTACATGGGTCTCTAATGACGCTCATGTACGCATGCTCCTCATTTCTACCATATCAGAAGCCTCATTCCAACATGTTCAAGGAACAACGTCTCGGGAACTCTGGTTGTCCCTAGAGCGTGCCTACGCTCCTCACACTTCATCTAGGGAATACACTTTAAAAACTCAGCTTCTCAGACTACAGATGAAGCCAGATGAAACAACCGCAGAATATCTAACTAGGACTCAAGAATACGCTATTGCACTCGCTAACATAGGCGACACAATAAAAGAAAAAGATCTAGTGATGCTAGTCATTTCAGGACTGCTTGAGGAATACAACGGCCTAAAATCAAGCCTTTTGGGCCGCGAAAAGCCTCCTACCTTTGTAGACCTTCATGGCCTGCTATCAGACCACGACTACATGATCAAGAAATTTGTACCTGACATTCCTCCTGCACAAGCATTCACAACTAGCACACAAAGTCGCAATTCAACAGCTCTTAATAATGTCTTGCCTGCTTCACAAACCGATCAACTTCAAGCCATACAACTGCTTTTGTCTCAACTTGGACTCCAAGCTCAACCTGCCCAAACACCGGCTGCACAAACCATGTACACTAACCGCAACCGTGGCCGTGGACGTGATTCCAGACGTGGACGAGGAAACTATAACAACAGAAATCAAGCAGGTAATCGTAATTCATTTAACTGGGCTTCTAATCAAAACACAGTTTTTGGCACATTCAACAGGTGTGGGATTGGGCACATTCCATCTCAATGCCCTAACCGTAATCTTGCTACAATGAGAAGGCAGTCACCTTTAGCAAACTTTACTGACAATCGCTCACAAGCGTCAAACTCTTGGATCCCAGACACCGGCTCTAGTCACCATGTGGCTCCAGACCTTTCCAACTTTGGTAACTCCGAGGTCTACTATGGTGAGGACAATCTTCATGTTGGCAATGGTAAGGGTTTACCCATTTTACACGTTGGTTCTTCAAGATTTTCTTCTCCGAACAAAACTTTTTCCCTTGAAGACATACTTCATGTTCCTGAAATAAAACATAAACTACTTTCTATGCAAAAGTTTTGTCTTGATAACAATGTGTATTTTGAATTTCACTCGACTTTCTTTTCTATGAAGGACAAGATTACACACACTACCCTCTTCACGGGACCAAGTAATGGTGGTCTTTACTCCTTCCACCTTCCTCTGTCTTCACCTGTTCATAAAGTGGCGTTCTCCACTACCCGTGCATCTTCCATTACGTGGCATCAAAAACTCGGACATCCGCATCCTTAACTTTTGAAGTCCATGTTATCTAAATATCATTTGCCTATACAAAATAAGTGTACTACCACATTTTGTGATTCATGTAGTGTTGGAAAATCCTCTAAATTACATCTCTTCCCATCTACTTATAAAATCTCGCACATTTTGAATTTAGTCTTTTGTGATGTGTGGGGCCCTGCGCCTGTTACTTCCTTCGATGGTCATAGATATTTCTTGTTGTGTGTTGATCACTTTTCACGATTTATGTGGTTCTTTCCATTAAAACTCAAATCCGATGTTTATGCCACCTTTAAGCAATTTTTAGCAATGGCTGAAAGACAATTTCAAACCAAACTCAAATCTGTCCAAACTGATTGGGGAGGTGAATTTCGAAATCTTTCTTCATTCTTTTCTCCACTAGGAATTACACATCGCCTTTCCTGCCCTCATACCAGTGAACAAAATGGTATCGTTGAAAGATGACACCGCCATGTTGTTGAAACCGGTCTTACCTTACTCGCTCAATCCTATGTTCCACAACGTTTCTGGCATTTTGCTTTTGGCACTGCAATGTATCTTATCAATCGAATGCCATCTAGAACAAACTCAACAACTTCACCCTTTGAACATGTGTTCAAACATAAACCTGATTTTTCATTTCTTCGTGTTTTTGGGTGCCAATGCTACCCTCATCTTCGTTCATACAACAAACACAAAATGGACTTTAGATCAACACCTTGTGTATTTCTTGGTTACAGTACCGCTTATCATGGCTATCGATGTTTTGACCCAAAATCAGATCATATTTATATAGCCCGTCATGTTCGCTTCAATGAACAATCTTTTCCTTTTAAACACAATGATACACCTACTCTTTCACCTCCACTGAATCCCTACATCTCTACATATCCAAATCCTACCTTACAACCTAATTATCCACCTTCCATCGTACCTGAGACTTCATCTGTCCCGTCTGATCCACCAGAACCAATAACTATCACCACTCCACCATTTGAACACCGCACAATCAAACCACCTATCATTCACACATATCATCGTCGCTCAAAAACCTCCTCACTTCAACCTCAACAAAGTCACGACCAACCACCTACAACTACAACCCATTCCACCAACACTGAGCAACCGATTTGTTCTCAACCAGCCAATCTTCGCCCCAATCCAAAACCAAACAACCGATACAATGCCACTTCATACAATACACGAGGTTCATTGTCTGACACTGAACCTACAACCTTTACCATTGCTAACAAGGACCCCCAATGGCGTCATGCCATGGCCGAAGAGTATTCAGCGTTGGTAAGGAATGGAACTTGGTCTCTAGTACCCCGTGTTCCAAATTCAAATGTGGTTGATTGCAAGTGGGTCTACAAATTGAAACGGGATCAAACAGGTGCCGTACAACGATACAAAGCACGTTTAGTTGCCAAAGGTTTTCGACAGCAACCAGGTATCGACTATGAGGAAACATTCAGCCCAGTTGTAAAATCAACAACCATACGTGTTGTTCTATCTTTGGTTGTATCTCAGAAATGGTCCCTTCGGCAACTTGATGTACAAAATGCCTTCTTGCATGGTGACCTCCACAAGACTGTTTATCTATAACAACCACCAGGGTTTGTTGATTCGGCTAAACCGAATCATGTGTGCCTACTTCACAAAGCCTTATATGGATTAAAACAGGCCCCTCGAGCATGGTTTCATCGACTCTCTACGGCACTTCATTCTCTTGGGTTCCATGGATCAAAAACGGACGCTTCCCTATTTATATACTCTGATGGAAACACTATGTTATACATGCTTGTTTATGTCGATGACATTATTATAACAGGAAACAACTCACAGGAAATAGATAGAGTGGTAAAAATTCTAAGTCGCTCCTTTGCTGTTAAAGATATGGGTAACTTGTCTTATTTTCTAGGGATTGAAGTCATCAAGAACGGTCACGACATGATTCTATCACAATGCAAATATATTCATGAACTTTTAGAGCGGGCTGACTTATCTCATGCAAAGCCAGTTTCATCTCCTATGACAACCAAAGCAAACCTTGCCCGTGACGACAGTGCAACATATGATAACCCCGTCCAATACCGTCAAGTTGTGGGTGCCCTTCAGTACGTTACATTGTCTCGACCGGACATCACTTTCGCAGTCAACAAAGTATGTCAATACATGCACTCTCCCACTATCAGCCATTGGTCAGCAGTTAAAAGGATTCTTTGTTACTTACAGGGCACTGCAGACTATGGGTTACGTTTTATGCATGACTCCGGCACCATCCTTCATGCCTACACTGACTCAGCTTATAACTCGCTGACCAGCTTCTCTGATGCTGACTGGGCAGGTTGTCCCAATGACCGTCGATCCACGGGAGGATACGCTATATACCTAGGTTCAAACCTAGTCTCATGGTCTGCACGAAAACAAAAGACAGTATCTCCATCTTCAACAGAGTCGGAATACAAGGCCCTAGCCAACACTGTTGCAGAACTAACATGGCTTCAAGATCTATTACGTGAACTTCGTGTTCCTGTTAAGTCGGTTCCTACCCTATGGTGTGATAAACTTGGCGCTACGTATCTCTTAGCCAACCCGTTCATGTATTCATAAAGAAACACAATAACATATACACAAGAACACAGTTCAATATTCTTTCTCTTATCTCTTATATCAGTTAATATAGTTGAACATGTGACTTGTCTCAAACAGGAAATGATGAACTTAGAACTCTGATCCTGAAAAGTCAAATTACCAAATATGGTAATTTGACTTTCTTGTTGTTTTTGCTGCACTCTAACATTGCTCACATTTGAAAGTAGCAGCAAGAGCATTTTGTGACAAACCGAATGCAATCCCGTATTGAAGAAAACCAGTTGAAGAATCGTCAAAGACTTAATGCCCCATAACTTATCACTGATCTTAGACCCATCACCTCTCAGCCTTCACATGCTTGTAGAGAAGTTGTAATCAAAAAAGAAACTATCAGTAGCCACCGTTCCTCATGACGGTAACGGGTGTTCTACGAGGAGATCCTCATGTATTTTCTTTGAGGCGTTGTTAGGTTGCTCGTCATTCTCCATAGACTTCATAAGCTCGCCGAGTTCAACCATTTCTTCTTTGGAAGTAAACTTTTTTGCACCTATTTGCAACCCGCTTGCCTTGTTTTTCTTGGAGACATGACCGACTACGCTACTAATTTCACTTGTTATATCAAAGAGATCGGATATATTAGGTACTTCATCAATCCATTTGCTAGTTTTAGGAGGGGCGGGTTTTTTTGTTGTCCGGTGATAAAAAGGTTGTGAATATGTGTAAGTTTCCACATGAATATAGTGGAAGCGTTTGATAACACAATGAACTTTTTTTTAATAACTCAAAGTTTTATAAATTAAACCCCCTTAGCAAGAAGCTAGGGAAAGGCTAAACATTACAACGACATCATTTGCCAATTATTATAATTTACATCTTTCCTTTACTACTATATCAAGAAAAAGAAATAAAATAGATCGAATACAAAAGAATGCTCTTGTGATCTGTGAGAGGAAAAATCACGCTGTTTCTACATCGCCATATGTGCCAAACCGGTGGTGCTGCTATAATCTATTAAAATACAATGCAAATTTGGTATTAGTAGATATATATATATATATATATATATATATATATATATATATATATATATATATATATATATATATATATATATATATATATATATATATATATATATATCTAGATATTAATATGTATAACAAAATATCTAGAATTTAGAATATGGTAGGAAAAATCTAGATATTTGTATTTGATAGGAAAAATCTAGATATTTGTATGTGTAGAAAATATCTAGATATTTATCCATGAAAATATCTAGTTTCTAGAATGTTCCATGGGGTAGTATAAAGGGGGATGATTCTCACACACTTTTTTTTGATCCACACACACCCTTTTACCCTATTATTAGGGAGGAGTTCAAGTAAATTGGTGTGTGAGGATCAAAAAATAGTGTGTGAGAATCATCCCCCTAGTATAAATATGGGTGATGAGTAGTTCATTTGTGTAAGGAGTGAGTAAGTGAAGTGTGAAGTAGAGAAGAAGTAAGAAGTGAAGAAGAGTTAGAAGTAGAAGTTGTGAAGAAGTAAGAGTGTGAGTTGAGTCCATAATATTGTAATTGTCTCTTTGTATTAATAAAAGTGTTCTTTGTTAAGTTTCCCGGTTAAGCCTTAGTTCGTGTTTGAGTTCTTAGTGCACTTGTGTTATTTTTATTATATGGTCGGCTCTGCCGCCTAAGTGATACATGGTCGGTTATACCGCCTGAATGATATATGGTCGACACTGTCGCCTAAATACTATTGTGCACTAAGGATTCATAAAATTAAAGGCTAACCAACGTCAAAGTGTTGGTCTAGTGAGTGAGTATAACCTAGGTCCTCTATAGTGGGTGTGTTGGGCTCGTCAAAGCTTCCAACAATTGGTATCAGAGCGGGTCTTTCGGGACCATTGCTAGTGGAGGTACTCATCGGTAAACGTTGGACGTTTACATCGTCTTGTTAACACCAAGGCCCTAAGGGAGATTCTGTCGGAGCACAGTTAGGAACTGTGAAAGCTCATCGGTCAGGGACCAAGCTTATTGGACGTTGCACGTCATAATGGCAGATCTTGCAAGTACGAGCAGTGGTATCAAGAGTCTCAATAACCACAACTATGGTTATTGGCGGACTTGTATAGAATCCTACATACAAGGACAGGATTTATGGGAAATAGTTGCTGGCAGTGACACAACGCCTCCACCAAAAGAAAATGCTGAAGCCTTGAGAAAATGGAACATCAAGGCTGGAAAGGCTTTATTTATATTGAAGACTACAATCGAGGAGGATCTATTGGAGTACATCCGTGACGAGAAAACACCAAAGGCAGCTTGGGAAACTTTTGAAAAATTATTTTCAAAGAAGAATGAAGCACGCCTCCAGCTCTTGGAAAATGAACTCGCAGTTATCTCACAAGGAAGTCTATCTATTTCTCAGTATTTCACCAAGGTGAAATCTATTTGTCATGAGATATCTCAACTTGCTCCTGAAGAGAAAGTGAGTGATGCAAGGATGAAGAGAATTATCATCCACGGCTTAAGGTCCGAGTATAATGGATTTATAGCCGCTGTGAGAGGATGTCCTGCTCAACCATCATTAATAGAGCTGGAGAATTTATTGGCTAATCAAGAGGCATTAGCCAAGCACATGAATGAAGTAACCATAAAAGACGGAGAAGATGCACTCTTCACCAATAAGATGAAAGCAACATCTCGAAGACAAGATGCGATGAAAGAAAGTCAGACATATGGATGGAAGAGTCAGCCAAAGTCAAAAGGTAACGCTTCAGGGGGAGCTCGGGGAGCTCAACAAGGAAGAAGAGATCATCGCCAACAACATGGAGAAAATGATAAGAGAAAGAATTGTGAATGCTTCAATTGTGGCAAGAAGGGTCATTTTGCTCGAGATTGTAAATTCCCCAAAAGGCGAACTTTGAAGGAAATGTGGCCACCGCAAGAGATGAGAAGAAAGATGTCACATTTAAAGCAACCATTAATGAGGAAACATGGGATGCAGAAGCTGGATTCTCCGTTGAAGCTGACATGGATTATCAAGCTCTTGTAGCAACCTTAAAGTCAAAAATAAATTACAAAGATAATTGGATCATCGATTCTGGGTGCTCAAATCATATGACCAATGATGGGACGAAGCTGCAAGAAATGGAGGATTACAAAGGAAAGAGTGTGATGACCCGGGAATTTCTGACTAAATTTAAACTTAATCTTTATATATGTTCTCGACACGATAAGCAAAGTCTGTAATAGTGAGTCTCGAAAATGTTAGAACTATGTTCATGTATTCAATTACCCTTTGACCATTCCCGACGATTCACGAACGATTGTTTGTAAATAAAAATGTATATATATAAATGTAAGTAGGTATAATAAATTGAAATTATAAAATATAATCTAAACATTTAAAACTAAATATAAGATACAAAATAAATAAGTGCTATTAAATGAATATATATATATATATATATATATATATATATATATATATATATATATATATATATATATATATATATATATATATATATATATATATATGATTTCTATAAATAATTATTATAAGGAATTAAAAAAAATATATTTAATATATGTTGTTATATATAAGTATTAAATATTAACTGATTAATAAATTGTAATATTAATATATTCAATTGCAAGTTAAAATATAAATGTTATATTAATGTTATTAATATTTACTTTCATTATTAATATTAGTATTAATGTTAATATTAGTATTTTACTATTTAATCTAATATATAGAATTGATACATCTAATTTGTTATATCATTATAATTAGTAGTAAGATTACAATTTAGGTTATTATTAACGAATATGTATTATTATTATTATTATCCTTATCAAGATTTTTATTATTAATATCATTATTGATATCTAATTTTATTATAGTTAATATTATTATACATATTATTTATTATTGTTATAATATTAAGAGTATTATTATTATAGTTATAATTATTAATTAATAAGATTAATAGTATTATATAGATAATATATGTACAATTAAATAAAAACAGAAATATCTCTATATATATATAATACTGAATTATATATACAAATATATATTAGGAACTAGTTTGGAATCTGTATTATATTTAGATATGTACTATAAACAGATATATATATATATATATATATATATATAAATAAATACAAATAAAATGCAGTCAGATACATATATAAATATATTTATATACAGCTATAGATATATAAAAATATACAGTTGCAGATATATACGTTTATACATACAGTTACATACGTAACCAGTTCAAATCACTTTCAACCTTTAATCCCTTGTCTCTAAGTATCGAATCAAATCTCACATACACCCAAATGCCGTTAGCAATCTTTATCTGCTTTTAGTTTATTATATTCTTTTTCTCTGTATGATTGAATCCAAGACATGTCGAGCCAATTGGCTATAAACCAAACACGGTATTCAAATATAAGGAGAAATTCGTTCGGTTCTCTCATTATCAACATCATTTATCAATTAAAATCCTTTGTATCAATTCGATTTTAAACAGAAAGAGGCAAGAACCCAGGAAACACCCTGTTCTTGTTTTCATTTTTGCAATAATTCAAATTCAAATCCCAATTCAAAAAGTAATAATGTAGTTTTATTAGGATTATTTTACTTGATCTTTCTGCAAAATTTCATATTTCACTTCGTTATATCAAGTTTGAATTTTGGAGTCAAATTAAATTTTCAAAAAGTTAATGCTTTCGTTCATGAAGAAATTAGAAATTGTTTTGGTGTTTTGAATTAAATTGACGATGCAGAAAGATTACATGAACAATTTGGAAACGTTTTCATGTTACAAGCCGAGTCTAAAACCTTCTACAAATTTAATTTGATTTTAGTTCTTGAAGAACAATGTCGAACTGTTACAGCAGTTTTTTTTAAAAAATATTTTGTTGTCTGTTGAACAAAAGTATACATTACAGGTCGTTCTGTTTCTTTCTAATTCTTAAACCCAAAATGAAATCCATTTGTTGTATAATCTTGTTCCCTGGTCGACTGAGTTAGTGAAGAAGAAGAAGTAAGACACATAGGGGTTAAATAAACTTTACATGGGAGTTAAATCAGATATGGAGGAACGGAGAAACGGTTTGTGGGGTTGTTGAGTTAGTATGAGGTCTCAGGTTCGATTCAGACTGTGACCATTTTTTTTAGGGAAAGTCTTCTTAACTCTTTCAAAGGTAGTTTTCCATTATTATTATTATTATTATTATTATTATTATTATTATTATTATTATTATTATTATTATTATTATTATTATTATTATTATTATTATTATTATTATTATTATTATTACTATTATTATTACCATCATAATTATTATTAATATTATTAATTAATGTTGATATATGAGTAAGTAATATCATTTAGGGTCAATATTATCATTTTTTTTCTTTCTTAAGTATTAAGATTAATATTAGGTTAATATTATTAATATGGTTATCAATATCATTAGTATAATTTACATTTATGAGTATTATCATTTAAGAATTATTAGTATTATCATTACTAATAGTATTACAATTAGTATTATTATTGTTATTATTATTATTAACATGATTTGGATTATGCTAATAACATTTATATTATAAAAATTTTATAGAGGTTGATATGATAAATTATGAAAATGGTTATGAAATTAAGTTATAAGAACTGTAGTTATGAAATTAGAAAATTTAACACGAAGCTCGTGATAAAACTGATTATCATTAACACGATTATTATTATCATTTTATCATTAATACTAATAAAAATATTATCAAATCATCATCAGTATTATTATTAATATTATCATGAGTATAATTATTATATAATTATTATAATCATTATCATAAGAATCATTAACAATAAAATTAATATTTTTACAATTATTATTATTAATATCATTATATTTATCACTAATAGAATTATTAACATTATTAAGTTTATTAGTAATATTAAGTACTATAATTATTATCACTTTTACCAATATTAATATAATTTTAGTATCATTATAATTACTATTTTTAACACACAAATGCTATATATATATATATATATATATATATATATATATATATATATATATATATATATATATATATATATATATATATATATATATATATATATATATATACTTAAATACATACAACATAACAAAATCAATATATTTTTTATATATACAAAATGAATATATGAAACATGAAATGTCCCGTTCTTATTGATTAAAAACGTTCCATATTAATTGATTTCGTTGTGAGGTTTTGACCTCTATATGAGACGTTTTTCAAATACTGCATTCATTTTTAAAACAAACCATAACCTTTATTTCATAAATAAAGGTTTAAAAAGCTTTACGTAGATTATCAAATAATGATAATCTAAAATATCCTGTTTACACACGACCATTACATAATGGTTTACAATACAAATATGTTACATCGAAATCAGTTTCTTGAATGCAGTTTTTACACAATATCATACAAACATGGACTCCAAATCTTGTCCTTATTTTAGTATGCAACAGCGGAAGCTCTTAGTGTTCACCTGAGAATAAACATGCTTTAAACATCAACAAAAATGTTGGTGAGTTATAGGTTTAACCTATATATATCAAATCGTAACAATAGACCACAAGATTTCATATTTCAATACACATCCCATACATAGAGATAAAAATCATTCATATGGTGAACACCTGGTAACCAACATTAACAAGATGCATATATAAGAATATCCCCATCATTCCGGGACACCCTTCGGATATGATATAAATTTCGAAGTACTAAAGCATCTGGTACTTTGGATGGGGTTTGTTAGGCCCAATAGATCTATCTTTAGGATTCGCGTCAATTAGGGTGTCTGTTCCCTAATTCTTAGATTACCAGACTTAATAAAAAGGGGCATATTCGATTTCAATAATTCAACCATAGAATGTAGTTTCACGTACTTGTGTCTATTTTGTAAATCATTTATAAAACCTGCATGTATTCTCATCCCAAAAATATTAGATTTTAAAAGTGGGACTATAACTCACTTTCACAGATTTTTACTTCGTCGGGAAGTAAGACTTGGCCACTGGTTGATTCACGAACCTATAACAATATATACATATATATCAAAGTATGTTCAAAATATATTTACAACACTTTTAATATATTTTGATGTTTTAAGTTTATTAAGTCAGCTGTCCTCGTTTGTAACCTACAACTAGTTGTCCACAGTTAGATGTACAGAAATAAATTGATAAATATTATCTTGAATCAATCCACGACCCAGTGTATACGTATCTCAGTATTGATCACAACTCAAACTATATATATTTTGGAATCAACCTCAACCCTGTATAGCTAACTCCAACATTCACATATAAAGTGTCTATGGTTGTTCCGAAATATATATAGATGTGTCGACATGATAGGTCGAAATATTGTATACGTGTCTATGGTATCTCAAGATTACATAATATACAATACAAGTTGATTAAGTTATGGTTGGAATAGATTTGTTACCAATTTTCACGTAGCTAAAATGAAAAAAATTATCCAATCTTGTTTTACCCATAACTTCTTCATTTTAAATCCGTTTTGAGTGAATCAAATTGCTATGGTTTCATATTGAACTCTATTTTATGAATCTAAATAGAAAAAGTATAGGTTTATAGTCGGAAAAATAAGTTACAAGTCGTGTTTTTAAAGGTAGTCATTTCAGTCGAAAGAACGACGTCTAGATGACCATTTTAGAAAACATACTTCCACTTTGAGTTTAACCATAATTTTTGGATATAGTTTCATGTTCATAATAAAAATCATTTTCCCAGAATAACAACTTTTAAATCAAAGTTTATCATAGTTTTTAATTAACTAACCCAAAACAGCCCGCGGTGTTACTACGACGGCGTAAATCCGGTTTTACGGTGTTTTTCGTGTTTCCAGGTTTTAAATCATTAAGTTAGCATATCATATAGATATAGAACATGTGTTTAGTTGATTTTAAAATTCAAGTTAGAAGTATTAACTTTTATTTGCGAACAAGTTTAGAATTAACTAAACTATGTTCTAGTGATTACAAGTTTAAACCTTCGAATAAGATAGCTTTATATGTATGAATCGAATAATGTTATGAACATCATTACTACCTCAAGTTCCTTGGATAAACCTACTGGAAATGAGAAAAATAGATCTAGCTTCAAAGGATCCTTGGATGGCTTGAAAGTTCTTGAAGCAGAATCATGACACGAAAACAATTTCAAGTAAGATTTCCACTCGAAATAAGATTGTTATAGTTATAGAAATTGAATTAAAGTTTGAATATGATTATTACCTTGTATTAGAAAGATAACCTACTGTAAGTAACAAAGGTTTCTTGATCTTGGATGATTACTTGGAATGGATTTAGAAAACTTGGAAGTAAACTTGCAATCTTGGAAGTATTCTTGATTTTATGAAACTAGAACTTTTGGAATTTATGAAGAACACTTAGAACTTGAAGATAGAACTTGAGAGAGATCAATTAGATGAAGAAAATTGAAGAATGAAAGTGTTTGTAGGTGTTTTTGGTCGTTGGTGTATGGATTAGATATAAAGGATATGTAATTTTGTTTTCATGTAAATAAGTCATGAATGATTACTCATATTTTTGTAATTTTATGAGATATTTCATGCTAGTTGCCAAATGATGGTTCTCACATGTGTTAGGTGACTCACATGGGCTGCTAAGAGCTGATCATTGGAGTGTATATACCAATAGTACATACATCTAAAAGCTGTGTATTGTACGAGTACGAATACGGGTGCATACGAGTAGAATTGTTGATGAAACTGAATGAGGATGTAATTGTAAGCATTTTTGTTAAGTAGAAGTATTTTGATAAGTGTCTTGAAGTCTTTCAAAAGTGTATGAATACATATTAAAACACTACATGTATATACATTTTAACTGAGTCGTTAAGTCATCGTTAGTCGTTACATGTAAATGTTGTTTTGAAACCTTTAGGTTAACGATCTTGTTGAATGTTGTTAACCCATTATTTATTATAACAAATGAGATGTTAAATTGTTATATTATCATGATATTATGATATATAATATATCTTAGTATGATATATATACAGTTAAATATCGTTACAATGATAATCGTTACATATATGTCTCGTTTCGAAATCATTTAGTTAGTAGTCTTATTTTTACATATGTATTTCATTGTTAATACACTTAATAATATATTTACTTATCATTTAACATAATTAACCAAGTGTATCAATATCTTAATATGATTCATATGTACCTAGTAAGACGTTGTTATAACGATAATCGTTATATATATCGTTTTCGAGTTTCTTAAATTAATAGTCTCATTTTTATGTATATAACTCATTGTTAAAATACCTAATGAGATACATACTTATAATAAAATCATGTTAACTATATATATAACCATATATATGTCATCGTATAGTTTTTACAAGTTTTAACGTTCGTGAATCACCGGTCAACTTGGGTGGTCAATTGTCTATATGAAACCTATTTCAATTAATCAAGTCTTAACAAGTTTAATTGCTTAACATGTTGGAAACACTTAATCATGTAAATAACAATTTCATTTAATATATATATATATATATAAACATGGAAAAGTTCGGGTCACTACAGTACCTACCCGTTAAATAAATTTCGTCCCGAAATTTTAAGCAGTTGGAGGTGTTGACGTATCTTCTGGAAATAAATGCGGGTATTTCTTCTTCATCTGATCTTCACGCTCCCAGGTGAACTCGGGTCCTCTACGAGCATTCCATCGAACCTTAACAATCGGTATCTTGTTTTGTTTAAGTCTCTTAACCTTACGATCCATTATTTCTACGGGTTCTTCAATGAATTGAAGTTTATCATTGATTTGGATTTCGTCCAACGGAATAGTGAGATCTTCTTTAGCAAAACATTTCTTCAAATTTGAGACATGGAAAGTGTTATGTACAGCCGCGAGTTGTTGAGGTAGCTCCAGTTGGTAAGCTACTGGTCCGACACGATCTATAATCTTGAATGGTCCAATGTACCTTGGATTTAGTTTCCCCCGTTTACCAAATCGAACAACGCCTTTCCAAGGTGAAACCTTAAGCATGACCATTTCTCCAATTTCAAACTCTATATGTTTTCTTTTACTGTCCGCGTAGCTCTTTTGTCGACTCTGGGCGGTTTTCAATCTTTGTTGAATTTGGATGATTTTCTAGGTAGTTTCTTGTATTATCTCCGGACCCGTAATCTGTCTATCCCCCACTTCACTCCAACAAATCGGAGACCTGCACTTTCTACCATAAAGTGCTTCAAACGGCGCCATCTCAATGCTTGAATGGTAGCTGTTGTTGTAGGAAAATTCTGCTAACTGTAGATGTCGATCCCAACTGTTTCCGAAATCAATAACACAAGCTCGTAGCATGTCTTCAAGCGTTTGTATCATCCTTTCGCTCTGCCCATCAGTTTGTAGATGATAGGCAGTACTCATGTCTAGGCGAGTTCCCAATGCTTGCTGTAATGTCTGCCAGAATCTTGAAATAAATCTGCCATCCCTATCAGAGATAATAAAGATTGGTATTCCATGTCTGGAGACGACTTCCTTCAAATACAGTCGTGCTACCTTCTCTATCTTGTCATCTTCTCTTATTGGCAGGAAGTGTGCTGAATTGGTGAGACGATCAACTATTACCCAAATAGTATCATAACCACTTGCAGTCCTTGGCAATTTAGTAATGAAATCCATGGTAATGTTTTCCCATTTCCATTCCGGGATTTCAGGTTGTTGTAGTAGACCTGATGGTTTCTGATGTTTAGCTTTGACCTTAGAATACGTCAAACATTCTCCTACATATTTAGCAATATCGGCTTTCATACCTGGCCACCAAAAATGTTTCTTAAGATCCTTGTACATCTTCCCCGTTCCAGGATGTATTGAGTATCTGGTTTTATGAGCTTCTCTAAGTACCATTTCTCTCATATCTCCAAATTTTGGTACCCAAATTCTTTCAGCCCTATACCGGGTTCCGTCTTCCCGAATATTAAGATGCGTCTCCGATCCTTTGGGTATTTCATCCTTTAAATTTCCCTCTTTTAAAACTCCTTGTTGCGCCTCCTTTATTTGAGTAGTAAAGTTAGTGTGAATCATTATATTCATAGATTTTACTCGAATGGGTTCTCTGTCCTTTCTGCTCAAGGCGTCGGCTACCACATTTGCCTTCCCCGGGTGGTAACGAATCTCAAAGTCATAATCATTCAACAATTCAATCCACCTACGCTGCCTCATATTCAGTTGTTTCTGATTAAATATGTGTTGAAGACTTTTGTGGTCGGTATATATAATACTTTTGACCCCATATAAGTAGTGCTTCCAAGTCTTTAATGCAAAAACAACCGCGCCTAATTCCAAATCATGCGTCGTATAATTTTGCTCGTGAATCTTCAATTGTCTAGACGCATAAGCAATCACCTTCGTTCGTTGCATTAATACACAACCGAGACCTTGCTTTGATGCGTCATAATAAATCACAAAATCATCATTCCCTTCAGGCAATGACAATATATGTGCCGTAGTTAGCTTTTTCTTCAATAATTGAAACGCCTTCTCTTGTTCATCCTTCCATTCAAATTTCTCCCCTTTATGCGTTAATGCAGTCAAGGGTTTTGCTATTTTGGAGAAATTTTGGATGAGTCTTCTGTAGTAACCAGCCAATCCTAAAAATTAACGTATATGCTTCGGAGTTTTTGGGGTTTCCCACTTTTCAACGGTTTCGATCTTTGCCGGGTCCACCTGGATACCTTCTTTGTTCACTATGTGACCGAGGAATTGAACTTCTTCCAACCAAAATGCACACTTTGAAAACTTAGCGTACAGTTTTTCTTTCCTCAATACTTCTAGCACTTTTCTCAAATGTTCTTTGTGCTCTTGATCATTCTTTGAGTAAATAAGTATGTCATCGATGAAAACAATGACAAACTTGTCAAGATATGGCCCACACACTCGGTTCATAAGGTCCATGAACACAGCTGGTGCATTAGTCAATCCAAACGGCATAACCATAAACTCGTAATGACCATAACGCGTTCTAAAAGCAGTTTTTGGAATATCATCCTCTTTTACTCGCATTTGATGATATCCAGAACGTAAATCGATCTTCGAATAAACCGACGAGCCTTGTAGTTGATCAAATAAGTCGTCAATTCTCGGCAGTGGATAACGGTTTTTGATGGTAAGTTTGTTCAACTCTCTGTAGTCAATACACAACCTAAATGTACCATCCTTCTTCTTGACAAACAAAACAGGAGCTCCCCATGGTGATGTGCTTGGTCGAATGAAACCACGTTCTAATAGTTCTTGCAGTTGGCTTTGCAGTTCTTTCATCTCGCTGGGTGCGAGTCTATAAGGAGCACGAGCTATTGGTGCAGCTCCTGGTACAAGATCTATTTGAAATTCAACAGATCGATGTGGAGGTAGTCCCGGTAATTCTTTCGGAAATACATCGGGAAATTCTTTTGCGATGGGAACATCATTGATGCTCTTTTCTTCAGTTTGTACTTTCTCGACGTGTGCTAGAACAGCATAGCAACCTTTTCTTATTAGTTTTTGTGCCTTCAAATTACTAATAAGATGTAGCTTCATGTTGCCCTTTTCTCCATACACCATTAAGGGTTCTCCTTCTTCTCGTACAATGCGAATTGCATTTTTATAACATACGATCTCTGCTTTCACCTTCTTCAGCCAGTCCATGCCAACTATTACATCAAAACTCCCTAACTCTACTGGTATCAAGTCAATCTTAAATGTTTCGCTAACCAGTTTAATTTCTCGATTCCGACAAATATTATCTGCTGAAATTAATTTACCATTTGCTAATTCGAGTAAAAATTTACTATCCAAAGGCGTCAATGGGCAACTTAATTTAGCACAAAAATCTCTACTCATATAGCTTCTATCCGCACCCGAATCAAATAAAACGTAAGCAGATTTATTGTCAATAAGAAACGTACCCGTAACAAGCTCCGGGTCTTCCTGTGCCTCTGCCGCATTAATATTGAAAACTCTTCCGCGGCCTTGTCCATTCGTGTTCTCCTGGTTCGGGCAATTTCTAATAATGTGGCCCGGTTTTCCATATTTATAACAAACTACATTGGCATAACTTGCTCCGACACTACTTGCTCCGCCATTACTCGTTCCGACACCATTTGTTCCTTTCGTTCTGTTAACCCCTGGTCCGTAGACCTCACACTTCACCGCGCTATGACCGTTTCTTTTACACTTGTTGCAAAATTTGGTGCAGAACCCCGAGTGATACTTTTCACACCTTTGGCATAGCTGCTTCTGATTGTTGTTGTTGTTGCGGTTGTTATTGTTGTTGGGATGATTATTGTAGTTGCTGTTGTTATTGTTGTTGTTGTTGTTATTGTTGTTATTGTTGTTGTTGGGCCGTTTGTTGTAGTTGCGATTGATGTTGCGATTGTTGGGATAATTGTTGCGATTATTATTGTAATTGTTGTTGTTGTTGTTGTATTGGTGATTCTTATCACCGTTTTCCTCCCACTTTCTTTTGACTTGCTTCACATTGGACTCTTCAGCCGTCTGTTCTTTAATTCTTTCCTCAATCTGGTTCACTAGTTTGTGAGCCATTCTACATGCCTGTTGTATGGAGGCGGGCTCGTGTGAACTTATATCTTCTTGGATTCTTTCCGGTAATCCTTTCACAAACGCGTCGATCTTCTCTTCCTCATCTTCGAACACTCCCGGACACAATAGGCATAATTCTGTGAATCGTCTTTCGTACGTGGTAATATCAAATCCTTGGGTTCGTAACCCTCTAAGTTCTGTCTTGAGCTTATTGACCTCAGTTTTGGGACGGTACTTCTCGTTCATCAAGTGCTTGAATGCTGACCACGGTAGTGCGTACGCATCATCTTGTCCCACTTGCTCTAGATAGGTATTCCACCATGTTAACGCAGAACCTGTGAAGGTATGCGTAGCGTAATTCACTTTTTCCTCTTCAGTACACTTACTTATGGCAAACACCGATTCGACCTTCTCGGTCCACCGTTTCAATCCGATCGGTCCTTCAGTTCCATCAAATTCCAAAGGTTTGCAGGCAGTGAATTCTTTGTAGGTGCATCCTACACGATTTCCTGTACTGCTAGATCCAAGGTTATTGTTGGTATGTAGCGCAGCCTGTATTGTGGCTATGTTTGAAGCTAGAAAAGTACGGAATTCCTCTTCATTCATATTCACGGTGTGTCGAGTAGTCGGTGCCATTTCCTTCAAAATAGTCAAATGGAACAAGTTAATCATACAGAATATTAAGAGTAGTTAACAGTATTTCGTAGCATAATATGAACTCATTTATAAAATCTTTTTCTTCATATTAGCGTTTTATAAGTTTAAATTCGGGTAGTACCTACCCGTTAAGTTCATACTTAGTAGCTAATATACAATTTAACTACTACAATTCTATATGAAAAACTGATTATAATAATATTTCGCGTTCAAACTTTTATACAATATTTTACAAACTTACAATACCGCTTATTTTACATAAAGCATGAAATATAGCACACAATAACTTTGATACAAGATAGTTGTGAAGATAATTCTAGCTAGTACACAAGTCGTTCAGCAAAGGCAATAAAGACACGTAATTCATACGTCCAGAAACAAGTCATGCATTCTGGTTTTACTAGGACTACTTCCCATTCTTGGTCTTGTGGAACATAACCGTTATGGTCGTTGATAAGACAGTGTGTTGTAACGTCGTCAAAGGGACGAGGGTTACGTAATGACCAACAGTCTTGTAATAACCTAAAAACCTCATTTCTTACCCCAATTACCGACTCCGTAACTTGTGGGAACGTTTTGTTTAATAGTTGTAGCCCGATGTTCTTTTTTTCACTTTGGTGAGAAGCGAACATTACTAACCCGTAAGCATAGCATGCTTCTTTATGTTGCATGTTAGCAGCTTTTTCTAAATCATGAAGTCCTATATTCGGATACTTTGAGTCAAAATAATTTCTTAACCCGTTGCGTAAAATAGCATTTGGGTTCCCCGCAATATATGCGTCAAAGTAAACACATCGTAACTTATGGGTTTCCCAATGTGATATCCCCCATCTTTCAAACGAAAGTCTCTTATAAACCAAGACATTCTTGGAACGTTCTTCGAATGTCTTACAAACTGATCTCGTCTTAAATAGTTGTGCTGAGGAATTCTGACCGACTCTAGACAAGATTTCATCAATCATGTCTCCGGGTAGGTCTCTTAAAATACTGGGTTGTCTATCCATTTTGTGTTTTTAAACTGTAAAATAGACAAGAGTTAGATTCATAAAAAAATACTTATTAATACAAGCAATTTTTACATATATCATAAAGCATAAGCACACTATATTACATATATTACACCACACGAATACAACTATCTTATTCCGACTCGCTCGTTACTTCTTCTTCGGTTTTGGTTCGTTTTGCTAAGTTTCTAGGGATATATGATGTTCCCCTAATACTAGCTGTCATTTTCCACAATGGTTTAGAAAAACCTGGTGGTTTAGAGGTTCCCGAGTCATTGTTACAACTTAAGGACTTCGGGGGTTGACGATACATATAAAGTTCATCAGGGTTGGAATTAGATTTCTCTATTTTTATGCCCTTTCCCTTATTATTTTCTTTTGCCTTTTTAAATTCAGTTGAGGTAATTTCTATAACATCATCGGAATTCTCGTTGGAATCCGATTCATCGGAGAATTGGTAATCCTCCCAATATTTTGCTTCCTTGGCGGAAACACCATTGACCATAATTAACCTTGGTTGGTTGGTTGAGGATTTTCTTTTACTTAACCGTTTTATTATTTCCCCCACCGGTTCTATTTCCTCCTCCGGTTCCTCCTCTTACGGTTCTGATTCTTCTTCCGGTTCCTCTTCGAGAACTTGTGAATCAGTCCAATATATATTCGACTCTTCGTTATTATTAGGTGAGTCAATGGGATTTGTGCTAGAGGTAAACATCTATCACACAATATCAAACATGTTAAGAGATTAATATATCACATAATATATACATGTAAATAATATATAGTTTCCAACAAAAATGTTAAGCAATCATTTTTAAAGAAAACACGGTCGAAGTCCAGACTCACTAATGCATCCTAACAAACTCGATAAGACACACTAATGCAAATTTCTGGTTCTCTAAGACCAATGCTCGGATACCAACTGAAATGTCCCGTTCTTATTGATTAAAAACGTTCCATATTAATTGATTTCGTTGCGAGGTTTTGACCTCTATATGAGACGTTTTTCAAAGACTGCATTCATTTTTAAAACAAACCATAACCTTTATATCATAAATAAAGGTTTAAAAAGCTTTACGTAGATTATCAAATAATGATAATCTAAAATATCCTGTTTACACACGACCATTACATAATGGTTTACAATACAAATATGTTACATCGAAATCAGTTTCTTGAATGCAGTTTTTACACAATATCATACAAACATGGACTCCAAATCGTGTCCTTATTTTAGTATGCAACAGCGGAAGCTCTTAGTATTCACCTGAGAATAAACATGCTTTAAACATCAACAAAAATGTTGGTGAATTATAGGTTTAACCTATATATATCAAATCGTAACAATAGACCACAAGATTTCATATTTCAATACATATCCCATACATAGAGATAAAAATCATTCATATGGTGAACACCTGGTAACCGACATTAACAAGATGCATATATAAGAATATCCCCATCATTCCGGGACACCCTTCGGATATGATATAAATTTCGAAGTACTAAAGCATCCGGTACTTTGGATGGGGTTTGTTAGGCCCAATAGATCTATCTTTAGGATTCGCGTCAATTAGGGTGTCTGTTCCTTAATTCTTAGATTACCAGACTTAATAAAAAGGGGCATATTCGATTTCGATAATTCAACCATAGAATGTAGTTTCACGTACTTGTGTCTATTTTGTAAATCATTTATAAAACCTGCATCTATTCTCATCCCAAAAATATTAGATTTTAAAAGTGGGACTATAACTCACTTTCACAGATTTTTACTTCGTCGGGAAGTAAGACTTGGCCACTGGTTGATTCACGAACCTATAACAATATATACATATATATCAAAGTATGTTCAAAATATATTTATAACACTTTTAATATATTTTGATGTTTTAAGTTTATTAAGTCAGCTGTCCTCGTTAGTAACCTACAACTAGTTGTCCACAGTTAGATGTACAGAAATAAATCGATAAATATTATCTTGAATCAATCCACAACCCAGTGTATACGTATCTTAGTATTGATCACAACTCAAACTATATATATTTTGGAATCAACCTCAACCCTGTATAGCTAACTCCAACATTCACATATAGAGTGTCTATGGTTGTTCCGAAATATATATAGATGTGTCGACATGATAGGTCGAAACATTGTATACGGGTCTATGGTATCTCAAGATTACATAATATACAATACAAGTTGATTAAGTTATGGTTGGAATAGATTTGTTACCAATTTTCACGTAGCTAAAATGAGAAAAATTATCCAATCTTGTTTTACCCATAACTTCTTCATTTTAAATCCGTTTTGAGTGAATCAAATTGCTATGGTTTCATATTGAACTCTATTTTATGAATCTAAATAGAAAAAGTATAGGTTTATAGTCGGAAAAATAAGTTACAAGTCATTTTTGTAAAGGTAGTCATTTCAGTCGAAAGAACGACGTCTAGATGACCATTTTAGAAAACATACTTCCACTTTGAGTTTAACCATAATTTTTGGATATAGTTTCATGTTCATAATAAAAATCATTTTCCCAGAATAACAACTTTTAAATCAAAGTTTATCATAGTTTTTAATTAACTAACCCAAAACAGCCCGCGGTGTTACTACGACGGCGTAAATCCGGTTTTACGGTATTTTTTGTGTTTCCAGGTTTTAAATCATTAAGTTAGCATATCATATAGATATAGAACATGTGTTTAGTTGATTTTAAAAGTCAAGTTAGAAGGATTAACTTTTATTTGCGAACAAGTTTAGAATTAACTAAACTATGTTCTAGTGATTACAAGTTTAAACTTTCGAATAAGATAGCTTTATATGTATGAATCGAATGATGTTATGAACATCATTACTACCTCAAGTTCCTTGGATAAACCTACTGGAAATGAGAAAAATAGATCTAGCTTCAAAGGATCCTTGGATGGCTTGAAAGTTCTTGAAGCAGAATCATGACACGAAAACAATTTCAAGTAAGATTTCCACTCGAAATAAGATTGTTATAGTTATAGAAATTGAATTAAAGTTTGAATATGATTATTACCTTGTATTAGAAAGATAACCTACTGTAAGTAACAAAGGTTTCTTGATCTTGGATGATTACTTGGAATGGATTTAGAAAACTTGGAAGTAAACTTGCAATCTTGGAAGTATTCTTGATTTTATGAAACTAGAACTTTTAGAATTTATGAAGAACACTTAGAACTTGAAGATATAACTTGAGAGAGATCAATTAGATGAAGAAAATTGAAGAATGAAAGTGTTTGTAGGTGTTTTTAGTCGTTGGTGTATGGATTAGATATAAAGGATATGTAATTTCGTTTTCATGTAAATAAGTCATGAATGATTACTCATATTTTTGTAATTTTATGAGATATTTCATGCTAGTTGCCAAATGATGGTTCCCACATGTGTTAGGTGACTCACATGGACTGCTAAGAGCTAATCATTGGAGTGTATATACCAATAGTACATACATCTAAAAGCTGTGTATTGTACGAGTACGAATACGGGTGCATACGAGTAGAATTGTTGATGAAACTGAACGAGGATGTAATTGTAAGTATTTTTGTTAAGTAGAAGTATTTTGATAAGTGTCTTGAAGTCTTTCAAAAGTGTATGAATACATATTAAAACACTACATGTATATACATTTTAATTGAGCCGTTAAGTCATCGTTAGTCGTTACATGTAAATGTTGTTTTGAAACCTTTAGGTTAACGATCTTGTTGAATGTTGTTAACCCATTGTTTATTATAACAAATGAGATGTTAAATTGTTATATTATCATGATATATAATATATCTTTGTATGATATATATACAGTTAAATGTCGTTACAACGATAATCGTTACATATATGTCTCGTTTCGAAATCATTAAGTTAGTAGTCTTATTTTTACATATGTATTTCATTGTTAATACACTTAATAATATATTTACTTATCATTTAACATAATTAACCAAGTATATCAATATCTTAATATGATTCATATGTACCTAGTAATACGTTGTTATAACGATAATCGTTATATATATCGTTTTCGAGTTTCTTAAATTAATAGTCTCATTTTTATGTATATAACTCATTGTTAAAATACCTAATGAGATACATACTTATAATAAAATCATGTTAACTATATATATAACCATATATATGTCATCGTATAGTTTTTACAAGTTTTAACGTTCGTGAATCACCGGTCAACTTGGGTGGTCAATTGTCTATATGAAACCTATTTCAATTAATCAAGTCTTAACAAGTTTGATTGCTTAACATGTTAGAAACACTTAATCATGTAAATAACAATTTCATTTAATATATATATAAACATGGAAAAGTTCGGGTCACTACAAAACATATGTGTATTATTAACATAAAAAAAAAATAATATAACTAAATAAATTAATAAATATATTCGTTCAGCTACAACTATGTATATTAATAAATATACAAATGATTTAGGTTCGTGAATCCAAAGCCAACCCTATACTTGTTCAATGACGTCATATGTATTTTTACTACAAAATACATTAGGTGAGTTTCATTTGCTCCCTTTTTAAATGCTTTTGCAATATATTTTTGGGACTGAGAATACATGCGCTGCTTTTATAAATGTTTTACGATATAGACACAAGTAACCGAAACTACATTCTATGGTTGAATTATCGAAGTCGAATATGCCCTTTTTATTAAGTCTGGTAATCTAAGAATTAGGAAACAGGCACCCTAATTGACGCGAACTCTAAAGATAGATCTATCAGGCCTAACAAACCCCATCCAATGCTTTAGTACTTCGAAATTTATATCATGTCCGAAGGAGGATCCCGGAATGATGGGGATATTCTTATATGCATATTGTGAATGTCGGTTACGAGGTGTTCAATCCATATGAATGATTATTTTTGTCTCTATGCATGGGACGTATATTTGTGAGAAATGGAAATGCAAATCTTGTGGTCTATTAAAATGATGGAAATGATTATTTATGTTAAACTAATGAACTCACCAACCTTTTAGTTGACACTTTAAAGCATGTTTATTCTCAAGTATGAAAGAAATCTTCCGCTGTGCATTTGCTCATCTTAGAGATATTACTTGGAGTCATTCATGACATATTTCAAAAGACGTTGCATTCGAGTCATTGAATTCATTAAGATTATTATTAAGTCAATTATAGTAAGATATATTACGAAATGGTATGCATGTTGTCAACTTTCGATGTAATGAAAGATTGTCTTTTCAAAAATGAATGCAATGTTTGTAAAATGTATCATATAGAGGTCAAGTACCTCGCGATGTATTCAACTGTTGTGAATCATTTATAATCGATATGGACTTTGTCCGGATGGATTAGGATGGGTCTCTACAAAGAGAGTCGTGTTAACAGTCAACAATTCAAGGTTGTCTATTTCTCATATTGGAAAGACAATAATTCCAAATGAAGGCGACTCTCATAAGGTCCAACTCGAGAAGGTGTATCTTGTCCCTGGCCTAAAGAAGAATTTACTGTTAGTACCACAATTAACAGCAGAAGGGAACTATGTGCTCTTTGGACCAGAAGATGTGTCCGTATTCAAGAGAGTAAAGGTGGTTGGCAATCCAATTATGCAAGGAAGAAGAATAGAGTCAGTCTATGTACTATCTGCTGAAACAGCATATGTGGATAAGACTCGAAAGAATGAGATGGCTGATCTTTGGCATGAACGTCTTGGGCATGTGGGATACAATAAGTTAAAGGACATGATGGTGAAACGCATAGTAAATGGGCTTCCTCAAATTGATATCCGAACAGATACAATATGTGATGGATGTCAATTTGGCAAAGCTCACCAATTTCCATTCAAGGAGTCACAACATCAGTCCAAGACACCACTAGAGCTCATACACTCAGACGTCTTTGGCCCAGTGAAACAAACATCACTGGGAGGAATGAAGTATATGGTGGCATTCATTGATGACTTCTCAAGGTATGTGTGGGTTTACTTCATGAAGGAAAAGTCGAAGACTTTTCAGAAGTTTAAAGAGTTCAATAAGAAGATAGAAAGTGAGCTCAAGAATAAGATTAGGTGCTTACGCACAGATAATGGAGGAGAATATTTATCGACTGAGTTCAATATGTATCTTGAGAAGCATAAGATCAGAAGGCAATTAACTTTCCCTAATACTCCACAACAGAATGGAGTGGCAGAACGTAAGAATCATCATCTTGCTGAAACTTGTCGAAGTATGCTTCATGGTAAGAATGTACCAGGAAGATTTTGGGCTGAATGTATGAGAACTGCATCATACGTGATAAATAGGCTTTCACAAACAAAGTTGGGGCATATTTCACCGTATGAAAGATTATGGAAGATCAAGCCAACGTCAACCATCTCAAAGTTTTTGGATGTGTATGCTACGTCTTCGTGCCAGATCATCTACGAAGCAAATTTGAGAAGAAGGCAATTCGGTGCATTTTTGTCAGTTATGATGAATCAAGAAAAGGATGGAGATGTTGTGATCCAAATACCGGAAAGTGTCATACTTCAAGAAATGTGGTATTTGATGAAGCGTCTTCATGGTGGTCACCTCAAAAGATAGAGCTTCCAGAATCTCATGGATTAGAAGAAGGTCCAGAAGAAAAAGAAGAGCCTAAAGAGCAGGTATTGGATCCAATAAAAGAAGGAGAAGGGTCGTACTCTAAGGAAAAGAGTCCATGGAAAACTGGTGTGCATCAATCTGTATCCAAGGAGGTTCGTCCAAGCCAAATGGATGTCGAGGAGCATGTACAAGAATTACGGAGATCAACAAGACCGAGGCAACCTAATCCGAGGTATGCCAATGCTGCTCATGTGGATGAATCAATACCTATTGAGCCTTCTACTTATGAAGAAGCAGCACAAAGTCGAGAATGGCAGAAAGTGATGTAAGAAGAAATTAATGCACTAAAAGAAAACCAGACATGGAGTTTAGTTCCAAAGCCAAACGATGTAAAACCAATATCTTGTAAATGGGTTTACAAGGTGAAGACTCGATCAGATGGCTCCATTGAAAGGTATAAAGCCCGACTTGTTGTTAGAGGTTTTTATCAACAATATGGGCTGGATTATGAAGAAACGTTTAGTCCAGTGGCGAAGATCACAACAATTCGAGCTCTACTAGCTTTAGCCGCTAGCAAATCTTGGAAGCTGTAGCAGATGGATGTCAAGAACGCTTTCTTACATGGAGAACTTGACAAAGACATTTATATGGATCAACCAAGAGGCTTTGAGAACAAAATCCATCCCGAGCATGTCTGCAAATTAAAGAAAGCACTATACGGCTTGAAGCAGGCTCCAAGAGCTTGGTACGAGAAAATTGGTGAGTTCTTGGTACAAAGTGGTTTCACAGTTTCTCCTTCAGATTCTAGTTTATTTGTGAAACAAGATCAAGGAAAACTAGCCATAGTGCTTGTATATGTGGATGACTTAATCATCACGGGAGATCACTATGAGGAGATCCAAAGAACAAGAGAAAATCTGTCTATCAGATTTCATATGAAGGAGCTTGGAGAACTTAAACATTTTCTTGGACTCGAAATAAAGCAGAAAAGAGATGGATTATTTCTAGGACAACGGAAATATGCGCGAGATCTTTTACAAAAGTACGGAATGCTTAATTGCAAACCTATCTCAACCCCAATGGATCCGAATACAAAACAACGAGCAGATGAAATAAAAAGTCTTCAAGATGTTACCATGTATCGAAAGTTGGTCGGAAGTCTTATTTATCTCACACTAAGTCGGCCAGACATATCTTATGCAGTTGGAGTGGTTAGTCGATACATGAGCAATTCGAAGAAGCCTCACCTTGATGTTATCCGACACATCTTAAGGTATGTTAAAGGTACTATTAACTTTGGCATTTTATATAAGAGAACAAAAGAATGTCGGGTGACTGGATATTGTGACGCCGATTATGCTGGAGACTATGATACACGACGGTCAACAACTGGATATATGTTTAGTCTTGGATTAGGAGTAATATCATGGTGCAGCAAGAGACAACCAACAGTATCCTTGTCAAGCACTGAAGCAGAATATCGATCGGCATCATCAGCAACACAAGAAATTACATGGTTGAAACAACTAATGGAAGATCTTCATCAATCAACAGATTATCAGGTAAATCTTCTTTGCGATAACCTATCAGCTATACGACTAGCAGAGAATCCAGTCTTTCATGCAAGAACAAAACATATAGAAGTGCACTATCATTATGTTCGCGAGAAGGTCCTTGAAGGAAAAATCAAGATGATGCCAACAAAGACAGATGAACAGGTTGCAGATATATTCACCAAGAGCTTAAGTAAACCGAAGTTTACAAAATTCAGAGAAGCACTTGGAATGGTCTGCAAGACATCGTTGGAAGAAAATTTGCATTGAGGAGGAGTGTTAAAATACAATGCAAATTTGGTATTAGTAGATATATATATGTATATGTAAAATATCTAGATATTAATATGTATAAGAAAATATCTAGAATTTAGAATATGGTAGGAAAAATCTAGATATTTGTATTTGATAGGAAAAATCTAGATATTTGTATGTGTAGAAAATATCTAGATATTTATCCATGGAAATATCTAGTTTCTAGAATGTTCCATGGGGTAGTATAAATATGAGTGATGAGTAGTTCATTTGTGTAAGGAGTGAGTAAGTGAAGTGTGAAGTAGAGAAGAAGTAAGAAGTGAAGAAGAGTTAGAAGTAGAAGTTGTGAAGAAGTAAGAGTGTGAGTTGAGTCCATAATATTGTAATTGTTTCTTTGTATTAATAAAAGTGTTCTTTGTTAAGTTTCCCGGTTAAGACTTAGTTCGTGTTTGAGTTCTTAGTGCACTTGTGTTATTTTTATTATATGGTCGGCTCTGCCGCCTAAGTGATACATGGTCGGTTATACCGCCTGAATGATATATGGTCGACACTGTCGCCTAAATACTATTGTGCACTAAGGATTCATAAAATTAAAGGCTAACCAACGTCAAAGTGTTGCTAGTGAGTGAGTGAGTATAACCTAGGTCCTCTATAGTGGGTGTGTTGGGTTCATCGAAGCTTTCAACATAATCGTATACATTTGGTTCTTCACGACTCTTCGTTCCCTCCAGTTGTCGAACTATTCAATCCATTGAGACCAAGTAGAAAATATCGGCATCATAACACTCGTACAGACTCTGATTTTATGCCATATATCCATCGCTAATTAACATTCGAACATCACATGATTTAGCGATTCGATGCCACCATTGCACGAAACACGAACTATTTGCTGAATCTCGATACCTATTCGGGATGAATATTTTTTTCCTGGGGATACATTTAAACCATCTCGTGCATGTCTCGTTTGAAGGGAGCTTAACGTCATCTATGTATCTTCTTCTTGTGTTAGCCACCGAATACGCTAGATCATTGCTCAACACCCATTGCCAGGAATCTCGATTCTGAGATAACGACACGTTACCCAGCTGCTCGATCAGGTAGCTGCACAGCTCCAGGTTTATGGCATTCCCTAACATCACCACCGCCTTGACCGGAGTACGTACTCCTTAATTCCTAATTTAATCTTTATTATTTAATTATTTATATATTTATATTCATTGTTGCTGCTTGTAGCTCTGTGTATAGATTGACGATATTGAGTATCCGGTTGTTGAGTTCCGATCGACTACATTGAGCTATTATATTTTTTGATTAAGCGTCTGTAGATATGTCAATTTTAGTACTTTAGATATATTTCAATGTGCTTTTAGTATTAGTCAATTAATTTACATATAATATGCAATATAATATAGTGTTTCAGAAGTCTAGTTGTTGAAATTTTGGTTACTTGAGGTAACTTCTAGTAATTGTTAAATTACAAGTACCCTGAGGGTAAATCTGATTAGTATGTTATATCAAGCTAAGATGACATTAAGAGTGTATTCTTTTACTGAGCATTGGTATAGTTCAGATATGCTACACTATAGGTTGAATAATTCAGATATACTACAGTATATATGGAAATGCGGTTGATTAATTTCTGTTTTAACTCTTACGGATAGTAAACATGATCACATCTACTTTTAGGTTAGAGTATGTTACACAATTTGATGATCTTTCTATAGATATTTTTACTCTGTTATCTTGAATCAGATATTGGATGGAAATGGCATTTCAAGATGCTTCAGCAACATATATCCTTTTTTTTCCTTAAAAATTAATTCTCTGCTATTTTAATACGTATGTATGAAATAAATGAGAAGCATGCATATAACTCTGCTTTTTGCAATACTTTATGATTTGCATTTTCCTAACAAGACCCACAATACTAGGTTTCGGAGCAAGTATGATAACTTTGTCATATTTGTTGTGCTTGCTTTTATAAAAAGGAATTCAAGAGGCGTATGAAGGTAATTAGTGATCATTTTTTTTAAGTTAATATAAAGAAGAATCATAATCATTGATAGATTTGAAGATTTCAGAAAACAGTTAAACGGAACTTACATTTTCATAAGTAAATGTCTCAAATTAATGCATCTATTTTCTCATATTGTGCAGGAATTATGCTGCATTTCCTGGATGGTATGTTACAGCAATTACATGTTTATCGGCACTCTTAATGCAAGCTTCTAGAAATGGAAATGATCTGTGGTGTCTTTTTGGATGGTATATTTAAAACAATCCCCTCATTTATTAATTTAACATAATCCATACATTTTACTTGCATTGTTGCAAATCACATTTCAGTAACTTTGACCTTGATGACATTTTTGTGAAACGTTTTGGCAACTAACAAAGTTGGTTACTTGAAATCGAAATTGGACAAACTAGATTAGATTTTTTAAGCATATCAAAGTTGGTTACTTCACTCGATATCTGATACGGATATCCAGGGACAACTTAGACCCTTTCAATCTAAGCGATGATTTTTAAATCTGGAAAGCTCTCGATGAATGTCATATTGAGGATGAGGTTCGAGCCGCTGGGGGACTAGGTATGCAAATCAAAGAGTCCGGAACTTCATTTTCTGTTGGGCAACGTCAACTTCTTTGGCTTGCACACACCTTTCTGAAGTCCACTATGGTTAGAACTTCTATAGAAGTAATATGAGGAAACATTTACACTGTTGGTCCTTGATGTATACCCCCAAAACTTAATGGATGTACCTAAAGTATTATTTTGATATGGATGATCCTAATGTTTGAAAAACTTGTGTGGTTGGTTCCTGGAGGTAAAAGATGTTAGTTCCTAACGTTAATGCGTCACGTGAGGTGCACACGAGGGTTGTTTTGTCATTTTACGTGACAAAACAACCCTCGTGTGCACCTCACGTGACGAAGACTAACGTTGGGGAACTATTGTCTGTTAACTTCAGGTAACGAATGATACAACTTTTTCAAACATTGGGGTCATCCACGTCAAAAAAATATTTGAAGTCCACCCATGAAACATTAGGCAAACATTAGGGACTAATGGCGTAATTTTATCTAATATGAATACAAGATCATAACTTTTACAGTTAATCCTACCTTTGCAGAAATCTACTTAAAAAGGTTTACACGTTAAAAAGTACAGTTTTGCTATTTTTGTTCGGTTTTTTTTTATTTTTTATAATATGTTGATTGGTTTAAATTGCCATTTCTAAACCTTTTCTCGTGTTCCAGTAAGTCTTAACCGTGTTAAATTACGTAGGTGCTATGTTTGGATGAATGTACAACAAATATAGACACTAGTTCAAAACTAAAGGAGGCCATATCTAGTGAATGCAGAGGGTTAACGGTGATCACAATTGCTCATCACATCTCCACAATTCTACATATGGACGATGTACTGGTTCTTGATCATGGAGTATTGGTGAGTTCATCAAATTGACTTTTTTCTTTTCATAAATCTGTATCAATTATATCATAATTGCATGTTAATGTTGGAACATACTGTGCAAACATGCCGAAATGGGCGGTGGATGATGGATTGAAACAGTTTTAGCAAAACGGATAATGTTTTAGTCCAAAATTTGTGAAGTTAATTTATACTAGTGTAATACCCTCAACCTTGCGGGTTCGGAACGGAAAATACTATTTGGATTTGTTATTATGAAAACATATGTATAGACAAGTAATTTGTAATTCGTACCAAAAATAAACCGATTATGTATAGTAATGTAACTTTTATGTGTTGCACGGCTATTCAGTAACAACCGTTGCAAACTAGTTGTGATTTTTCGAGCAACTATTGAATATGTTATACCGGTATCCAAATATGAAAGAGACTTGACCATAAACAAAAAATTTCAAATCTGGAAATTGGGCGAAACTGTTGGAGATACAAAATGAGGTGATTAGGTTATAGTTCACGTTCTCGCACAATCGCATGTCTGCATACCTTTGTGGTTAGCCGCGCTTCGCTGCAGTCGAAGTGCGGTTGACCTTATGGGTGTTGTCCATATTTGTGTGCTGTAATGTAAGTGTACTTATTATAACTGGAAATTGTTAATAGGCTATTTACATTAGGCTAATATGCTTGGGTATCCGCTTACAAAAGAGTTTTTCGCCATATCTGTTTACAAAAGATTGATGTCTACAATATACTGATGTGTATTCAAAAATGCACAAACTAACTCTAACATGGAAAAATTACCAGGGCAACAACACTTGTACACCTAATCAGCATCTGTAAAAATAAACCAAAAAAATGCTTCTCTAAGTCTCTCAATTATGTAATTAGAGTCGCTAAGAGACCCATTAAAGTCAATTATAGAACTACTAAAGACACCAATCATCACAATCATGAAAGATAAATATAATTGCTGGAATTTCTTACTTCAGCAATACAATAAGGAAAATGGACCACGAAACGCGCGTACCTTCAGCAATACACATGTTATCATAAATTGTACAACAATGTTTCTATTGACTGCAATTACTATTTACTAATATATATATATATATAGAGTATTTGTTAGAAGTGTATACTGAACACACGTACCTTCATTTCCTCTCAGTTCTTTTTTTCTTTGATGACATATATTGCTTTACATCAAAGTTGAAAGTTACAGTTACAAAATGTTGACCGTGACCACTTTTTTAATACACCAACTGCTATTTATTCTATTACATATACATACTATGTTATCTAATTAGTAACCAAAGAAAACAAAAGTCATCTTCAGACTTCAAGTATAGTGAACTGTCTACACCCATTTAACATCCATATAAAAAGGGCCGATGGTTGGTTTCGGGTATACACTATGATGATGTGGGTATCGACACTATGTTTTAGTCCTTAACACTTGTGACCCTCATGCTTGCCCTTGCCATAATCTGGCTATTCGTTTATTGTAGCTGAAAATAATCTATGTTAGCGGATCTGAAACCCTAATCAAAGAATAATAAAATCTAATGGTTTTGGTTGTCATATTTTTACCCATAGACCAAGGTTTGAAATTTTTTCATTCAGGTGTCATTGAAATACAGGTAGATTTTATAAGAACTCAAGATTAGAAGCAAAGAATTTGATACGAGATCGGTTGAATGGATACGGCGGTTTTTCTGATTTTGAATGTGTAGAAAATACGTAGTGTGGAAGAAGAGTTGTAACCGTATATATTTGTAGGGGCATATTGGTAAATTTATTCGAACCTTATTAGGAAAGAGACAAATTTTTATATAAATAAATGTGGACCATTAGATTTCTTTGATATATTCATAATTGTATGGCTAGGATTGGATTCGATAACGAATCTTTTTTTAATCTTATATAATAAACACTATGCTTTAATATATAATAAAAGGGAATTGATATTTCCAAATATAAATTTGATAGATCCACCCAGAATTACTAACTTACCCTTAATGATATGTTATACAAATTTTTTGATACACTTTATTGAAGGACATTATTGGAAAAAAGCAACAAATGTGTTTGGATCTATCAATTTGAAGTTTGGAAATATCACCTCCCTATATAAAAAGGAAAGGATGATTTTGACATTTAACTAAAAAGTTAGTTTTTTTTTTCTTTTTTTTTTTATAAATTTATGTTGCAGGTTTAATATGTCTCTGTTCCCGATTCAACATTGCTATCATCCCCATCCTACAAGAAAGCTTCAACAAACTCATTTTCTTCATCAATTAGATTTACCACATTTTCTTGACTTTTATAATTCTCTTTTGAACTTCCCACTTCATACATAAGACGGTATACCTCGTATAATAGTTTCATTGCCTTTTCAACTAAGCCGACATGAAACTCTACCTCTCGTTGCTTTGAACTCTCAACTCGTTCAACCAACTCTTCACGTGATTCTCCTTACAAAGTTTCATGTGATTTCATATCAAATATGCGTTTAAAACCAAACTGTATAATTGATAATTTCATTCGAGGATCTAGCACAACAGCAAAATACATCAACATGTTCAACTTTTTGATGCCATTCCAATACTTATCAAACTTTTTTCCCATTTCCATTGACATCACTTTATACTCCACATCAGAATCACTAGCTAATTTATTCAATTGCTCATCAAGATCAATCACTTCATTGAAAAAAGAATTCGCAACAACATAAGATATTTCGGATAGTTTTTCAGTTTTGGTTTTAAAAATTCGCAAAAAGCGTGTGAGCTTCTCAATGCATCCCCAATCAACAAATGTCGGAATATCATCACCTAAAGAAATTTAGAGGATTGAGAAGCATTACAGGAACTCGATCCTTTATCCCCTTCATATTCATCATTTTTTCTTAATTTTTTTTTTTTTTTTTTCAAACAGGTTGCCTTTTTAACATAACTGCTTGGAAAAGATTAAGGTTGTTTTTGATAATCTTCTTCTTAAGACATAGTGCTGGTAAGATTTCTGAAGTTTTTTTTTTTTTAAAGCTCTGACTTGAAAGTGGCTGATATGGTGTTAGTGCGGTCCTTGACTGATATTTATGTTTGTCTAATCCTATTTTTCTCTGTAAAAGGTTCCACTGCATTTGCTTGGGAATCTGGAGTGTCCGTTACTGAAGCGTCTGTGCATTGCATTGTGGGGATTTTATATATTAAAAAAATATTGTAGCGTCCGTTACTTTTGAATAAACACTTTGTTATCCAATGTTAAATTTGATTAGATGTTATTAGAAAAATACTTAAGCGTCCGTTACGTTTGATTAGAAACTTAAATTCTAACATGATGTTTCTATCTTACAAAAGTTGCCTACAAATTCGTAATGAACAACTTAGGCCCCGTTTGGCTGGTGGAATTTTTTTGGATGGAATGAAATGTGTCAAAGGAATTGGAATCCGAAGAAATTGGAATTGATAAATTCCATGGAATGTGAAAAATGTGTTCTATTTTACATGGAATGGAATTGAATTTCATTTTATAAAATAATTAAAAAGTTATAAAAAGAATTACGTTTCTAAATTTTGTGTTCATTTCCAGACTCACTTTTTAAAAAAAAAAAAAAAAAATAGCTTCGCGATTTGAGAACGCGTGTCGAAAACGCGCATTTTCTGCTGTGAAAAAAAGCGTTTTCGGGCGCGTTAAAAGATCGAGCGTTTTTGGACGCGCTGCGAGATCGCGTGTTTCGTATGTGTTGCGAAAATGCGTTTTTCCGGACGAACTGCGAAAACGCGCGTTTTTGCAGAGGATCCGAAAATCCGCATTTCTAGACGCCCTGTGAAAACGTGCGTTTCAGCAGGGGATCCAGAAACGCGCGTTTCCGGGCGCGCTGCGAAAACGCGCGTTTCCTGAGCCGCGCGAAAACGCGCGTGTCCGGGCGGCTGCGAAAACGCGCGTGTCCGGACGGCCCGCGAAAACGCGCGTGTCCGGACGGCCCGCGAAAACGCGCGTGTCCGGACGCCCGTGAAAACGCGCGTTTCCGGGCGGCCCGCGAAACGCGCGATTCCGGACAGCCCCGTGAAAACGCGCGTTTCCGGGCGCCCGCGAAAACGCGCGTTTCCGGACGCCCTGCGAAAACGCGCTTCTGGACGCCCTGCGAAAACGCGTGTTTCAGGAGGCCGCGAAAACGCGCGTTTCCGGGCACCCTGCGAAAACGCGCGTTTCCCTGCGCCCGCGAAATCGCGCGTTTCCCGGCGCCCAGCGAAATCGCGCGTTTTCGGGCGCCCTGCGAAAGCGCGCTTTTCCGGGCGCCCTGCGAAAACTCTTCACGAAAACGCGCCCCGTAAATATGCTTTGAAAACGCGACACGAAAACGCGGACCAAAAAAGTGACCGGATCCGCGAAAAAACGTCTCAAAAACCCGACTCGAAACGCGCCACGAAACTCGGCATAAAAACGCGACCTGAAAATGCGGACCGAAAACGCGACCCGAAAACGCGGACCGAAAACGCGACCCAAAAATGTCCGTCGAAAACGCTCCCTGAAACCGCGCCCCGAAACCGCGCGCCGAATAGCTCCCTGAAAACGTGCCTCGAAAATGAGCGCTTAAAAGGCGCTCTAGAGTCGCGACCCGAAAAATTCAATGTTGAAAGGAATTCAAATCCATCATCATCTTGAAGGAATGAACATTCCATAGATGAAGGAATCTCAAGATTCCAAGGAATATAATTCCTTCCAAATTATGTCAACCAAACGGGGTGGTCTAAGGAATTCAATTCCAATTCCATCAAATTCCTTTGAAATTCCGCGAGACAAACGAGGCCTTATATTCTAACATGTTTTTATCTTAAAGGGCGTATATTGTAATCAAGTATTAACTGAGCTTTTTGTTTAAAGTCATATGCTAAAATTGAATAAATAAAGGGCTGATTTTGTAAATTAGTTTTCAGGACAAAATGGTCACTTTACATTAAAAGGTGTAGATGGATAAAAAAAAAAAAAAAAATACTAGTGTGGAAAGATCAACCCCCTTATCAACAAAAAAACCTCACTAAAGCTGACCCAAAGCTCATACATGAAATATGTTGTAATGTATACACAGTTACACACCATGAATACCAGTCACTAGATATGTACTGAATAATTTGATTTCGAGTGTAAATACCCTAACCTTACGAATGTCAATAGTTATAAATAAAGGTAACTTAAAAGATAAATGAGCGTTATTCTTATTCGAATTCAAACCATAGTCAAAGCCAAAGTTGACAAACTTATTCAAAAGTACTACTAAACCAAAATAAGCTACTAAATCTTGAAGGAATCATTTAAGGCAAGGTGCTAAGTTCACTCCACTCTACACTCTTCTCTCGATCCCAAAGCTCGTTGATCACCTGTCGTATAAGAAAGAAAAAAAGGAATACGACTGAGCCAAAGCTCAGTGAACGAATATAAAAGCGAACAGAGTATAGTATGACATGCAAAGACTTATTTTGACAAAATCTTATTTCAAAACAAGACTTATTTCAGCACAACTAATTTCCAAAACGAACCATTTTTCAAAACGAACTTATTTTCAAAAGAATTTATTTTCAAACAAAGTGCAAATAGTTATAGATCCACAATACCAAGTATGTCAATATATCAAAATATAATACAAAACACAAGTTCATAAAATAATGCACTAAGAGTCGAAACAAATAACTTACAAAGTATCAAAATGAAATTATAGGGTAATTACTCCACTAATCATTCATATCGGTGACGTTTCGTACGACACTACGATAAACGTTCGCCGTCAAAGCAAAATCCTAGGATCGATTCATACGCCTCCTATCAAAATATAATAACAAATACAAAGAGCTCGTACCACCACCGGGTAATCAAAAGGAGACGCCGTAGAAATAACAAAATACACCGCTACGGTCGATGCCACATTATCGGTGTCACAATAATGCGCTAATGGGACTTCCATGAATAGGTTACTCTTAGGCACATTTTAAGAAACTGTTTTAACAAACTTATTTTTACAACTTATCAAATACTTTATAAGTGATTAAATGATTTAAAGATATGTTTAAGAAAAATTAATAAAATGAACTTAAATATTTTACGCTTGACCAACGCTTAAAATGTTACATATAATGATATGTCTTTTAAATTTAAATTCACGTGTCACCCCAACCATTCGGTCTAACTTTTGTCACAAGTCACATTACAATATTTTAGCCCTTTTACGAATTAACAACTCAAACGGGACTTAACGGGACATGTAAAGCCACATAGAATGAGGGACACTCGATACGAATCACCGTACCACTCGTCACACTCACACACGTTCTTTACCGGGTTATTTCGGGACTTTTCGGGGCTGTTTTCGGGACTATACGGGGCTGTTTCGGGACTGAATTACAGCTGTTAAGGGGCTGATTTCGGGACTATTTTGTGACAGTTTCGCGGCTGATTTCGGGCTGTTTTGGAACGGGGTTTTCGAGACACGGTTTTGACACAATTTCCAAAGGAAAATATTATGATTTCCTCAATTATTATACACAATTAGCAACCTCGTTAGTACATCAAAAATGAGGAAAACATAACACAATATATAGACTAACAAATATAACGAATTTCCAGATAAGCACGTCATACCAATAATTCTTATACACAATTTGAAACAAAGTTTTCAGAGGAAGGATTTACCGAAGCTGTAACGACCCGACTTTTTCGACTTGCTTTTGTGCTTTGTATTTTAGCGAAACTGCGTATTTGCGCGTACTGTATTACTTTATATTCTGGAATCTTGATATACGTGGTTTACTTCCATTTATATATTAAAACGTGCCTTAGAGTACGTAGGATACTTAACTTGTTCACCGGAAGCCTTTATAACCGTTAGTGTTATTTGACGTTTCGAATAAACCGCGAACTGCGCGCACGTTTAACTTTTGTCGTAATCGGAATATTATGACTGCGAAATATTAATTATTATTTTATAATAATAATTACCTGGGTTTTTGGATGCTTAATTACGCGTAGAAATTTAATTAAGCTTACTAGTTAGTCTTGTTGGACTTTCTACCTTGTTGGACTTAAGTCCACCCTACTCTAACTAGTGGCCCAATTAATTAGCCCAAGTATTATTTACTAGTGACCCGTAATAAATAAAATAAATGCCCATTTAATTAGATGAGTCATACTAGCATTTGGATAAGGATTATTCATAATGTTACATGGGATCCTAGCATAAGTACACACTTTAGACAACCACTAACCAAAAAGCAAAATGGTGTCCCCTCTCCACCCCTTGAAAATCACGGCCTAAGGCCCCTCCACCTCATCAGTCCATGTCAAATTTTGCCTATAAATACTAGCCATTCTCCTCTCATTCAACACTTGCTCTCATTTGATTTTTCACACACACTTACTCTCTTACTTCCTTTCTAGCATTTCTCACTTGTAAGTTTTTGATCTTTTTCTTCTTCTTTCCCTTTTCTAATTCGTGTATCATCATCATTCATGGAGATCAAGCTTTTTAGCTTTGATCTTGATTAGATCTTGTTGATTCAAGCATGAATCCTTCAAGAACATGGAAGATTCAAGCTTTCTAGCTTTGAATCTTCACCAACTTTGTAGATCTACTTCTTTTATGCTTTAATCTTGTTATTTTATGATAAAGATTCAAACTTTTGCTTGTAATCTTCATGTATCTTCAAGATCCAAGCTTTATGCTTCAAGATCTTCAAGAACAATCACGATTCAAGCTTTCTAGCTTGAATCTTCATATCTTTTTGTTGAATCTAAGTTTTCTAACTTATGATCTTGTTATTTTGTTGAAAAGATTCAAACTTGTGTTTGTAATCTTCATGTAGCTTCAAGATTCAAGCTTTATGCTTCAAGATCTTCAAGAACAATAAAGGTTCAAGCTTTCTAGCTTTGTAACCTTGTAACTTGTGTGAAATGGATCCAAGCTCTCTAGCTTAGGGTTCCATCACCTCATTTGACTTAGATTGTGTTTATACTTGGTTGATTGATGTAAAGTTTGTAGCTTTAGTTGTAAATGTGACTTGTAATTGTGTTAAGGCTAAGGATATGATGTAACCTTGGTTCATCATCCATCTAAGACTCATAAATGAGTTGTGTTCTTACTTGGTCTTAACATATTGTGTATTGATGGTGGAATCTTAGTCAAGGTGATGTTAACTGTCATACCCCCAAATAGGGCCGGGGTAATATGACTTCACAATATCACAACACAAGTATGTGTAAACGAGAACGACTCTATATGAGACATTTTTAATATAAACCAATGTATCAAAACAGCGGAAAGCACTAAGTCATTACAATTGTATACTTTAATGTTCTAATGCAATAATATGAATGTATATATGCGGACTCCAAAAGCAGCAAAGCCCAAATAGCAAATAGTCTTTAACAATTTTCACCTGAGACAAAACATGCTTAAAGTGTCAACCAAAATGGTTGAGTGAACAACATAGGTTTAATAATTATAACAAGTTTTAGACCACAAGATTTAAATAAGTGGTTTAATCAGTTCGGTAGTAGTGCTGATGTATATGATATCGATACTAACCATTAGTTACCCTAAACACATCTCGTTCGTGTCGTTCATCATTATTATGTATCCATTTACCAACGGTCATCCGGATAGAGACGTCACCCTCAATAGCGCTATCACAATAACTAAGCTTACCAAATTCCAATAATTAACGATATCATGGTAGGGATTAAGCATGAATCAAAGCATGTTAGCAAACAGTTTGAACTGATCAAAATAAAGTTTGAGTACTTGTGTCTAAGCGTAAAACAGTTTAAAAGCAAACATGTATCTCACCCCAAAGTTATAAAACAGTTAAGAAATAGTAAAAAGAGGGGCTATGAAGTTCACCGCAATAGCAGATAGATATTCCACGCAAGTTATATGATCGGAATGTTGAACACGGAGATCTCAACCTAGAGATATAATGTTTAATTAGTTAATGTCTAATAGACATAAAGTTTGTTTATTAATATAGTAAACTATATTAACAGTGACCGTTCTCGAGAAAAGTTATATTTATATAAGTATTAATATACTTAGTGTTATTAAGTGTTACTATGTAATTAAGTGTATAAGTTATACTTAATAATAGTATTATTATTTACTTTAATTAATCACTATGTTTATCTATCATTATATGTTACGTATATAATTATATCTATGTGATACCTACATATGTATTCTTTATTATTATTATTCATATATGTATTTATAACTATATGATATATATATAGTAGGTATATGTGTTACATATATAATAGTGTAAGATGATACATATATATATATATATATATATATATATATATATATATATATATATATATATATACTTAATACTTTTCTTATTATTTTTACTAACCATATATACTACATAATACACATTCATACATACATACACACGTGCATATACATACATATATACACATACATATACACGTATATATATATTTACATATACACACATATATACATACAGTGTATACATGAACATACGTACGTATGCATGCATGCATGCATGTGTACCATTATCATTATTATTTACCAATCTTCTCTCGTACATAAAATCATAAACCTAATTATCATTATCTTAAAGTAATAGTTTTATCATAAAATCATAAGTTTTTTTTTTTTTTTAACATAATAACTAGTAGTCTTTTTTAGCCATAATCAATTCATAATCTTTATCTAACCATATGTATTATCTAAACTTATAACCCTAATCTTTATTACATAAACAATTCCTTTTCATAATCTATATCATAATCATTATTATTTACTAATACACTTTCATATTTTACAACTAAACCCATTAACCATAACCATGACCTATTAACTTACTAACTAGGTTACCATTACTCTTTTATCACTCTTTAAATCTCATACGTAATCCTTTTCATATATTATCACTAATCTTTACTAACCACAATTACTATCCATTTAAGTTTTATATCTACAAGTTCATATTAATTTACATAAACAATATAACTAAATTATATCCTAATAACTCTTAACCTCATTCATAACCTTTTCAACATAATAACTAATCATACTTTCAACTTTTTCATTAATCATCTAACTTGTTCATCATTATCTTTATAAGTTTATTTAAATTCATGTTCATAAATTCATATCAAAGACATAATCTTTTATTTTACTATCATAATCATCATAATAATATTCATAATACCACCATAATAAATTAAGTTCATATGCAACATACAATTATTCATTACTTTTAATCCATGTTCACTATCAATACTTGTTAATAATAATAATTGTAGGTATAGTATATGTAAAGTACATAATTAAGCTAGAGCTATAGCTAGTACCTTAGGAGTAAAGATTTAAGAAAAGGAGTGTGTTTGTGGTGTTGAATAAACCGAACAGCAGCAGTAAGAAAAAGGACAGCAGCAACAATGGAAAGGCTTCAGTTTTTGTGGCTGGAAATCGACAGAAAACAGCAGTAAGTGGCTGCCAAAAGTGGTGGTTTGTGGTGGCGTTTTTGCTGAACAAAACAGTAGAAGGTTCAGAGCTGTTTTTAACAGCTTTTTGGTGGTGTTTTAGACTGGATAGCAGAGCAGGTACAGCTGCAGGAAGGTGCTGTAGTTGAACAGAAAAAGCAGGCAGGAAGGTGGCGATAAAATGGCTGTGCAGGTGGGGGTTTAAGTCGACTGAAAAGGCTTGTTTGAGGCTGTTTATGAATCGACAGAAAACAGGAAAAAGGCTGGAATGGCTGTCGACTAATGCAGCAACAAAAGGGATATTTTTGTGATTATTTTTGTGGTGTACATTATGGAGAATCATGAGGCTTTTTATAGATGAATTTTGGAAGTCCTAATCCCACTAGAATTACTTGAAGATCAAGGTTTTCTTGAGATAAAAGGGTTAGGAATTAGGATTAGATTATGACTAGTGGTTAACTTAGTGATTAAGTTATTTTTTTTCATTAGCCGATTTATATTAATTAGTATGTATTTATTTTATTATTTTTTTTCCGGCACTTATATATTTATTTATATACTTTATATATTTTTTTATTAAAGTTATTATTATTATTATTATTAAGGTTACATTTATTTAAATACATTTTATTTAATTATTAGTCCCTAACTTTTATAAATTCTTAATTTAGTTCTAATTAGTTTTTAATTTTATAATTGTCACCATTTATGATTATTACATAAAGTCTATATTATTATTTTAGTATTAGGGTTTAATATTAAATATTAAATGGTATTAGGGTTTAGTATTTAATGTATGGGTTAGGTTTAGGGTTTTAAATAATATTAGAGTTTTAGTATTAATTACTTTATTTATTATATCCGGATAACAACCCTAATGCTAATACACAGAGTATGACATTGAAACCCTAAGGACAACTTGGTAAATTCAGAAGGGAAAAATGAGGGTTGTTATAGTACCTCCCCGTTAATTTAAACTTCGTCCCGAAGTTTCAGGAAGACTTCTCGAATGCATCAGCGAGTGAGAATAGATGTGGGTATTTCTGTTTCATCTGGTCTTCACGTTCCCAGGTATACTCGGGGCCTCTTCGTGAATTCCAACAGATCTTAACAACAGGAGTAAGGCTTTGTTTCGAACGTTTAACCTCACAATCCAGAATTTCTATAGGTTTTTCGATGAAATGCAATTAATGCGAAGATCATTCAAGGGAATAACGAGTATGTTGTCAACAAGACTCTTTTTAAGATTCGAGATGGGAAATGGATGAACTTTAATTAACATGAAGTATGGACTAAAAATTACCATTCAGTCAACGTTTTGTTAAAGCAAAGTTTACACTAAATTACAGTGGGGATCTATTTGAGTGAGAGCTGATGTTGCATGAAATTTTAGCTAAAAGAGCCTAGGTGATTAGAAATATCTAGTCCTATGGACTTCACCCATGACTAGTTCTTGAAAAATTTCTAAATAGCGGTGATTTTTATAGAATCGACATGTACTTCTTCACTATTAATTACATGTCCAAGGAATTGTACGATTCATTGCCAAAGTTCACACTTGGAAAACTTGGCATACATTTGTTCGTTCTTTAAGAGCTCTAGAATAAATCGCAGAGGTTGATCATACTCTTTCTTGCTCTTGGAATAGATTAAGATGTCATCAATGAAAACGGTTACGAATTTATCAAGATAAGGTTTGCATACACGGTTCATAAGATCCATGTATACAGCGGGAGTATTGGTTAAACCAATAGGCATGACAAGAACTCATAATGTCTATAACGAGTTAGGAAAGTAGTCTTAGAAACGTCAACTTCATTGACTCTCAATTGATGATAACCCGACCTAAGGTCAATCTTCGAATAGATACTTGATCCTCGCAGTTGGTCAAACAGGTCATCAATAAGCGGGAATGGATAACGATTCTTGATGGTTAGCTTGTTGAGTTCTCGGTAATCAATACACATTCTCAACGTGCCATTTTTTTTCTTAAGGAAAAGAACGAGTGCTCCCCATGAAGGCAAGCTAAGACGAATAAAACCTTTCTCCAAAACTTTTTGGAGTTGATTGGATGATTTCTTCATTTCGAATGGAGCTAAGCGGTATGGTACCTATGCAATAGGTACAGCACCGGGCGTGGATAGTTTACAAGTAAAGGATTTATAATATCTAGGGTTGATATTTTTAGTTTACAATGTAGAGATAAGGAGTATGTAATGGTACACAGTGGTCCTAAGGTTGATCAAATCTTATTCCCATCATGATCCATTAGGATTTCTGTATGACTTATCGTAATATAATGACGTTGATCAAGTGTCATTATATTATTCTAAATCATACTTTTATCACTCCATAAGGTTACTACTATGTCATCTAGTCAATATCCATCTTCATCGAGGTGAATGATTCAATGGAAAATGAAAGAAAAGAAAATAACATCATTCATTAAAAGAAAATAACTAGAGTATTACAGAAACTTAACGAAATCTTTCAAACTATAGAAGTACTAAACGGTAACACAAAGAATACTATGAAAATTTAATTGACTCATGTAGTTGTCAAAACTCTTCATTGTGCCTCTTCCCCTTCTTCCTCATTGTCCCGAGCTTCCTCGGCAGTCATCCCAAATGCTCGACCTTTAGCATTTCCTGTGTTATCCTTTTTCTTTGGACACTGGTTGCGATAATGCCCTTTTTCTCCACAATCATAGCATGTAGGAACGACTGCGTTGGCTTTTGTTGCAGTTGTATTGGTCGAAGGAACTGCAACCCTACAAGTCTTGGCTATATGACCAATCTTCTTACACTTAGTGCACTCAGCCTTGCACCACCCAGAATGGTGTTTCTCACAACGATTACAATAAGGTTGGTTCCCTAAATAACCTCCTCTTGAATTTTCAGCAAGCTTCTTATTCGAACCATGATTTGATTCCTGAGTAGGTTCAACCTTCCTTTTTCCTTCACTATTCTTAGTCCCGGCTTGTTTATTAGCCGCGGCCTTTCTCCTCTTAGCCTTCATCAAGTTTTGAGCCATAAGTATCACCGCATCTAAGGTTTCTTTACTAGCAGCAATAACATTTCCTTGAATCTCATCAGGAAGACCTTCTATGTATCGCTCAATCTTCTTTTGTTCAGTGGGCACCATGTCTGGGCACAATGAAACCAACTCAATAAATCTGTTGGTATAAGCTTCAATATTGGTACCATTAACCTTTAATTCCCAAAACTCAACCTCTAGCTTTTGAATTTGGTTCCTTGGGCAAAACTTATCCGTCATCATTCTTTTCACAACAGCCCATGGAATAGCATTAGCAGCATCTAGCCCTACAGTTTGGGCATAAGCGTTCCACCAAGTCAAAGCAAGACCACTTAGTGTATGAGTGGCATACTTCACTCGGTCGACCTCCGCGCAGTTACAGATGCGAAAGATTGATTCGAGTTTTTCGAACCAACGAGTTAGCTCAACTGCTTCCTCATTCCTATTGAAGGATGGAGGCTTACAGTTCATAAACTCCTTGTAGGTGCATGATGTAGGTGGGTTTCCTTGGTTGTTTCCTTGAATATTGTTGCCTTGGGCGGCAGCAAGCAGTTGTTGAAATTGTGCGGGAGTCAAAGTGACATTTGGAAGAGCGTTAGCACCACGAGTTGCCAAGTTGAAGAGTTTGTGGTGCACTAGGTAGCAACACCAATGGATAAGAAAAGGTAGTATGGGTTAGTTAGTGATAATGATGGTGAAACAAGTGAGTAATTGGGTGTGCGGATTGATCCTTTAGTGTCGGATCCTTCGGTGTCTAAAACGGTGACTGGGTGATTACTAGACGTCCTACAGAAGGAGTACTAACTAGATTATAAGGCACGGTGTGACGGTAGGGATATAAGAGGGCATAGTAAGGCAATCATAGATAAGAAGATTTGATTTCAAACTAAGGCAGAAAAGGTTATAGTCCTATAGATTGCTAAGGCACCCTAACTAACACATAAGGCACATATAATATGCAATCCTGGTTCTCTATAACAACCTGGCTCTGATACCACTCTGTCATACCCCCAAATAGGGCCGGGGTAATATAACTTCACAATATCACAATACAAGTATGTGTAAACGAGAACGACTCTATATGAGACGTTTTTAATATAAACCAATGTATCAAAACAGCGGAAAGCACTAAGTCATTACAATTGTATACTTTAATGTTCTAATGCAATAATATGAATGTATATATGCGGACTCCAAAAGCAGCAAAGCCCAAATAGCAAATAGTCTTTAACAATTTTCACCTGAGACAAAACATGCTTAAAGTGTCAACCAAAATGGTTGAGTGAACAACATAGGTTTAATAATTATAACAAGTTTTAGACCACAAGATTTAAATAAGCGGTTTAATCAGTTCGGTAGTAGTGCTGGTGTATATGATATCGATACTAACCATTAGTTACCCTAAACACATAACGTTCGTATCTTTCATCGTTATTATGTATCCATTGACCAGCGGTCATCCGGATAGAGACGTCACCCTCAATAGCGCTATCACAATAACTAAGCTTACCAAATTCCAGTAATTAACGATATCATGGTAGGGATTAAGCATGAATCAAAGCATGTTAGCAAACAGTTTGAACTGATCAAAATAAAGTTTGAGTACTTGTGTCTAAGCGTAAAACAGTTTAAAAGCAAGCATGTGTCTCACCCCAAAGTTATAAAACAGTTAAGAAATAGTAAAAAGAGGGGCTATGAAGTTCACCTCAATAGCAGATAGATATTCCACGTAAGTTATATGATCGGAGTGTTGAACACGGAGATCTCAACCTAGAGATATAATGTATAATTAGTTAATGTCTAATAGACATAAAGTTTGTTTATTAATATAGTAAACTATATTAACAGTGACCGTTCTCGAGAAAAGTTATATTTATATAAGTATTAATATACTTAGTGTTATTAAGTGTTACTATGTAATTAAGTGTATAAGTTATACTTAATAATAGTATTATTATTTACTTTAATTAATCACTATGTATATCTATCATTATATGTTATGTATATAATTATATCTATGTGATACCTACATATGTATTCTTTATTATTATTATTATTCATATATGTATTTATAACTATATGATATATATATATATATATATATATATATATATATATATATATATATATATATATATATATATAGTAGGTGTATGTGTTACATATATAATAGTGTAAGATGATACATATATATATATATACTTATTACTTTTCTTATTATTTTTACTAACCATATATACTACATAATACACATTCATACATACATACACACGTGCATATACATACATATATACACATACATATACACGTATATATATATTTACATACACACACACATATACATACTTTTCTTATTATTTTTACTAACCATATATACTACATAATACACATTCATACATACATACACACGTGCATATACATACATATATACACATACATATACACGTATATATATATTTACATATACACACACACATATACATACAGTGTATACATGAACATACGTACGTATGCATGCATGCATGTGTACCATTATCATTATTATTTACCAATCTTCTCTCGTACATAAAATCATAAACCTAATTATCATTATCTTAAAGTAATAGTTTTATCATAAAATCATAAGTTTTTTTTTTAACATAATAACTAGTAGTCTTTTTTAGCCATAATCAATTCATAATCTTTATCTATCCATATGTATTATCTAAACTTATAACCCTAATCTTTATTACATAAACAATTCCTTTTCATAATCTATATCATAATCATTATTATTTACTAATACACTTTCATATTTTACAACTAAACCCATTAACCATAACCATGACCTATTAACTTACTAACTAGGTTACCATTACTCTTTTATCACTCTTTAAATCTCATACGTAATCCTTTTCATATATTATCACTAATCTTTACTAACCACAATTACTATCCATTTAAGTTTTATATCTACAAGTTCATATTAATTTACATAAACAATATAACTAAATTATATCCTAATAACTCTTAACCTCATTCATAACCTTTTCAACATAATAACTAATCATACTTTCAACTTTTTCATTAATCATCTAACTTGTTCATCATTATCTTTATAAGTTTATTTAAATTCATGTTCATAAATTCATATCAAAGACATAATCTTTTATTTTACTATCATAATCATCATAATAATATTCATAATACCACCATAATAAATTAAGTTCATATGCAACATACAATTATTCATTACTTTTAATCCATGTTCACTATCAATACTTGTTAATAATAATAATTGTAGGTATAGTATATGTAAAGTACATAATTAAACTAGAGCTATAGCTAGTACCTTAGGAGTAAAGATTTAAGAAAAGGAGTGTGTTTGTGGTGTTGAATAAACCGAACAGCAGCAGTAAGAAAAAGGACAGCAGCAACAATGGAAAGGCTTCAGTTTTTGTGGCTGGAAATCGACAGAAAACAGCAGCAAGTGGCTGCCAAAAGTGGTGGTTTGTGGTGGCGTTTTTTCTGAACAAAACAGTAGAAGGTTCAGAGCTGTTTTTAACAGCTTTTTGGTGGTGTTTTAGACTGGATAGCAGAGCAGGTACAGCTGCAGGAAGGTGCTGTAGTTGAACAGAAAAAGCAGGCAGGAAGGTGGCGATAAAATGGCTGTGCAGGTGGGGGTTTAAGTCGACTGAAAAGGCTTGTTTGAGGTTGTTTATGAATCGACAGAAAACAGGAAAAAGGCTGGAATGGCTGTCGACTAATGCAGCAACAAAAGGGATATTTTTGTGATTATTTTTGTGGTGTACATTATGGAGAATCATGAGGCTTTTTATAGATGAATTTTGGAAGTCCTAATCCCACTAGAATTACTTGAAGATCAAGGTTTTCTTGAGATAAAAGGGTTAGGAATTAGGATTAGATTATGACTAGTGGTTAACTTAGTGATTAAGTTATTTTTTTTCATTAGCCGATTTATATTAATTAGTATGTATTTATTTTATTATTTTTTTTCCGGCACTTATATATTTATTTATATACTTTATATATTTTTTATTAAAGTTATTATTATTATTATTATTAAGGTTACATTTATTTAAATACATTTTATTTAATTATTAGTCCCTAACTTTTATAAATTCTTAATTTAGTTCTAATTAGTTTTTAATTTTATAATTGTCACCATTTATGATTATTACATAAAGTCTATATTATTATTTTAGTATTAGGGTTTAATATTAAATATTAAATGGTATTAGGGTTTAGTATTTAATGTATGGGTTAGGTTTAGGGTTTTAAATAATATTAGAGTTTTAGTATTAATTACTTTATTTATTATATCCGGATAACAACCCTAATGCTAATACACAGAGTATGACATTGAAACCCTAAGGACAACTTGGTAAATTCAGAAGGGAAAAATGAGGGTTGTTATAGTACATCCCCGTTAATTTAAACTTCGTCCCGAAGTTTCAGGAAGACTTCTCGAATGCATCAGCGAGTGAGAATAGATGTGGGTATTTCTGTTTCATCTGGTCTTCACGTTCTCAGGTATACTCGGGGCCTCTTCGTGAATTCCAACAGATCTTAACAACAGGAGTAAGGCTTTGTTTCGAACGTTTAACCTCACAATCCAGAATTTCTATAGGTTTTTCGATGAAATGCAATTAATGCGAAGATCATTCAAGGGAATAACGAGTATGTTGTCAACAAGACTCTTTTTAAGATTCGAGATGGGAAATGGATGAACTTTAATTAACATGAAGTATGGACTAAAAATTACCATTCAGTCAACGTTTTGTTAAAGCAAAGTTTACACTAAATTACAGTGGGGATCTATTTGAGTGAGAGCTGATGTTGCATGAAATTTTAGCTAAAAGAGCCTAGGTGATTAGAAATTTCTAGTCCTATGGACTTCACCCATGACTAGTTCTTGAAAAATTTCTAAATAGCGGTGATTTTTATAGAATCGACATGTACTTCTTCACTATTAATTACATGTCCAAGGAATTGTACGATTCATTGCCAAAGTTCACACTTGGAAAACTTGGCATACATTTGTTCGTTCTTTAAGAGCTCTAGAATAAATCGCAGAGGTTGCTCATACTCTTTCTTGCTCTTGGAATAGATTAAGATGTCATTAATGAAAACGGTTACGAATTTATCAAGATAAGGTTTGCATACACGGTTCATAAGATCCATGTATACAGCGGGAGTATTGGTTAAACCAATAGGCATGACAAGAACTCATAATGTCTATAACGAGTTAGGAAAGTAGTCTTAGAAACGTCAACTTCATTGACTCTCAATTGATGATAACCCGACCTAAGGTCAATCTTCGAATAGATACTTGATCCTCGCAGTTGGTCAAACAGGTCATCAATAAGCAGGAATGGATAACGATTCTTGATGGTTAGCTTGTTGAGTTCTCAGTAATCAATACACATTCTCAACGTGCCATTTTTTTTCTTAAGGAAAAGAACGAGTGCTCCCCATGAAGGCAAGCTAAGACGAATAAAACCTTTCTCCAAAACTTTTTGGAGTTGATTGGATGATTTCTTCATTTCGAATGGAGCTAAGCGGTATGGTACCTATGCAATAGGTACAGCACCGGGCGTGGATAGTTTACAAGTAAAGGATTTATAATATCTAGGGTTGATATTTTTAGTTTACAATGTAGAGATAAGGAGTATGTAATGGTACACAGTGGTCCTAAGGTTGATCAAATCTTATTCCCATCATGATCCATTAGGATTTCTGTATGACTTATCATAATATAATGACGTTGATCAAGTGTCATTATATTATTCTAAATCATACTTTTATCACTCCATAAGGTTACTACTATGTCATCTAGTCAATATCCATCTTCATCGAGGTGAATGATTCAATGGAAAATGAAAGAAAAGAAAATAACATCATTCATTAAAAGAAAATAACTAGAGTATTACAGAAACTTAACGAAATCTTTCAAACTATAGAAGTACTAAACGGTAACACAAAGAATACTATGAAAATTTAATTGACTCATGTAGTTGTCAAAACTCTTCATTGTGCCTCTTCCCCTTCTTCCTCATTGTCCCGAGCTTCCTCGGCAGTCATCCCAAATGCTCGACCTTTAGCATTTCCTGTGTTATCCTTTTTCTTTGGACACTGGTTGCGATAATGCCCTTTTTCTCCACAATCATAGCATGTAGGAACGACTGCGTTGGCTTTTGTTGCAGTTGTATTGGTCGAAGGAACTGCAACCCTACAAGTCTTGGCTATATGACCAATCTTCTTACACTTAGTGCACTCAGCCTTGCACCACCCAGAATGGTGTTTCTCACAACGATTACAATAAGGTTGGTTCCCTAAATAACCTCCTCTTGAATTTTCAGCAAGCTTCTTATTCGAACCATGATTTGATTCCTGAGTAGGTTCAACCTTCCTTTTTCCTTCACTATTCTTAGTCCCGGCTTGTTTATTAGCCGCGGCCTTTCTCCTCTTAGCCTTCATCAAGTTTTGAGCCATAAGTATCACCGCATCTAAGGTTTCTTTACTAGCAACAATAACATTTCCTTGAATCTCATCAGGAAGACCTTCTATGTATCGCTCAATCTTCTTTTGTTCAGTGGGCACCATGTCTGGGCACAATGAAACCAACTCAATAAATCTGTTGGTATAAGCTTCAATATTGGTACCATTAACCTTTAATTCCCAAAACTCAACCTCTAGCTTTTGAATTTGGTTCCTTGGGCAAAACTTATCCGTCATCATTCTTTTCACAACAGCCCATGGAATAGCATTAGCAGCATCTAGCCCTACAGTTTGGGCATAAGCGTTCCACCAAGTCAAAGCAAGACCACTTAGTGTATGAGTGGCATACTTCACTCGGTCGACCTCCGCGCAGTTACAGATGCGAAAGATTGATTCGAGTTTTTCGAACCAACGAGTTAGCTCAACTGCTTCCTCATTCCTATTGAAGGATGGAGGCTTACAGTTCATAAACTCCTTGTAGGTGCATGATGTAGGTGGGTTTCCTTGGTTGTTTCCTTGAATATTGTTGCCTTGGGCGGCAGCAAGCAGTTGTTGAAATTGTGCGGGAGTCAAAGTGACATTTGGAAGAGCGTTAGCACCACGAGTTGCCAAGTTGAAGAGTTTGTGGTGCACTAGGTAGCAACACCAATGGATAAGAAAAGGTAGTATGGGTTAGTTAGTGATAATGATGGTGAAACAAGTGAGTAATTGGGTGTGCGGATTGATCCTTTAGTGTCGGATCCTTCGGTGTCTAAAACGGTGACTGGGTGATTACTAGACGTCCTACAGAAGGAGTACTAACTAGATTATAAGGCACGGTGTGACGGTAGGGATATAAGAGGGCATAGTAAGGCAATCATAGATAAGAAGATTTGATTTCAAACTAAGGCAGAAAAGGTTATAGTCCTATAGATTGCTAAGGCACCCTAACTAACACATAAGGCACACATAATATGCAATCCTGGTTCTCTATAACAACCTGGCTCTGATACCACTCTGTCATACCCCCAAATAGGGCCGGGGTAATATGACTTCACAATATCACAATACAAGTATGTGTAAACGAGAACGACTCTATATGAGACGTTTTTAATATAAACCAATGTATCAAAACAGCGGAAAGCACTAAGTCATTACAATTGTATACTTTAATGTTCTAATGCAATAATATGAATGTATATATGCGGACTCCAAAAGCAGCAAAGCCCAAATAGCAAATAGTCTTTAACAATTTTCACCTGAGACAAAACATGCTTAAAGTGTCAACCAAAATGGTTGAGTGAACAACATAGGTTTAATAATTATAACAAGTTTTAGACCACAAGATTTAAATAAGCGGTTTAATCAGTTCGGTAGTAGTGCTGGTGTATATGATATCGATACTAACCATTAGTTACCCTAAACACATAACGTTCGTATCGTTCATCGTTATTATGCATCCATTGACCAGCGGTCATCCGGATAGAGACGTCACCCTCAATAGCGCTATCACAATAACTAAGCTTACCAAATTCCAGTAATTAACGATATCATGGTAGGGATTAAGCATGAATCAAAGCATGTTAGCAAACAGTTTGAACTGATCAAAATAAAGTTTGAGTACTTGTGTCTAAGCGTAAAACAGTTTAAAAGCAAGCATGTGTCTCACCCCAAAGTTATAAAACAGTTAAGAAATAGTAAAAAGAGGGGCTATGAAGTTCACCTCAATAGCAGATAGATATTCCACGTAAGTTATATGATCGGAGTGTTGAACACGGAGATCTCAACCTAGAGATATAATGTAAAATTAGTTAATGTCTAATAGACATAAAGTTTGTTTATTAATATAGTAAACTATATTAACAGTGACCGTTCTCGAGAAAAGTTATATTTATATAAGTATTAATATACTTAGTGTTATTAAGTGTTACTATGTAATTAAGTGTATAAGTTATACTTAATAATAGTATTATTATTTACTTTAATTAATCACTATGTATATCTATCATTATATGTTATGTATATAATTATATCTATGTGATACCTACATATGTATTCTTTATTATTATTATTCATATATGTATTTATAACTATATGATATATATATATATATATATATATATATATATATATATATATATATATATATATATATATATATATATATATATATATATATATATATATAGTAGGTGTATGTGTTACATATATAATAGTGTAAGATGATACATATATATATATACTTATTACTTTTCTTATTATTTTTACTAACCATATATACTACATAATACACATTCATACATACATACACACGTGCATATACATACATATATACACATACATATACACGTATATATATATTTACATACACACACACATATACATACTTTTCTTATTATTTTTACTAACCATATATACTACATAATACACATTCATACATACATACACACGTGCATATACATACATATATACACATACATATACACGTATATATATATTTACATATACACACACACATATACATACAGTGTATACATGAACATACGTACGTATGCATGCATGCATGTGTACCATTATCATTATTATTTACCAATCTTCTCTCGTACATAAAATCATAAACCTAATTATCATTATCTTAAAGTAATAGTTTTATCATAAAATCATAAGTTTTTTTTTAACATAATAACTAGTAGTCTTTTTTAGCCATAATCAATTCATAATCTTTATCTATCCATATGTATTATCTAAACTTATAACCCTAATCTTTATTACATAAACAATTCCTTTTCATAATCTATATCATAATCATTATTATTTACTAATACACTTTCATATTTTACAACTAAACCCATTAACCATAACCATGACCTATTAACTTACTAACTAGGTTACCATTACTCTTTTATCACTCTTTAAATCTCATACGTAATCCTTTTCATATATTATCACTAATCTTTACTAACCACAATTACTATCCATTTAAGTTTTATATCTACAAGTTCATATTAATTTACATAAACAATATAACTAAATTATATCCTAATAACTCTTAACCTCATTCATAACCTTTTCAACATAATAACTAATCATACTTTAAACTTTTTCATTAATCATCTAACTTGTTCATCATTATCTTTATAAGTTTATTTAAATTCATGTTCATAAATTCATATCAAAGACATAATCTTTTATTTTACTATCATAATCATCATAATAATATTCATAATACCACCATAATAAATTAAGTTCATATGCAACATACAATTATTCATTACTTTTAATCCATGTTCACTATCAATACTTGTTAATAATAATAATTGTAGGTATAGTATATGTAAAGTACATAATTAAACTAGAGCTATAGCTAGTACCTTAGGAGTAAAGATTTAAGAAAAGGAGTGTGTTTGTGGTGTTGAATAAACCGAACAGCAGCAGTAAGAAAAAGGACAGCAGCAACAATGGAAAGGCTTCAGTTTTTGTGGCTGGAAATCGACAGAAAACAGCAGCAAGTGGCTGCCAAAAGTGGTGGTTTGTGGTGGCGTTTTTGCTGAACAAAACAGTAGAAGGTTCAGAGCTGTTTTTAACAGCTTTTTGGTGGTGTTTTAGACTGGATAGCAGAGCAGGTACAGCTGCAGGAAGGTGCTGTAGTTGAACAGAAAAAGCAGGCAGGAAGGTGGCGATAAAATGGCTGTGCAGGTGGGGGTTTAAGTCGACTGAAAAGGCTTGTTTGAGGCTGTTTATGAATCGACAGAAAACAGGAAAAAGGCTGGAATGGCTGTCGACTAATGCAGCAACAAAAGGGATATTTTTGTGATTATTTTTGTGGTGTACATTATGGAGAATCATGAGGCTTTTTATAGATGAATTTTGGAAGTCCTAATCCCACTAGAATTACTTGAAGATCAAGGTTTTCTTGAGATAAAAGGGTTAGGAATTAGGATTAGATTATGACTAGTGGTTAACTTAGTGATTAAGTTATTTTTTTTCATTAGCCGATTTATATTAATTAGTATGTATTTATTTTATTATTTTTTTTCCGGCACTTATATATTTATTTATATACTTTATATATTTTTTATTAAAGTTATTATTATTATTATTATTAAGGTTACATTTATTTAAATACATTTTATTTAATTATTAGTCCCTAACTTTTATAAATTCTTAATTTAGTTCTAATTAGTTTTTAATTTTATAATTGTCACCATTTATGATTATTACATAAAGTCTATATTATTATTTTAGTATTAGGGTTTAATATTAAATATTAAATGGTATTAGGGTTTAGTATTTAATGTATGGGTTAGGTTTAGGGTTTTAAATAATATTAGAGTTTTAGTATTAATTACTTTATTTATTATATCCGGATAACAACCCTAATGCTAATACACTGAGTATGACATTGAAACCTTAAGGACAACTTGGTAAATTCAGAAGGGAAAAATGAGGGTTGTTATACTAACCCATCAACGAGTTGTACACTTGAAGCTACAAGCATCAAGGATGAGAACCGTGATGAGCATCAACTACTAAGAACCCCACCGGAGCACCAAACGTACTATTTTTCGTATCTGATCAGACCACCTGGGCTATTGGAAAGTTTATTTTCAGTTAGTTCGGTTCGAGTAGATGATTTTCTGTTTAGACCTCGTCTTAATCCGAGTTACGGTTTAGGATCTATGGCCTTCCGAAAGTCAATACTCCCTTGTAATGTTGTGCTGAAAATTCGGACCTACTCGCACTTAAACCATCACCACGGTCAAACTAAGATGAGTTTGAGTCTAGAAATTGGTCAGCAACTAGAGGACTCCCATACGGAGCCATAGCCACTGATTTTGTGTCTTTTCGATTTACGTAGAGGTCGTAGCAGCTGATCCAATTCAGCCTATTGTTTTGACCACTATACTTGATTAACTTACTTAGCTTTTATGATGATGAATGATGATGATGATGACACTTAAACTTATTTTATGCACTATTAGAACTTATAAAGACAACCTACTGACCTAGTAACCTTGATTTAGGTTGACGACCTTTCGGACCGACTTACTACTTGCACACTTTCGTATCAACTTGTATTGCTTATTCACTTTGAGTTATAGCATCCCTTTTTACTACTTTTACTGTTTTTGGGACTGAGAATACATGCGCTTTTTACGTTTACATACTAGGCACGAGTACTTAAACTTATATGTGTGTGGGTTATACAACGGCATAAACATTCCCTTTAGCACGGTAATGTTTAGTCATTGGTCTTTGAACAGGTGAACGCGAATCTTAGATATGGATCCATAGGGTTTGACATCCCCACTCGGGCTAGTCGCGCTAGCATTTAACGGGTGTTTAATACTTCGTAGACATACGCACTCGCCAAGTGTACTTTCAGGGGGTTATAAACGTTAAGTCTAGTTACCGGGTGCCCACGGTTATACATATACTTTACATACTGTTTTGAATACTGATTTATACTGCTGGTTGAAGCACTGAAATCTCGTGGCCTACATTACATTACTGATTACAAACAAACTATAGCTCACCAACATTCGTGTTGACTTTTTAAGCATGTATTTCTCAGGTGCTTAGACGTTGTTGCTTCTGCTATTAGACTTGCTGCCTTGGTGTTATAAACTTGCTGTTAGACTTGCTGTTACAGACTTGCTGTGTTAGACTTCCGCTACATTACTTAGAGATGTCTCAAGCATGGAACTTTTACTTTGAATTCGCAACTTATGTTATTTTCAAAACAATAGTTTGTAATGACCTTAGTATCATGTTAATGTTTCCTATTCATCTTATGTAAAACGTTATCTTTTCATGAATGCAAACTGACTTTCAAACAGCATATAGTGTTTGACCTTGTAATGATCCTGTTGTTGATGATCCGTACACGATGGTTTTGTACGGGGCGTCACAGAAGCGATCCTAGAACCACCTAGAATATCCGTACCTTATGTCGAATAACGGAATTCCAAAGTCCAAAGAATCACCAAAAGGATGCGATAACCGAACGAATCTAACAAATACAAATGTATAAGCACAAAATCTATTCAAATAGGGTATATGTAATATCACTTTATTTTATAATATTATCATATGATATTCATGTCTTTAATCATATTATCATAAAATTATACGTTTAATTCAAACTTCATATTTTTCTTTGTATTTTGATTTGAAAATGTGTGAATGCTAAACAAAGTTATGACATAATTTTATGTGGTTTTAATTCAGATTTTTAAAGGTTATAAAATGATAGTTTAATCTTGAGAATGTTGAACAAAAGATAAAAACATTACCTTAATACTTAGACATCAAAAACTACCTTCCTTTTTCACCAAAATAGATCAAACACTTAGCAAATTAAGATGTAGAATAGTGCAGAATTTTTATGAGAGAGAGAGAAAAACATAAGAACTTCATTTGCAAAGTATGGTGGAAAGTTTGATATTAAAGGATCATTAGTTTAGAGATAATGGTGATTAATTGTAAGTAATTAATTTATTAAATAATACTTATTAGTAGGTTATAATCAAATGGTATTCAAAGGTTTCATGATGAATCTAGACTTGTTAACATGCAAGGTTAAATGATACATTGTATCTAGTCAATTAAAGTTTCAAGCTTATAATAAAAATAATCTAATGATGAAAGTTCTAGATTTTAAGTAAATTTATTAAAAGTACATGGTTGAGAATTCATTAAGGATGTGACAACATAATTAATAAATTAATTATGATAACTTTATTGTTAAATGAATCTTAGGATAAAATTAATTATATTAAACTTATAATATAATGTGACTATTTACTTAAAAATAAATATCCTTCAAAACATACGAAGTTATTGTGTTAACTTTTGCGGGATATTACATCAAGATTTTAAATATGTGATGAGAGCAACAAACTTGATGAAACCTCAAATAGATAATGGCAAATCTGTAAGGTCGGCTGACGGCAAAAATATAAGGTTGCGTTTTGGATTTTCTTCCCAAAAGCATGCGAAAACTACTTATAAAGACTTTTCAGTCACAAATACTAGATGCATTCCTATTACGTTAAAGATTCAAACAGGGGTGACAGCATTGTGCATATATTGGACGACAAGTTGCAAAAAACTAGGCCTGCTGAATGCTGTCCACGGTCCAAATACTAGTTTACATTTACTATTCATATTAACATAAACCCACAAATTGCTTTGTGATGACGAAATAAAACCTTATGATCTTTTGCGCTCGTTCTTCAAATTCTTCAATGTAGCTTTACGATTTTCTTTGAAGTTCCAAAGCTCGTTTTCCACATACCTTCCCCTAGCATTATTATACTCATTCATCTAAATAAAAGCAGTAACTACTGCATCATAAAACGCCAGTTCCACATTCCGCCTTGAGATTTTTTAGCAACTTGTCTTCTTCATTAATTACTTCCTGCAGCATGTATATACAAATACAATAAAGACAGGGCATATAGACTAATTACAGGTACCAAGATCGATCAAGCATGTTGGGCAATAGGTTCAGGTGATAATTTTACTAGCTTCACATGAAAAGGTTATGGCCGAGAGACATTTTGGCAGTATTAATATTACATTAATCATGATTTAACAAATGCTTGGTAAAATTGAAGCCTATTAGAAACTGGATTTCAAGACGCATTCTTTGTGACCACCACCGTCTACTGCAACATATTTCAAGGGGTGCCACAATGAACACAGTTCAGAGGCTTTGATCTGAGCTTCTTCATGGTTAAACTTGTCTTCGCAAGCATCATGAAACGCTTTCATATCAATTCCCCCCATCCTCTTCAATCCAATATTGGTACCACTCATCAACATATCCTGCAAACCCTGAAAAAAATAAAAAATGAAACGATTTATTAACGTACTGGACTTTCATTACGCATTATGCTCATTGGGACAAGATGGGTGGGGGTCGAGGTTGATGGGTCAATAGCAACTCACATTGAAAAGATTATATTAAATAAAGGAGGGGCCAGGTCGTATATATCCACGGATCCACCAACTGTATTTAATACTTCAAAAAAAAATTAGGGTACCATCCAACCTTTGATATGTTCCCCTATTTGCTACGTAGTAATAATTTTTTTTTTTTTTTTAATTTCATTCATTCGAGATAAAAGCACAAGAGAAATCAACTCATTCATATGCAAGGTTGAAAAAGATGCGAGACCGGGTCGAGATGGTCATGACCTTAAAGGGTTGAGATGGACTAAATATATAAATATTATTTCTACACATATTTTAAAGCCAAAAACCTTCCTTGACTAACTTGTGCCCATAATCACTATCACAATTAATTTGTTACAAAAAAAAAACAAACTAAAGTATGACAATTTTGACTGATTTGACCAACTTTTGACTGCCTTTTCCCGACTCTGACTCAACTTTTGACCGATAGTCACCAAATTGTACTTTTGAATGCTACGTTCGTGATGAGATAGTCACCAAACCGTCGCAACGGCACGAGACGGGGTCATTTACAATCATGTTCATTTGTAAATAGATTGATATGACCAACTGTGACATGCATTGCAAAAACTTATAAAGATCAAAGAATTTAGTTAAAGATAAGAAGCGGATACCTTAATCAACTCATCATCACATTGACGTCCTTTAGTAAGAAAATCTTTTTTCTTTGAGTTCATCATCCATCTTTTTTATCTGTTGCTCAGGGAACTGCTGTATCATGTTTATCAGCAAGATAATTCATCACCTGCAACTTCCCATTCAGTTCTGCAACTTCCATCTTTAGTTTCTGCTTAGCATCTAATTCCCGCTCCAACTCTAGTACCTTCCTCATTGCCTCCTCCTTTTGTCTCTGCAACATACAGGTCAGTTTGCGTAACGGGTCAAAATGGTTCCGGGAGTATGGGTCTCACCCAAATTTGAGAGTATAGGTCTCAATTGCTTGCTAGGTATATAACATAAACAAGAAAGTATAAAGACAAATATCATGATACGGATGTCTCAATTACCTTGTGTACTTCAACAAGCCTTAAGACACTCTCATCAGCAGCTATTTTCTGCTCCACGTGAGCCATTTCCAGAGACGTGTTGTGCACCTCGTTCTGGATTACAAGACACAAAGCACATAACTACTATGCCAAAAAATCGCCGTTCAAAAAAATAATAAAAATAATAATAATTAGGGAGAAAAAACTATTCAGTTATTGTATATGGAAAAAATTAAAAAGAAAAACAATCACCTTTTTCTTTTCCTCCTCTAATTTTTGCTTCTCATGTTCCGTTAAGGCTTCTCTCTTATTGTTGTCACCATTGTTGCGCAATCGATTCCGTCCAGTTTGTCAGCGGATTGCGAGAAGAAAGTGAACATCGTTGTTGTTGCTGTTTCATCTGTAAATGGTTCCTTACATTTGTTTTCCTTCACCCAGAAGGAGCTTGCGGCTAGGATGACCGGTCACGGTAACCAACTATAGGTTTCGACGTCCAAGTCTTTTGCTTGGTTGTCCCACATAGTTTGTATCATCACTGAGAACGTAAAGAATTGTTACTGTTAGGATGTTGTTTGTGGATTATTTGATTTGATTTGATATTGTAATTATAAACGGCTTGTTTGTGCGTACTTTAAGTTGATGAAGTTGATTGATCTTCTATCTTTCGTTCTTCGTTTGGTCCGACACTTTACTTGACTTCCTCAACGTTAAGGATGCACCATATGTAGTCTTTATAATTTTTATTGTGGTTAGCATGTGTTATTAAATTCTTAAATAGATACACACACAACATATATAGAGAAAGATAAGGAGAGAAAGAGAGCTGGACAAAGAGCAAACTGTGTTAAAGTGACTACGTAAGGAGCCAACATCGCGGTAAAAAGGTTTTCTCCACAAAATATGTTAGAAAACCTTATATTCTTTATAAATTCAGAATATGTGCATTTACACTAAAGAAATTGTTTGGCAATCAGGTCCAAAAGTCAAATTGGGACACCCCTAAGAATAGTTCATATTCAAAAGTAACTTGTAATGAACACAACTTACCGCTAAGCACTTCATCATGGTACCAATGCAATTCACATCTCAAGTCGTGACATCAATACCCAATAAAAGTCGCAAATTTATGATCCAAATTTTTTTCTCTTTAATTGTACCTTTTACCTAAATATAATTATTATCATTATCATCTTTATCTCTATATCTTATGAATAAAACTATATTAATACTATTACAATTGAGCAAATTTATATTACTGTTCATCAACGGTAAGGGTATTTTCGTCTTTTACACCTCACCTCCCCTATTTATACACTCTCATCTACTTTCCACTTTCCACCAGTAGCTTCTTCCTACTGCCTCCATCGCCACCACGTATTCACACCCTTTCCTCCCATTGTTTCCGTCGGCGCTACCAGAAACTTACGGTTTGTAGGTGTTTTTGTACCGTTCTAACTATTGCATTCAATTTTGGCTCTCATATTTTGTTGTTGTGTGTAATTGGGTTTTTCTAGTTTGTTAATTTAGCTTATTATTGAAAGCTTATTATATTCCTTTTGTTAATTTCTATAATCAGGTTTATCACCTGTAAATATATTGTTGATTTTTGTTATCAGGTTTATTTCTTACTTATTGTTCATTATGCACATCAAGTGTATGATGAATTGTTTAAGTGATATATTACTACTTTTTGTTGAAGCTTTATGTTCAGGCACATTTTTTTTTTTTCTAATTTCCGGTTTACGGAGTAATAGTTAAGTTGAAGATGCTGATCATGATAAAGAAGACCATTGTCTAACTTGCTGTTGTTGAATGTAACTTTTTGATTCAAATTAATGTAAGTGTTGTATTTCTACATGTTTCTTGAAGCTCTATGTTCAGTTTCATTTTTTTTCATTTAACAGTGATGATGATCATGATAAAGAAGACCATTGAAAAATTACTGTTGTGTAAGGTAACTTTTTGCTTCAAACTAATGTTTAAGTGTAATGCAATTGTAAATACATATTTGGGACGTCTTTGTGGTGAATTTTTTTTTTTTTTTTGGACAATAATCTGCCTTTCAATAGTTGCATAGTATTAGTGAATCATAGTGTAATTGCAACTAACAAGAGGCAAAACACAACATGACGTAAGCTATCATTAACCCGTGATAGCTGTGCTTTTAGAATATCTTTAATTACTAACTTAAGATCTTAAAAATCCAGTACATAGCAATGGATACCATATACTACACTTAATATAATTAGGTTACAGAATCTGGAATTTAACTGTTTAATTTCAAGTGTTAATCGAGTATCAAATTATTTGACTTAATCGATAAATGTCAAATACCTATGATCTTACGAGGTTGTTGTTGTTAGAGGTGGAATTCGGATTAGTTACTCTTGATTTAGCATTTTAGAGTTGAACAGTAGGTTGTATTTGAATAAGTTTTCTAGCGAATTAGGTGATTTGTATGTGTTAATTATTGAAGCATGATTCATTTGATATAGGAAGTCATTTAGAATCATAAAAAACTCAAAGTTTGCAGATCACTTAAAATTTGTTCATACGCATTTATTAAGATCTTCACAATTTTTTTCCCATAATTTTGAGTTTGAACTCCTTAGATTTAGAATTTGATTGTTATTAAGATTAAGTTCAACACTGAATTAGTGACCTTTGTAAATATTTGTTTATAACTTCATGTGTTTAGATTCAGAATTTGAGTATGCTAGCCACAACATCATAGACTCATGAGTAACTGAATTTTGATGTACGTATTGCAGGTTTATTACTACAATCACCCAGCGCAAATCATGAAGGCAGCAGCCTACATTGATGCTTTAGTCAAGTGGTTCGCTGCTTACATTTTGTTCATGTTGGGCGAATATGTATATTCATGATGAAAGTAAGTCCTGCAATATATTAAGTATATATGATGATGTAACTTTCACCACTATGAGTCTCAATTACCACATATACCAGCACGTACTAGCAAATTCCCATTGCAACGCACGGACTATCCGTAAATATCGTCGTCGCCACCACCACCAAACATCGTGTATGTCGCCACCACTATGTCACCGTCGGTGTATTGTTAAACTAAAAAGGTTAGGGTTTTCTCCGCCTTCACCATCTCCGGGCAACCATCCCCGTCACAACCACTGTCGTTTTCTCCGGCATCGTGTTGTTCCAAGTTTTTTTGGCGAGCCACCGTCGTCACCTCCTTCCTTTTTGCCTATTCGTTTTTCCCGCGAAGTATCATATACCAATTTTCTTCTCCGTTTAATCTCTTTACGATTCTCTCTTGCATGCTTTCATCAATGATTTCTTTACCTTCTATTTCTTTTTCTTACAGTTGTTGATTATTATTATTTTTTTCCAAAAGTATTTTATGTAACTTATTTTCTGGGTTTCTTATTTGCTATTGCAGGTTCTTTATACGAACGTTGGTGCAATCATTGTGTAGTAAGTTCTATGTTATTATCCGTTCTTCAATTGATTTTTGTTACTAGCATTTTTCCGTCTTATGTTTTATTCTATGGGTTGATGGTTTTTTTTGGTAGGTTGCTCTTTCAGGTTGTCGTAATTTTTTATAGGTTAGTATTCTTCCGTTTTTGTTTATGATTTTTGTTCTTCTTTCCTTTCACTATTGTTGTGGATTTTGGGATTACAATATATGCATGTTTATACTTTATACCGCCGGATTGAAATGTGGTGTTGCTTATTATTTTGTTGGCTTACTTTTCTTTGATAATATATGTTGCATACCATAGTTCATCTATGATTAGTTCCAGCAGAAGAGCAAAAGAAAGCAGAAGAGCAAAAGATAGCAGAAGAGCAAAGACGCACTAAACCTAACGTCGAGCATATATTTTTGGCTTCAAGAAAAGACAAGCAATCTATAATCTGCTCCTACATAGCGTCTACGTTATATCGCTTTTGTAATCTTTTTGTACTCATGTAAATAGTTTGCTGCTATCTTTTGTAATAGGCTAGCATAACCAGCAACAATCTTTTGTAACTGACAACATAAGTCTACCGCAGCACCGCGCAGTCGACCATGTGCTTGTTATATATATTATACTAAATATGTTATATAATAAAGTTTGGAGTCAAAGTAATAACTAACCAATATAACCCCTTCCTTCAAATTTTGATCTTAATCTATTTGCAGTCAAGTCTTGCAGAACTAACTGATCTTCATCAAGTAGCAACACTTTAAATCCTTTGGAAAGTCTCTCTGCTCTAATAAATTATTTGGAGTGCAAACAATGGTTGATTTTGTTGAATCTCTTTGATTAAACACAATACATATCAGTTTTCTATTTTTTTAAGTTTATCTATAAAACTAAGTATATATTTAAAAGAACCCTAACACGGTTATTATACTACAAAGAATACCATAATTTGTCGAAATTGAAACCATTATATCATACAAATTTTCTTTAAATAGTTATTTCAACTCATTCTTTTTATACAAATTCGCAACAGAAACAGAGTTTTACCTGATCGAAAATGAATATCACGAAAAATACATGACAGCGGAGATGCTGACGGTGGTAGCAACGACGACAATAGTGACAGCACGACGGAGGTGTTTGTGATCAGTGAAGATTAATAAATTACGTCGGCGGGTGTGGGAGTATTCTATATTCCTAATTTTCCTACACAATGAAACCTAATTTTCCTACACAATGAAACCTAATTTAGGTTGTATACATGTGTCATGTTAGTTCACAAAGAAGCTTCTGGAAGAAGGTGGTGATAAAAAATTACGGAGTATATGTTAAAGTAGAGGTTTAAGCGGTAATATCAAAACAACAAAAGTATAACAAACTTAGACTAGAACGAAAAAAAATCAGGGTAGGTAATAGTATGTAAGATAAAATAATTACTACACGACAAATGGGGAAAAAAAAAAAAGACAAACAAAAGTTGTTCATTAATTTTTTTTTTGAACGGCGAATTTGCATCAGCGGATCATTTATTTCAACGACCATCATCATTTGCACCCACACACGCTAAAAGGAAACTCCAACCCGGGTTGCTTGACAACTAATCGCGGGACCTGCGTTGCTTTGCAACTAATTGCAGGAAATTGGAGAGAAAACCTTACGCCCCCAGGAATTGAACCAGGATGCTTGGCAACTAATGGCGGGCCCTTCCACACTGAGACTTGATTTGTTCATTAATTAATTAATTTAATTAAGATTATTATTATTATAAGATAGCTAGAAGAGAAGCAGCGAGCCAGCAATCATAATTCATTATTAGGTTAATTGAACGGAAGGGAACGGAGGACCGAAGAAAATGTAGGTTGATAGAGTCGAATATCTGTTTGTGCATCATGAGCCTCATAAGTAAAGTTGGCTTCATGCAAAATGCCCTGTTTTAAGCGGTAAATAAACAAGCGTTCCCGAAATAACTCTGTTATTAATAAGTCGCCTGCGTCCTTGTTCCAATATCATATAACCTTTATAAACGTATCATCAAGGGGCGGTTTTAAACCGAACCGACAATGGATGCCCCAACATTTTGTTTTATGATTCAATAACCACACCTCGCACTTGTCCCACGGTAAATCTTGATACACAAGTCCAACTTGACCATCTAGATCAACCAAATGCATCCTAGGCCCATCAATAAGTGTATTAGGAGGATCTATCAACCCAAATTCCTCTTTCCTCACGTCAAAATATATTACTTTCCTTACTGCACTCAACGGCCAATATTTAAGACGAGAACTAACCAACCAGTGCAAACATCCATTAGCAAATACACCTTCACCACTTATGGGATACGGTGGTAATGCGGGTATCTCCCGCCACGATGAATCCTTGCCACCCAATACATCATGTACCATGGTGCATAAATCCTCCTTCACCACATCATCATAATACCTAATAGTCTTTTGATTTCCAAGCACAACACACACCATTTTGTAAGTATTTGTAGAATTATCAAAACCAAGCCCGCATGCCTCGCGATCGTATAAACATGATATATACGACCAAATTTTGATGGGTGGCAGCTTATAACAATGTTTCTTTAGAGGATTGATCACAAGTAAAACGATGGTGCCGTCTTCGACGTTGTTGTTGTCTTGTGATGAAATTATCAGACTCTTGCAGGAACCTAAAATTATGTCTTCTAGAATAAATCTGGAACCCCAATCTTTAGAACGAAACTCCATATACGGTTCTTCTTCTTCTTCTTTAGTTACCGACAACATACTGAGTGATGCAAATGCATGCTTAGATCTTAGAAGTGCACCATCATGTCCTATCAACTGGAACATGAAGAGCATCGTGGGATCATCTTTCATAGCTCTTCGTTTGGCATTATACATGGTTTCAAGGTACGGATCGTTAATATACTTGCACCATACCTTACTCACACATTGAAAACAAGCCAAAGATTTTAGAGGCATTCTAGACAAGATGTTGTATATGATGTCAACCGGCAACTCATCATCACCACTCACAATTTTATTTTTTGTCAATACAACACGGCCGGTTGTTGGGTTGTTTTTTTGTTTTTTATGATGATGATGAAAATTAGAAAACCCCCTGCAATGCCAATGCCCAATGCAATACATCAGAATACAGTTGTTGATTTTATTTTTTAACAACCAAAAAAACTTCACAAATCTATTAAATTAAATAGAGCGGTGGGGGTGAATAAAGTAAAGAGGTGTTGCTTAAGAAGCATTACACACATCAGACTCTAAAAACAAACAATTTCTAAATTATTTAAATTAATTAATTAATATAGTATGATGTATTATTAATAATAATCCTATCCTATACATAATAATCAAAAGCAATAAAGGTATTAATCATTATTAAGAAATCATTTGTGTGAATGATTTAGTACTGGATATGATATGATGATGATGCAGTAGACCTCATATTAAGGGTAATTATCGAGCTGGAGTAAAGCTCTTTCTTATGGTACAAGCTCGCTTCACATGCAAAGGATTTTTGTTTTTTACATTGTGAAGAGCAACAAAAAGTATTATTAAAATCATTATTTTCAGAATTAAAAAGATAGTTGTGGAAATATTACAGAATCATACCTAAAACCTGAACAAATTGAAGTCAAAAGTCTTGCAGGTAGACCTAACCTAACCTGACTCTCATCAAACAGATTAAGAGTTTTGCTACCGCTAGTTAACACAAGGTATATTTGGGCCAATCCTTGCTTCGATGGGATCCTGTATCTTATATATATAATAAATGTGTGTAATCTACTACATCATCGTATTTACTTTTATCTTCTTTATATAATTTGTTCATATTACACTGATTATACACGTATACTGATTTTTGCATGTCAAACAGATTAAGAGGGTATTATTTTGGTTATGATCAGATAGTATTTAAAGGTTGCTGATTGAAAGTCAAATACTTGTGATGGTATACATTTATATATATGCAGCTGTGATTATAATATAACCTAACAGATGAGTAATTTACCAAATCACTGGAGAGATTGCTTTTGATTATAACCTTTAACTTTTTTATGTAATAAAGGTTTATTCAAGTTACGATTAATTAATACGAACTAGCTAACCTTGGCGTTTTGGATACCGGAGCTGTTTGTTTCATAAGATCAAACAAGTCATACATAATCCCCACTTCACAAGTTCACATCACATTCACATTTATTTATTTAGTATAATAATAAAGACACAAACTTTAAATACAAAAACATACTGATATATATGTTTCTTACCTAAAGTTTCCATCTTTTCCAGAGGGTCGGTATTTTGCAGGGGATTGTGGCCGGATTTTGCCGGTACAAAACTCGATTTCTCTTTTCTTCTTCTTCTTCTGTTAACGTTGTTGCAACCAGGAACGATGGTGGCGTCAGGTACGATGCGGGTTGCTTGTTCCATGCATGTATATGTCGTAAACCAGATTATCACAAAGTAAAGGAGGTACACCATCAATCAATCAATCAATCAATCAATCAAGCATATATAAAAGAAACAGTAACAACTTTATCAACAACCAAATACTAAAACCAATTAGAGTGATTATGATGTTTCTTAAACACAAATTCAATCTACAAAATCAAAACACAACAATCAAATCATCTGAAACATCGAATCCACAATTAAAAGTCACCAATCAAACCATCAAAACATAACAATCAAATCATCAATTACAAAAAATAGAGTGTAAACTTGTTCAGTCACCTGCGAATCAAATCAGGCACTGCTTCTACTTGTGAATCGTTCTAGGTTTCAGAATGGACAGGCGTAACTATTGATTTGATTCTCACTTGTAGTTGCAATTAATAATAATTACTGCAGTGATGTAATACGAACAAGGGCTGAGGATGTTGGTTTGTACCAATTGGGGTTGAACAAGGGCTGAACAAGTATGGGTCAACGAATGCAACTGGTCTTAAATAAATCGGTTGAAGGAAGACACTTTTAACAAGGATTGGATTGCTGAATCCAATCGTGGAGCTATGAGTGATGAAGACGTTGGTAACAAAACCCGTTTAGAAGTGGGCCACGGTTATGAGAAGGAAGATGAAGTGAGAGTAGTGCACTCAGTTAAGGTTCATGCGGTCCCTAAGCCTTACGTTTTTCAATATAATGAAATTCATTCGGCATTGCAAACTGAGATGGATGCAATTGCGGTGGTGAGTAGGGGTGTGCATTAAGCGGTTTCGACCATGAAACCGACCGAACCAAATTACTTTGGTTAATGTGGGTTGGCTTATTTGGTTTTGGTTTGGTTTTCTGGTTTCACCCGAAAATATTAATGGTTTTCGGTTTGGATTTGGCTTGTAAAATGATCATTTCGTTTCAAACCGAAAAACAGAAATATACTACTACAATTTATGGTATATATATTGAATATTAAATATTTAATCTATTTTATCTATGTTGATATGGTGTAAAATTGAAACCATGTACCTAAGGATTATCCATTACTCCATACTGTGAATTTTTTGTACCTAGAAACTTAGTTGCTACTCTTTTCGTTTTTATTTCTATGCTACTAATTTTTTGTACGGTTCGTTGATATATTTTAGATTCTAAATATAGGTCATAGTGCCTGATTGACATTAAATATTGTATAAATTGTATACTTATAGTTTAATCAATAAATTATGTTTGCTTTTCTTAATAAAAAAAACACACTTTTTTATCAATGAGTTTTAATTTGGTTTAACCGAAACCAAACCATGTAAACCGATTTCTTATTTGGTTGGATTGGTTTGGTTTTTTCAAATTTGGTTCAGTTATTGGTTCTCAAAAATATTTTTGAAAACCGAATAAACCACATAAACCATAAACCAACCGAATGAACATCCCTAGTGGTGAGTGACGTGTATTGGAGATGGAAGTGTTAGATCAGGGTGGGCTTAAAATTGTTATCGATCCAATATTTGGGCCGGTTGGAAATGGAGGCCCAAAAGGAAGTGCAGTTGTTGGAGGGATCGGCTTGAAGGATTTTGGACTAGGAACAAATACCTCGTTTAGACCCGGACGGTTTAGGGAGTGGATCGGGTAGTGGAACAAAAGATGTCCTGGGTCCCGATAATGTATGTAACGATCGTCGTGGGAGTAAGGTTTTAGATAATAAGAAAGATAAAGGGAAAAAAGTAGTTGTAGAAGATTCTTTTTCACTAATCGATGAATACAATGAGGCGGAAGCGGGAGAGTATTCTTGTTCGGAGAACGTGTTATCCTACTCTTATATACTAATCGTATGGGGAAGGAGGTTACTTACGAGACGGTACGAACTCAGTTAATAGTATTTGTTAATAAATATAAGTAAATAAATAAATAATTTATAGCAATTATATATTCTGATTTAGCTACACAAAAAGATTGGCTTTAAATAGCACATCAAACATGTTCTAATACCATATAATTAGAATTAGATTAGTGCATGCATTCGCGGATACACTAAAAAGTTCAACAACAAATGTTTTAACTTATCTATTTTAGTTTGAATTTACTAAATACTGGAGTATAAATTAATTGAAGTTATGTATTTCTAATCTTTTCAATGTATAAATCAATAAATGTCAAGAAATAAGGAAAGACAATCAACTAGTGATTTCAGTGATTTTGTATTGAGGTACTTTTTTTTATCTTTGCTTTACAAAAGATATGACAAAGAGGGCAAGAGGCCACCCACTTTATAGGGTACATGAAAAGCATGTAAAAATATACAATATAATTAAATAATTAAAAATACATAATTATATAAAGATATTTCCGTAGTTTATTAAATGAATTATTAATTATCTTTTGGAAATGTTAGACTTATAATCTTCTTCTTATAAATATAAAAATAAAGTATATTAAATATACAATTAAGATTAGTTTAGAATTTTAATTATTATGTACATAATATTGTTAGGATTTGTTTTTATTTAAGATAATCAGTTTCTATTAAAATTTCTTGAATGATGATGTCATTATTAGACTAATTCTTTTGTTAAAAAAAATTTAAAAAACAAAAGAACAAAATCTAAGCATGGTGGGTGATATCATTAACTTAAATAATTTTGAATTGAAATTAAATCTTATTAATTAATTATTATTATTATTAAATCTTATTAATAATTATTTTAATTATTAAAATTAAATTATTTTAATTAATTATTTTGAATTGAGTACGAGAAGGTATAAAAGTTATGCAGAAAAAAACCAATTCTAAATTTATATTTTAATTTACACTTTTAAAATAAAATGACAACCAATATTATCTCTTATGATTGAATGTGGATTGTTTAATATGCATTTTAAGTGTTTGATGAAATGTCCAAGTTTCTTAGTCAGACTCAGTGGTCTCACGGGTCATTAAACTAAATGACTTTAGCATTTACGTTCACTTAATACCTAAAAATATCATTAAATTGTTTCGTTTAAATAAACTCGTGGTTCCTCAAGTCATTTCACTAGTCTATAGTTAATGTTAAAATGTTATAATGATGACATCATAAATAATCATTTTTCTTCATTAGAAAAATTAAAAAGAAAATAGAAAAAAATTCAACTCAGTTGGATGACATCATAAATCAATTTAATTTACAATTAAAATTTAATCTTTATAATTAATTATGATTAATATATAAATTAACAAAAGATGCATCATTTATTCCTTTTGTAATTTACGGAGTATTTATTTTTTATATGGTAAATAAAATTACCCCCGTGCTCCGCAATATATTCGTTAAATCAAAAAGCATATACGGATACAAATCGCCGTCCTTAAAATATCTCTGTTTTCTCAAATCAAATTAAAACCCTATAAACTCAAACGAATTGCACGCCTAAACTTACTCTATTTTACAAAGAATTCAAATTTATCTCCTCAAAAAGTAGTTTCGTTCATCTTCTACACCATCTTTTAATGGATCTTTTCATCTACTCCAAGCTTCATCAGAAGTCTTTTCAGGTGAATCAATCTTTTAATTAAAGAGTTTATCAATTAAATTATCTTTGTTTAATTCTTGGTTATGAGTTAATCATTTTCCTTCATTGAGAAAAAAAAATAGAAAAAAATCCAACCCACTTGGATGACATCATAAATCAATTTAATTTAGAATTGAAATTTAATCTTTGCAATTAATTATGATTAGAATATAAATTAACAAAAGATGCAGCCTTTATTCCTTTTGTAAATTACGGAGTATTTATTTTTTTATATGGTAAATAAAATTACCCCCGTGCTCCGCAATATATTCGCTAAATCAAAAAGCATAAACGGATACAAATCGCCGTCCTTAAAACATTTTGATTTTCTCAAATCAAAATAAAACCCTATAAAACTTAAACGAGTTGCACGCCTTACTTACTCTCTTTTATAAAGAATTCAACTTTATCTCCTAAAAAAAATAGTTTCGTTCATCTTCTACACCATCTTTTAAAAGGGGCATATTCGGCTTCGATCCATTCAACCATATAATATAGTTTCAATTACTTGTGTCTATTTCGTAAAACATTTATAAAAGCAGCGCATGTATTCTCAGTCCCAAAAATATATATTGCAAAAGCATTTAAAAAAGGGAGTAATGAAACTCACAATACGATATTTTATAGTAAAAATATTCATAATACGAAACTGAACAATGCATGGTTGGCCTCAGAATCACGAACCTATATCAAGTATATATATTAACACATATAATTAACATGTAATAATAATCAAACTAGTTTATATACATTACTTATTTAATTTAGTAATATATTTGTTATTTCAAAGTTATATATATATATATATATATATATATATATATATATATATATATATATATATATATATATATATATATATATTATTTTGTATATTAATATTTATACATATAGTTATACTAATACATATATATCTATATAACTAGTATTATATAGTTAAATCAAATTTTTTTTTATATGTAAATATTTGTGTAAATAATGTTATTATGTTTGTAGTAATAATAATAATATTGATGATAATAATAATGATAATAAAAAATAATGTAAATAAAATTATATATATATAAAAATCATGTTAATGAAAATAATAATAATAATAATAATAATAATAATAATAATAATAATAATAGTAATAATAGTAATAATAGTAATAGTAATAATGATAATAATAATAATGATAACTTTACTAAAAATTATAATTTTAATAATAATGAATCCTAATAATAATAACTATAAAAATAATGATTTTACTAATACTAACAATAATGATAATAATATTAATTGTATGAATGATACTAATAATTATATTTTTAATATTTGTAATAACTTAATAAAAATAATAATTAATAATAACAACAACAACAATAATAATAATAATAATAATAATAATAATAATAATAATAATAATAATAATAATAATAATAATAATAATAATAATAATAATAATAATAATAATAATAATAATAATAAGTAAACTACCTCAAAGAAGTAGCCCTTAAAAAAAATGCCCAAGTCCGGGTTTGAACCGCGACCTCTCGCTTAACCCACAACACTCCTAAACCATCCAAGCAAATCTGTTTTTCTTAAATTATACTCGAGTTATAAATATTTAACCCGTATTTAATTTTCTGTTCTTCATCTTCTTTCGGCCCAGAAGCATGTCCCCAAGCCCAATACTACTTCGGCTCACCAATAAATTAACAGGCCCAACTAAAACAATATTACGACCCAAATAAAAAAAACAGCCCAACACTTAAGTTGGGTGTTCTCGACCCCATCTGGAACTGGAAACAGGAAGAGGAACGAAGCAACAAAAAAAAATCGGCACAGGTCACCATCTATCTTCGATTATTCATCATTCACCATAAACATTTAACATACTTCTCCTCCATCATCATCGTATCAACTATCATATATAATTGTCATCGCTAATATTTATTTTCTATCATCATCATCTTGTTTTTAAAAAAAAATATAGCAGCACAACGACTTTAATTATATGGTGACGTTTGGGTCTGTTCAAACAGGAAGGTGAACAAACAGGTTCATCACCTTCATACCCGTCACGGTTTCAAAAGAAAACATGGTGGTGTTTTAGGTTGAATAGAGTGGTGGTGATGAGGGTATATATCGTGGTGGTTTAGTGGATATACAGTAGTTTGTAGTAGCAAGGTGTCGAGTATAGCAATAGTGGTGGTGGTTCAATGTGGTCGTTTTTACAGCTGGAAAATAGTGATTAGTCTTTAATGGTGAGGGTTTCCGGTGAGAAAGTGAAGATGGTGTTCGAAGAAAAAGGAAAGAGGATGGTGGCGGATCATTGGTTTACTATGGTGGTGATTTGGTGTTCGGTTCATTTGATTAGAAATAGAAACATGATAGCTTTGATGGTGATTGAGGGTTGTAGAGTGATGGTGGTCGATTGGTTGCAGGTGGTGATATCTGGTGGTATAAGAGTGGTTGTGGTTGGCGGTTTAAAGTGGTGATAGTTGTCCTCGATCATAAGCAGAAACAGGGAGAGGAGGTGAAGTAAGAGTTGGATATGAAGAAGAGTGCTCGTGTATGTGGGGTGTGTGTTTGTTAACTATGTTATATGTAATGTAAATATGTATAGAGTTGTGATATAGTTGGTGCAAGAAACAAAAGTAAAACAGAATTCATAAATTCAATCATACACAATATCTCATATGTACATGAATTTAATTCGTGATTTAGTCAAAAGTAGGGATATAATTAATTAATATAGTACTAATGATTTATATTCAAAGAAAATATCAACGTACATACACAGTGATCGAATAATAATAATAATAATATAATAATAATAAAAATTACACATGTGAATCTCAATCAGTATCCACAATTCAATTAAGCACAGTCTATATTTTAATTTCTTTCTATATTTAATAGGAATAGTATTTCGTACACCTTTGTTAATCCGGGGCGGATAAAAGTTCATAGAAAAATTTTAAAATTTTAAATTAAATATCTTTATTTATTCTAATCATTATTTTATAAAAACAGTCATTAATTGTTTAAAACTATTAAATTAAATCAACTGTCCGCGCTCGATCCTGGGTAAAATATAAAAACTGTTAAAATTTAATAACTAGATCTTAAATACATTTTTATTAAGCCTAAAATTTATAGAACTCATTTTCGGATCACCGTTTATTTTAAAATTAAATAAGTTCTAATTAAACTTCTCTAAATAATAATCGAAACGTCCAACGAGTATTACAATCATTTAATATTTATTTTTATTATACTTTATTTATATATAGTTATGTTTTTAAATAATAATTATTATAATATCATATTTTATAACAACATTTAATATTTTAAATTATACTTTCAATTATTATTTATATATATACACACATATCTATTTACAAATAGTTGTTCGTGAATCGTTGGGAATGGTCGAAGGTTAATTGAATATATGAAATAGTTCAAAAAATTTTGAGATTCAACTTTACAGACTTTGTTTATCGTGTCGGAAACATTAATTATACAAAGATTAAGTTTAAATTTGGTCGAAAATTTCCGGGTCGTCACAGTACCTACCCGTTAAAGAAATTTCGTCCCGAAATTTGAGTGGGATTGTCATGATTAACAATAAGAAAGTTTTCATGACAAATATAAGTTGAGAGAATAGAGTTTTATTACCATAGAGTAATATGGATAAAACAATTCGATTTCGCGAAGAGTATGAGTGAAGCTATCACAAAAGAGTGAAATGAAAAAATAAAGTTTCGCCATATCTCTTGACGTAGATACAGTTGATTTCCGAAATTCAAGGGATTTAGAGAAAATCTTCGTAATAAGATTTGGTTCTTCGATAATTAAGGAAATTAGAATCCTCTTTGGTTAAATGAGATAATCTGTCTCAATTGCTCTGTCGGATATTTCACTATAATTCCACTCCCTTCGTTTCTTTTATATTTTGGAGTTTCATACTTTGATTTTCTCTTCCTGACTTTAAGTCAAGCAAATAATGGTCCAAAATTCGTAGGTATGAAGTTTCGAATGAACATGACTAACGTTTTAAGAGAGAAATTGTAATAGCACGATCTGAATTAATCAATTTACCAGAAGTCACGGGAAAAGATAGAACTATCAAGAAAATATGTTCTTGATGTGTTTATAGATTAGATAGAATGTAAGAGTCGTGTAACATGACACATGATGACATTATTCTAATGACCCATCCTAATCCATCTGGACTAATACATTACATTTGGTTACATCGCGAGGTACTTGACCTCTATATGATACATTTTACAAACACTGCATTCGTTTTTGAAAGACAAACTTTCATTACATCGAAAGTTGACAGCATGCATACCATTTCATAATATATCCAATTATAATTGACTTAATAATAATCTTGATGAACTCAACGACTCGAATGCAACGTCTTTTGAAATATGTCATGAATGACTCCAAGTAATATCTCTAATATGAGCAAATGCACAACGTAAGATTTTTTTCATACCTGAGAATAAACATGCTTTCAAGTGTCAACCAAAAGGTTGGTGAGTTCATTAGTCTATCATAATCATTTTAATTGTACACGTAACCTGTAGTGACCCGAACTTTTCCATGTTTATATATATTAATTGAGATTGATATTTACATGATTAAATGTTTCCAACATGTTAAGCAATCAAACTTGTTAAGACTTGATTAATTGAAATATGTTTCATATAGACAATTGACCACCCAAGTTGACCGGTGATTCACGAACGTTAAAACTTGTAAAAACTATATGATGACATATATATGGATATATATATATATATATATATATATATATATAGTTAACATGATACTATGATAAGTAAACATATCATTAAGTATATTAACAATGAACTACATATGTAAAAACAAGACTAATAACTTAATGATTTTTAAACGAGACATATATGTAACGATTATCGTTGTAAAGACATTTAATGTATATATATCATATTAAGAGATATTCATACATGATAATATCATGATAATATAATAATTTAAAATCTCATTTGATATTATAAACATTGGGTTAACAACATTTAACAAGATCGTTAACCTAAAGGTTTCAAAACAACACTTACATGTAACGACTAACGATGACTTAACGACTCAGTTAAAATGTATATACATGTAGTGTTTTAATATGTATTTATACAATTTTGAAAGACTTCAATACACTTATCAAAATACTTCTACTTAACAAAAATGCTTACAATTACATCCTCGTTCAGTTTCATCAACAATTCTACTCGTATGCACTCGTATTCGTACTCGTACAATACACAGCTTTTAGATGTATGTACTATTGGTATATACACTCCAATGATCAGCTCTTAGCAGCCCATGTGAGTCACCTAACACATGTGGGAACCATCATTTGGCAACTAGCATGAAATATCTCATAAAATTACAAAAATATGAGTAATCATTCATGACTTATTTACATGAAAATAAAATTACATATCCTTTATATCTAATCCATACACCAACGACCAAAAACACCTACAAACACTTTCATTCTTCAATTTTCTTCATCTAATTGATCTCTCTCAAGTTCTATCTTCAAGTTCTAAGTGTTCTTCATATATTCTACAAGTTCTAGTTACATAAAATCAAGAATACTTTCAAGTTTGCTAGCTCACTTCCAATCTTGTAAGGTGATCATCCAACCTCAAGAAATTTTTATTTCTTACAGTAGGTTATCATTCTAATACAAGGTAATAATCATATTCAAACTTTGGTTCAATTTCTATAACTATAACAATCTTATTTCAAGTGATGATCTTACTTGAACTTGTTTTCGTGTCATGATTCTGCTTCAAGAACTTATAGCCATCCAAGGATCCGTTGAAGCTAGATCCATTTTTCTCTTTTCCAGTAGGTTTATCCAAGGAACTTAAGGTAGTAATGATGTTCTTAACATCATTCGATTCATACATATAAAGCTATCTTATTCGAAGGTTTAAACTTGTAATCACTAGAACATAGTTTAGTTAATTCTAAACTTGTTCGCAAACAAAAGTTAATCCTTCTAACTTGACTTTTAAAATCAACTAAACACATGTTCTATATCTATATGATATGCTAACTTAATGATTTAAAACCTGGAAACACGAAAAACATCGTAAAACCGGATTTACGCCGTCGTAGTAACACCGCGGGCTGTTTTGGGTTAGTTAATTAAAAACTATGATAAACTTTGATTTAAAAGTTTTTATTCTGAGAAAATGATTTTTATTATGAACATGAAACTATATCCAAAAATTATGGTTAAACTCAAAGTGGAAGTATGTTTTCTAAAATGGTCATCTAGACGTCGTTCTTTCGACTGAAATGACTACCTTTACAAAAACGACTTGTAACTTATTTTTCCGACTATAAACCTATACTTTTTCTGTTTAGATTCATAAAATAGAGTTCAATATGAAACCATAGCAATTTGATTCACTCAAAACGGATTTAAAATGAAGAAGTTATGGGTAAAACAAGATTGGATAATTTTTCTCATTTTAGCTACGTGAAAATTGGTAACAAATCTATTCCAACCATAACTTAATCAACTTGTATTGTATATTATGTAATCTTGAGATACCATAGATACGTATACAATGTTTCGACCTATCATGTCGACACATCTATATATATTTCGGAACAACCATAGACACTCTATATGTGAATGTTGGAGTTAGCTATACAGGGTTGAGGTTGATTCCAAAATATATATAGTTTGAGTTGTGATCAATACTGAGATACGTATACACTGGGTCGTGGATTGATTCAAGATAATATTTATCGATTTATTTCTGTACATCTAACTGTGGACAACTAGTTGTAGGTTACTAACGAGGACAGCTGACTTAATAAACTTAAAACATCAAAATATATTAAAAGTGTTGTAAATATATTTTGAACATACTTTGATATATATGTATATATTGTTATAGGTTCGTGAATCAACCAGTGGCCAAGTCTTACTTCCCGACGAAGTAAAAATCTGTGAAAGTGAGTTATAGTCCCACTTTTAAAATCTAATATTTTTGGGATGAGAATACATGCAGGTTTTATAAATGATTTACAAAATAGACACAAGTACGTGAAACTACATTCTATGGTTGAATTATCGAAATCGAATATGCCCCTTTTTATTAAGTCTGGTAATCTAAGAATTAGGGAACATACACCCTAATTGACGCGAATCCTAAAGATAGATCTATCGGGCCCAACAAGCCCCATCCAAAGTACCGGATGCTTTAGTACTTCGAAATTTATATCATGTCCGAAGGGTGTCCCGGAATGATGGGGATATTCTTATATATGCATCTTGTTAATGTCGGTTACCAGGTGTTCACCATATAAATGATTTTTATCTCTATGTATGGGATGTGTATTGAAATATGAAATCTTGTGGTCTATTATTATGATTTGATATATATAGGTTAAACCTATAACTCACCAACATTTTTGTTGACGTTTTAAGCATGTTTATTCTCAGGTGATTATTAAGAGCTTCCGCTGTCGCATACTTAAATAAGGACGAGATTTGGAGTCCATGCTTGTATGATATTGTGTAAAAACTGCATTCAAGAAACTTATTTTGTTGTAACATATTTGTATTGTAAACCATTATGTAATGGTCGTGTGTAAACAGGATATTTTAGATTATCATTATTTGATAATCTACGTAAAGCTTTTTAAACCTTTATTGATGAAATAAAGGTTATGGTTTGTTTTAAAATGAATGCAGTCTTTGAAAAACGTCTCATATAGAGGTCAAAACCTCGCAACGAAATCAATTAATATGGAACGTTTTTAATCAATAAGAACGGGACATTTCATAACCCGAGTACATAATAACACGCGTAACCCGCGAATTAAAAATCATTCATATGGTGAACGCTTGATAACCGACTTAACTTTAATGCATAGAATATCCCCAAACAGACCCTCTCGTCTGTATAATAATAATAATCTCGAAGTACTAAAGCATCCGTACCCCGGATGGGACTTGTCGAGGTCCATAGATCTATCTTTTGGATTCGCGTCGATTAGGGGCCATACCCGTTTCCTAATCATTAGGTTACCAAGCTAAAAATGGGTGATATTCAATATTCATAATCCAACCATAGAATGTAATTTTTGATCACTTGTGTCTATTTCATAAAACATTAATAAAATCAGCGCATGTATTCTCAGTCCCAAAAAATATATATAAAAAGGGAGTAATGAAACTCACCATACTGTATTTCGTAGTAAAAATACATATTACGTCATTGAATAAGTGCAAGGTTGACCTCGGATTCACGAACCTATTTCATGTATCTATATTAATACATATAATTGAAGTCATATAAATTTATGTATTATTATTAATATAACTGTTAGTTTTAGTAATTCATGTATTTCATTATTAAATTAAGTATTTTTTTAGATAACTACTTTTTATATTAATAATATTAATAGTGATATTGATAATAATAATAATAATAATAATATAGTTGTAATAATAATAATGGTAAAAGTAATAATAGTGATAGTAATAATATTAAAAATGATAAAGATATTAATAATAATGTTAATACTAATAGTAATAATATTAACATCTATTTTAATAACTATAATGATAATGATGATAAAAATAATAATGATAAGTAATTGAATAAATAGCTATCTCAATGGAGTAATCCTAAAAAAAAATGTCCAAGCTCAGGCTTGAACCCGCGAGCTCCCGCTTACCCCCAAACACTCTAAACCATCTGAGCTAATCTGTTTTTCTGATTTAATCCGGATTGAAATTTATATAACCCTTCTCTTGGTCTGTCCTCCTTCTTCGCAGTAAAAAATAAAAAATAAAACACTATCCTGCAGCAGCCTGGATTCGAACTTAGGACCCCTTGGTTAAGAAATACAACTTTTAACCATTGCTCTGCTACTTTTTTTCTGTTTCCATTCCTAAACAAAATCCTTTAAATCCCTATTTATCATCTTCTTTTTTTATCTCATCACCATCATTATCTTAACATTTACCAGTATCCTCATTATCATAATTAGATAATATTATTATCTCATAACCCTAATTTTATCATAATCATAAAACCGAGCATCATCATTCTCATACTTAACCATCATCATCTAACCGTCATTTATCATTATAATCCAATCATCTTTTTCATAAAATCATCATCATATCATATTCATCCTCATCGTTAAAATATATCATCATCATTTAAACTATCCTCATCAATCATCATCATCATACTACTATCGTAAATTTTGATCAGACAAGGGATAGGAAGTTCGAAACGTATCAGATAGTTTATATATATATATATATATATATATATATATATATATATATATATATATATATATATATATATATATATATATATATGGAACTGCAGTGTACTACTGGCCCAACTACAATTATGGCAGCCCAATCAAAAGATGAATAACTATTTTATGGCCCAAGAGCATGATCAAGTCTCGGTAAAAAAAGAAACCGATTTAATAGTCCATTAAGCAATTTAGTAAACCAACTAAATGTTTGTATGGCCTATTTAGTTTCCACCAGGTGCTTCGACTGTATATAAACAAATACATGTGGTGGTTATATTTAAATGTGTCCCTATCACTTTGAATTTTGAAACGAAAAAATGAGCTGTACAATGAATCAAATGCATCGATAATAATTGATATCCTCATTATTACTTAATAAAATAAAGAACCATGATTTTGGTTTTTAATCTTGGTCGACCATGATTTGCAAATTGTCCCACCAAAAAGTGATAATACGCCACCTTTTTCTATATAACCAAGTTGCCGAAAAAAATTAAACTAGAAAGTTGTAAACCTAACATACCTCTCTTTCATCCGTTAAAATGTTTAGAGTTTGTGTGTTGTGAGTTTTGAATAAGGATTGAGAACAGACAGATGGCGAATAGCAATAGTTCGAAGGTTGTTTGTTGGTGGTTTAAAGAAACAGAAATTAGCAGCGTAGCAGCAGTACAATAACTCGATGGTTTGTGTTGAACTTGACAAGAAAACGTGAAGCTGAAATAGCAGATTAATAAAGTTGCAGTGGTTGGTGATTGTGTAACTCTCGGTTTACAGCAGTATGTGAGAGCAATTGCAGCTGTTATAAGAGGAATTAGAAGTGTGAGAGAGAGAGAGAGTCAAGGTGGTGGTTTAGGTTGTCTTTGGGTGATCAAGTGTGGTGGGTGTTTGGGTCACGGTTTACACAACCAAAAGGAAAATGGTGGCTATCAAAGTCGATTATAAAGATTGCAGGTTGTTGATCCTATTTAGTCGAGTATGTAAGGTGTATCTACATAGAGAAAGAGTAATACTTATGTTGATTTAATCAGGGAAGATGTCGACAAGGAGAATCAAATCAAGTAGAAGAATACAAATAAAAATGTAGAAAGCAGATCATGATATATAACAACTCGTACGATTTTTCTGTTTGATTTTATTTTCTACATTCCAGTATCAATTATATAGAATGTAAATGTTATTAAACAGCACTAAGATTCGATTTACATTTTGTTTTGTAGCTTGATTTGCTCGACATATCAATATTCTGTCAGAACTTAAATAAATAAATATAGGCGACTATAACTGAAATTGTTGGGATCTTATGATTGAATTCCTAATTGGTACTATTTAGGAGACATAAAGCAAATTCTAATACAGTTTGATGGTGATGCAAAACAAACTTGGTTCTGTAAACGTACATATGATCTTTTATATTTATAATTATAATTAATAATTAATTTAACATTTTTTTTAATAATATTAATAATATAATTAATCATAATAATATTAATATTATCAATAATACTAAAAATGATATTAATAATATTATTAATGATAAATGTAATAAATTTTATTATTTTCTCCTAACTATAATAAATAATCATAATAATAATCAAAATTCTAATAATACTGACATTAATAATATTATTAGTGATACTAATAATAATAATAATAATAATAATAATAATAATAATAATAATAATTTGTTATTATTATGATAATAATAACAACAATCTAACAATTTATACATATTAAATTTCATATCTTCATATTATATATTAATAATACAAATAATAATATTACTACCAATATTGATATTAATAGTAAGAGTAATAATAATATTGATGTAATACTATATCTAAACTTGTAATTATACTTCATATATCATTTTTAAAATATATATATATATATATATATATAATATTTTCTGAATATTTAATGTTTATTCATTTAATATATATTACAATGTTATAGAATTCATATATATATATATATATATATATATATATATATATATATATATATATATATATATATATATATATATATATATATGTATATATATATATATATATATATATCTATTCCTTTTAATAACAACTTAATTATTTTATATATTATTTCAATTTATAATATATATTTACATATGTATATATATCTATACATAAATTTATTTTAATAATAATTTATCTGATATATCATTTTACATATTTGATTCTAATGATTTCAATAGCATTTTATCATTTACAATACATACATTTATTTTTATATATATTTATTTACTTACAACAATTGTTCGTGAATCGTCGGGATTTGTCAAAGTCAAATGAATATATTAAACACAGTTCAAAGTTTTTAAGATTTCAACATTACAGACTCTGCTTATCATGTCGGAAACGTATAAAGATTAAGTTTAAATTTGATCGGAAATTTCCGGGTCGTTACAGTACCTACCCATTAAAGAAATTTCGTCCCGAAATTTGAGTGAGGTGGTCATGGCTAACAATAAAAATGTTTTCATGACGATTATGGGTTGATAAAATAAAATTTTATCACCATTGCATAATATAGGTAAGATAATTCGATTATGTGAAGGGTACGAGTGAAGTTACCACAAAAGAGTGAAAATGAGTAGATGCAGGTTTGCCTTAGCCAGTGACATAGTCACTGTTGATTTCCGGAATTCAAGGGATTTAAAGAAAATCTTGGAAATCTATAAGATTTGATTCTTTGGTAACTCAGAAAATTGAAATCCTCTTTAGTTAAATGCGATGATCTGTCTCGATTTCTTTGTCTGATATTTCACTATAAATCCACGCCCTTCAATTCCTTTATATTTTGGAGTTCCATTCCTTTTTGTTTTCTCTTCCCGACTTAAGCGAATAATGGTCCATAATTCGTAGGTATGAAGTTTCGAATGAACATGACTAATGTCCTAAGAGAAAAATTGTAATAGCACGATCTTGATTGGTTAGATTATCAGAATTTAATAGAGAAGATAGAACTATCAGGAAGATATGTTCTCGATATGTTTAGAAATTAGGTAGAATGTAAGAGTCGTGTAACATGGCACATGATGACGTTATGGTCTGTGAATCATCACGTTTCATTAGAAACTCAGCATGACTTACTGTAATATAATCACGTTGATCAAATGTCATTATATTATACTAACTCATGCTTTAGTTCCCAACACTACTTCAGAATTCATTCATAGTTTATACTTAGATTTTACAGAAATTTCCAATATAATGTATTACATATAGCACGAAGAGGTATATAATTTCGGATGAGAATATTTATGAAAATATCCTCAGAAATATCAAAGATATTTATGATGATATTTTGGAATTTCTAAGTTCGAAGGTTGATGAAGAAAAAAAAATTCCGCAAGATTTTAACATGACCTCAGAGCAAGATTTTCTCTAAAGATTTCATTGGATCCAGAATTACCTGGATCATTTGAATATAGGGTTTGGTCCTTGTATTTGTCCTTAGTCTCCTTCATGGTTAGCTCAATCTGTTTTTCAGTACCAAATTTTCTATCGAGCGTTCCTAACACTCCTTTCTTTATCATCAAACTTTTGGCCGTTTAGACCATCTACCATTTTTCTGTTTCCTCTGCATTTAATGCTACGATATCTGAATCATCGGTTATCAATCCGAGGTGGTTTCAGGAGAATTGTGTTTTTAGATGATTAAACGCTGATGGTAATATGGTGGAATATGAAAGTTTCCCCGGTAACAATAAAAAAAAACACATATATATATCGAGGTTATAATAAGGTTAATCCAACTGAAAAGTCGAAGTTGACTTGTTGGAGCTATTACAAAATTGACTAATTTGGAAGGGATTGCAAAGTTATTTTCGGTAATAACACGCCAATGGAGCTAGTACAGATACGTGTTAAACGTTTACTCAGGTTCTGAGAGTTTTTAGGTGCATAACTATATGCATCAACCTTTTCTTCCGTAGATGAAGTGCGGCTGGTTCATCCTTTCGACTGAGGTGTTTTCAAGAATCATGAAAGGTTTGAACGCGGATTATAATCGTCAAGATACAAATGAGATTTGAGATGAAATCAAGTGGTAAACTTGAAGAATTGTTTAGTTTTATATGTTATAATCAGTATTTTAATTCATTTTAATTGTCCAATGTTAGTAGTCCACAGTTGATAGTCCACAGTTAACAGTCCAATAATTCATATATAGCTTAATATATAATATTCGAATTAATTAATACGTATCGTGACCCGTGTACATGTCTCAGACTCGATCACAACTCAAAGTATATATATTATTGTAGTATCAACCTCAACCCTGTATAGCTAACTCGATCATTACTGCATATAGAGTGTCTATGGTTATTCCAAATAATATATATAGATGCGTCGATATGATATGTCAAAACCTTGTATACGTGTCCCGATATTTTAAGTGCGTAAAATAAATAACAGAAATTAAATGATGATAAATAAAATTGCGAGAATATAAATTGCGATAATTAAATTGCGATAAATAAATGTAATATGGAATTAACAGTTAGCTAGGATTTTGTTAGCGTGGATTCTTAACAAAATTTCTCATAATTAATTTGTTTGTTTCTAACAAATTTTATTTTGTCCAATGTTTTCTTCATTATGCCACTTGTTGGATTCTGATAAGTCAAACTCCAAATATGAAATCGAATGGAAATGGTTATTCTGCGGTGAACGGATACGTATATCTGTGGGTGTAAGTAGGATAGTAAATAACCGTTGAATCGGATTGGAAGAATGTACAGTGTATCTTATTAATGTGAAATCTAAATATTCCCCGGGTATTACCTACCCGTTAAAATATTTTCACCATTAACAGTTTGTACAAAAGAATTTTTAGTTACAATCTTTATGAAAACATATATACATATGTATTTTCTTCAGATGTAATCATGGATTTAATGAGTCAATATGATATTAAACTCATTTGATTTACCGTTAGAACGAGAATATATAATCTCTAAAACATTAAAGATTACATAATCGCCATGTCGAACGAAGGTAATTGATGTAGAACGATTCGTAGAACGATGATTATACTCGAGGTACAGAATGAGATGTTGAGGCATGGATTGTTGAAACTTGGGTTGTTGGTGGTACTGGTGCCGTTGGTGCTGAGGCTGGTGATGTTACTGGTGTTGGTGATACTGCTGGAGCTTGCAAATTATGTACCGTGCTCTCTAAAGTTAATACTCGAGCTCGGAGTTCTCTAACTTCTTCTACTAACCCTGGTTGGTTATCAGTGTGAGGTAGAGGTCGGATATCTCCTCTATTTCCGTTAATGATAGCCTCAAGATGAAAACTTCTTGCAAAAAGGGTATAAACGGTGTTGCGAATGGGTTCGCCGGTGAGCGGGTCAAGTACTCCAAGGTTAGGTGGTAGATTCGGTTCATGATATGGAGTACCTTCTTCCCTTCTTCATAGGGTGAGTATGTCGCCAACCCACCCCCATTTTCTCCAGTAATCACAGTAGTTGATTGGTTAGTGTGCTCCTGTCACGTTGTCTTCAGAGTCAGAGGAACTTGGTCAATTCGTAGAGGCCATCTTACGCGATCTCAGAAAAGATTTTTGGTATGAAGAGTTTAGTGACAGCAATTGATAGTTGGATGGTATTCTCAATGCATAATATGCATAGATATATATAGTTCCAGGTTCCCTTAAATTACGAAGAAATTTACGTAAGATATCAGGCAAAGTCTACTGTAATAGATATGCTAAGATATGAATTTGTCTATACACTATCTATACAATAAAGGCAGTAGGACGTGTCTAGACTTAGGAATGATAAGCAGGTAATTGAGGTGTTCTAGAGGGTGTGTATGAAACGGCTATAAGTTATATATTTATTTACTACAGGAAATCACCTAAATTAAACTAAAACACAAAAGGCAAGTATACCTATCGTGTAATAATATAGCTAAGGTAAAGTCCGGGAGGTCGATCCGTGGACACTATTATTGGGTGTCTTACTAGGTCAAATTAGTTAATTAAGTAGTTAAACTAGATTTAGTAATATATAGTAATTATAGGTAACTTTGGGGGGATTTACCGTTTTATGACCGGTTTGTCGATTTTGAGACTTATATCACAGTTAAAACCTAATGCAAAATATTAAATATAAATATAACTTATTTTAAAGAGTAAAGTAAATGACAACAAATAAAAGTGCAATAATTAAAAATATAAATAAAGCGTAAAAATAAAAGTGCAATAATTTAAAGTACGATAAATAAAATGACGATAAATGAAAGTACGATGAGATATAAAATAAAGGAATTATGCTTATTTAAACTTCCGTAATCATGATGTTTGACGTTTTGATTTTAATTTATTACCATGTGTTAATTGTCCTTTGTCCTGGATTATTCGATACGTCTATCTGGTTTTTGTCCATAACAGTCCATCGGTCATAATTATAAAATGCGAGTATCCTCGTCAAATTACCCTTATACCCTAAGTCAAATATTCCAACTAATTGAGGACTTAAACTGTAACAAGGTTTTAATACTTTGTTAACAATTACACCAATTTTCTTTGTATGTAATCCACCCCTGTTTTAATGAGTCCATTGACTATTCATCCATCCCCGTGTCCGGTCAAATGAACAATTATTAGTACTTATAAATATCCCGCTCATCGTATCCGATCGAGTGTATGTGGTTATTTATAGATACGTCAAATTGTAAATCTTTATATTAAATTAACGAACTATCATTCAGTTAAACAAATATAAAGCCCATTAATAGCCCATAGTCTAATTTCCACAAGTGTCGGTCTTTTGTTCAAACCCCAATTATGGTCCAAAGCCCAATTACCCAATCTTAATATTTAGCCCAACATCACGATTACTTCGGCTTAAATAAGCATAATAATAACTTAGTTACGAGACATTAATTTAAAAAGGAAGAACATAACTTATAATGATTATTTATAGCGTAGCGTTACACGGACATAGTTTCGATTTAAAACCCGTAAAACATTCTTACAATAACCCAATTATTATTAAACTTAAATTAAAATTATAATTATAAAATATAAATATATATGTATATGATATGAGAAACGAAAAGAAAAAGGTGTAGTGTCTTCGTTACTCCGTGCCTTGCTTTTATAGGCAAATGATTGATACTGTTGTAGGTGGAATGTTAGCTGGCTACCATTCAAAGTTGAATCAATAATATCTCGTTGCGAATTATTGATTTGAAATTTTCACTTATGACCCTTTAACTATGCTCAATTAACAACTTTTTATTATTTATTATTATTCTTATTATGAATTATTTAAATATTATATTATATTCTTGTGCATAGTTGACTTGTACTTTCAGCTCCGTTGCATCGAGCGTTGAAAGTTGGTTCATGTCTCGGTTCCAGATTTTCGAACGCCTTTTCGTATAATTTAATATCTTGTACTTTGCGTTTTACGGCTTGTACTTTTGTAATTTTGAGATGTTTCTCATCAATAAATTGAACCACTTGAATTGTACTTTGTACTTTTTAGCTTTTTGGTCATTTGCGTCTTCAAATCGTCGAATCTGTCTTTTGTCTTCACCTTTTATTATTTAAACGATAATTACTTGAAATTAGAACAATTGCAACTAAAAGCTTGTCTTTCTTGAAGGATAATGCTATGAAATATATGTCCGTTTTTAGCATTATCAAATATTCCCACACTTGAGCGTTGCTTTTCCTCAAGCAATATAGAACTTGAATATAACTTTACCAAAATTACTTCTTTATTCTTCACACTTTGTACATCAGTGATTTCAATACGGCGGTATGAATAATGATAGTAACGATGTGGTTTACAGTCCCACATGACTATGAAAATTTAGATCCTTTAAGGAAATCGGGTCTTTATGAAAACATTTGATCTTTTGAAAATTCAATCTAGCTTTTACCCTAGATAAGTTTTCCAGAATAACCCTTCACCGGTGTTTGCAAATTGTTTTTGTGGGTTTTGTGGGTTTCAGATTTGAAAATTTTAGCTCAAAACTTATGGTTTTGTGTCACCCACTTGCTAACCTTGTATTAGGAAAGCAACACATCCAGTACACTTGCTCCGTATATTACCTTTCGGTAAACCACCATCCGGTTGTAAAGGAAAGCGTTGAACAAGCAACTATTAAGGCAATGTCCCGTGACATGCTTTTGATTATGGTCTATATCGTGTCGGATGCAATTACTATCCTTGGTAGGAGCAATAGTAAAGATCACCCTATAGTTTTTTGGTCTAGCACAAGGTCCTGTATTCGACCATGCTATGCAACCACCGTTTTTACTGTTGACACCTGATTTGGTTCAGGTGACCTAATGAATTCCAGATGAATTCCTAGGATTTTACGTTCAATGGTAATGAACGCATTAAAAATGGGTTTTCAGAAAACAAATCGTTTTGTAATTTTGATCAAAATATTTTCTCGTTCAAGCTCGAGTTTAGATATCATCGAATTCCATGAGTTTGTAATTCTCAATCTTTAAGGTCAATCTCAAGGATTGAGTGATATCAGGCTTAAAAGCTAATTTTTAATCTTTAAGGAGATTATCCTTACTGGAGGTCTGATTCATTAGTCTTATCAAGCTAATTTTCACGGCGCCCTCCCCATTTTACGAGACAGATCCTCTCATGGTTAGGATAAGTCTGACCACATGGCGACCCTGTTTGATGCTGAGGTCTGTGGATTTCCTGCTGATTTTAGAGATGACTTTTCTTGATTTTTCGTCAACCTACAGCTGGTCTGGACGACAACTTCTTGACCTAAATCAAGAAGCGCGTGTCTTTTTTGGAAGACTTTACTTCCTTTTAATGATGGAATTGATTCATCGTGTAGATCCATCTTTCTTTCAAATATATTACAGTAAATCGGGAAAAACTGATTATTATCGTCCAAAACAAAAGTACCTGCAATAATCTTGTACAAATATGTGATATATGCTTTGAAGAACTTGGTAAATTCTTCCCACACTTAGCTTTTATTTATTCTTTTCTTTGCCTTTTTATTCTCCTCTATTCCATTTTAAATGAATTCAAGCGTTTTGGGTTGTTTCTCCATTTATGTTCTCTCCAAAGTAACAATAATTTCGGTATTATAACCTAGTTTTATCGTTCATAAATATGTATAAACATGATTTTGAATTCATTTAGTTGAAAATTTTCAAATTTTCACAAAATTTGGCAATTAAACCAAGTGTAAACCCGAGAGAATTTATAACCCTTCCCCACACTTGAGATCATGCAATGCCCTCATTTGCAAGAAATCAGTAAAAATTTAAATTCATGAGGGTGATTAGTGTAGAAAAATGATTAAAATTACCGAGTTTGCAAACATATTGTTTTATATCACATTTGATATTTTACGTCTTGTCATTAAAATTAGTAGCTTTTGCTGAACATAATGTCAGTTTTTGAAAGTGTGCTATTTTACCCTGTTTTGTACATAATATAAACTACAAACAAATATATACATAATATTTTTTTATATATAAAACCTTTATTTATTAAAACAATTTAAATGAATAATTTTTAACATTTTGTTTCCTTTTACTTTAGGTAGAGGTAGTTTCGGTACGTTTACCTAGTCCGTTCCTCGACAAAATTTTAAAATTTGTCATTTTAAAGTGATTGTTTTAAAAGCAAAGATTTTCGGGGTTTTTTTTAATGTTTTTGGCATACTTTAGATCAATAAGATTAAAAATAATGATAACAAAATTTTTCGTCCCGCCCTTGGATAAAGCAATTTTAGTTCCATGACCTAGTCTTCAACTTACGATGAATTTTAGAAATCATTTTTTTTAAACTTAATAAAATAAAGTAATTTTTTGTTTTTAAATTCACACAAAACTTAAATTTAAAAATGCAAATTAATTTCATACAAAACCTACAAAACAAAAATTCAGAATGGTGGGAGAAAACTAGTTCTTTAGTGTCTGCTAGTAGAAAAGACCAATCGGATTCCATTCTCGAAACTACACCAGAATAGAACAAATAACTTTAGACAGCATTATTTCTTAGAACATTTGAATCTCCCCACACTTAGGTAGCCGTGGTGTCGAAATTGTGATTAACTTCATCGTCAATTTCTTTTGGACCATAATCAACTTGCATATCCATGACTTTTGCTTTAAGCCATTGGTCGGATTTCTGTGTAATATCCACAAATTCAACTAGTTTCGCCTTTTCTTTAGGCGATATATTGGAAGCTAACCGGTTACATAACTTAAAGTTCCGCTTGGTTTTAGCATCGCGAATCCGTTTAATAAGTTTCTTCATTGAACTATTAATAACGGGATCATTTAATTTCGTATCAACTATTGGGTTCTTTGTCATCAGGTCATCATTAGGTGTTACTTCATTTTCCCCACACTTAGGCGTTTTATTATTGTTAAGCACTACCGTTGGAGTTGGTAAAACAATATGTTTCTTACCAATTGTTTTTATTGGTTCAACGGTTTTGGTTGGTGGAGATTTAGACTTTCGACTCACAAAGGTGATCGATTTTTCATCATTACTAAGTGTCATTCTACCTTTTCTTACATCAAATAACGCCCCGGTGGACGCTAAGAATGGTCGACCTAAAATTAGAGGAATGTTTGAGTCCTCTTCTATTTCAATGACAATAAATTCGACTAGAAATGTTAAATTACCCACTTGAATGGGTAGGTTGTCAGCAATTCCAACTGGGTGCCTAATAGTTTGATCAAAGAGTCGGACGCTCATCTCTGTTGAACTTAATTCACCTACTCCTAATCTCTTATATAATGAAAGAGGCATAACACTCACACTCGCACCTAAATCTGCTAGTGCATCATACATGATACAATCACTAAGTAGACAAGGAACAATAAATTCACCCGGATCTCCCACCCTGGGTGGAGGTTTTGGTGGAACTGTCTTCACCGGGTTTATTTTTACGGTTTTTGTTTCTTGTATTTTCTTATTCTTCTTCTTCTTCTTCTTCTTTCCAGAGGTATCACAAACTTTATTACCTATTACTTGCTCATACTCAACTCCTTTTCTTAGAAACGGGATGGGTGGTCTGTATGGTGCCACCACTGGCTTTACATACTCAGGTGGTGGTGGTGGTGGTGGTGTAACTTCTTCATTGTTACTCACATCTAAAACCTTCCCATCTTCTGATGCTGGTTTTTCAGAATTCGTTGATACCATATTAACATTCTCATTCCGAGGATTTACTTCAGTATCACTCGGGTAGCTTTCCTTGTTCCCTCTTACTCATCATGCTAGCAAGAGTACCTACGTGTTTTTCTAGATTCAAAATGGAAGCTTGTTGAGTTCTTAATGTAGTGACCTGAACTTTTCCATGTATATATATATTAATTGAGATTGATATTTACATGATTAAATGTTTCCAACATGTTAAGCAATCAAACTTGTTAAGACTTGATTAATTGAAATATGTTTCATATAGACAATTGACCACCCAAGTTGACCGGTGATTCACGAACGTTAAACTTATAAAAACTATATGATGACATATATATGGATATATATATAGTTAACATGATACTATGATAAGTAAACATATCATTAAGTATATTAACAATGAACTACATATGTAAAAACAAGACTACTAACTTAATGATTTTTAAACGAGACATATATGTAACGATTATCGTTGTAAAGACATTTAATGTATATATATCATATTAAGAGATATTCATACATGATAATATCATGATAATATAATAATTTAAAATCTCATTTGATATTATAAATATTGGGTTAACAACATTTAACAAGATCGTTAACCTAAAGGTTTCAAAACAACACTTACATGTAATGACTAACGATGACTTAACGACTCAGTTAAAATGTATATACATGTAGTGTTTTAATATGTATTTATACAATTTTTAAAGACTTCAATACACTTATCAAAATACTTCTACTTAACAAAAATGCTTACAATTACATCCTCTTTCAGTTTCATCAACAATTCTACTCTTATGCACCCGTATTCGTACTCGTACAATACACAGCTTTTAGATGTATGTACTATTGGTATATACACTCTAATGATCAGCTCTTAGCAGCCCATGTGAGTCACCTAACACATGTGGGAACCATCATTTGGCAACTAGCATGAAATATCTCATAAAATTACAAAAAATATGAGTAATCATTCATGACTTATTTACATGAAAACAAAATTACATATCCTTTATATCTAATCCATACACCAACGACTAAAAACACCTACAAACACTTTCATTCTTTAATTTTCTTCATCTAATTGATCTCTCTCAAGTTCTATCTTCAAGTTCTAAGTGTTCTTCATAAATTCTACAAGTTCTAGTTACATAAAATCAAGAATACTTTCAAGTTTGCTAGCTCACTTCCAATCTTGTAAGGTGATCATCCAACCTCAAGAAATCTTTGTTTCTTACAGTAGGTTATCATTCTAATACAAGGTAATAATCATATTCAAACTTTGGTTCAATTTCTATAACTGTAACAATCTTATTTCAAGTGATGATCTTACTTGAACTTGTTTTCGTGTCATGATTCTGCTTCAAGAACTTCGAGCCATCCAAGGATCCGTTGAAGCTAGATCCATTTTTCTATTTTCCAGTAGGTTTATCCAAGGAACTTAAGGTAGTAATGATGTTCATAACATCATTCGATTCATACATATAAAGCTATCTTATTCGAAGGTTTAAACTTGTAATCACTAGAACATAGTTTAGTTAATTCTAAACTTGTTCGCAAACAAAAGTTAATCCTTCTAACTTGACTTTTAAAATCATCTAAACACATGTTATATATCTATATGATATGCTAACTTAATGATTTAAAACCTGGAAACACGAAAAACACCGTAAAACCGGATTTACACCGTCGTAGTAACACCGCGGGCTGTTTTGGGTTAGTTAATTAAAAACTATGATAAACTTTGATTTAAAAGTTGTTATTCTGAGAAAATGATTTTTATTATGAACATGAAACTATATCCAAAAATTATGGTTAAACTCAAAGTGGAAGTATGTTTTCTAAAATGGTCATCTAGACGTCGTTCTTTCGACTGAAATGACTACCTTTACAAAAACGACTTGTAACTTATTTTTACGACTATAAACCTATACTTTTTCTGTTTAGATTCATAAAATAGAGTTCAATATGAAACCATAGCAATTTATTCACTCAAAACGGATTTAAAATGAAGAAGTTATGGGTAAAATAAGATTGGATAATTTTTCTCATTTTAGCTACATGAAAATTGTTAACAAATCTATTCCAACCATAACTTAATCAACTTGTATTGTATATTATGTAATCTTGAGATACCATAGACACGTATACAATGTTTCGACCTATCATGTCGACACATCTATATATATTTCGGAACAACCATAGACACTCTATATGTGAATGTTGGAGTTAGCTATACAGGGTTGAGGTTGATTCCAAAATATATATAGTTTGAGTTGTGATCAATACTGAGATACGTATACACTGGGTCGTGGAGTGATTCAAGATAATATTTATCGATTTATTTCTGTACATCTAACTGTGGACAACTAGTTATAGGTTACTAACGAGGACAGCTGACTTAATAAACTTAAAACATCAAAATATATTAAAAGTGTTGTAAATATATTTTGAACATACTTTGATATATATGTATATATTGTTATAGGTTTGTGAATCAACCAGTGGCCAAGTCTTACTTCCCGACGAAGTAAAAATCTGTGAAAGTGAGTTATAGTCCCACTTTTAAAATCTAATATTTTTGGGATGAGAATACATGCAGTTTTATAAATGATTTACAAAATAGACACAAGTACGTGAAACTACATTCTATGGTTGAATTATCGAAATTGAATATGCCCCTTTTTATTAAGTCTGGTAATCTAAGAATTAGGGAACAGACACCCTAATTGACGCGAATCCTAAAGATAGATCTATTGGGCCTAACAAACCCCATCCAAAGTACCGGATGCTCTAGTACTTCGAAATTTATATCATATCCGAAGGGTGTCCCGGAATGATGGGGATATTCTTATAAATGCATCTTGTTAATGTCGGTTACCAGGTGTTCACCATATGAATGATTTTTATCTCTATGTATGGGATGTGTATTGAAATATGAAATCTTGTGATCTATTATTATGATTTGATATATATAGGTTAAACCTATAACTCACCAACATTTTTGTTGACGTTTTAAGCATGTTTATTCTCAGGTGATTATTAAGAGCTTCCGCTGTCGCATACTTAAATAAGGACGAGATTTGGAGTCCATGCTTGTATGATATTGTGTAAAAACTACATTCAAGAAACTTATTTTGTTGTAACATATTTGTATTGTAAACCATTATGTAATGGTCGTGTGTAAACAGGATATTTTAGATTATCATTATTTGATAATCTAAGTAAAGCTTTTTTAAACCTTTATTGGTGAAATAAAGGTTATGGTTTGTTTTAAAATGTATGCAGTCTTTGAAAAACGTCTCATATAGAGGTCAAAACCTCGCAACGAAATCAATTAATATGGAACGTTTTTAATCAATAAGAACGGGACATTTCAGTTGGTATCCGAGCGTTGGTCTTAGAGAACCAGAATTTTGCATTAGTGTGTCTTATCGAGTTTGTTAGGATGCATTAGTGAGTCTGGACTTCGACCGTGTTTACTCGACAAATGATTGCTTAACAAATTTTGTTGGAAACTATATATTTTTAACATGTGAATATTATGTGATATATTAATCTCTTAACGCGTTTGATATTATGTGATAGATGTCTACCTCTAGAACAAGTCCCATTGACTCACCTAATAATAATGAAGAGTCAAATGTAAATTGGAATGATTCGTGGACTGATTCACAAGTTCCCGAAGAGGAACCAGAAGAAGTGTCGGAACCGGAAGAAGAATCGGAACCGGAAGAAGAATCGGAACCGGATGAAGAAATAGAACCGATGGGGGAAATAATAAAACGGTTAAGTAAAAGAAAATCCTCAACCAACCGACCAAGGTTAATTATGGTCAATGGTGTTTCCGCCAAGGAAGCAAAATATTGGGAGGATTACCAATTCTCCGATGAATCGGATTCCGACGAGAATTCCGATGATGTTATAGAAATTACCCCAACTGAATTTAAAAAGGCAAAAGAAAATAATAAGGGAAAGGGCATAAAAATAGAGAAATCTAATTCCAACCCCGATGAACTTTATATGTATCGTCAACCCCCGAAGTCCTTAAGTTGTAACAATGACCCGGAAACCTCTAAACCACCAGGTTTTTCTAAACCAATGTGGAAAACGACGGCTCGTATTAGGGGAACATCATATATCCCTAGAAACTTGGCAAAACGAACTAAAACCGAAGAAGAAGAAGAAACAAGCGAGTCGGAATAAGATAGTTGTATTCGTGTGGTGTAATATATGTAATATAGTGTGCTTATGATTTATGATATATGTAAAAATTGCTTGTATTAATAAGTATTTTTTTTATGAATCTAACTCTTGTCTATTTTACAGTATAAAAACACAAAATGGATAGACAACCCAATATTTTAAGAGACCTACCCGGAGACATGATTGATGAAATCTTGTCTAGAGTCGGTCAGAATTCTTCGGCACAACTATTTAAGGCGAGATCAGTTTGTAAGACATTCGAAGAACGTTCCAAGAATGCCGTGGTTTATAAAAGGCTTTCGTTCGAAAGATGGGGGATATCACATTGGGAAATCCATAAGTTACGATGTGTTTACTTTGACGCATATATTGCGGGGAACCCAAATGCTATTTTACGCAATGGGTTAAGAAATTATTTTGACTCAATATATCCGAATATTGGACTTCGTGATTTAGAAAAAGCGGCTAACATGCAACATAAAGAAGCATGTTATGCTTACGGATTAGTAATGTTCGCTTCTCACCAAAGTGAGAACAAGAACATCGGGCTACAACTATTAAACAAAACGTTCCCACAAGTGACGGAGTCGGTAATTGGGGTAAGAAATGAGGTTTTTAGATTGTTACGGGACTGTTGGACATTACGTAACCCTCGTCCCTTTGACGACGTTACAACACGCGGTCTTATCAACGGCCATAACGGTTATGTTCCACAAGACCAAGGATGGGAAGTAATCCTAGTAAAACCAGAATGCATGACTTGTTTCTGGACGTATGAATTACGTGTCTTTATTGCCTTTGCTGAACGACTTGTGTACTAGCTAGAATTATCTTCACAACCATCTTCTATCAAATTTATTGTGTGCTATATTTCATGCTATATGTAAAATAAGCGGTATTGTAAGTTTGTAAAATATTGTGTAAAAGTTTGAACGCGAAATATTATTATAATCAGTTTTTCATATAGAATTGTAGTAGTTGAATTGTATATTAGCTACTAAGTATGAACTTAACGGGTAGGTACTACCCGATTTAAACTTATAAAACGCTAATATGAAGAAAATGCTTTTATAAATGAGTTCATATTATGCTACGAAATACTATTAACTACTCTTAATATTCTGTATGATTAACTTGTTCCATTTGACTATTTTGAAGGAAATGGCACTGACTACTTGACACACCGTGAATATGAATGAAGAGGAATTTCGTACTTTTCTAGCTTCAAACATAGCCGCAGTACAGGCTGCACTACATACCAACAATAACCTTGGATCTAGCAGTACAGGAAATCGTGTAGGATGCACCTACAAAGAATTCACTGCCTGCAAACCTTTGGAATTTGATGGAACCGAAGGACCGATCGGATTGAAACGGTGGACCGAGAAGGTCGAATTGGTGTTTGCCATAAGTAAGTGTACTGAAGAGGACAAAGTGAGGTACGCTACGCATACCTTCACAGGTTCTGCGTTAACATGGTGGAATACCTATCTAGAGCAAGTGGGACAAGACGATGCGTACGCACTACCGTGGTCAGCATTCAAGCACTTGATGAACGAGAAGTACCGTCCCAGAACCGAGGTCAATAAGCTCAAGACAGAACTTAGAGGGTTATGAACCCAAGGATTTGATATTACCACGTGAAATGTCCCATTCTTATTGATTAAAAACGTTCCATATTAATTGATTTCGTTGCGGGGTTTTGACCTCTATATGAGACGTTTTTCAAAGACTGCATTCATTTTAAAACAAACCATAACCTTTATTTCATCAATAAAGGTTTAAAAAGCTTTACGTAGATTATCAAATAATGATAATCTAAAATATCCTGTTTACACACGACCATTACATAATGGTTTACAATACAAATATGTTACAACAAAATAAGTTTCTTGAATGCAGTTTTTACACAATATCATACAAGCATGGACTCCAAATCTCGTCCTTATTTAAGTATGCGACAACGGAAGCTCTTAATAATCACCTGAGAATAAACATGCTTAAAACGTCAACAAAAATGTTGGCGAGTTATAGGTTTAACCTATATATATCAAATCATAATAATAGACCACAAGATTTCATATTTCAATACACATCCCATACATAGAGATAAAAATCATTCATATGGTGAACACCTGGTAATCGACATTAACAAGATGCATATATAAGAATATCCCCATCATTCCGGGATACCCTTTGGATATGATATAAATTTCGAAGTACTAAAGCATCCGGTACTTTGGATGGGGTTTATTAGGCCCAATAGATCTATCTTTAGGATTCGCGTCAATTAGGGTGTCTGTTCCCTAATTCTTAGATTACCAGACTTAATAAAAAGGGGCATATTCGATTTCGATAATTCAACCATAGAATGTAGTTTCACATACTTGTGTCTATTTTGTAAATCATTTTTAAAACCTGCATGTATTCTCATCCCAAAAATATTAGATTTTAAAAGTGGGACTATAACTCACTTTCACAGATTTTTATTTCGTCGGGAAGTAAGACTTGGCCACTGGTTGATTCACGAACCTATAACAATATATACATATATATCAAAGTATGTTCAAAATATATTTACAACACTTTTAATATATTTTGATGTTTTAAGTTTATTAAGTCAGCTGTTCTCGTTAGTAACCTACAACTAGTTGTCCACTGTTAGATGTACAGAAATAAATCGATAAATATTATCTTGAATCAATCCACGACCCAGTGTATACGTATCTCAGTATTGATCACAACTCAAACTATATATATTTTGGAATCAACCTCAACCCTGTATAGCTAACTCCAACATTCACATATAGAGTGTTTATGGTTGTTCCGAAATATATATAGATGTGTCGACATGATAGGTCGAAACATTGTATACGTGTATATGGTATCTCAAGATTACATAATATACAATACAAGTTGATTAAGTTATGGTTGGAATAGATTTGTTACCAATTTTCACGTAGCTAAAATGAGAAAAATTATCCAATCTTGTTTTACCCATAACTTCTTCATTTTAAATCCGTTTTGAGTGAATCAAGTTGCTATGGTTTCATATTGAACTCTATTTTATGAATCTAAACAGAAAAAGTATAGGTTTATAGTCGGAAAAATAAGTTACAAGTCGTTTTTGTAAAGGTAGTCATTTCAGTCGAAAGAACGACGTCTAGATGACCATTTTAGAAAACATACTTTCACTTTGAGTTTAACCATAATTTTTGGATATAGTTTCATGTTCATAATAAAAATAATTTTCTCAGAATAACAACTTTTAAATCAAAGTTTATCATAGTTTTTAATTAACTAACCCAAAACAGCCCGCGGTGTTACTACGACGGCGTAAATCCGGTTTTACGGTGTTTTTCGTGTTTCCAGGTTTTAAATCATTAAGTTAGCATATCATATAGATATAGAACATGTGTTTAGTTGATTTTAAAAGTCAAGTTAGAAGGATTAACTTTTATTTGCGAACAAGTTTAGAATTAACTAAACTATGTTCTAGTGATTACAAGTTTAAACCTTCGAATAAGATAGCTTTATATGTATGAATCGAATGATGTTATGAACATCATTACTACCTTAAGTTCCTTGGATAAACCTACTGGAAAAGAGAAAAATGGATCGAGCTTCAACGGATCCTTGGATGGCTCGAAGTTCTTGAAGCAGAATCATGACACGAAAACAAGTTCAAGTAAGATCATCACTTGAAATAAGATTGTTATAGTTATAGAAATTGAACCAAAGTTTGAATATGATTATTACCATGTATTAGAATGATAACCTACTGTAATAAACAAAGATTTCTTGAGGTTGGATGATCACCTTACAAGATTGGAAGTGAGCTAGCAAACTTGAAAGTATTCTTGATTTTATGTAACTAGAACTTGTAGAATATATGAAGAACACTTAGAACTTGAAGATAGAACTTGAGAGAGATCAATTAGATAAAGAAAATTGAAGAATGAAAGTGTTTATAGGTGTTTTTGGTCGTTGGTGTATGGATTAGATATAAAGGATATGTAATTTTGTTTTCATGTAAATAAGTCATGAATGATTACTCATATTTTTGTAATTTTATGAGATATTTCATGCTAGTTGCCAAATGATGGTTCCCACATGTGTTAGGTAACTCACATGGGCTGCTAAGAGCTGATAATTGGAGTGTATATACCAATAGTACATACATCTAAAAGCTGTGTATTGTACGAGTACGAATATGGGTGCATACGAGTAGAATTGTTGATGAAACTGAACGAGGATGTAATTGTAAGCATTTTTGTTAAGTAGAAGTATTTTGATAAGTGTATTGAAGTCTTTCAAAAGTGTATAAATACATATTAAAACACTACATGTATATACATTTTAACTGAGTCGTTAAGTCATCGTTAGTCGTTACATGTAAGTGTTGTTTTGAAACCTTTAGGTTAACGATCTTGTTAAATGTTGTTAACCCAATGTTTATAATATCAAATGAGATTTTAAATTATTATATTATCATGATATTATCATGTATGAATATCTCTTAATATGATATATATACATTAAATGTCTTTACAACGATAATCGTTACATATATGTCTCGTTTAAAAATCATTAAGTTAGTAGTCTTGTTTTTACATATGTAGTTCATTGTTAATATACTTAATGATATGTTTACTTATCATAGTATCATGTTAACTATATATATATATATATATATATATATATATATATATATATATATATATATATATATATATATATATATCCATATATATGTCATCATATAGTTTTTACAAGTTTTAACGTTCGTGAATCACCGGTCAACTTGGGTGGTCAATTGTCTATAAGAAACATATTTCAATTAATCAAGTCTTAATAAGTTTGATTGCTTAACATATTGGAAATATTTAATCATGTAAATATCAATCTCAATTAATATATATAAACATGGAAAAGTTCGGGTCACTACACCACGTACGAAAGACGATTCACAGAATTGTGCCTATTGTGTCCGGGAGCATTCGAAGATGAGGAAGAGAAGATCGACGCATTTGTGAAAGGATTACCGGAAAGAATCCAAGAAGATATAAGTTCACACGAGCCCGCCTCCATACAACAGGCATGTAGAATGGCTCACAAACTTGTGAACCAGATTGAAGAAATAATTAAAGAACAGACTGCTGAAGAGGCCAATGTGAAGCAAGTCAAAAGAAAGTGGGAGGAAAACAGTGATAAGAATCACCAATACAACAACAACAGCAATTACAACAATAATCGCAACAATTATCCCAACAATCGCAACATCAATCGCAACTACAACAAACTGCCCAACAACAACAACAACAACAACAACAACAGCAACTACAACAATCATCCCAACAACAATAATAACCGCAACAACAACAACAATCAGAAGCAACTATGCCAAAGGTGTGAAAAGTATCACTCGGGGTTCTGCACCAAATTTTGCAACAAGTGTAAAAGAAATGGTCATAGCGCGGCGAAGTGTGAGGTCTACGGACCAGGGGTTAATAGAACGAAAGGAACAAATGGTGTCGGAATGAGTAATGGCGGAGCAAGTAGTGTTGGAGCAAGTTATGCCAATGTAGTTTGTTATAAATGTGGAAAACCGGGCCACATTATTAGAAATTACCCGAACCAGGAGAACACGAATGGACAAGGCCGCGGAAGAGTTTTCAATATTAATGCGGCAGAGGCACAGGAAGACCCGGAGCTTGTTACGGGTACGTTTCTTATTGACAATAAATCTGCTTACGTTTTATTTGATTCGGGTGCGGATAGAAGCTATATGAGTAGAGATTTTTGTGCTAAATTAAGTTGTCCATTGACGCCTTTGGATAGTAAATTTTTACTCGAATTAGCAAATGGTAAATTAATTTCAGCAGATAATATATGTCGGAATCGAGAAATTAAACTGGTTAGCGAAACATTTAAGATTGATTTGATACCAGTAGAGTTAGGGAGTTTTGATGTGATAATCGGTATGGACTGGTTGAAAGAAGTGAAAGCAGAGATCGTTTGTTACAAAAATGCAATTCGCATTATACGAGAAAAAGGAAAACCCTTAATGGTGTACGGAGAAAAGGGCAACACGAAGCTACATCTTATTAGTAATTTGAAGGCACAAAAACTAATAAGAAAAGGTTGCTATGCTGTTCTAGCACACGTCGAGAAAGTACAAACTGAAGAAAAGAGCATCAATGATGTTCCCATTGCAAAAGAATTTCCCGATGTATTTCCGAAAGAATTACCGAGATTACCCCCACATCTATCCGTTGAATTTCAAATAGATCTTGTACCAGGAGCTGCACCAATAGCTCGTGCTCCTTACAGACTCGCACCCAACGAGATGAAAGAACTGCAAAGCCAATTACAAGAACTTTTAGAGCGTGATTTCATTCGACCAAGCACATCACCGTGGGGAACTCCTGTTTTGTTTGTCAAGAAGAAAGATGGTACATTCAGGTTGTGTATCGACTACCAAGAGTTGAACAAACTTACCATCAAGAACCGCTACCCACTACCAAGAATCGACGACTTATTTGATCAACTACAAGGCTCGTCTATTTATTCAAAGATTGACTTACGTTCCGGGTATCATCAAATGCGGGTGAAAGAAGATGATATTCCAAAGACTGCTTTCAGAACACGTTACGGTCATTACGAGTTTATGGTCATGCCGTTTGGTTTAACTAATGCACCAGCTGTGTTCATGGACCTTATGAACCGAGTGTGTGGACCATACCTTGACAAGTTTGTCATTGTTTTCATTGATGACATACTTATTTACTCAAAGAATGACCAAGAAATCGGTGAACATTTGAGAAAGGTGTTAGAAGTATTGAGGAAGGAAGAATTGTACGCTAAGTTTTCAAAGTGTGCATTTTGGTTGGAAGAAGTTCAATTCCTCGGTCACATAGTGAACAAAGAAGGTATTAAGGTGGATCCGGCAAAGATAGAAACTGTTGAAAAGTGGGAAACCCCGAAAACTCCGAAACACATACGCCAGTTTTTAGGACTAGCTGGTTACTACAGAAGGTTCATCCAAGACTTTTCCAGAATAGCAAAACCCTTGACTGCATTAACGCATAAAGGAAAGAAATTTGAATGGAATGATGAACAAGAAAAAGCGTTTCAGTTATTGAAGAAAAAGCTAACTACGGCACCTATATTGTCATTGCCTGAAGGGAATGATGATTTTGTGATTTATTGTGATGCATCAAAGCAAGGTCTCGGTTGTGTATTAATGCAACGAACGAAGGTGATTGCTTATGCATCTAGACAATTGAAGATTCACGAACAAAATTATACGACGCATGATTTGGAATTAGGCGCGGTTGTTTTTGCATTAAAGACTTGGAGGCACTACTTATATGGGGTCAAAAGTATTATATATACCGACCACAAAAGTCTTCAACACATATTTAATCAGAAACAACTGAATATGAGGCAGCGTAGGTGGATTGAATTGTTGAATGATTACGACTTTGAGATTCGTTACCACCTGGGGAAGGCAAATGTGGTAGCCGATGCCTTGAGTAGGAAAGACAGAGAACCCATTCGAGTAAAATCTATGAATATAATGATTCATAATAACCTTACTACTCAAATAAAGGAGGTGCAACAAGGAGTTTTAAAAGAGGGAAATTTAAAGGATGAAATACCCAAAGGATCGGAGAAGCATCTTAATATTCGGGAAGACGGAACCCGGTATAGGGCTGAAAGGATTTGGGTACCAAAATTTGGAGATATGAGAGAAATGGTACTTAGAGAAGCTCATAAAACCAGATACTCAATACATCCTGGAACGGGGAAGATGTACAAGAATCTCAAAAAACATTTTTGGTGGCCGGGTATGAAAGCCGATGTTGCTAAATATGTAGGAGAATGTTTGACGTGTTCTAAGGTCAAAGCTAAGCATCAGAAACCATCAGGTCTACTTCAATAACCCGAAATCCCGGAATGGAAATGGGAAAACATTACCATAGATTTCATCACTAAATTGCCAAGGACTGCAAGTGGTTTTGATACTATTTGGGTAATAGTTGATCGTCTCACCAAATCAGCACAATTCCTGCCAATAAGAGAAGATGACAAGATGGAGAAGTTAGCACGACTGTATTTGAAGGAAGTCATCTCCAGACATGGAATACCAATCTCTATTATCTCTGATAGGGATGGCAGATTTATTTCAAGATTCTGGCAGACATTACAGCAAGCATTAGGAACTCGTCTAGACACGAGTACTGCCTATCATCCACAAACTGATGGGCAGAGCGAAAGGACGATACAAATGCTTGAAGACATGCTACGAGTATGTGTTATTGATTTCAGAAACAGTTGGGATCGACATCTACCGTTAGCAGAATTTTCCTACAACAACAGCTACCATTCAAGCATTGAGATGGCGCCGTTTGAAGCACTTTATGGTAGAAAGTGCAGGTCTCCGATTTGTTGGAGTGAAGTGGGGGATAGACAGATTACGGGTCCGGAGATTATACAAGAAACTACCGAGAAGATCATCCAAATTCAACAACGGTTGAAAACCGCCCAAAGTCGACAAAAGAGCTACGCTGACATTAAAAGAAAAGATATAGAATTTGAAATTGGAGAGATGGTCATGCTTAAATTTGCACCTTGGAAAGGCGTTGTTCGATTTGGTAAACGAGGGAAATTAAATCCAAGGTATATTGGACCATTCAAGATTATTGATCGTGTCGGACCAGTAGCTTACCGACTTGAGTTACCTCAACAACTCGCGGCTGTACATAACACTTTCCACGTCTTGAATTTGAAGAAATGTTTTGCTAAAGAAGATCTCACTATTCCGTTAGATGAAATCCAAATCAACGAAAAACTTCAATTCATCGAAGAACCCGTCGAAATAATGGATCGTGAGGTTAAAAGACTTAAGCAAAACAAGATACCAATTGTTAAGGTTCGATGGAATGCTCGTAGAGGACCCGAGTTCACATGGGAGCATGAAGATCAGATGAAGAAGAAATACCCGCATCTATTTTCAGAAGATTCGTCAACACCTTCAACAGCTTAAAATTTCGGGACGAAATTTATTTAACGCGTAGGTACTGTAGTGACCCGAACTTTTCCATGTATATATATATTAATTGAGATTGATATTTACATGATTAAATGTTTCCAACATGTTAAGCAATCAAACTTGTTAAGACTTGATTAATTGAAATATGTTTCATATAGACAATTGACCACCCAAGTTGACCGGTGATTCACGAACGTTAAAACTTATAAAAACTATATGATGACATATATATGGATATATATATATAGTTACCATGATACTATGATAAGTAAACATATCATTAAGTATATTAACAATAAACTACATATGTAAAAACAAGACTACTAACTTAATGATTTTTAAACGAGACATATATGTAACGATTATCGTTGTAAAGACATTTAATGTATATATATCATATTAAGAGATATTCATACATGATAATATCATGATAATATAATAATTTAAAATCTCATTTGATATTATAAACATTGGTTTAACAACATTTAACAAGATCGTTAACCTAAAGGTTTCAAAACAACACTTACATGTAATGACTAACGATGACTTAACGACTCAGTTAAAATGTATATACATGTAGTGTTTTAATATGTATTTATACAATTTTGAAAGACTTCAATACACTTATCAAAATACTTCTACTTAACAAAAATGCTTACAATTACATCCTCTTTCAGTTTCATCAACAATTCTACTCTTATGCACCCGTATTCGTACTCGTACAATACACAGCTTTTGGATGTATGTACTATTGGTATATACACTCCAATGATCAGCTCTTAGCAGCCCATGTGAGTCACCTAACACATGTGGGAACCATCATTTGGCAACTAGCATGAAATATCTCATAAAATTACAAAAATATGAGTAATCATTCATGACTTATTTACATGAAAACAAAATTACATATCCTTTATATCTAATCCATACACCAACGACCAAAAACACCTACAAACACTTTCATTCTTTAATTTTCTTCATCTAATTGATCTCTCTCAAGTTCTATCTTCAAGTTCTAAGTGTTCTTCATAAATTCTACAAGTTCTAGTTACATAAAATCAAGAATACTTTCAAGTTTGCTAGCTCACTTCCAATCTTGTAAGGTGATCATCCAACCTCAAGAAATCTTTGTTTCTTACAGTAGGTTATCATTCTAATACAAGGTAATAATCATATTCAAACTTTGGTTCAATTTCTATAACTATAACAATCTTATTTCAAGTGATGATCTTACTTGAACTTGTTTTCGTGTCATGATTCTTCTTCAAGAACTTCGAGCCATCCAAGGATCGGTTGAAGCTAGATCCATTTTTCTATTTTCCAGTAGGTTTATCCAAGGAACTTAAGGTAGTAATGATGTTCATAACATCATTCGATTCATACATATAAAGCTATCTTATTCGAAGGTTTAAACTTGTAATCACTAGAACATAGTTTAGTTAATTCTAAACTTGTTCGCAAACAAAAGTTAATCCTTCTAACTTGACTTTTAAAATCAACTAAACACATGTTATATATCTATATGATATGCTAACTTAATGATTTAAAACCTGGAAACACGAAAAACACCGTAAAACCGGATTTACGCCGTCGTAGTAACACCGCGGGCTGTTTTGGGTTAGTTAATTAAAAACTATGATAAACTTTGATTTAAAAGTTGTTATTCTGAGAAAATGATTTTTATTATGAACATGAAACTATATCCAAAAATTATGGTTAAACTCAAAGTGGAAGTATGTTTTCTAAAATGGTCATCTAGACGTCGTTTTTTCTACTGAAATGACTACCTTTACAAAAACGACTTGTAACTTATTTTTCTGACTATAAACCTATACATTTTCTGTTTAGATTCATAAAATAGAGTTCAATATGAAACCATAGCAATTTGATTCACTCAAAACGGATTTAAAATGAAGAAGTTACGGGTAAAATAAGATTGGATAATTTTTCACATTTTAGCTACATGAAAATTGTTAACAAATCTATTCCAACCATAACTTAATCAACTTGTATTGTATATTATGTAATCTTGAGATACCATAGACACGTATACAATGTTTTGACCTATCATGTCGACACATCTATATATATTTCGGAACAACCATAGACACTCTATATGTGAATGTTGGAGTTAGCTATACAGGGTTGAGGTTGATTCCAAAATATATATAGTTTGAGTTGTGATCAATACTGAGATACATATACACTGGGTCGTGGATTGATTCAAGATAATATTTATCGATTTATTTCTGTACATCTAACTGTGGACAACTAGTTGTAGGTTACTAACGAGGACAACTGACTTAATAAACTTAAAACATCAAAATATATTAAAAGTGTTGTAAATATATTTTGAACATACTTTGATATATATGTATATATTGTTATAGGTTTGTGAATCAACCAGTGGCCAAGTCTTACTTCCCGACGAAGTAAAAATCTGTGAAAGTGAGTTATAGTCCCACTTTTAAAATCTAATATTTTTGGGATGAGAATACATGCAGTTTTATAAATGATTTACAAAATAGACACAAGTACGTGAAACTACATTCTATGGTTGAATTATCGAAATTGAATATGCCCCTTTTTATTAAGTCTGGTAATCTAAGAATTAGGGAACAGACACCCTAATTGACGCGAATCCTAAAGATAGATCTATTGGGCCTAACAAACCCCATCTAAAGTACCAGATGCTTTAGTACTTCGAAATTTATATCATATCCGAAGGGTGTCCCGGAATGATGGGGATATTCTTATAAATGCATCTTGTTAATGTCAGTTACCAGGTGTTCACCATATGAATGATTTTTATCTCTATGTATGGGATGTGTATTGAAATATGAAATCTTGTGGTCTATTATTATGATTTGATATATATAGGTTAAACCTATAACTCACCAACATTTTTGTTGACGTTTTAAGCATGTTTATTCTCAGGTGATTATTAAGAGCTTCCGCTGTCGCATACTTAAATAAGGACGAGATTTGGAGTCCATGCTTGTATGATATTGTGTAAAAACTACATTCAAGAAACTTATTTTGTTGTAACATATTTGTATTGTAAACCATTATGTAATGGTCGTGTGTAAACAGGATATTTTAGATTATCATTATTTGATAATCTAAGTAAAGCTTTTTTAAACCTTTATTGATGAAATAAAGGTTATGGTTTGTTTTAAAATGTATGCAGTCTTTGAAAAACGTCTCATATAGAGGTCAAAACCTCGCAACGAAATCAATTAATATGGAACGTTTTTAATCAATAAGAACGGGACATTTCACTTAATGACTGATCAAACCTCTTATTTGTTTGGGTTTGAGATGTAATAAATTGTGTTTGAGATTCCATTAGTTTTGCCATCATTTCTTCCATATTTGACTTTTTCTCTTCGGTTTGTTGTGGTGGTTTATACAAGCCAGGTCTTTGTTGATTGAAAGTGTTGTTTTGAGTTGGTTGGTTATTCAGACCTTGTTGGTTGTACGAGTTATTGTTGGGTCCATTTGGATTGTAAAGAATGTTTTGATTTCGATTGAAGTTTGGCCTTGGCGGTTGATAATTATTTTGATAATTATTTCCCGGCCTTTGGTTCATGTAGGAAACATTCTCACGTTGTTACATCATTTGTTCATTGTGACAATCTTTCGTTAAGTGTGGTCCACCGCATTGCTCACAACTGATTCGTATTGCGTGAATATCTTTAGTCATCTTTTCCATTCGTCTCTCGAAAGCATCTATTTTTGCGGAAACGGAATCAAAGTCATGGCTAGAATCGGCTCTAGCCGCTTTAGATGATCGAAAAATATCTTTTTCTTGGTGCCACTCATGCGAGTGGGAGGCAGTGTTATCAATAATTTTGTAAGCTTCAGTTGCGGTTTTCTTCATAATGAAACCACCAGCTGTTATGTCGATGTCTTTTCGTGTAGCAACGTCGACACCTTGGTAGAATATTTGTACTATTTGATAAGTGTCTAAACCATGTTGCGGACATCCTCTCAACAACTTTCCAAATCTTGTCCACGTCTCATATAATGTTTCATTTGGCTTTTGTGCGAACGTAACAATTTCTCCTTGAAGTCTCACGGCTTTAGATGCCGGAAAGAATTGTTTAAGAAAATTTTCAACTAAGACATCCCATGTGTCAATCGCCCCTCCAGGTAACGATTCTAACCAATCTTTGGCTTCTCCCTTTAAAGTCCAGGGAAATAACATGAGATAGATCTGTTCATCCTCAACTTCTCTGATTTTGAATAGAGTACAGATCCTATTAAAGGTTTGAAGATGTTTATTTGGATCTTCTTTTGGCGTACCACTATATTGGCATTGATTAGTTACCATGTGTAGAATTTGTCCTTTGATTTCATAATCTGGCGCATTAATGTCTGGCTTAATAATGGCGTGACCTTGGCCAGTGCGTGTAGCTCTCATTCGGTCTTTCATACTTAAAGGTTCCAGATTTTCCATGATTGAATTTGTTGAATCTGAATCACTAAGGGATTCTGATTTAATGGTTTCTTCCTCGACAATCTCTGGATGAATGATTAGTGGTTCAGGAGGAATGATTAGTGGTTCAGGATCTCTGAATTGTCCCTGAATATCCTCCGGATTCTCAATTGTGAGGTCTGGTTCAAAAAATGGATTATCAGAAATTTGAATTGGAGTACTTGGTCAACTAGATGACGATTCTAAAGAAAAATCAACGGCGACAATGTTGGCTAGATGTCTTGATCGAGTTACAGGTGGTGAACGTTTTGCTCGGTGCATTCACAGAATATCCTATTAGTTATAAAAGATAAAAATTATATAAGTTATCTAATTAATAGACTTTTCTGATTTTGCTCACGTTTCGAATAGCCAATAGATGCAGCAGATAGCCAGGACCCTTTAAATCGGAAGCCCACAACTCGCCACTAACAAATCCAACTATTACTACGAACCAGAAAATTTTGGATGTCTATCAATTTAACCACTTAAAATAATTTTTCGTCGAAATTTTGAAATAAAAATCTATGTCCTAAAAACTAGAGCGTCGAGAAATAAGAAAGAAAAATGTAGCGCGTCGAAAAATATCGAAAAATAAAAGGTTGAAAAATAAGAAAATTGTAGCGCGTCGAAAATTAAAATGGGATTCTAAACGAAAAACGGGAATTACTTAAAAGGATACTAAAATTTTAACACGGCGTCGCGAAATTTTAAGGCACCTAAATTTTAGTCTAAAGAAAAAGCACTTAAGGAATTTTACGGCAAAGCCTAAAAATCTAAAAGTATAAAAATAATTATGGAAAAACTAAACTTAACACTAAAAGTTGTAACTAGAGTCTAAAAATCTAAAGGTAATAAAACTTAAATTTTTTTTTTTTAATTTTATAGACAAAATCTTAAAAATATATATTTTTTTATTTTTTTTAATTTTTTTAAATTATTATTTTATTTTATTTTCTTTACGTTTTAATTTTTTTTAAAAAATTTTTTTTTATATTTTTTTTAAAAAATTTTATTATTTTATTTTTAAAAAAAGAGATTTTTTTTATTATTATTTTTTAAATTTTTTTTAACTTAAAAAAAGTAGAAAAGCAAAAACTATTTAATTGTTTTTTTTAATTCATTTACTATTCATTAAATAGTAAATGAAACGAAATTAATTAATTTACTATTCACATGAAAGCTACATGATTGAAATTATTAATTATAAGTTACATAATATACCCCTAAAGTATTTAATAAATACGACTTTTTAAAACTTTACGATTCAAATTTAATTCAAAATTATTATTATATTATTATATTTATTAAATTATTATATTTAAATTAATATATCTTTAATCAGTCAAAAACTAAAAAAAAAAAAAACTTAAATACCCCGTGAAGACACAAAAAGTGTCCCCGGCAGCGGCGCCAAAAAACTTGATGTGTTCTAGAGGGTGTGTATGAAACGGCTATCCGTTTTATATTTATTTACTACAGGAAATCACCTAAATTAAACTAAAACACAAAAGGCAAGTATACTTATCGTGTAATAATATAGCTAAGGTAAAGTCCGGGAGGTAAATCCGTGGACACTATTATTGGGTGTCTTACTAGGTCAAATTAGTTAATTAAGTAGTTAAACTAGATTTAGTAATATATAGTAATTATAGGTAACTTTGGGGGGACTTACAGTTTAATGACCGGTTTGTCGATTTTGAGACTTATATCACAGTTAAAACCTAATGCAAAATATTAAATATAAATATAACTTATTTTAAAGAGTAAAGTAAATGACAACAAATAAAAGTGCAATAATTAAAAATATAAATAAAGTGTAAAAATAAAAGTGCGATAATTTAAAGTACGGTAAATAAAATGACGATAAATGAAAGTATGATGAGATATAAAATAAAGGAATTATGCTTATTTAAACTTCCGTAATCATGATGTTTGACGTTTTGATTTTAATTTATTACCATGGGTTAATTGTCCTTTGTCCTGGATTATTCGATACGTCTATCTGGTTTTTGTCCATAACAGTCCATCGGTTATAATTATAAAATGCGAGTATCCTCGTCAAATTACCCTTATACCCGAAGTCAAATATTCCAACTAATTGAGGACTTAAACTGTAACAAGGTTTTAATACTTTGTTAACAATTACACCAATTTTTCTTGTATGTAATTCACCCCTGTTTTAATGAGTCCATTGACTATTAATCCATCCCCGTGTCCGGTCAAATGAACAATTATTAGTACTTATAAATATCCCGCCCATCGTATCCGATCGAGTGTATGTGGTTATTTATAGATACGTTAAATTGAAAATCTTTATATTAAATTAACGAACTATCATTCAGTTAAATAAATATAAAGCCCATTAATAGCCCATAGTCTAATTTTCACAAGTGTCAGTCTTTTGTTCAAACCCCAATTATGGTCCAAAGCCCAATTACCCAATCTTAATATTTAGCCCAACATCACGATTACTTCGGCTTAAATAAGCATAATAATAACTTAGTTACGAGACATTAATTTAAAAAGGAAGAACATAACTTACAATGATTATTTATAGCGTAGCGTTACACGGACATACTTTCGATTTAAAACCCGTAAAACATTCTTACAATAACCCAATTATTATTAAACTTAAATTAAAATTATAATTATAAAATATAAATATATATGTATATGATATGAGAAAGGAAAAGAAAAATGTGTAGTGTCTTCATTACTCCGTACCTTGCTTTTATAGGCAAATGATTGATACTATTGTAGGTGGAATGTTAGCTGGCTACCATTCAAAGTTGAATCAACAATATCTCGTTGCGAATTATTGATTTGAAATTTTCATGTATGACCCTTTAACTATGCTCAATTAATAACTTTTTATTATTTATTATTATTCTTATTATGAATTATTTAAATATTATATTATATTCTTGTGCATAGTTGACTTGTACTTTCAGCTAGCGTTGAAAGTTGGTTCATGTCTCGGTTCCAGATTTTCGAACGCCTTTTTGTATAATTTTATATCTTGTACTTTGTGTTTTGCGGCTTGTACTTTTGTAATTTTGAGACGTTTCTCATCAATAAATTGAACCACTTGAATTGTACTTTGTACTTTTTAGCTTTTTGGTCATTTGCGTCTTCAAATCGTCGAATCTGTCTTTTGTCTTCACCTTTTATTATTTAAACGATAATTACTTGAAATTAGAACAATTGCAACTAAAAGCTTGTCTTTCTTGAAGGATAATGCTATGAAATATATGTTCGTTTTTAGCATTATCAAATATTCCCACACTTGAGCGTTGCTTTTCCTCAAGCAATATAGAACTTGAATATAACTTTACCAGAATCACTTCTTTATTCTTCACACTTTGTACATCAGTGATTTCAATATGGCGGTATGAACAATGATAGTAACGATGTGGTTTACAGTCCCACATGACTATGAAAATTTAGATCCTTTAAGGAAATCGGATCTTTATAAAAACATTTGATCTTTTGAAAATTCAATCTAGCTTTTACCCTAGATAAGTTTTCCGGAATAACCCTTCACCGGTGTTTACAAATTGTTTTTGTGGGTTTTGTGGGTTTCAGATTTGAAAATTTTAGCTCAAAATTTATGGTTTTGTGTCACCCACTTGCTAACCTTGTATTAGGAAAGCAACACATCCAGTGTACTTGCTCCGTATATTACCTTTCGGTAAACTACCGTCCAGTTGTAAAGGAAAACGTTGACATAGCAACTGTTAAGGCAATGTCCCGTGACATGCTTTTGATTATGGTCTATATCGTGTTGGATGCAATTACTATCTTTTGTAGGAGCAATAGTAAAGATCACCCTATAGTTTTTCGGTCTGGCACAAGGTCCTGTCTTTGACCATGCTATGCAACCATTTCATAATATATCCAATTATAATTGACTTAATAATAATCTTGATGAACTCAACGACTCGAATGCAACATCTTTTGAAATATGTCATGAATGACTCCAAGTAATATCTCTAATATGAGCAAATGCACAGCGGAAGATTTCTTTCATACCTGAGAATAAACATGCTTTCAAGTGTCAACCAAAAGGTTGGTGAGTTCATTAGTTTATCATAATCATTCATTTTCATCATTTTAATAGACCACAAGATTTTCAGATATTTAATTGTACACGTAACCCGAGTACATAATAACACGCGTAACCCGCGAATTAAAAATCATTCATATGGTGAACGCTTGATAACCGACTTAACTTTAATGCATAGAATATCCCCAAACAGAACCTCTCGTCTGTATAATAATAATAATCTCGAAGTACTAAAGCATCCGTACCCCGGATGGGACTTGTCGAGGTCCATAGATCTATCTTTAGGATTCGCGTCGATTAGGGGCCATACCCGTTTCCTAATCATTAGGTTACCAAGCTAAAAAGGGGTGATATTCAATATTCATAATCCAGCCATAGAATGTAGTTTTTGATCACTTGTGTCTATTTCGTAAAACATTAATAAAATCAGCGCATGTATTCTCAGTCCCAAAAAATATATATAAAAAGGGAGTAATGAAACTCACCATACTGTATTTCATAGTAAAAATACATATTACGTCATTGAATAAGTGCAAGGTTGACCTCGGATTCACGAACCTATTTCATGTATATATATTAATACATATAATTGAAGTCATATAAATTTATGTATTATTATTAATATAACTGTTAGTTTTAGAAATTCATGTGTTTCATTATTAAATTAAGTATATTTTTAGATAACTTCTTTTTATATTAATAATATTAATAGTAATATTGATAATAATAATAATAATAATAATAATAATAATAATAATAATAATAATAATAATAATAATAATAATAATAATAATAATAATAATAATAATAATATAGTTGTAATAATAATAATGGTAAAAGTAATAATAATGATAGTAATAATATTAAAAATGATAAAGATATTAATAATAATGTTAATACTAATAGTAATAATATTAACATTTATTTTAATAACTATAATGATAATGATGATAAAAATAATAATGATAAGTAATTAAATAAATAGCTACCTCAATAGAGTAATCCTAAAAAAAAATGTCCAAGCTCAGGCTTGAACCCGCGAGCTCCCGCTTACCCCCAAACACTCTAAACCATCTGAGCTAATTTGTATTTCTGATTTAATCCGGATTGAAATTTATATAACCCTTCTCTTGGTCCGTCTTCCTTCTCCGCAGTAAAAAATAAAATAAAACACTATCCTGCAGCAGCCTGGATTCGAACTTAGGACCCCTTGGTTAAGAAATACAACTTTTAACCATTGCTCTGCTACTTGTTTTCTGTTTCCATTCCTAAACAAAATCCTTTAAATCCCTATTTATCATCTTCTTTTTTTTATCTCATCACCATCATTATCTTAACATTTACCAGTATCCTCATTATCATAATTAGATAATATTATTATCTCATAACCCTAATTTTATCATAATCATAAAACCGAGCATCATCATTCTCATACTTAACCATCATCATCTAACCGTCATTTATCATTATAATCCAATCATCTTTTTCATAAACTCATCATCATATCATATTCATCCTCATCGTTAAAATATATCATCATCATTAAAACTGTCCTCATCAATCATCATCATCATACTACTATCGTAAATTTTGATCAGACAAGGGATAGGAAGTTCGAAACGTATCAGATAGGTTTTTTTTATATATGGAACTGCAGTGTACTACCGGCCCAACTACAATTATGGCAGCCCAATCAAAAGGTGAATAACTATTTTATGGCCCAAGAGCATGATCAAGTCTCGGTAAAAAAAGAAACCGATTTAATAGTCCATTAAGCAATTTAGTAAACCAACTAAATGTTTGTATGGCCTATTTAGTTTCCACCAGGTGCTTCGACTGTATATAAACAAATACATGTGGTGGTTATATTTAAAGGTGTCCCTATCACTTTGAATTTTGAAACGAAAAAATGAGCTGTACAATGAATCAAATGCATCGATAATAATTGATATCCTCATTATTACTTAATAAAATAAAGAACCATGATTTTGGTTTTTAATCTTGGTCGGTCATGATTTGAAAATTGTCCCACCAAAAAGTGATAATACGCCAACTTTTTCTATATAACCAAGTTGTCGAAAAAAAAATTAAACTAGAAAGTTGTAAACCTAACATACCTCTCTTTCATCCGTTAAAATGTTTAGAGCTTGTGTGTTGTAAATTTTGAATAAGGATTGAGAACAGAAAGATGGCAAATAGCAATAGTTCGAAGGTTGTTTGTTGGTGGTTTAAAGAAACAGAAATTAGCAGCGTAGCAGCAGTACAATAACTCGATGGTTTGTGTTGAACTTGACAAGAAAACGTGAAGCTGAAATAGCAGATTAATAAAGTTGCAGTGGTTGGTGATTGTGTAACTCTCGGTTTACAGCAGTATGTGAGAGCAATTGCAGCTGTTATAAGAGGAATTAGAAGTGAGAGAGAGAGAGAGAGAGAGAGTCAAGGTGGCGGTTTAGGTTGTCTTTGGGTGATCAAGTGTGGTGGGTGTTTGGGTCACAGTTTACACAACCAAAAGGAAAATGGTGGCTATCAAAGTCGATTATAAAGATTGCAGGTTGTTGATCCTATTTAGTCGAGTATGTAAGGTGTATCTACATAGAGAAAGAGTAATACTTATGTTGATTTAATCAGGGAAGATGTCGACAAGGAGAATCAAATCAAGTAGAAGAATACAAATAAAAATGTAGAAAGCAGATCATGATATATAACAACTCGTACGATTTTTCTGTTTGATTTTATTTTCTACATTCCAGTATCAATTATATAGAATGTAAATGTTATTAAACAGCACTAAGATTCGATTTACATTTTGTTTTGTAGCTTGATTTGCTCGACATATCAATATTCTGTCAGAACTTAAATAAATAAATATAGGCGGCTATAACTAAAATTGTTGGGATCTTATGATTGAATTCCTAATTGGTACTATTTAGGAGACATAAAGCAAATTCTAATACAGTTTGATGGTGATGCAAAACAAACTTGGTTCTGTAAACGTACATATGATCTTTTATATTTATAATTATAATTAATAATTAATTTAACATTTTTTTAATAATATTAATAATATAATTAATCATAATAATATTAATATTATCAATAATACTAAAAATGATATTAATAATATTATTAATGATAAATGTAATAAATTTTATTATTTTCTCCTAACTATAATAAATAATCATAATAATAATCAAAATTCTAATAATACTGACATTAATAATATTATTAGTGATACTAAGAATAATAATAATAATACTAATTTGTTATTATTATGATAATAATAATAATAACAACAATCTAACAATTTATACATATTAAATTTCATATCTTCATATTATATATTAATAATATAAATAATAATATTACTACCAATATTGATATTAATAGTAATAGTAATAATAATATTGATGTAATACTATATCTAAACTTGTAATTATACTTCATATATCTTTTTTAATATATATATATATATATATATAATATTTTCTGAATATTTAATGTTTATTCATTTAATATATATTACAATGTTATAGAATTCATATATATATATATATATATATATATATATATATATATATTCCTTTTAATAACAACTTAATTATTTTATATATTATTTCAATTTATAATATATATTTACATATGTATATATATCTATACATAAATTTATTTTAATAATAATTTATCTAATATATCATTTTACATATTTGATTCTAATGATTTCAATAGCATTTTATCATTTACAATACATACATTTATTTTTATATATATTTATTTACTTACAACAATTGTTCGTGAATCGTCGGGAATTGTCAAAGTCAAATGAATATATTAAACACAGTTCAAAGTTTTTAAGATTTCAACATTACAGACTCTACTTATCGTGTCGGAAACGTATAAAGATTAAGTTTAAATTTGATCGAAAATTTTCGGGTCGTCACAGTTATGGTCTGTGAATCATCACGTTTCATTAGAAACTCAGCATGACTTACTGTAATATAATCACGTTGTTTAAGTGTCATTATATTATACTAACTCATGCTTCAGTTCCCAACACTACTTCAAAAACATTCGTAATTTAAACTTGAAGGTTTACGGAATATAGAAACTAAACAGTTCCCTTTATGATGTAATACAGATAGCGTAAAGAGATAAATGATTTCAGATAAGAATAATTATGAAGATTTTCTTCATAAATATCGAGGATGAAAGATACGATGATATCTTAGAATTTCTAATATCGATGAATGATGAAGAAGATTTGTTTATAAAGGTTTAGAGTCAGGAGCAAGGTATTCGTTAATAACTTTAGCAGATACTGAATCATTTGGATTCTTTGAAGGCAGGTTTAGTCTTTGTGATTTGTCCACAGCCTCCTTCATGATTTGCTCAATCCGTTTTCCAGTCCTAACTTTTCCTGAACTTTGCCAACATACTATTCTTTATCATCAAACTTTCAACGGTTAAGGTTGTTTACGGTTGTCTGCAGTTTCTGCTGCTTCATTCAGCTTTTTCAAAATTCAGAGTATTGATTCGTAAGCAGGAGTGCTTTTCATAATTTTAGAATGGAAGATCATAATTCTGAGAGATAAATGTTATATGTATACATATAACTGTTGATGTAGTAACGCTGCTAGATTCAAAGTACTGATTGTTAATTCCCGGTAATTGATACGGTAATTCTCATTACAAGATGTGGTTGTGTATATGAATAGGTTTTAATGAACAAATATAATGGCTCTTCGAAGAGACTTAAGCCAATGAGTAATGAAGTTGCTAGTAAGTTTACTGCTAATGTGATGGGATATAAATGGTTCTCCGGTAACGTTGATGAAAGGGCAACGTATATATCGAGGTTATAATAAGACTGTTACGAATAAAACGTCGATGTTGATTTGTTGAAGCTGTGACAAAATTGGCTAATTTGAAAAAAAATTGAAATGTTATTTGTAACATCCCGCCTTTTTTCGTTTACTTTCCGTTTAACTATTTTAAAGTCCGTTATATATTTATAACATCTCCCGTTGATACGCGTTTAAATTATCTCGTTTAGGTAATTCACGCACCCGAATGAAACTTGAGGGACTAGACTTACCAAATGTCCAAAGATGTTACTAGGTCAAAGTGGTCAACATTCACTCTCATCCATTCATCCATCTCTTTCTCTTTTACTACTTCAACATTTTTCTCTCAAACTCAACTCCAAAGAATCATCATCTAAATCCAATCTAGCAAGTGTTTTGCAAAACAAATTACATATTTGGAATTCTTGCATCTTCCTCTTCGATTCCATACCGATTTCATTACATTTGGGTAACTTTCTAAAATCACTAGATTTTGTGTTCTTGATGTTTTTAACTTATAAAAGTGTTAATTAGTGTCAATGGCTCAAGTCTAACATGAATATATGATTTGTATGCTCGATCTTGTTGTTTTTAAGTAACTAGCATGAACTTAAATTTGGTGTGTTGTTCTTGAGATGTAGTTGCTTAAAAGTTGTTAGATGTTAAAAGTTCATGTTTTTATTGTGTTACTAGTATTACTAGCTTCGATTTGATGTGTAGGTTGCTTTAGAAAACTTCATAAACTTGATTATTGATTTTGGTGATGTTGGTTAGGGTTTGATAGAGCTAAATGTGAACATTTGATGCATTGAATGCCATGAATTGTTGTTGGTAAGTGTTTGGTTGGATTGTATGCTTGATTACCTTCGAAACGGCATATCATATATGTAAATTGGTTGCCCGAATCATGAAATGAGATTTATGAACTTGGATACAATTAAGGATGAGCATTTAATGCGGTTTTGGTTGTTGTAAGTGGTAGATTTATTGAAGAAATATGCTTAGTTTTTTTCCTCATCAAAATACCTTTTCGATGATATAAGATACATGTTTTGATTGTTTGCGGGTCATAAATTGGGATTGTTTGAGTTTTGGTTCGTGCATTTGTTTGTTGCAGCAAAACAGTACCTGCATACTGATCTGGACACCGTCCAGATTCTTGGACGCCATCCAGTCCTTCAATGCTGGACACCGTCCAGCAAATCTGGACGCCGTCCAGATGAACTGCTAGGGACTGTTTTGGTTGGTCATTTTACGAAAAATGTTTGCTATGCTATGGACCTCCGATTCATATGTAACTTATTCTAACATGCTCATATATGATTAAAAACCTCAGAAAAATAGTTCGAGACCCGACCCGAATGTGTTGACTTTTTCGTTGACTTTGACCCGACCCAAGTTGTCTTTTAATCAAACTTAACCAAATGTTTGTGCAATCGTTCTAACATGCTTTTATACTTGTATCTTGCATGAAACGTGACAACTTGACTCACATGCTATAGTAATCGAGTCGTAACGAGCCATTTGACTAATTGAACACCTTGACCGACCGTGTTTACCGATATTGATACAAACCTATTTGTTTAGGTCAAGACTAGCATTCGTTCTTGCACACGTTTACTTGCGAAGTACTTTTATACGCTTGCACTCAAGGTGAGATCATAGTCCAACTTTTACTCTTTTAAACTTACATTTGAGATAAGAAAACATAAACGTTTCATTTTACAAAGTGAACACAAGTACGAAAACAAACATTCTACATACGAGTTAGAACAAAAATCCTCAATTCGATTATCATTAGTTACACTTGCCGGGTGTAAGCGAGAACTTATGTTGTATGGCCATATGGGTTTGACAAACCCTCATTCGGACGGTTCGCTACCGTTATTCGGATGAAATATATTTTCGAGAAACAGTGTATGTTCTAACACTATTGTTATGAGGTTCTATGGATGGAAAGTTAAGCCTTGATAATTGGGTGCTCGTGATAACAATTTTAGAATGGTTTACTATTATTTCAATGATATAAATCTTGTGGTTCATTTGTACTTACTTACTTAAACCTATGATTTCACCAACGTTTTCGTTGACAGAATTCTATATTTTTGTCAGGTCCTTGAACGTTTTGTGATACCTGCTTCTGCTCATTACTTTTGATACTTGCTTGGATGTTGAGTATACATGCATACGTGGAGCATCTTTTGACTTAACTTAATTTGTGTCGCATAGGTTTCAATTGTACTTTTAACATTGTAACATGTTTGGTCAGCGAACCTACTTTGTAAGCCTTAAAAAATCTTTATAATTGAAATGAATGCGACATATTTTTGGTCAAACTTTGTTTAAAGACTTATGACCATGTAACGGGACCTAAGTAGACGGCGCCATCAATGACGATTTTGTCGGGTCGCTACAGATGGTATCATAGTGTTGGTTGTAGGCATTTAGAGTTCATTGGTGTCAACCCCGAGTCATAGGGTACATTAGTGAGTCTAGACTACAACCGGCATATAGACTTGAAGTAGGAATTACTTGACTACTTGTGCATTTATACTCGAACGTTTCTACTCATATCTACTCTTAGTTCATCTTAATGTCACGTTGTTTAAATTGACTGACACGTCACCTTGACTATATGAATTAATGTCGAATGCACATATGAATCAGAGTAATATAATTTCCGGGATTATATTACGGTGACTCATATGAACGTTCCGACATTATGACATAAAGAATTTAAGACGAGTCAAGGAAAATTTTCTCTCTATCCTTATTCCATATCACGGTTAGTATTATTAAGAATACTAATCAACGATATTCTTGTGTTTTGAAGGAACAATGCCTCCTCGCCGTGTGCCACGCCATGAGACTCCCGAACAAGCTCTACAACGAATGATAGCCACCGCCGTGGATGCGGCCATGGTCGGTCACTCTTCCACCACCAACAACAATAACAACAACCACAACAACAACAATGGAGCCGGTAATTCAAACGAGGGATGCTCCTATAAAGCTTTCATGGGGTGCAAACCTCATACTTTTGATGGGACCGGGGAACCAGTTACTCTCACTCGATGGTTCGAACAAACGGAGGCCGTTTTTAGCATAAGCGGTTGTCGGGACCAAGATAAGGTTTAATACTCCACTCACACTTTCACCGGTGTCGCCCTCACATGGTAGAACACCTATGTACAATCGGTGGGTACCGATGAAGCTCACGCCCTCTCTTGGGCCGACTTAAGGGAAAAGATGATCGTCGAATATTTCCCTAGTGAAGAAACCCGAAGGCTCGAACAAGAGCTAAGGACTTTGAAAGCGGTCGGAAACGATCTCAAGGCCTATAATCAATGATTTTCCGAACTAGCCTTGATGTGTCCAAACCATGTGAACCCCGAATCTTTAATGGTTGAACTTTACATGGATGGTCTTCCAAAGAGCATCAAACACGGAGTAATGTCATCCAAACCCACTAATCATCAAGAAGCTTTGAACATGGCCCGCAAATTGATAGAAACGGTGGACGAAATTGTAGTGCCGGCACCTAAAGCTGAGGATAAGTTGGGTAACAACAAAAGAAAATGGGAAGCCCCCCAATCAAGCAACAACATGGGAAGCCCCCCAATCAAGCAACAACAACTTTGCCAAGAAGCCTTTCACCTCCGACGGCAAGAAGGGTTATGCCAAAAACTTACCACTTTACAACAAATGCAACAAGCATCACTTTGGTGAATGTGGCAAGCTAATTTGCCATCGGTGCCAAGGAATTGGTCATAAGGCCAACGAATGTAAAAGTGCCACCCCCGTCGCTCGAAAGGGGCCCAATGCACCAAAGACGGTCACTTGTTACGAATGTGGGCAAATGGGTCATTATAGAAATGCATGCCCAAAGAAGAAAGATAACCCCAATATGCGCGGCCGATCTTTCAACATCAACACCGAGGAAGCCCGAGATAACAATGAACTAGTCACGGGTACGTTTCTTCTCAACAATTCTTATGTTTCTTGTTTATTCGATTCGGGTGCCGATAAGAGTTTTGTATCCAAGACTTTGACTCATTCTTTTAGCACTCCAATACTTCCACTAGATACCACTTATACCATTGAATTGGCCAACGGAAAACTATTGAGTGCCGACACATATTACCGGGGGTGTACGTTAAACATTTTGGGTAATGAGTTTGAAATTGACTTGATACCCATAGAACTAGGAAGCTTCGATGTAATAATCGGTATGAATTGGTTAGCCAAAATGAAATCTCACGTCCTTTGTGATCTTAACGCAATCCGAATTCCTATCGAGAATGGTGAACCCTTGATTGTTTATGGCGATAAGAGTTGCACCGGACTCAACCTCGTCTCGTGCCTTAAAATTGAAAAGTACCTTCGTAAAGGTTGTGTTGCAATTCTAGCCTACGTTAAGAAAGTTGAAACCGACGAGAAGCGTATCGATGATGTGCCAATTTTTAGTGACTTTTTCGATGTATTTCCCGATGAATTACCGGGACTTCCACCTCATCGACCGGTAGAATTCCAAATCGATCTTATTCCGGGAGCCGCACCCGTAGCACGTGCGCCGTATAGACTTGCTCCATCCGAAATGCAAGAATTACAAAGTCAAATCCAAGAACTACTTGACCGTGATTTTATCCAACCTAGCCATTCACCATGGGGCGCTCCGATTTTGTTCGTTAAGAAGAAAGACGGATCCCTACGAATGTGCATTGATTATCGTGAACTAAATAAATTGACGGTTAAGAACCGATATCCTCTTCCTCGCATCGATGACCTCTTTGATCAACTACAAGGATCTCGTGTATATTTGAAAATCGATCTCCGCTCGGGTTATCATCAATTAAGGGTTAAGGGGGAAGATGTCTCCAAAACCGCTTTTCGGACTCGTTATGGTAGTTATGAATTTCTTGTTATGCCATTTGGTCTCATTAAAGCACCGGCGGTGTTCATGGACCTTATGAACCGCGTGTGCAAATCGTATCTCGATAAATTTGTTATTGTGTTCATCGATGACATCTTGGTCTATTCTAAAAGCGAAGAAGAGCACGAACAATATCTCCGACTTGTGCTTGAACTCTTGAGACAAGAACGACTCTATGCCAAATTCTCTAAGTGTGAATTTTGGTTGAAGGAAGTTCAATTTCTTGGTCATGTAGTAAGTGATCAAGGTATTAAAGTCGATCCCATGAAAATCGAAGAAATTAGTAAATGGGAGACTCCTACCACTCCTACTCACATTCGTCAATTCTTGGGTCTCACCGGGTACTATCGTAGATTCATCGAAAATTTCTCTTTGGTTGCTCGTCCTCTAACCGCGTTAACCCACAAGGGAAAGAAATTCATTTGGGCAACCGAACAAGAATCCGCATTTCAAATCTTGAAGACAAAGCTAACCACCGCTCCTATCTTGTCACTTCCCGAAGGCAATGATGATTTTGTTGTATATTGCGATGCCTCGAAACATGGTTTTGGGTGTGTATTGATGCAACGAAAGAAAGTCATTGCTTATGCCTCTCGACAACTCAAAATTCATGAACGAAACTACACGACACATGATCTCGAACTCAGAGCCGTTGTCTTTGCACTTAAAATGTGGAGACACTATCTTTATGAAACCAAAAGTACCATCTTTACTGATCACAAAAGCCTCCAACACATCTTCGATCAAAAACAACTAAACATGAGACAACGACGGTGGATTGAAACTTTAAACGATTATGATTGTGAGCTTCTTTACCATCCCGAAAAGGCAAACGTAGTAGCCGATGCCTTAAGTCGAAAAGAAAGAGCAGTGCCTCTTCGTGTCCGAGCTTTAAACATCACCATTCACACCAACCTCAATAGTCAAATTCGTGTAGCCCAAGACGAGGCTCTCAAGGATGAAAACATCTCTCTCGCACACTTGAATGTCCTCACCTCTCGATTCGAAGTTAAAGAAACCGGACTCCGATATTTCACCGGAAGAATTTGTGTGCCTAGTTATGGGGACTTGCGAAGCCTTATATTAGACGAAGCCCATAAGTCAAGATATTCGATTCACCCCGGTGCCAATAAGATGTACCACAACCTCAAAGAACAATATTGGTGGCCGAACATTAAAAGGGACGTTGCTACTTATGTTGGAAAATGCCTAACTTGCTCCAAAGTCAAAGCCGAACATCAAAGACCGTCCGGACTACTTCAACAACCCGAAATCCCGCAATGGAAGTGGGAAAGGATAACGATGGATTTTATCACCAAACTACCAAAGACGTTGGGTGATTACGATACTATTTGGGTCATTGTTGACCGACTCACCAAATCCGCACACTTCCTAGCTATGAAATAAATCGACAACAAGGAAAAACTTGCACAACTATACATTAAGAAGATCATAGCCCGTCACGTTGTGCCCTTATCGATTATTTCCGACCGAGATGGCTGTTTTGTTTCTAGATTTTGGCGTACTTTACAAGAAGCGTAGGGAACGCGTTTAGACATGAGCACCGCATATCATCAACAAACCGACGGACAAAGCGAACGAACAATTCAAACTTTGGAAGACATGCTACGAGCTTGTGTTATCGACTTTGGAAAAGCTTGGGATAAGCACTTGCCTCTCGCCAAATTCTCCTACAACAATAGTTATCACGCGAGTATCAACGCCGCACCATTCGAAGCTTTATATGGTCGAAAATGTCGTTCACCTCTTTGTTGGGCCGAAGTAGGAGACACACAAATCACCGGACCCGAACTCATTCATGAAACGACCGAGAAGATCGTTCAAATCTGAGATAGGCTTAGGACGGCCCGAAGCCGTCAAAAGAGCTATACCGACAAACGACGCAACAACCTTGAATTTCAAGTCGGTGACCGCGTAATGTTAAAAGTCGCACCTTGGAAAGGTGTAATCCATTTCGATAAACGCGGGAAGCTAAATCCGCGGTATATTGGTCCTTTCAAAATCTTGGAGCGTGTTGGAACCGTTGCTTATCGTTTAGATCTTCTGCCTCAATTGAGCTCCGTTCATCCTACCTTTCATGTATCCAACTTGAAAAAGTGCCTTGCCGAACCCGATATTGTCATCCCTCTCGAGGATCTTACCATTGATGATAAACTTCATTTCGTGGAGGAACCGGTTGAAATTGTGGACACCTCTGTCAAAACGTTAAAACAAATCCGAATTCCAATTGTCAAGGTTCGTTGGAACGCTAAAAGGGGACTCGAGTTTACTTGGGAAAGATAAGACCAAATGCAAAGGAAGTACCCTCATCTATTCGCGGATGCGGAAACGCAAGATCCCGATGAAGAAACAACGACTACTACGCCTACTTAAATTTCGGGACAAAATTTCTTTTAAGGAGTAGGTAATGTAACATCCCGCCTTTTTTTGTTTACTTTCCGTTTAACTATTTTAAAGTCTGTTATATATTTATAACATCTCCCGTTGATACGCATTTAAATTATCTCGTTTAGGTAATTCACGCACCCGAATGAAACTTGAGGGACTAGACTTGCCAAATGACCAAATATATTACTAGGTCAAAGTGGTCAACATTCACTCTCATCCATTCATCCATCTCTTTCTCTTTTACTACTACAACATTTTTCTCTCAAACTCAAATCCAAAGAATCATCATCTAAATCCAATCTAGCAAGTGTTTTGTAAAACAAATTACATATTTAGAATCCTTGCATCTTCCTCTTTGATTCCATACCGATTTCATTACATTTGGGTAAATTTCTAAAATCACTAGATTTTGTGTTCTTGATGTTTTTAACTTATAAAAGTGTTAATTAGTGTCTATGGCTCAAGTCTAACATGAATATATGATTTGTATGCACGATCTTGTTGTTTTGAAGTAACTAGCATGAACTTAAATTTTGATGTGTTGTTCTTGAGATGTAGTTTCTTAAAAGTTATTAGATGTTAAAAGTTCATGTTTTAATTATGTTACTAGTATCACTAGCTTCAATTTGATGTGTAGGTTGCTTTAGAAAACTTCATAAACTTGATTATTGATTTTGGTGATGTTGGTTAGGGTTTGATAGAGCTAAATGTGAACATTTGATGCATTGAATGCCATGAATTGTTGTTGGTAAGTGTTTGGTTGGATTGTATGCTTGATTACCTTCGAAATGGCATATCATACATGTAAATTGGTTGCCCGAATCATGAAATGAGATTTATGAACTTAGATACAATTAAGGATGAGCATTTAATGCGGTTTTGGTTGTTGTAAGTGGTAGATTTATTGAAGAAATATGCTTAGTTGTTTTCCTCGTCAAAATACCTTTTCGATGATATAAGATACATGTTTTGATTGTTTGCGGGTCATAAATTGGGATTGTTTGGGTTTTGGTTCGTGCATTTATTTGTTACAGCAAAACAGGACCTGCATACTGATCTGGACACCGTCCAGATTCTTGGACGCCATCCAGTCCTTCAATACTGGACGCCGTCCAGCAAATCTGGACGCCGTCCAGATGAACTGCCAGGGACTGTTTTGGTTGGTCATTTTACAAAAAATGTTTGCTATGCTATGGACCTCCGATTCACATGTAACTTGTTCTAACATGCTCATATATGATTAAAAACCTCATAAAAATAGTTCGAGACCCGACCTGAACGTGTTGACTTTTTCGTTGACTTTGACCCGACCCAAGTTGACTTTTAATCAAACTTAACCAAATATTTGTGCAATCGTTCTAACATGCTTTTATACTTGTATCTTGCATGAAACGTGACAACTTGACTCACATGCTATAGTACTCGAGTTTTAACGAGCCATATGACTAATTAAACACTTTGACCGACTGTGTTTACCGATATTGATACAAACCTATTTGTTTAGGTCAAGACTAGCCTTCGTTCTTGCACACGTTTACTTGCGAAGTACTTTTATACGCTTGCACTCAAGGTGAGATCATAGTCCCACTTTTACTCTTTTAAACTTACATTTGGGATGAGAAAACATAAACGTTTCGTTTTACAAAGTGAACACAAGTACGAAAATAAACATTCTACATATGAGTTAGAACAAAAATCCTCAATTCGATTATCATTAGTTACACTTGCCGGGTGTAAGCGAGAACTTATGTTGTATGGCCATATGGGTTTGACAAACCCTCATTCGGACGGTTCGCTACCGTTATTCGGATGAAATATATTTTCGAGAAACAGTGTATGTTCTAACACTATTGTGATGGGGTTCTATGAATGGAAAGTTAAGCCTTGATAATTGGGTGCTCGTGATAACAATTTTAGAATGGTTTACTATTATTTCAATGATATAAATCTTATGGTTCATTTGTACTTACTTACTTAAATCTATGATTTCACCAACGTTTTCGTTGACAGATTTCTATGTTTTTCTCAGGTCCTTGAACATTTTGTGATACATGCTTCCGCTCATTACTTTTGATACTTACTTGGATGTCGAGTATACAGGCATACGTGGAGCGTCTTTTGACTTAACTTAATTTGTGTCGCATAGGTTTCAATTGTACTTTTAACATTGTAGCATGTTTGGTCGCCGAACCAACTTTGTAAGCCTTAAAACATCTTTATAATTGAAATGAATGCGACATATTTTTGGTCAAACTTTATTTAAAGACTTATGACCATGTAACGGGACCTAAGTAGACGGTGCCGTCAATGACAATTTTGTCAGGTCGCTACATTATTTTCGGTAATAACAATGCCAAAGGAGCTATCACAGATACGTGTTAAACGTTTACTCAGGTTCCGAGTGTTTTCAGGTGCATAACTATATGCATAAATCTTTTCTTTCGTAGATGAAGTATGGTTGGTTCATCCTCTCGATTGAGGTGTTTTCAAGAATCATGAAAGGTTTGAACACAGATTGTAATCGTCAAGATACAAATGAGGTTTAAGATGAAATCAAGTGGTAAACTTGAAGAAATGTTTAGTTTCATATGTTATAATCAATATTTTAATTTATTTTAGTTGTCCAATGTTGGTAGTCCACAGTTAGTAGTCCACAGTTAGTAATTCAATAATTCGTATATAGTTTAATATATAATATTCGAATTAATTAATACATGTCGTGACCCATTGTATACATGTCTCAGACTCGATCACAACTCAAAGTATATATATTATTTTAGAATCAACCTCAACCCTGTATAGCTAACTCAAGCATTACTGCATATAGAGTGTCTATGGTTATTCCAAATAATATATATAGATGACGTCGATATGATATGTCAAAACATTGTATACGTGTCCCGATTTATCCGATGATATTTAAAGTGCGTAAAATAAATAAAAGAAATTAAATGACGAGAAATAAAATTGCGAGAATTAAAATTGCGATATATAAGTTGCGATAAATAAATGTAATAAGGAATTAACTGTTAGCTAGGAACAGTTAGCTATGATTTTGTTAGCGTGGATTCTTAACAAAATTTCTCATAGTTAATTTGTTTGTTTCTAACAAATTTTAATTTGTCCAATATTTTCTTCATTATGCCACTTGTTGGATTCTGATAGGACAAAATCCAATTATGAAATTGAATGAAAATAGTTATTCTGCGGTGAACGGATACGTATATCTGTGGATGTAAGTAGGATAATAAATGACTGTTGAATCAGATTGGAAAAATGTACAGTGTAACTTATTAATGTAAAATCTAAATATTTCTCGGGTATTACCTACCCGTTAAATTATTTTCACCATTAACAGTTTGTACAAAAGAATTTTTAATTACAATCTCTATGAAAATATATATACATATATATTTTCTTCAGATGTAATCATGGATTTAATGAGTCAATATAATGTTACACTCATTTGATTTACCGTTAGAACTATAATACATAATCTCTAAAATATTAGAGATTACATAATGGCCATGTAGAACGAAGATAAATGAGGTAGAACGATACGTAGAACGAAGATAATCAATGTAGAACGAAGATAATCAATGTAGAATGATATGTAGAACAAAGATCATGCTTGGGGTATAGATTGTGATATTGTGGTGTGTGGTGTTGATGGTACGGGTGTTGTTGCTGGTGCTTCTGTTGGTGTCGGTGATGTTGCTGAAGCTAGTAAGTTTTGCACCATATTCTCCAAAATCATTACTTAGGCGCGAAGCTCATTGACTTCTTCAGTTACTACGGGATGATTGGCGATTGGAACAAAAGGATGAATAAGGTTTAGAATTGTTGATAATATATAAATGTTGCGAACTATTCTGGAACTGAGGGTGAATATGGTTTTTCGAACAGGTTCGCCGGTAAGTGCTTCAGGTTCTTCACCAAGAGGTGAATTCGGTTGGTGGAAAGGATCACCTTCTTCTCGTCTCTATTGATTAAGTCAACTACAAATCCTTCCCCAATTCATCCAAAATTGATGATGGCTGATTGGTTGATTCATTCCGGTGACGCTGCTTTCGAAGCTTAGGTGAACATCCATGTCAGAATAGCTATCGGAATCCGAGGAATTTGAACTACTTACGAGTTCCATCTTGTATGGTTAGATAAAGGATTTTCGATATGAAATGATTTTCAGATATCGGATGATATTCTAATTACATAGAATACCTATACATAGTACAGAAGATCCCGTAGATTATAGAAGAATTTTCGGAAGCTGTCAGGCAAAGTTTACAGTAATAGATACGCTAAGATACGAATTTATCTATACATTATCTATGCAATAGAGGCAGTAAGATGTGTCTAGACTTTAAGGATGATAAGCAAGTAATTTTCGACACGAAATGATAAGCAAAACTCTTTGACATGTAGACACGGTCGAAGTCCAGACTTACTAATGCATCTTAATAACTACCGTTAGACACACTAATGCAAGACCTGGTTCACTAAGACCACCACTCTGATACCACATGTCGTATGTGGGGACGCATCCCACTCAGTGCCTTCCCAGCTAACCGCCTGGTGACCACTGAGCGTACCTCAGATACTGATTTTACAGCCCTGCCTCTCGACAAAGCCAACCATATTCGGACCGCGAGGAGTAAGAGCCAATGCTTCGTCACAGGTAACACTGTGAGAACCCCCTCTACGATTAAGCCGACGAGACAGCTTAAACCAGCTCTGATACCATATGTCGTGACCCGTCCTAATCCATAAGGACAAATACGATAACATATGATTACATTGCGAGGTATTGACCTCTATATGATACATTTTACAAACATTGCATTCGTTTTTAAAAGACAAACTTTCATTACATCGAAAGTTGACAGGTATGCATACCGTTTTATTATATATTTAAACTATAAATGACTTAACAATAATCTTGTTGAACTCAACGACTCGAATGCAACGTCTTTTGAAATATGCCATGAATGACTCCAAGTACTATCTTTAAAATGAGCAAATGCACAGCGGAAGATTTCTTTCAAACCTGAGAATAAACATGCTTACAACTGTCAACCAAAAGGTTGGTGAGTTCATTAGTTTATCATAATCGATCTTTTCCATAATTTTAATAGACCACAAGATTTTCATTTTATCCATAAATATACATCTCATATCAGGCATTTTGCAAACTGCATAGAGATAAAAATTATTCATATGGATTGAACACCTGGTAACCGACATTAACAAGATGCTGTCATACCCCGTCCTAATCCATCTGGACAAAGTCACCAACATCAGGTCCCATTGCGATGATCGATTCCAAGTAATATCTCTAAATGAGCAAATGCACAGCGGAAGATTTCTTTCAAACCTGAGAATAAACATACTTTCAAGTGTCAACCAAAAGGTTGGTAAGTTCATAAGTTTATCGTAAACAATAAAATTCATCATTTTGATAGACCACAAGATTCAAATACAGTACACCTATCTCGTGTTTGAAACCATTTTTCATAAATCTTAGTAACCTACACATATCTCGTGTACAAAAATATCATACACATAACCTGTGTATAAAATCATTCTCTCAATACATAACATTCACTTTTCATTCATTGCTTGACTTGGTAACCGACCTTAACATATAATGCGCATAAATAATATCCCCAAAAATAGAACATCTCGTCTGTATAACATATAAACCTCGAAGTACTAAACACTACGCCCACTAGCCCTTCCGTCTAGTGAACATTCTGGGTGGGGGTGTTAAACCTGGTAGCTACCTTTAGGATTTGCGTGAATTAGGGCCATACCCGATTCTAATTCTTAGGTTACCAAGCAATAATAATCAGGGGAAAATATTCATAACAATTAGTGGCAATTATCACGTTCAACTAATTCAATAATAATCCACAGAACTTCTGTCTGCATAATAATTCATTCGAGGAATGTTTTGCTTGTGTCTATCTCGTCAAACATTTATAAAAGCATTTCATGCATTCGTAGTTCAAAATATATTTCAAAAGCATTTAATAAAGCAGTTGTAAAAACAGCGCATGTATTCTCAGTCCCAAAAATGTAAAGAGTAAAAGGGAATCAAATGAACTCACCGTACGATATTTTGTAGTAAAAATATACATACGATAGAACTGAACAATGCAGGGTTGACTTCGGATTCATGAACCTATATCATTTATATGTATATTAATACATATAATCATATTCGAATAAATTTATATATTATATCTTAAATTATATATCTTATATACTTAACTTGTATATATTTAATATAGTTAATGTTTTATAGTTTTTATATATACATATGATTAATATTATATTAATAATCAATAATTTGTTATATGTAAATATTTATATAAATAATCTTAATATATATAATTTGATGTATTGAGGTAGTTGTACATAATATACTCTTATATATAAAAAAAATATATATTTATTTGTTATAATAATATTGTTAATATGAAAGTAATAATGATAATAATAATAGTAGTAATAATAATATCGATGTTAATAATAACCTAAATGATAATTTTATAAATTTTGATTAAAAATGATAATAATGTTAATAGTAATACTAATAATTATAATATCTATAAAAAAAATGATTTTTCTAATGATAATAATAATGGTATTAATAATAATACTTATATATTAATAATAGTACTTAATACTTACTAATACAATATTAATAATAATAATAATAATAATAATAATAATAATAATAATAATAATAATAATAATAATAGTAATAATAATAATAATAATAATAATAATAATAATAATAATAATAATAATAATAATAAGAGTAATAACAATACTACCTCACAAGAAAAAGCTCCAAAAAGAAATATAACTGCCTTTGTCTAGGCTCGAACCCGAGACCTCTTGGTATCCGGAAAACATCCCACACCACTCCTCTGTTTCATTTTATTTGATTAAAACCCAACATTTATTTTATTTAACCTATGTTTACGGTTTCCCCTTTTCTTCTCCAACAAAAAAGATCGATGGATTACCAATCATGGCCCAAGTTTTCAAACCCATCTCAATTCTAAACAACCCAACATTTGTCAAGCCCAAATCTTAAATACGGTTTCTATGTTCCTGACTTGATTTCGAATTATCATAGCAATCATCATCATCTCTATCTAACCTCATTATCATCTCCTAATCACGTCTCATCATTATCATAAATTATCATCATCATCATCATCATCATCAACACCTCTACATCATCATCGTTACATCGAGACACCATCCTTATTGAACATAATCATCGTCATTCGCATATCAATATAACATCATCATCTTTTTAAATATAACATCATCATTATCAATCTTATTCTAACCTTCAAAGTTTGTATTAATCATCCCCATGATCTATGATCATAAGCTTTACGTAAAAAAAAAAAAAAAACGTCATTTTATGTGACAAATTTTTGGTCGGCCACAAATCTTCAATTTGACCCACTTGCAATTTGATAAAGTGTTGTAATTTTCTATCTTTTCAAGTTGACAAAACCCCACTCAAAATATATGGTACAACTTCCCTTTTTTTTTATTCGTGTATTTAGCAATATCTAATCCACCGATTTACTTTACCTCCTTTATGTCTCCTTGCGTTGATCAATAGAAAAATGGATGTAGAAATGGACAGAAAGAAGCAATAGAAATAGCAGTGGTCTCGTGGTCATCAAACGTAACGGAAACAAGTCAGGTGGTTTACAGTAATGATTAGAAAAGTAATTAAGTTGTAGGTGGTAACAGTGGTTCGAATTCGATTTTATAAATAGAGAATGGTTAATGGAAACATGATTGAGATGCACCTGATTCAATCAATGGAGTTTGATTAATTTGTTTTGTGGTTCAAACGAAATCAGAGAAAGAGAAAAATATAAATGGTTTGAAAATAAAGGTGGTGTAAGGTGATTATGGTGTGCGTGGTGTTTGGTTTATATCGTGATCGAATAAAAATATATATAGCAGCGTAGTAGTAGTAGAATCATCAACATGGGTTCGATGTTTTTGGTTTGGGTTCAATCGAAATAGAAAAAAAAACAGACGTATCAGTTTTTGATAGTGGTTTGATGGTGATGGTGTCTTTTAGATAATAATCAATGAGATGGCTCTTGTTTGTATAAGAATATAAACGAAAATAGTGCAGCAGTAGCTAGTAATTTAAAGGGTTTTTCGATGATTGATGCAACAGCAACTCGTCTATAGTTGTTTGATGTGGGTCACGAAAGTGATTGCAGGTGGTAAATGGTGATTACTAGGGTGGTTATATGGTGAAGATATTTGTGGGTTTCTTTGGTCACACAACCGCGAGAAGAAAGAAAGAAAAAAAATTAACGACGGGTTTGGTGGCTCATGGTTGAGTAGTGATGAGACAAGGAAGAAGGGTGGTAACAGATGTGGTGTTTGTGAATTGATTTCTCTGCATAAATCTATATGCACATATCATGTATATGATGATATATAATGAGTAATAATAATTAACATATATATAAAGTAAAGAAAACGTGTAAGCACAGTAATCTAATTATAATATCATATTCGAATAGTGAAGCAGCCATACACTATACATTATTCTACCGACACTTTTCCCACAAAGTGCTATATCGTGTCCATTGCTAAATAGTTAATGTATAAATGTGTTCCTAAAAATTCCAAATTTTCAGATTAAATATATTTAATTATTTCAATCATTAACTGTTTGAAACCTGATCAAAAAGGTTCGTTAATTATTTATTTTATGTTCCAAATAATATGTACGGAGTACTAAAATTTATTCCTAAAAGGTAAAAAAATATATTCATCAAACTAAAAATCTTCGTAATCGATTTACAGTTCAACTTTTATTTTAAATCTTCTTAAACTCGTATTAGATCTATACGAACGCTAATGAAATGTCAACCGAGTAATACAAACTCTGACAAATTAAGCTCGAAATCATTTATATTTAATATACTTTCTCTCTATATATATAAACAGTTTATAATAGCAAGTTTTAACCACTAAAATAAATATATTATATATTTTTAAACAATTAGATTTAATATAATTTTATATATTTATTTCGTAAAATTAAATCATATTTTATTTCAAATAATATTTCAAATTATTATATATATATATATATATATATATATATATATATATATATATATATATATATATATATATTTTTAAATATATATGTATCTATTTACAAATAGTTGTTCGTGAATCATCGAGAATGGTCAAAGGTCAATTGAATATATGAAACAGTTCAAAATGTTTTGAGACTCACTTTAACAGACTTTGCTTATCGTGTCAAAAATATTTAATCGTATCGAGAGTTTGGTTCAAAATTAGTCAAAATTTTCCCGGTCACTACAGTACCTACCCGTTAAAGAAATTTTGTCCCGAAATTTGAGTGAGGTTGTCATGGCTAACAATAAAAATAGTTTCATGACGAATATGATTTGATAAATAGAGTTTTATCACCGTTGAGTAATATGAATAAGACAATTCGATTACTCGAAGCGTAAGAGTAAAGCTGTCACAAAAGAGTGAAATGAGAAAATTAAAGGTTCGTCTTAACTTTTGACGTAGTCACGGTTGATTTCCGGAATTCAAGGGATTTAAAGAAATCTTCTAATCAGAAAGAAAATGAAATAGCACGATTTATTAGCAAACTGTTGGAATTACGGAATAATAGAAATATCAAGGAAATATTTCCGTGATATGCTTAGAAATTAAGTAGAATGAAAGAGTCGTGTAACATGAAACATGATGAGGGTAAGGTCTGTGAACCATCATCACGTTCCATTAGAAATTCAGCATGACTTACTGTAATATAACCACGTTGGCTTGACGTCATTATATTATACTAACTCATGGTTCAATTTCCAACACTTCTCTAGAGAATCATTCATAATTTAAACTCGATTGTTACAGAATATAGAAACTAAACCAGTTTCTTTTATGATATAATATAGATAGCACGAAGAGATAAATAATTTCGGACAAGAATAGCTGTGAAGGTATCCTCAGGAATATCGAAGATATTTATAACGGAAGATACGATGATATCTTAGAATTTCTACTAACGAAGGATGATGAAGAAGATTTGTCCGTAAAGGTTTAGAGTTAGGAGCAAGGTATTCGCTAATGACTTCAGCGGCACTGAATCATTTGGATTCTTTGAAGGCAGGTTTAATCTTTGTGAATTGTCCACTGCCTCCTTCATGGTTTTGCTCAATCCGTTTTTCAGTATCAATTTTTTTTTTTGAGCTTTTTCAGCATGCCATTCTTTATTATCAAACTTTTGACTGTTAAGACAGTCTTTACTTTTTACTGCTTCATCAGCTTTTTCTTTTTATTTTTATTTTTTTTTAACTCAGAAAACTGATTCGTAGTCTAAAGCGCTTTTCAGAAATTCAGAAGTTCGTAAATCCAGGAGATAGAAGTTATATATATATATATATATATATATATATATATATATATATATATATATATATATATATATATATATATATATATATATATATATATATATATTGTTGTCGTAGAATCGCTGAGAAATTCGAGATTATCGATTGTTGCTTTCCGGTATTTGGTATGGTAATTATCGTTACAAGATGCCGATGAGTTAATGATAAGACTTCAATAGATAAATATAGTGATTTGTCGGAGTGATTTAAGCCAAGGAGCAACGAGGTTGTTGGTACGTCTGCTGGTAATATGGTGGAATATAAAAGGTTTTCCGGTAACAATAAAAGAGCACGCATATATATCATGGTTATAATAAGGTTGTTTCGAACGAAAAGTTGAAGCTGACTTGCTGGAGCTGTGACAAAACTGACTATTGTGAAAAAAAATTGCAATGTTATTTTCTGTAATAACAATGCCAAAGGAGCTAGCACAGATACGTGTTAAACCTTTACTCGGGTTCCAAAAGTTTTTCAGGTGCATAACTATATGCATAATCTTTCCTTCCGTAGATGAAGTGCGGTTGGTTCATCCTCTCGATTGAGGTGTTTTCAAGAATCATGAAAGGTTTGAACGCAGATTGTAATCGTCAAGATACAAATGAGGTTTAAGATGAAATCAAGTGGCAAACTTGAAGAAATGTTTAGTTTCATATGTTATAATCAATATTTTAATTCATTTTAATTGTCCAATGTTATTAGTCCACAGTCGATAGTCCACAGTTAACAGTCCAATAATTTATATATAGTTTAATATATAATATTTGAATTAATTAATACGTATTGTGACCCGTGTACATGTCTCAGACTCAATCACAACTCAAAGTATATATATTATTGTAGAATCAACCTCAACCCTGTATAGCTAACTCAAGCATTACTGCATATAGAGTGTCTATGGTTATTCCAAATAATATATATAGATGCGTCGATATGATATGTCAAAACCTTGTATACGTGTCCCGATATTTAAAGTACGTAAATTAAATAACAGAAATTAAATGACGACAAAAAAAAATTGCGAGAATATAAATTGCGATAATTAAGTTGCAATAAATAAAATGTAATCAGTTAGATAGGAACAGTTAGCGTGGATTCTTAACAAAATTCTTCTCATAGTTAATTTGTTTGTTTCTAACAAATTTTATTTTGTCCAATGTTTTCTTCATTATGCCACTTGTTGGATTCTGATAGGTAAAAATTCAAATATGAAATTGAATGAAATTGGTTATTCTGTGGTGAACGTATTCATTTAGCTGTGGATGTAAGTAGGATAGTAAATGACTATTGATTCAGGTTCGAAGAATGTATTGTGTAACTTATTAAAGTGAAATCTAAATATTCCTAGGGTATTACCTACTCGTTAAAATATTTTCATCATTAACAGTTCGTACAAAAGAATTTTAATTACAATCTTTATGAAAATATATATACATATATATTTTCTTCAGATGTAATCATGGATTTAATGAGTCAATGTGATATTAAACTCATCTGGTTTACCATTAGAACTAGAATACATAATCTCTAAACATTAGAGATTACATAATTGCCATGTAGAACGAAGGTAAATGATGTAGAACAATATGTAGTATGATGATTATACTCGATGTACAGAATGAGATGTTGAGGCATGGATTGTTAATGGTACTGGTGCTGTTATTGGTGGTACTGTTGATGCCGGTGTTGTTGCTGAAGCTAGTAAATTTTGCACCATATTCTCCAAATTGATTACTCGAGCGCGAAGTTCGTTGACTTCTTCTATTATTCCGGGATGATTGTCGGTCGGAATGAGCGGATGAATAAGGTTTAGAATTTTAGATAGAATATAATCGTGGTGAGATATTCTGGAAATGAGGGTGAAAATGGTGTTTCGGACTGGTTCGTCAGTAAGTGATTCGGGTTCTTCGTCAAGAGGTAAATTCGGTTGATGGAAAGGATCGCCTTCTCCTCATTTCCATTGATTAAGTCGACTATGATCTCAGCCCCAATTCATCCAGAATTGATGACGGTTGTTTGGTTGATCCATTCCGGTTACACTGCTTTCGAAGCTCGAGTGAAAATCCATGTCGGAATCCGAGGAATTCGAACTGGTTGAGGGATCCATCTCGTACGATCAGATGGAGGATTTTCGATATGAATTAGATTATAAGATGTAGATTAGTATCCTGTAATACATAATTTACATATGCATATATAATACTAAAATCCCATAAGTTACGGAGAAATCTACGAAAGCTGTCAGGCAAAGGTAACAATAACAGATACGCTAAGATATGAATTTATCTATACACTGTCTATGCAATAGAGGCAGTAAGACGTGTCTAGAATTTAAGGATAATAAGCAAATAATTTTCGACACTAAATGATAAGCAAAACTTTTGACATGCAGACACGGTCGAAGTCCAGACCCACTAATGCATCTAAACAACTATTAGTTAGACACACTAATGCAAGACCTGGTTCGCTAAGACCACCGCTCTGATACCACATGTCATACCCCGTCCTAATCCATCTAGACGAAGTCACCAACATCTGGTCCCATTGCGATGATCGATTCCAAGTAATATCTCTAATTGAGCAAATGCACATCGGAAGATTTTTTTCAAATCTGAGAATAAACATACTTTCAAGTGTCAACCAAAAGGTTGGTGAGTTCATAAGTTTATCGTAAACAATAAAATTCATCATTTTGATAGACCACAAGATTCAAATACAGTACACCTATCTCGTGTACGAAACCATTTATCATAAATCTTAGTAACCATACACATATCTCGTGTACAAAAATATCATACACATAACCTGTGTATAAAATCATTCTCTCGATACATAACATTCACTTTTCATCCATTGCTTGACTTGGTAACCAACCTTAACATATAATGCGCATAAATAATATCCCCAAAAATAGAACATCTCGTCTGTATAATATATAAACCTCGAAGTACTAAACACCACGCCCACTAGCCCTTCCGTCTAGTGAACATTCTGGGTGGGGGTGTTAAACCCGGTAGCTACCTTTAGGATTCGCGTGAATTAGGGCCATACCCGATTCTAATTCTTAGGTTACCAAGCAATAATAATCAGGGGAAAATATTCATAACAATTAGTAGCAATTATCACGTCCAACTAATTCAATAATAATCTACAGAACTTCTGTCTGCATAATAATTCATTCGAGAAATGTTTTGCTTGTGTCTATCTCGTCAAACATTTATAAAAGCATTTCATGCATTCGCAGTTCAAAATATATTTCAAAAGCATTTAATAAAGCAGTTGTAAAAACAACGCATGTATTCTCAGTCCCAAAACTGTAAAGAGTAAAAGGGAATCAAATGAACTCACCGTATGATATTTTGTAGTAAAAATATACATACGACAGAACTGAACAATGCAGGGTTGACTTCGGATTCACGAACCTATATCATTTATATGTATATTAATACATATAATCATATTCGAATAAATTTATATATTATATCTTAAATTATATATCTTATATACTTAACTTGTATATATTTAATATAGTTAATGTTTTATAGTTTTTATATATACATATGATTAATATTATATTAATAATCAACAATTTGTTATATGTAAATATTTATATAAATAATCTTAATATATATAATTTGATGTATTGAGGTAGTTGTACATAATATACTCTTATATATAAAAAATATATATTTATTTGTTATAATAATATTGTTAATATGAAAGTAATAATGATAATAATAATAGTAGTAATAATAATATCGATGCTAATAATAATCAAAATGATGAATTTTATTGTTTACGATAAACTTATGAACTCACCAACCTTTTGGTTGACACTTGAAAGTATGTTTATTCTCAGGTTTGAAAGAACTCTTCCGCTGTGCATTTGCTCATTTAGAGATATTACTTGGAATCGATCATCGCAATGGGACCAGATGTTGGTGACTTCGTCCAGATGGATTAGGACGGGGTATGACAGATGCATATAGAATATCCCCAAACAGAATCCTCTCGTCTGTATAATAATAAGTCGAAGTACTAAAACATCCGTACCTCGGATGGGGTTTGTTAGGCCCATAGATCTATCTTTAGAATTCGCGTCAATTAGGGGGTCTGTTCCCTAATTCTTAGGCTACCAAGTTTAAAAGGGGCATATTCGGCTTCGATCCATTCAACCATATAATGTAGTTTCAATTACTTGTGTCTATTTCGTAAAACATTTATAAAAGCAGCGCATGTATTCTCAGTCCCAAAAATATATATTGCAAAAGCATTTAAAAAAGGGAGTAATGAAACTCACAATACGATATTTTGTAGTAAAAATATTCATACGACGAAACTGAACAATGCAGGGTTGGTCTCAGATTCACGAACATATATCACGTATATATATTAACACATATAATTAACATGTAATAATAATCAAACTAGTTTATATACATTACTTATTTAATTTAATAATATATTTGTTATTTCAAAGGTTATATATATATATATATATATATATATATATATATATATATATATATATATATATTATTTTGTATATTAATATTTATACATATAGTTATACTAATACATATATATCTATATAACTAGTATTATATAGTTAAATCAAAAAAAAATTATATGTAAATATTTGTGTAAATAATGTTATTATGTTTGTAGTAATAATAATACTGTAATAATAATAATATTAATGATAATAATAATGATAATAAAAAATAATGTAAATAAAATTATATATATATATATATATATATATATATATATATATATATAAAATCCATGTTAATGAAAATAATAATAATAATAATAATAATAATAATAATAATAATAATAATAATAATAATAATAATAATAATAATAATAGTAGTAGTAGTAATAATGATAATAATAATAATGATAACTTTACTAAAAAGATAATTTTAATAATAATGAATCCTAATAATAATAACTATAAAAATAATGATTTTACTAATACTAACAATAATGATAATAATATTAATTGTATGAATGATACTAATAATTATATTTTTAATATTTTTAATAACTTAATAACAATAATAGTTAATAACAATAATAATAATAATAATAATAATAATAATAATAATAATAATAATAATAATAATAATAATAATAATAAGTAAATTACCTCAAAGAAGTAGCCCTTAAAAAAAATGCCTAAGACCGGGTTTGAACCGCGACCTCTCGCTTAACCCACAACACTCTTAAACCATCCAAGCAAATCTTTTTTTCTTAAATTATACCCGAGTTATAAATATTTAACCCGTATTTATTTTTCTGTTCTTCATCTTCTTTCGGCCCAAAAGCATGTCCCCAAGCCCAATACTACTTCGGCCCACCAATAAATTAATAGGCCCAACTAAAACAATATTACGACCCAAATAAAAAAATACAGCCCAACACTTAAGTTGGGTGTTCTCGACCCCATCTGGAACTGGAAACAGGAAGAGGAACGAAACAAAAAAAAAATATCGACACAGGTCACCATCTATCTTCGATTATTCATCATTCACCATAAACATTTAACATACTTCTCCTCCATCATCATCGTATCAACTATCATATATAATTGTCATCGCTAATATTTATTTTTGATCATCATCATCTTGTTTTTAAAAAAAATATAGCAGCACAACGACTTTAATTATATGGTGACGTTTGGGTCTGTTCAAACAGGAAGGTGAACAAACAGGTTCATCACCTTCATACCTGTCACGGTTTCAAAAGAAAACATGGTGGTGTTTTAGGTTGAATAGAGTGGTGGTGATGAGGGTATATATCGTGGTGGTTTAGTGGATATACAGTAGTTTATAGTAGCAAGGTGTCGAGTATAGCAATAGTGGTGGTGGTTCGATGTGGTCGTTTTTACAGCTGGAAAACAGTGAGTGTTTCATTAGTCTTTAATGGTGAGGGTTTTCGGTGAGAAAGTGAAGATGGTGTTCGAAGAAAAAGGAAAGAGGATGGTGGCGGATCATGGGTTTACTATGATGGTGATTTGGTGTTCAGTTCGTTTGATTAGAAACAGAAACATGATAGCTTTGATGGTGATTGAGGGTTGTAGAGTGATTGTGGTCGATTGGTTGCAGGTGGTGATATCTGGTGGTATAAGGGTGGTTGTGGTTGGTGGTTTAAAGTAGTGATAGTTGTCCTCGATCATAAGCAGAAACAGGGAGAAGAGGTGAAGTGAGAGTTGGATATGAAGAAGAGTGCTCGTGTATGTGGGGTGTGTGTTTGTTAACTATGTTATATGTAATGTAAATATGTATAGAGTTATGATATAGTGGGTGCAAGAAACAAAAGTAAAACAGAATTCATAAATTCAATCATACACAATATCTCATATGTACATGAATTTAATTCGTGATTTAGTCAAAAGTAGGGATATAATTAATTAATATAGTACTAATGATTTATATTCAAAGAAAATATCAACGTACATACACAGTGATCGAATAATAATAATAATATAATAATAATAAAAATTACACATGTGAATCTCAATCAGTATCCACAATTCAATTAAGCACAGTCTATATTTTAATTTCTTTCTATATTTAATAGGAATAGTATTTCGTACACCTTTGTTAATCCGGGGCGGATAAAAGTTCATAGAAAAATTTTAAAATTTTAAATTAAATATCTTTATTTATTCTAATCATTATTTTATAAAAACAGTCATTAATTGTTTAAAACTATTAAATTAAATCAACTGTCCGCGCTTGATCCTGGGTAAAATATAAAAACTGTTAAAATTTAATAACTAGATCTTAAATACATTTTTATTAAGCCTAAAATTTATAGAACTCATTTTCGGATCACCGTTTATTTTAAAATCAAATAAGTTCGAATTAAACTTCTCTAAATAATAATCGAAACGTCCAACGAGTATTACAATCATTTAATATTTATTTTTATTATACTTTATTTATATATAGTTATGTTTTTAAATAATAATTATTATAATATCATATTTTATAACAACATTTAATATTTCAAATTATACTTCCAATTATTATTTATATATATACACACATATCTATTTACAAATAGTTGTTCGTGAATCGTTGGGAATAGTCGAAGGTCAATTGAATATATGAAATAGTTCAAAAAATTTTGAGATTCAACTTTACAGACTTTGCTTATCGTGTCGGAAACATTAATTATACAAAGATTAAGTTTAAATTTGGTCGGAAATTTCCGGGTCGTCACAATATGTACTACAAAGTATGAATTTTTAAGTTTCAACTTTGATGAAAAACTACCAAACTATCTAATTTTACATTTATTGAGTTTCTAATTATTAAAAACAAAGTTTCAACTTTAATGAAAGACCACCAAAGTTGCATCTGGATCTTTGAATTGTTGAAGGAAATTGTTAGAAGGAAATTAGCAAGGTTAACCTATTTGGTATTCAACAATTACGAAGGTATTTGGATCTGTATATTTTGTTGCTTACTGTTGTATGTTAAACTTTTCGTTGTTTCTTAATTTGATAAAATTAGCACTTATATTGTGTTCATGTACGGAAGAAAGGTTGAAGGGTTTCTTTATTTTGAACATTTGAAGTTGAGGAAGGTAAAACTCTATTCATGGACACACTTTGATCTTTTAATGATCCAATGAGATAATAATTGCATTTACTGGGGAAGATACTTAAGATTTTGAAAAACTAGATTCATGAAAAAATTCAAGCTATAAATTTTAACGTCAAGGTTAGTTAATTGCATAAAATATTGACTATATGTCTATTTCTTTTGTCATGTAATCAGTTAAATTTTAAGATATGGTTGTATGTAGAGAGAGTATTACCTGGAGATTAACTATTGTAAAAACACTTTTCTTTTTATTTTCAATTTCGAGTGGGGTTAAACAAATTGTTTGATGATAAATATAACTAAATAAGTAATTTACTGATAGATACTTAGATTGGTCAGTAGGTAATATCTTTTTTCTCAAACTCTTTACATGTTTAACTAATAAATCATATGGAATGAGATGGATTTGCTCCAAGGTGGAGTGTATGATGTCCGTTTTATCTATTTATAAAAAACTATTTTCACTTTTACATTATGGTTAATAACTGTAATGTAACTGTAATAATGGATAATCAAAAACTATTTTCATCAAAAATTATATTTGAAGTATTATGTACAACGTTATGATAAAACACCCACATGATCATATGTACAAACTTTAAAACAAATTGCACAATCTTCTACAAAACACTCAATGAACAAATGTACAAATTTTAAAGTATATTGTACAACTTTCATATAATAATTGTATATTATTTAAAAAAAAAAATTCAAAAGTGTTATAAAATATCTAGATTGTGTTATAAAATATCTAGATTGGATGTTAATTTTATTATTATTATATTTCTTGCATAGTAATATTTTATACTATAAATAGACATGTATGGTAACCATTTAAGGTGCACCATTTCTCTTGAAATATCAATATCAATATTTCTTCTCTCCTTCTTCTCTCCTTCTTCTCTCTTTGTTCTTATAACCATTAAAGGTAGTTATAAGCCTACTGAATTATAACACGTTATCAGCACGAAAAGCTTAGTGTAATTAAAAGATATCTCAAACGATCACGAATCACTAATCAAGGTATGAAATTATTAATAATTTTCAGACTCGAATATATCAAATTTTGGACTACTAACATTTATATTTATGTTATTTAAGTTATATATGGTCGGTTATACCACCTGAATTATATTTCTGTAATCTAACTTTTACTAACTTCACTAACATTTATATTTATGTTATTTAAGTTATATATGGTCGGTTATACCACCTGAATTATATTTCTGTAATATAACTTTTACTAACTTCACTAACATTTATATTTATGTTATTTAAGTTATATATGGTCGGTTATACCACCTGAATTATATTTTCTGTAATCTAACTCTTATTAACTTCACTAACATTTATATTTATGTTAATAAGACCTCATGATTGTACGCAACACGTCATTTGACAACACGGTACTTTATGTACGCAACACGTCATTTGACAACACGGTACCATGGGTCGAGATTAATTCCAATCAATACGAATACGACGGGGTCTTTATATGTTATCTAACATTTATGATTACTTATGCAATTAATCATTATTTATTTCATGCATACTAATGTTTATTCTTAAATTTATAATTTTAAAAGTTAAAATAAAAAAAATAGTTTGTATTTTTATTAAAAGTAAATCTTAAAAGTTAAAATAAGAAAAAGTAGTTTGTACTTTTATTAAAAGTAAATCTTAAAAGTTAAAATACAAAAAGTAGTTTGTATTTTTATTAAAAGTATATCTTAAAAGTTAAAGTAAGAAAAAAAGGGGATGGTAAAATGGAATAGTTTTTTGTCAAAAATAAAGTATTGAAAATGAAGTGGTCTCCTTCTATAACTAAAAAAAATATATATACTTTTATCAAATGAATTTTTTTGTGGCCGACAATTTCAAACACGAGTCCGTGTTTAGTTTATCAAGAATATCTCTTGCTTTGGTGAAAGGTCACGATCACGATATCAGGTGTTGTGAAAGAATTAAAAAATTGGTCAAGTGGCCTTTTAAAAACTAGAAAAAAAATTTAAACAAAAAGTTTTTTTTATATATTTATAATTTACGGGTAACGTAAAAAAAAGGAAGTTTTTTTAAAAAAAAAAAAAACAAAGAAAGTGTTTAAATGAGTTTTACAGAAAGGGGGAAAGCAAAGTAAAAAAAAAAAAAACTTTTTTCCAAACAAAGGTAAATGAAAGTAGGACTTAATACAAGAAAAAAGTAAACATCTCCTAGACGTGATAAAATCTATTAATGATAAGTATTAGACTTGATGAGCTAAATGTGACAAAAATGTTTCAACATGTCTTATGTTAATTTTCTAAAATAAGTTATTATTATTCCGAGTTTAACACATATACATATGTTAATTAAAAACAACCTTTTTGTTCTTATGTAGTGTTGGGTTGCAATTTTGGTTGTATGCCATAATTCCATCCAGTAGAGTGACAATAGAAAACTTTTGATGATAATCAATAAAAAACTTTTTTCCAAACTTGTCAAATGTTTTGTTAAAAACGTGACCGTTGAAAAAAGGAGGTTGAATAATAAAACTTAAAAAACAAATTATTTTTTTAAGAGTATGCATCAAAATGGCCCGTTTAATAATGGGGAGTAAAAATATAGTCAAATTGTTTCAACGAACAAGGGTTCAATTGGATGTCTCTTAAAAAAAATCCGCGGGTACGGGTGATGGATCCAATGGATCCGCATCCACGACCCGCGGGTGCTATCCCTAATTGTGACAAGTACAAATCAACTAAAAGTCTAAAAAATAAATGCTCTTATAGGGACCAAATGTTCACAATAATTGCCTAAGCTAGATATGAAACAAATAGTTCATAAAAAAAAAAAAAAGGTCGTTGTGCGTTTTCGGGATGATAGCCGAAATACACTTACAAAAGTAGGTCAGCCGTCAATTCTTTATGGCCATATCAACGTAGATCAATAAAATCATTTATGGTTTTGATAAAAGATTAATTAAAAATTAATTGTTTTTTGGTCTTGGATTCTCGGTAACAAAAGCAAAGGTTGTTTTTGGTTGCCACAACAAACAAGACAGAGGTTGTTGACTTTTGTTGTTAAACATGGCACAAGTGAACAATAACAATAGATTATTGTTTTTGAAAAGAATAATGATGCGTTAATTTTATTATATAAAATAAAATTAAAGAAAATGGTTTTCATTGATGACTATGAACAAACGCAAACAAAGTGTTTGTGGTATTTGGTGATTAAAAAAAAGTGCATCTAAAGCTTCTACTGAAAATAATATGCATCTAAAGCTTCTACTGAAAATTAATGTGCAAGGTACAACGCATAACTATATGGTCAAATTCATTTGAGCCTTCGGAGTCACAAGTATATGATGTATATATATATTACTCAATTAACAAAATAGTAAATCTAAATTAATTCATATGAATAGTAAAACGAAATTAATTAATTTACTATTCACATAAAAAGCGCATATGATAAAAAGCGCATCGCATATGATAAGCGCATATGATAAAAAGCGAATATGATGAAAAGCACAACGCATATGATGAAAATCGCATATGATTAAAAGCGCATATGGTGAAAAACACAGCGCATATTATTAAAAGCGTATATGGTGAAAAGGATATATGATAAAAAAAAAACACATATGGTGATTTATAAAAAAAAAACACACATATGGTGATTAATGGAAAGCACATATGGTGATTAATGAAAAGTATATTGTGAAAAAGAATCACAAATGTTTCTTGAAAGAATTCAAGGTAAGATATATGAACCAATTCATCCATCATGTGAACCATTTTGATATTTCATGGTTCTAATAGACGCATCTAGCGGATGGTTTCATATTTGTATGTTATCAAGCCGTAATATGGCATTTGCAAAGTTTCTTGCACAAATTATTAAATTGAGAACACATTATTCTGATTACACCATTAAAAGGATGAGACTTGATAATGCTGGTGAATTAACATCTCAAACATTTAATGATCATTATATATCTACAGGGATTGTTGTTGAACATCCAGTTGCTCATGTGCATACACAAAATTGGTTTAGCTGAATCAATAGATAAACGCTTACAGCTAATAACTAGACAATTGATAATGAGTACAAATCTCTCAATATTTATATGTGGACATGTAAATTTACATGCTGCGACATTAATTCGCATTATACCATGTGGAAGTCGTAAATATTTTCACTTAATACTTGATTTTGGCCAAGAGCCAAATATTTTCTACCTTAAAACATTGGTTGTGCAGTGTATGTTCCAATTGTATCACCACAACACAATAAAATGGTTCTTCAAAGAAAGGTGATAATATATTTTGGATATAAAACATCTTCAATCATAAGATATATTGAACCCATGATGGGTGATGTTTTTACAGCACGTTTTGCTGATTGTCATTTTAATAAAACATTGTTCCCTAGATTAGGGGGAGAAATAAAAATAAAAAATAAAATGATGCTTCATGATGTGAACATCAATTAAGGTATATTGAACTCGCACAAAAGAATGTGAAACGAAAGTTCAAAAATAATGCATATGCAAGAACTTGCAAATTAATTACTTTATGCATTTACAGATATAAAAAAGTGACTAAATCATATATACCAGCGATAAATGCTCCAGCTCGAACTGAAATTCCAAAAGCTGGCAATAATGTCACTGTTGAGTCTTTGCCACGCATCAAACGTGGAAGATCAATTGGTTCCGAAGATAAAAATCCTCGAAAAAGAAAATCAGCTGATAATGAGGTAAGAGAAAGTGTTCAAGAAGAACCACAAATCAATATTCCTTCTGCAGAGGATATTGATAAATGTAAATACTAAAATTGCGATAAATTATGCAATATTATGGAACCGAAATGAAACTAAAATCTCTATGAGATATTTTCATATAATGTTACAATGACATCATGAATAAAGATGATGATCTGGAACTAAAATCTATCATTGAATATACAAAATGGACATGATTGAGCTCAATGGAAAGGAGCAATAAGAGCTGAATTAGAATCGCTCGATAAAAGAAAAGTTTTCGGATCAATCGTTATCACTTTTAAAGATGTGAAACGTATGGGATACAAATGAATTTTTATCCGAAAAGAAATGTGCAAATGAAGTTACAAGGCAAAACTAGACTTGTAACTCAATATTTCCCACAAAGACCAGAAATGAATTAGGAGGAAAAATTATCCTCCTGTAATGGATACAATTACTTATTAGATACTTAATCAACCTGGTAGTTATTTAAATGCATCTCATGAATGTTGTTACTACTTATCTGTATGGATCACTTAATAGTGATATATATGAATATACCTAAAGGGTTAAGGTATCATAAGCATCTAATGTAAAACCCAAGGGAATATATTCCATTAAATCACAAAGATTTCTAAGTGGGTTTATACAAACGGGACGTATGTGGTATAACCGATTAAATGACTACTTAATAAAAAAAAAGGTATAAATATAAACTTATTTTGCACGTATGTTTTATAAAAATAATGTTAGGATATGAGATCGTAGTTGTTTATGTCAATGTTCTTAACATCATATGAACAAATAAAGAGATCTATGAAATCATTCAACTTCTAAAGAATTATTTTGAAATGAAAGATCTTGAAAAAATCAAGTATTACCTTGGATTGCAAATTGAGCATATGCCTAATGGTTTACTTGTACATGAAACAACTTATACCGAAAAGATTTTAAAACATTTTTTTTTAAAGACAAACTCATTGTTGTTAGATCACTCAATATTGACACTGATCTATTTCATCCCTGCGAAGATCATGAAAATTTTAACAGATCGGAAGTTCTATATTTTAGTGCAATTGAGGTTCTTATGTATCTTATAGATTATACAAGATCTGACATTTCTTTTGCAGTTAATTTGTTGACAAGGTTCAGCTCAGTCCCTACCAAAAGACATTGGAATGGGATCAAACAAATAGTTTGATACCTTCGGGGAACTACTGATTTATAATTATTTTATTCTAACAACTCGAAACAAGATTTGTTTGGTTATACAGATGCAGATTATTTATCCGATCTACATAAAGCTAAATCTCAAACTGGATATGTATTCCTAAATGGAGGCACCGCAATATCATGACGTTCTCAAAACAAACACTTGTTGCAACATCATCAAATCATGCCGAAGTGATTGCATTACATGAAGCTACTCGGGAATGATTTTAGTTAAGATCAATGATACAAATCATTATTGATTCTTGTGGACTAGAACGCTATAAAAGCGTAACAACTATCTATGAAGATAATACAGCTTACATAATACAAATGAAAGAAGAGTATCAAAAATGACAGAACAAAACATAAATACTGACGAGGCGCTAAAGCTATAAACGGTCTTAACGGTCATAAGTTTGATGGAAAAGAATGGTATATTGGTAAGGCTCAGAAAAAGACTGAAAGGGAATAGGAACTGAAACAACGGTTTGAACAAACCATGAAGGAGACTATAGACAAATCACGAGGGCCAAACTTGTACATAAAAGATTTAGATGATACAGTTTCAGATGAAAACCTCAGATTTTTCTCATATACTCAAGATATCGTAAAAGACAACCAGATTAAAATGAGATACGTTCAATCAACAACTCTGCTGATCTTTATACCAAAGCACTGCTAACTGCTATTTTCAGAACACACGTTCATAATATTGGCATGAGGCATGTTCAGAAGATGTAACAACTCAGGCGTTGCCTACTTGAGGGGGAGTCAACTTTATGCTGCACTCTTTTTCCCTTAGCTAAAGTTTTATCCCAATGAGTTTTCTTTAGCAAGGTTTTTAACGAGGCAGTACTAGTTATTCTCTAATAAAATTGTCATCCAAGGGGGAGTGTTATAAAATATCTAGATTGTGTTATAAAATATCTAGATTGGATGTTAATTTTATTATTATTATATTTCTTGCATAGTAATATTTTATACTATAAATAGACATGTATGGTAACCATTTAAGGTGCACCATTTCTCTTGAAATATCAATATCAATATTTCTTCTTTCCTTCTTCTCTCTTTTTCTCTCTTTGTTCTTATAACCATTAAAGATAGTTATAAGCTACTGAATTATAACAAAAAGACATTTGTTATTAGTAATAACTATTATTAAAAATACTAATACAAAATTTTTAAGCAAACTTTATTATTATTAATTATTATAATTATAATTATAATATTAATTATTATTATAATATTAATATTCAAATATATATTCTCTTTAGGTGATTAATTATGTTGTATATGTATGCGAAAATACACGTCTCTATATGTTTGTAAAAACAACGACAAGTTTCTTAGTCAGAATTCGTGGTTTTACGCGTCATTAAACTAAACAATTTTAGCATTTACATTCACTTAATTCCTAAAACATATCATTAAACTGTTTCGTTTAATCAAATTCGTGGTTCCACGGGCCATTTCTTATATATTTTGCTAAGCTATTATTTCAAGTGAACACACGAGAAATTAGTTAAGCACTGTATATGATTATAATTCAATTCATTGATTAACTAATTAAGATTACCGATATTTTGTGTACACAAAAGTTTTTCAACAAATAAACTATATACAAGGCCGTCTTTAATAGATTCTTTTTTATATCTCTGATTCCTTTTTCTGTTAGCAGGCTTTATGAAAGCCTGATTACAATTCATGGCATTTTATAGTATGAAAATATAAAAAATTAAAAGCCAAAGTAGTGGAGTATGTAAGTATAATTATACGTATCATATAATACTGTATAAATTGTTTAGTAAAAATTTAAGATTTGCAACCATTCATGAAATGCTAATGGGGTAATGGCAAACAAAAATTTTAAAGGTCATGTACGAGAAATAAAATGAGACCTCATAAAATTTAACTTTTCAATACACATAAAAATTTAATGTTACTGAAAATAATTAACAAATAAAATAATTCTTAAGTAAACCGCATCAAAGTGTTTTATTCTCGAATAGTTATCATCTCATTATATTTAAACTATTTTATAATTAAAACGACATTCCTAACACTTTTTAACTCGAAGTTGTTAAAACTATTTCAAGTCAATACTTTTAAATATATCATTATCATATCAACAATTATTAATGTTAATCTTCTTTTTTTTTTGGCAAAATAACGAAAACTATATAAACGGGATCTTCGTCGAAAAATGAAGAGCCTAACCGATACAAAAAGAAATAACCAGGCGGGCTCGAAACAAGTACACGTCACACGTCGACGATAACTCCAAACGAACCTAGCCGCTACCAAAACATAAAATCCAAACAAGAATAACCACAAACGAACACTAGCGACAAAATACATGAGCTGATCAAACTACCTATCGAACAACAAGAAAAATCATAAAAGGACAAATAAACAACAAGTTTAAGATGATTTTTTACCGTTTCTCTTATCTGGACGTTTTGTGAACCCGTCTACCTTGTCAATATGAACTCATTTACCACTCCGCGAATTGAAATTAAACGTCATTTTATTTGAAAATGAACTACCAATACGGGTCCTGGGGACCCATGGTATCCCCTGATCCGCAAACTCATCCACAAACTCTTGAAAAAAACCTCTTTTCCCACCACCCGAAGAGCACACATCAAGCGTCCATGAACATCTTTTGTATCGCATCTCCACAATCTAAGTCGTCTACGTTGTCTTTAAGAGAGAATGACCACACATCGGAAGCTTCTTTCCCTTTCTTACACGCGTGCTCTTTAACGATCCTACCCGAGGACGCATTCTGCTTCTTCTTCAAATCCTTCTTTAAACTCACAATCCTCTCTACAAAAGAAGGTTTAGGCACAATACCTTCCTCATAATAGCCGTCCCTTGAAAAGTCGCGTTCATGTACTTGGGCCAGAACAGGCCCCTCAGCTGAATCCTGTACACGGTCCGAAACTGGCCCAACATCCGGGGAGCCATCATATTCCGATAACACACCCGCATCAATCGACCCAAACCTCAACTCCAATTCATTAGACATCAAACCCAGTCCATTACTATTCAAAGATAACGATGCAGATGGAGTTGAAATAACCGAACCCGCGGCTTGATTTACTATTAATGTTAATCTATTAAGACTCTTAATTAAATTATTAAATGATCATTTAAATCGTATACATTGTTAAAACTTAATGCATTCTCGACAATAAATGAGGTTTACAAATATTGTTTGTATCTTCATAATTTTTGAGTTACTCTTCAACTTTGCTTTTAATTGCGTAAACCAATTTTTGAATTGATATATTTTTTGTTTCGTAGAATCATATACGGGCAATTTAAAATCATGGGCTGTTTTAAAATTTCGGTCCTATGCAATTAACCACCCTCGTACACCTGTAAGACGACTCTGCTTATTGACCATCCATTTAAACACTCTTTATCTTGGATGTGCTGTAAATATGTTTACACTCTACATTTTACTCCATTATGTACATACATTACTTTTAAACTATTGACTATTTATTTCTTGACCGATAGTATAATCACAAAAAGGATAAAATTGACACTAATATCTCTCCACTTATAAGTAAAAAACCGCATCACTTAGACCATTTGTAACGGAAATGGACGTGAGTTTATGGTGTGAGTTTTTTTTTGCACATTTTGGATGAATATAAACTGGATTTTTGGTGTGGGTTGAAAGTGAATGCTGAATTGTCATTTAATTTTTATTATTGTGTTATATTAAATGTTTTATAGTGTATTAAATGTTTTATAGTGTTGTGGCTTGATCAATGGAGAATTAACCAATTAGAGGGAAATGGAAGGAAGCAATCTCAACTATTCATTTTAATAATAAAGTGTTAGTCCATCATATTATCATGTTTCACGACTTATATTGTTATAAATTAATAAGGATATTATTGTCATTTTACTATTTAATAAAAATCACATATATTAATTTATATTTACATATTTAATAACTAAACACCAATTGATTAAATTTTTTTTTTTATCTAGATTGCTAAAAGTGTTAAACATTGAGTAATTTAGAAGAAGTCTGTATGTGTTTTTATGTTAAAATGTAAGAAGTAATATGCAAGAAGTAATGGATATAGATGTGGATATATATAAAATAAATAATATGATATTGAATTTCAATATTTTTTTATTTAAATTGCAACGGTTAAATAACATTAGAAAGCAAACAGTCAAAAATTCGAACGAATCATAGGTGGCCACGTGTAACCGAAGACCGTTGCTTCTCCCGTTGGAAAGCAACCAACGCATACCTATGAAGCAATTCCAACCCCGCGTTAGGCGGGTTTGAGGGCGTGGGATTTGTTCCACGTAGGAACCCACAATATTACTTTGTCTGCTTTACAAATGGTCTTATATGCTAAATGGACATGAAGGTTGTGTTAAACTCATGACCTTCATATCATATGGACTTGATTTATCTAAGTAGTCCTAAAATTCCTCATATTACAACAAAATCGAGTGTAATTTAAGAGTTTCATGGATCAAAACAGTTATATTATTGTAATGAAGTTTTCAATCTATTATTGAAATTTTTTAATGAGCTATTACCACGTCAGAAAATATTGTACATAACAAGTAGTAATTATTACTCTAGAGCATGGTTGCAAAAATCAGGAGAACTCGGCGAGAACTCGGAATTTCATTCCTGGCGAGAACTCGTTTTGAAATCGGTCAAAAATCGGTCAACGACCAAAAATCGGTCAAATCTCCAAAAAAATCGGTCAAATCTCGGAAAAATCGGTCAAATCTCGGTAAAATCGGTCAAATCTCGGAAAAAACTCGATAAAATCTCAAAAGTCAACGAAAGTCAACTGCCGATAACTCCCCGAGTTCTCCGAGTTCTCGTTTTGAAGACCCTGCCAAGAACTCCCCGAGAACCGATTTCTGCAACCTTGCTCTAGAGTGACCCTTATGTAGATATACAATAATTTTGAGTATGTTAACAACTTTAAAGTCTATCGTTATCTATATTTACATTTACATTTTTACTACAAATAAAAGTATCCAAACACACATAGTGAATTAATAACAATTTTACTACACACAATAAAACTAAAATATAAAATATAAAATAATTCAATTATAAATCACAAATCACAAATAATTATTATATCCGGAATAAAAATATATGTCTCATTTTTATTCAAAACCGAACCAAGAATACGGTTTAAGTTGGTCTAATTCATATCTTCCGGACTAAGTATTTAGCAGTCAAGGATCCAATAGTTTCATGACACATGTCAGTATGATTCCATGACGTCACCACCTTACGGAAAAGGCGTGAGTGCACAAAAGTGCATGAGATGCAAATAGCTGCAGTAAAGTATCACCAATTATTCACCATCACTGCATATTTAGAAAATCAAACCTCCACTGACCGACTGACCTTTATTCCCTAACGTCACCACCGCCGTCACCGGAGTACGTATAATCACTACCATGAAATTCCTGAATTTAATCTGCCCTAGTTTTCCTCATGTACGTAAATTCATCACTCCTTGTTTCCTATATTAATATTTGTATTGATAATTATTATTTGTATTTACATGTATATTTAAATGGATTTTTCTAAATGCTTAAGACATTTGGACATGCATAATTTTTTTGTACATAACTCAAAACCACCTCAAATAACCACCCCACTACTTATAATGTACAATCATCAAAGCTTGAAATTTTTTCTTAAGTATAGCCTAAGGGCTAACAATAGAAAAATCCTATTTATAATTGCTGCTTGTAGATACTGTGTATAGAATGAAGTGTTTTAGTATCCGATTTTGGTTTTCAAGTTGGGATTGACTTTGACTATATTTAGTTATTATATTAATTTGTTGATGAAGTACTTAAGATAATAAACTGGGTTTTGCTAACGTATATCCCGTAGCATACTTTAAACTTTATTTAAATTAACTTATAATTCCTTTAATCATCAGAATTTATATAAGAAAAGTAAGCATCAATAGATTGTCAACTTTTAGCATTACATATATTTCAGTTTACTTTTATTATTAGTCAGTTAATTTGCAAATAATATACCGAGTACAATATAATGTTTTAGAAGTCTAGTTATTGAAATTTTGGTTGAACCTGGTTGGGTCCGTTATCCTCTGTTCTCCTAACTGGTGAGTGGTGTTACAAGAGTTGTCAGGTTCAAAACTAGCCAAGGTTTGGTGCTGGTCACCGGATAACCCGGTAAAGCCACATAAATCTGAGTAAAATGAATTTGATACTTGACATGTTTTCTAGAAATTATGACTTTGTAATTGCAAACTGTGGTATTGTGCATACATTTTGAAGGATTATGTAGATATCTATTAAGAATTTGGTTATAGTAGAATAATAGCGAAATTACAATGACTGAGATGGTAAATCTAGTCTAATCTAATTAGTTTGTTATATCATGCTATCAAGATGACATTAAGAGTGTATTCATTTATTGAGTTGTGGTATACTTTAGATATACTACAGTATATGAAAATGTAGTTGATGAATTTCTGTTTTTAACTCTTATGGATAATTAACAGAATTGCAAGTTTTAGGTTATAGTATTGTTCACAATTTGGTGATCTTTGTATAAATTTTTTAACTCTGTTATCTTGTATCAGATATTGGATGGAAATGGCATTTCAAGATGCTTCAGCAACATATATCCTTTTATATATATGTTAAGAATTCTTTTCTATTTTAATGCATATAGTTGTATTTTTGTTATACTTACGATTTGCATTTTCTTAACAAGACTCACAGTACTAGGTTTCGGAGCAAGTATGATAACTTTAGTCATACTTGTTGTGCTTGCTTTTATGAAAAGGAATTCAAGGGGACGTATAAAGGTACGTAATGAATGATTATCGCTTTTAAGTTAATCATAGGAAGAATCATAATCATTTACTCCCTCCGTCCCAAAATAATTGTCCCATTTGACTTTTTTTAGTCTTTTGTTTACATCTTTGACTGTAATTATTTCGTTTTGTATTATACGATAATTGATGAAATTTATATGAATTGATTCGGTTTTTAATTGTCTTTTTATTGATATAACTTTCATCAAGTATTATATAACACAAACCGAAATACTTATAGTCAAAGTTGTAGACAAAAGACTCAAAAAAGTCAAATGGGACAATTATTTGGGACGAAGGGAGTACAAATTAAAAGATTTCAGGAAACAATTACGGAGTATTATTTTTCTCCTTCAGAAAAATCCTTATTTTTTTCTGGTGCATAATATCTTTTCTAATCTTATTTGGTGCATAACATCAAGAGTAATCTGATTTACATCATAAATCCAATCACCTGATTACATACTTTAAGTTGCCAGCCAATCTCATTGATGCCAATGCTCGACTAGCATCTACAGTTGGATTTCAAATGCATGTAATATCTATTGATGTGATCGTGTCAGTTTGTATATATATTTTTTTTCATGATATGTAGTCCATTGCAGATACTTCACTATGAAAGGGTTTTTTTGCTTGTTCTACCGATCATTGGGGTATGTATAGCATGTTTTGATATAATTATACTATTGCGTAACACAAAAAAGGGTCATTCGGCTATATATCACGAGTGGCTCCTGAGAGGATCTCAATTCCTAGTCTGGGTAAGGCTTTGATGTTTTATTTATTTATTTATTTATTTTTTTTTGGATAAAGGAGGGCACTTCCTCCGGCAAAATTTTTAAATGATTGAAATTTAAATTTCTCGTCCAAATTGGAGTTTCAAACTTTGAAACTAATCTATTTTTGGCTACACTGTAAAATTTTTATGTTATTAACTTTTTTGGTGTATACTGCAGGCTACCATGCATCTACTCTCAAGGTTTGATTGCTGGTTATCTGTCTCAACTAATCGTGTCTTGTGCTTTTGGTGGATTATGAAACCATTCTTAGCGATCCCAACTTTACAAGCAACATTTTCTTCTTTGAAGGTAATTTTATCTTCATATACATAATGGTACATTTTTCATGGTTATGGGTTCAAGTTTCAACCATCATAAAGGTGGTGTATTGGATGTCAGATTCGTTGCCTGATTTAATTTTTTCATTGAAAAAAGAAAATAAGTTAAATGAAAAAAGATAGTTAAGTTAATTTGTTTTACAGGTTTATAGTTGCATCAATGAGAGCATAATAGTTTTGGTGGACGTTATGTTTGGTACTTTAGTTAATATCATCCGAATGAAGCAAGCATCTCGAAGTAACAGGTTAATCATGCCATTAGTTTTTCCATTGTACACAATTTATATTGCAAATGTTTATCGTCCCTAAAGTAAAAATTTTGTCTTTTTAATTTTGTGCTAGTTATAATCTTGTTTGGACTTAGTTTACTGACAACTGACAATCTTGTAGTTCAATGGAAGAATCGCTGCTTTCATGTGAAATGAGCATTGAAGACGATGTCCAATTAAACCCTGTATGTATTAATTATTCTTTCATTAACTTAAAATACGTAACTTAATTCCAACTATCGATTGTCCACTACTTTGAAATAAGGTATGTTATGTGTCTGACTGTCTTTCTTTGCCTGTTTAATTAAGGGACCTCTTGCGAGAATTTTAAATGTAATGACATTCAGCTCTATAAATTCGGTAATGGAAGACGGTGCAAAGAAACAGCTTGACTTTGATGATTTGCTCCAACTACCAATTGACATGGATCCTTTGTTCTGTCATGATTCGTTGCTGAACTGTTGGGAAGATCAAAGAAGACATGATCACTCTCATCCTTCTTTGTTTTGGACAATCTGCCATGCGTATGGATGGCCTTATATGTGTTTAGGCCTGTTAAAGGTACTACTGAACACTTCATCAGGGGTATTTAGGTCTGTTTACAACTTCAAGGACAAAATGGTAACTAAAAAAAGTCACCTTTTTAGCTGGAAATGACCGAAATGAAATGCTGGTAGCCTGTTGAGATCGATGACTAGTTATACTGAACTAAAAAACTGTCAGCTATGTATGTTATTTATCATTCATACTCTAAATAATATACAGGTACTAAATGATTGTCTTGGTTTTGCTGGACCCTTGCTTCTTAACATGCTAATCAAGTATCTTCAAGAAGGTTACTGTTTCTACATATGTTCCTTTTTTTATTTTTTTTACTTTTTTGGTTTACGGAAGGATAATGTCTATTGTACATGCCATTAGACATATCTCGGTCTGTATAATGTCTTTTCTTACCTTCTTTGTTTATGAGTTTAGACCTGTTGGCCCGTCGCTTGTACTAAACACATCGGATGTTAGAATCGGTGGGTCAATAGCTGTTAATCCATCATGCATAAATAAGTGATTTTTGTGTATGTCCTGACTGTAATGTGACATACTATATTAGCTATATAAATAATGTTGAATATGTACTTAGAACCAGTTTTTTTTTCTTCCTAAAAACAGGATCCGGAAATTTTGATGGTTATTTTCTTGCCATTTCCCTCGGCTTGACTTCCATTCTGAAGTAAGTTTATACTATTGCTGCAACTTTTTAATAACTATATTTACGCATTACGGAGTATTATTTTTTGAGTAAGATGTGATTCATTTCAAACAGGTGACAATAGATTGCTTCCGAATTACCCAAATTATTCAGATACTCACTAATGGGAACTCATGTTTCATTATTTATTAGTCATATACCTTATTTTCTTTATTAGCATATTACTGTAACTATTTCAGATGTTAAGGTATTGTAAATAAACTTGTCACTATTGTAATGTTGGTTATATTCTGATGGTGCAGATCTTTTCTTGATACACAATATACATTTCGGCTATCTAAATTGAAGTTAAAGCTACGTTCTGGTCTTATGACTATTATATTTCGAAAGGTAATTCTTTCTTGTCTTTTTTTTGGTCATCTGGTCTTATGACTGTTATTTAAGATGGTAATAATGAAAAACAAACTGAAAGCTAACAAAGTATATGAATTTGAACTATATTGTGATCCGGCCTTTTGAGTATATGGCTAACTAAACTAAAAGCAACCACGTTTAGTTTAAATTATGTTTTTTTGCAGCTAGAGTGTATAGAAAGTGAACATTTAAACCTTCTTTATCTTGAAATTGATCCTTAAATTTATGTTTACCTTGTACTTCTTTCACAGTATGCTCCCATTATTTTTTAGAGATTTTTATTTATTACAAATACCATTAAATTTCCCTTCGTACATTTTTCAGTGCCTCCATGTTAGCTTAGCTGAAAGATCGAAGTTTTCCGAGGGAGAAATTCAAACATTCATGTCTGTAGATGCGGATCGAACCGTCAATATGTGCAATAGTTTTCATGACATGTGGAGGTTTTGCTTCGATTTTTCGTTCATTAGAATTTAGGACATTATGTGTATGATAAAGTAGTAATTTTTCAGAGGCTTGTATTGATTCGATCATCTAAAACTTTGTTTAATCGTTGGACCTTTCAGCTTGCCATTACAAATTGGAATTGCGCTGTATCTGCTATATACACAAGTTCAGTTTGCTTTTGTTGCTGGAATCACAATAACTGTTTTATTGATACCAGGTAGAGTGTACTCATATAATAGCAAAATAGGTGGGTTGGGTAGCATTGCACAACAGTAATTTTTTGTACGGGTTGAAATGGGCCAGGTCAAGTTGACCCGAAATTATCATAAATATTTATAAATACAGTGTGTTAAGTATGATGACAAAATATATATTATTTATATCTCTGTTTCATACTATTATGATGCATAATATCTTTGTAACCCAGGTTTAATCCTGATAACATCTATAATGTTTTACAGTAAATAAATGGATAGCTGAATTGATTGCCACTGCAACTAAAAACATGATGGAGCAAAAGGATGAAAGGTGTGTGCACATTTACCAAACTAGCCATAGTTTCTAGCAAAACAGTTAACTCACATCTTTCCAAATAATAATCATCTTTGTATAAATTTGTACTTGGGACTTTCAGTGATGAAGCTCATAAGTAAATGATCATGTAACACTTTCACAGGGTTAGAAGGACCAGTGAACTATTAACGTATATTCGCACTTTGAAAATGTACGGTTGGGAGCTTCTTTTTAGTGGTTGGTTGATGAAGACAAGATCCTTAGAGGTCAAATATCTATCAGTAAGAACAATTCTCTACCAAACTCTTTATGTTTGTTAACGGGTTGATGGGTCATGTTGTACTTCCAACGGGTCAAACTGATCCAACATCAGTGAAAATGCATTTTAATTCATAAAGTATAATCAAAATCTGTTTTCTTCTTCAAAAATTGGATTATTAAAACTACTTATTTATGGTTTAATATATCCTCGGGGACCCTAACCATCCGTATAGAATATTACCCCTCTTGACATGTTACACAACCCGCCCATCAAGCCACCTCTAATGCCTGACATTGAAATGCAATTAATTTTTCTGCTTGACTTCTTTTTATAGACGAGGAAGTACTTAGATGCATGGTGCGTATTCTTTTGGGCAACAACACCCACTCTTTTTTCTTTGTTCACATTTGGACTCTACGTAATGATGGGAAATCAACTAGATGCTGCAACGGTATAAAACACATCTATTTTGTTCATAAACTTCTTTGTAGTTTTCATATTAACTTTATGTTCCTCTATTTTTCAGGTTTTTACCTGTCTTGCTCTATTTAACAATTTGATTTCTCCATTAAATTCATTCCCATGGGTCATTAATGGGTTGATTGACGTGAGTGGTATATATATGCCCACTTGTCCATACTCATCTTTTAGATATTTCTTTCTGATAAACCGAAATCTTTATGTTACATTTTGACATTTTTTTCTGATAGGCAATTATATCTACCAGGCGGTTAAGCAAGTTTCTGTCATGCTTTGAGCATGAACGTTTTAACGGATCGGCAACAAGTTATTGTTCATCATCTATTGAAATGGATATTGACATTAAAGATGCTTGTTGTGCATGGGCAAGCAGTGATGAGGAAGTGAAGGAGCCGATTCTGAATCGGGTCAATCTTGCCATTCCAAAGGGTTCTCTGGTTGCAGTTATTGGAGAGGTACAATTTGGGTGACTTTTAACCCTTTTGTCCATTTGACCCGTTACATTTTAGCTTCATCTATTGATTTGACACATTTGAATTAAAGCAATGCAAGTGACCTATTCACACATGTTTGCAGGTTGGTTCAGGCAAATCATCCTTGTTAAACTGTATCCTGGGAGAAATGAAGCTTATTAAGGGATCTGTATACTCAAGTGGGTCCGTCGCCTATGTCCCACAGGTTGATTTTATATATATATATATTTAAATGATGTACTTCATTTGAATCCTTTTTTTTAAGTTTTAATTTTTCTTTATTTGGAGCTTAGATTCCCTGGATTCTTTCTGGCACCATTCGTGATAATGTTGTATTTGGACAGAACTATGATCCAATAAGGTACTGCTCTTTTCTTCACACGAATAGTTCTTTTTTATCATTTATAATAAAGTACAAATAGGCAATGTACAATTTCAGTTTAATAAACAGGAGAAAGAAAGATATGTGATATATGGAGTTGGGAAAATGGGTTGGGAACTGACTAAAGAGGGTATACGTAACCCAAATTGACCCGTTCGTAAGTAGATGGGTTAAAATTTTCCACCTACAGAGAAAACAAGCATAATATACCAAGTTGGATCTATTTTTCTTGTACAGATATTCTGCTGTTTTAAAGGCGTGTGCCCTTGAAACAGATGTTTCACTTATGGTTGGAGGTGATATGTCGTATATTGGAGAAAAAGGATTAAACCTGTCAGGTGGACAAAAGGCTCGTCTTGCCCTTGCCAGGTGTCGATACCTAGTCGATTCTTATTGCAAATATCATTTTAAATAATGTGTATGTGGTTACCTATTCTGCGGTGTAGATTTATATAAATGGCGATATGAACAGGGCTGTATATCATGGATCAGACTTAGTCATGCTGGACGATGTTCTTAGTGCAGTTGATGCACAAGTGGCTTCTTGGATTTTATCTAATGTCATCCTTAGCCCTTTTATGCATCACAAAACATGCATCCTTTGCACTCATAATATTCAGGTAATGACTAGATGTCCTAGCTAAATGTGGATTTTTAACCCATTTGATTATAAGGAAACGGGTCAGACATGTACAAAAAGTAGCTTATAAGGAAACGGGTCACATGGGTGAAATTCGCCCAAAGTTCATACCTTTTGCAGTGATATAATATGATATTTGACATATTATTTAAATGGTTAAAGTACTTGAAGAAAGTGTTTTGGGTCAACCTGGCCACCTGTTTTGACCATCTCTATATCTACTGACTATCTTTTATTCTTTTATGCTTTACAGGCAATATTAGCTGCAAATACAGTGGTTGTAATGGACAAGGGGCAAGCGAAATGGGTCGGAAGTCCAGTTGACTGTACCAGTTCTTCATACGCATCGTTTTTACGAGCAGAAGAAGTTAGTGTCTCTTACGAGACCGAAACACGAGTAGAAACTGGAAATACTTGCACGAAGGTAACCGAAAACTTAGTGGCAGAGAGTGAATGTATCGATATTATGAATGCCGATGACAGCATTATCAGGATTGAAGAAAGGAAAGAAGGCCGAGTTGAAACAACTGTGTACAAGTGAGTCCGTGTTCCATTAATCATTTCTACCGTACTACGCTAATTTTATGGATGTTTACCTGTTAGAGATAAATGGAATTTACATTTGTCATAAGTAAAAATGTCTCAAATTACTGATGGTTTCCAGTGGTTTCCAGCCATCATCTAGATGGCTCTGTTCCAGCCGTCATCTAGATGTTCAAAGCTGCCGACATTGACAACGCGTATGGAAGTAGCAAACTTGAACACGATGACGGCCGCCAACTTCCGCCAACCTTCCTCGTTCACACCATTCACCGCCATAGAATTTTTGCTATAAATAGAGATGCAAACTTTCATTGTAAATCATCCCAAATCACTCAGAGAAGTGTAATCACAACCTAGATAGTGTGTGTGAGTTTGAGAGTTTTTTTTAGAGTTTTGTAAATACTCGTGTAATCTATTTAATGGTGTATCCTATCGTATACACGCATAAAAGGCATAATGGTTGCATAAAAGTAGCATCAGGAAGACTGGAAACAGCAGTTTTGTGGAGTTATCCGTCCAGCGTTCTCCGCTATCCAGGCTGCTCCGACATGCGTAAGTCCTGAAGGCCGCCTAGCGCGTAAGCCCTGGCCGGAGAACGCCACCTTCAGCGTAAATTTCGAATCACAAGTAACATAGCGTATCATCATCTGACACGTGTCCCCGAGCAATCTGGTGGATCTGACACTATAAATAGACCCCTTGGGTCGTCATTTTACACAGTTCAGACATTCTAACAACTTTGAGAGCTGAGACTTCACTTCTCTTTCTCTCTTTACTTTCTCTCACTAGAAGTCATCCGGCTAGCACTTTTACACTCTACAGACGACGGATTGATTAAGCCACCCCACAAGTTTCTACACTTGTGAACCGGGTCTGCAGGGATTATTTCCCAAGGGTAAAAATCAATCGGCAACACTCCGTCCTCCTAAAGCTAGATTACTTCTAGTATCTTGTTGACACACTAAGCCTTACCTCATAAGGAAATAGGTGTTAACAATGGCGCCATCCACTAATGCAAAGAACACACGAAACGGAAAAGGAACAAAAACAACTGAAGCTCCATTTGTACTTGAAGCAGTCAACAATCCATCAACTGACGACATGATAACTGTTGAAGATGTACCTGTTCCGCCACTAGATGGTACGATTGAAGAAACAGTTGCTGAAAATGCAGAAAGGCTTAAGCATTTGGCAACTAATTCGGAGAAAAGGCCAGCTCGAAGAAACGACAACCAAAAGTGCAGAAAGACTTCCAAATTTTGTTACTAATCCAGAGCGACGACCATTGATGCAACCACGGCGATGTCCATCATTTATACCTTTTCGGCGGATGGCTGATGGCAAAGACAAGCAAATCATGAAAAGGCAATCTATATCAAAATACAGGTTATCAAGGCTACTTGACAAGCTGGGTAGTCTTATTGATGATTCTGAGGATGATAATGACCTGAGCTATGATAATAATGACTCTGATGATGAAACTGACAAAGATGAGTTCATGTCAGAGAAGCAGGCAGTGTTGCTTTTGAATGACATCCTTAAGCAGACAGCTCCAGCAAAATATAAGCAACGCTTAGCGCAGCCCGCCGTCCGTGCTGTGGCTGTAGATAATTTCTTCGCCCTTATTACTGGAGAGCAAGCTACAAAGCCACCAGCTATGGCAGAATCCACTCAGTGTTTCATTGATCGAATTGCTAACTATTCGTTGCCTAGGAATCTTGGCATACCGGCAATTGGAGTTTATGATGGCACAACAGATCCTGAGGATTTCCTCACCATGTTTGAAGGCGCTATGAGGTTGCAGCATTGGGATGACGAAGTAGCTTGTCATATGTTTCCAATGGTGCTGCAGAATATGGCAAGGGAATGGTTTGCTAGCTTGCCGCCAAGAAGCATCACTAGTTATTTGGACCTCCGTGCAAAGTTTGTTATGCAGTATCAAAACCTTCGAAGCTGTACTTTGACACATCTTGATGCACATGAGATCACAATGCATCACAATGAATCCTTGAGTAATTTCATGAAGCGATACACACTTGAAGCACAGAAGATACCTGATTGTCCAGAATCTCAGCTAGTATCTGGTTTTATTTTTTGTCTGGATCAGCGACGGTTTAGTGCACTTGTTCATGCGTTACGGTATGACTTGCCAAAGACTCTACATCAGGCGTTAGAAGTTGCACAGAAGCATGTTCGAGCCGGTGAGCGGGGGATGAATAAGTTTGATGGCAGCAGCAGTAGCAAACCGCACAACGGAGGGAGGTACTTTGACAGAAATCAGAGGAGGAATGACAATTCCAATGGCTGATGGAGAGGCAACAACCATCCCAATGAATTTTATCACAATAGAAGGCCAATAGAGAGGCATCCGTTGATAATGGCGCTGACTAAAACTCCAAAAGAGATTCTTTTCACTGAACCAATCCGGACCACTTTCAATCCGCCGGCACCCATGGAAGAAAGAGAAGGTCCAAAAAGTGAATTATGGTGTGACTTTCATGAAGCATGGGGTCATGATACAGATAATTGCAAATCTCTGATGAGAGAGATCATCGCAAAAATCAAAGCAGGAGAGTTAAACCACCTGTTACCAGGCAAACAATACAGGAGGAATGATCCTCGTAGGAAATTTGGATGGCAAAGGAATGATGGTGGAAGAGGTCGTCGAGGAGATAACAGAAGAAGGGAAGAGCATGGTGGAGGAGATAACAGAAATCAGTACGGAAACCGAATCACGGAGCGTGAGTCAACTCCAGACGTTGTAATCAAAATGGTGTGGTTGAATGGAAGTCACTATGAGGACGGTGAGCAGTCGGATAACAATGTTGATAGCTGGAGATATGCTCCAATTATTTTTCAACCAATTCAAAATTGGGCTTTGTCTGTTCAGCCAGTGGTCATTTCAGCAGAAATTGCAAACAAGTTCATCAGCCATATTTACACAGATACAGGCAGTGAGGCTGACATCATTTATTGGCATTGTTTCAAAGCTTTTCCAAGGCATGTGCAGGTAAGAGCTAGGCGGACGAGTTTGAAGGTTTCAGGGCTAACAGGAGCGCCAGTGAATGCAATGGGAAGAGTTCGTTTGGAGGTCGTTTTGGGAACATTTCCACTATTAAGAACCGAAACAATCGATTTCACTATCTTGGATGGTAATTCACGATTCAATGTCCTTTTTGGATGGGCAGCGTTAGCAAAGTTTGGAGGGATAACATCAACGGCCCATGCAGAGATCAGATTCCCAACTCCTAACGGAGTAGCCGCCATACACTCACAGTATGTGGCACCAACAAGAGAACGATCCACATTTGCAAGCATACCAGAAGGCAATATGAATCAGAGGAGGAGAAATCGGTTGTTCAGGGAAGATGAGGTTCAGGAGTTTTTCATTCCATAATCAAGTGTTTGGGCCGGACAGCGCTGGGCGCTCGGCGTATGAAGAAACAATTTGTTATCATTTTTATCAAGAGCAGAATTTATCATTTCAATAAACGCAGTTGATTAGCATTTTCTGAAGAGCAACGTGTATCAATTTACTGTAGACCATTGTGGTCATTTTTACAGTGCATGTATTCGCAATAAGCATACACTAAACATTCATGATGTACTAATTAGGCTTGATCCACCTAAATTCGTCATCAATCGTTTATGTATTGCTCAGTACTGATCAATAAATTTTATATTTTTCTTAAACAAAGTGCTACCCGTGACAAATGTAGAACATTGCATTTATATCCTGCCCACAGAAGGAGTGTATTTTTATACCTCCGATGGCGGAAGCTTTTGTGCCGGCCAGCAAAAGGCACAAGGGATCGGCTAGAAAACGTTTAAGTTTTACTAGAACGCACCGAGGCATGATACAAAACTCAGATACTTGTCATGACAAACATTATAAAAAACTTACTTCACAGAACGAAGTTCTATATTTTATATGAAGGCAAAAATATTCAGCAATTCTTCCTCATATACTTTATGACGGAAGGCGTATGACGGACAAGTCACTAACTCATAATTAATATTTATGTAATATTTCAAAAAATTCTTCCTCATATACTTTATGACGGAAGGCGTACGGCGGAAAGATTATTTTATAATCATTCTTCAAAGAACACTCCATAACTATTCCTCATCAATTTGATGATGGAAGGCGTGTAACATACTTTAAATATCCTATTAATTATGTGAAGGCGTAATATTTGTAAAGTGGGATTTCAATTTTGCATGTGTTATTCCTTTGACAGAAGTTAACAGTGCACAACGTTCAAAAACGAATTACCTTAAAAATGCTTTGTTCAGTTGTACAATACACAGTTGTACATAAAATTTTATGATATGCTTCGTGCATAGCAGATGCGTTATACATAACAAACATTAAAGTATTTGGTGCAAGCACACAAGCAAGGCATAATCACTACAATAAAGCGTATATTTGTGGCATTCAAGTTATCAATGTTTATTACAAACGGTTGCTCATCAAATGGTTAGAAATTTATAAAAATTTAACATTGAGCACATCCTGAGCAGAGGACTCCTCTCTGCTGCATACTTCATCATAAACATCTATCTTCAGATTAATCAATCTGTCTCTAGTTTCATCAACCTTCTCCAGGGTTCCAGGAGGCATCAGATTCGTAATAGCAGCGGGGAGAGACGTGTTTGGAGCAAGGCGTCTGGTTAATTTGTCTGTCACATCAGCAATAGCATGGGTGCGTATAGCATCAACATAATCATTGTAGGGATTCCCTACAAGACTGGATCCAAGCACCTTCGCTATCAAACTCGGTATACCCTTCTTAAGCTCGGCAAAATTGCTCTCACCCTTCTCCGCCCTCTGGAGAAGCCCAGCAGACTTTTCCCTTTCTGCAGATAGCTGCTTTTCCAACTCAGCAATCTTCAACTGATCTTCCTCAACCCTTTTCTTTTCAGCATCCACCAACTTGTCTTTCTCCTCTTGCAGGGCAGTAGCAGCATCTAGAGCATTTTTTAGCTCAGTCTCCTTAGCTTTTATTGTTTTCTGAGCGTCACTCAAGGCACGCTCAGCATCAGCAGCTCTCTTACGAGCATTTGCACCTTCAGCTATATCTTTACGGGCTAAAGCAAGAATAGACTCCTGATGTTCCTGCAGTTGCAGGACGGACTCCAGCTGATTGGTTAGTAGCAAGTGAGTAGCAGCAGTTGATTCCCTGAGTTGTTCAGAACGGAGAGCGTTTAAATGAGGTTTCAACTCAGGGATAACACAACTCTGCAACAGCAAAATATTATGATTAAATATTGTAAGATTACATAAATAAATTGCAGGTACAGGCATACAGATGATTTAATCGTTAATACCTGAAGAGCAGTTGCAAAACCTTTGCTCTTAGTAGCAGGATAATCAATGAGTGCCTGCAACGTACTAACATGAGCAGGAACTTGTGGCACTTGCACATTTGATGATGTGACAGCAGGGTTCCCAATGTTGGGAGGAGGAGAACGGTAAGAGGCATCGTCCTCCATCCTTTGTTCAAACTCAGATTCATTAAAGGGAGTGAAGTTGTAGTCCGGAGTTTTTAGTGTTTTATCTCCTTCACTCTCACGGTTTTCCTCCGGCACCCGTTCACCGCCCTCAGTAGCCTTCCCTTGGCTATCATCAGATTCTGCTAAAATCACTAACAAGAACAAATTAGCATTATGAACAAACATAACAGTTATAAGCAAAAAACATGTGCATTATCAAGAAAGAGCAGAATGGACATACTTCTTCCGCGTTTCTGCTTTTGGCCCCCCTCTGTACTTTTTACCCTCTTAGAGCCTATGCTCTTCTTCCTTGTCTTTTGGGTTGGAGGGGGGTGGGGTTTGTTTCACCCGTGATATCAACCGAACCAGATGTCTGCTGCTCGGCGGTGGTGGTGTCGTCCGCTGTCCGCTCAGTGTCTGTCTCTTCAGATCCAGATTCACTGTCCGAGCTGCTAACAACGATTTCTTCCCCCTTTTCAGCAGCAGCAGCTTTAGCCTCAGCTGCAGCTCTCTCCGCCTCTAGCTCTTCAGCCGTTTTGTCACGAGTAGTGACCTCCACGTCATCATCAAGATCAACGGATAAAAGAGCAGAACGAACCTGCATCACGGAGTTGGCTGCAAAAATTGAACATGAACAGCAATATAAGCAAACATGACAAGCAGTAGAAACACATTTATATATATAATAGGATGATCATATCACATCCTACCCTAGTTTTTCTCACGAAGTACTGGCACAAAAGTGCTCGGCCATTCTTGACTCACTTTGCACAGCACAAGAATTCCCTCATACCTTTCGTATGATCTGGGCGGAAAGCGGAGCTCTTTCAAGCTATTTACTATCCGCTGCTCTGCGGCAGAAATCTTCACACCCTTTCCTACACCAGCATCAATAGCACCCCATTCTCGGACAACGGAGTACTCTTCCGGAATAACAGTCTCATCAACAAAGAAAAATGGACTTTTCCAGTCCTTCAAATTTGAAACTCTATTTGTACCAACAAAATGAGTATTTCGCTTACTATCAATAGTAAGCCAGCAGTCACTAATTGTGCGAATTCTAAACATAGAGATAAAAACTTTAATGCGAGGCTTTATATTAATAGCATTGCAGTACATTTCAAAAAGGATGATTTTTTGAAGGCCATGTGGATGCATCTGACTAAGACAGGCCTTATAATATCTAAGAAGGCGAAGAAGAAAATTAGTAAGGGGAACACGGAGGTTGCCGTGGGTAATTTGTAAGGCGTATAAAGTAATTTTTCCATCAGGAGGGTTGTCAGCAGTTTGTTTGTTGGTGGGAAGAACAGGGTTGTATTGATTAAGATGACGGAAGGCAATCTTTAAACCATCTAAATATTCACTTGTCAATGATGAGGCCATCGTGCTAACTTCTGGAATGTCAGCGGTATTTGACGAAGAAGGCTTTGCGTGTTCTTGGCCAGTACTTGGAGTAGAAGCCATGATAATACAGTAAAAAGATATCAACAAGAAGAAAATAGCAAAAGGATGAAGTATAACTGACCTTGGAAAGATGCTAAACCTTAAAAAGTTGAAAATTGAAGAATGCGATGAAGATTTGGGGAGAAATATGCCTTTCAGATCTTGGCAAAGGTAAAAAATGAAGGTAAAAGGGTTATGACGGTTTATATAGGATTTTTATGGCCACGATTAAGACACGTGTATGGGTGAGTTTAAATGTGGGGTACGAAATAACACTTTTACAGCTGGAGGTGCGTGAGGGATCTCAACCGTGCAAAATTAATCATAACAGCGTCAGAAAAATTCGTCTACATTTAATGCCTATAATGTTTTCCCCGATGCAAATGGGCAGTGAACAGGCTAGTTTGACATGCGTTATCAAAAGTTTAACAACTTAATCATTTTTCAAACGCTTAAGTCATTAAACTGGGGGACTTAATGGTGTATCCTATCGTATACACGCATAAAAGGCATAATGGTTGCATAAAAGTAGCATTAGGAAGACTGAAAACAGCAGTTTTGTGGAGTTATCCGTCCAGCGTTCTCCGCTGTCCAGGCTGCTCCGACATGCGTAAGCCCTGAAGGCCGCCTAGCGCGTAAGCCCTGGCCGGAGAACGCCACCTTCAGCGTAAATTTCGGATCACAAGTAACAGAGCGTACCATCATCTGACACGTGTCCCCGAGAAATCTGGTGGATCTGACACTATAAATAGACTCCTTGGGTCGTCATTTTACACAGTTCAGACATTTTAACAACTTTGAGAGCTGAGACTTCACTTCTATTTCTCTCTCTACTTTCTCTCACTAGAAGTCATCCGGCTAGCACTTTTACACTCTACGGACGGCAGATTGATTAAGCCACCCCACAAGTTTCTACACTTGTGAACCGGGTCTGCAGGGATTATTTCCCAAGGGTAAAAATCAATCGGCAACACTCCGTCCTCCTAAAGCTAGATTACTTCTAATATCTTGTTGACACACTAAGCCTTACCTCATAAGGAAATAGGTGTTAACACTATTCTTGTGAGTAATAGAGTTATTTTCTCTCAAATTTGTGTCTCCCAACGTCCAGGCGATCCTCTCTTCCTAACAATTACCGCATCTATTTTCTCATATTGTGCAGGAATTATGCAGCATTCGCTGGTTGGTACATTACAGCTATTACATGTTTATCAGCACTTTTAATGCAAGCTACTCGAAATGGAAATGATCTTTGGCTGTCTTTTTGGGTTGATACAGCAGCACTCGAGAACCATCCAACATCCTTTTATCTGGTAATAATTGTCGATAAAAGGATTTTACTCTCAAATAAACTTTTTAAAATAGGTGTTGACCGGTATATATTGACATGACAGGTTATACTATGTATATTTTGTTCGGCAAACTCCTTTCTTACTCTAGTTAGAGCGTTCTCTTTCGCATACGGTGGCTTACGTGCAGCAATTCAGGTGCACAATAATCTATTGAAAAAGCTTGTTGATGCACCCATTGCCTTCTATGATCAGACTCCAAGTGGAAGAATACTTAACAGGTAGATAATGTGTCAAAGCGGTCCGTTTGTTTTTTTTTTTTTTTTTTGGTTCCTTTTCGGGCCAGAGTTTCCAACCCGCTTTGCGAGCAGAGACTAATCCCGAGGCGACAACCTGCAAGCTGCTTAATTGAAATGTGCCGGAGTAGAAATCAATGGGCCAAGTTTATTTGACCCAGCATACCAGTTGTCCAATATTTTACTCTGTTTATGTTTATTTCCATTTATTTATTTACTTTTGAATCAGTTGAGTTGTTTCCTCGTAGCTACACTAATGTTTATTTTACCAATTTGCCCGCTAGAAATAATAGATGACCCATGTTAATCTGTTCATGAGTAAATGGGTCAAAAATTGCTAGCTCTATTAATATGCCTTGAATAAGATCAGCTCACTGTTTATTTACGAATGTACATATTGATGATGTTTGTAGGTTGTCTTCAGATCTTTACACAATTGATGATTCTCTGCCATTTATTCTCAATATTCTGCTTGCCAATTTCGTTGGCCTCTTAGGAATTGTTATTATTTTGTCATTTGTGCAGGTAATAAAATCATCATTACATATAGTTTATAGTTTTTATGGTTGGATTGTTATCAACTTTGGTCAATGCTTTATTTGTTTATGGATAGGTCATGTTCTTACTTCTTATACTGCCATTTTGGTATATCTACAGCAAAGTGCAGGTATGAGTTACATGGAAATAAAAGTATCTCAAATGAAGTTAAAAATGGAGTAAATAAGTGATTTGTATTACAGTTGATAATTGATTTGTACTTAGTATGAAACTGATAACCAAACACCCCTTACTATTTCATTGCTCAGTTCTACTACAGGTCAACATCACGTGAATTAAGAAGGCTGGACAGCGTATCACGATCACCCATATATGCATCATTCTCAGAGATACTTGATGGGTCATCAACTATACGGGCATTTAAATCCGAGGTGAATGTTTAATCAATATTTGAGATATAAATGTTTAAACATGTTCTTTACATTTAATTGTATGCAAATTCTATAAAAATATTAGTACTTAACTAACTCATATAGTCAAACCTAAACGATTTTAGATTCATTACATAATGACATGCCATTCTTACTTTAAATCGTGGAACTAAATAATGCTCTTCATCTGTACACAGGACTATTTTTTCACGATATTCACTGAGCACGTAAAGATGTATCAGAAGACATCATATTCAGAAATAATAGCAAGCCTATGGCTATCTTTACGCCTACAGGTATTCCTTTTTAATCTTGGAGCCAATAACAAAATATATATTTGTTGTGATATTTACTTTAGCACATTTAAAAAAATAAGTAATTTGTGTATGTCCTTAGTTTTTGGCAGCCTTTGTTGTGTCGTATATTGCGGTGATGGCGGTTCTAGGATCTCATGGATACCTTCCAGTCAATCTAGGCACCCCAGGGCTCGTAAGTCCCTTTATACATTTATTATTATTATTATTATTATTATTATTAATTATTAAATAATATGATATAATCATCATAATCATAATAATAATGTTTGAAGACTTCATTTTAAGTTTGAAAACTTTGTAAACAGGTTGGTTTAGCTCTTTCTTATGCTACCCCAGTTGTATCGTTGTTGGGGAGCTTTTTGACAAGCTTCACTGAAACTGAAAAAGAATTGGTCTCGGTCGAAAGGGTTCTTCAGGTCTGAACATTAATGATTTGACCCTTTAGTTGACTTATCTATTTTCCAAATTGCTTATGTTACTAAATTATCACAATTAGATAATGAAATTTGATTATTACATTCATTATAGTACATGGACATCCCTCAAGAAGAACTTCAAGGGCACAAGATTTTGAATGCAGATTGGCCGTTTCAAGGGACGGTTGAATTTCAGAATGTAACACTAAGATATATGCCGTCTTTGCCTCCTGCATTACGTGATCTTAGTTTGAGAATTACTGGAGGAACACAGGTTTGTATATATCTACACCGGAAAATAACATTGTATGCACTCATGTGTTCCTGTATGACTATAATTGTATCATTTTGTTCTTAATGGTCATAACTACATTATAGTCAACGGGTCAAAACAAGGTAATAATTGACGCATCAGTAAGCATTTGGGTTGAAATTGCCACCTTGAATCTTGAGCTTGTTTTCTTTATCAGGTAGGAATAGTCGGAAGAACGGGCGCAGGGAAATCTAGTATCTTGAATGCTCTGTTCCGTCTCAACCCGATATGTGGAGGACAAATCATAGTTGATGGGATAAACATATCAGAGGTTTCGTTAAGAGATCTTCGGTCACGATTTGCCGTTGTTCCGCAGTCTCCGTTCCTCTTTAAAGGATCTTTAAGGTAAAACTGGACACAACTAATTGTGTGATAAGGAACATAAGCTGCTACTGTAAATATTATAACTCGATATCTGATACATATATCCAGGGACAACTTAGACCCTTTCAATCTAAGTGATGATTTCAAAATCTGGAAAGCTCTAGAGAAATGTCATATCGAGGAGGAGGTCCGAGCCGCAGGGGGACTAGATATGCAAATTAAAGAGTCGGGAACTTCATTTTCAGTTGGGCAACGACAACTTCTTTGCCTTGCACGCGCCTTTTTAAAGTCCACTATGGTTAGAACTTTTATAACAGTAATATGAATACTAAACTTTAACTTTTCCAATCAATCATACCTTTGCAGAAATCTACTTAAAAAACTTATATACATTAAAACTACATTTATGTGGCTTTCAGCCCATTAGACCTGTTTGCTTTTTTCCATTATTTTAATTTTATTGGATTATGCTAACGACAACCCTTATGGTTGTCGTTAGTGTGTTTTAAAATGTTGTACTGAACGGTTACTTACTTCTTACATGAAAGCGACACTTTCTAATTTGTACAATTAATTTATGCACGTGAAGACATTCCTTGTCATTAGCAAAATCCTACTATTATCATAATATTATCATATGTGGATGGGTTGAAATTGCCGTCTCTAAACCTTTTCTCGTGTTCCGACAAGTCTTAATAGTGTTAAATTATGTAGGTGCTATGTTTGGATGAATGTACAGCAAATATAGACACTCTAACTGCTTCAAAACTAAAAGAGGCCATATCTAGTGAATGCAGAGGGTTAACGGTGATCACAATCGCTCATCGCATCTCCACAATTCTACATATGGACGATGTACTGGTTCTTGATCATGGAGTATTGGTAAGTTCATCAAATTGACTTTTCTTTTCCTTTTCGTAAATCTGTATCAATTATATCATAATTGCATGTTAATGTTGAATATACTAAGCAAACATGAGAAAACGGGCGGTGGATAACGGATTTAAACAATTTTAGCAAGATGGATAATGTTTTAGTCCAAAATTTTTAAATTAGTTATTATATATGATTTTGACATTTAACTAAAAAGATGATGTTTTTTGTTTTCTTTTTTGGCAATTTATGTGGCAGGTGGAGCAGGGGAACCCACAGATTTTAGTTCAAGATGAGTCTTCTAGATTTTCAAGCTTTGCTAAAGCATCATCAATGTAATAATGATCACCAATCAAGATTGTTCTCTATAAATATGTGTTGTACTTGCACATAACCATATATTAGAGGTTAGAACAACAACAACAAAAAAAAACAAAAAACGGGTTTCTTTACAGAATTTGGAACAAATGTTGTAGCAAATCTGATTTGTTAGTCAGTGAATAAACTTGGTGTAACTTGAAGCACTTCATTTCCTCCATCGTATTTGATAAATCCAGCATAACAGTTCATTAAGTAGTTGTACAGTACAAGTACTTATCGTACGATTGTGGTGTCTTAATCAAATTTGACGGTTGAAATATAATGATATATCCTTTCTTATGTGTTTTCCTGAACTCAGATTGATGAATTAATTAGCTAACTGCTGTTTTTATGTCATGTCGTATTAAACATGTGAAGTTCAATGTTATGTTCAAGTTGCTTCTTACGTCAATCTCTATCACTTTTTCTAAATATAATCAAGTAACTGTTAACAGTCAATCTCTATCACTTTTTCTAAATATAATCAAGTAACTGTTAACAGTCCCATATTCTAATATGTTGACATTATAGGTGATACTTCCACCATTCAATTTTATTCTTCCACCATCATTTGATGCAGTTTTTCCAGTAATACCCTTTGATAAGTTGTAACAAGATATTTGTTTAAACTTTTCATTAAGGAGTAAAAGTAAAGGTGGAAATATCAATCCTTGACATTACATAAATTTCACTGTTACATTGATGTGCATGCAGTCATATATATAGGAAACATATGTGAATGATTGAAGATCAATAGATCATAAAGGATAATGAAAATGAAAGATGTAATTATTATAGGATAATGAAAATGTGTGTGAGTTTGGATAGGTGGTATCGTGTCCATCTTTCATGATTAAGGAATCATATATATTTAGTATCTTATATTTTACTTAAGTTATTGACAGGTACTTACATAAAAGAGACTTATGACTATAGCTATGGTTTATAATTATGAATTATGAATTATATTTAAAACTAACACATATATTTTTAGTTGTAGGATATATCAAAAAATTAACAATGCATTACGAAAATTACAAAAATTACAGGGATATCAATGAATTTTGTAACCACAAACACAAATCAATTATAGAGCTTTTAAATCTACTAACCAACCAATTAAACGAGCTGACTATAGTCTATAATACCATCTATAACGTGACCCTTAAGGCCTTAAAGTAATAACATTAACTAGTTTTATGTTCATTGGGCCAAGGCCCAATTCTATGCTATGTTGCTGTTTACTTTTTTTTTAAACCAAAAGCATCAAACGACACTTGCCACATAAATATAAAAAGTTAAACGTCAAACCCATTATTCAGAAAAAATTTGGCGCGGCGGAACATTCTAACGTCTTTTATAAAATTAATGTTGAGTGAGAACTGAGAAAAAAATTACGAATAAAAAGTAAAAAAGAAGGGTTAGAAGGACTCGGACCCATGTCGTTTTTATTACCAACTCATGAAGTCAACACTTGCTCTAACCATCCACTCGTTATAATAAGTTGGTTTTTTTAGTGATAACGGAGAAACTTAATTCGCGGCGGGAAAAAAGATATGTGATCAAAAGTCAGAAACAAACGCGTTAAATTATTCAATTAAGAAGTAATCAAATGTAATCTTAATTTAGTGATTATCTATCTATTACGATATTTGATTATTGTATTACATATCTTGGTTAATTATGTGAATATACTGAAACATGAGTAGTCTTTTACTTATTTTGAAAAACAATAAAAATTTCGAAAAGGCATTTTAGTATCCTTTTCTACAAAAGAGTAGAGATAAAAACTTGTGACGCTTATGTAATATAACATTACTCATTCATTTTTATATGTGAAAAAATTGAATTACTTTATAGCTAATTATAGCTAATTAAATTAGTTTTTATATATTTTACACTTTTTTAAAAATATTTTTTTAACGGCACATTTGAATAATTACCATTTAAAAGTCGATTTAAACTTGTTTAAAATAATAATTTGATGTACATTAACGTCCCTTAAATTCATGCTTATAAATATCCTAACAAAAATAGGAATTTTCTTTTCTGAATATATAACTCAGTTTTAGGCAGGTGGATAAGGGATTAAAACAATTTTGGCAAAATGGATAATGTATTAGTCCAATTTTTGTGAAGTTATTATATATGATTTTGACATTTAACTAAAAAGTTGGTGTCGTTTTTTTCTTTTCTTTTTTTTTTTGGCAATTTATTTGGCAGGTGGAACAGGGGAACCCTCAGATTTTAGTTCAAGATGAGTCTTCTAGATTTTCAAGCTTTGCTAAGGCATCATCAATGTAATAATGCTCCACCAATTAAGATTGTTCTATATGAATATGTGTTGTACTCTTGCATATAAAAATGTTTTAGAATTAGAACAACAACAAAAAGTAGGTACCCACATACCTAGCCCATTTTTAATTATTTCACAAAATATTTTCTCTCCCGTTTATCCCCTTTAACCACCACCACCACCAAATCCCTTACTGCTCATCCCTTTAATCACCATTACCAACACGCCGTCCGACATCTCCTTTTGCCGGTTTGTAGCCGTTTGTCGTTCTACATCTCCGACCACCGGCATCTCGCCGGTGGTTCGGCTTTTTTCGCTTTATGTGTAATAAGGTCGTCCACCGTCTCCTTTTCCGGTGACTGGTTCTTGGTTTCGGTACGCCGTTCGTCCATCGGTTTCCAGGCGGCGATTCTGGGTCTTTTGTGCTCGGGATCTGGAATTCGTTATGGTTTCGGAGTTGCTGAATCTAGGGTTTCGGTTTTCGGGCTTGGAGGTTGGGTTTCAGCTTCTTCGATCTTGCCTCTTTTCGGTGCCGGTTTCTCGCTGAAGGTGATGGTAGGCGGCGATTTCCGATGGAAATCTACTTCACTTTATGTATGATTCTGGCTTCCGTTTTTAGGGTTTGGTTGTTTCCGGTTGATTTAGGTGACGATTGGTGATATCGCATATTTAATACGTGTTTTCCTTAGCGATATCGATCACATTTTGGTCCTTTTGGATACGATTTGGTGTTATTTCGATAAGTGTTCTGAAAGTTCGAGTTCTAAGACCAAGAAGATGAAATTTGAAGTTATTTGATGGTTTTAGTGATTTTCTATGTAAACGAGTGAAAGATGGTGGTTCGATTCGAGTTTGATTGGATTTAATGAGTTTTCAGCTCCGGATTCAGCAAAATAGGCCTGGAGGCCGCTCAGAAACATGGAGCGCCGCTCCATTAGGCAGGAAAATCAGTTCGAGAGCTTTCAAAAGACCACAGATCAGGTTTACAGCATACTGAGCGCCGCTCAACATATGGAGCGCCGCTCCACTTCCAGCCGGCTTCAGAATTTTACTATTTAAAGCACGAATTTTTACCCTAATTATGATATCTTATTCCCAGACGATTTGCAGCAGCTTTTTGACAAAAAAAGGGTGATTTTTGGGGAATCCCAAGATCATTCTAACGCTTCAATCATTACGGGAACGTGTTTCGATTCATTCATCGTTCAAGATTCAATCATTAATTAGGTTTATCTCTTTGTTTCAAACAATGAATTCTTCTTTTATTATTTTGATTGTGATTTTGGTTTTAGCCATGATTGTTGGCTAAGCACTTTAATGTTTGTCTAGATTGAATATTCGTATGTGTTTGGATGATACTTTAACGTTTAATTTGATTGATGCATGATAATTATGAGTTTTGATTAAGAACCATTCTTATGGGTTTTGATATTTGTTACTTGGATTGGTTAGTGATCCTGTTTGAACAAAGGGAACCCTGTTTCAATTTAGTGAACTAATTTCCAATTGATTTGTCTTAACCAATTGGGTGCTTACTGGACCAGGGGGTAAACCGGGTAACATAGATTGAACAAAATATGAGTGAATTGTTGATCATGCGTATTTTTACCATAGGGTTAATATGCCTGCTCAATGCGTAAAAGGGGGGGGAGGGGGGTTAAGGATCTTAGAACAAGGCTCTCCGGTCCGGCTACCGTGAATAACCCTGGCCGACATGATGATGTCGGCGGGGTGGCCAAGTGATTAAGTCCACCTTCGATAGCGGTCGCTGATCAGAAGGCCCCAAATAAGGTTGTAGGTACTAGCTTAATAAAGAACCAAACTGTTAACCTTGAGAAGACGAGAGATGATGCTGGTTACGTAAGATGTGTGGTTGATGATTGTTACGTAACGTTGTTGTTTTAGAATGATAATTAGGGTTAATATATATAGGCAAACCCTCATTCTAGAACCGTCTAAGATCGTGATTATCCTGTCCATAACAAACTCCCCCGAATCACGGATATAATTATGGAAAAGATATTTACTTGATGACCAAGTAACTGCTGTACCAGGAACAAAGGCACTTGACACGAATCCGCATACCGCATGCCGCATACAAGTGAACGCATACGCATGCTAGCGAGTGCCCGCATACATACTCATTGTGTATGCGGGTTGCGGTATCATTATGTCCCCCCCAGTTTGATGTTATATGGCGCAAGACATATGATATCAAACTATTAAGCGAAAAAGAAAAAACAAGAAAACGTCTAGCATTTAATTTTTCGTGTGCGTTTCGATGTCATTAAATGCCTGTCACTGTCGCAGAAGCCCATTCGGCTGACAAGACGTAAAGTGGCAGTTGGCACGCGCTCCTAGTTAACCATACCTAACTGACATCTATGCGCGGACATAAAATGCCACCCGTTGATTGCGTTACACGTGTACAGCCACGATCACTCCATTCCACCCCATGACTTCCAATCGTCACTATAAATAGACCCGATTCACACACATTTCTGTTTTTCTGCCACTAGCTTCTCCGATATGCTGCCAATTTCCATTCCGATCAAAATCCAAACATTCCGGCCAACATTTAAAGGTAAGTACTCCTCCGATTACTCATAGAAAATGAATAAGGCTAACGAGACTTATGTAGATTGTGTTAGATTGATCATAGAGCAGAAACATATTGATTCCTTAGTTAAACAATATCCACCGTTAGCAAAGTACAATCCGGTGCCACCCCTGTCCAATCAACGCACCCACGAACCACCGGAGAAGAAGGTGGCCATTTACGAACATGCGTTTAAGCATGGCAACTTTAGGGTTCCTCCCTTCGACTTCTTCCTAGGCGTTTTAGATCATTTCAGAGTAGGATTAGGGCAACTACACCCTTACGCCATAGGGAAGATAGTACTGTTTGAGATGTGGTGCGTTGCACTCAACAAGGTACCCTTGGTTAAGGTATTCTGCCATCTATACCGCTTAGCCAACCACCACAAAACCTGGTTCACATTCTTCGCCAGTCAAAACTTCACCAAAACCCCAAAATCGAATGCGGGTCACTAGAAAGAAACTTTCTTTTTCATTGAACAATCTGTAGTTGGTGCCAATTTTCCGCAAACGCTTGTCTGATGCGAAAATGTGGAGAAGGACGTGAACAAAACCCCGGTCCTTGATGATGAGGAAACAAAGCTATTAGCGGAGTGCGCTAATGCACAGCTGGTGCACCGGTCATATGGGAACGTGATGCTGCGGTTAGGAAAGATATCCGCACACTAGCCATGGGAGGACGTGCGTCCAGCCATAATCGGACCGAATGGAAAGGGTAATAATAGTATAATCACGTACTAACATAACAGTTTGCTATATATTTATATGTTCTAACGCATGCGTGTATGTTTGCAGAGATGAAGATGAAGAGAGTACTGACTGTGGAGGAGATTGCGGGCATCTCCTTCCGCAAGCAAGATGTGAACCAGCAGTTGGAGCAGGAGAAGCCTGGCGAGAACGTGGAGCCATCACCTGCCACCTCGGGTAACAAGCGCAAGGCCGCCGAATCCCCTCAAACCCAGCAGAAGAAGAAGAAACTCACTCCCAAACAGAGGGAGGACATGCGGAACGACAACTTCGTCCCCATCGAGCCACGTTCTGCGGACCTACCTCCCCCGCCTTCTGGTAAGCGTCCCCCCCCTGCGTGTATACCGTGCACTTAAGTTTACATGTATTTAACCATTTACTAATACGCAAAACATGTCGAGGAGACGCAGCAGACTTCACCGCAGGTCAATCCAGAGCTCGAAGCTACCGCCACATCGAGAGATAAGGCGATACATCTGGACTCTGACTCTACACCAACTCCTCCCCGCGGTAGCTTCCGCCTTGGCAACCTCAATCAACTCACTCAATCCTCCGCCGAAAACGCCGCGGAGCAGTCTACCTTTCTGCAACAAATATTTCCTGCAGAGTTCCGCGAGCAACTAGCCGCATTGCCCTTCAACCAAGCGCACAACGCCTTCGTCCAAAACGGCCTTGTGTTCTTCGGTATGTTTGCGGATCAGGCCCGCCGCTCTACTAATTTATACCAAGTGGCCCTGCATAAAGAAACAGAACTAGGGTTGCTGCAAGCGGGGGTTGATCAGGTTAAGAAAGACAGGGATGCCACGGAAGAAGCGCGCAAGGCGGTAGAGTTGACTGCGGCGGAAACCAAAACTGCGCTGATTGAGGAAAGAAAGAAAAACTGCGAGTTGGTTGGGGCGGTTGACCAGTCCAAGGGGGAGGCGGAGCGCCTGCGGATGGAGCTGGAAAGGGTTACTAGGGAGAAGGATGACGCGGTGACCGGCCGCGAGCTGGCAGAGGCGGACTTAACAAAGCTTCGCACCGCCCTTCCTACCATTGCGCAGAAGGTGATGGATTCTGGGCCCGTATCCGACAAGTTCAACACCTACGTTAATGCGGTTAAAGACCACGAAGTCAACAAGGCAGTGCTGGAGGTGATCCAAGCTTGCGGTCTGACACCGCCGTACCCTGACATCGTACAAAAGAAGTTAAAGGAGGGTACGGCTGCGGTGCTAATGGAGGCGGAAGAAGCCATCACAGCCATCCCTATCCCCCTAATCAATGCGTTTGCTGCGAACCCAAACATGTCGATTGATGGGTTCCTCAAGGAGGATTATTAGTGTTAGCTTGTAACCGTTTACGCCGTAAGTCCTATGTTCAGGCAGGCAATTTGTAGAAACAATTTTTAGGCCTTAAGTCCCGTGTCGGGCAGGCGTTTGAAACAATTGTCATATGTAATAACTTAATTTTATGTATATATTATCGTGTTATGCATGCGTAGCGTATTAGTTTTTTATATATCGCGAATCAAAACAAAGGATGAACCGCATGCCCATGTGCATAGTTAACCAAAACTCATGCGTATGCACAGGTACTGCGTAAAATAAACCAATACTTTAGCAATTTTACCTTTAACAATTTAGACTCAAAAGCTAATGCGTTATTACTTTGTCATGTACTAGAGGTGCACTTTAGCTGTATGCTAAGCAACGCAACTAAAAACAAACCAATGCTTTTATACTTAAGAGTTCCTCAAGCAAACCAATGCGAGAGTAATTACGCACAAGCAAACCAATGCTTGTATTTTTAAGTCGACTTGGCAGCCATGTAGTCTGCGTGGCGCTTGGCTAGGGAAAAACCAATTCCCTTCGCCTGCCGTTGATGTCTAGCCTTGTAACCAAACAGGCTTCTGCCGCACGGGGGCTAGAGGACACCCCTTAAGTAGGCAGGAAATGCATACAAAAAAGAAAGAAATACACAACAAAAGTATGCGTGAGTAAAAATTTAATTGGCATTAATCATGATTATAACCGCGACACATCCAAATGGACGGAAAATACATAGAAAAAATAATGTGCTAAAATAAAATGGAGTGATCAGGTCCAACCAGCTACATATAACACTTTTTCAACAACGTCGCGTGCCAAGTGCGTTTCACAGGTTTTCCATCTAATGTCTCAAGATGGTATGCCCCGGTGTTGCTTGCTTTTGGTACCTTGTATGGACCTTCCCAACGAGGGCCCAATTTCTCAGTATCCTCTGCATGACTTGCGTCCTTCTGACGCCAAACTAAGTCCCCGCACTTATAAGAGTGCGAGCGCACGCGCTGATTGTAGTACTTTGCAATTTTCTGCTTATTATTGGCTTCGTTTACCGCCGCAGAGAGTCTGCATTCTTCAAGCAGATTAAGATTTTCCCGCAAAGCTTCTGAGTTATTTTGCTCGTCAAAATTTTGTATGCGGAACGTTGGCACCCCAATTTCTGCGGGTACAAAGCTTCTGATCCATAGACCAAACTGAACGGAGTCTCACCAGTGCTTGCTTTGGGTGTTGTTCTAGCGCCCACAAAACTTTTGGTAGTTCGTCCACCCAACCAATGCGACCATGACTCAATCTAGCTTTGATTCCAGCTACTATATCCCGGTTGGTGACTTCGCACTGGTCATTCGCCTGCGGATGCGCAACGGAAGTAAAAGTTTGCTTAATATTAAGCTCCGTGCACCAACTACGAAAAGGATCCCCCGCAAACTGCGTACCGTTATCACTAACGATTTCATTTGGTATGCCGAATCGACAGACAATGTCTTCCCATACAAAATTTCGCACCCTTTTTCCTGAAATTGTTGCCAGCGGTCTTGCTTCAACCCACTTCGTGAAATAGTCGATTGCAACAATTAAGAATTTGATATTTCCTTGGCCTTTTGGAAATGGTCCGACTATGTCAATTGCCCATTTGCAGAATGGCCATGGTGAGGAGACTGGTATCATTGGATGCGCAGGTGCGCTGCTGATAGGTGCATGTATTTGGCAAGATTCGCATTGCTTAACTATTCGCGCGGTATCTGCGTACATAGTGGGCCAATATTAACCTAGCCGCATAATTTTTGACACAAAAGACCTGTGCCCCGAATGAAGAGCGCATGCACCTTCATGCTCCTCGCGTATAACCTCCTCTGCCTCTTTCGGACCAATACACCTTAAGTGCGGCCCTAAATAATTTTTTCGATATAGGACGTCACCCTCAAGGGCGTACAGTGGTGCCTTAGTGCGGACTTTCTTTGCATCAACAGAATCCGCAGGTGAGGTGCCGTCCCGCAGGAAAGCAATAATAGGTGTCATCCATGTTGAGCTGGATTCCTCAACAGGTGCCACTAAAGGCATCATAACAATGGATTTTGCATGCAGTTCTTCTATAAGAACTTTCTTCCCCAGATGATCAAAGGCCAAAGCAGCCAATTTGCTAAGTGCATCCGCCTTATTATTTTTCCCCCGCATGACGTGGGAGATTTAAAAAGCCTCAAACTGGTCAGTGAGGTTATAAACAAGCGATAAATATTGCTGCATGGCTATGTCATGCCCTTCAAAGTCTCCGCTGACTTGACTGCATACCAGCCTTGAATCCACATAAGCGTGCAGAATTTTAACATTTAACTTATGCGCAATACGCATACCTACTAACAAAGCCTCGTATTCTGCTTCGTTGTTCATAACAGCAAAATTAAACCGCAGCGCATATGTATGCTCTTCGCCATCTGGGCCAGTTAGAATTACACCTGCACCCGCGCCGGCTGCGCTGCAGGCACCATCGGTGTATAACTCCCATGGTGACAAAGGTGGCACGGGCGTATCCTGATGTTCTGCAGATGCTTCAACATCCGCAGGTAACTCTGCAAGGTAATCCGCAAGTATTTGACCCTTAACCGCGCTTCGCGAGGAAAAAATTATTTCATGTTCTCCTAACTCAACTGCCCATTTAGCCATTCGGCCAGAAATCTCAGGCTTATATAACACCTGAAAGAAAAATGATTGCGTTAGTCAATGCGGTAACCCCGGACATTGCCGCAAATTAGGCATGTACTAACCTGCTTGATTGGTTGATCAGTTAGAACCATAATTGGATGTGCTTGAAAGTATCGACGCAAACGCCGCGCCGTGTGAACTAGCGCATATACTAGCTTTTCTATTGGTGAATAGTTTACTTCGCTTGATGTCAGCGTCTTGCTTACGAAGTAGACCGGCATTTGCGTCTGAGAAAACCTCAGCGTTAAATTTATGCGAAATAAATAATGTATGTAAATAAAAGTAGATTACCTTTCCGCAATCTGCGATAAGAACTGAGCTGATAGCCTCTTTCGATGCCGCAAGGTACAACGTAAGTGTTTCTCCTGTCACTGGCGAAGTGAGTGTTGGTAATTCAGCGATCACCTTCTTCATATCCTGGAAGGCTGTTTCTGCTTCCTGAGTCCATACGAAGTCCTTTTTCTTCAAGCAATTCTTCAAACTATTGAAGAATGGCAGCTGTCGCTCTGCGGCTTTCGACAAGAACTGCGTGATCGCCGTAAGCTTCCCGGTTAGACTCTGCACGTCCTTCTTTGTCTTTGGAGATGGCAGACTATCAATGGCCTCAATCTTTTTTGGATTCACCTTGATCCCCCGCGCCGTCACCACATGACCTAGAAACTTGCCTTCCTCTTCCCCAAAACTGCATTTGAGCGGGTTGAGCTTCATGTTGATCCCGCGCAGAGACGCAAACGTTTCCAGGATGTCTGCGAGCATTTCTTCTTCGGTGTTACTTTTAATTACCAAGTCGTCGACGTATGCTTCAAGATTTCTGCCAATTTGGTGCTTGAAGGCTGCGTCAATTACGCGCTGATAGGTTGCGCCTGCGTTCTTTAATCTAAAGGGCATCTTCGTATAACAGTAAATACCTTGCGGCGTATGAAAAGCAGTTTTGTCCTCATCTTCCTCAGCCATTAAGATTTGGTGATAACCTTTGTATGCATCTAGAAAACACTTGTACCGGAAACCTGACAATGATTCCACCTTCCAGTCTATCTCCGGGAGAGGGTAGTTGTCCTTAGGACATGCTTTATTAATGTCTTTAAAATCAACGCACATCCGCCAATTACCGTCAGCCTTTTTGACTAACACAGGATTAGCAACCCATGTTTGATACCGCACTTCCCGCAAAATGTTTGCTTTGACAAGGTTATCTATTTCTGCGCACAACCAATCACTGCGCTCAAGAGCCATATGCCTCTTCTTTTGTCTAACGGGCGTGAGTGATGGATTAACATTCAATTTATGTTCCGCAATATCTCGTGGAACCCCAGTCATGTCTGATTCACGCCACGCGAAAACATCTGCGTTAGCGGATAATATTCCATGCAATTTGGCCTTTGTTTCGGCTGACAAGCCTGCGCCGATTTTAATTCGCTTATCCGGATGTAAATGGTTTGCTATGACTGTACTATTTGCGAGTTGTTCTCCCATGCTGGGAATGTTTATAGGCACAACTGAACCACACAACTCGGTTGTTTGATGTGACATAATTGTGGCAACCCCTCCCTTCGTAGGAAACTTAATTAAACCATGCACCACCGATGGTATAATGTTAAAACGTCGTATGAAATTTCTCCCAAGCAGCGCATTATACCGCGAAGTTGAATGAACCATATAAAAGTTAACTAACTCACGTCTGACCAACTGCGGACTCTTATCATCTGCGAGCTCTATTATTAGCTCTATCCGGCCTAGCGACCATGAGCTTTCTCCGGAGAACCCAGATAACGTAATATCAGACTGGCGTAACTGCGTTTTAACTTCTGCAGGGAGGAAACGATAGCAATGTTCGTACATAATGTCAACGCCACTCCCGGTGTCAACATGCATGCGTTTGATTTGTACCCCGCAAGTAGGGATGCGACACTTAATGATAATGGGCTCGTTAACTATGTCGATTGACATTACAGGAGGAAATGTGATTGGGAGAAGTTCCCAATCCTGGTGATCATTGTATTTTCTCCGCTGGCTAACTTTCTCTGCGTCGACCATATTAATGGTTAAGTCGGCGTTTTTTGTTTTATCAACTTTTTGCCATGCGAAAGTTTTAGCCTTCGACCCTTCCTCTGCGGCTTTTCCCTTGTCCTTCCTAGGTGGTTTTAGGTGATCCAATTTACCTGCGCGCAGTGCCTCAAGCACTCGTTCCATCAAGTTTTTACATCGATTAGTGTCATGACCATAATCATCATGGAATTCACAATACTTTGTTTTATCCCGCTTACCAAATTCTGTAAGCGGAGTTGGAACCGCAAAGGTCGCGCACACTGGTTCTGTTGCTAAAATCTCCTTTGGTGTTTTAGATAAACTTTTCAGCAGCGCATAGTTCTGATTATTGATGCCGCGCTGGTTACTGTTTCGACAATTGCCACTTGATTTACATTTATCATTTCTGATAGGACCACCGCTAGGATACCTTCCGCGAGAGTTGTTACCGCGATTTTGATCGCGCGAATGATCATCATCGTCTTTCCTTTCGTTGCGTGAGCTAGCTATTGGAATATCATTATCTTCGCCACTCCGCATATAGTCATGGCATTCATTAAGCGCTTCAGCATAAGTTGTTGGCACCGTATGGCGCAAACGCTTGACCAATGTTGGGTGACGCTCTGAGTTTATACCATGTATGAGTCCCGAAATCTGTTGCTCTGGCTTAAGATCCGGTATACGTAGTCACTCATTAGTATATCTTGTGAGAAATTCACTCAAAGATTCCTTAGATTTCTGCACAATATCATGATATTCGATATGAGTGCGTTTGCGTGGCCTCTGGTTCTGATATTGCAGCAAGAACTTCGTCCGCAGATCCATGAACCCGGATATGCTACCTGATGGGAGTTTATTAAACCATTCGCGAGCAATGCCCTGCAGTCAAGGTTGGAGAATTCGGATCTCGGGGAGATCTCGTTTGGACTTTTTAGGGAGATCTCGGCATCTCGGAATAATCTCGGGGAGATCTCGGACGTTGACTTACGTTGACTTTATAGTTTTTTTTTTGATAAAAATATACATAAAAACATAAATACATGTATATTTATATACTTTTTACGAGATTTTACAAAAATATCCGAGAAATGAGAGTGAAAATCTTAGAAATTACGAATTTTACAAGAAAATCTTACAAATTAGCAAGAAAAGCCGAGAAATCGTGCCTTCGACTAAGTTTGACCCCGTTGACTGAGAACTCTCGGGAGATGAACATCTCGTCTCGGTTTCCTTCTAAAAACGAGATCTCGGAGGAGATCTCGGGGAGATCTCGGGAGATTTACAACACTGCCTGCAGTGTCATGGGAAATATCTGACATGCAACCGGATCCACCCATCCTTGGGTGCGCATTGCGCCTTCGAAACGCTGCAGGAAGTCATCCAGATCAGTTAAACCATTATAAGTACCCAGTGTGTGGGGTATCTTTGGCGCTGACGGAAATGGATATGCATTTATATGCAGAGGAAACTTATCAAAAGTAGTTGGTAGCTCAAAAGTTGGTTTAACAGGGTCACCTTTGAGCCCTGCGAAGAAACGCTTCATCATATCCTGAACAAAATCAGGTTGCAAAAATAGGTGGACCATGTCAGGAGGTGCCACCTGCATAAATTGGCTTGCGAGATTCGCCTGCCCCTGAATATTTTGCCAAGGTTGCCCCAGCGTTTGCGGATACAAATAAGGCTGATACATTGGAAAAGAAGGCAGGCTTGCCTGCGCAGAGTATACGGGTAGCTGAAAAGGTGCCGAAACCTGTGGCGCAGATGCCTACAATGAAGCGCCCCGTCCTAATCCATCCGGACAAAGTCCACATCGATTATAAACGATTCACAATAGTTGATTATATCGCGAGGTACTTGACCTCTATATGATACATTTTACAAACATTGCATTCGTTTTTAAAAGACAAACTTTCTTTTTATCGAAAGTTGACATTATGCATACCATTTTATAATATATCTAACTATAATTGACTTAATAATAATCTTGATGAACTCAACGACTCGAATGCAACGTCTTTTGAAATATGTCATGAATGACTCCAAGTAATATCTTTAAAACGAGCAATTGTACAGCGGAAGACTTCTTTCATACTGGAGAATAAACATGCTTTAAAGTGTCAACCAAAAGGTTGGTGAGTTCATTAGTTTAACATAAATAATCATTCCATCATTTTAATAGACCACAAGATTTTTATTTTCAGTTCTCATAAATATACGTCCCATGCATAGAGACAAAAATATCATTCATATGGATTGAACACCTGGTAACCGACGTTAACTTAAATGCATAGAATATCCCCAAACAGAACCTCTCGTCTGTATAATAATAATCTCGAAGTACTAAAGCATTCGTACCCCGAATGGGACTTGTCAAGGTCCATAGATCTATCTTTAGGATTCGCGTCAATCAGGGGCCATTTCCCTAAATTCTTAGGTTACCAGACTTGAAGGGCAATATTCGGTTAATAATCCAACCATAGAATGTAGTTTCGATTACTTGTGTCTATTTCGTAAAACATTTATAAAAGTTGCGCATGTATTCTCAGCCCAAAAATATAAAGGGTAAAAAGGCAAATGAAACTCACCTAATGTATTTTGTAGTAAAAATACATATGACTAAATTGAACAACGCATGTTTGGCCTCGGATTCAAGAACCTATATAATTTGTATAGTCATTAATACATATTCTTGTAATCGAACAATTATAACTTTATATATTATGTAATTAATTTGTATATATATTTGAAAAATGATTAAGATGTATATATATATATATATATATATATATATATATATATATATATATATATATAATAATAATAATAATAATAATAATAAAAATACTTAATTTGTTGTATATGAATATTTATATAGAGATTGATAATCTAATTAATTTATACTTATATGTATGATACTTATAAGTATATTTTTATATACATAATAATATATAATATTAATAATAGTAAATAAAAATTGTATTTTATTATGATGATAATATTAATATTAATGATAATAGTGTCAATAATTCTATAAATGATATTATTAATGATAGTTTTTATGATAATAACAGTAGTTTATAATAAAATAACTAATTTAATAGTAATGGTAATGAAAATAATAATTTTGGTAATAATGCCTAATACTTACTAATATTAATAGCTATAACAGTCTTATTTCTAGTGATAATTTTTATTAAGAATACCTTTGTTAATGATAAAAAAAAAAATCTAAAATGGTACTAATGTTAATGTTAATTATAATAGTTTGTATTATTTTCATACCAACAATAATAAAAGTAATCCTATTTGTAATAATACTTATAATAGTAATAGCGATGGTAAACATTAATAATATTGTAATAATAATAATTTCGATAATGATACTAATACTAATCCTAAATGATAATAATAATCCTTATAATAATAATAATGATAATCATACTTATATCCATGATAATAATAATAATAATACTTAAAATAATACAAATGATAATATTAATATTAATACTACTTAACAATAATACTAGTAATGATAATAATGTTAGTAATATTTACAATAATAATAATGGTTATAACACTTATAACTATGTTAATAATAAAAAAAAATGATAAGTATTATAATACTAATAGTAACAATATTAATAATAATCATATTGATAATATTTATAATCATAATAATAACATTAGTAATTAATAATAATAATAATAATAATAATAATAATAATAATAATAATAATAATAATAATAATAATAATAATAATAATAATAATAATAATAATAATAATAATAATAATAATAATAATAATAAACATATAAGAAAATGTGTATACCCTTTATCAAGCTTCCTAAAAAGAATTGCCTGAAGCCAGGCTCGAACCCGTGAGCCCTAGCTAACCCGTCACCACCCTTAACCATCCCGCTGTTCCTGTTTTCCTGATTAATACCCCAAACCCAAACTTATAAACAAGATTCGCTGCTGCTTCATCTTTTCCCCTTTCTTCAATTTCACGATCCATTACCAAACCTAATAATCTATAACAGTTAACTAACTCTTTTAATTTAATATATATGGTGCAACATAACAAATAAAAAGTAAATGAATTGAAAAAAAAAATATAACAGACTGCAGCCCAGTCTGTTCTTCGCGAAAGAAAAAAAATAACAACTTAAAACCCAATTTTGAATTCTAGGTTGTTTTAAACAGAATTTATAACATGAATTAAGTTCAAAATGGTTCCTGGAAACTCTATGACACATCAATTAATCCTAAAACATAAGAACAAACACGAATTTCTCCATGAATCAAACTGTTGACTTTCGACTTTAAAAGCTTTGACTCGAAAATTGATAATCAATAGCAAGATTTGGAACCTGAGATTTTGTATAAAGTTTGAGTAAAATAATCCTAAGACAACTACATTTATGGATTTTTGAAAAACAATTCGAAATCAAGAGCTTGCTAAATAAATACGCGTACAGGGGAAAAACTTATAGGTTCTTTTTATTCTTCTATTTAATTCACTTAATTAATAGCTGTAGTAATTTTAATTAATAATGAGAATGAATAAGTGAAGGATTTTTCTTCCACAATTTTGAAATAAATCACTTGTCTTATAGTAGCAAATGGATGACAGAATTTATTCAAGCAGAGAGGAACAAACTAAAGAAAACAAAACAGATAGGTAAATGACATTGGTTTCGTACGATCCTGAAGACAAGAAACAAAATTGGGTAAAGCTTGATGGGTACGTTCAACTGATTCTAATTCTCATCCATATATATAAAATTTTATATAAGTAATACTATTAATTAATAATAATAATTATATTAATAATAATAATAATTCTAATAATAATAATTCTAATAATAATACATTTATATAAAAAAAAATACTAATAATACTATCGAAAATAATGATAATACAATTAATAATCAAATTATTTTTACTAAAACAATATTAGAATTAATAATGATGTTAATAACAATATTGAAATTATAAAATTAATGATAAAAGTAATAATGATAATAATTTTTAAATGGAAATGATTATTGTTAGTAATCTTAATAGTATAACAATTTAATTGTATCAAATTTCATATATATACTAATATTGATAATTAATCTTATTATTTATGTTAAAAATCTTTAATTTGAAAATCATAATTTTAAATTTATAAAAATAATAATATAAATATTAATAATTCTAATATTGCTATTAATATTAGTAGTAATAATAAAAGTAATAATAATATTACTACGATAACTATATTTTATGCTTGTAATTATATTTAGTATAATAATGTTACAATTTATTCATTATATTATAATTATTAATTATATATTGTAAGATATTATATTTTGTATATTTCATATTACAATATATATGATACTACTTATGTATTGAATTTATATATATTCATTTTAATAGTAACTTAATTATTCTATATATATTTTGCAATTGATTAAAGTGTATTTTGATTAATTCAAAATATTATAGGTACACTTATTTTTATTTATATATATATATATATACATACATATTATTTGAACACAATTGTTCGTGAATCGTCGGGAGCAGTCGAAGGGTAATTGCATATATGAAAACAGTTCAAAATTTTTGAGATTCTACTTAACAGACTTTGCTTATCATGTCGAAATCATATAAAGATTAAGTTTAAATTTGGTCGGAAATCTCCGGATCATCACAGTACCTACCCGTTAAAGAAATTTTGTCTCGAAATTTGAGTGTGGTTGTCATGGTTAACAATAAGAATGTCTTTATAACGAATATGAGTTGATAAAATAGAATTTTATTACCATAGAGTAATGTGGATAATATGATTCGATTACTCGAAGCGGGTGAGTGAAGTTATCACAAAAGAGTGAAATGAGAAAGACAAGTTTCATCATAACTTTTGACTAGTCATGGTTGAATTCCGGAATTCAAGGGTTTTAAACAAAATCTTCGAAATCTAAAAGATTTGATTCTTCGGCGAATAAAGAAATTAAGATCACTATAATTAAATACGGTGATCTCCCTCGATTACACTGTCTGTTATTTCCATTATAAATTAAATTCTTCCATTCAATTATTCTCATCATTCCTATACTTACTTTCTTAGTTCATACATCCAAACGATTGTAAAAAAAAATGCTTAATCCAGTTCTGATCCTTGTCCTCATCCTTACTATCGCAACAATCATTCTCCTTTTTCAACTTCCACCAGAGGAATCTACTTTCTTCTACTTCACCCTTGGGGTTATAATGTTTTTAATTCTCCTGTGTCTTTATGTTGCGATAAACATTGATATACACGGTTTGTAATTTATGTGTTGTTATCGGGCTTTATATTCTCCCTTATATTTCGAAGCTCTATGCTTTTATTTTCTCTTCCCGACTTCAAGTCAAGCGATTAATGGTCCAGAATTTGTAGATATAGAGTTTCGAATGATTATAATGTTCTAAGCAGGATGGAACGTGATAGCACGATTTGATTTTTAAATTTATCAACATCACGGAAGATAGAACCATCAAGAATACATTTTCTTGATTTGTTCAGGAGTTAAGTAGAATGAAAGAGTTATGTAACATGGCACATGATGACGTTATGATCTGTGAATCATCACGTCCCATTAGAAATTCAGCATGACTTACTGTAATATAATCACGTTGATCAAGTGTCATTATATTATACTAACTCATGCATCAGTTCCCAGCATTACTTCAATAACATTCATATTTTAAGCTCGAAAGTTTACAGAATATAGAAACTAACAGTTTCTATATGATGTAACACTGATAGCACGAAGAGATTAATGATTTCAGATAAGAATAGTTATGAAAATATCTTCAGAAATATGGAGGATATTTATAATGAAAGATACGATGATATCTTGGAATTTCTGAATCAAATTGTGATGAAGAAATTCATTCACGATGATTTAGAGCGATTAAGGAGCAAGGTATTCGTTAAAGATTTCATCAGAAGAAGAATCATCAGGATTCTTTTATGTACAAGTTTAGTCCTTGTTCAGAGTCTCTTTCATGATTTGCTCAATTCATTTTTCAGTATCAAAATCTTTGAGCTTTTCTAACACTCCATTCTTTATCATCAAACTTTTGACTGTTAAGACAGTCTTCAGTTTTCAATGCTTCATCAGCTTTTCCAAAACTCAGGAAACTGATTCATAAGCTAAAGCGCTTTTCAGAAATTCAGAATGGAAGATCATAGTTCTAAAAGATAAATGTTATATGGATACATATAACTGTTGATGTGGAAATGTTGCGAGATTCACAATACAGATTTGTTGATTCCCGGTAATTAGTATGGCAATTCTTGTTACAAGATGCGGATGTGTACATGATGAGACTTCAATAGATAAATATAGTGATTTGTCGGAGGGATTTAAACCAAGGAGCGACGAGGTTGCTGGCACATCTGCTGGTAATATGGTGGAATATAAAAGGTTCTCTGGTAACAATAAAAGAGCATGCATATAAATCAAGGTGATAATAAGGTTGTTTCGAACGAAAAGTTGAAGTTGACTTGCTGGAGCTGTGACAAAATTTGCTACTTTAAAAGGAATTACCAAGTTATTTTGGTAAGAATAATACTAAAGGAATTAGCACAGATATGTGTTACACGTTTACTCAGGTCCGAAGAGTTTTCAAGTGCATAACTATATGCATCAATCTCTTCTTACGTAGATGAAGTGCGGTTGGTTCATCCTCTCGATTGAGGTGTTTTCAAGAATTACGAAAGGTTTGAACGCAGATTGTAATAGTCAAGATACAAATGAGGTTTAAGATGATATCAAGTGGCAAACTTGAAGATTTGTTTAGTTTCATATGCTATAATCAATATTTTAATTCATTTTAATTGTCCAATGTTGGTAGTCCACATTTAGCAGTCCACAGTTACTAATTCAACAATTCATATATAGTTTATAATATTTGAATTAATTAATATGTATCGTGACCCGTGTACATGTCTCAGACTCGATCACAACTCAAATTATATATATTATTGTAGAATAAACCTCAACCCTGCATAGAGAACTCGATCATTACTGCATATAGAGTGTCTATGGTTATTCCAAATAATATATATAGATGCGTCGATATGATATGTCAAAACCTTGTATACGTGTCTCGATATTTAAAGTGCGTAAAATAAATAACAGAAATTAAATGACAATAAATAAAGTGCGTAAAGTAAATAAAAGAAATTTAATGACAATAAATAAAATTGCGAGAATTAAATTGCAATAAAATAAATTGAGATAATTAAAATGTAATAAGGAATTAACAGTTAGCTAGGAACAGTTAGCTAGGATTTTGTTAGCGTGGATTCTTAACAAAATTTTTCTCATGGTTAATTTGTTTGTTTCTAACAAATTTTTATTTTGTCAAATGTTTTCTTCATTATGCCATTTGTTGGATTCTGATAAATCAAAATCCAAATATGAAATTGGATGAAAATAGTTATTCTGCGGTGAACGGATTCGTATATCTGTGGTTGTAAGTAGGATAGTAAATGACTGTTGAATCAGATTCGAAGAATGTACAGTGTAATTTATTAATGTGAAATCTAAATATTCCTCAGGTATTACCTACCCGTTAAAATATTTTCACCATTAACAGTTTGTACACAAGAATTTTTAATTACAATCTTTATGAAAATATACTTACATATATATTTTCTTCAGATTTAATCATGGATTTAATGAGTTAATATGATATTAAACTCATCTGGTTTATGGTTAGAACTAGAGTACATAATCTCTAAAACATTGGAGATTACATAATCGCCATGTCGAACGAAGATAGATGAGGTAGAACGTCATGTAGAACGAAGATAACCGATGTAGAACAAGATTATGCTCGAGGTATAGATTGCGATGTTGAGGCGTGTGATATTGAAACTTAGGTTGTTGGTGGTATTGTTGGTGCCGGTGATATTGTTGAAGCTGGTAAATTTTGCACCATATTTTCCAAATTTATTTTTCGAGCGCGAAGTTTGTTGACTTCTCCTATTATTCTGGGGTGATTGTCGGTTGGAACGAGCGAATGAATGAGGTTTAAAATCTGAGATAGTATATGATCGTGACGAGATACTCTGAACATGAGAGAAAATGGTGTCTCAAACAGGTTCGCCGGTAAGCGCTTCAGGTTCATTGTCAAGAGGTGAAGTCGGTTGGTGGAAGGGATCACCTTCTTCGCGTCTCCATTGATTAAGTCGACTACGAACCCATCAGATAATTTGGGGATGGCTGATTGATTGATTCATTCTAGTGACACCACTTTCGGAGCTTAGGTGAATATCCATGTCAGAATAACTGTCGGAATAACTATCGGAATAGCTATCGAAATCTGAGGGACTCGAATTGGTTGAGGGATTCATCTCGTACGATCAGATGAAGGATTTTTGATAAGAAATAGATTATAGGATGTAGATTAGTACTCTGCAATACATAATTTACATATGCATATATAATACAAAAATCCCATAACTTATAGAGGAATCTACGGAAGTTGTCAAGCAAAGGTAACAATAACAGATACGCTAAAATATGAATTTATCTATACACTGTCTATGCAATAGAGGCAGTAAGATGTGTCTAGACTTTAAGGATGATAAGCAAATAATTTTCGACACTAAATGATAAGCAAAACTTTTGACATGCAGACACGGTCGAAGTCCAGACTCACTAATGCATCTAATCTACTATCAGTTAAACACACTAATGCAAGACCTGGTTCACTAAGACCAACGCTCTGATACCAACTGAAGCGCCCCGTCCTAATCCATCCGGACAAAGTCCACATCAATTATAAACGATTCACAATAGTTGATTACATCGCGAGGTACTTGACCTCTATATGATACATTTTACAAACATTGCATTCATTTTTAAAAGATAAACTTTCTTTTCATCGAAAGTTGACATTATGCATACCATTTTATAATATATCTAACTATAATTGACTTAATAATAATCTTGATGAACTCAACGACTCGAATGCAACGTCTTTTGAAATATGTCATGAATGACTCCAAGTAATATCTTTAAAACGAGCAATTGCACAGCAGAAGACTTCTTTCATACCTGAGAATAAACATGCTTTAAAGTGTCAACCAAAAGGTTGGTGAGTTCATTAGTTTAACATAAATAATCATTCCATCATTTTAATAGACCACAAGATTTTCATTTTCAGTTCTCATAAATATACGTCCCATGCATAGAGACAAAAATATCATTCATATGGATTGAACACCTGGTAACCGACGTTAACTTAAATGCATAGAATATCCCCAAACAGAACCTCTCATCTGTATAATAATAATCTCGAAGTACTAAAACATTCGTACCCCGAATGGGACTTGTGAAGGTCCATAGATCTATCTTTAAGATTCGCGTCAATCAGGGGCCATTTCCCTAAATTCTTAGGTTACCAGACTTGAAGGGCGATATTCGGTTAATAATCCAACCATAGAATGTAGTTTCGATTACTTGTGTCTATTTCGTAAAACATTTATAAAAGTTGCGCATGTATTCTCAGCCCAAAAATATAAAGGGTAAAAAGGCAAATGAAACTCACCTAATGTATTTTGTAGTAAAAATACATATGACTAAATTGAACAATGCAGGTTTGGCCTCGGATTCACGAACCTATATCATTTGTATATTCATTAATACATATTCTTGTAATCGAACAATTATAACTTTATATATTATGTAATTAATTTGTATATATATTTGAAAAATGATTAAGATCTATATATATATATATATATATATATATATATATATATATATATATATATATATATATATATATATATATATATATATATATATAATAAAAATACTTAATTTGTTGTATATGAATATTTATATAGAGATTGATAATCTAATTAATTTATACTTATATGTATGATACTTATAAGTATATTTTTATATACATAATAATATATAATATTAATAATAGTAAATAAAAATTGTATTTTATTATGATGATAATATTAATATTAATGATAATAGTGTTAATAATTCTATAAATGATATTATTAATGATACTTTTTATGATAATAACAGTAGTTTATAATAAAATAACTAATTTAATAGTAATGGTAATGAAAATAATAATTTTGGTAATAATGCCTAATACTTACTAATATTAATAGCTATAACAGTCTTATTTCTAGTGATAGTTTTTATTAAGAATACCTTTGTTAATGATAAATAAAAAGATAAAAAAATCTAAAATGGTACTAATGTTAATGTTAATTATAATAGTTTGTATTATTTTCATACCAACAATAATAAAAGTAATCCTATTTGTAATAATACTTATAATAGTAATAGCGATGGTAAACATTAATAATCTTGTAATAATAATAATTTCGATAATGATACTAATACTAATCCTAAATGATAATAATAATCCTTATAATAATAATGATAATCATACTTATATCCATGATAATAATAATAATACTTAAAATAATACAAATGATAATATTAATATTAATACTACTTAACAATAATACTAGTAATGATAATAATGTTAGTAATATTTACAATAATAATAATGGTTATAACACTTATAACTATGTTGATAATAAAAAAAAATGATAAGTATTATAATACGAATAGTAACAATATTAATAATAATCATAATGATAATTTTTATAATCATAATAATAACATTAGTAATTAATAATAATAATAATAATAATAATAATAATAATAATAATAATAATAATAATAATAATAATAATAATAATAAAAAACATATAAGAAAATGTGTATACCCTTTATCAAGCTTCCTAAAAAGAATTGCCCGAAGCCAGGCTCGAACCCGTGACCCCTAGCTAACCCGTCACCACCCTTAACCATCCCGCTGTTCCTGTTTTCCTGATTAATACCCCAAACCCAAACTTATAAACAAGATTCGCTGCTGCTTCATCTTTTCCCCTTTCTTCAATTTCACGATCCATTACCAAACCTAATAATCTATAACAGTTAACTAACTCTTTTGATTTAGTATATAAGGTGCAACATAACAAATAAAAAGTAAATGAATTAAAAAAAAAAAAATATAACAGACTGCAGCCCAGTCTGTTCTTCGCGAAAGAAAGAAAAAATAACAACTTAAAACCCAATTTCGAATTCTAGGTTGTTTTAAACAGAATTTATAACATGAATTAAGTTCAAAATGGTTCCTGGAAACTCTATGACACATCAATTAATCCTAAAACATAAGAACAAACACGAATTTTTCCATGAATCAAACTGTTGACTTTCAACTTTAAAAGCTTTGACTCGAAAATTGATAATCAATAGCAAGATTTGGAACCTGAGCTTTTGTATATAGTTTGAGTAAAAGAATCCTAAGACAACTACATTTATGGATTTTTGAAAAACAATTCAAAATCAAGAGCTTGCTAAATAAATACGCGTACAGGGGAAAAACTTACAGGTTCTCTTTATTCTTCTGTTTAATTCACTTAATTAACAGCTGTAGTAATTTTAATTAATAATGAGAATGAATAAGTGAAGTATTTTTCTTCCACAATGTTGAAATAAATAACTTGTCTTATAGTAGCAAATGGATGACATAATTTATTCAAGCAGAGAGGAACAAACTAAAGAAAACAAAACAGATAGGTAAATGACATTGGTTTCGTACGATCCTGGAGACAAGAAACAAAATTGGGTAAAGCTTGATGGGTACGTTCAACTGATTCTAATTCTCATCCATATATATAAAATTTTATATAAGTAATACTATTAATTAATAATAATAATTATATTAATAATAATAATAATTCTAATAATAATAAATTTATATAAAAAAATACTAATAATACTATCGGAAATAATGATAATACAATTAATAATCAAATTATTTTTACTAAAACAATATTAGAATTAATAATGATATTAATAACAATATTGAAATTATAAAATTAATGATAAAAGTAATAATGATAATAATTTTTAAATGGAAATGATTATTGTTAGTAATCTTAATAGTATAACAATTTAATTGTATCAAATTTCATATATATATATACTAATATTGATAATTAATCTTATTATTTATGTTTAAAATCTTTAATTTGAAAATCATAATTTTAAATTTATAAAAATAATAATATAAATATTAATAATTCTAATATTGCTATTAATATTAGTAGTAATAATAAAAGTAATAATAATATTACTACGATAACTATATTTTATGCTTGTAATTACATTTAGTATAATAATGTTACAATTTATTAATTATATTATAATTATTAATTATATATTGTAAGATATTATATTTTGTATATTTCATATTACAATATATATGATACTACTTATGTATTAAATTTATATATATTCATTTTAATAGAAACTTAATTATTCTATATATATTTTGCAATTGATTAAAGTGTATTTTGATTAATTCAAAATATTATAGGTACACTTATATATATATATATATATATATATATATATATATATATATATATATATATATATATATATATATACACATACATATTATTTGATCACAATTGTTCGTGAATCGTCGGGAGCAGTCGAAGGGTAATTGCATATATGAAAACAGTTCAAAATTTTTGAGATTCTACTTAATAGACTTTGCTTATCATGTCGAAATCATATAAAGATTAAGTTTAAATTTGGTCGGAAATCTCCGGGTCATCACATGCAAGACCTGAGGATATGCCGCTATAAGTCCAACCGTATGCACAGTGCTTTACTGTTCTGCGGTTATCGGCGTCCAATGAGAATTGGCATCTGGAATGACACCGAACTCCCAACTATTATGTAATGCCTGCGCATCCGCAGGAGTCAAAAACTGCGAAATTGGACGCGTTGGTTGCCAAGGTTGCAACGGTGTAAACGATGAATTCTGCTGAACACTCTGCGTCTGCAGAGGGATTGAAACCATGGTACTATAAATAGGTACCTGGCCGCAGCATACCACGTGCGGGCCTACTGTTTTACCGCTAGCGCCTACCAAGATGACCCTTGGATCCACCGAGGAAAAATCCAACCGCGTGGTTGTGACTGCTGAGTTTGCCCTTGGCGGTGTAATCTCATATGGATATATCGACTTATACCTCTGAAAAGGCTCGCCGGATACAGGCGGAGGATATGGCGCATATCCCGCCCCCGTAGCCATAGCTTGCGTCTGCTGATTACCAGACGGCGTGTTTTGATTATCTGTTTGAGTATGTTCCGATGAGTCCCCGGAAGTCATGATACTATTAAAGAAAAAATTCAAAAAATTTTGTGAATAATAAGCCTTATAATTCAAAACTTTAAAAGAAAAAACAATTAAACACGTCTTGAATTAGTTCGACTCTCAATGAAAGCACCACTTGATCATGCGTATTTTTACCATAGGGTTAATATGCATGCTCAATGCGTAAAAGGGGGGGGGGGGGTTAAGGATCTTAGAACAAGGCTCTCCGGTCCGGCTACCGTGAATAACCCTGGCCGACATGATGATGTCGGCGGGATGGCCAAGTGATTAAGTCCACCTTCGATAGCGGTCGCTGATCAGAATGCCCCAAATAAGGTTGTAGGTACTAGCTTAATAAAGAACCAACCTGTTAACCTTGAGAAGACGAGAGATGGTGCTGGTTACGTAAGATGTGTGGTTGATGATTGTTACGTAACGTTGTTGTTTTAGAATGATAATTAGGGTTAGTATATATAGGCAAACCCTCATTCTAGAACCGTCTAAGATCGTGATTATCCTGTCCATAACAAACTCCCCTGAATGATGGATATAATTATGGAAAAGATATTTACTTGATGACCAAGTAACTGCTGTACCGGGAACAAAGGCATTTGACACAGATCCGCATAGCGCATGCTGCATACAAGTGCACGCATACGCATGCTAGCGAGTGCCCGTATACATACTCATTGCGCATGCGGGTTGCGGTATCATTAATTGTGTGGAGCGAACGCGTAACCAATTGAATATTAATCTTATAATTAGCTAATTACTAAGTCACAAACAAAAGAGGTCTTTGGTGAAAGGGAACCTTAAGCCAATAAATCCTAGTTTGACGTGTTTGCTAAAAGAGAACTCTGGGTAAACCAACTCTGTAGTTGCATGTATTGATAAATAGAACTAGTGCTTAATAACAAATCATCCGACACTGCGAATAGGAGATCTAGGCGAACATTATTTTATCTATTGAATTAAAATATCTTTACTTTTCGTTGAGTCTGCATTTATTTTCTATAAACTTTAAAACACAAAAATAATGTCTTTTACTTTTGATCTATCCTTGATTTGGCTAATCGTTAAATAGCCACAAAATAAATTATCTCATACTTTCAATTTTCATAGATTTACTTAGTTTATTTTTATTAGTTGCAATCTTAATTCTCACGTTTAAACTGTCCTTGGAACGATTTCGGAATTACCAACTTTATACTATTACACGATCGGGTACACTGTCCGTTAGTGTGTAGTAATCTTTAAACCGGCATTTTTCAGAGATAAATTATATACTAGATTTTACACATCAAGTTTTTGGCGCCGCTGCCGGGGACAGTTGTGTTGAAAATTAAGATTGTTATCTAATTGTTCTTAGTATAGTTTTAATTGTAGTTTAATATTATTTTTCATGATTCTCAATTGAATCGGTGCGTTTAATCAGTTGTTAGTTGTGATTTTGCAGATAACAGGTAGTGCATGCCACATACGCGTTCTTCAGATTCTCCGATTCTCCAACCATTTGAAGAACCAGAAAGAGAGTTATTCAGAGCATTAAGTCAAGAGCAACAGTCTACAGTGGATTCATCAGCTTCTTCGAGTGATAATATAATTCATTTGGGTAGTAGTTCTGAGACTGTGGTGCCCGATAAACCACCCGAAATCAACGAAGAGCAAGACACTTACTTTACATTAGATATTTTCAAGACTGAAGAGATGGGTGATCGACCACCTCATCCTCAGACTATGGCAGAAAAGTTGAAGGCCACCCGAGCTGGCCAAGGAAATTCGATTACTCAACCAAACATCACTCAGCCTTTCCAAATCACAGGTCCAATTCTGAGTTTGATTTCTTCTGATTGCCAATTTCATGGCAAGGATAGTGAGGATGCTAACGAGCATCTTCGTATTTTCAATGATGTTTGCAACTTATTCAAGCTGCATGAGGTTGCCGATACTTCGATCAAGACAAGGCTTTTTCCCTGGACTATTAAGGGAGAAGTTAAGAGATGGTTAGATAAGCAACTAGAGGGAGCGATTACCTCTTGGGAATTTTGGTAGATAAGTTTTTAGCAAAGTTTTTCCCTGCGTCTCGAGCTACTAGACTTCAAGCAGATATTTCGCAATTCAGACAGAAGAGCAGTGAGACATTATTTTATGCTTGGGACCGATTTTCTAATATGTTGAGCTCGTGTCCACAACACGGGTTGAATGATTTACAAAAGGTCCAGATTTTCTACAAGGGTTGTGACATACCAACTATCAGAGTATTGATCAAGCAGCAGGTGGAACCTTAATGGATAAGATAGAAGAAGAGGCACTAGAGATTATAGAAAAGAAAGCTGCCTACACTCACGAATGGCATCAAGATCATGAGTCAGCTCATTCAGCTTCAGTCAAGAGGACCGAAACTACTGGTGCGTATGATGATTATGGGTCTATAAATGCTAAGTTAGATAAATTTGGTAGGCATTTAGAGAAGATGGATAAGGATATTCATGGTATGAAGGTTGGTTGTGAATATTGCGGGGGATTACATTTAGCAAAAGATTGTGATGCGGGTTTGACTATGAATCAGAAAGAAGAGATCGCTTATTGATGTATGCGAGGTGGTATATAAAATAGTTATATTTTTACAAGGAAATACTATTAAATACGATACAATTTTACACAAGTGATTTATTTATTTATAGAGTGGATATACCTAAACCTTGCTACAACACTTATAGGCAGTGTACCTAATCGTACAGTAGTGTAGTTTTTAGTAAGTCCGGTTCGTTCCACAGGGAGACTTAGCCAAGTTTAACGCTATATTTTTTTAACTTATAATTGTAAAAATACAAAAATATATATAAGTAGTATTATTATTATAAAAGGGGGTTTTTACCGTTTAATGACCAGTTTGTCGATTTTAAAACTTTAGTCGCAGTTAAAACCTAATGTAAAATATTAAAAATAAATATAACTTAATTTAAAGCGTAAAGTAAATAACGATAATGAAATTGCGATAAATAAAAATGCGATAAATAAAAAGTACGACAATTAAAGAGTACGATAATTAAAAGTGCAATTAAATATAATGACAATAAATAAAAGTGCAATTATATATGAAATAAAGGAAATTAAATATGAAATAAAGGAATTATGCTTATTTAAACTTCTGTAATCATGATATTTGACGTGTTGTTTTTAATTTATTCCCATGGGTTAATTGTCCTTTATCCTGGATTATTCGATATGTCCATACGGATTTGTCCATAATAGTCCATCAATCATAATCATAAAGTGCGAAAGTCTTCGTCAAATTATTCTTATTCCCGAAGTCAAATATTCTAACTAATTGGGGATTCGAATTGTAACAAGGTCTTAATACTTTGTTTAATGAATACACTAGGTTATCGACTGCGTGTAGTCCAAGGTTTTACTACTTTGTTAACAATTACACCAATTACCCTTGAATGTAATCCACCCCTGTTTCAACAAGTCTATTAACTATTAATCCAGTTCCGTATCCGATAAAATGAACAATTATTGGTATTTATAGATATCCCGCCCACCGTGCCCCGTCAAGCGTATGTGGTTATACATAAATACGTCAAATTATAAGTCTATATATTAAATCAACGAAGTATCATTTAGTTAATATAAAACCCATTAATAGTCCATAGTCTAATTTCCACAAGTGTCGTTCTTTTATCCAAACCCCAATTATGGTCCAAAGCCCAATTACCCAATTTTAATATTTAGCCCAACATCACGATTACTTCGGCATTAAATAAGCATAATAATAACTTAGCTATAAGACATTAATTTAAAAATAACATTAACCATAACTTACAGTGATTAAAAATAGCGTAGCGTTACACGGACAAAATTTCGACTTATACCCTTACAACATTTACTAACATACCCTTATTATTAGAATTAAAATTAAAATTAAAATTAAAATTAATATATATATATATATATATATATATATATATATATATATATATATATATTTACGTATGAGAGAAAGGAAAGAAAAAGATATATGGATGTCATAAACTGAGCCAAAACCGCGAAATTTATAGCATGTGGCCTGTCACCTACTTCCATGCGATCGCATAGAAAATGTGCTTCCAGGCCATGTGATCGCATGGCCACTTTTTCAAGCTCACATGAGCTTGTTTCTATCTTGCCGACAGTTTTAAATATAATATATAATATATAAATAATTTTAAGAATTATTTAAATATTATATTATATTTATGTGCATAGTTGACTTGTAATTTTAGATCCGTTGCGTCGAGCGTTGAGAGTTGACTTTGGTCCCGGTTCCGGATTTTCGAACGTCCTTGCATACAATTTAATATCTTGTATTTTGCGTTTCGCGTCTTGTACTCTTGTAATTTTGAGACGTTTCTTATCAATAATTGGAACCACTTTAATTGTACTTTGTACTTTTGAGCTTTTTGGTCGTTTGCGTCTTCAATTCGTCGAATCTGTCTTTTGTCTTCACCTTCTATTATTTAAATGAATATTACTTGTAAATAGAACAATTGCAACTAAAAGCTTGTCTTTCTTGAGGGATAATGCTATGAAATATATGTTCGTTTTTAGCATTATCAAATATTCCCACACTTGAACGTTGCTTGTCCTCAAGCAATATAGTCTTGAAATAAAAATACACTAGAATCACTTCTTTATTCTCCACACTTTGTACATCAGTGATTTCTATACGGCGGTATAAACAATGGTAGTAACGATGCGGTTTACAGTCCCACATGACTATAAAATTTAGATCCCTTAAGGAAATTGGATCTTTATGAAAACATTTGATCTTTTTGAAAATTCAATCTAGCTTTTACCCTAGATAAGTTTTCTGGAATAACCCTTCACCGGTGTTTGCAAAATGTTTTTGTGGGTTTGGTGGGTTTTAGATTTGAAAATTTTAGCTCAAAACTTGCGGTTTTGTGTCACCCTCTTGCTAACCTTGTATTGGGAAAGCAACACGTCCAGTATACTTGCTCCGTATATTACCTTTCGGTAAACTACCGTCCGGTTGTAAAGGAAAGCATTGAACAAGCAACTGTTAAGGCAATGTCCCCTGACATGCTTTTAATTATGGTCTATAACGTGTCGGATGCAATTACTATCCTTGGTAGGAGCAATAGTAAAGCTCACCCTTATAATTTTTCAGTTTGGCACAAGGTTCTGTCTTCGACTATACTATGCAACCACCGTTCTTACGGTTGAAACCCGATTTGATTCAGGTGACCTAATGAATTCCAGGTGAATTCCTAGGATTTTACGTTCAATGGTAATGAACGCATTGAAAATGGGTTTTCAGAAAACAAATTGGTTTGTAATTTTGATCAAAATATTTTCTCGTTCAAGCTCGAGTTTAGATATCATCGAATTCCATGAGTTTGTAGTTCTCAATCTTTAAAGTCAATCTTAAGAATTGAGTAATATCAGGCTTAAAAGCTGATTTTTAATCTTTAAGGAGATTATCCTTTCTGGGGGTCTGATTCATTAGTCTTATCAAGCTAATTTGCACGGCGCCCTCCCCATTTTACGAGACAGATCCTCTCATGGTTAGGATAAGTCTGACCACTTGGCGACCCTGTTTGATGCTGAGGTCCGTGGATTTCCTGCTGATTTTAGAGATGACTTTTCTAGATTTTTCGTCAACCTACAGCTGGTCTAGACGACAACTTCATGACCTAAATCTCGGAAGACTTTACTTCCTTTTAATGATGGAATTGATTCATTGTGTAGATCCATCTTTCTTTTAAATATATTATAGTTTTTCGGGTAAAACTGATTAGTTTAGTCTAAAGCAAAAGCATCTTCAATTATTTGTACAAAAATATGTGATATATGTTCAAAATAACTTGGTAAATTTTTCCCACACTTGGCTTTTATTTTGCTTTCTTTGCCTTTTTATTGTCCTCTATTCCATTTTAAATGAATTCTAACATTTTGGTTTGTTTCTCAATTTATGTCCTTTCCGAGGTAACAATAATTTTGGTGTTAACACCTAGTTTTATCGTTCATAAATATGTATAAACATGATTTTGAATTCATTTATTTGAAAATTTTGAAATTTTTTACTAGAATTGGGTAGTCAGTATATAAGACTAGGGTTGTTTTTTATTATCAGAGAGCACTAGATTCTAATACAACTACTGCGTTACTAGTATTTCTAATGGTAACCAAGTATATAAGTCTAAAAATTTTAAAAATCCGAAAGAATTTAACCCCTTCCCACACTTAAGATCTTGCAATGCCCTCATTTGCAAGAAATCAGTAACAATTTAAATTATTGAGGGTGATTAGCGTAGAAAAATGATTAAATTTTACCAAAGTTTCCAAACATATTGGCATTTGTTTGTTGAATGATAAATGGTGCACATCATTTGTTCATTCCGTCTTGTTGTTACATCACATTTGTTTTTCGTTTTGTCGTCAAAATTAGTAGCTTTTGCTGAACTTAATGCCAGTCTTTGAAAATGCGCTGTTTTACCTTGTTGTGTACAATTGACAATATACATACATACAAATATAAACATGCATGGTAATTTGAAATGGGACTTTAAATCCCACTTTCAAATCAAATATGAAATATTAGTACAAAATAATAAAAATAGTAAACAATACATTAATGTATCACAATATCATATGTTTAAACATAAATTAATAAAAATAGTAAATAATACATTAATGTATCACAATATCATATGTTTAAACATAAATAAAAATCATAAAAAGATAAAAATTATAGAAATCACCAATGGAACTATATCAATCTGGATAGGGGTTCCAGTTCATGTCGTCGTCCGGGTTCCATGGTTGGTGATAGGTGTACTGGTAGGCCTGGTTAGGGTCGTAGAGAGTATATGGTGGTCTCATCTCGGGCTGTTGTGGAGGATAGTAAGCGGGTCGGGTCGGAACGTAGTGATCCTGAGGTGACAGCCGGCTCATAATCTGACGCTGATGACAGTCCCATCTATCATGCTGTCGTTGCCTGGAATGTTCGTAATCATTCCGGGCTTGCCACTGCTCCATCCGACTAAATCTCTCCCCGTTTGTCATATCTACCTCGTCTACACGCTGGTAGACGTCAGTCATAGCCTCCCTAATGACATCCCTAATGTCATCCGCTTCCTCCATTTCCTCATCTGAAACTCTATCTACCTGAGGATGACTACCTTCATAGGGTACTGGCTGGTTACATCTGCTCTTTAATACCTTAGCACCCTGATAGACCTTCAATCCTAAAGGCTCAACCTGTTCCCTATATTCCAAAAGTGGACCCCCTTGGTTCCTATCTACACCCAAATACTCTCCAATGAGAGTAACAAAAATACCTCCTCCTATAATCCCCCTTCCTGTATTCCTTCCACCATCTTAGACAAATAAAAACCAACACAGTAAGGGATATTAACAAAGCTTCTTGGGTCTCGAATACACTTTAGGTAAAAGAAATCATGTAAGGTCATTTTCTCCTTGCTGTGACCTCTCTGTGTAATCGAGTTAGCCAGAAATCTATGAATTATACGAAGCTCGGCTTTGTTAATATGTAAGTAGGAGTGTTTTCCTCCCAGTGTAAAAACATTATAGTTTGACATACGCCTCCAAACGGCGTTCGCGTCAAAATTCCTATCTACCCTTTCACCATGATAAATCAAATTCATACAATCAGGTAGTAGCAATTCACTAGGAGTGTAAATCTGTAATGCCCTGGCCATGTCCAGCATGGACATCCTGTACATCCTACGGCCAAGTATAAACCTAAGAAAACTTCTATCATCTAACCTATCTACATCTGCATTTAATGTTATAGTACTCATAAGCTCTATACACCATTACTTATATACAGGTCTACGGATGATGAATAAACGTTCCCAATCGTGAAAAGAAGTGCTGCCATACCTTTGGATCAAATGCTGTCTAACTGAGTTAGCAAGTTGGACCCTTTCCAAAGGATCCCAATCTATTACCCTTGGCACTTCTACATTTTTCGATATCAGTTTGAATTTGTTACTTTGATATGCCGGGTAATCCCTCCAGCTTCTATCGAATCTCAGATTAGGATGCAACGTGTGTTCAGGAATCGTTGGGTATTCTACTGGTGGATATATCGAAAATACTATGAAGGCATCAACAAATTGTAGCGGATCATAATAAGGTACGTGTTGATCAGGCTGTTGTTGTGATTCCTGTTGTTGCTCCTGTTCGGGTTCATATTGCATTTCAGGTTCAGGTTCTGGAGCAGGTTGCCTGGATGATGAGGTTGCACCATCAGTATCTGTAAATCTCTGCAAAACACATTAAACACAAAATTTGTGCATCCAAATATGCATTAGTGTTAGTAAAATAAGAAATTGAAACAATTACAATAACATGTTAAATCAAAATTAAACTTATACACATTTTCACAATTTTTACAATTCTACACTTTTTCAAATAAGCATAAATGAAAATGTATACAAAGTCCATAAGCATTCAACTCAAATAATATGTTAAAACATCCATTACTAGCAATTAAACAAGTCTCAAATGGCAATTATATCAAATTAATCAAGTTCATGAATTTTGGACCTAAAAAGTCCACTTTAATTCTCAAAAATCATGTTTAGGATCAAAGTTTGGATCATTTAGCTACCTAAACATGTTACACTACTTAATTTAGCAATAATTCATGACAAAAATCGACCATAACCTGTTTATATCAAAAAGCCCCAAATTGCTTAAGAACATAAACCCTAGATTCCTAAAAATTTTGAAGTTTTTGGCTTCAAATCATGTTAAATAGCATCAATCTAGGTTATACATGTATAAAATACTAACAATTTAACTCTAATTACACTAGAAATTAACAAAATCAAATTAGGAAAAATATAGCTCAAGAACACTAAAAATCAAATTTAAAGAGGTTTAGGGATGTAATTGTTACCTTTCTTGATAAACTTCTGAACAATTTCATGTTTAGAGCGGATTGTAGTGAGAAATTTGGTTGAATTTGGTGAAAATTTGATGAAAATTGAGAGGTTTTGGGGTGTACGTCCGTGAATATGTGTGTGTGTTGTGTGGAGAGCAGAACTCGCTGCCTTTTTGTTCCTGGCCTGAAATCCAGCACCATGCGATCGCATGGATTCTAAGGCCAAATCCCATGCGATCGCATGGGGTTCGGGTACAGGGATTTTTGCACTTTTTTTTTTTATAACAAAAACCCTTACTTAATAAAACATATATTTAAATTAATTTTTTAAAATTTGTTCTTTTTTAGGAGTGAGGGAGTTTCGGAATGATGTCCTAGTCCGTCCCTCGACAAAATTTTAAAATTTGTCATTTTTAAACGCGGTTGTTTTAAAAGCAAAGATTTTTGGGTTTTTTTTTTTAATGTTTTTGGCATACTTTAATTCAATAAGGCTAAAAATAATGATAATAAAAGTTCTCGTCCCTCCTTTGGGCAAAGCAATTTCGGTTCAATGGCCTAGTCTTCAACTTACGACGAATTTTAAAAATCATATTTTTAACTTAACGAAATAAAGTAATTTTTTTTTTTTAAATTCATACCAAACTTAAATTTAAAATGCATAAAATTAAAAATTCATATTAATAATAATTAAAAATTCACATCAAACTTATATTATATTTTTGTTTTTATACAACAAACTTATATTAAAAATATTAATTTTTCAAATATTTACAAACTTAAATATATTGATTTTAAAAAGTTTACAATAATAATTTAATATTTAAATATTAATTTTAAAAACATGGTAAAAATAAAATTAAAAATCTTTTTTTTTCTTTTATCCCACTTTAATCAATCAAATATTATCAAAAATATACGCCCCTCTTCGGTAAAGTAATTTCGACTATATTACCTAATTTTACCCCTGACGAATTTTTGAAATATTTTGGGTTGATTGATTAAAGATATTTATACCTTAAGAATAAACGGTAAATTTCGCAGTGATGTAATAAATTTTTGTATGATATCAATAATTTCGGTTACGCATACCTAATTTTATTGAATACCAATTTAATACTTTATAGCGAACAATTTAGCGTTTATTATCAAAAGGTTAAAAGCAATAAAATAAAAACAAAAACTGTACATACTTACATGTGAGATAGAATTCTCAGTGACCTGCTTTAGCCTACTCATAAGATAGTCGGACTAATTGGTTTTCCATAGCTACATAGGCGTAACCTCGAGCATTCAACGATTTTTCTTCGAAACATATGAACGGTCCTTCTCTACATAAAGTAACAAACTCGGTATTGGAATATGTCTGATTCGTCGAGCATTTTCCTTCGTGTGACCATTTTCCACATTTGTGACATCTTTCAAGGTGTCGCGCTCTTCTTTTCGCTGCGGATTTTGATTTTCCTTTACCAAAATGTAACTTATTATGATCGTTTCTGAGTTCTTTTCTTACTCCGTCCAATTTGGCTCTTATTACTGATACCAGGTCACTCGGGAGTGTGTCATTATTACGTTTAGTGATTAAAGCGTGTAGTATTATACCATGGTTTAGTTCACAGGAATTCTTCATCTCGTAAAACCTAAAAAAAATAAAAATTCAGAATGGGGGGAGAAGACTAGTTCTTTAGGGTCTGCTAGGGAAAGACCATTCGGATTCCATTCTCGGAAACTACACGAAAATAGAATATCTAACTCTAACAGAAATACATATTACCCTAAAAAGATTCGAACTTTCCCACACTTAGTTAGATGTGGTGTCGAAATTGTGATTAACGTCATCTTCAACTTCCATTGGATTATCTATGTAATGTTTAACTCTGTGACCATTAACTTTAAATTCAATCCCATTTGAATTTATTAATTCTACTGTTCCGTACGGGAAAACTCTTTTGACTATGAATGGTCCAGACCATCTTGATTTCAAGTTTCCAGAAAATAGCTTGAATCGTGAATTGAAAAGAAGAACTCTGTCTCCTTCTTTAAATTCTTTTGAACTTTTAATTCTTTTATCATGCCATTTCTTCGTTCTTTCTTTATAGATTAACGAATTTTCGTATGCTTCATGTCTCAATTCTTCTAATTCATTTAGTTGACTTAGTCGTAGACGTCCAGCTTCATGTAAATCAAGATTACATGTCTTCAAAGCCCAACATTCTTTGTGTTCAATTTCTACTGGAAGATGACATGCTTTTCCGTAAACTAGTTTGAAAGGTGTGGTTCCAATTGGAGTTTTGTAGGCTGTTCTAAAAGCCCAGAGTGCATCCTCCAATTTCATGGACCATTCCTTCGGATTTGATCCTACGGTTTTCTCTAGAATATGTTTTAAAGCTCGGTTGGTATTTTCAACTTGTCCACTTGTTTGTGGATGATAAGCAGTGGAGATTTTATGAGTTACTCCATATTTTTTGAGAACTTTCTCAAGTTGATTGTTACAAAAATGAGTACCCCGATCACTTATTAAAGCTTTCGGTGTTCCGAACCTAGCAAAAAGACGTTTTAAAAAGTTGACTACAACTCGTGCATCATTAGTTGGGAGAGCTTGTGCTTCCGCCCATTTGGATACATAATCAATGGCAACGAGAATGTAGAGATTATTTTGAGATTTTGGAAATGGACCCATAAAGTCAATACCCCAAATGTCAAATACTTCACATACTTGAATGACATTTTGTGGCATTTCATCACGTTGACTTATTTTTCCGGCCCTTTGACAAGCATCACAGGATTTGCAAAGAAGGTGTGCGTCTTTAAAAATTGTAGGCCAATAGAATCCAGCATCGTAAACTTTTCTTGCTGTGAGCTGAGGCCCATAATGCCCTCCTGTTGGTCCTATGTGACAATGGTTTAAGATTTGACTAGCTTCATCTCCGAATACACATCGGCGTATTATTCCATCGGGACAACTTTTAAACAAATGTGGATCTTCCCAGAAATAGTGTTTTATATCACTGAAGAATTTCTTTCGTTTTTGGTACGATAATCCTTTTTCAAGGAATCCACATACTAAGTAGTTTGCATAGTCTGCAAACCATAGAATTTCATTATAATCTATCTTCAATAGATATTCATTAGGAAAGTTGTCTTGTATGGCCGATTCATTTAGAACTTCTAATTCGGGATTTTCAAGATGAGAAAGATGATCAGCGGCGAGATTATCTACTCCCTTTTTGTCTCGGATTTCAATATCGAACTCTTGTAAGAGTAAGATCTAACGGATTAATCTTGGTTTGGCATCTTGTTTCAAAAATAGGTATCTAAGAGCAGAATGGTCAGTATAGACCACCATTTTAGCTAGAACGAGATATGAACGAAATTTGTCAAAAGCAAAGACAATAGCAAGGAGTTCTTTTTCAGTAGTTGTGTAATTCATTTGTGCTCCTTGTAACGTCTTACTAGCGTAATAAATAGGTTGAAATCGCTTTTCAATCCTTTGTCCTAAAACGGCTCCCATTGCAAAATCACTTGCATCGCACATTAGTTCAAACGGTAGATTCCAATTTGGAGTTATCATGATCGGCGCATTAGTGAGTTTTTCTTTAAGAATATTAAAAGATTTGATGCATTCATCTGAAAATATGAATGGAGCATCTTTTTCTAGGAGTTTATTCATAGGAGTGGCAATTTTAGAAAAATCTTTTATAAAACGTCGGTAAAAACCGGCATGCCCTAGAAAACTCCTAACTCCTCTAACATTGGTGGGATGTGGAAGTTTAGCAATTACATCTACTTTAGCTCTATCCACTTCAATTCCTTCCTTTGAAATTTTATGTCCAAGAACGATGCCTTCTTTAACCATGAAATGACATTTCTCCCAATTAAGTACTAGATTTGATTGTTCGCATCTAATAAGCATTCGTTCAAGATTAACTAGACATGTTTCAAAAGTATCACCGAAGACTAAAAAGTCATCCATGAAAACTTCCATGCATTCTTCTATCATGTCGTGAAAAATCGCCATCATGCACTTTTGAAAGGTTGCAGGGGCGTTGCAAAGTCCAAATGGCATGCTTTTGTAAGCAACAGTACCATAAGGGCACGTGAATGTAGTTTTCTCTTGGTCCTCGGGTGCTATTGGAATTTGAAAATATTCGAAAAAACTGTCAAGAAAACAATAGTAACTATTTCCAGCTAATCTTTCTAACATTTGATCAATGAAAGGTAATGGAAAGTGATCTTTTCTGGTGGCGTCATTTAATTTTCTATAATCAATACAAACACGCCATCCTGTTACAGTCCTAGTAGGAATAAGCTCATTTTCCTCATTTGTGATGACAGTCATGCCACCCTTCTTAGGTACGCATTGAACTGGGCTTACCCATGGACTATCAGAAATTGGATAAATTAAACCTGCATCTAGCAGTTTAATAATTTCTTTCTTAACAACATCTTGTATATTAGGATTTAGTCTTCGTTGACGTTGCACATATATTTTATGACCTTCTTCCATAAGGATTTTATATGTGCAATAAGAAGGACTTATTCCTTTAATATCATGAATTTTCCATGCAATAGCTGGTTTATGAGCTTTTAACACAGAAATGAGTTGAGATTTTTCATTTTCAGTAAGAGAAGACGATATTATTACAGGTAATTCAGATTCACCATGTAAATGAGCATATTCCAAATGGTTTGGAAGCGGCTTTAACTCTAATGTCGGTGGTTCTTCTATCGATGATTTATATCGATATCTGTCTTCCTCTTTTAGCATTTGAATTTCTTCTGTTGTTGGTTCATATCCATTAGCCATAAGTGTAGCTAACATTTCAGCTTCATCAATTGGTTCAGTTCCTTCTCCTAAAGAACATTCTCCTGTTCCTTGTAATTCTGGAAATTCTTCTAACAATTCTGCATGTGAATCTATAGTTTGAATATAATAACATGTATCATCTGCAGATTGCGGTTTTTGCATTGCTCTATCAACAGAAAAGGTAACACTCTCGTCCTCTATACTTAGGGTCAGTTTTTTTACCAAACACGTCTATTATTGCCTTAGCCGTGTTTAAGAATGGTCTTCCTAATATGAGAGGAACTCGAGAATCTTCTTCCATGTTCAAAATAACAAAATCTACTGGAAATACTAAAGTACCAACTTTAACTAGCATGTTCTCCATTATCCCTCTAGGATATTTTACTGATCGATCGGCTAGTTGTATGCTTATTCGTGTTGGTTTCAATTCTCCAAGGTCTAGTTTAGCATATAGTAAATACAGCATTAGATTTATACTAGCACCTAAATCTGTCAATGCTTCTATTGAACCAAGACTACCCGGAAAACATGGAATTGTGAAACTTCCTGGATCAGATAATTTTTCTGGTATCTTATTCAATAGTACTGTAGAACAATTTGCATTCATAGTAACAGCCGAGATTTCTTTCATTTTCTTTCTATTTGTGATTAGATCTTTCAGAAATTTAGCATATCTAGGCATTCTTGAAATTACATCAATGAAAAGAAGATTGACATTTATTTGTTTAAACATATCCAAAAATTTGGATTGCTCGGCTTCAAGTCTTTTTTTTCTCATTTTACTCGGGTAAGGAAGTGGTGGTTGGTATGGTTTAACATAAGGTTTAGCCTTAACTGTGTTATCTTCATTAATCTTTTTAACTACCAATTCTGTTTCCTTATCTTGCTCAGGTTGTGGTTCTTGTGAAGTAGGAATAGCTTCATCAGAAATTACAGGCATTTCAGGTAGTTTAAGTGTAGTACCACTTCTTGTGGTAATAGCTTTAGCTGTTTCATTCCGGCTGTTAGCATTTGTATCACTAGGTAGACTTCCCGGTTTTCTTTCACCTATCAACCTTGCTAGGTTACTTACTTATTGTTCTAAATTTTGAATAGAAGCTTGTTGATTTCTAAATGCTTGAGCATTTTGTTCATTGGTTTGTTTCTGAGATGTGAAAAATTGTGTTTGAGATTCAACTAGCTTTGACATCATATCTTCTAAATTTGGCTTTTTATCATCGGTTTGTGGTGGTTTATTTTGAAAAATAGGTCTTTGCTGATTGTAAGTATTATTGGATACTTGTTGATTACTCGGACCTTGTTGGTTGTTATATGGAACATTTCGGTTATAATTCTGGTTTTGATTGTAGATTGGTCTTGGCGGTTGATAATTATTCTGATAATTATTTCCAGGCCTTTGGTTTATGTATGAAACATTCTCTCTTTGTTCCATTGTTAGTTCAATACCGAGACAATCTTTTGTTAAATGTGGTCCTCCACACTGCTCACAACTAATTAGTATTGAGTGTATATCCTTAGTCATCTTTTCCATTAGTCTCTCGACAGCATCTATCTTTGCAGAAATGGAATCGAAGTCATGGCTAGAATCGGCTCTAGCTGCTTTAGATGATCTAACGATATCTTTTTCTTGGTGCCATTCATGTGAGTGGGAAGCAGTGTTATCAATAATTTTGTAAGCATCAGTTGCTGTTTTCTTCATAATGGAACCACCAGCTGCTATATCGATGTCTTTTCTTGTAGTGATGTCGTATCCTTGGTAGAATATTTGTACTATTTGACAGGTGTCTAAGCCATGTTGCGGGCATCCTCTCAATAATTTTCCAAATCTGGTCCAAGCTTCATATAAAGTTTCATTTGGCTTTTGCGTGAACGTGACTATTTCTCTTTGAAGTCTTACGGCTTTAGATGCCGGAAAGAATTGTTTAAGAAATTTTTCAACTAAAACATCCCATGTATCAATCGCCCCTTCAGGTAACGATTCTAACCAATCTTTGGCTTCTCCCTTCAAAGTTCAGGGAAATAACATGAGATATATCTGTTCGTCCTCAACTTCTCTTATTTTGAATAAAGTGCAGATCCTATTAAAAGTAGGAAGATGTTCGTTTGGATCTTCCTTCGGCGCACCACTAAATTGGCATTGATTAGTTACCATGTGTAGAATTTGTCCTTTGATTTCATAATCTGGCGCATTAATGTCTGGTTGAGTAATTGCGTGACCTTGGCCAGTGCGTTTAGCTCTCATTCGGCCTTCCATACTTAGAGGTTCCAGATTTTCCATGATTGAATTTGTTGAATCTGAATCACTAGAGTATTCTGATTTAATGGTTGGTTCCTCAACAATCTCTGTTTGAATGATTGGTGGTTCCGGAGGAAAGATTAGTGGTTCAGGATCTCTGAATTGTCCCTGAAGATCCTCTGGATTCTCAATTGTGAGGTCTGGTTCAAAAAATGGATTATCGGAAATTTGAATTGGAGTATTTGTTGACTGGATGACGATTCTAAATAAAAATCAACGGCGACAATATTTGCTAGATGTCTTGATCGAGTTACAGGTGGTGAACGTACAAAAGGTGGTAAACGTTTTGCTCGGTGCATTCACTGAATATCCTATTAGTTATAAAAGATAAAAATTATTAAAGTTATCAAATTAACAGACTTTTCAGCTTTTACCCACGTTTCGAATAGCCAAAAGATGTAGCAGGAAGCCAGAACCCTTTAAATCGGAAGCTCACAACTCAGTCACTAACAAATCCAACTATTACTACGAAGCAGAAAATTTGGTTGTCTATCAATTCAACCACTTAAAATAATTTTTCGTTGAAATTTAAAGAAATTTTAGAGAAGAAATAGAAAATTCTATGTCCTAAAAAACTAGAATGTCGAGAAATAAGAAAGAAAAAGAGCGCGTCAAAAAATGTCAAAAAATAAAAGGTAGAAAAATAATAGGCGTCGAAAAAATAAAAATAAGAAAGTAGCGCGTCGAAACTTAAAAAGGAACTAAAAACTAAGAATTAAAAGTTGCGTCTAAAGGTATTAAAGCTTAAAAGAAAAACTATATCCCAAATGGCAATAACTTAAAAAGTACTAAAATATGAAAACGGCGTCGCAAAATTCTAAAGCACTTATATTTTAGTCTAAAGAAAAAGCACTTAAGGTATTTTACGGCAAAGCCTAAAAATCTAGAAATAAAAATAACTATGGCAAATACTATGTTTAAAACTAAGTACGAGCGAAAAATATAAATATTACGCTAAAACAAATAAAAAGATACAAAATATAAAAATAAACTTAAAGTTGTAAAAAGTACAATTTTTATAAAAATATATTATTTTTATATTATTTATTTTATAAAAGTATTAATTTTATATATTATTAAAACTAAATTAAAACTAAAATAATACAAAATAATAAAATTAAAACTAAATAATCTAATAATAATACCCTAATTAGGGTTTAATAATAATAATAATAATAATTACTCCGTAATTAATGCAGTACCAGGTCAACTGTGGCGTGTCAGTTCACTTCATGCGATCGCATGAATTTTTGTCTTCGGGCTCATGCGATCGCATGAGCTAGGGTTTCGGGCCAGAGTTGGGCTGCTACAGTACCGGGCCTTGTGGTTTTATATTTTTTGTTTGTTTTAATTTTCTGTTTTAAAATTTATAAAAAGTATTTATATAAATTAAATAAAACTTATATTTTTACAAACTAAAAATAGAAATAGAAATATTTTATATTTTTATATGTTTTTGAACAACTCTTAAATATATATATATATTTTGTTTTTCTTTTTATATTTTTGTATTTTTAATATTTAAAACATATATATTTTTATACAAAGAACTTAATAAAAAATCTTTTTTTTAGATAGCGTTTCGCTTCCGGCGTTTAAGCTCTCCCCGGCAGTGGCGCCAAAAAATACTTGATGTATGCGAGGTGGTGTATAAAATAGTTATATTTTTACAAGGAAATACTATAAAATACGATACAATTTTACACAAGTGATTTATTTATTTATAGAGTGGACATACCTAAACCTTGCTACAACACTTATAGGCAGTGTACCTAATCGTACAGTAGTGTAGTTTTTAGTAAGTCCGGTTCGTTCCACAGGGTGACTTAGCCAAGTTTAACGCTATATTTTTTTAACTTATAATTGTAAAAATACAAAAATATATATAAGTAGTATTATTATTATAAAAGGGGGTTTTTACCGTTTAATGACCGGTTTGTCGATTTTAAAACTTTAGTCGCAGTTAAAACCTAATGTAAAATATTAAAAATAAATATAACTTAATTTAAAGCGTAAAGTAAATAACAATAATGAAATTGCGATAAATAAAAATGCGATAAATAAAAAGTACGACAATTAAAGAGTACGATAATTAAAAGTGCAATTAAATATAATGACAATAAATAAAAGTGCGATAATTAAAAGTGCAATTAAATATGAAATAAAGGAAATTAAATATGAAATAAAGGAATTATGCTTATTTAAACTTCTGTAATCATGATGTATGACGTGTTGTTTTTAGTTTATTCCCCTGAGTTAATTGTCCTTTGTCCTGGATTATTCGATATGTCCATACTGATTTGTCCATAATAGTCCATCAATCATAATCATAAAGTGCGAAAGTCTTCGTCAAATTATTCTTATTCCCGAAGTCAAATATTCCAACTAATTGGGGATTCGAATTGTAACAAAGTCTTAATACTTTGTTTAATGAATACACCAGGTTATCGACTGCGTGTAGTCCAAGGTTTTACTATTTTGTTAACAATTACACCAATTACCCTTGAATGTAATCCACCCCTGTTTCAACAAGTCTATTAACTATTAATCCAGTTCCGTATCCGGTAAAATGAACAATTATTGGTATTTATAGATATCCCGCCCACCGTGCCCAGTCAAGCGTATGTGGTTATACATAAATACATCAAATTATAAGTCTATATATTAAATCAACGAGGTATCATTTAGTTAATATAAAACCCATTAATAGTCCATAGTCTAATTTCCAAAAGTGTCGTTCTTTTATCCAAACCCCAATTATGGTCCAAAGCCCAATTACCCAATTTTAATATTTAGCCCAACATCACGATTACTTCGGCATTAAATAAGCATAATAATAACTTAGCTACGAGACATTAATTTAAAAATAACATTAACCATAACTTACAGTGATTAAAAATAGCGTAGCATTACACGGACAGAATTTTGACTTATACCCTTACAACATTTGCTAACATACCCTTATTATTAGAATTAAAATTAAAATTATAATTAATATATATATATATATATATATATATATATATATATATATATATATATATATATATATATATATATATATATATATATATTTACGTATGAGAGAAAGGAAAGAAAAAGATATATGGATGTCATAAACTGAGCCAAAACCGCAAAATTTATAGCATGTGGCCTGTCACCTACTTCCATGCGATAGCATGGAAAATGTGCTTCCAGGCCATGCGATCGCATGGCCACTTTTTCCAGCTCACATGAGCTTGTTTCTATCTTGCCGACGGTTTTAAATATAATATATAATATATAAATAATTTTAAGAATTATTTAAATATTATATTATATTTATGTGCATAGTTGACTTGTAATTTTAGGTTCGTTGCGTCGAGCGTTGAGAGTTGACTTTGGTCCCAGTTTCGGATTTTCGAATGTCCTTGCATACAATTTAATATCTTGTATTTTGCGTTTCGCGTCTTGTACTCTTGTAATTTTGAGACGTTTCTTATCAATAATTGGAACCACTTTAATTGTACTTTGTACTTTTGAGCTTTTTGGTCGTTTGCGTCTTCAATTCGTTGAATCTGTCTTTTGTCTTCACCTTCTATTATTTAAACGAATATTACTTGTAAATAGAACAATTTCAACTAAAAGCTTGTCTTTCTTGAGGGATAATGCTATGAAATATATGTTCGTTTTTAGCATTATCACTTATATTAGTCAACAGAACAACAATCAGTTTCAGGGACAAGCTCAGTTTAACAGGAATTTCAACAATCCTTATAATCCTCAAGGTAATCAGGGTTCGAGGTTCCAGCCGGGATCTAATGGAGGATTTCAATAGCAAGCTCCCAGTTATTTTCAGAAGCCCCAAGCCGAAGAGAAAAAGTCCAACCTTGAAGCTATAATCAAAAAGCTTGTGATATCTCAAACTCAGCTTGTTAACACTGTTACCCAAAACAATGAGAAGAATGATCAAATGTTTCGAAATCAACAAGCAGCTATTCAGAATTTAGAGAAACAAATTGGTCAACTTGCTAATCAGAGTAATGAGAAAAAACCGGGGGAGTTACCGAGTAAAACAGATAATAACCCGAAGAATGGGCACGTTAATGCTATCACCACCCGAAGTGGTCTTGCATATAATCCGTCGAGGAAGCCCGATGAGTATGATTTGCGGGTGCCATTAGTTAAGGATAGTGAGCCGGTATTTGTTAGTAAACCGGAGGGGGAAAAGGAGCCGGAACAGGTGATTGAGAAAGTTATAAGGGTACCGAAAACCGTTACTGCTAAACCGGTAGTTAAAGAGTATCAACCACCACTCCCATTCCTGAGGAAGCAGAGATTGGAGAAGCTGGAGGCAGAAAAGTCCAAGTTCATGGACTTGATTAAAAAAGTTAACATAAATATGCCTTTTATTGATGTGATTGTAGGTATGCCAAAGTATGTAAGGTTTCTTAAGGATCTGCTAACTAACAGGAAGAAGCTAGAGAACGTGTCTTCCATCAAGTTGAATGCCGCATGCTCAGCGGTAGTTGCAAACAAGCTTCCTGAGAAGCTTGAGGATCCTGGGAGTTTTACCATTCATTGTTTACTTGGTAATTTGGATTGTATGAGGGCATTGGCAGATTTGGGGGTGAAAGGACCCGTTCATATACATTATAAACGATTCACAATAGTTGATTATATTGCGAGGTATTTGACCTCTATATGATAAGTTTTACAAACATTGCATTCGTTTTTAAAAGACAAACTTTCTTTACATCAAAAATTGTCGGCATGCATACCATTTCATATCACATCCAACTATAATTGACTTAATATTAATCTTGATGAACTCAACGACTCGAATGCAACGTCTTTCAAAGTATGTCTTGAATGACTCCAAGTAATATCCTTAAAATGAGCTAATGCACAGCGGAAGATTTCTTTAATACCTGAGAATAAACATGCTTTAAAGTGTCAACCTAAAGGTTAGTGAGTTCATTAGTTTATCATAATCCATCATTTCTGTAATAGTAATAGACCACAAGATTTCAGTTTCTATAAATATTCGTACACTCGCAAGTGTATAAAAGTATTCTATAAGTTGTAGGCACCCGGTAACAAGCCTTAACGTTCATGTTTTACCCTCTGAAGTACACCAGATCAAGTGTGTTTAAAATAACCTCGAAGTACTAAAGCATCCTATAGTCAGGATGGGGTTTGTCAGACCCAATAGATCTATCTTTAGGATTCGCGCCTACCGTACATAGACAAGTAGTTTAATGTTACCAAGCTAAGGGTATATTTCTAGTTTAAACCCACATAGAATTAGTTTTAGTACTTGTGCCTATTTCGTAAAACATTTATAAATCAGCGCATGTATTCTCAGCCCAAAAATATATATAAAAAGGGAGCAAATGAAACTCACCATACTGTATTTCATAGTAAAAATACATATAACGTCATTTAACAAGTGCAAGGTTGGCCTCGGATTCACGAACCTATATTAAGTATATATATTTATATGTTGGTCAATATCTGTCTAACAATTTAGGTCAAGTCGTAGTGTATCACAATCCTAATGCTCGAGACCGACATGCAAAAGTCAACAAAAGTCAACTTGACCCAAAATGACTTCCAAAATCTATACATGTTTATTATATAACTTATATATAGTCGTTTTATATATTTAAATATATTTATCAGATCTTATTATACTAAATAATACCAGTCATTTATTAATAAATAAAAATTTATATTTAAATTTATATATGATAAAAATATACTTTTATATATCTCAAGTAATAAAATTTATAAAATTCACTTAATATCATAAAAATATAATGGTATGTATTATTAATGTAATTATATTACGTTTGGTAAAAATATCTTTGTACGCATATTTATTTGATTAAATAATATTGATAATAATAATAATGATAAAAATAATAAAATGATAGTTTCAATAAAAATATTAATTTTTAGTAATAAAGATAATTTTAGTAATAACATCAACTGCTAACAATTATAATAATCGTTTTAATAATAATATTAAAATTAATAATAATTCAGTTGACCATATCTTTTAATCCGTTCATCGAACCCACACGATTTCTAAATGAAAAGTTATTATTTTTTCTTTAGCTTTTCAACGACATGCATATCATATACCTTATCTCAGTAGCATATGTATCAAATTCGTGATTTATCATAAACTATTTAACGACGAAACTAAGCATACAAACATGCATAATCATATATACTCGAGCACTAGTCAGGGATACACTATTAATATATAAAAGATAAGATATGAATGCTCACGTATCAATATTGTGATTCAATATTGCAGGAAAGTACGTAGACGCAATGAAAATGATAAACGTTAGGTTGACCTTACGAGCAATACCCTCGAACAATACCCATAACCTCCATAGCTATAACCCATAATTTCCTTAGCTCTATCCCGTTTGAAAACTTATTTTGAAATCGTCTGAATATAACTCCATCGTAGTATTTTATGTATACTAATAATATCTTGAAATAATACTAAGTAAATATATATATGTAATTTGATTGAGAGAGTTTAGAGAAATATATTTTCAAATTTCTATGAAATAATGAAACCTATTGAATTCTATTTATAATAGATTTTTGAATTATTAAAGTGTATTATTAAAGTATGAATTATTAAAGTGAATTATTAAAGTATGAATTATTAAAGTGAATTATTAAAGTTAAAGTAAAGTAAAAGTAAAGTAAAGTAAAGGTAAAGTTAAAGTATAGTAAAAGTATAAAACTATGTACGTATAATACGCGTATATATATATTTAATATTAATTTAAATCGTTATATCATAAAACATTTTAGAAAAGTAGAATTATATATATTCATAATAGGTTTCAAGTTTTTAAATTACAGTCTGTTGGTGAAGCATGAGATAAAGTCCAAAGGTTTAATAAACGTATGAAATCATCTTAATGAAAAATGTCGAGTTACTTAACTTGTCGATATCCAACATCTAAGTTATTTACACTCCACGTTCTTACTTATAGATCACTTTACCATTTTTCGAATATTGTCAAAAAGAATAGATTTCTTAAATCACAGTGGACCTCATAACATTGGCCCGTAATCATATCATAATGTATCTGATAATTCAATCATTTGATATTATCTCTTAATTCTGTCGATAAATATATCAAAACAAATACGTTCATGTAAAGTATCATATATATCAAATACTTTGTTAATGTTTTCAGTTATTATATATTATATATAGATATCTATATACACATAATTGTTCGTGAATCGTCGAACACGGTCAAAGGGTAATTGATTACATGAATGTAGTTCCAAACTTTTTGAGATTCAACATTACAAATTCTGCTTATCGTGTCGGAAACATATAAAGGTTAGGTTTAAATTTGGTCGGAAATTTTCGGGTCGTCACAGTACCTACCCGTTAAAGAAATTTCGTCCCGAAATTTGATCGAGGTCGTCATGGCTAACTATAAAAATGTTTTCATGATGAATATGAGTTGATAAATAGAGTTTTATCATCATTGAGTAAAATATATATAATAATTTGATTACGCGAAGAGTATAAGTGAAGCTATCGCAAGAGAGTGAAATGAGTAAACGTATATTCGTTTTAACCGATGACGTAGTTATGATTAATTTTCGGAATTCATGGGATTTAAAGAAAATCTTTGCAATAAGATTTGGTTCTTCGGCGATTAAGGAAATCAGGATCTTCTTTGATTAAATGCGATAATCTGTCTCGATTTCTCTGTCTGATATTTTACTATAATTCCACCCCCTTCGTTTCTTTATTACCACATCTCACACCTTCTAGTCTTTCTCCCCAATTCATACTTTAAAGCATTCGTTAATATGCTTCATCCAGTATTGATTCTTGATATACTCTTAACTTTCATATATGTCATTCTTCTTTTTCATCTACCACCGGAGGAAGTTATTTTCTTCTACCATTACCTTAGGGCTATTGTGTTTTTCATTCTCCCGTATCTTTATATTGCTATACGCATTGATATACACGGTTTGTAATTTCGGGGTTGTTATCGGGCTTTATATTCTCCATTATATTTCGGAGCTTCATGCTTTCGTTTTCTCTTTCCGACCTTAAGTCAAGCGGATAATGGTCCAGAATTCGTAGATATGAATTTTTGGATGAACATAGTTAATGTTCCAAGAAGAAAATCGTAATGGCACGATCTTGATTTGGCAAATTACCAGAATATTCGAAAATATAGAGCTATCAAGATGATATGTTCTTAATATGTTTGGAAATTGGGTAGAATGTAAGAGTCGTGTAAACAGTACATGATGACGGTATGTTCTGTGAATCATCACGTTCCATTAGAAACTCAGCATGACTTACTGTAATATAATTACGTTGATCAAGTGTCATTATATTATACTAACTCATGCTTCAGTTCCTAACACTACTTCAAAAACATTCCTATTTTAAATTCAAATTTTTTTTTAGAATTTAGAAACTAACACAGTTTCTTTTTATGTTGTAACGCAGATATTGCGAAGAGATAAAAGATTTCAGATAAGAATAGTTGTAAAAATATCTTCAGGAATATCGAAGATATTATAATAAAAGATACGATAATATGGATGATGAAGAAGATTTGTCTGTGAAGGTTTAGAATAAGAAGTAAGTTGTTTGCTAACGATTTCAGTAGACACTGAATCATTTGGATCCTTTGAAGGCAGGTTTAGTCTTTGTGATTTGTCCACAGCCTCCTTCATGGTCTGCTCAATCCGTTTTCCAGTTTCAAACCTTCTCTTTTTCTCAGCTTTACAACCATACTATTCTTTATCATCAAACTTTTGACTGTTAAAGTCGTTTACAGTTTTTGCTGCTTCATCAGCATTTTTCCAATTTCGGAGAACTAGTTCATGGTTTGGGATGTTTTTCAGAAAATTCACATTCGAAGTATGTAAGTCTAGGAGATAGACGTTATATGTATAACTTTTGACGTAAAATTGTCGCGAAATTCAAAATACTGATTGCTAATTCCCAGTAGTTGGTGTGACAATTATTGTTACAGGATGTAGGTGAGTACATGATAGGGTTTTAATGAATAAGTATAGTGGCTTTTCGGAGAGGCTTAAGTCGAAGGTTAATGAAGTTGTTGATAAGTTTACTGCTAATGTGGCGAGATATGAAAGGTTCCCCGGTAACAATGATGAAGGGGTAATTGTTATAATAAGGTTTATTCGTATAAACAAATGAAGGTGATTTGTTGAAGCTATGACAAAACTGTCTATTTTGGAAAGAGATTGAAAAATTATATTTAGTAATAAATATCAAAGGATCTGACAAGGATACGTGTTAAACTATAACTTTGGTTTCGAGAGCTTTTCAGGTGCATGACAGTGGGTAATGTGTGGTTGGATCATCATCTCGCATGTCTTTAAGAATTTTGAAGTGTTTGAACACATATTGTAATTGTTAATATACATATGATGTTCTAAGATTTTGAATGATACAAATATTTTGTGAGTTCCATGAATAGAAATGAGGTTCTAGGACAGTTTTGAAGTCAAAGTATAGTTTTGAAAGATGTAGAAATCTAAGAGTGATGATTTCGGTTATATCTTGAATCGAATTCTGAGATTTCAAAATCAGAATATGTAATTAGATTTTGAATGAGTATGGTTGTTTTGATTTCTATAAAAGAATGTATATTGTTATGAAAGAAGGGAGTATAATGGATGATTTGCTGAATCTGATTCGAAGAATGTAACATATTAATTGTGAATTTATATATCTCTCGGGTATTACCTACCTGTTAAAAATATTTCACAATTAATATTTTGTACAAAAGAATTTTATTACAGTCTTTATGGAAATATATATGTGTATATTTCTTCAGATGTAATATAGATTTAATGAGTTAATATTAAATTAAACTCATTTGATTTATGGTTAAGGCGAGGATAGATAATTTCTAAACTTTAGAAATTACATAATCGCTGTAGAATGTTTCCCCAATGAAGTTATGAATCAATACTTCATCGTTGTGGTATTCCTTGGTATCTACATGGCGTATGACGTCGATGCTCGTGGGACAGATTGTGAAGTTGAGGTTTGCGATGCGGTTGTTGTTGGTGGTGGTAATGGCACTGTTGATGTTGTTGATGGTGGTACTTGTTATGCTGCTGGTGCTGCTGCTGGTGTTTGTAACCTTTGCACCATATTCTCCAAAGCCACTACCCTAGCGCGAAGCTCGTTGACTTCTTCTATTACACCGGGGTAATTTTCGGTTCGGACGAGCGGATAAATAAGATCTAGAATTTGGTGTAGTATGTAATCGTGAAGAGATACTCTAGAAATAAGAGAGAAAATGGTGTTTTGGATAGGTTCGCCGGTAAGTGCTTCAGGTTCTTCGCCAAGAGGGCAATGTGGTGGATGGAAGGGATCATCTTCTTCTCGTCTCCAATGATTAAGGAGGCTACGAACCCATCCTCAATTCATCCAGAATAGATGATGACTAATTGGTTGATCCATTCCGGTCACACTGCTTTCGGAACTTAAGTGGGATTCCATTTCGGAATCCGAGGGACTTGAACTAATGACGAATTCCATTTCGTACGATTAAATAAAGAATTTTTTGATATGAAATGATTTTACGGCTATCGGGTGGTATTCTAATTATATAGAGCAAAAGGTTTCGTAGATTACGGAGGAATTTACGGAATATGTCAGGCAAAGTTTACAGTAACAAATACGCTAAGATATGAATTAGCAGATACGCTAAGATATGAATTTTGTCTATACACTACTCATGCAATCAATGCAATAAGATGTGTCTAGACTAAGAATGATAAGCAGGTAATTTTCGACAAGAATGATGAGCAAAACTTTTGAAATGCAGACACGGTCGAAGTCCAGACTCACTAATGCATCCTAACGACTATCAGTTAGGCACACTAATGCAGACCTGGTTCGCTAAGACCACCGCTCTGATACCAACTGAAAGGACCCGTTCATATACATTATAAACGATTCACAATAGTTGATTACATTGCGAGGTATTTGACCTCTATATGATACGCTTTACAAACATTGCATTCGTTTTTAAAAGACAAACTTTCTTTACATCAAAAATTGTCGGCATGCATACCATTTCATATCACATCCAACTATAATTGACTTAATATTAATCTTGATGAACTCAACGACTCGAATGCAACGTCTTTCAAAGTATGTCTTGAATGACTCCAAGTAATATCCTTAAAATGAGCTAATGCACAGCGGAAGATTTCTTTAATACCTGAGAATAAACATGCTTTAAAGTGTCAACCAAAAGGTTGGTGAGTTCATTAGTTTATCATAATCCATCATTTCCGTAATAGTAATAGACCACAAGATTTCAGTTTCTATAAATATTCGTACACTCGCAAGTGTATAAAAGTATTCTATAAGTTGTAGGCACCCGGTAACAAGCCTTAACGTTCATGTTTTACCCTCTGAAGTACACCAGATCAGGTGTGTTTAAAATAACCTCGAAGTACTAAAGCATCCCATAGTCAGGATGGGGTTTGTCAGACCCAATAGATCTATCTTTAGGATTCGCGCCTACCGTACATAGACAAGTAGTTTAATGTTACCAAGCTAAGGGTATATTTCTGGTTTAAACCCACATAGAATTAGTTTTAGTACTTGTGCCTATTTCGTAAAACATTTATAAATCAGCGCATGTATTCTCAGCCCAAAAATATATATAAAAAGGGAGCAAATGAAACTCACCATACTGTATTTCATAGTAAAAATACATATAACGTCATTTAACAAGTGCAAGGTTGGCCTCGGATTCACGAACCTATATTAAGTATATATATTTATATGTTGGTCAATATCTGTCTAACAATTTAGGTCAAGTCGTAGTGTATCACAATCCTAATGCTCGAGACCGACATGCAAAAGTCAACAAAAGTCAACTTGACCCAAAATGACTTCCAAAATCTATACATGTTTATTATATAACTTATATATAGTCGTTTTATATATTTAAATATATTTATCAGATCTTATTATACTAAATAATACCAGTCATTTATTAATAAATAAAAATTTATATTTAAATTTATATATGATAAAAATATACTTTTATATATCTCAAGTAATAAAATTTATAAAATTCACTTAATATCATAAAAATATAATGGTATGTATTATTAATGTAATTATATTACGTGTGGTAAAAATATCTTTGTACGCATATTTATTTGATTAAATAATATTGATAATAATAATAATAATGATAAAAATAATAAAATGATAGTTTCAATAAAAATATTAATTTTTAGTAATAAAGATAATTTTAGTAATAACATCAACTGCTAACAATTATAATAATCGTTTTAATAATAATATTAAAATTAATAATAATTCAGTTGACCATATCTTTTAATCCGTTCATCGAACCCACACGATTTCTAAATGAAAAGTTATTAATTTTTCTTTAGCTTTTCAACGACATGCATATCATATACCTTATCTCAGTAGCATATGTATCAAATTCGTGATTTATCATAAACTATTTAACGACGAAACTAAGCATACAAACATGCATAATCATATATACTCGAGCACTAGTCAGGGATACACTATTAATATATAAAAGATAAGATATGAATGCTCACGTATCAATATTGTGATTCAATATTGCAGGAAAGTACGTAGACGCAATGAAAATGATAAACGTTAGGTTGACCTTACGAGCAATACCCTCGAACAATACCCATAACCTCCATAGCTATAACCCATAATTTCCTTAGCTCTATCCCGTTTGAAAACTTATTTTTAAATCGTCTGAATATAACTCCATCGTAGTATTTTATGTATACTAATAATATCTTGAAATAATACTAAGTAAATATATATATGTAATTTGATTGAGAGAGTTTAGAGAAATATATTTTCAAATTTCTATGAAATAATGAAACCTATTGAATTCTATTTATAATAGATTTTTGAATTATTAAAGTGTATTATTAAAGTATGAATTATTAAAGTGAATTATTAAAGTATGAATTATTAAAGTGAATTATTAAAGTTAAAGTAAAGTAAAAGTAAAGTAAAAGTAAAGTAAAGTAAAGGTAAAGTATAGTAAAAGTATAAAACTATGTACGTATAATACGCGTATAAATATATTTAATATTAATTTAAATCGTTATATCATAAAACATTTTAGAAAAGTAGAATTATATATATTCATAATAGGTTTCAAGTTTTTAAATTACAGTCTGTTGGTGAAGCATGGGATAAAGTCCAAAGGTTTAATAAACGTATGAAATCATCTTAATGAAAAATGTCGAGTTACTTAACTTGTCGATATCCAACATCTAAGTTATTTACACTCCACGTTCTTACTTATAGATCACTTTACCATTTTTCGAATATTGTCAAAAAGAATAGATTTCTTAAATCACAGTGGACCTCATAACATTGGCCCGTAATCATATCATAATGTATCTGATAATTCAATCATTTGATATTATCTCTTAATTCTGTCGATAAATATATCGAAACAAATACGTTCATGTAAAGTATCATATATATCAAATACTTTGTTAATGTTTTCAGTTATTATATATTATATATACATATCTATATACACATAATTATTCGTGAATCGTCGAACACGGTCAAAGGGTAATTGATTACATGAATGTAGTTCCAAACTTTTTGAGATTCAACATTACAAATTCTGCTTATCGTGTCGGAAACATATAAAGGTTAGGTTTAAATTTGGTCGGAAATTTCCGGGTCGTCACAGGGGGCTAGCATAAATTTAATTCCTTATTCTATTTATTTGCAGCTAGACCCCGGGGAGTTAAAACCCACGCGTATGGCTATTCAGCTAGCTGACCGCTCTATTAAATTCCCTCGTGGAATCATAGAGAATATGCTAGTTAAGGCCGGTCGTTAGTCTTCCCGGCCGATTTCGTGGTTTTGGATATGGAAGTGGATGAAAGGATTCCACTTAATTTGGGTCGGCCGTTTTTAAATACGGCTAGATGTATCATCGATGTTTATGGCCAACAGTTGACCCTTAGGATAGATGACTTGCATGCAGCATTCTCAATCGACCATGCTTTAAAATACCCTACTTACACTGATGATGTATGTTATTTTCTTAACACCGTGGATGTCTAGTATGAGTTTTTGCAGGAATTCCCAGCGTTACAGGGTTTAGGAGAATGCTCATTGGTTGAAATCGATGAGCAGTTGCAGGTTGTGGAGGTGGATATTTTGACGACCTTAATGGAAAATGGCTATGAGCCGACTGAGGAGGAGTTCAAGGAACTCGATCGTGATATTGTGTACCAGAGCAAGTCTTCAATTGAAGAACCTCCCGAGTTAGAATTGAAGCCACTTCCAGATCATTTGGAATACGCTTATTTGCAGGAGGAATCTAAGCTCCCGGTAATTATTTCTTCTTCTTTAACTACAGGTCTGAAAACTGAACTTGTAACCATGCTGCAGGCCCACAAACCGGCCATTGCATGGAAAATCCACCACATCAAGGGTATTAGTCCCTCCTATTGTACCCACAAAATCCTAATAGAGGATAACTCCAAACCTGTGGTGCAACGTCAAAGGAGGTTGAACCCGCACATGCAAGATGTCGTGAAGAAGGAGATCATTAAGCTCCTCGATGCTGGTCTGATTTACCCGATTTCTGACAGTCCATGGATTAGGCCGGTACACTGTGTACCCAAGAAAGGTGGTATGACTGTTGCGACCAATGATAAAAATGAGTTGATTTCCACTAGGATTGTCACGGAGTGGCGTGTTTGTATCAACTATCAAAAGTTGAACGACGCCACACGCAAGGACCACTTCCCGTTACCTTTCATGGATCAAATGTTAGAAAGGTTAGCGGGAAACAGCTTTTATTGTTTTCTCGATGGTTTCTTGGGCTATTTTCAAATTCCTATCTCGCCCGAGGACCAGGAGAAAACCACTTTTACGTGCCCGTATGGCACATTCTCATACCGTCGCTTGCCCTTTGGCCTTTGAAACGCTCCGGCCACTTTTCAAAGGTGCATGATGGCCATATTCCATGATATGATAGAAGATTGCATGGAGGTGTTCATGGATGACTTTTCGATTTTCGGTGACACTTTTGATTCATGCCTTCTTAATTTAGAAAGGATGTTGGAAAGGTGTGAGAAATCTCATCTTGTGCTCAACTGGGAAAAGTGCCATTTCATGGTACAAGGGGGCATAGTCCTCGGGCACAAGATTTCTAAGAACAGTATTGAGGTGGATCCCGCAAAGGTAACTGCTATTAAGAACTATCCACCTCCCATCGATGTTAAGGGTGTTCGGAGTTTTCTCGGGCACGCCGGTTTTTACCGGCGGTTCATTTAGGATTTTTCTAAAATCGCTAACCCGATGAACAAACTCCTCAAAAAGGATACACCTTGGAACTTCTCCGAAGAGTTCCACAAGGCATTCAAGATTTTAAAGGAGAAACTCATAAATGTACCAATCATAATTGCTCCAAATTGGTCCCTTCCGTTCGAGCTTATGTGCGATGCATCCGATTTTGCTGTTGGTTCTGTTTTGGGCCAAAGGGTCGAGAAACATTTCCGACCCATTTATTATGTAAGCAAGACCTTGCAAGAAGCACAGTTAAATTATACCACCACTGAAAAAGAGCTCCGTACGGTGGTCTTTTCGTTCGATAAGTTCCGGTCCTACTTAGTCTTGTCTAAGACTACTGTTTTACGGACGATTCTGCTCTAAAGTACCTATTTTCAAAACCGGATGCCAAACCTCGACTGCTTAGATGGATCTTGCTTTTGCAAGAATTCGATATCGAGATCCGGGATAAGAAGGATGCTGAGAATCTCGCGGCCGACCACTTGTCTAGACTCGAGAATCCAAATCTCGAAGTCCTTCATGAGTCGATTATCCATGATGATTTTCCTGATGAATATCTCATGAAGATGGACAAGGTGGACGAGCCATGGTATATGGACATTGCTAATTATCTCGTTGGGAAATTCTTGGAAAAAGGGTGGTCACATCAAAAGAGGAATAAATTTTTTAGTGACCTTAAGTACTATTTCTGGGAGGATCCCTATCTTTTTCATTGTTGTCCCGATGGGGTTATCCGCCGGTATGTTTCCGGTGATGAGTGTATGCGAATTTTAACCGAGTGCCATAGTGGGCCTACCGGTGGGCATTTTGGACCCCAAATCACGGGGCATAAGGTTTATGATGCCGGCTTCTTTTAACTGACAATTTTCAAAGATGCCCACCTGATTTGTAAATCGTGCGATTCTTGTCAAAGGGCCGGTAAAGTCACCAAACGGAATGAGATGCCTCAACAAAGCATTCAAGTATACGAAATATTTGACATTTGGGGAATTGACTTTATGGGGCCATTTCCGAAATCTCATAATTATAGTTACATACTCGTTACCATTGACTACGTGTCTAAATGGGCCGAAGCGCAAGCTTTAGCCACAAATGATGCACGAGTTGTGATTTCTTTCCTTCGGCGTTTATTCTCTCGATTTGGAACTCCTAAAGCATTAATTAGCGATAGGGGTACTCATTTTTGTAACGCCCAAATGGAGAAGATATTGAAGTGATATGGAGTTCTCCATAAAGTTTCTACTTCATACCATCCCCAAACGAGCGGACAAGTTGGGAATACCAATCGAGCTCTTAAAGGAATTCTTGAGAAAATTGTGGGGTCGAATCCGAAGGAGTGGGCGAATAAGCTCGATGAAGCTTTGTGGGCGTTTCGAACCGCCTACAAAACACCGATTGGTACCACTCCTTATCGGTTAGTTTACGGAAAAGCGTGCCATCTCCCATTAGAGATTGAGCATAAGGCGATGTGGGCACTTAAAAAGTGCAATTTGGATTTAAAGGAAGCGGGACGCCTAAGGGCGGGGCAATTGAATGAGCTTGGTGAGTTACGCCTTGATGCGTATGAAAATTCATTGATTTATAAGGAGAAAACCAAGTAATGGCATGATAGAAGGTTAAAAGGTCCAAAAGAGTTTAATGAGGGCGATCGAGTGCTTTTGTTTAACTCTAGATTGAAGCTTTTACCAGAAAAACTTAAGTCCCGGTGGACGGGACCATTTGAGGTTGTTAAGGTGTACCCATACGGTACGATTGAGTTGAAAAATGCGAGTGGTACTACCTTTAAAGTTAACGGACATCGAGTGAAGAAATATTTCGATGATCCATTAGAGATTGATGACAGGGTTCACGTTGAACCCGATCCTAACGTCACTTGAAGTTGGTAATGATTCTTGTGATTGACTCGGTAATAAATTTCACATTGTTGTAGAGTTTGTGTCTTTTTGTGCTTGTTTGGTGATATGTGCAATGTGATCGTGCTCGGCTTTTTGTTTTGGTTGTTTGTTGGTTTTTAGGTTGAGGAATTGGGTTAACGACGAGGTCATGAGCGAGTTATTTCAAAACGGGTTTTGCGAGCGGGATAGAGCTAAGGAAATTATGGGTTATAGCTATGGAAGTTATGGGTATGGTTAGAGGGTATTGCTCGTGAGTCAAACTAGTGTTTATTATCTTCGTTACATCTACGTACTTTCCTGCAATATTGAATCACAATATTGATACGTAAGCATTTATATCTTATCTTTTATATATTAATAGTGTATCCATGTCTAGTGCTCGAGTATATATGTTTATGCATGCTTGTATGCTTTAATTTTTTTGGTAGATAGTTTATGATGAATCACGAATTTGATACATATGCTACTGATATAAAGTATATGATATGCATGTTTTTGGAAAGCTGGCGAAAAATTATTAACTTTTCATTTAGAAATTGCGTGATTTCGATGAATGGATTAAAAGATATGGTCAACTGAATTATGCTTAATATTAATTGAAATTGTGTTTGAAAATGTAAATTGATATTTAAACAACTTTTCTATGAGATTGATAAATTAAATTTTTAGATATTACTAATCGAGTAAATGAATTTCTATATAAGGCAACGTTTTATTTTGTTGATCAATTGTCAAAGTTGACTGTCTTATCATGTTTTAAAAGCTTTGTAAACACTATAATCTGATTTTACAAGTATTGGAAAACTATGTGAAATAATAAAATATTTTCGATTGCCATGATAATTCAAATATAATATAGCTCCTTAAATAAATAATATCTTGAGTTTGATAAACTATAAATTCGTTCAATTATCAAGACTTATACTATGTTAATAAACATGTATAGATTTAAAGATCATATTGGGTCAGGTTGACTTTTGAAATGACTTTTGTTAACTTTTGCATGTCGGTCTCGAGCATTAGGATTGTGATACACTATGACCCGACCTAGCTTGTTAGACATGTATTGACCAACATATGTTCTCTAGGTTGAGATCTACGGTTATTTTGCATTCCGAGTTTTGGTCACATTTCGGTGAATGACCTTTATGTGCTGCTAAGGTGAGTTTCATTTGCTCCCTTTTTAATTGCTTTTGCAATCTATATTTTTGGGCTGAGAATACATGCACTATATTTTAAACGCAATGGATACAAGTACATACTAAATTCTACACCGAGTTTGAACCAAAAATCCCTTAGCTTTGGTAACTAGTAACTGTTGGTTATAAGAACTGGTAGGCGCGAGTAGTTATATATGGATCCATAGGGCTTGACATCCCTGTCTGTTCCAGGTATAGAAACCCTAGCCTGAACTATAAAACAGACGTATGCTATTTGAGGTTAGTACACGTTAGATTGCGTGTATTGTACATGTTGGTTGCATGTTTGTTAAAACAGGGGTACTTATTATAATGTTAAAGCTTAATTACCAGGGTGCTCAATCTTGTAGAATATTTTGATAAACGTTTCTGGATGAAACAACTGAAATCTTGTGATCCACCTTTATATACAGATTATGCGCAACATTAAAACTATGAACTCACCAACCTTTTTGTTGACACTTTTAAGCATGTTTATTCTCAGGTTCCTAGAAGTCTTTCGCTGTTTGCTTATATGTGATACAAGCTATGTGCATGGAGTCATACATGCTTTATTCGAGAAAATGTTGCATTCACAAAATCATCACCATGTATCTTATTTTGACTGCATTATCAACGGATGTAATATTGTAAACTATTAATTACGGTGATTGTCTATATGTAGAAATTATCAAACGTTAAAAACCTTGGAATTTGATAATCAATTATGATGTGCTTTTTTAAAAGAATGCAATGTTTACAAAACGTACCATGTAGAGGTCAGTACCTCACTATGAAATCGATAAATCATGTATTCGTCCAAATGAATTTGGACGGGTCATCACTGTTGGTATCAGAGCTTGAGGTCATAGGGAACCAGAATTTGCATTAGTGTGTTTAACTGGTAATTGTTAGGATGCATTAGTGAGTCTGGACTATGACCGTATCTGTTTTTATCGAGTTTTACTTATCATGTCTTGTCGGAAATTACCTGTTTATCATTCCTAAGTCTAGACATGTCTTACTGCATTTACTGCATAGATAGTGTATCGACAAAATTTATATCTTAGCATATCTGTTACTGTAAACTTTTCCTGACATCTTTCAAAAATTTCTCCATAATTTACGGGATTTTGGTATTATATATATACATATGTAAATTATGTATTGAAGAGTACCAATCTAAATTCTATAATATATTTCATATCAAAAATCATCTCTCTAATTATACAAGATGGATCCCGTATCTAGTTCAAATTCCTTAAACTTCGAAAGCTATTCCGATATGGATATTCACCTGAACTCCTAAGACAGTGTAACTGGAATGGATCAACCAATCAGCCATCACCTATTCTGGATGAATTGGGGATGGGTTCGTAGCCTACTTAGTCATTTGAGATAAGAAGAAGGTGATCCCTTCCATCCACCACATTCCCCTCTTGGCGAAGAACCTGAAGCACTTACCGGCGAACCTGTTCGTAATACCATTTTCTCTCTCATCTCCATAGTATCTCGTCATGATTATATACTCTCTTAAATTCTGGATCTTATTCATCCGCTCTTTCGAACCGCCAATCATCCCGTTGTAGTAGAAGAAGTCAACGAGCTTCGCGCTCGGGTAGTGGCTTTGGAGAATATGGTGCAAAGATCACAAGCACCAGCAGCATCACCGGCATCAACAGTACCACCATCATCAACACCAACAGTATCATTACCACCACCAACAACAACATCCGCATTCCACACCTCAACATCACAATCTGTACCTCGAACATCAACGTCATACGCACCATAGATATCAAGGAATACCAACAACAATAAACGATGAAGCATTGATTCATAACTTCATCGAAGAAATATTCTGCAGAGAATATGTAGTTTCTAAAAGTTTTAGAGATTACTTATTCTAGTTCTAATTGTAAACCAGATGAGTGAGGGAATAGAAATGATGAAATAAAACCCTGATCGGAATAGTGCACGATTTACAAGCTAGATCTGTTTTACCAGCAGCACCATCAGTATCGTCAGCATCAGCAGCATCTACAACATCACAAGCTCCGCCAGATCCATAATCACCGCAAACATCATCACTAATCAACAACGCGTATATCGTATCAACGAGTTATGAAGTATTAACTCATTCCCTCTGAAGAAATTATATGTATATTATATATATATATATATATATATATATATATATATATATATATATATATATATATATATATATATATATATATATATATATATATATATATATATATATATATATATATATATATATATATATATATATATATATATATATATATATATATGAATTTTGAGATCAAAATAAATCTTTTCATACTAAGCTATTACGTGTGAATCTTAACTTCTCAGTTAGTTCATGTTATTAATATGCTATGATGTACATCCTTCGTTAATGACTTAACAATCGTTAACAATAATCTCTGCTTCGACTTAATAGATACCATTTCATAATAAATCAAGTGTATTATTCAAATACATGTTTGATTTTACATTTTCATTTTCGATGTACTTGAAACTTTTCTGAAAACATCATTCGTACCTTGCGAAGTTAGCAAGAGTTCCATGAGCACCAACATGATTCACTGAGGAAATATCAATAAAACTGAATAACGAAGTATTGATTACATTAGTGAAATACTCCGCGAAGATTATGAAATCTTTAATGTTTTAGATATTATTCATTTCTAATCCAGCCGAAAATCAAATGAGCTTAATATGATATTAACTAATTAAATCTGTATTACCTTTGAAGAAAATATACATACATATATTTTCATATAGACTGTAATAAAATTCTCTGGTACAAAATATTACTTGTGAAACTTTTAACGGGTAGGTAATACTCGAAAGATATATAAATTCAAAATTAATATGTTACATTCTTCGATTCTGATTCAGCAAATCATCAACTATACTCACTACCTTCACAACGATATACATTCTTTCCTAAAAATCAAAACAACCATTCGAATCCAAATTTGATTACATATTCTGATTTTGAAAAATCAGAATCCAAGCCAAGATTTAACAGAAAACATCACTCTTAGATTCTTACATCTTTCAAATGCCATACTTTGAATTCAAAACTGTACTAGAACATCATATGTATACATATAACATTCATCTCCTAGAAATATGAGGTTTCATTCTGAAAATCTGAAAAGCAACCAGTCTACGAATCAATACTCTGAATGTTGAAAAAGCTGATGAAGCAGCAAAAACTGTAAATGACCTTAATAGTCAAAAGTTTGACGATAAAGAATAGCGTGTTGGCAAAGCTCAGAAAAAGAGAAAATTTGGTACTGAAAAATGAATTGAGCAAACCATGAAGGAGGCGGTGGACAAATCACAAAGACTAAACCTTCCTTCAAAGAATCTAAATGATTCAATATCTGCTGAAGTCATTAACAAATACCTTGCTCCTGACTCTAAATCTTTACGGACAAATCTTCTTTATCATCTTTCGATAGTAGAAATTCTAAGATATCATCGTATCTTTCATTATAAATATCCTCGATATTTCTGAAGATATTTTCATGACTATTCTTATCTGAAATCATATATCTCTTCGCGTTATCTGTATACATAAAAAAGAAAACTGTTTTAGTTTCTAAATTCTGAAAAGTTTGAACTTAAATTATGAATGTTATTGAAGTAGTGTTGGAAACTGAAGCATGAGTTAGTATAATATAATGACACTTGATCAACGTGATTATATTACAGTAAATCATGCTGAGTTTCTAATGGAACGTGATAAAGGTTCACAGATCATACCCTCATCATGAACCATGTTACATAACTCTTTCATTCTATTTAACCTCTAAACATATCAAGAAAATATTTTTCTTGATGATACAATCTTTTTCGGATATTCTGGTAATTTGACAAATCAAATCGTGCTATTACCTTTCCTTTCTACTTTGTATATTATGATCATTCGAAACTCCGTACCTACGAATTCTGGACTATTATTCGCTTGACTTGAAGTCGGGAAGAAGAAAACAAAAGCATGAAGCTCCGAAATAGAAATGGGAGTATAAATTGCAGCAAATAGGAGAGAGCATTAATTATGGATGTCAATGATTATAGAAAGACAGAAGCAGAGACATCGAAATATAAGGGAAAATATAAAACCTAACAACAACCCAGAAATTACAAACCGTATATATTGATGCATATAGCAACATAAAGATATGGGAGGACTAAAAACACTATAAAACCAAGAGTATATTAGAAGTAAATAGATTTTCTGGCAGCAGATGAAAAAGAAGAATGACAGATATGAAAGTTACGAATATATCAAGAAGCAGAACTGGATGGAGCATATTGACGAATGCTTTAAAAATATGAATTGAGGGAGAAAGAATAGAAGGTATGAGCTGTGGATAATAAGGAAATGAAGAGGGTGGATTTATAGTGAAATATTCGACAGAGCAATCAAAACAGATTATCGCATTTAACCAAAGCGGATCCTAATTTCCTTAATTACCGAAGAATCAAATCTTATTACGAAGATTTTCTCTAAATCCCCTGAATTCCGGAAATCAACCATGACTACGTCACCGGTTAAGACAAACCTTCATTTACTCATTTCACTCTTTTATGATAGCTTCACTCGTACTCTTCACATAAACGAATTGTTTTATCCATATTCTTCTCTGATGATAAAACTCTAATTTTAACTCGTATGAGTCATGAAAACATACTTATTGTCTACCATGACGACCTCAATCAAATTTCGAGACGAAATTTCTTTAACGGGTAGGTACTGTGACGACCCAAAAATTTTTAACCAAATTTAAACTTAATCTTTATATAATTTCAACAAGATAAGCAAAGTCTGTAATATTGATTCTCAAAATTTTTGAACTAATATTATATATTCAGTTAGCCTTTGACTATTGACCGACGATTCACGAACATCTATTTGTATATATACACACACACACACACACACACACACAATAAGTTGGAATATTAATTATTAAAATTAATTATTAATAACTTGCAATGTGTATTTAAAGACTGATTTATGTATACTAAATAAAGATATATACATATATATAATTTCAAGTTATTTAGTAAACGATAGTAACATTCGTTTATTGATTCGATTGATATTTAGATAAGTTAACTAAAACGTTTAAGATGAACCAGTAAAACACTAATTTGCTACAATATTTTTCGAATTGCTACAGTACCCGAAAAGCTACAGTGTTTTCGAAAACCACTATTTGCTACAGTAAAACACTATTTCAAAAGGAAAATATATGTATATTTTACAAATGTTATAAAATATAATAATAACTTAGATATAAAACGTTTTGATTTAAAATAATATTATAATATATTAAGACGTTAATTTATAGAAGCAAATGACCAAAACACTCAAATGAATAAGTTACATTTCAATTAGTATAATTATTGGTAAATTAAGTCTAATTATTAATAAAGGTACAATTTGCGAAAGGTAAAGTGCTAGTTTTCTAAGCGTACGAAAATGCGTTCGAGAAACCGGAACCAAGACATAAGTCGAGTGACAACGTACGAGTCATCGAAATGAAAATTACAAGTCAACTATGCACGTGAATTTATTATAATATATAATTAATTATATAAATTAAATATATTATATATATTATAAAAATATGTCGACAAACAAGAAAACAAAACATAGTGAGCTGGTGACAGGTGGCCATGCGATCGCATGGCCATAAGCCCTTCAAACCATGCGATCGCATGGCAGTGGGGGATAGGCAAGGTGTATAAAGCTCGATCAAATTCTGATTCAGGTTCACTCATTCATCTCTCGATCTCAATCTCTTTTCTCTAAATATATATAATAATAATAATAATAATAATAATAATAATAATAATAATATTAATATTAATATTAATATTATTATTATTATTATTATTATTATTATTATTATTATTATTAAGATTAATATTATTATTATTAATCGTATTATCATTATTAGTAGTATTATTATTAGTATTATACATAAAATACTACGACGAGGTCATAAGCGAGTTATTTCAAAATGGGTTTTGCGAGCTGGATAGAGCTAAGGAAATTATGGGTTATAGCTATGGAAGTTATGGGTATGGTTAGAGGGTATTGCTCATGAGTCAAACTAGTGTTTATCATCTCCGTTACATCTACGTACTTTCCTGCAATATTGAATCACAATATTGATACGTAAGCATTTATATCTTATCTTTTATATATTAATAGTGTATCCATGTCTAGTGCTCGAGTATATATGTTTATGCATGCTTGTATGGTTTAATTTTGTCGTTAGATAGTTTATGATGAATCACGAATTTGATACAAATGCTACTGATATAAAGTATATGATATGCATATTTTCGGAAAGCTGGCGAAAAATTATTAACTTTTCATTTAGAAATGGCGTGATTTCGATGAACGGATTAAAAGATATGGTCAACTGAATTATGATTAATATTAATTGAAATAGTGTTTGAAAATGTAAATTGATATTTAAACAACTTGTCTATGAGATTGATAAATTAAATTTTTAGATATTACTAATAGAGTAAATGAATTTCTTGTTTTATTGATCAATTGTCAAAGTTGACTGTCTTATCATATTTTAAAAGCTTTATAAACACTATAATCTAATTTTACAAGTATTGGAAAACTATGTGAAATAATAAAATATTTTTGATTGCCATGATAATTCAAATATAATATAGCTCCTGAAATAAATAATATCTTGAGTTTGATAAACTATAAATTCGTTCAATTATCAAGACTTATACTATGTTAATAAACATGTAAAGATTTAAAGATCATATTGGGTCAGGTTGACCTTTGAAATGACTTTTGTTAACTTTTGCATGTCGGTCTCGAGCATTAGAATTGTGATACACTATAACCCGACCTAGCTTGTTAGACATGTATTGACCAACATATGTTCTCTAGGTTGAGATCTACGGTTATTTTGCATTCCGAGTTTTGGTCACATTTCGGTGAATGACCTTATGTGCTGCTAAGGTGAGTTTCATTTGCTCCCTTTTTAATTTGTTTTGCAATCTATATTTTTGGGCTGAGAATACATGCACTATATTTTAAACGCAATGGATACAAGTACATACTAAATTCTACACCGAGTTTGAACCGAAAATCCCTTAGCTTTGGTAACTAGTAACTGCCGGTTATAAGAACTGGTGGGCGTGAGTAGTTATATATGGATCCATAGGGCTTGACATCCCCGTCTGTTCCAGGTATAGAAACCCTAGCCTGAACTATAAAACAGACGTATGCTATTTGAGGTTAGTACACATTGGATTGTGTGTATTGTACATGTTGGTTGCATGTATGTTAAAACAGGGGTACTTATTATAACGTTAAAGCTTAGTTACTAGGGTGCTCAATCTTGTAGAATATTTTGATAAACGTTTCTGGATGAAACAACTGAAACCTTGTGATCCACCTTTATATACAGATTAAGCGCAACATTAAAACTATGAACTCACCAACCTTTGTGTTGACACTTTTAAGCATGTTTATTCTCAGGTTCCTAGAAGTCTTCCGCTATTTGCTTATATGTGATATAAGCTATGTGCATGGAGTCATACATGCTTTATTCGTGAAAACATTGCATTCACAAAATCATCACCATGTATCTTATTTTGACTACATTATCAACTGATGTAGTATTGTAAACTATTAATTACGGTGATTGTCTATATGTAGAAATCATCAAACATCAAAAACCTTGGAATTTGATAATCAATTATGATGTGCCTTTTCAAAAGAGTGCAATGTTTACAAAACGTACCATGTAGAGGTCAGTACCTCACTATGAAATCGATAAATGATGTATTCGTCCAAATGGATTTGGACGGGTCATCACATATGATATCACGAATCACATACGTACACACGATGCGACACTTAAGAGAATTAAGTTGACTACGCTATCTTGAACTCATGGAGTAATGTCGAATGGATATGTGAGATTGCGTAATGTAATGAAGTTGATTACATTACGATAACTCATATAGAAGTTCCGACATCAAAAAATAAGGAATTGGGAGCGAGTCAAGTAGGTTACTAGGATAAGCACCGTTTAGAACATGACCCGTATAATCTTAAATATGTGTAAAAGTTTACACTGTGTGAATTAATTGCTATTATAACCTATTAGAAGCGTGTAATCACGTCACAACTCATCACTACTTAACACTGTCCATCACCAGCGGACACTACTTGACACTATGAAGATACTGCTTGGAACATACTCATCATCTCATACCACTACTTATCGTTGCTTACTACTACACAACGCCGCCTCTCACTGCTAGCCGCGACCGACCACCTACTTCTCACTGCTTGTAATCACTAGTTACTACTTGATGCCACCCAATGCTACTTACGACTACTAAATAATACTCATCACTACTAGCACCTCCACAATTTACTACTATCTACTATGCATCACGACTCATTTATGATATATCTTTAGAAGATGAATTCCTTGTAACAGCTCACGTAATCCGTAGAAGATATTGTCTACTTGACTTCCGACTTACCTATCATTCAGCCATCCGTGGTTTCACGATTTTGCTTTCCAATACTAGTCTACCGGAAGAGGTATTCACACCTTCCCTCATAAAGGGTATTCCGTTCTTCTCCCCACCGATGTGGGACAAGACTGAAAACTCACCCTGATTTTAACCTCAACTTCAGTGAAGTTCATCACGAATTCGTTCTTACTCAGCAATCATAATATTTATATACTGTCAACATCGGTGCCGATAGAAACTTTATCGCTAGAGCATTCTATCACAACATTTGGAATCCAATATCTGCCTTAGACAATGTGAACCCTATGGAACTATTAACTGGGAATAAAATGCATCATGATTGATGTCATTATAGTTTAAGGAGGTCCAGTTTTAAGGAGGTTGATCGTACACTCCCATCGTAAACTTCTCTCACCCGAAACTCACCCCAAACTTTAATCAACGATTACTTCTAATCCTTTGAAAATTATAAGCTAAGACCCATACCGTTAAGCTCATAACAACCTTCCGGACCGAGCAATACTTTCCCGATGATCGGTGAGCCATTATAATAGAAATCTACTTGAGTGATGTTTGGAGTTAAATCATTTTACTTGGACTACCCTATTTCTTTTATTTGACCTTGTGGTTGGAATGGACTGGCTATCTGGTGACAAAACTGAAGTTGTTACGACCAGAAGGCCATTCGAATTCCTTTTACCGAAGACGAATCAATGATGGTTTATGAAGAGAAGATCAATACACCGTTACGTTACATTAATTACTCGAAGGTCCAGAAGTACATGAGATAAGGATGTCTCACAATTCTGGCACATGTGAGCAAAGTTAAATCAGTAGTTAAGAGACCCGAAGATGTCCCAACCGTTAGAAATTTTCCTTAAGGTCCTTTCGAGAGAATTACCATGTCTTCCACCGCATAGAGATGTAGAATTTCAAATTGACTTAATGCTGGGAGTGGCACCTGTAGTACGTGCACCGAATAGACTTGCACCTTCAGAATTGTAAGAGCTGTCTAGTCAGTTATAAGTGCTTTTAGACAAGGGATTCATTCGAACGAGTTCTTCACCATGGAGAGCACATGTTCTCTTTGTTAGGAAAAAGGATGGATCTATGAAACTTTGTATCAAGAATAGATACCCGCTATCGAGAATCAATGATCTGATAGATCAGTTGCAAGGATCTGGATGTTACTCTAAGATTGATCTGAGGTCAGGTTACTATCCGGTGAGAGTAAAAGAGACTGATATACCGAAGACAACGTTTAGAACACGCTACAGACATCATGAATTTACCGTAATGCCATTTGGATTGACGAACGCACCGGCAGTGTTCATGGATTTCATGAACCGTGTGTGTAAGTCATATCGGGACAAGTTTATTATTTTGTTTATTGATGATATTCTGGTATATTCTAAGAACAAGGAAGAACATGAACAACATCTCAGTTTAATGCTAGAGATGTCCAGGAAGGAGCAGATGTATGCGAAGTTTTCAAAGTGTGACTTTTGGTTACAAGAAGTTTAATTTTTGAGTGATATCGTAGGTATCAATGGTATTCAAGATGATCCCGCGAAGATAGAAACGGTCAAGAAGTGGGAGACTCATAAGTCGCCAACGCAGATACGATAATTCTTAGGTCTTGCCGGTTATTATAGAAGATTCATTGAGGAATTTTCTAATATTGCCCGGCCGTTGACAACTATGACTCACAAGGGTAAGAAGTATGAATGGACTGAGCTGCATGAGTCCGCGTTTTAGTTGTGAAAAGAGAAATTAACTACTGCCCTAATTTTTTCTTTGCCCAAAGGAATCGAGGACTTCATGATTTATTGTGATGCTTCACGACAGGGTTTTGGTTGCGTGTTGATGCAACGGAAGAAAGTGATTGCGTATGGATCATGACAATTGAAGATACATGAACAGAACTATACGACTCATGATTTGGAACTTGGTGCTGTGGTCTTTTCTTTGAAGATGTGGAGACACTACTTGTATGGTACTAAGTTTACTATTTTCACCGATCACAAGAGCTTACAGCATATTTTCGACCAGAAACAGCTCAATATGAGGCAGGGGCATTGGATTGAGCTATTGAATGATTACGACTGTGACATTTGCTATTATCCTGGCAAGGCTAATGTAGTTGCAGATGCCTTGAGTAGGAAGGAAAAGGCTAAGCCTATTCGAGTTAGAGCATTGAATATGACTATTCGAAGGAACCTTACTTCTCAGATACGTGACGCACAGTTAGAGGTGTTGAAAGAAGAGAATGTTACTACCGAATCGATTCGAGGAATTGATAAGGAGTTCATTACGCGAGATGATGGAACCCGATATTTTATCTACAGAATTTGGGTAGCGAAGTTTGGCGGATTAAGGGAACTAGTGCTAGAAGAGGCACACAAGACAAGGTATTCTATTCACCCTGGATCCGACAAGATGTACCAAGATCTTAAGGCACTGTATTGGTGGCCTAACATGAAAGAAGATATGGAAACTTATGTTAGTAAGTGCCCGACGTATGCTAAGGTAAAAGCAGAGCACCAGAGACCGTCAGGACAACTGACACAGCCAAAGATTTCCAAGTGGAAGTGGGAAAATATTGCTATGGATTTTATTACTAAGTTGCCCAAGACTGTGGAAGGTTATGATACGATTTGGGTTATCATTGATCGTCTCACCAGGTCTGCTCATTTTCTACCAATTAAGGAAACTGATAAGATGGAGAAGTTGGCACAAATCTATATAAAGGAAGTGGTTTCTCGACATGGAGTGCCAATAACCATTATTTCAGACAGAGACAGCAGATTTATCTCTAGATTCTGGTAAGCATTGCAAGATGCAATGGGAACCCGTTTAGACATGAGTACATCATATCACCCGCAAACTTATGGTCAAAGCGAGAGAACAATCCAAACGTTATAAGACATGTTGAGAGCGTATGTTATTGATTTTGGAATTGGATGGGATAGACATCCACCGTTAGTGGAATTTTCCTATGACAATAGTTATCACACGAACATAAAAGCTGCACCTTTCGAGATGTTATACGGGAGAAAGTGTATTACGTTTTAGAAACGAGGTAAGTTGAGTCCAAGGTACATTGGACCCTTTGAGATCACTGAACAGATTAGACCCATAAGCTACAGATTGAATCTACCTTAGGAACCCAGCAAAATTTATGCCACATTTCATGTGTTGAACTTGAGGAAGAGCTTGACCGAAGAGAATCTAATAATTCCTTTGGAAAAGATACAAGTTGATAGTAGACTTCATTTCGTAGAGGAACCTATTGAGATTATGGACCGTGAGGTCAAACAACTAAAGCAAAGCATAATTCTGATCGTCAAAGTTAGATGGAACGCCCGTAGAGGACCAGAATTCACGAGGGAGCGTGAAGATCAGATGAGGATAAAGTATCCGCAACTATTTTCCGAGGAGACGGCTACGGCGGACGTGCACTAAAATTTGGGGACGAAATTTTTCATAACAGGTGGGTAATGTAACAACCCGACTTTTTCCGTTACTATCGTTACTTGTCCGTTAAATATTTAACGGTGATTACTTAGAACTTTATGTGTTTGATTGATTTAAATACATACTTGATCCTAGTGGATTACTTGAGTTAATATGGTTATATTAAGTGATGAACATGTTTCGAATAATGAAATAACTAGAAAATGTTACGATTAAGTTAATCGCCTAGAAAGCATTTCAGTTTACGGAACTCAGAAAAAAGATAAAATAATTATTTTTAATAATTATTGACTATATGAAAAACATATTTAATTTATTATTTATTTAGTAAATTAAACCCGGTGAATTCGTTTCAACTACTAGTTAACGTTCCGGAGATCCGGTACGGTTAACGGCACTCGAAACGGATCGCGCGCATACAAGAAAATAACGAAACGAATTGTATTTCACTTTTAATAATTATGTAATTATTATGTTTTAAGAATACTTTTAATTTATTAGAAGTTTTAAGAATTTAAAACGCGTAGAATTCGCTAAAACGCTCAGTTAACGTTCTAGTTTGCGTTTTCGGAAAACGACACTCAATGGGTACACTTAGGAAACTTGTCTAGCAACATTTGTGAGCCCATGGACTCCTTTTTACAGCTCTTGGCCGAAATCCATCCCATGGGGCTCCATTCCTTGTTAAATTGTGGGCTTGTGCTTCATTAAACTCATTACCATATATAAACTAGTGCATAATTAGCCCTAACCTAGAAAATACATACATTCCTGATACCCTAACCCCATCCACGAAATTTTCAGCCCCCAAACCCCTCTCCCATCGTCGATCACCATCCCCACAAGAACACCACTCAAAACTCAAAATTAGAACAAGTCTCGTGCATTAAAGTTGTTGCTTTCTTTATCCTCTACGCGATAGTACTTGCAATTTGTGATTCTAAGGTATAATTGAAAACCCTAATCTTATTAGATCTGAGTTTTGTTCAATTACATAGTGTAATCAAGTCTAGTGCTCAATTAATGGTGTCTTGTGTTATCGTTTATCGTTTAATTGTTCGATGGATATTGTTTGCATGAAAACAAATTTGTATTTTAATGATATGATAAAATTGACTTGTGGACTGATCATATAATGTATCTAGATGGATAGATCTCAAAAAATTAATAAATTTGGACTTTGGATTTGCATGATTTCGTTACCGGATGCTTAAGTTATGATTAATCAAAGTTTCGTTAGGGTTTCACATGTAATCCGAATTTTCTGAGTTGTGTGCTTTATGATTTGGCTAATGATAAGTGTACTACTGTAATCCTTGTGAAAAATCATGCATGTTAGACTTAAGATTTACGTTAAACGTGTGATGACCCGAAAATTTCCGACCAAATTTAAACTTGATCTTTATAAGATTCTGACACGATAAGCAAAGTTTGTAATATTGAGTCTTAAAAATTTTAAACTGTTTACATAGAATCATTTACCCTTTGACTATTCCCGACGATTCACGAACAATTATCTGTAAATAAATATGCACAGGTGTATACATACATAAATATAAATAATTATAATAATTGGAAATAATAAAAATTTATCAATTGAATTAAGAATTATTATCATTAAGTTTTGTCATTAAGAATTATTATTATTGTTATTATTATCATACACATCATATAATAAATAACATGTAATGGTAATATTTAATATAATGAATTTAATTATAAGTTAAACTATAATTGTTATAGTAATATTATCATTACTTTTATTATTAACATCTATATTGATATTACTAATACTATAATGAATACAAGTATAAATTTAATACTATTATTACTAATATGATTGTAATTAGTATTATTATTAGTATCATTAGTAATATTATTACTATTATCATTATTATTTTAGTTAGCAACTTTATAATACAAATTAATATGGTTATCATTAATAATATTATTATCTTTTTTAAAATTTTCTTTTAATAATATTATCATAATCTTGATAAAGTTGTTAATAATATTATTATTAATTCCATTGTTATTATTGCTAGTATTTTTATTAAAAATATATTTAATAAATAGATTTATATTATTAATTAATATTACAGAATTTAATATATATATATAACTGATACATAAATAACTAATACAGATATATAAAAATATATACATATACAGATAAAAAAAAGAATACGGTTATCTAAATATATAGATACAAATACAGATATCTGTGTATATAAATATATAAATTCGATTAATTACATGTATATATATATATATATATATATATATATATATATATATATATATATATATATAAAGTTATATATTCTGTTTCCAATCGATGTCCAACTGTATCATGATTTGGTTTTGTGTTACCAACTAGTACAAAAATGATTCCTAATTTTTCTATAGCAAACAAAATCAGATTTGGATTTAAACTACCTACTTTCAATTTTTTTTTCTAACTTACACATGATACTTGTACCTTCGGTCGACCTTTTGATTACACGTCCACTTCTGGAATCAAACTAAATCAATTACAGATATTATATCAAGGATAAAACACACTATATGAGGGGCTATTGAAAATTAAACTGGTAAAACATAATTTTTTTTTAAAAACTGTCGGTTTACTCTGTTCATGGTTCCAATTTTAAACAACTCGATCTTTGAATAAATTTCAAATTATGTTAATGTGGTTTTGTTAGTAATGTTTTACTTAATCTTTCTGCAAAGATTGAACTCTCAACTCGTTATAACGAACTCGAATTATGGAGTCAAAGTTTATGTTTCAAAAAGTCAAACCTTGTGTTCATCATTAAATTGGAGTTTGTTTCAATGTTTTGATTGTAATTGACAGTCCAGATAGTTTCTAATTTGATCCAAAACTGTCTAAATTTTAAAATCGCGTAATTAGTTCTTGGTATTCATAGCGAGGTGCTGAAACAATTCTGTTAAAATTGTTCGTTTATGTTTCTCTCTTCTGAATAAATTGATAACACTACCTCTGGTCGACTACAAATAAATTTATGATCTTAATTCGAATGAGTAAATTTGTAATAGGATGGATCATTCCCTGGTTGATTTGATAGCAAAGAAGAAGCATAGAGAAAAACAAAAATAAAAACGGGTTAAATTGAAATGGGTATGGGAATATTTCAGAAAAACAACTTGGTTCAAATGGTTAGGGTGTTGGGTTAGTAAACGAGAGGTCACGGGTTCGAGCCCGGGCTGGGCTGTTTTCTTTTCTTTTTGGACTTCATTCCTATAAGGTAGTCTTCATTTACTTATTATTATTATTATTATTATTATTATTATTATTATTATTATTATTATTATTATTATTATTATTATTATTATTATTATTATTATTATTATTATTATTATTATTATTATTATTATTATTATTATTATTATTGTTGTTGTTGTTGTTATCATTAATTATTATGGTTAGTATTAGTAATATCAATATTATAATTATTATTATCATTATCATTATCATTATTAAGATTATTATAAGTAGTATAATTAGGAATATGTTAATAACATAAATATATGTTTATTAAGAAGTTAATAAAAGATGAAATGGTAAAGAATATGGAAAGAGATCATAATTATATAAATACATGTACGATTATGATTATGTTAAGAAGTAGAATTTTAGAAATTATAATTACAAGTTTAGGAATTTAACACGAAAATTATTATGACTAATAATATTATTATTAGAATTATCATTAGTATTATTATTTTTATTATTACTAGTATCATTTTATTTAAAATTATTATTTTATTCCAAACTATCATTTTAACAAATAAATATTGGTATATAAAAATATAATTATTATATATACTATAACTATATTAATATTGCATATCCATTATATATTAAACCTAAAAACACTGCTAACGTAAAGATTTACATATAACAAATTTTGATTTAACATTATAATACTAATTATATAGATATATATGTATTAGTATAACTATATGTATAAATAGTCATATACAAAATATATATATATATATATATATATATATATATATATATATATATATATATATATATATATATATATATATATATAACTTTTGAAATAACAAATATATACTAATTAAATATAAACTAGTTTGATTATTATTACATGTTAGCTATATGTGTTAATATATATATACCTGATATAGGTTCGTGAATCTGATGCCAACCCTGCATTGTTCAATATAGACATATATATTTTTACTACAAAATACATTTGGTGAGTTTCATTTGCCTTTTTACCCTTTATATTTTTGGGCTGAGAATACATGCGCAATTTTTATAAATGTTTTACAAAATAGACACAAGTAATTGAAACTACATTATATGGGTGAATGATCGAAGCCGAATATGTCCCTTTTTACTTGGTAACCTAAGAATTATTAAACAAGTCTACTAATTGAAGCGAATCCTATAAATAGATCTATTGGGCCTAACGAACCCCATCCGTTGTAGCGGATGCTTTAGTACTTCGATGTTGTTTTATATCATGTCCGAAGAATTTCCTAGAATGATAGGGGATATTCTTATATGCATCTTGTTAATGTCGGTTACCAGGTGTTCAATCCATATGAATGATTATTTTTGTCTCTATGCATGGGGCGTATATTTATGAGAAATGAAAATCTCGTGGTCTATTAAAATGATGAAAATGAATGTTTATGATAAACTAATGAACTTACCAACCTTTTGGTTGACACTTGAAAGCATGTTTATTCTCAGGTATGAAAGGAAATCTTCCGCTGTGCATTTGCTCATTTTAGAGATATTACTTGGAGTCATTCATGACATATTTCAAAAGACGTTGCATTCGAGTCATTGAGTTCATCAAGATTATTATTATTAAGTCAATTATAGTTGGATATATTATGAAATGGTATGCATGCCGTCAACTTTCGATGTAAAGCAAGTTTGTCTTTTAAAAACAAATACAATGTTTGTAAAATGTATCATATAGAGGTCAAGTACCTCGTGATGTAATCAACTATTGTGAATCGTTTATAATGTATATGAATGGGTCCTTTCAGTTGGTATCAGAGCAGTGGTCTTAGCGAACCAGGTCTTGCATTAGTGTGTTTAACTGATAGTTGTTTAGAAGCATTAGTGAGTCTGGACTTCGACCGTGTCTGCATGTCAAAAGTTTTGCTTATCATTTTGTGTCGAAAATTACCTGCTTATCATTCTTAGGGAATCACTTGCTTATCATCCTTAGTCTAGACACATGATTAGTGTATAGACAAAATTCATATCTTAGCATATCTGCTAATTCATATCTTAGCGTATCTGTTATTGTTACCTTTGTCTGACAGCTTCCGTAGATTCCTCCGTAACTTATGGGATTTTAGTATTATATATGCATATGTAAAATATGTATTGCAGGGTACTAATCTACATCCTATAATCTATCTCTTATCGAAAATTCATTTCTCCGACAATACAAGATGGATGCCGCAACCCGTTCAACTTCCTCGGCTTCCGACAGCTTTTCCGATATGGATTTCCACTCGAGCTCCGAAAGCAGTGTAACCGGAATCGAATCAATCAATTATCTATCCCCAATTCATCTGATGAGTTCGTAGTCGACTTAATCAACAGAAACGAGAAGAAGGCAATTTCTTTCCACCAACCAAATTTCCCTCTTGGCGAAGAACCCGAAACTCTTACCGGCGAATCAGTTTGAAACACCATTTTCACTCTCATTTCCCGAATATCTCGCCACGATTATATTCTATCTAAAATCCTAGATCTTATTCATTCGCTCGTTCTGACCGACAATCATCCCGGAATAATAGAAGAAGTCAACGAACTTCGCGCTCGAGTAATCAATTTGGAGAATATGGTGAAAAATTTACCAGCTTCAGCAACATCACCGACACCAACAGTACCATCAATAACAGTAACAGTACCATCAACAATCCATGCCTCGACATCTCATTCTATACCTCGAGTATAATCATCATTCTACGCATCGTTCTACATCATTTATCCTCGTTCGACATGACGATTATGTGATCTCTAAAGTTTTGGAGATTATTCATTCCAGTTCCAACTGAAAATCAGATGAGATTAATATTATATTAACTCATTAAATCCATGATTACATCTGAAGAAAATATATATGTATATATATTTTCATAAGGATTGTAATTAAAAAAAAAATTTGTACAAACTGTTAATGGTGAAAATATTTTAATGGGTAGGTAATACCCGAGAAATATTTAGATTTCACATTAATAAGTTACACTGTACATTCTTCGAATCTGATTCAACAGTCATTTACTATCCTACTTATATCCACAGATACGAATCCGTTCACCGCAGAATAACCATTTTCATTCAATTTCATATTTAGATTTTGACCTATCAGAATCCAACAAGCGGCATAATGAAGAAAACATTGGACAAAATAAAATTTGTTAGAAACAAACAAATTAACTATGGAAATTTTTTTTTTTAAGAATCCACGCTAACTGTTCCTAGCTAACTGTTCCTAGCTAACTGATTACATTTTATTTATTGCAATTTAATTATCGCAATTTTAATTCTCGCAATTTTATTTATCGTCATTTAATTTTTGTTTTTTATTTTACGCACTTTATTTATTATCATTTAAATACTGTTATTTACGCATTTTAAATATCGGGACACGTATACAAGGTTTTGACATATCATATCGACGCATCTATATATATTATTTGAAATCACCATAGACACTCTATATGCAGTAATTGTGACGACCCGGAAATTTTCGACAAAATTCAAACTTAATCTTTATATGTTTCCGACACGATAAGCAAAAATCTGTAATGTTGAGTCTCGAAAACTTGGAAACTATGCTCATGTGTTCAATTGACCTTCGACCATGTCCGACGATTCACGAACAATTGTGTGTAAATAAATAGATAAGTGTAAAGATATAATATTGATAAGTATACTTTAATCGATTAGAATTAAAAATGTAAAATAACAAACAAAATAAGTAAGTTATTATTAACATGAATATATACAAATAGATATATAATAGCATTATGAATCTATATAAATATGTATAAAAGATATCTATTAAAAACAAATATGTGATAATATTTCTAAAATTTATAAACAATAAATATTCAATATATATTATTATATAATATACATTAGGATGTAATTAATAAACTGCAATATTAATATATTAAATTATAAGTTGAAATATGGTTAATACATTATTGTTATCATTATTAGTATCATTGTTATGAGAAAAATTATAAGGATTATTAAAGGTATTATTACTAACTTGATTACTAAATTATTATTTTATATAAAATTATTAATTATCATCAAGATTATTATTTTCTCTAAAATTATTATTATTATTATTATTATTATTATTATTATTATTATTATTATTATTATTATTATTATTATTATTATTATTATAACTAAATTGATTACTATTATTTATATTAATAGTAATGTTAAATATTAATGTGTATATTATTATGTTTCTTAATATATAAAATACTGATTTAATTAGATGCAGATTATATAAATAAACCGATATACAAATATTATACAAGTATAAACAGATTCATAGATATACGAATATATACATTCAAGAAGTTAATTGGGTACGTAATCAATTTTCCTTCACCATCCTACAGTGATTAAATTGTCCATCTACTGTTAAACTCGTACTAATTAGAATCAATTAGGAGATACAATCCAAAATCTGTTACAACAAATCCTGATTTTTGTTTCTTTCCTTTATTTAATTACCTGATAGAGAATTCAATGTCCTTATTGTCTGCTTCTTGTTATAATTTGACTTCATGTTATCAAACCATGGTTCTACTTTTTTTTATCCATCATATTATATACAATTAACCACTGTAATTCAGGAATGAAAGCTAAAAAAAAAAATCGATGAACACAAGTTATCCTCTGTACGTATACTTTTTTTTTTAGTTTTCAAATGCAAATCATTTAGCAAAATCTAAAATTGCAGAATGGTTAGGAACTCCCTACTCAAAGTATCTGCAAGATTTCACAACCCAATTCTTTATATCGAAAACGAATTCTTGAGTCAAAGTTTGTGAAATAAAAAGTCAACCATGGTTCTTCCATCGAATTAACGTTAGGTGAGTTTAAAATGGAATTTAATATAAATTATATAAATTACAAACACATAAATAAAATATAATTAATAAAGGAAATTATGTGATTTACATTATATGTTTTAATAGCTATACAATTGATATAGGTTCGTGAATCCGAGGCCAACCCGGCATTGTTCAATATAGTCATATGTATTTTTACTACAAAATACATTAGGTGAGTTTCATATGCCTCCTTTTTACTCTTTACATTTTTGGTCTGAGAATACATGCAAATGCTTTATTAACTATTTTACAATATTTATATGTGTGAGTTTCATTTGCTCCCCCTTTACTCTTTACATTTTTGGGGCTGAGAATACATGCAAATGCTTTATTAACTATTTTACAATAATTATATGTTTGAGTTTTATTTGCCCACTTTTTAAATGCTTTTGCAATATATATTTTTGGGACTGAGAATACATGCGCTGCTTTTACAAATGCTTTACGAAATAGACACAAGTAATCGAAACTACATTCTATGGTTGAATTATCAAAATCGAATAACATTCTATGGTTGAATTATCAAAATAGAATATGCCCCTTTTTATTAAGTCTGGTAATCTAAGAATTAGGGAACAGACACCCTAATTGACGCGAATCCTAAAGATAGATCTATTGGGCCCAACAAGCCCCATCCAAAGTACCGGATGCTTTAGTACTTCAAAATTTATATCATGTCCGAAGGAGGATCCCGGAATGATGGGGATATTCTTATATGCATATTGTGAATGTCGGTTACCAGGTGTTCAATCCATATGAATGATATTTTTGTCTCTATGCATGGGACGCTTATTTATGAGAACTGAAAATGAAAATCTTGTGGTCTATTAAACTGATGGAAATGATTATTTATGTTAAACTAATGAACTCACCAACCTTTTGGTTGACACTTGAAAGCATGTTTATTCTCAGGTACGAAAGAAATCTTCCGCTGTGCATTTGCTCATTTTAGAGTTATTACTTGGAATCATTCATGACATATTTCAAAAGACGTTGCATTTCGAGTCGTTGAGTTCATCAAAATTATTATTAAGTCAATATTAGTTAGATATATTATTAAATGGTATGCATGCTGTCAACTTTCGATGTAATAAAAGATTGTCTTTTCAAAAACGAATGCAATGTTTGTAAAATGTATCATATAGAGGTCAAGTACCTCGCGATGTAATCAATTGTAATGTATTCGTCCGGATAGATTAGGACGGGGCATTTCAGTTGGTATCAGAGCGGTGGTCTTAGTGAACCAGGTCTTGCATTAGTATGTCTAACTGATAGTCGTTAGGATGCATTAGTGAGTCTGGACTTCGACCGTGTCTGCATGTCAAAAGTTTTGCTTATAATTTTTAGTCAGAAATCATCTGCTTATCATCCTTAGAAAATTTCCTGCTTATCATTCTTAGTCTAGACACATCCTACTTCAATGATTGCATGAATAGTGTATAGACAAAAATTCGTATCTTAGTGTATCTGCTAATTCATATCTTAGCATATCTGTTACTGTAGACTTTGCCTGACAACTTCCGTAGATTCCTCTGTAACTTATGGGATTTTAGTATTATATATGCATATGTAAATTATGTATTGTAGGGTACTAATCTACATCCTATAATCTACTTCTTATTGAAAATCCTTCATCTGATCGTACGAGATGAATCCCTCAATCAGTTCGAGTCCCTCAGATTTCGATAGCTATTCCGATAGTTATTCCGACAGCTATTCCGACATGGATTTTCACTCGAAATCCGAAAGTAATGTAACCAGAATGGATCAACCAATTAGCCATCATCGATTCTGGAAGAATTAGGGATGAGTTCGTAGTCGACTAAATTATTGGAGACAAGAAGAAGCGATCCCTTTCATCCACCATATTGCCCTCTTGACGAAGAACCTGAAGCACCTATCGGCGAATCTATCCGAAACACCATTTTCAGCCTCATTTCCAGAGTAGTTCGACACGATTATATTCTATCCACAAATTCTAAACCTTATTCATCCACTTGTTCCAACCGCCAATCATCCCGGAGTAATCGAAGAAGTCAACGAATTTCGCGCTCGAGTAATCAATTTGGAGAATATGGTGCAAAACGTACCAGCTTCAGCAACATCACCGGCACCAACAGTACCATCACCACTATCAACAACAACATCCGCATCCCATGCCTCAACATCTCATTCTGTACCTCGAGTACAATCATCGTTCTATGAATTGTTCTACATCATTTATCTTCGTTCTACATGGCGATTATGTAATCTCTAAAGTTTTAGAGATTATTCATCCTAGTTCCAAACAGAAATCAAATGAGATTAATATCATATTAACTCATTAAATCCATGATTACATCTGAAGAAAATATATATGTATATATTTTTATAAAGATTGTAATTAAAAAAAAATTCTTTCGTACAAACTGTTAATGGTGAAAATATTTTAACGGGTAGGTAATACCCTAGAAATATTTGAATTTCGCATTAATAAGTTACACTGTACATTCTTCGAATTTGATTCAATGATCATTTACTATCCTATTTACAACCACCGATATACGTATCCGTTCACCAAAGAATAACTATTTTTATTCAAATTCAATTTCATATTTGGATTTTGACCTATCAAAATCCAACAAGTGGCATAATGAAGAAATAATGGACACAATAAAAATTGATTAGAAACATACTAATTAACAATATGAAATTTTGTTAAGAAACCACGCTAACAAGATCCTAGCTAACTGTTCCTAGCCAACTGTTAATTCCGTATTACATTTTATTTTATCGCAATTTATTTATCACAGTTTATTTATCGCAATTTATATTCTCGCAATTTTATTTATCGTCATTTAATTTCAGTTATTTATTTTATGCACTTTAAATATCGGGACATGTATTCAAGGTTTTGACATATCATATCGACGCATCTATATATATTATTTGGAATAACCATAGACACTCTATATGCAGTAATGCAGGAGTTAGCTATACAGGGTTGAGGTTGATTCTACAATAATATATATAGTTTGAGTTGTGATCGAGTCTGAAACATGTACACGGGTCACGATACGTATTAATTAATTCGAATATTATATATTAAAATATGTATGAATTATTGGACTGTTAATTGTGGACTATCGACTGTGGACTGCCATCATTGGACAATTAAAAATGAATTAAAATATTGATTATAACATATGAAACTAAACAATTCTTCAAGTTTGCCACTTGACTTCATCTTAAACCTCATTTGTATCTTGATGATTACAATCCGCGTTCAAACCTTTCATGATTCTTGAAAACACCTAAACCGAGAGGATGAACCAACCGCACTTCATCTACGGAAGAAAAAATTTATGCATATAGTTATGCACCGGCAACTGAGTAAAAGTTTAACACGAAGCCGCGTCAGATCCTTTGGCATTTATTAGCAAAAAAAAAAAAAAAAAAACTTTGTGATCCCTTTTCAAAGTAGCCAATTTTGTCACAGCTCCAATAAGTCAACTTCGACTTTTCATTTGAAGTAGCCTTACTATAATCTTGATATATACAATTACCCTTTTGATACCGGAGAATTTTTTTATATTCCACCATATTACCAGCAACCTCGTCGCTCATTGGTTTAAGCCCCTTCGACAAATCACTATACATATTCATTGAAACCCTATCATATACTCATCTGCATCTTGTAACAAGAATTGTCATACCAAGTATCGGGAAATCAGCAATCATTATTTTGAATCTCGCAGCGTTTCTACATCAACAGTTATATATACATATAACATTTATCTCTTAGAATTATGATCTTCCATGCTGAAACTCTGAAAAACACCCAGCCTACGAATTAATACATTGAACTTTGAAAAAGCTGAATGAAGCAGCAGAAACTGTAGACAACCGTAAACGACCTTAATCGTCGGAAGTTTGATGATAAAGAATAGTATTTTGGAAAAGCTCAGAAAAGTTGGAACTGGAAACCGGATTGAACAAACTATGAAGGAGTCTCTGAACAAATCACAAGGACTAAACTTGTACATTAAGAATCCTGATGATCCTATTTTTGATGAAATCTTTAGCGAATACTTTACTTCTGACTCCAAACTCTTGCGGACAAATTTTCTACACCATCCTTCGTTATTAGAAATTCCAAGATACCATTGTATCTTTCATTATAAATATCCTCCATATTTCTGAAGATATTTTCATAACTATTATTATCCGAAATCATTAATCTCTTCGTGCTATCAGTGTTACATCATACAGAAACTGTTAGTTTCTATATTCTGTAAACTTTCTAGCTTAAAATATGAATGTTATTGAAGTAATGTTGGGAACTGATGCATGAGTTAGTATAGTATAATGACACTTGATCAACGTGATTATATTACAGTAAGTCATGCTGAGTTTCTAAATGGAACATGATGATTCACAGATTATAACGTCATCATGTGCCATGTTACATAACTCTTTCATTCTGCTTAACTTCTGAACATATCAAGATAATATATTCTTGATAGTTCTATTCTCAGTGATTCAGGTAATTTGACAAAACAAATCGTGCTACTATCTTTTCCTTTCTACCTTGTATATTATGATAATTCAAAACTCCATACCTATGAATTCTAGATCGTTACTTGAGAAAAGTAAACAAAAGCATGAAGCTCCGAAATAGAAAGGGGGTATAAATCGCAGCAAATAAGAGGAAGCATTAACTGTGAATGACAATGATTATAGAAGACGGAAACAGGTACTCTAAAATATAAGAGAAAATATAAAGCCCAATAACAACACGGAGGTTACAAGTCATGGATATTAATACGAATAGCAATATAAAGATACGGTATGATTAAGAATAGTATCACCCAAGGTAATAGTAGAAGTAAACAGATTTTTCTGGTGGAAGATTGAAAAGAAGGATGACAGAAATGATAATTAGGAAAATATTAATGATTAGAACGGGATGAAGCATTTTCCCAATCTTTTAGAAGTAAGAATTAAGAATGAAAGTATAGGAATGATGAAAATAAGGGAACGGAAGAAGTTCATTTATAGTGGAAATATCAGACAGAGTAATCGAGGCAGATCACCGTATTTAATTATAGAGATCTTAATTTCCTTATTCGCCGAAGAATCAAATCTTATAGATTTCGAAGATTTTCTTTAAATTCCTTGATTTCCGGAAATCAACCATGACTACGTCACTGGTTAAGGCGAATCTGCATTTTCTCATTTCACTCTTTTGCGATAACTTCACTCCGTACGCTTCACAATAATCGGATCGTTTTATCTATATTAATCAATAATGATAAAACTCTATTTACTAGCTCATATTCGTCATGAAAACATTTTTACTGTTAGTCATGACCACCTCACTCAAATTTCGGGACGAAATTTCTTTAATGGGTAGGTACTGTGACGACCCGAAAATTTTCGACAAAATTTAAACTTAATTTTTATATGTTTCTGACACGATAAGCAAAAATCTGTAATGTTGAGTCTCGAAAACTTGGAAACTATGCTCATGTGTTCAATTAACCTTCGACCATGTCCGACGATTCACGAACAATTGTGTGTAAATAAATAGATAAGTGTTGAGATATAATATTGATAAGTATACTTTAATCAATTAGAATTAAAAATGTAAAATAACAAACAAAATAAGTAAGTTATTATTAACATGAATATATACAAATAGATATATAATAGCATTATGAATCTATATAAATATGTATAAAAGATATCTATTAATAACAAATATGTGATAATATTTATAAAATTTATAAACAATAAATATTCAATATATATTATTATATAATATACATTAGGATGTAATTAATAAACCGCAATATTAATATATTAAATTATAAGTTGAAATATGGTTAATACATTATGGTTATCATTATTAGTATCATTGTTATGAGAAAAATTATAAGGATTATTAAAGGTATTATTACTAACTTGATTACTAAATTATTATTTTATATAAAATTATTAATTATCATCAAGATTATTATTTTCTCTAAAATTATTATTATTATTATTATTATAACTAAATTGATTACTATTATTAATATTAATAGTAATGTTAAATATTAATGTGTATATTATTATGTTTCTTAATATATAAAATACTAATTTAATTAGATGCAGATTATATAAATAAACCGATATACAAATATTATACAAGTATAAACAGATTCATAGATATACGAATATATACATTCAAGAAGTTAATTGGGTACGTAATCAATTTTCCTTCACCATCCTACAGTGATTAAATTGTCCATCTACTGTTAAACTCGTACCAATTAGAATCAATTAGGAGATACAATCCAAAATCTGTTACAACAAATCCTGCTTTTTGTTTCTTTCCTTTATTTAATTACCTGATAGAGAATTCAATGTCCTTATTGTCTGCTTCTTGTTATAAGTCGACTTCATGTTATCAAACCATGGTTCTACTTTTTTTATCCATCATATTATATACAATCAACCACTGTAATTCGGGAATGAAAGCTAAAAAAATAAAAAATTCGATGAACACAAATTATCCTCTGTACGTATACTTTTTTTTTAGTTTTCAAATGCAAATCATTTAGCAAAATCTAAAATTGCAGAATGGTTAGGAACTCCCTATACAAAGTATCTGCAAGATTTCACAACCTAATTCTTTATATCGAAAATGAATTCTTGAGTCAAAGTTTGTGAAATAAAAAGTCAACCATGGTTCTTCCAACGAATTAACGTTATCTGTTATGATTCAAATCAAATTGATGGTTGATAAAGTTTACTGGAACAATTTACAATCCTTTTCATGTTATAAGAATTGTCTAAAACATTTTACAAATTGAAATCATAATTTACATATATTTTTTTTTACGGCAATAGGCCTGTTCGATTATTTTTCTTCTCTTTGTTTTTATTATTAATTAATTTCACCACTTATTAGTTTTCTAGTAGTTGCATAGCCTTAAATTATGTTTTGGAAATTCGATTTTTGGTTTTGGGTTTTTCTGGTCGCTGTGTAAATGAGGAAGAAGGAGGGTAATAGTAGATGAGGGTTAAATAGAATGGGATAGGAGTTTACTTCAGTAAATGGGCAACAGCCCAATGGTCTAGGGCGTTGACGATATTCGAGAGCGCTAGGGTTCGATCCCTGCTTGTGGCAGGAAACTATTTCTTTTGGCCTTTTTAAGGTAGTTTTCTTTTTAATAACAAAATTATTATTGTTAATACTATTATTATTAGTGTAGTTATTATGATTATTGTTATTGTTGTTATTACTACACTTAATATTATTGTTATTAATATTAGTATTACTAGTATTATTAGTCAATGTTATTATCATCATTAACTTAGTTATTATTAAAAGAATAAGTATTTTTAATAAAAATCTAGAATTATTAGTATTATTAATATAGGAAATTCTATGATCACTATGACTAAGATTATTATTATTATTATTATTATTGTTATCATTATTATTATGATTATTATTATTAGTATTACAAAAATAATACAAATTATTATTATTCTCACTAATAAAAGTATTAATATCATTTTTGTAATTATTAGTACTATTATTGTTATTAACATATGTACCATTTTTTTTTTTTACAAAATCATTATTATTATTAGTATTATCATTATCAAGAAAGTTATTATTATTAGTAAATCATTATTATCAAAACTATCATTCTAAACAAATAAATAATTTTGTACATAAAACCTACCTAATACATACTACAAAATATACTAATAATCTATGTAACTATATATAAGACATATTAACATTTCTTATATAACTACCTACATACAACAAATTCGATATTTTTAAGATAATACTAAATATATATATATATATATATATATATATATATATATATATATATATATATATATATATATATATATATATATGGATATACTAATATAACTAAAAGTATAAATTCTAATCATTTTAAATATATACAAAATAAATATATATAACATATACTTTAAGACATAATATAAGTATATATATTTTTTAAAATGGAATTTAATATAAATTATATAAATTACAAACAAATAAATAAAATATAATTAATAAAGGAAATTATGTGATTTACATTATATGTTTTAATAGCTATACAATTGATATAGGTTCGTGAATCCGAGGCCAACCCTGCATTGTTCAATATAGTCATATGTATTTTTACTACAAAATACATTAAGTGAGTTTCATATGCCCCCTTTTTACTCTTTACATTTTTGGGCTGAGAATACATGAAAATGATTTATTAACTGTTTTACAATATTTATATGTGTGAGTTTCATTTGCTCCCCCTTTACTCTTTACATTTTTGGGGCTGAGAATACATGCAAATGCTTTATTAACTGTTTTACAATAATTATATGCGTGAGTTTCATTTGCTCCCTTTTTAAATGCTTTTGCAATATATATTTTTGGGACTGAGAATACATGCGCTGCTTTACAAATGCTTTACGAAATAAACACAAGTAATCGAAACTACATTCTATGGTTGAATTATCGAAATCGAATATGCCCCTTTTTATTAAGTCTGGTAATCTAAGAATTAGGGAACAGACACCCTAATTGACGCGAATCCTAAAGATAGATCTATTGGGCCCAACAAGCCCCATCCAAAGTACCGGATGCTTTAGTACTTCAAAATTTATATCATGTCCGAAGGAGGATCCCAGAATGATGGGGATATTCTTATATGCATATTGTGAATGTCGGTTACCAGGTGTTCAATCCATATGAATGATATTTTTGTCTCTATGTATGGGACGCTTATTTATGAGAACTGAAAATGAAAATCTCGTGGTCTATTAAACTGATGGAAATGATTATTTATGTTAAACTAATGAACTCACCAACCTTTTGGTTGACACTTGAAAGCATGTTTATTCTCAGGTACGAAAGAAATCTTCCGCTGTGCATTTGCTCATTTTAGAGTTATTACTTGGAATCATTCATGACATATTTCAAAAGACGTTGCATTTCGAGTCGTTGAGTTCATCAAAATTATTATTAAGTCAATATTAGTTAGATATATTATTAAATGGTATGCATGCTGTCAACTTTCGATGTAATGAAAGAGTGTCTTTTCAAAAACGAATGCAATGTTTGTAAAATGTATCATATAGAGGTCAAGTACCTCGCGATGTAATCAATTGTAATGTATTCGTCCGGATGGATTAGGACGAGGCATTTCAGTAATGATAGAGTTAGCTATACAGGGTTCAGATTGATTCTCAAATAATATATATACTTTGAGTTGTGATCGAGTCTGAGACATGTACACGGGTCACGATACGTATTAATCATTTCGAATATTATATATTAAACTATATATGAATTATTGGACTGTTAATTGTGGACTATCGACTGTAGATTAATAACATTGGACAATTAAAATGAATTAAAATATTGATTATAACATATGAAACTAAATATCTCTTCATGTTTTCCACTTGATTTATCTTAAACCTCATTTGTATCTTGACGATTACAATCTGCGTTCAAACCTTTCATTATTCTTGAAAAACACCTCAATCGAGAGGATGAACCAACCGCACTTCATCTACGGAAGAAAAAATTTATGCATATAGTTATGCATCTGAAAATACTCGGAACCTGAGTAAACGTTTAACACGTATATGTGTCAGATCCTTTAGCATTGTTATTATCGAAAAATAACTTTGCAATCCCTTTCCAAATTAGACAATTTTGTCACAGCTCCAACAAGTCAACTTCGACTTTTCACTCGGATTAGCTTATTATAACCCTAATATATAAGTTGTCTTTCGTCATTGATACCGGGAAACCGTTTATATCTCACCACATTAGCAGTAAATTCACCAACAACTCCGTTGATCTTTGACTTTCCGAAAAATCACAATATTCAGTGAAACCCTATCATTTACTCATTTACATCTTATAACGAGAATTACTTTACCAACTACCGGTAATTAGCAATCAGTATTTTGAAATCTCGCAGTATGTCTACATCAACAGTTATAAGTATACATATAATCCTTATCTCTTAGAATTATGATCTTCCACTCTGAAATTTTGAAAAGCACCCAGTCTACAAATCAATACTCTAAAAACTGTACAAGCTGAATACAGTAGCAAAAACTGTACACGACCTTAACCGTCGAAGGTATAAAGATAAAGAATAGTATGTTGGCAAAGCTCGGAAAAGTTGGAACTGAAAACCAGATTGAGCAAACCATGAAGGAGACTCTGAACAAATTACAAGAACTAAACTTGTACATAAAGAATCCAGATGATTCCGTTTCTGATGAAATCTTTAGATAATACCTTACTCCTTAACCACTTTAAATCATCGTGAATGAATTTCCTCATCACAATTTGATTCTGAAATCTTAAGATATCATCGTACCTTACTTTATTAATATCCTCAATATTTCTGAAGATGTTTTCATAACTATTCTTATCTGAAATCATTAATCTCTTCGTGCTATCAGTGTTACATCATATAGAAACTATTAGTTTCTATATTCTGTAAACTTTCGAACTTAAAATATGAATGTTATTGAAGTAATGTTGGAAACTGATGCATGAGTTAGTATAATATAATGACACTTGATCAACGTGATTATATTACAGTAAGTCATGCTGAGTTTCTAAATGGAACATGATGATTCATAGGTTATAACGTCATCAGGTGTAATGTTACATAACTCTTTCATTCTGATTAACTTCTGAACATATCAAGAAAATATATTCTTGATAGTTCTATTCTCAGTGATTCTGGTAATTTGACAAATCAAATCGTGCTATTACATTCTTTCTTGCTTAGAACCTTATGATCAATCGAAACTTCATACCTACGAGTTCTGGACCATTATTCACTTGACTTAAAGTAGGGAAGAGAAAACAAAATCATGAAATTTCAAAATATCAATAGGGGTATAAATCACAGTAAATTGGAGAGAGTATTAACTGTGGATGGCAATGATTACAGAAAGACAAAAGTAGAGGCATCGAAATATAAGAGAAAATATAAATCCCAATCATAACACGGAGGTTACAAACCGTGGATATTAATACGAATAGCAATATAAAGACACGGTATATTTAAGAATAGTATCACCCGAAGGCAATAGTTAAAGTAAATAGATTTTTCAGGTGGAAGATTGAAAAGAAGGATGACAGAAGTGATAATTAGAAAAATATCAAGGATTGGAACGGGATTAAGCATTTTCACAACCTTTTGGATGTATGAACTAAGAAAGAAAGTATAGGAAAGGTGAGAATAATGGAACGGAAGAGCTTAATTTATAATGGAAATATCAGATAGGGTAATCGAGGCAGATCACCGTAATTAATTATAGAGATCTTATTTTACTTATTCGCTGAAGAATCAAATCTTTTAGATTTCGAAGATTTTCTTAAAATCCCTTAAATTCCGGAAATCAACCATATCTACGTCAAAAAATTTAACGAAACACTATTTACTCATCTCACTTTTTTGTGATAGCTTCACTCGTACTCTTCGAATAATCAAATTATTTTATCCATATTACTCAATGATGATAAAACTCTAATTTCTAGCTCGTATGCGTCATGAAAACATTTTTATTGTTAGCCATGACCACCTCACTCAAATTTCGGGATGAAATTTCTTTAACGGGTAGGTACTGTGATGACCCGAGAATTTCCGACCAAATTTAAACTTGATCTTTATAAGATTCTGACACGATAAGCAAAGTCTGTAATATTGAGTTTTAAAAATTTTAAACTGTTTACATAGAATCATTTACCCTTTGACTATTCCCGACGATTCACGAACAATTATCTGTAAATAAATATGCACAGGTGTATACATACATAAATATAAATAATTATAATAATTGGAAATAATAAAAATTTATCAATTGAATTAAGAATTATTATCATTAAGTTTTGTCATTAAGAATTATTATTATTGTTATTATTATCATACACATCATATAATAAATAACATGTAATGGTAATATTTAATATAATGAATTTAATTATAAGTTAAACTATAATTGTTATAGTAATATTATCATTACTTTTATTATTAACATCTATATTGATATTACTAATACTATAATGAATACAAATATAAATTTTAATACTATTATTACTAATATGATTGTAATTAGTATTATTATTAGTATCATTAGTAATATTATTACTATTATCATTATTATTTTAGTTAGCAACTTTATAATACAAATTAATATGGTTATCATTAATAATATTATTATCTTTTTTAAAATTTTCTTTTAATAATATTATCATAATCTTGATAAAGTTGTTAATAATATTATTATTAATTCCATTGTTATTATTGCTAGTATTTTTATTAAAAATAGATTTAATAAATAGATTTATACTATTAATTAATATTACAGAATTTAATATATATATAACAGATACATAAATAACTAATACATATATATAAAAATATATACATATACAGATAAAAAAAAGAATGCGGTTAGCTAAATATATAGATACAAATACAGATATCTGTGTATATAAATATATAAATTCGATTAATTACATGTATATATATATAAAGTTATATATTCTGTTTCCAATCGATGTCCAATTGTATCATGATTTGGTTTTGTGTTACCAACTAGTACAAAAATGATTCCTAATTTTTCTATAGCAAACAAAATCAGATTTGGATTTAAACTACCTACTTTCAATTTTTTTCTAACTGATGCATGATACTTGTACCTTCTGTCGACCTTTTGATTACACGTCCACTTCTGGAATCAAACTAAATCAATTACAGATATTATATCAAGGATAAAACACACTATATGAGGAGCTATTGAAAATTAAACTAGTAAAACATAATTCTTTTTTTTTTTAAAAACTGTCGGTTTACTCTGTTCATGGTTCCAATTTTAAACAGCTTGATCTTTGAATAAATTTCAAATTGTGTTAATGTGGTTTTGTTAGTAATGTTTTACTTAATCTTTCTTCAAAGATTGAACTCTCAACTTGTTATAACGAACTCGAATTATGGAGTCAAAGTTTATGTTTCAAAAAGTCAAACCTTGTGTTCATCATTAAATTGGAGTTTGTTTCAATGTTTTGATTTTAATTGATAGTCCAGATAGTTTCTAATAAACCTTTAGAATCTTTTTCATGTTGGAACTTTGATCCAAAATTGTCTAAATTTTAAAATCGCGTAATTAGTTCATGGTATTCATAGCGAGGTGATGAAACAATTCTGTTAAAATTGTTCTTTTATGTTTCTCTTTTCTGAATAAATTGATAACACTACTTCTGGTCGACTACAAATAAATTTATGATCTTAATTCGAATGAGTAAATTTGTAATAGGATGGATTGTTCCCTGGTTGATTTGATAGCAAAGAAGAAGCATAGAGAAAAACAGAAATAAAAACGGGTTAAATTGAAATGGGTATGGGAATATTTCAGAAAAACAACTTGGTTCAAATGGTTAGGGTGCTGGGTTAGTAAACGAGAGGTCACGGGTTCGAGCCCGGGCTGGGCTATTTTCTTTTCTTTTTGGACTTCATTCCTATAAGGTAGTCTTCATTTACTTATTTATTATTATTATTATTATTATTATTATTATTATTATTATTATTATTATTATTATTATTATTATTATTATTATTATTATTATTATTATTATTATTATTATTATTATTATGGTTAGTATTAGTAATATCAATATTATAATTATTATTATCATTATCATTATTAAGATTATTATAAGTAGTATAATTAGGAATATGTTAATAACATAAATATATGTTTATTAAGAAGTTAATAAAAGATGAAATGGTAAAGAATATGGAAAGAGATCATAATTATATAAATACATGTACGATTATGATTATGTTAAGAAGTAGAATTTTAGAAATTATAATTACAAGTTTAGGAATTTAACACGAAGATTATTATGACTAATAATATTATTATTAGAATTATCATTAGTATTATTATTTTTATTATTACTAGTATCATTTTCTTTAAAATTATTATTTTATTCCAAACTATCATTTTAACAAATAAATATTGGTATATAAAAATATAATTATTATATATACTATAACTATATTAATATTGCATATCCATTATATATTAAACCTAAAAACACTGCTAACATAAAGATTTACATATAACAAATTTTGATTTAACAATATAATACTATTTATATAGATATATATGTATTAGTATAAATATATGTATAAATAGTCATATACAAAATAATATATATATATATATATATATATATATATATATATATATATATATATATATAACTTTTGAAATAACAAATATATATTAATTAAATATAAACTAGTTTGATTATTATTACATGTTAGCTATATGTGTTAATATATATATACACCTGATATAGGTTCGTGAATCCGATGCCAACCCTGCATTGTTCAATATAGACATATGTATTTTTACTACAAAATACATTTGGTGAGTTTCATTTGCCTTTTTACCCTTTATATTTTTGGGCTGAGAATACATGCGTAATTTTTATAAATGTTTTACGAAATAGACACAAGTAATTGAAACTACATTATATGGGTGAATGATCGAAGCCGAATATGCCCCTTTTTACTTGGTAACCTAAGAATTAGTAAACCAGTCTACTAATTGATGCGAATCCTAAAGATAGATCTATTGGGCCTAACGAACCTCATCCGTTGTAGCGGATGCTTTAGTACTTCGATGTTGTTTTATATCATGTTCGAAGGATTTCCCGGAATGATAGGGGATATTCTTATATGCATCTTGTTAATGTCGGTTACCAGGTGTTCAATCCATATGAATGATTATTTTTGTCTCTATGCATGGGACGTATATTTATGAGAAATGAAAATCTTGTGGTCTATTAAAATGATGGAAATGAATGTTTATGATAAACTAATGAACTCACCAACCTTTTCGTTGATACTTGAAAGCATGTTTATTCTCAGGTATGAAAGGAAATCTTCCGTTGTGCATTTGCTCATTTTAGAGATATTACTTGGAGTCATTCATGACATATTTCAAAAGACGTTGCATTCGAGTCATTGAGTTCATCAAGATTATTATTATTAAGTTAATTATAGTTGAATATATTATGAAATGATATGCATGCCATCAACTTTCGATGTAAAGCAAGTTTGTCTTTTAAAAATGAATACAATGTTTGTAAAATGTATCATATAGAGGTCAAGTACCTCGCGATGTAATCAACTATTATGAATCGTTTATAATCGATATGGACTTTGTCCGGATGGATTAGGACGGGTCGTTTTAAAACGCTTTTGTAATGCTTCCGATGTGATAAAACGAAGATTCGTATTGTTAAGTGAGCTGAAACTGTTTTTAAAGTTAGATAAAAATTTCTAGAGTAAACTAGAAATTGTTTGAGACCTTGATCTTCTGGAATATGTTAGTTTAGGTGTTACTTGACATCTTTCATTTGTATGCGAACTTTCGAAAACATGATTTGCCATGAGATATATGCTCGTCTAAGTGACATGTCTGTTTGATGAACTAAACTGGAAGGTCTGTAAAGATTGATTAATCTGTACGAATTGGATAAAGAGACGTCTTTGATTATTTTACCACAAAAATTTCGGAATGTTTTGAGATGACTCCAATTGGCCGTTCATCAAAATCTATTTTCTATATTTTCTGAGAAATATTTCAAAACTGATGCGCGTGCTGAAACTGATTTAGTAAGCCGTAATTAGACCCCTTCTGACTTCTGACTTTTAAATATCATATGAGGCTTTGGCTGGACTTTTTGAAATCGATTTTAAGTATATATGTGATCTGGAGTTTTTCATAATTTTATTATTTATGTGCTATAAACTATAGTTGAATCTTTCTATGTTGTACGTATTTCGAAGGCATGCTTTAAACTGCGAATGTGCAATTTGCTTAACGATGAGCTGTAAAGTGATACTTGACCTAGGTTTGACATGTTGACCATGTTTGCATGACCTACTGAGATGTTTGACTTTAGTTGACCACTTTGCCCAAGTTGACTTTAGGGTTGACTTTGGTTGACTTTTGTTGACTTGCTTGGATTAGTTGACTTTTACTTGCTTGTTGAGTCAGTCTGAGCACTAGGACTTTGCGTACACTATGGGTTGACATAGTATGACCTATATGTGTATACTTAAGATGACCTATTTGACTAGGTTGTGTTGTTGGTCGAGATTGTTCGACTACAGTACGTTTTGCAAAGATATTTCAGTGCTTTTGCTAAGGTGAGTCTACAGTCCCTTTTTCTTTAACATTTTTGGGATGAGATACATGCTATTTTTGAAACTATTTCTTAAACTGTTTTTACAACTATATTACATATTAGGCACGAGTAACTTACCAAGAATATACATATGAGTTTAGATCAAAAATCCCTTAGCTTGATTATATTAGTTACTTTGTAAGCTCGACTTATAGGGACGGTACCGTTAGGTTTGACAGACCTCGCCTAAACATAACTGGCGTCTATTTTGTTGTTACTCGTACACTTGATTGGTGTATGCTATGATAGGGTAAACTAAAGACGTGTGCTCGGCTCACGCAAAGGGTAAAGCTTTATAATCAAGTGCTCATGATAAGTATATATTATTACGAAGCTTTTTAGAAATCTCGTGGCCTAACTTACGATGAATGTTACTTAAACATGATGTTTACAAACTTGAAACTGGACATGGTAATGTCTACAAACAGATGAAACAAAAAGAACTTTTTGATGTCACTCACAGTTGAAACTTGACATCTTACAAACAGTTTATTACTTAGCATTTGCTATATGCAAACTTTTGAGATTAAACCTTAGCGGTTTATTCAGATAAGCGATTTTAAGAAATGATTTTCGACAAACGATTTATGGAAACTGTTTTATGAAACATACGAGAACTATTTACTCAAACCTGTAGATTCACTCAACTTTATGTTGATCCATTTTGCATGTTTTATCTCAGGTATTAGTTGCTTCCGCTGTAGAACATTGTTGTCATGTAGAAGTCAAGCCAAGCATTGGGACCAGAGTTAATACGTCGTTAGTGGATTCTGACGGGGTATTATATTCCAACATTCACAAACCCTAATTTTCAAACTTGTGATTTGAGCTTGTTAATCTATACCATCTTGTTCCCTTCATTTTCAACAACATCATAAGGTAAATTGTATGACGAATCTCAGCTCTAAATCCTTGATTTTGAAGAATTTGTGTTTAAAGTTTGGGTAAAATGAGTTTTATTGTATAGCTAGCTTGAATTTAGTGATTTTGATGTTATTTGTGTTGTTTAGTGCCTGCTAAGTGATTTATGAACATCGTATATGCTTCGTGAGCAAGCAATTGGCCAAAAGACATCACAAATACTGATTTTTAAGTTGAAACCCGTCATGGAAACTGCTGATGCTATTCTTTGTCACTCGCACGAGTGAGACATCACTCGTACGGTTGGAAGGCCAATCGTGTGGTGAACCGTGTGAGTGAGCTGGTACTTGAACTGTTTAAATGGAATGGCTGAGCTGTACGGTTGAACTGTAACTCGTACGAGTCACTAGTCACTCACGTTTTCAACCGCACAGATTAGTTTTTGTTATGTTAGATGTTCGATCAAGGATCAAACGTATGAGTGGAGTGTCAACCAAACGGTTGAGAATTCTTAAACGTGCGAGTGAGTGCCACTTATACGATTGATAGATCAGTTGTTCTAAGTTCTTAAGTGTTTGTATATTGGTACATGGAAGGATATGTTAAAGCGACTAGGGATAGTCAAGGTGAACAAGTGCCACAGTAGAAACAGACGAGCAGCCAAGGCGGTTTCAAGTCTAAGAAATCTTATGGTAGTCAACAGAAGGGAAAGTCTTCCAAGAGTAGTGGTAGCTTTAGACAAAAAGGGTGGTGCAACGATTGTAAATTAACACATACGAGTGCTTGTACTAATTTAACAAAGAGGTGTATGAAATGCGAGGCATTGGGTCATGATTTCCAGTCTTGCTCTTTCGAAGAGAATGTTTGCTGGAACTGCCAGAAACTGGGTCATCAGTTTTCTGATTGTCCATCTACTAGAAGGATGAGGTCTGGGGTAGGGGTGGAAGCAGGGGCAGCGTCAGTCGGGGGATCCTCAGCCTCTTCGACTGGACAAAAGCGTAAGAATCCTCACCTAATGCAACAGCCTTCAAAATGTCAGTAGACACAACTACTACTACCAAAAATGCTATCACTGGTATGTTTTTAGTTAATTCTGTACCTGCCCGTGTATTGTTTGATTGCGGAGCCAATCGTTCGTTTATGGATACTAGATTCTGTGACAAATTAAATATGCCTGTTTGTAAGTTACTTGAACCTTTAGAGGTGGAAGTAGTTGATGGTAAGACCGTTCCAGTCACAATATATGTGTCTAGAGTATGCATAGAAATATATGAGAGTTTATTCCCAGTGACCTGCTTAGTTATGCCAATACCTAGCTTTGATGTAGTCCTAGGTATGAATTGGTTGAGTTGTCATAAGGCAAGAATTAAATGTGATAAGAAAACAATTTCCTTCCCTTTGGCCAATGGAAAACGTGCTATAGCTCGGAGTGAATAGGTTGGTGTAGTTATCCCTTGATATCGATGATGAAGGCCAAGAAATCACTAGAGAAAGGGTGTGAATCGTTTTTTGCGTATATGATCGATGTCAAAAAGGAGAAAAAGACTATTGTTGATATCACAGTAGTGCGCGACTTTCCAGAAATGTTCCTAGATGAATTGCCAGGGCTACCTCCCGTTAGGGAAGTAGAGTATAAGATTGAGTTGATACCAAGATCCACACCAGTCTCTAAAGCTCCTTACAGATTAGCTCCATCAGAGATCCATGATATGGTGTTACAGATCTGAGATTTGTTAGATTGTAGGCTTATACGATCGAGTTCTTCACCATGGGGTGCCCCAGTATTGTTTGTTAAAATGAAAGTTGGGACACTATGTATGTGCATTGATTATCGGGAACTGAATAAGAGAACAGTGAAGAACAAGTATCCATTACCGAGAATTGATGACTTGTTTGATCAACTTCAGGGTACATCTTATTTCTCCAAAATTGATTTTAGATCAGGATATCATCAATTGCATGTTGTAGAGAAAGACATTCCGAAGACAGCCTTTGAAACAAGATATGGTTATTATGAATTCTTGGTTATGCCGTTCGGATTGACAAATGCCCCAGCAATTTTTATGGATTTGATGAATAGAGTATGTAAGCCGATTTTAGACAAATTTGTGATAGTATTGATCGACGACATTTTGATCTATTGAAAACAAAGTCTAAGCATGCTAACCACTTGCGTCAGGTATTAGAATTATTATAGTGGGAAAAGTTGTATGCCAAATTTTCTAAATGTTAAATCTGGTTAAGAGAAGTTCAGTTTTTGGGTCACGTTATCTGTAAAGAAGGTATAAAGTGGATCCATCTAAAATAGAAGCGGTAATGAGTTAGAATGCACCAAAGACTCCGATTGAAATTAAGAGTTTTTTGGGTCTGGCAGGGTATTATCATAGATTTATCAAGGATTTTTCTAATATTGCGAGTCCATTGACGAAGTTGACCAGAAAAGATGTATCTTTTCGATGGAGTGATGAACAATAGAATGCCTTTCAGACATTAAAACAACCCTTGTGACAAGCTCCAATATTAGCGTTACCCGAGGGTACTGATGATTTGGTGGTATACTGTGATGCATCATATGCGGGTTTGGGTTGTGTGTTAATCTAGCAGTATAAGGTTATTACATATGCTTCCAGACAATTGAAAAATTCATGAAAGGAATTACCCAACACATGATCTAGAATTGGCAGCGTTGTATTCGCTTTAAAGCTTTGGAGACATTATCTTTACGGAACTCATTGCATGATTTGCACTGCCCATAAGAGTTTGCAACACATTTTCTCCCAAAAGGAGTTAAACATGTGCTAGAGGCGATGGCAAGAGTTAATCAAGGATTATGATTGTGAAATTATATATCATCCAGGCAAAGCCGATATAGTCACTGATGCGTTAAGTAGAAAGAAATCATCTGACAATTTGAAATTCATGCGAATTGAAATTGTATCGGACCTGGTAGATCAATTAAAGATAACACAGCTAGAGGCTTTGAGGGACAATCATGTGAAATTTGAAATATTAGCAAGACGAAAAGAGGATTTATTTGTCGATTCTCGTGGATTAAAAACCTTCAACAGTAGAGTATGGGTTCCTTTACTCGAAGGATTGACATGATTAATTATGAATGAAGTTCATAAATCGAGGTTATCCATCCATCTTGGAAGCACAAAGATGTATAATGACTTCAAACCTTTATATTGGTGGCCAACAATGAAGAAAGATATCGCAAATTGCGTGGAAAAATGTTATATATGTGCTCAAGTTAAGTAGGAACACATAATGATGGATTTTGTAACAAAGTTAGCCCGAACTCAAAAGGGATAAGATATGATTTGGGTCATAGTTGACAGATTGACAAAAAGCGCACATTTCTTAGCTACCAGTGAGACGACATCTCTCAATAAATTGGCTCAGTTGTACATTAATGAGATTGTGAGTAGACATGGGATACCATTATCGATTGTGTCAGATAGAGATTCCAGGTTTGTATCTAACTTTTGGCAATGTCCGCAACAACAACTGGGCACACGCGTTAATCTTAGCATAACTTACCATCCTCAGACATACGATCAAAATGAGCTTCAATTCAGACTCTAGAGGATATGTTAAGAGCGTGCGTATTAGATTATGGTGGGTCATGGGATTCTCATCTACCGTTGATCGAGTTTGCCTACAACAACTAGTATCATTCTAGCATAGGCATGCCACCGTATGAAATGCTATATGGCCGAAAGTGTAAAACTCTGACTTGTTGGTTAGAAGTTGGGGAAAACCAGTTTGCAGGTCCCGAGATAGTACAACTAATTGAAGAAAAAGTCGCGATAGCGCGGGAGAAACTAAGAGCATCGAGAGGCCGACAAAAGATGTATGCTGATCCTCATAGATGGTCGATTACGTTCTCTGTTGGTGAACAAGTTTACTTGAAAGTATCACCATGGAAGGGAGTTATTCCGTTCGGTAAGAAGGGTAAATTAGCTCCAAGGTATATTGTGAGACGACCCGTCCTAATCCACCTGGACGAAGTCATCAACATCTGGTCCCATTACGAGGTACTGTCCTAAATATGCCATGAATGACTCCAAGTAATATCTCTAAAATGAGTAACTGCACAGCGGAAGATTTCTTTCATACCTGAGAATAAACATGCTTACAAGTGTCAACCAAAAGGTTGGTGAGTTCATTAGTTTATCATAAACAATCATTTCCATTAATTTAATAGACCACAAGATTTTCATTTTTCATAAACGTCCATCTCATATCAGGCATTTCGCAAACTGCATAGAGATAAAAATTATTTATATGGTGAACACCTGGTAACCGACATTAACAAAATGCATCTAGAATATCCTCATCATTTCGGGACTCTCATCGGACATGATAAAATTGAAGTACTAAAGCATCCGTAACCTGGATGGGGTTTATTAGGCCCAATAGATCTATCTTTAGGATTCGCGTCAATTAGGTTTATGTTCCCTAATTCGTAGATTACCAGACTAAAAAGGGTGATATTCGATTCGATAATCCAACCATAGAATGTAGTTTCGATTACTTGTGTCTATTTCGTAAAACATTTATAAAAGCAGCGCATGTATTCCCAGTCCCAAAAATATATATTGCAAAAGCATTTAAAAAGGGAGCAAATGAAACTCACAATACGATATTTTGTAGTAAAAATATGCATACAACGGAACTGAACAATGCAGGGTTGACCTCGGATTCACGAACCTATATCATTTATATATATATATATATGTGTATATATATATATATATATGTATATATATATATGTATATATATATATATATGTATATATATATATATATGTATATATATATATATATATATATATATATATATATATATATATATATATTAACACATATAATTGAAATCGAACAAATTTATGTATTATTCTTAATGATATAATATTATTATATTTAATAATTTATATGTTTCATTAATAATTTAGTTAGATATATTTACTCTATTTATTTTAGATAAATAATTATTATTTATTATAAAAATACTAATATATTTATGTTATATATATTAAATAAATTTTTATATAATTAATATTTATTTGTTATAATATTAATAATAGGAATAATATTAATAATAATGATACTTATAATAATAATAATAATGATAATACTAATAATAATGTTAATATTGATAATGAAAATGATAATACTAATAAAATATATAAATTTTTTTAATAATGATAGTAATCATAATAAAATAAAAAGGTTGTATTATTTTTACAATAAAAACACTAATTTTGATAAAAAAAAATTCTTAATACTAATAATAATTAATAATAATACTTGTTAATAAATATATTAATGTTAATAATAGTAATAATAATAATAATAATAATAGTGATAATAATACTTATAAAAATGATAGTAATAATAATATTAATGATAATAATAATAAAATGTATTATTTTTATACTAATAATAATAATAATGATAATATTAATAATAATAGTAATAATAATAATAATAAATATAATAATAATAATAATAATAATAATACTAATAATAATAATAATAATAATAATAATAATAATAATAATAATAATAATAATAATAATAATAATAATAATAATAATAATAATAATTTTAGAATACAACCTTTGAAGAAACAAGCTTCTAAAAAAATACATCACTGCCCGGACTCGAACCCGTGACCTCTCGCTTAACAAATATGCTACTAAACCATGGCTCCACTAGTAACTTCCTTGTAGTGTCCAACACATTTAATTATTTTACCCGTACATCATAATCAGTTTTAGCCCAACCAAACACAGCACTAGATCTCGATCCAATTGAATTATCTAAGCCCAGTTACTAAAACAAATTTACGGCCCAAATTAAAAGCATAATCCTGGTGGCCCAAAAATGATCCTAAAGCCATTTACTCGACCCAATATCAATAATTAACAAAAAGGTGTTCGGTTTTTCTTTTCTTTATTTATGTTTACCGTAACATCATCTTTACTTCCTTCATTCATAGTAAAAATAAAATATGAAACAGATACTGCAGTAGCATCAAAACAGACGGGTTGCAGCTGGTTAACGAAACAGTAACGGTAATAATTGCAGGTTCTTTAATGGTGTTTGATTTTTGAATATAGAATAGGAAGATGGAATACCTTGCAGTTGGTTTATCGAACAAGAAGATGAATAGTAATTGTAGCAGGTGATCCTGTCTTTGTGGGTGTCGATCGAGAGAAGAAAGGAAAGATAGAAAAATGGAGAAATGATGAGATAGCAGTAGGTTGAGATGATGATGTATGTGGTGCTTTTCGTTCGACAGAAACCAGAAAGATACATCAGCTTCAGTTAAAGAATTAGAGTCTATGGTGATGTTGGGTATTCACGACACAAAATAAGAAGGAACATAGCAGCTGCAGTAGTGACGTGTGTAGGTTAACAGGAGTGGTGATGGAAGGTGGTTGTGGAGTTGGTTTTCGATGGAGAAACAGGAAAACAGAAGCTGCAAAACAGCAGTTTTGTGAGTGATTTCGATGGTCATGGTGGTGATGATGAATTCACGAAGAAGAGTAGAGAGATAGGAGAGAGAGAGTTGGTGGTTGTCAATGGCGGAAGTGGTGGCGGAGGAGAGTGGTAAAGGGTGGTGATGGGTTTCACGATGATAGAAGGTTGTGTTGGATTCTCCGGTGGTTCTTGATTTCGGTGTATCAACAATAAATGGATTTTGAAGTTTGAATCATAAAAACACTCAAGTAGGTTTGTGGTTTTTGTGATTAAAAAAGAAACAGAAAATATAAAAAAATATTCGTTGATGATGGTGGTGGTGACCGACAGTGGTTGTGAGGGTGGCGATGATGGTGTTGCCATGTTGGTAATTGGTGGCTCTCGAAGATGAAGTAGGAAACAGGAAATGGGTGAGGTTGTTTGTGGGTTTCTTTTCCTCTGGGTTCATATCCCATATTCATATATATAAGTAATATAGAATAAATTAAAGTATTAATATAATAATAATAATATATTAACAATCTTACTGAATGAAACGTGCCAACAGTGAGCAGCCGAATGAATTGGATTCTTCTACCGACAGTTTTCACGGACTATTATTTCGCACCCCGTTATTAATCAGTGGCGGATAAAAATGTTTCAGAAAAATCCCAAATTTTTACAGTAATTATCTTTATTTATTTTAGTAATTATGGTATAAAATTTGGTCATTAATTATTAAATAAAAATTAACTCAGCTGTCCGCGCTCGATCCTGGGTAAAATATAAAAAGTGTTGAAATTTATTAATTAGCTTCTAAATATATTTTTAATAAGCCTAAAATTTATGTAACTCATTTTTGGATCACCGTTTATTTTAAAATTACATAAGTTCGTTTTTTTAACTTGATTAATAACTATCAAGATGACAAACGAGTGTTACGAGCGTTTATTAAATAAATTCTAAATCACACACACACACACACACACACACACACACACACACATATATATATATATATATATATATATATATATATATATATATATATATATATATATATATATATTCAATATACTTTTCATATATATATAGATTTATAGTAATATCATATATTATTTTATTTACACAAATGAATTAAATCATATAAGTTTCTATTTCAAATTAATATATATATTTAAATTAATATATATATTTAAATATATATGTATTTATTTACAGATAGTGGTTCGTGAATCGTTGGGAATAGTCGACGGTCAAATGAATATATGAAATAGTTTAAAATTTTTGAGACTCAACCTAACAGACTTTTCTTATCGTGTCAAAAAATATTAAATCGTATCGAGAGTTTGGTATAAAATCAGTCGAAATTTTCCGAGTCGTCACAGTACCTACCCGTTAAAGAAATTTCGTCCTAAAATTTGATCGAGGCATCATGGCTAACAATAAAAATGTTTTCATGACGATTATAAGTTGATAAATAGAGTTTTATCAACATTGAGTAATATTGATAAAATAATTCGATTACTCAAAGCGTACGAGTAAAGCTATCACAAAAGATTGAGATAGAGATTTAACTTTTGACGTAGTCACGGTGGATTTCTGGAATTTAAGAAATTTAGAGATAATCTTCGAAATCTATATAAGATTTGATTTTTCCGTAATTAAGGAAATTTAGGATCCTCTTCAATTAGATGCGGTAATCTGCCTCGATTACTACGTCTGATATTTCGCTATAAATTAATCTCTTCCATCCCATTATTTTTTACCACTTCTATGCTTTCTTCCTCACTTCATACTTCCAAAAGATTGTGAGAATGCTTAATCCAGTTATAATCCTTGACCTCATTCTGACTATCGCAACAATCATCCTTCTATTCCAACTCCCACCGGAGGAATCTGTTTACTTCTACTTCGCTCTTGGGGTAGTGGTTTCCATAATTCTTCCTTGTATATGTCTTTCCATAATTATTGACATCCACAGTTAACGATCTCTTCTATTTGCTGTGATTTATACTCCTATTTATATTTCGAAGCTTTGTGCTTTTGTTTTTCTCTTCTCGGTTTTAAGTAAAGCAAGTAATGGTCCAGAATTCGTTGATATGAAGTTTCGAATGAACCTATTGTTCTAGAAAGGAACATAATAGCACGATTTGATTTGTTAAATTACTAGAATCACGGAAAGATAGAAATATCAAGGAATATTTTCTTGATATGTTTAGAGATTAAGTAGAATGTAAGAGTTATGTAACATGGCACATGATGAGGGTATGATCTGAAATGTCCCGTTCTTATTGATTAAAAACGTTCCATATTAATTGATTTCGTTGCGAGGTTTTGACCTCTATATGAGACGTTTTTCAAAGACTGCATTCATTTTTAAAACAAACCATAACCTTTATTTCATAAATAAAGGTTTAAAAAGCTTTACGTAGATTATCAAATAATGATAATCTAAAATATCCTGTTTACACACGACCATTACATAATGGTTTACAATACAAATATGTTACATCGAAATCAGTTTCTTGAATGCAGTTTTTACACAATATCATACAAACATGGACTCCAAATCTTGTCCTTATTTTAGTATGCAACAGCGGAAGCTCTTAATATTCACCTGAGAATAAACATGCTTTAAACGTCAACAAAAATGTTGGTGAGTTATAGGTTTAACCTATATATATCAAATCGTAACAATAGACCACAAGATTTCATATTTCAATACACATCCCATACATAGAGATAAAAATCATTCATATGGTGAACACCTGGTAACCGACATTAACAAGATGCATATATAAGAATATCCCCATCATTCCGGGACACCCTTCGGATATGATATAAAGTTCGAAGTACTAAAGCATCCGGTACTTTGGATGGGGTTTGTTAGGCCCAATAGATCTATCTTTAGGATTCGCGTCAATTAGGGTGTCTGTTCCCTAATTCTTAGATTACCAGACTTAATAAAAAGGGGCATATTCGATTTTGATAATTCAACCATAGAATGTAGTTTCACGTACTTGTGTCTATTTTGTAAATCATTTATAAAACCTGCATGTATTCTCATCCCAAAAATATTAGATTTTAAAAGTGGGACTATAACTCACTTTCACAGATTTTTACTTCGTCGGGAAGTAAGACTTGGCCACTGGTTGATTCACGAACCTATAACAATATATACATATATATCAAAGTATGTTCAAAATATATTTACAACACTTTTAATATATTTTGATGTTTTAAGTTTCTTAAGTCAGCTGTCCTCGTTAGTAACCTACAACTAGTTGTCCACAGTTAGATGTACAGTAATAAATCGATAAATATTATCTTGAATCAATCCACGACCCAGTGTATACGTATCTCAGTATTGATCACAACTCAAACTATATATATTTTGGAATCAACCTCAACCCTGTATAGCTAACTCCAACATTCACATATAGAGTGTCTATGGTTGTTCCGAAATATATATAGATGTGTCGACATGATAGGTCGAAACATTGTATACGTGTCTATGGTATCTCAAGATTACATAATATACAATACAAGTTGATTAAGTTATGATTGGAATAGATTTGTTACCAATTTTCACGTAGCTAAAATGAGAAAAATTATCCAATCTTGTTTTACCCATAACTTCTTCATTTTAAATCCGTTTTGAGTGAATCAAATTGCTATGGTTTCATATTGAACTCTATTTTATGAATCTAAATAGAAAAAGTATAGGTTTATAGTCGGAAAAATAAGTTACAAGTCGTTTTTGTAAAGGTAGTCATTTCAGTCGAAAGAACGACGTCTAGATGACCATTTTAGAAAACATACTTCCACTTTGAGTTTAACCATAATTTTTGGATATAGTTTCATGTTCATAATAAAAATCATTTTCTCAGAATAACAACTTTTAAATCAAAGTTTATCATAGTTTTTAATTAACTAACCCAAAACAGCCCGCGGTGTTACTACGACGGCGTAAATCCGGTTTTACGGTGTTTTTCGTGTTTTCATGTTTTAAATCATTAAGTTAGCATATCATATAGATATAGAACATGTGTTTAGTTGATTTTAAAAGTCAAGTTAGAAGGATTAACTTTTGTTTGCGAACAAGTTTAGAATTAACTAAACTATGTTCTAGTGATTACAAGTTTAAACCTTCGAATAAGATAGCTTTATATGTATGAATCGAATGATGTTATGAACATCATTACTACCTTAAGTTCCTTGGATAAACCTACTGGAAAAGAGAAAAATGGATCTAGCTTTAATGGATCCTTGGATGGCTCGAAGTTCTTGAAGCAGAATCATGACACGAAAACAAGTTCAAGTAAGATCATCACTTGAAATAAGATTGTTATAGTTATAGAAATTGAACCAAAGTTTGAATATGATTATTATCTTGTATTAGAATGATAACCTACTGTAAGAAACAAAGATTTCTTGAGGTTGGATGATCACCTTACAAGATTGGAAGTGAGCTAGCAAACTTGAAAGTATTCTTGATTTTATGAAACTAGAACTTTTGGAATTTATGAAGAACACTTAGAACTTGAAGATAGAACTTGAGAGAGATCAATTAGATGAAGAAAATTGAAGAATGAAAGTGTTTGTAGGTATTTTTGGTCGTTGGTGTATGGATTAGATATAAAGGATATGTAATTTTGTTTTCATGTAAATAAGTCATGAATGATTACTCATATTTTTGTAATTTTATGAGATATTTCATGCTAGTTGCCAAATGATGGTTCCCACATGTGTTAGGTGACTCACATGGGCTGCTAAGAGCTGATCATTGGAGTGTATATACCAATAGTACATACATCTAAAAGCTGTGTATTGTACGAGTACGAATACGGGTGCATACGAGTAGAATTGTTGATGAAACTGAACGAGGATGTAATTGTAAGCATTTTTGTTAAGTAGAAGTATTTTGATAAGTGTATTGAAGTCTTTCAAAAGTGTATAAATACATATTAAAACACTACATGTATATACATTTTAACTGAGTCGTTAAGTCATCGTTAGTCGTTACATGTAAGTGTTGTTTTTAAACCTTTAGGTTAACGGTCTTGTTAAATGTTGTTAACCCAATGTTTATAATATCAAATGAGATTTTAAATTATTATATTATCATGATATTATCATGTATGAATATCTCTTAATATGATATATATACATTAAATGTCTTTACAACGATAATCGTTACATATATGTCTCGTTTAAAAATCATTAAGTTAGTAGTCTTGTTTTTACATATGTAGTTCATTGTTAATATACTTAATGATATGTTTACTTATCATAGTATCATGTTAACTATATATATATCTATATATATGTCATCATATAGTTTTTACAAGTTTTAACGTTCGTGAATCACCGGTCAACTTGGGTGGTAAATTGTCTATATAAAACATATTTCAATTAATCAAGTCTTAACAAGTTTGATTGCTTAACATGTTGGAAAAATTTAATCATGTAAATATCAATCTCAATTAATATATATAAACATGGAAAAGTTCGGGTCACTACAGTACCTACCCGTTAAATAAATTTCGTCCCGAAATTTTAAGCTGTTGAAGGTGTTGACGAATCTTCTGGAAATAGATGTGGGTATTTATTCTTCATCTGATCTTCACGCTCCCAGGTGAACTCGGGTCCTCTACGAGCATTCCATCGAACCTTAACAATTGGTATCTTGTTTTGCTTAAGTCTTTTAACCTCACGATCCATTATTTCGACGGGTTCTTCGATGAATTGAAGTTTTTCGTTGATTTGGATTTCATCTAACGGAATAGTGAGATCTTCTTTAGCAAAACATTTCTTCAAATTCGAGACGTGGAAAGTGTTATGTACAGCCGCGAGTTGTTGAGGTAACTCTAGTCGGTAAGCTACTGGTCCGACACGATCAATAATCTTGAATGGTCCAATATACCTTGGATTTAATTTCCCTCGTTTACCAAATCGAACAACGCCTTTCCAAGGTGCAACTTTAAGCATGACCATCTCTCCAATTTCAAATTCTATATCTTTTCTTTTAATGTCAGCGTAGCTCTTTTGTCGACTTTGGGCGGTTTTCAACCGTTGTTGAATTTGAATGATCTTCTCGGTAGTTTCTTGTATAATCTCCGGACCCGTAATCTGTCTATCCCCCACTTCACTCCAACAAATCGGAGACCTGCACTTTCTACCATAAAGTGCTTCAAACGGCGCCATCTCAATGCTTGAATGGTAGCTGTTGTTGTAGGAAAATTCTGCTAACGGTAGATGTCGATCCCAACTGTTTCCGAAATCAATAACACATGCTCGTAGCATGTCTTCAAGCGTTTGTATCGTCCTTTCGCTCTGCCCATCAGTTTGTGGATGATAGGCAGTACTCATGTCTAGACGAGTTCCTAATGCTTGCTGTAATGTCTGCCAGAATCTTGAAATAAATCTGCCATCCCTATCAGAGATAATAGAGATTGGTATTCCATGTCTGGAGACGACTTCCTTCAAATACAGTCGTGCTAACTTCTCCATCTTGTCATCTTCTCTTATTGGTAGGAAGTGTGCTGATTTGGTGAGACGATCAACTATTACCCAAATAGTATCAAAACCACTTGCAGTCCTTGGCAATTTAGTGATGAAATCCATGGTAATGTTTTCCCATTTCCATTCCGGGATTTCGGGTTGTTGAAGTAGACCTGATGGTTTCTGATGCTCAGCTTTGACCTTAGAACACGTCAAACATTCTCCTACGTATTTAGCAACATCGGCTTTCATACCCGGCCACCAAAAATGTTTCTTGAGATCCTTGTACATCTTCCCCGTTCCAGGATGTATTGAGTATCTGGTTTTATGAGCTTCTCTAAGTACCATTTCTCTCATATCTCCAAATTTTGGTACCCAAATCCTTTCAGCCCTATACCGGGTTCCGTCTTCCCGAATATTAAGATGCTTCTCCGATCCTTTGGGTATTTCATCCTTTAAATTTCCCTCTTTTAAAACTCCTTGTTGCGCCTCCTTTATTTGAGTAGTAATGTTATTATGAATCATTATATTCATAGATTTTACTCGAATGGGTTCTCTGTCCTTCCTGCTCAAGGCATCGGCTACCACATTTGCCTTCCCCGGGTGGTAACGAATCTCAAAGTCGTAATCATTCAATAATTCAATCCACCTACGTTGCCTCATATTCAGTTGTTTCTGATTAAATATGTGTTGAAGACTTTTGTGGTCGGTATATATAATACTTTTGACCCCATATAAGTAGTGCCTCCAAGTCTTTAATGCAAAAACAACCGCGCCTAATTCCAAATCATGCGTCGTATAATTTTGTTCGTGAATCTTCAATTGTCTAGACGCATAAGCAATCACCTTCGTTCGTTGCATTAATACACAACCGAGACCTTGCTTTGATGCATCACAATAAATCACAAAATCATCATTCCCTTCAGGCAATGACAATATAGGTGCCGTAGTTAGCTTTTTCTTCAATAACTGAAACGCTTTCTCTTGTTCATCATTCAATTCAAATTTCTTCCCTTTATGCGTTAATGCAGTCAAGGGTTTTGCTATTCTGGAAAAGTCTTGGATGAACCTTCTGTAGTAACCAGCTAGTCCTAAAAACTGGCGTATGTGTTTCGGAGTTTTCGGGGTTTCCCACTTTTCAACAGTTTCTATCTTTGCCGGATCCACCTTAATACCTTCTTTGTTCACTATGTGACCGAGGAATTGAACTTCTTCCAACCAAAATGCACACTTTGAAAACTTAGCGTACAATTCTTCCTTCCTCAATACTTCTAACACCTTTCTCAAATGTTCACCGTGTTCTTGGTCATTCTTTGAGTAAATAAGTATGTCATCAATGAAAACAATGACAAACTTGTCAAGGTATGGTCCACACACTCGGTTCATAAGGTCCATGAACACAGCTGGTGCATTAGTTAAACCAAACGGCATGACCATAAACTCGTAATGACCGTAACGTGTTCTGAAAGCAGTCTTTGGAATATCATCTTCTTTCACCCGCATTTGATGATACCCGGAACGTAAGTCAATCTTTGAATAAACAGACGAGCCTTGTAGTTGATCAAATAAGTCGTCGATTCTCGGTAGTGGGTAGCGGTTCTTGATGGTAAGTTTGTTCAACTCTCGGTAGTCGATACACAACCTGAATGTACCATCTTTCTTCTTGACAAACAAAACAGGAGCTCCCCACGGTGATGTGCTTGGTCGAATGAAACCACGCTCTAAAAGTTCTTGTAATTGGCTTTGCAGTTCTTTCATCTCGCTGGGTGCGAGTCTGTAAGGAGCACGAGCTATTGGTGCAGCTCCTGGTACAAGATCTATTTGAAATTCAACGGATCGATGTGGGGGTAATCCCGGCAATTCTTTCGGAAATACATCGGGAAATTCTTTTGCAATGGGAACATCATTGATGCTCTTTTCTTCAGTTTGTACTTTCTCGACGTGTGCTAGAACAGCATAGCAACCTTTTCTTATTAGTTTTTGTGCCTTCAAATTACTAATAAGATGTAGCTTCGTGTTGCCCTTTTCTCCGTACACCATTAAGGGTTTTCCTTTTTCTCGTATAATGCGAATTGCATTTTTGTAACAAACGATCTCCGCTTTCACTTCTTTCAACCAGTCCATACCAATTATCACATCAAAACTCCCTAACTCTACTGGTATCAAATCAATCTTAAATGTTTCGCTAACCAGTTTAATTTCTCGATTCCGACATATATTATCTGCTGAAATTAATTTACCATTTGCTAATTCGAGTAAAAATTTACTATCCAAAGGCGTCAATGGACAACTTAATTTAGCACAAAAATCTCTACTCATATAGCTTCTATCCGCACCCGAATCAAATAAAACGTAAGCAGATTTATTGTCAATAAGAAACGTACCCGTAACAAGCTCCGGGTCTTCCTGTGCCTCTACCGCATTAATATTGAAAACTCTTCCACGGCCTTGTCCATTCGTGTTCTCCTGGTTCGGGCAATTTCTAATAATGTGGCCTGGTTTTCCACATTTATAACAAACTACATTGGCATAACTTGCTCCGACACTACTTGCTCCGCCATTACTCGTTCCGACACCATTTGTTCCTTTCGTTCTATTAACCCCTGGTCCGTAGACCTCACACTTCGCCGCGCTATGACCATTTCTTTTACACTTGTTGCAAAATTTGGTGCAGAACCCCGAGTGATTCTTTTCACACCTTTGGCATAGCTGCTTCTGATTGTTGTTGTTGTTGCGGTTATTATTGTTGTTGGGATGATTGTTGTAGTTGTTGTTGTTGTTGTTGTTGTTGTTGGGCCGTTTGTTGTAGTTGCGATTGATGTTGCGATTGTTGGGATAATTGTTGCGATTATTGTTGTAATTGCTGTTGTTGTTGTATTGGTGATTCTTATCACCGTTTTCCTCCCACTTTCTTTTGACTTGCTTCACATTGGCCTCTTCAGCAGTCTGTTCTTTAATTCTTTCTTCAATCTGGTTCACTAGTTTGTGAGCCATTCTACATGCCTGTTGTATGGAGGCGGGCTCGTGTGAACTTATATCTTCTTGGATTCTTTCCGGTAATCCTTTCACAAACGCGTCGATCTTCTCTTCCTCATCTTCGAATGCTCCCGGACACAATAGGCACAATTCTGTGAATCGTCTTTCGTACGTGGTAATATCAAATCCTTGGGTTCGTAACCCTCTAAGTTCTGTCTTGAGCTTATTGACCTCAGTTCTGGGACGGTACTTCTCGTTCATCAAGTGCTTGAATGTTGACCACGGTAGTGCGTACGCATCATCTTGTCCCACTTGCTCTAGATAGGTATTCCACCATGTTAACGCAGAACCTGTGAAGGTATGCGTAGCGTACTTCACTTTGTCCTCTTCAGTACACTTACTTATGGCAAACACCGATTCAACCTTCTCGGTCCACCGTTTCAATCCGATCGGTCCTTCGGTTCCATCAAATTCCAAAGATTTGCAGGCAGTGAATTCTTTGTAGGTGCATCCTACACGATTTCCTGTACTGCTAGATCCAAGGTTATTGTTGGTATGTAGCGCAGCCTGTACTGCGGCTATGTTTGAAGCTAGAAAAGTACGGAATTCCTCTTCATTCATATTCACGGTGTGTCGAGTAGTCGGTGCCATTTCCTTCAAAATAGTTAAATGGAACAAGTTAATCATACAGAATATTAAGAGTAGTTAATAGTATTTCGTAGCATAATATGAACTCATTTATAAAAGCTTTTTCTTCATATTAGCATTTTATAAGTTTAAATTCGGGTAGTACCTACCCGTTAAGTTCATACTTAGTAGCTAATATACAATTCAACTACTACAATTCTATATGAAAAACTGATTGTAATAATATTTCGCGTTCAAACTTTTATACAATATTTTACAAACTTACAATACCGCTTATTTTACATAAAGCATGAAATATAGCACACAATAACTTTGATACAAGATAGTTGTGAAGACAATTCTAGCTAGTACACAAGTCGTTCGGCAAAGGCAATAAAGACACGTAATTCATACGTCCAGAAACAGGTCATGCATTCTGGTTTTACTAGGACTACTTCCCATCCTTGGTCTTGTGCAACATAACCGTTATGGCCGTTGATAAGACAGCGTGTTGTAACGTCATCAAAGGGACGAGGGTTACGTAATGTCCAACAGTCCCGTAATAATCTAAAAACCTCATTTCTTACCCCAATTACCGACTCCGTCACTTGTGGAAACATTTTGTTTAATAGTTGTAGCCCGATGTTCTTGTTCTCACTTTGGTGAGAAGCGAACATTACTAATCCGTAAGCATAACATGCTTCTTTATGTTGCATGTTAGCCGCTTTTTCTAAATCACGAAGTCCAATATTCGGATATATTGAGTCAAAATAATTTCTTAACCCGTTGCGTAAAATAGCATTTGGGTTCCCCGCAATATATGCGTCAAAGTAAACACATCGTAACTTATGGGTTTCCCAATGTGATATCCCCCATCTTTCAAACGAAAGTCTCTTATAAACCAAGACATTCTTGGAACGTTCTTCGAATGTCTTACAAACTGATCTCGCCTTAAATAGTTGTGCCGAAGAATTCTGGCCGACTCTAGACAAGATTTCATCAATCATGTCTCCGGGTAGGTCTCTTAAAATATTGGGTTGTCTATCCATTTTGTGTTTTTAAACTGTAAAATAGACAAGAGTTAGTTTCATAAAAAAAAATACTTATTAATACAAGCAATTTTTACATATATCATAAAGCATAAGCACACTATATTACATATATTACACCACATGAATACAACTATCTTATTCCGACTCGCTTGTTTCTTCTTCTTCGGTTTTGGTTCGTTTTGCCAAGTTTCTAGGGATATATGATTTTCCCCTAATACGAGCCGTCGTTATCCACATTGGTTTAGAAAAACCTGGTGGTTTAGAGGTTCCCGGGTCATTGTTACAACTTAAGGACTTCGGGGGTTGACGATACATATAAAGTTCATCGGGGTTGGAATTAGATTTCTCTATTTCTATGCCCTTTCCCTTATTATTTTCTTTTGCCTTTTTAAATTCAGTTGGGGTAATTTCTATAACATCATCGGAATTCTCGTCGGAATCCGATTCATCGGAGAATTGGTAATCCTCCCAATATTTTGCTTCCTTGGCGGAAACACCATTGACCATAATTAACCTTGGTCGGTTGGTTGAGGATTTTCTTTTACTTAACCGTTTTATTATTTCCCCCACCGGTTCTATTTCTTCATCCGGTTCCGATTCTTCTTCCGGTTCCGATTCTTCTTCCGGTTCCGACTCTTCTTCCGGTTCCTCTTCGGGAACTTGTGAATCAGTCCACAAATCATTCCAATTTACATTTGACTCTTCATTATTATTAGGTGAGTCAATGGGACTTGTTCTAGAGGTAGACATCTATCACATAATATCAAACACGTTAAGAGATTAATATATCACATAATATTCATATGTTAAAAATATATAGTTTCCAACAAAAATGTTAAGCAATCATTTTTAAAGAAAACACGGTCGAAGTCCAGACTCACTAATGCATCCTAACAAACTCGATAAGACACACTAATGCAAATTTTCTGGTTCTCTAAGACCAACGCTCGGATACCAACTGAAATGTCCCGTTCTTATTGATTAAAAACGTTCCATATTAATTGATTTCGTTGCGAGGTTTTGACCTCTATATGAGACGTTTTTCAAAGACTGCATTCATTTTTAAAACAAACCATAACCTTTATTTCATAAATAAAGGTTTAAAAAGCTTTACGTAGATTATCAAATAATGATAATCTAAAATATCCTGTTTACACACGACCATTACATAATGGTTTACAATACAAATATGTTACATCGAAATCAGTTTCTTGAATGCAGTTTTTACACAATATCATACAAACATGGACTCCAAATCTTGTCCTTATTTTAGTATGCAACAGCGGAAGCTCTTAATATTCACCTGAGAATAAACATGCTTTAAACGTCAACAAAAATGTTGGTGAGTTATAGGTTTAACCTATATATATCAAATCGTAACAATAGACCACAAGATTTCATATTTCAATACACATCCCATACATAGAGATAAAAATCATTCATATGGTGAACACCTGGTAACCGACATTAACAAGATGCATATATAAGAATATCCCCATCATTCCGGGACACCCTTCGGATATGATATAAAGTTCGAAGTACTAAAGCATCCGGTACTTTGGATGGGGTTTGTTAGGCCCAATAGATCTATCTTTAGGATTCGCGTCAATTAGGGTGTCTGTTCCCTAATTCTTAGATTACCAGACTTAATAAAAAGGGGCATATTCGATTTTGATAATTCAACCATAGAATGTAGTTTCACGTAATTGTGTCTATTTTGTAAATCATTTATAAAACCTGCATGTATTCTCATCCCAAAAATATTAGATTTTAAAAGTGGGACTATAACTCACTTTCACAGATTTTTACTTCGTCGGGAAGTAAGACTTGGCCACTGGTTGATTCACGAACCTATAACAATATATACATATATATCAAAGTATGTTCAAAATATATTTACAACACTTTTAATATATTTTGATGTTTTAAGTTTCTTAAGTCAGCTGTCCTCGTTAGTAACCTACAACTAGTTGTCCACAGTTAGATGTACAGTAATAAATCGATAAATATTATCTTGAATCAATCCACGACCCAGTGTATACGTATCTCAGTATTGATCACAACTCAAACTATATATATTTTGGAATCAACCTCAACCCTGTATAGCTAACTCCAACATTCACATATAGAGTGTCTATGGTTGTTCCGAAATATATATAGATGTGTCGACATGATAGGTCGAAACATTGTATACGTGTCTATGGTATCTCAAGATTACATAATATACAATACAAGTTGATTAAGTTATGATTGGAATAGATTTGTTACCAATTTTCACGTAGCTAAAATGAGAAAAATTATCCAATCTTGTTTTACCCATAACTTCTTCATTTTAAATCCGTTTTGAGTGAATCAAATTGCTATGGTTTCATATTGAACTCTATTTTATGAATCTAAACAGAAAAAGTATAGGTTTATAGTCGGAAAAATAAGTTACAAGTCGTTTTTGTAAAGGTAGTCATTTCAGTCGAAAGAACGACGTCTAGATGACCATTTTAGAAAACATACTTCCACTTTGAGTTTAACCATAATTTTTGGATATAGTTTCATGTTCATAATAAAAATCATTTTCTCAGAATAACAACTTTTAAATCAAAGTTTATCATAGTTTTTAATTAACTAACCCAAAACAGCCCGCGGTGTTACTACGACGGCGTAAATCCGGTTTTACGGTGTTTTTCGTGTTTTCATGTTTTAAATCATTAAGTTAGCATATGATATAGATATAGAACATGTGTTTAGTTGATTTTAAAAGTCAATTTAGAAGGATTAACTTTTGTTTGCGAACAAGTTTAGAATTAACTAAACTATGTTCTAGTGATTACAAGTTTAAACCTTCGAATAAGATAGCTTTATATGTATGAATCGAATGATGTTATGAACATCATTACTACCTTAAGTTCCTTGGATAAACCTACTGGAAAAGAGAAAAATGGATCTAGCTTTAATGGATCCTTGGATGGCTCGAAGTTCTTGAAGCAGAATCATGACACGAAAACAAGTTCAAGTAAGATCATCACTTGAAATAAGATTGTTATAGTTATAGAAATTGAACCAAAGTTTGAATATGATTATTACCTTGTATTAGAATGATAACCTACTGTAAGAAACAAAGATTTCTTGAGGTTGGATGATCACCTTACAAGATTGGAAGTGAGCTAGCAAACTTGAAAGTATTCTTGATTTTATGAAACTAGAACTTTTGGAATTTATGAAGAACACTTAGAACTTGAAGATAGAACTTGAGAGAGATCAATTAGATGAAGAAAATTGAAGAATGAAAGTGTTTGTAGGTGTTTTTGGTCGTTGGTGTATGGATTAGATATAAAGGATATGTAATTTTGTTTTCATGTAAATAAGTCATGAATGATTACTCATATTTTTGTAATTTTATGAGATATTTCATGCTAGTTGCCAAATGATGGTTCCCACATGTGTTAGGTGACTCACATGGGCTGCTAAGAGCTGATCATTGGAGTGTATATACCAATAGTACATACATCTAAAAGCTGTGTATTGTACGAGTACGAATACGGGTGCATACGAGTAGAATTGTTGATGAAACTGAACGAGGATGTAATTGTAAGCATTTTTGTTAAGTAGAAGTATTTTGATAAGTGTATTGAAGTCTTTCAAAAGTGTATAAATACATATTAAAACACTACATGTATATACATTTTAACTGAGTCGTTAAGTCATCGTTAGTCGTTACATGTAAGTGTTGTTTTTAAACCTTTAGGTTAACGGTCTTGTTAAATGTTGTTAACCCAATGTTTATAATATCAAATGAGATTTTAAATTATTATATTATCATGATATTATCATGTATGAATATCTCTTAATATGATATATATACATTAAATGTCTTTACAACGATAATCGTTACATATATGTCTCGTTTAAAAATCATTAAGTTAGTAGTCTTGTTTTTACATATGTAGTTCATTGTTAATATACTTAATGATATGTTTACTTATCATAGTATCATGTTAACTATATATATATCTATATATATGTCATCATATAGTTTTTACAAGTTTTAACGTTCGTGAATCACCGGTCAACTTGGGTGGTAAATTGTCTATATGAAACATATTTCAATTAATCAAGTCTTAATAAGTTTGATTGCTTAACATGTTGGAAAAATTTAATCATGTAAATATCAATCTCAATTAATATATATAAACATGGAAAAGTTCGGGTCACTACATGATCTGTGAACCATCATCACGTTCCATTAAGAGTTCAGCATGACTTACTGTAACATAATCACGTTGGCCTGGCGTCATTATATTATACTAACTCATGCTTCAATTCCCAACACTACTCCAGAAACATTCATAATTTAAACTCAAATTTTACAGAAGGATAGAAACTAAAACAGTTTCTTTTATGATGTAAAATAGATAGCACGAGGAGATAGATAATTTCGGACAAAGATATTTATGAATGTATCTTCAGAAATATCTAAGATATTTATAACGAAAGATACGATGATATCTTAGAATTTAAAATATTTAAGATCAGAAGATGATGAAGAAATTTGTCTGCAAGGATTTAGAATAAGTAGAAGCAAGGTATTCGCTAAAGAGTTTATCAGATACAGAATCATCTGGATTCATTAAGTACAGGTTTTAGTTCTGGTGATTTTTCCACCGCCTCCTTCATAGTTTTGCATAATTCGCTTTTCGGTACTAAATTTTCTATTGAGCGTTTCCAACACTCCATTCTTTATCATCAAACATTTGGCCATTAAGACCATCTACAGTTTTGCTGCTTCATCAGCATTCAAAGTTATCATAACTGAATCGCTGGTTATCAATCCGAGATGTTTCAAGAATTTCGAAGGATTTGAACGGAGATGGTAATCGTCAAGATATAAAGGATGGTTTAAGATAGAATCCAGTGACAAACTTGAGAAATTATTTAACTGTAGTATATGTAACTTATTAACGATATTTTAAGTCAAAATGTTGTGATTAATATTTCCTACTCTTTTAATACATTTTAATTGTCCAATGTTAGTAGTCCAATGTTAATCGTCCAATAGTCCAATAGTTCAATATATAATATAGTTAATCAAGACGTATCGTGACCCATTGTACCGCTATTGTCTTTGAAGAAATCTCGACGTATTGTGTACATGTGTCCCGATTTATCCGACGATATTTAAAGTGCGTAAAATAAATAACAGTAATTAAATGAAGATAAATAAAGTGCGTAAAATAAATAACAATATTTAAATGATGTTAAATAAAATGCGTAAAATAAATGACGATAAATAAAGTTGCGAGTATTAAAATTGCGATAAATAAATTGCGATAATTAAAATTGCGATAATTAAAATGACAATAAATAAAATGTAATAAGGAAATAGTCATAACGGTTATAGGAACAGTTAGCTAGGAACAGTTATATAGGATTTAGTTAGTATAGGTTTAAAGTTTTACGTAGTTAATTAATTGGTTACTAATCAATTTTATTTTGTCCATTATTTTCTTCATTATGCCACTTGTCAAATCTTGACTTGGATTCTGATCAGTCAAAATCCGAATATGAAATTGAGTTTGAATGAAAAATAGTTGTTCTTTGGTGAACGGATACGTATATATGTAGATTTGAGCATTATTGTTAATGACTGCTGAATCTGAATTAAAGAATGTACAGTGTAACTTATTAATGTGAAATCTAAATATTCCCCGGGTATTACCTACCCGTTAAAATATTTTCACTATTAACAGTTTGTACAAAAGAATTTTTAATTACCATCTTTATAAAAAATATACTTACATATATATTTTCTTCAGATGTAATCATGGATTTAATGAGTTAATATGATATTAAACTCATTTGATTTACAGTTAGAACTAGAGTACATAATCTCTAAAACATCAGAGATTACACAATCACCATGTAAACGAAGACAAATGATGTAGAACTTCATGTTGAACGATGATTATCGATGTAGAACGATATGTAGAATGAAGATTATCAATGTAGAATGATATGTAGAATGAAGATTATCGATGTAGAATGATATGTAGAACGAAGATTATGCTCGAGGTATAGATTGTAATGTTGAGGCGTGTGATGTTGAGACTTGTGTTGTTGGTGGTACTGATGCTGTTGGTAGTACTATTGGTGCCGGTGATGTTGCTCATGCTCGTAAGTTTTGCACCATATTCTCCAAAGCTATTACTCGGGCTCGAAGTTTGTTGACTTCTTCTATTATTCCGGGATGTTTGGCGGTTTGCACAAAGGAATGAATAAGGTTTAGAATATGAAATATTATATAATCGTGGCGAGATACCCTGGAAATGAGAGTGAAGATGGTGTTTCGAACTGGTTTGCCGGTAAGTGCTTCAGGTTCTTCGCCAAGAGGTGAATTCGGTTGGTGGAAGGGATCGCCTTCTTCTCGTCTCCATTGATTAAGTCGACTACGAACCCATCACCAATTCATCCAGAATTGATGATGGTTAATTGGTTGATCCATTCCGGTTACACTGCTTTCGGAGCTCGAGTGGAAATCTATATCGGAATAGCTATCGGAATCCGAAGAATTTGAACTAGTTGCGAGTTTCATCTTGCACGGTCAGATAAAGTGTTTTTAATGGAAATAGATTATAGGATTTAGTTTGGTGTGCTTCAATACATAACTTACATATGTATATACAATACCAAAATCCCACAAGTCACGGAGGAATCTTCGGAAGTTGTCAGACAAAGTTTATAGTAACATATATGCTAAGATATGAATCCATCTATACACTTTCTACGCAATAAGTGTCGGAAGACGTGTCTAGACTTAAGAAATGATAAGCAGGCAATTTTCCATAAGGAACGATAAACAAAACTTATAATATGCAGCTAAGGTCGAAGTCCATAATCGCTAATGCATCCTAACGACTATCAGTTAGACACACTAATGCAAGATCTGGTTCACTAAGACCATCGATCTGATACCAACTGAGATGGCCCGTCCTAATCCACCTGGACAAAGTCATCAACATCTGGTCCCATTACGAGGTATTGTCCTAAATATGCCATGAATGACTCCAGGTAATATCTCTAAAATGAGAAAATGCACAACGAAAGATTTCTTTCATACCTGAGAATAAACAAGCTTACAAGTGTCAACTAAAAGGTTGGTGAGTTCATTAGTTTATCATAAACAATCATTTCCATTAATTTAATAGACCACAAGATTTTCATTTTTCATTAACATCCAACTCATATCAGGCATTTCGCAAACTGCATAGAGATAAAAATCATTCATATGGTGAACACCTGGTAACCGACATTAACAAAATGCATCTAGAATATCCCCATCATTCCGGGACTCTCATCGAACATGATAAAATCGAAGTACTAAAGCATCTGTAACCCGGATGGAGTTTGTTAGGCACAATAGATCTATCTTTAAGATTCGCGTCAATTAGGGTTTCTGTTCCTAATTCTTAGATTACCAGACTAAAAAGGGTGATATTCGATTCAATAATCCAACCATAGAATGTAGTTTCGATTACTTGTGTCTATTTCGTAAAACATTTATAAAAGCAGCGCATGTATTCTCAGTCCCAAAAATATATATTACAAAAGCATTTAAAAAGGGAGCAAATGAAACTCACAATACGATATTTTGTAGTAAAAATATGCATACGACGGAACTGAACAATGCAGGTTTGACCTCGGATTCACGAACCTATATCATTTATATATATTAACACATATAATTGAAATCGAACAAATTTATGTATTATTCTTAATGATATAATATTATTATATTTAATAATTTATATGTTTCATTAATAATTTAGTTAGATATATTTACTTTATTTATTTTAGATAAATAATTATTATTTATTATAAAAACACTAATATCGTTATGTTATATGTATTAAATATATTTTTATATAATTAACATTTATTTGTTATAATATTAATAATAGGAATAATATTAATAATAATGATACTTATAATAATAATAATAATGATAATACTAATAATAATGTTAATATTGATAATGAAAATGATAATACTAATAAAATATATAATTTTTTTTTAATAATGATAGTAATCATAATAAAATAAAAAGGTAGTATTATTTTTACAATAAAAACACTAATTTTGATAAAAATTCTTAGTACTAATAATAATTAATAATAATACTTGTTAATAAATATATTAATGTTAATAATAGTAATAATAATAATAATGATAATAATACTTATAAAAATGATAGTAATAATAATATTAATGATAATAATAATCAAATGTATTATTTTTATAATAATAATAATAATGATAATATTTATAATAATAATAGTAATAATAATAATAATAATAATAATAATAATAATAATAATAATAATAATAATAATAATAATAATAATAATAATAATAATAATAATAATAATTTTAGAATACAACCTTTGAAGAAACAAGCTTCTAAAAAAATACATCACGGCCCGGGTTCGAACCCGTGACCTCTCGCTTAACAAACATGCTACTAAACCATGGCTCCACTAGTTACTTCCTTATAGTGTCCAGCACATTTAATTATTCAACCCGTATATCATAATCACTTTTAGCCCAACCAAACACAGCACTGGATCTCGGTCCAATTAAATTATCTAAGCCCAGTTACTAAAACAAGTTTACGGCCCAAATTAAAATCATAATCATGGTGGCCCAACAATGATCCTAAAGCCATTTACTCGACCCAATATCAATAATTAACAAAAAGGTGTTCGGTTTTTCATGTTTACCGTAACATCATCTTTACTTCCTTCGTTCACAGTAAAAATAAAATATGAAACAGATACTGCAGTAGCATCAAAACAGACGGGTTGCAGCTGGTTAACGAAACAGTAACGATAATAATTGTAGGTTCTTTAATGGTATTTGATTTTTGAATATAGAATAGGAAGATGGAATACCTTGCAGGTGGTTTATCGAACAAGAAGATGAATAGTAATTGTAGCAGGTGATCCTGTCTTTGTGGGTGTCGATCGAGAGAAGAAAGGAAAGACGGAAAAATGGAGAAATGATGAGATAACAGTAGGTTGAGATGATGATGTATGTGGTGCTTTTCGTTCGACAGAAACTAGAAAGATACAGCAGCCTGAGTTAAAGAATTGGAGTCTATGGTGATGTTGGGTATTCACGACACAAAACAGGAAGGAACATAGCAGCTGCAATAGTGACATGTGCAGGTTAACGGGAGTGGTGATGGAAGGTGGTTGTGGAGTTAGTTTTCGATGGAGAAACAGAAAAATAGAAGCTGCACAGCAGTAGTTTTGTGAGTGATTTCGATGGTCATGGTGGTGATGATGAATTCACGAAGAAGAGTAGAGAGAGAGGAGAGAGAGAGTTGGTGGTTGTCAATGGTGGAAGAGGTTGCGGAGGAGAGTGGTAACGGGTGGTGATGGGTTTCATGATGATGGAAGGTTGTGTTGGATTCTCCGGTGGTTCTTGATTTCGGTGTATCAACAATAAATGGATTTTGAAGTTTGAATCATAAAAACACTCAAGTGGGTGTGTGGTTTTTGTGATTCGAAAAGAAACAGAAAACATAAAAAAAATATTCGTTGATGATGGTGGTGGTGACCGACAGTGGTTGTGAGGGTGGTGATGATGGTGTTGCCATGGTGGTAATCGGTGGCTCTTGAAGATGAAGTAGGAAACATGAAATGGGTGAGGTTGTTTGTGGGTTTCTTTTCCTCTGGGTTCATATCCCATATTCATATTTATAAGTAATATAGAATAAATTAAAGTATTAATATAATAATAATAATATATTAACAATCTTACTGAATAAAACGTGCCAACAGTGAGCAGCCGAATGAATTGGATTCTTCTACCGACAGTTTTCACGGACTATTATTTCGCACCCCGTTATTAATCAGTGGCGGATAAAAATGTTTTGGAAAAATCCCAAATTTTTACAGTAATTGTCTTTATTTATTTTAGTAATTATGGTATAAAATTTGGTCATTAATTATTAAATAAAAATTAACTCAGCTATCCGCACTCGATCCTGGGTAAAATATAAAAAGTGTTGAAATTTATTAATTAGCTTCTAAATATATTTTTAATAAGCCTAAAATTTATGTAACTCATTTTCGGATCACCGTTTATTTTAAAATTACATAAGTTCGTTTTTTTAACTTGATTAATGTGATGACCCGAAAATTTCTGACCAAATTTAAACTTAATCTTTGTATGATTAACATTTCTGACACGATAAGCAAAGTCTGTAAAACTGAATCTCAAAATTTTTGAACTACTTTCATATATTCAAATACCTTTAGGTTGTTCTTGACGATTCGCGAACAATTATATGTATGTAGATACATATATATATATATATATATATATATATATATATATATATATATATATATATATATATATATATATATATATATATATATATATATATATATATATATACTATAACTTGAAAACGTAACAATGTATTAATTGTTTGATACCGTACATTAAACTTATTGGTTTAAATATTTATTTGAATATATATGATAAAATGGAATATTAATTGTATGAATAACTTGTGACGTATATTTAAAACGTGTTTATGAATGTTGAAAATATATATTAACTTGGTCATAAAACGATTTTTTATTATATATATTAACAAATAGTGAGACAATGATTTATAGAAGTAAATGACCAAAACACTCGAAAGTTTAAGATACACTTTGAATGATATAGTTTATTGATAATTTAAGATTATATTTTGACAAAGGTACGAGTCACAAAACGTAAATTGCGAGTTTTCTAAGCGTACAAAAATGCGTTCGAGAAACCGGAACCGGGACATTAGTCGAGTGACAACATACGAGTCATCGGAACGAAAATTACAAGTCAACTATGCACATGAATTTAATATAATATATAATTAATTATTTAAATTATATATATCATATATATTATATTTAAATATGTCGACAAACAAAACAACAAATGATTGTGAGCTGGATCAGAGGGCCATACGATCGCATGAGAAATAAGCATAAAACCCATGCGATCGCATGGGGGTCAGAAATCAGAATTCTTCTATAAATTGGACAGTTTGTCGACACACACACACACACATATATCTCTCCATCTATGCTCTCTATATTTATTATTATTAGTATTATTATTATTATTATTATAAATCTTATTATTATTATTAGTAGTGTTAGTATTATTATTAGTATTATTATACATAAAATACTATGAAGAGGTCATGAGCAAGTTATTTTCAAAACAAGCTTTTCGAGCGGGATAGAGCTAAGGAAATTATGGGTTATAGCTATGGAGGTTATGGGTATTACTTGGGGGTTATGATCATGAGTCAAAGGTCAACCTAGCATTTATCATTTCCGTCGCGTCTACGTACTTTCCTACAATATTGAATCACAATATTGATACGTAAGCATTTATATCTTATCTATTATATATTAATATTAATAGTGTATCCCTGACTAGTGCTCGAGTATATAGGATTATGTATGCTAGTACGATTAATTTTTTCATTAAATAGTTTATGATAGATCACGAATTTAATACATATATTACTGATATAAGGTATATGATATGCATGTTTTTGGAAAGCTGGCGAAAAATCAATAACTTTTCATTTAGAGATCGCGTAATTTCGATGAACGAATTAAAAGATATGGACAACTGAATTATGATTAACATTAATTGAAATTGCTTTTGAATCTGCAATTGATATTTAAACAACTTGTTTATAAGATTGATAATTTAGATTTTCAAATATTACTAATCTAGTAAATGAATTTCTATATAAGGCACGTCTCGATTTGTTGAACAATTGTCAAAATTGACTGTTTTATCATATTTTAAAGCTTTATAAAAATATAGTCTAATTATTCAAGTATTGGGAAACCATGTGAAATGTTAAACTATTTTCGATTACCATGATCATTCAAACTATAGTATAGATTTTAAAAGATCATATTGGGTCAGGTTGACTTTTTGAAATGACTTTTGATAACTTTTGTATGTCAATCTCGAGCATTAGGATTGTGATACACCATGACCCAACCTAGCTTATTAGACATGTATTGACCAACATATGTTCTATAGGTTGAGATCTATGGTTAATTTTGCATTCCGAGTTTCGGTCACATTTTGGTGACCAACTTTATATGCTGCTAAGGTGAGTTTCATTGCTCCCCTTTTAATTGCTTTTGCAATATATATTTTTGGGCTGAGAATACATGCAATTTATTTTAAACGCAATGGATACAAGTACATACTTAATTCTAATGCAAATAACAGTATATGGATATGGACTGGTGGGCGCGAATAACAGTATATGGATCCATAGGGCTTGACATCCCCGTCCGAGCTAGAGCGCTAGCTTTTTAACGGACGTGTGTTATTTGAGTTTAGGACACGTTGGTTTGCGTGTATTAAAATGAATGGGGTATTTATCATTATAACGTTAAAGCTTAGTTACCAGGGTGCTCAGTTACGTAGAATCTATTGACAAACTTTTGATAAAAGTTTCTGGATGAAACAACTGAAATCTTGTGATCCACTTTTATATACAGATTATGCGAAACACTAAAACTATGAACTCACCAACCTTTGTGTTGACACTTGTTAGCATGTTTATTCTCAGTATTCCTAGAAGTCTTCCGCTGTTTGCTTATATGTTAGACAAGCTATGTGCATGGAGTCGTACATGGCATATTTTTCAAGGAAACGTTGCATTCACCAAATCATCACCATGTATCTTATTTTGACTGCATTGTCAACGGAAGTACTATTGTAAACTATTATTTACGGTGATTGTCTATATGTAGAAATCATCAGATGTCGAAAACCTTTGATTTAAATATTCATTTATGGTGTGCCTTTTCAAAAGAATGCAATGTTTACAAAACGTATCATATAGAGGTCAAATACCTCACAATAAAATCGATGAATGACGTGTTTGTCCATATGGATTTGGAGCAATCGTCACAGTTGGTATCAGAGCGTTGGTCCTAGTGAACCAGGTCATGCATTAGTGTGTCTAACTGATAGTTGTTAGGATGCATTCGTAAGTCTGGACTTCGACTATGTCTGCATGTCAAAAGTTTTGCTTATCATTTCTTGTCAGAAATTACTTGTCTATCATCTTAAGTCTAAACGCGTCTTATTGCATTGATTGCATAGATAGAGTATAGACAAAATTCATATCTTGACATATCTATTACAGTAAACTTTGCCTGACAGCTTTCGAAAGTTCCTCCGTAATTTACGGATCCCTTGTATTATATATAGGTATTCTATGTAATTAGAATATCATCTGATATTCAAAAATAATTTCATATCAAAAATCATTTATCCAAACCGTGTAAGATGAATTCCGCATCTAGTTCGAATTCCTCAGATTCCGATAGCTATTCCGATATGGATTTCCACTCGAGCTCCGAAAGCAGCGTAATCGGAATGAATCAACCAATTAGCCATCATCTATTCTTGATGAATTGGGGATGGGTTCGTAATCTACTTAATCAGTGGAGACGGGAAGAAGGCGATCCCTTCCATCCACCACATTCACCTCTTGGTGAAGAACCTGAAGCACTTACCGACGAACCCGTTCGTAACACCATTTTCACCCTCATTTCCAGAACAGCTCGCAACGACTACTTAATATCCAATATTGTAAATCTTATTCATCTGCTTGTCCGAACCGCCATTCATCCGGGGGTAGTAGAAGAAGTCAACGAGTTTCATGCTCGGGTAGTGGCTTTGGAGAATATGGTGCAAGGGTTACGAACACCAGCAACAGCACCAGCAGCATAACCGGTACCACCATCATCAACACCAACAGTATCATTACTACCACCAACAATAACATCCCCATCACACGCCTTAACATCACAATATGTACCTCGTATATCAACATCATACTCACCATAGGTACCAAGGAGTACCAACAACAATAAATGATGAAGTATTGATTCATAACTTCATCGGAGAAATATTCTACGGCGATTAGGTAATCTCTAAAATCTTAGAGATTATTTATCCTAGTTCTAACCGTAAATCAGATGAATAGAAATGATAGAAGGAAGAATAGAAACCCTGACAAGAATTGTGTGTAAGGTACAAGCTAGACTTGTTTTACCAACAGCATCAATAGTACCCTTAGCCTCACCAGCACAGTCACTACTGTCAACATCGCCTCTAACATCACAAGCTCTGCCAGTTCAAGAAAGCACCGTGGACATCATTACGAGACAACAACGAGTATATTGTATCAATGAGTTATGAAGTAATAACTCAATTCCTCTAAAGAATTTATATGTATATCTTATATATATATAAATTTTAAAACCATCATAAATCTTTTCGTACTAAGCTGTTATGTATGAATTGAAAAAGGGTAAATATTACTCAGTTAATTCATATTACTAATATGATATAAGGTACATCTTTCGTTAACAACTTAGCCATCGTTAACTACAATCTCTGTTTCAAATTAATAAATTCCATTCCTAACAAACCAAGTGTATTATTCAAATACATAATTGATTTTACATTTTCATTTTCGATGTACTCGAAACTTTTCAGAAAATATCATCTGTACCTTGTAAGGTTCACAAAAATTCCCAGAGCAATCAACATCCTTCACCAAGGAAAAAGAATAAATAATGAAGTATTGATTTCATTAGTGAAATACTCTGCGAAGATTATGTAATCTCTAATGTTTTAGAGATTATTCATTTCTAATTCAAGCCAAAAATCAAATGAGCTTACTATGATCCGAATTACATCCGAAGAAAATATACATACAGATATTTTCATAAAGACTGTAATAAAAAATTCTTTTGTACAAAATATTACTTGTGAAATCTTTAACGGGTAGGTAATACTCGGGAAATATATAAGTTCACAATTAATATGTTACACTGTACATTCTTCAACTTTAATTCAAAAATTATTAACAATGCTCACAACGATATACAATCGCTTTCATACAAATTCAGTTACATATTCTGATATTGACGGATCAGAATCCAAGTCATAACTCTGAACTGGTGAAATCATTCTTAGATCTCTACATCTTTCAAAACTATACTTTGACTTCAAAACTGTGAAAGATCCTTTGGTATTGTTTTTACCAAAAATAACCTTACAATTCCTTTTCAAAGTATCCAGTTTTACCACACTTCCAACCAGTCAACTTCAACTTTTCAGATTAAGCCTTATTGTAATCTTGATATATACGTTCTTGTTACTGGGGAACCTTTTATGTTCCACCTCATTAGCAGTAAATTTACCAACAACTTCATTGATCCTTGACCTTCCAAAAAATCCTTATACTCATTAAAACCCTATCATGTACTCATCTACATCTTCTAACGATAATTGCCATACTAACTACAGGGAATTAGCAATCAGTATTTTGAATTTAGCAGCAATTCTACGCCTACAGTTATATATAAACATATAATGTCTATCTCCTAGACTTATTTACTCCGAATGTGAAGTTTCTAAAAAACATCCCAAACTATGAACTAGTTCTCTGAAATTGGGACAATGCTGATGAAGCAGCAAAAACTGTAAATGACCTTAACAGTCAAAAGTTTAATGATAAAGAATAGTATGGTGGTAAAGCTGAGAAAAAGAGAAGGTTTGAAACTGGAAAACGGATTGAGCAAACCATGAAGGAGGCTATGGACAAATCACAAGGACGAAATCTACCTTCAAAGGATCCAAATGCTTCAGTGTCTGCTAAAATCGTTAGCAAACACCTTACTCCTCATTCTAAACCTTCACAGATAGATTTTCCGCATCATCCTCTGATATTAGAAATTCTAAGATATCATCATATCTTTCATTATAAATATCCTCGATATTTCTGGAGATATCTTCATAACTATTCTTATCTGAAATTATTCATCTCTTCACGCTATATGTATTACATCATAAAAGAAACTATTTTAGTTTCTAAATTCTGAAACCTTCAAGTTTAAAATATGAATGTTTTGAAGTAGTGTTGGGAACTGAAGCATGAATTAGTATAATATAATGACACTTGATCAACGTGATTATATTACAGTAAGTCATGTTGAGTTTCTAAATTGAACGTGATTATTCACAGATCATAACGTCATCATGTGCTATGTCATACGACTCTTGTATTCTAGTTAATCTCTAAAATATTAAGAAAATATTTCTTGATGATTCTGTCTTTTCCAAGGTATTCTGGTAATTTAACAAATCAAGATCGTGCCATTACCATTTTCTTCTTAGAACATTAACAATGTTCATTCCGAAATTCATATCTGCGAATTCTGGACCATTACAAGCAATGCTTAGTCACAAGAAGAAGAAACGAAGGGACAAAACTCTGAAATAGAAATTGGGGTATAAATCGCAGCAAATAAAAGAAAGCATTAACTGGGGATGACAATAATTATAGAAGACAGAAGCAGGAACTTTGAAATATAAGGGAGAATATAAAGCCCAATAACAACACATAAATTACAAACCGTGTATATCAATGTTTATCGCAACATAAAGACACGGGAGAATTAAAAGCACTATAACCCCAAGGGTAAAGTAGAAGTAAGCAGATTCCTCCGGTGGTAGATGAAAAAGAAGAATGACAGATATGAAAGTTAGGAGTATATCAAGAATCAGAACTGGATGAAGCATTTTTCACAATCTTTTGAAAATAGGAAATGAGGAAGAAGATGTAAGAGTGATGAAAATAATGAAACAGAAGAGGTCAATTTATAGCGAAATATCAAACATAGCAATCGAGGAAAATTACGCATTTAATCAAAAGAAATCTTAATTTCCTTAAATTTCGAAGAATCAAATCTTATTTAGATTATAACTATTTTCTATTCCTTAAATTACGGAAATCAATCGTTAATACGTCAAAAGTTAAGACGAATCTCTATTCTTCATTTCACTCTTTTACGATAACTTCTCTCATACGCTTCGAATAATCAGATTATTTTATCCATATTATTCAACAGTGATAAAACTCTATTTATCAACACATATACGTTATGAAATCATTTTTATTGTTAGTCATGACGACCTCACTCAAATTTCGGGACAAAATTTCTTTAACGGGTAGGTACTGTGATGACCCGGAAATTTCTAACCAAATTTAAACTTAATCTTTGTATGATTAACATTTCTGACACGATAAGCAAAGTCTGTAAAACTGAATCTCAAAATTTTTGAACTACTTTCACATATTCAAATACCTTTCGGTTGTTCTTGACGATTCGCGAACAATTATATGTATGTAGATACATATATATATACTATAACTTAAAAACGTAACAATGTATTAATTGTTTAATACCGTACATTAAACTTATTGGTTTAAATATTTATTTGAATATATATGATAAGATGGAATATTAATTGTATGAATAACTTGCGACGTATATTTATTTGAATATATATATGATAAGATGGAATATTAAAACGAATGGGGTATTTATCATTATAACGTTAAAGCTTAGTTACCAGGGTGCTCTGTTACGTAGAATCTATTGACAAACTTTTGATAAAAGTTTCTGGATGAAACAACTGAAATCTTGTGATCCACTTTTATATACAGATTATGCGAAACACTAAAACTATAAACTCACCAACCTTTGTGTTGACACTTGTTAGCATGTTTATTCTCAGGTTTCCTAGAAGTCTTCCGCTGTTTGCTTATATGTTAGACAAGCTATGTGCATGGAGTCGTACATGGCATATTTTTCAAGGAAACGTTGCATTCACCAAATCATCACCATGTATCTTATTTTGACTGCATTGTCAACGGAAGTACTATTGTAAACTATTATTTACGGTGATTGTCTATATGTAAAAATCATCAGATGTCGAAAACCTTTGATTTAAATATTCATTTATGGTGTGCCTTTTCAAAAGAATGCAATGTTTACAAAACGTATCATATAGAGGTCAAATACCTCGCAATGAAATCGATGAATGACGTGTTCGTCCATATGGATTTGGAGCGATCGTCCCAATTAATAACTATCAAGATGACAAACGAGTGTTACGAGCGTTTATTAAATAAATTCTAAATCATATATATATATATATATATATATATATATATATATATATATATATATATATATATATTCAATATACTTTTCATATATATATATATATATATATATATATATATATATATATATATATATATATATATATATATATAGATTTATAGTAATATCATATATTATTTTATTTACACAAATTAATTAAATCATATAAGTTTCTATTTCAAATTAATATATATATATATATATATATATATATATATATATATATATATTTAAATTAATATATATATTTAAATATATATGTATTTATTTACAGATAGTGGTTCGTGAATCGTCGGGAATAGTCGAAGGTCAAATGAATATATGAAACAGTTCAAAATTTTTTAGACTCAACTTAACAGACTTTTCTTATCGTGTCAAAAAATATTAAATCGTATCGAGAGTTTGGTTTAAAATCAATCAAAATTTTCCGGGTCGTCACATATTGGGCCTTTTCGAATTCAGCAAATACTGAATGATCAGACCGCTGTACATATGATGTAGACGAAGGGTAAATTAGCTCCAAGGTATAATAGTTGCTACACAAACAACATACGGTGCATATGATGTAGATGAAGATATCCTCAATAGATGGTCCCATTGCGAGGCTCTGACCTCTATAGGCCATGATTGACTCTAAGTAGTATCTTTAAATTGAGCAAATGCACAGCGGAAGATTTCTTTCATACCTGAGAATAAACATGCTTTAAAGTGTCAACCAAAAGGTTGGTGAGTTCATTAGTTTATCATAATCAATCATTTTTAATAATATAATAGACCACAAGATTTCATTTTTATATTGCACATAACCCGTGTAATAAAATAGTACGCATAACCTGCGAATTAAAATTCATTCATATGGTGAACACCTGGTAACTGACATTAACAAATGCATCTAGAATATCCCCAAATATATAGGTACACTCATCTGTATATAAAATCGAAATACTAAAGCATCCATAACCTGGATGGGGTTTGTTAGGCCCGATAGATCTATCTTTAAGATTCGCGTCAATTTGGGGGTCTGTTCCCAAATTCTTAGGCTACCAAGCTAAAAAGGGTGATATCCGGTATAAAAATTTAACCATAAAATGTAGTTTTAGTACTTGTGTCTATTTCGTAAAACAGTTATAAAAGCAACGCATGTATTCTCAGTCCCAAAAATATATATAAAAAGGGAGTAATGAAACTCACAATACGATATTTTGTAGTAAAAATATTCTTACGACGATACTAAAAAATGCAGGGTTGGCCTCGGATTCACGAACCTATAACAAGTATATATATTAACACATATAATTAACTTGCAATAATAATCAAACTAGTTTATATATATTACCTATTTAACTTAGTAATATATTTGTTATTTCAAAGGTTATGTATACATATATCTATTTATTTTGTATATTAATATTTATACATATAGTTACACTAATATATATATCCACATAATTATATTGTTAAATCAAAATTTGTTATATGTAAATATTTATGTAAATAATGTTATTATGTTTGTAGTATTAATAATACTGTAATAATAATAATATTAATGATAATAATAATGATAATAAATATATGTAAAAATAATAATAATGATAGTAATAATGATAGTTTTAATAATAGTGATAATAGATAATAATACTACTTCTAATAATAATAATAATAATAATAATAATAATAATAATAATAATAATAATAATAATAATAATAATAATAATAATAATAATAATAATAATAATAATAATAATAATTATTATTATTATTATTATTATTATTATTATTATTATTATTATAATAATAATAATAATAATAATTATTATTATTATTATTATAATGATAAGAAAAATGTTAATGCTTATCATAATATTAATAATGATAAAAATAATACTTCTAATGGTAGTAATAATTTTAATTAAAATGTTAATGATAATAATAATAGTAACAAAGTTAGCTACCTCAAAGAATAGGCTAAAAAAATAATGGCTCTGCCCGAGCTCAAACTTGAGACCCCTTGATTGATAAACACCCTAGTAACCAATGATCTGTCTTATGATTCCTGAATTGAGACCCATACTTAATTCTTTTAACCTATTGATACATGAAGCCCAAGAACAAATGCCCAAGCTTCAAATCTAATTTTTTTGTTAATTGGATCAAATATGCCCAGTAGCTGCAGCATATAATTCGACCAGCACAATACAGTTTTCTTTTCCCAAAAAAATGCCACAGTCTGGGATTGAAGCCCTGACCTCTCGTTGGAATCAACACACACCCAACCATTTCACTAACGGTTTCTTTCTGTATTAATTCGTAACCTAAAACTATTTAACTGTGCTTCTGTTTTCTTTTTCTTCCACAACAAACCCACTTATCATCACAATAACACATCATCATCATCATTTCTAATTTCTCTCAGAATCACGATTATTATTATTTTCGTTTCTTAATCAATCAACTTTATTTATGATTTCATGTGCCATGGTGTAACATCACATAACCACTACATCATTATCGTACTTCCACCATCTTCTATACCATCACTATCTTTTTCGAATTACATCACCTTCATCATGTATTATTTACCATCACCATCATCAAATAATCATTCTATCATCCTTAATCTATTGTTACAATATCATCATTCATAGTTGAACCCAAAACCCGTCGATTAAAGCATACAGGTTGGTAGTGTTGTGTGGGTGGATTTCGGCCCACAAGCCTAAACTACAAGCCCAAATGAAAAATAGGTGCGGTGGCCCAAGTTTAATTGAAGTTTATAATCTAAAAAAAATCGAAGAGTGAGCTGCAACAGAAATAGTGGGACTGCAGTCGCCTTCACTTCATCCCATCAAACATCACGTTTTCATCATCTTTATCATCATGCTGTATAATGTTATTTTGTGTAATAACATTATTTTCATACTCATATTATAAACCGACCCCTTATACCCTACCATACCTAATCAACCCACTAACCCACTAATCAATAAAAAAAATTCGGTTGTTGATTGAATAAATAGGGAGTGTGATCGAGCTGTAAAGAGAATATCATATTTTAACATTGTTGACTCCATTATCCCTTTCATCATCACCTACTATATCTACAACATCATAAAAAAATAAAACATCACCTAGTGGCTGCTTTTGGTCGGCAATGAGAGGCCATCTAGTCCCATGCTTTTTGTTGAAACGCCATTTATATAAAGTGTAACAAAGTTGGCAATGTTTGTTAACAGAAAGAAAACAAATTGAAATGGTACTGGAACCTCGATGAGTTGGTGTTTTGGGTTGTATCATGTAGCAACCAAATAGAAACAGAAGTTGAAATCAAAGGATGGCGATTTGTGGTGTTCAGAGAGGGTTTTAAATGATGGTTTATGGTAGTTGTGTTTGCAGTTGAAGCTGAAAACGTACACATAGTAGCAGCAGGCGGGAACAATTTCAATTGCAGAAGTACTATAATTTCTGTTGAGGGTTTAGTTGTATGAATGAGTTAAACAGATAGAGACATATACAATTGCAGCTCTCATGTGGATTTTCTTGGGGTGTTCTTGGTAGTGATAGTGATAGTGATGATTAATTGATGGTGTTCGATCAGAGAAAGAAGAAAACAAAAAGGTACGTATATATCTAGTCTGTATGTGTATGTATATATCTTTATAAAAAAAATGAGAGTGAGAGTGAACTGGTGGCGAGTGTGTTGATGAATTGTTTTCTCTTCGTTTATAATTGCAGGTATATATCTAGGGGTATAACAAAGATAGATAGTGATAGATATAGATAGCTAACAGAAAGTGGATTAATAATTCATCATGTATCAATATTTAAAGAGAATGAGCTGGTTCACAGCAATTGAAGGATGTTAATGGAAATATTCGAGCCAGAAAAAAATAACAAAAGAATATAAAAGCAGAAAGAGATTGGAAACAGATTCGTACAATTAATTGTTATAACTGGCTAATGAATTCAGACAAGAAACAAAAATCAATAAGGTTTGATCATGATTGGAAAAAGATTCGTACGATTTATGATTTTGATATCTAACACATTTTGTTTTGTATCTCCGAATGGAGATCGATATGAATCAGATATAGTACAAATCATGAGCAGAAGATGAAGAATTTTGTAAACATTGATTGTGATAGGAAACAGAATACGTAATTGTGTATTTATCTAATGATACGCATATCCGCAGGAAAATGCGGATGCGCATCCAAAGCCCTAAACCTGACACAAAACTGTCATGTCAGAGATATGACACGGGTATAGCCGCACTCTATGCGCCTATGCCATCTGATGCGAGTTTCGTATACTTGCATAAGGGTCCAGTACATTCTAGAAGAATGTACGCTATAACAATTCGGATTCTTTTCCTTAAATAACGAAAGTTAGTTGGGACAAGATCACATTTAATTAGGGAAGAGATTCTACCGAAACCCTAATTCATGAGCCTATAAATACATAGCTCATAAACCCTAATACAGACATTAATTCGTTTACTCATACGTAAACCACAGTATACAAATCTCCATCATACGAATAAAGCTTCTTACAATCTTAAAGAATTTCAGGTATGTCTCGAACTATAAAACCTTCATGTCTTAGGGCCACTCAACCTCATATGCTAGGTTGTTGGTGGACTCTCGACTGGCCACCCTGTCGAAATCGAAATGATACCGATATGGGTTATCCACGACTACGCGTCGGAGGTTCGAATGTTGTTAGTCGTTAAACCCTATTATGCACTCAAGCATAGGTTCACCTTGACCTCGTGAAAATATGCTTGATCATTTGGCGCCATCCGTGGGACCGGTTATATGAAACAAAGAATATTGGAATTTATGTTGTATATGATTTATTATACGTATCTTTTTTCCATAAAACTTTTTTGTTTAACTAATCGGTCACTTTCAGGTTTTTAATTGTCAGCAAAAACGGCTGGAGGAGGTAAGAGTGCAAAAAACCAAGGGCGATCGAACTCTCCAGTAAGTCCATGGTTTCAAACACCTACGGCGACTGTTACGAATACACCGTCGATGCCACCAGCACCAACCAAGGGCGCATCAAAGCCTCCATCGACACCAAGTGTTGGAACAGGGCCGGTTACATTAGAAACTGTCCTGAATGAATCATCTAATGGATAGTGGCACACTCCTGATGGAAGTTTACTGGAAACAGAAACTAGCTTTAAACCATTCGAGGATCTGTCACCAAAAATTCTGAGCTTCGGTTCTCCAAGTGAAACGGTTCCACCAGGATTTAAAGTTAAAACTACCTGTGTAGGTACAATACCAATTATCACCTCAGTTGAACCCGAAACACCGATTGAAAGGGTCACTTTCAAGAAAGCTCAGGAAAGAATCAGGCAGATGGGTCTGAGAAATCCAGATGGTTCATACATCATGCTGACACCACAAAAAGGGTCAACGGCGTGTGCGTCTTCGCAACCAGTCCATACTGTTGCAAGCAATCAACATAGCGGGGCGCACTATGCCGCAGCCCAGTCAAATAGCTTCATATCTCAATTACAGCAAGTCGCGCCACCACACTTGGCACCCGCTTTCAATGAGCCAGTGGGGTACAAGAATTTATGAGCAATTGGTTCGCGGTGATGCAAGGGCAAAAAGCTAAGCAAAGCCTTGAGGTAGCTCCCACAACAGAAAAGTTTGTACCACACATCGCCAATCATCCCTTCACAGTCGCACCGGTGTTGCCTCTAACACTTGGAAGTTATGATGAGTTATCAGATCTGGATGACTTTTTACAAAAATTTGAAGGAACTGCAAGAACACACAGCTGGGGTGATGTAGTAGCATGCCATATGCTACCAACAATTCTGCAAGGAGTAGCAAGGGAATGGTTCAATAATTTGCCAGCCCAAAGCATTACAGGTTTTGCGGATTTGCGCTCAATATTTTTATTAAACTTTCACAATTTGCGCGCACGCAAAAGAACACATGTCGAATGTCACGACATAAAGCAGAAATCGAAAGAGAGCTTGGGAGAAATAATAGACAGATATACCAAGGAGGTGGCTAAAATACAAGGCTTACCAGAAAGTCAGAAGGTATCCGGCTTTATACATTGTATAGACACCGATAGACACCTGTCTTTATGGCAACAGTTACGGAGAAGAGTGCCAGAAACTTTCGTGGAAGCCGTAAAAGAAACGCATGATTACATGCGGGCACAAGAAGATATAAATGAAATGTCCCGTTCATATTGATTATAAACATTCCATATTAATTGATTTCGTCGCGAGGTTTTGACCTCTATATGAGACGTTTTTCAAAGACTGCATTCATTTTTAAAACAACCATAACCTTTATTTTATCGATAAAGGTTTCAAAAGCATTACGTAGATTATCAAATAATGATAATCTAAAATATACCGTTTACACACGACCATTACATAATGGTTTACAATAAAAATATATTACATCATAATAAGTTTCTTGAATGCAGTTTTTACACAATATCATACAAGCATGGACTCCAAATCTTGTCCTTATTTTAGTATGCAACAGCGGAAGCTCTTAATAATCACCTGAGAATAAACATGCTTAAAACGTCAATAAAAATATTGGTGAGTTATAGGTTTAACCTATATATTATCAAATCATAATAATAGACCACAAGATTTCATTTTTCCATAAATATACATCTCATATCAGGCATTTCTCAAACTGCATAGAGATAAAAATTCATTCATATGTTGAACACCTGGTAACCGATGTTAACTTAATGCATAGAATATCCCCAAAACAGAACCTCTCGTCTGTATATAATAATCTCGAAGTACTAAACCATTCATAACCTGAATGGGGGTTGTTAAGCCTAATAGATCAATCTTTAGGATTCGCGTCAATTAGGGGCCATTTCCCTAATTCTTAGGCTACCAGACTTGAAGGGCGATATTCGGTTTAATAATTCAACCATAGAATGTAGTTTCGCATACTTGTGTCTATTTTGTAAAACATTTATAAAACTGCATGTATTCTCATCCCAAAAATATTAGATTTTAAAAATGGGACTATAAATCACTTTCACAGATCTTCCTTCGTCGAAAATAAGACTTGGCCACTGGTCGATTCACGAACCTATAACAAATATGTACATATATATCAAAGTATGTTCAAAATATATTTACAACATTTTTATTACATTTTAATGATTTGAGTTTATTAAGTCAGCTGTCCTCGTTAGTAACCTACAACTAGTTGTCCACAGTTAGATGTACAGAAATAAATCGATATATATTATCTTGAATCAATCCACGACCCAGTGTATACACGTCTCAGGCTAGATCACAACTCAAAGTATATATATTTTTGAAATCAACCTCAACCCTGTATAGCTAACTCAAACATTACTGCATATAGAGTGTCTATGGTTGTTCCAAATAATATATATACATGGGTCGATATGATATGTCAAAACATTTGTATATGTGTCTATGGTATCCCAAGATTACATAATATATTAGAATATATGTATTATACAATATAAGTTAGCTAGGATATGATTAATATAGATTTGTTATAAAATTTTCGTAGCTACAACAAGTAAAATTTTTCAATTTTATTTTACCCATAACTTCTTCGTTTTAAATTCGTTTTAGTGAATCAAGTTGCTATGGTTTCATAATGAACTGTAATTTATGAAATAAACAGAAAAAATATAAGTTTATAGTCGGAAATACAGGTTACAAGTCATTTACTAAAGAGTTAGTCATTTCCGTCGAAAGAACGACATCTTGATGACCATTTTGAAAAACATACTTCCACTTTGTGTTTAACCATGATTTTTGGATATAGTATCATGTTCATATGAAATATCATTTTTCCAGAAAACAAACTTCCAATTCAAAGATTAAGATAGTTTTTAATTTTTTTTTACCCAAAACAGTCCCCGGTTTCACTACGACGGTGTATGTCCGGTTTTACGGTGTTCTTCGTGTTTCCAGGTTTTAAATCATTAAGTTAGCATATAATATAGATTTAGAACATGTGTTTAGTTTTCTTTAAAAGTCAAGTTAGAAGGATTAACTTTGTTTGAGAACAAGTTTAGAATTAACTAAACTATGTTCTAGTGATTACATGTTCAAATATTCGAATAAGAAAGTTTTATATGTATGAATCGAATGATGTTATGAACATCATTACTACCTTAAGTTTAGTAGGTAAACCTACTGGAAGTGACAAGAAATGATCTAGCTTCAAAGGATCTTGGATGGCTTAAAAGTTCTTGAAGTAGAATCATGACACGAAAAGAAGTTCAAGTAAGATTATCACTCGAATTAAGATAGTTATAGTTATAGGAATTGAATAAAAATTTGGATATGAGTATTACCTTGATTTAGAATGATATCTTACTGTAAACAACAAGGATTTCTTGAGGTTGGATGATCACTTTACAAGATTGTAAGTGAGCTAGTAAACTTGGAAGTATTCTTGATTTTATGAAACTAGAACTTGTAGAATTTATGAAGAAAACTTAGAACTTGAAGATGGAAATTGAGAGAGATTAACTAGATGAATAAAATTGAAGAATTAAAGTGTTTTTAGGTGTTTTTGGTCGTTGGTATACGGATTAGATATAAAGGATGTGTAATTTTGTTTTCATGTAAACAATTCATGAATAATTTATAATATTTTTGTAATTTTGTATAATCATTCATGCTAGTTGCCAAATGATAGTTCCCACATGTTTAATGACTCACATGGGCTGCTAAGGAGCTGATGATTGAGTGTATATACCAATAGTATATACATCTAGAAGCTGTGTATTGTACGAGTACGAATACGGGTGCATACGAGTAAAATTGTTGATGAAAATGAACGAGAATGTAATTGTAAGCATTTTTGTTAAGTAGATGTACTTTGATATGTGTCATGAAGTCTTTAAAAAGTGTATTAATACATCCTAATACACTACATGTATATACATTTTAACTGAGTCATTAAGTCACCGTTAGTCATTACATGTAAGTGTTGTTTTGAGACCTTTAAGTTAACGATCTTGTTAAATGTAATTAATCCATTGTTATTATACTTAAATGATATGTTAAATTATTATATTATCATGATATTATAATGTATGAATATATATTAATATGATATATATACATTAAAATGTCGTTACAACGATAATCGTTACATATATGCCTCGTTTCGAAATTCTTAAGTTAGTAGTCTTGTTTTACATATGTAGTTCATTGTTAACTGTCATAACCCGTCCTTAACCATAAGAACGTGTTAGATAACGTATGATTTCATTGCGAGGTATTGACCTCTATATGCGACATTTTTAAAAAGGAAAACTGCATATATTATACATTACAAACCAAACCATTATTTTTGTTACAAGCTTTAGACAATAAAAAGATGATTATCGTTTAACGATAATCTTCGACTTACAAACTTTACAAATGATAATAACAACACGATTTCTAGCATATTTTACAACACACGTCCTCGGATATGCAGTTTTATTTTTGACACAAATATGAGTACGCATGATCCTGCTTAGATTCAACATAATGCAGCGGAAGCTTTAATTATCACCTGAGAATAAACATGTTTAAAAACGTCAACATAAAGTTGGTGAGATATAGGTTTAGTGCGCAGCAATATATATATATAGACCACAAGATTTCGTATATAAACATTTCAATAAAAATATTCTAAGTGGTTGAGCACTTGGTAGCCATACTTAACATTTTCACGTCGCATATTCCCTTTAATATGAAATCTTACTACACCGTACCAAGTGTAGTCTCAAAACGAAGTACTGTGCAACCGTTGAATACTGGTCGTCCAGTCCGGTTGGGGTTGTCAGGCCCGATAGATCTATCAACAGGATTCGCGTTTACATTACCGCTGTAAATATTAGTTACCAAGCTACAGGGAAGTATGCCAGTGGTACAACTCAACGTAGAATATATTTTTCAGTTACTTGTGTCCATAATGTAAAACATAAAATACATGTATTCTCATCCCGAAATATTTAGAGTTTAAAAGTGGGACTATATACTCACTCTTGTCTTGATGATATATATATTTTGACTCGGTCTTCCGGTTGATATCACGAACCTATCCATATATAATATATCAATATGTTTTCATTTTAAAACAAACGTTATATATATATATACTTGTTATACTTTTAATATTTTGAATATTTCCTTAGTCCGTAGTTAGCAGTTCGTTGTTAGTAATTCAATTTTAATGGTTCATTTTTAGATGTTTAATATACCCGCAATGAAATAAATAAAACCCCCAACGAAATAAATAAAACCCCATCGTATATGTATTGGTCGAGATTAATCTTGACCCATGGTACCGGTGTTGTCAAATGACGTGTTGCGTACATAAAGTACCGGTGTTGTCAAATGACGTGTTGCGTACAATCATGGGATCTTATGATTAATCTTCTCGTGTTGTTTACGGGTGATCCTGAACCATATAAAATTGAATTATAAGTACATATATATAAAATATCATGTTATCTTAGAAATATGTGATTTATATCATTTTTTTCCAATTGATCCCGTAGTTGAAATGATCTAGGATAACCAATTTTGTTTCGGTCATAGTTTCTTCGTTACAAATCCGTTTTCGTTGATTCAAATTGCCATCTTCTTGGATCGAGTTCTTCTTTAAGACTATGAACTGTAAATACCTTGGTTTGTATTCAAAATCATACGGCATAAGTGAAACATTAGTGAAACATATGAAGTTAAACATTTTTGTTACAACAAAATCATTTAATGACCATTTTTCTAAAAATACTTATACTTTGAAAAACCAAGTTTTACCTTGTTAAATTAGCATATACATAAGTTATATTACAGGTCTTGAAGTATTTTAAAAGTTAAGTTAGAAGGATCTATTTAGTTTGCAAACAAGTTTGAAAACATTCAAACTATGTTCTTGTTGTTAAACTTTTGTACCACAAAATAAGATAGCTATATATATATGAATCGAATAAGGTTATGAACATAGATTCTACCTCAAGTTCCTTGGATAAGTTTGCTGTAAAAGAGGAGTAAGAAGCTAGAATCAAAAGGGTGATAGAAGTGGATGAAAGATTGGAAGTAAGTTGGTGTTCTTGGAGGGTTTTCTTGAAGTGTTTTTGTATGGTTTTTGTATGGTGTTTTAGTATGGTTTTTGAAGCTAGATCTTTATGGAACTTTGCTGGATTGTTATGGAGTTTAGAGAGTAAGAAAGAGTGTGTGTTTTTAGTTAAGAGATTGAAGTAAAAATGAATCAAAAATGATGATACATATATACTCCTAAAAATGTGATCTTTAAGGATAACATGACAAAATTTTAGTTTGTATTTTTGTAATTAGTCAAGTAATCATCCAAAAGTAATTACCTAGCTCTAAGGGCATGAATAATGGCTGGTTAGGTGGTGATTTTGATGTGTATTTACTATTAGTAAATACGTATAGGAGCTAGGTATGATACGAGTACAAATACTCTAGGTATACGTATAGAAATTTTGTGAAAAATGAAATGAGGATTCAAATATAGCTATCTTTTGTGAATACACTTATATGATTTTATGTATTTAAGTTCTTAAAAGTGATTAAATACATTACTTATACAATATATGTATAAACATTATATGTCTTAAGTATTTATGTCAAATAACGTTACGTATAGTTATCGTTTTGAAAACTTAAGTTAGTAGTTTCAAAATACACATATAACTTGTTGTTATTAATATAAAATGAGGTATTAAAACATTCCTTAATCATGTTAAATATATATATATACATATATATACACAAACGTATAATTATCATATATTGTATGGTTCGTGATATCATCGGTCAAACTAGACGGTCAAACGTTGTGTAAAACTCTTTTCGGAAATATCAGTCTCGACAATTTGGATTGCTTATCATGTTGGCAAGGTTTAATTTATGTAAATATTAATCTTATAAGTATAGAATGATCGAAAAAGTGCGGGTCGTTACATTACCTCCCCGTTAAATAAATTTCGTCCCGAAATTTTAAAATTGTACCTATTTTGCGTTATCGAGAAACAAGTGCGGATACTTTCGTTTCATCTGATCCTCTCGTTCCCAAGTAAACTCAGGACCTCTTCTAGCATTCCAACGAACCTTAACAATCGGTATATTGCTCTGTTTGAGTTGTTTAACTTCACGGTCCATGATTTCGATTGGTTCTTCGACGAATTGTAGTTTCTCGTCGACATGGATTTCTTCAAGAGGAATGGTAAGGTCTTCCTTTGCAAGACACTTCTTAAGGTTCGAGATGTGAAAGGTATTATGTACTCCGGCGAGTTGTTGCGGTAACTCGAGTCGATAAGCTACCGGTCCAATGCGTTCGATGATCTTGAACGGGCCTACGTACCTTGGGTTCAGTTTACCCCTTTTTCCGAAGCGTATTACACCTTTCCAAGGTGACACCTTTAGCATAACCATGTCCCCAACCTGAAACTCTAATGGTTTCCTTCGAACATCGGCGTAGCTCTTTTGGCGACTACGGGATGTTTTCAATCTCTCCTTGATTTGTACTATCTTCTCGGTCGTTTCGTGTATGATCTCGGGACCAGTTAAATGTCGATCTCCTACTTCATTCCAACAGATAGGAGATCTACACTTCCTTCCGTACAATGCTTCGAATGGCGCAGCTCCAATGCTTGCATGATAACTATTATTATACGAGAATTCTGCTAACGGTAGATATTTATCCCATCCGTTTCCAAAATCGATCACACATGCCCTGAGCATGTCTTCGAGAGTCTGAATCGTTCTCTCACTCTGTCCATCGGTTTGTGGATGATATGCGGTACTCATATCCAACCGAGTTCCTAGTGCCTCCTGTAGTGATTGCCAGAATTTTGAGGTAAATCTACTATCACGATCGGATATAATGGAAATAGGTATTCCATGCCTTGAAACAACTTCCTTTATATACAATCGTAATAGTTTCTCCATTCTATCCGTTTCCTTTATAGGCAAGAAATGTGCAGACTTGGTGAGACGATCAACAATCACCCAAATGGTGTCGTATCCCCAGGCAGTCTTTGGTAACTTCGTGATGAAATCCATGGTAATACCGTCCCATTTCCATTCTGGAATTTCTGGTTGTTGAAGTAACCCTGACGGCTTCTGGTGTTCTGCTTTAACCTTGGAACAAGTTAAACACTCCCCAACATATGTTGCAACGTCTGTTTTTAAATTAGGCCACCAATAATGCGTCTTAAGATCTTGGTACATCTTTCCAACTCCAGGATGTATCGAATATCTTGTCTTATGTGCCTCGTTCAATATCAACTTCCTTAATCCACCCAACTTCGGTACCCAAATACGATTTGCAAAATATCGAATTCCATCTTCCCGCATAACGAGTTGCTTCTCATACTTCTTCATTATTTCATTCTTTATGTTTTCTTCATTAAGTGCTTCTCGTTGAACTTCTTTGATTTGTGAGTTGAGGTTCATGCGAATTTTTATATTCATTGCTCGAACTCGAATTGGTTCTCGTTCTTTTCTGCTTAAAGCATCAGCCACCACGTTCGCCTTTCCGGGATGATAACGAATTTCACAATCATAGTCGTTTATTAACTCGACCCACCTACGTTGCCTCATGTTCAATTGTTTCTGATCAAAAATATGTTGAAGGCTTTTATGATCAGTAAACACAGTGAATTTAACCCCATACAAGTAGTGTCTCCACATCTTCAATGCAAACACGACTGCTCCCAATTCTAGATCATGCGTCGTATAATTTCGCTCGTGAATCTTCAATTGTCGGGATGCGAATGCAATAACTTTCTTCCGTTGCATAAGAACACAACCAAAACCTTGTCGCGAAGCGTCACAATATATTTCAAAATCATCGTTCCCTTCTGGTAACGATAAAATAGGCGCCGTAGTTAACTTCTTCTTCAGTATTTGAAATGCGTTCTCCTGCTCCGAGGTCCATTCATATTTCTTCCCTTTTTGCGTTAATGCTGTCAACGGCTTAGCTATTCGGGAAAAATCTTGAATAAACCTTCTATAATAACCGGCTAAACCCAAAAATTGACGTATCTGCGTTGGTGTCTTAGGAGTCTCCCATTTTTCAATAGCTTCAGTTTTTGCTGGATCAACCTGAATTCCTTCGCTATTAACAACATGGCCAAGAAATTGCACTTCTTTCAACCAGAAAGCACACTTAGAAAATTTAGCATAAAGTTGTTCTTTTCTCAACAACTCCAGTATCAACCTTAAATGCTCTTCATGCTCTTGCTCACTCTTGGAATAGATAAGAATATCATCAATGAAAACGATAACAAACTTATCTAAATACGGACTACAAACTCGATTCATGAGGTCCATGAATACAGCTGGCGCATTCGTCAATCCAAACGGCATAACCAAAAATTCGTAATGACCATAACGTGTCCGAAAAGCAGTTTTCGGAATGTCCTCTTCTTTGACGCGTAGTTGATGATAGCCCGATCTTAAGTCGATTTTTGAATAAACACATGATCCTTGCAATTGATCAAATAAGTCATCAATTCTCGGTAGTGGATACCGATTCTTGATAGTTAACTTATTTAATTCACGATAGTCTATACACATCCTAAAAGATCCATCTTTCTTCTTAACAAACAAAATTGGAGCTCCCCACGGTGAAGTACTCGGTCGTATGAATCCACGGTCCAGTAATTCTTTTAACTGACTTTGAAGTTCTTTTAACTCGGACGGTGCAAGTCTATATGGAGCACGAGCCACTGGTGCAGCTCCTGGTACTAAATCTATTTGAAATTCTACCGATCTAAATGGAGGTAATCCCGGCAATTCTTCCGGAAAAACTTCAGGAAAATCTCTTGCCACAGGCACGTCATTGATGCACTTCTCTTCCTTTTCGACTTTATTAACATGTGCTAAAATAGCGTAACATCCCTTTTCTAAACACTTTTTGGCTTTCAAACAGCTAATGAGTTTTAGCTTTGAATCACCCTTCTCTCCGTAAATCATCACCGGCATTTTATCCTTACCAGGAATACGAATTGCCTTCTTGGCACAAACAACTTCCGCTCCTACTTTGGACATCCAGTCCATGCCGACTATTACATCAAAACTTCCTAATTCTACGGGTATCAAATCAATCTTAAATGTTTCTCCGGCTAAATTTATCTTACAATCACGACAAATTTTATCGGCTTTAATTAGTTTACCATTAGCTAACTCAATCATGTACTTAGCATCTAGAGGTAATGATGAACAATTCAATTTAGTGTAAAAATTTATACACACGTAACTTCTATCGGCGCCAGTATCAAATAAAATAGATGCTGATAAGTTATTAATGGTAAACGTACCCGTAACAAGCTCCGGGTCTTCTCGTGCCTCTCTAGCATTAATAACAAACGCTCTTCCACGTGCAGGTCCGCCATTCTGATTCGGGCACTGGCTCTTATAATGACCTTGTTTTCCACACCCAAAACAAGTAATGTTAGCCAAAGCAGTTCTATTTGCGTTGGTGGCAGGAGTCTTGTTACCATTTGCATTTGTAACGAGAGCCTTACAATCTTCAGCAAGATGTCCCTGTCGATTGCATTTGGTGCACAACACACTACAGTAACCAAAGTGATGTTTGTGACAACGGTTGCATAAAGGACTTTGTCCTTTGTAACCAAAGCCTGAACCGCTACCCGCACCTTTCGGGGTTTCTGGTTTCTTAAAAGATTGCTGTTGGTAATCTCGATCATAATTTCCGTTCCACTTCCTTTTGTTACTTGATACCTTCACCTCAGTAGTGAATGCTTTCTTATCCAGAATAACCTGATCCATTAACTCGTTCGCCATGGTTATAGCTTCATGAATTGTCTTAGGTTTCGACGCCGTAACGTTTGCCTTGACCTTCTTGGGCAAACCACCTTTGTACATTTCAATCTTCCGTGCTTCGGTTGGAACCAATTCAGGACATAGTAAAACCAATTCCATGAATCGCTGATTGTAGTTGGTGATTTCAGTACCAACCACCTTCAAACTTCGTAACTCATCTTCTAACTTAATAACCTCATTCCTTGGACAATACTCGGTGATTATCATTGCTTTGAATTCTTCCCATGGAGTATCATAAGCTACATCTCCTCCTACCGCCTTCACATAATTCTTCCACCATGTGAGTGCACTATCTTGTAAAGTGCACGATGCAAACTTGGTCATGTCTTTTTCATCACAACCACTGATTTTGAACACCGTCTCCATCTTTTCTATCCATCGGGTTAAACCGATCGGTCCTTCCGTTCCACTGAATGATGAGGGCTTGCAAGCTTGAAACGTCTTGTAGGAGCATCCTACACGAGGATTTGGGTTAACTGCAGCAGCTCTTGCAGCCTCAACCCATAACATTCTGTCGTTCACTCGCTGGTTGATGAGTTCCCGAGTTCTTGTTCCGTCATTCGATTCAATCGCGCCATTTCCTAATGAAAGAAAATAATTATTCACATGGAATATTATAGATGTAGTGTGTATTTATAGTACATTTATAGCTTGTTAATAATATGAACCAGGTATTATTATAAAAGCCTTTTCTTCTTATTAGCGTTTTATAATTATATCTAGGGTAGTACCTACCCGTTAATGTTCATACTTAATAGCTTAGTACAGAACCAATTACTACAATCTAATTAATACTTAACCATGGAAAATTATTGCATTTCATACTTCGCTATTTTACATATGCTTACATCAAACTTTAAACAAACCACACTAATAATATTATACAAAACATTATGTGATTCCATGGTTTAATACGGCAGCGCATCATTTGGTCTATTTCCCAAAACATTTATGTCCAGGGAATCCCCCAACGCGAATCCTAGCTGTCTCCCTACGTTTTGGCTGAGGTGCCGAAGAACTAGATGCGGGGATAGCACTAATAGGAATAGCGGGGATAGGGGTGGTAGTGTTGAGTGGAATTGGTGCCACTTCATTCTCATTAAACTCGGGATTTGGATTTTCTAATTCATTAGCCTTTCGTTTCTTTCCTAGTTCGAACTCGTCTTTTGTAATTTCCTGTATTTCTTCCTCGGGTTCACTTTCCTCCTCGGGTTCACTTTCCTCCTCGGGTTCACTTTCCTCCTCGGGTTCACTTTCCGATATTTCTATAGTTGGTTCATCCGGAAATTGTGAGTCTTCCCCAAAAATACCACTTTCGTCATCGGATATGTTAATGACTGAAACACAATCTGAAGGTTCTGATTCGGAGTCGCTGAATATGATAATAAGTTTCGAGCCCGACATCTATCACACAACAACTAACCCATTAGTACTTACATAATATTTACACATAAATTTTAACCAACAGTGATAAGCAATGGTTTTTTTTTTTTTTTAAAATCAGACCCGGTCAAAGTCCAGACTTTACTAATGTATCCTAACGACTTCTTGGTTAGACACACTAATGCAAACCTGGTTCGCTAAGACCAACGCTCTGATACCACATGTCATAACCCGTCCTTAACCATAAGAACGTGTTAGATAACGTATGATTTCATTGCGAGGTATTGACCTCTATATGCGACATTTTTAAAAAGGAAAACTGCATATATTATACATTACAAACCAAACCATTATTTTTGTTACAAGCTTTAGACAATAAAAAGATGATTATCGTTTAACGATAATCTTCGACTTACAAACTTTACAAATGATAATAACAACACGATTTCTAGCATATTTTACAACACACGTCCTCGGATATGCAGTTTTATTTTTGACACAAATATGAGTACGCATGATCCTGCTTAGATTCAACATAATGCAGCGGAAGCTTTAATTATCACCTGAGAATAAACATGTTTAAAAACGTCAACATAAAGTTGGTGAGATATAGGTTTAGTGCGCAGCAATATATATATATAGACCACAAGATTTCGTATATAAACATTTCAATAAAAATATTCTAAGTGGTTGAGCACTTGGTAGCCATACTTAACATTTTCACGTCGCATATTCCCTTTAATATGAAATCTTACTACACCGTACCAAGTGTAGTCTCAAAACGAAGTACTGTGCAACCGTTGAATACTGGTCGTCCAGTCCGGTTGGGGTTGTCAGGCCCGATAGATCTATCAACAGGATTCGCGTTTACATTACCGCTGTAAATATTAGTTACCAAGCTACAGGGAAGTATGCCAGTGGTACAACTCAACGTAGAATATATTTTTCAGTTACTTGTGTCCATAATGTAAAACATAAAATACATGTATTCTCATCCCGAAATATTTAGAGTTTAAAAGTGGGACTATATACTCACTCTTGTCTTGATGATATATATATTTTGACTCGGTCTTCCGGTTGATATCACGAACCTATCCATATATAATATATCAATATGTTTTCATTTTAAAACAAACGTTATATATATATATATACTTGTTATACTTTTAATATTTTGAATATTTCCTTAGTCCGTAGTTAGCAGTTCGTTGTTAGTAATTCAATTTTAATGGTTCATTTTTAGATGTTTAATATACCCGCAATGAAATAAATAAAACCCCCAACGAAATAAATAAAACCCCATCGTATATGTATTGGTCGAGATTAATCTTGACCCATGGTACCGGTGTTGTCAAATGACGTGTTGCGTACATAAAGTACCGGTGTTGTCAAATGACGTGTTGCGTACAATCATGGGATCTTATGATTAATCTTCTCGTGTTGTTTACGGGTGATCCTGAACCATATAAAATTGAATTATAAGTACATATATATAAAATATCATGTTATCTTAGAAATATGTGATTTATATCATTTTTTTCCAATTGATCCCGTAGTTGAAATGATCTAGGATAACCAATTTTGTTTCGGTCATAGTTTCTTCGTTACAAATCCGTTTTCGTTGATTCAAATTGCCATCTTCTTGGATCGAGTTCTTCTTTAAGACTATGAACTGTAAATACCTTGGTTTGTATTCAAAATCATACAGCATAAGTGAAACATTAGTGAAACATATGAAGTTAAACATTTTTGTTACAACAAAATCATTTAATGACCATTTTTCTAAAAATACTTATACTTTGAAAAACCAAGTTTTACCTTGTTAAATTAGCATATACATAAGTTATATTACAGGTCTTGAAGTATTTTAAAAGTTAAGTTAGAAGGATCTATTTAGTTTGCAAACAAGTTTGAAAACATTCAAACTATGTTCTTGTTGTTAAACTTTTGTACCACAAAATAAGATAGCTATATATATATGAATCGAATAAGGTTATGAACATAGATTCTACCTCAAGTTCCTTGGATAAGTTTGCTGTAAAAGAGGAGTAAGAAGCTAGAATCAAAAGGGTGATAGAAGTGGATGAAAGATTGGAAGTAAGTTGGTGTTCTTGGAGGGTTTTCTTGAAGTGTTTTTGTATGGTTTTTGTATGGTGTTTTAGTATGGTTTTTGAAGCTAGATCTTTATGGAACTTTGCTGGATTGTTATGGAGTTTAGAGAGTAAGAAAGAGTGTGTGTTTTTAGTTAAGAGATTGAAGTAAAAATGAATCAAAAATGATGATACATATATACTCCTAAAAATGTGATCTTTAAGGATAACATGACAAAATTTTAGTTTGTATTTTTGTAATTAGTCAAGTAATCATCCAAAAGTAATTACCTAGCTCTAAGGGCATGAATAATGGCTGGTTAGGTGGTGATTTTGATGTGTATTTACTATTAGTAAATACGTATAGGAGCTAGGTATGATACGAGTACAAATACTCTAGGTATACGTATAGAAATTTTGTGAAAAATGAAATGAGGATTCAAATATAGCTATCTTTTGTGAATACACTTATATGATTTTATGTATTTAAGTTCTTAAAAGTGATTAAATACATTACTTATACAATATATGTATAAACATTATATGTCTTAAGTATTTATGTCAAATAACGTTACGTATAGTTATCGTTTTGAAAACTTAAGTTAGTAGTTTCAAAATACACATATAACTTGTTGTTATTAATATAAAATGAGGTATTAAAACATTCCTTAATCATGTTAAATATATATATATACATATATATACACAAACGTATAATTATCATATATTGTATGGTTCGTGATATCATCGGTCAAACTAGACGGTCAAACGTTGTGTAAAACTCTTTTCGGAAATATCAGTCTCGACAATTTGGATTGCTTATCATGTTGGCAAGGTTTAATTTATGTAAATATTAATCTTATAAGTATAGAATGATCGAAAAAGTGCGGGTCGTTACATTAACACACTTAATGATATACTTAATTATCATTTTATCATGTTAAACATAGTGTATCAACATCTTAATATGATTCATATGTATTTAGTAAGACTTTGTTATAACGATAATCGTTATATATATCGTTTCGAGTTTCTTAATTCAATAGACTCATTTTTATGTATATCACTCATTGTTAATATACTTAATGAGATACTTAATTATCATAATCTCATGTTAACCATATATATATCCATATATATATATATCATCATGCAGTTTTTACAAATTCTTAACGTTCGTGAATCACCGATCAACTTGGGTGGTCAATTGTCTATATGAAGCACATTTCAAATAATCAAGTCTTAAAAAGTTTGATTGCTTAACATGTTAGAAACATTTAATCATATAAATATAGTTTTCATTTAATATATAACATGGAAAAGTTCGGGTCACTACAGTACCTACCCGTTAATTAAATTTCGTCCCGTAATTTTAAGCAGTTGGAGGTGTTGACGCATCTTCTGGAAATAGGTGCGGGATTTTCTTCTTCATCTGATCTTTACGCTCCCAGGTGAACTCGGGTCCTCTACGAGCATTCCATCGAACCTTAACAATTGGTATCTTGTTTTGCTTAAGTCTTTAAACCTCACGATCCATTATTTCGACGGGTTCTTCAATGAATTGAAGTTTTTCGTTGATTTGGATTTCGTCTAACGGAATAGTGAGATTTTTTTAGCAAAACATTTTTTCAAATTCGAGATGTGGAAAGTGTTATGTACAGCCGCGAGTTGTTGAGGTAACTCAAGTCGGTAAGCTACTGTTCCGACACGATCTATAATCTTGAATGGCCCGATGTATCTTGGATTTAGTTTCCCCCGTTTACCAAATCGAACAAGACCTTTCCAAGGTGAAACCTTAAGCATGACCTCTCCAATTTCAAATTCTATATCTTTTCTTTTAATGTCCGCGTAGCTCTTTTGTCGACTTTGGGCGGTTTTCAACCGTTGTAGAATTTGGATGATCTTCTCGGTAGTTTCTTGAATTATCTCCGGACCCGTAATCTGTCTATCCCCAACTTCACTCCAACAAATCGGAGACCTGCACTTTCTACCATAAAGTGCCTCAAATGGTGACATCTCAATACTCGAGTGGTAACTGTTGTTGTAGGAAAACTCTGCTAATGGTATGTGTCGATCCTAACTATTTCCAAAATCAATAACACATGCTCGTAGCATGTCTTCAGGCGTTTGTATCGTCCTTTCGCTCTGCCCATCAGTTTGTGGATGATAGGCAGTACTCATGTCTAGACGAGTCCCTAATGCTTGTTGCAACGTCTGCCAGAATCTTGAAACAAATCTGCCATCCCTATCAGAGATAATAGAGACTGGTATTCCATGTCTGAAGACCCAGTATAGTCGTGCCAACTTCTCCATTTTATCATCTTCTCTCATTGGCAGAAAGTGTGCTGACTTGGTGAGACGATCGACTATTACCCAAATAGTATCATAACCACTTGCAGTCCTTGGCAATTTAGTAATAAAATCCATGGTAATGTTTTCCCATTTCCATTCCGGGATTTCAGGTTGTTGAAGTAGACCTGATGGTTTCTGATGCTCAGCTTTGACCTTGAAACACGTCAAACATTCTCCTACGTATGTAGCAATGTCGGCTTTCATACCCAGCCACCAAAAGTGTTTCTTGAGATCTTTGTACATCTTCCTCGCTCCGGGATGTATTGAATATCTGGTCTTATGTGCTTCCTTAAGTACCTTTCCTCTCACATCTCCAAACTTTGGTACCCAAATTCTTTCATCCCTATATCGGGTTCCGTCTTCCCGAATATTAAGATGTTTCTCCGATCCTCTGGGTATTTCATTATTCAAATTCCCTTCTTTTACAACTCCCTGTTGCGTCTCCTTTATTTGAGTAGTAAGGTTCGTACGAATAATTATATTCATAGCTTTTACCCGTATAGGTTCTCTGTCCTTTCTACTCAAAGCGTCGGCTACCACATTCGCCTTTCCCGGGTGGTAACGAATCTCGAAATCGCAATCATTCAATAACTCAATCCACCTACACTGCCTCATGTTCAGTTGTTTCTGATTAAATATGTGTTGAAGACTTTTGTGGTCGGTATATATAATACTTTTGACCCCATATAAATAGTGCCTCCAAGTCTTTAATGCAAAAACAACAGCGCCTAATTCCAAATCTTGTGTCGTATAATTTTGCTCATGAATCTTCAATTGTCTAGACGCATAAGCAATTACCTTCGTTCGTTGCATTAATACACAACCGAGGCCTTGCTTTGAGGCGTCACAATATATCACAAAATCATCATTCCCTTCAGGCAATGACAATATAGGTGCCGTAGTTAACTTTTTCTTCAACAATTGAAACGCTTTTTCTTGTTCATCCTTCCATTCAAATTTCTTCCCTTTATGCGTTAATGCAGTCAAGGGTTTTGCTATTTTGGAAAAATCTTGGATGAATCTTCTGTAGTAACTAGCCAGTCCTAAAAATTGGCGTATATGCTTTGGAGTTTTAGGGGTTTCCCACTTTTCAACGGTCTCAATCTTTGCCGGATCCACCTGAATACCTTCTTTATTCACTATGTGACCGAGGAATTGAACTTCTTCCAACCAAAATGCACACTTTGAAAACTTAGCTTACAGTTTTTCTTTCCTCAATAACTCTAGAACTTTTCTCAAATGTTCTTCGTGCTCTTGATCATTATTTGAGTAGATAAGTATGTCATCAATGAAAACAATGACAAACTTGTCAAGATATGGCCCACACACACGATTCATGAGGTCCATGAACACAGCTGGTGCGTTAGTCAATCCAAACAACATAACCATAAACTTTTAATGACCGTAACGCGTTCTGAAAGCAGCCTTCGGAATATCATCCTCCTTCACCCGCATTTGATGATACCCAGAACGTAAATCAATCTTCGAATAAACTGATGAGCCTTGTAATTGATCAAATAAGTCGTCGATTCTCGGTAGTGGGTAACGGTTCTTGATGGTAAGTTTGTTCAACTCTCGGTAGTCGATACACAACCTGAATGTACCATCCTTCTTTTTGACAAACAAAACAGAAGCTCCCCATGGTGATGTACTTGGTCGTATAAAACCACGCTCTAGAAGTTCTTGTAATTGGCTTTGAAGTTCCTTCATTTCGCTGGGTGCGAGTTTGTATGGAGCACGAGCTATCAGTGTAGCTCCTGGTACAAGATCTATTTGAAATTCAACGGATCGGTGTGGAGGTAATCCCGGTAATTCTTTCGGAAATACATCGGAAAATTCTTTTGCGACGGAAACATCATTGATGCTCTTTTCTTCAGTTTGTACTTTCTCGACGTGTGCTAGAACATCATAGCAACCCTTTCTTATTAACTTTTGCGCCTTCAAATTACTAATAAGATTTAGCTTCGTGTTGCTCTTTTCTCCGTACACCATTAAGGGTTTTCCTTCTTCTCGTACAATGCGAATTGCATTTTTGTAACATACGATCTCTGCTTTCACCTCTTTCAACCAGTCCATGCTGATTATCACATCAAAACTCCCTAACTCTACTGGTATCAAATCAATCTTAAACGTTTCGCTACCCAGTTTAATTTCTCGATTCCGACATATATTATCTGCTACAATTAATTTACCGTTTGCTAATTCTAGTATAAACTTATTATCCAAAGGCTTCAATGGACAACTTAATTTAGCACAAAAATCCTTACTCATATAGCTTCTATTCGCACCCGAATCAAATAAAACATAAGCAGATGTATTGTCAATAAGAAATGTACCCGTAACAAGCTCCGAGTCTTCCTGCGCTTCAATCGCATTAATGTTGAAGACTCTTCCTTGGCCTTGCCCATTATTATCCCCTGATTTAGACACATATTTTTGTAATGGCCCTTCTTCCCGCATCCGAAATAGGTAATGTCGGCATAACTTCTTCCGGCATTATTTGTTCCCTTAGATATTGATCCGTAGATTTCGCACTTTGTCGCACCATGGCCCTTTCTATTACACTTAGTACACACTACTGTACAGAGCCCAGTTGGATGGTATCCTTCACATCTCTGGCAGAATTTCTGCCTCTTGTTGTTATTGTTGGGATTGTTGTTGTTGCGGTTGTTATTGTTGTTGAAACGGTTGTTGTAGTTGTTGCTGGGGTGGTTGTTGTTGTTGTCTTTGTTGTTGCGAAAATTGGTGCGATTGTAGTTATGATTGTTGGGTTGATTATTGAAATTGTGACCCTTGTCACTGGTTTCTTCGCATTTCCTCTTGACTTGTTTCGTATTGGCTTCTTCGGCTGCCTGTTCTTTAATCCTTTCCTCAATTTGATTTATAAGTTTATTAGCCATTCCACTTGCCTTTTGTATGGAGGCGGGCTCGTGTGAACTTATATCCTCTTGGATCCTTTCCGGTAACCCTTTTACAAATACGTCGATTTTCTCTTCTTCATCTTCGAACGCTCCCAGACACAATAGGCACAACTCTGTGAATCGTCGTTCGTACGTGGAAATATCAAACCCTTGTGTTCGTAACCCTCTAAGCTCTACCTTGAGCTTATTGACCTCGTTTCCGGGACGGTACTGCTAGTTCATTAATTGTTTGAATGCTGACCACGGTAGTGCGTAAGCAGCATCTTGTCCCACCTGTTCTAGATAAGTGTTCCACCATGTTAACGCAGTACCCGTGAAGGTATGCGTAGCATACTTTACTTTGTCTTCTTCAGTGCACTTACTTATGGCAAACAACGATTCAACCTTCTCAGTCCACCGTTTTAATCTGATTGGACCCTCGGTTCCATCGAATTCCAAAGGTTTACAGGTAGTGAATTCTATATAGGAGCATCCTACACGAGTTCTCGTGGCGTTAGTTCCATTACTGGATTCAGAGTTATTGTTATTTTGCATCGCAACCTGTACTGCGACTATGTTTGCTGTAAGGAAAGCACGGAAGTCTTCCTCGCTCATGTTCAAATTCTGACGAGTCGTCGGTGCCATTTCCTTCAAAAATAGCCCAAAGGAATTAAGTTAATCATATAGAATATTAAGAGTAGTCAATAGTATTTCGTAGCATAATATGAACTCATTTATAAAAGCTTTTTCTTCATATTAGCATTTTATAGTTTTAATTCGGGTAGTACCTACCCGTTAAGATCATACTTAGTAGCTAATATACCATTTAACTACTACAATTCTATATAAAAAACTGATTATAATAATATTTCGCCTTCAAACTTTTATACAATATTTTGCAAACATACAATACCGCTATAATACATAAAGCATGAAATATAGCACACAATAACTTTGATACAAAAAAGTTGTGACAACAATCCTGGTTAATACGCAAGTTGTTCAGCAAAGGCAATAAAAACACGTAATTCATAAGTCCAGAAACAAGTCATGCATTCTGGTTTTACTAAGACTACTTCCCATCCTTGATCTTGTGGAACATAACCGTTGTGGACGTTGACAAGACATCATGTTGTAACGTCTCAAAGGGACGAGGGTTTCGTAATGCCCAACGGATTTATCCGTAGGGAAGTACTCGCTCTTCTTTACCTTATGAAACTGTTATATATATACCTTATATGCATTAAAAGACTAAGTGTGGGATAAAACCCATACAACATTAAAACATTTTAAAACCAATATTCGTCCAAAAGCTTATTTGAAAAACAAGTGTGGGATTCCTAACAATCGTTTCTATATAACCGTATATCTCGGTATACTTAATTAGCATTATTAAAATGGTCGTTAGGAATAACACATGAACATTAGGGACAATGTTATTTTTAAAGTGTGGGATATAGGTATATTAAACTTTAGTATTCTTCAAATCCTCAAGTAAAATACCGTAAAAATTTAAAATATTTGTTTTAATCTTGAAAATTAACGGTGTCAAAAGTACTTTTTCTTAAATAACTTTTTAGAAGATTATTGACTTCATCATTTATGCGGCGTAAATAAATAAAATGTTAGGATTATTTTTACTATTAGAAAAGAATTTTCAAGGAAATCGCATGACTGGGTATATACAACCCAATCTTTACAAAGTGAGGCTTTACTAGACCAAGCATAACATCCATAATGCTTCACCCAAATAAAGAGTGTATTTCGATGTCTGTATTTTGAATTAGAATTTGTTCAGGATATACTTTTCGACACCACATTTTAAGTAGATCACCTAGTGATTTAGGTACCCTGTCTAAACTTTGAAAGTTCTGAGTAAAAGGTTACTAACATCATCCGCCCACTTCATCCATTTCCGCCAAAAACCAAAATCCCCCACTTTCTGATGAATCCTTTGGAAAATCGAATTCATATAACAAACATTTAAAAAAGGAGTATCCTCCATGGAAACTCCCTCTACTATATAGTGTTCAAGCTGCCTCGTTAAAAATATATATATATATATATATTCCATACTAAGGCCAACTGGTCTGGGATTAGCTAATCAACGTTTGCTACATGGGTCGAGGAAGTTACGACTTTAAAACTTAGTAGAAGAATACTACTATTACAAGCAGCTAGTTTAAAATGAAGTGTGAAGACTGAAGAAGATCGAAAGAACTCTAGATAGACTAAGTTCTACTTAGTACGCATCATATCGAAAAGATCCCTAAAAACTTCCTTAAATCCTCAACCTTCATAATATACCATCATAAATAAAGCTATATATAAAGCTATCCATTATAAGAAAATTACCCTAGAACTTTACCCACTAAAGTTCTAATCTAAAAAACCCATTCTGTTTTCTTCGCCGAAAAACTGAATATATAAATTTGACAGACAAATATTCACCAGATCGTATCAAATCTACAGTCCATTACCTTTATATGATAATTTTCAATATTTAGACATTGTACCACCTTAAGTGGTGGAGTTACGATTCCTGACCAAGCCTGTGACGATAAATGCACACATGACTGGATAATCGAGAGCACCCCAAAAATTAGAATAGGTTACCCTAAACACTTGAGTGATGAGTGACCACTGGTGAGATTAACTTAGTCATGTATATTCTACGCTTGCGATATTTGTAAAGAAAGATAAGAAAATTCCTTTTTAAATTTAAAAATATGAAATCATATTATCTGTTTTATAAAACATAAAGAAATGAATGCAATAGTCTTCTAAATTTTTATTTACTTGAAAGTATGATCGACGTTTTGCTTGAGGACAAGCAAAGTCTAAGTGTGGGATAGTTGATATCGCGTAAAAAGTCATGTTTTTACTACCGATATTCATTAGTATTCTACATGTATTTGAGCAAAACAGATCTATAAACGCACTAATCCATTAATTTTTCAAATACATGAATTCAAATGCCCACCTTGCAGAAAAGTTAAAGAAAGTACAAGAAATTAGGGTTTTCAAACCCTAATTCATGAAGACTGCCTTAGAAGATCATCCAGGATGCCCAAAGCCACCAACTGGGAGTTCTAACACTTATTTGAGACGTGTATATGAAGATCTATCAAGAACCTAAGAGCCTACACAAGCCATATACAAAGATCAAGGAAGTACAAGACTTACACACACCGAAACACACACTAAACCCTAATCTCATAAAACAACTAATACAAGAACATGGAGCCTCAACAGACTGAGTTAGGGAGCTGTGCGTGTCTAATACAAGTATAAAAGAACCCCGGAAGTGCAGTTGCAGTTATTGGACTTAAAGGTATCACAGTTCGCTTCGCAGATAAACCAGAAAACAAAGAACGATGAAGACGGACTACTTAATCAACTACACGGAAGAAACTGAACGATTACACAAGTAAATGGACAGTTACATCAGGGCGGCACTCCGACACTGCAGGGCGGTGACCTGCACTGCAGAGTGGCGACCTGCACCTACAGGGCGGCGACCTGAGAACTGCAGGGCAGCGACCTGGGCCCACAGGGTGGCGACCTGCCACCTGCAGGGCGGCGACCTGGTGCTTGCAGTTCAGCACTCTGTAACGCTGCGACGGCACCCAGAAATCTCTATATATATGAGCAACTAGTTGTTCATTTCATTCATTCAGAAAACAAGAACGCTCTATAATCTCGGGTATTCTCAGCTTTTTCCTCACTTCACAACACACTTTATAATATCTAGGCTAGTCTATGTTAGTTAGTAGAGTATTATAAGCCGTTTCGAGGCTATCTATACCTCTTAAACGCAAGGAGTTGGAGCTTGATCTTATGTAATATTTGTCTATGAATAATACATAAGTTGAATCACGGTGATAGCAATTGTTACAAAGGATCTATCTATAATCCATTTGTAAGAATTTTATTATCATATTTATTACTTATTACGTACTTTTCTTTATAAATTATATATCGGTTATAAGTGTTGTTATAATAGCGCTATAAATCTATATTGATTTCGTAATAGTAATAGACAATCTATCTTAAATATTTAACACGTAAAACTGTTGAATATTATATCCAAATATTCAATACATTAAACTATTGAATATTATATCTTTTAAATATATATCTTCAAACGTTAAAGTCACGTTCTTCATATTTAATCAAACACTTTCGGGAAATGTTTTATATATATTTAACCCTGGTCAACTAAAGTACTAGTTCACGGATTACCCTTCCCAACTGTTTGTGTGGTCAACTATTTATCTGATAAATCGGTTGATTATCTTTGTTAAATTCTGCCCTGGTGGGGACTGAAGTAATTTCAAGTAATTGAAATTGCGAAAATGCATGGCTGGCCATTTTGTTCGAGACAAACAGCTTGATTGAGAAGGAGGTCTTTGATTGAAGTAAATAGGTTTCTCATTTGGTTCTAGACATTGCACGCGAGTTATTCCACCGTCTAATTAAGAACTTTCTAAATAATCATTAAGTATATTTTAAAACAGTCCGTGTGTTTCTAAAAGAATTTGCTAGGGTCTTGTCGTTAAGAAAAAATGTAATATTAAATGGGCCACCGTCTTATTCGGATATCCTAATTGAAGGCCGTCAGTATTCTCTGTTGGAGGGTGCGACGCCGGGGATAGGTAAGTAACCATACAGTCATAAAAGAAACTGTGTCAGTTTCTTTTATGAATATTCTTATCTGGAAAAAAAAATTTATCTCTTCGCGCTATCTGCATTACATCATAAAAGAAACTGTGCCAGTTTCTAAATTCTGAAAAATTCGAATTTAAAATATGAATGTTTTTGAAGTAGTGTTGGGAACTGAAGCATGAGTTAGTATAATATAATGACACTTGATCAACGTGATTATATTACAGTAAGTCATGCTGAGTTTCTAAATGGAACGTGATAATTCATAGACCATAACGTCGTCATGTGCCATGTTACACGACTCTTATATTCTATCTAACCTATAAACATATCAAGAACGTATTTTCTTAATAGTCCTATCTTTTCCTTGAATTCTGGTAATTTGACAAGTCAGATTGTGCTATTACCGTTTCTTTCTTAGAACATTAACTATGTTCATTCCGAAATTCATATCTACGAATTCTGGACCATTATTCGCTTGACTTAAATTCGGGAAGAGAAAACAAAAGAATAAAGCTCCAAAGTAGAAATGGGAGTATAAATCACAGTAAATTGGAGAGAGTATTAACTGTGGATGTCAATAATTATAGAAAGACAGAGGCAGAGACATCGAAATATAAGGGAGGATATAAAACCCAACAACAACCCAGAAATTATAAACCGTATATATCGATACATATAGCAATATAAAGACACGGGAGGACTAAAAACACTATAAAACCAAGAGTACAGTAGAAGTGAATAGATTCTTCCGGCGGAAGATGAAAAAGAAGAATGACAAATATGAAAGTTAGGAGTATATCAAGAATTAGAACCGGATTGAGCATATTTTAAAATATGTATTGAGGGAGAAAGAATAGAAGGTGTGAGCTGTGGAAATAAGGAAACAAAGAGGGTGGACTTATAGTGGAATATCCGAGAGAGCAATCGAGACAGATCATTGTATTTAACTAAAGAAGATTCTAATTTCCTTAATTATCGAAGAACCAAATCTTATTACAAAGATTTTCTCCAAATCCCTTGAACTCTGGAAATCAATCATGTATGCGTCAAAAGATATGATGAATCTACACTTACTCATTTCACTCTTTTGTGATAGCTTCACTCGTACTCTTCACAAAATCAACTGGTTTTATCTAATATACTCATTGATGATAAAACTCTAATTTTCAGCTTGTATGCATCATGAAAACATACTTATTGTCAGCCATGACCATCCCAATCAAATTTCGGGACGAAATTTCTTTAACGGATAGGTACTGTGACAACTCGGAAATTTCCAACCAAATTTAAACTTTAATCTTTATATGTTTCCGACACGATAAGCAAAGTCTGTAATGTTGAAATCTCAAAAACTTTGAACTGTGTTCATGTATTCATTTACCCTTCGACTACTCTCGATGATTCACGAACAATTATGTGTAAATAGATATGTATGAATATATATATACATATGTGTGATTATTAAATTACAAAATATTAATAAAACATTTAACGGTTTGGTTGATATGAAAATAAGTTATGAAATTATTATACGACTTGAAAACGTTAACAAAGTATTTGAGGAATAATACTTTACATAAACATATTAGTTTCAATATATGTTTATCGACGGTAATTAAAAGATAATATCAAATGATTGAATTATCAAATACATTATGATATGATTACGGATCTCTGTTGTGAGGTCCACGTTGATTTAAGAAATCTTTTCATTTTAATAATATTTAGAAAATGGTAAAGTGATTTACAAGTAAGAACAAATATGTCAATTAACGATAACTGGACAAAGGTTAGTAGAGATTCCTGCTTAACTTTCAATGCAATGATTGCCTCGTATCCTTGATAAGATAATTATTTAGTTTTCATATTATTGAAAACATTTATGATATAGATGAAACCTTTTAAAGAATGAAGTTGAATATATACAATAAGTCAGAATGTAAAATGTTAGAACTATATATATAAATAACTTGCATCGTGTATTTTAAACCTGTTTATGTAAATTAAATATATATGATTTCAAATTAGTTAAGTAAATGATAGTAACACTCGCTTAAGTGATTTGATTGATATGTAAATATGATAACTAGCACGTTTAAGAAGTTAAAATAAACGCTAGTACATAAATGAACTATACTTAAGTTTTAAAAATGAAAACGTTATATGATATAATAATTTCTATTATGTAAACGTTATGTGACATAATCATTGTTAAATATTTAAATAGTTTTAATTATATAACGGTCTTTGAAATATAATTAGTTTTGAAAAACTAAATATTATATTATTAGATAAATATTTCAATTATATATATAATATGTACAAGTTTACATTTTAAATGATATATATATATATATATATATATATATATATATATATATATATATATATATATATATATATATATATATAAGTTTATATTTTAAATGATATATATATATATATATATATATATATATATATATATATATATATATATATATATATATATATATATATATATATATTTTACAAAATATAATATTAACTTAGATATAAAACGTTTTAAATTAAATATACTTTAATAAATAATGAGACGTTGATTTATATAAGCAAATGACCAAAACACTCAAATGAATAAGTTGCATTTCAATTAGTATAATTATTGGTAAATTAAGTCTAATTATTAATAAAGGTACAAGTCGCGAAAGGTAAAGTGCTAGTTTTTCTAAGCGTACAAAAATGCTTTCGAGAAACCGAAACCGGAACATAAGTTAAGTGACAACGTACGAGTCATCAGAACAAAAATTACAAGTCAACTATGTATGTGAATTTAATATAATATATAATTAATTATATAAATTAAATATATTATAAATAAAATTATTAAAAACTGTCGGCAGAGTAAAACAAAGGAAGATGAGCTGGTACCTTGCCTCATGCGATCGCATGATTATAACAAAGGGACTCCATGTGATCGCATGGAGTCAGAATGCTGAAAATCTCTATAAATCGAATTCGTTCGTTCACTTGTACACACACACATACTTCTGTCTCTAAATCTCTCCTTATATATATATTATAATTATTATTATTATTATTATTATTATTATTATTAAGATTAATATTATTATTAATCTTAACTGGTAGTATGGGTATTATTATTAGTATTATACATAAAATACTACGACGAGGTCATGTTCGAGTCATTTCAAAACGGGTTTTACGAGCGGGATAAAGCTAAGGAAATTATGAGTTATAGCTATGGAGGTTATGGATAATGTTGGGGGGTATAGCTCGTGAGGCCAACCTAGCATTTATCTTTTCCGTTGCATCTACGTACATTTCCTGCAATATTGAATCACAATATTGATACGTGAGCATTCAAATCTTATTTTTTATATATTAATAGTGTATCCCTGACTAGTGTTCGAGTATATATGATTATGCATGCTTGTATAATTAATTTTATCGTTAGATAGTTTTGATGAATCATGAATTTGATACACATGCTACTGAGATAAGGTATATGATATGCATGTCGTCGGAAAGCTGGCGAAAAATTAATAACTTTTCATTTAGAAAGCGTATGGTTTCGATGAATAGATTAAAAGATATAGTCAATTAAATTATCTATAATTTTAAGTATTATTGTTAAAATGATTTTTATTATTACTATCGTCATTATTATCGTTGTTATTATTATTATTATCTAATTATTATTATTATTATTATTATTATTATTATTATTATTATTATTATTATTATTATTATTATTATTATTATTATTATTATTATTATTATTATTATTATTATTATTATCGTTATTAATATAAGTATTATCATTTAAAATTGTTATGGTTATTATTAATACTATCGTATTATCACTGAGGTTATTATTATTATTAATATTATTATTATTCTTATTGTTATTATTAGTAGTATCATTATAATAATTATTAATATTATCATTATTATTAGTATCATTATCATTAAAACTAATATTAGTATCATCTAATTATTATGATCACTATTATTATCATTTTATGAATGCGATATAAAAGAGGACTAAAAGCTATTAAACAAATCTATTAGGAAATAATCAGTGTTGTAAATCTCCCGAGATCTCCCCCGAGATCTCGTTTTTAGAAGGCAACCGAGACGAGATGTTCATCTCCCGAGATTTCTCGGTCAACAGGGTCAAACTTGGTCAAAGTCACGATTTCTCGGATTTTCTTGCTAATTTGTAAGATTTTCTTGTAAAATTCGTAATTTCTAAGATTTTCTCGCTCATTTCTCGAATATTTTTGTAAAATCTCATAAAAACGTATATAAATACACATATATTTATGTTTTTATGTATATTTTTATTAAAAAAACTATAAATTCAACGTAAGTCAACGTTCGAGATCTCCCCGAGATTATTCCGAGATGCCGAGATCTCTCTAAAAAATTCCAAACGAGATCTCCCCGTGATCCAAATTCTCCAACCTTGGAAATAATGAGTCTGAGTATCATGATTCAGTTAAAATATTGTTAAGATTATAATGTAGGTAAAAATATCATTTTCATTATTTTTATCATTATTAGTAATATTATTATTATGACATTAGCAGTATTACAAAAGATTATTATTTATTATCAAAATTATACTTTTCATTAGAAAATATAAATATTGTTACTCTTACTATTATTATTATTATTATTATTATTATTATTATTATTATTATTATTATTATTATTAAAATAAGTAATATTATTATTATTACAAAATAGTACAACTTTTGGTTCATTATTATTATTATCAATATTATATTAATTAATCAAATAAATATTTGATACAAATATATATTTATCACATGTAATACAATTATATTAATAATACATATCACTATATTTTTATCATTAAAATGATATTATGTAAACGTTATACAAATTATAATACTTAATATATAAAAGAATATTTTATCATATATTAACATAAACTTTTATCATTAATACATAATAATAAATGGTGAAATAATTTAAGAATTATTTACTATATAAATATAAATTACTTAAAATATATAGAATAAATATAAGTTATTTAATTATTGAAATAACATATAATTTATCAAAATAACATGTAGATTACAAATGAATATGTATAAACTAGTTACAATGATTTATCTAAAAATTTCCGAATATGAAAATTTAGCCAAGTTATGTGATAATGTAAGTTTTGTAAATTATCGATTCATTCAACTAACAAGACTTATACTTTGATAATATAATTATATAATAAACATGTATAGATTTTTTAAAGTCATTTTTGGATTAGATGACTTTTGTTGACTCTTGCATAATAATCTTGAGCATTAGGATTGTGATACACTATGACCTGACCTAGCTTGCTAGACATTTATTTGACCAACATATACTAATGTAGGTTCGTGAATCCAAGGTCAACCCTACACTTGTTCAATGCCATCATATGTATTTTTACTACAAAATACAGTATCGTGAGTTTCATTTGCTCCCTTTTTAATTGCTTTGAAATTTACATTTTTGGGCTGAGAATACATGCGCTGTTTTATAACTGTTTTATGAAATGAATACAAATACTAAAACTGATTTTGCGTGAGTTTCATTACTCCCCTTTTAAATGCTTTTGCAATATATATTTTTGGGACTGAGAATACATGCGCTACTTTTATAAATGTTTGACGAAATAGACACAAGTACTTAAAAACATTCTACGATTGAGTTATGAATACACCAGATATCACCCCTTTATAGTCTGGTAATCTAAGAATTAGTGAACGCCACTAATTGACGCGAATCCTAAAGATAGATCTATGGGCCTTGACAAGCCCCAGTCAGAGTTTGAACTGCTTTAGTACTTCGTTTTAGTATACAACCGCTAGCTTTAAAAGGAATGACCTGTTTGTGAGGTGTACACAACCGTCATTTTTAAAAGAGTAGCCTGTTTGTATGCTGTGAGCATATTCGCGATGCGGTATGCGGGGGATATTCTAGATGCATTTTGTTAATGTCGATTACCAGGTGTTTATTTCGTATGAATGGATTTTCAGCAGTGAGCAGACCTGCACCTTATTTATGAATTTAAAATCTTGTAGTCCATAAAAATTATGGAAATGATTGATTATGAAAAAACTAATGAACTCACCAACCTTTTGGTTGAAACTTTTAAGCATGTTTATTCTCAGGTATTAAAGAAATCTTTCGCTGTGCATTTGCTCATTTTAGAGATATTTACTTGGATTCATTCATGGCATATTTCAAAAGACGTTGCATTCAAGTCGTTGAGTTCAATAAAGATTATTATTAAGTAAATGACAGATTAGGTCATTTATAGTTTGGATATTATGAAATGGTATGCATGCCTGTCAACTTTCGAAGTAATGAAAGTTTGTCTTTAAAAACAAATGCAATGTTTGTAAAATGTATCATATAGAGGTCAAATACCTCGCAATGTAACCATATGTTATTGTATTCATCCTTATGGATTGGGACGGTGAAATGTCCGCGACTAATCCTCCCGGACGAAGTCTTCATCAGTTGGTCCCAATGCGATGATCGACTCCAAATAATGTCCTTAACATGAGCAAAAGCACAGCGGAAGACTTAATTTGTACCTGAGAATAACATGCTTTAAAATGTCAACATAAAGTTGGTGAGATATAGGTTTGATGCTAACAGCGTTATAACTATGGACCACAAGATTTCATATGTAAACATTTTAATAAAAATATTCTAAGTGGTTGAGCACTTGGTAACCATACTTAACATTTAATCACGTCGCATATTCCCTTTATTATGAAATCTTACTACACCGTACCAAGTGTAGTCACGAAACGAAGTACTGTGCAACCGTTGAATACTGGTCGTCCAGTCCGGTTGGGGTTGTCAGGCCCGATAGATCTATCAACAGGATTCGCGTTTACAATACCGCTGTAAATATTAGTTACCAAGCTACAGGGAAGTATGCCAGTGGTACAACTCAACGTAGAATATATTTTTCAGTTACTTGTGTCCATAACGTAAAACATAAAATACATGTATTCTCATCCCGAAATATTTAGAGTTTAAAAGTGGGACTATATACTCACCTAATGTATTTTGTAGTAAAAATACATATAACATCACTGAACACGTATAAGGTTGGCCTTGAATTCACGAACCTCAAGGAATAGCCAAAAATAACGCCTTCGCCGGGGTTTGAACTCGTGACCTCTCGATAACTAAACACACCTCTTAACCAATACGCTATCTCAATTTTTTTTTTTTTTCTGTTTCAATTTACGGATTAAATGTTTATAACCAATACATGACTGTGTTTCTTCTTCATCAATTATCCCTCATCATCACTAATACACAACCATAATCTTAAATTATGATCATCATCCTTATCGAACCTATATATCACAACATCACTTAAATCATTCCCCATGACTTTAAATCATCATCAAATCATCATTTATTATTATTAACACCATCATCTAGACTCTATCATCGAGATCATATCATCGTCGTTCTTCTTTATGTATATCACAATCATCATCACATCTTTGTGATCATAATCATTTCGTCACACATTATTATGTTATCCTTAACCCGTATCGTCTCCCTATTATCATTATCATCTAAATAATCATGTCATCTTTAACATATTAGCATCACCTTATCATCATTATATAACGATCAAGAGCTCATCACCTTATTACATCGTTTTTACTAAAACAGATCCCTTATCATCAATATATTATTCGGCACAATCCACTACAAAGACTAAGCCCAATTGAAAAACAATCCACGGCTCCAAAAACAATTTCGGTGGCCCAAAACTCAAACAATACAAAAGCCACCAGTTTACTAATCATTATCAATTTTTTTTTACGCCAAAAAAAAATGCAAGTGGGACTATCCTTTTTCTTTTAGTGAATGTCGACATAGTGGTTATATAACATGTCCCACATACATATCAACATGTCTCTTAATCATTGTATTTTATTTACCAAAATGGAAATGATAGCCAGTATAAAATCGATTGATACTCTTATATGATGTTCGGTAATTGTTGAAGCAGCAAAAAAATATATATAAATATATGTGGTGGATGGATGGATCGAATAAGAAAAGAAAAGAAAGCTCAAGTGGATTTGTGGTTTGTGTAGGCAGAAAGATAGCAAAGTTTGGTGTTTCTCCACGATTTCAAACGGAAAGAAAAAGAAGTATAGCAGTCGGTATGGGTGCTGTTTCTTCGCGGTTAAACAACAGAAACAAATAACAGCCTACAATAGTTTCAAATATGGAGAGAATGAAATAAAAGGTGGCGGGTTGGTGGTGTTTGAGTGGCCTTTGAATCAGCAACAAAACAAGTAGTTGATGGTTTGAGGTTGTTCGAACAGTAGGCCAAAGAGAATGATGATCACAAAACTTTATGATGGTGTTGATTGTTATAATCAAAGTATTAACGTGGATGTGGGTGATTTTGTTTCGTTGTGGTTGTTGTTTGGCTCAAGGGTGGGTTTCGAATGGTGGTGGATCTTGATCTCGGTTAACATACGGTGACCAATGGTGTAATGAGGGTATTCGTGGAATGGTTTACAAGGTGATCAATGGGTTCTGAGTATGGTGGTGATCGAACTTAGCACACTAGCAGTCAAACGGTGATGATTGATGAAGGTTTGTCGAGGTTGTTCTAGAGTGATGGTGGTTATGTTCGATTAACATGGATTACAAGTTTAAGTGATGGTGATTCAAAGTTATGAGAGAGAGCTATAGAGAGGGAGAAGAAAAGGTGATGTATGGTGATTGTTGTAATTGATATTGAGAATGTAAAGTGGAAATGAGTTTTCCTTTAAAAACACAGAGTCTTCACTTGTTTTATTAATCGAATAATTAGAAACAGCAAATAGAAATGAAGAAAGGAATGGTTAACAGAATTTGTTTGCATCTGATTGGATTGGATACTGGTAATAATATTCGAACAAAAAGTCTAATCTGTTGCAGTAAATGGAAGAAAAATTGAACAGATAAAGATAAAAATTGAAAATTTGATTTGTACTGGTTTTTGGCTATATCCTTGATTGATTCCAACTGGTGGAGACTAAGAAACAAAGTTCCACAAAGTTTGATGGATAGTCTTAACTAATTCGTAATATATTAATTCTATATAATTTCTATAATTAAAATTAACAATTAATAATTTTATTAATAATATTAATTATTATATTATTAGTAAAAATATGAAAATAAATAATGATGATATAAAAATCATAATAATTATATTCATAATAATCTAACTTACTAATAATAATAATGATAACATTAATAATAATATCCAACTAAAAATAATGACAAACGTAATAATAACGAAAATTTTATAATAGAGGTAATAATAATAGTAATACAAATAATACTTAAAAATGATATTACTAATAACTTTAATAACACCAATATATATATATTTCTATTTATATTTCAAATTATTATTATATATTTATATATTCAAATATATATGTATTTTATTACATATAGTGGTTCGTGAATCGTCGTGAGCAGTCGGGGTTTAATGAATGTAAGAAAACAGTTCAAAGTTTTTGAGACTCAACCTAACAGACTTTGCTTATCGTGTCAAAGATAATGAAACGTATCAAGAATTTGGTTTAAAATTAGTCGAAATTTTCCGGGTTGTTACAGTACCCACCTGTTAAAGAAATTTCGTCCCCGAAATTTGAGTGAGGTCGTCATGGCTAACAATAAAATTATTTTTGTGACAAATTTAAGTTGATAGATAGAGTTGTATCACCATTGGGTAATGTAGATAAAACAATTCGATTACTCGAAGCGTACGAGTGAAGCTATCACAAAAGAGTGAATAGTTTCGTCTTAACTTTTGAAGTAGTCATGGTGGATTCCCGGAATTCAAGGAATTTAAAGGAATCTTCTAATCAGAAAGAAAATGTGATAGCACGATTTATCAGCAACTGTTGGAATTACGGAAGAACAACATTATCAAAGAAATAATTCCGTGATATGCTTAGAGATTAAGTAGAATGAAAGAGTCGTGTAACATGGCACATGATGAGGATAAGGTCTGTGAATCATCATCACGTTACATTAGAAATTTAGCATGACTTACTATAATATAACCACGTTGGCCCGGCGTCATTATATTATACTAACTCATGCTTCAATTCCTTACACTTTTCCAAAAATCATCCATAATTTAAACTCAAATTTTATAGAAGGATAGAAACTGAAGCAGTTTCTTTTATAAGGTAACATAGATAGCACGAGAAGATAGATAATTTCGGACAAAGATATTTATGATGATATCTTCAGAAATATTGAAGATATTTATGACGATATTTTGAAATTTCTAAGATCGAAGGTTGATGAAGAATTTCTTCCGCTAGAATTTAGAATAAATAAGGAGCAAGATATTCGCTAAAGAGTTCATCGAACACAGAATCATCCGTACAGATTGGTGATTTGTCCATAGTCTCCTATATTGTTTTGCATAATCCGCTTTTCAGTACTAAATTTTCCCTTGAGTATTTCCAACACTCCATTCTTTAGTATCAACGTTTGGCCATTAAGGCGGTCTACAACATGCTACTTCATCAGCATTTTCAAAGTTAACGGATCTGGGTCATCGGTTATCAAAGCGAGGTGGTTTCAAGAAATTGTGTTTTTAGATGATTAAACGTTGATGGTAATATGGTAGAATATAAAAGGTTCTCCGGTAACGACGGCGAAAGACTATCGTATATATATCGAGGTTATAATAAGAGTAGTCTTATTGAGGAGTCGAAGTGGAGCTGTGACAAAATCATCTTCTTGAAAAGGAATTGTGAGGTTGTTTTTGCTAATAAATGATAAGGAATTCGACGCGGATACGTTTTAACTAAAATTTTGGTTTTGAAAGTTTTTCAGGTGCATAAAGTATGCATAAATCTTTCTTCCGTAGACGAGGTGCGGCTGGTTCAACTTCTCGATCGAAGTGTTTCCAAGAATCATGAAAAGGTTTGAACGCGGATTGTAATTGTCGAGGTACCAATGAGGTTTAAGATGAAATCAAGTGGCAAGCTTGAAGAATTATTTAGTTTCATATGTTATAATCAATGTTTTAATTTAATTCATTTTAATTGTTCAAAGTTAGCAGTCCTATAGTCCGATGGTTCAATGATTCATATATAATTTAATATATAATATTCGAATTAAATAATACGTATCGTGACCCGTGTACTAGTCTCGGTGTCGATCACAACTCAAAGTATATATATATTTTGGAATCAACTCCGACCCTGTATAGCCAACTCCCACCTTCACATATAGAGTGTCTACGGTTATTCCGAAATATATATATAGATGGGTCGATATGATAAGTCGAAACCTTGCATACGTGTCCCGTTAATTAAAGTGCGTAAAAGTAAATAACAGAAATTAAATGACGATAAATAAAATTGCGAGAATGTAAATTGCGATAAATTAAATGTTAATCAGTTAGCTGGGAACAGTTAGCCGGAACAGTTAGCGTGAAATCCTATCACAATTCCAATTAATTAATTCGTTTGTTTCTAACACTTTTTATTTTTGTCTAATGTTTTCTTCGTTATGCCACTTGTTGGATTCGGATAGGTAAAAATCCAAATATGAAATTTGAATGGAAATGGTTATTCTGTGATGAACGGATACGTATATCGGTAGTTGTAAGTATGATAGTAAATGATCGTTGAATCAGATTCGAAGAATGTACAGTGTAACTTATTAATGTGAATTATAAATATTCTTCGGGTACTACCCACCCGTTAAAATATTTTCATCATTAACAGTTTGTACGAAAGAATTTTTAAATTACAATCTTTATGAAAATATACTTGCATATATATTTTCTTCAGATGTAATCATAGATTTAATGAGTCAATAAGATATTAAACTCATTTGGTTTATCGTTAATACTAGATTACATAATCTCTAAAGCATTAAAGATTACATAATTGCCATGTCGAACGAAGGTAAATGAGATTGAACGATACATAAGGCGAAGATAATCGATATAGAACGATATGTAGAACGAAAATCATACACGAAGTACAGATGGTGATTTCGACACATGTGATGTTGATATCCGAGGTACAGATTGTAATGTTGAGGTTTATGACGCGATTGTGGTTGAGGTGATAAAGGTACTATTGGCGTTGATGATGATGATGCCGTTGATGTCGATAATGCTGCTGGTACTGAAGCTTGCGATGTTGACGTTATTGACAGTACTGGTTATGCTGCCGGTGCCGCTGCTGGTGTTCGTAACCTTCGCACCAGATTCTCCAAAGTCGTCACTCGAGCGCGTAGTTCGTTAACTTCTTCTAGTACTACGGGATGATTGTCGGTTGAAGCGAGCGAATGAATAAGATTCGAAATATAGGATAATATATAATCGTGACAAGATACTCGAAAAATGGGAGAGAAATGGTTTCTCGAGCAGGTTCGCCGGTACGTGCTTCAGGTTCATCGCCAAGAGGCAATTTGGTAAATGGAAAGGATCTTCGATGTGAGATGATTTTCGGATATCGGATGATATTCTGGCTGTATAGAATATCTATAATACCAAAGGTTTCGTAAACTACAGAGGAATTTACGGCATATGACAGGCTATTCTACAGTAACAGATACGCTAAGATATGAGTTTCGTCTATACACTATCGATGCACTAAATGCAGTAAGACGTGTCTAGACTTAAGAATACTAAGCAGGCAATTCCTAAGGATAATAAGCAGATGATTTCCGACTAGAATGATAAGCAAAACTTTTTGACATGCAGACACGGTCGAAGTCCAGACTCACTAATGTATCTTAACAACTATCAGTTAGACACACTAATAGGAGACCTGGTTCACTAAGACCAACGCTCTGATACCAACTGAAATGTCCGCGACTAATCCTCCCGGACGAAGTCTTCATCAGTTGGTCCCAATGCGATGATCGACTCCAAATAATGTCCTTAACATGAGCAAAAGCACAGCGGAAGACTTAATTTGTACCTGAGAATAACATGCTTTAAAATGTCAACATAAAGTTGGTGAGATATAGGTTTGATGCTAACAGCGTTATAACTATGGACCACAAGATTTCATATGTAAACATTTTAATAAAAATATTCTAAGTGGTTGAGCACTTGGTAACCATACTTAACATTTAATCACGTCGCATATTCCCTTTATTATGAAATCTTACTACACCGTACCAAGTGTAGTCACGAAACGAAGTACTGTGCAACCGTTGAATACTGGTCGTCCAGTCCGGTTGGGGTTGTCAGGCCCGATAGATCTATCAACAGGATTCGCGTTTACAATACCGCTGTAAATATTAGTTACCAAGCTACAGGGAAGTATGCCAGTGGTACAACTCAACGTAGAATATATTTTTCAGTTACTTGTGTCCATAACGTAAAACATAAAATACATGTATTCTCATCCCGAAATATTTAGAGTTTAAAAGTGGGACTATATACTCACCTAATGTATTTTGTAGTAAAAATACATATAACATCACTGAACACGTATAAGGTTGGCCTTGAATTCACGAACCTCAAGGAATAGCCAAAAATAACGCCTTCGCCGGGGTTTGAACTCGTGACCTCTCGATAACTAAACACACCTCTTAACCAATACGCTATCTCAAATTTTTTTTTTTTTTCTGTTTCAATTTACGGATTAAATGTTTATAACCAATACATGACTGTGTTTCTTCTTCATCAATTATCCCTCATCATCACTAATACACAACCATAATCTTAAATTATGATCATCATCCTTATCGAACCTATATATCACAACATCACTTAAATCATTCCCCATGACTTTAAATCATCATCAAATCATCATTTATTATTATTAACACCATCATCTAGACACTATCATCGAGATCATATCATCGCCGTTCTTCTTTATGTATATCACAATCATCATCACATCTTTGTGATCATAATCATTTCGTCACACATTATTATGTTATCCTTAACCCGTATCGTCTCCCTATTATCATTATCATCTAAATAATCATGTCATCTTTAACATATTAGCATCACCTTATCATCATTATATAACGATCAAGAGCTCATCACCTTATTACATCGTTTTTACTAAAACAGATCCCTTATCATCAATATATTATTCGGCACAATCCACTACAAAGACTAAGCCCAATTGAAAAACAATCCACGGCTCCAAAAACAATTTCGGTGGCCCAAAACTCAAACAATACAAAAGCCACCAGTTTACTAATCATTATCAATTTTTTTTTACGCCAAAAAAAAATGCAAGTGGGACTATCCTTTTTCTTTTAGTGAATGTCGACATAGTGGTTATATAACATGTCCCACATACATATCAACATGTCTCTTAATCATTGTATTTTATTTACCAAAATGGAAATGATAGCCAGTATAAAATCGATTGATACTCTTATATGATGTTCGGTAATTGTTGAAGCAGCAAAAAAATATATATAAATATATGTGGTGGATGGATGGATCGAATAAGAAAAGAAAAGAAAGCTCAAGTGGATTTGTGGTTTGTGTAGGCAGAAAGATAGCAAAGTTTGGTGTTTCTCCACGATTTCAAACGGAAAGAAAAAGAAGTATAGCAGTCGGTATGGGTGCTGTTTCTTCGCGGTTAAACAACAGAAACAAATAACAGCCTACAATAGTTTCAAATATGGAGAGAATGAAATAAAAGGTGGCGGGTTGGTGGTGTTTGAGTGGCCTTTGAATCAGCAACAAAACAAGTAGTTGATGGTTTGAGGTTGTTCGAATAGTAGGCCAAAGAGAATGATGATCACAAAACTTTATGATGGTGTTGATTGTTATAATCAAAGTATTAACGTGGATGTGGGTGATTTTGTTTCGTTGTGGTTGTTGTTTGGCTCAAGGGTGGGTTTCGAATGGTGGTGGATCTTGATCTCGGTTAACATACGGTGACCAATGGTGTAATGAGGGTATTCGTGGAATGGTTTACAAGGTGATCAATGGGTTCTGAGTATGGTGGTGATCGAACTTAGCACACTAGCAGTCAAACGGTGATGATTGATGAAGGTTTGTCGAGGTTGTTCTAGAGTGATGGTGGTTATGTTCGATTAACATGGATTACAAGTTTAAGTGATGGTGATTCAAAGTTATGAGAGAGAGCTATAGAGAGGGAGAAGAAAAGGTGATGTATGGTGATTGTTGTAATTGATATTGAGAATGTAAAGTGGAAATGAGTTTTCCTTTAAAAACACAGAGTCTTCACTTGTTTTATTAATCGAATAATTAGAAACAGCAAATAGAAATGAAGAAAGGAATGGTTAACAGAATTTGTTTGCATCTGATTGGATTGGATACTGGTAATAATATTCGAACAAAAAGTCTAATCTGTTGCAGTAAATGGAAGAAAAATTGAACAGATAAAGATAAAAATTGAAAATTTGATTTGTACTGGTTTTTGGCTATATCCTTGATTGATTCCAACTGGTGGAGACTAAGAAACAAAGTTCCACAAAGTTTGATGGATAGTCTTAACTAATTCGTAATATATTAATTCTATATAATTTCTATAATTAAAATTAACAATTAATAATTTTATTAATAATATTAATTATTATATTATTAGTAAAAATATGAAAATAAATAATGATGATATAAAAATCATAATAATTATATTCATAATAATCTAACTTACTAATAATAATAATGATAACATTAATAATAATATCCAACTAAAAATAATGACAAACGTAATAATAACGAAAATTTTATAATAGAGGTAATAATAATAGTAATACAAATAATACTTAAAAATGATATTACTAATAACTTTAATAACACCAATATATATATATTTCTATTTATATTTCAAATTATTATTATATATTTATATATTCAAATATATATGTATTTTATTACATATAGTGGTTCGTGAATCGTCGTGAGCAGTCGGGGTTTAATGAATGTAAGAAAACAGTTCAAAGTTTTTGAGACTCAACCTAACAGACTTTGCTTATCGTGTCAAAGATAATGAAACGTATCAAGAATTTGGTTTAAAATTAGTCGAAATTTTCCGGGTTGTTACAGACGGGTCTTTACAGGTGGTATCAGAGCGGTGGTCTTAGCGAACCAGGTCTTGCATTAGTGTGTCTAACGGATAGTTATTAAGATGCATTAATGAGTCTGGACTTCGACCATGTCTGCATGTCAAAAGTTTTGCTTATCAATTTCTTGTCGGAAATTACCTGCTTATCATTCTTAAGTCTAGACATGTTTTCCTGCATTTATTGCATACATAGTGTACAGACGATTTCGTATCTTAGCATATCTGTTACTATAAACTTTTCTTGATATCTTCCGAAGATTCCTCCGTGATTTATGGAATTTTGGTATTGTATATACATATGAAAATTATGTATTGAAGAGTACCAATCTAAATTCTATAATTTATTTCAAATCATAAATCATCTCCCTTATTATACAAGATGGATCCCGTATCTAGTTCAAACTCCTTAAACTCCGACAGCTATTCCGATATGGATATTCACCTGAACTCCGAAGACAGTGTAACCGGAATAGATCAACCAATTACCCATCATCAATTCTGGATGAATTGGGGATAGGTTCGTAGTCAACTAAATCATTGAAGGCAAGAAGAAGGTGATCTCTTCCATCCACCACATTCCCCTCTTGGCGAAGAACCTGAAGCACTTACCGGAGAACCTGTTCGTAATACCATTTTCTCTCTCATTTTTAGAGTATCTCATCACGATTATATACTATCTCGAATTCTAGATCTTATTCATCCACTCGTCTGAACCGACAATCATCCCGGTGTAAAAGAAGAAGTCAACGAACTTCGCGCTCGGGTAGTGGCTTTGGAGAATATGGTGCAAAGGCTACAAGCACCAGCAGCAGCATCGGCATCAACGGTACCACCATCAGCAACATCAACAGTACCATTACCACCACCAACAACAACATCCGCATCCCACACCTCAACATCACAATCTGTACCTCGAACATCAACGTCATATGCACCGTAGATAACAAGGAGTATCAACAACAATAACCGATGAAGTATTGATTCATAACTTCATTAGGGAAACATTCCGAGACGATTATGCAATCTTCAAAGTCTTAGAGATTGTATGTTCTAGCCTTAACCATAAATCAGATGAGTGGACCAAAATGATGAGAGTAAAAACCCTGAAAAGAATGATGCGCGATTTACAAAGCTAGACTTATTATACAAACAGCACCGTCAATACCGTCAGCATCATCAGCACTAGCAGCACCTATAGCATCACAAGCTCCGCCTGTTCAAGAATAACCGTGGACATCATTACGAATCAACAACGAGTATATTGTATCAATGAGTTATGAAGTATTAACTCATTCCCACTGAAGAATTTATATATACATCTTACATATATAAGTTTTGAAACCACAATAAATCTTTTCGTACTAAGCTATTATGTGTGAATTTTAAAGGGTAGATACTACTCGAATAATTTATGTTACTAATATGCTATGATGAACATCCTTCATTAACAACTTAACCGTCGTTAACTACGATCTCTGTTTCAACTCAATGAGTTCCGCTTCATAATAAACTAAGTGTATTATTCAATTACATGTTTGATTTTACACTTCGATATACTTGAAACTTTCTAGAAAACATCATTCACATCTTGCTAAGTTCACAAGAATTCCACAAGTACCAACATCATTCACCGAGGAAATGTCAATAAAAATGAATAAAGAAGTATTGATTCATACTTTCAATTACGTTGAATAGATAATCCGCAAAGACTACGAAATCTCTAAAATTTTAGAGATTATTCATTTTTAGTTCCAGCCGAAAATCAAATGAGTTTAATTTAATATTAACTCGTTAAATCTGTATTATATTTGAAGAAAATATACATACATATATTTTCATAAAGATTATAATGAAAATTCTCTTGTACAAAATATTACTTGTGAAACTTTTAACGGGTAGGTAATACCCGAGAAATATATAAATTCACAATTAATATGTTACATTCTTTGATTCTGATTCAGCAAATCATCAACTATACTCACTATTTTCACAACGATATACATTCTCTCATAAAAATCAAAACAACCGTTCTCATCCAAATTCAATTTCATATTCTGATTTTGACATATCAGAGTCCAAGTCAAGACTCAACATGAGACATCACTCTTAAATCTCTACATCTTCCAAAGATATACTTTGACTTCAAAATTGTGCTAGAACATCACTTCTACCCAGAAAAATATTTGTATCATTCAAAATTCTAGAACATCATATGTATATTAATGATTACAATCTGTGTTCAAACCCTTCGAAATTCCGGAAGACACTTCAAATAATGAACAATGGAAATGATGATCCAACCACATGTTACCCACAGTCATGTACCTGAAAAACTCTCGAAACCAAAGTGATAGCTTAACCCATATCTGTGTCAGATCCTTTGGCATTTATTAGCAAAAATAACCTTTCAATCCCTTTTCAAAGTAGACAGTTTTGTCACATCTCCAGCAAATCAACATCGACCTTTCATTCGAATAAGCTTTATTATAAATTTGAAATATAAGTTTGTCCTTCGTCATCGTTACCGGGGAACCGTTTATATCCCATCAGATTAGCAGTAAACTTATCAACAACCTCTTTAATCTTTGATTTTCTGAAAAATTATTACATTCATTGAAACTCTATCAAGTACTCATCTACATCTTGTAACGATAATTGCCATACCAACCACCGGAAATTAGCAATCAGTATTTTGAATCTCGTAGCATTTCTAAGCCAACAGTATATATATACATATAACGTCTATCTCCTAGACTTACATACTACGAATGTGAAGTTTCTGAAAAACACCCCAAACTGCGAACTGGTTCTCCAAAATTGGAAAAATGCTGATGAAGCAACAAAAACTGTAAACGACTTAACAGTCAAAAGTTTGATGATAAAGAATAATGTGTTGGCAAAGCTCAGAAAAAAAAAGAAGGATTAGAACTGAAAAACGGATTGAGCAAACCATGAAGGAGACTTTGGACAAATCACAAAGACTAAACCTGCCTTCAAAGAATCCAAATGATTCAGTGTCTACTGAAGTTATTATCGAATACCTTGCTTCTGACTCTAAACCTTTAAGGACAAATCTTCATCATCATCCACCGATGTTAGAAATTCTAAGATATCATCGTATCTTTCATTATATATATATATATATATATATATCAATATATATATATATATATATATATATATATATATATATATATATATATATATATATATATCCTCGATATTTCTGAAGATATTTTCATGACTATTCTTATCTAAAAAGAAAAATTTATCTCTTCGCGCTATCTGCGTTACATCATAAAAGAAACTGTGTCAGTTTCTAAATCCTGAAAAATTCGAATTTAAAATATGAATGTTTTTGAATTAGTGTTGGGAACTGAAGCATGAGTTAGTATAATATAATGACACTTGATCAACGTGATTATATTACAGTAAGTCATGCTGAGTTTCTAAATGGAACCTGATGATTCACAGACCATAACGTCGTCATGTGCCATGTTACACGACTCTTATATTCTATCTAACCTATAAACATATCAAGAACGTATTTTCTTGATAGTCCTATCTTTTCCTTGAATTCTGGTAATTTGACAAGTCAGATTGTGCTATTACCGTTTCTTTCTTAGAACATTAACTATGTTCATTCCGAAATTCATATCTACGAATTCTGGACCATTATTCGCCTGACTTAAAGTCGGGAAGAGAAAACAAAAGAATGAAGCTCCAAAGTAGAAATGGGAGTATAAATCATAGTAAATTGGAGAGAGTATTAATTGTGGATGTCAATGATTATAGAAAGACAGAGGCAGAGATATCGAAATATAAGGGAAGATATAAAACCCAACAACAACCCAGAAATTATAAACCGTATATATCGATACATATAGAAATATAAAGACACGGGAGGACTAAAAACACTATAAAACCAAGAGTATAGCAGAAGTGAATAGATTCTTCCGGCGGAAGATGAAAAAGAAGAATGACAGATATGAAAGTTAGGAGTATATCAAGAATTAGAACCGGATGGAGCATATTTTAAAATATGTATTGAGGGAGAAAGAATAGAAGGTGTGAGCTGTGGAAATAAGGAAACGAAGAGGGTGGACTTATAGTGGAATATCCGAGAGAGCAATCGAGACAGATTATTGTATTTAACTAAAGAAGATTCTAATTTCCTTAATTATCGAAGAACCAAATCTTATTACAAAGATTTTCTCCAAATCCCTTGAACTCTGGAAATCAATCCTGTCTGCGTCAAAAGATATGACGAATCTACACTTACTCATTTCACTCTTTTGTGATAGCTTCACTCGTACTCTTCACAAAATCAACTGGTTTATCTATATTACTCAATGATGATAAAACTCTAATTTTCAGCTTGTATGCGTCATGAAAACATACTTATTGTCAGCCATGACCATCCCAATCAAATTTCGGGATGAAATTTCTTTAATGGGTAGGTACTGTGACAATCCGGAAATTTTCAACCAAATTTAAACTTTAATCTTTATATGTTTCCGACACGAGAAGCAAAGTTTGTAATGTTGAAATCTCAAAAACTTTGAACTGTGTTCATGTATTCATTTACCCTTCGACTACTCTCAATGATTCACGAACAATTATGTGTAAATAGATATGTATGAATATATATACATATGTGTGATTATTAAATTGTGAAATATTAATAAAATATTTAACGGTTTGGTTGATATGAAAATAAGTTATGAAATTATTATATGACTTGAAAACGTTAACAAAGTATTTGAGGAATAATACTTTACATAAACATATTAGTTTCAATATATGTTTATCGACGGTAATTAAAAGATAATATCAAATGATTGAATTATCAGATACATTATGATATGATTACGGATCTCTATTGTGAGGTCCACGTTGATTTGAGAAATCTTTTCATTTTAACAATATTCGAAAAATGGTAAAGTGATTTACATGTAAGAACAAATATGTCAATTAACGATAACTGGACAAAGGTTACTAGAGATTCCTGCTTAACTTTCAATGCAATGATTGCCTCGTATCCTTGATAAGATAATTATTTAGTTTTCATATTATTGAAAACATTTATGATATAGATGAAACCTTTTAAAGAATGAAGTTGAATATATACAATAAGTCGGAATGTAAAATGTTAGAACTATATATATAAATAACTTGCATCGTGTATTTTAAACGTGTTTATGTATATTAAATATATATGATTTCAAATTAGTTAAGTAAACGATAGTAACACTCGCTTAAGTGATTCGATTGATATGTAAATATGATAACTAGTACGTTTAAGAAGTTAAAATAAACGCTAGTACATAAATGAACTATACTTAAGTTTTAAAAATGAAAACGTTATATGATATAATAATTTCTATTATGTAAACATTATGTGACATAATCATTGTTAAATATTTAAATGGTCTTAATTATATAACGGTCTTTGAAATATAATTAGTTTTGAAAAAATAAATATTATATTATTAGATAAATATTTCAATTATATATATAATATGTACAAGTTTGTATTTTAAATGATGATATATATATATATATATATATATATATATATATATATATATATATATATATATATAAATATATATATATATATATATATATATATATATATTATAAAATATAATATTAACTTAGATATAAAATGTTTTGAATTAAATATATATATATATATATATATATATATATATATATATATATATATATATATATATATATATATATATATATATATATATATATATATATTTTATAAAATATAATATTAACTTAGATATAAAACGTTTTGAATTAAATATACTTTAATAAATAATGAGACGTTGATTTATAGAAGCAAATGACCAAAACACTCAAATGAATAAGTTTCATTTCAATTAGTATAATTATTGGTAAATTAAGTCTAATTATTAATAAAGGTACAAGTCGCGAAAGGTAAAGTGCTAGTTTTTCTAAGCGTACGAAAATGCTTTCGAGAAACCGAAACCGGAACATAAGTTGAGTGACAATATATAATTAATTATATAAATTAAATATATTATAAATAAAATTATTAAAAACTGTCGGCAGAGTAAAACAAAGGAAGATGAGCTGGTACCTTGCCTCATGCGATCGCATGATAATAATAAAGGGACTTCATGCGATCGCATGGAGTTAAAATTCTGAAAATCTCTATAAATCGAATTCGTTCGTTCACTTGTACACACACACACATACTTCTATCTCTAAATCTCTCCTTATATATATTATAATAATTATTATTATTATTATTATTATTATTATTATTATTAAGATTAATATTATTATTAATCTTAACTGTAGTATGGGTATTATTATTAGTATTATAGATAAAATACTACGACGAGGTCATGTTCGAGTCATTTCAAAACGGGTTTTACGAGCGGGATAAAGCTAAGGAAATTATGGGTTATAGTTATGGAGGTTATGGATAATGTTGGGGGGTATAGCTAGTGAGGCCAACCTAGCGTTTATCTTTTTCGTTGCGTCTACATACTTTTCCTGCAATATTGAATCACAATATTGATACGTGAACATTCAAATCTTATTTTTTATATATTAATAGTGTATCCCTGACTAGTGCTCGAGTATATATGATTATGCATGCTTGTATGATTAATTTTATCATTAGATAGTTTTGATGAATCATGAATTTGATACACATGCTACTGAGATAAGGTATATGGTATGCGTGCCGTTGGAAAGCTGGCGAAAAATTAATAACTTTTCATTTAGAGAGCGTATGGTTTCGATGAACAGATTAAAAGATATAGTCAATTGAATTATCTATAATTTTAAGTATTATTGTTAAAATGATTTTTATTATTACTATCGTCGTTATTATTATTATTATCTAATTATTATTATTATTATTATTATTAATATTATTATTATTATTATTATTATTATTATTATTATTATTATTATTATTATTATTATTATTATTATCATTATCGTTATTAATATAAGTATTATCATTTAAAATTGTTAAGGTTATTATCAATACTATCGTATTATCACTGAGGTTATTATTATTATTATTATTATTATTATTATTATTATTATTATTATTATTATTATTATTATTATTATTATTGTTGTTGTTGTTATTATTAGTAATATCATTATAATAATTATTAATATTATCATTAGTATTAATATAATTATTATTATTAGTATCATTATCATTAAAACTAATAGTAGTATCATCTAATTATTATGATTACTATTATTATCATTTTATGAATGCGATATAAAAGAGGACTAAAAACTATTAAACAAATCGATTAGGAAATAATGAGTCTGAGTATCATGATTCAGTTAAATTATTGTTAAGATTATAATGTATGTAAAAATATCATTTTCATTATTTTTATCATTATTAGTAATATTATTATTATGACATTAGAAGTATTACAAAAGATTATTATTTATTATCAAAATTATACTTTTCATTAGAAAATATAAAGATTGTTATTATTATTATTATTATTATTATTATTATTATTATTATTATTATTATTATTATTATTATTATTATTATTATTATTATTATTAAAATAAGTAATATTATTAGTATTACAAAATAATATAACTTTTGGTTAATTATTATTATTATTATCAATATTATATTAATTAATTAAATAAATATTTGATACAAATATATATTTATCACATGTAATACAATTATATTAATAATACATATCACTATATTTTTATCATTAAAATGATATTATGTAAACATTTTACAAATTATAATACTTAATATATAAAAACTTATTTTATCATATATTAACATAAACTTTTATCATTAATACATAATAATAAATGGTGAAGTAATTTAAGAAATATTTACTATATAAATATTAATTACTTAAAATATATAGAATAAATATAAGTTATTTAATTATTAAAATAACATATAATTTATCAAAATAACATGTAGATTACAAATGAATATGTATAAACTAGTTACATTGATTTATCTAAAAAATTTCGAATATGACAATTTAGCCAGTTATGTGATAATGTGAGTTTTGTAAATTATCAATTCATTCAACTAACAAGACTTGTACTTTGATAATATAATTATATAATAAACATGTATAGATTTTTGAAAGTCATTTTTGGATTAGATGACTTTTGTTGACTCTTGCATAATAATCTTGAGCATTAGGATTGTGATACACTATGACCTGACCTAGCTTGCTAGACATTTATTTGACCAACATATACTAATATAGGTTCGTGAATCCAAGGTCAACCCTACACTTGTTCAATGCCGTCATATGTATTTTTACTACAAAATACAATATCGTGAGTTTCATTTGTTCCCTTTTTAATTGCTTTGAAATTTACATTTTTGGGCTGAGAATACATGCATTGTTTTATAACTATTTTATGAAATGAATACAAATACTAAAACTGATTTTGCGTGAGTTTCATTACTCCCTTTTTAAATGCTTTTGCAATATATATTTTTGGGACTGAGAATACATGCGCTACTTTTATAAATGTTTGACGAAATAGACTCAAGTACTTTAAAATATTTTACGATTTAGTTACGAATACACTGGATATCACCCCTTTATAGTCTGGTAATCTAAGAATTAGTGAACGCCACTAATTGACGCGAATCCAAAAGATAGATCTATGGGCCTTGACAAGCCCCAGTCAGAGTTTGAACTGCTTTAGTACTTTGATTTTAGTATACAACCGCTAGCTTTAAAAGGAATGACCTGTTTGTGAGGTGTACACAACCGTCATTTTTAAAAGAGTAGCCTGTTTGTATGGTGTGAGCATATTCACGATGCGGTATGCGGGGGATATTCTAGATACATTTTGTTAATATCGATTACCAGGTGTTTATTTCGTATGAATGGATTTTCAGCAGTGAGCAGACCTGCACCTTATTTATGAATTTGAAATCTTGTGGTCTATAAAAATTATGGAAATGATTGATTATGAAAAACTAATGAACTCACCAACCTTTTGGTTGACACTTTTAAGCATGTTTATTCTCAGGTATTAAAGAAATCTTCCGCTGTGCATTTGCTCATTTTTGAGATATTTACTTGGAGTCATTCATGGAATATTTCAAAAGACGTTGCATTCAAGTCGTTGAGTTCAATAAAGATTATTATTAAGTAAATGACAGATTAGGTCATTTATAGTTTGGATATTATGAAATGGTATGCATGCCTGTCAACTTTTAAAGTAATGAAAGTTTGTCTTTAAAAACGAATGCAATGTTTGTAAAATGTATCATATAGAGGTCAAATACCTCGCAATGTAACCATATGTTATTGTTTTCGTCCTTATGGATTGGGACGGGTCTTTACATATTAATACCTCTGATGACTCGTACGACAGGTCTCGCTCTCTGATTAACTGAAAGGCCCGGCTCTTCTAACGACCAGAGTGAGGCAACCGTGATTGACCATTATGATTAAAAGCCCGTTTTACGTCCTAACCAAACACCTATCCTTAGGAACATACCACATAACCCTAGGAAGGAGAGAGAAGAAAATAATATAAAAAAGCTGACGAACGGGCGGCATCAAGACCAAACGTTGATTTTTTCCACCTAACTTTTATAACAAAATGAAGTAAACGGGTATCTAGGCCCAAGTTGAATTTTGTTTTGGGCTATTTAGGCCCAGTTGATTAAACAAATAATCGGGTACGAAATTTTACCTATGGGTTTTATGTGCACGGTTAGAAAAGTAAAAGATTTATATACACGAATATCAAGAAATTATTGTCTGAAAAAAGATCTTTCTTTTTATACTCTTTAAATTCAGAACAGTTCATCAAGTTCGATCAGAAGGTTTTACAGATATTTGTAATTTACAGGTAAATTTACTTTCTCAAATGATTTTTATTAACAAAAATTGAACATTTATTAGTTATGTTTGTTTAGGGTTTCTTCGTATACATATAATGAAAGTATTTGACCAGGAACTAATTTACCGATAAGTTAAATTGAAAGTGACAAGAAAATAATGAAATTTTGGCAGGGTGCATGTAAGTTAATACAAAGATAACATGGTTTAATGATTATTATACCTTCAAGGATTAGTAATTTTTGTGATTAATGTGACTTGATTTTAGTTGTATGAATTAAATTTTGTAGTTGGACTGGTTCTATTTATAACATGAATGTTAGTTGTTTTATTAACATTAGGTCGTATATTATAGTATTGGATGTTTGTAAAACATATTTGGTGTATACTAATATGTATTACTGACAATGAACAGGTAGTTGATACAATGAATTTCACGGGACACCTACCTTCATTTTTAAGAATGCTTAATACTCCGGAAAGAAAAGAGTTGGTATATAATTGAGCATGTGATTAATTAATTTTACATTTTGTTATCAAACATTAACAAAAAAATTCCCAAGTGGAATAGTTTTTTCTAATTGGTGATCATTGATTTGTGTTTCAGCCATTCCTAAAGGATTTTGTGAAAAAACATTTTGACAATCCGGGTAGTGTGGATTCAATCAGGCCAAAACTGGCACCAACATATTATATGATCATAAAGCTTCGATGGGATTCTCCATATCTATTCTTAAGTGATGGATGGGAAGATTGCAAACATTATTTGAATGTAGCAGTTAATGACATTCTACGATTTGCATATGTGGATCACCAAACCTATGAAGTGACACATTTCATAGCAAAAGATGAAATCTGTGAACGTTTTTCTACCATCAAGGGACGTCGTTCGTTTATAACGATGGAATTGGATCCAAATGAATACAGACTGGTATTGTACTTGTTTATACCATGTATTTAAATTTATGTTCTACTTAATATTATTTATTGGCTATCTATTTTAATGTAAGATACATTATATTAAATATTGTTTTTGTAAACAGGTTATGCCAAGCAAATGGATAGGGAATGCATTTATGCCTTGTGAAAAGAAAGTTCATATAAATATCATGAACATTGGAGGTTATGAATGTGATGTGGAGATGGTTTGTGATGGCAAGATTTTATTTCTGACAGAAGGTTCTTCAAAAATAGTGGAAGATCTTAGAGTTCGTATGTCTGATGTGCTTTGCTTATCGGTGATGGATGAAGATACTATACAGATGATGTTTTACTCGAACAACAGAATCGAAAAGGAATACATGGACTTGGTAAGTTCTAAAAATCATCAACATGGGGATTACTCAAGTCTCAAACCTTCTTCATCAATAGAAGTAATTGTTATTAATTCATCCTACAATTCATCAAGTGAGAGTGATGATTCATCAAGTGAGACTGATGATATGTTTAATGAAGAAATGGGTGAGGATTCAACAAATGGTGTTGAGAATTCAAAAGTTAGTGTTCATGTGAAAATTAAGAAAGCAAATGTTTTGGTAAGTGTGACTAATTTCTGTTTTTTATGGAAAGTCATGTACTATTTACTCTGGTTCATGTATAAGATATTTTCAATAATGATCATACTTAATTTTTGTATAGCGTTTACCGAAAAGTTAGCTTGATTGGCAGAATGCAAGATGAAGCAGAGTTTTGTGTAATAAATGAAGATGGTACGGAAAGCTTGTGGGGTTTGAAAACTGAATGGAGTAAGCCACAACCAAATATATATGTATCTACTGGTTGGTTACCTTTTAAGCTCGTCAATAATCTTAAAGCATGGGATGAAGCATTTCTCATTTTCGATAGAACTGAAGAGAAGTCTAGTTTGTCTTGGGTAAAGCGAATGATATGAGGAAGGACAAGGTCAATAACAATAATCTACTTTTTTCATAATTGTATAAACTTTTATTTGGTGGTATTTGGCTAGTTTTATATTATGTGGAGATTGATATTATGTACATTTTTTGGTATTGTTAGTTTATTAAGTCAGGTTTTATGTGTTGAATGTTACTACCTAACTATGTAGTGTAAATCATTAATATGTAACTTTTAGTTTTGTACTAACTTGTTTGTGTAAATGTTGTTACATGTTAGTTTAATGTTCTAAGAGTTAACCGTCAAGCAAGCAAGGGTATTTGTTTAATGTTTTCTCGAAAGTATGTTATAATGTTTAAACCAGAGAATGAGCAAATGTTATTATGAAGGATGATAAGTTTCCAACTGAATTTATGCAATGATGTTTGGAACCAATTTGTAGAGTAAAACCAAAAGATTTCAGTTAAAATGGCTATGTAGTAAAAATATTTTGTTTTTTTTCTATCTTTTTGGGGAGTGGTAGTAACAAATTCTGCTAGAATTTAGGGTGTCCAATAGTAAAATTTTATAGTAACAACATATATTTAATAACAAAGAGTAAAGTACGCAATAGAAACGTATTCAATAAATAACAATTATCAAATTGTTCAAACTTAAGAGACAAATAGGTGATGGTTAAAAGAAAAACATAAAAATGCCAAAACATTGTTAAAAGCACAAACCTCACGAAGGTGGTGGCATATGATCATTTTAAATCTAAAAACAAAAACATTATTCAAAACATTAAGAAAAAAACACAACACCCAGTAAAGTTGTCCACTATTAGGAAGAAGGTTCTTCTTCACTTTGGAACTTGAAGAGACAATTGAGAGTGGACTTTCAGTGGGTTCATGGTTTATGACAGTTGATGTGTGCGAGGTGGTGTACGAAATACTATTATTTTTATTACGAAATACGATACAATTTACACAAGTTTTATTTATTTATATAGATGGGATATACTTAAACCTTGCTACAACAATATAGGCAGTGTACCTAATTGTAGAGTAGTGTAGTTTTTAGTAAGTCCGGTTCGTTCCACAGAGAGACGGCTTATTGCGTACACTATATTTTTAAACAACTATATTTGTATAAATATATATATATATATATATATATATATATATATATATATATATATATATATATATATATATATATATATATATATATATATATTAGTAATATAGTATTATTATTATTATAAAAGGAGGGTTTTACCGTTTAATGACTGGTTTGTCGATTTTAAATAAAGCGTAAAGATAAATGATGATAATATAAATGACAGAATTTAAATTGCGATAAATTAAATTGCAGTAATTAAAATGACAGTAAATAAAGGTACGATGAAATATGGAATAAAAGTATTATGCTTATTTAAACTTTCGTAATCATGATGTTTGACGTTTAGATTTTAATTTATTACCCTGGGTTAATTGTCCTTTGTCTTGGATTATTTGATACCTATTTGGTTTTTATCCATAATAGTCCATCGGTCATAATTATAAAATGCTCGTCAAATTAACCTTATTCCCGAAGTCAAATATTCCAACTAATTAGGGATTCGAACTGTAACAAGGTTTTAATACTTTGTTTAATGATTACACCAGGTTATCGACTACGTGTAATCCAAGGTTTTATTACTTTGTTACCAATTACACCAATTATCCTTGTATGTAATCCACCCCTGTTTTAATGAGATATGAATATTAATTTACCCACTTGATCAGAATGAATAATCAATTACCCAACCCGAATAATTAATTAATTAAATGATTGTAAACGATGTCGTATAAATGTCACTAAATAGGACATTCGTAATCAATTTAATAATTATTAGATTAACTAATTTGAAGATAGGTTCGACAGAGTCCAATGAGTTGTCATTCAATTAGACAATAACCCCTACCTATTAATAGTCAATAGTCCAATGTTCACAAGTGTCGGTCTTTTGTTCAAACCCGAATTATGGTACAAAATCCAATAACCCCATCTTAATATTTAGTCTAACATCATGATTACTTCGGCTCAAATAAGCATAATAATAACTTAGTTACGAGACATTAATTTAAAAAGGAAGAACATAGCTTACAGTGATTATTTATCGCGTAGCGTTACCTAGACAGAGTTTTGACTTAAAACCCGTAAAACATATCTTACAATAACCCAATTATTATTTAACTTATATTAAAATTAAAATTATAATTATAATTATAAATATAAATATATCTTACAGAGAGAAGGAAAGAAAAATTGAGGTGTACATAATTCGCTGAAAACGTCGCCTTTTATAGCACTTGGCCAGGTTCTGACCTCCATACGATCACATGGATTTTGTGCCTTCTGGCCATGCGATCGCATGGCCCTCTGATTCAGCTCATACGCTTTTGTTTTCTAGTTTGCCGACGTTTTATTTAAATATATATATATATAATTTATATAATTTATATTAATTATATATATATTATATTATATTCTTGTGCATAGTTGACTTGTAATTTTAGCTCCGTTGACTCACGCATTGATGCTCGGTTCATGTCTCGATTCCGGATTTTCGAACGTCCTTTCATACGCGTAGATATCTTGTACTTTGCGTTTCGCGGCTTGTACTCTTGTAATTTTTAGACGTTTCTCATCAATAAATTGAACCACTTGAATTATATCTTGTACATTTGATCTTTTTGGTCATTTGCGTCTTCAAATCATCATTTTCTTCTTTTGTTTTCGCACTTATTTATTTAAACGAATATTACATAAAAATAGAACAATTGCAACTGAAAACTTTACATATTTGGATGATATTGCGACTAAATATATGTTCATTTGAAGCAATATCAAATATCCCCACACTTGAACGTTGCTTGTCCTCAAGCAATACAGAACTTGAAATAAAATCACACTTCACTCGAATCACTTTTTTATTCTCACACTTTATACATCAGTGATTTTGATATAGCGGTATGAACAATGATAGTAACGATGTGGTTTACAGTCTCACATGACTATAAAAATTTAGATCCTTTAAGGAAATTGGATCTTTATGAAAACATTTGATCTTTTGAAAATTTCAAGCTAGATTTTACCCTAGACAAGTTTTCCGGAATAACCCTTCACCGGTGCCTGCAAAATATTTTTGTGGGTTTTGTGGGTTTCATATTTTCAAATTTTAGCTCAAAACTTATGGTTTTGTGTCACCCACTTGCTAATCCTTGTATTAGGAAAGCACACGTCCAGTATACTTGTCCCGTATATTACCTTTCGGTAAACGACCGTCCGGTTGTAAAGGAAAGCGATGAACAAGCAACTGTTAAGGCAATGTCTACTGACATGCAGATGTTCATGGTTCACAACGTGTCGGATGCAATTACTATTCTTTGTAGGAGAAATAGTAAAGAACACCCTATAATTTTTCGGTCTGGCACAAGGTCATGTCTTCGACCATGCTATGCAACCACCGTTCTTACGGTTGACACCCGATTTGGTTCAGGTGACCTAATGAATTCCAGTGAATTCTTAGGATTTTACGTTAAATGGTAATGAACGCATTGAAAATAGGTTTTCAGAAAACAAATCGGTTTTAGTTTTGATCAAAATATTTTCTCATTCAAGCTCGAGTTTAGATATCATCGAATTCCATGAGTTTGAATTTTCAATTCTTAAGGTCAATCTCAAGGATTGAGTAATATCAGGCTTAAAAGCTGATTTTTAATCTTTAAGGAGATTATCCTTTCTTGGAGTTTGATTCATTAGTCTTATCAAGCTAATTTGTACGGCGCCCTCCCCATTTTACAAGACAGATCCTCTCATGGTTAGGATAAGTCTGACCACTTGGCGACCCTGTTTGATGCTGAGGTCCGTGGATTTCCTGCTGATTTTAGAGATGACTTTTCTAGATTTTTCGTCAACCTACAGTTGGTCTGGACGACAACATCTTGACCTAAATCAAGAAGCGCGTGTCTTTTTTGGAAGACTTTACTTCCTTTTAATGATGGAATTGATTCATCATGTAGATCCATCTTTTCTTCCATCTTTATTACAATATTACGGGTAAAACATGTGACGACCCAGAAATCTTCGACCAAATTTAAACTTGTTCTTTATATCTTTCCGACATGATAAGCAAAGTCTATAATGTTGAGTCTCGAAAATTTTGGAACTATGTTCATGTATTCAATTACCTTTGACCAGTTTCGACGATTCACGAACCATTAATTGTAAATAGATATGTGTGTATATATATATATATATAAATGGTAATTGAAAATATAATTTGAAATATTATATGTTATTGCTATTAAAATTTAATTATGTAAAATAAAATAAAAAATAAGATATTATAATAATTATTATTTAAAATATATCTATATATATAAATAAAGTATATTAAAAATAAATATTAAATGATTATAATACTCCTTTGATATCCCGATTGATATTAAGTAAGTAAATTCAAACTTATATGATTTTAAAATAAACGGTGATTCAAAAATGAGTTCTATAAATTTTAGGCTTACTAAAAATGTATTAGGGATCTAGTTATTAAATTTTAACACTTTTTATATTTTACCCAGAATTGAGAGGGACAGTTTATGTAGTTTTTATTTAATAGTTAATGATCGAATTTTATACCATAATGACCAAAATAAATAAATGTAGCTAATTTAAAAATATGGGATTTTTCTGAACACTTTTATTCGCCACTGAGTTACACAACGGAGTACGATATACCAGTCCGGGTGAAACTGTCTGTACAAGAATTTAAAAATATCGATGGATTACTATTCTTAAACTCACATGTTTTAAATTTATTATTATTATAATTATTATTATTATAATTATTATTATTATATTATATTAATTCTTATTATTGTTGCATCTTGTGAATCGAATTTGGCAAGTTGTTAGCTGTTTCAATCACCAATCTTTTCTGTAAACAGTCACTTGTTTCCCACTAACAATTATATATTCATATTTATATGCTTATAGGAAAGCAATTCACACCATCTCCTGCTACTCACCTACACACCTCTGCGACACCACTCTTGTTATCTTAAACCTCAATCCACCCCCTCCACCACTTCAAACCCATAATCATGATCACAAAATGACTACAATATTTCTGTTTCTATGATCAACCACCACTAGTGTTATTGTTCCTAATTTGACAAGCAAGAACAACCCCAAACGGATCACATTACATATCATCCGCCCTTGTTTCTCTTATTGATTGACCACATAAACCAAAGCTAAGCAACCGGTCACTTGTTAAGTTTGCTTGTTGTTCCAATTACCAACTAGTTCGAACATCTCTACTTAATCAGAACCCACTTTATCACTATAACAACCGTCCACAACCATCTCTTTTTAATGAAACCCATTTATATTCCTCTTCCCAAGCATCTCCATCAACACCATCCGTCTTCAACCGCCCACCTATCACCACCAACGGCTACTATCACCGGAGTCACCATCGACTCAACTTGAAACCACACTCATCACTACTTGAAATCATCAAACCCACATCACTTTAGTGTTTTCTGTTTGTTCGAAAACCAAACCATCACACCTCGTATACCACCACCTTTGCCATCGCTATTTGTTACTTCTGCTTCGGATTATTAATCCAAGGTACCACCTCAAAACACAATTAAACCACCACTCTAAACCACCACTATTTATTTATTTATTTATCTTCTTTCTTTCACTCCTGATCAAAACGACAACCACTACCATCTTATTATTTATTTTTTTCTCGTCTACTTGTTGAGTTCATAAACAAATGTCTCATAAACCCACCTTTTATACTCAAGTAGTAATACTTTATTATCTGTTTTGTTTATATTGAAACAACGTGAGAATTAATGATGATACTCCATTAAATAAAAGGTGAGTTTAAATACATTAAACATGGGACTAGGTGGCCTACAATTGCTAAAGCATTGAAATTGTTTATTGATAATAAAACTTCTTTTGCAAGTGGACTAATGTTCGATTGATTAAGATACCTAGTGGACTCCACTGATAGAATTTAAGACATAAAAGTTGGTTACATGTTCATTCTGTACAGCTCAACTTGACTAATTTCTTTAATTAATGTGGGTCTCGAACATTATGACATGGTAACATGTTGGTGTTTTAAATAATAGTTTAGAGAAAAAGAAACCCATTCGATAGAAACAGATAGGAAACGAGCTGATTAGAGGACTTCGTAGCTGCTACTTATTTTATTTTTTTGTTGCCGACAAGAATTAAAACATAACCTCACTTGGGTTATTAAAAATTTATTATGATGATAAAGTTGAGTGGAAATTTTAAAGGATTCATTTAATGATATAGTTAAGGATGATTAGGAAAAATGATTAGGATTATGATAAGGATTAGGATGAAAATAGATGATGATTGGTGATGGTATGTGATCATACAGTGGGATATATATAATGATGAATGATGATGAAATTATGAGGAAGATGTTAGCGGTTTTGCATATGTTAAATATTTACTCACTCGAATTGTTACAGGATTAAACTAACGGTTAAATGTTTAAGGAGGTGGTTGTTTATTCGAGGAGGTCGTGGGTTCAAAACCAGGCCATGGCATATTTTTTTTTATCAACAATAGAAGCTGCCACAATTAAAAGGATTTTGGGCTTGTGAGGCAGTTGGGCCAAAAATTTGTTGGGCCGTGATCCAAATTTCTGCTGGGCTGCTGCTACGATAGATATTAAGTGGTGATTAGATGGTAATTGTGGTAATGTGTATGATGATGAAGAAGGTAACAGATATGTGGGATAAATAAATTTATTCCTCGGGATAGATCAGAAATGCACGAATAGAGGAATGGTTAGGGGTGTTTTTGTGTAACCGAGAGGTCTCGGGTTCGAGCCTGGGTTGATTTGTTTTAGAATGCTCATTCAACCATTTGAAAGGTTCGTGAATCCGAGGCCAATCCTGCATTATTCAGTTCCGTCGTATGCATATTTTTACTACAAAATATCGTATTGTGAGTTCATTTGATTCCCTTTTACTCTTTACATTTTTGGGACTGAGAATACATGCACTGTTTTTATAACTGCTTTATTAAATGCTTTTGAAATATATTTTGAACTGCGAATAAATGAAATGCTTTTATAAATGTTTGACGAGATAAACACAAGCAAAACATTCCTCGAATGAATTATTATGCTGACGGAAGTTCTGTGGATTATTATTGAATTAGTTGGACGTGATAATTGCCACTAATTGTTGTGAATATTTTTCCCCTGATTATTATTGCTTGGTAACCTAAGAATTATAATCGGGTATGGCCCTAATTCACGCGAATCCTAAAGGTAGCTACCGGGTTTAACACCCCCACCCAGAATGTTCACTAGACGGAAGAGCTAGTAGGCGTGGTGTTTAGTACTTCGAGGTTTATATATTATACAGACGAGATGTTCTATTTTTGGGGATATTATTGATGCGCATTATATGTTAAGGTCAGTTACCAAGCCAAGCTATGAAAGCAAAGTGAATGTTATGTATCGAGAAAATGATTTTATACACATGTTATGTGTATGTTATTTTTGTGCACGAGATATGTGTATGGTTATTTAAAAATCGCGAGGCAACCTTCGGGGGAGAAAAGGATACGAACCTACTCTGCTAAGTATTATGAAAAATGGTTTCGTACACGAGATAGGTGTACTGTATTTAAATCTTGTGGTCTATCAAAATGATGAATTTTATTGTTTACGATAAACTTATGAACTCACCAACCTTTTGGTTGACACTTGAAAGCATGTTTATTCTCAGGTATTAAAGAAATCTTTCGCTGTGCATTTGCTCATTTTAAAGATATTACTTGGAGTCATTCATGGCATATTTCAAAAGACGTTGCATTCGAGTCGTTGAGTTCATCAAAATTATTATTAAGTCAATTATAGTTGGATATATTATGAAATTGTATGCATGCCATCAACTTTCGATGTAAAGAAAGTTTGTCTTTTAAAAACGAATGCAATGTTTGTAAAATGTATCATATAGAGGTCAAATACCTCGTGATGTAACCAAATGTAATGAATTCGTCCAGATGGATTAGGACGGGTCATTAAAGTTGGTATCAGAGCAGTGGTCTTAGCGAACCAGGTCTTGCATTAGTGTGTCTAACTAGTAGCTGTTAGGATGAATTAATGAGTCTGGACTTCGACCGTGTCTGCATGTCAAAAGTTTTGCTTATCATTTCGTGTCAAAAATTATTTGCTTATCATTCTTAGTCTAAACACATCTTACTGCATTGACTGCATGAATAGTGTATAGACAAAATTCATATCTTAGCGTATCTGCTAATTCATATCTTAGCGTATATGTTACTGTAAACTTTGCCTGACATATTCCGTAAATTCCTCCGTAATCTACGAAATCTTTTGTTCTATATATATATATATATATATATATATATATATATATATATATATATATATATATTCTATGTAATTAGAATACCATCCGATAGCCAAAAATCATTTCATATTGAAAAATTCTTTATTCAATCATACGAAATGGAAATCACCACTAGTTCAAGTCCCTCGGATTCCGATATGGAGTTTCACTCGAGCTCCGAAAGCAGTGTCACCAGAATGAATCAACCAAATCAGCCATCCCCAATTCATCTGATGGGTTCGTAGTCGACTTAACTGATGGAGACGAGAAGAAGGCGATCCTTTCCACCAACCAAATTGCTCTATTGACAAAGAACCGGAAGCACTTATCGGCGAACCAGTCCGAAACACTATTTTCACCCTCATTTTCCGAATATCTCGCCACGATTATAATCTAGCTAAAATTCTAAACCTTATTCATTCGCTCGTTTCGACCGACAATCATCCCGGAATAATAGAAGAAGTCAACGAACTTCGCGCTCGAGTAATCAATTTGGAGAATATGTTGCAAAATTTACCAGCTTTAGCAACATCACTGGCACCAACAGTACTATCAGTAACAGCACCAGTACCATCAACAATCCATGCCTCAACACCTCATTCTGTACCTCGAGTATAATCATCATTCTACGTATCTTTTTACATCAATTATCTTCATCCTTCATGACGATTATGTAATCTCTACTGTTTTAGAGATTATGTACTCTAGTTCTATCTGTAAATCAGATGAGTTTAATATCATATTAACTCATTAAATCCATGATTACATCTGAAAAAAATATATATGTATATATGTTTTCATAAAAATTGTAATTATAATTCTTTTATACGAACTGTTAATGGTGAAAATATTTTAACAGGTAGGTAATACCCGAGGAATATTTAGATTTCACATTAATAAGTTACATTGTACATTCTTCCAATCTGATTCAACAGTCATTTACTATCCTACTTACATCCATAGATATACGTATCCGTTCACCGCAGAATAATCATTTTCATTCAATTTTATAATTGGATTTTGACCTATCATAATCCAACAAGTGGCATAATGAAGAAAACATTAGACAAAATAAAATTTGTTAGAAACAAACAAATTAATTATGAGAAATTTTGTTAAAAATCTACGCTAACTATTCCTAGCTAACTGTTCCTAGCTAACTGTTAATTCCGTATTACATTTTATTTATCGCAATTTATTTATCGCAATTTAATTATCGCAATTTATTTATCGCAATTTAAATTCTCGCAATTTTATTTATCGTCATTTAATTTCTGTTATTTATTTTACGCACTTTAAATATCGGGACACATATACAATGTTTTGACTTATCATATTGACGTCATCTATATATATTATTTGGAATAACCATAGACACTCTATATGCAGTAATGCATGAGTTAGCTATACAGGGTTGAGGTTGATTCTACAATAATATATATACCTTGAGTTGTGATCGAGTCTGAGACATGTATACAATGGGTCATGATACGTATTAATTAATTCGAATATTATATATATGAATTATTGAATTGCTAATTGTGGACTACCAACATTGGACAATTAAAATGAATTAAAATATTGATTATAACATATGAAACTAAAAAAATTCTTCAAGTTTGCCACTTGATTTCATTCTAAACCTCATTTGTATCTTGACGATTACAATCTGCGTTCAAACTTTTCATGATTCTTGAAGACACCTCAATCGAGAGGATAAACCAACCGCACTTCATCTACGGAAGAAAAGATTTATGCATATAGTTATGCACCTGAAAACACTCTAAACGTGAGTAAACGTTTAACACGTATCTATGCTAGCTCATTTGGCGTTGTTATTACCGAAAATAACTTTATAATCTCTCTCCAAATTAGCCAATTTTGTCACAGTTCCAGCAAGTCAACTTCGACTTTTCATTCGGATTAGCCTTATTATAACCTTGATATATAAGTTTGCCTTTCATCATCGTTACCGAGGAACCGTTTATATTCCACCATATTAGCAGTAAACTTATCAGTAACTTCATTGATCTCTGACTTTTCGAAGAATCATTATATTCATTGAAACCTTATCATATACTCATCCACATCTTGTAACGAGAATGACCATACCAATTACTGGGAATTAGCAAGTCAGTATTTTGAATCTCGCAACGTTTCTACATCAACAGTTATATGAATACATATAACATTTATCACTTAGAATTATGATCTTCCATTCTGAAATTCTAAAAAGCACCCAGTCTGTGAATCAATACTCGGAATATTGAAAAAGCTCAGAGATTTTGATACTGAAAAACGAATTAAGCAAACGCTGAAGGAGACTAAGGACAAATACAAGGACCAAACCCTGTATTTAAAGAATCCTGATGATTCTGTTTCTGATGAAATCTTTAGCGAATACCTTACTCCTTAATCGCTCTAAATCATTGTGAATGAATTTCTTCATCACATTGTGAATCTAAAATTCTAAGATATTATCGTATCTTTCATTGTAAATATTCTCAATATATCTGAAGATATCTTCATAAATATTCTTATCCGATAGTAATTATCGCTCCGCTTTATCTGTGTTATATCATAAAAGAAACTGTTTTAGTTTCTAAAATTCTGAAAAAAAAATAAAAAAAAATTCGAATATAAATTATGAATGATTTTGAAGTAGTGTCGGGAACTGAAGCATGAGTTAGTATAATATAATGACACTTGATCAACGTGATTATATTACAGTAAGTCATGCTGAGTTTCTAATGAAACATGATGATTCACAGACTATAATGTCATCATGTGCCATATTACACGACCCTTACATTCTATCTAATATATAAACATATCAAGAACATATTATCTTGATAGTTCTATCTTTTCCTAGAATTCAGGAAATCCACCGTGACTACGTCAAAGGTTAAATCTCTATCTCAATCTTTTGTGACAGCTTCACTCGTACGTGAGACATAGTCGAATTGTTTTATCCATATTACTCAATGATGATAAAACTCTATTTATCAACTCATATTTGTCATGAAAACATATTTATTGTCAGCCATGACCATCCCAATCAAATTTTGAGACGAAATTTCTTTAACGGGTAGGTACTGTGACGACCCAGAAATTTTCGACCAAATTTAAACTTGTTCTTTATATGTTTCTGACACGATAAGTAAAGTCTATAATGTTGAGTCTCGAAAATTTTGGAACTATGTTCATGTATTCAATTACCTTCGACCAGTTTCGACGATTCACGAACCATTAATTGTAAATAGATATGTGTGTATGTATGTGTATATATATATATATATATATATATATATATATATATATATATATAAATGGTAATTGAAAATATAATTTAAAATATTATATGTTATTGCTATTAAAATTTAATTATGTAAAATAAAATAAAAAATAGGATATTATAATAATTATTATTTAAAATATATCTATATATATAAATGAAGTATATTAAAAATAAATATTAAATGATTGTAATACTCCTTTTGTAACGACCCGGCCTTTTCGACTTGATTTTGTGCTTTCACGAAACTGCGTATTTATGCGTACTGAGCTAGCTTATGCTCTGGGATCTTTAATCATGATTAATTACTTTCGTTAATATCTTGCTACGTGCTATTAAGTATGTAATCACTTAACTTGATCCCTGAATGCTTTTACGACCGTTGGTGTCACTTATCATTTTAAACGAGATACGTACTTGGAACACGTTAAACTTTTATCGTAATTGAAATATTATGACTGCGTAAACTTGATTGTTATTTATTATAACAATTACTTGGCTTAAGGGCTTATTTAATTAAGCTTAGTGTTTACTAATGCTTACTAGTTACCTTAATGGACTTGTCACCGTATTTGACTTTTCATGGCCCGACTTGTCTTTATGACACATGTACTTTTCACGAATAATATTTTCGAATATTATTTACATTCATGATTAATTAATATTGATCATTTTTAATTAACTAAGGTTACTAGTTAATTACTTGGGCTTTATTTGATTAATTGCATACTTACTTGAATTGGGCTTTTATTATTTGAACATGGACTTGGAAGCCCACCCTACACACTTAATGGACTAATAAGCCTATCTTTTAAGCTAGTGATTTATTAATGAAAGCATGGATTAATTAACATTAGTGAAAGGAATCTAGTTACATGCACACTTACACCACTTTCCCATACCAATTTGCTTTAATACCATTTCAAGCTAACACCATTCTCCCATGTTGGAAAGTAGATTTTGACCCTTCCCTTTTTGTTGTAAAAATTGTCCACTTTCATGGTGGGGAGGGAGTTCTTTTATTTTCAATTTTTGTTACATATTTACAAGTATTACTTCCTCATTTCACACACACTTACTTACTACTCTTTTTCTCTCTTTTTCTCTCAAAACTTTGTAAGTAATAAACTTATTTTCTTTCTTTTCTTTCTTTTAAAGTGAAGTTCCATCATCATCATTTACTAGTTACTTGTTGTTTGTTGTTGTTAAAGATCAAGTTCTCTAACTTGTATCTTCATGAATCTTGCTTTCTTCCATCTTTTATTTGATGAAGAACCAAGAACAAGAACCTAAACTTGTTAGTTTATGGTTCTTTAAATGTTTTCAAGATTTAAAGTTCATAAGTTTCATTATCATACTTGTGTACATGTTTGTAGACTTAAATCCTAAGATCCAAACTTTGATTTGAATCTTCCTAAGTATGAAACAAACATGAACATAATACTTGTACTTTAGTTTAATTCTTTCTTTTGTAAGTGCTTTAAAGTTGTGATGTTGTTAATTTGGTCAAGTATTACTAGTTAATCTTGATCTCATATTTCTTGAAACCAAAGTTAAACTTTGTAAGTTCAAGAACATGTAAGTAAACTTTTTAATTATAACTTTGTACACTTATGTTAGATCTAGACTTTTGGGTCTAGGATCTTCAAGATCTAACTAAGAACAATGTTCTACAACTTAAGATCTTGTTTATTTAAGTTTACTTTCAAGTTTGTAGCTTAATATTACTAGTAGAACTCATGTACGTGTCGGATCTAAGATCTTGATGTAACTTTGGTTTATCAAACTACATACAACTCTTAAGTGAGTTGTGCTACATATCTTAGACTTACGCTAGTGTTATGATGGTCAAACCTTGGTTAAAATGATGCAAACACATCAACGAGTTGTACACTTGAAGCTATACGCATCAAGGATGAGAACCGTGATGAGCAACAAGCACCAAGAACCCACCGGAACACCTTTCTTACTGTTTCTGGAACTGATCAGACTACCTGGGCTACTGGAAAGTTGATTTTCAATTATTTCAGTTCGAGTATATGATTTTCCATTTATACCTCGTCTTAATCCGAGTTACGGTTTAGGATCTATGGCCTCCCGAAAGTTACCACACCCTATTAATGATGTGCTGAAATTTCTGACCTACTCGCACTTAAACCTCCACCACGGTCAAACGAAGACGAGTTTGGTTCTGGAAATTGGTCAGTACCTAGGGGACTCATATACGGAGCCATGTCCACTGGTATCACCTCATTTTAGTCTGTATAGAGGTCGTGGCGACTGAACGAAATCAGCCTTTGTTTCAAACCCAAGTCTTTACTTGAAACTTACTTTACACTTTTTGTTAAATGATGAATGATGATGATACTTAAGACCTAATTTACATACTTTTAAACCTTTGGGACGATTTACTGACTTAGTAACTTTTGACTTAGGTTGAGGACCTTTCGGACCAACTACTTGCAAACTTATCTCGAATCAACTTAACTACTTTACACTGTGAGTTATAGCATCCCTTTTTACTTTAACTATTTTGGGAACTGAGAATACATGCGCATTTTACATTTTACATACTAGGCATGAGTACTTAAACTTTATATATGTGTGGGTTATACAACGGCATAAACTTTCCCCTTAGCTCGGTAACGTTTAGTCATTGGTCTTTGAACCGGTGAACGCGAATCTTAGATATGGATCCATAGAGTTTGACATCCCCACTCGGGCCAGTCGCGCTAGCATTTAATGAGTGTTTAATACTTCGTAAACATACGCACTCGCCAAGTGCACTTTTAGGGGGTATTATTACGTTAAGTTAGTTACCGGGTGCCCACGGATAAGCATATACTTTATCATACTGTTCGATTTACTGATTTGAAACGCTGGTCGAAGCACTGAAATCTCGTGGCCTACATTACATTACTGATTACAAACAAACTATAGCCCACCAACATTCGTGTTGACTTTTTAAGCATGTATTTCTCAGGTGCTTAGACATTGTTGCTTCCGCTGTTAGACTTGCTGTCTTGGTGTTACAGACTTGCTGTGTTAGCCTTCCGCTGCATTACTTAGAGATGTCTCAATCATGGAACTTTTATTTTGCATTCGTAAATTACGTTATTTTCAAACAATGGCTTTGTAACGACCTTTGGGTCACGTACTTATGTTTACGCCTCCATTCATAGGAAGCACGTTATCTTTTGTAAAACGCTATATTTTCTTGAATGCTAAACTGGTTTTCAAATAGCATATAGTGTTTGACCTTGTAATGATCCTGTTGTTGATGGTCCGTACACATAGATTTAGTACGGAGCGTCACATTTGGTATCAGAGCATTGGTTTTAGGGAATTAGGTTGCATTAGTGCGTCTTGACCGAGTCGAGTAGGATTCACTAATAGGACTAATCTACAACTTGCTCTTTTACTTGTTTCTGCGAAACCTGCTGCATGCTACTGTGTTATATTACTGCATGTTACTGCTTACTACTACTGCATGCCACTACTTACTTCTACTGCTATATGAACTTGCTGCATGCTACCGTTTCCTTTTACTGCTATGTAAACTCGTTGTATACTTTTGCTTACTCTCGCTACTGCATGCTACTATCTGCTTTTAACATGTTACTTCGGTGTGATACTGTTACTATTGCCATGCTACGTGCTGCTGTAAACGATCTAGGCTGCTGTAGTTGTTATGCCTGATTACGCTCTTGCTACATGTCTACTATTCGCTGTACCGATGTGGAGAACTTATCCTTCCCAGCTCAGATATTTTTCTGAACTACTTTCCCACTCGTCTAACCCTAAGGATTAGTATTGTAATCCACCTGTTACTACTGTTCCACCATTCCAAAGATCGAAACATTACTTCACACAATATAGAAGGAGTACCCCTCGGATTACGCGCCCACTAAAGTTGATCATCAGAGGAAGGAATATTGGGGGACTTGTCGGAGTAACCGCACCCCGAGCTCACTCTAATTAGCCACATACATCATATGAACATTAGAAGGTTGCTCAGTTTCCGCAAGCTGACCTGTATCCCGTTCGCTTTCATGACCATCATTTATCTCTTTCGTTCTTCACCACTACTCGACGACCTAACGACACTTCTGTACTTAGGCCTTGATACATGACCTACGGAACCTACGCACCCACATCGAGGAACTGTGAGATTAATTATGTAGACTTGGTTTTGAGATAGCATAGACAAAGCACCGTTGGATGAAATTGAGTAGAACTTGAAGTGATCACGTTACATTGACCATATGGAGTGATATTGGAATGAACGTACAATTTAATACAATATAATGACGCCAGGCCAGCGTGATTATATTGAAGTAAATCATGCAGAAGTCCCAATGTTACTATATAAGGAATATAAAGTGATTCAAAGGAAACTTTAGTAAGAACCATTTGAGTTTATGCATTATGGTCTGTTAGAGGTAGGGAAAGAATAACCACGTAGCCCAAATACTGTACAAGAAGAGCCTTGATTGCAAAATTGATAACCCGAAAATTTGTTATAGATATAGACACCCCGGGCACTTAGGAGAAATGTTTTCAAATAGGAAGAACTTTGGACTCACTTGCGATAGAACAATCGTTATCTCAGTTATGGAGACTCGCATGGATCCTGATTTTAGTTAGGGTGCGTTTCGTCACAACGTTTTATTGTTTCAGAATTGTTAAATACTAGAACGATAGAAACCTTATATCTAAGAACCTTAGCGTTATGAATAATAAGCCATTAATAACCATGAAAGTTAAGTATTATATAGGACGAGCTAATAGTAAGCTGGCAGAGATAGAGGAATAATTTAAGGTAGTACCTTACAATTGTCATTTAGAGATGATCTCATGTCAACAAAACTTGAAAGTTTTAAGGTAGTAGTTGGAAAGGATTAGTTACCTACGCACAAGCAGATGTTATTTGAGAAGGCGGATAGAATTTTTCGCGATAGTATAATAAGATTTGGTTGGAATGAACCTTAAGATTAACCTAACACCCATCAAGTTAGGAAGCTTGATGAGTTAGTTGGAACAGACTGGATTTCAAGGATGAAAGCGAAATTTATTTATAGTGAGAAAATTTATTCGTATACCTCGCAAGAATGGTGAACTATTACGGGAAGAGAAGTAACCCGAAAGCTGAACCTTATTAGTTGCATGACAACAACCCTAAATCCCACAATGGAGATGGGAAAGAATAACAATGGATTTCATCACGAAACTACCGAAAATGGTAAGCGGTTAGAACATTATCTGGGTTATTATTGACCATCTCACCAAATCTGCTCACTTTCTAGCCACAAGAGAAACCGATACAATGGACAAACTTGCATAACGATACATAACGTAAATTGTATCCCGTCACTTCAGCGATTCAGATTCTATATTAAAGACTACCCAAGAATCTTATTTGATACTCATTCTTACGCGACTCTAAATCCTCACTTATTCTGAGAGATTCCTGATTCGATGATAACCACACCATCTTCCTTCTTACTTCAACCGTAGTCATACCAGTTCAAAATTTCCAAAATCAATGGGTAGTTAATTCCCATCCTCATACTCTCCCTTTCGTATCTCACTTATAAGCAACAACTTCACACTTAAGCATTTTTTATCAAAGGACTTATGCCCTATTAATAGTCATCAACCACATTTAAATTCAATAGTTTTCATTATCTCAAATATCACCCGAAATTTACAAAAATCTTTTACTCAATCCTGATCAATCTTTTTCCAACTTGTAACCTTCGAAATATGAAAATTTCGTTTGCCAAAATTTTACACACACACTATTTAACCGTGCGATCCTCTCAAGGTTTTATGAAAATAAATTTATTTTATTGACATTCGTACAAATTTTAGAAGCCGTATATGTTATATATAATAAAGTAAATGATTACTTACTTTTGACTAGTACATGCGAAATTTTACTTTCACTTTTACAAATCAACTCTTTTAATCAAAAGACATTTTACTTGGAGTAGCCTATATTTACTAAGAACTTCGTTTCTTTTCCTGCATTGTCACCTTAAACGATTTCTATAAAACTTTCGTTGCTTGTTATGTAAAATTTTTCGTTGCTTGCCCGTGTCCAAGTCATCATAATGACTTTACAACCGTCGAAATCGAGAGATTAATGTGTGTATGTGTTGAAGGCACTTACTGCCATGTCATTCAGAGCCTTTGGGCATCCACTAACACTTAAACCATTTAAAATTATTGCGTTACCCCATGGATCTTATTCACCTGTCGGAACAATGCTCTTTCTTACATAACTCTAAGTCCTGACTTATTCCAAGAAACTCTCATTTAGTGATATTAACACCATCAGTATTCCGACTTTATTATTAGTCATAACCTGTTTGGTATTTTACAAAGTCAAGAAGCGATTAACTTCTCATCCTCATGCTCTATCCTTCATATCTCACTTTTTAGCAACGGCTTCGCATGTGAACATTTTTGGCCCAAAGGCTTATGTCCTGATAGTTATCAAAACTACATTTAATTCATTAGTTTTCATTACTCAGTAACATGTCACCCGATGATTCAAATATTTTTCACTCGATCTTTTTTAACTCATAACCTCTAAAATACGAAAAACTATGTTTATCCAAAAAATTTACACGTTGATTATTCATGCGGTCCTCACGGGATTTATGGACAAATGAAAGTAATAAAAAAAATTTATGTCACTTATGCGATTTATAAAGTCATATATGTATAATTAAGTTAATAAATTTACCCTTACTTATTTTGGTTAGTACATACTAAGTTATATCTTCAAATTATTTAAAAATCGCTCCTTTATCGAGTTATTCAACTTAAGTCAAATAGTTTTGTGCAAAATGGTACACGTTGTACCTACTTATAAACTTACTAAGAACTTCGTTCCGTTTATGTTGTCGCATCAAACGTTTAAAGGTTTTTCAAAACTTCCTTGGTTGATTTTATTAAAGGTTTTCGCATTAGACTACACCATGTATGGATCACACTTCTTCTCGCCCTCCATTGGGGATGAAGCTTACCATTAAGATCTTTGTTAAAAACTCTTGAGCCACTTTGGATGGAAGTTTTATAAAATTTGTTAGAAAATCTTTGCACCATAAAATGTTCCTTCTAAAGTTAGACATGACAAAAGCACGGGCCAATAAATCGGTTTTCTGAGGTACACTCAGTGGTCACCCTATTGTAAGAAAGGCACGAGGTGGGTTTCTGTTCTCAATACTTCACAACAAATCGCAACACTCTCGTAAACCTCATCTCTATAAATCTGTATGTAGAGGTACATGAATCATTTTTGGAGATTCCTTTCACTCGGAGTAAACCATTCTTTAGGACCAAGAGTTCACGTATCTTCTCATTCGCACATCCCCCTAAGTATAAGGATAAATTCAAAACGGACCTCTCGAAGAGTTCACTCTCGTTCAAAGATCACGCCTTTCGTGCGATTCTCTTTCGGAAATGTAATGTAAGATACTTTGAGAACCTATGAATCTTGTTATCCCTTTGGGAGGGGACTGCTTAAAACACTTACGACACTGATGTGGATACTCTATATATTTCTTACTTCGTTGGTTGCAACTATTTGTTGTCCTAGTTAACGTTAACCCTAACTTCAACATGTAACTGAAAGGATAAAGTTACATTATGGAACTGTGTTTTCATTCCATCCAAGGATAAGTCCACACACTGTATGTTAAACTGGGTGATATCTTTCATTGTTCGTTCAGACCACTCTAAAGGCACTATAAATAATTATGGCTTGCAAGTCCGATTGGTCACTTTCAGCTAAAATATCAATTCAATTATTCAAATGAAACATTCTTAAGTACCGGATTCTTTATGCCTATGGCCTCCTTCCGAAATTAAGGGGTTGGTAACATTCATGATGCATTTCCTGCATCCAGCTTACTGAAGATGCCTGTAAGGCTAAAAACACCATATTTCCTTTTGTGGATATATATTCAGATGACATACTCATGCTAATCAGAAACGAAACCAATTTGTTGATCTCTTAGGACAAGAGACTTAATTAATGGCATATACCTATCGCCGAAGTACCTTTCAAGGTAAATAACTCACTTCTGAGCCCACGAGTCTCACGGAACTTTAATACGCTCCTTCTTATTCAAATATGGTACCATTGTTGGTCACTCCTCAAAATTTCGGGACGAAATTTTCTTTAACAGGTGGGTAATGTAACGACCCGGCTTTTTCGACTTGATTTTGTGCTTTGTGCTTTCACGAAACTGCGTATTTATGCGCACTGAGCTAGCTTATGCTCTGGGATCTTTAATCATGATTAATTACTTTCGTTAATATCTTACTACGTGCTATTAAGTGTGTAATCACTTAACTTGATCCCTGAATGTTTTTACGACCGTTGGTGTCACTTATCGTTTTAAACGAGATACGTACTTGGTACACGTTAAACTTTTATCGTAATTGGAATATTATGACTGCGTAAACTTGATTGTTATTTATTATAACAATTACTTGGCTTAAGGGCTTATTTAATTAAGCTTAGTGTTTACTAATGCTTACTAGTTACCTTAATGGACTTGTCACCGTATTTGACTTTTCATGGCCCGACTTGTCTTTGTGACACACGTACTTTTCACGAATAATATTTTTGAATATTATTTACATTCATGATTAATTAATATTGATCATTTTTAATTAACTAAGGTTACTAGTTAATTACTTGGGCTTTATTTGATTAATTGCATACTTACTTGGATTGGGCTTTTATTATTTGAACATGGACTTGGAAGCCCACCCTACACACTTAATGGACTAATAAGCCCATCTTTTAAGCTAGTGATTTGTTAATGAAAGCATGGATTAATTAACATTAGTGAAAGGAATCTAGTTACATGCACACTTACACCACTTTCCCATACCAATTTGCTTTAATACCATTTCAAGCTAACACAATTCTCCCATGTTGGAAAGTAGATTTTGACCATTCCCTTTTTGTTGTAAAAATTGTCCACTTTCATGGTGGGGAGGGAGTTCTTTTATTTTCAATTTTTGTTACATATTTACAAGTATGACTTCCTCATTTCACACACTTACTTACTACTCTTTTTCTCTCTTTTTCTCTCAAAACTTTGTAAGTAATAAACTTATTTTCTTTCTTTTCTTTCTTTTCTTTCTTTTAAAGTCAAGTTCCATCATCATCATTTACTAGTTACTTGTTGTTTGTTGTTGTTAAAGATCAAGTTCTCTAACTTGTATCTTCATGAATCTTGCTTTCTTCCATCTTTTATTTGATGAAGAACCAAGAACAAGAACCTAAACTTGTTAGTTTATGGTTCTTTAAATGTTTTCAAGATTTAAAGTTCATAAGTTTCATTATCATACTTGTGTTCATGTTTGTAGACTTAAATCCTAAGATCCAAACTTTGATTTGAATCTTCCTAAGTATGAAACAAACATGAACATAATACTTGTACTTTAGTTTAATTCTTTCTTTTGTAAGTGCTTTAAAGTTTTGATGTTGTTAATTTGGTCAAGTATTACTAGTTAATCTTGATCTCATATTTCTTGAAACCAAAGTTAAACTTTGTAAGTTCAAGAACATGTAAGTAAACTTTTTAATTATAACTTTGTACACTTATGTTAGATCTAGACTTTTAGGTCTAGAATCTTCAAGATCTAACTAAGAACTATGTTCTACAACTTAAGATCTTGTTTATTTAAGTTTACTTTCAAGTTTGTAGCTTAATATTACTAGTAGAACTCATGTACGTGTCGGATCTATGATCTTGATGTAACTTTGGTTCATCAAACTACATACAACTCTTAAGTGAGTTGTGCTACATATCTTAGACTTACACTAGTGTTATGATGGTCAAACCTTGGTTAAAATGATGCAAACACATCAATGAGTTGTACACTTGAAGCTATACGCATCAAGGATGAGAACCGTGATGAGCAACAAGCACCAAGAACCCATCGTAACAAATTTCTTACTGTTTATGGAACTGATCACACTACCTGGGCTACTGGAAAGGTGATTTTCAATTAGTTCGGTTCGAGTAGATGATTTTCCGTTTAGACCTCGTCTTAATCCAAGTTACGGTTTAGGATCTATGGCCTCCCGAAAGTCACTACACCCTATTAACGTTGTGCTGAAATTTCTGACCTACTCTCACTTAAACCTCCACCACGGTCAAACGAAGACGAGTTTGGTTCTGGAAATTGGTCAGTACCTAGGGGACTCATACACGGAGCCATTTCCACTGATATCACCTCATTTCAGTTTGTATAGAGGTCATGGCGACTGAACGAAGTCAGCCTTTGTTTCAAACCCTAGTCTTTACTTGAAACTTACTTTACACTTTTTGTTAAATGATGAATGATGATGATACTTAAGACCTAATTTACATACTTTTAAACCTTTGGGATGATTTACTGACTTAGTAACTTTTGACATAGGTTGAGGACCTTTCGGACCAACTACTTGCAAACTTATCTCGAATCAACTTAACTACTTTACACTGTGAGTTATAGCATCCCTTTTTACTTTAACTATTTTGGGAACTAAGAATACATGCGCATTTTACATTTTCCATACTAGGCACGAGTACTTAAACTTTATATATGTGTGGGTTATACAACGGCATAAACTTTCCCCTTAGCTCGTTACGTTTAGTCATTGGTCTTTGAACCGGTGAACGCGAATCTTAGATATGGATCCATAGGGTTTAACATCCCCACTCGGGCTAGTCGCGCTAGCATTTAACGAGTGTTTAATACTTTGTAAACATACGCACTCCCCAAGTGCACTTTTAGGGGGTATTATTACGTTAAGTTAGTTACCGGGTGCCCACGGATAAGCATATACTTTATCATGCTGTTTGATTTACTGATTTGAAACGCTGGTAGAAGCACTGAAATCTCGTGGCCTACATTACATTACTGATTACAAACAAACTATAGCTCACCAACATTTGTGTTGACTTTTTGAGCATGTATTTCTCAGGTGCTTAGAGATTGTTGCTTCCGCTGTTAGACTTGCTGTCTTGGTGTTACAGACTTGCTGTGTTAGCCTTCCGCTGCATTACTTAGAGATGTCTCAATCATGGAACTTTTATTTTACATTTGTAACTTACGTTATTTTCAAACAATGGCTTTGTAACGACCTTTGGGTCACGTACTTATGTTTATGCCTCCATTCATAGGAAGCACGTTATCTTTTGTAAAACGCTATATTTTCATGAATGCTAAACTGGTTTTCAAATAGCATATAGTGTTTGACCTTGTAATGATCCTGTTGTTGATGGTCCGTATACATTGATTTAGTACGGGGCGTCACACCTTTGATATCCCGATTGATATTAAGTAAGTAAATTCAAACTTATATGATTTTAAAATAAACGGTGATTCGAAAATGAGTTCTATAAATTTTAGGCTTACTAAAAATGTATTAGGGATCTAGTTATTAAATTTTAACACTTTTTATATTTTACCCAGAATTCAGAGGGACAGTTGATGTAGTTTTTATTTAATAGTTAATGATCGAATTTTATACTATAATGACCAAAATAAATAAATGTAGCTAATTTAAAAATATGGAATTTTTCTGAACACTTTTATTCGCCACTGAGTTACACAACGGAGTACGATATACCAGTCCGGGTGAAACTATCGGTAAAAGAATTTAAAAATATCGATGGATTACTATTCTTAAACTCACATGTTTTAAATTTATTATTATTATAATTATTATTATATTATATTAATTCTTATTATTGTTGCATCTTGTGAATCGAATTTGGCAAGTTGTTAGCTGTTTCAATCACCAATCTTTTCTGTAAACAGTCACTTGTTTCCCACTAACAATTATATATTCATATACATATGCTTATAGGAAAGCAATTCACACCATCTCCTGCTACTCACCTACACACCTCTGTGACACCACTCTTGTTATCTTAAACCTCAACCCACCAACTCCACCACTTCAAACCCATAATCATGATCACAAAATGACTACAATATTTCTGTTTCTATGATCAACCACCACTAGTGTTATTGTTCCTAATTTGACAAGCAAGAACAACCCCAAACGGATCACATTACATATCATCCGCGCTTGTTTCTCTTATTGATTGACCACATAAACCAAAGCTAAGCAACCAATCACTTGTTAACCACATAAACCAAAGCTAAGCAACCAATCACTTGTTAAGTTTGCTTGTTGTTCCGATTACCAACTAGTTCGAACATATCTACTTAATCGGAACCCACTTTATCACTATAACAACCGTCCATAACCATCTCTTTTTAATGAAACCCATTTCTATTCCTCTACCCAAGCATCTCCATCAATACCATCCGTCTTCAACCGCCCACCTATCACCACCAACAGCTACTATCACCGAAGTCACCATCGACTCAACTTGAAACCACACTCATCACTACTTGAAATCATCAAACCCACATCACTTTAGTGTTTTCTGTTTGTTCGAAAACCAAACCATCACACCTCGTAAACCACCACCTTTGCCATCGCTATTCGTTACTTCTGCTTCGGATTATTAATCCAAGGTACCACCTCAAAACACAATTAAACCACCACTATTTATTTATTTATCTTCTTTCTTTCACTCCTGATCAACACGACAACCACTACCATCTTATTATTTTTTTTTCTCGTCTACTTGTTGAGTTCATAAACAAATGTCCCATAAACCCACCTTTTATACTCAAGTAGTAATACTTTATTATCTGGCCGACATCTTTTTTTTCCTTCCATCTGTTTCGTTTATATTGAAATAACATGAGAATTAATGATGATACCCCATTAAATAAAAGGTGAGATTAAATACATTAAACATGGGACTAGGTGGCCTACAATTGCTAAAGCATTGAAATTGTTTATTGATAATAAAACTTCTTTTGCAAGTGGACTAATGTTCGATTGATTAAGATACCTAGTAGACTCCACTGATAGAATTTAAGACATAAAAGTTGGTTACAAGTTCATTCGGTACAGCTCAACTTGACTAATTTCTTTAATTAATGTGGGTCTCGAACATTATGACATGGTAACATGTTGGTGTTTTAAATAATATTTTAGAGAAAAAGAAACCCATTCGATAGATACAGATAGGAAACGAGCTGATTATAGGACTTCGTAGCTGCTACTATTTTTTTTTTGTTGCCGACAAGAATTAAAACATAACCTCACTTGGGTTATGAAAAATTTATTATGATGATAAAGTTGAGTGGAAATTTTAAAGGATTCTTTTAATGATATAGTTAAGGATGATTAGGAAAAATGATTAGGATTATGATAAGGATTAGGATGAAAATCAATGATGATTGGTGATGGTATGTGATGATACAGTGGGATATATATAACGATGAATGATGATGAAATTATGAGGAAGATGTTAGCGGTTTTGCATATGTTAAATATTTACTCACTCGAATTGTTACAGGATTAAACTAACGGTTAAATGGTTAAGGAGGTGGTTGTTTATTCGAGGAGGTCGTGGGTTCGAAACCAGGCCATGGCATTTTTTATTTTTTATCAACAATAGAAGCTGCCACCATTAAACGGATTTTGGGCTTGTGAGGCAGTTGGGCCGAATATTTATTGGACCGTGATCCAAATTTCTGCTGGGTTGCTGCTACGATAGATATTAAGTGGTGATTAGATGATAATTGTGGTAATGTGTATGATGATGAAGAAGGTAATAGATATATGGGATAAATAAATTTATTCCTGGGTATAGATCAGAAATGCACGAATAGAGGAATGGTTAGGGGTGTTTATGTGTAACCGAGAGGTCTCAGGTTCGAGCCTGGGCTAGGGTAAATTTGTTTTAGAATGCTCATTCAACCATTTGAAAAGTTCGTGAATCTGAGGCCAATCCTGCATTATTCAGTTCCGTCGTATGCATATTTTTACTACAAAATATCGTATTGTGAGTTCATTTGATTCCCTTTTACTCTTTACATTTTTGGGACTGAGAATACATGCGCTGTTTTTATAACTGCTTTATTAAATGCTTTTGAAATATATTTTGAATTGCGAATACATGAAATGCTTTTATAAATGTTTGACGAGATAGACACAAGCAAAACATTCCTCGAATGAATTATTATGCAGACGAAAGTTCTGTGGATTATTATTGAATTAGTTGAACGTGATAATTGACACTAATTGTTGTGAATATTTTTTCCCTGATTATTATTGCTTAGTAACCTAAGAATTAGAATCGGGTATGGCCCTAATTCACGCGAATCCTAAAGGTAGCTACCGGGTTTAACACCCCCACCCAGAATTTTCACTAGACGGAAGAGCTAGTGGGCGTGGTGTTTAGTACTTCGAGGTTTATATATTATACAGACGAGATGTTCTATTTTTGGGGATATTATTGATGCGCATTATATGTTAAGGTCGGTTACCAAGCCAAGCTATGAAAGCAAAGTGAATGTTATGTATCGAGAGAATGATTTTATACACATGTTATGTGTATGTTATTTTTGTGCACGAGATATGTGTACGGTTATTTAAAAATCGCGAGGAAACCTTCGGGGGAGAAAAGGATACGAACCTACTCTACTAAGCATTATGAAAAATGGTTTCGTACACGAGATAGGTGTACTGTATTTAAATCTTATGGTCTATCAAAATGATGAATTTTATTGTTTACGATAAACTTATGAACTCACCAACCTTTTGGTTAACACTTGAAAGCATGTTTATTCTCAGGTATTAAAGAAATCTTCCGCTGTGCATTTGCTCATTTTAAAGATATTACTTGGAGTCATTCATGGCATATTTCAAAAGACGTTGCATTCGAGTCGTTGAGTTCATCAAGATTATTATTAAGTCAATTATAGTTGGATATATTATGAAATGGTATGCATGCCGTCAACTTTCGATGTAAAGAAAGTTTGTCTTTTAAAATGAATGCAATGTTTGTAAAATGTATCATATAGAGGTCAAATACCTCGCGATGTAACCAAATGTAATGTATTCGTCCAGATGGATTAGGACGGGTCATTAAAAACAGTTAATTTAGTCCAAAACAAAAGCACCTGCAATAACTTTACAGAAACATGTGATAGATAGTTTTTAATTGAAGAACTTGGTACATTCTCCCCACACTTGGCTTTTATTTATTTCTTTCTTTGCCTTTTTATTCTCCACTTTTCCATTTTAAATGAATTCGAGCATTTTAGGTTGTTTATCAATTTATGTCCTTTCCGAGGTAACGATAATTTCGGTAATAAAACCTAGTTTTACCGTGATTTTGAATTCATTTAGTTGAAAATTTTTCAAATTTTCACAAAATTTGGCAATTAAACCAAGTGTAAACCCGAGAGAATTTATAACCCTTCCCCACACTTGAGATCATGCAATGCCCTCATTTGCATGAAATCAGACTATAATTATAAATTCATGAGGGTGATTAGTGTAGAAAAGTGATTAAAAATACCCAGTTTGTAATTACTAAGCTCGTCGAATGATAGATGGCGCGCCTCATCGTTCATTCATTTTGTTGTAATTTCACATATGTTTTGCGTCTTATCGTCAAAATTAGTAGCTTTTGCTGAACTTAATGCCGGTCTTTGAAAGTGCGATGTTTTACCCTATTTTGTACATAAGATAGACTACAAACATATATATATATATATATATATATATATATATATATATATATATATATATATATATATATATATATATATATATATTTTATAAAACCATTATTTATTAAAACAATTTAAATGAATAATTTTTAAAAATTTTGTTTCCTTTTACTTTAGGTAGAGGTAGTTTCGGTACGTTTACCTAGTCCATCCCTCGACAAAATTTAAAAATTGTCGTTTTAAAGCGATTGTTTTAAAAACAAAGATTTTCGGATTTTTTTAATTTTTTTTTCTTTGCATACTTTAGATCAATAATATTAAAATAATGATAATAAAATTTTTCACCCCGCCCTCAGGTAAAGTAATTTCGATTCCATGACCTAGTCTTCTTTAACTTACGACGAATTTTAGAAATCATTTTTTTAAACTTAATGAAATAAAGTAAATTTTGTTTTTAAATTCGCACGAAACTTTAATTTAAAAAGCGTATTAATTTCATACAAAACCTACAAAACAAAAAATTCAGAATGGGGGAAAGAAAACTAGTTCTTTAGTGTCTACTAGTGGAAAAGACCAATCGGATTTTTGAGAACAGAACAACTAACTCTAGACAGTATTTTCTTTTTAGAACATTTGAATCTCCCCACACTTAGGTAGCTGTGGTGTCGAAATTGTGATTAGCCTCATCGTCAATTTCTTTTGGACCATAATCAACTTGCATATCTGTGACTTTTGCTTTAAGCCATTGGTCGGATTCCTGTGTAATTTCCACAAATTCAACTAGTTTCGCCTTTTCTTTAGGCGATAGATTGGATACTAACCGGTTACATAACTTAAAGTTCCCCTTGGTTCTAGCATCACGAATACGTTTAATAAGTTTCTTCATTGAACTATTAATAACGGGGTCATCAACAACGGGGTTCTTTGTTATCAAGTTATCATTATGAAATGTCCCGTTCTTATTGATTAAAAACGTTCCATATTAATTGATTTCGTTGCGAGGTTTTGACTCTATATGAGACGTTTTTCAAAGACTGCATTCATTTTAAAACAAACCATAACCTTTATTTCATCAATAAAGGTTTAAAAAGCTTTACGTAGATTATCAAATAATGATAATCTAAAATATCCTGTTTACACACGACCATTACATAATGGTTTACAATACAAATATGTTACATCGAAATCAGTTTCTTGAATACAGTTTTTACACAATATCATACAAACATGGACTCCAAATCTTGTCCTTATTTTAGTATGCAACTGCGGAAGCTCTTAGTATTCACCTGAGAATAAACATGCTTTAAACGTCAACAAAAAATGTTGGTGAGTTATAGGTTTAACCTATATATATCAAATCGTAACAATAGACCACAAGATTTCATATTTCAATACACATCCCATACATAGAGATAAAAATCATTCATATGGTGAACACCTGGTAACCGACATTAACAAGATGCATATATAAGAATATCCCCATCATTCCGGGACACCCTTCGGATATGATATAAATTTCGAAGTACTAAAGCATCCGGTACTTTGGATGGGGTTTGTTAGGCCCAATAGATCTATCTTTAGGATTCACGTCAATTAGGGTGTCTGTTACCTAATTCTTAGATTACCAGACTTAATAAAAAGGGGCATATTCGATTTCGATAATTTAACCATAGAATGTAGTTTCACGTACTTGTGTCTATTTTGTAAATCATTTATAAAACCTGCATGTATTCTCATCCCAAAATATTAGATTTTAAAAGTGGGACTATAACTCACTTTCATAGATTTTTACTTCGTCGGGAAGTAAGACTTGGCCACTGGTTGATTCACGAACCTATAACAATATATACATATATATCAAAGTATGTTCAAAATATATTTACAACACTTTTAATATATTTTGATGTTTTAAGTTTATTAAGTCAGCTGTCCTCGTTAGTAACCTACAACTAGTTGTCCACAGTTAGATGTACAGAAATAAATCGATAAATATTATCTTGAATCAATCCACGACCCAGTGTATACGTATCTCAGTATTGATCACAACTCAAACTATATATATTTTGGAATCAACCTCAACCCTGTATAGCTAACTCCAACATTCACATATAGAGTGTCTATGGTTGTTCCGAAATATATATAGATGTGTCGACATGATAGGTCGAAACATTGTATACGTGTCTATGGTATCTCAAGATTACATAATATACAATACAAGTTGATTAAGTTATGGTTGGAATAGATTTGTTACCAATTTTCACGTAGCTAAAATGAGAAAAATTATCCAATCTTGTTTTACCCATAACTTCTTCATTTTAAATCCATTTTGAGTGAATCAAATTGCTATGGTTTCATATTGAACTCTATTTTATGAATCTAAACAGAAAAAGGATAGGTTTATAGTCGGAAAAATAAGTTACAATTCGTTTTTGTAAAGGTAGTCATTTCAGTCGAAAGAACGACGTCTAGATGACCATTTTAGAAAACATACTTCCACTTTGAGTTTAACCATAATTTTTGGATATAGTTTCATGTTCATAATAAAAATCATTTTCTCAGAATAACAACTTTTAAATCAAAGTTTATCATAGTTTTTAATTAACTAACCCAAAACAGCCCGCGGTGTTACTACGACGGCGTAAATCCGGTTTTACGGTGTTTTTCGTGTTTCCAGGTTTTAAATCATTAAGTTAGCATATCATATAGATATAGAACATGTGTTTATTTGATTTTAAAAGTCAAGTTAGAAGGATTAACTTTTATTTGCGAACAAGTTTAGAATTAACTAAACTATGTTCTAGTGATTACAAGTTTAAACCTTCGAATAAGATAGCTTTATATGTATGAATCAAATGATGTTATGAACATCATTACTACCTCAAGTTCCTTGGATAAACCTACTGGAAATGAGAAAAATAGATCTAGCTTCAAAGGATCCTTGGATGGCTTGAAAGTTCTTGAAGCAGAATCATGACACGAAAACAATTTCAAGTAAGATTTCCACTCGAAATAAGATTGTTATAGTTATAGAAATTGAATTAAAGTTTGAATATGATTATTACCTTGTATTAGAAAGATAACCTACTGTAAGTAACAAAGGTTTCTTGATCTTGGATGATTACTTGGAATGGATTTAGAAAACTTGGAAGTAAACTTGCAATCTTGGAAGTATTCTTGATTTTATGAAACTAGAACTTTTGGAATTTATGAAGAACACTTAGAACTTGAAGATAGAACTTGAGAGAGATCAATTAGATGAAGAAAATTGAAGAATGAAAGTGTTTTTAGGTGTTTTTGGTCGTTGGTGTATGGATTAGATATAAAGGATATGTAATTTTGTTTTCATGTAAATAAGTCATGAATGATTACTCATATTTTTGTAATTTTATGAGATATTTCATGCTAGTTGCCAAATGATGGTTCCCACATGTGTTAGATGACTCACATGAGCTGCTAAGAGCTGATCATTGGAGTGTATATACCAATAGTACATACATCTAAAAGCTGTGTATTGTACGAGTAAGAATACGGGTGCATACGAGTAGAATTGTTGATGAAACTGAACGAGGATGTAATTGTAAGCATTTTTGTTAAGTAGAAGTATTTTGATAAGTGTCTTGAAGTCTTTCAAAAGTGTATAAATACATATTAAAACACTACATGTATATACATTTTAACTGAGTCGTTAAGTCATCGTTAGTCGTTACATGTAAGTGTTGTTTTGAAACCTTTAGGTTAACGATCTTGTTAAATGTTGTTAACCCAATGTTTATAATATCAAATGAGATTTTAAATTATTATATTATCATGATATTATCATGTATGAATATTTCTTAATATGATATATATACATTAAATGTCTTTACAACGATAATCGTTACTTATATGTCTCGTTTCGAAATCATTAAGTTAGTAGTCTTATTTTTACATATGTATTTCATTGTTAATACACTTAATAATATATTTACATATCATTTAACATAATTAACCAAGTGTATCAATATCTTAATATGATTCATATGTACCTAGTAAGACGTTGTTATAACGATAATCGTTATATATATCGTTTTCGAGTTTCTTAAATTAATAGTCTCATTTTTATGTATATAACTCATTGTTAAAATACCTAATGAGATACATACTTATAATAAAATCATGTTAACTATATATATAACCATATATATATCATCGTATAGTTTTTACAAGTTTTAATGTTCGTGAATCACCGGTCAACTTGGGTGGTCAATTGTCTATATGAAACCTATTTCAATTAATCAAGTCTTAACAAGTTTGATTGCTTAACATGTTGGAAACACTTAATCATGTAAATAACAATTTCATTTAATATATATATATATAAACATGGAAAAGTTCGGGTCACTACAGTACCTACCCGTTAAATAAATTTCGTCCCGAAATTTTAAGCAGTTGGAGGTGTTGACGTATCTTCTGGAAATAAATGCGGGTATTTCTTCTTCATCTGATCTTCACGCTCCCAGGTGAACTCGGGTCCTTTACGAGCATTCCATCGAACCTTAACAATTGGTATCTTGTTTTGCTTAAGTCTTTTAACCTCACGATCCATTATTTCGATGGGTTCTTCGATGAATTGAAGTTTTTTGTTGATTTGGATTTCATCTAACGGAATAGTGAGATCTTCTTTAGCAAAACATTTTTTCAAATTCGAGACGTGGAAAGTGTTATGTACAGCCGCGAGTTGTTGAGGTAACTCAAGTCGGTAAGCTACTGGTCCGACACGATCAATAATCTTGAATGGTCCAATATACCTTGGATTTAATTTCCCTCGTTTACCAAATCGAACAACGCCTTTCCAAGGTGCAACTTTAAGAATGACCATCTCTCCAATTTCAAATTCTATATCTTTTCTTTTAATGTCAGCATAGCTCTTTTGTCGACTTTGGGCGGTTTTCAACCGTTGTTGAATTTGGATGATCTTCTCGGTAGTTTCTTGTATAATCTCCGGACCCGTAATCTGTCTATCCCCCACTTCACTCCAACAAATCGGAGACCTGCACTTTCTACCATAAAGTGCTTCAAACGGCGCCATCTCAATGCTTGAATGGTAGCTGTTGTTGTAGGAAAATTCTGCTAATGGTAGATGTCGATCCCAACTGTTTCTGAAATCAATAACACATGCTCGTAGCATGTCTTCAAGCATTTGTATCGTCCTTTCGCTCTGCCCATCAGTTTGTGGATGATAGGTAGTACTCATGTCTAGACGAGTTCTTAATGCTTGCTGTAATGTCTGCCAGAATCTTGAAATAAATCTGCCATCCCTATCAGAGATAATAGAGATTGGTATTCCATGTCTGGAGACGACTTCCTTCAAATACAGTCGTGCTAACTTCTCCATCTTGTCATCTTCTCTTATTGGCAGGAAATGTGCTGATTTGGTGAGACGATCAACTATTACCCAAATAGTATCAAAACCACTTGCAGTCCTTGGCAATTTAGTGATGAAATCCATGGTAATGTTTTCCCATTTCCATTCCGGGATTTCGGGTTGTTGAAGTAGACCTGATGGTTTCTGATGCTCAGCTTTGACCTTAGAACACGTCAAACATTCTCCTACGTATTTAGCAACATCGGCTTTCATACCCGGCCACCAAAAATGTTTCTTGAGATCCTTGTACATCTTCCCCGTTCCAGGATGTATTGAGTATCTGGTTTTATGAGCTTCTCTAAGTATCATTTCTCTCATATCTCCAAATTTTGGTACCCAAATCCTTTCAGCCCTATACCGGGTTCCGTCTTCCCGAATATTAAGATGCTTCTCCGATCCTTTGGGTATTTCATCCTTTAAATTTCCCTCTTTTAAAACCCCTTGTTGCGCCTCCTTTATTTGAGTAGTAATGTTATTATGAATCATTATATTCATAGATTTTACTCGAATGGGTTCTCTGTCCTTCCTGCTCAAGGCATCGGCTACCACATTTGCCTTCCCCGGGTGGTAACGAATCTCAAAGTCATAATCATTCAATAATTCAATCCACCTACGCTGCCTCATATTCAGTTGTTTCTGATTAAATATGTGTTGAAGACTTTTGTGGTCGGTATATATAATACTTTTGACCCCATATAAGTAGTGCCTCCAAGTCTTTAATGCAAAAACAACCGCGCCTAATTCCAAATCATGCGTCGTATAATTTTGTTCGTGAATCATCAATTGTCTAGACGCATAAGCAATCACCTTCGTTCGTTGCATTAATACACAACCAAGACCTTGCTTTGATGCGTCACAATAAATCACAAAATCATCATTCCCTTCAGGCAATGACAATATAGGTGCCGTAGTTAGCTTTTTCTTCAATAACTGAAACGCTTTCTCTTGTTCATCATTCCATTCAAATTTCTTTCCTTTATGCGTTAATGCAGTCAAGGGTTTTGCTATTCTGGAAAAGTCTTGGATGAACCTTCTGTAGTAACCAGCTAGTCCTAAAAACTGGCGTATGTGTTTCGGAGTTTTCGGGGTTTCCCACTTTTCAACAGTTTCTATCTTTGCCGGATCCACCTTAATACCTTCTTTGTTCACTATGTGACCGAGGAATTGAACTTCTTCCAACGAAAATGCACACTTTGAAAACTTAGCGTACAATTCTTCCTTCCTCAATACTTCTAACACCTTTCTCAAATGTTCACCGTGTTCTTGGTCATTCTTTGAGTAAATAAGTATGTCATCAATGAAAACAATGACAAACTTGTCAAGGTATGGTCCACACACTCGGTTCATAAGGTCCATGAACACAGTTGGTGCATTAGTTAAACCAAACGGCATGACCATAAACTCGTAATGACAGTAACGTGTTCTGAAAGCAGTCTTTGGAATATCATCTTCTTTCACCCGCATTTGATGATACTTGGAACGTAAGTCAATCTTTGAATAAACAGACGAGCCTTGTAGTTGATCAAATAAGTCGTTGATTCTCGGTAGTGGGTAGCGGTTCTTGATGGTAAGTTTGTTCAACTCTCGGTAGTCGATACACAACCTGAATGTACCATCTTTCTTCTTCACAACCAAAACAGGAGCTCCCCACGGTGATGTGCTTGGTCGAATGAAACCACGCTCTAAAAGTTCTTGTAATTGGCTTTGCAGTTCTTTCATCTCGCTGGGTGCAAGTCTGTAAGGAGCACGAGCTATTGGTGCAGCTCCTGGTACAAGATCTATTTGAAATTCAACGGATCGATGTGGGGGTAATCCCGGTAATTCTTTCGAAAATACATCGGAAAATTCTTTTGCAATGGGAACATCATTGATGCTCTTTTCTTCAGTTTGTACTTTCTCGACGTATGCTAGAACAGCATAGCAACCTTTTCTTATTAGTTTTTGTGCCTTCAAATTACTAATAAGATGTAGCTTCGTGTTGCCCTTTTCTTCGTACACCATTAAGGGTTTTCCTTTTTCTCGTATAATGCGAATTGCATTTTTGTAACAAACGATCTCTGCTTTCACTTCTTTCAACCAGTCCATACCGATTATCACATCAAAACTCCCTAACTCTACTGGTATCAAATCAATCTTAAATGTTTCGCTAACCAGTTTAATTTCTCGATTCCGACATATATTATCTGCTGAAATTAATTTACCATTTGCTAATTCGAGTAAAAATGTACTTTCCAAAGGCGTCAATGGACAACTTAATTTAGCACAAAAATCTCTACTCATATAGCTTCTATCCGCACCCGAATCAAATAAAACGTAAGCAGATTTATTGTCAATAAGAAACGTACCCGTAACAAGCTCCGGGTCTTCCTGTGCCTCTGCCGCATTAATATTGAAAACTCTTCCGCGGCCTTGTCCATTCGTGTTCTCCTGGTTCGGGCAATTTCTAATAATGTGGCCCGGTTTTCCACATTTATAACAAACTACATTGGCATAACTTGCTCCGACACTACTTGCTCCGCCATTACTCGTTCCGACACCATTTGTTCCTTTCGTTCTGTTAACCCCTGGTCCGTAGACCTCACACTTCGCCGCGCTATGACCATTTCTTTTACACTTGTTGCAAAATTTGGTGCAGAACCCCGAGTGATACTTTTCACACCTTTGGCATAGCTGCTTCTGATTGTTGTTATTGTTACGGTTGTTATTGTTGTTGGGATGATTGTTGTAGTTGCTGTTGTTGTTGTTGTTGTTGTTGTTGTTGTTGTTGTTGTTGTTGTTGTTGTTGTTGTTGTTGTTGGGCCGTTTGTTGTAGTTGCGATTGATGTTGCGATTGTTGGGATAATTGTTGCGATTATTATTGTAATTGTTGTTGTTGTTGTATTGGTGATTCTTATCATCGTTTTCCTCCCACTTTCTTTTGACTTGCTTCACATTGGCCTCTTCAACCGTCTGTTCTTTAATTCTTTCCTCAATCTGGTTCACTAGTTTGTGAACCATTCTACATGCCTGTTGTATGGAGGAGGGCTCGTGGGAACTTATATCTTCTTGGATTCTTTCCGGTAATCCTTTCACAAATGCGTCGATCTTCTCTTCCTCATCTTCGAACGCTCCCGGACACAATAGGCACAATTCTGTGAATCGTCTTTCGTACGTGGTAATATCAAATCCTTGGGTTCGTAACCCTCTAAGTTCTGTCTTGAGCTTATTGACCTCGGTTCTGGGACGGTACTTCTCGTTCATCAAGTGCTTGAATGCTGACCACGGTAGTGCGTACGCATCATCTTGTCCCACTTGCTCTAGATAGGTATTCCACCATGTTAACGCAGAACCTGTGAAGGTATGCGTAGCGTACTTCACTTTGTCCTCTTCAGTACACTTACTTATGGCAAACACCGATTCGACCTTCTCGGTCCACCGTTTCAATCCGATCGGTCCTTCGGTTCCATCAAATTCCAAAGGTTTGCAGGCAGTGAATTCTTTGTATGTGCATCCTACACGATTTCCTGTACTGCTAGATCCAAGGTTATTGTTGGTATGTAGCGCAGCTTGTACTGCGGCTATGTTTGAAGCTATAAAAGTACGGAATTCCTCTTCATTCATATTCACGGTGTGTCGAGTAGTCGGTACCATTTCCTTCAAAATAGTCAAATGGAACAAGTTAATCATACAGAATATTAAGAGTAGTCAATAGTATCTCGTAGCATAATATGAACTCATTTATAAAAGCTTTTTCTTCATATTAGCATTTTATAAGTTTAAATTCGGGTAGTACCTACCCGTTAAGTTCATACTTAGTAGCTAATATACAATTCAACTACTACAATTCTATATGAAAAACTGATTGTAATAATATTTCACGTTCAAACTTTTATACAATATTTTACAAACTTACAATACGATTATTTTACATAAAGCATGAAATATAGCACACAATAACTTTGATACAAGATAGTTGTGAAGAAAATTCTAGCTAGTACACAAGTCGTTCAGCAAAGGCAATAAAGACACGTAATTCATACGTCCAGAAACAAGTCATGCATTCTGGTTTTACTAGGACTACTTCCCATCCTTGGTCTTGTGGAACATAACCGCTATGGCCGTTGATAAGACAGCGTGTTGTAACGTCGTCAAAGGGACGAGGGTTACGTAATGTCCAACAGTCCTGTAACAATCTAAAAACCTCATTTCTTACCCCAATTACCGACTCCGTCACTTGTGGGAACGTTTTGTTTAATAGTTGTAGCCCGATGTTCTTGTTCTCACTTTGGTGAGAAGCGAACATTACTAATCCGTAAGCATAACATGCTTCTTTATGTTGCATGTTAGCCGCTTTTTCTAAATCACGAAGTCCAATATTCGGATATATTGAGTCAAAATAATTTCTTAACCCATTGCGTAAAATAGCATTTGGGTTCCCCGCAATATATGCGTCAAAGTAAACACATCGTAACTTATGGATTTCCCAATGTGATATCCCCCATCTTTCGAACGAAAGCCTTTTATAAACCAAGGCATTCTTGGAACGTTCTTCGAATGTCTTACAAACTGATCTCGCCTTAAATAGTTGTGCCGAAGAATTCTGACCGACTCTAGATAAGATTTCATCAATCATGTCTCCGGGTAGGTCTCTTAAAATATTGGGTTGTCTATCCATTTTATGTTTTTATACTGTAAAATAGACAAGAGTTAGATTCATAAAAAAAATTACTTATTAATACAAGCAATTTTTACATATATCATCAAGCATAAGCACACTATATTACATATATTACACTACACGAATACAACTATCTTATTCCAACTCGCTCGTTTCTTCTTCTTCGGTTTTGGTTCGTTTTGCCAAGTTTCTAGGGATATATGATGTTCCCCTAATTCGAGCCGTCGTTTTCCACATTGGTTTAGAAAAACCTGGTGGTTTAGAGGTTCCCGGGTCATTGTTACAACTTAAGGGCTTCGGGGGTTGACGATACATATAAAGTTCATCGGGGTTGGAATTAGATTTCTCTATTTTTATGCCCTTTCCCTTATTATTTTCTTTTGCCTTTTTAAATTCAGTTGGGGTAATTTCTATAACATCATCGGAATTCTCATCGGAATTCGATTCATCGGAGAATTGGTAATCCTCCCAATATTTTGCTTCCTTGACGGAAACACAATTGACCATAATTAACCTTGGTCGGTTGGTTGAGAATTTTCTTTTACTTAACCGTTTTATTATTTCCCCCACCGGTTCTATTTCCTCCTCCGGTTCCTCCTCTTCCGGTTCTGATTCTTCTTTCGGTTCCGACTCTTCTTCCGGTTCCTCTTCGGGAACTTGTGAATCAGTCCACGAATCATTCCAATTTACATTTGACTCTTCATTATTATTAGGTGAGTCAATGGGACTTGTTCTAGAGGTAGACATCTATCACATAATATCAAACGCGTTAAGAGATTAATATATCACATAATATTCACATGTTAAAAATATATAGTTTCCAACAAAATTTGTTAAGCAATCATTTTTCAAGTAAACACGGTCGAAGTCCAGACTCACTAATGCATCCTAACAAACTCGATAAGACACACTAATACAAAATTCTGGTTCTCTAAGACCAACGCTCGGATACCAACTGAAATATCCCGTTCTTATTGATAAAAAACGTTCCATATTAATTGATTTCATTGCGAGGTTTTGACCTCTATATGAGACATTTTTCAAAGACTGCATTCATTTTAAAACAAACCATAACCTTTATTTCATCAATAAAGGTTTAAAAAGCTTTACGTAGATTATCAAATAATGATAATCTAAAATATCCTGTTTACACACGACCATTACATAATGGTTTACAATACAAATATGTTACATCGAAATCAGTTTCTTGAATGCAGTTTTTACACAATATCATACAAACATGGACTCCAAATCTTGTCCTTATTTTAGTATGCAACAGCGGAAGCTCTTAGTATTCACCTGAGAATAAACATGCTTTAAACGTCAAAAAAAAATGTTGGTGAGTTATAGGTTTAAACTATATATATCAAATTGTAACAATAGACCACAAGATTTCATATTTCAATACACATCCCATACATAGAGATAAAAATCATTCATATGGTGAACACCTGGTAACCGACATTAACAAGATGCATATATAAGAATATCCCCATCATTCCGGGACACCCTTCGGATATGATATAAATTTCGAAGTACTAAAGCATCCGGTACTTTGGATGGGGTTTGTTAGGCCCAATAGATCTATCTTTAGGATTCGCGTCAATTAGGGTGTCTGTTCCCTAATTCTTAGATTACCAGACTTAATAAAAAGGGGCATATTCGATTTCGATAATTCAACCATAGAATGTAGTTTCACGTACTTGTGTCTATTTTGTAAATCATTTATAAAACCTGCATGTATTCTCATCCCAAAAATATTAGATTTTAAAAGTGGGACTATAACTCACTTTTATAGATTTTTACTTCGTCGGGAAGTAAGACTTGGCCACTGGTTGATTCACGAACCTATAACAATATATACATATATATCAAAGTATGTTCAAAATATATTTACAACACTTTTAATATATTTTGATGTTTTAAGTTTATTAAGTCAGCTGTCCTCGTTAGTAACCTACAACTAGTTGTCCACAGTTAGATGTACAGAAATAAATCGATAAATATTATCTTGAATCAATCCACGACCCAGTGTATACGTATCTCAGTATTGATCACAACTCAAACTATATATATTTTGGAATCAACCTCAACCCTGTATAGCTAACTCCAACATTCACATATAGAGTGTCTATGGTTGTTCCGAAATATATATAGATGTGTCGACATGATAGGTCGAAACATTGTATACGTGTCTATGGTATCTTAAGATTACATAATATACAATACAAGTTGATTAAGTTATGGTTGGAATAGATTTGTTACCAATTTTCACGTAGCTAAAATGAGAAAAATTATCCAATCTTGTTTTACCCATAACTTCTTCATTTTAAATCCGTTTTGAGTGAATCAAATTGCTATGGTTTCATATTGAACTCTATTTTATGAATCTAAACAGAAAAATTATAGGTTTATAGTCGGAAAAATAAGTTACAATTCGTTTTCGTAAAGGTAGTCATTTCAGTCGAAAGAACGACGTCTAAATGACCATTTTAGAAAACATACTTCCACTTTGAGTTTAACCATAATTTTTGGATATAGTTTCATGTTCATAATAAAAATCATTTTCTCAGAATAACAACTTTTAAATCAAAGTTTATCATAGTTTTTAATTAACTAACCCAAAACAGCCCGCGGTGTTACTACGACGGCGTAAATCCGGTTTTACGGTGTTTTTCGTGTTTCCAGGTTTTAAATCATTAAGTTAGCATATCATATAGATATAGAACATGTGTTTAGTTGATTTTAAAAGTCAAGTTAGAAGGATTAACTTTTATTTGCGAACAAGTTTAGAATTAACTAAACTATGTTCTAGTGATTACAAGTTTAAACCTTCGAATAAGATAGCTTTATATGTATGAATCAAATGATGTTATGAACATCATTACTACCTCAAGTTCCTTGGATAAACCTACTGGAAATGAGAAAAATAGATCTAGCTTCAAAGGATCCTTGGATGGCTTGAAAGTTCTTGAAGCAGAATCATGACACGAAAACAATTTCAAGTAAGATTTCCACTCGAAATAAGATTGTTATAGTTATAGAAATTGAATTAAAGTTTGAATATGATTATTACCTTGTATTAGAAATATAACCTACTGTAAGTAACCAAGGTTTCTTGATCTTGGATGATTACTTGGAATGGATTTAGAAAACTTGGAAGTAAACTTGCAATCTTGGAAGTATTCTTGATTTTATGAAACTAGAACTTTTGGAATTTATGAAGAACACTTAGAACTTGAAGATAGAACTTGAGAGAGATCAATTAGATGAAGAAAATTGAAGAATGAAAGTGTTTGTAGGTGTTTTTGGTCGTTGGTGTATGGATTAGATATAAAGGATATGTAATTTTGTTTTCATGTAAATAAGTCATGAATGATTACTCATATTTTTGTAATTTTATGAGATATTTCATGCTAGTTGCCAAATGATGGTTCCCACATGTGTTAGGTGACTCACATGAGCTGCTAAGAGCTGATCATTGGAGTGTATATACCAATAGTACATACATCTAAAAGCTGTGTATTGTACGAGTACGAATACGGGTGCATACGAGTAGAATTGTTGATGAAACTGAACGAGGATGTAATTGTAAGCATTTTTGTTAAGTAGAAGTATTTTGATAAGTGTCTTGAAGTCTTTCAAAAGTGTATAAATACATATTAAAACACTACATGTATATACATTTTAACCGAGTCGTTAAGTCATCGTTAGTCGTTACATGTAAGTGTTGTTTTGAAACCTTTAGGTTAACGATCTTGTTAAATGTTGTTAACCCAATGTTTATAATATCAAATGAGATTTTAAATTATTATATTATCATGATATTATCATGTATGAATATCTCTTAATATGATATATATACATTAAATGTCTTTACAACGATAATCGTTACTTATATGTCTCGTTTCGAAATCATTAAGTTAGTAGTCTTATTTTTACATATGTATTTCATTGTTAATACACTTAATAATATATTTACATATCATTTAACATAATTAACCAAGTGTATCAATATCTTAATATGATTCATATGTACCTAGTAAGACGTTGTTATAACGATAATCGTTATATATATCGTTTTCGAGTTTCTTAAATTAATAGTCTCATTTTTATGTATATAACTCATTGTTAAAATACCTAATGAGATACATACTTATAATAAAATCATGTTAACTATATATATAACCATATATATGTCATCGTATAGTTTTTACAAGTTTTAATGTTCGTGAATCACCGGTCAACTTGGGTGGTCAATTGTCTATATGAAACCTATTTCAATTAATCAAGTCTTAACAAGTTTGATTGCTTAACATGTTGGAAACACTTAATCATGTAAATAACAATTTCATTTAATATATATATAAACATGGAAAAGTTCGGGTCACTACACATTAGGTGTTACTTCATCTTCCCCACACTTAGGCGTTTTATTATTGTTAAGCACTACCGTTGGAGTTGGTAAAACAATATGCTTCTCATCGATCATTTTTATCGGTTCAACGGTTTTGGTTGGTGGAGATTTAGACTTTCGACTCACAAAGGTGATCGATTTTCATCATTACTAAGTGTCATTCTACCCTCTCTTACATCAAATAACGCCCTGGTGGACGCTAAGAATGGTCGACCTAAAATTAGAGGAATGTTTGAGTCCTCTTCTATGTCAATGACAATAAATTCAACTAAAAAGGTTAAATTACCCACTTGAATGGGTAGGTTGTCAGCAATTCCAACTGGGTGCTTAATGGTTTGATCAAAGAGTCGAACACTCATTTCCGTTGGACTTAACTCACCTACTCCTAATCTCTTATATAATGAAAGAGGCATAACACTTATACTCGCACCTAAATCTGCTAGTGCATCATACATGACACAATCACTAAGTAGACAAGGAACAATAAATTTACCCGGATCACCCAACCTGGGTGGAGGTTTTGGTGGAACTGTCTTCACCGGGTTTACTTTTACGGTTTTTGTTTCTTGTACCTTCTTATTCTTCTTTTTTTTTCTAAGGTATCACAAATTTTATTACCTATCATTTGCTCATACTCAACTCCTTTTCTTGGAAACGGGATGGGTGGTCTGTATGGTGCCACCACTGGTTTTACATACTCGAGTGATGGTGGTGGTATAACTTTTTCATTGTTACTCACATCTAAAACCTTCCCATCTTCTGATGCTGGTTTTTCAGAATTCGTTGACATCATATTAACATTCTCATTCCGAGGATTTACTTCAGTATTACTCGGTAGCTTTCCTTGTTCCCTCTCATACATCATGCTAGCAAGAGTACCTACGTGTTTTTCTAGATTCAAAATGAAAGCTTGTTGAGTTCTTAATGACTGATCAAACCTCTCATTTGTTTGGGTTTGAGATGTAATAAATTGTGTTTGAGATTCCATTAGCTTTGCCATCATTTCTTCTAGATTTGACTTTTTCTTTTCGATTTGTTGTGGTGGTTTATACAAGCTAGGTCTTTGTTGATTGAAAGTGTTGTTTTGAGTTGGTTGGTTATTCGAACCTTGTTGGTTGTACGAGTTGTTGTGTGGTCCATTTGGATTAATAAGAATGTTTTGATTTCGATAGAAGTTTGGCCTTGGCGGTTGATAATTATTTTGATAATTATTTCCCGGCCTTTGGTTCATGTAGGAAACATTCTCACATTGTTCCATCGTTTGTTCAACATTACAATCTTTCATTAAGTGTGGTCCACCGCATTGCTCACAACTGATTCGTATTGCGTGAATATCTTTAGTCATCTTTTCCATTCATCTTTCGAAAGCATCTATTTTTGCGGAAACGGAATCAAAGTCATGGCTAGAATCGGCTCTAGCCGCTTTAGATGAACGAAAGATATCTTTTTCCTGATGCCACTCATGTGAGTGAGAGGCTGTGTTATCAATAATTTTGTGAGCTTCAGTTGCGGTTTTCTTCATAATGGAACCACCAGCTGCTGTGTCGATGTCTTTTCGTGTAGCGACGTCGACACCTTGGTAGAATATTTGTACTATTTGATAAGTGTCTAAACCGTGTTGAGGACATCCTCTCAACAACTTTCTGAATCTTATCCACGCTTCATATAAAGTTTCATTTGGCTTTTGTGTGAACGTAACAATTTCTCCTTGAAGTCTCACGGCTTTAGATGCCGGAAAGAATCTTTTAAGAAATTTCTCAACTAAGACATCCCATGTGTCAATCGCTCCTTCGGGTAACGATTCTAACCAATCTTTGGCTTCTCCCTTTAAAGTCCAGGGAAACAACATGAGATAGATCTGTTCATCCTCAACTTCTCTGATTTTGAATAGAGTACAGATCCTATTAAAGGTTCGAAGATGTTCGTTTGGATTTTCTTTTGGCGTACCACTATATTGGCATTGATTAGTTACCATGTGTAGGATTTGTCCTTTGATTTCATAATCTGGCGCATTAATATCTGGCTTAATAATGGCGTATCCTTAGCCCGTGCGTGTGGCTCTCATTCGATCTTCCATACTTAGAGGTTCCGTTACTTCCATAATTGAATTTGTTGAATACGAATCACTAGAGGATTCTGATTTAACGGTTTGTGGTTCAGGAGGAATGATTAGTGGTTCTGGATCTTGGAATTGTCCTTGAATATCCTCCGGGTTCTCGATAGTGAAATTGGGTTCAAAAGATGGATTATCGGAAATTCGAATTGGAGTACTTGTTCAACTAGATGATGATTCTAAATAAAAATCAACGGCGGCAATATTGGCTAGATGTCTTAATCGAGTTACAGGTGGTGAACGTATGAAAGGTGGTGAACGTTTTGCTCGGTGCATTCACTGAATATCTTATTAGTTATAAAAATAAAAATTATATAAGTTATCAAATTAATAGACTTTTCTGCTTTTGCTCATGTTTCGAATAGCCAAAAGATGCAGCAGGGAGTCAGGATCCTTTAAGTCAGAAAATCCACAACTCAGCCACTAACAAATCCAACTATTACTACGAAGCAGAAAATTTTGGATGTCTATCAATTTAACCGCTTAAAATAATTTTTCCGTCGAAGTTTAAAGAAAATAAAGAAAATTCTATGTCCTAAAAACTAGAGCGTAGAAATGAGAAAGAAAAAGCGCGTCGAGAAATAAGAGTCGAAAAACAAACGTCGAAAAATAAAAAGATCGAAAAATAATAATAAGAAAGTAAAGCGTCGAATCTTAAAAGTCTAAAAACTAAAAATTAAAACTTGCGTCTAGAGTTCGTATGTCTGATGTGCTTTGCTTATCGGTGATGGATGAAGATACTATACAGATGATGTTTTACTCGGACAACAGAATTGAAAAGGAATACATGGACTTGGTAAGTTCTAAAAATCATCAACATGGGGATGGTTCAAGTCTCAAACCTTCTTCATCAATAGAAGTAATTGTTATTAATTCATCAAGTGAGAGTGATGATTCATCAAGTGAGACTGATGATATGTTTAATGAAGAAATGGGTGAGGATTCAACAAATGGTGTTGAGAATTCAAAAGTTAGTGTTCATGTGAAAATTAAGAAAGCAAATGTTTTGGTAAGTGTGACTAATTTCTGTTTTTTATGGAAAGTCATGTACTATTTACTCTGGTTCATGTATAAGATATTTTCAATAATGATCATACTTAATTTTTGTATAGCGTTTACCGGAAAGTTAGCTTGCTTGGCGGAATGCAAGATGAAGCAGAGTTTCGTGTAATAAATGAAGATGGTACGGAAAGTTTGTGGGGTTTGAAAACTGAATGGAGTAAGCCACAACCAAATATATATGTATCTGCTGGTTGGTTACCTTTTAAGCTCATCAATGATCTTAAAGCATGGGATGAAGCAGTTCTCACTTTCGATAGAACAGAAGAGAAGTCTAGTTTGTCTTGGGTAAAGCGAATGATATGAGGAAGGACAAGGTCAATAACAATAATCTACTTTTTGCATAATTGTATAAACTTTTATTTGGTGGTATTTGGCTAGTTTTATATTATGTGGAGATTGATATTATGTACATTTTTTTGGTATTGTTAGTTTATTAAGTCAGGTTTTATGTGTTGAATGTTACTACCTAACTATGTAGTGTAAATCATTAATATGTAACTTTTAGTTTTGTACTAACTTGTTTGTGTAAATGTTGTTACATGTTAGTTTAATGTTCTAAGAGTTAAGCGTCAAGCAAGCAAGGGTATTTGTTTAATGTTTTCTCAAAAGTATGTTATAATGTTTAAACCAGAGAATGAGCAAATGTTATTATGAAGGATGATAAGTTTCCAACTGAATTTATGCAATGATGTTTGGAACCAATTTGTAGAGTAAAACCAAAAGATTTCAGTTAAAATGGCTATGTAGTAAAAATATTTTGTTTTTTTCTATCTTTTGGGGGAGTGATAGTAACAAATTCTGTTAAAATTTAGGGTGTCTAATAGTAAAATTTTATAGTAACAACAAAGAATAAAGTACACAATAGAAACGTATTCAATAAATAACAATTATCAAATTGTTCAAACTTAAGAGACAAATAGGTGATGGTTAAAAGAAAAACATAAAAATGCCAAAACATTGTTAAAAGCATAAACCCCACTAAGGTGGTGGCATATGATCATTTTAAATCTAAAAACACAAACATTATTCAAAACATTAAGAAAAAAACACAACACCTAGTAAAGTTGTCCACTATTAGGAAGAAGGTTCTTCTTCGCTTTGGAACTTGAAGAGACGATTGAGAGTAGACTTTCAGTGGGTTCATGGTTTATGACAGTTGATGTGTGCGAGGTGGTGTACGAAATACTATTATTTTTATTACGAAATACGGTACAATTTACACAAGTTTTATTTATTTATATAGATGGGATATACTTAAACCTTGCTACAACAATATAGGCAGTGTACCTAATCGTAGAGTAGTGTAGTTTTTAGTAAGTCCGGTTCGTTCCACAGGGAGACGGCTTATTGCGTACACTATATTTTTAAACAATTATATATATATATATATATATATATATATATATATATATATATATATATATATATATATATATATATATATATATATATATTAGTAATATAGTAGTATTATTATTATTATATTATAAAAGGGGGTTTTACCATTTAATGACTGGTTTGTCGATTTTAAATAAAGCGTAAAGATAAATGATGATAATATAAATGACAGAATTTAAATTGCGATAAAGTAAATTGCAGTAATTAAAATGACAGTAAATAAAGGTACGATGAAATATGAAATAAAAGTATTATGCTTATTTAAACTTCCGTAATCATGATGTTTGACGTTTTGATTTTAATTTATTACCCTGGGTTAATTGTCCTTTGTCCTGGATTATTTGATACCTATTTGGTTTTTGTCCATAATAGTCCATCGGTCATAATTATAAAATGCTCGTCAAATTAACCTTATTCCCGAAGTCAAATATTCCAACTAATTAGGGATTTGAACTGTAACAAGGTTTTAATACTTTGTTTAATGATTACACCAGGTTATCGACTGCGTGTAATCCAAGGTTTTATTACTTTGTTAACAATTACACCAATTATTCTTGTATGTAATCCACCCATGTTTTAATGAGATATGAATATTAATTTACCCACTTGATCAGAATGAATAATCAATTACCCAACCCGAATAATTAATTAAATGATTGTAAACGATGTCGTATAAACGTCACTAAATAGGACATTCGTAATCAATTTAATAATTATTAGATTAACTAATTTGAAGATAGGTTCGACAGATTCCAATGAGTTGTCATTTGATTAGACAATACCCCCTACCTATTAATAGTCAATAGTCCAATGTTCACAAGTGTCGGTCTTTTGTCCAAACCCGAATTATGGTACAAAATCCAATAACCCCATCTTAATATTTAGTCTAACATCACGATTACTTCGGCTCAAATAAGCATAATAATAACTTAGTTACGAGACATTAATTTAAAAAGGAAGAACATAGCTTACAGTGATTATTTATCGCGTAGCGTTACCCAGACAGAGTTTCGACTTAAAACCCGTAAAACATATCTTACAATAACCCAATTATTATTTAACTTATATTAAAATTAAAATTATTGTTATAAATATAAATATATCTTACAGAGAGAAGGAAAGAAAAATCGAGGTGTACATAATTCGCTGAAAACGTCGCCTTTTATAGCACTTGGCCAGGTTCTGACCTCCATGCGATCGCATGGATTTTGTGCCTTCTGGCCATGCGATCGCATGGCCCTCTGATCCAGCTCATATGCTTTTGTTTTCTAGTTTGCCGACGTTTTATTTAAATATATATAATATATAATTTATATTAATTATATATATATTATATTATATTCTTGTGCATAGTTGACTTGTAATTTTAGCTCCGTTGACTCGCGCGTTGATGCTCGCTTCATGTCTCGGTTCCGGATTTTCGAAGTCCTTTCGTACGCGTAGATATCTTGTACTTTGCGTTCCGCGGCTTGTACTATTGTAATTTTTAGACGTTTCTCATCAATAAATTGAACCACTTGAATTATATCTTGTACATTTGAGCTTTTTGGTCATTTGCGTCTTCAAATCGTCGTTTTCTTCTTTTGTCTTCGCACTTATTTATTTAAACGAATATTACATAAAAATAGAACAATTGCAACTGAAAACTTTACATATTGGGATGATATTGCGACTAAATATATGTTCATTTGGAGCACTATCAACAGTCGTTGAAATTGAAACAGAAGATGTAGCTGCTTCTTTAGTGGTGGACGAATTCTTTTGTCTTTGCACCCTGTTCAAATAAACAACCATAACTTCAGTAAACATTAATAGTTGTAGAAAAGTGAAACTCAAAATAGTGAAGTAAAATGTTCTAAAATGAAAAGAGATATACAATATCTACTAAGCATAGATAGGCATGAGGCAAACCACGTTTATGAAATTCCACGGTATAGACTTCCAAAAAATATAAAGAAACAAATTATTAATAACGATGTCTTATATTATGTGACCAACTACAATTTGTTGTATATTAATCATTATTAATAGCATATTATGAACGCATTACGTACAAACAAAATAACTTAACAGAAGATTAAATATAAGAAAATAAATAAAAGGTAATAGTCAAACCTGCTTTAAAAGTACCAAATAATGTATTTTTACTTATATCTTTCAGCAGTTGGTCTAGCTTCATTTTAAAAATCTTTGCAAATAAAGAAGGTTTGTCTTCTGCTTTAAAACCGGGGCAATCCATTTCTGTTGTGATTTCTGGCCACTTGGGATTACATGTGAAAGTTAAAAATATGTCCGGAGAGACAAATTCACGACGAAATGCCATAGAATCATGATAATTCATAACTTTTCGTCTATCAATATCTCCGACGTTATTGAGGTTCGTTGATGTGGAAAATATTTAAAACTAAAATGAAAACAAACATAAATTAAGAAAATGAATTATTATCATAAAAAAATAAGTTATGAATAAGTAACCAAAATCAAAGCCGGAGGATTAAGGAATTTGAGTAAAAAAAATATAACTTGGAGGAGTTTCAAATTTCGAATCTGAATTCGAGAGAGAATTGGAATTCACAATAAGAGAACTGATTTTGAAATGAATCGTATAATGGGTGGGATTAAGTTAAAAAGAGATATGTGAAGATAAGATATGTTGGTAAATGTGTGCAATTGAGTGTGTTTTTGAAAAAGGAGACTTTCTCAATGTTTTCAATGCTAAAAGTAATATTTAAGTATAAAATGTGGTTGGAAATTGGGATTACTTCAAAGAGTTCGCGTATGGTTTTGATCGATACATTTGAAATTCAAACTGATTTTAAAATCTTGGGCCACATGGGATGGTGAGGTGGTGTATGTATTCTTATGAATAGGTTTTGTGTGAGGTAAAAAAATATATGAACAAAAGTTGTATATGTATAGGTTTTTTGTGAGACAAATCTCTCGCCTATGTGGCCCGAAAATCACGGGCTGATTGAAAAATCGGATGGATCAAAACCGTTTTATATGTATGTATATATATATATATATATATATATATATATATATATATATATATATATATATATATATATATATATATATATATATATATATATATATATATATATATATATATATATATATATATATATATATATATATATATATAGTGGTAGGATCAAGAGGGAAGTAACCAATTGGGGGGAAGCGGGGGGAAGCAAAAACTTTTTTTTTTGTTTTTTGAAAAAACTTTGTTCACGAACATTATAGATGAGATGAAAATATGAACATTTAGTAGAGACACTTTGTGATAAATGTTTTTATTTTGGCGGGAAAACGCTCGAAGAAGTAATATATAACAATTATCATGTTTTTCGAGCGTATTTTAAGGTTTTAGCTATTGGGGTTTAGATATTAGGGTTTATAGGGTTTAGATATTAGGGTTTAGAAATTTAGGGTTTAGGGTTTAGATTTAGGGTTTAGATTTAGGATTTAGATTGAGTTTTTAACACGAACGGTTTAGAGTTTAGGGTTTAGGGTTTGGTGTTTTGGGTCTATGGAATAAACCCAAAACACCAAACCCTAAACCCTAAACCCTAAACCCTAAACTCTAAATCGGGCTAAATTTTACTTCACAAAACATGAAAAAAAAACGTTTATATTCTTCACGAACAATATTATCTTGAATGTTATTTTTGTCGATCGTTTTTCCGCCTAAATAATAACATTCATCACGAAGTCTCTCTTCTAAATGTTCATATTTTCGTGTGATCTTGATGCCGGAAAAAAAAATTAAAAAAAAAACGAAAAAAAAAATTTGCTTTCCCCCGCTTCCCCCCGATTGGTTACTTCCCCATTGATCATGCCCCTATATATATATATATATATATATATATATATATATATATATATATATGTATAGCCGGTCCTGAGAATTTGAATGCCCTGAACGAAGCGGAAAAAAAGGCACTAAAGGCAGAGCCGGTTTCGAAAACTTAAGTATTTAGAACGAGGAGGAAAAAGATGTCCTAACAAATAATATATAATATAAGGTATTTAAAAAGCGACAACTAACGTCATATCAATTAATATAAAGAATATAATATTAGAATCATTTGCAGATCCAGGAATTGTCTTTAACGGGGGCATAATGTTTACTACACAAATTGTTAGTCGCAAAAATAGAAAATATTTTGTAAAATATTACTTCGTATTATATAGTTAAGCATACATTGAGAAAACACCAATTTTTTGGTATTAAAGCTAACAATGTAATGACTAGTATAAAACCATCTTCGTATGTATTTATTTTTAATTTTTAATAAAAGTATGAACTCTTGTAGTGACTAGCAAGGTTGTAAAAGTCGCGAGTCGGGGACGCATCGGTCGAGACTTAAAAAGGACGCGTCGGCCGAGTCGGGGGACGCGTCGGGGACGCATCGGTCGTTGACCAACGTTGACTTTATTAATAATTTCTTAAATATATATTTATATATGTATAAAATAGTTGATTTTATACCATAAATTTCTTAAATAAGAACTTGAATTTAAATACAATCAAACTTCAAACTCAATGAATGTTACGGAGTGCATAATTAGTAAGGACACAGAGAAAAAAGCGGCCCTAAAAATGAAAACAAACCCTAATTTTAAAACATATCACATCTGGACGAAAATTTGACTGATTTTGATCGTTTTGACCAACTTTGACCGTCTTTGACAGAACTTTTAGCTTTGACCGTCTTTTGAGTCGTTTTCAGAAAAAACAGGACGGAGAACCCAAAAAAACGACGCATCGGTCGACGCGTCGGCCAAGTCGGCCGACTTTTACAACACTGGTGACTAGTGACTAGTGACTATTCTAATATATTCAGTTTTGCAAAATTTGTGACCATGCGAAATTAAAATGAATTATCAAAAATAAGACATGAATCACGATGCAAAATTAATATTCTAAGTAAAAGCTTATAAAGTAGTTTTTTTATAATATAAAGATGATGTTTAGTTTTGTGAGGATTTAATTACATAAAATTAGAAAATATAAATTCCAAAGACCAGGGGCTAAATTGATATTCAAACAAAAGTAAGGGGGTGATGTGAAAATAATTTGTGTTCTGCTGAACCATTTATCACTTTTGCATCCCACATCGGTGGGTAAAGTGATAAAACAACCCTATAAAATCAAAAGGCTTTGGCAGGTAACGTAAATGAATAAAGATCGGCTTTGATTTCTTAGAACTTGTAGTTGAGCTTAAATTAAACTAATAATGATAATGTACGACTTGTAATTTTTGTTTATTTTGGGCCTCTAATAATTTTGGGCCCTTAACAAATGTGCACCTTGAACCCCTTACGGTCCGGGCCTAATATTATATATACATATAAATGATTATTTAGATGATAATTGCTCATAATAATGTTTTCTGTGTACAAGCTCATCAGCAAGTTTACTAGTGATTCTCTAAAACATTTTGAAACTGTGAGTGAGTTTTCAAGGCCATAAGCTTGTTTGGGTCATTTTTAACAATTTAAACCTAAGAGTTCTAGTTCTTAATGCACTAGACTGCAACTTGTTTAATCGATGTAGGTGGTCAACATAAATATTCTTTTTTTTTTTTTTTTTTTTTTTTTGAAAAGCGGTAAACGTAAATATTCTAAGATCCATAGGTGTTGAAACTTTATATATGCCAGATCAAATGAAAAAATGGGCAGTAACATTGAGTTACAAAAAAAAAAAAAAAAAAAAAAAAAAAAAAAAATAGGTAGCATTTGACCATTTTCACAAAAATTTCTCACCATGTGACATTTTTTACGTTTTTGACATAATGCATTTTAATCACCTGCATATGACCATTTTGACACAAATTAATCACCAGAAGTCACAACTTTGTTATTTTTGAGTTTTGGTATTCAAGATGCGTACTATATTACCTTTACTGGACTTGAGTTTAATAGTGATGTTTCTATAATGCTATTCAACTTATTTGACCTTTAAAATTTGACCCATTTTGACCTATGGTTGCAAAATTGACCCATTTTGACCTATGGTTGCAGAATTGACCTATATTGGTTAAATTTTATGCAGTTTGTAATTGCAGTACAATTTTGACCGAGTTTGTCCTATTTTGCTAAACTTTATATAAAAAGTCACTTCATTTGGTTATTAAACTGCAGTCCAAATTTGGCCTAGTTTGACTTAGACATATATGCATTAATATTCATCAATTCAAAGGCATGCGGATTAAAAAAATAATAAAAAAAATTCTAAAACAGATTTATAGATTTGTATAGGTCTATATAGGTCAAGTTTAAGCTTGTGATTGGAATACCAGTTACTTCTGCAGTTTGTGTAAACTGTTTTGACATTTGAAGGTCAGAATAAGTCAAAGCAACTAGAAAGAAACATAACAATCTTAGATAGACTAACTTTACTGCATTAGGTCAAACTGTAACCATGAAATCTGTCAAAAAAAGTCTACTGAAATCAAATATTTAATATATTCATAACAGATTTATAACATACCTTATATTCAACAATGTCAAAATGATTAACAATTATCCAAAACTATATAAGGTCAAAAGCAGATTCATACAGTTTGCAAACAGAATCAAAACCCTAAAAAACTTAGATCCAAAACAGATTCAAGAAACATTCAAAACAGATCCAAAACATATTTCAAACCCTAAAAGAAAATCAAATTTAATCAATACAGATTCATGTTGTGATTTGCGTACTTTCAAGACCCGAGAAATTAATAGAACAATTAAGCAATAAATAAAGACACAAAAATTTACGTGGTTCGGCGTGAGGCCTAGTCCACGGGCAGAAGCAGAGATGGATTTTACTAGCAAATATGGCAACCCGAGGTTACAATGTATCACTCAATCTAGGCTCCGAAAAATACTAACAAATTATTTGGGTCACTCACTAGATTATAACACTTCCCTCGTAACTCACTCGTATAGAATTTTGATTAACAATTCTATACCACTCTTTTCTCTATATTTTCTTACAAGTACAAGAGTTATTATTGAACTCTTTCACTTTGCATAGGATGAAGAATACAACAGCTTCCCTTCTCCTTTTATAGTAGAAAATGGTAGGTGAGACTTATGTGAATAAGTAGACTTTTACATGGCCACCTTTGTGTTATTCCTGATGAAAAATCGTGTGTACTTTTAATAATTCGGATTAACGCAGCGGATAATTAAAATAATAATCTTTTAGTATTTTACAAACAAAATTTACAAGATTAAATAATCAATTATTATATTAACATGCACACGATTAATCAATCCCATAGATCCAGTTACACCACTAATAATTGTCAAGAATATAAAATCACAAAGTAAGTAAAACGATATACCTTTCTGAATTGATGTCCACGTGAAGGTTGAAACGAAACCGCCTTGTTGAAGAGAAACCTACGACCAAAGGATATGGTTGTCTCTTTGGATAGTCCACTACACTTTCAAACAACGTCAATGGATGCTAGTCCAACTCCGAGTAACGTATTAATATAATCATATTATATTAATAAAATACATAATAACACTCCTTATATTACGACTTCTTATCAATCGAAACCAAAACAAAAGTGATGTGATTATGGCTTTTTGCGCCAATCAAAATAACCTATGTTATAGATTGAAATCCATTTATACAGAGTATACTCATCCTTTTCATGACTACAGTACCAAACCAAAAGACCAATTTATCGGATTAAATAATTGAGGTGATATTTCTTTCTCAAAAACAAAACATATGAATATCTTTAGGTTGAATTCAACTTGATATATTTATATTAAAATTCGCAAAAGCAAGTTGGTGAAACAAAAGATTGTTTCTTTTTATAACTTGATATTGGTCATTTAAGAAAATCGTAAACCGACTTTAATTTTTTTTTTTTTTTTTTTTTTGAACGTAAGGAACAAGTAATTAATTTGAAATATTAATTAATCAACTATTAATTAATTAATAAATTATTTAATTTCGTTACTCGAATAATATATATACATAATATATATTATTACTTTGATGTCTAGGTGTATATATGTGTGACCCCGAAGGCTCAAATGAATTTAGCCATATAGTTATATGTTGTACCTTGCGCATTAATCCTACAGACTCCCACTTGTGCATGGTACAACACCAAGTAACTATACAAACAATGGATACCGTCTAGCAACAGGCCATTATCCCTAAATTCAAGTGAGGGTAGTTTCTCGGAACTGCTTATTGTAAGTGTTAAATGTCATTCGTCCCTTTGTTTCAGATACTTTAGTTAAACTTGAGATATGGATCGTTAGTCATTCTCATTTGTTTAACAATTTTATTTCTCGATCTTCGAACTGAATTAGATCACCAAACTAATTAAGTATCATCCTAATTACATCTGGGTGTGGCCACACAAATATCTTATTCATTCATCGAGGAGCTCAAAAGTATCTAACTCCAAACATTTTGAAGGAACAAATCCTATGTTGCATACACGTGTCTCTCACGAGCTTTACATTGTACCCAATAATGGCCTTTATTACAGCCTTATTCAGGACAGCGTTTAACCATATCAAAGTACAATGTTTCACACATCAAAACCGGCGTGCATCTCAAGTCTAAGGACATAAAGACATAATCGCTAAAATATTCACTACTGACAACGATCCATGTAGTGATATCTCGGTTGGGTCATTCCAATATTCATCATCAATGAATACATATGAATTTTGGTCTCAACAAGTTAACTATTCATCATCAATGAATATAACCAAAACTTCACATTAATCTTAATTCTTGTTATTCCCATAACATGACCGATTATGGAGATTTTGAATAATCAACAATTATTCATGGATTAAACATGCTAATATAGAACACAGTGATATAAATGAAAACGATCATACCAACAGTATATCAATTCATTAAGATAAAACTGCCTAATGTTCCAAAAATATCCAAATACCAAATTACAAATGAAAAATATCAGTAGCATAACAAAGTCCAATATTATTAGCATGGTCATCATGTTTGTTGTGCATTAAGGGCTTCGTGAACGTGTCAGCCACATTATCATTTGTATGAACCTTAAAAATACTAATATCATTCACTTTTAATGACTTCAATGAATGTAGTCAAACTTTCAAAGAATGTGTCGGATACCTTTATGTAAATGTGATTCTTTCGCTTGTATAATAACACTCGAACTAGCACAATACATTATTACAGGAGATGTATTGTTGGATACTACTTCGAGTTCACCAACAAAACTTCCTAATCCGAACAGCTTCCTGAGCAGCTTCTCAGGAAGCAATGTATTCTACTCCTGTTGTAGATTATTAAACCGTGATCGGCTTTGAACTCTTCCAATCAACTGTCTTGCCCATCATGACAAAGACACAACCTGATTGGGATCGAGAATCAGCTAGATCAGTTTGAAAGCTAGCATTTGTATAATAGTTAATACTCAACTCTTTTTTCAAACTACCGTAAACCAAGAACATATCTTTAGTTCTCCGCAAATACTTAAGACTGTTCTTAACAGCCATCCAATGTTCTTCACATGGATTTTATTGATAATGACTCATCAAACAAGCTAACGAGACATCAGGTCTAGTACATAACATAGCATACATTATGGATCCTATATCTGAAGCATATAGGATACCTTTCATTCATCTTATCTCATCAGGTGTGATAGGACTTTGAGACTTGCTCAAGATTACACCCTTTTGCACGGGCAATGCTCCGCGTTTAGAGTTCTGCATGCTAAATCTACGCAAGATTTTGTCAATGTATGTACTTTGAATCAAATCAATAAGCCTTTTAGATCTATTTCTATAGATCCTGATTCCAAGAATATAAGTAGCTTCTCCAAGATCCTTCATGGAAAAACATTTACCAAGCCAAGACTTGACATCTTGCAAAGTTGGAATGTCATTTCTAATAAGTATTATGTCATCAACATACAAGATCAAGAAGACTAATTTGCTCCCACTAGCTCTAATGTAAACACAGGGCTCAACTCCGTTTTGAGAAAAACCAAACTCTTTAATATTCTCATCAAACTTGAGATTTCAGCTCTTGGATGCTTGCTTTAATCCATAAATGGATTTTAGAAGCTTGCATACTTTATTAGGATGTTTAGGATTTACAAACCCTTCCGGCTGAACCATATATACGTCCTCGCTTAGGTCGCCATTTAAGAAAGCGGTTTTGACATCCATTTGCCATATTTCATAATCATGAAAAGCAGCTATGGCAATGAGTATCCTAATTGATTTAATGCTCGCGACTGGTGGAAAAAATTCCTCATAATCAATTCATTGAGTCTGAGTATAAACTTTTGCCACAAATCGAGCCTTAAAAGTGTTTACATTACCGTCCATGTCAGCCTTCTTCTTAAAGACACATTTACACCCCACTGTCTTGCAATTGGGTGAAAGATCAATCAAGTCACATACTTGAATATATTTCATAGACTGCATCTCTGCCTTCATAGAATCTCGCCATTTGTCAGATTCTAGATCTGATATGGCCTCACCGTAGCTAGAGGGTTCATCATAATCCCCTAGATGAGGTTCATCTGAATTAATCAGAAAATTTAGCCTCTCAGGTCGATGAGGAGTTCTACTAGATCTACGAATTACAGGTGCAACACGTTCTGGCTCACCAACAGTGTGTTCAGCTTCAACGTGCGGTTGGCTAGTGCCTTCAGAAGGTGTGTTACTTTGTGATTCTTGAATTTCTTCAAGATCTACTTTACTCCCACTGACTTCTTGTAAGAGAAGATCTCTTTCAAAGAATTCAGCAAACCGAGCAGTAAACACTTTATTTTCAGCTTGGTAGTAAAAGTAGTAACCCCTTGTTTCCTTTGAGTATCCCACAAAGTGACATTTGATACCTCTGTGTTCTAACTTGTTTGAAGTGTCACGTTTCACATACGCTTCACAACCCCAGACTTTCAAATAAGACAACTTGGGACTTTTCCCATGCCATAGCTTATATGGTGTCTTTTCTACCTTCTTGGTTGGAACCATAATGAGTATGCCTACAGCAGACTCTAGTGCATATCCCAAAAAGACTGTGGTAGAGTAGTCAGACTCATCATGGATCGAACCATATTAAGTAGTGTTCGATTCCTCCGCCCAGACACACCATTGTGTGATGGTGTGTAAGATGGAGTGGATTGTGAGACAATCCCATAATTCATGTGGTCCAACAACTCTTGACTCATATACTCACTTCCTCCATTAGAGCGAAGTGCTGTAATGGTCTTTCCAAGCTGATTATCTACTTCATTTTGGAAGACTTTTGAACGTTTCAAAAACTTCATGTTTATGTTTCAGCAAGTAAACATAACCATATGTTCTATAACCATCAGTTAATGTAATGAAGTAAGATTCACTATTCTAGACATTATTCTAAAAGGGCCACATACATCAGTATGTATTAGTCCTAAAAGATCTTTAGCTCTTTCACCTAAATCACATAAAGGAGTCTTTGTCATCATTTCATATAAATATGACTCACATACATCAAATGACTCATAGCCAGATGAATCCAAAAGTCTATCAGATTGGAGTTTTGAAATGCGTTGTTTGTTTATATGACCAAGATGACAATGTCATTGATAGGTCTTATTCAAGTCTTGCTTGAATCGTTTGGCGGTACAAGTATACACAAAATTCTCATTTGAAATCACACCACGCATATCAATTTCAAAAATACCATCACGTAGACTGGTATTAAAATAAAAAATATTATCCTTAGAAATTGAAACACAAAAGTGCAGTAAATGAAAGTTCAAAACCAACATCTTTCAAATTATGTAGCTCGTAATACTATGAGCGTAATGCCATTGCTTCAACAAAACAATGAGGTCACTTGAAAGAGTAAGCTTATAGGAATCAATATCTTCAGCAGAAGCTCAATCCCCATTGCCAACTCACAAATCCATTGTGTCTTTTTTCAGTTTAATACTTCTTCTCATTCCCTTTATATTGTTATAGATGTGAAGGCTACAACCGGTAACAAAGGTCCAGGAATCACTAGAAGAAAATATATAACTGTATATGAATATACTTGATTGCTAGTCTCACCAACTTCGCCATTTTTTCAGCTTAGATTGGTAGATAGGATAATTCCTTCCTCAATGGCCAACCTTTCCACAATGGAAACATTCGGTGTCTTTTGATGGGTTTTCCTTCTTGGAAGGTGGAATATTCTTCCTAGCAAATGATTTGTCATTTTCCTTCCACAAAGTATTTGGGTTATTCTTTGTCACCCTACCACCCTTCTTCCTCTGCTCATCGAACAACATCCGATAAGCACTTTGCTAAATAGCAACAATTTTCTCAGTAAGAGGATTGAGTAAGGCTTCTTTAATTTTGTTCAACTTCCCTTCATATTTGAGAACAATTCTCTATTTGCGGTGCTAGTCTAGGAAGTTAAAACAATTGAGTTTATCCTTCTCCAACAAAGAAGGAAGTGTGTTTTGGTTTACGTTTTGATTGTTTGACATCTACAACATATATAAGATTCAATTTAGTATTTTCGATATTGAGCTTTAATAAATTAACTACCCAAGTTTTAATACATTTTTTTTTAAAAAACAATTAATTTACGAAAGCCTAAGATCCACATAGAGGTTCCATAGCCACATCTGTTGATCAGCTAGCAGTTATGGAGTCTATTGGTAGGTAGCGAGTACCAATTGCATTACAAGTACAACTCTTAGATCTTTATGGGACCTAGAGATATATGTAGTCCAACAAACCACTATTATCTACCGGCATGTTTGTCCCATCCTTGCCTCGAACTCAGGTCTCACCGTGAATACGATTAAGTCGTCCAATTTGGAAACAGTGAAAATTCACGCTAGTCTCACTAGATCGAAAAATCCACCTCGTGGCTATAATTCGGCCTAGTCTCACTAGATCAAAAAAATAACGAGGAGTGTTTGCAAGCTCATTGGATGGCATGACTTAAATTTGACGGGTATTTTGAAAATGTTTGTGTTAACGAATAATGCATACACACAATATTCGTTACACTATTTGTTAAAAATCATTTTAACCAATTATATATGTCGTGTATTATGTGTACAGTTTGTTATTTAATTTCTAGTATAAAAAATAACAAATACACAAACTTGTACCGTTTTAAAACAGTTTTAAAAGATGTCGCCCATATATATTATTTGAGTTTCAAAAAACATTTAACTTTAAACTCGTTAGAGTTTAACTTTTTAAAATCATCAATTTTAATCTTTGAAACTCGTTACCGATTTTATTTGATGTTTTCATCAAAAACATTTAACATATATTATAATCAACAATTAAATATAAATGCGTAAAATAAAACAAAACCATGCATACACACATACATAGCCTAGCCCAAAAATCCTATGCTTGATCCCATGAGCCGACATGGGATCACGAGGTCAAACTAAGGACAATCAAAGCTCCCACTTGATTCAAGAACCAAGTGAAAACGTGTCGAACACCATCGTTGTTAACTTGATCCAATCGCCATCTACTAAGCCAACTCCGTGTTGAATCTTTATCTTCAATCTTCATCTTGTTACATTTATTTAAAATTGAAAAATACAATTAATCTAATACTTTTACAATTTAAAATAAACCTAAATACAATACTATGAAATTGAAAATAAATAAAATACAACTCTGGCTTCTTTGGCCTCCAAATAAATCAAAAACAACATGGCATAAAATTGCCGTAACCAACAATCACAACAATCATACATTGGTCGGGGCATTATGGGCTATGTATGCAATCACAATTTAATAACAACATTATTAAACCTATATATGGCTTGTCCATGGTTACAATGCATGTGTATAACCATGGAACAAATTAAATATTAAATAACCAACAATTATCCAAGCCATAACTATTAAATTCAAAATTTAAAGAGTGAATTTCTTCAGATCTTATTTGTGCGTAATGAGGTAATCAACAAAGTTGACTTTCAAAACCATAAAGGTTTTGACTTTTACCAATTCACCACAAAGCTAGATCTAAGAAAATCACGCGACAATTAAGACGGTGTAAAAGCGGCTCTTGATACCACTGATGAAAAATCGTGTGTACTTTTAATAATTCGGATTAACGCAGCGGATAATTAAAATAATAATCTTTTAGTATTTTACAAATAAAATTTACAAGATTAAATAATCAATTATTATATTAACATGCACACGATTAATCAATCCCATAGATCCAGTTACACCACTAATAATTGTCAAGAATATAAAATCACAAAGTGAGTAAAACGATATACCTTTCTGAATTGATGTCCACGTGAAGGTTGAAACGAAACCGCCTTGTTGAAGAGAAACCTACGACCAAAGGATATGGTCGTCTCTTTGGATAGTCCACTACACTTTCAAACAACGTCAATGGATGCTAATCCAACTCCGAGTAATGTATTAATATAATCATATTATATTAATAAAATACATAATAACACTCCTTATATTACGACTTCTTATCAATCGAAACCAAAACAAAAGTGATGTGATTATGGCTTTTTGCGCCAATCAAAATAACCTATGTTATAGATTGAAATCCATTTATACAGAGTATACTCATCCTTTTCATGACTACAGTACCAAACCAAAACACCAATTTATCGAATTAAATAATTGAGGTGATATTTCTTTCTCAAAAACAAATCATATGAATATCTTTAGGTTAAATTCAACTTGATATATTTATATTAAAATTCGCAAAAGCAAGTTGGTGAAACAAAAGATTGTTTCTTTTTATAACTTGATATTGGTCATTTAAGAAAATCGTAAACCGACTTTAATTTTTTTTTTTTGAACGTAAGGAACAAGTAATTAATTTGAAATATTAATTAATCAACTATTAATTAATTAATAAATTATTTAATTTCGTTACTCGAATAATATATATACATAATATATATTATTACTTTGACGTCTAGGTGTATATATGTGTGATCCCGAAGGCTCAAATGAATTTAGCCATATAGTTATATGTTATACCTTGCGCATTAATCCTACAATTCCCATGTGTTGAATGCATGAAATCAACCACATTGTAGGCTGCCGTATACTTTAGATATTTGACAACCAAATTGGAATTTAAGCCACACTATAGCATGTGATAAAAGTCTTCAAGCAAATAGTGTCATGCTATTTACTTTCTGCATTATTTGACAATTGGTAGTTTGAACAAGAATTGAGCCACCAAACATGTGGCTATTGTGCCACCGTCCAACAAATCTCCACCTTGACGAACATTCCATTCATTTGCTATCCGTTATCAATCTCTGCTTCCCGTCAGCCCTCCCGGGCTCATCACTTTCTTCGAACGCTAACCAAGTCCAAACAATGTTCGAACTTTTTTGTAGTAACTGGCTTAGTCAAGATATCTGCCGGATTATCTACCGTGCCAATCTTCTTGACAATTATAACTCCTTTAGATATAACATCACAAATAAAGTGATATCGTACATCAATGTGTTTGGTTCTCTCGTGATACATTTGATTTTTAGTCAAATGTATGGCACTCTGGCTATCACAATACACGACAGTTTCATCCTGTTGCAAACCCAGATCACCAACCAAACCCCTTAGCCACTTTGCTTCTTTCACTCCCTCAGTCATAGCCATGTATTCTACTTCAGTTGTGGACAAAGCAACAGTCGATTGTAATGTTGCTTTCCAACTAATAGCACATTTTTCGAGAGTAAAAACAAACCCAGTTTGAGACCTTCTCCGATCCAAATCACCAGCATAGTCTGAATCAACGTACCCGGTAACATTAGTATTACCACCGCTATCAAATACTAAGCCAATATCTGTTGTCCCTCTGAGGTACTGAAGAATCCATTGCACCGCTTTCCAATGAGCTTTCCCTGGACAATCCATATATCTACTCACCACACTTACCGCCTGTGCAATATCCGGTCTAGTACATACCATGGCATACATGATGCTACCCACAGCACTAGCATATGGAACATGTGACATATGCTCCACCTCCTCCTCAGTTTCCGATGACAACGCCGATGAAAGTTTGAAATGTGCAGCAAGTGGAGTACTAACCGGTTTGGAGTTATCCATCCCAAAACGCTAAAAAACCTTCTCAATATATTGCTTTTGTGACAAATACAATTTTCCTTCAAGTCTATCTCTGATAATCTCCATTCCCAATATCTTCTTAGCTGCACCCAAATCTTTCATCTCAAACTCACTTTTGAGTTGAGATTTTAACTGATCGATCTCAGACATGTTTTTCGAAGCAATCAACATATCATCCACATATAACAGCAAATAAATGTACGAGCCATCAGGAAGCTTCTTGTGATATACACAACTATCATAATCACTCCGCGAGTAATATTTACTAGTCATGATGAAACGACCCGTCCATATTACTATAAACGCAGTACGTTCTCATTGGTCCCATAGCGAGGTATTTGACCTCTATATGATACGTTTTAGAAAATATTGCATTCATTTCATAAAAAGCACATCATTATTATACATAATGCATGTTTTAAACAAGTGGGAGATTATTTAAGAAATAATCCCCAAAATACATCGGTTTCCAAATACTACACACGTGACGTAACAGTCGAATATAATACATGACAAAGGTTTTATTGAATGCAACACTTTATTTAAATAAAAGTATGAGACTCCATGCACAGCTTGCTCAGATAATGCAACAGCGGAAGACTTTCTTAAGGACCTGAGAATAAACATGCGTAAACAATCAACACAAAGGTTGGTGAGATATATAGGTTTATCATCGATATAAATATAGACCACAAGATTTCATAGTTATAAATATATGTACACTCGCAAGTGTATAAAAGTATTCTATAAGTTGTTGAGCGCTTCAGTAACCATACTTAACCATTAATGTGGAATATTCCCTTTATTATGAAATCTCCCTAAACTGTACCAAGTGTAGTAAAAACGAAGTACTATGCAACCGTTTACGATACTAGAGCGACTAGCCCGGTTGCGGTTGTCAAACCCGATAGATCTATCAATAGGATTCGCATATACATGTTCTTATTGTCATACCCCGTCCTAATCCATCTGGATGAAGTCACTAACATCTGGTCCCATTGCGAATGATCGACTCCAAATAATTTCTTTAAAATGAGCAAATGCACAGCAGAAGGTTTCTTTCATACCTGAGAATAAACATGTTTTCAAGTGTCAACCAAAAGGTTGGTGAGTTCATAAGTTTATCATAAAACAATAAAAATTCTGTAATTTTGATAGACCACAAGATTTAAATGCTGCATGGTACAAATGGGCCCGAATCCTATACCCACCTGTAATGTACATGCGATATTTTTTAAATACAGTACACATTTCTCGTGTACGAAATCCATTTTTCATAAATCATAGTAACCGTACACATATTCCGTGCACAAAAATAACATACACATAACCTGTGTATAAAATCATTATCTCAATACATAACATTCATATCAATTGGTGGCAATTATCATGTCCACATAATTCAATGGTAGCAATTATCGTGTTCACATATTTCAATGGTGGCAATTATCATGTCCACATAATTCAATGGTGGCAATTATCATGTCCACATAATTCAATAATAATCCGCAGAACTTCTGTCTGCATAATAATTCATTCGAGGAATGTTTTGCTTGTGTCTATCTCGTCAAACATTTATAAAAGCATTTCATGTATTCACAATTCAAGATATATTTCAAAAGCATTTAATAAACCAGTTGTAAAAACAGCGCATGTATTCTCAGTCCCAAAAATGTAAATAGTAAAAGGGAATCAAATGAACTCACCTAATGTATTTTGTAGTAAAAATACATGTGACGACATTGAACAAAAGTAGGGTTGGCCTCGGATTCACGAACCTATATCATTTGTATATATTAATACATATAATGGTAATCAAATAATTTCATATATTATAAGTTTATATATTACTTATTTACTTTTTACTTTATATATATATATATATTTAAAATGATTATTATTTATATAGTTGTATATACATATATATATATATTAGAAATACCTAATTTGTTTTACATGAATATTTATATAAAATTTGTTAATATATTCATACTTATATGTAATATTACTTATGAATAAATTTTTATATACTTAATAATATAGAAATTAAAAGTTGTATTTGATTATATTGATAACATTAATAGTAACATTACTTATGTCAATACTAACGCTCCTATTGTATAGAAAAAAAATACTAATACTAATATTAATGTTAATAATAATATTTCGTTTTATTTTTCGTAGTGACAATAATAATAATATTCATGTTAATAGTCATACTTTTAATAATAATAATACTATTAATACGTAATGATATTACATAATTATAACTAAAATGATAATAATAGCAATCATAATATTAATATAACCATAACAATAACAATATTTAGTAATACTCATAATATCACTAATAATACTAATAATAGTCATGATACTTACAATTAAGATGATAATGATAATAACTATAGTACTAGTAATAATGATTTTAATATTAATTTTAGTGGTAAAAATAATAATATTCATAACATTTAATAATAATAATAATAATATAACAATAATAACAAAAATAATAATAATAATCATGAAATTGAAGACTACCTCAAATATTCGGATATATATAAAAAAGAATGCCTCAACTGGGTCTCGAACTCAAGACCTCCCGCTAGCTCGCAACACTTCCAACCATCAAACCAAGCCTATTTTTCTGGAATAATAATCAAACTATATTTATTTAAACTCAACCTCGCGTTCTAACTTCTTCTTCCACCATCATTAAGATTAAACCGAAACAGGAAATCAAACACGACTAAAATGAATTTATTGATCAGTGTTAAGATTAAAAATAGATCCAAAAACCATTAGTTAGTATTTTAAAAAAAATAAAAAAATAAAAAAGTAAACGGCTGCTGTGCAGCGACCGAAACAAAAAAAATATGGTTTTCGATTTTTAAAATGTTTTAGCCAAAAGTTATAAAAGAAAATGTGTTTCAAATCATCTCCATAAACTATAAAAATTATCAATTTAACTCAATTTGAATCAGAATATGCGAATTTACCTGAAGAACAATTGTTGACTTTTAAAATCCTAAACTTTGACTCTCAAATTCGATCTCGTTTTGAAATATTGAAGGCTGAAACTTTATGGATAGTTTGAGTAAATGATTCACAACAACTCTGTATTATTACATTCCAAAATTATATTCGAATTCGAAGTTTGAGTAAAAAGTTATCAAGAGCAGAGTATTATCTGTTTTTGTAAAAAAAAATTGATAACTTAACTGATTTAACAGTTATTGATTGTTGTAATTGTTATTGGTAGTGAAAAGGAATTTGTATCTCCCTATTACACCATGAATTGGTCAGTTTTATAATCATGAAGTCGCCAATCAGTCGTTTAAAAAAAACTGAAACATAAAGTTAAAAATAAATAAAGGTTGAAATTTGATATCTAATAGAATTGGATTTATGTGGATGACTGAATCCTGGTTCGTACGTAATCGGAGACACAAAATCTCTTGCAAACAGAAGGAGAAGAAAAACCCATAATTCAGATAGGGATGGATAACTTATTCAATTTTATTTATGAGTTTTATTAATAATTAATAATTATATTTATATTAATAATAATAATCTAAATAAAATTAACACAGATTTCCTAGAATATATATCTGCATATAACTGTGTATCTATATTATATATATATGTCTCTATATATGCATATCTATTATATTTATATATTTATTTTTTATAGATTATAATTAATATCATTAATAAATATAGCTAGAATAATAATACTCTTAATATTATTCAAAATAATAAAATTTTATAATTGTAATAATAATATTACTAATGATAGTGATAAAATTTTCCACAAATATATAGCAATAATATTGTTAATAACAATAATACGAATTATACTAATATTATTATTAACAACAATAATATTAATAATAATAATAATAATATATATCAATTTATATAATTCAACTTATTCATATCAAATTTCAAATATGTATATATTTAATTTTTTTACATTTTGACTTTTAGCAAATATAAGTATATTAATGTTATTAATAATAATAATAATAATAATAATAATAATAATAATAATAATAATAATAATAATAATAATAATAATAATAATAATAATAATAATAATAATAATAATAATATACATACTAGTGATATCAATTTTAATGATGTTTAATAATAATAATATAACTCACAAGAATAATGGTATTTATAATAATGTTAATAGTATGATTAATAATAATAATAATAACATTCATGATAAAAATAAGTTGTATAAAAATAACAATACTTATAATGATTTTAATAGTCTCAGTGACAATAATAACGATATTATTAGCCTTAGTATTGATAGTAATAATGATATTAATATAACAAGTTGTGCGTATCAATTTCATATCTATATATATAATAATATTGATACTAATATTGTTATTATTATTAATATTAATAATAAAATAATACTGAAAGTAAGTATAACAACCATATTTTAACTTGTAATTACTTTTACTATATTAATATTAAAATTTTATAGTATTTGAATATTTAATCTTTATAAATTATATATATTACAATATATATAATGTTACTTATGTATTGAATTCATATTTATATATATTCATTTAATAGCACTTAATTATTTTGTATCTTGTTTTACATATCTAATTTTTAATGTTTAGATTATATTTTATAATTTCAATTTATTATACCTACTTTCATTTATATATATACATTTTTATTTACAAACAATCGTTCGTGAATCGTCAGGAATAATCAAAGGTCAAATGTATTCATGTAAACAGTTCTAAAATTTTGAGACTTACCATTACATACTTTACTTATCGTGTCGAGATCAAATAAAGATTAAGTTTAAATTTGGTCGGAAATTTCCGGGTCGTCACAGTATCTACCCGTTAAAAAAATTTCGTCCCGAAATTTGAGTAAGGTGGTCATGGCTAACAATAAAAATATTTTCATGACAAATATGAGTTGATAAAAAAAATTTATCACCATTGTGTAATATGAATAAACAATTCAATTATTCGAAGAGTACGAATGAAGCTATCACAAAAGAGTGAAATGAGAGAAATAAAGTTTCGTCTTAACTTTTGATGTTGTCTTGGTTGAATTCAGGAATTCAAGGGATGTAAAAGAAAATCTTGGGAATCTATAAGATCTGATTCTTCGAGATTTAAGGAAATTGAGATCTCTATAATTAAATACGGTGATCGGCCTTGATTACTCTGTCTGATATTTCCATTATAAATTAAACGCTTTCGTTCCATTATCCTCATCATTCCTATACTTTCCTTCTTAGTTCATACATCCAAAAGATTTTTAAAATGCTTAATCCCGTTCTAATCCTTAATATTTTCTAATTATCTTTTCTGTCATCCTTCTTTTCAATCTTCCACCAGAAAAATCTATTTACTTATACTGTTACCTTGGGATGATACTATTCTTAATTATACTGTTTCTTTATATTGCTATTCGTATTAATATCCGTAGTTTGTAACCTTCGTGTTGTTATTGTGCTTTATATTTTCTCTTATATTTTGGAGCTCTTTGCCTTTTTATTATCCTCTCGATCTCTAATAAGACGAGTAATGGTCCAGAATTCGTAAGTATGGAGTTTCAAATGAACTTAATGTTCTAAACGAGAAAGAACGTAATAGCACGATTTGATTTGTCAAATTACCAGAATCACTGAGAATAGAACTATCAAGAATATATTTTCTTGATATGTTCAGAAGTTAATCAGAATGAAATAGTTATGTAACATGACACATGATGACGTTATAATCTGTGAATCATCATGTTCCATTTAGAAACTCAGCATGACTTACTGTAATATAATCACGTTGATCAAGTGTCATTATATTATACTAGCTCATGCATTAGTTCCCAATATTACTTCAATAACATTCATATTTTAAGCTCGAAAGTTTACAGAATATAGAAACTAACAGTTTCTATATGATGTAACACTGATAGCACGAAGAGATTAATGATTTCAGATAAGAATAGTTATGGAAATACTTCAGAAATATGGAGGATATTTATAATGAAAGATACTATGATATCTTGGAATTTCTAATATCGAAGAATGGTGAAGAAAATTTGTCCGCAAGAGTTTGGAGTCAGAAGCAAGGTATTCTTTAATGATTTTAGCAGGCATTGAATCATTTGGATTCTTTGAAGGCAAGTTTAGTCTTTGTGATTTGTCCACGGCTTCCTTCATAGTTTCGCATAATTCGTTTTTCGGTACTAAATTTTCTATTAAGAGTTTTCCAACCATCCATTCTGTATTATCATGCCTTTAACGGTTAAGGTCGTTTACAGTTTTTGTTGCTTCCTTCAACTTTTTCAATGTTCGGAGTATTGATTCATAGACTGAGTGCTTTTCAGAATTTCAGAATGGAAGATCATAATTCTAAGAGATGAATGTTATACATATAACTGTTGATGTAGACATACTGTAAGTTTTCAAAGTACTGATTATTGATTCCCAATAATTGGTATGGCAGTTCTCGTTACAAGATGCGGGTGAGTATATGATAGGGTTTCAATGGATAAATATAGTGATTTATCGGAGAGATTTAAGCCAAGGAGCAACGAGGTTGCTGGTTAGTTTACTGCTAATGTGGTGGAATATAAATGGTTCCCCGGTAACGATGACGAAAGGCAACTTATATATCGAGGTTATAATAAGGCTAATTCGAATGAAAGTCGAAGTTGATTTGCTGGAGTTGTGACAAAATTGGCTAATTGAAAAATGACTGCAATGTTATTTTCGGTAATAACAATGCCGAAGGAGCTAGTACAGATACGTGTTAAACGTTTACTCAGGTTCTGAGTGTTTTCAGGTGCATAACTATATGTATCAATCTTTTCTTCCGTAGATGAAGTGCGGTTGGTTCATCCTCTCAATTGAGGTGTTTTCAAGAATCATGAAAGGTTTGAACGCAGATTGTAACCGTCAAAATACCAATGAGGTTTAAGATGAAATTAAGTGGAAAACTTGAAGAAATGTTTAGTTTCATATGTTATAATCAATATTTTAATTCATTTTAATTGTCCAATGTTATTAGTCCACAGTCGATAGTCCACAGTTAACAGTCCAATAATTCATATATAATTTAATATATAATATTCGAATTAATTAATACGTGTCGTGACCCGTATACGTCTCAGACTCGATCACAACTCAAACTATATATATTATTGTAGAATCAACCTCAACCCTGTATAGCTAACTCCAGCATTACTGCATATAGAGTGTCTATTGTTATTCCAAATAATATATATAGATGCGTCGATATGATATGTCAAAACCTTGTATACGTGTCCCGATATTTAAAGTGCGTATAAATAAATAACAGAAATTAAATGACGATAAATAAAGTGCGTAAAGTAAATAACAGAAATTAAATGACGATAAACAAAATTGCGAGAATGTAAATTGCAATAATTAAATTGCGATAAATAAAATGTAATCAGTTAGCTAGGAACAATTAGCTAGGAACAGTTAGCGTTGATTCTTAACAAAATTCCTCATAGTTAATTTGTTTGTTTCTAACAAATTTTATTTTGTCAAATGTTTTCTTCATTATGCCACTTGTTGGATTCTGATAGGTCAAAATCTAAATACGAAATTGAATGAAAATGGTTATTCCGTGGTGAACGGATTCGTATATCTGTGGATGTAAGTAGGATAGTAAACGACTGTTGAATCAGCTTCGAAGAATGTACAGTGTAACCTATTAATGTGAAATCTGAATATTCCTCGGGTATTACCTACCCGTTAAAATATTTTCACAATTAACACTTTGTACGAAAGAATTTTTTTTTAATTACAATCTTTATGAAAATATATATACATATATATTTTCTTCAGATGTAATCATGGATTTAATGAGTCAATATGATAGTAAACTCATTTGATTTACCATTAGAACAAGAATATATAATCTCTAAAACATTAAAGATTACATAATCGTCATGTCGAACGAAGATAAATGCCGTAGAACGTCATGTAGAACGATGATTATGCTCGAGGTACAGATTGAGATGTTGAGGCTTGTAATGTTGAAACTTGGGTTGTTGGTGGTACTGGTGTTGCCGGTGCTGTTGTTGAAGCTGGTAAGTTTTGCACCATATTCTCCAAATTGATTACTCGAGTGCGAAATTCGTTGACTTCTTCTATTATTCCGGGATGATTGTTGGTTGGAACAAGCAGATGAATAAGGTTTAGAATTTTAAATAGAATATAATTGTGGCGAGATATTCGGGAAATGAGAGTGAAAATGGTATTTCGGATTGGTTCGCCGGTGAATGCTTCAGGTTCTTCTCCCAGAGGACAATATGGCGGATGAAAGGGATCGCTTCTTCTTGTCTCCAATGATTAAATAGACTACGAGCCCATCAAATGAATTGAAGATGACTAGCTAGTTGATCCAGTTCGTTTACACTGCTTTCGGAGCTTAGGTGAATATCCATGTCGGAATAGCTGTCGGAATAACTATTGGAATAGCTATCGGAATCTGAGGGACTAGAACTAGTTGAGGGATTCACCTCATACGATCAGATGAAGGATTTTTGATAAGAAATAGGTTATAGGATGTAGATTAGTACCCTGCAATACATAATTTACATATGCATATATAATACTAAAATCCCATAAGTTACGGAGGAATCTACGGAAGCTGTCAGGTAAAGTCTACAGTAATAGATACGCTAAGATATGAATTTTTGTCTGTATACTATTCATGCAATCCAGGCAGTAAGATATGTCTAGATTAAGAATGATAAGCAAGTGATTCCCTAAGAATGATAAGCAGGTAATTTTCGACACGAAATGATAAGCAAAACTTTTGACATGCAGACACGATCGAAGTCCAGACTCACTAATGCATCTGATCAACTAACAGTTAGACACACTAATGCAAGACCTGGTTCACTAAGACCACCGCTCTGATACCACATGTCATACCCCGTCCTAATCCATCTGGACGAAGTCACTAACATCTTGTCCCATTGCGATGATCGACTCCAAATAATGTCTTTAAAATGAGCAAATGCACAGCGGAAGGTTTCTTTCATACCTGAGAATAAACATGCTTTCAAGTGTCAACCAAAAGGTTGGTGAGTTCATAAGTTTATCATAAAACAATAAAAATTATGTAATTTTGATAGACCACAAGATTTAAATGCTGCATGGTACAAATGGGCCCGAATCCTATACTCACCTGTAATGTACATGCGATATCTTTTAAATACAGTACACATTTCTCGTGTACGAAATCCATTTTTCATAAATCATAGTAACCGTACACATATTCCGTGCACAAAAATGACATACACATAACCTGTGTATAAAATCATTCTCTCGATAAATAACATTCATATCAATTGGTGGCAATTATCATGTCCACATATTTCAATGGTGGCAATTATCATGTCCACATATTTCAATGGTGGCAATTATCATGTCCACATAATTCAATGGTGGCAATTATCATGTCCACATAATTCAATAATAATCCGCAGAACTTCTATCTGCATAATAATTCATTCGAGGAATGTTTTGCTTGTGTCTATCTCATCAAACATTTATAAAAGCATTTCATGTATTCACAATTCAAGATATATTTCAAAAGCATTTAATAAACCAGTTCTAAAAACAGCGCATGTATTCTCAGTCCCAAAAATGTAAAGAGTAAAAGAGAATCAAATGAACTCACCTAATGTATTTTGTAGTAAAAATACATGTGACGACATTGAACAAAAGTAGGGTTGGCCTCGGATTCACGAACCTGTATCATTTGTATATATTAATACATATAACGGTAATCAAATAATTTCATATATTATAAGTTTATATATTACTTATTTACTTTTTACTTTATATATATATTTAAAATGATTATTATTTATATAGTTGTATATACATATATATATATTAGAAATACCTAATTTGTTTTACATGAATATTTATATAAAATTTGTTAATATATTCATACTTATATGTAATATTACTTATGAATAAATTTTTATATACTTAATAATATAGAAATTAAAAGTTGTATTTGATTCTATTGATAACATTAATAGTAACATTACTTATGTCAATACTAACGCTCCTATTGTATATAAAAAAAAAATACTAATACTAATATTAATGTTAATAATAATATTTCGTTTTATTTTTCGTAATGACAATAATAATAATAATAATAATATTCATGTTCATAATAATAATAATAGTCATACTTTTAATAATAATAATACTATTAATACGTAATGATATTACATAATTATAACTAAAATGATAATAATAGCAATCATAATATTAATATAACCATAACAATAACAATATTTAGTAATACTCATAATATCACTAATAATACTAATAATAGTCATGATACTTACAATTAAGATGATAATGATAATAACTATAGTACTAGTAATAATGATTTTAATATTAATTTTAGTGGTAAAAATAATAATATTCATAACATTTAATAATAATAATAATAATAATAATAATAATAATAATAATAATAATAATAATATAATAATAATAACAAAAATAATAATAATAATCATGAAATTGAAGACTACCTCAAATATTCGGATATATATAAAAAAGAATGCCTCAACTGGTCTCGAACTCAAGACCTCCCGCTAGCCCGCAACACTTTCAACCATTAAACCAAGCCTATTTTTCTGGAATAATAATCAAACTATATTTATTTAAACTCAACCTCGCGTTCTAACTTCTTCTTCCACCATCATTAAGATTAAACCGAACCAGGAAATCAAGCACGACTAAAATGAACTTATTGATCAGTGTTAAGATTAAAAATAGATCCAAAAACCATTAGTTAGTATTTAAAAAAAATAAAAAATAAAAAAAAAAGTAAACGGCTGCTGTGCAGCGACCGAAACAAAAAAAAATATTGTTTTTGATTTTTAAAATGTTTTACCCAAAAGTTATAAAAGCAAATTTGTTTCAAATCATCTCCATAAACTATAAAAATTATCAATTTAACTCAATTTGAATCAGAATATGCGAATTTACCTGAAGAACAATTGTTGACTTTTAATATCCTAAACTTTGACTCTCAAATTCGATCTCGTTTTGAAATGTTGAAGGCTGAAACTTTATGGATAGTTTGAGTAAATGATTCACAACAACTCTGTATTATTATATTTCAAAATTATATTCGAATTCGAAGTTTGAGTAAAAAGTTATCAAGAGCAGACTATTGTCTGTTTTTGTAAAAAAAATTGATAACTTAACTGATTTAACAGTTATTGATTGCTGTAATTGTTATTGGTAGTGAAAGGGAATTTGTATCTCCCTATTACAACATGAATTGGTCAGTTTTATAATCATGAAGTAGCTAATCAGTCGTTTAAAAAAAATAGAAACATAAAGTTAAAAATAAATAAAGGTTGAAATTTGATATCTAACAGAATTGGATTTATGTGGATGACTAAATCCTGGTTCGTACGTAATTGGAGACACAAAATCTCTTGCAAACAGAAGGAGAAGAAAAACCCGTAATTCAGATAGGGATGGATAACTTATTCAATTTTATTTATGAGTTTTATTAATAATTAATAATTATATTTATATTAATAATAATAATCTAAATAAAATTAACACTGATTTCCTAGAATATATATCTGCATATAACTGTGTATCTATATTATATATATCTGTCTCTATATATGCATATCTATTATATTTATATATTTATTTTTTATAGATTATAATTAATATCATTAATAAATATAGCTAGAATAATAATACTCTTAATATTATTCAAAATAATAAAATTTTATAATTGTAATAATAATATTACTAATGATAGTGATAAAATTTTCCACAAATATGTAGCAATAATATTGTTGATAACAATCATACGAATTATACTAATATTATTATTAACAACAATATTAATAATAATAATATATATTAATTTATATAATTCAACTTATTCATACCAAATTTCAAATATGTATATATTTAATTTTTTTACATTTTGACTGTTAGCAAATATAAGTATATTAATGTTATTAATACTAATAATAATAATAATAATAATAATATACATACTAGTGATATCAATTTTAATGATGTTTAATAATAATAATATAACTCACAAGAATAATAGTATTTATAATAAAGTTAATAGTATGATTAATAATAATAATAACATTCATGATAAAAATAAGTTGTATAAAAATAACAATACTTATAATGATTTTAATAGTCTCAGTGATAATAATAACGATATTATTAGCCTTAGTATTGATAGTAATAATGATATTAATATAACAAGTTGTGCGTATCAATTTCATATCTATATATATAATAATATTGATACTAATATTGTTATTATTATTAATATTAATAATAATACTGAAAGTAAGTATAACAACCATATTTTAACTTGTAATTACTTTTACTATATTAATATTAAAATTTTATAATATTTTGAATATTTAATCTTTATAAATTATATATATTACAATATATATAATGTTACTTATGTATTGAATTCATATTTATATATATTCATTTAATAGCACTTAATTATTTTGTATCTTGTTTTACATATCTAATTTTTAATGTTTAGATTATATTTTATAATTTCAATTTATTATACCTACTTACATTTATATATATACATTTTTATTTACAAACAATCGTTCGTGAATCGCCAGGAATAGTCAAAGGTTAAATGTATTCATGTAAACAGTTCTAAAATTTTGAGACTTACCATTACATACTTTGCTTATCGTGTCGAGATCAAATAAAGATTAAGTTTAAATTTGTTCGGAAATTTCCGGGTCGTCACACTTACAACATGTAAATATTAGTTACCAAGCTATTGGGGAAGATATGCAAAGTGGTACAACTCAACGTAGAATATATTTTAAGTACTTGTGTCTATGGTGTAAAACATAAAATGCATGTATTCTCATCCCAAAATATTTGTAGAGTTTAAAAATGGGACTATATACTCACAGTAGTAAAAGTATATTAATAATAAGTTTTCAACTTATTAAAAATATGACCATCGTCCTTGGATTCACGAACCTATAAGAATAATAACGATTCAGATAATAATACGACATATGAATAAAATAAATCAAGTTCATAGAATACTTATATAATAATTTTTAACATTTTATGTTAGTAGTCCATTGTTAGTAGTCCTTTGTTAGTAGTCCAAAATAGTCCGAAAAGTCCAACAGTCCAATAATCAGTATATATATATATATATATATATATATATATATATATATATATATATATATATATATATATATATATATATATATATATATATATATATATATATATATAATCTTAGAATTACCCCACGACGTATTGTATACGTATTGTCTTTGCATCAACTCAGAGATGTATTGTATACGTATTGTCTTAGAATTAACTAAGACGTATTGTGTACGTATTGTCTTAGGATTTATCAAAACGTATTGTATACTTATTGTGTTCGGACGTATCAAGAATATAATTATACATATATACAATCACAGAATTAACCAAGATTATAATATTTTGTTATACTACTGATAACATGTCCAAATATATATAGGATATAGGAAAAGTTAGAAAGAATATGGTTAATATAGTTTTTATAATATAAATTTCGTCCATACAACGTTAATTTTAGCAGATTTTGTTTTGCTCGCCAAATATTCATTACAACTCCGTTTAAAGTGAATCAAATTGCTATGGATTCATTAAGAAGTAAATTTTACAAAACCAATTCGAAAAGTTCATCCTAAGTAGTAATTTTTAGAGTTTTACCCTCTTTTTGTGATGGTGGACAGATTTGGAAAAATTCCGGCATCCACCCAATATATGATTTTTGATAAAATACTTCCACTTTGTCTAAAATCATGAAAAAAATACTGGAAGCCTTATTTACATATATTAACATATTTCCAAAGTCTTAGCCTCGAACTCAAAGTCTAAGATAGCTTTTTACCGAATGGAGATTAAAGGATATATGTTAAGTTTCAAGGTGTTCTTCATATGTACAAGTTATAAGTTCTTATATTAACTTAATATAACATCATAATACATATAAATAAGTGTTATTAGAGTTAAGTTAGAAAGATTAGATTAGTTTTTCAAACAAGCTTGGTGTTCACCAAAACAAGTTCTAGTTTTTACAAGTTTTATAAGTATAATAAGATAGCAACTATACAAGAAATTGAACAAATATTTTGAGAAGTATTTTACCTTGATTATGAAGAGGAAAGTTGTTGAGATTAAAATATGATATGAGAGCATTCAAGTGTATGTTTTTAGTTTAAGAAAATGTGGAGTAAAAATGAGTTAAAATGGTCCTTATTTATAATCTTATAATTTTGGCTTTTAGTGAAAATATCTAAGATAAGTTAAATTGTATTAAGTCATGCATGACATATTAAATTGATTAGGTCATGGATGACATATTACACAAATAATTGCAGATTTCTATTGGTATATACCAATAGTAAATACTTCTAGAAGTTGTGTATAATACTGGTAAAAATACCGTATGAATGCGAGTAGAATTCTTTGAGGAAATTGAACGGAAATACGAGTATAGCTATCCTTTATATGTATCGGTATATTATAAAGTGTATTCAATACTTGTAAGGATGTATTTACACTCGTAATACATTATATGTAAATACATTTTAACATAAGTTAATTACGTCGTTTAAATAGTAATATATATATATATATATTGTTTGAAAACTCTTTAAATTAGTAGTATGAAAATATATATATAATACTTTGTTAATATACTTAATGAGATATTTAATTATCATATTTTCAAGTTAAATATATATAAATCCATATATATATACACAATAATTAAACAATTAAACAATTAAATCAAGTTATGACGTTCGTGAATCGTCGGAATAAAAGGGTAACCAAAAGCTTGTGTAAAACTCTATTCGGAGGTTCAAGATTTATTAAAATTCATTGCTTATCAAGTCAGAATTATATAAAGATTAAGTTTAAATTTGGTCGAAAATTTCCGGGTCGTCACAGTAACTACCCGTTAAAGAAATTTCGTCCCGAAATTTGATCGAGGTCATCATGGCTAACAATAAGAATGTTATTATGTCGAATATATGTTGATTCTTAGGGTTTTATCATGATTGAGAAATATGGATAAAATAATTTGATTACTCGAAACGTATGAGTGAAGCTATCGTAAAAGAGTGAAATGAGAAAATAGGGATTCGTCTTATCTTTTGACGTCATCGGTTGATTTCCGGATTAAAGAAAATCTTTGAAATCTATATAAGATTTTATTCTTCGGCGATTACGGAAATTATGATCCTCTTCGATTTAATGCAATAATCTGTCTCGATTTCTCTGTCTGATATTTTACTATAAATCAACCTCCTATGTTTCCTTATTTCCACATCTCCCATCTTTTATACTTTCTTCCTTTCTTCGTACTTCCAAAACATTCGTCAATATGCTCCATCCAGTTTTAATTCTTGATATATTCTTGACTATCACATCTGTCATTCTTCTTTTTCATCTTCCACCAGAGGAATCCGTTAATTTCTACTATGCTCTTGGGTTTATAGTATTCTTAGTTTTCCCGTGTCTTTATATTGCTATACGCATCGATATACACGGTTTGTAATTTCTGCGTTGTCTTCGTGCTTATATTTTTCCTTATATTTTAGAGTTTCATGCTTCCGTCTTCTTTTCCCGACTTCAAGTGAAGCGAATAATGGTCTAGAATTCATAGATATGAAATTCGAAATGAACATAGCTAATGCTCTAAGAGAGAAATTGTAATAGCACAATTTGACTTGTGAAATTACCAGAATCCAAAGGAAAAGATAGAACTATCAATAGAATATGTTCTTGATATGTTTAGAGATTAGATTGAATGTAAGAGTCATGTTGAAATGTCCCGTTCTTATTGATTAAAAACGTTCCATATTAATTGATTTCGTTGCGACGTTTTGACCTCTATATGAGACGTTTTTCAAAGACTGCATTCATTTTAAAACAAACCATAACCTTTATTTCATCAATAAAGGTTTAAAAAGCTTTACGTAGATTATCAAATAATGATAATCTAAAATATCCTGTTTACACACGACCATTACATAATGGTTTACAATACAAATATGTTACAACAAAATAAGTTTCTTGAATGCAGTTTTTACACAATATCATACAAGCATGGACTCCAAATCTCGTCCTTATTTAAGTATGTGACAACGGAAGCTCTTAATAATCACCTGAGAATAAACATGCTTAAAACGTCAACAAAAATGTTGGTGAGTTATAGGTTTAACCTATATATATCAAATCATAATAATAGACCACAAGATTTCATATTTCAATACACATCCCATACATAGAGATAAAAATCATTCATATGGTGAACACCTGGTAACCGACATTAACAAGATGCATATATAAGAATATCCCCATCATTCCGGGACACCCTTCGGATATGATATAAATTTCGAAGTACTAAAGCATCCGGTACTTTGGATGGGGTTTGTTAGGCCCAATAGATCTATCTTTAGGATTCGAGTCAATTAGGGTGTCTGTTCCCTAATTCTTAGATTACCAGACTTAATAAAAAGGGGCATATTCGATTTCGATAATTCAACCATAGAATTTAGTTTCACGTACTTGTGTCTATTTTGTAAATCATTTATAAAACCTGCATGTATTCTGATCCCAAAAATATTAGATTTTAAAAGTGGGACTATAACTCACTTTCACAGATTTTTACTTCGTCGGGAAGTAAGACTTGGCCACTGGTTGATTCACGAACCTATAACAATATATACATATATATCAAAGTATGTTCAAAATATATTTACAACACTTTTAATATATTTTGATATTTTAAGTTTATTAAGTCAGATGTCCTCGTTAGTAACCTACAACTAGTTGTCCACAGTTAGATATACAGAAATAAATCGATAAATATTATCTTGAATCATTCCACGACCCAGTGTATACGTATCTCACTATTGATCACAACTCAAACTATACATATTTTGGAATCAACCTCAACCCTGTATAGCTAACTCCAACATTCACATATAGAGTGTCTATGGTTGTTCCGAAATATATATAGATGTGTCGACATGATAGGTCGAAACATTGTATACGTGTCTATGGTATCTCAAGATTACATAATATACAATACAAGTTGATTAAGTTATGGTTGGAATAGATTTGTTACCAATTTTCACGTAGCTAAAATGAGAAAAATTATCCAATCTTGTTTTACCCATAACTTCTTCATTTTAAATCCGTTTTGAGTGAATCAAATTGCTATGGTTTCATATTGAACTCTATTTTATGAATATAAACAGAAAAAGTATAGGTTTATAGTCGTAAAAATAAGTTACAAGTCATTTTTGTAAAGGTAGTCATTTCAGTCGAAAGAACGACGTCTAGATGACCATTTTAGAAAACATACTTCCACTTTGAGTTTAACCATAATTTTTGGATATAGTTTCATGTTCATAATAAAAATCATTTTCTCAGAATAACAACTTTTAAATCAAAGTTTATCATAGTTTTTAATTAACTAACCCAAAACAGCCCCCAGTGTTACTACGACGGCGTAAATCCGGTTTTACGGTGTTTTTCGTGTTTCCAGGTTTTAAATCATTAAGTTAGCATATCATATAGATATAGAACATGTGTTTAGTGGATTTTAAAAGTCAAGTTAGAAGGATTAACTTTTATTTGCGAACAAGTTTAGAATTAACTAAACTATGTTCTAGTGATTACAAGTTTAAACCTTCGAACAAGATAGCTTTATATGTATGAATCGAATGATGTTATGAACATCATTACTACCTTAAGTTCCTTGGATAAACCTACTGGAAAAGAGAAAAATGGATCTAGCTTCAACGGATCCTTGGATGGCTCGAAGTTCTTGAAGCAGAATCATGACACGAAAACAAGTTCAAGTAAGATCATCACTTGAAATAAGATTGTTATAGTTATAGAAATTGAACCAAAGTTTGAATATGATTATTACCTTGTATTAGAATGATAACCTACTGTAAGAAATAAAGATTTCTTGAGGTTGGATGATCACCTTACAAGATTGGAAGTGAGCTAGCAAACTTGAAAGTATTCTTGATTTTATGTAACTAGAACTTGTAGAATATATGAAGAACACTTAGAACTTGAAGATAGAACTTGAGAGAGATCAATTAGATGAAGAAAATTGAAGAATGAAAGTGTTTGTAGGTGTTTTTGGTCGTTGGTGTATGGATTAGATATAAAGGATATGTAATTTTGTTTTCATGTAAATAAGTCATGAATGATTACTCATATTTTTGTAATTTTATGAGATATTTCATGCTAGTTGCCAAATGATGGTTCCCACATGTGTTAGGTGACTCACATGGGCTACTAAGAGCTGATCATTTGATTGTATATACTAATAGTACATACATCTAAAAGCTGTGTATTGTACGAGTACGAATACGGGTGCATACGAGTAGAATTGTTGATGAAACTGAACGAGGATGTAATTGTAAGAATTTTTGTTAAGTAGAAGTATTTTGATAAGTGTATTGAAGTCTTTCAAAAGTGTATAAATACATATTAAAACACTACATGTATATACATTTTAACTGAGTCGTTAAGTCATCGTTAGTCGTTACATGTAAGTGTTGTTTTGAAACCTTTAGGTTAACGATCTTGTTAAATGTTGTTAACCCATTGTTTATAATATAAAATGAGATTTTAAATTATTATATTATCATGATATTATCATGTATGAATATCTCTTAATATGATATATATACATTAAATGTCTTTACAACGATAATCGTTACATATATGTCTCGTTTAAAAATCATTAAGTTAGTAGTCTTGTTTTTACATATGTAGTTCATTGTTAATATACTTAATGATATGTTTACTTATCATAGCATCATGTTAACTATATATATATATCCATATATATGTCATCATATAGTTTTTACAAGTTTTAACGTTCGTGAATCACCGGTCAACTTGGGTGGTCAATTGTCTATATGAAACATATTTTAATTAATCAAGTCTTAACAAGTTTGATTGCTTAACATGTTGGAAACATTTAATCATGTAAATATCAATCTCAATTAATATATATAAACATGGAAAAGTTCGGGTCACTACAGTACCTACCCGTTAAATAAATTTCGTCCCGAAATTTTAAGCTGTTGAAGGTGTTGACGAATCTTCTGGAAATAGATGCGGGTATTTCTTCTTCATCTGATCTTCACGCTCCCAGGTGAACTCGGGTCCTCTACGAGCATTCCATCGAACCTTAACAATTGGTATCTTGTTTTGCTTAAGTCTTTTAACCTCACGATCCATTATTTCGACGGGTTCTTCAATGAATTGAAGTTTTTCGTTGATTTGGATTTCATCTAACGGAATAGTGAGATCTTCTTTAGCAAAACATTTTTTCAAATTCGAGACGTAGAAACTGTTATGTACAGCCGCGAGTTGTTGAGGTAACTCTAGTCGGTAAGCTACTGGTCCGACACGATCAATAATCTTGAATGGTCCAATATACCTTGGATTTAATTTCCCTCGTTTACCAATTCGAACAATGCCTTTCCAAGGTGCAACTTTAAGCATGACCATCTCTCCAATTTCAAATTCTATATCTTTTCTTTTAATGTCAGCGTAGCTCTTTTGTCAACTTTGGGCGGTTTTTAACCGTTGTTGAATTTGGATGATCTTCTCGGTAGTTTCTTGTATAATCTCCGGACCCGTAATCTGTCTATCCCCCACTTCACTCCAACAAATCGGAGACCTGCACTTTCTACCATAAAGTTCTTCAAACGGCGCCATCTCGATGCTTGAATGGTAGCTGTTGTTGTAGGAAAATTTTGTTAACAGTAGATGTCGATCCCAACTGTTTCCGAAATCAATAACACATGCTCGTAGCATGTCTTCAAGCGTTTGTATCGTCCTTTCGCTATGCCCATCAGTTTGTGGATGATAGGCAGTACTCATGTCTAGACGAGTTCCTAATGCTTGCTGTAATGTCTGCCAGAATCTTGAAATAAATCTGCCATCCCTATCAGAGATAATAGAGATTGGTATTCCATGTCTGGAGACGACTTCCTTCAAATACAGTCGTGCTAACTTCTCCATCTTGTCATCTTCTCTTATTGGCAGGAAGTGTGCTGATTTGGTGAGACGATCAACTATTACCCAAATAGTATCAAAACCACTTGCAGTCCTTGGCAATTTAGTGATGAAATCCATGGTAATGTTTTCCCATTTCCATTCCGGGATTTCGGGTTGTTGAAGTAGACCTGATGGTTTCTGATGCTCAGCTTTGACCTTAGAACACGTCAAACATTCTCCTACGTATTTAGCAACATCGGCTTTCATACCCGGCCACCAAAAATGTTTCTTGAGATCCTTGTACATCTTCCCCGTTCCAGGATGTATTGAGTATCTGGTTTTATGTGCTTCTCTAAGTACCATTTCTCTCATATCTCCAAATTTTGGTACCCAAATCCTTTCAGTCCTATACCGGGTTCCGTCTTCCCGAATATTAAGATGCTTCTCCGATCCTTTGGGTATTTCATCCTTTAAATTTCCCTCTTTTAAAACTCCTTGTTGCGCCTCCTTTATTTGAGTAGTAAGGTTATTATGAATCATTATATTCATAGATTTTACTCGAATGGGTTCTCTGTCCTTCCTGCTCAAGGCATCGGCTACCACATTTGCCTTCCCCGGGTGGTAACGAATCTCAAAGTCGTAATCATTCAACAATTCAATCCACCTACGCTGCCTCATATTCAGTTGTTTCTGATTAAATATGTGTTGAAGACTTTTGTGGTCGGTATATATAATACTTTTAACCCCATATAAGTAGTGCCTCCAAGTCTTTAATGCAAAAACAACCGCGCCTAATTCCAAATCATGCGTCGTATAATTTTGTTCGTGAATCTTCAATTGTCTAGACGCATAAGCAATCACCTTCGTTCGTTGCATTAATACACAACCGAGACCTTGCTTTGATGCGTCACAATAAATCACAAAATCATCATTCCCTTCAGGCAATGACAATATAGGTGCCGTCGTTAGCTTTTTCTTCAATAACTGAAACGCTTTCTCTTGTTCATCATTCCATTCAAATTTCTTCCCTTTATGCGTTAATGCAGTCAAGGGTTTTGCTATTCTGGAAAAGTCTTGGATGAACCTTCTGTAGTAACCAGCTAGTCCTAAAAACTGGCGTATGTATTTCGGAGTTTTCGGGGTTTCCCACTTTTCAACAGTTTCTATCTTTGCCGGATCCACCTTAATACCTTCTTTGTTCACTATGTGACCGAGGAATTGAACTTCTTCCAACGAAAATGCACACTTTGAAAACTTAGCGTACAATTGTTCCTTCCTCAATACTTCTAACACCTTTCTCAAATGTTCACCGTGTTCTTTGTCATTCTTTGAGTAAATAAGTATGTCATCAATGAAAACAATGACAAACTTGTCAAGGTATGGTCCACACACTCGGTTCATAAGGTCCATGAACACAGCTGGTGCATTAGTTAAACCAAACGGCATGACCATAAACTCGTAATGACCGTAACGTGTTCTGAAAGCAGTCTTTGGAATATCATCTTCTTTCACCCGCATTTGATGATACCCGGAACGTAAGTCAATCTTTGAATAAACAGACGAGCCTTGTAGTTGATCAAATAAGTCGTCGATTCTCGGTAGTGGGTAGCGGTTCTTGATGGTAAGTTTGTTCAACTCTCGGTAGTCGATACACAACCTAAATGTACCATCTTTCTTCTTGACAAACAAAACAGGAGCTCCCCACGGTGATGTGCTTGGTCGAATGAAACCACGCTCTAAAAGTTCTTGTAATTGGCTTTGAAGTTCTTTCATCTCGCTGGGTGCGAGTCTGTAAGGAGCACGAGCTATTGGTGCAGCTCCTGGTACAAGATCTATTTGAAATTCAACGGATCGATGTGGGGGTAATCCCGGTAATTCTTTCGGAAATACATCGGGAAATTCTTTTGCAATGGGAACATCATTGATGCTCTTTTCTTCAGTTTGTACTTTCTCGATGTGTGCTAGAACAGCATAGCAACCTTTTCTTATTAGTTTTTGTGCCTTCAAATTACTAATAAGATGTAGCTTCGTGTTGCCCTTTTCTCTGTACACCATTAAGGGTTTTCCTTTTTCTCGTATAATGCGAATTGCATTTTTGTAACAAACGATCTCTGCTTTCACTTCTTTCAACCAGTCCATACCGATTATCACATCAAAACTCCCTAACTCTACTGGTATCAAATCAATCTTAAATGTTTCGCTAACCAGTTTAATTTCTCGATTCCGACATATATTATCTGCTGAAATTAATTTACCATTTGCTAATTCGAGTAAAAATTTACTATCCAAAGGCGTCAATGGACAACTTAATTTAGCACAAAAATCTCTACTCATATAGCTTCTATCCGCACCCGAATCAAATAAAACGTAAGCATATTTATTGTCAATAAGAAACGTACCCGTAACAAGCTCCGGGTCTTCCTGTGCCTCTGCCGCATTAATATTGAAAACTCTTCCGCGGCCTTGTCTATTCGTGTTCTCCTGGTTCGGGCAATTTCTAATAATGTGGCCCGGTTTTCCACATTTATAACAAACTACATTGGCATAACTTGCTCCGACACTACTTGCTCCGCCATTACTCGTTCCGACACCATTTGTTCCTTTCGTTCTATTAACCCCTGGTCCGTAGACCTCACACTTCGCCGCGCTATGACCATTTCTTTTACACTTGTTGCAAAATTTGGTGCAGAACCCCGAGTGATACTTTTCACACCTTTGGCATAGCTGCTTCTGATTGTTGTTGTTGTTGCGGTTATTATTGTTGTTGGGATGATTGTTGTAGTTGCTGTTGTTGTTGTTGTTGTTGTTGTTGTTGTTGTTGTTGTTGTTGTTGTTGGGCCGTTTGTTGTAGTTGCGATTGATGTTGCGATTGTTGGGATAATTGTTGCGATTATTGTTGTAATTGCTGTTGTTGTTGTATTGGTGATTCTTATCACCGTTTTCCTCCCACTTTCTTTTGACTTGCTTCACATTGGCCTCTTCAGCAGTATGTTCTTTAATTCTTTCTTCAATCTGGTTCACTAGTTTGTGAGCCATTCTACATGCCTGTTGTATGGAGGCGGGCTCGTGTGAACTTATATCTTCTTGGATTCTTTCCGGTAATCCTTTCACAAACGCGTCGATCTTCTCTTCCTCATCTTCGAACGCTCCCGGACACAATAGGCACAATTCTGTGAATCGTCTTTCGTACGTGGTAATATCAAATCCTTGGGTTCGTAACCCTCTAAGTTCTGTCTTGAGCTTATTAACCTCGGTTCTGGGACGGTACTTCTCGTTCATCAAGTGCTTGAATGCTGACCACGGTAGTGCGTACGCATCGTCTTGTCCCACTTGCTCTAGATAGGTATTCCACCATGTTAACGCAGAACCTGTGAAGGTATGCGTAGCGTACTTCACTTTGTCCTCTTCAGTACACTTACTTATGGCAAACACCGATTCGACCTTCTCGGTCCACCGTTTCAATCCGATCGGTCCTTCGGTTCCATCAAATTCCAAAGGTTTGCAGGCAGTGAATTCTTTGTAGGTGCATCCTACACGATTTCCTGTAATGCTAGATCCAAGGTTATTGTTGGTATGTAGCGCAGCCTGTACTGCGGCTATGTTTGAAGCTATAAAAGTACGGAATTCCTCTTCATTCATATTCACGGTATGTCGAGTAGTCGGTGCCATTTCCTTCAAAATAGTCAAATGGAACAAGTTAATCATACAGAATATTAAGAGTAGTTAATAGTATTTCGTAGCATAATATGAACTCATTTATAAAAGCTTTTTCTACATATTAGCGTTTTATAAGTTTAAATTCGGGTAGTACCTACCCGTTAAGTTCATACTTAGTAGCTAATATACAATTCAACTACTACAATTCTATATGAAAAACTGATTATAATAATATTTCGCGTTCAAACTTTTACACAATATTTTACAAACTTACAATACCGCTTATTTTACATATAGCATGAAATATAGCACACAATAAATTTGATACAAGATGGTTGTGAAGATAATTCTAGCTAGTACACAAGTCGTTCAGCAAAGGCAATATAGACACGTAATTCATACGTCCAGAAACAAGTCATGCATTCTGGTTTTACTAGGATTACTTCCCATCCTTGGTCTTGTGGAACATAACCGTTATGGCCATTGATAAGACAGCGTGTTGTAACGTCGTCAAAGGGACGAGGGTTACGTAATGTCCAACAGTCCCGTAACAATCTAAAAACCTCATTTCTTACCCCAATTACCGACTCCGTCACTTGTGGGAACGTTTTGTTTAATAGTTGTAGCCCGATGTTCTTGTTCTCACTTTGGTGAGAAGGGAACATTACTAATCCGTAAGCATAACATGCTTCTTTATGTTGCATGTTAGCCGCTTTTTCTAAATCACGAAGTCCAATATTCGGATATATTGAGTCAAAATAATTTCTTAACCCATTGCGTAAAATAGCATTTGGGTTCCCCGCAATATATGCGTCAAAGTAAACACATCGTAACTTATGGATTTCCCAATGTGATATCCCCCATCTTTCGAACGAAAGCCTTTTATAAACCAAGGCATTCTTGGAACGTTCTTCGAATGCCTTACAAACTGATCTCGCCTTAAATAGTTGTGCCGAAGAATTCTGACCGACTCTAGACAAGATTTCATCAATCATGTCTCCGGGTAGGTCTCTTAAAATATTGGGTTGTCTATCCATTTTGTGTTTTTATACTGTAAAATAGACAAGAGTTAGATTCATAAAAAAAAATACTTATTAATACAAGCAATTTTTACATATATCATAAAGCATAAGCACACTATATTACTTATATTACACCACACGAATACAACTATCTTATTCCGACTCGCTTGTTTCTTCTTCTTCGGTTTTGGTTCGTTTTGTCAAGTTTCTAGGGATATATGATGTTCCCCTAATACGAGACGTCGTTATCCACATTGGTTTAGAAAAACCTGGTGGTTTAGAGGTTCCCGGGTCATTGTTACAACTTAAGGACTTCGGGGGTTGACGATACATATAAAGTTCATCGGGGTTGGAATTAGATTTCTCTATTTTTATGCCCTTTCCCTTATTATTTTCTTTTGCCTTTTTAAATTCAGTTGGGGTAATTTCTATAACATCATCGGAATTCTCGTCGGAATCCGATTCATCGGAGAATTGGTAATCCTCCCAATATTTTGCTTCCTTGGCGGAAACACCATTGACCATAATTAACCTTGGTCGGTTGGTTGAGGATTTTCTTTTACTTAAACGTTTTATTATTTCCCCCACCGGTTCTATTTCCTCCTCCGGTTCCTCCTCTTCCGGTTCTAATTCTTCTTCTGGTTCCGATTCTTCTTCCGGTTCCAACTCTTCTTCCGGTTCCTCTTCGGGAACTTGTGAATCAATCCAATATATATTTGACTCTTCGTTATTATTAGGTGAGTCAATGGGATTTGTGCTAGAGGTAGACATCTATCACACAATATCAAACATGTTAAGAGATTAATATATCACATAATATATACATGTTAATAATATATAGTTTCCAACAAAAATGTTAAGCAATCATTTTTAAAGAAAACACGGTCGAAGTCCAGACTCACTAATGCATCCTAACAAACTCGATAAGACACACTAATGCAAATTTCTGGTTCTCTAAGACCAACGCTCGGATACCAACTGAAATGTCCCGTTCTTATTGATTAAAAACGTTCCATATTAATTGATTTCGTTGCGAGGTTTTGACCTCTATATGAGACGTTTTTCAAAGACTGCATTCATTTTAAAACAAACCATAACCTTTATTTCATCAATAAAGGTTTAAAAAGCTTTACGTAGATTACCAAATAATGATAATCTAAAATATCCTGTTTACACACGACCATTACATAATGGTTTACAATACAAATATGTTACAACAAAATAAGTTTCTTGAATGTAGTTTTTACACAATATCATACAAGCATGGACTCCAAATCTCGTCCTTATTTAAGTATGCGACAGAGGAAGCTCTTAATAATCTCCTGAGAATAAACATGCTTAAAACGTCAACAAAAATGTTGGTGAGTTATAGGTTTAACCTATATATATCAAATCATAATAATAGACCACAAGATTTCATATTTCAATACACATCCCATACATAGAGATAAAAATCATTCATATGGTGAACACCTGGTAACCGACATTAACAAGATGCATATATAAGAATATCCCCATCATTCCGGGACACCCTTCGGATATGATATAAATTTCGAAGTACTAAAGCATCCGGTACTTTGGATGGGGTTTGTTAGGCCCAATAGATCTATCTTTAGGATTCGCGTCAATTAGGGTGTCTGTTCCCTAATTCTTAGATTACCAGACTTAATAAAAAGGGGCATATTCGATTTCGATAGTTCAACCATAGAATTTAGTTTCACGTACTTGTGTCTATTTTGTAAATCATTTATAAAACCTGCATGTATTCTCATCCCAAAAATATTAGATTTTAAAAGTGGGACTATAACTCACTTTCACAGATTTTTACTTCGTCGGGAAGTAAGACTTGGCCACTGGTTGATTCACGAACCTATAACAATATATACATATATATCAAAGTATGTTCAAAATATATTTACAACACTTTTAATATATTTTGATGTTTTAAGTTTATTAAGTCAGCTGTCCTCGTTAGTAACCTACAACTAGTTGTCCACAGTTAGATATACAGAAATAAATCGATAAATATTATCTTGAATCATTCCACGACCCAGTGTATACGTATCTCAGTATTGATCACAACTCAAACTATACATATTTTGGAATCAACCTCAACCCTGTATAGCTAACTCCAACATTCACATATAGAGTGTCTATGGTTGTTCCGAAATATATATAGATGTGTCGACATGATAGGTCGAAACATTGTATACGTGTCTATGGTATCTCAAGATTACATAATATACAATACAAGTTGATTAAGTTATGGTTGGAATAGATTTGTTACCAATTTTCACGTAGCTAAAATGAGAAAAATTATCCAATCTTGTTTTACCCATAACTTCTTCATTTTAAATCCGTTTTGAGTGAATCAAATTGCTATGGTTTCATATTGAACTCTATTTTATGAATATAAACAGAAAAGGTATAGGTTTATAGTCAGAAAAATAAGTTACAAGTCATTTTTGTAAAGGTAGTCATTTCAGTCGAAAGAACGACGTCTAGATGACCATTTTAGAAAACATACTTCCACTTTGAGTTTAACCATAATTTTTGGATATAGTTTCATGTTCATAATAAAAATCATTTTCTCAGAATAACAACTTTTAAATCAAAGTTTATCATAGTTTTTAATTAACTAACCCAAAACAGCCCGCGGTGTTACTACGACGGCGTAAATCCGGTTTTACGGTGTTTTTCGTGTTTCCAGGTTTTAAATCATTAAGTTAGCACATCATATAGATATAGAACATGTTTTTAGTTGATTTTAAAAGTCAAGTTAGAAGGATTAACTTTTATTTGCGAACAAGTTTAGAATTAACTAAACTATGTTCTAGTGATTACAAGTTTAAACCTTCGAACAAGATAGCTTTATATGTATGAATCAAATGATGTTATGAACATCATTACTACCTTAAGTTCCTTGGATAAACCTACTGGAAAAGAGAAAAATGGATCTAGCTTCAACGGATCCTTGGATGGCTCGAAGTTCTTGAAGCAGAATCATGACACGAAAACAAGTTCAAGTAAGATCATCACTTGAAATAAGATTGTTATAGTTATAGAAATTGAACCAAAGTTTGAATATGATTATTAACTTGTATTAGAATGATAACCTACTGTAAGAAATAAAGATTTCTTGAGGTTGGATGATCACCTTACAAGATTGGAAGTGAGCTAGCAAACTTGAAAGTATTCTTGATTTTATGTAACTAGAACTTGTAGAATATATGAAGAACACTTAGAACTTGAAGATAGAACTTGAGAGAGATCAATTAGATGAAGAAAATTGAAGAATGAAAGTGTTTGTAGGTGTTTTTGGTCGTTGGTGTATGGATTAGATATAAAGGATATGTAATTTTGTTTTCATGTAAATAAGTCATGAATGATTACTCATATTTTTGTAATTTTATGAGATATTTCATGCTAGTTGCCAAATGATGGTTCCCAAATGTGTTAGGTGACTCACATGGGCTGCTAAGAGCTGATCAGTGGAGTGTATATACCAATAGTACATACATCTAAAAGCTGTGTATTGTACGAGTACGAATACGGGTGCATACGAGTAGAATTGTTGATGAAACTGAACGAGGATGTAATTGTAAGCATTTTTGTTAAGTAGAAGTATTTTGATAAGTGTATTGAAGTCTTTCAAAAGTGTATAAATACATATTAAAACACTACATGTATATACATTTTAACTGAGTCGTTAAGTCATCGTTAGTCGTTACATGTAAGTGTTGTTTTGAAACCTTTAGGTTAACGATCTTGTTAAATGTTGTTAACCCAATGTTTATAATATCAAATGAGATTTTAAATTATTATATTATCATGATATTATCATGTATGAATATCTCTTAATATGATATATATACATTAAATGTCTTTACAACGATAATCGTTACATATATGTCTCGTTTAAAAATCATTAAGTTAGTAGTCTTGTTTTTACATATGTAGTTCATTGTTAATATACTTAATGATATGTTTACTTATCATAGCATCATGTTAACTATATATATATCCATATATATGTCATCATATAGTTTTTACAAGTTTTAACGTTCGTGAATCACCGGTCAACTTGGGTGGTCAATTGTCTATATGAAACATATTTTAATTAATCAAGTCTTAACAAGTTTGATTGCTTAACATGTTGGAAACATTTAATCATGTAAATATCAATCTCAAATAATATATATAAACATGGAAAAGTTCGGGTCACTACACATGTAACATAGCACATGATGACGTTATGGTCTGTGAATCATTACGTTCCATTTAGAAACTCAGCATGACTTACTGTAATATAATCACGTTGATCAAGTGTCATTATATTATACTAACTCATGCTTCAGTTCCCAACATTACTTCAAAAACATTCATACTTTACACTCAGAGGTTTCAGATATTTATAAACTAAAACAGTTTTCTTTATGATGTGATACAGATAACGCGAAGGAATAAATGATTTCAGATAAGAATGGTTATGAAAATATCTTCAGAAATATGAAGGATATTTATAATGGAAGATACGATGATATCTTAGAATATTTAAGATAAGAGGATGATGAAGAATATTGTCCGCAAGGGTTTTAGAGTAAGAAGCAAGGTATTTGCTAAGGATTTTAGCAGATACCGAATCATTTGGATTCTTTGAAGGTAGATTTCGTCCTTGTGATTTGTTTACAGCCTCCTTCAGGGTTTGCTCAATCCGTTTTCCAGTTCCAAACCTTCTATTTTTCTGTGCTTTGCTAACATAATATTCTTTATCATCAACTTTTGACTGTTACGGTTGTCTACAGTTTCTTCTGCTTCATTCAGCTTTTTCAAAACTTCATAGTACTGATTCGTAGGCTGAAGTGCTATTCCGGATTTCAGAATTATAATTCCAGGAAATAATGTTATATGAATATGGAGAAATGATGTGAGATTCAAGAATAATTCTTGATGCTTCCTGGGGTTTGGTATGACATTTATTGTTACAAGATGTAGATGGGTACATGACAAGGTTTTATAGTGATCTTTCAGAGAGATTTAAGTCAAAGAGCAATAAAGTTGCTGGTAAGCTTACTACTAATGTGGTGGAATATAAAAGGTTCCCCAGTAACGATGGCGAAATGACAACGTATATATCAAGGTTATAATAAGGCTACTCCGGATGAAAAGTCGAAGTTATCTTTTTGGAGCTGTGAAAAAAATTCGTTATTTTGAAAAGGGATTGTAAAGTTATTTTGGGTAATAATAATTCTAAAGGATCTGACACGGATACATGTTGAACCTTTGCTTAGGTTCAAGTGTCCTACGGATGCATATCTATATGCATATATTCTTCGTATGTATTGTGTGATTGGTTCATTCTCTCGATTGTTCCTTAGTTGAGGTGTTTTCAAGAATTTTGAAGGGTTTAGACGCAGGTTGTCATCGTCAATATCCGTATAATGAATTCGTCATGAATCTTGAATGATACGAATATCTTTATGAGTTTTGTGAATGAAAGTGATGTTCTAGTATAGTTTGAATTTAAAGTATGATTTTGAAGGATGTAGGAATCTAAGAGTAATGTTATCTGTTTAATCTTGACTTGGATTCTGATCTGTCAAAACCAGAATATGTAATTGAATTTGAATGAGAATGGTTGTTCTGGTTTCTATGAAAGAATGTATATTGTTATGAAAGTAGTGAGTATGGTTAATGATTATTGAATCAGAATTGAAGAATGTACAGTATAACATATTATTTGTGAATTTGTATAATTCTCGGTTATTACCTACCCGTTAAAGTTTCACAAGTAATATTTTGTACAAGAGAATTTTTATTACAGTCTTTATGAAAATATATGTTTTTATATTTTCTGCAGATGTAATATAGATTTAATGAGTTAATATACTATTAAACTCATTTGATTTTTGCTGGAGCTAGAATGAATGACCCCTAAAACTTTAGAGATTACATAATTTTTGTGGAGTATTTCTTCAACGTAAATGAAATTATGAATCAATACTTCATTATTCATTTTTATTGATATTTCCTCGGTGATTGATGTTGGTGTTCGTAGAATTCTTGTGAACTTCGCAAGACACGAATGACGTTTTCTAGAAAGTTTCGAGTACATCGAAAATGAAAGTGTGAAATCTAACACGTACTCGAACAATACACTTGGTTTATTATGAAATGGAATCTATTGAGTTGAAGTAGAGATTATAATTAATGATTGTTAAGTCATTAACGAAGGATGTACATCATAGCATATTAGTAATATGAATTAACCGAGTAGTATCCATCCTTTAACATTCACACCTAATAGCTTAGTACGAAAAGATATATTGTGGTTTAAAAACTCATATATATATATATAAAATATACATATAATTTTTTTTCAGAGGGAATGAGTTAATACTTCATAACTCGTTGATACAATATGCTCGTTCTTGATTTGTGATGATGTCGGTGACTATGGAACTGGTGGAGCTTGTGATGTTGTAGGTGCTGCTGGTACTGGTGATGCTGTCGGTGCTGCTGGTGCTGCTTGTATAACAAGTCTATTTTGTAACGCACGCACCATTCCTGTCAGGGTTTCTATTCTCCCCTCTATCATCTCTATCCATCCACTCATCTTGATTTACGGTTATGATTAGAATAAATATCTCTAAAACTTTAGAGATTACATAATCACCGTAGAATGTTTCTCCGATGAAGTTATGAATCAATACTTCATCGTTTGATGTTGTTGGTATTCCTTGATATCTACAGGGCGTATGCCGTTGATGCTCGTGGGACAGATTATGATGTTGGGGCTTGCGATGCGGATGTTGTTAGTGGTGGTAATGGTACCATTGGTGTGGATGCAGGTGGTGCAGTTGGTGCTTGTGGGGCTTGTGATGCTTGTAAGTTCAGCATCATATTCTCTAAAGCCACTACTCTAGCGCGAAGCTCGTTGACTTCTTCTAGTACACCGGGATGATTGGCGGTTAGAATGAGAGGATGAATAAGATCTAGAAGTTTAGATAATATATAATCGTGGCGAGATACTCTGGAAATGAGGGTGAAAATGGTGTTTCGAACTGGTTCGCCAGTAAGTGCTTCAGGTTCTTCGCCGAGAGGGAAATTTGGTGGGTGGAAAGGATCGCCTTCTTCTCGTCCCCATTGACTGAGTCGGCTACGAACCCATCCCCAATCCATCCAGAATAGATGATGGCTAATCGGTTGATCCATTCCGGTTACACTGCTTTCGGAGCTCAGGTGAATATCCATATCGGAATAGCTGTCGGAATCCGATGAACTTGAACCAGTTGAAGGATCCATCTCGTACAGAGTATGAAAAGATTTTTGAAATGAAATAAATTATAGGACTAGTTTGGTATTCCTCAATACATAATTTACATATGTATTTATAATACCAGAATCCCATAAGTTACGGAGGATTTTTCGAAAGATGTCAGACAAAGTTTACTGTAATAGATATGCAAAGATATGAATTTGTCTATACACTATCTATGCAATGAATGCAGTAAGAGGCGTCTAGACTTAAGATGATAAGCAAGTAATTTTCAACAAAAATTGATAAGCAAAACTTTTGACATACAGCTAAGGTCGAAGTCCAGACCCACTAATGCATCCTAACAACTATCAGTTAGACACACTAATGCAAGACCTGGTTCGCTAAGACCACCACTCTGATGCCAACTGAAACGACCCGTCCATATTACTATAAACGCAGTACATTCTCATTGGTCCCATAGCGAGGTATTTGACCTCTATATGATACGTTTTAGAAAATATTGCATTCGTTTCATAAAAAGCACATCATTATTATACATAATGCATGTTTTAAACAAGTGGGCGATTATTTAAGAAATAATCCCCAAAATACATCGGTTTCCAAATACTACACACGTGACATAACAGTCGAATATAATACATGACAAAAGTTTTATTGAATGCAACACTTTATTTAAATAAAAGTATGAGACTCCATGCACAGCTTGCTCAGATAATGCAACAGCGAAAGACTTTCTTAAGGACCTGAGAATAAACATGCGTAAACAGTCAACACAAAGGTTGGTGAGATATATAGGTTTATCATCGATATAAATATAGACCACAAGATTTCATAGTTATAAATATATGTACACTCGCAAGTGTATAAATGTATTCTATAAGTTGTTGAGCGCTTCGATAACCATACTTAACCTTAATGTGGCATATTCCCTTTATTATGAAATCTCCCTACACTGTACCAAGTGTAGTAAAAACGAAGTACTATGCAACCGTTTACGATACTAGAGCGACTAGCCCGGTTGGGGTTGTTAAACCCGATAGATCTATCAATAGGATTCGCGTATACATGTTCTTACAACATGTAAATATTAGTTACCAAGCTATTAGGGAAAATATGCAAAGTGGTATAACTCAACGTAGAATATATTTTAAGTACTTGTGTCTATGGCGTAAAACATAAAATGCATGTATTCTCATCCCAAAATATTTGTAGAGTTTAAAAATGGGACTATATACTCACAGTAGTAAAAGTATATTAATAATAAGTTTTCAACTTATTAAAAATATGACCATCGTCCTTGGATTCACGAACTTATAACAATAATAACGATTCAGATAATAATACGACATATGAATAAAATAAATCAAGTTCATAGAATACTTATATAATAATTTTTAACATTTTATGTTAGTAGTCCATTGTTAGTAGTCCTTTGTTAGTAGTCCAAAATAATCCGAAAAGTCCAACAGTCCAATAATCGGTATATATATATATATATATATATATATATATATATATATATATATATATATATATATATATATATATATATATATATATATATATATATATATATATAATCTTAGAATTACCCCACGACGTATTGTATACGTATTGTCTTTGCATCAACCCAGAGACATATTGTATACATATTGTCTTAGAATTAACTAAGACATATTGTGTACGTATTGTCTTAGGATTTATCAAAACGTATTGTATACTTATTGTGTTAGGACGTACCAAGAATATTATTATACATATATACAATCACAGAATTAATCAAGATTATAATATTTTGTTATACTACTGATAACATGTCCAAATATATATAGGATATAGGAAAAGTTAGAAATAATATGGTTAATATAGTTTTTATAATATAAATTTCGTCCATACAACGTTAATTTTAGCAGATTTTGTTTTGCTCGCCAAATATTCATTACAACTCCGTTTAAAGTAAATCAAATTGCTATGGATTCATTAAGAAGTAAATTTTACAAAACCAATTCGAAAATTTCATCTCAAGTAGTAATGTTTAGAGCTTTACCCTCTTTTTGTGATGGTGGACAGATTTGGAAAAATCCCGGCATCCACCCAATATATGATTTTTGATAAAATACTTCCACTTTGTCTAAAATCATGAAAAAAATACTGGAAGTCTTATTTAAATATATTAACATATTTCCAAAGTCTTAGCCTCGAACTCAAAGTCTAAGATAGGTTTTTAATTCCCAACCTAAAACAGCCCGCTTTTTACCGAATGGAGATTAAAGGATATATGTTAAGTTTCAAGGTGTTCTTCATATGTACAAGTTATAAGTTCTTATATTAACTTAATATAACATCATAATACATATAAATAAGTATTATTAGATTTAAGTTAGAAAGATTAGATTAGTTTTTCAAACAAGCTTGGTGTTCACCAAAACAAGTTCTAGTTTTTACAAGTTTTATAAGTATAATAAGATAGCAACTATACAAGAAATTGAACAAGGATTTTGAGAAGTATTTTACCTTGATTATGAAGAGGAAAGTTGTTGAGATTAAAGTATGATATGAGAGCATTCAAGTGTGTATTTTTAGTTTAAGAAAATGTGGAGTAAAAATGAGTAAAAATGGTCCTTATTTATAATCTTATAATTTTGGCTTTTAGTGAAAATATCTAAGATAAGTTAAATTGTATTAAGTCATGCATGACATATTAAATTGATTAGGTCATGGATGACATATTACACAAATAATTGCAGATTTCTATTGGTATATACCAATAGTAAATACTTCTAGAAGTTGTGTATAATACTGGTAAAAATACCGTATGAATGCGAGTAGAATTCTTTGAGGAAATTGAACGGAAATACGAGTATAGCTATCCTTTATATGTATTGGTATATTATAAAGTGTATTCAATACTTGTAAGGATGTATTTACACTCGTAATACATTATATGTAAATACATTTTAACATAAGTTAATTACGTCGTTTAAATAGTAATATATATATATATATATATATATATATATATATATATATATATATATATATTGTTTGAAAACTCTTTAAATTAGTAGTATGAAAATATATATATAATACTTTGTTAATATACTTAATGAGATATTTAATTATCATATTTTCAAGTTAAATATATATATAAATCCATATATATATATACACAATAATTAAACAATTAAACAATTAAATCAAATTATGACGTTCGTGAATCGTTGGAATAAAAGGGTGACCAAAAGCTCGTGTAAAACTCTTTTCGGAGGTTCAAGATTTATTAAAATTCATTGCCTATCAAGTCGGAATTATATAAAAATTAAGTTTAAATTTGGTCGAAAATTTCCGGGTCGTCACACATGAATACGTCAAACCGCTTATACCATTGTCGAGGTGATTGCTTCAAGCCATTTAATGACTTTTTCAACAAACAAGCATAATCTTCCTTTCGTTGAACAACAAATCCCTCTGGCTGGCGCATGAAGATCTATTCCTCCAACTCACCATGTAAAAATGCTGTTTTGACATCCAGTTGCTGCAGCTCTATATCAAGTAAAGAAACCATAGCAAGTAACACGCGAATAGAGGTATGCTTTACGAACGGTGAGAAAACTTCATTAAAGTCAACTCCCTCTCTCTGAGTAAAGCCTTTTGCTACAAGGCGTGCTTTGAACCTTTCATCTTCTACACCCGGAATTCCGTCCTTCTTTTTGTAGATCCATTTGCATCCAACAATCTTCTGACCTTTTGGTGGTTTCACCAGCTCCCACGTATGATTCTTATAAAGAGACTCCATCTCTTCATTCATAGCTACAGACCACTTTGCAGATTCTGGGCTACTAATAGCATCACGATATGTAACAGGTTCTTGAACCTCTATATCTTCTGCCATGCTCAAGGCATAGGCTACTAACTCTATATACCCAAACCATTGTGGTGGTTTTATAGCTCATCGTTGTCTATCTCTTGCTAGATTATAATTCTGTAGATCATGTTGCTCATCTGACTGATTTTTTGGTGTCATATGATCAACACCAAAGTCATGTACATCTTCTACAATGGGCTCGACATGAGTATCTTGTACTACTCCTTGTGGAACTTCTATTTCTTGCTCCACCTGCTCTTCAACTTCACGATCTTTTCCAGCAACTACTTGTTCCTCCTCTGTCTTTTTCAACATATCAGACTCATCAAATGTCACATCCCTGCTGATAAGAAATCGGGATGATTTACCATCAGGGCACCACAATCTATAACCCTTCACCCCATCTGCATACCCTAGAAATATGCATCTTTTGGCCCTCGGCTCTAGTTTACCATCTTTCACATGAGCATAAGCAGGACAACCAAATATCTTGAAATCACTGTAACTTGCAGGGGAACCTAACCATTTCTCCAAAGGAGTTTGACAATCAATTGCCATTGATGGAGATTGATTTACCAAATAACAAGCTGTGTTTACAGCTTCAGCCCAAAATATATTTAATAATTTTGCGTTCGAGAGCATACACCTTGCTCGCTCAAGGAGCGTTCTATTCATCCATTCTGCAACGCCATTCTGTTGTGGTGTAAACCGCACTGTGTGGTGTCTCACAATGCCTTCATTCTTGCAGAACTCATTGAATTAGCCTTTGCAAAATTCCAGTCCATTGTCTATTCTCAAGCGCTTGACGAACTTTCCAGTCTGCTTCTCTATCATCGTCTTCCATTACTTGAAATTAACAAAGACTTCATCCTTACGTTTAAGGATATAAACCCACACTCTTCTTGAATAGTCATCAATAAAGGTTAACATGTATCTAGCACCACCTTTTGAAGGAACTAGAGATGGACCTCAAAGGCCTGAATGGATATAATCCAAAGTACCATTCGTCACAGTGTTCGCAGAATTCCAATCTTCCGATATTCTGCCCGCACAAAAAACCTCATTTACTAAGCTCCATCATTCCTCTCTCGCTCATGTGCCCAAGGCGCATGTGCCATAACTTGGTGGTATCTACATCTTTAGCCAATGAAAAAACTCTAGCCGCTCCAGTAACTGTGCTACCCTTTAACAGTTAAAGGCCATTATACCTTTCACCTTTCATCACGACAAGTGCACCTCTGGAAACTTTTAATACTCCACCTCGGGCTTGATACTCGCAATCGATGGAGTCCAGCGTTCCTAAGGAAATGAGATTGTTCTTTAATTCTGGAACATGCCTGACATCTGTCAACGTCCTCACCGTGCCATCATACATCTTGATTTGGATCGTTCCTATGCCAACAACCTTACAAGCTACATCATTTCCCATAAGGACTTTACCACCATCTATTTGTTAATAGGTAGTAAGCCAGTCCCTAATAGGACACATATGATAAGAACAACCTGAGTCAAGAATCCACTCATTACTTGAGCGGCCATCGGTAACACTAAGAATATTTGAACCATCAGAATCATTTTCTGCAACTGCGGCAACTTTATCGGCGCCCGCTGCATTCCAAGTCTCTCTTTTTCCTTTTAAGTCTGGACAGTCTCTACCCATGTGACCTTCCTTGTGACAATTGTAACACTTGATCTTTCTAGATCTTGGTTTCGATCTAGAATGACCTTTGTTGTTACTACTTGATGCTCTATCATTACTTCTTCCTCTCACCACCAAACCATTTGCACTTTCTTCCACATAATCCATCGAGGATTTCTTCCTTAACTCAACAGAGTTCAAGGTAGATTTGACATCCTCCATGGAAATAGTATCTTTACTATATAGTAGAGTTGTAACCAAATGCTCGTATGATTTTGGCAAGGAACATAAGAAAATTAATGATTGATCTTCATCGTCAATTTTCACACCAATATTATTCAAGTCCAAAATTATTTTATTGAACTCATCGATGTGATCATTTAATGAACCTTCTTTCATCCGAAGAGTATACAACCGTTGTTTCCTATACAACCGGTTCGTGAGACTCTTAGTCATATATAGAGATTCTAGCTGTTTCCAAAGTCCAGCCGGTGTGATTTCTGCCGCAACTTCTCTAAGCACACAATCGAAAAGATTTAGAATAATTATGCCGTGTACCTTTTCCAGAAGTTCATCCTTCTCTTCATCTGTCAAATTTTCGGGTAGATGTTCTCTCCCTTTCAAAGCTAACAAATAACCTTGTTGGCTCAGTAGAGCCCGCATCTTCATTCGCCAAAGGCCAAAATCGTTCTGGCCATTAAATTTCTCTACGTCGGACCTTATTATTGTCATCTTGAATATTGAATCACAGCTACGCTCTGATACCACTTTGTTGTGATTTGCGCACTTTCAAGACCCGAGAAATTAATAGAACAATTAAGCAATAAATAAAGACACAAGAATTTACGTGGTTCGGCGTGAGGCCTAGTCCACGGGCAGAAGCAGAGATGGATTTTACTAGCAAATATGGCAACCCGAGGTTACAATGTATCACTTAATCTAGGCTCTGAAAAATACTAACAAAATATTTAGACCACTCACTAGATTATAACACTTCCCTCGTAACTCACTCGTATAGAATTTTGATTAACAATTCTATACCACTCTTTTCACTATATTTTCTTACAAGTACAAGAGTTATTATTAAACTCTTTCACTTTGCATAGGATGAAGAATACAACAGCTTCCCTTCTCCTTTTATAGTAGAAAATGGTTGGTGAGACTTGTGTGAATAAGTAGACTTTTACATGGCCACCTTTGTGTTATTCCCATGTGTTGAATGCATGAAATCAACCACATTGTAGGCTGCCGTATACTTTAGATATTTGACAACCAAATTGGAATGACAAAATTGTGTCGGGGGTCCTTGTGGTTTCTGTTAATATTGTGGGGGGTCCAAAAGTATGATTTCATCTTGGGGGTCCTAAAGGTTTACATTTTTTATCGTAGGGGGTCCTAAACCTTAAAGGAAACGTTTATTAACAGAAACATGCGTAGGTTAGAGGGCATTTTGGTCAGCTTAGTTGATTTAAAATGTAACACCGAATATAAACCCCAAATGGTTGGTCAAGCCCTAAATCATCTCCCGCCACAAAAAAAAACTTAAACCCTAATTCGATTGAAAATGGAAACTGAAGGTGATCCACCTGTATATGGTGAGGCGTTACCTTACGAATTTGATAATTTCTTTGATTTTGAAACCAACCCAACAAATAAATTCAATTCGACAGTAGTAAGGGAGAAGGTTGTTAATGTACAGGATGATGATTGCATTGATGATTTTGAAAGCAATCCAACAAATATCATCAATCTTACAGAAGAAAGGGAGATTGTTGTTAATGTAGAGGCTGATGATTTAATGGTGGATGAAGATAACATTATCGACAAATATCATGTGGATATGACATAATTCAACTATGGTGAAGACTTTGACAGTGCTGATGAGTATGATGATAGCTTTAAAGGGATTAGAAAAAGAAAGTTTAGAGAGCTGAAGGAACAAGAAAAAGCTAAAGGAGTATCCAAGACTAATTTCTATGTTGGTCAGATCTTTGCTAGTGCCTATGAGGTAAAAGAATATGTTAAATTGCACGCAATAGAGAGTAGGAGAAACCTTGTATTTACTAAAAATGATTTGATAAGGGTTACAGTTGGTTGTGAAGGTTTGATTGTTAATGTTGTTACTGGTGAAGTTATTGGAGGGAGAAGTAGTCAACTGTTGGATAAGACAAAGAAGAAGAGGACATGTAAAGGTAAAGAAAAAGAATGTGATTCCCATGTAGTAGAAACAGAAAAAAAGAAAAGACAGAAAAGAAAGTATAATATTGTATGCCCATGGAAATTACATGTTTCAAAGGAATCAAATTCAGAGACTTGGTGTGTTAAAACATTAGATGAAGAACATATGTGCCTGGAAACAAGAGAAATCCATCACTGTACATATAATTTCTTGTCTACAAAGTTGGTTGATCAACTTCCATCCAACCCAAAAATGCCAACAAAAGCTGTAAGGTATCAACTTAAATCTTCATTGGGATTGGAATTGCCAACAACCAAGGCTTATAAGGCACTAAAGAAGGTATTAGAAACTATGAGAGGTAGCTACAAAAGCCAATATGCAGATATTAGAAGTTATGGGTTAGAACTAATTAGATGCAACCCAAGTACAACAATTAAAATTTTAATTGAACCATGTGATCCGGATGAAACAACTAGAGTTTTTAAGAGAATATATATATGTTTGGGTCCTTTGAAACAAGGCTTCAATGCAATGGGGAGAGACCTACTTGGAATGGATGGTGCACACATGAAACCACCAGCAACTGGACATATATTGACTGCAGTAGGATTGGATTCAAACAACAGTATCTATCCAGTGGCTTATGCAATTGTGGAGCAAGAAAATTACAACTCATGGAGTTGGTTTTTGGAGTGTTTGGGTGATGATCTAGGGTTAACAAGACAATCAAACTTCACTTTCATTAGTGATAGACAAAAGGTACTTACTTCAATTGTTTATCAATTGTTTATCATTTGTTTATGTAATGTTTTATCAATTGTATATCAACTGCTTATGTAATGTTTTAGGGTTTACTTCAAGCTGTTGCAAGGATGTATCCGTGTGCTGAACATAGGTTTTGCTTAAGGCACATTCATGAAAATATGAAGACAAAAGGTTTTAGGGGTGCAGCTTATAAACAACTCCTGTGGAAGTGTGCTAGTGCCACTACTGTTCCTTATTTTGAAAAGGCCATGCTTGAGTTAAAATGTTTCAATGTAGCTGCACACACATACTTAGCTAAGATATCTCCAAGTTGTTGGGCAAAAAGTCAGTTTTCAGGTAAATATATCTACTTTGGATAATTATACTTTGATGTTTATTGATGTTTATTAATAATTGAATAAGATGAGTATAAATGATACAGGAAGGGCAAAGTCAGATGTTCTGTTGAATAACATGCGTGAGGTTTTAAATCGATGGTTACTTGATGCTAGAGACAAGCCTATAATCACTGCATTAGAGTATGTGAGAGAGTACCTAATGAAAAGGATAGTCACAGGGATAAACAAAGCTGCTAAATGTAATGGACCACTGACCCCAAGTGCAACAAAACTGTTTAAATCAATTAAGAAGGATGCTCACCTATGCAGAGTTCTTTGGAGTGGTAGTAATCTTTATCAAGTCAATGGACTTCATGGTGAACAATGTGTAGTTGACATTGGGGAAAGAAGGTGTGCTTGTAGGAAATGGGAAATCACAGGGATACCATGCAAGCATGCTGTGGCATGCTTTTGGAACATGGAAACTAATTCACAAGATGTTGGTCCACTTGAGAGATGGTTTGATCCTATTTACTATTTAGACACCTGGAACAGAGCATATAGTTTCACCATTAATCCACTTAATGATAGATCTTTGTGGCCTAAATCAAGTATCTCTTTGCCATTACTACCACCATTATTTACACCTTCAGTTGGTAGACCAAAAAAAAAAATAGGATAAAAGGTTTTGAGGAAAAGGAAAGTCTTAACAATGGTGGTAAGTTGTCTAGAAAGGGAGAGTATAAAATGTGGAACTTGTGGAATATATGTGCATAACAAAAGAGGATGTCCAAGTGGAAGCAAAAATGTAGCTGGTGGAAGTCAAAATGTGGCAAGTGGTAGTCAAATCTAACAAGTGGAAGTCAAGATTGTGAAGACCCGTCCTAATCCATCCGGACGAAGTCCATATCGATTATAAACGATTCACAACAGTTGATTACATCGCGAGGTACTTGACCTCTATATGATACATTTTACAAACATTGCATTCGTTTTTGAAAAGACAAACTTTCATTACATCGAAAGTTGACAGGCATGCATACCATTTCATAATATATCCAACTATAATTGACTTGATAATAATCTTGATGAACTCGACGACTCGAATGCAACGTCTTTTGAAATATGCCATGAATGACTCCAAGTAATATCTATAAAATGAGCAAATACACAGCGGAAGATTTCTTTCGTACCTGAGAATAAACATGCTTTAAAGTGTCAACCAAAAGGTTGGTGAGTTCATTAGTTTAACTTAAACAATCGTTTCCATCATTTTAATAGACCACAAGATTTCAGATTTCCATTTCTCATAAGCATACGTCCCATGCATAGAGACAAAAATATCATTCATATGGATTGAACACCTGATAACCGACATTAACAATATGCATATATAAGAATATCCCCATCATTCCGGGATCCTCCTTCGGACATGATATAAATTTCGAAGTACTAAAACATCCGGTACTTTGGATGGGGCTTGTTGGGCCCGATAGATCTATCTTTAGGATTCGCGTCAATTAGGGTGTCTGTTCCCTAATTCTTAGATTACCAGACTTAATAAAAAGGGGCATATTCGACTTCGATAATCCAACCATAGAATGTAGTTTCACGTACTTGTGTCAATTTCGTAAAACAGTTATAAAAGTTGCGCATGTATTCTCAGCCCAAAAATATAAAGGGTAAAAAGGCAAATGAAACTCACGATACTGTATTTTGTAGTAAAAATACATATGACGTCATTGAACAATGCAGGGTTGGCCTCGGATTCACGAACCTATATCAATTGTGTATATATTAATACGTATAATGTAAGTTACAAAATTTCATTTATTAATATGTATTATTTATATATTATAGTTTTGTAGAATTTATTCTAACCTTTATTTTAAAACGTATACTTATATTATATTTTAAGTTATATTATATATATATATATATCTCTATTTTATGTATATATATCTATAATGATTTACGTTTATATAAATAGTGACATTAATATATTTATATACATATATTTGTGGTTAGTATTGTATTTATGAAATTTTATTAGTTTGTTATGTGAATTATTAATACAATCCTAGTATATACCATAAGTATATATATAGTGTACAAAAGATTTATTTGTTAAAATAATAATTTAGATAATAATGATTTACTAATAATAATAATAATTTTATTAATAATGATAATACTAATAGCAAAAAAAATGAAAATGATAACTGTTAATGATACTAATAATAATAACTCTAAAATAATATTAATACTAATACCATACTTATGTTAATAATAAGGGTTCTAATATTTATAAAATGATAAATGATAATCATAATAATACTAGTAAATATTAATGATGATACTAATAAATATGATATTATTAATTGTAAATGTACTGATGATACTATTATTTATAAACCGGTACAAATTCTAATATTGATGATAATAATATATTTTTATTTCCTTCATAATAATAATAATGATAATCATAATCATAATCCTAATGATGATAAAATACTAAAATGATAAGTTCATTACTAATAATAATATTATTAATACCTATCATAATAATAATAGTAATGTCTATAATACTTTCAAATATGATAACAAGTATGATACTAATAATAACAATAACAATAACAATCAAAACAATCACAATAATAATAATAATACTAATAATAATTAATATATAATAACAATAATAAAATTAGAAAAGAAAACTACCTCACATGAAAAGAGTTTCAAAAAAAAAAAAGAAACTACCGTCCTCTGGACTCGATCTCGTGACCACATGCTCACACGCAAACACTCTCGACCATCCCACCAATTCTGATTCTCTGTACTAATATCGAATTTAAATTTTATATATAAACTGTTTTTCTTCTATTCCTCTTCTTCTCCACAAGTCTCATGGATTCAACAAAACATCAATAACCAAAAAAAAAAAATCGGGGTTCCCTTTAAAGCTTCAAAACATTACAGAAAAAAAAATAATTTGGGTTCTAAAATAAAAAAAAAAATACTAAAGGCCTACTGCAGCGTCGGTTCTTGGAACAAAACAAAAAAAATTGATTTCGTAATAGATAACATTATAGATAATGTTTATAACACGAAATAGTTTTCTAAACATGTATAAAAACTACCGGAATCGTCAATTTGATCAGAAACATATACACGAACGCGAATTTATCTCAAGAACAATTGTTGACTTTTTTAAAACTAAACTTTGACTTCAAAATTCAAGATCGATATAAAGATTTGAGAGTTGAGATTTTGCAGATAGATTCAAAGAAAGATTTCTAACCTTTCTGCATTTTTAGATTTTGAAACTTTATTCGAAATTGAATTAAGAGAAAAAAAAATTGGAGCGTGCAGAGAAGAAGAAAAAAAAAATATCGCTGTGCTCTTTAATCCCATTGGATTTCCTTTTTATTTGATTTGCAATTATACATAATCATGTTGTAATAATAGAGATCGGTTGATAAAAAATGGAGAAAATGTCAACACAGGTTCACGAGTTGGGAGCAGGAAAGAAACAAAAAAAATAATAATAATAGAGATAAAGGATACAGAGGTCACGCGTATAATATAGATCCCTACTGTTTTTTTTAATTAATAATAATAATATATAATAACAATACTATTAATATCTAATAATATTAATAAAATTAATAATAATGATAATAATAATTGTAAAAATGATAATAATAATAATAATAATAATAATAATAATAATAATACCATACTAATTATGATAATATTAATATTTTATCGATAATAATAATATTAGTAATAATAATCTAATTTATACATCCAATTTCATCTTTATATGATATAAAGTGATATTATGAATACAAATATTGATATTTGACGATACAAATAACATTACTACAACAACTATATTTGTATTTAAATTTAATTTATTAATATCATCTATTATTATGTAATATTTAATAATTATGTAATATGTATTGTAACATATACTGAATATTATATATTTATGCATTTTAATATAAATATATTATAATATTTATTTACATACTAATTATATTATACTTATGTATGTAATTATGAAAAATATAAATTTTTTATATATGTAAGTATTATATATATTTATTAAAATAGTACATTATTTCATCATAGATATATTATAAATTTCTACATATACATAATATAATAATTATGTATAAAATCATATATATATAGTTATATTTATGTATATATGTATACTACCATATATATAAAATCATGTTTTAAATGTTGAGTAGATGATTAATTATGTATATTAAACAATTAACTACAAAGTATAACATTGTACATTTAATATTTTGATAACGTTGGTAAAATATGTTTGAATCATTTATATACAATATACTATATATATTCAAAATGAAAATCTTTAGTTATTAAATGTTATCTTTTATAATAACAAAATTACTTAATAGTTCATTAATACTAATATAATTAGTTTTATATATAATTATTTATATTTACATTCTTAGTTACAATTAAAGGTTCGTGAATCGTCGGAAATAGTTAAAGGTCAAATGTTATCATGAAATAGTTCAAACATAATGAGACTCGGTTTAATAGACTTTGCTTATCGAGTCGAATCATATAAGATTATGTTTAAATTTGGTCGGAAATTCCCGGGTCATCACAGTACCTACCCGTTAAAGAAATTTCGTCCCGAAATTTGAGTGAGGTCGTCATAGCTAACAATAAATATGTTTTCCTGACGAATATGAGTTGATAACTTGAGTTTTATCATCATTGAGTAATATGGATAAAAATAATTCGATTATTCGAAGAGTGCGAATGAAGCTATTCACAAAAGGATGAAATGAGAAACAAAGATTTGTTTTTAACTTTTGACGTAGTCAGGTTTGAATTTAGAAAATAAGGCGCGTCTTAACTTTTGACATTGCCTTGGTTGAATTCCGGAATTTAAGGGATTTAAAGAAAATCTTGAAGATCTATAAAATCTGATTCTTCGGAATTTATGGAAATTAAGATCTCTTTAATTAAATACGGTGATCTGCCCCGATTACTACGTCTGATATTTCCAGTATAAATTAAGCTCTTCCTTTCCATTATTCTCACCATTCTTATACTTTCTTTCTTAGTTCATACATCCAAAAGATTCTGAAAATGATTAATCCAGTTCTGATCCTTGTCCTCATCCTTACTATCACAACAATCATTCTCCTTTTCCAACTTCCACCAGAGGAATCTGCTTTCTTCTACTTCGCCCTCGGGATTATAATGTTTTTAATTCTCCCGTGTCTTTATGTTGCGATAAACATTGATATACACGGTTTGTAATTTATGTGTTGTTATCGGACTTTATATTCTCCCTTATATTTCAAAGCTCTATGCTTTTGTTTTCTCTTCCCGACTTCAAGTCAAGCGAATAATGGTCCAGAATTTATAGATATAGAGTTTCGAATGATTATAATGTTCTAAGCATGAAGGAACGTGATAGCACGATTTGATTTTCAAATTTATCAACATCACGGAAGATAGAACCATCAAGAATACATTTTCTTGATTTGTTACGGAGTTAAGTAGGATGAAAGAGTTATGTAACATGGCACATGATGACGTTATGATCTGTGAATCATCACGTTTCATTTAGAAACTCAGCATGACTTACTGTAATATAATCACGTTGATCAAGTGTCATTATATTATACTAACTCATGCATCAGTTCCCATCATTACTACAATAACATTCATATTTTAAGCTTGAAAATTTACAGAATATAGAAACTAACAGTTTCTATATGATGTAATACTGATAGCACGAAAAGATTAATGATTTCAGATAAGAATAGTTATAAAAATATCTCCAGAAATATGGAGGATATTTATAATGAAAGGTACGATAATATCTCAGAATATCTAAGATCAGAGGATGATAGAAACTATTGTCTGCAAGGGTTTAGAGTAAGGAGCAAGTTATTCACTATAGACTTTAGCAGACATTGAATTATTTGGATTCTTTGAAGTCAAACTTATTCTTTGTGATTTATCCACGGCTTTCTTCATAGTTTCGCATAATCTGCTTTTCGGTACTATATTTTCTATTGAATGTTTCCAATATATTGATACACAGGAAGCACGAAGAGGTATATAATTTCGGACGAGAATATTTATGAAAATATCCTCAGAAATATCAAAGATATTGATGATGATATTTTGGAATTTCTAAGTTCGACGGTTGATGGAGAAAGATTTTCCGCAAGATTTTAACATGACTTCGGAGCAAGATATTCTCTAAAGATTTCAACGGATCCAGAATTACCTGAATCCTTTGAATATAGGATTTGGTCCTTGTATTTGTCCTTGGTCTCCTTCATGGGTAACTCAATCTGTTTTTCAATACCCAATTTTCTATCGAGCGTTCCTAACACTCCTTTCTTTATCATCAAACTTTTGTCCGTTTAGACCATCTACCATTTTTCTGTTTCCTCTGCATTTAATGCTATGATATCTGAATCATCGGTTATTAATCCGAGGTGGTTTCAGGAGAATTGTGTTTTTAGATGATTAAACGCTGATGGTAATATGATGGAATATGAAAGGTTACCTGGTAACAATAAAAGAGCACGCGTATATATAAACGTTATAATAAGGTTGTTTCGTACGAAAAGTCGAAGTTGACTTGTTGGAGCTGTGACAAAATTGGCTAATTTTGAAAAGGGATCGCAAAGTTGTTTTTGTTAATAAATGCCAAACGATCTGACGCGGCTACGTGTTGAACTTTTACTCAATTGCCGAGAGTTTCTCAGGTGCATAACTATATGCATAAATCTTTCCTTCCGTAGATGAAGTGCGGTTGATTCATCCTATCGATTGAGGTGTTTTCAAGAATCATGAAAGGTTTGAACGCAGAATGTAATCGTGAAGATACAAATGAGGTTTAAGACGAAATCAAGTGGCAAACTTGAAGAATTGTTTAGTTTCATATGTTATATTCAATATTTTAATTCATTTTAATTGTCCAATGTTATTAGTCCACAGTCGATAGTCCACAGTTGACAGTGCAATCATTCATATATAGTTTAATATATAATATTTGAATTAATTAATACGTATCGTGACCCGTGTACATGTCTCAGACTCGATCACAACTCAAAGTATATATATTATTATAGAATCAACCTCAACCCTGTATAGAGAACTCGATCATTACTGCATATAGAGTGTCTATGGTGATTCCAAATAATATATATAGATGTGTCGATATGATATGTCAAAACCTTGTATACGTGTCCCGATATTTAAAGTGCGTAAAATAAATAACAGAAATTAAATGACGATAAATAAAGTGCGTAAAGTAAATAACAGAAATTAAATGACAATAAATAAAATTGCGAGAATATAAATTGCGATAAATAAAATGTAATACGGAATTAACAGTTAGCTAGGAACAGTTAGCTAGGATTTTGTTAGCGTGGTTTCTTAATAAAATTTAATATTGTTAATTAGTCTGTTTCTAATCAATTTTTATTGTGTCCATTATTTCTTCATTATGCCACTTGTTGGATTCTGATAGGTCAAAATTCAAATATGAAATTGAATTTGAATGAAAATAGTTATTCTTTGGTGAATGGATAAGTATCCCGGTGGTTGTAAATAGGATAGTGAATAACTGTTGAATCAGATTCGAAGAATATACAGTGTAACTTATTAATGTGAAATTTAAATATTCCTCGGGTATTACCTACCCGTTAAAATATTTTTATTATTAACAGTTTGTACAAAAGAATTTTTAATTACAATCTTTATGAAAACATATATACATATATATTTTCTTCAAATGTAATCATGAATTTAATGAGTTAACATGATATTAAACTCATTTAGTTTTCAGTTGGAACTAGAATAAATAATCTCTAAAACATTAGAGATTACATAATCACCATGTCGAACGAAGATAACTGATGTAGAATGTCATGTAGAATGATGATTATACTCGAGGTATAGATTGAGATGTTGAGGCATGTGATATTGAAATTTGGGTTGTTGGTGGTACTGTTGGTGCCGGTGATTTGGATGAAGCTGGTACGTTTTGCACCATATTTTCCAAGACTACAACTTATGCGCGAAGTTCGTTAACTTCTTCTATTACACCGGGATGATTGTCGGTTCGGACGAGCAGATGAATGAGGTTTAGAATCTGAGATAGTATATGATCGTGATGAGATACTTTGGAAATGAGAGAGAAAATGGTGTCTCGAACAGGTTCGCCGGTAAACGTTTTAGGTTCATTGTCAAGAGGTGAATTTGATTAGTGGAAATGATCGCCTTCTTCGCGTTTCCATTGATTAAGTCGACTACGAACCCATCTCCAATTCATTCAGAATAGATGATGGCTAATTGATCGATTCATTCCGGTTACTCTGCTTTCGGAGCTCGAGTGGAAATCCATATCGAAATAGCTGTCGGAATAACTATCGAAATAGCTATCGAAATCTGATGGACTCGAACTGGTTGAGGGATTCATCTCGTACGATCAGATGAAGGATTTTCGATAAGAAATAGATTATAGGATGTAGATTAGTACCCTGCAATACATAATTTACATATGCATATATAATACTAAAATCCCATAAGCTACGGAGGAATCTATGGAAGCTGTCAGGCAAAGGTAACAATAACAGATACGCTAAGATATGAATTTAACTATACACTGTCTATGCAATAAAGGCAGTAAGACGTGTCTTAGACTTTAAGGATGATAAGCAAATAATTTTTCGATACTAAATGATAAGCAAAACTTTTGACATGCAAACACGGTCGAAGTCCAGACTCATTAATGCATTCTAACGACTATCAGTTAGACTCACTAATGCAAGACCTGGTTCGCTAAGACCACCGCTCTGATACCAACTGTGAAGACCCGTCCTAATCCATCCGGACGAAGTCCATATCGATTATAAACGATTCACAACAGTTGATTACATCGCGAGGTACTTGACCTCTATATGATACATTTTACAAACATTGCATTCGTTTTTGAAAAGACAAACTTTCATTACATCGAAAGTTGACAGGCATGCATACCATTTCATAATATATCCAACTATAATTGACTTGATAATAATCTTGATGAACTCGACGACTCGAATGCAACGTCTTTTGAAATATGCCATGAATGACTCCAAGTAATATCTATAAAATGAGCAAATACACAGCGGAAGATTTCTTTCGTACCTGAGAATAAACATGCTTTAAAGTGTCAACCAAAAGGTTGGTGAGTTCATTAGTTTAACTTAAACAATCGTTTCCATCATTTTAATAGACCACAAGATTTCAGATTTCCATTTCTCATAAGCATACGTCCCATGCATAGAGACAAAAATATCATTCATATGGATTGAACACCTGATAACCGACATTAACAATATGCATATATAAGAATATCCCCATCATTCCGGGATCCTCCTTCGGACATGATATAAATTTCGAAGTACTAAAACATCCGGTACTTTGGATGGGGCTTGTTGGGCCCGATAGATCTATCTTTAGGATTCGCGTCAATTAGGGTGTCTGTTCCCTAATTCTTAGATTACCAGACTTAATAAAAAGGGGCATATTCGACTTCGATAATCCAACCATAGAATGTAGTTTCACGTACTTGTGTCAATTTCGTAAAACAGTTATAAAAGTTGCGCATGTATTCTCAGCCCAAAAATATAAAGGGTAAAAAGGCAAATGAAACTCACGATACTGTATTTTGTAGTAAAAATACATATGACGTCATTGAACAATGCAGGGTTGGCCTCGGATTCACGAACCTATATCAATTGTGTATATATTAATACGTATAATGTAAGTTACAAAATTTCATTTATTAATATGTATTATTTATATATTATAGTTTTGTAGAATTTATTCTAACCTTTATTTTAAAACGTATACTTATATTATATTTTAAGTTATATTATATATATATATATATCTCTATTTTATGTATATATATCTATAATGATTTACGTTTATATAAATAGTGACATTAATATATTTATATACATATATTTGTGGTTAGTATTGTATTTATGAAATTTTATTAGTTTGTTATGTGAATTATTAATACAATCCTAGTATATACCATAAGTATATATATAGTGTACAAAAGATTTATTTGTTAAAATAATAATTTAGATAATAATGATTTACTAATAATAATAATAATTTTATTAATAATGATAATACTAATAGCAAAAAAAATGAAAATGATAACTGTTAATGATACTAATAATAATAACTCTAAAATAATATTAATACTAATACCATACTTATGTTAATAATAAGGGTTCTAATATTTATAAAATGATAAATGATAATCATAATAATACTAGTAAATATTAATGATGATACTAATAAATATGATATTATTAATTGTAAATGTACTGATGATACTATTATTTATAAACCGGTACAAATTCTAATATTGATGATAATAATATATTTTTATTTCCTTCATAATAATAATAATGATAATCATAATCATAATCCTAATGATGATAAAATACTAAAATGATAAGTTCATTACTAATAATAATATTATTAATACCTATCATAATAATAATAGTAATGTCTATAATACTTTCAAATATGATAACAAGTATGATACTAATAATAACAATAACAATAACAATCAAAACAATCACAATAATAATAATAATACTAATAATAATTAATATATAATAACAATAATAAAATTAGAAAAGAAAACTACCTCACATGAAAAGAGTTTCAAAAAAAAAAAAGAAACTACCGTCCTCTGGACTCGATCTCGTGACCACATGCTCACACGCAAACACTCTCGACCATCCCACCAATTCTGATTCTCTGTACTAATATCGAATTTAAATTTTATATATAAACTGTTTTTCTTCTATTCCTCTTCTTCTCCACAAGTCTCATGGATTCAACAAAACATCAATAACCAAAAAAAAAAAATCGGGGTTCCCTTTAAAGCTTCAAAACATTACAGAAAAAAAAATAATTTGGGTTCTAAAATAAAAAAAAAAATACTAAAGGCCTACTGCAGCGTCGGTTCTTGGAACAAAACAAAAAAAATTGATTTCGTAATAGATAACATTATAGATAATGTTTATAACACGAAATAGTTTTCTAAACATGTATAAAAACTACCGGAATCGTCAATTTGATCAGAAACATATACACGAACGCGAATTTATCTCAAGAACAATTGTTGACTTTTTTAAAACTAAACTTTGACTTCAAAATTCAAGATCGATATAAAGATTTGAGAGTTGAGATTTTGCAGATAGATTCAAAGAAAGATTTCTAACCTTTCTGCATTTTTAGATTTTGAAACTTTATTCGAAATTGAATTAAGAGAAAAAAAAATTGGAGCGTGCAGAGAAGAAGAAAAAAAAAATATCGCTGTGCTCTTTAATCCCATTGGATTTCCTTTTTATTTGATTTGCAATTATACATAATCATGTTGTAATAATAGAGATCGGTTGATAAAAAATGGAGAAAATGTCAACACAGGTTCACGAGTTGGGAGCAGGAAAGAAACAAAAAAAATAATAATAATAGAGATAAAGGATACAGAGGTCACGCGTATAATATAGATCCCTACTGTTTTTTTTAATTAATAATAATAATATATAATAACAATACTATTAATATCTAATAATATTAATAAAATTAATAATAATGATAATAATAATTGTAAAAATGATAATAATAATAATAATAATAATAATAATAATAATAATAATACCATACTAATTATGATAATATTAATATTTTATCGATAATAATAATATTAGTAATAATAATCTAATTTATACATCCAATTTCATCTTTATATGATATAAAGTGATATTATGAATACAAATATTGATATTTGACGATACAAATAACATTACTACAACAACTATATTTGTATTTAAATTTAATTTATTAATATCATCTATTATTATGTAATATTTAATAATTATGTAATATGTATTGTAACATATACTGAATATTATATATTTATGCATTTTAATATAAATATATTATAATATTTATTTACATACTAATTATATTATACTTATGTATGTAATTATGAAAAATATAAATTTTTTATATATGTAAGTATTATATATATTTATTAAAATAGTACATTATTTCATCATAGATATATTATAAATTTCTACATATACATAATATAATAATTATGTATAAAATCATATATATATAGTTATATTTATGTATATATGTATACTACCATATATATAAAATCATGTTTTAAATGTTGAGTAGATGATTAATTATGTATATTAAACAATTAACTACAAAGTATAACATTGTACATTTAATATTTTGATAACGTTGGTAAAATATGTTTGAATCATTTATATACAATATACTATATATATTCAAAATGAAAATCTTTAGTTATTAAATGTTATCTTTTATAATAACAAAATTACTTAATAGTTCATTAATACTAATATAATTAGTTTTATATATAATTATTTATATTTACATTCTTAGTTACAATTAAAGGTTCGTGAATCGTCGGAAATAGTTAAAGGTCAAATGTTATCATGAAATAGTTCAAACATAATGAGACTCGGTTTAATAGACTTTGCTTATCGAGTCGAATCATATAAGATTATGTTTAAATTTGGTCGGAAATTCCCGGGTCATCACAAAGATGGCAGTTAATAGTCTTTTGTAGCAATCTTTTGTAATGACTTGGTATTTTGTAATTACTTGGTTTATGCTCTTAACATACTTTTGTTTGTAAACTGTTAACAAGCTTTTGTTAACAAGCTTTTGTAATGTATGCTGTTAACAAGCTTTTGTTAATGTATCTTTTGTAATGACTTGATATGTACTTATGAACCATGTATCTTTTGTAATGACTTGGAATGTATTGAATGGTTATTGACTGGTTACAGCCATGTATTGTAATTGAAGTGTATTGAATAGTTATTTGCTTTTGAAGTGTATTGAATGGTTATTGAATGGTGACTTTTACAGCCATGTATTGTAAACTGTTATTTATTGCTTTTGCTTTTGCTTTTGAAGTAAACTTTTACATCCATGTAAACTTTTACAGCCATGTATTGCTTTTGCTTTTGAAGTAAACTTGATTTATGAATGGTTACAGCCTTGTATTGTATACATCATCCTTGATTTATGCAGTTTACACAATTTGAATACAACACTTGATTCATCTACATTCTTAATCCATTACAACACAAAAGAAAACAAAAGAAACACTTGATTTATCCAGATTCTTAATCCATTACAACACAAAAGCTTGCTTTCTTAAGCCATTACATAAACTATCAACAAAAGCTTGCTTTCTTAAGCCATTAACAAAACTAAATCAGCTAAACAGATACATACACGATCCAGCTACATAGGATTTAAACACTAATTTAAACACTAATTGAAATACATAACATAAAAGATAAACACGATCCAGCTACATATAGCTATTAACTTCCACCTTGAAGCTTGAGAATCTGCATTCATCAATCGTGAATTCATAGGTGGATTCATCCATTCAAAAAACCTACAATCGTACAACTAAAAAACCCCAAATTAAATTAATATCAATAAAGCAACAAATCGTTCAATGGCATTTGCAATTGAGGGTTCAATACCTTGTTAGAGCAGCTGTAAAAACGTCTTCCAGGGTTTCTTTGTGTATCCGAATACTGAACCAGTGCACGTCTTCCACAGTAGCAATTTACCATGTTGATTGTGAAAAAATCACTCGTTTAGAAATTAGGGTTTGAAGTCTGCAAATGGGGGTATACGACGGGTTTTATTTGAGAACAATTGGGGCTTATATGTCATTTACTAAAAAGCCCTCACAGTAACGTTTAATTTAACGTTTTGGACCCCCCAAGAAAGTTTAGTATACCTTTAGGACCCCCCAAGATGAATTAATACTTTTAGACCCCCTACAACGTTTCAGGTAAACCACAAGGATCCCCGACACAATTTTGTCAATTGGAATTTAAGCCACACTATAGCATGTGATAAAAGTCTTCAAGCAAATAGTGTCATACTATTTACTTTCTGCATTATTTGACAATTGGTAGTTTGAACAAGAATTGAGCCACCAAACATGTGGCTATTGTGCCACGGTCCAACAATTCAACTCTAGCCACTTTTTCCTTTCATTTTTTTTTGAAGTCCACTACCAGATGCACTTACATTTTAACGTGTACTCATCGATCTCTTCTCCTTCGGTTCTTATGTTGTATGATGATGCCATTAATGGATTGTTCAAAATTGTTGCAGATTGAATTTTTGTTAATGAAGACAATGGAATATTGTTACGGTTAGGGTACCAGACGAATATAGTCGATTATGATCAATGATCAACTTTGGGCTGGGTAATTGTAGGGTAACGTGGGGTATAAACTTGTTCAAACGGATGGACAATAATACCCCTCATGCTTGGTGCACGTGAGTGAATTGTTAACTGGGCAGATTAACAGCAAGTCAAAGTCAGGACCAATCATGTAGAATGTTAAAAAGTTGGGACCAACGATGATCGATCGATTTAACGTTAAGGTCCCAACTTGATTTTTGGTACCAACCATTATAATTCTTCTATTAATAATTATTATTATTAAATTATTAATTATTAATTAATTATTAATTAATTATACCTATATTCTAAAAGACATAGGGGAAATGAATAGTACCCGGGGTTATTTTCGACTTTTTTTTTTTTTTTTTTTTTGCAAATTCAACCACAAACCACCCCACACTTTATCCAAAAAATCAAATCCACCCCCCAACCAGGGGATAAAGTGTCAATTAACCATTCTCATAAAAAATCTTAAACAAACTCCACCCAAATATTCAATGGGCCATATCTTCGCACTTGCAACGAGTTAAATTTTTCCGCCACCATCGTTTAACTAGAAATAATTTTAGGAATACAATGTCACTAGCTATACGCAAAACGGGCGCTTTTTAAGAAACGCTAAATATTTGGGGTACTTTTCATACACGTTAATTCCCCGTTAAATTTTTAAAAGTATACAACTCCATAGAGAAACGCGGAGATGCACATATATTGTTAATTTTAAATAACATTTAAATCTTTCACGGGTTATACCTTTTAGTTCGACTCGAGTTGCGCTTCAACAACATCATCGTTAGCCACAAAAATTTTTTCAAACTAAACGCAATGAAATACATTAAAAAACCGAACCCCGGCGCGAAGCGAGGGTTCGAACACTAGTTCTAGTCTATTTAGTTGAAAAATCAAGCTGGGACTATTCCTGTATTTGAGCAAATCACAAGAACTATCCACAAAATTTTGTATAAATTTACCACATATACTAACAGACAAAAGTTATGAATAGTACTATTCGCACGCTTTAATCACTTGTACATCGCGCAACAATTGTTGTCCACTGATCACTATTCACGTGAACAGTACTATTCACGGTACTGTAGCATTTTTTTTTTGTAACAGTTTTTTTCCCATTTTTTCCTTTTTTTGGTTTCCTTTATATTTTTCTTCGCCCGCAACAAATATCTACTAGACAAAAAATATGAATAGTACCGATGGTTTCTTTATAATTAGCAGCAGCAACTATCTACTAGGCAAAAAATATGAATAGTACCGATTGTTTCCTTTATATTTTTCTCTACCCGTTGTAACAATTTTTTTTATTTTTTATTTTTTGGTTTTCTTTATATTTTTTTCCACCCGCAGAGATGCACCTTTATTATTAATTTAAAATAACATTTAAATCTTTGACGGGTTATACCTTTTATTTCGACTCGAGTTGCGCTTCAACGACATCATCGTTAAACTAAACGCAATAAAATACATTGAAAACCTAACCCCTACAATCAAATCAATAGTTACGCCTGTCCATTCTGAAACCTAGATCGATTCACAAGTAGAAGCAGTGCTTGATTTGATTCGCAGGTGACTGAACAAGTTTACACTCTATTTTTTCTAATTGATGATTTGATTGTTATGTTTTGATGATTTGATTGGTTACTTTTAATTGTGGATTTGAATTTTCAGACGATCTGATTGTTAGGTTTTAATTTTGTAGATTAAATTTTGTGTTTATAAAACATCATAGTCACTCTAATTGGTTTTAGTAATTGGTTCTTGACTTTGTTGATAAAGTTGTTACTGTTTCTTCTATATATGCTTGATTGATTGATTGATTGATTGATTGATTAATGGTGTACCTCCTTTACTTTGTGATAATCTGGTTTTGGCCTTGCACAGACATGGAACAAGGAAGCCCCATCGTACCTGACGCCACCATCCTTCGTCGTTGCAACAACATTAACAGAAGAAGAAAAAAGAAATCGAGTTTTGTACCCGAAAAATCTGGCCACAATCCCCTGGAATATACCGACATTCACAACCCTCTGAAAAAGGTGGAAGCTTTAGGTAAGAAACATATATATCAGTATGTTTTTGTGTTTAAAGTTTGTGTCTTTATTATTATACTAAATAAATAAATGTGAATGTGATGTGAAGTGAAGTGAAGTGAAGTGGGTATTATGTATTGTATGACTTGTTTGATCTGATGAAAAAAATGCTCCGGTATCCAAAACGCCAAGGTTAGCTAGTTTGTATTAAAAGTTAAATTTTATAATCAAAGCAATTTTTCCGGTGATTGGGTAAATTACTCATCTGTTAGGTTATATAATAATCACAGCTGCATATATACCATCGCAAGTATTTGACTTTCAATCGGCAACCTCTAAGAACTATCTGATCATAACCAAAATAATACCCTCTTAATCAGTTTGACATGCAAATATCAGTATAAGTTTATAACTAATATGAACAAATTATAATAAGAAGATAAAAGTAAATACGATGATGTAGTAGATTACACACATTTTTTTTTCTCAAAATATGTATATATATATATATATATATTACAGGATCCCATCTAAGAAAGAATTGGCCCAAATATACCTTGTGTTAATTAGAGGTAGCAAAATGTTCTCGGGTAATGGGTTGCAGTAAGTTCACCTCAAAACAAGTAAATTATTTACTGTTTGTTGAGAGTCAGGTTAGGTTAGGTCTACCTGCAAGACTTTTGACTTCAACTTGTTTAGGTTTTAGGTATAATTCTATGTTATTTCCACAACTATCTTTTTAATTTTGAAAATAATGATTTTAAATAATAATACTTTTTGTTACTCTTCACATTAGTAGATAACATGCATTTCACAATGTAAAAAACAAAAATCCTTTGCATGTGAAGCGATCTCGTACCATAAGAAAGAGCTCGATAATTACCCTTAATATGAGGTCTCCTACATCATCATATCATATCTAGTACTAAATCATTCACTCAAATGATTTCTTAATAATGATTAGTACTTTTGATTATGTATAGGATAGGATTATTAATAATACATCATACAATATTTAATTAATTAAATGATTTAGAAATTGTTTGTTTTTAGAGTCTGATGTGTGTAATGCTTCTTAAGCAAAACCTCTTTACTTTATTCACCTCTACCGCTCTATTCAATTTAATAGATTTGTGAAGTTTTTTTGATTGTTGAAACTAAAATCAGTTGTAAATTCTGATGTATTGCTTTGCATTGCATTGCAGGGGGGTTTTCTATATATCATCATCATCATCATAAAAAACAAAAAAACAACCCAACAACCGGTCATGTTGTATCGACAAAAAATAAAATTGTGGGTGGTGATGATGATGAGTTGCCGGTAGACAGCATATACAACATCTTGTCTAGAATGCCTCTGAAATCTTTGGCTCGTTTTCAATGTGTAAGCAAGGTATGGTGCAAGTATATTAACGATCCATACCTTGAAATCATGTATAATGCCAAACGAGGAGCTATGAAAGATGATCCCACAATGCTCTTAATGTTCCGGTTGATAAAAAATGTTGTACATTTAAAATCCAAGAGTGCATCTGCATCACTTAGTATGTTGTTGGTAACTAATGAAGAAGAAGAATCTCATCAAGTAGTGATCACAGAAAAGAATCCTCCGTATATGGAGTTTCGTACTAAAGATTGGAGTACTAAATTTCTTCTTGTAGACATAATTTTAGGTTCCTGCAAGGGTCTGATAATTTCATCACAAGACTACAACAACGTCGACGATGACACCATCGTTTTACTTGTGATCAATCCTCTAAGGAAAGAATGTTATAAGCTGCCACCCATCAAAATCTGGTCATTAATATCAACTTCATGCGATCGCGAGGCATGCGGGCTTGGTTTTGATGATTCTACAAATACTTACAAAATGGTGTGTGTTGTGGTTCGAAATCAAGACAAGACGATTAGGTCGTATCAGCGCGATGGTGGTGATGTAGTGAAGGAAGATTTATGCACCATGGTACATGTATTGGGCTCGGATTCATCGTGGCGGGAGATACCCCAAGTTCCACCGTATCCCATAAGTGGTGAAGCTGTATTTACTAATGGATGTTTGCACTGGTTGGTTAGTGATCGTCTTAAATATTGGCCGATCCGTGTAGTAAGGAAAGTAATATATTTTGACGTGACGAAAGAGGAATTTGGGTTGATAGATCCTCCTCCTAATACATTAATTAATTTTGGGATTAGGTCGCATTTGGTTGATCTAGATGGTCAAGTTGGACTTGTGCATCAAGAACTCCTGCCCATGTGCTCCGTAAAGGTGTGGTTACTGAATCATAAAACAAAATGTTGGGACATCCATTGCCTTTTTGGTTTAAAACCACCTCTTGATGATACAAATATAAAGGTTATGGGATATTGGAACTAGGACACGGGCGACTTATTAATAACATATTTATGTCGGGAACGCTTGTTTATTTACTGCTTAAAACAGAACGTTTTGTATGAAGCCGACTATACTTATGAGGATCATGATATAGCACCAGATATCCGACTCTATCAACCTACATTTTCTTCGATCCTCCATTCCCTCCCGTTCAATCAACCCAACTAATTATGATTGCTGGCTAGCTGCTTCTCTACTAGCTATCTTATAATAATAATCTTAATTAATTAATGAACAACTTTTGTTTCATTTTTTTGAGTTGCTTATTACAGTTGTTGCAATCTTTTTTTTTTTTTTTTTTTTGTTTTTTGTTTTTCATTATAAGTTGTTTTGAACCGTTGTAGGCTTGTAGCAACATGTCATTCTCTTTTAAAGTTGTTTTAAACCACTTTAGTATCATGTCATTTTTGAAGATGTTTTGAATTGCTTTAATGACTCAATTTTAATTTTTACAAAAAAATAAACCCTAGTGAGATGAAACCTGAATTCTCCATTGGTGCCAATCATATGTATACCTAACTTTGATACCATGTGATTTAAGGGTGGACCATCATAACCAAAATGAGGAAACTATAACAAACATGGAAGTAAATAAACTATCATAAAAATAGTAATGTCTATCACCTTAAAAGAAAATAATAAACTTTTAGCTATATATCTGTTAAACATTTAATAACATTGTTTAAGAAAATGTTTATCTTTCCTTTTTAAAGGTTTAAAATTAAGGTTAAATCTCAATGTCAATGACACCTGGGCCATTATCGTTCTCTCTCTTTATCATCAACACCCCAATTTGTTTCATTAGCCGTTTGTTCTTTGTATGTGGGTATAGCAAGGAAGTGTGGAGGAGATGAAGTTACTGATTTTTAAAGGCCTACCATACCATATCAGTTTCATGGTATTATTCAATGTTTGGCTCAATATCCGTAACAAACTGTAACAGCCTCAGAAATTGACACTAGGTAAAATGACTATTTTACCCTTATGTGTGTTTAATTTTGATTTTATGCTTTTAAATATTTGAGCATGTAATCAGATTCATTTTGTGACAAGGGTCACAGAACGGGTTTCCTATTGTAAATTAAACTTAGAATGAACAAGTTATAATGGATATTGGATTTCAGATAACTGGTAAATACAAGTGTATTCTACGGAGTGGGTTACCTCATTATGAGGTAACCCTTATCTGCTTAAAATACCATCACCTGGTTCCTTTCTCATTTATACCTCAGACCCTCTTACTTTCCTAAATTCACAAACCCTAATTAGCAAACTTGTGATTTGAGCTTGTTAATCTATATCATCTTGTTCCCTTCCATTTCAGCAGCATCATAAGGTAAACTCTATGATGAATCTCATCTCTAAATCCTTGATTTTGAATTATTTGTGTTTAAAGTTTAGGTAATATGGGTTTTATTGCATAGCTAGCTTGAATTTCGTGATTTCGATGTTATTTGTGTTGTTTACTGCCTGCTAAGTGATTTATAAACATCATATATGCTTCGTGAGCAATCAATTGGCGAAAAGACATCACAAATAGTGATTTTTGGGTTGAAACCTGTCATGGAAATTGCTGCAGTTGTTCTTCGTCACTCACACGAGGGAGACATCACTCGTACGGTTGGAAGGTCAACCGTGTGGTGAACCGTGCGAGTGAGCTGGTACTTGAACTGTTTAAATGGAATGGCTGAACCGTATGGCTGAACTGTGACTCATATGAGTCATTTGTCACTCGCATGGTCAACCGTACGGATTAGTTATTGTTGTGTTAGATGTTCGATCGAGCGTCAAACATACGAGTGGAATGTCAACCGCACGGTTGAGAGTTCTCAAACGTGCGAGTGAGTGCCACTCTTTCGGTTGACATATCTGTTGTTTGAGTTTTTAAGTGTTTGTATATTGGTACATGGAAGTGATACCGACTCGGAATCTTATTGTATTCGGGTGACAAACAAAAGGAGAAGGCTCAATAACATTAGACTTTTGAGTTCTTGCGGTGTGACGACCCAAAAATTTCTGACCAAATTTAAACTTTATCTTTAAATGATTTAAGGTTTTCGGCACGATAAGCAAAGTCTGTAATGTTGAGTCTCAAAGTTTTGGAACTATATTCATGTAATCAATTATTCTTTGACTGTCCTCGAAGATTCACAAACAATATATATATAACTTAATGTGCATATATATATATATATATATATATATATATATATATATATATATATATATATATATATATATATATATATATATATATATATATATGATTTCAAGTTATTTAGTAAACGATAGTAACATTCGATTATTGATTCGATTGATATTTAGATAAGTTAACTAAAACGTTTAAGATGAACCATTAAAACACTAATTTGCTACAGTATTTTTGAATTGCTACAGTACCCGAAAAGCTACAGTGTTTTCGAAAGTCACTATTTGCTACAGTAAAAAAACTTTTCTACAGTAGCTTTGCTACAGTAAAAACTATTTCAAAATTAAAATGTATATATGTATATGTATATACTACGAGACGATGATTTATAGAAGCAAATAACCAAAACACTTAATTGATTAAAGCTACACTTCGAGTGACTTAGTTTATCAATGATTAAGTTTAATTTTTGATAAAGGTACACGTCGCGTAACGAAAAGTACTAGTTTTCTAAGCGTACGAAAATGCATTCGAGAAACCGGAACTGGGACATAAGTCGAGTGACAACGTACGAGTCAACGGACCAAAAATTACAAATCAACTATGCACGTGAATTTAATATAATATATAATTAATTATATAAATTAAATATATTATATTTATAATATAAAAACATGTCGACAAACAACTAGACAAAGATTTGTGAGCTGGAAATGGGAGCCATGTGATCGCATGGCATCCCCTCACATAAACCATGCGATCGCATGGTGGGTGGGGACAGGTTAGGATGTATAAAACTCGAGGTTTGCTGCCGAATTCATTTCTCATTTCGTCAATCTATCTCTCTGTTCTCTATATATATTTATATTATAATAATAATAATAATTATTATTATTATTATTATTATTATTATTATTATTATTATTATTATCATTATTATTATTATTATTAATCTGAGGGTTAGGAGTATTATTGTTATTAGTATTATACATAAAATACTACGACGGAGTGCTGTTTGAGTAAATTAAAAACGGGTTTTACGAGCGGGGCAGAGCTAAGGAAATTATGGGTTATAGCTATGGAAGTTATGTGTATGGTTCGAGGGTATGCTCATAAAGTCAAACCTAGTGTTTATCATCTCCGTTGCGTCTACGTACTTTCCTGCAATATTGAATCACAATATTGATACGTGAGCATTCATATCTTATCTTTTATATATTAATTGTGTATCCATGTCTAGTGCACGAGTATATATATTTATATATGCTTGTATGCTAAATTTCGTCATTAAACAGTTTATAATGAATCACGAATTAAATACATATATTACTGGTAAAAGGTATATGATATACATGTTTTTGGAAAGCTGGCGAAAAATCAATAACTTTTCATTTAGAAATCGCGTAATTTCGATGAACGAATTAAAAGATATGGTCAACTGAATTATGATTGACGTTAATTGGAATTGCTTTCGAATCTGCAATTAATATTTAAACAACCTGTTTACGAGATTGATAAATTGGATTTTTGAATACTACTAGCCGAGTAAATGAATTCTTAAATAAGGCATGTCTCGTTTTGTTGAACAATGGTCAAAATTGATTGTTTTATCATATTTTAAAGCCTTATAAAAACTATAGTCTAATTTTACAAGAATTGGGAAACTATGTGAAATGTTAAAATGTTTCGATTATCATAATCATTTAACTATAGTATTGAATCAGATTGACTTTTTGAAATGACTTTTGATAACTTTTGTATGTCGATCTCGAGCATTAGGATTGTGATACACTATGACCTGACCTAGCTTGATAGACATTTATTGACCAACATATGTTCTCTAGGTTGAGATCTACGGTTATTTGGTAATCCGAGTTTCGGTCACATTTTGGTGAACGACTTTATATGCTGCTAAGGTGAGTTTCATTTGCTCCCTTTTTAAATGCTTTTGCAATATATATTTTTGGGCTGAGAATACATGCACTTTATTTTAAACACAATGGATACAAGTACTGTAGTGACCCGTCCTAATCCATCTGGACGAAGTAACCAACATCTGGTTCCATTGCGATGATCGACTCCAAATAATGTCTTTAAAATGAGCTAATGCACAGCGGAAGGTTTCTTTCATACCTGAGAATAAACATGCTTTCAAGTGTCAACCAAAAGGTTGGTGATTTCATAGGTTTATCATAAAAATCGTTTCAGTATATTAATAGACCACAAGATTTTTGTTTATAAATATATGTACACTCGTAAGTGTATAAAAGTATTCTATAAGTTGTAGGCACCCGGTAACAAGCCTTAACGTTCATGTTTTACCCTCTGAAGTACACCAGATCAGGTGTGTTTGAAATAACCTCGAAGTACTAAAGCATCTCATAGTCAGGATGGGGTTTTTCAGGCCTAATAGATCTATCTTTAGGATTCGCACCTACCGTACATAGACAAGTAGTTTAATGTTACCAAGCTAAGGGTATATTTCTGGTTTAAACCCACATAGAATTAATTTTAGTACTTGTGCCTATTTCTTAAAACATTTATAAAACAACGCATGTATTCTCAGCCCAAAAATATATTGCAAAAGCAATTAAAAAGGGAGCAAATGAAACTCACCATACTGTATTTTGTAGTAAAAATACATATGACATCATTTAACAAAAGTAGGGTTGGCCTCGGATTCACGAACCTATATCATTTGTATATATATTAATACACATAATCATTTGTATATATATTTTTAACTAATGTTTATCTTTTATTATAACATAATGATTTATATTAGGGTTTATAAAAAAAATATATATATATGTTTATATTATTTGATATATGTTATATATAGCTTAGTTACTATAAAATTATATTGATATGTGATATTAATATTCTTGTAATGTATTTTTATATAAAAATATCTATTAGTAGTAATACAAATAATAATAACTATGATTATAAAATTTTACTACTAATAATAACCTTAATGTTGATACTTAATAATAATAATAATAATAATAATAATAATAATAATAATAATAATAATAATAATAATAATAATAATAATAATAATAATAATAATAATAATAATAATAATAATAATAATAATAATAATAATAATAATAATATTAATAAAAAGGTTTACTACCTTAAAGGCTCAAAAACATAACAAACCGCCCATGCCGGGACTCGAACTCTGGAACACTTGCTAACCCAACAACATCCAAGACCACTGAACCATCCAAGTTTTTCTGTTTTTATATACCCCGAATTATTTATAAATGTTTTCTATTGTTTACAGATCCGTCCCAACATAATGGACTAGTTCTCAGCCCAATGATGAACAGTTACCAGGCCCAATAACCGATTTACAAGCCCAAGTATGCAAACAACATCTCACGGTGGCCCAAAGTAAAAAAAAAAATCACGATTCATGTTATAATCGAAATAGGAAACAGAAACCCCACCATTCTCGATTATTTTCATCACTAATATAATAATCATTTTTTTTATTTACAGCAACATCATCTTCATCATGAAGTCACATATCTTAAACATCTTCATTTACGTTTTCTATCATCATCTTCGATCGAGTTATTATGACATCAACATCATCTTCATCATGTATCGCTCATCACTGTATAGTCCTCATTGTCTTTGTGATTTTTATCATACCCATCGTCGTTACCATTACAACATCATCATTATTTTCTCATACATCATCATCATCGTTGACAGTAGCATCAACATGAACATATAGTGCAGGTTTTAGGCTGCCACAGGAGTTCGAAAGGAAGAAAAAAAAATAACGCATAGCAACAGTATCATTATTGAGTTGCAGGTTTAATATGGTGATGGTAGAGTGGCGAAAGAGAAAAAAAAATGATGGAAGGTGAACGATTGAAATGGTGATCTTGGGGTTTTCTTGTGGGTTTTGAGTTGGTGTCGTACTCGTAGTTGTAGAAGTCGGACAAAATACGTGTGGTTTGTGGTGACTATTAATTGAACAACGAGTGGTTGTTGATGGTAACTCGATAACGAAAGTGATGGTGATCGAAAGTGGAAGTGGGTTCATTGATCATGAAGTGAGGGAAGTGGAGAGAGAGAAGTAGAGATGGAAGAGAAAGAGATAAGGTGGTATGGGGTTTTGTTGATCATAAACGAAAACGGTTTTAAATGGTTATGGTAGTTCGAAGATAAGGGTAGTAAAACAAATGGGTTTTCGGTTTGTACAAGAAGTAGAAATCTTCAAGTAATAAATGATAAAGTGGTTCGTTGGGTTTTGTATTTGAAGGTGATGATGTTAGTCGGAGTGGCGGTTTGTGTCGTGAAGATTGATGGTTGTCGGGTGATGGAAGTTTGTAGAGAGGATGGTGGTTTGCGGATGGTTGAAGAAAGAAGTTACACTATGGGTGAAGTGATGATCCAGCTTATATTCTCATGTACTCACCTCATATCTATATATCAATATCAATATATATATTTATAACATGTGATATATGACTAAAGTAAATTAATTATTATAATAATAATAACAGACACAGTGCATGCAAAGATTTCAATAATTAAACAGTTAAGCAGCCGATTAATTTGTACAATTGTGCCGACAGTTTTCCCACACAGTGTTATATCGTGTCCATTGCTAAACAGTTAATGTATAAAAGTGTTCCTAAAAATCCCAAAATTTTAGATTAAGCATATTAAATTATTTCACTCATTACCTGTTTGAAACCTGATCAAAAATGTTCGAAAATTATTTATTTTATGTTCCAATTTATATGTACGGAGTACTAATATTTAAACTTAAAAAGGTAAAAATATTTTTAACAAATCTAAAATCTTCGTAATCACTTTACACTCCAACTTTTATTTTAATCATTCATGAACATGTACTATATTTATATTAAAACTAACAAAACGTCAACCGAGTGTTACTGACGTTACTAATTGAGCTCGAAATCATTTATTCTTAATATATTTTCTTTCTATATATAAACAGTTTTAAGATAGCAAACAAATATATTATATTTTTTTTAAACAATTAGATTTAATATAACTATATATATTTACAAGTAATATTTATTTACTTAATTATATATATATATATATATATATATATATATATATATATATATATATATATATATATATATATATATATATATATATATATTTATAAATATAGTTCTCATTACATCGCATATTATTTTACATATTTATTTTCTAAAATTAAATCATATATTATATCAAATAATATTTCAAATTATTATTATATATATACATATTTAAATATATATGTATCTATTTACAAATAGTTGTTCGTGAATTGTCGGAAACAGTCGAAGGTCAATTGAATATATGAATCAGTTCAAAATTTTTGAGACTCAACCTTACAGACTTTGCTTATTGTGTCAAGAATATTAAATCGTATCGAGAGTTTGGTTTAAAATTAGTCGAAATTTTCCGGGTCGTGACAGTACCTACCCGTTAAAGAAATTTCGTCCTGAAATTTGATCGAGGTCGTCATGGCTAACGCTATAAATGTTTTCATGACTCATATGAGCTGATAAATAGAGTTTTATCATTATTGATTAATATGGATAAAATGATTTGATCATGTGAAGCGTACGAGTGAAGCTATCACAAAAGAGTGAAAAGTTTCGTCTTAACTTTTAACGTAATCATGGTGGATTTTCGGAATTCAAGGAATTTAAGGAAATCTTATAATCAGATGAAAATGAAATCGCACGATTTATTAGCAAACTATTGGAATTACGGAAGAGCAGAAATATCAAGGAAATATTTCCGTGATATGCTTAGAGATTAAGTAGAATGAAAGAGTTGTGTGACATGGCACATGATGATGGTATGATATACTGTGAACCATCATAATGTTTCATTAGAAATTCAGCATGACCTACTGTAATATAATCACGTTGGCCAAGCGCATTATATTATACTAACTCATGCTTCAATTCCCAACACTACTCCAGAAACATTCATAATTCATACTTAGGTTTTATAGAAATTTCCAACATAATGTAATACAGAAAACACGAAGAGGTAGATAATTTCGGACAAGAATATTTATGAAAATATCCTCAGAAATATCGAAGATATTTATGATGATATTTTGGGATTTCTAAGTTCGATGGTTGATGAAGAAAGATTTTCCGCAAGATTTTAACATGACTTCGGAGCAGGATATTCTCTAAAGATTTCATCGGATCCAGAATTACCTGGATTCTTTGAATATAGGGTTTAGTCCTTGTATTTATCCTTGGTCTCCTTCATGGTGTGCTCAATCCAATTTTCAGTACCAAATTTTCTATCGAGCGTTCCTAACACTTCCTTCTTTATCATCAACTTTTGGCCATTAAGACCATCTACAACATGCTGCTTCGTCAGCATTTTCAAAGGTAACGGATCTGGGTCATCGGTTATCAAATCGAGGTGGTTTCAGGAGAATTGTGTTTTTAGATGATTAAACGCTGATTGTAATATGGTGGAATATAAAAGGTTCTCGGGTAATAATAAATAAGCACGTATATATTCCGAGGTTATAATAAGGTTGTTTTGAACGAAAAGTCGAAATCAACTTACTGGAGCTGTGACAAAATTGGCTAATTTGGAAAGGAATGGCAAAGTTATTTTGGGTAATAAATACGCCAAAGGAGCTAGCACAGATATGTGTTAAACGTTTACTCAGTTTTCGAGAGTTTTTCAGGTGCATAACTATATGCATCAATATTTTCTTCTGTAGATGAAGTACGGTTGGTTCATCCTCTCGATTGAGATGTTTTCAAGAATTATGAAAGGTTTGAACGCAGATTGTAATTGCCAAGATACAAAAGATTCTTTAAGATGAAATCAAGTGGCAAACTTGAAGAATTGTTTAGTTTCATATGTTATAATCAATATTTTAATTCATTTTAATTGTCCAAAGTTAGCAGTCCAATAGTCCAATTGTCCAATTGTCCAATATATTCATATATAATTTAATATTCGAATTAATTAATACGTATCGTGACCCGTGTATTGGTCTCAGTATTGATCACAACTCAAACCATATATTGAAGGTATTTCATATGCCCGAGAGACATAATAAATTAATGTGGCCAATATGTTATGATCCAAGTCGGGTCATACCCAATAACAAGCCATCAACACCTTTTATGTATTTATTTTAACGATTGGATCTTTAAAATTAATACTCGACACTTGAACTTTAGAAATTGGTTTTCTAAAGATAAAAATGCTTGAAATAATTATTTGGATAATTATAACTACAAGTTTAATTCTTTATATGATTAAACTTATATGTGTGTTATAATTTTATAAAATGGTTTATAAAATTAAATAAATGTGCAAGTAACAAATATATCTTTATAAGTGGTTTATAAAGTTAAGATGTGCATGTATCATATAAAATAATGCAAGACTTATTTTATAAAAGATATAACTTTGTGCAAGTATTAAGTGAACTAGCAAGTATTTAACAAAAAAAAAATAAAAAAAAAGGGGGTGGGGTGGCGGTTTTGTGGTTCCAAGAAACCCACCCCATGCTTGCTTGATTCTTGTAAATGCACTTAAAGTAGATGCATGCAATACACACTACACAACACACATCATTTACTTGCATTTTTCAAAATCAAAAACTCTCTCCATCTATCCATCTTGGCCGATTTTTAAGGGAGGAAGAAAGGGTTCTTCAAGCTTGATTTTGCTAGTTATTTGGTGTCCAAATCCTAACCAAGTTATAGGGTGTTGATTTGCAAAAGGCTTGTGGGTATTTCAAACTTGAGACTTCAAATTAGAAGTTGCTTTCATCATCATCTTCTTCATCTTCATAACCTCCTAATTTGGAGTAGGTACATCCTTTAAACTAGCTTCTATTTACATTTTAGTATATTGTACAAGACTAGATCTATGAAATGGAATACATTTTAAAAGGTTAAATTTTACATGTTCTTAAGATGGAAATTGCTTCCGCTTACTCTATATATACACACGAATCTATATACATACAAATTTGGTTTTGTGACTTTGTTTACATGTGGTATTCCATCAATGGTATCTAGAGCCAAAGTCTTGTTAATATGCTTCTTGTTTTTGGCTTGTAAACTCATTTATTTTACAATCTACCAACATGCATGAAAGTAGAATGGAAAAATCATGAGTTTTGATGGGTGTGGTGGTTTGGCCGAATTATTGGGGTCCCAAAAGTGGGTTTGGGATTTCAAGTTTTGCCAAGATTTGTTGTTATGTTATTGTTCACAATCGAGCCAAGACCGTGTGTTTATTTGGTTGAATGATTTGGTTATTATTCATGGTTGTAATATTCATTCATTTGGTTTGTATTAATTTGTAATAATTTTGTAATTTTGGTGTGTAAGAAGTTGTAATTAATCTTGTTATTTTTCATGTAATTTATTCTATTTGTTTGTAAAAATAGAATAGGTTGTTATTTCATTTTCTAGAAAAATTGTATTAGGATATAATTTTGTAAAAGAAAATGAAGATTCAAGAAGAAGAACACAAGATGGAGCTTATGAAGTTACAAGATTAAGTGGGAGATTTTGTATAAAATCTCTTACTTTTGTTAACCCTTAAAGGTGACATTTGTTTTTTTGGCTAAAAAAATGTCCACCAAAATGGCTCTCGATTGTGAACATTTTGTTATGCATGTTTGTGTATGTTTGTATGTTTGGTTGCTACAAGATTATCACATGTTAACAACTTGCTTAATACATTATAAATGGTTATAATAAAACATAACAAAATGACACTAATAATTGGTTATTAGACCTAAATAAAATGGTTTATTTAAAAGGTAGCAATTGGCTTATAACTAGTAATTGGTTTTACTAAAAGGACATGAAAATAGGTTTTTCATAAGATACTACACACCAAATGCATGTTGGTGTATAGCACTTTGTTTTCTAAAACTAGAATGTAGAAAACTTATAATCCCTTTAACTAAAACAAGGTAAACAAGTTAAACGCCATCCTTTTGTGAAAACACTTAGACATATTAAGAAACTCTTGACGGGATAAAGGTTACCTAACCGTCATGAGCGGACTAATATGAATAAGGTAAATTTCGCACACTAGTGGGATAAAGGTCACCTAACCACTTGTTTGTTAAATTTACATGTCTACACAAGTAGGACGACTTAATTTGGGAATCATGAACTTAGGGTCACCGAAGCATGAGGAACAAATAGGCGTTGATGGGATTAATATGCCATGCAAAAGGATTGCATGATCCCATAACTTAGAAGTTGCAAAAGGATTGCAATTGTCATTATGACTACCTAGCTAAATCAAATGACGGGATAAAGGTCACCTAACCGAAATTTGATTTACCGTTGGATTCTAATATTTAATAAAACAAATTAAAAGGGTATTGTTTATTGAATTTAAAATCGATACTTAAAAGGACTTTGTTGAATTTTGTAGATGGCCGCTAATAACAACAACAACATGCAAAACGCACCACTTAACATGAACAACCTATCATTAAGGTCTCTCTTAGAGAAAGACAAACTCAACCATACAAACTTTATGGATTGGTTCCGCAATCTTTGGATTGTCCTCAAACAAGAGGATAAAGCGTATGTACTTGAGGACCCCATTCCCGATCAACCGGATGAGAATGATGTGGAGGCAATGGCCTCTTACGATAAGTATTGCCACGACTCCCTTCAAGTCTCATGCCTAATGTTGGGACTATGATTCCCGAACTCCAGAAGGATTTCGAGCATCATAGTGCATACGACATGATAACGCAATTGAAGGAGATGTTCCTTCAACAAGCGCGTGTCGAGCATTTCGAGACATTTCGGGCGCTACATGCTTGTCGTATGGACGATACCCAATCGGTTTCATCTTATGTGCTTAAGATGAAGAGCCTTATTGATCGTGCTAACCGCCTTAACCTAAACATATCAAATGAGTTAGCCACCGATCTTATCCTTAACTCCCTATCAAAAAGGTTTGATCAATTTGTAATTAATTACAATATGAATGGGATGGATAAGAGCATAGGTGAGCTTCATGGTATGCTTAGAACGGCGGAAACTAGCATGGGTAAAAGGGCTTTACCCGTGTTAGCAATCGATCAAGGTGGGTCCAAAGGTAACACCTCTAAGCCAAAGGTGGCTAAGAGAAAAGGACCCGCCTATCAAGGCAAAGGGAAGGGGAAGATGGTTACTCCAACCATCAACAAGGCTAAGAAGCAAAAGGTAGCCGAGAAGGCAAACCCCAAAGAAGACCCATGTTTCGGTTGTGGTGAGATGGGTCATTGGAAACAAAACTGTCCGGTCTATCTTAAGGAGTTGAAGGACAAGAGGGATGCAGGGCAAACCTCAGGTAATATATATATGGTATATATTGAGCTTAATATTACTTCTTCTAATACATGGGTATTAGACACGGGATGTGGAACTCATATTTGCAATTCTTTGCAGGGGTTCAAAAGAAGTGATCATAAGGCGTGAACATCAAGTCTCTATATGGGCAATGGTGCAAAGGTGCATGTTAAAGCTCAAGGAGATTTTATTTTGAAGCTTCCAAGCGGATTGGAACTTATTTTAGAAAATGTTTTGTATGCTCCGGATTTGTGTAGAAACATTATTTCTATTTCTCGCTTAAAACAATGTGGTTACATTGTTAATTTTATTGATGATGATATTCATGTTTCTAAAGATAATGTATTCTATTTCAAGGCTTCGCCTTCAAATGGAATTTATGAATTGGTTCATGATGATGCATCATCGAGCTCTATATACCATACTAGCACCAAGAAACTCAAAAAGGATTTGAGTGATTCCTATTTATGGCATTGTCGCCTTGGTCACATAAACAAGAACCGAATGCATACACTTCAAAAGAATGGACTTTTGAAATCAAATGAGATGGACTCGTTTGATGTATGTGAATCTTGTTTACAAGGCAAGATGACTAAAGCACCTTTCAAAGGGACCTATGAAAGGGCTAAGGACTTATTGGGATTAATACATTCGGATGTATGTGGACCCTTTATGCCCATAGCTAGGAATGGTGAAAGATACTTCGTTACTTTCATTGATGACTTCAGTCGTTTTGGATATGTCTACTTGTTAAGACATAAGGACAAAACTTTTGAAGCATTCAAAGAATATCAAAGCGAAGTACAAAATCAACTCAATAAGACAATCAAGGTACTTCGTACCGATAGAGGAGGTGAATACCTAAGCGATGCTTTCCAAGATCATCTTAGAAGTTGTGGGATTATCTCGCAACTTATTCCATCCGGGACACCACAACTTAATGGTGTGTCCGAAAGGAGGAACCGAACCCTAATGGATATGGTTCGATCTATGATGGCTAGAAGCTCGTTACCTCTATCATTTTGGGGTTATTGTCTATGCTCTGCGGCTCGTATTTTAAATATGGCCCCAACCAAGAAAGTGGAACGAACTCCTCATGAGATGTGGTTTGGAAAACCTCCTTCTCTTTCATACTTGAAAGTATGGGGATGTGAAGCTTATCCTAAGCGATATGTAGCTAATAAGCTAAATGCTCGATCCACAAAGTGTATCTTCATAGGATATCCCAAATATGACATGGGGTATTACTTCTATGATCCATCCGAGCAAACGGTATTTGTTGCTCGGAAAGTGGAATTCCTTGAAACCAAGTTCCTTATGGAAGGTGATGGTGAAAGGAAGATAGATCTTGTAGAGGTACAAGATCAAGCTGATGATGCACAATTGGTTGGCACTAGCACTCAACATGAGGATGTTGAAAATGATCAAGTGGATGATCAAAGTACACAAGACGTTCGAAGATCTAGTAGGATTAGTAATCCTCCTGAGAGATATGGTTTTCTCGTGGATGGTTGCTATACGGTTGATTTGGATGAACCGACAAACTACAAAGATGCTTTATCAAGGATTGATAAAGATAAATGGCAGGAAGCCATGAACGCCGAGATGCAATCCATGTATGAAAACCAAGTTTGGGAACTTGTTGTGCAACCTCCTAGCTCCAAGCTAATTGATTGCAAATGGCTTTTCAAGAAGAAAACCGACATACATGGAAACTTGGATACATACAAAGCTAGACTTGTAGCAAAAGGTTTCACTCAAACTCAAGGGGTTGATTATGATGAAACTTTCTCGCCAGTGGCAATGCTAAAGTCTATTAGGATATTATTTGCCATCGCTGCTCATTATGATTACGAAATTTGGCAAATGGATGTCAAAACCGCTTTCCTAAATGGATATCTTGAGGAAGATGTCTATATGGTACAGCCCGAAGGTTTTGTTGATCCGAAAAATCCTAAAAAGGTATGCAAGTTAAAGAAATCAATCTATGGATTGAAACAAGCATCTAGAATGTGGAATCATCGTTTCAATGAAGAGGCAAAGAAATTTGGCTTCATCAAAAATGGTGATGAAGCTTGTGTATACAAGAAGGCTAGTGGGAGCTCTATAATGTTCCTTGTGCTATATGTGGATGATATATTATTATTTGGGAATGATATTACCACAATGCAAGAAGTCAAAACTTGGCTAAAGAGTTGCTTCTCCATTAAGGATCTTGGAGAAGCACAATACATATTGGGGATAGGGATCTATAGGAATAGATCCAAGAGATTGATAGGTTTAAGTCAAAGTATATACATTGATAAAATCTTGAAAAGGTTCAAGATGGAAAACTCTAAGAAAGGTTTGGTACCTATTCAAAGAGGAACCGTTCTCAGTTCATCTCAGTGTCCTACCACAAAAGATGAACAAGAGAGAATGAAGAAAGTCCCATACGCATCTGCTATTGGGTCTATCATGTATGCAATGATATGTACTAGACCGGATGTGTCATGCGCTCTAAGCTTGACAAGTAGATACCAGAACAACCCAGGAAACAGTCATTGGATTGCTGTTAAAAGTATATTGAAATACCTTAGGAGAACTAAGGATATATTTCTAATATATGGGTCTGGTGAGGAGGAACTCGCTGTAAAGGGTTACGTGGACGCGAGTTTCCAAACTGATCGAGATGATTCTCGATCACAATCCGGTTATGTCTTCATGTTAAATGGTGGTGCAGTCTCTTGGAAGAGCTCAAAACAGGAAGTTGTTGCGTTATCCACTACAGAGTCGGAGTATATTGCCGCCTCATTGGCAGCTCAGGAAGCTGCATGGATGAAGAAATTCATCGACAACTTAGGAGTGGTCCCTTCCATTCAGGACCCTCTTGAGATCTTTTGTGACAACGAGGGTGCGATTGCTCAAATCAAGGAACCTCGTGCCCATCAAAAGACTCGTCACATTGAGCGGAGATTCAACTACATCAGGGATGAGGTTGAAAAGGGAAAGATATGTATTCACAAAGTTCACACAGATCAAAATGTTGCGGATCCACTCACGAAGCTTTTACATGGGCCAAAACATGAGGGACATGTTTGTGCATTAGGGCTTCGATATTCTAGTGATTGGAATTGATCTGTTTTATGTATTGTAACGGAATGAATTAGTTCAAACTCATTAATATAATTATGGTATTAATTTAATTATGAGTCATGTTCCAATTTTGCATATTTTATCCATGAATAAACTATTATTCTAGATTCCGTAGTTGATCACATTTGTGGGAACAAGTGTGAGGTCTAGACTATTATGAACTTGGATTGGTTAACATTCAAATGGTGAATGTGGGGCAAGGTTACAACCAAGGTTCATAGATATTTGTGGGACACAAATATTGGAAGACCCGCTCTCAAGATTTACTATATGGAGCCTTTGTGGTTGATCACATGTAATCTTGAGTAAAGGAGAATATCATTATATCCTCTGACCTGAGACACATATTGGGTTCAGATATTCACCAAATATTGTGCCTTGATTCTTTCCTTCGCTATTCTGAAATATGGTAGTACATAAGGGAGGCTTCAGGTATGGTACAAGGTATAGTGTCTAGGACGTATGCAGTCAAGATGGAATTTGTCCCTCTTATTTGTTGAGAGTCGGATGTCTAAGGCCTGATAAAGTTAAATCTATAAGAGAGTGATCATTCTATGTCTCTTGGATTTAACAAGACATCTAGGACAAAAGGATATATATTGAAAGATTCACCCAATCATATTTGAGATGGGAACTCGAAAGGGATGATGTTATTGAATGGCACCAAGTCATAACACATTGGGGGTGATGGACGGTCGTTAGGTGGTATCCGTCACTTGCATTAATTCCTTATGTTTCTCGTGCAAGTGGGAGATTGAAGGTATTTCATATGCCCGAGAGACATAATAAATTAATGTGGCCAATATGTTATGATCCAAGTCGGGTCATACCCAATAACAAGCCATCAACACCTTTTATGTATTTATTTTAACGATTGGATCTTTAAAATTAATACTCGACACTTGAACTTTAGAAATTGGTTTTCTAAAGATAAAAATGCTTGAAATAATTATTTGGATAATTATAACTACAAGTTTAATTCTTTATATGATTAAACTTATATGTGTGTTATAATTTTATAAAATGGTTTATAAAATTAAATAAATGTGCAAGTAACAAATATATCTTTATAAGTGGTTTATAAAGTTAAGATGTGCATGTATCATATAAAATAATGCAAGACTTATTTTATAAAAGATATAACTTTGTGCAAGTATTAAGTGAACTAGCAAGTATTTAACAAAAAAAAATAAAAAAAAAGGGTGGGGTGGCGGTTTTGTGGTTCCAAGAAACCCACCCCATGCTTGCTTGATTCTTGTAAATGCACTTAAAGTAGATGCATGCAATACACACTACACAACACACATCATTTACTTGCATTTTTCAAAATCAAAAACTCTCTCCATCTATCCATCTTGGCCGATTTTTAAGGGAGGAAGAAAGGGTTCTTCAAGCTTGATTTTGCTAGTTATTTGGTGTCCAAATCCTAACCAAGTTATAGGGTGTTGATTTGCAAAAGGCTTGTGGGTATTTCAAACTTGAGACTTCAAATTAGAAGTTGCTTTCATCATCATCTTCTTCATCTTCATAACCTCCTAATTTGGAGTAGGTACATCCTTTAAACTAGCTTCTATTTACATTTTAGTATATTGTACAAGACTAGATCTATGAAATGGAATACATTTTAAAAGGTTAAATTTCACATGTTCTTAAGATGGAAATTGCTTCCGCTTACTCTATATATACACACGAATCTATATACATACAAATTTGGTTTTGTGACTTTGTTTACATGTGGTATTCCATCATATATATATTTTGGAATCAACCTCAACCCTATATAGCCAACTCCAACATTCACATATAGAGTGTCTATGGTTGTTCCGAAATACATATATAGATGGGTCGATATGATAGGTCGAAACCTTGTATACGTGTCCCATTTTAAAGTGCGTAAAAGTAAATAACAGAAATTAAATGACGATAAATAAAATTGCGAGAATGTAAATTGCGAGAATGTAAATTGCGATAATTAAATTGCGGTAAATAAAATATAACCAGTTAGCTAGGAACAGTTAGCTAGGAACAGTTAGCATGAATTCTTAACAAAATTCTTTATAATTAATTTGTTTGTTTCTAACAAATTTTACTTTGTCCGATGTTTTCTTCATTATGCCACTTGTTGGATTTTGATAGGTCAAAATCCAAATATGAAATTGAACGAAAATGGATTCTGTGGTGAACGGATACGTATATCGGTGGTTGTATGTAGGATAGTAAATGACCGTTAAATCAGATTTGAAGAATGTACAGTGTAACTTATTAATGTGAAATCTAAATATTCCTCGGGTATTACCTACCCGTTAAAATATTTTCATCATTAACAGTTTGTACGAAAGAATTTTTAATCACAATCTTTATGAAAATATATATACATATATATTTTCTTCAGATGTAATTATAGATTTAATGAGTTAATATGATATTAAACTCATTTGATTTACAGTTAGAACTAGAATACATAATCTCTAAAACTTTAGAAATTACATAATTGTCATGTAGAACAAAGGTAATTGATATAGAACGATATGTAGAACAAAGGTAGTCGGTGTAGAACGATACGTAGAACGAAAATTCTGCTCGAGACACAGAATGAGATGTTGAGGCATGTGAGGTTGAAACTTGGGTTGTTGGTAGTACTGGTGTTGATGTTGGTGGTACTGTTGGTGCTGGTGATGTTGTTGGAGCTGGTAGGTTTTGCACCATATTTTCCAAAACTACAACTCGAGCGCGAAGTTCGTTGACTTCTTCTATTATTCGGGGATGATTGTCGGTTGGAACGAGCGGATAAATAAGGTTTAGAATTTTGAGATAGAATATAATCATGACGAGATATTCAGGAAATGAGGGTGAAAATGATGTTTCAGACTGGTTCGCCGGTAAGTGCTTCAAGTTCTTCGCCAAAAGGTGAATTCGGTTGGTGGAAAGGATCACCTTCTTCTTGTCTCCATTGGTTAAGTCGACTATGAACTCATCAGATGAATTGGGGATGGCTGATTGGTTGATTCATTCTGGTGACGCTGCTTCCAAAGCTTAGGTAGACATCCATATTGGAATAGTTGTCGGAATTCGAGGAATTTGAACTAGTGGTGAGTTTCATTTGGTACGGTTAGATAAAGGGTTTTCGATATGAAATGAATTTCGGATGTCGGATGATATTCTATCTATATAGTATATGAAGCGACCCGTCCAAATCCATCTGGACGAATACATTACATTTGGTTACATCGCGAGGTACTTGACCTCTACATGATACATTTTACAAACATTGCATTCATTTTAAAAGACAAATTTTCATTTACATCGAAAGTTGACGGCATGCATACCATTTCATAATATATCCAACTATAATTGACTTAATAATAATCTTGATGAACTCAACGACTCGAATGCAACGTCTTTTGAAATATGTCATGAATGACTCCAAGTAATATCTTTAAAATGAGCAAATGCACAGCGGAAGATTTCTTTCAACCTGAGAATAAACATGCTTTCAAGTGTCAACCAAAAGGTTGGTGAGTTCATTAATTTATCATAAATAATCATTTCATAATTTTAATAGACCACAAGATTTCATATTTCTCATAAACATACGTCCCATGCATAGAGACAAAAATCATTCATATGGATTAAACACCTGGTAACCGACATTCACAATATGCATATAGGAATATCCCCATCATTTCGGGATCCTCCTTCGGACATGATATAAATTTCGAAGTACTAAAGCATCCGGTACTTTGGATGGGGCTTGTTGGGCCCGATAGATCTATCTTTAGAGTTCGCATCAATTAGGGGGTCTGTTCCCTAATTCTAAGATTACCAGACTAAAAAGGGGCATATTCGATTTAATAATCCAGCCATAGAATGTAATTTTAGATACTTGTGTCTATTTCGTAAAACAGTTATAAAAGCAGCGCATGTATTCTCAGCCCAAAAATATAAAGGGTAAAAAGGCAAATGAAACTCACCATACTGTATTTTGTAGTAAAAATACATACGATTATATTGAATAACTGAACAATGCAGGGTTGGCCTCGGATTCACGAACCTATATCATTTGTATATTCATTAATATATATAATTGTAATCGAATAAATATATTTATTATTATTAGTGATATAATGTTTATATTAATAACTTATATATATATATATATATATATATATATATATATATATATATATATATATATCATTATTAAATGTATTCATTTTGTATATAGAAATATTAGTATAATTAGGTTATGTATATTACATATGTTATTATATATATATATATATATATATATATATATATATATATATATATATATATATATATATATATATATATCATTTACTTGTGAAACTAGTAATTATTATAATGCTTAAATGATATTTGTCATGGAAAAATATTAATTTTGGTAATACTTAATATTATTAATAATGATAGTAATGATATTAAAATTTCAAATATGTTAATAATACAAATAGAAATGATACTAATACTAATATTAATAAAAATAATAATAAATTTTATTATTTTCATAATAACTCTAATAATAGGAATTATTTTCATTATAATAATAATAAATGATAAGTTTTATCTTAATACTTATATTTGTAATAATAATAATTATAGTTATAACACTAATGATAATTATAATAATGATAATCTTAATATTAGTAATACTAATAATAATAATAACAATAATAATAACACTTATAATGATACTAGTAGTAAAATCGACGATAATACTAATATAGTTGTGACAATAATAATTTTTATCAACAACAATGCTAATAACGTTAATACTAATATTATTATTAATAATAATACTTACAATAATAATAATGATAATAAAGATACTAATACTTAATACTTAATAATAATAATAATAATATTAATAATTATAATCGTAATCATTATCATAATCATAATCATAATCATAATCATAATCATAATCATAATCATAATCATAATCATAATCATAATAATAAGTGTTACTTAATACTTGTAATAATAATAATAACATTAATAAGAATAATAATAATAATAATAATAATAATAATAATAATAATAATAATAATAATAATAATAATAATAATAATAATAATAATAATAATAATAATAATAATAATAGAAATAATAACAACAATGTTAATAATAAGTGTTACTTAATATTTGTAATAATAATAATAACACTAATAAGAATAATATTAATAATAATAATAATAATAATAATAATAATAATAATAATAATAATAATAATAATAATAATAATAATAATAATAATAATAATAATAATAATAATAATAATAATAATAATAATAATAGAAATAATAACAACAATGTTATAACTTTGTAGCATTAAAAAGACTTAAGGTGCCCGAGACGAGACTCGAACCCGTGACCTCCCGCTTATGTGCCAACACTCTAAACCCATACGCCATATCTATTTTTCTGTTATTTTATGAACACAATTTATATGTAACTCGTTTAATATGGTGTCCAGTTCTTCATCCTCTTCACATATCCAGTCGACTCAAGACCCAACCCAAATCAACACTAATAATGCTCTAACTAACAGACTTTTGGTTCACTCCTATAAACCGAAGTATTTGGTGTTACTCGATTTATTTAACAGAAAAACAAAATAGAATAAAAAGAAAAAAAATTGTTGCTGTGTTCTTCACAGACCCAAACATCGATTTTAAGATTTATAAGGTTATAGACCCCGACTCCTACACGAAACATGTTCCAAATAACTCTTAGAAACTTTCTATACCTTCAATTGAGACAAAAACATAATCACAGCCTCGAATTTGATCAAGGAATAACCGTTTGACTTTTGAAATCAAAGATTTGACTCAAAAATTCGTACTCGTTTGAAAGACTTGGGAATTGAAACTTTACAGAAAGTTTAAACATGAAATTCCTAACAGAACTACGTTTATAGATTTTGAAATGCAATTCGTATTCGAGTTTTTGATAAAAAGTTTCAAGAACAGGGGGAAAGAACGGGTTTGTTCTTTTTGACTTCTGTTTTCTTTTTAATTACAGCAGCTAGTAGCTTTGTATACACGATAACAATGATCTTAATTTAATAGTTGAAGCAGTATCATGATTTGATCAATAATTGTTTGATTGTGGTAAAATAGTCGATGTGAATGAGACGTAAAACAGAATGGGGAGAAAACAAATTAGATCCTGTTACTGATTCCCAATCAACTTTGTTTTATACCTGATTGGAGGTCGAAAAATAACAAAAATGAGACAGGAAAACTAATCTAGTATCGCTCGATAGCTAAGTTTAATAGAATTTTATTCTTTATGTATATTTTCCTATTATTTACTAAAATAAAAATACTGCTTTTTATATATATATTAGTATATTTATGTATATATATATATATATATATATATATATATATATATATATATATAATATAAAATGTATATCTGTTATATGCATATCTATATATACTTTCATACATCAGTATTTGTTTTTATGTATACCGTACGTATGATCTTATCTTGTTATTATTAATAACTTATAATTATATTAATAATAATAATAAAAATAATAATGATAATAAAAATAATTTTTTTTTTAACTATAAAAATGATAAATATAATATTATTCAGGATAATAATTTGTATTATTTATTATAATAATGATAACTATAATAAATATAAAGATTTCTAATGATACTGATAATAGTAACTAAATAATAATACTTATCCATATAATCCTATATATATTTATATAGATCCATTTTAAATTATACTTAATTACTTTATATTTTATTTTACATATTAGATTCTAACGTTTATATTTTATAATTTCAACTTATTATATATACTTACTTTTATATTTATTTATTTAATTAAATACATAATTAATTACATCCAATTGTTCGTGAATCGTCGGGACTGCTCAAAGTCAAATGCATTCATGAAAATAGTTCAAACATTATGAGACTCAGTTTAATAGACTTTGCTTATCGTGTCGAAATCACATAAGATTTAGTTTAAATTTGGTCGGAAATTCCCGGGTCATCACTGTACCTACCCGTTAAAGAAATTTCGTCCTGAAATTTGAGTGTGGTGGTCATGGCTAAAAATAAAAATATTTTCATGACGAATATGAGTTGATAAATTGAGTTTTATCATCATTGAGTAATATGGATAAAAATAATTCGATTATTCGAAGAGTACGAATGAAGCTATCACCAAAGAGTGAAATAGGAAAGTAAAGATTCATCTTAACTTTTGACAGAGTCAGGGTTGAATTCCGGAATTTAAGGGATTTAAAGAAAATCTTCGAAATATGAGAGATTTGATTCTTCGACGAATAAGGAGATTAAAATATCTATAATTAAATACGGTGATCTGCCTCGATTACCCTGTCTGATATTTTCATTATAAATTAAGCTCTTTTGTTCCATTATTCTCACCATTCCTATACTTCCTTTCTTAGTTCATACATCCAAAAGATTGTGAAAATGCTTAATCCTGTTCTAATCCTTGATATTTTTCTAATTATCATTTCTGTTATCCTTCTTTTTAATCTTCACCAGAAAAATCTGTTTACTTCTACTCTTACCTTGGGGTGATACTATTCTTGATTCTACCGTGTCTTTATATTGCTATTCGTATTAATATCCATGGTTTGTAACCTCCGTATTGTTATTGGGCTTTATATTTTCTCTTATATTTTAGAGTCTCTACTTCCGTCTTATATAATCATCGTCATTCACAGTTAATACTCCCCCTATTTGCTGCGATTTATACTCCAATTTCTATCTCGGAGCGTTGTCTCTTCGTTTCTTCTTCTTGCGATTGGGCATCTCTTGTAATGGTCCAGAATTTGCAGATACAAGTTTCAGAATGAACATTGTTAATGTCCTAAGAAAGAAACGGTAATAGCACAATTTCACTTGTCTTATTACCAAAATTCGAGGAAAGATAGGACTATCAAGAAAAATATGTTCTTGATATATTTATAGATTAGACAGAACGTAAGAGTCGTGTAACATAGCACATGATGACGTTATGATCTGTGAATCATCACATTCCATTAGAAACTCAGCATGACTTACTATAATATAATCACGTTGATCAAGTGTCATTATATTATATTAACTCATGCTTCAGTTCCCAACACTACTTTAATAACATCCATATTTTAAGCTCGAAAGTTTACAGAATATAGAAACTAACAGTTTCTATATGGTGTAACACTGATAGCACGAAGAGATTAATGATTTCATATAAGATTAGTTATGAAAATATATTCAGTAATATTGTGACGACCCGGAAATTTCCGACCAAATTTAAACTTTAATCTTTATTTATATTATTCTGACACGATAAGCAAAGTTTGTTAAGTTAAATCTCAAGAATTTTAAACTGTGTTCATACATTCATTATATCCTCGACCAAATTCTGACGATTCACGAACCGTTATATATAAATAGATATGTATATGTATATATATATTATAACTTGAGAATATTAATAAAGTATTAAACGTATAATACTTTACACGAACGTATTTGTTTCAATATGATTTTCGACGAAATTAAAAGAATATATTAAATGATTGAATTATCAAAAACATTGAATTATGATTACAAGTCTCTGTTGAGAGGTCCACTATGATTTGAGAAAATCTATTCCTCTTAACGATATTCAGAATAATTTGTAAAGCTATTTATAAATAAAAACAAAAAATGTCATTTACGAAAGTTAGACAAAAGTTAGTGGAGAATTGGTTTCCATAATATTCTATTAATCTATTTTCAAACGTACAAAGATGTTTTCAGTTTAAAAAGAACTTTATTATTAAAACGTATATAACTTTTATAAATATCTAGAATCACTTTTGACAACTCATTACTTAACCAGTATAATAAATATAACGATATTTATATTTTATTTCATTAAATATATATAACGATTTAAATTAGTATTATATATATTTTTACGCGTGTTATACATACATAGTTTTTATACTTTTACTATACTTTAACTTTACCTTTACTTTACTTTTACTTTACTTTAATTTTAATAATTCACTTTATTAATTCATACTTTAATAATTCACTTTAATAATTTATACTTTAATAATTCACTTTAATAATTCATACTTTAATAATTTACTTTAATAATTCATACTTTAATAATTCACTTTAATAATTCATACTTTAATAATTCACTTTAATAATTCATACTTTAATATTTCAAAAATCTATTATAAATAGAATTCAATAGGTTTCATTATTTCATAGAAACTTGAAAATATATTTCTCTAAACTCTCTCAATCGATTTATATATATATATATATATATATATATATATATATATATATTTGCTTTGTATTATTTCAAGATATTATTAGTATACATAAAATATTACGACGGAGTGCTGTCCGAGTGATTTCAAAATAGTTTTTTTGAATGAGTCGAAACTAAGGAAATTATGGGTTATAGCTATGGAGGTGATGGGTATGGTTCATGGTTATGCTCGTGAGGTCAATCTAGTGTTTATCATCTCCGTTGCGTCTACGTACTTTCCTGCAATATTAAATCTCAATATTGATACGTTCGTGAATCCGAGGCCAACCTTGCACTTGTTAAATGACGTTATATGTATTTTTACTACAAAATACAGTATTGTGAGTTTCATTACTCCCTTTTTATATATATTTTTGGGCTGAGAATACATGCGCTGTTTTATAAATGTTTTACGAAATAGGCACAAGTACTAAAACTAATTCTATGTGGGTTTAAACCAGAAATATACCCTTAGCTTGGTAACATTAAACTACTTGTCTATGTACGGTAGGCGCGAATCCTAAAGATAGATCTATTGGGCCTGACAAACCCCATCCTGACTATGGGATGCTTTAGTACTTCGAGGTTATTTTAAACACACCTAATCTGGTGTACTTCAGAGGGTAAAACATGAACGTTAAGGCTTGTTACCAGGTGCCTACAACTTATAGAATACTTTTATACACTTGCGAGTGTACATATATTTATAAACGGAAATTTTGTGGTCTATTAATATATTGAAATGATTGTTATGATAAACCTATGAACTCACCAACCTTTTGGTTGACACTTTAAAGCATGTTTATTCTCAGGTATTAAAGAAATCTTCCGCTGTGCATTAGCTCATTTTAAGGATATTACTTGGAGTCATTCATGGCATATTTTGAAAGACGTTGCATTCGAGTCATTGAGTTCATCAAGATTATTATTAATCCAATTATAGTTTGATGTATTATGAAATGGTGTGCATGCCGTCAACTTTCGTTGTAAAGAAACTTTGTCTTTTAAAAATGAATGCAATATTTGTAAAATGTATCATATAGAGGTCAAATACCTCGCGATGTAATCAACTATTGTGAATCGTTTATAATGTATATGAACGGATCCTTTCAGTTGGTATCAAAGCGGTGGTCTTAGTGAACCAGGTCTGCATTAGTGTGTCTAACTGATAGTCGTTAGGATGCATTAGTGAGTCTGGACTTCGACCGTGTCTGCATTTCAAAAGTTTTGCTCATCATTCTTGTTGGAAATTACCTGCTTATCATTCTTAGTCTAGACACATCTTATTGCATTGATTGCATGAATAGTGTATAGACAAAATTCATATCTTAGCGTATCTGTTACTGTAAACTTTGCCTGACATATTCCGTATATTCCTCCGTAATCTACGAAACCTTTTGCTCTATATAATTAGAATACCACCCGATAGCCGGAAAATCATTTCATATCGAAAAATTCTTTATTCAATCGTACGAAATGGAATTCGTCATTAGTTCAAGTCCCTTGGATTCCGAAATGGAATCCCACTCAAGTTCCGAAAGCAGTGTGACCGGAATGGATCAACCAATTAGTCATCATCTATTCTGGATGAATTGGGGATGGGTTGGTAGCCTCCTTAATCATTGGAGACAAGAAGAAGGTGATCCCTTCCATCCACCACATTGCCCTCTTGGCGAAGAACCTGAAGCACTTACCGACGAACCTATCCGAAACACCATTTTCTCTCTTATTTCTAGAGTATCTCGTCACGATTACATACTACACCAAATTCTAGATTTTATTTATCCGCTCGTCCGAACTGACAATCACCCCGGTGTAATAGAAGAAGTCAACGAGCTTCGCGCTCGGGTAGTGGCTTTGGAGAATATGGTGCAAAGGTTACAAGCACCAGCAGCAGCACCAACAGCATAAACAGTACCACCATCAGCAACACCAACAGTACCATCACCACCACCAACAACAACATCCACATCCCACACCGCAACATCACAATCTGTATCTCAAACATCAACGTCATACGCCCTGTAAATATCCAGGAATATCAACAACAACAACAAACGATGAAGTATTAATTCATAAACTTCATTGAAGAGATATCTCTGCGGCAGTTATGTAATCTCCAAAATCTTAGAGATTATTTAATTCTGACTATAAATCGGATGAGTGAACGGAGATGGTAGAGTAGAAACTTTGATCGAAAATGGTGTACGATTTACAAGCTAGAATTGTTTTACCAACAGCATCAACAGGACCGTAGCATCATTAACACAGTCAGTGCCGTCAGTATCGTCAGAATCAACAGCACCTGTAACATCACAAACTCTGTCAGTTCAAGAATCATTGTGGACATCATTACGAATCAACAACAAATATATTGTATCAACGAGTTATGAAGTATTAACTCATTTCCAATCGAAAGATTTATATGTATATTTTATATGTATAAATTTTTAAACCATAATAAATCTTCCCGTACTAAGCTAATATGTGTGAATCTTAACTACCCAGTTAATTCATATTACAAATATACAATGATGTACGTCCTTCGTCCGCAACTTAACCATCGTTAATTACAATCTCTGTCTCAATTCAATAAAAATCCAATTCATAATAAATCAAGTGTATTATTCGAATATATGTTTGATTTTACACTTTCATCATCGATGTACTCGAAACTTTTCAAATAACATCATTCGTACCTTGCGAAGTTCACAAGAATTTCACGAAAACTAACAAATAACAAAGTAATGATTCATAATTTCAATATTATTGAAGAAATACTTATGCAATTTATAAAGTTTTAGAGATTACTCAATTCTAGTTCCAACCATAAAACAAATGAGTTTAATTTAATATTAACTCATTAAATCTATATTACATCTAAAGAAAATATACACATATATTTTCATAAAGACTGTAATAAACTTCTTTTGTACAAAATATTAATTGTGAAAGTTTTTTTTAACGGGTAGGTAATACCCGAGAGATATATAAATTCACAATTACTATATTATATTTTTCGAAACTGATTCAGCAATCATCAACTATACTCCCTACTTTCACAACAATATCCATTCTTTCATATAAATCAAAACAATCATACTCATTCAAATTCAATTACATATTCTAATTTTGAAATCGCATAATTCAATTCGAAATATAACCAGTATCATCACTCTTAGATTCTTATATCTTTCAAAGCTATACTTTGACTTCAAAACTGTGTTAGAACATCATATGTATTAACGATTACAATATGTGCTCAAACCCTTCGAAATTCCTGAAGACACTTCAACTAAGGAACAATCGAGATGATGATCCAACCACATGTTACCCACAGTTATACACCTGAAAAACTCTCAAAACCCAAGTCATAGTTCGACACGTATCCGTGTTAGACCCTTTGGCATTTACTAGCTAAAATAACTTTTCAATTCCGTTTCAAAATAGACAGTTTTGTCACAGCTCCAACAAGTCAACTTCGACTTCTCAATCAAAACAGTCTTATTATAACCTCGATAGATACGTTGCCCTTTTGCCATCGTTACCGGGGAATCGTTTATATTCGCCACATTAGCAATAAACTTACCAACAACTTCACTGATCTTTGACTTTCCAAAAAAAAAATCATTACAATTATCGAAACCCTATCATATACTCATTCGTACCTTATAACAAGAATTGCCATACCAATTATTGAGAATCAGCAATCAGTATTTTGAAAACTCGCAGCATGTCTACATCAACAATTACATATACACACAACGTCTACTTCTAAGACTTACATTCTTTGAATGAGAAATTTCTGAAAACCACCCTAAACTGCGAACCAGTTCTCGAAATTTTGAAAAATGCTGATGAAGCAGCAAAAACTGTAAACAACCTTAACAGTAAAAAGTTGGATGATAAAGGATAGTATATTGGCAAAGCTCAGAAAAAGAGAAGATTTGGAACTGGAAAAAGGATTGAGCAAAGTATGAAGGAGGCTGTGGACAAATCACAAAGGCTGAACCTGCCTTCAAAGAATCCAAATGATTCAGTACTTGCTGAAGTCATTAACGAATACCTTGCTCTTGACTCTAAACCCCTGCGGACAATATCCTTCATCATCCTCTGATATTAGACATTCTAAGATATCATCGTATCTTTCATTATAAATATCATCCATACTTCTGAAGATATTTTTATAATTATTCATATCTGAAATCATTTACCTCTTCGCGCTATCTGTATTATATCATAAAAGAAACTATTTTAGTTTCTAAATTCTGAAACATTCGAGTTTAAAATATGAATATTCTTGAAGAAGTGTTGGGAGTTGAAGCATGAGTTAGTATAATATAATGACACTTGATCAACGTGATTATATTACAGTAATTCATGCTGAGTTTCTAAATGGAATATGATGATTCACAGATCATAACGTCATCATGTGCTATGTTACACGACTCTTGTATTCTCTTTGATCTCTAAATATCAAGAATATATTTCTTGATGATTCGGCCTTTTCTGAGGTATTCTGGTAATTTGACAAGTCAAGATCGTGTCATTATAATTTCCTTCCTAGAACATTAACAATGTTCATTCCGAAATTTATATCTGCGAATTCTGGACCATTATAAGCGGTGCTTAATCGCAAGAAGAAGAAACGAAAGGACAAAGCTCTGAACTAGAAATGGGAGTATAAATCATAGCAAATAGAAGAGAGCATTAACTGTGGATGACAATGATTATAGAAGAAGCAAGGACTTTGAAATATAAGGGAAGATATAAAACCCAACAACAACCCAGAAATCACAAACCGTATATATCAATGCATATAGCAATATAAAGACACGGGAGAACTAAAAACACTATAAAACCAAGAGTATAGTAGAAGTAAATAGATTCTTCTGGAGGCAGATGAAAAAGAAGAGTGACAGATATGAAAGTGAGGAGTATATCAAGAATCAGCACTGGATGAAGCATATTGACAAATACTTTAAAATATGAGTTGAGAAGGTGTGAGTTGTAAGAAAACAAATGAGGTGGATTTATAGTGAAATATCCGACAGAGAAATCAAAATGGATTATCGCATTAATTCGAAGAGGATCATAATTTTCTTAATCGTCGAATAATCAAATCCAATATAGATTACAAAGATTTTCTTTTCGGAGATCAATCGTGATGACGTCAAAAGATACGACGAATCACTATTATCTTATTTCATTCATTTACGATAACTTCACTCACAAGCTTCGAGTAATCGAATTATTTTATCCATTCTTCTTGAACATGATAAAACTTTATAATCGTTATAATAACATTCTCATTGTTAGTCATGACGACCTCTATCAAATTTCGGGGACGAAATTTCTTTAACGGGTAGGTACTGTGACGACCCGGAAATTTCTGACCAAATTTAAACTTTAATCTTTATTTATATTATTCTGACACGTTAAGCAAAGTTTGTTAAGTTAAATCTCAAGAATTTTAAACTGTGTTCATACATTCATTATAACCTCGACCAAATTCTGACGATTCACGAACCGTTATATATAAATAGATATGTATATGTATATATATATTATAACTTGAGAATATTAATAAAGTATTAAACGTATAATACTTTACACGAACGTATTTGTTTCAATATGATTTTCGACGAAATTAAAAAAATATATTAAATGATTGAATTATCAGAAACATTGAATTATGATTACAAGTCTCTGTTGAGAGGTCCACTATGATTTGAGAAAATCTATTCCTCTTAACGATATTCAGAATAATTTGTAAAGCTATTTATAAATAAAAACAAAAAATGTCATTTACGAAAGTTAGACAAAAGTTAGTGGAGAATTGGTTTCCATAATATTCTATTAATCTATTTTCAAACGTACAAAGATGTTTTCAGTTTAAAAAGAACTTTATTATTAAAACGTATATAATTTTTATAAATATCTAGAATCACTTTTGACAACTCATTACTTAACCAGTATAATAAATATAACGATATTTATATTTTATTTCATTAAATATATATAACGATTTAAATTAGTATTATATATATTTATACGCGTGTTATACATACATAGTTTTTATACTTTTACTATACTTTAACTTTACCTTTACTTTACTTTTACTTTACTTTAACTTTAATAATTCACTTTATTAATTCATACTTTAATAATTCACTTTAATAATTCATACTTTAATAATTCACTTTAATAATTCATACTTTAATAATTTACTTTAATAATTCATACTTTAATAATTCACTTTAATAATTCATACTTTAATAATTCACTTTAATAATTCATACTTTAATAATTCAAAAATCTATTATAAATAGAATTCAATAGGTTTCATTATTTCATAGAAACTTGAAAATATATTTCTCTAAACTCTCTCAATCGATTTATATATATATATATATATATATATATATATATATATATATATATATATATATATATATATATATATATATATATATATATATATATATATATATATATATATTTGCTTTGTATTATTTCAAGATATTATTAGTATACATAAAATATTACGACGGAGTGCTGTCCGAGTAATTTCAAAATAGTTTTTTTGAATGAGTCGAAACTAAGGAAATTATGGGTTATAGCTATGGAGGTGATGGGTATGGTTCATGGTTATGCTCGTGAGGTCAATCTAGTGTTTATCATCTCCGTTGCGTCTACGTACTTTCCTGCAATATTGAATCTCAATATTGATACGTTCGTGAATCCGAGGCCAACCTTGCACTTGTTAAATGACGTTATATGTATTTTTACTACAAAATACAGTATTGTGAGTTTCATTACTCCCTTTTTATATATATTTTTGGGCTAAGAATACATGCGCTGTTTTATAAATGTTTTACGAAATAGGCACAAGTACTAAAACTAATTCTATGTGGGTTTAAACCAGAAATATACCCTTAGCTTGGTAACATTAAACTACTTGTCTATGTACGGTAGGCGCGAATCCTAAAGATAGATCTATTGGGCCTGACAAACCCCATCCTGACTATGGGATACTTTAGTACTTCGAGGTTATTTTAAACACACCTGATCTGGTGTACTTCAGAGGGTAAAACATGAACGTTAAGGCTTGTTACCAGGTGCCTACAACTTATAGAATACTTTTATACACTTGCGAGTGTACATATATTTATAAACGGAAATCTTGTGGTCTATTAATATATTGAAATGATTGTTATGATAAACCTATGAACTCACCAACCTTTTGGTTGACACTTTAAAGCATGTTTATTCTCAGGTATTAAAGAAATCTTCCGCTGTGCATTAGCTCATTTTAAGGATATTACTTGGAGTCATTCATGGCATATTTTGAAAGACGTTGCATTCGAGTCATTGAGTTCATCAAGATTATTATTAAGCCAATTATAGTTTGATGTATTATGAAATGGTGTGCATGCCGTCAACTTTCGTTGTAAAGAAACTTTGTCTTTTAAAAACGAATGCAATGTTTGTAAAATGTATCATATAGAGGTCAAATACCTCGCGATGTAATCAACTATTGTGAATCGTTTATAATGTATATGAACGGGTCCTTTCAAATATCGAGGATATTTATAATGAAAGATACGATAATATCTCGGAATTTCTAAGATCAGAGGATGATAGAAACTATTGTCCGCAAGGGTTTAGAGTAAGGAGCAAGATATTCGCTAAAGACTTTAGCAGGCATTGAATCATTTGGATTCTTTGAAGTCAAACTTATTCTTTGTGATTTTTTTCCACGGCTTCCTTCATAGTTTCGCATAATCCGCTTTTCGGTACTAAATTTTTTTTTTATTGAATGTTTCCAATACTCCATTCTTTATCATCAAACTTTCGACGATTAAGGTCGTGTACAGTTTTTGCCGCTGTATTCAGCTTTTTCAGAATTTTGTGGTATTGATTTGTAGACTGGGTGCTTTTCAGAATTTCAGAATGGAAGATCATAATTCTAAGAGATAAATGTTATATGTTTACATATAACTGTTGATGTAGACATGCTGCGAGATTTCAAAATATTGGTTGATGATTCTCAGTGTTTGGTACGGCAATTCTTGTTATCAGATGCAGATGAGTAGGTGATAGGATTTCAATGCATATAATAACTTTTCGTAAAGTCAAAGATCAATGATGTTGCTGGTAAGTTTACTGCTAATGTAGTGAGATATAAACGGTTTTTCGGTATCGATGAAGAAAGGCAACTTATATATCAGGGTTATAATAAGCTAATCCGAGTGAAAAAGTCGAAGTTGACTTGTTGGAGCTGTGACAAAATTGGCTAATTTGGAAAGGGATTGCAAAGTTATGTTGGGTAATAATAACACTAAAGGGATTAACACAGCTATGTGTTAAATGTTTACTCAGTTTTCGAGAGTTTTTCAGGTGCATAACTATATGCATAAATCTTTCCTTCCGTAGATGAAATGCTGTTGGTTCATCCTCTCGATTTAGGTGTTCCCAAGATTCGTGAAAGGTTTGAACGCAGATTGTAATTGTCAACATATAAATGAGGTTTAAGATGAAATCAAGTGGCAAACTGGAAGAATTGTTTAGTTTCATATGTTCTAATCAATATTTTAATTCATTTTAATTGTCCAATATTATTAGTCCACAGTCGATAGTCCACAGTTAACAATTCAATAATTCATATATATATATATATATATATATATATATATATATATATATATATATATATATATATATATATATATATATATATATTCGAATTAATTAATATGTATCGTGACCCGTGTACATGTCTCAGACTCGATCACAACTCAAAATATATATATTATTGTAGAATCAACCTGAACCCTGTATAGAGAACTCGATCATTACTGCATATAGAGTGTCTATGGTTATTCCAAATAATATATATATATATGCATCGATATGATATGTCAAAACCTTGTATACGTGTCCCGATATTTAAAGTGCGTAAAATAAATACAGAAATTAAATGACGATAAATAAAATTGCGAGAATGTAAATTGCGAGAATGTAAATTGCGATAAATAAAATGTAACCAGTTAGCTAGGAACAGTTAGCGTGGATTCTTAACAAAATTCTTTTCATAGTTAAATTGTTTGTTTCTAACAAATTTTATTTTTCCAATGTTTTCTTCATTATGCCACTTGTTGGATTCTGATAGGTTAAAATCCAAATATGAAATTAAATGAAAATGGTTATTCTATGGTGAACGGATTCGTATATCTGGAGATGTAAGTAGGATAGTAAATGACCGTTGAATCAGATTCGAAGAATATACAGTGTAACTTATTAATGTGAAATCTGAATATTCCTCGGGTATTACCTACCCGTTAAAATATTTTCACAATTAATACTTTGTACGAAAGAATTTTTAATTACAATCTTTATGAAACAATATATATACGTATATATTTTCTTCAGACGTAATCATGGATTTAATGAGTCAATGTGATATTAAACTCATCAGATTTACGGCTAGAACTAGAGTACATATTCTCTAAAACATTAGAGATTACATAATCGCCATGAAGGACGAAAATGGTTTATGTAGAACAATTCGTAGAACGATGATTATGCTTGTGGTATAGATTGCGAGGTTGAGACGTGTGATGATGATGTTGTTGTTGTTGGTACTGGTTATGCTGATGGTGCTGCTGATGGTGGTACTGTTGCTGTCAGTGCTACAAGTGTTGTTGGTGCTGAGGTTGGTGATGATGTTGGTGTAGTAAATATAGCTTGTAGATCACGCATCATTCTTGTCAGGATTTCTATCCTACCTTCTATCATTTCTATCCATCCACTCATCTGATTCGATAGATCTTGATTATCAATTCGAAGTTCACTAACTTCTTCTAATATTCCCCTTCGATTGGTATTCGGAAGTAGAGGTTGAATATTTTCTGAGATTGCAGTAATGCGACCTTCGAGGTGGAAAACTTTAGCAAGAAGGGTGAATACAGTGTTGCGCATAGGTTCACCGGTGAGTACATCATTTTCTCCGATGTTAGGAGGTAAGTTTGGTTCGCGGTAGGGCTCGCCTTCTTCATTTCTCCATCGAGTGAGTAAGTCTCGGACCCACCCCCATCTCCTCCAGAAAGAAAAATAGCTAAACGGTGGAGACACTTCGGGTTCATTTACTTCGGAGTCTACTTCAATACGCATCTCGAAATTGCTTCCGGAACTAATGGAATCCAAGCTAGGTGTAGGATCCATCTCTTATGATCATTTAGAGGATTTTCGATATGAAATGATTTTCGATTATCGGATAATATTCTAATTATATAGAATATCTAATATAGTACAGAAGATCCCGTAGATTACGAAGGAAATTAAGGAAACGTGTCAGATAAAGTCTACAGTAACAGATACGCTAAGATATGAATTTTGTCTATACACTATTCATGCAGTCAATGCAGTAAAATGTGTCTAGACTAAAAATAATGAGCAGGTAATTTCCTAAGGATGATAAGCAGATGAATTTTGACAAAAACGATAAGCAAAACTTTTGACATGCAGACACGGTCGAAGTCCAGACTCACTAATGCATCCTAACGACTATCAGTTAGACTCACTAATGCAAGACCTGGTTCGCTAAGACCACCGCTCTGATACCAACTGAAGCGACCCGTCCAAATCCATCTGGACGAATACATTACATTTGGTTACATCTCGAGGTACTTGACCTCTACATGATACATTTTACAAACATTGCATTCATTTTAAAAGACAAATTTTCATTTACATCGAAAGTTGATGGCATGCATACCATTTCATAATATATCTAACTATAATTGACTTAATAATAATCTTGATGAACTCAACGACTCGAATGCAACGTCTTTTGAAATATGTCATGAATGACTCCAAGTAATATCTTTAAAATGAGCAAATGCACAGAGGAAGATTTCTTTCAACCTGAGAATAAACATGCTTTCAAGTGTCAACCAAAAGGTTGGTGAGTTCATTAATTTATCATAAATAATCATTTCATAATTTTAATAGACCACAAGATTTCATATTTCTCATAAACATACGTCCCATGCATAGAGACAAAAATCATTCATATGGATTGAACACCTGGTAACCGACATTCACAATATGCATATAAGAATATCCCCATCATTTCGGGATCCTCCTTCGGACATGATATAAATTTTGAAGTACTAAAGCATCCGGTACTTTGGATGGGGCTTGTTGGGCCCGATAGATCTATCTTTAGAGTTCGCATCAATTAGGGTGTCTGTTCCCTAATTCTAAGATTACCAGACTAAAAAGGGGCATATTCGATTTAATAATCCAGCCATAGAATGTAATTTTTGATACTTGTATCTATTTCGTAAAACAGTTATAAAAGCAGCGCATGTATTCTCAGCCCAAAAATATAAAGGGTAAAAAGGCAAATGAAACTCACCATACTGTATTTTGTAGTAAAAATACATACGACTATATTGAATAACTGAACAATGCAGGGTTGGCCTCGGATTCACGAACCTATATCATTTGTATTTTCATTAATATATATAATTGTAATCGAATAAATATATTTATTATTATTAGTGATATAATGTTTATATTAATAACTTATATATATATATATATATATATATATATATATATATATATATATATATATATATATATATATATATATATATATATATATATATATATATATCTCATTATTAAATGTATTCATTTTGTATATAGAAATATTAGTATAATTAGGTTATGTATATTACATATGTTTATATATATATATATATATATATATATATATATATATATATATATATATATATATATATATATATATATATATCATTTACTTGTGAAACTAGTAATTATTATAATGCTTAAATGATATTTGTCATGGAAAAATATTAATTTTGGTAATACTTAATATTATTAATAATGATAGTAATGATATTAAAATTTTAATTATGTTAATAATACGAATAGAAATGATACTAATACTAATATTAATAAAAATAATAATAAATTTTATTATTTTCATAATAACTCTAATAATAGGAATTATTTTCATTATAATAATAATAAATGATAAGTTTTATCTTAATACTTATATTTGTAATAATAATAATTATAGTTATAACACTAATGATAATTATAATAATGATAATCTTAATATTAGTAATATTAATAATAATAATAATAATAATAATAATAATAATAATAATAATAATAATAATAATAATAATAATAACACTTATAATGATACTAGTAGTAAAATCGACGATAATACTAATATAGTTGTGACAATAATAATTTTTAACAACAACAATGCTAATAACGTTAATACTAATATTATTATTAATAATAATACTTACAATAATAATAATGATAATAAAGATACTAATACTTAATACTTAATAATAATAATAATAATTATAATCGTAATCATAATCATAATCATAATCATAATCATAATCATAATAATAAGTGTTACTTAATACTTGTAATAATAATAATAACACTAATAATAATAATAATAATAATAATAATAATAATAATAATAATAATAATAATAATAATAATAATAATAATAATAATAATAATAATAATAGAAATAATAACAACAATGTTAATAATAAGTGTTACTTAATACTTGTAATAATAATAATAACACTAATAAGAATAATATTAATAATAATAATAATAATAATAATAATAATAATAATAATAATAATAATAATAATAATAGCAATAATAATAATAATAATAATAATAATAATAATAATAATAATAATAATAATAATAATAATAATAATAATAATAATAATAATAACAACAATGTTATACCTTTGTAGCATTAAAAAGACTTAAGGTGCCCGAGACGAGACTCGAACCCGTGACCTCCCGCTTATGTGCCAATACTCTAAACCCATACGCCATATCTATTTTTCTGTTATTTTATGAACACAATTTATATGTAACTCGTTTAATATGGTGTCCAGTTCTTCATCCTCTTCACATATCCAGTCGACTCAAGACCCAACCCAAATCAACACTAATAATGCTCTAACTAACAGACTTTTGGTTCACTCCTATAAACCGAAGTATTTGGTGTTACTCGATTTATTTAACAGAAAAACAAAATAGAATAAAAAGAAAAAAAATTGTTGCTGTGTTCTTCACAGACCCAAACATCGATTTTAAGATTTATAAGGTTATAGACCCCGACTCCTACACGAAACATGTTCCAAATAACTCTTAGAAACTTTCTATACCTTCAATTGAGACAAAAACATAATCACAGCCTCGAATTTGATCAAGGAATAACCGTTTGACTTTTGAAATCAAAGATTTGACTCAAAAATTCGTACTCGTTTGAAAGACTTGGGAATTGAAACTTTACAGAAAGTTTAAACATGAAATTCCTAACAGAACTACGTTTATAGATTTTGAAATGCAATTCGTATTCAAGTTTTTGATAAAAAGTTTCAAGAACAGGGGGAAAGAACGGGTTTGTTCTTTTTGACTTCTATTTTCTATTTAATTACAGCAGCTAGTAGCTTTGTATATGAAATGTCCCGTTCTTATTGATTAAAAACGTTCCATATTAATTGATTTCGTTGCGAGGTTTTGACCTCTATATGAGACGTTTTTCAAAGACTGCATTCATTTTTAAAACAAACCATAACCTTTATTTCATAAATAAAGGTTTAAAAAGCTTTACGTAGATTATCAAATAATGATAATCTAAAATATCCTGTTTACACACGACCATTACATAATGGTTTACAATACAAATATGTTACATCGAAATCAGTTTCTTGAATGCAGTTTTTACACAATATCATACAAACATGGACTCCAAATCTTGTCCTTATTTTAGTATGCACCTGAGAATAAACATGCTTTAAACGTCAACAAAAATGTTGGTGAGTTATAGGTTTAACCTATATATATCAAATCGTAACAATAGACCACAAGATTTCATATTTCAATACACATCCCATACATAGAGATAAAAATCATTCATATGGTGAACACCTGGTAACCGACATTAACAAGATGCATATATAAGAATATCCCCATCATTCCGGGACACCCTTCGGATATGATATAAATTTCGAAGTACTAAAGCATCTGGTACTTTGGATGGGGTTTGTTAGGCCCAATAGATCTATCTTTAGGATTCGTGTCAATTAGGGTGTCTGTTCCCTAATTCTTAGATTACCAGACTTAATAAAAAGGGGCATATTCGATTTCGATAATTCAACCATAGAATGTAGTTTCACGTACTTGTGTCTATTTTGTAAATCATTTATAAAACCTGCATGTATTCTCATCCCAAAAATATTAGATTTTAAAAGTGGGACTATAACTCACTTTCACAGATTTTTACTTCGTCAGAAAGTAAGACTTGGCCACTGGTTGATTCACGAACCTATAACAATATATACATATGTATCAAAGTATGTTCAAAATATATTTACAACACTTTTAATATATTTTGATGTTTTAAGTTTATTAAGTCAGCTGTCCTCGTTAGTAACCTACAACTAGTTATCCACAGTTAGATTTACAGAAATAAATCGATAAATATTATCTTGAATCAATCTACGACCCAGTGTATACGTATCTCAGTATTGATCACAACTCAAACTATATATATTTTAGAATCAACCTCAACCCTGTATAGCTAACTCCAACATTCACATATAGAGTATCTATGGTTGTTCCGAAATATATATAGATGTGTCGACATGATAGGTCGAAACATTGTATACGTGTCTATGGTATCTCAAGATTACATAATATACAATACAAGTTGATTAAGTTATGGTTGGAATAGATTTGTTACCAATTTTCACGTAGCTAAAATGAGAAAAATTATCCAATCTTGTTTTACCCATAACTTCTTCATTTTAAATCCGTTTTGAGTGAATCAAATTGCTATGGTTGCATATTGAACTCTATTTTATGAATCTAAACAGAAAAATTATAGGTTTATAGTCGGAAAAATAAGTTACAAGTCATTTTTGTAAAGGTAGTCATTTCAGTCGAAAGAACGACGTCTAGATGACCATTTTAGAAAACATACTTCCACTTTGAGTTTAACCATAATTTTTGGATATAGTTTCATGTTCATAATAAAAATCATTTTCCCAGAATAACAACTTTTAAATCAAAGTTTATCATAGTTTTTAATTAACTAACCCAAAACAGCCCGCGGTGTTACTACGACGGCGTAAATCCGGTTTTACGGTGTTTTTCGTGTTTCCGGATTTTAAATCATTAAGTTAGCATATCATATAGATATAGAACATGTGTTTAGTTGATTTTAAAATTCAAGTTAGAAGGATTAACTTTTACTTGCGAACAAGTTTAGAATTAACTAAACTATGTTCTAGTGATTACAAGTTTAAACCTTCGAATAAGATAGCTTTATATGTATGAATCGAATGATGTTATGAACATCATTACTACCTCAAGTTCCTTGGATAAACCTATTGGAAATGAGAAAAATAGATCTAGCTTCAAAGGATCCTTGGATGGCTTGAAAGTTCTTGAAGCAGAATCATGACACGAAAACAATTTCAAGTAAGATTTCCACTCGAAATAAGATTGTTATAGTTATAGAAATTGAATTAAAGTTTGAATATGATTATTACCTTGTATTAGAAAGATAAACTACTGTAAGTAACAAAGGTTTCTTTATCTTGGATGATTACTTGGAATGGATTTAGAAAACTTGGAAGTAAACTTGCAATCTTAGAAGTATTCTTGATTTTATGAAACTAGAACTTTTGGAATTTATGAAGAACACTTAGAACTTGAAGATAGAACTTGAGAGAGATCAATTAGATGAATAAAATTGAAAAATGAAAGTGTTTGTAGGTGTTTTTGGTCGTTGGTGTATGGATTAGATATAAAGGATATGTAATTTTGTTTTCATGTAAATAAGTCATAATGATTACTCATATTTTTGTAATTTTATAAGATATTTCATGCTAGTTGCCAAATGATGGTTCCCACATGTGTTAGGTGACTCACATGGGCTGCTAAGAGCTGATCATTGGAGTGTTTATACCAATAGTACATACATCTAAAAGTTGTGTATTGTACGAGTACGAATACGGGTGCATACGAGTAGAATTGTTGATGAAACTGAACGAGGATGTAATTGTAAGCATTTTTGTTAAGTAGAAGTATTTTGATAAGTGTCTTGAAGTCTTTCAAAAGTGTATGAATAAATATTAAAACACTACATGTATATACATTTTAACTGAGTCGTTAAGTCATCGTTATTCGTTACATGTAAATGTTGTTTTGAAACCTTTAGGTTAACGATCTTGTTGAATGTTGTTAACCCATTGTTTATTATAACAAATGAGATGTTAAATTGTTATATTATCATGATATTATGATATATAATATATCTTAGTATGATATATATACATTTAAATGTCGTTACAACGATAATCGTTACATATATGTCTCGTTTCGAAATCATTAAGTTAGTAGTCTTATTTTTACATATGTATTTCATTGTTAATACACTTAATAATATATTTACTTATCATTTAACATAATTAACCAAGTGTATCAATATCTTAATATGATTCATATGTACCTAGTAAGACGTTGTTATAACGATAATCGTTATATATATCGTTTTCGAGTTTCTTAAATTAATAGTCTCATTTTTATGTATATAACTCATTGTTAAAATACCTAATTAGATACATACTTATAATAAAATCATGTTAACTATATATATAACCATATATATGTCATCGTATAGTTTTTACAAGTTTTAACGTTCGTGAATCACCGGTCAACTTAGGTGGTCAATTGTCTATATGAAACATATTTTAATTAATCAAGTCTTAACAAGTTTAATTGCTTAACATGTTGGAAACACTTAATCATGTAAATAACAATTTCATTTAATATATATATAAACATGGAAAAGTTCGGGTCACTACAGTACCTACCCGTTAAATAAATTTCGTCCCGAAATTTTAAGCAGTTGGAGGTGTTGACGTATCTTCTGGAAATAAATACGGGTATTTCTTCTTTATCTGATCTTCACGCTCCCAGGTGAACTCGGGTCCTCTATGAGCATTCCATCGAACCTTAACAATCGGTATCTTGTTTTGTTTAAGTCTCTTAACCTCACGATCCATTATTTCGACGGGTTCTTCAATGAATTGAAGTTTTTCATTGATTTGGATTTCGTCCAATGGAATAGTGAGATCTTCTTTAGCAAAATATTTCTTCAAATTTGAGACGTGGAAAGTGTTATGTACAGCCGCGAGTTGTTGAGGTAGCCCCAGTTGGTCAGCTACTGGTCCGACACGATCTATAATCTTGAATGGTCCAATGTACCTTGGATTTAGTTTCCCCCGTTTACCAAATCGAACAACGTCTTTCCAAGGTGAAACCTTAAGCATGACCATTTCTCCAATTTCAAACTCTATATCTTTTCTTTTACTGTCCGCGTAGCTCTTTTGTCGACTCTGGGCGGTTTTCAATCTTTGTTGAATTTGGATAATTTTCTCGGTAGTTTCTTGTATTATCTCCGGACCCGTAATCTGTCTATCCCCCACTTCACTCCAACAAATCAGAGACCTGCACTTTCTACCATAAAGTGCTTCAAACGGCGCCATCTCAATGCTTGAATGGTAGCTGTTGTTGTAGGAAAATTCTGCTAACGGTAGATGTCGATCCCAACTGTTTCTGAAATCAATAACACAAGCTCGTAGCATGTCTTCAAGCGTTTGTATCGTCCTTTCGCTCTGCCCATCAGTTTCTGGATGATAGGCAGTACTCATGTCTAGACGAGTTCCCAATGCTTGCTGTAATGTCTGCCAGAATCTTGAAATAAATCTGCCATCCTTTATCAGAGATAATAGAGATTGGTATTCCATGTCTGGAGACGACTTCCTTCAAATACAGTCGTGCTAACTTCTCCATCTTGTCATCTTCTCTTATTGGCAGGAAGTGTGCTGACTTGGTGAGACGATCAACTATTACCCAAATAGTATCATAACCACTTGCAGTCCTTGGCAATTTAGTAATGAAATCCATGGTAATGTTTTCCCATTTCCATTCCGGGATTTCAGGTTGTTGTAGTAGACCTGATGGTTTCTGATGTTCAGCTTTGACCTTAGAACACGTCAAACATTCTCCTACGTATTTAGCAATATCGGCTTTCATACCTGGCCACCAAAAATGTTTCTTAAGATCCTTGTACATCTTCCCCGTTCCAGGATGTATTGAGTATCTGGTTTTATGAGCTTCTCTAAGTACCATTTCTCTCATATCTCTAAATTTTGGTACCCAAATTCTTTCAGCCCTATACCGGGTTCCGTCTTCCCGAATATTAAGATGCTTCTCCGATCCTTTGGGTATTTCATCCTTTAAATTTCCCTCTTTTAAAACTCCTTGTTGCGCCTCCTTTATTTGAGTAGTAAGGTTAGTGTGAATCATTATATTCATAGATTTTACTCGAATGGGTTCTCTGTCCTTTCTGCTCAAGGCGTCGGCTACCACATTTGCCTTCCCCGGGTGGTAACGAATCTCAAAGTCGTAATCATTCAACAATTCAATCCACCTACGCTGCCTCATATTCAGTTGTTTCTGATTAAATATGTGTTGAAGACTTTTGTGGTCGGTATATATAATACTTTTGATCCCATATAAGTAGTTCCTCCAAGTCTTCAATGCAAAAACAACCGTTCCTAATTCCAAATCATGCATCGTATAATTTTGCTCGTGAATCTTCAATTGTCTAGACGCATAAGCAATCACCTTCGTCCGTTGCATTAATACACAACCGAGACCTTGCTTTGATGCGTCACAATAAATCACAAAATCATCATTCCCTTCAGGCAATGACAATATAGGTGCCGTAGTTAGCTTTTTCTTCAATAATTGAAATGCCTTCTCTTGTTCATCCTTCCATTCAAATTTCTTCCCTTTATGCGTTAATGCAGTCAAGGGTTTTGCTATTTTGGAGAAATCTTGGATGAATCTTCTGTAGTAACCAGACAATCCTAAAAATTGACGTATATGCTTTGGAGTTTTTGGGGTTTCCCACTTTTCAACGGTTTCGATCTTTGCCGGGTCCACCTGGATACCTTCTTTGTTCACTATGTGACCAAGGAATTGAACTTCTTCCAACCAAAATGCACACTTTGAAAACTTAGCGTACAGTTTTTCTTTCCTCAATACTTCTAGCACTTTTCTCAAATGTTCTTCGTGCTCTTGATCATTCTTTGAGTAAATAAGTATGTCATCGATGAAAACAATGACAAACTTGTCAAGATATGGCCCACACACTCGGTTCATAAGGTCCATGAACACAGCTAGTGCGTTAGTCAATCCAAACGGCATAACCATAAACTCGTAATGACCATAACGCGTCCTAAAAGCAGTTTTTGGAATATCATCCTCCTTTACTCGCATTTGATGATATCCAGAACGTAAATCGATCTTCAAATAAACTGACGAGCCTTGTAGTTGATCAAATAAGTCGTCAATTCTCGGCAGTGGATAACGGTTTTTGATGGTAAGTTTGTTCAACTCTCTGTAGTCAATACACAACCTAAATGTACCATCCTTCTTCTTGACAAACAAAACAGGAGCTCCCCATGGTGATGTGCTTGGTCGAATGAAACCACGTTCTAATAGTTCTTGCAGTTAGCTTTGCAGTTCTTTCATCTCGCTGGGTGTGAGTCTATAAGGAGCACGAGCTATTGGTGCAGCTCCTGGTACAAGATCTATTTTAAATTCAACAGATCGATGTGGAGGTAGTCCCGGTAATTCTTTCGGAAATACATCGGGAAATTCTTTTGCGACGGGAACATCATTGATGCTCTTTTCTTCAATTTGTACTTTCTCGACGTGTGCTAGAACAGCATAGCAACCTTTTCTTATTAGTTTTTGTGCCTTCAAATTACTAATAAGATGTAGCCTCATGTTGCCCTTTTCTCCGTACACCATTAAGGGTTCTCCTTCTTCTCGTACAATGCGAATTGCATTTTTATAACATACGATCTCTGCTTTCACCTTCTTCAGCCAGTCCATGCCAACTATTACATCAAAACTCCTTAACTCTACTGGTATCAAATAAATCTTAAATATTTCGCTACCCAGTTTAATTTCTCGATTCCGGCATATATTATCAGCTGAAATTAATTTACCGTTTGCTAATTCGAGTAAAAATTTACTATCCAACGGCGTCAATGGACAACTTAATTTAGCACAAAAATCTCTACTCATATAGCTTCTATCCGCACTCAAATCAAATAAAACGTAAGCAGATTTATTGTCAATAAGAAACGTACCCTTAACAAGCTCCGGGTCTTCCTGTGCCTCTGCCGCATTAATATTGAAAACTCTTCCACGGCCTTGTCCATTCGTGTTCTCCTGGTTCGGGAAATTTCTAATAATGTGGCCCGGTTTTCCACATTTATAACAAACTACATTGGCATAACTTGCTCCGACACTACTTGCTCTACCATTACTCGTTCCGACACCATTTATTCCTTTCGTTCTGTTAACCCCTGGTCCGTAGACCTCACACTTCGCCGCGCTATGACCATTTCTTTTACACTTGTTGCAAAATTTGGTGCAGAACCCCGAGTGATACTTTTCACACCTTTGGCATAGCTGCTTCTGATTGTTGTTGTTGTTGCGGTTGTTATTGTTGTTGGGATGATTGTTGTAGTTGCTGTTGTTGTTGTTGTTGTTGTTGTTGGGCCGTTTGTTGTAGTTGCGATTGATGTTGCGATTGTTGGGATAATTGTTGCGATTATTATTGTAATTGCTGTTGTTGTTGTGTTGGTGATTCTTATCACCGTTTTCCTCCCACTTTCTTTTGACTTGCTTCACATTGGCCTCTTCAGCCGTCTGTTCTTTAATTATTTCCTCAATCTAGTTCACTAGTTTGTGAGCCATTCTACATGCCTGTTGTATGGAGGCGGGCTCGTGTGAACTTATATCTTCTTGGATTCTTTCCGGTAATCCTTTCACAAACGCGTCGATCTTCTCTTCCTCATCTTCGAACGCTCCCGGACACAATAGGCACAATTCTGTGAATCGTCTTTCGTACGTGGTAATATCAAATCCTTGGGTTCGTAACCCTCTGAGTTCTGTCTTGAGCTTATTGACCTCGGTTCTGGGATGGTACTTCTCGTTCATCAAGTACTTGAATGCTGACCACGGTAGTGCGTACGCATCATCTTGTCCCACTTGCTCTAGATAGGTATTCCACCATGTTAACGCAGAACTTGTGAAGGTATGCGTAGCGTACTTCACTTTGTCCTCTTCATTACACTTACTTATGGCAAACACCGATTCGACCTTCTCGGTCCACCGTTTCAATCCGATCGGTCCTTCGGTTCCATCAAATTCCAAAGGTTTGCAGGCAGTGAATTCTATGTAGGTGCATCCTACAAGATTTCCTGTACTGCTAGATCCAAGGTTATTGTTGGTATGTAGCGCAGCCTGTACTGCGGCTATGTTTGAAGCTAGAAAAGTACGGAATTCCTCTTCATTCATATTCACGGTGTGTCGAGTAGTCGGTGCCATTTCCTTCAAAATAGTCAAATGGAACAAGTTAATCATACAGAATATTAAGAGTAGTTAATAGTATTTCGTAGCATAATATGAACTCATTTATAAAAGCTTTTTCTTCATATTAGCGTTTTATAAGTTTAAATTCGGGTAGTACCTACCCGTTAAGTTCATACTTAGTAGCTAATATACAATTCAACTACTACAATTTTATATGAAAAACAGATTATAATAATATTTCGCGTTCAAACTTTTATACAATATTTTACAAACTTACAATACCGCTTATTTTACATAAAGCATGAAATATAGCACACAATAACTTTGATACAAGATAGTTGTGAAGATAATTCTAGCTAGTACACAAGTCGTTCAGCAAAGGCAATAAAGACACGTAATTCATACATCCAGAAACAAGTCATGCATTCTGGTTTTACTAGGACTACTTCCCATCCTTGGTCTTGTGGAACATAACCGTTATGGCCGTTGATAAGACAGCGTGTTGTAACATCGTCAAAGGGACGAGGGTTGCGTAATGACCAACAGTCTCGTAATAACCTAAAAACCTCATTTCTTACCCTAATTACCGACTCCGTCACTTGTGGGAACGTTTTGTTTAATAGTTGTAGCCCGATGTTCTTTTTATCACTTTGGTGAGAAGTGAATATTACTAACCCGTAAGCATAGCATGCTTGTTTATGTTGCATGTTAGCCGCTTTTTCTAAATCATGAAGTCCTATATTCGGATACATTGAGTCAAAATAATTTCTTAACCCGTTGCGTAAAATAGCATTTGGGTTCCCCGCAATATATGCGTCAAAGTAAACACATCGTAACTTATGGGTTTCCCAATGTGATATCCCCCATCTTTCAAACGAAAGTCTCTTATAAACCAAGACATTCTTGGAATGTTCTTCGAATGTCTTACAAACTGATTTCGCCGTAAATAGTTGTGCCGAAGAATTCTGACCGACTCTAGACAAGATTTCATCAATCATGTCTCCGGGTAGGTCTCTTAAAATATTGGGTTGTCTATCCATTTTGTGTTTTTATACTGTAAAATAGACAAGAGTTAGATTCATAAAAAAAATACTTACTAATACAAGCAATTTTTACATATATCATAAAGCATAAGCACACTATATTACATATATTACACCACACGAATACAACTATCTTATTCCGACTTGCTCGTTTCTTCTTCTTCGGTTTTGGTTCGTTTTGCCAAGTTTCTAGGGATATATGATGTTCCCCTAATACGAGCTGTCGTTTTCCACAACGGTTAGAAAAACCTGGTGGTTTAGAGGTTCCCGGGTCATTGTTACAACTTAAGGGCTTCGGGGGTTGACGATTCATATAAAGTTCATCGGGGTTGGAATTAGATTTCTCTATTTTTATGCCCTTTCCCTTATTATTTTCTTTTGTCTTTTTAAATTCAGTTGGGGTAATTTCTATAACATCATCGGAATTCTTGTCGGAATCCGATTCATCGAAGAATTGGTAATCCTCCCAATATTTTGCTTCCTTGGCGGAAACACCATTGACCATAATTAACCTTGGTCGGTTGGTTGAGGATTTTCTTTTACTTAACGGTTTTATTATTTCCCCCACCGGTTCTATTTCCTCCTCCGGTTCCTCCTCTTCCGGTTCTGATTCTTCTTCCGGTTCTGATTCTTCTTCCGGTTCTTCTTCGAGAACTTGTGAATCAGTCCAATATATATTCAACTCTTCGTTATTATTAGGTGAGTCAATGAGGTTTGTGCTAGAGGTAGACATCTATCACACAATATCAAACATGTTAAGAGATTAATATATCACATAATATATACATGTTAATAATATATAGCTTCCAACAAAAATGTTAAGCAATCATTTTTAAAGAAAACACGGTCGAAGTCCAGACTCACTAATACATCCTAACAAACTCGATAAGACACACTAATACAAATTTTCTGGTTCTCTAAGACTAACGCTCGGATACCAACTGAAATGTCTCGTTCTTATTGATTAAAAACGTTCCATATTAATTGATTTCGTTGCGAGGTTTTGACCTCTATATGAGACGTTTTTCAAAGACTGCATTCATTTTTAAAACAAACCATAACCTTTATTTCATAAATAAAGGTTTAAAAAGCTTTACGTAGATTATCAAATAATGATAATCTAAAATATCCTGTTTACACACGACCATTACATAATGGTTTACAATACAAATATGTTACATCGAAATCAGTTTCTTGAATGCAGTTTTTACACAATATCATACAAACATGGACTCCAAATCTTGTCCTTATTTTAGTATGCAACAGCGGAAGCTCTTAGTATTCACCTGAGAATAAACATGCTTTAAACGTCAACAAAAATGTTGGTGAGTTATAGGTTTAACCTATATATATCAAATCGTAACAATAGACCACAAGATTTCATATTTCAATACACATCCCATACATAGAGATAAAAATCATTCATATGGTGAACACCTGGTAACCAACATTAACAAGATGCATATATAAGAATATCCCCATCATTCCGGGACACCCTTCGGATATCATATAAATTTTGAAGTACTAAAGCATCCGGTACTTTGGATGGGATTTGTTAGGCCCAATAGATCTATCTTTAGGATTCGCGCCAATTAGGGTGTCTGTTCCCTAATTCTTAGATTACCAGACTTAATAAAAAGGGGCATATTCGATTTCGATAATTCAACCATAGAATGTAGTTTCACGTACTTGTGTCTATTTTGTAAATCATTTATAAAACCTGCATGTATTCTCATCCCAAAAATATTAGATTTTAAAAGTGGGACTATAACTCACTTTCACAGATTTTTACTTCGTCGGAAAGTAAGACTTGGCCACTGGTTGATTCACGAACCTATAACAATATATACATATATATCAAAGTATGTTCAAAATATATTTACAACCCTATTAATATATTTTGATGTTTTAAGTTTATTAAGTCAGTTGTCCTCGTTAGTAACCTACAACTAGTTGTCCACAGTTAGATGTACAGAAATAAATCGATAAATATTATCTTGAATCAATCCACGACCCAGTGTATACGTATCTCAGTATTGATCACAACTCAAACTATATATATTTTGGAATCAACCTCAACCCTGTATAGCTAACTCCAACATTCACATATAGAGTGTCTATGGTTGTTCCGAAATATATATAGATGTGTCGACATGATAGGTTGAAACATTGTATACGTGTCTATGGTATCTCAAGATTACATAATATACAATACAAGTTGATTAAGTTATGGTTGGAATAGATTTGTTACCAATTTTCACGTAGCTAAAATGAGAAAAATTATCCAATCTTGTTTTACCCATAACTTCTTCATTTTAAATCCGTTTTGAGTGAATCAAATTGCTATGGTTGCATATTGAACTCTATTTTATGAATCTAAACAGAAAAATTATAGGTTTATAGTCGGAAAAATAAGTTACAAGTCATTTTTGTAAAGGTAGTCATTTCAGTCGAAAGAACGACGTCTAGATGACCATTTTAGAAAACATACTTCCACTTTGAGTTTAACCATAATTTTTGGATATAGTTTCATGTTCATAATAAAAATCATTTTTCCAGAATAACAACTTTTAAATCAAAGTTTATCATAGTTTTTAATTAACTAACCCAAAACAGCTCGCGGTGTTACTACGACGGCGTAAATCCGGTTTTACGGTATTTTTCGTGTTTCCAAGTTTTAAATCATTAAATTAGCATATCATATATATATATATAGAACATGTGTTTAGTTGATTTTAAAAGTCAAGTTAGAAGGATTAACTTTTATTTGCGAACAAGTTTAGAATTAACTAAACTATGTTCTAGTGATTACAAGTTTAAACCTTCGAATAAGATAGCTTTATATGTATGAATCGAATGATGTTATGAACATCATTACTACCTCAAGTTCCTTGGATAAACCTACTGGAAATGAGAAAAATAGATCTAGCTTCAAAGGATCCTTGGATGGCTTGACAGTTCTTGAAGCAGAATCATGACACGAAAACAATTTCAAGTAAAATTTCCACTCGAAATAAGATTGTTATAGTTATAGAAATTGAATTAAAGTTTGAATATGATTATTACCTTGTATTAGAAAGATAACCTACTATAAGTAACAAAGGTTTCTTGATCTTGGATGATTACTTGGAATGGATTTAGAAAACTTGGAAGTAAACTTGCAATCTTGGAAGTATTCTTGATTTTATGAAACTAGAACTTTTGGAATTTATGAAAAATACTTAGAACTTGAAGATAGAACTTGAGAGAGATCAATTAGATGAAGAAAATTGAAGAATGAAAGTGTTTGTAGGTGTTTTTGGTCGTTGGTTTATGGATTAGATATAAAGGATATGTAATTTTGTTTTCATGTAAATAAGTCATGAATGATTACTCATATTTTTGTAATTTTATGAGATATTTCATGCTAGTTGCCAAATGATGGTTCCTACATGTGTTAGGTAACTCACATGGGCTGCTAAGAGCTGATCATTGGAGTGTATATACCAATAGTACATACATCTAAAAGCTGTGTATTGTACGAGTACGAATACGGGTGCATACGAGTAGAATTGTTGATGAAACTGAACGAGGATGTAATTGTAAGCATTTTTGTTAAGTAGAAGTATTTTGATAAGTGTCTTGAAGTCTTTTAAAAGTGTATGAATACATATTAAAACACTACATGTATATACATTTTAACTGAGTCGTTAAGTCATCGTTAGTCGTTACATGTAAATGTTGTTTTGAAACCTTTAGGTTAACGATCTTGTTGAATGTTGTTAACCCATTGTTTATTATAACAAATGAGATGTTAAATTGTTATATTATCTTGATATTATGATATATAATATATCTTAGTATGATATATATACAGTTAAATGTCGTTACAACGATAATCGTTACATATATGTCTCGTTTCGAAATCATTAAGTTAGTAGTCTTATTTTTACATATGTATTTCATTGTTAATACACTTAATAATATATTTACTTATCATTTAACATAATTAACCAAGTGTATCAATATCTTAATATGATTCATATGTACCTATTAAGACGTTGTTATAACGATAATCGTTATATATATCGTTTTCGAGTTTCTTAAATTAATAGTCTCATTTTTATGTATATAACTCATTGTTAAAATACCTAATGAGATACATACTTATAATAAAATCATGTTAACTATATATATAACCATATATATGTCATCGTATAGTTTTTACAAGTTTTAACGTTCGTGAATCACCGGTCAACTTGGGTGGTCAATTGTCTATATGAAACCTATTTCAATTAATCAAGTCTTAACAAGTTTGATTGCTTAACATGTTGGAAACACTTAATCATGTAAATAACAATTTCATTTAATATATATATAAACATGGAAAAGTTCGGGTCACTACAGTATACACGATAACAATGATCTTAATTTAATAGTTGAAGCAGTATCATGATTTGATCAATAATTGTTTGATTGTGGTAAAATAGTCGATGTGAATGAGACGTAAAATAGAATGGGGAGAAAACAAATTAGATCTTGTTACTGATTCCCAATCAACTTTGTTTTATACCTGATTGGAGGTCGACAAATAACGAAAATGAGACAGGAAAACTAATCTAGTATCGCTCGATAGCTAAGTTTAATAGAATTTTATTCTTTATGTATATTTTCCTATTATTTACTAAAATAAAAATACTGCTTTTTTATATATATATATTAGTATATTTATGTATATATATATATATATATATATATAATATAAAATGTATATCTGTTATATGCATATCTATATATACTTTCATACATCAGTATTTGTTTTTATGTATACCGTACGTATGATCTTATCTTTTTATTATTAATAACTTATAATTATATTAATAATAATAATAAAAATAATAATGATAATAAAAATAATATTTTTTTAACTTTAAAAATGATAAATATAATATTATTCAGGATAATAATTTGTATTATTTATTATAATAATGATAACTATAATAAATATAAAGATTTCTAATGATACTGATAATAGTAACTAAATAATAATACTTATCCATATAATCCTATATATATTTATATAGATCCATTTTAAATTATACTTAATTACTTTGTATTTTATTTTACATATTAGATTCTAACGTTTATATTTTATAATTTCAACTTATTATATATACTTACTTTTATATTTATTTATTTATTTAATTAAATACATAATTAATTACATCCAATTGTTCGTGAATCGTCGGGACTGGTCAAAGTCAAATGCATTCATGAAAATAGTTCAAACATTATGAGACTCAGTTTAATAGACTTTGCTTATCGTGTCGAAATCACATAAGATTAAGTTTAAATTTGGTCGGAAATTCCCGGGTCATCACAGTATACCTGTACGTAGTACAGAAGATCCCGTGGATTACGGAGAGAATTAAGGAAACGTGTCAGATAAAGTCTACAGTAACAGATAGGCTAAGATATGAATTTATCTGTACACTATCTATCAAATAAGTGCATAAAGTCGTGTCTATACTTAGGGATGATAAGCAAGTAATTTTCCACTAGGAATTATAAACAAAACTTATAATATGCAGCTAAGGTCGAAGTCCAGACTCGCTAATGCATCCTAACAACTATCAGTTAGACACACTAATGCAAGACCTGGTTCACTAGGACCAACACTCTGATACCACCTGTAGTGACCCGTCCTAATCCATCTGGACGAAGTCACCAACATCTCGTTCCATTGCAATGATCGACTCCAAATAATGTCTTTAAAATGAGCTAATGCACAGCGGAAGGTTTCTTTCATACCTGATAATAAACATGCTTTCAAGTGTCAACCAAAAGGTTGGTGATTTCATAGGTTTATCATAAAAATCGTTTCAGTATATTAATAGACCACAAGATTTTCGTTTATAAATATATGTACACTCGCAAGTGTATAAAAGTATTCTATAAGTTGTAGGCACCCGGTAACAAGCCTTAACGTTCATGTTTTACCCTCTAAAGTACACCAGATCAGGTGTGTTTAAAATAACCTCGAAGTACTAAAGCATCCCATAGTCAGGATGGGGTTTGTCAGGCCCAATAGATCTATCTTTAGGATTCGCACCTACCGTACATAGACAAGTAGTTTAATGTTACCAAGCTAAGGGTATATTTCTGGTTTAAACCCACATAGAATTAATTTTAGTACTTGTGCCTATTTCGTAAAACATTTATAAAACAGCGCATGTATTCTCAGCCCAAAAATATATTGCAAAAGCAATTAAAAAGGGAGCAAATGAAACTCACCATGCTGTATTTTGTAGTAAAAATACATATGACATCATTTAACAAAAGTAGGGTTGGCCTCGAATTCACGAACCTATATCATTTGTATATATATTAATACACATAATCATTTGTATGTATATTTTTAACTAATGTTTATCTTTTATTATAACATAATGATTTATATTAGGGTTTATAAAAATATATATATATATATGTTTATATTATTTGATATATGTTATATATAGCTTAGTTACTATAAAATTATATTGATATGTGATATTAATATTCTTGTAATGTATTTTTATATAAAAATATCTATTAGTAGTAATACAAATAATAATAACTATGATTATAAAATTTTACTACTAATAATAACCTTAATGTTGATACTTAATAATAATAATAATAATAATAATAATAATAATAATAATAATAATAATAATAATAATAATAATAATAATAATATTAATAAAAAGGTTTACTACCTTAAAGGCTCAAAAACATAACAAACCGCCCATGTCGAGACTCAAACTCTGGAACACTCGCTAACCCAACAATATCCAAGACCACTGAACCATCCAAGTTTTTCTGTTTTTATATACCCCGAATTATTTATAAACGTTTTCTATTGTTTACAGATCCGTCCCAACATAATGGACTAGTTCTCAGCCCAATGATGAATAGTTACCAGGCCCAATAACCGATTTACAAGCCCAAGTATGCAAACAACATCTCACGGTGGCCCAAAGTAAAAAAAAATAAAAAAATCACGATTCATGTTAAAATCGAAATAGGAAACAGGAACCCCACCATTCTCGATTATTTTCATCACTAATATAATAATCATTTTTTTATTTACAGCAACATCATCTTCATCATGAAGTCACATATCTTAAACATCTTCATTTACGTTTTCTATCATCATCTTCGATCGAGTTATTATGACATCAACATCATCTTCATCATGTATCGCTCATCACTGTATAGTCCTCATTGTCTTTGTGATTTTTATCATACCCATCATCATTACCATTACAACATCATCATTATCTTCTCATACATCATCATCATCGTTGACAGTAGCATCAACAGGAACATATAGTGCAGGTTTTAGGCTGCCACAGGAGTTCGAAAGGAAGAAAAAAAAATAATGCATAGAAACAGTATCATTATTGAGTTGCAGGTTTAATATGGTGATGGTAGAGTGGCGAAAGAGAAAAAAAAATGATGGAAGGTAAACGATTGAAATGGTGATCTTGGGGTTTTCTTGTGGGTTTTGAGTTGGTGTCGTACTCGTAGTTGTAAAAGTCGGACAAAATACGTGTGGTTTGTGGTGACTATTAATTGAACAACGAGTGGTTGTTGATGGTAACTCGATAACGAAAGTGATGGTGATCGAAAGTGGAAGTGGGTTCATTGATCATGAAGTGAGGGAAGTGGAGAGAGAGAAGTAGAGATGGAAGAGAGAGAGATAAGGTGGTATGGTGTTTTGTTGATCATAAACGAAAACAGTTGTAAATGGTTATGGTAGTTCGAAGATAAGGGTAGCAAAACAAATGGGTTTTCGGTTTGTACAAGAAGTAGAAATCTTCAAGTAATAAATGATAAAGTGGTTCGTTGGGTTTTGTATTTGAAGGTGATGATGTTAGTCGGAGTGGCGGTTTGTGTCGTGAAGATTGATGGTTGTCGGGTGATGGAAGTTTGTAGAGAGGATGGTGGTTTGCGGATGGTTGAAGAAAGAAGTTACACTATGGGTGAAGTGATGATCCAGCTTATATTCTCATGTACTCACCTCATATCTATATTTCAATATCAATATATATATTTATAACATGTGATATATGACTAAAGTAAATTAATTATTATAATAATAATAATAGACACAGTGCATGCAAAGATTTCAATAATTAAACAGTTAAGCAGCCGATTAATTTGTACAATTGTGCCGACAGTTTTCCCACACAGTGTTATATCGTGTCCATTGCTAAACAGTTAATGCATAAAAGTGTTCCTAAAAATCCCAAATTTTTAGATTAAGCATATTAAATTATTTCACTCATTACCTGTTTGAAACCTGATCAAAAATGTTCGAAAATTATTTATTTTATGTTCCGATTTATATGTACGGAGTACTAATATTTAAACTTAAAAAGGTAAAAATATTTTTAATAAATCTAAAATCTTCGTAATCACTTTACACTCCAACTTTTATTTTAATCATTCATGAACATGTACTATATTTATATTAAAACTAACAAAACGTCAACCGAGTGTTACTGACGTTACTAATTGAGCTCGAAATCATTTATTCTTAATATATTTTCTTTCTATATATAAACAGTTTTAAGATAGCAAACAAATATATTATATTTTTTTTAAACAATTAGATTTAATATAACTATATATATTTACAAGTAATATTTATTTACTTAATTATATATATATATATATATATATATATCTATATATTTATAAATATAGTTCTCATTACATTGCATATTATTTTACATATTTATTTCCTAAAATTAAATCATATATTATATCAAATAATATTTCAAATTATTATTATATATATACATATTTAAATATATATGTATCTATTTACAAATAGTTGTTCGTGAATCGTCGGAAACAGTCGAAGGTTAATTGAATATATGAATCAGTTCAAAATTTTTGAGACTCAACCTTACAGACTTTGCTTATTGTGTCAAGAATATTAAATCGTATCGAGAGTTTGGTTTAAAATTAGTCGAAATTTTCCAGGTCGTGACAAGTACATACTAAATTCTACACTGAGTTTGAACAGAAACTCCTTCAGCTTTGGTAACTAGTAACTATCAGTTATAAAAACTGGTGGGCGCGAGTAGTAGTATATGGAACCATAGGGCTTGATATTCCCGTCAGAGCTAGAGCACTAGCCTTTTAACGGACGTATGCTATTTGAGAAGCGTACACGTTGGTTTGCGTGTATTATTAAGATGATTATACAAAGGGTATAAATTATATATACATTAAGTTTAGTTACCAGGGTGCTCAATTTCGTAGAGTATTTTGATAAATGTTTCTGGATGAAACAACTGAAATCTTGTGATCCACCTTTATGTACAGATTATGCAAAACATTAAAACTATGAACTCACCAACCTTTGTGTTAACACTTGTTAGCATGTTTATTCTCAGGTTCCCTAGAAGTCTTTCGCTGTTTGCTTATATGTTAGACAAGCTATGTGCATGGAGTCTTACATGGCATATTTTTCAAGGAAACGTTGCATTCACCAAATCATCACCATGTATCTTATTTTGACTGCATTGTCAACGAAAGTACTATTGTAAACTATTATATTACGGTGATTGTCTATATATAGAAATCATCAGATGTCAAAAACCTTTGATTTAAATATTCATTTATGGTGTACCTTTCCAAAAGAATGCAATATTTACAAAATGTATCATATAGAGGTCAAATACCTCGCAATAAAATCGATGAATGACGTGTTCGTCCATATGGATTTGGAGCTATCGTCACATGCGGTGTTTCAAGTGAGTGGGACTATCCTAATGTTTATAAGTATTTAGTAGCAGGTTATGCTACGGTTTCCTTGTCTTAATCACCTGAATTGTTAGTATATGATAAACTATGCTATGTTGACTTGTTGTGGCCACCCTGGATGCCAGCTACGGGTTTAGTAGTCCGGTGGGGGGTTTTGTAGCGGTAACTGGCTTACATTTTGGGTTGTTAAGAGTGGTATAAACTCTGTTTAACTGTAAGCTGGGCAAGAGGTAGGAATGAGCCTTTCTGGTTCATGAGTTGCTATTCGTGTAGTATAGTTGAATGATGCATCCCTTGCATCCGGATACTTTGCGAGGGAGACACTAACAGGGAACTATCGGTACACTCCAGCCTGATCAGTTAGGATTTAAAGGCACGGCCATGCCGCCCGTATTTTTTTTTTTTAGATAATATCTTCCGTTATCTAAATTCGTACCTTTCGTTGACTAACGTACTAATATTTCCATTATTTAATTATAACATCACTCGTTTACTCGAGCGTTTTTAAAATAATTCATTTGGTTAATTCCCGCACCCGACTACAAACTTGAGGGACTAAACTTGCCAAGAGGGCAAAGGGATGACTAGGTCAACTAGTCAACCTTCACCCTCCTCCATTCATTTCATCCTCCCCATTTCATTACTTTCATTTTTATTCTCTCAAACCCTCAAACACAAAATCATCATCTAAATTCGATCTAGGAAGCTTGCAACAAAACAAATTACATATTTGGAATCCTCTCTTCATCCTCTACAATTTGATACCAACTTCATCTTGTTTGGGTAACATTTCTAAAACTCTAGATTTCTCTAAATTCGTTTTTTTGACTTGAAATGGTGTTAGTTAGTGTCTATGGCTCGTGTCTAGCATGAATATATGATTTATTTGCTCGATTTGTTGTTTTGGGTAACTAGTTTGAACATTTGAAATGGGTGTGCTTAATCTTGAGTTTTGGGTGATTAAATGTTGTTAAATTGTTAAAGTTCATGTTTTAATTGTGTTACTAGTATCACTAGCTTCGTTTTGATGTATAGGTTGATTAAGAAAACTTCAAACACATGAATATTGATTTTGTGGGTTTTGGTTAGGGTTTGATAACTCTTAAAATGGACTTTTGATGATTTGAATGCCATGAAATATTGTTGGTAAGTGTTTGGTTGGATTGTATTCTTGATTACCTTCACAACAGCATATCATATGTATAAATTGGATTCTCGAATCATGAAATGCATTTTTTTGCGAACTTGAGACTTTGATTATGAACATTTAACGATCATTTGACTAGGTTTTTGTTGTTGTAAATGATGAGCTCGATTGATGATATGTGGTTAGTTGTTTTCCTCATCAAAATACCTTCCCGATGATATAAGATACATGTTTTGATTGTTTGCGGGTCATAAATTGGGATTGTTTGGGTTTTGGTTCGTGCATTGTGTGTTGTAGCAAAACAGGACCTGCATACTGATCTGGACGCCGTCCAGATTCTTGGACGCCATCCAGTCCTTCAATGCTGGACGCCGTCCAGCAAATCTGGACGCCGTCCAGATGAACTGCCAGATTCTGTTTCGCTTGGTCGTTTACCGTTTAATTCTAACTATGCTACGCATCTCCGATTAACATGAAACTTGGCCAACATGCTCATATATGATTATATAACTTAGAAAAATCATCGGATACCCGACCCGACCCCGTTGACTTTGACTAAGTTTGACTTTTAGTCAAACTTAACCAAATACTTATGCAATCATTCAAATCTTTCTTTTATACTTGATTCTTGCATGAAACTTGACAACGTGACTCACATGCTATATAATCGAGTCGTAACGAGCCATATGACTAATTGAACACATTTCGCCCGACCTTGTGTCGTAACCGGATAATTGATACAACTTACTTGTTTAGGTCAAGGCAAAGCAACTTTCGTGCACACGTTTACTTTGTGAAGTACATTTATACTCGTGCACTCGAGGTGAGATCATAGTCCCACCTTTTCGACAACTTTTATACTTTTAAATCATGGGCTGAGAAACATATACTTTGTTACATCTTGTACTACTTACTTTTATGTTTTGAACGCAAGTTCGATGAAACAAACATTCTACAACGAGTTTAGAACAAAATCCTCAATTCGATTATCATTAGTTACACTTGCCGGGTATAAGCGAGAATTTATGTTGTATGGATCCATATAGGTTTGACAAACCCTCATTCAAACAGTTCGCTACCGTTTACGAATGAAATATATTTTCGAGAAACAATGTATGTTCTAACACTATTGTGATGGGGTTCTATGGAAAGAATGTTAAGCATTGATAATTGGGTGCTCGCGAACCTATTTTTGGAATGCAACTTTTGGATGATCAATTTTATGGAAATACTATATCTTGTGATTCAAAAATAACGTTTATTATTATATCTATGATTTCACCAACGTTTTTCGTTGACAGTTTTCTATATGTTTCTCAGGTTCATACTTGGCTACTTGATACATGCTTCCACACACTTTGATTACTTGCTTGGAGTCAAGCATACATGCATACGCTAGTGATAGCACCTTTGGATTCAAACTTAAAGCATACATACTTACGCTATTTATAGCAACCGTGATTTTAAACTAATTATGTCGCAAGTTATTTCATTTAAATCTTATAACTCTTGTAAACATAGACTGGTTGTCGAACCATTTGGTAAACAAAACTTTGTAAGTCTTGTACGTTTCAAATGAATGCGACATAATTTTGGTCAAACGTGTCTCATATAGGGACTACGACCACGTAACGAGACCTAAGTTAACGGCGCCGTTGTAGTGACCCGAACTTTTCCATGTTTATATATATATTAAATGAAATTGTTATTTACATGATTAAGTGTTTCCAACATGTTAAGTAATCAAACTTGTTAAGACTTGATTAATTGAAATAGGTTTCATATAGACAATTGACCAGCCAACTTGACCGGTGATTCACTAATGTTAAAACTTGTAAAAACTATATGATGACATATATATGGATATATATATAGTTAACATGATATTATGATAAGTAAACATATCATTAAGTATATTAACAATGAACTACATATGTAAAAGCAAGACTACTAACTTAATGATTTTGAAACGAGACATATATGTAACGATTATCGTTGTAACGACATTTAATGTATATATATCATATTAAGAGATATTTATACATCATATTATCATGATAATATAATAATTTAAAATCTCATTTGATATTATAAACATTGGGTTAACAACATTTAACAAGATCGTTAACCTAAAGGTTTCAAAACAACACTTACATGTAACGACTAACGATGACTTAACGACTCAGTTAAAATGTATATACATGTAGTGTTTTAATATGTATTCATACACTTTTTAAAGACTTCAAGACACTTATCAAAATACTTCTACTTAACAAAAATGCTTACAATTACATCCTCGTTCAGTTTCATCAACAATTCTACTCGTATGCACCCGTATTCGTACTCGTACAATACACAGCTTTTAGATATATGTACTATTGGTATATACACTCCAATGATCAGCTCTTAGCAGCCCATGTGAGTCACCTAACACATGTGGGAACCATCATTTGGCAACTAGCATGAAATATCTCATAAAATTACAAAAATATGAGTAATCATTCATGACTTATTTACATGAAAACAAAATTACATATCCTTTATATCTAATCCATACACCAACGACCAAAAACACCTACAAACACTTTCATTCTTCAAATTTTTTCATTTAATTGATCTCTCTCAAGTTCTATCTTCAAGTTCTAAGTGTTCTTCATAAATTCTACAAGTTCTAGTTTCATAAAATCAAGAATACTTCCAAGTTTGCTAGCTTACTTCCAATCTTGTAGAGTGATCATCCAACCTCAAGAAATCTTTCTTATTTACAGTAAGATATCTTTCTAATACAAGGTAATACTCATATTCAAACTTTGATTCAATTTCTATAACTATAACAATCTTATTTCGAGTGGAAATCTTACTTGAACTTGTTTTCGTGTCATGATTCTGCTTCAAGAACTTTCAAGCCATCCAAGGATCCTTTGAAGCTAGATCTATTTTTCTCATTTTCAGTAGTTTTATCCATAAATATTGAGGTAGTAATGATGTTCATAACATCATTCGATTCATACATATAAAGCTATCTTATTCGAAGGTTTAAACTTGAAATCACTAGAACATAGTTTAGTTAATTCTAAACTTGTTCGCAAACAAAAGTTAATCCTTCTAAATTGACTTTTAAAATCAACTAAACACATGTTCTATATCTATATGATATGCTAACTTAATGATTTAAAACTGGAAAACACGAAAAACACCGTAAAACCGGATATACGCCGTTGTAGTAACACCGCGGGTTGTTTTGGGTTTGATAATTAAAAACTATGATAAACTTTGATTTAAAAGTTGTTCTTCTGGGAAAATTATTTTTCTTATGAACATGAAACTATATCCAAAAATCATGGTTAAACTCAAAGTGGAAGTATGTTTTTCAAAATGGTCATCAAGACGTCGTTCTTTCGACTGAAATGATTACCTCTTACAAAAACGACTTGTAACTTATATTTCTGACTATAAACCTATAATTTTTCTATTTAGTTTCATAAAATAGAGTTCAATATGAAACCATAGCAATTTGATTCACTCAAAACGGATTTAAAATGAAGAAGTTATGGGTAAAACAAGATTGGATAATTTTTCTTGTTGTAGCAACGTGAAAATTGGTAACAAATCTATATTAATCATATCCTAGCTAACTTATATTGTATTATACATGTATTCTAATATATTATGTAATCTTGGGATACCATAGACACGTATGCAAATGTTTTGACATATCATATCGACCCATGTGTATATATTATTTGGAACAACCATAGACACTCTATATGCAGTAATGTGGGAGTTAGCTATACAGGGTTGAGGTTGATTCCAAAAATATATATACTTTGAGTTGTGATCTAGCCTGAGACGTGTATACACTGGGTCGTGGATTGATTCAAGATAATATATATCAATTTTTTTCTGTACATCTAACGTTGGACAACTAGTTGTAGGTTACTAACGAGGACAGCTGACTTAATAAACTTAAAACATCAAAATGTATTAAAAGTGTTGTAAATATATTTTGAATATACTTTGATATATATGTACATATTTGTTATAGGTTCGTGAATCGACCAGTGGCCAAGTCTTACTTCCCGATGAAGTAAAAATCTGTGAAAGTGAGTTATAGTCCCACTTTTAAAATCTAATATTTTTGGGATGAGAATACATGCAGGTTTTATAAATGATTTACAAAATAGACACAAGTACGTGAAACTACATTCTATGGTTGAATTATCGAAATCGAATATGCCCCTTTTTATTAAGTCTGGTAATCTAAGAATTAGGGAACAGACACCCTGATTGACGCGAATCCTAAAGATAGATCTATTGGGCCTAACAAACCCCATCCAAAGTACCAGATGCTTTAGTACTTCGAAATTTATATCATATCCGAAGGGTGTCCGGGAATGATGGGTATATTCTTATATATGCATCTTGTTAATGTCGGTTACCAGGTGTTCACCATATGAATGATTTTTATCTCTATGTATGGGATGTATATTGAAATATGAAATCTTGTGGTCTATTGTTACGATTTGATATATATAGGTTAAACCTATAACTCACCAACATTTTTGTTGACGTTTAAAGCATGTTTATTCTCAGGTGAATATTAAGAGCTTCCGCTGTTGCATACTAAAATAAGGACAAGATTTGGATTCCATGTTTGTATGATATTATGTAAAAACTGCATTCAAGAAACATATGTCGATGTAATATATTTCTATTGTAAACCATTATGTAATGGTCGTGTGTAAACAGTATATTTTAGATTATCATTATTTGATAATCTATGTAATACTTTTGAAACCTTTATTGATAAAATAAAGGTTATGGTTGTTTTAAAAATGAATGCAGTCTTTGAAAAACGTCTCATATAGAGGTCAAAACCTCGCAACGAAATCAATTAATATGGAACGTTTATAATCAATATGAACGGGACATTTCAGTTGGTATCCGAGCGTTGGTCTTAGAGAATCAGAATTTTGCATTAGTGTGTCTTATCGAGTTTGTTAGGATGCATTAGTGAGTCTGGACTTCGACCGTGTTTACTTGAAAAATGATTGCTTAACAAATTTTGTTGGAAACTATATATTTTTAACATGTGAATATTATGTGATATATTAATCTCTTAACGCGTTTGATATTATGTGATAGATGTCTACCTCTAGACCAAGTCCCATTGACTCACCTAATAATAATGAATAGTCAAATGTAAATTGAAATAATTCGTGGACTGATTCACAAGTTCCCGAAGAGGAACCGGAAGAAGAGTCGGAACCAGAAGAAGAATCGGAACCGGAAGAAGAAATAGAACCAGTGGGGGAAATAATAAAACGGTTAAGTAGAAGAAAATCCTCAACCAACCGACCAAAGTTAATTATGGTCAATGGTGTTTCCGCCAAGGAAGCAAAGTATTGGGAGGATTACCAATTCTCCGATGAATCGGATCCCGACAAGGATTCCGATGATGTTATAGAAATGACCCCAATACAATTTAATAATGCAAAAGAGAATAATAAGGGAAAGGGCATAAAAATAGAGAAATTTGATTCCAAACCCGATGAACTTTATATGTATCGTCAACACCCGTATTTCTTAAGTTGTGACAATAACCCGGGAACCTCTAAACCACCAGGTTTTTCTAAACCAATGTGGAAAACGACGGCTCGTATTAGGGGAATATCATATATCCCTAGAAACTTGGCAAAACGAACCAAAACCGAAGAAGAAGAAATGAGCGAGTCGGAATAAGATAGTTGTATTCGTGTGGTGTAATATATGTAATATAGTGTGCTTATGCTTTATGATATATGTAAAAATTGCTTGTATTAATAAGTATTTTTTTTATGAATCTAACTCTTGTCTATTTTACAGTATAAAAACACAAAATAGATATATATTTTAAGAGACCTACCCGGAGACATGATTGATGAAATCGTGTCTAGAGTCGGTCAGAATTCCTCGGCACAACTATTTAAGGCGAGATCAGTTTGTAAGACATTCGAAGAACGTTCCAAGAATGCCTTGGTTTATAAAAGGCTTTCGTTCGAAAGATGGGGGATATCACATTGGGAAATCCATAAGTTACGATGTGTTTACTTTGACGCATATATTGCGGAGAACCCAAATGCTATTTTACGCAACGGGTTAAGAAATTATTTTGACTCAATATATCTGAATATAGGACTTCGTGATTTAGAAAAAGCGGCTAACATGCAACATAAAGAAGCATGTTATGCTTACGGGTTAGTAATGTTCGCTTCTCACCAAAGTGAGAACAAGAACATCGGGCTACAACTATTAAACAAAACGTTCCCACAAGTGACGGACTCAGTAGTTGGGGTGAGAAACAAGGTTTTTAGATTGTTACGGGACTGTTGGACATTACGTAACCCTCGTCCCTTTGACGACGTTACAACACGCTGTCTTATCAACGGCCATAACGGTTATGTTCCACAAGACCAAGGATGGGAAGTAGTCCTAGTAAAACCAGAATGCATGACTTGTTTCTGGACGTATGAATTACGTGTCTTTATTGCCTTTGCTGAACGAATTGTGTACTAGCTAGAATTATCTTCACAACTATCTTGTATCAAAGTTATTGTGTGCTATATTTCATGTTATATGTAAAATAAGCGGTATTGTAAGTTTGTAAAATATTGTGAAAAAGTTTGAACGCGAAATATTATTATAATCAGTTTTTCATATAGAATTTTAGTAGTTGAATTGTATATTAGCTACTAAGTATGAACTTAACGGGTGGGTACTACCCGAATTTAAACTTATAAAACGCTAATATGAAGAAAAAGCTTTTATAAATGAGTTCATATTATGCTACGAGATACTATTGACTACTCTTAATATTCTGTATGATTAACTTGTTTCATTTGACTATTTGAAGGAAATGGCACCGACTACTCGACAAACCATGAATATGAGCGAAGAGGAATTTCGTACCTTTCTTGCTGCAAACATAGCCGCAGTACAGGCTGCGCTACATACCAACAATAACCTTGGATCTAGCAGTACAGGAAATCGTGTAGGATGCACCTACAAAGAATTCACTGCCTGCAAACCTTTGGAATTTGATGGAACCGAAGGACCGATCGGATTGAAATGGTGGACCGAGAAGGTCGAATCGGTGTTTGCCATAAGTAAGTGTACTAAAGAGGACAAAGTGAAGTACGCTACGCATACCTTCACAGGTTCTGCGTTAACATGGTGGAATACCTATCTAAAGCAAGTGGGACAAGATGATGCTTACGCACTACCGTGGTCAGCATTCAAGCACTTGATGAACGAGAAGTACCGTCCCAGAACCGAGGTCAATAAGCTCAAGACAGAACTTAGAGGGTTACGAACCCAAGGATTTGATATTACCACGTACGAAAGACGATTCACAGAATTATGCCTATTGTGTCCGGGAGCGTTCGAAGATGAGGAAGAGAAGATCGACGCGTTTGTGAAAGGATTACCGGAAAGAATCCAAGAAGATATAAGTTCACACGAGCCCGCCTCCATACAACAGGCATGTAGAATGGCTCACAAACTAGTGAACCAGATTGAAGAAAGAATTAAAGAACAGACTGCTGAAGAGGCCAATGTGAAGCAAGTCAAAAGAAAGTGGGAGGAAAACGGTGATAAGAATCACCAATACAACAACAACAGCAATTACAACAATAATCGCAACAACTATCCCAACAATCGCAACATCAATCGCAACTACAACAAACGGCCCAACAACAACAACAACAACAACAACAACAACAACAACAATAATCATCCCAACAACAATAATAACTGCAACAACAACAACAATCAGAAGCAGCTATGCCAAAGGTGTGAAAAGTATCACTCGGGGTTCTGCGCCAAATTTTGCAACAAGTGTAAAAGAAATGGTCATAGCGCGGCGAAGTGTGAGGTCTACGGACCAGGGGTTAACAGAACGAAAGGAACAAATGGTGTCGGAATGAGTAATGGCGGAGCAAGTAGTGTCGGAGCAAGTTATTCCAATGTAGTTTGTTATAAATGTGGAAAATCGGGCCACATTATTAGAAATTGCCCGAACCAGGAGAACACGAATGGACAAGGCCGAGGAAGAGTTTTCAATATTAATGCGGTAGAGGCACATGAAGACCCGGAGCTTGTTACGGGTACGTTTCTTATTGACAATAAATCTGCTTACGTTTTATTTGATTCGGGTGCGGATAGAAGCTATATGAGTAGAGATTTTTGTGCTAAATTAAGTTGTCCATTGATGCCTTTGGATAGTAAATTTTTACTCGAATTAGCAAATGGTAAATTAATTTCAGCAGATAATATATGTCGGAATCGAGAAATTAAACTGGTTAGCGAAACATTTAAGATTGACTTGATACCAGTAGAGTTAGGGAGTTTTGATATGATAATCGGTATGGACTGGTTGAAAGAAGTGAAAGCAGAGATCGTTTGTTACAAAAATGCAATTTGCATTATACGAGAAAAAGGAAAACCCTTAATGGTGTACGGAGAAAAGGGCAACACGAAGCTACATCTTATTAGTAATTTGAAGGCACAAAAACTAATAAGAAAAGGTTGCTATGCTATTCTAGCACACGTCGAGAAACTGAAGAAAAGAGCATCAATGATGTTCCCGTCGCAAAAGAATTTCCCGATGTATTTCCGAAAGAATTAACGGGATTACCCCCACATCGATCCGTTGAATTTCAAATAGATCTTGTACCAGGAGTTGCACCAATAGCTAGTGCTCCTTACAGACTCGCACCCAGTGAGATGAAAGAACTGCAAAGCCAATTACAAGAACTTTTAGAGCGTGGTTTCATTCGACCAAGCACATCACCGTGGGGAGCTCCTGTTTTGTTTGTCAAGAAGAAAGATGGTACATTCAGGTTGTGTATCGACTACCGAGAGTTGAACAAACTTACCATCAAGAACCGCTACCCACTACCGAGAATCGACGACTTATTTGATCAACTACAAGGCTCGTCTGTTTATTCAAAGATTGACTTACGTTTCGGGTATCATCAAATGCGGGTGAAAGAAGATGATATTCCAAAGACTGCTTTCAGAACACGTTACGGTCATTACGAGTTTATGGTCATGCCGTTTGGTTTAACTAATGCACCAGCTGTGTTCATGGACCTTATGAACCGAGTGTGTGGACCATACCTTGACAAGTTTGTCATTGTTTTCATTGATGACATACTTATTTACTCAAAGAATGACCAAGAACACGGTGAACATTTGAGAAAGGTGTTAGAAGTATTGAGGAAGGAAGAATTGTACGCTAAGTTTTCAAAGTGTGCATTTTGGTTGGAAGAAGTTCAATTCATCGGTCACATAGTGAACAAAGAAGGTATTAAGGTGGATCCGGCAAAGATAGAAACTGTTGAAAAGTGGAAAACCCCGAAAACTCCGAAACACATACGCCAGTTTTTAGGACTAGTTGGTTACTACAGAAGGTTCATCCAAGACTTTTCCAGAATAGCAAAACCCTTGACTGCATTAACACATAAAGGGAAGAAATTTGAATGGAAAGATGAACAAGAGAAAGCGTTTCAGTTATTGAAGAAAAAGCTAACTACGACACCTATATTGTCATTGCTTGAAGGGAATGATGATTTTGTGATTTATTGTGACGCATCAAAGCAAGGTCTTGGTTGTGTATTAATGCAACGAACGAAGGTGATTGCTTACACGTCTAGACAATTGAAGATTCACGAACAAAATTATACGACGCATGATTTGGAATTAGGCGCGGTTGTTTTTGCATTAAAGACTTGGAGGCACTACTTATATGGGGTCAAAAGTATTATATATACCGACCACAAAAGTCTTCAACACATATTTAATCAGAAACAACTGAATATGAGGCAGCGTAGGTGGATTGAATTGTTGAATGATTACGACTTTGAGATTCGTTACTACCCGGGGAAGGCAAATGTGGTAGCCGACACCTTGAGCAGGAAGGACAGAGAACCCATTCGAGTAAAATCTATGAATATAATGATTCACAATAACCTTACTACTCAAATAAAGGAGGCGCAACAAGGAGTTTTAAAAGAGGGAAATTTAAAGGATGAAATACCCAAAGGATCGGAGAAGCATCTTAATATTCGGGAAGACGGAACACAGTATAGGGCTGAAAGGATTTGGGTACCAAAATTTGGAGATATGAGAGAAATGGTACTTAGAGAAGCTCATAAAACCAGATACTCAATACATCCTGGATAGGGGAAGATGTACAAGGATCTCAAGAAACATTTTTGGTGGCCGGGTATGAAAGCCGATGTTGCTAAATACGTAGGAGAATGTTTGACGTGTTCTAAGGTCAAAGCTGAGCATCAGAAACCATCAGGTCTACTTCAACAACCCGAAATCCCGGAATGGAAATGGGAAAACATTACCATGGATTTCATCACTAAATTGCCAAGGACTGCAAGTGGTTTTGATACTATTTGGGTAATAATTGATCGTCTCACCAAATCAGCACACTTCCTGCCAATAAGAGAAGATGATAAGATGGAGAAGTTAGCACGACTGTATTTGAAGGAAGTCGTCTCCAGACATGGAATACCAATCTCTATTATCTCTGATAGGGATGGCAGATTTATTTCAAGATTCTGGCAAACATTACAGCAAGCATTAGGAACTCGTCTAGACATGAGTACTGCCTATCATCCACAAACTGATGGGTAGAGTAAAAGGACGATACAAACGCTTGAAGACATGCTACGAGCATGTGTTATTGATTTCGGAAACAGTTAGGATCGACATCTACCGTTAGCAGAATTTTCCTACAACAACAGCTACCATTCAAGCATTGAGATGGCGTCGTTTGAAGCACTTTATGGTAGAAAGTGCAGGTCTCCGATTTGTTAGAGTGAAGTGGGGGATAGACAGATTACGGGTCCGGAGATAATACAAGAAACTACCGAGAAGATCATCCAAATTCAACAACGGTTGAAAACCGCCCAAAGTCGACAGAAGAGCTACGCTGACATTAAAAGAAAAGATATAGAATTTAAAATTGGAGAGATGGTCATGCTTAAAGCTGCACCTTGGAAAGGTGTTGTTCGATTTGGTAAACGAGGGAAATTAAATCCAAGGTATATCGGACCATTCAAGATTATTGATCGTGTCGGACCAGTAGCTTACCGACTTGAGTTACCTCAACAACTTGCGAATGTACATAACACTTTCCACGTCTCGAATTTGAAGAAATGTTTTGCTAAAGAAGATCTCACTATTCCGTTGGACGAAATCCAAATCAATGAAAAACTTCAATTCATTGAAGAACCCGTCGAAATAATGGATCGTGAGGTTAAGAGACTTAAACAAAACAAGATACCGATTGTTAAGGTTCGATGGAATGCTCGTAGAGGACCCGAGTTCACCTGGAAGCGTGAAGATCAGATGAAGAAGAAATACCCGCATTTATTTCCAGAAGATACGTCAACACCTCCAACTGCTTAAAATTTCGGGACGAAATTTATTTAACGGGTAGGTACTGTAGTGACCCGAACTTTTCCATGTTTATATATATATTAAATGAAATTGTTATTTACATGATTAAGTGTTTCCAATATGTTAAACAATCAAACTTGTTAAGACTTGATTAATTGAAATAGGTTTCATATAGACAATTGACCACCCAAGTTGACCGGTGATTCACGAACGTTAAAACTTGTAAAAACTATATGATGACATATATATGGATATATATATATAGTTAACATGATATTATTATAAGTAAACATATCATTAAGTATATTAACAATGAACTACATATGTAAAAGCAAGACTACTAACTTAATGATTTTGAAACGAGACATATATGTAACGATTATCGTTGTAACGACATTTAATGTATATATATATCATATTAAGAGATATTCATACATCATATTATCATGATAATATAATAATTTAAAATCTCATTTGATATTATAAACATTGGGTTAACAACATTTAACAAGATCGTTAACCTAAAGGTTTTAAAACAACACTTACATGTAACGACTAACGATGACTTAACGACTCAGTTAAAATGTATATACATGTAGTGTTTTAATATGTATTCATACACTTTTGAAAGACTTCAAGACACTTATCAAAGTACTTCTACTTAACAAAAATGCTTACAATTACATCCTCGTTCAGTTTCATCAACAATTCTACTCGTATGCACCTGTATTCGTACTCGTACAATACACAGCTTTTAGATGTATGTACTATTGGTATATACACTCCAATGATCAGCTCTTAGCAGCCCATGTGAGTCACCTAACACATGTGGGAACCATCATTTGGCAACTAGCATGAAATATCTCATAAAATTACAAAAATATGAGTAATCATTCATGACTTATTTACATGAAAACAAAATTACATATCCTTTATATCTAATCCATACACCAATGACCAAAAACACCTAAAAACACTTTAATTCTTCAATTTTATTCATCTAATTGATCTCTCTCAAGTTCTACCTTCAAGTTCTAAGTGTTCTTCATAAATTCTACAAGTTTTAGTTTCATAAAATCAAGAACACTTCCAAGTTTGCTAGCTTACTTCCAATTATGTAGAGTGATCATCCAACCTCAAGAAATCTTTCTTATTTACAGTAAGATATCTTTCTAATACAAGGTAATACTCATATTCAAAATTTGATTCAATTTCTATAACTATAACAATCTTATTTCGAGTGGAAATCTTACTTGAACTTGTTTTCGTGTCATGATTCTGCTTCAAGAACTTTCAAGCCATCCAAGGATCCTTTGAAGCTAGATCCATTTTTCTCATTTCCAGTAGTTTTATCCAGAAAACTTGAGGTAGTAATGATGTTCATAACATCATTCGATTCATACATATAAAGCTATCTTATTCGATGGTTTAAACTTGAAATCACTAGAACATAGTTTAGTTAATTCTAAACTTGTTCGCAAACAAAAGTTAATCCTTCTAACTTGACTTTTAAAATCAACTAAACACATGTTCTATATCTATATGATATGCTAACTTAATGATTTAAAACTGGAAAACACGAAAAACACCGTAAAACCGGATATACGCCGTTGTAGTAACACCGCGGGCTGTTTTGGGTTTGATAATTAAAAACTATGATAAACTTTGATTTAAAAGTTGTTCTTCTGGGAAAATGATTTTTCTTATGAACATGAAACTATATCCAAAAATCATGGTTAAACTCAAAGTGGAAGTACGTTTTTCAAAATGGTCATCAAGACGTCGTTCTTTCGACTGAAATGACTACCTCTTACAAAAAAGACTTGTAACTTATATTTCCGACTATAAACCTATAATTTTTCTATTTAGATTCATAAAATATAGTTCAATATGAAACCATAGCAATTTGATTCACTCAAAACGGATTTAAAATGAAGAAGTTATGGGTAAAACAAGATTGGATAATTTTTCTTGTTGTAGCAACGTGAAAATTGGTAACAAATCTATATTAATCATATCCTAGCTAACTTATATTGTATTATACATGTATTCTAATATATTATATAATCTTGGGATACCATAGACACGTATGCAAATGTTTTGACATATCATATCGACCCATGTGTATATATTATTTGGAACAACCATAGACACTCTATATGCAGTAATGTGAAAGTTAGCTATACAGGGTTGAGGTTGATTCCAAAAATATATATACTTTGAGTTGTGATCTAGCCTGAGACGTGTATATACTGGGTCGTGGATTGATTCAAGATAATATATATCAATTTTTTTCTGTACATCTAACGTTGGACAACTAGTTGTAGGTTACTAACGAGGACAGCTGACTTAATAAACTTAAAACATCAAAATGTATTAAAAGTGTTGTAAATATATTTTGAATATACTTTGATATATATGTACATATTTGTTATAGGTTCGTGAATCGACCAGTGGCCAAGTCTTACTTCCCGACGAAGTAAAAATCTGTGAAAGTGAGTTATAGTCCCACTTTTAAAATCTAATATTTTTGGGATGAGAATACATGCAGGTTTTATAAATGATTTACAAAATAGACACAAGTACGTGAAACTACATTCTATGGTTGAATTATCGAAATCGAATATGCCCCTTTTTATTAAGTCTGGTAATCTAAGAATTAGGGAACAGACACCCTGATTGACGCGAATCCTAAAAATAGATCTATTGGGCCTAACAAACCCCATCCAAAGTACCGGATGCTTTAGTACTTCGAAATTTATATCATATCCGAAGGGTGTCCCGGAATGATGGGGATATTCTTATATATGCATCTTGTTAATGTCGGTTACCAGGTGTTCACCATATGAATGATTTTTATCTCTATGTATGGGATGTATATTGAAATATGAAATCTTGTGGTCTATTGTTACGATTTGATATATATAGGTTAAACCTATAACTCACCAACATTTTTGTTGACGTTTAAAGCATGTTTATTCTCAGGTGAATATTAAGAGCTTCCGCTGTTGCATACTAAAATAAGGACAAGATTTGGAGTCCATGTTTGTATGATATTATGTAAAAACTGCATTCAAGAAACATATGTCGATGTAATATATTTCTATTGTAAACCATTATGTAATGGTCGTGTGTAAACAGTATATTTTAGATTATCATTATTTGATAATCTACGTAATACTTTTGAAACCTTTATTGATAAAATAAAGGTTATGGTTGTTTTAAAAATGAATGCAGTCTTTGAAAAACGTCTCATATAGAGGTCAAAACCTCGCAACGAAATCAATTAATATGGAACGTTTATAATCAATATGAACGGGACATTTCAGCCGTCAATGACGATTTTGTCGGGTCGTTACAGATGGTATCAGAGCGTTGGTTGTAGGGAACTAGGATATGCATTAGTGTGTCTGACAGAGTCGTTAGGACGCATTAGTGAATCTAGACTACAACCGGATAGTTAGCCATTGCATTCCGACATACATTTGCTATAGATAGCACTTACTTGACTACTTGTGCATTATACTTGAATCATTCTTAGGCAACTTCCTAATGGTACCAAGTTTTCATCATGCGAATTTGTAATCTACCGCTTTTCGGTAATACACGTAAACTTAAGATTCATACGCGTAAGGACGACGACGACTTCATTAATCATACTTGTTCGGGAACTCTGTCTCCCAGATTGTTATTCGCCGCCGTTTCAACTTACTATCGGTGTCACACCAGTGTTCCTTACTATCTACCACTTCTTGTTACTACCATCATTACTCTAGGTGAGTATCGTCATCACTTTTTTTTTATCACTACGGTTGCGTACTATTCGTTATCATGATTCGTTACACTTCTCGTACCAGAATACATTATTGTTTGACTTGAATCGCATTGACGTGAACAATCATTTATACATTTCCCTCGGGGAACGCTTCTTTAGAGTTGCACTAATTCTTTCGATTCAATACGAGTCACGTTAGAGACATCGTTACACTTTGTTCATTTTAAAACTTCACGATTATACGAACTTGAATGTATGGAGTGATGTGGGAATGGAGGTATGAGTTAGCGTAATATAACAACACTCGATCAACGTGGTTATATTACGATAAGTCATACCAAAGTTCTAATGACTCGTGATGGTGATTGGACTCGATCAACCTAATCACCACCATGTGCCATGTACATGACTTCATTTTTCTTGTTTGAACATCCGAAAACTCCGAGAATACTGATAACAACCATACCCGGGACACATCTTCGATTATTGTCGAACCATATTTATGCTTCCAAATGAATGGCAAATTCTTTCAACATCAAACGTATGTTACACGTGTATACTATCTCGTTTTCGCACAGTTTTATCAACGAACTACAAACTGTTTGGTATGCTCACATCGAGGCGGAAACTTCTCTCGCATTACACTCGTACTTCCGTTTAAGGAAATCTTTTATCTAAATTCTCAATGGAAAGAGAGACTCTTCACATTATACTAGTATTCACCACGAGGGGGAATATTCCTAACGAACGTTTTCGGAAACCGATAAATCTTTTGCGGCGCGAATTTCTTGAGAAACTTGTTCTAACTAACATTTTCAAGTCCTAACGAACTTGTTCAATATACCTTAAAGAGATGTACCTCGTTTCGAATCGAGATCCTCGTTTCACTTCTAGATTTTGGAGTGCCTTACAAAAAGTCTCGGGACCACGCTTAAACATGAGTACAACACATCAACCACATCCCGAGGACCAAACAAACATACGATTCAAACCTTGGAAACCATAATACGAGTTCGTGTTATCGACTTCAAATTTACTTGAGGAAAAGTACTTGCCTTTAGTCAAATTCTCTTACTACAAAATTTTCTTTCGTGTATTAACGCCGCACCTTTTCGAAACTTTATATGTCCGCAATTATCATTTTACAATTTGTTGAGCCGACGTAGGCAACAATTAAACCACCGGAATCGAACTCATTCATGAAATAACCGTTAAGATCGTTCAAATCCAAGAGAGGCCTAAGACGATCCGTAGTCGCCAAAAGAGCCATGCAAATGTTAGACGTAAACCTCTCGAATTCCAAGTGGGGAAACCGCGTAACGTTAAAAGTCATACCTTGAGAAGGTGCAATCCGTTTCGGGAACGTAGAAAGCTAAATCCGCGATATTTTGATCTTTTTAAAAAAAAATCTTGGGGCGTTTTGGACCCGTTGCTAGCCATTTAGATTTTCCGATTCATTTGAGCTCCGTTCATCCTACATTCTATGCATCAAACTTGAAGAAGTGTCTTGCCGAACAAGAACTTGTTATTCCTTTTGATGAACATACTATCGATGACAAACTTCACTTCCTAGGAGAACCGGTTGAAATTATGGATCGTGAAACCAAACTTTAAAACAACGTAAAATCCCGAATGTCAAGGTTCGTTGAAATGCTCAAGGAAGTGCCTTCACTTATTCGTAGAATTTGCAACGCAAGATCTCGAGGGAGAAACAACGACTACTACTTCCAACTAAATTTCGGGACGAAATTTCTTTTAAGGTGTAGGTAATGTAACATCCCGCATTTTTCCGTTAAATTATTTTAACGCCCGTCTTTTTTTTTAGATAATATCTTCCGTTATCTAAATTCGTACCTTTCGTTGACTAACGTACTAATATTTTCGTTATTTAATTATAGCATCACTCGTTTACTCAAGCGTTTTTAAAATAATTCGTTTGGTTAATTCCCGCACCCGACTACAAACTTGAGGGACTAAACTTGCCAAGAGGGCAAAGGGATGACTAGGTCAACAAGTCAACCTTCACCCTCCTCCATTCATTTCATCCTCCCCATTTCATTACTTCCATTTTTATTCTCTCAAACCCTCAAACACAAAATCATCATCTAAATTCGATCTAGGAAGCTTGCAACAAAACAAATTACATATTTGGAATCCTCTCTTCATCCTCTACAATTTGATACCAACTTCATCTCGTTTGGGTAACATTTCTAAAACTCTAGATTTCTCTAAATTCGTGTTTTTGACTTGAAATGGTGTTAGTTAATGTCTATGGCTCGTGTCTAGCATGAATATATGATTTATTTGCTCGATTTGTTGTTTTGGGTAACTAGTTTGAACATTTGAAATGGGTGTGCTTAATCTTGAGTTTTGGGTGATTAAATGTTGTTAAATTGTTAAAGTTCATGTTTTAATTGTGTTACTAGTATCACTAGCTTCGTTTTGATGTATAGGTTGATTAAGAAAACTTCAAACACATGAATATTGATTTTGTGGGTTTTGGTTAGGGTTTGATAACTCTTAAAATGGACTTTTGATGATTTGAATGCCATGAAATATTGTTGGTAAGTGTTTGGTTGGATTGTATTCTTGATTACCTTCACAACAGCATATCATATGTATAAATTGGATTCTCGAATCATGAAATGCATTTTTTTGCGAACTTGAGACTTTGATTATGAACATTTAACGATCATTTGACTAGGTTTTTGTTGTTGTAAATGATGAGCTCGATTGATGATATGTGGTTAGTTGTTTTCCTTATCAAAATACCTTCCCGATGATATAAGATACATGTTTTGATTGTTTGCGGGTCATAAATTGGGATTGTTTGGGTTTTGGTTCGTGCATTGTGTGTTGCAGCAAAACAGGACCTGCATACTGATCTGGACGCCGTCCAGATTCTTGGACGCCATCCAGTCCTTCAATGCTGGACGCCGTCCAGCAAATCTGGACGCCGTCCAGATGAACTGCCAGATTCTGTTTCGCTTGGTCGTTTACCGTTTAATTCTAACTATGCTACGCACCTCCGATTAACATGAAACTTGGCCAACATGCTCATATATGATTATATAACTTAGAAAAATCATCGGATACCCGACCCGACCCCGTTGACTTTGACTTTGACCAAGTTTGACTTTTTGTCAAACTTAACCAAATACTTATGCAATCGTTCAAATCTTTCTTTTATAATTGATTCTTGCATGAAACTTGACAACGTGACTCACATGCTATATAATCGAGTCGTAACGAGCCATAGGACTAATTGAACACATTTCGCCCGACCTTGTGTCGTAACCGGATAATTGATACAACTTACTTGTTTAGGTCAAGGCTAAGCAACTTTCATGCACACGTTTACTTTGTGAAGTACATTTATACTCGTGCACTCGAGGTGAGATCATAGTCCCACCTTTTCGACAACTTTTATACTTTTAAATCGTGGGCTGAGAAACATATACTTTGTTACATCTTGTACTATTTACTTTTATGTTTTGAACGCAAGTCTGATGAAACAAACATTCTACAGCGAGTTTAGAACAAAATCCTCAATTCGATTATCATTAGTTACACTTGCCGGGTGTAAGCGAGAACTTATGTTGTATGGATCCATATGGGTTTGACAAACCCTCATTCAAACGGTTCGCTACCGTTTACGAATGAAATATATTTTCGAGAAACAGTGTATGTTCTAACACTATTGTGATGGGGTTCTATGGAAGGAATGTTAAGCATTGATAATTGGGTGCTCGCGAACCTATTTTTGGAATGCAACTTTTGGATGATCAATTTTATGGAAATACTAAATCTTGTGATTCAAAAATAACGTTTATTACTACATCTATGATTTCACCAACGTTTTTCGTTGACAGTTTTCTATATGTTTCTCAGGTTCATACTTGGCTACTTGATACATGCTTCCGCACACTTTGATTACTTGCTTGGAGTCAAGCATACATGCATACGCTAGTGATAGCACCTTTGGATTCAAACTTAAAGCATACATACTTACGCTATTTATAGCAACTGTGATTTTAAACTAATTATGTCGCAAGTTATTTCATTTATATCGTATAACTCTTGTAAACTTAAACTGGTTGTCGAACCATTTGGTAAACAAAACTTTGTAAGTCTTGTACGTTTCAAATGAATGCGACATAATTTTGGTCAAACGTGTCTCATATAGGGACTACGACCACGTAACGGGACCTAAGTTAACGGCGCCGTCAATGACGATTTTTTCGGGTCGTTACATAAGCTTTGGTGAGATGATGTGTAGTACAGGTAAAAGATGGCTGATGAGCGAAAAAATTTCCAAGCTCCCCCTACCCCCATAATCTTCAGAGCTCCAACAGAAGGAGAGGATTCGAATAATGATCAACATGAATACATACAGCGAATTGAGAGTCAGTTAAAAGAAGCCCGAGATCGAATAGCTGAGTTAAAAAACATATTGATATTCGTTATCATTGGATACGCGAGGTAATTGATCGACAACTGTTGAGACTATTGAAGATCCATACAAAGGTGGTGACTCGAGAGAAGCTAGAGTTATGCAGAGACATAACCGGGAAGCGTTTTCCCTGTATACGGCTGGAGGGGGAGAATTGATAAGTTCCAGTCGTAATCTAGATTTTTCTAGATGTTCAAAGAAGCCGGTTGAAGAAGCAAAGTTGGAAACAATTACGGCTAGCTAACTTTGACAACTCATATGGAAGTATTCAAATTGGAAACAATGACGGCTAGTAGCCAACTTTGACAACACATGGAAGTAGCAAAGTTGAACACAATGACGGCTAGCCACCATTTTTGCGTTCACACCAATCTGCGTTCACACCTTCCACCTCCTCAAATTTTCCTTATAAATAGGGGTGCAAACCTCCTTTGTAAATCATTCAGAAATTGTGAAAACACAACCTAGTTAGTGTGTGTGAGTTTGAGAGTTTTTTTTATTTGAGTTTTGTAATACTCTTGTAATCTATTCTTGTGAGTAATAGAGTTATTTTCTCTCAAATTTGTGTCTCCCAACGTTTAGGCGAACCTCTCTTATAATCACAACAACTTAAACTCATTATTCGGTCCGCTCATTATACATGGTGCATTCCTTTCTTAACTATAAAACAAACTTTGTGAAGAGAAAAATAGGAGATGTACTATTTATTATATTTATTTTGTTCCTATATTTATAAAATTTATTATAATTAATTATTAATTATTATTATTCATACACACACTGTATATAAATTCACAATTATCACCTCCTTTTTTTTTTCTTTTCAAAGCCAAATGCCTTTTGGTCCAGTTTGTTTATGTTTAGGAGTCGAACGATAAAGAGAACCCCAATTGGAACAAAATTATCTCTCTTATCTATAATAAGAAAACTTTTATGGCATCATTAGGTTATAAAAATTCTTACATGTCAAAATCTCAACCCTTGGATGTGTTTCTTTAATTTAATCATATCCATTTAAATACCAAATCACGTCATTTAAGATTTTAAGCGGCAGTTAAGATTCTAAATTACCCACCTGCCCTTAATAATACGAATAAAAAAAATTCTACCGCTAAATTAGGGAAAACAATGCCTTAAATTAGGGCAGTTTACCCTAAACCGGCATACACACAGTTTCATTATTTCAATGGCTGATTGATTAACTCGTATTGCAATCTAAAAAGAAGACCGGTGCAAACCGAAAAAGTGTCTCCATGAGTGCGAAATCATGCCCTGTTGTCAAGACTGGTATATTTAATTGCTTAAGTTTTGTATCTTTCTATTGAATACGAAGTGAATACTGTTTTGTTGTGAATCGATATTTTAGATGTGCTGATTTGGTTGAATTCATCTACTACTGTGTGAATTTGAGTAAATTACGGTTATGCTATGAATAGATAGATTTTTTTTTTTTTTTTTTTTTTTTTTTTGAAAAGCAAGAGCTATGAATAGATAGATGAATTTGAGATACTGATTTGATTGAATTTCTGTATCATCTTTTGATATCTTATGGCTTATTTTTTTTTGCAAGATGAGGATTCATGTGTATGGTTTTTAGTCGTAATAAGTAGTTGGTGATGTATCTCGATACCGAATAACTGAACTGAATTTTATTTTATTCATCATTGTAAGATGGGAAAAGGAATAATTTTCTTATTAGCAATATCTTTGTATCTGAACTATTGCATATATTCTTCAACAATTAGGTGTTCTGGATTACACTTGATGAAAGTAGTTGTGTTATATTGGATTGATGACATATATTGACAGTTGTGTTGTGCATCACATGTTTTTCTTTATATTTCTTAATTTGAGACATTAAGGAAAGCTAGGCGTATTATGTTGACGCCAATCAGTTTAGCGACCAAGATATTAGCATTAACATATACAATGCGTTAACTTAGGGTATTAAACCCTAAACCGTCACACACACAGTTTCAATATTTCATTTCATCGGTCAAATTCGCAGGCTTTCAATCGACGAAATCGAATGCTATTCATCGAATGATGTTAACAAAATATCGATCAGTCGCATTTATCCGTCAATATTTAAGGTTCAAATTATGAGTTATGATTTGGATTTCAAGAAGTTAATATCGCTTATTGGTTTTGCAAGCATGTATTATCAAATTTGATTTTTATTCTATTTATTATTTGGTACTTATGATTGGGATTCGATTTGGTTTTGTTACAGATCGGATTTGTTAAGTTGTTTTCGTCCTCCGATTGACCGAGACTCAACATAAGGGTATAATCGTTCGATAAGTTGTTATGAAATCCTATCAAGGGATAAAAAGGTTTGATCATTTTAGATTTCTTAAAATAAGAAATCAGAAAATCTATGTATCAGGAACTTGCTAATTTGTTAGGTGTGTAGTCATATACTATTAGTAAATATTTGTTATTAATATTACTTAATTAAGTATTCTAAGTATCTATTTAAATTAATCATGTCTTTATGTTTTATATATATGCTTATTACTATTATTGCAGGTGCTGTAATTTCGTGGATATCACAAAAAGGTTTGATGTTCACAAGTTTTGTATAATGTTATTAGAATTAGTGAATTCTATTCTCATACATATAAGGTTAATGTCATATAAAGTTCGAAAACTCAGGGTTGATGGTTTGATTCATAAATTATGGATTCATAAATTATGTATAATGTTTTTGTAATTGTCACTCTTAATCCTCGGACCTTAAAATGCTGAAGAATCTATAAAAAAGCGGTGTGCATCATTATACATCTCATATGTTATGCTCGAAAGCAGTGTTGCAAAACTCGGATTACTCGGCCGAGTAATCGGCGAGTAATCGGCTGAAGGGGAAAAACGAAAACTCGGATCAAGAATCGGTAAAAACTCGGTCAACAAAAGTCAACAGCGGCCAATTACTTTATGTGTTTGTTTAGAACGAATTAAAAAAGAACTTACATGTAACTTATCGCGAGTACCTATTAATGGATGAAGATGGTTCGAAATTTCCAGGTTTTTTAGATGTAAGATACTAAGATGTGGTAGATGAAGTTTAGCGGCTGAATAAAAAATAGGGTTTATTTGAGTTGTCTGAATTTAAAAGGTTAGTTTCATGGGCCTGTTATTATTTTTTCTTTTTTATTATTGGGCTTCTCATGGACTTTGAATATAATACAAATAAATCAACTCTACCAACTTAGACCAGCTTTTTTAATATCAAATGTTCATACCGAGTATTTTATTTATAAACTTATTTGTTTATATATTTTATTACATATAATATTTTGTATTAGAACATATATTTATATATATTTGATAAGGAAAAACTAAAAAGTCAACGAAAGTCAACATCCGAGTTCTCCCCCGAGTTCTCCCCGAGTTTCCGAGAACTCCTCAAAAACCTCTGGCCGAGTTCTCCCCGAGTCGCGAGTTTTACAACCTTGCTCGAAAGGTAAATTGAGCTACTCTTTTGCTACAGATGTTTTATTTTTTGGTTAAAATATTAGTCATTTGGCTTATCATTTTCAGTTGTTAAAAGTTGTTTTGTGCCCATTTAGAACCTTTTGACCCGTTTGCTCATCTGGTGTCAAATAGGGTAATGGTCACTTTGTACATATCAATATGTTGTAGCAAGTGAGTTAGCAAGGTTTGGTGTTTCAGAAATGAGTGGTGAATGCATTTTGGTTAATGGCTTGAGTTTGACCCATTTAAAGTAAAGGTGTATATTTTGATCTAATTGAGTAATTTGATAATTTGATAATTTGAAGGTACTAATACGTTTGTTATATAATTTTTGGAGTTGTGAAATGATTTTGGGTGATGCGGGTAAGTTGGATAAGAATTCGGGTCAACATTCCGTTCTCGAGTGGATAGAGGTTTACTTGTAGTTTAAACTATCGTAAACAAGTTTAAGCAGATATGTACTTTTATTGATTCCGCTTATGAAGCTGTCTATGATATAGATTGCAGGTCATTGAAGGTTTATGTTTAAATCTGCAATAACGAATAACGATTGCTGAAGATATTGGAGGTGTCAAGTTATATAGTATGGTTCTAGGTAAAGGTTTAATAATTTTTATTAATAATTTTTTAATTCATAGTTCAGCAGCATAGCAAACTTATGAATTCTATATATCATTAACAAAATTTATATTTGATTTATACGACACGTTTTATTAATTCATTTTGGCACAGGTTTTTCAATAACTGCTTCAGAAAATATGTTTCACCCAGTCAAATTATCAAAGTTGAACTCCTTTACATGTTTGAGTCAATTAATTTGGGTGAAACTGTATTAATAAAGAATCCTTTTTATATTGACAAAGAACTGTTTTTTATCACTCTTTTGTGAATGTGTCAATGTCTGTTTATCTGTCTCTTTTGTGCCGAGTATTTTTGATGTATCGGTTTATGCTGTGTGCTGAATGGGCAAGTGGACTCATATCAGGGTCTATTTGGTATGAGTGTATTTAATTGATTGTAAAAGGGTTACTTGTCATTTTTGTAGGAAGTTTTGTCCTCAGAGTTTTTTGTGCTGGATTCAAGTGCTATAGGCTGCATAAGAAGGGTTTGGAACTCTTATCATACCATTCTTTTCAATCTAGAAATGATCAAGTTTTTCAATTATTTGATGCTGAACCGATGACTTTTAAAAGTCAACGGAGTATGATTTTGAAGACTTCATTATACCGTTAAGGGAGATGATTATTGGGACATGGATATTGCTCGTAACTTAAGGTATACAAGTGATATAATATTAAGATTGGCATAAGAGATGGAAACAACAAAATGTCTCATTTATTTATTTTTTATTTTTTTATTATTTTTTGTAAAGCATAGATTTTTTTTGGTCGTGTATAGTTCTTTTGGCATTAGTCATTTTATTTTTGACAATTGGTTTTGGGATGTACATCCTTTAGGTTTCTTGTTTTTGGTCGTGTGTAGAGGCCTTTTTGTATGTCATTATATCATGCAAGTGTTTGAGTATTTACTAAAAACATCACCTTCGCGAAAAAACATTAATTACGTTAAAGTCATTGTTGACATCAAGACAATTCGCAGTAGCATTGTTGTCAGTACTAGGGATGGCAATGGATACCCGATCCAGTGGATATTCATCCGATCCACCCGATTATTCGTGGATATGGACGATCTAAATGGATATGGATGTGGATGAAAAAATTTCATCCATGGATGAACCCGCTTTCACCCGAAATAACTAAATATATAAATTTATCACTCAAATTAGTATCATTTATGTAGTGATATTTCATTAATTATATTCATATTCATCTTTCTTTATATTTTCTCTAAATATATAACTTTCTTCATATATTTTGTTTTGTTTAAATAATCAAATGTATCTATCATACTTTGGTGGTTCAAATGTGATTCCATGTAACTAAAAGTAAGCAACTTACATATCAATATCTTTACACGTTTAATGGGTTATCTATTGAATATTTGTTATATAGATTAGTAAAATGTGACTTTCGGTCGCATAAACTATTAAAAATATTATTTTTGATCGTATATAGTGAACCACCGCTTATAATTGTTAAAAATAAAATAAATTTAAACGGATATGGATAATTATCCATTAACCCACTTCACCCGACGGATATGGATATGGATGGATGAAAAGTAAAAAAAAATAAATGGATATGGATATGGATACGCCTCACCCGATCCATATCCGATCCATTGCCATCCCTAGTTGTCACTAAATTCTTACTTCAATGGACTTGCAACATTTACCAGTTGGCAATCACGTCCTAAACCTAAAAAATTTGTTTTTTCTGTCTTTCTAATTTTACACTTATAACTACATGCATACATGGTGTAAATCTTTTATTTTTATCTTTACGATTATCATGCTTATTTTTTTTGTTTTATAGATTTTAATGGTGTCTTTATCTATTACATATATTTCATAACTATTACCTATATCATTACCATTAACAAGTTTTTAAGAATAAATTTTTTTAGAAAATTTTGTATAGTAAAATACGTGCGAATGCGCGGGTTATAAACTACTTATAATAAATAATAACTACCTCTCGATTCTGAAACCTTGAACGATTCACAAGTAGAAGCAGTGCTTGATTTGATTCGCAGGTGACTGAACAAGTTTACACTCTATTTTTTTTCTAATTGATAATTTGATTGTTATGTTTTGATGATTTGATTGGTTACTTTTAATTGTGGATTCGAATTTTCAGACGATTTGATTGTTAGGTTTTGATTTTGCAGATGAATTTGTGTTTATGAAACATCATAGTCACTCTAATTGGTTTTAATAATTGGTTGTTGACGTTGTTGATAAAGTTGTTAATGTTTCTTTTATATATATGCTTGATTGATTGATTGATTGATTAATGGTGTACCTCCTTTACTTTGTGATAATCTGGTTTAGGCCTTGCACAGACATGGAACAAGGAAGCCCCATCGTACCTGACGCCGCCATCCTCCGTCGTTGCAACAACATTAACAGAAGAAGAAAAGAGAAATCGAGTTTTGTACCCGAAAAATCTGGCCACAATCCCCTGGAATATACCGACATTCACAACCCTCTGAAAAAGGTGGAAGCTTTAGGTAAAAAACATATATATCAGTTTGTTTTTGTGTTTAAAGTTTATGTCTTTATTATTACACTAAATAAATATAAATAAATGTGAATGTGAAGTGAAGTGAAGTGGGTATTATGTATGTATGACTTGTTTGATCTGATGAAACAGCTCCGGTATCCAAAACACCAAGGTTAGCTAGTTCGTATTATTAATTAATCATAACTAGAATATCCCTTTATTGCATAAAAAAGTTAAAGGCGGTAATCAAAACCAATTTCTCCGATGATTGGGTAAATTACTCATTTGTTAGGTTATATGACAATCACAGCTGCATATATATAATAAATCTGTACCATCGCAAGTATTTGACTTTCAATCGGCAACCTCTAAGAACTATCTGATCAAAGCTTGTGAGTTTTCTTACTTTTTCATGCTTATCTTCATTTTATTCATGCTTTTTGATTTCATATTCATCATCATCAAAGATCTAAGCTTTTTAGCTTATGGTCTCTTGAAAAGTTGTTAGATCTAAGCTCTTTAGCTTATGGTCTCTTAAAACATGAAGATCTAAGCTTCTAGCTTAAAGATCTTATGAAAAATTTGTTCTTGTTTTGTAAATGGAAGAAAGATGCAATCTTTAGCACTTTGGTTGCAAAAGGTTGTAGCTTTCATTTACATGTAACTTTTTTATGATTTTTATGGTGATAAAAATCAAGTCTTTAACACTTACATGTGATAAAGATGCATAAATATGATATATCAAGTTAAAGATTAAGACTTTATCAACTCTATGTGATAAAGTAGCAAACTTGAACATAAAGCTTGAGTCTTTATCATCTAAATGTGATAAAGGAGCAAATTTGAACATAAAGCTTAGTCTTTATCATCTAAATGTGATAAAGGAGGAACATAAAGCTTGAGTCTTTATCACCTAAATGAGATAAAGGAGCAAACTTGAACATATAGATTGAGTCTTTATCATCTAAATATGATAAAGGTGCAACCTTTGCAAACTTAGAAGCTTGAAACACTAAAAAGGTTGAAGATTTCCTACTCCTATGTAGTAAAGATGCAATCTTTGTTAACTTAGAAGCTTGAAACACTAAAAAGGTGGAAGCTTTATTACTTCCATGTGATAAAGATGCAACCTTTGATCACATGAGAGCTTTAGACACCAAAAAGGGTGAACTATATTGCTTACATGCAATAAAAGTGCACCTTACTTGTGTCAGAAAGTGTCTAGACTATCATAGTAAACCGATCAGCCCATTTCTGATCGAGCTCTTTCTTATGGTACGAGATCGCTTCACTTGTTGTTGTTGTGATTGGCCCAAATATATATTCTGTTAATTAGAGGTAGCAAAATGTCCAATGGATTGCAGTAAGTTCACCTCAAAACAAGTAAATTATTTACTGTTTGTTGAGAGTCAGGTTAGGTTAGGTCTACCTGCAAGACTTTTGACTTCAACTTGTTCAGGTTTTAGGTATAATTCTGTATTATTTCCACAACTATCTTTTTAAATCTGAAAATAAAAATTTAAATAATAATACTTTGACTCTTCACATTAGTAGATAACATGCATTTCACAATGTAAAAAACAAAAATTCTTTGCATGTGAAGCGATCTCGTACCATAAGAAAGAGCTCGATAATTACCCTTAATATGAGGTCTACTACATCATCGTATCTAGGATAGGATTATTAATAATACATCATACCATATTTATTTAATTAAATGATTTAGAAATTGTTTGTTTTTAGAGTCTGATGTGTGTAATGCTTCTTAAGCAACACCTGTTTACTTTATTCACCTCCACCGCTCTAATCAATTTAATAGATTTGGTTGTTGAAAATAAAATCAATTGTAAATTCTGATGTATTGCATTGCATTGCAGGGGGGTTTTCTATTTATCATCATCATCATCATAAAAAACAAAAAAATAACCCAACAACTGGCCGTGTTGTATCAACAAAAAATAAAATTGTGGGTGGTGATGATGATGAGTTTCCGGTTGACAGCATATACAACATCTTGTCTAGAATGCCTCTGAAATCTTTGGCTCGTTTTCAATGTGTAAGCAAGATATGGTGCAAGTATATAAACGATCCGTACCTTGAAATCATGTATAATGCCAAACAACGAGCTATGAAAGATGATCCCATGATGCTCTTCATGTTCCAGTTGATAAAAAAGAATGTTGTACATCTAAAATCTAAGCAAGCATCTGCATCACTTAGTATGTTGTTGGTAACTAAAGAAGAAGAAGAAGAAAAATCTCATCAAGTAGTGATCACAGAAAAGAATCCACCGTATATGGAGTTTCGTTCTAAAGATTGGAGTACTAAATTTTATCTTCTAGACATAATTTTAGGTTCTTGCAAGGGTATGATAATTTCATCACAAGACAACAACAACAACATCGAAGACGGCACCATCGTTTTACTTGTGATCAATCCTCTAAAGAAACAATGTTATAAGCTGCCACCCATCAAAATTTGGTCATATATATCATTTGATTACGATCGCGAGGCATGCGGGCTTGGTTTTGATGATTCTACAAATACTTACAAAATGGTGTGTGTTGTGCTTTGAGATCAAAAGACTATTAGGAGGTTTAATGATGTTGATGATGTGGTGAAGGAGGATTTATGCACCATGGTACATGTATTGGGCACGGATTCATCATGGCGGGAGATACCCCAGGTTCCACCGTATCCCATAAGTGGTGAAGGTGTATTTTCTAATGGATGTTTGCACTGGTTGGTTAGTCATCGTCTTAAATATTGGCCGATCCGTGTAGCAAGGAAAGTAATATATTTTGACTTGACGAAAGAGGAATTTGGGTTAATAGATCCTCCTCCTATTACATTACCTAATTTTGGGATTAGGACGCATTTGGTTGATCTAGATGGTCAAGTTGGACTTGTGTATCAAGAACTCCTGTCCATGTGCTCCATAGAGGTGTGGTTACTGAATCATAAAACAAAATGTTGGGGCATCCATTGTCGGTTTGGTTTAAAACCGCCTCTTGATGATACAAATATAAAGGTTATAGGATATTGGTACAAGGACTCGGGCGACTTATTAATAACAGAGTTATTTCGGGAACGCTTGTTTATCTACCGCTTAAAACAGGGCGTTTTGCATGAAGCCAACTTTATTTATGAGGATCATGATATACGAACAGATATTCGACTCTATCAACCTACATTTTCTTCAGTCCTCCGTTCCCTTCCGTTCAATTAACCTAATAGCTAATTATGATTGCTGGCTCGCTGCTTCTCTTCTAGCTACCTTATAATAATAATCTTAATTAATTGATGAACAACTTTTGTTTCATTTTCTTGTTGCTTATTACAGTTGTTGCAATCTTTTTTTTGTTTTCGTTATAAGTTGTTTTGAACCGTTGTAGGCTGTAGCAACATGTCATTCTCTTTTAAAGTTGTTTTAAACCGCTTTAGTATCATATCATTTTTGAAGATATTTTGAATTGCTTTAATGACTCGATTTTAATTTTTACAAAAAAAAGTGACCCTAGTGAGATGAAACCTGAATCCGTCATTGGTGCCAACCATATGTATCCTAACTTTGATACCATGTAATTTAGGAGTGGACCATCATAACTAAAATGAGGAAACTATAACAAACATGGAAGTAAATTAACTATAAACTATCATAGTAATAGTAATGTCTATCACCTTAAAAGAAAATAATAAACTTTTAGCTATATATCCGTTAAACATTTGATAACATTGGTTAAGAAAAGGTTTATGTTTTCTTTTTAAAGGTTTAAAATTAAGGTTAAATCTCAATGTGAATGACACCTGGGGCCGTTATCGTTATCTCTCTTTATCAACGACACCTCAATTTGTTTCATTAGCCATTTGTTCTTCTTATGTGGGTATAGTAAGGAAGTGTGGAGGAGATGAAGTCTAGACTGATTTTTAAAGGCCTACCATATCAGTTTCATGGTATTATTCAATGTTTGGCTCAATATCCGTACACAAACTCTAACAGCCTTAGAATTTGATCCTAAGTAAAATGACTATTTTACCCTTATGTGTGTTTAATCGTGATTTTATGCTTTTAAATATTTGAGCATGTGATTAGATTCGTTTTCTAACAAGGGTCACAGAACAGGTTTCCTTTTGTAAATTAGACTTAGAATGAACAAGTTATGATGGATATTGGATTTCAGATAACTGGTAAATACCCGTGTGTTCTACGGAGTGGGTTACCTCATTATGAAGTAACCCTTATCTGCTTAAAATACCGTCACTTGCTTCCTTTCTCATTTTTACCTTAGACCCTCTTACGTTCTTAAATTCACAAACCCTAATTTGCAAACTTGTGATTTGAGCTTGTTGATCTATACCATCTTGTTCTCTTCAATTTCAGCAGCATCATAAGGTAAACTGTATGATGAATCTCAGCTCTAAATCCTTGATTTTGAAGGATTTGTGTTTACAGTTTAGGTAAAATGAGTTTTATTGTATAGCTAGCTTGAATTTAGTGATTACGATGTTATTTGTGTTTTTTACTACCTGCTAAGTGATTTATAAACATCATATATGCTTCGTGAACAAGCAATTGACTATGACGACCCGTCCAAATCCATCTGAACGAACACGTCATTCATTGATTTCATTGCGAGGTATTTGACCTCTATATGATACGTTTTGTAAACATTGCATTCTTTTCAAAAGGTACACAATAAATGAATATCAATTTCTAAGGTTTTCAACGTTGGATGATTTCTACATATAGACAATCACCATAAATAATAGTTTACCATAATACATCCGTTGACTATGAAGTCAAAATGAGATACACGGTGATGATTTTGTGAATGCAAAGTTTTCTTGAATAAAGCATGTATGACTCCATGCACATAGCTTGTATCACATATAAGCAAACAGCGGAAGACTTCTAGAAACCTGAGAATAAACATGCTTAAAAGTGTCAACACAAAGGTTGGTGAGTTCATAGTTTTAATGTTGCGCATAATCTGTATATAAAGGTGAATCACAAGTTTTCAGTTGTTTCATCCAGAAACGTTTATCAAAATATTCTACGAAATTGAGCACCCTGGTAACTAAACTTAATGTATATATAATTTATACCCTTTGTATAATCATCTTAATAATACACGCAAACCAACGTGTACGCTTCTCAAATAGCATACGTCCGTTAAAAGGCTAGTGCTCTAGCTCGAACGGGGTTATCAAGCCCTATGAATCCATATACTACTACTCGCGCCCACCAGTTCTTATAACCGGCAGTTACTAGTTACCAAAGCTAAGGGATTTTCGGTTCAAACTCGGTGTAGAATTTAGTATGTACTTGTATCCATTGCGTTTAAAATAAAGTGCATGTATTCTCAGCCCAAAAATATATATTGCAAAAGCAATTAAAAAGGGAGCAAATGAAACTCACCTTAGCAGCACATAAGGTCGTTCACCAAAAATGACCGAAACTTGGAATGCAAAATTAACCGTAGATCTCAACCTAGAGAACATATGTTGGTCAATACATGTCTAATAAGCTAGGTCAGGTCATAGTGTATCACAATCCTAATGCTCGAGATCGACATACAAAAGTTATCCAAAGTCGTTTCAAAAAGTCAATTTTGACAATAGTTCAACAAAACGAGACGTACCTTATATAAGGATTCATTTACTCGGTTGGTAATATTCAAAAATCCAATTTATCAATCTTACAAACAAGTTGTTTAAATATTAATTGCAGATTCAAAAGTAATTCCAATTAACGTCAATCATAATTCAGTTGACCATATCTTTTGATTCGTTCATCGAAATTACGCGATTTCTAAATGAAAAGTTATTGATTTTTCGCCAGCTTTCCAAAAACATGTATATCATATACCTTTTACAAGTAATATATGTATTTAATTCGCGATTCATTATAAACTGTTTAACGACGAAATTTAGCATACAAGCATGCATAAATATATATACTCGAGCACTAGACATGGATACACAATTAATATATAAAAGATAAGATATAAATGCTTACGTATCAATATTATGATTCAATATTGCAGAAAAGTACGTAGACGCAACAGAGATGATAAACACTAGGTTTGACTTAGAAGTAATACTCCCGAACAATACCCATAACCTTCTTGGCAATAACCCATAATTTCCTTAGCTCTATCCCGCTCGAAAACCATTTTTGGAATCGTTTGGACATAACATCGTCGTAGTATTTTATGTATAATACTAATAATATTAATAATAATAAGATTAATAATAATAATAATAATAATAATAATAATAATAATAATAATAATAATAATAATAATAATAATAATAATAATAATAATAATAATAATTTAAATAAATAAATAACTTACGGATTAATATATAAAAGTGAAGTGAACAAAACGCAAAACGATCGAATTTATAGCACTTGAGCCACCAAACCACCTCATGCGATCGCATGAGGCTTGTGTGGTGCAGCCATGCGATCGCATGAGCCAAGGATCCAGCTCACAATCTTTTATCTTTTAGCTCGTCGACATATTTTTTTATAATATATATAATATATTTAATTTATATAATTATTTATATATTATATTAAATTCTCGTGCATAGTTAATCTGTAATTTTTGTTCCGATAAGTCATACGTCTTCACTTGACTTATGTCCCGCTTCCAGTTTCTCGAACGTCCTTTCGTACACTGAGAAAACTTGTGCTTTACGTTTTGTGACTCGTACCTTAGTCAAAATATAGATTTAAATTATCCATAAATTATACCACTTGAAATATAACTTATACATTTGAGTGTTTTGGTCATTTACTTCTATAAATCAACGTCTCGTTATTTATTAATATATATTTAATAATATTATTTTAAATCAAATCGTTTTAGATTAAGTTAATATTTTATTTTATCACCTTGTAAAATATATATATACATTTTCATTTTGAAATAGTGTTTACTGTAGCAAAGTTACTGTAGCAAAGTTTTTTTACTGTAGCAAATAGTGATTTTCGAAAACACTGTAGCATTTTGGGTACTGTAGCAATTCGAAAATACTGTAGCAAATTAGTGTTTTACTTGTTCATCTTAAACGTTTTAGTTCACTTATCTAAATATCAATCGAATTAACAAACGAATGTTACTATCGTTTACTAAATAACTTGAAATCATATATATATATATATATATATATATATATATATATATATATATATATATATATATATATATATATGCACATTAAGTTATATATATATTGTTCGTGAATCGTCGAGAACAGTCAAAGAATAATTGATTATATGAATATAGTTCCAAAACCTTCGTGACTCAACATTACAGACTTTGCTTATCGTGTTGGAAACGTTTAATCATACAAAGATTAAGTTTAAATTTGGTCAGAAATTTCCGGGTCATCACAGTACCTACCCGTTAAAGAAATTTCGTCCCGAAATTTGAGTGAGGTCGTCATGGCTAACACTAAAAATTTTTTCATGATAAATATGAGTTGATTAATAGAATTTTATCACCGTTGAATAAAATGGATAAAACAATCCAATTACTTGAAGCGTATGCGATAAGTTATTGTAAAAGAGTGAAATGAGGGAATAACGGTTTATCTTAACTTCTGACGTAGTCATGGTGGAAATTCCGGAATTTATGGAATAGAAAATCTTCATATCTGAATAAGATTTGATTCTTCGAAATTTAAGGAAATTAAGATTTCTTTTAATTAAACACGTAATCTGCCTCGATTGCTATATCTGATATTTCGCTATAAATTGACTTCTTCCGTTCCATTTATTTTCACCACTCCTATAATCTTCTTCCTTATTTCATACTTCCAAAAGATTGTGAAATGCTTCATCCAGTTCTGATTCTTGATATACTCCTAACTTTCATATCTGTCATTCTTCTTTTTCATCTACCACCAGAGAAAGTTATTTTCTTCTACCATTACCTTGTGATTATAGTGTTTTTCATTCTCCCGTGTCTTTATATTGCTATACGCATTGATATACACGGTTTGTAAATTTCGGGGTTGTTATCGGGCTTATATTCTCCTTTATATTTCAGAGCTCCATGCTTTCGATTTCTCTTCCCGACCTTAAGTCAAGCGGATAATGGTCCAGAATTTGTAGGTATGAAGTTTCGGATGAACATAATTAATGTTCTGAGAAGGTAATCGTAATGGCACGATCTTGATTTGTCAAATTACCAGAATATCCGGAAAAGACCGAATCATCAAGAAAAATATTTTCTTGATATGTTTAGAGGTTAAATAGAATAGAAGAGTTATGCAACATGGTTCATGATGAGGGTGTGATATGTGAACCTTTATCAAGTTCCATTAGAAACTCAACATAACTTACTGTAATATAATCACGTTGATCAAGTGTCATTATATTATACTAACTCATGCTTCAGCTCCCAACACCACTTCAAAAATATTCACATTTTAAACTCGAAGGTTTCAGAATTTAGAAACTAAAATAGTTTCTTTTATGATGTTACACAGATATCGCAAGGATAAAATTGATTTTCGATAAGAATGATTATGGAATTATCTCCAGAAATATGGAGGATATTTATAATGAAAGATACGACGATATCTTAGAATTTCTAATATCAGAGGATGATGAAGAATATTGTCCGCAAGGGTTTAGATTCGGAAGCAAGGTATTAGTTAATGGCTTCAGCAGATACTGAATCATTTGGATTCTTTGAAGGCAGGTTTATTCTTTGTGATTTGTCCACAGCCTCCTTCATACTTTGCTCAATCCGTTTTTCAGTACCAAACTTTCTCTTTTTCTGTGCTTTTCTAACACACTACTCTTTATCATCAAACTTTTGACTGTTAAGGTCGTTTACAGTTTTTGCTGCTTCATCAACATTTTTCCAATTTCGGAGAACTAGTTTCGTAGTTTGGGATGTTTTTCAGAAACTTCACATTCGGAGTATGTAAGTCTAGAAGATAGACATTATATGTATATATATAACTGTTGGCGTAGAATTACTGCAAAATTCGAAATACTAATTGCTAATTCCCAGTAGTTGGTATGGCAATTATTGTTACAAGATGTGGATGAGTACATGATAGGGTTTCAATGAACAATTATAATGGTTTTTCGAAATGACTTAAGCCAATGACTAATGAAGTTGCTGGTAAGTTTACTGCTAATGTGGTGGGACATGAAAGGTTCCCCAGGTGCAAGAATGTATATGTCAAGGTTACAATAAGGCTTAATCTGAAAAGTTGAAGTTGACTGGTTGGAAGTGTGATGAAAATTGATATCTTGAAAAGAATTGCAAGATTATTTTTGGTATTAACAACATTAAAGGATCTTGCACAGTTTTGAAGTCAAAGTATAACTTTGAAAGATGGAGAGATTTAAGAATGATGTCACCGATTCAGAGTTATGACTTGGATTCTGATCCGTCAATATCAGAATATGTAATTGAATTTGTATGAAGACGATCGTATATCGTTGTGAGTATTGTTAATAAATTTTTTTTGAATCAAATTTGAAGAATGTACAGTGTAACATATTAATTGTGAACTTATATATTTCCCGAGTATTACCTACCCGTTAAAGATTTCACAATTAATACTTTGTACAAAAGAATTTTCATTACAGTCTTGATGAAAATATATTTATGTATATTTTCTTCAGATGTAATACAGATTTAATGAGTTAATATCATATTAAGCTCATTTGATTTTCGGCTTGAATTAGAAATGAATAATCTCTAAAACATTAGAGATTACATAATCTTCGCGAAGAATTTTACTAACGAAATCAATACTTCATTATTTATTCTTATTGATATTCCTCGGTGAAGGATGTTGATGCTCGTGGAATTTTTGTGAACCTTACAAGGCACAGATGATGTTTTCTGGAAAGTTTTGAGTATGTTGAAAATGAAAATGTAAAATCAATTATGTAATTGAATAATACACTTGATTTATTATGAAATGGAATTCATTGAGTTGAAACAGAGATTGTAGTTAACGAATGTTAAGTTGTTAACGAAAGATGTACATTATAACATATTAGTAATATGAATTATCCGAGTAATATTTACCCCTTAAAATTCATACGTAATAGCTTAGTACGAAAAGATTTATGATAGTTTTAAAATTTATATATATAAGATATACATATAAATTCTTTAGAGGAATTGAGTTATTACTTCATAACTCATTGATACAATATATTCGTTGTTGACTCGTAATGATGTCCACGGTGCTTTCTTGAACTGACGGAGCTTGTGATGTTAGAGGCGATGTTGACAGCACTGACTGTGCTGGTGAGGCTAAGGGTACTATTGATGCTGTTGGTAAAACAAGTCTAGCTTGTACCTTACGCACCATTCTTGTCAAGGTTTCTATTCTTCCTTCTATCATCTCTATTCATCTGATTTACCGTTAGAACTGGGATAAATAATCTCTAAGATTTTAGAGATTACCTAATCGCCGTAGAATATTTCTCCGATGAAGTTATGAATCAATACTTCATCGTTTATTATTGTTGGTACTCCTTGGTACCTATGGTGCGTATGATGTTGATATCCGAGGGACAGATTGTGATGTTGAGGCGTGTGATGTGGATGTGATTGTTGGTGGTGGTAATGGTACTGTTGGTGTTGATGATGGTGGTGCTGGTTATGCTGGTGGTGCTGCTGGTGGTGTTCGTAACCCTTGCACCATATTCTCCAAAGCCACTACCCGAGCACGAAGCTGGTTGACTTCTTCTATTATACCGGGATGATCGGTGGTTTGAACGATTGGATAAATAAGATTTAGAATATGGGATAGTATATAATCGTGATGAGATACTCTGGAGATGAGAGAGAAAATGGTATTACGAACAGGTTCGCCGGTAAGTGCTTCAGGTTCTTCGCCAAGAGGGGAATGTGGTGGATGGAAGGGATCACCTTCTTCTTGTCTCCAATGACTAAATAGGCTACGAACCCATCCCCAATTCATCCAGAATATGTGATGGCTGATTGGTTGATCCATTCCGGTTACACTGTCTTCGGAGTTCAGGTGAATATCCATATCGGAATAGCTGTCGGAGTTTAAGGAATTTGAACTAGATACATGATCCATTTTGTGTAATCAGGGAAATGATTTTTGATGTGAAATAGATTATAGGACTTAGATTTGGTATTCTTCAATACATAATTTACATATATATATAATACCAAAATCCCATAAATTACGGAGAAATTTTCGGAAGATGCCAAGAAAAGTTTAAAGTAACAGATACGCTAAGATATGAATTTTGTCGATACACTATCTATGCAGTAAATGTAGTAAGACATGTCTAGACTTAGGAATGATAAGCAAGTAATTTCCGACAATAAATGGTAAGCAAAACTTGGTAAAAACAGATACAGTCATAGTCCAGACTCACTAATGCATCCTAACAATTATTAGTTAAACACACTAATGCAAATTCTGGTTCCCTATGACCTCAAGCTCTGATACCAACTGTGACGACCCGTCCAAATCCATCTGGACGAACACGTCATTCATTGATTTCATTGCGAGGTATTTGACCTCTATATGATACGTTTTGTAAACATTGCATTCTTTTCAAAAGGTACACAATAAATGAATATCAATTTCTAAGGTTTTCAACGTTTGATGATTTCTACATATAGACAATCACCATAAATAATAGTTTACATTAATACATCCGTTGACAATGAAGTCAAAATAAGATACACGGTGATGATTTTGTGAATGCAAAGTTTTCTTGAATAAAGCATGTATGACTCCATGCACATAGCTTGTATCACATATAAGCAAACAGCAGAAGACTTCTAGAAACCTGAGAATAAACATGCTTAAAAGTGTCAACACAAAGGTTGGTGAGTTCATAGTTTTAATGTTGCGCATAATCTGTATATAAAGGTGAATCACAAGTTTTCAGTTGTTTCATCCAGAAACGTTTATCAAAATATTCTACGAAATTGAGCACCCTGGTAACTAAACTTAATGTATATATAATTTATACCCTTTGTATAATCATCTTAATAATACACGCAAACCAACGTGTACGCTTCTCAAATAGCATACGTCCGTTAAAAGGCTAGTGCTCTAGCTCGAACGGGGTTATCAAGCCCTATGAATCCATATACTACTACTCGCGCCCACCAATTCTTATAACCGGCAGTTACTAGTTACCAAAGCTAAGGGATTTTCGGTTCAAACTCGGTGTAGAATTTAGTATGTACTTGTATCCATTGCGTTTAAAATAAAGTGCATGTATTCTCAGCCCAAAAATATATATTGCAAAAGCAATTAAAAAGGGAGCAAATAAAACTCACCTTAGCAGCACATAAGGTCGTTCACCAAAAATGACCGAAACTTGGAATGCAAAATTAACCGTAGATCTCAACCTAGAGAACATATGTTGGTCAATACATGTCTAATAAGCTAGGTCAGGTCATAGTGTATCACAATCCTAATGCTCGAGATCGACATACAAAAGTTATCCAAAGTCGTTTCAAAAAGTCAATTTTGACAATAGTTCAACAAAACGAGACGTACCTTATATAAGGATTCATTTACTCGGTTGGTAATATTCAAAAATCCAATTTATCAATCTTACAAACAAGTTGTTTAAATATTAATTGCAGATTCAAAAGTAATTCCAATTAACGTCAATCATAATTCAGTTGACCATATCTTTTGATTCGTTCATCGAAATTACGTGATTTCTAAATGAAAAGTTATTGATTTTTGGCCAGCTTTCCAAAAACATGTATATCATATACTTTTTACCAGTAATATATGTATTTAATTCGTGATTCATTATAAACTGTTTAACGACAAAATTTAGCATACAAGCATGCATAAATATATATACTCGAGCACTAGACATGGATACACAATTAATATATAAAAGATAAGATATAAATGCTTACGTATCAATATTGTGATTCAATATTGCAGAAAAGTACGTAGACGCAACAGAGATGATAAACACTAGGTTTGACTTAGAAGTAATACTCCCGAACAATACCCATAACCTTCTTGGCAATAACCCATAATTTCCTTAGCTCTATCCCGCTCGAAAACCATTTTTGGAATCGTTTAGACATAACCTCGTCGTAGTATTTTATGTATAATACTAATAATATTATTAATAATAAGATTAATAATAATATTAATCTTAATAATAATAATAATAATAATAATAATAATAATAATAATAATAATAATAATAATAATAATAATAATTTAAATAAATAAATAACTTACAGAGTAAGATATAAAAGTGAAGTGAACAAAACGCAAAACGATCGAATTTATAGCACTTGAGCCACCAAACCACCTCATGCGATCGCATGAGGCTTGTGTGGTGCAGCCATGCGATCGCATGAGCCAAGGATCCAGCTCACAATATTTTATCTTTTAGCTCGTCGACATATTTTTTTATAATATATATAATATATTTAATTTATATAATTATTTATATATTATATTAAATTCTCGTGCATAGTTAATCTGTAATTTTTGTTCCGATAAGTCGTACGTCTTCACTCGACTTATGTCCCGCTTCCGGTTTCTCGAACGTCCTTTCGTACACTGAGAAAACTTGTGCTTTACGTTTCGTGACTCGTACCTTAGTCAAAATATAGATTTAAATTATCCATAAATTATACCACTTGAAATATAACTTATACATTTGAGTGTTTTGGTCATTTACTTCTATAAATCAACGTCTCGTTATTTATTAATATATATTTAATAATATTATTTTAAATCAAATCATTTTAAGATTAAGTTAATATTTTATTTTATCACCTTGTAAAATATATATATATATTTTCATTTTGAATTTTTTTACTGTAGCAAATAGTGATTTCCGAAAACACTGTAGCATTTTGGGTACTGTAGCAATTCGAAAATACTGTAGCAAATTAGTGTTTTACTTGTTCATCTTAAACGTTTTAGTTCACTTATCTAAATATCAATCGAATTAACAAACGAATGTTACTATCGTTTACTAAATAACTTGAAATCATATATATATATATATATATATATATATATACACACACACATTAAGTTATATATATATATATTGTTCATGAATCGTCGAGAACAGTCAAAGAATAATTGATTATATGAATATTGTTACAAAACCTTTGTGATTCAACATTACAGACTTTGCTTATCGTGTCGGAAACGTTTAATCATATAAAGATTAAGTTTAAATTTGGTCAGAAATTTCCGGGTCATCACAGTACCTACCCGTTAATGAAATTTCGTCCCGAAATTTGAGTGAGGTCATCATGGCTAACACTAAAAATGTTTTCATGATGAATATGAGTTGATAAATAGAATTTTATCACCGTTGAATAAAATGGATAAAACAATCCAATTACTCGAAGCGTATGCGATAAGTTATTGTAAAAGAGTGAAATGAGGGAATAACGATTTATCCTAACTTCTGACGTAGTCATGGGGGAAATTCCGGAATTTATGGAATAGAAAATCTTCATATCTGAATAAGATTTGATTCTTTGAATTTAAGGAAATTAAGATTTCTTTTGATTAAATACGTAATCTGCCTTGATTGCTATATCTGATATTTCGCTATAAATTGACTTCTTCCGTTCCATTTATTTTCACCACTCCTATAATATTCTTCCTTATTTCATACTTCCAAAAGATTGTGAAATGCTTCATCCAGTTCTGATTCTTGATATACTCCTAACTTTCATATCTGTCATTCTTCTTTTTCATCTACCACAAGAGAAAGTTATTTTCTTCTACAATTACCTTGGGATTATAGTGTTTTTCATTCTCCCGTGTCATTATATTGCTATACGCATTGATATACACGGTTTGTAAATTTTGGGGTTGTTATCGGGCTTATATTCTCCTTTATATTTTAGAGCTCCATGCTTTCGATTTCTCTTCCCGACCTTAAGTCAAGCGGATAATGGTCCAGAATTTGTAGGTATGAAGTTTCGGATGAACATAATTAATGTTCTGAGAAGGTAATCGTAATGGCACGATCTTGATTTGTCAAATTACCAGAATATCCGGAAAAGACCGAATCATCAAGAAAAATATTTTCTTGATATGTTTAGAGGTTAAATAGAATAGAAGAGTTATGTAACATGGTTCATGATGAGGGTGTGATCTGTGAACCTTTATCAAGTTCCATTAGAAACTCAACATAACTTACTGTAATATAATCACGTTGATCAAGTGTCATTATATTATACTAACTCATGCTTCAGCTCCCAACACCACTTCAAAAATATTCATATTTTAAACTCGAAGGTTTCAGAATTTAGAAACTAAAATAGTTTCTTTTATGATGTTACACAGATATCGCAAGGAGAAAATTGATTTCTGATAAGAATGATTATGGAATTATCTCCAGAAATATGGAGGATATTTATAATGAAAGATATGATGATATCTTAGAATTTCTAATATCAGAGGATGATGAAGAATATTGTCCGCAAGGGTTTAGATTCAGAAGCAAGGTATTAGTTAATGGCTTCAGCAGATACTGAATCATTTGGATTCTTTGAAGGCAGGTTTATTCTTTGTGATTTATCCACAGCCTCCTTCATACTTTGCTCAATCCGTTTTTCAGTACCAAACTTTCTCTTTTTCTGTGCTTTTCCAACACACTACTCTTTATCATCAAACTTTTGACTGTTAAGGTCGTTTACAGTTTTTGCTGCTTCATCAACATTTTTCCAATTTCGGAGAACTAGTTTCATAGTTTGGGATGTTTTTCAGAAACTTCACATTCGGAGTATGTAAGTCTAGAAGATAGACATTATATGTATATATATAACTGTTGGTGTAGAATTGCTGCAAAATTCGAAATACTGATTGCTAATTCCCGGTAGTTTGTATGGCAATATTATTGTTACAAGATGTGGATGAGTATATGATAGGGTTTCAATGAACAATTATAATGGTTTTTCGAAGAGACTTAAGCCAATGACTAATGAAGTTGCTGGTAAGTTTACTGCTAATGTGGTGGGACATGAAAGGACCCCAGTAACAAGAATGTATATGTCAAGGTTACAATAAGGCTTAATCTGAAAAGTTAAAGTTGACTGGTTGGAAGTGTGATGAAAATTGATATCTTGAAAAGAATTGCAAGATTATTTTCGGTATTAACAACATTAAAGGATCTTGCACTGTAGCAAATAGTGATTTTCGAAAACATTGTAGCATTTTGGGTACTGTAGCAATTCGAAAATACTGTAGCAAATTAGTGTTTTACTTGTTCATTTTAAACATTTTAGTTCACTTATCTAAATATCAATCGAATTAACAAACGAATGTTACTATCGTTTACTAAATAACTTGAAATCATATATATATATATATATATGTATATATATATATTTATATATATATATATATATATATATATATATATATATATATATATATATATATATATATATATATATATGCACATTAAGTTATATATATATTGTTCGTGAATCGTCAAGAACAATCAAAGAATAATTGATTATATGAATATAGTTCCAAAACCTTCGTGACTCAACATTACAGACTTTGCTTATCGTGTTGGAAACGTTTAATCATACAAAGATTAAGTTTAAATTTGGTCAGAAATTTCCGGGTCATCACATTGGCCAAAAGACATCACAAATAGTATTTTTGGGTTGAAACCCGTAATGGCAACTGCTGCTGTTGTTCTTCGTCACTCGCACGAGTGAGACATCACTCGTACGGTTGGAAGGTCAATCGTGTGGTGAACCGTGCGAGTGAGCTGGTACTTGAACTGTTTAAATGGAATGGCTGAACCGTATGACTGAACTATGACTCGTACGAGTCACTGGTCACTCGCATGGTTAAACGTACGGATTAATTGTTGTTATTTTAGATGTTCGATCAAGGATCAAACGTACGAGTGGGGTGTCAATCGCACAGTTGAGAATTCTCAAACGTGCGAGTGAGTGCCACTCGTACGGTTGACAGATCAGTTGTTTAAGTTCTTAAAGTGTTTGTATATTGGTACATGGAAGTGATACTAACTCGAAATCTTATTGTATTCAGGTGATAAATAAAAGGAGAAGGCTCAGTAACATTAGACTTCTGAGTTCTTGCGTTGTTTCAGGTGAGTAGGACTGTCCTAATGTTTATAAGTATTTAGTAGCGGGTTATGCTACGGTTGCGTTGTTTTAATCACTTGAATTGTTAGTATATGATATACTATGCTATGTTATGTGACTTGTTGTGGCCATCCTGGATGCCGGCTACGGGTGATATTGCTCAATCCACACATGTTCTCCTCGCAATAAACTCCTATTTTTAGCCGTTTTATTGGGATTATTGATCGTAGATGGCGCACTATTGTTCGAAAAGTGGGTTTAAGGTAAATTAAGTCCAAAATACTTCATTTTAGTGCAAATACACCAAGTATTGCGTTGGAAGTGCAGGGTTCATGTTGAAAGTGCAAAAATCAAGATTTCTGATTTGCAGTTGTGAGGAGCGACACTCCTGAATTCAAAAGCGTCGTTCCTGTGTGCTATTTTGGACAATCAGCAAGACAGTAGGTTTCATGTTATAAGGAGCGACGCTCTAGTTATTAAGAGCACCGCTCCCCACTTTTCAGTGCGACGCTCCTGAAGCTCAGAGCGACGCTCTTCAGTGTTGTTTTTAGGGTATGTCGAAGTCAGTAGGTTTTATGTTATAGCGAGCGACGCTTTCATTATTTGGTGTGTCGCTCTTCTCCTTAGTCATAAGACGCTCCTATTAACTGGAGCGACGCTCCTGCGACCTGATGGGCATTTATTGAGATACCTATAAAAGGAAAGAATAGGTCATTTTGGGGGACCTGCATCTTATCCACTCCGATTCTCTCAAATGAAAGGTGAATCATTGTACGAAGCTTAGAAGTGTTTGAAAAAGATGTTGAGAGCGTGTCCACAACATGGTTTGACTAGAGGCGAGCAAATGTATATTTTCTATTGAGGAATAGATGAGCATACTGTAGTGACCCGAACTTTTCCATGTTTATATATATTAATTGAGATTGATATTTACATGATTAAATGTTTCCAACATGTTAAGCAATCAAACTTGTTAAGACTTGATTAATTGAAATATGTTTCATATAGACAATTGACCACCCAAGTTGACCGGTGATTCACGAACGTTAAAACTTGTAAAAACTATATGATGACATATATATGGATATATATATAGTTAACATGATACTATGATAAGTAAATATATCATTAAGTATATTAACAATGAACTACATATGTAAAAACAAGACTACTAACTTAATGATTTTTAAACGAGACATATATGTAACGATTATCGTTGTAAAGACATTTAATGTATATATATCATATTAAGAGATATTTATACATGATAATATCATGATAATATAATAATTTAAAATCTCATTTGATATTATAAACATTGGGTTAACAACATTTAACAAGATCGTTAACCTAAAGGTTTCAAAACAACACTTACATGTAACAACTAACGGTGACCTAACGACTCAGTTAAAATGTATATACATGTAGTGTTTTAATATGTATTTATACACTTTTGAAAGACTTCAATACACTTATCAAAATACTTCTACTTAACAAAAATGCTTACAATTACATCCTCGTTCAGTTTCATCAACAATTCTACTCGTATGCACCCGTATTCGTACTCGTACAATACACAGCTTTTAGATGTATGTACTATTGGTATATACACTCCAATGATCAGCTCTTAGCAGCCCATGTGAGTCACCTAACACATGTGGGAACCATCATTTGGAAACTAGCATGAAATATCTCATAAAATTACAAAAATATGAGTAATCATTCATGACTTATTTACATGAAAACAAAATTACATATCCTTTATATCTAATCCATACACCAATGACCAAAAACACCTACAAACACTTTCATTCTTCAATTTTCTTCATCTAATTGATCTCTCTCAAGTTATATCTTCAAGTTCTAAGTGTTCTTCATAAATTCCAAAAGTTCTAGTTTCATAAAATCAAGAATACTTTCAAGTTTGCTAGCTCACTTCCAATCTTGTAAGGTGATCATCCAACCTCAAGAAATCTTTGTTTCTTACAGTAGGTTATCATTCTAATACAAGGTAATAATCATATTCAAACTTTGGTTCAATTTCTATAACTATAACAATCTTATTTCAAGTGATGATCTTACTTGAACTTGTTTTCGTGTCATGATTCTGCTTCAAGAACTTCGAGCCATCCAAGGATCCATTGAAGCTAGATCCATTTTTCTCTTTTCCAGTAGGTTTATCCAAGGAACTTAAGGTAGTAATGATGTTCATAACATCATTCGATTCATACATATAAAGCTATCTTATTCGAAGGTTTAAACTTGTAATCACTAGAACATAGTTTAGTTAATTCTAAACTTGTTCGCAAACAAAAGTTAATCCTTCTAACTTGACTTTTAAAATCAACTAAACACATGTTCTATATATATATGATATGCTAACTTAATGATTTAAAACCTGGAAACACGAAAAACACCGTAAAACCGGATTTACGCCGTCGTAGTAACACCGCGGGCTGTTTTGGGTTAGTTAATTAAAAACTATGATAAACTTTGATTTAAAAGTTGTTATTCTGAGAAAATGATTTTTATTATGAACATGAAACTATATCCAAAAATTATGGTTAAACTCAAAGTGGAAGTATGTTTTCTAAAATGGTCATCTAGACGTCGTTCTTTCGACTGAAATGACTACCTTTACAAAAACGACTTGTAACTTATTTTTCTGACAATAAACCTATACTTTTTCTGTTTAGATTCATAAAATAGAGTTCAATATGAAACCATAGCAATTTGATTCACTCAAAACGGATTTAAAATGAAGAAGTTATGGGTAAAACAAGATTGGATAATTTTTCTCATTTTAGCTACGTGAAAATTGGTAACAAATCTATTCCAACCATAACTTAATCAACTTGTATTGTATATTATGTAATCTTGAGATACCATAGACACGTATACAATGTTTCGACCTATCATGTCGACACATCTATATATATTTCGGAACAACCATAGACACTCTATATGTGAATGTTGGAGTTAGCTATACAGGGTTGAGGTTGATTCCAAAATATATATAGTTTGAGTTGTGATCAATACTGAGATACGTATACACTGGGTCGTGGATTGATTCAAGATAATATTTATCGATTTATTTCTGTACATCTAACTATGGACAACTAGTTGTAGGTTATTAACGAGGACAGCTGACTTAATAAACTTAAAACATCAAAATATATTAAAAGTGTTGTAAATATATTTTGAACATACTTTGATATACATGTATATATTGTTATAGGTTCGTGAATCAACCAGTGGCCAAGTCTTACTTCCCGACGAAGTAAAAATCTGTGAAAGTGAGTTATAGTCCCACTTTTAAAATCTAATATTTTTGGGATGAGAATACATGCAGGTTTTATAAATGATTTACAAAATAGACACAAGTACGTGAAACTACATTCTATGGTTGAATTATCGAAATCGAATATGCCCCTTTTTATTAAGTCTGGTAATCTAAGAATTAGGGAACAGACACCCTAATTGACGCGAATCCTAAAGATAGATCTATTGGGCCTAACAAACCCCATCCAAAGTACCGAATGCTTTAGTACTTCGAAATTTATATCATATCCGAAGGGTGTCCCGGAATGATGGGGATATTCTTATATATGCATCTTGTTAATGTCGGTTACCAGGTGTTCACCATATGAATGATTTTTATCTCTATGTATGGGATGTGTATTGAAATATGAAATCTTGTGGTCTATTATTATGATTTGATATATATAGGTTAAACCTATAACTCACCAACATTTTTTTGTTGATGTTTTAAGCATGTTTATTCTCAGGTGATTATTAAGAGCTTCCGCTGTCACATACTTAAATAAGGACGAGATTAGGAGTCCATGCTTGTATGATATTGTGTAAAAACTGCATTCAAGAAACTTATTTTGTTGTAACATATTTGTATTGTAAACCATTATGTAATGGTCGTGTGTAAACAGGATATTTTAGATTATCATTATTTGATAATCTACGTAAAGCTTTTTAAAACCTTTATCTATGAAATAAAGGTTATGGTTTGTTTTAAAAATGAATGCAGTCTTTGAAAAATGTCTCATATAGAGGTCAAAACCTCGCAACGAAATCAATTAATATGGAACGTTTTTAATCAATAAGAACGGGACATTTCAGTTGGTATCCGAGCGTTGGTCTTAGAGAACCAGAATTTTGCATTAGTGTGTCTTATCGAGTTTGTTAGGATGCATTAGTGAGTCTGGACTTCGACCGTGTTTACTTGAAAAATGATTGCTTAACAAATTTTGTTGGAAACTATATATTTTTAACATGTGAATATTATGTGATATATTAATCTCTTAACGCGTTTGATATTATGTGATAGATGTCTACCTCTAGAACAAGTCCCATTGACTCACCTAATAATAATGAAGAGTCAAATGTAAATTGGAATGATTCGTGGACTGATTCACAAGTTCCCGAAGAGGAACCGGAAGAAGAGTCGGAACCGGAAGAAGAATCGGAACCGGAAGAAGAATCGGAACCGGATAAAGAAATAGAACCGGTGGGGGAAATAATAAAACGGTTAAGTAAAAGAAAATCCTCAACCAACCGACCAAGGTTAATTATGGTCAATGGTGTTTCCGCCAAGGAAGCAAAATATTGGGAGGATTACCAATTCTCCGATGAATCGGATTCCGACGAGAATTCCGATGATGTTATAGAAATTACCCCAACTGAATTTAAAAAGGCAAAAGAAAATAATAAGGGAAAGGGCATAAAAATAGAGAAATCTAATTCCAACCCCGATGAACTTTATATGTATCGTCAACCCCCGAAGTCCTTAAGTTGTAATAATGACCCGGGAACCTCTAAACCACCAGGTTTTTCTAAACCAATGTGGATCACGACGGCTCGTATTAGGGGAACATCATATATCCCTAGAAACTTGGCAAAACGAACCAAAACCGAAGAAGAAGAAGAAACAAGCGAGTCGGAATAAGATAGTTGTATTCGTGTGGTGTAATATATGTAATATTGTGTGCTTATGCTTTATGATATATGTAAAAATTGCTTGTATTAATAAGTATTTTTTTTTATGAATCTAACTCTTGTCTATTTTACAGTATAAAAACACAAAATGGATAGACAACCCAATATTTTAAGAGACCTACCCGGAGACATGATTGATGAAATCTTGTCTAGAGTCGGTCAGAATTCTTCGGCACAACTATTTAAGGCGAGATCAGTTTGTAAGACATTCGAAGAACGTTCCAAGAAAGCCTTGGTTTATAAAAGGCTTTCGTTCGAAAGATGGGGGATATCACATTGGGAAATCCATAAGTTACGATGTGTTTACTTTGACGCATATATTGCGGGGAACCCAAATGCTATTTTACGCAATGGGTTAAGAAATTATTTTGACTCAATATATCCGAATATTGGACTTCGTGATTTAGAAAAAGCGGCTAACATGCAACATAAAGAAGCATGTTATGCTTACGGATTAGTAATGTTTACTTCTCACCAAAGTGAGAACAAGAACATCGGGCTACAACTATTAAACAAAACGTTCCCACAAGTGACGGAGTCGGTAATTGGGGTAAGAAATGAGGTTTTTAGATTGTTACGGGACTGTTGGACATTACGTAACCCTCGTCCCTTTGACGACGTTACAACACGCTGTCTTATCAACGGCCATAACGGTTATGTTCCACAAGACCAAGGATGGGAAGTAATCCTAGTAAAACCAGAATGCATGACTTGTTTCTGGACGTATGAATTACGTGTCTTTATTGCCTTTGCTGAACGACTTGTGTACTAGCTAGAATTATCTTCACAACCATCTTGTATCAAATTTATTGTGTGCTATATTTCATGCTATATGTAAAATAAGCGGTATTGTAAGTTTGTAAAATATTGTGTAAAAGTTTGAACGCGAAATATTATTATAATCAGTTTTTCATATAGAATTGTAGTAGTTGAATTGTATATTAGCTACTAAGTATGAACTTAACGGGTAGGTACTACCCGAATTTAAACTTATAAAACGCTAATATGAAGAAAAAGCTTTTATAAATGAGTTCATATTATGCTACGAAATACTATTAACTACTCTTAATATTCTGTATGATTAACTTGTTCCATTTAACTATTTTGAAGGAAATGGCACCGACTACTAGACACACCGTGAATATGAATGAAGAGGAATTCCGTACTTTTCTAGCTTCAAACATAGCTGCAGTACAGGCTGCGCTACATACCAACAATAACCTTGGATCTAGCAGTACAGGAAATCGTGTAGGATGCACCTACAAAGAATTCACTGCCTGCAAACCTTTGGAATTTGATGGAACCGAAGGACCGATCGGATTGAAACGGTGGACCGAGAAGGTTGAATCGGTGTTTGCCATAAGTAAGTGTACTGAAGAGGACAAAGTGAAGTACGCTACGCATACCTTCATAGGTTCTGCGTTAACATGGTGGAATACCTATCTAGAGCAAGTGGGACAAGACGATGCGTACGCACTACCGTGGTCAGCATTCAAGCACTTGATGAACGAGAAGTACCGTCCCAGAACCGAGGTCAATAAGCTCAAGACAGAACTTAGAGGGTTACGAACCCAAGGATTTGATATTACCACGTACGAAAGATGATTCACATAATTGTGCCTATTGTGTCCGGGAGCATTCGAAGATGAGGAAGAGAAGATCGACGCGTTTGTGAAAGGATTACCGGAAAGAATCCAAGAAGATATAAGTTCACACGAGCCCGCCTCCATACAACAGGCATGTAGAATGGCTCACAAACTAGTGAACCAGATTGAAGAAAGAATTAAAGAACAGACTGCTGAAGAGGCCAATGTGAAGCAAGTCAAAAGAAAGTGGGAGGAAAACGGTGATAAGAATCACCAATACAACAACAACAGTAATTATAACAATAATCGCAACAACTATCCTAACAATCGCAACATCAATCGCAACTACAACAAACGGCCCAACAACAACAACAACAACAACAACAACAACAACAGCAACCACAACAATCATCTTAACAACAATAATAACCGCAACAACAACAACAATCAGAAGCAGCTATGCCAAAGGTGTGAAAAGTATCACTCGGGGTTCTGCAACAAAATTTGCAACAAGTGTAAAAGAAATGGTCATAACGCGGCGAAGTGTGATGTCTACAGACCAGGGGTTAACAGAACGAAAGGAACAAATGGTGTCGGAACGAGTAATGGCGGAGCAAGTAGTGTCGGAGCAAGTTATGCCAATGTAGTTTGTTATAAATGTGGAAAACCGGGCCACATTATTAGAAATTGCCCGAACCAGGAGAACACGAATGGACAAGGCCGCGGAAGAGTTTTCAATATTAATGCGGCAGAGGCACAGGAAGACCCGGAGCTTGTTACGGGTACGTTTCTTATTGACAATAAATCTGCTTACGTTTTATTTGATTCGGGTGCGGATAGAAGCTATATGAGTAGAGATTTTTGTGCTAAATTAAGTTGTCCATTGACGCCTTTGGATAGTAAATTTTTACTCGAATTAGCAAATGGTAAATTAATTTCAGCAGATAATATATGTCGGAATCGAGAAATTAAACTGGTTAGCGAAACATTTAAGATTGATTTGATACCAGTAGAGTTAGGGAGTTTTGATGTGATAATCGGTATGGACTGGTTGAAAGAAGTGAAAGCAGAGATCGTTTGTTACAAAAATGCAATTCGCATTATACGAGAAAAAGGAAAACCCTTAATGGTGTACGGAGAAAAGGGCAACACGAAGCTACATCTTATTAGTAATTTGAAGGCACAAAAACTAATAAGAAAAGGTTGCTATGCTGTTCTAGCACACGTCGAGAAAGTACAAACTGAAGAAAAGAGCATCAATGATGTTCCCATTGCAAAAGAATTTCCCGATGTATTTCCGAAAGAATTGCCGGGATTACCCCCACATCGATCCGTTGAATTTCAAATAGATCTTGTACCAGGAGCTGCACCAATAGCTCGTGCTCCTTACAGACTCGCACCCAGCGAGATGAAAGAACTACAAAGCCAATTACAAGAACTTTTAGAGCGTGGTTTCATTCGACCAAGCACATCACCGTGGGGAGCTCCTGTTTTGTTTGTCAAGAAGAAAGATGGTACATTCAGGTTGTGTATCGACTACCGAGAGTTGAACAAACTTACCATCAAGAACCGCTACCCACTACCGAGAATCGATGACTTATTTGATCAACTACAAGGCTCGTCTGTTTATTCAAAGATTGACTTACGTTCAGGGTATCATCAAATGCGGGTGAAAGAAGATGATATTCCAAAGACTGCTTTCAGAACACGTTACGGTCATTACGAGTTTATGGTCATGCCATTTGGTTTAACTAATGCACCAGCTATGTTCATGGACCTTATGAACCGAGTGTGTGGACCATACCTTGACAAGTTTGTCATTGTTTTCATTGATGACATACTTATTTACTCAAAGAATGACCAAGAACACGGTGAACATTTGAGAAAGGTGTTAGAAGTATTGAGGAAGGAAGAATTGTACGCTAAGTTTTCAAAGTGTGCATTTTGGTTGGAAGAAGTTCAATTCCTCGGTCACATAGTGAACAAAGAAGGTATTAAGGTGGATCCGGCAAAGATAGAAACTGTTGAAAAGTGGGAAACCCCGAAAACTCCAAAACACATACGCCAGTTTTTAGGACTAGCTGGTTACTACAGAAGGTTCATCCAAGACTTTTCCAGAATAGCAAAACCCTTGACTGCATTAACGCATAAAGGGAAGAAATTTGAATGGAATGATGAACAAGAGAAAGCGTTTCAGTTATTGAAGAAAAAGCTAACTACGGCACCTATATTGTCATTGCCTGAAGGGAATGATGATTTTGTGATTTATTGTAATGCATCAAAGCAAGGTCTCGGTTGTGTATTAATGCAACGAACGAAGGTGATTGCTTATGCGTCTAGACAATTGAAGATTCACGAACAAAATTATACGACGCATGATTTGGAATTAGGCGCGGTTGTTTTTGCATTAAAGACTTGGAGGCACTACTTATATGGGGTCAAAAGTATTATATATACTGACCACAAAAGTCTTCAACACATATTTAATCAGAAACAACTGAATATGACGCAGCGTAGGTGGATTGAATGATTACGACTTTGAGATTCGTTACCACCCGGGGAAGGCAAATGTGGTAGCCGATGTCTTGAGCAGGAAGGACAGAGAACCCATTCGAGTAAAATCTATGAATATAATGATTCATAATAACATTACTACTCAAATAAAGGAGGCGCAACAAGGAGTTTTAAAAGAGGGAAATTTAAAGGATGAAATACCCAAAGGATCGGAGAAGCATCTTAATATTCGGGAAGACGGAACCCGGTATAGGGCTGAAAGGATTTGGGTACCAAAATTTGGAGATATGAGAGAAATGGTACTTAGAGAAGCTCATAAAACCAGATACTCAATACATCCTGGAACGGGGAAGATGTACAAGGATCTCAAGAAACATTTTTGGTGGCCGGGTATGAAAGCCGATGTTGCTAAATACGTAGGAGAATGTTTGACGTGTTCTAAGGTCAAAGCTGAGCATCAGAAACCATCAGGTCTACTTCAACAACCCGAAATCCCGGAATGGAAATGGGAAAACATTACCATGGATTTCATCATTAAATTGCCAAGGACTGCAAGTGGTTTTGATACTATTTGGGTAATAGTTGATCGTCTCACCAAATCAGCACACTTCCTACCAATAAGAGAAGATGACAAGATGGAGAAGTTAGCACGACTGTATTTGAAGGAAGTTGTCTCCAGACATGGAATACCAATCTCTATTATCTCTGATAGGGATGGCAGATTTATTTCAAGATTCTGGCAGACATTACAGCAAGCATTAGGAACTCGTCTAGACATGAGTACTGCCTATCATCCACAAACTGATGGGCAGAGCGAAAGGACGATACAAACGCTTGAAGACATGCTACGAGCATGTGTTATTGATTTCGGAAACAGTTGGGATCGATATCTACCGTTAGCAAAATTTTCCTACAACAACAGCTACCATTCAAGCATTAAGATGGCGCCGTTTGAAGCACTTTATGGTAGAAAGTGCAGGTCTCCAATTTGTTGGAGTGAAGTGGGGGATAGACAGATTACGGGTCCGGAGATTATACAAGAAACTACCGAGAAGATCATCCAAATTCAACAACGGTTGAAAACCGCCCAAAGTCGACAAAAGAGCTACGCTGACATTAAAAGAAAAGATATAGAATTTGAAATTGGAGAGATGGTCATGCTTAAAGTTGCACCTTGGAAAGGCGTTGTTCGATTTGGTAAATGAGGAAAATTAAATCCAAGGTATATTGGATCATTCAAGATTATTGATCGTGTCGGACCAGTAGCTTACCGACTTGAGTTACCTCAACAACTCGCGGCTGTACATAACACTTTCCACGTCTCGAATTTGAAGAAATGTTTTGCTAAAGAAGATCTCACTATTCCGTTAGATGAAATCCAAATCAACGAAAAACTTCAATTCATCGAAGAACCCGTCGAAATAATGGATCGTGAGGTTAAAAGACTTAAGCAAAACAAGATACCAATTGTTAAGGTTCGATGGAATGCTCGTAGAGGACCCGAGTTCACCTGGGAGCATGAAGATCAGATGAAGAAGAAATACCCGCATCTATTTCCAGAAGATTCGTCAACACCTTCAACATCTTAAAATTTCGGGACGAAATTTATTTAACGGGTAGGTACTGTAGTGACCCGAACTTTTCCATGTTTATATATATTAATTGAGATTGATATTTACATGATTAAATGTTTCCAACATGTTAAGCAATCAAACTTGTTAAGACTTGATTAATTGAAATATGTTTCATATAGACAATTGACCACCCAAGTTGACCGGTGATTCACGAACGTTAAAACTTGTAAAAACTATATGATGACATATATATGGATATATATATAGTTAACATGATACTATGATAAGTAAATATATCATTAAGTATATTAACAATGAACTACATATGTAAAAACAAGACTACTAACTTAATGATTTTTAAACGAGACATATATGTAACGATTATCGTTGTAAAGACATTTAATGTATATATATCATATTAAGAGATATTCATACATGATAATATCATGATAATATAATAATTTAAAATCTCATTTGATATTATAAACATTGGGTTAACAACATTTAACAAGATCGTTAACCTAAAGGTTTCAAAACAACACTTACATGTAACAACTAACGATGACCTAACGACTCAGTTAAAATGTATATACATGTAGTGTTTTAATATGTATTTATACACTTTTGAAAGACTTCAATACACTTATCAAAATACTTCTACTTAACAAAAATGCTTACAATTACATCCTCGTTCAGTTTCATCAACAATTCTACTCGTATGCACCCGTATTCGTACTCGTACAATACACAGGTTTTAGATGTATGTACTATTGGTATATACACTCCAATGATCAGCTCTTAGCAGCCCATGTGAGTCACCTAACACATGTGGGAACCATCATTTGGCAACTAGCATGAAATATCTCATAAAATTACAAAAATATGAGTAATCATTCATGACTTATTTACATGAAAACAAAATTACATATCCTTTATATCTAATCCATACACCAACGACCAAAAACACCTACAAACACTTTCATTCTTCAATTTTCTTCATCTAATTGATCTCTCTCAAGTTCTATCTTCAAGTTCTAAGTGTTCTTCATAAATTCCAAAAGTTCTAGTTTCATAAAATCAAGAATACTTTCAAGTTTGGTAGCTCACTTCCAATCTTGTAAGGTGATCATCCAACCTCAAGAAATCTTTGTTTCTTACAGTAGGTTATCATTCTAATACAAGGTAATAATCATATTCAAACTTTGGTTCAATTTCTATAACTATAACAATCTTATTTCAAGTGATGATCTTACTTGAACTTGTTTTCGTGTCATGATTCTGCTTCAAGAACTTCGAGCCATCCAAGGATCCATTGAAGCTAGATCCATTTTTCTCTTTTCCAGTAGGTTTATCCAAGGAACTTAAGGTAGTAATGATGTTCATAACATCATTCGATTCATACATATAAAGCTATCTTATTCGAAGGTTTAAACTTGTAATCACTAGAACATAGTTTAGTTAATTCTAAACTTGTTCGCAAACAAAAGTTAATCCTTCTAACTTGACTTTTAAAATCAACTAAACACATGTTCTATATCTATATGATATGCTAACTTAATGATTTAAAACCTGGAAACACGAAAAACACCGTAAAACCGGATTTACGCCATCGTAGTAACACCGCGGGCTGTTTTGGGTTAGTTAATTAAAAACTATGATAAACTTTGATTTAAAAGTTGTTATTCTGAGAAAATGATTTTTATTATGAACATGAAACTATATCCAAAAATTATGGTTAAACTCAAAGTGGAAGTATGTTTTCTAAAATGGTCATCTAGACGTCGTTCTTTCGACTGAAATGACTACCTTTACAAAAACGACTTGTAACTTATTTTTCTGACAATAAACCTATACTTTTTCTGTTTAGATTCATAAAATAGAGTTCAATATGAAACCATAGCAATTTGATTCACTCAAAACGGATTTAAAATGAAGAAGTTATGGGTAAAACAAGATTGGATAATTTTTCTCATTTTAGCTACGTGAAAATTGGTAACAAATCTATTCCGACCATAACTTAATCAAATTGTATTGTATATTATGTAATCTTGAGATACCATAGACACGTATACAATGTTTCGACCTATCATGTCGACACATCTATATATATTTCGGAACAACCATAGACACTCTATATGTGAATGTTGGAGTTAGCTATACAGGGTTGAGGTTGATTCCAAAATATATATAGTTTGAGTTGTGATCAATACTGAGATACGTATACACTGGGTCGTGGATTGATTCAAGATAATATTTATCGATTTATTTCTGTACATCTAACTATGGACAACTAGTTGTAGATTATTAACGAGGACAGCTGACTTAATAAACTTAAAACATCAAAATATATTAAAAGTGTTGTAAATATATTTTGAACATACTTTGATATACATGTATATATTGTTATAGGTTCGTGAATCAACCAGTGGCCAAGTCTTACTTCCCGACGAAGTAAAAATCTGTGAAAGTGAGTTATAGTCCCACTTTTAAAATCTAATATTTTTGGGATGAGAATACATGCAGGTTTTATAAATGATTTACAAAATAGACACAAGTACGTGAAACTACATTCTATGGTTGAATTATCGAAATCGAATATGCCCCTTTTTATTAAGTCTGGTAATCTAAGAATTAGGGAACAGACACCCTAATTGACGCGAATCCTAAAGATAGATCTATTGGGCCTAACAAACCCCATCCAAAGTACCGGATGCTTTAGTACTTCGAAATTTATATCATATCCGAAGGGTGTCCCGGAATGATGGGGATATTCTTATATATGCATCTTGTTAATGTCAGTTACCAGGTGTTCACCATATGAATGATTTTTATCTCTATGTATGGGATGTGTATTGAAATATGAAATTTTGTGGTCTATTATTATGATTTGATATATATAGGTTAAACCTATAACTCACCAACATTTTTTTGTTGACGTTTTAAGCATGTTTATTCTCAGGTGATTATTAAGAGCTTCCGCTGTCGCATACTTAAATAAGGACGAGATTTGGAGTCCATGCTTGTATGATATTGTGTAAAAACTGCATTCAAGAAACTTATTTTGTTGTAACATATTTGTATTGTAAACCATTATGTAATGGTCGTGTGTAAACAGGATATTTTAGATTATCATTATTTGATAATCTACGTAAAGCTTTTTAAAACCTTTATCTATGAAATAAAGGTTATGGTTTGTTTTAAAAATGAATGCAGTCTTTGAAAAATGTCTCATATAGAGGTCAAAACCTCGCAACGAAATCAATTAATATGGAACTTTTTTAATCAATAAGAACGGGACATTTCACATACTAGGAGTGCCTTAGATTCTTCCGTGGGGGGAGTATTTATGTACAAGACACCGAATGAGGTGGAACAATTGTTGGAAGATATTTCCATTCATACGTTTGAGTGGACACCGTCATCAATGTAGTGACCCGAACTTTTCCATGTTTATATATATTAATTGAGATTGATATTTACATGACTAAATGTTTCCAACGTGTTAAGCAATCAAACTTGTTAAGACTTGATTAAATGAAATAAGTTTCATATAGACAATTGATCACCCATGTTGACCGGCGATTTACGAACGTTACAAAATTGTAAAAACTACATGTTGTGGTATATATAGAAATATATATATGGTTGACATAAGATTATGATGATTAAGTATCTCAGTAAGTATATTAACAATGTGTGATATACATAAGAAATGAGATTACTAAGTTAAGAAACTCAAAATGATATATATAACGATTATCGTTATGATAACGTCTACTAAATACATATGTATCATATTAAGATATTGATACACTATATTTAACATGATAAAATGATATTTAAATATATCATTAAGTGTGTTAACAATGAACTACATATGTAAAAACAATACTACTAACTCAAGAATTACGAAACGAGACTTATATGTAACGATTATCGTTGTAATGATATTTTAGTGTATATATCATATTAAGAGATATTCATACATCATAATATCATGATAATATAATAATTTAACATCTCATTTGATATAATAAACATTGGGTTAACAACATTAATTGAGATCGTTAACTTAAAGGTTTCAAAACAACACTTACATGTAACGACTAACGAAGACTTAACGACTCCATTAGAATGTATATACATGTTGTGTTTTGATATGTATTCTTACACTTTTGAAAGACTTCAAGACACATATCAAAGTACTTCTACTTAACAAAAATGCTTACAATTACATCCTCATTCAGTTTCATCAACAATTCTACTCGTATGCACCCGTATTCGTACTCGTACAATACACAGCTTTTAGATGTATGTACTATTGGTATATACACTCCAATGATCAGCTCTTAGCAGCCCATGTGAGTCACCTAATAGATGTGGGAACCATCATTTGGCAACTAGCATGAAATATCTCATAAATTTACAAAAATATTAGTAATCATTCATGACTTATTTACATGAAAATAAAATTACATATCCTTTATATCTAATCCATATACCAACGACCAAAAACACCTACAAACACTTCCATTCTTCAATTTTATTCATCTAATTGATCTCTCTCAAATTCCATCTTCAAGTTCTAAGTGTTCTTCATAAATTCCATAAGTATAGTTTCATAAAAATCAAGAATACTTCCAAGTTTACAAGTCTACTTCCAAGCTTTCTAATCCATTCCAAGTAATCATCTAAGATCAAGGAACCTTTGTTATTTACAGTAGGTTATCTTTCTAATTCAAGGTAATATTCATATTCAAACTTTGATTCAATTTCTACAACTATAACAATCTTATTTCGAGTGAAAATCTTACTTGAACTGTTTTCGTGTCACGATTCTGTTTCAAGAACTTTCAAGCCATCCAAGGATCCTTTGAAGCTAGATCTATTTTTCTCATTTCCAGTAGTTTTATCCAGAAAACTTGAGGTAGTAATGATGTTCTTAACATCATTAGATTCATACATATAAAGCTATCTTATTCGAAGGTTTAAATTTGTAATCACTACAACATAGTTTAGTTAATTCTAAACTTGTTCGCAAACAAAAGTTAATCCTTCTAACATGACTTTTAAAATCAACTAAACACATGTTCTATATCTATATGATATGCTAACTTAATGATTTAAAACCTGAAAACACGATGAACACCATAAAATCGAATATACGCCGTCGTAGTGAAACGGGGGCTGTTTTGGTTTGGATAATTAAAAACTATGATAAACTTTGATTTAAAAGTTGTTCTTCTGGGAAAATGATTTTTCATATGAACATGAAACTATATCCAAAAATCTTGGTTAAACTCAAAGTGAAAGTATATTTTTCAAAATGGTCATCAAGATGTCCTTCTTTCGACGGAAATGACTACCTCTTTAGTAATTGACATGTAACTTAAATTTCTGACTATAAACCTATACTTTTTCTGTTTGGATTCTTAAATTATAGTTTAATATGAAACCATAGCAATTTGATTCACTCAAAACGGATTTAAAATGAAGAAGTTATGGGTAAAACAAGATTGGATATTTTTGATCTTTTTAGCTACGAGAAATGTTTAACAAATCATATCCTAGCTAACTTATATTGTATTATACACGTATTCTAATATATTATGTAATCTTGGGATACCATAAAGAAAGCCGCGCAACCTAAGTGTTCCCCTTACTATACAAGGGGGGGGGGGGGGGGGGGGGGGGGGCGGAGCGCAGTAGAATCGAGCGGTGCCGTTCAGTGACTACATACGAGTTTATGAATCAATGAAATTTCCTCTTCTATTGTAGCGATACGAACTCAGAAGCAATAGTAAAAGAAGCTATCATCTCCGGGGAGTCAGATGATTGTCTGGACTGGTTCTTTTGAGGGAGGCCTATAAATTGCACGGTTTTGACATATCATATCGACCCATGTATATATATTATTTGGAACAACCATAGACACTCTATATGCAGTAATGTTGGAGTTAGCTATACAGGGTTGAGGTTGATTCCAAAAATATATATACTTTGAGTTGAGATTTAGCCTGAGACGTGTATACATTGGGTCGTGGATTGATTCAAGATAATATATATCGATTTATTTCTGTACATCTAACTGTGGACAACTAGTTGTAGGTTACTAACGAGGACAGCTGACTTAATACACTCAAATCTTTAAAACATAATAAAAATAGTTGTAATTATATTTTGATCATACTTTGATATATATGTACATATTTGTATAGGTTCGTGAATCGATCCGTGGCTAAGTCTTATTTTCGAGGAAGGAAATATCTGTGAAAGGGAGTTATAGTCCCACTTTTAAAATCTAATATTTTTGGGATGCGAATACATGCAGGTTTTATAAATGATTTACAAAATAGACACAAGTACGTGAAACTACATTCTATGGTTGAATTATCGAAATCGAATATGCCCCTTTTTATTAAGTCTGGTAATCTAAGAATTAGGGAACAGACACCCTAATTGACGCGAATCCTAAAGATAGATCTATTGGGCCTAACAAACCCCATCCAAAGTACCGGATGCTTTAGTACTTCGAAATTTATATCATATCCGAAGGGTGTCCCGGAATGATGGGGATATTCTTATATATGCATCTTGTTAATGTCGGTTACCAAGTGTTCACCATATGAATGATTTTTATCTCTATGTATGGGATGTGTATTGAAATATGAAATCTTGTGGTCTATTGTTACGATTTGATATATATAGGTTAAACTTATAACTCACCAACTTTTTTGTTGACGTTTAAAGCATGTTTATTCTCAGGTGAATACTAAGAGCTTCCGCTGTTGCATACTAAAATAAGGACAAGATTTGGAGTCCATGTTTGTATGATATTGTGTAAAAACTGCATTCAAAAAACATATGTCGATGTAATATATTTCTATTGTAAACCATTATGTAATGGTCGTGTGTAAATAGTATATTTTAGATTATCATTATTTGATAATCTACGTAATGTTTTTAAAACCTTTATTGATAAAATAAAGGTTATGGTTGTTTTAAAAATGAATGCAGTCTTTGAAAAACGTCTCATATAGAGGTCAAAACCTCGCAACGAAATCAATTAATATGGAACGTTTATAATCAATATGAACGGGACATTTCAATCAAGAGATCTTTCAAGGCGAACGGTTGCAAATGTTGATTCGGAAGAGCATGATGGTATGACTATGGTTGCATTGTCTAATTAAGTGCAAAAGTATGGAAGGGAAATAGAGAAGGTCAACTCCAAGATTGTAGCTATTCAAGTTGGTTAAGAAATATGTGGAGGTCCACATCTTACAAAGGATTGTGATGGTGATAATAGACCGATGATGACGGAGGCTCAATGCAATTTCTTGGGGTATGCAAGAAAAAGTGAAGTAGCGATCCATGATTATTCGGGCTATCAACAAGGGAACAACAGTTTTCAAAGAGGAGGTTCTTCGGGGTATAACAACTTCCAAGGTGGAAATCAAGGATTTCAAGGAAATCAAAAGCATGTCACGTTTAAAAACGATAAACCACTAGGGTTCTATACACGAAACCAAAACCAACACCAAAACTACCAATAATCCAACTAACAACAATTTATATAACAACCAAAAACCTTTTACCGAATATCGACCCATTTTTTTTATATAGGTTCGAGTCGCGTCGCTAACCCAGATGGTCACGGCGTGACATCACGTGTATTTTGGGAACAGAACGTGACCTCCAAACTGATCATCAAATCATGGCTGAAGTCGCGACGCTAACCCATGAGGTCGCGACGCGATCCACGTCCAAGACTGATGGTCAGTTCTTAAATCATGTTCTGTAACTGATATTGCCTTATCGTCGCGTTGCGACATGGGCAAGTCGCGATGCGACTTCCAGGCATCTTTGATGCTGCTGCTTTTCCAAAACATGAAAATCTCCAATCTTTCACCATTACGAAATATCACAAGTTCCAACATGTTTATACACTTAACAAACGGAGATAAAAGTATTTAAATACAAAACAAGAGTTTTCAACATGAAACTCTAACGACCCATATCAATAATAACCCAAGTTTCGACCCCACGAGTTTAGATTCCAAACAAAATAAGAGCATGGTGTTTGGGGACCAAACTACCCAAACCAAGGTCGAATCCAAAAAGCAAGCATCTATGAGCAACATACGAGCGTACTCTACTCTCCTAGCTTACCTTTGCCTTTATCTGTACCTGTAACTAAAATGTAAACAACGAGAGGGTAAGCTTAACACTTAGTAAATGCAAAAATTATACATATACGTATATAACCTACTTACTTGCAATCACATACACAAATACCTCATACGAACGTATAGCATAATTAGCATACCATCACTTACTTAATGCTAAACGGATTGTAACACATCCAATCAATTTCCACAATAGCATATACTCGCCACTATATAATTAATATGCTAAATGATAAACAATACGCACAAAACATGGTTAACCATCAACACGCTATGGTGCTACCGGCTCATGGTTCACACCACATGTAAATGCTATGATGTTACCAGCTCTTTGGTTACTACGCATTTGTGACGACCCGGAAATTTCCGACCAAATTTAAACTTTAATCTTTATATTATTCAGACACGATAAGCAAAGTTTATTAAGTTAAATATCAAGAATTTTAAACTGTGTTCATACATTCATTATAACCTCGACCAAATTCCGACGATTCACGAACCGTTATATATAAATAGATATGCATATGTATATATATATTATAACTTGAGAATATTAATAAAGTATTAAACGTATAATACTTTACACGAACGTATTTGTTTCAATATGATTTTTGACGGAAAAAATATATATTAAATGATTGAATTATCAGAAACATTGAATTATGATTACAAGTCTCTGTTGAGAGGTCCACTATGATTTGAGATAATCTATTCCTCTTAACGATATTCAGAATAATTTGTAAAGCTATTTATAAATAAAAACAAAAAGTGTCATTTACGAAAGTTAGACAAAAGTTAGTGGAGAATTGGTTTCCATAATATTCTATTAATCTATTTTCAAACGTACAAAGACGTTTTCAGTTTAAAAAGAACTTTATTATTAAAACGTATATAACTTTTATAAATATCTAGAATCACTTTTGACAACTCATTACTTAACCAGTATAATAAATATAACGATATTTATATTTTATTTCATTAAATATATATAACGATTTAAATTAATATTATATATATTTATACGCGTATTATACATACATAGTTTTTTATACTTTTACTATACTTTAACTTTACCTTTACTTTACTTTTACTTTACTTTAACTTTAATAATTCACTTTAATAATTCACTTTAATAATTCATACTTTAATAATTCACTTTAATAATTCATACTTTAATAATTCACTTTAATAATTCATACTTTAATAATTCACTTTAATAATTCATACTTTAATAATTCATACTTTAATAATTCACTTTAATAATTCATACTTTAATAATTCACTTTTATAATTCAAAAATCTATTATAAATAGAATTCAATAGGTTTCATTATTTCATAGAAACTTGAAAATATATTTCTCTAAACTCTCTCAATTGATTTATATATATATATATATATATATATATATATATATATATATATATATATATATATATATATATATATATATATATATATATATATATATTTGCTCTGTATTATTTCAAGATATTATTAATATACATAAAATATTACGACGGAGTGCTGTCCGAGTGATTTCAAAATAGTTTTTTTGAATGAGTCGAAGCTAAGGAAATTATGGGTTATAGCTATGGAGGTGATGAGTATGGTTCATGGGTATGCTCGTGAGGTCAATCTAGTGTTTATCATCTCCGTTGCGTCTACGTACTTTCCTGCAATATTGAATCTCAATATTGATACGTTCGTGAATCCGAGGCCAACCTTGCACTTATTAAATGACGTTATATGTATTTTTACTACGAAATACAGTATTGTGAGTTTCATTTGCTCCCTTTTATATATATTTTTGGGACTGAGAATACATGCGCTGTTTTTATAAATATTTTACGAAATAGGCACAAGTACTAAAACTAATTCTACGTGGGTTTAAACCAGAAATATACCCTTAGCTTGGTAACATTAAACTACTTGTCTATGTACGGTAGGCGCGAATCCTAAAGATAGATCTATTGGGCCTGACAAACCCCATCCTGACTATGGGATGCTTTAGTACTTCGAGGTTATTTTAAACACACTTGATCTGGTGTACTTCAGAGGGTAAAACATGAACGTTAAGGCTTGTTACCGGGTGCCTACAACTTATAGAATACTTTTATACACTTGCGAGTGTACATATATTTATAAACAGAAATCTTGTGGTCTATTAATATATTGAAATGATTGTTATGATAAACCTGTGAACTCACCAACCTTTTGGTTGACACTTTAAAGCATGTTTATTCTCAGGTATTAAAGAAATCTTCCGCTGTGCATTAGCTCATTTTAAGGATATTACTTGGAGTCATTCATGGCATATTTTGAAAGACGTTGCATTCGAGTCATTGAGTTCATCAAGATTATTATTAAGCCAATTATAGTTGGATGTATTATGAAATGGTGTGCATGCCGTCAACTTTCGTTGTAAAGAAAGTTTGTCTTTTAAAAACGAATGCAATGTTTGTAAAATGTATCATATAGAGGTCAAATACCTCGCGATGTAATCAACTATTGTGAATCGTTTATAATGTATATGAATGGGTCCTTTCAGTTGGTATCAGAGCGGTGGTCTTAGCGAACCAGGTCTGCATTAGTGTGTCTAACTGATAGTCGTTAGGATGCATTAGTGAGTCTGGACTTCGACCGTGTCTGCATTTCAAAAGTTTTGCTCATCATTCTTGTCGGAAATTACCTGCTTATCATTCTTAGTCTAGACACATCTTATTGCATTGATTGCATTAATAGTGTATAGACAAAATTCATATCTTAGCGTATCTGCTAATTCATATCTTAGCGTATCTGTTACTGTAAACTTTGCCTGACATATTCCGTAAATTCCTCCGTAATCTACGAAACCTTTTGCTCTATATAATTAGAATACCACCCGATAGCCGGAAAATCATTTCATATCGAAAAATTCTTTATTCAATCGTACGAAATGGAATTCATCATTAGTTCAAGTCCCTCGGATTCTGAAATGGAATCCCACTCAAGTTCCGAAAGCAGTGTGACCGGAATGGATCAACCAATTAGTCATCATCTATTCTGGATGAATTGGGGATGGGTTCGTAGCCTCCTTAATCATTGGAGACAAGAAGAAGGTGATCCCTTCCATCCACCACATTGCCCTCTTGGCGAAGAACCTAAAGCACTTACCGGCGAACCTATCCGAAACACCATTTTCTCTCTTATTTCTAGAGTATCTCGTCACGATTACATACTACACCAAATTCTAGATTTTATTTATCCGCTCGTCCGAACTGACAATCACCCCGGTGTAATAGAAGAAGTCAACGAGCTTCGCCCTCGGGTAGTGGCTTTGGAGAATATGGTGCAAAGGTTATAAACACCAGCAGCAGCACCAGCAGCATAAACAGTACCACCATCAGCAACGCCAACAGTACCATCACCACCACAAACAACAACATCCACATCCCACACCGCAACATCACAATATGTATCTCAAACATCAACGTCATACGCCCTGTAAATATCCAGGAATATCAACAACAACAAACGATGAAGTATTAATTCATAAACTTCATTGAAGAGATATCTCTGCGGCAGTTATGTAATCTCCAAAACTTAGAGATTATTTAATTCTGACCGTAAATCGGATGAGTGAACGGAGATGGTAGAGTACAAACTTTGATCGAAAATGGTGTACGATTTACAAGCTAGAATTGTTTTACCAACATCATCAACAGGACCGTAGCATCATCAACACAGTCAGTGCCGTCAGTATCGTCAGAATCAACAGCACCTGTAACATCACAAACTCTGTCAGTTCAAGAATCATTGTGGACATCATTACGAATCAACAACAAATATATTGTATCAACGAGTTATGAAGTATTAACTCATTTCCAATCAAAAGATTTATATGTATATTTTATATGTATATTTTATATGTATAAATTTTTAAACCATAATAAATCTTCCCGTACTAAGCTATTATGTGTGAATCTTAACTACTCAGTTAATTCATATTACAAATATGCAATGATGTACGTCCTTCGTCCGCAACTTAACCATCGTTAATTACAATCTCTGTCTCAATTCAATAAAAAATCCAATTTATAATAAATCAAGTGTATTATTCGAATATATGTTTGATTTTACACTTTCATCATCGATGTACTCGAAACTTTTCAAATAACATCATTCGTACCTTGCGAAGTTCACAAGAATTTCACGAAAACCAACAAATAACAAAGTAATGATTCATAATTTCAATATTATTGAAGAAATACTTATGCAAGTTATAAAGTTTTAGGGATTACTCAATTCTAGTTCCAACCATAAAATAAATGAGTTTAATTTAATATTAACTCTTTAAATCTATATTACATCTAAAGAAAATATACACATATATTTTCATAAAGACTGTAATAAACTTCTTTTGTACAAAATATTAATTGTGAAAATTTTTTTAACGGGTAGGTAATACCCGAGAGATATATAAATTCACAATTAATATATTACATTTTTCGAAACTGATTCAGCAATCATCAACTATACTCCCTACTTTCACAACAATATCCATTCTTTCATATAAATCAAAACAATCATACTCATTCAAATTCAATTACATATTCTGATTTTGAAATCGCATAATTCAATTCGAAATATAACCAGTATCATCACTCTTAGATTCCTATATCTATCAAAGCTATACTTTGACTTCAAAACTGTGTTAGAACATCATATGTATTAACGATTACAATATGCGCTCAAACCCTTCGAAATTCCTGAAGACACTTCAACTAAGGAACAATTGAGATGATGATCCAACCACATGTTACCCACAGTTATACACCTGAAAAACTCTCAAAACCCAAGTCATAGTTCGACACGTATCCGTGTTAGACCCTTTGGCATTTACTAGCTAAAATAACTTTTCAATTCCGTTTCAAAATAGACAGTTTTGTCACAGCTCCAGCAAGTCATCTTCGACTTCTCAATCAAAACAGTCTTATTATAACCTCAATAGATACGTTGCCCTTTCGCCAACGTTACCGGGGAATCGTTTATATTCACCACATTAGCAATAAACTTACCAACAACTTCATTGATCTTTGACTTTCCAAAAAAAAAAATCATTATAATTATCGAAACCCTATCATATACTCATTCGTACCTTATAACAAGAATTGCCATACCAATTATTGAGAATCAGCAATCAGTATTTTGAAACCTCGCAGCATGTCTACATCAATAATTACATATACACACAACGTCTACCTCCAAGACTTACATTCTTTGAATGAGAAATTTCTGAAAAACACCCTAAACTGCGAACCAGTTCTCGAAATTTTGAAAAATGCTGATGAAGCGGCAAAAACTGTAAACGACCTTAACAGTAAAAAGTTGGATGATAAAGGATAGTATATTGGCAAAGCTCAGAAAAAGAGAAGCTTTGGAACTGGAAAACGGATTGAGCAAAGTATGAAGGAGGCTGTGGACAAATCACAAAGGCTGAACCTGCCTTCAAAGAATCCAAATGATTCAGTACTTGCTGAAGTCATTAACGAATACCTTGCTCCTGACTCTAAACCCTTGCGGATAATATCCTTCATCATCCTCTGATATTAGACATTACGAGATATCATCGTATCTTTCATTATAAATATCATCCATACTTCTGAAGATATTTTTATAATTATTCTTATCTGAAATCATTTACCTCTTCGCGCTATCTGTATTATATCATAAAAGAAACTATTTTAGTTTCTAAATTCTGAAACATTCGAGTTAAAAATAGGAATATTCTTGAAGAAGTGTTGGGAGCTGAAGCATGAGTTAGTATAATATAATGACACTTGATCAACGTGATTATATTACAGTAATTCATGCTGAGTTTCTAAATGAAACATGATGATTCACAGATCATAACGTCATCATGTGCTATGTTACACGACTCTTGTATTCTCTTTGATCTCTAAATATCAAGAAAATATTTCTTGATGATTCGGCCTTTTTCGAGGTATTCTGGTAATTTGACAAGTCAAGATCGTGTCATTACAATTTCCTTCCTAGAACATTAACAATGTTCATTCCGAAATTTGTATCTGCGAATTCTGGACCATTACAAGCGGTGCTTAATCGCAAGAAGAAGAAACGAAAGGACAAAGCTCCGAACTAGAAATGGGAGTATAAATCATAGCAAATAGAAGAGAGCATTAACTGTGGATGACAATGATTATAGAAGAAGCAAGGACTTAGAAATATAAGGGAAGATATAAAACCCAACAACAACCCAGAAATCACAAACCGTATATATCAATGCATATAGCAATATAAAGACACGGGAGAACTAAAAATACTATAAAACCAAGAGTATAGTAGAAGTAAATAGATTCTTCTGGAGGCAGATGAAAAAGAAGAGCGACAGAAATGAAAGTGAGGAGTATATCAAGAATCAGCACTGGATGAAGCATATTGACAAATACTTTAAAATATGAGTTGAGAAGGTGTGAGTTGTAAGAAAACAAATAAGGTGGATTTATAGTGAAATATCCGACAGAGAAATCAAAATGGATTATCGCATTAATTCGAAGAGGATCATAATTTCCTTAATCGCCGAATAATCAAATCCAATATAGATTACAAAGATTTTCTTTTCGGAGATCAATCGTGATGACGTCAAAAGATACGACGAATCACTATTATCTTATTTCATTCATTTACGATAACTTCACTCATACGCTTCGAGTAATCGAATTATTTTATCCATTCTTCTTGAACATGATAAAACTCTATAATCGTTATAATAACATTCTCATTGTTAGTCATGACGACCTCTATCAAATTTCGGGGGCGAAATTTCTTTAACGGGTAGGTACTGTGACGACCCGAAAATTTCCGACCAAATTTAAACTTTAATCTTTATATTATTCAGACACGATAAGCAAAGTTTGTTAAGTTAAATCTCAAGAATTTTAAACTGTGTTCATACATTCATTATAACCTCGACCAAATTCCGACGATTCACGAACCGTTATATATAAATAGATATGTATATGTATATATATATTATAACTTGAGAATATTAATAAAGTATTAAACGTATAATACTTTACACGAACGTATTTGTTTCAATATGATTTTTGACGGAAAAAATATATATTAAATGATTGAATTATCAGAAACATTGAATTATGATTACAAGTCTCTGTTGAGAGGTCCACTATGATTTGAGAAAATCTATTCCTCTTAACGATATTCAGAATAATTTGAAAAGCTATTTATAAATAAAAACAAAAAGTGTCATTTACGAAAGTTAGACAAAAGTTAGTGGAGAATTGGTTTCCATAATATTCTATTAATCTATTTTCAAACGTACAAAGACGTTTTCAGTTTAAAAAGAACTTTATTATTAAAACGTATATAACTTTTATAAATATCTAGAATCACTTTTGACAACTCATTACTTAACCAGTATAATAAATATAACGATATTTATATTTTATTTCATTAAATATATATAACGATTTAAATTAATATTATATATATTTATACGCGTATTATACATACATAGTTTTTTATACTTTTACTATACTTTAACTTTACCTTTACTTTACTTTAACTTTAATAATTCATACTTTAATAATTCACTTTAATAATTCATACTTTAATGATTCACTTTAATAATTCATACTTTAATAATTCACTTTAATAATTCATACTTTAATAATTCACTTTAATAATTCATACTTTAATAATTCATACTTTAATAATTCACTTTAATAATTCATACTTTAATAATTCACTTTTATAATTCAAAAATCTATTATAAATAGAATTCAATAGGTTTCATTATTTCATAGAAACTTGAAAATATATTTCTCTAAACTCTCTCAATTGATTTATATATATATATATATATATATATATATATATATATATATATATATATATATATATATATATATATATATATATATATATATTTGCTCTGTATTATTTCAAGATATTATTAGTATACATAAAATATTACGACGGAGTGCTGTCCGAGTGATTTCAAAATAGTTTTTTTGAATGAGTCGAAGCTAAGGAAATTATGGGTTATAGCTATGGAGGTGATGGGTATGGTTCATGGGTATGCTCGTGAGGTCAATCTAGTGTTTATCATCTCCGTTGCATCTACGTACTTTCCTGTAATATTGAATCTCAATATTGATACGTTCGTGAATCCGAGGCCAACCTTGCACTTATTAAATGACGTTATATGTATTTTTACTACGAAATACAGTATTGTGAGTTTCATTTGCTCCCTTTTATATATATTTTTGGGACTGAGAATACATGCGCTGTTTTTATAAATATTTTACGAAATAGGCACAAGTACTAAAACTAATTCTACGTGGGTTTAAACCAGAAATATACCCTTAGCTTGGTAACATTAAACTACTTGTCTATGTACGGTAGGCGCGAATCCTAAAGATATATCTATTAGGCCTGACAAACCCCATCCTGACTATGGGATGCTTTAGTACTTTGAGGTTATTTTAAACACACCTGATCTGGTGTACTTCAGAGGGTAAAACATGAACGTTAAGGCTTGTTACTGGATGCCTACAACTTATAGAATACTTTTATACACTTGCGAGTGTACATATATTTATAAACGGAAATCTTGTGGTCTATTAATATATTGAAATGATTGTTATGATAAACCTGTGAACTCACCAACCTTTTGGTTGACACTTTAAAACATGTTTATTCTCAGGTATTAAAGAAATCTTCCGCTGTGCATTAGCTCATTTTAAGGATATTACTTGGAGTCATTCATGGCATATTTTGAAAGACGTTGCATTCGAGTCATTGAGTTCATCAAGATTATTATTAAGCCAATTATAGTTGGATGTATTATGAAATGGTGTGCATGCCGTCAACTTTCGTTGTAAAGAAAGTTTGTCTTTTAAAAAGGAATGCAATGTTTGTAAAATGTATCATATAGATTTCAAATACCTCGCGATGTAATCAACTATTGTGAATCGTTTATAATGTATATGAACGGGTCCTTTCAGCATTCGAGTCATACTCTTTTTATAGTGCTACCGGTTCATTGGTTCACACTTGGGTGTTACCAGCTCATTGGTTCGCACCCGATTTTATAGTGCTACCGGCTCTTTGGTTCACACTTTGGTGTTACCGGCTCTTTGGTTCACACTACGACACTCGTCACATACATGTTATCGTACTACCGGCTCGTTGGCTCGTACCATAACACTAACAAATAAATACGCCATATACATATACGTATAATTATTCCACTCACCTTATTGCTTAAATGACCGTTAACACAAGATCCACAACCTTTAAGATGTTGTACCTATCGCATACAACACAATATCAAACACATGTCTAGTGGGACTTACAACCCACCCAAATGGACCCTTAGTGCAAATGTGACCTATTTGCACCTCTAACACCAAATTATCCACTAATCCACCACTAATCACTAATAACTAGTGATTATGGCCCTAAACACTAGTTAGTTCAATTTTGGGTCAATTACACTCACACAAAACACCACAACATGTTTAGACACTAAATTGACCCATTTTAAGGTTAACACTTAAACATTAGCTCAATAATGAACCCAAACTACACCCAAGCATAAACCTCTTTGTTCAACTAGTGGTCTAGTCATCATCTCAAGACTTACTTAACTCATAACAACTTTAAAAACCTAGGTTAAGTGTTTTAAGGTTCTTACAACTCAAACCATAACCAAACTTTCAACTTCCAAAGGAAACTAAAGTTTAAACAAACACTAGACCTCAAATCACTAGCTAAAACCAACATAAAGTTAAATCTTAGAGTTAGAGCTTACCGTAACCGTCAAAATGTAGCAAATGATGATATGAACAACTTTAACTCTTGAGCTAGATGAAGATCTCAACTCCTTCACTTAGATTCCAAGCTTTTTCACTCTAGCTTCACTCTCTCTCTAATTGAATGAGGAAGGTGGAGATGGAGTAAATGGGGTGTCTTGGGACCCCAAAACTGATTTGTGATCCAAAACCTCGGCCTCATGTGAAATTACCCATTTACCCTTCAAAATATCAACATTTCCAAAAAGCACTTGCCAGGCATTAGTAGCGTCGCGACTTGGCAAGGTCGCATCGCGACTTGGCAAGGTCGCATCGCGACTTTCAGTGTAAATTGAAAACAAGGTGTTACAACTCTCCCTCACTTGGACCGGATCGCGTCCTCACGATCCAAGGCTCATAGCAGGCTGGAAGATACTCCTTCGCGAACTCCTCGGATTCCCAAGTACATTTGAAACCCTTTCGATGTCGCCATTAGACTTTGTAGGACTTCATTTCTTTATTGCGCAACATCTTAACCTTCTCATCAAGTATCGCTATTGGTTCTTCAACATACTCCAACTTGTTGTTCAACGTAATCTCCTCCAATGGCACCTAAGTCGAGTCATCCGTAAGACACTTACGGAGGTGGGAAACATGGAGTGTGTTATGAATCTCCACAAGTTCCTCGGGTAACTCTAATTTATAAGCAATCTCACCAACACGTTCTAGAATTTTAAACGGCCCAACAAATCGAGGAGCAAGCTTTCCTCATTTTCGGAACCGAATAACACCCTTCCATGGCTAAACCTTAAGCATCACCATGTCACCCTCCTTGAACTCAATCGGTCGTCTTCGTTTATCCACGTAAGACTTTTGCCTATCTTGCGCCGCCTTTAATCGAGCCCGAATCATCTCAATCTTGCTATTCATTTCTAGAACCAAGTCGGTGCTCTCGACCTCTCTTTGACCAACTTCACCCCAACATATCGGGGTCCTACACCTTCATCCGTAGAGCATCTCGTATGGTGCCATTCCAATACTAGAATGATAACTATTGTTGTACGAGAATTCCACCAACGGTAGATGTTCGTCCCAAATACCACCAAAGTCAATCACACACGCACGCAACATGTCTTCCAACGTTTGATTCGTACGCTCGGTTTGGCCATCCGTTTGAGGATCATATGTCGTGCTCATCTTCAACTTCGTACCCATATCTTCATGAAATTTATTCCAAAACCGAGATGTGAAACGAGTATCTCGATCCGAAACAATAGATACCGGAACCCCATGCCTCGATATCACTTCCTTAATAAACAACTTCGAGAGTGACTCCGACGAAATTGCCTCTTGAATGGGAAGGAACAAGGTACTCTTTGTCAACCTATCAACAATCACCCAAATAGTGTCAAATTGGGTTATCGCCGTCTTTGGTAACTTCGTAATGAAATCCATGGTTATGTGCTCCCATTTCCACTTCAGAATTTCAGGCAGTTGCAACTTAGCATAAGGCTTTTGGTGCTCAGCCTTGACTTGCAAACAAGTGACGCATTGTTCAACATACTTAACAATGGCACGTTTCATGCCGAGCCACCAATATTCTTTCTTCAAGTTAAGGTACATCTTGGTTGCACCAGGATGAATGGAATACCTTGACTTATGCGCCTCATCAAGTAGTTTTTGTCGGTATCCACCCATCTTAGACACCCACACTCTACCTTGAAAGGATAGTAAACTATGCGGGCCTAAAACAATCTTCTCCGTTTGCCCGATGATTCTCTCAGTACGTTTCTCGTTGATGAATGCCTAAATTTGTACCTCACCCAGCTTCTCGAGGAAATCATTAGTGATGGTCAACTTCAACGACTCCACTCAAATACCTGGATATTGGTTCTTCCGACTCAAAGCGTCTGCAACAACATTATCCTTTCCTGGATGATACAGTATCTCGCAATCGTAGTCCTTCAATAGATCCAACCATCGGCGTTGGCAATTATTCAAATCCCGTTGATCAAAGAAATATTTCAAACTTTTGTGCTCCGTATAAATCGTGCTCTTGACACCATAGAGGTAGTGGCGCCAAATTTTCAATGCATGCACCACCGCCGCCAACTCGAGATCATGAGTCAGGTAATTCTTCTCGTGCTCCTTTAATTTCCTTGAAGCATAAGCAATGACCTTACCCCTTTGCATTAGAACACACCCGAGCCCGTTGATCGATGCATCACAACACACTGTCATATCTTCGACCCCTTCCGGCAACACTAACACCGGAGCTTGACACAACTTCGTCTTCAACAATTGAAAGGAAACTTCTTGTTCATCCTTCCAATCAAACTTCACATTCTTCCTTGTTAATTTCGTTAACGGAGAAGCTATCTTGGAAAAATCTTGAATGAACCAACGATAATAACCGGCCAATTCGAGAAAACTTCGGATTTCCGTAGGAATAGTCGGTTGTTCCCAACTCTTTACTACCTCAATCTTCCCCGGGTCAACTTGAATACCTTCCTCGTTAACAATATGACCAAGGAATTGCACTTCCCTTAGCCAAAATTTTCATTTTGAAAACTTAGCATTCAATTTCTCCCTCCGTAGCATCTTCAAAACTTCACGTAAATGGTGTTCGTGTTCCTTCATACTCTTAAATCCAAGGTATATTGGACCATTCAAGATTATTGATCGTGTCGGACCAGTAGCTTACCGACTTGAGTTACCTCAACAACTCGCGGCTGTACATAACACTTTCCACGTCTCGAATTTGAAGAAATGTTTTGCTAAAGAAGATCTCACTATTCCGTTAGATGAAATCCAAATCAACGAAAAACTTCAATCCATCGAAGAACCCGTCGAAATAATGGATCGTGAGGTTAAAAGACTTAAGCAAAACAAGATACCAATTGTTAAGGTTCAATGGAATGCTCGTAGAGGACCCGAGTTCACCTGGGAGCGTGAAGATCAGATGAAGAAGAAATACCCGCATCTATTTCCAGAAGATTCGTCAACACCTTCAACAGCTTAAAATTTTGGGACGAAATTTATTTAACGGGTAGGTACTGTAGTGACCCGAACTTTTCCATGTTTATATATATTAATTGAGATTGATATTTACATGATTAAATGTTTCCAACATGTTAAGCAATCAAACTTGTTAAGACTTGATTAATTAAAATATGTTTCATATAGACAATTGACCACCCAAGTTGACCGGTGATTCACGAACGTTAAAACTTGTAAAAACTATATGATGACATATATATGGATATATATATAGTTAACATGATACTATGATAAGTAAACATATCATTAAGTATATTAACAATGAACTACATATGTAAAAACAAGACTACTAACTTAATGATTTTTAAACGAGACATATATGTAACGATTATCATTGTAAAGACATTTAATGTATATATATCATATTAAGAGATATTCATACATGATAATATCATGATAATATAATAATTTAAAATCTCATTTGATATTATAAACATTGGGTTAACAACATTTAACAAGATCGTTAACCTAAAGGTTTCAAAACAACACTTACATGTAACGACTAACGATGACTTAACGACTCAGTTAAAATGTATATACATGTAGTGTTTTAATATGTATTTATACACTTTTGAAAGACTTCAATACACTTATCAAAATACTTCTACTTAACAAAAATGCTTACAATTACATCCTCGTTCAGTTTCATCAACAATTCTACTCGTATGCACCCGTATTCGTACTCGTACAATACACAGCTTTTAGATGTATGTACTATTGGTATATACACTCCAATGATCAGCTCTTAGCAGCCCAAGTGAGTAACCTAACACATGTGGGAACCATCATTTGGCAACTAGCATGAAATATCTCATAAAATTACAAAAATATGAGTAATAATTCATGACTTATTTACATGAAAACAAAATTACATATCCTTTATATCAAATCCATACACCAACGACCAAAAACACCTACAAACACTTTCATTCTTCAATTTTCTTCATCTAATTGATCTCTCTCAAGTTCTATCTTCAAGTTCTAAGTGTTCTTCATAAATTCCAAAAGTTCTAGTTTCATAAAATCAAGAATACTTTCAAGTTTGGTAGCTCACTTCCAATCTTGTAAGGTGATCATCCAACCTCAAGAAATCTTTTTTTCTTACAATAGGTTATCATTCTAATACAAGGTAATAATCATATTCAAACTTTGGTTCAATTTCTATAACTATAACAATCTTATTTCAAGTGATGATCTTACTTGAACTTGTTTTCGTGTCATGATTCTGCTTCAAGAACTTCGAGCCATCCAAGGATCCATTGTAGCTAGATCCATTTTTCTCTTTTCCAGTAGGTTTATCCAAGGAACTTAAGGTAGTAATGATGTTCATAACATCATTCGATTCATACATATAAAGCTATCTTATTCGAAGGTTTAAACTTGTAATCACTAGAACATAGTTTAGTTAATTCTAAACTTGTTCGCAAACAAAAGTTAATCCTTCTAACTTGACTTTTAAAATCAACTAAACACATGTTCTATATCTATATGATATGCTAACTTAATGATTTAAAACCTGGAAACACGAAAAACACCGTAAAACCGGATTTACGCCGTCGTAGTAACACCGCGGGCTGTTTTGGGTTAGTTAATTAAAAACTATGATAAACTTTAATTTAAAAGTTGTTATTCTGAGAAAATGATTTTTATTATGAACATGAAACTATATCCAAAAATTATGGTTAAACTCAAAGTGGAAGTATGTTTTCTAAAATGGTCATCTAGACGTCGTTCTTTCGACTGAAATGACTACCTTTACAAAAACGACTTGTAACTTATTTTTCCGACTATAAACCTATACTTTTTCTGTTTAGATTCATAAAATAGAGTTCAATGTGAAACCATAGCAATTTGATTCACTCAAAACGGATTTAAAATGAAGAAGTTATGGGTAAAACAAGATTGGATAATTTTTCTCATTTTAGCTACGTGAAAATTGGTAACAAATCTATTCCAACCATAACTTAATCAACTTGTATTGTATATTATGTAATCTTGAGATACCATAGACACGTATACAATGTTTCGACCTATCATGTCGACACATCTATATATATTTCGGAACAACTATAGACACTTTATATGTGAATGTTGGAGTTAGCTATACAAGGTTGAGGTTGATTCCAAAATATATATAGTTTGAGTTGTGATCAATACTGAGATACGTATACACTGGGTCGTGGATTGATTCAACATAATATTTATCGATTTATTTATGTACATCTATCTGTGGGCAACTAGTTGTAGGTTACTAACGAGGACAGCTGACTTAATAAACTTAAAACATCAAAATATATTAAAAGTGTTGTAAATATATTTTGAACATACTTTGATATATATGTATATATTGTTATAGGTTCGTGAATCAACCAGTGGCCAAGTCTTACTTCCCGACGAAGTAAAAATCTGTGAAAGTGAGTTATAGTCCCACTTTTAAAATCTAATATTTTTGGGATGAGAATACATGCAGGTTTTATAAATGATTTACAAAATAGACACAAGTACGTGAAACTACATTCTATGGTTGAATTATCGAAATCGAATATGCCCCTTTTTATTAAGTCTGGTAATCTAAGAATTAGGGAACAGACACCCTAATTGACGCGAATCCTAAAGATAGATCTATTGGGCCTAACAAACCCCATCCAAAGTACCGGATGCTTTAGTACTTCGAAATTTATATCATATCCGAAGGGTGTCCCGGAATGATGGGGATATTCTTATATATGCATCTTGTTAATGTCGGTTATCAGGTGTTCACCATATGAATGATTTTTATCTCTATGTATGGGATGTGTATTGAAATATGAAATCTTGTGGTCTATTATTATGATTTGATATATATAGGTTAAACCTATAACTCACCAACATTTTTGTTGACGTTTTAAGCATGTTTATTCTCAGGTGATTATTAAGAGCTTCCGCTGTCGCATACTTAAATAAGGACGAGATTTGGAGTCCATGCTTGTATGATATTGTGTAAAAACTGCATTCAAGAAACTTATTTTGTTGTAACATATTTGTATTGTAAACCATTATGTAATGGTCGTGTGTAAACAGAATATTTTAGATTATCATTATTTGATAATCTACGTAAAGCTTTTTAAAACCTTTATCTATGAAATAAAGGTTATGGTTTGCTTTAAAAATGAATGCAGTCTTTGAAAAATGTCTCATATAGAGGTCAAAACCTCGCAACGAAATCAATTAATATGGAACGTTTTTAATCAATAAGAACGGGACATTTCAGTTGGTATCCGAGCGTTGGTCTTAGAGAACCAGAATTTTGCATTAGTGTGTCTTATCGAGTTTGTTAGGATGCATTAGTGAGTCTGGACTTCGACCGTGTTTACTTGAAAAATGATTGCTTAACAAATTTTGTTGGAAACTATATATTTTTAACATGTGAATATTATGTGATATATTAATCTCTTAACGCGTTTGATATTATGTGATAGATGTCTACCTCTAGAACAAGTCCCATTGACTCACCTAATAATAATGAAGAGTCAAATGTAAATTGGAATGATTCGTGTACTGATTCACAAGTTCCCGAAGAGGAACCGGAAGAAGAGTCGGAACCGGAAGAAGAGTCGGAACCGGAAGAAGAATCAGAACCGGAAGAAGAATCAGAACCGGTGGGGGAAATAATAAAACGGTTAAGTAAAAGAAAATCCTCAACCAACCGACCAAGGTTAATTATGGTCAATGGTGTTTCCGCCAAGGAAGCAAAATATTGGGAGGATTACCAATTCTCCGATGAATCGGATTCCGACGAGAATTCCGATGATGTTATAGAAATTACCCCAACTGAATTTAAAAAGGCAAAAGAAAATAATAAGGGAAAGGGCATAAAAATAGAGAAATCTAATTCCAACCCCGATGAACTTTATATGTATCGTCAACCCCCGAAGTCCTTAAGTTGTAACAATGACCCGGGAACCTCTAAACCACCAGGTTTTTCTAAACCAATGTGGATCACGACGGCTCGTATTAGGGGAACATCATATATCCCTAGAAACTTGGCAAAACGAACCAAAACCGAAGAAGAAGAAACAAGCAAGTCGGAATAAGATAGTTGTATTCGTGTGGTGTAATATGTGTAATATAGTGTGCTTATGCTTTATGATATATGTAAAAATTGCTTGTATTAATAAGTATTTTTTTATGAATCTAACTCTTGTCTATTTTACAGTATAAAAACACAAAATGGATAGACAACCCAATATTTTAAGAGACCTACCCGGAGACATGATTGATGAAATCTTGTCTAGAGTCGGTCAGAATTCTTCGGCACAACTATTTAAGGCGAGATCAGTTTGTAAGACATTCGAAGAACGTTCCAAGAATGCCTTGGTTTATAAAAGGCTTTCGTTCGGAAGATGGGGGATATCACATTGGGAAATCCATAAGTTACGATGTGTTTACTTTGACGCATATATTGCGGGGAACCCAAATGCTATTTTACGCAATGGGTTAAGAAATTATTTTGACTCAATATATCCGAATATTGGACTTCGTGATTTAGAAAAAGCGGCTAACATGCAACATAAAGAAGCATGTTATGCTTACGGATTAGTAATGTTCGCTTCTCACCAAAGTGAGAACAAGAACATTGGGCTACAATTATTAAACAAAACGTTCCCACAAGTGACGGAGTCGGTAATTGGGGTAAGAAATGAGGTTTTTAGATTGTTACAGGACTGTTGGACATTACGTAACCCTCGTCCCTTTGACGACGTTACAACACGCTGTCTTATCAACGGCCATAACGGTTATGTTCCACAAGACCAAGGATGGGAAGTAGTCCTAGTAAAACCAGAATGCATGACTTGTTTCTGGACGTATGAATTACGTGTCTTTATTGCCTTTGCTGAACGACTTGTGTACTAGCTAGAATTATCTTCACAACTATCTTGTATCAAATTTATTGTGTGCTATATTTCATGCTATATGTAAAATAAGCGGTATTGTAAGTTTGTAAAATATTGTGTAAAAGTTTGAACGCGAAATATTATTATAATCAGTTTTTCATATAGAATTGTAGTAGTTGAATTGTATATTAGCTACTAAGTATGAACTTAACGGGTAGGTACTACCCGAATTTAAACTTATAAAACGCTAATATGAAGAAAAAGCTTTTATAAATGAGTTCATATTATGCTACGAAATACTATTAACTAATCTTAATATTCTGTATGATTAACTTGTTCCATTTAACTATTTTGAAGGAAATGGCACCGACTACTCGACACACCGTGAATATGAATGAAGAGGAATTTCGTACTTTTCTAGCTTCAAACATAGCCGCAGTACAGGCTGCGCTACATACCAACAATAACCTTGGATCTAGCAGTACAGGAAATCGTGTAGGATGCACCTACAAAGAATTCACTGCCTGCAAACCTTTGGAATTTGATGGAACCGAAGGACCGATCGGATTGAAACGGTGGACCGAGAAGGTCGAATCGGTGTTTGCCATAAGTAAGTGTACTGAAGAGGACAAAGTGAAGTACGCTACGCATACCTTAACAGGTTCTGCGTTAACATGGTGGAATAACTATCTAGAGCAAGTGGGACAAGACGATGCGTACGCACTACCGTGGTCAGCATTCAAGCACTTGATGAACGAGAAGTACCGTCCCAGAACCGAGGTCAATAAGCTCAAGACAGAACTTAGAGGGTTACGAACCCAAGGATTTGATATTACCACGTACGAAAGACGATTCACAGAATTGTGCCTATTGTGTCCGGGAGCATTCGAAGATGAGGAAGAGAAGATCGACGCGTTTGTGAAAGGATTACTGGAAAGAATCCAAGAAGATATAAGTTCACACGAGCCCGCCTCCATACAACAGGCATGTAGAATGGCTCACAAACTAGTGAACCAGATTGAAGAAAGAATTAAAGAACAGACTGCTGAAGAGGCCAATGTGAAGCAAGTCAAAAGAAAGTGGGAGGAAAACGGTGATAAGAATCACCAATACAACAACAACAGCAATTATAACAATAATCGCAACAACTATCCTAACAATCGCAACATCAATCGCAACTACAACAAACGGCCCAACAACAACAACAACAACAACAACAATAACAACAACAACAACAACAACAGCAACCACAACAATCATCTTAACAACAATAATAACCGCAACAACAACAACAATCAGAAGCAGCTATGCCAAAGGTGTGAAAAGTATCACTCGGGGTTCTGCACCAAATTTTGCAACAAGTGTAAAAGAAATGGTCATAGCGCGGCTAAGTGTGATGTCTACGGACCAGGGGTTAACAGAACGAAAGGAACAAATGGTGTCGGAACGAGTAATGGCGGAGCAAGTAGTGTCGGAGCAAGTTATGCCAATGTAGTTTGTTATAAATGTGGAAAACCGGGCCACATTATTAGAAATTGCCCGAACCAGGAGAACACGAATGGACAAGGCCGCGGAAGAGTTTTCAATATTAATGCGGCAGAGGCACAGGAAGACCCGGAGCTTGTTACGGGTACGTTTCTTATTGACAATAAATCTGCTTACGTTTTATTTGATTCGGGTGCGGATAGGGAGCTATATGAGTAGAGATTTTATGCTAAATTAAGTTGTCCATTGACGCCTTTGGATAGTAAATTTTTACTTGAATTAGCAAATGGTAAATTAATTTCAGCAGATAATATATGTCGGAATAGAGAAATTAAACTGGTTAGCGAAACATTTAAGATTGATTTGATACCAGTAGAGTTAGGGAGTTTTGATGTGATAATCGGTATGGACTGGTTGAAAGAAGTGAAAGCAGAGATCGTTTGTTACAAAAATGCAATTCGCATTATACGAGAAAAAGGAAAACCCTTAATGGTGTACGGAGAAAAGGGCAACACGAAGCTACATCTTATTAGTAATTTGAAGGCACAAAAACTAATAAGAAAAGGTTGCTATGCTGTTCTAGCACACGTCGAGAAAGTACAAACTGAAGAAAAGAGCATCAATGATGTTCCCATTGCAAAAGAATTTTCGGATGTATTTCCGAAAGAATTACCGGGATTACCCCCACATCGATCCGTTGAATTTCAAATAGATCTTGTACCAGGAGCTGCATCAATAGCTCGTGCTCCTTACAGACTCGCACCCAGCGAGATGAAAGAACTACAAAGCCAATTACAAGAACTTTTAGAGCGTGGTTTCATTCGACCAAGCACATCACCGTGGGGAGCTCCTGTTTTGTTTGTCAAGAAGAAAGATGGTACATTCAGGTTGTGTATCGACTACCGAGAGTTGAACAAACTTACCATCAAGAACCGCTACCCACTACTGAGAATCGATGACTTATTTGATCAACTACAAGGCTCGTCTGTTTATTCAAAGATTGACTTACGTTCCGGGTATCATCAAATGCGGGTGAAAGAAGATGATATTCCAAAGACTGCTTTCAGAACACGTTACGGTCATTACGAGTTTATGGTCATGCTGTTTGGTTTAACTAATGCACCAGCTGTGTTCATGGAACTTATGAACCGAGTGTGTGGACCATACCTTGACAAGTTTGTCATTGTTTTCATTGATGACATACTTATTTACTCAAAGAATGACCAAGAACACGGTGAACATTTGAGAAAGGTGTTAGAAGTATTGAGGAAGGAAGAATTGTACGCTAAGTTTTCAAAGTGTGCATTTTGGTTGGAAGAAGTTCAATTCCTCGGTCACATAGTGAACAAAGAAGGTATTAAGGTGGATCCGGCAAAGATAGAAACTGTTGAAAAGTGGAAAACCCTGAAAACTCCGAAACACATACGCCAGTTTTTAGGACTAGCTGGTTACTACAGAAGGTTCATCCAAGACTTTTCCAGAATAGCAAAACCCTTGACTGCATTAACGCATAAAGGGAAGAAATTTGAATGGAATGATGAACAAGAGAAAGCGTTTCAGTTATTGAAGAAAAAGCTAACTACGGCACCTATATTGTCATTGCCTGAAGGGAATGATGATTTTGTGATTTATTGTGACGCATCAAAGCAAGGTCTCGGTTGTGTATTAATGCAACGAACGAAGGTGATTGCTTATGCGTCTAGACAATTGAAGATTCACGAACAAAATTATACGACGCATGATTTGGAATTAGGCGCGGTTGTTTTTGCATTAAAGACTTGGAGGCACTACTTATATGGGGTCAAAAGTATTATATATACCGACCACAAAAGTCTTCAACACATATTTAATCAGAAACAACTAAATATGAGGCAGCGTAGGTGGATTGAATTATTGAATGATTACGACTTTGAGATTCGTTACCACCTGGGGAAGGCAAATGTGGTAGCCGATGCCTTGAGCAGGAAGGACAGAGAACCCATTCGAGTAAAATCTATGAATATAATGATTCATAATAACATTACTACTCAAATAAAGGAGGCACAACAAGGAGTTTTAAAAGAGAGAAATTTAAAGGATGAAATACCCAAAGGATCGGAGAAGCATCTTAATATTCGGGAAGACGGAACCCGGTATAGGGCTGAAAGGATTTGGGTACCAAAATTGGGAGATATGAGAGAAATGGTACTTAGAGAAGCTCATAAAACCAGATACTCAATACATCCTGGAACAGGGAAGATGTACAAGGATCTCAAGAAACATTTTTGGTGGCCGGGTATGAAAGCCGATGTTGCTAAATACGTAGGAGAATGTTTGACGTGTTCTAAGGTCAAAGCTGAGCATCAGAAACCATCAGGTCTACTTCAACAACCCGAAATCCCGGAATGGAAATGGGAAAACATTACCATGGATTTCATCACTAAATTGCCAAGGACTGCAAGTGGTTTTGATACTATTTGGGTAATAGTTGATCGTCTCACCAAATCAGCACACTTCCTGCCAATAAGAGAAGATGACAAGATGGAGAAGTTAGCACGACTGTATTTGAAGGAAGTCGTCTCCAGACATGGAATACCAATCTCTATTATCTCTGATAGGGATGGCAGATTTATTTCAAGATTCTGGCAGACATTACAGCAAGCATTAGGAACTCGTCTAGACATGAGTACTGCCTATCATCCACAAACTGATGGGCAGAGCGAAAGGACGATACAAACGCTTGAAGACATGCTACGAGCATGTGTTATTGATTTCGGAAACAGTTGGGATCGACATCTACCGTTAGCAGAATTTTCCTACAACAACAGCTACCATTCAAGCATTGAGATGGCGCCGTTTGAAGCACTTTATGGTAGAAAGTGCAGGTCTCCGATTTGTTGGAGTGAAGTGGGGGATAGACAGATTACGGGTCCGGAGATTATACAAGAAACTACTTAGAAGATCATCCAAATTCAACAACGGTTGAAAACCGCCCAAAGTCGACAAAAGAGCTACGCTGACATTAAAAGAAAAGATATAGAATTTGAAATTGGAGAGATGGTCATGCTTAAAGTTGCACCTTGGAAAGGCGTTGTTCGATTTGGTAAACGAGGAAAATTAAATCCAAGGTATATTGGACCATTCAAGATTATTGATCGTGTCGGACCAGTAGCTTACCGACTTGAGTTACCTCAATAACTCGCGGCTGTACATAACACTTTCCACGTCTCGAATTTGAAGAAATATTTTGCTAAAGAAGATCTCACTATTCCGTTAGATGAAATCCAAATCAACGAAAAACTTCAATTCATCGAAGAACCCGTCGAAATAATGGATCGTGAGGTTAAAAGACTTAAGCAAAACAAGATAACAATTGTTAAGGTTCAATGGAATGCTCGTAGAGGACCCGAGTTCACCTGGGAGCGTGAAGATCAGATGAAGAAGAAATACCCGCATCTATTTCCAGAAGATTCGTCAACACCTTCAACAGCTTAAAATTTCGGGACGAAATTATTTAACGGGTAGGTACTGTAGTGACCCGAACTTTTCCATGTTTATATATATTAATTGATATTGATATTTACATGATTAAATGTTTCCAACATGTTAAGCAATCAAACTTGTTAAGACTTGATTAATTGAAATATGTTTCATATAGACAATTGACCACCCAAGTTGACCTGTGATTCACGAACGTTAAAACTTGTAAAAACTATATGATGACATATATATGGATATATATATAGTTAACATGATACTATGATAAGTAAACATATCATTAAGTATATTAACAATGAACTATATATGTAAAAACAAGACTACTAACTTAATGATTTTTAAACGAGACATATATGTAACGATTATCGTTGTAAAGACATTTAATGTATATATATCATATTAAGAGATATTCATACATGATAATATCATGATAATATAATAATTTAAAATCTCATTTGATATTATAAACATTGGGTTAACAACATTTAACAAGATCGTTAACCTAAAGGTTTCAAAACAACACTTACATGTAACGACTAACGATGACTTAACGACTCAGTTAAAATGTATATACATGTAGTGTTTTAATATGTATTTATACACTTTTGAAAGACTTCAATACACTTATCAAAATACTTCTACTTAACAAAAATGCTTACAATTACATCCTCGTTCAGTTTCATCAACAATTCTACTCGTATGCACCCGTATTCGTACTCGTACAATACACAGCTTTTAGATGTATGTACTATTGGTATATACACTCCAATGATCAGCTATTAGCAGCCCAAGTGAGTCACCTAACACATGTGGGAACCATCATTTGGCAACTAGCATGAAATATCTCATAAAATTAGAAAAATATGAGTAATCATTCATGACTTATTTACATGAAAACAAAATTACATATCCTTTATATCAAATCCATACACCAACGACCAAAAACACCTACAAACACTTTCATTCTTCAATTTTCTTCATCTAATTGATCTCTCTCAAGTTCTATCTTCAAGTTCTAAGTGTTCTTCATAAATTCCAAAAGTTCTAGTTTCATAAAATCAAGAATACTTTCAAGTTTGCTAGCTCACTTCCAATCTTGTAAGGTGATCATCCAACCTCAAGAAATCTTTGTTTCTTACAGTAGGTTATCATTCTAATACAAGGTAATAATCATATTCAAACTTTGGTTCAATTTCTATAACTATAACAATCTTATTTCAAGTGATGATCTTACTTGAACTTGTTTTCGTGTCATGATTCTGCTTCAAGAACTTCGAGCCATTCAAGGATCCATTGAAGCTAGATCCATTTTTCTCTTTTCCAGTAGGTTTATCCAAGGAACTTAAGGTAGTAATGATGTTCATAACATCATTCGATTCATACATATAAAGCTATCTTATTCGAAGGTTTAAACTTGTAATCACTAGAACATAGTTTAGTTAATTCTAAACTTGTTCGCAAACAAAAGTTAATCCTTCTAACTTGACTTTTAAAATCAACTAAACACATGTTATATATCTATATGATATGCTAACTTAATGATTTAAAACCTGGAAACACGAAAAACACCGTAAAACCGGATTTACGCCGTCGTTGTAACACCGCGGGCTGTTTTGGGTTAGTTAATTAAAAACTATGATAAACTTTGATTTAAAAGTTGTTATTCTGAGAAAATGATTTTTATTATGAACATGAAACTATATCCAAAAATTATGGTTAAACTCAAAGTGGAAGTATGTTTTCTAAAATGGTCATCTAGACGTCGTTCTTTCGACTGAAATGACTACCTTTACAAAAACGACTTGTAACTTATTTTTCCGACTATAAACCTATACTTTTTCTGTTTAGATTCATAAAATATAGTTCAATGTGAAACCATAGCAATTTGATTCACTCAAAACGGATTTAAAATGAAGAAGTTATGGGTAAAACAAGATTGGATAATTTTTCTCATTTTAGCTACGTGAAAATTGGTAACAAATCTATTCCAACCATAACTTAATCAACTTGTATTGTATATTATGTAATCTTGAGATACCATAGACACGTATACAATGTTTCGACCTATCATGTCGACACATCTATATATATTTCGGAACAACCATAGACACTCTATATGTGAATGTTGGAGTTAGCTATACAGGGTTGAGGTTGATTCCAAAATATATATAGTTTGAGTTGTGATCAATACTGAGATACGTATACACTGGGTCGTGGATTGATTCAAGATAATATGTATCGATTTATTTCTGTACATCTAACTGTGGACAACTAGTTGTAGGTTACTAACGAGGACAGCTGACTTAATAAACTTAAAACATCAAAATATATTAAAAGTGTTGTAAATATATTTTGAACATACTTTGATATATATGTATATATTGTTATAGGTTCGTGAATCAACCAGTGGCCAAGTCTTACTTCCCGACGAAGTAAAAATCTGTGAAAGTGAGTTATAGTCCCACTTTTAAAATCTAATATTTTTGGGATGAGAATACATGCAGGTTTTATAAATGATTTACAAAATAGACACAAGTACGTGAAACTACATTCTATGGTTGAATTATCGAAATCGAATATGCCCCTTTTTATTAAGTCTGGTAATCTAAGAATTAGGGAACAGACACCCTAATTGACGCGAATCCTAAAGATAGATCTATTGGGCCTAACAAACCCCATCCAAAATACCGGATGCTTTAGTACTTCGAAATTTATATCATATCGGATCGGTGTCCCGGAATGATGGGGATATTCTTATATATGCATCTTGTTAATGTCGGTTACCAGGTGTTCACCATATGAATGATTTTTATCTCTATGTATGGGATGTGTATTGAAATATGAAATCTTGTGGTCTATTATTATGATTTGATATATATAGGTTAAACCTATAACTCACCAACATTTTTGTTGACGTTTTAAGCATGTTTATTCTCAGGTGATTATTAAGAGCTTCCGCTGTCGCATACTTAAATAAGGACGAGATTTGGAGTCCATGCTTGTATGATATTGTGTAAAAACTGCATTCAAGAAACTTATTTTGTTGTAACATATTTGTATTGTAAACCATTATGTAATGGTCGTGTGTAAACAGGATATTTTAGATTATCATTATTTGATAATCTACGTAAAGCTTTTTAAAACCTTTATCTATGAAATAAAGGTTATGGTTTGCTTTAAAAATGAATGCAGTCTTTGAAAAATGTCTCATATAGAGGTCAAAACCTCGCAACGAAATCAATTAATATGGAACGTTTTTAATCAATAAGAACGGGACATTTCAAAAATTGCCCGTAACGCGTTCTAAATGCCTATTTCTCGATATCTTCCTCACGGATTCGCATTTGGTGATAACCGGAACGTTAATCAATCTTGAAAAAGTAACATGCGCCTCGAAGTTGATAAAATAAGTCATCAATCCGAGGTAATGGATAACGATACTTGATGGTCACTTTGTTCAACTCCCGATAGTCGATGCACATTCGCATGCTACCATCTTTCTTCTTCACAAATAAGACCGGAGCACCCCATGGCGAGCTACTCGGTCTAATGAAACCCTTCTCTAACAACTCTTGAGTTCGATTCATTAACTCTTGCATCTCGGTAGGTGCTAGACGATACGGAGCCTTTGCGATAGGATTAGCACCCGGAACCAAATTGATGCGAAACTCTACTTGCCTCACTGGTAGAATACCCAGTAAATCTTTCGGAAATACGTCTTTGAAATCACACACCACCGGAATACTCTTCATGGATGGAGCCTCTTCTTGCTTGTCAACAACATGTGCTAGGTATGCCACACACCCGCTATTGAGTAGTCGTCGTGCCCGCACATACGCACATATGGGCACATGTCGCCTTCGTTTCTCACCTTGGATAATAAGTTCTCCCCCACTTGGGGTCTTCATCCACACATATTTCTCGTGACACGCGACGTGGGCTCTATTATGATCAAGCCAATCCATGCCAACAATAACATCAAAATCACCCAAGGTCATAGGTATCAAGTCAATCTTAAAAGCATCCGACCCAAAGTCAATTTCACAATCCCTATACACACTAACGGTAATCACGGTTTTACCATCCGCTATCTCGAACTCTATCGGAGACTTTAAATTAGCTATAGGCACATTTAAATTATCGGCAAACTTCAAAGAAACAAATGACATATTTGCACCGGAATCGAAAAGTACTTTTGCGGGTCTAGAGTTAACCGAAAAGCTACCTGAAACAACATCGTTAGACTTCCTTGCTTCATCAGTGGTCATCAAGTAATTGCGCCCTTTAGCCGAACCCGCTACCTTTTCCAACCCCTTAACTTGGTCGTCATGCAAATCGGGACACTCCGACTTTCGGTGTCCTTCCTTTCGACAACAAAGCAAGTAATTTTGTTTGATGATGATTTAGTGCAATCACGAGCCATGTTCCCCTTTTGCCCACAATTAAAGCATATGGGTCCATAACTCAGAGCACCACCTTTCTTCACACTTCCGACGCTCTCGGATGCACCTTTACTCTTTTTGTTCGAATGACTCGTAGCTTCAAACTTGCGCTTGCTAAAAGTAAAAATATTTCTCCTTGGAACCTCCGGCTCAAAACCTCGAGCCAACTCAAAAAGTTCTTCAAAAGACTTAGCCGCCCCTCGACTTATCTTTCCATTTAACTCATCATTTAACGTGCGATGAAAATCTTCCTTTAACATTTGATCATCACCGATGTACTCCGGACAAAAATGAGTTTTTGACAAAAAGGTAGACTTGAGAGTAACCAAGTCCATTGATCCTTGTCGCAAATTACGCAACTCGTCCCAGATTCTAGAAAGGTCGGCTTGAGTCCGATATTCCTTGAAGAATTCCATCCTAAACTCTTCTCATGACAAGCTTAAGCATTGTTCTTCACCGTACACTTTCATTTTACCATCCCACCACAACTTAGCTTCTTCTCGCAACATGCTACTACCATATCTTGTTTTCTTCTCGGGAGGGCACTCACTAGTGCGGAAGGCCCCCTCGATATCGGAAATCCAACACGTACTTTTCAACGGGTCTCTCACCCCATTAAACAAGGGAGGTTGAGCATCTTTGAAATTCTTATAATAGAAGTCTCACCTTCCAACATTATCGTCTTGATATTTAGGTAGTCTTTGTTCGAACGCATCTTGAACAATAGCACCAACTCGTTCATTGATTAGACCGGTTACTTGTCCATCCACCGACTCTAGGAACATTTCTTTAACATCGGCTAGGAAAGCCGCATGGTGCTTTTTCAGAATGGCCTCAACCTTGGCCGTGAACTCGGAGTCTTCACTCGTACCCCCATTATTGGTATCGTACCCGTTTCTCATCTTCATTCTAAGAAACGAAATAAATTAAATAACAAAACGCACAATAAAACACACCCGCACACCTTCACATCGTACTTGGCAATCGTCGTACATCACTCGTTGATACGATTTGATTCCCGTAGCAATGATAGCTAGTCATTTCTACGCGAACACATCGCATTAACTCGTTAGTACGATGGTTACCTCGTTCAATGATAACAACACACATACACGCTACATACCATACACAAGTATACATGCATCAACACACAGTTAGTACTCCTATGCTAAGGCACTAACCAAAACCCGGTCCGACCCGTCTCCTACAAGTCCCGCAATTTAAAGCACGTAAGTCTAAGTCTAGGTCTTATCACAAGTCTCATAATTCCCTTAGACCATGCTCTGATACCACTTGTAACAACCCAAAACCTTTTACCGAATATCGACCCAATTTTTTTTTATATAGGTTCGAGTCGCGTTGCGGACCCAGATGGTTGCGGCGCGACATCATGTGTATTGTGGGAACAGAACGTGACCTCCAAACTGATCATCAAATCATGGCTGAAGTCGCGACGCGAACCCATGAGGTCGCGATGCGATCCACGTCCAAGACTGATGGTCAGTTCTTAAATCATGTTCGGTAACTGAAATTGCCTTATCGTCGCGTTGCGACATGGGCAAGTTGCGACGCGACTTCCAGGCATCTTTGATGCTGCTGCTTTTCCAAAACATGAAAATCTCCAATCTTTCACCATTACGAAATATCACAAGTTCCAACATGTTTATACACTTAACATACGGAGACAAAAGTATTTAAATACAAAACGAGAGTTTTCAACATGAAACTCTAACGACCCATATATTAATAACCCAAGTTTCGACCCCACGAGTTTAGACTCCAAACAAAATAAGAGCATGGTGTTTGGGGAGCAAACTACCCAAACCAAGGTCGAATCCAAAAAGCGAGCATATATGAGCGACATATGAGCGTACTCTACTCCCCTAGCTTACCCTTGCCTTTATCTGTACCTGTAACTAAAATGTAAATAATGAGAGGGTAAGCTAACGCTTAGTGAATGCAACAATTATACATATACGTATATAACCTACTTACTTGCAATCATATACACAAATACCTCATACGAACGTATGGCACAATTAGCAAACCATCACTTACTTAATGCTAAACGGATTGTAACACATCCAATCAATTTCCACAATAGCATATACTCGTCACTATATAATTAATATGCTAAATGATAAACAATACGCACAAAACATGGTTAAGCATCAACACGCTATGGTGCTACCGGCTCATGGTTCACACCACACGTAAATGCTATAACGTTACAGGCTCTTTGGTTACTACGCATTCGAGTCATACTCTTTTTTAGTGCTACTGGCTCATTGGTTCACACTTGGGTGTTACCGGCTCATTGGTTTGCACCCAATTTTATAGTGCTACCGGCTCTTTGGTTCACACTTTGGTGTTACCGGCTCTTTGGTTCACACCAAGACACTCGTCACATACATGTTATGGTACTACCGGCTCGTTGACTCGTACCATAACACTAACAAATAAATACGCCATATACATATACATATAATTATTCCACTCACCTTATTGCTTCGGTGACCGTTAACACAAGATCCGAAACCTTCAAGATGTTGTACCTATCGCATACAACACAATATCAAACACATGTCTAGTGGGACTTACAACCCACCCAAATGGACCCTTAGTGCAAATGTGACCCATTTGCACCTCTAACACCAAATTAGCCACTAATCCACCACTAATCACGAATAACTAGTGATTATGGCCCTAAACACTAATTAGTTCAATTTTGGGTCAATTACAGTCACACAAAACACCACAACATGTTTAGACACTAAATTGACCCATTTCAAGGTTAACACTTAAATATTAGCTCAATAATGAACCCAAACCACACCCAAGCATAAACCTCTTTGTTCAACTAGTGGTCTAGTCATCATCTCAAGACTTACTTAACTCATAACAACTTTAAAAACCTAGGTTAAGTGTTTTAAGGTTCTTACAACTCAAACCATAACCAAACTTTCAACTTCCAAGGGAAACTAACGTTTAAACAAACATTAGACCTCAAATCACTAGCTAAAACCAACATAAAGTTAAATATCAGAGTTAGAGCTTACCGTAACTGTCACAATGTAGCAAATGACGAGATGAACAACTTTAACTATTGAGCTAGATGAAGATCTCAACTCCTTCACTTAGATTCCAAGCTTTCTCACTCTAGCTTCACTCTCTCTCTAATTGAATGAGGAAGGTGGAGATGGAGTAAATGGGGTGTCTTGGGACCCCAAAACTGATTTGTGGTCCAAAACCTCGGCCTCATGTGAAATTACCCATTTACCCTTCAAAATATCAACATTTCCAAGAAGCTCTTTCCAGGCATTGGTCGCATCGCGACTTGGCAAGGTCGCGTCACGACTTTCAGTGTAAATTGAAAACAGGGTGTTACAATTTACCCAAAACCAAAACCAAAACCAATACCAACAACAACAACAACAAAACTTCTAACAACCCAACACTCAAAACCAATACCAAGCACCCATGCACTCACAAACCGAGAAGAAGCCATCTGTTGAAGATATGTTGATGAATTATATGAAGAAGGCGGAGAGCAACGAAGCTCTAATGAAGCAAGAGAACGAGTTGATAAAGCAACAAATGAGGAACCAACAAGCCTTAATTCAAAATTTGGAAAGAGACTTGGGTCGGGTAGCTAACATTTTGTCGGAGAGACCACCGGGTGCTCTACAATCAAACACACAAGTCAATCTGTAGACGGAGGTGGTGTGATCGAGGGGCTGTTTTTTGAAAGGTTGGTGTCGCCTGAACATGGGATGCGACCGTGATTGTAGGTGTTAGGACGGGTGGGTTTTCAATCATGAGTTTTGCATCGTGGGTGGGTTCGGTATCATCAATAGGAAGATACTAAGCAAAGTTCTTTGCTAAATCTGTCTCGGGGTAGAACTTAATAACAGTAGCTGCCAAACGGGCCTGAAAGGCTTTGAGTGCAACAAATGAGGCGTAGGCTCACGGCCGATGGGGCGTTTACCTATGTCATCAAGCGACATCTCACTGATAGGAATTTCTTGGTGGGAAGGCATGGTGAGTTTGGCAATGAAAGCACTACGGTCTATTCGAGTCGAACGCTAACACCAAAGATAAAGATAGAGCCCTATTCGAGATGGTCAATATCTTAAGAAAATATGACTAAAAAGAGACTTTTAGCTAAAACCAATTTTTATTCATCATATCCATTAAAAAGAGAGCTTACATATTCATACTAATTGCAATTGGAATTGAATTCTAACTGATAAAATAAACGTGCAGTACTTGTAACTACCACTAACATCACTAAACTAATAATAAGGGAAATATGTAAGCATGCATGCGATCATGGATGGAACATGGCACAGTAGTCCGATTCATGCTCAACCAATTTATTTCTTCAACTTGACTTCTTAAATTCCTTAAATGGGCCAGAACAATCTTCTTTCTTTGAGGTCTGCAAAATTGCATTGTGAAGCCCAATTCTTTGTGACATTTGAGAGTCCCGTATCAATACCCACCGGTTGAAAGTCAACCTTGTCCTCAAGGTTCGCTATGGTGGTTTCGGAAGAGGTCGTTCATAACATGCTTGAAATGGTGAGAATTCGATGACTTGTGGTAGCGTCCATGGTAGTTTCGGGGTTGGGCAAGGGCGGTTTTATTTAGGGGCAAGCGAGGGCAACCGCCCCCAGTGGATTTGCAATTTTCAGTGTAAAAATTTTGGATTTTTCGACTTTGCCCCCTGTGGATTTTTTTTTGCCCCAAAACCTACATATTTTGCCCTAAAACCTTCAGATTTTGCCAAAAAATCTCCAAATTTTACCTCAAAACCTTCAAATTTTACCCACAAACCTTCAAATTTTGCCCAAAAACCTTCATAATTTGCCTAAAAAACCTCCTTTTTTGCCCCAAAACCTCCATAATTTGCCCAAAAAAATTGCTACGGTTTTAATTTTTTTTTGCCCCCAGTGAAAAAAAATCCTGGTACCGCCACTGGGGTTGGGCGTCCATAAGAAGCTTGAAACAGCGACATTCTGATGGCCTCATGATGAGTGGTTTCCATGAGGTCGCTCAGGTACATATGAGAAAACTCGGGCACCAAGGAAATAACAGGGTGCATATCATTTATCTTGATATTATTATGCGAGACTTTAGTCCTAAATGTAACATTAGTGGGCTTGAAAGGATAGTTAAGGGAGTTGTGGTTTGGGTTAGACGGAGATAGTGTGATCGAGGGGCTGTTTTTTGAAAGGTTGGTGTTGTCGGTACGAACATGGGATGCGACCGTGATTGTAGGTGCTAGGACCAGGTGGGTTTTTAATCATGAGTTAGGCATCGAGTGTGGGTTCGGTATCATCAACAGGAAGATACATAGCAAAGTTCTTTGCTAAATCTGTCCCAGGGTAGAACTTAATAACGATAGCTGCCAAACGGGCCTGTGAGGCTTTGAGTACGACAAATGAGGCGTAGGCTCGCGGGCCGATGGGGCGTTTACCTATGTCATCAAGCGACTCCTCACTGATAGGAATGTCTTGATGGGAAGGCATGGTGAGTTTGGCAATGAAAGCACCAAATGATACCGTTTATTCGAGTCGACCGCTAACTCCAAAGATAAAGATAGAGACCTATTCGAGATGGTCAATCTCCTAAGAAAATAAGACTAACAAGAGACTTTTAGCCAAAACCAATTTTCATTCATCATATCCATTAAAAAGAGAGCTTACATTTATATTCTAATTGCAATTGGAATTGAAATGCTAACTGATAAAATAAAGGTGCATTACTTGTAACTACCACTAACATCACTAAAGGAAATATGTATGCATGCATGTGATCATGGATGGAACATGGCACAGTAGACCGATTCATGCTCAACCAAATTATTTCTTCAACTTGACTTCTTAAATTCCTTAAATGGGCCGGAACAATCTTCTTTCTTTGAGGTCTGAAAACAATTGTATTGTGAAGCCCAATTTTTTGCGACTTTTGTGAGTCTCGTATCAGCAGATAACGATAATGAGTGCGTAATGAAATTGAGAATGAAGAATCCGATTGCCATTGTCAATGCCATTTTTAGAAAGAGAGGATGGAATTTGAGGTATTGATGATTAGAGAGATAACGATAACAGCCCCACGGTGATTGAAAATTGAGAATCAAACTTAAATATTAACTTCAGAATTTTCAGTCATTAAAAAAAAATTCTTTGTAAATAACTTTTTTAAAACAATGTAATCAAAAATTTAAAGGATGTTTAGCTCACAAATCGATTAGAAGTCATAGTCACGGGTGCCAATAGTTAAAAACTCAAAAGATTTACACTATTCAATAGTGTCACACAAAAAATTTACATTATCCAATAGTTGCACTAGTTAAAAATCAATAAGATTTTCCACGACATTGCATATTTCACTTATGTTCTGCGCTACCACTAAATATATAGTAGTACTGCCACTCAGTTAAGTAGTATAATTTGCATAATCTTGAGGTTACATGCTAACATGCGAGACACTTGTATAGTCTATATTTTATGATAGTAAAACTAAATTAAGTGACTATAGTAATCACGATGTGAATTGGTATATAAACTCATGTTAACGACAGTCAATTGGAATGTATTAATTAATTAAGAAACTGTGAGACTCGACAAACTATCATAGGGTTGCTAACCACCAACATTAGTTATAAACGGTTTTTACAATAATTCATTATAGGGGAAACAAGTCTAAGGGCCTGTTTATTTTTTTACTTAATGATCTGTTTCTGCACAACTCTTAATTCAGTAAGTAAAATTATTGTTTCTTTATTACTTAATCAAAAAATTAGTCTGTTTTTAGGAGACATAGAATCACACACTCATTCTCATTAAGAGCCAAATAGAAACAAAATTTAATACAGTAAAAAAGTAAACAACCCCTAAATGCTTTCAATTTCCTTGGTTATTTGCTACTTATAAATCATATTTTGCTAAATTGCAACGTTAGTTGCAATATCTCCTTATTTAAACCTCTATTTCAATATGATTTATTATTATAGCAACTACTAGTAGTATCTCAGATACATTGCTTTATGTGAATCAAACTTGACTTACTTAACTAGCTCTAGTTACCTACTTGGTAATATTAAACTAAACAAGTGGTGCCCAACGTTGTTGGGGTAAGAAACAACAATACTCAATTTCACGAAAATGGAGTATGGAAGATGTAAATATAGACATTTTTCTCTATCCTAGAATAAAAAAAAGTTATTCTCCAACAGAAGAATAGAGAAAAAATCTTTTCTCCACACATGATAAGAAAAAATCACCAATGCTCTATTCGAGAATAATCAAAAAGAATGTTTAGTAGCTGAACAAAAACGTTAAAAGCTAAAAGGTCAAAAAAGAAAATTTAAAGCTTTAAGGTAGAAAATGTAATAAAACAATAAGTTGAAAAGGGTTGAATTTTTTTTAAAAAAAAGACACAAGACGAAAATGGTATTGGGGTTTGAAGCCCCTAGCGAATCGTATCCTTTAAAATTTTCGTAAATTAGAAGTGAAACAATAAATTGAAAAGGTTTGAATTTTGAAAAAAAGAATATAAACAAAACAAAAATTGTAATTGAGTTTGAACCCCCTAGCCAATCATATCCTTTAAAATTTACGCAAACTAAAATTATATACAATTACTTATTACTTACCTATACATACTAATGGACATAGTGGGGGTACTATTCCTGAATAGTACCCCCTTCAAAGCTTTAAATGTTTGTACCTCTAGCATAAACTATTGTACCCACTATGCCCCTTTACTAAAAAAAAAGCTTCTCAAAACTTCAACGGCTAAATTGCAACTTTATTTTTATACTAAAATTCAGTTTTCACACAAATACCCCCCAAACTTCGCCCAAAATACAAATACACCCCCAACCAAGTTTTTTTTTTTTTTTTTTTTTTTTTTTGTGGTTTCTTGGCCAATGGCCTAACGAAGTGGGCCGGCCCAACACTAGTTGATAATATTTCCAGTATTGTTTTTCAACGATAAATATTTCTTGTATTTCTAAAAACAATGTTGTTAGACATCAATACACAATCGTTGAAAACCAACAAAAATGAAATACTTGTATAGTCAGTTCGACATTCACATAAATAATAATCTCAATGTTTATTTGTTAAATACAATTAACTAAGTGATAACTGAGATAAGTTATCATGTTTCTATACGTGACTATATCGTATATATAGTTACGTATAGAAACATGATATATTTAAACATATAAATATTGAGATTATTATATATGTGAATGTGTAACTAAGTATACAAGTATTTCATTTTTGTTGGTTTTCAATGATTGGATGTCTAACAACATTGTTATTAGAAATACAAGAAATATTTATCGTTGAAAAACAATACAGGAAATGTTATCAATTATTATCCACCATGCTAAAACCCCCCACAAGTGAATGGTAGTCATCCCTATCTTCAAACGGTTGTACATAGTGTTTTGCAAGTAAAGCACACAAGGACTTAACACTAGAAAATGACAACTTAGCCTAACTTGAGGGAAAAAATGTAAATTCATTGGGGAAAAAACAAAACTTCATGGGGGCTAAACGGTAACTTTCTTATTTTCCATAAAAACCCCCAAAAACCCACCTTAATTTTCAACGGGCTTTATCAGTTCGTCCGGCTCGAGTTACGTTTCGCCGACATAACCATTAAATTCGAAATAATTTCACGAATTAAACGCAATAAATTATACTTGAAACGGAACCCCGACGCGAAGCGAGAACTCCCCAACTATTTGTATATAATTTTAACTAGAAATTATATTGTGTTTGGACTTGCCGACTTGGTAATTGTGAGATTCAAAGGTTAACATATTCAACCAACCCTTATGGGCTAGTTTTAGATGGGCCTGTTTGTCAGCTGTATTGGGCTAAATCCAACTCTTATTGAAAAAAGTAGGATGGTTAGTAAGTGATTTGAAATTTTGATTAACGCAAACAAAACGTACTCATTTAATAGTATTCATTATTATAAAATTATTAATAAACTTTTGGTTGATTGATTATATTTTTCAGTAAATATTAAGTATAAATATATAAATAGTTTATAGCAATTCTATATTCTGATTTAGCTATACATAAAGATTGGCTCTAAATAGCACATCCAACATGTTATAATATTGATTGGAGTGGAATTAGATTAGTGTATATGTTCGTGTATTCACTAAAAAGTTCAATAACAAATGGTTTAACTTATCAAATTTAGTAAAAATAAATACTGGAGTACAAATTAATTGAAGTATGTTATAATATAGAATATATCAATGGATAGTCAATTATTGATACACAAAAGTAATATTATTGTATTACCTAAACTTGTGATATTTTTGCTATAAATAGCCATGAATGCAAGCATTAAACTTGTAGTGTTTCTTTCTTTCTCTCCATTATCATCTTTGTTCTTACACTTCATTATTAGTATTCTTAATCAAGAATCAAACCACTAAAGGTAGTTATAAGCCTACTGAATTATAACATCAAGAATCAAACCACCAAAGGTAGTTATAAGCCTACTGAAATATAACACGTTATCAGCACGATAATCTTAATACTAAATATGGTTGACTCTGCCACCTAAATGATATATGGTCGGTTATATCACCTGAAAAATATATGGTCGACAATGTCGCCTAATTATCATTTATGTTACTAAAATTTATATTTCTATTATCTAACATTTATATGGTCGACACTGTCGCCTAATTATCATTTATGTTTACTAATATTTATATTTCTGTTATATAATATTTATTTATGATTGCTTACACATGGTTTGTAGTGACCCGAACTTTTCCATGTTTATATATATTAATTGAGATTGATATTTACATGATTAAATGTTTCCAACATGTTAAGCAATCAAACTTGTTAAGACTTGATTAATTGAAATATGTTTCATATAGACAATTGACCACCCAAGTTGATCGGTGATTCACGAACGTTAAAACTTGTAAAAACTATATGATGACATATATATGGATATATATATATATAGTTAACATGATACTATGATAAGAAAACATATCATAAAGTATATTAACAATGAACTACATATGTAAAAACAAGACTACTAACTTAATGATTTTTAAACGAGACATATATGTAACGATTATCGTTGTAAAGACATTTAATGTATATATATCATATTAAGAGATATTCATACATGATAATATCATGATAATATAATAATTTAAAATCTCATTTGATATTATAAACATTGGGTTAACAACATTTAACAAGATCGTTAACCTAAAGGTTTCAAAACAACACTTACATGTAACGACTAACGATGACTTAACGACTCAGTTAAAATGTATATACATGTAGTGTTTTAATATGTATTTATACACTTTTGAAAGACTTCAATACACTTATCAAAATACTTCTACTTAACAAAAATGCTTACAATTACATCCTCGTTCAGTTTCATCAACAATTCTACTCGTATGCACCCGTATTCGTACTCGTACAATACACAGCTTTTAGATGTATGTACTATTGGTATATACACTCCAATAATCAGCTCTTAGCAGCCTATGTGAGTCACCTAACACATGTGGGAACCATCATTTGGCAACTAGCATGAAATATCTCATAAAATTACAAAAATATGAGTAATCATTCATGACTTATTTACATGAAAACAAAAATTACATATCCTTTATATCTAATCCATACACCAACGACCAAAAACACCTACAAACACTTTCATTCTTCAATTTTCTTCATCTAATTGATCTCTCTCAAGTTCTATCTTCAAGTTCTAAGTGTTCTTCATAAATTCTAAAAGTTCTAGTTTCATAAAATCAAGAATACTTTCAAGTTTGCTAGCTCACTTCCAATCTTGTAAGGTGATCATCCAACCTCAAGAAATCTTTGTTTCTTACAGTAGGTTATCATTCTAATACAAGGTAATAATCATATTCAAACTTTGGTTCAATTTCTATAACTATAACCATCTTATTTCAAGTGATGATCTTACTTGAACTTGTTTTCGTGTCATGATTCTGCTTCAAGAACTTCGAGCCATCCAAGGATCCATTGAAGCTAGATCCATTTTTCTCTTTTCCAGTAGGTTTATCCAAGGAAATTAAGGTAGTAATGATGTTCATAACATCATTCGATTCATACATATAAAGCTATCTTATTCGAAGGTTTAAACTTGTAATCACTAGAACATAGTTTAGTTAATTCTAAACTTGTTCGCAAACAAAAGTTAATCCTTCTAACTTGACTTTTAAAATCAACTAAACACATGTTCTATATCTATATGATATGCTAACTTAATGATTTAAAACCTGGAAACACGAAAAACACCGTAAAACCGGATTTACGCCGTCGTAGTAACACCGCGGGCTGTTTTGGGTTAGTTAATTAAAAACTATGATAAACTTTGATTTAAAAGTTGTTATTCTGAGAAAATGATTTTTATTATGAACATGAAATTATATCCAAAAATTATGGTTAAACTCAAAGTGGAAGTATGTTTTCTAAAATGGTCATCTAGACGTCGTTCTTTCGACTGAAATGACTACCTTTACAAAAACGACTTGTAACTTATTTTATAAACCTATACTTTTTCTGTTTAGATTCATAAAATAGAGTTCAATATGAAACCATAGCAATTTGATTCACTCAAAACGGATTTAAAATGAAGAAGTTATGGGTAAAACAAGATTGGATAATTTTTCTCATTTTAGCTACGTGAAAATTGGTAACAAATCTATTCCAACCATAACTTAATCAACTTGTATTGTATATTATGTAATCTTGAGATACCATAGACACGTATACAATGTTTCGACCTATCATGTCGACACATCTATATATATTTCGGAACAACCATAGACACTCTATATGTGAATGTTGGAGTTGGCTATACAGGGTTGAGGTTGATTCCAAAATATATATAGTTTGAGTTGTGATCAATACTGAGATACGTATACACTGGGTCGTGGATTGATTCAAGATAATATTTATCGATTTATTTCTGTACATCTAACTGTGGACAATTAGTTGTAGGTTACTAACGAGGACAGCTGACTTAATAAACTTAAAACATCAAAATATATTAAAAGTGTTGTAAATATATTTTAAACATACTTTGATATATATGTATATATTGTTATAGGTTTGTGAATCAACCGGTGGTCAAGTCTTACTTCCCGACGAAGTAAAAATCTGTGAAAGTGAGTTATAGTCCCACTTTTAAAATCTAATATTTTTGGGATGAGAATACATGCAGGTTTTATAAATGATTTACAAAATAGACACAAGTACGTGAAACTACATTCTATGGTTGAATTATCGAAATCGAATATGCCCCTTTTTATTAAGTCTGGTAATCTAAGAATTAGGGAACAGACACCCTAATTGACGCGAATCCTAAAGATAGATCTATTGGGCCTAACAAACCCCATCCAAAGTACCGGATGCTTTAGTACTTCGAAATTTATATCATATCCGAAGGGTGTCCCGGAATGATGGGGATATTCTTATATATGCATCTTGTTATTGTCGGTTACCAGGTGTTCACCATATGAATGATTTTTATCTCTATGTATGGGATGTGTATTGAAATATGAAATCTTGTGGTCTATTGTTACGATTTGATATATATAGGTTAAACCTATAACTCACCAACATTTTTGTTGACGTTTTAAGCATGTTTATTCTCAGGTGATTATTAAGAGCTTCCGCTGTCGCATACTTAAATAAGGACAAGATTTGGAGTCCATGCTTGTATGATATTGTGTAAAAACTGCATTCAAGAAACTTATTTTGTTGTAACATATTTGTATTGTAAACCATTATGTAATGGTCGTGTGTAAACAGGATATTTTAGATTATCATTATTTGATAATCTACGTAAAGCTTTTTAAACCTTTATTGATGAAATAAAGGTTATGGTTTGTTTAAAAATGAATGCAGTCTTTGAAAAACGTCTCATATAGAGGTCAAAACCTCGCAACGAAATCAATTAATATGGAACGTTTTTAATCAATAAGAACGGGACATTTCAGTTGGTATCCGAGCGTTGGTCTTAGAGAACCAGAAAATTTGCATTAGTGTGTCTTATCGAGTTTGTTAGGATGCATTAGTGAGTCTGGACTTCGACCGTGTTTTCTTTAAAAATGATTGCTTAACATTTTTGTTGGAAACTATATATTTTTAACATATGAATATTATGTGATATATTAATCTCTTAACGTGTTTGATATTATGTGATAGATGTCTACCTCTAGAACAAGTCCCATTGACTCACCTAATAATAATGAAGAGTCAAATGTAAATTGGAATGATTTGTGGACTGATTCACAAGTTCCCGAAGAGGAACCGGAAGAAGAGTCGGAACCGGAAGAAGAATCGGAACCGGAAGAAGAATCGGAACCGGATGAAGAAATAGAACCGGTGGGGGAAATAATAAAACGGTTAAGTAAAAGAAAATCCTCAACCAACCGACCAAAGTTAATTATGGTCAATGGTGTTTCCGCCAAGGAAGCAAAATATTGGGAGGATTACCAATTCTCCGATGAATCGGATTCTGACGAGAATTCCGATGATGTTATAGAAATTACCCCAACTGAATTTAAAAAGGCAAAAGAAAATAATAAGGGAAAGGGCATAAAAATAGAGAAATCTAATTCCAACCCCGATGAACTTTATATGTATCGTCAACCCCCGAAGTCCTTAAGTTGTAACAATGACCCGGGAACCTCTAAACCACCAGGTTTTTCTAAACCAATGTGGACAACGACGGCTCGTATTAGGGGAACATCATATATCCCTAGAAACTTGGCAAAACGAACCAAAACCGAAGAAGAAGAAACGAGCGAGTCGGAATAAGATAGTTGTATTCGTGTGGTGTAATATATGGAATATAGTGTTCTTATGCTTTATGATATATGTAAAAATTGCTTGTATTAATAAGTATTTTTTTATGAATCTAACTCTTGTCTATTTTACAGTTTAAAAACACAAAATGGATAGACAACCCAATATTTTAAGAGACCTACCCGGAGACATGATTGATGAAATCTTGTCTAGAGTCGGCCAGAATTCTTCGGCACAACTATTTAAGGCGAGATCAGTTTGTAAGACATTCGAAGAACGTTCCAAGAATGTCTTGGTTTATAAGAGACTTTCGTTTGAAAGATGGGGGATATCACATTGGGAAACCCATAAGTTACGATGTGTTTACTTTGACGCATATATTGCGGGGAACCCAAATGCTATTTTACGCAACGGGTTAAGAAATTATTTTGACTCAATATATCCGAATATTGGACTTCGTGATTTAGAAAAAGCGGCTAACATGCAACATAAAGAAGCATGTTATGCTTACGGATTAGTAATGTTCGCTTCTCACCAAAGTGAGAACAAGAACATCGGGCTACAACTATTAAACAAAACGTTTCCACAAGTGACGGAGTCGGTAATTGGGGTAAGAAATGAGGTTTTTAGATTATTACGGGACTGTTGGACATTACGTAACCCTCGTCCCTTTGATGACGTTACAACACGCTGTCTTATCAACGGCCATAACGGTTATGTTGCACAAGACCAAGGATGGGAAGTAGTCCTAGTAAAACCAGAATGCATGACTTGTTTCTGGACGTATGAATTACGTGTCTTTATTGCCTTTGCTGAACGACTTGTGTACTAGCTAGAATTGTCTTCACAACTATCTTGTATCAAAGTTATTGTGTGCTATATTTCATGCTTTATGTAAAATAAGCGGTATTGTAAGTTTGTAAAATATTGTATAAAAGTTTGAACGCGAAATATTATTATAATCAGTTTTTCATATAGAATTGTAGTAGTTGAATTGTATATTAGCTACTAAGTATGAACTTAACGGGTAGGTACTACCCGAATTTAAACTTATAAAACGCTAATATGAAGAAAAAGCTTTTATAAATGAGTTCATATTATGCTACGAAATACTATTAACTACTCTTAATATTCTGTATGATTAACTTGTTCCATTTAACTATTTTGAAGGAAATGGCACCGACTACTCGACACACCGTGAATATGAATGAAGAGGAATTCCGTACTTTTCTAGCTTCAAACATAGCCGCAGTACAGGCTGCGCTACATACCAACAATAACCTTGGATCTAGCAGTACAGGAAATCGTGTAGGATGCACCTACAAAGAATTCACTGCCTGCAAACCTTTGGAATTTGATGGAACCGAAGGACCGATCGGATTGAAACGGTGGACTGAGAAGGTTGAATCGGTGTTTGCCATAAGTAAGTGTACTGAAGAGGACAAAGTGAAGTACGCTACGCATACCTTCACAGGTTCTGCGTTAACATGGTGGAATACCTATCTAGAGCAAGTGGGACAAGATGATGCGTACGCACTATCGTGGTCAGCATTCAAGCACTTGATGAACGAGAAGTACCGTCCCAGAACCGAGGTCAATAAGCTCAAGACAGAACTTAGAGGGTTACGAACCCAAGGATTTGATATTACCACATACGAAAGACGATTCACAGAATTGTGCCTATTGTGTCCGGGAGCATTCGAAGATGAGGAAGAGAAGATCGACGCGTTTGTGAAAGGATTACCGGAAAGAATCCAAGAAGATATAAGTTCACACGAGCCCGCCTCCATACAACAGGCATGTAGAATGGCTCACAAACTAGTGAACCAGATTGAAGAAAGAATTAAAGAACAGACTGCTGAAGAGGCCAATGTGAAGCAAGTCAAAAGAAAGTGGGAGGAAAACGGTGATAAGAATCACCAATACAACAACAACAGCAATTACAACAATAATCGCAACAATTATCCCAACAATCGTAACATCAATCGTAACTACAACAAACGGCCCAACAACAACAACAACAACAACAACAACAACAACAACAACAGCAACTACAACAATCATCCCAACAACAATAATAACCGCAACAACAACAACAATCAGAAGCAACTATGCCAAAGGTGTGAAAAGAATCACTCGGGGTTCTGCACCAAATTTTGCAACAAGTGTAAAAGAAATGGTCATAGCGCGGCGAAGTGTGAGGTCTACGGACCAGGGGTTAATAGAACGAAAGGAACAAATGGTGTCGGAACGAGTAATGGTGGAGCAAGTAGTGTCGGAGCAAGTTATGCCAATGTAGTTTGTTATAAATGTGGAAAACCAGGCCACATTATTAGAAATTGCCCGAACCAGGAGAACACGAATGGACAAGGCCGTGGAAGAGTTTTCAATATTAATGCGGTAGAGGCACAGGAAGACCCGGAGCTTGTTACGGGTACGTTTCTTATTGACAATAAATCTGCTTACGTTTTATTTGATTCGGGTGCGGATAGAAGCTATATGAGTAGAGATTTTTGTGCTAAATTAAGTTGTCCATTGACGCCTTTGGATAGTAAATTTTTACTCGAATTAGCAAATGGTAAATTAATTTCAGCAGATAATATATGTCGGAATCGAGAAATTAAACTGGTTAGCGAAACATTTAAGATTGATTTGATACCAGTAGAGTTAGGGAGTTTTGATGTGATAATCGGTATGGACTGGTTGAAAGAAGTGAAAGCGGAGATCGTTTGTTACAAAAATGCAATTCGCATTATACGAGAAAAAGGAAAACCCTTAATGGTGTACGGAGAAAAGGGCAACACGAAGCTACATCTTATTAGTAATTTAAAGGCACAAAAACTAATAAGAAAAGGTTGCTATGCTGTTCTAGCACACGTCGAGAAAGTACAAACTGAAGAAAAGAGCATCAATGATGTTCCCATTGCAAAAGAATTTCCCGATGTATTTCCGAAAGAATTACCGGGATTACCCCCACATCGATCCGTTGAATTTCAAATAGATCTTGTACCAGGAGCTGCACCAATAGCTCGTGCTCCTTACAGACTCGCACCCAGCGAGATGAAAGAACTGCAAAGCCAATTACAAGAACTTTTAGAGCGTGGTTTCATTCGACCAAGCACATCACCGTGGGGAGCTCCTGTTTTGTTTGTCAAGAAGAAAGATGGTACATTCAGGTTGTGTATCGACTACCGAGAGTTGAACAAACTTACCATCAAGAACCGCTACCCACTACCGAGAATCGACGACTTATTTGATCAACTACAAGGCTCGTCTGTTTATTCAAAGATTGACTTACGTTCCGGGTATCATCAAATGCGGGTGAAAGAAGATGATATTCCAAAGACTGCTTTCAGAACACGTTACGGTCATTACGAGTTTATGGTCATGCCGTTTGGTTTAACTAATGCACCAGCTGTGTTCATGGACCTTATGAACCGAGTGTGTGGACCATACCTTGACAAGTTTGTCATTGTTTTCATTGATGACATACTTATTTACTCAAAGAATGACCAAGAACACGGTGAACATTTGAGAAAGGTGTTAGAAGTATTGAGGAAGGAAGAATTGTACGCTAAGTTTTCAAAGTGTGCATTTTGGTTGGAAGAAGTTCAATTCCTCGGTCACATAGTGAACAAAGAAGGTATTAAGGTGGATCCGGCAAAGATAGAAACTGTTGAAAAGTGGGAAACCCCGAAAACTCCGAAACACATACGCCAGTTTTTAGGACTAGCTGGTTACTACAGAAGGTTCATCCAAGACTTTTCCAGAATAGCAAAACCCTTGACTGCATTAACGCATAAAGGGAAGAAATTTGAATGGAATGATGAACAAGAGAAAGCGTTTCAGTTATTGAAGAAAAAGCTAACTACGGCACCTATATTGTCATTGCCTGAAGGGAATGATGATTTTGTGATTTATTGTGATGCATCAAAGCAAGGTCTCGGTTGTGTATTAATGCAACGAACGAAGGTGATTGCTTATGCGTCTAGACAATTGAAGATTCACGAACAAAATTATACGACGCATGATTTGGAATTAGGCGCGGTTGTTTTTGCATTAAAGACTTGGAGGCACTACTTATATGGGGTCAAAAGTATTATATATACCGACCATAAAAGTCTTCAACACATATTTAATCAGAAACAACTGAATATGAGGCAGCGTAGGTGGATTGAATTATTAAATGATTACGACTTTGAGATTCGTTACCACCCGGGGAAGGCAAATGTGGTAGCCGATGCCTTGAGCAGGAAGGACAGAGAACCCATTCGAGTAAAATCTATGAATATAATGATTCATAATAACCTTACTACTCAAATAAAGGAGGCGTAACAAGGAGTTTTAAAAGAGGGAAATTTAAAGGATGAAATACCCAAAGGATCGGAGAAGCATCTTAATATTCGGGAAGACGGAACCCGGTATAGGGCTGAAAGGATTTGGGTACCAAAATTTGGAGATATGAGAGAAATGGTACTTAGAGAAGCTCATAAAACCAGATACTCAATACATCCTGGAACGGGGAAGATGTACAAGGATCTCAAGAAACATTTTTGGTGGCCGGGTATGAAAGCCGATGTTGCTAAATATGTAGGAGAATGTTTGACGTGTTCTAAGGTCAAAGCTGAGCATCAGAAACCATCAGGTCTACTTCAACAACCCGAAATCCCGGAATGGAAATGGGAAAACATTACCATGGATTTCATCACTAAATTGCCAAGGACTGCAAGTGGTTTTGATACTATTTGGGTAATAGTTGATCGTCTCACCAAATCAGCACACTTCCTGCCAATAAGAGAAGATGACAAGATGGAGAAGTTAGCACGACTGTATTTGAAGGAAGTCGTCTCCAGACATGGAATACCAATCTCTATTATCTCTGATAGGGATGGCAGATTTATTTCAAGATTCTGGCAGACATTACAGCAAGCATTAGGAACTCGTCTAGACATGAGTACTGCCTATCATCCACAAACCGATGGGCAGAGCGAAAGTACGATACAAACGCTTGAAGACATGCTACGAGCATGTGTTATTGATTTCGGAAACAGTTGGGATCGACATCTACCGTTAGCAGAATTTTCCTACAACAACAGCTACCATTCAAGCATTGAGATGGCGCCGTTTGAAGCACTTTATGGTAGAAAGTGCAGGTCTCCGATTTGTTGGAGTGAAGTGGGGGATAGACAGATTACGGGTCCGGAGATTATACAAGAAACTACCGAGAAGATCATCCAAATTCAACAACGGTTGAAAACTGCCAAAAGTCGACAAAAGAGCTACGCTGACATTAAAAGAAAAGATATAGAATTTGAAATTGGAGAGATGGTCATGCTTAAAGTTGCACCTTGGAAAGGCGTTGTTCGATTTGGTAAACGAGGGAAATTAAATCCAAGGTATATTGGACCATTCAAGATTATTGATCGTGTCGGACCAGTAGCTTACCGACTTGAGTTACCTCAACAACTCGCGGCTGTACATAACACTTTCCACGTCTCGAATTTGAAGAAATGTTTTGCTAAAGAAGATCTCACTATTCCGTTAGATGAAATCCAAATCAACGAAAAAACTTCAATTCATCGAAGAACCCGTCGAAATAATGGATCGTGAGGTTAAAAGACTTAAGCAAAACAAGATACCAATTGTTAAGGTTCGATGGAATGCTCGTAGAGGACCCGAGTTCACCTGGGAGCGTGAAGATCAGATGAAGAAGAAATACCCGCATCTATTTCCAGAAGATTCGTCAACACCTTCAATAGCTTAAAATTTCGGGACGAAATTTATTTAACGGGTAGGTACTGTAGTGACCCGAACTTTTCCATGTTTATATATATTAATTGAGATTGATATTTACATGATTAAATGTTTCCAACATGTTAAGCAATCAAACTTGTTAAGACTTGATTAATTGAAATATGTTTCATATAGACAATTGACCACCCAAGTTGATCGGTGATTCACGAACGTTAAAACTTGTAAAAACTATATGATGACATATATATGGATATATATATATATAGTTAACATGATACTATGATAAGAAAATATATCATAAAGTATATTAACAATGAACTACATATGTAAAAACAAGACTACTAACTTAATGATTTTTAAACGAGACATATATGTAACGATTATCGTTGTAAAGACATTTAATGTATATATATCATATTAAGAGATATTCATACATGATAATATCATGATAATATAATAATTTAAAATCTCATTTGATATTATAAACATTGGGTTAACAACATTTAACAAGATCGTTAACCTAAAGGTTTCAAAACAACACTTACATGTAACGACTAACGATGACTTAACGACTCAGTTAAAATGTATATACATGTAGTGTTTTAATATGTATTTATACACTTTTGAAAGACTTCAATACACTTATCAAAATACTTCTACTTAACAAAAATGCTTACAATTACATCCTCGTTCAGTTTCATCAACAATTCTACTCGTATGCACCCGTATTCGTACTCGTACAATACACAGCTTTTAGATGTATGTACTATTGGTATATACACTCCAATAATCAGCTCTTAGCAGCCTATGTGAGTCACCTAACACATGTGGGAACCATCATTTGGCAACTAGCATGAAATATCTCATAAAATTACAAAAATATGAGTAATCATTCATGACTTATTTACATGAAAACAAAAATTACATATCCTTTATATCTAATCCATACACCAACGACCAAAAACACCTACAAACACTTTCATTCTTCAATTTTCTTCATCTAATTGATCTCTCTCAAGTTCTATCTTCAAGTTCTAAGTGTTCTTCATAAATTCTAAAAGTTCTAGTTTCATAAAATCAAGAATACTTTCAAGTTTGCTAGCTCACTTCCAATCTTGTAAGGTGATCATCCAACCTCAAGAAATCTTTGTTTCTTACAGTAGGTTATCATTCTAATACAAGGTAATAATCATATTCAAACTTTGGTTCAATTTCTATAACTATAACCATCTTATTTCAAGTGATGATCTTACTTGAACTTGTTTTCGTGTCATGATTCTGCTTCAAGAACTTCGAGCCATCCAAGGATCCATTGAAGCTAGATCCATTTTTCTCTTTTCCAGTAGGTTTATCCAAGGAAATTAAGGTAGTAATGATGTTCATAACATCATTCGATTCATACATATAAAGCTATCTTATTCGAAGGTTTAAACTTGTAATCACTAGAACATAGTTTAGTTAATTCTAAACTTGTTCGCAAACAAAAGTTAATCCTTCTAACTTGACTTTTAAAATCAACTAAACACATGTTCTATATCTATATGATATGCTAACTTAATGATTTAAAACCTGGAAACACGAAAAACACCGTAAAACCGGATTTACGCCGTCGTAGTAACACCGCGGGCTGTTTTGGGTTAGTTAATTAAAAACTATGATAAACTTTGATTTAAAAGTTGTTATTCTGAGAAAATGATTTTTATTATGAACATGAAATTATATCCAAAAATTATGGTTAAACTCAAAGTGGAAGTATGTTTTCTAAAATGGTCATCTAGACGTCGTTCTTTCGACTGAAATGACTACCTTTACAAAAACGACTTGTAACTTATTTTATAAACCTATACTTTTTCTGTTTAGATTCATAAAATAGAGTTCAATATGAAACCATAGCAATTTGATTCACTCAAAACGGATTTAAAATGAAGAAGTTATGGGTAAAACAAGATTGGATAATTTTTCTCATTTTAGCTACGTGAAAATTGGTAACAAATCTATTCCAACCATAACTTAATCAACTTGTATTGTATATTATGTAATCTTGAGATACCATAGACACGTATACAATGTTTCGACCTATCATGTCGACACATCTATATATATTTCGGAACAACCATAGACACTCTATATGTGAATGTTGGAGTTGGCTATACAGGGTTGAGGTTGATTCCAAAATATATATAGTTTGAGTTGTGATCAATACTGAGATACGTATACACTGGGTCGTGGATTGATTCAAGATAATATTTATCGATTTATTTCTGTACATCTAACTGTGGACAATTAGTTGTAGGTTACTAACGAGGACAGCTGACTTAATAAACTTAAAACATCAAAATATATTAAAAGTGTTGTAAATATATTTTAAACATACTTTGATATATATGTATATATTGTTATAGGTTTGTGAATCAACCGGTGGTCAAGTCTTACTTCCCGACGAAGTAAAAATCTGTGAAAGTGAGTTATAGTCCCACTTTTAAAATCTAATATTTTTGGGATGAGAATACATGCAGGTTTTATAAATGATTTACAAAATAGACACAAGTACGTGAAACTACATTCTATGGTTGAATTATCGAAATCGAATATGCCCCTTTTTATTAAGTCTGGTAATCTAAGAATTAGGGAACAGACACCCTAATTGACGCGAATCCTAAAGATAGATCTATTGGGCCTAACAAACCCCATCCAAAGTACCGGATGCTTTAGTACTTCGAAATTTATATCATATCCGAAGGGTGTCCCGGAATGATGGGGATATTCTTATATATGCATCTTGTTATTGTCGGTTACCAGGTGTTCACCATATGAATGATTTTTATCTCTATGTATGGGATGTGTATTGAAATATGAAATCTTGTGGTCTATTGTTACGATTTGATATATATAGGTTAAACCTATAACTCACCAACATTTTTGTTGACGTTTTAAGCATGTTTATTCTCAGGTGATTATTAAGAGCTTCCGCTGTCGCATACTTAAATAAGGACAAGATTTGGAGTCCATGCTTGTATGATATTGTGTAAAAACTGCATTCAAGAAACTTATTTTGTTGTAACATATTTGTATTGTAAACCATTATGTAATGGTCGTGTGTAAACAGGATATTTTAGATTATCATTATTTGATAATCTACGTAAAGCTTTTTAAACCTTTATTGATGAAATAAAGGTTATGGTTTGTTTAAAAATGAATGCAGTCTTTGAAAAACGTCTCATATAGAGGTCAAAACCTCGCAACGAAATCAATTAATATGGAACGTTTTTAATCAATAAGAACGGGACATTTCATGGTTGACACTGTCGCCTACTTATCATTATATTATCTTAAATTTATGTTTAGTGTTTATATACTTATGAATATAAATTGACTCCAATTTATCATGTTGTTTGTTTTAATTTTTGATAATAGAAAATGTCGAATCTGGAAAAGCTTATATTTACTCCTTTAGAATCAACTGAAAACAACTACATGCCATGGGTTATAAAAGTAAAAATGCATCTTAAATCAATGGGCATTCTTGAAACCATAAATGAAAACAACACTTGTTCTGAAAAAGAACAAGCAACGACATGTTGCTTTATTCATCAACATATTGATGAATGCTTACAAAATAATTATGTGACTGTAGAAGATCCCCATGTTTTATGGGAAGGTCTCAAAAGCAGATTTAATAATCAAAGAGAAATTTTACTTCCAGCTGCTATGGAATAATGGAGAACATTAAGGTTCCAAGACTTTAAGAAAGTAAATGAATACAGCTCAGCTCTGTATAATACATGTTCACAACTTAAATTCTGTGGACATGAAATAAGTGATGCAGACATGATGGAGAAAACTTTCTCCACAATGAATGCTGCAAACATCACAGTGCAAAGAAATTTGAGAATGCTAAAGTTCAAAATATATCCTGAACTTAATTCATATCTCTTAGTTGCAGAGCAAAATGATGAGCTATTAATGAAAAATCAGCAATCCCGTCCTACTGGTACACTTGCAATCCCTGAAGCAAATACTGCAAATAATTATAAACATGGACAAGGACGCGGGCAAGGTCGTGGTTATAATAACCATCACCATCATCATGCCAAAAGCCATAACTATGGTAGAAACCATCCTTATGGTAATGGTAATGGGCGGGGACGTGGTCGTGGTCGTGGCCGTGGTGGTCAAAGAAATAATAATCCACAAAAATATAAATATCAACCACAAAACAAGCCCACTAAACAAGATGTTGAAGAAAATTCTTCTAAAAATTTTGAAGAATCTTGCTACAGATGTGGTAGAATGGGCCACTGGGCTAATACTTGCCGAACATCTAAACATCTTGTTAAGATGTATCAGGATTCGCTGAAAGATAAAGAAAAGGAAGTAAACTTTGTGGATAACCTCGATCCAACAGTCACTGAGAAACTATCTGATTTATATGAAGATTTCTTGAATGTTTAAGTTGTTGTGTGTCTTTCGAAAAATAAACGATTTAATATCGTCTGTCTTTGTTATTATGTTTGCTAAATGTTTCATTACTATCTATTTGCTTGTAAAATATTGTGTAATATTAATGTACTCACTATTTATTTCTTATATATGAAGTTCAATATGAATTTTGCTGGAATACAACATCAATCAAGTGGTGGAGATCTCTGTATAGCAGACAGTGGAACTACACACTATACTTAAATTCGAGAAATATTTTATTGATCTAAAATCAACGGAAGGAACTATACATACAATATCAGGACATGCTAACTTGATAAAAGGGATAGGAAAGGCAAATTTCATACTACCAAATGGTACAAAATTTTTAATAAATGATGCCTTATTTTCTCCCAAGTCAAGCAGAAATTTATTGAGTTTCTCCGACATATACCTTAATGGGTATGATTATCAGTCAGTGACAACAGAAAATGAGAAATATTTAAGTATCACTGACAAGAGTCATGTGGTTGAAAAACTGCCAAGACTTAGTTCTGGATTACATTATACACATATAAATGTACCAGAAACACATATGGTAGTTAATGAAAAATATATTGATCCTGGTGTATTTAGTTTATGGCATAACAGATTAGGCCATCCAGGATCAACAATGATGAAAAGAATTATTGAATGTACTCATGAACATCCACTAAAGGATAGAAAAATCCATCATCATACAATGGTTCCATGTACATCTTGCTCTCTTGGAAAATTGATAACTAGACCCTCACCACTTAAGGTTGAGAAAGAATCACCAATATTTCTTGAAAGAATTTAAGGTGATATATGTGGACCAATTTGTGACAACCCGGAAATTTTCAACCAAATTTAAACTTTAATCTTTATATGTTTCCGACACCGAAAATTTCCAACCAAATTTAAACTTTAATCTTTATATGTTTCCGACACGATAAGCAATATTTGTTAAGTTAAATTTCAAAAATTTTAAACTATGTTCATACATTCATTCAACCTCGACCAAGTTCCAACGATTCACGAACCATTAAACGAATATGATTATATATGTATATGTGTATATATATTATAACTTGAAACGTAAACAAAATATTAGATTAAATACTTTATATGATTGTATCTGTTTCGAAATGTTTATCAATGGAATTAGAAGATAAGATCAAATGATTGAATTATCAGATATATTGAATTATGATTACAAGTCTCTGTTGAAAGGCCCACGTTGATTTGAGAAATCTTTCCATTTTAACAATATTCGGAAAATGGTAAAGTGATTTATAAATAAGAACAAATTGTCAATCATTGAGAACTAGACAAAGGATAGTGGAAGATTGAATCTCATAAAGACTCGATTGATCTATTTAGTTTCAAATATACAAAAATGTTTTCAGTTTAAAAAGAACTTTATTATTAAAACGTATATAACTTTTATAAATATCTAGAACCACTTTTGACAATTCATTACTTAACTAGTATGATAAAGATAACGATATTTATATTTTATTTTATTAAATATATATAACGATTTAAATTAATATTATATATATTTATACGCGTATTATACGTACATAATTTTATACTTTTACTATACTTAAACTTTACCTTTACTTTATTTTTACTTTACTTTAACTTTAATAATTCACTTTAATAATTCATACTTTAATAATTCACTTTAATAATTCATACTTTAATAATTTACTTTAATAATTCATACTTTAATAATTTACTTTAATAATTTACACTTTAATAATTCACTTTAATAATTCATACTTTAATAATTCACTTTAATAATTCAAAAATCTATTATAAATAGAATTCAACAGGTTTCATTATTTCATATAAACTTGAAAATATTTTTCTCTAAACTCTCTCAATCGATTTACATATATATATGTACTCCGTATTATTTCAAGATATTATTAGTATACATAAAATATTACGACGGAGTGCTGTCCGAGTGATTTCGAAATTGTTTTTCGAGTAGGATAGGATTAAGGAAATTATGGGTTATAGCTATGGAGGTGATTGAGTATGGTTCATGGGTATGCTCGTGAGGTCAATATAGTGTTTATCATTTCCGTTGCGTCTACGTACCTTTCCTGCAATATTGAATCTCAATATTGATACGTGAGTACTCATAATTTAACTTTTACATACTAATAGTGTATCCCTGACTAGTGCTCGAGTATTTAGGACTATGCATGCTTGTACTTTTGATATTGCCCTTAGACAAGTTAGGTTGAATCTTGAATTAGTTACACTTACGGTTGAGATAAGGTATAAGATATGCATGTCCTTGGAAAGCTAGCGAAAAATTAAGAACTTTTCCTTTAGATATCGAATGGTTTTGATGAACGGATTAGAAGTTATAATCAATTGAATTTTCGATATTTTTATTAAAAATGATTATTATTATCGTCGTTTTTATCGTCGTTCTAGTTTTATCTTATTATTATCATTATTATTATCTTTATCAATAAAAGGAATTTATCATTAAAAATTGTTATTTTTTTTATTATTACTATCATTATTATCGTTAAAGTTATAATTAGTATTATTATTATTATTATCCAATTATTATTATTATTATTATTATTATTATTATTATTATTAGTATTATTATTATTATTATCATTATTAATATATATATCATTATTTAAAAATGGTTATTGTTATTACTATTATTACTATATTATCATTAAGATAATTATTAGTATTATCGTTAATAATGTTATAGTAACTATCATTATTAATATTAGTGTAATTAAAACAAATATTTGTAACACCTAATTATTTTGATTACTATTATTATCATTATTATGAACACGATATAAAAGACGATTAAAAGCTATTAAACGAAACGATTAGGAAATAATGAGTAAGAGTATCATGATGAAATTAAAATATTATAAGATATTGATTTAGATAAAATTATCGTTCTTATTATTTTTATCATTACTATTATTATTAAAAGTATCGTTAGTATTAAAACTATCATTTTAACAAAAATTATCATTTTAATAGAAATGTCATTGTTACTATAAAATATCATTATTATTATTATTTTAAATAGAATTATTATTTTAAAGATAATATTAAAAATTATCGTAAATATTAAATTTATCATAATTAGAATTATCGTTTTTTCATAATGTCATCTTAGTAATTATAAATATTGATATTTTTATAATAATAATTATTATTACAAAATAATACAACTTTTACTTGCTATCATTATAGATATTATTTTATCAAATAAATATGTGATACAAACATATTTTACTACGTATAATAACTTACTTTAATAATACCTATCATATTATCTTTATGATATTAAATGAACCCTATAAATTTTATTACTTAATATATATATAAATATATTTTATTATATAAATTTAATATAAAATTTTATTTATTAATAAATAAATTATAATATTTACTCTAATAAATTTTTTAAAAATATTTAAAAATATAAAACGACGATATTTAAACTATATATTAATCATGTATAGATTTTTGGAAATTATTTTGAGTCAAATTTACTTTTGTTGACTTTTGCATATTAGTCTCGAGCATTAGGATTGTGGTACACTATGACTTGACCTAATTTGTTAGACAAATATTGACCAACACATAAATATATATATATAATTAATTTAGGTTCGTGAATCCGAGGCCAACCTTGCACTTGTTCAATGACGTTATATGTATTTTTACTACGAAATACAGTATGGTGAGTTTCATTTGCCTTTTTACCCTTTATATTTTTGGGCTGAGAATACATGCGCAACTTTTATAAATGTTTGACGAAATAGACACAAGTAATTGAAACTACATTCTATGGTTGAATTATCGAAATCGAATATGCCCCTTTTTATTAAAGTCTGGTAATCTAAGAATTAGGGAACAGACACCCTAATTGACGCTAATCCTAAAGATAAATCTATTGGGCCTAACAAACCCCATCCAAAGTACCGGATGCTTTAGTACTTCGAAATTTATATCATGTCCGAAGGAGAATCCCAGAATGATAGGGGATATTCTTATATGTATCTAGTTAATGTCGGTTACCAAGTGTTCACCATATGAATGATTATTTTTGTCTCTATGCATGGGACGTATATTTATGAGAACTGAAAATGCAATTCTTGTGGTCTATTAAAATGATGGAAATAAATGATTATGATAAACTAATGAACTCACCAACCTTTTGGTTGACACTTTAAAGCATGTTTATTCTCAGGTGTTAAAAAAATCTTTCGCTGTGCATTTGCTCATTTTAAAGATATTACTTGGAGTCTTTCATAGCATATTTCGAAGAACGTTGCATTCGAGTCATTGAGTTCATCAAAGATTATTATTAAATCAATTTATAGTTGGATAGTGGATATTATGAAATGGTATGCATGCCTGTCAATTTTTGATGTAAAGAAAATTTGTCTTTTAAAAACGAATGCAATGTTTGTAAAATGTATCATATAGAGGTCAAATACCTCGCAATGTAATCAACTATTGTGAATCGTTTATAATGTATATGAACGGGTCCTTTCAGTTGGTATCAGAGCGGTGGTCTTAGCGAACCAGGTCCGCATTAGTGTGTCTAACCGATAAGTCGATAGGATGCATTAGTGAGTCTGGACTTCGACCGTGTCTGCATGTCAAAAGTTTTGCTTATCATTTTGTGTCAAAAATTAACTACTTATCATCCTCAGGAAATTACCTGCTTATCATTTTTAGTCTAAGACACGTCTTGCTGCATTGATTGCATGAATAGTGTATAGACAAAAATTTATATCTTAGCATATCTGCTAAATCATATCTTATCGTATCTGTTACTTTAAACTTTGCCTGACATATCCCGCAAAGTCCTCCGTAATCTACAAAATCTTTTAATCTATATATATATATATATATATATATATATATATATATATATATATATATATATATATATATATATATATATATATATATATATATATATATTCTATGTAATTAGAATACCATCCGTTAGCCAAAATCATTTCATATCGGGAAAAAAAATCCTTTATCCAATCGTACGAAATGGAATTTGTCATCAGTTCAAGTCACTCAGATTCCTAAATGGAATCCCATTCAAGCTCCGAAAGCAGTGTGACCGGAATAGATCAACCAATCAGTCATCACCTATTCTGGATGAATTGGGGATGGGTTCGTAGGCTCCTCAATCATTGGAGACAAGAAGAAGGTGATCCCTTCCATCCACCACATTGCCCTCTTGAAGAAGAACCTGAAGCACTTACCGGCGAACCTGTCCGAAACACTATTTTCTCGCTCATTTCCAGAGTATCTCGTCACGATTATATATTACATCAAATTTTAGATTTTATTTATCCGCTCGTCCGAACCGACAATCACCCGGTGTAATAGAAGAAGTCAACGAGCTTCGCACTCGGGTAGTGGCTTTGGAGAATATGGTGCAGAGATTACAAACACCAGCAGCAGCATCAGCAGCATAACCAGTACCATCATCATCAACGCCAACAGTACCATTACCACCTCCAACCACAACCGCGTCGTAAACCTCAACTTCACAATCTGTCCCACGAGCATCAACGTCATACGCACCATAGATATCAAGGAGTACCAACAACAATAACTGATGAAGTATTAATTCATAACTTCATTGGAGAAACATTCCGCGGTGATTATGTAATCTCTAAAGTCTTAGAGATTATCTAATCTAGCCCTAACCATAAATCAGTTAAGCGAACCAAAATGATAGAAGGAAGAGTAGAAACCCTGACAAAAATGGCGTGTGATTAACAAGCTAAACTTGCTTTACCAACAGCATCAACAGTACCATCAGCGTTACCAGCATCGTCAGTACAGTCAACATCCGAATCAACAACACCGATAACATCACAAACTCCGTCAGTTCAAGAATCACTGTGGACATCATTACAAATCAATAACGTGTATATTGTATCAACGAGTTATGAAGAATTAACTCATTCCCTCTGAAGAAATTATATGTATATATATATATATATATATATATATATATATATATATATATATATATATATATATATATATATATATATATATATATATATATTGAAATAAATCTTTCCGTGCTAAGCTATTGTGTGTGAATCTTAACTAGTCGGTTAATTCATATTACAAATATGCAATAATGTACGTCATTCGGCCGTAACTTAACCAGCGTTAACTACAATCTCTGTCGCAATTTAACAAATTCCAATTCATAATAAATCAAGTATATATTTGATTTTACACTTTCATCATCGATGTACCCGAAACTTTTCAGATAACATCATTCGTACTTTGCGAAATTCACAAGAATTCCACGAACCGAACATCATACATCAACAAATAACGAAGTATTGATTCATAATTTCAATGTCATTAAAGAAATACTGCGTAAAAGTTATGTACTTTTTAAAGCCTTTAGGGAATATTCAATTCTAGTTTCAACCGTAAATCAAATGAGTTTAATTTAACATTAACTCATTAAATCTATGTTACATCTGAAGAAAATATACATATATATATTTTCGTAAAGACTGTAATAAAATTCTTTTGTACAAAATATTAATTGTGAAATTTTTTTTAATGGGTAGGTAATACCTGAGAGATATATAAATTCACAATTAATATGTTACATTCTTCGAATCTGATTCAGCAAATCATCCATTATACTCCCTACTTTCACAACAATATACATTCTTTTATAGAAATCAAAACAACCATACTCATTCAAAATTTAATTACATATTCTGATTTTGAAATCTCAAAATTTAACTTGAGATATGACCAAAATCATCACTCTTAGATCCTTACATCTTTCACAAACTATATTTTGACTTCAAAGCTGTGTTAGAATATCAAATGTATGTTAACGATTACAATCTGTGTTCAAACCCTTCGAAAATTTCTGAAGACACTTCGAATGATGAGCAATCGAGATGATGATCCAACCACATGTTACCCACAGTTATGTACCCGAAAAACTCTTGAAACCAAAGTAAAAGTTTAAACAACGTATCCGCGTCAGATTCTTTGGCATTTATTAGCAAAAATAACTTTGCGACTCCTATTCAAAGTAGCCATTTTTGTCACAGCTCCAGCAAGTCAACTTAGACTTTTCAGTCAGACTAACCTTATTATAACCTTGAGATATACACCATCGTTACCAGGGAACCTTTTTCATTCCACCACATAATTAGAAGATGTACCAACAACTTCATTACCCTTTGACTTTAGCCTCTCCAAAAAGTCATTATAATTATTCATTGAAACCCCATCATTTACTCATTCGCATCTTGTAATGAGAATTGCCATACGAATCATTGGGAATTAGCAATCAGTATTTTGAAATCTCGCAGCATGTCTACGCCAACAGTTATATGTGTATATATAACGTCTATCTTCTGGACTTAATTTGAATGTGAAGTTTCTGAAAAACACTCCGAACTACGAATTGGTTCTTCGAAAATGGAAAAAATGCTGATGAAGTAGCAAAAACTATAAACGACTTTAAACGGTAAAAGCTGGATGATAATGATGAAGTGTGCTGGCAAAGCGCAGAAAAAGAGAAGTTTTGGAACTGGAAAACGGATTGAGCAAAGTAGGAAGGAGGCTGTGGACAAATTACAAAGACTGAACCTGACTTCAAAGGATCCAAATGATTCAGTACCTGCTGAAGTCATTAACGAATACCTTGCTCCTGACTCTAAACCCCTACGGACAATATTCTTCATCATCCTCTGATATTAGAAATTCTAAAATATCATCATATCTTTCATTATAAATATCCTCCATATTTCTGAAGATATTTTCTTCATTTTTCTTATTTGAAATCATTTACCTCTTCGCGCTATCTGTATTACATCATAAAAGAAACTATTTTAGTTTCTAAATTCTGAAACATTCAAGTTTAAAATAGGAATATTTTGAAGTAGTGTTGGGAACTGAAGCATGAATTAGTATAATATAATGACACTTGATCAATGTGATTATATTACAGTAAGTCATGCTGAGTTTCTAAATGGAACGTGATGATTCACAGATCATAACATCATCATGTGCCATGTTATACGACTCTTGTATTCTATTTAACCTCTAAAATATCAAGAAAATATTTCTTGATGATTCGGCCTTTTCCAAGGTATTCTAGTAATTTGACAAGTCAAGATCGTGCCATCACAATTTCCTTCCTAGAACATTAACAATGTTCATTCCGAAATTCATATCTGTGAATTCTGGACCATTACAAGCGGTGCTTAATTGCAAGAAGAAGAAACGAAAGGACAAAACTCCGAAATAAAAATTGGGGTATAAATTGCAGCAAATAAAAGAGAGCATTAACTGTGAATGATAATGATTATAGAAGACAGAAGCAGAGACTTTGAAATATAAGGGAACATATAAAGCCCAACGACAAACCAGAAATTATAAACCATATATATCGATGCATATAGCAATATAAAGACACGAGAGAACTAGAAACACTATAAACCTAAGAGTATAGTAGAAGTAAATAGATTCTTCCGGCGGTAGATGAAAAAGAAGAATGACCGATATGAAAGTTAGAAGTATATCGAGAATCAGAACTGGATGGAGCATATTGATGAATACTTTAAAATATGAGTTGAGGGGGAAAGAATAGAAGGTGATGAAACATGACTAGGAACTTAGAAATCAATAGTTTTAACTCACACAATGGCCGAATAAGTGAATCAAACCCTCTAGTGAATAGGTTAAGTTTTTTTTTTTGATTAATTTAGTCAAACCACAACTAAATCAAATGTGATTAGATCAACACCTAGAGCTATTATTCACCACCTGGGTGATTTGGACTGAGAGAGAATCGGAGGAGCTCACTAGATCTGAGTGTGTGTAACAAATGAGAGGCTTAACCTAAAATGAAGAACATAAGACTTTATATACCCCTGCTGTTGACTCACCCATACGATTCATTCATCACACGTACGAGTTGGCTTCATCAGCCGTACGAGTGATCACTCACTCGTGTCTTCTCATTTAGGTTGTAATTGTGACTTAGCTCAGCATCAACCGTGCGTATGAGCCTGTCAGCCGTACTAGTGAGGCTTCACTCATACGTCTGACTAAGTCTAACATAGTCAAATATCTAAATCTCGTTTCTGCAGTTCCTGTAACCACATACAAACATGGATAGGATAATAACGAGCAATCATGGTGTCCTGTAAACTGTTGTACCTGCAATGGACGTGGGTAGATGTCTAGGGACTTGCATAAAATGCATCAACAGAAGGTGTGAGTTGTAAGGAAACGAAGGAGGTGAATTTATAAGAAAATCTCCGACAGAACAATTAAAATGGACGATCGCATTTAAAGCGGATCCTAATTCCCTTGATTACCGGAGAGTCAAATCTTATTAAGAAGATTTTCTTCAAATCCCTTGATATCTGGGAATCAATCATATCTACGTCAAATGATAAGATGAATCTACACTTACTCATTTTACTCTTCTATGTTAGCTTCATTCGTACTCTTCATATAAATGGATTGTTTATCCAAATTATTCGCTGACGATAAAACTCTAATTTTCAGCCCGTATGCATCATGAAAACATACTTATTATCATTCACGACCTTTCCACTCAAATTTCGGGACAAAATTTCTTTAACGGGTAGGTACTGTGACAACCCGGAAATTTTCAACCAAATTTAAACTTTAATCTTTATATGTTTTCGACACCGAAAATTTCCAACCAAATTTAAACTTTATTCTTTATATGTTTCCGACACGATAAGCAATATTTGTTAAGTTAAATTTCAAAAATTTTAAACTATGTTCATACATTCATTCAACCTCGACCAAGTTCTAACGATTCACGAACCATTAAACGAATATGATTAAATATGTATATGTGTATATATATTATAACTTGAAACGTAAACAAAATATTAGATTAAATACTTTATATGATTGTATCTGTTTCAAAATGTTTATCAATGGAATTAGAAGATAAGATCAAATGATTGAATTATCAGATATATTGAATTATGATTACAAGTCTCTGTTGAAAGGCCCACGTTGATTTGAGAAATCTTTCCATTTTAACAATATTTGGAAAATGGTAAAGTGATTTATAAATAAGAACAAATTGTCAATCATTGAGAACTAGACAAAGGATAGTGGAAGATTGAATCTCATAAAGACTCGATTGATCTATTTAGTTTCAAATGTACAAAAATATTTTCAGTTTAAAAAGAACTTTATTATTAAAACGTATATAACTTTTATAAATATCTAGAACCACTTTTGACAACTCATTACTTAACTAGTATGATAAAGATAACGATATTTATATTTTATTTTATTAAATATATTAACGATTTAAATTAATATTATATATATTTATACGCGTATTATACGTACATAGTTTTACACTTTTACTATACTTAAACTTTACCTTTACTTTATTTTTACTTTACTTTAACTTTAATAATTCACTTTAATAATTCATACTTTAATAATTCACTTTAATAATTCATACTTTAATAATTCACTTTAATAATTCATACTTTAATAATTCACTTTAATAATTCATACTTTAATAATTCACTTTAATAATTCATACTTTAATAATTCACTTTAATAATTCACTTTAATAATTCAAAAATATATTATAAATAGAATTCAATAGGTTTCATTATTTCATATAAACTTGAAAATATTTTTCTCTAAATTCTCTCAATCGATTTACATATATATATGTACTCCGTATTATTTCAAGATATTATTAGTATACATAAAATATTACGACGGAGTGCTGTCCGAGTGATTTCGAAATTGTTTTTCGAGTAGGATAGGATTAAGGGAATTATGGGTTATAGCTGTGGAGGTGATTGAGTATGGTTCATGGGTATGCTCGTGAGGTCAATATAGTGTTTATCATTTCCGTTGCGTCTACGTACCTTTCCTGCAATATTGAATCTCAATATTGATACGTGAGTACTCATAATTTAACTTTTACATACTAATAGTGTATCCCTGACTAGTGCTCGAGTATTTAGGACTATGCATGCTTGTACTTTTGATATTGCCCTTAGACAAGTTAGGTTGAATCTTGAATTAGTTACACTTGCGGTTGAGATAAGGTATAAGATATGCATGTCCTTGGAAAGCTAGCGAAAAATTAAGAACTTTTCCTTTAGATATCGAATGGTTTCGATGAACGGATTAGAAGTTATAATCAATTGAATTTTCGATATTTTTATTAAAAATGATTATTATTATCGTTGTTTTTATCGTCGTTCTAGTTTTATCTTATTATTATCATTATTATTATCTTTATCAATAAAAGGGATTTATCATTAAAAATTGTTATTTTTTTTATTATTACTATCGTTATTATCGTTAAAGTTATAATTAGTATTATTATTATTATTATCCAATTATTATTATTATTATTATTATTATTATTATTATTATTATTATTATTATTATTAATATATATATCATTATTTAAAAATGGTTATTGTTATTGTTATTACTATTATTACTATATTATCATTAAGATAATTATTAGTATTATCGTTAATAATGTTATAGTAACTATCATTATTAATATTAGTGTAATTAAAACAAATATTTGTAACACCTAATTATTTTGATTACTATTATTATCATTATAATGAACACGATATAAAAGACGATTAAAAGCTATTAAACGAAACGATTAGGAAATAATGAGTAAGAGTATCATGATGAAATTAAAATATTATAAGATACTGATTTAGATAAAATTATCGTTCTTATTATTTTTATCATTACTATTATTATTAAAAGTATCGTTAGTATTAAAACTATCATTTTAACAAAAATTATCATTTTAATAGAAATGTCATTGTTACTATAAAATATCATTATTACTATTATTTTAAATAGAATTATTATTTTAAAGATAATATTAAAAATTATCGTAAATATTAAATTTATCATAATTAGAATTATCGTTTTATCATAATGTCATCTTAGTAATTATAAATATTGATATTTTTATAATAATAATTATTATTACAAAATAATACAACTTTTACTTACTATCATAATAGATACTATTTTATCAAATAAATATATGATACAAACATATTTTACTACGTGTAATAACTTACTTTAATAATACCTATCATATTATCTTTATGATATTAAATGAACCCTATAAATTTTATTACTTAATATATATAAAAGTATATTTTATTATATAAATTTAATATAAAATTTTATTTATTAATAAATAAATTATATTATTTACTCTAATAAATCTTTTAAAAATATTTAAAAATATAAAACGACGATATTTAAACTATATATTAATCATGTATAGATTTTTGGAAATTATTTTGAGTCAAATTTACTTTTGTTGACTTTTGCATATTAGTCTCGAGCATTAGGATTGTGGTACACTATGACTTGACCTAATTTGTTAGACAAATATTGACCAACACATAAATATATATATAATTAATTTAGGTTCGTGAATCCGAGGCCAACCTTGCACTTGTTCAATGACGTTATATGTATTTTTACTACGAAATACAGTATGGTGAGTTTCATTTGCCGTTTTACCCTTTATATTTTTGGGCTGAGAATACATGCGCAACTTTTATAAATGTTTGACGAAATAGACACAAGTAATTGAAACTACATTCTATGGTTGAATTATCGAAATCGAATATGCCCCTTTTTATTAAAGTCTGGTAATCTAAGAATTAGGGAACAGACACCCTAATTGACGCGAATCCTAAAGATAGATCTATTGGGCCTAACAAACCCCATCCAAAGTACCGGATGCTTTAGTACTTCGAAATTTATATCATGTCCGAAGGAGGATCCCGGAATGATAGGGGATATTCTTATATGTATCTAGTTAATGTCGGTTACCAGGTGTTCACCATATGAATGATTATTTTTGTCTCTATGCATGGGACGTATATTTATGAGAACTGAAAATGAAATTCTTGTGGTCTATTAAAATGATGGAAATAAATGATTATGATAAACTAATGAGCTCACCAACCTTTTGGTTGACACTTTAAAGCATGTTTATTATCAGGTGTTAAAGAAATCTTTCGCTGTGCATTTGCTCATTTTAAAGATATTACTTGGAGTCTTTCATAGCATATTTCGAAGAACGTTGCATTCGAGTCATTGAGTTCATCAAAGATTATTATTAAATCAATTTATAGTTGGATAGTGGATATTATGAAATGGTATGCATGCCTGTCAATTTTCAATGTAAAGAAAGTTTGTCTTTTAAAAACGAATGCAATGTTTGTAAAATGTATCATATAAAGGTCAAATACCTCGCAATTTAATCAACTATTGTGAATCGTTTATAATGTATATGAATGGGTCCTTTCACAATTCATCCACCATGTGGACCATTTAGATATTTCATGATTCTAATAGACGCATCTAGCAGATGGTCTCATGTTTGTCTGTTATCAAGTCGTAATGTGGCATTTGCAAAATTTCTTGCCCAAATTATTAAATTGAGAGCACATTTTCCTGATTACACCATTAAAAGGGTGAGACTTGATAATGCTGGTGAATTTACATCTCAAACATTTAATGACTATTGCATGTCTATAGGAATTGTTGTTGAACATTCTGTTGCTCATGTGCATACACAAAATGGTTTAGCCGAGTCACTGATTAAACGTTTACAGTTAATCGTTAGACCATTAATAATGAGAACAAAACTCCCTGTATCTATATGGGGTCATGCAATTTTACATGCTGCTGCATTAATTCGCATCATACCGAGTGTAAGTCATAAATATTTCCCCCTACAACTTGCTTTTGGTCAAGAGCCAAATATTTCTCACTTTAGAACATTTGGTTGTGCAGTGTATGTTCCAATTGCGACACCACAACGTACAAAAATGGGTCCTCAAAGGAGGTTGGGAATATATGTTGGATATGAAACATCTTCAATCTTAAGGTATATTGAACCTATGACAGGTGACGTTTTTACATCACATTTTGCTGATTGTCATTTTAATGAAACATTGTTCCCTAGATTAGGGAGAGAAATGAAAAATAAAGAAAATGATGTTTCATGGTGTGAACGTCAATTAAAGTATCTTGATCCTCGCACAAAAGAATACGAGACAGAAGTTCAAAAGATAATGCATATACAAGAACTTGCAAATCAATTGCCTGATGCATTTACAGATACAAAAATGGTGACAAAATCATATATACCAGCAGTAAATACTCCAGCTCGAATTGAAATTCCAAAAGCTGGCAATAACGTCACTCATGAATCTTTACCACGTCAGAAACGTGGAAGACCAATTGGTTCAAAAGATAAAAATCCTCAAAAAAGAAAATCAGCTGATAATGAGGTAAAAGAAAGTGTGCAAGAAGAACCACAAATTAGTACTCCTACTGCAGAGGAGATTGATGATGTCAATACAGAAATTGCAATCAATTATGCATATTCAAAAATATTATGGAACCGAAATGAAATGAAAAATCTTGATGAGAATTTTTCATTTAATGTTGCATATGACATCATGAATAATGATGATGATCCAGAACCAACATCTATGGTTGAATGTCAAATTCGACATGATTGGGCTAAATGGAAAGAAGCAATACGAGCTGAATTAGAATCACTCAATAAAAGAAAAGTTTTCGGATCCATCATTCTCACTCCTAAAGATGTGAAACCTGTAGGATACAGATGGATTTTTGTCCGAAAAAGAAATGAGAAAAATGAAGTTACAAGGTATAAAGCTAGACTTGTAGCTTAAGGTTTTTCTCAAAGACCGGGAATTGATTATGAAGAAACTTATTCCCCTGTTATGGATGCAAATACTTTTAGATACTTAATCAGCCTAACAGTTTCAAAAAATTTAGAAATGCATCTCATGGATGTTGTGACTGCTTATCTATATGGATCACTTAATAGTGATATATATATGAAGATACTTGAAGGATTTAAGGTACCAGAAGCATCAAATGCAAAACCCAAAGAAATGTATTCGATTAAATTACAAAGATCTTTATATGGGTTAAAACAATCGGGACGTATGTGGTATAACCGATTAAGTGATCACTTGATAAGAAAAGGGTATACAAATAACCTTACTTGCCCTTGTATTTTTATTAAGAAAACAACATCCGGATATGTGATCATAGCTGTTTATGTTGACGATCTTAACATCATAGGTACAAATAAAGAGATCCATGAAGCCATTCAACTTCTAAAGAAAGAATTTGAAATGAAAGATCTCGGAAAAACCAAGTATTTCCTTGGTTTACAAATTGAGCATATGCCTAATGGTTTACTTTTACATCAAACAACATATACTGAAAATATTTTGAAATGTTTCAATATGGACAAGGCAAAACCATTAAGCACTCCTATGGTTGTTAGATCACTCAATGTTGAAGCTGATCCATTTCGTCCATGTGAAGATCATGAAGATATTCTTGGACCAGAAGTACCATATCTTAGTGCAATTGGAGCTCTTATGTATCTTACAAATTGTACAAGACCTGACATTTCTTTTGCAGTTAATTTGTTGGCAAGGTTCAGCTCTGCTCCTACCAAAAGACACTGGAATGGGATCAAACACATATTTCGATACCTTCGAGGAACTACTGATTTAGGATTATTTTATTCTAACGAATCAAAACAAGATTTGGTTGGTTATGCAGATGCAGGTTATTTATCTGATCCACATAAAGCTAAATCTCAAACTGGATATGTATTCCTAAATGTAGGTACTGCAATATCATGGCGTTCTCAAAAACAAACACTTGTTGCAACATCATCAAATCATGCCGAAGTGATTGCATTACATGAAGCTACTCGGGAATGTTTTTGGTTGAGATCAATGACACAACTCATTACTGATTCTTGTGGACTAGAACACGATAAAAGTCCAACAACTATCTATGAAGATAATGCAGCTTGCATAGCACAGATGAAAGAAGGGTTTATCAAAAGTGACCGAACAAAACACATACCTCCTAGATTCTTCTCATACACTCAAAATCTCATTAAGAACAACCAGATTGAAATGAGATATGTTCAATCCAGCAAAAACTCTGCTGATCTTTTCACAAAAGCACTTCCAACTGTTATTTTCAGAACACACGTTCATAACATTGGCATGAGACATGTTCAAAAGATGTAATAGCTGAAACGATGTCTACTTGAGGGGGAGTCAACTCCATGCTGCACTCTTTTTCCCTTAGCTAAAGTTTTTTTCCCACTGGGTTTTCTATAGCAAGGTTTTTAACGAGGCAGTAACTTACAGTTGATCTTCAACAAACAAAATTGCTATCCAAGGGGGAGTGTTATAATATAGAATATATAAATGGATAGTCAATTATTGATACACAAAAGTAATATTATTGTATTACCTAAACTTGTGATATTTTGCTATAAATAGCCATGAATGCAAGCATTAAACTTGTACCATTTCTCACACTTACAAAGTGTTTCTTTCTTTCTCTCCATTATCATTTTTGTTCTTACACTTCATTATTAGTATTCTTAATCAAGAATCAAACCACTAAAGGTAGTTATAAGCCTACTGAATTATAACATCAAGAATCAAACCACCAAAGGTAGTTATAAGCCTACTGAATTATAACAAAGTAATATATTTCTAATCATTTCAATGTATATAATCAATAATCAATAAAAGTCAAGAAATAAGAAAAGACAAGCAACTAGTGATTTTGTATTGAGGTGCTTTTTATCTTTGCTTTGCAAAAGAGATGACAAAGAGGGTAAGACGCCACCCACTTTATAGGATAAGCATGTAAATTATTTTTATACTTAAAAATTAATATTGATATATAAATTTAAAACATTTGCTTTAAAAAAATTATTATAAAACAATTAAAGTAAATAGTTTATTAAATGAATCATTTATACTTGAAGACGTTAGATTTATAACCTTAAAAAATTAATAATAATAAAAATTATTATAGATGATTATGGTCGCAAATCATAATATTATGCACATACTTATAATTTAGGCCATCTTTAATAGAACTCTTTTTTTTTTTTTTTATCCCCATTCCCTTTTATATTAGCAGGCTTTATAAAAGCTTGATTCCAATGCATGGCATTTTATTTTATAGTATGAAAATATTGAAATTAAAAGCTAAACTTGTATAATATACGGAGTAATTTATAATTACATAATATATAATCCTGTATAAATTGTCTAGTAAAATATTTAAGAACTAGTTGAAGGACCCGTGAAATCACGAGTTTGTTGAAAGAAAATTATTAAATGATATGCTATGGCATACAAATGTTATTAGATCAATATATGTTAATCTTATATAAATGCGTATCTATAATATAATAATATAATGAGCTTTTAAATGCAAAATAATTTCTATTATAAAAAGACTCGTGAAATCACGAGTTTATTAGATAATCCAAGTTTTAACATACTATTATGGAGAATACTTATCAAACTATTGGAAAAAATATTCAAATTATTGAAGGTTATAAAATGCATATTATCAAATAATTGCAACAAAAGCATACAACAAGTATTTTGCCCGGAACATATGATCTGAAATAATCAAAGATAAACTACAAACATATGATGTACTTAACTTGGTCAAAATAAATGAACTACATTCGTTCTCCCACCACCCTCTTCTAATTTTCATTACAATTACTATTTTTGTTTTGTTATAAAAGCCTACATTACAACCTTTTATTGAGGCACGTATTTTGCATACATATGTAATGCAGTTAATCCCGTAAAGAGAACCTATACTTGATTAATAATAATAATATTATTATAACAATAATAAAAATTAATAATAATAATAAAGTTTGCTTAAGAATTGAGTGTTTATATTTTTAATAATAATCATTGGTAATAACAAATGAATCTTGAAATTTTTTTAAAACTTAAATTACAGTTATTATATGAAGGTTGTACAATATGCTTCAAAGTTTGTACATGTGTTTATGGGGTATTTTGTAAAAGATTGTACGATTTGTTTTAGAGATTGTACATATGGTCATGGAGGTGTTTTATCATAAGGATGTACATAATGCTTCAAATATTGTACATATGGTTATTGGGTTGTTTTACTGTAAGGTTGTACGTAATGCTTAATATTGTACAAATGATCATGGAGGTATTTTATCATAAGGTTGTACAAAATGCTTCATATATTATATAATTAACATGTTAATATTTTTATTAAATATAATTAATTGTTTTAATGACATCATCATGGGAGCTTGAATTTTTCTTTTTATTTTAATTTTTTTTTAAGTTTAGATAATTCTTATTTATGACATCATCATTATAGAGATTTATTACATACTATAGATAGATTAACCATAGTATCAAATGGAAAAAATACAGTAAAAAGCACAGTAACCTTATTGGTTGTTGCCAAATCGATTTTTTAAACATCACTATATACATTAAAAGAGAGTCTCGATTAGCTAATAAATATTTTCAAAACCCCCTTAGTTACCATTAGATTAGAAAATTACATTATAATACCTCTTGATCCAACGATTCTTAATCATCCACTTAAAATATTAGCTAATAAATCAATTGTTAAAACACCCACCCCTAAAATACCCTCTTGTAATCTATTAATTAAAAAAAAAATACGTGAGAAAAATAACAAAGAAGGGTTACGTTTGTAGTGACCCGAACTTTTCCATGTTTATATATATTAATTGAGATTGATATTTACATGATTAAATGTTTCCAACATGTTAAGCAATCAAACTTGTTAAGACTTGATTAATTGAAATATGTTTCATATAGACCATTGACCACCCAAGTTGACCGGTGATTCACGAACGTTAAAACTTGTAAAAACTATATGATGACATATATATGGATATATATATAGTTAACATGATACTATGATAAGTAAACATATCATTAAGTATATTAACAATGAACTACATATGTAAAAACAAGACTACTAACTTAATGATTTTTAAACGAGACATATATGTAACGATTATCGTTGTAAAGACATTTAATGTATATATATATCATATTAAGAGATATTCATACATAATAATATAATGATAATATAATAATTTAAAATCTCATTTGATATTATAAACATTGGGTTAACAACATTTAACAAGATCGTTAACCTAAAGGTTTCAAAACAACACTTACATGTAACGACTAACGATGACTTAACGACTCAGTTAAAATGTATATACATGTAGTGTTTTAATATGTATTTATACACTTTTGAAAGACTTCAATACACTTATCAAAATACTTCTACTGAACAAAAATTCTTACAATTACATCCTCGTTCAGTTTCATCAACAATTCTACTCGTATGCACCCGTATTCGTACTCGTACAATACACAGCTTTTAGATGTATGTACTATTGGTATATACACTCCAATGATCAGCTCTTAGCAGTCCATGTGAGTCACTTAACACATGTGGGAATCATCATTTGGCAACTAGCATGAAATATCTCATAAAATTACAAAAATATGAGTAATCATTCATGACTTATTTACATGAAAACAAAATTACATATCATTTATATCTAATCCATACACCAACGACCAAAAACACCTACAAACACTTTCATTCTTCAATTTTCTTCATCTAATTGATCTCTCTCAAGTTCTATCTTCAAGTTCTAAGTGTTCTTCATATATTCTACAAGTTCTAGTTACATAAAATCAAGAATACTTTCAAGTTTGCTAGCTCACTTCCAATCTTGTAAGGTGATCATCCAACCTCAAGAAATCTTTGTTTCTTACAGTAGGTTATCATTCTAATACAAGGTAATAATCATATTCAAACTTTGGTTCAATTTCTATAACTATAACAATCTTATTTCAAGTGATGATCTTACTTGAACTTATTTTCGTGTCATGATTCTGCTTCAAGAACTTCGAGCCATCCAAGGATCCGTTGAAGCTAGATCCATTTTTTTCTTTTCCAGTAGGTTTATCCAAGGAACTTAAGGTAGTAATGATGTTCATAACATCATTCGATTCATACATATAAAGCTATCTTATTCGAAGGTTTAAACTTGTAATCACTAGAACATAGTTTAGTTAATTCTAAACTTGTTCGCAAATAAAAGTTAATCCTTCTAACTTGACTTTTAAAATCAACTAAACACATGTTCTATATCTATATGATATACTAACTTAATGATTTAAAACCTGAAAACACGAAAAACACCGTAAAACCGGATTTACGCCGTCGTAGTAACACCACGGGCTGTTTTGGGTTAGTTAATTAAAAACTATGATAAACTTTGATTTAAAAGTTGTTATTATGGGAAAATGATTTTTATTATGAACATGAAACTATATCCAAAAATTATGGTTAAACTCAAAGTGGAAGTATGTTTTCTAAAATGGTCATCTAGACGTCGTTCTTTCGACTGAAATGACTACCTTTACAAAAATGACTTGTAACTTATTTTTCCGACTATAAACCTATACTTTTTCTATTTAGATTCATAAAATAGAGTTCAATATGAAACCATAGCAATTTGATTCACTCAAAACGGATTTAAAATGAAGAAGTTATGGGTAAAACAAGATTGGATAATTTTTCTCATTTTCGCTACGTGAAAATTGGTAACAAATCTATTCCAACCATAACTTAATCAACTTGTATTGTATATTATGTAATCTTGAGATACCATAGACACGTATACAATGTTTCGACCTATCATGTCGACACATCTATATATATTTCAGAACAACCATAGACACTCTATATGTGAATGTTGGAGTTAGCTATACTGGGTTGAGTTTGATTCCAAAATATATATAGTTTGAGTTGTGATCAATACTGAGATACGTATACACTGGGTTGTGGATTGATTCAAGATAATATTTATCGATTTATATCTGTACATCTAACTGTGGACAACTAGTTGTAGGATTACTAACGAGGACAGCTGACTTAATAAACTTAAAACATCAAAATATATTAAAAGTGTTGTAAATATATTTTGAACATACTTTGATATATATGTATATATTGTTATAGGTTCGTGAATCAACCAGTGGCCAAGTCTTACTTCCCGACGAAGTAAAAATCTGTGAAAGTGAATTATAGTCCCACTTTTAAAATCTAATATTTTTGGGATGAGAATACATGCAGGTTTTATAAATGATTTACAAAATAGACACAAGTACGTGAAACTACATTCTATGGTTGAATTATCGAAATCGAATATGCCCCTTTTTATTAAGTATGGTAATCTAAGAATTAGGGAACAGACACCCTAATTGACGCGAATCCTAAAGATAGATCTATTGGGCCTAACAAACCCCATCCAAAGTACCGGATGCTTTAGTACTTCGAAATTTATATCATATCCGAAGAGTGTCTCAGAATGATGGGGATATTCTTATATATGCATCTTGTTAATGTCGGTTACCAGGTGTTCACCATATGAATGATTTTTATCTCTATGTATGGGATGTGTATTGAAATATGAAATCTTGTGGTCTATTATTATGATTTGATATATATAGGTTAAACCTATAACTCACCAACATTTTTGTTGACGTTTTAAGCATGTTTATTATCAGGTGATTATTAAGAGCTTCCGCTGTCGCATACTTAAATAAGGACGAGATTTGGAGTCCATGCTTGTATGATATTGTGTAAAAACTGCATTCAAGAAACTTATTTTGTTGTAACATATTTGTATTGTAAACCATTATGTAATGGTCGTGTGTAAACAGAATATTTTAGATTATCATTATTTGATAATCTACGTAAAGCTTTTTAAACCTTTATTGATGAAATAAAGGTTATGGTTTGTTTTAAAATGAATGCAGTCTTTGAAAAACGTCTCATATAGAGGTCAAAACCTCGCAACGAAATCAATTAATATGGAACGTTTTTAATCAATAAGAACGGGACATTTCAGTTGGTATCAGAGCGTTGGTCTTAGAGAACCAGAAATTTGCATTAGTGTGTCTTATCGAGTTTGTTAGGATGCATTAGTGAGTCTGAACTTCGACCGTGTTTTCTTTAAAAATGATTGCTTAACATTTTTGTTGGAAACTATATATTATTAACATGTATATATTATGTGATATATTAATCTCTTAACATGTTTGATATTGTGTGATAGATGTCTACCTCTAGCACAAATCCCATTGACTCACCTAATAATAATGAAGAGTCGAATATATATTGGACTGATTCACAAGTTCCCGAAGAAGAACCAGAAGAAGAATCAGAACCGGAAGGAGAATCAGAACCGGAAGAGGAGGAACCGGAGGAGGAAATAGAACCGGTGGGAGAAATAATAAAACGGTTAAGTAAAAGAAAATCCTCAACCAACCGACCAAGGTTAATTATGGTCAATGGTGTTTTCGCCAAGAAAGCAAAATATTGGGAGGATTACCAATTCTCCGATGAATCGGATTCCGACGAGAATTCCGATGATGTTATAGAAATTACCCCAACTGAATTTAATAAGGCAAAAGAGAACAATAAGGGAAAGGGCATAAAAATAGAGAAATTTGATTCCAAACCCGATGAACTTTATATGTATCATCAACACCCGTATTTCTTAAGTTGTGACAATAACCCGGGAACCTCTAAACCACCAGGTTTTTCTAAACCAATGTGGAAAACGACGGCTCGTATTAGGGAAACATCATATATCCCTAGAAACTTGGCAAAACGAACCAAAACCGAAGAAGAAGAAGAAACGAGCGAGTCGGAATAAGATAGTTGTATTCGTGTGGTGTAATATATGTAATATAGTGTGCTTATGCTTTATGATATATGTAAAAATTGCTTGTATTAATAAGTATTTTTTATGAATCTAACTCTTGTCTATTTTTTACAGTATAAAAACACAAAATAGATAGACAACCCAATATTTTAAGAGACCTACCCGGAGACATGATTGATGAAATCTTGTCTAGAGTCGGTCAGAATTCTTCGGCACAACTATTTAAGGCGAGATCAGTTTGTAAGACATTCGAAGAACGTTCCAAGAATGCCTTGGTTTATAAAAGGCTTTCGTTCGAAAGATGGGGGATATCACATTGGGAAATCCATAAGTTACGATGTGTTTACTTTGACGCATATATTGCGGGGAACCCAGATGCTATTTTACGCAATGGGTTAAGAAATTATTTTGACTCAATATATTCGAATATTGGACTTCGTGATTTAGAAAAAGCGGCTAACATACAACATAAAGAAGCATGTTATGCTTACGGATTAGTAATGTTCGCTTCTCACCAAAGTGAGAACAAGAACATCGGGCTACAACTATTAAACAAAACGTTTCCACAAGTGGCGGAGTCGGTAATTGGGGTAAGAAATGAGGTTTTTAGATTGTTACGGGACTGTTGGACATTACGTAACCCTCGTCCCTTTGACGACGTTACAACACGCTGTCTTATCAACGGTCATAACGGTTATGTTCCAAAAGACCAAGGATGGGAAGTAATCCTAGTAAAACCAGAATGCATGACTTGTTTCTGGACGTATGAATTGCGTGTCTTTATTGCCTTTGCTGAACGACTTGTGTACTAGCTAGAATTATCTTCACAACCATCTTGTATCAAATTTATTGTGTGCTATATTTCATGCTATATGTAAAATAAGCGGTATTGTAAGTTTGTAAAATATTGTGTAAAAGTTTGAACGCAAAATATTATTATAATCAGTTTTTCATATAGAATTGTAGTAGTTGAATTGTATATTAGCTACTAAGTATGAACTTAACGGGTAGGTACTACCTGAATTTAAACTTATAAAATGCTAATATGAAGAAAAAGCTTTTATAAATGAGTTCATATTATGCTACGAAATACTATTAACTACTCTTAATATTCTGTATGATTAACTTGTTCCATTTGACTATTTTGAAGGAAATGGCACCGACTACTCGACACACCGTGAATATGAATGAAGAGGAATTCCGTACTTTTCTAGCTTCAAACATAGCCGCAGTACAGGCTGCGCTACATACCAACAATAACCTTGGATCTAGCAGTACAGGAAATCGTATAGGATGCACCTACAAAGAATTCACTGCCTGCAAACCTTTGGAATTTGATGGAACCGAAGGACCGATCGGATTGAAACGGTGGACCGAGAAGGTCGAATCGGTGTTTGCCATAAGTAAGTTTACTGAAGAGGACAAAGTGAAGTACGCTACGCATACCTTCACAGGTTCTGCATTAACATGGTGGAATACCTATCTAGAGCAAGTGGGACAAGACGATGCGTACGCACTACCGTGGTCAGCATTCAAGCACTTGATGAACGAGAAGTACCGTCCCAGAACCGAGGTCAATAAGCTCAAGACAGAACTTAGAGGGTTATGAACCCAAGGATTTGATATTACCACGTACGAAAGACGATTCACAGAATTGTGCCTATTGTGTCCGGGAGCATTCGAAGATGAGGAAGAGAAGATCGACGCGTTTGTGAAAGGATTACCGGAAAGAATCCAAGAAGATATAAGTTCACACGAGCCCGCCTCCATACAACAGGCATGTAGAATGGCTCACAAACTAGTGAACCAGATTGAAGAAAGAATTAAAGAACAGACTGCTGAAGAGGCCAATGTGAAGCAAGTCAAAAGAAAGTGGGAGGAAAACGGTGATAAGAATCACCAATACAAAAACAACAGCAATTACAACAATAATCGCAACAATTATCCCAACAATCGCAACATCAATCGCAACTACAACAAACGGCCCAACAACAACAACAACAACAACAGCAACTACAACAATTATCCTAACAACAATAATAACCGCAACAACAACAACAATCAGAAGCAGCTATGCCAAAGGTGTGAAAAGTATCACTCGGGGTTCTGCACCAAATTTTGCAAGAAGTGTAAAAGAAATGGTCATAGCGCGGCGAAGTGTGAGGTCTATGGACCAGGGGTTAATAGAACGAAAGGAACAAATGGTGTCGGAACGAGTAATGGCAGAGCAAGTAGTGTCGGAGCAAGTTATACCAATGTAGTTTGTTATCAATATGGAAAACCGGGCCACATTATTAGAAATTGCCCGAACCAGGAGAACACGAATGGACAAGGCCGCGGAAGAGTTTTCAATATTAATGCGGCAGAGGCACAGGAAGACCCGGAGCTTGTTACGGGTACGTTTCTTATTGACAATAAATCTGCTTACGTTTTATTTGATTCGGGTGCGGATAGAAGCTATATGAGTAGAGATTTTTGTGCTAAATTAAGTTGTCCATTGATGCCGTTGGATAGTAAATTTTTAATCGAATTAGCAAACGGTAAATTAATTTCAGCAGATAATATATGCCGGAATCGAGAAATTAAACTGGGTAGCGAAATATTTAAGATTGATTTGATACCAGTAGAGTTAGGGAGTTTTGATGTAATAGTTGGCATGGACTGGCTGAAGAAGGTGAAAGTAGAGATCGTATGTTATAAAAATGAAATTCGCATTGTACGAGAAGAAGGAGAACCCTTAATGGTGTACGGAGAAAAGGGCAACATGAAGCTACATCTTATTAGTAATTTGAAGGCACAAAAACTAATAAGAAAAGGTTGCTATGCTGTTCTAGCACACGTCGAGAAAGTACAAACTGAAGAAAAGAGCATCAATGATGTTCCCATCGCAAAAGAATTTCCCGATGTATTTTCGAAAGAATTACCGGGATTACCCCCACATCGATCCGTTGAATTTCAAATAGATCTTGTACCAGGAGCTGCACCAATAGCTCATGCTCCTTACAGACTCGCACCCAGCGAGATGAAAGAACTGCAAAGCCAATTACAAGAACTTTTAGAGCGTGGTTTCATTCGACCAAGCACATCACCGTGGGGAGCTCCTGTTTTGTTTGTCAAGAAGAAAGATGGTACATTCAGGTTGTGTATCGACTACCGAGAGTTGAACAAACTTACCATCAAGAACCGCTACCCACTACCGAGAATCGACGACTTATTTGATCAACTACAAGGCTCGTCTGTTTATTCAAAGATTGACTTACGTTCCGGGTATCATCAAATGCGGGTGAAAGAAGATGATATTCCAAAGACTGCTTTCAGAACACGGTACGGTCATTACGAGTTTATGGTCATGCCGTTTGGTTTAACTAATGCACCAGCTGTGTTCATGGACCTTATGAACCGAGTGTGTGGACCATACCTTGACAAGTTTGTCATTGTTTTCATTGATGACATACTTATTTACTCAAAGAATGACCAAGAACACGGTGAACATTTGAGAAAGGTGTTAGAAGTATTGAGGAAGGAAGAATTGTACCCTAAGTTTTCAAAGTGTGCATTTTGGTTGGAATAAGTTCAATTCCTCGGTCACATAGTGAACAAAGAAGGTATTAAGGTGGATCCGGCAAAGATAGAAACTGTTGAAAAGTGGGAAACCCCGAAAACTCCGAAACACATACGCCAGTTTTTAGGACTAGCTGGTTACTACAGAAGGTTCATCCAAGACTTTTCCAGAATAGCAAAACCCTTGACTGCATTAACGCATAAATGGAAGAAATTTGAATGGAATGATGAACAAGAGAAAGCGTTTCAGTTATTGAAGAAAAAGCTAACTACGGCACCTATATTGTCATTGCCTGAAGGGAATGATGATTTTGTGATTTATTGTGACGCATCAAAGCAAGGTCTCGGTTGTGTATTAATGCAACGAACGAAGATGATTGCTTATGTGTCTAGACAATTGAAGATTCACGAACAAAATTATACGACGCATGATTTGGAATTAGGCGCGGTTGTTTTTGCATTAAAGACTTGGAGGCACTACTTATATGGGGTCAAAAGTATTATATATACCGACCACAAAAGTCTTCAACACATATTTAATCAGAAACAACTGAATATGAGGCAGCGTAGGTGGATTGAATTATTGAATGATTACGACTTTGAGATTCGTTACCACCCGGGGAAGGCAAATGTGGTAGCTGATGCCTTGAGCAGGAAGGACAGAGAACCCATTCGAGTAAAATCTATGAATATAATGATTCATAATAACCTTACTACTCAAATAAAGGAGGCGCAACAAGGAGTTTTAAAAGAGGGAAATTTAAAGGATGAAATACCCAAAGGATCGGAGAAGCATCTTAATATTCAGGAAGACGGAACCCGGTATAGGGCTGAAAGGATTTGGGTACCAAAATTTGGTAATATGAGAGAAATGGTACTTAGAGAAGCTCATAAAACCAGATACTCAATACATCCTGAAACGGGGAAGATGTACAAGGATCTCAAGAAACATTTTTGGTGGCCGGGTATGAAAGCCGATGTTGTTAAATACGTAGGAGAATGTTTGACGTGTTCTAAGGTCAAAGCTGAGCATCAGAAACCATCAGGTCTACTTCAACAACCCGAAATTCCGGAATGGAAATGGGAAAACATTACCATGGATTTCATCACTAAATTGCCAAGGACTGCAAGTGGTTTTGATACTATTTGGGTAATAGTTGATCGTCTCACCAAATCAGCACACTTCCTGCCAATAAGAGAAGATGACAAGATGGAGAAGTTAGCACGACTGTATTTGAAGGAAGTCGTCTCCAGACATGGAATACCAATCTCTATTATCTCTGATAGGGATGGCAGATTTATTTCAAGATTCTGGCAGACATTACAGCAAGCATTAGGAACTCGTCTAGACATGAGTACTGCCTATCATCCACAAACTGATGGGCAGAGCGAAAGGACGATACAAATGCTTGAAGACATGCTACGAGCATGTGTTATTGATTTCACAAACAGTTGGGATCGACATCTACCGTTAGCAGAATTTTCCTACAACAACAGCTACCATTCAAGCATTGAGATGGCGCCGTTTGAAGCACTTTATGATAGAAAGTGCAGGTCTCCGATTTGTTGGAGTGAAGTGGGGGATAGACAGATTACGGGTCCAGAGATTATACAAGAAACTACCGAGAAGATCATCCAAATTCAACAACGGTTGAAAACCGCCCAAAGTCGACAAAAGAGCTACGCTGACATTAAAAGAAAAGATATAGAATTTGAAATTGGAGAGATGGTCATGCTTAAAGTTGCACCTTGGAAAGGCGTTGTTCGATTTGGTAAACGAGGGAAATTAAATCCAAGGTATATTGGACCATTCAAGATTATTGATCGTGTCAGACCAGTAGCTTACCGACTTGAGTTACCTCAACAACTCGTGGCTGTACATAACACTTTCCACGTCTCGAATTTGAAGAAATGTTTTGCTAAAGAAGATCTCACTATTCCGTTAGATGAAATCCAAATCAACGAAAAACTTCAATTCATCGAAGAACCCGTCGAAATAATGGATCGTGAGGTTAAAAGACTTAAGCAAAACAAGATACCAATTGTTAAGGTTCGATGGAATGCTCGTAGAGGACCCGAGTTCACCTGGGAGTGTGAAGATCAGATGAAGAAGAAATACCCGCATCTATTTCCAGAAGATTCGTCAACACCTTCAACAGCTTAAAATTTCGGGACGAAATTTATTTAACGGGTAGGTACTGTAGTGACCCGAACTTTTCCATGTTTATATATATTAATTGAGATTGATATTTACATGATTAAATGTTTCCAACATGTTAAGCAATCAAACTTGTTAAGACTTGATTAATTGAAATATGTTTCATATAGACAATTGACCACCCAAGTTGACCGGTGATTCACGAACGTTAAAACTTGTAAAAACTATATGATGACATATATATGGATATATATATATATAGTTAACATGATACTATGATAAGTAAACATATCATTAAGTATATTAACAATGAACTACATATGTAAAAACAAGACTACTAACTTAATGATTTTTAAACGAGACATATATGTAACGATTATCGTTGTAAAGACATTTAATGTATATATATCATATTAAGAGATATTCATACATAATAATATCATGATAATATAATAATTTAAAATCTCATTTGATATTATAAACATTGGGTTAACAACATTTAACAAGATCGTTAACCTAAAGGTTTCAAAACAACACTTACATGTAATGACTAACGATGACTTAACGACTCAGTTAAAATGTATATACATGTAGTGTTTTAATATGTATTTATACACTTTTGAAAGACTTCAATACACTTATCAAAATACTTCTACTTAACAAAAATTCTTACAATTACATCCTCGTTCAGTTTCATCAACAATTCTACTCGTATGCACCCGTATTCGTACTCGTACAATACACAGCTTTTAGATGTATGTACTATTGGTATATACACTCCAATGATCAGCTCTTAGCAGCCCATGTGAGTCACCTAACACATGTGGGAACCATCATTTGGCAACTAGCATGAAATATCTCATAAAATTACAAAAATATGAGTAATCATTCATGACTTATTTACATGAAAACAAAATTACATATCCTTTATATCTAATCCATACACCAACGACCAAAAACACCTAAAAACACTTTCATTCTTCAATTTTATTCATCTAATTGATCTCTCTCAAGTTCTATCTTCAAGTTCTAAGTGTTCTTCATATATTCTACAAGTTCTAGTTACATAAAATCAAGAATACTTTCAAGATTGCTAGCTCACTTCCAATCTTGTAAGGTGATCATCCAACCTCAAGAAATCTTTGTTTCTTACAGTAGGTTATAATTCTAATACAAGGTAATAATCATATTCAAACTTTGGTTCAATTTCTATAACTATAACAATCTTATTTCAAGTGATGATCTTACTTGAACTTGTTTTCGTGTCATGATTCTGCTTCAAGAACTTCGAGCCATCCAAGGATCCGTTGAAGCTAGATCCATTTTTCTCTTTTCCAGTAGGTTTATCCAAGGAACTTAAGGTAGTAATGATGTTCATAACATCATTCGATTCATACATATAAAGCTATCTTATTCGAAGGTTTAAACTTGTAATCACTAAAACATAGTTTAGTTAATTCTAAACTTGTTCGCAAATAAAAGTTAATCCTTCTAACTTGACTTTTAAAATCAACTAAAAACATGTTCTATATCTATATGATATACTAACTTAATGATTTAAAACCTGAAAACACGAAAAACACCGTAAACCGGATTTACGTCGTCGTAGTAACACCGCGGGCTGTTTTGGGTTAGTCCCACTTTTAAAATCTAATATTTTTGGGATGAGAATACATGCAGGTTTTATAAATGATTTACAAAATAGACACAAGTACGTGAAACTACATTCTATGGTTGAATTATCGAAATCGAATATGCCCCTTTTTATTAAGTATGGTAATCTAAGAATTAGGGAACAGACACCCTAATTGACGCGAATCCTAAAGATAGATCTATTGGGCCTAACAAACCCCATCCAAAGTACCGGATGCTTTAGTACTTTGAAATTTATATCATATCCGAAGGGTGTCTCGGAATGATGGGGATATTCTTATATATGCATCTAGTTAATGTCGGTTACCAGGTGTTCACCATATGAATGATTTTTATCTCTATGTATGGGATGTGTATTGAAATATGAAATCTTGTGGTCTATTATTATGATTTGATATATATAGGTTAAACCTATAACTCACCAACATTTTTGTTGACGTTTTAAGCATGTTTATTATCAGGTGATTATTAAGAGCTTTCGCTGTCGCATACTTAAATAAGGACGAGATTTGGAGTCCATGCTTGTATGATATTGTGTAAAAACTGCATTCAAGAAACTTATTTTGTTGTAACATATTTGTATTGTAAACCATTATGTAATGGTCGTGTGTAAACAGGATATTTTAGATTATCGTTATTTGATAATCTACGTAAAGCTTTTTAAACCTTTATTGATGAAATAAAGGTTATGGTTTGTTTTAAAATGAATGCAGTCTTTGAAAAACGTCTCATATAGAGGTCAAAACCTCGCAACGAAATCAATTAATATGGAACATTTTTAATCAATAAGAACGGGACATTTCAACGTTCACGTTCATTCAACAAAACCCTAACTTCCTCTCCTAACCAAATCATCCACGCTGATCAATCAAGAAACGATTTGGATCCAGATTATTTGTAAGTATAAAGTTTTTACATCTGATTCAATTTTTTTAAACTACGATTTCAGTTATCTTTTCGGAGTGTTTGAATTGCACATCCTGTATAGCAACTTAAGTGTAATCTTTGTATTTTTATGTGATATCCATATGAAAGATAACGAGTTTTACATGATCAAAAGAGTGTCTCTTCCAAATTATCGATACTTAACAATCCTATTGAAATAACAATTCTCTCAAGCAGAGCCTAAATCGTGAACCCGAAATTTAACTATCCATGGTTTTCACGTCTTATCTATTCTTAAGCAACTGATACTCATTGATATTGCTTAATATATGCATATTCTTAGTCGCAATATCAGTCCCAAATGTTATGATTTTATGTGTATTCGAGTAGTTTTCGGTTTGTAATTGGTTAAAATGTTCAAAGCGTCGAATGAAATGTTATTATGGATTTTCAATGATATAAAGATCAAAATGAAGATAAAATGAAGATTTTTAATGAGCAACAAAAGAGTACAACATCGCGCCTCAAGACTACAAGTTAAAATGATCGAAATCACGAAATCTGCGCGCCTGCACGAAAAAATCATAACTAAATCATACGGACTCGAAAAAGGCGAATCAGTTCCAGACGTCCGTAACTCAAAAATCTACAACTTTCAAGAAGGAACCTTACGCGAAACGTGTACCAATTTACGCGAAACGCGTAATGTTTGGACGAGATTCAGATTCAAAAGCACGTGGGCCGGCTACTTTACAGCATCCCTCAAAATATTTTATGTATTTTTTATCAAAAGGAGGAGCAGGTGCAGATTTAAGAAAATAAAAAAATAGATCCACTCTTCAAACAAATATGATATATTATGGAGTACAGAGGGAGAGAGGAGACACAGTACAATATACACACTCCTCAAATTTCCATTTTTTAGGAGTTAGTAGAGTAGGACTTAGGATAGTAGAGAAAGAATACTGTCCATTTTCAATTCTAAAACTTCAATCCGTATCATCTATTTTTATTTTTCATTCCGTAACAAATTAAATTTCAAGTTCAAATAGGATAGTTTCAGTATTGTATGGGTATTATTGTTCGTGTGCACGGGTGCTGTCAATTCCATTTCTTACCATTTATAATCATTAAATTGAAGACCTTTTGTAAGTTTGTTACTTTCATTTTTATTATTTTTATTGTTACTTATTATTATGTTTATGTTTATGTATTACTATTTTTACTCCCGTACCATTATCATGATTAGTTAGTAAATTCCCATAGTGTTCGCTTTGATGTAGAGCCCCCTAGTGAAATGGATTGTTATCATTTGTAAAAATTAAAATGTAACTTAAGTATTTTTAACATTGAGCCTAATTAAAAGAACCATAATTATGTACCTAGATATTTAACCCTTGTCACTTAATTTATTAGATTCAAATAACGAAAGTTATTTTTATTTATATAAATTAAGCTTCAACATTAAAAGTGATTTAGACGAACTTATGAATAGGTTATTAACACTAATTTAGAAATAAAGTTCGGTGGTTTGGGTAATATCATTAGTTATATAAAAGTGAAATTGTAAAAAGGGAAACCGTTATGATTTGGGTTTTAGCGAAAGTCAAAACTAGATTGAGTCTCAATTTAAATACTTGAGAAATAGTAAACTACCTAAATAAGGTTTTTATGAAAATGAGATTTAATTTAGCTAGTTAAACCTTTATTTATTCGAAAGAAAAATATTAAGTTTATACTAAAACCTTTTAATAGAGCTTAACTTTAAAACAATCCATGGATCTAGAGGTGAAACATTTAAGTGAACACTCCCGTTTATTTATTGCAAATAATTATTATTATTATTTTTACTTATTATTACTCAGAAAATAAAAATACAAATAGATTTTCTTCAGTTCAAATACGTACTGTTTTGTCACATCAAACATAACATATGCGGATCGCTTATAATTTCACACGAAACGTGTATCTCCAATTCGTACGCGTAACGCGTAGATATACACGCAGAACGCGTAAGTATAATAACAGTACTGTTACGATTTTTGTTAAATTCCAAGTTTTAATTAAAACATTTTATTATTACTTCCCTTTTTTACTAGATTAACTATCGGTAATTTAATCTCTTGAACTCCATTCTCCCTGTGGAACGAACCGGATTTACCAACAAACTAAACTACGCGGATGGGACTAGTTGCCTATATGTGTGAAATCAACCTGAATTCATTAAAACACCATATATACAATAAAATAATTCGTGTAACAAAATAACTCAAATCCGTTCATAAAATAAAGGTACTATTTCAACGCATCAACTTTTTGCATTTTGATATTGCTTTAAACATACATATATTTCGACGCAATATCATTTATATTTCATCAGCTTTTACCGAAACGAAGACATTCAAATGCATAATTCACGAGAAAAACGACAAAAGTAAACACGAGCTTGAAGTTTGAAGAAACAACGATAAAACGACGGATTTAAACCAAATATATATCAAGATAATGTTTACCCGAATGCAAGTTCAAGATGATCGAAGAAAAAAAAAGAGTTCAAAAGAAAGTTCCAAGTCGATATACGTCAACACGGGGTGAACAAAGAACAAACGAAATAATAAAAATTAAAAAAAAACTACCGTTTACTCTTACGCGGATCGCGTAGGTAAGTACGCGGAACGCGTAGTAATTTTGCCTCACACGGATCGCGTGATGTCTTACGCGAAACGCGTAACCTCAAGACCAGATTCAGATCTGAAATGCAAATGGGACGGCTGCTTTTGAATTTAATATTAATAACTTTACACTTTACAGAGTTTAAAGGAGAATATACAGTCAAGATTACCTACTACTCTTCAAATATATACAAATACATACAGTAGTCAGGAGTGCAAAATTCCATAAAACATACACAAATCCATATTTTTCTTTCAAGTACTCCGTATTAATTTTAGTTCCAAGATTCAATTTTTAGGATAGTTTCAGATTTAAGGGTGTATTGTTCGTGATTAAGGGTATTATTGTACGAGTGCAAGGGGTGTTGTTATTGTAATTTTCTACCGTTTAAAGTAAATGAAAGTGAAAATTTTCGTAAGTATATCCTTTTAAAATTATCGTTATCAATTTTTATCGTTATTTTTATTATGTTTGTATATTTATATTTTCATGTTTACCTTAGCATAATGAGTAACTAATTTCCCTAGTGTTTGCTTAGATGTAGAGCCTCTAGTGAAATGGATTGTTTTCATTTGTAAAAATTAAAATGTAACTTTAGTATTTTTAACATTGAGCCTAAATAAAAGAACCATTATTATGTATTTGGATATTTAACCCCTGTCACTCAATTTGTTAGATTAAAATAACGAAAGTTATTTTTATTGATATAAATTAAGCTTCAACATTAAAAGTGATCTAGACGAACTTATGAATAATTTACTAACACTAAATTAGAAATCAAGTTCGGTGATTTGGGTAATATCACTAGTCATATAATAGTGAAATTGTAAAAAGGGAAACCGTTATGATTTGGGTTTTGGCGAAAGTCAAAACTGGGTTGGGTCTCAATTTAAATACTTGGGGAATAGTAACTATCCAAAATAAGATCCGATGAAAATTAAATTGAATTTAGTTAGTCATAACTTTATATTTATTCGAAAGAAAAATATAAAGTTTTATACTAAAACATTTTAATAGGTCTTAAACTCAAAACAATCCATGGATCTAGAGGTGACACATTTAAGTAAACACTCCCATTTATATATTGCAAATAATTATTATTATTCATTTACGTATTATTATACAACTAAAATATTAAATTATACATCATTATATTTCAGTTCAAATACGTACTGTTTTGTCACATCATTTATAACATACGCGGATTGTGTAGATCATCACACGAAACGCGTACCTTCAAAATTATACGCGGAACGCGTATAAATCTACGCGAAACGCGTAGGTATAAAATACCCCTGTTACGAATTTTATTTGAATTCTAAGTTTTAAATTAAATCTTTTATTATTATCCTAAAGTAATTAATTTATAATTAGTTTAATTATTATAATTTCCTATAAATCATTTTTATTATTCAGTTAATTTAAATAAATTTGTATTGTAATTTATTGCTCAAAACAAAATTCTAATCAATTAGTTTTATTAAAAGTTGTTATTTTATAAATTATCATTTAGTAATAAATTTATTTAGATCACAATTAGTATAATTTCAATTAATTCACTTTTAAGTTAATAATTATAAATAATGCATTCGTATAAATTAATAAGTAATATAATTAAGTTAAGATTAAGTTATATTTTATTATTATTATGTAGTATTATAAATTCCTAATCCAAAACCCCCTTTACATAAGTTTAACTTCAAAGACTATTAAAAATAATTTAAACACTGTCTCCCTGTGGAACGAACCGAATTTACCTATAAAACTAAACTATGCGAATAGGACTAGTTGCCTATATGTGTGAAATCAACCTGAATTCATTAAAACACCACATATACAATAAATCAATTCGTGTAACAAAACAATTCAAATCCGTTCATAAATAAAGGTACTGTTTCAACGCATCAACTTTTTGGCGCCGCTGCCGGGGAGCGGTTTTGTTTAAAAGATTTTAATAGACTTTAGGTTATTCGATCCTTTTATAGGAAATCAAAACTAGAAAAGCTTTTGGTGTTATGATTTCATAATAGAAATTAATGCATGAATTTACGTTCTCCAACACTGAATTAACTCCTCCATATCCTGAACCCGAAAGAGAATTTCACGAACGTTTAAGAGCTCAAGAAGTAGAGTCTCTCTCCGAGGATTTAGAATCACTTTCATTAGATTCTAACTCTGAACCAGATATTCAACAAATCATAGAACCAGTTATTAAGGAACAAGAAGAGATGGCTGTTACAAATCAAACGATGGAAGCATTAATGAAGGCGACAAGAACAGGTCAAGGCCACGTAATTATTCAACCTATGATGACTGACGGCTTTGAAATAAAAGGTCAATTCCTTCACATGGTGACCAATACATGCCAATTCGGTGGAGCTCCGAATGAGGATGCTAACGAGCATCTTCGTAAGTTTGTAAGCATTTGCAAGCTATTCAAAATTAAGGATGTCTCCGATGAAGTCGCATGTTTGAAAATCTTTCCATGGTCCCTAAAGGATGATGCAAGAGATTGGTTAGACTCGTTACCAGAAGGTTATATCGAAGATTGGAATGATATGATGGACAAGTTTTTGTCAGAATTCTTCCCTAATTCAAAAGCAGCAAAATTGCAAAGTGATATAAATCACTTCAAACAAAAGCTTAATGAGACTCTTTATGAAGATTGGACCCGATTCAACAAAATGCTTAGGGTATGTCCTCAACACGGGTTGAATACATTCCAAAAAGTCCAAATATTCTATAAAGGAGTCAATGTGGCTACTAGAAAAGATATAGATGTTGCAGCTGGAGGTTTGATCATGAAGAAAACACCGGAAGACGCTCACACTATCATTGCCGATATAGCAGCACATTCTCATAATTGGCATCAAGAGATAGAATTCTCTAGATCATCAGCTGTTGCTAATATCGAAAGCAATGATGAAATTGCTTCTTTAAAAGTTCAAATGGCAAATCAAGCAAGACAAATTGAGAAAGTAACCAAGAAAATGCATGCTATCAGGGTAGGATGTGAACTGTGCCAAGGTCCCCATCTTACTAGAGATTGTGATAAAACAACGATGGAAGAGCAAGCGAATTTCTTAGGTTACTTGCGAAAAGGTGAAATGAATTTCAACGATTTTCCAGCGATAGAAGCAAATAATCGAAAATATCCTCCAATTAACAACTACCAAGTAGGAGGACCTACAGGTTTAAATAATAATAACTATCAAGGAGGAAATTCGGTTTACCAAAATAACCAAAATTTCCAAAATCAAAATCAAAATCAAAGAAATGCACCACCAGGTTACAATAACCTAAACAACCGAAATCAACCTCAACGAATTTATCAAAATAATTTCCAACACAATCAACCATAACCACAAGCACTTATGCAACCATAACCCGAAAAGAAATCCAGTTTAGAAGATCTCTTAAGAGATTTTATGGTTAAGCACGAGCAAACTGCGGAAATTCAAACTCAACAAATTCGAAATCAACAAGCTACGATTCAGAATTTAGAAAGAGATGTTGGAAGGATCTCATAGTTACTATCAGAGAGGCCACCAGGCGATCTCCCCTCAAATACTCAAGTGAATCCCAACAACAATCAAACAAGGAATGAGCATGTAAATACTATAACTACTAGAAGTGGTTTAACTGTTAACCCAGAAACTAGTAAGACCTCAGAAGTTCCTTTATCTTCTTCTAGTTTACAAGAACCTGTTAATATAGATGAGCATGTTGAGAAAGAACAAGAGAAAAATGATCCACCAGAGATCATATCGAAGAAAAGTGAAGAAACACCTGTAAAGGTGCACAAGGCACCTATTCCATACCCAAAGGCATTAAAGAAAGATAAACTCGCAAGCCAATATCAGAGATTTGCAGATATGATCAAGCAAATTAGCATTAACATGCCACTCGCGGAAGTTCTTAGGGGTATGCCAAATTATGGAAGGTTTATCAAGGATCTCATAGCCGATAAAGGTAAATATGAAGAGGTTTCAACCATATTCCTCAATGAGGAATGCTCAGCAATTTTGCAAAAGCAAAAGATGCCACCGAAACTTGGAGATCCTGGTAGTTTCATTATTCCGTGTTTGATGGGAGATTAAGTAATGTACGATGCATTAGCTGACTTAGGCACAAGTATCAATCTTATGCCACACTCCTTGTACTTAAAACTAAACCTAGGAGATCTAAAACCAACTAGGATGTGTATACGCCTAGCAGATAGAACTTTTAACTATCCTATTGGTATTGCCGAAAACCTACCAGTTAAAGTCAATCATTTAATCTTTCCTGCCGACTTCGTTGTCCTTGAAATGGAAGAAGATAGCAAGGTTCCCCTAATTCTAGGGCAACCATTTCTAAATACCGCTGACGCAATTGTGCGTGTTAAAGATAAAAAGCTTAGTCTAGGTGTAGGGGAAGATAGAGTTACCTTAAACATTGACAAAGCTATGAAACAACCTATCTCCTCCGATGACGAATGTTATATGTTAGACATTGTTGATTGTTGTGTCGAAAAAGAATTGCAAGAATTACTAAATATAGACACCTCGAACTTCACCCCAATGAGTGAAAGTGATGAATTCGATGTAGAACTTGAACTTGACGAATTGTTGAAAGTAGTCATCGATGAAGATTGCTGTGAGAAAGAAATTCCCAAGGGAGATGAACCCTTTGAAGAAATTACTGATGGTAACAGGTTCCGAATAAAATCTTCCTTGGAAGAACCACCAACCTTGGAACTTAAAGAACTCCTGAAACATTTGGAGTATGCTTATCTCCTAGGTACATCACAATTACCTGTTATAATTTCATCAAAACTCTCAGATGACGAAAAGGGTAGGTTAATGACCATTCTAAAAACTCACAAGAAAGTGATTGCTTGGAAAACAACCGATATTCCAGGGATTAACCCCGCTTATTGTACTCATAAGATTCTAATGGAAGAAGATTTTAAACCCGTGGTACAAAGACAACGAAGGTTAAACCCTAACATGAAAGAAGTTGTCAAAAAGGAGGTTATCAAGTTACTTGATGCCGGGTTAATATACACTATATCCGATAGCCCATGGGTTAGTCCTGTTCAAGTGGTACCTAAGAAAGGGGGTACAACTGTTATTCTTAATGATAAAAATGAACTCGTTCCTACAAGAACAGTCACTGGCTGGAGAGTCTGTATAGACTACCGTCGTTTAAACGACGCTACAAGGAAAGATCATTTCCCTCTTCCTTATATTGACCAAATGCTAGAACGTTTAGCGGGAAAAGAGTACTATTGTTTCCTTGATGGATTCTCCGGTTATTTTCAAATTTCCATTGATCCAAAAGACCAAGACAAGACAACTTTTACTTGTCCATTTGGTACATTCGCATACCGACGAATGCCGTTCGGATTATGCAACGCGCCAGGCACCTTTCAAAGGTGTATGATGGCAATATTTCACGACATGATAGAAGGAAGTATGGAAGTCTTTATGGACGATTTCTCTGTTTTTGGAGACTCCTTTGATTCATGCCTTTCAAACCTCGAGCGAATGTTAATTCGTTGTGAGGAATCAAATCTTGTTTTAAATTGGGAAAAATGCCACTTCATGGTAAAGGAAGGCATTGTTTTAGGACACAAGATTTCTCGAGATGAAATGGAAGTAGACAAAGCTAAGATCGATGTAATCTTAAAGCTTCCTCCTCCAACTAACGTTAAAGGAATTCGTAGTTTCTTAGGTCATGCGGGATTCTATCGACGATTCATAAAGGATTTTTCCAAAATTGCTAGACCCATGACTAAACTTCTCGAGAAAGATAGTACATTCGATTTCAATAACGAATGCTTACAAGCTTTCTCCATTATAAAAGATAAACTTACGAATGGACCCATTATGGTATCACCCGACTGGTCCAAACCTTTCGAGCTAATGTGTGATGCTAGTGATTTCGCGATGGGAGCTGTTTTAGGTCAACGTCAAGATAACAAATTTCAACCAATCTACTACGCAAGTAAAACACTTACAGGAGCTCAGTTGAATTACACAACTACTGAGAAGGAGCTTCTTGCAGTAGTTTTTGCTTTCGATAAGTTTAGATCTTACTTAGTGTTATCTAAAACAATTGTTTATACCGATCATTCAGCCCTAAAATACTTATTCAAAAAGCAAGATGCTAAACCTAGACTAATTCGTTGGATTCTTCTCTTACAAGAATTCGACATTGAAATTAAGGATAAAAAAGGAGCTGAAAATCTCGCTGCAGATCACTTATCCCGTCTTGAAAATCCTAACTTAGAAACACTCGACGAATCTGTTATTCACGATACTTTTCCGGACGAGTTCCTTATGAGAATTGAAACAGAAGAAGAAATTCCATGGTTTTCGGACTATGCTAATTATCTAGCCGCAGGAATTCTTGTTAAAAATCAAACTTATCAGCAAAAGAAGAAATTCTTTGCTGATTTGAAGTTTTACTTCTAGGAAAGCCCTAACCTCTTTCGTATAGGGGCTGACCAAGTTATTCGTCGATGTGTATACGGCAAAGAAGCGCAATAAATTCTAGAGCACTGTCATGAAGGACCGGCTGGTGGACATTTCAGACCAAGCAATACAGCCAAAAAGTTTTTTGACTCGGGTTTTTACTGGCCTACAATTTTTAAAGATGCATACAATATGGTAAAAACTTGTGATGCTTGTCAAAGATCTGGAAATATCTCCAAGAGAGACGAAATGCCACAACAAAGCATCCAAGTATGCGAAGTATTTGACATTTGGGGTATTGACTTCATGGGTCCATTCCCCGCTTCTAACAAATGAAAATACATTCTCGTGGCAGTCGAGTACGTTTCTAAATGGGCTGAAGCAAAAGCCCTACCCACTAACGATGCTCGAGTTGTTGTCAGCTTTCTTAAAAATCTTTTCTCGCATTTTGGGATTCCAAAAGCATTAATCAGTGATCGTGGAACTCATTTTACAAATCAACTACTCGAGAAAGTGCTTAAAAATTACGGAGTTAATCATCGTTTTTCAACTTCTTACCACCCTCAAACGAGTGGCCAAGTTGAGAGCACAAACAGAGGTCTTAACCGAATTTTAGAAAGAACGGTTAAAAATAATCCAAAAATCTAGCATCGAAAGCTAGATGATGCACTTTGGGCATTTAGAACCGCATTTAAAACACCCATTGGTACTACACCTTTCCGATTAATTTATGGTAAGGCGTGTCATCTACCTGTCGAAGTTGAACACAAGGCATACTGGGCTCTGAGAGAATGTAATACCGACCTTGTGAAAGTCGGAGAAAACCGATTCTTGCAACTGAATGAATTAGATGAATTAAGAGTACAAGCGTATGAAAACTCTAAAACATACAAGGAGAAAACTAAAAGATGGCACGATGCACGGTTAAAAGAAAAGAAAGAATTTGAACAAGGGGATAAAGTATTAGTATTCCAATCACGTTTTAAGTTTTCACCTGGGAAACTTAGATCCCGATGGACTGGGCCATATATAATAAAACAAGTTTTTCCATCTGGATATGCAGAATTATATAGCAAAGATGGTGGAACTTTCAAGGTGAACGGTCATCGACTCAAATTATACTTTGAAGGAATCAATACTACGGAAAGATACGAGATCACCTTCTACCCTAAGGAAAAGTAAATTCAGGGTAACTTTAAGGTTTTTCAACTCCATTCTCGAACTTTATTTTCATCTTTAAGAGTGGGGTTTGTTCGGTCTTTCCCTAGCAGACACTAAAGAACTAGTCTTCTCCCTCCATTCTACCTTTTTATTTTTTTTTCTTTTTGTTTTTATTTATTGTTTATTTTCAAGATGCGCAATCAATATGTCTACAACCATTTCCTTTTGATGTGCGATAAAATTTTACCAAGGGAAATAAAAAAAAAATAAAAAATACAAACTCCGCGAGTCGCGGAGTTTGAAAGGGAAATCCACCGCGACTCACGGAGGATGAAAAATCCAGAAAAAAATATATACTGATCGAACTGATCAGTCCCAACCCACAACACAGAAAAAAAAAACTGCGAAAATAAACCCGCAAAACCCGCAAAAACACTCCCAAAATCACAATTTTTAACCGTTAATCATCAAATCTTTTACTAAAATCATGTTGAGAAGGATGCTATCAAGGAATTACTCAAGAAAAACGGTAAATTTCTACACCTAAACACCATTTAATCCGAAAATTAGTGTTCTTGAGCAATTTTTTCCCCAATTTGATTTTGATACTTTTTAGTGTAATTATGCTTAAATTGTTTATGTATTATTCTTGTATAACCTAGATTGATGCTATTTAACATGATTAGAAGCCTTAAACTTCAAATTTTGAGTAATCTAGGGTTTGTGTTCTTGAGAAAATTTGGGGCTTTTTGATATAAACAGGTTATGGCCGATTTTTGTCATGAATTGTTGCTAAATTAAGTAGTGTAACATGTTTAGGTAGTTAAATGATCCAAACTTTGAGCCTAAACATGATTTTGAGAATTAAAGTGGACTTTTTCAAGTCTAAAATTCATGAACTTGATTTTTGAAAGATAATGCCATTTGAAACTTGTTTAATTGCTAGTAATGATTATTTTAACATGTTATTTGAGTTAAATGCTTATGAACTTGATGAACATTTTCGTATATGCTTATTTGAAAAAGTGTAGATTTGATGAAAATATGAAAATGAGCTTAAGTTTGATATAAATTGATTATGTCATTGTAATTATTTTGATTGATGATTTTGCTGACACTAATGCATATTTGGATGCACAAAAATTGTGTTTGATGTGTTTTGCAGACTGAAAAGGGTGAATCTTCATCCCAAGCTCGCAATGCTCCTGCTGAGAATGCGGAACAACAGGAGGTGGATAACTACTACAAGCAAGATATACCTCATCCAGTCATGACATTTTCTGATATGCACTTGGAAGATTTGCACCCGAACCTGAGATTTGACAGACTTTGGATAGATTATCCAAAATACCAAAGGGGTTTGCATACTCTTCATTCTAAAGTTGTTGAGGTACCTAGGGTCATAGAATGGGGACCATTAGAAGCTGTAGAATTGGCCGGGCCAATTAGGGAATTACTTGCACAGAGGTATGGTAATTCTACTTTTAACGACTGGGTACGTTTATTCACCATGCGTAGACCTGTATATAAAGTATGGTGTGAAGAATTGTTATGTAGTATAGAATTAAATGATCGGGTAGCTAGTTTAACCGATCGATCTTTTATTAGATTTTTGTTAGGAGGTTCGATGCGCCACATGTCTTTACTAGACATGGCTCAGGCTTTACGTATATATACGCCTGAGGAGTTAGCATCTGCCGATTGTAGAGGGTTGATAATAAATGGTAGAAAGATAGATGAAAATTTTGATACACATGGTGTATGGAGTCAAATGACAAGCCATCACCGATTCAAAGGGGGAAATTACTCTTATTTAGATATAGATAGAGCTGAATTAAGAGTGATTCATAGGTTTTTAGCTAATTCGATTACACAAAGAGGTAAGAACAAAGAAAAGGTAAATGAACAGGATTTGTTTTACCATATGTGTATTCGAGACCCACAAAGCGCTGTAAGTATACCTTATTGTGTGGGTTATTATTTATCAGCTATGGTTAGGGGGATGAGACCGCATAGCATAATAGGAGGTGGTATTTTTATTACTTTGATTGCTGAATATCTCGGTGTGGATATAAGTCGGGGGGGATTATTAGTCGAAGAACCAGAACCCCGCGATACAATAGGTTTAAATGTATACCATGGTGCGAAAGTTTTGAAGAGGCGAAATAACGCCGCAGTACAATACCATGGTAGACATCCACAGGTTGAGAGAAATCAACAGCAAGGTAATGTAGGAGGGGAAATGAAATGCAAGAAATGCAAAGGTTTATAGCTTCACAGGAGTACGAAAATGCTAGACAGAGAGCATTTGAAGATTGGCAAGTTCATCAAAACCAAAATCATAGCTCATTGCCAACATATAGGTAGAAACTATATTCCTACTCCAAAACCCATATTCCCTCCCTGGTCTATAGAGATGCAACCACCGTATCCTACGTATAACCCAGCCGAAGCATTTTATAGCACCTATGGTTATGCATGGAACCCCTATTGGTATCTGTATCATCCCTAGTCTACTTAGTTTTATTTATTTTGTAATTTGTAATGTTGATACGTTTAATAATTATGTTAATATTGTAATAGTTTTTATAATTTTCTAACTTTTATTTTTAGATTTTAATAATTTTTGAATGTGGGGTAATATACCAAACTTCAAAAATATGTATATATGTATATACGCAAGGACGTTCGAAAATCCGGAACCGGGACCAGAGTCAACTCTCAACGCTCGACGCAACGGGCTAAAAATTACAAGTCAACTATACACATATATATCCATCCTCTCTATATCTATACGTAAATATTTTAATTTTAATTTTAATTTTAATTTTAATCCTAATAATAAGGGTATGTTAGCAAATGTTGTAAGGGTGTAAGTCGAAATTCTGTCCGTGTAACGCTACGCTATTTTTAATCATTGTAAGTTATGTTCAACCTTTTTAATTTAATGTCTCGTAGCTAAGTTATTATTATGCTTATTTAATCCGAAGTAATCATGATGTTGGGCTAATTACTAAAATTGGGTAATTGGACTTTGTACCATAATTGGGGTTTGGACAAAGGAACGACACTTGTGGAAATTAGACTATGGGCTATTAATGGGCTTTATATTTGTTTAACTAAATGATAGTTTGTTAATGTTAATATAAAGATTTACAATTGGGCGTCCCTATAAATTACCATATACACTCGATCGGACACGATGGGCGGGGTATTTATATGTAGGAATAATCGTTCATTTAACCGGACACGGGAATGGATTAATAGCCACTAGAATAATTAAAACAGGGGTGAAATTATGTACAAGGACACTTGGTATAATTGATAACAAAATATTAAAACCTTGGGTTACACTCAGTCGACATCCTGGTGTAATTATTAAACAAAGTATTAAAATCTTGTTACAGTTTAAGTTCCCAATTAGTTGGAATATTTAACTTCGGGTATAAGGATAATTTGACGAGGACACTCGCACTTTATATTTATGACTGATGGACTGTTATGGACAAAAACCAGACGGACATATTAAATAATCCAGGACAAAGGACAATTAACCCATGGGCATAAAACTAAAATCAACACGTCAAACATCATGATTACGGAAGTTTAAATAAGCATAATTCTTTTATTTCATATTTAATTTCCTTTATTTTATATTTAATTGCACTTCTAATTATCGCATTTTTATTGTTATTGTATTTAATTGCACTTTTAATTATCGTACTTTTTAATTATCGCAAGTTTATTTTATCGCACTTTTATTATTCGCAATTTCATTTACTTTACGCTTTAAATTAAGTCTTGTATATATTTATTATTTTACATTTGGTTTTAACTGCGACTAAAAGTTTTAAAATCGACAAACCGGTCATTAAACGGTAAAAACCCCCCTTTATAATAATAATATTACTTATATATATATTTATATTTTTATAAAAGTAAACTAATATAGCGTTAAGCTTTGTTTAAAGATTTCCCCTGTGGAACGAACCGGACTTACTAAAAACTACACTACTGTACGATTAGGTACACTGCCTATAAGTGTTGTAGCAAGGTTTAAGTATATCCATTCTATAAATAAATAAATATCTTGTGTAAAATTGTATCGTATTTAATAGTATTTTCTTGTAAAATTTAATAGTATTTTATACACCTTAGCTTTAACCATCAAGCATTTTTGTGGGGTTAAATTCTTTCGGATTTTAAAGTTTTTATCTTAAACACTGGGTTACCATTAAAAATACTAGTAAAGCAGTAGTTGTATTAGAATCTAGTGCTCTCTGATAATAAAGAACAGCCCTAATCTTATATACTGACTACCCAATTCTAGTAAAATTTTTCAAAATTTTCAATTGAATGAACTCAAAATCATGTTTATACATATTTATGAACGATAAAACTAGGTTTTAACACCGAAATTATTGTTACCTCAGAAAGGACATAAATTGAGAAACAAACCAAAATGTTAAAATTCATTTAAAATGGAATAGAGGACAATAAAAAGGAAAATAAAAGCCAAGTGTGGGAAAATTCTCCAAGTTATTCAAAACATATATCACATATTTTTGTACAAATAACTGAAAATACTTTTGCTTTGGACTAAACTAAAAAGTTTTACCTGATTTACTGTAAGAAAGATGGATCTACACGATGAATCAATTCCATCATTAAAAGGAAGTAAAGTCTTCCGAAAAAGAAACGCGCTTCTTGATTTAGGTCATGAAGTTGTCGTCCAGACCAGCTGTAGGTTGACGAAAAACCCAGAAAAGTCATCACTAAAATCAGCAGGAAATCCACGGACCTCAGCATTAAATAGGGTCGCCAAGTGGTCAGATTTATCCTAACCATGAGAAGGATTTATCTCGTACAATGGGGGGGCACCATGCAAATTAGCTGGATAAGACTAATGAATCAGATCCCCAGAAAGGATAATCTCCTTAAAAGATCAAAAATCAGCTTTTAAGCCTGATATTACTCAATTCTAGAGATTGACTTTAAAGATTGAGAATTCAAACTCATGGAATTCAATGATATCTAAACTCGAGCTTGAACGAGAAAATATTTTGATAAAATTATAAACCGATTTGTTTTCTGAAAACCCATTTTCAATGCGTTCATTACGATTGAACGTAAAATCCTAGGAATTCACCTAGAATTCATTAGGTCACCTGAACCAAATCGGGTGTCAATCGTAAGAACGGTGGTTGCATAGCATGGTCAAGGACAGGACCTTGTGCCAGACCGAAAAATTATAAGGGTGAGCTTTACTATTGCTCCTACCAAGTATAGTAATTGCGTCCGACACGTTATAGACCATAATTAAAAGCATGTCAGGGGACATTGCCTTAACAGTTGCTTGTTCAACGCTTTCCTTTACAACCGGACGGCAGTTTACCGAAAGGTAATATACGGGACAAGTAAACTGGACGTGTTGCTTTCCAAATACAAGGTTAGCAAGTGGGTGACACAAAACCATAAGTTTTGAGCTAAAATTTTCAAATCTGAAACCCACCAAACCCACAAAAATATTTTGCAAACACCGGTGAAGGGTTATTCCGGAAAACTTATCTAGGGTAAAAACTAGATTTAATTTTCAAAAGATCAAATGTTTTCATAAAGATCCAATTTCCTTAATGGATCTAAATTTTTATAGTCATGTGGGACTATAAACCATATCGTTACTACCATTGTTTATACCGCCGTATAGAAATCACTGATGTACAAAGTGTGAAGAATAAAGAAGTGATACTAGTATTTCAAGACGATATTGCTTGAGGACAAGCAACGCTCAAGTGTGGGAATATTTGATAATGCTAAAAACGAACATATATTTCATAGCATTATTCCTCAAGAAAGACAAGCTTTTAGTTGCAATTGTTCTATTTAAAAGTGATATTCGTTTAAATAATAAAAGGTGAAGACAAAAGACAGATTCGACGAATTGAAGACGCAAACGACCAAAAAGCTCAAAAGTACAAAATACAATCAAAGAGGTTCCAATTATTGATAAGAAACGTCTCGAAATTACAAGAGTACAAGATTCAAAACGCAAAGTACAAGATATTAAATTGTACGCAAGGACGTTCGAAAATCCGGAACCGGGACCAGAGTCAACTCTCAACGCTCGACGCAACGGACTAAAAATTACAAGTCAACTATACACATAAATATAATATAATATTTAAATAATTCTTATAATTATTTATATATTATATAAATAATAAAAATCCGTCGGCAAGAAAGACTCCAAAGATTGTGAGCTGTATTTACAAACTCCGCGACTCACGGAGTTTGAAGGCAAAAAGGGCCGCGAGTCGCGGAGCCCCAAATTCTGAAACTCCCTATAAAAGAAAACGAATTCTGATCGCAAAAACCAACATATATATCCATCCTCTCTATATCTATACGTAAATATTTATATTTATATTTATATTTTAATTTTAATTTTAATTTTAATTTTAATCCTAATAATAAGGGTATGTTAGCAAATGTTGTAAGGGTGTAAGTCGAAATTCTGTCCGTGTAACGCTACTCTATTTTTAATCATTGTAAGTTATGTTCAACCTTTTTAATTTAATGTCTCGTAGCTAAGTTATTATTATGCTTATTTAATCCAAAGTAATCATGATGTTGGGCTAATTACTAAAATTGGGTAATTGGGCTTTGTACCATAATTGGGGTTTGGACAAAGGAACGACACTTGTGGAAATTAGACTATGGGCTATTAATGGGATTTATATTTGTTTAACTAAATGATAGTTTGTTAATGTTAATATAAAGATTTACAATTGGGCGTCCCTATAAATTACCATGTACACTCGATCGGACACGATGGGCGGGGTATTTATATGTACGAATAATCGTTCATTTAACCGGACACGGGAATGGATTAATAGCCACTAGAATAATTAAAACAGGGGTGAAATTATGTACAAGGACACTTGGTATAATTGATAACAAAATATTAAAACCTTGGGTTACACTCAGTTGACATCCTGGTGTAATTATTAAACAAAGTATTAAAATCTTGTTAAAGTTTAAGTCCCCAATTAGTTGGAATATTTAACTTCGGGTATAAGGATAATTTGACGAGGACACTCGCACTTTATATTTATGACTGATGGACTGTTATGGACAAAAACCAGACGGACATATTAAATAATCCAGGACAAAGGACAATTAACCCATGGGCATAAAACTAAAATCAACACGTCAAACATCATGATTACGGAAGTTTAAATAAGCATAATTCTTTTATTTCATATTTAATTTCCTTTATTTTATATTTAATTGCACTTCTAATTATCGCATTTTTATTGTTATTGTATTTAATTGCACTTTTAATTATCGTACTTTTTAATTATCGCAAGTTTATTTTATCGCACTTTTATTATTCGCAATTTCATTTACTTTACGCTTTAAATTAAGTCTTGTATATATTTATTATTTTACATTTGGTTTTAACTGCGACTAAAAGTTTTAAAATCGACAAACCGGTCATTAAACGGTAAAAACCCCCCTTTATAATAATAATATTACTTATATATATATTTATATTTTCATAAAAGTAAACTAATATAGCGTTAAGCTTTATTTAAAGATTTTCCCTGTGGAACGAACCGGACTTACTAAAAACTACACTACTGTACGATTAGGTACACTGCCTATAAGTGTTGTAGCAAGGTTTAAGTATATCCATTTTATAAATAAATAAATATCTTGTGTAAAATTGTATCGTATTTAATAGTATTTTCTTGTAAAATTTAATAGTATTTTATACACCTTAGCTTTAACCATCAAGCATTTTTGAATAAAAAAAATAAAAACTGTATAGACTTACCTGTGAGATAGTATTCTTAGTTATATGATCTATCCCATTTATAAGATAGTCGGTTTAATTGGTTTTCCATAGCTACATAGGCGTAACCTCGAGCATTCAGTGTCTTTTCTTCTAAACATATGAACGGTCCGTCTCTGCATAAAGTAACAAATTCGTTGTTTGAATAGGTTTGATTATTTGAACATTTACCTCTATGTGACCATTTTCCGCATTTGTGACATCTTTCTAGGTGTCGTGCTCTTCTTTTCGCTGCGGATTTTGATTTTATTTTACCAAATTGTAACTTATTATCTTCGCATCTGGATTCTTTTCTAACTCCGTCCAATCTTTCTCTGATTACTGATACTATTTCACTCGGTAGTGTGTCATTATTACGTTTAGTGATCAAAGCGTGTAGCATTAGACCATGGTTTAGTTCACAGGCAGTCTTCATTTCCTAAAAAAAATAAAAATTCAGAATGGGGGGAGAAGACTAGTTCTTTAGGGTCTTCTAGGGAAAGACCATTCGGGTTCCATTTTCGAGAACTACACGAAAACAGACAATCTAACTCTAACAGAAATACATATTATCCTTTAAAGACTTGATTCTCCCCACACTTAGTTAGCTGTGGTGTTGAAATTGTGATTAACTTCGTTGTCGACTTCCATCGAACTATCTATGTAGTGTTTAACTCTGTGACCATTAACTTTAAATTCAATCCCATTTGAATTTATCAATTCTACCATTCCGTATGGGAAAACTCTTTTGACTATGAATGGTCCAGACCATCTTGATTTCAATTTTCCAGGAAATAGCTTGAATCGTGAATTGAAAAGAAGAACTCTGTCTCCTTCTTTAAATTCTTTTGAACTTCTGATTCTTTTATCATGCCATTTCTTCATTCTTTCTTTATAGATTAACGAATTATCGTATGCTTCATGTCTTAAGTCTTCTAATTCGTTTAGTTGACTTAATCGTAGACGTCCGGCTTCATGTAAATCAAGATTACATGTCTTCAAAGTCCAAAATGCTTTGTGTTCAATTTCTACTGGAAGATGACATGCTTTTCCATAAACAAGTCTAAAAGGTGTGGTTCCAATTGGAGTTTTGTAGGCTGTTCTAAAAGCCCAGAGTGCATCCTCTAATTTAATGGACCATTCCTTCGGATTTGATCCTACGGTTTTCTCTAGAATACGTTTTAAAGCTCGGTTGGTATTTTCAACTTGTCCACTTGTTTGTGGATGATATGCGGTGGAGATTTTATGAGTTACTCTATATCTTTTAAGGACTTTCTCAAGTTGATTATTACAGAAATGAGTACCCCGATCACTTATTAAAGCTTTCGGTGTTCGAAACCTTGCAAAAAGACGTTTTAAAAAGTTGACTACAACTCGTGCATCGTTAGTTGGGAGAGCTTGTGCTTCCGCCCATTTAGATACATAATCAATGGCTACGAGAATATATAGATTATTATGAGATTTTGGAAATGGACCCATAAAGTCAATACCCCAAATGTCAAATACTTCACATACTTGGATGACATTTTGTGGCATTTCATCACGTTGACTTATTTTTTCGGCCCTTTGACAAGCATCACAGGATTTGGAAAGAAGGTGTGCGTCTTTGTAAATTGTAGGCCAATAGAATCCATCATCATAAACTTTTCTTGCTGTTAGTTGAGGCCCATAATGCCCTCCTGTTGGTCCTGTGTGACAATGGTTTAATATTTTACTAGCTTCATCTCCAAATACACATCGGCGTATTATTCCATCGGGACAACTTTTAAACAGATGTGGATCTTCCCAGAAATAGTGTTTTATATCACTGAAGAATTTCTTTCGTTTTTGGTACGATAATCCTTTTTCAAGGAATCCACATACTAAATAGTTTGCATAGTCTGCAAACCATGGAATTTCTTTATAATCTATCTTCAATAGATATTCATCAGGAAAGTTGTCTTGTATGGCCGATTCATTTAGAACTTCTAATTCGGGATTTTCAAGACGAGAAAGATGATCAGCGGCGAGATTTTCTGCTCCTCTTTTATCTCGGATTTCAATATCAAACTCTTGTAAGAGTAAGATCCAACGGATTAATCTTGGTTTAGCATCTTGTTTCGAAAATAGGTATCTAAGAGCAGAATGGTCGGTATAGACCACCGTTTTTGCTAGAACGAGATATGATCGAAATTTGTCAAAAGCAAAGACAATAGCAAGGAGTTCTTTTTTAGTAGTTGTATAGTTCGTTTGTGCTCCTTGTAACGTCTTACTAGCATAATATATAGGTTGAAATCGTTTTTCAATCCTTTGTCCTAAAACGGCTCCCATTGAAAAATCACTTGCATCGCACATTAGTTCAAATGGTAGATTCCAATTTGGTGTTATCATGATCGGCGCATTAGTTAGTTTCTCTTTAAGAATATTAAAAGATTTGATACACTCATCTGAAAAGATGAATGGAGCATCCTTTTCTAGGAGTTTATTCATAGGAGTGGCAATTTTAGAAAAATCTTTTATGAAACGTCGGTAAAAACCGGCATGCCCTAGAAAACTCCTAACTCCTCTAACATTGGTGGGATGTGGAAGTTTAGCAATTACATCTACTTTAGCTCTATCCACTTCAATTCCTTCTTTTGAAATTTTATGTCCAAGAACGATGCCTTCTTTAACCATAAAATGGCATTTCTCCCAATTAAGTACTAGATTTGATTGTTCGCATCTAATAAGCATTCGTTCTAGATTAACTAGACATGATTCAAATGTATCACCGAAGACTGAAAAGTCATCCATGAAAACTTCCATGCATTCTTCTATCATGTCGTGAAAAATCGCCATCATACACCTTTGAAAGGTTGCAGGGGCGTTGCAAAGTCCAAATAGCATGCATTTGTAAGCAAAAGTACCATAAGGGCACGTGAATGTGGTTTTCTCTTGATCTTCGGGTGCTATTGGAATTTGAAAATATCCGGAAAATCCATCTAGAAAACAATAGTAACTATTTCCGACTAATCTTTCCAACATTTGATCAATGAAAGGTAAGGGAAAGTGATCTTTTCTGGTGGCGTCATTTAATTTTCTATAATCAATACACACACGCCATCCTGTTACAGTCCTAGTAGGAATAAGCTCATTTTTCTCATTTGTAATGACAGTCATGCCACCCTTCTTAGGCACGCATTGCACTGGGCTTACCCATGGACTATCAGAGATTGGATAAATTAGACCTGCATCTAGCAGTTTAATAATCTCTTTCTTAACTACATCTTGCATATTAGGATTTAGTCTTCATTGGCGTTGCACATACGTTTTATGACCTTCTTCCATAAGGATTTTATGTGTGCAATACGAAGGACTTATTCCTTTAATATCATGAATCTTCCTTGTAATGGCTTGTTTATGAGCTTTCAACACAGAAATGAGTTGTGATTTCTCATTTTCAGTAAGAGAAGACGATATTATTACAGGTAATTTAGATTCACCATGTAAATAAGCGTATTCCAAATGGTTTGGAAGTGGCTTTAACTCTAATTTCGGAGGTTCTTCTATCGATGATTTGTATCGATATCTGTCTTCTTCTTTTAGCATTTGAATTTCTTCTGTTGTTGGTTCATATCCATTAGCTATAAGTGTAGCTAACATTTCAGCTTCATCAATTGGTTCATTACCTTCTCCTAAAGAACATTCTCCTGTTCCTTGTAATTCTGGAAATTCTTCTAATAATTCTGCATATGCATCTATAGTTTGAATATAATAACATGTATCATCTGTAGATTGCGATTGTTGCATTGCTCTATCAACTGAAAAGGTAACACTCTCATCCTCTATACTTAGGGTCAATTTCTTACCGAACACGTCTATCATTGCTTTAGCCGTGTTTAAGAATGGTCTTCCTAATATGAGAGGAACTTGAGAATCTTCTTCCATGTCCAGAACAACAAAATCTACTGGAAATACTAAAGTACCAACTTTAACTAGCATGTTCTCCATTATCCCTCTAGGATATTTTATTGATCTATCGGCTAGTTGTATGCTTATTCTTGTTGGTTTCAATTCTCCAAGGTCAAGTTTAGCGTATAGTGAATACGGCATTAGATTTATACTAGCACCTAAGTCTGCCAATGCTTCTATTGAACTAAGACTTTCCAGAAAACATGGAATTGTGAAACTTCCTGGATCAGATAGTTTTTCTGGTATCTTATTCAATAGCACTGCTGAACAATTAGCATTCATAGTAACAGCCGAGAGTTCTTCCATTTTCTTTCTATTTGAGATTAGATCTTTCAAGAATTTAGCATATCTAGGCATTCCTGAAATCACATCAATGAAAGGAAGATTTACATTTATCTGTTTAAACATATCCAAGAATTTGGATTGCTCGGCTTCAAGTTTCTCTTTCTTCATTTTACTCGGGTAAGGAAGTGGTGGTTGGTATGGTTTAACATAAGGTTTAGCCTTAACTGTGTTATCTTCATTAACCTTTTCAACTACCGGTTCTTTTTCCTTATCTTGATCAGGTTGGGGTTCTTGTGGAGTAGGAATAACTTCATCAGAAGTTACAGGTATTTCAGGTGGTTTAAGTGTTGTACCACTTCTTGTGGTAATGGCTTTAGCTGTTTCATTCCGGGGGTTAGCATTTGTATCACTAGGTAGACTTCCCGGTTTTCTTTCACCTATTAACCTTGCTAGGTTACTTACTTCTTGTTCCAGATTTTGAATAGAAGCTTGTTGATTTCTAAATGCTTAAGCATTTTGTTCATTGGTTTGTTTTTGAGATGTGAAAAATTGCGTTTGAGTTTCAACTAGCTTCGTCATCATATCTTCTAAATTCGGCTTTTTATCATCGGTTTGTTGTGGTGGTTTGTTTTGAAAATTAGGTCTTTGCTGATTGTAATTATTATTGGATACTTGTTGATTGCTAGGACCTTGTTGGTTGTTGTATGGAATATTTCTGTTATAGTTCTGGTTTGATTGTAAATCGGTCTTGGCGGTTGATAATTATTCTGATAATTATTTCCAGGCCTTTGGTTTATGTATGAAATATTCTCTCTTTGTTCCATTGTTAATTCAATACTGAGACAATCTTTTGTCAAATGTGGTCCTCCACATTGCTCACAACTAATTCGTATTGAGTGAATATCCTTAGTCATCTTTTCCATTCGTCTCTCAACAGCATCTATCTTTGCGGAAATGGAATCTAAGTCATGCCTAGAATCGGCTCTAGCTGCTTTAGATGATCTAACGATATCTTTTTCTTGGTGCCACTCATGTGAGTGGGAAGCAGTGTTATCAATAATTTTGTAAGCATCAGTTTCGGTTTTCTTCATAATAGAACCACCAGCTGCTATATCTATGTCTTTCCTTGTAGTGATGTCGCATCCTTGGTAGAATATTTGTACTATTTGACAGGTGTCTAAACCATGTTGCGGACATCCTCTTAATAACTTTCCAAATCTTGTCCACGCCTCATATAGAGTTTCATTTGGCTTCTGTGTAAACGTAACAATTTCTGCTTGAAGTCTTACGGCTTTAGATGCAGGAAAGAATTGTTTAAGAAATTTTTCAACTAAAACATCCCATGTATCAATCGCCCCTTCAGGTAACGATTCCAACCAATCTTTGGCTTCTCCCTTTAAAGTCCAGGGAAATAACATGAGATATATCTGTTCATCCTCCACTTCTCGGATTTTAAATAGTGTGCAGATCCTATTAAAGGTACGTAGATGTTCATTTGGATCTTCCTTCGGCGCACCACTAAATTGGCATTGATTAGTCACCATGTGTAGAATTTGTCCTTTGATTTCATAATCTGGCGCATTAATGTCTGGATGAGTAATTGCGTGACCTTGGCCAGTGCGTTTAGCTCTCATTCGGTCTTCCATACTTAAAGGTTCCAGATTCTCCATAATTGAATTTGTTGAATCGGAATCACTAGAGGATTCTGATTTAATGGTTCGTTCCTCAACAATCTCTGTTTGAATGATTGGTGGTTCCGGAGGAAAGTTTAGTGGTTCAGGATCTACGAATCGTTCCTGAATATTCTCCGGATTCTCAATTGTGAGGTCGGGTTTAAAAAATGGATTATCGGAAATTTGAACTGGAGTACTTGGTCGACTGGATGACGATTCTAAAGAAAAATCAACGGCAGTAATATTTGCTAAATGTCTTGATCTAGTTACAGGTGGTGAACGTACAAAAGGTGGTGAACGTCTTGCTCGGTGCATTCACTGAATATCCTATTAGTTTTTAAAAGGAAAGAAAAATTATAATAAGTTATCCAATCAATAGACTTTTCTGATTTTGCCCACGTTTCGAATAGCCAAAAGATGCAGCAGAGGGGCAGGATTCGTTTGGTCTCAATATAATTGAGGACTGTTTGGCTCCAATAACCCAGTCCACATACAAATCCAACTATTACTACGAACCAGAAAATTTTGATGTCTATCAATTTAACCACTTAAAATAAATTTTCGTAATTTTAAGAAATTTAGATAAGAAGTAGAATAAAAATCTATGTCCTAAAACTAGAATAGCGAGAAATAAGAAAGAAAAAGCGCGTGTCGAAAAAGGTCGAAAAAGAAAAATGGTTGAAAAATAAAAGGTGACGGAAAAATAAAAGAAACATATAAAACTTAAAAACACTTGACTAACCTAACCTTATTACTACAACTAACTTAAAATTATAATCGCAAATTGAGATTACTAATTGGAATGATAATTGATACATAGGTAAAAGGTGTCTAAAAATATTAAAGCTTACAGGTAAAACTAAATCCCAAATGGCAATAACTTAAAAAGAAACTAAAACTTAAAAAGGCGTCGCAAAATTCTAAAGTACCTAAATCTTAGTCTAAAGAAAAAGCACTTAAGGAATTCTACGGCAAAGCCTAAAAATCTATAAATAAAAATAACTATGGCAAAAACTAAGTTTAAAACTAAAAATGAGCTAAAAATACAAATATTACGCTAAAACGATTAAAAAGGGACAAAATATAAAAATATACAAAAAGTTGTAAAAAGTTACAAATTTTTATGAAAATATTATTTTTATATTATTTATTTTATAAAACTATTAATTTTATATTTTAATCAAACTAATTTAACTAAATATATAAATTAAATAAAAAGTAAAACTAATTATAATAATAATAATTAATTAGGGTTAATAATAATAATAATTAATAATTACCCGTAATTAAATGCAGATTAGGGTTTCTGTCGGTGTCAGAGTGTCTCCGCGAGTTGCGGTATTCCAAGCAGCAAACCCCGCGAGTCGCGGGGTTCCAAAATTCAACTCTGGTACAGTTTTAAATTTGACGCGTTTTTTTTTTTATTTCATATTTTCTGTTTATATCAAAATATTTGTATAATAAAAACTTATATTTAAAAACTTAAATAAAAATAGAACTACTTTATAATTTTAAAAAAATAGATTTATATATATTAAATTTTTTTTTTTCGGTTTTTTTTTATTTTAAATAAAAACAAAATACTTAAATAAAACTTATATAAAAATAAAGAAACTTTATAAAACTTAAATATTTAACAAAATCTTAAAAATACTTATATTTTTGTTTTTCTTTTTATATTTTCGAATATTTAAAACGTATTTTTATAAAAACGAATTTTAATAAAAGTAAACTAAAAATCTTTTTTTTGATTATTATTAGCGTTGCTTCCGGCTTTTAAGCGATTCCCCGGCAGCGGCTCCAAAAATACTTGTTGGTTAAAGCTAAGGTGTATAAAATACTATTAAATTTTACAAGAAAATACTATTAAATACGATACAATTTTACACAAGATATTTATTTATTTATAGAATGGATATACTTAAACCTTGCTACAACACTTATAGGCAGTGTACCTAATCATACAGTAGTGTAGTTTTTAGTAAGTCCGGTTCGTTCCACAGGGAAAATCTTTAAACAAAGCTTAACGCTATATTAGTTTACTTTTATAAAAATATAAATATATATATAAGTAATATTATTATTATAAAGGGGGGTTTTTACCGTTTAATGACCGGTTTGTCGATTTTAAAACTTTTAGTCGCAGTTAAAACCAAATGTAAAATAATAAATATATACAAGACTTAATTTAAAGCGTAAAGTAAATGAAATTGCGAATAATAAAAGTGCGATAAAATAAACTTGCGATAATTAAAAAGTACGATAATTAAAAGTGCAATTAAATACAATAACAATAAAAATGCGATAATTAGAAGTGCAATTAAATATAAAATAAAGGAAATTAAATATGAAATAAAATAATTATGCTTATTTAAACTTCCGTAATCATGATGTTTGACGTGTTGATTTTAGTTTTATGCCCATGGGTTAATTGTCCTTTGTCCTGGATTATTTAATATGTCCGTCTGGTTTTTGTCCCTAACAGTCCATCAGTCATAAATATAAAGTGCGAGTGTCCTCGTCAAATTATCCTTATACCCGAAGTTAAATATTCCAACTAATTGGGGACTTAAACTGTAACAAGATTTTAATACTTTGTTTAATAATTACACCAGGATGTCGACTGAGTGTAACCCAAGGTTTTAATATTTTGTTATCAATTATACCAAGTGTCCTTGTACATAATTTCACCCCTGTTTTAATTATTCTAGTGGCTATTAATCCATTCCCGTGTCCGGTTAAATGAACGATTATTCGTACATATAAATACCCCGCCCATCGTGTCCGATCGAGTGTATATGGTAATTTATAGGGACGCCCAATTGTAAATCTTTATATTAACATTAACAAACTATCATTTAGTTAAACAAATATAAAGCCCATTAATAGCCCATAGTCTAATTTCCACAAGTGTCGTTCCTTTGTCCAAACCCCAATTATGGTACAAAGCCCAATTACCCAATTTTAGTAATTAGCCCAACATCATGATTACTTCGGATTAAATAAGCATAATAATGTAGCATCCCGCGTTTTTCCGTTAAATTTATTTTAACACCGTCTTTTTTTTTTTATATAATATCTTTCGTTATTCAAATTTGTATCTTTCGTTAACTAACGTTCATAATATTCTCGTTATCTAATTATAAAGTCATCCGTTACTCGAACGTTTTTAAAATATTCGTTGGGTTAATTCCCGCACCTGCTTTGAAACTCGAGGGACCGGGATTGCCAAATGGGCAAACTAGTTGACTAGGTCAACTAGTCAACCCACTTACCACATCCATTCATTTCATCTCCACCTCCCACCTTCATCCTCCTCTTTCTCTCTATTTCCCATTTTTGAACTCAAAACCCTCAAACATAAAATCATCATCTAAATCCGATTGGAGAAGCAAACATCAAAACAAATTACATTTTCGTGATCCTCTCTTCATCCTCTACATTTTGATACCAATATCATCAAGTTTGGGTAACATTTCTAAAACTCTAGATTTTTCTAAATTCGTGTTTTTGACTTGAAATGGTGTTAGTTAGTGTCTATGGCTCATTGTGATGTCGTGTATGTAATTTGTATGCTCGATTTGTTGTTTTTGGTGTAACTAGCTTGAATATGAAAATTGCTTGCTTAATCTTTGATTTTGGATGATTAAAAGTTGTTTAATTGTTAAAGTTCATGTATTAAATGTGTTACTAGCATCATTAGCTTCAAATTGATGTGTAGGTTGATTAAGAAAACTTCAAAAACATGATTATTGATTTTGAGATGTTTGACTAGGGTTTGATAGTTCTTGACATGAATTTTTGGATGCTTGAATGTCATGGAATGTAAATTGTTAGTGTTTAGTAGTAATGTATGCTTCATTACCTTCAAAACGGCATATCATACATGTAAATTGGTTGCCCGAATCATGAAATGCGTTTTTAAACTTGAAACTTTGATTTTGAACATTAATTGCGGTTTTTGGTTGTTATAAGTGGAAGTTTGATTGATGATATGTGTTTAGTTGCATTCCTCGTCAAAATACCTTTCCAACGATGTATGATAGGCGTTATAAGTGTTTGCGGGTCAAGAGTTGTGTTAGAATTGGTTTTGGTTCGTGACTTGGACCATTTTTTTTCTGCAAACTGCATGATTCCCAGGTATTGCGCGCCGCGCATTTACCCGCGCGCCGCGCAGAATTAGAAATCCCAGATGTTTGCCTTCGTGTTTAAGTTCTGACCAGGATTTACACTTGGGTGCGCGCCGCGCAACCCATTGCGCGCCGCGCATACTGCCCAGCTCATTTTGTCCTTGTTTTTCATGTCACAAAAATGTTTCCCGCTTTACTATAACCCCGTTTACCATGAAACTTGACTATTATGCTCGTATATGACTTCTCATCATGAGAAAATTGTCGGACACCCGACCCGACCCCGTTGACCTTGACTTTGACCAAGTTTGACTTTTAGTCAAACTTAACCAAACGATTATACAATCGTTCTAACATACTTAACTACTTGTATCGTGCATGAAACTTGACAAATTGATTCACATGCTTTATTAATCGAGTCGTAACGAGCCATAGGACTAATTGAACATCTTTGACCGTTTGTGTTTACCATTATTGATACAACCTATATGTTTAGGTCAAGACTAGCTTTGTCTTTGCACGCGTCTACTTGTTGAAGTACTTTATTAACTCTTGCACTCAAGGTGAGATCATAGTCCCACTTTTACTCTTTTTGAACTTATATTTGGGATGAGAAAACATAAACGATTCTTTTGAACCAAGTGAACACAAGAACGGGAAAACAAAAATTCTACATACGAGTTTAGAACAAAAATCCTCAATTCGATTATCATTAGTTACACTTGCCGGGTGTAAGCGAGAACTTATGTTATATGGCCATATGGGTTTGACAACCCTCATCTTTGACGGTTCGCTACCGTCTACGGATGAAATATATTTTCGAGAATCAGTGTTTGTTCTAGCACTATGGATGGGGTATACAATGGAAGGAATGTTAAGCTTTGATAATTGGGTGCTCGTGAAACAAACTTTTGGAATGTATTACTATTATTTCTTTGATGCAAATCTTGTGGTTCACTTGTACTTACTTACTTAAACCTATGATTTCACCAACGTTTTCGTTGACAGATTTCTATGTTTTTCTCAGGTCTTGCACGATATGTGATACATGCTTCCGCTCATTATTTGATACTTGCATTGGATGTCGAGTATACATGCATTTCATGGAGCATCTTATGACTTTACTTTAAACCGTGTCGCCTAGATTTCATTTGTACTTATAACCTTGTAACTTAACTTTTGGTTGAACAATTCTTTTAAACTTTGGAAACAATCTTTATGTTGAAATGAAGGCGACATATTTTGGTCAAACGTTGTCATAAAGACTTATGACCAGGTAATGGGACCCATGTAGACGACGCCGTCACTTGACGATTTGTCGGGGTCGCTACAAGTGGTATCAGAGCCTTGGTTGTAGGGATTTAGAGTTCATTTGTGTCCACCCCGAGTCATAGGGTACATAGGTGAATCTAGACTACAACCGGCATATAGACTGAAGTAGGAATTACTTGACTATTTGTGCATTTATACTCGAACTCTTCTATCATATCTAACTCGTATTCGATCTTGATCTTACGATGATAAATTTTGTTGACGCGCCACCTTGACTTTATGAAGTAATGTTAAATGCACATGAGAATCAGGGTAATATAATTTCCGGGATTATATTACGGTGATTCACATGGACGTTCCGACATTATGACATAAAGAATTTAAGGCGAGTCAAGGAAAATTTTTCTCTATATCCTTATTCCATATCACGGTTAGTATTGTTAAGAATACTAATCAACGATATTCTTGTGTCATGAAGGAACAATGGCTCACCAAGGTCAACACAATACTCCTCTCGAAACTCTAGAACAAGCTCTTCAACGAATGATAACCACCGCCGTGGGTACGGCCGTGGCCGATCACTTTTCTAACAACACCAATCGTGGAGCCGGTAATTCAAGCGAAGGTTGCTCCTACAAGAACTTCATGAAGTACAACCCTCCCACTTTCGATGGAACCGGAGGACCGGTTACTCTCACCCGATGGTTTGAACAAATGGAGACCGTCTTTGACACAAGCGATTGTCGAGACCTAGACAAGGTCAAGTTTTCCACCCTCACCCTTACCGGTATTGCTCTCTCATGGTGGAACACGTATGTACAATCAGTGGGTATCGATGAAGCCCACACACTCTCTTGGACCGAATTAAGAGAAAGAATGATCACCGAATATTTTCTGCGCGACGAGACTCGAAGGCTCGAACAGGGTCTAAGGAATTTAAAAACGGTCGGGAATGACCTCGAAGCTTATAATCAACGGTTTACCGAACTAGTCTCAATGTGTCCTAATCTCATGACTCCCGAATCCCTAAGAGTCGAACTTTACATGGATGGTCTTCCCAAGAGCATCAAACAAGGGGTAATGTCATCCAAACCCAGTAATCACCAAGAGGCCCTGAATATGGCCCGTCAATTGATCGAAACGGTAGACGAGATTGAAGTGCCGGCACCTAAAGCCGAGGATGAGTCGGGTGACAACAAAAGAAAATGGGAAGCCCCCCAATCGAGTAACTACAACAACAACTTTTCCAAGGAACCTCTCACCCCCGTCGGCAAGAAAAGTTATGCCGGGACACGACCTTTTTGCAACAAATGCCACAAGCATCATTTTGGTGAATGTGGCAAGCTAATTTGCCATCGGTGCCAAGGTAGTGGTCATATTGCCAAGTATTGTGGAAGTACCGCCCCCGTCATTCAAAAGGGGCCCGACGCACCAAAGCCGAGTATTTGCTACAAATGTGGCCAATCGGGTCATTTTAGGAATGAATGCCCAAAGAATAAAGCAAAAACCAACGCGCGCCGTTGAACTTACAACATCGACACCTAGGATGCCCGAGACGATGATGGACTAGTCACGGGTACGTTTCTTCACAACAAACCGTATATTTTATACTTATTCGATTCGATTACCGCTAGACATTTCATAACCAAGACTTTGACTTGTACTCATTACCTTCCATCTTTTCCCCTAGATACTATTTAGGCGATTTAAGCGACCAACGGAAAAATATTGTGTGCCTATAAATATTATCGGAGGATATACGTTAAGGAATTGAACTCGACACCAATAGAACTAAGGAACTCAAAACCTATTCATTAAGGAGAAATTGTTGCCCTACATTTATGTATAGATTATTGTGAACTAAGAAATTTTCGGTTGGAAACCGATACCCTCTCCCTCGCATCCATGACCTCATGATTATTTGCACGAATCACGTATGTTCCAAATCGACCTCCGTTCCAGTTATCATCAATTGGGGGTTAAGGGAGACGATGTCTCCTAAGCCATTTTTCCGAACTCGCAACGTTAGTTGTAAATCTCTCTTAGTACCGTTTGATTTATTTAGGACTCCGTCCGTATTCATGAACCTCCTAAACCACGTATGCAACTTATCTAGACAAATCTGTTATCGTATTTATGGATGACATCTTAACTTATTTAAGTAAAGAAGGAAAACGAACAACATCACCATCTTACGCTCGAACTTTTGAGAAAAGAGCAACTCTATACCAAATTCTCCGAGTGAGAATTTCTGTTGAACGAAGTCCAATTTTCTAGACCATGATGTTAATGGTCAAGGCATTACAATCAATCTCGAAATCAAGCCACATGTAATCAGGAAACTCTACCAACTCGGACTTGTATTCGTAAAAATCTTAGATCTCGTCTGTTATTACCGAAGATTCATTTCTGACTTTTCTCGTGTTACCCGACTTTTAAAATCGTTAACTCACTAAGGGAAAACTTTAAACCTCTTCATGACTGAGCCTTGAACGTGATTCTTCACACAAACCTTCCTAGCTAAATTCGTATAGCACTAGATGGAACTCAAACATGGAAATATTTCTATTTGAACGCCGAAAGGCATACTCTCTCGACTCAAAAATCAACATAACTAAAATTCGTTATTTTACACGAAGAATTCGAATACTAAATTGTGGACCCGATCAATCTTCTCGTCATCACGTACCACACTACATACCTCTGTTATTTCACCGTCACAGTCTGATATTACTGGAATTTAAGATAGCACACAATCCAACGATACTTCACTCTTCTTTGACTTAACGCCCTTGTGTTTCTGATAATCGGTCAACTATTATTCAACCCCGAACTATACAACTACGTGTACTACCTCGTTTCTCTTTCAGACTTCAACTTTTGACAACTAGAGGCACGTTATGGCAACCTCGAGATGTAAACTCATCCTATTCTAAGTCCTCATTTCACTACTATCTTTACCGTTCGCATTTCCGTTTAAAGAAACTCCTTGTAACATTTCTCCATGGATAGAGAAACTCCTCATATTACATTAGTATTCGCCACGAGGGTGAATAGTCCTAACGAACATTTTTCGAACCCTAACTGACTTGTTCAAACGTATCTTAATAGATTCTATTCCAACACGGTGTATCTTTGTCAATTATTCCGTATCGAAATACTCGTTTCACTTCTAGTTTTACAAGAAACCTTGGAGACCCGCTTAGACATGAGTACCGCGTACCACCCACAAACAGACGAACCGAACAAACGAACGATTTACGTCTTCGAAAGACATGTTTCAAACTTGCATGGTCGCTTTTAGTAGATCCCTCTTACAACAGTAGTTACCACTCGTGTGTTCACACGCACTTTCCGAAACCCTATATGACCGCTAATGTCATACCCCTGTTCATTTAACCAAAGCATCAACCACCGAAATCTGAACCCCATCAAGAAACAACAATTGAAATCATTCAAATCCGAGGAGGGCTCGAGACGATCCGTAGTCGCCAAAAGAGTTATACCAAACTTAGATGAAAACCTCACAAATCCCAGTATGTAACCGCGTAATATTGAGAAACCGCACCTTGGAAAGGTGTAATCCATTTTGGGAAATCGAGAAAGGCTATAGCCGCAATATTGAACCTTTTGAAACCTTGGGGCGTATTGGAACCGCTTCCTACCGTTTAGAACTTCCGACTCAATTAAGTTTCCGTTTACCTTACATTTCGTGTAACAAACATAGAAACGTGTCCTGCGGAACAGGAACGTGCAATTCTTCTAAATGCACCAACTATTGAAGACAAACTTCTCTTCATCGGAAAACCAGTTGAAACCGGGGATCGTAAAAATCCAAATTCATGAGAACACTCAAGGACGTACCTTCACTTATTCATAGCATTGACATATCCGGTCTCGAGTGAGAGGTATCGATTATTACTTCCAACTAAATTTCGGGACGAAATTTCTTTTGAGGTGTGGATAATGTAGCATCCCGCGTTTTTCCGTTAAATTTATTTTAACACCGTCTTTTTTTTTATATAATATCTTTCGTTATTCAAATTTGTATCTTTCGTTAACTAACGTTCATAATATTCTCGTTATCTAATTATAAAGTCATCCGTTACTCGAACGTTTTTAAAATATTCGTTGGGTTAATTCCCGCACCCGCTTTGAAACTCGAGGGACCGGGATTGCCAAATGGGCAAACTAGTTGACTAGGTCAACTAGTCAACCCACTTACCACATCCATTCATTTCATCTCCACCTCCCACCTTCATCCTCCTCTTTCTCTCTACTTCCCATTTTTGAACTCAAAACCCTCAAACATAAAATCATCATCTAAATCCGATTGGAGAAGCAAACATCAAAACAAATTACATTTTCGTGATCCTCTCTTCATCCTCTACATTTTGATACCAATATCATCAAGTTTGGGTAACATTTCTAAAACTCTAGATTTCTCTAAATTCGTGTTTTTGACTTGAAATGGTGTTAGTTAGTGTCTATGGCTCATTGTGATGTCGTGTATGTAATTTGTATGCTCGATTTGTTGTTTTTGGTGTAACTAGCTTGAATATGAAAATTGCTTGCTTAATCTTTGATTTTGGATGATTAAAAGTTGTTTAATTGTTAAAGTTCATGTATTAAATGTGTTACTAGCATCATTAGCTTCAAATTGATGTGTAGGTTGATTAAGAAAACTTCAAAAACATGATTATTGATTTTGAGATGTTTGACTAGGGTTTGATAGTTCTTGACATGAATTTTTGGATGCTTGAATGTCATGGAATGTAAATTGTTAGTGTTTAGTAGTAATGTATGCTTCATTACCTTCAAAACGGCATATCATACATGTAAATTGGTTGCCCGAATCATGAAATGCGTTTTTAAACTTGAAACTTTGATTTTGAACATTAATTGCGGTTTTTGGTTGTTATAAGTAGAAGTTTGATTGATGATATGTGTTTAGTTGCATTCCTCGTTAAAATACCTTTCCAACGATGTATGATAGGCGTTATAAGTGTTTGCGGGTCAAGAGTTGTGTTAGAATTGGTTTTGGTTCGTGACTTGGACCATTTTTTTTCTGCAAACTGCATGATTCCCAGGTATTGCGCGCCGCGCATTTACCCGCGCGCCGCGCAGAATTAGAAATCCCAGATGTTTGCCTTCGTGTTTAAGTTCTGACCAGGATTTACACTTGGGTGCGCGCCGCGCAACCCATTGCGCGCCGCGCATACTGCCCAGCTCATTTTGTCCTTGTTTTTCATGTCACAAAAATGTTTCCCGCTTTACTATAACCCCGTTTACCATGAAACTTGACTATTATGCTCGTATATGACTTCTCATCATGAGAAAATTGTCGGACACCCGACCCGACCCCGTTGACCTTGACTTTGACCAAGTTTGACTTTTAGTCAAACTTAACCAAACGATTATACAATCGTTCTAACATACTTAACTACTTGTATCGTGCATGAAACTTGACAAATTGATTCACATGCTTTATTAATCGATTCGTAACGAGCCATAGGACTAATTGAACATCTTTGACCGTTTGTGTTTACCATTATTGATACAACCTATATGTTTAGGTCAAGACTAGCTTTGTCTTTGCACGCGTCTACTTGTTGAAGTACTTTATTAACTCTTGCACTCAAGGTGAGATCATAGTCCCACTTTTACTCTTTTTGAACTTATATTTGGGATGAGAAAACATAAACGATTCTTTTGAACCAAGTGAACACAAGAACGGGAAAACAAACATTCTACATACGAGTTTAGAACAAAAATCCTCAATTCGATTATCATTAGTTACACTTGCCGGGTGTAAGCGAGAACTTATGTTATATGGCCATATGGGTTTGACAACCCTCATCTTTGACGGTTCGCTACCGTCTACGGATGAAATATATTTTCGAGAATCAGTGTTTGTTCTAGCACTATGGATGGGGTATACAATGGAAGGAATGTTAAGCTTTGATAATTGGGTGCTCGTGAAACAAACTTTTGGAATGTATTACTATTATTTCTTTGATGCAAATCTTGTGGTTCACTTGTACTTACTTACTTAAACCTATGATTTCACCAACGTTTTCGTTGACAGATTTCTATGTTTTTCTCAGGTCTTGCACGATATGTGATACATGCTTCCGCTCATTATTTGATACTTGCATTGGATGTCGAGTATACATGCATTTCATGGAGCGTCTTATGACTTTACTTTAAACCGTGTCGCCTAGATTTCATTTGTACTTATAACCTTGTAACTTAACTTTTGGTTGAACAATTCTTTTAAACTTTGGAAACAATCTTTATGTTGAAATGAAGGCGACATATTTTGGTCAAACGTTGTCATAAAGACTTATGACCAGGTAATGGGACCCATGTAGACGACGCCGTCACTTGACGATTTGTCGGGGTCGCTACAAATAATAACTTAGCTACGAGACATTAAATTAAAAAGGTTGAACATAACTTACAATGATTAAAAATAGCGTAGCGTTACACGGACAGAATTTCGACTTACACCCTTACAACATTTGCTAACATACCCTTATTATTAGGATTAAAATTAAAATTAAAATTAAAATTAAAATATAAATATAAATATTTACGTATAGATATAGAGAGGATGGATATATATGTTGGTTTTTGCGATCAGAATTCGTTTGCTTTTATAGGGAGTTTCAGAATTTGGGGCTCCGCGACTCGCGGCCCTTTTTGCCTTCAAACTCTGCGAGTAGCGGAGTTTGTAAATACAGCTCACAATCTTTGGAGTCTTTCTTGCCGACGGATTTTTATTATTCATATAATATATAAATAATTATAAAAATTATTTAAATATTATATTATATTTATGTGCATAGTTGACTTGTAATTTTTAGTCCGTTGCGTCGAGCGTTGAGAGTTGACTCTGGTCCCGGTTCCGGATTTTCGAACGTCCTTGCGTACAATTTAATATCTTGTACTTTGCGTTTTGAATCTTGTACTCTTGTAATTTCGAGACGTTTCTTATCAATAATTGGAACCTCTTTGATTGTATTTTGTACTTTTGAGCTTTTTGGTCGTTTGCGTCTTCAATTCGCCGAATCTGTCTTTTGTCTTCACCTTTTATTATTTAAACGAATATCACTTTTAAATAGAACAATTGCAACTAAAAGCTTGTCTTTCTTGAGGAATAATGCTATGAAATATATGTTCGTTTTTAGCATTATCAGATGTGGTATTAGATATAAAGAATAGATGCGATCAGGCGAGTAAAGAAATAAGGCAAAAACTTAACGAGAAAAATTATGCCAAAGGAAAATCAAAATCAGATAAGAAACGTCGAGCGCGTCATTTGGGCAAGTGTGTAAAATGTGGAAAACCAGCTCTTTACGGAAATTGCCCAAAGAACCAGACGGACTCTAATTACGAGTACGTAACCTTATGCCGAGAAGGGCCTTTTAAATGTTCAAAGGAAAACCTCTTAAACCAACGAGGTTACGCCTACGAAGCCATGGGGGGCGAAATGGTACGACTCCACTATGAGGCAAGTCGACGTGGTTTCACTATCCAATTCTTTTTCTCGCCAATTGTGTGTTTGTGCATTTTTGTATTATTTTTTTTTGCATTTTTGTGTGTTTATGTTTTGGTGTGATTTAGTTTTTATTTTTTTGTTGTGTTTTTATTAAAAAGGTCTACCATTTGAAATTGATAAACCTTGAGTTCAACCTGTTTTCATTGAAAACGATAATGCTAAGTGTAATGACTGAATTGTCGTTCTTCAAATTGCACGAAATTTATTGTTGGATTCATAATATATCTTTTAAATAGTAAACCATAAAAACAAAAGAAAAATTAAAACTACTAAAAATATACTTTTTTTTTATCAATAACCGTAAAGATATATAACTTGTAAACTTTTGTCGTGGGTAATGATAGGTGTAACAATCGAGATTGTCTCTACCTAGTTGATAGGAAACAAAGTTTTAAGTTTTAAAATTAGTTGGTTCGAAAGTATATAAATAAATAAATAGAGTGTTTTGTTTTATTTTTGTTTTTGTAAAATTTTAAAAAAACTTTAACTTTTAATAAATTAAATTTTATAAATTGATTTGAAAATTTATAAACGGATAAAAACTAGGTATAACAACTGAAATTTCCGTAACAACAAATATAAATTTATAAAAGATATTTTAAAATTTTAATTACTTATAAAATTGAAAAAAACAAAAAAAACAAAAAGGTCCTAAAGCTTACGCGAAACGTGTGGCTATCCACACGGAACGCGTACATTCGAAAGATACGCGAAACGCGCAGTACTACGCAAAACGCGTAGAGTGTAAAACAAGACCAGATAACTGGTCGAACCAGATTTCTTTTTTCATACACTTCATATTATTGTTGTTGCTGTGACGAGAAGAAGAAGCAAAAACCCCAAAAATCACACCCAAAAACTAAATTAACACTCTCAATCTCCCCCAATTCTTCCACCTTTCAACATGCCGAGATTGGTAAGGGTCCTAAACCCATTTTACCACTTGTTCTTCAAATTTTTCATTATTTATTTGTTTAGCTTTAATCCGAATTTAGAGCTTGTTATTGTTAAATTTTGCTTGATTATTGCTATGACTATGTTGGTAGTATGTTATTAAACCCGATTAGCATGAAAATTTGATGTTAAATTGATTATTGAAAAGTTAGGGTTTATGTAAATTGGGGAAATTGAGGAATTGCTTTTGAATTGTCTTATTTTGGGTCTAATTAGATGTTTTCAAATGTTTTGATAGTAGTAGAAGCTTTGAATATAAGTTTGATTGTTTGATTTTGTGATTTTAATTTTCGTCTAAATTTCATAATTTTTTGTAATTGTCATGAATCAAGTATGAATTATAATGATGATTAGGAGATGGATTATACGCAATGTGATTGAATTGGATTATATATGCTTAGCTCATTGCGTGTTTCCACTTTTGAATTAGACTTTGTTTTTGAAACTTGATTTATGATTATGAATTTTTGATTTATTGTTGTTTGTTTTTAATTTTTAGAAGTAAACTGTTGTTGAAATATTGGTTCCTATGGTGTTGAAACAAGCTTGTATGTCAAGGATGAATTCTTTGCTAACATTAACATACCCAATTGGGACGATTCTCTTGTTTTAAAATGTTATGCAGGGATTATTTAGAATGAGAGCTGTAAACCAACAGCAAAGGGAAGAATAAGTAACACCAAAAATGGAACAACAACTTCAGAACCTGCACCCGAACCTGAGATTTCCTTATGATTTACCTAACCGATTACAAAAGGTTAAGGACTTACTTTCTCTGGTCAATAGAAACATCTCTCCAGTATACGTTGTGGATTGGGCTCCCTTAGGACACCCAGTCAACTTAGATGAACAAATAAGGGGAATTTTAAACCAAAGTTTCACAAACGAATTCGGAATGACTTTGGTTTTTAATGATTTTGAGAGGTTGTTTAATTTAAATAGCCCTGTATATAGAGAATGGTGTTTAGAGTTCTATTCTACCGTTAGAATGAGTTTACACCCAGAAACTATCAATGACCCTAATTTTCTACAATTTCGACTGGGTGGGGTAGATAGAAGTATGTCCCTAAGTAACGTGACTGACGCACTAGGGATTTACACCGTTGAGGAGATGTTGGCTCCCGGTTTTAGGGAGTATATTTTTACAGGGGCTAGATATACAGGAAATTATGATTCTTCGAGAGTCTGGCAATCTTTTACTTGAAGGAATACATATGAGCCAGGCCAAGAATCATACCAAAAGATCACTGATGTTCTCTTTAGAATAATTCATAAATTTATAGCGAACACAATAAACCAAAGGTCATTTAGTAATACAGATAAAATTAATTATATCGACCTTTGGTATTTAGATGCGATCAGAGATAGGGATACATTTGTTAGTATACCCTATGGAGCTTCTTACTTTTTGGCCCATGTTGGTAAAGGGGCTAGAGGGACAAGTGACATGTCGGGGGGTCACTACATCACGTGTCTAGGAAACTGGTTCGGACTCGACCCGAGTGAATCAGAACCTCCAATCCAACCGGTAGATCAAGCTGTTTAAACTTTAGGATTGGAGATGTATAGGACGGCAAAGGCTATACACGTGAGGGGTGGGGTAATTAGTTTAAGACGACAGGAAGTTGTTGCTTCCGCACCTATGGAGGAGGATGAGGAACCCGCGAGGGAAACTAGGAGGAGACGCAGACAGCCAGATCAGGATAGTTCGTCTAATGCAGATATGTCTGATTTCGATATGCTACAAAATTCGTTTAATTCATTGAGTTTAGACATAAGAAACTCATATGAAACATGGGGACGGAGATCAGAAGACCAATACACTAGTTTGTCTCGACAGTTAGGGGATGTAAGGGCAACCCAATTAGATCAGGGTAATATTCTAGAAAACATCCGCTACGATCAGAGGGGCCAGTGAGCACAGTTAGAGTGGACGCATTATCAGGCATATTTATACGCAGCTAACCCACAGGCTTACACACCCTCAGCCTTTCCTTCATACCCCCAATGGCAAGCACACGGTGACCCTCTACCTCCACCTTATGACCCCAACGCTGCCCTAGCCGCAAGTCAGGAAGCCTATAGGCGTTTTTACGAGGAACAACGCCTAAATGAACAGCGGAAGCAACAGCAACAGGAACAGGAAGATCAGGGAGGCCCTGCGTGGTCATTTTTCTAGTTTTCTTTTTAGTTTTGGAACAATTTATTTTGTAGTTGTTTTTGTAAAATAATTTTTATGGTGTGTTAATTTACTTTTACTTTTATATTTTTTATACAATAACTTTTAGTGTGGGGTAAAATGTTTGTACTACTAAAGTACAACCCCATCTCTTTTGTGATTGACATATTTGTTGACAGGTACTTACGATGATGAGATTCGACATAGCGAAACACGAAAGCATTATTATGATAAATAAGGATTGGCTATGTTCATACAATAAGCATTTTACAATCTCCAATTGCTTAACAAAGGAAGTTCTAAACACTTTTACACTTTTTGTCCTCTCAAATTTATACATTTTAATCTGATTTTATGTAATGAGGGCATTACATAATCTTAAGTGTGGGGTGGGAGTATATAAATTCTCGAGAACTTATAATTTAGTGGTTTTTTATGAAAATTTTTACAATTTTTAAATAAATATAACTAATCAATTTTTAAGGAAATTACGAGCAATTAAAGATTAGGTGTCAAAAACCGAAATTATTGTCTCCATACATTAAAAATACATAAGTTTATTTGATTAAAATATTTAAAAGAAAACCAAGTATAAAGGAATTTATAAACCCATATGTTTAGAACCATTTATCACATGTTTCTATGAAGTTTATTGCAGATATCATTGCTTTGGAATGTATAAACCTAAATATCTCATTAAGGAAGTAAAGTCTTCCAAAATGACACACTTGTTAACTTATGTTAGAAGATGTAGTCCAGAACAGCTGTAGGTTGACGAAAAATCTTGAAAAATCATCTCTATCATCAGCTGGAAATCCACCTCACCTCAGCATCAAACAGGGCTTTTGGTGGTCAGACTTATCCTAACCATGAGATGGATCTGTCTCGTACAATGGGAGGGGGGCACATTGCAAATTACCTTTTAAGACTAATGAATCTAATCCCCAGATGGATGATCTCCGTAAAGATCAACCGCATCTATGTTTGACCACGGTCAACATACATATGCCATAACAAATTGAGGTGTGCAAACTCATGGTTCACCGATGATATTTGGACACGATATAAGTTTCTTCTAAAACTTATGCTATTTTATGAACTATATTGTGTAAAACCATTTTTAGGACATTCGGTTTCAAGTTCCATGATACTTCAATTATGGGGGCGGATATCTTGCTAATCGCCGACTGAGACTACGGTTTTCAGTTACCCTCAATCGGAATTTGAGGTTAAAACCGGAAAACGTGTCTAGTGTAAAAACTAGCATGACATTTTATAAAATCATAAAACGTTTTCACAAGGTCCAATTTTCCCTAAGGATCCAAATTTTTAAACCTTAATCACGAGTTTCTACTTTGTTTCTGTTGTCAGAATTTCATTTCGTGTGGTGTGCGTGTGATCCAATAAATATTGTGTAGTGTTTCCAACTTATTCCATATAGCGTGTGTTTCATTTCGTGTAGCGTGTGTTGTGTGATTTAATTTTCGATATGGAAAAATATTTAATGTTCCGATTCTATCTAAAAGATGTAATTGCTTGAGGACAAGCAACGTTCAAGTGTGGGGTATTTTGATATTGCTTTAAACATACATATATTTCGATGTAATATCATTTATATTTCATCGGCTTTTACCGAAACGAAGACATTCAAATGCATAATTCACGAGAAAAATGACAAAAGTAAACACGAGCTTGAAGTTTGAAGAAACAACGATAAAATGACGGATTTAAACCAAATATATATCAAGATAATGTTTACCCGAATGCAAGTTCAAGATGATCGAAGAAAAAAAAAGAGTTCAAAAGAAAGTTCCAAGTCGATATACGTCAACACGGGGTGAACAAAGAACAAACGAAATAATAAAAATTAAAAAAACTACCGTTTACTCTTACGCGGATCGCGTAGGTAAGTACGCGGAACGCGTAGTAATTTTGCCTCACACGGATCGCGTGATGTCTTACCCGAAACGCGTAACCTCGAGACTAGATTCAGATCTGAAATGCAAATGGGACGGCTGCTTTTGAATTTAATATTAATAACTTTACACTTTACAGAGTTTAAAGGAGAATATACAGTCAAGATTACCTACTACTCTTCAAATATATACAAATACATACAGTAGTCAGGAGGAGACAGTTAGCAAAATTCCATAAAACATACACAAATCCATATTTTTCTTTCAAGTACTCCGTATTAATTTTAGTTCCAAGATTTAATTTTTAGGATAGTTTCAGATTTAAGGGTGTATTGTTCGTGATTAAGGGTATTATTGTACGAGTGCAAGGGGTGTTGTTATTGTAATTTTCTACCGTTTAAAGTAAATGAAAGTGAAGATTTTCTTAAGTATATCCTTTTAAAATTATCGTTATCAATTTTTATCGTTATTTTTATTATGTTTGTATATTTATATTTTCATGTTTACCTTAGCATAATGAGTAACTAATTTCCCTAGTGTTTGCTTAGATGTAGAGCCTCTAGTGAAATGGATTGTTATCATTTGTAAAAATTAAAATGTAACTTTAGTATTTTTAACATTGAGCCTAAATAAAAGAACCATTATTATGTATTTGGATATTTAACCCCTGTCAGTCAATTTGTTAGATTAAAATAACGAAAGTTATTTTTATTTATATAAATTAAGCTTCAACATTAAAAGTGATCTAGACGAACTTATGAATAATTTACTAACACTAAATTAGAAATAAAGTTCGGTGGTTTGGGTAATATCACTAGTCATATAATAGTGAAATTGTAAAAAGGGAAACCGTTATGATTTGGGTTTTGGCGAAAGTCAAAATTGGGTTGGGTCGCTGATGTTATGCGAGGTGTATATAAAATAGTTATTAATTTTAGCAGAAAACACTATTAAATACGATACAATTTTACACAAGATATTTATTTATTTATAGAATGGATATACTTAAACCTTGCTACAACACTTATAGGCAGTGTACCTAATCGTAAAGTAGTGTAGTTTTTAGTAAGTCCGGTTCGTTCCACAGGGAAATCTTTAAACAAAGCTCAACGCTATATTAGTTTACTTTTATAAAAATACAAATATATATTTAAGTAATATTATTATTATTATAAAGGGGGGTTTTTACCGTTTAATGACCGGTTTGTCGATTTTAAGACTTTAGTCGCAGTTAAAACCTAATGTAAAATATAAAATAAATACAAGACTTAAATTAAAGCGTAAAGTAAATAACGATAATGAAATTGCGAATAATAAAAGTGCGATAAAATAAACTTGCGATAATTAAAAAGTACGATAATTAAAAGTGCGATTAAATAACAATAAATAAAAGTGCGATAATTAGAAGTGCAATTAAATATAAAATAAAGGAAATTAAATATGAAATAAAAGAATTATGCTTATTTAAACTTCCGTAATCATGATGTTTGACGTGTTGATTTTAGTTTTATGCCCATGGGTTAATTGTCCTTTGTCCTGGATTATTTAATATGTCCGTCTGGTTTTTGTCCATAACAGTCCATCAGTCATAAATATAAATTGCAAGTGTCCTTGTCAAATTATTATTATACCCGAAGTTAAATATTCCAACTAATTGGGGATTCGAATTGTAACAAGGTTTTAATACTTTGTTTAATGAATACACCAGGTTATCGACTTCGTGTAAACCAAGGTTTTACCACTTTGTTAACAATTACACCAATTACCCTTGAATGTAATTTCACCCCTGTTTTGATTATTCTAGTGGCTATTAATCCATTCCCGTGTCCGGTTAAATGAACGATTATTCGTACATATAAATACCCCGCCCATCGTGTCCGATCGAGTGTATATGTTAATTTATAGGGACGCCCAATTGTAAATCTTTATATTAACATTAACAAACTTTCATTTAGTTAAACAAATATAAAGCCCATTAATAGCCCATAGTCTAATTTTCACAAGTGTCGTTCTTTTGTCCAAACCCCAATTATGGTACAAAGCCCAATTACCCAATTTTAGTAATTAGCCCAACATCATGATTACTTCGTTTTAAATAAGCATAATAATAACTTAGCTACGAGACATTAATATAAAAAGGTTGAACATAACTTACAATGATTAAAAATAGCGTAGCGTTACACGGACAGAATTTCGACTTACACCCTTACAACATTCGCTAACATACCCTTATTATTAGAATTATAATTAAAATTAAAATTAAAATATAAATTATATATATATATATATATCGTATAGATAGAGAGATGAGAGAAATAGAATATGAAAAATGATCAGAATTCGGTTTGCTTTATAGCCAGAGTTGATTTTTGGGGCTCCGCGACTCGCGGCAAAATCCTCTTCAAATTCCGCGAGTCGCGGAGTATGTATTTACAGCTCACACCCTTGGAGTTTCTCTGCCGACGGTTTTATAATATATATATATATAATATATATATAATTAATATAATTAATTATATATTATATTATATTTATATACATAGTTAACTTGTAATTTTTAGTCCGTTGCGTCGAGCGTTAAGAGTTGACTCTGGTCCCGGTTCCGGATTTTCGAACGTCCTTGCGTACAATTTAATATCTTGTACTTTGCGTTTTGAATCTTGTACTCTTGTAATTTCGAGACGTTTCTTATCAATAATTGGAACCTTTTTGATTGTCTTTTGTTCTTTTGAGCTTTTTGGTCGTTTGCGTCTTCAATTCGTCGAATCTGTCTTTTGTCTTCACCTTTTATTATTTAAACGAATATCACTTGTAAATAGAACAATTGCAACTAAAAGCTTGTCTTTCTTGAGGAATAATGCTATGAAATATATGTTCGTTTTTAGCATTATCAAATATTCCCACACTTGAGCGTTGCTTGTCCTCAAGCAATATTGTCTTGAAATACTAGAATCACTTCTTTATTCTTCACACTTTGTACATCAGTGATTTCTATACGGCGGTATAAACAATGGTAGTAACGATATGGTTTACAGTCCCACATGACTATAAAAATTTAGATCCATTAAGGAAATTGGATCTTTATGAAAACATTTGATCTTTTGAAATCTAGTTTTTACCCTAGATAAGTTTTCCGGAATAACCCTTTACCGGTGTTTGCAAAATATTTTTGTGGGTTTGGTGGGTTTCAGATTTGAAAATTTTAGCTCAAAACTTATGGTTTTGTGTCACCCACTTGCTAACCTTGTATTAGGAAAGCAACACGTCCAGTTTACTTGTTCCGTATATTACCTTTCGGCAAACTACCGTCCGGTTGTAAGGAAAGCGTTGAACAAGCAACTGTTTAAGGCAATGTCCCGTGACATGCTTTTGATTATGGTCTATAACGTGTCGGACGCAATTACTATCCTTGGTAGGAGCAATAGTAAAGCTAACCCTTATAATTTTTCGGCCTGGCACAAGGTCCTGTCTTTGACCACTATGCAACCACCGTTCTTACGGTTGACACCCGATTTGGTTCAGGTGACCTAATGAATTCCAGGTGAATTCCTAGGATTTTACGTTCAATGGTAATGAACGCATTGAAAATAGGGTTTTCAGAAAACAAATCGGTTTGTATTTTTGATCAAAATATTTTCTCGTTTAAGCTCGAGTTTAGATATCATCGAATTCCATGAGTTTGTAATTCTCAATCTTTAAGGTCAATCTCTAGGATTGAGTAATATCAGTCTTAAAAGCTGATTTTTAATCTTTAAGGAGATTATCCTTTCTGGGGATCTGATTCATTAGTCTTATCCAGCTAATTTGCATGGTGCCCCCCCATTGTACGAGATAAATCCTTCTCATGGTTAGGATAAATCTGACCACTTGGCGACCCTGTTTTATGCTGAGGTCCGTGGATTTCCTGCTGATTTTAGTGATGACTTTTCTAGATTTTTCGTCAACCTACAGCTGGTCTGGACGACAACTTCATGACCTAAATCAAGAAGCGCGTTTCTTTTTCGGAAGACTTTACTTCCTTTTAATGATGGAATTGATTCATCGTGTAGATCCATCTCTTCTTTTCTTTTATCGGGTAAAACAGTTTAGTTTAGTCCAAAGCAAAAGTATTTTCAGTTATTTGTTACAGATATATGTGGCATATGTTTAAAATAACTTGGTAAATTTTTCCACACTTGGCTTTTATTTTCCTTTTTATCGTCCTCTATTCCATTTTAAATGAATTTTAACATTTTAGTTTGTTTCTCAATTTATGTCCTTTCCGAGGTAACAATAATTTCGGTGTTAAAACCTAGTTTTATCGTTCATAAATATGTATAAACATGATTTCAATTCATTTAATTGAAAATTTTGAAAAATTTTACTAGAATTGGGTAGTCAGTATATAAGACTAGGGCTGTTCTTTTTTATCAGAGAGCACTAGATTCTAATACAACTGCTGCTTTACTAGTATTTTTAATGGTAACCAAGTGTTTAATATAAAAATTTTAAAATCCGAAAGAATTTAACCCCTTCCCACACTTAAGATCTTGCAATGCCCTCATTTGCAAGAAATCAGTAACAATTTAAATTATTGAGGGTGATTTGTGTGAAAATGATTAAATTTTACCAAAGTTTCCAAATATATTGACGTTTGTTTGCTGAATGATAAATGGTGCACATCATTTGTTCATTCCGTCTTGTTGTTATTTCACATATATTTTGCATCTTGTCGTCAAAATTAGTTGCTTTTGCTGAACTTAATGCCAGTCTTTGAAAATGCGTTGTTTTACCTTGTTGTGTACATAAGATAAACTGCAAACATATATACATATTTTTGAAGTTTGGTATATTACCCCACATTCAAAAATTATTAAAATCTAAGAATAAAAGTTAGATAATTATAAAAATGATTACAATATTAACAAAAATATTAAATGTATCAATAATTACAAATTACAAAATAAAAAAAAAATAAGTATACTAAGGATGATATTGGTACCAATAGGGGTTCCAGGCATAACCATAAGTGCTATAGAATGCTTCGGCAGGATCATACGTAGGATATGGTGGCTGCATCTCTATAGACCAAGGAGGGAAGACGGGTTTCGGTGTAGGAATATAGTTTCTACTTATATGTTGGCAATGAGCTATGATCTGGTTCTGATGAACTTGCCAATCTTCAAATGCTCTCTGTCTAGCATTTTCGTATTCCTGAGAATCTATAAACCTATGCATTTCTTGCATCTCATTTCCCCCTCCTACATTACCTTGCTGCTGGTTTCTCTCCACCTGTGGATGTCTACCATGGTATCGTACTGCGGCGTTATTTCGCCTCTTCAAAACTTTCGCACCATGGTATACATTTAAACCTATAGTATCGCGGGGTTCCGGCTCTTCTAGTAATAATCCCCCCCGACTTATATCCACACCGAGATATTCACCAATCAAAGTAATAAAAATACCACCTCCTATTATGCTATGTGGTCGCATCTCCCGAACCATAGCTGATAAATAATAACCCACACAATATGGTATACTTACAGCGCTCTGTGGGTCTCGAATACACATATGGTAAAACAAATCCTGTTCATTTACTTTTTCTTTGTTCTTACCCCTTTGTGTAATCGAATTAGCTAAAAACCTATGTATCACTCTTAATTTGGCTCTATCTATATCCAAATAAGAGTAGTTTCCCCCTTTGAAACGGTGATGGCTTGTCATTTGACTCCACACACCGTGTGTATCAAAATTCTCATCTATCTTTCTACCGTTTATTATCAATCCTCTACAATCGGCAGACGCTAACTCCTCAGGCGTATATATACGTAAAGCCTGAGCCATGTCCAGTAAAGACATGTGGCGCATCGAACCGCCTAACAAAAATCTAATAAAAGAACGATCGGTTAAACTAGCTACCCGATCATTCAACTCTATACTACATAACAACTCTTCACACCATACTTTATATACAGGTCTACGTATGGTGAATAAACATATCCAGTCATTAAAAGAAGAATTACCATACCTCTGTACAAGTAATTCCCTAATTGGCCCGGCCAATTCTACAGCTTCTAAGGGTCCCCATTCTATGACCCTCGGTACCTCAACAACCTTAGAATGAAGAGTATGCAAACCCCGTTGATATTTTGGATAATCTATCCAAAGTCTGTCAAATCTCAGGTTCGGGTGCAACTCTTCCAAATGCATATCGGAAAAAGTCATGACTGGATGAGGTACATCCTGCTTGTAGTAGTTATCCACCTCCTGTTGTTCCAAATTCTCAGCAGGAGCATTGCGGGCTTGGGATGAAGATTCACCCCTTTCATTCTGCAAAACACATCAAACACAATTTTTGTGCATCCAAATATGCATTAGTGTCAGCAAAATCATCAATCAAAATAATTACAATGACATTATCAATTTATATCAAACTTAAGCTCATTTTCATATTTTCATCAAATCTACACTTTTTCAAATAAGCATATACGAAAATGTTCGCCAAGTTCATAAGCATTCAACTCAAATAACATGTCAAAATAATCATTACTAGCAATTAAACAAGTCTCAAATGGCATTATCTTTCAAAAATCAAGTTCATGAATTTTAGACTTGAAAAAGTCCACTTTAATTCTCAAAATCATGTTTAGGCTCAAAGTTTGGATCTTTTAACTACCTAAACATGTTACACTACTTAATTTAGCAACAATTCATGACAAAAATCGGCCATAACCTGTTTATATCAAAAAGCCCTAAATTTGCTCAAGAACACAAACCCTAGATTACTCAAAATTTGAAGTTTAAGGCTTCTAATCATGTTAAACAGCATCAATCTAGGTTATACAAGCATAATACATAAACAATTTAAGTCTAATTACACTAAAAAGCATCAAAATCAAATTGGGGAAAAAATAGCTCAAGAACATCAAATTTCGAATTAAATGGTGTTTAGGTGTAGAAATTTACCGTTTTTCTTGAGTAATTCTTAGATAGCATCCTTCTCAACATGATTTTAGCAAAAAATTTGGTGATTAACGGTTAAAAATTGTGATTTTGGGGTGTAATTTTCGGGTTTTTCGGGGTTTTTTCGCTGTTATTTTTCGCAGTGTTTTTGTGTGGGGGAGTGAACTGATCGTGCAGCTCTTTATATTTTTTTTTTCTGATTTTCGGTCCCTCCGCAAGTCGCGGAGATTTCCCTTTCAAACTCCGCGAGTCGCGGAGTTTGCTCTTTTTTTTTTTTTTTTTTTTATATAATCTTTAACTTATAAAACAATTAAGTATTTAATTTTAAAATTTTGTTTCCCTTGTTATTTAGGACGAGGTCGTTTCGGATCGATGTCCTAGTCCGTCATTCGACAAAATTTTAAAATTTGTCTTTTTTTTTTTGTAGCGATTGTTTTAAAAGCTAAGATTTTTGGGTTTTTTAATTTTTTTGGCATACTTTAAATCAATAAGATTAAAAATAATGATAATAAAAGTTCTCGTCCCTCCCTTGGGTAAAGCAATTTCGGTTCAAAGACCTAGTCTTCAACTTACGACGAATTTTAAAAATCATATTCTTAACTTAATGAGATAAAGTAAATTTTTGTTTTTAAATTCACACAACTTAAATATAAAATTCAAAATTAATATTAAAAATTCACACCAAACTCAAAATTTAAAATGCATAAAATTAAAATTTATATTTTAAAAATTAAAAATTCACACCAAACTTAATTTAAAAATTCATATTATAAATTCATACCAAACTTATATTAATTTTTCAAATATTTACAATTTTAAATATATATTTTTATAAAGTTTACAATATTAATTTAAGATTTAAATATTAATTTTAAAAATATGGTAAAAATAAAATTAAAAATCTTTGTGTCTTTTTATCCCACTTTAATCAATCAAATATTATCAAAAATATGCGCCCCTCTTTTCGGTAAAGTAATTTCGGTTCCAAGACCTAATTTAACTCATGACGAATTTTTGAAATATTTTGGGTTGATTGATTAAAGATATTTATACCTTAAGAATAAACGTTAAATTTCGCAGTGATGTAATAAATTTTTGAATGATATCAATAATTTCGGTCGCCAAACCTAATTTTATTCAATACCAATTTAATACTTTTTAGCGAACAAATTAGCGTTTATTATCAAAAGGTTAAAAATAAAAATAAAAATAAAAACTGTACAGACATACCTGTGAAATAGATTTCTTAGTTATATGATCTATCCCATTCATAAGATAGTCGGTTTAATTGGTTTTCCATGGCTACATAGGCGTAACCTCGAGCATTCAGTGTCTTTTCTTCTAAACATATGAACGGTCCGTCTCTGCATAAAGTAACAAATTCGGTATTTGAATAGGTTTGATTATTTGAACATTTACCTCCATGTGACCATTTTCCGCATTTGTGACATCGTTCTAGGTGTCGTGCTCTTCTTTTCGCTGCGGATTTTGATTTTCCTTTACCAAATTGTAACTTATTATCTTCGCATCTGGATTCTTTTCTAACTCCGTCCATTCTTTCTCTGATTACTGATACTAATTCACTCGGTAGTATGTCATTATTACGTTTAGTGATCAAAGCGTGTAGCATTAGACCATGGTTTAGTTCACAGGCAGTCTTCATTTTGTAAAAACCTAAAAAAAATAAAAATTCAGAATGGGGGGAGAAGACTAGTTCTTTAGGGTCTGCTAGGGAAAGACCATACGTGTTCCATTTTCGAGAACTACACGAAAACAGACAATCTAACTCTAACAGAAATACATATTATCCTTTAAAGACTTGATTCTCCCCACACTTAGTTAGCTGTGGTGTCAAAATTGTGATTAACTTCGTTGTCGACTTCCATCGGACTATCTATGTAGTGTTTAACTCTGTGACCATTAACTTTAAATTCAATCCCATTTGAATTTATTAATTCTATCGTTCCGTATGGGAAAACTCTTTTGACTATGAATGGTCCAGACCATCTTGATTTCAATTTTCCAGGAAATAGCTTGAATCGTGAATTGAAAAGAAGAACTCTGTCTCCTTCTTTAAATTCTTTTGAACTTCTGATTCTTTTATCATGCCATTTCTTCGTTCTTTCTTTATAGATTAACGAATTTTCGTATGCTTCATGTCTTAATTCTTCTAATTCGTTTAGTTGACTTAATCGTAGACGTCCGGCTTCATGTAAATCAAGATTACATGTCTTCAAAGCCCAAAATGCTTTGTGTTCAATTTCTACTGGAAGATGACATGCTTTTCCATAAACAAGTCTAAAAGGTGTGGTTCCAATTGGAGTTTTGTAGGCTGTTCTAAAAGCCCAGAGTGCATCCTCCAATTTAATGGACCATTCCTTCGAATTTGATCCTACGGTTTTCTCTAGAATACGTTTTAAAGCTCGGTTGGTATTTTCAACTTGTCCACTTGTTTGTGGATGATATGCGGTGGAGATTTTATGAGTTACTCCATATCTTTTAAGAACTTTCTCAAGTTGATTATTACAAAAATGAGTTCCCCGATCACTTATTAAAGCTTTCGGTGTTCCAAACCTTGCAAAAAGACGTTTTAAAAAGTTGACTACAACTCGTGCATCGTTAGTTGGGAGAGCTTGTGCTTCCGCCCATTTAGATACATAATCAATGGCTACGAGTATATATAGATTATTATGAGATTTTGGAAATGGACCCATAAAGTCAATACCCCAAATGTCAAATACTTCACATACTTGGATGACATTTTGTGGCATTTCATCACGTTGACTTATTTTTCCGGCCCTTTGACAAGCATCACAGGATTTGCAAAGAAGGTGTGCGTCTTTGTAAATTGTAGGCCAATAGAATTCAGCTTCATAAACTTTTCTTGCTGTTAGTTGAGGCCCATAATGCCCTCCTGTTGGTCCTGTGTGACAATGGTTTAAAATTTTACTAGCTTCATCTCCAAATACACATCGGCGTATTATTCCATCGGGACAACTTTTAAACAGATGTGGATCTTCCCAGAAATAGTGTTTTATATCACTGAAGAATTTCTTTCGTCTTTGGTACGATAATCCTTTTTCAAGGAATCCACAAACTAAGTAGTTTGCATAGTCTGCAAACCATGGGATTTCTTTATAATCTATCTTTAATAGATAATCATCAGGAAAGTTGTCTTGTATGGCCGATTCATTCAGAACTTCTAATTCGGGATTTTCAAGACTAGAAAGATGATCAGCGGCGAGATTTTCTGCTCCTCTTTTATCTCGGATTTCAATATCAAACTCTTGTAAGAGTAAGATCCAACGGATTAATCTTGGTTTAGCATCTTGTTTTGAAAATAGGTATCTAAGAGCAGAATGGTCGGTATAGACCACCGTTTTTGCTAGAACGAGATATGATCGAAATTTGTCAAAAGCAAAGACAATAGCAAGGAGTTCTTTTTCAGTAGTTGTATAGTTTGTTTGTGCTCCTTGTAATGTCTTACTAGCATAATATATAGGTTGAAATCGTTTTTCAATCCTTTGTCCTAAAACGGCTCCCATTACAAAATCACTTGCATCGCACATTAGTTCAAATGGTAGATTCCAATTTGGTGTTATCATGATCGGTGCATTAGTGAGTTTTTCTTTAAGAATATTAAAAGATTTGATACACTCATCTGAAAAGATGAATGGCGCATCCTTTTCTAGGAGTTTATTCATAGGAGTGGCAATTTTAGAAAAATCTTTTATGAAACGTCGGTAAAAACCGGCATGCCCTAGAAAACTCCTAACTCCTCTAACATTGGTGGGATGTGGAAGTTTAGCAATTACATCTACTTTAGCTCTATCCACTTCAATTCCTTCTTTTGAAATTTTATGTCCAAGAACGATGACTTCTTTAACCATGAAATGGCATTTCTCCCAATTAAGTACTAGATTTGATTGTTCGCATCTAATTAGCATTCGTTCCAGATTAACTAGACATGATTTAAATGTATCACCGAAGACTGAAAAGTCATCCATGAATACTTCCATGCATTCTTCTATCATGTCATGAAAAATCGCCATCATACACCTTTGAAAGGTTGCAGGGGCGTTACAAAGTCCAAATGGCATGCGTTTGTAAGCAAAAGTACCATAAGGGCACGTGAATGTGGTTTTCTCTTGATCTTCGGGTGCTATTGGAATTTGAAAATATACGGAAAATCCATCTAGAAAACAATAGTAACTATTTCCGGCTAATCTTTCCAACATTTGATCTATGAAAGGTAAGGGAAAGTGATCTTTTCTGGTGGCGTCATTTAATTTTCTATAATCAATACATACACGCCATCCTGTTACAGTCCTAGTAGGAATAAGCTCATTTTTCTCATTTGTAATGACAGTCATGCCACCCTTCTTAGGCACGCATTGAACTAGGCTTACCCATGGACTATCAGAAATTGGATATATCAAACCTGCATCTAGCAGTTTAATAATCTCTTTCTTAACTACATCTTGCATATTAGGATTTAGTCTTCGTTGGCGTTGCACATACGTTTTATGACCTTCTTCCATAAGGATTTTATGTGTGCAATACGAAGGACTTATTCCTTTAATATCATGAATCTTCCATGCAATGGCTGGTTTATGAGCTTTCAACACAGAAATGAGTTGTGATTTCTCATTTTTAGTAAGAGAAGACGATATTATTACAGGTAATTCAGATTCACCATGTAAATAAGCGTATTCCAAATGGTTTGGAAGTGGCTTTAACTCTAATTTCGGAGGTTCTTCTATCGATGATTTATATCGATATCTGTCTTCTTCTTTTAGCATTTGAATTTCTTCTGTTGTTGGTTCATATCCATTAGCTATAAGTGTAGCTAACATTTCAGCTTCATCAATTGGTTCATTACCTTCTCCTAAAGAACATTCTCCTGTTCCTTGTAATTCTTGAAATTCTTCTAATAATTCTGCATGTGCATCTATAGTTTGAATATAATAACATGTATCATCTGCAGATTGTGGTTGTTGCATTGCTCTATCAACTGAAAAGGTAACACTCTCATCCTCTATACTTAGGGTCAATTTCTTACCGAACACGTCTATCATTGCTTTAGCCGTGTTTAAGAATGGTCTTCCTAATATGAGAGGAACTTGAGAATCTTCTTCCATGTCCAAAACAACAAAATCTACTGGAAATACTAAAGTACCAATTTTAACTAGCATGTTCTCCATTATCCCTCTAGGATATTTTATTGATCTATCGGCTAGTTGTATGCTTATTCTGGTTGGTTTCAATTCTCCAAGGTCTAGTTTAGCGTATAGTGAATACGGCATTAGATTTATACTAGCACCTAAGTCTGCCAATGCCTCTATTGAACTAAGACTACCCAGAAAACATGGAATTGTGAAACTTCCTGGATCAGATAGTTTTTCTGGTATCTTATTCAACAGCACTGCTGAACAATTAGCATTCATAGTAACAGCCGAGAGTTCTTCCATTTTCTTTCTATTTGAGATTAGATCTTTCAAGAATTTAGCATATCTTGGCATTCCTGAAATCACATCAATGAAAGGAAGATTTACATTTATCTGTTTAAACATATCCAAGAATTTGGATTGCTCGGCTTCAAGTTTTTCTTTCTTCATTTTACTCGGGTAAGGAAGTGGTGGTTGGTATGGTTTAACATAAGGTTTATCCTTAACTGTGTTATCTTCATTAATCTTTTCAACTACCGGTTCTTTTTCCTTATCTTGATCAGGTTGTGGTTCTTGTGGAGTAGGAATAGTTTCATCAGAAGTTACAGGTATTTCAGGTGGTTTAAGTGTTGTACCACTTCTTGTGGTAATAGCTTTAGCTGTTTCATTCCGGGGGTTAGCATTTGTATCGCTAGGTAGACTTCCCGGTTTTCTTTCACCTATTAACCTTGCTAGGTTACTCACTTCTTGTTCCAGATTTTGAATAGAAGCTTGTTGATTTCTAAATGCTTGAGCATTTTGTTCATTGGTTTGTTTTTGAGATGTGAAAAACTGTGTTTGAGTTTCAACTAGCTTCGTCATCATATCTTCTAAATTCGGCTTTTTATCATCGGTTTGTTGTGGTGGTTTGTTTTGAAAATTAGGTCTTTGCTGATTGTAAGTATTATTGGATACTTGTTGATTGCTAGGACCTTGTTGGTTATTGTATGGAATATTTCGGTTATAATTCTGGTTTTGATTGTAAATCGGTCTTGGCGGTTGATAATTATTCTGATAATTATTTCCAGGCCTTTGGTTTATGTATGAAATATTCTCTCTTTGTTCCATTGTTAATTCAATACTGAGACAATCTTTTGTCAAATGTGGTCCTCCACACTGCTCACAACTAATTCGTATTGAGTGAATATCTTTAGTCATCTTTTCCATTCGTCTCTCCACAGCATCTATCTTTGCGGAAATGGAATCTAAGTCATGGCTAGAATCGGCTCTAGCTGCTTTAGATGATCTAATGATATCTTTTTCTTGGTGCCACTCATGTGAGTGGGAAGCAGTATTATCAATAATTTTGTAAGCATCAGTTTCGGTTTTCTTCATAATAGAACCACCAGCTGCTATATCTATGTCTTTTCTTGTAGTGATGTCGCATCCTTGGTAGAATATTTGTACTATTTGACAGGTGTCTAAACCATGTTGCGGACATCCTCTTAATAACTTTCCATATCTTGTCCACGCCTCATATAGAGTTTCATTTGGTTTCTGTGTGAACGTAACAATTTCTGCTTGAAGTCTTACGGCTTTAGATGCAGGAAAGAATTGTTTAAGAAATTTGTCAATTAAAACATCCCATGTATCAATCGCCCCTTCAGGTAACGATTCCAACCAATCTTTGGCTTCTCCCTTTAAAGTCCAGGGAAATAACATGAGATATATCTGTTCATCCTCCACTTCTCGGATTTTAAATAGTGTGCAGATCCTATTAAAGGTACGTAGATGTTCATTTGGATCTTCCTTCGGCGCACCACTAAATTGGCATTGATTAGTCACCATGTGTAGAATTTGTCCTTTGATTTCATAATCTGGCGCATTAATGTCTGGATGAGTAATTGCGTGACCTTGGCCAGTGCGTTTAGCTCTCATTCGGTCTTCCATACTTAAAGGTTCCAGATTCTCCATAATTGAATTTGTTGAATCGGTATCACTAGATGATTCTGTTTTAATAGTTCGTTCCTCAACAATCTCTGTTTGAATGATTGGTGGCTCCGGAGGAAAGTTTAATGGTTCAGGATCTACGAACCGTTCCTGAATATTCTCCGGATTCTCAATTGTGAGGTTGGGTTCAAAAAATGGATTATCGGAAATTTGAACTGAAGTACTTGGTTGACTGGATGACGATTCTAAAGAAAAATCAACGGCGGTTATATTTGCTAAATGTCTTGATCTAGTTACAGGTGGTGAACGTACAAAAGGTGATGAACGTCTTGCTCGGTGCATTCACTGAATATCCTATTAGTTTTTAAAAGGAAAGAAAAATTATAATAAGTTATCCAATCAATAGACTTTTCTGATTTTGCCCACGTTTCGAATAGCCAAAAGATGCAGCAGAGGGGCAGGATTCGTTTGGTCTCAATATAATTGAGGACTGTTTGGCTCCAATAACCCGGTCCACGTACAAATCCAACTATTACTACGAACCAGAAAATTTTGATGTCTATCAATTTAACCACTCAAAATAAATTTTCGTAATTTTAAGAAATTTAGATAAGAAGTAGAAAAAATTCTAAGTCCTAAAAACTAGAATAGCGAGAAATAAGAGAGAAAAAGAGTTCGTCGCAAAAGGTCGAAAAAGAAAAAAAAAAAATTGGTTGAAAAATAAAAGGTGACGGAAAAATAAAAGAAACTTATAAAAACTTAAAAATACTTTACTAACCTAACCTTATTACTACAACTAACTTAAAATTATAATCGCTAATTGAAATTACTAATTGGAATGATAATTGATACATAGTAAAAGGTCTAAAAATATTAAAGCTTACAAGAAAAACTAAATCCCAAATGGAAATAACTTAAAAAGAAACTAAAACTTAAAAAGGCGTCGCAAAATTCTAAAGCACCTAAATCTTAGTCTAAAGAAAAAGCACTTAAGGAATTCTACGGCAAAGCCTAAAAATCTAGGAGTAAAAATGACTATAGCAAATACTAAGTTTAAAATTAAATATGAGCTAAAAAATACAAATATTACGCTACAACGATTAAAAAGGGACAAAATATAAAAATATACAAAAAGTTGTAAAAATTACAATTTTTATAAAAATATTATTTTTATATTATTATTTTATAAAACTATTAATTTTACAATTTAATAAAACTAATTAATACTAAATACATAAATTAAATAAAAAGTAAAAGTAAAAATAAAACTAATAATAATAATAATAATAATTAGGTTTAAATAATAATAATAATTAATAATAAAACGTAATTAATGCTGGTTTAGGGCTTCCTGTCGCCTGTCAGAAAGGCTCCGCGAGTCGCGGCATTTATTGCATCAAACCCCGCGAGTCGCGGGGTTTCAAAATTCAGCTGACAGGTTTGAATTTTTACGCGTTTTTATATATTTTTTTTTTATTTTCTGTTTTCTGTTTTTTAATAAATAAAAGATTTTAAAATAAAACTTATATTTTTATAAACTAAAATAAAAATAAAGAAACTTATAAAACTTAAATATTTAACAAAATCTTAAAAATACATATATTTTTGTTTTTCTTTTTATATTTTTCGAATATTTAAAACGTATTTTTACAAAAACGAATTTTAATAAAAGTAAACAAAAAAAATCTTTTTTTTTATATTAGCGTTGCGCTTCCGGCTTTTAAGAGTGTTCCCCGGCAGCGGCGCCAAAAATACTTGATGTTATGCGAGGTGTATATAAAATAGTTATTAATTTTAGCAGAAAACACTATTAAATACGATACAATTTTACACAAGATATTTATTTATTTATAGAATGGATATACTTAAACCTTGCTACAACACTTATAGGCAGTGTACCTAATCGTAAAGTAGTGTAGTTTTTAGTAAGTCCGGTTCGTTCCACAGGGAAATCTTTAAACAAAGCTCAACGCTATATTAGTTTACTTTTATAAAAATACAAATATATATTTAAGTAATATTATTATTATAAAGGGGGGTTTTTACCGTTTAATGACCGGTTTGTCGATTTTAAGACTTTAGTCGCAGTTAAAACCTAATGTAAAATATAAAATAAATACAAGACTTAAATTAAAGCGTAAAGTAAATAACGATAATGAAATTGCGAATAATAAAAGTGCGATAAAATAAACTTGCGATAATTAAAAAGTACGATAATTAAAAGTGCGATTAAATAACAATAAATAAAAGTGCGATAATTAGAAGTGCAATTAAATATAAAATAAAGGAAATTAAATATGAAATAAAAGAATTATGCTTATTTAAACTTCCGTAATCATGATGTTTGACGTGTTGATTTTAGTTTTATGCCCATGGGTTAATTGTCCTTTGTCCTGGATTATTTAATATGTCCGTTTGGTTTTTGTCCATAACAGTCCATCAGTCATAAATATAAATTGCAAGTGTCCTTGTCAAATTATTATTATACCCGAAGTTAAATATTCTAACTAATTGGGGATTCGAATTGTAACAAGGTTTTAATACTTTGTTTAATGAATACACCAGGTTATCGACTGCGTGTAAACCAAGGTTTTACCACTTTGTTAACAATTACACCAATTACCCTTGAATGTAATTTCACCCCTGTTTTGATTATTCTAGTGGCTATTAATCCATTCCCGTGTCCGGTTAAATGAACGATTATTCGTACATATAAATACCCCGCCCATCGTGTCCGATCGAGTGTATATGGTAATTTATAGGGACGCCCAATTGTAAATCTTTATATTAACATTAACAAACTTTCATTTAGTTAAACAAATATAAAGCCCATTAATAGCCCATAGTCTAATTTCCACAAGTGTCGTTCTTTTGTCCAAACCCCAATTATGGTACAAAGCTCAATTACCCAATTTTAGTAATTAGCCCAACAACATGATTACTTCGTTTTAAATAAGCATAATAATAACTTAGCTACGAGACATTAATATAAAAAGGTTGAACATAACTTACAATGATTAAAAATAGCGTAGCGTTACACGGACAGAATTTCGACTTACACCCTTACAACATTCGCTAACATACCCTTATTATTAGAATTATAATTAAAATTAAAATTAAAATATAAATTATATATATATATATATATATATATATATATATATATATATATATATATATATATATATATATATATATATATATATATCGTATAGATAGAGAGATGAGAGAAATAGAATATGAAAAATGATCAGAATTCGGTTTGCTTTATAGCCAGAGTTGATTTTTGGGGCTCCGCGACTCGCGGCAAAATCCTCTTCAAATTCCGCGAGTCGCGGAGTATGTATTTACAGCTCACACCCTTGGAGTTTCTCTGCCGACGGTTTTATAATATATATATATAATATATATATAATTAATATAATTAATTATATATTATATTATATTTATATACATAGTTAACTTGTAATTTTTAGTCCGTTGCGTCGAGCGTTAAGAGTTGACTCTGGTCCCGGTTCCGGATTTTCGAACGTCCTTGCGTACAATTTAATATCTTGTACTTTGCGTTTTGAATCTTGTACTCTTGTAATTTCGAGACGTTTCTTATCAATAATTGGAACCTTTTTGATTGTCTTTTGTTCTTTTGAGCTTTTTGGTCGTTTGCGTCTTCAATTCGTCGAATCTGTCTTTTGTCTTCACCTTTTATTATTTAAACGAATATCACTTGTAAATAGAACAATTGCAACTAAAAGCTTGTCTTTCTTGAGGAATAATGCTATGAAATATATGTTCGTTTTTAGCATTATCAGTCGCAATTTAAATACTTGGGGAATAGTAACTATCTAAAATAAGATCCGATGAAAATTAGATTGAATTTAGTTAGTCATAACTTTATATTTATTCGAAAGAAAAATATAAAGTTTTATACTAAAACATTTTAATAGGTCTTAAACTCAAAACAATTCATGGATCTAGAGGTGACACATTTAAGTAAACACTCCCATTTATATATTGCAAATAATTATTATTATTCATTTACGTATTATTATACAACTAAAATATTAAATTATACATCATTATATTTCAGTTCAAATACGTACTGTTTTGTCACATCATTTATAACATACGCGGATCGTGTAGATCATCACACGAAACGCGTACCTTCAAAATTATACGCGGAACGCGTATAAATCTACGCGAAACGCGTAGGTATAAAAATACCACTGTTACGAATTTTATTTAAATTCTAAGTTTTAAATTAAATCTTTTATTATTATCCTAAAGTAATTAATTTATAATTAGTTTAATTATTATAATTTCCTATAAATCATTTTTATTATTCAGTTAATTTAAATAAATTTGTATTATAATTTATTGCTCAAAACAAAATTCTAATCAATTAGTTTTATTAAAAGTTGTTATTTTATCAATTATCATTTAGTAATAAACTTATTTAGATCACAATTAGTATAATTTCAATTAATTCACTTTTAAGTTAATAATTATAAATAATGTATTCGTATAAATTAATAAGTAATATAATTAAGTTAAGATTAAGTTATATTTTATTATTATTATGTAGTATTATAAATTCCTAATCCAAAACCCCCTTTAAATAAGTTTAACTTCAAACACTATTAAAAATAATTTAAACACTGTCTCCCTGTGGAACGAACTGGATTTACCTATAAAACTAAACTATGCGAATAGGACTAGTTGCCTATATGTGTGAAATCAACCTGAATTCATTAAAACACCACATATACAATAAATCAATTCGTGTAACAAAACAATTCAAATCCGTTCATAAATAAAGGTACTGTTTCAACGCATCACTAATGCGTCTCTTCGCCTAAAATTCCCTAAATCGTGAACCCTGACATTCGTGGACCTTAATGGTGTAATTTTGTTGATGATACAAAAGATTGAGGCGATGAATCAGGTATAATATTGGCGATACTGTTATTTTGTTTCATATCTAATCAACTATTTGTTGTGTTGTTTGGATCAGTGAAAAAGAATTCAGGTTTGTTGGATCACTTAAAATTTACAAATTTGGAATCAGGTTAAATATGTTTTTCATCAAAATCAACTACGACTACCGAGAAGAATCGATTTAGGAAAGTTTGATTGGTAATACATCAGTTAGTTTTATCCGATTATGGGTAATATATTACGAAAATTCTTTTTCGTCAAATTGCATATGGGGAATCTGATTACCTTATTAATGGAAGTTTCTGTTACCAAATGATCATATGGATGTCACTTGAGAATTACTTCATGTAAGTGTTCATTTTGACCTATATTTTCCTGATTAAATAATTCAGAGATCTTTATTGATTGTCTTCGTTAAAAAGAAACTAAATATGTTTTTTTCCCCTCAGATGTCGTTTATACTGGATTGCGGAGTGTATATGACGATATGGATTCTACTAGGGTTACATCTGTAGTGACCCGAACTTTTCCATGTTTATATATATTAATTGATATTGATATTTACATGATTAAATGTTTCCAACATGTTAAGCAATCAAACTTGTTAAGACTTGATTAATTGAAATATGTTTCATATAGACAATTGACCACCCAAGTTGACCGGCGATTCACGAACGTTAAAACTTGTAAAAGCGACATGACGATATATATATGGATATACATATGGTTAACATGAGATTATGATAAGTAAGTATCTCCATAAGTATATTAACAATGAGTTATATACATATAAACATGACTACTAACTTAAGGATTTCGAAACGAGACATATATGTAACGATTATCGTTGTAACGACATTTAAATGTATATATATCATATTAAGATATATTAATATATCATAATTTCATGATAATATAATAATTTAACATCTCATTAGATATAATAAACAATGGGTTAACAACATTAATTGAGATCGTTAACTTAAAGGTTTCAAAACAACACTTACATGTAACGACTAACGATGACTTAACGACTCAGTTAAAATGTATATACATGTAGTGTATTTAGATGTATTAAAATACTTTTGGAAGACTTCAAGACATATATCAAAACACTCATACTTAACGAAAATGGTTACAGTTACTTTCCCATTCTTTTCTTTCATCAAGAATTCTAGTCGTATTCTTACCCGTATTATACACAGCTTCAAAACGTACTTACTATGGGTATATACCAATAGGAACTAGCATGGGATTCCACTCTTGATTATGTCATGTATGACTAATCAATTTTAACTTCTACCATGAGCTAGTCAACTAACTAGAACTCCTTTTAACCCCACTCACCACTCACCAATTACCACTCATCATTCACTCCATTTCACTTCCAATTCTCTTTCTAATTCTCTCTCAACACACACACACACTATTATGAACGTATTTTTCCAGTATTTAATCATCATCTTCATCAAAAATCACTTCAAGAATCAAGCTATAATCATCATAGGAAGAACACTTCAAAAATCCCTTCAAGTTTACTAATTTACTTCCAAGCTTTCTAATCCATTCCAAGTAATCATCTAAGATCAAGAAACCTTTGTTATATACAGTAGGTTATCTTTCTTATTCAAGTTAATATTCATATTCAAACTTTGATTCAATTTCTATAACTATAAACTATCTTAATTCGAGTAAAAATCTTACTTGAACTTGTTTTTGTGTCATGATCCTACTTCAAGAACTTTCAAGCCATCCAAGATCCTTTGAAGCTAGATCATTTCTTGTCACTTCCAGTAGGTTTACCTACTAAACTTGAGGTAGTAATGATGTGCATAACATCATTCGATTCATATATATAAAACTATCTTATTCGAAGGTTTAAACTCGTAATCACTAGAACATAGTTTAGTTAATTCTAAACTTGTTCGCAAACAAAAGTTAATCCTTCTAACTTGACTTTTAAAATTAACTAAACACATGTTCTATATCTATATGATATGCTAACTTAATGATTTAAAATCTGGAAACACGAAAAACACCGTAAAACCGGATTTACGCCGTCGTAGTAACACCGCGGGCTGTTTTGGGTTAGTTAATTAAAAACTATGATAAACTTTGTTTTAAAAGTTGTTATTCTGAGAAAATGATTTTTATTATGAACATGAAACTATATCCAAAAATTATGGTTAAACTCAAAGTGGAAGTATGTTTTCTAAAATGGTCATCTAGACGTCGTTCTTTCGACTGAAATGACTACCTTTACAAAAACGACTTGTAACTTATTTTTCCGACAATAAACCTATACTTTTTCTGTTTAGATTCATAAAATAGAGTTCAATATGAAACCATAGCAATTTGATTCACTCAAAACGGATTTAAAATGAAGAAGTTATGGGTAAAACAAGATTGGATAATTTTTCTCATTTTAGCTACGTGAAAATTGGTAACAAATCTATTCCAACCATAACTTAATCAACTTGTATTGTATATTATGTAATCTTGAGATACCATAGACTCGTATACAATGTTTCGACCTATCATGTCGACACATCTATATATATTTCGGAACAACCATAGACACTCTATATGTGAATGTTGGAGTTAGCTATACAGGGTTGAGGTTGATTCCAAAATATATATAGTTTGAGTTGTGATCAATACTGCGATACGTATACACTGGGTCGTGGATTGATTCAAGATAATATTTATCGATTTATTTCTGTACATCTAACTGTGGACAACTAGTTGTAGGTTATTAACGAGGACAGCTGACTTAATAAACTTAAAACATCAAAATATATTAAAAGTGTTGTAAATATATTTTGAACATACTTTGATATATATGTATATATTGTTATAGGTTCGTGAATCAACCAGTGGCCAAGTCTTACTTCCCGACGAAGTAAAAATCTGTGAAAGTGAGTTATAGTCCCACTTTTAAAATCTAATATTTTTGGGATGAGAATACATGCAGGTTTTATAAATGATTTACAAAATAGACACAAGTACGTGAAACTACATTCTATGGTTGAATTATCGAAATCGAATATGCCCCTTTTTATTAAGTCTGGTAATCTAAGAATTAGGGAACAGACACCCTAATTGACGCGAATCCTAAAGATAGATCTATTGGGCCTAACAAACCCCATCCAAAGTACCGGATGCTTTAGTACTTCGAAATTTATATCATATCCGAAGGGTGTCCCGGAATGATGGGGAAATTCTTATATATGCATCTTGTTAATGTCGGTTACCAGGTGTTCACCATATGAATAATTTTTATCTCTATGTATGGGATGTGTATTGAAATATGAAATCTTGTGGTCTAATGTTACGATTTGATATATATAGGTTAAACCTACAACTCACCAACATTTTTGTTGACGTTTTAAGCATGTTTATTCTCAGGTGATTATTAAGAGCTTCCGCTGTCGCATACTTAAATAAGGACGAGATTTGGAGTCCATGCTTGTATGATATTGTGTAAAAACTGCATTCAAGAAACTTATTTTGTTGTAACATATTTGTATTGTAAACCATTATGTAATGGTCGTGTGTAAACAGGATATTTTAGATTATCATTATTTGATAATCTACGTAAAGCTTTTTAAACCTTTATTGATGAAATAAAGGTTATGGTTTGTTTTAAAATGAATGCAGTCTTTGAAAAACGTCTCATATAGAGGTCAAAACCTCGCAACGAAATCAATTAATATGGAACGTTTTTAACCAATAAGAATGGGACATTTCAGTTAGTATCCGAGCGTTGGTCTTATAGAACCAGAATTTTGCATTAGTGTGTCTTATCGAGTTTGTTAGGATGCATTAGTGAGTCTGGACTTCGACCGTGTTTACTTGAAAAATGATTGCTTAACAAATTTTGTTGGAAACTATATATTTTTAACATGTGAATATTATGTGATATATTAATCTCTTAACGCGTTTGATATTATGTGATAGATGTCTACCTCTAGAACAAGTCCCATTGACTCACCTAATAATAATGAAGAGTCAAATATAAATTGGAATGATTCGTGGACTGATTCACAAGTTCCCGAAGAGGAACCGGAAGAAGAGTCGGAACCGGAAGAAGAATCGGAACCGGAAGAAGAATCGGAACCGGATGAAGAAATAGAACCGGTGGGGGAAATAATAAAACGGTTAAGTAAAAGAAAATTCTCAACCAACCGACCAAGTTTAATTATGGTCAATGGTGTTTCCGCCAAGGAAGCAAAATATTGGGAGGATTACCAATTCTCCGATGAATCGGATTCCGACGAGAATTCCGATGATGTTATAGAAATTACCCCAACTGAATTTAAAAAGGCAAAAGAAAATAATAAGGGAAAGGGCATAAAAATAGAGAAATCTAATTCCAACCCCGATGAACTTTATATGTATCGTCAACCCCTGAAGTCCTTAAGTTGTAACAATGACCCGGGAACCTCTAAACCACCAGGTTTTTCTAAACCAATGTGGAAAACGACGGCTCGTATTAGGGGAACATCATATATCCCTAGAAACTTGGCAAAACGAACCAAAACCGAAGAAGAAGAAACAAGCGAGTCGGAATAAGATAGTTGTATTCGTGTGGTGTAATATATGTAATATAATGTGCTTATGCTTTATGATATATGTAAAAATTGCTTGTATTAATAAGTATTTTTTTTTATGAATCTAACTCTTGTTCTATTTTACAGTATAAAAACACAAAATGGATAGACAACCCAATATTTTAAGAGACCTACCCGGAGACATGATTGATGAAATCTTGTCTAGAGTCGGTCAGAATTCTTCGGCACAACTATTTAAGGCGAGATCAGTTTGTAAGACATTCGAAGAACGTTCCAAGAATGCCTTGATTTATAAAAGGCTTTCGTTTGAAAGATGGGGGATATCACATTGGGAAATCTATAAGTTACGATGTGTTTACTTTGACGCATATATTGCGGGGAACCCAAATGCTATTTTACGCAATGGGTTAAGAAATTATTTTGACTCAATATATCCGAATATTGGACTTCGTGATTTAGAAAAAGCGGCTAACATGCAACATAAAGAAGCATGTTATGCTTACGGATTAGTAATGTTCACTTCTCACCAAAGTGAGAACAAGAACATCGGGCTACAACTATTAAACAAAACATTCCCACAAGTGACGGAGTCGGTAATTGGGGTAAGAAATGTGGTTTTTAGATTGTTACGGGACTGTTGGACATTACGTAACCCTCGCCCCTTTGACGACGTTACAACACGCTATCTTATCAATGGCCATAACGGTTATGTTCCACAAGACCAAGGATGGGAAGTAATCCTAGTAAAACCAGAATGCATGACTTGTTTCTGGACCTATGAATTACGTGTCTTTAGTGCCTTTGCTGAACGACTTGTGTACTAGCTAGAATTATCTTCACAACCATCTTGTATCAAATTTATTGTGTGCTATATTTCATGCTATATGTAAAATAAGCGGTATTGTAAGTTTGTAAAATATTGTGTAAAAGTTTGAACGCGAAATATTATTATAATCAGTTTTTCATATAGAATTGTAGTAGTTGAATTGTATATTAGCTACTAAGTATGAACTTAACGGGTAGGTACTACCCGAATTTAAACTTATAAAACGCTAATATGAAGAAAAAGCGTTTATAAATGAGTTCATATTATGCTACGAAATACTATTAACTACTCTTAATATTCTGTATGATTAACTTGTTCCATTTGACTATTTTGAAGGAAATGGCACCGACTACTCGACACACCGTGAATATGAATGAAGAGGAATTCCGTACTTTTCTAGCTTCAAACATAGCCGCAGTACAGGCTGCGCTACATACCAACAATAACCTTGGATCTAGCAGTACAGGAAATCGTGTAGGATGCACCTACAAAGAATTCACTGCCTGCAAACCTTTGGAATTTGATGGAACCGAAGGACCGATCGGATTGAAACGGTGGACCGAGAAGGTTGAATCGGTGTTTGCCATAAGTAAGTGTACTAAAGAGGACAAAGTGAAGTACGCTACGCATACCTTCACAGGTTCTGCGTTAACATGGTGGAATACCTATCTAGAGCAAGTGGGATAAGACGTTGCGTACGCACTACCATGGTCAGCATTCAAGCACTTGATGAACGAGAAGTACCGTCCCAGAACCGAGGTCAATAAGCTCAAGACAGAACTTAGAGGGTTACGAACCCAAGGATTTGATATTACCACGTACGAAAGACGATTCACAGAATTGTGCCTATTGTGTCCGGGAGCATTCGAAGATGAGGAAGAGAAGATCGACGCGTTTGTGAAAGGATTACCGGAAAGAATCCAAGAAGATATAAGTTCACACGAGCCCGCCTCCATACAACAGGCATGTAGAATGGCTCATAAACTAGTGAACCAGATTGAAGAAAGAATTAAAGAACATACTGCTGAAGAGGCCAATGTGAAGCAAGTCAAAAGAAAGTGGGAGGAAAACGGTGATAAGAATCACCAATACAACAACAACAGCAATTACAACAATAATCGCAACAATTATCCCAACAATCGCAACATCAATCGCAACTACAACAAACGGCCCAACAACAACAACAACAACAACAACAACAACAACAGCAGCAACTACAACAATCATCCCAACAACAATAATAACAGCAACAACAACAACAATCAGAAGCAGCTATGCCAAAGGTGTGAAAAGTATCACTCGGGGTTCTGCACCAAATTTTGCAACAAGTGTAAAAGAAATGGTCATAGCACGGCGAAGTGTGAGGTCTACGGACCAGGGGTTAATAGAACGAAAGGAACAAATGGTGTCGGAACGAGTAATGGCGGAGCAAGTAGTGTCGGAGCAAGTTATGCCAATGTAGTTTGTTATAAATGTGGAAAACTGGGCCACATTATTACAAATTGCCCGAACCAGGAGAACATGAATGGACAAGGCCGCGGAAGAGTTTTCAATATTAATGCGGCAGAGGCACAGGAAGACCCGGAGCTTGTTACGGGTACGTTTCTTATTGACAATAAATCTGCTTACGTTTTATTTGATTCGGGTGCGGATAGAAGCTATATGAGTAGAGATTTTTGTGCTAAATTAAGTTGTCCATTGACGCCTTTGGATAGTAAATTTTTACTCGAATTAGCAAATGGTAAATTAATTTCAGCAGATAATATATGTCGGAATCGAGAAATTAAACTGGTTAGCGAAACATTTAAGATTGATTTGATACCAGTAGAGTTAGGGAGTTTTGATGTGATAATCGGTATGGACTGGTTGAAAGAAGTGAAAGCAGAGATCGTTTGTTACAAAAATGAAATTCGCATTATACGAGAAAAAGGAAAACCCTTAATAGTGTACGGAAAAAAGGGCAACACGAAGCTACATCTTATTAGTAATTTGAAGGCACAAAAACTAATAAGAAAAGGTTGCTATGCTGTTCTAGCACACGTCGAAAAAGTACAAACTGAAGAAAAGAGCATCAATGATGTTCCCATTGCAAAAGAATTTCTCGATGTATTTCCGAAAGAATTACCGGGATTACCCCCACATCGATCCGTTGAATTTCAAATAGATCTTGTACCAGGAGCTGCACCAATAGCTCGTGCTCCTTACAGACTCGCACCCAGCGAGATGAAAGAACTACAAAGCCAATTACAAGAACTTTTAGAGCGTGGTTTCATTCGACCAAGCACATCACCGTGGGGAGCTCCTGTTTTGTTTGTCAAGAAGAAAGATGGTACATTCAGGTTGTGTATCGACTACCGAGAGTTGAACAAACTTACCATCAAGAACCGCTACCCACTACCGAGAATCGATGACTTATTTGATCAACTACAAGGCTCATCTGTTTATTCAAAGATTGACTTACGTTCCGGGTATCATCAAATGCGGGTGAAAGAAGATGATATTCCAAAGACTGCTTTCAGAACACGTTACGGTCATTATGAGTTTATGGTCATGCCGTTTGGTTTAACTAATGCACCAGCTGTGTTCATGGACCTTATGAACCGAGTGTGTGGACCATACCTTGACAAGTTTGTCATTGTTTTCATTGATGACATACTTATTTACTCAAAGAATGACCAAGAACACGGTGAACATTTGAGAAAGGTGTTAGAAGTATTGAGGAAGGAAGAATTGTACGCTAAGTTTTCAAAGTGTGCATTTTGGTTGGAAGAAGTTCAATTCCTCGGTCACATAGTGAACAAAGAAGGTATTAAGGTGGATCCGACAAAGATAAAAATTGTTGAAAAGTGGGAAACCCCGAAAACTCCGAAACACATACGCCAGTTTTTAGGACTAGCTGGTTACTACAGAAGGTTCATCCAAGACTTTTCCAGAATAGCAAAACCCTTGACTGCATTAACGCATAAAGGGAAGAAATTTGAATGGAATGATGAACAAGAGAAAGCGTTTCAGTTATTGAAGAAAAAGCTAACTACGGCACCTATATTGTCATTGCCTGAAGGGAATGATGATTTTGTGATTTATTGTGATGCATCAAACCAAGGTCTCGGTTGGTATTAATGCAACGAACGAAGGTGATTGCTTATGCGTCTAGACAATTGAAGATTCAAGAACAAAATTATACGACGCATGATTTGGAATTAGGCGCGGTTGTTTTTGCATTAAAGACTTGGAGGCACTACTTATATGGGGTCAAAAGTATTATATATACCGACCACAAAAGTCTTCAACACATATTTAATCAGAAACAACTGAATATGAGGCAGCGTAGGTGGATTGAATTATTGAATGATTACGACTTTGAGATTCGTTACCACCCGGGGAAGGCAAATGTGGTAGCCGATGCCTTGAGCAGGAAGGACAGAGAACCCATTGGAGTAAAATCTATGAATATAATGATTCATAATAACATTACTACTCAAATAAAGGAGGCGCAACAAGGAGTTTTAAAAGAGGGAAATTTAAAGGATGAAATACCCAAAGGATCGGAGAAGCATCTTAATATTCGGGAAGACGGAACCCGGTATAGGGCTGAAAGGATTTGGGTACCAAAATTTGGAGATATGAGAGAAATGGTACTTAGAGAAGCTCATAAAACCAGATACTCAATACATCCTGGAACGGGGAAGATGTACAAGGATCTCAAGAAACATTTTTGGTGGCCGGGTATGAAAGCCGATGTTGCTAAATACGTAGGAGAATGTTTGACGTGTTCTATGGTTAAAGCTGAGCATCAGAAACCATCAGGTCTACTTCAACAACCCGAAATCCCAGAATGGAAATGGGAAAACATTACCATGGATTTCATCACTAAATTGCCAAGGACTGCAAGTGGTTTTGATACTATTTGGGTAATAGTTGATCGTCTCACCAAATCAGCACACTTCCTACCAATAAAAGAAGATGACAAGATGGAGAAGTTAGCACGACTGTATTTGAAGGAAGTCGTCTCCAGACATGGAATACCAATCTCTATTATCTCTGATAGGGATGGCAGATTTATTTCAAGATTCTGGCAGACATTACAGCAAGCATTAGGAACTCGTCTAGACATGAGTACTGCCTATCATCCACAAACTGATGGGCAGAGCGAAAGGACAATACAAACGCTTGAAGACATGCTACGAGCATGTGTTATTGATTTCGGAAACAGTTGGGATCGACATCTACCGTTAGCAGAATTTTCCTACAACAATAGCTACCATTCAAGCATTGAGATGGCGCCGTTTGAAGCACTTTATGGTAGAAAGTGCAGGTCTCCGATTTGTTGGAGTGAAGTGGGGGATAGACAGATTACGGGTCTGGAGATTATACAAGAAACTACCGAGAAGATCATCCAAATTCAACAACGGTTGAAAACCGCCCAAAGTCGACAAAAGAGCTACGCTGACATTAAAAGAAAAGATATAGAATTTGAAATTGGAGAGATGGTCATGCTTAAAGTTGCACCTTGGAAAGGCGTTGTTCGATTTGGTAAACGAGGGAAATTAAATCCAAGGTATATTGGACCATTGAAGATTATTGATCGTGTCGGACCAGTAGCTTACCGACTTGGGTTACCTCAACAACTCGTGGCTGTACATAACACTTTCCACGTCTCGAATTTGAAGAAATGTTTTGCTAAAGAAGATCTCACTATTCCGTTAGATGAAATCCAAATCAACAAAAAACTTCAATTCATCGAAGAACCCGTCGAAATAATGGATCGTGAGGTTAAAAGACTTAAACAAAACAAGATACCAATTGTTAAGGTTCGATGGAATGCTCGTAGAGGACCCGAGTTCACCTGGGAGCGTGAAGATCAGATGAAGAAGAAATACCCGCATCTATTTCTAGAAGATTCGTCAACACCTTCAACAGCTTAAAATTTCGGGACGAAATTTATTTAACGGGTAGGTACTGTAGTGACCCGAACTTTTTCATGTTTATATATATTAATTGAGATTGATATTTACATATTAAATGTTTCCAACATGTTAAGCAATCAAACTTGTTAAGACTTGATTAATTGAAATATGTTTCATATAGACAATTGACCACCCAAGTTGACCGGCGATTCACGAACGTTAAAACTTGTAAAAACGACATGACGATATATATATGGATATACATATGGTTAACATGAGATTATGATAAGTAAGTATCTCCATAAGTATATTAACAATGAGTTATATACATATAAACATGACTACTAACTTAAGGATTTCGAAACGAGACATATATGTAACGATTATCGTTGTAACGACATTTAAATGTATATATATCATATTAAGATATATTAATATATCATAATATCATGATAATATAATAATTTAACATCTCATTAGATATAATAAACAATGGGTTAACAACATTAATTGAGATCGTTAACTTAAAGGTTTCAAAACAACACTTACATGTAACGACTAACGATGACTTAACGACTCAGTTAAAATGTATATACATGTAGTGTATTTAGATGTATTAAAATACTTTTGGAAGACTTCAAGACATATATCAAAACACTCATACTTAACGAAAATGGTTACAGTTACTTTCCCATTCTTTTCTTTCATCAAGAATTCTAGTCGTATTCTTATCCGTATTATACACAGCTTCAAAACGTACTTACTATGGGTATATACCAATAGGAACTAGCATGGGATTCCACTCTTGATTATGTCATGTATGACTAATCAATTTTAACTTCTACCATGAGCTAGTCAACTAACTAGAACTCCTTTTAACCCCACTCACCACTCACCAATTACCACTCATCATTCACTCCATTTCACTTCCAATTCTCTTTCTAATTCTCTCTCAACACACACACACTATTATGAACTTATTTTTCCAGTAGTTAATCATCATCTTCATCAAAAATCACTTCAAGAATCAAGCTATAATCATCATAGGAAGAACACTTCAAGAACACTTCAAAAATCCCTTCAAGTTTACTAATTTACTTCCAAGCTTTCTAATCCATTCCAAGTAATCATCTAAGATCAAGAAACCTTTGTTATATACAGTAGGTTATCTTTCTTATTCAAGTTAATATTCATATTCAAACTTTGATTCAATTTCTATAACTATAAACTATCTTAATTCGAGTAAAAATCTTACTTGAACTTGTTTTTGTGTCATGATCCTACTTCAAGAACTTTCAAGCCATCCAAGATCCTTTGAAGCTAGATCATTTCTTGTCACTTCCAGTAGGTTTACCTACTAAACTTGAGGTAGTAATGATGTTCATAACATTATTCGATTCATATATATAAAACTATCTTATTCGAAGGTTTAAACTCGTAATCACTAGAACATAGTTTAGTTAATTCTAAACTTGTTCGCAAACAAAAGTTAATCCTTCTAACTTGACTTTTAAAATTAACTAAACACATGTTCTATATCTATATGATATGCTAACTTAATGATTTAAAACCTGGAAACACGAAAAACACCGTAAAACCGGATTTACGCCGTCGTAGTAACACCGCGGGCTGTTTTGGGTTAGTTAATTAAAAACTATGATAAACTTTGATTTAAAAGTTGTTATTCTGAGAAAATGATTTTTATTATGAACATGAAACTATATCCAAAAATTATGGTTAAACTCAAAGTGGAAGTATGTTTTCTAAAATGGTTATCTAGACGTCGTTCTTTCGACTGAAATGACTACCTTTACAAAAACGACTTGTAACTTATTTTTCCGACTATAAACGTTTACTTTTTTTGTTTAGATTCATAAAATAGAGTTCAATATGAAACCATAGCAATTTGATTCACTCAAAACGGATTTAAAATGAAGAAGTTATGGGTAAAACAAGATTGGATAATTTTTCTCATTTTAGCTACGTGAAAATTGGTAACAAATCTATTCCAACCATAACTTAATCAACTTGTATTGTATATTATGTAATCTTGAGATACCATAGACACGTATACAATGTTTCGACCTATCATGTCGACACATCTATATATATTTCGGAACAACCATAGACACTCTATATGTGAATGTTGGAGTTAGCTATACAGGGTTGACGTTGATTCCAAAATATATATAGTTTGAGTTGTGATCAATACTGAGATACGTATACACTGGGTCGTGGATTGATTCAAGATAATATTTATCGATTTATTTCTGTACATCTAACTGTGGACAACTAGTTGTAGGTTATTAACGAGGACAGCTGACTTAATAAACTTAAAACATCAAAATATATTAAAAGTGTTGTAAATATATTTTGAACATACTTTGATATATATGTATATATTGTTATAGGTTCGTGAATCAACCAGTGGCCAAGTCTTACTTCCCGACGAAGTAAAAATCTGTGAAAGTGAGTTATAGTCCCACTTTTAAAATCTAATATTTTTGGGATGAGAATACATGCAGGTTTTATAAATGATTTACAAAATAGACACAAGTACGTGAAACTACATTCTATGGTTGAATTATCGAAATCGAATATGCCCCTTTTTATTAAGTCTGGTAATCTAAGAATTAGGGAACAGACACCCTAATTGACGCGAATCCTAAAGATAGATCTATTGGGCCTAACAAACCCCATCCAAAGTACCGGATGCTTTAGTACTTCGAAATTTATATCATATCCGAAGGGTGTCCCGGAATGATGGGGATATTCTTATATATGCATCTTGTTAATGTCGGTTACCAGGTGTTCACCATATGAATGATTTTTATCTCTATGTTTGGGATGTGTATTGAAATATGAAATCTTGTGGTCTATTGTTACGATTTGATATATATAGGTTAAACCTATAACTCACCAACATTTTTGTTGACGTTTTAAGCATGTTTATTCTCAGGTGATTATTAAGAGCTTCCGCTGTCGCATACTTAAATAAGGACGAGATTTGGAGTCCATGCTTGTATGATATTGTGTAAAAACTGCATTCAAGAAACTTATTTTGTTGTAACATATTTGTATTGTAAACCATTATGTAATGGTCGTGTGTAAACAGGATATTTTAGATTATCATTATTTGATAATATACGTAAAGCTTTTTAAACCTTTATTGATGAAATACAGGTTATGGTTTGTTTTAAAATGAATGCAGTCTTTGAAAAACGTCTCATATAGAGGTCAAAACCTCGCAACGAAATCAATTAATATGGAACGTTTTTAACCAATAAGAACGGGACATTTCAACATCGTTTCTCATCTGAGCCAAATTCATTGGCATTATCGAAAGGTGATGTCCAATCTACGTGATTTACTATTTATGAATTGCAGAGTTGAATACATTAGCCTGAATTTCAGTACTAATTTAGCTATCATTATACTTTTATATGTCAATCTTATTCAACCGAATTGGCAAGTCGAGCGATTAAATATGTAATATACCATATGTTCATTAAGTGACCAATTAAATTTTAATTACATTAAAGAACATCTATTTACAGAGACATGTGTAAATTTTTTATGTAATCCATAAATTACTTGTCGTCAATAGCTTTGCCATAGATAGGGATTGCAGGGAGTCTTTTATTTTATTGCTCAGTCGTATTTATTACCAAATATCCTAGATTATATATCTAAAAGCTTATGTTTTCAGGTCATGTTAATAAATCAAGAAGTCAACTCCCAGATATTGTTTGTGTTATCCATGCATGTTCTTTTTGTCTCTCCTAGCTAAATATGATAATTTCAGCCATGTACATAATAATGGGTCGATTTGGCCGAGCTAGGTTTCATCTCTAATGTTTAAAAGAAAAAATTATCTTTATAAGAAACATGTGAATTGGGCTTCAAGATTTTTAAGCCTCAAAGCCTGTCTAAATGACCGGATAACACTAGATTCTTATTGAACAAAGGTAACGTTTGTGGTCTTATTTAACACACTTGTTATCTATAATATTTAGTTATTGGGACAAATGTGCTTTACCCCACCTAACATGTCCGTGTTAACCAGTACCTTAATTTCTTTAGTGTTGACTCATAGTCAATGATAGTACGTTTGGTTTTTTGTTTATATTTGTTCGTTTTTGTTCTGCATGTTTTTCATGAAGGAAAGATATCTAAAACTTCTGCCATGAGAAGCTTAAGTAACGGTCAGCAGTCTTATGGAGACCACATTCCGTCGAAATTTGGCCAACAATTTCAAGAAAAAGACTTCTCAAGTCTTTGTGGTGCTATAATCGTACGCATCGCTACACATCCAAATGCCATGAAGGTCCGCACATGTACGTTTCGTTTTATTTATCTTTATGTGCCCCATAATATTGACTAATTGTCATCTCATTGTATTACAACTTGGATATCGGTCAAAAGCAATCTCATCGTATCATTTTATTTTCATTCATTTATAAATAAACTATAATTATAAAATAATTGTTGTTTTTTAATTTTTTTTATAGGTACTTTGAGGGTCAATTCACTCTCATCTTCGAAGTTGACTTCGAGAATGATCTAGAACCTCCACAACTCAAAATTAACGAAGCATGTGAGAATGTAAGATTTAATAATTACGAGTACTAAAAATTAACTTTTTTACATTTAATGTTTCCTGTTATGTTAATCGGTAGAAAAACATTTACTGTACTGATGTAGTGTCGTTGCTTGAACTATATATTAAGTATAGGTCAGACCTTCCTCATCTTCTGTTACCGGCGAGCATGTATGATGCTGAAACCAATGGAGACTGATGATATTGAAGTTGATCCCAGCGGTGAGTTGGGATTTTTTTTAATCATCTCTATCGAAGTTTGTATGTATTTTTTTAATAATATTGTAAGTAAATAATTTGTTAAAAAATCTAGGTATATATACCAGGTTCTTTTTTACTTCATTTCAAGTTCCTTTTTTTTCCTGATTTTACTACATTTGCCTTTATGAGATAAAATACAAACCCACTTAAACCCAATTCATAAGTAAGCCGTCTCAATTTTCCAAGTTACTCTCTTTTGTTTAAATTTTATAACTTTAATCGATGACTCTAATATCAGTGTTAACGCTACTATGCTCATTTGTTAAAATTTTATTACTTTATTTTATTTAAAGTTGCCATCTACGTTTCTTCCTTATCAGCAGGTAATAGCTGTTCTACATGATGTTAGAAGGTTGTTCAAGGATGGAAACCCAAAATCTCAAATGGCTACGCTAAAGGATGGTAACAGACAAACAGTTCTCAGTCGGATGCAATTTTAGCTGTATGTGTATTTATATCACTGCACCGGCGTTATGTGATACTACCACGAAAGTCACCGCAAACATTTTTTTTTCCATTTGTATATGCTTGTCTTTTATGTTTTATGATAACTTGATAGGTGCTCTTGATGCTTCAATATATACAGGTAATCCGAGTTCTGAAATGCATGTGGTTGATGGCTGTGAACAGTCTGTCATAAACTATACTACCCTTTTAGCCAACACTTCTGAAATGCATGTGGCTGCTCGTGATGCTTCAATCTATATAGGTGATCCGAGTTCTGAATTTAATGTTATGTGAAGCTTTTTAATTAGTTGATTCTTGTGACGCAAAATCTGACTATAGGCCTTGACAACATAACACCTTTTAACAGATTTGATCTCAATTTCTTAACTACAAATAGCCCTTTAGGAGGTGTTTGGCTAGGAATTTATTTGCCTAAGTAATATGCTTACTGGAAATTTACCAAATCAGACTTGAATATTTATGCCAGTAAGCTCAACTTGGTAAAATGGTAACCCATTAAAAATGAGAGTGAGTTTTTCCATATTTCAATATGTTGTGGGTCTTTAAATAAGCTACAACATGGAATGTGATATGTGTAGTGACCCGAACTTTTTCATGATTATATATTAATTGGAAACTATATTTGCATGATTAAATGTTTCCAACATGTTAAGCAATCAAACTTATTAAGACTTGATTATTTAAAATTAGTTTCATGTAGACAATTGACCACCCAAGTTGACCGGCGATTCACGAACGTTAAAACTTGTAAAAATGACATGACAATATATATATGGATATACATATAGTTAACATGAGATTATGATAAGTAAGTATCTCCATATGTATATTAACAATGAGTTATATACATAAAAATGAGACTACTAAGTTAAGAAACTCGAAACGATATATATAACGATTATCGTTATTACAACGTCTTACTAAATACATATGTATCATATTAAGATATTGTTACACTATATTTAAAATGATAAAATGATAATTATATATATCATTAAGTATGTTAACAATGAACTACATATGTAAAACAAGACTACTAACTTAAGAATTTTGAATCGAGGCATATATATAACGATTATCGTTTTAACGACATTTTAATGTATATATATCATATTAAGATATATTCATACATCATAATATCATGATAATGTAATAATTTAACATCTCATTAGATATAATAAACAATGGGTTAACAACATTAAATGAGATCGTTAACTTAAAGGTTTCAAAACAACACTTACATGTAACGACTAACGATGACTTAATGACTCAGTTAAAATGTATATACATGTAGTGTATTTAGATGTATTAGTACCCTTTTGAAAGACTTCAAGACACATATTAAAGTACTTCTACTTAACAAAAATGCTTACAATTGCATTCTCATTTATTTTCATCAACAATTCTACTCGTATGCAACCGTATTCGTACTCGTACAATACCCAGCTCCTAGACGTATATACTATTGGTATATACACATAATAATTCAGCTCTTAGCAGCCCTAGATAGTCAACAAACATGTGGAACCAACAATTAGACAACTAGCATGACTTATGAGCAAGGAAACAAAAACAAGAACTCCTTTTAACCCCACTCACCTTCACCACTCACCACCTACTACATTTCACTTCCAATTTTCTTCCCAATTCTCTCTCAAAACACACACACTCTTCCATGAACGTCTAAGTTACCATTTTTCTAGCAAAAATCATCAAATGCAAGCTTTGGTTATTGTAGTGACCCGAACTTTTCCATGTTTATATATATTAATTGAGATTGATATTTACATGATTAAATGTTTCCAACATATTAAGCAATCAAACTTGTTAAGACTTGATTAATTGAAATATGTTTCATATAGACAATTGACCACCCAAGTTGACCGGCGATTCACGAACGTTAAAACTTGTAAAAACGACATGACGATATATATATGGATATACATATGGTTAACATGAGATTATGATAAGTAAGTATCTCCATAAGTATATTAACAATGAGTTATATACATATAAACAAGACTACTAACTTAAGGATTTCGAAACGAGATATATATGTAACGATTATCGTTGTAACGACATTTAAATGTATATATATCATATTAAGATATATTAATATATCATAATATCATGATAATATAATAATTTAACATCTCATTAGATATAATAAACAATGGGTTAACAACATTAATTGAGATCATTAACTTAAAGGTTTCAAAACAACACTTACATGTAACGACTAACGATGACTTAACGACTCAGTTAAAATGTATATACATGTAGTGTATTTAGATGTATTAAAATACTTTTGGAAGACTTCAAGACATATATCAAAACACTCATACTTAACAAAAATGGTTACAGTTACTTTCCCATTCTTTTCTTTCATCAAGAATTCTAGTCGTATTCTTACCCGTATTATACACAGCTTCAAAATGTACTTACTATGGGTATATACCAATAGGAACTAGCATGGGATTCCACTCTTGATTATGTCATGTATGACTAATCAATTTTAACTTCTACCATGAGCTAGTCAACTAACTAGAACTCCTTTTAACCCCACTCACCACTCACCAATTACCACTCATCATTCACTCCATTTCACTTCCAATTCTCTTTCTAATTCTCTCTCAACACACACACACACTATTATGAACGTATTTTTCCAGTAGTTAATCATCATCGGCATCAAAAATCACTTCAAGAATCAAGCTATAATCATCATAGGAAGAACACTTCAAGAACACTTCAAAAATCTCTTCAAGTTTACTAATTTACTTCCAAGCTTTCTAATCCATTCCAAGTAATCATCTAAGATCAAGAAACCTTTGTTATATACAGTAGGTTATCTTTCTTATTCAAAAACGAAATGACTACCTTTACAAAAATGACTTGTAACTTATTTTTCCGACTATAAACCTATACTTTTTCTGTTTAGATTCATAAAATAGAGTTCAATATGAAACCATAGCAATTTGATTCACTCAAAACGGATTTAAAATGAAGAAGTTATGGGTAAAACAAGATTGGATAATTTTTCTCATTTTAGCTACGTGAAAATTGGTAACAAATCTATTCCAACCATAACTTAATCAACTTGTATTGTATATTATGTAATCTTGAGATACCATAGACACGTATACAATGTTTCGACCTATCATGTCGACACATCTATATATATTTCGGAACAACCATAGACACTCTATATGTGAATGTTGGAGTTTGCTATACAGGGTTGAGGTTGATTTCAAAATATATATAGTTTGAGTTGTGATCAATACTAAGATACGTATACACTGGGTCGTGGATTGATTCAAGATAATATTTATCGATTTATTTCTGTACATCTAACCGTGGACAACTAGTTGTAGGTTACTAACGAGGACAGCTGACTTAATAAACTTAAAACATCAAAATATATTAAAAGTGTTGTAAATATATTTTGAACATACTTTAATATATATGTATATATTGTTATAGGTTCGTGAATCAACAGTGGCCAAGTCTTACTTCTCGACGAAGTAAAAATCTGTGAAAGTGAGTTATAGTCCCACTTTTAAAATCTAATATTTTTGGGATGAGAATACATGCAGGTTTTATAAATGATTTACAAAATAGACACAAGTACGTGAAACTACATTCTATGGTTGAATTATCGAAATCGAATATGCCCCTTTTTATTAAGTCTGGTAATCTAAGAATTAGGGAACAGACACCCTAATTGACGCGAATCCTAAAGATAGATCTATTGGGCCTAACAAACCCCATCCAAAGTACCAGATTCTTTAGTACTTCGAAATTTATATCATATCCGAAGGGTGTCCCGGAATGATGGGGATATTCTTATATTATGCATCTTGTTAATGTCGGTTACCAGGTGTTCACCATATGAATGAATTTTTATCTCTATGTATGGGATGTGTATTGAAATATGAAATCTTGTGGTCTATTGTTACGATTTGATATATATAGGTTAAACCTATAACTCACCAACATTTTTTTGTTGACGTTTAAAGCATGTTTATTCTCAGGTGAATATTAAGAGCTTCCGCTGTTGCATACTAAAATAAGGACAAGATTTGGAGTCCATGTTTGTATGATATTGTGTAAAAACTGCATTCAAGAAACTGATTTCGATGTAACATATTTGTATTGTAAACCATTATGTAATGGTCGTGTGTAAACAGGATATTTTAGATTATCATTATTTGATAATCTACGTAAAGCTTTTTAAACCTTTATTTATGAAATAAAGGTTATGGTTTGTTTTAAAAATGAATGCAGTCTTTGAAAAACGTCTCATATAGAGGTCAAAACCTCGCAACGAAATCAATTAATAAGGAACATTTTTAATCAATAAGAACGGGACATTTCAGTTGGTATCAGAGCGTTGGTCTTAGAGAACTAGAATTTTGCATTAGTGTGTCTTATCGAGTTTGTTAGGATGCATTAGTGAGTCTGGACTTCGACCTTGTTTACTTGAAAAATGATTGCTTAACAAATTTTGTTGGAAACTATATATTTTTAACATGTGAATATTATGTGATATATTAATCTCTTAACGCGTTTGATATTATGTGATAGATGTCTACCTCTAGAACAAGTCCCATTGACTCACCTAATAATAATGAAGAGTCAAATGTAAATTGGAATGATTCGTGAACTGATTCACAAGTTCCCGAAGAGGAACCGGAAGAAGAGTCGGAACCAGAAGAAGAATCGGAACCGGAAGAAGAATCGGAACCGGATGAAGAAATAGAACCGGTGGGGGGAAATAATAAAACAGTTGAGTAAAAGAAAATCCTCAACCAACCGACCAAGGTTAATTATGGTCAATGGTGTTTCCGCTAAGGAAGCAAAATATTGGGAGGATTATCAATTCTCCGATGAATCGGAATCTGACGAGAATTCCGATGATGTTATAGAAATTACCCCAACTGAATTTAAAAAGGCAAAAGAAAATAATAAGGGAAAGGGCATAAAAATAGAGAAATCTAATTCCAACCCCGATGAACTTTATATGTATCGTCAACCCCCGAAGTCCTTAAGTTGTAACAATGACCCGGGAACCTCTAAACCATCAGGTTTTTCTAAACCAATGTGGAAAATGACGGCTCGTATTAGGGGAACATCATATATCCCAAGAAACTTGGCAAAACGAACCAAAACCAAAGAAGAAGAAACAAGCGAGTCGGAATAAGATAGTTGTATTCGTGTGGTGTAATATATGTAATATAGTGTGCTTATGATTTATGATATATGTAAAAATTGCTTGTATTAATAAGTATTCTTTTTTATGAATCTAACTCTTGTCTATTTTACAGTATAAAAACACAAAATGGATAGACAACCCAATATTTTAAGAGACCTACCCGGAGACATGATTGATGAAATCTTGTCTAGAGTCGGTCAGAATTCTTCGGCACAACTATTTAAGGCGAGATCAGTTTGTAAGACATTCGAAGAACGTTCCAAGAATGCCTTGGTTTATAAAAGGCTTTCATTCGAAAGATGGGGGATATCACATTGGGAAATCCATAAGTTACGATGTGTTTACTTTGATGCATATATTGCGGGGAACCCAAATGCTATTTTACGCAATGGGTTAAGAAATTATTTTGACTCAATATATCCGAATATTGGACTTCGTGATTTAGAAAAAGCGGCTAACATGCAACATAAAGAAGCATGTTATGCTTACAGATTAGTAATGTTCGTTTCTCACCAAAGTGAGAACAAGAACATCGGGCTACAACTATTAAACAAAACGTTCCCACAAGTGACGGAGTCGGTAATTGGGGTAAGAAATGAGGTTTTTAGATTATTACGGGACTATTGGACATTACGTAACCCTCGTCCCTTTGACGACGTTACAACACGCTGTCTTATCAACGGCCATAACGGTTATGTTCCACAAGACCAAGGATGGGAAGTAGTCCTAGTAAAACTAGAATGCATGACTTGTTTCTGGACGTATGAATTACGTGTCTTTATTGCCTTTGCTGAACGACTTGTGTACTAGCTAGAATTATCTTCACAACTATCTTGTATCAAAGTTATTGTGTGCTATATTTCATGCTTTATGTAAAATAAGCGGTATTGTAAGTTTTTAAAATATTGTATAAAAGTTTGAACGCGAAATATTATTATAATCAGTTTTTCATATAGAATTGTAGTAGTTGAATTGTATATTAGCTACTAAGTATGAACTTAACGGGTAGGTACTACCCGAATTTAAACTTATAAAACGCTAATATGAAGAAAAAGCTTTTATAAATGAGTTCATATTATGCTACGAAATACTATTAACTACTCTTGATATTCTGTATGATTAACTTGTTCCATTTGACTATTTTGAAGGAAATGGCACCGACTACTCGACACACCGTGAATATGAATGAAGAGGAATTCCGTACTTTTCTAGCTTCAAACATAGCCGCAGTACAGGCTGCGCTACATACCAACAATAACCTTGGATCTAGCAGTACAGGAAATCGTGTAGGATGCACCTACAAAGAATTCACTGCCTGCAAACCTTTGGAATTTGATGGAATCGAAGGACCGATCGGATTGAAACGGTGGACTGAGAAGGTCGAATCGGTGTTTGCCATAAGTAAGTGTACTGAAGAGGACAAAGTAAAGTACGCTACGCATACCTTCACAGGTTCTGCGTTAACATGGTGGAATACCTATCTAGAGTAAGTGGGACAAGACGATGCGTACGCACTACTGTGGTCAGCATTCAAGCACTTGATGAACGAGAAGTACCGTCCCAGAACCGAGGTCAATAAGCTCAAGACAGAACTTAGAGGGTTACGAACCCAAGGATTTGATATTACCACATACGAAAGACGATTCACAGAATTGTGCCTATTGTGTCCGGGAGCATTCGAAGATGAGGAAGAGAAGATCGACGCGTTTGTGAAAGGATTACCGGAAAGAATCCAAGAAGATATAAGTTCACACGAGCCCGCCTCCATACAACAGGCATGTAGAATGGCTCACAAACTAGTGAACCAGATTGAAGAAAGAATTAAAGAACAGACTGCTGAAGAGGCCAATGTGAAGCAAGTCAAAAGAAAGTGGGAGAAAAACGGTGATAAGAATCACCAATACAACAACAACAGCAATTACAACAATAATCGCAACAATTATCCCAACAATCGCAACATCAATTGTAACTACAACAAACGGCCCAACAACAACAACAACAACAACAACAATAGCAGCAGCAGCAATTACAACAATCATCCCAACAACAATAATAACAGCAACAAAAACAACAATCAGAAGCAGCTATGCCAAAGGTGTGAAAAGTATCACTCGGGGTTCTGCACCAAATTTTGCAACAAGTGTAAAAGAAATGGTCATAGCGCGGCCAAGTGTGAGGTCTACGGACCAGGGGTTAATAGAACGAAAGGAACAAATGGTGTCGGAACGAGTAATGGCAGAGGAAGTAGTGTCGGAGCAAGTTATGCCAATGTAGTTTGTTATAAATGTGGAAAACCGGGCCACATTATTAGAAATTGCCCGAACCAGGAGAACACGAATGGACAAGGCCGCAGAAGAGTTTTCAATATTAATACGGAAGAGGCACAGGAAGACCCGGAGCTTGTTACGGGTACGTTTCTTATTGACAATAAATCTGCTTACGTTTCATTTGATTCGGGTGCGGATAGAAGCTATATGAGTAGAGATTTTTGTGCTAAATTAAGTTGTCCATTGACGCCTTTGGATAGTAAATTTTTACTCGAATTAGCAAATGGTAAATTAATTTCAGCAGATAATATATGTCGGAATCGAGAAATTAAACTGGTTAGCGAAACATTTAAGATTGATTTGATACCTGTAGAGTTGGGGAGTTTTGATGTGATAATCGGTATGGACTAGTTGAAAGAAGTGAAAGCAGAGATCGTTTGTTACAAAAATGCAATTCGCATTATACGAGAAAAAGGAAAACCCTTAATGGTGTACGGAGAAAAGGGCAACACGAAGCTACATCTTATTAGTAATTTGAAGGCCCAAAAACTAATAAGAAAAGGTTGCTATGCTGTTCTAGCACACGTCGAAAAAGTATAAACTAAAGAAAAGAGCATCAATGATGTTCCCATTGCAAAAGAATTTCCCGATGTATTTCCGAAAGAATTACCGGGATTACCCCCACATCGATCCGTTGAATTTCAAATAGATCTTGTACCAGGAGCTGCACCAATAGCTCGTGCTCCTTACAGACTCGCACCCAGCGAGATGAAAGAACTGCAAAGCCAATTACAAGAACTTTTAGAGCGTGGTTTCATTCAACCAAGCACATCACCGTGGGGAGCTCCTGTTTTGTTTGTTAAGAAGAAAGATGGTACATTCAGGTTGTGTATCGACTACCGAGAGTTGAACAAACTTACCATCAAGAACCGCTACCCACTACCGAGAATCGACGACTTATTTGATCAACTACAAGGCTCATCTGTTTATTCAAAGATTGACTTACGTTCCGGGTATCATCAAATGCGGGTGAAAGAAGATGATATTCCAAAGACTGCTTTTAGAACACGTTACGGTCATTACGAGTTTATGGTCATGCCGTTTGGTTTAACTAATGCACCAGCTGTGTTCATGGACCTTATGAACCGAGTGTGTGGACCATACCTTGACAAGTTTGTCATTGTTTTCATTGATGACATACTTATTTACTCAAAGAATGACCAAGAACACGGTGAACATTTGAGAAAGGTGTTAGAAGTATTGAGGAAGGAAGAATTGTACGCTAAGTTTTCAAAGTGTGCATTTTGGTTGGAAGAAGTTCAATTCCTCGGTCACATAGTGAACAAAGAAGGTATTAAGGTGGATCCGGCAAAGATAGAAACTGTTGAAAAGTGGGAAACCCCGAAAACTCCGAAACACATACGCCAGTTTTTAGGACTAGCTGGTTACTACAGAAGGTTCATCCAAGACTTTTCCAGAATAGCAAAACCCTTGACTGCATTAACGCATAAAGGGAAGAAATTTGAATGGAATGATGAACAAGAGAAAGCGTTTCAGTTATTGAAGAAAAAGCTAACTACGGCACCTATATTGTCATTTCCTGAAGGGAATGATGATTTTGTGATTTATTGTGATGCATCAAAGCTAGGTCTCGGTTGTGTATTAATGCAACGAACGAAGGTGATTGCTTATGCGTCTAGACAATTGAAGATTCACGAACAAAATTATACGACGCATGATTTGGAATTAGGCGCGGTTGTTTTTGCATTAAAGACTTGGAGGCACTACTTATATGGGGTCAAAAGTATTATATATACCGACCACAAAAGTCTTCAACACATATTTAATCAGAAACAACTGAATATGAGGCAGCGTAGGTGGATTGAATTATTGAATGATTACGACTTTGAGATTCGTTACCACCCGGGGAAGGCAAATGTGGTAGCCGATGCCTTGAGCAGGAAGGACAGAGAACCCATTCGAGTAAAATCTATGAATATAATGATTCATAATAACATTACTACTCAAATAAAGGAGGCACAACAAGGAGTTTTAAAAGAGGGAAATTTAAAGGATGAAATACCCAAAGGATCAGAGAAGCATCTTAATATTCGGGAAGACGAAACCCGGTATAGGGCTGAAAGGATTTGGGTACCAAAATTTGGAGATTTGAGAGAAATGGTACTTAGAGAATGAAAGGATCCGTTCATATACATTATAAACGATTCACAACAGTTGATTACATCGCGAGGTATTTGACCTCTATATGATACGTTTTACAAACATTGCATTCGTTTTTAAAAGACAAACTTTCTTTACATCAAAAATTGACGGCATACATACCATTTCATATTACATCCAACTATAATTGACTTAATATTAATCTTGATGAACTCAACGACTCGAATGTAACGTCTTTCAAAGTATGTCATGAATGACTCCAAGTAATATCCTTAAAATGAGCTAATGCACAGCGGAAGATTTCTTTAATACTTGAGAATAAACATGCTTTAAAGTGTCAACCAAAAGGTTGGTGAGTTCATTAGTTTATCATAATCAATCATTTCCGTAATAGTAATAGACCACAAGATTTCAGTTTCTATAAATATCCGTACACTCGCAAGTGTATAAAAGTATTCTATAAGTTGTAGGCACCCGGTAACAAGCCTTAACGTTCATGTTTTACCCTCTGAAGTACACCAGATCAGGTGTGTTTAAAATAACCTCGAAGTACTAAAGCATCCCATAGTCAGGATGGGGTTTGTCAGGCCCAATAGATCTATCTTTAGGATTCGCGCCTACCGTACATAGACAAGTAGTTTAATGTTACCAAGCTAAGGGTATATTTCTGGTTTAAACCCACATAGAATTAGTTTTAGTACATGTGCCTATTTCGTAAAACATTTATAAAACAGCGCATGTATTCTCAGCCCAAAAATGTATATAAAAAGGGAGTAATGAAACTCACCATACTGTATTTCGTAGTAAAAATACATATAACGTCATTTAACAAGTGCAAGGTTGGCCTCGGATTCACGAACCTATATTAATTATATATATTTATATGTTGGTCAATATTTGTCTAACAATTTTTGGTCAAGTCATAGTGTACCACAATCCTAATGCTCGAGACTAATATGCAAAAGTCAACAAAAGTCAACTTAACCCAAAATGACTTCTAAAATTTATACTTGTTTATTATATAACTTAACTATAGTCATTTTATATATTTAAATATATTTATTAGATTTTATAATAATAAAAGTCATTTATTAATAAAAATTTATATTAACGTTTATATATGATAAAATATACTTTTATATATCTTAAGTAGTAAAATTTATAAAGTTCACTTAATATCGTAAAACTATAGTGGTAAGTATTATTAATGTAATTATATTACGCGTGGTGAAAAATATCTTTGTATCCCCTATTTATTTGATAAAATAATATTGATCATAATAATAATAAGTAAAAGTTGTATTATTTTGTAATAATAATAATTATTATTCTATAAAAAAATAACAATATTTATATTTACTAAAAATTTTATTATGATAAAATGATAATACTAACATAATAGTAATAATGATATTTTATAATAACAATGATAGTTCTATTAAAATAATAACGACGATAGTAATAATAATCATTTTAACAATAATACTAAAATTCAGTTGACTATAACTTCTAATCCGTTCATCGAAACCATTCCATATTTAAATGAAAAGTTCTTAATTTTTTGCTAGCTTTCCAATGACATGTATATCATATACCCTATCTCAGTAGCATATGTATCTAATTCAGGATTCAACAAACCTATCTAAGGACAATATCGAATGTACAAGCATGCATAATCCTATATACTCGAGCACTAGTCAGGGATACACTATTGAAATATAAAAGTTAAGTTATGAGTGCTCACGTATCAATATTGAGATTCAATATTGCAGGAAAGTACGTAGACGAAACGAAAATGATAAACGTTAGGTTGACCTCACGAGCAATACCCTCGATCAATACCCATAACCTCCATAGCTATAACCCATAATTTCCTTAGCTCTATTCTGTTTGAAAACTTATTTTAAAATCGTCTGAATATAGCTCCGTCGTAGTATTTTATGTATACTAATAATATCTTGAAATAATACAAAGAAAATATATATGTGTAATTCGATTGAGAGAGTTTAGAGAAATATATTTTTAAGTTTCTATGAAATAATAAAACCTATTGAATTCTATTTATAATAGATTTTTGAATTATTAAAGTGAATTATTAAAGTATGAATTATTAAAGTATGAATTCTTAAAGTGAATTATTAAAGTATGAATTATTAAAGTATGAATTATTAAAGTGAATTATTAAAGTATGAATTATTAAAGTGAATTATTAAAGTATAAATTATTAAAGTGAATTATTAAAGTATGAATTATTAAAGTGAATTATTAAAGTATGAATTATTAAAGTTAAAGTAAAGTAAAAGTAAAGTAAAGGTAAAGTTAAAGTATAGTAACAGTATAAAACTATGTACGTATAATACGCGTATAAATATATATAATATTAATTTAAATCGTTATATATATTTGATAAAATAAAATATAAATATCGTTATTTTATCATACTAGTTAAGTAATGAGTGGTCAAAAAGAATAGATTTCTTAAATCACAGTGGACCTCATAACATAGGCCCGTAATCATATCATAATGTATCTGATAATTCAATCATTTGATATTATCTCTTAATTCTGTCAATAAATATATCGAAACAAATACGTTCATGTAAAGTATCATATATCTAATACTTTGTTAATGTTTTCAGTTAATATTATATATTATATATACATATCTATATACACATAATTGTTCGTGAATCGTTGAACACGGTCAAAGGATAATTGATTACATGAATGTAGTTCCAAACTTTTTGAGATTCAACATTACAAATTCTGCTTATCGTGTCGGAAACATATAAAGGTTAAGTTTAAATTTGGTCGGAAATTTTCGGGTCGTCACAGTACCTACCCGTTAAAGAAATTTCGTCCCAAAATTTGATCGAGGTCGTCATGGCTAACTATAAAAATGTTTTCATGATGAATATGAGTTGATAAATAGAGTTTTATCATCATTGAGTAATGGATAAAACAATTTGATTACGCGAAGAGTATAAGTGAAGCTATCGCAAGAGAGTGAAATGAGTAAACGTATATTTATTTTAACCGATGACGTAGTTATGATTGATTTCCAGAATTCATTGGATTTAAAGAAAATCTTTGTAATAAGATTTGGTTCTTCGGCGATTAAGAAAATCATGACCTTCTTTGATTAAATGCGATAATCTGTCTCGATTTCTCTGTCTGATATTTTACTATAAATCCACCCCCTTTGTTTCTTTATTTCCACAGCTCACACCTTCTAGTCTTTCTCCCCAATTCATACTTTAAAGCATTCGTTAATATGCTTCATCCAATATTGATTCTTGATATACTGTTAACTTTCATATCTGTCATTCTTCTTTTTCATCTACCATCGGAGGAAGTTATTTTCTTCTACCATTACCTTGGGGTTATTGTGCTTTTCATTCTCCCGTGTCTTTATATTGCTATACGCATTGATATACATGGTTTGTAATTTCGAGGTTGTTATCGGGCTTTATATTCTCCATTATATTTCGGAGCTTCATGCTTTCATTTTCTCTTCCCAGCCTTAAGTCAAGCGGATAATGGTCCAAAATTCGTAGATATGAATTTTTGGATGAACATAGTTAATGTTCCAAGAAGAAAATCGTAATGGCACAATCTTAATTTGGCAACTTACCAGAATATCTGAAAATATAGAGCTATCAAGATGATATGTTCTTAATATGTTTGGAAATTGGGTAGAATGTAAGAGTCGTGTAAATAGTACATGATGACGGTATGTTTTATGAATCATCACGTTCCATTAGAAACTCAGCATGACTTACTGTAATATAATCACGTTGATCAAGTGTCATTATATTATACTAACTCATGTTTCAGTTCCCAACACTGCTTTAAAAACATTCCTATTTTAAATTCGAATTTTTTCTTCTTCAGAATTTAGAAACTAACACAGTTCCTTTTTATGTTGTAACGCAGATATTGTGAAGAGATAAAAGATTTCGGATAAGAATAGTTGTGAAAATATCTTCAGGAATATCGAAGATATTTATAATAAAAGATACGATAATATCTTAGAATTCTTAACATAGATGGATGATGAAGAAGATTTATCTGTGAACGTTTAGAATAAGAAGTAAGGTGTTTGCTAACGATTTCAGTAGACACTGAAACATTTGGATCCTTTGAAGGTAGGTTTAGTCTTTGTGATTTGTCCACAGCCTCCTTCATGGTCTGCTCAATCCATTTTCCAGTTTCAAACCTTCTCTTTTTCTCAGCTTTACCACCATACTATTCTTTATCATCAAACTTTTGACTGTTTAAGTCGTTTACAGTTTTTGCTGCTTCATCAGCATTTTTCCAATTTCGGAGAACTAGTTCATAGTTTGGGATGTTTTTCAGAAAATTCACATTCGAAGTATGTAAGTCTAGGAGATAGACGTTATATGTATACATATAACTTTTAACGTAAAATTGTCGTGAAATTCAAAATACTGATTGCTAATTCCCAGTAGTTGGTGTGACAATTATTGTTACAGGATGTAGGTGAGTACATGATGGGGTTTTAATGAATAAGTATAGTGGATTTTAGGAGAGGCTTAAGTCGAAGGTTAATGAAGTTGTTGATAAGTTTACTGCTAATGTGACGAGATATGAAAGGTTCCCCGGTAACCATGATGAAGGGTTTATTCGTATAAACAAATGAAGGTGATTTGCTGGAGCTGTGACAAAACTGTCTATTTTGGAAAGAGATTGAAAAATTATATTTGGTAATAAATATCAAAGGATTTGATATGGATACGTGTTAAACTATAACTTTGGTTTCGAGAGCTTTTCAGGTGCATGACAGTGGGTAATGTGTGGTTGGATAATCATCTCGCATGTCTTTAGGAATTTCGAAGTGTTTGAACACATATTGTAATTGTTAATATACATATGATGTTCTAAGATTTTGAATGATACAAATATTTTTGTGAGTTCCATGAATAGAAATGAGGTTCTAGGACAGTTTTGAAGTCAAAGTATAGTTTTGAAAGATGTAGGAATCTAAGAGTGATGATTTCGGTTATATCTTGAATCGAATTCTGAGATTTTAAAATCAGAATATGTAATTAGATTTTGAATGAGTATGGTTATTTTGATTTCTATAAAAGAATGTATATTGTTGTGAAAGTAGGGAGTATAATGGATGACTTGCTGAATCAGATTCGAAGAATGTAACATATTAATTGTGAATTTATATATCTCTCGGGTATTACCTACCCGTTAAAAAAAAAAATTCACAATTAATATTTTGTACAAAAGAATTTTATTACAGTCTTTATGGAAATATATATGTGTATATTTCTTCAGATGTAATATAGATTTAATGAGTTAATATTAAATTAAACTCATTTGATTTATGGTTAAGGCTAGGATAGATAATTTCTAAACTTTAGAAATTACATAATCGCTGTAGAATGTTTCCCCAATGAAGTTATGAATCAATACTTAATCGTTGTGGTATTCCTTGGTATCTACATGGCGTATGACGTCGATGCTCGTGGGACAGATTGTGAAGTTGAGGTTTGCGATGCGGTTGTTGTTGGTGGTGGTAATGGTACTGTTGATGTTGTTGATGGTGGTACTGGTTATGCTGCTGGTGCTGCTGCTGGTGTTTGTAACCTTTGCACCATATTCTCCAAAGCCACTACCCGAGCGCGAAGCTCGTTGACTTCTTCTATTACACCGGGGTGATTGTCGGTTCGGACGAGCGGATAAATAAGATCTAGAATTTGGTGTAGTATATAATCATGACGAGATACTCTGGAAATGAGAGAGAAAATGGTGTTTCGGACAGGTTCGCCAGTAAGTGCTTCAGGTTCATTGCCAAGAGGGCAATGTGGTGGATGAAAGGGATCACCTTCTTCTTGTCTCCAATGGTTAAGTAGATTACGAACCCATCCCCAATTCATCCAGAATAGATGATGGCTAATTGGTTGATCCATTCCGGTCATGCTGCTTTCGGAGCTCATGTGGAAATCCATATCGGCATAGCTGTCGGAATCCGAGGAACTCAAACTGGTTGAGGGATCCATCTTGTATGATCAGGTAAAGAATTTTTTTGTATGAAATAGATTGTAGAATTTAGATTTAGTATTCTTCAATACATAATTTACATATGTATATATAATACCAAAATCCCATAAATTACGGAGGAATCTTTGAAAGATGTCAGTCAAAGTTCACAGTAACAGATATGCTAAGATAAGAATTCGTCTATACACTATTATGCAATAAATGTAGGAAAATGCGTCTAGACTTAAGAATGATAAGCAGGTAATTTCCTAAGGGTGGTAAGTAGATGATTTCAGACTAAAAATGATAAGTAAAACTTTTGACATGCAGACACGGTCGAAGTCCAGACTCACTGATGCATCTTAACAACTATCAGTTAGACACACTAATGCAAGACCTGGTTCGCTAAGACCACCGCTCTGATACCAACTAAAAGGATCCGTTCATATACATTATAAACGATTCACAACAGTTGATTACATCGCAAGGTATTTGACCTCTATATGATACGTTTTACAAACATTGCATTCGTTTTTAAAAGACAAACTTTCTTTACATCAAAAATTGACGGCATGCATACCATTTCATATTACATCCAACTATAATTGACTTAATATTAATCTTGATGAACTCAACGACTCGAATGCAACGTCTTTCAAAGCATGTCATGAATGACTCCAAGTAATATCCTTAAAATGAGCTAATGCACAGCGGAAGATTTCTTTAATACCTGAGAATAAACATGCTTTAAAGTGTCAACCAAAAGGTTGGTGAGTTCATTAGTTTATCATAATCAATCATTTCCGTAATAGTAATAGACCACAAGATTTCAGTTTCTATAAATATCCGTACACTCGCAAGTGTATAAAAGTATTCTATAAGTTGTAGGCACCCGGTAACAAGCCTTAACATTCATGTTTTACCCTCTGAAGTACACCAGATCAGGTGTGTTTAAAATAACCTCGAAGTACTAAAGCATCCCATAGTCAGGATGGGGTTTGTCAGGCCCAATAGATCTATCTTTAGGATTCACGCCTACCGTACATAGACAAGTAGTTTAATGTTACCAAGCTAAGGGTATATTTCTGGTTTAAACCCACATAGAATTAGTTTTAGTACTTGTGCCTATTTTGTAAAACATTTATAAAACAGCGCATGTATTCTCAGCCCAAAAATATATATAAAAAGGGAGTAATGAAACTCACCATACTGTATTTCGTAGTAAAAATACATATAACGTCATTTAACAAGTGCAAGGTTGGCCTCGGATTCACGAACCTATATTAATTATATATATTTATATGTTGGTCAATATTTGTCTAACAATTTTTGGTCAAGTCATAGTGTACCACAATCCTAATGCTCGAGACTAATATGCAAAAGTCAACAAAAGTCAACTTAACCCAAAATGACTTCTAAAATTTATACGTGTTTATTATATAACTTAACTATAGTCATTTTATATATTTAAATATATTTATTAGATTTTATAATAATAAAAGTCATTTATTAATAAAAATTTATATTAACGTTTATATATGATAAAATATACTTTTATATATCTTAAGTAGTAAAATTTATAAAGTTCACTTAATATCGTAAAACTATAGTGGTAAGTATTATTAATGTAATTATATTACGCGTGGTGAAAAATATCTTTGTATCCCCTATTTATTTGATAAAATAATATTGATCATAATAATAATAAGTAAAAGTTGTATTATTTTGTAATAATAATAATTATTATTCTATAAAAAAATAACAATATTTATATTTACTAAAAATGTTATTATGATAAAATGATAATACTAACATAATAGTAATAATGATATTTTATAATAACAATGATAGTTCTATTAAAATAATAACGACGATAGTAATAATAATCATTTTAACAATAATAATAAAATTCAGTTGACTATAACTTCTAATCCGTTTATCGAAACCATTCCATATCTAAATAAAAAGTTCTTAATTTTTCGCTAGCTTTCCAATGACATGTATATCATATACCCTATCTCAGTAGCATATGTATCTAATTCAGGATTCAACAAACCTATCTAAGGACAATATCGAATGTACAAGCATGCATAATCCTATATACTCGAGCACTAGTCAGGGATACACTATTGAAATATAAAAGTTAAGTTATGAGTGCTCACGTATCAATATTGAGATTCAATATTGCAGGAAAGTACGTAGACGAAACGAAAATGATAAACGTTAGGTTGACCTCACGAGCAATACCCTCGATCAATACCCATAACCTCCATAGCTATAACCCATAATTTCCTTAGCTCTATTCTGTTTGAAAACTTATTTTAAAATCGTCTGAATATAGCTCCGTCGTAGTATTTTATGTATACTAATAATATCTTGAAATAATACAAAGAAAATATATATGTGTAATTCGATTGAGAGAGTTTAGAGAAATATATTTTTAAGTTTCTATGAAATAATAAAACCTATTGAATTCTATTTATAATAGATTTTTGAATTATTAAAGTGAATTATTAAAGTATGAATTATTAAAGTGAATTATTAAAGTATGAATTCTTAAAGTGAATTATTAAAGTATGCATTATTAAAGTATGAATTATTAAAGTGAATTATTAAAGTATGAATTATTAAAGTGAATTATTAAAGTATGAATTATTAAAGTGAATTATTAAAGTATGAATTATTAAAGTAAATTATTAAAGTATGAATTATTAAAGTTAAAGTAAAGTAAAAGTAAAGTAAGGGTAAAGTTAAAGTATAGTAAAAGTATAAAACTATGTACGTATAATACGCGTATAAATATATATAATATTAATTTAAATCGTTATATATATTTGATAAAATAAAATATAAATATCGTTATTTTATCATACTAGTTAAGTAATGAGTGGTCAAAAAGAATAGATTTCTTAAATCACAGTGGACCTCATAACATAGGCCCGTAATCATATCATAATATATCTGATAATTCAATCATTTGATATTATCTCTTAATTCTGTCAATAAATATATCGAAACAAATACGTTCATGTAAAGTATCATATATCTAATACTTTGTTAATGTTTTCAGTTAATATTATATATTATATATACATATCTATATACACATAATTGTTCATGAATCGTTGAACACGGTCAAAGGATAATTGATTACATGAATGTAGTTCCAAACTTTTTGAGATTCAACATTACAAATTCTGCTTATCGTGTCGGAAACATATAAAGGTTAAGTTTAAATTTGGTCGGAAATTTTCGGGTCGTCACAGAGAAGCTCATAAAACCAGATACTCAATACATCCTGGAACGGGGAAGATGTACAAGGATCTCAAGAAACATTTTTGGTGGCCGGCTATGAAAGCCGATGTTGCTAAATACGTAGGAGAATGTTTGACGTATTCTAAGGTCAAAGCTGAGCATCAGAAACCATCAGGTCTACTTCAACAACCCGAAATCCCGGAATGGAAATGGGAAAACATTACCATGGATTTCATCACTAAATTGCCAAGGACTGCAAGTGGTTTTGATACTATTTGGGTAATAGTTGATCGTCTCACCAAATCAGCACACTTCCTACCAATAAGAGAAGATGACAAGATGGAGAAGTTAGCACGACTGTATTTGAAGGAAGTCGTCTCCAGACATGGAATACCAATCTCTATTATCTCTGATAGGGATGGCAGATTTATTTCAAGATTCTGGCAGACATTACAGCAAGCATTAGGAACTCGTCTAGACATGAGTACTGCCTATCATCCACAAACTGATGGGCAGAGCGAAAGGACAATACAAACGCTTGAAGACATGCTACGAGCATGTGTTATTGATTTCGGAAACAGTTGGGATCGACATCTACTGTTAGCAGAATTTTCCTACAACAACAGCTACCATTCAAGCATTGAGATGGCGCCGTTTGAAGCACTTTATGGTAGAAAGTGCAGGTCTCCAATTTGTTGGAGTGAAGTGGGGGATAGACAGATTACGGGTCCGGAGATTATACAAGAAACTACCGAGAAGATCATCCAAATTCAACAACGGTTGAAAACCGCCCAAAGTCGACAAAAGAGCTACGCTGACATTAAAAGAAAAGATATAGAATTTGAAATTGGAGAGATGGTCATGCTTAAAGTTGCACCTTGGAAAGGCGTTGTTCGATTTGGTAAACGAGGGAAATTAAATCCAAGGTATATTGGACCATTCAAGATTATTGATCGTGTCGGACCAGTAGCTTACCGACTTGAGTTACCTCAACAACTCGCGGCTGTACATAACACTTTCCACGTCTCGAATTTGAAGAAATGTTTTGCTAAAGAAGATCTCACTATTCCGTTAGATGAAATCCAAATCAACGAAAAACTTCAATTCATCGAAGAACCCGTCAAAATAATGGATCGTGAGGTTAAAAGACTTAAGCAAAACAAGATACCAATTGTTAAGGTTCGATGGAATGCTCGTAGAGGACCCGAGTTCACCTGGGAGCGTGAAGATCAGATGAAGAAGAAATACCCGCATCTATTTCCAGAAGATTCGTCAACACCTTCAACAGCTTAAAATTTCGGGACGAAATTTATTTAACGGGTAGGTACTGTAGTGACCCGAACTTTTCCATGTTTATATATATATTAATTGAGATTGATATTTACATGATTAAATGTTTTCAACATGTTAAGCAATCAAACTTGTTAAGACTTGATTAATTGAAATATGTTTCATATAGACAATTGACCACCTAAGTTGACCGGCGATTCACGAACGTTAAAACTTGTAAAAACGACATGACGATATATATATGGATATACATATGGTTAACATGAGATTATGATAAGTAAGTATCTCCATAAGTATATTAACAATGAGTTATATACATATAAACAAGACTACTAACTTAAGGATTTCGAAACGAGATATATATGTAACGATTATCGTTGTAACGACATTTAAATGTATATATATCATATTAAGATATATTAATATATCATAATATCATGATAATATAATAATTTAACATCTCATTAGATATAATAAACAATGGGTTAACAACATTAATTGAGATCGTTAACTTAAAGGTTTCAAAACAACACTTACATGTAACGACTAACGATGACTTAACGACTCAGTTAAAATGTATATACATGTAGTGTATTTAGATGTATTAAAATACTTTTGGAAGACTTCAAGACATATATCAAAACACTCATACTTAACGAAAATGGTTACAGTTACTTTCCCATTCTTTTCTTTCATCAAGAATTCTAGTCGTATTCTTACCCGTATTATACACAGCTTCAAAACGTACTTACTATGGGTATATACCAATAGGAACTAGCATGGGATTCCACTCTTGATTATGTCATGTATGACTAATCAATTTTAACTTCTACCATGAGCTAGTCAACTAACTAGAACTCCTTTTAACCCCACTCACCACTCACCAATTACCACTCATCATTCACTCCATTTCACTTCCAATTCTCTTTCTAATTCTCTCTCAACACACACACACACACACACACACTATTATGAACATATTTTTCCAGTAGTTAATCATCATCTTCTTCAAAAATCACTTCAAGAATCAAGCTATAATCATCATAGGAAGAACACTTCAAGAACACTTTAAAAATCCCTTCAAGTTTACTAATTTACTTCCAAGCTTTCTAATCCATTCCAAGTAATCATCTAAGATCAAGAAACCTTTGTTATATACAGTAGGTTTTCTTTCTTATTCAAGGTAATATTCATATTCAAACTTTGATTCAATTTCTATAACTATAAACTATCTTAATTCGAGTAAAAATCTTACTTGAACTTGTTTTTGTGTCATGATCCTACTTCAATAACTTTCAAGCCATCCAAGATCCTTTGAAGCTAGATCATTTCTTGTCACTTCCAGTAGGTTTACCTACTAAACTTGAGGTAGTAATGATGTTCATAACATCATTCGATTCATATATATAAAACTATCTTATTCGAAGGTTTAAACTCGTAATCACTAGAACATAGTTTAGTTAATTCTAAACTTGTTCGCAAACAAAAGTTAATCCTTCTAACTTGACTTTTAAAATTAACTAAACACATGTTCTATATCTATATGATATGCTAACTTAATGATTTAAAACCTGGAAACACGAAAAACACCGTAAAACCGGATTTACGCCGTCGTAGTAACACCGCGGGCTGTTTTGGGTTAGTTAATTAAAAACTATGATAAACTTTGATTTAAAAGTTGTTATTCTGAGAAAATGATTTTTATTATGAACATGAAACTATATCCAAAAATTATGGTTAAACTCAAAGTGGAAGTATGTTTTCTAAAATGGTCATCTAGACGTCGTTCTTTCGACTGAAATGACTACCTTTACAAAAACGACTTGTAACTTATTTTTCCGACTATAAACCTATACTTTTTCTGTTTAGATTCATAAAATAGAGTTCAATATGAAACCATAGCAATTTGATTCACTCAAAACGGATTTAAAATGAAGAAGTTATGGGCAAAACAAGATTGGATAATTTTTCTCATTTTAGCTACGTGAAAATTGGTAACAAATCTATTCCAACCATAACTTAATCAACTTGTATTATATATTATGTAATCTTGAGATACCATAGACACGTATACAATGTTTCGACCTATCATGTCGACACATCTATATATATTTCGGAACAACCATAGACACTCTATATGTGAATGTTGGAGTTAGCTATACAGGGTTGAGGTTGATTCCAAAATATATATAGTTTGAGTTGTGATCAATACTGAGATACGTATACACTGGGTCGTGGATTGATTCAAGATAATATTTATCGATTTATTTCTGTACATCTAACTGTGAAAAACTAGTTGTAGGTTACTAACAAGGACAGCTGACTTAATAAACTTAAAACATCAAAATATATTAAAAGTGTTGTAAATATATTTTGAACATACTTTGATATATATGTATATATTGTTATAGGTTCGTGAATCAACCAGTGGTCAAGTCTTACTTCCCGACGAAGTAAAAATCTGTGAAAGTGAGTTATAGTCCCACTTTTAAAATCTAATATTTTTGGGATGAGAATACATGCAGGTTTTATAAATGATTTACAAAATAGACACAAGTACGTGAAACTACATTCTATGGTTGAATTATCGAAATCGAATATGCCCCTTTTTATTAAGTCTGGTAATCTAAGAATTAAGGAACAGACACCCTAATTGACGCGAATCCTAAAGATAGATCTATTGGGCCTAACAAACCCCATCCAAAGTACCGGATGCTTTAGTACTTCGAAATTTATATCATATCCGAAGGGTGTCCCGGAATGATGGGGATATTCTTATATATGCATCTTGTTAATGTCGGTTACCAGGTGTTCACCATATGAATGATTTTTATCTCTATGTATGGGATGTGTATTGAAATATGAAATCTTGTGGTCTATTATAATGATTTGATATATATAGGTTAAACCTATAACTCACCAACATTTTTGTTGACGTTTTAAGCATGTTTATTCTCAGGTGATTATTAAGAGCTTCCGCTATCGCATACTTAAATAAGGACGAGATTTGGAGTCCATGCTTGTATGATATTGTGTAAAAACTGCATTCAAGAAACTTGGAGTCCATGCTATTTGCAAACTTATTTTCAAGAAACTTATTTGGAGTCTAGCTTTGCAAGCTTTCTAGCTTTGCAACCTTGTAACTTGTGTGAACAAAATAAGTTTCTTGAATGCAGTTTTTACACAATATCATACAAGCATGGACTCCAAATCTCGTCCTTATTTAAGTATGCGACAGCGGAAGCTCTTAATAATCACCTGAGAATAAACATGCTTAAAACGTCAACAAAAATGTTGGTGAGTTATAGGTTTAACCTATATATATCAAATCATAATAATAGACCACAAGATTTCATATTTCAATACCCATCCCATACATAGAGATAAAAATCATTCATATGGTGAACACCTGGTAACCGACATTAACAAGATGCATATATAAGAATATCCCCATCATTCCGGGACACCCTTCGGATATGATATAAATTTCGAAGTACTAAAGCATCCGGTACTTTGGATGGGGTTTGTTAGGCCCAATAGATCTATCTTTAGGATTCGCGTCAATTAGGGTGTCTGTTCTCTAATTCTTAGATTACCAGACTTAATAAAAAGGGGCATATTCGATTTCGATAATTCAACCATAGAATGTAGTTTCACGTACTTGTGTCTATTTTGTAAATCATTTATAAAACCTGCATGTATTCTCATCCCAAAAATATTAGATTTTAAAAGTGGGACTATAACTCACTTTCACAGATTTTTACTTCGTCGGGAAGTAAGACTTGGCCACTGGTTGATTCACGAACCTATAACAATATATACATATATATCAAAGTATGTTCAAAATATATTTACAACACTTTTAATATATTTTGATGTTTTAAGTTTATTAAGTCAGCTGTCCTTGTTAGTAACCTACAACTAGTTGTCCACAGTTAGATGTACAGAAATAAATCGATAAATATTATCTTGAATCAATCCACGACCCAGTGTATACGTATCTCAGTATTGATCACAACTCAAACTATATATATTTTGGAATCAACCTCAACCCTGTATAGCTAACTCCAACATTCACATATAGAGTGTCTATGGTTGTTCCGAAATATATATAGATGTGTCGACATGATAGGTCGAAACATTGTATACGTGTCTATGGTATCTCAAGATTACATAATATACAATACAAGTTGATTAAGTTATGGTTGGAATAGATTTGTTACCAATTTTCACGTAGCTAAAATGAGAAAAATTATCCAATCTTGTTTTGCCCATAACTTCTTCATTTTAAATCCGTTTTGAGTGAATCAAATTGCTATGGTTTCATATTGAACTCTATTTTATGAATCTAAACAGAAAAATTATAGGTTTATAGTCGGAAAAATAAGTTACAAGTCGTTTTTGTAAAGGTAGTCATTTCAGTCGAAAGAACGACGTCTAGATGACCATTTTAGAAAACATACTTCCACTTTGAGTTTAACCATAATTTTTGGATATAGTTTCATGTTCATAATAAAAATCATTTTCTCTGAATAACAACTTTTAAATCAAAGTTTATCATAGTTTTTAATTAACTAACCCAAAACAGCCCGCGGTGTTACTACGACGGCGTAAATCCGGTTTTACGGTGTTTTTCGTGTTTCCAGGTTTTAAATCATTAAGTTAGCATATCATATAGATATAGAACATGTGTTTAGTTGATTTTAAAAGTCAAGTTAGAAGGATTAACTTTTGTTTGCGAACAAGTTTAGAATTAACTAAACTATGTTCTAGTGATTACAAGTTTAAACCTTCGAATATGATAGCTTTATATGTATGAATCGAATGATGTTATGAACATCATTACTACCTTAAGTTCCTTGGATAAACCTACTATAAAAGAGAAAAATGGATCTAGCTTCAACGGATCCTTGGATGGCTCGAAGTTCTTGAAGCAGAATCATGACACGAAAACAAGTTCAAGTAAGATCATCACTTGAAATAAGATTGTTATAGTTATAGAAATTGAACCAAAGTTTGAATATGATTATTACCTTATATTAGAATGATAACCTACTGTAAGAAACAAAGATTTCTTGAGGTTGGATGATCACCTTACAAGATTGGAAGTGAGCTAGCAAACTTGAAAGTATTCTTGATTTTATGTAAATAGAACTTGTAGAATTTATGAAGAACACTTAGAACTTGAAGATAGAACTTGAGAGAGATCAATTAGATGAAGAAAATTGAAGAATGAAAGTGTTTATAGGTGTTTTTGGTCGTTGGTGTATGGATTAGATATAAAGGATATGTAATTTTGTTTTCATGTAAATAAGTCATGAATGATTACACATATTTTTGTAATTTTATGAGATATTTCATGATAGTTGCCAAATGATGGTTCCCACATGTGTTAGGTGACTCACATGGGCTGCTAAGAGCTGATCATTGGAGTGTATATACCAATAGTACATACATCTAAAAGCTGTGTATTGTACGAGTACGAATACGGGTGCATACGAGTAGAATTGTTGATGAAACTGAACGAGGATGTAATTGTAAGCATTTTTGTTAAGTAGAAGTATTTTGATAAGTGTATTGAAGTCTTTCAAAAGTGTATAAATACATATTAAAACACTACATGTATATACATTTTAACTGAGTCGTTAAGTCATCGTTAGTCGTTACATGTAAGTGTTGTTTTGAAACCTTTAGGTTAACGATCTTGTTAAATGTTGTTAACCCAATGTTTATAATATCAAATGAGATTTTAAATTATTATATTATCATGATATTATCATGTATGAATATCTCTTAATATGATATATATACTTTAAATGTCTTTCAACGATAATCGTTACATATATGTCTCGTTTAAAAATCATTAAGTTAGTAGTCTTGTTTTTACATATGTAGTTCATTGTTAATATACTTAATGATATGTTTACTTATCATAGTATCATGTTAAATATATATATATATCCATAAATATGTCATCATATAGTTTTTACAAGTTTTAACGTTCGTGAATCACCGGTCAACTTGGGTGGTCAATTGTCTATATGAAACATATTTCAATTAATCAAGTCTTAACAAGTTTGATTGCTTAACATGTTGGAAACATTTAATCATGTAAATATCAATCTCAATTAATATATATAACCATGGAAAAAGTTTGGGTCACTACAGTACCTACCCGTTAAATAAATTTCGTCCCGAAATTTTAAGCTGTTGAAGGTGTTGACGAATCTTCTGGAAATAGATGCGGGTATTTCTTCTTCATCTGATCTTCACGCTCCCAGGTGAACTCGGGTCCTCTACGAGCATTCCATCGAACCTTAACAATTGGTATCTTGTTTTGCTTAAGTCTTTTAACCTCACGATCCATTATTTCGACGGGTTCTTCGATGAATTGAAGTTTTTCGTTGATTTGGATTTCATCTAACGGAATAGTGAGATCTTCTTTAGCAAAACATTTCTTCAAATTCGAGACGTGGAAAGTGTTATGTACAGCCGCGAGTTGTTGAGGTAACTCAAGTCGGTAAGCTACTGGTCCGACACGATCAATAATCTTGAATGGTCCAATATACCTTGGATTTAATTTCCCTCGTTTACCAAATCGAACAACGCCTTTCCAAGGTGCAACTTTAAGCATGACCATCTCTCCAATTTCAAATTCTATATCTTTTCTTTTAATGTCAGCGTAGCTCTTTTGTCGACTTTGGGCGGTTTTCAACCGTTGTTGAATTTGGATGATCTTCTCGGTAGTTTCTTGTATAATCTCCGGACCCGTAATCTGTCTATCCCCCACTTCACTCCAACAAATCGGAGACCTGCACTTTCTACCATAAAGTGCTTCAAACGGCGCCATCTCAATGCTTGAATGGTAGCTGTTGTTGTAGGAAAATTCTGCTAACGGTAGATGTCGTTCCCAACTGTTTCCGAAATCAATAACACATGCTCGTAGCATGTCTTCAAGCGTTTGTATCGTCCTTTCGCTCTGCCCATCAGTTTGTGGATGATGGGTAGTACTCATGTCTAGACGAGTTCCTAATGCTTGCTGTAATGTCTGCCAGAATCTTGAAATAAATCTGCCATCCCTATCAGAGATAATAGAGATTGGTATTCCATGTCTGGAGACGACTTCCTTCAAATACAGTCGTGCTAACTTCTCCATCTTGTCATCTTCTCTTATTGGCAGGAAGTGTGCTGATTTGGTGAGACGATCAACTATTACCCAAATAGTATCAAAACCACTTGCAGTCCTTGGCAATTTAGTGATGAAATCCATGGTAATGAACGAGAAGTACCGTCCCAGAACCGAGGTCAATAAGCTCAAGACAGAACTTAGAGGGTTACGAACCCAAGGATTTGATATTACCACGTACGAAAGACGATTCACAGAATTGTGCCTATTGTGTCCGGGAGCATTCGAAGATGAGGAAGAGAAGATCGACGCGTTTGTGAAAGGATTACTGGAAAGAATCCAAGAAGATATAAGTTCACACGAGCCCGCCTCCATACAACAGGCATGTAGAATGGCTCACAAACTAGTGAACCAGATTGAAGAAAGAATTAAAGAACAGACTGCTGAAGAGGCCAATGTGAAGCAAGTCAAAAGAAAGTGGGAGGAAAACGGTGATAAGAATCACCAATACAACAACAACAGCAATTACAACAATAATCGCAACAATTATCCCAACAATCGCAACATCAATCGCAACTACAACAAATGGCCCAACAACAACAACAACAACAACAGCAATTACAACAATCATCCCAACAACAATAATAACCGCAACAAAAACAACAATCAGAAGCAGCTATGCCAAAGGTGTGAAAAGTATCACTCGGGGTTCTGCACCAAATTTTGCAACAAGTGTAAAAGAAATGGTCATAGCGCGGCGAAGTGTGAGGTCTACGGACCAGGGGTTAATAGAACGAAAGGAACAAATGGTGTCGGAACGAGTAATGGCGGAGGAAGTAGTGTCAGAGCAAGTTATGCCAATGTAGTTTGTTATAAATGTGGAAAACCGGGCCACATTATTAGAAATTGCCCGAACCAGGAGAACACGAATGGACAAGGCCGCGGAAGAGTTTTCAATATTAATGCGGCAGAGACACAGGAAGACCCGGAGCTTGTTACGGGTACGTTTCTTATTGACAATAAATCTGCTTACGTTTTATTTGATTCGGGTGCGGATAGAAGCTATATGAGTAGAGATTTTTGTGCTAAATTAAGTTGTCCATTGACGCCTTTGGATAGTAAATTTTTACTCGAATTAGCAAATGGTAAATTAATTTCAGCAGATAATATATGTCGGAATCGAGAAATTAAACTGGTTAGCGAAACATTTAAGATTGATTTGATACCTGTAGAGTTAGGGAGTTTTGATGTGATAATCGGTATGGACTGGTTGAAAGAAGTGAAAGCAGAGATCGTTTGTTACAAAAATGCAATTCGCATTATACGAGAAAAAGGAAAACCCTTAATGGTGTACGGAGAAAAGGGCAACACGAAGCTACATCTTATTAGTAATTTGAAGGCACAAAAACTAATAAGAAAAGGTTGCTATGTTGTTCTAGCACATGTCGAAAAAGTACAAACTGAAGAAAAGAGCATCAATGATGTTCCCATTGCAAAAGAATTTCCCGATGTATTTCCGAAAGAATTACCGGGATTACCCCCACATCGATCCGTTGAATTTCAAATAGATCTTGTACCAGGAGCTGCACCAATAGCTCGTGCTCCTTACAGACTCGCACCCAGCGAGATGAAAGAACTGCAAAGCCAATTACAAGAACTTTTAGAGCGTGGTTTCATTCGACCAAGCACATCACCGTGGGGAGCTCCTGTTTTGTTTGTCAAGAAGAAAGATGGTACATTCAGGTTGTGTATCGACTACCGAGAGTTGAATAAACTTACCATCAAGAACCGCTACCCACTACCGAGAATCGACGACTTATTTGATCAACTACAAGGCTCGTCTGTTTATTCAAAGATTGACTTACGTTCCGGGTATCATCAAATGCGGGTGAAAGAAGATGATATTCCAAAGACTGCTTTCAGAACACGTTACGGTCATTACGAGTTTATGGTCATGCCGTTTGGTTTAACTAATGCACCAGCTGTGTTCATGGACCTTATGAACCGAGTGTGTGGACCATACCTTGACAAGTTTGTCATTGTTTTCATTGATGACATACTTATTTACTCAAAGAATGACCAAGAACACGGTGAACATTTGAGAAAGGTGTTAGAAGTATTGAGGAAGGAAGAATTGTACGCTAAGTTTTCAAAGTGTGCATTTTGGTTGGAAGAAGTTCAATTCCTCAGTCACATAGTGAACAAAGAAGGTATTAAGGTGGATCCGGCAAAGATAGAAACTGTTGAAAAGTGGGAAACCCCAAAAACTCCGAAACACATACGCTAGTTTTTAGGACTAGCTGGTTACTACAGAAGGTTCATCCAAGACTTTTCCAGAATAGCAAAACCCTTGACTGCATTAACGCATAAAGGGAAGAAATTTGAATGGAATGATGAACAAGAGAAAGCGTTTCAGTTATTGAAGAAAAAGCTAACTACGGCACCTATATTGTCATTGCCTGAAGGGAATGATGATTTTGTGATTTATTGTGATGCATCAAAGCAAGGTCTCGGTTGTGTATTAATGCAACGAACGAAGGTGATTGCTTATGCGTCTAGACAATTGAAGATTCACGAACAAAATTATACGACGCATGATTTGGAATTAGGCACGGTTGTTTTTGCATTAAAGACTTGGAGGCACTACTTATATGGGGTCAAAAGTATTATATATACCGACCACAAAAGTCTTCTACACATATTTAATCAGAAACAACTGAATATGAGGCAGCGTAGGTGGATTGAATTATTGAATGATTACGACTTTGAGATTCGTTACCACCCGGGGAAGGCAAATGTGGTAGCCGATGCCTTGAGCAGGAAGGACAGAGAACCCATTCGAGTAAAATCTATGAATATAATGATTCATAATAACATTACTACTCAAATAAAGGAGGCACAACAAGGAGTTTTAAAAGAGGGAAATTTAAAGGATGAAATACCCAAAGGATCAGAGAAGCATCTTAATATTCGGGAAGACGGAACCCGGTATAGGGCTGAAAGGATTTGGGTACCAAAATTTGGAGATATGAGAGAAATGGTACTTAGAGAAGCTCATAGAACCAGATACTCAATACATCCTGGAACGGGGAAGATGTACAAGGATCTCAAGAAACATTTTTGGTGGCCGGGTATGAAAGCCGATATTGCTAAATACGTAGGAGAATGTTTGACGTGTTCTAAGGTCAAAGCTGAGCATCAGAAACCATCAGGTCTACTTCAACAACCCGAAATCCCGGAATGGAAATGGGAAAACATTACCATGGATTTCATCACTAAATTGCCAAGGACTGCAAGTGGTTTTGATACTATTTGGGTAATAGTTGATCGTCTCACCAAATCAGCACACTTCCTACCAATAAGAGAAGATGACAAGATGGAGAAGTTAGCACGACTGTATTTGAAGGAAGTCGTCTCCAGACATGGAATACCAATCTCTATTATCTCTGATAGGGATGGCAGATTTATTTCAAGATTCTGGCAGACATTACAGCAAGCATTAGGAACTCGTCTAGACATGAGTACTGCCTATCATCCACAAACTGATGGGCAGAGCGAAAGGACGATACAAACGCTTGAAGACATGCTACGAGCATGTGTTATTGATTTCGGAAACAGTTGGGATCGACATCTACCGTTAGCAGAATTTTCCTACAACAACAGCTACCATTCAAGCATTGAGATGGCGCCGTTTGAAGCACTTTATGGTAGAAAGTGCAGGTCTCCGATTTGTTGGAGTGAAGTGGGAGATAGACAGATTACGGGTCCGGAGATTATACAAGAAACTACCGAGAAGATCATCCAAATTCAACAACGGTTGAAAACCGCCCAAAGTCGACAAAAGAGCTACGCTGACATTAAAAGAAAAGATATAGAATTTGAAATTGGAGAGATGGTCATGCTTAAAGTTGCACCTTGGAAAGGCGTTGTTCGATTTGGTAAACGAGGGAAATTAAATCCAAGGTATATTGGACCATTCAAGATTATTGATCGTGTCGGACCAGTAGCTTACCGACTTGAGTTACCTCAACAACTCGCGGCTGTACATAACACTTTCCACGTCTCGAATTTGAAGAAATGTTTTGCTAAAGAAGATCTCACTATTCCGTTAGATGAAATCCAAATCAACGAAAAACTTCAATTCATGGAAGAACCCGTCGAAATAATGGATCGTGAGGTTAAAAGACTTAAGCAAAACAAGATACCAATTGTTAAGGTTCGATGGAATGCTTGTAGAGGACCCGAGTTCACCTGGGAGCGTGAAGATCAGATGAAGAAGAAATACCCGCATCTATTTCCAGAAGATTCGTCAACACCTTCAACAGCTTAAAATTTCGGGACGAAATTTATTTAACGGGTAGGTACTGTAGTGACCCGAACTTTTCCATGTTTATATATATTAATTGAGATTGATATTTACATGATTAAATGTTTCCAACATGTTAAGCAATCAAACTTGTTAAGACTTGATTAATTGAAATATGTTTCATATAGACAATTGACCACCCAAGTTGACCGGCGATTCACGAACGTTAAAACTTGTAAAAACGACATGACAATATATATATGGATATACATATGGTTAACATGAGATTATGATAAGTAAGTATCTCCATAAGTATATTAACAATGAGTTATATACATATAAACAAGACTACTAACTTAAGGATTTCGAAACGAGATATATATGTAACGATTATCGTTGTAACGACATTTAAATGTATATATATCATATTAAGATATATTAATATATCATAATATCATGATAATATAATAATTTAACATCTCATTAGATATAATAAACAATGGGTTAACAACATTAATTGAGATCGTTAACTTAAAGGTTTCAAAACAACACTTACATGTAACGACTAACGATGACTTAACGACTCAGTTAAAATGTATATACATGTAGTGTATTTAGATGTATTAAAATACTTTTGGAAGACTTCAAGACATATATCAAAATACTCATACTTAACAAAAATGGTTACAGTTACTTTCCCATTCTTTTCTTTCATCAAGAATTCTAGTCGTATTCTTACCCGTATTATACACAGCTTCAAAACGTACTTACTATGGGTATATACCAATAGGAACTAGCATGGGATTCCACTCTTGATTATGTCATGTATGACTAATCAATTTTAACTTCTACCATGAGCTAGTCAACTAACTAGAACTCCTTTTAACCCCACTCACCACTCACCAATTACCACTCATCATTCACTCCATTTCACTTCCAATTCTCTTTCTAATTCTCTCTCAACACACATACACACTATTATGAACGTATTTTTCCAGTAGTTAATCATCATCTTCATCAAAAATCACTTCAAGAATCAAGCTATAATCATCATAGGAAGAACACTTCAAGAATCCCTTCAAGTTTACTAATTTACTTCCAAGCTTTCTAATCCATTCCAAGTAATCATCTAAGATCAAGAAACCTTTGTTATATACAGTAGGTTATCTTTCTTATTCAAGGTAATATTCATATTTAAACTTTGATTCAATTTCTATAACTATAAACTATCTTAATTCGAGTAAAAATCTTACTTGAACTTGTTTTTGTATCATGATCCTACTTCAAGAACTTTCAAGCCATCCAAGATCCTTTGAAGCTAGATCATTTCTTGTCATTTCTAGTAGGTTTACCTACTAAACTTGAGGTAGTAATGATGTTCATAACATCATTCGATTCATATATATAAAACTATCTTATTCGAAGGTTTAAACTCGTAATCACTAGAACATAGTTTAGTTAATTCTAAACTTGTTCGCAAACAAAAGTTAATCCTTCTAACTTGACTTTTAAAATTAACTAAACACATGTTCTATATCTATATGATATGCTAACTTAATGATTTAAAACCTGGAAACACGAAAAACACCGTAAAACCGGATTTACGCCATCGTAGTAACACCGCGGGCTGTTTTGGGTTAGTTAATTAAAAACTATGATAAACTTTGATTTAAAAGTTTTTATTCTGAGAAAATGATTTTTATTATGAACATGAAACTATATCCAAAAATTATGGTTAAACTCAAAGTGGAAGTATGTTTTCTAAAATGGTCATCTAGACGTCGTTCTTTCGACTGAAATGACTACCTTTACAAAAATGACTTGTAACTTATTTTTCCGACTATAAACCTATACTTTTTCTGTTTAGATTCATAAAATAGAGTTCAATATAAAACCATAGCAATTTGATTCACTCAAAACGGATTTAAAATGAAGAAGTTATGGGTAATACAAGATTGGATAATTTTTCTCATTTTAGCTACGTGAAAATTGGTAACAACTCTATTCCAACCATAACTTAATCAACTTGTATTGTATATTATGTAATCTTGAGATACCATAGACACGTATACAATGTTTCGACCTATCATGTCGACACATCTATATATATTTCGGAACAACCATAGACACTCTATATGTGAATGTTGGAGTTAGCTATACAGGGTTGAGGTTGATTCCAAAATATATATAGTTTGAGTTGTGATCAATACTGAGATACGTATACACTGGGTCGTGGATTGATTCAAGATAATATTTATCGATTTATTTCTGTACATCTAACTGTGGACAACTAGTTGTAGGTTACTAACGAGGACAACTGACTTAATAAACTTAAAACATCAAAATATATTAAAAGTGTTGTAAATATATTTTGAACATACTTTAATATATATGTATATATTGTTATAGGTTCGTGAATCAACAGTGGCCAAGTCTTACTTCTCGACGAAGTAAAAATCTGTGAAAGTGAGTTATAGTCCCACTTTTAAAATCTAATATTTTTGGGATGAGAATACATGCAGGTTTTATAAATGATTTACAAAATAGACACAAGTACGTGAAACTACATTCTATGGTTGAATTATCGAAATCGAATATGCCCCTTTTTATTAAGTCTGGTAATCTAAGAATTAGGGAACAGACACCCTAATTGACGCGAATCCTAAAGATAGATCTATTGGGCCTAACAAACCCCATCCAAAGTACCGGATGCTTTAGTACTTCGAAATTTATATCATATTTTAAGGGTGTCCCGGAATGATGGGGATATTCTTATATTATGCATCTTGTTAATGTCGGTTACCAGGTGTTCACCATATGAATGAATTTTTATCTCTATGTATGGGATGTGTATTGAAATATGAAATCGTGTGGTCTATTGTTACGATTTGATATATATAGGTTAAACCTATAACTCACCAACATTTTTTGTTGACGTTTAAAGCATGTTTATTCTCAGGTGAATATTAAGAGCTTCCGCTGTTGCATACTAAAATAAGGACAAGATTTGGAGTCCATGTTTGTATGATATTGTGTAAAAACTGCATTCAAGAAACTGATTTTGATGTAACATATTTGTATTGTAAACCATTATGTAATGGTCGTGTGTAAACAGGATATTTTAGATTATCATTATTTGATAATCTACGTAAAGTTTTTTAAACCTTTATTTATGAAATAAAGGTTATGGTTTGTTTTAAAAATGAATGCAGTCTTTGAAAAACGTCTCATATAGAGGTCAAAACCTCGCAACGAAATCAATTAATATGGAACGTTTTTAATCAATAAGAATGGGACATTTCAGTTATTACCTATAATCATCATAAAAACAATTACTCAAGAACACATCAAGAACACTTCCAAGTTTACAAGTTTACTTCCAAGTTTCCTAATCCATTCCAAGCAATCATCTAAGATCAAGAATCCTTTGTTATTTACAGTAGGTTATCTTTCTAAATCAAGGTAATATTCATATTCAAGCTTTGATTCAATTTCTATAACTATAACTATCTTAATTTGAGTAATAATCTTACTTGAACTTGTTTTCGTCTTATGATTCTACTTCAAGAACTTTCAAGCCATCCAAGGATCCTTTGAAGTTAGATCTATTTTTCTCATTTCCAGTAGGTTTATCCACAAAACCTGAGGTAGTAATGATGTTCATAACATCATTCAATTCATATATATAAAACTACCTTATTCGAAGGTTTAAGCTTGTAATCACTAGAACATAGTTTAGTTAATTCTAAACTTGTTCGCAAACAAAAGTTAATCCTTCTAACTTGACTTTTAAAATCAACTAAACACATGTTCTATAACTATATGATATGCTAACTTAATGATTTAAAACCTGAAAACACGAAAAACACCGTAAAACCGGATATACGCCGTCGTAGTAACACCGCGGGCTGTTTTGGGTTAGTTAATTAAAAACTATGATAAACTTTGATTTAAAAGTTGTTTTTTGGGAAAATTATTTTTCTTATGAACATGAAACTATATCCAAAAATCATGGTTACACTCAAAGTGAAAGTATGTTTTTCAAAATGGTCATCAAGACGTCGTTCTTTCGATTGAAATGACTACCTTTACAAAAATGACTTGTAATCTGTATTTCCGACTATAAACTTATACTTTTTCTGTTTTGATTCATAAACTTAAGTTCAATATGAAATCGTAGCAACTTGAATCACTCAAAACGGATTTAAAACGAAGAAGTTATGGGTAAAACAAGATTGGATAATTTTGCTTGATGTAGCTACATGAAAATTGGTAACAAATCTATATTAATCATATCCTAGCTAACTTATATTGTATCATACATGTATTCTAATATATTATGTAATCTTAGGATACCATAGACACGTATGCAAATGTTTTGACATATCATATCGACCCATGTATATATATTATTTGGAACAACCATAGACACTCTATATGCAGTAATGTTTGAGTTAGCTATACAGGGTTGAGGTTGATTCCAAAAATATATATACTTTGAGTTGTGATCTAGCCTGAGATGTGTATACACTGGGTCGTGGATTGATTCAAGATAATATATATCGATTTATTTATGTACATCTAACTGTGGACAACTAGTTGTAAGTTACTAACGAGGACAGCTGACTTAATAAACTTAAAACATTATGTGACGCCCCGTACAAAACCATCGTGTACGATTCGTCATCAACAGGATCTTCACACGGTCAAACACCATATGCTGTTTGAAAACCAGTTTGCATTCATAAACGATAGCGTTTTACAAAAGATAACGTGCATCCTACGAATAGGAGCATAAACATAAGTATTTGACCCTAAGGTCGTTACAATGCCATTGTTTGAAATTAACATAAACTACGAATGCAAAAGAAAAGTTCCTTGAATGAGACATCTCTAGTAATGCAGCGGATAACTAAAACAGCAGGTCCTTAACAGCAATTCAATAACAGCATGACAGCAAATCTAACAGCGGAAGCAAGAAACCTCTAGGCACCTGAGAAATACAAGCTTAAAAGTCAACACGAATGTTGGTGAGCTATAGTTTAAGTTGTAATAGTAACGTAAGGTAGGCTACGAGATTTCAGTGTAACAAAACAGTATGAAAAGTATATGTATAACCGTGGGCACCCGGTAACTAGACTTAACGTTTATAACCCCCTAAAAGTACACTTGGCGAGTGCGTATGTTCACGAAGTATTAAACACCCGTTAAATTCTAGCGCGACTAGCCCGAGTGGGGATGTCAAACCCTATGGATCCATATCTAAGATTCGCGTTCACCGGTTCAAAAACCAATGACTAAACGTTACCGTGCTAAGGGGAATGTTTATGCCGTTGTATAACCCGCACACATATAAAGTTTAAGTACTCGTGCCTAGTATGTACGTAAAAAGCACATGTATTATCAGTCCCCAAAATAATTAAAGTAAAAAGGGATGCTATAACTCACAGTGATAAAAGCGGTAAAGTCGGTAATGAAAGTACGCAAGTAGTAAGTCGGTCTGAAAGGTCGTCAACCTAAATCAAGGGTTACTATGTTAGTAGGTTGTCTTTATAAATTCTAATAGTGCATAAAATAAGTTTAAGTGTCATCATCATCATCATTCATCATCATAAAAGCTAAGTAAGTTGGACAAGAATAGAGATCGAAACAATAGGCTGACTTCGGTCAGCTGCTACGACCTCTACGTAAATCAAAAAGACGCATAGTCAGTGGCTATGGCTCCGTATATGAGTCCCCTAACTGCTGACCAATTTTCAGAACCTAAATTGTCCTCGTTTGACCGTGGCGATAGTTTAAGTGCGAGTAGGTCAGAAATTTCAGCACAACGTAAATAGGGTGTAGTGACTCTCGGAGGGCCATAAATCCTAAAACGTAACTCGGATTAAGATGAGATCTAAACGTAAAATCATCTACTCGAAACGAAATAACTGAAAATCAACTTTCCAGTAGCCCAGGTGTTCTGATCAGATACAAAAAACAGTAGGTAAGTGCTCCGGTGGGGTTCTTAATGCTTGATGCTCATCACGGTTCTCATCCTTGATGCTTGTAGCTTCAAGTGTACAACTCGTTGATGGGTTAGCATCACCTTGAATAAGATTCCACCATCAACACACAATATGTTAAGACCAAGTAAGGATACAACTCAATCAAGAGTCTTAGATGGATGATGAACCAAGGTTACATCATATTCTTAGTCTTAACACAATTACAAGTCACATTTACAACTAAAGCTACAAGCTTTACATCAATCAAACAAGTATGAACACAATCTAAGTCAAATGAGGTGATGGAACCCTAAGCTAGAGAGCTTGGATCCTATTCACACAAGTTACAAGGTTGCAAAGCTAGAAAGCTTGAACCTTTATTGTTCTTGAAGATCTTGAAGCATAAAGCTTGGATCTTTAAGTTACATGAAGATAACAAACACAAGTTTGAATCTTTTTAACAAAATAACAAGATCATAAGTTAGAAAACTTAGATCCAACAATAAGATATGAAGATTCAAGCTAGAAAGCTTGCATCTTGGTTGTTCTTGAAGATCTTGAAGCATAAAGCTTGGATCTTTAAGTTACATGAAGATAACAAATACAATTTTGAATCTTTTTAACAAGATAACAAGATCATAAGTTAGAAAACTTAGATCCAACAATAAGATATGAAGATTCAAGCTAGAAAGCTTGCATCTTGGTTATTCTTGAAGATCTTGAAGCATAAAGCTTGGATCTTTAAGATACATGAAGATTACAAACACAAGTTTGAATCTTTTCAACAAAATATCATGATTAAAGCTAAAATAATCTAGATCTACAAAGTTGGTGAAGATTCAAAGCTAGAAAGCTTGAATCTTCCATGTTCTTGAAGGATTCATGCATGAATCAACAAGATGTAATCAAGATCAAAGCTAAAAAGCTTGATCTTTAATGATGATGATGATGACCACGAAATAGAAAGGAGGAGAAGAAGAAGAAAAAGCAAAACTTACAAGTTTCTAGAGTGAGAAAGACTAGAAAGGAAATAAGAGAGCAAGTGTGTGTGAAATTCAAATGAGAGCAAGTGTTAAATGGATGGGATTAGGCTAGTATTTATAGGTGAATGGGGTGTGGGGAGGGGCCTTATGAAATGTCCCGTTCTTATTGATTAAAAACGTTCCATATTAATTGATTCTGTTGCGAGGTTTTGACCTCTATATGAGACGTTTTTCAAAGACTGCATTCATTTTAAAACAAACCATAACCTTTATTTCATCAATAAAGGTTTAAAAAGCTTTACGTAGATTATCAAATAATGATAATCTAAAATATCCTGTTTACACACGACCATTACATAATGGTTTACAATACAAATATGTTACAACAAAATAAGTTTCTTGAATGCAGTTTTTACACAATATCATACAAGCATGGACTCCAAATCTCTTCCTTATTTAAGTATGCGACAGCGGAAGCTCTTAATAATCACCTGAGAATAAACATGCTTAAAACGTCAACAAAAATGTTGGTGAGTTATAGGTTTAACCTATATATATCAAATCATAATAATAGACCACAAGATTTCATATTTCAATACACATCCCATACATAGAGATAAAAATCATTCATATGGTGAACACCTGGTAACCGACATTAACAAGATGCATATATAAGAATATCCCCATCATTCTGAGACACCCTTCAGATATGATATAAATTTCGAAGTACTAAAGCATCCGGTACTTTGGATGGGGTTTGTTAGGCCCAATAGATCTATCTTTAGGATTCGCGTCAATTAGGGTGTCTGTTCCCTAATTCTTAGATTACCAGACTTAATAAAAAGGGGCATATTCGATTTCGATAATTCAACCATAGAATGTAGTTTCACGTACTTGTGTCTATTTTGTAAATCATTTATAAAACCTGCATGTATTCTCATCCCAAAAATATTAGATTTTAAAAGTGGGACTATAACTCACTTTCACAGATTTTTACTTCGTCGGGAAGTAAGACTTGGCCACTGGTTGATTCACGAACCTATAACAATATATACATATATATCAAAGTATATTCAAAATATATTTACAACACTTTTAATATATTTTGATGTTTTAAGTTTATTAAGTCAGCTGTCCTCATTAGTAACCTACAACTAGTTGTCCACAGTTAGATGTACAGAAATAAATCGATAAATATTATCTTGAATCAATCCACGACCCAGTGTATACGTATCTCAGTATTGATCACAACTCAAACTATATATATTTTGGAATCAACCTCAACCATGTATAGCTAACTCCAACATTCACATATAGAGTGTCTATGGTTGTTCCGAAATATATATAGATGTGTCGACATGATAGGTCGAAACATTGTATACGTGTCTATGGTATCTCAAGATTACATAATATACAATACAAGTTGATTAAGTTATGGTTGGAATAGATTTGTTACCAATTTTCACGTAGCTAAAATGAGAAAAATTATCCAATCTTGTTTTACCCATAACTTCTTCATTTTAAATCCATTTTGAGTGAATCAAATTGCTATGGTTTCATATTGAACTCTATTTTATGAATCTAAACAGAAAAAGTATAGGTTTATAGTCGAAAAAATAAGTTACAAGTCATTTTTGTAAAGGTAGTCATTTCAGTCGAAAGAACGACGTCTAGATGACCATTTTAGAAAACATACTTCCACTTTGAGTTTAACCATAATTTTTGGATATAGTTTCATGTTCATAATAAAAATTATTTTCTCAGAATAACAACTTTTAAATCAAAGTTTATCATAGTTTTTAGTTAACTAACCCAAAACAGCCCGCGGTGTTACTACGACGGCGTAAATCCGGTTTTACGGTGTTTTTCGTGTTTCCAGGTTTTAAATCATTAAGTTAGCATATCATATAGATATAGAACATGTGTTTAGTTGATTTTAAAAGTCAAGTCAGAAGGATTAACTTTTGTTTGCGAACAAGTTTAGAATTAACTAAACTATGTTCTAGTGATTACAAGTTTAAACCTTCGAATAAGATAGCTTTATATGTATGAATCGAATGATGTTATGAACATCATTACTACCTTAAGTTCCTTGGATAAACCTACTGGAAAAGAGAAAAATGGATCTAGCTTCAACGGATCCTTTGATGGCTCGAAGTTCTTGAAGCAGAATCATGACACGAAAACAAGTTCAAGTAAGATCATCACTTGAAATAAGATTGTTATAGTTATAGAAATTGAACCAAAGTTTGAATATGATTATTACCTTGTATTAGAATGATAACCTACTGTAAGAAACAAAGATTTCTTGAGGTTGGATGATCACCTTACAAGATTGGAAGTGAGCTAGCAAACTTGAAAGTATTCTTGATTTTATGTAACTAGAACTTGTAGAATTTATGAAGAACACTTAGAACTTGAAGATAGAAATTGAGAGAGATCAATTAGATGAAGAAAATTGAAGAATTAAAGTGTTTGTAGGTGTTTTTGGTCGTTGGTGTATGGATTAGATATAAAGGGTATGTAATTTTGTTTTCATGTAAATAAGTCATGAATGATTACTCATATTTTTGTAATTTTATGAGATATTTCATGCTAGTTGCCAAATTATGGTTCCCACATATGTTTGGTGACTCACATGGGCTGCTAAGAGCTGATCATTGGAGTGTATATACCAATAGTACATACATCTAAAAGCTGTGTATTGTACGAGTATGAATACGGGTGCATACGAGTAGAATTGTTGATGAAACTGAACGAGGATGTAATTGTAAGCATTTTTGTTAAGTAGAAGTATTTTGATAAGTGTATTGAAGTCTTTCAAAAGTGTATAAATACATATTAAAACACTACATGTATATACATTTTAACTGAGTCGTTAAGTCATCGTTAGTCGTTACATGTAAGTGTTGTTTTGAAACCTTTAGGTTAACGATCTTGTTAAATGTTGTTAACCCAATGTTTATAATATCAAATGAGATTTTAAATTATTATATTATCATGATATTATCATGTATGAATATCTCTTAATATGATATATATACATTAAATGTCTTTCAACGATAATCGTTACATATATGTCTCGTTTAAAAATCATTAAGTTAGTAGTCTTGTTTTTACATATGTAGTTCATTGTTAATATACTTAAGGATATGTTTACTTATCATAGTATCATGTTAACTATATATATATATGTCCATATATATGTCATCATATAGTTTTTACAAGTTTTAACGTTCGTGAATCACCGGTCAACTTGGGTGGTCAATTGTCTATATGAAACATATTTCAATTAATCAAGTCTTAACAAGTTTGATTGCTTAACATGTTGGAAACATTTAATCATGTAAATATCAATCTCAATTAATATATATAACCATGGAAAAGTTCGGGTCACTACAGTACCTACCCGTTAAATAAATTTCGTCCCGAAATTTTAAGCTGTTGAAGATGTTGACGAATCTTCTGGAAATAGATGCGGGTATTTCTTCTTTATCTAATCTTCACACTCCCAGGTGAACTCGGGTCCTCTACGAGCATTCAATCGAACCTTAACAATTGGTATCTTGTTTTGCTTAAGTCTTTTAACCTCACGATCCATTATTTCGACGGGTTCTTCGATGAATTGAAGTTTTTCGTTGATTTGGATTTCATCTAACGGAATAGTGAGATCTTCTTTAGCAAAACATTTCTTCAAATTCGAGACGTGGAAAGTGTTATGTACAGTCGCGAGTTGTTGAGGTAACTCAAGTCGGTAAGCTACTGGTCCGACACGATCAATAATCTTGAATGGTCCAATATACCTTGGATTTAATTTCCCTCGTTTACCAAATCGAACAACGCCTTTCCAAGGTGCAACTTTAAGCATGACCATCTCTCCAATTTCAAATTCTATATCTTTTCTTTTAATGTCAGCGTAGCTCTTTTGTCGACTTTGGGCGGTTTTCAACCGTTGTTGAATTTGGATGATCTTCTCGGTAGTTTCTTGTATAATCTCCGGACCCGTAATCTGTCTATCCCCCACTTCACTCCAACAAATCGGAGACCTGCACTTTCTACCATAAAGTGCTTCAAACGGCGCCATCTCAATGCTTGAATGGTAGCTGTTGTTGGAGGAAAATTCTGCTAACGGTAGATGTCGTTCCCAACTGTTTCCGAAATCAATAACACATGCTCGTAGCATGTCTTCAAGCGTTTGTATCGTCCTTTCGCTCTGCCCATCAGTTTGTGGATGATGGGTAGTACTCATGTCTAGACGAGTTCCTAATGCTTGCTGTAATGTCTTCCAGAATCTTGAAATAAATCTGCCATCCCTATCAGAGATAATAGAGATTGGTATTCCATGTCTGGAGACGACTTCCTTCAAATACAGTCGTGCTAACTTCTCCATCTTGTCATCTTCTCTTATTGGCAGGAAGTGTGCTGATTTAGTGAGACGATCAACTATTGCCCAAATAGTATCAAAACCACTTGCAGTCCTTGGCAATTTAGTGATGAAATCCATGGTAATGTTTTCCCATTTCCATTCCGGGATTTCGGGTTGTTGAAGTAGACCTGATGGTTTTTGATGCTCAGCTTTGACCTTAGAACACGTCAAACATTCTCCTACGTATTTAGCAACATCGGCTTTCATACCCGGCCACCAAAAATGTTTCTTGAGATCCTTGTACATCTTCCCCGTTCCAGGATGTATTGAGTATCTGGTTTTATGAGCTTCTCTAAGTACCATTTCTCTCATATCTCCAAATTTTGGTACCCAAATCCTTTCAGCCCTATACCGGGTTCCGTCTTCCTGAATATTAAGATGCTTCTCCGATCCTTTGGGTATTTCATCCTTTAAATTTCCCTCTTTTAAAACTCCTTGTTGCGCCTCCTTTATTTGAGTAGTAAGGTTATTATGAATCATTATATTCATAGATTTTACTCGAATGGGTTCTCTGTCCTTCCTGCTCAAGGCATCGGCTACCACATTTGCCTTCCCCGGGTGGTAACGAATCTCAAAGTCGTAATCATTCAATAATTCAATCCACCTACGCTGCCTCATATTCAGTTGTTTCTGATTAAATATGTGTTGAAGACTTTTGTGGTCGGTATATATAATACTTTTGACCCCATATAAGTAGTGCCTCCAAGTCTTTAATGCAAAAACAACCCCGCCTAATTCCAAATCATGCGTCGTATAATTTTGTTCGTGAATCTTTAATTGTCTAGACGCATAAGCAATCACCTTCGTTCGTTGCATTAATACACAACCGAGACCTTGCTTTGATGCGTCACAATAAATCACAAAATCATCATTCCCTTCAGGCAATGACAATATAGGTGCCGTAGTTAGCTTTTTCTTCAATAACTAAAACGCTTTCTTTTGTTCATCATTCCATTCAAATTTCTTCCCTTTATGCGTTAATGCAGTCAAGGGTTTTGCTATTCTGGAAAAGTCTTGGATGAACCTTCTGTAGTAACCAGCGAGTCCTAAAAACTGGCGTATGTGTTTCGGACCGGATCCACCTTAATACCTTCTTTGTTCACTATGTGACCGAGGAATTGAACTTCTTCCAACCAAAATGCACACTTTGAAAACTTAGCGTACAATTCTTCCTTCCTCAATACTTCTAACACCTTTCTAAAATGTTCACCGTGTTCTTGGTCATTCTTTGAGCAAATAAGTATGTCATCAATGAAAACAATGAAAAACTTGTCAAGGTATGGTCCACACACTCGGTTCATAAGGTCCATGAACACAGCTGGTGCATTAGTTAAACCAAAAGGCATGACCATAAACTCGTAATGACCGTAACGTGTTCTGAAAGCAGTCTTTGGAATATCATCTTCTTTCACCCGCATTTGATGATACCCGTAACGTAAGTCAATCTTTGAATAAACAGACGAGCCTTGTAGTTGATCAAATAAGTCGTCGATTCTCGGTAGTGGGTAGCGGTTCTTGATGGTAAGTTTGTTCAACTCTCGGTAGTCGATACACAACCTGAATGTACAATCTTTCTTCTTGACAAACAAAACAGGAGCTCCCCACGGTGATGTGCTTGGTCGAATGAAACCACGCTCTAAAAGTTCTTGTAATTGGCTTTGCAGTTCTTTCATCTCGCTGGGTGCGAGTCTGTAAGGAGCACGAGGTATTGGTGCAGCTCCTGGTACAAGATCTATTTGAAATTCAACGGATCGATGTGGGGGTAATCCCGGTAATTCTTTCGAAAATACATCGGGAAATTCTTTTGCAATGGGAACATCATTGATGCTCTTTTCTTCAGTTTGTACTTTCTCGACGTGTGCTAGAACAGCATAGCAACCTTTTCTTATTAGTTTTTGTGCCTTCAAATTACTAATAAGATGTAGCTTCGTGTTGCCCTTTTCTCCGTACACCATTAAGGGTTTTCCTTTTTCTCGTATAATGCGAATTGCATTTTTGTAACAAACGATCTCTGCTTTCACTTCTTTCAACTAGTCCATACCGATTATCACATCAAAACTCCCTAACTCTACTGGTATCAAATCAATCTTAAATGTTTCGCTAACCAGTTTAATTTCTCGATTCCGACATATATTATCTGCTGAAATTAATTTACCATTTGCTAATTCGAGTAAAAATTTACTATCCAAAGGCGTCAATGGACAACTTAATTTAGCACAAAAATCTCTACTCATATAGCTTCTATCCGCACCCGAATCAAATAAAACGTAAGCAGATTTATTGTCAATAAGAAACGTACCCGTAACAAGCTCCGGGTCTTCCTGTGCCTCTGCCGCATTAATATTGAAAACTCTTCCGCGGCCTTGTCCATTCGTGTTCTCCTGGTTCGGGAAATTTCTAATAATGTGGCCCGGTTTTCCACATTTATAACAAACTACATTGGCATAACTTGCTCCGACACTACTTGCTCCGCCATTACTCGTTCCGACACCATTTGTTCCTTTTGTTCTATTAACCCCTGGTCCGTAGACCTCACACTTCGCCACGCTATGACCATTTCTTTTACACTTGTTGTAAAATTTGGTGCAGAACCCCGAGTGATACTTTTCACACCTTTGGCATAGCTGCTTCTGATTGTTGTTGTTGTTGTTGCAGTTATTATTGTTGTTGGGATGATTGTTGTAGTTGCTGTTGTTGTTGTTGTTGTTGGGCCGTTTGTTGTAGTTGCGATTGATGTTGCGATTGTTGGGATAATTATTGCGATTATTGTTGTAATTGCTGTTGTTATTGTATTGGTGATTCTTATCACCGTTTTCCTCCCACTTTTTTTTGACTTGCTTCACATTGGCCTCTTCAGCAGTCTGTTCTTTAATTCTTTCTTCAATCTGGTTCACTAGTTTGTGAGCCATTCTACATGCCTGTTGTATGGAGGCGGGCTCGTGTGAACTTATATCTTCTTGGATTCTTTCCGGTAATCCTTTCACAAATGCGTCGATCTTCTCTTCCTCATCTTCGAATGCTCCCGGACACAATAGGCACAATTCTGTGAATCGTCTTTCGTACGTGGTAATATCAAATCCTTGGGTTCGTAACCCTCTAAGTTCTGTCTTGAGCTTATTGACCTCGGTTCTGGGACGGTACTTCTCGTTCATCAAGTGCTTGAATGCTGACCACGGTAGTGCGTACGCATCGTCTTGTCCCACTTGCTCTAGATAGGTATTCCACCATGTTAACGCAGAACCTGTGAAGGTATGCGTAGCATACTTCACTTTGTCCTCTTCAGTACACTTACTTATGGCAAACACCGATTCGACCTTCTCGTTCCACCGTTTCAATCCGATCGGTCCTTCGGTTCCATCAAATTCTAAAGGTTTGCAGGCAGTGAATTCTTTGTAGGTGCATCCTACACGATTTCCTGTACTGCTAGATCCAAGGTTATTGTTGGTATGTAGCGCAGCCTGTACTGCAGCTATGTTTGAAGCTAGAAAAGTACGGAATTCCTCTTCATTCATATTCACGGTGTGTCGAGTAGTCGGTGCCATTTCCTTCAAAATAGTCAAATGGAACAAGTTAATCATACAGAATATTAAGAGTAGTTAATAGTATTTCGTAGCATAATATGAACTCATTTATAAAAGCTTTTTCTTCATATTAGCATTTTATAAGTTTAAATTCGGGTAGTACCTACCCGTTAAGTTCATACTTAGTAGCTAATATACAATTCAACTACTACAATTCTATATGAAAAACTGATTATAATAATATTTCACGTTCAAACTTTTACACAATATTTTACAAACTTACAATACCGCTTATTTTACATATAGCATGAAATATAGCACACAATAAATTTGATACAAGATGGTTGTGAAGATAATTCTAGCTAGTACACAAGTCGTTCAGCAAAGGCAATAAAGACACATAATTCATACGTCCAGAAACAAGTCATGCATTCTGGTTTTACTAGGATTACTTCCCATCCTTGGTCTTATGGAACATAACCGTTATGGCCGTTGATAAGACAGCGTGTTGTAACGTCGTCAAAGGGACGAGGGTTACGTAATGTCTAACAGTCCCGTAACAATCTAAAAACCTCATTTCTTACCCCAATTACCGACTCCGTCACTTGTGGGAACATTTTGCTTAATAGTTGTAGCCCGATGTTCTTGTTCTCACTTTGGTGAGAAGCGAACATTACTAATCCGTAAGCATAACATGCTTCTTTATGTTGCATGTTAGCCGCTTTTTCTAAATCACGAAGTCCAATATTCGGATATATTGAGTCAAAATAATTTCTTAACCCATTGCGTAAAATAGCATTTGGGTTCCCCGCAATATATGCGTCAAAGTAAACACATCGTAACTTATGGATTTCCCAATGTGATATCCCCCATCTTTCGAATGAAAGCCTTTTATAAACCAAGGCATTCTTGGAACATTCTTTGAATGTCTTACAAACTGATCTCGCCATAAATAGTTGTGCCGAAGAATTCTGACCGACTCTAGACAAGATTTCATCAATCATGTCTCCGGGTAGGTCTCTTAAAATATTGGGTTGTCTATCCATTTTGTGTTTTTATACTGTAAAATAGACAAGAGTTAGATTCATAAAAAAAATACTTATTAATACAAGCAATTTTTACATATATCATAAAGCATAAGCACACTATATTACATATATTACACCACACGAATACAGCTATCTTATTCCGACTCGCTTGTTTCTTCTTCTTCGGTTTTGGTTCGTTTTGCCAAGTTTCTAGGGATATATGATGTTCCCCTAATACGAGCCGTCGTTTTCCACATTGGTTTAGAAAAACCTGGTGGTTTAGAGGTTCCCGGGTCATTGTTACAACTTAAGGACTTCGGGGGTTGACGATACATATAAAGTTCATCGGGGTTGGAATTAGATTTCTCTATTTTTATGCCCTTTCCCTTACTATTTTCTTTTGCCTTTTTAAATTCAGTTGGGGTAATTTCTATAACATCATCGGAATTCTCGTCGGAATCCGATTCATCGGAGAATTGGTAATCCTCCCAATATTTTGCTCCCTTGGCGGAAACACCATTGACCATAATTAACCTTGGTCGGTTGGTTGAGGATTTTCTTTTACTTAACCGTTTTATTATTTCCCTCACCGGTTCTATTTCTTCCTCCGGTTCCGATTCTTCTTCCGGTTCCGACTCTTCTTCTGGTTCCTCTTCGGGAACTTGTGAATCAGTCCACGAATCATTCCAATTTACATTTGACTCTTCATTATTATTAGGTGAGTCAATGGGACTTGTTCTAGAGGTAGACATCTATCACATAATATCAAACGCGTTAAGAGATTAATATATCACATAATATTCACATGTTAAAAATATATAGTTTCCAACAAAATTTGTTAAGCAATCATTTTTCAAGTAAACACAGTCGAAGTCCAGACTCACTAATGCATCCTAACAAACTCGATAAGACACACTAATGCAAAATTCTAGTTCTCTAAGACCAACGCTCGGATACCAACTGAAATGTCCCGTTCTTATTGATTAAAAACGTTCCATATTAATTGATTTCGTTGCGAGGTTTTGACCTCTATATGAGAAGTTTTTCAAAGACTGCATTCATTTTAAAACAAACCATAACCTTTATTTCATCAATAAAGGTTTAAAAAGCTTTACGTAGATTATCAAATAATGATAATCTAAAATATCCTGTTTACACACGACCATTACATAATGGTTTACAATACAAATATGTTACAACAAAATAAGTTTCTTGAATGCAGTTTTTACACAATATCATACAAGCATGGACTCCAAATCTCGTCCTTATTTAAGTATGCGACAGCGGAAACTCTTAATAATCACCTGAGAATAAACATGCTTAAAACATCAACAAAAATGTTGGTGAGTTATAGGTTTAACCTATATATATCAAATCATAATAATAGACCACAAGATTTCATATTTTAATACACATCCCATACATAGAGATAAAAATCATTCATATGGTGAACACCTGGTAACCGACATTAACAAGATGCATATATAAGAATATCCCCATCATTCCGGGACACCCTTCGGATATGATATAAATTTCGAAGTACTAAAGCATCCGGTACTTTGGATGGGGTTTGTTAGGCCCAATAGATCTATCTTTAGGATTCGCGTCAATTAGGGTGTCTGTTCCCTAATTCTTAGATTACCAGACTTAATAAAAAGGGGCATATTCGATTTTGATAATTCAACCATAGAATGTAGTTTCACGTACTTGTGTCTATTTTGTAAATCATTTATAAAACCTGCATGTATTCTCATCCCAAAAATATTAGATTTTAAAAGTGGGACTATAACACACTTTCACAGATTTTTACTTCGTCGGAAAGTAAGACTTGGCCACTGGTTGATTCACGAACCTATAACAATATATACATATGTATCAAAGTATGTTCAAAATATATTTACAACACTTTTAATATATTTTGATGTTTTAAGTTTATTAAGTCAGCTATCCTCGTTAGTAACCTACAACTAGTTGTCCACAGTTAGATGTACAGAAATAAATCGATAAATATTATCTTGAATCAATCCATGACCCAGTGTATACGTATCTCAGTATTGATCACAACTCAAACTATATATATTTTGGAATCAACCTCAACCCTGTATAGCTAACTCCAACATTCACATATAGAGTGTCTATGGTTGTTCCGAAATATATATAGATGTGTCGACATGATAGGTCGAAACATTGTATACGTGTCTATGGTATCTCAAGATTACATAATATACAATACAAGTTGATTAAGTTATGGTTGGAATAGATTTGTTACCAATTTTCACGTAGCTAAAATGAGAAAAATTATCCAATCTTGTTTTACCCATAACTTCTTCATTTTAAATCCGTTTTGAGTGAATCAAATTGCTATGGTTTCATATTGAACTCTATTTTATGAATCTAAACAGAAAAATTATAGGTTTATAGTCGAGAAAATAAGTTACAAGTCGTTTTTGTAAAGGTAGTCATTTCAGTCGAAAGAACGACGTCTAGATGACCATTTTAGAAAACATACTTCCACTTTGAGTTTAACCATAATTTTTGGATATAGTTTCATGTTCATAATAAAAATCATTTTCTCAGAATAACAACTTTTAAATCAAAGTTTATCATAGTTTTTAATTAACTAACCCAAAACAGCCCGCGGTGTTACTACGACGGCGTAAATCCGGTTTTACGGTGTTTTTCGTGTTTCCAGGTTTTAAATCATTAAGTTAGCATATCATATAGATATAGAACATGTGTTTAGTTGATTTTAAAAGTCAAGTTAGAAGGATTAACTTTTGTTTGCGAACAAGTTTAGAATTAACTAAACTATGTTCTAGTGATTACAAGTTTAAACCTTCGAATAAGATAGCTTTATATGTATGAATCGAATGATGTTATGAACATCATTACTACCTTAAGTTCCTTGGATAAACCTACTAGAAAAGAGAAAAATGGATCTAGCTTCAACGGATCCTTGGATGGCTCGAAGTTCTTGAAGCAGAATCATGACACGAAAACAAGTTCAAGTAAGATCATCACTTGAAATAAGATTGTTATAGTTATAGAAATTGAACCAAAGTTTGAATATGATTATTAAATTGTATTAGAATGATAACCTACTGTAAGAAACAAAGATTTCTTGAGGTTGGATGATCACCTTACAAGATTGGAAGTGAGCTAGCAAACTTGAAAGTATTCTTGATTTTATGTAACTAGAACTTGTAGAATTTATGAAGAACACTTAGAACTTGAAGATAGAACTTGAGAGAGATCAATTAGATGAAGAAAATTGAAGAATGAAAGTATTTGTAGGTGTTTTTGGTCGTTGGTGTATGGATTAGATATAAAGGATATGTAATTTTGTTTTCATGTAAATAAGTCCTGAATGATTACTCATATTTTTGTAATTTTATGAGATATTTCATGCTGGTTGCCAAATGATGGTTCACATGTGTTAGGTGACTCACATGGGCTGCTAACAGCTGATCATTGGAGTGTATATACCAATAGTACATACATCTAAAAGCTGTGTATTGTACGAGTACGAATACGGGTGCATACAAGTAGAATTGTTGATGAAACTGAACGAGGATGTAATTGTAAGTATTTTTGTTAAGTAGAAGTATTTTGATAAGTGTATTGAAGTCTTTCAAAAGTGTATAAATACATATTAAAATACTACATGTATATACATTTTAACTGAGGCGTTAAGTCATCGTTAGTCGTTACATGTAAGTGTTGTTTTGAAACCTTTAGGTTAACGATCTTGTTAAATGTTGTTAACCAATGTTTAAAATATCAAATGAGATTTTAAATTATTATATTATCATGATATTATCATGTATGAATATCTCTTAATATGATATATATACATTAAATGTCTTTCAACGATAATCGTTACATATATGTCTCGTTTAAAAATCATTAAGTTAGTAGTCTTGTTTTTACATATGTAGTTCATTGTTAATATACTTAATGATATGTTTACTTATCATAGTATCATGTTAACTATATATATATCCATATATATGTCATCATATAGTTTTTACAAGTTTTAACGTTCGTGAATCACCGGTCAACTTGGGTGGTTAATTGTCTATATGAAACATATTTCAATTAATCAAGTCTTAACAAGTTTGATTGCTTAACATGTTGGAAACATTTAATCATGTAAATATCAATCTTAATTAATATATATAACCATGGAAAAGTTCGGGTCACTACACCTTATGGCCGTAGGTTTTGTAGGGGGAGGGGGGACACAAAGTTGCTTTTTGGTTAGTGGTTGTCTAAAGTAGGTACTTATGCTAGGATCCCATGTAACATTATGGATAATACTTGACATTTTTGCTAGCATGTTCCCTCTAATTAAATGGGTAATTGTCTTATATATTAATGGGTCACTAGTAATTAATAAGTGAGCTAATTAATTGGGCCACTAGCTAGAGTAGGGTGGGCTTAAGCCCAACAAGGTAGAAAGTCCAACAAGACTAACTAGTAAGCTTAATTAAATTTCTACGCATAATTAAGCATCCAAAAACCCAAGTAATTATTATTATAAAATAATAATTAATATTTCACAGTCATAATATTCCGGTTACGATAAAAGTCAAACGTGTGCGCAGTCCGCGGTTTATTCGAAACGTCAAGTAACACTAACGGTTATAAAGGCTTCCGGTGAACAAGTTAAGTATCTTACGTACTCTAAGGCACGTTTTAACATATAATTGGAAGTAAACTACGTATATCAAGTTTCCAGAGTATAAAGTAGCATAGCACGCACAAAATCGCAGTTTCGCAAAAATACAAGGCACAAAAGCAAGTCGAAAAAGTCGGGTCGTTACATTACCCACCTGTTATTGGAAATTTCGTCCCGAAATTTAAGTTGATGGTGATGGAGTCGGGAAAAGGTGAGGATACTTCTGTATCATTTGATCCTCTCGTTCCCAGGTAAACTCAGGTCCACGCTTGGCATTCCATCGAACTCGAACAATTGGAATCTTATTGCGTTTCAAGGTTTTGACCTCACGGTCCATAATTTCAACAGGTTCTTCCACGAAGTGGAGTTTGTCATCAATCGTAAGTTCTTCCAATGGTATGACAAGTTCCGGTGGAGCAAGGCACTTCTTCAAATTTGATACTTGGAAGGTAGGATGAACAGCACTCAACTGAGTCGGAAGATCCAGACGATAAGCAACGGGTCCAACACATTTCAAAATTTCAAAAGGACCAATATATCGCGAGTTTAACTTTCCACGCTTTCCAAAATGAATTACACCTTTTCAAGGTGCGACCTTCAACATGACTCGGTCACCCACGTTGAATTCGAAGTCTTTACGTTTAAGATTAGCATAACTCTTTTGGTGATCGCGGGCCATCTTAAGTCTCGCCTGAATCTGAGAAATCTTCTCCGTCGTTTCATGGACTATCTCGGGTCCGGTGATTTGCACTTCGCCTAACTCGGCCCAACAAATAGGAGAACGGCACTTGCGGCCATACAACGCTTCAAAAGGCGCGGCTTTAATACTCGAATGATAACTATTGTTGTAAGAGAATTTGGTTAGCGGCAGATGCCTTTCCCAAGACTTTCCGAAGTCAATAACACAGGCACGCAACATGTCCTCCAAAGTCTAAATCGTTCGTTCGCTCTGACCGTCGGTCTGGGGGTGATACGCGGTGCTCATGTCGAGACGAGTTCCCAAGGCTTCTTGCAAAGAACGCCAGAATCTGGAAGCAAAACGGGGATCACGATCGGAGATAATTGATAAGGGAACGCCATGATGAGATACAACCTCTTTGATGTACAGTTGAGCAAGTCTCTCCAATGTATCTGTTTCTTTCATTTCTAGGAAATGAGCAGATTTGGTAAGACGGTCAACGATAACCCAGATTGTATCGTATCCGCCCACCGTTTTTGGTAGCTTCATGATGAAATCCATCGTAATTGCTTCCCATTTCCATTGTGGTATTTCTGGTTATTGGAGTAATCAAGATGGCCTCTGATGCTCAGCCTTAACCTTCGAACAAGTCAAACACCTCCCAACATAAGTTGCAACATCCTTCTTAAGATTTGGCCACCAATACTGTTCCTTAAGATCGTGGTGCATTTTTCTGGCTCCTGGATGAATCGAATATCTCAACTTGTGGGCTTCATCAAGTATAAGGATTCGTAAATCTCCATAACGAGGTACCCAAATTCTTCCGGCATAATATCGGAGTCCAGACTCCTTAACCTCGAATTTAGAGACAAGGATGTTCAGGTATTCACGAGATATGTTCTCCTCCTTGAGAGCCTCTTCTTGGGCTACCCGGATCTGACTATGGAGGTTCGAATGGATGGTGATGTTCAGAGCCCGAACACGAAGAGGTACCGTTCTATCCTTTCGACTTAAAGCGTCGGCTACAACATTGGCCTTACCAGGATGGTAACGAAGTTCACAATTATAGTCGTTCAGCGTCTCAATCCATCGTCGTTGTCTCATGTTCAGGTGTGTCTGGTCAAAGATGTGTTGGAGACTTTTGTGATCGGTGAATATGGTACTCTTTATCCCATAAAGATAGTGTCTTCACAACTTCAAAGCGAAGACAACGGCTCCAAGTTTGAGATCATGGGTAGTGTAGTTTCGCTCATGAATCTTCAGCTGACGAGATGCATAAGCAATGACCTTCGTTCTTTGCATCAAGACACAACTAAAACTAATCTTTGAAGCATTGCAGTACACAATGAAGTCGTCACTACCTTCAGGAAGAGATAGGATAGGTGCGGTGGTTAGCTTCTGTTTCAGGATTTGAAATGCTGCTTCTTGTTCGGTTTCCCAAACGAACTTCTTTCCTTTGTGATTCAGTGCGGTTAAAGGACGCGCAATCAACGAAAAACCTTCAATAAACCTTCTGTAGTAACCGGTAAGACCTAGAAATTGGCGAATGTGAGTCGGAGTAGTGGGTGTCTCCCACTTGCTGATAGCTTCAATCTTGGCGGGATCAACTTTGATACCTTGATTACTCACAATATGACCCAGAAATTGGACTTCCTTCAGCGAAAATTCACACTTGGAGAATCGTTGAAATTCTTTTCACCTTTTCAAAAGTAACCTAAGAAATTCGCTTGCTCTTCCATCGTTGTTTTATCACAATCTCTAGTAATATGGGGACCTTGGCACAGTTCACATCCTACCCTGATAGCATGCATTTCCTTGGTTACTTTCTTAATTTGCCTTGTTTGATTTGCCATTTGAACTTTTAAAGAAGCAATTTCATCATTTCTTTCGATATTAGCAACGGTTGATGATCTAGAGAATTCTATCTCTTGATGCCAATTATGAGAATGTGCTGCTATATCGGCAATGATTGTGTGAGCGTCTTTCGGTGTTTTCTTCATGATTGATCCTCCTGCTGCAACATCTATATCCTTTCGAGTAGCCACATTGACTCCTTTATAGAATATTTGGACTTTTTGGAATGTAGTCAACCTGTGTTGAGGACATACCCTAAGCATTTTATTGAATCGGGTCCAAGCTTCATAAAGAGTCTCGTTAGACTTTTGCTTGAAGTGATTTATATCACTTTGCAATTTTGCTGCTTTTGAAGTAGGGATGAATTCTGACAAAAACTTGTCCATCATGTCATTCCAATCTTCAATATAACCTTCCGGTAATGAGTCTAGCCAAACTCTTGCATCATCCTTTAGTGACCATGGAAAGATTTTTAAACATGCGACTTCATCGAATACATCTTTGATTTTGAATAGCTTGCAAATGCTTACAAACTTACGAAGATGCTCGTTAGCATCCTCATTTGGAGCTCCACCGAATTGGTATGTATTAGTCACCATGTGGAGAAATTGACCCTTTATTTCAAAGTCGTCAGTCATCGTAGGTTGAATAATTGCGTGGCCTTGACCTGTTCTTGTCGCTTTCATTAATGCTTCCAATGTTTGATTTGTAGCAGTCATCTCTTCTTCTTCTTCTTCTTCTTCTTCTTCTTCTTTAATAACTGGCTCTATGATTGGTTGACTAACTGGTTCAGAGTTAGAATCTAATGAAAGTAATTCTAAATCCTCAGCAAGAGATTCTACTTCTTGAGCTCTTAAGCGTTCGTGAAATTCTCTTTCGGGTTTAGGATATGAAGGAGTTAATTCAGTGTTGGAAGAACGTAAATTCCTCCCTGTCTGTGTAATGTACTCCGTATTATATCATAGTATTAGAAGTAGTAGGTAGACTTCTCTCTGATCCCTTTTTGCTGTAAAAGACTGGAAAGTGAATTATTCCCTTAAGCATGCGTATAAATATCGTTAATATATATTAAAAAGCAACCGTCCCATGTGAACTTGGAATCTGAATCTGGATCAAACATTACGCGTTTCGCGTAGGTCTTCACACGTTTCGCGTAGGAGTTAAGTAGAATCTGGAATTTAGCCACAACATTACGCATTTCGCGTAAGGTATTACGCAATCCGCGTAGGAGTAAACTGCAGTTTTTTATTTTAAATTTTATGTTTGTTCTTTGTTGACCCCGTGTTGTCGTATATTGACTTGGAACTTTCATTTGAACTCTTTTCCTTCGATCATCTTGGACTTTGTTTCGGATAAACGCTATCTCGATATATATTTGGTTAAAACCCGTCATTTATTATCATTTCTTCAAACTTCAAGCTCGCGTTTACTTTTTCCGTTTTTCTCGTGAATTATGCATTTGAATGTCTTCGTTTCGGTAAAAGCTGATGAAATATAAATGATATTGCGTTGAAATATATATATGTTTAAAGCAATATCAAAATACCCCACACTTGAACGTTGCTTGTCCTCAAGCAATTACATCTTTTTAAATAGAATCGGAACATTACATATTTTTCCATGTCGAACATTAAATCACACAATACACTCCACACGAAATGAAAACACACGCTATATGGAATAAGTTGAAAACACTACACAATATGTATTGGATCACACGCACACCACACGAACTGAAATTCTGACAACAGAAACAAAGTTGAAACTCGTGATTAAGGTTTAAAAATTTGGATCCTTAGGGAAAATTGGACCTTGTGAAAACGTTTTATGATTTTATAAAATGGCATGCTAGTTTTTACACTAGACACATTTTTCGGTTTTAACCTCAAATTCCGGTCGAGGGTAACTGAAAATCGTAGTCTCAGTCGGCGATTAGCAAGCTATCCGCCCCCATAATTGAAGTATCATGGAACTTGAAACCGAATGTCCTAAAAATGGTTTTACACAATATAATTCATAAAATAGCATAAGTTTTAGAAGAAAATTATATCGTGTCCAAATATCATCGGTGAACCATGAGTTTGCACACCTCAATTTGTTATGGCATATGTATATTGACCGCGGTCAAACATAGATGCGGTTGATCTTTACGGAGATCATCCATCTGGGGATTAGATTCATTAGTCTTAAAAGCTAATTTGCAATGTGCCCCCCATTGTACGAGACAGATCCATCTCATGGTTAGGATAAGTCTGACCACCAAAAACCCTATTTGATGCTGGGGTGAGGTGGATTTCCAGCCGATGATAGAGATGACTTTTCAAGATTTTTTGTCAACCTACAGCTGTTCTGGACTACATCGTCAAACATAGATTAGCAAGTGTGTCATTTTGGAAGACTTTACTTCCTTAAGGGATGGACTTGATTCATCCTTTATTACTCGCATTAATGGGATATTCAGGTTTATACATTCCAAAGCAATGATATCTGCAATAAACTTCATAAAAACATGTGATAAATGGTTCCAAACATATGGGTTTATAAATTCTGTTATACTTGGTTTTTCTTTTATAGGTTTTAATCAAATGAACTTACATATTTTTAATGTATGGAGACAATAATTTCGGTTTTTGACACCTAATCTTTAATTGCTCGTAATTACCTTAAAAATTGACTAGATATATTTGTTAAAAAATGTTCAAAATTTTCATAAAAAACTCCAATTTATAAGTTATCGAGAATTTATATATTTCCACCCCACACTTAAGATTATGTAATGCCCTCATTACATAAAATCAGCTTAAATGTATAAATTCGAGAGGACAAAAAGTGTAAAGTATATGGAACTTCCTTTGTTAAGTAATTGGACATTGTAAAATGCTTATTGTATGAACATATCCAATCCTCATATCACAATAATACTTTTGTGTTTCGTTATGTCGAATCTCATCATCGTAAGTACCTGTCAACAAATATGTTAATCACACACGAGATGGGGTTGTACTTTAGTAGTACAAAAAATTTTACCCCACACTAAAAGTTTTTGTATATAGAATATATATAAAAGTAAAAGTAAAACACATCATAAAAATCATTTTTTTACAAACAATATAAAAAAAAATAAAAACTAAAAACTAGAAAAATGGCCATACAGGGCCTCCTTGATCTTCCTGTTCCTGTTGCTGTTGCTGCCGCTGTTCATTTTGGCGTTGTTCCTCGTAAAAACACCGATAGGCATCCTGACTTGCAGCTAGAGCAGCGTTGGAATCATAAGGTGGAGGTAGAGGATCACCGGGTGCTTGCCAAGGGGTGTATGAAGGAAAGGTTGAGGGTGCGTAATGCTGTGGGTTAGCTGCGTATAGATATGCCTGATGATGTACCCACTCAAGTTGTGCTCCCTGGCCCCTTTGATCATATCGGATGTTTTCTAACATATTACCCTGAGCTAGTTGGGTATTCCTAATGTCCCCTAATTGCCGATACAAACTAGTGTACTGATTTTCTGATCTCTGTCCTCAAGTTTCATATGAGTTCCTTACATCTAAACTCAATGAATTAAATGAATTTTGTAACATATTGAAATCAGAAGTACCTACATTAGACGAACTAGCCTGATCTGGCTGTCTCCGTCTTCTCCTAATATCTCGCTCAGGTTCATCATCTTCCTCCATAGGAGCGGGAGCAACAACTGTAGGTTTTTCGTATGCCCGAGAGACGTATTTAATTAATGTGGCTGATATGTTATGATCCAAGTCGGGTCATACCCAATAACAAGCTTACCGACACCTTAAACGTATTTGATCTTAACTATTGGATCATTAAACAAATACGCGACACTTGGATTTTAGAAAATCGGGTTTCTAAAATATTATCACTTGAGATAAATTGTTTGGACAATTTATATATTAAGGATTTGATTATTTATATGTATAAATAATTATGTTTTGTTATACTTTATAAATTGGTTTATAAAGTACAAATAACCTATATTTATAACTTGAACTTTAATAACAAGTTTTATATAAAATGTAACAAGTTTTATATAAATTATACTTGTTATTTAAATGATATAAGAATGCAGTTTTTGGGACTCCTAGGTGACATCCCATGCTTGCTTGGTTACTTGTAATCAATATATTCCTTAAGGCATGCAAGACTCTCTTTAACCAAGGGATTCCTTGACTCAAGATAAGTAGTTAACAAGCAATACACTAAAAAAAACTGCAATTTTTTCTGCTGTAAACAAGGGTGCTGGCCGTGGATGTTTAGTGGGAAAAGAGAGAAGTTTTTGCTTGCTAATCTAGTTAATTAAGTGTCTTAAATCCTAACCAAATCCTTGGTGGTGTTGGTAACAAAAGGCTTGTGGGTATTACACTCTTGAGGCTTCAAGTCAGAGGCTTTCATTCCATCATCTTCATCATCTTCTAGCACATTAGAAACAACCCTCAACTAGCTTGAGGAGGTATATATATCTTCTCTACTTGTTATATTTGTAAGCATTTATTTCAAGACTTGATAACAATATGGAATTCATCTAAAATGGTTTAACATATAAACTTGTTTTCTAAATATTCATGTTTCCGCTTGTTATAACTTTACATGAATGGGTTTTATGATCAAGTTAACATTATGAACTTGTTGATATGTTGAATTCCATCAATGGTATCTAGAGCCGAAGTCTATGAAATATGCTTCTTATATATGGTCTTTAAAACCCACCAACTTTGTATTTTATTAACATGCATGAATGTAGAATGCAAAATTGATGAATTTGGGTGGGTTAGTCATTTTGGCTGATTTCTAAATGGGTCTAAAAGTGGTTTTGGATTTGCCATTTGATTCATATTTGGTGATACATTGATGTTCACAATCATAGCCAAGACCTTGTGTTTGTATGGATATTTGTTTGGTTGATTTATTATTCTTTTGATATGGTTTTAATATTCATTCATTTTGGTTTGTAATATTATTTATTCAATTGGTTTGTAATAATATTATTTTGGTTATGTAATTTATTTTATATTTGGTATGTAAAATAGATTAGGTTGTAATTTCACTTTTTTAGACAAAATGTATTAGGATATATTTTGTAAAAAAAAAAAGATGAATATGATGAAGACTTGTAGAACACAAGAAGAAGCATTTGGATGCAAGATTAAGTGGGAGATTTAAAATCTCCTACTTTGTGTTATAACCCCTTATCCGGTGGCATTTGTTTTCGGCTACACAAATGTCTAGCATAATGGCTTGATTGTGAACATATTTGTTTTGCATGCATGGTTAGTTATTGTATGATTGTGGATTGTATGTTTGTATGCTACAAGTTAATCACACAAGTTAACAACAAGCAAAATGGCAATTTAATTGGTTAAATTAGACATTCATTAACGACATGCAAAACAACAATTTAATTGGAAAAATTAAAAATGACTAAAAGGACTTTAATAAACAGTTATTAACAACATGATTAGGATCATATATATAAAATGGTTTATATCAAGTAATTGGCTTAATTACAAGACATGAAAATGGATTTCAAATGAACCATACACTAAATGCATGTTGGTGTATGGCATAAAAGTTTTCTCAAACTAGAATTAATGAAAACTTAAAATCCTTTACTAACAAGGCAAACAAGTTAAACGCCATCCTTTTGTGCAACACTTAAAAATATTAGGGAACTCACAATGGGATAAAGGTCACCTAACCGTTATGAGCAAACTAATATGATTAAGGTGAATTTCACACACTTGTGGGATAAAGGTCACCTAACCACTTGTATGTTAAATTTACACGTTTACACAAGTAGGACGACTTGTTTGGGAATCATGAACTTTGGGTCACCGAAGCATGAGGAACAAATAGGCGTTGATGGAATAAATATGCCATGTAAAAGGATTGCATGATTCCATAACTTAGAAGTTGCAAAAGGATTGCAATTGTCATACAATGATTACCTAGCTAAATCAAATGACGGGATAAAGGTCACCTAACCGAAATTTGGTTTACCGTTGGTTTCTAAAAATTTAATAAATATCAATTGGATTTAAAGGGTATTGATTGTTAAATTAAAATTAATACTTAAACAACTTTGTTATATTTTGTAGATGGCCGCCAATAACAACAACAACATTCCAAACGCACCTACCAACTTTAACAACCTATCGTTGAGGTCAATCCTCGAAAAGGAAAAACTCAACCATACGAACTTCATGGATTGGTTCCGCAATCTAAGAATTGTCCTCAAACTTGAGGATAGGGCGTATGTGTTGGAAGACCCCATTCCCGATCAACCGGACGAGGATGATATGGAAGGCATGGCTTATTGGGAGAAATATTGCACCGATTCGGTGCAAGTTTCTTGCCTCATGCTTGGGACTATGATACCAGAACTCCAAAAGGATTTCAAGCATCATAGTGCATATGACATGATCACACAGTTGAAGGAGATGTTCCTTCAACAAGCTCGTGTCGAGCGCTTTGAAATGGTCCGAGCGCTTCATGCATGTCGGATGGACGACTCCCAATCCGTTTCATCTTATGTCCTTAAGATGAAAAGCCTAATTGATCGAGCAAACCGTCTAAACTGCAGTGTGTCTAATTAATTAGCCACAGACCTTATCCTTAATTCCTTGTCAAAGAGGTTTGACACATTTGTAATGAATTACAACATGAATGGATGGGATAAGAGCATTGGCGAATTACATGCCATGCTAAAGACGGCCGAAGCAAGCATGGGTAAAAGGGCTTCACCCAGGTTTATGATCAATGAAGGCGGGTCCAAAAACAATAACACTTCTAAGCCGAAGGCGGCTAAGAGGAAAGGACCCGCCTACCAAGGCAAGGGCAAGGGAAAAGGGAAGATGGTTACCCCAACCAACAACAACAAGAAGTAAAAGGTTGCCGGTAAAGCTAACCCCAAGGAAGATCCGTGCTTCGGTTGCGGTGAAATGGGTCACTGGAAACGCAACTGCCCGGTCTACCTAAAGGAGTTAAAAGAAAAGAGGGATGCAGGGCAAACCTCAGGTAATGTATATATGGTATACGTTGAGCTTAGTATTACTTCTTCTAATACATGGGTATTAGACACAGGATGTGGAACTCATATTTGCAATTCTTTATAGGGGTTCAAAAGAAGTAATCAAGATGCGGGAACATCAAGTCTCTTCATGGAAAATGGAGCAAGTGTGCAAGTGAAAGCTCAAGGAGACTTTGTTTTAAAGCTTCCAAGTGGTTTGGAGCTTACTATGAAAAATGTTTTGTATGCACCCGATTTATCACGAAACATTATTTCTGTATCCCGTTTGAAACAATATGGTTTTAATCTTAATTTCATTAATGATGATATCCATGTTTATTTAGATAATGTGTTCTATTTTAAGGCTTCGCCTTTGAATGGTATTTATGAAATGGTTCATGATGACACATCATTCAATAGCTCAATGTTCCATGCAAATACCAAGAAACTCAAAAGGGATTTGAGTGATTCCTACTTATGGCATTGTCGCCTTAGTCACATAAACAAGAATCGAATGCATACACTTCAAAAGAATGGACTTTTGAAATCAAATGAACTAGACTCGTTTGATGTATGTGAATCTTGTTTATAAGGCAAAATGACTAAAGCACCTTTCAAAGGGACCTATGAAAGGGCAAAAGACTTATTGGGATTAATACATTCGAATGTATGTGGACCCTTTAAGCCCATAACTAGGAATGGTGAAAGATACTTCGTTACTTTCATTGATGACTTCAGTTGTTTCGGATATGTCTACTTATTGAGACACAAGGACGAAACTTTTGAAGCATTCAAAGAATATCAAAAAGAAGTACAAAATCAACTCAATAAGTCGATCAAGGTACTTCGTACCGATAGAGGAGGTGAATACCTAAGCGATGCTTTCCAAGATCATCTTAAGGGTTGTGGGATTATCTCGCAACTTACTCCTCCTGGATCACCCCAACTTAATGGAGTTTCCGAAAGGAGGAACCGAACCCTAATGGATATGGTTCAATCTATGATGGCTAGAAGCTCGTTACCTCTATCATTTTGGGGTTATTGCCTATGCTCCACGGCTCGTATTTTAAATATGGCCCCAACTAAGAAAGTGGAATGAACTCCTCATGAGATGAAAACCTCCATCTCTATCATACTTGAAGGTATGGGGATGTGAAGCTTATCCTAAGCGTTACGTCCCTAATAAGTTGAATGCTCGATCCACGAAGTGTATCTTCATAGAATATCCCAAGGATGATATGGGATATTATTTCTATGATCCATCCGAGCAGAATGTGTTTGTTGCTCGGAAGGCTGAATTCCTTGAAACTAAGTTCCTAATGGAAGGTAATAGTGAAAGGAAGATAGATCTTGAGGAGGTTCAAGATCAAGTAGATGATACACAATTGGTTGACACTAGAACTCAACATAAAAATGTTGAGAGTGATCAAATGGATGATCAAAATACACAAGACGTTCGCAGATCTGGTAGGATTAGTAATCCTCCTGAGAGATATGGGTTTCTCATGGATGGTTGCTATGTGGTTGATTTGGATGAACCAACAAACTACCAAGATGCTTTATTAAGGATTGATAAAGATAAATGGCAGGAAGCCATGAACGCTGAGATGCAATCCATGTATGACAACCAAGTTTGGGAACTTGTTGTACAACCTACTGGCTCTAGGCTAGTTGATTGTAAATGGCTTTACAAAATGAAAACCAACATACATGGAAACTTGGTTACATATAAAGCTAGACTTGTAGCAAAAGGTTTCACTCAAACTCAAGGGGTTGACTATGATGAAACTTTTTCGCATGTGGCAATGCTAAAGTCTATTAGGATATTACTTGCCATTGCTGCTCATTATGATTATGAAATATGGCAAATGGATGTCAAGACCGCTTTCCTAAATGGACATCTTGAGGAAGATGTCTATATGGTTCAGCCTGAAGGTTTTGTTGATCCGAAATATCCTAAAAAGGTATGCAAGTTAAAGAAGTCAATCTACGGATTGAAACAAGCATCTAGAATGTGGAATCATCGTTTTAATGAGGAGGCCAAGAAATTTAGCTTCATTAAAAATGGTGATGAAGTTTGTGTATACAAGAAAGCTAGTGGGAGCACTATCATGTTCCTGGTATTATATGTCGATGATATATTATTATTTGAGAACGATATTCCAGAAATGCAAGGTGTTAAAACTTGGTTAAGTAAATGCTTCTCCATTAAGGATCTTGGAGAAGCACAATACGTTTTGTGGATTGGGATCTACAGGGATAGATCCAAGAAACTGATAGGTTTGAATCAAAGTGCATACATTGAAAAGATCTTGAAAAGGTTCAAGATGGAGAACTCTAAGAAAGGTTTGGTACCTATTCAAAAGGGAACACTTCTCAGTTCATCTCAGTGCCCCACCACGAAAGATGAACAGTAGAGAATGAAAGAAAGTCCCATATGCGTCTGCCATTGGGTTAATCATGTATGCAATGATATGCACTAGACCGGATGTGTCATGCGCTCTTAGCTTGACAAGTAGATACCAGAATAACCCTGGAAACAGTCATTGGATTGCGGTTAAAAGTATATTGAAATACCTTAGGAGGACTAAGGATATGTTTCTAATATATGGGTCTGGTGAGGAGGAACTCGCTGTAAAAGGTTACGTGGACGCAAGTTTCCAAACTGATCGAGATGATTCTCGATCACAATCCGGTTATGTCTTCACATTAAATGGAGGTGCGGTCTCTTGGAAGAGTTCAAAACAGGATGTTGTTGCATTATCCACTACAGAGTCAGAGTACATTGCCGCCTCATTGGCAGCTCAGGAAGCTGCATGGATGAAGAAATTCATCGATGACTTAGGAGTAGTCCCTTCCATTCAGGACCCTCTTGAGATCTTTTGTGACAACGAGGGTGCGATTGCTCAAATCAAAGAACCTCGTGCTCACCAAAAGACCCGTTACATTGAGCAGAGATTCAACTACATAAGGGATGAAGTTGAAAAGGGAAAGATATGTATTCGCAAAGTTCATACAGATCTTAATATAGCGGATCCTCTCGCAAAGCTCTTACATGGAGCAAAACACGCAGGACATGTTTGTGCATTAGGGCTTCGATATTCTAGTGATTGGTCATGATCTGTTTTAAGTATTGTAACGGAATGAAATTGTTCAAACTCATTAATATAATTATGGTGTTAATTTATTTTGAGTTATGTTCCTATTTTGCATATTTTTATCCACGAATAAGTAATTATTCTAAATTCCGTAGTCGATCACATTTGTGGGAGCAAGTGTGAGGTTTAGACTATTATGAACTTGGATTGGTATACATTCACGGACTGAATGTGGGGCAAGGTTGCTACCAAGGTTCATAGATATTTGTGGGATACAAATATTGGAAGACCCGCCCTCAAGATTCACTACATGGAGCCTTTGTGGTTGATCACATGTAATCTTGAGTAAAGGCAAATATCTTTGTATCCTCTGACCTGAGATACATATTGGGTTCGGATATTTGCCAAGCATTGTGCCTTGATTCTTTCCTTCGCTATTCTAAAATATGGTAGTTCATAAGGAAGAGCTCGGGTATAATGCAAGGTGTATATTTAGGACGTATGTAGTCAAGATGAAATTTTTCCCTCTTATTCGTTGAGAGTCAGATGTCTAAGGCCTGATAAAGTTAAATCTAAAAGAGAGTGATCACTCTGTATCTCTTGGAATTAACATGACATCTAGGACGAAAGGATGTAATGAAAAGATTCACCTATTCATATTCGAGATGGGAACTCGAAAGGGATGCTGTTATTGAATGGCATAAAGTCATAACATATTGGGGGTGATGGACGGTCGTTAGGTGGTATCCATCACTTGCATTAATTTCTTATGTTCTCGTGCAAGTGGGAGATTGTAGGTTTTTCGTATGCCCGAGAGATGTATTTAATTAATGTGGCTGATATGTTATGATCCAAGTCGGGTCATACCCAATAACAAGCTTACCGACAGCTTAAACGTATTTGATCTTAACTATTGGATCATTAAACAAATACGCGACACTTGGATTTTAGAAAATCGGGTTTCTAAAATATTATCACTTGAGATAAATTGTTTGGACAATTTATATATTAAGGATTTGATTATTTATATGTATAAATAATTATGTTTTGTTATACTTTATAGATTGGTTTATAAAGTACAAATAACCTATATTTATAACTTGAACTTTAATAACAAGTTTTATATAAAATGTAACAAGTTTTATATAAATTATACTTGTTATTTAAATGATATAAGAATGCAGTTTTTAGGACTCCTAGGTGATATCCCATGCTTGCGTGGTTACTTGTAAACAATATATTCCTTAAGGCATGCAAGACTCTCTTTAACCAAGGGATTCCTTGACTCAAGATAAGTAGTTAACAAGCAATACACTAAAAAAACTGCAATTTTTTCTGCTGTAAACAAGGCTGCTGGCCGTGGCTGTTTAGTGGGAAAAGAGAGAAGTTTTTGCTTGCTAATCTAGTTAATTATGTGTCTTAAATCCTAACCAAATTCTTGGTGGTGTTGGTAACAAAAAGCTTGTGGGTATTATACTCTTGAGGCTTCAAGTTAGAGGCTTTCATTCCATCATCTTCTAGCACATTAGAAACAACCCTCAACTAGCTTGAGGAGGTATATATATCTTCTCTACTTGTTATATTTGTAAGCATTTATTTCAAGACTTGATAACAATATGGAATTCATCTAAAATGGTTTAACATATAAACTTGTTTTCTAAATATTCATGCTTCCGCTTGTTATAACTTTACATGAATGGGTTTTATGATCAAGTTAACATTATGAACTTGTTGATATGTTGAATTCCATCAATAACTTCTTGCCGTCTTAAACTAATTACCCCACCCCTCACTTGTATAGCTTTTGCAGTTTTATATACATCCAATCCTAAAGTTTTAACGGCTTGATCTACCGGTATGATTGGAGGTTCTGATTCACTCGGGTCGAGTCCGAACAAGTTTCATAAACAAGTGATATAGTGACCCCCCCGACATGTCACTTGATCCTCTAGCACCCTTACCTACATGAGCCAAGAAGTAGGCAACTCCATAGGGTATACTAACGAAAGTATCCCTATCTCTGATCACATCTAAATACCAAAGGTCAATATAATTAATTTTATCTGTATTACCAAATGACCTTTGGTTTATTGTGTTCGCTATAAATTTATGAATTATTCTAAACCGAACATCAGTGATCTTAAGTATGATTCTTGGCCGGCCTCATATCTATTTCTATTAGTAAAAGATTGCCAAACTCTCCCAGAATCATAATTACCTGTATACCTAGCCCCAATAAAAATATACTCCCTAAAACCGGGAGTCAACATCTCCTCGACGGTGTAAATCCCCAATGCGTTAGTCACGTTGCTTAGGGACATTCTTCTATCTAACCCACCCAGTCTAAATTGTAGAAAATTAGTATCATCGATAGTTTCTGGGTGTATGCTCATTCTAACAGTAGAATAGAATTCTAAGCACCATTCTCTATATATAGGACTATTTAAACTAAACAACCTCTCAAAATCATTAAAAACCAAATTCATCCCAAATTCGTTTGTGAAACTTTGGTTTAAAATTTTCCTTATTTGTGTATCTAAGTTGACTGAGTGTCCTAAGGGAGCCCAGTCTACAACATATACTGGAGAGGTGTTTCTATTGATCAGAGAAAGTAAGTCCTTAACCTTTTGCACCCGTTGAAGTAAATCATTAGGGAATCTCAGGTTTGGGTGTAAGGTTTGGAGTTGTTGTTCCATTTGTGGTGTTACTTGTTCCTCTTCTTGCTGTTGGTTTACAGCCCTCATTCTAAATAATCCCTGCATAATATTTTAAAACAAAAAAATCGTCCCAATTTGGGTATGTTAATATTAGCAAAGAATCCATATTCAGCATACAAGCTTGTTTTCAACACCACCGGAACTAATATATCAACAACAGTTAAAGTATTAATTCTAAAAATTAAAACAAACAAAAATAAACCAAAAAATTCACAATCATCAATCAAGTTTCATAAACAAAGTTTAATTCACAAGTGGAAACATTCAATGAACTAAGCATATATAATTCAATCCAATCACATTGCGTATGTTCCAGCTTCTAAATAACCCTTAACATCATTACAACTCATACTTGATTCATGACAATAACAAAAATTATTAAATTTAGACAAAAAATGAAATCACAAAATCAAACAATCAAATTCATGTTCAAAGGTTCTACTACTATCAAAACAGTTAAAAACATCTAATTATAACCAAAATAACACACTTCAATAGCAATTCATCAATTTTCCCCAATATGTATAAACCCTAACTTTGAAATAATCAATTAAACATCAAATTCTTATGCTAATCGGGTTTAACATCACACTAACAACATAGTTATAGCAATAATCAAGCAAAATTCAACAATATCATGCATTAATTTGGATTAAAGCTATAAAAATAATAAATGAAAAAGTTGGAGACCAAGTGGTAAAAACGGGTTTAGGACCCTTAACAATCTCGGCATGTTGAAAGATGGATGAATTGGAGGAGATTTATAGTGTTAATTAGATTTTTGGGTGTGATTTTTGTGGGTTTTGTATACCCCTCTCGTTCGTTCACAGTAAGCAAAGAAGAAAAAAAAATTAAGTGTGAAAAAGAAAGAGCTGTTCGACCAGATATGTGAAATGTCCCGTTCGTATTGATTAAAAACGTTCCATATTAATTGATTTTGTTGCGAGGTTTTGACCTCTATATGAGACGTTTTTCAAAGACTGCATTCATTTTAAAACAAACCATAACCTTTATTTCATCAATAAAGGTTTAAAAAGATTTACATAGATTATCAAATAATGATAATCTAAAATATTCTGTTTACACACGACCATTACATAATGGTTTACAATACAAATATGTTACAACAAAATAAGTTTCTTGAATGAAGTTTTTACTCAATATCATACAAGCATGGACTCCAAATCTCGTCCTTATTTAAGTATGCGACAGCGGAAGCTCTTAATAATCACCTGAGAATAAACATGCTTAAAACGTCAACAAAAATGTTGGTGAGTTATAGGTTTAACCTATATATATCAAATCATAATAATAGACCACAAGATTTCATATTTCAATACACATCCCATACATAGAGATAAAAATCATTCATATGGTGAACACCTGGTAACCGACATTAACAAGATGCATATATAAGAATATCCCCATCATTCCGGGACACCCTTCGGATATGATATAAATTTCGAAGTACTAAAGCATCCGGTACTTTGGATGGGGTTTGTTAGGCTCAATAGATCTATCTTTAGGATTCGCGTCAATTAGGGTATCTGTTCCCTAATTCTTAGATCACCAGACTTAATAAAAAGGGGCATATTCGATTTCGATAATTCAACCATAGAATGTAGTTTCACGTACTTGTGTCTATTTTGTAAATCATTTATAAAACCTGCATGTATTCTCATCCCAAAAATATTAGATTTTAAAAGTGGGACTATAACTCACTTTCACAGATTTTTACTTCGTCAGGAAGTAAGACTTGGTCACTGGTTGATTCACGAACCTATAACAATATATACATATATATCAAAGTATGTTCAAAATATATTTACAACACTTTTAATATATTTTGATGTTTTAAGTTTATTAAGTCAGCTGTCCTCGTTAGTAACCTATAGCTAGTTGTCCACAGTTAGATGTACAGAAATAAATCGATAAATATTATCTTGAATCAATCCACGACCCAGTGTATACGTATCTCAGTATTGATCACAACTCAAACTATATATATTTTGGAATCAACCTCAACCCTGTATAGCTAACTCCAACATTCACATATAGAGTGTCTATGGTTGTTCCGAAATATATATAGATGTGTCGACATGATAGGTCAAAACATTGTATACGTGTCTATGGTATCTCAAGATTACATAATATACAATACAAGTTGATTAAGTTATGGTTGGAATAGATTTGTTACCAATTTTCACGTAGCTAAAATGAGAAAAATTATCCAATCTTGTTTTACCCGTAACTTCTTCATTTTAAATCCGTTTTGAGTGAATCAAATTGCTATGGTTTCATATTGAACTCTATTTTATGAATCTAAACATAAAAAGTATAGGTTTATAGTCGGAAAAATAAGTTACAAGTCTTTTTTGTAAAGGTAGTCATTTCAGTCGAAAGAACGACGTCTAGATGACCATTTTAGAAAACATACTTCCACTTTGAGTTTAACCATAATTTTTGTATATAGTTTCATGTTCATAATCAAAATCATTTTCTTAGAATAACAACTTTTAAATCAAAGTTTATCATAGTTTTTAATTAACTAACCCAAAACAGCCCGCGGTGTTACTACGACGGCGTAAATCCGGTTTTACGGTGTTTTTCGTGTTTCCAGGTTTTAAATCATTAAGTTAGCATATCATATAGATATAGAACATGTGTTTAGTTGATTTTAAAAGTCAAGTTAGAAGGATTAACTTTTGTTTGCGAACAAGTTTAGAATTAACTAAACTATGTTCTAGTGATTACAAGTTTAAACCTTCGAATAAGATAGCTTTATATATATGAATCGAATGATGTTATGAACATTATTACTACCTTAAGTTCCTTGGATAAACCTACTGGAAAAGAGAAGAATGGATCTAGCTTCAACGGATCCTTGGATGGCTCGAAGTTCTTGAAGCAGAATCATGACACGAAAACAAGTTCAAGTAAGATCATCACTTTAAATAAGATTGTTATAGTTATAGAAATTGAACCAAAGTTTGAATATGATTATTACCTTGTATTAGAATGATAACCTACTGTAAGAAACAAAGATTTCTTGAGGTTGGATGATCACCTTACAAGATTGGAAGTGAGCTAGCAAACTTGAAAGTATTCTTGATTTTATGTAACTAGAACTTGTAGAATATATGAAGAACACTTAGAACTTGAAGATAGAACTTGAGAGAGATCAATTAGATGAAGAAAATTGAAGAATGAAAGTGTTTGTAGGTGTTTTTGGTCGTTGGTGTATGGATTAGATATAAAGGATATGTAATTTTGTTTTCATGTAAATAAGTCATGAATGATTACTCATATTTTTGTAATTTTATGAGATATTTCATGCTAGTTGCCAAATGATGGTTCCCACATGTGTTAGGTGACTCACATGGGCTGCTAAGAGCTGATCATTGGAGTGTATATACCAATAGTACATACATCTAAAAGCTGTGTATTGTACGAGTACGAATACGGGTGCATACGAGTAGAATTGTTGATGAAACTGAACGAGGATGTAATTGTAAGCATTTTTGTTAAGTATAAGTATTTTGATAAGTGTATTGAAGTCTTTCAAAAGTGTATAAATACATATTAAAACACTACATGTATATACATTTTAACTGAGTCGTTAAGTCATCGTTAGTCGTTACATGTAAGTGTTGTTTTGAAACCTTTAGGTTAACGATCTTGTTAAATGTTGTTAACCCAATGTTTATAATATCAAATGAGATTTTAAATTATTATATTATCATGATATTATCATGTATGAATATCTCTTAATATGATATATATACATTAAATGTCTTTACAACGATAATCGTTACATATATGTCTCGTTTAAAAATCATTAAGTTAGTAGTCTTGTTTTTACATATGTAGTTCATTGTTAATATACTTAATGATATGTTTACTTATCATAGTATCATGTTAACTATATATATATCCATATATATGTCATCATATAGTTTTTACAAGTTTTAACGTTCGTGAATCACCGGTCAACTTGGGTGGTCAATTGTCTATATGAAACATATTTCAATTAATCAAGTCTTAACAAGTTTGATTGCTTAACATGTTGGAAACATTTAATCATGTAAATATCAATCTCAATTAATATATATAAACATGGAAAATTTCGGGTCACTACAATATGCTCTCTGATTTTAAAAATTACGCGTTCCGCGTAGTTTTGGATTATACGCGTTCCGTGTACTGTCTACACCTTCCGCGTAAGTGTTAAGCCCATTTTTTTTTCAACTTATAATTAATCAAATTTCAAAATATCATTTTTAAATTTATATTTGTTGTAACGGAAATTTCGGTTGTTATACCTAGTCTTTATCCGTTTATAAATTTTCAAATTCAATTTATAAAATTTAATTCTTTAAAAGTTAAAGTTTTAATATTTTTCGAAAATGACTTAGAAATAAAACAAGACACTCTATTTTTCTTTTTAAATTTTTAAAATTAAAAGAAAATTAATATTTTAAAATTTTAAAACAAGTACATGAAAAATAAAAATTAAATGAATTTAAAATACACTCTATTTATATATATATATATTCATATATATATATATATATATATATATATATATATATATATACTTTCAAACCAACTAATTTTCAAACTTAAAACTTTGTTTCCTATCAACTAGGTAGAGATAATCTCGGTTGTTACACCTATCATTACCCACGACAAAGTTTACAAATTATATATTTTTACGGTTATTGATAAAAAAGTATATTTTTAGTAGTTTTAATTTTTCTTTTGTTTTTTTGGTTTACTATTTAAAAGATAAATTATGAATCCAACAATAAATTTCGTGCAATTTGAAGAACGATAATTCAGTTGTTACACTTAACATTATCGTTTTCAATGAAAACAGGTTGAACTCAAGGTTCATCAATTTTAAATTGTAGACCTTTTTAATAAAAACAAACAACAAACAAATACAAACTAAAACACACCAAAACACAAACACACAAAAATGCACAAACACACAAAAATGCACAAACACACAATTGGCGAGAAAAAAGATTTAGATGGTGAAACCGCGTTGACTCGCCTCATAGTAGAGTCGTACCATTTCGCCCCCCATGGCTTCGTAGGCGTAACCTCGTTGGTTTAAGAGGTTTTCCTTTGAACATTTAAAAGGCCCTTCTCGGCACAAGGTTACGTACTCGTAATTAGAGTCCGTCTGGTTCTTTGGGCAATTTCCGTAATGAGTCGGTTTTCCACATTTTACACACTTTCCCAAATGACCTGCTCGACGCTTCTTAGCTGATTTTGATTTGCCTTTGGCATAATTTTTCTCATTAAGTTCTTGCCTTATTTCTTTACTCGCCTGATCGCATCTACTCTTTATATCTAATACCACATCCCTTGGTAAAATTTTATCTCACATCAAAAGGAAGTGGTTGTAGACATATTGATTGCGCATATTGAAAATAAACAATAATTAAAAATGAAAAGAAAAATAAAAAGTTAGAATGGAGGGAGAAGACTAGTTCTTTAGTGTCTGCTAGGGAAAGACCGAACAAACCCCACTCTTAAAGATAAAACTAAAGATCGAGAATGGAGTTGAAAAACTTAAAGTTACCCCGAATTTATTTGTCCTTAGGGTAGAAGGTGATTTCATCTCTTTCCTTAGTGTTGATTCTGTCAAAGTATAACTTGAGTCGATGACCGTTCACCTTGAAAGCTCCACCGTCTTTGCTATATAACTCTGCATATACAGATGGAAAAACCTGTTTTATTATATATGGCCCAGTCCATCGGGATCTAAGTTTCCCAGGTGAAAACTTAAAACGTGATTGGAAAACTAATACTTTATCCCCTTGTTCGAATTCTTTTCTTTCTTTTAATCGTGCATCGTGCCATCTCTTAGTTTTCTCTTTGTATGTTTTAGAGTTTTCATAAACTTGTAGTCTTAATTCATCTAATTCATTAAGTTGTAAGAATCGGTTTCCTCCGGCTTTCACAAGGTCGGTGTTACATTCTCTTATAGCCCAATATGCCTTGTGTTCAATTTCGACAGGTAGATGACACGCCTTACCATAAATTAATCAGAAAGGTGTAGTACCAATGGGCGTTTTGAATGCAGTTCTAAATGCCCAAAGCGCATCATCTAACTTTCGATACCAGATTTTAGGATTATTTTTAACCGTTCTTTCTAAAATTCAATTAAGACCTCGATTTGTGTTTTCAACTTGGCCACTCGTTTGAGGGTGGTAAGAAGTTGAGAAACGATGATTAACTCCGTACTTTTTAAGTACTTTCTTGAGTAATTGATTTGTAAAATGAGTTCCACGATCACTGATTAATGCTTTTGGAATCCCAAAACATGAAAATAGGTTTTTTAGGAAGTTCACAACAACACGGGCATCATTGTGGGTAAAGCTTTTGCTTCATCCCATTTAGAAATGTAGTCAACTGCCACAAGGATGTATTTGCATTTATTCGATGCGGGAAATGGACCCATGAAGTCGATACCCCAAATGTCAAATACTTCACATACAAGAATGCCTTTTTGTGGCATTTCGTCCCTTTTTGAGATGTTACCGAATCTTTGACATGCATCACATGTTTTAACCATGTGGTGTGCATCTTTGAAGATGGTTGGCCAATAAAAACCTGAGTCAAAGATCTTCTTAGCTGTATAGCTAGGTCCGAAATGACCACCCGCTTGGCCTTGATGAGAGTGCTCCAATATTTGTTGAGCTTCTTTACCATATACGCATCGGCGGATAACTTGATCCGCTCCTATTTGAAAAAGATTAGGGTCTTCCCAGAAGTAAAATTTTAAATCAGCAAAGAATTTCTTCTTTTGCTGGTACGTTTGGTTTTTAATTAATACTCCTGCAGCGAGATAGTTTGCAAAATCTGCAAACCATGAAACTTTAACTTCGGTTTCTATTCTCATTAGAAACTCATCGGGAAAAGTGTCATGAATAACTGACTCATCTAGTTTTTCTAGGTCGGGATTCTCAAGACGAGACAAGTGATCAGCAGCGAGATTTTCAGCACCCTTTTTATCCTTGATTTCTATATCAAATTCTTGTAAGAGAAGAATCCAACGTATCAATCTAGGTTTTGCATCTTGTTTCTTGAACAGGTACTTTAAGGCTGAATAATCGGTAAAAACAATCGTTTTGGATAACACAAGATATGATCTAAATTTATCAAAAGCAAATACAATTGCAAGGAGCTCTTTTTCTGTGGTCGTATAGTTGAATTGTGCTCCTGTTAGTGTTTTACTTGCATAATATATTGGTTGAAATTTGTTATCTTGGCGTTGTCCTAAAACGGCTCCTAGTGTGAAATCACTAGCATCACACATTAGTTCAAATGGTTTGGACCAATCGGGAGATACTATGATATGTGCATTTGTAACTTTATCTTTTAGAATGGAGAAAGCTTGTAAGCATTCGTCATTAAAGTCGAATGTACTGTCTTTCTCAAGAAGTTTAGTCATGGGTCGAGCGATTTTGGAAAAGTCCTTTATGAATCGTCGATAGAATCTCGCATGACCTAAGAAACTACGAATTCCTTTAACGTTAGTTGGAGGAGGAAGCTTTAATATTACATCGATCTTAGCTTTGTCTACTTCCATTCCATCTCGAGAAATCTTGTGTCCTAAAACAATGCCTTCCTTCACCATGAAGTGGCATTTTTCCCAATTTAAAACAAGATTTGATTCCTCACAACGAATTAACATTCGCTCGAGGTTTGAAAGGCATAAATCGAAGGAGTCTCCAAAAACAGAGAAATCATCCAAAAAGACTTCCATACTTCCTTCTATCATGTCGTGAAATATTGCCATCATACACCTTTGAAAGGTGCCTGGCGCGTTGCATAATCCGAACGGCATTCGTCAGTATGCGAATGTACCAAATGGACAAGTAAAAGTTGTCTTGTCTTGGTCTTTTGGATCAATGGGAATTTGAAAATAACCGGAGAATCCATCAAGGAAACAATAGTACTCTTTTCCGGCTAAACGTTCTAGTATTTGGTCAATATAAGAAAGTGGGAAATGATCTTTCCTTGTGGCGTCGTTTAAACGACGGTAGTCTATACAGACTCTCCAGCCAGTGACTGTTCTTGTAGGAACGAGTTCATTCTTATCATTAAGGACGACAGTTGTACCCCCTTTCTTGGGTACTACTTGAACAGGACTAACCCATGGGCTATAGGATATAGGGTATATTAACCCGGCATCAAGTAACTAAATAACCTCCTTTTTGACAACTTCTTTCATATTAGGGTTTAACCTTCGTTGTCTTTGTACCACGGGTTTAAAATCTTCTTCCATTAGAATCTTATGAGTACAATAAGCGGGGTTAATCCCTGGAATATCGGTTGTTTTCCAAGCAATTGCTTTCTTGTGAGTTTTTAGAACGGACATTAACCTACTCTTTTCGTTATCGGAGAGTTTTGATGAGATTATAAAAGGTAATTGTGATGTACCTTGGAGATAAGCATACTCCAAATGTTCCGGGAGTTCTTTAAGTTCCAAGGTTGGTGGTTCTTCCAAGGAAGATTTTATCCAGAACCTGTTACCATCGGTAATTTCTTCAAAGGGTTCATCTTCCTTGGGATTTTCTTCCTCGCAGCAATCTTCATCGATGACTACTTTCAACAATTTGTCAAGTTCAAGCTCTACATCAAATTCATCACTTTCACTCATTGGGGTGAAGTTCGAGGTGTCTATATTTAGTAATTCTTGCAATTCTTTTTCAACACAACAATCAACAAGTCTACCTTATAACATTCGTCATCGAAAGAGATAGGTTGTTTCATAGCTTTATCTATGTTTAAGGTAACTTTATCTTCCCCTACACCTAGACTAAGTTTTTTTTATCTTTAACACGCACAATCGCGTCGGCGGTATTTAGAAAAGGTCGCCCTAGAATTAGGGGAACCTTACTATCTTCCACCATTTCAAGGACAACGAAATCGGCAGGAAAGATTAAGTGATTAACTTTAACCGGTAGGTTTTTGGCGATACCAATAGGATAGTTAAAAGTTCTATCGGCTAGGCGTATACACATCCTAGTTGGTTTTAGATCACCTAGGTTTAGTTTTAAGTACAAGGAGTGTGGCATAAGATTGATACTTGCGCCTAAGTCAGCTAATGCATCGTACATTACTGAATCTCCCATCAGACACGAATAATGAAACTACCAGGATCTCCGAGTTTCGATGGCATCTTTTGCTTTTGCAAAATTGCTGATCATTCCTCATTGAGGAATGTGGTTGAAACTTCTTCATATTTACCTTTATCGGCTATGAGATCCTTGGTAAACCTTCCATAATTTGGCATACCCCTAAGAACTTCTGCGAGTGGCATGTTAATGCTAATTTGCTTGATCATATCTGCAAATTTGTGATATTGGCTCGCGAGTTTGTCTTTCTTTAATGCCTTCGGGTATGGAATAGGTGCCTTGTGCACCTTCACTGGTGGATCTTCACTTTTCTTCGATATGATCTCCGGTGGATCATCTTTCTCTTGTTCTTTCTCAACATGTTCATCTATATCAACGGGTACTTGTAAAATAGAAGGAGACAAAGGAACTTCTGAGGACTTACTAGTTTTTAGATTAATAGTTAAACCACTTCTAGTAGTTATAGCATTTACATGCTCATTCCTTGTTTGATTGTTGTTGGGATTTACTTGAGTATTTGAGGGGAGAGCACCTGGTGGCCTCTCCGATAGTAACTGTAAGATCCTTCCAACATCTCTTTCTAAATTCTGTATCGTAGCTTGTTGATTTCGAATTTGCTGAGTTTGAAGTTCCATAGTTTGCTCGTGCTTAACCATAAAATCTCTCAAGAGATCTTCTAAACCGGATTTCTTCTCGGGTTGTGGTTGTATAGGTGCTTGTGGTTGTGGTTGATTGTGTTGGAAATTATTTTGATAAATTCGTTGAGGTTGATTTCGGTTGTTTAGGTTATTGTAATCTGGTGGTGCATTTCTTTGATTTTGATTTGGGAAATTCTGGTTATTTTGGTAAATCGAATTTCCTCCTTGGTAATTATTGTTTAAACCTGAAGGTCCTCCTATTTGGTAGTTGTTGATAGGAGGATATTTTCGGTTATTTGCTTCTATCGCTGGAAAATCGTTGAAATTCATTTCACTGTTTCGCAAGTCACTTAAGAAATTCGCTTGCTCTTCCATCGTTGTTTTTATCACAATCTCTAGTAAGATGGGGACCTTGGCACAGTTCACATCCTACCCTGATAGCATGCATTTCCTTGGTTACTTTCTTAATTTGCCTTGTTTGATTTGCCATTTGAACTTTTAAAGAAGCAATTTCATCATTTTTTTCGATATTAGCAACGGTTGATGATCTAGAGAATTCTATCTCTTGATGCCAATTATGAGAATGTGCTGCTATATCGGCAATGATTGTGTGAGCGTCTTCCGGTGTTTTCTTCATGATTGATCCTCCTGCTGCAACATCTATATCCTTTTGAGTAGCCACATTGACTCCTTTATAGAATATTTGGACTTTTTGGAATGTATTCAACCCGTGTTGAGGACATACCCTAAGCATTTTATTGAATCGGGTCCAAGCTTCATAAAGAGTCTCGTTAGACTTTTGCTTGAAGTGATTTATATCACTTTGCAATTTTGCTGCTTTTGAAGCAGGGAAGAATTCTGACAAAAACTTGTCCATCATGTCATTCCAATCTTCAATATAACCTTCCGGTAATGAGTCTAGCCAATCTCTTGCATCATCCTTTAGTGACCATGGAAAGATTTTTAAACATGCGACTTCATCGGATACATCTTTGATTTTGAATAGCTTGCAAATGCTTACAAACTTACGTAGATGGTCGTTAGCATCCTCATTTGGAGCTCCACCGAATTGGCATGTATTAGTCACCATGTGGAGAAATTGACCCTTTATTTCAAAGCCGTCAGTCATCGTAGGTTGAATAATTGCGTGGCCTTGACCTGTTCTTGTCGCTTTCATTAATGCTTCCATCGTTTAATTTGTAGCAGTCATCTCTTCTTCTTCTTCTTTAATAACTGGCTCTATGATTGGTTGACTAACTGGTTCAGAGTTAGAATCTAATAAAAGTGATTCTAAATCCTCAGCAAGAGATTCTACTTCTTGAGCTCTTAAGCGTTCGTGAAATTCTCTTTCGGGTTCAGGATATGAAGGAGTTAATTCAGTGTTGGAAGAACGTAAATTCATGCATTAATTTCTATTATGGAATCACAACATTTAAAGTTTTTCTAAGAATTGAATTCCTTCAAAAGGATCGAATAACATAAAAACAATGATAAAAACCTTTAAACAAACAGATTTTCCTTCTGATTTTGCTCACGTTTCGAATAGCCAAAAGATGCAGCAGAGGGGCAGGATTCGTTTGGTCCCAATATAATTGAGTACTGTTTGGCTCCAATAACCCAGTCCATGTACAAATCCAACTACTACTACGAATCAGAAAAATTATCTATTTATTTAACTGCCAACTCCCCGGCAGCGGCGCCAAAAAGTTGATGTGTTGAAACTATACCTTTATTTATGAACGGATTTAAGTTATTTTGTTACACGAATTGTTTTATTGTATATGTGGTATTTTAATGAATTCAGGTTGATTTCACACATATATAGGCAACTAGTCCTATCCGCGTAGTTTAGTTTTATAGGTAAATCCGATTCGTTCCACAGGGAGATAGAGTGTTTAATGGTTTTTAATAGTCTTTGAAGTTAAACTTATTTAAAGGGGGTTTTAGATTAGGAATTTATATTTAGCATAATAATAATAAAATATAACTTAATCTTAATTTAATTTAACTACTTATTAATTAAAATTACAAGATTACATGATTTATAATTATTAACTTAAAAGTGAACTAATATGAAACTATACTAATGGTGATACAACAATTTTATTACTAAATGGTAATTAATAAAAATAATAACTTGTAATAAAACTAAATGATTAGAATTTTGTTTTGAGCAATAACATATAATATAAATTTATTTAAATTAACTAAATAATAAGTTTTAATTGAATTAAAAATGAATTATAGGAAATTATAATAATTAAACTAATTATAAATTAATTACTTTAAAATAATAATAAAAGATTTAATTTAAAACTTAGAATTTAAATAAAATTCGTAACAGTGCTAGTACTACACTTACGCGTTTCGTGCACGTATATACGCGTTTCGCGTATATTTTTAAAGATACGCGGTTCGTGTGAAATTATACACGATCCGCGTATGGTTTATTCGATGTGACAAAACAGTACTGGTTCAACCGAAGTACATTGATTTATATTTTCAATTTTTGCTGTATAATAACAATACGTAAATAAATAACAAATATAATTATTTGCAATATATAAATAGGAGTGTTCACTTAAATGTTTCACCTCTAGATCCATGGATTGTTTTAAGTTTAAGCTCTATTAAAATGTTTAGTATAAAACTTTATATTTTTTCTTTCGAATAAATGAAGTTTCAACTAGCTAAATTAAGTCTAATTTTCATCGGATCTTATTTAGATAGTTACTATTTCCCAAGTATTTAAATTTAGACCCAACCCAGTTTTGACTTTCGCCAAAACCCAAATCATAACGGTTTCCCTTCTTACAGTTTCACTATTATATACCTAATGATATTACCCAAACCACCGAACTTTATTTCTAATTTAGTGTTAATAAATTATTCATAAGTTCGTCTAAATCACTTTTAATGTTGAAACTTAATTTATATAAATAAAACTAACTTTCGTTATTTGAATCTAATAAATTAAGTAACAAGGGTTAAATATCTAAATACATAATAATGGTTCTTTTAATTAGGCTCAATGTTAAAAATACTTAAGTTACATTTTAATTTTTACAATTGATAACAATCCATTTCACTAGGGGCTCTACATCTAAGCAAACACTAGGGAAATTTAGCTACTCATTATACTAGGGTAAACATAAAAATATAAATATACAAACATAATAATAACAATAAAAATTGATAACGATAATTTTAATAGAATATACTTACGAAAATCTTCACTTTCATTTACTTCAAATGGTAGAAAATTACAATAACAACACCCTTGCACTCGAACATTAATACCATTAATCACGAACAATACACCCTTAATATTGAAACTATCCTAAAAATTGAACTTGAAAATTAATTGGAACTGAACTTAATTTATACGGAGTACAAAGATACTAATAAAATAATGATAATATCCCTCTGCTCTCTATTTTGCTATGTATATTTGTGTTGTATGGATTTGTGTACTGACCATTCCTCCCTGTCTGTGTAATGTACTCCGTATTATATCATAGTATTAGAAGTAGTAGGTAGACTTCTCTCTGATCCCTTTTTGCTGTAAAAGACTGGAAAGTGAATTATTCCCTTAAGCATGCGTATAAATATAGTTAATATATATTAAAAAGCAACCGTCCCATGTGAACTTGGAATCTGAATCTGGATCAAACATTATGCGTTTCAGGTAGGTCTTCACACGTTTCGCGTAGGAGTTAAGTAGAATCTGGAATTTAGCCACAACATTACGTGTTTCGCGTAAGGTATTACGCGATCCGCGTAGGAGTAAACTGCAGTTTTTTTATTTTTAATTTTATGTTTGTTCTTTGTTGACCCCGTGTTGTCGTATATTGACTTGGAACTTTCATTTGAACTCTTTTCCTTCGATCATCTTGGACTTTGTTTTGGATAAACGTTATCTCGATATATATTTGGTTAAAACCCGTCGTTTATTATCATTTCTTCAAACTTCAAGCTCGCGTTTACTTTTTCCGTTTTTCTCGTGAATTATACATTTGAATGTCTTCGTTTTGGTTAAAGCTGATGAAATATAAATGATATTGTGTCGAAATATATGTATGTTTAAAGCAATATCATTTGACATGGCTGCGGCTACTCGTTCCGCAATCATTTCCTCAATTTGTGCTGTTGTGGGCGCTGCTCTTCCGTTTGCCATTGCTCTTCTAAACAGAAATTTTGACTTAAGTCAAAATCCAGCATTTAACATATAATAATATAGTATATGGTAAACAGGGGAACAATACAACGCATGCCAATTAAGTAACGCAACCATGTACAAATACCGCAAAACCAACATACAGTAACGTAAATAGAATATTGTGCAAGAATTAAACAATACAAAGTTCCATTCATTAATAAAGAGTTGCATACATTCGCATAGGTTCGTAAAATACATAAGTAAAACATGAACTACAAACGAGATTACATAATGAAATCTACTACAATGCCCTATGGTGACGGTGGGTAAAGGATGTCCATTACATGGGACATCTGCTCCTCAAGCTCAATCACCCGAGCACAGAGGATCTCCACCTCCCTCGTCAGTTCCTCAATAGAGGGAGGGGCTGGCAGAGTAGGCGGTGCTGCTGGTGCAGGTGGTGCCGGTGGTGCAGATGGTCCAACACCAGAAGTAGATGCTGCATAGCAGTAAGGCTTACGCACGAAAGGATCAGCAGGGTAAGGCACAACCCGCTTACGGGCGGTAACCCTACGACGCTGACCATGTCTGTCAGTGAACGCTCGACCTCCGTTGATCCCCGGAATAAAGGTGTCATCGAAACGGTACCGCTTCTTCGGCGGGGTGGAGGGTGGCTGCACAGGTGCATCATCAGGGTCCTCCTCGTTGGAGTCATCGTCACTAGAGTCGTCTGTGGATGAGTCGTCGGATGATGAATCGTCAAAAACAGCTGAAGGTGGCGGCGCTCGGCGACCGGTAGTCATGATCCGGTATCTAAAAGGTGGGATCGGTATGACACGTCCATCAGGAAGGCATCAGCACCAATGGTTATGCTCATTACGGAACGGAATGTCCCCGTATTCCCCGGGAATCACAACACCACCGGAGCGGGGCTGTGGCTTCGAGGGTCCTGGGGCAAGTAGAGCTGGAATCTCTGGGGGGTCCTGGGCTCCGTCTGAGGTAACCACTGGGGCAGGCGTATGGCTGCTGGTTCCGGAGGATAAAGTGTCGGGGTCACTGGTGGGTGTCGCCGAAGGGATCGGAGGATCGGCAACAGTGGCAGGTGAAGTGGCTAAAGAGTCTGAATCGCTGCCCAAAATGATGACAGGTGGAATATCCGACATCTGAACAGGGAAAAATAACTTTTCCATGTCAGTAAGTCATAAAGCAAGCACGTATTAGGCACTACAGCAACCTAGCGTGGCAGTAATAATAACAGTGCTAAACAAAAATAACATGTGAAAGCAGATAGTAATCATGCAATAGCGGAAATAAGCATACAACAAGTTCGCATGGCAGTGAAGATAAGCAATAGCATGCAGTAAGAATATACAGCTGAAAATGTAGACAAAAGTATGCAGTAAGTTTCGCAGAAACAAGTAATCTAGCAAGTTGTAGATTAGTCCTATTAGTGAATCCTACTTAGGTTCTGTCTAGACTCACTAATGCAACCTAATTCCCTACAACCAATGCTCTGATACCAAATGTGACGCCCCGTACAAAACCATCGTGTGCGATTCGTCATCAACAGGATCTTCACACGGTCAAACATTATATGTTGTTTGAAAACCAGTTTGCATTCATAAACGATAGCGTTTTACAAAAGATAACGTGCATCCTACGAATAGGAACATAAACATAAGTATTTGACCCTAAGGTCGTTACAAAGCCATTGTTTGAAATTAACATAAACTACGAATGCAAAAGAAAAGTTCCATGAATGAGACATCTCTAGTAATGCAGCGGATAACTAAAACAGCAGGTCCTTAACAGCAATTCAATAACAGCATGACATCAAATCTAACAGCGAAAGCAAGAAACCTCTAGGCACCTGAGAAATACACGCTTAAAAGTCAACACGAATGTTGGTGAGCTATAGTTTAAGTTGTAACAGTAACATAAGGTAGGCCACGAGATTTCAGTGTAACAAAACAGTATGAAAAGTATATGTATAACCGTGGGCACCCGGTAACTAGACTTAACGTTTATAACCCCCTGAAAGTACACTTGGTGAGTGCGTATGTTCACGAAGTATTAAACACCCGTTAAATGCTAGCGCGACTAGCCCGGGTGGGGATGTCAAACCCTATGGATCTATATCTAAGATTCACGTTCACCGGTTCAAAAACCAATGACTAAACGTTACCGTGCTAAGGGGAATGTTTATGCCATTGTATAACCCGCACACATATAAAGTTTAAGTACTCGTGCCTAGTATGTAAAACGTAAAAAGCGCATGTATTCTCAGTCTCAAAATAATTAAAGTAAAAAGGGATGCTATAACTCACAGTGATAAAAGCGGTAAAGTCGGTAATGAAAGTACGCAAGTAGTAAGTCGGTCCGAAAGGTCGTCAACCTAAATCAAGGGTTACTAGGTCATTAGGTTGTCTTTATAAATTCTAATAGTGCATAAAATAAGTTTAAGTGTCATCATCATCATCGTTCATCATCATAAAAGCTAAGTAAGTTCGACAAGAATAGAGATCGAAACAATAGGCTGACTTCGGTCAGCTGCTACGACCTCTACATAAATCGAAAAGAGGCATAGTCAGTGGCTATGGCTCCATATATGAGTTCCCTAACCGCTGACCAATTTTCAGAACCTAAATCGTCTTCGTTTGACCGTGGAGACGGTTTAAGTGCGAGTAGGTCAGAAATTTCAGCACAACGTTAATAGGGTGTAGTGACTCTCGGAGGGCCATAAATCCTAAACCGTAACTCGGATTAAGACGAGATCTAAACGGAAAATCATCTACTCGAAATGAAATAACTGAAAATAAACTTTCCATTAGCCCAGGTGGTCTGATCAGATATGAAAAATAGTAGGTAAGTGCTCCGGTGGGGTTCTTAATGCTTGATGCTCATCACGGTTCTCATCCTTGATGTTTGTAGCTTCAAGTGTACAACTCGTTGATGGGTTAGCATCACCTTGACTAAGATTCCACCATCAACACACAATATGTTAAGACCAAGTAAGGATACAACTCAATCAAGAGTCTTAGATGGATGATGAACCAAGGTTACATCATATTCTTAGTCTTAACACAATTACAAGTCACATTTACAACTAAAGCTACAAACTTTACATCAATCAAACAAGTATGAACACAATCTAAGTCAAATGAGGTGATGGAACCCTAAGCTAGAGAGCTTGGATCCTATTCACACAAGTTACAAGGTTGCAAAGCTAGAAAGCTTGAACCTTTATTGTTCTTGAAGATCTTGAAGCATAAAGCTTGGATCTTTAAGTTACATGAAGATAACAAACACAAGTTTGAATCTTTTTAACAAAATAAAAATATCCTAAGTTAGAAAACTTAGATCCAACAATAAGATATGAAGATTCAAGCTATAAAGCTTGCATCTTGGTTGTTCTTGAAGATCTTGAAGCATAAAGCTTGGATCTTTAAGTTACATGAAGATACAAATACAAGTTTGAATCTTTTTAACAAAATAACAAGATCATAAGTTAGAAAACTTAGATCCAACAATAAGATATGAAGATTCAAGCTAGAAAGCTTGCATCTTGGTTGTTCTTGAAGATCTTGAAGTATAAAGCTTGGATCTTTAAGATACATGAAGATTACAAACACAAGTTTTAATCTTTTCAACAAAATAACATGATTAAAGCTAAAATAATCTAGATCTACAAAGTTGGTGAAGATTCAAAGCTAGAAAGCTTGAATCTTCCATGTTCTTGAAGGATTCATGCTTGAATCAACAAGATGTAATCAAGATCAAAGCTAAAAAGCTTGATCTTTAATGATGATGATGACCATGAAATAGAAAGGAGGAGAAGAAGAATAAAAAGCAAAACTTACAAGTTTCTAGAGTGAGAAAGACTAGAAAGGAAATAAGAGGGCAAGTGTGTGTGAAATTCAAATGAGAGCAAGTGTTAAATTGATGTGATTAGGCTAGTATTTATAGGTGAATGGGGTGTGGGGAGGGGCCTTATGGCCGTAGGTTTTGTAGGGGGAGGGGGGGACACAAAGTTGCTTTTTGGTTAGTGGTTGTCTAAAGTAGGTACTTATGCTAGGATCTCATGTAACATTATGGATAATACTTGACATTTTTGCTAGCATGTTCCCTCTAATTAAATGGGTAATTGTCTTATATATTAATGGGTCACTAGTAATTAATAAGTGGGCTAATTAATTGGGTCACTAGCTAGAGTAGGGTGGGCTTAAGCCCAACAAGGTAGAAAGTCCAACAAGACTAACTAGTAAGCTTAATTAAATTTCTACGCGTAATTAAGCATCCAAAAACCCAAGTAATTATTATTATAAAATAATAATTAATATTTCACAGTCATAATATTCCGGTTACGACAAAAGTCAAACGTGTGCGCAGTCCGCGGTTTATTCGAAACGTCAAGTAACACTAACGGTTATAAAGGCTTCCGGTGAACAAGTTAAGTATCCTACGTACTCTAAGGAATGTTTTAACATATAATTGGAAGTAAACCACGTATATCAAGTTTCCAGAGTATAAAGTAGCATAGTACGCACAAAATCGCAGTTTCGCAAAAATACAAGGCACGAAAGCAAGTCGAAAAAGTCGGGTCGTTACACATTAAAACGTATTAAAAATGTTGTAAATATATTTTGAACATAATTTGATATATATGTACATATTTGCTATAGGTTCGTGAATCGACCAGTGGCCAAGTCTTACTTCCCGACGAAGTAAAAATCTGTGAAAGTGAGTTATAGTCCCACTTTTAAAATCTATTATTTTTTTTGGGATGAGAATACATGTGATTTTATAAATGTTTGACAAATAGACACAAGTAATCGAAAATACTTTCTATGTTGGATTATTGAACCGAATATGCCCCTTTTTAGCTTGGCAGCCTAAGAATTAGGGAAATGGCCCCTAATTGACGCGAATCCTAAAGATAAATCTATTTGGCCCAACAAGCCTCATCCGAGTTACGGATGCTTTAGTACTTCGATTTATCATATCCGATGAGAGTCCCGGAATGATGGGGATATTCTATATGCATCTTGTTAAGGTCGATTACCAGGTGTTCAACATATGAATGATTTTTATCTCTATGCAGTTTGCGAAATGCCTGATATGAGATGTGTTATAAAAATGAAATCTTGTGGTCTATTATTATGATTTGATAATATGTAGGTTAAACCTATAACTCACCAACAATTTTGTTGACGTTTTAAGCATGTTTATTCTCAGGTGATTATTAAGAGCTTCCGCTGTTGCATACTAAATTAAGGACAAGATTTGGACTCCATGCTTGTATAATATTGTTTAAAAATTGCATTCGAAGACTTATGTTGATGTGTAATATTATTGTAAACTATTATGTAATGGTCTTGTGAAAAACGCTATATTTTAGATTATCATTATTTGATAATCGTCGTAATATTTTAAAGGTTATGGTTTGTTTTAAAATCGAATGCAGTCTTTGAAAAATGTCTAATATAGAGGTCAAAACCTCGCAACGAAATCAATTAATATGGAACGTTTATAATCAATATGAACGGGAAATTTCAGTTGGTATCCGAGCGTTGGTCTTAGAGAACCAGAATTTTTACATTAGTGTGTCTTACCGAGTTTGTTAGGATGCATTAGTGAGTCTGGACTTCGACCGTGTTTTTCTTCAAAAACGATTGCTTAACATTTTTTGTTGGAAACTATATATTATTAACATGTAAATATTATGTGATATATTAATCTCTTAACGTGTTTGATATTGTGTGATAGATGTCTACCTCTAGTACAAATCCTATTGACTCACCTAATAATAATGAAGAGTCGAATATATTTTGGGAAGATTCACAAATTCCCGAAGAGGAACCGGAAGAAGAGGAACCGGAAGAAGAGGAACCGGAAGAAGAGGAACCGGAAGAAGAGGAACCGGAAGAGGAGGAACCGGAAGAAGAGGAACCGGAAGAAGAGGTTCTGGAGGAAGAAATATTGATACCTACGGTAAATCGATTAAATAAAAGAAAATCCTCAACCAACGGACCAAAGTTAAAAATGGTCATTGGTATTTCCGCCGAGGAAGCAAAATATTGGGAAGATTACCAATTTTCTGATGAATCGGATCCCGATGAGAATTCCGATGATGTTATAGAAATTACCTCGACCCAATTTAATAAAGCAAAAGAAAATAATAAGGGAAAAGGTATAAAAATAGAGAAACCTGATTCCAACCCCGATGAACTTTATATGTATCGGCAACATCCGTATTTCCTAAATTGTAACAATAACCCGGGAACCTCTAAACCACCAAGTTTTTTCTAAACCATTGTGGAAAACGATGGCTCGTATTAGAGGAACACCATATATCCCTAGAAAATTAGGAAAACGAACCAAGTCTGAAGAAGAAGAAATCAGTTATTCAGATTAGAGGGTTGTAATCATGTTGTGTATTATATGTATTGTAGTGTGCTTGTACTTTTATGTTCTATGTAAAAATTGCTTGTATTGTTTGTTAATTATCTTTTACGAATCTAATCCTTGTCTATTTTACAGTATAAAAACACAAAATGGACGTTAAGGGTAGACAACTGAATATTTTAGAAGACCTACCAGAGGATATGATTGATGAAATCTTGTCTAGAGTCGGTCAGAATTCATCAGCACAATTAGTTATGGCGAAATTAACTTGTCAAACATTTGAAAGACTTTCCAGAAATGCCTTAGTTTATAAAAGGCTTTCCTTTGATAGGTGGGGTATATCACATTGGGGAGACCGTAAGTTACGTCGTGTTTTCTTTAAAGTGTTAAGTGCGGGGAACCCAAATGCAATTTTACGCTACGGGTTAAGAACCTATTTTGACTCAACATATCCCAACATAGGATTTCGTGAGTTAGAAAGAGCTTCTAACATGCAACATAAGGAAGCATGTTATGCTTACGGGTTAGTGATGTTCGCTTCTCACCAAAGAGAGAAAAAGAACATTGAATTACAACTTTTAAATAAAACCTTTCCACAAGTGACGGATTCAATAGTTGGAGCGAGAAACAAGGTTTTTAGATTATTACGGGACTGTTGGACATTACGAAACCCTCGTCCCTTTGATGACATTACAACATGATGTCTTGTCAACGATCACAATGGTTATGTTCCACAAGACCAAGGATGGGAAGTAGTCTTAGTAAAACCAGAATGCATGACTTGTTTCTGGACGTATGAATTACGTGTCTTTATTGCCTTTGTTGAACGACTTGCGTATTAACTAGAATTTTCTTCGCAACTGTTTTGTATCAGAGTTTTTATGTGCTATATTTCACGCTATATGTAAAACAGCGGTATTGAAAGTTTGCAAAATATTGTATAAAAGTTTGAATGTGAAATATTATTATAATCAGTTTTTCATATAGAATTGTAGTAGTTGAATTGTATGTTAGCTACTAAGTATGTACTTAACGGGTAGGTATTACCCGAATTAAAACTTATAAAACGCTAATATGAAGAAAAAGCTTTTATAAATGAGTTCATATTATGCTACGGAATACTATTGACTACTCTTAATATTCTATATGATTAACTTAATTCTTTTGACTATTTTTGAAGGAAATGGCACCGACTACTCGTCAGAACTTGAACATGAGTGAGGAAGACTTCCGTGCTTTCCTTGCAGCAAATATAGCCGCAGTACAGGCTGCAATGCAAAACAACAATAACTCAGGGTCTAGCAGTAGAGTTAACTCCACAGGAAACCGTGTAGGATGCTCCTATAAGGCTTTCACTGCCTGTAAACCTCTGAAATTCGATGGAACTGAAGGACCAGTCGGACTGAAACGATGGACCGAAAAGGTCGAATTTGTGTTTGCTATAAGCAAATGTGCTGAGGAAGACAAGGTAAAGTACGCCACGCATACCTTCACAGGTACTGCGTTAACATGGTGGAATACCTATCTCGAACAAGTGGGACAAGATGCTGCTTACGCACTACCGTGGTCAGCATTCAAACACTTGATGAACGAGCAGTACCGTCCCAGAAACGAAGTCAATAAGCTCAAGACAGAGCTTAGAGAATTACGAACGAAGGGATTCGATATCACCACATACGAACGACGATTCACTGAGTTGTATTTATTGTGCCCAAGAGTGTTCGAAGATGAAGAAGAGCAGATCGATGCGTTTGTAAAGGGGTTACCAGAGAGAATTCAGGAGGATGTGAGTACAAGCACGCTCACTTCAATGCAAAAGGCAAGCAGAATGGCTCACAAATTTATAAACCAGATCGAGGGAAGGATTAAAGAGCAGGCGGCCGAGGAGGCCAAAATGAAACAAGTCAAGAGAAAGTGGGAAGAACCCAGTGACAAGAGTCACAATTTCAACAATCAACACCACAATCACAACCACAATCGCACCATTTTTCGCAACAACAAACGCAACAAAAACCATTCCAACAACAACAACTACAACAATCATCCCAACAAAAATACCAACCACAACAACAAAAATCCCAACAACAATCTCAATAACAACACTGGTAATCAAAATTAGAAAATTACGTGTCTAAGATGTGAAGGGTACCATCCAACTACTTTTTTTCCAGCAACATGTACTAAATGTAATAGAAAGGGTCATGATACAACGAAGTGTGAAATTTATGAACCATCGGGTAAAGGAACAAGTAGTGCCCACATTATTTGTTATGGATGCGGGAAGAAGGGCCACTACAAAACTGTGTGTCCAAACCATGGAAATAATAATGGGCAAAGCCGTGGGAGAGTTTTTAACATTAATGCGGAAGAAGCGCAGGATGACCCGGAGCTTGTTACGGGTACGTTTCTTATCGATGAAAAACATGCTTATGTTTTATTTGATTCGGGTGCAGATAGAAGTTATATGAGTAGAGATTTTTGTACTAAATTAAGTGGTCCATTGACGCCTATGAATAATAAATTTTTACTCGAATTAGCAATCGGTAAATTAATTTCGGCAGATAAAATATGTCAGAATCGAGAAATTAAACTGGTTAGTGAAAAGTTTAAGATCGATTTGATACCAGTAGAGTTAGGGAGTTTTGATGTGATAATCGGCATGGACTGGTTGAAAAATGAGAGAGCGAAAATCGTATGTTACAAAAATGTAATTCGTATTGTACGAGAAAAAGAAAAACCTATAATGGTGTACGGAGAAAAGAGCAACGCGAAGCTAAATCTTATTAGTAATTTGAAGGCGCAAAAACTAATAAGAAAAGGTTGCTATGCCGTTCTAGCACACATCGAAGAAGTCAAACCCGAAGAAAAGAACATCAATGATGTTCCCGTCGCAAAAGAATTTCCCGATGTATTTCCGAAAGAATTACCGGGACTACCTCCACATCGATCTGTTGAATTTCAAATAGATCTCGTACCAGGAGCTGCACCAATAGCTCGTGCTCCATACAAACTCGCACCCAGTGAAATGAAAGAACTCCAAAGCCAACTACAAGAACTTTTAGAGCGTGGTTTTATACGACCAAGTACAACACTATGGGGAGCTCCTGTTTTGTTTGTCAAAAAGAAGGTTGGTACCTTTAGGTTGTGTATCGACTATCGAGAGTTGAACAAACTTAACATCAAGAATCGTTATCCACTACCAAGAATCGACGACTTATTTGATCAACTACAAGGCTCATCAGTTTATTCGAAGATTGATTTACGTTCTGGGTATCATCAAATGCGGGTGAAGGAGGATCATATTCCGAAGACTGCTTTCAGGACGCGTTACGGTCATTACGAGTTTATAGCTATACCGTTTGGGTTGACTAACGCACCAGCTGTGTTCATGGACCTCATAAACCGAGTGTGTGGACCATACCTTGACAAGTTTGTCATTGTTTTTATCGATGACATACTTATTTACTCAAAGAATGATCAAGAGCACGAAGAACATTTGAGAAAAGTGCTAGAGTTGTTGGGGAAAGAAAAACTGTATGCTAAGTTTTCAAAGTGTGCATTTTGGTTGGAAGAAGTTCAATTCCTCGGTCACATAGTGAACAAAGAAGGCATTCAAGTGGATCCGGCAAAGATTGAAACCGTTGAAAAGTGGAAAACCCCGAAAACTCCGAAGCATATACGCCAATTTTTAGGACTGGCTGGTTACTACAGAAGGTTCATCCAAGATTTTTTCAAATAGCAAAACCCTTGACTGCATTAACGCATAAAGGGAAGAAATTTGAATGGAAGGATGAGCAGGAGAAAGCGTTTCAATTGTTGAAGAAAAAGTTAATTACGGCACCTATATTGTCATTGCCTGAAGGGAATGAAGATTTTGTGATATATTGTGATGCCTCAAAGCAAGGCCTCGGTTGTGTATTAATGTAACGAACGAAGGTAATTGCTTATGCGTCCAGACAATTGAAGATTCACGAGCAAAATTATACGACTCACGATTTGGAATTGGGCGCTGTTGTTTTTGCATTAAAGACTTGGAGGCACTACTTATATGGGGTCAAAAGTATCATATATACCGACCACAAAAGTCTCCAACATATATTTAATCAGAAACAACTGAACATGAGGCAGCTGATAATGCTAAAAGAGAACATATATTTCATAGCATTATTCCTCAAGAAAGACAAGCTTTTAGTTGCAATTGTTCTATTTAAAAGTGATATTCGTTTAAATAATAAAAGGTGAAGACAAAAGACAGATTCGACGAATTAAAGACGCAAACGACCAAAAAGCTCAAAAGTACAAAAGACAATCAAAGAGGTTCCAATTATTGATGAGAAACGTCTCAAAATTACAAGAGTACAAGATTCAAAACACAAAGTACAAGATATTAAATTGTACGCAAGGACGTTCGAAAATCTGGAACCGGGACCAGAGTCAACTCTCAACGCTCGACGCAACGGACTAAAAATTACAAGTCAACTATGCACATGAATATAATATAATATATAAATAATTCTTAAAAATTATATATATATTATATTAATATTTAAAATCGTCAGCAAGAAAGAAGCCAAAGCTGGTGAGCTGGAATTTCAAACTCCGTGACTCGCGGAGTTTGAAGGCAAAAAATGCCGCGAGTTGCGGAGTTCCCCTGGACTCAATTCCCTATAAAAGCAAACGCAGTTTGATCGCAAAAAGATCCATAATCTATCTGTCTCTCAATATATACGTAATATATATATATATATATATATATATATATATATATATATATATATATATATATATATATATATATATATATATATATATAATCTATATTTTAATTTTAATTTTAATTTTAAATCATAATAATAAGGGTATGTTAGCGAATGTTGTAAGGGTGTAAAGTCGAAATTCTGTCCGTGTGACGCTACGCTATTTTTAATCATTGTAAGTTATGTTCAACCTTTTTACATTAATGTCTCGTAGCTAAGTTATTATTATGCTTATTTAATCCGAAGTAATCATGATGTTGGGCTAAAAATATTAAAATTGGGTAATTGGGCTTTGTACCATAATTGGGGTTTGGACAAAAGAATGACACTTGTAGAAATTAGACTATGGGCTATTAATGAGCTTTATATTTGTTTAACTAAATGATAGTTTGTTAATTTTAATATAAAGATTTACAATTGGACGTCCCTATAAATAAGCATATACACTCAATCGGACACGATGGGCGGGGTATTTATATGTACGAATAATCGTTCATTTAACCGGACACGGAAATGGATTAATAGCCACTAGAATTATTAAAACAGGGGTGAAATTATGTACAAGGACACTTGGCATAATTGTTAACAAAGTATTAAAACCTTGGGTTACACTCAGTCGACATCCTGGTGTAATTATTAAACAAAGTATTAAAATCTTGTTACAGTTTAAGTCCCCAATTAGTTGGAATATTTGACTTCGGGTATAAGGATAATTTGACGAGGACACTCGCACTTTATATTTATGACTGATGGACTGTTATGGACAAAAACCAGACGGACTTATTAAATAATCCAGGACAAAGGACAATTAACCCATGGGCATAAAACTAAAATCTACACGTCAAACATCATGATTACGGAAATTTAAATAAGCATAATTCTTTTATTTCATATTTAATTTCCTTTATTTTATATTTAATTGCACTTCTAATTATCGCATTTTTATTTATTGTTATTGTATTTAATTGCACTTTTAATTATCGTACTTTTTAATTATCGCAAGTTTATTTTATCGCACTTTTATTATTCGCAATTTCATTATCGTTATTTACTTTACGCTTTAAATTAAGTCTTTTATTTATTTAATATTTTACATTTGGTTTTAACTGCGACTAAAATTTTAAAATCGACAAACCGGTCATTAAACGGTAAAAACCCCCCTTTATAATAATAATATTACTTATATATATATTTGTATTTTTATAAAATAAAACTAATATAGCGTTAAGCTTTGATTAAAAGATTTTCCCTGTGGAACGAACCGGACTTACTAAAAACTACACTACTGTACGATTAGGTACACTGCCTATAAGTGTTGTAGCAAGGTTTAAGTATATCCATTCTCTAAATAAATAAATATCTTGTGTAAAATTGTATCGTATTTAATAGTATTTCCTTGTAAAATTTAATAGTATTTTATACCCCTTAGCTTTAACCATCAAGTATTTTTTTGGCGCCACTGCCGGGGAACAATCTAGCTTAAAAGCAGGAAGCGCAACGCTAATTAAAAAAAAAATTTCTTATTAAGTTTTAATTAGTTTTTGTAAAATATATACTTTTTAAAATTTAAAAAAATTAAAAAATTAAAAACCGAAAAAATATATATATATAAATCTATTTTTAAGATTTTTATAAAATTATAAAGTATTTCTATTTTTATTTTAGTTTTTAAAACATAAGTTTTTATTTAATTTATATAAATATTTTATATATTTATTAAAACAGAAAATTTAAACAGAAAAATAAAAAAATAAAACAAAATATAAACCTGTCAAACGAAAGCTCCTGATCTGAAATTTGATACCCCGCGACTCGCGGAGTTTTTAGCCAGGTAGAACCGCGACTCGAAGAGCCACCCTGACACGAACAGGAAGCCCTAATCTCGCATTTAATACGGTGTAATTATTATTATTATTATTTTTTATAACCCTAATTAGGTTGTTGTATTAATTTAATTAGTAATTAGTAATTAGTTTTTATTATTATTTTGTTTAATTAGTTTAATTAAATTATAAAATTAATAGTTTTATAAAATAACTAATATAAAAATAATATTTTTATAAAAATTGTACTTTTTACAACTTTTAGTATATTTTTATATTTTGTCCCTTTTTAATTGTTTTAGCGTAATTTTTGTATTTTTCCCTCGTTTTTAGTTTTAAACTTAGTTTTTGCCATAGTTATTTTTACTTCTAGATTTTTAGGCTTTGCCGTAAAATCCCTTAAGTGCTTTTTCTTTAGACTAAGATTTAGGTGCTTTAGAATTTTGCGACGCCTTTTTAAGTTTTAGTTTCTTTTTAAGTTATTGCCATTTGGGATATAGTTTTACTTGTAAGCTTTAATAGTTTTAGACGCAATTTTTAGTTTTTAGTTTTTAGTGCCTTTTTAAGTTTAGACGCGCTACTTTCTTATTTTTATTTTTCGACGCCTTTTACCTATGTATCAATTATCACTCCAATTAGTAATCTCAATTTGCGATTATAATTTTAAGTTAGTGATAGTAATAAGGTTGGGTTAGTCGAGTGTTTTTAAGTTCTATAAGTCATTTTTTTTATTATTTCTTATTTTTCGACGCCTTTTATTTTTCAACCCTTTTCTTTTTCGACGCGCTCTTTTTCTTTCTTATTTCTCGTCATTCTAGTTTTTAGGACTTAGAATTTTTTCTACTTCCTATCTATACTTCTTAAAATTACGAAAATTTATTTTAAGTGGTTAAATTGATAGACATCAAAATTTACTGGTTCGTAGTAATAGTTGGATTTGTATGTGGACCGGGTTATTGGAGCCAAACAGTCCTCAATTATATTGAGACCAAACGAATCCTGCCCCTCTACTGCATCTTTTGGCTATTCGAAACGTGGGCAAAATCAGAAAAGTCTATTAATTGGATAACTTATATAATTTTTCTTTCCTTTTAAAAACTAATAGGATATTCAGTGAATGCACCGAGCAAGACGTTCACCACCTTTTGTACGTTCACCACCTGTAACTAGATCAAGACATTTAGCAAATATTACCGCCGTTGATTTTTCTTTAGAATCGTCATCCAGTCAACCAAGTACTCCAATTCAAATTTTCGATAATCCATTTTTTGAACCCGGCCTCACAATTGAGAATCCGGAGAATATTCAGGGACGATTCATAGATCCTGAACCATTAAATTTTCCTCCGGAACCACCAATCATTCAAACAGAGATTGTTGAGGAACGAACCATTAAATCAGAATCCTCTAGTGATTCCGATTCAACAAATTCAATTATGGAGAATCTAGAACCTTTAAGTATGGAAGACCGAATGAGAGCTAAACGCACTGGCCAAGGTCACGCAATTACTCATCCAGACATTAATGCGCCAGATTATGAAATCAAAGGACAAATTCTACACATGGTGACTAATCAATGCCAATTTAGTGGTGCACCGAAGGAAGATCCAAATGAACATCTTCGTACCTTTAATAGGATCTGCACACTATTTAAAATCCGAGAAGTGGAGGATGAACAGATATATCTCATGTTAGTTCCCTGGACTTTAAAGGGAGAAGCCAAAGATTGGTTGGAATCGTTACCTGAAGGGGCGATTGATACATGGGAAGTTTTAGTTGAAAAATTTCTTAAACAATTCTTTCCGGCATCTAAAGCCGTAAGACTTCAAGGAGAAATTGTTACGTTCACACAGAAACCGAATGAAACTCTATATGAGGCATGGACTAGATTTGGAAAGTTATTAAGAGGATGTCCGCAACATGGTTTAGACACCTGTCAAATAGTACAAATATTCTACCAAGGATGCGACATCACTACAAGAAAAGACATCGATATAGCAGCTGGTTGTTCCATTATGAAGAAAACCGAAACTGATGCTTACAAAATTATTGATAACACTGCTTCCCACTCACATGAGTGGCACCAAGAAAAAGATATCGTTAGATCATCTAAAGCAGCTAGAGCCGATTCTAGCCATGACTTAGATTCCATTTCCGCAAAGATAGATGCTGTCGAGAGACGAATGGAAAAGATGACTAAGGATATTCACTCAATACGAATTAGTTGTGAGCAGTGTGGAGGACCACATTTGACAAAAGATTGTCTCAGTATTGAACTAACAATGGAACAAAGAGAGAATATTTCATACATAAACCAAAGGCCAGGAAATAATTATCAGAATAATTATCAACCGCCAAGACCGATTTACAATCAAAACCAGAATTATAATCGAAATATTCCATACAACAACCAACAAGGTCCTAGCAATCAATAAGTATCTAACAATACTTACAACCAGCAAAGACCTAATTTTCAAAACAAACCACCACAACCCGATGATAAAAAGCCGAATTTAGAAGATATGATGACGAAGCTAGTTGAAACTCAAACGCAGTTTTTCACATCTCAAAAACAAACTAATGAACAAAATGCTCAAGCATTTAGAAATCAACAAGCTTCTATTCAAAATCTGGAACAAGAAGTAAGTAACCTAGCAAGGTTAATAGGTGAAAGAAAACCGGGAAGTTTACCTAGTGATACAAATGCAAACCCCCGGAATGAAACAGTTAAAGCCATTACCACAAGAAGTGGTACAACACTTAAACCACCTGAAATACCTGTAACTTCTGATGAAGCTATTCCTACTCCACAAGAACCACAACCTGATCAAGATAAGGAAAAAGAACCGGTAGTTGAAAAGGTTAATGAAGATAACACAGTTAAGGCTAAACCTTATGTTAAACCATACCAACCACCACTTCCTTACCCGAGTAAAATGAAGAAAGAGAAACTTGAAGCCGAGCAATCTAAATTCTTGGATATGTTTAAACAGATAAATGTAAATCTTCCTTTCATTGATGTGATTTCGGGAATGCATAGATATGCTAAATTCTTGAAAGATCTGATCACGAATAGAAAGAAAATGGAAGAACTCTCGGCTGTTACTATGAACGCTAATTGTTCAGCAGTGCTGTTGAATAAGATACCAGAAAAATTATCTGATCCAGGAAGTTTCACAATTCCATGTTTTCTGGGTAGTCTTAGTTCAATAGAAGCATTGGCAGACTTAGGTGCTAGTATAAATTTAATGCCGTATTCACTATACGCAAACTAGACCTTGGAGAATTGAAACCAACAAGAATAAGTATACAACTAGCCGATCGATCAATAAAATATCCTAGAGGGATAATGGAGAACATGCTAGTTAAAGTTGGTACTTTAGTATTTCCAGTAGATTTTGTTGTTCTGGACATGGAAGAAGATTCTCAAGTTTCTCTCATATTAGGAAGACCATTCTTAAACACGGCTAAAGCAATGATAGACGTGTTTGGTAAAAAATTGACCCTAAGTATAGAGGATGAGAGTGTTACCTTTTCAGTTGATAGAGCAATGCAACAACAACAATCTGCAGATGATACATGTTATTATATTCAAACTATAGATTCACATGCAGAATTGTTAGAAGAATTTCCAGAATTACAAGGAACAGGAGAATGTTCTTTAGGAGAAGGTAATGAACCAATTGATGAAGCTGAAATGTTAGCTACACTAATAGCTAATGGATATGAACCAACAACAGAAGAAATTCAAATGCTAAAAGAAGAAGACAGATATCGATATAAATCATCGATAGAAGAACCTCCGACATTAGAGTTAAAGCCACTTCCAAACCATTTGGAATACGCTTATTTACATGGTGAATCTGAATTACCTGTAATAATATCGTCTTCTCTTACTGAAAATGAGAAATCACAACTCATTTCTGTGTTGAAAGCTCATAAACCAGCCATTGCATGGAAGATTCATGATATTAAAGGAATAAGTCCTTCGTATTGCACACATAAAATCCTTATGGAAGAAGGTCATAAAACGTATGTGCAACGCCAACGAAGACTAAATCCGAATATGCAAGATGTAGTTAAAAAAGAAATTATTAAACTGCTAGATGCAGGTTTAATTTATCCAATTTCTGATAGTCCATGGGTAAGTCCAGTTCAATGCGTGCCTAAGAAGGGTGGCATGACTGTCATTACAAATGAGAAAAATGAGCTTATTCCTACTAGGACTGTAACAGGATGGCGTGTGTGTATTGAGTATAGAAAATTAAATGACGCCACCAGAAAAGATCACTTTCCCTTACCTTTCATTGATCAAATGATGGAAATGCTAGCCGGAAATAGTTACTATTATTTTCTTGATGGTTTTTCCGGATATTTTCAAATTCCAATAGCACCCGAGGACCAAGAGAAAACCACATTCATGTGCCCTTATGGTACTTTTGCTTACAAACGCATGCCATTTGGACTTTGCAACGCCCCTGCAACCTTTCAAAGGTGCATGATGGCGATTTTTCACGACATGATAGAAGAATGCATGGAAGTTTTCATGGATGACTTTTCAGTCTTCGGTGATACATTTGAATCATGTCTAGCTAATCTTGAACGAATGCTGATTAGATGCGAACAATCAAATCTAGTACTTAATTGGGAGAAATGCCATTCATGGTTAAAGAAGGCATCGTTCTTGGACATAAAATTTCAAAAGAAGGAATTGAAGTGGATAGAGCTAAAGTAGATGTAATTGCTAAACTTCCACATCCCACCAATGCTAGAGGAGTTAGGAGTTTTCTAGGGCATGCCGGTTTTTACCGACGTTTCATAAAAGATTTTTCTAAAATTGCCGCTCCTATGAATAAACTCCTAGAAAAGGATGCTCCATTCATCTTTTCAGATGAATGTATCAAATCTTTTAATATTCTTAAAGAGAAACTCACTAATGCGCCGATCATGATAACACCGAATTGGAATTTACCGTTTGAACTAATGTGCGATGCAAGTGATTTTGCAATGGGAGCCGTTTTAGGACAAAGAATTGAAAAACGATTTCAACCTATATATTATGCTAGTAAGACGTTACAAGGAGCACAAAAAAATTATACAACTACTGAAAAAGAACTCCTTGCTATTGTCATTGCTTTTGACAAATTTCGTTCATATCTCGTTCTAGCAAAAACGGTGGTCTATACCGACCATTCTGCTCTTAGATACCTATTTTCGAAACAAGATGCCAAACCAAGATTAATCTGTTGGATCTTACTCTTACAAGAATTCGATATTGAAATCCGAGATAAAAGAGGAGCAGAAAATCTCGCCGCTGATCATCTTTCTCGTCTTGAAAATCCTGAATTAGAAGTTCTAAATGAATCGGCCATACAAGACAACTTTCCTGATGAATATCTATTAAAGATAGATTATAATGAAATTCCATGGTTTGCAGACTATGAAAACTATTTAGTATGTGGATTCCTTGAAAAAGGATTATCGTACCAAAAACGAAAGAAATTCTTCAGTGATATAAAACACTATTTCTGGGAAGATCCACATCTATTTAAAAGTTGTCCAGATGGAATAATACGCCGATGTGTATTCGGAGATGAAGCTAGTAAAATTTTAAACCATTGTCATACATGACCAACAGGAGGGCATTATGGGCCTCAACTAACAGCAAGAAAAGTTTATGATGCTGGATTCTATTGGCCTATAATTTACAAAGACGCACACCTTCTTTGCAAATCCTGTAATGCTTGTCAAAGGGCCGGAAAAATAAGTCAACGTGATAAAATGCCACAAAATATCATCCAAGTATGTGAAGTATTTGACATTTGGGGTATTGACTTTATGGGTCCATTTCCAAAATCTCATAATAATCTCTATATTCTCGTAGCCATTGATTATGTATCTAAATGGGCGGAAGCACAAGCTCTCCCAACTAACGATGCACGAGTTGTAGTCAACTTTTTAAAACGTCTTTTTGCAAGGTTTGGAACACCGAAAGCTTTAATAAGTGATCGAGGAACTCATTTTTGTAATAATCAACTTGAGAAAGTTCTTAAAAGATATGGAGTAACTCATAAAATCTCCACCGCTTATCATCCACAGACAAGTGGACAAGTTGAAAATACCAACCGAGCTTTAAAACGTATTCTAGAGAAAACCGTAGGATCAAATCCGAAGGAATGGTCCATTAAATTGGAGGATGCAGTCTAGGCTTTTAGAACAGCCTACAAAACTCCAATTGGAACCACACCTTTTAGACTTGTTTACGAAAAAGCATTTCATCTTCCTGTAGAAATTGAACACAAAGCATTTTGGGCTTTGAAGACATGTAATCTTGATTTACATGAAGCCGGACGTCTACGATTAAGTCAACTAAACGAATTAGAAGAATTAAGACATGAAGCATACGAAAATTCGTTAATCTATAAGGAAAGAACAAAGAAATGGCATGATAAAAGAATCAGAAGTTTAAAAGAATTTAAAGAAGGAGACAGAGTTCTTCTTTTCAATTCACGATTCAAGCTATTTCCTGAAAAATTGAAATCAAGATGGTCTGGACCATTCATAGTCAAAAGAGTTTTCCCATACGGAACGATAGAATTAATAAATTCAAATGGGATTGAATTTAAGGTTAATGGTCACAGAGTTAAACAGTACATAGTTAGTCCGATGGAAGTCGACAACGAAGTTAATCACAATTTCGATACCACAGCTAACTAAGTGTGGGGAGAATCAAGTCTTTAAAGGATAATATGTATTTCTGTTAGAGTTAGATTGTCTGTTTTCGTGTAGTTCTCGAAAATGGAACCCGAATGGTCTTTCCCTAGCAGACCCTAAAGAACTAGTCTTCTCCCCCCATTCTGAATTTTTATTTTTTTTAGGTTTTTACGAAATGAAGACTTCCTACGAACTAAACCATGGTCTAATGCTACACGCTTTGATCACTAAACATAATAATGACACACTTCCGAGTGAAATAGTATCAGTAATCAGAGAAAGATTGGACGGAGTAAGAAAAGAATCCAGATGCGAAGATAATAAGTTACAATTTGGTAAAGGAAAATCAAAATCCGCAGCGAAAAGAAGAGCACGACAACTAGAAAGATGTCACAAATGCGGAAATTGGTCACATGGAGATAAATGTTCAAATAATCAAACCTATTCAAACACCAAATTTGTTACTTTATGCAGAGACGGACCGTTCATATGTTTAGAAGAAAAAACACTGAATGCTCGAGGTTACGCCTATGTAGCCATGGAAAATCAATTAAACCGACTATCTTATGAATGGGATAGATCATATCACTAAGAATACTATCTCACAGGTAAGTCTGTACAGTTTTTATTTTTTTTATTTTTATTTTTAACCTTTTGATAATAAACGCTAATTTGTTCGCTATAAAGTATTAAATTGGTATTCAATAAAATTAGGTTTGGCGACCGAAATTATTGATATCATTCAAAAATTTATTACATCACTGCGAAATTTAACGTTTATTCTTAAGGTATAAATATCTTTAATCAATCAACCCAAAATATTTCAAAAATTCGTCATGAGTTAAATTAGGTCATGGAACCGAAATTACTTTACCGAAAAGAGGGGCGTATATTTTTGATAATATTTGATTGATTAAAGTGGGATAAAAGCCAAAAAGATTTTTAATTTTACCATGTTTTAAAAAAATTAATATATAAAAATTAAAATAATATTGTAAACTTTTTAAAATTAATATATTTAAAATTGTAAATATTTGAAAGATTAATCTTTTTAATATAAGTTTGTATGTTTAAAAACAAAAATATAATATAAGTTTGGTGTGAATTTTTAATATTATGCATTTTTAATTAAGTTTGGTGTAAATTCTTAATTTTATGCATTTTAAATTTAACTTTGGTGTGAATTTAAAAACAAAAATTTACTTTATTTCGCTAAGTTAAAAATATGATTTTTAAAATTCGTCGTGAGTTGAAGACTAGGTCGTTGAACCGAAATTGCTTTACCCGAGGGAGGGACGAGAACTTTTATTATCATTATTTTTAATCTTATTGAATTAAAGTATGCCAAAAACATTAAAAAAAACCCAAAAATCTTAGCTTTTAAAACAATCGCTACAAAAAGACAAATTTTAAAATTTTGTCGAAAGACGGATTAGGACATCGATCCGAAACGACCTCGTCCTAAAACAAAGGAAAACAAAATTTTAAATTTATTTTATATTTGTTTTATAAGTTAAGATTTATAAAAAAAAAAAAAACGCAGCGACTCGCGGAGTTTGAAGAACAAATTCACCGCAAGTCGCGGAGTTCCAAAAATACAGAAAAAAAATAAAAGGGCCGAACAGGTCAGTCTGCACACACCACACCCACAAAAATACTGCGAAAAACCCGAAAAAACACTCCCAAATTCGCAATTTTTGACCGTTTTTCATCAAATCTTTTACTAAAATCATGTTAAGAAGGATGCTATCAAGGAATTACTCAAGAAAAACGGTAAATTTCTACACCTAAACACCATTTAATCCGAAAATTAGTGTTCTTAAGCAATTTTTTTCCCCAATTCTATTTTGATGCTTTTTATTGAAATTATGCTTAAATTGCTTGTGTATTATGCTTGTATAACCTAGATTGATGCTATTTAACATGATTAGGAGCCTTAAACTTCAAATTTTGAGTAATCTAGGGTTTGTGTTCTTGAGCAAATTTGGGGCTTTTTGATATAAACAGGTTATGGCCGATTTTTGTCATGAATTGTTGCTAAATTAAGTAGTGTAACATGTTTAGGTAGTTAAATGATCCAAACTTTGAGCCTAAACATGATTTTGAGAATTAAAGTGGACTTTTTCAAGTCTAAAATTCATGAACTTGATTTTTGAGAGATAATGTCATTTGAAACTTGTTTAATTGCTAGTAATGATTATTTTGACATGTTATTTGAGTTGAATGCTTATGAACTTGGTGAACATTTTCGTATATGCTTATTTGAAAAAGTGTAGATTTGATAAAAATATGAAAATGAGCTTATGTTTGATATAAATTGAACATGTCATTGTAATTATTTTGATTGATGATTTTGTTGACACTAATGCATATTTGGATGCACAAAAATTGTGTTTGATGTGTTTTGCAGACTGAAAGGGGTGAATCTTCATCCCAAGCTCGCAATGCTCCTGCTGAGAATACCAAACAACAGGAGGTGGATAACTACTACAAACAAGATATACCTCATCCAGTCATGACATTTTCTGATATGCACTTGGAAGATTTGCACCCGAACTTGAGATTTGACAGACGTTAGATAGATTATCCAAAATACCAAAGGGGCTTGCATACTCTTCATTCTAAAGCTGTTGAAGTACCTAGGGTAATAGAATGGGCACCGTTAGAAGCTGTAGAATTAGCCGGGCCAATTAGAGAATTACTTACACAGAGGTATGGTAATTCTAATTTTAACGATTGGGTACGATTATTCAACATGCGTAGACCTGTATATAAAGTATGGTGTGAAGAATTATTGTGTAGTATAGAAATAAATGATCGGGTAGTTAGTTTAACCGATCGATCTTTTATTAGATTTTTGTTAGGAGGTTCGATGCGCCACATGTCTTTACTAGACATGGCTCAGGCTTTACGTATATATACGCCTGAGGAGTTAGCATCTGCCGATTGTAGAGGGTTGATACTAAATGGTAGAAAGATAGACGAAAATTTTGATACACATGGTGTATGGAGTCAAATGACTAGCCATCACCGATTTAAAGGGGGAAATTACTCTTATTTGGATATAGATAGAGCAGAGTTAAGAGTAATTCATAGGTTTTTAGCCAATTCGATTACACAACGAGGTAAGAACAAGGAAAAGGTAAACGAACAGGATTTGTTTTACCACATGTGTATTAGAGACCCACACAGCACTGTAAGTATACCTTATTGTGTGGGTTATTATTTATCAGCTATGGTTAGGGGGATGAGACCGCATAGCATAATAGGAGGTGGTATATTTATTACTTTGATTGCTGAATATCTCGGTGTGGATATAAGTCGGGGGGGATTATTAGTCGAAGAACCAGAACCCCGCGATACAATAGGTTTAAATGTATACCATGGTGCGAAGGTTTTGAAGAGGCGAAATAATGCCGCAGTACGATATAATGGTAGACATCCACAGGTTGAGAGAAACCAACAGCCAGGTAATGTGGGAGGAGGAAATGAAATGACAGAAATGCAAAGGTTTATAGCTTCACAAGAGTACGAAAATGCTAGACATTGAGTATTTGAAGATTGGCAAGTTCATCAAAACCAAATCATAGCTTATTGCCAACAAATAGGTAGAAACTATATTCCTACTCCATCGCCCGTATTTCCTCCCTGGTCTATAGAGATCCAACCACCGTATCCTACGTATAACCCAGCCGAAGAATTTTATAACACATATGGTTATGCATGGAATCCCTACTGGTATCAGTATCATCCCTAGTCTACTTAGTTTTATTTATTTTATAATTTGTAATGTTGATACATTTAATACTTATGTTGGAATTGTATTAGTTTTTATAATTTACAAATATTTATTTTTAGATTTTAATAATGTTTGAATGTGGGGTAATATACCAAACTTCACAAATATGTATATATGTTTGCAGTTTATCTTATGTACACAACAGGGTAAAACAACGCATTTTCAAAGACTGGCATTAAGTTCAGCAAAAGCAACTAATTTTGACGACAAGATGCAAAATAAATGTGATATAACAACAAGATGGAATGAACAAATGATATGCACCATTTATCATTCAGCAAACAAACGCCAATATGTTTGGAAACTTTGGTAAAATTTAATCATTTTCACACAAATCACCCTCAATAATTTAAATTGTTACTGATTTCTTGCAAATAAGGGCATTGCAAGATCTTAAGTGTGGGAAGGGGTCAAATTCTTTCGGATTTTAAAATTTTTACTTTATACACTTGGTTACCATTAAAAATACTAGTAAAGTAGTAGTTGTATTAGAATCTAGTGCTCTCTGATAATAAAGAACAGCCCTAGTCTTATATACTGACTACCCAATTCTAAGTAAAATTTTTCAAAATTTTCAATTAAATGAACTCAAAATCATGTTTATACATATTTATGAACGATAAAACTAGGTTTTAACACCGAAATTATTGTTACCTCGGAAAGGACATAAATTGAGAAACAAACCAAAATGTTAAAATTCATTTAAAATGGAATAGAGGACAATAAAAAGGAAAATAAAAGCCAAGTGTGGGAAAATTTACCAAGATATTTTAAACATATGTCACATATTTCTGTAACAAATAACTGAAAATACTTTTGCTTTGGACTAAACTAAACTATTTTACCCGATGAAAGAAAAGAAGAGATGGATCTACACGATGAATCAATTCCATCATTAAAAGGAAGTAAAGTCTTCCGAAAAAGAAACGCGCTTCTTGATTTAGGTCATAAAGTTGTCGTCCAGACCAGCTGTAGGTTGACGAAAAACCTAGAAAAGTCATCACTAAAAACAGCAGGAAATCCACGGACCTCAGCATAAAACAAGGTCGCCAAGTGGTCAGATTTATCCTAACCATGAGAAGGATTTATCTCGTACAATGGGGGCACCGTGTAAATTAGCTTAATAATACTAATGAATCAGATCCCCAGAAAGGATAATCTCCTTAAAAATTAAAAATCAGCTTTTAAGACTGATATTACTCAATCCTTGAGATTGACCTTAAAGATTGAAAATTCAAACTCATGAAATTCAATGATATCTAAACTCGAGCTTGAACGAGAAAATATTTTGATAAAATTACAAACCGATTTGTTTTTTGAAAACCCTATTTTCAATGCGTTCATTACCATTGAACGTAAAATCCTAGGAATTCACCTGGAATTCATTAGGTCACCTGAACCAAATCGGGTGTCAACCGTAAGAACGGTGATTGCATAGCATGGTCAAAGACAGGACCTTGTGCCAGACCGAAAAATCATAAGGATGAGCTTTACTATTGCTCCTACCAAGGATAGTAATTGCGTCCGACACGTTATAGACCATAATTAAAAGCATGTCAGGGGACATTGCCTTAACAGTTGCTTGTTCAACGCTTTCCTTTACATCCGGACGGTAGTTTACTGAAAGGTAATTTACGGAGCAAGTATACTGGACGTGTTGCTTTTCTAATACAAGGTTAGCAAGTGGGTGACACAAAACCGCAAGTTTTGAGCTAAAATTTTCAAATCTGAAACCCACCAAACCCACAAAAATATTTTGCAAACACCGGTGAAGGGTTATTCCGGAAAACTTATCTAGGGTAAAAGCTAGATTAAAATTTTCAAAAGATCAAATGTTTTCATAAAGATCCAATTTCCTTAATGGATCTAAATTTTATAGTCATATGGGACTGTAAACCATATCGTTACTACCATTGTTTATACCGCCGTATAGAAATCACTGATGTACAAAGTGTGAAGAATAAAGAAGTGATTCTAGTATTTCAAGACTATATTGCTTGAGGACAAGCAACGCTCAAGTGTAGGAATATTTGATAATGCTAAAAGCGAAAATATATTTCATAGCATTATTCCTCAAGAAAGACAAGCTTTTAGTTGCAATTGTTCTATTTAAAAGTGATATTCGTTTAAATAATAAAAGGTGAAGATAAAAGACAGATTTGACGATTTGAAGACGCAAACGACCAAAAAGCTCAAAAGTACAAAAGACAATCAAAGAGGTTCCAATTATTGATGAGAAACGTCTCAAAATTACAAGAGTACAAGATTCAAAACGCAAAGTACAAGATGTTAAATTGTACGCAAGGACGTTCGAAAATCCGGAGCCGGGACCAGAGTCAACTCTCAACGCTCGACGCAACGAACTAAAAATTACAAGTCAACTATGCACATGAATATAATATAATATATAAATAATTCTTAAAAATTATATATATATTATATTAATATTTAAAATCGTCGGCAAGAAAGAAGCCAAAGCTGGTGACCTGGAATTTCAAACTCCGCGACTCGCGGAGTTTGAAGGCAAAAAATGCCGCGAGTCGCGGAGTTCCCCTGGACTCAATTCCCTATAAAAGCAAACGCAGTTTGATCGCAAAAAGATCCATAATCTATCTCTCTCTCTCAATATATACATAAATATATATATATAATTTATATTTTAATTTTAATTTTAATTTTAAATCCTAATAATAAGGGTATGTTAGCGAATGTTGTAAGGGTGTAAAGTCGAAATTCTGTCCGTGTAACGCTACGCTATTTTTAATCATTGTAAGTTATGTTCAACCTTTTTACATTAATGTCTCGTAGCTAAGTTATTATTATGCTTATTTAATCCGAAGTAATCATGATGTTGGGCTAAAAATATTAAAATTGGGTAATTGGGCTTTGTACCATAATTGGGGTTTGGACAAAAGAACGACACTTGTGGAAATTAGACTATGGGCTATTAATGGGCTTTATATTTGTTTAACTAAATGATAGTTTGTTAATTTTAATATAAAGATTTACAATTGGACGTCCCTATAAATAACCATATACACTCAATCGGACACGATGGGCGGGGTATTTATATGTACGAATAATCGTTCATTTAATCGGACACGGGAATGGATTAATAGCCACTAGAATTATTAAAACAGGGGTGAAATTATGTACAAGGACACTTGGCATAATTGTTAACAAAGTATTAAAACCTTGGGTTACACTCAGTCGACATCCTGGTGTAATTATTAAACAAAGTATTAAAATCTTGTTACAGTTTAAGTCCCCAATTAGTTGGAATATTTGACTTCGGGTATAAGGATAATTTGACGAGGACACTCGCACTTTATATTTATGACTGATGGACTGTTATGGAAAAAAACCAGACGGACTTATTAAATAATCCAGGACAAAGGACAATTAACCCATGGGCATAAAACTAATATCAACACGTCAAACATCATGATTACGGAAGTTTAAATAAGCATAATTCTTTTATTTCATATTTAATTTCCTTTATTTTATATTTAATTGCACTTCTAATTATTGCATTTTTATTTATTGTTATTGTATTTAATTGCACTTTTAATTATCGTACTTTTTAATTATCGCAAGTTTATTTTATCGCACTTTTATTATTCGCAATTTCATTATCGTTATTTACTTTACGCTTTAAATTAAGTCTTTTATTTATTTAATATTTTACATTTGGTTTTAACTGCGACTAAAGTTTTAAAATCGACAAACCGGTCATTAAACGGTAAAAACCCCCCTTTATAATAATAATATTACTTATATATATATTTGTATTTTTATAAAATAAAACTAATATAGCGTTAAGCTTTGATTAAAAGATTTTCCCTGTGGAACGAACCGAACTTACTAAAAACTACACTACTGTACGATTAGGTACACTGCCTATAAGTGTTGTAGCAAGGTTTAAGTATGTCCATTCTCTAAATAAATAAATATCTTGTGTAAAATTGTATCGTATTTAATAGTATTTCCTGCTAAAATTTAAGCTATTTTATATACACCTCGCATAACATCAGCAGCGTAGGTGGATTGAGTTATTGAATGATTATGATTTCGAGATTCGTTACCACTCGAGGAAGGCAAATGTGGTAGCCAACGCTTTGAGTAGAAAGGACAGAGAACCTATGCGGGTAAAAGCTATAAATATAATTATTCGTACTAACCTTACTACTGAAATAAAGGAGGCGCAACAGGGAGTTGTAAAAGAAGGAAAGTTGAAGAATGAAATACCCAAAGGATTGGAGAAACATCTTAATATTCGGGAAGACGGAACCCGGTATAGGGCTGAAAGAATTTGGGTACCAAAGTTTGGAGATGTGAGAGAAAAGGTACTTAAGGAAGCACATAAAACCAGATATTCAATACATCACGGAGCGGGGAAGATGTACAAAGATCTCAAGAAACACTTTTGGTGGCCGAGTATGAAAGCCGATATTGCTAGATACGTAGGAGAATGTTTGACGTGTTCTAAGGTCAAAGCTGAATATCAGAAATCATCAGGTCTACTTCAACAACCCGAAATCCCGGAATGGAAATGGGAAAACATTACCATGGATTTCATTACTAAATTGCCAAGGACTGCAAGTGGTTATGATACTATTTGGGTAATAGTCGATCGTCTCACCAAGTCAGCACACTTTCTGCCAATGAGAGAAGATGACAAGATGGAGAAGTTAGCACGACTGTATTTGAAGGAAGTCGTCTCCAGACATGGAATACCAATCTCTATTATCTCTGATAGGGATGGCAGATTTATTTCAAGATTCTGGCAGACATTACAGCAAGCATTAGGAACTCGTCTAGACATGAGTACTGCCTATCATCCACAAACTGATGGGCAGAGCGAAAGGACGATACAAACGCATGAAGACATGCTACGAGCATGTGTTATTGATTTCAAAAATAGTTGGGATCGACACCTACCGTTAGCAAAATTTTCCTACAACAACAGCTACCATTCAAGCATTGAGATGGTGCCGTTTGAAGCACTTTATGGTAGAAAGTGCAGGTCTCCGATTTGTTGGAGTGAAGTGGGGGATAGATAGATTACGGGTCCGAAGATAATTCAAGAAACTACTGAGAAGATCATCCAAATTCAACAACGGTTGAAAACCGCCCAAAGTCGACAAAAGAGTTACGCGGATATTAAAAGAAAAGACATAGAATTTGAAGTTGGAGAGATGGTCATGCTTAAGGTTTCACCTTGGAAAGGCGTTGTTCGATTTGGTAAACATGGGAAATTAAATCCAAGCTACATTGGATCATTCAAGATTATAGATCGTGTCGGACCAGTAGCTTACCGACTTGACTCACCGAAACAACTTGACGGGGTACATAATACTTTTCATGTCTCGAATTTGAAGAAATATTTTGCTAAAGAAGATCTCACCATTCCATTAGACGAGATTACAATAAATGAAAAACTACAATTCATTGAAGAACCCGTCAAAATAATGGATCGTGACTCGTGAGGTTAAAAGACTTAAGCAAAACAAGATACCAATTGTTAAGGTTCGATGGAATGCTCGTAGAGGACCCGAATTCACCTGGGAGCGTGAAGATCAGATGAAGCTAAAATACCCTCACCTTTTTCCAGAAGATGCGTCAACACCTTCAACAGCTTAAAATTTCGGGACGAAATTTATTTAACGGGTAGGTACTGTAGTGACCCGAACTTTTTCATGATTATATATTAATTGGAAAATATATTTGCATTATTAAATGTTTCCAACATGTTAAGCAATCAAACTTATTAAGACTTGATTATTTGAAATGAGTTTCAAGTAGACAATTGACCACCCAAGTTGACCGGCGATTCACGAACGTTAAAACTTGTAAAAACGACATGACAATATATATATATATGGATATACATATAGTTAACATGAGATTATGATAAGTAAGTATCTCCATATGTATATTAACAATGAGTTATATACATAAAAATGAGATTACTACGTTAAGAAACTCGAAACGATATATAAAACGATTATCGTTATTACAACGTCTTACTAAATACATATGTATCATATTAAGATATTGTTACACTATATTTAACATGATAAAATGATAATTATATACATCATTAAGTATTTTAACAATGAACTACATATGTAAAACAAGACTACTAACTTAAGAATTTTGAATCGAGGCATATATGTAACGATTATCGTTGTAACGACATTTTAATGTATATATATCATATTAAGATATATTCATACATCATAATATCATAATAATGTAATAATTTAACATCTCATTAGATATAATAAAAAATGGGTTAACAACATTAAATGAGATCGTTAACTTAAAGGTTTCAAAACAACACTTACATGTAACGACTAACGATGACTTAACGACTCAGTTAAAATGTATATACATGTAGTGTATTTAGATGTATTAGTACACTTTTGAAAGACTTCAAGACACATATCAAATTACTTCTACTTAACAAAAATACTTACAATTTCATTCTCATTTATTTTCATCAACAATTCTACTCGTATGCAACCGTATTCATACTCGTACAATACCCAGCTCCTAGACGTATATAGTATTGGTATATACACATAATAATTCAGCTCTTAGCAGCCCTAGATAGTCAACAAACATGTGGAACCAACAATTAGACAACTAGCATGACTTATGAGCAAGGAAACAAAAATAAGAACTCCTTTTAACCCCTCTCACCTTCACCACTCACCACCTACTCCATTTCACTTCCAATTTTCTTTCCAATTCTCTCTCAAAACACACACACTCTTCCATGAACATCTAAGTTACTATTTTTCCAGCAAAAATCATCAAATACAAGCTTTGGTTATTACCTATAATCATCATAAAAACAATTACTCAAGAACACATCAAGAACACTTCTAAGTTTACAAGTTTACTTCCAAGTTTCCTAATCCATTCCAAGCAATCATCTAAGATCAAGAAAACTTTGTTATTTACAGTAGGTTATCTTTCTAAATCAAGGTAATATTCATATTCAAGCTTTGATTCAATTTCTATAACTATAACTATCTTAATTTGAGTAATAATGTTACTTGAACTTATTTTCGTGTCATGATTCTACTTCAAGAACTTTCAAGCCATCCAAGGATCCTTTGAAGCTAGATCTCATTTCCAGTGGGTTTATCCACAAAACCTGAGGTAGTAATGATGTTCATAACATCATTCAATTCATATATATAAAACTACCTTATTCGAAGGTTTAAGCTTGTAATCACTAGAACATAGTTTAGTTAATTCTAAACTTGTTCGCAAACAAAAGTTAATCCTTCTAAATTGACTTTTAAAATCAACTAAACACATGTTCTATATCTATATGATATGCTAACTTAATGATTTAAAACCTGAAAACACGAAAAACACCGTAAAACTGGATATACGCCGTCGTAGTAACACCGCGGGCTGTTTTGGGTTAGTTAATTAAAAACTATGATAAACTTTGATTTAAAAGTTGTTCTTCTGGTAAAATGATTTTTCTTATGAACATGAAACTATATCCAAAAATCATGGTTAAACTCAAAGTGAAAGTATGTTTTTCAAAATGGTCATCAAGACGTCGTTCTTTCGACTGAAATGACTACCTTTATAAAAATGACTTGTAATCTGTATTTTCGACTATAAACTTATACTTTTTCTGTTTTGATTCATAAACTTAAGTTTAATATGAAACCATAGCAACTTGAATCACTCAAAACGGATTTAAAACGAATAAGTTATGGGTAAAACAAGATTGGATACTTTTGCTTGATGTAGCTACGTGAAAATTGGTAACAAATCTATATTAATCATATCCTAGCTAACTTATATTGTATCATACATGTATTCTAATATATTATGTAATCTTGGGATACCATAGACACGTATGCAAATGTTTTGACATATCATATCGACCCATGTATATATATTATTTGGAACAACTATAGACACTCTATATGCAGTAATGTTTGAGTTAGCTATACAGGGTTGAGGTTGATTCCAAAAATATATATACTTTGAGTTGTGATCTAGCCTGAGACGTGTATACACTATGTCGTGGATTGATTCAAGATAATATATATATATATATATATATATATATATATCGATTTATTTCTGTACATCTAACTGTGGACAACTAGTTGTAGGTTACTAATGAGGACATCTGACTTAATAAACTTAAAATATTAAAACGTATTAAAAATGTTGTAAATATATTTTGAACATACTTTGATATATATGTACATATTTGTTATAGGTTCGTGAATCGACCAGTGGCCAAGTCTTACTTCCCGACGAAGTAAAAATCTGTGAAAGTGAGTTATAGTTCCACTTTTAAAATCTATTATTTTTTTTGAGATGAGAATACATGCGATTTTATAAATGTTTTACAATATAGACACAAGTAATCGAAAATACTTTCTATGTTGGATTATCGAATCGAATATGCCCCTTTTTAGCTTGGTAGCCTAAGAATTAGGGAAATGGCCCCTAATTGACGCGAATCCTAAAGATAGATCTATTTGGCCCAACAAGCCTCATCCGAGTTACGGATGCTTTAGTACTTCGATTTATCATATCCGATGAGAGTTCCGGAATGATGGGGATATTCTATATGCATCTTGTTAAGGTCGGTTACCAGGTGTTCAACATATGAATGATTTTTATCTCTATACAGTTTGCGAAATGCCTGATATGAGATGTGTTATAAAAATGAAATCTTGTGGTCTATTATTATGATTTGATATTATGTAGGTTAAACCTATAACTCACCAACAATTTTGTTGACGTTTTTAAGCATGTTTATTCTCAGGTGATTATTAAGAGCTTCCGCTGTTGCATACTAAATTAAGGACAAGATTTGGAGTCCATGCTTGTATAATATTGTTTAAAAATTGCATTCGAAGACTTATGTTGATGTGTAATATTATTGTAAACCATTATGTAATGGTCGTGTGAAAAATGCTATATTTTTTATTATCATTATTTGATAATCGTCGTAATATTTTAAAGGTTATGGTTTGTTTTAAAATCGAATGCAGTCTTTGAAAAACATCTCATATAGAGGTCAAAACCTTGCAACGAAATCAATTAATATGGAACGTTTATAATCAATTTGAACGGGACATTTCAATATGCTCCAAGTGTAAGGGGTGAGTACCGGTCTTTACTCGAAATCCATATTTGATTGTTGCTGGTTTCCATTTCGCATTTTGCTAAAGGGTTCAAAGTCCGGAGCTTCATTGAAGTGTGCTGGCTGCCAGGGTTCTGGAATGAAAGTTTCACATTAGACATCTTGGACCATATCCAGAAAATGCAACATTCTTGTAATTAGTGCATGAGAAACTATCAATGATAAGGATCGATGCACACAATGGTGCAGGCTAATAAGTAATGCAGGATAAGAAGGAGCTCGAAGTCCATGTGGAGAAGGGCAGGATAGCACTTGTAGCTGTACCCTTATGCTGTTTGATACATGACAATCTAAGATGTTCTATAAAAGCGTTGCGTGGTTGAGATCATTAGCCGGACTGGTAATTAGATTTTTTGCATTACAATTTGTAACAGTGATCACTAAAAGTGTTAAATGTGTTTTGTTATAGCTTCCTCAGAACATACATAACTATTTATGAGATAATACATTTTTTGGGGTCATGAGTCATGACCTGAAGTCTATAATCACACTAATACTTATATTTTGTGTTTATATCATTCTCAGTGTAAAGATCCTCAAGCTCTGCTTCATGAGTTGTATGATATTCCACACAATCAGTTCATTTGGTAGGTTCGCATCACATCCTTCAATGGTGAATTCAACTACCAAGGGTGTTTTTTGTATCATTAAAGGTATTCATGTTCTATTATATTCCATAATGTAACCATCGGAATATGTATTTTATTATCTCTTCATGCTGTGGAATTTCGCCTTTCATATATATTGTCTTGGTGTATCTTAATTGCATATTTGGTGTATATATAAACAGCTGAGTATTGCTCTTTATCCATTCAGGTAAGTTAACTGAATTGATTTGGCTTTGTATGCTAATTGACAACAATTATTTTTAATACCCTTAGCTTTTTATATCAACTGGAAAATGATGTTTTTTTTGCTATTCTATGAATGACAAGGACCACATTTACTTATAGTTCAATGTTCATTTGACGTTATTTGAATAATTATAATATTATTTGCTGCAGAATGCAAGCAAACTTGTTGCAAAAGGAATGCATAATTACATAAAAAAAAAGTTATATTCGTTATCACCATGTTCGATATAATTAAATAATTTCTGACTTCAAACCCGTGAAGTCGTAGGTATTAACAAACCATTAAAGAGAGTCTTGATTAGGTAATAATTTTTTTCAAAACTCTCTTAATTACCGTTAGATTAGAAAATTATGTTATAATACCCCTTAATCTAATGGTACATATTCATCCCTTGTCATTATTATGTAATAAATCAATTTTCCTTCTTTCGACTACCTAAAATACCCTTTCATCCAAACCAATACCTGCTGTAATATTATAAAATGAGACAACATACTAATTGCGTGTTTAGGGTTTAGGATTTAGTGTATAGGGTTTACGGTTTAGTGTTTAGGGTTTAGGGTGTAGTGTTAAGGGTTTTGTGGTTTAGGATTTGGAGTTTAGGCTTTAGAGTTTAGTTTTTAGAATTTATGGTATAGAGTTTAGGGTTTAGGGTTTACATATAGGGTTTAGTATATAGGGTTTAGTTTATAGGGGATATGTTTTAGAGTTTAGGGTTTAGATTTTAGAATTTATGGTTAAGGATATAGTGTTTACGGTTTGGTGTGTAAGGTTAATGGTTGGTGGTGAAGGGTTTAGGGTTGATTTAGGGTTTAGGGTTTAGATATAGAGTTTAGGGTTTAGAGTTTAGTGTATAGGATTTAGGGTTTAGGGTTTAGTGTTCAGGGTTTATAGACTTTAAGGTTTAAGGTTTAGATTTCAGAATTTATGGTTTAAGGTTTGTGATATAGGGTTTAGGGTTTATGATTTAGAGTATAAATATAGTGTTTAGTGTTTAGGGTTTAGGTTTAGGGTTTATGGTTTAGTGTATAGGGTTTAGTGTATATGGATTAGGGTTTAGGGTTTAAGGTTTAAAATTTAGGTAAGAATGTATCTGGTTCAATTTTTCTTTCGTTAGTTAAGCTACCTTTTTCTAAAATAGATTGGGGTTTAAGGTTTAGGATGTAGGGTTTAGTGTGTAAGTTTAAGGGTTGATGGTTTAGGGTTGATTTAGGGTTTAGGGTTTAAGGTTTAGATATTGGGTTTAGGGTTTAGAGTTTAGTGTATAGGGTTTAAGGTTTAGTGTTTAGAGTTTATAGTTTACACTTTAAGGTTTAAGGTTTTGATTTTAGAATTTATGATTTAACATTTATGATTTAGGGTTTCAGGTTTAGGGTTTTATTTTTACAATTTATGGTTTAGAGTATAGATATAGGGTTAGGGTTTAGTGTATAGGATTTAGGGTTTAAGTTTAGGGTTTAAGGTTTAGGGTATATGGTTTAGTGTTTAGGGTTTATAGTTTAGGGTTTAGATTTTAGAATTCAAGGTTTATGATTTATTGTATAGGGTTTAGGGTTTAGAGTTTAGGGTTTAGTGTATAGGGTATAGCGTTGGTGGTTTGGGGGTGGTTTAGGTTTTAGGGTTTAGGGTTTAGGGTTTAGAGTTTAGTGTATAGTGTTTATGATTTAGTGTTTAGGGTTACTGGTTTACAAGTTAGGGTTTAGATTTTAGAATTTATGATTTTGGATTTAGGTTATAGGGATTAAGTTTTAGGGTTTAAGATTTATTGATTTGCGTCCAGGGTTTGAGTTTAGGGTTTAGTATGTTTAAGATTTAGATTTAGGGTTTAGGTTTAAGGTTTAGTGTTTATGGAGCGAGATATGTGTAGTGACCCGAACTTTTCCATGTTTATATATATTAAATGAAATTGTTATTTACATGATTAAGTGTTTCCAACATGTTAAGCAATCAAACTTGTTAAGACTTGATTAATTTAAATAGGTTTCATATAGACAATTGACCACCCAAGTTGACCGATGATTCACGAACGTTAAAACTTGTAAAAACTATATGATGATATATATATGATTATATATATAGTTAACATGATATTATGATAAGTAAGTATCTCATTAAGTATTTTAACAATGAGTTATATACATAAAATTGAGTTTATTAAATTAAGAAACTCGAAACGATATATATAACGATTATCGTTATAACAACGTCTTACTAAATACATATGAATCATATTAAGATATTGATACACTATGTTTAATCATGATAAATGATAAGTAAACATGCCATTAAGTGTATTAACAATGAACTACATATGTAAAAACAAAACTACTAACTTAATGATTTCGAAACGAGACATATATGTAACGATTATCGTTGTAACGACATTTAACTGTATATATATATCATACTAAGATATATTAATATATCATAGTATCATGATAATGTAATAATTTAACATCTCTTTAGATATAATAAACAATGGCTTAACAACATTTAACAAGATCGTTGACCTAAAGGTTTCAAAACAACATTTACATGTAACGACTAACGATGACTTAACGACTCAGTTAAAATGTATATACATGTAGTGTTTTAATATGTATTCATACACTTTTGAAAGACTTCAAGACACTTATCAAAATACTTCTACTTAACAAAAATGCTTACAATTACATCCTCGTTCAGTTTCATCAACAATTCTACTGTTATGAACCCGTATTCGTACTCGTACAATATATAGCTTTTAGATGTATGTACTATTGGTATATACACTCTAATGATCAGCTATTAGCAGCCCATGTAAGTCACCTAACACATGTGGGAACCATCATTTGGCAACTAGCATGAAATATCTCATAAAATTACAAAAATATTAGTAATCATTCATGACTTATTTACATGTAAACAAAATTACACATCCTTTATATCTAATTCATATACCAACGACCAAAAACACCTAAAAACACTTTCATTCTTCAATTTTCTTCATCAAATTGATCTCTCTCAAGTTCTATCTTCAAGTTCTAAGTGTTCTTCATAAATTCTATAAGTTCTAGTTTCATAAAATCACGAATACTTCCAAGTTTGCTAGCTTACTTCCAATCTTGTAAAGTGATCATCCAACCTCAAGAAATCTTTCTTATTTACAGTAAGATATCTTTCTAATACAAGGTAATACTCATATTCAAATTTTGATTCAATTTCTATAACTATAACAATCTTATTTCGAGTGGAAATCTTACTTGAACTTGTTTTCGTGTCATGATTCTGCTTCAAGAACTTTCAAGCCATCCAAGGATCCTTTGAAGCTAGATCTATTTTTCTCATTTCCAGTAGGTTTATCCACAAAACCTGAGGTAGTAATGATGTTCATAACATCATTCGATTCATATATATAAAACTACCTTATTCGAAGGTTTAAACTTGAAATCACTAGAACATAGTTTAGTTAATTCTAAACTTGTTCGCAAACAAAAGTTAATCCTTCTAACTTGACTTTTAAAATCAACTAGACACATGTTCTATATCTATATGATATGCTAACTTAATGATTTAAAACCTGAAAACATGAAAAACACCGTAAAAATGGATGTACGCCGTCGTAGTAACACCGCGGGCTGTTTTGGGTTAGTTAATTAAAAACTATGATAAACTCTGATTTAAAAGTTGTTCTTCTGGGAAAATTATTTTTCTTATGAACATGAAACTATATCCAAAAATCATGATTAAACTCAAAGTGGAAGTATGTTTTCCAAAATGATCATCTAGACGTCGTTCTTTCGACTGAAATGACTACCTTTACAAAAATGACTCGTAACCTGTATTTCCAACTATAAAATTATACTTTTTCTGTATAGATTCATAAACTTAAGTTCAATATGAAACCATAGCAATTGGATTCACTCAAAACGGATTTAAAACGAAGAAGTTATGGGTAAAACAAGATTGGATATTTTTACTTGTTGTAGCTACGTGAAAATTGGTAACAAATCTATATTAATCATATCCTAGCTAACTTATATTGTATAATACATATATTCTAATATATTATGTAATCTTGGGATACCATAGACACGTATGCAAATGTTTTGACATATCATATCGACCCATCTATATATATTATTTGGAACAACCATAGACACTCTATATGCAGTAATGTTGGAGTTAGCTATACAGGGTTGAGGTTGATTCCAAAAATATATATACTTTGAGTTGTGATCTAGCCTGAGACGTGTATACACTGGGTCGTGGATTGGGTCAAGATAATATATATCAATTTATTTCTATACATCTAACTATGGACAACTAGTTGTAGGTTACTAACGAGGACAGCTGACTTAATAAACTTAAAATATTAAAACGTATTAGAAATGTTGTAAATATATTTTGAACATACTTTGATATATATGTACATATTTGTTATAGGTTCGTGAATCGACCAGTGGCCAAGTCTTACTTCCCGACGAAGTAAAAATCTGTGAAAGTGAGTTATAGTCCCACTTTTAAAATCTAATATTTATGGGATGAGAATACATGCAGCTTTATAAATGTTTTACAAAAAGTACATGAAACTACTTTCTATGGTTGAACGATCGAAGCCGAATATGCCCCTTTTACTTGGTAACCTAAGAATTAGTAAATCAGTCTACTAATTGACGCGAATCCTAAAGATATATCTATTGGGCCCAACAAACCCCATCCGTTGTAGCGGATGCTTTAGTACTTCGAGTTTTTATATCATGTCCGATGGATGTCCCGGAATGATTGGGATATTCTTATATGCATCTTGTTAATGTCGGTTACCAGGTGTTCACCGTATGAATGATTTTTATCTCTATGTATGGGATGTATTGAAATATGAAATCTTGTGGTCTATTATTATGATTTGATAATATATAGGTTAAACCTATAACTCACCAATATTTTTGTTGACGTTTTAAGCATGTTTATTCTCAGGTGATTATTAAGAGCTTCCGCTGTTGCATACTAAAATAAGGACAAGATTTGGAGTCCATGCTTGTATGATATTATGTAAAACTGCATTCAAGAAACTTATTTTTGATGTAATATATTCATATTGTAAACCATTATGTAACGGTCGTGTGTAAACGGTATATTTTAGATTATCATTATTTGATAATCTACGTAATGCTTTTTAAACCTTTATCGATAAAATAAAGGTTATGGTTGTTTTAAAAATGAATGCAGTCTTTGAAAAACGTCTCATATAGAGGTCAAAACCTCGCGACGAAATCAATTAATATGGAACGTTTATAATCAATATGAACGAGATATTTCAATATGTTGATGAAGTTGAAAGTTAAAGTACAATTTGGGTTATCTTTTGACCCATTTGATTCCTGTTTTTTACCCTTATGTTCCAATTGACCCATTAAACTAATTTAAGATTAAAACTTTTCTAATTAACCCATATTAGATAAATACATAACCCAATTTGGTATATCAATGTGAACCATGTTTTAGATCTTCTCTACAGTATGCGAAGTCTAGATACAAAGGTAATATTTTGTTATTTGTGTTTCATTTATTTATAGTGAACGAACGGTGCTTGTGTTGTATTATACTTATTTTTTAAATATCTTTCTCAAATTGCACCATAAAGATTAGTGTTGTGGAGAGATTTTAGAGTCGCTTGTTCGGTGGTTAGATAACTTTCTCACGTGCGTCGATTGAACTCTTAACAACTATAATTTTCAAAGCTGGAAACATCAACTTCGTATTAATCATCTTCTATTGTTAGATTGTTTAGATTACCAAATTCAAAGCAAAATAACAAATATAGTCTAATATAATATGGTACTAATAAATGATTTCACCCTTCAAAAACCCCGCGAAATCGCGGGTCTTTAACTAGTATAAATAAATATATGTGGATAAATATAATAAAAGCATGTGTGGTGCAATGGTTGATGCGTATGTTTGTCTTCCGGAGGACATGGGTGCAACGGTTGTTGCCAAATCGATTTTTTAAACATATAAATAAATGTACGTTTGTCTCACATTTTAAATTTTATATATGGTTTTGTGCTTTAACTTTCTAATCTTCCAATATATACTCTAAGATTCTTTGTGTTTTTTACCTTCTAACTTTCTAATCTTTCAATATGCATTATAAATTTTTTTCCTCCATTTAACTTTTTAAAAAGACACATACTAAATATTTGATACCTTCATAATTATTTCCGTAACTTTTTTACAATTTGAAAAAACAAATTCTAACTTTCTTTCAAAAAAGTATGCGTGTTTGATCCGTTGAATCAACTTTCATTTTTTTGTTTATGTTTGGCTTATTAGTGCCTTTCAAAAAAATAAAAAAAATAAAAAAAAAAATGTTTGGATTATTAGCGTCAAATTATTTTAGTCGAAAACATATAGTTACGTACAACAAAATTCTACTCAAACGCAGCGAAGCGCGTGCCCAAAAACTTGTTGCATTCATTTCATAAATGCTTATCTTTTTAATTGTAAACAAATTTTGTATTATGTTTATTAACACTCCATCTAAACTCGTTATCATTTCATAAATGCTTATCTTTTTTATTGCAAACAAATTTTGTATTATGTTTATTAACATTCCATCTAAACTCGTTTTATCTTTGATGTATTGTAAATATGTTTACACAACGTATCTTACTCCTTTACGTACATATATTACATTACATAACATTACATTACATTACATTACAATTATACTATTTCTTTCTTGATTGATTTAAGTGTGAATCAACAAAAAGGATAAAAACGACACTCTAATATCCCTCCACTTATTAGCCCAACGGTTCATATGGAAGAGAACAATTGTATAACTTATAAACTAAATGGACATAAAGCTTGACCTCGAACTTGATTTTTTAAGTAGTCATAAAACTCCTCATATTACACTAAATCAAGTGTAATTTAAGAATTTCATGAACCAAAACAACTTTTTAATTGCATTGGACTTTTCAATTTATTATTGAATTTTTCTAATTGAGAGATATTGTTAAAACTTAGAAAATATTGTATATAGCGGTTAATTATTACTTTAGGCGGGAAGTTATTTAGACATAGGACGTGTTTGGTTGACACAGTGGCGACTTTAGGTGAAGCGAAGCGGGGTCCCGTGACACCACTAGTTTTTCGAAATTTATCATAAATTTTTTATTTTTTATGTATAGGACATCACTAAATATAATAATAGGACCCCATAAGTTTTTAGAGATTATAGTTTAATAGTTTGGACTACTAAAGTGTTTGAAATTAACCCACTTATGATATGATTTTTATAGTATGAGCCATTGAATATATTAGATATAAAAATAAACAAACTTTTGTCCAATTCCAATTCTAATTCTTTTTGACTTCTTTCTACATCACATTTTTACGGTTCTATCTTTAATCCTTCATCCTAGAGATGTCAATGGATAGGATATAGATCGGGTGAGGGCGTGAAGCCATATTCATATCCATTTAGTTTCTGTTTATCCATATCTATATTCATTTAAATTTAGTTCATCAATCTATATCCATATTTAGTGGATTAAGCGGATTAATGGATATTCATTAGATATTTAAGAAATCTTACAATATTTTCAAATATATAATGAAAATAAAAGTGTAATATAACATGACATAATTTACAATTTTTCTACCAGAATGTGTAATGTTTTTTTAAGAATGAACAATATTTGTTAAACTTACTATCAAACATATATTATGACATATTACGTGTAATATTTATGTTGAGATATACATGTTTTATTGTGAATACTCATGGTGGATGCATTATATGGTTGCAAATAAGATATATGTGTAACGGTATATATATATATATATATATATATTTGTAATAGTTAGTGTATATTAGTCCCTAATCTCATCACTCATAACTACCTAACTTATTCTTTTTTAAAAAGTAAGGAGAAACTGCAATTTTAGAGCTAATGTTAATGTTATGCGATTCATATTGATGATAGATTATAAAATTGCAATTTAAAATTGCTACTGTATAGGTCATTGGCTAAAATAATATTTTAAAATTACTACTGTATAGGCCATTGCTACTTTAAAATTGATACTGCATGTGCCATTAATTGCTAAACAGCCTTATATTTTGCGAGTATTATTCAATTTTATGTTTGTGTTTTGGGCGCGACCCGACCCGACCCGATTTGACTCGACACATTCAATATTTTGTGCAAGAAAGTTATCAAATAAATTTTTGGGACCCCATTGAGTTTTGATCCTAGAATCGCCACTGGGTTGACACAAATTTGGAGCTTATGAGAGCTTATAAATGTAGAGCTTATGACTTTAGGAGCTTATGTATTTTAAGCTTGGTTTGATAACAGAAAATAGAAGAGTTTATGAAGAAAAAAAAATAGAGCTTAAAAATTAAACTCTTCTCTACTAGCTTAGAAAATAAGCTCCTAACTTATGAGATGATAATTTACATAATTACCCTTCACATAATAATATAGCATTATTATTATTGTCCTTTCTAGTTATTTTGCACATAAGCTCCAGTTCCAATTACGTTATCAAACACTAATAAAAAAATAATAAACCCTAGCTTTCAGCTTTAAAAATAAGTTTCAGCTCTAACTATAAGCTACAGCTCTAATTACAAGCTCTAACTCTAGCTACTTTCGTCCAAACATACCCATATAGTAACTACTCTAACGGCCATTGGTAGATAAATCTATTTTTAAATTTTCATCACTAGACTACAAATAAAATATCCAAATATACATATTGATTTACTCCGTAATATTTAATACGTAACAAATAACAAATTTACTACATACAACATACAATAAAATATAAAATAATTCAATTAATTCAATTAACATACAATAAAATATAAAAATAATTCAATTCACATAAGTTGTGACTCATATTTAGTCAAAACCTAACCAAGAATATGGTTTAAGTTGGTCTAATTCATATCTTCCGGACTAAGTATTCAGTAGTCAAGGATCCAATAGTTTCATGACACATGTCAGTATGATTCCATGACGTCACCACCTTACGGAAAAAGCGTGAGTGCACAAAAGTGCATGAGATGCAAATAGCTGCAGTATCACCAACTCTGCATATATAGAAAATCCAACCTCCACTGACCATAAATTCCTAATGTCACCACCGCCGTGACCGGTGTACGTACTCACTACCATGAAATTCCTCAAATTAATCTGCCCTAGTTTTCCTCATGTATGTAAATTCATCACTCTTTGATTCCTATTTTAAGTTTAATTTTAATCTTTATCTTTATTTATTATTTGTATTTGTATTTGATTATCTATATCTATAATTGCTGCTTGTAGATACTGTGTATAGAATGACGATTTTGGGTATCCGATTTCGGTTTTCCAGTTAGGATCGACTATATTGAGTTATTATATATGTTGATGAAGTACTTCAGATTATAAGTTATTTTGTAAAAATAGAAAACCTGTAAATCAACATAAAGTATCTTCTATAAATTATCAATTTTTAGTACTTTAGATATATTTCAATTTGCTTTTAGTATTTTGGTAAGTTAAAAGTTAGTAATATATTAATATTAAGATTTAAATAATATATATAATACAACAGAGTATTTAGAAGTCTAGTTATTGAGATTTTGATTACTTAAGGTAACTTCTAATTCAGAAATTGTTGTATGAATACTTTGTTGGAAGCTTTGACGAGCCCAACACACCCACTATAGAGGATCTAGACTATACTAGACTCACTACACCAACATTTTGACGTTGATTAGCCTTTAATTTTATGAATTCTTAGTGCACAATAGTAGTTAGGCGACAGTGTCGACCATATATCATTTAGGCGGTATAACCGACCATGTATCACTTAGGCGGCAGAGCCGACCATATAATAAGAACAACACAAGTGCACTAAGAACTTAAACACAAACTAAAGCTTAACCGGGAAACTTAACAAAGAACACTTTTATTAATACAAAATATAATTACAATATTACTTACTTACAAGTTTTTCTTCTCTACTCACACTCTTCTCACTTCTTACTTCTTCTCTACTTCTCAACTCACCCTTTTCACACCTTACACAAATGAACTCACCACCTATATTTATACTATTCCATGGAAACTTCTACACACTAGATTTTTCCATGGATAAATATCTAGATATTTTTACCACATAAAAATATCTAGATTTTTACATTTTAACATCTAGATTTTTCCTCATATATATTAATATCTAGATATTTCTTTTACATTTTAATATCTAGATATTTACATACATTACTAATTCCATATTATCTAAATTTGCATTGCATTTTAACACTCCCCCTCAATGCAAATTTTCTTCCAACGATGTCTTGCAGACCATTCCAAGTGCTTCTCTAAATTTTGTAAACTTCGGTTTACTTAGGCTCTTGGTGAATATATCTGCAACCTGTTCATCTGTCTTTGTTGGCATTATCTGGATCTCCCCTTCAAGGACCTTCTCGCGTACATAGTGATAGTGCACTTCTATATGCTTTGTTCTCGCATGAAAGACTGGATTTTCTGCTAGACGTATAACTGATAGGTTATCGCAGAAAAGCTTTACTTGATAATCTGCTGATTGATGTAGATCTTCCATTAGTTGTTTCAACCACATAATTTCTTGTGTTGCTGATGCCGCCGATCGATATTCTGCTTCAGTGCTTCATAAGGATACTGTTGGTTGTCTCTTGTTGCACCATGATATTACTCCCGATCCAAGACTAAACATGTATCCAGTTGTTGACCGTCGTGTATCATAGTCTCCAGCATAATCGGCATCACAATATCCAATCACATAACATTCTTTTGTTTTTCTGTATAAAATGCCAAAGTTAATAGTGCCTTTAACATACCTTAAGATGCGTCGTACATCATCAAGGTGAGGCTTCTTCGGATTGCTCATGTATCGACTAACCACTCCAACTGCATAAGATATGTCTGGCCGGCTTAGTGTGAGATAAATAAGACTTCCGACCAACTTTCGATACATGGTAACATCTTGAAGACTTTTTCCTTCATCTGCTCGTAGTTTTGTATTCGGATCCATCGGAGTTGAGATAGGTTTGCAATTAAACATTCCGTACTTTTGTAAAAGATCTCGCGCATATTTCTGTTGTCCCAGAAATAATCCTTCTCTTTTCTGCTCTATTTCGAGTCAAAGAAAATGTTTGAGTTCTCCAAGCTCCTTCATATGAAATCTGATAGACAGATTCTCTCTTGTTCTTTGGATCTCCTCATAGTGATCTCCCGTGATGATTAAGTTATCCACAAATACTAGCACTATGGCTAGTTTTCCTTGATCTTGTTTCACAAATAAACTAGAATCTGAAGGAGCAACTGTGAAACTACTTTGTACCAAGAACTCGCCAATCTTCCCGTACCAAGCTCTTGGAGCCTGCTTCAAGCCGTATAGTGCTTTCTTTAATTTGCAGACATGGTCAGGATGGAACTTGTTCTCAAAGCCTCTTGGTTGCTCCATATAAATGTCTTTGTCAAGTTCTCCATGTAAGAAAGCGTTCTTGACATCCATCTGCCACAGCTTCCAAAATTTGCTAGCGGCTAAAGCTAGTAGAGCTCGAATTGTTGTGATCTTCGCCACTGGACTAAACGTTTCTTCATAATCCAGCCCATATTGTTGAGAAAAACCTCTGGCAACAAGTCGAGCTTTATACCTTTCAATGGAGCCATCTGATCGAGTCTTCACCTTGTAAACCCATTTACAAGATATTGGTTTTACATCTTTTGGCTTTGAAACTAAACTCCATGTCTGGTTTTCTTTTAGTGCATTAATTTCTTCTTCCATTGCTTTCTGCCAATCTCGACTTTGCACTGCTTCTTCATAAGTAGAAGGCTCGATAGGTATTGATTCATCCACATGAGCAGCATTGGCATACCTTGGATTAGGTTTTCTCGGCCCTGTTGATCTCCTTAATTCTTGTACATGCTCCTCGACTTCCTTTTGGCTTGGACGAACCTCCTCGGATATAGATTGATGTACACCAGTTTTCCATGGACTCATTTCCTTAGAGTACGACCCTTCTCCTTTTATTGGATCCAATACCTGCTCTTTAGGCTTTTCTTTTTCTTCTGGACCTTCTTCTAATCCATGAGATTCTGGAAGCTCTATCTTTTGTGGTGACCACCATGAAGACGCTTCATCAAATACCACATTTCTTGAAGTATGACACTTTCCGATATTTGGATCACAACATCTCCATCATTTTTTTGATTCATCATAACCGACAAAAATGCACCGAATTGCCTTCTTCTCAAATTTGCTTCGTAGATGATCTGGCACGAAGACGTAGCATACACATCCAAAAACTTTGAGATGGTTGACGGTTGGCTTGATCTTCCATAATCTTTCATATGGTGAAATATATCCCAACTTTGTTTGTGGGAGTCTGTTAATCACGTACGATGCCGTCCTCATACATTCGGCCCAAAATCTGCCTGGTACATTCTTACCATGAAGCATACTTCGACAAGTTTCGGCAAGGTGACGATTCTTGCGTTCCGCCACTCCATTCTGTTGTGGAGTATTGGGGCAAGTCAATTGCCTTCTGATCTTGTACTTCTCAAGATAGATATTGAACTCGGTTGATAAATATTCTCCTCCATTATCTGTGCGTAAGCACCTAATCTTATTATTGAGCTCACTTTCTATCTTCTTCTTGAACTCTTTAAACTTCTGAAAAGTCTCCGACTTTTCCTTCATGAAGTAAACCCACACATACCTTGAGAAGTCATCAATGAATGTCACCATATACTTCATTCCTCCAAGTGATGTTTGTTTCACTGGGCCAAAGACGTCTGAGTGTATGAGCTCTAGTGGTGTCTTGGACTGATGTTGTAACTCCTTGAATGGCAATTGGTGAGCTTTTCTAAATTGACATCCAGCACATATTGTATCTGTTCGGATATCAATTTGAGGAAGCCCATTTACTATGTGTTTTACCATCATCTCCTTTAACTTGTTGTAGCCCACATGCCCAAGATGTTCATGCCAAAGATCAGCCGTCTCATTTTTTCGAGTCATATCCACATATGCTGTTTCAGCAGATAGTACATAGACCGACTCTATTCTTTTTCCTTGCATAATTGGATTGCCAACCACCTTCACTCTCTTGAATACGGACACATATTCTGGTCCAAAGAGCACATAATTCCCTTCTGCTGTCAGTTGTGGTACTGACAGTAAATTCTTCTTTAGGACAGGGACAAGATACACCTTCTCGAGTTGGAGCTTATGAGAATCACCTTCCCTTGGAATTATTGTCTTTCTAATGTGAGAAATAGACAACCTTGAATTGTTGGCTGTCAGCACGACTCTCTTTCCTTTGTAATCCTCCATTTCTTGCAGCTTCGTCTCATCATTGGTCATATGATTTGAGCACCCAGAATCAATGATCCAATCATCTTTGTAGTTTATTTTTGACTTTAAGGTTGCTGCAAGAGCTTGATCATCCATGTCAGTTTCAACGGAGAGTCCTGCTTCTGCATCCCAAGTTTCCTCATTAATGGATGCTTCGAATGTGACCTCTTTCGTCTCATCTCTTGCGGCGGCCACATTTCCTTCGAAAGTTCGCCTTCTGGGGAATCTACAATCTCGAGCAAAATGACCCTTCTTGCCACAATTGAAGCATTCACCATTCTTTCTCTTATCATTTTCCCCGTATTGTTGGTGATGATCTCTTCTTCCTTGTTGAGCTCCCCCTGAAGTGTTGCCTTTTGATTTTGGGTGACCCTTCCACCTATATGTCTTACTTTTTTTCATCGCCTCTTGTCTTCGAGATGTTGCTTTGTTCTTAATGGTGAAGAGTGCATCTTCTCCGTCTTTTATGGTTACTTCATTCATCTGCTTGGCTAAGGCTTCTTGGTTAGCCAATAAATTCTCCAACTCTATTAATGATGGTTGAGAAGGCCATCCTCTCACAGCGGCTATAAATCCATTATACTCGGATCTTAAGCCATGGATGATAATTCTCTTCATCCTTGCATCACTCACTTTCTCTTCAGGAGCAAGTTGAGATATCTCACGGCAAATAGATTTCACCTTGGTGAAATACTGAGAAATAGACAGACTTCCTTGTGATATACCCGCGAGCTCATTTTCCAAGAGCTGGAGGCGTGCTTCATTCTTCTTTGAAAATAATTTTTCAAAAGTTTCCCAAGCTGCCTTTGGTGTTTTCTCGTCACGGATGTGCTCCAATAGATCCTCCTCGATTGTAGTCTTCAATATAAATAAAGCCTTCCCGGCCTTGATGTTCCATTTTCTCAAGGCTTCGGCATTTTCTTTCGGTGGAGGCGTTGTGTCACTGCCAGCAACTATTTCCCATAAATCCTGTCCTTGTAGGTAGGATTCTACACAAGTCCGCCAATAACTATAGTTGTGGTTATTGAGACTCTTGATTCCACTGCTCGTACTTGCAAGATCTGCCATCATGACGTCCAACGTCCAATAAGCTTGGTCCCTGACCAATGAGCTTTCACAGTTCCTAACTGTGATCCGACAGAATCTCCCTTAGAGCCTTGATGAAAACAAGTCGTTGTAAACATCTAACGTTTACCGATTTCCTCCACTAGAAATGGTCCCGAACGACCCGCTCTGATACCAATTGTTGGAAGCTTTGACGAGCCCAACACACCCACTATAGAGGATCTAGACTATACTAGACTCACTACACCAACACTTTGACGTTGATTAGCCTTTAATTTTATGAATTCTTAGTGCACAATAGTAGTTAGGCGACAGTATCGACCATATATCATTTAGGCGGTATAACCGACCATGTATCACTTAGGCGGCAGAGCCGACCATATAATAAGAACAACACAAGTGCACTAAGAACTTAAACACAAACTAAAGCTTAACCGGGAAACTTAACAAAGAACACTTTTATTAATACAAAATATAATTACAATATTACTTACTTACAAGTTTTTCTTCTCTACTCACACTCTTCTCACTTCTTACTTCTTCTCTACTTCTCAACTCACTCTTTTCACAACTTACACACCTTACACAAATGAACTCACCACCCATATTTATACTACTCCATGGAAACTTCTACACACTAATTTTTCCATGGATAAATATCTAGATATTTTTACCACATAAAAATATCTAGATTTTTACATTTTAACATCTAAATTTTTCCTCATATATATTAATATCTAGATATTTCTTTTACATTTTAATATCTAGATATTTACATACATTACTAATTCCATATTATCTAAATTTGCATTGCATTTTAACATACTTCTGATGATATATTAGGTTCTAATTTGAACTTCACAAGATAGTCGGGGTCGCAAGAGGTGTCAGGTTAAAAAATGGTTAATAACTGTCACGGGATAACCTGGTTAGGCCACATGATAACCTGGTTAGGCCACATACATATGAGTAAAAATGACTTTGATACTTGACATGTTTTCTACAAGTAATGACTCCTTTTGCCACTAAGAAACAAACGACATGTTCTTTTGAACTTATTAGTCAAATCCTTCTTTAACTTTTCAATTGCAATTTGTAATAATATCATACATTTTTAGTGGATTAATAAATTGGATATAGCATCACAATTGTGAAATTATAAATACTGAGAATGAGAAGGTAATCTAGTTGGTTTGTTATATCATGCTACGAAGATGACACGAAGAGTGTACTCATTGATTGAGTAGTAGAGTAGTATATGGAAATGTGGTTGATGAACTGTTTTTTTAACTCTTATGAATATGAAAAATAAACAAAATCACATCACAACTACTTTCAGGTTAGAGTATGTTTCACAGTTTGCTGATCTTTGTATAAATATTCTAACTCTGTTATCTTGACTCAGATATTAGATGGAAATGGCATTTCAAGATGCTTCAGCAACATATATCCTTTTTATATATCTTAAGAATTCTATGCTATCTTAATGCTTATGTATAATAAAGTAAATGCATATACTTGTATTTTTGTTTTAGTTTATGATATGCATTTTCTTCACAAGACTCACAATACTAGGTTTCGGAGCAAGTATGATAACTTTTGTTATATTTTTTGTGCTTGCTTTTATAAAAAGGAATTCAGGAGGACGTATAAAGGTAATTAGTGTTTATTGCTTTTAAGTTAATCAGAAGAAGAATCATAACTATTACAACTAATATGAAGATTTTGGATAACAATTTCTTTTTTCTCCTTAAGAAAAATCCTTATTTTATGTGGTACATAGTATCTTTCTAATCTAATATGGTGCATAACATCAAGAGGAACCTGATTTACATCATAAAATCCGATCCGCTTATGCACTTTAAGTTGCCAATATGATGCATTCATGCCATTTCTCGACTGGCATCTACAGTTGGATTTCAAATGCACGTAGTATTTATAGCCGTGATCATGTGATTTTGATTTTTTTTTTTTTTTTTTTTTCTTCACAATGTGTATTCCATTGCAGATACTTCATTATGAAAGGATCTTTTTGCTTGTTTTACCTAGCATGGGGGCATGCATAGCATGTTTTGACATAATTATACTATTACGTAACACAAAAAGGGGCCATTCGGCTTTATATCACGAGTGGCTCCTGAGAGGCTCTCAATTCCTAGTCTGGGTAAGGCTGTAATGATTTTATTTTATTTTATTTTTTATTTTATTGAAACTAATCTATGATTGGCTACACAGGGAATTTTTATGCTATCAACTTTTTTGATGTATACTACAGGCTACCATGCTTCTATTCTCAAAGTTCGATTGCTGGTTACTTGTCCTATCTAATCGTGTCTTGTGCTTTTGGTGGATTATGAAACCATTCTTAGCGATCCCAATTTTACAAGCAACGTTTTCTTCTTTAAAGGTAATTTTATCTTCATATATAAACGGTACATTTTTCATGGTTACGGGTTCAAGTTTCAACTGTCACAAAGGCGGTGTATCAGATGTCAGAATTATTGCCTTGAAAAGAAAAAAAAAAAAAAGAGAATATCTTAATGAAAAAAGGTAGTTAAGTTAATTTGTTTTGCAGGTTTTTAGTTGCATCAATGAGAGCATAATAGTTCTGGTGGACGTTATATTTGGTACTTTGGTTAATGTCATCAGAATGAAGCAAGCATCTCGCATTAACAGGTTAATCATGCCATTAGTTTTGCCATTGTACACATTTATATTGCAAATGATATCATTTCTAAAGCTGAAATTTAGTCTTTTACTATTTATGCTAGTCATAATCTCGTTTGGACTTGATTTCTGACAACTGATAATCCTGTAGTTCAATGGAAGAATCACTGATTTCATGTGAAATGGGTATTGACGATCGTGTCCAGTTAAACCCTGTATGTATTATTCTCTCATTAACTTAGTACATAACTAACCATCGATTACTTTGAAATAAGCTAAGTGATGTGTCCGACTGTCTTCTTTATTTGTTTAATAAAGGGAGCTCTTGTGAGATTTTTGAATGTCATGACGTTTAGCTCTATCAATTCGGTAATGGAACACGGTGCAAAGAAACAACTTGACTTTGATGATTTTCTTCACCTACCGAATGACATGGATCCTTTGTTCTGTCATGATTCGTTGCTGAACTGTTGGGAAGATCAAAGAAGACATGATCACTCTCATCCTTCTTTGTTTTGGACAATCTGCCATGCGTATGGATGTCCTTATATGTGTTTAGGCCTGTTAAAGGTACTACTGAACATTATACTTAAGGAACTCAAGTTATAACTATTTTGAGCATGCCACCCATGTATAAGTACATCAATACATCAATAAGCACATCAATACATCATCAGGGGTATTTTGGCCCTTTTACAACTTCGGGGTCAAAATAGTAATAAAAAAGTGTCACCTTTTGGACTGGAAACAGCCAAAATGAAATGCTGGTAGCCTGTTTGAAATCAATGCCTAGTTATCCGGAGTAAAAAAAAAAAAACAGTCAGCCTTGTATGTTATTTATCATTTATGTCTCATACTACAAACATTTTACAGGTACTAAATGATTGTCTTGGTTTTGCTGGACCCTTGCTTCTTAACATGCTAATCAAGTATCTTCAAGAAGGTTAATGTTTCTATATACGTTTTTCTGATTATTTTGGCTTACGGAAGGATAATGTCTACTGTACATACCATTAGACATATCCCGGTCTGTATAATGTCTTTTCTTGCCATCATTATTTATCAGTTTAGACCTGTTGGCCCGTCTCTTTTACTACGCACATTAGATGTTAGAATCGGTGGGTCGATAACTGTTAATCCTTCATGCATAAATAAGTGATATTGGTACATGTCCTGTTTGTAATGTGACATACTGTGTTAGCTATGTAATTAATGTTGAATGTGAACTTAAAACCATTAATTTTCTTCTGAAAACAGGATCCGGAAATTTTGATGGTTATTTTCTTGCCATTTCCATCGGCCTGACTTCCATTTTGAAGTAAGTCTATATACTCTAGGTGTTGTAACTTTTGCATGAATAACTATAACTATACTTATGATAACATTATATATGTATAATTTTGCTTGAGTAAGCTGTGTTTCATTTCAAACATATGACGTTAGATTGCTTCCAAATTCCCCAAATTATTTCAGATACTCACGAATGGGAACTCATGTGTTATTATTTATTTTTTCATGTACTTTATTTTCTTTATTAGCATATTAATTATTTCAGATGATAAGGTATTGTAAATAAACTTCTCATTATTGTAATCTTAGTTAGTTTCTGATTGCGCAGATCTTTTCTTGATACACAATATACATTTCGGCTGTCCAAATTGAAGTTAAAGCTACGTTCTGGTCTTGTGACTATTATATTTTGGAAGGTAATCCTTTCTTGTCTTTTTTTGGTCATCTGGTCTTATGTCTGTTATTTAAGATGGTAATAATGAAAAACAAAATGAAAGCTAACAAAGTATATGAATTTGAACCTTATCATGATCTGGCCTTTTGTGTATATGGCTAACTAAACGAAAAGCAACCAACTTTACTTTAAATTATGTTTTTAACAACTAACTTATTTTAGGATAGAAAAACCATCAAGGCATCTATTCTATCTGGACGTTTGTATTTAATACGAGTCTTTACATTTCCCAGTGTCTCCACGTTAGCTTAGCAGAAAGATCGAAGTTTTCAGAGGGCGAAATTCAAACATTTATGTCTGTGGATGCGGATCGAACCGTCAATATGTGCAATAGTTTACATGACATGTGGAGGTTTTGCTCCGTTCTTTCGTTCTTTAGAATTAAGGACATTATATGTATGATCGCGTACTAATTTACTGAGTTCAGTAGCTTGTATTGATTGGGTCGTCTAAAACTTTGTTTAGTTGTTGGACCTTTCAGTTTGCCGTTACAAATTGGAATTGCACTGTATTTGCTATATACACAAGTTCAGTTTGCTTTTGTTGCTGGAATCACAATAACTGTTTTATTGATACCAGGTAGAGTGTACTCACACTTGTTTCGTTATATAATATAGTAAGTATAAGCGAAGGTAGCAAAATAGACAGGTTGGGTAACATCGCATGACAGTAGTTTTTGTACGGGTTGAAATGGGCCAAGTCAAGTTGACCCGAAATCATCAAAAATATTTATAAATACTATGTGTTAAGTATGATGACAAAATATAGATTATTTATTCTGTTTCATACTATTGTGATGCATAATATCTTTGTAACCCAATATTAATCCTGATAACATCTAACTAATGTTTTACAGTAAATAAATGGATAGCTGAATTGATTGCCAGTGCAACTAAAATCATGATGGAGCAAAAGGATGAAAGGTGTGTGCTCATTTTCCAAACTAGTCATAGTTTCTATCGAAACAGTTAACTCATATTTTTCCAAATATTAATCATCTTTGTAAAAAATGTACTTGGAACTTTCAGTGATAAGATTCATATGTGAAATTATCATGTACCACTTTCACAGGGTTAGAAGGACTGGTGAACTATTAACGTATATTCGCACTTTGAAAATGTACGGTTGGGAGCTTCTTTTTAGTGATTGGTTGATGAAGACAAGATCCTTGGAGGTCAAATATCTATCAGTAAGAAAAAATCTCTACGAACTCCTTTTGTCTGTTAGTGGTGGGGATTCCATATTCTTGACCCGTTACATAACCCGCCCATATTGCCACCTCTAATGTCTGACATCCAAATGCAATTAATTTTTTTCTGTTTGATTTCTTTTTATAGACAAGGAAGTACTTAGATGCGTGGTGCGTATTCTTTTGGGCAACAACACCAACTCTTTTTTCTTTGTTCACATTTGGTCTCTACGTAATGATGGGAAATCAACTAGATGCCGCAACGGTATAAAAAGCATTTATCTTGTAAATGAACTTCCTTGTAGTTTTCATATTAACTTTATGTTCCTCTATTTTGCAGGTTTTTACCTGTCCTGCTCTATTTAACAATCTGATTTCTCCATTAAATTCATTCCCATGGGTCATTAACGGGTTGATTGACGTGAGTAGTATATATATGCCCACTTGTTAGTGGTATTGGTAGGCCTATGTTGATGTGGTAGAAGTATAGGTAAACTTGTTAGTGGTATTGGTAGGCCTATGTTGATGGACAAAGTTACTTCAGAGAGATGTTTAAGTAAAAGTGGAAGACTAGGTTTTGCTAGAGTTTTGACTGAAGTCAATGCAGCTGATGACCTTCCTAGCGTTGTCGAATTTTCCTATCCTGCGATTGGTTCTTTTCCAGCCAAAGTGGGTAAACTTGAGGTGACTTATCAATGGAAACCGCCTTTATGCACTCATTGCAAAGTGTTTGGGCACTCTTTCAATACTTGTAAAATTAGGCCTAAAACAGAAGATGAAGTTTCAGCACAAGTGTTAAAAGACGCTTTGAAAAACAACAATGATGGTGAAACAGTTGATTTAATTAACCAGTGTGTCGAGGACGGCTCTAAAGATGTTAGTAAGAAAGGAAGGGTATTTCATAAGTTGAATTTTGATAATAATAAAAGTCAATGGCAGTCAACAGAAGCAAAAGGTATCAAGCAAAATGGAGTTAAGAATAATCATGGTATTAAAGATAATATTGTTGTGGAGGAAACAAATTGGAATGTGGAGTCCCAGAAAAATCGAAATCAGAATGTTTTAAGGAAAAGAGATAAAGGGAAGGACATCGATGGTGAAGGTAATAATAAGACATATTCCAAAGATAGAATTGAAACAAACAATCCTTTTTATGTACTAGTAGATGATGAGGGTAATGGTGATTGATGTTAAGTTTGGTAATACTGCTCCGAAATCAGGGTATTCTACATCTTGTTAGTCTCTTACTTTATATCTAGTATAGGTCCTCGAGTTTCGCTCATATTAGTGTTACTCATGTTGTAATCCTCGTTGTATCATTTCCTTATCAATAAAATTATATTGCTTTTCAAAAAAAAAAAAAAAAAAAATATATGCCCACTTGTCCGTACTCATCGTTAAGATAGTTCTTTCTGATTAACCAGAACCTTCTTTTTTTTTTTTTTTTTTTAATTTTGACATTTTTTTCACAGGCAATCATATCTACCAGGCAGCTAAGCAAGTTCCTTTCGTGCGTTGAGCATGAACGTTTTAACGAACCGACAACAAGTTACAGTTCATCATCTAAAGAAATGGATATTGTAATCAAAGATGCCTGTTTTGCATGGGCAAACATTGATCAGGAAGTGAAGGAGCCGATTCTTAATCGGGTCAATCTTGCCATTCCAAAGGGTTCTTTGGTTGCAGTTATTGGAGAGGTACAATTTGGGTGACTTTTAGCCCTTTTGTCCATTTGACCAGTTACATTTTTGCTTCATCTATTGATTTGACACGTATTTGAGATAAACAATTCAAATCGACCTATTCACACGTGTTTGCAGGTTGGTTCGGGCAAATCATCCTTGTTAAACTCTATCCTGGGAGAAATGAAGTTTATTAAGGGATATGTATACTCAAGTGGGTCCGTCGCCTATGTCCCACAGGTTATTTTTTTTTTTATCAAATATTTAAATAATGTACTTCGTTTGAATCGTTTTTTTAGAGTTTAAATTTGTGTTTATTTGGAGCTTAGATTCCCTGGATTCTCTCTGGGACCATTCGTGATAATGTTGTATTTGGACAGAACTATGATCCAATTAGGTACTGATCTTTTCTTAATGTGATTTTTTTTTTTTTTTTTTTTTTTTAATACTATTGCTTATTGCTAATATTTATGAGATAGTCTGTTTCTTCAACTGCTCAAGTATATTTTTATCATTTATAAAGTACAATTAGGCCAGTGTCTAGTTTCAATTTAATAAACAGGAGAGAGAAAAATAAGCGATATATAGAGGTGGGAAAATGGGTTCGAAACATGCTAAAGTGGTTACATAACCCAAATTGACACGTTCGTAAGTAGATGATCAAAATTGTCCACCTACATAGAAAACAAGCATAATATACCCAGTTGGATGTATTTTCTTGTACAGATATTCTGCTGTTTTAAAGGCGTGTGCCATTGACACAGATGTTTCACTTATGGTTGGCGGTGATATGTCATATATCGGAGAAAAAGGATTAAACTTGTCCGGTGGACAAAAGGCTCGTCTAGCACTTTCCAGGTGTCAATACCTAGTCGATTCTCATTGCAAATAGCATTTTATAATATTATGTATATGGTTACCTATTCTATATTGAAAATGAATATACAATTCTGATATGAACAGGGCTGTATATCATGGATCAGACTTAGTCATGCTGGATGATGTCCTTAGTGCAGTTGACGCTCAAGTGGCTTCTTGGATTTTATCTAATGTCATCCTTAGTCCTTTTATGCATCACAAAACATGCATTCTTTGCACTCATAATATTCAGGTATTACTAGATGTCCTATATAGAGGTGGATTTTCGACCCATTTACTTATGAACGGGTGATCCAGGGTATGTTTTATCTCTAACGGGTCATACATGTACGAAAATTAGCTTACATGGAAACGGGTCAAATAGGTGAAAGTCGCCCACTGTGCATTTTGAATGCGAAGAACCTCATAACATCTGACACATTACTGAGCAAAGTATTTTGGGTCAACCTGAACACCTGTTTTGACTACTTACCCAACCCGTTCAGCCCGTCCATTTTCCATATCTACTGACAATCTTTTATGTTTTACAGGCGATATTTGCTGCAGATATAGTTGTTGTAATGGACAAAGGGCTAGTGAAATGGGTCGGGAGTCCAGCCGACTGTTCCAGTTCTTCATATGCTTCATTTTTGAAATCAGAAGAACTTAGTGTGTCTTACCAGACTGAAACACGAATAGAAACTAGAGATAATTGTATGGGGGTAACCGAGAGTTTAGTGGCAGAGAGTGAATGTATCGATATTATGAATGCTGATGACAACATTATCAGGATTGAAGAAAGGAAAGAAGGCAGAGTTGAAACAACTGTGTACAAGTGAGTCTGTGTTCCAGTAATGAAGTCTTATAGTGTGGGTCCCAATTATTTGGTTTGAGCCTAGTTATGTTGATCTAAGTCACACTCTGTCAAGGATTTTAAGATTTTTAAGTGTATCAAGTAAAAAACTAATAAGTTAAATATATTTGAACATACAGATTAATAATTTACCTGTTAGAGATAATAAAACATAAACGGAATTTACATTTTCACAAGCAAATGTCTCTAAATTTACTGCATCTATTTTCTCATATTGTGCAGGAATTATGCTGCGTTCTCTGGTTGGTACATTACAGCAATTACATGTTTATCAGCAGTTTTGATGCAAGCCACTCGAAATGGAAATGATCTGTGGCTGTCTTTTTGGGTTGATACAGCAGCATACGAAAACCATCCAACATCATTTTATCTGGTAATAAATGTCGATAATAAGATTTCATTCTCAAATTAACTTACTATAAGATTTACCCGTAGAACTTTTTAACATGGCAGGTTATACTATGTATATTTTGTTTGGCAAACTCATTTCTTACTCTAGTTAGGGCGTTCTCTTTCGCATACGGCGGCTTACGTGCGGCAATTCAGGTGCACAATAATCTATTGAAAAAGCTTGTTGATGCACCCATTGCCTTCTATGATCAGACTCCAAGTGGAAGAATACTTAACAGGTATCATAAGTTGTGGAGGTGGAAAGATAATGGGTCAAAGTGGGTGGGTCATTTGTTTGTATCAGTAGAAATGAAATGGGCCAAGTCTAATTGACCCAGCTGACCTGCTGTCCAATAAATGAAACAGGTCATTTATTCTGTTTCCTTGTTGCTGCATTAATGTTTATTTTACCAATTTGCCCCGTTAGAAATAAAAGATGACCTGAGTTAATGTTATCATAAGTAAATGGGTCAAAATTGCTAGCTCTATTAAAATCCTTTAAATCAGATCGCTCTCACTGTTTTTTTAATGAGTGTACATATTGATGATGTTTGTAGGTTGTCGTCAGATCTTTACACAATTGATGATTCTCTGCCGTTTATTCTCAATATCCTGCTTGCCAATTTTGTGGGCCTCTTAGGAATTGCTATTATATTGTCATTTGTGCAGGTAATTAACTGTAATAATAAATGATCATTACATATACTTTGTAGTTTTAATTGTTGGATTGTTATCAACTTTGGTCAATGCTTTATTTGTTTATGGATAGGTCATGTTCTTACTTCTTATACTCCCATTTTGGTATATCTACAGCAAAGTGCAGGTATGAGTTACATGATAGACAGTTTTGTGAGTAATAATAATATGGAAATATAAGTATTTTAAATCTCAAAATTGTTAAAAATGGAGTAAATAAGTGATTTATATTACAGTAGATAATAATTGATTTTGTAACTATTGCATTGCTCAGTTCTACTACAGGTCAACATCACGTGAATTGCGAAGGCTGGACAGCGTATCACGATCACCCATATATGCATCATTCTCAGAGATACTTGATGGGTCATCAACTATAAGGGCATTTAAATCCGAGGTGAATGTTTAAGTAAAAATTGAGATAGAAATGTTTAAGCATGTTCTTTACATTTAAATGTAAGCATATTCTATAAAAATATTAGTTCTTAATAAACTCATATAGTCAAACCTAAACGAGTTTAGCTTCTTTACATAATGACATGTCATTCTTACCTTAAAATCATGGAACTAAATAATGCTCTTAATCTGTACACAGGACTATTTTTTTCACGATATTCACTGAGCACGTAAAGATGTATCAGAAAACATCATATGCAGAAATAATAGCAAGCCTATGGCTATCTTTACGACTACAGGTATTCCTTTTAATCTAGTAGCTAATAATATATGCTGGAAGCTAATTTGATCAAGTGGATTCGGATGTAAAAATATATATTTACTGTGATATTTAGCACATTAAAAAAAATAAGTATTTGGTGTATGTCCTTAGTTTTTAGCAGCTTTTGTTGTGTCGTATATTGCGGTGATGGCGGTTCTAGGATCTCATGGATACCTTCCAGTCAATCTAGGCACCCCAGGGCTCGTAAGTCCTCAATTCCCTGTGTACATGCATTATTTAAATAATATGATTATAATATTTTAAGGCTTTGTTTTAAAATATCAAAAAACTTTGTAAACAGGTTGGTTTAGCTCTTTCTTATGCAACTCCAGTTGTATCGTTGTTGGGGAGCTTTTTGACAAGCTTCACTGAGACCGAGAAAGAATTGGTCTCGGTCGAAAGGGTTCTTCAGGTCTGAATGTGAAATTTATGACTCTTTAGTTTAGTTCTATTTTCCAAATTGCTTATGTTAGTAAATTATCACAATTAGAAAATGAAATTTAATATTTATATTCATTATAGTACATGGACATCCCTCAAGAAGACCTTCAAGGGCATAAGATTTTGAATGCAGATTGGCCATTTCAAGGGACGGTCGAATTTCAAAATGTAACACTTAGATATATGCCGTCTTTGCCTCCTGCATTACGCGATCTTAGTTTCAAGGTTACTGGAGGAACACAGGTTTGTAAATCTACATTGGAAATTGACATTGTATATATGCACTCATGTGTTCCTGTATGACTAATTTTGTATCTTTTTTGTGCTTAATGGTCATAACTAGAGTATGTTGAATTGTCGATCGACGGGTCAATAATTGACGCATCAGTGAACATTTGGGTTGAAATTGCCACCTTGAATCTTGAGCTTGTTTTCTTTATCAGGTAGGAGTTGTCGGAAGGACAGGCGCAGGGAAATCTAGTATCTTGAATGCTTTGTTCCGTCTCAACCCGATATGTGCTGGACAAATCATAGTTGATGGGATAAACATATCAGACATTTCGTTAAGAGATCTTCGGTCACGATTTGCCGTTGTTCCACAGTCTCCGTTCCTCTTTAAAGGATCTTTGAGGTAAAACTGGACACAACTAATTTTGTGATACGGTAACCAACTTTTTTCTTATTTTAGTAACCATCCTTATTCCATATAGACATGTTGATGTTCCAAAATTTTTGAAACAATCCCCTCATTCATTCATTTAAGATAATCCGTACATGTTACTTTTATATAAATGATACTGTTTCATATCACATTTCAGTAACTTTGACCATGGTGACAATTTTTTGAAACATTTTGGAAACAAACAAAGTTGGTTACTTGAAATCGAAATTGGACAAGGTAGATTAGGTTTTATAAGCATATTAAATGGAATTGAAGGAACATATGTTGCGGCCGCAAATAATAAATAATTCGATATTTGATACAATTATTCAGGGACAATTTAGACCCTTACAATCTAAGCGATGATTTCAAAATTTGGAAAGCTCTCGAGAAATGTCATATTGAGGATGAGGTCCAAGCCGCAGGGGGACTAGATATGCAAATTAAAGAGTCGGGAACTTCATTTTCGGTTGGGCAACGACAACTTCTTTGCCTTGCACGCGCCTTTTTAAAGTCCACTAAGGTTGGAACTTTTATAAAAGTAATATAAATACAAAACTTTAAATTTACCAATAAATCCATTTGCAGAAATCTACTTAAAAAGTTATTTACGTTAAAACTACATTTTTCCGACTTTTTTCTATTAGTTTATTTTTATTATCATATATACGTTGAGTTGATTGTTGATGGGTTTAAATTGCTATTTCTAAACCTTTTCGTGTTCCGGTAAGTCTTAGTAGTCTTAAATTATGTAGGTGCTATGTTTGGATGAATGTACAGCAAATATAGACACTCTAACTGCTTCAAAACTAAAAGAGGCCATATCTAGTGAATGCAGAGGGTTAACGGTTATCACAATCGCTCATCGCATCTCCACAATTCTACATATGGACGATGTACTGGTTCTTGATCACGGAGTGTTGGTAAGTTCATGAAATAACCTTTTTTTTTCTTTTCGTAAATCTGTATCAATTATACCATAACTTCCTGTTAATGTTGGAACATACTGAGCAAACCTGCCAAAATCGTCAGTAGATAAGGAATTAAAACAAATTTGGTAAAATGGATAATGTTTTAGTCCAGAATTTGTGAGGTTATTATATATGATTTTGACATATAACTAAAAGATGGTGTTGCAGGTGGAACAGGGGAACCCTCAGATTTTAGTTCAAGATGAGTCTTCTAGATTTTCAAGCTTTGTTAAGGCATCATCAATGTAATAATGATCACCAATCAAGATTGTTCTCTATATATATGTGTTGTACTCTTCTTGCACATTACCATGTATTAGAAGTTAGAACAACAACAAAAAGTAGGTTTCTTTACAGAATTTGGAACAAATGTTGTAGCAATTATGGTTTCTTTGTCAGTTAATAAACTAGATGTAACTTAAAGCACTTTATTTTCTCCATCGAATTTGATAAATCCACCCTAACAGTTCATTAAGTAGTTGTACTGTACAAGTAATTATCATACAATGACGGTTGAAATATAATGATATATCCTTATGTGTTTTCCTCAACTTGATTGATGAACTAATTAGCTAACTGTTGTTTTTATGTCATGTCTTATCAAACATGTGAAGTTCAATGTTATGTTCAAGGAGCTTCTTACGTCAATCTCTATCACTTTTTCTAAAGATGCAATCGATGTATTTATTTCGCTTCTAGATTGAGCAATCAAATAAGCACTTCAATAAACAAATTTGACGTATTGTCAATAATTATATATGCCAAATTGTTCCGAATCATGGTCTATATGTTTCTTGTATCTGTAGCATATCCGACATATAAATAGTCATGGAAGTTGTGAAAGAAACCGTCTTTTGAATAGTTCGTTAACCAGAAAGTTTCGGACCTTTTCGGTCTGTGTGTGAATATCACACGTTGTACATGTTAGTTTTGTTAACAGTCTATGTTTTAATATGTTGACTTGTTGACATTATATTAGAGATAATGCAACATAAATTTCACTGTTACATTGATGTGCATGCACTCATATATATATAGGAAACATATGTGAATGATTGAAGTTTATAAATGATAATGAAAATGAAAGATGTAATTATTATAGGATAATGAAAATGAGTGTGAGTTTGGATAGGTGGTATCGTGTCCATCTTTCATGATTAAGGAACATATATTTAGTGTCTAATTTCTTATCATTTGCTCGAGTTATTGACAAGTACTTACATAAAAGATACTTATGACTATAGCTATGGTTTATAATTATGAATTATATTTTAAACTAAAACACATATATTTTTAGTTGTAGGATATATTAAAAAATCAACAATGCGTTAGAAAATTACCAATATTACAGGGATATCAATGAATTTTGTAACCACAAACACAAATCAATCATAGAGCTTTTAAATCTACTAACCAATTACTTACACGAGCTGACTATATAATCTATAATACTATCTATCTATAACGTGACCCTTAACTCCTTAAGGCCTTAAGTAGTAACATTAACTAGTTTTATGTTCATTGGGCCAAGGCCCAATTTTATGCTATGTTGCTGTTTACTTTTTATTAACCAAAAGCATCAAACGACACTTGCCACAAAAATATAAAAAGTTAAACGACAAACCCAGTATTCTCTATTATTACAACTAGAAAAAAATTGATCCGCGCGTTGCGACGGAACATTATAACGTCTTTTATAAAACTAATGTTGAGTGAGAACAGAGAAAAAAATTACAAACAAAAAGTAAAAAAAGGGGCTAGAAGAACTCGAACCCATGTCGTTTTTATTATGAACTCATGAACTTATCACAATATCACTTGCTCTAACCATCCACTCGTTATATTAAGTTTTTTTTTTTTTTTTCCTGTGATAACGGAGAAACCTAACTCGCGACGGGAAAAAGAGATGTGATGAAAAGTCAGAAACATGAGTAGTGTGAATATACTGAAACATCAGTAGTGTTTTACTTATTTTGAAAATAATCAAATGTACCCTTAATTTAGTGATTATCTATTGCGATATGTGATTATTGTATTACATATCTTGGTTAATTATGTGAATATACTGAAACATGAGTAGTGTTTTACTTTTATATTTTTGTAAAACATATTTTTGTAACCACCGCTAGGATACCTTCCGCGAGAGTTGTTGCCACGATTTTGATCACGCGAACGATCATCATCGTCTTTCCTCTCGTTGCGTGAACTAGTTGTTGGAATATCATTATCTTCGCCACTCCGCATATAGTCATGGCATTCATTAAGCGCTTCAGCATAAGTTGTTGGGACCATATGGCGCAGACGTCTTACCAGTGTTGGATGACGTTCTGAGTTTATACCATGTATGAGTCCGGAAATCTGTTGCTCTGGCTTGAGATCTGGTATGCGCAGACATTCATTAGTATATCTTGTAAGAAATTCACCCAAAGATTCCTTGGTTTTCTGCACAATATCATGACATTCGATATGAGTACGTTTGCGTGGCCTCTGATTCTGATATTGCAGCAAGAACTTCGTCCGCAGATCCATGAACCCGGATATGCTACCTGATGGGAGCTTATTAAACCACTTGCGAGCAATGCCCTGCAGCGTCGTGGGAAATATCTGACATGCGACCGGATCCACCCAGCCTTGGGTGCGCATTGCGCCCTCGAAACGCTGCAGGAAGTCATCCGGATCAGTCAAACCATTATAAGTACCCAGTGTATGGGGTATCTTTGGCGCTGATGGAAACGGATATGCAGTTATATGCGGAGGAAACTTATCAAAAGTAGTTGTTAGCTCGAAAGGTGGTTTAACAGGGTCACCTTTGAGCCCTGCGAAGAAACGCCTCATCATATCCTGAACAAAATCAGGTTGTGTAAATAGGTGGACCATGTCAGGAGGCGCCGCCTGCATAAATTGGCTTGCGAGATTCGCCTGCCCCTCAATATTTTGCCAAGGCTGCCCTGGCGTCTGCGGATACAACCAAGGCTGATGCATTGGAAAAGAAGGCAGGCCTGCAAGCGCAGAGTATACGGGTAGCTGAAAAGGTGCCGAAACTTGTGGCGCAGATGCCTGCGAGACCTGAGGATATGTCGCTATAAGCCCAACCGTATGCGCAGTGCTTTGCTGTTCTGCGGTTATCGGCGTCCAATGAGAATTGGCATCCAGAATGACACCGAACCCCCAACTATTAAGTAATGCCTGCGCATCCGCATGAGTCAAAAACTGCGAAATTGGACGCGGTAGTTGCCAAGGTTGCAACGGTGTAAACGATGAATTCTGCTGAACACTCTGCATCTGCGGAGGGATTGAAACCGTGGTACTATAAATAGGCACCTGGCCGCAGCATACCACGTTCGGGCCTACTGATTCACCGCTTGTGCCCACCAAGATGACCCTTGGATCTACTGCGGAAAAATCCAACCGCGTGGTGGTGATTGACGAGTTTGCCCTTGGCGGTGTAATCCCATCTGGATATATCGGCTTATACCTCTGAAAAGGCTCGCCGGATACAGGAGGAGGATATGGCGCGTATCTCGCCCCCTTAACCATAGCTTGCGTCTGCTGATTACCAGACGGCGTGTTTTGGTTATCTGTTTGAGTACGTTCCGATGATTCCCCGGAAGTCATGATACTGTTAAAGAAAAAATTTCAGAAAAATTTGTAAATAATAAGCCTTATAATTCAAAACATTAAAAGAGAACAAATAAACATGTCTTAAATTGGTTCGACTCTCAATGAAAACACCACTTGATCATGCATATATTTTCCATAAGGTCAATATGCCTGTTCAACGCATAACGGGAGGGGTTTAAGGATCTTAGAACGAGGCTCTCCGGTCCGGCTACCGTGAATAACCCTGGCCGATATGATGATGTCGGCGGGGTGGCCAAGTGATTAAGTCCACCTTCGATAACGATCGTCGATCAGAAGGCCCCAAGTAAGGTCGTAGGTGCTAATTAACGAGAAACTAACCTGTTGACCTTGAGAAGATGCTAGACGATGCTGGTTACGTAAGACGTGTATTAGATGATGGTTACGTAATGTGATTGTGTGTTTAGAACGACAATGAGGGTTTGTATATATAGGCAAACCCTAATTCTAGAATCATCGAAGATAATGATAATCTCGTCCATAACTAACTCCCCCGAATCTCGGATATAATTATGGAAAAGATATTGACTTGATGACCAAGTAACTGCCGCACCGGGAACAAAGGCATTCGATACATAACCACATGACGCATACCGCATACAAGGTATACGCATTCGCATGCTATCAAGGGCCCGCATACGGATTGAATGCGCATGCGGGTTGCGGTATCATTAATTTTGAAAAACAATAAAAATTTCGAGAAGGCATTTTAGTATCCTTTTCTACAAAAGAAGAGGAGAGAGAAAAACTTGTGACGCTTATGTGATATAATATTACTCATTCATTTTTATATGTGAAAAAATTGAATTATTTTATAGTTAATTAAATTAGCTTTTATATATTTTACACTTTTTAAAAAATGATTTTTTAATGGCACATTTGAATAACTACCATTTAAAAGTCGATATAAACTCGTTTAATATAATAATTTGATTTGATGTACATTAACAACGTCCCTAAAAGTCATGCTTAAAAATATCCTAACAATTTTTGCACCGCAACATAGCCTCTCGCTACCATCTACACACTTGCACCGCAACTTTCTTTTTTCATCAATTTTTGCAGCTGATTGACATCAAAACAAAGGTATATTCTAACTTTTGGTTTCGTTCTCCCTTCAAAATTCTTTCTTTCTATTTGCCGTTTTGTAGATCACTTGTGCAGTTCCTCTCCTTTCCTCTGGCCACCGGCATCTATCCGGTGGTCTTGTTAACCCCTGTCTCGCCGATTTTATGTTTTCTTCTGTCTTGATCCGACAAACGGCGTGATGGGTGGCAAGAACAAGAAGAGAATTCCGGCGACGCCGGGTAGGGTTTTGCGCAATCGGAAAATTAGGGAAGCTCTTGATGAGCTTTCGAAGGAAAGGGATCCGAAGGTAGGTGAATCTAAGGAGGGAGAGGGGTCAGACTCCTGGTCCAGAGATTCTGTTCATGAGGAGGTAGGTGAGTCACAGGAGGATATCAATGAAACACATGGGGTCGATTATGTTCATGAGGTCAAGGACACTAATGATCGTATGCAAGATAAGGAGGACCAGAATAGTGTCCACGCTGCAACCGATTCATCGGAAGGGGAGACGGAGCTTAAGCTTGATGATGAAGTAAATGATGTCACTCCCGTACAGGAAGGGACAAAGAACCTGCAAAAGGGTGATGTTCACGTGGATTGTGATGAGCGAGGGGTTCCAGCAGTTACTACAAATGTTCCTCCATCACATTTAGACATGGCTAATGGGAATGATGATACTAAGGTGGATGAGCAAGGGGTACCATCTGTGACAACAAATGTTCCTTCATCATACTTAGACATGGCTTATGGGGAAGAGGCAAAACGAAAAGTAAATTTTCGTTACATAGAACCTGTAGCAAGTGATGGTGATGTCGATGTGATACTACCATTGTCTTCGATCCAAGAGGCTGTTAAAAGGTATGAGAATACTCTATATGGTTACTTTTTGGGTAAACGAGTTGCTTTTCCTGTTGTCCAAAATTATGTGTTAAATGCTTGGAAGAAATTTAGAATCGAACGCATTATGATGAATTCTAAGGGATTCTATTTTTTCAAGTTTATGACAAAAAAAGGGATGATGGATGTGCTAGAAAGTGGTCCATGGACCATTAGAAATATTCCCATAATTCTTAACAAGTGGACTCCTGATGTCTCATTAACGAAAGAGGAATTGAATAAGGTCCCGATTTGGGTCAAGCTTTATGATGTGCCTTTAACAGGGTTCATAGAAGATGGATTGAGTAGGATTGCTTCAACGATAGGACGTCCTATGATGTTGGATAGTTACACGTGCACTATGTGTTCTGAGGCGTGGGGACGTCCTAATTATGCTAGAGCTCTTATTGAGGTGTCTGCAAATTCGGCTTTGAAAGAAAATATTAAGGTTGCTACACCTGATGAGAATGGTCTTGTGAAGACATGTGATATGGTCAAGGTGGAATATGAATGGAGGCCACCACGCTGTGATGGCTGTAAGTTGTTTGGGCATATTGACACGCAATGTCCGAAGAATGTTGTTACCAAGGAACCAGAAACTATTGATGTTCTGGAAGATGGGTTCCAGCAAGTCTATAAACGTAAGAAAAAAAGGGCAAATGCGGGTAATAACAAGGATAAAGGCGAAGGGTTTGCGATGGCCAAACAGAAACCAAAGTTGGTTTACAGGCCGGTTTTAAAACCGGTTTTGAAACAACAAACTAATAAGGCAGACCCAAGTGGTACAAAGAAAGATGATGCTATTGATGGCAAGCAAGTGAAGGTTCAGAATTCATTTGGGGCGTTTAATAATAACATAGTGGATGAGCTGAGCGATATAGAAACTGACGAAGAGGAAACGGCCACGTTTATGGCTGAGAAAAATACATCTAAGCCTACGGCCCCGATGAAATCGGGTTGGTTGTAGTTGGAAGTCTTCAGTGGTCCATGTCTCGTTCTAGGTGTGTCGTAGGTTTTTTTTTTGTTTTGCTAGTCCTGTTGTGTAGGTTCTAGCTTGGTTTGTGGTTGTTTGAGGGGCCGCAAGGCGCGCTTGTGGTCGTTGTTCTTATTTGTATTTGTATTTGTTATTTTTTGAAATAATATTTACCGGGTAAAACCCATTACCCAAAAAAAAAAAAAAATATATCCTAACAAAAATAGGAATTTTCTTTTTCTGAATATAAACTCAGATTTGGATACTTTTTTTATTTATTAATTACTTAGAGAAGCTTTTAGAAAAAGTTAAATGAGTTTTTTATAACTAAGTCTAAATGCGACCCAAGTGTTTTATCAACTACGCATTGAGATTTCAAACGTCTTTTGTGTGGATTCTTCTTTCGTTAAAGAAGCCAAGCCAAATTAAATTGGTCGAATTAAGAAAAAAAGAATCATTTAGTAAAAACATGTTCTTGTTGACGAAATGACCAAACTGTCACTATTGCAACCATTATAACGATAGCAAAGTTTTGTATGTGTTAAGAATGTTTGATGTGTAAAAACAGCCACGTCCAATGTCAAAAGATTGTTGTAGGTGGTTCTAGTTCACCCAAAGAATATAATGATAAAAATAAACTATTAATAAATAAATAAAGGGAAATTTATTCTCATCTCAATTAATGAATCCAAAATTCATTTTATTTGGTTTAGAAGTGTTAAAGGATTTTTATAGGAGCTTTATCCACTAGTAAAAATATGTATAAAATGATCGGATAGTAACTTCAAATTCAATTTTTTATATATAAACAAACAATGAATCATGTTTTGTTAAGGAGGTGATGATGTGTAGGCTGCTTTTTTTTGTCATCATTACTAAAACAATTATTTGGATTAATTGATCTTTATCTTCTAATAAATAATAACTAACACAGTTACTATAACCATTTTCATCAAGTAACTTATAAATTATCTTTAGTAAAAGTAAAATGAATTAAAAATATTGGTGAGGTATGACAAAAAGAACTCCTATTATGAAACCCTTCGATAAAAAAATTATGAAATTGTATTCGAGTTAATTAAGCAAAAATATAATCCCACAAATATTCTTAAATTGTTGTCACTTGAGATATGATACGTTACAACTGCTCATTGGTACCATGTCGATAATGCTTACCAAACTCCTAATTTTAGATATTTATAAACAATAACAATTCATTATTATCCAATCATCTCTTGACAAACCCCACCATAGAGTGAACCCCACCACTCTGAAATTTATAAAAAGAAACTTTCCTCTTTCATTTAGCTTAACGATGCTTCTTATATTATTGTTGTTGTTATCGCTATTTAACATTGACACTACCACAACACACATCGCAAAATAAACCTTCAATAGTCCATTTACTTAAGCATACATAAAATGGTTGATTCATTAGATGATTATCGATTTGGTGCAGGAAATCGCCACATAATCTTCGAAAAGTACGAGATGGGAAGATTGTTAGGACAAGGAACATTCGCCAAAGTATACTACGCGAGGGACTTGGTCTCGAGTGAGAGTGTTGCGGTTAAAGTCGTCAAAATCGAAAACGTTCGAAAACAAGGTTTAATGGAGCAAATCACACGCGAAATAGCGGTCATGCGCCTCGTTCGCCACCCAAATATTGTTCAAATAAAAGAGGTGATGGCTACCAAGACAAAGATATTCATAGTAATGGAATACGTCAAAGGGGGCGAATTATTTGCAAAAGTTATTAAAGGACGACTAAAAGAAGATTTAGCTAGAAAATATTTTAAGCAATTAATCAGCGCTATTGATTATTGTCATAGTCGCGATGTTTGTCATCGCGACTTAAAGCCAGAAAATCTCTTACTGGATGAAAACGAAGATTTGAAAGTCTCCGATTTCGGGTTATCTGCATTGCCTGAGCAATTAATGAATGACGGAATGCTACATACGCAGTGTGGTACGCCTGCATATGTAGCACCCGAAGTTCTTAGAAAAAAAGGTTATGATGGTCCTAAAGCGGACATTTGGTCGTGTGGGGTTATTTTGTATGTTCTTCTCGCTGGTTGTCTTCCTTTTAGGGAAGATAATGTTATGCATATGTATAAAAAGATTTTTAAAGCCGAGTACGAGTTTCCACCGTGGTTTTCACCTGATGCAAGACGGTTGATTATGAAGTTACTAGTTGTTGACCCGGCTAAAAGGATCACAATTTCACAGATTACGAGGACTTCATGGTTCTTGAGAGGACTTCAAGCTAGTGATGGAGCTAAGGATATCACAGGTTTATAATCCTTGAATGCTTGAAAAAATGCTTAGATTTTTATGATTAATTGCATATTAATCCTCATTACCCTGTTAGTTTAGTGATATTTAGTACGAGTGATTTATTCATCTTTTGTTTTAAATAGTCAGTACTCCCTCCGTCTCAAATCTATTGTTCCCAGACAAAAAACACATAAGTTTAAAAAAAAAGTACCTGACACATATACTTTTCTGTCCACTTTTCAGTTTTACCTCTTACTTTTTACTTATCTTTTTGTCTTACATGTATAAAGTAGGGGCACAAAAGATATTTATCACGTTATTCTTATTCATTTATGGAAGTGAACAATTAATTTGAGATATTAAAAAAAATAATGGACAATAGATGTGGGACGGAGGGAGTATTTAAAATACTACTCCTAATTAAGTAGTTGTAATTAAGTAGTTGTACAGTAAAATTTTTAATACAATTTGATGTATCTAATTTTAACTTCTTTTTTATTTTTGTCAAAAATAGTGCGAACTCATATAGAAACGTGAATGTTTTAAAAAAAAAAACATTCTTAACCGAAAGATACAACACGGAAAAGCGTAGAGGCTTGAACCTAGAAAACGATAAAACCTAACAGAAACTATCGGCGAGCCTCAAACTATAAACGAAGAAACCTAATGCGTAACTAGTAGGTTGTTAAAAAAAACTTGAATGTTTAATATTAAGATGATTATAAATTTTTTGGTAACCAACTCTTAATTTCAGTTTTTCAATATACTCCATATCTAACATTGACATGTGTCAATAGTGACAAAATTACTTATCCTTACTTTAATTATATTCACAATTTAATGCGATGATCAACAATTATTATTCATCTTTTTAGGTTTTACGACTCCACGTGTCAAAACTCCAATAATGAATGAAGAATCAAGAGATGAAGATAAAATAAGTGAATTAGAAAACTCAATCAGAAGATCAAAGTCATCACCAGCATTCTACAATGCATTCGAGTTCATCTCCTCAATGTCCTCTGGTTTCGATCTTTCCGGCATGTTCGAGACCAACAAAAAACGGGGAACCTTATTTACATCAAAATTTGGTGCATCAGCCATCATGAATAAGCTCGAATCAGTAGCTAAGAAGTTCAGTTTCAATGTTTCATATTCAAGTAAAAACGAGTACAAGTTGAAGATGCAAGGGGTATCAGAGGGACGAAAAGGGAAATTATCGGTGATAGCTGAAGTGTTTGAGGTGGCACCTGAGGTTGCGGTTGTCGAATTTTCAAAGGCTGCCGGAGACACACTCGAATATAAAAAATTTGAGGAGGATGTTAGACCCGGGCTACACGATATTGTTTGGAGTTGGCAAGGGGAAAATAGCAGCGGTTAGGAAACATATTTAGTGGGATAAAATAGTTGTAGTACGATACACATATAATCGATAATTATACGTGCGAAGTCAGGATTTTAAGTTAATTTTAAGAGTACATGCACATCATAACAATAGCCTAATAGGTTTTATGTAAATTAATTAGTGGACTAAATAAAATTTTTGAACATTGACTTGCTAAAATACAGAAGTACATAACAGTTTGTCCAGTCATGAATAAGCCGGTTAAATCTTTCTTTATGTGATTGTTATTGTTGCATTTTGTTTCTTGTGATTTAGGTTGTCGATCTAGCTTTGATGATGATGTAGTAGTTTGGATCATTTTATGTTTTGTTCTCGATAACGTTAGGCTCGGTTCGAGTTAGCTAGTATTTAGGTTGGTTAAGTTGGTTTACTTTTTCCGAGCCCATCCGTTCTGGTTTGTGTTGCGTATAATGATTTGAGGGCATTTCATCTATTTAATTAATGTTCCTTTATTTTAATGGTAATTGTTATTGTTATTATTATGTTATTTTAGCTGGTGGTGGGGGGGGGGAGAGGAGCACCCCTAGCCATCATATCAACTCCGTCACTTTAATAGAGAACTATATACAATGTTTTAATTTAACGGACACATGGTTTTAGTTAGACCATTTTCAACCGTGACTGTGACGTTATAGGTGGTTTTGACACTTTTTGGTCAAAAAGTGCAATCCGACTGTGATTTGACAATGTCAATTTCTGATATTTTATAACCGTGTGTGTGTCAGTTTTTTGTGTTAAATATTGGGTAGGGTGATGTATTAATATCTGATTGGAAGTTGGGGGATAAAATAAATAAATTAATAATATATAAAATAATTTACTAAAATATGATTGGTCAAAAAGAAAACTGACCTTCTCTTATTATTAGTCACTTCCGTGACTAACGCCCCTAAAATGCCAAAACTGACGCCCCATTAGAAGGGCCAGATAGTGTCAGTTGGTGCCACATGTGCTGCTACCTCATGAAGCCGCATTGTAAATGGTCTTAGTGATGCGTTATTACTAGAAAATAATCCATTTACAGGCATGTATATTAGCATTATTATTTATTAGTGCGTAACGGTTAGTTGTTCGTTTCATTTTATACGTGCTTACTTAATATTTGTGTAGGGTTAGTTGGTGGACCTACAGGCATAATGGTTTACAAAACAAATAATTGTTAGGGTGCTCCCATTGTTGCCGTCCTGCAGCCCGCCCAGCAGCTCGCCCAGGTGGCCGCCGATGGCAGCAAGCCGCCCAGGTGGCCGCCCAGGTGGACGCCCTCTCCATCGTTCTCCAAATCGTGCGTTTGTGAAATATTTGAGGACGGAGGGAATAGGTTTTTTTTTTCTTTTTCTATTTAATTTTATGCCTTTTGAATTCAATTAGAATTTGGAGTTAAGAAATGAAAATGGAACGTAAAATGGATCTGGAATTGGGAAATGGGATGGATGGATGGAGAAGATGACGAGAGATAATAATTTTTTTTATTTTTTATTTATTTGCAAGTGGTCTCATAAATTTGTGGTCAAAATTATTTATAGAGTACTTTATTACATTTTTATTTTATTTTATCTTTTGATATTTTATTAATTCTTAAGTTTTAATTAAATGTAATATTGTTTAGAAAAAAAATATTTATAATTTATAATTTATAAAAGAATAATTAAAATTATTTCATTTTCGAAAAAAATAAAAAAATTAAATAAAATAGGGAAGCAAGGAGTGTCATGGTTATGAGTGTTTAGTCCTGGGGTTAGTCCTGGGAAGGAAGTGGAAAAAAGTGCTGATGTGGCGCTGATGTGACGCTGAGGACTAGCCTGGAGACATGTCTCCATTGGGTGTTCTCTTAGAAAGGTTATAAAAAAGGTTCAAATATGAGTATTACTTCGTGAATTACTTCAATATATGAGATATTTTCGATTTCTAATCGTATTAATTCATGATTGTTTCTAAATACTTTTTCAATTTCAAGATATAATACTAATGAGATTTTTGAATATAAGATTTTTTTATAATACTATTAATTAAGATATCAATCACTAAACTATTTTGTTGTTATAACCTATCAAAATTTCTAAAAAAAATGACCTCGTGCTTGAAAGGCGGAGTCATCATATTTTCACAATATTTTTTCTTTCGAGCTCGAGTTTTAGTTTCGGTTTGTGAGCCGACTAATTTTGAGATGACAACCTATTTTATTAGTTATCCGGAAGGGTGGTATTTTTCTCAACCCTGAAGTCATGTCAATAATAGCAAAGATTTCAAAAAAGGATGACTCATCATTTTTACTACGGAGTATACGATTTTGCCATATTTGACAAACCATCACTGTCAAATGTTTGACATCTATGGAAACTCATCGAATCACTAAGTTAAATTACGCAAAATATGTATTATAAATAATACATGAATCATCAAATATGCGCATAGTACTATAAAGATTTAGCATTTGGCTACTTATGCTCTAACAACATAATGTTTGACATACATGGAAACTATCGAATCACTAAGTCAAATTATGCAAAATATGTATTATTATATATATAAATAATAAATGAATCATCAAATATGTGCATAGTACTACTAAGGATTTAACATTTGGCTACTTATGCTCTTTTTTTTTTTTTTTTTTAAACAGCAGTACGGGATCACTTAATAGGACTTAACCACTCACGCATTCTGTTAAAACAGGTAAATAATATTGAATCTTGATTGTTCAAGAATTTAACTTAATTTGGTTTGTGCAGATTGTCAAGTGATAATCAAGGGTGATTGCTTTAAGGACTTGCTGTAAAAGATGATAGATTATTTTGATCCTGGATGAAGAATTTCAAAGTTAAAGGAGCTTTTATGTTCATTTGCTACTTCAAGGACTAAAGTGTAAATATTTTACACTTTAGGTTTTATTTCTATATAGAGCAGATTAGGGTTGGTGTTAATTACGAGTTATCATTATCATCTTATTTTTCTCTCAAGTTCATCTGCTCTATTCTCAGTCCAACATTCTAAATTGGATTGATTGATCTTGTTATTTTCTGGATTGTGGTTATTAATATAGCTATTGTTCTTCTTGTAAAATTGTTCATCATATTGTGAACAAACTTTGTATTCTGGATCTGGATTTATATTGAAGTATTTTGGTTGTGTTCGTGTGATTTCTGGTGTTGATTCATAGATTTTTACATGGTATCAGAGCGGTTGATGCTTGAATCGTTGTGTTCATCATTAAACGCGTTTGATTCTGGTGATTTAAGACTTGTTTCGTGTTAGGGTTCTTGGATCTAAAAATTTGGGGATCGACTCAAATTAGGGTTTCTTCAACGGATTGTCTTTTGAAGAAGAGATAACTCTTTCATCCGCTGCCTATCTTCATCTTATTCATCTGTTATCATCTTCTTCGAAGGGGAGTCTCGCGTTTATTCATGTTTTTCATTATATTTTTTATCTGTTCTTGATTATTGTTGTGTTATCTTGCTCTTGCTATCTGCTATCTGTTATCTGTTATCTTGCTCTTGCTATCTGCTATCTGTTATCTGCTATCTTGTAACAACTCTCACTTTTCGACTTCTAAATTACTGAATTAACCCTAGGGTTATATGTCTGACTATATGTATTAAGGGTTGTTATATACAATTAAATATTGACCGAATAGTAATTTTTAGTCAACAATGTACGCTTAAATAAATAATATATTATTAATTTATATAATTTGACATAATTTAACTAAGTATATAAACTTTGTATCACTTTTATTATTTAGTTAATGTATTATATATTTAACTATATAATAAATCCAATTATATATAAATGTAATAATATTTACAAACTTATTAAAACTATAGTTTAATAATTAAAATCATAATTATTATTAAAAATACAAAATACCGAATTATTTATTATTTTTATGCAAAATTTGTATTTATTAATTAAATAAAACAAAAAAAAATATTATTGACAAATATTCTTGGAAAAACATTAAATAAATTTGTTTATTTACATAAAAAAAATCCTTAAAATAAATAAAAAATAAATAAATAAATAAATAAATTACTTTTTAATTAAAAATTTTAATGGAAAAACTACTTTTATTATTTTATTTTGTGCATTATCCCATGACCTAACATTTAATACTTTTTAATTTTAAAATCCCATTAAGAATTAAATATTTCTTTTTCTTTTAATTATTTTATTCTTTTTACCTAATTTTTTCAAGTATAAATACCCCTCATTTCTCATTCAAACTCACACCAAAATTTCTCTCATTCTCTCTTTGAAGAATTACTACTAGTAAGTATTCTTTTCTTACTTTTTATTTTTTACTTTTTACTTTTTACTTTTTACTTCGGTTATTATTTTTATCGAAACATGTAAATAATGTTATAAATTATATGCAATTAAAAATAAAATAAATAACATGTATACACTATTACTATTACTAGCACCTATAACCTACTACTTATATTGTAACATAAAAATATTTTGGGATATGTATTAGAGATGTATAGATCTTCGAACTTTCTTGACGAATGGTTTCTATGAGATTCTAGGCAGAGGGTTTGGATTTCCGATTTAAAGGGTCCTATAGCTCAAGCCCCTAGATCTAAATTAGCCATTCGAAGGGAAAGGGGTGATTGGAAGCTTATCTAATACGGCAAGTATCCTAAAATGGAAAACACTGATAAAAGTAGAAACTCTCTAGTCATAGAAACTTAGTAAAATAAGAAACTTTCTAAAAATGGAAACTTTATAAAAATAGTAACTTACTAGGAATTGAAACTGATTCTAGGCAGAGGGTTTGGATTTCCGATTTAAAGGGTCCTATAGCTCAAGCCCCTAGATCTAAATTAGCCATTCGAAGGGAAAGGGGTGATTGGAAGCTTATCTAATACGGCAAGTATCCTAAAATGGAAAACACTGATAAAAGTAGAAACTCTCTAGTCATAGAAACTTAGTAAAATAAGAAACTTTCTAAAAATGGAAACTTTATAAAAATAGTAACTTACTAGGAATTGAAACTTAGTAAAACAAACACATACTTAAACTTAAATATGGGCAAAACACTTAACTACTCTTAAATGTCAATAGATTGACTTTTCTGCTCACTCGTTCAACTCTTTATTCCGAGGAATAACTCTCTCTCTACTTACTAAGGTGAATTCATAGCCCCTCTTTAATTGCTAGCAAACTTACTTACTTTTACTTGGGGTGAGACACATGCTGTTTTTACTTTTTACACTTTAGACACAAGTACCAAACTGTTAAACTATGCTATACCCGGCTATGTCCGACTAAGTCCCTACAGTGATATTTTTAATTGCTGCGACATGCTTAATTATTGGGGGGTAGGCCTATCGGGAGTAACGTCCCCGATACATTTGACCAAGTCATTGTATTACTTAATAATGAAATTAAACCGACAAGGACAGACACAACTTGTCATGGGGCAAAAACTTGAACGTTTAGTCTAAATATCACGCATTGGCATAACTTTTTGATCCTGCGGGAGATCAACTTTACAAACTAAATCTTGTGGTCTAAAACAACGACAAACTTTTTGTTAAACCGATGAACTTCACTCAACCTTTTTGGTTGACACTTTAGCATGTTTTGTCTCAGGTACTGTTTGATTCAAGCTCTTATACTTACTACTTATGTGATGCTACTTGGACATAGGATCAAGAGATATCGCATTTATTACTTCTGCATGTAAACATTTACGATATTGTTATTTCTGTCATTGTAACGATATTTCATTTTCCGCTGCGTACTCATTAAAGTTAAATTCATCATTTAGTATTGTTCTCGTTTATTATAATATGTTGGTATGTTTTGATATTAGTGACGTTCCTTCCAGACCCTATTGGGAGGACGTTACAGATTGGTATCAGAGCATAACCAGGCTGTTATAGAGAACCAGGATTGCATTTTTATGTGTGCCTTACTTGTTAGCTAGGGTGCCTTAGCAATCTAGAAAACTATAACCTTTCCTGCCTTAGACTTTAAAGCACTTAGGATTGCCTTGTAATCTTAAAACATATGTCTTACAATCCTATCCTAAAACTGATCAAAATCTCCTTCCTAATGTTAGGATGTCTAATTATCATCAAACGACCAAAATGAATCTTTTCAAGCCAACCGAAAAAGATACTGAAAGGTCTTCCACAGAAAGACCAGTCCAAAGTCCACCTTATGGCTTTGGTGGTCCTCCCTCACCAAATTATAGCCCAAATACTACTCTAAAGTTACATGGGTATCCTGAATACTATCCAACCCCGAGGAATAAAGACAAGAGGAAATGTCTTGAAGAAACTGGGCCGTCAAAGAAAAGATCCCGATCTCCTTTCTACGATGAATTTGATGCCAAGTACGAGCTCATGAATCTGCGAAAAACTACCGATGACCTAATTCGCCATATTGCAAGGATCGATTTTCAAATGAAGGAAAAAGACCTAGCGATCAAGAAACTCATGGAGGAAAATGCTGAACTAAAGAAAGAGATAAAGTTGGTGAAGTATGAAGGTGATAGAAATACCCGATGGGGGAAGTAATCTCTCTCCTACCTAAGAGAAGATGTTGACCTTAGATTGAAGATGGAGGAAAACCGCATGAATAATCAACTTTCTATAAGGGACCACAAGTACCATGTAATCAACAATGATGTTTCCAATCTTTATGATTACATCGAGTATCTTTATGAGGAACAAAAGGAGAAGAACGACAAGTTTGAGAAGTTTATGAAGGAGGTTGAGGACGAGAAGAAGAAATATGAAGACTACTTCAATCTTAATATTTCCTAGTTATTTTCTATCTATGCAAAGGCTAGGCCTTAAACTATTTCTATCCCCGAATCGTGTAATAAGAAGGCTTGTTTAAAGCCTTGTTCTTAATAAAATAAAGTGTTTCGTTTATATCATATTCATCTTTATTCCGCTTAATTTTTTTTTTTCAAACTTATGACCTATCAAGTTTATTAAACTTCTATATGTTATTGAAGATAACGGTTCGTCCACAAGCTCCTGCTACTACTTCAAACACTCACGTATCTTATGCCTTTATGCATCGGTTTGCGAACCGGAAAAATATTATTGGGTTATCACAGTATACGAATTGAAATTCTTTAATCAATATCTGGTTACAAATCTCAACACGTCATACCACCATTATTACATAAATGGATGACACATCATATCTTATCATATATTATCATGTCTATAAACTTTGTCTACCACTTATCCTAAATTTCTTTCGTAAATTACGGAAATCTTTTTGCTATAAATACGTATTCAAGGAGACGAATATATCATTCGGTATTCAATACCCATTTCATATCAAACCCTATTCCAAACATATAATATGAATTTCTCAAACTCTTCAAGCTCCCACGGTAGCGTAACCGGAACAAACGAACCAATTAGCCATCATCTATTCTGGATGAATTGGGGATGGGTTCGTAGCCGACTCAATCAATGGAGACAAGAAGAAGGTGATCCCTTCCACCAACCGAATTCACTTCTTGGCGAAGAACCTGAAGCGCTTACCGGCGAACCAGTCCGAAACACCATTTTCTCTCTTCTTTCCAGGGTATCCCGTCACGAATATATAATATCGAAGATTCTAGATCTTATTCACCCCCTTGTTCCAACCACCAATCATCCCAGAATAATAGAAGAAGTCAACGAGCTTCGCGCTCGAGTAGTGGCTCTGGAAAATCTGGTGCGAAACCTACGAACACCAGCAGCAGCACCAGCAGCATAACCAGCATCACCACCAGTACCATCAACATCACCACTAACAGCATCAGCTTCATCAACAACAACATTCGCATCCCCCGCCTCAACAACACACTCAGTACCTCAAACATCAACATGATACGCCCCATAGATACCAAGGAATATTAGCAATAAAGAGTTAAGATGTATTGACTCATTCTTCGTAAAGAATTATATATGTATACCTTATATATATATATGATTTGGAACAATAATAAATCTTGTCGTACTAAGCAATTACGTGAGAATCTCAACTAGTATGTACTACTTGGTTAATTCATATCACTAATATGCTATGATGTACACCCTTCGCTAATGACTTAACAATTGTTAATCACTGCTTCAGCACAATAAACTCCATTTCATAATAAATCAAGTATAACGATGAATGTATTGATTCATAACTTCATTAGCGAAATATTTCGCAACAATTATGAAATCTCTAAGATTTTTGAGATTATTTACTCTCGTTCCAAACCGCAAATCAAATGAGTTTAATATATATTAACTCATTAAATCCATGATTATATCTGAAGAATACATATATGAACGTATATCTTCATAAAGATTGTAAAAACTGTTAATTGTGAAAATATTTTAACGGGTAGGTAATACCCAAGAAATATTTACATCTCACATAAATACACTGTACATTCTTCAATTTCGATTCATAAATCATTAATTATACCCACTGCCTTCACTGTGATACACAATCATTTTCATACAAATTTAATTACACATTCTGAAATTAACATACCAGAATTCAAGTAAAGCTTTAGCAGGTGTTATCTTCCTAAAGATCACTACATTCATGAATTATATTCATTCGTATTCTATGATGAATTATCACATCAAACCACCGAAATTATCATCAACAACGCCTATTCGTTAACCATTAGATCCGTTGACGATTACAATCAGCGTTTAATCATCTAAAAAAATAAAATTTCTTGAAACCATCTCGGATTGATAACCAATGATTCAGATATGGTAGCATTAAATGCAGAGGAAACAAAAGAATTTTCCTCGTCATTGGAACTTAGAAATTCTGAGATATCACTGTATCTTTCGTTATAAATATCCTCTATATTTCTGAAGATATCTTTATAACGATTCTTGTCAGCAATTAATTATCTCTTTGCGATATCTTTATCACATCATAAAGGAAACTGTTTTAGTTTCTATATTCTGTAAAGTTCAAGTTTAAATTATGAATGATTTGAAGTAGTGTTGGGAATTGAAGCATGAGTTAGTATAATATAATGACGTCAGGCCAACGTGATTATATTACAGTAAGTCATGCTAAATTTTTAATGGAAGATGATGATTCATAGACTTTATAATCATCATTTGCCATGTTACACGACTCTTATCTATTTAAACTCTAAACATATCAAGAAAATATTTTTCTTGATAATTCGGTCTTTTCCGGATATTCTGGTAATATGACAAAACAAATCGTGCTATTACCTTTCCTTCTGCTTTGAATATCATGATCATTCGAAACTTCATACCTACGAATTCTGGACCGTTACTTGCTTTACAAAAGCATGAAGTTTCGACATATAAGGGAAAATATAAATCCCGATAACAACACTGAAATTACAAACCATGTATATCAATGCGTATAGCAATATAAAGACACGGGAGAACTAAAAACACAATAAATTCTAGAGCATAGTAGAAGTAAACAGACTCCTCTGGTGGGAGTTGGAAAAGAAGGATGATTGTGGCGATAACCAATATAATGTCAAAGACAAGAACTGGATTGAGCATATTAACAAAACTTTTGGAAGTATGAATTGAGAAAGAAAGTATATAAGTGGTGAAGATAATGAAACGGAAGAAGCTAATTTATAGCAAAAATTCCAGACACAGCAATCGAGGCAATTCACCGCCTTTAATTAAAGAAAATCCTAATTTATGTAATTACCTGAAAATCAAATCTTATAAAGATTTCGAAGATTTCTTTAATTCCTTGAAATCCGGAAATCAATCGTAACTACGTCAAAAGTTAAGGCAAACATTTAATTTTCTCATTTACTCTTTTACGATAGCTTCGTTTATACTCTTTCTATAATCGAATTACTTTATCCATATTATTTAATGTCGATAAAACTCTAATTCATCATTCTTGTTATAAAGAATGATGATATCTATCAAATTTCATGACTATGATTTTCTTGAACTCCTCTCTGTTTTGTCTGCCTAATATTGCAGCATAAACGCTCAAGGTTTTAAATGAGCTCAATATTATTCATAACACATTTCATGTATCCAATTTACTGAAATGACTTGCATAATATCATCATTTTGAATGATCTCTGCATTACTGATAAAATGCACTTCGTAGAAGAACCTATAGAGATTATGGTTTGTATGACTTAAACGCTTGAAACAAAACAATATTCTATCCTTTGGAAAACACGCAAGGCCCCGAACATACCTGGGAACGTGAAGACCAAATGAAACAGAAATATCCCCATCTCTTCTCAACCGCTGATGCATCCGAGAAGTCTACCTAAAACTTCGGGACGAAGTTTTTATTAACGGGGAGGTACTGTAACAACCCTCACTTTTCGACTTCTAAATTACTGAATTAACCCTAGGGTTATATGTCTGACTATATGTATTAAGGGTTGTTATATACAATTAAATATTGACCGAATAGTAATTTTTAGTCAACAATGTACGCTTAAATAAATAATATATTATTAATTTATATAATTTGACATAATTTAACTAAGTATATAAACTTTGTATCACTTTTATTATTTAGTTAATGTATTATATATTTAACTATATAATAAATCCAATTATATATAAATGTAATAATATTTACAAACTTACTAAAACTATAGTTTAATAATTAAAATCATAATTATTATTAAAAATATAAAATACCGAATTATTTATTATTTTTATGCAAAATTTGTATTTATTAATTAAATAAAACAAAAAAAAAATATTATTGACAAATATTCTTGGAAAAACATTAAATAAATTTGTTTATTTACATAAAAAAAAATCCTTAAAATAAATAAAAAATAAATAAATAAATAAATAAATTACTTTTTAATTAAAAATTTTAATGGAAAAACTACTTTTATTATTTTATTTTGTGCATTATCCCATGACCTAACATTTAATACTTTTTAATTTTAAAATCCCATTAAGAATTAAATATTTCTTTTTCTTTTAATTATTTTATTCTTTTTACCTAATTTTTTCAAGTATAAATACCCCTCATTTCTCATTCAAACTCACACCAAAATTTCTCTCATTCTCTCTTTGAAGAATTACTACTAGTAAGTATTCTTTTCTTACTTTTTATTTTTTACTTTTTACTTTTTACTTTTTACTTCGGTTATTATTTTTACCGAAACATGTAAATAATGTTATAAATTATATGCAATTAAAAATAAAATAAATAACATGTATACACTATTACTATTACTAGCACCTATAACCTACTACTTATATTGTAACATAAAAACATTTTGGGATATGTATTAGAGATGTATAGATCTTCGAACTTTCTTGACGAATGGTTTCTATGAGATTCTAGGCAGAGGGTTTGGATTTACGATTTAAAGGGTCCTATGGCTCAAGCTCCTAGATCTAAATTAGCCATTCGAAGGGAAAGGGGTGATTGGAAGCTTATCTAATACGGCAAGTATCCTAAAATGGAAAACACTGATAAAAGTAGAAACTCTCTAGTCATAGAAACTTAGTAAAATAAGAAACTTTCTAAAAATGGAAACTTTATAAAAATAGTAACTTACTAGGAATTGAAACTTAGTAAAACAAACACATACTTAAACTTAAACATGGGCAAAACACTTAACTACTCTTAAATGTCAATAGGTTGACTTTTCTGCTCACTCGTTCAACTCTTTATTCTGAGGAATAACTCTCTCTCTCTACTTACTAAGGTGAATTCATAGCCCCTCTTTAATTGCTAGCAAACTTACTTACTTTTACTTGGGGTGAGACACATGCTGTTTTTATTTTTTACACTTTAGACACAAGTACCAAACTGTTAAACTATGCTATACCCGGCTATGTCCGACTAAGTCCCTACAGTGATATTTTTAATTGCTGCGGCATGCTTAATTATTGGGGGTAGGCCTATCGGGAGTAACGTCCCCGATACATTTGACCAAGTCATTGTATTACTTTATAATGAAATTAAACCGACAAGGACAGACACAACTTGTCATGGGGCAAAAACTTGAACGTTTAGTCTAAATATCAAACATTGGCATAACTTTTTGATCCTGCGGGAGATCAACTTTACAAACTAAATCTTGTGGTCTAAAACAACGACAAACTTTTTGTTAAACCGATGAACTTCACTCAACCTTTTTGGTTGACACTTTAGCATGTTTTGTCTCAAGTACTGTTTGATTCAAGCTCTTATACTTACTGCTTATGTGATGCTACTTGGACATAGGATCAAGAGATATCGCATTTATTACTTCTGCATGTGAACATTTACGATATTGTTATTCCTGTCATTGTAACGATATTTCATTTTCCGCTGCATACTCATTAAAGTTAAATTCATCATTTAGTATTGTTCTCGTTTATTATAATATGTTGGTATGTTTTGATATTAGTGACGTTCCTTCCAGACCCTATTGGGAGGACGTTACATATCTGTTCTTGTTTTTTGTTTGTGATATCTGCTATCTGTGATTGCATGTGATATCTACTTTCTATTATCTGTTACTTGTTTTTCATAATTTTGTTTGTTTATCTGCTTGTTTGTTTTTTCTGAAATCAATTTCTTAAATATGTCTGGGACTGAAGGGGATAATGTGTTGATTAGCAAACTTGATTTTGGAGATCCACTGTATTTACATCCATCTGATATTAGTAGCACACCTATCATTACTTTGAAATTAACTGGTACTGAAAATTACAGAGTATGGTCTAGTGCCATGACTCTAGCTTTGTAAACTAAAAACAAAATGGGTTTTGTTAATGGAAAAGTTAAAAAAAGATAAAACAAATGCTATTTTGGGTAATCAGTGGGATAGATGTAATTCAGTGGTCCTTTCTTGGATTTTGGGAACCATCTCAGAAGAACTATACTTGGGTCAAGTTTATTCTACTATTGCTTCTGAGGTTTGGACTGAATTAAAGGAGACTTATGATAAGGTAGATGGTGCTGTTGTTTTCAATTTGCATAAAAAGATAAATTCTACAACTCAGAATGGATCTTCATTGTCTGAATACTATCACACACTTAATTCTTTATGGAAACAATTTGATGCTATGGTTCATATACCTGATAATACACAAGAATTTAAAGATCATATGGATATGATTAAACTTATGCAATTTTTAATGGGTCTTGATGAATCTTACTCTCAAATTAGAAGTATAATCTTAACTGCTGAACCTTTACCTTCTATTAAAACTGCTTATGCTACTTTATCTAGGGAAGAATCTCATAAAAATGCTTCTAATATTTCATCAAAAAAGACTCAGGCCTCTGCCTTTGTCACCAAAACTGTGTCCAACCAAACATTTAGTCCTGCTAATAACAACAGATTTACTAGAGGACCTAATCCTAATCTAAAGTGTACTAAATGTAATAAACTTGGTCACACCATTGATAGATGCTATGAAGTTGTTGGGTATCCTCCCAATTATAGAGGGAAAATGGTTAATAATAAAACAAACAATAATCCTTCTAATACTTCTTGGAATTCTACAAATAAAACTTACTCTAATAATTCTGCATCAACATCTTCTGATTGTTCTGTTCAAAGTTCTAATCCCTTTTCTGCGGAACAGATGGCTGTTCTTATCTCTCTCTTCAATTCTAAACAAATATCCAGTGATCCCAAGTCTAATATGGCAGGTACTGGTTCTTTCAAAGCCAATATGGCTCATTCTAATTTCTTTAAACAAAATAACAATGATCCTCTTTCTTCTAATCCTAGTTGGATTATTGATTCTGGAGCCAATCAACATTATACAACATCAGAAAGATGTCTTGTAAACACTGTTGATATTTCTGATTTAAATCTTATTGTTGAACATCCAAATGGTTCAATGGCAAAAATTCTGAAGGTTGGTGATTGTCAAATCACACCTAATATCACATTGTTTGATGTGTTGGTTATTCCAGAATATTTTGTTAATCTAATGTCTGTCTATAAGTTTGTTAGAGATAGTAAAAAATTTGTTGGTTTTGATGAAAATATGTGTTATATTCAGGACTTGCCCCACATGGGAATGATGGGAAAGACCATGGGGACTGGTAGTGTTCAAGGTGGTTTATATGTTCTGAATGATACTTCTTTGGGTAAGTATGCTAGTTGCAATAATGTTAATAAATTTTATGTGTCCAAGTTTGTTTGGCACAATAGGCTTGGACACCCTGCAGATCCTATTTTACAGGTTCTAAAAGGGTCTTTAGGTTTTGGTGATAGTAGTATTCTGCCCTGTGATGTTTGTCACAAAGCAAAACAGTCCAGGGATCCTTTCTGTGACGACCCCGTCAAAACACTTAACGGATCCGTCAGTTGGTCCCATAACTTGATCGGACTTAAATGAATTAAATAAACAAAGTTGCATTCTTTTATTTCAAAATGTTACCCAAAAAGGAAACAAACCAAATTAAGTAGTTTGAAAACCAACCAACCATAATATTAAACCAAAAGTTGACACAAAACATTGCCAACAAACCCACAATTTAAATTATCCAAAATAGAATGCAAACTTAAGTTTCATAAATAGTTTCATAAAATCTGCCCAAATGCATGCAGACTCTTCTAACGACAGCGGAAGCATCAAATAACTCAAGTACCTGTGAAAACATGCAAGTAAACTGTCAACACAAAGGTTGAGTGAATTATAGGTTTAAATAAATAAGTAAACTTTAGACCACAAGATTTAAAAATGTTAGAAAACATTAAACATTATTCCATTATCAATGAGCCACCTGGTAACCACTTAACCCTTTATTTACCCTTGCCAAACACAATAAAAATATACACTTGGACAGTGTATCTACAACAAATTACGAAGTACTAAACATTCCGATTATAAATTGCTAGCGCGACTAGCTCGAAATGGGGTTGTCAAACCCGATAGATCTATCCGTAGGATTCGCGTTCACCGGTAGAAACCAATGATTACAGTTACCAGACTAGGGAATATTTTTGTCCAACTCACAATGAATAATTAAATTTAACTGTTACTTGTGTCTAAACGTAAATAAAAATCTGCATGTAATCACATCCCAAAAATATACTTTGAAAAGTATGTAAAAACGGGACTATAACTCACCTTAAATAGCAACTGAAGAAATCTCACAAACAAGCGAACAGCAAGTAAAGTAAAGTGATCAAGAAAGATCACAACACCGACCTATAAATAAAGCAGGTCGAAATAAATAACTAACTTAGGCCAAGTCTTAGTATGATAGCTATTGTACATGTTGCAAGTAGGCATAGAACATTACTCAGCAAGCATCGGTTTGATTGGAACAGCATAAGGACACACACTTTCTATTTTTAGAAAGTTTCTATTTTTAGCAGGTTTCCATTTTTGGAAAGTTTCTATTTTTAGAAAGTTTTTATTTTTGGAAAGTTTTGAAGTTAGGAAAGTTTCCTTATTTAGAAAGTCAACAGAAGTCAACTGAAAGTCAAAGTCAACCGAAAGTCAACTCAAAAGTCAACCTTGGTCAAACATAATCAATATTAATTTTAAAAGTGTAAGTTATAATAATAACATAGGTTATAATGTTATTTAAAGTCAAATGTGTATAATAATGTCTTAACATAAGTTTAATTAAATAAAAAATGAATTATTAAAGTTAATATAAGTTGAAATGTTATAATTAGTATAACATAAGTATTTAATTAATTAATTAAATATCAATCATAATATAAATATTATTAATTTATAATGAATTTGAAATCATATCATAGGTATTATTAACTAATAATGAATTATTAATCATATCATAAGTTTCTAATTAAAATTATTAAATCATAAGTATTTAATAATTAAGTCATAATTAAATAATAATTAAGTCTTATAATAATTAAATAATTATTTAATATTTATTATAAGTCTTTTAATAATTTCTCAAAAACAAATTTAATACTTATCATAAGTATTTTCCTTTAATAATAAAAGTATTACTAATCATAAGTTTAATTAAAATGTTAATTAAATTATAATTAATAATTAAATGATATAATAAATATTTATATCATATGTTTTAAATAATAACAATTACTTCTTTTATCATAAGTAATTAATTAATAATGAATTCCATAAATTTTATCATAAGTTTAATCATTAACCATAAGTTTTAAGTTTAAAAGTTCGCCGGGTCGTATCTTGAGCCCCGGGTGTCGGTTTCGGGCAAGCCACATATGCAACTTCACCTACTCAAACCACCCGACACAATTATGAACTCAAGAACACTCCAAGAACAGTCCCTAGGTCATGGATATCAGCCATGACAACATTTGGGAAATCAATTTACTCAAAACGGTAATTCGGGCACAACGGGTGAACCGTGGCTCGGATTTAGGTGACCCGAACATAAAATTTCGTCTCACCATCAGTCCTAACCAAATGGCACACCCTAAAGACACCAAGGATGGTCACAAAGTCGGACCCAACCTTGTTCATGCCAAGAACACCTTTCAATCTTTAACAAAAACCAAATTAAGCGTATCAAGGGCTCCGGGAATCGAAACGACATGAATCCGGAGTCTAAAATTAATGTCTTGATGAGAGGAACTCATTTATGTACTTTATTTTAACATTCATATCAGTTATAAAGTCAGAATATACGAATCAAACTGCTGTCCAAAATTTACAAACCGAAATCATACGCAAACGAGTAATTCTACGCATCCAAACAACATTACAACAACTAATATACATCATACTAATAATATAAACTCAAAATACAGAAATATAAATAAATATGAAAAGATCTAGGGTTAGGGTTTATACCCTAATCAAGAATCAATCAATGTAATCGCGTAGAGAAAGACGAGAGGAATCCGATTATGCAAGCCAATTGATGATCCAAGCAATAAAAAGTGGTGAAGATGGTGATGTATGGTGGTGGTGGCGACGGCCTAGAAGGGAGGAGAGGAGAGAAAAAGATAAAATTTAGGTTTGTGATGAAAATAGAATGAAATTGCAAAAATGGGAAAACAAGGAGCCAATACTCCCTCCCCTTGGGAGTATTCGGCCGAATTGGGTAGGGGGTGGGCCCCTTAGTGGGCCAACTTGTCCAACATTGAAAAATGTGCAATTCCTGATGGCCCGAAAGTCCGAACGAATCCCGAAACGCGAAAACACGCTTACGCGATTAAAAATCCGGAAAGATAACGAACGCGCGACGAAAAATAAATATAAATACACCTAATAATAATATGACCTTAAAATATCATATTTAAAATATTTAGGATTTAAAAATCCCGAAAGCTCGACCGTTGGTTTAAAAACCGAAAAGATTCGCCGGATGGAAATCCGCGGAACGTAGAAACGTATAAATTAAAATATGAATACATATATCCACATAACACATAATAATTATTATATATATTATTACAAAAATAATAATATAGGTCATGGAAATGACGTGGCACACTAACAGTTAACGGTCGTTAAATAATTAACGGAAAAAGATAACGGAAAAAGTAGGGTCGTGACAGTACCTCCCCGTTACGGAAATTTTGTCCCGAAATTTAAGCAGGCGCAGGGGTTGACTCGGCATCTGAGAACAAATGCGGATACTTCTGCTTCATTTGGTCTTCACGCTCCCAAGTGAACTCGGGACCGCGTCTAGCGTTCCATCGGACCCGAACAATAGGAATTCTGCTCTGTTTAAGAGTCTTAACCTCTCGGTCCATGATCTCAACTGGCTCCTCAATAAAATGCAATTGCTTGTCAACCTGAAGTTCCTCCAAAGGAATAATCTGATCAAATTCAGCCAAACACTTCTTTAAGTTCGAAATATGGAAAACATCGTGAACAGCACTGAGTTCTTGTGGCAACTTCAAACGATAAGCCACCGGTCCAACTCTTTCAATGATCTCAAACGGTCCCACGAAACGAGGACTTAACTTCCCTCTTTTACCAAAACGAATAACACCCTTCCAAGGCGAAACTTTTAACATAACACGATCACCAACTTGAAATTCAACATCTTTCCTTCCTTTGTCGGCATAACTCTTTTGCCGACTTCTAGCAGTTCTCAACCTTTCTTTAATTTGAACAATCTTCTCAGTAGTCTCGTGAATAATCTCTGGACCTGTAAGTTGAGCATCCCCAACCTCATTCCAACAAATAGGAGATCTACACTTCCTACCGTACAAAGCTTCAAACGGTGCGGCTTTAATACTTGCGTGGTAGCTGTTGTTATAAGAAAACTCAGCTAACGGCAAATACCTATCCCACCCATTTCCAAAATCAATCACACAAGCTCGCAACATATCTTCTAATGTCTGAATGGTCCTCTCACTTTGACCATCCGTTTGAGGATGATAAGCGGTGCTCATATCCAATCTAGTGCCCAAGGCTTCTTGCAACGATTGCCAAAATCTCGATACAAATCGACTATCTCTGTCGGAAATTATAGAAACGGGAACACCATGCCTCGAAACAATCTCTTTCAAATACAAACGGGTGAGTTTCTCCATGGAATCGGTTTCCCTAATCGGCAAAAAGTGAGCCGACTTAGTGAGTCGATCTACAATCACCCAAATCGCATCGTAGCCACCCGAAACTCTTGGTAACTTAGTAATAAAATCCATAGTGATACCTTCCCACTTCCACTCGGGAATTTCTGGTTGCACCAACAATCCGGACGGTTTTTGATGTTCAGCTTTGACCTTAGAACAGGTCAAACACTTAGCCACATATGTAGCCACATCACCTTTCAAATTTGGCCACCATTACAGCTCCTTAAGATCATGATACATCTTTCCTGAACCAGGATGAATAGAGTACCTAGACTTATGAGCCTCATCCAAAACAAGTTGTCGCAGTTCACCAAACTTCGGAACCCAAAGACGTCCTACAAAGTACCTAGTACCATCTGCTCGAATCTCAAATTTCTTAGCCATACCTCTTACGTTCTCTTTCACAAAATTCTCTTCCTTTAAGGCTTCTTGTTGTGCCTCAAGAATCTGCCTTGCGAGGTTTGATCTAACTGTCATATTCAAGGCCCTAACCCTGCGAGGTTCAGTCCTTTCTTTACGACTCAATGCATCAGCCACAACATTGGCCTTACCCGGGTGATACAAAAGGTCACAATCGTAATCATTCAACGTCTCAATCCATCTTCGTTGTCTCATGTTCAACTGTTTCTGATCGAGGATATGTTGAAGACTTTTGTGATCTGTGTACACAGTACTCTTGACCCCATACAAATAATGTCTCCAAATCTTAAGTGCAAAAACAACGGCCCCCAACTCTAAATCATGAGTTGTATAGTTCTGCTCGTGAATCTTCAACTGACGTGATGCGTACGCAATAACCTTCTTTCGTTGCATCAAAACGCAACCATAGCCTTGTCGTGATGCGTCACAATAAACAACAAAATCATCATTACCCTCCGGTAAAGACAATATCGGAGCGGTAGTCAGTTTCTTCTTCAAAATCTGAAAAGCATTCTCCTGTTCATCCTTCCACTCATACTTTTTCCCTTTATGCGTTAAAGCAGTCAGAGGTTTCGCTATACGAGAGAAATCCTGGATGAACCTTCGATAGTAACCTGCCAATCCTAAGAACTGACGAATTTGAGTAGGAGTTTTCGGGGTTTCCCACTTTTCAATCGCCTCAATTTTAGCAGGATCAACCTGTATTCCTTGTTTGCTAACAATGTGACCAAGGAACTGAACTTCTCTTAACCAAAAAGCACACTTAGAGAACTTAGCGTACAACTCTTCTTTCTTTAACAAATCAAGCACTAACCTCAAGTGTTCTTCGTGCTCTTCATCACTCTTAGAATAGATAAGAATGTCGTCGATGAAAACAATAACGAACTTGTCCAGATAGGGTCTACACACACGGTTCATGAGGTCCATGAACACAGCAGGTGCATTTGTCAATCCGAACGGCATAACAAGAAATTCAAAGTGACCGTAACGGGTGCGAAAAGCAGTTTTTGAAACATCAGATTCTTTAACACGCAACTGATGATAGCCAGAACGAAGATCAATTTTTGAATAAACAGAAGAACCCTGAAGCTGATCGAACAGATCATCAATTCTCGGAAGAGGATAACGATTTTTAACAGTGAGCTTATTTAGTTCACGATAATCAATGCATAAACGAAAAGAACCATCCTTCTTCTTAACAAACAGAACAGGAGCTCCCCAAGGGGACGAACTAGGACGAATAAAACCTTTGTCTATCAACTCACGGAGTTGACTTGACAATTCTTGAAGTTCAGAAGGCGCAAGACGATAAGGAGCACGTGCTACAGGAGCAGCGCCGGGAACAAGATCAATTTGGAATTCTACCGCGCGTTGCGGCGGAAGGCCAGGTAAGTCATCGGGAAACACCTCGGGAAAATCCCTAACAATATGAACGTCATCAACGTTCTTTACTTCCTTACTAGGATCAACAACATGAGCAAGGATAGCATGACAGCCCTTGCGGAGATGTTTACGAACTTTCATACAGCTAATAAGGTTTAACTGTGTGCATTTCTTATCTCCAAAGACCATCAGTGGCTCTCCAATCACATCAGTAATACGAACAGCCTTATCATAACAGACGATCTCGGCACGGTTCACGGACAACCAATCCATACCAATAACAATATCAAAACTACCAAGTTCAATCGGTATCAAATCTATCTCGAAATCCCTACCACCCAGATTAATGTTACACTTACGATGTACAGTCTTAGCAGTAAGTTCCTTACCATTAGCTACTTCAATAACATAAGTATTGTCTAAGAGAGCTAACGGCGTTTTGATTCTCGGACTTAATTTACTCGACACGAAACTTAAATCAGCCCCTGAATCAAATAACACATAAACTGATAAATCGTTGACTGAGAACGTACCAGTAACAAGCTTAGGATCTTCCTCCGCATCCTTAGCATTAATGTTGAACGCTCGGCCGCGTGCAGTCTCTGCAGTCTTCTTGTTGGGACAAGCATCTCGGAAATGCCCCGGCTTCCCACACTCATAACAAACCCTTGGATTACCTCCATTATTCGATTTCCCATTACCGTTACCGTTACCACCTCTATTACCAACATTATTATTATTACCACCAGTCGCGGGAGTAGCAGACCCCGGCAAAAGCACTGTACAATCTTTAGCAATGTGCCCTTGCTTAGAGCACCTCTTACAAGTAACTGTGCAGTAACCATCATGAACTTTATAGCAACGAGGACACACACGCTGATTTCTGTTGTTAGCACCTGAGGTATCCTGTTTCTTCTGCTGATTTTGGTTTTGATTGCGGTTGTTATCCCACTTTCGTTTCCCATTATCAGCCTTCTTGACAACCTCCTCACTACTTTCAACAACTGTAGTCTTGCTTCTTCTCAACACCTTGTCATTAAGTTTGTGGGCCATAGACATAGCTGCCTCAATAGTCTGGGGTTCACTGGACTCAACCCCGTGTTCAATCTTCTCGGACAAACCATCAATGTAAGCCTCAATTTTGCGGTCCTCATCCGCATAAACCCTAGGACACAGCAAAGTTAACTCGAAAAACCTTCGTTCATAGGCATCTAACTCGGTGCCATGCATTTTCAAATTCTTGAGCTCAACCTCTAGCTTCTTAAGCTCACCCCGAGGTCTATAGCGGGTGATCAATCTTTCCTTAAAATCATTCCAGGCCAAACCATAAGCTACATCGCTTCCCAAACTACTAACCAGATTGTTCCACCATGTCAAGGCACTATCCTTGAGAGTGCAACTAGCGAAACTAACTTTGTCCTCTTCACGGACCCGACTGACCCTGAAAATAGATTCGATTTTCTCGAACCAACGAGTAAGCCCTATTGGTCCTTCCGTACCACTGAATTCTTGAGGTCGGCCAGCCATAAAAGTTTTGTGGGAGCATCCCACGTTGTTGTTCACATTGGCGTTAACATTAGCATTTGCTGCCATAGCAGCAGCAATTCCTTCATTGATCAGGCGTTGCATACGCGCTTCAGTGGACTCTCTTGGAGGCATGATCTTCAAAATAGAATAACACATCCGTTAGTACCAAGAATAATACTAGTGTCATAAAGGAATAGATCAAAACACGAAAAGACTAACCATTAAGATATTAGTCAACTAACACTATGAGTAATAACATGACAGTTATGATTGTTATAGAAATAACCATCACATGCATACATATTTTATGATAACATCATACAACATACATAGCACCTAACATACATGAACATATATTACGCATAATATAACATGCCAAGAGCCACAACATCAGAAATAAAACATGATAATGATAATAGATGTCATAAAAATAACCATCCATACATAATGAAAAATATCCCATAACAAAATCTTAATAAAATCCTCGGCAAAACGCCGTACATAACCCAAAATGTATGTATAAAAAGGACATTAAGTCTGATGAAATAGATAATCAATATGAATAATCACATCACATTCGCTTAGAGCGGGTGTGATAAGCTGGTCCAGCATGAGTCTCAGCAGGATCCTCATACTTACGCAACTTCCCTTTCACATCATCCAACTCTTCCTTCAACACACGAACAGTGCTCTCGAGAGCCTCGAACTTAGCATTAACTTCTCGATCACGCTTGCGGTTCGCATCCTCAACCCTATGCTTGGAAGTGATAAAGTTACCCATGTCGGCACGGATCTCGTCCATAACTTCATTATGTGGCAAGGTGCGCAAACAATCACTAAGGGCGTTAATACGTGTCACCTCATTATAAGCCCGGTTCATATGAGTAATGGTAGAAAAATAGTAATGAACAGGATCATCGATCTCCGGTTGATTAGCACGACGTCTAGCAGGAGACGGAGGAGCAGGAGCAGCAACAGAGTTATCGCTCGAAGTCGACATCTGCAAACAGCAAAACCGCAAACCATATACCAAAAGATATGAAAGCTAATAATATAACTTATACGAAATGAAATGCATAATAATGCTATAGCAAAATGGTCGGGCTGTAGACTAGACTCTAATGCACCCTAATAACCACGGGTTGACCACATTAAGACCGCCTAGTTCCCTACAACCAGAGCTCTGATACCACATGTGACGACCCCGTCAAAACACTTAACGGATCCGTCAGTTGGTCCCATAACTTGATCGGACTTAAATGAATTAAATAAACAAAGTTGCATTCTTTTATTTCAAAATGTTACCCAAAAAGGAAACAAACCAAATTAAGTAGTTTGAAAACCAACCAACCATAATATTAAACCAAAAGTTGACACAAAACATTGCCAACAAACCCACAATTTAAATTATCCAAAATAGAATGCAAACTTAAGTTTCATAAATAGTTTCATAAAATCTGCCCAAATGCATGCAGACTCTTCTAACGACAGCGGAAGCATCAAATAACTCAAGTACCTGTGAAAACATGCAAGTAAACTGTCAACACAAAGGTTGAGTGAATTATAGGTTTAAATAAATAAGTAAACTTTAGACCACAAGATTTAAAAATGTTAGAAAACATTAAACATTATTCCATTATCAATGAGCCACCTGGTAACCACTTAACCCTTTATTTACCCTTGCCAAACACAATAAAAATATACACTTGGACAGTGTATCTACAACAAATTACGAAGTACTAAACATTCCGATTATAAATTGCTAGCGCGACTAGCTCGAAATGGGGTTGTCAAACCCGATAGATCTATCCGTAGGATTCGCGTTCACCGGTAGAAACCAATGATTACAGTTACCAGACTAGGGAATATTTTTGTCCAACTCACAATGAATAATTAAATTTAACTGTTACTTGTGTCTAAACGTAAATAAAAATCTGCATGTAATCACATCCCAAAAATATACTTTGAAAAGTATGTAAAAACGGGACTATAACTCACCTTAAATAGCAACTGAAGAAATCTCACAAACAAGCGAACAGCAAGTAAAGTAAAGTGATCAAGAAAGATCACAACGCCGACCTATAAATAAAGCAGGTCGAAATAAATAACTAACTTAGGCCAAGTCTTAGTATGATAGCTATTGTACATGTTGCAAGTAGGCATAGAACATTACTCAGCAAGCATCGGTTTGATTGGAACAGCATAAGGACACACACTTTCTATTTTTAGAAAGTTTCTATTTTTAGCAGGTTTCCATTTTTGGAAAGTTTCTATTTTTAGAAAGTTTCTATTTTTGGAAAGTTTTGAAGTTAGGAAAGTTTCCTTATTTAGAAAGTCAACAGAAGTCAACTGAAAGTCAAAGTCAACCGAAAGTCAACTCAAAAGTCAACCTTGGTCAAACATAATCAATATTAATTTTAAAAGTGTAAGTTATAATAATAACATAGGTTATAATGTTATTTAAAGTCAAATGTGTATAATAATGTCTTAACATAAGTTTAATTAAATAAAAAATGAATTATTAAAGTTAATATAAGTTGAAATGTTATAATTAGTATAACATAAGTATTTAATTAATTAATTAAATATCAATCATAATATAAATATTATTAATTTATAATGAATTTGAAATCATATCATAGGTATTATTAACTAATAATGAATTATTAATCATATCATAAGTTTCTAATTAAAATTATTAAATCATAAGTATTTAATAATTAAGTCATAATTAAATAATAATTAAGTCTTATAATAATTAAATAATTATTTAATATTTATTATAAGTCTTTTAATAATTTCTCAAAAACAAATTTAATACTTATCATAAGTATTTTCCTTTAATAATAAAAGTATTACTAATCATAAGTTTAATTAAAATGTTAATTAAATTATAATTAATAATTAAATGATATAATAAATATTTATATCATATGTTTTAAATAATAACAATTACTTCTTTTATCATAAGTAATTAATTAATAATGAATTCCATAAATTTTATCATAAGTTTAATCATTAACCATAAGTTTTAAGTTTAAAAGTTCGCCGGGTCGTATCTTGAGCCCCGGGTGTCGGTTTCGGGCAAGCCACATATGCAACTTCACCTACTCAAACCACCCGACACAATTATGAACTCAAGAACACTCCAAGAACAGTCCCTAGGTCATGGATATCAGCCATGACAACATTTGGGAAATCAATTTACTCAAAACGGTAATTCGGGCACAACGGGTGAACCGTGGCTCGGATTTAGGTGACCCGAACATAAAATTTCGTCTCACCATCAGTCCTAACCAAATGGCACACCCTAAAGACACCAAGGATGGTCACAAAGTCGGACCCAACCTTGTTCATGCCAAGAACACCTTTCAATCTTTAACAAAAACCAAATTAAGCGTATCAAGGGCTCCGGGAATCGAAACGACATGAATCCGGAGTCTAAAATTAATGTCTTGATGAGAGGAACTCATTTATGTACTTTATTTTAACATTCATATCAGTTATAAAGTCAGAATATACGAATCAAACTGCTGTCCAAAATTTACAAACCGAAATCATACGCAAACGAGTAATTCTACGCATCCAAACAACATTACAACAACTAATATACATCATACTAATAATATAAACTCAAAATACAGAAATATAAATAAATATGAAAAGATCTAGGGTTAGGGTTTATACCCTAATCAAGAATCAATCAATGTAATCGCGTAGAGAAAGACGAGAGGAATCCGATTATGCAAGCCAATTGATGATCCAAGCAATAAAAAGTGGTGAAGATGGTGATGTATGGTGGTGGTGGCGACGGCCTAGAAGGGAGGAGAGGAGAGAAAAAGATAAAATTTAGGTTTGTGATGAAAATAGAATGAAATTGCAAAAATGGGAAAACAAGGAGCCAATACTCCCTCCCCTTGGGAGTATTCGGCCGAATTGGGTAGGGGGTGGGCCCCTTAGTGGGCCAACTTGTCCAACATTGAAAAACGTGCAATTCCTGATGGCCCGAAAGTCTGAACGAATCCCGAAACGCGAAAACACGCTTACGCGATTAAAAATCCGGAAAGATAACGAACGCGCGACGAAAAATAAATATAAATACACCTAATAATAATATGACCTTAAAATATCATATTTAAAATATTTAGGATTTAAAAATCCCGAAAGCTCGACCGTTGGTTTAAAAACCGAAAAGATTCGCCGGATGGAAATCCGCGGAACGTAGAAACGTATAAATTAAAATATGAATACATATATCCACATAACACATAATAATTATTATATATATTATTACAAAAATAATAATATAGGTCATGGAAATGACGTGGCACACTAACAGTTAACGGTCGTTAAATAATTAACGGAAAAAGATAACGGAAAAAGTAGGGTCGTGACACTTTCCCTCTTAGTGATCATGTTTCCACTTGTATAGGTGAGCTAATTCACCTTGACATTTGGGGACCTTACAAGGTCACTAGTAAAGATGGTTATAGATTTTTTCTTACCATTGTTGATGACTATAGTAGAGCTGTTTGGGTTTTCCTTCTTAGTCACAAAAGTGATGCTACTGAGAACATTATTAACTTTATCAACATGTTTCAAACTCAATTTGGTAAACAAATAAAAATTTTAAGAAGTGATAATGGGTCTGAGTTCATTAATAATAACTTGCACAATTTTTGTGTTAAATCTGGGATTTTGCATCAAACTTCTTGTACTTATACACCACAACAAAATAGTGTGGTTGAAAGAAAACACAGACATTTATTAAATGTTTTAAGATCACTTTTGTTTCAAGGGGGTGTACCACTTTACATGTGGAGTGAATGTGTTCTCACTGCTACATATCTTATTAATAGAACCCCTTCCTCTGTCTTGAAAGGAAAGTCTCCATGTGAAGTCATTTATGGCAGACCTCCTTCTTTAAATCACTTAAGGGTTTTTGGATTCCTTTGTTTTTCAAAGGTTTTAAATGAACATGATAAATTTGGTTCAAGGGCTAACAAATGTGTTTTTATTGGATATTCCAATCATCAAAAGGGATATAAACTTTATAATCTGGATTCTAAAAGTGTTATTTTTTCAAGGGATGTTAAATTTTATGAAAATATCTTTCCTTTCAAAATGAAATCTACAAATCAAATCAATAATGATTCTGATCTTCTTTCTTTCTTTGATCTAAAAAACTCTCAAGGTGGAAATTCTTCTCAAGATCCCAATGATGAAAACAATTCTAATAATAATCAAAGTCAAAATAATGAAGGTAGTATGGAAAATACTACTGGCAGTAATAGTGAGTCATCTACTAGTGTATCTAGTTCAAATGATCATTCTTCTCTTGATCATTCTTGTGATGGACATGGTCCTAGTAGTACTCCTATATCTACCAGAGTAGATGATACATCTGCAACATTTATTGATAATGATTATATCATTTCTCCAGATCATGAGAATGATAATCTTACTGAGGGAAATTTGGTTCATGAACCACCTAATGTTAATCTAAGAAGATCCACAAGAGAGTCTATCTTACCAAGAAAATTTAATGACTATGTTCTTTCTGCAAAATCTAAATTTGGCATTAAAAATTATGTTAATTATTTAAACTTAGATAAAAGGAATTTCTCTTTCACTGCTTCTTTAAACAAATAGATTGAACCATCTAATTATTTTGAGGCATCTAAAAACCCTAATTGGGTTGATGCAATGAACTCTGAAATGGAGGCATTGCATAGGAATAAAACTTGGATTTTAACTGATCTTCCTCCTCATAGGAAACCTATTGGATGTAAATGGATATATAAAATAAAATATAAACCACTGGTGAAATTGAAAGATTTAAAGCAAGACTTGTTGCTAAAGGATTTAGTCAAATTGAAGGTGTTGACTATTTTGAGACTTTTTCTCCTGTTGTAAAAATGGTTACCATTAGATGTGTTGTTACTCTTGCTGTAAATAAAGGTTGGGAGTTGTCCCTACTTGATGTTAACAATGCATTCCTTTATGGAGATTTGGATGAGGAAGTCTATATGACTTTGCCTCAAGGTTATTATAAAAAAGGTGAATCAAAAGTGTGCAAATTAGAAAAATCTTTATACGGGCTTAAACAAGCCCCTAGGAAATGGAATGAAAAATTGTGCAACTGTTTATTGGAAAATGATTTTGTTCAAAGCAAATGTGATTATTCTATGTTTATCAAAGATAAAGATAACATCTTTATTATACTTCTTGTTTATGTAGATGATATTGTTATCACTGGTAATAACATAGATGAGATTAATTCTGTTAAAAAATTTCTTAAGTCTAAATTTTTGATCAAAGATCTTGGTAGATTAAAGTATTTTCTTGGCATAGAGGTTACTCAATCCTCTGATTCTATCTATTTGTCTCAAAGAAAGTATTGTATGGAATTGATTAATGAGTTTGGTCTTTTAGCTGCTAAACCTATTTCTACACCTATTGAACTTAATGTCTCAGCTTATAAAGGTAGTGATAATGAAAAAACAATAAATAACATCACAATATATCAAAAGCTTGTTGGCAAGCTTATTTATATCACTGTTACCAGATCTGACATAAGCTATGTTGTGCATGTGCTTAGTCAGTTTATGCATGATCCCAAACCAACTCATCTTAATCTTGCTTTTAGAGTTCTAAGGTATTTAAAAGGTTGTCCTGGAAAAGGGTTATGGTATAACAAAAGTAATAAGTTGAATCTAACTGCATATGTTGACTCTGATTGGGGAAAGAATCTAATTAATAGGAAATCTATATCTGGTTTTTGTATTTTTTTGGGGTAATTCCTTGATTTCATGGAAAAGTAAAAGATAACCTACTGTATCAAGATCCTCTGCTGAAGCAGAGTACAGGGCTATGGGTGCTTGTACTTGTGAAATTGTTTGGATTGTTAATTTACTTAGTGAGCTAAAACTTACTAATTTGATACCTGTTGTGATGCATTGTGATAATAATCCTGCCATACAAATAGCTGCTAATCCTGTACATCATGAAAGAACCAAACATTTTGATATTGATTGGCATGTTGTGAGGGAAAAAGCAAATAGTGGTGTTCTTAATATTGTAAAAGTTATTTCTGAACTTAATATTGCAGATGTGTTCACAAAGGGTTTAACTTCCTCTCAGCACAAGTTTTTTTGTGAAAAGTTACAACTTAAAGATCCATTCACAAGTCAAGATTCTGGGGGCATGTTAAAACAGGTAAATAATATTGAATCTTGATTGTTCAAGAATTTAACTTAATTTGGTTTGTGCAGATTGTCAAGTGATAATCAAGGGTGATTGCTTTAAGGACTTGCTGTAAAAGATGATAGATTATTTTGAACCTGGATGAAGAGTTTCAAAGTTAAAGGAGCTTTTATGTTCGTTTGCTACTTCAAGGACTAAAGTGTAAATATTTTACACCTTAGGTTTTATTTCTATATAGAGCAGATTAGGGTTGGTGTTAATTACGAGTTATCAGTATCATCTTATTTTTCTCTCAAGTTCATCTGCTCTATTCTCAGTCCAACATTCTAAATTGGATTGATTGATCTTGTTATTTTCTGGATTGTGGCTATTAATATAGCTATTGTTCTTCTTGTAAAATTGTTCATCATATTGTGAACAATCTTTGTATTCTGGATCTGGATTTATATTGAAGTATTTTGGTTGTGTTCGTGTGATTTCTGGTGTTGATTCATAGATTTTTACACATTTATCTCTCACAGTTGAATAACTCGCCCCCAACTGCTGTTCAGGAGAAAACTCGGTCCAATCCGAGGGCATGGACGGTAAAACCCCCTCCCCCACTGCCCCCGCAACGCGATGTGCGAAAGGCATCATTAGGTGGAATTTAAGAGTAAATGGGCAACCTTGTGTGCAATGTTGCACCTCATGGGAGTCAAACTCCTGAGCTCTCACTAAGAGAGGCATACCACTAACACATGAGCTACAATACAATGTTTTGGCTACTTATGCTTTGAGAACATAAAATAATGATTATTAAACGTACTCAAACTTTACAATTGAATTTAACCGCGGGAATGAATCGAACTCGGGTATTAGAGAAAGCATACACTACGAGATAATCAAACAGGTTACAATGAAAAACACAAATAACCTAACAAAAAAAATCTATATATCAAAAAGTTGCGTGTAAAAAGATCGAAAATTCCAAAGTGAATAGTAAATTATGCCTTTTCTAATTGATATAAAGGCTAATTTTCCAATACTAAACTTTGTAATTTCTTTTTAGAATTATATACTCCGTATTAAATATAGGGCTGTTAATGAGCCGAGTCGAGCCTGAGCTTGGTAATGTTCGAGCTCGGCTTGTTTGGTTCTCAAAAGCTCGAGATCGGCTCGGTTCGAACCTTAGATTTGTAGCTCGATCTCGGGTTCGTGATTCATGTAAAAAGCCCGAATCGACTCGTTATAAGCTCGTTTTTTCTTAGAAAGAAGCTTTAATGTTGTGATGACCCGGAAAATTTTGACTTGTTCTGAACCAAATTCTCGACATGGTTTAATATTTCTGACACGATAAGCAAATTCTGTTAAAATGAATCTCAAAAATTTTGAACTATTCAATTACCCTTCGATTGTTCTCAACGATTCGCGAACAATTATATGTAAATAGATACATATGCTATAACTTGAAAACATAACAAAGTGTTATGAAAATGATACTGTGCATTAACCTTATTGGTTTGACTATCTGATTGATATTTAGATAAGTTAACTAAAACGTTTAAGATGAACCAATAAAACACTAATTTGCTACAGTATTTTCGAATTGCTACAGTACCCGAAAAGCTACAGTGTTTTCGAAAATCACTATTTGCTACAGTAAAAAACCTTTGCTACAGTAAAACACTATTTTAAAATGTATTTTAACAAATAGCGAGGCGATGATTTATAGAAGTAAATGACCAAAACACTCAAATGTATAAGTTATATTTCGAGTGATATAATTTAGGGATAATTTAAGGCTATATTTTGACTAAGGTACGTGTCCCAAAATGTAATGTACACGTTTTCTCAGCGTACGAAAGGACATTCGAAAAACCGGAACCGAGACATAAGTCGAGTGACGACGTACGACTTATCGGAGCTAAAGTTATAAGTCCACTAAGCACGGGAATAAAATATAATATATAATTAATTAATTTAAATTATATATATTATATATATTATTATTAAATTATGTCGACAAACAAAAAGTTAAAACATTGTGACCAGGTACAGCTGGCCATGCGATCACATGGCCATATCAAATGAAACTCATGCGATCGCATGACAATGGATTCCAGATTACATCTATAAATTGATCGATTTCTGCACTTTGATCTCATTTATTTCACATACTACGTAAACATTTAATTATTTATATTATTATTATTATTATTATTATTATTATATTATTATTATTATTATTATTATGATTAATATTATTATTAATCTTAATATTATTAGTAGTATTATTATTAATTAGTATTATACATAAAATACTACGACGAGGTCAAGAGCGTGTCACTTTCAAAATGGGTTTCGAGCGGGATAGAGCTAAGGAAATTATGGGTTATAACTATGGAAGTTATGGGTAATGTTCATGGGTATTATTTCGCAAGTCAAACCTAGTATTTATCATCTCCGTTACGTCTACGTACATTTCTGAAATATTGAATCACAATATTGATACGTAAGCATTTATATTTTATCTTTTATAAATTAATAGTGTATACATGTCTAGTGCTCGAGTATATATATTTATACATGTTTGTATGATAAATTTCGTCGTTAAACAGTTTATAATGAATCACGAATTAAATACATATATTACTGGTAAAAGGTATATGATATACATGTTTTTGGAAAGCTGGCGAAAAATCAGTAACTTTTCATTTAGACACCGAATAGTTTCGATGAACGGATTAAAAGATATGATCAACTGAATTATGACTGACGTTAATTGAAATTGCTTTTGAATCTGCAATTAAGATTTAAACAACTTGTTTACGAGATTGATAAAATGGATTTTTGAATATTACCAACCGAGTAAATGAATCCTTATACAAGGTACGTCTCGTTTTGTTGAACTATTGTCAAAAATGACTTTTTGAAATGACTTTTGATAAACATTTGTACGTCAATCTCGAGCATTAGGATTATGATACACTATGACCTGACCTAGCTTGATAGACATTTATTAACCAACATATGTTCTCTAGGTTGAGATCTACGATTATTTGATATTCCGAGTTTTGGTCACATTTTGGTGAACAACTTTATATGCTGCTAAGGTGAGTTTCATTTGCTTCCTTTTTAAATTGCTTTTGCAATCTATATTTTTGGGCTGAGAATACATGCACTTATTTTAAAAGCAATGGATACAAGTACATACTAAATTCTACACCGAGTTTGAACCGAAAATCCCTTAGCTTTGGTAACTAGTAACTGCCGGTTAAAAGAACTGGTGGGCGCGAGTAGTTATATATGGATCCATAGGGCTTGACATCCCCGTCTATTCCAGGTATAGAAACCCTAGCCTAAACTATAAAACAGACGTATGCTATTTGAGTTTAGTACACGTTGGTTTGCGTGTATTGTACATGTTGGTTGCATGTATGTTAAAACATGGGTACTTATTATAACGTTAAAGCTTAGTTACCAGGGTGCTCAATTTTGTAGAATATTTTGATAAACGTTTCTGGATGAAACAACTGAAATCTTGTGATCCACCTTTATATACAGATTATACGAAACAATAAAACTATGAACTCACCAACCTTTGTGTTGACACTTGTTAGCATGTTTATTCTCAGGTTCCCTAGAAGTCTTTCGTTGTTTGCTTATATGTTATACAAGCTATGTGCATGGAGTGTTACATGGCATATTTTTCGAGGAAACGTTGCATTCACCAAATCATCACCATGTATCTTATTTTGACTGCATTGTCAACGGAAGTAATATTGTAAACTATTATTACGGTGATTGTCTATATGTAGAAATCGTCAGATGTCGAAAACCTTTGATTTAAATATACATTTATGGTGTGCCTTTTCAAAAGAATGCAATGTTTACAAAACGTATCATATAGAGGTCAAATACCTCGCAATGAAATTGATGAATGACGTGTTCATTGTAGTGACCTGAACTTTTCTATGTTTATATATATTAATTGAGATTGATATTTACATGATTAAATGTTTCCAACATGTTAAGCAATCAAACTTGTTAAGACTTGATTAATTGAAATATGTTTCATATAGACAATTGACCACCCAAGTTGACCGGTGATTCACGAACGTTAAAACTTGTAAAAACTATATGATGACATATATATGGATATATATATATATATATAGTTAACATGATACTATGATAAGTAAACATATCATTAAGTATATTAACAATGAACTACATATGTAAAAACAAGACTACTAACTTAATGATTTTTAAACGAGACATATATGTAACGATTATCGTTGTAAAGACATTTAATGTATATATATCATATTAAGAGATATTCATACATGATAATATCATGATAATATAATAATTTAAAATCTCATTTGATATTATAAACATTGGGTTAACAACATTTAACAAGATCGTTAACCTAAAGGTTTCAAAACAACACTTACATGTAACGACTAACGATGACTTAACGACTCAGTTAAAATGTATATACATGTAGTGTTTTAATATGTATTTATACACTTTTGAAAGACTTCAATACACTTATAAAAATACTTCTACTTAACAAAAATGCTTACAATTACATCCTCGTTCAGTTTCATCAACAATTCTACTCGTATGCATCCGTATTCGTACTCGTACAATACACAGCTTTTAGATGTATGTACTATTGGTATATACACTCCAATGATCAGCTCTTAGCAGCCCATGTGAGTTACCTAACACATGTGGGAACCATCATTTGGCAACTAGCATGAAATATCTCATAAAATTACAAAAATATGAGTAATCATTCATGACTTATTTACATGAAAACAAAATTACATATCCTTTATATCTAATCCATATACCAACGACCAAAAACACCTACAAAAACTTTAATTCTTCAATTTTCTTCATCTAATTGATCTCTCTCAAGTTCTATCTTCAAGTTCTAAGTGTTCTTCATAAATTCTACAAGTTCTAGTTACATAAAATCAAGAATACTTTCAAGTTTGCTAGCTCACTTCCAATCTTGTAAGGTGATCATCCAACCTCAAGAAATCTTTGTTTCTTACAGTAGGTTATCATTCTAATACAAGGTAATAATCATATTCAAACTTTGGTTCAATTTCTATAACTATAACAATCTTATTTCAAGTGATGATCTTACTTGAACTTGTTTTCGTGTCATGATTCTGCTTCAAGAACTTTGAGTCATCCAAGGATCCATTGAAGCTAGATCCATTTTTCTCTTTTCCAGTAGGTTTATCCAAGGAACTTAAGGTAGTAATGATGTTCATAACATCATTCGATTCATACATATAAAGCTATCTTATTCGAAGATTTAAACTTGTAATCACTAGAACATAGTTTAGTTAATTCTAAACTTGTTCGCAAACAAAAGTTAATCCTTCTAACTTGACTTTTAAAATCAACTAAACACATGTTCTATATCTATATGATATGCTAACTTAATGATTTAAAACCTGGAAACACGAAAAACACCGTAAAACCGGATTTACGCCGTCGTAGTAACACCGCGGGCTGTTTTGGGTTAGTTAATTAAAAACTATGATAAACTTTGATTTAAAAGTTGTTATTCTGAGAAAATGATTTTTATTATGAACATGAAACTATATCCAAAAATTATGGTTAAACTCAAAGTGGAAGTATGTTTTCTAAAATGGTCATCTAGACGTCGTTCTTTCGACTGAAATGACTACCTTTACAAAAATGACTTGTAACTTATTTTTCTGACAATAAACCTATACTTTTTCTGTTTTGATTCATAAAATAGAGTTCAATATGAAACCATAACAATTTGATTCACTCAAAACGGATTTAAAATGAAGAAGTTATGGGTAAAACAAGATTGGATAGTTTTTCTCATTTTAGCTACGTGAAAATTGGCAACAAATCTATTCCAACCATAACTTAATCAACTTGTATTGTATATTATGTAATCTTGAGATACCATAGATACGTATACAATGTTTCGACCTATCATGTCGACACATCTATATATATTTCGGAACAACCATAGACACTCTATATGTGAATGTTGGAGTTAGCTATACAGGGTTGAGGTTGATTCCAAAATATATATAGTTTGAGTTGTGATCAATACTGAGATACGTATACACTGGGTCGTGGATTGATTCAAGATAATATTTATCGATTTATTTCTGTACATCTAACTGTGGACAACTAGTTGTAGGTTACTAACGAGGACAGCTGACTTAATAAACTTAAAACATCAAAATATATTAAAAGTGTTGTAAATATATTTTGAACATACTTTGATATATATGTATATATTGTTATAGGTTCGTGAATCAACCAGTGGCCAAGTCTTTCTTCCCGACGAAGTAAAAATCTGTGAAAGTGAGTTATAGTCCCACTTTTAAAATCTAATATTTTTGGGATGAGAATACATGCAGGTTTTATAAATGATTTACAAAATAGACACAAGTACGTGAAACTACATTCTATGGTTGAATTATCGAAATTGAATATGCCTCTTTTTATTAAGTCTGGTAATCTAAGAATTAGGGAACAGATACCCTAATTGACGCGAATCCTAAAGATAGATCTACTGGGCCTAACAAACCCCATCCAAAGTACCGGATGCTTTAGTACTTCGAAATTTATATCATATCCGAAGGGTGTCCCGGAATGATGGGGATATTCTTAAATATGCATCTTGTTAATGTCGGTTACCAGGTGTTCATCATATGAATGATTTTTATCTCTATGTATGGGATGTGTATTGAAATATGAAATCTTGTGGTCTATTATTATGATTTGATATATATAGGTTAAACCTATAACTCACCAACATTTTTGTTGACGTTTTAAGCATGTTTATTCTCAGGTGATTATTAAGAGCTTCCGCTGTCGCATACTTAAATAAGGACGAGATTTGGAGTCCATGCTTGTATGATATTGTGTAAAAACTGCATTCAAGAAACTTATTTTGTTGTAACATATTTGTATTGTAAACCATTATGTAATAGTCGTGTGTAAACAGGATATTTTATATTATCATTATTTGATAATCTACGTAAAGCTTTTTAAACCTTTATTGATGAAATAAAGGTTATGGTTTGTTTTAAAAATGAATGCAGTCTTTGAAAAACGTCTCATATAAAGGTCAAAACCTCGCAACGAAATCAATTAATATGGAACGTTTTTAATCAATAAGAACGGGACATTTCAGTTTGTATCAGAGCGTTGGTCTTAGAGAACTAGAATTTTGCATTAGTGTGTCTTATCGAGTTTGTTAGGATGCATTAGTGAGTCTGGACTTCGACCGTGTTTACTTGAAAAATGATTGCTTAACAAATTTTGTTGGAAACTATATATTTTTAACATGTGAATATTATGTGATATATTAATCTCTTAACGCGTTTGATATTATGTGATAGATGTCTACCTCTAGAACAAGTCCCATTGACTCACCTAATAATAATGAAGAGTCAAATGTAAATTGGAATGATTCGTGGACTGATTCACAAGTTCCCGAAGAGGAACCGGAAGAAGAGTCGGAACCGGAAGAAGAATCGGAACCGGAAGAAGAATCGGAACCGGATGAAGAAATAGAACCGGTGGGAGAAATAATAAAACGGTTAAGTAAAAGAAAATCCTCAACCAACCGACCAAGGTTAATTATGGTCAATGGTGTTTCTGCCAAGGAAGCAAAATATTGGGAGGATTACCAATTCTCCGATGAATCGGATTCCGCGAGAATTCCGATGATGTTATAGAAATTACCCCAACTGAATTTAAAAAGGCAAAAGAAAATAATAAGGGAAAGGGCATAAAAATAGAGAAATCTAATTCCAACCCCGATGAACTTTATATGTATCGTCAACCCCCGAAGTCCTTAAGTTGTAACAATGACCCGGGAACCTCTAAACCACCAGGTTTTTCTAAACCAATGTGGAAAACGACGGCTCGTATTAGGGGAACATCATATATCCCTAGAAACTTGGCAAAACGAACCAAAACCGAAGAAGAAGAAACAAGCGAGTCGGAATAAGATAGTTGTATTCGTGTGGTGTAATATATGTAATTTAGTGTGCTTATGCTTTATGATATATGTAAAAATTGCTTGTATTAATAAGTATTTTTTTATGAATCTAACTCTTGTCTATTTTACAGTATAAAAACACAAAATGGATAGACAACCCAATATTTTAAGAGACCTACCCGGAGACATGATTGATGAAATCTTGTCTAGAGTCGGTCAGAATTCTTCGGCACAACTACTTAAGGCGAGATCAGTTTGTAAGACATTCGAAGAACGTTCCAAGAATGCCTTGGTTTATAAAAGGCTTTCGTTCGAAAGATGGGGGATATCACATTGGGAAATCCATAAGTTACGATGTGTTTACTTTGACGCATATATTGCGGGGAACCCAAATGCTATTTTACGCAATGGGTTAAGAAATTATTTTGACTCAATATATCCGAATATTGGACTTCGTGATTTAGAAAAAGCAGCTAACATGCAACATAAAGAAGCATGTTATGCTTACGGATTAGTAATGTTCGCTTCTCACCAAAGTGAGAACAAGAACATCGGGCTACAACTATTAAAAAAAACGTTCCCACAAGTGACGGAGTCGGTAATTGGGGTAAGAAATGAGGTTTTTAGATTGTTACGGGACTGTTGGACATTACGTAACCCTCGTCCCTTTGACGACGTTACAACACGCTGTCTTATCAACGGCCATAACGGTTATGTTCCACAAGACCAAGGATGGGAAGTAATCCTAGTAAAACCAGAATGCATGACTTGTTTCTGGACGTATGAATTATGTGTCTTTATTGCCTTTGCTGAACGACTTGTGTACTAGCTAGAATTATCTTCACAACCATCTTGTATCAAATTTATTATGTGCTATATTTCATGCTATATGTAAAATAAGCGGTATTGTAAGTTTGTAAAATATTGTGTAAAAGTTTGAACGCGAAATATTATTATAATCAGTTTTTCATATAGAATTGTAGTAGTTGAATTGTATATTAGCTACTAAGTATGAACTTAACGGGTAGGTACTACCCGAATTTAAACTTATAAAACGCTAATATGAAGAAAAAGCTTTTATAAATGAGTTCATATTATGCTACGAAATACTATTAACTACTCTTAATATTCTGTATGATTAACTTGTTCCATTTGACTATTTTGAAGGTAATGGCACCGACTACTCGACACACCGTGAATATGAATGAAGAGGAATTCCGTACTTTTCTAGCTTCAAACATAGCTGCAGTACAGGCTGCGCTACATACCAACAATAACCTTGGATCTAGCAGTACAGGAAATCGTGTAGGATGCACCTACAAAGAATTCACTGCCTGCAAACCTTTGGAATTTGATGGAACCGAAGGACCGATCGGATTGAAACGGTGGACCGAGAAGGTCGAATCGGTGTTTGCCATAAGTAAGTGTACTGAAGAGGACAAAGTGAAGTACGCTATGCATACCTTCACAGGTTCTGCGTTAACATGGTGGAATACCTATCTAGAGCAAGTGGGACAAGACGATGCGTACGCACTACCGTGGTCAGCATTCAAGCACTTGATGAATGAGAAGTACCGTCCCAGAACCGAGGTCAATAAGCTCAAGACAGAACTTAGAGGGTTACGAACCCAAGGATTTGATATTACCACGTACGAAAGACGATTCACAGAATTGTGCCTATTGTGTCCGGGAGCATTCGAAGATGAGGAAGAGAAGATCGACGCATTTGTGAAAGGATTACCGGAAAGAATCCAAGAAGATATAAGTTCACACGAGCCCGCCTCCATACAACAGGCATGTAGAATGGCTCACAAACTAGTGAACCAGATTGAAGAAAGAATTAAAGAACAGACTGCTGAAGAGGCCAATGTGAAGCAAGTCAAAAGAAAGTGGGAGGAAAAAACGGTGAAAAGAATCACCAATACAACAACAACAGCAATTACAACAATAAACGCAATAATTATCCCAACAATCGCAACATCAACAAACGGCCCAACAACAACAACAACAACAACAACAACAACAACAACAACAACAACAACAACAACAACAACAACAACAACAACAACAGCAACTACAACCATCATCCCAACAACAATAATAACCGCAACAACAACAACAATCAGAAGCAGCTATGCCAAAGGTGTGAAAAGTATCACTCGGGGTTCTGCACCAAATTTTGCAACAAGTGTAAAAGAAATGGTCATAGCGCGGCGAAGTCTGAGGTCTACAGACCAGGGGTTAATAGAACGAAAGGAACAAATGGTGTCGAAACGAGTAATGGCGGAGCAAGTAGTGTCGGAGCAAGTTATGCCAATGTAGTTTGTTATAAATGTGGAAAACCGGGCCACATTATTAGAAATTGCCCGAACCAGGAGAACACGAATGGACAAGGCCGCGGAAGAGTTTTCAATATTAATGCGGCAGAGGCACAGGAAGACCCGGAGCTTGTTACGGGTACGTTTCTTATTGACAATAAATCTGCTTACGTTTTATTTGATTCGGGTGTGGATAGAAGCTATATGAGTAGAGATTTTTGTGCTAAATTAAGTTGTCCATTGACGCCTTTGGATAGTAAATTTTTACTCGAATTAGCAAATGGTAAATTAATTTCAGCAGATAATATATGTCGGAATCGAGAAATTAAACTGGTTAGCGAAACATTTAAGATTGATTTGATACCAGTAGAGTTAGGGAGTTTTGATGTGATAATCGGTATGGACTGGTTGAAAGAAGTGAAAGCAGAGATCGTTTGTTACAAAAATGCAATTCGCATTATACGAGAAAAAGGAAAACCCTTAATGGTGTACGGAGAAAAGGGCAACACGAAGCTACATCTTATTAGTAATTTGAAGGCACAAAAACTAATAAGAAAAGGTTGCTATGCGGTTCTAGCACACGTCGAGAAAGTACAAACTGAAGAAAAGAGCATCAATGATGTTCCCATTGCAAAAGAATTTCCCGATGTATTTCCGAAAGAATTACCGGGATTACCCCCACATCGATCCGTTGAATTTCAAATAGATCTTGTACCAGGAGCTGCACCAATAGCTCGTGCTCCTTACAGACTCGCACCAAGCGAGATGAAAGAACTGCAAAGCCAATTACAAGAACTTTTAGAGCGTGGTTTCATTCGACCAAGCACATCACCGTGGGGAGCTCCTGTTTTTTTGTCAAGAAGAAAGATGGTACATTCAGGTTGTGTATCGACTACCGAGAGTTGAACAAACTTACCATCAAGAACTGCTACCCACTACCGAGAATCGCCGACTTATTTGATCAACTAAAAGGCTCGTCTGTTTATTCAAAGATTGACTTACGTTCCGGGTATCATCAAATGCGGGTGAAAGAAGATGATATTCCGAAGACTGCTTTCAGAACATGTTACGGTCATTACGAGTTTATGGTCATGCCGTTTGGTTTAACTAATGCACCAGCTGTGTTCATGGACCTTATGAACCGAGTGTGTGGACCATACCTTGACAAGTTTGTCATTGTTTTCATTGATGACATACTTATTTACTCAAAGAATGACCAAGAACACGGTGAACATTTGAGAAAGGTGTTAGAAGTATTGAGGAAGGAAGAATTGTACGCTAAGTTTTCAAAGTGTGCATTTTGGTTGGAAGAAGTTCAATTCCTCGGTCACATAGTGAACAAAGAAGGTATTAAGGTAGATCCGGCAAAGATAGAAACTGTTGAAAAGTGGGAAACCCCAAAAACTCTGAAACACATACGCCAGTTTTTAGGACTAGCTGGTTACTACAGAAGGTTCATCCAAGACTTTTCCAGAATAGCAAAACCCTTGACTGCATTAACGCATACAGGGAAGAAATTTGAATGGAATGATGAACAAGAGAAAGCGTTTCAGTTATTGAATAAAAAGCTAACTACGGCACCTATATTGTCATTGCCTGAAGGGAATGATGATTTTGTGATTTATTGTGACGCATCAAAGCAAGGTCTCGGTTGTGTATTAATGCAACGAACGAAGGTGATTGCTTATGCGTCTAGACAATTGAAGATTCACGAACAAAATTATACGACGCATGATTTGGAATTAGGCGCGGTTGTTTTTGCATTAAAGACTTGGAGGCACTACTTATATGGGGTCAAAAGTATTATATATACCGACCACAAAAGTCTTCAACACCTATTTAATCAGAAACAACTGAATATGAGGCAGCGTAGGTGGATTGAATTATTGAATGATTACGACTTTGAGATTCGTTACCACCCGGGGAAGGCAAATGTGGTAGCCGATGCCTTGAGCAGGAAGGACAGAGAACCCATTCGAGTAAAATCTATGAATATAATGATTCATAATAACCTTACTACTCAAATAAAGGAGGCGCAACAAGGAGTTTTAAAAGAGGGAAATTTAAAGGATGAAATACCCAAAGGATCGGAGAAGCATCTTAATATTCGGGAAGACGGAACCCGGTATAGGGCTGAAAGGATTTGGGTACCAAAATTTGGAGATATGAGAGAAATGGTACTTAGAGAAGCTCATATAACCATATACTCAATACATCCTGGAACGGGGAAGATGTACAAGGATCTCAAGAAACATTTTTGGTGGCCGGGTATGAAAGCCGATGTTGCTAAATACGTAGGAGAATGTTTGACGTGTTCTAAGGTCAAAGCTGAGCATCAGAAACCATCAGGTCTACTTCAACAACCCGAAATCCCAGAATGGAAATGGGAAAACATTACCATGGATTTCATCACTAAATTGCCAAGGACTGCAAGTGGTTTTGATACTATTTGGGTAATAGTTGATCGTCTCACCAAATTAGCACACTTCCTGCCAATAAGAGAAGATGACAAGATGGAGAAGTTAGCACGACTGTATTTGAAGGAAGTCGTCTCCAGACATGGAATACCAATCTCTATTATCTCTGATAGGGATGGCAGATTTATTTCAAGATTCTGGCAGACATTACAGCAAGCATTAGGAACTCGTCTAGACATGAGTACTGCCTATCATCCACAAACTGATGGGCAGAGCGAAAGGACGATACAAACGCTTGAAGACATGCTACGAGCATGTGTTATTGATTTCAGAAACAGTTGGGATCGACATCTACCGTTAGCAGAATTTTCCTACAACAACAGCTACCATTCAAGCATTGAGATGGCGCCGTTTGAAGCACTTTATGGTAGAAAGTGCAGGTCTCCGATTTGTTGGAGTGAAGTGGGGGATAGACAGATTATGGTTCCGGAGATTATAAAAGAAACTACCGAGAAGATCATCCAAATTCAACAACGGTTGAAAACCGCCCAAAGTCGAAAAAAAAGCTACGCTGACATTAAAAGAAAAGATATAGAATTTGAAATTGGAGAGATGGTCATGCTTAAAGTTACACCTTGGAAAGGCATTGTTCGATTTGGTAAACGAGGGAAATTAAATCCAAGGTATATTGGACCATTCAAGATTATTGATCGTGTCGGACCAGTAGCTTACCGACTTGAGTTACCTCAACAACTCGCGGCTGTACATAACACTTTCCACATCTCAAATTTGAAGAAATGTTTTGCTAAAGAAGATCTCACTATTCCGTTAGATGAAATCCAAATCAACGAAAAACTTCAATTCATCGAAGAACCCGTCGAAATAATGGATCGTGAGGTTAAAAGACTTAAGCAAAACAAGATACCAATTGTTAAGGTTCGATGGAATGCTCGTAGAGGACCCGAGTTTACCTGGGAGCGTGAAGATCAGATGAAGAAGAAATACCCGCATCTATTTCCAGAAGATTCGTCAACACCTTCAACAGCTTAAAATTTCGGGACGAAATTTATTTAACGGGTAGGTACTGTAGTGACCCGAACTTTTCCATGTTTATATATATTAATTAAGATTGATATTTACATGATTAAATGTTTCCAACATGTTAAGCAATCAAACTTGTTAAGACTTGATTAATTGAAATATGTTTCATATAGACAATTGACCACCCAAGTTGACCGGTGATTCACGAACGTTAAAACTTGTAAAAACTATATGATGACATATATATGGATATATATATAGTTAACATGATACTATGATAAGTAAACATATCATTAAGTATATTAACAATGAACTACATATGTAAAAACAAGACTACTAACTTAATGATTTTTAAACGAGACATATATGTAACGATTATTGTTGTAAAGACATTTAATGTATATATATCATATTAAGAGATATTCATACATGATAATATCATGATAATATAATAATTTAAAATCTCATTTGATATCATAAACATTGGGTTAACAACATTTAACAAGATCGGTAACCTAAAGGTTTCAAAACAACACTTACATGTAACGACTAACGATGACTTAACGACTCAGTTAAAATGTATATACATGTAGTGTTTTAATATGTATTTATACACTTTTGAAAGACTTAAATACACTTATAAAAATACTTCTACTTAACAAAAATGCTTACAATTACATCCTCGTTCAGTTTCATCAACAATTATACTCGTATGCACCCGTATTTGTACTCGTACAATACACAGCTTTTAGATGTATGTACTATTGGTATATACACTCCAATGATCAGCTCTTAGCAGCCCATGTGAGTCACCTAACACATGTGGGAACAATCATTTGGCAACTAGCATGAAATATCTCATAAAATTACAAAAATATGAGTAATCATTCATGACTTATTTACATGAAAACAAAATTACATATCCTTTATATGTAATCCATACACCAACGACCAAAAACACCTACAAACACTTTCATTCTTCAATTTTCTTCATCTAATTGATCTCTCTCAAGTTCTATCTTCAAGTTCTAAGTGTTCTTCATAAATTCTACAAGTTCTAGTTACATAAAATCAAGAATACTTTCAAGTTTGCTAGCTCACTTCCAATCTTGTAAGGTGATCATCTAACCTCAAGAAATCTTTGTTTCTTACATTAGGTTATCATTCTAATACAAGGTAATAATCATATTCAAACTTTGGTTCAATTTCTATAACTATAACAATCTTATTTCAAGTGATGATCTTACTTGAACTTGTTTTCGTGTCATGATTCTGCTTCAAGAACTTCGAGCCATCCAAGGATCCGTTGAAGCTAGATCCATTTTTCTCTTTTCCAGTAGGTTTATCCAAGGAACTTAAGGTAGTAATGATGTTCATAACATCATTCAATTCATACATATAAAGCTATCTTATTCGAAGGTTTAAACTTGTAATCACTAGAACATAGTTTAGTTAATTCTAAACTTGTTCGCAAACAAAAGTTAATCCTTCTAACTTGACTTTTAAAATCAACTAAACATATGTTCTATATCTATATGATATGCTAACTTAATGATTTAAAACCTGGAAACACGAAAAACACCGTAAAACCGGATTTACGCCGTCGTAGTAACACCACGGGCTGTTTTGGGTTAGTTAATTAAAAACTATGATAAACTTTGATTTAAAAGTTGTTATTTTGAGAAAATGATTTTTATTATGAACATAAAACTATATCCAAAAATTATGGTTAAACTCAAAGTGGAAGTATGTTTTCTAAAATGGTCATCTAGACGTCGTTCTTTCGAATGAAATGACTACCTTTACAAAAATGACTTGTAACTTATTTTTCCGACTATAAACCTATACTTTTTCTGTTTAGATTCATAAAATAGAGTTCAATATGAAACCATAGAAATTTGATTCACTCAAAATGGATTTAAAATGAAGAAGTTATGGGTAAAACAAGATTGGATAATTTTTCTCATTTTAGCTACGTGAAAATTGGTAACAAATCTATTCCAACCATAACTTAATCAACTTGTATTGTATATTATGTAATCTTGAGATACCATAGACACGTATACAATGTTTTGACCTATCATGTCGACACAACTATATATATTTCGGAACAACCATAGACACTCTATATGTGAATGTTGGAGTTAGCTATACAGGGTTGAGGTTGATTCCAAAATATATATAGTTTGAGTTGTGATCAATACTGAGATACGTATACACTGGGTCGTGGATTGATTCAAGATAATATTTATCGATTTATTTCTGTACATCTAACTGTGGACAACTAGTTGTAGATTACTAACGAGGACAGCTGACTTAATAAACTTAAAACATCAAAATATATTAAAAGTGTTGTAAATATATTTTGAACATACTTTGATATATATGTATATATTGTTATAGGTTCGTGAATCAACCAGTGGCCAAGTCTCACTTCCCGACGAAGTAAAAATCTGTGAAAGTGAGTTATAGTCCCACTTTTAAAATCTAATATTTTTGGGATGAGAATACATGAAGGTTTTATAAATGATTTACAAAATAGACACAAGTACGTGAAACTACATTCTATGGTTGAATTATCGAAATCGAATATGCCCCTTTTTATTAAGTCTGGTAATCTAAGAATTAGGGAACAGACACCCTAATTGACGCGAATCCTAAAGATAGATCTACTGGGCCTAACAAACCCCATCCAAAGTACCGGATGCTTTAGTACTTCGAAATTTATATCATATTCGAAGGGTGTCCCGGAATGATGGGGATATTCTTAAATATGCATCTTGTTAATGTCGGTTACCAGGTGTTCACCATATGAATGATTTTTATCTCTATGTATGGGATGTGTATTGAAATATGAAATCTTGTGGTCTATTATTATGATTTGATATATATAGGTTAAACCTATAACTCACCAACATTTTTGTTGACGTTTTAAGCATGTTTATTCTCAGGTGATTATTAAGAGCTTCCGCTGTCGCATACTTAAATAAGGACGAGATTTGGAGTCCATGCTTGTATGATATTATGTAAAAACTACATTCAAGAAACTTATTTTGTTGTAACATATTTGTATTGTAAACCATTATGTAATGGTCGTGTGTAAACAGGATATTTTAGATTATCATTATTTGATAATCTACGTAAAGCTTTTTAAACCTTTATTGATGAAATAAAGGTTATGGTTTGTTTTAAAAATGAATGCAGTCTTTGAAAAACGTCTCATATAGAGGTCAAAACCTCGCAACGAAATCAATTAATATGGAACGTTTTTAATCAATAAGAACGGGACATTTCATTCATCCATATGGATTTGGAGCAATCGTCATAGTTGGTATCAGAGCGTTGGTCCTAGCGAACCAGGTCTTGCATGAGTGTGTCTAACTGATAGTTGTTAAGATGCATTAGTAAGTCTGGACTTCGACCGTGTCTGCATGTCAAAAGTTTTGCTTATCATTTCTTGTCGGAAATTACCTGCTTATCATTCCTAGTCTAGACACGTTTTACTGCATTGATTGCATGAATAGTGTATAGACAAAATTCATATCTTAGCGTATCTGTTACTGTAAACTTTTCCTGACATCTTCCGAAAATTTCTCTGTGATTTATGGAATTTGGTATTATATATACATATGTAAATTATGTATTGAAGAATACCAAACTAAATTCTATAATCTAATTCATATCAAAAATCATCTCCCTAATTATACAAGGTGGATCCCGTAACAAGTTCAAATTCCTTAAACTCTGACAGCTATTCCGATATGGATATTCACCTGAATTCCGAAGACAGTGTAACCAGAATGGATCAACCAATTAGCCATCATCTATTCTGGATGAATTGGGGATGAGTTCGTAGCCTACTTAATTATTGGAGACAAGAAGAAGGCGATCCCTTCCATCCACCACATTGCCCTCTTGGTGAAGAACCTGAAGCACTTACCAGCGAACCTGTTCGTAAAACCATTTTCTCTCTCATCTCCAGAATATCTCATCATGATCATATACTCTCTCAAATTCTGGATCTTATTCATCCGCTCGTCCGAAACGCCAATCATCCCGATGTAGTAGAAGAAGTCAACGAGCTTCGCGCTCGGGTAGTGGCTTTGGAGAATATGGTGCAAAGGTTACAAGCACCAGTAGAATCACCGGCATCAATAGTACCACCGACAACAACACCAACAGTATCATTACCACCACCAACAACATCCGCACCACAAGCCTCAACATCACAATATGTACCTTGAACATCAACGTCATATGCATCATAGTTACCAATAAATACCAGCAACAATAACCGATGAAGTATTAACTCATTTCCCCTGAAGAAATTTTATGTATATTTAATATATATGAAATTTGAAATCAAAATAAATCTTTTCGTACTAAGCTATTACGCGTGAATCTTAACTGGTAGGTACTACTCGGTTAGTTCATATTACTAATATGCAATGATGTACATCCTTCCTTAACAACTTAACCATTGTTAACTACAATCTCTGTTTCAACTTAATGAATTCCATTTCATAATAAACCAAGTGTATTATTCAATTACATAATTGATTTTACATTTTCACTTTCGATGTACTCGAAACTTTCCAGAAAACATCATTTGTGCCTTGTAAGGTTCACAAAAATTCCACGAGCACCAACATCCTTCACCGAGGAATATCAATAAGAATAAATAATGAAGTGTTGATTTCATTAGTGAAAAACTCCGCAAAGATTATGTAATCTTTAATGTTTTAGAGATTAATCATTTCTAAGTCAAGCTGAAAATCAATTGAGCTTAATATGATATTAACTCATTAAATCCGTATTACATCTGAAGAAATATACATACACATATTTTCATAAAGACTGTAATGAAAATTCTTTTGTACAAAATATTACTTGTGAAATCTTTAACGGGTAGGTAATTCCCGGGAAATATATAAGTTCACAATTAATATGTTATACTGTACATTCTTCAACTTTGATTCAAAAATTATTAACTATGCTCACAACGATATACAATCGTTTCCATACAAATTCAATTACATATTCTGATATTGACGGATCAGAATCCAAGTCAAGATTTAACGGGTGACATCATTCTTAGATCTCTATATCTTTTAAAGCTATACTTTGACTTCAAAAATGTGAAAGATCCTTTAGCATTATTATTACTGAAAATAATATTGCAATCCCTTTTCAAAGTATCCAGTTTTACCACACTTTCAACCAGTCAACTTCGACTTTTCAGATTAGCCTTATTATAACCTTGATATATACGTTTTTGTTACTGGGGAACCTTTCATGTTCCACCACATTAGCAGTAAATTTACCAACAACTTCATTGATCTTTGACCTTCCGAAAAATCCTTATACTCATTGAAACCGTATCATGTACTCATCCACATCTTGTAACGGCAATTGACATACCAACTATCGGGAATTAGCAATCAGTATTTTGAAATCTTGTAGCACGTCTACGCCAACAGTTATATGTGTACATATAACGTCTACATCCTGGACTTACATACTTCGAATGTGAAGTTTCCGAAAAACACCCCAAACTACGAAACTAGTTCTTCAAATTTTGGAAAAATGCTGATGAAGCAGCAAAAACTGTAAACGAACTTAACAGTCAAAAGTTTGATGATAAAGCTGAGAAAAAAAGAAGGTCAAAGATTGAGTAAAAAAGAAGGTCAAAAATTGAGTAAAAAAGAAGGTCAAAGTATGGTGGTAAAGCTGAGAAAAAAAGAAGGTTTGGAACTGAAAAACGGATTGAGTAAAGTATGAAAGAGGCTGTGGATAAATCACAAAGACTGAACCTGCCTTCAAAGAATCCAAATGACTCAGTGACTGCTAAAACCATTAATAAGAACCTTACTTCTTATTCTAAACCTTCACAGACAGATTTTCCGCATCATCCTCTGATATTAGAAATTCTAAGATATCATCGTATCTTTCATTATAAATATCCTCGATATTTCTGAAGATATTTTTTTTTATAACCATTCTTATCTGAAATCATTCATCTTTTTGCGATATATGTGTTACATCATAAAAGAAACTATTTTAGTTTCTAAAATCTGAAAAATTCAAAAAATAGATGTTTTGAAGTAATGTTGGGAATTGAAGCATTAGTTAGTATAATATAATGATACTTGATCAACGTGATTATATTACAGTAAGTCATGCTGAGTTTCTAATAGAACGTGATAAAGGTTCACAGATCATACCCTCATCATGAACCATGTTACATAACTCTTTCATTCTATTTAACCTCTAAACATATCAAGAAAATATTTTTCTTGATGATTCGGTCTTTTTCGGATATTCTGGTAATTTGACAAGTCAGATTGTGCCATTACCGTTTCTTTCTTAGAACATTAACTATGTTCATTTCAAAATTCATACCTATGAATTTTGGACTATTATTCGCTTGACTTAAAGTCGGGAAGAGTAAACGAAATCATGAAGCTCCGAAATATAATGGAAAATATAAAGCCCAAAAACAATCCTGAAATTACAAACTGTGTATATCGATGCGTATAGCAATATAAAGACACGGGAGAATGAAAAACACTATAACCCCAAGGTAATAGTAGAAGAAAATAACCTCCTCTGGTGGTAGATGAAAAAGAAGAATGAAGGATACTGTGATGACCCGGGAATTTCCGACTAAATTTAAACTTTAATCTTTATATGATTCCAACACGATAAGAAAAATCTGTAATGTTGAGTCTCGAAAGTTTTGAAATCTATATTCATGTAATCAATTACCCTTTGACTATTCCCAATGATTCACGAACAATTATTAGTAAATAAATATGTACAGGTGTATACATATATAACTGTAGGTATTTACATAATAATTGAAAATAATAAAATATAAACAATAAAATCAAAAATATGTAAAGCATGATATCCAATAATTAAGCTCTTATTATATTGAATCTAGGTATATATATATATATATATATATATATATATATATATATATATATATATATATATATATATATATATATATATATATATATATTTATATATATATGATCTATGTACAAAAATCAATAAACTATATATATTGTATTAAATATTCGAATATGATATATGAATATTACATGTTAATATATTAAATGTAATTACAAGTTAAAATATAGTTATTACATTATTAAATGTTACTTTCATTATTATCAAAATAAATGGCAATATTAATACAATTATGATATAAATATGAAATTTGTTATGTACAAACTATTTTAGAACTATTAGTATTAATACTGATTTAAAAATGTATATAATCTATAAATATAAATTTTATTGTTATAGTATTATTAATACAAATATGATTATGATCATTAGTATTATTATAATTAGTATTATTATTATTACTATTATATCAGGGTTATAAAAAAAATATATTAATTGTATTTTTATTTGAAATATAACTTATCATACTTATTAATGATATTATTATTATTTTATTTTTAACATTTATTATTATTAATATTAGCATTCTTATTATTATAAATAATATTATTATCATTAATATGGTGATAATTATTAATATTAACTAGATTTAAATTATATATAACTATAACTATATATATAATATATAATTACATATTTAGAGATAATCAGATTCATATATAATCAAATATAGATATATATATATATATATATATATATATATATATATATATATATATATATATATATATATATGAGATTATACATACAAGAATTTAAAGATATATATATTCTGTTGTAAATCACTTTCTAGCTGTAGTTACTTTAATTTTTCATGTGTCTGAAAACTCGTACCAATTGATTCTCAAATAATCAAACACGGACAAATTTAGTTAGAGGTCGGTTTCCACTTTTATTTTTTTTATTTTTATTCTGACAACTTTATATTAATCGAGACAATTCAAGCTAGAAGACAATTGTTAAACGAATTCTTTTGATTATAATAACGCCATTGAACCTTTATGTAACTCTCTATTAGTACAATTCAGAAGAAGAAAGCAGAAATCAATTGAAAATTCAAAAAAAAAAAAAAACAGTCAAACTGCTCTGTATTTTTCTTTCCAATCGAAATGATTTTGTAAACATTTTCAAAATGTGATAATGTGGTCTTGTTAGGAATGTTTTAAAGGATCTTTCTGCAAAGTTTCGATTATCAATTCGCGAAAACAAAGAGTAATTTTTGAGTCAAAGTTCTAGTTCAAAAAGTCAAACCATCGTGTTCTTGGGGAAATTCGAAGTCAAGTTTATGTAATTGTTTCAATTGAGTGTGAAGAAAGATTATATGAACCATTTGGAAATTAGTTCGTATTGTAATATTTGTCTAACAAGCTTTAAAAATTGAAATCACAATTTATGTTCTTGATAAATAACACGACGGCAGTAGCAGAGCAGGGGATTTATTTTTTCTATTTTAATCGCTTCTGTAAGTATAAGTAACCATAAACGATGTTTTGTGTTCCAAATATAATTTATAAATCGAGTCGGTAATTAGCTGAGTGGTTATATGGCTTTGGTCGATTTTGAAGATGAAGGAGGAGATGATACGAGTATATGGGTTTTAAATAAATAAAACGGATCTAAAATAGAAAACAGGCGATGGAGCCATGGTCTTGAGTGTTAGCGGGTGTGCGAGAGCACGTGAGTTCGAAACCGGGCAGCGGCTATTCTTTTTAAGATGCCTCTTCAAAGGTTGTGAATCTTTATAATTAATATTATCATTATTATTATTATTAATAGTAAAGTTATTATTATTATTTATTGTTAGTATTACATTTATCATTATTGTTATCATTATTATTATCATGAAGTATGAAGTATTAGAAGTATTATTAATAATTAGTATTATTAATAATTAGTATTATTATTAAATGTAATTAGTATTACCATTATCTTAAATATTATCATTAACTTAGTTAACATTAATAGAATAAATAATATTATTATTATGATTATGATTGTTATTATTAGTATTCTTATCATTAACATAAGTATCATTTTATTATTAGAACTACTATTAATATTATTAATTATTATTTTTATTATTGTTATTTTTATTATTATCATTAGTTATAGACTTATAGTTATTATTATTATCACATGTATTATAATTATTATTAGTATTAATGTTAAAATAAGTATTGGTTATCATTATTATGATTAAGATATTATTATTATTATTATTATTAAGTATCTGAATTATTATTATTAAGCATTATAAATATTACTTATTATTGTTACTACTGTTAACATATGTAGTAATTACCAACTATTATTATCGTTAACATAACCCTAGTTACAATTATAATAATAATTATTATTGTTACTACTAATAATATTATTACCAATATAAGTATTAATATTATATAATATGATTATTAATATTATCTTTATTAATCTCAAAAACTATCACTTTTAAGCAAATAAATATTTTGTACATAAAATATATTTATTATATATACTACACTTATATTAAAACTTTACATAACTATAAATATATAAAACCTACTAAAATTATTTATATAAACACTTACAACAACAAATTATCGATTTTTAAATATAATATCAAACAAGTACGTATATCAAAATATTAATATAACTATAAAAATATTAACCACTTGAATGAACATACAAATTAAAAATATATATTATTAATATAAAAATAATGTAATTAATAAATTTATATATATATTCATTCGAATACGATTATATGTATTAATGAATATACAAATGATTTAGGTTCGTGAATCCGAGGCCAACCCTATACTTGTTCAATGTCGTCGTATGTATTTTTACTACAAAATACATTAGGTGAGTTTCATTTGATCCCTTTTACTCTTTACATTTTTAGGCTGAGAATACATGCAAATGCTTTATTAACTGTTTTACAATATTTATATGCGTGAGTTTCATTTGATCCCTTTTACTCTTTACATTTTTAGGCTGAGAATACATGCAAATGCTTTATTAACTGTTTTACAATATTTATATGCGTGAGTTTCATTTGCTCCCTTTTTAAATGCTTTTGCAATATATATTTTTGGGACTGAGAATGCATGCGCTTTTATAAATGTTTTACGAAATAGACACAAGTAATCGAAACTACATTATATGGTTGAATGATCGAAATAGAATATGCCCCTTTTTATTAAGTCTGGTAATCTAAGAATTAGGGAACATACACCCTAATTGACGCGAACTCTAAAGATAGATCTATCGGGCCCAACAAGCCCCATCCAAAGTACCGGATGCTTTAGTACTTCGAAATTTATATCATGTCCGATGGAGGATCCCGGAATGATGGGGATATTCTTATATACATATTGTGAATGTCGGTTACCAGGTGTTCAATCCATATGAATGATTTTGTCTCCATGTGTGGGACGTATATTTATGAGAAATGAAAATCTTGTGGTCTATTAAAATGATGGAAATGATTATTTATGTTAAACTAATGAACTCACCAACCTTTTGGTTGACACTTGAAAGCATGTTTATTCTCAGGTATGAAAGAAGTCTTTCGCTGTGCAATTGCTCATTTAAAAGATATTACTTGGAGTCATTCATGACATATTTCAAAAGACGTTGCATTCGAGTCGTCGGGTTCATCAAGATTATTATTTAGTCAATTATAGTTGAATATATTATGAAATGATTTGCATGTCATCAATTTTCGATATAAAGCAAGTTGTCTTTTAAAAACGAATGCAATGTTTGTAAAATGTATCATATAGAGGTCAAGTACCTCGCGATGTAACCAACTATTGTGAATCGTTTGTAATCGATATGGACTTTGTCCGGATGGATTAGGACGGGTCCTTTCAGTTGGTATCAGAGCGGTGGTCTTAGTGAACCGGGTCTGCATTAGTGTGTCTAACTGATAAGTCGTTAGGATGCATTAGTGAGTCTGGACTTTGACCGTGTCTGCATGTCAAAAGTTTTGCTTATCATTTTGTGTCGAAAATTTCCTACTTATCATTCTTAGAGAATCACTTGCTTATCATCCTTAGTCTAGACACATCTTATTGTATTAATTGCATGATTAGTGTATAGACAAAAATTTATATCTTAGCATATCTGCTAATTCATATCTTAGCGTACCTGTTATTGTTACCGATGCCTGACAGCTTCCGTAGATTCCTCCGTAACTTATGGGATTTTAGTATTATATATGCATATATAAATTATGTACTGCAGGGTACTAATCTATATCCTATAATCTACTTCTTATCGAAAATCCTTCATCTGATCGTACGGGATGAATCCCTAAACCAGTTCGAGTCCCTCAGATTCCGATAGCTATTTCGATAGTTATTCCGACAGCTATTCCGACATAGATGTTCACCTAAGCTCCAAAAACAGCGTCATCGGCATAAATCAACCAATCAGCCATTATCAATTCATCTGATGGGTTCGTAGTTGACTTAATTAATGGAAACGCACAGAAGGCAATCCCTTCTACCAACCGAATTCACCTCTTGACAATGAACCTGAAGCATTTACCGGCGAACCTGTTCGAGACACCATTTTCAGTCTCATTTCCGGGGTAACTTGACAAGATTATATTCTATCCATAATTCTGAACTTTATTCATCCACTCGTTCTGACCGACAATCATCCTGGAGTAATAAGTCAACAAACTTCGCACTCGAATAATCAATTCGGAGAATATGGTGCAAAATGTACCAGCTTCAGCAACATCACCGGCACAAACAGTACAATCAATAACAGCACCAGTACCATCAACAATCCATGCTTCAATATCATCATCTGTACTTTGAGTATGATCTTCGTTCGACATGTCGAATATGTAATCTCTAAAGTTTTAAAGATTATTTATTCTAGTTCCAACCGAAAAGCAAATGAGTTTAATATTATATTAACTCATTAAATCCATGAATACATCTGAAGAAAATATATATGTATATATGTTTTCATAAAGATTGTAATTAAAAATTCTCTTGTACAAACTGTTAATGGTGAAAATATTTTAACGGGTAGGTAATACCCGAGGACTATTTAAATTTCACATTAATAAGTTACATTGTACGTTCTTCGAATCTGTTTCAACAGTCATATACTATCCTACTTACATCCACCGATATACAAATCCGTTCACCACAGAATAACCATATTCATCCAAATACATATTTGGATTTTGACCTATCAGAATCCAACAAGTGGCATAATGAAGAAATAATGGACACAATAAAAATTGATTAGAAACAGATTAATTAACAATATGAAATTCTATTAAGAATCCACGCTAACAAAATCCTAGCTAACTGTTCCTAGCTAACTGTTAATTCCGTATTACCATTTAATTATCGCAATTTATTTATCGCAATTTACATTCTCGCATTTTTATTTATCGTCATTTAATTTCTGTTATTTAATTTACGCACTTTATTTATCGTCATTTAATTTCTGTTATTTATTTTATGCACTTTAAATATCGGGACACGTATACAAGGTTTTGACATATCATATATATATTATTTGGAATCACCATAGACACTCTATATGCAGTAATGATCGAGTTCTCTATACAGGGTTGAGGTTGATTCTCAAATAATATATATACTTTGAGTTGTGATCGAGTCTGAGACATGTACACGGATCACGATATTTATTAATCAATTCGAATATTATATATTAAACTATATATGAATTACTGGACTGTTACTGTGGAATATCAACTGTGGACTACCAACACTGGACAATTAAAATGAATTAAAATATTGATTATAACATATGAAACTAAACAATTCTTCAAGTTTGCCACTTGATTTCATTTTAAACCCCATTCGTATCATCAAAATTACAATCTGCGTTCAAACCTTTCATGATTCTTGAAAACACCTCAATCGATAGGATGAATCAACCGCACTTCATCTACGGGAGAAAAGATTGATGCATTTAGTTATGCATCTGAAAAACTCCCGGAAACTGAGTAAACGTTTAACACATAGTTGTGTTAATTCCTTTAGTGTTATTATTACCCAAAATAACTTGGTAATTCCTTTCAAAGTAGCAAATTTTGTCACAGCTCCAGCAAATCAACTTCGACTTTTCGTTCGAAACAACCTTTTTATCACCGTGATTTATATGTATGCTCTTTTATTATTACCGGGGAACCTTTTATATTCCACCATATTACCGTCAGCGTTTAATCATCTAAAAACACAATTCTCTTGAAATCACCTCAGATCGATAACCAATGATTCAGATATGGTAGCAGTAAATGTAGAAGAATCGGCAAGCAGTACTTTGAAAACTCACAGCATATCTACATCAACAGTTATATGTATAACGTTTATCTCTTAGAATAATAATCTTTCATTCTGAAATTCTAAAAAGCACCCAGTCTGCGAACCAATACTCTGAATTTTGAAAAGTTGAATGAAGCAACAAAAACTGTAAACGACCCTAATCATCGGAAGTTTGATGATAAAGAATAGAATGTTAGAAAAGATCAGAAACGTTGGAACTGGAAAACGGATAGAGTTAACCATGAAGGAGACCAAGGACAAATACAAGGACCATACCCTATATTCAAAGAATCCAGATAATTCTGGATCCGTTGAAATCTTTAGAAAATATTTTGCTCCGAAGTCATGTTAAAATCTTGCGGAAAATCTTTATCCATCAATCATCGAACTTAGAAATTCTAAAATATCATCATCAATATCTTCGATATTTATGAGGATATTTTCATAAATATTCTCGTCCGAAATTATATACCTCCTCGTGCTTCCTGTGTATCATTATATTAGAAACATTCAATAGAAAATTTAGTACCGAAAAGCAGATTATGTGAAACTATGAAGAAAGCCGTGGACAAATCACAAAGAATAAGTTTGACTTCAAAGAATTCAAATGATTCAATGTCTGCTAAAGTCTTTAGTGAATATCTTGCTCCTTACTCTAAACCCTTGCAGACAATAGTTCTATCATCCTCTGATCTTAGATATTCCGAGATATTATCGTATCTTTCATTATAAATATCCTCCATATTTCTGAAGATATTTTTATAACTATTCTTATCTGAAATCATTAATCTCTTCGTGCTATCAGTATCACATCATATAGAAACTGTTATTTTCTATATTCTGTAAAAATTTCGAGCTTAAAATATGAATGTTATTGAAGTAATGTTGGGAACTGATGCAGGAGTTAGTATAATATAATGACACTTGATCAACGTGGTTATATTACAGTAAGTCATGCTGAGTTTCTACTGGGACGTGATGATTCACAGATCCTAACGTCATCACGTGCAGTGTTACATAACTTTTTCATTCAAATTAACTTCTAAATATATCAATAAAATATATTCTTGATAGTTCTATTCTCAGTGATTCTGATAATTTGACAAATCAAATCGTGCCATTACGATTTCTTTTTTTAGGACATTAACAATGTTCATTCTGAAGTTTATATCTGCGAATTCTGAACCATTACAAGCGGTGTTTAATCGCAAGAAGAAGAAACGAAGGGACAAAGCTCCAAAATATAAGAGAAAATATAAAGCCCAATAACAACACGGAGGTTACAAACCGTGGATATTATACGAATAACAATATAAAGACATAGAATAATTAAGAATAGTATTACCCCAAGGTAATAGTAGGAGTAAACAGATTCTACTGGTGGAAGATTGGAAAGAAGGATGACAGAAATGATGATTAAGAAAACATCAAGGATTAGAACGAGATTAAGCATTTCACAATTTTTTTGGATGTATGGACACTAGAAAGAAAGTATAGGAATGGTGAAAATAATGAAACGGAAGAGTTTGATTTATAATGGAAAAATCAGACAGAGTAATCGAGGCAGATCACGGTATTTAATTATAGAGATCTTAATTTTCTTATTCGCCGCAGAATCAAATCTTTTAGATTTTGAAGATTTTTCTTTAAATCCCTCGAATTCCGGAATTCAACCAAGAAAACGTCAAAAGTTAAGACGCACATTATTTTCTAAATTTAACCCTGACCACGTCAAAAGCTAAGGCGAATCTAATTTTCCTCATTTCAATCTTTTGTGATAGCTTTATTCGTGCTCTTCGAATAATCGAATTATTTTATCTATATTATTCAATAATGATAAAACTCTATTTATCAGCTCATACTCGTCAGGGAAACATATTTATTGTCAGCCATGATGACCTCACTCAAATTTCGGGACGAAATTTCTTTAACGGGTAGGTACTGTGATGACCCGGGAATTTCTGACTAAATTTAAACTTTAATCTTTATATGATTCCGACACGATAAGAAAAATCTGTAATGTTGAGTCTCGAAAGTTTTGAAATCTATATTCATGTAATCAATTACCCTTTGACTATTCCCAACGATTCACGAACAATTATTAGTAAATAAATATGTACAGGTGTATACATATATAACTGTAGGTATTTACATAACAATTGAAAATAATAAAATATAAATAATAAAATCAAAAATATGTAAAGCATGATATCAAATAATTAAGCTCTTATTATATTAAATCTAGGTATATATATATATATATATATATATATATATATATATATATATATATATATATATATATATATATATATATATATATATATATATATATATATATATATATATATATTTATATATATATGATCTATGTACAAAAATCAATAAACTATATATATTGTATTAAATATTTGAATATGATATATGAATATTACATGTTAATATATTAAATGTAATTACAAGTTAAAATATAGTTATTACATTATTAAATGTTACTTTCATTATTATCAAAATAAATGGCAATATTAATACAATTATGATACAAATATGAAATTTGTTATGTACAAACTATTTTAGAACTATTAGTATTAATACTGATATAAAAATGTATATAATCTATAAATATAAATTTTATTGTTATAGTATTATTAATACAAATATGATTATGATCATTAGTATTATTATAATTAGTATTATTATTATTACTATTATATCAGGGTTATAAAAAAATATATATATATATATTAATTGTATTTTTATTTGAAATATAACTTATCATACTTATTAATGATATTATTATTATTTTATTTTTAACATTTATTATTATTAATATTAGCATTCTTATTATTATAAATAATATTATTATCATTAATATGGTGATAATTATTAATATTAACTAGATTTAAATTATATATAACTATAACTATATATATAATATATAATTACATATATAGAGATAATCAGATTCATATATAATCAAATATAGATATATAAATAAATAAATAATATATATATATATATATATATATATATATATATATATATATATATATATATATATATATATATATATATATATATATATATATATATATATATATATATATATATGAGATTATACATACAAGAATTTAAAGGATATATATATTCTGTTGTAAATCACTTTCCAGCTGTAGTTACTTTAATTTTTCCTGTGTCTGAAAGCTCGTACCAATTGATTCTCAAATAATCAAACACGGACAAATTTAGTTAGAGGTCGGTTTCCACTTTTATTCTTTTTTATTTTTATTCTGACAACTTTATATTAATCGAGACAATTCAAGCTAGAAGACAATTTTTAAACGAATTCTTTTGATTATAATAACGCCATTGAACCTTTATGTAACTCTCTATTAGTACAATTCAGAAGAAGAACGCAGAAATCAATTGAAAATTCATAAAAAAAAAAAAACAGTCAAACTGCTCTGTATTTTTTTTTCCAATCGAAATGATTTTGTAAACATTTTCAAAATGTGATAATGTGGTCTTGTTAGGAATGTTTTAAAGGATCTTTCTGCAAAGTTTCGATTATCAATTCGCGAAAACAAAGAGTAATTTTTGAGTCAAAGTTCTAGTTCAAAAAGTCAAACCATCGTGTTCTTGGGGAAATTCGAAGTCAAGTTTATGTAATTGTTTCAATTGAGTGTACAGAAAGATTATATGAACCATTTGGAAATTAGTTCGTGTTGTAATATTTGTCTAACAAGCTTTAAAAATTGAAATCACAATTTATGTTCTTGATAAATAACACGACGGCAGTAGCAGAGCAGGGGATTTATTTTTTCTGTTTTAATCGCTTCTGTAAGTATAAGTAACCATAAACGATGTTTTGTCTTCCAAATCTAATTTATAAATCGAGTCGGTAATTAGCTGAGTGGTTATATGGCTTTGGTCGATTTTGAAGATGAAGGAGGAGATGATACGAGTATATGGGTTTTAAATAAATAAAACGGATCTAAAATAGAAAACAGGCGATGGAGCCATGGTCTTGAGTGTTAGCGGGTGTGCGAGAGGTCGTGAGTTCGAAACCGGGCAGCGGCTATTCTTTTTAAGATGCCTCTTCAAAGGTTGTGAATCTTTATAATTAATATTATCATTATTATTATTATTAATAGTAATGTTATTATTATTATTTATTGTTAGTATTACATTTATCATTATTGTTATCATTATTATTATCATGAAGTATGAAGTATTAGAAGTATTATTAATAATTAGTATTATTAATAATTAGTATTATTATTAAATGTAATTAGTATTACCATTATCTTAAATATTATCATTAACTTAGTTAACATTAATAGAATAAATAATATTATTATTATGATTATGATTGTTATTATTAGTATTCTTATCATTAACATAAGTATCATTTTATTATTAGAACTACTATTAATATTATTAATTATTATTTTTATTATTGTTATTTGTATTATTATCATTAGTTATAGACTTATAGTTATTATTATTATCACATGTATTATAATTATTATTAATATTAATGTTAAAATAAGTATTGGTTATCATTATTATGATTAAGATATTATTATTATTATTAAGTATCTGAATTATTATTATTAAGCATTATGAATATTACTTATTATTGTTACTACTGTTAACATAAGTAGTAATTACCAACTATTATTATCGTTAACATAACCCTAGTTACAATTATAATAATTATTATTATTGTTACTACTAATAATATTATTATCAATATAAGTATTAATATTATATAATATGATTATTAATATTATCTTTATTAATCTCAAAAACTATCACTTTTAAGCAAATAAATATTTTGTACATAAAATATATTTATTATATATACTACACTTATATTAAAACTTCACATAACTATAAATATATAAAACCTACTAAAATTATTTATATAAACACTTACAACAACAAATTATTGATTTTTAAATATAATATCAAACAAGTACGTATATCAAAATATTAATATAACTATAAAAATATTAACCACTTGAATGAACATACAAATTAAAAATATATATTATTAATATAAAAATAATGTAATTAATAAATTTATATATATATTCATTCGAATACGATTATATGTATTAATGAATATACAAATGATTTAGGTTCGTGAATCCGAGGCCAACCCTATACTTGTTCAATGTCGTCGTATGTATTTTTACTACAAAATACATTAGGTGAGTTTCATTTGATCCCTTTTACTCTTTACATTTTTAGGTTGAGAATACATGCAAATGCTTTATTAACTGTTTTACAATATTTATATGCGTGAGTTTCATTTGATCCCTTTTTCTCTTTACATTTTTAGGCTGAGAATACATGCAAATGCTTTATTAACTGTTTTACAATATTTATATGCGTGAGTTTCATTTGCTCCCTTTTTAAATGCTTTTGTAATATATATTTTTGGGACTGAGAATGCATGCGCTTTTATAAATGTTTTGCGAAATAGACATAAGTAATCGAAACTACATTATATGGTTGAATGATCGAAATCGAATATGCCCCTTTTTATTAAGTCTGGTAATCTAAGAATTAGGGAACAAACACCCTAATTGACGCGAACTCTAAAGATAGATCTATCGGGCCCAACAAGCCCCATCCAAAGTACCGGATGCTTTAGTACTTCGAAATTTATATCATGTCCGATGGAGGATCCCGGAATGATGGGGATATTCTTATATACATATTGTGAATGTCGGTTACCAGGTGTTCAATCCATATGAATGATTTTGTCTCCATGTGTGGGACGTATATTTATGAGAAATGAAAATCTTGTGGTCTATTAAAATGATGGAAATGATTATTTATGTTAAACTAATGAACTCACCAACCTTTTGGTTGACACTTGAAAGCATGTTTATTCTTAGGTATGAAAGAAGTCTTCTGCTATGCAATTGCTCATTTAAAAGATATTACTTGGAGTCATTCATGACATATTTCAAAAAACGTTGCATTCGAGTCGTCGGGTTCATCAAGATTATTATTTAGTCAATTATAGTTGAATATATTATGAAATGATTTGCATGTCATCAATTTTCGATATAAAGCAAGTTGTCTTTTAAAAACGAATGCAATGTTTGTAAAATGTATCATATAGAGGTCAAGTACCTCGCGATGTAACCAACTATTGTGAATCGTTTGTAATCGATATGGACTTTGTCCGGATGGATTAGGACGGGTCCTTTCAGATACGATAGCCAAGAAAATATCAAGAATCAGAACTGGATTAAGCATTTTCACAATCTATTAAGAAGTATGAAATAAGAAAGAAGATTATAGGAGTGGTGAAAATAAATGAAACGGAAGAGGTCAATTTATAGCAAAATATCAGACATAGCAATCGAGGCAGATTACGCATTTAATCAAAGGAAATCCTAATTTCCTTAAATTCGGAATAATCAAATCTTATTTAAATTATGAAGATTTTCTATTCCTTAAATTTCGAAAATCAATCGTTACTACATCAAGAGATAAGACGAATCTCTATTCTCCATTTCACTCTATTACAATAACTTCTCTCATACGCTTCGAGTAATTGGATTGTTTTATCCATATTATTCAACAATGATAAAACTATATCGACTCATAATCATCATGAAAACATTTTTATTGTTAGCCATGACGACCCCACTTAAATTTCGGGACGAAATTTCTTTAACGGGTAGGTACTGTGATGACCCGGAAAATTTTGACTTGTTCTGAACCAAATTCTCGACATGGTTTAATATTTCTGACACGATAAGTAAAGTCTGTTAAACTGAATCTCAAAAATTTTGAACTATTCAATTACCCTTCGATTGTTCTCAACGATTCGCGAACAATTATATGTAAATAGATACATATGCTATAACTTGAAAACGTAACAAAGTGTTATGAAAATGATACTGTGCATTAACCTTATTGGTTTGACTATCTGATTGATATTTAGATAAGTTAACTAAAACATTTAAGATGAACCAGTAAAACACTAATTTGCTACAGTATTTTCGAATTGCTACAGTACCCGAAAAAGCTACAGTGTTTTCGAAAATCACTATTTGCTACAGTAAAAAAACTTTGCTACAGTAAAACACTATTTTAAAATGAATTTTAACAAATAGCGAGACGACGATTTATAGAAGTAAATGACCAAAACACTCAAATGTATAAGTTATATTTCGAGTGATATAATTTAGGGATAATTTAAGGCTATATTTTGACTAAGGTACGTGTCCCAAAATGTAATGTACAAGTTTTCTCAGCGTACTAAAGGACATTCGAAAAACCAGAACCGAGACATAAGTCGAGTGACGACGTACGACTTATCGGAGCAAAAGTTACAAGTCCACTAAGCACGGGAATAAAATATAATATATAATTAATTAATTTAAATTATATATATTATATATATTATTATTAAATTATGTCGACAAACAAAAAGTTAAAACATTGTGACCAGGTACAGCTGGCCATGCGATCGCATGGCCATATCAAATGAAACTCATGCGATTGCATGACAATAGATTCCAGATTACATCTATAAATTGATCGATTTCTGCACTTTGATCTCATTTATTTCACATACTCCGTAAACATTTAATTATTTATATTATTATTATTATTATTATTATTATTATTATTATTATTATTATTATTATTATTATTATTATTATTATTATTATTATTATTATTATTATTATTATTATTATTATTATTATGATTAATATTATTATTAATCTTAATATTATTAGTAGTAGTATTATTAATTAGTATTATACATAAAATACTACGACGAGGTCATGAGCGTGTCACTTTCAAAATGTGTTTCGAGCGGGATAGAGCTAAGGAAATTATGGGTTATAACTATGGAAGTTATGGGTAATGTTCATGGGTATTATTTCGCAAGTCAAACCTAGTGTTTATCATCTCCGTTACGTCTACGTACTTTTCTGAAATATTGAATCACAATATTGATACGTAAGCATTTATATTTTATCTTTTATAAATTAATAGTGTATACATGTGATAATGCTAAAAACGAACATATATTTCATAGCATTATCCCTCAAGAAAGACAAACTTTTAGTTGCAATTGTTCTATTTACAAGTGATATTCGTTTAAATAATAAAAGGTGAAGACAAAAGACAGATTCGACAAATTGAAGACGCAAACGACCAAAAAGCTCAAAACTACAAAATACAATCAAAGTGGTTCTAATTATTGATAAGAAACGTCTCAAAATTACAAGAGTACCAGACGCAAAACGCAAAGTACAAGATATTAAATTATACGCAAGGACGTTCGAAAATCCAGAACCGGGACCAAAGTCAACTCTCAACGCTCGATGCAACGGACTAAAAATTACAAGTCAACTATGCACACGAATATAATATTATAATATTTAAATAATTCTTAAAATTATTTATATATTATATATATTATTATAAACCGTCGGCAAGCAAAGAAACAAAGTCTTGTGAGCTGGAAAAAGGGGCCATGCGATCGCATGGCCTGGAAGGCAAAAAGCTATGCGATCGCATGGTGAGCAGTATCAGGTCTGGTCCTATAAATTCGCGTGTTTTAGCTCAGTTTTTAGAATATATATCCATCCATCTCTCTATCTATATACGTAAATATATATATATATATATATATATATATATATATATATATATATATATATATATATATATATATATATATATATATATTATATTTTAATTTTAATTTTAATTTTAAATTCTAATAATAAGGGTATGTTAGCGAATGTTGTAAGGGTGTAAGTCGAAATTCTGTCCGTGTAACGCTACGCTATTTTTAATCACTGTAAGTTATGGTTAATGTTATTTTTAAATTAATGTCTCGTAGCTAAGTTATTATTATGCTTATTTAATGCTGAAGTAATCATGATGTAAGACTAAATATTAAAATTAGGTAATTGGGCTTTGGACCATAATTGGGGTTTGGATAAAAGAACGACACTTGTGGAAATTAGACTATGGGCTATTAATGGGTTTTATATTAACTAAACAATACCTCGTTAATTTAATATATAGACTTATAATTTGACGTATTTATATATAACCACATACGCTTGACTGGGTACGGTGGGCGGGATATCTATAAATACTAATAATTGTTCATTTTACCGGACACGAAACTGGATTAATAGTTAATAGACTTGTTGAAACAGGGGTGGATTACATTCAAGGGTAATTGGTGTAATTGTTAACAAAGTAGTAAAACCTTGGTTTACACGCAGTCGATAACCTGGTGTATTCATTAAACAAAGTATTAAGACCTTGTTACAATTCGAATCCCCAATTAGTTGGAATATTTGACTTCGGGAATAAGAATAATTTGACGAAGACTTTTGCACTTTATATTTATGACTGATGGACTATTATGGACATATCGAATAATCTAGGACAAAGGACAATTAACCCTTGGGAATAAACTAAAAATCAACACGTCAGCCATCATGATTACGGAAGTTTAAATAAGCATAATTCCTTTATTTCATATTTAATTTCCTTTATTTTATATTTAATTGCACTTTTAATTATCGCACTTTTATTTATTGTCATTGTATTTAATTGCACTTTTAATTATCGTACTCTTTAATTGTAGTACTTTTTATTTATCGCATTTTTATTTATCACAATTTCATTATCGTTATTTACTTTACTCTTTAAATTAAGTCTTTTATTTATTTAATATTTTACATTAGGTTTTAACTGTGACTAAAGTTTTAAAATCGACAAACCGGTCATTAAACGGTAAACCCCCCCCCCCCTTTTATAATAATAATATTACTTATATTTATTTTTGTATTTTTACAAATATAGTTTTAAAAATATAGCTTTAAGCTTGTTTAATTTTCCCTGTGGAACGAACCGGACTTACTAAAAACTACACTACTGTACGATTAGGTGCACTGCCTAGAAGTGTTGTAGCAAGGTTTAGGTATATCCATTCTATAAATAAATAAATATCTTGTGTAAAATTGTATCGTATTTAATATTATTTCGTTGTTAAAATAATACTATTTCCTAGTACACCTCGCACACATCAAGTATTTTTGGCGCTGCTGCCGGGGACATTCTTGCTTAAACGCCGGAAGCGCAACGCTATATATAAAAAAAAGGATTTTTTTTATAAAAATATGTTTTTGTAAAAATACGACAATATAAAAAGAAAAAAAAATTTATATATTTTTAAGAGTTTGTTAAATATTTAAGTTATATAAAGTTTCTTTATTTTTATTTTTAGTTTTTAAAAAATATAAGTTTTATTTAAATATATTATATAAATATCTAAAACAAAAACTGAAAGAAAAAAAATATAATAAAAACTCTCGGCCCGATTACTGTAGCAGCTCAAACCCTGGCCCGAAATCCTTATCCATGCGATCGCATGGATTTTTAACGTGAGGACCATGCGATCGCATGGCCCTGTCAGACACGCCAGACTTGACCTAAAAACAGCAATCATTACGGAGTATAATTATTAATTATTATTAATTATAACCCTAATTAGGGTTTAGATTATTTAATTATTTAGTTTAGTTTTTAATTAATTTGTTTTATTTAGTTTATTTAGTTTTAATAAATTATAAAATTAATAGTTTTATAAAATAAATAATATAAAAATAATATTTTTATAAAAATTGTACTTTTTACAACTTTAAGTTTACTTTTATATTTTGTATCTTTTTGTTCGTTTTTAGTGTAATATTTGTATTTTTCGTTCGTATTTAGTTTTAAGTCATAGTTTTTGCCATAGTTATTTTTATTCTTTTAGATTTTTAGGATTTGCCGTAAAATCCCTTAAGTGCTTTTTCTTTATACTAAGATTTAGGTGCTTTAGAATTTTGCAACGCTGTTCTAAGATTTTAGTACCTTTTTAAGTTATTGCCGTTTTGGGATATAGTATTTCTCTAAGCTTTAATATTTTTAGACGTAACTTTTAATTATTAGTTTTTAGTTCCTTTTTAAGTATCGACGCGCTACGTTCTTTTTATTATTTTTCGACCTTTTATTTTTCGACGTTTTTCGACGCGCTCTTTTTCTTTCTTATTTCTCGCCGCTCTAGTTGTAATGACCCGAAAATTTCCGACAAAATTTAAACCATAATCTTTATATATTTTCGACACGATAAGCAAAATCTGTAATGTTGAGTCTAGAAAGTTTGAAATCTATATTCGGATAATCAGTTACCCTTTGACCAAGCCGATGATTCATGAACAATTAATTGTAAACAGATATTTTTATAAATATAAATATATATAAATATATATATCAAATTAAAATATATGATGATATATGATTTATTTGTAAAATATAAAACGAAATAATAAAGTTGTTATTTTTAAAATGAATCTATATATATATATATATATCTATATATATATATATATATATAAATATTAAATATATTCGAATATATTATAAGTATTACATAATTAATGAAATGTAAGATTAACATATTATATTTAATTACAATTTTAGAGTATAGTTGTTATAATTACTTCCATTATTATTAACACTAATATTAATAATAATAACAATATTAGAAATATTATTATTTCTATATAATATAGATATGATAATTTGATATATATGAATTGTTATACTGTTAATAACATTATTATTAGTAAAAATTGTGATCGTAATTAAGATTATTACTATTATTATAATTATTATTACTACTATTATTCTGATAATATTTCTAATAGTATTATCTCTAAAACATGAAATATAGACATAAAATTTGTTATGCGTAATTTGTTATTATCATTATTATTATCATTATTATCATTAATAATAATAATAAAATACAAATAATACTAACAATCACTAATAAATCAGTATTTGTAACAATATATATAAAATATATAAAAGATATAATTATTATTAATAAAATATATAAAAGATATAATTATTATTAATAAAATATATAAAAGATATAGTTAGTAAGTTAGAATATTAATAACCTAAATAAAAATCCTAAATTTGATTGAAATCGACAGATGCATTTTATCTCTTGTCTGCTTGCAATTTTTCCTTCTTCTGGTATATTTTTTTTTTACTAATGACACACAAAGACACCTATCCGTGATTTAACAGTATTCTTACTTTCCATCACTGAAATCGTTCATTATATATCAAGGTATTTGGGATTGAATCAAAAGAGAAAAGAAAATAAATAAAGAAACCGTAAGACCTCTGTTTCATATTTTTTTTTTTTTAAAAAAACTTCGAATTTTCGTTTTAATTTAAAATCTATAAATGCAAAGATGTTTAAAACCTTCCACTTGAATCTTTTGTAAAGTTTCAAACGCTAATTTTCCATATCATCAACGAATTCTTGAGTTAAAGTTGTTGATACAAAAAGTCAAACTTTTCGTTCATTGTAAAATTCGAGCTTGATTCGATGTTTTAGGTTAATTTAAGATTACAGAAAGTTTCTAAAGGGTATTTGAAACATTTTTTGTGTTGTGATCGTGGCCTATAAAGGCCTCTAAATTCGAAATTGATCTTGGAGTTCATACGTATATATATATATATATATATATATATATATATATATATATATATATATATATATATATATATATATATATATATATATATATATATATATATATATATATTTCCTTTCTGTTACAGCTCTTTTTATTTTTTTTATTTTTCTGTTTTTAAAACAAGTTAATCACATAAGAAGGTGTCTGACTCGTTTGGAGAATCCATAAACCGTTATACTTGTGTGTTTGTTTTGATTGATCTCTGATCGATGGTTATGTGGGGAAGAAGACTAAGTAAACAGAAATCGGGTTAAATAAAATGGAACTAGTGTTATATCATAAAAACGGAATAGCTGAATGGTTTAGTGTGGAGTCGGGTTTACAAGGGGTCTCGAGTTCGATCCTTGCTTGGCGCATTTTTTTTAACATGGGATTTTAAGGTAGTTTTGCATACTAAAACTTATTATTATTATTAATATTATTATTATAATAATAATAATAATTATTATTATTATTATTATTATTACTATTGTTATTGTTATGTTATGTTATCACTATAAATTATAATTACTATTATTATTATTATTAATATATTTTGAAAGTAGTATTAGTATTATGATTTTAATTACAAAATTTAATATAATTATTATTATTATTAAAAACTACTGTTATTATTATAAGGTTTATTATCCAAAACTATCAATTATATTAATAGAATTAATAATATTTTTATTATTAGTACTATCATTATTATTATTTTTACAAAAAAAAAAATTTATATTAGTATTATTATAACTACTGTTTAAATAAACAAAAGATATATATATATATATATATCAATATATTTAATACATATAATCTATCAAAATTAATAACTTTAATTATTTAAAATATATATAATGAGTAGGTGAAACATATATATTAATAATATAAAAATAAAGTTATATCTATATAATTTTGATCGACTACAATTATGTGTATTAATATATATACAAATGATTTAGGTTCGTGAATCCGAGGCCAACCTTATACTTGATCAGTGATGTTATATGTATTTTTACTACAAAATACAGTATGGTGAGTATTGTGATGACCCGGGAATTTCCGACCAAATTTAAACATAATCTTATATGATTCGACTCGATAAGCAAAGTCTATTAAACCGAGTCTCATTATGTTTGAACTATTTCATGATAACATTTGACCTTTAACTATTTCCGACGATTCACGAACCTTTAATTGTAACTAAGAATGTAAATATAAATAATTATATATAAAACTAATTATATTAGTATTAATGAACTATTAAGTAATTTTGTTATTATAAAAGATAACATTTAATAACTAAAGATTTTCATTTTGAATATATATAGTATATTGTATATAAATGATTCAAACATATTTTACCAACGTTATCAAAATATTAAATGTACAATGTTATACTTTGTAGTTAATTGTTTAATATACATAATTAATCATCTACTCAACATTTAAAACATGATTTTATATATATGGTAGTATACATATATACATAAATATAACTATATATATATATGATTTTATACATAATTATTATATTATGTATATGTAGAAATTTATAATATATCTATGATGAAATAATGTACTATTTTAATAAATATATATAATACTTACATATATAAAACATTTATATTTTTCATAATTACATACATAAGTATAATATAATTAGTATGTAAATAAATATTATAATATATTTATATTAAAATGCATAAATATATAATATTCAGTATATGTTACAATACATATTACATAATTATTAAATATTACATAATAATAGATGATATTAATAAATTAAATTTAAATACAAATATAGTTGTTGTAGTAATGTTATTTGTATCGTCAAATATCAATATTTGTATTCATAATATCACTTTATATCATATAAAGATGAAATTGGATGTATAAATTAGATTATTATTACTAATATTATTATTATCGATAAAATATTAATATTATCATAATTAGTATGGTATTATTATTATTATTATTATTATCATTTTTACAACTATTATTATCATTAATATTATATTTATCATTATTATTAATTTTATTAATATTATTAGATATTAATAGTATTGTTATTATATATTATTATTATTAATTAAAAAAACACAGTAGGGATCTATATTATACGCGTGACCTCTGTATCCTTTATCTCTATTATTATTATTTTTTTTGTTTCTTTCCTGCTCCCAACTCGTGAACCTGTGTTGACATTTTCTCCATTTTTTATCAACCGATCTCTATTATTACAACATGATTATGTATAATTGCAAATCAAATAAAAAGGAAATCCAATGGGATTAAAGAGCACAGCGATATTTTTTTTTTCTTCTTCTCTGCACGCTCCAATTTTTTTTTCTCTTAATTCAATTTCGAATAAAGTTTCAAAATCTAAAAATGCAGAAAGGTTAGAAATCTTTCTTTGAATCTATCTGCAAAATCTCAACTCTCAAATCTTTATATCGATCTTGAATTTTGAAGTCAAAGTTTAGTTTAAAAAAAGTCAACAATTGTTCTTGAGACAAATTCGCGTTCGTGTATATGTTTCTGATCAAATTGACGATTCCAGTAGTTTTTATACATGTTTAGAAAACTATTTCGTGTTATAAACATTATCTATAATGTTATCTATTACGAAATCAATTTTTTTTGTTTTGTTCCAAGAACCGACGCTGCAGTAGGCCTTTAGTATTTTTTTTTTTTTTTTTATTTTAGAACCCAAATTATTTTTTTTTCTGTAATGTTTTGAAGCTTTAAAGGGAACCCCGATTTTTTTTTTTTTTTTTTTTTTGTTATTGATGTTTTGTTGAATCCATGAGACTTGTGGAGAAGAAGAGGAATAGAAGAAAAACAGTTTATATATAAAATTTAAATTCGATATTAGTACAGAGAATCAGAATTGGTGGGATGGTCGAGAGTGTTTGCGTGTGAGCATGTGGTCACGAGATCGAGTCCAGAGGACGGTAGTTTCTTTTTTTTTTTTTGAAACTCTTTTCATGTGAGGTAGTTTTCTTTTCTAATTTTATTATTGTTATTATATATTAATTATTATTAGTATTATTATTATTATTGTGATTGTTTTGATTGTTATTGTTATTGTTATTATTAGTATCATACTTGTTATCATATTTGAAAGTATTATAGACATTACTATTATTATTATGATAGGTATTAATAATATTATTATTAGTAATAAACTTATCATTTTAGTATTTTATCATCATTAGGATTATGATTATGATTATCATTATTATTATTATGAAGGAAATAAAAATATATTATTATTATCAATATTAGAATTTGTACCAGTTTATAAATAATAGTATCATCAGTACATTTACAATTAATAATATCATATTTATCAGTATCATCATTAATATTTACTAGTATTATTATGATTATCATTTATCATTTTATAAATATTAGAACCCTTATTATTAACATAAGTATGGTATTAGTATTAATATTATTTTAGAGTTATTATTATTAGTATCATTAACAGTTATCATTTTCATTTTTTTTGCTATTAGTATTATCATTATTAATAAAATTATTATTATTATTAGTAAATCATTATTATCTAAATTATTATTTTAACAAATAAATCTTTTGTACACTATATATATACTTATGGTATATACTAGGATTGTATTAATAATTCACATAACAAACTAATAAAATTTCATAAATACAATACTAACCACAAATATATGTATATAAATATATTAATGTCACTATTTATATAAACGTAAATCATTATAGATATATATACATAAAATAGATATATATATAAAATATAACTTAAAATATAATATAAGTATACGTTTTAAAATAAAGGTTAGAATAAATTCTACAAAACTATAATATATAAATAATACATATTAATAAATGAAATTTTGTAACTTACATTATACGTATTAATATATACACAATTGATATAGGTTCGTGAATCCGAGGCCAACCCTGCATTGTTCAATGACGTCATATGTATTTTTACTACAAAATACAGTATCGTGAGTTTCATTTGCCTTTTTACCCTTTATATTTTTGGGCTGAGAATACATGCGCAACTTTTATAACTGTTTTACGAAATTGACACAAGTACGTGAAACTACATTCTATGGTTGGATTATCAAAGTCGAATATGCCCCTTTTTATTAAGTCTGGTAATCTAAGAATTAGGGAACAGACACCCTAATTGACGCGAATCCTAAAGATAGATCTATCGGGCCCAACAAGCCCCATCCAAAGTACCGGATGTTTTAGTACTTCGAAATTTATATCATGTCCGAAGGAGGATCCCGGAATGATGGGGATATTCTTATATATGCATATTGTTAATGTCGGTTACCAGGTGTTCAATCCATATGAATGATATTTTTGTCTCTATACATGGGACGTATGTTTATGAGAAATGGAAATCTGAAATCTTGTGGTCTATTAAAATGATGGAAACGATTGTTTAAGTTAAACTAATGAACTCACCAACCTTTTGGTTGACACTTTAAAGCATGTTTATTCTCAGGTACGAAAGAAATCTTCCGCTGTGTATTTGCTCATTTTATAGATATTACTTGGAGTCATTCATGGCATATTTCAAAAGACGTTGCATTCGAGTCGTCGAGTTCATCAAGATTATTATCAAGTCAATTATAGTTGGATATATTATGAAATGGTATGCATGCCTGTCAACTTTCGATGTAATGAAAGTTTGTCTTTTCAAAAACGAATGCAATGTTTGTAAAATGTATCATATAGAGGTCAAGTACCTCGCGATGTAATCAACTGTTGTGAATCGTTTATAATCGATATGGACTTCGTCCGGATGGATTAGGACGGGTCTTCACAGTTGGTATCAGAGCGGTGGTCTTAGCGAACCAGGTCTTGCATTAGTGAGTCTAACTGATAGTCGTTAGAATGCATTAATGAGTCTGGACTTCGACCGTGTTTGCATGTCAAAAGTTTTGCTTATCATTTAGTATCGAAAAATTATTTGCTTATCATCCTTAAAGTCTAAGACACGTCTTACTGCCTTTATTGCATAGACAGTGTATAGTTAAATTCATATCTTAGCGTATCTGTTATTGTTACCTTTGCCTGACAGCTTCCGTAGATTCCTCCGTAGCTTATGGGATTTTAGTATTATATATGCATATGTAAATTATGTATTGCAGGGTACTAATCTACATCCTATAATCTATTTCTTATCGAAAATCCTTCATCTGATCGTACGAGATGAATCCCTCAACCAGTTCGAGTCCATCAGATTTCGATAGTTATTTCGATAGTTATTCCGACAGCTATTTCGATATGGATTTCCACTCGAGCTCCGAAAGCAGAGTAACCGGAATGAATCGATCAATTAGCCATCATCTATTCTGAATGAATTGGAGATGGGTTCGTAGTCGACTTAATCAATGGAAACGCGAAGAAGGCGATCATTTCCACTAACCAAATTCACCTCTTGACAATGAACCTAAAACGTTTACCGGCGAACCTGTTCGAGACACCATTTTCTCTCTCATTTCCAAAGTATCTCATCACGATCATATACTATCTCAGATTCTAAACCTCATTCATCCGCTCGTCCGAATCGACAATCATCCCGGTGTAATAGAAGAAGTTAACGAACTTCGCGCATAAGTTGTAGTCTTGGAAAATATGGTGCAAAACGTACCAGCTTCATCCAAATCACCGGCACCAACAGTACCACCAACAACCCAAATTTCAATATCACATGCCTCAACATCTCAATCTATACCTCGAGTATAATCATCATTCTACATGACATTCTACATCAGTTATCTTCGTTCGACATGGTGATTATGTAATCTCTAATGTTTTAGAGATTATTTATTCTAGTTCCAACTGAAAACTAAATGAGTTTAATATCATGTTAACTCATTAAATTCATGATTACATTTGAAGAAAATATATATGTATATATGTTTTCATAAAGATTGTAATTAAAAATTCTTTTGTACAAACTGTTAATAATAAAAATATTTTAACGGGTAGGTAATACCCGAGGAATATTTAAATTTCACATTAATAAGTTACACTGTATATTCTTCGAATCTGATTCAACAGTTATTCACTATCCTATTTACAACCACCGGGATACTTATCCATTCACCAAAGAATAACTATTTTCATTCAAATTCAATTTCATATTTGAATTTTGACCTATCAGAATCCAACAAGTGGCATAATGAAGAAATAATGGACACAATAAAAATTGATTAGAAACAGACTAATTAACAATATTAAATTTTATTAAGAAACCACGCTAACAAAATCCTAGCTAACTGTTCCTAGCTAACTGTTAATTCCGTATTACATTTTATTTATCGCAATTTATTTATCGCAATTTATATTCTCGCAATTTTATTTATCGTCATTTAATTTCTGTTATTTACTTTACGCACTTTATTTATCGTCATTTAATTTCTGTTATTTATTTTACGCACTTTAAATATCGGGACACGTATACAAGGTTTTGACATATCATATCGACACATCTATATATATTATTTGGAATCACCATAGACACTCTATATGCAGTAATGATCGAGTTCTCTATACAGGGTTGAGGTTGATTCTATAATAATATATATACTTTGAGTTGTGATCGAGTCTGAGACATGTACACGGGTCACGATACGTATTAATTAATTCAAATATTATATATTAAACTATATATGAATGATTGCACTGTCAACTGTGGACTATCGACTGTGGACTAATAACATTGGACAATTAAAATGAATTAAAATATTGAGTATAACATATGAAACTAAACAATTCTTCAAGTTTGCCACTTGATTTCGTCTTAAACCTCATTTGTATCTTCACGATTACATTCTGCGTTCAAACCTTTCATGATTCTTGAAAACACCTCAATCGATAGGATGAATCAACCGCACTTCATCTACGGAAGGAAAGATTTATGCATATAGTTATGCACCTGAGAAACTCTCGGCAATTGAGTAAAAGTTCAACACGTAGCCGCGTCAGATCCTTTGGCATTTATTAACAAAAACAACTTTGCGATCCCTTTTCAAAATTAGCCAATTTTGTCACAGCTCCAACAAGTCAACTTCGACTTTTCGTACGAAACAACCTTATTATAACGTTTATATATACGCGTGCTCTTTTATTGTTACCAGGTAACCTTTCATATTCCATCATATTACCATCAGCGTTTAATCATCTAAAAACACAATTCTCCTGAAACCACCTCGGATTAATAACCGATGATTCAGATATCATAGCATTAAATGCAGAGGAAACAGAAAAATGGTAGATGGTCTAAACGGACAAAAGTTTGATGATAAAGAAAGGAGTGTTAGGAACGCTCGATAGAAAATTGGGTATTGAAAAACAGATTGAGTTACCCATGAAGGAGAACAAGGACAAATACAAGGACCAAATCCTATATTCAAAGGATTCAGGTAATTCTGGATCCGTTGAAATCTTTAGAGAATATCTTGCTCCGAAGTCATGTTAAAATCTTGCGGAAAATCTTTCTCCATCAACCGTCGAACTTAGAAATTCCAAAATATCATCATCAATATCTTTGATATTTCTGAGGATATTTTCATAAATACTCTCGTTCGAAATTATATACCTCTTCGTGCTTCCTGTGTATCAATATATTGGAAACATTCAATAGAAAATATAGTACCGAAAAGCAGATTATGCGAAACTATGAAGAAAGCCGTGGATAAATCACAAAGAATAAGTTTGACTTCAAAGAATCCAAATAATTCAATGTCTGCTAAAGTCTATAGTGAATAACTTGCTCCTTACTCTAAACCCTTGCAGACAATAGTTTCTATCATCCTCTGATCTTAGATATTCTGAGATATTATCGTACCTTTCATTATAAATATCCTCCATATTTCTGGAGATATTTTTATAACTATTCTTATCTGAAATCATTAATCTTTTCGTGCTATCAGTATTACATCATATAGAAACTGTTAGTTTCTATATTCTGTAAATTTTCAAGCTTAAAATATGAATGTTATTGTAGTAATGATGGGAACTGATGCATGAGTTAGTATAATATAATGACACTTGATCAACGTGATTATATTACAGTAAGTCATGCTGAGTTTCTAAATGAAACGTGATGATTCACAGATCATAACGTCATCATGTGCCATGTTACATAACTCTTTCATCCTACTTAACTCCGTAACAAATCAAGAAAATGTATTCTTGATGGTTCTATCTTCCGTGATGTTGATAAATTTGAAAATCAAATCGTGCTATCACGTTCCTTCATGCTTAGAACATTATAATCATTCGAAACTCTATATCTATAAATTCTGGACCATTATTCGCTTGACTTGAAGTCGGGAAGAGAAAACAAAAGCATAGAGCTTTGAAATATAAGGGAGAATATAAAGTCCGATAACAACACATAAATTACAAACCGTGTATATCAATGTTTATCGCAACATAAAGACACGGGAGAATTAAAAACATTATAATCCCGAGGGCGAAGTAGAAGAAAGCAGATTCCTCTGGTGGAAGTTGGAAAAGGAGAATGATTGTTGCGATAGTAAGGATGAGAACAAGGATCAGAACTGGATTAATCATTTTCAGAATCTTTTGGATGTATGAACTAAGAAAGAAAGTATAAGAATTGTGAGAATAATGGAAAGGAAGAGCTTAATTTATACTGGAAATATCAGACGTAGTAATCGGGGCAGATCACCGTATTTAATTAAAGAGATCTTAATTTTCATAAATCCCGAAGAATCAGATTTTATAGATCTTCAAGATTTTCTTTAAATCCCTTAAATTCCGGAATTTAACCAAGGCAATGTCAAAAGTTAAGACGCGCCTTATTTTCTAAATTCAAACCTGACTACGTCAAAAGTTAAAAACAAATCTTTGTTTCTCATTTCATCCTTTTGTGAATAGCTTCATTCGCACTCTTCGAATAATCGAATTATTTTTATCCATATTACTCAATGATGATAAAACTCAAGTTATCAACTCATATTCGTCAGGAAAACATATTTATTGTTAGCTATGACGACCTCACTCAAATTTCGGGACGAAATTTCTTTAACGGGTAGGTACTGTGATGACCCGGGAATTTCCGACCAAATTTAAACATAATCTTATATGATTCGACTCGATAAGCAAAGTCTATTAAACCGAGTCTCATTATGTTTGAACTATTTCATGATAACATTTGACCTTTAACTATTTCCGACGATTCACGAACCTTTAATTGTAACTAAGAATGTAAATATAAATAATTATATATAAAACTAATTATATTAGTATTAATGAACTATTAAGTAATTTTGTTATTATAAAAGATAACATTTAATAACTAAAGATTTTCATTTTGAATATATATAGTATATTGTATATAAATGATTCAAACATATTTTACCAACGTTATCAAAATATTAAATGTACAATGTTATACTTTGTAGTTAATTGTTTAATATACATAATTAATCATCTACTCAACATTTAAAACATGATTTTATATATATGGTAGTATACATATATACATAAATATAACTATATATATATATGATTTTATACATAATTATTATATTATGTATATGTAGAAATTTATAATATATCTATGATGAAATAATGTACTATTTTAATAAATATATATAATACTTACATATATAAAACATTTATATTTTTCATAATTACATACATAAGTATAATATAATTAGTATGTAAATAAATATTATAATATATTTATATTAAAATGCATAAATATATAATATTCAGTATATGTTACAATACATATTACATAATTATTAAATATTACATAATAATAGATGATATTAATAAATTAAATTTAAATACAAATATAGTTGTTGTAGTAATGTTATTTGTATCGTCAAATATCAATATTTGTATTCATAATATCACTTTATATCATATAAAGATGAAATTGGATGTATAAATTAGATTATTATTACTAATATTATTATTATCGATAAAATATTAATATTATCATAATTAGTATGGTATTATTATTATTATTATTATTATCATTTTTACAACTATTATTATCATTAATATTATATTTATCATTATTATTAATTTTATTAATATTATTAGATATTAATAGTATTGTTATTATATATTATTATTATTAATTAAAAAAACACAGTAGGGATCTATATTATACGCGTGACCTCTGTATCCTTTATCTCTATTATTATTATTTTTTTTGTTTCTTTCCTGCTCCCAACTCGTGAACCTGTGTTGACATTTTCTCCATTTTTTATCAACCGATCTCTATTATTACAACATGATTATGTATAATTGCAAATCAAATAAAAAGGAAATCCAATGGGATTAAAGAGCACAGCGATATTTTTTTTTTCTTCTTCTCTGCACGCTCCAATTTTTTTTTCTCTTAATTCAATTTCGAATAAAGTTTCAAAATCTAAAAATGCAGAAAGGTTAGAAATCTTTCTTTGAATCTATCTGCAAAATCTCAACTCTCAAATCTTTATATCGATCTTGAATTTTGAAGTCAAAGTTTAGTTTAAAAAAAGTCAACAATTGTTCTTGAGACAAATTCGCGTTCGTGTATATGTTTCTGATCAAATTGACGATTCCAGTAGTTTTTATACATGTTTAGAAAACTATTTCGTGTTATAAACATTATCTATAATGTTATCTATTACGAAATCAATTTTTTTTGTTTTGTTCCAAGAACCGACGCTGCAGTAGGCCTTTAGTATTTTTTTTTTTTTTTATTTTAGAACCCAAATTATTTTTTTTTCTGTAATGTTTTGAAGCTTTAAAGGGAACCCCGATTTTTTTTTTTTTTTTTTTTTTGTTATTGATGTTTTGTTGAATCCATGAGACTTGTGGAGAAGAAGAGGAATAGAAGAAAAACAGTTTATATATAAAATTTAAATTCGATATTAGTACAGAGAATCAGAATTGGTGGGATGGTCGAGAGTGTTTGCGTGTGAGCATGTGGTCACGAGATCGAGTCCAGAGGACGGTAGTTTCTTTTTTTTTTTTTGAAACTCTTTTCATGTGAGGTAGTTTTCTTTTCTAATTTTATTATTGTTATTATATATTAATTATTATTAGTATTATTATTATTATTGTGATTGTTTTGATTGTTATTGTTATTGTTATTATTAGTATCATACTTGTTATCATATTTGAAAGTATTATAGACATTACTATTATTATTATGATAGGTATTAATAATATTATTATTAGTAATAAACTTATCATTTTAGTATTTTATCATCATTAGGATTATGATTATGATTATCATTATTATTATTATGAAGGAAATAAAAATATATTATTATTATCAATATTAGAATTTGTACCGGTTTATAAATAATAGTATCATCAGTACATTTACAATTAATAATATCATATTTATCAGTATCATCATTAATATTTACTAGTATTATTATGATTATCATTTATCATTTTATAAATATTAGAACCCTTATTATTAACATAAGTATGGTATTAGTATTAATATTATTTTAGAGTTATTATTATTAGTATCATTAACAGTTATCATTTTCATTTTTTTTGCTATTAGTATTATCATTATTAATAAAATTATTATTATTATTAGTAAATCATTATTATCTAAATTATTATTTTAACAAATAAATCTTTTGTACACTATATATATACTTATGGTATATACTAGGATTGTATTAATAATTCACATAACAAACTAATAAAATTTCATAAATACAATACTAACCACAAATATATGTATATAAATATATTAATGTCACTATTTATATAAACGTAAATCATTATAGATATATATACATAAAATAGATATATATATAAAATATAACTTAAAATATAATATAAGTATACGTTTTAAAATAAAGGTTAGAATAAATTCTACAAAACTATAATATATAAATAATACATATTAATAAATGAAATTTTGTAACTTACATTATACGTATTAATATATACACAATTGATATAGGTTCGTGAATCCGAGGCCAACCCTGCATTGTTCAATGACGTCATATGTATTTTTACTACAAAATACAGTATCGTGAGTTTCATTTGCCTTTTTACCCTTTATATTTTTGGGCTGAGAATACATGCGCAACTTTTATAACTGTTTTACGAAATTGACACAAGTACGTGAAACTACATTCTATGGTTGGATTATCAAAGTCGAATATGCCCCTTTTTATTAAGTCTGGTAATCTAAGAATTAGGGAACAGACACCCTAATTGACGCGAATCCTAAAGATAGATCTATCGGGCCCAACAAGCCCCATCCAAAGTACCGGATGTTTTAGTACTTCGAAATTTATATCATGTCCGAAGGAGGATCCCGGAATGATGGGGATATTCTTATATATGCATATTGTTAATGTCGGTTACCAGGTGTTCAATCCATATGAATGATATTTTTGTCTCTATACATGGGACGTATGTTTATGAGAAATGGAAATCTGAAATCTTGTGGTCTATTAAAATGATGGAAACGATTGTTTAAGTTAAACTAATGAACTCACCAACCTTTTGGTTGACACTTTAAAGCATGTTTATTCTCAGGTACGAAAGAAATCTTCCGCTGTGTATTTGCTCATTTTATAGATATTACTTGGAGTCATTCATGGCATATTTCAAAAGACGTTGCATTCGAGTCGTCGAGTTCATCAAGATTATTATCAAGTCAATTATAGTTGGATATATTATGAAATGGTATGCATGCCTGTCAACTTTCGATGTAATGAAAGTTTGTCTTTTCAAAAACGAATGCAATGTTTGTAAAATGTATCATATAGAGGTCAAGTACCTCGCGATGTAATCAACTGTTGTGAATCGTTTATAATCGATATGGACTTCGTCCGGATGGATTAGGACGGGTCTTCACAAGTATATAGTCCCTTTTAAACTGTAAATATTTTGGGATGAGAATACATGCATTTTATGAATTACGTTATGGACACAAGTGATCAAAAATGAATTCTATGTTGAGTTGTACCATGGCATATTTCTTTATACTTGGTAGATAATATTTACATGAGGAGCGTAAACGCGAATCCTGTTGATAGATCTATCAGGCCTGACAACCCCAACCGGGCTGGACGACCAGTTTTCAACGGTTGCACAGTACTTCATTTCTGTATACTACACTTGGTACGGTGTAACGATTATTTAAGAATATGATGCGATGATTTAAATGTTAAGTATGGTTACCAAGTGCTCAACTACTTTTACATACACTTGCGAGTGTATTATGTTTAAATATATGAAATCTTGTGGTCCATAGTTATAACGCTGTTAGCATCAAACCTATATCTCACCAACTTTATGTTGACGTTTTAAAGCATGTTATTCTCAGGTACGAATTAAGTCTTCTGCTGTGCATTTGCTCATGTTAAGGACATTACTTGGAGTCGATCATCGCAATGGGACCAAATGTTGATGACTTCGTCCAGGGGGTCTTGGACGGGGTTTGACAGAATGGTATCAGAGCGGTGGTCTTAGCGAACCAGGCCTTGCATTAGTGTGTCTAACTAGTAGTTGTTAGGATGCATTAGTGAGTCTGGACTTCGACCGTGTCTGCATGTCAAAAGTTTTGCTTATCATATCTCGTCGGAAAACATCTACTTATCATCCTTAGGGAATTGCCTGCTTATCATTCTTAAGTCTAGACACGTCTAACTGCACTTACTGCATTGATAGTGTATAGACAAAATTCATATTTTAGCGCATCCGTAGACTTGCCTGACATATGCCGTAAATTCCTCTGTAGTCTACGAAATCTTTAGGATTATAAATATAAATATTCTATATAGTTAGAATATCATCCGATATCTGAAACTCATTTCACATCGACGATCCTTTCCATCCACCAAATTGCTCGTTTGGCGATGAACCCGAAGCACTTACCGGCGAACCTGTTCGAGAAACCATTTTCTCTCTCATTTCTAGAGTATCTTGTCACAATTACATATTATCCCATATTTCGAATCTTATCCATCCGCTCGCTCCAACCGTCAATCATCTCGGTGTACTAGCAGAAGTTAACGAACTTCACGCTCGCGTGACGGCTATGGAGAACATGATGCGAAGGTTACAAACACCAGCAGCATCAACACCAGCAGCATAATCAGCATCACCATCATCAACGCCAACAGTACCCTTATCACCCCAAACCATAACCGCGCCGTAACTCTCAACATCACAAACTGTATCATGGATATCAACATCACATGCCTCAATATCACCATCTGTACTTGAGTATGATTTTTGTTCTACATATCGTTCTACGTTGATTATCTTCGCTTTACATATCGTTCTACCTCATTTATCTTAGTTCGACATGACAATTACGTAATCTCTAATGTTTTAGAGATTATGTAATCTAGTATTAACGATAAATTAAATGAGTTTAATATCCTATTGACTCATTAAATTCATAATTACATCTGAAGAAAATATATATGCAAGTATATTTTCATAGAGATTGTGATTAAAAATTTCTTTCGTACAAACTATTAATGATGAAAATATTTTAACGGGTAGGTAATACCCGGGGAATATTTAGATTTCACATTAATAGGTTACACTGTACATTCTTCGAATCTGATTCAACGGTCATTTACTATCTTACTTACAACTACCGATATACGTATCCGTTCACCACGGAACAACCATTTCCATTAAAATTACATATTTGGATTTTGACCTATCAGAATCCAACAAGTGGCATAACGAAGAAAACATTGGACAAAATAAAAATTGTTAGAAACAAACGAATTAACTAATTAAAATATTGTTAAAATTCCACGGTAACTGTTCCTAGCTAACTGTTCCCAGCTAACTGTTAATTCCGTATTACATTTTAATTATTGCAATTTACATTCTCGCAATTTTATTTATCGTCATTTAATTTCTGTTATTTACTTTTACGCACTTTAAATCAGGACACATGTACACAATACGTCGGATTAATTCTGAGACAATACGGTGTACACGGGTCATGATATATATTTATTTATTTTATGCACTTTAGATAACGGGACACGTATACAAGGTTTCGACCTATCATATCGACCCATCTATATATATATTTCGGAACAACCATAGACACTCTATATGTGAAGGTGGGAGTTAGCTATATAGGGTTAGAGTTGATTCCAAAATATATATATATATGGTTTGAGTTGTGATCAATACTGAGACCGGTACACGGGTCACGATACGTATTAATTAATTCGAGTATTATATATTAAATTATATATGAATTTATTGGACAATTGGACTATTGGACTGCTAACTTTGGACAATTAAAATGAATTAAAATATTGATTATAACATATGAAACTAAACAATTCTTCAAGTTTGCCACTTGATTTCATCCTAAACCTCATTTGTACCTCGACAGTTACAATCCGCGTTCAAATCTTTTCATGATTCTTGAAAACACCTCAACCGAGAAGTTGAACCAACCGCACTTCATCTACGAAAAAAAAAGATTTATACACCTGAAAAACTCTCGAACCCAAATTCATAGTTTAACACGTACCCGTGTTGAATCCGTTACCATTTATTAGCAAAAACAACCTTACGATTTCTTTTCAAAGTAGCCAATTTTGTCACAGCACCAGTGAGTTAACTTCGACTTCTCAGTAAAACTAGTCTTATTATAACCTAGATATATATACGTTATCCTCTTGCCGTCGTTACCGGAGAACCTTTTATATTCCGCGACATCATCAGCAGATGTACCAGCAGCTCGTCATCTCTTTGGTGGAATCCGCAATCAGTATTTTGAAAATTTTGCAGAACTTCTCCAATTATACCTATAACGTCTACCCCTAAGAATTTCATACTTCGAATGTGAAGTTTCTGAAAGACACCCTAAACTACGGATTAGTTCTTGAAATGCTGATGAAGCAGCAAAAACTGTAAACGACCCTAACAGTCAAAAGTTGACGATAAAGTACGGTGTGTTGGTAAAACTCAGAAACAGAGCTGAAGAACGGAGTGAGCAAAGTATGAAGGAGTCCGTGGACAAATCATGAAAACTAAATCTGCCTTCAAAGGATCCCAATGATTCAGTACCTGCTGAAACCGTTAGTAAGAACCCTACTCCTTATTCTAAATCCTTCCAGATGATATTCTTCATCATCATCTTATCTTAGATATTATAACGTATCTTCATATCTTCCGTTATACATATTCTCCATATTTCTGGAGATATTTTCACAACTATTCCTATCTGAGATCATTTATCTCTCCGTAATATCTGCGTTACAACATAAAAGAAACTGTGTTAGTTTCTAAATTCTGAAACCTTCGAGTGTAAAATATGAATGTTTTGAAGTAGTGTTGGGAACTGATACATTAATTAGTATAATATAATGACACTTGATCAACGTCATTATATTACAGTAAGTCATGTTGAGTTTCTAATGGAATGTGATGATACACAGTACCATCATCATGTGCCATTTACACGACTCTTACATTCTATCAAATCTCTAAACATATCAAGAAAATATTTTCTTGATGATTCGGTCTTTTCCAGGATATTCTGGTAAATTGGACAAATCAAAAATCGTGCCATTACCATTCCTTTCTAAGAGCATTAGCTATGTTCATTCAAAATTTCATACCTACGAATACCGGATCATTGCTCGCTTGACTTGAGGACGTGAAGAAGAAAAGAAGGGAAGATATAAAACCCAACAACCACCCAGAAATTACAAACCGTATATATCGATGCAGATAGCGATATAAAGACATGAGAGAACTAGAAACACTATAAACCCAAGAGTGTAGTAGAAGTAAATAGATTCTTTCGGCGGTAGATGAAAGAGAAGAATGACGAATGTGAAAATTAAGAGTATATCAAGAATCAGTACTGGATGGAGCATATTAACGAGTGCTTTAAAGTATGAACTAAGGAGAAAGAATAGGATGTGAGATATGGAAATAAGGAAATGAAGGAGGTGAATTTATAGTGAAATATCCGACAGAGAAATCGATACAGATTGCCGCATTAAATCAAAGAAGATCTTGAACGCCGAAAACACCAAATCTTATTACGAAGATTTTCTTTAAATCCCTTAAATATCGGAAGTCAATAGTAACTACGTCATCGGTTGAAACGAATATACTTATTTACTCATTTCACTCTTTTGTGATAGCTTCACTCGTACGCTTCACATGATCGAATCGTTTTATCTAAATCTTTCGATAATGATAAAACTCCATTATTACCTCATATTCGTCATGAAAACATTCTTATCTCCATCCATAACGACCTCTATCAAATTTCGGGGACGAAATTTCTTTAACGGGTAGGTATTGTAATGACCCGGAAATTTCCGACAAAATTTAAACCATAATCTTTATATATTTCCGACACGATAAGCAAAATCTGTAATGTTGAGTCTAGAAAGTTTGAAATCTATATTCGGATAATCAGTTACCCTTTGACCAAGCCGCTGATTCACGAACAATTAATTGTAAACAGATATTTTTATAAATATAAATATATATAAATATATATATCAAATTAAAATATATGATGATATATGATTTATTTGTAAAATATAAAACGAAATAATAAAGTTGTTATTTTTAAAATGAATCTATATATATATATATATATATATATATATATATATATATATATATATATATATATATATATATATATATATATATATATATATATATATATATATAAATATTAAATATATTCGAATATATTATAAGTATTACATAATTAATGAAATGTAAGATTAACATATTATATTTAATTACAATTTTAGAGTATAGTTGTTATAATTACTTCCATTATTATTAACACTAATATTAATAATAATAACAATATTAGAAATATTATTATTTCTATATAATATAGATATGATAATTTAATATATATGAATTGTTATACTGTTAATAACATTATTATTAGTAAAAATTGTGATCGTAATTAAGATTATTACTATTATTATAATTATTATTACTATTACTACTATTATTCTGATAATATTTCTAATAGTATTATCTCTAAAACATGAAATATAGACATAAAATTTGTTATGCGTAATTTGTTATTATCATTATTATTATCATTAATAATAATAATAAAATACAAATAATACTAACAATCACTAATAAATCAGTATTTGTAACAATATATATAAAATATATAAAATATATAATTATTATTAATAAAATATATAAAAGATATAATTATTTTTAATAAAATATATAAAAGATATAGTTAGTAAGTTAGAATATTAATAACCTAAATAAAAATCCTAAATTTGATTGAAATCGACAGATGCATTTTATCTCTTGTCTGCTTGCAATTTTTCCTTCTTCTGGTATATTTTTTTTTTGACTAATGACACACAAAGACACCTATCCGTGATTTAACAGTATTCTTACTTTCCATCACTGAAATCGTTCATTATATATCAAGGTATTTGGGATTGAATCAAAAGAGAAAAGAAAATAAATAAAGAAACCGTAAGACCTCTGTTTCATTTTTTTTTTTTTTTTTTTTAAAACTTCGAATTTTCGTTTTAATTTAAAATCTATAAATGCAAAGATGTTTAAAACCTTCCACTTGAATCTTTTGTAAAGTTTCAAACGCTAATTTTCCATATCATCAACGAATTCTTGAGTCAAAGTTGTTGATACAAAAAGTCAAACTTTTCGTTCATTGTAAAATTCGAGCTTGATTCGATGTTTTAGGTTAATTTAAGATTACAGAAAGTTTCTAAAGGGTATTTGAAACATTTTTCGTGTTGTGATCGTGGCCTATAAAGGCCTCTAAATTCGAAATTGATCTTGGAGTTCATACGTATATATATATATATATATATATATATATATATATATATATATATATATATATATATATATATATTTTTTCCTTTCTGTTACAGCTCTTTTTATTTTTTTTATTTTTCTGTTTTTAAAACAAGTTAATCACATAAGAAGGTGTCTGACTCGTTTGGAGAATCCATAAACCGTTATACTTGTGTGTTTGTTTTGATTGATCTCTGATTGATGGTTATGTGGGGAAGAAGACTAAGTAAACAGAAATCGGGTTAAATAAAATGGAACTAGTGTTATATCATAAAAACGGAATAGCTGAATGGTTTAGTGTGGAGTCGGGTTTACAAGGGGTCTCGAGTTTGATCCTTGCTTGGCGCATTTTTTTTTAACATGGGATTTTAAGGTAGTTTTGCATACTAAAACTTATTATTATTATTAATATTATTATTATTATTATTATTATAATAATAATTATTATTATTATTACTATTGTTATTGTTATGTTATGTTATCACTATAAATTATGATTACTATTATTATTATTATTAATATATTTTGAAAGTAGTATTAGTATTATGATTTTAATTACAAAATTTAATATAATTATTATTATTATTATTAAAAACTACTGTTATTATTATAAGGTTTATTATCCAAAACAATCAATTATATTAATAGAATTAATAATATTATTATTATTAGTACTATCATTATTATTATTTTTACAAAAAAAAAAAATTTATATTAGTATTATTATAACTATTGTTTAAACAAACAAAAGATATATATATATATATATATATATATATATATATATATATCAATATATTTAATACATATAATCTATCAAAATTAATAACTTTAATTATTTAAAATATATATAATGAGTAGGTGAAACATATATATTAATAATATAAAAATAAAGTTATATCTATATAATTTTGATCGACTACAATTATGTGTATTAATATATATACAAATGATTTAGGTTCGTGAATCCGAGGCCAACCTTATACTTGATCAGTGATGTTATATGTATTTTTACTACAAAATACAGTATGGTGAGTATATAGTCCCTTTTAAACTCTAAATATTTTGGGATGAGAATACATGCATTTTATGATTTACGTTATGGACACAAGTGATCAAAAATGAATTCTATGTTGAGTTGTACCATGGCATATTTATTTATACTTGGTAGCTAATATTTACATGAGGAGCGTAAACGCGAATCCTGTTGATAGATCTATCGGGCCTGACAACCCCAACCGGGCTGGACGACCAGTTTTCAACGGTTGCACAGTACTTCGTTTCTGTATACTACACTTGGTACGGTGTAACGATTATTTAAGAATATGCTGCGATGATTTAAATGTTAAGTATGGTTACCAAGTGCTCAACTACTTTTACATACACTTGCGAGTGTATTATGTTTAAATATATGAAATCTTGTGGTCCATAGTTATAATGCTGTTAGCATCAAACCTATATCTCACCAACTTTATGTTGACGTTTTAAAGCATGTTATTCTCAGGTACGAATTAAGTCTTCTGCTGTGCATTTGCTCATGTTAAGGACATTACTTGGAGTCGATCATCGCAATGGGACCAAATGTTGATGACTTCGTCCAGGGGGTCTTGGACGGGGTTTGACACTAGTTTTTAGGACTTAGATTTTTTTTTTCTATTTCTTATCTAAAATTTCTTTAAATTTAAACGAAAAATTATTTTAAGCGGTTAAATTGATAGACATCAAAATTTTATGGTTCGTAGTAATAGTTGGATTTGTACGTGGACCGGGTTATTGGAGCCAAACAGTACTCAATTATATTGAGACCAAACGAATCCTGTCCCTCTGCTGCATCTTTTGGCTATTCGAAACGTGGGCAAAATCAGAAAAGTCTCTTAATTTGATAACTTATATAATTTTTCTTTCTTTTTAAAAACTAATAGGATATTCAGTGAATGCACCGAGCAAAACGTTCACCACCTGTAACTCGATCAAGACATCTAACAAATATTGTCGCCGTTGATTTTTCTTTAGAATCGTCATCCAGTCGACCAAGTACTCCAATTCAAATTTTCGATAATCCATTTTTTGAACCCGACCTCACAATTGAGAATCCGGAGAATATTCAGGGACGATTTCGAGATCCTGAACCATTAATCTTTCCTCCAGAACCACCAATCATTCAAACAGAGATTATTGAGGAACCAACCATTAAATCAGAATCCTATAGTGATTCAGATTCAACGAATTCAATCATGGAGAATCTGGAACCTCTAAGTATGGAAGATCGAATGCGAGCTAAACGCACTGGCCAAGGTCACGCAATTACTCAACCTGACATTAATGCGCCAGATTATGAAATCAAGGGACAAAACCTACATATGTTAACTAATCAATGCCAATTTAGTGGTGCGCTGAAGGAAGATCCAAATGAACATCTTCGTACCTTTAATAGGATCTGCACACTATTTAAAATCCGAGAAGTGGAGGATGAACAGATATATCTCATGTTATTTCCCTGAACTTTAAAGGGAGAAGCCAAAGATTGGTTGAAATCGTTACCTGAAGGGGCGATTGATACATGGGATGTTTTAGTTGAAAATTTTCTTAAACAATTCTTTCCGGCATCTAAAGCCGTGAGACTTCAAGGAGAAATTGTTACGTTCACACAAAAGCCAAATGAAACTCTATATGAGGCTTGGACAAGATTTGGAAAGTTATTGAGAGGATGTCCGCAACATGGTTTAGACACTTGTCAAATAGTACAAATATTCTACCAAGGATGTGACATCACTACAAGAAAAGACATCGATATAGCAGCTGGTGGTTCCATTATGAAGAAAACATCAACTGACGCTTATAAAATTATTGATAACACTGCTTCCCACTCACATGAGTGGCACCAAGAAAAAGATATCGTTAGATCATCTAAAGCAGCTAGAGCCGATTCTAGCCATGACTTAGATTCCATTTCTACAAAGATAGATGCTGTCGAGAGACGAATAGAAAAGATGACTAAAGATATCCACTCAATACGAATTAGTTGTGAGCAGTGTGGAGGACCACATTTGACAAAAGATTGTCTCAGTATTAAACTAACAATGGAACAAAGAGAGAATGTTTCATACATAAACCAAAGGCCTAAAAATAATTATCAGAATAATTATCAACCGCCAAGACCGATCTACAATCAAAACCAGAATTATAACCGAAATATTCCATACAACAACCAACAAGGTCCTAGCAATCAACAAGCATCCAATAATACTTACAACCAGCAAAGACCTAATTTTCAAAATAAACCACCACAAACTGATGATAAAAAGCCAAATTTAGAAGATATGATGTCAAAGCTAGTTGATTCTCAAACGCAGTTTTTCACATCTCAGAAACAAACCAATGAACAAAATGCTCAAGCATTTAGAAATCAACAAGCTTCTATTAAAAATCTGGAACAAGAAGTAAGTAACCTAGCAAGGTTAATAGGTGAAAGAAAACCGGGAAGTCTACCTAGTGATACAAATGCTAACCCCCGAAATGAAACAGCTAAAGCCATTACCACGAGAAGTGGCATTACACTTAAACCACTTGAAATACCTGTAATTTCTGATGAAGCTATTCCTACTCCACAAGAACCACAATCTGAATAAGATAAGGAAAAAGAACCGGTAGTTGAAAAGGTTAATGAAGATAACACAGTTAAGGCTAAACCTTATGTTAAACCATACTAACCACCACTTCGTTACCCAAGTAAAATGAAAAAAAAGAGACTTGAAGCCGAGCAATCCAAATTTTTGGATATGTTTAAACAAATAAATGTAAATCTTCCTTTCATTGATGTAATTTCAGGAATGCCTAGATATGCTAAATTCTTGAAAGATTTAATCACAAATAGAAAGAAAATGGAAGAAATCTCTGCTGTTACTATGAATGCAAACTATTCAGCAGTGCTGTTGAATAAGATACCAGAAAAATTATCAGATCCAGGAAGTTTCACAATTCCATGTTTTCTGGGTAGTCTTAGTTCAATAGAAGCATTGGCAGACTTAGGTGCTAGTATAAATTTAATGCCGTATTCACTATACGCTAAACTAGACCTTGGAGAATTGAAACCAATACGAATAAGTATACAACTAGCCAATCGATCAGTAAAATATCCTAGAGGGATAATGGAAAACATGCTAGTTAAAGTTGGTACTTTAGTATTTCCAGTAGATTTTGTTATACTGGACATGGAAGAAGATTCTCGAGTACCTCTCATATTAGGAAGACCATTCCTAAACACGGCCAAAGCAATAATAGACGTGTTTGGTAAGAAACTGACCCTAAGTATAGAGGACGAGAGTGTTACCTTTTTAGTTAATAGAGCAATGCAACAACCGCAATCTGCAGATGATACATGTTATTGTATTCAAACTATAGATTCGCATGCAGAATTGTTAGAAGAATTTCCAGAATTACAAGGAACAGGAGAATGTTCTTTAGGAGAAGGAACTGAACCAATTGATGAAACTGAAATGTTAGCTACACTTATGGCTAATGGATATGAACCAACAACAGAAGAAATTCAAATGCTAAAAGAAGAAGACAGATATCGATATAAATCATCGATAGAAGAACCACCAACATTAGAGTTAAAGCCACTTCCAAACCATTTGGAATATGCTTATTTATATGGTGAATCTGAATTACCTGTAATAATATCGTCTTCTCTTACTGAAAATGAAAAATCACAACTCATTTCTGTGCTAAAAGCTCATAAACCAGCCATTGCATGGAAGATTCATGATATTAAAGGAATAAGTCCTTCGTATTGCACATATAAAATCCTTATGGAAGAAGGTCATAAAACGTATGTTCAACGCCAAAGAAGACTAAATCCTAATATGCAAGATGTTGTTAAGAAAGAAATTATTAAACTGCTTGATGCAGGTTTAATTTATCCAATCTCTGATAGTCCATGGGTAAGCCCAGTTCAATGCGTACCTAAGAAGGGTGGCATGACTGTCATCACAAATGAGAAAAATGAGCTTATTCCTACTAGGACTGTAACAGGATGGCGTGTTTGTATAGATTATAGAAAATTAAATGACGCCACCAGAAAAGATCACTTTCCCTTACCTTTCATTGATCAAATGTTGGAAAGATTAGCCGGAAATAGTTACTAATATTTTCTTGATGGTTTTTCCGGATATTTTCAAATTTCAATAGCACCCGAGGACCAAGAGAAAACCACATTCACGTGCCCTTATGGTACTTTTGCTTACAAACGCATGCCATTTGGACTTTGCAACGCCCCTGCAACCTTTCAACGGTGCATGATGGCGATCTTTCACGACATGATAGAAGAATGCATGGAAGTTTTCATGGATGACTTTTCAGTCTTCGGTGATACATTTGAATCATGTCTAGTTAATCTTGAACGAATGCTTATTATATGCGAACAATCAAATCTAGTACTTAATTGGGAGAAATGTCATTTCATGGTTAAAGAAGGCATCGTTCTTGGACATAAAATCTCAAAGGAAGGAATTGAAGTGGATAGAGCTAAAGTAGATGTAATTGCTAAACTTCCACATCCCACCAATGTTAGAGGAGTTAGGAGTTTTCTAGGGCATGTCGGTTTTTACCGACGTTTCATAAAAGATTTTTCTAAAATTGCCACTCCTATGAATAAACTCCTTGAAAAAGATGCTCCATTCATCTTTTCGGATGAATGCATCAAATCTTTTAATATTCTTAAAGAAAAACTCACTAATGCGCCGATCATGATAACACCAAATTGGAATCTACCATTTGAACTTATGTGCGATGCAAGTGATTTTGCAATGGGAGCCGTTTTAGGACAAAGGATTGAAAAACGATTTCAATCTATATATTATGCTAGTAAGACGTTACAAGGAGCACAAACGAACTACATAACTACTGAAAAAGAACTCCTTGTTATTGTTTTTGCTTTTGACAAATTTCGTTCATATCTCGTTCTAGCTAAAACAGTGGTCTATACCGACCATTCTGCTCTTAGATACTTATTTTCGAAACAAGATGCCAAACCAAGATTAATCTGTTGGATCTTACTCTTACAAGAGTTTGATATTAAAATCCGAGATAAAAAGGGAGCAGAAAATCTCGCCGCTGATCATCTTTCTCGTCTTGAAAATCCTGAATTAGAAGTTCTAAATGAATCGGCCATACAAGATAACTTTTCTGATGAATATCTATTGAAGATAGATTATAATGAAATTCCATGGTTTGCAGACTATGCAAACTACTTAGTATGTGGATTCCTTGAAAAAGGGTTATCGTACCAAAAACGAAAGAAATTCTTTAGTGATATAAAACACTATTTCTAGGAAGATCCACATTTGTTTAAAAGTTGTCCCGATGGAATAATACGCCGATGTGTATTCGGAGATGAAGCTAGTCAAATCTTAAACCATTGTCACACAGGACCAACAGGAGGGCATTATGGGCCTCAACTCACATCAAGAAAAGTTTACGATGCTGGTTTCTATTGGCCTACAATTTTCAAAGACGCACACCTTCTTTGCAAATCCTGTGATGCTTGTCAAAGGGCCAGAAAAATAAGTCAATGTGATGAAATGCCACAAAATGTCATTCAAGTATGTGAAGTATTTAACATTTGGGCTATTGACTTTATGGGTTCATTTCCAAAATCTCATAATAATCTTTACATTCTCGTTGCCATTGATTATGTATCTAAATGGGCGGAAGCACAAGCTCTCCCAACTAATGATGCACGAGTTGTAGTCAACTTTTTAAAACGTCTTTTTGCTAGGTTTGGAACACCGAAAGCTTTAATAAGTGATCGGGGTACTCATTTTTGTAATAATCAACTTGAGAAAGTTCTCAAAAGATATGGAGTAACTCATAAAATCTCCACTGCTTATCATCCACAAATAAGTGGACAAGTTGTATTTGCTTTAAAACGTATTCTAGAGAAAACCGTAGGATCAAATCCGAAGGAATGGTCCATGAAATTGGAGGATGCACTATGGGCTTTTAGAACAGCCTACAAAACTCCAATTGGTACCACACCTTTTAAACTCATTTACGAAAAAGCATGTCATCTTCCAGTAGAAATTGAACACAAAGCATTTTGGGCTTTGAAGACATGTAATCTTGATTTACATATGTAAGACCCGATTATTTATTTTACAGAAGTGTATTAGAGTGCATGAAGTGTGGGGAAAATTGTGTGAGTAAACCGAAGACAGAACCTGTTCAGCCCTTCGTACGCGCCGCGCAGGGGTAATGGTGCGCGCCGCGCACTGTCCCTGCGACAGAACCCCAGTTTTTCTGTTTTGAGTTTAATGAAGGGCATTATGGTCTTTTCACTTGAGGGTCGGTTTTAGGCCACAAAGGCAGATTGGTGGACTCTTTCAAGTCCACAATCTTATCTTCATCTCTTCCACACACTCTCAAACCCTAGAGTGAGAAATAGAGCTTAGAGAGAGAAAGCTTCATTTGGGGAAGAAGGAGCTTGAATCAAACGAAGTTGCAAGTGTTAAAGTTGTTCACCTTGTTCACGGCTACGTTGTGGTGGTATTGGTAAGCTCTAACTCCAAGTTTTTATAGTTTGATTTAGTGTTCATAATTGGGGTTTTGAAATGGGTGTTCTTGAAATAAACCCATTAGTTGTTAATTGGATGTTTGAGCTAGTAAATGGTGTTAATAACCATTGTTGGTTGGTTTGGGTTTGTTAATGAAGATGATTAGTTGTTAATCATGTGTGGTTGTTAGAATCACTAGTTAATTAAGATTATAAGTGATTAGAAGGTGTTGACTTGAGTTTGGGTCAAAATGGATTTTTGTGCCCTAATGATGCAAGTAAGTGTTTTGATGTTGAAGCTTGAGCATAAGGGGGTGTTTGAACATAATCATTAGTTAATTTTGATTATGGATGTTTTGGGCGAGTTTTGACTTAGTCAAAGTGATGCATGTGCAAATGGGTCGATATTGCACTTATGGTGTTTTGTGTATAAGCTAGTGTATTTAGCTTATTCGGTTGTAAATTACTTAGGTGATTTGCATCGGACGATTAGGAGCTCAAGCGGAAGTTGCCTTACTTGAAATCAAGGTGAGTGGAATATTTATACATGTATGTATGTGGTTTATTTACTCGTACGCGATGTGGGCCTTTGGCGCCACATCGTGAGTGTTGGGCGTTATGTCACAAGTTGGTGGCTTATTTGATATTCGGGTGAAGAGAACTACGGGTCGGTAGTATCTCGCTAGGTGTCTCACGAGTCGGTGACACCTCTTGGAGGTTTACAAGTCGGTGACCTCATATGTATTGACGGGTGGTGCACTAGTCGGTGACACCCCATAGTGTTCACAAGTCGGTGACACTTGGTGGTACTTCACAAGTCGGTGATGCCACATGGCGTTCACGAGGTGGTGACCCATAAGTAATAGTGGTGATTCACAAGCCGGTGACACCTTATGATGAGTCACAAGTCGGTGACATTTCTTAGTGATCACAAGTCGGTGACACTAGGTGGGGCTTCACAAGTCGGTGATGCTACATGGTGATTCACAAGTCGGTGACACCATATGACGAGTCACAAGTCGGTGACATGGTACGAGTGAGACTCGATGATCTTGGTCGGCTACAAGTCGGTAGTAGTATGCGGTGAACAGTTAGCGTGTTTATGCCCTTTTATGTTTAGTATATTATCGTGTTGAATTATATACTAACGTTGTTGCTAGTCGTGTGTTTGTTGATGCTAATTCGTTTGTTCGTTGTATGTAATGGTTTTGTAGGTGGATGCGTGTAGGTAAATTACATATGTATATGTATAAGTATTGCATTCACTAAGCATTAGCTTACCCTCTCGTTGTTTACCATTTTATAGGTTCCGGCGTGGATAAGGGTAAGGGCATTCGTTCGGACTAGAGATCCCGCTTGATGCTAGGGGACGCTTTTGGCATTAGTAGCTCTTGGAGTTTGACCGATAGTTGGGTAGTTTAATCCCAAACGCCATGCTCATTGTGTAGTTTGGAACTTAAACTTTTTGGTGGTCGAAAATCTAAACTTGTATTAAACTTGTATTTTGGGTCGTGTGGGCCCCGCTTGTAAAACATCATTTTATGTTTGATTCGTGTTAGTTTTACATATATAAGTTTGTCGTGAAAAGCGTTCGGTCTAAATATGTTGGGAAGTGGTCCATCTTTTTACGAGTTAAAAACAGTTTGATCAGAGCCTGGAACGCCTTGTGCACGCCGCGCACTTTCAGTGGAGCGCGCCGCACACCACACCTGAGCAGTAGTTTAAATTTTTTTTTTGGGACTGTTTTTGGTCGGTTATCGGGTTAGGTTGTTACAAGTGGTATCAGAGTATGGTCTAAAGGATTTAGGTGACTTGAGATAGGCGCCTAGACTTAGACTTTTGTGTGTGCTATTATGCGGGACTTGTAGGATTGCGGGTCGGTTCGGGATTTAGTTAGTGCCTTAGAGAATGGGTGAACTAGCTATGTATTGATTATGTTGTTATTAATCGTGTTGTTTGCGTTGAATATCTAGCGAGATAGTTGTTGTATTCATGAGCTCGGCATGGCGTGTGAGCGTAATAATGCTTCGCGACCATTATTACGGTTGCAAGCCAAGTCATGCAAGTGATGTACAATAAGTGTTGAACTAGATGGGATGTACGAACTGTGGCATATTATATGTTTGTGAACGATTGATCGTGGTGGTGTGTGTAAGTTATTCATGTTGTGTTCCTAACCGAGTTCATTTCTTAGAATGACTACAAGGAGCAAACAAGCCAACGAAGATCAAGACGAAGACGTTGAGTTCACGGCTAAGGTTGAGGCCATCTTTAAACGTCAAAAAGCAGAGTTTCTCGAGGATGTTAGAAAAGTTTTTCGGGAATCGGTTGATGGGCAATTAACCGATCTAATTGATGAAAGGGTGAAGGTCGCAATCGAGGAAGCGCTTGATGCTGGAAATATTTATCCCCGAGGCGAAGGGAGTGAAGGAAATGGGAGGCGGGACTTCCATTACAAAAACTTCAAGGATGTACAACCTCCTTTGTTTAATGGGGTAAGGGATCCGTTGAAGAGTACATGTTGGGTTTCAGACATCGAGGGGGCTTTCCGTACTAGTGAATGTCCTCCCGAGAAGAAAACGAGGTACGGTTCTAGTATGTTACGTGAAGAAGCCAAGTTGTGGTGGGATGACAAGATTCAATTGTATGGCGAGGAACAATGTATGAGCTTGTCATGGGATGAGTTCAAAAAGGAGTTCTTTGATGAATACCGAACTTCTTCCGACCTTGATAGAATCCTGGACGAGTTACACAATTTGCGACAAGGTTCCATGGACTTGGTTACTCTCAAGTCTACCTTCTTGGCAAAGACTCGTTTTTGTCCGGAGTATGTCGGAGACGATCACAAGTTGATGAAAGATTTCTACCGTACCATGAATGACGAGTTGAAGGGTAAGATTAGTCGGGGAATGGCTAAGTCTTTTGAAGAGTTGTTAGAGTTGGCGCGGGGTTTCGAACCGGAGGTGTCAAAGCCAAGTGTGTTCGATGTTAGTAAACGGAAGTTCGAAGCGGCGATGTTTTCGAACAAGAAGAGTAAAAGCGCTACCGAAGGTGTCAGAAGCGTAAAGATGAATGACACGGGTGGTTCTAAATTCGCGTGTTATAATTGTAGGCAAACGGGGCATAAGTCTCGTGATTGTCCGTCGGGTAAGGTCACATGTTTTAAGTGCCGGAAGGAGGGACACCGGAAGTTGGAATGTCCCGAGTGGAATAGTGACGGAGCGCGAAAATCTAGCGACGCTTGATTCAGGTACTATTCGATTTTAGTACTATCTTTATGCGGGTGATTTTGGATAATGATTGAGTTTATCCATGTGTTGTAGTGACTAGCTAGGTCGAGTTAGTCCATTGCGGTTTGATTAGCCATGTCGGGTTAATCAATTGGATGTTGGATGTTGATCGAGGCGGGTTAACCAAGTGAGTTTGACTAACCGGGTCGGGTTAATCAGTTAAATGATAAGTGTTGACCGAGTCGGGTTGACCTAGTGTGTTTGACTTAACCAAGTCTGGTTAATCAATTGTTGTTAGGCGTTGACCGGGGCGGGTTGACTAAGGGTATTTGACTAACCGAGCCGGGTTAATCAAATTCTTTTAGGGGATTAACCAAGTCGGGTTGACCTAGTGTGTTTGACTTAACCAAGTCTGGTTAATCAATTGTTGTTAGGCGTTGACCGGGGCGGGTTGACTAAGGGTATTTGACTAACCGAGCCGGATTAATCAAATTGTTTTTAGGGGATTAACCAAGTCGGGTTGACCGAGATAGTTTGACTAACCAAGTCGGGTTAATCAATAAGTTGTTGGGAGTGTTGACCAAGTCGGGTTGACCAAGTGAGTTCGACTTAACCGAGTCGGGTTAATCAATTTGGTGATAAGTGTTGATCGAGGCGGGTTGACCGAGCGTATTTGACTAACCGGGTCGGGTTAATTAATTCTCATTAAGGGTTGGCCGAGGTAGGTTGACCGGGCGAGTTGGAGGCCTAACCGAGTAGGGTGAAACCGTGATTTGATTAGAGGGTTACTTGTATTGCGCTCCATAAGGTTTAGCGTAGTAATGGTATGCCGTTCGAGAGGCGTTCACATTGACTTTGTAAGTGTGCGAGTATAGTCATGGTGGTTGACTATCTTTGTTTGTGTGTAAGTGACCGCGTTAACGATCGAGACGGTACGGGTAGGGTATAAGTCTTGGTGGCACCAAGCATCTCCATTGTAAGTGAAAGTTTGCTAGGCCTGCTTTGTGTCCTAGGTAGATCTCGACTAGCAGTTGATTGCTAGGGAGTTGTGGCGTTGAGCCGTAATGTTCATTGGGTTTGGGTGACTTCGAATATGTGATGACCCGAGAATTTCCGATCAAATTCAAACTTGATCTTAATATAATTTCGACACGATAAGCAAAATCTGTAATGTTTTGGGAGTCTCGAAAGTTTTGAAATCTATATTCATGTAATTAATTATCCATTTGACCTTGACTAATTCCGACGATTCACGAACAATTTCTTGTAACCAAATATGTATATATATATAAATGTGAGTATATATATAATAGATAGAAATTATAAAAAGGTAATTTAAACATTTAAAATTAAATAAGTACAATAAGATATAAACTAAATAAGTTGTATATATTAAATGTAAATACAAGTTAAGAATATAATTAACATAATAATTTTCATTATTAATTATTAATACAATACTAATCTCAATACCTATATTAGTTTATTGAATATATTATAATTGTAATTTATGAATTATCATTATTATAATTGTTGTTATAAAGTATTAGTAATATAATTATTGTTAATGTAATTAATATTAAAAGTTATAAATATTATGATTATTAATGTTATCATTCTTATTACTAAACTTATTAATTAACATTAATATGATTATTAGTATCTTATTAGAATCATTGTTATTTATTGTTATTATTGTTAATAAAAGTAGTGATATTATTTTTATTATTATTATTATTATCATTTTATTATGATTGTTATGATTGTTATTATTAAACCCAATAAAATTATCAATTTCTTTTTATGATCATTATTATTTGTTATTATTATTAATAGAATTATTGATAGTATTATTATTATTAATTTTATTTTATTATATTTTATATAATTATTACTAGTATTATATATACTTATTTATTTATTAACACAAAATTGTATGTAATCAGTTATATATATATATATGCAGAATCCATTTACATCACAATCAAATCATAACAAATTTTGTTTCTATCTATGAATATGTTAAACAACTTAGTCAATCGTACAAGCTGTTGAAAAATCACAAGTTTACTTTAAATTTTTTATTAATATTCGTACTGAACAAATGATTTTGTGTCGATCAAATTGCTTTAAACCAAGGATTTTAATCAAAGTTGGACACACTCAAGCAACTGCACGTTCTCCTATCAGTATCAATTAAAATTGCTGTATCAATTTTTTTTTGTTTAAAACAGATATAAACAAGAACAGACGACGTGTCCTGTTCTTAATACTTTTTCACAATGTCTCGATTTCCTATTTAATTCCAAATTGTGTTAATGCAGAGATGTTAGGAAACCTTCATTTAATCTATCTGTAAATTTACAAGTGTCAATTTTTAGTATCGATTATCAATATCAATTTCAGAAGTCAAATTTGATTTTAAAAAGTCAAACATTTGATTCATCACAAAATTTGATTACCTGTTAGTGTTTTAATTTCAATTGATGATTCTTGTATATTCCAATGATGATTTAGAAACTATTTCATGTAGATATCATTTACCAAAAAGTCCCAAAAATTAAATTTAATTTTTTTTTTGCTATTAAACAGTCGTCGCTCTTGGCTGTCTTTCTGTTATTTTTTTTTTTTCAAGAAATTTAAAGACTCATATGGACTGATTATGATTCGTATGAAAGTCCTAAAGTAGAGACATAATGTGTTGAGGCTAATTTTGAGCTTGGTCGATTGAGTACTTGAGAGAAGAAGAAGAAAAAGGAAGCATAAGCAATACGGGTTAAATATAAATTTTTGCTGTGTTATTTCGGATAATGGGCGACAGCCCAGTTGGTTTAAGGATCGTGTTGGGTTACGAGAGGTCACGGGTTCGAGTCTCGGGTATGGCATAAATTTTTTAAAAAGGCCTTGAGGTAGTTTTCCTTTTCCATTTTCATTTTCATTATTATTATTATTATTATTATTATTATTATTATTATTATTATTATTATTATTATTATTATTATTATTATTATTATGGTTATTGTTATTATTATTGTTAGTGTTACAATTATTATTATTATTACTAATAAGTGTTAGTTATCAATTATCATTATTATTATTACAAGTAAAGTTATAACTAAAAATATTGTTATTATTACTATGATTATTATATTTATTAACTAATAATAGATGAATTATTATTATCATTATGTTCACATAAATACTCTGACTAATAATACTAACATTTTGATTAAGTAACGTCATTAGGTATTATTAGCAATATTATTAGTAATATTAATATCAATATAAATATTATTATGATTAAAAATTATTATTATAGTTATCAAGAAAGTAATATAAACCATTACAATTATCGGTAATATTAGCATTTGCATCATTTTAGACTTATTATTTTTAGTAACAAAAGTATTATTATTAAGACTACCATTAGTAACAAGATAGTTATAAATATTATTATTATCCAGTAATAAGTATTATAAGATTATAAATCATCATTCTCGGAACCATTATCATTATTAAATTTTTCATTTTATTAAAAACTACTGTTATTATTATTATTATTATTATAAGATTTAACATTAAAACTATTAGTAGTATTACCATTATCATTATATTATCATTACAAATATTATCTTAGTATTATCAAAGATACCGTTTTAACAAACAAATGGTATATATAAATAAAATGTATTTAGTACATATAACCTAACAAAACTTATATTCTTAAAATATATAAAATGAATATGTAATGAAATATATAAATATTTGATATAAAAGTATATCACTAATAATAATATATATGTTTGTTCGATTACAAATATATGTTTTAATATATATATGAATAATATAGGTTCGTGAATCCAAGGCCAACCCTGCATTGTTCTGTTGTTCAATGATGTCATATGTATTTTTACTACAAAATACAGTACTGTGAGTTTCATTACTCACTTTTTAAATGCTTTTGCAATATATATTTTTGGGACTGAGAATGCATGCGCTGTTTTTATAAATGTTTTACGAAATGGACACAAGTGATTGAAACTACATTATATGGTTGAATGATCGAAATCGAATATGCCCCTTTTTATATAGTCTGGTAATCTAAGAATTAGGGAACAGAAACCCTAATTGACGCGAACTCTAAAGATAGATCTATCGGGCCCAACAAGCCCCATCCAAAGTACCGGATGCTTTAGTACTTCGAAATTTATATCATGTCCGAAGGAGGATCCCGGAATGATGGGGATATTCTTATATGCATATTGTGAATGTCGGTTACCAGGTGTTCAATCCATATGAATGATATTTTTGTTTCTATGCATGGGACGTATGATTATGAGAAATGGAAGTATGAAATCTTGTGGTCTATTAAAATTATGAAATGATTCTTTATGATAAACTAATGAACTCACCAACCTTTTGGTTGACACTTTAAAGCATGTTTATTCTCAGGTACGAAAGAAATCTTCCGCTGTGCATTTGCTCATATTAGGGATATTACTTGGAGTCATTCATGACATATTTCAAAAGATGTTGCATTCGAGTCGTTGAGTTCATCAAGATTATTATTAAGTCAATTATATTTGGATATATTATGAAATGCTTTACATGCCTGTCAACTGTCGATGTAACGAAAGTTTGTCTTTTAAAAACGAATGCAATGTTTGTAAAATTTATCATATAGAGGTCAATTACCTCGCGATGTAATCAACTGTTGTGAATCGTTTGTAATCGATATGGACTTCGTCCGGATGGATTAGGACGGGTCTTCACAGAATAGTCAAGTGTCATATAACGCCGAGGATGGACCCCGAAAGGGGCAAGTGAATGAGACTCGGTGGTAGTAATGGGAGTTGCATAACACTACGTCAGGTGCCCTCCATATACCTGCAAGTGGAATGCTTCACTCCGGTGGTGTGATTACTTTATACTTGGGTACCGGTGAGGAAACCCGAAGGTACGATCATGGTTTATTGCGACGACTAGCAGGCGTTGACGTTTAGCCGATTCGGAAAGACTAGGTTCGAGTATCTTGTGGTAAATCCGCGGAAAATTTTGAGTATGACCGACGTTGGTACCGGTCATGTATGTTGTAGAATGTTGAAATTTCGCAAGGTATTATCATCTTGACGATGATAAGGTAGGGTTAAAACCCTAAGTGGGGGAGTATGTACCCGGAGGGTACGATGCTTCTTTGGTTTGGTAGGCGTGTTTGAGCCATTTGCCGTAAGTTATCTTGTTTTGAGAGCCAACTAGAGACGTAGAGTGTTAGTTTGGACTGTCTCATGTAGGGGCGTGTTAGGATAGAGTGCGTTCGGGAACGAACTCTCTAGAGTATTGGCGATGGGCTTTAGAACTCTAAGTCGTGAGTTGGAGTATGCCAAGGAAATCATGAAGGTTAATTGTGCAATTGGAACGTTGCATGGTGGTAAAGTGTGATCGATAGGATGCACGGTGGCCTCAAAGGTTCCGAGATTGTGTGAGAACTCGAAGACTTGTGGAAAATGAGTTGTTTTCGTTCGCGATGAGGTTTATATCGCGAGGACGCGATCCAATTTAAGTGGGGGAGAGTTGTAAGACCCGATTATTTATTTTACAGAAGTGTATTAGAGTGCATGAAGTGTGGGGAAAATTGTGTGAGTAAACCGAAGACAGAACCTGTTCAGCCCTTCGTGCGCGCCGCGCAGGGGTAATGGTGCGCGCCGCGCACTGTCCCTGCGACAGAACCCCAGTTTTTCTGTTTTGAGTTTAATGAAGGGCATTATGGTCTTTTCACTTGAGGGTCGGTTTTAGGCCACAAAGGCAGACTGGTGGACTCTTTCAAGTCCACAATCTTATCTTCATCTCTTCCACACACTCTCAAACCCTAGAGTGAGAAATAGAGCTTAGAGAGAGAAAGCTTCATTTGGGGAAGAAGGAGCTTGAATCAAACGAAGTTGCAAGTGTTAAAGTTGTTCACCTTGTTCACGGGTACGTTGTGGTGGTATTGGTAAGCTCTAACTCCGAGTTTTTATAGTTTGATTTAGTGTTCATAATTGGGGTTTTGAAATGGGTGTTCTTGAAATAAACCCATTAGTTGTTAATTGGATGTTTGAGCTAGTAAATGGTGTTAATAACCATTGTTGGTTGGTTTGGGTTTGTTAATGAAGATGATTAGTTGTTAATCATGTGTGGTTGTTGGAATCACTAGTTAATTAAGATTATAAGTGATTAGAAGTGTAAACTTGCAAATGGGTGTTGACTTGAGTTTGGGTCAAAATGGATTTTTGTGTCCTAATGATGCAAGTAAGTGTTTTGATGTTGAACCTTGAGCATAAGGGGGTGTTTGAACATAATCATTAGTTAATTTTGATTATGGATGTTTTGGGCGAGTTTTGACTTAGTCAAAGTGACGCATGTTCAAATGGGTCGATATTGCACTTATGGTGTTTTGTGTATAAGCTAGTGTATTTAGCTTATTCGGTTGTAAATTACTTAGGTGATTTGCATCGGACGATTAGGAGCTCAAGCAGAAGTTGCCTTACTTGAAATCAAGGTGAGTGGAATATTTATACATGTATGTATGTGGTTTATTTACTCGTACGCGATGTGGGCCTTTGGCGCCACATAGTGAGTGTTGGGCATTATGTCACAAGTTGGTGGCTTATTTGGTATTCGGGTGAAGAGGACTACGGGTCGGTAGTATCTCGCTAGGTGTCTCACGAGTCGGTGACACCTCTTGGAGGTTTACAAGTCGGTGACCTCATATGTATTGACGGGTGGTGCACTAGTCGGTGACACCCCATAGTGTTCACAAGTCGGTGACACTTGGTGGTACTTCACAAGTCGGTGATGCCACATGGCGTTCACGAGGCGGTGACCCATAAGTAATAGTGGTGATTCACAAGCCGGTGACACCTTATGATGAGTCACAAGTCGGTGACATTTCTTAGTGATCACAAGTCGGTGACACTAGGTGGGGCTTCACAAGTCGGTGATGCTACATGATGATTCACAAGTCGGTGACACCATATGACGTGTCACAAGTCGGTGACATGGTACGAGTGAGACTCGATGATCTTGGTCGGCTACAAGTCGGTAGTAGTAAGCGGTGAACGGTTAGCGTGTTTATGCCCTTTTATGTTTAGTATATTATCGTGTTGAATTATATACTAACGTTGTTGCTAGTCGTGTGTTTGTTGATGCTAACTCGTTTGTTCGTTGTATGTAATGGTTTTGTAGGTGGATGCGTGTAGGTAAATTACATATGTATATGTATAAGTATTGCATTCACTAAGCATTAGCTTACCCTCTCGTTGTTTACCATTTTATAGGTTCCGGCGTGGATAAGGGTAAGGGCATTCGTTCAGACTAGAGATCCTGCTTGATGCTAGGGGACGCTTTTGGCTTTAATAGCTCTTGGAGTTTGACCGATAGTTGGGTAGTTTAATCCCAAACGCCATGCTCATTGTGTAGTTTGGAACTTAAACTTTTTGGTGGTCGAAACTCTAAACTTGTATTAAACTTGTATTTTGGGTCGTGTGGGCCCCGCTTGTAAAACATCGTTTTATGTTTGATTCGTGTTAGTTTTACATATATAAGTTGGTCGTGAAAAGCGTTCGGTCTAAATATGTCGGGAAGTGGTCCATCTTTTTACGATTTAAAAACAGTTTGATCAGAGCCTGGAACGCCTTGTGCGCGTCGCGCACTTTCAGTGGAGCGCGCAGCGCACCACACCTGAGCAGCAGTTTAAATTTTTTTTTGGGACTGTTTTTGGTCGGTTATCGGGTTGGGTTGTTACAACATAAAGCCGGACGTCTACGGTTAAGTCAATTAAACGAATTAGAAGAATTGAGACATGAAGCACACGAAAATTCGTTAATCTATAAAGAAAGAACGAAGAAATGCAATGATAAAAGAATCAGAAGTTCAAAAGAATTTAAAGAAGGAGACAGAGTTCTTCTTTTCAATTCACGATTCAAGCTATTTCCTGGAAAATTGAAATCAAGATGGTCTGGACCATTCATAGTTAAAAGAGTTTTCCCATACGGAACAATAGAGTTAATAATTCAAATAGGATTGAATTTAAAGTTAATGGTCACAGAGTTAAACATTACATACATGGTCCGATGGAAGTTGACAATGAAGTCAATCATAATTTCACCACCCAAGAAAACCTTCAAAATGAAAACATAAATATGTTATCAACAACATATGAAAAATCAAAATTGGAAAATAAGGAGGATTCAAATTTGAGTGATGAAGAAGAATTCTTATACAAACCTCCCATTCCAAGAAACGAAGAAAAATGTGAACAAGAAGTTCAATTAGAAGTGAAAGAACACCCGAAAAAGGTTTAGAAACTAACTCGACTTACTAAAGCAGGAGACCCGGGTGAATTTATCATTTCTTGCTTGCTTAATGATGGTGCTGTATATAATGGACTCGCAGATTTAGGAGCAAGTGCAAATATTATGCCTCTTTCCTTATACAAAAGATTAGGTATGAGTAAATTAAAACCAACCAAAATAGGTGTTCAATCATTTGACCAAACCATTAAACACCCGGTTGGAATAGCAAATAATTTACTTGTTAACGTGGGAAGTTTGACCTTTGTTGCAAACTTCATAGTGATTAATATGGAGAAAAACCTCGATATTCCTCTAATTTTAGGTCGCCCTTTTTTAGCAACCACCGAGGCATTCATTGATGTAAGAGAAGGTAGAATGACACTTAGGGATGGTGATAAATCGATCACCTTTGTGAACCGAAAGTTTAGATCTCCACCAACCAAAACTGTTAAACCAATAAAAATGCATAAGTGTGGGGAAGATGAAGAAACACTTAATGATGATCCAATCACAAAGAACCCCATTGATGATACGAAATTAGATGAACCCGTTTTTAACAGTTCAACGAAGAAACTTTATAAACGGATTCACGATGCTAAGATTAAGGGAAACTTTAAATTATGTAACCAATTAGTATCCAATTTATCGCCAAAAGAAAAGGCAATGTTAGATGAATTTGTGAAAGTGACGAAGGAAATCAACAAATGGATTGAAGTAAAAGTTAAAGATATACAAGTTGTTGATGATCCAATTGAAAATAACGTTAATCACAATTTCAACTAAGTGTGGGGAGGTTCGAATCTTTTTAGGGTAATATGTATTTCTGTTAGAGTTAGATTTTCTGTTTTCGTGTAGTTCTCGAGAATGGAATCCGAATGGTCTTTCCCTAGCAGACCCTAAATAACTAGTCTTCTCCCCCCATTCTGAATTTTTATTTTTTTTAGGTTTTACGAGATGAAGACTTCCTGTGAATTAAACCATGGTATAATGCTACACGCTTTGTTCACTAAACATAATAATGACACCCTTCCAAGTGAATTCGTATCATTAATCAGAGGTAAATTGGACGGAGTAAGAAAGGAATCCAGGAACGAAAATAATAAGTTACAATTTGCTAAAGGAAAATCAAAATCCGCAGTGAAAAGAAGAGCACGACACCTTGAAAGATGTCACAAATGCGGAAAATGGTCACACGAAGGAAAATGTTTGATGAATCAGACATATTCCAATACCGAATTCGTTACTTTATGCAGAGATGGACCGTTCATATGTTTCGAAGAAAAAACGTTGAATGCTCGAGGTTATGCCTATGTAGCTATGGAAAACCAATTAGTCCGACTATCTTATGAGTGAGCTAAAGCAGGTCACTAAGAATTCTATTTCACAAGTAAGTGTGTACAGTTTTTATTTTTATTTTTATTGCTTTTAATCTTTTGATAATAAACGCTAAATCGTTCGCTATAAAGTATTAAATTGGTATTCAATAAAATTAGGTTTTGCGACCGAAATTATTGATATCATACAAAAATTTATTACATCACTGCGAAATTTACCGTTTATTCTTAAGGTATAAATATCTTTAATCAATCAACCTAAAATATTTCAAAAATTCGGCATGAGTTAAACTAGGTTATGGAACCGAAATTACTTTACCGAAAAGAGGGACGTATGTTTTTGATAATATTTGATTGATTAAAGTGGGATAAAAGACCAAAAAGATTTTTAATTTTATTTTTACTTTGTTTTTAAAATTAATATTAAATTATTATTGTAAACTTTTTAAAATCAATATATTTAAGTTTGTAAATATTTGAAAAATTAATATTTTTTATAAGTTTGTTGTATAAAAACAAAAATATAATTTAAGTTTGGTGTGAATTTTTAATAATATGAATTTTTAATTTTATGCATTTTAAATTAAGTTTGGTGTGAATTTAAAAACAAAAATTTACTTTATTTCGTTAAGTTAAAAAAATTGATTTCTAAAAATTCGTCGTGAGTTGAAGACTATGTCGTTGAACCGAAATTGCTCTACCCAAGGGAGGGACGAGAACTTTTATTATCATTATTTTTAATCTTATTGAACTAAAGTATGCCAAAAACATTTAAAAAACCCAAAAATCTTTACTTTTAAAACCGCGCTTTGAATTGACAAATTTTAAAATTTTGTCGAGAGACAGACTAGGACAACGATCCAAAACGCCCTCATCCTAAAAAGAAACAAATTTTTAAAATTTTATTAAATATATGTTTTATTAAAGTATAAGGTTTTTATAAAAAAAAAAAAATATCAGACCCATGCGATCGCATGGGTTTTGAACTTCAACTCCATGCGATCGCATGGAGCTGATTTTCTGGCCAGGATCAAAAGGCATCGAGCAGTCTGTCTTCACACAAAAACAAACACAACACATACGAAAACACACTCAAATCCTCACCAAAAATCACCATTTTTCGCCGTAATTCGTCAAATTTCTTGCTCTAATCATGCCTAGGTTCGGATTCTTCAACAAAAAGAAAACCGATACTGCTGGTGCTTCATCGTCATCTAGACAACCACAACAGGAGCCTAAACCAGAATATGAACTGCAATACGAGCCAGAACCCGAACAAGAACCACAACAGGAACAACAACATCAGCCTGACCAACATGTACCTTATTATGATCCGCTACAGTTTGCTAATGAATTCATAGTAATTCCGATGCATCAGCCATTAGAATACCCAACGATTCCTGAACATACATTGCATCCTAATCTGAGGTTCGATAGAAGCTGTAGAGATTACTCGGCATATCAAAGTAATAAATTCAAATTAGTAACGAAAGATGTAGAGGTGCCTAGGGTAATTGATTGGAATCCTTTGGAAAGGGTCCAACTTGCTGACCGTGTTAGGGAACATTTGATCCAAAGGTATGGCAGTTCTTCTTTTACTGATTGGGAATGCTTATTCACCATTCGTAGACCTGTATATAAGGAATGGTATGTCGAGCTTATGAGTACTATAGCGTTAAATGTAGATGTAGATAGATTAGATGATAGAAGTTTTATTAGATTTATACTTGGCCGTAGGATGTATAGGATGTCCATGCTGGACATGGCCAGGGCTTTGCAGATATATACGCCCGCTGAATTGCTACTACCCGATTGTATGAATTTGATTTATCGTGGTGAAAGGGTAGATAGGAATTTTGACGCAAACGCCGTCTGGAGGCGTATTTCAGATTATAATGTTTTTGGGCGGGCAGGAACACATACCTACTTACATATTAACAAAGCCGAGCTTCGTATAATTCATAGATTTTTGGCTAACTCGATTACACAGTGAGGTCACAACAAGGAGAAAATAACCTTACATGATTTATTGTACCTAAAGTGTATTCTAGACCCAAGAGGCTTTGTTAATATCCCTTACTGTGTTGGTTTTTATTTATCTAAGATGGTTGAAGGAATACAGGAAGGGGGGATTATAGGAGGAGGTATTTTTGTTACTCTCATTGGAGAGTATTTAGGTGTATATAAGGACCAAGGGGGTCCACTTTTGGAATGTAGGGAACAGGTTGAGCTTTTAGGATTGAGGATTTATGCGGGTGCTAAGGTATTAAAGAGTAGACGCAACCAGGCAATACCCTATGAAGGTAGTCATCCTCAGGTAGAGAGAGGCTCAGACGAGGAAATGGAGGAAGCGGATGACATTAGGGATGTCATTCGGGAGGCTATGACTGATGTCTACCAGCGTGTAGATGAGGTAGATATGACAAACGCGGAGAGATTTCGTCGGATGGAGCAGTGGCAAGCCCGGAATGATTACGAGCATTTCAGGCAATGACAGCATGATAGATGGGACTATCATCAGCGTCAGATTATGAGCCGGCTGTCACCTCAGGATCACTACGTTCTGACCCGACCCGCTTACTATCCTCAACACCAGCCCGAGATGAGACCACCTTATACTCTCTACTACCCTAACCAAGCATACCGGTACACCTATCACCAACCATGGAACCCAGATGACGACATGAACTGGAACCCCTATCCAGATTGATTTAGTTCCTGTTGGTAATTTTTATGATTTTTATTTTTATTATTTCTGTTTGTTTATGTTTAAACACATTATATTATGATACTTTTAATGTTTAATATTTTTATTTTGTACTAATATTTCATATTTGATTTGAAAGTGGGATTTTAAGTCCCATTTCAAATTACCATGCATGTTTATATTTGTATTGTATGTATTTTATTTCATGTACACAACAGGGTAAAACAGCGAAATTTTCAAAGACTGGCATTAAGTTCAGCAAAAGCTAGTACTTTTGACGACAAAACGAAAAATAAATATGATGTAACAACAAGACGGAATGAACAAATGATGTGCACCATTTATCATTCAACAAACAAACGCCAATATGTTTGGAAACTTTGGTAAAATTTAATCATTTTTCTACGCTAATCACCCTCAATAATTTAAATTGTTACTGATTTCTTGCAAATGAGGGCATTGCAAGATCTTAAGTGTGGGAAGGGGTTAAATTCTTTCGGATTTTTAAAATTTTTAACTTATACACTTGGTTACCATTAAAAATACTAGTAAAGCAGTAGTTGTATTAGAATCTAGTGCTCTCTGATAATAAAGAACAGCCCTAGTCTTATATACTGACTGCCCAATTCTAGTAAAATTTTTCAAAATTTTCAATTAAATGAATTCAAAATCATGTTTATACATATTTATGAACGATAAAACTAGGTGTTAACACCGAAATTATTGTTACCTTGGAAAGGACATAAATTGAGAAACAAACCAAAATGTTAGAATTCATTTAAAATGGAATAGAGGACAATAAAAAGGAAAATAAAAGCCAAGTGTGGGAAAAATTTACCAAGTTATTTTGAACATATATCACATATTTTTGTACAAATAACTGAAGATACTTTTGTTTTGGACAAAATTAAATATTTTACCCGATTTACTGTAATATATTTGAAAGAAAGATGGATCTACACGGTGAATCAATTCCATCATTAAAAGGAAGTAAAGTCTTCCGAAAAAGAAACGCGCTTCTTGATTTAGGTCATGAAGCTGTCGTCCAGACCAGCTGTAGGTTGACAAAAAAATCTAGAAAAGTCATCACTAAAATCAGCAGGAAATCCACGGACCTCATCATCAAACAGGGTCGCCAAGTGGTCAGACTTATCCTAACCATGAGAGGATCTGTCTTGTAAAATGGGGAGGACGCCGTGCAAATTAGCTGGATATGATTAATGAATCAGATCCCCAGAAAGGATAATCTCCTTAAAAATCAAAAATCAGCTTTTAAGATCGATATTACTCAATCCTTGAGATTGACCTTAAAGACTGAGAATTACAAAATGGAATTCAATGATATCTAAACTCGAGCTTGAATGAGAAAATATTTTGATCAAAATTACAAACCGATTTGTTTTCTGAAAACCCTATTTTCAATGCGTTCATTACCATTGAACGTAAAATCCTAGGGATTCACCTAGAATTCATTAGGTCACCTGAACCAAATCGGGTGTCAACCGTAAGAACGGTGGTTGCATAGCATGGTCAAAGATAGGACCTTGTGCCAGACCGGAAAATTATAAGGGTGAGCTTTACTATTGCTCCTACCAAGGATAGTAATTGCATCCGACATGTTATAGACTATAATTAAAACAATTTGCAAACACCGGTGAAGGGTTATTCCTAAAAACTTATCTAGGGTAAAAGCTAGATTGTATTTTCAAAAGATCAAATGTTTTCATAAAGATCCAATTTCCTTAAGGATCTAAATTTTTATAGTCATGTGGAACTGTAAACCACATCGTTACTACCATTGTTTATACTACCGTATAGAAATCACTGATGTACAAAGTGTGAAGAATAAAGAAGTGATTCTAGTATTTTTATTTCAAGACTATATTGCTTGAGGACAAGCAACGCTCAAGTGTGAGAATATTTGATAATGCTAAAAATGAACATATATTTCATAGCATTATCCCTCAAGAAAGACAAGCTTTTAGTTGCAATTGTTCTATTTACAAGTGATATTCGTTTAAATAATAAAAGGTGAAGACAAAAGACAGATTCGACAAATTGAAGACGCAAACGACCAAAAAGCTCAAAAGTACAAAATACAATCAAAGTGGTTCCAATTATTGATAAGAAACGTCTCAAAATTACAAGAGTACAAGACGCAAAACGCAAAGTACAAGATATTAAATTATACACAAGGACGTTCGAAAATCCGGAACCGGGACCAAAGTCAACTCTTAACGCTCGACGCAACGGACTAAAAATTACAAGTCAACTATGCACACGAATATAATATAATATTTAAATAATTCTTAAAATTATTTATATATTATATATATTATTATAAACCGTCGGCAAGCAAAGAAACAAAGTCTTGTGAGCTGGAAAAAGGGGCCATGCGATCGCATGGCCTAAAAGGCAAAAAGCCATGCGATCGCATGGTGAGCAGTATCAGGTCTGGTCCTATAAATTCGCGTGTTTTGGCTCAGTTTTTAGAATATATATCCATCCATCTCTCTATCTATATACGTATATATATATATATATATATATATATATATATATATATATATATATATATATATTAATTTTAAATTCTAATAATAAGGGTATGTTAGCGAATGTTGTAAGGGTGTAAGTCGAAATTCCGTCCATGTAACGCTACACTATTTTTAATCACTGTAAGTTATGGTTAATGTTATTTTTAAATTAATGTCTCGTAGCTAAGTTATTATTATGCTTATTTAATGCCGAAGTAATCATGAAGTTAGACTAAATATTAAAATTAGGTAATTGGGCTTTGGACCATAATTGGGGTTTGGATAAAAGAACGACACTTGTGGAAATTAGACTATGGGCTATTAATGGGTTTTATATTAGCTAAACAATACCTCGTTAATTTAATATATAGACTTATAATTTGACGTATTTATATATAACCACATACGCTTGACTGGGTACGGTGGGCGGGATATCTATAAATACCAATAATTGTTCATTTTACCGGACACAGAACTGGATTAATAGTTAATAGACTTGTTGAAACAGGGGTGGATTACATTCAAGGGTAATTGGTGTAATTGTTAACAAAGTAGTAAAATCTTGGTTTACACGCAGTCGATAACCTGGTGTATTCATTAAACAAAGTATTAAGACCTTGTTACAATTCGAATCCCCAATTAGTTGGAATATTTGACTTCGGGAATAAGAATAATTTGACGAAGACTTTCGCACTTTATATTTATGACTGATGGACTATTATGGACAAATCCGTATGGACATATCGAATAATCCAGGACAAAGGACAATTAACCCATGGGAATAAACTAAAAATCAACACGTCAACCATCATGATTACGGAAGTTTAAATAAGCATAATTCATTTATTTCATATTTAATTTCCTTTATTTTATATTTAATTGCACTTTTAATTATCACACTTTTATTTATTGTCATTGTATTTAATTGCACTTTTAATTATCGTACTCTTTAATTGTCGCACTTTTTATTTATCGCATTTTTATTTATCGCAATTTCATTATCGTTATTTACTTTACTCTTTAAATTAAGTCTTTTATTTATTTAATATTTTACATTAGGTTTTAACTGCGACTAAAGTTTTAAAATCGACAAACCGGTCATTAAACGGTAAAAACCCCCCCTTTTATAATAATAATATTACTTATATTTATTTTTGTATTTTTACAAATATAGTTTTAAAAATATAGCGTTAAGCTTGTTTAATTTTCCCTGTGGAACGAACCGGACTTACTAAAAACTACACTACTGTACGATTAGGTACACTGCCTATAAGTGTTGTAGCAAGGTTTAGGTATATCCATTCTATAAATAAATAAATATCTTGTGTAAAATTGTATCGTATTTAATATTATTTCGTTGTTAAAATAATACTATTTCCTAGTACACCTCGCACACATCAACATGTCTAGTGCTCGAGTATATATATTTATACATGTTTGTATGCTAAATTTCGTCGTTAAACAGTTTATAATGAATCACGAATTAAATACATATATTACTGGTAAAAGGTATATGATATACATGTTTTTGGAAAGCTGGCGAAAAATCAGTAACTTTTCATTTAGACACCGAATAGTTTCGATGAACGGATTAAAAGATATGATCAACTGAATTATGACTGACGTTAATTGAAATTGCTTTTGAATCTGCAATTAAGATTTAAACAACTTGTTTACGAGATTGATAAAATGGATTTTTGAATATTACCAACCGAGTAAATGAATCCTTATACAAGGTACGTCCCGTTTTGTTGAACTATTGTCAAAAATGACTTTTTGAAATGACTTTTGATAAACATTTGTACGTCGATCTCGAGCATTAGGATTATGATACACTATGACCTGACCTAGCTTGATAGACATTTATTGACCAACATATGTTCTCTAGGTTGAGATCTACGATTATTTGATATTCCGAGTTTCGGTCACATTTTGGTGAACAACTTTATATGCTGCTAAGGTGAGTTTCATTTGCTCCCTTTTTAAATTGCTTTTGCAATCTATATTTTTGGGCTGAGAATACATGCACTTATTTTAAAAGCAATGGATACAAGTACATACTAAATTCTACACCGAGTTTGAACCGAAAATCCCTTAGCTTTGGTAACTAGTAACTGCCGGTTATAAGAACTGGTGGGCGCGAGTAGTTAAATATGGATCCATAGGGCTTGACATCCCCGTCTGTTCCAGGTATAGAAACCCTAGCCTGAACTATAAAACAAACGTATGCTATTTGAGTTTAGTACACGTTGGTTTGCGTGTATTGTACATGTTGGTTGCATGTATGTTAAAACATGGGTACTTATTATAACGTTAAAGCTTAGTTACCAGGGTGCTCAATTTTGTAGAATATTTTGATAAACGTTTCTGGATGAAACAACTGAAATCTTGTGATCCACCTTTATATACAGATTATACGAAACAATAAAACTATGAACTCACCAACCTTTGTGTTGACACTTGTTAGCATGTTTATTCTCAGATTCCCTAGAAGTCTTCCGTTGTTTGCTTATATGTTATACAAGCTATGTGCATGGAGTCTTAAATGGCATATTTTTCGAGGAAACGTTGCATTCACCAAATCACCATGTATCTTATTTTGACTGCATTGTCAACGGAAGTACTATTGTAAACTATTATTACGGTGATTGTCTATATGTAGAAATCATCAGATGTCGAAAACCTTTGATTTAAATATACATTTATGGTGTGCCTTTTCAAAAGAATGCAATGTTTACAAAACGTATCATATAGAGGTCAAATACCTCGCAATGAAATCGATGAATGACGTGTTCATCCATATGGATTTGGAGCGATCGTCACAAATGTGCTTTAGTTCGAATGAAGCTCGGCTCGATAAGCAAAATCTCAAACTAGTTATTCTGTTTGGAAAGCTCGTTAATGTGCTTGTTGTATTTTGAAGTGTTGATGTTAACTTACAATGATGAGAGGGAGATGAGAAGGAGATGAAGAAACTTGAGGGCGATTTTAGGAACTCGAACAAATTCACATATATTACATATACGTATTAAATGGTGTAAAATTGTAATAACTAAGGGATGTATTTCCAGTAAAGAAAGCCTAGGGATATATTGGAAGTTTTGAACGCGAATCTGATTCATGAAATTGAAAATGAAATAGAGACTCGAATATGTTATTTTAATCGAACACTTTGATAACGCACACCAAGTGTCCGATTAAACGTCTCAAAGAATTTATCAAAATTACATAAAAATTACAAACCAAGAATTTCATGTTACCTCCACATCTATCATCTTTTGAAGTGTGATTCTTCAAAAACCCTATAAACGACCTGATTCGATGTGAAAAGGGCTAATGTTCTTCCTCGAGCTTTTTATCACGTCCGTTGTGATGGCTAATGGTTCAAATTAGGGTTTATAGTTCGAATCGATATGGGAATAATAAGGGTTGATGATCGAATGAGGGTTTTTGCAATGAATCAGGCTTGTTCAAGGATGTATGGTTCGTATCTAGGGCTTGTGGAGCGAAAATTTGTATTTTGAAATGGGGAGTCGCTACATATATCTGATACTATATATTCTATAGTCGATCACCCTTTTGGTCGCCCGTGTTTTTTAGTTGACCACACAAGTCGACCAACTTATCAAAGCAGTCGACCAACCCTTTAATAAAAGTTGGTCGACCACCTTGAAAATGAAGTGGTCGACCATACGTTATGGTGGCAGATTGTTGATCGAGCTAGTGGTGTAAAATGCCAAAAAAAAACCTAAAAAATGTATTTTGTTCGGAATAATCCAAAAAAATGTATTTTGGCTAATTTCCCTTAAATTATATTACTTTAAAAATACACATTTATTATTACTTAACAAAAATTATAGGCTAGCTCACATGTCTTAATACCTTACTTTAACGTATATGCTCCTCGTTTAGGATCGGATAAAGTGGTTGGGCGACATTCACGATCACCTATAACTCTATAAGATGAGGTTACTTAAACTCGAGCTTAAAGAATGGCACATCCAATGTTTAAAATCGCAAAACAAACCCAAAGTATGTGTGACCAAGAAATCATAAGGTTCATGGGTTTTAGAGAATCACGTGATCTATCCTTATAAGACGTGTTTGTTTGTTGATTTGAAACAAAAACGGAAGTCTATTAGTGTTGTATAAATATAAATTCGAGACATACCGAATACGAGCGGCGGAAGCGAATAGGATCGACGTTTAGATCACCGGTCGGGAAAGCAATCACAAATGGAAAGCTTTCACAGTTTCACAGCCTATATTCCTTCGACGGTTCGCAATGTTCCACTTGAACAAGTATACTCACAAAATCTCAATAGAATTATATGTATGTTTTTCTCTGCATATTTTGTTCTATGTTTTTTAAGTGTTATATGTAGTGATTGTTCTCTTTAATGGGTTAACAACTCCCATTATATTAAACAAACATGTACTATGTGCCAAGAAGACATTAGTTGGTTCAACTACTCTTTCATTGTTTGTGGGTGATAAATAATCATTTTCTAACATCTCCCACTCGCACACAAACAATTTTGATATACTCATATATCTTGAAAAACATACCGTGTAGTACGCAAACCATTCATACTGGGAACTAGGCTGTGCGACCGGCATACTTTGAGAGCTCAATTGCTATACATCTGTTAGGAATATATAGCATCTCTATAATCTTGGAAAGAGTAGATTTAGTATGCAATGTCCTAGATCATTAATCATATTAGTAACTCGCATGATCTCAGTTTTACTTATAAAACCCTTTTGCATTCACAATTATCATTTATCACTAAGACTTGTCACTAAGACAAAAGATAATTGGTCGACCGGTGAATACAAGTTAATGTGAACTTCAAATGATCTTCCCTTTTCTTAGAATCCGTTGGCCTTAGGTCAACTTGCTTTTCTAAGAACGTCCAGCCAGGTTGAATTACTCATAACCCTTAAGCAACGCCTTAAGATAGCAAACATTAAACTAAGCTTCAAGAGACAAGAAAAAGTCATAAGGACATTAAATTGAGGTTACTAATACCTCAAGGGACTCACATAACATAGAAGTAGAGATCGTTTCTTCTATTTCCCTTATTGGTCGTCTTGATCACATGTGGTATGAATCACATGCTGCAACATTACTCCTTTCACAATGGAGGTATGTCTTTAAATTAATGTTGCACAGATGATAGTTCAAACATACTCAATGTTCAAAACTCGAGTTCACTTATCTACTCATAAAACTATTAAGAACTCACATCTGGATACTCATGACAGATAAGGTGAATTGTGAAAATTCACATAATATTTATATACTTATGAATGTGGCGTCAAATTATCTCAATCTCGAGCTCTCAATTGTCACTAAAACAATGTGCTTAATATACACCACTTTTCCATTTGTCACATGAAATGGAATTGATTACCCATGTGAGTGGGCTAATCATGTATCTGTCCGACATACTTTTCTCGATTCGCAACACAAAGAGCGAACAATAAAACAAGGATTTAAAAGAAATTCATTGCATTGGATATAAACTTAAACTTATAAGTACATTTATTAAAATAGTACATTTATTAAAATCTACGCAATCCTAGAGACCTAACATGCTTAACAAATGCATCTCTAGGTATGGGTTTTGTCAAAGGATCTGCTACCATATCATGCGTAGATATGTACTCTATACTTACTTCTTTTCTTGCAACCTTGTCTTTCACAAAATTGTACTTTATGTCTATGTGCTTTGTCTTATAATGGAACTTGGGGTCTTTTGAATATGCAATGGCAGCCTCATTATCAGAGTATATCAATGCTCGATCAATGGTATTGCCAACAACCCCTAAATTACTCAAAAATCGATTAAGCCACACGGCTTCTTGTACAGCCGCTGAAAATGCCACAAATTCAGCTTCCATTGTAGACAATGCTATACATGATTGTTTCTTGCTACTCCAAGATATAGCACCTTTGTTTAACAGAAAAACAAAGCCAGAGGTAGATTTTCTTTCATCCATATCTCTTCCCCAATCAGCATCAGTATAGCCTCTCATTTGCAGATTATTTCCTTCGTAGCACAAAGAGTAATGACTAGTACCCTTAAGATACCTAAGAATCCTTTTCACGGATTTCCAATGGGTTAAACCTGGATTGGATTGGTATCGGCTTACCATGCCAACAGCAAAGCAGATATCCGGTCTCGTACACATCATAGCATACATGAGACTTCCAACCGCACTAGCATAAGGAACATTTTTCATTTTATGTTTCTCTTGTGGAGTTTGCGGACACTCTCTAATGCTCAACGTATCACTAATCGCCATAGGAGTGTCTATGGGGTTAGATTTATGCATGTTAAAACGTTCAAGAATCTTGTTGATATAAGTCTCTTGCGAAAGAGCCAACAACTTCCTTGAGCGATCCCTTGAAATCTTAACTCCAAGGATATATTCAGCTTCACCCATATCCTTCATTTCAAAGTTAGATGATAACCATCTTTTAACCTCGAAAACATACTCCTTATCATTTCCAGCAATCAATATATCATCAACATATAATGACAATATGACTATTTTTCCTTTAGACCTTTTGATATAAACACAATTATCTTCATTGACCACAGTGAAGCCATGTGACGTGATCACATTGTGAAAATGTATATACCATTGTCTTGATGACTGCTTGAGGCCATATATTGATTTAAGCAATCTACAAACCTTATGTTCGTGGCCTTCTTTAATGAAACCCGTCGGCTGTTCCATATAGATTTCTTCATCTAAATTTCCATTGAGGAAAGCAGTCTTTACATCCATTTGATGTAATTCAAGGTTCATACTTGCTACTATTGCTAGAATCAAACGAATTGATGTGAGTCTTACAACAGGTGAAAATGTTTCCTCATAGTCAATCCCTTCCTGTTGATTGTAGCCTTTTGCCACAAGTCGAGCTTTGTATCTTTCAATACTATCATCAGCTTTACGCTTTATTTTGAGAATCCACTTACTCCCAATGGCTTTTCTTTCTTTTGGAAGATCAACCAATTCCCAAACGTTGTTGGATCTCATAGACTCCATCTCTTCTTCCATTGCTTTGAACCATTCATCCTTTGCAGGACAAGTGAGAGCTTCATTTATATCTCTTGGTTCATCCTCTTCTAGTTGAACCATAAAAGTATAACCATCTTCGATCTCATACCGAAGTGGAGGTTTACTTTGACGACTACTTCGTCGTGGTTGGTTATCCAGTGAAACAGATTCTTGGTTTACCAAATTGCTCCCACTTGGATCAGAATTATGCTCGGTAGCAACGGGTTGAGGTTCTTCGGAAACATGTTCTTGATTTGCCATATTGCTCCCACTCGGATAAGAATTATCTTCATTCGCAATAGGTTGAGGAGTTGTATCCAAAGAAACAAATTCTTCGTCTTCACTCCTCAAATCTCTCCCACTCGAATGAGGTAATTCTGTAGTCTCAAATAAAGACCAATCTTTATCAAGGTCTCCTTGTTTTGGAAACTCATTTTCCAAGAATGTAACATCTCGAGATTCAAATTCAGTTATGCTCCCACTTTCGTGTTCACCTAAAAACACATAACCTTTTGATTGTTCAGAGTATCTAATGAAAACACATTTCTTTCCTCTTAGACCTAATTTTCCATATTTGTGCGAGGAATCCAAAGTATACGCTGCACAACCCCAAGGTCTTAACACATTCAAGTCAGGTTTGCGACCTGTCCATAACTCATATGGTGTGGAAGTTACTGATTTTGAAGGCACACGATTAAGTACAAATGTGGCAGTTAATAAAGCATCACCCCAAAAAGTGATAGGTAAATTTGCTTGTGCCATCATTGACCTAACCATTTCAAGAAGCGTTCTATTCCGCCTTTCTGCAACACCATTTTGTTGCGGAGTCCTGGGAGTAGTTAATTGACATTGAATACCTTTAGCATCACATAGAGCTTTGAACGAATCAGATAGGTATTCACGTCCTCGATCGGTTCTTAATGCTTTAATCTTACGTTCTAATTGATTCTCAACAAAATTCATATAACTTTGAAAACAATCCAATGCTTCGGATTTGTGAGAGATCAAGTAGACGTAACCGAATCGAGAATAATCATCAATGAATGTGATGAAATAATACGCTCCATGCCTTGCTCGAACATTCATAGGACCACATATATCCGAATGTATTAGTTGCAATGGATAATCGGCACGAGTTCCTTTTCCAAATGGTTTTCTCGCAGTTTTTCCTGCCAGACAGTGCTCACAAGTAGACAATTCCACTTTATCAATATTAGCTAGTAAACCATCTCTAGCTAATCTATTCATTCTTTGTTGGCCAATATGACCAAGTCTAGCATGCCAGTTGTTTACATCATTATCAAATTTATTAGAAGATGCAACTAAGGAAAAACATGGTTTATTATTAAGATAATCAACATCCATCACGATAAAACCGTTAAGAACATAACCAAAACCATAAGAGTTTGTTCCCAAAGACAACTCAACAACATTATCACGAAAGTACAAATGAAAACCAAGTCTTAACAAAACCAAAACAGAAATCAAATTTCGACGAATTTGAGGAGCATATAAAACATCATGTAGGATTAGGGTTCGTCCTTCACGCATGACTAACTTGCATGACCCGATCCCTTCAACTGGAACTCTTGAGTTGTTTCCCACATAAATCCACATAGCTCCATGAGAAACTCGTCGAAATTCTACAAAGGCGTCTTTGTCCTTAGCTACATGGTCTGTTGCTCCTGAGTCTACAATCCACAAAGGTTGAGATTCAGTTAAGAAAACAGAACTAGCAACACAAAGTTTGCTAACATAAGCATCGTAAGAGTATACCTTTTTAGGCTCAGGACAATCACGAGCAAAATGCCCTTTATTGCTACAATTGTAGCATTTTACCTTTGCAATGTTTACTTTCTTGGAGGGACGTGTTCCCTTGCCACGATGATTGGTGTTTAGCCTTTTGTTGGACTTATAAGTTTCTTTACCCTTATGGTGATGAAACTTGCGCTTATGCCCAAAAGCATTTTTAGAGGTTGTCGCCATATTCACCTCAGTGATTGACTTACCGGCCTCAATCCGATCTTCTTCTAGCTCTAAATGGCGTGCACAGTCCTCAAAAGTCTTGATATTCTCATTGTGTGTGAGATGCATTTTCATTTGCTCCCAACTTTGAGGCAAGGAACGGATCATAGCTTGAACCTGTTGTTCATCAGTAAGAACATGACCTGCGTTTCTCAATTCACTTATCATGTTTGACATTTGTCTGACATGCTTTTTCATGGTATGATCAGACTTCTTTTTATATTGGTCAAACTTGATAGTGAGAGATCTCAGTTTGGTCACCGAGGTTGCACCAAACTTGTCAGCCAATGCTTTCCACATATCTTTTGCTAGTTCATACTTGCAAAAATCACGCATGATGTCATCATCCATGCTGCTCAGCAACGTAATGCGAGCAATGGTGTTCTTACGTTTCCAAGTGATGTACACTTCAGCATCCCTTTTATGTTGTTCTGTATCACCCACCTCGGGTACTTCCATTGATTGAGTAAGAGCAACAAGAGCCTCTTGCTCTTCCAACACATATTCGAGTTTCATGCTCCATATTTCGTAGTTATCACCATTCAACTTAACACCCTTGTTAAGTTCAGCAACAATGTTTTTTGATGCGGAAGCCATGATTGAACACAAAATTCTATATAAAAGACAATTATGCAAGATTAGTTATATTGTGACGATCGCTCCAAATCCATATGGACGAACACGTCATTCATTGATTTCATTGCGAGGTATTTTACCTCTATGTGATACATTTTGTAACATTGTATTCGTTTGAAAAGGTATTTCATAAATGAATATATAAATTCCAGGTTTTTAACATCTGATGATTTCTACGTATAGACAATCACCATTTAAATGGTTTACAATAATACATCTGTTGACAATACAGTCAAAATAAGATACATGGTAATGGTTTGGTGAATGCAAGTTTCTTGTATATAGCATGTATGACTCCAAGCACATATCTTGTATCACGTATAAGCAAACAGCGGAAGACTTCTAGAATCCTGAGAATAAACATGCTAACAAGTGTCAACACAAAGGTTGGTGAGTTCATAGTTTTAATATTACACATAATCCGTATATTAATGTGGATTACAAAAGTTCAGTTGTTTTATTCAAAACGTTTATCAATAGGTTTTACATAAAAGGTGGATCACAAGATTTCAGTTGTTTCATCCGAAACGTTTATCAATAGGTTTTACATAAAAGGTGGATCACAAGATTTCAGTTGTTTCATCCGAAACGTTTATCAATCGGTTCTACAAAATTGAGCACCCTGGTAACTAAACTTTAATGCTTATATAATTTGTACCCTTTGTATAATCATCTTAATAATACACGCAAACCAACGTGTACGCTTCTCAAATAGCATACGTCCGTTAAAAGGCTAGTGCTCTAGCTCGGACGGGGATATCAAGCCCTATGGATCCATATACAACTACTCGCGCCCACCATTTCTTATAACTGGCAGTTACTAGTTACCAAAGCTAAGGGATTTTCGGTTCAAACTCGGTGTAGAATTTAGTATGTAACTTGTATCCATTGCGTTTAAATTAAAGTGTATGTATTCTCAGCCCAAAAATATAGATTGCAAAAGCAATTAAAAAGGGAGCAAATGAAACTCACGCATATAAATATTGTATATCGGTTAATAAAGCATTTGCATGTATTCTCAGCCCAAAAATGTAGAGAGTAAAAGGGATCTTATGAAACTCACACAAAATCAGTTTTAGTATTTGTATCCATTTAGTAAAACAGTTTATAAAACTGCGCATGTATTCTCAGTCCCAAAAATATATATAAAAAGGGAGTAATGAAACTCACCGTTTAATATTGATATACATTATTGCAGGAAAGCACGTAGACGCATCGGAGATGATAAACACGAGGTTTGATTCACAAAAATACCCCCGCACATTACCCATAACCTCCATGGCAATAACCCATAATTTCCTTAACTCTATCCCGCTTGAAAACATATTTTGAAAGTGACACGCTCATGACCTCGTCGTAGTATTTTAGGTATAATACTAATAATAATATATTAATATTAATCTTAATAATAATAATAATAATAATAATAATAATAATAATAATAATAATAATAATAATAATAATAATAATAATAATAATAATAATAATAATAATAATAATAATAATAAATAAATAATAAATAATATTACGGAGTATATATATATTTATGTATGTGTGTGATTTAAATCGAGCGAAAACATTGGAATTTATAGATGTGGCCTGAAATCTGGAGTCATGCGACTCGCATGGAAAGTCAATTTTTACTGTAGCAATTCACTGTAGCAAAGTCAATTTTACTGTAGCAAATAGTGATTTTCAAAAACACTGTAGCATTTTGGGTACTGTAGCAATTTGAAAATACTTTATCAAATTAGTGTTTTACTGGTTCATCTTAAACGCTTTAGTTAACTTATCTAAATATCAATCGAATCAATAAACGAATGTTACTATCGTTTACTAAATAACTTGAAATCATATATATTCAAATAGATATATAAACCAATAAGTTTAATGTATGGTATCATGCAATTAAAACTTTGTTACGTTTTCAAGTTATAGTATATATATGTATCTATTTACATATAATGGTTCGCGAATCGTTGAGAACAACCGAAGGGTAATTGAATAGTTCAAAATTTTGAGATTCAACTTCATAGGCTTTGCTTATCGTGTCGAAATCATTAATCATTTAAGATTAAGTTTAAATTTAGTCGAAATTTCCGGGTCATCACAGTACCTACCCGTTAAAGAAATTTCGTCCCGAAATTTGAGTGAGGTCGTCATGGCTAACAATAAAAATGTTTTCATGCCGTATATGTGTAGATAAATAGAGTTTTATCACCGTTAAATAATATGGATAAAACAATCCGATTTTTCGAAGCGTATGAGAGAAGTTATCGTAAAAGAGTGAAATGAAGAATAGAGATTCGTCTTAACTCTTGACGTATTAACGATTGATTTCCATAATTTAAGGAATAGAAAATCTTCATAATCTAAATAAGATTTGATTCTTCGAAATTTAAGGAAATTAAGATTTCTTTTGATTAAATGCGTAATTTGCTTCGATTGCTATGTTTGATATTTCGCTATAAATTGACCTCTTCCGTTTCATTATTTTCATCACTCTTACATCTTCTTCCTCATTTCCTATTTTCAAAAGATTGTAAAAAAAATGCTTCATCCAGTTCTGATTCTTGATATACTCCTAACTTTCATATCTGTCATTCTTCTTTTTCATCTACCACCGGAGGAAGTTATTTTCTTCTACCATTACCTTGGGGTTATAGTATTTTTCATTCTCCCGTGTCTTTATATTGCTATACGCATTGATATACACGGTTTGTAATTTCTGGGTAGTTGTTGGCTTTTATATCTTCCCTTATATTTCGATGTCTCTGCTTCTGTCTTTCCATAATTATTGACATCCACAGTTAATACTCTCTCCGATTTACTTATATATACTCCCATTGATATTTTGAAGCTTCATGCTTTTGTTTTATCTTCCCGACTTTAAATCAAGCGAATAATGGTCCAGAATTCGTAGGTATGAATTTCGGAATGAACATAATTAATGTTTTAAAAAAAAATGGTAATAGTACAATCTGACTTGTCAAATTACCAGAATACCTCGAAAAAGACCGAATCATTAAGAAAATATTTTCTTGATATATTTAGAGATTATATAGAATAAAAGAGTTATGTAACATGGTTCATTATGAGGGTATGATATGTGAACCTTTATCACGTTTCATTAGAAACTCAGCATGACTTACTGTAATATAATCACGTTGATCAAGTGTCATTATATTATATTAACTCATGCTTCAATTCCCAATATTACTTCAAAATATTTATATTTTAAACTTGAAAGTTTCAGAATTTAGAAACTAAAATAGTTTCTTTTATGGTGTAACACAGATATCGTAAAGAGAAAATTGATTTTCGATAAGAATGATTATGAAATTATCTCCAAAAATATGGAGGATATTTATAATGAAAGATACGATGATATCTTAGAATTTCTAATATCAGAGGATGATGAAGAATATTGTCCGCAAGGGTTTAGATTCGGAAGCAAGGTATTCGTTAATGGCTTCAACTGATACTGAATCATTTGGATTCTTTGAAGACAGGTTTCGTCCTTGTGATTTATCCACAGCCTCTTTCATACTTTGCTCAATCCGTTTTCCAATTTTAAACCTTCTCTTTTTCTCAGCTTTACCACCATACTATTCTTTATCATCAAACTTTTGACTGTTAAGGTCGTTTACAGTTTTTGCTGCTTCATCAGCATTGTTCCAATTTCAGAGAACTAGTTTCATAGTTTGAGGTGTATTTCGGAAACTTCACATTCGAAGTATGTAATTCGAGGAGGTAGACGTTATATGTACACATATAACTGTTGGCGTAGACGTGCTGCAAGATTTCAAAATACTGATTGCAAATTTCCGATAGTTGGAATGGCAACTATTGTTACAAGATGTGGATGAGTACATGACAGGGTTTCAATGTATATATAGTGATTTCCGGAGAGATTCAAATAGCAGAGTGACGGAGTCGCTGGTACATTTACTGCTAATATGGTGGAACATAAAAGGTTCCCCAGTAACAAAAACGTATATGCCAAAGTTATAAGTCTGAAAGGTCGTCGTTGACTAGTTGAATGGGTGATAATACTGGATACTTTTAAAAAGGAATTGCAAGGTTATTTTCAGTAATAATAATGCCGAAGGATTTATCACAGATACGTGTTAAAGTTTTACTTAGGTTTCGAGAGCTTTCCAGATATATGATTATAAGTACAAATCTTTCTTCTCGTAGATATCGTGTAGTTGGTTTGTCTTCTCGTTCAATCTTGACTTGGATTTTGATCGGTCGAAATTAGAATATGTAATCGAGTTCGTATGGAAACGGTTGTTCTTGGGTGAATGGATACGTATATCTTGTAGGTTTGAACAGTATAATTAATGATTGTTGAATCAGAATCGAAGAGTGTATAGTATAACATATTAATGTGAAATTTATATATTTCTAGGGTATTACCTACCCGTTAAAATATTCTCACCATTAACTGTTTGTACAGAATAGTTTTTAATTACAATCTTTATGAAAATATATGTATGTATATTTCCTTCAGATGTAATATAGATTTAACGAGTTATTAAACTCATTTGATTTTCGGTTGGAACTAGAAACGAATAATCTCTCCTATATTAGAGATTACATAATCGCCACAGGATATTTCTCCAATGAAGTTATGAATCAATACTTCATCGTTTATGGTTATTAGTATTCTTCGGTGCCTACGGTGCATATGAGGTTGATACTCGTGGAACAGATTGTGAGGTTGAGGTTTCCGGTGCGGATGTTGTTGTTGGTGGTACTGGTACTGTTGTTGGTTGTGCTGCTGGTACTGGTGGTGCTACCGGTGCTGCCTGTGATGCCTGCAAATTGTGCATCATATTCTCCAAAGCCACAACTCGAGCGCGAAGCTCGTTAACTTCTTCTATTATTCCGGGATGATTGGCGGTTGGTACGAGAGGATGAATAAAGTTTAAAATTCTAGTTATCATATAATCGTTGCGAAATATCCTGGAAATTAGGGTAAATATAGTGTTTCTAACGGGTTCGCCGGTAAGTGCCTCAGGTTCCTCACCAAGAGGTGAATTCGGTTGGTGGAAAGGATCGCCTTCCTCTTGTCTCCATTGATTAAGTTGATTACGAACCCATCCCCAATTCATCCAGAATTGGTGATGACTGATTGGTTGATTCATTCCGGTTACACTGCTTTCGGAACTCAGGTGAAAATTCATATCGGAATCCGAAGAACTCGAATTACTTGCAGAATTCATCTTACACGGTTAGATAAATAATTTTCGATGTGAAATGATTTTCGGATATCGGATGATATTTTAATTACATAGAATACCTTTATATAGTACAAAGGATCCGTAAATTATGGAGAAACTTTCGGAAACTGTCAAGTAAAGGTAACAGTAACAGATACGCTAAGATATTCATTTTGTCTATACACTAGTCATGCAATCCATGCAATAAGGTGTGTCTAGACTACAAATGATAAGCAGGTAATTTTCCACACAAGGAATGATAAGCAGGTAATTTCTAACAAAACAAAAATTATAAGCAACAACTTTTATCATGCAGACATGGTCGAAGTCCAGACTCACTAATGTATCCTAACAATAACCGGTTAGACACACTAATGCAAATTCTGGTTCGCTAAGACCAACGCTCTGATACCAACTGTGACGATCGCTCCAAATCCATATGGACGAACACGTCATTCATTGATTTCATTGCGAGGTATTTGACCTCTATGTGATACATTTTGTAACATTGTATTCGTTTGAAAAGGTATTTCATAAATGAATATATAAATTCCAGGTTTTTAACATCTGATGATTTCTACGTATAGACAATCACCATTTAAATGGTTTACAATAATACATCTGTTGACAATACAGTCAAAATAAGATACATGGTAATGGTTTGGTGAATGCAAGTTTCTTGTATATAGCATGTATGACTCCAAGCACATATCTTGTATCACGTATAAGCAAACAGCGGAAGACTTCTAGAATCCTGAGAATAAACATGCTAACAAATGTCAACACAAAGGTTGGTGAGTTCATAGTTTTAATATTACACATAATCCGTATATCAATGTGGATTACAAAAGTTCAGTTGTTTTATTCAAAACGTTTATCAATAGGTTTTACATAAAAGGTGGATCACAAGATTTCAGTTGTTTCATCCGAAACGTTTATCAATAGGTTTTACATAAAAGGTGGATCACAAGATTTCAGTTGTTTCATCCGAAACGTTTATCAATCGGTTCTACAAAATTGAGCACCCTGGTAACTAAACTTTAATGCTTATATAATTTGTACCCTTTGTATAATCATCTTAATAATACACGCAAACCAACGTGTACGCTTCTCAAATAGCATACGTCCGTTAAAAGGCTAGTGCTCTAGCTCGGACGGGGATATCAAGCCCTATGGATCCATATACAACTACTCGCGCCCACCAGTTCTTATAACTGGCAGTTACTAGTTACCAAAGTTAAGGGATTTTCGGTTCAAACTCGGTGTAGAATTTAGTATGTAACTTGTATCCATTGCGTTTAAATTAAAGTGTATGTATTCTCAGCCCAAAAATATAGATTGCAAAAGCAATTAAAAAGGGAGCAAATGAAACTCACGCATATAAATATTGTATATCGGTTAATAAAGCATTTGCATGTATTCTCAGCCCAAAAATGTAGAGAGTAAAAGGGATCTTATGAAACTCACACAAAATCAGTTTTAGTATTTGTATCCATTTAGTAAAACAGTTTATAAAACTGCGCATGTATTCTCAGTCCCAAAAATATATATAAAAAGGGAGTAATGAAACTCACCGTTTAATATTGATATACATTATTGCAGGAAAGCACGTAGACGCATCGGAGATGATAAACACGAGGTTTGATTCACAAAAATACCCCCGAACATTACCCATAATCTCCATGGCAATAACCCATAATTTCCTTAACTCTATCCCGCTTGAAAACATATTTTGAAAGTGACACGCTCATGACCTCGTCGTAGTATTTTAGGTATAATACTAATAATAATATATTAATATTAATCTTAATAATAATAATAATAATAATAATAATAATAATAATAATAATAATAATAATAATAATAATAATAATAATAATAATAATAATAATAATAATAATAATAATAAATAAATAAATAATAAATAATATTACGGAGTATATATATATTTATGTATGTGTGTGATTTAAATCGAGCGAAAACACTGGAATTTATAGATGTGGCCTGAAATCTGGAGTCATGCGACTCGCATGGAATTGGCCTTCTGGCCATGCGACTCGCATGAGGACCAGGGACAGCTCACATTGTTTTGGCTCCTAGCTTGTCGACATAATATAAAATAAATATATAATATATATAATTTAAATAATTAATTATATATTATATTAAATTCACATGCATAGTTGACTTGTAACTTTTGTTCCGATAAGTCGTACGTTGTTACTTGACTTATGTCCCGGTTCCGGTTTCTCGAATGTCCTTTCGTACGCTGAGAAAACTTGCATTTTACTTTTCGTGACTCGTACCTTTGTTAAAATATAGCCTTAAATTATTCCTAAACTATACCACTCAAAGTATATCTTAAACTTTCGAGTATTTTGGTCATTTACTTCTATAAATCATCGTCTCACTATTTGTTAAAATACATTTTTAAAATAGTGTTTTACTGTAGCAAAGTTACTGTAGCAAAGCCAATTTTTACTGTAGCAATTCACTGTAGCAAAGTCAATTTTACTGTAGCAAATAGTGATTTTCAAAAACACTGTAGCATTTTGGGTACTGTAGCAATTTGAAAATACTTTATCAAATTAGTGTTTTACTGGTTCATCTTAAACGCTTTAGTTAACTTATCTAAATATCAATCGAATCAATAAACGAATGTTACTATCGTTTACTAAATAACTTGAAATCATATATATTCAAATAGATATATAAACCAATAAGTTTAATGTATGGTATCATGCAATTAAAACTTTGTTACGTTTTCAAGTTATAGTATATATATGTATCTATTTACATATAATGGTTCGCGAATCGTTGAGAACAACCGAAGGGTAATTGAATAGTTCAAAATTTTGAGATTCAACTTCATAGGCTTTGCTTATCGTGTCGAAATCATTAATCATTTAAGATTAAGTTTAAATTTAGTCGAAATTTCCGGGTCATCACATATATCCATCTAAATATGCAATCATCTTGCAACTATATTATTTTATTAATAATAGGTCATCATAGGCTATAGAGAAAAAGGTCACTACGTTTCCAATTATCATCTATAAAACCTATTATGAAACTATTATTAACACAATAATATACAAGATTATAAGTTCTTATAAATCCGAATTGGCACGACCATGTGTCAAAAACTTGAAACCGTTTAGGTGCTATATTATAAAGTTTTATATTTCACATAGAAATATAATCTCAAACAATAAATATGTACTTAACGTTTCGGTTACTGAAACCAAAGGTTAATTGACTATATTAATCACGAATTAATATACATGAATTTAATGTTTCGGTTATAAAAAAAACAAAAAAAATTCAAATATACAAGCTAGGAGTTAATTACACATGAATATACACTTCCTAACGTACGAGATTGTTCATACAACCTTATTGCTATAGGGTAATTAATATATTGTACAAAATACATAATTTGCATAAGTTAAAATAAATTCCATGAGTATGCTATTCGAATGCTATAGACGAACAGACGCACATAAAATTAAACAATTTTTTTTTTTTTTTTTTTTTTTTTTTTGTCCAAGAAATTTATATGGAATAATTATAAATAAATAAGCCACGTAAGATAACTAACAACAACTTTAATTATTTGGTAACGAATAAAGAAAAATTAAGCAAATATTTTGGATAGGTTAATCGAATTTCTTACGGGGATGAAATCGGGTCGATATGTGTATGAAGGATTAAGAAAGTAAGCAGCAAGATACAAAGGATGACTAAGAGACGAATTCCAATATTGTCTATTATACTCCAAACGTTAACAACTACACATTACTTTTCTAGTCTTCTACACATATTCCGAATAACTCAATAAAATATTATTTGATGTTCATATTCATACCAATATTTATCAGTAACCAACAACGCGAATAATCAAAAGTCATTTCAAAACACCTCGTCAGTTTCACATGTAATAATTATATGACACCATCTTTATTTATTTAAACATATATCATATTATGTGTGTCATATACAGGTTACATATTTATATACTTAAAAACAAATATTGAAATTACATGTAAACAAGATCATCAACATTTTATGATTATTGATCAGAATACTTTGAACTATTATAAGATATAAACGTTGATCATATAAGACGATTGCATCAAAGTTATATCATGCCTTCATTTAAATCATGTTATCAAACAAAAACATGAAAAACTAACAACTCATGCACTTCAACTATAATGAAGAAAATATAGTATATAACCGGGAAATAAACATCATAGCTCTTGATGCCAATGTTGTATAAATATAAATTCGAGACATACCGAATACGAGCGGCGGAAGCGAATAGGATCGACGTTTAGATCACCGGTCGGGAAAGCAATCACAAATGGAAAGCTTTCACAGTTTCACAGCCTATATTCCTTCGACGGTTCGCAATGTTCCACTTGAACAAGTATACTCACAAAATCTCAATAGAATTATATGTATGTTTTTCTCTGCATATTTTGTTCTATGTTTTTTAAGTGTTATATGTAGTGATTGTTCTCTTTAATGGGTTAACAACTCCCATTATATTAAACAAACATGTACTATGTGCCAAGAAGACATTAGTTGGTTCAACTACTCTTTCATTGTTTATGGGTGATAAATAATCATTTTCTAACAATTAGAAACCAAGAAGTATCGAGGCGAAGGGTTACAGTCTCGGTGGACACGGTTGAATCTCAGGGACAAAAAGCCTTTAATTCTTACACATTATTAATCTATATATCTAAAAGGCAAACGACAAACGAATAGTTAACTTCCTAAACTTCACAAATTTACAGCTTCCTAAACTTCACAAATTTACAACAGACTTTTTTTTTTATAATTCACCCTCACTCTTTATAATACTTGACTTTATACTTTTTATAAACTTCCCACAAACTTTTCCACTAAATAATTTACCCATAAAACTTCTCATTCTTTATAATTCAACCACGTAACTTTTACTCTCTAATAAGTTATTGAATCACATAATTTTTCACTTTATTATCGTTTAACTATTTTTCTTACTACAAATTAACCACGTAACTCATTTTTTTAATAACCGTTTTATTGTTATCATATATATATATATATATATATATATATATATATATATATATATATATATATATATATATATATATATATATATATACACATATACATACATACACACAGTGGCGAAAACAGGAATTTTTTTCACCCGGGGCGAAATTTTTTTTAAAGCGTATCAATTTTTTTTTGGTAAAATATAGAGGTTTTGGGGAAAAATATGGTGATTTTTGAGCAAAATGTGGAGGTTTTTAGGCAAAATATGAAGGTTTTGGGGCAAAATACGGAGGTTTTGGGGCAAAATATGGTGGTTTTGGGGCAAAATTTTTTTTTCACTGGGGCAAAATTGAAAAACCCAAAATTTTTACACTAAAAATTGCAAATCGACTGGGGGCATCTGCCCCCCCCTGCCCCATGCTGGTTCCGCCACTGCATACACACACACACACACACACACACACATTATATAAATAATTTTTTCTATTTTATTATATAGTTTGTATCAATCGTTGATGTACGTCTCACTTTATTGATTGAGCATTTGAGTCTTTTCTCTCGACAAGACGAAAACTAAAACAAAAAATGATGAATAATTATTTTCACGCTTATAACTATTTTGGGTCTTTCCTCGACAAAACGAAAAATAAAACAAAAAAGATGATAAATAGTTAATTTCTCAATAATTAGCTACGTAATTAATGTTAATTAAAGGTGAAGAACCGGCGAAAAGTCAGGTCGCCCAACTAGTTTATATCTAATGAGGAATATTCATTTGAATTCATAAATTAAGTTGAGATCCAAGTGACCAATGAGAACGCGACAATTCCATCCCTTCCAGAAAGTACAAGTATATCTGCACAAGATACAACTCCTGGACATTCCCTTTCTACAGCTTCTTTAATGGTTTCAAGATACCAGAAATTTCCAAGTCCAAAGCTCCTGTCTGTTTCTTTCTCAGATAGTGTCCTTGTTGAGTCCAAAAGCAGTGAAGCATCACATCTCTATACAAATTAACGAAACATAAGTTAAAAAAATGCATGTGGATGAATTAATTTAACATGGTAGTGTGCATGTACTATGTGCAGTAAGAGTTGTACCTGAACACCACAGTCATGAAAGATGTTTCTGAGCCATGAGAAAGCAGTGTTCTTGTGGCGTTTGTAAAGAAGCATTACTTGTTTCATACCAAAAAGTGATCCAACTTGTCAACTTATTTTACACAAAAGGTGAAAAAGTTACAAGCTTTATGTGTTATTGAACTGCCTTACTCATAATTTGGTACCAAAAAGTGATCCATACTTGCAACATATGATTCTGTTATATACAGGAGAGCTCCAAAGGATGGGAACATAAGAACTTTCAAGACACCGAATGCTCAAATTTCCCACCCCGTTGAGCCTGGAAAGAAAGTCAACATGAAAAGGAAAGAATTAAGACCCGGACTTATATATTTCTGACAAGGTGTTACAGGGGGCCGCGGTGAAGTTAATAGGAATAAATAAACTAGAGGAGGGAGCAAATCGTGAAAGCAAGGGAATCATCTTCATTATATAGCTGCCTCCAGATATGGATCATAAAAATGCTGAGTTGATTGAGAAACTGAGAAGAGAACTAAAGCATTGGGGATCGAAGGAAAAATTAAGCGAAAAGCGTGAAGAATTTGCGAAAGCAGAAACCCAACACTTAACTTAAGGTAAAAACGAGAATCATGAGGAGGATCTAAACAACGAGTTCAATGACAATTTAGCAATGGCTCCAAATCCCTATCGGAGGTTGGGGTGCAAGCTAAGCTTGTTAAAACAAAGTAACCAAAGCTAAAGTGTCTTGGCGGGGCATAACTCAAGCACAACAAAGCCAAAGCCAATTGACAGCACGTATCAACAATCAAACTTAGGAGGCACTTATTAGTCTTATGGGTTGAAGATTTTGTAGTAGCACCACCCAGTGAATGGCTTATAGGATTCAGTATCACCTAATAGACCCATTTATGGGTCAGAATTGTGAATGGCTTATAGGATTCAGGATCACAGAATCGACCCATTTAATGGGTCAGATGAATTGCTACCACTGCTTTCGTTTCTTAAATGTAAAAAGAAACTGAACACATGAAAAAATGGGTACAATTGAATGGAAAAAGCATGTCGGCTACAGTACCATGATATTCAACATGACAAGTGCTAAAACAGCGAGAGTTGGAGAACACTCTCGAAAGCCTACGCCAAGGATATTTTTACAACCATTTATTCTGAGTTGTCTGAGTTGACGACAATTTTGGATGAGAAAAAAATTTCCATCGTCAGTAATACCATTGCAATACTGAAGATTCACCTCTCTTAAAGATTTGCATGATCTTGATAACATTTCCAACCCAGAATCACTAACAGATGTTAAATCAAGACTGATAACAAGAAATATTAAATAAAATACAATAATAAGTTAAGAACAAGAAAGCACATCATCGTCGAAAGGATTCTCGAGTTTTGATCTCAACATCCTTTCTCTGTGATCTAAATTGATCGACTTCGTCAGAATCCTCATGGATATCTTCAATCGTAATCACAGACAGGCGTTTGCAGCCAGCAGCTATAGATAGCAATCCTCTATCATCACAAAGGTCTTCACAATCAGCAATATGAAGTGTCTCCAAATTTTGACAATATAATCCAATTGCCTGCCAATCAGAAATCTTAATCCCGTTACAATCTGACAAGTTCAACTCTTGTAACAAAGGACAACCTCGTGAGATTTGTACAATAACATCATCATCAACACGTATCGAGCACCCAGAAATGTCAAGGAATTAAAGTTTTGAACAAAATCCTCCTAAACCAATAGGGTTCAAATAAGCACGAGACCGACCAAGATTTAGATACTCGAGACCACCCCCACTTACAATATGACTAACACCCATAGAACTCAAGTAGCATCGATAAGCTTCTAAAACAGAGAGACTTGGAGAACACTCTCGAAAGCCTACACCATGGATATTTTTACAACCACTTATTCTGAGTGATCTGAGTTGACGACAGTTTTGGTTGAGAATAAAAATTCCATCATCAGTAACACCATTGCAATACCGAAGACTCACCTCTTTTAAAGATTTGCATGATTTTGATAAGATTTCCAAACCAGAATCGGTAACAGATGTTAAATCAAGACTGATAGCGGACAATAACGGACAAGCGGTAGCAACGAATGAAAGTCCGTTATCGGTGACGCTAACACACTGATCAAGATTAAGAGAGCGCAATGTAGAGCAAAATATTACCAATGAGGTTAAACATGAGTCTGTGATATGTCTGCAATTACGACAGCCAAGAGTCAATGTCTCTAATTGAGTATGTCGGCTAAGCAGTTTATCGATAATAGACAAATCAATGATGACAGTAGTAGTAGAGTCATCAGTAGTTGAGCATCGTAGTTTCAAGCATTTACGACTCGAATTACGAATATCGCGAAGAGTAACACAGGTTAGACCTAGAGAATTTTTATCAATACTTGACTCTACTTTTTCAAATATATAGGACCAAGTGTCGTAATCGATTTGAAGTTGCCTAGTACAACGCCGGATATTTGAATCTCTAGCCATCGATCGATATTCAATTCAATTCAAAACAGATCTATAACTAACAAAGCAGCTGCTAGCTATTTTATAAATTAATAATTGAGAGACAATTTTATACCTTTAATCGAGAATCGAGATCGGTTACTGCTGCTAGGGTTCGTTGAGCTCGGAGGAAGATAATAGAGGGGTTTCAGTTTTACACTTGCACTATGAATGAATTGAAGAGAGGACGTTGCGTATTTGTTCCCGAATACGATTACAATTAAAATTGACAAAGTAGTCTCCAAATTTATTATTTATTTATTTATTTTTTAACAGCACTTACTATTTATTACGGGGGATGATTCTCACACACACTTTTTTGATCCTCACACACCAATTGAGTATTATTAGAAGAGTAAAAGGTTAAAATAGGTGTGTGAGGATCAAAAAAATGTGTGTGAGAATCATCCTCATTTATTATTTATTTATAATAATATTATTATTCATTTTTTATTATCACTATAATTTTTTATTATTTATTATTATTAGTTAATATTATTTTATTATTATTTTATTTAATTATTTTTATATTAACCTCACCTCACGTGAAAATGCTTAAAAATGGCAAAAGTTGGATCATGAAAGTTGTTTGAAGGTCGATATTCTATGAGTCTAAACCAAGTGTCGCGCTTTTATCATATAAGAATATTGATCATGCCCCCACGTGGTAATGCTCACAAATGGCAAACGTTATCACATAAGACACGTTAGTACCAAGAATAACTTGCATACAGTTTCTTCTTTAGGCACAATTCATTTACTTTCAACTTATTTAGGTCATTCTTTTTATTAAAGTTATTACTATTGACCCATAAGATCTAAGTAGGGCAATTTGAAGGATAAATCAACTCACCTGAAAGACACGCTCAATGATAAGAGAAGGTATGTACCTAGGATCACACACCTCTAAGAAAATCATGCAGTTCGTTCTTCTGTCTCAATTAAGATAGTCAGTCATTAGGGTGTTGCACCTTATGTAATTAAAATTTTCTCCGCATATTTTGTTTAGTTTGTTGTTGCTAAAACGATTCATGGTCTAAATGTTGTAACTTAAAGTCATCTTAGTTGTTTGTGTCACCAAATTTATCATTGTTGTGAAAAGTGTTTCAAAATGTGATTGGACTTCACTGATATAATAGGAAGGAAAAAATGTTGTTGTAAAGAGATTTAGATTTATTAGGTCTTTTTGGAAATGGGTCAAATTTGAACCCGGTTAGTTAATATGGGTCACTATAAAAATAATTTGACCTATATAGGATACCGTAGTAAGCTTTGGCATCATAAAACATACTCCGTAGTGGACTACCTTTTGCACAACTTTGACTTTTCTAACTCAAATGGAAGATCTCCAAATTGTAATTGAATTGTAAAAGGGTGGAAATACTCTGAATGCCAATTTGGCTATTGGAATTAGTTCGATTGATTGCAATTTTATGGCTATGTATATCTTGATTTGCTGAAATGGACTTTTTTGGGTCAAGATATCCAAAATTATGTATGTTTGCAGTCTAGAAACAAAGTCTTGAAAGTGAACATCTTGAATTTTCAAAGTCAACACAAGGGTAAAATTATAAGTATTACATACCACCTTTAACGACTTAAATTTTTTTAACCAGATGTTACTCTTTCATTTCATACCTAAAATATAAATAAATAAATAAAATCCATCCACCCATATAATATCCAAAGATTTTGCAAACAACCCGTGAGTGATTTAAGTAACCAATACTAAACTAAATTTCCAGCCAACAATATGAATTTTACCAGTTTAGTACTTAGAAATTGTTGTGAATACATTGTTCACACATGTCACGACGTAAACTGCACATAGATTATCTAAAAGCACACATCAAATAGCTTAAGAGTGTTGTTACTTAACACGCAAACACAGTTTATTAATAACCGATAAAACAATGTAACACTACTAGAACAATAAGAAGTTGTACTAGTAAGCTGGTAATTGATGAATGGGTCTTGGGCATTGCTTACTTCTAATATTTAATTTTGTATGTTCAAGCCAAAACTGAAAAATTCAAATACTAGGTTTGATAACAAAAGAATATATCAATCAAAGAATGGTAAAAAGTAAGTAACAAACTTGATAACCGATCTTCACTCAGACCAAACATGGACAATGCCATTACGGGTACCCGCACACATCTCGTTAATTTCTTCATCGTAGAAAATTGTTGTCACATGTTCTAGTGCTTCTTGAATAGCGTTTGGTCCAATCCCATTACCTTCCCGTACAGTAGCAGCCTCTGAGTTAATCTTCGTTAAAGTTATTCCTATCATTATGTCATAGACAACAATCAACCCACCACCTGCATTATTATGAAACATATGTATTAGATTAGATACATATTTAAAAAAAATTAGATGACATGGCAGTTACAATTTATACCTCTAGCGCCTGTCCCACCGTAGAAAGAGATCATAACCTTATGATGACAGGTTTTGTCGTCTACACCGGTTCTATGTAAGTTTTTGCTATTGTAAGATTGTGTTCCTCAAACGACGTAACTTTTGAATAATACTTGGTCTTTGTGATGTCCGATTAAGTAGGAGTCATTAGTCCGTTGGTTTAGTTTGAATTAGTATTCCACTTTGTAAGCCATGATCCGACATTTTTGGTGACTGGCATATTAGTCTCTCTTTTCTGTTTTATGTACTGCTGTTTATATAGCATCCAGTTTATCTAATAAAGTTGAGCAATTTGGCTAAGATTCGTATTGTTATATTGCAAACACAACAATTGGTATCTAGAGCCATTTACTGAGCAGCTCAAATCACAGCAAAAGTCGATGGCAGAAGAAAAACCCTATATTCAAATTCCAAAATTCGATGGTCATTACGACCATTGGAGCGAACTCATGGAGAATTTGATACGTGCCAAAGGGCTATGGCATATTATCGAAGAAGGAATCACAGAACCAAGAAAAGGAATGACTCTAAATGATGCTCAGCAGAAGCAACTTGATTCTATTCGCATAAAGGATCATCAAGTCAAGCATCTCTTGTTCCAAGCATTAGATCGAAAGGTGTTTGAACAAATTTTGGATCGAAGCAGTTCCAAAGTTGTATGGGAGTCAATGAAATCAAAGTTTGGAGGAAACAAGAAGGTTAAGAAGTCTCTGTTGAACTCTCTTCAAAGGGAATTTGAAGTGTTGGCAATGAAGAATGATATATTGCAAGAAAGGGGACTAGATATACTGTTTAAGAATAACACCTGCAATATATATCATGATCAACGTGGAAAAATTGTTAGCATACCTATGTCAGGCAATAGGATGTATAAACTACAAACTGACTCAAATGGGTCAAACAATGGGTTAGTTGAGGAGAAATGTTTAAGGGCAACAAACTGTGATGCTTCTCGACTATGACATCATAGATATGGCCACTTAAGTTACAAAGGTTTACGAACCTTGTACAATAAAAGCATGGTACATGGGCTGCCAGAAATCAAGGAAGAAGAAATTGTGTGTGATTCATGCATGAATGGCAAGCAGTCCAGGAATCCAATGCCCAAAGTGAGTTCGTCGAAGGCTACTGAAATATGCAACAATTGCATGCTGATTTGTTGAAATGTCCCGTTCATATTGATTATAAACGTTCCATATTAATTGATTTCGTTGCGAGGTTTTGACCTCTATATGAGACGTTTTTCAAAGACTGCATTCGTTTTTAAAACAAATCATAACCTTTATTTTATCGACAAGGTTAAAAGGACACCACCTAGATTATCCAGAAATGATAATCTAAAAATATCACACTTACACACTACCAATACATATTGGTTTACAATATTAATATGTTACAACAAAGTAAATCTCGAATGCAGTTTTAAACAATATTATACAAGCATGCTGACACCAAATCTTGTCCATATTTTAGCATGCAACAGCGGAAGCTCTTAATAACCACCTGAGAATAAACATGCTTTAAACGTCAACAAAAATGTTGGTGAGTTATAGGTTTAACCTATATATTTATCAAATCGTAATAATAGACCACAAGATTTCATATTTCAATATGCATCCCATACATAGAGATAAAAATCATTCATATGGTAAACACCTGGTAACCGACATTAACAAGATGCATATAAGAATATCCCCTATCATTCCGGGAAATCCTTCGGACATGATAAAAATGAATTCGAAGTACTAAAGCATCCGGTACTTTGGATGGGGTTCGTTAGGCACAATAGATCTATCTTTAGGATTCGCGTCAATTAGTAGATCGGTTTACTAATTCTTAGGTTACCAAGCAAAAGGGGCATATTCGGCTTCGATCATTCACCCATATAATGTAGTTTCAATTACTTGTGTCTATTTCGTAAAACATTAATAAAATTGCATGTATTCTCATCCCAAAAATATTAGATTTTAAAAGTGGGACTATAACTCACTTTCACAGATTTTTACTTCGTCGGGAAGTAAGACTTGGCCACTGGTCCATTCACGAACCTATAACAAATATGTACATATATATCAAAGTATGTTCAAAATATATTTATAACATTTTTAATATGTTTTAATGATTTGAGTTTATTAAGTCAGATGTCCTCGTTAGTAACCTACAACTAGTTGTCTACAGTTAGATGTACAGAAATAAATTGATAAAAATTATCTTGAATCAATCCACGGCCCAGTGTATACACGTCTCAGGCTAGATCACAACTCAAAGTATATACATTTTTGGAATCAACCTCAACCCTGTATAGCTAACTCAAACATTACTGCATATAGAGTGTATATGGTTGTTCCAAATAATATATATACATGGGTCGATATGATATGTCAAAACATTTGTATACGTGTCTATGGTATCCCAAGATTACATAATATATTAGAATACATGTATTATACAATATAAGTTAGTTAGGATATGATTAATATAGATTTATTACCAATTTTCACGTAGCTACAACAAGCAAAATTATTCAATCTTGTTTTACCCATAACTTCTTCGCTTTAAATCCGTTTTGAGTGATTCAAGTTGCTATGGTTTCATATTGAATTTAAGTTTATGAATCTAAACATAAAAAGTATAAGTTTATAGTCGAAAATACAGGTTACAATTCAATATTATAAGAGGTAGTCATTTCAGTCGAAAGAACGACGTCTTGATGACCATTTTGAAAAACATACTTTCACTTTGAGTTTAACCATGATTTTTGGATATAGTTTCATGTTCATAAGAAAAATCATTTTCCCAGAAGAACAAATTTTAAATCAAAGTTTATCATAGTTTTTAATTAACTAACCCAAAACAGCCCGCGGTGTTACTACGACGGCGTATATCCAGTTTTACGGTGTTTTTCGTGTTTTCAGGTTTTAAATCATTAAGTTAGCATATCATATAGATATAGAACATGTGTCTAGTTGATTTTAAAAGTCAAGTTAGAAGGATTAACTTTTGTTTGCGAACAAGTTTAGAATTAACTAAATTATGTTCTAGTGATTACAAGTTTAAACCTTCGAATAAGATAGTTTTATATATATGATTCGAATGATGTTATGAACATCATTACTACCTCAAGTTTTGTGGATAAACCTACTGAAAATGAGAAAAATAGATCTAGCTTCAAAGGATCCTTGGATGGCTTGAGAGTTCTTGAAGCAAAATCATGACACGAAAACAAGTTCAAGTAAGATTTCCACTCGAAATAAGATTGTTATAGTTATAGAAATTGAATCAAAGTTTGAGTATGAGTATTACCTTGAATTAGAAAGATATCTTACTGTAAATAAGAAAGATTTCTTGAGATTGGATGATCACTTGAAATGGATTTGCAAGATTTAAAGTAAGCTAGCAAACTTGGAAGTGTTGTTGGTGTGTTCTTGAGTCGTTGTTTTGTATGTTGATCTAGGTTACCTAGATTGAACTAGATTATGAAGGAAATGATGAAGAACACTTAGAACACTAAGAGAGTAATTGAGAAAGAGTAATTTGATGCATAAAAATGGAAATCAAAGTGTGTTTGTGGTAGGTGTAATGAGGCGTGAATATGGAGTCAAATATAGGCTCCATTACTTTGTTATTTTGTTAGATATTTCATGCTAGTTGCCAAATAATGGTTCCCACATGTGTTAGGTGACTCAAAAGGGCTGCTAAGAGCTGATCATTTGAGTGTATATACCAATAGTAAATATATTTAGAAGTTGGGTATTGTACGAGTACGAATACGGGTGCATACGAGTAGAATTGTTGATGAAAATGAACGAGGATGTAATTGTAAGCATTTTTGTTAAGTAGAAGTACTTTGATAAGTGTCTTGAAGTCTTTTAAAAGTGTATAAATACATATTAAAAAACTACATGTATATACATTTTAACTGAGTCGTTAAGTTATCATTAGTCGTTACATGTAAGTGTTGTTTTGAAACCTTTAAGTTAACGATCTTGTTAAATGTTGTTAACACATTGTTTATTATATCTAATGAGATGTTAAATTATTACATTATCATGATATTATGATGTATTAGTATATCTTAATATGATATATATAAATATTTAAATGTCGTTACAACGATAATCGTTACATATATGTCTCGTTTCGAAATCCTTAAGTTAGTAGGCTTGTTTTTACATATGAAGTTCATTGTTAATACACTTAATGATATGTTTACTTATCATTTATCATGTTTATCATAGTGTATCAATATATTAATATGATTCATAGGTATTTAGTAAGACGTTGTTATAACGATAATCGTTATATATATCATTTCGAGTTTCTTAATTCAATAAACTCATTGTTATGTATATCACTCATTGTTAATATACCTAGTGAGATACTTACTTATCATTCTATCATGTTAACTATATATATATATATATATATATATATATATATATATATATATATATATATATATATGTCATCATATAGTTTTTACAAGTTTTAACGTTCGTGAATCGCCGGTCAACTTGGGTGGTCAAATGTCTATATGAAACATATTTTAATTAATCAAGTCTTAACAAGTTTGATTGCTTAACATGTTGGAAACACTTAATCATGTAAATATCAATTTCATTTAATATATATAAACATGGAAAAGTTCGGGTCACTACATTTGTGTGGGCCAGTAACCCCGCCATCCAACAGTGGAAAGAGGTATATTTTTTGCATTATTGATGATTTCTCGAGAAAGTGTTGGGTGTACTTTCTTAAGGAAAAATCAGAAGCTTTTTCTCAATTCAAAATGTTTAAGGCGTGTGTTGAAAATGAAGCAAACATGACAATTAAATGTTTGAGAACAGATAGAGGAGGAGAGTTTAACTCAACCGAGTTTAACAATTTTTGCTTGGAACATGGCATAAAAAGGCAGCTTACGACGGCTTATACTCCTCAACAAAATGGAGTTGCCGAACGTAAGATGTGACGACCCGGAAATTTTCGACCAAATTTAAACTTAATCTTTATTTGATTTCGACACGTTAAGCAAAGTCTGTAATACTGAGTCTCAAAAATTTTTGAACTATTTATATGGATTCATTTACCCGGTGACTATTCCCGACGATTCACGAACAATTATTTGTAAATAAATATGTACAGGCGTATACATATATAAATGTAAATAATTATAATAATTGAAAATAATAAAATTTAATCAAATGAATTAAGAATTATTATTATTAAGTATTGTCATTAAGAATCATTATGATTGTTATTATTATTATATACATCATATAATTAATAACATGTAATGTTAATATCTAATATAATAAATTTAATTATAAGTTAAACTATAATTGTTATAGTAATATTATCATTACTTTTATTATTAACATCTATATTGGTATTATTAATATTATTATGAAAATGGATATAAATGTAATTTGTAATACTATTGTTACTAATATTACTGTAATTAGTATTAATATTAGTATCATTAACAATAATATTACCATCAGCATTATTATTTTAGTTATCAACTTTATTATAAAAAAAATAATACAATTTAATATGGTTATCATTAATAATATTATTATCATTTTCATAATTAATTTTATTTTTATTATTAGTATAATTTTGATAAAATTATTATTAATACTATTATTATTATTATTATTATTATTATTATTATTATTATTATTATTATTATTATTATTATTATTATTATTATTATTATTATATTTCTAATATGACTATTATTATTAGTATTCTTATTAAAGTTAATAACATTCACAGATTTATTAATAGATTTATACTAATTAATATCACAAAATTTAATATAACAGATATATATATATATATATATATATATATATATATATATATATATATATACAGATATAAATAAACTAATATATAAATATATATATATATATATATATATATATATATATATATATATATATATATATATATATATATATAAAACAAATATACATATATACACCACGTATTCTGTTTAACATCACCATCAAAATTTATTCCCTGTCAGTGATCTTGTTAGAAGTCAATCTCAACTCTCACAATACCAACAAAATCCGTTGAACATCTCTATCTGTTTATTTTTATTTTTATTATTCCTTCTGATTGATAATTGTCCTTATTGTCTAATTCTGTTACAAGACAACCCGCAATCAATTAATGTTACTCCATTACTATTCTTCTGCAATTCCATAAAAAAAAGATTCAACAGATAGATTACAAAATCAGTTGCACATCCAAATCAACTATATTTTCTTTTCTCTTCATTCTCTGTTCTTCCTCCAAGACGCTGTCGACCACCAACACTACCCAACAATCAATCGAATCAGGATTACTACATCAACTATTTGATTAGCATCATTAATATCGTTTATAAATATATATGCTACAATTAGATACTCATCGAAAAATAAAAACTCACCATAATTATAACACCATCTTCATCACTACCATCACCTCTTGATTAACGATTTTATTTTTTGGTTTTAACGTCGGTTACAACACAACCAACTAAACATCATTGACCACTACTCTATCTTGGATCAACAACCCACCATTCTATTCATATCGATCACCTTTTCTTCATTTTCTATTTTTGTTCCTCATTGTAAACCACAAACCACCACCTTGATCAACACATAAATCATCAAGACCTACTGCAACCTCTATTATTTCTGTTTATGCTGCATCTGTTCCTGTGTTATTTTTCAAACAAAATCTACAACTACCTGCAGCTGTTGCTACAATGTTTTTCTGTTTATACACGAGCCCCACTGCAGTTCCCCTTTCCTTCTTGTTTTGAAGAACCAAACGATCGTCACCTTTCTTCTTCCGTTTCTTTCTTGATTAATTAAACACCTCTAACCGCCACTTGCAGTTTGATTAGCCACTACAATACTTCTATATTTTTTTCTCTCTTCTGTTTTGATGATCAGACCAAAACCACAATTGTTTTGGATTGAACAGATTTGGACTTTTTAAACTGCTTTTGCGTGACATTTTTCTGGTTGGCCGACAAGTAATAATCTATTAACCCTACTTGAATTATTAAAGGAACCTCTTTTAATTATTTTAAACAAAAGAAATAGGTTACGTGTTTTAAATCGCCAGCTCAAGACAACGGGTTCCTGGTTATTACTTAATGGGCTATTAATTTTTTTTTCTCTTGGATCAACTAATACAATTGTTGGGCTGCAAGCTGCTGGGCTGACGAGAAGCTAGTATGGAACTTAAATATACACAAATATTGATGGTATAGCTGTATCCGAATATTTATTGATAAATAAATATGTTCTCGGTGAAGATAATTATGGACAAATAATTACTATGATGATGAAGTATTAAGAATAGAAATGTTGTTGTAGATGATGAACCGTAAAAATTGATGGCGAGTTAGTAAGGAAGAATATGAAAAGGGAAACAATAATAATATGGGATAAATAGAATTATATGGTGGTATTATTCAGAAAAGCATAAACAGTCGAATGGTTAAGGGGTGTGTTGAGTGAACGTGAGGTCTCGGGTTCGAGCCCGGGTTGAGACAGTTTAATCTTTTTGGAAGTCTATTAATCCTTTAAGGTAGTCTTATTATTATTATCCTTATTATTATTATTATTATTATTATTATTATTATTATTATTATTATTATTATTATTATTATTATTATTAGTATTATGATTACTATTATTATTATCATTAGAACTAAGATAATTAAAAATTATGGATATTACGTTGTGGTCACGATCATTGAAGTATTAAGTATAACTATATGTAACTTTTTATTATTATTTTTATCACTATTATTAAAAACTATTATTATTATTATTACAATAATTATCATTATTTTTATCATTATCATTTTATTTCCATTACTATTATTTTTATTATTATTTTTATAAAAATTATAATTTCTATTATTATTATCATTATTTTTATCATTTTTAACATTAATATTATTATTTCTAACATTATTATTATTACAATTATATGAGTTATTTAAAAAATATTTATATAAAACATATATATATAAGTATATATAATATAAAAATATAAACAAATGAAATAATATATGTATATATATATATATATATAACTTGTTCGATTATGATTATATGTATATATATATATATATATATATATATATAAATGATATAGGTTCGTGAATCCGAGGTCAACCCTACACTTGTTCAATGTCGGCATATGTATTTTTACTACAAAATACATTACTGTGAGTTTCATTTACTCCCTTTTACTCTTTATATTTTTGGGACTGAGAATACATGCGTTGTTTTTATAAATATTTGACGTAATAGACACAAGTACTTAAAACTACATTCTATGGCTGATTATTAAACCGAATATGCCCCTTTTTAGTCTGGTAATCTAAGAATTAGGGAACAGACACCTTAATTGACGCGAATCCTAAAGATAGATCTATTGGGCCCAACAAGCCCCATCCAAAATACCGGATGCTTTAGTACTTCGAATTTATCATGTCCGAAGGGAGTCCCGGAATGATGGGGATATTCTATATGCATCTTGTTAAGGTCGGTTACCAGGTGTTCACCATATGAAGTGATTTTTATCTCTATGCAGTTTGCGAAATGCCTGATATGAAAAACTGAAATATGAAATCTTGTGGTCTATTAAAATGATGGAAATGAATGTTTACGATAAACTAATGAACTCACCAACCTTTTGGTTGACACTTGAAAGCATGTTTATTCTCAGGTATTAAAGAAACCTTCTGCTTTGCATTTGCTCATTCTAGAGATATTACTTGGAGTCATTCATGACATATTTCAAAAGACGTTGCATTCGAGTCGTTGAGTTCATCAAGATTATTACTAAGTCAATTATAGTTGGATATATACTATAAAATGATATGCATGACGTCAACTTTCGATGTAATGAAAGTTTGTCTTTTAAAAACGAATGCAATGTTTGTAAAATGTATCATATAGAGGTCAAGTACCTCGCGATGTAACCAATTGTAATGTATTCGTCCAGATAGATTAGGACGGGTCATGAAAGTTGGTATTAGAGCGGTGGTCTTAGCGAACCAGGTCTTGCATTAGTGTGTCTAACTGATAGTTGCTTAGATGCATTAGTGAGTCTGGACTTCGACCGAGTCTGCATGTCAAAAAGTTTTGCTTATCATTTCTTGTCGGAAATTACTTGCTTATCATTTTTAGTCTAGACACTTCATATTGCATTGATTGCATGAATAGTGTAGAGACAAAATTCATATCTTAGCGTGTCTGCTAATCCATATCTTAGCGTATCTGTTACTGTAGACTTTGTCTGACACGTTTCCTTAAATATCTCCGTAATCTACGATTTATTCTATGTATATAGATATTCTATATAATTAGAATACCATCCGATAGCCGGAAATCATTTCATATCGAAAAATTATTTATTCAATCGTACGAAATGGAACTCGCCACTAGTTCAAGCCCCTCGAATTCCGATATGGAGTTTCACTCAAGCTCCGAAAGCAGTGTCACCAGAATGAATCAGCCAATCAGCCATTCCCAATTCATCTGATGGGTTCATAGTCGACTAAACCAATGAAAATAAGAAGAAAGCGATCCTTTCCACCCACCAATTTTCCCTATTGGCGAAAAACCTGAAGCACTTACCGGCGAACCTGTTTGAAACACCATTTTCTCTCTCATTTCTAAAGTATCTCACCATGACTATATCATAACTCAGATTCTAAACCTTATTCATCCACTCGTTTCGACCGACAATCATCCCGGAATAATAGAAGAAGTCAACGAACTTCGCGTTCGAGTAATTAATTTGGATAATATGGTGCAAAACTTATCAGCTTCAACAACATCACCGGCACCAACAGTACCACCAACAACCCAAGTTTCAACATCACAAGTCTCAACATCGCAATCTATACCTCGAGCATAATCTTGTTCTACATCGGTTATCTTCGATCTACATGACGTTCTACATCATTGATCTTCGTTCGACATGATGATTATGTAATCTCTAATATTTTAGAGATTATGTACTTTAGTTCTAACCGTAAACCAGATGAGTTTAATGTGATATTAACTCATTAAATCCATGATTACATTTGAAGAAAATATATATGTAAGTATATTTTCATAAAGATTGTAATTAAAAGCTCTTTTGTACAAACTGTTAATGATGAAAATATTTTAACGGGTATGTAATACCCGAGGAATATTTAGATTTCACATTAATAAGTTACACTGTACATTCTTCGAATCTGATTCAACAGTCATCTACTATCCTATTTACATCCACAGATATACGAATCCGTTCACCATAAAAATAACCATTTTCATTCAATTTCATATTTGAATTTTGACTTAACAGAATCCAACAAGTGACATAATGAAGAAAACATTGGACAAAAATAAAATTTGTTAGAAACAAACAAATTAAATATGAAAAAAAATTATTAAGAATTCACGCTAACTGTTCCTAGCTAACTGATTACATTTTATTTATCGCAATTTTATTTATCGTCATTTAAATTCTGTTATTTATTTTATGCACTTTAAATATCGGGAAGCGTATATAAGGTTTTGACATATCATATCGACGCATCTATATATATTATTTGGGATAACCCTAGACACTCTATATGCTGTAATGCTCGAGTTCGCTATACAGGGTTGAAGTTGATTCTACAATAATATATATATACTTTGAGTTGTGCTCGAGTCTGAGGCCTTTATACAATGGGTCACGACACTTATTAATTAATTCGAATATAATATATTAAACTATATATGAATTATTGAATTACTAACTGTGGACTACCAACATTACACAATTAAAATGAATTAAAATATTAATTATAACATATGAAACTAAACAATTCTTCAAGTTTGCCACTTGATTTCATCTTAAACCTCATTTGTATCTTGACGATTACAATCTGCATTCAAACCTTTCATGATTCTTGAAAACACCTCAATCGAAAAGATGAACCAATTGCACTTCATCAAGGAAGAAAAGATTGACGCATATAGATATGCACTTGAAAAACACTCAGAACCTGAGTAAACGTTTAACACGTATCTGTGCTATCTTCTTTGGCGTTGTTATTATCGAAAATCACTTTACAATTCCTTTCCAAATTAGCCAATTTTGTCACAGCTCCGGTAAATCAACATCGGCCTTTCGTTCGAATGAACTCTATTATAACCTTGATATATAAGTTTGCCTTTCGTCAACGTTACCGGAGAACCGCTTATATTCCACCACATTAACGGTAAACTTACCAACAACTTTGTTTATCCTTGACTTTCAGAAAATTATTACATTCATTGAAACCCTATCATATACTCATCCGCATCTTGTAACAAGAATTGCCTTACCAATTACCGGGAATCAGCAATCAGTATTTTGAATCTCGTAGCATTTCTTCATCAACAGTTATATGTATACATGAGACGACCCGACCCAATCCATAGGGACGAATACAATAACATATGATAACATTGCGAGGTACTTGACCTCTATATGATACATTTTACAAACGTTGCATTTATTCTTAAAAGGCAAACTATCATTACATCAATATTTGACATTTTCGTCTAACATTTCATAATATCCAAATGACCTAATCTGTCATTTACTTATTTATATTCTCTATTGAACTCCAATGACTCGAATGCAACGTCTTTGTATCATGGCTTAAAAGGTCCCAAGTAGTATCCTTAACATGAGCTAATGCACAGCGGAAGACTTAATTCATACCTGAGAATAACATGCTTTAAAACGTCAACATAAAGTTGGTGAGATATATAGGTTTGATGCTAGCAGCGTTATAACAATGGAACACAAGATTTCATATATAAACATTTTAATAAAAATATTCTAAGTGGTTGAGCACTTGGTAACCATACTTAACATTTAATCACGTCGCATATTCCCTTTATTATGAAATCTTACTACACCGTACCAAGGTGTAGTCACGAAACGAAGTACTGTGCAACCGTTGAATACTGGTCGTCCAGTCCGGTTGGGGTTGTCAGGCCCGATAGATCTATCAACAGGATTCGCGTTTACAATACCGCTGTAAATATTAGTTACCAAGCTACAGGGAAGTATGCCAGTGGTACAACTCAACGTAGAATATATTTTTCAGTTACTTGTGTCCATAGCGTAAAACATAAAATACATGTATTCTCATCCCGAAATATTTAGAGTTTAAAAGTGGGACTATATACTCACCATACTGTATTTTGTAGTAAAAATACATATAACATCATTGAACAAGTATAGGGTTGGCTTCGGATTCACGAACCTATAACATTCATTTATATATTAAAACGTATACTGGAAATCACATAATTTCATTTATTAATACATGTTATATATGTAATTATGGTTATATAAGATTTACACTAAATTCTCATTTAAAGTCATATATTTATATTATACCTTAAATTATGTGTTATATATATATATATATATATATATATATATATATATATATATATATATATATATATATATATATATATCTAAAATGATTCTTGTAGTTATATTGATATCTATATATATTTAGTATTATTTTAAAATACATAATTTGTTATATAAAAGTCATTCTATTAATAATAATAATAGTTTTAGTAATAATAAATAAACTTGTATTTTTTTATAAAACATAATAATCCTTAATAATAATTTTTAGTATCAATAATACCTAGTACTAATAATAAAAATGATAAAAATGATAATAATAATAATAATAATAATAATAATAATAATAATGATAATAATAATAATAATAATAATAATAATAATATTTATAATACTAATAATAAAAAATTTTAGAGAACTACCTCATCAAAAATCGATCCAAAAAGACATATATTGACCGAGCCAAGGCTCGAACCCGTGACCTCCCGCTTACACACAACACCTTATAACCATTCGACTGACCATGCTTTCCTGGATTAAACCCATTCCATATTTACTTAACCCATATTTTATGTTATCTTCTTCTTCCCCATAATCTAAATCAATCCAGGGATCGAGCCCTTTTATTTCGATATATTTACACTTTTTGTTAGATTAAATATCCAACATAGAAAACCAGTGTATGTGATTAATTGTAAAAAAAATCAGAAAAGAATACCTGCTTCTGTTAGTCGACGGTTTAAAAAAATAAAATAAAATTGACTTTGATTTTGAGAAAGTTTTTGGCAATTGTTATAACACAAATTAAGTTTAAAATCGTTCCTAGAATCTATATCAACCCTCAATTTGAATTAAAACATAAAAGGGAATTCGAATTTGCTTGTAGAACAATATGTTGTCTTTCTCAATTTAAAACCTTAACTCAGAAATTAGGATTCAATTGCAAGAGTTAGTGTTTGAAAACTTACAGTTACATCACTTGGACGATTCCTAACACTCGTGTATTTTTAGATTTTGAGATTAATTTCGAAATCAAACTTTGGCCAAAAAGGTTAATTTACAGGGATAGCGAGCTTCTCAAAAAAAAATCGGATAGAAGTTCAAAGTTTACAATGGATTTTGATAATGAAAAGAAAAATCAAAGGAATCTGTTTTAATAAAATTATGAGCTGATTGTTTGATGTAGATCGAGCATCACGAGTAGAACAGAGAGGAAAACAAACCGAAATAAAAAAAAATGAACACAGATGGTGAAAGGTATTAAAATTGAGATAGGTAATAGAAATTGAAAAGAATTTGTTTTAACCCCATTTTCGAATTGATCAGTTGAGGTATTTATGGAAGGGTCGATGCTGGTTCACGAGTGCAATAGGAGACAGCAGAAAGCAGAATCCAATGCTTTCCTATCTGTTTTTAATTTTCTTTAATTCATCAAAATATATATATTTAATTAATTATAATAATAATAATAATTATTATATTAATAATAATTATAATCATAAATAATAATAATGATATTAAAAAAATGATAATAATATTATTTAATATATACAATTAAATTGTAATCTTTTTGTAACAATATTATTAACGATAATAGTAATATGATAATTATGATAATAACAATAAATGAAAATTTTATTAAAATACTAAGTTTAATACTAAATAATAATAATAATAGTAATAAAGGATAAGTAACACTTGTATTGGTAATAAAATAATAATAATACAGTCTAATGTTCGTATCTATAAATTATATATATATATATTACAGATAACACTAATATTTATTTTAATATTGAAAGTAATAACTATATTATTATAATAACTAGTTATATGTTTAAATCTGATATGTTGTAAATTTTGTACCATTTATTTTATATAATATCATAATTTATATATATATATATATATATATATATATATATATATATATATATATATATATATATATATATATATATATATATTATATAGGTTACAACACATAAATGTTCGTGAATCGTCAGGCTTGGCCAAAGGGTAACTGATTATCCAGATATAGATTTCAGACTTTCTAGACTCAACATTAGGGTTTTTGCTTATCGTGTCAGAAACATATAGAGATTAGGGTTTAAATTTGGTCGGAAATTTCATTACAGTACCCACCCGTTAAAGAAATTTCGTCCCCGAAATTTGGTAGAGGTTGTCATAAATAACAATAGGAATGTTTTCATGACGGATATGAGGTAATAATAGAGTTTTATCATTATTGGAAGATATGGATAAAACGATTTGATCATGTGAAGCGCACGAGTGAAGCTATCACAAAAGAATGAAATGAGTGAAGATGGAATTGTTTTAACCGATGACGTGGTTAGAATTGATTTTCAGAATTGATTTAAAGATAATCTTACGTAATAAGATTTGGTTCTTCGGTGAATTAGGAAACAGGATCTCCTTTGATTTAATGCAGCAAATCTGTTGTGATTTCTTTGTCGGATATTTCACTTATAAATCTACCCCCTTCGTTCCCTTATTTCCATATCCCACATCTTCTACTCTTTTTCCTTAATTCTTACTTAAAGATATTCGCCAATATGCTCCATCCTATTCTAATTCTTGATATATTCTTAATTTTCATATCTTTCATTTTTCTCTTTCACCTGTCTCCAGAAGAATCTATTTACTTTTATGATTTCCTTGGAATTATATTGTTTCTAATTCTCCCGTGTCTTTACGTTGCAATACGTATTAATATACACGGTTTGTAGTTTCTGGGTGGTTGTTGGGTTTTATATCTTTCATTATATTTCGATGTTCCTACTCCTGTCTTCTATAATCATTGTCATCCACAGTTAAGGCTCTCTCTTATTTGCTGTGGTTTATACTCCTATTCTATTTTGGAGCTCCATTCTTTCATTTCCTCTTCCCGTCCTCGAGTCAGGCGAATAATGATTCGGAATTTGTAAGCATGAAATTTGGAATGAATATAGCTAATGCTCTTAGAAAGAAATGGTAATAGCATGAGTTTGATTTGTCAAATTACCAGAATACCCTGGAAAAGATAGAACTATCAGGATGATATGTTCCTAATATGTTTGGGAATTGGATAGAATGTAAGAGCCGTGTAACATGGCACATGATGACGGTACTGTGAATCATCACATTCCATTAGAAACTTAACATGTATTACTGTAATATAATGAGGTTGATCAAGTTTCATTATATTATACTAATTCATGCATCAGTTCTCAACACTACTTCAGAATATTCCTATTTTAAACTCGAAGGTTTCAGAATTTAGAAACTAACACAGTTTCTTTTATGTTGTAACGCAGATGTTACGGAGGAATAAATGATTTCAGATAAAGATAGTTGTGAAAATATCTTCAGAAATATTGAGGATATTTATAATGAAAGATATGATAATATCTTGGGATTTCTAATGTCAAAGGATGATGATGAAGATTGACCCGTAAGGGTTTAGATTCAGAAGCAAGGTGTTTGCTACAGAATCGTCATGATTCTTTATGTACAAGTTTAGTCCTTGTAATTTGTTCAGAGTCTCCTTCACGGTTTGCTCAATCCGGTTTTCAGTACCAAATTTTCTATCGAGCGTTCCTAACACTTCCTTCTTTTATCATCAACTTTTGGTCATTAAGACCATTTACAACATGCTGCTTCATCAGCATTTTCAAAGTTAACGAATTTGGGTCATTGGTTTTTAAACCAAGGTGATTTTAAGAGATTTGTGTTTTTAGATGATTAAACGCGGATGGTAGTATGGTGGAAAAAGGTTCTCCAGTAACGACAGCAAAAGGATACGTATTTATATCGAGATGATAATAAGACTAGTTTTACTGAGAAGTCAAAGTGGAGCTGTGATAAAAGTGGCTAATTTGGAAAGAAATTGCAAAGTTATTTTGGGTAATAATAACACTAAAGGAATTTACACTGCTACGTGTTGACTCAGTTTCCGAGAGTTTTCAGGTGCATAACCATATGCAGGAATCTTTCTTCCGTAGACGAGGTGCGACTGGTTCAACTTCTAGATCGAGGCGTTTTCAAGAATCGTGAAAAGTTGTGAATACGAATTGTAATCGCCAAGATACGAATGAGGTTTAGATAGAATCAAGTGGCAAACTTGAAGAATTGTTTAGTTTCATATGTTATAATCATTATTTTAACTCATTTTTTTAATTGTCCAAAGTTAGCAACCCAATAGTCCGATTGTCGAATGGTCCAATAATTCAACAGTTCAATATATTCATATTTAATATACATAATTAATTAATACGTATCGTGACCCGTGTACCGGTCTCGGTGTCGATCACAACTCAAAGTATATATATATTTTGGAATCAACTACAACCCTGTATAGCCAACTCCCTCCTTCACATATAGAGTGTCTACGGTTGTTCCGAAATATATATATAGATGGGTCAATATGATAAGTCGAAACCTTGCATACGTGTCCCGTTATTTAAAGTGCGTAAAATAAATAAATATATATCATGACCCATGCACCGTGTTGTCTCAGAATTAATCCGACGTATTGCGTACATGTGTCCCGACTTAAAAATGCATAAAAGTAAATAACAGAAATTAAATGACGATAAATAAAATTGCGAGAATGTAAATTGCGATAAATTAAATGTTAATCAGTTAGCTGGGAACAGTTAGCCGGAACAGTTAGCGTGGATTCCTAACAATATTTCAATTTATTTAACTCGTCTGTTTCTAACAAATTTTATTTTGTCCAATGTTTTCTTCTTTATGCCACTTGTTGGATTCTGATAGGTCAAAATCCGAATATGAAATTTGAATAGAAATGGTTATTCTGTGGTAAACGGATACGTGTATTGGTAGTTGTAAGTAGGATAGTAAATGATCGTTGAATCAGATTCGAAGAATGTACAGTGTAACTTATTAATGTGAATTCTAAATATTCCTCGGGTACTACCCACCCGTTAAAATATTTTCATCATTAACAGTTTGTACGAAAGAATTTTTTTTTAATTTACATTTTCATCGGATGTAATCATGAATTTAATGAGTCAATAGGGTATTAAACTCATTTGATTTATTGTTAGCACTTGATTACATGATCTCTAAAACTTTAGAGATTACATAATTGCCATGTCGGACGAAGGTAAATGAGGTAGAACAATACGTAAAACGAAATTAATCGATGTAGAATAATATGTAAAACAAGGAGTATACTTGAAATACAGATGATGATATTAAAGCGTGTGATGTTGATATCCGAGGTACAGATCGTGACGTTGAGATTTATGACGTGATTGTGGTTAGGGTGATAAGAGTATTGTCGGCGTTGATGATGGTGGTACGGATTATGCTGCTGGTGTTTCCACACCAGATTCTCCAAAGCCATTACTCGATCACGTAGTTCGTTAACTTCTTATATTATGTCGGGATGATTGACGATTGAAACGAGCGGGTGAGTAAGATTCGAAATATAGGATAATATATAATCGTAACAGGATATTCTAAAAATGAGAGGGTAAATGGTTTCTCGAACAGGTTCGCCGGTAAGTGCTTCCAAGTTCTTTGTCAAGAGGGAAATTTGGTGAATAAGAAGGATCTTCGATGTGAAATGATTTTTCGGATGTCGAATGATATTCTAGCTATATAGAATATCTATGTATAATACCAAAGATTTCGTAAACTACGGAGAAATTTACGGCATATGTCAGGCAAGTCTACAGATGCGCTAGGATATGAATTTTGTCTATACACTATCGATGCACTAAATTCAGTAAGACGTGTCTAGACTTAAAAATGATAAGCAGGCAATTCCCTAAGGAGGATAAGCAGATGATCTCCGACTAGATATGATAAGCAAAACTTTTGACATGTGGACACGGTCAAAGTCCAGACCCCCTAATGCATCTAAACAACTAACAGTTAGACACACTAATGCAAGACCTGGTTCGCTAAGACCAACGCTCTGATACCACATGAGACGACCCGACCCAATCCATAGGGACGAATACAATAACATATGATAACATTGCGAGGTACTTGACCTCTATATGATACATTTTACAAACGTTGCATTTATTCTTAAAAGGCAAACTATCATTACATCAATATTTGACATTTTTGTCTAACATTTCATAATATCCAAATGACCTAATCTGTCATTTACTTATTTATATTCTCTATTGAACTCCAATGACTCGAATGCAACGTCTTTGTATCATGGCTTAAAAGGTCCCAAGTAGTATCCTTAACATGAGCTAATGCACAGCGGAAGACTTAATTCATACCTGAGAATAACATGCTTTAAAACGTCAACATAAAGTTGGTGAGATATATAGGTTTGATGCTAGCAGCGTTATAACAATGGAACACAAGATTTCATATATAAACATTTTAATAAAAATATTCTAAGTGGTTGAGCACTTGGTAACCATACTTAACATTTAATCACGTCGCATATTCCCTTTATTATGAAATCTTACTACACCGTACCAAGGTGTAGTCACGAAACGAAGTACTGTGCAACCGTTGAATACTGGTCGTCCAGTTCGGTTGGGGTTGTCAGGCCCGATAGATCTATCAACAGGATTCGCGTTTACAATACCGCTGTAAATATTAGTTACCAAGCTACAGGGAAGTATGCCAGTGGTACAACTCAACGTAGAATATATTTTTCAGTTACTTGTGTCCATAGCGTAAAACATAAAATACATGTATTCTCATCCCGAAATATTTAGAGTTTAAAAGTGGGACTATATACTCACCATACTGTATTTTGTAGTAAAAATACATATAACATCATTGAACAAGTATAGGGTTGGCTTCGGATTCACGAACCTATAACATTCATTTATATATTAAAACGTATACTGGAAATCACATAATTTCATTTATTAATACATGTTATATATGTAATTATGGTTATATAAGATTTACACTAAATTCTCATTTAAAGTCATATATTTATATTATACCTTAAATTATGTGTTATATATATATATATATATATATATATATATATATATATATATATATATATATATATATATATATATATATATATATATATATATATATATATATATATATATATCTAAAATGATTCTTGTAGTTATATTGATATCTATATATATTTAGTATTATTTTAAAATACATAATTTGTTATATAAAAGTCATTCTATTAATAATAATAATAGTTTTAGTAATAATAAATAAAATTGTATTTTTTTATAAAACATAATAATCCTTAATAATAATTTTTAGTATCAATAATACCTAGTACTAATAATAAAAATGATAAAAATGATAATAATAATAATAATAATAATAATAATGATAATAATAATAATAATAATAATAATATTTATAATACTAATAATAAAAAATTTTAGAGAACTACCTCATCAAAAATCGATCCAAAAAGACATATATTGACCGAGCCAAGGCTCGAACCCGTGACCTCCCGCTTACACACAACACCTTATAACCATTCGACTGACCATGCTTTCCTGGATTAAACCCATTCCATATTTACTTAACCCATATTTTATGTTATCTTCTTCTTCCCCATAATCTAAATCAATCCAGGGATCGAGCCCTTTTATTTCGATATATTTACACTTTTTGTTAGATTAAATATCCAACATAGAAAACCAGTGTATGTGATTAATTGTAAAAAAAATCAGAAAAGAATACCTGCTTCTGTTAGTCGACGGTTTAAAAAAATAAAATAAAATTGACTTTGATTTTGAGAAAGTTTTTGGCAATTGTTATAACACAAATTAAGTTTAAAATCGTTCCTAGAATCTATATCAACCCTCAATTTGAATTAAAACATAAAAGGGAATTCGAATTTGCTTGTAGAACAATATGTTGTCTTTCTCAATTTAAAACCTTAACTCAGAAATTAGGATTCAATTGCAAGAGTTAGTGTTTGAAAACTTACAGTTACATCACTTGGACGATTCCTAACACTCGTGTATTTTTAGATTTTGAGATTAATTTCGAAATCAAACTTTGGCCAAAAAGGTTAATTTACAGGGATAGCGAGCTTCTCAAAAAAAAATCGGATAGAAGTTCAAAGTTTACAATGGATTTTGATAATGAAAAGAAAAATCAAAGGAATCTGTTTTAATAAAATTATGAGCTGATTGTTTGATGTAGATCGAGCATCACGAGTAGAACAGAGAGGAAAACAAACCGAAATAAAAAAAAATGAACACAGATGGTGAAAGGTATTAAAATTGAGATAGGTAATAGAAATTGAAAAGAATTTGTTTTAACCCCATTTTCGAATTGATCAGTTGAGGTATTTATGGAAGGGTCGATGCTGGTTCACGAGTGCAATAGGAGACAGCAGAAAGCAGAATCCAATGCTTTCCTATCTGTTTTTAATTTTCTTTAATTCATCAAAATATATATATTTAATTAATTATAATAATAATAATAATTATTATATTAATAATAATTATAATCATAAATAATAATAATGATATTAAAAAAATGATAATAATATTATTTAATATATACAATTAAATTGTAATCTTTTTGTAACAATATTATTAACGATAATAGTAATATGATAATTATGATAATAACAATAAATGAAAATTTTATTAAAATACTAAGTTTAATACTAAATAATAATAATAATAGTAATAAAGGATAAGTAACACTTGTATTGGTAATAAAATAATAATAATACAGTCTAATGTTCGTATCTATAAATTATATATATATATATTACAGATAACACTAATATTTATTTTAATATTGAAAGTAATAACTATATTATTATAATAACTAGTTATATGTTTAAATCTGATATGTTGTAAATTTTGTACCATTTATTTTATATAATATCATAATTTATATATATATATATATATATATATATATATATATATATATATATATATATATATATATATATATATATATATATATATATTATATAGGTTACAACACATAAATGTTCGTGAATCGTCAGGCTTGGCCAAAGGGTAACTGATTATCCAGATATAGATTTCAGACTTTCTAGACTCAACATTAGGGTTTTTGCTTATCGTGTCAGAAACATATAGAGATTAGGGTTTAAATTTGGTCGGAAATTTCATTACAGTACCCACCCGTTAAAGAAATTTCGTCCCCGAAATTTGGTAGAGGTTGTCATAAATAACAATAGGAATGTTTTCATGACGGATATGAGGTAATAATAGAGTTTTATCATTATTGGAAGATATGGATAAAACGATTTGATCATGTGAAGCGCACGAGTGAAGCTATCACAAAAGAATGAAATGAGTGAAGATGGAATTGTTTTAACCAATGACGTGGTTAGAATTGATTTTCAGAATTGATTTAAAGATAATCTTACGTAATAAGATTTGGTTCTTCGGTGAATTAGGAAACAGGATCTCCTTTGATTTAATGCAGCAAATCTGTTGTGATTTCTTTGTCGGATATTTCACTTATAAATCTACCCCCTTCGTTCCCTTATTTCCATATCCCACATCTTCTACTCTTTTTCCTTAATTCTTACTTAAAGATATTTGCCAATATGCTCCATCCTATTCTAATTCTTGATATATTCTTAATTTTCATATCTTTCATTTTTCTCTTTCACCTGTCTCCAGAAGAATCTATTTACTTTTATGATTTCCTTGGAATTATATTGTTTCTAATTCTCCCGTGTCTTTACGTTGCAATACGTATTAATATACACGGTTTGTAGTTTCTGGGTGGTTGTTGGGTTTTATATCTTTCATTATATTTCGATGTTCCTACTCCTGTCTTCTATAATCATTGTCATCCACAGTTAAGGCTCTCTCTTATTTGCTGTGGTTTATACTCCTATTCTATTTTGGAGCTCCATTCTTTCATTTCCTCTTCCCGTCCTCGAGTCAGGCGAATAATGATTCGGAATTTGTAAGCATGAAATTTGGAATGAATATAGCTAATGCTCTTAGAAAGAAATGGTAATAGCATGAGTTTGATTTGTCAAATTACCAGAATACCCTGGAAAAGATAGAACTATCAGGATGATATGTTCCTAATATGTTTGGGAATTGGATAGAATGTAAGAGCCGTGTAACATGGCACATGATGACGGTACTGTGAATCATCACATTCCATTAGAAACTTAACATGTATTACTGTAATATAATGAGGTTGATCAAGTTTCATTATATTATACTAATTCATGCATCAGTTCTCAACACTACTTCAGAATATTCCTATTTTAAACTCGAAGGTTTCAGAATTTAGAAACTAACACAGTTTCTTTTATGTTGTAACGCAGATGTTACGGAGGAATAAATGATTTCAGATAAAGATAGTTGTGAAAATATCTTCAGAAATATTGAGGATATTTATAATGAAAGATATGATAATATCTTGGGATTTCTAATGTCAAAGGATGATGATGAAGATTGACCCGTAAGGGTTTAGATTCAGAAGCAAGGTGTTTGCTACAGAATCGTCATGATTCTTTATGTACAAGTTTAGTCCTTGTAATTTGTTCAGAGTCTCCTTCACGGTTTGCTCAATCCGGTTTTCAGTACCAAATTTTCTATCGAGCGTTCCTAACACTTCCTTCTTTTATCATCAACTTTTGGTCATTAAGACCATTTACAACATGCTGCTTCATCAGCATTTTCAAAGTTAACGAATTTGGGTCATTGGTTTTTAAACCAAGGTGATTTTAAGAGATTTGTGTTTTTAGATGATTAAACGCGGATGGTAGTATGGTGGAAAAAGGTTCTCCAGTAACGACAGCAAAAGGATACGTATTTATATCGAGATGATAATAAGACTAGTTTTACTGAGAAGTCAAAGTGGAGCTGTGATAAAAGTGGCTAATTTGGAAAGAAATTGCAAAGTTATTTTGGGTAATAATAACACTAAAGGAATTTACACTGCTACGTGTTGACTCAGTTTCCGAGAGTTTTCAGGTGCATAACCATATGCAGGAATCTTTCTTCCGTAGACGAGGTGCGACTGGTTCAACTTCTAGATCGAGGCGTTTTCAAGAATCGTGAAAAGTTGTGAATACGAATTGTAATCGCCAAGATACGAATGAGGTTTAGATAGAATCAAGTGGCAAACTTGAAGAATTGTTTAGTTTCATATGTTATAATCATTATTTTAACTCATTTTTTTTAATTGTCCAAAGTTAGCAACCCAATAGTCCGATTGTCGAATGGTCCAATAATTCAACAGTTCAATATATTCATATTTAATATACATAATTAATTAATACGTATCGTGACCCGTGTACCGGTCTCGGTGTCGATCACAACTCAAAGTATATATATATTTTGGAATCAACTACAACCCTGTATAGCCAACTCCCTCCTTCACATATAGAGTGTCTACGGTTGTTCCGAAATATATATATAGATGGGTCAATATGATAAGTCGAAACCTTGCATACGTGTCCCGTTATTTAAAGTGCGTAAAATAAATAAATATATATCATGACCCATGCACCGTGTTGTCTCAGAATTAATCCGACGTATTGCGTACATGTGTCCCGACTTAAAAATGCATAAAAGTAAATAACAGAAATTAAATGACGATAAATAAAATTGCGAGAATGTAAATTGCGATAAATTAAATGTTAATCAGTTAGCTGGGAACAGTTAGCCGGAACAGTTAGCGTGGATTCCTAACAATATTTCAATTTATTTAACTCGTCTGTTTCTAACAAATTTTATTTTGTCCAATGTTTTCTTCTTTATGCCACTTATTGGATTCTGATAGGTCAAAATCCGAATATGAAATTTGAATAGAAATGGTTATTCTGTGGTAAACGGATACGTGTATTGGTAGTTGTAAGTAGGATAGTAAATGATCGTTGAATCAGATTCGAAGAATGTACAGTGTAACTTATTAATGTGAATTCTAAATATTCCTCGGGTACTACCCACCCGTTAAAATATTTTCATCATTAACAGTTTGTACGAAAGAATTTTTTTTTAATTTACATTTTCATCGGATGTAATCATGAATTTAATGAGTCAATAGGGTATTAAACTCATTTGATTTATTGTTAGCACTTGATTACATGATCTCTAAAACTTTAGAGATTACATAATTGCCATGTCGGACGAAGGTAAATGAGGTAGAACAATACGTAAAACGAAATTAATCGATGTAGAATAATATGTAAAACAAGGAGTATACTTGAAATACAGATGATGATATTAAAGCGTGTGATGTTGATATCCGAGGTACAGATCGTGACGTTGAGATTTATGACGTGATTGTGGTTAGGGTGATAAGAGTATTGTCAGCGTTGATGATGGTGGTACGGATTATGCTGCTGGTGTTTCCACACCAGATTCTCCAAAGCCATTACTCGATCATGTAGTTCGTTAACTTCTTATATTATGTCGGGATGATTGACGATTGAAACGAGCGGGTGAGTAAGATTCGAAATATAGGATAATATATAATCGTAACAGGATATTCTAAAAATGAGAGGGTAAATGGTTTCTCGAACAGGTTCGCCGGTAAGTGCTTCCAAGTTCTTTGTCAAGAGGGCAATTTGGTGAATAAGAAGGATCTTCGATGTGAAATGATTTTTCGGATGTCGAATGATATTCTAGCTATATAGAATATCTATGTATAATACCAAAGATTTCGTAAACTACGGAGAAATTTACGGCATATGTCAGGCAAGTCTACAGATGCGCTAGGATATGAATTTTGTCTATACACTATCGATGCACTAAATTCAGTAAGACGTGTCTAGACTTAAAAATGATAAGCAGGCAATTCCCTAAGGAGGATAAGCAGATGATCTCCGACTAGATATGATAAGCAAAACTTTTGACATGTGGACACGGTCAAAGTCCAGACCCCCTAATGCATCTAAACAACTAACAGTTAGACACACTAATGCAAGACCTGGTTCGCTAAGACCAACGCTCTGATACCACATGAGACGACCCGACCCAATCCATAGGGACGAATACAATAACATATGATAACATTGCGAGGTACTTGACCTCTATATGATACATTTTACAAACGTTGCATTTATTCTTAAAAGGCAAACTATCATTACATCAATATTTGACATTTTTGTCTAACATTTCATAATATCCAAATGACCTAATCTGTCATTTACTTATTTATATTCTCTATTGAACTCCAATGACTCGAATGCAACGTCTTTGTATCATGGCTTAAAAGGTCCCAAGTAGTATCCTTAACATGAGCTAATGCACAGCGGAAGACTTAATTCATACCTGAGAATAACATGCTTTAAAACGTCAACATAAAGTTGGTGAGATATATAGGTTTGATGCTAGCAGCGTTATAACAATGGAACACAAGATTTCATATATAAACATTTTAATAAAAATATTCTAAGTGGTTGAGCACTTGGTAACCATACTTAACATTTAATCACGTCGCATATTCCCTTTATTATGAAATCTTACTACACCGTACCAAGGTGTAGTCACGAAACGAAGTACTGTGCAACCGTTGAATACTGGTCGTCCAGTTCGGTTGGGGTTGTCAGGCCCGATAGATCTATCAACAGGATTCGCGTTTACAATACCGCTGTAAATATTAGTTACCAAGCTACAGGGAAGTATGCCAGTGGTACAACTCAACGTAGAATATATTTTTCAGTTACTTGTGTCCATAGCGTAAAACATAAAATACATGTATTCTCATCCCGAAATATTTAGAGTTTAAAAGTGGGACTATATACTCACCATACTGTATTTTGTAGTAAAAATACATATAACATCATTGAACAAGTATAGGGTTGGCTTCGGATTCACGAACCTATAACATTCATTTATATATTAAAACGTATACTGGAAATCACATAATTTCATTTATTAATACATGTTATATATGTAATTATGGTTATATAAGATTTACACTAAATTCTCATTTAAAGTCATATATTTATATTATACCTTAAATTATGTGTTATATATATATATATATATATATATATATATATATATATATATATATATATATATATATATATATATATATATATATATATATATATCTAAAATGATTCTTGTAGTTATATTGATATCTATATATATTTAGTATTATTTTAAAATACATAATTTGTTATATAAAAGTCATTCTATTAATAATAATAATAGTTTTAGTAATAATAAATAAAATTGTATTTTTTTATAAAACATAATAATCCTTAATAATAATTTTTAGTATCAATAATACCTAGTACTAATAATAAAAATGATAAAAATGATAATAATAATAATAATAATAATAATAATAATAATGATAATAATAATAATAATAATAATAATATTTATAATACTAATAATAAAAAATTTTAGAGAACTACCTCATCAAAAATCGATCCAAAAAGACATATATTGACCGAGCCAAGGCTCGAACCCGTGACCTCCCGCTTACACACAACACCTTATAACCATTCGACTGACCATGCTTTCCTGGATTAAACCCATTCCATATTTACTTAACCCATATTTTATGTTATCTTCTTCTTCCCCATAATCTAAATCAATCCAGGGATCGAGCCCTTTTATTTCGATATATTTACACTTTTTGTTAGATTAAATATCCAACATAGAAAACCAGTGTATGTGATTAATTGTAAAAAAAATCAGAAAAGAATACCTGCTTCTGTTAGTCGACGGTTTAAAAAAATAAAATAAAATTGACTTTGATTTTGAGAAAGTTTTTGGCAATTGTTATAACACAAATTAAGTTTAAAATCGTTCCTAGAATCTATATCAACCCTCAATTTGAATTAAAACATAAAAGGGAATTCGAATTTGCTTGTAGAACAATATGTTGTCTTTCTCAATTTAAAACCTTAACTCAGAAATTAGGATTCAATTGCAAGAGTTAGTGTTTGAAAACTTACAGTTACATCACTTGGACGATTCCTAACACTCGTGTATTTTTAGATTTTGAGATTAATTTCGAAATCAAACTTTGGCCAAAAAGGTTAATTTACAGGGATAGCGAGCTTCTCAAAAAAAAATCGGATAGAAGTTCAAAGTTTACAATGGATTTTGATAATGAAAAGAAAAATCAAAGGAATCTGTTTTAATAAAATTATGAGCTGATTGTTTGATGTAGATCGAGCATCACGAGTAGAACAGAGAGGAAAACAAACCGAAATAAAAAAAAATGAACACAGATGGTGAAAGGTATTAAAATTGAGATAGGTAATAGAAATTGAAAAGAATTTGTTTTAACCCCATTTTCGAATTGATCAGTTGAGGTATTTATGGAAGGGTCGATGCTGGTTCACGAGTGCAATAGGAGACAGCAGAAAGCAGAATCCAATGCTTTCCTATCTGTTTTTAATTTTCTTTAATTCATCAAAATATATATATTTAATTAATTATAATAATAATAATAATTATTATATTAATAATAATTATAATCATAAATAATAATAATGATATTAAAAAAATGATAATAATATTATTTAATATATACAATTAAATTGTAATCTTTTTGTAACAATATTATTAACGATAATAGTAATATGATAATTATGATAATAACAATAAATGAAAATTTTATTAAAATACTAAGTTTAATACTAAATAATAATAATAATAGTAATAAAGGATAAGTAACACTTGTATTGGTAATAAAATAATAATAATACAGTCTAATGTTCGTATCTATAAATTATATATATATATATTACAGATAACACTAATATTTATTTTAATATTGAAAGTAATAACTATATTATTATAATAACTAGTTATATGTTTAAATCTGATATGTTGTAAATTTTGTACCATTTATTTTATATAATATCATAATTTATATATATATATATATATATATATATATATATATATATATATATATATAGGTTACAACACATAAATGTTCGTGAATCATCAGGCTTGGCCAAAGGGTAACTGATTATCCAGATATAGATTTCAGACTTTCTAGACTCAACATTAGGGTTTTTGCTTATCGTGTCGGAAACATATAGAGATTAGGGTTTAAATTTGGTCGGAAATTTCCGGGTCGTTACAATACATATAACATTCATCTCTTAGAATTATGATCTTCCATTTTGAAATTCTGAAAAGCACTCAGGTTATGAACCAATACTCTGAATATTCAAAAATCTGAATGAAGCAGCAGAAACTGTAAATGACCTTAACAGTCAAAAGTATGATGATAAAGAATGGAGTGTTGGAAACGCTCAATAGAAGATTTAGTACCAAAAAGCGGATTATGTGAAATTATGAAGGAGACTGTGGACAAATCCCAAGGACTAAACTTGTACATAAAGAATCCTGATGATTCTGTTTCTGATGAAATTTTTAGCGAATACATTGCTTCGTAATCGCTCTAAATCATTGTGAATGAATTTCTTCATCACAATTTGATTCTAAAATTCTAAGATATTAACGTATCTCTCCTTATTAATATCCTCAATATTTCTGAAGATATCTTCATAAATATTCTCGTCCGATATTAATTATCTCTCCGCGCTATCTGTGTTATCTCGTAAAAGGAAACTGTTTAGTTTCTATATTCTGTAAACTTTCTAGTTTAAACTATGAATGTTTTTGAAGTATTATTGGAAATTGATGCATGAGTTAGTATAATATAATGACACTTGATCAACGTGATTATATTACAGTAAGTCATGCTGAGTTTCTAATGGAACGTGATGATTCACGGACCCTAACGTCATCATGTGCCATGTCACACGACTCTTACATTCTACCTAATCTCTAAACATATCAAGAACATATTTTTATTAATAGTTCTATCTTTTTCAGTGACTTCTGATAATTTGACAAATGTTTTGGAAATATGAATTGAAGTATAAAAGATGAGAGTTGTGGAAATAATGGAACGAAAGAGGTTCATTTATAGTGGAAATATCCGACAGAACAATCAAAACAGATTATCGAATTTAACCAAAGAAGATCTTAATTTCCTTATTCGTCAAAGAATTAAGTCTTTTAGATTTCGAAGATTTTCTTTAAATCCCTTGAATTCCGAAATTCAACCTGACTACGTCAAAAGCTAAGACAAATCTTTACTTCTTTATTTCACTCTTTTACGATAGCTTCACTCGTACTATTCGAGTAGCCGAATTATCTTATCCATATTACTCAACAGTAATAAAATTCTATTTATCAGCTCATATTTGTCAGGAAAACATTCTTATTGTTAGCCATGATGATCCCACTCAAATTTTGGGACGAAATTTCTTTAACGGGTAGGTACTGTGACGACCCGGAAATTTTCGACCAAATTTAAACTTAATCTTTATTTGATTTCGACACGTTAAGCAAAGTCTGTAATACTGAGTCTCAAAAATTTTTGAACTATTTATATGTAGCGACCCCGACAAATCGTCAATTGACGGCGTCGACTACTTAGGTCCCGTTGCGTGGTCATAGGTCTTTAACGTGACGTTTGACCAAAGATATGTCGCATTCCTTTCAAAAATAAAGATTGTTTCAAAGTTTACAAGAATTGTTCATCCAAAAGTTACGTTACAAAGTTATAGTTACATGTGAAACCTATGCGACACAGTTTTAAAGAAAGTCAAAAGACGCTCCATGTATGCATATATACTCGACATCCAATGCAAGTATCAAATAATGAGCGGAAGCATGTTTCACATAGCGTTCAGAGACCTGAGAAAAACATAGAAATCTGTCAACGAAAACGTTGGTGAAATCATAGGTTTAAGTAAGTAAGTACAAGTGAACCACAAGATTTGCATCAATGAAATAATAGTAATACATTCCAAAAGTTTGTTTCACGAGCACCCAATTATCAATGCTTAACATTCCTTCCATTGAACCCCATCACTTAGTGCTAGAACATACACTGTTTCTCGAAAATATATTTCATTCGTAAACGATAGCGAACCGTTTGAATGAGGGTTTGTCAAACCCATATGGATCCATACAACATAAGTTCTCGCTTACACCCGGCAAGTGTAACTAATGATAATCGAATTGAGGATTTTGTTCTAAACTCGTATGTAGAATGTTTGTTTTCCTGTACTTGTGTTCACTTAGTAAAAGAAATGTTTATGTTTTCTCATCCCAAATGTAAGTTCAAAAAAAAAGAGTAAAAGTGGGACTATGATCTCACCTTGAGTGCACGAGTAGTAAAGTACTTCAACAAGTAAACGTGTGCAAAGAACAATGCTAATCTTGACCTAAACAATAGGTTGTATCAATAACGGTAAACACGATAGGTCAAAGATGTTCAATTAGTCCTATGGCTCGTTACGACTCGATTATGTAGCATGTGAATCAAATTGTCACGTTTCATGCAAGATACAAGTATAAAAGCAGGTTAGAACGATTGCACAACCATTTGGTTAAGTTTGATTAAAAGTCAACTTGGTCGGGTCAAAGTCAACGAAAAAGTCAATATGTTCGGGTCGGGTCCCGAACTATTTTTCTGAGGTTTTTAATCATATATGAGCATGTTAGAACAAGTTTCATGTGAATCAGAGGTCCGTAGTATGCCAAACATTTTTCGTATTTTGGACATGGAGGTCAGAATCCAAACACGGCTATTGCCGCGCCGCGGCCAGAGGTGTCGCGCCGCGACATTAGGCGTGGCCTGGTACCTGGTCAGTTTCAAAAGTTCAAGTCTTGATCCAAAATTCAATTTAGCACAAAACGCAAACCGTAAACACTTAGAATACGCATCTTATATCATTGGAAAGCTCTTTTGACAAGGAATACAATTAACTACCTTTCACCAAGCAAAAACATCAATTACAGTAACCAAAAACTCGTCAATTGATCAAGAAAGGTTTATTTTCAAAGTTTCAAGTTCGTAAAACGTATTTTATGATTCGGGAATCCAATTTACACATACGATATGCCGTTTCGAAGGTAATTAAGCATACATTGCATCTAAACACTTACTAACAACAATTCATGTCATCCAATGCATAAAATATTCATTTCAAGCTTATCAAACCCTAACCCAAATTCACCAAAAATCACTAATCAAGTTTATGGAGTTTTCTCAAGCAACCTACACATCAAATTGAAGCTAGTGATACTAGGAACACAATTAGAACATGAACTTTTAACATCTAACAACATATGATCATCCAAAATTCAAGAACAACACACCAAAATTCAAGTTCATGCTAGTTACACTAAAACAACGAGATCGAGCATAATAATCATATACACGACATCACAATGAGCCATAGACACTAACTAACACCATTTCAAGTCAAAAACACGAATTTAGAGAAATCTAGAGTTTTAGAAATGTTACCCAAACGAGATGAAGTTGGTACCAAAATGAAGAGGATGAAGAGAGGATCACGAATATGTAATTTATTTTGTTGTAAGCCTCCTAGATCGAATTTAGATGATGATTGAATGAATTTGGTAAATGTGTGTGTGTTCTTGCTAGAGAGAAAGAGAGAAAGAGGGGGATGGTTGAATGGTGGTGATTGGGGTGGACTAGTTGACCTAGTCAACTAGTTTGCCCCGTGTCAATTTTAGTCCCTCGAGTTTGTAGTCGGGTGCGGGAATTACCTAAACGGAATATTTTAAAACGCGTATTAACGGAGGATGTTAAAATCCAATAACGGAAAAATATTAAGAATGTTAGTTAACGGAGGATACGAATTTAGTTACGAAGGATATTTTTAAAATAAAAAGACGGGCGTTAAAATAATTTAACGGAAAAATGCGGGATGTTACATTACCCACACCTTAAAAGAAATTTCGTCCCGAAATTTAGTTGGAAGTAATAGTCGATGTCTCTTCCTTGAGACCTTGCATTGTCAATGCTATGAATAAGTGAAGATACGTCCTTGGGCATTCCCACAAATTTTGACAGTCGAGATTTCAGTTTGTATTAAGACTTGGTTTTACGATCCAAAATTTCAACCAGTTTCCCATGAAGGGGAGTTTGCCATCAATAGTAAGTTTATCTAGGAGAGTAGCACGTTCCTGTTCCGTAGGACACGTCTCTAAGTTTGTTGCATGGAACGTAGGGTAAACGGAAACTTAATTGAGTCGGAAGTTCTAAACGGTAGGAGCGGTTCCAATACGCCCCAAGGTTTCAAAAGGATTAATATTTCGCGGTTTAAATTTCCCTGATTCCCGAAATGGATTTCACCTTTCCAAGGTGCGAGGTCTCAATATTACACGGTTACTGACTTGGGATTCGAGAGGTTTACGTCGAATATCGGTATAGTCCTTTTGGCGACTACGGGTCATCTTGAGTCCTTCTCAGACTTAGACGATCTCAACTGTTATTTCTTGAATGAGTTCGGATTCGGTGATTTGCTTGCCACATGCTTTGATCCAACGAATAGGGGTATGACATTTGCGGTCATATAGGGTTTCGGAAGTGCGGCGTTAATACACGAATGGTAACTGCTGTGTGAGAGGAGACAACTAAAGGCAACAATACAAGTTTGTAACATGTCTTTCCAAGATGTGAAACGTACGTTTGTTTGGTCCGTTGATTGTGGATGGTACACGGCATTCATGTTTAAACGTGTCCCTACAGTTCCTTGTAAGGCATCCCGAATTTAGAAGTGAGACGAGTATCCCGATCTGAAATTTTAATGGAGATGGTACGCCGTGCCGAGCTAGAATTTTCTTTAATACACGTTTGAACAGGTTTCGTTTCTCAAGAGGTCCGCACCACGGAAGATCCATCGGTTCCCGAAAGTGGTTGTTAGGACTATTCACCATCGTGGCGAATACTAATATAATGTGAAGAGTTTCTCTCTCCATTGAGAAGTTTTATAAAAATTTTCCTTACACGGAAATGCGAGCAATAAGACAGGAGTGAAATGAGAACTTAGAATAGGATGAGTTCACACCTTGAGGTAACCATGTCGCGCACTTTGTGGTCGAATGTTGAGGCTTGGTGGGATAACGAGATAGTACACGTAGTTGTATGATAAGTCAAAGAAGAGTGAAGCATCCTTGGATTGGGTGTTATCTTAAGTTCCAGTAATATCAGGCGGAAAATGGTGAAATAACAGGGCTATGTAACGTGGCACGTGTTGATGAGAAGGTTGATCGGGTCCATGATTAAGTATTCAAATTTATCGAGCAAATTAACGAATTTCAGTTTTCTTGATTTCGAGTCGAGAGAGTATGTCTTTCGGGCGTTCAAGTAGAAATATTTCCATATTTGAGTTCCAGTGTGCTAAACGAATTTAGCTAGTAAGGTTTGTGTGAAAGATCATGTTCAAAGTTCAGACACGGAGAGGTTTAAATTTTTCCCTCAGTGAGTTAACGAGTTTAAAGGTCGTGCAACATGAGAAAAGTCGGAAATGAATCTTCAGTGATAACCGGCGAGATCTAAGATTTTACGAATACAAGTCTGAGTCGTGAGGGTTTCCCGATTACGTGTGGTTCCGATTGCGAGATGTATTGAGATACTTTGACCACTAACAACATGGTCTAAAAATTGAACTTCGTTTAACCAAAATTCTCACTTGGAGAATTCGGTATAGAGTTGCTCTTTTCTCAAGTGTTCGAGCGTAAGTCGGAGACATTGTTCGTTTTCTTCTTCACTTGAATAGGTTTAGAACATCAATTATAAGTACGGTAACGATTTGTCTAAATAAGTTTGCACACGCGGCTCCGGAGGTTTATGAATACAGACGGAGCCTTAGATTAACTGAACGGTACTAAGAGAGATTTACAACTATCGTAGCGAGTTCAGAAAATGGTTTAGGAGACATCGTCTCCCTCAACCCTCAATTGATGATAACAAGGATGGAGATCGATTTGGTATACACACGAGATCCTCGTACTTGATCAAGAGGTCATTGATACGGGGAAAAAGAATATCGGTTCTTAACCGGAAATTATTTAGTTCACAATAATCTATACAAGACGATAGGGAAACATTTCTTCTTAACGAATAGGTTTTAAGCTCCTCAACTCTATAGGTGTTAAGTCAAAATTCAAATTATTCACCCAATAAGTTTAACGTACATCCTCCGATATAAATTTGGTGGCACACAATAGTTTTTCGTGGGTCACTTGAATGGCCTAAGCAATATCTAGGGGGAGTGGTGGAGTGCAAGGAGTACGAGTCAAAGTCTTGGTTATAAAACGTCTAACGATAACCGAATCGAATAAGTATGAAATATGTGGGTTGTTGTGAAGAAACGTACCCGTGACTAGTCCATCGTCGTCTCGGGCATCCTAGGTGTCGATGTTGAAAGTTCAACGGCGGGCGTTGGGGTTGGCTTTCTTCTTTGGGCACGCATTCCTATAATGACCCGGTTGGCCACATTCGAAACAAACAACCGCCCTTGGCGCATTGGGCGTCTTTTGAGCGACGGTAATGGTACTTTTACAAATATGGGCCACATGGCCACTTCTTTGACACCTGATGCAAAATGGTTTGCCACATTCACCCAAATGATGTTTGCGACATTCGTTACAGTAGGGCAGGTTTCCGGCATACCCTTTCTTGCCGTCGGAGGTGAAGGACTTCTTGGTGAAGTTGTTGTTGTAGTTGCTCGATGGAGAGGCTTCCCATTTTCTTTTGTTGTTACCCGGTTGGTCCTCGGCCGTAGGTGTCGGCGCTTCAATTTCATTCACCGTTTTTATAGATTGGCGGGCCATCGTTAAAGCCTCTTGTAGGTTGGCGGGTTTGGATGACATTAACCCGTGTTGAACGCTCTTCGGGAGGCCATCCATGTAAAGTTCGACTCTTAGGGATTCGGGAGTCATGAGATTTGGACACATTAAGACTAGTTCGGTAAACCGTTGATTATAAGCTTCGAGGTCATTCCCGACCGTTTTTAAATTCCTTAGACCCTGTTCGAGCCTTCGAGTCTCGTCGCGCGGGAAGTATTCGGTGATCATTCTTTCTCTTAATTCGGTCCAAGAGAGTGTAAGGGCCTCATCGATACCCACTGATTGTACATACGTGTTCCACCATGAGAGAGCAACACCGGTGAAAGTGAGGGTGGAAAACTTGACCTTATCTTGGTCCTGACAACCGCTTATGTTAAAAACGGCTTCCGTTTGTTCGAACCATCGGGTGAGAGCAATCGGTCCCCCGGTTCCATCGAAAGTGGGAGGTTTGTACCCCATGAAGTTTTTGTAGGAGCACCCCTCGTTTGAATTATCGGCTCCATGATTGTTGTTGTGGTTGGAGAAGTGATCGGCCACGGCCTCTCCCACGGCGGTGGCTATCATTCGTTGAAGGGCTTGTTCTAAAGTTTCGGGAAGGGTATTGTGTTGACCTTGGTGAGCCATTGTTCCTTCATGACACAAGAATATCGTTGATTAGTATTCTTAACAATACTAATCGTGATATGGAATAATGATGAAGAGAAAATTTTCCTTGATTCGCCTTAAATTCTTTATGTCGTAATGTCGGAACGTTCATATGAGTCACCGTAATATAATCCCGGCAATTATATTACCCTGATTCATATGTGCATTCGACATTATTCTATAAAGTCAAGGTGGCGCGTCAATCAAATTAAACAACGAAAGATTTAGATGAAGCGAGAGTTAGTTATGAGTAGAAACGTTCGAGTATAAATGCACAAATAGTCAAGTAATTCCTACTTCATGTCTATATGCCGGTTGTAGTCTAGATTCACTAATGTACCCTATGACTCGGGGTTGACACCAATTAACTCTAAATCCCTACAACCAATGCTCTGATACCACTTGTAGCGACCCCGACAAATCGTCAATTGACGGCGTCGACTACTTAGGTCCCGTTGCGTGGTCATAGGTCTTTAACGTGACGTTTGACCAAAGATATGTCGCATTCCTTTCAAAAATAAAGATTGTTTCAAAGTTTACAAGAATTGTTCATCCAAAAGTTACGTTACAAAGTTATAGTTACATGTGAAACCTATGCGACACAGTTTTAAAGAAAGTCAAAAGACGCTCCATGTATGCATATATACTCGACATCCAATGCAAGTATCAAATAATGAGCGGAAGCATGTTTCACATAGCGTTCAGAGACCTGAGAAAAACATAGAAATCTGTCAACGAAAACGTTGGTGAAATCATAGGTTTAAGTAAGTAAGTACAAGTGAACCACAAGATTTGCATCAATGAAATAATAGTAATACATTCCAAAAGTTTGTTTCACGAGCACCCAATTATCAATGCTTAACATTCCTTCCATTGAACCCCATCACTTAGTGCTAGAACATACACTGTTTCTCGAAAATATATTTCATTCGTAAACGGTAGCGAACCGTTTGAATGAGGGTTTGTCAAACCCATATGGATCCATACAACATAAGTTCTCGCTTACACCCGGCAAGTGTAACTAATGATAATCGAATTGAGGATTTTGTTCTAAACTCGTATGTAGAATGTTTGTTTTCCTGTACTTGTGTTCACTTAGTAAAAGAAATGTTTATGTTTTCTCATCCCAAATGTAAGTTCAAAAAAAAGAGTAAAAGTGGGACTATGATCTCACCTTGAGTGCACGAGTAGTAAAGTACTTCAACAAGTAAACGTGTGCAAATAACAATGCTAATCTTGACCTAAACAATAGGTTGTATCAATAACGGTAAACACGATAGGTCAAAGATGTTCAATTAGTCCTATGGCTCGTTACGACTCGATTATGTAGCATGTGAATCAAATTGTCACGTTTCATGCAAGATACAAGTATAAAAGCAGGTTAGAATGATTGCACAACCATTTGGTTAAGTTTGATTAAAAGTCAACTTGGTCGGGTCAAAGTCAACGAAAAAGTCAATATGTTCGGGTCGGGTCCCGAACTATTTTTCTGAGGTTTTTAATCATATATGAGCATGTTAGAACAAGTTTCATGTGAATCGGAGGTCCGTAGTATGCCAAACATTTTTCGTATTTTGGACATGGAGGTCAGAATCCAAACATGGCTATTGCCGCGCCGCGGCCAGAGGTGTCGTGCCGCGACATTAGGCGTGGCCTGGTACCTGGTCAGTTTCAAAAGTTCAAGTCTTGATCCAAAATTCAATTTAGCACAAAACGCAAACCGTAAACACTTAGAATACGCATCTTATATCATTGGAAAGCTCTTTTGACAAGGAATACAATTAACTACCTTTCACCAAGCAAAAACATCAATTACAGTAACCAAAAACTCGTCAATTGATCAAGAAAGGTTTATTTTCAAAGTTTCAAGTTCGTAAAACGTATTTTATGATTCGGGAATCCAATTTACACATACGATATGCCATTTCGAAGATAATTAAGCATACATTGCATCTAAACACTTACTAACAACAATTCATGTCATCCAATGCATCAAATATTCATTTCAAGCTTATCAAACCCTAACCCAAATTCACCAAAAATCACTAATCAAGTTTATGGAGTTTTCTCAAGCAACCTACACATCAAATTGAAGCTAGTGATACTAGGAACACAATTAGAACATGAACTTTTAACATCTAACAACATATGATCATCCAAAATTCAAGAACAAAACACCAAAATTCAAGTTCATGCTAGTTACACTAAAACAACGAGATCGAGCATAATAATCATATACACGACATCACAATGAGCCATAGACACTAACTAACACCATTTCAAGTCAAAAACACGAATTTAGAGAAATCTAGAGTTTTAGAAATGTTACCCAAACGAGATGAAGTTGGTACCAAAATGAAGAGGATGAAGAGAGGATCACGAATATGTAATTTATTTTGTTGTAAGCCTCCTAGATCGAATTTAGATGATGATTGAATGAATTTGGTAAATGTGTGTGTGTTCTTGCTAGAGAGAAAGAGAGAAAGAGGGGGATGGTTGAATGGTGGTGATTGGGGTGGACTAGTTGACCTAGTCAACTAGTTTGCCCCGTGTCAATTTTAGTCCCTCGAGTTTGTAGTCGGGTGCGGGAATTACCTAAACGGAATATTTTAAAACGCGTATTAACGGAGGATGTTAAAATCCAATAACGGAAAAATATTAAGAATGTTAGTTAACGGAGGATACGAATTTAGTTACGAAGGATATTTTTAAAATAAAAAGACGGGCGTTAAAATAATTTAACGGAAAAATGCGGGATGTTACATTATATGGATTCATTTACCCGATGACTATTCCCGACGATTCATGAACAATTATTTGTAAATAAATATGTACAGGCGTATACATATATAAATGTAAATAATTATAATAATTAAAAATAATAAAATTTAATCAAATGAATTAAGAATTATTATTATTAAGTATTGTCATTAAGAATCATTATGATTGTTATTATTATTATATACATCATATAATTAATAACATGTAATATTAATATCTAATATAATAAATTTAATTATAAGTTAAACTATAATTGTTATAGTAATATTATCATTACTTTTATTATTAACATCTATATTGGTATTATTAATATTATTATGAAAATGGATATAAATGTAATTTGTAATACTATTGTTACTAATATTACTATAATTAGTATTATTATTAGTATCATTAATAATAATATTACCATCATCATTATTATTTTAGTTATCAACTTTATTATAAAAAAATAATACAATTTAATATGGTTATCATTAATAATATTATTATCATTTTCATAATTAATTTTATTTTTATTATTAGCATAATTTTGATAAAATTATTATTATTATTATTATTATTATTATTATTATTATTATTATTATTATTATTATTATTATTATTATTATTATTATTATTATTATTATTATTATTATATTTCTAATATGACTATTATTATTAGTATTCTTATTTAAGTTAATAACATTAACAGATTTATTAATAGATTTATACTAATTAATATCACAAAATTTAATATAACAGATATATATATATACAGATATAAATAAACCAATATATAAATACAGATATATATATATATATATATATATATATATATATATATATATATATATATATATATATATATAACAAATATACATATATACACCACGTATTCTGTTTAACATCACCATCAAAATTTATTCCCTGTCAGTGATCTTGCTAGAAGTTAATCTCAACTCTCACAATACCAACAAAATCCGTTGAACATCTCTATCTGTTTATTTTTATTTTTATTATTCCTTCTGATTGATAATCATCCTTATTGTCTAATTCTGTTACAAGTCAACCTCAATTTTCAATACAAGACAACCCGCAATCAATTAATGTTACTCCATCACTATTCTTCTGCAATTCAATAAAAAAAGATTCAACAGACAGATTACAAAATCAGTTGCACATCCAAATCAACTATATTTTCTTTTCTCTTCATTCTCTGTTCTTCCTCCAAGATTCTGTCGACCACCAACACTACCCAACAATCAATCGAATCAGGATTACTACATCAACTATTTGATTAGCATCATTAATATCGTTTATAAATATATATGCTACAATTAGATACTCATCGAAAAATAAAAACTCACCATAATTATAACACCATCTTCATCACTATCATCACCTCTTGATTAACGATTTTATTTTTTGGTTTTAACGTCGGTTACAACACAACCAACTAAACATCATTGACCACTACTCTATCTTGGATCAACAACCCACCATTCTATTCATATCGATCACCTTTTCTTCATTTTCTATTTTTGTTCCTCATTGTAAACCACAAACCACCACCTTGATCAACACACAAATCATCAAGACCTACTGCAACCTCTATTAATTCTGTTTATGCTGCATCTGCTCCTGTGTTATTTTTCAAACAAAACCCACAACTACCTGCAGCTGTTGCTACAATGTTTTTCTGTTTATACACGAGCCCCACTGCAGTTCCCCTTTCCTTCTTGTTTTGAAGAACCAAACGATCGTCACCTTTCTTCTTCCGTTTCTTTCTTGATTAATTAAACACCTCTAACCGCCACTTGCAGTTTGATTAGCCACTACAATACTTCTATATTTTTTTCTCTCTTCTGTTTTGATGATCAGACCAAAACCACAATTGTCTTGGATTGAACAGATTTGGACTTTTTAAACAGCCTTTGCGTGATATTTTTCTGGTTGGCCGACAAGTAATAATCTATTAACCCTACTTGAATTATTAAAGGAACCTCTTTTAATTATTTTAAACAAAAGAAATAGGTTACGCGTTTTAAATCGCCAGCTCAAGACAACGGGTTCCTGGTTATTACTTAATGGGCTGTTAATTTTTTTTTCTCTTGGATCAACTAATACAATTGTTGGGCTGCAAGCTGCTGGGCCGACGAGAAGCTAGTATGGAACTTAAATATACACAAATATTGATGGTATAGCTGTATCCGAATATTTATTGATAAATAAATATGTTCTCGGTGAAGATAATTATGGAAAAATAATTACTGTGATGATAATCGAAGTATTAAGAATAGAAATGTTGTTGTAGATGATGAACCGTAAAAATTGATGGTGAGTTAGTAAGGAAGAAGATGAAAAGGGAAACAATAATAATATGGGATAAATAGAATTATATGGTGGTATTATTCAGAAAAGCATAAACAGTCGAATGGTTAAGGGGTGTGTTGAGTGAACGTGAGGTCTCGGGTTCGAGCCCGGGTTGAGACAATTTATCTTTTTGGAAGTCTATTAATCCTTTAAGGTAGTCTTATTATTATTATCCTTATTATCTTTATTATTATTATTATTATTATTATTATTATTATTATTATTATTATTATTATTATTATTATTATTAGTATTATGATTACTATTATTATTATCATTAGAACTAAGATAATTAAAAATTATGGATATTACGTTATGGTCACGATCATTGAAGTATTAAGTATAAATATATGTAACTCTTTATTATTATTTTTATCATTATTATTATTATTACTAGAATTATCATTATTTTTTATCATAATCATTTTATTTCCATTACTATTATTTTTATTTTTATTTTTATAAAAATTATAATTTCTATTATTATTATCATTATTTTTATCATTTTTAACATTAATATTATTATTTCTAACATTATTATTATTACAATTAAATGAGTTATTTAAAAAATATTTATATAAAACATATATATATAAGTATATATAATATAAAAATATAAACAAATGAAATAATATATATATATATATATATATATATATATATATATATATATATATATATATATATATATATATATATATATATATATATATATATATATATATATATAAATGATATAGGTTCGTGAATCCGAGGTCAACCCTACACTTGTTCAATGTCGTCATATGTATTTTTACTACAAAATACATTACTGTGAGTTTCATTTACTCTCTTTTACTCTTTATATTTTTGAGACTGAGAATATATGCGCTTTTTTATAAATGTTTGACGTAATAGACACAAGTACTTAAAACTACATTCTATGGCTGGATTATTAAACCGAATATGCCACTTTTTAGTCTGGTAATCTAAGAATTAGGGAACAGACACCCTAATTGACGCGAATCCTAAAGATAGATCTATTGGACCCAACAAGCCCCATCCAAAGTACAGGATGCTTTAGTACTTCGAATTTATCATGTCCGAAGGGAGTCCCGGAATGATGGGGATATTCTATATGCATCTTGTTAAGTTCGGTTACTAGGTGTTCACCATATGAATGATTTTTATCTCTATGCAGTTTGCGAAATGCCTGATATGAGATTATGTTTATGAAAAACTGAAATATGAAATCTTGTGGTCTATTAAAATGATGGAAATAAATGTTTACGATAAACTAATGAACTCACCAACCTTTTGGTTGACACTTGAAAGCATGTTTATTCTCAGGTATTAAAAAAACCTTCCGCTGTGCATTTGCTCATTCTAGAGATATTACTTGGAGTCATTCATGACATATTTCAAAATACGTTGCATTCGAGTCGTTGAGTTCATCAAGATTATTACTAAGTCAATTATAGTTGGATATACTATGAAATGATATGCATGACGTCAACTTTTGATGTAATGAAAGTTTGTCTTTTAAAAATGAATGCAATATTTGTAAAATGTATCATATAGAGGTCAAGTACCTCGTGATGTAACCAATTGTAATGTATTCGTCCAGATGGATTAGGACGGTCGTGAAATAAGAACCGAACGATTTTGAATCTAGTTCGGGCTATGATGAATGAGAAGAATGTTCCAAATGTTTTCTGGCCGAAAGCTGTTACATGGGTAAATCATTTTTTAAATCGATCTCCTACATTAGCAGTTAAGAATATGACGCCAGAAGAAGTTTGGAGTGGTGAGAAGCCAAGTGTTGGTTATTTCAGGGTGTTTGGTTGTATTGTACACGTGCACGTACCCGATGTGAAAAGAAGCAAACTTGATAATAAAAGTGTTCGTTGTGTGCTGCTTGGTTGCAGTGAGAAATCCAAAGCATACAGAATGTATGATCCCTTGGCAAAGAAAATCATTATAAGTAAAGATGTTATTTTTGAAGAAGAAAATGGTTTCGAATGGGATGAAAGTTATGTTTCAGCAGAGCAAGAAAAGCTTAAATGGGAAGTAGTGAGCATAGGAGATGAAGAAGAAGATAAAACAAATGAGTATCTAAGTGAACAACAAACTGAACCAGCTGTACAAGAAGGTGTTGCAACATCAAGGGAGGGTTGAAATCAAAGACAAAGGCATCCACCCAGCTGGTATCATGATTATGTAACTGGACAAGGTTTATCCGATGAAGATGAAACGCATATGATGCTGATGATCTCATCTGATCCGACATGTTATGAAGAAGCAGTCAAGCACAATAGTTGGAGGGTAGCAATAGATGATGAGATCAAGGCTATTGAGCCAAACAACACATGGGTCTTGGTGGCGCTGCCTGTTGGTACCAAAATAATTGGAGTCAAATGGATATACAAGACCAAGTTAAATGAATCAGGGAAGATTGATAAATTCAAAGCACGATTAGTGGTGAAAGGTTACTCTCAAGAGCACGGGGTCGATTATAATGAGGTATTTGCACCTGTTGCTAGACTAGATACAGTTCGTATGATCGTGACATTGGCAGCTTCAAATGGTTGGAAATTACACCAACTAGATGTAAAGTCGGCTTTCTTACATGGCGATTTAGAAGAGGACGTTTATGTGGAGCAACCAACGAGTTATGCCAGAAAAGGAAAAGAGCATATGGTATACAAATTGAAGAAGGCGTTGTATGGATTAAAGCAAGCTCCGAGAGCATGGTTTAATTGCATTGAATCATACTTAGTAAAAGAAAGGTTCGTTGCAAGCCCAAGTGAACAAACGCTTTTTGTCAAAAAGGAAGGAGGTAACTTTATCATTGTTATACTGTACGTTGACGATTTACTTTTTACAAGTAACAATGAAGCTATACTTTTTAAGAACTCTATGAAATCTGAGTTCGACATGATAGACCTTGGGGAAATGAAGTTCTTCCTGGGAATTGAGGTATTACAATGCAACAATGGTATTTTCATATGCCAAAGGAAATACGCAGCTGAGGTGATAGATCGGTTTGGGATGACAGAGTTCAATGGTGTAGGTAATCCAAGTACAGTTGGCTTGAACATAAATAAAGATGAAGCTGGAGTCAGGATAGATGCAACACAGTTTAAGCAGATTGTCGGAAGTCTAATGTATTTATCCGCTACAAGTCCGGATATTATGTTTGTGGTGAGCCTCATTAGTCGTTTTATGTCATCACCTACACAAATGCATTTCTCAATGGCAAAAAGAATACCCCGTTACATCATAGCAACAATTGATTATGGGATATTCTATAAAAGAGGAAGTGGTTGTGAGTTAAAGGGATACTGAAAGGACCCGTTCATATACATTATAAACGATTCACAATAGTTGATTACATCACGAGGTATTTGACCTCTATATGATACATTTTACAAAACATTGCATTCATTTTCAAAAGACAAATTTTCTTTACATCGAAAATTGACGGCATGCATACCATTTCATAACATATCCCACTATAAACGACTTAATAATATTCTTGATGAACTCAACGACTCGAATGCAACATCTTTTGAAATATGCCATGAATGACTCCAAGTAATATCTCTAAAATGAGCAAAAGCATAGCGGAAGATCTCTTTCATACCTGAGAATAAACATGCTTTCAAGTGTCAACCAAAAGGTTGGTGAGTTCATAGGTTTATCGTAAACAATAAAATTCATCATTTTAATAGACCACGAGATTTAAATACAGTACATCTATCTCGTGTATGAAACCATATTTCATAATGCTTAGCAGAGTAGGTTCGTATCCTTTTCTCCCCCGTAGGTTGCCTCGCGATTTTTAATAATCGTACACATATCTCGTGCACAAAAACTAATACACATAACCTGTGTATAAAAGTCATTCATACGAACTACAAACACCTGATAATCGACCTTAACAAAATGCATCAAGAATATCCCCCGTATACCGGCATTTCGCACGGTCATGCAAAAAGCATACAATCAGGCCATTCTTTTAAATATGATGGTTGTGTACACCTCACAAACAGATCATATCTTTTAAAGCTGGCGGTTGTATACCTATTTCGAAGTACTAAAGCAGTTCAAATTCTCTGACTAGGGCTTGTTAGTGCCCATAGATCTATCTTTAGGATTCGCGTCAATTTGGGGCTCGGTTCCCAAAGTCTCAGATTTCCAGACTAAAAGGGGTGATATCCGGTGTACTCATAACTCATTCGTAGAATGTTTTTAAGTACTTGTGTCTATTTCGTCAAACATTTATAAAAGTTGCGAATGTATTCTCAGTCCCAAAAATATATTGTAAAAGCATTTAAAAGGGGAGTAATGAAACTCACCATACTGTATTTCGTAGTAAAAATACATATGACGTCATTGAACAAGTGCAAGGTTGGCCTCGGATTCACGAACCTATATTAAGTATATATATATTTATGTGTTGGTCAATATCTGTCTAACAATTTAGGTCAAGTCATAGTGTATCACAATCCTAATGCTCGAGACTAATATGCAGAAGTCACAAAAGTCAATTTGACTCAAAATGATTTCCATGATTATTATATAGTTTAAATATAGTCGTTTTATATTTTTAAATATTTTTAACAGATTTTATTAGAGTAAATAATAAAAGTCATTTGTTAATAAAAATTTATATTTAAAATTTATAAATGATAAAAATATACTTTTATATATTTTAAGTAATAAAATTTATAAAGTTCATTTTAATATCATAAAAATATAATGATAGGTATTATTAATGTAATTATATTACGTGTAGTAAATATTTTTTGTATCACATATTTATTTGATAAAATAATATTGATAATAACAATAATAAATAAAAGTTGTATTATTTTGTAATAATAATTATCATTATTCTACTAATAAAAATAATAATATTTATATTTATTAAAAATGATACTAATTATGATAAAATGATAATTTTTATTAATAATGATAATAATAATGATATCTTATAATAACAATGATATTTCTATTAAAAATGATAATTTTTGTAAAAATGATAATTTTAATATTAATAATACTTTTAATAATGATAAAAATAATAAAATCTATATTTTTCTCTTAAATTAATGTCTTACAATATTTTAATTTCATCATGATACTCATACTCATTATTTCTCAATCAATTTGTTAATAGCTTTTTTATATCGCGTTCATAATAATGATAATAATAGTAATCAAAATAATTAGATGTTTCTAATATTAGTTTTAATTAAAATAATACTAATAATAATAAATACTATGATAATATTTAACGATAATACTAATAACTATTTTAATGATAATAATAATAATAATACTAATTATAATTTTAACGATAATAACGATAGTAATAATAATAATAAAAATAACAATTTTTAATGATAATACCTTTTATTGATAATGATAATAATAATAATAATAATAATAATAATAATAATAATAATAATAACTAGATAAAAACTATAACGACGATAATAACGACGATAATAATAATCATTTTTAATAATAATACAAAAATTCAATTGATTATAACTTCTAATCCGTTCATCGAAACCATTCGATATCTAAATGAAAAGTTCTTAATTTTTCGCTAGCTTTTCAACGACATGCATATCTTATACCATATCTCAACCGCATATGTAACTAATTCTGGATTCAACATAACCTATCTAATGGCAATATCAAAAATACAAGCATGCATAACCCTATATACTCGAGCACTAGTCAGGGATACACTATTAATATATAAAAGTTAAGTTATGAGTGCTCACGTATCAATATTGAGATTCAATATTGTAGGAAAGGGACGTAAATGCAACGGAGATGATAAACACTAGATTGACCTCGCGAGCATACCCATGAACATTACCCATAACCTCCATAGCTATAATCCATAATTTCTTTAGCTCTATCCCGCTCATAAAAACCCGTTTTGAAATAGCTCACTCATGACCTCGTCGTAGTATTTTATATATAATACTAATAATAATAATACTAACTCTTAATAATAATAGTATAATTAATAATAATAATAATAATAATAATAATAATAATAATAATAATAATAATAATAATAAATATAAATATAAATCTAATATAAATAATACGGAGTATGATATATGTGTGTGTGCAGAGGTGAATTCTGTGACGACCCGGGAATTTACGACCAAATTTAAACTTAATCTTTATATGATTCTGACACGATAAGCAGAGTCGATAATGTTGAGTCTCAAAAAGTTTAAACTGTTTCATATATTCAAATGACCTTCGACTACTCTCGACGATTCATGAACCTTTAATTGTAAATAGAAATGAATATATAAACAACTATACATGTAAACAATTAAATATTATAAATTATTTATAATAATGAACTATCATGTGATTTAATTTTTATGAAGGAAAGAAACTTAATCTTGTTATTTAAAAATGTTTATTTAGACATAGAGAGTAGATTAAATATATCTATTTTGTCACTACTAATAAAGTACTAAATATTAAGCTCTGAAATTATTGTTTCAATATATATAATAAATATATTCATTTACTTGATATCTAAAACATAAATAAATACGTAGTAGTGGAAATTTTTATATATGTATATACATATATACATGATTGATATATATAATTATTGATTTTATGTACATTATATGTATAACAGGTATAGATATTAAATATCCAATATATGTTATATATAATCATTAAATAATACATGATTAATAAATTGTAGTAATATTATTACCCTTAATAATGTTGTTATTTTCATTCTTTTATTATGATAATTAATATATCATTATATATTATACTTATCTATAAATTTAATAAATTCTTTGATTAAGAACTAGATAATATTATCTAAAAACATTTTATTACTAATATTAATATAGTAATATATATTTAATAATATACAAAACTAAATAATATATATATATATATATATATATATATATATATATATATATATATATATATATATATATATACAGATATAGGATCACATGAGGCGAATATCACTATCTGTATTTTTTTTTTCTTTAGTTCTTCTGCTTGCTTGTGAACCTATGTCGACTAACAACCTCTCAAGGTAATCAATCAATTATTGTTATTATGAAAATTACTCAGATTTTATAACATAAATTCGTTTGTTAACTAATAAATTAAACGGGAATTTATAAGAACAAAAACAGATATATTTTTTTCTTTTCTTTCATATCCCCTGTACATCTCCTTTTTGGCCAAAACTTGAATTAGAATCGTTTTTTAAAATTCAAGAATGTAGAGTTGTTAAGAATCAAGTATGTAAACTTTCTTAAAAATCTCAAATCCCAATTCGTTAAATCGACTTTGAATTCTTGAGTCAAAGTTTTTTTTAATCAAAAAATCAAAATTTGTTCATCGATTAAATTCGAGTCTTCTGTTGTAATACAAGTCCAATTGATGATGCATAAAGTTTCTAGGGACAATTTATAACGTTTTTCGTGTTGAAAGTATAACCTGAAACGATCTTAAATTCGTGAAGAGGTTTTGATTTTTTTTTTTTAAAAACCGTCGAAGGTCTGCTACTGCTATTCTGTATGTATTTTTTTTTTTTACAAATTCGTAAGCTGTTATTGAGTGATTATCATTTCGTTTAAATGTTTTTAAAAACTGAACAAATTATCTACTGGATTGATAAGTTTGAGTGGATCGATTTTAATTTGATAATGAAGAAGATGAAGTTAACTATACGAGTCATAGAGAAATAAATTCGGATTTAATCAGAATGTGAGCATCAGCTCAGTTGGTTAAGAGTGTCGAGGTGTTGAGCGAGGGGTCTCGGGTTCGAGTCTAGGCGGAGCCATTTTTTTTACAACTCGATTTAAAGGTAGTTTTCTCTAATATTTATTATTATTACTATTATCATTATATTTAATATTATTGTTATTTTTGTTAGAAATTTTTATTGTGACTAATATTATAGTAATTATTCCTAAAATTAATACTAGTTATTATTTAGTATTGTTATAATTGAAGATTACAAATTTCATTTTTATTACCATTATAATTATTAATAATATTAATATAAGTATTGTTATTATTATTATTATGTTAGTATTATTAGAATAACTACTACAATCATTAATATATTAGGGTTATTATTATAATTATGGAAATAATACAAGATTATACGTAATTTCATCAGTATTAGGATTAGTATCACTTTTGGTAACCATTAGTATTATTATTATTATTATTAAACAAAAGTATCGTTATTGACAAAATCATTATTATTAATATTATCATTGTAATAAAGTTATTATTAATTATTATTATTATTATTATTATTATTATTATTAGTATTAGTATCATTATGTACTTATTAGTATTATTAGAATTATTATTAATATAGGTAACATGCTTATTATCATTATCATTTTTAGTTAGTATTGAGTTGTATCATTAAGAATTATTAAGTATTATTAGTCTTATTGTCATAAACATTAGTATTGATATCATTTTATATTAGTATTACTATTATTATTACTATTAACATAAGTACTGGCATTAATATTATCATTATTATTATTAAAATGATTAATATATTTAGTATCATTATTATTATTATTATTATTATTAGCAGTATGAAAAATTATTATTATTAACATTATAATTATGCTAATGCTATTATAACTAGTAAATTGTAAACAAAAGAGTAATTATATAAAAATATATTTAACACCCATAATCTAAGTATATTAATACTTATATTTATCTAAAATATACAAGATGAATATATAATAAAATATATAAGTTATTAATATAAAAACTATTACTAATAACAATATAAATATATGTTATGTTACGATTATACGTTTTAATATATACACAAATGATATAGGTTCGTGAATCCGAGGCCAACCCTACTTTTGTTCAATGTCGTCATATGTATTTTTACTACAAAATACATTAGGTGAGTTTCATTTACCTTTTTACCCTTTATATTTTGGGGCTGAGAATACATGCGCAACTTTTATAACTGTTTTACGAAATAGACACGAGTAAATGAAACTACATTCTATGGCTGGATTATTAAACCGAATATGCCCCTTTATAGTCTGGTAATCTAAGAATTAGGGAACAGACACCCTAATTGACGCGAATCCTAAAGATAGATCTATTGGGCCTAACGAACCCCATCCAAAGTACCAGATGCTTTAGTACTTCGAAATTTATATCATGTCCGAAGGAGGATCCCGGAATGATGGGGATATTCTTATATGCATATTGTGAATGTCGGTTACCAGGTGTTCAATCCATATAAATGATATTTTTATCTCTATGCATGGGACGTATGTTTATGAGAAATGAAAATATGAAATCTTGTGGTCTATTAAAATTATGAAATTATTATCTATGTTAAATTAATGAACTCACCAACCTTTTAGTTGACACTTTAAAGCATGTTTATTCTCAGGTACGAAAGAAATCTTCCGCCGTGCTTTTGCTCATCTTAGAGATATTAATTGGAGTCATTCATGACATATTTCAAAAGACGTTGCATTCGAGTCGTTGAGTTCATCAAGATTATTATTAAATCAATTATAGTAAGATATGTTATGAAATGGTATGCATGTCGTCAACTTTAGATGTAATGAAAGATTTTCTTTTCAAAACGAATGCAATGTTTGTAAAATGTATCATATAGAGGTCAAGCACCTCACGATGTAATCAACTGTTGTGAGTCGTTTATAATCGATATGGACTTCGTCCGGATGGATTAGGACGGGTCTCTACAAATTCGATCGAGTTTTATAGATCTGTTTGGTGGACCTCAGCTCCGCGATTGCGAAGAGACAAATGCCAAAAGCTCCGCGATTGCGGAGGTACTGTTTCCAGGTCACACTTCAATCATTTGAGGCTGCCGACGGTTTATATATATATTTAATATATAATGTAATTAATTTATATAATTAATTATATATTATATTATATTATATTTACGTGCATAGTTAACCTGTAATTTTAGTTCCAATGACTCGTACGTTGTCACATGACTATAGTCTCGGTTTTGGTTTCTCGAACGCATTCTCGTACTCTTAGAAATCTAGCCCTTTACATTTAGTGACTAGTACCCTTATCAAAATATAGACTTAAATCATTAGTAAACTATATTACACGAAGTGTAACTTATGCATTTGAGTGTTTTGCTCATTTGCTTCTATAAATCAATGTCTCGTTGTTTATTAAAATATGTTTAATAATATCAAAATGTTTTATATTTAAATTATACATTAACGCCTTGTAAAATATATATATATATATATATATATATATATATATATATATATATATATATATATATATATATATATATATATATATATATATATATATATACATATATATATATATATATACATATATATATATATACATATATATATACATATATATATATATATATATATATATGTATATATATTCTTATTTAAAAATATAATTTTGTATATCTTATATATAATTGAAATATCTATCTAATTATATTTCAAAGTTCAAAACGTTTAAGTAATAGAAAATATTATGTCGTATCACGTTTACATTTTTTGAAACAATATATATTTATATATGTAATTTATGATACAAAGCTTTAATTAAATTCTTTAAAACTTATGAACAAATTATCTTATAAAACGCTTTACTAATATAGTTCTTTTTAAACCAAAAATGTTTTTATATGTTTAAATCAAATATAATAACTTTGTTTTCTAAAACTAAATATATATAATAATCATTTTATTAAAAAGTAAAAATGGAAATCGTTATATCATAAAAATAAAGTTATTTATACTCAAAATAGATTTCAAGCTTTTTAAATTACAGTTTGTTGGTGGAGCGTAAGATAAGGTTTAAAGGTTAGATAAATGTATGAATTCATTTTAAAGTAAAACGTTGATATCTAATTTCTAAGTTATCCATATTTCATAAATAATACGAAAGTTAAAATAGTTATCTTATAGGGATCACGAGGAAAATATTGTAAAGCATGAATTGAAGATCAAACAGGAATTTTCACTAACCCTTGTCTAGTTCCCGTTAATTGACACTTTTGTTCTTACATGTAATTCACTTTACCAATTATTTCAAATACCGTTAAAAAGGAAAGGTTTCCTAAATCAAAGTGGACCTCTTCAACAGAGACTTGCAATCATACAATGTATCTGATAAATCAATTATTTGATATTATCTTCTAATTCCATCGTTAATCATATTGAAACAAATACGTTCATGTAAAGTATTATACGTTTATTACTTTGTTAATGTTTCGAGTTAATATATACACATATACATATATTAATATCCGTTCATTTAATGGTTCGTGAATCGTCGAAATTTGGTCGAGGTTTAAATGAATGTATGCACACAATTTAAAATTCTTGAGATTCAACTTAACAAACTTTGCTTATCGTGTCGGAAACATATAAAGATCAAAGTTTAAATTTGTTCGGAAATTTCCGGTTTGTCACAGATACACTGATAGTGACTACGCAGGTGATATCGAAGATAGTAGAAGCACGTCAGGGTACATTTTTATGTTGGGAGGAGGAGCAGTGGCATGGTCATCAAAGAAGCAACCAATTGTTACTCTTTCCTCAACCGAAGCTGAGTTCGTGGCTGCTGTCGGTTGTGCTTGTCAGGCTATGTGGATGAAGTATATATTGGAAGAGATTGGACAAAGTCAAGAAGGATGCATGGTCATTATGTGTGATAATACATCAACTACAAAGTTGTCTAAAAACTCAATGTTTCATGGAAGAACAAAGCACATTCGAGTCCGGTATCATTTTCTTCGAGAACTTACTAGAGATGGAATCATTCGTATGGATTTCTGTGGAACACAAGAACAAGTAGCTGACATAATGACAAAGGCGCTTAAGCTTAAAACCTTTCAGAAGCTTCGAGGAGATTTGGGCATGTGTACTGCAGCTGATTTGAACTAAATGTCTTCGACAATTTAGTTCAAGGGAGGGATTTGTTGAATAATACTTGGTCTTTGTGATGTCCGATTAAGTAGGAGTCATTAGTCCGTTGGTTTAGTTTGAATTAGTATTCTACTTTGTAAGCCATGATCCGACATTTGTGGTGACTGGCATATTAGTCTCTCTTTTCTGTTTTATGTACTGCTATTTATATAGCATCCAGTTTATCTAATAAAGCTGAGCAATTTGGCTAAGATTCGTATTGTTATATTACAAACACAACAGTAACGACCTTTCCTTCGGTGTTCACAGTACAAATAGATATGTCTTTCAAACTCATCAATAACAACCAATTTCCCCATAAACAGAGGCGGAGATAAGGGAGGACATGGTGGTGCTATGCTTCCAGTGGTGATTCCAGGATTATATTTCAATGGGATTTCGAATTTTTTTTCTTCCAGTACTACTTATATTTGAATGCTATTTTAGTGATAATTTACTTTCATAAAACTACAAATTCGCAAAATATATGGGGTACGAGTAGTTAAATTTAGTGATGTCTTATACACTTTAAAAGAAAAAACTATAAATTTGAAAAATACACGGGGTCTTGCAATTAAATTTAGTGGTGTCATGTACAATTTAAAGAGTATTTTGTACTAAAAAATTCTAAATTTAATGGTGTCCCGTGACCCCACGGGAATACTAATAGATCCGCCCTTGTATGTCTCCCACAATGTTTCTTATATATCTAATATACTACTAAGTTCAAATGCACAAAGATTCCAATTATACGTTGAGTTTTGCACAAAATATATCTCATCTAAACTAACGCTAGTATTTTGAGTAAACAATTCTGTTATACGTCAATTATATCTAATTTACTCAGCCATTATATATTGAAATCTAATTTCCTTTTACGTTTTTACCATTACCTTAAGGAACAATTAACTTCTCTACATTTATGTAGTTAGTCAATTTCGATTGTAAATATTCCTTTTAATTTTTCTTCTTTAAAAATTCATTCCATGTAATAACTTTTTTTTATTACATCTATAAAATAACATAAGATAGTCTTAGTTATAAACATTTTTTTTTATATATTTTAGATGTATTTTTTCTAATGAAAATTGTTGCTATTAATGGAGTGTTACCATTTTATGATTACCGGTATTATGTTACTCTTAAAACTTGTTTGATTCTATATACTGATAGAGAAATTGATGATATATTACTACAATTTCTTTTATTTTCAAGAAGAGTAAACGCGTTCAACTATTTACACAAAAGATAAGATTTTCTCAAAAAATTTGTATTTTATTGTAAGTTATATGAATAGTTAACTAATCATAACTATTTAACTATTATCGACAAACTAGTTCTTGATAAATATCTATGTGTGTACAAAATGTAATAGATTATATTTGATAAAATATATTTATTGGTGTGGCTCATATTTTTGTTCTATTTAAATCGGTTATAATTGTTACCTTATTTTCTCAATATAATATTTTGTTACAATTTATAGATGAAATTGTTATTATAAGTATTTAACTGTTGGTTGTTGTCACAATCCACTAAACTTGTGACTCATTCAGCTTGTAGCCAAATTGTGATATATTAACCAACAATCGAAAGATTCAAGAATTTCATGAAAGTTTTTCTAGAATTCTCCTTGTTCATTTTTAAAATGATAAAAACTTTATAGATATCTCTAGAAATATGTATATATATTTGAAGTTTCTAATACTTTGATCTTAGTCATTCATATCATATGATCTTATTCATGTATAATGTCGTAAGAGTAGTACACATATGGGTAACCTCATTTGGCAAAACACACATCAAATTTTTGTTTTCTCTCTTGTAAAAAACTCTCAATCAATATAAGTATTTTATTTTATTCACATTTGTTCTCTATTGGTTACTTAAATCGTAGGAAAGTTCGAGTAAGGTTGACTTAGTAGTGACTAAGTGTCGCATGAGGAGACTATCGAGATAAGTTTGTGACACTGAACCTCCCTCATCTTTAGAACATGACTTCGCCACTGGCCATAAACATCTAAACGAGTACGAAGAAAGGGAAGCGGTTTTCTTAACCTCTTTAATCTCGTGATTATGTAACTAGATAAAGAAGATAAACGTGTTAGTGCGGCTCTTTAGGGTTTTAGAAAAAAAAAAAAATTAATATAGAAGTTTGAAACCTACGTCAACAAGTTGAAGGTCCTTGTTGTTTTGCAAGGACATTTTCATCTAGTTTCCCTATGAATGCCACATCTTCTTCAAGTGCAAATACATATTTTTTTAATACTCTGCCATCTCCTACGGATATTAGATTACGGATATTAGATTCAAGGGAATAACATTCTCATTTCTAGTTATAACTAATAAATATTTTCCTCGGCTGTTCCAAACAAAAATAACAGAAATCATTAGCAAAATATATCAACCTATACAAGGAAACTAACTTTATATGTGTGCGTAACTGCGTATACATATATACATATATATAAATAAAATATTTATAAAAAAAAAGTTACCTGATATTTATTTCTTGTACATCAACGTCTGCAATCGAGTACAAAAAAGCATAAGTCTTCAAATCGAAGTCAAGAAAATATATTTCTTGTTGACTTCGACTTGAAGACTTGTGCTCTTTTTGTACTCGATTGCGGACGTTGATATACAAGAAACAAACATCAGGTAACCTTTTTTTTAAAAAATATTTTATTTTATACATATATGTATATATGTATACGCACAATATAAAGTTAGTTTCTTTGTATATGTTGATCTATTTGGCTAATGATTTATGTTATTTTTCTTTGGAACCTGGGGATCTTTTTATTAGTTTTAACAAAGTCTGAGAGTCGTGTTCCTCTAATTTATATGTAGTTGGCTTGATAAGAAGGTAGATTGCATAGAGCTATTGAATGAAAAGCTCCTTGTTAAGCAAGAAAACGAACATCTACAAATCATTGATGTAAGTTCAAACATCATAATTTTACCCTAAAAATATTTATATTTTTAAACTCCATTAACATGTTTCTCCGCTTTATTAGTTACGCGACGTCGATACGAATTGAGAAAACTGCCTTTCTCACTCCGTTTGCATTTAGATATCTATGGGGGAATCAAGAATGACATATAAAGATGGAACTGTTTGTGATTTCAACTCCCAAGGAGAGGTTGTTACATCAGTTGATACTCACAAGCTAATAAAAGAAACATATATAACTGATCATATTACATAACTAGTCAACATGAATTTATGTTTTCTTTGTGCTTAGGGACAGAGAGTACAAGTAAATCATGACTGCCATGTCGGAGTTAATTATAGCACATCTATTCATTAAAGACATCAAATACATATGTTTTTTGATGCAGTTATTGGTTCAATCATCGTCAGCAAAATAAGGACAGAAAACTGTTTAGCCTAAATCAGCTCAAACAATGTTACTAAGACCCACTTTATCGCAAGCGTGTTGGGTCATGTGTTGGCCAACACGCCTATAACCATGGTGTGCTCCTCCATGTGCTAGCGGCGTGCGTGCACCATGCACGGAGAAGCAATGCAGCGTGCAAGATTTTTCTTGTTTTTGATTGGTTCATTTTCCTTTTCTAATTATTTTTATTCTCTTTTTCACCCAACTTCCAATCAGATTTTAACACATCACCCAACACGCCACTTAACACTCCACCCCATTATTTACCAGTTTACTAGCACGCTCATCAAGCACCCCACCCCCACCCAGCTACATGCCAAAACACCCCTTCAGGGATAAAGATGGTCTAACGACAAAAATAATAATATTGAACTTAACATTGTTAAATAAGCGCTAGAAGACGTTACAACAATTTACTATGATAATGACATCAGCATCAACATTCACTATAGAAATATTGCAACTTTCTGTTGAAACTAACGTTTATAAATGCAACTTAAACAACTGTTAATTACAATTTCAAACGACTAATATCAAATGGTTCATGGGCCAAAATGTGTGTAGGTGAACCTTAAGGTTGCTCGTTTCAAACAATAACCGACACAAAAATGTTTGATTATAGTTCCGCTTCAAAAACATGTTATTTGACCAAAACTTTGGTGCAACATCTGGACAAACATCATTTCTTCATTATATGGCTCAGTTTTAGTTTATATCCAAGATACAAAATTATATCCCACATTTTACCTTTATTAAAATACTTGATTAACAGCACTCAAAACACAAAAGCTTAGTTATGGTTCATGTGATTGGTACAATGGAGATAGCGGCAGGTATATCGGCAGCCCCACTGATTAGTAACTAGGTGAAGATCAGAATCATTTGAAAGAGGCAGTGAATAAAACGTTGGATGAAGTAGCGTTTTTATATTGGGAGATTGGATTTTTTATGATGGAAAATGTATGTGATATTAAATATTAAAAGGTGTACATCAAAGAAAACTAAAAAACTAACCACACTTGCACCCGGACGGCTTTATCAACCACACAAGCTACAATATATACCATCTGGGGCTAAGAGGCTATAGTAATTAGTAAATACTCCATGTTTAAAAATACTAGAAAACATATTACTCGTAAAATTTAACATATAATTTAACATTTAACATATAAGATAAAAGTAAAGGCTAAAAGGACAGCAACAAAAACTCATAACGACCACATTTTATGTATCTTATTAGTATATATATATATATATATATATATATATATATATATATATATATATATATATATATATATATATATATATATATATATATATATATGATAAATAAATATTTTACAAATGTTTTCTTATGAAAAAACGTAACATTAATACGGATCAACAAACAACAGCACATACAAAAGAAACAAAAATGAATCATAGCCAAATTGAACTAACCTGAAACAAACGATCTCACCAACAGAGTGAATTGGTAGAAGACATGTTTACTAGGCTACAAAGCAAAACTAGCAAAAGGAATCTAGAATACCACCTATACTAAAAAACAGCTAACCAAACAAAACCGCAACGGTGACTGGGATAATGCCGACCATCGTTGCAACAAAAACCAACACGGAACCCGGCCCCCGCTAGCCAACAAACGTCGCTACAAAAGTGAATCAGACTACAAAACTCCCAATCCACCAATGGGGTAAAAGCCAGATCTCCAAAGAGATCGTCGCCCGACTCAACCCCGAAGGTACAACCAGAAAAGACATATCCTGACAAGGGAACCAGGTCAACACCACCACCGTTCTTAACCTAAACCCGCCTTACCGCCGCTCACACCCTCCATTAACAACAGATGTCCACACCAACGGGGTAATGGACCAGTACATCGAGTCTACGAAAAGACAAGCACCAGATCCACCACCGCCAGCCACCATCAGTGACTGCCAAACGGGGTGGAGAAACACCAACGGACCAGTAGTAACAAGAGCCCTAACAAAAAACCGTACCACCACCCTTGGCCACCTCCAAAAGGGTGGAACACCACCAGGCACCACAGATCCGGCCAAAGCAACGACAAAAAAATCGGGCAGAAGCAGCAGCAATGTACACGACCAAACAACATACCTCCAGCGAGTTCTGTGAGGAAAGGCAAGAAAGAAAAAATCGAAGTAATCATAGTCGGACACACCATGCAAACGGTAATCTACAACCACCAGAGCAACCTCAGTCCTCGGAGACAAGCCACACAGCAGCTGGAAAACAAAAAAAAAAAATGCTCGCTGGAAAAAAGAAACGATACCTAAGCAACGGAAGGAAGGAGATCAAACACCCGTAACCCCTTTCACCACGAGATCATCGGTGAAATAGGGCTCCAAGCGCCAGAACAACCTTACACCAAGGGAGGAAGAGACCTCCCGGATGCCGGCGAGATACCGACGTCCGGAGGTGGCCACGAACAGGATAGATCTACAAACCTGAAGATGAATGCGGCGCCAAAATTGTAGATAGATTAGGGTTACAGTACGTTAGGAATAAAAGAGAACAGAAAATGGTTAGAGAAACTTAAAGAAAAGTCAAATGAAATGAATTCTTAAAGGGAGTTGATCTTGGCACACCTTAGATTAATCCATCCACACCTTTTATTGAAACTTCCCATTGTACTCTTTAAATGACTGAAAGTCTAATAATTATTTTTAGCCAAATTTTCCTTTGTCTTCTCAATTTTCTACAATTCCAATAAATTATACATTGTCACCCCTTTTCAACTTAATCAGATCAAACATCCAAAAGGAACACCACGTGATGTTCTCTCCGTACACCTCATCTTCTTTTTCAAAGTTTCACCGGTAACGTATCTTCCCCCATTTTTTTCCGATGAGCTCTTAACTTCATGTCCTTTTTTGTTCACAGCTTCATCCTTTCATCCATTTCCTTTGCCTCTGATAATCACCCAACTGATTTCCTCCTCAATTTTGAGTTTACACTTCTCCTTTTTTTGTTGCCCGCCAACTGTTCGTTCATTTGCCTCAAAGAATATGACGGACTTGTTGGTTAATTCTCTAATGTTGAGTCATTAAAAGACTCCTAAACATCTTGTTCAAGTATTCCTTTCCAACATTTAATTTTCAACTCCTTTTCTTAATCATCTTTCTAGTTTTCCCTTCTACCCCTTTTTTTGCAGACAGTACCAATTCTCACCTGTACAAATTTCGTCTGTTTCCTCCTTTCCCCGACGGTGGTTTTTTTCCGGCAGTGCTCTTCTTTCACCTTTTTCCTGTTCGTTTTTTCTCCGATCCTTTCTCTATGGCGTTAGACAGCTCAGATCAGTTAGGTGAAACTATTTTTATTGGAAGGTTAGATGGAATTTCACATAATTTGCTTAAGGATACTTTCGGTAAGTTTGGGACGATTAATGAGATTAAAGCGTGGTCATTCCGGAGATTTGCTTTCATCACCTAAGATCAGTGTGCTCATGCTACCTTGGCAATTCAAGAGTTGAATGGATCTAGTGTGTTTGGAAAACTGATCTATGTTGGACGGCCATGTCAACGAAGTGGTGGGAATTCTTCCCGTGGTGGTCAATCGCGTTCTTGTGTGTCAATTACTTCAAATCGAGATGTTGTTGATAATCTTGATCGGTGTGTGCTTCTGGTTGATTCTACGCCTCTTGTGGAGGCTAAGGTTAAAGAGTTTCTTCTCAAATGCAAAGGACGTTTTTCGAATTTCAGAAAGATGGGATCGTTTGCTGGGGTTGTCGAATGTGTTGATTTGGAGTCTTATTCCAATACTCTAGCGTTGGGTTCGGGGTCCGACTTTGAGATGGTGGTTCCTTTTTCTTCAAAGGCTAACGTGTTTTTTAGGTTTGTTTGGGTTGAATTAAGAGGTTTTCCGGTCAGGTATGTTTCTGACGAGAATATAAAGAAATTAGCTAGCAGTGTGGGTACGGTGGTGAAGGTGGCTCAACAATCGGCTGATTTATCAAGCATGGGATCGTTTTTGCTTTCATTGAATCTACATGTGTTAAGCATATACATGAGCTTGTCCCGGTGACGTTGATTTCTGATTCTCTTGCTAAAGGACATATTTGGGTTAACGAGCTCTCCCACACTTCGGCTATGGAGAGAATTCAGGTACATTCTTTCTCTTGTGATTTTGTACAGGAGATAAACGCTTGTGCAGGGGGTAACGGGGTTGTTTTGGGTTCCTCTGTTTTGGGTGGTGTTGGTGATTATGTTGATGTGGGTGCTACGATTGATAAGACTGTACCGACGAGTCCGGTGGTTCAGGTTTAGCAGGCTGCTCGTAGTTCTGGCAATTTGGTGTTTGGCAATTTTGAAGTTGGGTCTACTTCTAGGGTGAAGTTGGGTACTCTTTCGGGTGGTAAAAACAGCGGGTGTAAGTCTTTTGAAGGTGCGGGTTTGGGTGTGGATCGATCACCCTCAGTTACTTTTTCTCTAGACAAGGTTCAAGCGGCGTTAGATTCTCATGGTTTTCGCAGTCGCAAAAGGGCTCGGTGTTTAAGTTTTGAGGATGAGGTTGTGGTTTCGGAGAATCTCAATTTGGTTAACGGAGCTGGCGGTTCTGTTCGTGGTCCTAAATCTGTGGTGGTGAATGGTGGTTTTGTTGCTCACCCGGTTGGCAGCCGGGTGGTGGATGATGATGATGATTCGCGGGTTGACTTGGGTCAGAATGGACAGGGAGTGAGATGGGTTGTGAGGTTGGGCTTGGGGTTGGATGTAGGGACGGGACTGGTCCAGGTTTGTTGGGTCAAGATGTAGGTAAGACATCAGGTATTGCTTCTAGTTTTCTTGAGGAGGCGGCGAAAGAGCTTGAAGGTTGTATTAGGGTGGAAGGAAAATTACTTAGTTCGAAGACGTTTCCGAAACAAATTGGGAGAAAAGGTTTTAAGGTTAAGAAGAGAGGTAATTTGAAAGGTTAATGATGAGGGTTTTGTTGTTTCATGATTCGGTTGTTTTTTTGTTGGTGCTTGATCCTCCTTTCGATCTTGTTTAGTGTTTTGGTTTCTTTTTATGTTGCTGGTTAGTTCGATAGGCCTAGTAATGGATGTTTGTTTTTGAGTGGGCCTCGTTGCCTTTGTTTGTATTCTATTGCGAGTGTTCATCTTTTTGATGAGCCTTTGTTTGTATTCTATTGCGAGTGTTCATCTTTTTGATGAAGCTCGAGTTTTATATAGTTAAAGTTTTTTGCCAAAAAAAAAAAAAAAAAAAAAAAAAAAAAACTTAGTCAGACCATTACGATTCCTTCTTTCTCTACCATATCGGATCATTCTCTCCCTACTGAAGCTATATAACATCTTTAATAAAAACTTCAATCCTTTTCTTTTCATACTAACTTATATAATCATCATATTATACATCACAGATAAACCTAATTTGTAAATTATAAACAGATAAATTAACCTGTGAACCACTCTCGTGGCATTTTTTATAGCATCATAGGAAACATATGACATGAGACTTCATCTTCTCAATGTTGAGTTCGAATAGCACCTTCAAATAACTGCAAAAAATCTTCTGGATCCGATGACCTGTCATATGCTCCTAGTGTAAAGGGGATGTTCAAATTTTTTGGCAATTGATAATTCGCGATTCGCTCACAAAATCTTTGTGTTGTTGTAGACATGTCATTGGTTTTTTTTCCTCTTTCCCTGTGATTAGTGCGAACAAATTATCAACAGCTGTTTCTCTTGTTTCTGGTTGTGCTAAAGAATGTCTATACTTCTCTGGTGCTGCTCGCGAAAGAATATTGGCTAAGAATTTATTTGTTGATTCTTCAGTTATTTCTCCTTCATTGCCAAGAAACTCTGGTATCGTTTTTCTTTTCAATCCATCACTTATCTCCCCTAATCTCTTTGGCATTCCTTCATCTCGCTCCCTTCATATTTTATTCATGATTACTTCCAACAATTGCATTGCCTGATTCTTCAAGATTTCTTGTTCATCATTTTTGGTTTATCATCAAATGTTTCACTTTGCTCTTTTCTTTGCGAACTACCAAATAACTGCAAACGCTGTACTGGTGAAAATTTTACTTGTTGTATGCTTCTGTTTGTTTTTCTTGTAATCTCATTATTGTTTTCTTCTTGTATTCTTTTTGAATATTCTTGTGTTATTGTCTTGCCCTGATCTCCTCCCATCTTCTTATACTGTTCTTTTTCTGTTTGTAGAAGAAAGCTCAAAACTAATTAAAAAACGAATGACGCCAAATGATCGTACCAAATCCGGATATCGCATATGATACGAGTGCAAATCTCAATCATGTTAACGGTGAGCGGTTTGAGTCCTTGAAAGCTCTCCGAATTAACAATGATTACTGGATCCAGATTCGAGCTGCGAATCCAGTCATGGTCAGACTTGGTCAAACACTAAGAGAGAGTTTTTCTGTAGAGAGAGAAAGTGTTGCTCTGACAAAGTGATGTAATCTGCCTATCAATGAAATTCAGGTGACTTATTTATAGGCAAAAAAGTTAAAGGTTCTTTGACGTGTCATGTTCTGATTGGTGGGTCAACCCTTATTCTTCGGAATGTTTGAGCAGTCAACTTGTATATAGATTTCGTCTTTATTCGTTGTTCGCGTCTTCACTCCGCAATCCGCTGATGCGTTTACACTTGGTTAATTTTTGTGCTTTTATTCACGTTTATGGTGTTCGATTCTTCTTTAAAAATGTGTTTTCTATACGCTAACCGAATAGCGTATCATTATGTAACACTTCCCCCAAACATACAGAATTAAATGAAGGCTCATTTCTCTAATACATAACTAGATGTTAGTACTCCGTAATTGTTTATTATGTTGGATTATACAATATGGAATGGTGGTATTGTGCAGATCTACAGGTTTGATTGAATGGCCAAATTGTGGTTGGATATTTGAATTAGAAATATTATTTATATTTAATATTTAATAAGGTGTACTCATTTATTTTAAAGGGTAAAATAGGTATTTACATATAAATGGTGTGGATGGAACAAAATCTGGATTGGAAAGATCATCTCCATTATCAAATACTCCTGTATCATATGGCTGCTTATGCTCAAAACCATAAAATAAAGTTTATTAAACGCAAATTTTACAATTAAATTTAAAATTTAAAATATGTGCATATTTTATAGTTTTAACTTATAAATTTAGATAAATGAATCATCCAAGTATTTTTACTCAATGTAGCCGATTTAATCGAAATATCATGTGACTGTTTTCAATTTTTTCTTTCTTTTTTTGTGACTTCACTAGATTATCATGTGATTGATTCTTATCATTTAAAAATTGAGACATTTTCAAAAAGAAAATGTTACCAAAGGGGAGAATACAAACGCAAGAACCGGAATAAAACTCGTACCTAGAAAGCTATAATGATGCAAATCAGATAAAATATTTATAACTGAGCCTCGTCCGACCAAAACCAACCAAGCAACGCTAACGAAACTAACAAAGCAAGAAAACTAAGTTAACAACCTCAAACAGAAAACAACGAACAACAAAACAAATTTTGCATGACGAACTAAGACGCAACCTTTTTAGAATATCGTTGATCGCATCACGACCTAACTTCTTTCTCGCCCGTTTCTCAAATATAAAATAAGGACATTCGAAGAGTCATCACCGATTAGAGAAGCCGAGGGGGTAATGTCAACCCCACGAACAACACCTTCGACCCCGATATACATTTGAGAATGTATTATTAGTAATATATGATTAGTAATAAAAGTGTTCTTTTTGATTGTGTGTGTCTTTATTTTATATTATAGATGGCTAAATTCTAGAGGTAAGTCGCTTGTTAATTGAAATGATTTGCTTATAAAGCTTTTGTAATCATATATATTATTGGATGTTGGATTACCCTGATTGCTCGCTAGATAGTCTTGTTTATTAATAATTTTTTTGCCGTTCGAAAAAGGAAAAAAGACTAAACTATTTGGGGATGTTTAGATAATTTTAGTGGTTATAATTATTTTACCTAATACTACTATTGAGTTGACTAAAGTGATAGCCTAGACTCTTAGAGAACCGAAGAAGTGTGATTCTAAAATTAAACAATGTGAAGAAAATATCAAAATTGTTATAATTCAGTAGGCTTATAACTATCTTTAATGGTTATAAGAACAAAGAGAGAAAAAGAGAGAAGAAGGAGAGAAGAAATATTGATATTGATATTTCAAGAGAAATGGTACACCTTAAATGGTTACCATACATGTCTATTTATAGTATAAAATATTACTATGCAAGAAATATAATAATAATAAAATTAACATCCAATCTAGATATTTTATAACACAATCTAGATATTTTATAACACTCCCCCTTGGATGACAATTTTATTAGAGAATAACTATTACTGCCTCGTTAAAAACCTTGCTAAAGAAAACCCATTGGGATAAAACTTTAGCTAAGGGAAAAAGAGTGCAGCATAGAGTTGACTCCCCCTCAAATAGGCAACGCCTGAGTTGTTACATCTTCTGAACATGTCTCATGCCAATATTATGAACGTGTGTTCTGAAAATAGCAGTTGGCAGTGCTTTGGTATAAAGATCAGCAGAGTTGTTGATTGAACGTATCTCATTTTAATCTGGTTGTCTTTTACGAGATCTTGAGTATATGAGAAGAATCTGAGGTTTTCATCTGAAACTGTATCATCTAAATCTTTTATGTACAAGTTTAGCCCTTGTGATTTGTCTACAGTCTCCTTCATGGTTTGCTCAAACCCTTGTTTCAATTCCTATTCCTTTGTAGTCTTTTCTGAGCCTTACCAACATACCATTCTTTTCCATCAAACTTATGACCGTTAAGACCGTCTATGGCTTTGGCGCCTCGTCAGTATTTATATTTTGTTCAGTCACTTTTGATACTCTTCTTTCATTTGTATTATGCAAGCTGCATTATCTTCATATATAGTTGTTGGTGAAGATAGTTGTTAGTCTTTTATAGCGTTCTAGTCCACAAGAATCAATAATGATTTGTGTCATTGATCTCAACCAAACACATTTTCGAGTAGTTTCATATAATGCAATCACTTCGTCATGATTTGATGATGATGTTGCAACAAGTGTTTGTTTTAAGAACGCCATGATTTTGTGGTATCTCCATTTAGGAATACATATCGAGTTTGAGATTTATCTTTATGAGGATTTGATGAATGACCTGCATATATATAATCAACCAAATCTTGTTTTGAAACGTTATAATAAAATAATTTTAAATCAGCAGTTTCTCAAGGGTATCAAAATATGTGTTTGATCCCGCTCCATTGTCATTTGAGCTGAATCTTGCCAACAAATTAACTGCAAGAGAAATGTCAGGTCTTGTACAATCTATAAGATACATAAGAACCTCAATTGCACTAAAATATGGAACTTCCGATCTGTTAAGATTTTCATGATCTTTCATTTCAAAATAATTCTTTAGAAGTTGAATGATTTCATAGATCTCTTTATTCGTTCATATGATGTTAAGAACATTGACATAAACAACTACGATCACATATCCGAACATTGTTTTTATAAAACATACGTGCAAAATAAGTTTATATGTATACCCCTTTTTTTCAAGTAGTCATTTAATCGGTTATACTATTGTATCAATCCATATAAAAATCTTTGTGATTCAATGGAATACATTTATTTGAGTTTTGCATTAGATACTTATGATACCTTAAACCCTTCAGATATATTCATATATATATCACTATCAAGTGATTCACATAGATAAGTAGTAACAACATCCATGAGATGCATTTAAGTAACTACCAGGTTGATTAAGTATCTAATAAGTAATTGTATTCACTACATAAGGATAAGTTTTCTTCATAATTCATTTCTGGTCTTTGTGGGAAATATTGAGTTACAAGTCTAGTTTTGCCTTGTAACTTCATTTGCACATTTCTTTTCGGATAAAAATTCATTTATATCCCATATGTTTCACATCTTTAAAAGTGATAACGATTGATCCGAAAACTTTTCTTTTATCGAGCGATTCTAATTTAGCTCGTCTTGCTCCTTTCCATTGAGCTCAATCATGTCCACTTTGTATATTCAATGACAGATTTTAGTTTCAGATCATCATCTTTATTCATGATGTCATTGTAACATTATATGAAAATATCTCATAGAGATTTTAATTTCATTTTGGTTCCATAATATTGCATAATTTTATCGCAATTTTAGTATTTACATTTATCAATATCCTCTGCAGAAGGAATATTGATTTGTGGTTCTTCTTGAACACTTTCTTTTACCTCATTATCAGCTGATTTTCTTTTTCGAGGATTTTTATCTTCGGAACCAATTGATCTTCCACGTTTGATGCGTGGCAAAGACTCAACAGTGACATTATTGCCAGCTTTTGGAATTTCAGTTCGAGCTGGAGCATTTATAGCTGGTATATATGATTTGGTCACTTTTTTTTTATCTGTACATGCATAAAGTAATTAATTTGCAAGTTCTTGCATATGCATTATTTTTGAACTTTCGTTTCACATTCTTTTGTGCGAGTTCAATATACCTTAATTGATGTTCACATCATGAAGCATCATTTTATTTTTTATTTTTATTTCTCCCCCTAATCTAGGGAACAATGTTTTATTAAAATGACAATCAGCAAAACGTGCTGTAAAAACATCACCCATCATGGGTTCAATATATCTTATGATTGAAGATGTTTTATATCCAAAATATATTACCATCTTTCTTTGAAGAACCATTTTATTGTTTTGTGGTGATACAATTGGAACATACACTGCACAACCAATGTTCTAAGGTGGAAAATATTTGGCTCTTGGCCAAAATCAAGTATTAAGTGAAAATATTTATGACTTCCACATGGTATAATGCGAATTAATGTCGCAGCATGTAAATTTACATGTCCACATATAAATATTGAGAGATTTGTACTCATTATCAATTGTCTAGTTATTAGCTGCAAGCGTTTATCTATTGATTCAGCTAAACCAATTTTGTGTATGCACATGAGCAACTGGATGTTCAACAACAATCCCTGTAGATATATAATGATCATTAAATGCTTGAGATGTTAACTCACCAGCATTATCAAGTCTCATCCTTTTAATGGTGTAATCAGAATAATGTGTTCTCAATTTAATAATTTGTGCAAGAAACTTTGCAAATGCCATATTACGGCTCGATAACATACAAATATGAGACCATCCGCTAGATGCGTCTATTAGAACCATGAAATATCAAAATGGTTCACATGATGGATGAATTGGTTCATATATCTTACCTTGAATTCTTTCAAGAAACATTTGTGATTCTTTTTCACAATATACTTTTCATTAATCACCATATGTGCCTTTTTATCATATATCCTTTTCACCATATACGCCTTTAATCATATGCGCTGTGTTTTTCACCATACGCGCTTTTAATCATATGCGCTTTTCATCATATGCGCTGTGCTTTTCATCATATTCGCTTTTTATCATATGCGCTTATCATATGCGATGCGCTTTTCATCATATGCGCTTTTTTATGTGAATAGTAAATTAATTAATTTCGTTTTACTATTCATATGAATTAATTTCGATTTACTATTTTGTTAATTGAGTAATATATATACATCATATACTTGTGACTCCGAAGGCTCAAATGAATTTGACCATATAGTTATATGTTGTACCTTGCACATTAATTTTAAGTAGAAGCTTTAGATGCATATTATTTTCAGTAGAAGCTTTAGATGCACTTTTTTTTTAATCACCAAATACCACAAACACTTTGTTTGCGTTTGTTCATAGTCATCAATGAAAACCATTTTCTTTAATTTTATTTTATACAATTAAATTAACGCATCATTATTCTTTTCAAAAACAATAATCTATTGTTATTGTTCACTTGTGCCATGTTTAATAACAAAGGTCAACAACCTCTGTCTTGTTTGTTGTGGCAACCAAAAACAACCTTTGCTTTTGTTACCGAGAATCCAAAAAAAAAAAATTTAATTTTCAATTAATCTTTTATCAAAACCATAAATGATTTTGTTGATCTACGTTGATATGGCCATAAAGAATTGACGGCTGACCTACTTTTGTAAGTGTATTTCGGCTATCATCTCGAAAACGCACAACGACCTTTTTTTTTTTAATGAACTATTTGTTTCATATCTAGCTTAGGCAATTATTGTGAACATTTGGTCCCTATAAGAGCATTTATCTTTTAGACTTTTAGTTGATTTGTACTCGTCACAATTAGGGATGACACCAGCGGGTCGTGGATGCGGATTTATTGGATCCATCACCCGTACCCGTGGATTTTTTTTTATTTATTTATTTTTTTAAGAAACATCCAATTGAACCCTTGTTCGTTGAAATAATTTTGACTATCTTTTTAACTCCCCATTATTAAATGGGCCATTTTGATGCACACTCAAAAAAAAAAAATTGTTTTTTAAGTTTTATTATTCAATCTCCTTTTTTCAACGGTCACGTTTTTAACAAAATATTTGACAAGTTTGAAAAAAAGTTTTTACCCTCTTGCAATAAAAAAATCTGCCCATAAAGCTTGTCTAAAATCCGTGACCCAACCAACCAAAAATGAATCTTGCCATTAAACAATTTGGCACCCAATTAGTTTAATAATTTAGTAGGGACCTCTTTCGCTTGACTTGTTTTACACGTACATGTTTCCACTTCAATTCTTTGATACCCCCACTTGCCTTTAACACTAGATTTATTTAGGGGGTGTTTGGATTTGCGATTTGAAAAAATGATTATGCGTTTTAAATAATTGGAATCAAATAATCAGCTGCAGCAAAACGTGTTGTAAATAAATAGTGTTTGGATTTGATTATAATGTTTGATATCGCAATAATTAAATATTCATTTTTTTAGATATTTGAAATCCAATAATTAATGACTAAAATGACTAAGATAGACATCGTAATGTCAAATTATTGGATATCTTATATCAAATAATATATTTTAAAGACATGACAATACCGTAATAAATCAAATTATATATACTACCACCGAAGGGTAATCAAGTTTGAATTCATTAGCCATCATGTTTGCTCTCTTTCTTAGTGCCTAATAATACCCTTGTTGTACCCATTAAAAAAAACATGACTAATTCTTTTTAGGATATTTAAGTAATTTTGACTCTAGAATTTTATTGCGTTTTGGTGCAGTATGCTGAGTGCTACTGTTTCATAACCGCGTTTTGATGCTTCCTAAACGTACATAATCACTTTTCAAAGATTAATTGCCAAACACTAAAAATCAATTTTTTTTACGTTTATAAAACGTAATAATCAAAAAATCTTTCTCAAAACGCTACCCCAAACACCCTCTTAAACGTGTATGATTAAATTCCATCTGATGAGTAGTTGTCTCGGCCCAAGACTTATCAAAAAAAGGAATTTCGGTTTTTGAGATAAAGTAAGGAAAAGAAGGAAAAAAAAAATACGAGGGCAGATAATAGCAATTAGGTACAAATTTTTTTTTAATTATAGAAGGAGACCACTTCATTTTCAATACTTCATTTTTGACAAAAAAAACTACTCCATTTTACCATTCCTTTTTTTTATTTTAACTTTTAAGATTTACTTTTAATAAAAATACAAACTACTTTTTCTTATTTTAACTTTTAAGATTATAAATTTAAGAATAAACATTAGTATGCATGAAATAAATAATGATTAATTGCATAAGTAATCATAAATGTTAGATAACATATAAATACCTCATCGTATTCGTATTGATCGGAATTAATTTCGACCCACGGTACCATGTTGTCAAATGACGTGTTGCGTACATAAAGTACCGTGTTGTCAAATGACGTGTTGCGTACAATCATGAGGTCTTATTAACATAAATATAAATGTTAGTGAAGTTAATAAGAGTTAGATTACAGAAAATATAATTCAGGCGGTATAACCGACCATATATAACTTAAATAACATAAATATAAATGTTAGTGAAGTTAATAGAAGTTAGATTACAGAAAATATAATTCAGGCGGTATAACCGACCATATATAACTTAAATAACATAAATATAAATGTTAGTGAAGTTAATAAGAGTTAGTAAACATAAATGATAGTTAGGCGACAGTGTCGACCATATATAATTTAGGTGGCAGAGCCAACCATATAATAAGAACAATACAAATGCACTAAGAACTTAATAAAAATTAGTAGTTCAAAATGTTAGTAGAAGTTTGATATATTCGAGTCTGAAAATTATTAATAATTTCATACCTTGATCACTGACTTGTGATCGTTTGAGATATCCTTTGATTACAATAAGCTCTTCGTGCTGATAACGTGTTATAATTCAGTAGGCTTATAACTACCTTTAATGGTTATAAGAACAAAGAGAGAAAAAGAGAGAAGAAGGAGAGAAGAAATATTGATATTGATATTTCAAGAGAAATGGTACACCTTAAATGGTTACCATACATGTCTATTTATAGTATAAAATATTACTATGCAAGAAATATAATAATAATAAAATTAACATCAAATCTAGATATTTTATAACACAATCTAGATATTTTATAACAAAAATCATTTTTCAAACTTTTATATTGTTTATCTACTAATCCCTGCATCTTACAAAGCGTGTGGGGTATATGCTGACGTGTAAAGCTGACCACCTTTTCAGGACTTCATTTCCACATGTTAATTAGAAAATTAAACCTGATTAATTAACCTAATTACTAGAAATTTACACGTGTACCAATAAAACACTTCCTTACATTTTCATAAACAAAACCACACCTCCTAATTAAACCTGCACACACCCTTTCTCTCTTTATTCTACCTTCAAAAAATCTGGCATCCCTACCATCAATCATGCCCGATTGAAAACGTCTGGTTGACCGCCGGCATCACTGAATTTTACGGCTGAATTTTTAACATCACACGGTACAAATTTTATGCAATATACCCAACTTTCGTCGACCTGCAATATTATCCGGTAAATACATCTGGAGGCGAATGGCAAACCTTCAAACCGATCCTTCCGAAACTCAGAATTCAATTACGGCGTAATTGATTGAGGCCGCATTATCGTTGTCTTTAGGGTTTTGATTTTTTGGTCCCTTGATCAGATGAATTGTCTGGAAGATTAAAGTAATTTAATTATGATTTCATTGATTGACACTCTCAGGTATACCACAACAACAACAACAACAACAACAATACCCAATCCCGCGCCTGCGAGGTATGGGGGAGGTAAGGTGTAGACAATCCTTCCTCTACCCTACACTAGAAGAGAAGTCGTTTCTGTTACCACGAGTCGAGAGAATTCTCCACCCACGGTAAAGGAAATTCATCCCCTCTCTACTCCAGGGTAGAGAGATTGCTTCCGTGAGGACCTCCGGCTAAAAAAAAGACTCTTTTTTTTTTTTTTTTAAAAACTAGAAAATAGAAATTAAAAAATAAATTAAAACATACAAAGATAAATAAATAATAATAATAATAATAATAATAATAATAATAATAATAATAATAATAATAATAATAATAATAATAATAATAATAATAATAATAATAATAAAAAAATATAGGGGGGACGCCATGAAAATGGTAGAATCAGATTTTCATGGGGTTTAAAGCATGCCTAAGAATCAATTTAGACTCTGAGCGGCAGTCAAGACGCCACTAAAACGACGCTTGTCGTTGCCTCAATAAATAGAGCCAAAAGACCTTGTGGACAGCAACTCGAGGGCATGCCGGGTGGAAGTTGTTGCGCAAGCAAAGAGCCAACCACCCTTAGCAAACCAAAAACCACTCATGCACCTTTACGGTAGACACCCCCGAAACCACCCAACTAAGAGGAACCAACCAAGTTCTAGAGCAAGGGAAGTCGTCCTCAGCCATAATGGTCCCAAGATGCACCGAGCGATGCGAATCACTTGATCATACATACATGCATACATACGTACATACATACACACATACCTAAACCTACATACACACCAGACATACCTACGTAAATACATGAGACATACCTACGTACAAGTATGAAACATACCTACGTACATACATACATGTATAAAGCCACACATACAACCATACATACATAGCATAAACACCCAGTCCTACATAAACCTATTAGCAAAACATACATACATGAGTGAATATACCACACCTGCAGACAAGTAAAAAACAAGCATACATACATACCTACCTACAAATATACATACATAAAAAACAAACTCACATATAAAAACGTGTGTAACTGCATCTGATAGTGCTCCAAATGAACATATATTTAGTATCAATATCCCTCCGATATGTAAAGATTTCAGTTGCAATTGTTCCATTTTCATGTAATATTCATTTATATTAAATAAGTGCGAAGACAAAAGGCGAAAACAACGAATTGAAGACGCAAAGGTCCAAAAAGCTCAAAAGTACAAGATACAATTAAAAAGGTTCAATTTATTGATAAGGAACGTCTAAAAATGACAAGAGTACAAGTTACGAAATGCAAAGTACAAAATATCTCAGCGTACGCAAGGACGTTCGAAAATCCGGAACCGGTACATGAACCAACTCTCAACGCTCGACGCAACGGAAAAAAAATTACGAGTCTACTATGTATATAAATATAATATAATATATAAATAATTATAAAAATTATTTATATATTATATATATTTAAATAAAAACCGTCGGCAGCCTTGGATCTTGAACTTGTGGGCTGGTTTTGGAACCTCCGCGACTTGCGGAGCTGGAAGGCCAAAATGGCCGCGACTCGCGGAGCAGTGAATTTCAGTTCTGGCTATAAAAGCTCTCGAGTTCTGCATGTAAAAAAATATAAACATAATAATAATAATACTCCCTAGTATAATATAAATAAATATATATATATGTATATATAATATAGATTAGTGTTATATTAGATTAGTTTGGGTTATGTAAAGGTTATTTTACGGGTTTTTGAAGTCGAAATTCTGTCCGTGTAACACTACGCGATAAATAATCAATGTAAGCTATGTTCTCCTTTTTAAATTAATGTCTCGTACTTAAGTTATTATTATGCTTATTTGAGCCAAAGTAATCATGATGTTGGACTAAATATTAAAGACGGGGTAATTGGGTTTTGTACCATAATTGGGGTTTGGACAAAAGAACGACACTTGTGGAAATTAGACTATGGGCTATTAATGGGCTTTATATTAAATTAACGATACCTCGTTAATTTAATATAAAGGTTATGATTTGAAGTATCTATATATAACCACATACGCTTAATCGGACACGATGGGCGGGATATTTATAAGTACGAATTATTGTTCATTTGACCGGACACGGGGATGGATTAATAGTCAATGGACTCATTAAAACAGGGGTGGATTACATTCAAGGGTAATTGGTGTAATTGTTAGCAAAGTATTAAGACCTTGTTACAGTTCGAATCCCCAGTTAGTTGGAATATTTGACTTCGGGTATAAGGTTAAATTTGCCGAGCAGTTTATAATTATGACCGATGAACTATTATGGACAAAAACCAGATAGGTTTCAAATACATCCAGGACAAAGGACAATTAACCCATGGGCATAAAACTAAAATCAACACGTCAACCATCATGGTTACGGAAGTTTAAATAAGCATAATATATTTTATTTCATATTTCCTCGTACTTTTATTTATTGTCATTTTAATTATTGTTATTTATTTTATTGTTATTTAAATATCATCATTTACTATACGCTTCGCTTAAAATATAAATCGACAAACCGGTCATTAAACGGTAAACCCCCTTTTATATATTATTATATATAATTATATATATTTTGTACAAATATAGTTGTTTAAAAATATAGTGTGCAATAAGCCCGCTCCCTGTGGAACGAACCGGACTTACTAAAAACTATACTACTCTACGATTAGGTACACTGCCTATAGTGTTGTAGCAAGGTTTAGGTATATCCCATTTGTAAATAAATAATTAAAACTTGTGTAATTTGTAACGTATTTCGTAGTAAAATATAAAACTATTTCGTACCCTCACGCTACATCATCAAGTTTTTGGCGCCGCTGCCGGGGAATCGGCAAAACTCTATATTTTTAATTCATTTTTGTATAAATATATATTATTTTTAGAAAAACAATATAAAATCATAAAAAAAAAAAAAAAATGTCCAATTTCAAACTGTACCAGAGTTGAATTCTGGAACCCCGCGACTCGCGGGGTTTGCAGCTTCGGGGACCGCGACTCGCGGAGCCGTCTGACACGAACCTGGTCCAGCAATTAATACGATTTAGGTTTTAATTATTTATTATTATTATTATTAAACCTAATTAGGTTTTATATATAATATTATTTAGTTTAAGTTTTTAATTAATTTGTAATATTAAGTTTTAATTAGTTTTATTTATATATAAAAATTAATACTATTATAAAAAAATAATATTTTTATAAAAATTGTATTTTTTTACAACTTTTTGTATATATTTTTATATTTTGTCCCTTTTTATTTGTTTTTAGCGTAATATTTGTATGTTTTTCGCTCGTATTTAGTTTTAAGACATAGTTTTTGCCGTAGCTTATTTTTATTTCTAGATTTTTAGGCTTTGCCGTAAAATCCCTTAAGTGCTTTTTCTTTAGACTAAGATTTAGGTGCTTTAGAATTTTGCGACGCCGTTTTTCGCTTTAGTTTTAAATAAATTTTAGTGCCTTTAAGTAATTGCCATTTTCTGAATAAAATTGCATTTACCTTTAGACCTTTAGGCGCAACTTTTTTGATATAATTTTTAGACTTTTAAGTTACGATGCGCTATTTTCTTATTTTTATTTTTCGACGTTTTTCGACGCGCATTCTTTTTCTTTATTATTTCTCGACGCTTTAGTTTTTAGGACTTAGAAATTTTCTCTATTTCTTATCTAATATCTCAAACGGAAAGAAAAATTATTTAAGCGGTTAAATTAATGGACGTTGACATTTTTCTGCTTCGTAGTAATAGTTGGATTTGTTAGTGGCTGAGTTGTGGCTTTTCCGATTTAAAGGTGCCTGGCTCCCTGCTACATCTTTTGGCTATTCGAAACGTGGGCAAAAGCAGAAAAGTCTATTAATTGGACAACTTATATAAGTTTTTCTATTTTTATAACTAATAGGATAATTAGTGAACGCACCACATTGTAGCTAAAAATTTGTCCATCGCAATAAAATGGAAAATTTTGAAAACAGGGCCTTGGAAACTCTTTTTGAACTCCAAAATCAATTAAATCAATACCCTCAAAAGAGTGTTGATAACAATTCATTCGGTCAATCTTGGATCGCGAACGACGAAACAATAACTGGTTGTGAAATCTGTGGAGATTATCACTCAACATGGGAATGTTACTATTACGTTCCTATGGAAAATTACGCACCCACGGAACCTGAATGGAACGATTACGAAGAACACAATTCAAATTGGGATTATTCCCAAGAATATATCCAAAGTCAACAACCAGAAGACGAGGAAAATTACGTGTCCGAAAATTCTTTAAACATTATAAAAATCAAACTCGAAGAACTCGATGCTCAAAATGAACAAATGAGAGAGTTTGTAAACCGGCAAGCTGAAACTCTATCAAATTACACACCTGTTGATCTGAGGAGACATGTTCAAAAAAATCCCATATCATCGAATTTTGATGAATTCGAGAGCTCCGAAATCACCAACTACCCCGATGATACTTTTTATTCAGTCTTACCAAATTCACAACATATCGACACATTAGCCTCTACAGACAAAATCATCAATCCATCAATGAATGATGAAGAAGAAATAAGGGTGACAAATTGGTACTCTTGGGAAAACGATAACGTTGAAAATTTTAACCCCGAGACCAAACCGAACTTCACCATTCCACAACCTTCCAACCCAATATTCTCTATAGAAGAGTCATCTACCGAAGATGAACTACGAGCTATAATAGATAATGACACCTCGGATTTCACCCAATTGGGTAATAGAGGTGAAAACTTTGATCCCGAGAATAAACGGAAGGAAATATTAGGAATTGTCCACCCTATAGAAATATGTATGTCGGTATATATCGATCCATTTGACCAAGAACGAGAAAAGAGACATATCCATTTACTAAAAGCTACACTTAAAAAAGAATTAGGTAGTGACGATCGGGTGGGTCTAAACTTTAAACCCATTGATATATTTTATACCACCCGAGATGTAAATAACTGGCTCACTATTTTAATTCGTGAAACTTATTCTACCGACTTCACATGTCTTCAGCTAAGTGTGGGGAAGTCTAACCCCACTTAACGTTAAATTAAGGGTTCGGGTTAGTGTATAACTCGTTAATAAACATGCATAATAAATTAGGGTAAAAAACGCATTTTTAAAGATTAGCAAACAGTTCAGAAAAGCAACCGTTTTTTAAGGAAAAAAAACATAGGTGATAAAACAAGAAGGAATGAACGATGAGGCGCGCCATCTATCATTCGACGAGCTTTGTAATTACAAACTGGGTATTTTCAATCACTTTTCTACACTAATCACCCTCATGAATTTATAATTATAGTCTGATTTCATGCAAATGAGGGCATTGCATGATCTCAAGTGTGGGGAAGGGTTATAAATTCTCTCGGGTTTGCACTTAGTTTATTTTCTAAATTTTGTGAAAATTTTAAAAAATTTCAACTAAATGAATTCAAAATTATGTTTATACATATTTATGAACGATGAAAACTAGGTGTTAATACCGAAATTATCGTTACCTCGGAAAGGACATAAATTGAGAAACATCCTAAAACGCTTGAATTCATTTAAAATGGAATAAAGGAGAATAAAAAGGCAAAGAAAGAAACTAAGTGTGGGGAGAATGTACCAAGTTATTCAATTAAAAACTATATATCACATGTTTCTGTAAAGTTATTGCAGGTGCTTTTGTTTTGGACTAAATTAACTGTTTTACCCGATTTACTGTAATATATTTGAAAGAAAGATGGATCTACACGATGAATCAATTCCATCATTAAAAGGAACTAAAGTCTTCCGAAAAAGACACGCGCTTCTTGATTTAGGTCATGAAGTTGTCGTCCAGACCAGCTGTAGGTTGACGAAAAATCTAGAAAAGTCATCTCTAAAATCAGCAGGAAATCCACGAACCTCAGCATCAAACAGGGTCGCCAAGTGGTCGGACTTATCCTAACCATGAGAGGATCTGTCTAGTAAAATGGGGAGGGCGCCGTGCAAATTAGCTTGATAAGACTAATGAATCAGACCCCCAGAAAGGATAATCTCCTCAAAGATTAAAAATCAGCTTTTAAGCCTGATATTACTCAATCCTTGAGATTGACTTTAAAGATTGAGAATTACAACTCATGGAATTCGATGATATCTAAACTCGAGCTTGAACGAAAAAAATATTTTGATCAAAAATAAAACCGATTTGTTTTCTGAAAACCCATTTTCAATGCGTTCATTGAACGTAAAATCCTAGGAATTCACCTGGAATTCATTAGGTCACCTGAACCAAATCGGGTGTCAACCGTAAGAACGGTGGTTGCATAGCATGGTCGAAGACAGGACCTTGTGCCAGACCGAAAAATTATAAGGGTAAGCTTTACTATTGCTCCTACAAAGGATAGTAATTGCGTCCGACACGTTTATAGACCATAATCAAAAGCAAGTCACGGGACATTGCCTTAACAGTTACTTGTTCATCGCTTTCCTTTACAACCGGACGGTAGTTTATCGAAAGGTAATATACGGGACAAGTGAACTGGACGTGTTGCTTTCCTAATACAAGGTTAGCAAGTGGGTAACACAAAACCATAAGTTTTGAGCTAAAATTTTCAAATCTGAAACCCACCAACCCACAAAAATATTTTGCAAACACCGGTGAAGGGTTATTCCGGAAAACCTGTCTAGGGTAAAATCTAGCATGAATTTTCAAAAGATCAAATGTTTTTATAAAGATCCAATTTCCTAACGGATCTAAATTTTCATAGTCATGTGGGACTGTAAACCACAAATGCTACTATCATTGTTTATACCGCCGTATCAAAATCACTGATGTACAAAGTGTGAAGAATAAAGAAGTGATTCTAGTGTGTTTTATTTCAAGACTGTATTGCTTGAGGACAAGCAACGTTCAAGTGTGGGGATATTTGATAGTGCTCCAAATGAACATATATTTAGTATCAATATCCCTCCGATATGTAAAGATTTCAGTTGCAATTGTTCCATTTTCATGTAATATTCATTTATATTAAATAAGTGCGAAGACAAAAGGCGAAAACAACGAATTGAAGACGCAAAGGTCCAAAAAGCTCAAAAGTACAAGATACAATTAAAAAGGTTCAATTTATTGATAAGGAACGTCTAAAAATGACAAGAGTACAAGTTACGAAATGCAAAGTACAAAATATCTCAGCGTACGCAAGGACGTTCGAAAATCCGGAACCGGTACATGAACCAACTCTCAACGCTCGACGCAACGGAAAAAAAATTACGAGTCTACTATGTATATAAATATAATATAATATATAAATAATTATAAAAATTATTTATATATTATATATATTTAAATAAAAACCGTCGGCAGCCTTGGATCTTGAACTTGTGGGCTGGTTTTGGAACCTCCGCGACTTGCGGAGCTGGAAGGCCAAAATGGCCGCGACTCGCGGAGCAGTGAATTTCAGTTCTGGCTATAAAAGCTCTCGAGTTCTGCATGTAAAAAAATATAAACATAATAATAATAATACTCCCTAGTATAATATAAATAAATATATATATGTATATATAATATAGATTAGTGTTATATTAGATTAGTTTGGGTTATGTAAAGGTTATTTTACGGGTTTTTGAAGTCGAAATTCTGTCCGTGTAACACTACGCGATAAATAATCAATGTAAGCTATGTTCTCCTTTTTAAATTAATGTCTCGTACTTAAGTTATTATTATGCTTATTTGAGCCAAAGTAATCATGATGTTGGACTAAATATTAAAGACGGGGTAATTGGGTTTTGTACCATAATTGGGGTTTGGACAAAAGAACGACACTTGTGGAAATTAGACTATGGGCTATTAATGGGCTTTATATTAAATTAACGATACCTCGTTAATTTAATATAAAGGTTATGATTTGAAGTATCTATATATAACCACATACGCTTAATCGGACACGATGGGCGGGATATTTATAAGTACGAATTATTGTTCATTTGACCGGACACGGGGATGGATTAATAGTCAATGGACTCATTAAAACAGGGGTGGATTACATTCAAGGGTAATTGGTGTAATTGTTAGCAAAGTATTAAGACCTTGTTACAGTTCGAATCCCCAGTTAGTTGGAATATTTGACTTCGGGTATAAGGTTAAATTTGCCGAGCAGTTTATAATTATGACCGATGAACTATTATGGACAAAAACCAGATAGGTTTCAAATACATCCAGGACAAAGGACAATTAACCCATGGGCATAAAACTAAAATCAACACGTCAACCATCATGGTTACGGAAGTTTAAATAAGCATAATATATTTTATTTCATATTTCCTCGTACTTTTATTTATTGTCATTTTAATTATTGTTATTTATTTTATTGTTATTTAAATATCATCATTTACTATACGCTTCGCTTAAAATATAAATCGACAAACCGGTCATTAAACGGTAAACCCCCTTTTATATATTATTATATATAATTATATATATTTTGTACAAATATAGTTGTTTAAAAATATAGTGTGCAATAAGCCCGCTCCCTGTGGAACGAACCGGACTTACTAAAAACTATACTACTCTACGATTAGGTACACTGCCTATAGTGTTGTAGCAAGGTTTAGGTATATCCCATTTGTAAATAAATAATTAAAACTTGTGTAATTTGTAACGTATTTCGTAGTAAAATATAAAACTATTTCGTACCCTCACGCTACATCATCAGCATCACACCTTCATTACAAAACCTACATGCATGCATACGTACATACAAACATACAAGAACCTACGTGCATACGTACAAACAACCAAGCAAGCATGCATACATCCAAAACCAAAGATACCAAAAACATACTCATTTAATACTATTAGTAACAATACATAAAACTAATAAAAACGATAGTAATAGTAATACAAATAATAGTAATAATAATAGTTCATATAAATATTAATAGTAATAAATATTTGTAATACAAATACTAATACACTAATAATTAATAATAGTGATACAAAAAATAATAATAATAACAATAACAATACTAATAATTGTAATAGTAAGAATAATAACAGTAATAGCAGTAATAGCAGTAATAACAGTAATAACAGTAATAACAATAACAATAACAATAACAATAATAATAATAAAAGTAGCCCTACTCAACTATTCTTATTCTAGCCCTCCACGCATCCCTATCAAAAGTCATGTCCTCGGTCAACGAAAGCTCCCTCATGTCGAGTCTTAGTCTATCCATCCACCTACGAGTAGGTCTACCCCTTCTCCTTACACCATCTACCGTGAGTGCCTCAACTCTCCTAACCGGGGCAATACGTGGTCGTCTCATCACATGCCCAAACCAACGAAGTCGTTCTTCTCTTAGCTTGTCGATGATGCTACTGACTCCAAGTTTTTCCCTAAACACACCATTTGGTATCATATCTAGCATGGTTTTACCACACGTCCACCTAAGCATCCTCATTTCTGCCACCTCCATCCTTCTCTCTTGGGCCTTCGTCATTGGCCAACATTCTGATCCGTACAACATGGCAGGTCTGATTGCCACCTTGAGGAATTTTCCTTTCAATTTGAGTGGTATCTTCTTGTCGCACAAAACCCCTTTCGCTGCTCTCCACTTCAACCAACCTACCTTAATACGATGAGTCACGTCCTCATCTATCCTCCCTGATTTGTGGAGGACCGAGCCTAGATATCTAAACGACTCTTGTGGGTGCAAGATCTGGTCCCCAATGCTGATGTTCCCTCCAACATTAAGTTCATCATCAGTCCTACCGAATTCGCAACTAAGATATTCCGTCTTTTGTCTACTGATCCGTAGCCCATTTTGTTCTAGGGCTTCCCTCCATTGTTCTAGCCTTCTATTAAGCTCATCCTTTGTTTCTGATACAAGCACGATATCATCGGCAAAAATCAGACACCAAGGGATGTTCTCTTGTATTCCTCGATACAGCTCGTCGAGGATCAAAGCAAAAAGGAAAGGACTAAGGGCCGATCCCTGGTGCAACCCTACTTCTATCGGGAAATACTCTGTGTTTCCCACAGGCGTCCGAACGCAGGCCTTCACCCCATCGTACATATCCATAATAGCTCTAATATATCTACTTGGGATACCCCTAACGTTAAGGGTCTTCCAAATCAACTTTCGCGGTACGCAATCATAGGCCTTTTCCAAGTCTAAGAAGACCATCTCTAGACCCTTTTGTTTCTCCCTATACTTCTCCATAACGCTTCTTAAAATATGAATTGCCTCCATCGAAGAGCGCCCTGGCATGAAACCAAATTGGTTTTCGGAAACCGTAGTTTCGCGTCGGAGTCTAGTCTCAATCACTCTCTCCCAAAGCTTCATAGTATGACTAAGTAATTTTATGCCTCTATAATTACCACAGATTTGGGCATCCCCTTTATTTTTGTAAATGGGGATAATCTCGCTGAGTCTCCATTCCGTAGGCATTTTATAACTTCTAAGCGTCTTATTGTAAAGACACGTCAACCACCTGACACCATCCTAACCTAGGCACCAGCACGCCTCTATTGGGATCTGGTCTGGTCCAACAGCTTTGTTTCTACCCATCTTTCGTAGTGCCGATCTTACTTCTTCCTGACTGATTCTCCTACAGAAATTGTTGTTCTGGAAATGTCCTATTCCCAAGTCCTGCGGGTCCTCTTGGCGCCCGGGTCCTTCACCCACGAAAAGAGATTGGAAATACCCTTCCCATCTTTTCCTAATTTCGTCTTCCTTTACTATGGTTTGACCGGCTTCATCCTTGATGAACTTGATGTTATCTATATCCCTCCTCCTACGCTCCCTAGCTTTAGCAATCCTGTAAATATCAAGGATGAACATCAAAGTATACCAGCTGATGCTCAAGATTTACGACTGCCATTTCAAGGTGGACTCAACTTCTATATCAACCTTTTATACGATTCATTATTCGCCAAATTATATGTTCTTTTTACTGCTGATTGATTTAAGCTTTATTGTATGTATATGATCACTCCTATTAATTATAGTGGTATGAGGATGAAGGGATTTAAGCCATAAAATATTTACTGTCAAAAAGGTTAAAATGCTATAAGTCTATACGAACTCTTATACTCAGTTTTTATGAATTGCATTTTTGGGATAACCAAATAAAATTAAAAAGAAACTCTTATACACCATGTTGAATAAATTACTTGCATCTCTTAATCAATATTAATTTGACACTAAGTTTAATATATTAGTCTTAAGTTGTTGGTTTGATGTATGCTCTAAATATTGCAATGTCATTTATACATATGGTAATTGAAGTCTCATATGCACTGGGAGTTTATTTTGGCCATTTAATATTATATGATGACATGTATGTTCTTTATTTATGAAGTTTGTTAACAATTCAGGTCATGTTAGACTTGGTTAGATTTGTTTACGAAGTTCACATTGATTTTTTGGTGCTGATATGTGACTAATTTTATGTTTTTAGTTAGTTGTGGAAGTTCTACAGTTTTCCTGAAACAATCTATTTGACCTATTTACCTTCACCTATTCGAAATGTTGAAGATAAGAATACAACTCATGGAATCAAATCCAAATGATTTGGATAAATGAAACTCTTATTGTGTTTATGCCTGAGTTTGTTTACCAAATGGTATTTAGTGGTGGCTTGATTTTAATCTTGGTAGATATTTCATTAGTACTACATTTTTAACTTTGAAAGAGATCCAGTTTGACACAACATTATCAAATTTGGAAAAAATTTCCATGCATTGCAGGTGGATTAATAGCAAACTTCCGTAACAATGCTCCATGGATGATGTATTATTCAACAAGGGAATTGCTTGGACATGCTGGGCAAGTTTGATGACGTGGCAAGATGGTCAAACTGTCCTGATCTGATAATGTGTCAAAATGGGTCAGGCTGGGTTGGCGGTTGCATCTGGTCTATTTCTTTCTCTGTCTTAATTTTGATGTATCTATCTAATCACCTACGTCCTAATTTTTTTTATATTTATTACCTGTCGATTTTATGAATGGTTCGTCGAAGGTAGATTCACAACCAATAGATTCGGGTTCCGAAGAACTCGATGCTCTTCGAGGAAAATACATACGAAGATTAACTGCTGTAATTATCCATCACATGCCAGCCTTCTGGAAGGTTTCACTTATGTTTCAAGTGGAAAATTTGCAAAGGTAAATTATCTTTTATCATGTTAGGTAAATTATTAATTTAAATTTTCTATTATGCTACTACCTTATCCACTAAGTTTCTCATAATAGGTGGGAGACGAAAAAAGTTCAAGTCACTCTCTTGATGAAGTGTCTGGAATGATTCAGAATACTATATCAGCTTTTGAATCAAAGGTACATTTTATTTGATACATGATCTTATCATTATGAATCTTTCAGTTGAACTATTTGGCAATATATATATATATATATATATATATATATATATATATATATATATATATATATATATATATATATATATATATATTCTTATATCTTTATCCATTATGATATTAATTTTCCAGGTTCATAACACTTTTCTTGATCTTGAAGAGTAGAATATTCTTCTTCCATACATGAGTGATGCAATAACTGATATATCTAAAGCTTGTGAAGCTTTTGATTCAAAAGAATTGGCACCTTCAGTTGCAAGTATCTTGATTATGAGAGCAAATTTCAAACAAATTTCAAACCTGAACAAGATCGGTTTTTGGATTACCCTTTTTTACTCGGTTGCAATTTTATCTAGATGAGGACTCTGATAACTTTAACTTTGTTCTCCAATCTTATTGTGTTTATCAGCTTCTTTGACTATTTTTTTACTTAGTATACTGATATTTTTTTATTATGTTTTATTACAGGTGTACTAAATTTTATCGGGATTTAGGAAATTGTAATGGTGTTTGCAAGCACTGTTCAGCAACATTTCGGTTTGATGAGTGGGTTAAAGCGTATTCTTCTGATAACCACATTCATTACCACAAATGTTGTGATGAGCGGGTAAAAGCGTATTCTTGTGATCCACCGTTTTTACAAAGGTTTTCAGGTATATGTTTTCGATTTGTATCAGTGATGTTTGATGACTTGATGTTTAATCATTTTGTTTATAATAATTTGAACGTTTCGTTTTAATATGTTTCATGGTCCTCCTGACCCGCCCATTTAGCTAGCTACACAAACATAAAAGCATGAATGTAACTAACCAACTGTAACAAAACAGTATTTGATGTACACGTCTGTGACGTTGCACCTGTCTTTACAGAGCCACTCTGCACCATACGGTTTGTTTTGTAACTTTATGACTTTCTCATTGTAATCTGCTTTTATCCATGCTTGCTGTTTTATGCATTTCAGTGTCTCGCTGTTTTAACTATTTGGGTGCTATTTCGTGTTTTGTATAATTTAGTCGAAACGGGTTATGTTTCATCTGTAATCGGCCACTGGGTTGAACCAAATAATTTGGCTAAAAAGAGACTGGTTAGTCTACCATTAATCTGCTTAGTACAATAAAGTCTTAATTTTTTTGTCAAGGTACAACTGTTTTTTAGAAGTGAAGTTGTTATATCATGAATTGTCAAATTGTTGGTTTTAGAATTGATAATGCAAAACCAGCCACTTTGAATTAGCTCTCTGCATAAGGTTTGTCTTTTTGTGGGATTCAAGTTCCCGCTGTATTTAATTTGCAATGTTCTTTGTGCTTCTGTGCAATAATTAATGTATGTCTTTTCCTCCTCAAGATATTGTAATAGCACACATTTTAGGTGTTATATGTTTATGCCATATTAATGTACATTAAGTATATGTTCATATATTCGAGTATATATATATGCTCACTTTGTGATTTGATGCACTCTGCATGGAACCTTTAAATGGAACATGCTTACCATTCATATACTAGATTACTAGCCATACAATTATTTATTCGTGTATCGATCAACACACACGCATGTGTGTGCTATGCAAGGTTGAAAAAGACGCGAGGCGGGGCCGAAACGGTAGCGACCTCAAAATGTCGCAACGGAAAAAACGGGGCCGAGACGGGGTCGAAACGGATGTTGACTAATGTTGACTTTTATATATATAAATATATATATACACATATTTTAGAACTAAAAAACTTTCGTTGACAAGTTTGTACCTATAATTGCTATTAGCATTAATATAATACAAAATGGAATACTAAACTAAGTCAATTTTGATTGATTTGACCGACTTATGACCGATTTTAACAGAATTTCTGACTTTTGACCGGCGTTGACCCAATTTTTCCTGCACTTGACATGACTTTTGACCGTTGACCGGCTTATAAGAAAACGGGACGGGGTCGAAACGGTTTAGTCGCCAAAACGCCGCAACGGGCGTCGCAACGGACGCAACGGACGCCGTTTACAACAGTGGTGCTATGTATATTGTTTTTTTTTTTTTTTTTTTTTTTTTTGCTTTATTTTGGTTTTTGTTAATTTTTCGGGATTAATATTATGATTAAAATAAATAATAAGGTGCTTATATTGCTCAGAGATCATGGCTGTTGAAAGCTTTTCATGCCAGAATTGCACATGGGCAATGTGACATCATCCAACTATCGTGAAGTGTGTCTGATACGGTTATATCAGAACCCGATTCGGTGATGGAAACGAGTCAAGCTATGGTTGTGATACCTGCTATGTCTCATTTTGAGATGTTGTTTGGTGACCCTAAATTCAACTTTTGGGTGCTTTTACTTTTGAGTGCTATTTCAGTTATGCAACTTTAGGTGATGTACTTACATATGAAGTTGCTACTATTGGTCATGTGTTTTGTGTTTTGTTAATGTCGGAGTTAGTAGTCTTAATCTATATTTTTTGTGTAAAGCAAAAAAATTAACCAAATTATATTTATTTCATCTACAACAATACTTATGATACTCTCTTTATCATACCGTTAATTGATATAGCATAAACGTTTCCAGTTTGTTTAATTAAGATTCGCCGTGCAACGTACGGGCACTTAAAAGCTAGTTACCTTATACTCCGTATATCATTTACCATGAGTTCAATCGGTCCGACTTAACTGTTCACGCTAACATCTTTTTTTTTTTTTTTTTTTTTTTTTTTTTTTTTAAGTTTTCTTTAGTCAAATAAGGTGGGCTATTTATGTTACTATTGTATTCTTTTTTTATACCCACTTCTATTACTACAAAATATTATTATTATTATTATTATTATTATTATTATTATTATTATTATTATTATTATAATATTACTACAAAATATTATTATTATTATTATTATTATTATTATTATTATTATTATTATTATTATTATTATTATTATATAATAGTTATAATTATAATTATTATAATTAGTATTATCGAAGTCATTGTTATTGTTTTTTTTTTGTACGCGAGGAAACCTTTCTATGAACGCCTCCATTGGCTCCCCCATAGAAGGTAAAACCTCGGGTAATCAAGCCCCCCGAATGCGAGACCTAGTACCGGGTGAATTGCGCATTATACGCACCCTTCTAGTCACACTCCCTTTTTAAACAATTTGACAACCAGGAATTGAACCCGAATGGTGTGTTTCATTAATATTACTTTTTTATTATTATATTCCCATTAGTAAAAGGTTATTTTGCAATCTTTACATTAATATTTACATTTACATTTTATATTATAAACACGATAAAAAAATTAGAGCAGCGAAGCGCTCACCAGCTATTCTTGTTTCTATTCATTCATATAATTGCATTCGTTTTAAGATCCGTAGTGATAGTGATAAGTATTGAACGGATCACATAAACGGCCTATTCTTAAGTACTTGCATAGAAAAACTTAACCCATCTTTCAACTAAAGTTTCCCCTGCCATTAGACAACACATAAGGTGCTTATCAAGTATCAACTAATGGATACAAAATAGGGGTGTAGTCACTATATATACATCTTCTAATCATTCATATATATCTACCTACTTGTCATGAACAGGACTTAAACCCGAACCTCGTGCGTCTAGCATGTTTAGCCTATATGATTAGCTGTTTTTCGAACTAGTCTTTTTCAGCCTTAAGTTCCAAGATATCGTCATCAAGCTTCTTTTCAACAAAACGGAGTACTCTCGCACACCTTTCAGCCTTTTCAAATCGTTCTTGTGCAGCAACCAGCTCAGCACAACTCTCTCTAAGATCCATTTGGGCAGCTTTTTTAACTGAAATGGTGTTGGCTTTCATTTCCATAAGTAAACTAAACTTTTTCATGGTCTCCTTTTGTTTGCGAATGGCTTCCAAATGAGCTCGAAGCCATGACACATCAACGTTGGCGGCCTCTGCATGCGACAAGTGGAACTCAATTTCGTCTATTTTTTCAACGGCATTATTGGTTTGAATTTGCTTGACAGCTTCACAGATAGCCTCGAGAAATAATGACCTAACAGAAGGTTTTTTGGATACACACTTAGCTGCAATGTCACCGTGTTTTTTGAAAATGGCTTCAAGAATTGGGGCAACACTTTCTTTCACGTTGTATCCTTGAACACAAATTACACCATGTTGAGGAGACACCACCTTTTTAGGGGAACATTGTTCCATCTATACAAAGTAGATATAAATAAGAGGTGGCGAATAGAGTAGTTCGGGCTGGGTTAGGTAACTGGTCAAATTGGGGTTAGTTTTTCTATTTTCTTCTGTATCCCCTTATAACCAAGTGAATTTCGATTTTGTAATCGTATTTAACATTCAAGTTCTAGTTCTAGTTATATTTATATTTATATAAATCATAAAAATGGGAAAATGTCAACAGGAACTTAGGCAACCCATTTTAACAAATTATAAGAGGTTAGATACATACAATTAGCAGTAATAAAAGGGGTTAGATACATACACAATTTGACACGGGAGACTCAGTTTCAACCAACTCCGGTTGTTCCTGATCGACACTTAAAGGTTCATCATCACCATTATCATTATCAGATGATATCTAAATGGGAATAGCAACACATGTTAGTCTACTTACTATTATTGACGAATTGTTCATATTTGTTATTAGAGAAAATAGCGTTTAAGGGGACTTACATTAGTTACAGGAGACGAAGAATCTTGATCCAATTGATTTGTTTGTTGCTCTGATTCAGTCTCATCATCATCTGATTGGCTTATTTCTAGATCTGATTCGCTTTCATAATTCGCTTGACTTGGTTGTTTATCTGAATCAATCTCATGAACAGATTCACTTGTTTCTTGATCTGATTCGATCTCATGAACAGATTCACTTGTTTCTTGATCTGATTCGATCTCATGAACAGATTTACTTGTTTCTTGATCAGAATCAATCTCATGAACAGATTTACTTGTTTCTTGATCCGATTCAATCTCATGATCCGATTGGCTTGTTTCTTGTTCTGAATCGAACTCAATACAGTTATATTGCACAGTTTGTTTGACCGGATCCAAAGATAGAGGAGGATAAGTTTTTTGGACCCGACTGTCAACCTTCCTTCGGCGAACATGATGCCGTTCACATAATCGCGAGATAATCGCAGGGAACCACAACTCGCCTTTATTAAATCTAGCACACAACTCAATCTGTTTTGATATCACTTTTCCCACATTTATAGGTTTTCCAGCCACAATACAGTACAACAAAACAGCTACATCTTCTTCCACAATCTTATCGTCAGACAATGGGATAAGGTTGTGTTTGACAAAGTCAAACCAGATAGCCGGGCCCACCTTGAGAGAAGCACGCCGGAAAGACAAATTTGATGATTGTATTCCAGTCAACTCCTTTGCAATGATAAGCGGTAACGTGTAAGCTTGTTCAAACATGGTACCTTGATGATCTGTAAGAGAGAATAAAGAGTTGATAGCCGATGCAGTAGCATTTACTATTTTACCTCGAACATTAACTGCATTGGGTTCCGTAGAATCGTAATTGTCATAAAATTCTTTGACTAATGGAATTGAAACAGGAGACGGGTTCTGGCAAAACATTTCCCAATTATGAGTTCGGATAATTCGATTGAAAGTATCAGGAAATTTGTGTGAGTTAGATTCGGACCATTTGAACCCTCTTTCCATAAATAGTTTTCGTTTAAGGGTGTATCTATTATTATTATTATATTTTTGTTTTTTGTATTTAGATTGGAATCTCATGTTTATAGATGGTTCTCGTTTCTTCGGTAATATTTCTACGTTTCTCCAGGCTGGTCCCCTTGTCCTGCCCATTACTTAACCAATCTGCAATCAAACACGACCACATTATTGGTAAAAGGATACACACCAACCCATATCATATCAATAGTAACTCATGCAACACTGATGTCCACAACGTGGAAATTTTTCCTCATTTTTACTTATTGATGAGTCAATCAGGTTAGGTTTTACGGGTAAAAGGAAAACGGGTAAATGAATTGAAAGTGGCCCAAAGTCAATTTCTAATGCATATTGATGAGTCAATCAGGTTAGGTTTTACTGTATGTTATGTTATCAGAGGAATATCATTGAATTTATATAACCTGTTCAATCATACTGTATTTATTAAACTTATTAACACATTTATTATATAAAACATACAGACAAAAAGTTAAAAATTTCCCATTCCAAAAGCAAATTTTGATAACAAAAACAATATTGTTAAAGAAATAATTTAGATTGACCAAATTATATTGAGGAGAATCTTTACCCTAACTTGCACATTCTACCTTTAACATACACTCATCAAAAAGATGATCTAAATGCATGATTCTTAATTAGAGCTATTTTAAACAATAACCTCGATTTATAGTTTGATACAAACATACATTATAATTATATTATATAGTTACACACCAAACACATGCATTCAAATAAATAAAATTATATCCAGGGTTAGGAACCATACCTTACCTTATTATGTCCTTCGATTAAGTGGTGTTGTACGGAATAGGGTTTCGGTAGTGACACTCGTAATGGACGTAGGGCGATTTGACGGAGGAGGTTAGGTGAAGTGGTAGGGGTTAGCAGAGGTTTCTGGTAATTTTATTTTTCTTTAGCATTAAAACTCTTGGAAAACGGCTGCCTTTTGGTTTCATCAATTATTTGTTGAGTGATGATATTTTGTAAATTTTATCTAAAAAAAATCTATAATCTAAAATTTATATCTATATATCTATATATATAGTCATCATATAGTATATAAAGTTCTAAAATAATAATGTTATCATTAAGTTAATTACATTTTAATTTTATAATTGATGATGTCACTAAAATTGAAGAGTTTATTCAAAATATAAATACTTGGATATGTATAATGTCAAATAAATACGGAGTAGGTTAAATCTTTTAAAAGGTACACTTAAGCCGCCTTTTCTTTCACACTCATCATTTACTGAGTTCAAAATTTACTCTGTTTCCCAAATAAATAAATAAAAACCTAGAAAACCTATATCTTGCACGCCATATCCATCTCTTTCTCTTCAATCAAAAATTTAAATTTTAAAGTGCACTTCAATCAAAAACCCTTATCTTATACGCCATCGCCAGTTCCATCACCATCGCCATTCCAATTTCATAAAAACCCTAAAAAAGAAAAAAACTACACACCCTTCCATCGCCATTCCATCACCATCGCCATTTCTATTTCATCAAAACCATCACCATCGCCATTCCATCACAAATCTTCATCTTCAACCTATTTTTGAACTCAGCTTCATCTTCAAGCGATTACTTCATCTGCTTATATTGTGAAAAATCAACCTCTTTCCTTGCATCTAATTTAATTATGTGTTAAATTCTATGTGTTATTTTTAGTTATGTATTTTTATTTTCAAAAAAAATAAAAAATGTAACCGTGTTATTGTTATTAATAAAAGTGTTTGTTCAAAAAATTTGTATTTACATATTACTACTATTAATATTTTAATGTATGTAATGTTATTATTAAATTTAAGGTAATAGTAGCGTAAATAACTGTAAAATAACTACTATCAAATCTAAGCGTTATTAAGTAAATTAGGGTTTAAATGCAGCATACACAAAACCGAAGTTTGAAACTCTGGATTTGGCCAAAACCGAAGTTCCAAACTTCGGTTTAGGGGTTCGACTGACAGATCAGGCAAAACCGAAGTTTGAAACTTCGCATTTGGCAAAACCGAAGTTTCAAACTTTGGTTTTACCATTTATGTAAAAAAAAAAAAAAAACTTTTTCTATTATTGCAAGAAATCTTATTAAAATTACGATTTTTTAAAAAAATCGTGTTTTATATATATCTAATATACTACTAAGTTCAACTACATTAAAATGAGTCCAATTATACGTTGAGTTTTGCACAGAATATATCTCATCTAAACAAATGCTAGTATATTGAGTAAACAATCCTATTATACGTTAATTATATCTAATTTACCGAGCCATTATATATTGAAATTTAATTTCCTTTTGCGTTTTAGCATTACTTTAAGGAGCAATTAACTTCTCTCCAAATATGCAATTAATCAATTTCAATTGTAAGTTTTCCTTTTAATTTTTCTTCTTTAAAAAATATCATTGCATGTAATAATTCTGTTTGTATTACATCTATAAAATAAGATAAGATAGTCTTAGTTATAATTTTTTTTTATTTAGATGTATTTTTCCTAATGAAAATTGTTGCAAATAATGGAGTGTTACCATTTTATGATTACTGATATTTATTTTACTCTTAAAATTTGTTTGATTCTTTATACCGAAAGAGAAATTGATGGTTTAATTACTATAATTTCTTTTATATTCAAGAAGCGTAACCGCGTTCAACTATTAACACCAAAGATACGATTTTTCTCAAAAAATTTGTATTTTATTGTAAGTTATATGAATAGTTAACTAATTATATATATTTAACTATTATCGACAAACTAGTTCGTGATAAATGTATGTGTTTGTACAAAATTGACTAATTTTTATAGATTATATTTGATAAAATATATTTATTGGTTTGGCTCATATATTTATTCTATTTAAAACGAATATAATTGTTAACTTATTTTCTCAATATAATATTTTGCTACAATTTATAGATAGAATTGTTATTATAAGTATTTAACTGTTAGCTGTTGTTACAACCCACTAAGCTTGTGGATCAACCCATTCAGCTTGAGCCAAATTGTGATATTTAACCAACAATTGAAAGATCCAAGAATTTCATGAAAGTTTTTCTAGAATTCTCCTTAGTTCATCTTTAAAATGATAAAAACATTATAGATATCTCAAGAATTATGTAATATATTTGAAGTTTCTAATACTTTGATCTTAGTCATTCATATCATTTGATCTTATTCATCTATTATGTAGTAAGAGTATCATAAATATGGGTAATCTCATTTTCCACAACACACGTCAATTTTTTGTTTTCCCTCTTCTAAAAAACTCTCAATCAGTATAAGTATTTTCCTTTATTCTCATTTGTTCTCAATTGGTTATTTAAATTATAGAAAGGTCCGAGTAAGGTTGACTTAGTAGTGACTAAGTGTCGCACAAGGAGATTATCTAGATAAGTCGATGACATTGAGCCTCCCTCATCTTTAAAACCTGGCTTCACCATTGGTTGAGAATACATTGTTCACACATGTCACGACATAAACTGCACATAAATTATCTAAACGCACACGAAGTTGTACGAATGAGCTGGTAATTGAGAAATGGGTCTTGGGCATTGCTTACTTCTATGATTATTTTTTAAGTCCAAGCCAAAACTGAATAAATCAAATAGTAGGTTCGATAACAAAAAAATATATCAATATAAGAATTAATTTGCATCATTGTTGTAAAATTCAGTTGTCGGTTTGGGACTTTCCCAACTCATTTTGCTAAAAAAACGCTTTAAAGCTGGTCAAGGTCAAAGTAAAAAAAAATCAAATACTTTCTCGAGCCAAAACATGTCTGGCAACTAGTAAGCAATCAATATTGATTGTGTGGTAACTATGCCTGACAATTGAAATCCATATATACTCAAATTTGGGTCAATTGGGTCAAAGCTTTCGGGTCAATCACGTCTTGAGAAAAAAAAAGGCTTGGCAATGTAAATCAAAAATTAAAAAAAAGGCCGAATGGATTTTTCTCCAACCTATTAGGTCATATAAAAAATATAAAAAAATGGGTCAAATGGCTATCAAGTCCTAAAGCTCTATAAATTGATACGAGTCTAATGGGTCATGTGAATGTGTCAAATGAATTAAGCATAAAAGATCACAACATATTTCATACGTGTAATATTAATGAAATCATTCATGATTCTATCATTTATTATGCATATTAATATTAATTTATATTTTATTATACATGACAAATATAAAACTTAATTATAAATGTAAAAGAATATGACCCGTTTCGACTCATTGCCCAACCGACTCGAAAGGATGTGTAAAAGATAAAATAGTTGAATACTCACTCTAATCTTGTGGATCTGCATGCATACGTAGATGGTGGAGTACGTGGGTTTATACCAACATTTGAAACCGTAATTAGTGACTTGTCATATCGATTGTAATAAATAGTTCGAATGAATTCATATGCAGACTCGTTCAAAAAGCATATCCGGTTGTTTGTAACTGCAATTGAATAATGTACCATAAGAAGCTAATAAAAGATTGGTTTTTTTTACGAGATGAATAATACAAAATACCTCTATTGATAGCGGCACATAGACCAGACTCATAATAAGCAAATATTAGAACAGGTAGTGCCCATATTTTAGTCACTTTTCCACTTTCCAATGAAATCGGTGCTTCGGGACCATTGATATCATAGCGCTCCTGATTCATTGTCATCAGTCATGTAAACTTAACACGTAAAAAAATGCAAAGAACTCGTGACTTGGACAAAAGTAATAAGTCTAGTTAGGGTAGTGGTTCACAAAGTCAAGCTTTCTAGAAATTGTAAGAAAAGTCAAAGCAATATGGGGGTTGGGGGTAAATGTCAAGGCCAACATATAATACGCTCACGGGAGGTCATGACTTATATTTTTGGTGCACGAGCGGCGAATGATCACAGGAAACAAGAAAAAATTGGTTCATCTTCTAGAGCTCGGAGAAGAGGACGCGGTGGTTCAAAGCAGATGTAGAGGACATGAGAGATACTCCTTTGATAAAAGTACCATCGAGTGTTACAAGTGTCACAAACTTGGACATTTTTAGAATGAATGTATAGATGGGGAAAAGGATGACATATATTATTTGAGTGATATTTTGTAAAGTTTATTTCTAAAGAATGTTTGTTTAATTCCACATAACCATTTATTTTAAAAATTGATGGAGTTTAATCTTGAAATTTAGTGTTTAAGTGCAACTTTATAAAAAAACATTTTCAACCTAATGGTGTTACTGAACCCCATAGTCTATACATGCTACATTCGCCTCAGAACATAGGTCCTGAAACTATATGTACATAGTTGGTAAACTACATGGCTACAAAAAAAAAAAAAAAAAAATTCGAATCTGAAAAAAATGAAGCTGAAATCGAAAAAAACCGAAATCGAATATGAAAAAAAAACAAAGTCAAAACCGAAACAAAAAACGGAATTCGAATCCGGAAAAATGAAAAAAAAAAAAAAAAGTTCAAGGGTGACCTTTGGATGTTGTCATGACGCTTTGGTTACGAAGGTTATCGGGGTCTAGGTTTAATGATTCCGAAAAAAAAAAACTAAAAAAACTGAAGAGGAACCAATTTAAAAAAAAAAAACCATTTTTTTTTAACTGGAACTCATTTTGTGCATCTCACACTATAGTCGATTTGCTCCATTATTTGTATTTGCTTAAATTTCTCATCATTTGAGGAAAGGTTCAGTTTTTCAAAGTGCTAGGATAATTTTTTTTTTTTTTTTTTTTTTTTTTTTGTCTAAAAAAAAACGATAACATATAATGGATCCGAAGATCAACCGGTACAACCGTTACACAAGGAGTCCAAAAAAAGGGCAAAAGCTACAGACCTAAAACAAAATGTCCAGCCAACATGGCGGATCACAATAAGCTAGGAACGTAGAAAAATGTCAAACACAGCTAGCAAAGAAAACCTATGTAACATAAGCACTAAACGCTAATAAACATAACAAACATAAACTTTTATATAAGGTTTCCCAGTCATTAGACAAAACAGAAGGTACAAAATCTGGGTGTAGGCATAAGTGCATGACCCTCACGATCTACTATGAACTATATCTACATATCTACACATCTACATCTATACTAATTCAAACAAAATAAAATATATACCCATTTGTTACAACTTATAAGCAAAACATAGTCCCCAAACCTCATGCATCAAAGCATGTTCTCACCAGCTTAAAATTCGTTTTTTTCGAACTAGTCTTTTTCAACCTTGAGTTCCAAGATATCGTCATCTAGCTTCCTTTCAACAAAACGGAGTACTCTCGCGCACCTTTCAGCCTTTTCAAATCGTTTTTGTGCAGAAACTAGCAGCTCTGCACACCTTTCACCCATTTCAAATTGTTCTTGTGCAGCTAACAGCTCGCCAGAAGTCTCTCTTAAATCCATTTGGGCAGCTTTTTTAACCAAAATGGTATTAACTTTCATTTCCATAAGCAAACTTAACTTTTTCATGGTCTCCTTTTGTTTGCGAATGGCTTCCAAGTGAGCTCGAAGCCATGACACATCAACGTTGGCGGCCTCTGCATGTGACACATGAACCTCAATTTCGTCTATTTTGTCAATAGCATCATCGGTTTGAATTTGCTTGACAGCTTGTTGTGGAGACGACACCTTTTTAGGTGAACTATGTTCCATCTGTACAAAATATATATAGATAAGAGGTGGCAAATTGGGTGGGTCGGGCTGGGTTAGGTACAGTGTTCTAGAACTCAGAAATTTTCAGGAAATACTTGACGAATACTCAGTTTTTGGAGAGGTCCGATCCAACTAATCAAATTCAGTCAATTCTCGGTCAACAGCGATCACTCCGGATGACTCGATTAAAATCGGTCAAACTCAAACTTGGTCAATATCCAATTACACCCTGAGTTACCAATTACTCCCTCATAAGTCCCGACCAATTACTCCCCGAGTAACGATTTTCGCAACCTTGGTTAAGTTACTGGTAAATTTGGTGTTAGTTTTTCCATAAATTTTAAGGACATAAACTTTTACAAAAAGATGAGTGAAGCGAGTTCCAAAAATATAAAAATAGGTAGGGAGATACATACAATATTTGACACAGGAGACTCAGTTTCAACTAGGTCCGGTTGTTGTTCCTGATCGAGGTTTAGGAGTTCATCTCCATCATCACATGATACCTAAAACGGTATAACAATACATGTTAGTCTACATCATATTTGTTATTAGAGAAGTAGGGTTTAAGATGACTTGCATTAGTTACAGGAGACGAAGAAACATCATCTGATTGGCTTGCTTGTTGATCCGATTCGATCTCATGAACAGATTTACTTGTTTCTTGATCTGATTCGATCTCATGAACTGATTGAGTTGTTTCTTGATGTGATTCAATCTCATGATCCGATTTACTTGTTTCTTGATCAGACTCAATATCATTAACAGATTGACTTGTTTCTTGATCTGACTCGGTCTCATGATCCGATTGACTTGTTTCTTGATCCGATTCAATCTCATGATCCGATTGGTTTGTTTCTTGATCTGACTCGGTCTCATGATCCGATTGGCTTGTTTTTTGATCTGAATCAATCTCAATACAGTTATCTTGCACTGTTTGTTCGACCGGACCCAAAGGTAGATGAGGATAAGGTTTTTGGACCCGTTTGTCAACCTTTGATTGGTGAACATTATGCCGTTCACATAATCGCGTAATAACAGCAGGAAACCACAACTCGCCTTCATCTCGTCTAGCACAATCCTCAATTTGTTTCGCTATCACTTTTCCCACATTTATAGGTTTTCCAACCAAAATACAGTACAACAAAACAGCTACATCGTGTTGCAATATCTTATCGTTACACAAAGGGAAAAAGTTGTGTTTGACAAAGTCAACCCAAATATCTAGACCCGCCTTGAGAGAATCACGTCCGAAAGACAAATACGATGATTGACTTCCAGTCAACTCCTTTGCAATGTCCCTTATTGTGGGAAGTGGTAAAACGAAAGCTTCTTCAAACATAGTAGTTTGATGATCGGTAAGAGAGAATAAAGAGTTGATAGCCGATGCAGTTGCATCTACTATTTCACCTCGAACATTAACTGAATCGGGTTTTGTAAAATCATAATTGTTGTAAAATTTTCTGACTAATGGAATTGAAACAGGAGATGGGTTCTGGCAAAACATTTCCCAGTTATGAGTTTGGATAATTCGATTGAAAGTATCAGGAAATTCGTGTGAGTTAGATTCAGACCATTTGAACCCTCTTTCCATAAATAGTTTCCGTTTGGGGGTACGTTTATTATTATTATTATATTTTTGTTTTTTGTAATTAGAATGGAAGTAGGCTATAGGAGGACCTCTCATGTTTATAGATAGTGTTCGTTTCTTCGGTAATATCTCTCCGTTTCTCCAGGCTCGTTCCCTTGTCCGGCCCATTACTTAACCGATCTACAATCAAACACGTCAACATTATTGGTAAAAGGATACATATGAATCCACATGTGTGCCAAGGTTGCAAAAAACGCTACTCGAGGAGTATTCGGACACAAATGTTTAGGGAGTACTCGGCAACTCGGGGATACTCAGACGTTGACCAAGTTTGACTTTGACCGAGTTTTGTCACCTCGGTCAAAACTTTGTCAAACTCGCCTAAAACTCAATCAAGATTATCGAGTACAGGGCGGCTGCATGTGTGCCAAGGTTGCAAATATCGCTTCTCAAAAAGACTCGGTCAGGAATTTTAGGGAGTACTCGGCAACTCAGGGATACTCGGATGCTGACCAAGTTTGACTTTGAACGAGTTTTGACCGATCTGCCGAGTAATCCAGAGTTTTGGCCGAGTTTGACCAAGTTTTGACGGAGTAGTCCCGAGTTTTGAACGAGTTTAACCGAGTAATCTGAGTAATTGGACTTAGCAACCGGGAGGCATTTTTTTCCTGAGTACTCCCGAGTTCTGCAGCACTGATGCATGCAGATACCAAACGTGGCAATTTTGCCCCATTTAATTATTGATGAGTCAATCAGGTTAGGTTTTAAAAGCAGACGGGTAACGAATTGAAAGTGGCAAATAGTTAATTTCTAATGCATATTGACGAATAAATCTGGTTAGGTTTTAAAAATTATCAGATTCAGAATACAGGAATATCATTGAATTTATATAACCTGTTCAATCATTCTGTAATTGATTAACACGTTTATTATATAAAACATACAGAAAAAAAGTTACAAATTGCCCATTCTAAAAAAACTTCTATTTGTAGCAACTTTGATAGCAAAAACAAAACAATATTGTTATACTGTAGTAATAAGTTAGATTGAGCAAATTATATTGAGGAAAATTTTTACCCTTAACTTGCACATTCTACCTCTAACATACAGTCATCAAAAGGATGATCTAAATGCATGATTCTAAATTAAAACTATTTTATTTTACACAATAGGCACAAATTAAAATTTTAATGCATTCATACATTATATAGTTACACAATAAGATTATATCCAGGGTTAGGAACCATACCTTATGTCCCTTGATTAAGTGGTGTTGTACGGACTAGGGTTTCGGTAGTGACAGTCGTAATGGACATACGGTAATTTGACGGAGAAGGTTAGGTGAAGTAGTAAGCGATGGCAGAGGTTTCTGGTAATTTTATTTTTCTTTAGCATCAAAACTCTTGGAAACGGCTGCGTTTTGGTTTCATCAATTATTTGGTACGAGGATTTTTAAATGTACATAAATGTAAAATATTTTTAAAACAATTGTATGTTGTATAAATGAGATATTTAATGATCATATATTTCTCTTTAGTTAAATGAGATATTTACAAAGAAATTTTTAAATGAATTCAAATTTTAAGTTGAGATCTAAAGAATCAATAAGAGTACGACATGTGGTGTGATAATCACATTTGATTGAAAAAAATATATATAATTTTTTTTTCAAAAAAAATTACATTTTTTTCAATCACATGTGATTGGATTTTATAGTCACATGTGATTGGCATGTAGAATCACATGTGATTTAATGTATGTCAAATTCAAACACATTTTATTGAAAAAGAAAAATTGAAAAAAAAAAATTTCAGAAAAAAATAAAATTTGAATTTCTTTTTTCAATCACATGTGATTGGATTTGACATGCAGAATCACATATGATTGAGTTTTACAATATTTGACATGCTAAATTTAAAAAAAAAATCGAATTTTTTTTTAAATAATTTTTTTTAATCACATGTGATTGTTGCGCCACATGTCACGCTCTGATTGGTGCGTTTGATTTCAAGAAATTGTTGAATTCAAGGGATTACAACTCTTCATTTGCATTATAACTTCATAAGTTTTCATTTTACGTTTATGTTTTTTGTTTACTTTTTATATTATTTTTTCTTATGTTTTATATTTACGTGTTATAATTTTATGTTTACATTTTATTTACTCCGTATATGTGAATTTTACGTTTACCTTTATATTTTACACTTTACATTTTACTTTATTTTAAAGTAGAACTTAAAAATCTTACAAAATGTGAACCAAACACATTTATGATTTCAAATTTTCCAATCAAACACCATATTGAAATAATTAAGAGTTATGTGACAGTAAAATTTTGTTAAAAAAATAAGTATGACTAAGATTAAACAAAAATTATTCTATATGTCTCATAATAATTGTTTTAAAATAATTGTCTTATTTTGACTTTTGAGTTTTTTTAATTAATCTTTAACTTTATTTTATTTTTATTTTTTGTGTAATATAGTATATTTGATTTGATGACATTTATACAAACGAAAAAACATTTAAAATTCAAGTCATTCATATAATTTACATCAGATATCATATAACACAAACAAAAATATTTTAAAATAAATTGTGATTGAAAAAAAGCTTCCAAGAGTAAAAATATAGTAACATTTATTATGAGACACATGAAGAATGATATATAACTAAATTTTTCTAGTTCTCTCCATACAATTTCCCTTTCACCGTTACCCCCATTTTCAACGATAGCTTTTCTAGCTAAACTTTTCTCGCCCACTTTCACCACCCATCTCCACCACTAAACCTTCTTTTTCCTCCTCTTATTCTCCTCTGGTGGCTTATTCGATGATAAATGTCAATTGAGGGCGGTGGCCCCCTCTGACACTACTCAAACTTTTTTCCTAATTTTGTTAATTTTCCTCCTCTTTCCAAAACAACGATCACAACCACCATCTTTGGTGAGTTACCTTTATCCGATCAACTTCCGTTCACTCTCCCAAAATTTCACAAATCAACCTTAACTGCCCATATTTTAAGACCTTTCAATGAACATAATGCTTCTGCTCCGAATATTACTTTGTCAGATTGGTGGTTCGTCGACACAAATTCGTATTCCATCGTCGGATTCTGGTTTTCCTTCCGTTTTCGAAGGTTCAAACTCCACGGTCCCTCATTAGAAAGAATGTTGGTCTCAATGGTGAACAACAACAATAATTAAAGTGTTTTGGTTTTTGAAAATAAAAAATTGTTCGTTTGTATGCGAGAAGTACAAAAGATTTAGAATATGTTTGAGGTTCACGATTCGAATTTTCTTGTTTTAGATGGAAGGGTGACGAGCAACTGAAGTTCAAGATAGGTTTTCAGGCAGGTTAACATCCAACAGAGTTGGGGGCGTGTATCACGGGCAAGTTAGGAAAAGTCGTTAGTCAGACTAGTCAGTCGAGACTCTGTAGGGACGAATTGGTCAACACGGAGATTAGTCCGGGACTAGTCGGACGTTGATCAACATTGTAACATCCCGCCTTTTTCTGTTTACTTTTCCGTTTAATTATTTAAAGTCCGTTATATGTTTATAACATCTCCCGTTGATACGCGTTTTAAATATCTCGTTTAGGTAATTCATGCACCCGAATGAAACTAGAGGGACCATTGTTGCCAAGAGAGCAAAGAGGTGACTAGGTCAACTAGTCAACTCTTCACCCTCATCCTTTCATTTATTTTCTTTTTCTTTTTCCTTTTTCTCTAATACTTTCACCAAATCTCTCAAACACCACTTCAAGGATTCATCATCCAAATCAAATCGAGCAAGCATCCATCTAAACAAATTGCATATTCGGAATCCTCTCATCTTCCTCTTCGATTCCATACCGATTTCATCAAGTTTGGGTAACTTTCTAAAATCACTAGATTTTGTGTTCTTGATGTTCTTAACTTATAAAGTTGTTAATTAGTGTCTATGGCTCAAGTCTAACATGATTATATGATTTATATGCTTGATTTCGTTATTTGAAGTAACTAGCTTGAATATGAACTTTGGTGTGTTTGATTGGGTAATTTGGTTGCTTGAATGTTGTTAAATGTTATAAATGCATGTATTAAATGTGTTCCTAGTATCACTAGCTTCAATTTGATGTGTAGGTTGCTTGAGAAAACTCCATAAACTTGATTAGTGATTTTGGTGAATTCGGGTTAGGGTTTGATAAGCTTGAAATGAATATTTGATGCATTGAATGCCATGAACTATTGTTAGTAAGTAGTTAGTTGTATTGTATGCTCGATTATCTACAAAACGGCATGTTGTATGTATGCATTAAATGCCCAAATCATAAATGTGCACTTATCAAATTTGAGTATTTAATGTGTGCATTAATTGATCATTTACTTTGGAAAGCCGATTGTTACAAATAACGTTTTTGGTTGGTGAAATGTAATTAGTTGTGTTCTTTGTCAAATTACCTTTCTAACGATATAAGATACGAGTTCTAAGTATTAGCGGTTTGCGAGTTATGCTTGAAAGTGTTTGGAATTGAGACTTGGACATTTGAGACTGACCAGGTACCAGCTCCCGTGTATTGTCGCGGCGCGACAATCCTGGGTCGCGGCGCGGCCTAAGCCGTGGTCAGGTTCTGACCTCCTTGGTCAAATTATGAAAAATGTTTGGCACCCTATGGACCTCTGATTCACATGGGACTTGTTCTAACATGTTTATATATGAATAAAAACCTCAGAAAAATAGTTCGGGACCCGACCCGAACGTGTTGACTTTTTCGTTGACTTTGACAGACCAGAGTTTGACTTTTTGTCAAACTTAACCAAATGATTATGCAACCTTCCTAACTTGTTTCTATACTTGTATCTTGCATGAAACTTGACAATTTGATTCACATGCTACATAATCGAGTCGTAACGAGCCATAGAACTAATTAAACATCTTTGACCTATCGTGTTTACCGTTATTGATACGACCTATTTGTTTAGGTCAAGACTAGCATTATCCTTCGCACACGTTACTTTGTGAAGTACTTTTCACACGTGCACTCAAGGTGAGATCATAGTCCCATCTTTCAAACAACTTTTACGCTTTAAACTATGGGATGAGAAACATATACGTATCATACTTTTACACATTGAACACAAGTACGAAAACGAACATTCCACGTACGGGTTTGAACAAAAAGCCTCAATTCAATTATCATTAGTTACACTTGCAGGGTGTAAACGTGAACTTATATTATGTGATCACATGGGCTTGACGAGCCTCATTCGGACGGTTCGCTACCGTTAGCGGATGAAATATAATTTCGGGTCTAGTGTATGTTCTAACACTACGCAAAGGGTGAAAAACAGTTAAGTTTGATAATTGGGTGCCCGCGAAACAAATAACAACTTTGGAATGCAAATGATTTAGATAATCATATTATATTAAATCTTGTGGTTCAAATGCAACGTTTACTAAAACACCTATGATTTCACCAACGTTTTCGTTGACAGTTTTCTATATGTTTTCTCAGGTCCTTGAAAGCTACTTGATACATGCTTCCGCACTCTTTTTGATACTTGCTTGGATGTCGAGTATACATGCATAGTTGGATCTTCTTTTGACTACTTTAAATTGTGTCGCATAGGTTTCATTCGTACGTTAAACTTTGTAATGTAACTAGTCTTTTGAACTACATTTGTAAACTGGAAACATCCTTTTACTTATGAAATGAATGCGACATATTTTGGTCAAACGTCATAATAAGGACTTATGACCACGCAACGGGACCGAAGTAGTCGGCGCCGTCAAACATGATTTGGTCGGGTCGCTACAGATGGTATCAGAGCGTTGGTTGTAGGGATTTAGAGTTCATTGGTGTCAACCCCGAGTCATAGGGTACATTAGTGAGTCTAGACTACAACTGGCATATAGACTTGAAGTAGGAATTACTTGACTACTTGTGCATTATAGTCGAACTCGTCTATCATATCTAATTCTTATTCAATCTTAATCTCACGTTACTTGATTCAATTGACGCGCCACCTTGACTATATGAATTAGTGTCGAATGCACATATGAATTAGGGTAATATAATTTCCGGGATTATATTACGGTGACTCATATGAACATTCCGAAATTATGACATAAAGAATTTAAGGCGAGTCAAGGAAAATTTCTCTCTATCCTTATTCCATATCATGGTTAGTATTATTAAGAATACTAATCAACGGTATTCTTGTGTTTTGAAGGAACAATGCCTCCTCGTCGTGTGCCACGCCATGAGACTCCCGAACAAGCACTACAACGAATGATAGCCACCGCCGTGGAAGCGGCCATGGCCGATCACTCCTCCAACAATAACAACAACCACAACAACAATCAAGGGGCCGGTAACTCAAGCGAAGGGTGCTCCTACAAAGCCTTCACGGGGTGCAAACCTCACACTTTTGATGGAACCGGGGGACCGATTGTGCTCACTCGATGGTTCGAACAAACGGAAGCCGTTTTTAGCATAAGCGGTTGTCGGGACCAAGATAAAGTCAAATATTCCACCCACACCTTTGTCGGTATCGCCCTCACGTGGTGGAACACGTATGTACAATCGGTGGGTACCGATGAAGCTCACGCCCTCTCTTGGACCGATTTGAGAGAGAGGATGATCGTCGAATTTTTCCCTCGTGAAGAAACCTGAAAGCTCGAACAAGAGCTAAGAACTTTAAAGGCGGTCGGAAACGATCTCAAGGCCTACAATCAACGATACGCCGAGCTATCCTTGATGTGTCCCAACCTCGTGAACCCCGAATCTCAAAGGGTTGAACTCTATATGGATGGTCTTCCAAAGAGCATCAAACAAGGAGTGATGTCATCCAAACCCGCTAACCTACAACAAGCTTTGAACATGGCCCGCCAATTGATCGAAACGGTTGACGAAATCGTAGTTCCGGCACCTAAGGCCGAGGATAAATCGGGCGGCAACAAAAGAAAATGGGAAGCCCCCCAATCAAGCAACAACTACAACAACAACTTCACCAAAAAGCCTTTCACCTCCGACGCCAAGAAAATTTATGGCGGACATAAACCCTTTTGCAACAAATGCCACAAACACCACTATGGTGAATGTAGCAATCTATTTTGCCATCGGTGCCAAAGGGGTGGTCATGTGGCCAACGATTGTAGAAGTGCCGTCCCCGTCGCTCAAAAGGTGCCCAATGCACCAAAACCGGGTACTTGTTATGAATGTGGCCAAACGGGTCATTTTAGAAATGCGTGTCCAAAGAAGAAAGCCAACACCAACACGCGCGGACGAGCTTTCAACATCAACACCGAGGAAGCCCGAGATGACAATGAATTAGTCATGGGTACGTTTCTCCTCAACAACACTTATGTTACTTGTTTATTCGATTCGGGTGCCGATAAGAGTTTTGTATCCAAGACTTTGACTCATTCTTTTAATACTCCACCACTCCCACTAGATACCACTTATACCATTGAAGTGGCCAACGGAAAACTATTGAGTGCCGACACATATTACCGGGGGTGTACGTTAAACATTTTGGGTAATGAGTTTGAAATTGACTTGATACCCATGGAACTAGGAAGCTTCGATGTAATAATCGGTATGAATTGGCTAGCCAAAATGAAATCTCACATCCTTTGTGATCTTAACGCAATCCGAATTCCTATCGAGAATGGTGAACCTTTGATCGTCTATGGCGACAAGAGTTGCACCGGACTCAACCTCGTTTCATGCATTAAAGTTAGAAAACTACTCCGTAAGGGTTGTTTTGCGATCCTTGCTCACGTTAAGAAAGTCGAGTCCGATGAGAAGCACGTCGATGATGTGCCAATTGTTAGTGACTATTCCGATGTATTTTCCGACGAATTTCCGGGTCTTCCACCTCATCGACCGGTTGAATTCCAAATCGATCTTATTCCGGGAGCCGCACCCGTAGCACGTGCACCTTATAGACTCGCTCCATCCGAAATGCAAGAATTGCAAAGTCAAATCCAAGAACTACTTGATCGTGGTTTTATCCAACCTAGCCATTCACCTTGGGGCGCTCCGATTTTGTTTGTTAAAAAGAAAGACGGATCCCTATGAATGTGCATCGATTATCGTGAACTAAACAAATTGACGGTTAAGAACCGATATCCTCTTCCTCGTATCGATGACCTCTTTGATCAACTACAAGGGTCTTGTGTATATTCGAAAATCGATCTCCGCTCGGGTTATCATCAATTAAGGGTTAAGGGGGAAGATGTCTCCAAAACCGCTTTCCGAACTCGTTATGGTAGCTATGAATTTCTTGTAATGCCATTTGGACTCACTAACACACCGGCGGTGTTCATGGATCTTATGAATCGCGTGTGCAAACCGTACCTTGACAAATTCGTTATCGTGTTCATCGATGATATTTTGGTCTATTCAAAAAGCGAAGAAGAACACGAGGAACACCTCCGACTTGTGCTTGAACTTTTAAGACAAGAACGACTCTATGCCAAATTCTCCAAGTGTGAATTTTGGTTAAAGGAAGTTCAATTTCTTGGTCATGTTGTAAGTGACTAAGGTATTAAAGTCGATCCAACGAAAATCGAAGCCATTAGTAAATGGGAGACTCCTACTACTCCTACTCACATTCGTCAATTCTTGGGTCTCGCCGGATACTACCGTAGATTCATCAAGGATTTTTCTTTGGTTGCTCGTCCTCTAACCGCTTTAACTCACAAGGGAAAGAAATTCAATTGGGCGACCGAACAAGAATCCGCATTTCAAATCTTGAAAACAAAGCTAACCACCGCTCCTATCTTGTCACTTCCCGAAGGCAATGACGATTTTGTTGTATATTGCGATGCCTCGAAACATGGTTTTGGGTGTGTGTTGATGCAACGAACGAAAGTCATTTCTTATGCTTCTCGACAACTCAAAATTCATGAACGAAACTATACGACACATGATCTCGAACTCGGAGCCGTTGTCTTTGCACTTAAAATGTGGAGACACTATCTTTATGGAACCAAGAGTACTATCTTTACCGATCACAAAAGTCTCCAACACATCTTCGATCAAAAGCAACTAAACATGAGACAACGAAGGTGGATTGAAACCTTAAACGATTACAGTTGCGAACTTCGTTACCATCCCGGGAAGGCAAATGTAGTAGCCGATGCCTTAAGTCGGAAAGAAAGAGCGGTGCCTCTTCGTGTCCGAGCTTTAAACATCACCATCCACACCAACCTTAATAGCTAAATTCGGGTAGCCCAAGATGAGGCTCTCAAGGATGAAAACATTTCACACGAGCTCTTGAACATTCTTGTCTCTCGATTCGAAACTAAGGAAACCGGACTCCGACATTTCGCCGGAAGGATTTGGGTGCCTAGTTATGGGGACCTACAAAGTCTTATTTTAGATGAAGCCCATAAGTCACGATACTCGATTCACCCCGGTGCCAATAAGATGTACCACGACCTTAAACAACAATATTGGTGGCCGAACATCAAAAGGGACGTAGCTACTTATGTTTCCAAGTGTTTGACATGTTCCAAAGTCAAAGCCGAACACCAAAGACCGTCCGGACTACTTCAACAACCCGAGATCCCGCAATGGAAGTGGGAAAGGATAACGATGGATTTTATCACCAAACTACCAAAAACAATGGGCGGTTATGATACCATTTGGGTTATTGTTGACCGTCTCACCAAATCCGCACACTTTCTCGCTATGAAAGAAACCGACAAAATGGAGAAACTTGCACAACTTTATATCAAGGAGATCGTAGCCCGACACGGTGTACCTTTATCGATTATCTCCGACCGAGATGGCCGTTTTGTTTCTAGATTTTGGCGTTCCTTGCAAGAAGCGTTGGGAACGCGTTTAGACATGAGCACCGCATATCATCCCCAAACCGATGGGCAAAGCGAACGCACAATTCAAACCTTGGAGGACATGTTACGAGCTTGCGTGGTTGATTTTGGAAAAGCTTGGGACAAGCACTTACCTCTCGCCGAGTTCTCTTACAACAATAGTTATCACGCGAGTATTAAAGCCGCACCTTTTGAAGCGTTATATGGCCGAAAATGTCGTTCACCTCTTTGTTGGGCCGTGGTAGGCGACGTACAAATCACCGGACCCGAACTCATTCACGAAACCACCGAGAAGATCATTCAAATCCGAGATAGGCTTCGGACGGCCCGGAGTCGTCAAAAGTGTTATACCGACGAAAGACGCAACGACCTTGAATTTCAAGTCGGTGACCGCGTCATGTTAAAAGTCGCACCTTGGAAAGGTGTCATTCGTTTTGGAAAACGTGGGAAATTAAATCCGCGGTATGTTGGTCCTTTCGAAATCTTGGAGCGTATTGGAACCGTTGCTTATCGTTTAGATCTTCCGCCTCAATTGAGCTCCGTTCATCCTACCTTCCATGTATCTAATTTGAAAAAGTGTCTTGCCGAGCCCGATATCGTCATCCCTCTCGAGGAACTTACTATTGATGACAAACTTCATTTTATGGAGGAACCGGTTGAAATTGTGGACACCTCCGTCAAGACATTGAAACAAAGCCGAATCCCGATTGTCAAGGTTCGTTGGAATGCCAAAAGAGGACCCGAGTTTACTTGGGAAAGGCAAGATCTAATGCAAAAGAAATACCCTCACTTGTTCCCGGCTCCAGAAACGCAAGATCCCGAGGAAGAAACAACGACTACTACGCCTACTTAAATTTCGGGACGAAATTTCTTTTAAGGAGTAGGTAATGTAACATCCCGCCTTTTTCCGTTTACTTTTCTGTTTAATTATTTAAAGTCCGTTATATGTTTATAACATCTCCCGTTGATACGCGTTTTAAATATCTCGTTTAGGTAATTCATGCACCCGAATGAAACTAGAGGGACCATTGTTGCCAAGAGAGCAAAGAGGTGACTAGGTCAACTAGTCAACTCTTCACCCTCATCCTTTCATTTATTTTCCTTTTCTTTTTCCTTTTTCTCTAATACTTTCACCAAATCTCTCAAACACCACTTCAAGGATTCATCATCCAAATCAAATCGAGCAAGCATCCATCTAAACAAATTGCATATTCGGAATCCTCTCATCTTCCTCTTCGATTCCATACCGATTTCATCAAGTTTGGGTAACTTTCTAAAATCACTAGATTTTGTGTTCTTGATGTTCTTAACTTATAAAGTTGTTAATTAGTGTCTATGGCTCAAGTCTAACATGATTATATGATTTATATGCTTGATTTCGTTATTTGAAGTAACTAGCTTGAATATGAACTTTGGTGTGTTTGATTGGGTAATTTGGTTGCTTGAATGTTGTTAAATGTTATAAATGCATGTATTAAATGTGTTCCTAATATCACTAGCTTTAATTTGATGTGTAGGTTGCTTGAGAAAACTCCTTAAACTTGATTAGTGATTTTTGTGAATTCGGGTTAGGGTTTGATAAGCTTGAAATGAATATTTGATGCATTGAATGCCATGAACTATTGTTAGTAAGTAGTTAGTTGTATTGTATGCTCGATTACCTACAAAACGGCATGTTGTATGTATGCATTAAATGCCCAAATCATAAATGTGCACTTATCAAATTTGAGTATTTAATGTGTGCATTAATTGATCATTTACTTTGAAAAGCCGATTGTTACAAATAACGTTTTTGGTTGGTGAAATGTAATTAGTTGTGTTATTTGTCAAATTACTTTTCTAACGATATAAGATACGAGTTCTAAGTATTAGCGGTTTGCGAGTTATGCTTGAAAGTGTTTGGAATTGAGACTTGGACATTTGAGACTGACCAGGTACCAGCTCCCGTGTATTGTCGCGGCGCGACAATCCTGGGTCGCGGCGCGGCCTAAGCCGTGGTCAGGTTCTGACCTCCTTGGTCAAATTATGAAAAATGTTTGGCACCCTATGGACCTCCGATTCACATGGGACTTGTTCTAACATGTTTATATATGAATAAAAACCTCAGAAAAATAGTTCGGGACCCGACCCGAAAGTGTTGACTTTTTCGTTGACTTTGACCGACCAGAGTTTGACTTTTTGTCAAACTTAACCAAATGATTATGCAACCTTCCTAACTTGTTTCTATACTTGTATCTTGCATGAAACTTGACAATTTGATTCACATGCTACATAATCGAGTCGTAACGAGCCATAGAACTAATTAAACATCTTTGACCTATCGTGTTTACCGTTATTGATACGACCTATTTGTTTAGGTCAAGACTAGCATTATCCTTCGCACACGTTACTTTGTGAAGTACTTTTCATACGTGCACTCAAGGTGAGATCATAGTCCCATCTTTCAAACAACTTTTACGCTTTAAACTATGGGATGAGAAACATATACGTATCATACTTTTACACATTGAACACAAGTACGAAAACGAACATTCCACGTACGGGTTTGAACAAAAAGCCTCAATTCAATTATCATTAGTTACACTTGCAGGGTGTAAACGTGAACTTATATTATGTGATCACATGGGCTTGACGAGCCTCATTCGGACGGTTCGCTACCGTTAGCGGATGAAATATAATTTCGGGTCTAGTGTATGTTCTAACACTACGCAAAGGGTGCAAAACAGTTAAGTTTGATAATTGGGTGCCCGCGAAACAAATAACAACTTTGGAATGCAAATGATTTAGATAATCATATTATATTAAATCTTGTGGTTCAAATACAACGTTTACTAAAACACCTATGATTTCACCAACGTTTTCGTTGACAGTTTTCTATATGTTTTCTCAGGTCCTTGAAAGCTACTTGATACATGCTTCCGCACTCTTTTTGATACTTGCTTGGATGTCGAGTATACATGCATAGTTGGAGCGTCTTTTGACTACTTTAAATTGTGTCGCATAGGTTTCATTCGTACGTTAAACTTTGTAATGTAACTAGTCTTTTGAACTACATTTGTAAACTGGAAACATCCTTTTACTTATGAAATGAATGCGACATATTTTGGTCAAACGTCATAATAAAGACTTATGACCACGCAACGGGACCGAAGTAGTCGGCGCCGTCAAACATGATTTGGTCGGGTCGCTACAAACATTAACCTTGTCTATAGTTGACTTGTCTTTGACAGATTCTGACCCAAATAAATTCGAATCTAAACTAATAAGCGATCGAATAAATTGGACTTTTGATGATTTAAAGGGCTCTCATGCCAATAGACACAAGAAAAGGTTTAGGCATGAACTTGTCGATCTTCTACTAATTACACATCTAAAATGATTTAAAAAGCCTATAAAATTTGGTTGTTTTTCCAACGAGTTTCGTATCCACTACAGGAAAGACCACAATTCCTGACGACATTTTTGTCTTTTCCAGACGAAATGTCGTCCGGAAGACCTTTCCGGACAACATGTCATTCCCATCATGTCCTCCGGAATGGTTCGTCCCAAAAAGTTTTTCCGGGCGAAAAGTTGTTTTTTTCGAACGAATGGGTTATTTTCGGGAAAGACGTTTCGAACGACAAATCGTCCGAAAAGAAATACTCCATCCGTCCCAAAAAAGAGTCCACATTACTATTTATATTTGTCCCCCTTACTCAAAATAACAATATAATGTCACGAAAATTTCAATTACACCCTTTATATATATATATATATATATATATATATATATATATATATATATATATATATATATATATATATATATATATATAGCAATACATTTACTCATAATTTGTCTCTCACTTACTTTGTTAAGGAAAATAATTAATTCGGATAACATATTAAATGAAAGACAAAATAGACATTTTTACAACATATATTAAATCCAACATTTTTTTGTTAGGGGACACTTTTTATTGGAACGGATGGAGTATAATAAAATATTTATTACGTTAAAATTTAATCATAAATAAATTATTAAATTTTTGCAGGTGACTTTTTGGGACGATGTCGTCCCGAAAGATTGATACTAAAATATTAAATATTTGATAATTAATATTATATAAATTATTATTAATAATTAAATACTTTTTGGGACTACCCTTCTGAGACGTCATGTCATCCCGAAAATCCACCGTGGTTTTTTTAGCATCATTTAAATTTGCTTTTTACCAGCCGTATTCACAACACGTTTCAAAACACACAATTACACAAACCTGCTGTACGATTATAATATATTTCACAAACACCACAATTACATTAGATAAAAGTTTAAACCATATGTCCTCCGAATGTTCGAACACACAATTACATAAAGTATAAACATCAAACATAAACTAATTTTATATCAAACGAGCACAACAATCGGATTACCCTTCTTCTTCTTCTTCTTCGTCGTCACTTTCCTTATTCTGGTTTAAACTGGGAGTCGGGAACACATTTTGCAAATGGGGCGGGATAATTATATTATTCGCGGCAAAAACATCGACTATCGCAGCCAATAGCTGAGGAGCTAGGTTTGGTTGTTTCGGTGGTGGTCTTCTACTTCGACCCGTTGATGATGAATATGCGGAATTAGTAACCGATACTGGTAACTTTCTTCCCACTCTGCACGCGTGCCCACGATATCGTTGTTGTGCACCAACGGGTTCTGAGCAGCTCTCTCTCAGATCCTTGTGGGTAGCTCTTTTAACCAAAATGGTGTTTACTTTCAATTCCATAAGCAAATTGGATTTTTCCATGGCCTCCTTTCGTTTGTGAATGGCGTCCAAGTGAGGTCGTAGCCATGATACGTTAACATTGGCTGCTTCTGCATCTGACACCTTGCACTCAAGATCTTCCATTTTTCCAGAAACATTATTACTTTGAATTTGCTTCACAACTTCACAAACAACCTCAAGGAAAAATGATCTTACGGAAGCTGATTTGAATATACACTCAGCTGCAATGTCACCGTGTTTCCTGAAAATGGCTTCAACAATTGGTGCCACGCTATCCTTCACATAGTAGCCCTCAACACAGCTAATGCCACAGTGAGAAGACAAAGCATCATCAACCCCCATCTGCTTATAAACATATACTAATTATTATTAATAATAATATTAATTTTAATTTACAAAAACAACAAAACTCAATCCCACATAAGTGGGGTATGTGGGAGGTAAGATGTGGACAATCCTTCCCCTATCCTAGAATAAAGAAGTCATTTTTCCACCCAGATTGAAATACCCCAATAGTAGAGAAAGTTCTCCCTCTCAATGTTCTATGGATAAATAGATTGCTTCCGAATGGACCTCCGGCCAATAAGTGGGTTGAAAAAAAAACGAGACGCCATGAAAATGGTAGAATCATATTTTCATGGATTCCAAACCTGCCCGAAGTTCAATTTAAGCTCTAAGTGGCAGTCACCAATAAATCGACGCTTGTTGTTGACTCGATTAATAGAGCCTTTAATTTAATTTAATTTATTTTATAACATATCAGTAATTATAAAAAATTATATGCAGTGTTGTAAACCTCCCCTAAAACATCGATACTCCCCCATTACTCTGTTTTAGAAACCAGCCGAGCCGATCTACCAAAATTCGAGTACTTAATTGGTCAAAGTCGGACTTAGTCGGTCAAAATTGGTTAGTCAATATTGGTCAACATTGTAATATGAAGTTAAATCATAAATTTTTAGAGTTTTTGAACATATGAAGTTATGTATATGTTTCTAGACATTTTTTTAGAACGGAAAACACACACCCATATATTTGTCCACGACGGGACTCAAACTCACAACCTCAAGGTTGATGAGTTACCTCAATACCGATAAGCCAGAAGCCCTTTGGTTGTTCCAAAAAATTATGTTAATGTTAACGTTTAATTTTTGAATTTTATTATTTAAATGTATAAAAATTCAATCCGATTACTCCCCTGTTCCTCCCCGAGTTTCCGGTGTCAACCGAGTACTCGTAGCGATTTTTGCAACCTTCATTATATGATAACTGTAAACACCATTACCTCATCTTCACGACCTCGGATTGGTTCCTCCACAGGTGTCACTTTAGCGATTTTTGCAACCTTCATTATATGATAACTGACCACGATGTCGTCCATGTCATCATTATCGGTACCACTAAGATAACTCTGACTTTCCCTTTTCACAAATAGTTCCCCAACGCTTCTCCGGGCTGGTTCCTTTGTCCTGGTCATTATTTAACCAATCTGCAATCAAACATGGAAACATTATTGGTAAAAGGATACAAATGAACCCATATTATATAACTCATGTAACCACCAAATAGAGAAGAAGACTCATTCAAGGTCATCAAGCGTAAGGCATTTGCATGTTTGCATAAATCAAATGTGGCGATTTTGCCCCATATTCTCTCTAAACCCATTAGTGAGACTAGAACGGAACCAAGATTAAGAAATAAGTAAGCCGTGGATTAATCACACATTTGTGTACAATGTACATACATTTTACTGATTCATATATCAATATTCAGATTCATACATACACTGTTCTATATACATATACACATACAGCACTACATATACATCATCATCACCATTGTGACCTACAAATAAGCTTTCTGTGACCTACAATTATCATTGAATTTATAATGATATCTAACACACTGATATATTATATAAAACAAATAAAAAAGTTAGAAATTGCTAGATAAGCGAGTCAACCGAGTGTGGGTAATTGGTCTGAGTAAGGGTCTAAACGGGTCAGGTTGGGTTTATCTGCATTTATCTTATGCAGATTCTAAAAAAAAACATCTATTTGTAGCTAATTTTGATAACAAAATCAATATTCTTACAGTAGGAGAATGTACGCATAACAAATTAACAATCAGATATTAAACTGCTATGAACCCAATTTGCACATTCTACCTCTAACAAATACACTCATCAAAAGGATGATCTAAATGCATGATTCTATATTAGAGCTATTTTATACAGTAAGCTCATTTTATAGCTACACATTTACACACCAAATACATGCAATCAAATAGAAATGAACATATTCAGGGTTAGGATCCATACCAGATGTCCTTTGATTAAGTGGTGTTGTACGGACTAGGGTTTCGGTAGTGACAGTCGTAATGGACGTACGATGGTTAGAGTGTTAGACGGTGGAGGTTAGGTGAAGACGTACAGTGGTAGGCGACGGCAGATATTTGTCGCAATTTTATTTTTCTTTAGCATCAAAACTCTTGGAAACGGGTGCGTTTTGGTTTTCATCAGTTATCTGGTAGTTGGTACTAGGATTTTAATTGTATTGTATTGTCAATAAAATTACCGGAGTTAAATATTTTTTTAAAGCTATCTGTGTTTTTTTAACGGCGTTTAAGAGTTATTGACGTTGTTTCGAACACGATGTCGAAACTCACTCAACCGATCATTTTTTTGGATGAACTATTATAGCCATACCGAGCATTGACCCTCGAAACTACCACGACGAATATATACCAGCGAGTGGAAATCGAATCTCTGACCGCCCGTATGGAAAGTAAGGTCACACAACCAAGACAACTCCTCCTTGCTTTTTTTTTTGAATGGCGAATTTGCATCAGCGGATCATTTATTTCAACGACCCTCATCATTTGCACTCACACACGCTAGAAGGAAACTCCTACCCGGGTTGCTTGGCAACTAATCGCGGAACCTGGGTTGCTTGGCAACTAATCGTAGGAAATTGGAGAGAAAACCTTCCGCCCCCAGGAATTGAACCCGGGTTGCTTGGCAACTAATCGTTGGCCCTTCCACACTGAGACTTGATACCGTTGAAGCAAACGTTCGTTGGTAACTCCTCCTTGCTTTTTAGTTATTTGTATTAAGTGAGATATTTAACAATCATATATTTATAAGTAATTGGTTGTTGATGTCGTTGATAAAGTTGTAATTGTTTCTTATATATATGCTTGATTGATTGATTGCATTATATGTTTACGTTTTATTTTTCCATTTACGTTTACTTATTTCGTTTACACTTTACGATTATATTTACATTTACATTTACATTTACATTTTACTTTACCTAAAAGTTTTAAGTTTATCTTTATATTTTACATTTTACTTTACATTTCACGTTTTACATTACATTTGCGTTCATTATAATAGAGCTTTAAAAAATCCTACAAAATTGTGAACCAAACACATTGTAGGATTTCAAATTTCAAAATCAAACCATCTTGAAATAAGAGTTTCGTGAGAACACAAATTTATTAAAAGAAATAAGTATAAGTAAGATTAAATAAATATTATTCCATTTGTCACATAATAATTATCCAATTTTAACTCTTAAAAGTTTTTTATTTAACGTTTTTGTGTATTTAATGTAGTTGTTGAAAGTTATATGGAGTACTAATAACGGAAACATATTCAAGAACCAAATCATTCATATAACTTTGATCCAATATCATATAAGTAACACAAATAAAAATATTTAAAATAAATTGTGATTAAAAATAATCTTCCAAAAAGTAAGTAAAAATATGACATTATTAGACATGAAAAATCATGTATAACTAAAAATGTATAATCATCGAATGTTTGGTAATGATACGCATAATGATCCGTCTCAAAATAGGCAAGCATCTCGACAAAAATCATACACAGTACTACGCGTCCCGAGTTGCCAACTCCTTTTCTCGTCATCCGTCTAGCCTATTCCCGGATATCCTACCATGACGGACAGATGGCAAGAACCCGAACGACACACACGCAACCGGCACCACATAGCCGGTCACGATAATCATAATTAGGCACTATAAAGCCAATCATCATTACCATGACCGTGAAGAAACACTTCACAAGTGTTTGGCGAGACCCACCCGGCTAGACTGGGAGCACCGTGATGCCTTAGCCGGAATCAACCCACTGTCACCACCGTCTCGGTCTTCCAAACCGACATGAAGACACTCCCGGGGCAAGCATGTTGTCCCGGAGCAGAATGCATTGTCACGGGATAGGCAACCTGTCCCGGGATGATCACTTGATCACGGAACAAGCACGCGAGCAAGTCGCGTGCCAGGCCAGCCCGCAAATCTAGGGAAGTTCGTTAGGATCTGTTATTCTTCATGAAAAGGACAGGTGCCACGTCACCCCTCGGGATTGACAAAGTTCGTTACAACCATGAAATGGACATGTGCCACGTCATCATACCTTCCATAACATCTATAAATACGCAAGTGAAATCCTTCACCTTAACAACACTGGATGCATGAACGTTGTTGCGACCCGACAAAATGGTCATTGATGGCGCCGTCTACTTAGGTCCCGTTACGTGGTCATAAGTCTTTAAAACAACGTTTGACCAAAAGTATGTCGCATTCATTTCAAAAGTAAAGATGTTTCAAGGTTTACAAAGTAGTTCGACAACTAGTTACGTTACAAAGTTTAAAGTACAAATGAAACATATGCGACACAATTTAATAGTAGCCAAAAGACGCTCCACGTATGCATGTATACTCGGTATCCAAGCAAGTATCAAAAGTAATGAGCGGAAGCATGTATCACAAAACGTTCAAGGACCTGAGAAAAACATATAAATCTATCAACGAATACGTTGGTGAAATCATAGGTTTAAGTAAGTAAGTACAAGTGAACCACAAGATTTGTAACATCGAAATAATAGTTAACCATTCCAAAATTTGTTTCACGAGCACCCAATTATCAATGCTTAATATTCCTTACATAGAACCCCATCACAATAGTGTTAGAACATACACTGTTTCACGAAAATATATTTCATTCGTAGACGGTAGCGAACCGCCTGAATGAGGGTTTGTCAAACCCATATGGATCCATACAATATAAGTTCTCGCTTACACCCGGCAAGTGTAACTAATGATAATCGAATTGAGGATTTTGTTCTAAACTCGTATGTAGAATGTTTGTTTTCCTGTACCTGTGTTCACTTAGTTAAAAGAAACGTTTATGTTTTCTCATCCCAAATGTAAGTTCAAAAGAGTAAAAGTGGGACTATGATCTCACCTTGAGTGCACGAGTAATAGAGTACTTCAACAAGTAAACGTGTGCAACGAACAATGCTAGTCTTGACCTAAACAAATAGGTCGTATCAATAACGGTAAACACGATAGGTCAAAGTGTTCAATTAGTCCTATGGCTCGTTCCGACTCGATTACTATAGCATGTGAGTCAAGTTGTCACGTTTCATGCAAGATACAAGTATAAAAGCATGTTAGAATGATTGCACAAACATTTGGTTAAGTTTGATTAAAAGTCAACTTTGGTAGGGTCAAAGTCAACGAAAAGTCAACACGTTCGGGTCGGGTCCTGAACTATTTTTCTGAGATTTTTATTCATATATAAGCATGTTAGAACAAGTTACATGTGAATCGGAGGTGCGTAGCATAGCAAACATTTTTCGAATTTTGACCATGTAGGTCAGAACTCAAACACAGCAAATGCCGCGCCGCGACCAAAGAGGGCCGCGCCGCGACATTTAACGTGGTCTGGTGCCTGGCCAGTTTCAATTGTTCAAGTCAAAATTCAATCTTCAGTTTAGCACAATTCACAAACCGTAAACACTTAGAACACGTATCTTATATTGTTGGAAAGGTAATTTGACGAGGAACACAACTAAACACGTTTCATCAATCAAAAGCATCATTTGCAAAAATCGAATTTCCAAGTTGAAAGTTCATTAAATGTTCACCATAAATGCTTTCAAATTCATAAATGCACTTTGATGATTCGGGTACTAAATGCACACATGTGATACGCCGTTTCGTAGATAATTACGCATACAATGCAACTAAACACTTACCAACAACAATTCATGGCATTCAATGCATCAAAAATCCATTTTACTCCTATCAAACCCTAACCCAAAATCACAATTTTTGCGATTAAGTTTATGGAGTCCTTCCAAGTCAACCTACACCTCAAATTGAAGCTAGTGATGCTAGTAATACAATTAATACATGCATTTATAACATTTAACAACATTCAAGCAACCAAATCACCCAATCAAACACACCAAAGTTCAAGTTCATGCTAGTTGCTTAAAATAACGAGATCGAACATATAAATCATATATTCATGTTAGACTTGAGCCATAGACACTAATTAACACTTTTACAAGTAAAAATCATCAAGAACACAAAATCTAGTGATTTTAGAAAGTTACCCAAATGCAATAAAGTTGGTATGAATTCGAAGAGGAAGATGCAAGGATTCTGAATACGTAATTTGTTTGGATTGGTGCTTGCTCGATTTGATTTAGATGATGAATCTTTGGATTGATGTTTGAGAGAATTTGGTGAAAGTATTAAAGAAAAAGGAAAATGAAATGGAAAAAGAAAGAAGGTGGGTGTGACTAGTCCATCTAGTCACATCTTTGTTCAATTGGCGAAACTAGTCCCTCGAGTTCGGTTGCGGGTGCGTGAATTACCTAAACGAGATAATTTAAACGCGTATCAACGGGAGATGTTATAAATATATAACGGACTTTAAAATGAATAAACGGAAAGTAAACGGAAAAAAGGTGGGATGTTACAAACGTTACTCTGCCAAAATCAATGGCGACAACGTCACTCCAGTCGTTAACTTAATTCTGACCGGTGCTCCGATCACCGTCCGAGTTAATCCACACTAAGATATTAACTTATTCGATTCCGATCGAATAAGGTTAATTCACTTGATTGTTTTACGCCCTTGGAATCCAGATTCCAAATCGGGGTTTGCACAATTACTGGAGTTAAAACAATCAACCTACTTTTTTTTCCCAAATCAAGCACTCAAACCCGAAATCTATTCACACTTAACGATTTTGGTTTGATCAAATGGTGCCACCAAAAGGTACGAACAACACATTGAAATTAAGTAGCGAAACGGTAAGCAAGAAAGGTACGAACGACGATGTTCAGCCACCTTTGAACAAGGGAAGCTCACCACCGGTGGAACCACCTCAACCTCAAAAGCAGTCAATCGCTCACATTCACTCTGGTGACGCGTCGGGAGACGAGATGAATGTCTCCGACGACGATGAGGATACACACGAGGGATCAACGCTTAGTGGAGACAGGTTGAAACTCAGCACCCTTGGTCTCAAAGCTGGTGGATCAAGCAGCATCAGATCGTCCCAAAATGACACCGACATGATCACCAAAATGATCTCAGTCGACGTCGAGAAGCAAGTAATCGAAAAGCTGAAATCCATGCTGAATGATAACGGTCTAGCAGAAAGGCAACAATCTCAAACTCTAGACGTTCTGAAAAATGGTCCGATGCTAAACGTCGATACGGGAAGTGGGGGTGTCAACAAGGATTCCGCAAATGCATGGTTAACCGAGCTCCTCGTGCAAGCAGCGCCGCCGGCGTACAAACATTCCCTGTCACAACCCGCCGTCCAGGGGACAGCGCTTGAAAATCTCTTTGCATTAATCACCAGTAACAGGGCAAAGCGACCGGTTGAGACGTGGGCCACTAGCCAGAAGTTGTGCGAACGAATTGCCAGCTACATGCTGCCCGCTAACATCGTCATACCAGTCACTTTGGGGGTGTATAATGGAACCACGGACCCGGATAATTTCTTGCAAATCTTTGAGGGTGCCATGAAAACCCAGCACTGGAGTGACGAGGTGGCGTGTCATCTCTTTCCAACGGTACTACAGTCGGCAGCCAGGGAGTGGTTTGCGAAGTTACCACCTAACGATATCACTTGCTTCGCGGACTTGCGAGAAAAGTTTCTCATGCAATATCAGAACCTCCGCTGACACACGTACATACATCTGTATGCTCATGAAATCCCAATGTACCGGGGAGAGAAAATCGAGAGCTTCATTACAAGGTATATGCTGGAATGTCAGAAAATCCCAGGACTCCCGGAAACACAACAGATTTCTGGATTCATCACATGCCTGGACAAAGACGCACACCCGTCACTTGTCTCGGAACTCCGTTGGAACATCCCGGGTACATTTGCAGATGCCGTAACGGTAGCCAGGCAATACCAACACTCGGGAAGGGAGAGACAAGTCGGGTATCATCGAGAAGATAGGAAAAGAGAAGAAGCGACACCAGACACCGCCACGACAGCAGTAAGCACAGCGAAAGCCACAGCAAACATCACAACAGTCACGGCAATAGTCATGACAGCCATAGGCATGACAAGGGCAGCCGGAAGTCGTATGACAAAGGGTCTTTAATTGACAGCATTTCCAAAACTCCAAGGGAGATACTGTTAACAGAACCCGTGAAGGCAAAGTTTACTCCGCCGGCACCACTGGAGAAGCGTGACGGTCAAAAGTCAGACAAGTATTGCGAGTTCCATGAAGACAATGACCATGATACCGATGAATGCAAGGCACTGATACGTGAAATCATCGCCAAGATTAAAGCAGGTGAACTCAATCACTTGTTGACCGGAAGGAAATTCAAAAAGGCTGACCCCAACAAAACGTTTAGTTGGCAGAAGGAAGACGGAAAGAAGCGAGAGAAAGCGAAGGATAAAGTTGTTATCAACATGATCAATGTTCAGAAGGACGAGTCTGCCCCACAGAATTCCTGGAAAGACGCTACTATCACTTTCCTGGGAATACCAACATGGTACTCGTGGGATGAACCGGTAGTCATTACCGGACTGATAGATGAATTCCCGGTGAACGAGATGTACACCGATACGGGAAGTGATGTTGAAGTGATATACGCTCATTGCCTTTCCCGGTTACCCAAACGTGTAGGGAGAAAGATGAGGCAATCTAATGCCATCATCTCTGGATTCTCTGGTCACGCTGAAGAAACGATTGGAAGGCTCAAGGCAACGGTCATGGTGGGCACTCGACCCTATCTTCGCAGCGAAGTAATTGACTTCTATGTCGTCAAATCCGTGACTGTAACGAACGTAATACTAGGGAGGCAGTTTTTCAAAAAGTTCGGCGCTATAGCATCTACTGCTCACGGTATACTAAAGCTCCCCACCCGACAAGGCGTGGTAACGGTTCAATCTACCTGACACCCTTTTCCAGGCAATGAAGCTATTCAAGACAGGCAAGATGACGAGTCACGAAGGACACCCCATGTCATGGAGGAAGAACGTGTTTCTATTCTTAAAAGGCTAACCTTTTTCTCCCCGACGGCACATCTTGGCAACAGAAGTTCAGACATGCTTCATAAAGCAGAAAAGGCGATTTTCGGCCGACGTCGCCGGTCAGAGTGGGAGAAATCTTTTAATGGCATGTGTGGAAAATTTAAACCCCTCAATCCGACACTCAAATGGTCAAGGACCAAAAGTCGTGAAAGTTCCAAACGAGACAAGATGGCGGTTGAGGAAAATGAAAGTGGCTGAAATAGTAACTGAGGTTTTGATAGGTACTGTGATTGAACTTGATCACCTTAATCCACGGTTCTCTTGATTTTTTATCTTTTGTTTCATGTAATAAAAGATCTGATGTATGTCTTTCCTTTTCAAGGAATTAATAAAAAGCTTTTTACCATTTGTAATAACTTTGTCATTATGTTATTCACAACAATGTTCAAACAACTATAAACGGCTAGCGGCAAAATGGATTCCGACATCCACATAAGTCCCGTGCACGTTTTGTACCCCCTTAAGAGGTGACCGCCTAGCCCTCACCGGTACCAGTTTATACTGATAAACAGCCAATGAGTAGATGGCATAAACACGCCTGACTGCACGGTGTACACGCCAAAACTAACACAAATGTATTTCTAGGCATACATACGAAGATATGAACTAGTTCAATTCAAGAAAAATTAACACAAAACGCATGAAATTAACGTTTCATTAACGACTGTACGTGATTCATTACAAAAAATGCACAACTGTGCAGTACATACGTTCAGAAATTAAAATCTAAAAGCTGCTGGACGATTGTATTGTCGTCAATGCAAAGGTCCTCAAAGCTACCAAAACGAATCTCCTTTAACGCCTTTGCAGTAGCCTGGACCGACTCCAGAGCAGATGGATTCAATTTCTCAGCAATCTCGGGATGAAAGGAGGTAACCCCACTAGCATGATGCTTCTGTATCAACATAACGGCACGGGTGAAGTGGGCTAACGCAACACTGTCCAAATAGTCCTGGAAGGGCATCTTCACAGTGGAGGAGTTAATGGCTTTCTTCAAAACTGCAGGTAGGTTGCCCCGCAAACGTTTACACTCTTCTCGGGCAGCAACAACCTCCCTCTCCCTCTGGTTGAGTTCCTCCTTGGCCACCCTCAGTTGGGTTTCCAGACTTTTAACGGCTTCCCGGGCAAGCGGAGCCTGAGACAACTCGAGGCGGGCAGCTAAAAGTTGACGCTCCAAGTCTGCCGTCCGCCTCTCCCTGTCAAACCCATCCTGAATAAGCGTATTCATCGCCATCAAAGCCCGAGTGCGAATTGCCAAAGAATCTTCACAAGAAAGGGCGGATGTCGATTGGTGAAGGGAGGAAGAAACCTCCTTTTCCAGAAAACTTGCGCAACTAGGATAGTCAATATCCAACTGAGAAAAAGCGCGAACAAGGTCATCACCGATAGGCACTCGAAAATGCATCTCATCGATGCTCTCCAGGTCAAACTGTTCAGCATCACCTATATTCAAAGGCTCCGTCTCAGTTATAGACGGCTCAGCAGTGGCTGCAGGACAAAAAAAAACAGTCAAAGATAAGCACAAGACAAATCAAAATATTTACTCTCTAAAAAAATAAAAATAGCGATGAAAAGAGAGATTTTTGTTTTACCAAAACAAGAATCACCTTTAGATTTTTTCCGAAGATGAGGAAGCTCATGAATTTTCCTCTTCACCACAGAATAGTCACCCGGAACATTATGACCAGGAAGATCTAAGTCAGCACCGTCACCAGCATTGTGCTCCAAGTCCTGCGGCACAACATCTGGCTGCTCTCCAGGATTAACCGGGACACTCTTCACCCGGATGTCCGTAAGGTCACCAAAACCCAATGCGGTAGCAAACTCCATCACTGTTGTATAAACATCAAACAAAAACAAGGTTAGTATGCGATAAATTAACCTAGCGATGTAACAGTTGGCTGGGATCAGTCTTCACCTGCTCCATTAAAACGAAGAACAGGCTTGGTATTCGGGTCTGGCCACTGATGGCTAACTCCGCCCAACACGAGCATAGCCTCTGGATATGGACGTTGTGGAAACCTAAACCCCCGAATAGCACCTATACACGCCTTCTCGGCAGCATTTAGAGTCGGGATTTTGTTGGCTCTTTTTTTACGTCAGTTGCCCATTCGCAAAGCCTAACAAATCGTGGGGGCAGCCCTGTACTATCAATAAAAAAGGAAGACTCCTTCCACTTTTTCAACGACGTGTCCATATCCCCAGTGAAATTGATTTCTGCTCTACGTTTGATGGTGAACCATCCAATTTCAGACCTCGAAACGGTAAAACAGAATCAGAACATACGGACGGTAGGAAGAATGTGATAGTGGTTAAAATACATCTCCCACATCACCAATTTTTGGTACGCATGGGGATGTACCTGTGCAGGCGCTATACCATAATGGTCAAAAAACTAATACATAAATTCAGAATAGGGCAATCGAAAGTTGCCCACACTAATGGCATGACCATAAAAGATAACCATGCCTGGAGGTAGGGATGGCGCCCACGGGTAACGGGCGCGGATCTTATATACCCGCGACCCGCCCATCGGGTTATTTTTTTTCTCGTTGAGACCCGTTACCCGCCCACAGGTAAAAATATTTCACCCATGCCCGTGACCCGCGGATACCCGTGACCCGCGGGTCATAAAAATATACAACTCAGTAAAAAAAAATTAAATGCTCTAGATTTAATTATAAACTATATATGTACAAGCTACATGTAAAATGACTTAAAAAATAATTTTTTTACTTATATGTAATATTATATGTCTAATAATTATTATATTATAACTAAAATCACTTTTAAATTTAATAATTATATGTATAAACTCGCGGGTAAATTAAAAAAGTGCACGAATTTGCGGATCGGGTTTTACCCATGACGGGTAGTATATACCCATGACCCGCCCGCGACCCGTCAGCGGGTATAATTTTTCACCCGTACCCGTGCCCGCGGGTAAGAATTTATGATGTTACCCACCCGTCGTGAATCGGATACCCTCGGGTCACGGGTTTTTTCTCGCCCGTTGCCATCCCTACCTGGAGGGGGTTTATGGGCCCTATGGATGGCGTCGGGCACCCTCAACGAATAACGAGACAAAAATGGGTACCTCTGTACCATCTCGTCAAGGTATTCATCGCATACTAGACTCATAATATCATTAACATTTACAGAAGATCTGCCAGAAGTTTCGGGAACACCTACGCTAGTAGAAGTGGAAGACTGATCTGCCATATGAACGAAAACACAAACAGAAAAATAAGTAAAAGAAGAAAGAAGTAGAAAAGGTACCTTTTTCGTAAGAAAACTGTTGGTTTCTTGAGAAGAAGCGTTTAGGGCACAAAGGCTGTAAAAAGTAAAAATATCGAAAAAGGGAAACTATTTATAGGTTTTAAGAAAACTGATCCAACGGTCCAGATCAAAAGATGGATCGACAAAAGTAATGATTCAAAGGGCAAAAGAAAATCTCTCGAACGCCGTTCCAAAAGTTGAAAAATAGAAAGAACACGAAAAGGGAGGCGCATTTGCAGAAATTGTCTTTTCATGCTGACGAGCATTAAATGCACATCCAATCAGGAAGCGTGGCCTTGTCCCGGAAGTTTGACAACGGTAACCGTTCCGGCTACCCTCATCAAACTGGGGGACTTAATGATACGCATAATGATCTGTCACAAAATAGGCAAGCATCTCGACAAAAATCATACCCAGTACTACGCGTCCCGGGTTGCCAACTCCTTTTCTCGTCATCCGTCTAGCCTATTCCCGGATATCCTACCATGACGGACAGATGGCAAGAACCCGGACGACACACACGCAACCGGCACCACATAGACGGTTAAGATAATCATAACTAGTTACCATAAAGCCAGTCATCATAACCATGACCGTGAAGAAACACTTGACAAGTGTTTGGCGAGACCCACCCGGCTAGACTGGGAGCACCGTGATGCCTTAGCCGGAATCAACCCACTGTCACCACTGTCTCGGTCTTCCAAACTGACATGAAGACACTCCCGGGGCAAGCATGTTGTCCCGGAGCAGAATGCATTGTCACGCGATAGGCACCCTGTCCCGGGATGATCATTTGATCACGGAACAAGCACGCGAGCAAGTCGCGTGCCACGTCAGCCCGCAAATCTAGGGAAGTTCGTTAGGATATGTTATTCTTCATGAAAAGGACAGGTGCCACGTCACCCCTCGGGATAGACAAAGTTCGTTACAACCATGAAAGGGACATGTGCCACGTCATCATACCCTCCATAACATCTATAAATACGCAAGTGAAATCCTTCACCTTAACAACACTGGATGCATGAATGTTACTCTGCCAAAATCAATGGCGACAACGTCACTCCAGTCGTTAACTTAATTCTGACCAGTGCTCCGATCACCGTCCGAGTTAATCTACACTAAGATATTAACTTATTCGATTCCGATCGAATAAGGTTAATTCACTTGATTGTTTTACACCCTTGGAATCCAGATTCCAAATCGGGGTTTGCACAATTATTGGAGTTAAAACAATCAACCTACTCTTTTTCCCAAATCAAGCACTCAAACCCGAAATCTATTCACACTTAACAATTTTGGTTTGATCACTTGGTAATCTTTTCACTGACAACATTTAATAAGGTTTCCCTTGCCAAACATAGCCAAAATAGGGGTGTATCATCACAATCTACTATCAACTACATATACATAAACATCTATAAATCTATAATATTTCAAATAAAAATATATACCCATTTGTTAAGACTCAGTACCCGAACCTCATGCATCAAGCATGTTTGAACTAGCCTATATAATTCCTTGTTTTTCCCATGAGTCCTCTTCAGCCCTAAGTTCCAAGATATCGTCATCTAGCTTCCTTTCAACAAAACGGAGTACTCTCGCGCACCTTTCAGCCTTTGCAAACCGTTCTTGTGCAGCAACCACCAGCTCTGCACACCCTTCACCCTTTTCAAATCGTTCCTGTGCAGCATCCAGCTCAGCAGAACTCTCTCTCAGATCAATTTGGGCATATTTTTTTAACCAAAATCATGTTAGCTTTCATTTCCATAAGCAAACTAAACTTTTTCATGGCCTTCTTTTGTTTGTGAATTTTTCCCAAGTGAGACGGAACCTTTTTAAGGGGAGACTGTGCCAGCTGTTCAAAATATATATAAATTATAGATAAGAGGTGGCAAAATTAAGTAGGTCAGGCTGGTTTGGGTAACACAAAGTTGTAAAGTTGGTTAGCTATAAAACAACTTTGGCTTATATTCAATAAATTTCAAGCACTAAAAAAGATGAGTAAAACAAGATCCAAAACTGTAAAAAGAGGTAGGAAGATACATACACAATTTGACACAGGAGTCTCGGTAACTTTAACCGATTCCGGTTGTTCCTGATCGAGGCATGGGAGTTCTTTATCACCATCATCAGATGATACCTAAAAAGGGTATAGCAACACATGTTAGTATACAAGTACTATTATTGACACAGTTGTTCATAATCGTGATTAGACGAACAGAATTTAAGGTGACTTGCATTAGTTACAAGAAACAAAGAATCATGATCCAATTCATTTGTTTGTTGATTTGATTCAGTCTCATCATCATCTGATTGGCTTGCTTCTTGATCTGATTTGATCTCATGATCCGCTTGACTTGGTTGTTTATCTGATTCGATCTCATGAGCCAATTGACTCGTTTGTTGATCTGATTCGATCTCATGTACATATTTACTTGTTTCTTGATCAGAATCAATCTCATGAACAGATTTACTTGTTTCTTGATCTGATACGATATCATGCTCCAATTGGCTTGTTTCATGATCCGATTTGCTTGTTTCTTGATCTGAATCAATCTCGATACGGTTATATTGCACTGTTTGTTTGACCGGATCCAAATATAGAGGAGGATAAGGATTTTGGACCCATTTGTCAACCTTCCATCGGCAAACATTATGTCGTTCACATAATCGCGTGATAATAGAAGGGAACCACAACTCTTTACTATTAAATCTAGCACACAACTCAATATGTTTCGCTATCATCTTTCCCACATTTACAGGTTTTCCAGCCACAATACAATATACCAAAACAGCTACATCGTTTTTCACTACCGTACCGTAATACAATGGGAGAAGGTTGTATTTGATAAAGTCAATCCAGATACCCAGGCCCACCTTGAGAGAATCACGTCTGAAAAACAAATTTGACGATTGACTTCCAGTCAACTCCTTTGCAATGTCACTTATTGTGGGAAGTGGTAAAACGTAAGCTTTTTCAAACATTGTATCTTGATTATCGGTAAGAGAGAATAAAGAGTTGATAGCTGATGCAGTTGCATCTACTATTTTACCTCGAACAATAACTGCATTGGATTTGGTAAAATCATAATTGTTGTAAAATTGTCTGACTAATGGGATTGAAACAGGAGATGGGTTCTGGCAAAAGATTTCCCAGTTATGAGTTCGGATAATTCGAATGAAAGTATCAGGAAATTCGTGCGAGTTAGATTATGACCAATTGAACCCTCTTTCCATAAATAATTCTCCTTTGCGTGCACATTTATTATTATTTTTGTTTTTTATAATTAGATTGAAAGGAGGCTATAGGACCTCTCGTGTTTATAGATGGTTCTCGTTTCTTCGGTAATATCTCTCCGTTTCTCCAGGCTGGTTCCCTTGTCCTGCCCATTACGTAACCAATCTGCAATCAAACACGTCAACATTATTGGTTAAAGCCTTAAAGGATACATATGGACCCATATCATATACTGCATATAATAACTCATGTAAGCACCAAAGAGAGAAGAAGACTCATTTAAGTTCATGTACAAGGCTACTCGGGGAGTACTCGGTCGCCAAATCAAGGATACTCGGATACTGACCAAGTTTGGTCAAGTTTTGACCGATTTTCCGAGTAATCCCGAATTTTGGCTGAGTTTGACCAAGTTTTGACCTAGTAATCCGAGTTATTGGACCCAGTAATCGGGAGGCTTTTTCGCCGAGTACTTCCGGGTTGTGCAACACTGATGTCCACAAATTGGAAATTTTGCCCCATTTACTTATTGATGAGTCAATCAGGTTAGGATTTAAAAGAAACGGGTAAATGAGTTGAAAGTGGCCCAAACTCAATTTCTAATGCATAAGACCTGGTAAATTATCACATTCAGAAGACAGGATTATCATTGAATTTATTTAACCTGTTCAATTAACAAATTGTGACGATCGCTCCAAATCCACTTTGGACGAATACATCATTCATTGATTTCATAGTGAGGTTTTGACCTCTATATGATACGTTTTGTAAACATTGCATTCTTTTAAAAAGGCACACCATAAATGAATATATAAATCCAAGGTTTTCGACATCTGATGATTTCTACGTATAGACAGTTACCGTATATAATAGTTTACAATACTACATCCGTTGACAATGCAGTCAAAATAAGATACACGGTGATGATTTTGTAAATGCAAAGTTTTCTTGAATAAAGCATGTATGACTCCATGCACATAGCTTGTATAACGTATAAGCGAACAGCGGAAGACTTCTAGAAACCTGAGAATAAACATGCTTAAAAGTGTCAATTCAAAGGTTGGTGAGTTCATAGTTTTAATGTTGCACATAAATGGTATGTAAAGGTGGATCACAAGATTTCAGTTGTTTCTTCCAGAAACGTTTATCAAATGATTCTACGTAACAGAGCACCCTGGTAACTAAACTTAACGTATATATAATTTGTACCCTTTGTATAATCATCTTAATAATACACGCAAACCAACGTGTACGCTTCTCAAATAGCATACGTCCGTTAAAAGGCTAGTGCTCTAGCTCGAACGGGGATATCAAACCCTATGGATCCATATACAACTATTTGCGCCCACCAATTCTTATAACTGGCAGCTACTAGTTACCAAAGCTAAGGGATTTTCGGTTCAAACTCGGTGTAGAATTTAGTATGTACTTGTATCCATTGTGTTTAAAATAAAGTGCATGTATTCTCAGCCCAAAAATATAGATTGCAAAAGCAATTAAAAAGGGAGCATATGAAACTCACCTTAGCAGCACATAAGGTCATTTACCAAAAAGTGATCGAAACTCGGAATGCAAAATTAACCGTAGATCTCAACCTATAGAACATATGTTGATCAATACATGTCTAATAAGCTAGGTTGGGTCATAGTGTATCACAATCCTAATGCTCGAGATTGACATACAAAAGTTATCAAAAGTCATTTCAAAAAGTCAACCTGACCCAATATGATCTTTTAAAATCTATACTATAGTTTGAATGATCATGGTAATCGAAAATAGTTTAACATTTCACATGGTTTCCCAATTCTTGAATAATTAGACTATAGTTTTATAAAGCTTTAAAATATGGTAAAACAGTCAATTTTGACAATTGTTCAACAAATCGAGACGTGCCTTATATAGAAATTCATTTACTCGATTAGTAATATTTGAAAATCCAAATTATCAATCTTATAAACAAGTTGTTTAAATATCAATTGCAGATTTAAAAGCAATTTCAATTAATGTTAACCATAATTCAGTTGTCCATATCTTTTAATTCGTTCATCGAAATTATGCGATCTCTAAATGAAAAGTTATTGATTTTCGCCAGCTTTTCAAAAACATGCATATCATATACCTTATATCAGTAATATATGTATTAAATTCGTGATCTATTATAAACTATTTAACGACAAAATTAATCGTACTAGCATGCATAATCCTATATACTCGAGCACTAGTCAGGGATACACTATTAATATATAGTAGATAAGATATAAATGCTTACGTATCAATATTGTGATTCAATATTGTAGGAAAGTACGTAGACGCAACGTAGATGATAAATACTAGTTTGACTCACGAGCAAAACCTTTGAACAATACCCAAAACCTCCTTAGTAATAACTCATAGTTTCCTTAGCTCTATCCCGCTTGAAAATCTATTTTGAAAGTGACACGCTCATGACCTCGTCGTAGTATTTTAAGTGATATAATTAGTAATAATAATAATACTACTAATAATAATAAAATAAATAATAATGATAATCTTAATAATAATAATAATAATATTAATAATATTAATATAAATAATAAATAATAATAATATTACAGAGGGAGTAGTATATGTGTAAACAAAACTTGAGCAGAAACTGGCCTTTTATAGGCAACTTTTTGGAATCTGATGCCCATGCGATCGCATGGCCGCCTGATCCAGCTCAAAATGTTTTTGTTTTCTTGTTTGTCGACATATTATTATATAATATATATAATATATATAATTTAAATAATTAATTATATATTATATTAAATTCATGTGCATAGTTGACTTGTAATTTTCGTTCCGATGACTCGTACGTTATCACTCGACTTATGTCCCAGTTCCGGTTTCTCGAACGCATTTTCGTACGCTTAGAAAACTCGCAATTTACGTTTTGTGACTCGTACCTTTGTCAAAATATAGTCTTAAATTATCAATAAACTATATCATTCAAAGTGTATCTTAAACTTTCGAGTGTTTTGATCATTTACTTCTATAAATCATTGTCTCGCTATTTGTTAATATATATATAATAACAAATCTTTTTATGACCAAGTTAATATATATTTTCAACATTCATAAACACGTTTTAAATATACGTCGCAAGTTATTCATATAATTAATATTCCAACTTATCATATATATTCAAATAAATATATAAACCAATAAATTTAATGTACGGTATCAAACAATTAATACATTGTTACGTTTTCAATTTATAGTATATATATATATATATATATATGTATCTATATACATATAATTGTTCGCGAATCGTCAAGAACAACCGAAAGGTATTTGAATATATGAAAGTAGTTCAAAAATTTTGAGATTCAGTTTTACAGACTTTGCTTATCGTGTCGGAAATGTTAATCATACAAAGATTAAGTTTAAATTTGGTCAGAAATTTTCGGGTCATCACAGTACCTACCCGTTAAAGAAATTTCGTCCCAAAATTTGAGTGAGGTCGTCATGACTAACAATAAAAATGTTTTCATGACGTATATGTGTTGATAAATAGAGTTTTATCACCGTTGAATAATATGGATAAAACAATCTGATTATTCGAAGCGTATGAGAGAAGTTATCGTAAAAGAGTGAAATGAAGAATAGAGATTCGTCTTAACTCTTGACATATTAACGATTGATTTTCGTAAATTAAGGAATAGAAAATCTTCATAATCTAAATAAGATTTGATTCTTCGGAAATTAAGGAGATTAAGATCTTCTTTAATTAAATGCGTAATCTGCGTCGATTGCTATGTCTGATATTTTACTAAAAATTGACCTCTTCTGTTTCATTTATTTTCACCACTCCTATAAGCTTCTTCCTTATTTCATACTTCCTAATAGATTTTGAAAATGCTTAATCCAGTTCTGATTCTTGATATTTTCTTGGCTATCGTATCCTTCATTCTTCTTTTTCATCTGCCACCAGAGGAGGTTATTTTCTTCTACTATTACCTTGGGGTTATAGTGTTTTTCATTCTCCTGTGTCTTTATATTGCTATACGCATTGATACACACGGTTTGTAATTTCGGGGTTTTTATCGGGCTTTTTATTCTCCATTATATTTCGGAGCTTCATGCTTTTATTTTTCCTTCCCGACTTCAAGTCAAGCGAATAATGGTCCAGAATTCGTAGGTATGGAGTTTTGGATGAACATAGTTAATGTTCTAAGAAGGTAATCGTAATGGCATGATCTTGATTTGTAAAATTACTAGAATATCCGGAAAGATAGAACTATCATGAAGATATGTTCTTAATATGTTTGGAGATTGGGTAGAATGTAAGAGTCATGTAACATGGCACATGATGACAGTATGATCTGTGAACCTTTATCACGTTCCATTAGAAACTCAGCATGACTTACTGTAATATAATCACGTTGATCAAGTGTCATTTTATTATACTAACTCATGCTTCAATTCCCAACATTACTTCAAACATCCATTTTTTTGAATTTTTCATATTTTTGAAACTAAAATAGTTTCTTTCATGATGTAATACAGATAGCACAAAGAGATAAATGATTTCAGATAAGAATAGTTGTGAAAATATCTTCAGTAATATCGAAGATATTTATAATGAAAGATACGATGATATCATAGAATTTCTATTATTGAAGGATGATGAAGAAGACTTGTTCATAAAGGTTTAGAGTCAGGAGCAAGGTATTCGTTAATGACTTCAGCAGACACTGAATCTTTTGGATTCTTTGAAGGCAGGTTTAGTCTTTGTGATTTGTCCACAACCTCCTTCATGGTTTGCTCAATTCGTTTTCCAGTACCAAATTTTCTCTTTCTCTTTGCTTTTCCAATACACTACTCTTTATCATCAAACGTTCGACTGTTAAAGTCGTTTACAGTTTTTGCTGCTTCATCAGTATTTTTCAAGATTTTGAGAACTAGTTCGTAGTTTAGGGTGTTTTTCAGAAACTTCACATTCGAAGTCTGTAAGTCTTGAAGGTAAACGTTATATGTATATATATAACTGTTGGTGAAAAATTGCTACGAAATTCAAAATACTGATTTGCTAATTCCCAGTAGTTGGTATGACAATTGTTGTTACAAGTTGTATATGGGTACTTGATAGAGTTTCAATGAATAATTATCGTGATTTTTCGAAGTGGCTTAATGATCAATGTAGTTGTTGATAAGTTTACTGCTAATGTGGTGGAATATGAAAGGTTCCCCGGTAACAATGATGAAGGGGTAATCGTTATAATAAGGCTTATTCGAATGAACAATTGAAGGTGATTTGCAGGAGTGGTGACAAAAATGTCTATTTTGAAAAGGGATTGAAAAGTTATTTTAGCTAATAAATGCCAAAGGGTCTGACACGGATACGTGTTAAACTATGACTTTGATTTCGAGAGTTTTTCAGGTACAAGACTGCGGTAACATGTGGTTGGATCATCATCTCGATGATTCATTATTTGAAGTGTCTTCAGGAATTTCGAGGAATTTGAACATAGATTGTAATTGTTAATATTCATATGATGTTCTAGGAATTTGAATGATACAAATACTTTTCTAGGTTCTATGATGTTTTAGCACAGTTTTGAAGTCAAAGTATAGCTTCGAAAGATGTAGGAATCTAAGAATGATGTCTTTTGTTAAATCTTGACTTGGATTTTGATTTGTCAAAATCAAAATATGTAATTAAATTTGGATGAGGATGGTTGCTTTGATTTTTATAAAAGAATATATATTGTTGTGAAAGTAGTGAGTATAGTTGATGATTTGTTGAATCAGAATCGAAGAATGTAACATATTAATTGTGAATTTATATATCTCTCGGGTATTACCTACCCGTTAAAATATTCTCACCATTAACAGTTTGTACAAAAGAATTTTCTTAATTACAATCTTTATGAAAATATACCTACATATATATTTTTCTTAGATGTAATCATGGATTTAATGAGTTAACATAATATTAATCTCATTTGGTTTTCGACTAGGACTAGAATATATAATCTCTAAAACTTTTAGAAACTACATATTCTCTGCAAAATATTTCTTCGATGAAGTTATGAATCAATACTTCATCGTTTGTTGTTGTTGGTATTCCTTGGTATCTATGGTGCATATGACGGTGATGTTCGAGGTACAGATTGTGATGTTGAGGTGTGGGATGCGGATGTTGTTGTTGTTGGTGGTGATGGTACTGTTAGTGTTGCTGATGGTGGTAATGTTACTGTCGGTGCTGCTGCTGGTGCTTGTAACCTTTGCACCACATTCTCCAAAGCCACTACCCAAGCGCGAAGCTCGTTGACTTCTTCTATTACACCGGGGTGATTGTCGGTTCGGACGAGTGGACGAATAAGATCTAGAATTTGAGATAATATATAATCGTGACGAGACACTCTGGAAATGAGAGAGAAAATGGTGTCTCGAATAGGTTCGCCGGTAAGTGCTTCAGGTTCTTCGCCAAGAGGGCAATGTGGTGGATGAAATGGATCACCTTCTCCTTGTCTCCAATGACTAAGCAAGCTATGAACCCATCCTCAATTCATCCAGAATAGGTGATGGCTGATTGGTTGATCCATTCCGGTTACACTGTCTTCGGAATTCAGGTGAATATCCATATCGGAATAGCTGTCGGAGTTTAAGGAATTTGAACTAGATACGGGATCCATCTTGTATAATTAGGGAGATGATTTTTGATATGAATTAGATTATAGAATTTAGTTTGGTATTCTTCAATACATAATTTACATATGTATATATAATACCAAATTCCATAAATCACGGAGAAATTTTCGGAAGGTGTCAGGAAAAGTTTACAGTAACAGATACGCTAAGATATGAATTTTTGTCTATACACTATTTATGCAATAAATGCAGGAAAACGTGTCTAGACTTAAGAATGATAAGCATATAATTTCCGACAAGAAATGATAAGCAAAACTTTTAACATGCAGACACGGTCGAAGTCCAGACTTACTAATGTATCTTAACAACTATCAGTTAGACACACTCATGCAAGACCTGGTTCACTAGGACCAACGCTCTGATACCAACTGTGACGATAGCTCCAAATCCACTTTGGACGAATACATCATTCATTGATTTCATAGTGAGGTTTTGACCTCTATATGATACGTTTTGTAAACATTGCATTCTTTTAAAAAGGCACACCATAAATGAATATATAAATCCAAGGTTTTCGACATCTGATGATTTCTATGCATAGACAATTACCGTATATAATAGTTTACAATACTACATCCGTTGACAATGCAGTCAAAATAAGATACACGGTGATGATTTTGTGAATGCAAAGTTTTCTTGAATAAAGCATGTATGACTCCATGCACATAGCTTGTATAACGTATAAGCGAACAGCGAAAGACTTCTAGAAACCTGAGAATAAACATGCTTAAAAGTGTCAACACAAAGGTTGGTGAGTTCATAGTTTTAATGTTGCACATAAATCGTATATAAAGGTGGATCACAAGATTTCAATTGTTTCTTCCAGAAACGTTTATCAAATGATTCTACGTAACAGAGCACCCTGGTAACTAAACTTAACGTATATATAATTTGTACCCTTTGTATAATCATCTTAATAATACATGCAAACCAACGTGTACGCTTCTCAAATAGCATACATCCGTTAAAAGGCTAGTGCTCTAGCTCGGACGGGGATATCAAGCCCTATGGATCCATATACAACTATTCGCGCCCACCAATTCTTATAACTGGCAGCTACTAGTTACCAAAGCTAAGGGATTTTCGGTTCAAACTCGGTGTAGAATTTAGTATGTACTTGTATCCATTGCGTTTAAAATAAAGTGCATGTATTCTCAGCCCAAAAATATAGATTGCAAAAGCAATTAAAAGGGGAGCATATGAAACTCACCTTAGCAGCACATAAGGTCATTTACCAAAAAGTGACCGAAACTCGGAATGCAAAATTAACTGTAGATCTCAACCTATAGAACATATGTTGATCAATACATGTCTAATAAGCTAGGTTAGGTCATAGTGTATCACAATCCTAATGCTCGAGATTGACATACAAAAGTTATCAAAAGTCATTTCAAAAAGTCAACCTGACCCAATATGATCTTTTAAAATCTATACTATAGTTTGAATGATCATGGTAATCGAAAATAGTTTAACATTTCACATGGTTTCCCAATTCTTGAATAATTAGACTATAGTTTTATAAAGCTTTAAAATATGGTAAAACAGTCAATTTTGACAATTGTTCAACAAATCGAGACGTGCCTTATATAGAAATTCATTTACTCGATTAGTAATATTTGAAAATCCAAATTATCAATCTTATAAACAAGTTGTTTAAATATCAATTGCAGATTTAAAAGCAATTTCAATTAATGTTAATCATAATTCAGTTGTCCATATCTTTTAATTCGTTCATCGAAATTATGCGATCTCTAAATGAAAAGTTATTGATTTTCGCCAGCTTTTCAAAAACATGCATATCATATACCTTATATCAGTAATATATGTATTAAATTCGTGATCTATTATAAACTATTTAACGACAAAATTAATCGTACTAGCATGCATAATCCTATATACTCGAGCACTAGTCAGGGATACACTATTAATATATAGTAGATAAGATATAAATGCTTACGTATCAATATTGTGATTCAATATTGTAGGAAAGTACGTAGACGCAACGTAGATGATAAATACTAGTTTGACTCACGAGCAAAACCTTTGAACAATACCCAAAACCTCCTTAGTAATAACTCATAGTTTCCTTAGCTCTATCCCGCTTGAAAATCTATTTTGAAAGTGACACGCTCATGACCTCGTCGTAGTATTTTAAGTGATATAATTAGTAATAATAATAATACTACTAATAATAATAAAATAAATAATAATAATAATAATCTTAATAATAATAATAATATTAATATAAATAATAAATAATAATAATATTACAGAGGGAGTAGTATACGTGTAAACAAAACTCGAGCAGAAACTGGCCTTTTATAGGCAACTTTTTGAAATCTGATATTTTTAGTGTATTTGCCATGCGATCGCATGGCCGCCTGATCCAGCTCAAAATGTTTTTGTTTTCTTGTTTGTCGACATATTATTATATAATATATATAATTTAAATAATTAATTATATATTATATTAAATTCATGTGCATAGTTGACTTGTAATTTTTGTTCCGATGACTCGTACGTTGTCACTCGACTTATGTCCCGGTTCCGGTTTCTCGAACGCATTTTCGTACGCTTAGAAAACTCGCAATTTACGTTTTGTGACTCGTACCTTTGTCAAAATATAGTCTTAAATTATCAATAAACTATATCATTCAAAGTGTATCTTAAACTTTCGAGTGTTTTGGTCGTTTACTTCTATAAATCATTGTCTCGCTATTTGTTAATATATATATATAATAACAAATCTTTTTATGACCAAGTTAATATATATTTTCAACATTCATAAACACGTTTTAAATATACGTCGCAAATTATTCATATAATTAATATTCCAACTTATCATATATATTCAAATAAATATTTGAACCAATAAGTTTAATGTACGGTATCAAATAATTAATACATTGTTACGTTTTCAAGTTATAGTATATATATATATGTATCTATATACATATAATTGTTCGCGAATCGTCAAGAACAACCGAAAGGTATTTGAATATATGAAAGTAGTTTAAAAATTTTGAGATTCAGTTTTACAGACTTTGCTTATCGTGTCGGAAATGTTAATCATACAAAGATTAAGTTTAAATTTGGTCAGAAATTTCCGGGTCATCACACAAATTTACAATATAAAACCTACAGACAAATAGTTAGAACTTGTCCATGCAAACTTTGATAGCAAAAACAATAGTGTTATAGTAATAATTCAGATTGACCAAATTGTATTGAGGAGACTTTTTACCCTTAACTTGCATTCTACCTCTAACATACAGTCATCAAAAGGATTATCTAAATGCATGATTCTAAGAGGTATTTTAAACAATAGCCTCAATCAATTTATAGTTTAATACAATCATACATTATATAGACATATAGTTACACACCAAACACATGCATCTAAATAAATAAGATTATATCCAGGGTTAGGAACCATACCTTATGTCCCTTGATTAAGTGGTGTTTTACGGACTAGGGTTTCGGAAGTGACAGTCGTAATGGACGTACGGTAATTTGACGGAGGAGGTAAGGTGAAGTAGTAAGCGATGGCAGAAATTTCTGGTAATTTTATTTTTCTTTAGCGTCAAAACTCTTGGAAACGGCTGCATTTTGGTTTCATCAATTATTTGGTACGAGGATTTTAAATGTACATAAATATAAAATATTTTTTAAATTAATTGTATAAATGAGATACTTAATGATCGTATATTTCTCTTCATTTACATTATAACTTCATAAGTTTTCATTTTACGTTTATGTTTTTTGTTTACATTTTATTTAATTTTTTTATATTTATATTTACTTTTTATGATTTATGTTTACATTTTATTTACTCCTTGTATGTAAATTTTACGTTTACCTTTATATTTTACACTTTACATTTTACTTTATGTTAAAATATAACTTAAAAATCTCACAAAATGTGAACCAAACACATTTTGGATTTCAAATTTTCCAATCAAACACCATCTTGAAATAATTAAGAGTTATGCGACAGTAAAATTTTGTTAAAAAAATAATAATAATGACTAAGATTAAACAAAAATTATTCTATAAGTCTCATAATAATCGTCTCATTTTGACTTTTGAGTTTTTTTTATTGAATCTTTGACTATATTTTTTGTGTGTAATATAGTATATTTGATGACATTTATACAAACGAAAACACATTTAGAATTCAAGTCATTCATATAATTTTCATTAAATATCATATAACACAAAGAAAAATATTTTAAAATAAATTGTGATCGGAAAAAAGCTTCCAAAAGTAATAATATAACATTTATTATGAAACACATGAAGAAGATATATAACTAAATTTACCCGTTCTCTCCCTGCAGTTTCCCTTTCACCATTATCCCCATTTTCAACGATAGCTTTTCAAGCCAAACTTTTCCCGCCCACTTCCACCACCCATCTCCAACTTTTTCCCGCCCACTTCCACCACCCATCTCCAACTTTTTCTCGGAATGCAAAATTAACCGTAGATCTCAACCTAGAGAACATATGTTGGTCAATAAATGTCTATCAAGCTAGGTCTGGTCATAGCGTATCACAATCCTAATGCTCGAGATCGACATACAATAGTTATCAAAAGTTATTTCAAAAAGTCAATCTGACTCAATACAATAGTTGAATGATCATGGAAATCGAAACATTTTAACATTTCACATAGTTTCCCAATACTTTGTAAAATCAGATTATAGTGTTTATAAAGCTTTAAAAACATGATAAGTGTAACAACCCAACCCATATGCAATCGAAATATGCAAAATAAAAAAAATATTTTTGTACAGCATAGTGGCGCGGCGCGCCAAAACGGCCTGTCCAACTTTTCCTTTTTTTTGTGAAAAAGATCTTCGACTTCCCGACACATTTAGATCAAACGGTTTTCACAACATATTACAATGGTTAAAACTAACACGTTCCAATAATAAAATAGGTCTTACGAGACCGGGCCCACATCGGCCGTTTTACGACTCTCGTACGAAAATACAAGTTTTCAACCACATGATTTGTAATACAAAATAAAGGCCGAGCATGGCGATTGGGGATACGCTACCCAATCCTAATTAATCCAAAAGCAAGCCTTCTAAAGCAACTACGCGAGCCACTAGTTCCCACGCTTACCCGAGCCACCGCATCCAAGCAAATCTATAAAAAAAAAAATGTAAACAACGAGAGGGTAAGCTAACGTTTAGTGAGTGAAAACATACTACATACATATATATGCATAAAATGGACACGCCACATAATTAAACAAATACCGCATACCGGAGCATCCAAGCATAAAGGCAAGCTAATCTAAGCATATCGTACGATCACTAAGCAACAAGCTAAATATGCACCAACAACATAAGTTCACCAACGACGATGTAAACAACACCAAGAAACTACACCCGAAGGGTTAGCTACATCACGACAATATAACAATATATATATATATATATATATATATATATATATATATATATATATATATATATATATATATATAAAACAATATATAAACATCCGAGGTTAACTCCTAAATCAAATACCGAGACCGACAACCAAAATGCACAACCGTGCCAATTGAACCTATACACAAGCCCATCAAAACCACCTATATGTGAAGTGAGCTCTATAGCCGAGAATCACTTCACCCGACCCGCACCCATCCTACACATACATATGCACATAGGATATTAACACTCACCTTGTCGCCTTGAAGAATGCTACCGAATAATCCGCAATCACCGATGGAATGTACCTATTCCATTTATCACATAACAAGTAACACAATTAGGGTGGATATACAAATCAACCCAAATTGACAACTAGTGCAATTTCGACCCAAATGCACTTCCAAGCACCAATCGCGCCCAAATTAACCAATAATCACTAACACAAGAGAGAATGGCCCTAATACGCCAATTAAACCCAATCATAGGTGTTAAACACCTATCTTGCCCATAATGACACTTAAACCCTAATTTTGACCCAAAGGAGTCAACATCGCGCCATTAGCGAGTTTTGACACCAAAACATATTTAACTCGGTTTTTTACTTCAACTTAATCCATTTTAAGTTTATAAACCTTATTAAATCGACAATTGGGTCATAATCATCACCAAACCCTAATTTTGACTCTAGTCAAAATTAGTCAACTCAAATTCACCTAAAGTGGTTCCAACACTTCCATAATCACTAAACCTAGTGATTAAACTCAAGATTAAAGCCTAATCAAGGCCAAATCGTCAACCAACCCAAAACCAGCCAAGTGACAAGAATAACTAGTCACCATAAACCCATTTCATCATCTAAGAGGTTTTCACTACCAATCAAACTCAAACCCTAACTTGAATATCAAATCTAACAAATGTAATTTGGAGTTTGAACTTACCAATACCACCAAAATGATGCCGTTGACGAGTAGAACAACTTTAAAACCCGAGCTTTGGTGAGAATCCAACTCCTTCGTCTCCAAATCAAGCTCTCTCTCACTAAAAGTGGGTTTCTCTCACTAGGGTTTGAAGAGAGTGTTTGTGTGGGTGAAATGTGATCCACAATGATCAATGGATCAGTTTTGATGACCCCAAACCGACCCCTAGTGAAAAGACCAAAGTACCCCTCATTTAAACCTTTTAAAAAGGCTGAAAATTGCATCAGACGGGATTGGAGCGCCGCTCTATAAGGTGGAGCGCCGCTCCAACCTTCAGGTCAGTTTTCAGTAACTTGTTTTAGCCATAACTTTTTGACCGTAGCTCCGTTTTTGATGAATTAAATATCGTTGGAAACGTAATAAGATTTTCTTTCCAATGGTAAGGCTTTGAAACATCAACTTAAACTTTATTTGGGGTTGAAAAGATACGTACACACCTTGTCGCTTCAGACAACGTCCAGTTTCCTTCGACGTTCGAGCAAGCAACACGTACGTGCTTCGTATACTTCATACACGCATCGTACACCATAAATACATTATGTACAATAAATATTTGGGTCTTACAACTCTCCCCCACTTAAACTCGATCACGTCCTCATGATCTTCTCCATTTAACCAATCCGGTCCTACTCAATGGTCCTCAATCATAAGTCCCAATCCGAACCTTCCTAGACAATTCTTCCCAATGAATCACCTTTAACAACTAAAATCGTCACCCGCGATTCATCAAAACCACAATCCTAGCACTAAAACCTGATCAAGTCCCCATATCGGGAAAAACTCAACCCATCTCGTACCGAGATATCAATTCCTTAGCGTACCTTTACCAAGGACAACGCTAAAAACGACCAAGTCTCAACCTAAAGTCAACAATTCGAACATTGAAGATCGAACCACAAAAATCCTTACAGATTACACTTAACACTAAACATCCTTTGTAGCGCGCAATACAACTAATACGCCACTATCCTAACATCATAAGCAACGGCTAAGACCAAAAGCGTCCAAAACGACTATCGCAACGCTAAACCCAAGGTGCACAAAAATCGACTATTGTTACACCCGTAACAACATGTGAGCGAAACACGGCTATCGCCTCACTAATCCCACGATATGGTCCCCACGACCCCACCATCGGCGTATAAAACCACCGTTAGTTCACACAACGTGTTCCTTACGATCCCACCATTGGCGTATAAAACAACCAATAGATCACACATCCAACAACATGAAGGCTGGTAGAAAACTACACGCAACCCACTTCCCAAATCTCAACACCGGATGAAGTCAGCGGACCCCGTCAATGGTCATGCTTCACCGATATAACACTACACCCATGATGAAGTCAGCGGACCCCGAAGGTCATGCTTCACCAATCAACGATCTCATGATGAAGTCAGCGAACCCCGAAGGTCATGCTCCACCAATCAACGATCCCATGATGAAGTCAGCGGACCCCGAAGGTCATGCTTCACCAATCAACGATCTCATGATGAAGTCAGAGGACCATGAAGGTCATGCTCCACCAATCCACAATCCCATGATGAAGTCAGTGGACCCCGAAGGTCATGCTTCACCAACCAATGATCTCATGATGAAGTCAGAGGACCCCGAAGGTCATGCTCCACCAATCAACGATCCCATAATGAAGTCAGCGGACCCCAAAGGTCATGCTTCACCAATCAACGATCTCATGATGAAGTCAGAGGACCCCGAAGGTCATGCTCCACCAATCCACGATCCCATGATGAAGTCAGCGGACCCGTAAGGTCATGCTTCACCAATCAATGATCTCATGATGAAGTCAGAGGACCCCGAAGGTCATGCTCCACCAATCCACGATCCCATGATGAAGTCAGCGGACCCCGAAGGTCATGCTTCACCAATCAATGATCTCATGATGAAGTCAGAGGACCCCGAAGGTCATGCTCCACCAATCCACGATCCCATGATGAAGTCAGCGGACCTCGAAGGTCATGCTTCACCAATCAATGATCTCATGATGAAGTCAGAGGACCCCGAAGGTCATGCTCCACCAGTCAACGATCCCTTTTGGCCTCGAACAACGAGTAGCGTAACATCGCGCTCTGCTACGCCATAGTGAATCCTAACGGATACCACTAACCATTCACACAATCGAGCAAGAACCGCCTATATCAAACATAGGCATAAAACAATAATTCTCTAAAAGAGGATCCGATACGCGCATCCCTTAACCGAGGGATTTCACCTTGCTCACCATACCCGTCCATTATCTCTCAACGAGATTTACCACATTACTACCTTGGTGATATTTCAAGTCCAAAATCATAAGTACAATTTAACCGAAATTGTACCCTACCACAAATTGACCAAATCTAGGTCCCGATACAAATTTCGGATCTACCAAAAGCATTGTCCGAAATCTCACACTAAAACCTCCTCGTGCGGGAGTGTAACTCCCCCACTTGGAACTACGTTCCATAACCGCATCTCGTACACCCGCACAATGCTACCAAAGGTAGACTTTACCAATAACTGGGTTCACACGTCCCATCACCACGTCTTGCTTCAACTTTGAGTATACCAAGGATCCTAACCTATCCTTAAACACTTCGAACAAAAAGTGTACCACAAATTACACGAACTATACACTCGCAATCATCCAATTGCTTTAGTTTTGTCGAATTTCACCCGATCGCTCATGTACCTAAGGGTTTCACTTCGGTACCCTAAGTACAATGTAACCGCAACATAATCGGAGTCGAACACCACGCTAGTAGGTATAAAAAGGCACCTAATGTCGCGTCACGTAGACTCCTTTACCAACATACATCGAGATCAACACTCGATTTCAAGAATTTCAATCCACCCGACGAACCTCATAGTTCATCAACTTCAACAAGAAAGCAAACACGCGCTTAACGACCGAACACCAAAACCCATTTCCATGGTTTGGTAGAAACATTTCCCAAATACTAAGGGATGCTCGGTTGCACCAAGTCTTACGCCCTTCGCCCGACAATCCAACGTCACTATAGGGTACTTCCATTAGGAACGTCACCCATATCAATAACATGCACAACACAATTGAGACCTTAAGGGTCTCACTCGAACGAGCTTAACGACCCGATACCAACCAAAATGCCTAAGCACCCAAGGATTCGCACCATAGGGTCAAGGCACAACACACCACATATACACTCTACTGAGAGCAAACCGGAACCATAAACGTAAACCGCCCGCTCGCTACGAATTATCTCCAACGGAGAATAAAGTTTAGCTAAGACTTACGCACATACCGCATGTTATTACAAACGAACAACATATAATTTCGTACTAAAAGTACCTGATGTAGCGCTGCTGGGCTTCCGTGCTCCACTTCCCATCATGTATTCGCGCTCTAACCTCCTAACCCGATCGTCATGCGATTCGAAACACTCTGACTTCTGGTGTCCCTTCATCAGGCAAGTGAAACACCTGATTGTTCCTAAAGGCACCACCATACAATCTTGTGCCAAATGACCCCGTTCCCCACACTTAAAGCACGTAAGCTTGTAACCCTTCTTACTCTTCTTCTTTACATTCCCGATGCGTTCAGGCGTACTTCGTGCCCTCTTACCATGAGCACCATGTAATCCTAACCTTGCAAGTACATCTTCATCATCACTACCTCGAGGTTTGGAAAACCACTTTTCAAACTCTTCCTTTACAACTTAAGTCACTTGGTCTCGGACCATTTCCGTCATTTGTCCTTCGACCAACTCCTTGGTTACTTCCCTAACTTTGCCGGTGAAAACCGAGACATATTGTAGTGACCCGAACTTTTCCATGTTTATATATATTAATTGAGATTGATATTTACATGATTAAATGTTTCCAACATGTTAAGCAATCAAACTTGTTAAGACTTGATTAATTGAAATATGTTTCATATAGACAATTGACCACCCAAGTTGACCGGTGATTCACGAACGTTAAAACTTGTAAAAACTATATGATGACATATATATGGATATATATATAGTTAACATGATACTATGATAAGTAAACATATCATTAAGTATATTAACAATGAACTACATATGTAAAAACAAGACTACTAACTTAATGTTTTTTAAACGAGACATATATGTAACGATTATCGTTGTAAAGACATTTAATGTATATATATCATATTAAGAGATATTCATACATGATAATATCATGATAATATAATAATTTAAAATCTCATTTGATATTATAAACATTGGGTTAACAACATTTAACAAGATCGTTAACCTAAAGGTTTCAAAACAACACTTACATGTAACGACTAACGATGACTTAACGACTCAGTTAAAATGTATATACATGTAGTGTTTTAATATGTATTTATACACTTTTGAAAGACTTCAATACACTTATCAAAATACTTCTACTTAACAAAAATACTTACAATTACATCCTCGTTCAGTTTCATCAACAATTCTACTCGTATGCACCCGTATTCGTACTCGTACAATACACAGCTTTTATATGTATGTACTATTGGTATATACACTCCAATGATCAGCTCTTAGCAGCCCATGTGAGTCACCTAACACATGTGGGAACCATCATTTGGCAACTAGCATGAAATATCTCATAAAATTACAAAAATATGAGTAATCATTCATGACTTATTTACATGAAAACAAAATTACATATCCTTTATATCTAATCCATACACCAACGACCAAAAACACCTACAAACACTTTCATTCTTCAATTTTCTTCATCTAATTGATCTCTCTCAAGTTCTATCTTCAAGTTCTAAGTGTTCTTCATAAATTCCAAAAGTTCTAGTTTCATAAAATCAAGAATACTTTCAAGTTTGCTAGCTCACTTCCAATCTTGTAAGGTGATCATCCAACCTCAAGAAATCTTTGTTTCTTACAGTAGGTTATCATTCTAATACAAGGTAATAATCATATTCAAACTTTGGTTCAATTTCTATAACTATAACAATCTTATTTCAAGTGATGATCTTACTTGAACTTGTTTTCATGTCATGATTCTGCTTCAAGAACTTCGAGCCATCCAAGGATCCATTGAAGCTAGATCCATTTTTCTCTTTTCCAGTAGGTTTATCCAAGGAACTTAAGGTAGTAATGATGTTCATAAAATCATTCGATTCATACATATAAAGCTATCTTATTCGAAGGTTTAAACTTGTAATCACTAGAACATAGTTTAGTTAATTCTAAACTTGTTCGCAAACAAAAGTTAATCCTTCTAACTTGACTTTTAAAATCAACTAAACACATGTTCTATATCTATATGATATGCTAACTTAATGATTTAAAACCTGGAAACACGAAAAACACCGTAAAACCGGATTTACGCCGTCGTAGTAACACCGTGGGCTGTTTTGGGTTAGTTAATTAAAAACTATGATAAACTTTGATTTTAAAGTTGTTATTCTGATAAAATGATTTTTATTATGAACATGAAACTATATCCAAAAATTATGATTAAACTCAAACTGGAAGTATGTTTTCTAAAATGGTCATCTAGACGTCGTTCTTTCGACTGAAATGACTACCTTTACAAAAACGACTTGTAACTTATTTTTCCGACTATAAACCTATACTTTTCTGTTTAGATTCATAAAATAGAGTTCAATATGAAACCATAGCAATTTGATTCACTCAAAACGGATTTAAAATGAAGAAGTTATGGGTAAAACAAGATTGGATAATTTTTCTCATTTTAGCTACGTGAAAATTGGTAACAAATCTATTCCAACCATAACTTAATCAACTTGTATTGTATATTATGTAATCTTGAGATACCATAGACACGTATACAATGTTTCGACCTATCATGTCGACACATCTATATATATTTCGGAACAACCATAGACACTCTATATGTGAATGTTGGAGTTAGCTATACAGGGTTGAGGTTGATTCCAAAATATATATAGTTTGAGTTGTGATCAATACTGAGATACGTATACACTGGGTCGTGGATTGATTCAAGATAATATTTATCGATTTATTTCTGTACATCTAACTGTGGACAACTAGTTGTAGGTTACTAACGAGGACAGCTGACTTAATAAACTTAAAACATCAAAATATATTAAAAGTGTTGTAAATATATTTTGAACATACTTTGATATATATGTATATATTGTTATAGGTTCGTGAATCAACCAGTGGCCAAGTCTTACTTCCCGACGAAGTAAAAATCTGTGAAAGTGAGTTATAGTCCCACTTTTAAAATCTAATATTTTTGGGATGAGAATACATGCAGGTTTTATAAATGATTTACAAAATAGACACAAGTACGTGAAACTACATTCTATGGTTGAATTATCGAAATCGAATATGCCCCTTTTTATTAAGTCTGGTAATCTAAGAATTAGGGAACAGACACCTTAATTGACGCGAATCCTAAAGATAGATCTATTGAGCCTAACAAACCCCATCCAAAGTACCGGATGCTTTAGTACTTCGAAATTTATATCATATCCGAAGGGTGTCCCGGAATGATGGGGATATTCTTATATATATGCATCTTGTTAATGTCGGTTACCAGGTATTCACCATATGAATGATTTTTATCTCTATGTATGGGATGTGTATTGAAATATGAAATCTTGTGGTCTATTGTTACGATTTGATATATATAGGTTAAACCTATAACTCACCAACATTTTTGTTGACGTTTAAAGCATGTTTAATCTCAGGTGAATACTAAGAGCTTCCGCTGTTGCATACTAAAATAAGGACAAGATTTGGAGTCCATGTTTGTATGATATTGTGTAAAAACTGCATTCAAGAAACTGATTTCGATGTAACATATTTGTATTGTAAACCATTATGTAATGGTCGTGTGTAAACAGGATATTTTAGATTATCATTATTTGATAATCTACGTAAAGCTTTTTAAACCTTTATTTATGAAATAAAGGTTATGGTTTGTTTTAAAAATGAATGCAGTCTTTGAAAAACATCTCATATAGAGGTCAAAACCTCGCAACGAAATCAATTAATATGGAACGTTTTTAATCAATAAGAACGGGACATTTCAGTTGGTATCCGAGCGTTGGTCTTAGAGAACCAGAATTTTGCATTAGTGTGTCTTATCGAGTTCGTTAGGATGCATTAGTGAGTCTGGACTTCGACCGTGTTTACTTGAAAAATGATTGCTTAACAAATTTTGTTGGAAACTATATATTTTTAACATGTGAATATTATGTGATATATTAATCTCTTAACGCGTTTGATATTATGTGATAGATGTCTACCTCTAGAACAAGTCCCATTGACTCACCTAATAATAATGAAGAGTCAAATGTAAATTGGAATGATTCGTGGACTGATTCACAAGTTCCCGAAGAGGAACCGGAAGAAGAGTCGGAACCGGAAGAAGAATCGGAACCGGAAGAAGAATCGGAACCGGATGAAGAAATAGAACCGGTGGGGGAAATAATAAAACGGTTAAGTAAAAGAAAATCCTCAACCAACCGACCAAGGTTAATTATGGTCAATGGTGTTTCCGCCAAGGAAGCAAAATATTGGGAGGATTACCAATTCTCCGATGAATCGGATTCCGACGAGAATTCCGATGATGTTATAGAAATTACCCCAACTGAATTTAAAAAGGCAAAAGAAAATAATAAGGGAAAGGGCATAAAAATAGAGAAATCTAATTCCAACCCCGATGAACTTTATATGTATCGTCAACGCCCGAAGTCCTTAAGTTGTAACAATGACCCGGGAACCTCTAAACCACCAGGTTTTTCTAAACCAATGTGGACAACGATGGCTCGTATTAGGGGAACATCATATATCCCTAGAAACTTGGCAAAACGAACCAAAACCGAAGAAGAAGAAACGAGCGAGTCGGAATAAGATAGTTGTATTCGTGTGGTGTAATATATGTAATATAGTGTTCTTATGCTTTATGATATATGTAAAAATTGCTTGTATTAATAAGTATTTTTTTATGAATCTAACTCTTGTCTATTTTACAGTTTAAAAACACAAAATGGATAGACAACCCAATATTTTAAGAGACCTACCCGGAGACATGATTGATGAAATCTTGTCTAGAGTCGGCCAGAATTCCTCGGCACAACTATTTAAGGCGAGATCAGTTTGTAAGACATTCGAAGAACGTTCCAAGAATGTCTTGGTTTATAAGAGACTTTCGTTTGAAAGATGGGGGATATCACATTGGGAAACCCATAAGTTACGATGTGTTTACTTTGACGCATATATTGCGGGGAACCCAAATGCTATTTTACGCAACGGGTTAAGAAATTATTTTGACTCAATATATCCGAATATTGGACTTCGTGATTTAGAAAAAGCGGCTAACATGCAACATAAAGAAGCATGTTATGCTTATGGATTAGTAATGTTCGCTTCTCACCAAAGTGAGAACAAGAACATCGGGCTACAACTATTAAACAAAACGTTTCCACAAGTGACGGAGTCGGTAATTGGGGTAAGAAATGAGGTTTTTAGATTATTACGGGACTGTTGGACATTACGTAACCCTCGTTTCTTTGACGACGTTACAACACGCTGTATTATCAACGGCCATAACGGTTATGTTGCACAAGACCAAGGATGGGAAGTAGTCCTAGTAAAACCAGAATGCATGACTTGTTTCTGGACGTATGAATTACGTGTCTTTATTGCCTTTGCTGAACGACTTGTGTACTAGCTAGAATTATCTTCACAACTATCTTGTATCAAAGTTATTGTGTGCTATATTTCATGCTTTATGTAAAATAAGCGGTATTGTAAGTTTGTAAAATATTGTATAAAAGTTTGAACGCGAAATATTATTATAATCAGTTTTTCATATAGAATTGTAGTAGTTGAATTGTATATTAGCTACTAAGTATGAACTTAACGGGTAGGTACTACCCGAATTTAAACTTATAAAACGCTAATATGAAGAAAAAGCTTTTATAAATGAGTTCATATTATGCTACGAAATACTATTAACTACTCTTAATATTCTGTATAATTAACTTGTTCCATTTGACTATTTTGAAGGAAATGGCACCGACTACTCGACACACCGTGAATATGAATGAAGAGGAATTCCGTACTTTTCTAGCTTCAAACATAGCCGCAGTACAGGCTGCACTACATACCAACAATAACCTTGGATCTAGCAGTACAGGAAATCGTGTAGGATGCACCTACAAAGAATTCACTGCCTGCAAACCTTTGGAATTTGATGGAACCGAAGGACCGATCGGATTGAAACGGTGGACCGAGAAGGTCGAATCGGTGTTTGCCATAAGTAAGTGTACTGAAGAGGACAAAGTGAAGTACGCTACGCATACCTTCACAGGTTCTACGTTAACATGGTGGAATACCTATCTAGAGCAAGTGGGACAAGACGATCCGTACGCACTACCGTGGTCAGCATTCAAGCACTTGATGAACGAGAAGTACCGTCCCAGAACCGAGGTCAATAAGCTCAAGACAGAACTTAGAGGGTTACGAACCCAAGGATTTGATATTACCACGTACGAAAGACGATTCACAAAATTGTGCCTATTGTGTCCGGGAGCATTCGAAGATGAGGAAGAGAAGATCGACGCATTTGTGAAAGGATTACCGGAAAGAATCCAAGAAGATATAAGTTCACACGAGCCCGCCTCCATACAACAGGTATGTAGAATGGCTCACAAACTCGTGAACCAAATTGAAGAAAGAATTAAAGAACAGACTGGTGAAGAGGCCAATGTGAAGCAAGTCAAAAGAAAGTGGGAGGAAAACGGTGATAAGAATCACCAATACAACAACAACAGCAATTACAACAATAATCGCAACAATTATCCCAACAATCGCAACATCAATCGCAACTACAACAAACGGCCCAACAACAACAACAACAACAACAGCAACAGCAACTACAACAATCATCCCAACAACAATAATAACCGCAACAACAACAATCAGAAGCAGCTATGCCAAAGGTGTGAAAAGTATCACTCGGGGTTCTGCACCAAATTTTGCAACAAGTGTAAAAGAAATGGTCATAGCGCGGCGAAGTGTGAGGTCTACGGACCAGGGGTTAATAGAACGAAAGGAACAAATGGTGTCGGAACGAGTAATGGCGGAGCAAGTAGTGTCGGAGCAAGTTATGCCAATGTAGTTTGTTATAAATGTGGAAAACCGGGCCACATTATTAGAAATTGCCCGAACCAGGAGAACACGAATGGACAAGGCCGCGGAAGAGTTTTCAATATTAATGCGGCAGAGGCACAGGAAGACCCGGAGCTTGTTACGGGTACGTTTCTTATTGACAATAAATCTGCTTACGTTTTATTTGATTCGGGTGCGGATAGAAGCTATATGAGTAGAGATTTTTGTGCTAAATTAAGTTGTCCATTGACGCCTTTGGATAGTAAATTTTTACTCGAATTAGCAAATGGTAAATTAATTTCAGCAGATAATATATGTCGGAATCGAGAAATTAAACTGGTTAGCGAAACATTTAAGATTGATTTGATACCAATAGAGTTAGGGAGTTTTGATGTGATAATCGGTATGGACTGGTTGAAAGAAGTGAAAGCGGAGATCGTTTGTTACAAAAATGCAATTCGCATTATACGAGAAAAAGGAAAACCCTTAATGGTGTACGGAGAAAAGGGCAACACGAAGCTACATCTTATTAGTAATTTGAAGGCACAAAAACTAATAAGAAAAGGTTGCTATGCTGTTCTAGCACACGTCGAGAAAGTACAAACTGAAGAAAAGAGCATCAATGATGTTCCCGTCGCAAAAGAATTTCCTGATGTATTTCCGAAAGAATTACCGGGATTACCCCCACATCGATCCGTTGAATTTCAAATAGATCTTGTACCAGGAGCTGCACCAATAGCTCGTGCTCCTTACAGACTCGCACCCAGTGAGATGAAAGAACTGCAAAGCCAATTACAAGAACTTTTAGAGCGTGGTTTCATTCGACCAAGCACATCACCGTGGGGAGCTCCTATTTTGTTTGTCAAGAAGAAAGATGGTACATTCAGGTTGTGTATCGACTACCGAGAGTTGAACAAACTTACCATCAAGAACCGCTACCCACTACCGAGAATCGACGACTTATTTGATCAACTACAAGGCTCGTCTGTTTATTCAAAGATTGACTTACGTTCCGGGTATCATCAAATGCGGGTGAAAGAAGATGATATTCCAAAGACTGCTTTCAGAACACGTTACGGTCATTACGAGTTTATGGTCATGCCGTTTGGTTTAACTAATGCACCAGCTGTGTTCATGGACCTTATGAACCGAGTGTGTGGACCATACCTTGACAAGTTTGTCATTGTTTTCATTGATGACATACTTATTTACTCAAAGAATGACCAAGAACACGGTGAACATTTGAGAAAGGTGTTAGAAGTATTGAGGAAGGAAGAATTGTACGCTAAGTTTTCAAAGTGTGCATTTTGGTTGGAAGAAGTTCAATTCCTCGGTCACATAGTGAACAAAGAAGGTATTAAGGTGGATCCGGCAAAGATAGAAACTGTTGAAAAGTGGGAAACCTCGAAAACTCCGAAACACATACGCCAGTTTTTAGGACTAGCTGGTTACTACAGAAGGTTCATCCAAGACTTTTCCAGAATAGCAAAACCCTTGACTGCATTAACGCATAAAGGGAAGAAATTTGAATGGAAGGATGAACAAGAGAAAGCGTTTCAGTTATTGAAGAAAAAGCTAACTACGGCACCTATATTGTCATTGCCTGAAGGGAATGATGATTTTGTGATTTATTGTGATGCATCAAAGCAAGGTCTCGGTTGTGTATTAATGCAACGAACGAAGGTGATTGCTTATGCCTCTAGACAATTGAAGATTCACGAACAAAATTATACGACGCATGATTTGGAATTAGGCGCGGTTGTTTTTGCATTAAAGACTTGGAGGCACTACTTATATGGGGTCAAAAGTATTATATATACCGACCACAAAAGTCTTCAACACATATTTAATCAGAAACAACTGAATATGAGGCAGCGTAGGTGGATTGAATTGTTGAATGATTACGACTTTGAGATTCGTTACCACCCGGGGAAGGCAAATGTGGTAGCCGATGCCTTGAGCAGGAAGGATAGAGAACCCATTCGAGTAAAATCTATGAATATAATGATTCATAATAACCTTACTACTCAAATAAAGGAGGCGCAACAAGGAGTTTTAAAAGAGGGAAATTTAAAGGATGAAATACCCAAAGGATCGGAGAAGCATCTTAATATTCGGGAAGACGGAACCCGGTATAGGGCTGAAAGGATTTGGGTACCAAAATTTGGAGATATGAGAGAAATGGTACTTAGAGAAGCTCATAAAACCAGATACTCAATACATCCTGGAACGGGGAAGATGTACAAGGATCTCAAGAAACATTTTTGGTGGCCGGGTATGAAAGCCGATGTTGCTAAATACGTAGGAGAATGTTTGACGTGTTCTAAGGTCAAAGCTAAGCATCAGAAACCATCAGGTCTACTTCAACAACCCGAAATCCCGGAATGGAAATGGGAAAACATTACCATGGATTTCATCACTAAATTGCCAAGGACTGCAAGTGGTTTTGATACTATTTGGGTAATAGTTGACCGTCTCACCAAATCAGCACACTTCTTGCCAATAAGAGAAGATGACAAGATGGAGAAGTTAGCACGACTGTATTTGAAGGAAGTCATCTCCAGACATGGAATACCAATCTCTATTATCTCTGATAGGGATGACAGATTTATTTCAAGATTCTGGCAAACATTACAGCAAGCATTAGGAACTCGTCTAGACATGAGTACTGCCTATCATCCGCAAAACTGATGGGCAGAGTGAAAGGACGATACAAACGCTTGAAGACATGCTACGAGCATGTGTTATTGATTTCGGAAACAGTTGGGATCGACATCTACCGTTAGCAGAATTTTCCTACAACAACAGCTACCATTCAAGCATTGAGATGGCGCCGTTTGAAGCACTTTATGGTAGAAAGTGCAGGTCTCCGATTTTTTGGAGTGAAGTGGGGGATAGACAGATTACGGGTCCGGAGATTATACAAGAAACTACCGAGAAGATCATCCAAATTCAACAACGGTTGAAAACCGCCCAAAGTCGACAAAAGAGCTACGCTGACATTAAAAGAAAAGATATAGAATTTGAAATTGGAGAGATGGTCATGCTTAAAGTTGCACCTTGGAAAGGCGTTGTTCGATTTGGTAAACGAGGGAAATTAAATCCAAGGTATATTGGACCATTCAAGATTATTGATCGTATCGGACCAGTAGTTTACCGACTAGAGTTACCTCAACAACTCGCGGCTGTACATAACACTTTCCACGTCTCGAATTTAAAGAAATGTTTTGCTAAAGAAGATCTCACTATTCCGTTAGATGAAATCCAAATCAACGAAAAACTTCAATTCATCGAAGAACCCGTCGAAATAATGGATCGTGAGGTTAAAAGACTTAAACAAAACAAGATACCAATTGTTAAGGTTCGATGGAATGCTCGTAGAGGACCCGAGTTCACCTGGGAGCGTGAAGATCAGATGAAGAAGAAATACCCGCATCTATTTCCAGAAGATTCGTCAACACCTTCAACAGCTTAAAATTTCGGGACGAAATTTATTTAACGGGTAGGTACTGTAGTGACCCGAACTTTTCCATGTTTATATATATTAATTGAGATTGATATTTACATGATTAAATGTTTCCAACATGTTAAGCAATCAAACTTGTTAAGACTTGATTAATTGAAATATGTTTCATATAGACAATTGACCACCCAAGTTGACCGGTGATTCACGAACGTTAAAACTTGTAAAAACTATATGATGACATATATATGGATATATATATAGTTAACATGATACTATGATAAGTAAACATATCATTAAGTATATTAACAATGAACTACATATGTAAAAACAAGACTACTAACTTAATGATTTTTAAACGAGACATATATGTAACGATTATCGTTGTAAAGACATTTAATGTATATATATATCATATTAAGAGATATTCATACATGATAATATCATGATAATATAATAATTTAAAATCTCATTTGATATTATAAACATTGGGTTAACAACATTTAACAAGATCGTTAACCTAAAGGTTTCAAAACAACACTTACATGTAACGACTAACGATGACTTAACGACTCAGTTAAAATGTATATACATGTAGTGTTTTAATATGTATTTATACACTTTTGAAAGACTTCAATACACTTATCAAAATACTTCTACTTAACAAAAATGCTTACAATTACATCCTCGTTCAGTTTCATCAACAATTCTACTCGTATGCACCCGTATTCGTACTCGTACAATACACAGCTTTTAGATGTATGTACTATTGGTATATACACTCCAATGATCAGCTCTTAGCAGCCCATGTGAGTCACCTAATACATGTGGGAACCATCATTTGGCAACTAGCATGAAATATCTCATAAAATTACAAAAATATGAGTAATCATTCATGACTTATTTACATGAAAACAAAATTACATATCCTTTATATCTAATCCATACACCAACGACCAAAAACACCTACAAACACTTTAATTCTTCAATTTTCTTCATCTAATTGATCTCTCTCAAGTTCTATCTTCAAGTTCTAAGTGTTCTTCATAAATTCCTAAAGTTCTAGTTTCATAAAATCAAGAATACTTTCAAGTTTGCTAGCTCACTTCCAATCTTGTAAGGTGATCATCCAACCTCAAGAAATCTTTGTTTCTTACAGTAGGTTATCATTCTAATACAAGGTAATAATCATATTCAAACTTTGGTTCAATTTCTATAACTATAACAATCTTATTTCAAGTGATGATCTTACTTGAACTTGTTTTCGTGTCATGATTCTGCTTCAAGAACTTCGAGCCATCCAAGGATCCATTGAAGCTAGATCCATTTTTCTCTTTTCCAGTAGGTTTATCCAAGGAACTTAAGGTAGTAATGATGTTCATAAAATCATTCGATTCATACATATAAAGCTATCTTATTCGAAGGTTTAAACTTGTAATCACTAGAACATAGTTTAGTTAATTCTAAACTTGTTCGCAAACAAAAGTTAATCCTTCTAACTTGACTTTTAAAATCAACTAAACACATGTTCTATATCTATATGATATGCTAACTTAATGATTTAAAACCTGGAAACACGAAAAACACCGTAAAACCGGATTTACGCCGTCGTAGTAACACCGTGGGCTGTTTTGGGTTAGTTAATTAAAAACTATGATAAACTTTGATTTTAAAGTTGTTATTCTGATAAAATGATTTTTATTATGAACATGAAACTATATCCAAAAATTATGATTAAACTCAAACTGGAAGTATGTTTTCTAAAATGGTCATCTAGACGTCGTTCTTTCGACTGAAATGACTACCTTTACAAAAACGATTTGTAACTTATTTTTCCGACTATAAACCTATACTTTTCTGTTTAGATTCATAAAATAGAGTTCAATATGAAACCATAGCAATTTGATTCACTCAAAACGGATTTAAAATGAAGAAGTCATGGGTAAAACAAGATTGGATAATTTTTCTCATTTTAGCTACGTGAAAATTGGTAACAAATCTATTCCAACCATAACTTAATCAACTTGTATTGTATATTATGTAATCTTGAGATACCATAGACACGTATACAATGTTTCGACCTATCATGTCGACACATCTATATATATTTCGGAACAACCATAGACACTCTATATGTGAATGTTGGAGTTAGCTATACAGGGTTGAGGTTGATTCCAAAATATATATAGTTTGAGTTGTGATCAATACTGAGATACGTATACACTGGGTCGTGGATTGATTCAAGATAATATTTATCGATTTATTTCTGTACATCTAACTGTGGACAACTAGTTGTAGGTTACTAACGAGGACAGCTGACTTAATAAACTTAAAACATCAAAATATATTAAAAGTGTTGTAAATATATTTTGAACATACTTTGATATATATGTATATATTGTTATAGGTTCGTGAATCAACCAGTGGCCAAGTCTTACTTCCCGACGAAGTAAAAATCTGTGAAAGTGAGTTATAGTCCCACTTTTAAAATCTAATATTTTTGGGATGAGAATACATGCAGGTTTTATAAATGATTTACAAAATAGACACAAGTACGTGAAACTACATTCTATGGTTGAATTATCGAAATCGAATATGCCCCTTTTTATTAAGTCTGGTAATCTAAGAATTAGGGAACAGACACCCTAATTGACGCGAATCCTAAAGATAGATCTATTGGGCCTAACAAACCCCATCCAAAGTACCGGATGCTTTAGTACTTCGAAATTTATATCATATCCGAAGGGTGTCCCGGAATGATGGGGATATTCTTATATATATGCATCTTGTTAATGTCGGTTACCAGGTATTCACCATATGAATGATTTTTATCTCTATGTATGGGATGTGTATTGAAATATGAAATCTTGTGGTCTATTGTTACGATTTGATATATATAGGTTAAACCTATAACTCACCAACATTTTTGTTGACGTTTAAATCATGTTTATTCTCAGGTGAATACTAAGAGCTTCCGCTGTTGCATACTAAAATAAGGACAAGATTTGGAGTCCATGTTTGTATGATATTGTGTAAAAACTGCATTCAAGAAACTGATTTCGATGTAACATATTTGTATTGTAAACCATTATGTAATGGTCGTGTGTAAACAGGATATTTTAGATTATCATTATTTGATAATCTACGTAAAGCTTTTTAAACCTTTATTTATGAAATAAAGGTTATGGTTTGTTTTAAAAATGAATGCAGTCTTTGAAAAACGTCTCATATAGAGGTCAAAACCTCGCAACGAAATCAATTAATATGGAACGTTTTTAATCAATAAGAACGGGACATTTCACATATTGTTCAATCACGGCCTCAATCTTTAACGTTAACTCATCCTTCTCTTCGTGAATAGGCTCACTCGTTCCGCATCCATCTTCCGTTTTCATTCTAAGGAATGCAAACGATTAGATCACGAACGTATAAACCACACGCACAACACCGCCCCATCTTGCTAAACACTCATCGTACATCACTTGTTAGACACGATTTGCACCCGTAATACGGTTTGCAAGTCCTTATTACGCATGCACGCCGTATCAACTTGTTAGTACAACGACCGCCTCGCTCGATGGTATAAGCAAACACAAACAAATTCTACGCGATAAAAACACACGCGAGAATTATTATATCAACACAATAATATATTAATAATATCAACATTTCTAATATAAACGTTAGTCCACTTACAAACAAGGCACTAACTATAATCCATTCCGACCCGTAATCCTACAAGTCCCGCAACAAATTAAGCACATACAAAAGTCTAAGTCTAGGCACCTATCTCAAGTCACCTAAATCCCTTAGACCATGCTCTGATACCACTTGTAACAACCCAACCCATATGCAATCGAAATATGCAAAATAAAAAAAAAATATTTTTGTACAGCATAGTGGCGCGGCGCGCCAAAGGCCTGCGCGGCGCACCAAAACGGCCTGTCCAACTTTTCCTTTTTTTTTTTTGTGAAAAAGATCTTCGACTTCCCGACACATTTAGATCAAACGGTTTTCACAACATATTACAATAGTTAAAACTAACACGTTCCAATAATAAAATGGGTCTTACGAGACCGGGCCCACGTCGGCCGTTTTACGACTCTCGTACGAAAATACAAGTTTTCAACCACATGATTTGTAATACAAAATAAAGGCCGTGCATGGCGATTGGGGATACGCTACCCAATCCTAATTAATCCAAAAGCAAGCCTTCTAAAGCAACTACGCGAGCCACTAGTTCCCACGCTTACCCGAGCCACCGCATCCAAGCAAATCTATAAAAAAAAAAATGTAAACAACGAGAGGGTAAGCTAACGCTTAGTGAGTGAAAACATACTACATACTATGCATAAAATGGACACGCCACATAATTAAACAAATACCGCATACCGGAGCATCCAAGCATAAAGGCAAGCTAATCTAAGCATATCGTACGATCACTAAGCAACAAGCTAAATATGCACCAACAACATAAGTTCACCAACGACGATGTAAACAACACCAAGAAACTACACCCGGAGGGTTAGCCACATCACGACAATACAACAATATATATATATATATATATATATATATATATATATATATATATATATATATATATATATTTAAAACAATATATAAACATCCGAGGTTAACTCCTAAACCAAATACCGAGACCGACAACCAAAATGCACAACCGTGCCAATTGAACCTATACACAAGCCCATCAAAACCACCTATATGTGAAGTGAGCTCTATAGCCGAGAATCACTTCACCCGACCCGCACCCATTGTGAATGAATAAATGAAGACCAACAGCGAAAACAGAGTTAAAACGAAGATCGAATGCGTAAAACAGCCCGAAACCACTGAAACAGGTCCAAATGCGGTGCATCTCTCTTAGATGCGGCGCATCTTTACACCAAATAACTCCCGATAGTTTCAGATGCGGAGCATGAAGACTTCTGGGCCAAAATAGCAACAGATGCGGCGCATCTGAGATGGATGCGGCGCATCCGAGCCAGATGCGGCGCATCTGTCCCAGATGCAGTGCATCTGACCCCCTGCTGACAGTCCTGAGTGCAGAATCGAGCTGGAATCTACTAAACGTAAAGAGATGCGGCGCATCCCAAAGAGATGCGGTGCATCTGGTCACTTTCTGGCCAAAATACCTAACTTTTGAGGCTATTTAATGAAGCAAATGGTTACTTACTTGAGAGACCTTCACTACTACGTTCTCCCCCAGTTTTAAGACGATTTTCAAGGTCCAAGGAAGGCTGCAAGTTAATCTCCACTCTTTCAACATCAATATTAAGCTAGGATCATTTATCGCAATTGGTACTATTGTTCTATATCTTTTTAACATGAATTCAACTTGTATTTACTGTTTCATTAGTTCTACTATGATTATGTTAGGCTAAAAGCCTTGTGTGTTTGCTTCAATGTAAGATTTATGGCTTGGGATTGTTCTATACTTTGATGTTATGCTAGTTATACATATGTTTGATTGATTTAATTATCTAGTTCAACCGTAAGAACCATTGTTATGCATGTTTAGATCATTACTTCAATTATATAGATTGCAACCTATTAATGTGAGTTAACTAGGAAAACAATCTATACTTCAATACATCTAGTAATCTACACGATTAGATACATACACTTAAGTGATTTTGTTATGTGTTTAATTCGGTAATTGAATAAGTTCCAAAGCAACATAGTTATGAAATTACCTCAAGTGATTGTTGTAATTAAGGTTTCACGTGAGTTTAACTGGGTTGAATCTAGTTAGTTAATCAATCTAAATCACCATGTTCTTTCAAGAAATCCATTGTTGTAACTATCTTTATATTCTAGTTCAATTATACGAGTTATGACTTGATTTATGTGAATTTATCAAAAGCTATAATTTGTACTTCAACACCTAGTGATCTAGATACCTATATGTGAATATAGGATGGTAATTGGATGATATTTAGGTTTTACAATCATGTAGTTTACTTAGAGTGATCTTAGTAAACTAGGTTTTATGTGAATTTAACCAAGAAAGAATCCTGTTGATTAAACATAGTTCTTAAGTTTATAGATATTGTAAAATTGATATAAACTACTCTATTGTAACTATCGCATAATGGTTTTAATTATAAAAGAACAATCCCTGTCATCTATCAAGCATAGAAGTAAACACCGCATTCTCATTATTGTTATTCATTATATTTATTTACTGTTTCGTTAAACAAAAACACAACTTTAAATATAAACCCCCTTTTTAGAATAATTAATTGTGGTAAAATCATTTAAACAAACTTCTCCCTGTGGATCGAACTGGTCAATTTACTTGCTAGTTACTACATGATCGGGTTTTAGTTGCCTGTATTATGTGTTAATTATTAAGCATATTGTCTACATTTTAAAGGTTACGTCTTGACACATCAACTTTTTGGCGCCGCTGCCGGGGACCGGTTTTGTTAAAAGATTTTAATAAACTTTGAATTATTCGATCCTTTTGTAGGAATTCAATTCCTAAAAAAGTTACTTTTTATTGTAAGCTTGTATTTTTGCAATTGGTTTGTTTGTGGTGTTGTGATTGCAGGATAGGTATTAGTGCATGAATCTACGTTCTTCCAACTCTAATTTAATTCCTTCATATCCTGAACCTGAAAGAGAACTTCACGAACGCTTAAGAGCTCAAGAAGTAGAATCTCTTGCTCAAGGTTTAGAGTCACTTTCGTTAGATTCTAACTCTGAACCAATTGTTCAACCAATCATCGAGCCAGTCATTAAAGAAGAGGAAGAGATGACTGCTACAAATCAAACGATGGATGCTTTGATGAAGGCAACAAGGACAGGACAAGGCCACGCAATTGTTCAACCTACGATGACTGATGGTTTTGAAATAAAGGGGCAATTTATCCACATGGTGACTAATACATGCCAATTCGGTGGGGCCCGAAATGAAGATGCTAACGAGCATCTTCGTAAGTTTGTAAGCATTTGCAAGCTTTTCAAAATCAAAGATGTCTCCGATGAAGTTGCATGTCTAAAAATCTTTCCATGGTCCCTAAAGGATGATGCAAGAGATTGGCTAGACTCATTACCGGAAGGTTATATTGAAAACTGGAATGATATGATGGACAAATTTTTGTCAGAATTCTTCCCCGCTTCGAAAGCAGCAAAATTGCAAAGTGACATAAATCACTTCAAGCAAAAGTCTAATGAGACTCTTTATGAAGCTTGGACCCGATTTAATAAAATGCTTAGGGTATGTCCTCAACACGGGTTGAATACATTCCAAAAAGTCCAAATTTTCTATAAAGGAATCAATGTGGCTACCCGGAAGGATATAGATGTTGCAGCAGGAGGATCAATCATGAAAAAAACGCCCGAAGACGCTCACACGATAATTGCCGATATAGCAGCCCATTCTCATAATTGGCATCAGGAGATGGAATTCTCTAGATCGTCAACAGTTGCTAATGTCGAAAGCAACGATGAAATCGCTGCATTAAAAGTTCAATTGGCAAATCAAGCAAGGCAAATCGAGAAGGTAACCAAAGAAATGCACGCTATCATGGTAGGGTGCGAGTTGTGCCAAGGTCCCCATCTCACGCGAGATTGCGACCAAACGACAATGGAAGAGCAAGCAAATTTCCTAGGTTACATGCGAAAAGGTGAGATGAATTTTGACGACTTTCCGGTGGTTGAAGCAAATAACCGGAAATATCCTCCTGTCAACAGTTATCAAATAGGAGGACCTTCAAGTTCAAACAACAACTACCACGGAGGAAATGCAGGTTAACAAAATAACCGAAATTTCCAGAATCAAAATCAAAGAAATACACCACCGGGTTACAATCATCTAAACAATCGTAATCAACCCCCACGAAATTACCAAAATAATTTCCAACACAATCAACCACAAGCACAACCACAAGCACTTATACAACCACAACCTGAGAAGAAATCCGGTTTAGAAGATCTGTTGAGAGATTTTATGGTTAAACACGAACAAAATGCAGAAATTCAAACTCAGCAAATTCGCAATCAACAAGCTATGATTCAAAACTTAGAAAGGGATGTTGGAAGGATCTCACAGTTACTAGCAGAGAGACCACCTGGTGCTCTCCCCTCAAATACTCAAGTGAATCCTAGTAACAATTAAACAAGGAATGAGCATGTAAATGCTATAACCACTAGAAGCGGTTTAACTACTAACCCGGAGACCCTTAAGTCCCCGGAAGTTCCCTTGTCTCCTTCTGTTTTGCAGGTGCCTGTTGATGTAGATGAGCATGTTGAAAAAGAGCAAGAGAAAGGTGATCCACCGGAGGTCATATCGAAGAAAAGTGAAGAAACACCAGTGAAGGTGTACAAGGCACCTATTCCATACCCAAAAGTGTTGAAGAAAGACAGACTCGCGAGCCAATATCAGAAATTTGCGAATATGATCAAGCAAATCAGCATTAACATGCCACACGCGGAGGTTCTTAAGGGTATGCCCCATTACGGGAAGTTTTTGAAAGATCTCATATCCTCGAAAGGAAAATACCAAGAAGTATCTGCCACATTCCTCCATGAGGAGTGTTCGGCCATCTTGAAAAAGCAAAGTGTACCTCCAAAATTGGGAGATCCGGGTAGTTTTATCATACCATGTATGATGGGTGATTCGGTAGTGTATGATGCGCTAGTCGACCTAGGTGCAAGTGTTAACCTAATGCCTTACTCGTTATACTTGAAACTTGATTTAGGAGATTTGAAACCAACCCGGATGGGTATTCGATTAGCAAACCAATCATTTGATACTCCCATAGGTATAGCCGAGGATATTCTTGTAAAAGTTGGCTCACTTGTCTTTCCCGTCGACTTTGTTATTCTAGAAATGCAAGAGGACACAAAAGTTCCTATCATTTTAGGACGTCCTTTCCTTAACACTGCAGATGCTATCATTAATGTCCAAAAAGAACAATTAAGTCTAGGTGTGGGAGACGAGAGAATAGTTTGTAATATTGACAAAGCCATGAAAAGACCCACTTCCACCGATGACTCTTGTTTTCAAATTGATGTTATAAACTTTTGTGTTGAGAATGAATTACAGGAGCTACTTGAAATTGATACCTCGGGGTTTGCCCCGGTGAGTGAAAGCGAATATTTCAATATTGATGAGGATTTTGATGAGTTGATGAAAGTGGTCACGGATGATGAGACCATGAAAGAAGAATTTCCTGAGGAAGAAGAATCATTTGAAGATATCGGAAATAAAGATAGATTCCGAATAAAGAATTCCTTGGAAGAACCACCCGTACTAGAGCTTAAGGAGCTACCCAAACACTTGGAGTATGCTTACCTCGAAGGTACATCTCAATTGCCAGTAATTATTGCTTCACATCTTTCCGGTAAAGAGAAGAAAAGGTTAATCTCTGTTTTGAAAACCCATAAAAAGGCTATAGCCTGGAAAACGACCGACATTCCAGGGATAAACCCGTCTTATTGTACACATAAAATTCTCCTTGAAAATGACTTCAAACCAGTAGTACAAAGACAACGCAGGCTAAATCCCAACATGAAAGAGGTTGTTAAAAAGGAGGTAGTCAAGCTTCTTGACGCCGGGTTAATCTACCCCATCTCTGATAGTCCTTGGGTTATCCAGTACAAGTAGTACCTAAAAAGGGGGGTACAACCGTTATTGTAAATGAAAAAGATGAACTCGTTCCAACTAGAACGGTTACCGGCTGGAGAGTCTGTATTGATTACAGGCGTCTCAATGATGCCACTAGAAAAGATCATTTCCCGTTACCTTTTATTGATCAAATGATTGAACGATTAGCGGGGAAAGAATACTATTGCTTTCTAGATGGTTTCTCCGGTTACTTCCAAATTCCAATTGATCCCAACGACCAAGAAAAGACCACATTTACTTGTCCTTTTGGGACCTTTGCCTATCGCCGCATGCCATTTGGTTTATGCAATGCACCCGAAACCTTTCAAAGGTGCATGATGGCAATTTTTGATGATATGGTAGAGGATTGTATGGAAGTCTTCATGGATGACTTTTCTGTGTTTGGAGACTCCTTTGAATCGTGTCTTTTTAACCTTGAACGTATGCTTATCCGCTGTGAGAAAGCAAATTTGGTCCTGAATTGGGAAAAATGCCACTTCATGGTGAAGGAGGGCATTGTACTTGGTCACAAAATATCTCGTGCTGGAATAGAGGTAGATAAATCTAAAATTGAAGTTATCTCTAAGCTACCTATACCGACGAATGTCAAGGCAATTAGAAGCTTTCTTGGTCACGCGGGATTTTATAGGCGATTTATCAAAGATTTCTCTAAAATTGCCCGTCCAATGACAAAACTTCTTGAAAAGGATGCTCCATATGACTTCGATTCCAATTGTGAGAATGCATTCTCCATTCTAAAGTCAAAACTCACACAAGCACCGATTATCGTGTCTCCGGATTGGAGTATGCCTTTTGAGTTAATGTGTGACGCGAGCGACTATGCCTTAGGAGCTGTCTTAGGACAACGACCCGATAATCATTTTCGTCCAATTTATTATGCGAGCAAAACGCTAACGGGAGCTCAAATTAATTACACCACCACGGAAAAAGAGCTCCTAGCGGTTGTTTATGCGTTTGATAAATTTCGGTCATATTTGGTGTTGTCCAAAACCATTGTTTACACGGATCATTCGGCTCTTAGGTACTTATTCTCGAAACTAGATGCAAAACATCGTCTCATACGTTGGGTTCTTCTACTTCAAGAATTTGACATTGAGATACGTGATAAGAAAGGAGCCGAGAATCTAGCCGCCGATCATTTATCCCGACTTGAAAACCCCGAATTAGAACAACTTGATGATACAATCATCAAGGACACATTTCCTGATGAATCTCGAATGAGGGTTGACAAGGAATCTGAAATCCCATGGTTTGCCCATTTTGCATACTATCTTGCTTCAAGCATTCTTCAAAAAGGACTTTCTTATCAACAAAAGAAGAAATTCTTTGCGGATTTGAAGTCCTATTTCTGGGAACATCCCGACCTATTCCGTGTTGGTGCAGATCAAATGATTCGCTGTTGTGTGTACGGAAAAGAGGCTCAATAAATTCTCGAGCATTGCCATCAAGGGCCCACCGGCGGTCATTTCAGACCAAACCACACCGCAAGAAAAATCCTTGACTCGGGCTTTTATTGGCCCACGATCTTTAAAGATGCCCATAATTTTGTTCGGACTTGCAATGCATGCCAACGAACGGGTAACATCACGAAAAAGGATGAGATGCCTCAAAACGGCATCCAAGTTTGTGAAATCTTTGATATTTGGGGAATCGATTTCATGGGACCATTTCCAAGTTCCCATAAGTGCAAATACATCCTAGTAGCCGTTGACTATATATCTAAGTGGGCTGAAGCAAAAGCTTTACCTACGAATGATGCTAGGGTGGTGGTGAACTTCTTGAAAAATCTCTTCTCGCGCTTTGGAATCCCAAAAGCGCTCATATCCGATCGAGGAACTCATTTTGCCAACAACCTTCTTGAAAAGGTGTTGAAGAAGTATGGCGTAACTCATCGTTTCTCTACTCCGTACCACCCGCAAACGAGTGGTCAAGTGGAGAACACAAATCGTGCCTTGAAACGCATACTTGAGAAGACGGTTGATAACAACCCTAAGATTTGGCAACGCAAGTTAGATGATGCGTTGTGGGCCTTTAGGACTGCTTTTAAAACACCAATCGGTACCACACCATTTAGACTTGTATACGGTAAAGCATGCCATCTTCCGGTTGAAGTGGAACATAGAGCGTACTGGGCATTAAAACTTTGTAATTTAGACATGGAAAAGGCTGGTGAAAACCGATTCATGCAATTGCATGAATTGGAAGAGTTGAGGTTAGAAGCGTATGAGAATTCGAGCTCGTATAAGGAGAAAACGAAAAGGTGGCATGATGCCCGATTGAAAGAAGTGAAAGAGTTTAAAACCGGTGATAAGGTTTTGATTTTTAACTCACGGTTTAAATTTTCTCCCGGAAAGTTGAAGTCCCGATGGACGGGACCTTATTTGGTGAAACAAGCATTCCCATCGGGATATGTTGAGTTGTTTGGAAACGGAAATACCTTCAAGGTGAATGGTCATCGCTTGAAACTCTATTTCGATGGAGTGGACACCACGGTTCGAGATGACATCACCCTATTCCCCAACGCTAATTAGCTTGGGACGGAGTCGCGTGAACGACTCGTTAAACTTCACAACATGTATATAGTCCCATTCGTGTACGTATTTTAATAAATTTGAGTGTTTTGAGTGATTTCTAAGTTTTTATACGAACCAAGTTGTTTAGGGACCTTCCGAAATGTTTAAAACGTGAAAAAAAATGTCAAAAGCTGGTGCAACAGGGGCAGATGCGCCGCATCTGTGATGGATGCGCCGCATCTGCAGACAAGAAAAATCCCGTGAAATTTGAATGCGCCGAGAAAGGGTCATGCGCCGCGTTTGGACCATCTGATGCGCCGCATCTGCTTCAGATGCGCCGCATCTGAGCCAGATGCGCCGCATCTGCTACAGATGCGCCGCATCTGTGTCTGTATGTTGGATTCTGCCCAATTTTTTTGCACAAATACGGGAGTTTATCATTTTTTCTCATTTTTTCACCTACTACTCCGAATCCCATCTCATTCTCTCTCAAAATTTCAATCTCTACTCACTAATTGAACCGATTAATCCCATCTTTGAGCATCAAATCCGAATATCAACATGAGAAAGGTAAGATTAATCCTAAACACTTCATGATTCTTGTGTTCTTCAATCTAAAAATCAGATTTAGCTTGTTCTTAGTGTGAGGATGTTTGAATGTTCATGTTTTGGTCATTATATGCTTAAATTGTTGCTATTAATCCTTATTCATGCTCTAATTTCATGATTATTTGCTTCAATCTTTACTTTGGAAATTAGGGTTCTTCATGAATTTAGGGGTTTCGGACTTTTGGCCATTAAATTATTCAATTGAGATATTTTGAAGTTTGATTACTAGTATACATTAACAAAATCGCATGAACCTTTGCTGAATTACACGAATACACAAATTATTGAATTTTAGGGTTCTTGAATTAGGGATTTTGACTTTTGTTAACTAGTAAGTGTTCTAAGTTGAAGTTATGCAAATCATTACTTATGGTAAACACATGTGAACCTTAACTTGGTGTTATTTCGATTTGAAAGTAATTATTATATAAGTTAAGGATTATATGATTAAGCATTTTGATGAAGTTGTTGACTTGAGATGAATTTAATGTTCTAAATGCATGAAAACCATTGATTACATATTGTTTAACATGCTTTTTGATGAATGCCTATGGTTCCATATGTTATGACATTGCAAGTGTTTGGTGAAATGAAGCATGCTATGTATGATTATACTTGTAAAGTGATTTGAATCAATTGGCATACTAGTTCATGTTTGTTAAGAGTGAAAATAGTTCATACCATGTTAAGATATTGGTTAACATAAACATTGAGATTTAATTGGAACTTAACATATCCACATGGTTTTCGCTAGGTACAATATGAAAGATGTTTTGAAATTCTTTAACGCTAATCAACTTGGTTTGTTATTTTGTTTGTTTGGTTTTGTTGTGTTTTTGTAGACTAGAGCATCATCATCAAACCCAAAATCAAAGAAGCAAAAAGCCCCAGCAATTGTAGATGAGGATACAAGTGAAGAAGAACATGCTGCTGAAGAGGAAGAAATGGATATTGACAACCGGCAGTTAAATGTCCGTAGATTAACCACTCCGGATCCATGGATCAATGCAGTTTTGAGGCATCCGGAATACCATGAACGGATGAAGGCACTTCTACACAAAGACGTATATCCGGGGAAATATATCGATTGGACACCATTAGAGGAAGCCGGCGAATATCAAAATTTTCGCAACCTTTTCCGAGTAACGTATCACGACCATCGAATATATGCTTGGGAAAACCTGTTCAGAATGCAAGAAAAAGTGTATCCACTTTTAGTCAAAGAATTTGTTGGTTCACTTAGGGTTGATTACACGTCACCAACATCGGGTACATTTATGAGATTTCGTCTTGGAGGGCAAGACAGGACATTAACACTGCTGCAATTTGTGAAGGCGTTGGATATTTATGAAGGGTTGCCACATCAACTGATGCAAAATTACTTTAATCAATGTATATACTATGTTTCTTCTTTTAATCATTCAGAAGCATGGGTGGACATGAGCAATACCGCATATAGTGCAAGCAAGCAGACTTGTAGCAAGCTACGTACCTACGAGCACCGATGCGTCCAACGATTCATTTCAAGTAACATAAACTGTCGAAAAGACAGTAGTGAAAAAGTCACCAACTTGGATATATGGTACATTCACGCGATAATGGATCACTCCCATGTTCATATCCCACGAATGATTCTCACTTTCCTCCTCGAAGAAAGGAAAAAGATTACACCAATCATGGGCGGCCATTTTGTAACCAGGATTGCCGAACATTTTCGAATCAACACAAGTGGGTTAGAGGAGAAACATATGATTGCCTTTGATAGAGTGAGTTATACAAGGGCAAACATTTTGATGAGGGGGTCGAACGGCCTTCTAACTAGGTATGAGGATCCCGTGAACAGGCAACCAGAACAACCCCAACAGCAACCAGTTCCACAGCTGAATGTTGGAAGTAGTTCGGGTCCGGGAAATGATTGGGAGGCTTACATGGCGCGCCAGTTTTCAGATATTCGACTCCATAGTGATCAAAACACCCAAAAGGTAATTGATCACTACGATGCAGGTAACAGGGAGATGCAATATTTCATTGATGTTGGGAATGATCGAACATGGTATACTCAAGCGGGGCAGCAAAATCAGCTTAATTGGATACATGAACAGACAGTGTCATAGGCTGCAGATCCCGCTAACTATACCCCCTCTCCTTGGCCTGCATACGATCATTGGGTTCGAATGGGTGATCCATATCCTGCGCCTTATCCTCCTCCTCCTAACCCGCCTACTGAAGACACTGCGGTCGTCCCTGCTCAAGGAACTTATCAGGGGTACAACCCCTCAATATTTCAGGACGACGACGCGGGAAATCAAAGCGAAGGTGGAGCTGGCCCAAGTAACTCATTTTGGGGATTTTTCTGAAGATGACGTAATTTTTCCTGATGTGTGACAGGTTTGGTTGATGTTGGTTTATTTCAATAACAAGTTCTTTTCAAGTTTGGTGTGTAATAACTAGATAATATTTTGGATAATTGTGATTTGAATAATTTAGATAATTATAAGTGGGGGTTTTAGTACATGGAGTACACCCCCATTTATTTGTGTGAATCGTATGGTACCTTTGTTTGAATTGCTACAGGTGAGCATTGTGCTATATGCTGCATTTTTACAAAGACTGGCAGTAAGTTCAGCACATACTTAATTGGTGATTGTTTTGTGGTTGCAAGAAGATGATGTTCTTATGCTGGCATTCAGTTCAGCGCCATCATCCTGTGATCTTCGGTTTTAAACCTTGAAAGTAATAAACTCTCTTACACTCTTTGACCCTCTTGAATTTAAATTTTTCTGATTTCATGTAACGAGGACGATACATGAACTCAAGTGTGGGGAGGAAGTTATAAATTCTTTCGGGTTTTTGATTTTAGTTAAAAAGGCTTAAAATGGTGAAATTTTTTTAAACTTTTATCTTCATAAATTCAAATTTTGTTTAAAATTTGTAGATTTTAAAACTAGGTGTATACACCGAAATTATTATCACAAAACAAATTAAGAAACAACCAAATGATTGAGTTTGTCATATAAAAGATATAATCATCATGCTATACCACATTCTGGATGAAATGAAAGTCATCAAGTAATTTGTTGTTCTAACAATCTAATCCAATGCTCATCCATGAAATGATTGTGATGGAAGTCAAGTCTTCCAATATGACACGCTTGCTAACTTATGTTAGAAGTCGTAGTCCAGAACAGCTGTAGGTTGACGAAAAATCTTGAAAAGTCATCTCTATCATCGGCTGGAAATCCACCTCACCTCAGCATCAAACAGGGTTTTTGGTGGTCAGACTTGTCCTAACCATGAGATGGATCTGTCTCGTACAATGGGGGGGCACAGTGCAAATTAGCTTTTAAGACTAATGAATCTAATCCCCAGATGAATGATCTCTGTAAAGATCAACCGCATCTATGTTGACCGCGGTTAACATACATATGCCATAACAAATTGAGGTGTGCAAACTCATGGTTCACCGATGATATTTGGACATGATATAGGTTCTTCTAAAACTTATGCTATTTTATGAACTATATTGTGTAAAACCATTTTTAGGACATCCGGTTTCAAGTTCCATGATACTTCAATCATGGGGGCGAGTAGCTTGCTAAGCGCCGACTGAGGCTTCGGTTTTCAGTTACCCTCAACCGGACTTTGAGGTTAAAACCGGAAAACTTGATTAGTGTAAAAACTAACATGAATAATTTTCAAAACATAAAAGGTTTTTAGCAAAGGTCCTAATTTCCCTAAGGATCCAAATTTTCAAGAAATGTGGACTTTAAAACCCACCTTTCGACTTTGGCGTGATTTCATTTCGCGTGTGTACTCCAAAGGTGCGTGTGTACTCCAAAGGTGTGTGTGTACTCAAAACGCGTGAGTTTGATTCGTGTGTGAAATAAGTGTGAGTGTGTATTTATTGTGACCCGAGTGTGATTTCCATATAGCGTGAGTTATTGTGTTACTAAATAACTTGTGTGTCTTGTGTATTATATCGAGAGAATGTGAGTCCCATTTTTTGTGTTCTCATTTAAATAAATGTGTTTACTGTAGTAAATTTCGATTTCTTGTAAGTCTTGCTTGAGGACAAGCAAGGTTTAAGTGTGGGGATTTTGATAACGCCAAAATTATACATGTTTATTGTCGTTATTTCGATCCAATGTTGTTCCATTTGTATGTAATTGTTATACGTATGTATTGTAATTCATGTACATTTGTAAAAAGTCCATTGTGAATGAATAAATGAAGACCAACAGCGAAAACAGAGTTAAAACGAAGATCGAATGCGTAAAACAGCCCGAAACCACTGAAACAGGTCCAAATGCGGCGCATCTCTCTTAGATGCGGCGCATCTTTACACCAAATAACTCCCGACAGTTTCAGATGCGGAGCATGAAGACTTCTGGGCCAAAATAGCAACAGATGCGGCGCATCTGAGATGGATGCGGCGCATCGAAGCCAGATGCGGCACATCTGTCCCAGATGCGGCGCATCTGACCCCCTGCCGACAGTCCTGAGTGCAGAATCGAGCTGGAATCTACTAAACGTAAAGAGATGCGGCGCATCCCAAAGAGATGCGGCGCATCTGGTCACTTTCTGGCCAAAATACCTAACTTTTGAGGCTATTTAATGAAGCAAATGGTTACTTACTTGAGAGACCTTCACTACTACGTTCTCCCCCAGTTTTAAGACGATTTTCAAGGTCCAAGGAAGGCTGCAAGTTAATCTCCACTCTTTCAACATCAATATTAAGCTAGGATCATTTATCGCAATTGGTACTATTGTTCTATATCTTTTTAACATGAATTCAACTTGTATTTACTGTTTCATTAGTTCTACTATGATTATGTTAGGCTAAAAGCCTTGTGTGTTTGCTTCAATGTAAGATTTATGGCTTGGGATTGTTCTATACTTTGATGTTATGATAGTTATACATATGTTTGATTGATTTAATTATCTAGTTCAACCGTAAGAACCATTGTTATGCATGTTTAGATCATTACTTCAATTATATAGATTGCAACCTATTAATGTGAGTTAACTAGGAAAACAATATATACTTCAATACATCTAGTAATCTAGACGATTAGATACATACACTTAAGTGATTTTGTTATGTGTTTAATTCGGTAATTGAATAAGTTCCAAAGCAACATAGTTATGAAATTACCTCAAGTGATTGTTGTAATTAAGGTTTCACGTGAGTTTAACCGGGTTGAATCTAGTTAGTTAATCAATCTAAATCACCATGTTCTTTCAAGAAATCCATTGTTGTAACTATCTTTATATTCTAGTTCAATTATACGAGTTATGACTTGATTTATGTGAATTTATCAAAGGCTATAATTTGTACTTCAACACCTAGTGATCTAGATACCTATATGTGAATATAGGATGGTAATTGGATGATATTTAGGTTTTACAATCATGTAGTTTACTTAGAGTGATCTTAGTAAACTAGGTTTTATGTGAATTTAACCAAGAAAGAATCCTGTTGATTAAACATAGTTCTTAAGTTTATAGATATTGTGAAATTGATATAAACTACTCTATTGTAACTATCGCATAACGGTTTTAATTATAAAAGAACAATCCCTGTCATCTATCAAGCATAGAAGTAAACACCGCATTCTCATTATTGTTATTCATTATATTTATTTACTGTTTCGTTAAACAAAAACACAACTTTAAATATAAACCCCCTTTTTAGAATAATTAATTGTGGTAAAATCATTTAAACAAACTTCTCCCTGTGGATCAAACTGGTCAATTTACTTGCTAGTTACTACATGATCGGGTTTTAGTTGCCTGTATTATGTGTTAATTATTAAGCATATTGTCTACATTTTAAAGGTTACGTCTTGACACATCAGCTATAGAATAATCCGCAATCACCGATGGAATGTACCTATTCCATTTATCACATAACAAGTAACACAATTAGGGTGGATATACAAATCAACCCAAATTGACAACTAGTGCAATTTCGACCCAAATGCACTTCCAAGCACCAATCGCGTCCAAATTAACCAATAATCACTAACACAAGTGAGAATGGTCCTAATACACCAATTAAACTCAATCATAGGTGTTAAACACCTATCTTGCCCATAATGACACTTAAACCCTAATTTTGACCCAAAGGAGTCAACATCGCGCCATTAGCGAGTTTTGACACCAAAAAATATTTAACTCTGTTTTATACTTCAACTTAATCCATTTTAAGTTTATAAACCTTATTAAATCGACAATTGGGTTATAATCATCACCAAACCCTAATTTTGACTCTAGTCAAAATTAGTCAACTCAAATTTACCTAAAGTGGTTCCAACACTTCCATAATCACTAAATCTAGTGATTAAACTTAAGATTAAAGCCTAATCAAGGCCAAATCGTCAACCAACCCAAAACCCGCCAAGTGACAAGAATAACTAGTCACCATAAACCCATTTCATCATCTAAGAGGGTTTCACTACAAATCAAACTCAAACCCTAACTTGAATATCAAATCTAACAAATGTAATTCGGAGTTTGAACTTACCAATACCACCAAAATGATGCCGTTGATGAGTAGAACAACTTTAAAACCCGAGCTTTGGTGAGAATCCAACTCCTTCTTCTCCAAATCAAGCTCTCTCTCTCTCTCTCTCTCACTAAAAGTGGGTTTCTCTCACTAGGGTTTGAAGAGAGTGTTTGTGTGAGTGAAATGTGATCCACAATGATCAATGGATCAGTTTTGATGACCCCAAACCGAACCCTAGTGAAAAGACCAAAGTACCCCTCATTTAAACCTTTTAAAAAGGCTGAAAATTGCATCAGACGGGATTGGAGCGCCGCTCCATAAGGTGGAGCGCCGCTCCAACCTTCAGGTCAGTTTTCAGTAACTTGTTTTGGCCATAACTTTTTGACCGTAGCTCCGTTTTCGATGAATCAAATATCGTTGGAAACGTAATAAGATTTTCTTTCCAATGGTAAGGCTTTGAAACATCAACTCAAACTTTATTTGGGGTTGAAAAGATACGTACACACCTTATCGCTTCAGACAACGTCCAGTTTCCTTCGACGTTCGAGCAAGCAACACGTACGTGCTTCGTATACTTCATACACGCATCGTACACCATAAATACATTATGTACAATAAATATTTGGGTCTTACAATAAGACAGTCAACTTTGACTATTGTTTAACAAAACGAGATGTGCCTTATATAAGATTTCATTTACTCGGCTGGTAATATTTAAAAATCCATTTTATCAATCTCGTAAACAAGTTGTTTAAATCTTAATTGCAGATTCAAAAGCAAATTTCAATTAACGTCAATCATAATTTTAGTTGATCATATCTTTTAATCCGTTCATCGAAACTATTCGATATCTAAATGAAAAGTTATTGATTTTTCGCCAGCTTTCCAAAAACATGCATATCATATACCTTTTACCAGTAATATATGTATTTAATTTGTGCTTCATTATAAACTGTTTAACGACGAAATTTAGCATACGAGCATGCATAAATATATAAACTCGAGCACTAGACATGGATACACTTATTAATATTTAAAAGATAAGATATGAATGCTCACGTATCAATATTGTGATTCAATATTGCAGAAAAGTACGTAGACGTAACGGAGACGATAAAAACTAGATTGACCTTACGAGCATACCCTCGAACCATACCCATAACCTCCATAGCTATAACCCATAATTTCCTTAGCTCTGCCCCGCTCGTAAAACTCGTTTTTAAATTACCCGAACAACACTCCGTCGTAGTATTTTATGTCTAATACTAATAATAACAATACTACTAATATTATTATCATAAGATTAATAATAATCTTTAATTTAATAATATTAGTAAATAAATAAAATAAATAATACGGAGTAATATAGGATCAGAGGAAGAATGTGCACTCAACTGAACCGAAATCATCGAATTTATAGACTTGAGCCACCAAACACTACCATGCGATTGCATGGTTATTGTGAGGGGATGCCATGCGATCGCATGGCTCCTTTTTCCTGCTCATATGTGTTTGTTTGTTACCTCGTCGACATATTATTATATTTATATATAATATATATAATTTATTTAAATTAATTATATATTATATTATATTCTCGTGTATGGTTAATTTATAAATTTTGTTCCGATAAGTCGTACGTCGTCACTCGACGTATGTCCCGGTTTCGATTTTTCGAACGTCCTTTCGTACACTGAGAAAATTTGTATTTTACATTTCGTGATTCGTACCTTTGACAAAATATAGTCTTAAATTATCCAAAAACTATACCACTAGAATTGTAACTTATACACTTGAGTGTTTTGGTCATTTACTTCTATAAATCGTCGTCTCGTTTTTTGTTAATACATATATAATATCCAATCGTTTTATGACCAAGTTAATATTACATTTTATCATATTATTAAATATATATATTTTCAATATAAACATGTTTTAAAATACACATCGCAGGTTATTCATATATCTAATTCTATCAGTTAATATTCCTTATTATTGTATGTGTCAAAATTATGTTATTTAAACAAAAACATATTAACAATCAATTCTATAATATCTAAAAACGTTTTCACACATTTGAAACACAATTAATTAAATATTATGCAGTTTAGTTTTCCACTAACTTTTATCTAACTTTCATTATTTAACACTTTACCATTTATTCCGAATACCGTTAAAAATGAACGATTTTTCAAATCAACGTGGACCTCACAACAGAGACCCGTAATAATATCATAATCCTTAAGAGACTCAATAATTATCTTTTAATTCAATTGTTTGGCACAATCTTTTAACTTCGTAGCTAAATATATCAATCAGAAAATGAAACCAATAAGGTTAATGCACAGTATCGTTTTCATAACACTTTGTTACGTTTTCAAGTTATAGTATATATATGTATCTATTTACATATAATTGTTCGCGAATCGTTGAGAACAATCGAAGGATATTTGAATAGTTTAAAATTTTGAGATTCATCTTTACAGACTTTGCTTATCGTGTCAGAAATATTAAACCATATCGAGAATTTGGTTCAGAATAAGTCAAAATTTTCCGGGTCATCACAGACTGAAAGGAAAAACAAAACAAGTAGATGTTTTGTTTAATTATTTAATTACTTTGAATAAATAATCAAGAGTTGACTATTTATTTATTTATTTCAATACTTAAGGACCAATATCCATTTGATGTTACTTGAAGTATAGTGTGGATCAATACACAGTGATACTTTCGATCGTAGGTTTCTCTTCATCAAAGTTTTCAAAGAAAGGTTCTCCTCATCAATTTGTGATCTTCAAAGAGAGGTAAAAGTTCTATTCGTCTTTGTAATTTATTATTAACCGTATAATACATATGAATCCGACTTTGTGATTGTTTTAACGCTTCTGTTGTATGTTAGCAATTATTGTATGCTTGTAAAAATGATTATAGTTGACTAGAAGTTATTTTCAAGAAAACCTTAAATCGCCAACGTTTACGCTTACGCTGAGACTAGTGTTGTATGCGAGAACTAAAAAGATTTAGAATATGTTTGAGGTTCATGATTCGAATTTTCTTGTTTTAGATGGAAGGATGACGAGCAACTGAAATTCAAGATAGGTTTTCAGGCAGGTTAACATTCAACAAAGTTGGGGACGTGTATAACGGGCAAGTTAGGAAAAGTCGTTAGTTGGACTAGTCAGTCGAGACTCTGTAGGGACGAATTGGTCAAGTCGGAGATTAGTCCGGGACTAGTGGGACGTTGACCAACATTAACCTTGTCTATAGTTGACTTGTCTTTGACAGATTCTAACCCGAATAAATTCGAATCTAAACTAATAAAAGACCTAGTAAATTGGACTTTTGACGATTTATAGGGCTTTCATGCCAATAGACACAAGAAAAGGTTTACGCATGACCTTGTCGATCTTCTACTAATTACACATCTAAAATGATTTAAAAAGCCTATAAAATTTGGTTGTTTTTCCAACGAGTTTCGTATTCACTACAGGAAAGACCACAATTCTTGACGCCATTTTTGTCTTTTCAAGACGAAATGTCGTCTGGAAGACCTTTCCGGACGACATGTCATCCCCAACATGTCCTCCAGAATGGTTCGTCCCAAAAAGTTTTTCGGGATGAAAAGTTGTTTTTTTCGAACGAACGGTGTCTTTTCGGGACAGACGTTTCGAACGACAAATCGTCCGAAAAGAAACATAATAAAATATTTATTATGTTAAAATTTAATCATAAATAAATTATTAAAATTTTGCGGGTGACTTTTTGGGACAAAATGTCGGTCACAAAAGATAGATATTAAAATATTAAATATTTGATAAGTAATATTATATAGATTATTATTATTATTATTAATTATTAAATACTTTGCGTGACTACCCTTCTGAGACGTCATGTCATCCCGAAAATCCACCGTCGATTTTTTAGCATCATTTAAATTTGCTTTTTACCAGCCGTATTCACAACACGTTTCAAAACACACAATTACACAAACCTGCTGTACGATTACAATATATTTCACAAACACCACAATTACATTAGATAAAAGTTTAAACCATATGTCGTCCGAATGTTCAAACACACAACTACATAAAGTTTAAACATCAAACATAAACTAATTTTATATCAAACAAGCACAACAATCGGATTACCCTTCTTCTTCGTCATCGTCACTTTCCTTATTCTGGTTTAAACTGGGAGTCGGGAACACATTTTGCAAATGGGGCGGGATAATTATATTATTCGCGGCAAAAACATCGACTATCGCAGCCAATAGCTGAGGAGCTAGGTTTGGTTGTTTCTGAGGTGGTCTTCTACTTCGACCCGTTGATGATGAATATGCGGAATTAGTAACCGATACTGGTAACTTTCTGCCCACTCCGCGCTCGTGCCCACGATATCGTTGTTGTGCACCAACGGGTTCTGAGCAGCTCTCTCTCAGACCCTTGGGGGCATCTCTCTTAACCAAAATGGTGTTTACTTTCAATTCCATAAGCAAATTGGATTTTTCCATGGCCACATTTTGTTTGTGAATGGCATCCAAGTGAGGTCGTAGCCATGATACGTTAACATTGGCTGCTTCTGCATCTGACACCTTGCACTCAAGATCTTCCATTTTTCCAGAAACATTATTACTTTGAATTTGCTTCACAACTTCACAAACAACCTCAAGGAAAAATGATCTCACAGAAGCTGATTTGAATAGACACTCAGCTGCAATGTCACCGTGTTTCTTGAAAATAGCTTCAAGAATTGGTGCCACGCTATCCTTCACATAGTAGCCCTCAACACAGCTAATGCCACAGTGAGAAGACAAAGCATCATCAACCCCCATCTGCTTATTAAACATATATTAATTATTATTAATTAATATTAATTTTGATTTACAACAACAACAACAAAACCCAATCCCACATATGTAGGGTATGGGGAGGTAAGATGTGGACAATCCTTCCCATATCCTAGAATTAAGAGAAGTCATTTCTTCACCCAGATTGAAATAGCGCAATAGTAGAGAAAGTTCTCCCTCTCAATGTTCTATGGATAAAGAGATTGCTTCTAAATGGACCTCCGGCCATTAAGTAGGTTGAAAAAAAAATGAGACGCCATTACTTTGTTTTAGAAACCAGCCGAGCCGATCTTCCAAGTGGCAGTCAAGTCACCAATAAATCGACGATTGTTGTTGACTCGATTAATAGAGCCTTTAATTTAATTTAATTTATTTTAAAACATATCAATAATCTAAGTAATTATATGCAGTGTTGTAAAACTCTCGATACTCCCCCATTACTCTGTTTTAGAAACCAGCCGAGCCGAGCCGATCTTCCAAAATTCGAGTAGTTAATTGGTCAAAGTCAGACTTAGTCAGTCAAAATCGGTTAAAGTCGATATTGGTCAACATTGTAATATGAATTTAAATCATAAATTTTAGAGTTTTTGAACATATGAAGTTATGTATATGTTTCTAGACATTTTTTTAGAACGGCAAACACACACCCATATATTTGTCCAAGACGGGACTCAAACTGACAACCTCAAGGTTGATGAGTTACCTCAATACCGCTAAGCCAGAAGCCCTTTGGTTGTTCCAGACAATTATGTTAACGTTTATGTTTTGAATTTTATTATTTAAATGTATAAAAATTCAATCCGATTACTCCCATGTTCCTCCCCGAGTTTCCGGTGTCAACCGAGTACTCATAGCGATTTTTGCAAACTTCATTATATGATAACTGTAAACACGATTACCTCATCTTCACGAACTCGGATTGGTTCCTCCACAGGTGTCACTTTAGTCCCTATTATTGTACTTGAATGACTAGTAGTGGTACTGACCACGATGTCGTCCATGTCATCATTATCGGTACCACTAAGATAACTCTGACTTTCCCTTTTCACAAATAGTTCCCCAACGCTTCTCCGGGCTGGTTCCTTTGTCCTGGTCATTACTTAACCAATCTGCAATCAAACACGGCAACATTATTGTTGGTAAAAGGATACAAATGAACCCATATCATATAACTCATGTAACCACCAAATAGAGAAGAAGACTCATTCAAGGTCATCAAGCGTAAGGCATTTGCATGTCTGCATAAATCAAATGTGACGATTTTGCCCCATATTCTCTCTAAACCCATTAGTGAGACTAGAACGGAACCAAGATTAAGAAATAAGGAAGCCGTGGATTAATTACACATTTGTGTACAATGTACATACATACATTTTACAGATACATATATCAATATTCAGATTCATACATACACAGTTGTATATACATATACATATACATATACACATAGACACATCATCATCACCATTGTGACCTACAATGAAGCTTTCTGTGACCTACAATTATCATTGAATTTATCTAACTTTTCAATAATATCTAATACATTTATTATTATATACTGTAAAACATATAGAGAAAAAGATAAAAATTGCTAGGTGTGGGTAATTAATCTGAGTAAGGGTTTAAACGGGTCCGGGTTGTTGAAAATTTAGTGTAATTGAGGGATTTAATCTACACTTGTAAATGGGTTAGGAGGTACGGAGTGTACACCCATTAAGTGATAGATTACCCGGACCCGAAAGTGGTTTTCCATTATCACAAATTTGAGTGATTACGGAAGTATTATTCCTGCACTAGGTGAAACGTCTCCATCGTGAAACGTCTCCATCGTGGAGTTAGTGAAACGTCTCTATCGTGGAGTTAGTGAAATGTCTCCATCGTGGAGTTAGTGAAACGTCTCTATCGTGGAGTTAGTGAAACGTCTCTATCGTGTGGAGTTAGTGAAATGTCTCCATCGTGGAGTTAGTGAAACGTCTCCATCGTGGAGTTAGTGAAACGTCTCTATCGTGGAGTAGGTGAAACATCTCCATCGTGGAATAATACTTGTTTTTGGGTGCCTATAAATAAGGACTATCCTTCATGAGAAAAAACACACACAAACACCTTAATACTCTTATGCAAAAGAGTTCTTGTTTACTGCCAATAACAAGAACTAATCGCTGTCTTATCTCAAAGTGATATTCGTGTAACCCAGGCAATAAGGGTCGAATAATTACTTTCGGAAAGTGATACCACGATTCAGTGATTTATCCGGCTATCGATTATTTTACCCTACACGAGAATTTAATAAAACCTCCAACAATCGAAAGTAATTATTTGTTATAATCGATGGCGGCTACGATGAAACACATGACGGCGAATTTCTCCAAACTTGATAAGTTTGAGGGAATTGATTTTAGGAGATGGCAAAAGAAGATGCACTTCTTTCTGAGCAGTATGAGTGTGGTGTACGTACTCAGCACACCAATTCCTGAAGATCATAGTGATGATGCCACTGTTGAACAAATTCGGAAAAGGTGCAAGTGGGAGAACGATGACTACATCGCTAGAGGTTTAATCCTCAATGGTATGGCTGATTCCCTTTTTGATATTTACCTAAATGTTGAACCTGCTAAAGAACTATGAGACTGTTTAGAAACCAAGTATATGTCTGAGGATGCTTCTAGTAAAAAGTTCCTTGTGAGTAATTTTAATAATTACAAGATGGTCGATTCTAGACCGGTCTTGGAACAATACAATGAGCTCATTCGTATACTTGGTCAATTCACACAACATAAGATGAACATGAATGAGTCTATTCAAGTCTCAAGCATAATTGATAAACTACCTCCATCTTGGAAAGAATTTAAACATTCTTTGAAACATAAGAAGGAGGAGTTAACTCTTGTTGAGTTGGGTAGTCATCTGCATATTGAGGAATCCCTCAGGTTGCAGGATAATGACAAGCCAAAGAGCAACGAAGTTGCTGGTACGTCTGTTGTCAATATGGTGGAACATAAAAAGTTCACTAGCAATAATGACAAAAAGGGAAAACGTAAACATCAAGGTAATAACAAAGTTGATCCTAATAAGAAGTCTAAATTGACTTGTTGGAAGTGTGGTAAATCTGGACACTTGAAGAGGGATTGCAAGGTTATTTTTGGCACTAACAATGCTAAGGGATCTAGCACAAATGGTTCGGGCAATGGTTCGAACAACCAAGCCCCGAAAGGTCAGAATATATTTAATAATTCAATTGAGAATTATTATGTTTCGTATATATCTGAGATTTGTTTTGTGCAGGATGATGATGTTGCGTGGGGGGTTGACTCTGGAGCTACTATTCATGTATGTAAGGATAGATGTTGGTTCAAGACTTACGAGTCGGTGACTGATGGATCAATTCTTCATATGGGAAATGAGTCAACAGCCTCTATTCATGGACGTGGTCGTGTGGATTTAAGTTTTAGTTCTGGAAAGATTGTTTCTTTGTTTAATGTTTTGCATGTACCACAAATTAGGAAAAATTTGGTTTCAAGTAGTATGTTGAATAATTGTGGTTACAAGCAAGTTATTGAATCTGACAAGCTTGTTCTATCTAAAAATGGTTTATTTGTTGAATTTGGTTATCTGAGTAATGGAATGTTTAGACTAAACATTAAACATGTAAGTGTTGATATTGCTTGTATGTCTACTACTAGCATAAATAATTCTATTCTTTGGCATGCTAGACTAGGACATGTACACTTTAAAAGAATGCAAGATATGTCTAAAGATGGATTAATACCGGCCTTTGACATGAACAATGAAAAGTGTAAAACGTGTATGTTAACAAAGATCACTAAGAAACCATTTCAAAATGTACATCGTGATACTGAAATTTTGGAATTAATACATAGTGATTTATGTGATTTGCATGCTACTCCTACTTTAGGGAACAAGAAATATTTTGTGACTTTTATTGATGATGCTTCTAGGTTTTGCTATGTTTATTTGTTACATACTAAGGATGAAGCATTAGATAAATTTAAAATATTTAAAACTGAAGTAGAATTACAACAAAAGGCTTTGATTAAAAGACTTAGAACAGATAGGGGAGGTGAATACATTGACCAATCGTATTTCCAATCCGTTGGTATTATCCATGAGACCACAGCTCCTTATACTCCACAACAAAATGGTATATCTGAAAGAAAGGATAGGGTCCTTAAGGAAATGGTTAATTCCATGTTATCTTATTCAGGTTTAAGTGAAGGATTTTGGGGGAAAGCTATGTTAACAGCTTGTTATTTGCTTAATAGAGTTCCTAACAAAAGAAACAAGATTACACCTTATGAACTTTGGAATAAAAGGAAACCTAACTTGAATTATCTTCGGGTATGGGGTTGTAGGGCGGTCGTAAGACTACCTGATCCCAAGAAGAAAAGTTTAGGTGAAAGAGGTATAGATTGCATATTTGTTGGATATGTTGAACATTCCAAGGCATATAGGTTCTATGTAATAGAGCCTAATGAGTTTGTCTCAATCAATTCCATGATTGATTCAAGGGATGCAATCTTTGATGAAAATCGATTTTCATCTATACATAGACCAAAGAATATGATTCCAAGTAACAATGGAATCAACAAGGATTGTAATGATGAAGTCTCCGAAAAGGCTGTTGATCAGTCACTTGAGCTTCGAAAAAGTAAAAGAGAAAGGAAACCTAAATCATTTGGACCAGATTTTCAACTATACTTAGTTGAAGATTCCAGGGATGATATTTCTACCCAATATTCGTATTGTTTCAATGTTGATGATGATCCCAAAACATATGATGAAGCAATGAGGTCTCAGGATGTTGCATTCTGGAAAGAGGCAATTAATGATGAGATGGATTCTATCATGGGCAATAACACTTGGGTGTTAGCTGATCTACCTCCTGGTTGCAAACCTTTGGGTTGCAAATGGATCTTCAAAAAGAAGATGAAGGTGGATGGAACTATTGAAAAGTTCAAGGCAAGGTTAGTCATTCAAGGCTTTAGACAAAAGTCTGGAATTGACTATTTTTATACTTATGCTCCCGTGGCGCGTATCACTACCATTAGACTGTTGATTGATTTGGCTACAATTCACAATCTGGTTATTCACCAGATGGATGTGAAGACAGCATTCTTGAATGGTGAATTGGATGAGGAGGTTTATATGAACCAACCTCAAGGCTTTGTCATGCCAGGTAATGAAGGCAAGGTGTGCAAACTTGTGAAGTACTTATATGGTTTGAAACAAGCACCTAAGCAATGGCATCAGAAATTTGATGAAGTGGTTTTATCTAGTGGTTTTAAATTAAACCAAGCAGATAAATGTGTATATAGCAAATTTGATGATTCTGGTAAAGGAATTATAATTTGTCTATATGTTGATGACATGTTAATCTTTGGGACCGACCAAAGTCAGGTTGATTTAACAAAAGAATTTTTGTCATCAAAATTCTCCATGAAAGATATGGGGGAGGCTGACGTTATCCTTGGCATTAGGATCAAACGTGAAAGTAAAGGAATTTCGATTTGTCAATCTCATTATATTGAGAAGGTGTTGAAAAAGTTCAATTGCTTTGAATGTACTCCTGTGAGTACCCATGTTGATCCAAGTGAGAAGCTTATGCCTAATCAAGGTGAAGCTGTATCACAACTTGAGTATTCTCAGGTGATTGGCTGTTTGATGTACGCCATGACTTGTACAAGGCCGGATATTGCTTTTGCTGTGGGAAAACTGAGTAGATATACTAGTAATCCTAGTACTCATCACTGGCAAGCAATTAGGCGGATACTGAAGTACTTGAAGAAAACTATGGACTATAGTTTATCTTATAATGGGTTTCCTTCGGTAATAGAAGGATATTCTGATGCGAGTTGGATAACCAATATTGAAGATCATTCTTCAACGAGTGGTTGGGTGTTCTTGCTTGGGGGAGGTGCTATTTCATGGGCTTCTAAGAAGCAGACATGTATTACCAACTCAACGATGGAATCTGAGTTTGTTACTTTAGCTGCTGCTGGTAAAGAAGCAGAATGGCTTAGAAACTTGATCCATGAGATACCATTATGGCCTAAACCTATAGCACCCATGTCTATCCATTGTGATAGTGCTGCGACATTGGCAAAGGCTTATAGCCAGATGTACAATGGAAAGTCTAGACACTTAGGTGTCAGACATAGCATGATTCGTGAACTCATCATGAATGGGGTGATTTCTATAGTGTTCGTGAGGTCACAACAGAATTTAGCTGATCACTTGACGAAGGGATTGGCAAGAGACTTGGTTGACAAGTCTGCTGTGGGGATGGGTTTAAAGTCCACATAAATTTCTAATTATAAGATACCCAATTCCCTTCCGATGAAAATTAGAAGTTGAATTCAATGCGGAAGGCTTATATTTAGAAATTTGGAGTACATAAATTTTATAGCATCCCAAGGTAAGGTATGTACTCGGACCTGCTGAAAGTGAGGTTGAAGTCTAGCTTCTTAATAGTTCATTTGAAAAAGTGCAAGAGCAGGTGCATGACTGAAGTGAACTACCTATGTGAATGTGAAGTTTTGCCGCTTCAACAAAGCTTGGACTTTTAGTTTTGGATACATTCATGAAAGGATATGGACACATGGCTTGTAAAGTGTCAGGATAGCTTTAGAGTATTTGAAAACTTATGTGTATATTATTTTCAGTTATTCAAATGGGTTAAAGGGTTCAATTCTTAGAACACCCCGATTCTCGAATATTTGGAATGTGTAATGTACTAAGGTGAAAATTCAATCTTCAAGATATTTTCATTTATGCATGAGTTTTTGTTTTAATTTGTTTAATTCTCATGAAACGAATTGCACTAAATTGGGGAGGATTGTTGAAAATTTAGTGTAATTGAGGGATTTAATCTACACTTGTAAATGGGTTAGGAGGTACGGAGTGTACACCCATTAAGTGATAGATTACCCGGACCCGAAAGTGGTTTTCCATTATCACAAATTTGAGTGATTACGGAAGTATTATTCCTGCACTAGGTGAAACGTCTCCATCGTGAAACGTCTCCATCGTGGAGTTAGTGAAACGTCTCCATCGTGGAGTTAGTGAAACGTCTCCATCGTGGAGTTAGTGAAACGTCTCTATCGTGGAGTTAGTGAAACGTCTCCATCGTGGAGTTAGTGAAACGTCTCTATCGTGGAGTAGGTGAAACATCTCCATCGTGGAATAATACTTGGATTTGGGTGCCTATAAATAAGGACTATCCTTCATGAGAAAAAACACACACAAACACCTTAATACTCTTATACAAAAGAGTTCTTGTTTACTGCCAATAACAAGAACTAATCTCTGTCTTATCCCAAAGTGATATTCGTGTAACCCAGGCAATAAGGGTCGAATAATTACTTTCGGAAAGTGATACCACGGTTCAGTGATTTATCCGGCTATCGATTATTTTAACCTACACGAGAATTTAATAAAACCTCCAACAAGGGTTGGGTTTATTTGCATTTACCTTATGCCTATTCTAAAAGATACTTCTATTTGTAGCAAACTTAGATAGCAAAAGCAATATTCATACAATAGGAGAATGTACGCATAACAAATAACAAATACTCATCAAAAGGATGATCTAAATGCGAGCTATTTTACACACTAACCTCGTATTATAATCTGATACATTCATGGATTATATTATATAGCTACACATTTACACACCAAATACATGGAAATATGGAATCAAATAGATATGAATATATTCAGGGTTAGGATCCATACCAGATGTCCTTTGATTAAGTGATGTTGTACGGACTAGGGTTTCGGTAGTGACAGTCGCAATGGACGTACGGTGGTTAGACGGAGGAGGTTAGGTGAAGTGGTAGGCGACGGCAGAGGTTTCTTAAACGGGTGCGTTTTGTTGTCTATCAAATATTTGGTACGAGGATTTTTTTTTTTTTTTTTTTTTTTTTTGACAAAAGTTGAAATATATTGATTATTTTCACAAAAAGTCAAAACTCATAACAACATTATAACATTCGTAACGGTAGGGGGCGTGAGTTGGGGCTGTGAGTTGCTTTTTGATGATTATGACGTGTGAGTTGTTTGAGTGAAGTAGTGGTGGTGTGAGTTTGTAGTGTGGGTTACGAGTATTGTGATGATGTGTTAAAATATAACTGGTTTAAGTATTAAAAAGAGATAAAAATTAGATTTTTAAAATAATAAAAAATAAAAAAAACACCCATGCTCGTCGCCTTCCCCGTCGCCAGGCCACGCAACTCAACCCTGCCCCCCTCCCCTCTCCCTCTCCACGCGCCGATACTCTATCCGGTGGGGCATGGCTGGTTGCCACATCGGCTCCCACGGCGTCGCCCTTGAACCGTTACAAGTCGTCTTACAGAATGAAAGGGCTGTAACCTCTAAAACCCATAGGAAAAAAAAAACAAATGTTACATATACAATGTCATAAAATTAACAGAAGCTAACGACTCAACCAGTACTTGTAACAGTATTTGTAACATCAACGACTTTTGACACTTCTAGAAGAAAATTGAGTCCTTTTGTAAGAATAACCTGAAAGCACAATCAACATAGGGAGTAATTGTTACGGAGTACAGTAATAAATTAACCCTTACATACTAAAAGTGTTGCTTAGATGTGTAGTTTCAGTTTATTCGGATCGTAGTTTTAAGTTTGCGTTCACACTACAATCGGTCCCTCAAATTTGGCTCAGTTAACACAACAACCCCTCAAGTTTACACTTTTCCAGGGGTAAGATGTGTAGTTTCAGTTTATTCGGATCGTAGTTTTGAGTTTGCGTTCATACTACAATCGGTCCCTCAAATTTGGCTCAGTTTACACAACCACCCCTCAAGTTTACACTTTTCGAGGGATAAAAAGTGTAAACATATAATTTTATTAAAATAAAAGAAACTAATTCCCCCCGAATTTATAACGGGCCCTATCTTCTCGCTCGGTGCGAGTTAAATTTTTCCGAGACCACCGTTCAACTCGAAAAAGTCTCACGAACCCAACGGGACTAACTATACGCGAAACGGACACTTTTTAAAAAACGCTTAACACAACGACAGCCCGTATCTTTTTGTTCGCCGCAAGTTAAATTTTTCCGACAGCACTGTTACACTCGAAAAAATTTTATGAACAAAACGAAACTAACTACGTTTGAAACGGACATTTTTTAAAAAAACGCTTAAGACAACGACATCTAAAACGGCGCTTAAGACATGAGCCGTTTTCCCCTCTGTAAATACACAACGCTACGTTAAATATGAATACACAGGCCGAAAGCCCCCGCCGCATCGCGCGGGCCGAATCCGGACTAGTTTTAAATATTTCTAACTTATTTGTATTAAGTGGGATATTTAAAAGGGCAAAATGTCCATAAATGACATTTTTCTTCGATAAATGTTTTACTGTATATCATTTTTTCCCCACAAATGTACATGATTTTAATTAAACGCTGAAAACCGCTCCAATCCAGTTTTTTTTTCTTTCCCCAGTTCGAAATCTAAAGAAATAGTCGTTTTGCTCTTTTTTGAATGTTTTATTGGACTTTTTCGAGTAAGTTTGGACCATTTTAATCCTATAAGTGTAGTATAAATAGATGATATTGGTAGTTGAAAACACACCAACAAACATTCTCAAATATCTCTAAACACTAGTTACTCTAATTCTTGTCTTGCTACTTACCAATCCTACAATGGATCGAACACAATCATAAATTTCCGTTTTCGTTAGAACATCTTCACATACACGTTATACCGTTGTGTTCCCCTGGGTGAAAGAGAAATAGTTGTTTACCAAGCCAAACCGTAGATGTAGTAAGGATTAAACCTATTGCCCGAAACTTCAAAAGCGATAAAATTCGAACTGGTAAAAATTAAATCCGGTAAAATCGGAGAGTCCAGAAAAATATCCGAAAAAGGGTTCAAAACCGTAAAAACCAATTTTACAGGATCCGGTTTTCAAGATTCGAATCCGGTCTGGAACCGGTTTTTGTGCATCACTAACTTAAACTAATAAACGACTTAGCAAATTGGACTTTTCAAGATTTTTGGGCTCTTATGCCAATAGACAGACACAAAATAAGGTTTCTCCCAAGTGATGGGAGACATAATAAAAGGTGTAGACATGACCCTGCCGACCTTCTACTAATTACGTTACACATCTATAATGACTTAAAAGCCTATAAAATAGGTTGTTTTTCCAACGAGTTTCTTACAGTTTCAGATGCCAAGACACGGTCAGTTAGATTCTTTTCAACAAGATGGAGTACTCTTGCGCACCTTTTGGCCTTTTCATATCGTAGTTGTGCAGCAACAAGCTCTGCGCAGCTCTCATTCAGATCCTTGTGGGCAGCTCTCTTAACCAAAATGGTATTTACTTTCAATTCCATAAGCAAATTGGAATTGTCAATGGCCTCCTTTCGTTTGTGAATGGCGTCCAAGTGAGATCGAATCCATGATACGTTAACATTGGCTGCTTCTGCATCTGACACCTTGCACTCAATTTGTTTCATCTTTTCATAAACATCATCATTACTTTGAATTTGCTTCACAACTTCACAAACTACCTCAAGGAAAACTGATCTCACAGAAACTGTTTTGAATACACACTCAGCTGCAATGTCACCGTGTTTCCTGAAAATGGCTTCAAGAATTGGAGCCACGCTATCCTTCACGTAGTAGCCCTGAACACAGCTAATGCCACACTGAGAAGACGAACCATCATCAACCCCCATCTAATCATTAAACATATATTAATTTAATATATTATTATTATATTATTATGATAACTGTAAACACCGTTACCTCATCTTTAAGAACTCGAACAGGTTCCTCCACAAGTGTCACCTTAGTCCCTATTGTTGTACCCGAATGACTAGTAGTGGTGGTATTGACCACACCGATGTCGTCCATGTCATCTGTAAATTGGTCATGTACGGGACGTGGAGAAACAGGTTTGTTCAGATCAAGGCATCAAGCCGTGGTGCAGATACTGGTCTGCAGACACTAGGATGACGAGAGGGAGACACAGACCGGGCCCATTTCACAGGCATCTCCAGATATACATCATTATCAGTGCCCCTAACATAACTCCGACTTTCTGTTTTCACAAATAGTCCTAGTCCAGCTGTACGGTCTGGTTCCTTTGTCCTCCCACACTGAGAAGACGAACCATCATCAACCCCAGTCTGCTTATTAAACATATATTAATATTAATATTAATATTAATATTAATATTAATATTAATTTAATTTAAAACACCTCAGTAATTTAAAACACATCAGTCCCAACCGAGCACTCAAAGCGATTTTTGCAACATTCAATATATGATAACTGTGAACACCATTACCTCATCTTCACGAACTCGAACGGGCTCCTCCACAGGTGTCACCTTAGTCCCTATTGTTGTACCCGAAGGACTAGTAGTGGTATTGACCACACCGATATCTGTAAACTGGTCATGTACGGGACGTGGAGAAACTGGTTTGACCGGATCAAGCCGTGGTGCAGATACGGGTCGGCAGACACTAAGATGCTGAGAGGGAGACTCAGCCCGGGCCTTTTTCACAGGCATCTCCAAATATTCATCATTATCGGTAACCCTAAGATAACTCTGACTTTCCATTTTCACAGATAGTCCCCCAACGCTTCTCCGGGCTGGTTCCTTTGTCCTGGCCATTATTTAACCAATCTGCAATCACACACGGCAACATTATTGGTAAAAGGATACAAATGAATCCATATCATATAACCACCAAATAGAGAAGATGGCTCATTTAAGGTCATCAAGTTAAAGGCAGTTGCATGTCTACATAAACCAAATGTGGTGATTTTGCCCCATATTCTCTCTAAACCCATTAGTGATACTAGAACGGAACCGAGATTAGTGAAGCCAATTTGTGTAATATGTACATACATTTTACAGATTCACATTCAAATCCATAAATCAATATTCAGATTCATACATACACTGTTCTATATACATATACACATACAGCACTACATATACATCATCATAACCATTGTCAAGTACTGTAGCTTCATTTCATTAATCCAATATCACGAAATTATGCTTTCTGTGACCTACAATTATCATTGAGTTTATATAACTTTCAATCATATCTAACACATTAATTACATAAAACATAGAGAAAAAGTTAGAAATTGCTAGATAAGCGAGTCAACCGAGTGTGGATAATTGCTCTGAGTAAAGGTCTAAACGGGTCAGAGCTAGGTTTATCTGTACTTAACTTATGCCTATTCTAAAAAAAACTTCTAGTTGTAGCTAACTTTGATAGCAAAAGCAATATTCTTACAGTAGGAGAATGTACGCATAACAAAATAACATTTAGATTTTAGCTACTGTGAACCCAATTTGCACATTCTACCTCTAACAAATACACTCATCAAAAGGATGATCTAAATGCATGATTCTAAATTAGAGCTATTTTACACACTAACCTCATATTATAATCTGATACATTCACACATTAGATTATATAGCTACACATTTACACTTAAATTACACACCAAATACATGGAAATACGTAATCAAATAGATATGAACATATTCAGGGTTAAGATCCATACCAGATGTCCTTTAATTAAGTGGTTTTGTACGGACTAGGGTTTCGGTAGTGACGGTTGTAATGGGCTTGCGACGGCAGAGGTTTCTGATGTTTACATTTTTCTATGGCATCAGGACCCTCGGAATAAATACACTAACAAATACTGTATCTGACAACAAAACTCTTACGAGACAAATCTTATCTTAATCATTAACATTCCATTTTTTTTTTTTCTTCTTTAAAGTTTTATTTTTTAATTTTTACCTTTTTGTTTTATATATAAAAGTTAAGGATTAAAAAAATTTAACTTATTATTTTTATATATATTTATAAAAATAGACTATTAATTTAAGACTATTCAAAATAGAATAATAAATTATCAATATGGGACCAAATGAATATTAAGAAAAGAGAAAATTGGACCGTTGGTCCCTGTGTTTTACATGAAATAGGGTGTTTGGTCCCTGAACTTCATTTTCAAGGTGGTTGGTCCCTGTGGTTTACATGAGCCGTGTGATTGGTCCCTCAATCAAACGGACGTTAAAATGATCCGTCAAACATTTTCGTCCGTTTACATTCTTCTGATAATTAAAACCCTATTTTCTTCCACATATATACAAAATCAAACCCATCTTTATAGCAGATACATACATACACCAAAATTAGTAATTAGGTATGTAACAGAAGATTACATTTGGATATGTTTCTGACTTATAATAGTGTTCGGCGATGAAAACTAGCTCCAGATCTGAATCAGAATCTGAGTTACCAGATCGTTGAGAAATGAGACGGCCATAAGTAGATCGCCGAAAACGAGTTGCAGATCTGTAAACCGTTACCAGATTCGTAGATCTTCTTCTTGATTGATGAGTTTCTCCAGCGTAGATCTTCTACCAAAGAGTAAATCGTTTCAGATAGCAGCTGCAGAGATAACACCGGGAAATCGTTGGTGGGTTAAGTCTCTGATTCAAATCAAAATAAGATCTCAGGGGAAATCCTTGGTGGGTTTTTAAATTTAGACGGTTTCAACAAACGGGGTTACAACGAATGTGTTTCAACAAATGGGTTTTTGATTTTTTGTTTTATTACTCCGTACTTAAAGAGTGGAAGACTTCACAAAATTGGTTTTTAGTTTAGTTGAAAGTTATAATGTTGTTGGTTCAAGAAATTAGTGGTTATGAATTCCTCTATATCTCTGTGTAAGGTGCGATCTATTTTTAAAGAGCTTAGCAATTGTATGAAATAAATGGTGATTTTTTTTTTCTTTTATGTGTAATTTGGATGTTTGATTTTATATTTGGTTTGTTTGATATTGTGGTAATTTGTGTTTTGTATTTGTATTGTTACTATATGATTTTAAATAACAATTAGGATTTATTACTTTATAGGTGATGAAGAGATGAAGATAGTGATGAAGATAGAGATAATGATGAAGATGAAGAAAAAGGTAAAAGTGGTGTTTTTAATTCTGGCAACATGTAAAAGGACGAAATTACCCATCACATGCCAGTCACGTGTTGTCAGTTGACGGATCAATTTAACGGAGGGACCATCCACACGCGTTTAGAAAATCACAGGGACCAACCACCTCGAAAATGAAGTTCAGGGACCAAACACCCATTTCATGTAAACCACATGGACCAACGGCCCAATTTTCTCTTAAGAAAATAAGTATTGTACAACTATAACTTGTTTGTTTTTTTAGCCAATGTATTGCATCTAAAAGTTCGATTCAATGGTTAATTAGGTGTTTAATACGGAGTATGTGTTAGTTCAATCTAATTGCGTTGTAAGTTGTAACCGGGTTATTTTGTAATCGAGTCTGGTTCAGTTGAGATGTCAAATAAATGTTAAGGATTATAGGATTTGGGATGACAATATATGTAGGGGAGACACGAAGGGGAAGCAAGGTGATCAACCGCTCAAGGCCTATGATTTTTGGGGGGTCCAATTTTTACACAATTAGAACAATTAGATATTTGAGAAACATGAGAAGTATGAAAACATAATTGAAGAAGCGAATACGAAATACAATAGGCCAAAAATAATAGTCAAAGGCCCCATAAAAAAAAGAAATCAAAGTTCATGTGACAACCCTATCTTTTCGACTTCTAAATTTACTGAATTGACCCAAGAGTTTTCTGCCTGACTATATGTATTAATTATTTAAAGGTTGTTATACACAATTAAACATTGACCGAATAGTAATTTTTAGTCAACAACGTACACTTAAATAAATAATATAATATTAATTTATAAAATTTGACATAATTTAATTTATCTAAGTATATAAACTTTATATTACTTTTAATATAATAAATACGATTAAAAAATGTAATAACATTTGTAAACCTAATAAAAACCATAAGTAATAATCATAATTAAATTAAAATCATAATTAAGTATTAAAAATGTAAAATACTGAAATTATTTAATATTTTACACAAATATTCGTATTTATTAATTAAAAAAAATTAAAAAAAATTCTTTTTATTTTAAAATTATAATGGACTACTACTTTTATTATTTTATTTTGTAGTTGATTCCATGACCTAACATTTAATACTTTTAATTATTAAAATTCCATTAAGAATTAAAATATTTTTTCTTTTAATTATTTTATTCTTTTTACCTAATTTTTTCCAAGTATAAATACCCCTCATTTCTCATTCAAACTCACACCAAAATTTCTCTCATTCTCTCTTTGAAGAATCACTACTAAGTAAGTATTCTTTTCTTTCTTTTTACTTTTTACTTTTTAGTTTTTACTATTTACTTCGATAAAATTTTTTTACCAAAATATGTAAATAATGTTATAATTATATGTAATTGAAATAAAAATAAATATCATGTTATAATTATTCTACAATTAATATTAAGTATGAAAACATATTATAAACTTATTTGTAATCGGATTTATAATTATTAAGTAATTAAAATGAATTATTGAATATATATGTGTATGTACGATATAAATAAGGAATAATTAGAGAAAAATTAAATAAAATAATTTTAAAGTTTTCCTAACCTTAATATGATATTATTCTGATCAAAAATAATTTTTATAATTTTTATATGTATTTAAATCGAATTTATAATTTATTTGTTATTATATTCACGTGAAACATAATAAAATTGAATAAATCGATTTTATTTATTAAAAATTGTCACTAACATATTATATTACTTATAAAATACCTAATTACATTCTAAAATATTTCTAAAGAGTTGTATGAATTTTTGGAACATTATTTATAATTATTTACAAATTATAAGTTTAATAAACACAAATTTAATATATATATATAATACATATATAATTATAAAACTATTAATAGTTATGTAATACTAATAGTAACTATATATATAATTAACTTAGTTATATAATAAAGTTTATACACCTATAATATGTGAAGGTTATAATCAAGATAACGTGCACTATATATGAACCTCACCGCTACATATTGTAACACCGTATTTTTTTTTATGACACAGCGGAAGTCTTGTTTACAAAATAAGCCCTTACGTACAAACATAAACATAATTATTACAACTTTATTCATAAATGCATTGTTATCAAAAACCGGTGTTACGTTAATATTCGATTTCATATAGACAACCTCAGAGTTCTAGATTTGTCGAACACAACCCAATACGGCCATCTTCTCCCATGACCACAAAAGCAAAAACCTACAACCTGCAAGGGGGAAGGTGGAGGGGTTAGCACGAAGCTAAATGAATAGACTAATCTAACAGCTAAAGCTTACAGGTACAATCACTAGAACACGCATCATCAAATTATTCGGACAGAAAAATCACATAACCACTAGAACATGCAGAAACACAGCAATCTACCATTAGCATATAACATAAAAAGCAATATCATACAATAGTCAACAATCAACTAAATCCAAAGACCATCAAAGCAATAAAACATCTACAACAACGGTCAATCCAAAGCAACCGTCTGGGTAATCCGAAGCAACCCCTTAAGAGACTCGGCGGCCTGGTCGGGCCAACGACCCTAGTTGATCGGACTAGAGTCTACCGAAAACTCATAACTATGTATCACTAGTATAAGTATTCCACACGTGACGAACGCATGATTCTGACTTATACTGATCATACAACATCAATGAGGCCAACCTGATTAGAAGCAAGGTTGATCTCTCCCGACCTGATCAGAAGCAAGGTCTGCCAAATAAACGCGCGAGAACACAGTCCATAACACATAACAACATAGGTTCGAAGCATAGAAACTAGGTCAACGGTCTAGGTCATATCACTATATGTCTTAACGGCTAGATTAACCAACTCACCGAATACCAGCATGAGAAGAACTCATAGGTCTTATATTTCTGAGTCTTCACTTCTCCTGATCACCTGAAAACATCATAAACAAAGTCAGTGTAGTGTTCTAATCAATAATATAATCGATTCTTACTATAAACTAGTTCATATCATCATATATTCATCATATTATAAGTCTAAAACATATATTCATTCAATATCGACATTCGGGTGCGTGCGAATCAAGACATACACGTTAAAACACCTTTTTCTGACCAAAATAAAGTTTAATCTAGCTCCTTAAAAATTCACCATTGAAAAGTACTCTTCAATACGATTCTAACGATATTTGATTCATCAAAAACGGAGTTACGGTTTGAAAGTTACGCCCGTTTCAATTTTACCAAACGCTGACCAGTGCTCACTCGCGCGGACGAGACCTCACTCATACGAGTGAGTCCTCAACCACGTGGTTGAGCCTCAAACACGTGGTCACTCGTACGAGTGAACTGTCAAAATTGTGGGAGCTGTTAGAACATTCCAGCTCGCTGTTTTCACGTTTTTTTGACCCAAAATCATGATTTTTGCAAGTTCTAACACCAAAACTACTTGAAAAACATCATATAAACTATATGGCAACTATTTCTAATATCAATTAAGCATAAAAAAACACAATTTATCAAGATTCAAGCTCAAAACTCACTTTTTACTCAAGAACATAAAAACCCATTTTCAACAAGAATCAGAGCATGTAATCGATTACAAACCTGGAGATATACTATAGATGATGCAAGAAATCTGATTCTAAGCTTTAATTAATCTGATTGCACACAAAAATCAAGCTAGGGTTTGCAATGAGGATGATTAGGTGCAAGAGGTGAAGTGAAGTTTCTGGAATCCCAAATGAGGAAAAGAGCTGATTATACACTATATTTGGGTTAAAAACCATACCTCACAATACACGGGTATTTATCAGTTATCTAATATCTTTCGTACATTATTAGGCGGTCCTAACAGAGTCCAATTTAAATAAACAAACCTGTTATGTAACCCTTGTCAGGAACTGGTCTCAACTAAATAATGAAATAACCATAAACACATAATTAATTAAATCACTAACTAACATCATACAAGGGTAATTTGATAATTTTCACCTAGGCCCATTCTCAGGGTGTTACAAATCTACCTCCCTTAAAAAGATTTCGTCCTCGGAATCTGGTCAAAGTCAAAAGTGACGGTAACAAAATCCCATCAACTATTCATTAAACAATACATATTAACAACAATTTAAGCAGTCAACTATCCTACTTCTCTTCTTAACTTACTAAAACTTCTGCATGATCTACCAAAATGTGCTTACGTTGGCCAGTCGTAATACATTATCAAAGATCACATATCCATTTCAAGTAAGAAAATCCGAGAATTGTGAATCTAAGTCCAAGTCATCTCTGTCACTACAGCTAACACTACCTTAAAGCACCTATCAATAAGCTCACTACAATATCTACATAATCTACAAAGTATACATAAACGAAATCAAAAGCAACAACAAAATTAGTCTGAACATACCAGTATTTAAGTCTTCTGACACAACATCATTATCTGCTACCATCTGATAAGCTCTAGCTATAGCCCTGGGAGGACCTTTTCTCTTCTGTCCTACTGATGCGGTAGATCCACCAACAGATGCTGACTGCCCCCTGGACCCTGCCCCGGAACCCCCTCTACCCGCTGTCGGACACTATGCTGACCTATGACCTTCCTTATGACAATTCCAACATACATTGCTTCCGAAAGAACATTGTTGAACATCATGTCCCACTATACCACACCTTAGACACCTTTTCGTACCTGGAGAACACTGTCCACTGTGGTAAGATCTACACGAGTTACACCACTCTTTCTGTACAGAACCTGACCCACTCGTACTCGAAACTTCCCTCGTACTGGACCCAGTTGACTTTCTTGATTTCGGACTGGACTGATAACTGGATTGACCTTCCGACCTCTTCTCATAAGAACCACTCCCCACTCCCGTACTCATTGCGGCTTTAACATCACCCTCTATCGCTTTAGCCATCTCAAAAGCTTGCGATAAAGAAGAAGCAAATCTAACCATTGACCTATATTCCGGCTTAATAACTCTAATAAAATGCTGAATTTTATCTTTCTCATGCGGTACCCACTGTTGGCAAAACCTTAACTTAGAGGTAAAGTCCAAAATAACATCATCAATCGTCATATCATCAGTCATTCTCATCCCCAAGAACTCAGTTTTCAATTTCTCCAGATCATATTCTGAACAATACTGCTCACGAACCTTGACATGAAACTGCTCCCATGACACTTGACTTAGTTGTTCCTCTGATAAATGACCTGTGATGGAGTCTCACCACTCCATAGCTCGCCCCTTGAACAATCGACTAGCATATAACACTCTCAACTCTGGCTCGCACTGACAAGCATCTAATGCTCTTTCCACTTCCCTGAGCCAATTTAGAGTCTCAGTCGGGTCAGTTTTACCAGTATATTCTGAAGGTTGACAATTAAGAAAGTCCTTATACGAGCACTTCTTCTTTTCAAAAATCGGTGGTTAGAAGAATGGTGTCTGAAACGGGTACATCACTTGATTCGGAAATAGTGGATTGAACAGAGATGGTATCTGGTACTGAGGTGGCACATACTGTTGTTGAGAAATGTTTCCAAACTGTGGGTAAACACTTGGAGGAAAACTTTGATTTATTGATGTGGTGTTAGAATGCGATATCACTTGTTGTTCAAGCTCTTTGATCCTATCTTGAGCATCTTTCAACTGAATCTGAAGCTCTAACACTTCTTCTGATACTTCTTCTTCTGATACATGACCGTCTTCATCAGGAGCTCTAAAGGTTCCGGAGGTATTGGGGGCAGCGTCTTGATTACCTAACATATCTGCAATACCACAACATCTCACACAAACTCTTAGTAGATAACCGGTTAGTGCCTATCAACTAACACATAAAAGTTCCTACATTCACTTAACCCCATCCCCCTTGTGTTATGTTCGACAAGATCCCCTAAAGGTTTGGGAACATGACATTCAAGTACAATGTCGATGCGACCAAACCTATGCTCTGATACCAAGTTGTAATACCGTACTTTTTTTTATGACACAGCGGAAGTCTTGTTTACAAAATAAGCCCTTACGTACAAACATAAACATAATTATTACAACTTCATTCATAAATACATTGTTATCAAAAACCGGTGTTACGTTAATATTCGATTTCATATAGACAATATCAGAGTTCTAGATTTGTCGAACACAACCCAACACGACCATCTTATCCCATGACCATAAAAGCAAAAACCTACAACCTGCAAGGGGGAAGGTGGAGGGGTTAGCACGAAGCTAAGTGAATGGACTAATCTAACAGCTAAAGCATACAGATACAATCACTAGAACACGCATCATCAAATTATTCGGATAGAAAAATCACATAACCACTAGAACATGCAGAAACAAAGCAATCTACCATTAGCATATAACATAAAAAGCAATATCATACAATAGTCAACAATCAACTAAATCCAAAGACCATCAAAGCAATAAAACATCTACAACAACGGTCAATCCAAAGCAACCGTCTGGGTAATCCGAAGCAACCCCTTAAGAGACTCGGCGGCCTGGCCGGGCCAACGACCCGATCGGACTAGAGTCTACCGAAAACTCATAACTCTGTATCACTATTATAAGTCTTCCACACGCGACGAACACGTGATTCTGACTTATACTGATCATACAACATTAATGAGCCCAACCTAATCAGAAGCAAGGTTGATCTCTCCAGACCTGATCAGAAGCAAGGTCGGTCAAACAAATGCGCTAGGACACAGTCCATAACACATAACAACATAGGTTCGAAGCATAGAAACTAGGTCAACGGTTTAGGTCATATCACTATATGTCTTAACGGCTAGATTAACCCACTCAACGAATACCAGCACGAGAAGAACTCAGAGGTCTTATATTTCCGAGTCTTCACTTCTCCTGATCACCTGAAAACATCATAAACAAAGTCAATGTAGTGTTCTAATCAATAATATAATCGATTCTTAATATAAACTAGTTCATATCATCATATATTCATCATATTATAAGTCTAAAACATATATTCATTCAATATCGATATTCGGGTGCGTGCGAATCAAGACATACATGTTAAAACCCCTTTTTCTGAACAAAATAAAGTTTAATCTAGCTCCTTAAAAGTTCACCATTGAAAATTACTCTTCAATAAGATTCCAACGATATTTGATTCATCAAAAATGGAGTTACGGTCTGAAAGTTACGCCCGTTTCAATTTTACCAAACGCTGACCAGTGCTCACTCGCGCGGACGAGACCTCACTCGTACGAGTGAGTCCTCAACCACATGGTTGAGCCTTAAACACATGGTCACTCATACGAGTGACCTGTCAGAAGTGTGGGAGCTGTTAGAACATTCCAGCTCGCTGTTTTCGCGTTTGTTGACCCAAAATCATAATTTTTGCAAGTTCTAACACCAAAACTACTTGAAAAACATCATATAAACTATATGGCAAATATTTCTAATATTGTCACACCCCCCAAAATGGACAAGGGGTAATTGTGACCAATCATATCATAACACAGTTGTATAAACGAGAACGACTCTATATGAGACTTTTTAAATAAAACCTTTGTTAATAAAACAACGGAAGCAGTAATACATGTTTACATTATTATTAAAACGTAAAATAAATGTTTATGAACTAAAATATAATATGCGATGTGGACTCCATGCAAGCATCAAATCTATCATCACAAAGTTGCAAACAGCTAGCTCAATCATCACCTGAGACAAAACATGCTTAAAGTGTCAACCAAAAAGGTTGAGTGAAATTCACAGGTTTATAAATAATATCCAAAGTTTTAGACCACAAGATTTAGTTTAAAGTTGATTGATATAGAAATATCAATCTAAAAGTGTTGCTGCATTTTGTAATATCGCTACTAAACAAGTTTACCCTATGACACCTTGTACTGTCAGTGTCGTGGAATCATTATTATGTAACCAAAGACCAACGGTCGAATGATTAGAGACGTTACTCTCAATAGGCCTACTCACAATAATTAAGTTTGCATTTAAACGTAGCAATTGACGATATTACGGTAGGGATTTAGTATGAATCAAAGCATGCCAGCATAGTTAACAATTTAGTACTTGTGTCTAAGCGTAAAACAGTTATAAAGCAAGCATGTGTCTCACCCCAAAAGTTATAAAACAGTTATGAAACAGTAAAAAGTGGGGCTATGAAGTTCACCTTAGTAGCACACGAAAGAATTGAACGGAAGGACGTGACCGAGATCTCAACCTAGAGATAGAACGTATGATCAGACATTGCCTAACAGACAATAGTATATAGTACTATATTGATAGTAATGGTTCACTAAAGAATTTCTATTTTCGGAAGGTTACTATTTATGGAAAGTTTCCACTTATAGTAATTTTCCAATTTTAGAAAGTTCGGGTTAATCTTTAGCAAGATGTTGTACAACTCTACTCAAACTTCGTTGCTATCAAATAAGTCAGGAATGACCAGATGTAACCAGGGGCCCAGGATTCTTGACCAGAATCTAAGTCATGGCATTCGAGATCCACAAGCTTACCCACAAATGGCAACCTAAACATCATTCACTTACGACCGTGAGTAGCGATGAAGTTCACATGAATTATACATTATCTTTGATTAACCTTCACTTTAGGTGTATACACACAACGAATTATTAATGTACTTAATAATTATATATGTGATAATATAACCTAAGTTTTATTTAATATTTAGTTATTATACCTTAGTATGTCTTATATATATTAAATATAATTACCTTTAAATAAATACCTAAATTACTTCAAAAATAATAGTGTTTTATTAATCGAACATTATTCAAAAATGTCTAAATAATAAATTAAATATCTAAAAATTACATACATAATTTTTATAGTCTTATTTAATCATATAGATTAGTATAAAAATTTAAGAAAATGTTTTTATTATATTTTTGTATTTATTTTTGTTTTTACCCTTAATGTATTCACAAAACAATTTTAATTCTACATAATTACTAAATAAACCCAAATAATTATTTTTATAATTTTTATAAGTTTCTATCAGTCTAATAACCTGTAGAAAAATATATAAAAAAATATTTTTTATTATTTTATATTTATTCTTAATTTACCTTCGAATTACATAATAATAGAGTTTAATTATATAATAAATACAAATTCGACCCAAGTAATTATTTTTATAATTTTTTTAGATCTATATAAGTTTTAAAAACTCAGAAAAAATTATATATATTTTATTTTTGGTTAAAAGTATTTATTACGAATTTTACATTGTTTTTACGTTTAAACACTACATAATTCGTATTTAATTATAAATAATATTCCATAAATTATCAAAATTATTTTTATGCATCATAACACTTATAATACTAATTATAACATATAAACATAATTAATTTCGAATTTTACAAAGAATATACAATAAATATAGATATAAATGACAATATTGAATTTTTTTTTAATAAAAATAGAAAGTATCTCAAATTTTCTTCAAGGTTTTGAGAGAATAACTTAAGTTTTTGTGTTTGGCAAGAAAAAATGAATGAGGAGACATGTATTTATAGGTAAAAAATGGTTGGTGAAAAAAAAAAATAATAAAATAAAGGTGTCAATTTTGACAAAATAATAAAAACATGTTAAAAATATTTTTAATAAGTTTTTGTTTTTAAAAATATTTAGTCAAAATTCATGGGCTCATTTTTTAATTTATAAAAAAAATCTTATTTCTTTTTATTTTTATTTTTTTATAAGCTAAAAATATATATAATGATTAAAATAACTTATCATTTAATTAATAATTATGTTACATATAGTTTTAAATATAATACGCATTAATATTAACTAAAGTTATTTTATATAATTAGTGTAAACTTTAGTTAACAAAAAGTGTCGACTAAAAATAAATATTTGATCAATGTCAAATTTAATTATATATTACGTATGGATAACAACCCTATAGTCAAATTAGTCATTTCAGGCATGGAAATATGAGGGTTGTTATAGTACCTACCCGTTAAAAGAAATTTCGTCCCGAAATTTAGTTGTTGCCATTAATCGGTGTTGTTCGTACATAGACGAGGATATTTACGTTTTATTTGGTTTTCACGTTCCCAGGTATGCTCGGGGCCTTGCGTGAATTCCAACGGATAGAATATTGTTCTGTTTCAAGAATTAAAATCATACATACCATAATTTCTACTAGTTCTTCTACGAAGTGCATTTTATTATTAATGCGGAGATCATTCAAAATGATGATGTTATACAAGTCATTTCAGTAAATTGGATATATAAAATGTGTTATGAATAATATCGAGCTCATTTAAACCTTGAGCGTTTATGCCACAATGTTAGGGTAGACAAAACAGAGAGTAGTTCATGAAAATTATAGTCATGAAGTTTGATAGAGATCATCATTGCTTACAACAAGAATATTGTAATGATGAATATTAGTTGAAGAATAAAGTTTTATCACTATTGAATAATATGGATAGAACGATTCGATTATAGAAAGAGTATAAACGAAGCTATCGTAAAAGAGTGAATGAGTAAATTAAATGTTCGCCTTAACTTTTGACGTAGTCACGATTGATTTCCGGAATTCAAGGGATTAAAGGAAATCTTCGTAATCTATAAGATTTGATTAACCGGTATTTACGGAATTTTGGGATTTCTTTGATTAAATGCGATGAATTGCCTCGATTGCTGTGTTTGAAAATTTTGCTATAAATTAGCTTCTTCCGTTTCATTATCTTCACCACTTCTATACTTTCTTCCTAGATTCATACTTCCAAAAGATTTGTTAATATGCTCAATCCCGTATTGATATTTGCTATTATATTGACCATATATGCAGTCATGCTTCTTTTTCTTTTACCACCAGAGGAATCTGTTTACTTCTACTATGCTCTTGGGGTTATAGTGTTTTTAATTCTCCCGTGTCTTTATGTTGCTATACGCATTGATATACACGATTTGTAATTTCGGTGTTGTTATCGGGCTTTGTATTTTCCTTTATATGTCGGAGCTCTTTACCTTTTTATTCTGCTCTCGACTCTAAGTTAAGCGAGTAATGGTCCAGAATTTGTAGGTATGAAGTTTCGAATGAACCTAATGTTCTAAGCGTAATATCACGATTTGATTTGGTAAATTACCAGAATTACTGAGGATAGAACTATCAAGAATATATGTTCTTGATATGTTCAGAGATTAAGTAGAATGTAAGAGTCGTGTAACATGGAAAATAATGATTATAAAGTCTATGAATCATCATCTTCCATTAAAAATTTAGCATGACTTACTGTAATATAATCACGTTGGCCTGACGTCATTATATTATACTAACTCATGCTTCAATTTCCAACATTTCTTCAAAACATTTATAATTTAAACTTGAATTTTACTGAATATAGAAACTAAAATAGTTTCCTTTATAAAGATATCGCAAAGAGATACTTAATTGTGGACAAGAATCGTTATGAAAATATCTTCAGAAATATAGAGGATATTTATAACGACATTTTGGAATTTCTAAGTTCGAAGGTTGATGAAGAAAAATTTTCCGCAAGCTTTTAACATAACTTCGGAGCAAGATATTCTCTAAAGATTTCATCGGATCCAGAATTACCTGGATTCTTTGAATATAGGGTTTGGTCCTTGTATTTGTCCTTGGTCTCCTCCATGGTTAGCTCAATCCATTTTTCAGTTCCAAATTTTCTTTTGAGCTTTTCCAACGTACCATTCTTTATTATCAAACTTTTGGCCATTGAGACCATCTACAATTTTGCTGTTTCCTCTGCATTTAATGCAGCCATATTTGATTCATCGGTTATCAATCCGAGATGGTTTCAAGAAATTTCATTTTTAGATGATTAAACGCTGATTGTAATCGTCAACGGTTCTAATGGTTGATGAATAGGCGTTGTTGATTTTAAAAGTAATGAACGATAATTTCGGTGGTTTGATGTGATAATTCATCATAGAATACGAATGAATATAATTCATGAATGTAGTGATCTTTAGGAAGATTACACTTGCTAAAGCTTTACTTGGATTCCGATATGTCCAAATCAGAATAGGTAATTAAATTTGTATGAAAATGGTTGTTCTTTAGTGAACGGATACATATGTGGATGTAAGTAGTATAGTTACTAATTATTGAATCAGAATTTGAAGAATGTACAATGTAAGATATTGATGTGAGATATAAATATTTTTCGGGTTTTACCTACCCGTTAAAATATTTTCACAATTAACAGTTTGTACAAAAGGATTTTTAATTACAATCTTTATGAAGATATACGTTCATATATGTATTCTTCACGTATAATATAGATTTAATGAGTTAATATACTATTAAAATCATTTGATTTGCGGTTGAAGCGAGAATAAATAATCTTCAAAACTTGAGAGATTACATAATCATCGCAGAATCTTTCTTTAATGAAGTTATGAATCAATACTCCATCGTTCATTGTTATTGATATACCTCGGTATATGATGTTGATGCTCGTGGAATTCTTGTGAAATTCACAAGGCACGAATGATGTTTTCTAAAGAGTTTTGAGTACATCGAAAATGAAAGTGTAAAACCAAACATGTATTTGAATAATACACTTAGTTTATTATGAAATGGAGTTTATTGTGATGAAGCAGTGATTAATGAGGAATGTATATCATAGCATATTAGTGATATGAATTAACCAAGTAGTACATACTACTTAAGATTTACACGTAATAGCTTAGTACGAAAAGATTTATTATTGTTTCAAACCATATATATATATATATATAAAGTATACATATATAATTCTTCAGGAAGAATGAGTCAATACATCTTAACTCATTATTACTAATATTCCTTAGTATCTATGGGGCGTATGATGTTGATATCCGAGGTACATATTATGGTGTTTGTTATTGGTGAAGCTGATGTTGTTGGTGGTGATGCTGTTGGTACTGGTGGTGATGCTGGTTATGCTGCTGGTGCTCGTAGGTTTCACACCATATTCTCCAGAGCCACCACTCGAGCGCGAAGCTCATTGACTTCTTCTATTATTCCGGGGTGATTGGCGGTTCGAACAAGTGGATGAATAAGATCTAGAATTTTAGATATTATATATTCGTGACTGGATATCCTGGAAATGAGGGTGAAAATAGTGTTCCAAACGGGTTCGTCGGTAAGTGCTTCAGGTTCTTCACCAAGAGGTGAATTCGGTTGGTGAAAGGGATCACCTTCTTCTTGTCTCCATTGATTAAGTTTACTACGAACCCATCCCCAATTCATCCAAAATAGATGATGACTAATTGGTTGGTTCATTCCGGTTACGCTGCCAGTGAAGCTCGAGGAGTTCGAGGAATCATGTGAGAAATCCATATTATCTGATCGGAATAAGGGTTTTTGTTATGAGATGAGTGTTGAATATTGAATGATATATTTGTCTTCTTGATATACGTATATATAGCAAAAAGATTTCCGTAATTTACGGAGGAAATTTAGGAAAAGTGTTAGACAAAGTTTATTAAGATAGATATGATAAGATATAATAAGATATGATGTGTCTATAATCCAATAATAGCAGTATGACGTGTCGAGATCATAAAATGATAAGTATGTAATCTGATAATCTTTCGATTAAAGACTTTCAATTCATAATGGCCTGTTCTGGTCTACGGCTTGAGCTATAGGATCCTTTAAATCGATAATCCAAACCCTTCTATTCTAGAGTTTCGTAGACGCCATCCGTCAAGAAAATTCAATGATAAAAAAATAACGAGAAATCAAAGATTTAAAAGTAATGAATATGAGTAGTGATGACATTATAATGTCTTTGAGATAACTCAATGACATTTTCCGGTTCACAAACCGATGCATAAAGGCATAAAGCATATAGGTACGTGATATAACAAGGAGGTTATATACGTTTGAGTATGAATAGTAACAAATATAGGAGTTTCAAAAATCATGGATAACATTTCATGTAATACATATGTAATACACAAAACTATGATAGATGACATAGGAATGTCGAGAACGGTGTCGCATTTAAATGTGGTGGCGGAATTGAATAGTACTTAGGAAAGTGAGCAGAGTTCTTAGGTTGGCTCGGCATTCTAAGATAAGTAAAGTTTCTAAAGTATAGTGTAGCATTTAACAGTTTAAGGCAACAATTAAAGGCACTATAATCAAGGAAAGTTGTAGTCATACATTGCTAAGGTACCTAATTGTATAAGGCACACATAAGATGCAATCCTAGTTCTCTACATCAGCCTGCTCTGATACCAATCTGTCACACCCCCCAAAATGGACCAGGGGTAATTGTGACCAATCATATCATAACACAGTTGTATAAACGAGAACGACTCTATATGAGACTTTTTAAATAAAACCTTTGTTAGTAAAACAGCGGAAGCAGTAATACATGTTTACATTATTATTAAAACGTAAAATAAATGTTTATGAACTAAAATATAATATGCGATGTGGACTCCATGCAAGCATCAAATCTATCATCACAAAGTTTCAAACAGCTAGCTCAATCATCACCTGAGACAAAACATGCTTAAAGTGTCAACCAAAAAGGTTGAGTGAAATTCACAGGTTTATAAATAATATCCAAAGTTTTAGACCACAAAATTTAGTTTAAAGTTGATTGATATAGAAATATCAATCTAAAAGTGTTGCTGCATTTTGTAATATCGCTACTAAACAAGTTTACCCTATGACACCTTGTACTGTCAGTGTCGTGGAATCATTATTATGTAACCAAAGACCAACGGTCGAATGGTTAGAGACGTTACTCTCAATAGGCCTACTCACAATAATTAAGTTTGCATTTAAACGTAGTAATTGACGATATTACGGTAGGGATTTAGCATGAATCAAAGCATGACAGCATAGTTAACAATTTAGTACTTGTGTCTAAGCGTAAAACAGTTATAAAGCAAGCATGTGTCTTACCCCAAAAGTTATAAAACAGTTATGAAACAGTAAAAAGTGGGGCTATGAAGTTCACCTTAGTAGCACACGAAAGAATTGAACGGAAGGACGTGACCGAGATCTCAACCTAGAGATAGAACGTATGATCAGACATTGCCTAACAGACAATAGTATATAGTACTATATTGATAGTAATGGTTCACTAAAGAATTTCCATTTTCGGAAGGTTACTATTTATGGAAAGTTTCCACTTATAGTAATTTTCCAATTTTAGAAAGTTCGGGTTAATCTTTAGCAAGATGTTGTACAACTCTACTCAAACTTCGTTGCTATCAAATAAGTCAGGAATAACCAGATGTAACCGGGGGCCCAGGATTCTTGACCAGAATCTAAGTCATGGCATTCGAGATCCACAAGCTTACCCATAAATGGCAACCTAGACATCATTCACTTACGACCGTGAGTAGCGATGAAGTTCACATGAATTATACATTATCTTTGATTAACCTTCACTTTAGGTGTATACACACAACGAATTATTAATGTACTTAATAATTATATATGTGATAATATAACCTAAGTTTTATTTAATATTTAGTTATTATACCTTAGTATGTCTTATATATATTAAATATAATTACCTTTAAATAAATACCTAAATTACTTCAAAAATAATAGTGTTTTATTAATCGAACATTATTCAAAAATGTCTAAATAATAAATTAAATATCTAAAAATTACATACATAATTTTTATAATCTTAGTTAATCATATAGATTAGTAGAAAAATTTAATAAAATGTTTTTATTATATTTTTGTATTTATTTTTGTTTTTACCCTTAATGTATTCACAAAACAATTTTAATTCTACATAATTACTAAATAAACCCAAATAATTATTTTTATAATTTTTATAAGTTTCTCTCAGTCTAATAACCTGTAGAAAAATATATAAAAAAATATTTTTTATTATTTTATATTTATTCTTAATTTACCTTTGAATTACATAATAATAGAGTTTAATTATATAATAAATACCAATTCGACCCAAGTAATTATTTTTATAATTGTTTCAGATCTATATAAGTTTTAAAAACTCAGAAAAAAATTATATATATTTTATTTTTGGTTAAAAGTATTTATTACGAATTTTACATTGTTTTTACATTTAAACACTACATAATTCGTATTTAATTATAAATAATATTCCATAAATTATCAAAATTATTTTTATGCATCATAACACTTATAATACTAATTATAACATATAAACATAATTAATTTTGAATTTTACAAAGAATATACAATAAATATAGATATAAATGACAATATTGAAATTTTTTTAATAAAAATAGAAAGTATCTCAAATTTTCTTCAAGGTTTTGAGAGAATAACTTAAGTTTTTGTGTTTGGAAAGAAAAAATGAATGAGGAGCCATGTATTTATAGGTAAAAAATGGTTGGTGAAAAGAAAAAAAAAATAATAAAATAAAGGTGTCAATTTTGACAAAATAATAAAAACATGTTAAAAATGTTTTTAATAAGTTTTTGTTTTTGAAAATATTTAGTCAAAATTCATGGGCTCATTTTTTAATTTATATAAAAAAAAATCTTATTTCTTTTTATTTTTATTTTTTATAAGCTAAAAATATATATAATGATTAAAATAACTTATCATTTAATTAATAATTATGTTACATATAGTTTTAAATATAATACGCATTAATATTAACTAAAGTTATTTTATATAATTAGTGTAAACTTTAGTTAACAAAAAGTGTCGACTAAAAATAAATATTTGATCAATGTCAAATTTAATTATATATTACGTATGGATAACAACCCTATAGTCAAATTAGTCAATTCAGGCATGGAAATATGAGGGTTGTTATAAATATCAATTAAGCATAACAAACACAATTTATCAAGATTCAAGCTCAAAACTCACTTTTTACTCAAGAATATAAAAACCCATTTTCAACAAGAATCAGAGCATGTAATCGATTACAAACCTCGAGATATACTATAGATGATGCAAGAAATCCAATTCTAAGCTTTAATTAATCTAATTGCACATAAAGATCAAGCTAGGGTTTGCAATGAGGATGAAGTTAGGTACAAGAGGTGAAGTGAAGTTTCTGGAATCCCAAATGAGGAAATGAGCTGATTATACACTATATTTGGGTTAAAAACCATACCTCACAACACACGGGTATTTATCAGTTATCTGATATCTTTCGTACATTATTAGGCGGTCCTAACGGAGTCCAATTTAAATAAACAAACCTAATCTGTAACCCTTGTCACGAACTGGTCACAACTAAATAATGAAATAACCATAAACACATAATTAATTAAATCACTAACTAACATCATACAAGGGTAATTTGATAATTTCCACTTAGGCCCATTATCAGGGTGTTACACATATGGCCTAGGGTGGTCCTTGTTGCCTTATGAGAATCGCTTGTGGATTTCGAATGCTATGACATATATCCTAGTCAAGAATCATGGGCGCCCGGTAACAACTGATCATTTAAGTGACTTGTATGATAGCAACGAGATTTGAGATAGTCGTACAACGTCTTGTTAAAGATTATAACCCGAACTTTCTATAATTGGAAAGTTACTAAAAGTGAAAACTTTCCATAGATAGTAACCTTTCCGAAAATGGAATTTCTTTTTTAAAAACCATTATTATTAGTGTAGTTACTATACTTATGTCTATTAGACAATATCTGATCGTACATTCTATCTCTAGGTTGAGTTTTTCGATCAACTTCAATTACAGCTATGTAAAATCTTTGATGTGCTAATTTACTGTGAGTTCATCTGCTCCCTTTTTATCTATATTTTTGGGCTGAGAATATATGCACTATTTTTATAAACTGTTTTACACGTTAGAGACAAGTGCTCAAAACTTATCTGCTGAATACGTGCTTTGTCATGTTAAATCCCTGCCGTAATATCGTTAATTGCTAAGGTATAAGATGCAAGCTTAGTAATTGTGAGTAGCGCTACTGAGAGTGACGTCTCTAACCATTTGACCGTAGGTCTTTGGTTACATAATAATGATTTAACTGACACTGACTGTTCAAGGTGTCTCGGGGTAAAATTCTGTTTAGTCGCGATATTACAAACTGCAGCAACTCTTTTTAGATTGATATGATGGGTATCAATCAGCTTTAAACTGAAATCTTGTGGTCTAATGCTATTATTGAAAACTGTGATTTATGATAAACTTATGAACACACCAACCTTTTTGGTTGATAATTTTTAGCATGTTTATTCTCAGGTACTTAAATATTGCTTCCGCTGTATATATGCTGCTTTGATGATGATTGCTTGCCATGCTTGGAGTCTTCATGCATTACTTATCGATCCATTTAAAAATATTTAATGCTTTAAATACAGTGTAATCTATTTATCTTCCATTGCAAAACTCAATAAAACGTCTCATATAGAGTCGTTCTCGTTTATACAACTGTGATTTGATATAATTAGTCACAAATACCTCGGGCCCTATTTGGGGGTGTGACAGAAATGGTATCAGAGTAGTATTGTTGTAGAGAACCAGAATTGCATTTTAAGTGTGCCTTATACAATTAGGTACCTTAGCAATGTAGGACTACAACTTTCCTTGACTATAGTGCTTTTAATTGTTGCCTTTAATTGTTAAATGCTACACTATACCTTAGAAACTTACTTATTAAATTATTTAATCTTTCTTAGAATGCCTAGTCAACCTAAGAATTCTGCTCACTCTCCTAAGTACTATCCAATCCCGCCACCACATTTAAATGCGACAACATTCTCGACATTCCTTTATCATCTATCATGGTTTTGTGTATTACATGAAATGTTATCCATGATCCTTGAAATCTCTACTATTCATATTCATTACTTTCAAAATCTTTGCTTTCTTGTTATTTTTGATCATTGAATTTCTTGAAGGGTGGCTTCTACGAAACTCTAGAATGGAAGGTTTGGATTACCGATTTAAAGGATTCTGTAGCTCAAGCCCCTAGACCTGAATAAGCCATTACGAATTGAAAGTCTTTAATCAAAAGTTTATCTGATTATTACTTATCATTTTTTTTTATCTCGACACGTCATACAGCAATTATGGAGTATAGACACATCATATCTTATCATATCTATCCCAATAGACCTTGCCTAAACACTTTCTCTAAATTTCCTCAGTAAATTACGGAATTTTTTTCTATTTATACGTATTCAAAGAGACGAATATATCATTCAAAATTCAACACCCATTTCATAACAAACCCTATTCCAAACACATAATATGGATTCCTCGAACTCCTTGAGCTCCAATGGCAGCGTAACCGGAACAAACGAACCAATCAGCCATCATCTATTCTGGATGAATTGGGGATGGGTTCGTAGTCGACTCAATCAATAGAGGCGAGAAGAAGGAGATCCTTTCCACCAACCGAATTCACCACTTGGCGAAGAACCTGAAGCACTTACCGGCGAACCAGTTCGGAACACCATTTACTCTCTTCTTTCCAGGGTATCCCGTCACGATTATATAATATCGAAGATTTTAGATCTTATTCATCCCCTTGTTTCAACCGCCAATCATCCCGGAATAGTAGAAGAAGTCAACGAGCTTCGCGCTCGAGTAGTGGCTCTGGACAATATGGTGCGAATTCTACAAGCATCGGCAGCACCAGCAGCATAACCAGCATCACCACCAGTACCATCAGTACCACCAACATCACCAACACCATAAGCACTGTAAGCACCATCAGCATCACCACTAACAGCACCACCAACAACAACATCCGCATCACACGCCTCAACATCACACTCAGTACCTCAAACATCAATATCATACGCCCCATAGATACCAAGGAATATTAGTATTAATGAGTTAAGATGTATTGACTCATTCTTCGTGAAGAATTATATATGTATACTATATATATATATATATATATATATATATATATATATATATATATATATATATATATATATATATATATATATATATATATGATTTGGAACAATAATAAATCTTTTCGTACAAAGCTATTACGTGTGAATCTTAACTAGTAAATACTACTAGGTTAATTCATATCACTAATATGCTATGATGTACATCCTTCGTTAATAACTTAACAATCGTAAACCACTGCATCAGCATAATAAACTCCATATGATAATAAACCAAGTGTATTATTAAAATACATGTTTGATTGTATACTTCCATTTTCGATGTACTCGAAACTTTCTAGAGAACATTATTCGTGCCTTGCGAAGATCACGAGAATTCCACAAGCACCAACTTCTTATACCGAAGTATATCAATAACAATGAACGATGACGTATTGATTCATAACTTCATTAATGAAATATTTCGCGACAATTATGTAATCTCTAAAGTTTTAGAGATTATTTATCCTCGTTTCAACCGCAAATAAAATGAGTTTAATATTATATTAACTCATTAAATCTATATTATATCTGAAGAATACATATATGAACGTATATCTTCATAAATATTGTAATTAAAAATTCTTTTGTACAAACTGTTAATTGTGAAAATATTTTATCGGGTAGGTAATACTCGAGAAATATTTATATCTCACATTAATATGTTACATTGTACATTCTTCAAATTCTAATTCAATAATCAGTAGCTATCCTACTTACATTCACAAGATATATGTATCTTTTCACTAAAGAATAACCATTTTCATACAAATTCAATTACATATTCTAATTTTGACATATCAGAATCCAAGTAAAGCTTTAGCAAGTGTTATCTTCCTAAAGATCACTACATTCATGAATTATATTCATTCGTATTCTGCGATGAATTATCACATCAAACCACCGAAATTATCATTCATTACTTTTGAAATTTACAACATTTCTTCAACCGTTAGATTCATTGATAGATACATCTTAGGCTTAAACATTTCAACTCCAAATTTTTGAAAACACCTCAGAACTATAACCAACGAATTCAGATTCGTTAACCCTAATAATGCTGATGAAGCAGCAAAAGCTGTAGATGGTCTTAATGACCAGAAGCTTAATAATAAAGAATTGTGTGTTGAAAAATCTCAAAAGAAAATCTGGTATTGAAAAACGGATTGAGCAAAACATAAAGGAAGCTGTGGATAAATCACAAAGACTAAACTTGTATTCAAAGAATCTAGATGATTCAGTATCTGCTGAAATCAGTAGCAATTACCCTGCTCCTTATTTATCTTAAATCCTTGCAGAAGAATTTTCCTCATTATCATTTGATCTTAGAAAATTCTAAGATATCATCGTATCTTTCGTTATAAATATCCTCTATATTTCTGAAGATATCTTCATAACGATTCTTGTCCGCAATTAATTATCTCTTTGCTATATCTTTATTACATCATAAAGGAAACTGTTTTAGTTTCTATATTCTGTAAAATTCAAGTTTAAATTATAAATGTTTTGAAGAAGTGTTGGGAATTGAAGTATGAGTTAGTATAATATAATGACGTCAGGCCAACGTGATTATATTACAGTAAGTCATACTAAATTTTTAATGGAAGATGATGATTCATAGACTTTATAATCATCATTTACCATGTTACATGACTCTTACATTCTACTTAATCTCTAAACATATCAAGAACATATATTCTTGATAGTTCTATCTGGTAATTTGACAAATCAAGATCATGCTATTGCTTTCTTAGAACATTAATTATGTTCATTCGAAACTTCATACCTACGAATTCTGGACCATTACTTGCTTTACAAAAGCATGAGGCTTCGACATATAAGGGAATATATAAAGCCCGATAACGACACCGAAATTACAAACCGTGTATATCAATGCGTATAGCAATATAAAGACACGGAAGAACTAAAAACACTATAAAACCAAGAGCATAGTAGAAGTAAACAGATTCCTCTGGTGGTAAATGAAAAAGAAGAATGACTGCATATATGGTCAATATAATAACAAGTATCAATACGGGATTGAGCATATTAACAACTCTTTTGGAAGTATGAATTGGGGAAGAAAGTATAGAAGTGGTGAAGATTATGAAACGGAAGAAGCTAATTTATACCAAAATTCCAGACACAGCAATCGAGGCAATTCACCACATTTAATCAAAAAAAATCCCAAAATTCCTTAATTACCAGAGAATCAAATCTTATAAAGATTATAAAGATTTTCTTTAATTCCTTGAATTCCGGAAATCAACTTTAACCATATCAAAAGTTAAGGTGACCATTTAATTTCCTCATTTCACTCTTTTGTGATAATTTCATTTATACTCTTTCTATAATCGAATCGTTTTATCCATATTAGTTAATGTCGATAAAACTCTAATTTTCAACTCATATTCATCATTAAAATATTTTTGTTGTCAAAAATAACGATCTATATCAAACTTCATGACTGTGATTTTCATGAACTCCTCTCTATTTGTCTGCCCTAATATTGGGCATAAACGCTCAAGGTTTAAATAAGCTCAATATTATTCATAACACATTTCATGTATCCAATTTACTGAAATGCTTGTATAGCGTCATCATCTTTTCTGAGAAAATCTAATCAATGACACTCTTTTTAAATCCTTTAGATAACCTCTGCATTAATAATAAAATGCACTTCGTAGAATTTATGGATCGTATGATTTAAACGCTAGAAACAAAACAATATTCTATCCGTTGGAATTCACGCAAGGCCCCGAGTATACCTGGGAACGTGAAAACTAAATAAAACAAAAATATCCTCACCTGTTTACAACCAACGCCGACTGATGTCAACAACTAAATTTTGGGACGAAATTTCCATTAACAGGGGGATACTGTGACAGCCCTCACTTTTCGACTTCTAAATTTACTGAATTGACCCTAGGGTTTTCTGCCTAACTATATGTATTAATTATTTAAAGGTTGTTATATACAATTAAACATTGACTGAATAGTAATTTTTAGTCAACAACATACGCTTCAATAAATAATATAATATTAATTTATATAATTTGACATAATTTAATTTATCTAAGTATATAAACTTTATATTACTTTTAATATAATAAATACAATTAAAAAATGTAATAACATTTGTAAACCTAATAAAAACCATAAGTAATAATCATTATTAAATTAAAATCATAATTACGTATTAAAAATGTAAAATACTGAAATTATTTAATATTTTACACAAAAATTCGTATTTATTAAATAAAAAAATTAAAAAAATATATTTCTTTTTATTTTAAAATTATAATGGACTACTACTTTTATTATTATATTTTGTAGTTGATTCCATGACCTAACATTTAATACTTTTAATTATTAAAATCCCATTAAGAATTAAAATATTTTTTCTTTTAATTATTTTATTCTTTTTACCTAATTTTTTCCAAGTATAAATACCCCTCATTTCTCATTCAAACTCACACCAAAATTTCTCTCATTCTCTCTTTAAAGAATCACTACTAAGTAAGTATTCTTTTCTTTCCTTTTACTTTTTACTTTTTACTTTTTACTATTTACTTCGGTAAAAATTTTTTACCGAAACATGTAAATAATGTTATAATTATATGTAATTGAAATAAAAATAAATATCATGTTATAATTATTCTACAATTAATATTAAGTATGAAAACATATTATAAACTTATTTGTAATCGGATTTATAATTATTAAGTAATTAAAATGAATTATTGAATATATATATGTGTATGTACGATATAAATAAGGAATAAATAGAGAAAAATTAAATAAAATAATTTTAAAGTTTTCCTAACCTTAATATGATATTATTCTGATCAAAAATAATTTTTATAATTTTTATATGTATTTAAATCAAATTTATAATTTATTTGTTATTATATTCACGCGAAACATAATAAAATTGATAAATCGATTTTAATTATTAAAAATTGTCACTAACATATTATATTACTTATAAAACACCTAATTACATTCTAAAATATTTCTAAAGAGTTGTATGAATTTTTGGAACATTATTTATAATTATTTACAAATTATAAGTTTAATAAACACAAATTTAATATATGTAATACATATATAATTATTAAACTATTAATAGTTATGTAATACTAATAGTAACTATATATATAATTAACTTAGTTATATAATAAAATTTATACACCTATAATATGTGAAAGTTATAATCAAGATAACGTGCACTATATATGAACCTCACCACTACATATGGTATAACGACCCGTCCTAATCCATCCGGACGAAGTCCATATCGATTATAAACGATTCATAATAGTTGATTACATTGCGAGGTACTTGACCTAAATATGCCATGAATGACTCCAAGTAAGATCTCTAAAATGAGTTAATGCACAGCGGAAGATTTCTTTCATACCTGAGAATAAACATGCTTTAAAGTATCAACCAAAAGGTTGGTGAGTTCATAGGTTTATTATAACAACCATTTTAATATATTAATAGACCACAAGATTTCCGTTTATAAATATATGTACACTCGCAAGTGTATAAAAGTGTTCTATAAGTTGTTGAGCGCTTCGGTAACCATACTTAACAATTAATGTGGCATATTCCCTTTATTATGAAATCTCCCTACACTGTACCAAGTGTAGTAAAAACGAAGTACTATGCAACCGTTTACGATACTAGAGCGACTAGCCCGGTTGGGGTGGTCAAACCCGATAGATCTATCAATAGGATTCGCGCTTACATGTTCTTCCAACATGTAAATATTAGTTACCAAGCTATTAGGGAAGATATGCAGGGTGGTACAACTCAACGTAGAATATATTTTAAGTACTTATGTCTATTTCGTCAAACATAAAAGCAGCGCATGTATTCTCAGCCCAAAATTATATATTGCAAAAGCAATTAAAAAGGGAGCAAATGAAACTCACCATACTGTATTTTGTAGTAAAAATACATATAACGACATTGAATAAATGTAGGGTTGGCCTCGGATTCACGAACCTATATTATTTATATATATGTTAACACATATAATGGTAATCGAACAACTTTATATATATTTAGTTATGTATTAAGATTAATATTCATATAGAATTTTATTAATACTTATAATATATCATAATGCTTATTTGATATATGATCTAATTAACGTTATATCAATATAAATAATATTATATTAGTTAAAACATAATATTATGTAATATTAGTATACATAAATATATTTTTGTATAAATATCTTATGTTTGCAAAAATTAATAATTGTAATAATACTAAGTTAAGGATAATAATAATAATAAAGATAGTAATAATAATAATAATAATAATAATAATAATAATAATAATAATAATAATAATAATAATAATAATAATAATAATAATAATAATAATAATAATAATAATAATAATACAATAATATTAATAGTACTTACTAATACTTAATAATAATAATAGTGACAATAATAATAGTTATACTGTTATCAAGAGAACGAGCAAACGAGCAACGAGTGTGATGGGTTTGTTTCACGTCCGAAGTAGCCACCGTTTAGCCTATTGTTGTGTATAGCCCGATGGCCTAACTTATGCATTTTCTATATAAAAAAAAAAACGTCAGAGTCTTGGTTTAAACCCAAGACCTCTTGTATAGCAAGCACACTCCCAACCATCCATCTATCCATTTTCATTTGTTTTAAAATGCTCGATTATTGATTTAAACAGGTAATACAAGCCCAACATTCTTTCGGCCCAAAAATAGTTCCACGAGCCCAACATTTAATAAGTGTGAAATCTAATTTCAGTCCAGTTAATCACCAAACTAAATCGACCTAATTATCCAGCTGGTTTCCATCGAAAATCAATCATCGACTTTATTCATCAATATCATCAAAATTAATTTATTAACACAATCATCATCAATAAAATTAGAGCATCATCGATTACATCCCAGTCACTATTATCATCTCTTGCTTCCATTATTATTTTCATCAAGGTTTCATCAAGATTTCATCACAGAATATCATCATCATCGTCATCTTTATGCCATCATTTCCTCATCGTGACATCATCATTGTTGCCGTAACATCATCATCATTTTATCAACATATCATCATCATCTTCCTTTCATCACCATCTCATCTCTACTTATATTCGATCAGTAATGGAAAACAAGAAGTGTGGAACAGCAGTTCTCGATTAGTTGGGTGTTCTTGTGATTTATATAGAAAACAGAAAACGGACAACATGATGGTGGTGATGGGTGTTTGTTGAATTCATTGAACGAAACAGAAAAGAAAATAAAAGAACCAATAGCAACAACTGAGCCGAACACGATCAATTGGAAACAACAGATGGTTATCGTGGTACCGGTGGTGAAGGTGATGAGTTCACAGTTTTGAAGGTGGTTATCGTGGTTAAAATAGAGGTGTAGCGCTTTGTTGATCGATGGTGGTGATAAGCTTTGGTTGCTCAAACTAAGATCATAACGAGTTAGAGAGGTGGTTGATGGTGATCGTAGAGGGTGAAGGAGATGGTAGCCGGTTAGTGGTGATGGTGGTTTGAGGTTGTGGTGATCTTTGAACAAGATCAAAATAAAAAGATGGAGTTTATGGTATCCCTCTTGTGATATATATATATATATATATATATATATATATATATATATATATATATATATATATATATATATATATATATATATATATAAATGTAAATATGTAATATATAATATATAATAATATATAATAATACTCTATATCACATGTTAAATAAGATGAAAGTGAGATGAAACAGCCTAATTCAGTGAACAAACTTTATTATCTACCGACACTATTTCTCGGATTGTCATATTATGATCTATTGCTAAACAGTTAACGTACAAAGTTGTTCCTAAAAATCCCAAATTTTTAGAATAGATATATTTAATTATTTTACTCATTAACTGTATGAAACGTGACCAAAAAGGTTCAATAATTATTTATTTTCAGTTCCAATTTATATGTACGGAGTGCTAATATTTAATCTTAAAAGGGTAAAAATATTTTTGACAAATCTAAGATCTTCGTAATCAATTTACAGTCCAACTTTTATTTCAATCCTTCATGGTCATGTACAATATCTATATTAAAACTAACAAAACATCAACCGAGTGTTACTGGCGTTTACTAATTAAGCTTGAAATCATTCATTTTCCATTTACTCTCTCTCTAAATATAATCAGTTTTAAATAACAAGTTTTATCACATAAATATATATTATATATTTTTAAACAAATAGATTTAATATTATTTTATATATTTACAAATAGTATTTATATATATATATATCTATATACATACACATATATATATATATACATTTGTAATAATAGTTTTCATTGTATCGCATATTATTTTACATATTTATTTCCAACAATTAACTCATATATTATTTCAATTAATATTTCAAATTATTATATATATATATATATATATATATATATATATATATATATATATATATATATATATATATATATATATATATATATATATATATATATATATATATATATATATATATATATTTAAATATACATGTATCTATTTACAATTAGTTGTTCGTGAATCGTCGAGAACAGTCAAAGGTCAATTGAATATATGAAAACAGTTCAAAATTTTGAGACTCAACCTAACAGACTTTGCTTATCGTGTCAAAGATATTAAATCGTATCGGGAGTTTGGTTCAAAATTAGTCGAAATTTTCCGGGTCACTACAGTACCTACCCGTTAAAAAAATTTCTTCCCGAAATTTGATTGAGGTCGTCATGGCTAACAATAAGAATGTTTTCATGACGAATATGAGTTGATAAATAGAGTTTTATCATCATTGAGTAATATCGATAAAACAATTCAATTACTCGAAGAGTAAAAGTGAATCTGTCACAAAAGAGTGAAATGAGGAAATTAAAGATTCGTAGTCACGGTGGATTTCTGGAATTCAAGAAATTTAAAGAAATCTTCTAATCAGAAAGAAAATGTAATATCATGATTAATTAGCAACCTGCTGGAATCACGGTAAGGATAGAACTATCAAGAAAATAATCTCTTGATATGTTTAGAGGTTAAGTAGAATGAAAGAGTTATGTATCATGGCACATGATGAGGGTAAGATCTGTGAACCATCATCACGTTCCATTAGAAATTCAGCATGACTTACTGTAATATAACCATGTTGGCCTGACGTCATTATATCATACTAACTCATGCTTCAATTCCCAACACTTCTCCCGAAACCATTCATAATTCAAACTCGAATTTCAAAGAAATTTAGAAACTAAGATAGTTTCCTTTATGACGTAACACGGATAGCACGAAGAGATAGATAATTTCGAATAAAGATATTTATGAAGGTATCTTCAGAAATATCTAAGATATTTATAACGAAAGATACGATGATATCTTTAGAATTTAAAATATTTAAGATCAGAAAATGATGAATAAATTCGTCCGCAAGGATTTAGAGTAAGGAGCAAGGTATTCGCTAAAGATTTCATCAGCTTTTTCAAAACTCAGAAAACTGATTCATAGACTAAAGCGCTTTTCAGAAATTCAGAATTGAAGTTTTGTAAATCCAGGAGATAGATATATATATATATATATATATATATATATATATATATATATATATATATATATATATATATATATATATATATATATATATATATATATATACTTATATATATATAATATTGTTGTCGTAGAATCGCTGAGGAATTCGAGATTATCGATTGATGCCTCCCGGTATTTGGTATGGTAATTATCGTTACAAGATGCCGATGAGTTCATGATAAGACTTCAATAGATAAATATAGTGATTTGTCAGAGAGATTTAAACCAAGGAGCAACGAGGTTGCTTGTACATCTGCTGGTAATATGGGGGAATATAATATAGGTTCTCCGGTAATAATAAAAGAGCAAACATATATATCAAGGTTATAATAAGATTGTTTCGAATGAAAAGCTGAAGTTGACTTGCTGGAGCTGTGACAAAACTGACTATTGTGAAAAAGAATTGTAATGTTATTTTCTGTAATAACAATGCCAAAGGAGCTAGCACAGATACGTGTTAAACGTTTACTTAGGTTTCGAGTGTTTTTCAGGTGCATAACTATATGTATCAATCTTTTCTTTCGTAGATGAAGTTCGGTTGGTTCATCCTCTCGATTAAGGTGTTTTCAAGAATCATGAAAGGTTTGAACGCAGATTGTAATCGTCAGGATACAAATGAGGTTTAAGATGGAATCAAGTGGCAAACTTGAAGAGATGTTTAGTTTCATATGTAATAATCAATATTTTAATTCATTTTAATTGTCCAATGTTATTAGTCCACAGTCGATAGTCCACAGTTAACAGTCCAATAATTCATATATAGTTTATTATATAATATTCGAATTAATTAATACGTATCGTGACCCGTGTACATGTCTCAGACTCGATCACAACTCAAACTATATATATTATTGTAGAATCAACCTCAACCCTGTATAGCTAACTCCAGCATTACTGCATATAGAGTGTCTATGGTTACTCCAAATAATATATATAGATGCGTCGATATGATATGTCAAAACCTTGTATACGTGTCCCGATATTTAAAGTGCGTAAAATAAATAATAGAAATTAAATGACGATAAATAAAATTGCGAGAATTAAAATTGCGACAAATAAAATGCGATAAATAAATTGCGATAAATAAAAGGTAATATGAAATTAACAGTTAGCTAGGAACAGTTAGTGTGGATTCTTAACAAAATTTCTCATAGTTAATTTATTTGTTTCTAACAAATTTTTATTTTGTCCAATATTTTCTTCATTATGCCACTTGTTGGATTCTGATAGGTCAAAATCCAAATATGAAATTGAATGAAAATGGTTATTCTGTGATGAACAGATTCGTACTTCTGTGGTTGTAAGTAGGATAGTAAATTACCGTTGAATCAGATTGGAAGAATGTACAGTGTAACTTATTAATGTGAAATCTAAATATTTCTCGGGTATTACCTACCCGTTAAAATATTTTTACCATTAATCGTTTGTACAAAAGAATTTTTAATTACAATCTTTATGAAAATATACTTACATATTGTAGTGACCCGAACTTTTCCATGTTTATATATATTAATTGAGATTGATATTTACATGATTAAATGTTTCCAACATGTTAAGCAATCAAACTTGTTAAGACTTGATTAATTGAAATATGTTTCATATAGACAATTGACCACCCAAGTTGACCGGTGATTCACGAACGTTAAAACTTGTAAAAACTATATGATGACATATATATGGATATATATATATATATATATATAGTTAACATGATACTATGATAAGTAAACATATCATTAAGTATATTAACAATGAACTACATATGTAAAAACAAGACTACTAACTTAATAATTTTTAAACGAGACATATATGTAACGATTATCGTTGTAAAGACATTTAATGTATATATATCATATTAAGAGATATTCATACATGATAATATCATGATAATATAATAATTTAAAATCTCATTTGATATTATAAACATTGGGTTAACAACATTTAACAAGATCGTTAACCTAAAGGTTTCAAAACAACACTTACATGTAACGACTAACGATGACTTAACGACTCAGTTAAAATGTATATACATGTAGTGTTTTAATATGTATTTATATACTTTTGAAAGACTTAAATACACTTATCAAAATACTTCTACTTAACAAAAATGCTTACAATTACATCCTCGTTCAGTTTCATCAACAATTCTACTCGTATGCACCCGTATTCGTACTTGTACAATACACAGCTTTTAGATGTATGTACTATTGGTATATACACTCCAATGATCAGCTCTTAGCAGCCCATGTGAGTCACCTAACACATGTGGGAACCATCATTTGGCAACTAGCATGAAATATCTCATAAAATTACAAAAATATGAGTAATCATTCATGACTTATTTACATGAAAACAAAATTACATATCCTTTATATCTAATCCATACACCAACGACCAAAAACACCTACAAACACTTTCATTCTTCAATTTTCTTCATCTAATTGATCTCTCTCAAGTTCTATCTTCCAGTTCTAAGTGTTCTTCATAAATTCTACAAGTTCTAGTTACATAAAATCAAGAATACTTTCAAGTTTGCTAGCTCACTTCCAATCTTGTAAGGTGATCATCCAACCTCAAAAAATCTTTGTTTCTTACAGTAGGTTATTATTCTAATACAAGGTAATAATCATATTCAAACTTTGGTTCAATTTCTATAACTATAACAATCTTATTTCAAGTGATGATCTTACTTGAACTTGTTTTCGTGTCATGATTCTGCTTCAAGAACTTCGAGCCATCCAAGGATCCGTTGAAGCTAGATCCATTTTTCTCTTTTCCAGTAGGTTTATCCAAGGAACTTAAGGTAGTAATGATGTTCATAACATCATTTGATTCATACATATAAAGCTATCTTATTCGAAGGTTTAAACTTGTAATCACTAGAACATAGTTTAGTTAATTCTAAACTTGTTCGCAAACAAAAGTTAATCCTTCTAACTTGACTTTTAAAATCAACTAAACACCTGTTCTATATCTATATGATATGCTAACTTAATGATTTAAAACCTGGAAACACGAAAAACACCGTAAAACCGGATTTACGCCGTCGTAGTAACACCGCGGGCTGTTTTGGGTTAGTTAATTAAAAACTATGATAAACTTTGATTTAAAAGTTGTTATTCTGGGAAAATGATTTTTATTATGAACATGAAACTATATCCAAAAATTATGGTTAAACTCAAAGTGGAAGTATGTTTTCTAAAATGGTCATCTAGACGTCGTTCTTTCGACTGAAATGACTACCTTTACAAAAACGACTTGTAACTTATTTTTCTGACTATAAACCTATACTTTTTCTGTTTAGATTCATAAAATAGAGTTCAATATGAAACCATAGCAATTTGATTCACTCAAAACGGATTTAAAATGAAGAAGTTATGGGTAAAACAAGATTGGATAATTTTTCTCATTTTAGCTACGTGAAAATTGGTAACAAATCTATTCCAACCATAACTTAATCAACTTGTATTGTATATTATGTAATCTTGAGATACCATAGACACGTATACAATGTTTCGACCTATCATGTCGACACATCTATATATATTTCGGAACAACCATAGACACTCTATATGTGAATGTTGGAGTTAGCTATACAGGGTTGAGGTTGATTCCAAAATATATATAGTTTGAGTTGTGATCAATACTGAGATACGTATACACTGGGTCGTGGATTGATTCAAGATAATATTTATCGATTTATTTCTGTACATCTAACTGTGGACAACTAGTTGTAGGTTACTAACGAGGACAGCTGACTTAATAAACTTAAAACATCAAAATATATTAAAAGTGTTGTAAATATATTTTGAACGTACTTTGATATATATGTATATATTGTTATAGGTTCGTGAATCAACCAGTGGCCAAGTCTTACTTCCCGACGAAGTAAAAATCTGTGAAAGTGAGTTATAGTCCCACTTTTAAAATCTAATATTTTTGGGATGAGAATACATGCAGGTTTTATAAATGATTTACAAAATAGACACAAGTACGTGAAACTACATTCTATGGTTGAATTATCGAAATCGAATATGCCCCTTTTTATTAAGTCTGGTAATCTAAGAATTAGGGAACAGACACCCTAATTGACGCGAATCCTAAAGATAGATCTATTGGGCTTAACAAACCCCATCCAAAGTACCGGATGCTTTAGTACTTCGAAATTTATATCATATCCGAAGGGTGTCCCGGAATGATGGGGATATTCTTATATATGCATCTTGTTAATGTCGGTTACCAGGTGTTCACCATATGAATGATTTTTATCTCTATGTATGGGATGTGTATTGAAATATGAAATCTTGTGGTCTATTATTATGATTTGATATATATAGGTTAAACCTATAACTCACCAACATTTTTGTTGACGTTTTAAGCATGTTTATTCTCAGGTGATTATTAAGAGCTTCCGCTGTCGCATACTTAAATAAGGACGAGATTTGGAGTCCATACTTGTATGATATTGTGTAAAAACTGCATTCAAGAAACTTATTTTGTTGTAACATATTTGTATTGTAAACCATTATGTAATGGTCGTGTGTAAACAGGATATTTTAGATTATCATTATTTGATAATCTACGTAAAGCTTTTTAAACCTTTATTGATGAAATAAAGGTTATGGTTTGTTTTAAAATGAATGCAGTCTTTGAAAAACGTCTCATATAGAGGTCAAAACCTCGCAACGAAATCAATTAATATGGAACGTTTTTAATCAATAAGAACGGGACATTTCAGTTGGTATCCGAGCGTTGGTCTTAGAGAACCAGAATTTTGCATTAGTGTGTCTTATCTAGTTTGTTAGGATGCATTAGTGAGTCTGGACTTCGACCGTGTTTACTTGAAAAATGATTGCTTAACAAATTTTGTTGGAAACTATATATTTTTAACATGTGAATATTATGTGATATATTAATCTCTTAACGCGTTTGATATTATGTGATAGATGTCTACCTCTAGAACAAGTCCCATTGACTCACCTAATAATAATGAAGAGTCAAATGTAAATTGGAATGATTCGTGGACTGATTCACAAGTTCCCGAAGAGGAACCGGAAGAAGAGTCGGAACCGGAAGAAGAATCGGAACCGGATGAAGAAATAGAACCGGTGGGGGAAATAATAAAACGGTTAAGTAAAAGAAAATCCTCAACCAACCGACCAAGGTTAATTATGGTCAATGGTGTTTCCGCCAAGGAAGCAAAATATTGGGAGGATTACCAATTCTCCGATGAATCGGATTCCGACGAGAATTCCGATGATGTTATAGAAATTACCCCAACTGAATTTAAAAGGGCAAAAGAAAATAATAAGGGAAAGGGCATAAAAATAGAGAAATCTAATTCCAACCCCGATGAACTTTATATGTATCGTCAACCCCCGAAGTCCTTAAGTTGTAATAATGACCCGGGAACCTCTAAACCACCAGGTTTTTCTAAACCAATGTGGATAACGACGGCTCGTATTAGGGGAACATCATATATCCCTAGAAACTTGGCAAAACGAACCAAAACCGAAGAAGAAGAAACAAGCGAGTCGGAATAAGATAGTTGTATTCGTGTGGTGTAATATATGTAATATAGTGTGCTTATGCTTTATGATATATGTAAAAATTGCTTGTATTAATAAGTATTTTTTTTATGAATCTAACTCTTGTCTATTTTACAGTATAAAAACACAAAATGGATAGACAACCCAATATTTTAAGAGACCTACCCGGAGACATGATTGATGAAATCTTGTCTAGAGTCGGTCAGAATTCTTCGGCACAACTATTTAAGGCGAGATCAGTTTGTAAGACATTCGAAGAACGTTCCAAGAATGCCTTGGTTTATAAAAGGCTTTCGTTCGAAATATGGGGGATATCACATTGGGAAATCCATAAGTTACGATGTGTTTACTTTGACGCATATATTACGGGGAACCCAAATGCTATTTTACGCAATGGGTTAAGAAATTATTTTGACTCAATATATCCGAATATTGGACTTCGTGATTTAGAAAAAGCGGCTAACATGCAACATAAAGAAGCATGTTATGCTTACGGATTAGTAATGTTCGCTTCTCACCAAAGTGAGAACAAGAACATCGGCCTACAACTATTAAACAAAACATTCCCACAAGTGACGGAGTCGGTAATTGGGGTAAGAAATGAGGTTTTTAGATTGTTACGGGACTGTTGGACATTACGTAACCCTCGCCCCTTTGACGACGTTACAACACGCTGTCTTATCAACGGCCATAACGGTTATGTTCCACAAGACCAAGGATGGGAAGTAGTCCTAGTAAAACCAGAATGCATGACTTGTTTCTGGACGTATGAATTACGTGTCTTTATTGCCTTTGCTGAACGACTTGTGTACTAGCTAGAATTATCTTCACAACTATCTTGTATCAAAGTTATTGTGTGCTATATTTCATGCTTTATGTAAAATAAGCGGTATTGTAAGTTTGTAAAATATTGTATAAAAGTTTGAACGCGAAATATTATTATAATCAGTTTTTCATATAGAATTGTAGTAGTTGAATTGTATATTAGCTACTAAGTATGAACTTAACGGGTAGGTACTACCCGAATTTAAACTTATAAAAAGCTAATATGAAGAAAAAGCTTTTATAAATGAGTTCATATTATGCTACGAAATACTATTAACTACTCTTGATATTCTGTATGATTAACTTGTTCCATTTGACTATTTTGAAGGAAATGGCACCGACTACTCGACACACCGTGAATATGAATGAAGAGGAATTCCGTACTTTTCTAGCTTCAAACATAGCCGCAGTACAGGCTGCGCTACATACCAACAATAACCTTGGATCTAGCAGTACAGGAAATCGTGTAGGATGCACCTACAAAGAATTCACTGCCTGCAAACCTTTGGAATTTGATGGAACCGAAGGACCGATCTGATTGAAACGGTGGACCGAGAAGGTCGAATCGGTGTTTGCTATAAGTAAGTGTACTGAAGAGGACAAAGTAAAGTACGCTACGCATACCTTCACAGGTTCTGCGTTAACATGGTGGAATACCTATCTAGAGCAAGTAGGACAAGACGATGCGTACGCACTACCGTGGTCAGCATTGAAGCACTTGATGAACGAGAAGTACCGTCCCAGAACCGAGGTCAATAAGCTCAAGATAGAACTTAGAGGGTTACGAACCTAAGGATTTGATATTACCACGTACGAAAGACGATTCACAGAATTGTGCCTATTGTGTCCGGGAGCATTCGAAGATGAGGAAGAGAAGATCGATGCGTTTGTGAAAGGATTACCGGAAAGAATCCAAGAAGATATAAGTTCACACGAGCCCGCCTCCATACAACAGGCATGTAGAATGGCTCACAAACTAGTGAACCAGATTGAAGAAAGAATTAAAGAACAGACTGCTGAAGAGGCCAATGTGAAGCAAGTCAAAAGAAAGTGGGAGGAAAACGGTGATAAGAATCACCAATACAACAACAACAGCAATTATAACAATAATCGCAACAACTATCCTAACAATCGCAACATCAATCGCAACTACAACAAACGGCCCAACAACAACAACAACAACAGCAACCACAACAATCATCTTAACAACAATAATAACCGCAACAACAACAACAACAATCAGAAGCAGCTATGCCAAAGGTGTGAAAAGTATCACTCGGGGTTCTGCACCAAATTTTGCAACAAGTGTAAAAGAAATGGTCATAGCGCGGCGAAGTGTGATGTCTACGGACCAAGGGTTAACAGAACGAAAGGAACAAATGGTGTCGGAATGAGTAATGGCGGAGCAAGTAGTGTCGGAGCAAGTTATGCCAATGTAGTTTGTTATAAATGTGGAAAACCGGGCCACATTATTAGAAATTGCCCGAACCAAGAGAACGCGAATGGACAAGGCCGCGGAAGAGTTTTCAATATTAATGCGGCAGAGGCACAGGAAGACCCGGAGCTTGTTACGGGTACGTTTCTTATTGACAATAAATCTGCTTACGTTTTATTTGATTCGGGTGCGGATAGAAGCTATATGAGTAGAGATTTTTGTGCTAAATTAAGTTGTCCATTGACGCCTTTGGATAGTAAATTTTTACTCGAATTAGCAAATGGTAAATTAATTTCAGCAGATAATATATGTCGGAATCGAGAAATTAAACTGGTTAGCGAAACATTTAAGATTGATTTGATACCAGTAGAGTTAGGGAGTTTTGATGTGATAATCGGTATGGACTGGTTGAAAGAAGTGAAAGCAGAGATCGTTTGTTACAAAAATGCAATTCGCATTATACGAGAAAAAGGAAAACCCTTAATGGTGTACGGAGAAAAGGGCAACATGAAGCTACATCTTATTAGTAATTTGAAGGCACAAAAACTAATAAGAAAAGGTTGCTATGCTGTTCTAGCACACGTCGAGAAAGTACAAATGGAAGAAAAGAGCATCAATGATGTTCCCGTCGCAAAAGAATTTCCCGATGTATTTCCGAAAGAATTACCGGGATTACCCCCACATCGATCCGTTGAATTTCAAATAGATCTTGTACCAGGAGCTGCACCAATAGCTCGTGCTCCTTACAGACTCGCACCCAGCGAGATGAAAGAACTGCAAAGCCAATTACAAGAACTTTTAGAGCGTGGTTTCATTCGAGCAAGCACATCACCGTGGGGAGCTCCTGTTTTGTTTGTCAAGAAGAAAGATGGTACATTCAGGTTGTGTATCGACTACCGAGAGTTGAACAAACTTACCATCAAGAACCGCTACCCACTACCGAGAATCGACGACTTATTTGATCAACTACAAGGCTCGTCTGTTTATTCAAAGATTGACTTACGTTCCGGGTATCATCAAATGCGGGTGAAAGAAGATGATATTCCAAAGACTGCTTTCAGAACACGTTACGGTCATTACGAGTTTATGGTCATGCCGTTTGGTTTAACTAATACACCAGCTGTGTTCATGGACCTTATGAACCGAGTGTGTGGACCATACCTTGACAAGTTTGTCATTGTTTTCATTGATGACATACTTATTTACTCAAAGAATGACCAAGAACACGGTGAACATTTGAGAAAAGTGTTAGAAGTATTGAGGAAGGAAGAATTGTACACTAAGTTTTTGAAGTGTGCATTTTGGTTGGAAGAAGTTCAATTCCTCGGTCACATAGTGAACAAAGAAGGTATTAAGGTGGATCCGGCAAAGATAGAAACTGTTAAAAAGTGGGAAACCCCGAAAACTCCGAAACACATACGCCAGTTTTTAGGACTAGCTGGTTACTACAGAAGGTTCATCCAAGACTTTTCCAGAATAGCAAAACCCTTGGCTGCATTAACGCATAAAGGGAAGAAATTTGAATGGAATGATGAACAAGAGAAAGCGTTTCAGTTATTGAAGAAAAAGCTAACTACGGCACCTATATTGTCATTGCCTGAAGGGAATGATGATTTTGTGATTTATTGTGACGCATCAAAGCAAGGTCTCGGTTGTGTATTAATGCAACGAACGAAGGTGATTGCTTATGCGTCTAGACAATTGAAGATTCACGAGCAAAATTATACGACGCATGATTTGGAATTAGGCGCAGTTGTTTTTGCATTAAAGACTTGGAGGCACTACTTATATGGGGTCAAAAGTATTATATATACCGACCACAAAAGTCTTCAACACATATTTAATCAGAAACAACTGAATATGAGGCAGCGTAGGTGGATTGAATTGTTGAATGATTACGACTTTGAGATTCTTTACCACCCGGGAAAGGCAAATGTGGTAGCCGATGCCTTGAGCAGGAAGGACAGAGAACCCATTCGAGTAAAATCTATGAATATAATGATTCATGATAACCTTACTACTCAAATAAAGGAAGCGCAACAAGGAGTTTTAAAAGAAGGAAATTTAAAGGATGAAATACCCAAAGGATCGGAGCAGCATCTTAATATTCGGGAAGACGGAACCCGGTATAGGGCTGAAAGGATTTGGGTACCAAAATTTGGAGATATGAGAGAAATGGTACTTGGAGAAGCTCATAAAACTAGATACTCAATACATCCTGGAACGGGGAAGATGTACAAGGATCTCAAGAAACATTTTTGGTGGCCGGGTATGAAAGTCGATGTTGCTAAATATGTAGGAGAATGTTTGACGTGTTCTAAGGTCAAAGCTGAGCATCAGAAACCATCAGGTCTACTTCAACAACCCGAAATCCCGGAATGAAAATGGGAAAACATTACCATGGATTTCATCACTAAATTTCCAAGGACTGCAAGTGGTTTTGATACTATTTGGGTAATAGTTGATCGTCTCACCAAATCAGCACACTTCCTGCCAATAAGAGAAGATGACAAGATGGAGAAGTTAGCACGACTGTATTTGAAGGAAGTCGTCTCCAGACATGGAATACCAATCTCTATTATCTCTGATAGGGATGGCAGATTTATTTCAAGATTCTGGCAGACATTACAGCAAGCATTAGGAACTCGTCTAGACATGAGTACTGCCTATCATCCACAAACTGATGGGCAGAGCGAAAGGACGATACAAACGCTTGAAGACATGCTACGAGCATGTGTTATTGATTTCGGAAACAGTTGGGATCGACATCTACCGTTAGCAGAATTTTCCTACAACAACAGCTACCATTCAAGCATTGAGATGGCGCCGTTTGAAGCACTTTATGGTAGAAAGTGCAGGTCTCCGATTTGTTGGAGTGAAGTGGGGGATAGACAGATTACGGGTCCGGAGATTATACAAGAAACTACCGAGAAGATCATCCAAATTCAACAACGGTTGAAAACCGCCCAAAGTCGACAAAAGAGCTACGCTGACATTAAAAGAAAAGATATAGAATTTGAAATTGGAGAGATGGTCATGCTTAAAGTTGCACCTTGGAAAGGCGTTGTTCGATTTGGTAAACGAGGGAAATTAAATCCAAGGTATATTGGACCATTCAAGATTATTGATCGTGTCGGACCAGTAGCTTACCGACTTGAGTTACCTCAACAACTCGCGGCTGTACATAACACTTTCCACGTCTCGAATTTGAAGAAATGTTTTGCTAAAGAAGATCTCACTATTCCGTTAGATGAAATCCAAATCAACGAAAAACTTCAATTCATCGAAGAACCCGTCGAAATAATGGATCGTGAGGTTAAAAGACTTAAGCAAAACAAGATACCAATTGTTAAGGTTCGATGGAATTCTCGTAGAGGACCCGAGTTCACCTGGGAGTGTGAAGATCAGATGAAGAAGAAATACCCGCATCTATTTCCAGAAGATTCGTCAACACCTTCAACAGCTTAAAATTTCAGGACGAAATTTATTTAACGGGTAGGTACTGTAGTGACCCGAACTTTTCCATGTTTATATATATTAATTGAGATTGATATTTACATGATTAAATGTTTCCAACATGTTAAGTAATCAAACTTGTTAAGACTTGATTAATTGAAATATGTTTCATATAGACAATTGACCACCCAAGTTGACCGGTGATTCACGAACGTTAAAACTTGTAAAAACTATATGATGACATATATATGGATATATATATATATATATATAGTTAACATGATACTATGATAAGTAAACATATCATTAAGTATATTAACAATGAACTACATATGTAAAAACAAGACTACTAACTTAATAATTTTTAAACGAGACATATATGTAACGATTATCGTTGTAAAGACATTTAATGTATATATATCATATTAAGAGATATTCATACATGATAATATCATGATAATATAATAATTTAAAATCTCATTTGATATTATAAACATTGGGTTAACAACATTTAACAAGATCGTTAACCTAAAGGTTTCAAAACAACACTTACATGTAACGACTAACGATGACTTAACGACTCAGTTAAAATGTATATACATGTAGTGTTTTAATATGTATTTATACACTTTTGAAAGACTTAAATACACTTATCAAAATACTTCTACTTAACAAAAATGCTTACAATTACATCCTCGTTCAGTTTCATCAACAATTCTACTCGTATGCACCCGTATTCGTACTAGTACAATACACAGCTTTTAGATGTATGTACTATTGGTATATACACTCCAATGATCAGCTCTTAGCAGCCCATGTGAGTCACCTAACACATGTGGGAACCATCATTTGGCAACTAGCATGAAATATCTCATAAAATTACAAAAATATGAGTAATCATTCATGACTTATTTACATGAAAACAAAATTACATATCCTTTATATCTAATCCATACACCAACGACCAAAAACACCTACAAACACTTTCATTCTTCAATTTTCTTCATCTAATTGATCTCTCTCAAGTTCTATCTTCAAGTTCTAAGTGTTCTTCATAAATTCTACAAGTTCTAGTTACATAAAATCAAGAATACTTTCAAGTTTGCTAGCTCACTTCCAATCTTGTAAGGTGATCATCCAACCTCAAAAAATCTTTGTTTCTTACAGTAAGTTATCATTCTAATACAAGGTAATAATCATATTCAAACTTTGGTTCAATTTCTATAACTATAACAATCTTATTTCAAGTGATGATCTTACTTGAACTTGTTTTCGTGTCATGATTCTGCTTCAAGAACTTCGAGCCATCCAAGGATCCGTTGAAGCTAGATCCATTTTTCTCTTTTCCAGTAGGTTTATCCAAGGAACTTAAGGTAGTAATGATGTTCATAACATCATTTGATTCATACATATAAAGCTACCTTATTCGAAGGTTTAAACTTGTAATCACTAGAACATAGTTTAGTTAATTCTAAACTTGTTCGCAAACAAAAGTTAATCCTTCTAACTTGACTTTTAAAACTAAACACTTGTTCTATATCTATATGATATTCTAACTTAATGATTTAAAACCTGGAAACACGAAAAACACCGTAAAACCGGATTTACGCCGTCGTAGTAACACCGCGGGCTGTTTTGGGTTAGTTAATTAAAAACTATGATAAACTTTGATTTAAAAGTTGTTATTCTGGGAAAATGATTTTTATTATGAACATGAAACTATATCCAAAAATTATGGTTAAACTCAAAGTGGAAGTATGTTTTCTAAAATGGTCATCTAGACGTCGTTCTTTCGACTGAAATGACTACCTTTACAAAAACGACTTGTAACTTATTTTTCTGACTATAAACCTATACTTTTTATGTTTAGATTCATAAAATAGAGTTCAATATGAAACCATAGCAATTTGATTCACTCAAAACGGATTTAAAATGAAGAAGTTATGGGTAAAACAAGATTGGATAATTTTTCTCATTTTAGCTACGTGAAAATTGGTAACAAATCTATTCCAACCATAACTTAATCAACTTGTATTGTATATTATGTAATCTTGAGATACCATAGACACGTATACAATATTTCGACCTATCATGTCGACACATCTATATATATTTCGGAACAACCATAGACACTCTATATGTGAATGTTGGAGTTAGCTATACAGGGTTGAGGTTGATTCCAAAATATATATAGTTTGAGTTGTGATCAATACTGAGATACGTATACACTGGGTCGTGGATTGATTCAAGATAATATTTATCGATTTATTTCTGTACATCTAACTGTGGACAACTAGTTGTAGGTTACTAACGAGGACAGCTGACTTAATAAACTTAAAACATCAAAATATATTAAAAGTGTTGTAAATATATTTTGAACGTACTTTGATATATATGTATATATTGTTATAGGTTCGTGAATCAACCAGTGGCCAAGTCTTACTTCCCGACGAAGTAAAAATCTGTGAAAGTGAGTTATAGTCCCACTTTTAAAATCTAATATTTTTGGGATGAGAATACATGCAGGTTTTATAAATGATTTACAAAATAGACACAAGTACGTGAAACTACATTCTATGGTTGAATTATCGAAATCGAATATGCCCCTTTTTATTAAGTCTGGTAATCTAAGAATTAGGGAACAGACACCCTAATTGACGCGAATCCTAAAGATAGATCTATTGGGCTTAACAAACCCCATCCAAAGTACCGGATGCTTTAGTACTTCGAAATTTATATCATATCCGAAGGGTGTCCCGGAATGATGGGGATATTCTTATATATGCATCTTGTTAATGTCGGTTACCAGGTGTTCACCATATGAATGATTTTTATCTCTATGTATGGGATGTGTATTGAAATATGAAATCTTGTGGTCTATTATTATGATTTGATATATATAGGTTAAACCTATAACTCACCAACATTTTTGTTGACGTTTTAAGCATGTTTATTCTCAGGTGATTATTAAGAGCTTCCGCTGTCGCATACTTAAATAAGGACGAGATTTGGAGTCCATACTTGTATGATATTGTGTAAAAACTGCATTCAAGAAACTTATTTTGTTGTAACATATTTGTATTGTAAACCATTATGTAATGGTCGTGTGTAAATAGGATATTTTAGATTATCATTATTTGATAATCTACGTAAAGCTTTTTAAACCTTTATTGATGAAATAAAGGTTATGGTTTGTTTTAAAATGAATGCAGTCTTTGAAAAACGTCTCATATAGAGGTCAAAACCTCGCAACGAAATCAATTAATATGGAACGTTTTTAATCAATGATTGTCGGTCGGAACGAGAGGATGAATATGGTTTAGAATTGTGCATAGAATACAATCGTGAAGAGATACTTTGGAAATGAGAGAGAAAATGGTGTTTCGAACAGGTTCACCGGTAAGTGCTTCAGATTCTTCGCCGAGAGGTGAATTCGGTTGGTGAAAGGGATCGCCTTCTTCGTGTCTCCATTGATTAAATCGACTACGAATCCATCAGATGAATTGGTTAATTCATTCAGGTGACACTGCTTTCGGATCTTAGGTGAAACTCCATATCGGAATAGCTGTCGAAATTCGAGGAATTCGAACTGGTTGAGGGATTCATCTCGTACGATCAAATGAAGGATTTTTCGATAAGAAATAGATTATAGGATGTAGATTAGTACCCTGCAATACATAATTTACATATGCATATATAATACTAAAATCCTATAAGTTACGGAGAAATCTACGAAAGCTGTCAGGCAAAGGTAACAATAACAGATACGCTAAGATATGAATTTATTTATACATGTCTATGCAATATAGGCAGTAAGACGTATCTAGACTAAGAATGATAAGCAAGTAATTCCCTAAGAATGATAAGCAGATAATTTTTTAAGGATGATAAGCAGATGATTTCCGACTAGAAATGATAAGCAAAGCTTTTGACATGCAGACACGGTCGAAGTCCAGACCCACTAATGCATCTAAACAACTATCAGTTAAACACACTAATGCAAGACCTGATTTGCTAAGACCACCGCTCTGATACCAACTATAACGACCCGTCCTAATCCATCCGGACGAAATCCATATCGATTATAAACGATTCATAATAGTTGATTACATCGCGAGGTACTTGACCTAAATATGCCATGAATGACTCCAAGTAAGATCTCTAAAATGAGTTAATGCACAGCGGAAGATTTCTTTCATACCTGAGAATAAACATGCTTTAAAGTGTCAACCAAAAGGTTGGTGAGTTCATAGGTTTATTATAACAATCATTTCAATATATTAATAGACCACAAGATTTCCTTTTATAAATATATGTACACTCGCAAGTGTATAAAAGTATTCTATAAGTTGTTGAGCGCTTCGGTAACCATACTTAACAATTAATGTGGCATATTCCCTTTATTATTAAATCTCCCTACACTGTACCAAGTGTAGTAAAAACGAAGTACTATGCAACCGTTTACGATAATAGAGCGACTAGCCCGGTTGGGGTGGTCAAACCCGATAGATCTATCAATAGGATTCGCGCTTACATGTTCTTCCAACATGTAAATATTAGTTACCAAGCTATTAGGGAAGATATGCAGGGTGGTACAACTCAATGTAGAATATATTTTAAGTACTTATGTCTATTTCGTCAAACATAAAAGCAGCGCATGTATTCTCAGCCCAAAAATATATATTGCAAAAGCAATTAAAAAAGGAGCAAATGAAACTCACCATACTGTATTTTGTAGTAAAAATACATATAACGACATTGAATAAATGTAGGGTTGGCCTCAGATTCATGAACCTATATTATTTATATATATGTTAACACATATAATGGTAATCGAACAACTTTATATATATTTAGTTATGTATTAAGATTAATATTCATATAGAATTTTATTAATACTTATAATATATCATAATGCTTATTTGATATATGATCTAATTAACGTTATATCAATATAAATAATATTATATTAGTTAAAACATAATATTATGTAATATTAGTATACATAAATATATTTTTGTATAAATATCTTATGTTTGCAAAAATTAATAATTGTAATAATACTAAGTTAAGGATAATAATAATAATAAAGATAGTAATAATAATAAAAATAATAATAATAATAATAATAATACAATAATATTAATAGTACTTACTAATACTTAATAATAATAATAGTGACAATAATAATAGTTATACCGTTATCGAGAGAACGAGTAAACGAGCGACGAGTGTGATGGGTTTGGTTCACGTCCGAAGTAGCCACCGTTTAGCCTATTGTTGTGTATAGCCCGATGGCCTAACTTATGCATCTTCTATATATATATAAAAAACGTCGGAGTCTTGGTTTGAACCCAAGACCTCTTGTATAGCAAGCACACTCCCAACCATCCATCTATCCATTTTCATTTGTTTTAAAATGCTCGATTATTGATTTAAACAGGTAATAGAAGCCCAACATTCTTTCGGCGCAAAAACAGTTCCACGAGCCCAACATTTAATAAGTGTGAAATCTAATTTCAGTCCAGTTAATCACCAAACTAAATCGACCTAATTATCCAGCTGGTTTCCATCGAAAATAAATCATCGACTTTATTCATCAATATCATCAAAATTAATTTATTAACACAATCATCATCAATAAAATTGGAGCATCATCGATTACATCACAGTTGCTATTATCATCTCTTGCTTCCATTATTATTTTCATCAAGGTTTCATCAAGATTTCATCACAGAATATCATCATCATCGTCATCTTTATGCCATCATTTCCTCATCGTGACATCATCATTGTTGTCGTAACATCATCATCATTTTATCAACATATCATCGTCATCTTCCTTTCATCACCATCTCATCTCTACTTATATTTGATCAGTAATGGAAAACAAGAAGTGTGGAACAGCAGTTCTCGATTAGTTGGGTGTTCTTGTGATTTATATAGAAAACAGAAAACGAACAACATGATGGTGGTGATGGGTGATATTGCTCTAAACATACATATTATTCAACGCAATATCACTTATATTTCATAGGTTTTTATCATCTACAAAGATATTCAATGCGCATTTCACGAGAAAAACGACAAAAGAGTGAAGTTAGAAGAAACGACGATAAAACGATAGTTTTAACTAGATTTATATCAAGAAACGTTTATCCGAATGAAAGTACAAGATGAAAGAAGAAAAGAGTTCAAATGAGAAGTGACAAATCAGTACACATCAACACGGGATCAACAAAGAACAACTGAAGAAGAAAAATGAAGAAAACTGTTATTTGATCTTACACGAATCGTGTATGTCTACACGAAACGTGTAGAATATTTGTTCTCACACGAATCGTGTACTGATACACGAATCGTGTAATGTTAGGCCGAATTTAATCATTCATCAGATAAGGGGCGGCTACTTTTGAGTTTTAAAACCTTTCTTTTTGATAGTGCTGTAGCAAATGGAAGCTTTTGAACCTACCTACTACTTCAAGTCAAGCATAAATACGGAGTACGTTCAGAAGTTGAGACACAGAGAATATTATCAAGTACAAAATTACTATACACACACATATTTTCATACAATTATTATACGCAAGTTATTATTCTGTAATTTTTATTACTCTATTAGTTCAAGGTTAAAAATAGTTGTAATATTAAGGGTGTATTGTTCGTGATAAAGGGTGTTATTGTACGCGTGAAAGGGGTGTTATTATTGTAATTTTTCTACCATTTGAAGTTAATGCAAGTGAAGATATTTTAGTAAGTTTACTCTGTTAAAATTAGCGTTGTTATTATGTTTGCATATCTATATTTTTATGTCTACCTTAGTGTAATGAATAGCTAAATTTCCCTAGTGTTTGCTTAAATATAGAGCCCCTAGTGAAATGGATTGTTACCATTAGTAAAAGTTAAAATGTAACTTTAGTATTTTTAATATTGAGCCTAGTTAAAAGAACCATTTTTATGTAATTAGGTATTTAACCCTTGCCACTTAATTTATTAAATTTAAATAACGAAAGTTGTTTTTATTTACATAAATTGAGCTTCAACATTAAAAATGATCTAGACGAATTTATGGATAAGTTATTGACACCAATTTAGAAATAAACTTCGGTGGTTTGGGTGATATCAATAAATTATATGAAGGTGAAATTATAAAAAGGGAAACCGTTATAATTTGGGTATTGGCGAAGGTCAAAACTAGGCTAGGTCTCAATTTAAATACTTAGGGAATAGTAGCTTTCTAAAAAGAATCCGATGAAAATTAGATTTTATTTAGTTAAGTTGTAACCTTATGTTTATTCGAGAGAAAAATGTAAAGTTCAATACTAAAACATTTTAAATAGGGCGTAAAACTTAAAACAATCCATGGACCTAGGGGTGACACAATTAAGTAAACACTCCCAATTATCTTATTTATATTTCTTATAAAAGTATTATCATTATTATTTACGAATTACCATTTTAAAATATAAAAAAATACATAAAAACATCAATTTTTCGTAACAGTAATCTGTCACATCTTTTTACTCATACACGAATCGTGTATAGTCACACGAATCGTGTAAGGCTCTGACGCGGCTACAGTACCAGTAGGTTAAAATTAGGGTTTTAATTAATTAATTATATATATTTAGGTTATTAGTTATTTTTATTATATAATTAGTATTAATTAGTATAAAATACTAAAATACATGTTTTAATCTTAAAAATTAGTATTTATTATAGGTTTATAAATTGTAACTAGTTTATAGTTAGTAAATTAATTAATTTTCCTTTTAATTTGTATTAGTTTTATTAAAAATGTCATTTAGTTAATTTAATTAAGTTTATATAATAATTGCTCAAAACAAAATTCTAAATATATAGTTTCATTAAAAATTACTATTTTACTAATTACCATTTAGTAACATAATTAATGCATCATAATTAGTTTATTTTCATTTAGTTCTTTTTTTAAGTTAATTTTTGTAATCTTGTAATTTTATTTAGTAAATTAGTTTTAGTTATTTTCTTTTACTGTTATTTTACAATTGCCTAATCCAAAACCCCCTTTAATTAAGTTTGACATCAAAGACTATTAAAAACCATTAAACACTCCATCTCCCTGTGGAACGAATCGGATTTACCAACAAACTAAACTACACGGATAGGACTAGTTGCCTATATATATGTGTGAAATCAACCTGAAATCAATAAAATACCACATATACAATAAATCAATTCGTGTAACAAAACAACTCAAATCCGTTCATAAATAAAGGTATCGATCGCACACATCAACTTTTTGGCGCCGCTGCCGGGGAAGTTGGCAGTTAAATAAATAGATAATTTTTCTGATTCGTAGTAGTAGTTGGATTTGTACGTGGACCGGGTTGTTGGATCACCAATTTTATTGGTCAATAGAAGGATCCTGCCCCTCTGCTGCATCTTTTGGCTATTCAAAACGTGGGCAAAATCAGAAGGAAAATCTGTTTGTTTAAGGGTTTTTATCATTGTTTTTATGTTATTCGATCCTCTCGAGGAAATTCATTTCCAAGAAAGTTCAAAGTTTTTGAATAAATCCTTTAATTCTTTGTACAATTTCCCAAATTGTATGATCCGTTCAATCCTAAACTCGTTAAACTTAATCCGGAACCTCAAAGAATTAATAAAGGACAAAAACAACAAAAAGAAATAGGAAGTACTAGTAATTTTAAAACACCGAAAAACACTAAAAAAGAGAAACAAGTAGGTAACCCTAGATAAACCTTTAGTGAAGTGATCTCATAATAGAAATTAATGTATGAACTTACGTTCCTCCAACGCTGAATTAACTCCCTCACATCCTGAACCCGAAAGAAAATTCCACGAACGCTTAAGAACTCAAGAAGTAGAATCTCTTGCTAAAAATTTAGAGTCACTTTTCTTAGAATCCGACTCTGAACCAATAATTCAACCAATCATAGAGCCGATTATTAAAGAAGAAGAAGAAATGGCTGATACAAATCAAACGATGGAAGCATTAATGAAGGCCACAAGAAAAGGTCAAGGCCACGCAATCATCCAACCCACGATGAGTGATGGCTTTGAAATAAAAGGTCAATTTTTACACATGGTAACTAATACATGTCAATTCGGTGGAGCCCCAAATGAGGATGCTAACGAGCATCTTCGTAAGTTTGTAAGCATTTGCAAGCTTTTCAAAATCAAAGATGTCACCGATGAAGTTGCATGTTTAAAAATCTTTCCATGGTCATTAAAAGATGATGCAAGGGATTGGCTAGACTCATTACCAGAAGGTTATATTGAAAACTGGAATGATATGATGGATAAATTTTTGTCAGAATTCTTTCCTGCTTCAAAAGCAGCAAAATTACAAAGTGACATAAATCACTTTAAACAAAAGCCTAATGAAACTCTTTATGAAGCTTGGACCCGATTCAATAAAATGCTTCGAATATGTCCTCAACACGGGTTGAATACATTCCAAAAGGTCCAAATATTCTATAAAGGAGTCAATGTGACAACTAGAAAAGATATAGATGTTGCAGCCGGAGGTTCGATCATGAAGAAAACACCTGAAGACGCTCACACAATCATTGCTGATTTAGCTTCCCATTCTCATAATTGGCATCAAGAAATAGAATTTTCTAGATCATCAAATGTTGCTAGTATTGAAAGCAATGATGAAATTGCTTCTTTAAAAGTTCAAATAGCAAATCAAGCAAGGCAAATCGAGAAAGTAACCAAAGAAATGCATGCTATCAGAGTAGGATGTGAACTGTGCCAAGGTCCCCATCTTACTAGAGATTGTGATCAAAGTACAATGGAAGAACAAGCAAATTTCTTAGGATACTTACGAAAAGGTGAAATGAACTTCAGTGATTTTCCAGCTATAGAAGCAAACAACCGAAAATATCCTCCTATAAACAGCTATCAAGTAGGAGGACCTTCAGGATCAAATAATAATAACTATCAAGGAGGAAATCCAGGTTACCAAAATAACCGGAATTTCCCAAATCAAAATCAAAGAAATCCGCCACCAGGTTATAATAACCGAAATCAACCTCAACGAAATTATCAAAATAATTTCCAACCACTAGCATTCAATCAACCACAACCATTAGCAATTATGCAACCTCAACCTGAGAGGAAATCTGGTTTAGAAGATCTCTTAAGAGATTTTATGGTTAAGTACGAGCAAAATGCAGAGCTCCAAACTCAGCAAATCCGAAATCAACAAGCCACAATACAAAACTTAGAAAGGGATGTTGGAAGGATATCACAGTTACTATCAGAGAGACCACCAGGTACTCTCCCCTCAAATACTCAAGTGAAGCCCAACAACCCCCAAACAAGGAACGAGCATGTAAATGCTATAACTACTAGAAGTGGCTTAACTACTAAACCGGAGACTCTTAAGTCCCCGGAGGTTTCTTTATCTCCTTCTGTTTTACAAATACCGGTTGATGAAAATGAGCAAGTTGATAAAGAACAAGAGAAAGATGATCCACCTGAGGTCATACCAAAGAAAAGTGAAGAACCACCAGTAAAGGTTAATAAGGAACCTATTCCTTACCCGAAAGCATTAAAGAAAGACAGACTCGCAAGGCGGTATGAGAAATTTGCGGACATGATTAAGCAAATTAGCATTAACATGCCACTCGCGGAGGTTCTTAGGGATATGCCCAATTACGGGAAGTTTTTAAAGGATCTCATATCCTCGAAGGGTAAATACCACGACGTTTCTGCCACATTCCTCCATGAGGAATGTTCGGCCATCTTAAAGAAACAAAATGTACCTCCAAAATTAGGAGACCCTGGTAGTTTTATCATACCATGTATGATGGGTGATTCGGTAGTGTACGATGCACTAGCCGACCTAGGTGCAAGTGTTAACTTAATGCCTTACTCGTTATATTTAAAACTTGACTTAGGAGACTTAAAACCAACCCGAATGGGTATTCGATTAGCAAACCAATCATTTGATACTCCAATAGGTATAACCGAGGATATACTTGTAAAAGTTGGCTCACTCATCTTTCCCGTCGACTTTGTTATTCTAGAAATGCAAGAGGACACAAAAGTTCCTATCATTTTAGGACGTCCTTTCCTAAATACTGCAGATGTTATCATCAATGTCCAAAAAGAACAATTAAGTCTAGGTGTGGGAAACGAGAGAATAATTTGTCACATTGACAAAGCCATGAAAAGACCCACTTCTACCGATGACTCTTGTTTTCAAATTGATGTTATAGATCTTTGTGTCGAGAATGAATTGAAGGAGCTACTTGAAATTGATATCCCGGGGTTAGCCCCGGTAAGTGAGAATGAATACTTCAATATTGATAAAGATTTTGATGAGTTGATGAAGGTGGTCACGGATGACGAGACCATAATAGAAGAAATTCCCATGGAAGAGGAATCGTTTGAGGAAATCAAAAATGAAGATAGATTTCGTATAAAAAATTCCTTAGAAGAACCACCCGTACTAGAGCTTAAAGAGCTACCCAAACACTTGGAGTATGCTTATCTCGAAGGTACATCTAAATTACCAGTAATTATTGCTTCACATCTTTCAGATAATGAGAAGGATAAGCTAATTTCTGTATTAAAAACCCATAAAAAGGCTATAGCCTGGAAAACAACCGACATTCCGGGAATAAACCCGTCTTATTGTACACATAAAATTCTCCTTGAGAATGACTACAAACCCGTAGTACAAAGACAACGCAGGCTAAATCCCAACATGAAAGAGGTTGTTAAAAAGGAGGTCGTCAAGCTTCTTGACGCCGGGTTAATCTACCCCATCTCCGATAGTCCATGGGTTAGTCCAGTACAAGTAGTACCCAAAAAGGGGGGTACAACCGTTATATTAAATGAAAAGGACGAACTCGTCCCAACTAGAACAGTTACCGGCTGGAGAGTCTGTATTGATTACAGACGTCTAAATGATGCCACTAGAAAGGATCATTTCCCGTTACCTTTTATTGATCAAATGCTTGAACGATTAGCGGGAAAAGAATATTATTGCTTTTTAGACGGTTTCTCCGGTTACTTCCAAATTCCAATTGATCCCAACGACCAAGAAAAGACCACATTCACTTGTCCTTTCGGTACCTTTGCCTATCGCCGCATGCCGTTTGGTTTATGCAATGCACCCGGAACCTTTCAAAGGTGCATGATGGCAATCTTTGATGATATGGTAGAGGATTGTATGGAAGTCTTCATGGATGACTTTTCCGTGTTTGGAGACTCCTTTGAATCGTGTCTTTTCAATCTAGAACGTATGCTTATCCGATGTGAGAAAGCAAACTTGGTCCTAAATTGGGAAAAATGCCACTTCATGGTGAAGGAGGGCATTGTACTTGGTCACAAAATATCTCGTGCAGGAATAGAGGTAGATAAAGCTAAAATTGAAGTTATCTCTAAGCTACCTAAACCATCAAATGTTAAAGCAATTAGAAGCTTTCTTGGTCACGCAGGATTCTATAGGCGATTTATCAAAGATTTTTCTAAAATCGCCCGCCCATTGACCAAGCTTCTTGAAAAGGATGCTCCATTTGGCTTTGACACTAATTGCGAGAATGCATTCTCGATTCTTAAGTCAAAACTCACACAAGCTCCCATTATGGTATCTCCAGATTGGAGTATGCCATTTGAGCTAATGTGCGACGCAAGCGACTATGCTATAGGTGCTGTTTTAGGACAACGTCCCGATAATCATTTTCTTCCGATTTATTATGCAAGTAAAACTCTAACGGGAGCCCAAATTAATTATACCACCACGGAAAAAGAACTCCTAGCGGTTGTTTATGCATTTGATAAATTTCGGTCATATTTGGTGTTGTCCAAAACCATTGTTTACACGGACCATTCGGCACTTAGGTATTTATTCTCGAAACTAGATGCAAAACATCGTCTCATACGTTGGGTTCTTTTACTTCAAGAATTTGACATAGAGATACGTGACAAGAAAGGAGCTGAGAATCTAGCTGCCGATCATTTATCCCGACTTGAAAACCCCGAATTAGATAAACTTGATGACACAATTATCAAGGACACATTTCCTGACGAATCTCTAATGAGGGTTGAAAAAGAATCTGAAATCCCATGGTTTGCCCATTTTGCAAACTATCTTGCTTCAGGCATACTACAAAAAGGACTTACTTATCAGCAAAAGAAGAAATTTTTTGCGGATTTAAAATCTTATTTCTGGGAATACCCAGACCTATTTCGTGTTGGTGTGGATCAAATAATTCGCCGTTGTGTGTACGGACAAGAAGCTCAACAAATTCTTGAGCATTGCCATCAAGGGCCAACCGGCGGTCATTTCGGACCAAACCACACTGCAAGAAAAATCCTTGAATCGGGCTTTTATTGGCCCACGATCTTTAAAGATGCCCATGATTTCGTTCGGACTTGTAACGCATGCCAACGAACGGGTAACATCACGAAAAAGGATGAGATGCCTCAGACCGGCATCCAAGTTTGTGAAATCTTTGACATTTGGGGAATCGATTTCATGGGACCCTTTCCAAGTTCACATAAGTGCAAGTACATACTAGTAGCCGTTGACTATGTATCCAAGTGGGCTGAAGCAAAAGCTTTGCCGACAAATAATGCTAGGGTGGTGGTAAACTTCTTGAAAAATCTCTTCTCACGCTTTGGAATCCCAAAAGCACTCATATCCGACCGAGGAACACATTTTACCAACAACCTTCTTGAAAAGGTGTTGAAGAAGTATGGCGTAACTCATCGTTTCTCTACTCCGTACCACCCGCAAACAAGTGGTCAAGTGGAGAACACGAATCGTGCCTTAAAACGCATACTTGAGAAGACGGTTAATAACAACCCTAAAATCTGGCAACGCAAGTTAGATGACGCGTTGTGGGCTTTTAGGACTGCGTATAAAACACCAATAGGTACCACGCCATTTAGACTTGTATACGGTAAAGCGTGTCATCTACCTGTTGAAGTTGAACACAAGGCGTACTGGGCTATGAGAGAATGTAATACCGACCTTGTACAAGCCGGAGAAAATAGGTTATCACAACTTAACGAACTAGATGAATTAAGATTACAAGCCTACGAAAATTCTAAAACATATAAAGAAAAAACTAAAGTATGACACGATGCACGATTAAAAAAGAAAGAATTTGAGCAAGGGGATAAAGTATTGGTATTCCAATCACGTTTCAAGTTTTCACCTGGTAAACTTAGATCCCGATGGAATGGGCCATATATAATAAAATAGGTTTTTCCATCTGGATATGCAGAGTTGTATGGTAAAGACGGCGGAACTTTCAAAGTGAACGGACACAAACTCAAGTTATACTTTGAAGAAATCAATACTACGGAAAGAGACGAAACCACCTTCTACCCTAAGGACAAATAAATTCAGGGTAACTCTAAGGTTTTAAACTCCATTCTCGATTTTTATTCTTATCTTTAAGAGTGGGGTTAGATTGGTCTTTCCCTAGCAGACCCTAAAGAACTAGTCTTCTCCCTCCATTCTACCTTTTTAATTTCTTTTGGTTTGTTTTTATTGTTTATTTTCAAGATGCGAGGTCAATATATCTACAACCACTTCATTTTAATATGCGATAAGATTTTACCAAGAGATGTGGTGTTAGATATTAAGAAAAGATGCGATGCGACGAGAAAAGGAGAAAGACAAGATTATAATGAGAAAAATTATGGAAAAGGCAAATCAAAATGCGCTAAAAGGCGTCGGGCACGTCAATTGGGTAAATGTGAAAAATGTGGAAAACCAGCTCACTCAGGAGATTGCCCAAAGAACCAAACGGACTCTAATTTCGAGTACGTAACTTTATGCCGAGAAGGGCCTTTCAAATGTTTAGAAGAAAACCTCTTAAACCCACGAGGTTACGCCTACGAGGCAATGGGAAGCGAAATTTCGCGACTCGACTACGAAGCAAGTCAACGTGGGTTCACTATCTAATTCTTTTTCTCGTCGATTGTATGTATGTGCATATTTTATTTTTATTTTTTTTTATTATTTTGTGTGTATTTAGTTTATATTTGTTTGCAGTGAGTTTTATAAAAAGGTCTACTATTTAAAATTGATTAAACTTGAATTTAACCTGTTTTCATTGAAAACGATAATGTTAAAGTGTTAAAACTGAATTATTGTTGTTCAAATTGCACGAAATTAATTGTTAAATTTTTAAGATATCATTTAAATAGTAAATCACGAAAACAAAATAAAAATTAAAAAAAAAAAATTCTTTCTACTAAATTGAGGTGAAACGCCTTGAGTTTAACTTGTTTCTTTGAAAATGAAAATGTTAGGTGTCACAACTGAATTTTTATTTTTCAAAAATTGTACAGAATATTTGTTAAATTCTAAAAGTCTATAGTAGATTGCAAAAATATACTCTTTTATCAATAACCGTAAAAATATATAACTTGTAAATCTTTGTCGTGGATAATGATAGGTTTGACAACCGAAATTAATCTCTACCTAGACGATAGGAAACAAAGTTTTAAGTTTGAAAATTAGTTGATTTAAGGGTATATAACAAAAATAGAGTGAATTTTTATTTATTTAATTTTTATTTTTCATGTACTTGTTTTTATTTTATTTATTTTCGATAAAACTTTTAAAAACTTTAACTTTTAATTAATTGAATTTTATAAATTGAAGTTAATAATTTATAAACGGATTAAGATCAGGTGTAAAAACCGAATTTCCGTTACAAATATAAATTTTTAAAAGATATTTTAAATTCAATTGATTTTAAGTTATAAAAAATAGAGTGTTTTTATTTTATTTTAAATTTGTTTTCGAAAAACATTAAAAATTTAACTATTAATAAATTAAATTTTATAAATTTATTTTTAAGATTTATAAACGGATAAAGAACAGGTGTAAAAACCGAATTTCCGTTACAAATATAAATCTATAAAAGATATTTTAAAACTTAATTGATTATAAGTTATATAAAAAAAAAAAATACAGCTGAAATTTAGCCTTACACGATTCGTGTACCCCTACACGATTCGTGTAAGGCCAAAAATACTGAACATAACAGACGGGGCAGGGGCTGGGTTACACACTCTTTCCCTTCCAATTTTTTTTGCTGTGGACGAAGAACACACCCAAAAATCCCCAAATTCGCACCAAATACATAAATTAACACCGCCAATCTCCTCTAATTCTTCAATCTTTCATCATGCCAAGAGTGGTAAGGATTTTTAACCCATTTTAATTAGTGTTCTTCAAGTTTTTCATTATTTTTCTTTATAGTTATTATCCGAATTTTGTGCATGTTTGTGTTGATTTTTTCTTGATTATTGTTATATCTATGTTGTTAGTAATATGATAAACCCGATTAGCATAAGAAAATGATGTTTAATTGGTGTTTGCAAATTAGGGTTTATACCAAATTGGGGAAAAATGAGAAATTGAAACTAAAGTGTGTTAATTTGGTTATAATTAGTTGTTTTTGAGTATTTTGTTAGTATATAGAACTTGTGAACATGATTTTGATTGCTTGATTGTGTGATTTTTAATTTTAGTCTAAATTTGTTAAGTTTTGTGATTTCTATGAATCAAGTATGCGTTTTAATGATGTTAAGGATGATTTAGAAGCTGAGATACGCGCAATGTGATTGAATTGAATTAGATATGCTTAGAAAAATTGCGTGTTTTCACTTATGAATTAAACTTTTTATATGAAACTTGATTTTTGAATTATGATTTGTGGTTTGTTTCTGTTTTGTTTTGAATTATAGAACTAAATCTCCCAAGTCTGTTGAATTAAATTGATTAAGGTGGTGTTGAAAACAAGTTGTTTGTTGAAGTTAAGATCTTTGCTAACATTTACACATCCTATTGGGATGATTTCCTTGTTTTTAAAATGTTATGCAGGGACCAATTAGAATGAGGGCAGTTAACCAACAAGAGGAAGTTACGCCCGAAATGGAACAACAACTCTTGCAACTACACCCGATTCTACATTTCCCTATAGAATTAAGCCAAAGGGTACAAAAAGTTAAGGATTTACTTACTCTGGTAAATCGAACAATCAATCAAGTTTGCATTGTTGATTGGACTCCCCTAGGTCTCCCAGTTAATTTAGATACACAGATAAGGAATATTTTAATCCAAAGCTACACGGATGAATTTGGGGTAATTAGGTATTTTAATGACTGGGAGAGATTATTTCGTTTGACTGCTCCTGTATATAGGGAATTGTGTTTAGAATTTTACTCTACTGTTAGGATGAATACCCGCCCCGCAACTGTCCAAGATACTAGTTTCCTACAATTCCGACTGGGTGGGGTTGATAGAGTAATGTCCCTAGGCGACATAACTATGGCCTTAGGGATTTATGAGGGTGATGATATGATTGCTCCAGGTTTTTGGGAATTTATATTTACAGGAGCTAGGTATTCAGGAGATTATGATTCTGTCAGCGTCTGGCGATCTTTTTCCGGAAGAAATTCATATACAGCAGGCCGAGAATCATACCTTAAGATCCAAGATATTCGCTATCGATTAATTCATAAATTTATAGCGAACACGATTAACCAAAGGGCATTCCTTACTACAGATAGGATTAATTATGTCGACCTTTGGTATTTGGATGTTATTAGAGATAGGGAAACTAATATTAGTATACCCTATGGAGTGGCCTACTTTTTGGCCAATGTAGGTAAGGGTGCTCGAGGAGACAGTGACATATCGGGGGGTCACTATATCACGTGTTTGGCATCCTGGTTCGATATCACCCCAAACGACTTCGCTCCTCCAATCCAACCAATAAATCAACAGGTTCACACTTTAGGATTGGATGTGTATAGGACTGCTAAGGCCATACGTGTGAGGGCTGGGGTGATTAGTTTAAGGCCACAGGAAGTTGCGCCTCAGGAACCCATGGAAGAGGATGACGAACCCGAGAGGGAAGCCAGGAGGAGACGACGAGAGACAGATCAGGCTAGCTCGTCTCATACAGGTACTTCTGATTTCGATATGCTCCAAAACTCGTTTAACGCATTGAGTTTAGATGTACGTAATTCATATCAAAACTGGGGAGCGAGATCAGAAGATCAGTACACTGCTTTATCTCGGCAATTAGGGGACATTAGGCATACTCAGCTAGATCAATATAATATGCTGTCCAACATCCGATATGATCAGAGGGGAATGGGAAATCAATTAGAGTGGGCGCACCAACAGGCATATCTATACACGTCTAACCCGCAAGCTTACGCACCCTCAGCCTTTCCATCATATCCCCCATGGCAATCACCCGATGACCCTCTACCTCCACCCTATGACCATAACGCCGCCATTGCCGCGAGTCAGGATGCATATAGGCGTTTCTACGAGGAACAACGCCTAAACGAGCAGCGGCAACGGCAGCAGCAGGAGGAGGACGAACGAGGAGGCCCATATTGGAGCCCATTTGATTAGTTCTAGTTCTATTGTTTTGAACATTTACATTTTTATTTTTATGGTTTGTAATAACATAATTTTTTGGTGTGTATTGAAACTTTTTATGTTTTTATTTTTTATATATTAGCAAGAAAATATAGTGTGGGGTAAAAAAATGTGTTGTACGATTGAATTAAAACCCCATATTTTGTGTGTTTTTAACATGGTTTTGACAGGTACAGACGAAAATGCAATTAGACGAAACGAAACATCAAATTACATTGTGATACAAACATTGGATATGATCATAGGTAAAACAATTTGAAAATCCAAATCGGTTAACAAAGGAAGTTCCAAATACTCTACACTTTTTGTCCTCTCAAATTTATACATTATTATCTGATTTTATGTAATGAGGGCATTACATAATCTTAAGTGTGGGGTGGGAATATATAAATTCTCGAGAACTAATAAGTTGGTGATTTTTATCAAGATTTATAAAAATTTTAAACAAATATATCAAATGAATTTTTAGGGTAACTACGAGCGATTAAAGCATAGGTGTCAAAAACCGAAATTATCGTCTCAATACATTAAAAACGCATAAGTTATTTATTTAAAACTTATAAAAGAAAACCATTTATAACAAGAATTTATAAAACCTTATGTTGAGAACCATATATCACATGTTTCTATGAAGTTATTGCAGATATCATTGCTTTGGAACGTATAAACCTGAATATTCCACTATTACGAGTAATAGAGGATGAATCAAGTCCATCCCGTAAGGAAGTAAGGTCTTCCAAATTGACACACTTGCTAACTTTTGTTAGAAGATGTAGTCCAGAACAGCTGTAGGTTGACGAAAAATCTTGAAAAGTCATCCCTAAAATCGGCTGGAAATCCACCTAACCTCAGCATCAAACAGGGTTTTTGGTGGTCAGACTTATCCTAACCATGAGAAGGATATGTCCCGTACAATGGGGGGGCACAATGCAAATTAGCTTTTAAGACTAATGAATCTAATCCCCAGATGGATGATCTCCGTAAAGATTAACCGCATCTATGTTTGACCGCGGTCAACATACATATGCCATAACAAATTGAGGTGTGCAAACTCATGGTTCACCGATGATATTTGGACACGATATAATTTTGTTCTAAAACTTATGCTATTTTATGAATTATATTTGTGTAAAACCATTTTTTGGACATTCGGCTTCAAGTTCCATGATACTACAATCATGGGGGCGAATAGCTTGCTAATCGCCGACTGAGACTACGGTTTTCAGTTACCCTCAACCGGAATTTGAGGTTAAAACCGGAAAACGTGTCTAGTGTAAAAACTAGCATGACATTTTATAAAAATCATAAAACGTTTTCACAAGGTCCAATTTTCCCTAAGGATCCAAATTTTTAAACCCTAATCACGAGTTTCATGTTTGTTTCTGTTGTCAGAATTTCATTTCGTGTGGTGTGCGTGTGATCCAATAAATACTGTGTTGTGTAATATATTTCATATAGCGTATGTTTCATTTCGTGTAGTGTGTGTTGTGTGATCTAAATGTTCGATAAGAAAGATATATAATGTTCTAACTCTGTTAAAAGATGTAATTGCTTGAGGACAAGCAACGTTCTAGTGTGGGGTATTTTGATATTGCTCTAAACATACATATTATTCAACGCAATATCACTTATATTTCATAGGTTTTTATCATCTACAAAGATATTCAATGCGCATTTCACGAGAAAAACGACAAAAGAGTGAAGTTAGAAGAAACGACGATAAAACGATAGTTTTAACTAGATTTATATCAAGAAACGTTTATCCGAATGAAAGTACAAGATGAAAGAAGAAAAGAGTTCAAATGAGAAGTGACAAATCAGTACACGTCAACACGGGATCAACAAAGAACAACTGAAGAAGAAAAATGAAGAAAACTGTTATTTGATCTTACACGAATCGTGTATGTCTACACGAAACGTGTAGAATATTTGTTCTCACACGAATCGTGTACTGATACACGAATCGTGTAATGTTAGGCCGAATTTAATCATTCATCAGATAAGGGGCGGCTACTTTTGAGTTTTAAAACCTTTCTTTTTGATAGTGCTGTAGCAAATGGAAGCTTTTGAACCTACCTACTACTTCAAGTCAAGCATAAATACGGAGTACGTTCAGAAGTTGAGACACAGAGAATATTATCAAGTACAAAATTACTATACACACACATATTTTCATACAATTATTATACGCAAGTTATTATTCTGTAATTTTTATTACTCTATTAGTTCAAGGTTAAAAATAGTTGTAATATTAAGGGTGTATTGTTCGTGATAAAGGGTGTTATTGTACGCGTGAAAGGGGTGTTATTATTGTAATTTTTCTACCATTTGAAGTTAATGCAAGTGAAGATATTTTAGTAAGTTTACTCTGTTAAAATTAGCGTTGTTATTATGTTTGCATATCTATATTTTTATGTCTACCTTAGTGTAATGAATAGCTAAATTTCCCTAGTGTTTGCTTAAATGTAGAGCCCCTAGTGAAATGGATTGTTACCATTAGTAAAAGTTAAAATGTAACTTTAGTATTTTTAATATTGAGCCTAGTTAAAAGAACCATTTTTATGTAATTAGGTATTTAACCCTTGCCACTTAATTTATTAAATTTAAATAACGAAAGTTGTTTTTATTTACATAAATTGAGCTTCAACATTAAAAATGATCTAGACGAATTTATGGATAAGTTATTGACACCAATTTAGAAATAAACTTCGGTGGTTTGGGTGATATCAATAAATTATATGAAGGTGAAATTATAAAAAGGGAAACCGTTATAATTTGGGTATTGGCGAAGGTCAAAACTAGGCTAGGTCTCAATTTAAATACTAAGGGAATAGTAGCTTTCTAAAAAGAATCCGATGAAAATTAGATTTTATTTAGTTAAGTTGTAACCTTATGTTTATTCGAGAGAAAAATGTAAAGTTCAATACTAAAACATTTTAAATAGGGCGTAAAACTTAAAACAATCCATGGACCTAGGGGTGACACAATTAAGTAAACACTCCCAATTATCTTATTTATATTTCTTATAAAAGTATTATCATTATTATTTACGAATTACCATTTTAAAATATAAAAAAATACATAAAAACATCAATTTTTCGTAACAGTAATCTGTCACATCTTTTTACTCATACACGAATCGTGTATAGTCACACGAATCGTGTAAGGCTCTGACGCGGCTACAGTACCAGTAGGTTAAAATTAGGGTTTTAATTAATTAATTATATATATTTAGGTTATTAGTTATTTTTATTATATAATTAGTATTAATTAGTATAAAATACTAAAATACATGTTTTAATCTTAAAAATTAGTATTTATTATAGGTTTATAAATTGTAACTAGTTTATAGTTAGTAAATTAATTAATTTTCCTTTTAATTTGTATTAGTTTTATTAAAAATGTCATTTAGTTAATTTAATTAAGTTTATATAATAATTGCTCAAAACAAAATTCTAAATATATAGTTTCATTAAAAATTACTATTTTACTAATTACCATTTAGTAACATAATTAATGCATCATAATTAGTTTATTTTCATTTAGTTCTTTTTTTAAGTTAATTTTTGTAATCTTGTAATTTTATTTAGTAAATTAGTTTTAGTTATTTTCTTTTACTGTTATTTTACAATTGCCTAATCCAAAACCCCCTTTAATTAAGTTTGACATCAAAGACTATTAAAAACCATTAAACACTCCATCTCCCTGTGGAACGAATCGGATTTACCAACAAACTAAACTACACGGATAGGACTAGTTGCCTATATATATGTGTGAAATCAACCTGAAATCAATAAAATACCACATATACAATAAATCAATTCGTGTAACAAAACAACTCAAATCCGTTCATAAATAAAGGTCTCGATCGCACACATCAATGGGTGTTTGTTGAATTCATTGAACGAAACAGAAAAGAAAAGAAAAGAAAAGAAGCAGTAGCAACAACTAAGCAGAACACGATCAATTGGAAACAACCGATGGGTTATTCACGAATGAAACAACAACAACAATATATATATATATATATATATATATATATATATATATATATATATATATATATATATATATATATATATATATATATATATATATATATATATATATATATATATATATGTATATATATAAAGGCGATGGGTTTAAGATGGTGGTTACCGGTGGTGAAGGTGATGAGTTCACAGTTTTGAAGGTGGTTATCGTGGTTAAAATAGAGGTGTAGCGTTTTGTTGATCGATGGTGGTGATAAGCTTTGGTTGCTCAAACTAAGATCATAACGAGTTAGAGAGGTGGTTAATGGTGATCGTAGAGGGTGAAGGAGATGGTAGCCGGTTAGTGGTGATGGTGGTTTGAGGTTGTGGTGATCTTTGAACAAGATCAAAATAAACAGATGGAGTTTATGGTATCCCTCTTGTGATATATATATATATATATATATATATATATATATATATATATATATATATATATATATATATATATATATATATATATATATATATATATATATATATATATAAATATATATATATATATAAAATGTAAATATGTAATATATAATAATATTAATAATATTTAATAATACTCTATATCACATGTTAAATAAGATGAAAGTGAGATGAAACAGCTTAATTCAGTGAACAAACTTTATTATCTACCGACACTATTTCTCGGATTGTGATATTGTGATCTATTGCTAAACAGTTAACGTACAAAGTTGTTCCTAAAAATCCCAAATTTTTAGATTAGATATATTTAATTATTTCACTCATTAACTGTATGAAACCTGACCAAAAAGGTTCAATAATTATTTATTTCCTGTTCCAATTTATATGTACGGAGTGCTAATATTTAATCTTAAAAGGGTAAAAATATTTTTGACAAATCTAAGATCTTCGTAATCAATTTACAGTCCAACTTTTATTTCAATCCTTCATGGACATGTACAATATCTATATTAAAACTAACAAAACATCAACCGAGTGTTACTGACGTTTACTAATTAAGCTCGAAATCATTCATTTTCTATTTACTCTCTCTCTAAATATAATCAGTTTTAAATAACAAGTTTTATCACATAAATATATATTATATATTTTTAAACAAACATATTTAATATTATTTTATATATTTACAAATAGTATTTATATACATATATATATATATATATATATATATATATATATATATATATATATATATATATACATTTGTAATAATAGTTTTCATTGTATCGCATATTATTTTACATATTTATTTCCAACAATTAACTCATATATTATTTCAATTAATATTTCAAATTATTATATATATATATATATATATATATATATATATATATATATATATATATATATATATATATTAAATATACATGTATCTATTTACAATTAGTTGTTCGTGAATCGTCGAGAACAGTCAAAGGTCAATTGAATATATGAAAACAGTTCAAAATTTTGAGACTCAACCTAACAGACTTTGCTTATCGTGTCAAAGATATTAAATCGTATCGAGAGTTTGGTTCAAAATTAGTCGAAATTTTCTGGGTCACTACATATGGCCTAGGGCGGTCCTTGTTGCCTTATGGGAATCGCTTGTGGATTTTAAATGCCATGACATAGATCCTGGTCAAGAATTCTGGGCGCTCGGTAACAACTGATCATTCAAGTGACTTGTATGATAGCAACGAGATTTGAGATAGTTGTACAACGTCTTGTTAAAGATTATAACCCGAACTTTCTATAATTGGAAAATTACTAAAAGTGAAAACTTTCCATAGATAGTAACCTTTCCGAAAATGGAATTTCTTTTAGAAAACCATTATTATTAGTGTAGTTACTATACTTATGTCTATTAGACAATATCTGATCGTACATTCTATCTCTAGATTGAGTTTTCTGGTCAACTTCAATTACAGCTATGTGAAATCTTTGATGTGCTAATTTACTGTGAGTTCATCTGCTCCCTTTTTATCTATATTTTTGGGCTGTGAATACATGCACTATTTTATAAACTGTTTTACACGTTAGACACAAGTGCTCAAAACTTATCTGCTGAATACGTGCTTTGTCATGCTAAATCCCTACCGTAATATCGTTAATTGCTGAGGTATAAGATGCAAGCTTAGTTATTGTGAGTAGCGCTACTAAGAGTAACGTCTCTAACCATTTGACCGTAGGTCTTTGGTTACATAATAATGATTCAACTGACACTGACTGTTCAAGGTGTCTCGGGGTAAAATTCTATTTAGTCGCGATATTACAAACTGCATCAACTCTTTTTAGATTGATATGATGGGTATCAATCAGCTTTAAACTGAAATCTTGTGGTCTAATGCTATTATTGAAAACTGTGATTTATGATAAACTTATGAACACACCAACCTTTTTGGTTGGCACTTTTTAGCATGTTTATTCTCAGGTACTTAAATATTGCTTCCGCTGTATATCTGCTGCTTTGATGATGATTGCTTGCCATGCTTGGAGTCTTCATGCATTACTTATCGATCCATTTAAAAACATTTAATGATTTAAATACAATGTATTCTATTTATCTTCCGCTGCAAAACTCAATAAAACGTCTCATATAGAGTCGTTCTCGTTTATACAACTGTGATTTGATATAATTAGTCACAAATATCCCAGGCCCTATTTGAGGGTGTGACAGTTCACTAGCACTTTAGCAAAGCTTGGAGGGTTTTTTTTTATAAAAAAAATCTTATATTAATACTTAGGGCCTAAGAGCCTTTTTTCCATCTCATTCTAGGCCTCTAAATTCTCGGGACCGGCCCTGAATATATGTTCAACTGATCGATACATAAATGATAGATATGGATTACCTAGCATCTGATTCGATAGATACAGATATGGATGGCGAAATTAATGAAGTGGATATGAATGACAATTTGTAATTCATTGATAAATTTGCTTTTGCTAGAAAAATAGATACATAAATATATCAGTATAATTTGTATTATTTATATAGTGTTATTTCATTAAATATATTTATATTTATATTTCTTTTTTAGTTTCTCAAAATATATATAATTACTATTACTAATATAACTAATAGACAAAATCTTATGAATAGTACTATTCCTTTTTCAATTTTCACAAACTTAACCCCCTAACTTTTATTAAAATACAAATCGAACCCCCACTTTATACATATTTTTTTTTCAATTTTCACAAACTTAACTCCTAACTTTTATTAAAATACAAATCGAACTCCCACTTTACTAACTTTTTTTTTACTAATTATTACTATTACTGATTACTATTACTAATATAACTAATAGACAAAATCTTATGAATAGTACTAATCCTTTTTTTTATTTTCACAAACTTAACCCCCTAACTTTTATTAAAATACAAATCGAACCCCCACTTTATATATATATTTTTTTCAATTTTCACAAACTTAACCCCTAACTTTTATTAAAATACAAATCGAACCCCCACTTTACTAACTTTTTTTTTTACTAATATAACTAATAGACAAAATCTTATGAATAGTACTATTCATTTTTTCAATTTTTACAAACTTAACCCCTTAACTTTTATTAAAATACAAATCGAACCCCCACTTTATACATATATTTTTTTCAATTTTCACAAACTTAACTCCCTAACTTTTATTAAAATACAAAATCGAACCCCCCACTTTACTAACTTTTTTTAAAAAAAAAATAAAACCCGAACGCTAAAAGAAGCAAATTTCACAAAAAGAACAACCCTTCAATGTTAGATGTCGAAAAAAAAAATTCTTTTTTACAAAATAGATCAAGACTTTTTTTTTAAACTCTCATTCAAAACGGAGCCCCCGGCGCGAAGCGAGGGCTCCACAACTAGTATAACTAATAGACAAAATTTTATGAATAGTACTATTCCTTTTTTTAATTTTCACAAACTTAACCCCTAACTTTTATTAAAATACAAATCGAACCCCCACTTTATACATAAATTTTTTTCAATTTTCACAAACTTAACCCCCTAACTTTTATTAAAATACAAATCGAACCCCCACTTTACTAACTTTTTTTTTTAAAAAAATAAAACCCGAACGCTAAAAGAAGCAAATTTCACAAAAGGAACAACCCTTCAATGTTAGATGTCGAAAAAAATTCTTTTTTACAAAATAGATCAAGACTTTTTTTTTAAACTCTCATTCAAAACGGAGCCCCCGGCGCGAAGCGAGGACTCCACAACTAGTTCCAACTAAAAATGTTAGTAACTAGCAAGTTGACGGACTGCGCGTTGATGCGGCGATTTTTGTGCCGATTTCTTATGTTTTTCGTTGCGACGTAGGCATCGAAGCCAATAGTACAAAATGTCAAAATTGTCTGTACAGAAAACAATGAGCTTATAAAAAAAATGAATAACATAAGAAACAACACAAATAAAAATGAGAAGTGACAAAAGTGCAACAGATAATATGTGAAGATAAGGGCCTGCTGCAGTATTTGTTGGCCTTATACTCCTTTATTTATTTTAGATTCATTTGTGGGTGTAGCTCTGTATATATGTGCTTCATAATTGCCACAATTAGTACAAACACCACATATTTAATGAGCACACATGAAGTGGTGGCCCAAGTTTTATTCATATTATCATTTTAAACACTCAAATATCAAATACACTCATGAAAGGAATGTGTTATTGTACATGATGCAAACGAAATCTTTAAATATTTACCTCTAAGGAAATAACATCCAATCTTAGATTGATGCAGCAGTTGTATATGAAGACCGGTTTGAGCAGATATCCTAATATCGATCGTGTTAAACATTGGAGCTACTCCACAACCAATTATTTTAAAATCAATCATAAAAATAATACATGGACAATGAGTTATCATAAATAAGTGAAAAAAGTAAATGCAGATTTGTGGACAATGGTTACAAAAACCGTTGCCCGTATGCTTGTTTCGAATGCGCTCCAGCTGATCAGTAGCAGTTGCAAAAGTACGACCACCACCAGTGCTCAATAGTAGCAATAGCATCAACACCTATGCACAAACGCATACCTTGTTTTGTACCTGTAATGTAGCACTGTTATTTGTATACTTATTCCAACATTATTTATTATTTATATCTAAGGTTTGTTGTTTTTATTTCCAGCATTAGTTTTTGTATGTTATTCGTGGACTTACTATTCAACGTAGTTGTGACATCAAGGGATTGGTGGGTTGAGATATCAATGAGTGGCTGATGTTCCTTTTTGCTGTGCTGCAATGCTAATAAAAAAAATTAATGATGATGTTTATATATATGTATGAGATTTAGATTGGCTGATATAGTACCTCCGTATTTTCTGGGAGTGGATTTTAAACCTTCGTCGTACTAAAATAACGCGTTAAAATGACTGCACACGTAGGTAGAGTCTCCTAAATCTGAATAGTAGCCCGTAACGTCTGAATAAACACAAAGAAATCACGGTTAGGAAAGAACCCTAATAGTTGAACAGTAGTTATAGCAGTTAAAAAACAACACAAAAAATCAAACAAAGTAACAGACACTTTGATCAGAAATTTGACACGTGGAGATGGCGTAAAAAAGTTCTGATTGTGATGTTAATATGGACCATGACTTTGACATGGATGCTGGGTTTTCGCAAGTAACACGAAATAGGTGCAACATTTATAATAACTAACAAAGCCAAACTAAATAAGTCGCAATGCTAATAGTGTTGAAAGCCATTTCGAACTAAGGACCGTAAGACCACACATGCCATTACGATCTTTCATATTCGGAGCTAAACTGAAAAAGCAAAAACCATCAGTTTTGGCATGTATAAATCCTCATAAGAGGTTAACCACTTCATACAGCGGTTGTGTTTGAAGTTTGTTAGGAAAAAAAATATTTTAACTTGTTGTACTCAATCAAGTACAAAATGCAATGTAGAATAAAATTTCCAGATTTTATATATAAACATATTTGTCTAAAGTCTAGACTACAAACATTCATTCTTGCACCATTCTAACTAAATGTTATTATCACTGGAGAATGTAACATCCCGACTTTTTCCATTTACTTTTCCGTTATACTAATATAAAGTCCGTTATATGTTTATAACATCTCCCGTTGATAAGCGTTTTAAATTATCTCGTTTAGGTAATTCACGCACCCGAACGAAAGTTGAGGGACTAAACTTGACAAGGGATCAAACCCTTGACTAGGTCAAAGGGTCAAACCCCTTTCACCCATTCATTATCATCCCCATCTCTCTCTTTCTCTCTAGCAAGAACACACCCCCATTTACAAAATTCATTCAATCATCATCTAAATCCGATATAGGAGGCTTACAACAAAATAAATTACATATTCGTGATCCTCTCTTCATCCTCTTCATTTTGGTACCAACCTCATCTCGTTTGGGTAACATTTCTAAAACACTAGTTTTCTTTAAATTTGTGTTCTTGACTTAAAAGTATGTTAATTAGTGTCTATGGCTCATTGTGATGTCGTGTATGTAATTTGTATGCTCGATTTGTTATTTTTGGTGTAACTAGTTCATTATGAAAATTACTTGCTAAATCCTTGATTTTGGATGATCAAATGTTATTAGATTGTTAATGTGCATGTTTTAAAAGTGCTACTAGTATCATTAGCTTCATTTTGATGTATAGATTGATTAAAGAAACTTCATAAACGCGATTATTGATTTTGTGAACTTTTGGTTAGGGTTGACAACTCTTAAAACGAACTTTTGATGCGTTGAATGCTTGTTAATGTTATTGATAAGTGTTTAGTTGTATTACATGTTTCATTACCTTCAAAACGGCATATCATATGTATAAATTGGATTCCCGAAACTTAAATTGCAATTGATAAACTTGAAACTTGAAAATAAACCTCTATTGATCACTTGTCGGGATTTCGGTCATAGTATATGATGTTTTTGCTTGATGAAAAGTGCTTAGTTGCGTTCCTTGTCGAAAGAGCTTTCCGATGATATAAGATACATATCTTGATTGTTTACGGGTCATGAAATGTGTTGGTTTGTGTTTTGGTTCGTGCACTTAGGAAATACAGCAAACAGGGCCTGGAAAACGATCTGGACGCCGTCTAGCTTCTCGGGACGCCGTACCAAACTTAAAACTGGGACGCCGTCTAGCTTCTCGGGACGCCGTCCCAATCTTAAAACCGGGACGCCGTCTAGCCAATTGGGACGCCGTCCCATTGTACTAAAACGGGCTGTTTACTTTGGTCATTTGACATAAAAATGTTTGCTATGCTACGGACCTCCGATTAACATGAAACTTGGCCAACATGCTCATATATGATTATATAACTTAGAAAAATTGTCGGATACCCAACCCGACCCCGTTGACTTTTCTGTTGACTTTGACCCGACCAAGTTGACTTTTAATCAAACTTAACCAAATAATTGTGTAATCGTTCTAACATGTTTTTATACTTGTACCTTGCATGAAACATGACAATTTGATTCACATGCTATTATGATCGAGTCTTAACGAGCCATAGGACTAATTGAACATCTTTGACCTATTGTGTTTACCATTATTGATACAAACCTATTGTTTAGGTCAAGACTAGCATTGTTCTTTGCACACATTTACTTGTCGAAGTACTTTACTACTCGTGCACTCAAGGTGAGATCATAGTCCCACTTTTACTCTTTTTGAACTTACATTTGGGATGAGAAAACATAAACATTTCTTTACTAAGTGAACACAAGTACAGGAAAACAAACATTCTACATACGAGTTTAGAACAAAATCCTCAATTCGATTATCATTAGTTACACTTGCCGGGTGTAAGTGAGAACTTATGTTGTATGGATCCATATGGGTTTGACAAACCCTCATTCAAACGGTTCGCTACCGTTTACGAATGAAATATATTTTCGAGAAACAGTGTATGTTCTAGCACTAAGTGATGGGGTTCAATGGAAGGAAATGTTAAGCATTGATAATTGGGTGCTCGTGAAACAAACTTTTGGAATGTATTACTATTATTTCATTGATGCAAATCTTGTGGTTCACTTGTACTTACTTACTTAAACCTATGATTTCACCAACGTTTTCGTTGACAGATTTCTATGTTTTTCTCAGGTCCTTGAACGATACATGATACATGCTTCCGCTCATTATTTGATACTTGCATTGGATGTCGAGTATATGTGCATTTCATGGAGCGTCTTTTGACTTTACTTTAAACCGTGTCGCCTAGTTTTCATTCGTATTATAACGTTGTAACTTAACTATTGGTTGAACAATTCTTGTAAACTTTGGGAACAATCTTTATTATGAAATGAAGGCGACATATTTTGGTCAAACTTTGTCTTAAAGACTTATGACCACGTAACGGGACCTAAGTAGACGGCGCCGTCAAACATGATTTGGTCGGGTCGCTACAGATGGTATCAGAGCGTTGGTTGTAGGGATTTAGAGTTCATTAGTGTCAACCCCGAGTCATAGGGTACATTGATGAGTCTAGACTACAACCGGCATATAGACTTGAAGTAGGAATTACTTGACTACTTGTGCATTTATACTCGAACGCTTCTACTCATATCTACTCTTAGTTCATCTTAATCTCACGTTGTTTAATTTGATTGACACGCCACCTTGACTTTATAGAATAATGTCGAATGCACATATGAATCAGGGTAATATAATTTCCGGGATTATATTACGGTGACTCATATGAACGTTCCGACATTATGGCATAAAGAATTTAAGGCGAGTCGAGGAAAAACTTCTCTTTATCTTTATTCTATATCACGGTTAGTATTATTGAGAATACTAATCAATGATATTCTTGTGTCTTGAAGGAACAATGGCTCCTCGTCGTGTACGCCGCAATGAAACTCCCGAACAAGCTCTCGAACGGATGATAGCTACCGCCGTAGATGCGGCCATGGCCGGTCACTCATCCAACAACAATAATAATAACAACCACAACAACAACAACAACAACAATGGAGCCGGAAACTCAAACGAGGGATGCTCCTATAAAGCTTTCATGGGGTGCAAACCTCACACTTTTGATGGAACCGGGGGACCGGTCGTGCTCACCCGATGGTTTGAGCAAACGGAAGCCGTCTTTAGCATAAGCGGTTGTCGGGACCAAGACAAGGTCAAATACTCCACTCACACTTTCTCCGGAATTGCTCTAACATGGTGGAACACCTATGTTCAATCGGTGGGTACCGATGAAGCTCATGCCCTCTCTTGGGCCGATCTAAAAGAAAAGATGATTGTTGAGTATTTTCCGCGCGAAGAAACCCGAAAGCTTGAGGAAGAACTAAGAGCTTTGAAAGCGGTCGGAAACGATCTTAAAGCTTATAATCAACGCTTCGCCGAACTATCCTTGATGTGTCCTAATCTTGTTAACCCCGAATCTCAACGGATTGAGCTCTACATGCTCGGTCTTCCAAAAAGCATCAAACAAGGGGTGATGTCATCCAAACCCACTACTCATCAAGCCGCTATGAACATGGCTCGCCAACTAATTGAAACGGTTGACGAAATCGTAGTTCCGGCACCTAAGGCCGAGGATAAATCGGGCGGCAACAAAAGAAAGTGGGAACCCTCCCAATCAAGCAACAACAACTTTGCCAAGAAATCTTTCACTTTCGACGGCAAGAAGGGTTATGCCGGGAATCTACCTTTTTGCAACAAATGCAACAAACATCATTTTGGCGAATGTAGTAAGCTAATTTGCCATCGGTGCCAAGGAATTGGTCATAAGGCCAACGATTGTAAAAGTGCCACTCCCGTCGCTCGAAAGTGGCCCAATGCACCAAAGACGGGCACTTGTTACGAATGTGGCCAAGCGGGTCATTATAGAAATGCATGCCCAAAGAAGAAAGATAACCCCAATACGCGCGGCCGAGCTTTCAACATCAACACCGAGGAAGCCCGGGATGACACTGAACTAGTCACGGGTACGTTTCTTCTCAACAATTCTTATGTCTCTTGCTTATTCGATTCGGGTGCCGATAAATGCTTTGCATCCAAGACTTTGACTCATTCTTTTAGCACTCCACCTCTTCCATTAGATACCACTTATACCATTGAAGTGGCTAACGGGAAACTATTAAGTGCTGACACATATTACCGGGGGTGTACGTTAAACATTTTGGGTAAGGAATTTGAGATTGACTTGATACCCATGGAACTAGGAAGCTTTGATGTAATAATCGGTATGAATTGGTTAGTCAAAACGAAATCTCACATCCTTTGTGATCTTAACGCAATCCGAATTCCTATCGAGAATGGTGAACCTTTGATTGTTTATGGCGATAAGAGTTGCACCAGACTCAACCTCGTTTCGTGCCTTAAAGTTAGAAAACTGCTCCGTAAGGGTTGTTTTGCGATCCTTGCCCACGTTAAGAAAGTCGAGTCCGATGATAAGCATATCGATGATGTGCCAATTGTTAGTGACTTTTCCGATGTATTTCCCGACGAATTGCCGGGTCTTCCACCTCATCGACCGGTTGAATTCCAAATTGATCTTATTCCGGGAGCCGCACCCGTAGCACGTGCACCATATAGACTCGCCCCATCCGAAATGCAAGAATTGCAAAGTCAAATTCAAGAACTACTTGATCGTGGTTTTATCCAACCTAGCCATTCACCTTGGGGCGCTCCGATTTTGTTTGTTAAAAAGAAAGACGGATCCCTACGAATGTGCATTGATTATCGTGAACTAAATAAATTGACGGTTAAGAACCGATATCCTCTTCCTCGCATCGATGACCTCTTTGATCAACTACAAGGGTCTTGTGTATATTCGAAAATCGATCTCCGCTCGGGTTATCATCAATTGAGGGTTAAGGGGGAAGATGTCTCCAAAACCGCTTTCCGAACTCGTTATGGTAGTTATGAATTCCTTGTCATGCCATTTGGTCTCACTAACGCACCGGCGGTGTTCATGGATCTTATGAACCGCGTGTGCAAACCGTATCTCGATAAATTCGTTATTGTGTTCATCGATGACATATTGATCTATTCTAAAAATGAAGAAGAGCACGAACAGCATCTCCGACTTGTGCTTGAACTTTTAAGACAAGAACAACTCTATGCCAAATTCTCCAAGTGTGAATTTTGGTTAAAGGAAGTTCAATTTCTTGGTCATGTTGTAAGTGACCAAGGTATTAAAGTCGATCCAACGAAAATCGAAGCCATTAGCAAATGGGAGACTCCTACTACTCCTACTCACATTCGTCAATTTTTGGGTCTCGCCGGGTACTATCGTAGATTCATCGAAAATTTCTCTTTGGTTGCACGTCCTCTAACCGCATTGACTCACAAGGGAAAGAAATTCATCTGGGCGACCGAACATGAGTCCGCATTCCAAATCTTGAAAACGAAGCTAACCACCGCTCCTATCTTGTCACTTCCCGAAGGCAATGATGACTTTGTAGTATATTGCGACGCCTCGAAACATGGTTTTGGGTGTGTATTGATGCAACGAACGAAAGTCATTGCTTATGCTTCTCGACAACTCAAAATTCATGAACGAAACTATACGACACATGATCTCGAACTCGGAGCCGTCGTCTTTGCACTTAAAATGTGGAGACACTATCTTTATGGAACCAAGAGTACTATCTTTACCGACCACAAAAGTCTCCAACACATTTTCGATCAAAAGCAACTAAACATGAGACAACGAAGGTGGATTGAAACCTTAAACGATTACGATTGCGAGCTTCGTTACCATCCCGGGAAGGCAAATGTAGTAGCCGATGCCTTAAGTCGAAAAGAAAGAGCGGTGCCTCTCCGTGTCCGAGCTTTAAACATCACCATTCACACCAACCTTAATAGCCAAATTCGGGTAGCCCAAGATGAGGCTCTCAAGGATGAAAACATCTCTCTCGAACACTTAAACGTCCTCACCTCTCGATTCGAAGTTAAAGAAACCGGACTCCGATATTTCGCCGGAAGGATTTGGGTGCCTAGTTATGGGGACCTACGAAGCCTTATTTTAGATGAAGCCCATAAGTCACGATACTCGATTCACCCCGGTGCCAATAAGATGTACCACGACCTTAAACAGCTATATTGGTGGCCGAACATCAAAAGGGACGTAGCTACTTATGTTTCCAAGTGTTTGACATGTTCCAAAGTCAAAGCTGAACACCAAAGACCGTCCGGGCTACTTCGACAACCCGAGATCCCGCAATGGAAGTGGGAAAGGATAACGATGGATTTTATCACCAAACTACCAAAAACGACGGGCGGTTATGATACCATTTGGGTTATTGTTGACCGTCTCACCAAATCCGCACACTTCCTGGCCATGAAAGAAACGGACAAAATGGAGAAACTTGCACAACTTTACATTAAGGAGATCGTAGCCCGACACGGTGTACCTTTATCGATTATATCCGACCGAGATGGCCGTTTCGTTTCTAGATTTTGGCGTACATTGCAAGAAGCGTTGGGAACACGTTTAGACATGAGCACTGCATATCATCCTCAAACCGATGGACAAAGCGAACGTACAATTCAAACCTTAGAGGACATGTTACGAGCTTGCGTGGTTGATTTCCGAAAAGCTTGGGACAAGCACTTACCTCTCGCCGAGTTCTCTTACAATAATAGTTATCACGCGAGTATTAAAGCCGCACCTTTTGAAGCGCTATATGGCCGCAAATGTCGTTCACCTCTTTGTTGGGCCGAGGTAGGCGACGTGCAAATCACCGGACCCGAACTCATTCACGAAACCACCGAGAAAATCGTTCAAATCCGAGATAGGCTTAGGACGGCCCGAAGTCGTCAAAAGAGCTATACCGACAAACGACGCAACGATCTTGAATTTCAAGTCGGTGACCGAGTAATGTTAAAAGTCGCACCTTGGAAGGGTGTAATCCGTTTTGGGAAACGCGGGAAGCTAAATCCGCGGTATATTGGTCCTTTCGAAATCTTGGAGCGTATTGGAACCGTTGCTTATCGTTTAGATCTTCCGCCTCAATTGAACTCCGTTCATCCTACCTTCCATGTATCTAACTTGAAAAAGTGTCTTGCCGAACCCGATATCGTCATCCCTCTCGAAGAACTTACTATTGATGACAAACTTCATTTTTTGGAGGAACCGGTTGAAATTGTGGACACCTCCGTCAAGACATTGAAACAAAGCCGAATCCCGATTGTCAAGGTTCGTTGGAATGCCAAAAGAGGACCCGAGTTTACTTGGGAAAGACAAGACCAAATGCAAAGGAAGTATCCTCATCTATTTGTGAATTCAGAAACGCAAGATCTCGAGGAAGAAACAACGACTACTATGCCTACTTAAATTTCGGGACGAAATTTCTTTTAAGGAGTAGGTAATGTAACATCCCGCCTTTTTCCATTTACTTTTCCGTTATACTAATATAAAGTCCGTTATATGTTTATAACATCTCCCGTTGATAAGCGTTTTAAATTATCTCGTTTAGGTAATTCACGCACCCGAACGAAAGTTGAGGGACTAAACTTGACAAGGGATCAAACCCTTGACTAGGTCAAAGGGTCAAACCCCTTTCACCCATTCATTATCATCCCCATCTCTCTCTTTCTCTCTAGCAAGAACACACCCCCATTTACAAAATTCATTCAATCATCATCTAAATCCGATATAGGAGGCTTACAACAAAATAAATTACATATTCGTGATCCTCTCTTCATCCTCTTCATTTTGGTACCAACCTCATCTCGTTTGGGTAACATTTCTAAAACACTAGTTTTCTTTAAATTTGTGTTCTTGACTTAAAAGTATGTTAATTAGTGTCTATGGCTCATTGTGATGTCGTGTATGTAATTTGTATGCTCGATTTGTTGTTTTTGGTGTAACTAGTTCATTATGAAAATTACTTGCTAAATCCTTGATTTTGGATGATCAAATGTTATTAGATTGTTAATGTGCATGTTTTAAAAGTGCTACTAGTATCATTAGCTTCATTTTGATGTATAGATTGATTAAAGAAACTTCATAAACGCGATTATTGATTTTGTGAACTTTTGGTTAGGGTTGACAACTCTTAAAACGAACTTTTGATGCGTTGAATGCTTGTTAATGTTATTGATAAGTGTTTAGTTGTATTACATGTTTCATTACCTTCAAAACGGCATATCATATGTATAAATTGGATTCCCGAAACTTAAATTGCAATTGATAAACTTGAAACTTGAAAATAAACCTCTATTGATCACTTGTCGGGATTTCGGTCATAGTATATGATGTTTTTGCTTGATGAAAAGTGCTTAGTTGCGTTCCTTGTCGAAAGAGCTTTCCGATGATATAAGATACATATCTTGATTGTTTACGGGTCATGAAATGTGTTGGTTTGTGTTTTGGTTCGTGCACTTAGGAAATACAGCAAACAGGGCCTGGAAAACGATCTGGACGCCGTCTAGCTTCTCGGGACGCCGTCCCAAACTTAAAACTGGGACGTCGTCTAGCTTCTCGGGACGCCGTCCCAATCTTAAAACCGGGACGCCGTCTAGCCAATTGGGACGCCGTCCCATTGTACTAAAACGGGCTGTTTACTTTGGTCATTTGACATAAAAATGTTTGCTATGCTACGGACCTCCGATTAACATGAAACTTGGCCAACATGCTCATATATGATTATATAACTTAGAAAAATTGTCGGATACCCAACCCGACCCCGTTGACTTTTCTGTTGACTTTGACCCGACCAAGTTGACTTTTAATCAAACTTAACCAAATAATTGTGTAATCGTTCTAACATGTTTTTATACTTGTACCTTGCATGAAACATGACAATTTGATTCACATGCTATTATGATCGAGTCTTAACGAGCCATAGGACTAATTGAACATCTTTGACCTATTGTGTTTACCATTATTGATACAAACCTATTGTTTAGGTCAAGACTAGCATTGTTCTTTGCACACATTTACTTGTCGAAGTACTTTACTACTCGTGCACTCAAGGTGAGATCATAGTCCCACTTTTACTCTTTTTGAACTTACATTTGGGATGAGAAAACATAAACATTTCTTTACTAAGTGAACACAAGTACAGGAAAACAAACATTCTACATACGAGTTTAGAACAAAATCCTCAATTCGATTATCATTAGTTACACTTGCCGGGTGTAAGCGAGAACTTATGTTGTATGGATCCATATGGGTTTGACAAACCCTCATTCAAACGGTTCGCTACCGTTTACGAATGAAATATATTTTCGAGAAACAGTGTATGTTCTAGCACTAAGTGATGGGGTTCAATGGAAGGAAATGTTAAGCATTGATAATTGGGTGCTCGTGAAACAAACTTTTGGAATGTATTACTATTATTTCATTGATGCAAATCTTGTGGTTCACTTGTACTTACTTACTTAAACCTATGATTTCACCAACGTTTTCGTTGACAGATTTCTATGTTTTTCTCAGGTCCTTGAACGATACATGATACATGCTTCCGCTCATTATTTGATACTTGCATTGGATGTCGAGTATATGTGCATTTCATGGAGCGTCTTTTGACTTTACTTTAAACCGTGTCGCCTAGTTTTCATTCGTATTATAACGTTGTAACTTAACTATTGGTTGAACAATTCTTGTAAACTTTGGGAACAATCTTTATTATGAAATGAAGGCGACATATTTTGGTCAAACTTTGTCTTAAAGACTTATGACCACGTAACGGGACCTAAGTAGACGGCGCCGTCAAACATGATTTGGTCGGGTCGCTACAGATGGTATCAGAGCGTTGGTTGTAGGGATTTAGAGTTCATTAGTGTCAACCCCGAGTCATAGGGTACATTGATGAGTCTAGACTACAACCGGCATATAGACTTGAAGTAGGAATTACTTGACTACTTGTGCATTTATACTCGAACGCTTCTACTCATATCTACTCTTAGTTCATCTTAATCTCACGTTGTTTAATTTGATTGACACGCCACCTTGACTTTATAGAATAATGTCGAATGCACATATGAATCAGGGTAATATAATTTCCGGGATTATATTACGGTGACTCATATGAACGTTCCGACATTATGGCATAAAGAATTTAAGGCGAGTCGAGGAAAAACTTCTCTTTATCTTTATTCTATATCACGGTTAGTATTATTGAGAATACTAATCAATGATATTCTTGTGTCTTGAAGGAACAATGGCTCCTCGTCGTGTACGCCGCAATGAAACTCCCGAACAAGCTCTCGAACGGATGATAGCTACCGCCGTAGATGCGGCCATGGCCGGTCACTCATCCAACAACAATAATAATAACAACCACAACAACAACAACAACAACAATGGAGCCGGAAACTCAAACGAGGGATGCTCCTATAAAGCTTTCATGGGGTGCAAACCTCACACTTTTGATGGAACCGGGGGACCGGTCGTGCTCACCCGATGGTTTGAGCAAACGGAAGCCGTCTTTAGCATAAGCGGTTGTCGGGACCAAGACAAGGTCAAATACTCCACTCACACTTTCTCCGGAATTGCTCTAACATGGTGGAACACCTATGTTCAATCGGTGGGTACCGATGAAGCTCATGCCCTCTCTTGGGCCGATCTAAAAGAAAAGATGATTGTTGAGTATTTTCCGCGCGAAGAAACCCGAAAGCTTGAGGAAGAACTAAGAGCTTTGAAAGCGGTCGGAAACGATCTTAAAGCTTATAATCAACGCTTCGCCGAACTATCCTTGATGTGTCCTAATCTTGTTAACCCCGAATCTCAACGGATTGAGCTCTACATGCTCGGTCTTCCAAAAAGCATCAAACAAGGGGTGATGTCATCCAAACCCACTACTCATCAAGCCGCTATGAACATGGCTCGCCAACTAATTGAAACGGTTGACGAAATCGTAGTTCCGGCACCTAAGGCCGAGGATAAATCGGGCGGCAACAAAAGAAAGTGGGAACCCTCCCAATCAAGCAACAACAACTTTGCCAAGAAATCTTTCACTTTCGACGGCAAGAAGGGTTATGCCGGGAATCTACCTTTTTGCAACAAATGCAACAAACATCATTTTGGCGAATGTAGTAAGCTAATTTGCCATCGGTGCCAAGGAATTGGTCATAAGGCCAACGATTGTAAAAGTGCCACTCCCGTCGCTCGAAAGTGGCCCAATGCACCAAAGACGGGCACTTGTTACGAATGTGGCCAAGCGGGTCATTATAGAAATGCATGCCCAAAGAAGAAAGATAACCCCAATACGCGCGGTCGAGCTTTCAACATCAACACCGAGGAAGCCCGGGATGACACTGAACTAGTCACGGGTACGTTTCTTCTCAACAATTCTTATGTCTCTTGCTTATTCGATTCGGGTGCCGATAAATGCTTTGCATCCAAGACTTTGACTCATTCTTTTAGCACTCCACCTCTTCCATTAGATACCACTTATACCATTGAAGTGGCTAACGGGAAACTATTAAGTGCTGACACATATTACCGGGGGTGTACGTTAAACATTTTGGGTAAGGAATTTGAGATTGACTTGATACCCATGGAACTAGGAAGCTTTGATGTAATAATCGGTATGAATTGGTTAGTCAAAACGAAATCTCACATCCTTTGTGATCTTAACGCAATCCGAATTCCTATCGAGAATGGTGAACCTTTGATTGTTTATGGCGATAAGAGTTGCACCAGACTCAACCTCGTTTCGTGCCTTAAAGTTAGAAAACTGCTCCGTAAGGGTTGTTTTGCGATCCTTGCCCACGTTAAGAAAGTCGAGTCCGATGATAAGCATATCGATGATGTGCCAATTGTTAGTGACTTTTCCGATGTATTTCCCGACGAATTGCCGGGTCTTCCACCTCATCGACCGGTTGAATTCCAAATTGATCTTATTCCGGGAGCCGCACCCGTAGCACGTGCACCATATAGACTCGCCCCATCCGAAATGCAAGAATTGCAAAGTCAAATTCAAGAACTACTTGATCGTGGTTTTATCCAACCTAGCCATTCACCTTGGGGCGCTCCGATTTTGTTTGTTAAAAAGAAAGACGGATCCCTACGAATGTGCATTGATTATCGTGAACTAAATAAATTGACGGTTAAGAACCGATATCCTCTTCCTCGCATCGATGACCTCTTTGATCAACTACAAGGGTCTTGTGTATATTCGAAAATCGATCTCCGCTCGGGTTATCATCAATTGAGGGTTAAGGGGGAAGATGTCTCCAAAACCGCTTTCCGAACTCGTTATGGTAGTTATGAATTCCTTGTCATGCCATTTGGTCTCACTAACGCACCGGCGGTGTTCATGGATCTTATGAACCGCGTGTGCAAACCGTATCTCGATAAATTCGTTATTGTGTTCATCGATGACATATTGATCTATTCTAAAAATGAAGAAGAGCACGAACAGCATCTCCGACTTGTGCTTGAACTTTTAAGACAAGAACAACTCTATGCCAAATTCTCCAAGTGTGAATTTTGGTTAAAGGAAGTTCAATTTCTTGGTCATGTTGTAAGTGACCAAGGTATTAAAGTCGATCCAACGAAAATCGAAGCCATTAGCAAATGGGAGACTCCTACTACTCCTACTCACATTCGTCAATTTTTGGGTCTCGCCGGGTACTACCGTAGATTCATCGAAAATTTCTCTTTGGTTGCACGTCCTCTAACCGCATTGACTCACAAGGGAAAGAAATTCATCTGGGCGACCGAACATGAGTCCGCATTCCAAATCTTGAAAACGAAGCTAACCACCGCTCCTATCTTGTCACTTCCCGAAGGCAATGATGACTTTGTAGTATATTGCGACGCCTCGAAACATGGTTTTGGGTGTGTATTGATGCAACGAACGAAAGTCATTGCTTATGCTTCTCGACAACTCAAAATTCATGAACGAAACTATACGACACATGATCTCGAACTCGGAGCCGTCGTCTTTGCACTTAAAATGTGGAGACACTATCTTTATGGAACCAAGAGTACTATCTTTACCGACCACAAAAGTCTCCAACACATTTTCGATCAAAAGCAACTAAACATGAGACAACGAAGGTGGATTGAAACCTTAAACGATTACGATTGCGAGCTTCGTTACCATCCCGGGAAGGCAAATGTAGTAGCCGATGCCTTAAGTCGAAAAGAAAGAGCGGTGCCTCTCCGTGTCCGAGCTTTAAACATCACCATTCACACCAACCTTAATAGCCAAATTCGGGTAGCCCAAGATGAGGCTCTCAAGGATGAAAACATCTCTCTCGAACACTTAAACGTCCTCACCTCTCGATTCGAAGTTAAAGAAACCGGACTCCGATATTTCGCCGGAAGGATTTGGGTGCCTAGTTATGGGGACCTACGAAGCCTTATTTTAGATGAAGCCCATAAGTCACGATACTCGATTCACCCCGGTGCCAATAAGATGTACCACGACCTTAAACAGCTATATTGGTGGCCGAACATCAAAAGGGACGTAGCTACTTATGTTTCCAAGTGTTTGACATGTTCCAAAGTCAAAGCTGAACACCAAAGACCGTCCGGGCTACTTCGACAACCCGAGATCCCGCAATGGAAGTGGGAAAGGATAACGATGGATTTTATCACCAAACTACCAAAAACGACGGGCGGTTATGATACCATTTGGGTTATTGTTGACCGTCTCACCAAATCCGCACACTTCCTGGCCATGAAAGAAACGGACAAAATGGAGAAACTTGCACAACTTTACATTAAGGAGATCGTAGCCCGACACGGTGTACCTTTATCGATTATATCCGACCGAGATGGCCGTTTCGTTTCTAGATTTTGGCGTACATTGCAAGAAGCGTTGGGAACACGTTTAGACATGAGCACTGCATATCATCCTCAAACCGATGGACAAAGCGAACGTACAATTCAAACCTTAGAGGACATGTTACGAGCTTGCGTGGTTGATTTCCGAAAAGCTTGGGACAAGCACTTACCTCTCGCCGAGTTCTCTTACAATAATAGTTATCACGCGAGTATTAAATCCGCACCTTTTGAAGCGCTATATGGCCGCAAATGTCGTTCACCTCTTTGTTGGGCCGAGGTAGGCGACGTGCAAATCACCGGACCCGAACTCATTCACGAAACCACCGAGAAAATCGTTCAAATCCGAGATAGGCTTAGGACGGCCCGAAGTCGTCAAAAGAGCTATACCGACAAACGACGCAACGATCTTGAATTTCAAGTCGGTGACCGAGTAATGTTAAAAGTCGCACCTTGGAAGGGTGTAATCCGTTTTGGGAAACGCGGGAAGCTAAATCCGCGGTATATTGGTCCTTTCGAAATCTTGGAGCGTATTGGAACCGTTGCTTATCGTTTAGATCTTCCGCCTCAATTGAACTCCGTTCATCCTACCTTCCATGTATCTAACTTGAAAAAGTGTCTTGCCGAACCCGATATCGTCATCCCTCTCGAAGAACTTACTATTGATGACAAACTTCATTTTTTGGAGGAACCGGTTGAAATTGTGGACACCTCCGTCAAGACATTGAAACAAAGCCGAATCCCGATTGTCAAGGTTCGTTGGAATGCCAAAAGAGGACCCGAGTTTACTTGGGAAAGACAAGACCAAATGCAAAGGAAGTATCCTCATCTATTTGTGAATTCAGAAACGCAAGATCTCGAGGAAGAAACAACGACTACTATGCCTACTTAAATTTCGGGACGAAATTTCTTTTAAGGAGTAGGTAATGTAACATCCCGCCTTTTTCCATTTACTTTTCCGTTATACTAATATAAAGTCCGTTATATGTTTATAACATCTCCCGTTGATAAGCGTTTTAAATTATCTCGTTTAGGTAATTCACGCACCCGAACGAAAGTTGAGGGACTAAACTTGACAAGGGATCAAACCCTTGACTAGGTCAAAGGGTCAAACCCCTTTCACCCATTCATTATCATCCCCATCTCTCTCTTTCTCTCTAGCAAGAACACACCCCCATTTACAAAATTCATTCAATCATCATCTAAATCTGATATAGGAGGCTTACAACAAAATAAATTACATATTCGTGATCCTCTCTTCATCCTCTTCATTTTGGTACCAACCTCATCTCGTTTGGGTAACATTTCTAAAACACTAGTTTTCTTTAAATTTGTGTTCTTGACTTAAAAGTATGTTAATTAGTGTCTATGGCTCATTGTGATGTCGTGTATGTAATTTGTATGCTCGATTTGTTGTTTTTGGTGTAACTAGTTCATTATGAAAATTACTTGCTAAATCCTTGATTTTGGATGATCAAATGTTATTAGATTGTTAATGTGCATGTTTTAAAAGTGCTACTAGTATCATTAGCTTCATTTTGATGTATAGATTGATTAAAGAAACTTCATAAACGCGATTATTGATTTTGTGAACTTTTGGTTAGGGTTGACAACTCTTAAAACGAACTTTTGATGCGTTGAATGCTTGTTAATGTTATTGATAAGTGTTTAGTTGTATTACATGTTTCATTACCTTCAAAACGGCATATCATATGTATAAATTGGATTCCCGAAACTTAAATTGCAATTGATAAACTTGAAACTTGAAAATAAACCTCTATTGATCACTTGTCGGGATTTCGGTCATAGTATATGATGTTTTTGCTTGATGAAAAGTGCTTAGTTGCGTTCCTTGTCGAAAGAGCTTTCCGATGATATAAGATACATATCTTGATTGTTTACGGGTCATGAAATGTGTTGGTTTGTGTTTTGGTTCGTGCACTTAGGAAATACAGCAAACAGGGCCTGGAAAACGATCTGGACGCCGTCTAGCTTCTCGGGACGCCGTCCCAAACTTAAAACTGGGACGCCGTCTAGCTTCTCGGGACGCCGTCCCAATCTTAAAACCGGGACGCCGTCTAGCCAATTGGGACGCCGTCCCATTGTACTAAAACGGGCTGTTTACTTTGGTCATTTGACATAAAAATGTTTGCTATGCTACGGACCTCCGATTAACATGAAACTTGGCCAACATGCTCATATATGATTATATAACTTAGAAAAATTGTCGGATACCCAACCCGACCCCGTTGACTTTTCTGTTGACTTTGACCCGACCAAGTTGACTTTTAATCAAACTTAACCAAATAATTGTGTAATCGTTCTAACATGTTTTTATACTTGTACCTTGCATGAAACATGACAATTTGATTCACATGCTATTATGATCGAGTCTTAACGAGCCATAGGACTAATTGAACATCTTTGACCTATTGTGTTTACCATTATTGATACAAACCTATTGTTTAGGTCAAGACTAGCATTGTTCTTTGCACACATTTACTTGTCGAAGTACTTTACTACTCGTGCACTCAAGGTGAGATCATAGTCCCACTTTTACTCTTTTTGAACTTACATTTGGGATGAGAAAACATAAACATTTCTTTACTAAGTGAACACAAGTACAGGAAAACAAACATTCTACATACGAGTTTAGAACAAAATCCTCAATTCGATTATCATTAGTTACACTTGCCGGGTGTAAGCGAGAACTTATGTTGTATGGATCCATATGGGTTTGACAAACCCTCATTCAAACGGTTCGCTACCGTTTACGAATGAAATATATTTTCGAGAAACAGTGTATGTTCTAGCACTAAGTGATGGGGTTCAATGGAAGGAAATGTTAAGCATTGATAATTGGGTGCTCGTGAAACAAACTTTTGGAATGTATTACTATTATTTCATTGATGCAAATCTTGTGGTTCACTTGTACTTACTTACTTAAACCTATGATTTCACCAACGTTTTCGTTGACAGATTTCTATGTTTTTCTCAGGTCCTTGAACGATACATGATACATGCTTCCGCTCATTATTTGATACTTGCAATGGATGTCGAGTATATGTGCATTTCATGGAGCGTCTTTTGACTTTACTTTAAACCGTGTCGCCTAGTTTTCATTCGTATTATAACGTTGTAACTTAACTATTGGTTGAACAATTCTTGTAAACTTTGGGAACAATCTTTATTATGAAATGAAGGCGACATATTTTGGTCAAACTTTGTCTTAAAGACTTATGACCACGTAACGGGACCTAAGTAGACGGCGCCGTCAAACATGATTTGGTCGGGTCGCTACAGAGAAGACCACAATAACAATAGTGAAAAAAGAGTCAATTTTCCAAATTAAGTACTACAGTGTTACACATACTTGGCTAAAAACTATGACTACAACATTTAACAATTTTCAAATTAAAATATAAAAACTCTGACTGCAATTGAAACAAAACTGCAGCACCAACAAAAAAATAAATGGAGCAACAAACCTGTGCCTGCTTCGGTAGAGGTAGTATGCAGAACTGGACCCGAAGAAGAAACCGTTAGTCTCATTTACCTAGAGACGACCTTAAAACAAAAGTCCGTTTACCTGTACAAAAAATAAAACGAAAAAAGAGGCAAAAACAACTCCGTCAACACCATGTACACAAATTAATATCGAAATTATAGACAACAATGGATATAAAATTAACTTAATAGAACAGAGGACTATAAACATGTTAAAGACAATATGAAATCCGTAAAAGAAAACTAACACCATCGGTAAAATTAAAACAAAAATCAAAAAAACAAACAACATAGTAACAACATGAAAGTTAAAAAGCAGTAGGATTACCAGTCACAAAATGGAGGCCGGAACAACGAACCAAATTTTCAGAGAGAAAAAGACGATGAAGGTGCAAAATAACGAAAAAGTATTCTTTTGCTTTTGATATTTTCATAAAAATACTCAAATACCAATTGCATATACCAAATCCACGTATAAAGACATGTAGACCACTCAGGTTAAGGAAAAAATATACACATTGTGTAGCTAAATTAACTCAAATGAATTATAATCTAAGAAATATAATCTTTTGGTTACCTCTGCATGAAGTTTCTTATTTATGTTCTTCAGAGCATCATTATCAGCCTTAATAGACTCAAATTGTCTCTTTAAGATATCATAATCTTTCTCTAATTGTTTAGTCTTCCATCGAGCCCTCCGCAAGAACAACATCAAATTAGATAAACCCTAACACTTAATTTTATAATTAACACATAAGCCCTAATACCGACTCATTAGAATTGTGCAATACAATATGAAAACCCTAAAATCGACCTCCAAATTCCACCCAAAAAACTGAAAAAAAGAACAAACATACCTGGATCTCCTCTTTCCTTTAGTTTAAATTGATGAATCCGACTATTCACCTGAAACCTAATTGATTCCGGCTGCTCATGGGAAACGCAATTGAATCCAGCGATTGAGGGTTGGAATCGGATTTCTGGTAGTGAAGGTGGTGCTGGTCGATGTTGGTGTTAGCAGAGACGATGGTGGCGGTGGCGGCGCAGGTGGTGGTGTCGCAGGTGGTAGCTGGTGGAAGCGAAGGTGATGGCGGTGGTGGTGGTGAAAGGCGGTAGCCAATGACGGTATTATTTTTTTCTTTTCGGAAATTGGGGAAGAATTTCCTGGAAGAAAGAAGAAAATGTTTTTATAAAGGGTGGTAAGATGTCGTTTGGTATGCCTGTAGAGGGCAAAACGGCCAAATTCGGTAGGCCTTTTAGTATATAAGTAAATATTAGAGTTAATTTTAATCGTTTGAATACTCTAAGTTAAGTTATCATTGTCTTAAAAAAAAAAAATGAGAGATTGTATATACAACCTAAAGTTTGTGTATGCTACGTACAACTTTTGAAATTTAGATTTAATTTCATGTACCAATAATATGGACAACGAGTATGCTTTGGAAAATTTAATAAGCCGTCAATCGACTTTTGGTTATACAAAGTAATAGGAAATGTGACTTTCAGTTGTATAATTATTAACAACTATGACTTTTAATTTTACATAGTAGAACACTAATTTTGAGTATACAGTAGTTCAAACTAATATAAATATAGACAAATAATTCCGCAGATATGAATATGGATAGACAAATTAAAATTAGATAGATGAATATGGATTAAAAAATTAGATGGATATAAATTTGAAATAACACCACCCGATTCTTATTCGATTCATTGCCTAGTTAGGATCGTGTCAATCGAGTGATGATCTCTATCTCTAGTCTTTGATCAATTTCAACAAAATTAAGTACTTAGATCTAATTTAATTTAGTTTATATATTTTTGCCCAAAAAAATTCTTCAGAAAGCATCCGGTTCAATTTTTCACTTATTTACTTAATTAAAGTTCTCTTTAGATATGAAGAAATTATAATAAATCTGACTGACGATTTTTTCTATTATAATACTAACGATCCCTTTTGTTTTTTGTGTAATATAATATAATATATTTAATATTTAATGAAAGTTAGAACTAAGGAAAACACATTCAATATTCAAGTCATTAAAAAATATAATATTCTTTAAGTATCATATAACACAAACAACTATATTCAAAATAAAATTCAAGTCATAAATATAATTTTCTTCAAATATCATACGAAGTATAACACAAATAACGATATTTAAAATAACATTACGACACTTATTATGAGTGGGATATATAATATAAAGAAAAAATGTATAATCAATGAATGCATGGTAATCTTCTCGATCACTGGCAACTTTTAAATAAGGTTTCCCCTCCCATTAGACAAAACACAAGGGTGTTTATCAACTAATGGTGACAAAATAGGGGTGTAGCATGAGTGCATGACCATCACAATATACTATCAACTAATCAACTATATATGCATATACATCTATAACAATTCAAATAAAATATATACCCATTTGTTATAACTTATAAGCAAGACTTAAAACCCGAACCTCATGCAACAAAAGCATGTTTAAACTAGCCTATATGATTCGTTGTTTTACGGATGAGTCTTTGTCAGCCTTAAGTTCCAAGATATCGTCATCTAGCTTCCTTTCAACAAAACGGAGTACTCTCGCACACCGTTCAGCCTTTTCAAACCGTTCTTGTGCAGTAACCAGCAGCTCTGCACACCTTTCACCCTTTTCAAATCGTTCTTGTGCAGCATCCAGCTCAGCAGAACTCTCTCTCAGATCAATTTGGGCATATTTTTTAACCAAAATTATGTTAGCTTTCATTTCCATAAGCAAACTAAACTTTTTCATGGCCTTCTTTTGTTTGTGAATCTTTCCCAAGTGAGATGGAACCTTTTTAAGGGGAGACTGTGCCAGCTGTCCAAAATAGATATAGATATGAGGTGGCAATTTGAGTAGGTTGGGTTGGGTTAGGTAAATGGTCAATTTTGTGTTAGTTTTTCAATTCCATTTTCTTCTGAACCCACTAACAACCAGTATATTAAAATGCAGAATACATAAAGATTTACATATATTACCTAAAACAAGTAAATTTTCTATTTTGTAATCATATTTAAGATTCTGGATATATATATATATATATATATATATATATATATATATATATATATATATATATATATATATATATATATTGGTAGGATCAAGGGGGAAGTAACCAATCGGGGAGAAGCGGGGGAAGCAATTTTTTTTTTCTTCGTTTTTTGACAAAACTTTGTTCACGAACATTTTAGATTGGATGAAAATATGAACATTTAATAGAGACATTTTGTGATAAATGCTTTTGTTAACGTTTTTTTTTTTTTTTTCTTCATGTTTTGTGAAGTAAAATTTAGCCCGATTTAGAGTTTAGGGTTTAGGGTTTAATGTTTTGGGTTTAGTCCGTAAACCCAAAACACTAAACCCTAAAACCTAAACCCTAAAACCTAAACCCTAAACTCTAAACTCTAAACCGTTCGTGTTAAAAACTCAATCTAAATCCTAAATCTAAACCCTAAACCCTAAATTTCTAAACCCTATAAACCCTAATATCTAAAACCTCAACATACGCTCGAAAAACACGATAATTGTTATATATTACTTCTTCGAGAGTTTTCTCTCCAAAATAAAAACATGACAAAATTTCATTCCTCGTCCCTGAACTTTACATCAAATTTGACTCCATATCCTTTTTCTTTTTTTTGTGCATTCCTCGTCCCTAATGTATCAAAAATCTACATCACTCGCTCTCCTGGCTACTTTCTGTCTATTTGAGCCGTTTGTTCAGTCATGTGCAAAGCATGTGAGGGTAAAAAGGTCATTTTATCCCTAAGCTCCATCTATATCACCACCACAGTGACCACACCATCTCATCATTCATCCCTAAAAAACCCAAATCAACCCTAATATATTTTAGGCACCTACTTTTCTTATTTCCCTTACTAGAAATCAATACTCATAATCATCATCGTTCATTCATCTTCGTTATATAGCACCAGTAAACATTCATTATATCTCATCACAATTACCAGATCTTCATCAGATTCATCGTCATCATTTTTTTCACCAAAAATATCGAAATTCAATTTCCTCATTAGAACCTAAAGTTGAAGCTAGATCTAGTATCTTTATCACCACACGAATCTGAAACAATCCTCAAAACGTATTTAAAGTCCCTTAAGTGGCCGGAAATCATTGACGGTGGTCATGGCTTCAAACAATGACGCCGGAAATCCGCTTAATTGCCCTAATTTTTGTAACAGGTCTTCTGTTGCTGCTGCTTTTAATTGTTGATCTGACTGGAATATCGCGACTTGGTGTGCATCTGACGAAATTCCGGTATCAACGTCGTAAAAATCAAACACTTAATCGAAACCCATTGCCGGAATTTTGTGGTTGTTGTCCTCTTGTTTTCCGTCACATTCGGTAACATCATCGTCATCATCAGTCGGACTCCACCTTCTCTGGATTCGGCTGCCGGAGTTGTAACGACCCAAAAATAACATTACTAAGTATAACACAAATAACGATATTTAAAATAACATTACGACACTTATTATGAGTGGGATATATAATATAAGGAAAAAATGTATAATCAAGGAATGCATGGAAATCTTCTCACTGGCAACTTTTAAATAAGGTTTCCCCTCCCATTAGACAAAACACAAGGGTGTTTATCAACTAATGGTGACAAAATAGGGGTGTAGCATGAGTGCATGACCATCACAATATACTATCAACTAATCAACTATATATGCATATACATCTATAACAATTCAAATAAAATATATACCCATTTGTTATAACTTATAAGCAAGACTAAAAACCCGAACCTCATGCAACAAAAGCTTTTTTAAACTAGCCTATATGATTCGTTGTTTTACGAATGAGTCTTTGTCAGCCTTAAGTTCCAAGATATCGTCATCTAGCTTCCTTTCAACAAAACGGAGTACTCTCGCGCACCTTTCAGCCTTTGCAAACCGTTCTTGTGCAGCAACCAGGTCTGCACACCTTTCACCCTTTTCAAATCGTTCTTGTGCAGCATCCAGCTCAGCAGAACTCTCTCTCAGATCAATTTGGCCATATTTTTTAACCAAAATCATGTTAGATTTCATTTCCATAAGCAAACTAAACTTTTTCATGGCCTCCTTCTGTTTGCGAATAGCTTCCGATTGAGATGGAACCTTTTTAAGGGGAGACTGTGCCAGCTGTACAAAACAGATATAGATATGAGGTGGCAATTTGAGTAGGTTGGGCTGGGTTAAGTAAATGGTCAATTTTGTGTTAGTTTTTCCATTTTCTTCTGAAGTCTGAACCCACTAACAACCAGTATATTAAAATGCAGAATAAATAAAGATTTACTACACATTAACAAAAACTAGTAAATTTTCAATTTTGTAATCATACTTAATATTCTGGATCTGGATATATAAATCATACAAATTGGACAAATGTCAACACGAGCTGACGCGACCCATTTGGACCTGCAGTTGCTTAAGCAATTTCTTTATTCCCATTCTAAGATGTGGTTTAGCACAAAAATAGCCCAAGACTAACAAACTTGTCCTTACTAATACAAATCATATCAATGTATAACATACTGTCTAAAAAAAAGGTATTGATTTTACCCAAAAAATTTATTGTATGTATCCAACATTGAAACTTCCTATCATGTGTATCAAAATTTCAATTATTGTTATACCTCATCAAAGAACCTGAATTTCAGTTGACGTGACAACCATATAAGTTGCCATGCCATTTGCAACACCACAAAAACTGGTGTTGCATCATCTTTTACAGTTCATATGAGGTTAGACACATACAATAGCAATAACTAAATGTTTGATGCATAAACTAATAGTTTTAAAGCTGGATAGATGAAAAAACAATTTTTGGGTAAAGTTCACTATATTTCAAGCACTTAACTAAAAAGAAAGTAAAACAAATTACAAAAAATGTAAAAAGAGGTAGGGGGAGATACATACACAATTTGACACAGGAGACACGTTTTCAACCAACTCCTGTTGATCTTGATCTGATTCGATCTCAATATGGTTGTCTTGCATTGTTTGGTCAACGTCCCATTGGTCAACATTATGCCGTTCACATAATCGCGTGATAAGACCGGGGAACCACAAGCTGCATTTTTTTTGGCTAGCACACACCTTCATTTGTTTTGATATCACTTTTCCCACATTTATAGGTTCTCCAACCATGATACAGTACAGCAAAACAGCCATGTCTCGTTTCAACATGGTATCGTGAGCCGATGGGAGAAGGTTGTGTCTGACAAAGTCAAACCAAAGAGCGGGACCCACCTTGAGAGAATCACGTTTGAATGACAATTTTTTTGATGATCTTCCAACCAACTCCTTTGCAATCTCTCTTTTTGTGGAAGGCCGTATAGATGACTCACATTTTTCAAACATAGTTTTCCTCTGATGATCGATAAGAGAGAATAAAGCGTTGATAGAAGATGGAGTTGCATCAATTATTATACCATGAACATTTACTGCATCAGGTCTTCTAAAGTCATAATTTTTATAAAATTCACTGACTAATTGAATTGACACGTGAGACGGTTTCTGGCAAAACATTTCCCAATTATGAGTTTGGATACCTTGAGTGATAGTATCAGGAAATTTGTGAGAGTTATATTTTGACCATTTGAACCCTATTTCCATAAATAGTTGTCGTTCGAGGGTACATTTATTATTATTATTATTATTATTATTATTATTATTATTATTATTATTATTATTATTATTATTATTATTATTATTATTATTATTATTATTATTATTATATTTTTGTTTTTTGTAATTAGATCCGGTATAGGATATAGGATGTCTCTTGCCCAATATTTTACTAATCTGCAATCAAACACGAAAACATAATTGTTGGTAACAGGATACACATGAATCCATAACTAAAAACTGAAACGAAAACGCTACTGAAAACTAAAATTAAAACTGAATCTCAAACACAACTTTGAAAGCTGAAATTGAAAACTAATAACTAAAACTACACAGCTCGACCCGTGTTATCAATATGCAAGACCCGTTGGACCCATATACAAGACCCGCCGGACCGTCTCTATTATTGGACTTGATGGATTTAGACCCAATGGACCTTTTTCTTTTTATCTGTCTAAGAGCCATATGGGTCCTAAGGAAACTCATATGGGTCTTATGAAGAGTTTGGATTTACTTTGCGAGGCATATCAATACGTAAGACCCTTTGGACCCATATATAACACCTGTTGGCCCGTCTCTATTTATTGGACTTTATGAATTTAGACCCAACGGACCCATTGCTTTTTATTTGTCTAAGACCCATATGGGTCCTAGAAAAAACCATATGGGTCTGATTAAGAGTTTGGGTTTACTTTGCCAGGCCTAATTTGGTGTTAGTTTTTAAATTTTTTTCTGAATCCGATAACAACCAAATTATTAAAATGCAGTATTAAGATTTACTATCTATTACCTAAAACTAGTAACTTTTCGATTGTGTAATCATATTCAATAAATCAAGAATCTGGTTGTATAAATCATAAAAGATTGGACAAATGTCAACACGGCCCATTTCAACCTGCAGTTGCCTAAGCAATTTCTTATCATTGTTTAGCCCAAAAATAGCCCAAGACTAACAAACTTGTCCTTATTAATACAAATCATATCTATGTTGTATCTAAAAAGGTATTGAGTTTGCCCAAAATTCTATTGTACACATCCAACTTTGAAACTTCTGATCATATGTATCAAAGTTTCAATAATTGCTATACCTCATCACATAACCTAGATTGTAGCTGACGTGACAACCATTAAAAGTTGTCATGTCATTTGCAAAACCACAAAAACTAGTGTTGTGTCACATTTTACAAATTTATACGAGGTTAGATACATACAATAGTAATGACTGAATGACTGATACATTCAATATACTATAAAAGTTTTAAAGTTGGATAGTTTTTGGGTTAAGTTCAATATATTTCAAGCACTCAACTTTTTTCAAAAAAGAAAGTAAAACAAGTTACAAAAAATGTAAAAAAGAGGTAGGGAGATACATACACAATTTGACTCAGGAGACTCGTTTTCAATCAGCTCCTGTTGTTCTTGATCTGATTCGATCTCCTGAACCAACTGGTTTCTTTCTTCATCAGATTCGATTTCATGATCTGATTGGTTTCTTTCTTCATCTGATTCGATTTCATGATCTGATTGGCTTGTTTCTTCATCTGATTCGATCTCAATAGAGTTATCTTGCATTGTTTGGTCAACGTCCCATTGGTCAACATTATGCCGTTCACATAATCGCGTGATAAGACCGGGGAACCACAAATTGCTACTTTTTAGTTTGGCACAGACCTTCATTTGTTCTGATATCAGTTTTCCCACATTTATAGGTTCTCCAACCACAATACAGTACAACAAAACAGCCATGTCTCGTTTCACTATCTTATCATCAGCCGATGGGAGAAGGTTGTGTTTGACAAAGTCAAACCAAAGAGCCGGGCCCACCTTTAAAGAATCACGTGTGAATGACAAAAATGATGATTCTCTTCCAATCAATTCCTTTGTAATCTCTCTTTTTAAGGAAAGCTTTGATTGTAACCTACATTTTTCAAACATAGTTTTCCTCTGATGATCCGCAAGAGAGAATAAAGAGTTGATAGACGATGAAGTTGCATCAATTTTTTTACCATGAACATTTACTGCATCGGGTCTTCTAAAGTCATAATTTTTGTAAAATTCTCTGACTAATTGAATTGACGCGTGAGACGGTTTCTGGCAAAACAATTCCCAATTATGAGTTTCGATACCTCGAGTGATAGTATCAGGAAATTTGTGTGAGTTAAATTTTGACCATTCGAACCCTGTTTCCATAAAAAGTTGTCGTTCGGGGGTACATTTATTATTATTATTATATTTTCGTTTTTTGTAATTAGATCGGGTGGAGGATATAGGACGTCTCTTGCCCATTATTTTACCAATCTGAAATCAAACACGGCAACATCATTGTTGGTAAAAGAATACACATAAATCCATATCATATAACTCATAAAAAAACCTAAATGAGCTCAGATCCATTAGTGCATATTTTTTAACCAAAATGGTGTTAGCTTTCATTTTCTATAAGCAAACTAACTATTTAAGGGTACACTGTTCCAGCTGTACAAAACAGATATAGATAAGAGATGGCAAATTGAGTGGGTCTGGCTGGGTTAGTTAACTGGTCAATTTGGTGTTAATTTATCCATTTTCTTCTGAATCCCCTAACAACCAAATTATTAAAATGCAGGATTAAGATTGCTATCTATTACCTAAAACTAGTAAATTTCCGATTTTGTAATCATATTTAATAAAATTAAGATTCTAGTTGTATAAATCATAAAGATTGGACAAATGTCAACACGGCCCATTTCAACTAACAGTTGCTTAAGCAATTTCTTTATTCCCATTCTGATACTTTGTTTAGCCCAAAAATAGCCCAAGACTAACAAACATGTCCTTATTAATACAAATCATATCAATGTATAACATATTATCTAAAAAGGTATTGAGTTTGCCCAAAATTCTATTGTACACATCCAACTTTGAAACTTCTGATCATATGCATCAAAGTTTCAATAATTGCAATACCTCATCACATAACCTTGATTTTAGCTAACCATTAAAAGTTGTCATGTCATTTGCAACACTACAAAAACCGGTGTTGTGTCACATTTTACAATTTATATGAGGTTAGAGACATACATAGTAATAACTGAATGTTTTATACATACACGTACACAATGTACAATAGAGGTTTTAAAGTTGGATAGATATGTAATAACTTCATGGGTTAAGTTCAATATATTTCAAGCACTTGACTTTATCTAAAAAATAAAGTAAAGCAAGTTCCAAAAAATGTAAAAAGAGAAAAGGAGGTACATACACGATTTGACATAGGAGTCTCGTTTTCAACCAGCTCCTGTTGTTCTTCATCTGATTCAATCTCATCAACCGACTGGTTTCTTTCTTCACCTGATTCAATTTCATGATCTGATTGGCTTTTTTCTTGATCCGACTCGATCTCATGATCCGATTGGCTTGTTTCTTGATCCGATTGACTTGTTTCTTGATCTGATTCGATCTCAATACGGTTATCTTGCATTGTTTGGTCGACTGGATAATCAGGTTTCTGGACCCGTTGAACGTCCCATTTGTCAACATTGTGCTGTTCACATAATCGTGTGATAAGACTGGGGAACCACAAACTGCTAGTTTTTCGTTTGGCACACACCTTCATTTGTTGATATATCACTTTTCCCACATTTATAGGTTCTCCAACCACGATACAGTACAGCAAAACAGCCATGTCTCGTTTCACTAACGTATCGTGAGCCGATGGGAGAAGGTTGTGTTTGACAAAGTCAAACCACAGAGCCGGGCCCACCTTGAGAGAATCACGTGTAAATGACAAAAATGATGATTTTCTTCCAATCAACTCCTTTGTAATCTCTCTTCTTGTGGAAGGCCGAAAATATACCGCACATTGTTCAAACATAGTTTTCCTCTGATGATCGGTAAGAGAGAATAAAGAGTTGATAGAAGATGGAGTTGCATCTACTATTTTACCATAAACATTTACTGCATCGGGTCTCCTAAAGTCATAATTTTTATAAAATTCACTGACTAATTGAAGTGACGCATGAGACGGTTTCTGGCAAAAAATTTCCCAATTATGAGTTCGGATACCTCGAGTGATAATATCGGGAAATTCGTGTGAGATTTTTTTTTGCCATTTGAACCCTATTTCCATGAATAGTTGTCGTCCGGGGGTATATTCATTATTATATGTTTGTTTTTTGTATTTAGATCGAAAGGAGGATGTATAACGTTTCTTGTATATAGATAGGTCTTGTTTCTTTGGTACTTTTTCTCCCGTTCTCCAGGCTCGTTCTTTAGTCTTGCCCATTAATTAACCAATCTGCAATCAAACACGAAAACATTCTTGGTAAATGGATACACATGAAACTGTATCACTGACATTATATAACCTGTTCAAGCATATTTCACACATTTATTATATAAAACATATAGACAGAACGTTAGAAATTGCTATATAAGAGTGTCAACCTGAGTGTGGGTTACAATTGGTCTTTTCCTAGGTATTGGTCTAAATGGGTCAGGGTTGGGTTTATCTACAATTAACTTATGACCATTTTAAACAAACTTCATTTGTAGCTAACTTTAATAGCAAAATCAATATTGTTACAGTTATACATATAGATTGGCCAAATTATATTTAAAAGAATGTACCCATAACAGATTAAAAATTAGACTTACACTAATATCAAGGGCGGATCTAGTATAGGTTGAGTGGTAGCATGGGACACAAGTGAAATACGCGATGTATTGGAAATTTTTTAGAGTTTTTAACTAGTGACATCTGTAGATAATGTAAAAAAAAAATTTGGTACCACCATTGAAATAAGCCATTTAGTAAAAAAAGAAAAAAATGATTTTTAACCGGTGACTAATATTCCTAGATCCGTCACTGGCTACCCGCTTGACCCATATAGACCCCCCTTCCCTGATAACCTATTTGAACCATATGAGTTGACCTCTGCACAAAGTATTTGAGGTCAACCAAACATGGTTAAATTTCAGCTACTAGCTATTTTTACCCTAAACTTGCACATTCTACCTCTAACATACAATCATCAAAAGGATGATCAAAAGCATGACTCTAAAAAAAAACTATTTTACACAATAGCCACAATTTAAAATTTTGATGCATTCATACATAATACATTATATAGTTACACAGCAAATACATGCAATCAGATATATAAGAGTATGATAATCAGGTTTAGGATCCATACCAGTTGTACGGACTAGGGTTTCGGTAGTGACGGTTGTAATGGAGGTACGGTGGTTGACGGAGGAGGTTAAGCGGCTGGCGACGGAGAGGTTTCTATTAGTCTTTAGTTTTATTTTACGATATTAATATTATAGCAGTAGGTTACTTGCAACTGATTGATCCGGATTAAATGAAATATATGCGAAACGTATAGGCGGAAAATCAAAAAAATTGTGGACAGAGGGGCACGAGGGGGTATCTTGTTACTTGTTGGAATGTGCTTGGATGAACCAATAGGCTAGAAAAGTACTCCGTTTTTAGTTTTTACAGGAATTTGCTATTTACAATTTGTATCGAGTATATCTTAAAGAATTACTAGTACTTTTGAATAATTACACCGTTTAGCAGTTTGACTCTCGTTAGAATACAACATTGTATACAAGGTAAACTTTCTCCTTAGCCCTTGAATTCCACTTAAGTGTCTCAGCGGGGGAGGAGAGTGTTAACGCCCATGCCCTCAGATTGAACCAGGATTCCTACTGATCAGCAGTTGAGGCGTGTTATGCAAGTGCGGGAGATGAACGCGTGGGTGGTTTAGTCCCCTAAGAGATCTCGAACTGCTGTTAAAAAAAACTTTTGAATATTTACCGAAATATTTAGTTTATTTATAATGTTTGTTTTTATATTTAATTTAATAATGCATTATACTAAATTAATAATATATCAATACAGTCGTTACTGTTCACTCAAATAAAATATTGTTAAAAGGTATTTTCGTCTTTTGACTAACATGGTAACTCTCCACCCGTCTCTGATCCTTCCATCCTTAACCTATGTCCTTCCATTCTGTCTCACTTCCCACCCTTATTCATCTCTTCTTCTGCATCCTCAACCACAACAATAACCACCATCATCCTTACCAACATCGCGACCGATGAATCCACTCCGTCACATCGTCTCTGTCGCAAGCGCAAGCTACGTCGTCTTCTCCGCTTGCAGCCACTCTGTCACACGCATTGTTATCGTCTCTGTTATCGTGTATTTGATTTCCATTTTTTAATTATACTAATTTAAATAATAAAATAATTTAATAATATTTTTTTGGATTTTTTTTTTCTAAAAATAGCCCTTACGGCTATGCTTAAGACTTTAGGACATGCATTACCTACTTGTACATTTTTTTATAACTTCTCTAAATAACTACCCCACTAACTTTTGTTTACCACTATTAATACATAAAAATATTATTAATCATAACCTAAAGGGCTAGCTCTAGAAAAATCCTATTTTGTTATTTGAGAACAATTAAATAAACAATGACATCACTCCTTCACTATTTTAGTTTCAGAGTTTCTCCAATATTTTGTAAGAAATACTAAAAATTACACATCATCTTATTAATTAGAATATGACACCGAATTCTAAAAGAACTGTTATCAAAACTGACAAATCTAAAATAATATGATTATTAGACTGTGCGTTTGTTATTCAGCATGTTTGTTTCTAACATCTCAACATGGTGCTGAATGGTTCAGCATTCGACGTTGAACCATTCAGAGTTAGAATTATCTTTTATTCATTAAACACCTAACTTTTATGTAATATTCTCTCTAATTATATCAACAACACTTATTAAACAAATACATTGTAGTTTTTATTCATGTCAAAGGTCAATAAGGTAATTTTACATCATTCACATTCGTTCAAAATAATTATCAAACAGCTCATTGTCATTCAGAAGCAACTTCATTCAGAACCTTTGAATCATTCAGATTCTGAATCATTCAGATTCTGAATCATTCAATGTTAAGTCGTTCATTTTTATCAAACGCATTCTAAGAAAACATGGTAACGATTTTTTTTATTATGGTATTTACATGAAGAATGAGAAAGAAACGTCATTATTAAATTAAGTTTGATTATGCCAACAGTTTAATTGATTTGCTAATCTCAAATATATGTATCATTATTCGGTCAATTTATATTTATATATTATATATGACTACATAATATAAATCGACTGCATAGGGTTAATATAAGATTCAAAGCGGGCTGGGCGCATTTTCTCTCTTACAGACCGTCCTTTCGCACTGGTCTGCTCATGATCGGCCTTCTCATTGCTTGAGTCCCTTACGCAGGTCTGTTTGCAGGCCCGATAACATCAAATAAGTAAGATGGTGATGTTATTATGGGTTAAAATAAAATATGCTTAAAAAAATAATCCCTGTGACCTTTTGCTTATCCCTTGACTTCAATTTTAAACAGAGAAAGAAGTACCTTTCTAGCCAAAACTATCATTTTTAGTATAAATATAAATATAAATATAAATATAAATATAAATATAAATATAAATATAAATATAAATATAAATATAAATATAAATATAAATATAAATATAATTATAAATAATGGAAATTTATTAGATAAAAATTTAGTTTAATAACATGGGTGGGTTTTATGTGTTCCTAAGATGAAAGAGTTGGGAGGAGATATATAGTTATATACCGATACCGAATCTAACATGCTAGGCGCGTTTTCAATCAACTCCCACTGTTTTCCCTTGAGGTATATGAGTTGTTCATCACCATCATCATACAATACCTACGAAGATATAGCAAGTTAGCAAAAATCATAAATCGTCCCAAAAGGACGAGGCCGAATGAAATTCGAATTAATAATCAACAATATAATCAATCAGTGATAATATTAATACAAACTTTTAGAATGTACGAATTGAGAACTTGGAACAAATTTTGTTAAAATCAAACCTTGTGTGTCCTATGTTTAGAATCAAAGGATTTCACAACTCCTTCATAGTAACTGCAGCGAAAGATGTTCGCGTTAAAAAAAGTAACAAAGCTTTACGAATCTTACTCAAATGCTATGATACTTACGTTCCATATAACGGGCGCCAAATTTTTATCCTCTTCCCCACCAGATTTTCACCATGCTCAATAGCCTGAATCAATAAAAAAATGCAGGATATTATCAACGTAGTTGGAACAAAGTTCAATATTTTCAACATAATTGGAATAAAGATTTAGTAGGCTTTGCAAAGTATAAAGAGAAGGAAGGAGATACATACACAGTTTGTCATGAGAGACACGTTTTTAAGCAACTTCCACTTTTCTTCCTTTAGGTTTATGAGTTCTTCAAAACCGTCATCATACAATAACTGAATAGATATAGCAACCAATGTTAGCTAACATACAAAGTAGATTGCAACATGGGTGGTTGGCTAGGGGGTCAAAATGGGTCATGTTGTTTTTGTCCAAAAAAGGTACTCAATTTTTAAATTTATCGAGTATGACAATCAATAAATTTACGGGTTTCTTGATAATAAGTTAAACTTCCGGATCTCGCTTCCTTTTTCCCTACAATTCTGTTGACCCGTTGGACTCGATAGCCATAAAAAATAACCTAAACTGACCCATTAATGAATAAATTGGTTGATATTGTCGGATCCAATAAAAAAAAATATAGAGAAAATGAAAATAGACAATTTGAATAAAATGTTGGTCAACATCACACCTTGTGCATCTTTATAGCACAGCCAAAGGATTTGACAACTCCTTGGTGATACCTGCAAGCAAAAGATGTTCGCTTTAAAAAAGCCAAAAGATTCATGAATATCACTCGTGTGATATGATACTTACATTTGATCATCAGGCCACCAAACTTTTATCCTGCTCCCCACCAAATTTTCACCAGGCTCGACAGACACAGCCTGAATCAGTATATAGATTTGTATAATCCAGAATATGATTAGCATACTTGTAATGATGAGTTGTTCATGTTTGTTTTCATATGACAATAATATAACTGAAATGATGGGTTTGCACTATTTATGCGTTGAACGAGCTGTACAGATAGGTCAAATCTCACCCAAAATATTCAAAATGCAATCCGCCTAAACTGTTTTATTATAGCAAATATGTTCGTTAACTATTCTTAAATTCAAGAAACCTAGAAGACAAGAAAAAAACTGTGGGCCAGCCTATCCCGTTCGGACAATTCTATGAATAGAAGAAACTATAGCCACATAGTAATACAATATTACCTTTTTCTTTGATGAAGTGTCATTTCTCTTGCGTTTTTCCCTCACGTTTGTCACAGATTTGGGCGGCATTAATGGATAGTCGATTGAAAGTTTATCTTGAGAGTGAAGGTTAACCATATCCCAAGATTTAATTTGACAAATCCTGACAGTGAACAGCCTATTACCGATTTCCTCTGGACACTCAACTTTTATCATGTGAGTTGTACATGAAATAGTATCTCTCAATGAATTATCAACTTCTGCAGCCTTCATGTAAAAAATTGTAATATCAAATGGACCAACTATATTCAACTTTGAAGAAACTCAGTACGATAGCAGAAAATATCTGTGAAGATTATATATATGTATAATGTATGTATAAGTATTGTCAAGAGTGACAAGCACCTTAATGTCATTTTCTGATGCGGTTTTACGGATACATGCAACCCATTTGGAATAATCATAAAGTGCAATGCTTATATCTCGTCTCATTTTGCAGATATGTGGTTGCTGTTTAGCTGCATAGTTCATGAGAACTTTTTTTGCTAGTTGCCAACAAACAGGCAAGTTGATCTGCAATGGAAACAATACTAATCTAGGATGTAATAAGTAGTGAATTAAGAACCTGATTTGGTAAAGGTGGACAAAATAATCATACCTTTTTATCTTTTTTCACAGTAGTAGATATGAGATCTCGAAGTTCGAGCCCCTCACTTTCCTCTATGATCATGGTCATAATTTTCTCCATCTCATGTACAATTACAGAAGTATTGCAGCTTTAAAGTCATCAAAACGAAAACATGAGATGTTTTAGCACAAAAATGGTAACATTCTGCTAAATCAGAAGTCAAATAGAGTTATAGAACACGTCTATCTGCTATAAATGAAATAAATTTCTTACTCAGCAACAGTTAAAAACTGTTTAAATAGTCGAACTATTAGCCCTTGTCCCTCCAGATCCAGGTCCAACATAAATAATGGTAATCTGTATTTGCTAAATATTTTGAGTACTTTAGTCATCTTAGTATAGCATCCACCAGATGCAGTATTTAAAGTCTCGAACGTGGTCACAACTAGCTCAAAGAAATCCTGTGTATCAACAATCAGGAAAGAAAGTTACTTGCGACTATTGATATATTCTATTTATCTTAACAATTTGTTTATACCTTCATTTGCTCATTATTGTAGGGGTTTTCCGGTGCCATAATTCGCATGATCTCACTGATACAATGTGCAACAGAGATATTTACATCCAAATCAGGATGCCTCAACGTTTTCTTAGCAATAAGTACCTCAATTAGTGGATGCATTGATTGAATCATCGATAAAGATGGTGATTGTTTCACTGCGGATAGTATATGCTCCGTTTGCTATCACAAAAATACACCATAGATTTGAATAAGGAGTTCCAGTCATAGAATTCAAGAAGACATGAGCTTTTTTATTTTTTTATTAAATGTAACAGGATATTGGTTATTTAACTTGAGTTCATATGCTAAATATGATAAGCTCGTAAGCAGCAATAACAATTTTATCAGCCTTTTAAAAATTTTAATAAACCAATATGCCCTGAAAATAAGCTAACCCATACATAAATTAGGGCATTAGGTACATTTCTATATTAAGCAATCAACCCTAAAACAAAGTGTAGTCAGCTGAATTGTAGATCCTACTATACAAATCCTCCGTAAATAAATAACAGCTGACGTCATCGATACAAACTAACAGATTCAAGCAAGCATCGTACATTAAATTATATGTGAACACGTATTATAAAAATATACATACCACAAGAATAGTGAGAAGCTCAGCATTTGAAGAAGGCAAAATTAGCAATTTCTTCCCAGCGTTCATCAGCTTGACTTGAAGCTCACTGAATGAACACATGATTGAATAAATTGAAGTTCAAATATGTATGTAATTTAACCTGAAGCTGTTATTGTATGATGACGATTCTAACAGAATCCAATAAAACAGAATGCACAATGTGTGTGTGATTTGGCGGAAATTATATTTCGAGGAATTTTATGCGAGCCTAATTTGTCGTTTTCAATATTTTGCATTTCTATTTTAGTATTTTTTTTTATTTTTTTATACTTTTTAACAGCCGGTTGGGATTATCCGAGGGGACTAAATCACTCATTCCGATCATCTCCCGTTTCGACCATACCGATGCAGTGATAATAAACCCGCCCCATCGCTGCCCGGAAGGAAACCTTGAAACCGATCCAAGAGCACGGCCAAGTAAAATCCCCCTTCCCTTTACCCCAAACGATATGGAAAAGGTGTTATGAGTGAATACTTCATGGCAGAGATGAAATTGTATTTTTAATATGTAGCCAACGGGGGTCGAACTCCTGACCTCCCTAAATGAGGCAGGCCACGACCACATCACAACTTCAGTATTTTTTTTATACTATTGCGTATCTTTCTACTTTTTATTTATATGTTTATATTTAAACATTTAATTTAATATTTAGATATATATAACCTTTAATCTCTAATACAATCTAGTGAATTATTTAGTCTGTGTCAAGGTAATTATCAACTTCATTTTTATTTACATATATGTCATATAATAATAATAATTATAAGGAATAAGGATGAACTCTATCTTTACAAGTCATCTCTTAGTTTAGCCACGACCGGTAGAAGGTCACTGCACGTTTTTGTTTGATTTTGGTTGTTTCACCATTTTGCTATCGCGGTTTTAAATTCAGTTAGAGTAATATCCTTGTTAGATTTTGTTTGTGATTTGTGGTGGTAGTTTATTGATGAATTTTGTTAATTTGGGTTGATTTAAGGATATAGTGGTGTTTGGTCACTAATTTTCATGGCGTTAGGTATTTTGTGTCTAATAGGTTAGTTTTTTCAGTTTCACACAGTCCTTGTTCATTTTTTTCACCATCTTTCGATTTTTCTCCCGCATCTCGCTGAAACACAACTTGACTCGGATGAGTCGTTGTTACTGATCTCAATTTCTTTTTGTACATGGTTGACGTTTCCCGTGATCTTTGCTCGGTGGGTTTGTTTTCTCCGCCGAAATTACATAAATTCACATATTTGTTTATCCTTGTGGGTCTACCCTCTTGAGGATCACCTTAACCCTCTCAAGAGGGTAGACCCGACATATTTGTTTATCCTTGTGGGTCTAAAAGCGTAGCAATATTTTTTGGGCAAAATAGGAAGTTTTTTTAGGCAAAACTGGATGTTGTTAGGCAAAATTTGAAGTTTTTTTTTCTTTCAAAATTTGAAGTTTTTTGGACAAAATTTGGGTTTTTTGGGTAAAATTTGAAGGATTTTGGGCAAAATCTTGAGACCTTGGGGAAAAATATAAAGACTTTTAGCCAAACAAAATTTCACTGGTAACGAAAAAACTCAAATTTTTTGCACAAAAAAAAAAATTCACTGGGGGCGGGTGACCCCACTTGCTCCTCTTCATTTCCGCCCCTGTCTATCGTGACTAACACTATCCATCCTCTTAACTGTCACATCAGCGATACATCATCACATAAATCCCATAAGTAACCCATAAAAAAACATTATAACTAAACAATGTCTATCATGACTAAAACATAGTATTCTTAATTGTCACATCATAAATTAAATTTTTTTTTATATTTATTTAACTAATACAAAATTAATAAAAAGTATACACATAATCACAATTTTTTTAAACAACATTTTTATTAATAACACAAATATGGTTTGAAATTTTTGTTAAAAAAGGAGACATTATTTGTTATGTATTTGTTTTTTTTACATGATACGTTAAAGGCGTTGTACAATATGAATTATAGTTTGTACATGATGCATAAAGGTGGTGTACAATATGTATTAGTGTTTGTACATAAGGTGAAAAGGGTATTTGGTTATATAAAAGTACTAACTAATGGACCCTACCAATTCATAAGAAGTGTTTGCCAAATTCATGGTGAATGCGGGTAACTAGCTCGTGCATATGGTTAGTTATGCATAACGACGGGTAACTAGCGGGTAACGACGAGGTAAAGTGACCATATGGAGTGGTCTTATCACATTATCACTCTCAACCATTACACTCTTTCTTAACTACTAAACATTAATTAATTAAGTCACAATACAAATTTAAAAACAAAATGTACATGTAATTAAAACAATTTCTCATGTGATGAATTATACTTGAATGGTTGGCGACATGAAACTCTTCAGTTAATCGGTAATCAATTTGATAAATTCTAAACTTATACGAGTATAAATTTTATAATAGATTTCATACATAGTTGTGCCACAAATAAATTTAGAAGACATAAACACGAGAAAAATTGGATCAATAACTTAAAAGACAAAGTTTTTTGTAAGCTTTCAATTCATCAACCATATAAGCAAGGTTGGAGATCTCGGATCTCAGGGAGATCTCGTTTGAACATTTTTTGGGAGATATCGGCATCTCGAAAAAATCTCGGGAAGATCTCGGACGTTGACTTTTTAGTATTTATAATATAAATATATATAAATAAGTAAATATATGTACATTTATATACATTTTTATGAAATTTTACAAGTAAATTGAAGAAATGAGCGAGACAATTCGAAAAATTACGAGATTTCATTAGAAAATTCGAGAAATAAGCGAGGAAATTCGAGAAATCGTGAATTTGACCAAGTTTGACCCCGTTGATCGAGAAATCTCGGGAGATGGACATCTCATCTCTGCAGCCTTTCAAAAATGAGATCTCGGGGAGATCTCGTAGAGAAATAAGGAGATTTACAACACCGTATATAAGTCCATAACCTTGATAGCAATCCCACTCAGCACTCCACGTGTAACCAAATATCCACGTGAAACATTGCTATTCGTTAAAAACCTTACTCTTACGTGGCATCCAGATTCTATAAACTACACACACACATAATCACATTCATTTACATATACACACTCACTGTATCAATCATCATCCCTGTGCATCTCTTATCGATTTCATATTAAAACCGCCGGAGGTCGGATCTCCTGCCGGAGTTTCCGACTTATCAAAAACTAATCCAGCCGTGGCTCCACCGTCAACCGATCACAATCACGCTAATAATAACACTCGTAGAAGAAACGTATCGTCAAATTCATCACCTACACCTACTCGGATTATATACAGAGAAACTCTAGGATCGTCTGAATCGGAGCTCGATTTACCGTTTTGGCAACGGACGTGGTTCATTGGATTGTTATTAGTTATGGCGATTTCGTTCTTTGGTATTGCTGTTTTTCTGTTTCTAACCCTAGATTCTGATTATACATCATCTTCAGCTGCTCCTGTGTATGCTCCTACTACTGAAGGTGTTGAGGTATAATTTTGTAGATTTATGACTTTATTTAATGTATTTGTAATTGTTGATGTTGATATTGATTTGGTTGGACTATGTACCGTTACCTGACTGAAATCTGACCTATCTGACTGATTTTAGCTTCAATTCTATGCGAATTCTGTATTATCTTAAGTAAAGGAATTATTTTAATTTGTTTGTTGATGTTGATGTTTTTTGGATCATTTGGAGTCTGTAATAAGTATCACGTGATTAGAATTTGACTTTGAAGAATAATTTCAGTTTCCAAATGTTGATGATTTATGTGAAACTTGAAGCAGAATTTGATAAACTTTTCATGTGTTTTTGATAAACAATACGAATGAAAGGGCTTTAATGTTAACGTTGCAAATAAGTCTTAGATAAGAAGATTTGTTTCGTGTATTTGTGGTCAGTTTATGATTAAATTGATATACTTGGAATTTAACATATTCTTGTATGATGTTCTAAATGTTACAACAACAACAATACCCAATTCCGCGCCTGCGAGGTATGGGGGAGATAAGATGTAGACAATCCTTCCTCTACCCTAGAATAGAAGAGAAGTCGTTTCTTTAACCACGAGTCGAGAAAAGGGATTCTCCACCCACAGGAAAGGAAATTCATCCCTCTCTCTACTTCAGGGTAGAGAGATTGCTTCCGCGGGGACCTCCGGCCAGGAAAAAAAATAAAATAAAATAAAATAAAAAGAAATAAAATAAAATAGAAAGAAATAAATACATAAAAAAATAAAAGATAGACGCCATGAAAATGGTAGAATCAAATTTTCATGGGTTTTAAAGCCTGCCTGGAAATCAATTTAGGCTCTAAGCGGCAGTCAAGACGCCACTAAATCGACGCTTGTCGTTGCCTCAATAAATAGAGCCAAAGGACCTTGTGGACAGCAACTCGAAGGGCATGCCAGGTGGAAGTTGTTGCGCAAGCAAAGAGCCAACCACCCGTAGCAAACCAAAAAACCACTCATGCACCTTTACGGTAGACACCCCCGAAACCACCCAGCTAGAAGAAACCAACCAAGCTCAAGAGCAAGGAAGGTCGTCCTCAGCCTTAATGATCCCAAGATGCACCGAACGATGCGAAGCACTAAGTCTTACATACGTACATACATGCATACACACATACGTAAGCCTACATACCTACCTACATACATCCGAACACCAAAACATACCGTACATCCATGAGACGTACCTACGTACATACATGCATGCATACAGCCATACATACATGCATACAACCATACATGCATAACATACACGCCTACATAAGCATACATACATACGTACATACATATTGCATAAAAACATAAATACTTACATACATCCATACATACATGTAAAAAAAAAAAAAAACATCCGTAAACGTTTATACATACCAAGTCATACATAAACTTATTAACAAAACATACATACATGAGTGTATATACCACACGTCCACACCTACAGTCAAGCAAAAAACATACATACATATATACGTACATGCATACATACATACAAAAACAAACTAACATACAAAACATGCATACCTACATCACACATACATTACAAAACCTAAATGCATGCATACATACAAACAACCAAATGTTGAGAAAGATATAATAACTATACATCACTTGGAAATACCTACATCACACATACATTACAAAACCTAAAACATACATATGATGTTCTAAATGTTGAGAAAGATATAATAACTATAACTATATTAATTTGTTACGAAGCTAAGAATATCAAGATTCACTACTAAGTTTGTACTAAAAGTTAGGGGCTCAAAAATATGATAACCCTGAATCGTAAAATAATACTCATATTATTCAAGGGAGAGGGTGTGAGTAAGGTCTGAGTTTTTTTTGTTAATTTGGGTAGGAGTGAGTGATTTCGATATTTCCAAGTGTTGTGAACCTGTCATATTATGGAATTTTGAAAATTAGCATTTGCTTATTGATATTGTTCAATAAACTGACAAATTGAGATTGTTAGCGTATAACTTGATTGGTACTTCTATTACATACATTTGGATTAAGGATTGTTTGTGATATGCATTTCTATTGATTTTCTTTTTTATAGTTAATTTATACTGTTTATATTACTTTTTTCTGTATTAAAACATATTCTTTGGGATGTTTAAATTGGGAATTGCCACATAAGATTAAAAATGGATCACTAGCCTTCAATTACAAGGGATATATGGATATGTGATACAAATATGTTTTAGTTTAGAAGGTTAAAGCTGCTAAAATGTGAGTAAGACAAGGGAATCAGGTTCTTTTCCAACTTTGGATTTCATATCTTTACTGTTTATGTTAAATCTATTGAAACTTTCTTTATGCTAGATTACCTATGGGTCATTACTCAAGCTGATGCATGAAAAGACAAAATATCGGCTGCATTCACACGATGTGCCATATGGATCAGGCAGTGGGCAACAATCTGTCACGGGATTTCCTAATGTAGATGACGCAAACAGCTACTGGGTATGTTCATGATATAAATATGGATTTCATATATCTGAGTTACATATCTTAGTTTCAAACATAGGTGCTGTTTGTTACTGTATCTTTTACTTTAATTTGAACTCTTGTAAACCAGATTGTGAGGCCTATACCAGAGACATCAGCAAAACAAGGAGACAGTATAAAAAGTGGAACCATCATTCGATTGCAACACATGAAAACCAGGAGATGGCTCCATAGCCATTTGCATGCTTCACCAATATCAGGCAATTTAGAGGTTTGTGAACCATCCTTTTTATAGTTCTATATTCCCATATGTATATGCCTGCAGGTGTAGTGGGCCCCCCTCCAGTTTTTGTAGATACTAAAGATGTTTGAAGTTTATTCATGATTAATTTGTTAATATTTATGATCAATTTTGAATAGTTGTCCCTTCACAAAATGTTAAAGTATACTACATATATAATATTTGTAGCCAAAGTCGTTATTAATTTTGACCTTGTATATATATTTTTTCTTTCTATTGTGTTTGCTTGTTTATGATTGGTTTGAAATGTAAGCAAGTGAGATTATGTGTAGGTGAGTTGCTTTGGAGATGATGGTAATTCAGATACGGGAGATTATTGGAGGTGAGAACTACAGTAATTAATTTACTTTCATTTTCTTTCAAGTTTATACTTTGAATTGTTTCGAAATCTAACTTGAGTTCATTTTTTAGTTACTTACAACCCTAACATTGTATATATTGAGATTGTTGATCATTTTACTATGATGTCTGTAGACTCGAAATTGAAGGAAAAGGGAAAACTTGGAGACAGGATCAGAGAGTAAGGCTTCGCCATGTTGACACGAGTGGATATCTGCACAGTCATAATAAGAAGTACAACCGCATTGCTGGTGGCCAGCAAGAGGTTAGATCTGTCTTTATCATATTAAAATTGTGATATAAACTGGTCAAATTGATTAGGTGAAAAGATTAGATAAAATGAGAATTTTGTTAAGTTGGTCAAATCGGTTGAAAGTCAGCCAGAATGAATCTAAAATCATACAACCTTTGAAAGTTTGAATTGCATATTAGAAAATATATGGATTGTTATTGTAATTTTAAAGTTTTTATTGTTTATAATCATTTTTGATAATGATATTGATTATTGAAGGCAGTACATATACATTAATTAGTCTAACTTGGAATGGAAAATACAGTCCTGTTTTTGAGGAGTTAGTGAGTTACTCAATTGCTTACCCATGTTTCCACCTTATAGTACCATTTGTTTGAAAATAACTCTTAATCTCACATATGTTAACTGGTCGATTAATGTAATTATGGAAGGATATTTTTTTTATTTATAGAAATATAAATGCTTTCGAATTGTTATGTTTTCCAGGTTTGCGGTGTTAGTGAGAAACGCGCAGACAATGTTTGGTTGGCAGTGGAGGGTGTCTATTTGCCAGTCTCTGAAAGCAAATGAATGAATCATTATTCAATGTAGTTGGTAGTTTCTAGATGTTCTTCTGGGTTTGTGTGTACGTTTATATGCCAGCTTATGTGTAGTATTTATGTGGTGCAAAACACTTATAAGCAAGTTATCATAACATCATTAGGACATGTATTTAGGATCTGGGCGCCAACTGTTGGTGCTTTTGAGATATCTATTGTTTCATCAGAAACTCATTTTCCGTGTGTTCTATCAGAAACACTTGTGGGTCGATTGTATTGATAACTAGAAAGGGTCAGGTTAACCATACCTATACCTTTTTATTTTTGCTAACCTTATGCTCAAAAATTTTAGCACGACTCTTACTAGCCATGGTTTTTAAGCTAATCTGTCTATAACCTAACATTTAAGTAAGAAAATAACCATCTGCCAATGTCAATACATGTATTGTTTCTTCTCATGATATCGCCACAAATCATAATTGCGGTATCAACTATGAAGTTATAAATATGTTATGAAACAAATTTACTTTTTTATATAGTGAAATCATGTTCTAAAAGTGAACTTATTCTCTACTAATCATCAATGCTTGCCAAAAAGTGCAACCTACAACCCATTCCAGGCCACTTTGACCAGGTTTAAACAGATAAATTAAAAAAATAAATAACTAGATAGCTATAGTCAAAATATACTTAGCATGGCATCATCACTGATCAATAAATAAAAAAAATACCATCACTTAAATAAAATGGTAGAATAAAAGCTCAATAACGCGAATCTTTGATAGTGTTTTAACTCATACAAATAATCTCTAGGGAAAGTCTCCCATATACCAAAATTCAAAACAAACAATGAAGTCCCCCATAAGAAGTATTATGATCCACTGTCATATATTTAGTGAGACTTTACATACTCCTGGACAATGTGAAGCCCTTCACTTTCCTCACCATAATCCTGCAATATAATTCATATGTTGCTAATTAAAGATACATTTGCAACAAAATTTGACTTTGATATTTTTGTGTCAAAAGTTGTACCTTTACAACAAGGCATGAGCAACCCACAACCTTCCTTGCCTTTCCTTCAGAATCGATCTTGCACAACTGTAACATTATAACTTACCGTAAAGAACAGTAATTTCACACAATCAAAGGTTCTGTATGTGGTAAAGACCAAGAGTAAGATGGATTAAGTTTAAAAACTATGGTCATTTCTAGTATGAGTCATACCCAATCAGCTTGACCCACAAGCAAATTTGTAGCTTTACAATAAATTCAAAGGCAATCAATGTGTTAAGTATAAGAAGATGACAATATGATTACAAGAACAAATCTGAAAATTCAGTCAGAAACTAGTTCAAAGATTGTATGCTACGAGACTTGGAGCAACTTTCAACCAATTTAAGTTGCTCCCTTTTTAGCCAATTTTGTCATATCAAACACGGCCCTAGTCAACCGTTTCTCAACAACATGGGTTGAAATTGCTACCTTTAAAAAACATAAACCAGATTGATTATATGATTTATATCATAATCATATTGACGTTTAGCAAAATACAGAAAATATTTGACTTACACCAGCCCACTCGCCAAGAGTCTTGGCACTGGGAACGGTCACCAAGCTCACGTTATGGTCAGCACAAAGTGCTTTGACCAATTTTTGATAATCAGGCTGGTTACAATCTTCAGCCAATACACAAAGTTGAGCAGCGTGCTTTTCAATCACTTTCGCAGCCTCATGAAGTCCACGTATTAGACCACCATGAGCAACTGATTTTCTCAACACAAGTTGCAAAGCGGTCATGATGTCCATAGGCTCACCAAGTGCAGAAGCTGGAGCGGCTACCTCAACAGGAACAACACCTTCTTCACTGAAATAACAAAACATTCATTTAATTTAACTTTTAAACACCATAAATGAAATAATAGCCTTGTAACTCAAAAGCCAAAATTTTCACGTCATTGCATAAAAGAAACTTACGCTGCCATGTTTTTGTTGATATGATCTTAATGTCAAACTGTCAAAGAAAGAGCAGAAAATAAATAAATCAGATGGAGTAAAAATACGCTAATACAATTTAGAAAATTCAAGCAACATTCCACACATATATTACATATATAATTCAGCTACCAACTATACTACTTACAATTACAAAAGCACCAAACACCAAAGAAGCAATATTCATTCCCTCATTTTACACCAAATTTAGTGTAATATTATTCAACACGTTATTATAAATTTGTAAATATGTATAATATACTCCGTATAATCATCAGGACAAGATAGCTAAAAATTCATTTATGTCAAATCATAACATAAACAGGATAATTTATACATTGAATACAAACATACCCTCTATTATAAAGTTGTGAGCTTATATGACTACTGTAACGAACATTTCACAAAAAAACAATATACGTATACAATATACATTTATACACATAAATTATAAATAAGCAAAAATTAATTACTTACTATTTTTAAAAGTCAATAAACAATATGATGAAAACAATTTCAAACAACTAATAATATTGAGCTAATCATTTGAACTAACATAATCGTATCGAACTAAAAACAAATCATTTGTAAAAAAAAAAAAAAAATAGAAACAGCTAATCATTTGTAATTTATACCTAAAAATCAAAGTAAACAATTTGTAATCGGTAAAAACAATGAATTAATCAATCTTGATTCAGTAAGTAAATGTAATGGAAATCAAACAAATCAGAGATGAAGATAGCAAACCAGGTGTCGTTGCAGAATCAAAAAACGCACGAACAGATCGGTTGCGAAAGCAGAATCCGAGAGATTATAAGTTGTGTATGTATGCAAATCCAAAACCCTAATTGATGAGTTCGTGTTTTTACCCCTTCTACTTCTTTTAATTGATATTTTTCACCCATATACTTTAAGAAATAATTTGAAATAATAAAAATAGAGAAAGCTAAAGGTAACCAATTGTTATATTTAAGAAAAATTCAAACATGTATAAAATTAAAATTAAAATATTACTCTCAACCAACTTAATATATCACCGATTTTTACATACATTTATTTTTCAAACAAATTCTATAAAGTTAAAATATAAAAAAAACATAGTAAATACTTGAAAAATAAAATACAAAATAATGATTATTTAGGTGTCACACACACGGTACTAAACTTGAGAGTGAGACTAGTTTAAATTTAAGTATGTAAAGTTTGCTTTAGCTTAAATTTCCAGTTTCTGCTTAGTTATTTCTGTAAAATGAAAAACACAAAAGATTTTTGTTATGTTTTAGTAAAAAGTAAAAACCTTGGAAAATTCAAACATATTTTTCGTATTACTTATTTTCTGGTTAGTCATATCCGAACAAATTGACTTATTTGACTGAAGCTAAATGTGTATTTACTTGTTGAAGTCGAATGTGTTTCAAAATTTTGTTTTTTCGATATGAAACATGTGTTTTGTTTTTAAATGTTTGTGAAAAATCTTGAGCCAAAATGGTCAAACGAGTCCGTGTTCGAAATAAATGTTTCTAAATGATCAACACTTTGTCAAGTTGATATACATATGGGCCATGCTAACGGTAAGAAGAAGTTGAAGTTGGAGATTATGAAAATGTGATGAAGTCCAGCAATGTGAAGGAATGACGTACGTGGAAAAAAGAAGAAACATTTTAAATCAATCGTCTCGATGATTCTAATTTATTAAATAAAGGAAAAACGAGGGATTGATTATTTTTAACGTGCTCATGTTTATATATCTTCTTTACTTTGTGATGCTACCATGTGCATCTTATAAAACTTTAGAAGAGAATAGAACTGTCGGTTAATCAAATATTTATGATTATTTATAGGCCAATCAAAGTAAAGTAAATCATAAATTTCGATGTGTCTATTAAGATTGAAAGAGGATAGAAGAACCTAAGTGAAACGTCCAGTCATAAGTTAGGGTTAATCTGTGACAACCCGGAAATTTTCGACTAAATTTAAACCTAACTTTTATATAATTCCGACGATCCACGAACAAATAATTTTATATATATATATATATATATATATATATATATATATATATATATATATATATATATAATAACTTGAAATATAATTTAAAATACGATTTAATTATAACTAAATATGTAAAATCATATACAAGATAATATAGTTGTTATATTATTACTTTTAATATTAATATTAATATTAATATTAATATTAATATTAATATTAATATTAATATTAATATTAATATTAATATTAATATTAATATTAATATTAATATCAATATTAGTTATATTATTATTTGCAATATATAATGAAATGTGATACATTTAAATTATTATAATATTATTATTACTAGTATTATTGTTATCATTATTAATATCAATATTATAATTAGTAATAAAATTATGATTTCTATTATTAACATTAATATTATTTATTCATTATCATTATTAAAATAAGTATTATTATAAAATATCATTTATTATTAATGATATTATTATTATTATTAACATAATTATTAATAAATATCATTATTCTTGTTATTTATATTATTATTATTATATTAAAAGTATTATTATTATTATTATTATTAATACAATTATTATTATTATTATTAATATGATTATTATTATTAATATAATTATTATTAATTTGTAATTATTAGTATTAATTAAAAATTAAAAGTGCAGATAAAGAAAATTAGGTATCTGTTTAAATTTGGTTCTGTCTGTGGATGGATTCATCGTCGAACACTACAAGCTACACAACAAAAATTCAATCGAACTTTATGGCTATTTTAATCAACCATTTGCTCTATAAAATCCCTAATGCTAATCAAGAATTGAAAGAGAAATAAAAAAACGAATTTAAATAATAAAAAAAAGAGTTTTGCTCTGTTCGTGTTCATTTTCTTAAATTCATCAAATTCTTAAAAATTTTAAAAATCTATAATTGCAGTTTTGTTTGGAATCATACACTCAAACTATCTGCAAAACATCAAGTTCCAATTCATCGTATCGAAGTCTGATTTTGGAGTCAAAGTTTAGAATTAAAAAGTCAAACGATTTTACTTTGAACAAATTCGAGTTACCTGTTATGTTTTCAGTTAAATTGATGATTTCAATAGTTTCTTTAAGTGATTTGCAAACTATTTCATGTTGTAAGCTGTATCTAAAACGCTTTTAATTTCAAAATCACGATATGAGTTCATATTTTTTTCGCGAATGCAGCAGCTGCTATTTGATTTCCTTTTCTTTTCTGTTGATTCACCCACATTCTAAACGTTTTTGTTTCAATTATACGTCCTAAATTAAACGATTAATTCGAAGTATAGATTGTTGTTTGGCCTCTGGTTGAATTAGCTGTAAAGAGGAAGAAGGAATGGAAACAGTATATAAAATGGGTTAAGTATAAACGGGTTCCGTTTTAATCAGATAAAACAAAACAGCAGAATGGTTAAGGGATGGTTCGGGTGAACGAGGTGTGATGACCCGAAAATTTTTGACCAAATTTAAACTTAATCTTATATGGTTTCGATACGATAAGCAAAGTCTATAAAGTTGAATCTCAAAAAGAAAAAAAAATGTTGAACTGTAGTTATGTATTCATTTAACCTCGACCAAACTCCGACGATTCACGAACAATTATGTGTGATTAAATGAATATATATATATATATATATATATATATATATATATATATATATATATATATATATATATATGATTTCAATATATTATTATTATATTGGAATGTATGAATAATAAATATTCAATATAAGTTATTATATATTACATGATTGATTACAGATTAAAAATATAATTGTTATAATTACTTTTATTATTACTATTAATATTAATATCAATGTTAGTATTATTAATATCATTATATATAATATATAGATATGAACTTACAAATTAAATTATAGCTGTTATATTAGTATTTATGTTATTACTTTCATTATTATTAGTAATATTAATATCAATATTATTATTATATGTATATAATATATATATATATATATATATATATATATATATATATATATATATATATATATATATATATATATATATATATATATATATATATATATATATATATATATATATATATATATGAAATTGGATACATTTAATTACTAATATTATTGTTATTACTAGTAATATCATTATTATTGTAATTAGGGGTAAAATTTTGATTTTTGTTATTATTAAGATTATTATTATTATTATTATTTTTATAATACCATTAAAATAAAAATCAATAATAACATTATGATATATTCATTAATAATATCATTTTTATTGTTATAAATTATTATTATTAACATTATTGATAATATTATTATTAATTATTATTATTATTATTTATAAAATTATTATTATTATTATTATTATTATTATTATTATTATTATTATTATTGTTATTATTACACTTATCTATTTAATAATACTAATTATATACAAAATATAAACACAAATCACGGGTTCAGTTTCATTTTTATTTAACTGTGTGTGATTGATTGCTAGTACAAATTAGTAATACTACAAACAAATTTTATTATCTATCTTAATTAAGTTGTAATATTTTCTTCTCCATTATTGTTTTTATCTAATAAAGAAAAACAAGGACAACCAAATTCAATTCTATAAATTAATCAATGGTATGCAATTAGTTAATAAATTGTCTCAATGTAAATACTTTCGAATATCAGAGTAAAACTGCCTGTAATCAATTTTATCAATCGAATTTTTTTTCTTTTACAACCCGGTTACCCTGTTTCATACTTAAATTACAAAACATTGAATTCGAATGAAAATTTAAAAAGTATTAATGCAGTCTTATTGGAAATCTTCTACTCAAACTATCTGGAAAGTTCAACTTCCAATTCTTTTTATCAAATTCGAATTTTTGAGTCAAAGTTTTAGTTTTAAAAAGTCAACTTTTGTTATTCAATCGAATTCGAACTTTCTGTGATGTTTTCAGTTAAATTGACGATTCCAATAGATGTTAGGAATGATTTCAAACTTATTTCGTGTTGTAACATTTGTCCAAAACTTGCTCAAAATTAATATCATTATTTTTTTTTCATATGTGACACCCCCAAATAGGGCCTGGGGTATTTGTGTCTAATTATATCAAATCACAGTTGTATAAACGATAACGACTCTACATGAGACGTTTTGTTGAGTTTTGCAGCGGAAGATAAATATATCTTTAATTGATATGATATGTAATGAAGACTCCAAGCATAGCAAGCAATCATCATCAAGGCAGTAAATATACAGCGGAAGCAATATTTAAGTAACTGAGAATAAACATGCTTAAAAAGTCAACACGAGGTTGAGTGACTTCATAGGTTTGTAATAAATAATGATTTCAGTAATAGATATAGACCACAAGATTTAATAAAGTAGATCTCGCAGATCCAAAAGTTGATTTCCCGCAGGATCAAAAGTTATGCCAGTGCGTGATATTTAGACTAAACGTTGTTTGCCTCGTGACAAGTTGTTCTGTCCTTGTCGTTTAATTTCATTATCAAGTAATACAAAGACTTAGTCAAATGTATCGGGGACGTTACTCCCGATTGGCCTATCCCCAATAATTAAGAATGCCGCAACAATTAAAAACATCACTGTAGGGACTTAGTCGGACATAGCCAGGTATAGCATATTTTTAACAGCTGGTACTGATATTTAGACTAGACTTTCAAGTTTACCCCGTACAAGTTATCGTTTATACTTGTCGGTTGGGGACTTGTTGGTCATAGCCCAACATATCACAGTTTAGTAGTTGATACGTGTAAAACAGTTATAAAAGTTGCGCATGTATTCTCAGCCCAAAAATATATAAAAAGGGAGCAGATGAACTCACGATACGATAGTTTGTATGATATGCGTATGATAGCACTGAACAAGTGTAAAGTTGTCCTTGGATTCACGAACCTATATCAAGTTTATATATTAACACATATACTCATAATCGAATAATATTATTTCAATTGTTTCACATATATATATATATATATATATATATATATGTGCTATGTAAATGTATTTGTTTGATTAAATGATTTTAATAATGATATTGTATAAAGGATCGTATTATTTTGTAATAACAATAATAATAAAAATGATAGTAATAATAATAATTTCAATAAAGATGGAAATTTTGATAAAATGACAAGTTAAAATAATACTTTTAATTATAACCATGTTTTTAATATACATGTTAATAATGACTTTAATATTAGTAATAATAATAATATCGATAATTAATAATACTAATAATAATAATATTAGCGATGGTAATACTAATAAGTTTTTAAATGATAATAATACTTCTTTAACATTAAAGATAGTAATGTTAATACTAATAATATTAATATTAATAATAATAATAATAATAATATAAACTATACTAGTGATACAAATTTTAATGTCCATGTTATTAATAATTAACAATAATAATAATATTTAGTAATACAATAGTACTAGTACTAGTAAATAATAATAATAATAATAATAATAATAATAATAATAATAATAATAATAATAATAATAATAATAATAATAATAATAATGTTGAAAAAGAAAACTACCTTAAATAAGCCCTTTAAAAAGAAATGCCTCAGACGAGGCTCGAACCCGTGACCTCTCGGTAGCCCGTTAACACCCTCAACCACCACGCTGCTTATACTTTTTCTGATTTATTTCTTAATCTAATTATATTTAACTTGTTTTTATTCGTGTTCTATCTTCTTCTTCATGAATTCAAACAACCATATCACCAATAAAGATCAGTGATTTAAATTCCTCATTAGAAACAGAAACGTTCATCATCAAAAGTTTGATTTAACAGAACACAAAAAAAATAAAAATAAAAAGAGTGCTGGTTGCTGCCGTCGGTTTTTGAAAAAAATAATAATAATGATTTTGATTTTGTGAACGTTTTATACAATACTTATAACATGAATTATGTTTCAAATGACTCATATAAACTTCTGAGATCGTTAATTATAACATAAACATCACACAATTCTCCAATTCGATCTTAGAACAAAGTTTGACTTTTGAAAACTAAAACTTTGACTCAAAAATTCGTACTCGATATAATGAATTTGGTTTTGAAACTTTGCAGATAGTTTGAGTATGGGATTCCTAATAAGACTGCATTTTTAGATTTTGAAGATTGATTCGTTTGTGAATATTTTGAAAAATGAGCAAGAACAGAGGTTGTCGAGCTTGTTTTTCTGTTTATTTTGATTTCCATTGCAGTAATCTAACACCATATATAAATGTTAATGATAATGTTATTTGACTGGAACTCCATAATATAGAATTGAATTGTGGGTGTCGACTCAGATTGATCAATAGAAATATAAAAATTAATAAAGCAGATAAAAAAAACAGATATGATCCACTTAACAGCAGATATACCTAATTATTTTTATAAAATAATGGAATCAGGCATCACATTTTAGGTATGTGTCGATCCCCCTTTTTTATATATACATATTTATTTAGTAATAATAATTAATAAGTATTTTAATATTAATATTAATAATAATAATAATTATATAAATAATAATTCAGATAATAGTATTTTGTAATAATAAAGATAATATACTAATAGTCAGGATGATAATCAAAAAATAAAATGATCACCATAACAATAATTTTTGATAATAATAATAACTAATATGTTAATGATAGTATTATTAATAATAATAATAAATTGTATTATTATAATAATACTGATATTTTTAATAATTTTAGTAGTTGTGTTGATACTAATAATATCAATAGTAATATTAACATTAGTAATTATATTAATGGTACTGATAATTATTAATAATAATAATATTAATAATATTGATAATAATAATAATAATAATACTTGTAAATGGTACTGATTAGTGATTAATATAACGAATTAATACTAATGCATAATTATTTACGAATAATTGTGCGTGAATCGTCGTTATTGATCGTAGTTAAATGAAGTTATGTAAAGATTTTGTTTGAATTTTATCGAAAATTTCCGGGTTGTTATAGTACCTACCCGTTAAAAGAAATTTCGTCCCGAAATTTTAGTTGTTGCCATCCATCGGCGTTATTTGTAAACAGGTGAGGATATTTTCATTTTATTTGGTCTTCACGTTCCCAGGTATGCTCGGGGCCTTTCGTGAATTCCAACGGATAGAATATTATTTTGTTTCAAGCGTTTAAATCATACGAACCATAATTTCTATAGGTTCTTTGATGAAGTGCATTTTATCATTAATGCGGTGGTTATCTAATACGAGTGTCATTGATTAGGTTTCCTCAGAAGGAGATAATGACGCTATACAAGTATTTCAATACACATGAAATGTGTTATGAATAATAGTGAGCTTATTTAAACCTTGAGCGTTTATGCCACAAGATTAGGGTAGACAAAATAGAGAGGAGTTCATGAAAATCATAATCATGAAATTTGATAGAGATCGTCATTCTTTACAACAAGAATGATGAATATGAGTTAAAAAATAAAGTTTTATCAACATTGGGTAATATGGATATAATATTTCGATTATAGGAAGAGTATAAGCGAAGCTATCGTAAAAGAGTGAAATGAGGAAATTAAATGTTCGCTTTAACTTTTGACGTAGTCACGATTGATTTCCGGGATTCAAGGAATTAAAGGAAATCTTCGTAGTCTATAGGATTTGATTCTCCAGTAATTAAGGAAATTAGGATTTTCTTTAATTAAATGCGGTGAATTGCCTCGATTGCTGTGTCTGGAATTTCGCTATAAATTAGCTTCTTCCGTTTCATTATCTTCACCACTTCTATACTTTCTTTCTTCAATTCATATTTCCAAAAGATTTGTTAATATGCTCAATCCAGTTCTTGTTCTTGACCTTATATTGGTTATCGCCACAATCTTCCTTCTTTTCCAACTCCCACCAGAGGAGTTTGTTTACTTCTAGTATGCTCTAGGATTTATTGTGTTTTTAGTTCTCCCGTGTCTTTATATTGCTATACGCATTGATATACACGGTTTGTAATTTCAGTGATGTTATCGGGCTTTATATTTTCCCCTATATGTCGAAACTTCATGCTTTTGTAAAGCAAGTAACGGTCCAGAATTCATAGGTATGAAGTTTCGAAAGATCATGATATTCAAAGCAGAAGGAAAGGTAATAGCACGATTTGATTTGTCATATTACCAGAATATCTGGAAAAGACTGAATCATCAAGAAAAATATTTTCTTGATATGTTTAGAGTTTAAATAGAATGTAAGAGTCGTGTAACATGAAAAATGATGATTATAAAGTCTATGAATCATCATCTTCCATTAAAAATTTAGCATGACTTACTGTAATATAATCACATTGGCCTGACGTCATTATATTATACTAACTCATGCTTCAATTCCCAACACTACTTCAAATCATTCATAATTTAAACTTCAATTTTATAGAATATAGAAACTAAAACAGTTTCCTTTATGATAAAGATATCGCAAAGAGATAATTAATTGCTGACAAGAATCGTTATAAAGATATCTTCAGAAATATAGAGGATATTTATAATGAAAGATACGGTGATATCTTAGAATTTCTAAGATCCAATGACGAGGAAAATTCTTCTGTTTCCTCTGCATTCAATGCTACCATATCTGAATCATTGGTTATCAATCCGAGATGGTTTCAAGAAATTTTATTTTTAGATGATTAAACGCTGATTGTAATCGTCAACGGATCTAATGGTTGACGAATAGGCGTTGTTGATTTCAAAAGTAATGAATGATAATTTCGGTGGTTTGATGTGATAATTCATTGCAGAATACGAATGAATATAATTCATGAATGTAGTAATCTTTAGGAAGATAACACCTGCTAAAGCTTTACTTGAATTTCGATATATTAATTTCAGAATGTGTAATTGATTTTGTATGAAGATGATTGTGTATCATTGTGAAGGTAGTGCGTATAATTAATGATTTATGAATCGAAATTGAAGAATGTACATTGTATTAATGTGAGATGTAAATATTTCTCGGGTATTACCTACCCGTTAAAATATTTTCACAATTAACAGTTTGTACAACAGAATTTACAATCTTTATGAAGATATACGTTCATATATGTATTCTTCAGATGTAATCATGGATTCAATGAGTTAATATATATTAAACTCATCTGATTTGCGGTTTGGAACGAGAGTAAATAATCTCTAAAACCTTAGAGATTTCATAATCGTCGCGAAATATTTCGCTAATGAAGTTATGAATCAATACATTCTTCGTTACACTTGATTTATTATGAAATGGAGTTTATTGTGTTGAAGCAGTGATTAACAATTGTTAAGTCATTAACGAAGGGTGTACATCATAGCATATTAGTGATATGAATTAACCAAGTAGTACATACTAGTTGAGATTCTCAGGTAATTGCTTAGTACGACAAGATTTATTATTGTTCCAAATAATATATATAAGGTATACATATATAATTCTTCACGAAGAATGAGTCAATACATCTTAACTCTTTATTGATAATATTCCTTGGTATTTTTGGGGCGTATGATGTTGATATCCGAGGTACCGAGTGTGATGTTGAGGCGTAGGATGCGGATGTTGTTGTTGGTGGTGATGATGGTTGTGACAATCGCTCCAAATCCATATGGACGAACACGTCATTCATTGATTTCATTGCGAGGTATTTGACCTCTATATGATACATTTTGTAAATATTGCATTCTTTTGAAAAGGCACACCATAAATGAATATTTAAATCAAAGGTTTTCGACATCTGATGATTTCTACATATAGACAATCACCATAAATAATAGTTTATAACAGTATTTCCGTTGACAATGCAGTCAAAATAAGATACATGGTGATGATTTGGTGAATGCAACGTCTCCTTGAAAAATATGTCATGTAAGACTCCATGCACATAGCTTGTTTAACATCTAAGCAAACAGCGGAAGACTTCTAGGAAACCTGAGAATAAACATGCTAACAAGTGTCAACACAAAGTTTGGTGAGTTCATAGTTTTAATGTTGCGCATAATCTGTATATAAAGGTGGATCACAAGATTTCAGTTGTTCAATCCAGAAACGTTTATCAAAATATTCTACGAAATTGAGCACCCTGGTAACTAAACTTAACGTATATATAATTTGTACCCTTTGTATAATCATCTTAATAATACACGCAAACCAACGTGTACACTTCTCAAATAGCATACGTCCGTTAAAAGGCTAGTGCTCTAGCTCGGACGGGGATACCAAGCCCTATGGATCCATAAACTACTACTCGCGCCCACCAGTTCTTATAACTGGCAGTTAACAGTTACCAAAGCTAAGGAATTTTCGGTTCAAACTCAGTGTAGAATTTAGTATGTACTTGTATCCATTGCGTTTTAAATAAAGTGCATGTATTGCAAAAGCAATTAAAAAGGGATCAACGAAACTCACCTTAGCAGCATATAAAGTCGTTCACCAAAATGTGATCGACACACGGATTACCAAATAACCGTAGATCACTGAAATGTCCCGTTCTTATTGATTAAAAACATTCCATATTAATTGATTTCGTTGCGAGGTTTTGACCTCTATATGAGACGTTTTTTCGAAGACTGCATTCATTTTTAAAACAAACCATAACCTTTATTTCATAAATAAAGGTTTAAAAAGCTTTACGTAGATTATCAAATAATGATAATCTAAAATATCCTGTTTACACACGACCATTACATAATGGTTTACAATACAAATATGTTACATCGAAATCAGTTTCTTGAATGCAGTTTTTACACAATATCATACAAACATGGACTCCAAATCTTGTCCTTATTTTAGTATGCAACAGCGGAAGCTCTTAGTATTCACCTGAGAATAAACATGCTTTAAACGTCAACAAAAATGTTGGTGAGTTATAGGTTTAACCTATATATATCAAATCGTAACAATAAAGCACAAGATTTCATATTTCAATACACATTCCATACATAGAGATAAAAATCATTCATATGGTGAACACCTGGTAACCGACATTAACAAGATGCATATATAAGAATATCCCCATCATTCCGGGACACCCTTCGGATATGATATAAATTTCGAAGTACTAAAGTATTCGGTACTTTGGATGGGGTTTGTTAGGCCCAATAGATCTATCTTTAGGATTCGCGTCAATTAGGGTGTCTGTTCCCTAATTCTTAGATTACCAGACTTAATAAAAAGGGGCATATTCGATTTCGATAATTCAACCATAGAATGTAGTTTCACGTACTTGTGTCTATTTTGTAAATCATTTATAAAACCTGCATGTATTCTCATCCCAAAAATATTAGATTTTAAAAGTGGGACTATAACTCACTTTCACAGATTTTTACTTCGTCAGGAAGTAAGACTTGGCCACTGGTTGATTCACGAACCTATAACAATATATACATATATATCAAAGTATGTTCAAAATATATTTACAACACTTTTAATACATTTTGATGTTTTAAGTTTATTAAGTCAGCTGTCCTCGTTAGTAACCTACAACTAGTTGTCCACAGTTAGATGTACAGAAAATAAATCGATATACATTATCTTGAATCAATCCACGACCCAGTGTATACATATCTCAGTATTGATCACAACTCAAACTATATATATTTTGGAATCAACCTCAACCCTGTATAGCTAACTCCAACATTCACATATAGAGTGTCTATGGTTGTTCCAAAATATATATAGATGTGTCGACATGATAGGTCAAAACATTGTATACGTGTCTATGGTATCTCAAGATTACATAATATACAATACAAGTTGATTAAGTTATGGTTGGAATAGATTTGTTACCAATTTTCACGTAGCTAAAATGAGAAAAATTATCCAATCTTGTTTTACCCATAACTTCTTCATTTTAAATCCGTTTTGAGTGAATAAAATTGCTATGGTTTCATATTGAACTCTATTTTATGAATCTAAACAAAAAAAGTATAGGTTTATAGTCGGAAAAATAAGTTACAAGTCGTTTTTGTAAAGGTAGTCATTTCAGTCGAAAGAACGACGTCTAGATGACCATTTTAGAAAACATACTTCCACTTTGAGTTTAACCATGATTTTTGGATATAGTTTCATGTTCATAATAAAAATCATTTTCCCAGAATAACAACTTTTAAATCAAAGTTTATCATAGTTTTTAATTAACTAACCTAAAACAGCCCGCGGTGTTACTACGACGGCGTAAATCCGGTTGTACGGTGTTTTTCGTGTTTCCAGGTTTTAAATCATTAAGTTAGCATATCATATAGATATAGGACATGTGTTTAGTTGATTTTAAAAGTCAAGTTAGAAGGATTAACTTTTATTTGCGAACAAGTTTAGAATTAACTAAACTATGTTCTAGTGATTACAAGTTTAAATCTTCGAATAAGATAGCTTTATATGTATGAATCGAATGATGTTATGAACATCATTACTACCTCAAGTTCCTTGAATAAACCTACTAGAAATGAGAAAAATGGATCTAGCTTCAAAGGATCCTTGGATGGCTTGAAAGTTCTTGAAGCAGAATCATGACATGAAAACAGTTCAAGTAAGATTTTCACTCGAAATAAGATTGTTATAGTTATAGAAATTGAATTAAAGTTTGAATATGATTATTACCTTGTATTATAAAGATAACCTACTGTAAGTAACAAAGGTTTCTTGATCTTGGATGATTACTTGGAATGGATTTAGAAAACTTGGAAGTAAACTTGCAATCTTGGAAGTATTCTTGATTTTATGAAACTAGAACTTTTGGAATTTATGAAGAACACTTAGAACTTGAAGATAGAACTTGAGAGAGATCAATTAGATGAAGAAAATTGAAGAATGAAAGTGTTTGTAGGTGTTTTTGGTCATTGGTGTATGGATTAGATATAAAGGATATGTAATTTTGTTTTCATGTAAATAAGTCATGAATGATTACTCATATTTTTGTAATTTTATGAGATATTTCATGCTAGTTGCCAAATGATGGTTCCCACATGTGTTAGGTGACTCACATGGGCTGCTAAGAGCTGATCATTGGAGTTTATATATAAATAGTACATACATCTAAAAGCTGTGTATTGTACGAGTACGAATACGGGTGCATACGAGTAGAATTGTTGATGAAACTGAATGAGGATGTAATTGTAAGAATTTTTGTTAAGTAGAAGTATTTTGATAAGTGTCTTGAAGTCTTTCAAAAGTGTATGAATACATATTAAAACACTACATGTATATACATTTTAACGGAGTCGTTAAGTCATCGTTAGTCGTTACATGTAAGTGTTGTTTTGAAACCTTTAGGTTAACGATCTTGTTAAATGTTGTTAACCCAATGTTTATAATATCAAATGAGGTTTTAAATTATTATATTATCATGATATTATGATGTATGAATACCTCTTAATATGATATATATACATTAAATGTCGTTACAACGATAATCGTTACATATATGTCTCGTTTCAAAATCATTAAGTTAGTAGTATTGTTTTTACATATGTAGTTCATTGTTAATATACTTAATGATATGTTTAATTATCATAATATCATGTTAACTATATATGTATCCATATATATGTCATCATATAGTTTTTACAAGTTTTAACGTTCGTGAATCACCGGTCAACTTGGGTGGTCAATTGTCTATATGAAACCTATTTCAATTAATCAAGTCTTAACAAGTTTGATTGCTTAACATGTTGGAAACACTTAATCATGTAAATAACAATTTCATTTAATATATATATAAACATGGAAAAGTTCGGGTCACTATAGTACCTACCCGTTAAATAAATTTCGTCCCGAAATTTTAAGCAGTTAGAGGTGTTGACGTATCTTCTGGAAATAAATGCGGGTATTTCTTCTTCATCTGATCTTCTCGTTCCCAGGTGAACTCAGGTCCTCTACGAACATTCCATCGAACCTTAACAATTGGTATCTTGTATTGTTTAAGTCTTTTAACCTCACGATCCATTATTTCGACGGGTTCTTCGATGAATTGAAGTTTTTCGTTGATTTGGATTTCTTCTAACGGAATAGTGAGATCTTCTTTAGCAAAACATTTCTTCAAATTCGAGACGTGGAAAGTGTTATGTACAGCCGCGAGTTATTGAGGTAACTCAAGTCGGTAAGCTACTGGTCCGACACGATCAATAATCTTGAATGGTCCAATATACCTTGGATTTAATTTCCCTCGTTTGCCAAATCAAACAACGCCTTTCCAAGGTGCAACTTTAAACATGACCATCTCTCCAATTTCAAATTCTATATCTTTTCTTTTAATGTCGGCGTAGCTCTTTTGTCGACTTTGGGCGGTTTTCAACCGTTGTTGAATTTGGATGATCTTCTCGGTAGTTTCTTGTATTATCTCCGGACCCGTAATCTTTCTATCCCCCACTTCACTCCAACAAATCGAAGACCTGCACTTTCTACCATAAAGTGCTTCAAACGGCGCCATCTCAATGCTTGAATGGTAGCTGTTGTTGTAGGAAAATTCTGCTAACGGTAGATGTCGATCCCAACTGTTTCTGAAATCAATAACACATGCTCGTAGCATGTCTTCAAGCGTTTGTATCGTCCTTTCGCTCTGCCCATCAGTTTGTGGATGATAGGCAGTACTCATGTTTAGACGAGTTCCTAATGCTTGCTGTAATGTCTGCCAGAATCTTGAAATAAATCTGCCATCCCTATCAGAGATAATAGAGATTGGTATTCCATGTCTGGAGACAACTTCCTTCAAATACAGTCGTGCTAACTTCTCCATCTTGTCATCTTCTCTTATTGACAGGAAGTGTGCTGACTTAGTGAGACGATCAACTATTACCCAAATAGTATCATAACCACTTGCAGTCCTTGGCAATTTAGTAATGAAATCCATGGTAATGTTTTCCCATTTCCATTCCGGGATTTCAGGTTTTTGTAGTAGACCAGATGGTTTCTGATGTTCAGCTTTGACCTTAGAACACGTCAAACATTCTTCTACATATTTAGCAATATCGGCTTTCATACCTGGCCATCAAAAATTTTTCTTAAGATCCTTGTACATCTTCCCCGTTTCAGGATGTATTGAGTATCTGATTTTATGAGCTTCTCTAAGTACCATTTCTCTCATATCTCCAAATTTTGGTACCCAAATTCTTTCAGCCCTATACCGGGTTCCGTCTTCCCGAATATTAAGATGCTTCTCCGATCCTTTGGGTATTTCATCCTTTAAATTTCCCTCTTTTAAAACTCCTTGTTGCGCCTCCTTTATTTGAGTAGTAAGGTTAGTGTGAATCATTATATTCATAGATTTTACTCGAATGGGTTCTCTGTCCTTTCTGCTCAAGGCGTCGGCTACCACATTTGCCTTCCCCGGGTGGTAACGAATCTCAAAGTCGTAATCATTTAACAATTCAATCCACCTACGCTGCCTCATATTCAGTTGTTTCTGATTAAATATGTGTTGAAGACTTTTGTGGTCGGTATATATAATACTTTTGACCCCATATAAGTAGTGCCTCCAAGTCTTTAATGCAAAAACAACCGCGCCTAATTCCAAATCATGCGTCGTATAATTTTGCTCGTGAATCTTCAATTGTCTAGACGCATAAGTAATCACCTTCGTCCGTTGCATTAATACACAACCGAGACCTTGCTTTGAGGCATCACAATATATCACAAAATCATCATTCCCTTCAGGTAATGACAATATAGGTGCCGTAGTTAACTTTTTCTTTAATAACTGAAACGCTTTCTCTTGTTCATCCTTCCATTCAAATTTCTTCCCTTTATGCGTTAATGCAGTCAAGGGTTTTGCTATTCTGGAAAAGTCTTGGATGAACCTTCTGTAGTAACCAGCTAGTCCTAAAAACTGGCATATGTGTTTCGGAGTTTTCGGGGTTTCCCACTTTTCAACGGTTTCAATCTTTGCTGGATCCACCTGAATACCTTCTTTGTTCACTATGTGACCGAGGAATTGAACTTCTTCCAACCATAATGCACACTTTGAAAACTTAGCGTACAGTTTTTCTTTCCTCAATACTTCTAGCACCTTTCTCAAATGTTCTTCGTGCTCTTGATCATTTTTTGAGTAAATAAGTATGTCATCGATGAAAACAATGACAAACTTGTCAAGATATGGCCCACACACTCGGTTCATAAGGTCCATGAACACAACTGGTGCGTTAGTCAATCCAAACGGCATAACCATAAACTCGTAATGACCATAACGCGTCCTAAAAGTAGTTTTTGGAATATCATCCTCCTTTACTCGCATTTGATAATATCCAGAACGTAAATCGATCTTCGAATAAATCGACGAGCCTTGAAGTTGATCAAATAAGTCGTCAATTCTCAGCAGTGGATAACGGTTTTTGATGGTAAGTTGGTTCAACTCTCTGTAGTCAATACACAACCTAAATGTACCATCCTTCTTCTTGACAAACAAAACAGGAGCTCCCCATGGTGATGTGCTTGGTCGAATGAAACCACGTTCTAATAGTTCTTGCAGTTGGCTTTGCAGTTCTTTCATCTCGCTGGGTGCGAGTCTATAAGGAGCATGAGCTATTGTTGCAGCTCCTGGTACAAGATCTATTTGAAATTCAACAGATCGATGTGGAGGTAATCCCGGTAATTCTTTCGGAAATACATCGGAAAATTCTTTTGCGACGGGAACATCATTGATGCTCTTTTCTTCAGTTTGTACTTTCTCGACGTGTGCTAGAACAACATAGCAACCTTTTCTTATTAGTTTTTGTGCCTTCAAATTACTAATAAGATGTAGCTTCGTGTTGCCCTTTTCTCCGTACACCATTAAGGGTTTTCCCTTTTCTAGTATAATGCAAATTGCATTTTTGTAACAAACGATCTCTGCTTTCACTTCTTTCAACCAGTCCATACCGATTATCACATCAAAACTCCCTAACTCTACTGGTATCAAGTCAATCTTAAATGTTTCGCTAACCAGTTTAATTTCTCGATTCCAACATATATTATCTGCTGAAATTAATTTACCGTTTGCTAATTCGAGTAAAAATTTACTATCCAACGGTGTCAATGGACAACTTAATTTAGCACAAAAATCTCTACTCATATAGCTTCTATCCGCACCCAAATCAAATAAAACGTAAGCAGATTTATTGTCAATAAGAAACGTACCCGTAACAAGCTCCGGGTCTTCCTGTGCCTCTGCCGCATTAATATTGAAAACTCTTCCGCGGCCTTGTCCATTCGTGTTCTCCTGGTTCGGGCAATTTCTAATAATGTGGCCCGGTTTTCCACATTTATAACAAACTACATTGGCATAACTTGCTCCAACACTACTTGCTCCGCCATTACTCGTTCCGACACCATTTGTTCCTTTCGTTCTGTTAACCCCTGGTCCGTAGACCTCACATTCGCCGCGCTATGACCATTTCTTTTATACTTGTTGCAAAATTTGGTGCAGAACCCCGAGTGATACTTTTTACACCTTTGGCATAGCTGCTTCTGATTGTTGTTGTTGTTGCGGTTGTTATTGTTGTTGGGATGATTGTTATAGTTGCTGCTACTGTTGTTGTTGTTGTTGTTGTTGTTGTTGTTGTTGTTGTTGTTGTTGTTATTGTTGTTGTTGTTGTTGTTGTTGGGCCGTTTGTTGTAGTTGCGATTGATGTTGCGATTGTTGGGATAATTGTTGCGATTATTGTTGTAATTGCTGTTGTTGTTGTATTGGTGATTCTTATCACTGTTTTCCTCCCACTTTCTTTTGACTTGCTTCACATTGGCCTCTTCAGCCGTCTGTTCTTTAATTCTTTCCTCAATCTGGTTCACTAGTTTGTGAGCCATTCTACATGCCTGTTGTATGGAGGCGGGCTCGTGTAAACTTATATCTTCTTGGATTCTTTCCGGTAATCCTTTCACAAACGCGTCGATCTTCTCTTCCTCATCTTCGAACGCTCCCGGACACAATAGGCATAATTCTGTGAATCGTCTTTCGTACGTTGTAATATCAAATCCTTGGGTTCGTAACCCTCTAAGTTCTGTCTTGAGCTTATTGACCTCAGTTCTGGGACGGTACTTCTCGTTCATCAAGTGCTTTAATGCTGACCACGGTAGTGCGTAAGCATCATCTTGTCCCACTTGCTCTAGATAGGTATTCCACCATGTTAACGCAGAACCTGTGAAGGTATGCGTAGCGTACTTCACTTTGTCCTCTTCAGTACACTTACTTATGGCAAACACCGATTCGACCTTCTCGGTACACCGTTTCAATCCGATCGGTCCTTCGGTTCCATCAAATTCCAAAGGTTTGCAGGCAGTGAATTCTTTGTAGGTGCATCCTACACGATTTCCTGTACTGCTAGATCCAAGGTTATTGTTGGTATGTAGTGCAGCCTGTACTGCGGCTATGTTTGAAGCTAGAAAAGTACGGAATTCCTCTTCATTCATATTCACGGTGTGTCGAGTAGTCGGTGCTATTTCCTTCAAAATAGTCAAATGGAACAAGTTAATCATACAGAATATTAAGAGTAGTTAATAGTATTTCGTAGCATAATATGAACTCATTTATAAAAACTTTTTCTTCATATTTGCGTTTTATAAGTTTAAATTTGGGTAGTACCTACCCGTTAAGTTCATACTTAATAGCTAATATACAATTCAACTACTACAATTCTATATGAAAAACTGATTATAATAATATTTCGCGTTCAAACTTTTATACAATATTTTACAAACTTACAATACCGCTTATTTTACATAAAGCATGAAATATAGCACACAATAGCTTTGATACAAGATAGTTGTGAAGATAATTCTAGCTAGTACACAAGTCGTTCAGCAAAGGCAATAAAGACACGTAATTCATACGTCCAGAAACAAGTCATGCATTCTGGTTTTACTAGGACTACTTCCCATCCTTGGTCTTGTGGAACATAACCATTATGGCCGTTGATAAGACAGCGTGTTGTAACGTCGTCAAAGGGACGAGGGTTACGTAATGACCAACAGTCTCGTAATAACCTAAAAACCTCATTTCTTACCCCAATTACCGACTCCGTCACTTGTGGGAACGTTTTGTTTAATAGTTGTAGCCCGATGTTCTTTTTCTCACTTTGGTGAGAAGCGAACATTACTAACCCGTAAGCATAACATGCTTCTTTATGTTGCATGTTAGCCGCCTTTTCTAAATCATGAAGTCCTATATTCGGATACATTGAGTCAAAATAATTTCTTAACCCGTTGCGTAAAATAGCATTTGGGTTCCCCGCAATATATGCGTCAAAGTAAACACATCGTAACTTATGGGTTTCCCAATGTGATATCCCCCATCTTTCAAACGAAAGTCTCTTATAAACCAAGGCATTCTTGGAACGTTCTTCGAATGTCTTACAAACTGATTTCGCCGTAAATAGTTGTGCCGAAGAATTCTGACCGACTCTAGACAAGATTTTATCAATCATGTCTCCGGGTAGGTCTCTTAAAATATTGGGTTGTCTATCCATTTTGTGTTTTTATACTGTAAAATAGACAAGAGTTAGATTCATAAAAAAAATACTTATTAATACAAGCAATTTTTACATATATCATAAAGCATAAGCACACTATATTACATATATTACACCACACGAATACAACTATCTTATTCCGACTCGCTCGTTTCTTCTTATTCAGTTTTGGTTCATTTTGCCAAGTTTCTAGGGATTTATGATGTTTCCCTAATACTAGCTGTCGTTTTCCACAACGGTTTAGAAAAACCTGGTGGTTTAGAGGTTCCCGGGTCATTGTTACAACTTAAGGACTTCGGGGGTTGACGATACATATAAAGTTCATCGGGGTTGGAATTAGATTTCTCTATTTTTATGCCCTTTCCCTTATTATTTTCTTTTCCCATTTTAAATTCAGTTGGGGTAATTTCTATAACATCATCGGAATTCTCGTCGGAATTCGATTCATCGGAGAATTGGTAATCCTCCCAATATTTTGCTTCCTTGGCGGAAACACCATTGACCATAATTAACCTTGGTCGGTTGGTTGAGGATTTTCTTTTACTTAATCGTTTTATTATTTCCCCCACCGGTTCTATTTCCTCCTCCGGTTCCTCCTCTTCCGGTTCTGATTCTTCTTCCGGTTCTGATTCTTCTTCCGGTTCCTCTTCGGGAACTTGTGAATCAGTCCAATATATATTCGACTCTTCGTTATTATTAGGTGAGTCAATGGGATTTGTGCTAGAGGTAGACATCTATCACACAATATCAAACATGTTAAGAGATTAATATATCACATAATATATACATGTTAATAATATATAGTTTCCAACAAAAATGTTAAGCAATCATTTTTAAAGAAAACACGGTCGAAGTCCAGACTCACTAATGCATCCTAACAAACTCGATAAGACACACTAATGCAAATTTTCTCGTTCTCTAAGACCAACGCTCGGATACCAACTGAAATGTCCCGTTCTTATTTATTAAAAACGTTCCATATTAATTGATTTCGTTGCGAGGTTTTGACCTCTATATGAGACGTTTTTCAAAGACTGCATTCATTTTTAAAACAAACCATAACCTTTATTTCATAAATAAAGGTTTAAAAAGCTTTACGTAGATTATCAAATAATGATAATCTAAAATATCCTGTTTACACACGACCATTACATAATGGTTTACAATACAAATATGTTACATCGAAATCAGTTTCTTGAATGCAGTTTTTACACAATATCATACAAACATGGACTCCAAATCTTGTCCTTATTTTAGTATGCAACAGCGGAAGCTCTTAGTATTCACCTGAGAATAAACATGCTTTAAACGTCAACAAAAATGTTGGTGAGTTATAGGTTTAACCTATATATATCAAATCATAACAATAGACCACAAGATTTCGTATTTCAATACACATCCCATACATAGAGATAAAAATCATTCATATGGTGAACACCTGGTAACCGACATTAACAAGATGCATATATAAGAATATCCCCATCATTCCGGGACACCCTTCGGATATGATATAAATTTCAAAGTACTAAAGCATCCGGTACTTTGGATGGGGTTTGTTAGGCCCAATAGATCTATCTTTAGGATTCACGTCAATTAGGGTGTCTGTTCCCTAATTCTTAGATTACTAGACTTAATAAAAAGGGGCATATTCGATTTCGATAATTCAACCATAGAATGTAGTTTCACGTACTTGTGTCTATTTTGTAAATCATTTATAAAACCTGCATGTATTCTCATCCCAAAAATATTAGATTTTAAAAGTGGGACTATAACTCACTTTCACAGATTTTTACTTCGTCGGGAAGTAAGACTTGGCCACTGGTTGATTCACGAACCTATAACAATATATACATATATATCAAAGTATGTTCAAAATATATTTACAACACTTTTAATACATTTTGATGTTTTAAGTTTATTAAGTCAGCTGTCCTCGTTAGTAACCAACAACTAGTTGTCCACAGTTAGATGTACAGAAAATAAATCGATATATATTATCTTGAATCAATCCACAACCCAGTGTATACATATCTCAGTATTGATCACAACTCAAACTATATATATTTTGGAATCAACCTCAACCCTGTATAGCTAACTCCAACATTCACATATAGAGTGTCTATGGTTGTTCCGAAATATATATAGATGTGTCGACATGATAGGTCGAAACATTGTATACGTGTCTATGGTATCTCAAGATTACATAATATACAATACAAGTTGATTAAGTATGGTTGGAATAGATTTGTTACCAATTTTCACGTAGCTAAAATGAGAAAAATTATCCAATCTTGTTTTACCCATAACTTCTTCATTTTAAATCCGTTTTGAGTGAATCAAATTGCTATGGTTTCATATTGAACTCTATTTTATGAATCTAAATAGAAAAAGTATAGGTTTATAGTCGGAAAAATAAGTTACAAGTCGTTTTTGTAAAGGTAGTCATTTCAGTCGAAAGAACGACGTCTAGATGACCATTTTAGAAAACATACTTCCACTTTGAGTTTAACCATGATTTTTGGATATAGTTTCATGTTCATAATAAAAATCATTTTCCCAGAATAACAACTTTTAAATCAAAGTTTATCATAGTTTTTAATTAACTAACCCAAAACAGCCCGCGATGTTACTACGACGGCGTAAATCCGGTTTTACGGTGTTTTTCGTGTTTCCAGGTTTTAAATCATTAAGTTAGCATATCATATAGATATAGAACATGTGTTTAGTTGATTTTAAAAGTCATGTTAGAAGGATTAATTTTTATTTGCGAACAAGTTTAGAATTAACTAAACTATGTTCTAGTGATTACAAGTTTAAACCTTTGAATTAGATAGCTTTATATGTATGAATCGAATGATGTTATGAACATCATTACTACCTCAAGTTCCTTGGATAAACCTACTAGAAATTATAAAAATAGATCTAGCCTCAAAGGATCCTTGGATGGCTTGAAAGTTCTTGAAGCAGAATCATGACATGAAAACAGTTCAAGTAAGATTTTCACTCGAAATAAGATTGTTATAGTTATAGAAATTGAATTAAAGTTTGAATATGATTATTACCTTGTATTATAAAGATATCCTACTATAAGTAACAAAAGTTTCTTGATCTTGGATGATTACTTGGAATGAATTTAGAAAACTTGGAAGTAAACTTGCAATCTTGGAAGTATTCTTGATTTTATGAAACTAGAACTTTTGGAATTTATGAAGAACACTTAGAACTTGAAGATAGAACTTGAGAGAGATCAATTAGATGAAGAAAATTGAAGAATGAAAGTGTTTGTAGGTGTTTTTGGTCGTTGGTGTATGGATTAGATATAAAGGATATGTAATTTTGTTTTCATGTAAATAAGTCATGAATGATTACTCATATTTTTGTAATTTTATAAGATATTTCATACTAGTTGCCAAATGATGGTTCCCACATGTGTTAATTGACTCACATGGGCTGCTAAGAGCTGATCATTGGAGTGTATATACCAATAGTACATACATCTAAAAGCTGTGTATTGTACGAGTACGAATACGGGTGCATACAAGTAGAATTGTTGATGAAACTGAATGAGGATGTAATTGTAAGCATTTTTGTTAAGTAGAAGTATTTTGATAAGTGTCTTGAAGTCTTTCAAAAGTGTATGAATATGAAAGGACCCGTTCATATACATTATAAACGATTCACAATAGTTGATTACATCGCGAGGTATTTGACCTCTATATGATACGTTTTACAAACATTGCATTCGTTTTTAAAAGACAAACTTTCTTTACATCTAAAATTGGCGGCATGCATACCATTTCATATTACATCCAACTATAATTGACTTAATATTAATCTTGATGAACCCAACGACTCGAATGCAACGTCTTTCAAAGTATGTCATGAATGACTCCAAGTAATATCCTTAAAATGAGCTAATGCACAGCGGAAGATTTCTTTAATACCTGAAATAAACATGCTTTAAAGTGTCAACCAAAAGGTTGGTGAGTTCATTAGTTTATCATAATCAATCATTTTCGTAATAGTAATAGACCACAAGATTTTTGTTTATAAATATATGTACACTCGCAAGTGTATAAAAGTATTCTATAAGTTGTAGGCACCCGGTAACAAGCCTTAACGTTCATGTTTTACCCTCTGAAGTACACCAGATCAGGTGTGTTTAATATAACCTCGAAGTACTAAAGCATCCCATAGTCAGGATGGGGTTTGTCAGGCCCAATAGATCTATCTTTAGGATTCGCGCCTACCGTACATAGACAAGTAGTTTAATGTTACCAAGCTAAGGGTATATTTCTGGTTTAAACCCACGTATAATTAGTTTTAGTACTTGTGTCTATTTCGTAAAACATTTATAAAACAACGTATGTATTCTCAGCCCAAAAATATATATTGCAAAAGCAATTAAAAAGGGAGCAAATGAAACTCACAATACTGTATTTCGTAGCAATTATGTATATGACGGAACTGAACAAGTGCAGGGTTTGTCTCGGATTCACGAACCTATATTAAGTATATATATTTATATGTTGGTCAATATCTGTCTAACAATTTAGGTCAAGTCGTAGTGTATCACAATCCTAATGCTCGAGACCGACATGCAAAAGTCAACAAAAGTCAACTTGATCCAAAATGACTTCCAAAATCTATACATGTTTATTATATAACTCATATATAGTCATTTTATATATTTAAATATATTTATCAGATCTTATTATACTAAATAATACAAGTCATTTATTAATAAATAAAAATTTATATTTAAATTCATATATGATAAAAATATACTTTTATATATCTCAAGTAATAAAATTTATAAAATTCACTTGGTATCATAAAAATATAGTGGTATGTATTATTAATGTAATTATATTACGTGTGGTAAAAATATCTTTGTACGCATATTTATTTGATTAAATAATATTGATAATAATAATAATGATACAAATAATAAAATGATAGTTTCAATAAAAATATTAATTTTTAGTAATAAAGATAATTTTAGTATTAACATCAACTGATAACAATTATAATAATAGTTTTAATAATAATATTAAAATTAATAATAATTTAGTTGGCCATATCTTTTAATCCGTTCATCGAACGCACACGATTTCTAAATGAAAAGTTATTAATTTTTCTTTAGCTTTTTAACGACATGCATATCATATACCTTATCTCAGTAGCATATGTATCAAATTCGTGATTTATCATAAACTATTTAACGAAGAAACTAAGCATACAAACATGCATAAACATATATACTCGAACACTAGTCAGGGATACACTATGAATATAAAAAAAATAAGATATGAATGCTCACGTATCAATGTTGTGATTCAATATTGCAGGAAAGTACGTAGACGCAACGAAAATGATAAACGTTAGGTTGACCTCACGAGCAATACCCTCGAACAATACCCATAACCTCCATAGCTATAACCCATAATTTCCTTAGCTCTATCCCGTTTGAAAACTTATTTTGAAATCGTCTGAATATAACTCCATCGTAGTATTTTATGTATACTAATAATATCTTGAAATAATACTAAGTAAATATATATATGCAATTCGATTGAGAGAGTTTAGAAAAATATATTTTCAAATTTCTATGAAATAATAAAACCTATTAAATTCTATTTATAATAGATTTTTGAATTATTAAAGTGAATTATTAAAGTATGAATTATTAAAGTGAATTATTAAAGTATGAATTATTAAAGTGAATTATTAAAGTGAATTATTAAAGTATGAATTATTAAAGTGAATTATTAAAGTGAATTATTAAAGTTAAAGTAAAGTAAAAGTAAAGTAAAAGTAAAGTAAAGGTAAAGTTAAAGTATAGTAAAAGTATAAAACTATGTACGTATAATACGCATATAAATATATTTAATATTAATTTAAATCGTTATATCATAAAACATTTTAGAAAAGTAGAATTATATATATTCATAATAGATTTCAAGTTTTTAAATTACAGTCTGTTGGTGAAGCATGGGATAAAGTCCAAAGGTTTAATAAACGTATGAAATCATCTTAATAAAAAATGTCGAGTTACTTAACTTGTCGATATCCAACATCTAAGTTATTTACACTCCACATTCTTACTTATAGATCACTTTACCATTTTCCGAATATTGTCAAAAAGAATAGATTTCTTAAATCACAGTGGACCTCATAACATTGGCCCATAATCATATCATCATGTATCTGATAATTCAATCATTTGATATTATCTCTTAATTCTGTCGATAAATATATCGAAACAAATACGTTCATGTAAAGTATCATATATATCAAATACTTTGTTAATGTTTTCAGTTATTATATATTATATATACATATCTATATACACATAATTGTTCGTGAATCGTCAAACACGGTCAAAGGGTAATTGATTACATGAATGTAATTCCAAACTTTTTGAGATTCAACATTACAAATTCTGCTTATCGTGTCGGAAACATATAAAGGTTAGGTTTAAATTTGGTCGAAAATTTCCGGGTCGTCACAGTACCTACCCGTTAAAGAAATTTCGTCCCGAAATTTGACCGAGGTCGTCATGGCTAACTTTAAAAATGTTTTCATGACGAATATGAGTTGATAAATAGAGTTTTATCATCATTGAGTAATATAGATAAAACAATTTGATTACGCGAATAGTATAAGTGAAGCTATCGCAAGAGAGTGAAATGAGTAAACGTATATTCGTTTTAACCGATGACGTAGTTATGATTGATTTCCGGAATTCATGGAATTTAAGAAAAATCTTTGCTATAAGATTTGGTTCTTCGGCGATTAAGGAAATCATGATCTTATTTGATTAAATGCGATAATCTGTCTCGATTTCTCTGTCTGATATTTTACTATAAATCCACCCCCTTCGTTTCTTTATTTCCACAGCTCACACCTTCTAGTCTTTCTCCCCAATTCATACTTTAAAGCATTCGTTAATATGCTTCATCCAGTATTGATTCTTGATAAACTCTTAACTTTCATATCTGTCATTCTTCTTTTTCATCTACCACCGGAGAAAGTTATTTTCTTCTACCATTACCTTGGGGTTATTGTGTTTTTCATTCTCCCGTATCTTTATATTGCTATACGCATTGATATACAAGGTTTATAATTTCGGGGTTGTTATCGGACTTTATATTCTCCATTATATTTCGGAGCTTCATGCTTTCGTTTTCTCTTCCCGACCTTAAGTCAAGCGGATAATGGTCCAGAATTTGTAGATATGAATTTTTGGATGAACATAGTTAATGTTCCAAGAAGAAAATCGTAATGGCACGATCTTGATTTGGAAAATTACCAGAATATCCGAAAATATAGAGCTATCAAGATGATATGTTCTTAATATGTTTGGAAATTGGGTAGAATGTAAGAGTCGTGTAAATAGGACATGATGACGGTATGTTCTGTGAATTATCACGTTCCATTAGAAACTCAGTATGACTTAATGTAATATAATCACATTGATCAAGTGTCATTATATTATACTAACTCATGCTTCAGTTCCCAACACTACTTCAAAAACATTCCTATTTTAAATTCGAATTTTTTTTCTTCAGAATTTAGAAACTAACACAGTTTCTTTTTATGTTGTAACGCAGATATTGCGAATAGATAGAAGATTTCGGATAAGAATAGTTGTGAAAATATCTTCAGGAATATCGAAGATATTTATAATAAAAGATACGATGATATCTTAGAATTCTTAACATAGATGGATGATGAAGAAGATTTGTCTGTGAAGGTTTAGAATAAGAAGTAAGGTGTTTGCTAACAATTTCAGTAGACACTGAATCATTTGAATCCTTTGAAGGCAGGATTAGTCTTTGTGATTTGTCCACAGCCTCCTTCATGGTCTGCTCAATCCGTTTTCCAGTTTCAAACCTTCTCTTTTTCTCAACTTTACCACCATACTATTCTTTATCATCAAACTTTTGACTGTTAAAGTCGTTTACAGTTTTTGCTGTTTCATCAGCATTTTTCCAATTTCGGAGAACTAGTTCATAGTTTGGGATGTTTTTCAGAAAATTCACATTCGAAGTATGTAAGTCTAGGAGATAGACGTTATATGTATACATATAACTTTTGACGTAAAATTGTAGCAAAATTCAAAATACTGATTGCAAATTCCCAGTAGTTGGTGTGACAATTATTGTTACAGGATGTAGGTAAGTACATGATGGGGTTTTAATGAATAAGTATAGTGGCTTTTCGGAGAGGCTTAAGTCGAAGGTTAATGAAGTTGTTGATAAGTTTACTGCTAATGTGGCGAGATATGAAAGGTTCCCCGGTAACAATGATGAAGGGGTAATTGTTATAATAAGGTTTATTCGTATAAACAAATGAAGGTGATTTGTTGAAGCTATGACAAAATTGTCTATTTTGGAAAGAGATTGAAAAATTATATTTGGTAATAAATATCAAAGGATCTGACACGGATACGTGTTAAACTATAACTTTGGTTTCGAGAGCTTTTCAGGTGCATGACAGTGGGTAATGTGTGGTTGGATCATCATCTCGCATGTCTTTAAGAATTTCGAAGTGTTTGAACACATATTGTAATTGTTAATATACATATGATGTTCTAAGATTTTGAATGATACAAATATTTTTGTGAGTTTCATGAATAGAAATGAGGTTCTAGGACAGTTTTGAAGTCAAAGTATAGTTTTGAAAGATGTAGAAATCTAAGAGTGATGATTTCGGTTATATCTTGTGTAACAACCCTCACTTTTCGACTTCTAAATTACTGAATTAACCCTAAGGTTATATGTCTGACTATATGTATTAAGGGTTGTTATATACAATTAAATATTGATCGAATAGTAATTTTTAGTCAACAATGTACGCTTAAATAAATAATATATTATTAATTTATATAATTTGACATAATTTAACTAAGTATATAAACTTTGTATCACTTTTATTATTTAGTTAATGTATTATATATTTAACTATATAATAAATCCAATTATATATAAATGTAATAATATTTACAAACTTACTAATGTTATAATTCAGTAGGCTTATAACTACCTTTAATGGTTATAAGAACAAAGAGAGAAAAAGAGAGAAGAAGGAGAGAAGAAATATTGATATTGATATTTCAAGAGAAATGGTGCACCTTAAATGGTTACCATACATGTCTATTTATAGTATAAAATATTACTATGCAAGAAATATAATAATAATAAAATTAACATCCAATCTAGATATTTTATAACACAATCTAGATATTTTATAACACTCCCCCTTGGATGACAATTTTATTAGAGAATAACTAGTACTGCCTCGTTAAAAACCTTGCTAAAGAAAACTCATTGGGATAAAACTTTAGCTAAGGGAAAAAGAGTGCAGCATAAAGTTGACTCCCCCTCAAGTAGGCAACGCCTGAGTTGTTACATCTTCTGAACATGCCTCATGCCAATATTATGAACGTGTGTTCTGAAAATAGCAGTTAGCAGTGCTTTGGTATAAAGATCAGCAGAGTTGTTGATTGAACGTATCTCATTTTAATCTGGTTGTCTTTTACGATATCTTGAGTATATGAGAAAAATCTGAGGTTTTCATCTGAAACTGTATCATCTAAATCTTTTATGTACAAGTTTGGCCCTCGTGATTTGTCTACAGTCTCCTTCATGGTTTGTTCAAACCGTTGTTTCAGTTCCTATTCCCTTTCAGTCTTTTTCTGAGCCTTACCAATATACCATTCTTTTCCATCAAACTTATGACCGTTAAGACCGTTTATAGCTTTAGGGCCTCGTCAGCATTTATGTTTTGTTCTGTCATTTTTGATACTCTTCTTTCATTTGTATTATGTAAGCTGTATTATCTTCATAGATAGTTGTTACGCTTTTATAGCGTTCTAGTCCACAAGAATCAATAATGATTTGTATCATTGATCTTAACTAAAATCATTCCCGAGTAGCTTCATGTAATGCAATCACTTCGGCATGACTTGATGATGTTGCAACAAGTGTTTGTTTTGAGAACGTCATGATATTGCGGTGCCTCCATTTAGGAATACATATCCAGTTTGAGATTTAGCTTTATGTAGATCGGATAAATAATCTGCATCTGTATAACCAAACAAATCTTGTTTCGAGTTGTTAGAATAAAATAATTATAAATCAGTAGTTCCCCGAAGGTATCAAACTATTTGTTTGATCCCATTCCAATGTCTTTTGGTAGGGGCTGAGCTGAACCTTGTCAACAAATTAACTGCAAAAGAAATGTCAGATCTTGTATAATCTATAAGATACATAAGAACCTCAATTGCACTAAAATATAGAACTTCCGATCTGTTAAAATTTTCATGATCTTCGCAGGGATGAAATAGATCAGTGTCAATATTGAGTGATCTAACAACAATGAGTTTGTCTTAAAAAAAAATGTTTTAAAATCTTTTCGGTATAAGTTGTTTGATGTACAAGTAAACCATTAGGCATATGCTCAATTTGCAATCCAAGGTAATACTTGGTTTTTTCAAGATCTTCCATTTCAAAATAATTCTTTAGAAGTTGAATGATTTCATAGATCTCTTTATTTGTTCATATGATGTTAAGAACATTGACATAAACAACTACGATCTCATATCCGAACATTGTTTTTATAAAACATACGTGCAAAATAAGTTTATATTTATACCCTTTTTTTTATCAAGTAGTCATTTAATCGGTTATACCACATACGTCCCGTTTGTATAAACCCACTTAGAAATCTTTGTGATTTAATGGAATATATTCCCTTGGGTTTTACATTAGATGCTTATGATACCTTAACCCTTTAGGTATATTCATATATATCACTATTAAGTAACCCATACAGATAAGTAGTAACAACATTCATGAGATGCATTTAAATAACTACCAGGTTGATTAAGTATCTAATAAGTAATTGTATCCATTACAGGAGGATAATTTTTCCTCCTAATTCATTTCTGGTCTTTGTGGGAAATATTGAGTTACAAGTCTAGTTTTGCCTTGTAACTTCATTTGCACATTTCTTTTCGGATAAAAATTCATTTGTATCCCATACGTTTCACATCTTTAAAAGTGATAACGATTGATCCGAAAACTTTTCTTTTATCGAGCGATTCTAATTCAGCTCTTATTGCTCCTTTCCATTGAGCTCAATCATGTCCATTTTGTATATTCAATGACAGATTTTAGTTCCAGATCATCATCTTTATTCATGATGTCATTGTAACATTATATGAAAATATCTCATAGAGATTTTAGTTTCATTTCGGTTCCATAATATTGCATAATTTATCGCAATTTTAGTATTTACATTTATCAATATCCTCTGCAGAAGGAATATTGATTTGTGGTTCTTCTTGAACACTTTCTCTTACCTCATTATCAGCTGATTTTCTTTTTCGAGGATTTTTATCTTCGGAACCAATTGATCTTCCACGTTTGATGCGTGGCAAAGACTCAACAGTGACATTATTGCCAGCTTTTGGAATTTCAGTTCGAGCTGGAGCATTTATCGCTGGTATATATGATTTAGTCACTTTTTTATATCTGTAAATGCATAAAGTAATTAATTTGCAAGTTCTTGCATATGCATTATTTTTGAACTTTCGTTTCACATTCTTTTGTGCGAGTTCAATATACCTTAATTGATGTTCACATCATGAAGCATCATTTTATTTTTTATTTTTATTTCTCCCCCTAATCTAGGGAACAATGTTTTATTAAAATGACAATCAGCAAAACGTGCTGTAAAAACATCACCCATCATGGGTTCAATATATCTTATGATTGAAGATGTTTTATATCCAAAATATATTATCATCTTTCTTTGAAGAACCATTTTATTGTGTTGTGGTGATAAAATTGGAACATACACTGCACAACCAATGTTTTAAGGTAGAAAATATTTGGCTCTTGGCCAAAATCAAGTATTAAGTGAAAATATTTACGACTTCCACATGGTATAATGCGAATTAATGTCGCAGCATGTAAATTTACATGTCCACATATAAATATTGAGATATTTGTACTCATTATCAATTGTCTAGTTATTAGCTGTAAGCGTTTATCTATTGATTCAGCTAAACCAATTTTGTGTATGCACATGAGCAACTGGATGTTCAACAACAATCCCTGTAGATATATAATGATCATTAAATGCTTGAGATGTTAACTCACCAGCATTATCAAGTCTCATCCTTTTAATGGTGTAATCAGAATAATGTGTTCTCAATTTAATAATTTGTGCAAGAAACTTTGCAAATGCCATATTACGGCTTGATAACATACAAATATGAGACCATCCGCTAGATGCGTCTATTAGAACCATGAAATATCAAAATGGTTCACATGATGGTTGAATTGGTTCATATATCTTACCTTGAATTCTTTCAAGAAACATTTGTGATTCTTTTTCACAATATACTTTTCATTAATCGCCATATGTGCTTTTCATTAATCACCATATGTGTTTTTTTTTTTTTTTTTATAAATCACCATATGTGTTTTTTTTTATCATATATCCTTTTCACCATATACGCTTTTAATCATATGCGCTTTTAATCATATGCGATTTTCATCATATGCGTTGTGCTTTTCATCATATTCGCTTTTTATCATATGCGCTTATCATATGCGATGCGCTTTTTATCATATGCGCTTTTTTATGTGAATAGTAAATTAATTAATTTCGTTTTACTATTCATATGAATTAATTTAGATTTACTATTTTGTTAATTGAGTAATATATATATATACATCATATACTTGTGACTCCGAAGGCTCAAATGAATTTGACCATATAGTTATACGTTGTACCTTGCACATTAATTTTCAGTAGAAGCTTTAGATGCATATTATTTTCAGTAGAAGCTTAAGATGCACTTTTTTTTTAATCACCAAATACCACAAACACTTTGTTTGCGTTTGTTCATAGTCATCAATGAAAACCATTTTCTTTAATTTTATTTTATACAATAAAATTAACGCATCATTATTCTTTTCAAAAACAATAATCTATTGTTATTGTTCACTTGTGCCATGTTTAACAACAAAAGTCAACAACCTCTATCTTGTTTGTTGTGGCAACCAAAAACAACCTTTGCTTTTGTTACCGAGAATCCAAGACCAAAAAACAATTAATTTTTAATTAATCTTTTATCAAAACCATAAATGATTTTATTGATCTACGTTGATATGGCCATAAAGAATTGATGGCTGACCTACTTTTGTAAGTGTATTTCGGCTATCATCCCGAAAACGCACAACGACCTTTTTTTTTTTTTATGAACTATTTGTTTCATATCTAGCTTAGGCAATTATTGTGAACATTTGATCCCTATAAGAGCATTTATTTTTTAGACTTTTAGTTGATTTGTACTTGTCACAATTAGGGATAGCACCCGCGGGTCGTGGATGCAGATCCATTAGATCCATCACCCGTACCCGCGGATTTTTTTAAGAGACATCCAATTGAACCCTTGTTCGTTGAAACAATTTGACTATATTTTTACTCCCCATTATTAAACGGGCCATTTTGATGCACACTCTTAAAAAAATAATTTGTTTTTTAAGTTTTATTATTCAACCTCCTTTTTTCAACGGTCACGTTTTTAACAAAACATTTGACAAGTTTGGAAAAAAGTTTTTTATTGATTATCATCAAAAGTTTTCTATTGTCACTCTACTCGATGGAATTATGGCATACAACCAAAATTGCAACCCAACACTACATAAGAACAAAAAGGTTGTTTTTAATTAACATATGTATATGTGTTAAACTCGGAATAATAATAACTTATTTTAGAAAATTAACATAAGACATGTTGAAACATTTTTGTTACATTTAGCTCATCAAGTCTAATACTTATCATTGATAGATTTTATCACGTCTAGGAGATGTTTACTTTTTTCTTGTATTAAGTCCTACTTTCATTTACCTTTGTTTGGAAAAAAGTTTTTTTTTTACTTTGCTTTCCCCCTTTCTGTAAAACTCATTTAAACACTTTCTTTGTTTTTTTTTTAAAAAAAACTTCCTTTTTTTTACGTTACCCGTAAATTATAAATATATAAAAAAAACTTGTTGTTTAAATTTTTTTTTCTAGTTTTTAAAAGGCCACTTGACCAATTTTTTAATTCTTTCACAATACCTGATATCGTGATCGTGACCTTTCACCAAAGCAAGAGATATTCTTGATAAACTAAACACGAACTCGTGTTTGAAATTGTCGGCCACAAAAAAATTCATTTGATAAAAGTATATATTTAAAAGTATATATATATTTTTTTAGTTATAGAAGGAGACCACTTCATTTTCAATACTTCATTTTTGACAAAAAACTATTCCATTTTACCATCCCTTTTTTTTCTTACTTTAACTTTTAAGATATACTTTTAATAAAAATACAAACTACTTTTTCTTATTTTAACTTTTAAGATGTACTTTTAATAAAAATACAAACTACTTTTTGTATTTTAACTTTTAAGATTTACTTTTAATAAAAGTACAAACTACTTTTTCTTATTTTAACTTTTAAGATTTACTTTTAATAAAAATACAAACTATTTTTTTATTTTAACTTTTAAAATTATAAATTTAAGAATAAACATTAGTATGCATGAAATAAATAATGATTAATTGCATAAGTAATCATAAATGTTAGATAACATATAAAGACCCCGTCGTATTCGTATTGATCAGAATTAATCTCGACCCATGGTACCGTGTTGTCAAATGACGTGTTGCGTACATAAAGTACCGTGTTGTCAAATGACGTGTTGCGTACAATCATGAGGTCTTATTAACATAAATATAAATGTTAGTGAAGTTAATAAGAGTTAGATTACAGAAAATATAATTCAGGTGGTATAACCGACCATATATAACTTAAATAACATAAATATAAATGTTAGTGAAGTTAGTAAAAGTTAGATTACAGAAATATAATTCAGGTGGTATAACCGACCATATATAACTTAAATAACATAAATACAAATGTTAGTGAAGTTAGTAAAAGTTTGATTACAGAAATATAATTCAGGTGGTATAACCGACCATATATAACTTAAATAACATAAATATAAATGTTAGTAGTCCAAAATTTGATATATTCGAGTCTGAAATTTATTAATAATTTCATACCTTGATTAGTGATTCGTGATCGTTTGAGATATCTTTTAATTACACTAAGCTTTTCGTGCTGATAACGTGTTATAATTCAGTAGGCTTATAACTACCTTTAATGGTTATAAGAACAAAGAGAGAAAAAGAGAGAAGAAGGAGAGAAGAAATATTGATATTGATATTTCAAGAGAAATTGTGCACCTTAAATGGTTACCATACATGTCTATTTATAGTATAAAATATTACTATGCAAGAAATATAATAATAATAAAATTAACATCCAATCTAGATATTTTATAACAACTAAAACTATAGTTTAATAATTAAAATCATAATTATTATTAAAAATACAAAATACCGAATTATTTATTATTTTTATGCAAAATTTGTATTTATTAATTAAATAAAACAAAAATAAAAATAAAATATTATTGACAAATATTCTTGGAAAAACATTAAATAAATTTGTTTATTTACATAAGAAAAATCCTTAAAATAAATAAAAAATAAATAAATAAATAAATAAATAAATAAATAAATAAATAAATTACTTTTTAATTAAAAATTTTAATGGAAAAACTACTTTTATTATTTTATTTTGTGCATTATCCCATGACCTAACATTTAATACTTTTTAATTTTAAAATCCCATTAAGAATTAAATATTTCTTTTTCTTTTAATTATTTTATTCTTTTTACCTAATTTTTTCAAGTATAAATACCCCTCATTTCTCATTCAAACTCACACCAAAATTTCTCTCATTCTCTCTTTGAAGAATTACTACTAGTAAGTATTCTTTTCTTACTTTTTATTTTTTTTACTTTTCAATTTTCAATTTTTACTTTTTACTTTTTACTTCGGTTATTATTTTTACCGAAATATGTAAATAATGTTATAAATTATATGCAATTAAAAATAAAATAAATAACATGTATACACTATTACTATTACTGGCACCTATAACCTACTACTTATATTGTAACATAAAAACATTTTGGGATATGTATTAGAGATGTATAGATCTTCGAACTTTCTTGACGAATAGTTTCTATGAGATTCTAGGCAGAGGGTTTGGATTTCCGATTTAAAGGGTCCTATGGCTCAAGCCCCTAGTGAAAGGACCCGTCCTAAACCGTCTGGACGAAGTCACCAACAACTGGTTCCATTGCGATGATCGACTCCAAATACTGTCTTTAAAATGAGCAAATGCACAGCGGAACGTTTCTTTCATACCTGAGAATAAACATGCTTTCAAGTGTCAACCAAAAGGTTGGTGAGTTCATTAGTTTATCGTAAATAATCATTTCATAATTTTAATAGACCACAAGATTTCATATTTCCATTTCTCATAAACATACGTCCCATGCATAGAGACAAAATATATCATTCATATGGATTGAACACCTGGTAACCGACATTCACAATATACATATAAGAATATCCCCATCATTCCGGGATCCTCCTTCGGACATGATATAAATTTCGAAATACTAAAGCATCCGGTACTTTGGATGGGGCTTGTTGGGCCCGATAGATCTATCTTTAGGATTCGCGTCAATTAGGGTTTCTGTTCCCTAATTCTTAGATTACCAGACTATAAAGGGGCATATTCAGTTTCGATCATTCAACCATATAATGTAGTTTCGATTACTTGTGTCTATTTCGTAAAACATTTATAAAAGCGCATGCATTCTCAGTCCCAAAAATATATATTGCAAAAACATTTAAAAAGGGAGTAATGAAAACTCACACATATAAATATTGTAAAACAGTTAATAAAGCATTTGCATGTATTCTCAGCCCAAAAATGTAATGAGTAAAAAAAAGGCGGAAATGAAACTCACGCATATAATTATTGTAAAACAGTAAATAAAACATTTGCATGTATTCTCAGCCCAAAAATGTATATAAAAAGGGAATAATGAAACTCACACATATAAATATTGTAAAATTAATAAAGCATTTGCATGTATTCTCAGTCCAAAAATGTAAAAAGTAAAAAGGGATTAAATGAACTCACCATATTGTATTTTGTAGTAAAAATACATATGACGTCATTTAACAAGTGTAGGGTTGACCTCGGATTCACGAACCTATATTATTCATATATTTATTAAAACATATATTTGTAATCGAACAAGTTTAGATTTAATTATTAATTGTTATTTCAGTAATTTGTATGTTTCATTGGTAACTATATTAACTATATTTATTTTACATACTTTAGATAAATAATTAGTATTTATTATGAAAATATTAATGTTGTTATGTGATATGTTTTAAATATATTCTTATATAGCTATTTATTTGGTAAAATAATATCAATAATATTAAGTAAAAATTTGTATCTTTTTTTTATGTTAATAATAATAATATTAAAAGTAATTAGATTTAGTAATTATACTGCTATTAATAGTTTCGAGAATAATACTAGTAATAAAAGTAATGTTAGTAACAATAATAATTTTAGTGAAAAGATAATAATGAAAAGATAAAAATGTTAGTTTTCGTAAAAATAATATTTTAAATAATAATGGTACTTTTAATAAAAGTGGTGATTCTAATAGAAATTCTAATAGTCATAATATTTATTAATAATACTATATATTTTAATAATAATAATAATAATGATAATAGTAATAACAATGATGAAATAATAATAATAATAATAATAAGTAATAATAGCTACCTCAAGAAAAAGCTTCCAACAAAATAAAGAACATAAAGTGTCTCTGTCCAGGCTCGAACCCGAGATCTCTAGGTACCCAATATAACACCATAACCATCCCTTCTATCACGTTTTCTGAATTAAAAGTCAACAGAAATGTATTTAACCCGCGTAACTGTTTCACTTTCATTTTCTAAAATATTTTCATCATCCTCATTCATACATCTCGTCCCATCATTAAAACTTCGGCCCAAAAATAGTTTCACGAGCCTAAATTGAAAACCCAACATCATAATCATATGTACGGCCTAACTAGAAGAAAAAATATAACACGGTCTAGAGAAAAAAAAAAATAATAATAATGGAATTCACGGCCCATGCTGTAGTAATGAAGATGTCGTGTTTTTTTTTTTTTTTTTTTATACAATCTGCATGGTTATAATAATAGAATGGGTCCACTTCCAAGTGATTATGGGTTTGTTAGCTGTTGGCCAAAAGAAAAAGCAAAAGGAAACATCTTATCATCATATATCGCTTCATATCCTCATCAATACATCATCATCCACACAACATCATAATCATCATCATACTTCTTTACATTATGCATCATCTTTCATCACAACAAATGGTTGTATGTTAATATCTTCGGCCCACCAGAAAGAAAAGAAACGGCAAACAATAACACCAAATGGATCTTTTTAATTGAAAGTAGAGAATAGAAAAAGCATTATTCTCATCATTCCTTATGACCTTTCTCATATTGTTATTATCATCTTTTATATCATTATATCATTATCGATCCCATTTTAAACACAAACGAAAATGAAGGGAAAATAGCAGTATCAAAACAGCTCAGCAGAAGTTTGGTTTCGAGTTTTGCAGTATTAATAGATACAAGAATAGCAGTAGCAAAGTGTGAAGGTGTTGGTTGGGTTACGGACAAAACAGAAAAATAGAAGGAAGGTACACGTAGCAGTAGCATGAAATAACAACAAAGAAAATATAAACAACAGCCTGGTTCGATTGGTGTTGCAGTTAAATGGTTTCGGTGATGGTGGTAGTCGATCCCTAATAGAAAGGAAGGAAGCAAGGAAGTAGTTTGTAATCGGTTCGTAGAAAAGATTCAAAGGTGGTGGTTGTTTTAAACGATTATAATGGTGGTTTGATAATAGCGAACAGCAGCAGTGACAGGAGGATATGTATGATCGAACAAAGCACTTAACATATCAACAAATAAATAAAATGTTTTGGGTTGGGTTTCGATGTAGATCATGGTCTAATGGTGGTGTTGATGGTTGCTGTACTAGAACAGATCAATCATAAGCAGTAAGCACAATTTACAGGTCCTTATGTATTTGTGTGGGTTTATTATCGGCTGTAAAACATCAATAGAAGTTTTCGGTTGACCAGTAGTATCAATTAGGATGATGGTACTAGCAAGTAGGGGGTTGTCGGATGTGGGGATGGTTGGTGGTTGATCGATGAAGATGAGGAAAGTACGTTGTTCGAACAAAACAATAAACAGAAGCATGTTGTTTTAAAGATAGTCAATGGTGTTGGGTGTTTTTGGTGATGGTGAGATGTGGATATCGGTTTAGTTCACATAATCAAGAAAGAAGAAAGAAGAGTGGGTTTAATGTTGAATCATGAATATGTATACATAATGAATATGTATACATAATGCATGTAGTCTATGTAATTTATTTTGTGGAAAGAAACAAAAGAAGAAACTATAGTAGGCTAGATAGATGGATGGATCAGTATAACAGAAAGTGAAACAAACAAAAATAAAAGTAAGAAAGATAGTGAAAGATTAGATAGATGGTTTGTTATGAATAATCAAATGATTCACAAGAAAACAATAGTGTATAGTAATCAAATAGATATTTCAACTAGTAATACAGTTAAACCCTCGGACAACAATTTCAACATACTTATATTTATTAGACTAGTTAATAGTTATAATAGAGAATGTACTTTTCTGTGAAACAAATCAAAATATACTGTAATTATTAAATATTAATTGAACCGAGTTTGTAACATTAAAAGCACACAATTTATAAAGGTTTAATAAAGCCAACTAATAGCTTCCTTTAAGGATATGTGTAAGTATTCCTTTTTGGTTATGAATTTTTATGAAATCTTAAGTAAGATAGGAATGGCTATGGACATGTAACTCAAAAGCATTCGTGTCTTGCAGTGAATTAAAATAAATTCACCAGTGTAAAGGGGTAGGGTAAAACTTTTTACTCGTTGATGGGTCATGTGTATAATATACCCATGGAGGATAAAATCCGACCGACAGACCCATGATACTATTCGAGTGTTTTGATATTAATATAGAAATAAAGTTTTAATTTACCACGTTTATGATTTGGAGTTGTTTATATTATTTCAAATTATAATTTAAATTATTATATATATATATATATATATATATATACAATAAAATAATAATTTCATTATTATATTATTTTATATAATTATTTATAATAACAATTTCATACAAATAATTAATAACATTTCAAGCTATTATCAAAATATAGTTATTTATATATATACACAAATCTATTTACAAATAGTTGTTCGTGAATCGTCAGGCATGGTCAAAGGGTAATTGATTACATGAATATAGATTTCAAAACTTTCGAGACTCAACATTACAGATTTTGCTTATCGTGTCGGAATCATATAAAGATTAAAGTTTAAATTTGGTCGGAAATTCCCGGGTCATCACAGTACCTACCCGTTAAAGAAATTTCGTCCCGAAATTTGAGTGAGGTCGTCATAGCTAACAATAAATATGTTTTCCTGACGAATATGAGTTGATAACTTGAGTTTTATCATCATTGAGTAATATGGATAAAAATACTTCGATTATTCGAAGAGTGCGAATGAAGCTATTCACAAAAGGATGAAATGAGAAACAAAGATTTGTTTTTAACTTTTGACGTAGTCAGGTTTGAATTTAAAAAATAAGGCGCATCTTAACTTTTGACATTGCCTTGGTTGAATTCCGGAATTTAAGGGATTTAAAGAAAATCTTGAAGATCTATAAAATCTGATTCTTCGGGATTTATGGAAATTAAGATCTCTTTAATTAAATACGGTGATTTGCCCCGATTACTACGTCTGATATTTCCAGTATAAATTAAGCTCTTCCTTTCCATTATTCTCACCATTCTTATACTTTCTTTCTTAGTTCATACATCCAAAAGATTCTGAAAATGATTAATCTAGTTCTGATCCTTGTCCTCATCCTTACTATCGCAACAATCATTCTCCTTTTCCAACTTCCACCAGAGGAATCTGCTTTCTTCTACTTCGCCCTCGGGATTATAATGTTTTTAATTCTCCCGTGTCTTTATGTTGCGATAAACATTAATATACACGGTTTGTAATTTATGTGTTGTTATCGGACTTTATATTCTCCCTTATATTTCAAAGCTCTATGCTTTTGTTTTCTCTTCCCGACTTCAAGTCAAGCGAATAATGGTCCAGAATTTATAGATATAGAGTTTCGAATGATTATAATGTTCTAAGCATGAAGGAACGTGATAGCACCTAAGCATGAAGGAACGTGATAGCACGATTTGATTTTCAAATTTATCAACATCACGGAAGATAGAACCATCAAGAATACATTTTCTTGATTTGTTACGGAGTTAAGTAGGATGAAAGAGTTATGTAACATGGCACATGATGACGTTATGATCTGTGAATCATCACGTTTCATTTAGAAACTCAGCATGACTTACTGTAATATAATCACGTTGATCAAGTGTCATTATATTATACTAACTCATGCATCAGTTCCCATCATTACTTCAATAACATTCATATTTTAAGCTTGAAAATTTACAGAATATAGAAACTAACAGTTTCTATATGATGTAATACTGATAGCACGAAAAGATTAATGATTTCAGATAAGAATAGTTATAAAAATATCTCCAGAAATATGGAGGTTATTTATAATGAAAGGTACGATAATATCTCAGAATATCTAAGATCAGAGGATGATAGAAACTATTGTCTGCAAGGGTTTAGAGTAAGGAGCAAGTTATTCACTATAGACTTTAGCAGACATTGAATTATTTGAATACTTTGAAGTCAAACTTATTCTTTGTGATTTATCCACGGCTTTCTTCATAGTTTCGCATAATCTGCTTTTCGGTACTATATTTTCTATTGAATGTTTCCAATATATTGATACACAGGAAGCACGAAGAGGTATATAATTTCGGACGAGAATATTTATGAAGATATCCTCAGAAATATCAAAGATATTGATGATGATATTTTGGAATTTCTAAGTTCGGCGGTTGATGGAGAAAGATTTTCTGCAAGATTTTAACATGACTTCGGAGCAAGATATTCTCTAAAGATTTCAACGGATCCAGAATTACCTGAATCCTTTGAATATAGGATTTGGTCCTTGTATTTGTCCTTGGTCTCCTTCATGGGTAACTCAATCTATTTTTCAATACCCAATTTTCTATCGAGCGTTCTTAACACTCCTTTCTTTATCATCAAACTTTTGTCCGTTTAGACCATCTACCATTTTTCTGTTTCCTCTGCATTTAATGCTATGATATCTGAATCATCGGTTATTAATCCGAGGTGGTTTCAGGAGAATTGTGTTTTTAGATGATTAAACGCTGATGGTAATATGATGGAATATGAAAGGTTACCTGGTAACAATAAAAGAGCACGCGTATATATAAACGTTATAATAAGGTTGTTTCGTACGAAAAGTCGAAGTTGACTTGTTGGAGCTGTGACAAAATTGGCTAATTTTGAAAAGGGATCGCAAAGTTGTTTTTGTTAATAAATGCCAAAGGATCTGACGCGGCTACGTGTTGAACTTTTACTCAATTGCCGAGAGTTTCTCAGGTGCATAACTATATGCATAAATCTTTCCTTCCGTAGATGAAGTGCGGTTGATTCATCCTATCGATTGAGGTGTTTTCAAGAATCATAAAAGGTTTGAAAGCAGAATGTAATCGTGAAGATACAAATGAGGTTTAAGACGAAATCAAGTGGCAAACTTGAAGAATTGTTTAGTTTCATATGTTATATTCAATATTTTAATTCATTTTAATTGTCCAATGTTATTAGTCCACAGTCGATAGTCCACAGTTGACAGTGCAATCATTCATATATAGTTTAATATATAATATTTGAATTAATTAATACGTATCGTGACCCGTGTACATGTCTCAGACTCGATCACAACTCAAAGTATATATATTATTATAGAATCAACCTCAACCCTGTATAGAGAACTCGATCATTACTGCATATAGAGTGTATGGTGATTCCAAATAATATATATAGATGTGTCGATATGATATGTCAAAACCTTGTATACGTGTCCCGATATTTAAAGTGCGTAAAATAAATAACATAAATTAAATGACGATAAATAAAGTGCGTAAAGTAAATAACAGAATTTAAATGACAATAAATAAAATTGCAAGAATATAAATTGCGATAAAATAAATTGCGATAAATAAATTGCGATAAATAAAATGTAATACGGAATTAACAGTTAGCTAAAAACAGTTAGCTAGGATTTTGTTAGCGTGGATTCTTAATAGAATTTCATATTGTTAATTAATCTGTTTCTAATCAATTTTTATTGTGTCCATTATTTCTTCATTATGCCACTTGTTGGATTCTGATAGGTCAAAATCCAAATATGTAATTGGATGAATATGGTTATTCAGTGGTGAACGGATTTATATATCGGTGGATGTAAGTAGGATAGTATATGACTGTTGAAACAGACTCGAAGAACGTACAACGTAACTTATTAATGTGAAATTTAAATAGTCCTCGGGTATTACCTACCCGTTAAAATATTTTCACCATTAACAGTTTGTACAGGAGAATTTTTAGTTACAATCTTTATGAAAACATATATACATATATATTTTCTTCAGATGTATTCATGGATTTAATGAGTTAATATAATATTAAACTCATTTTCTTTTCGGTTGGAACTAGAATAAATAATCTTTAAAACTTTAGAGATTACATATTCGACATGTCGAACGAAGATCATACTCAAAGCACAGATGATGGTATTGAAGCATGGATTGTTGATGGTACTGGTGCTGTTATTGATTGTACTGTTGGTGCCGGTGATGTTGCTGAAGCTGGTACATTTTGCACCATATTCTCCGAATTGATTATTCGAGCGCGAAGTTTGTTGACTTATTACTCCAGGATGATTTTCGGTCGGAACGAGCGGATGAATAAGGTTCAGAATTGTGGATAGAATATAATCTTGTCAAGTTACCCCGAAAATGAGACTGAAAAATGGTGTCTCGAACAGGTTCGCCGGTAAACGCTTCAGGTTCATTATCAAGAGGTGAATTCGGTTGGTGGAAGGGATTACCTTCTGCACATTTCCATTAATTAAGTCGACTACGAACCGATCAGATGAATTGATAATGGCTGATTGGTTGATTCATGCCGATGACGCTATTTTCGGAGCTTAGGTGAACATCTATGTCGGAATAGCTGTCGGAATAGCTATCGGAATAGCTATTGGAATCTGAGGGACTCGAACTGGTTGCAGGATTCATCTCGTACGATCAGATGAAGGATTTTCGATAAGAAATAGATTATAGGATGTAGATTAGTACCCTGCAATACATAATTTACATATGCATATATAATACTAAAATCCTATAAGTTACGGAGGAATCTACGGAAGCTGTCAGGCAAAGTTTACAATAACAGATACGCTAAGATATGAATTAGCAGATACCCTAAGATACAAATTTTGTCTATACACTATTCATGCAATCATTGCAGTAAGATGTGTCTAGACTAAGAATGATAAGCAGGTAATTTCCTAAGGATGATAAGCAGATGATTTCCGACAAAAATGATAAGCAAAACTTTTGACATGCAGATACGGTCGAAGTCCAGACTCACTAATGCATCCTAACGACTATCGGTTAGACACACTAATGCAAGACCTGGTTCGCTACGACCACCGCTCTGATACCAACTGAAAGGACCCGTCCTAAACCGTCTGGACGAAGTCACCAACAACTGGTTCCATTGCGATGATCGACTCCAAATACTGTCTTTAAAATGAGCAAATGCACAGCGGAACGTTTCTTTCATACCTGAGAATAAACATGCTTTCAAGTGTCAACCAAAAGGTTGGTGAGTTCATTAGTTTATCGTAAATAATCATTTCATAATTTTAATAGACCACAAGATTTCATATTTCCATTTCTCATAAACATACGTCCCATGCATAGAGACAAAATATATCATTCATATGGATTGAACACCTGGTAACCGACATTCACAATATACATATAAGAATATCCTCATCATTCCGGGATCCTCCTTCGGACATGATATAAATTTCGAAATACTAAAGCATCCGGTACTTTGGATGGGGCTTGTTGGGCCCGATAGATCTATCTTTAGGATTCGCGTCAATTAGGGTTTCTGTTCCCTAATTCTTAGATTACCAGACTATAAAGGGGCATATTCAGTTTCGATCATTCAACCATATAATGTAGTTTCGATTACTTGTGTCTATTTCGTAAAACATTTATAAAAGCGCATGCATTCTCAGTCCCAAAAATATATATTGCAAAAACATTTAAAAAGGGAGTAATGAAAACTCACACATATAAATATTGTAAAACAGTTAATAAAGCATTTGCATGTATTCTCAGCCCAAAAATGTAATGAGTAAAAAAAAGGCGGAAATGAAACTCACGCATATAATTATTGTAAAACAGTAAATAAAACATTTGCATGTATTCTCAGCCCAAAAATGTATATAAAAAGGGAATAATGAAACTCACACATATAAATATTGTAAAATTAATAAAGCATTTGCATGTATTCTCAGTCCAAAAATGTAAAAAGTAAAAAGGGATTAAATGAACTCACCATATTGTATTTTGTAGTAAAAATACATATGACGTCATTTAACAAGTGTAGGGTTGACCTCGGATTCACGAACCTATATTATTCATATATTTATTAAAACATATATTTGTAATCGAACAAGTTTAGATTTAATTATTAATTGTTATTTCAGTAATTTGTATGTTTCATTGGTAACTATATTAACTATATTTATTTTACATACTTTAGATAAATAATTAGTATTTATTATGAAAATATTAATGTTGTTATGTGATATGTTTTAAATATATTCTTATATAGCTATTTATTTGGTAAAATAATATCAATAATATTAAGTAAAAATTTGTATCTTTTTTTTATGTTAATAATAATAATATTAAAAGTAATTAGATTTAGTAATTATACTGCTATTAATAGTTTCGAGAATAATACTAGTAATAAAAGTAATGTTAGTAACAATAATAATTTTAGTGAAAAGATAATAATGAAAAGATAAAAATGTTAGTTTTCGTAAAAATAATATTTTAAATAATAATGGTACTTTTAATAAAAGTGGTGATTCTAATAGAAATTCTAATAGTCATAATATTTATTAATAATACTATATATTTTAATAATAATAATAATAATGATAATAGTAATAACAATGATGAAATAATAATAATAATAATAATAAGTAATAATAGCTACCTCAAGAAAAAGCTTCCAACAAAATAAAGAACATAAAGTGTCTCTGTCCAGGCTCGAACCCGAGATCTCTAGGTACCCAATATAACACCATAACCATCCCTTCTATCACGTTTTCTGAATTAAAAGTCAACAGAAATGTATTTAACCCGCGTAACTGTTTCACTTTCATTTTCTAAAATATTTTCATCATCCTCATTCATACATCTCGTCCCATCATTAAAACTTCGGCCCAAAAATAGTTTCACGAGCCTAAATTGAAAACCCAACATCATAATCATATGTACGGCCTAACTAGAAGAAAAAATATAACACGGTCTAGAGAAAAAAAAAAAATAATAATAATGGAATTCACGGCCCATGCTGTAGTAATGAAGATGTCGTGTTTTTTTTTTTTTTTATACAATCTGCATGGTTATAATAATAGAATGGGTCCACTTCCAAGTGATTATGGGTTTGTTAGCTGTTGGCCAAAAGAAAAAGCAAAAGGAAACATCTTATCATCATATATCGCTTCATATCCTCATCAATACATCATCATCCACACAACATCATAATCATCATCATACTTCTTTACATTATGCATCATCTTTCATCACAACAAATGGTTGTATGTTAATATCTTCGGCCCACCAGAAAGAAAAGAAACGGCAAACAATAACACCAAATGGATCTTTTTAATTGAAAGTAGAGAATAGAAAAAGCATTATTCTCATCATTCCTTATGACCTTTCTCATATTGTTATTATCATCTTTTATATCATTATATCATTATCGATCCCATTTTAAACACAAACGAAAATGAAGGGAAAATAGCAGTATCAAAACAGCTCAGCAGAAGTTTGGTTTCGAGTTTTGCAGTATTAATAGATACAAGAATAGCAGTAGCAAAGTGTGAAGGTGTTGGTTGGGTTACGGACAAAACAGAAAAATAGAAGGAAGGTACACGTAGCAGTAGCATGAAATAACAACAAAGAAAATATAAACAACAGCCTGGTTCGATTGGTGTTGCAGTTAAATGGTTTCGGTGATGGTGGTAGTCGATCCCTAATAGAAAGGAAGGAAGCAAGGAAGTAGTTTGTAATCGGTTCGTAGAAAAGATTCAAAGGTGGTGGTTGTTTTAAACGATTATAATGGTGGTTTGATAATAGCGAACAGCAGCAGTGACAGGAGGATATGTATGATCGAACAAAGCACTTAACATATCAACAAATAAATAAAATGTTTTGGGTTGGGTTTCGATGTAGATCATGGTCTAATGGTGGTGTTGATGGTTGCTGTACTAGAACAGATCAATCATAAGCAGTAAGCACAATTTACAGGTCCTTATGTATTTGTGTGGGTTTATTATCGGCTGTAAAACATCAATAGAAGTTTTCGGTTGACCAGTAGTATCAATTAGGATGATGGTACTAGCAAGTAGGGGGTTGTCGGATGTGGGGATGGTTGGTGGTTGATCGATGAAGATGAGGAAAGTACGTTGTTCGAACAAAACAATAAACAGAAGCATGTTGTTTTAAAGATAGTCAATGGTGTTGGGTGTTTTTGGTGATGGTGAGATGTGGATATCGGTTTAGTTCACATAATCAAGAAAGAAGAAAGAAGAGTGGGTTTAATGTTGAATCATGAATATGTATACATAATGAATATGTATACATAATGCATGTAGTCTATGTAATTTATTTTGTGGAAAGAAACAAAAGAAGAAACTATAGTAGGCTAGATAGATGGATGGATCAGTATAACAGAAAGTGAAACAAACAAAAATAAAAGTAAGAAAGATAGTGAAAGATTAGATAGATGGTTTGTTATGAATAATCAAATGATTCACAAGAAAACAATAGTGTATAGTAATCAAATAGATATTTCAACTAGTAATACAGTTAAACCCTCGGACAACAATTTCAACATACTTATATTTATTAGACTAGTTAATAGTTATAATAGAGAATGTACTTTTCTGTGAAACAAATCAAAATATACTGTAATTATTAAATATTAATTGAACCGAGTTTGTAACATTAAAAGCACACAATTTATAAAGGTTTAATAAAGCCAACTAATAGCTTCCTTTAAGGATATGTGTAAGTATTCCTTTTTGGTTATGAATTTTTATGAAATCTTAAGTAAGATAGGAATGGCTATGGACATGTAACTCAAAAGCATTCGTGTCTTGCAGTGAATTAAAATAAATTCACCAGTGTAAAGGGGTAGGGTAAAACTTTTTACTCGTTGATGGGTCATGTGTATAATATACCCATGGAGGATAAAATCCGACCGACAGACCCATGATACTATTCGAGTGTTTTGATATTAATATAGAAATAAAGTTTTAATTTACCACGTTTATGATTTGGAGTTGTTTATATTATTTCAAATTATAATTTAAATTATTATATATATATATATATATATATATATATATATATATATATACAATAAAATAATAATTTCATTATTATATTATTTTATATAATTATTTATAATAACAATTTCATACAAATAATTAATAACATTTCAAGCTATTATCAAAATATAGTTATTTATATATATACACAAATCTATTTACAAATAGTTGTTCGTGAATCGTCAGGCATGGTCAAAGGGTAATTGATTACATGAATATAGATTTCAAAACTTTCGAGACTCAACATTACAGATTTTGCTTATCGTGTCGGAATCATATAAAGATTAAAGTTTAAATTTGGTCGGAAATTCCCGGGTCATCACACCTAGATCTAAATTAGCCATTCGAAGGGAAATGGGTGATTGGAAGCTTATCTAATACGACAAGTATCCTAAAATGGAAAACACTGATAAAAGTAGAAACTCTCAAGTCATAGAAACTTAGTAAAATAAGAAACTTTCTAAAAATGGAAACTTTATAAAAATAGTAACTTACTAGGAATAAAAACTTAGTAAAACAAACTATACTTAAACACATACTTAAACTTAAACATGGGCAAAACACTTAACTACTCTTAAATGTCAATAGGTTGACTTTCCTGCTCACTCGTTCAACTCTTTATTCTGAGGAATAACACTCTCTCTACTTACTAAGGTGAATTCATAGCCCCTCTTTATTGCTAGCAAACTTACTTACTTTTACTTGGGGTGAGACACATGCTGTTTTTACTTTACACAAGTACCAAACTGTTAAACTATGCTATACCCGGCTATGTCCGACTAAGTCCCTACAGTGATATTTTTAATTGCTGCGGCATGCTTAATTATTGGGGGTAGGCCTATCGGAAGTAACGTCCCCGATACATTTGACCAAGTCATTGTATTACTTAATAATGAAATTAAACCGACAAGGACAGACACAACTTGTCATGGGGCAAAACTTGAACGTTTAGTCTAAATATCACGCATTGGCATAACTTTTTCATCCTGCGGGAGATCAACCTTACAAACTAAATCTTGTGGTCTAAAACAACGGTCAAACTTTTGTTAAACCTATGAACTTCACTCAACCTTTTTGGTTGACACTTTAGCATGTTTTGTCTCAGGTGCTGTTTGATTCAAGCTCTTATACTTACTGCTTATGTGATGCTACTTGGACATAGGATCAAGAGATATCACATTTATTACTTCTGCATGTGAATATTTACGTTATTGTTATTCCTGTCATTGTAACGATATTTCATTTTCCGCTGCGTACTCAATAAAGTTAAATTCATCATTTAGTATTGTTCTCGTTTATTATAATATGTTGATATGTTTTGATATTAGTGACGTTCCTTCCAGACCCTATTGGGAGGATGTTACAGATTGGTATCAGAGCATAACCAGGCTGTTATAGAGAACCAGGATTGCATTTTTATGTGTGCCTTACTTGTTAGCTAGGGTGCCTTAGCAATCTCGGAAACTATAACCTTTCCTGCCTTAGAATTAAAGCACTTAGGATTGCTCCATAATCTTAACGATTATGCTTTAATATACTTGACTTAAAGATTCTAATCAAAATCTCTTTCCTAATATTAGGATGTCTAATTCTCATCAAGCGAACAAAATGAATCTTTTCGAGCCAACCGAAAAAGATACTGAAAGATCTTCCACTGAAAGACCAGTCCAAAGCCCACCTTATGGCTTTGGTGGTCCTCCATCACCAAATTATAGCCCAAATACTAATCTTGATTCACATGGGTCTCCTCAATACTATCCAACCCCAAGAAATAAAGACAAGAGGAAACGTCTTGAAGAAACTGGCCCGTCAAAGAAAAGATCCCGATCTCCTTCCTACGATGAAGTTGATGTCAAGTACGAGATCATGAATCTGCGAAGAACTAACGAAGGCCTAATTCGCCATATTGCAAGGATCGATGCTCAAATGAAGGAAAAAGACCTAGCGATCAAGAAGCTCATGAAGGAAAATGCTGAGCTAAAGAAAGAGATTATATACATACATTTGTTTTATCCCATGACCGATGTGGGACTTTGGTTTGCACCCTTACAAGAAATGCCCGATGGGGGAAGCAATATCTCTCCTACCTAAGAGAAGATGTTGACTTTAGATTGAAGATGTAGGAAAACCGGGTGAATAATCAACTTTCTACGAGGGACCACAAGTACCATGTAATCAACAATGATGTTTCCAATCTTTATGATAACATCGAGTATCTTTATGAGGAACAAAAGGAGAAGAACGACAAGTTTGAGAAGTTTATGAAGCAGGTTGAGGACGAGAAGAAGAAATATGAAGACTACTTCAATCTTAATATTTCCTAGTTATTTTCTATCTATGCAAAGGCTAGGCCTTAAACTATTTCTATCCCCGAATCGTGTAATAAGAAGGCTTGTTTAAAGCCTTGTTCTTAATAAAATAAAGTGTTTTGTTTATATCATATTCATCTTTATTCCACTTAATTTTTTTTTCAAACTTATGACCTATCAAGTTTATCAAACTTCTATATGTTATTAAAGATAACGGTTCGTCCACAAGCTCCCGCTACTACTTCAAACACTCACGTATCTTATGCCTTTATGCATCGGTTTACGAACTGGAAAATATTATTGGGTTATCACAGTATACGAATTGGAATTCTTTAATCAATATCTGTTACAAATCTCAACACGTCATACCACCATTATTACATAAATGGATGACACATCATATCTTATCATATATTATCATGTCTATAAACTTTGTCTACCACTTATCCTAAATTTCCTCCGTAAATTACGGAAATATTTTTGCTATAAATACATATTCAAGGAGACAAATATATCATTCGGTATTCAATACCCATTTCATATCAAACCCTATTCCAAACATATAATATGAATTTCTCAAACTCTTCAAGCTCCCACGGCAGCGTAACCGGAACAAACGAACCAATCAGCCATCATCTAATCTGGATGAATTGGGGATGGGTTCGTAGCCGACTCAATCAATGGAGACAAGAAGAAGGTGATCCCTTCCACCAACCGAATTCACCTCTTGGCGAAGAACCTGAAGCGCTTACCGGCGAACCAGTCCGAAACACCATTTTCTCTCTTCTTTCCAGGGTATCCCGTCACGAATATATAATATCGAAGATTCTAGATCTTATTCACCCCCTTGTTCCAACCACCAATCACCCCGGAATAATAGAAGAAGTCAACGAGCTTCGCGCTCGAGTAGTGGCTCTGGAAAATCTGGTGCGAAACCTACGAACACCAGCAGCAGCACCAGCAGCATAACCAGCATCACCACCAGTACCATCAACTTCACCACTAACAGCATCAGCTTCATCAACAACAACATTCGCATCCCCCGCCTCAACAACATTCTCAGTACCTCAAACATCAACATGATACGCCCCATAGATACCAAGGAATATTAGCAATAAAGAGTTAAGATGTATTGACTCATTCTTCGTGAAGAATTATATATGTATACCTTATATATATATGATTTGGAACAATAATAAATCTTGTCGTACTAAGCAATTACGTGAGAATCTCAACTAGTATGTACTACTTGGTTAATTCATATCACTAATATGCTATGATGTACACCCTTCGCTAATGACTTAACAATTGTTAATCACTGCTTCAGCACAATAAACTCCATTTCATAATAAATCAAGTATAACGATGAATGTATTGATTCATAACTTCATTAGCGAAATATTTCGCAACAATTATGAAATCTCTAAGATTTTGGAGATTATTTACTCTCGTTCCAAACCGAAAATCAAATGAGTTTAATATATATTAACTCATTAAATCCATGATTATATCTGAAGAATACATATATGAACGTATATCTTCATAAAGATTGTAAAAACTGTTAATTGTGAAAATATTTTAACGGGTAGGTAATACCCGAGAAATATTTACATCTCACATAAATACACTGTACATTCTTCAATTTCGATTCATAAATCATTAATTATACTCACTGCCTTCACTGTGATACACAATCATTTTCATACAAATTTAATTACACATTCTGAAATTAACATACCAGAATTCAAGTAAAGCTTTAGCAGGTGTTATCTTCCTAAAGATCACTACATTCATGAATTATATTCATTCGTATTCTATGATGAATTATCACATCAAACCACCGAAATTATCATCAACAATGCCTATTCGTTAACCATTAGATCCGTTGACGATTACAATCAGCGTTTAATCATCTAAAAAAATAAAATTTCTTGAAACCATCTCGGATTGATAACCAATGATTCAGATATGGTAGCATTAAATGCAGAGGAAACAAAAGAATTTTCCTCGTCATTGGAACTTAGAAATTCTGAGATATCACTGTATCTTTCGTTATAAATATCCTCTATATTTCTGAAGATATCTTTATAACGATTCTTGTCAGCAATTAATTATCTCTTTGCGATATCTTTATCACATCATAAAGGAAACTGTTTTAGTTTCTATATTCTGTAAAGTTCAAGTTTAAATTATGAATGATTTGAAGTAGTGTTGGGAATTGAAGCATGAGTTAGTATAATATAATGACGTCAGGCCAACGTGATTATATTACAGTAAGTCATGCTAAATTTTTAATGGAAGATGATGATTCATAGACTTTATAATCATCATTTGCCATGTTACACGACTCTTATCTATTTAAACTCTAAACATATCAAGAAAATATTTTTCTTGATAATTCGGTCTTTTCCGGATATTCTGGTAATATGACAAATCAAATCGTGCTATTACCTTTCCTTCTGCTTTGAATATCATGATCATTCGAAACTTCATACCTACAAATTCTGGACTGTTACTTGCTTTACAAAAGCATGAAGCTTCAACATATAAGGGAAAATATAAATCCCGATAACAACACTGAAATTACAAACCGTGTATATCAATGCGTATAGCAATATAAAGACACGGGAGAACTAAAAACACAATAAATTCTAGAGAATAGTAGAAGTAAACAGACTCCTCTGGTGGGAGTTGGAAAAGAAGGATGATTGTGGCGATAACCAATATAATGTCAAAGACAAGAACTGGATTGAGCATATTAACAAAACTTTTGGAAGTATGAATTGAGAAAGAAAGTATATAAGTGGTGAATATAATGAAATAGAAGAAGCTAATTTATAGCAAAAATTCCAGACACAGCAATCGAGGCAATTCACCGCCTTTAATTAAAGAAAATTCTAATTTCTCTAATTACCGGAAAATCAAATCTTATAAAGATTTCGAAGATTTCTTTAATTCCTTGAAATCCGGAAATCAATCATAACTACGTCAAAAGTTAAGGCAAACATTTAATTTTCTCATTTACTCTTTTACGATAGCTTCGTTTATACTCTTTCTATAATCGAATTACTTTATCCATATTATTTAATGTTGATAAAACTCTAATTCACCATTCTTGTTATAAAGAATGACGATCTCTATCAAATTTCATGACTATGATTTTCATGAACTCCTCTCTGTTTTGTCTGCCTAATATTGCAGCATAAACGCTCAAGGTTTTAAATGAGCTCAATATTATTCATAACACATTTCATGTATCCAATTTACTGAAATGACTTGCATAACATCATCATTTTGAATGATCTCTGCATTAATGATAAAATGCACTTCGTAGAAGAACCTATAGAGATTATGGTTTGTATGACTTAAACGCTTGAAACAAAACAATAGTCTATCCTTTGGAAAACACGCAAGGCCCCGAACATACCTGGAAACGTGAAGACCAAATGAAACAGAAATATCCCCATCTCTTCTCAACCGCTGATGCATCCGAGAAGTTTACCTAAAACTTCGGGACGAAGTTTTTATTAACGGGGAGGTACTGTAACAACCCTCACTTTTCGACTTCTAAATTACTGAATTAACCCTAGGGTTATATGTCTGACTATATGTATTAAGGGTTGTTATATACAATTAAATATTGACCGAATAGTAATTTTTAGTCAACAATGTACGCTTAAATAAATAATATATTATTAATTTATATAATTTGACATAATTTAACTAAGTATATAAACTTTGTATCACTTTTATTATTTAGTTAATGTATTATATATTTAACTATATAATAAATCCAATTATATATAAATGTAATAATATTTACAAACTTACTAAAACTATAGTTTAATAATTAAAATCATAATTATTATTAAAAATACAAAATACCGAATTATTTATTATTTTTATGCAAAATTTGTATTTATTAATTAAATAAAACAAAAATAAAAATAAAATATTATTGACAAATATTCTTGGAAAAACATTAAATAAATTTGTTTATTTACATAAGAAAAAATCCTTAAAATAAATAAAAAATAAATAAATAAATAAATTACTTTTTAATTAAAAATTTTAATGGAAAAACTACTTTTATTATTTTATTTTGTGCATTATCCCATGACCTAACATTTAATACTTTTTAATTTTAAAATCCCATTAAGAATTAAATATTTCTTTTTCTTTTAATTATTTTATTCTTTTTACCTAATTTTTTTAAGTATAAATACCCCTCATTTCTCATTCAAACTCACACCAAAATTTCTCTCATTCTCTCTTTGAAGAATTACTACTAGTAAGTATTCTTTTCTTACTTTTTATTTTTTTTACTTTTCAATTTTTACTTTTTACTTTTTACTTTTTACTTTTTACTTCAGTTATTATTTTTACCGAAATATGTAAATAATGTTATAAATTATATGCAATTAAAAATAAAATAAATAACATGTATACACTATTACTATTACTAGCACGTATAACCTACTACTTATATTGTAACATAAAAACATTTTGGGATATGTATTAGAGATGTATAGATCTTCGAACTTTCTTGACGAATAGTTTCTATGAGATTCTAGGCAGAGGGTTTGGATTTCTGATTTAAAGGGTCCTATGGCTCAAGCCCCTAGATCTAAATTAGCCATTCGAAGGGAAAGGGGTGATTGGAAGCTTATCTAATACGACAAGTATCCTAAAATGGAAAACACTGATAAAAGTAGAAACTCTCAAGTCATAGAAACTTAGTAAAATAAGAAACTTTCTAAAAATGGAAACTTTATAAAAATAGTAACTTACTAGGAATAGAAACTTAGTAAAACAAACTATACTAAAACACATACTTAAACTTAAACATGGGCAAAACACTTAACTACTCTTAAATGTCAATAGGTTGACTTTCCTGCTCACTCGTTCAACTCTTTATTCCGAGGAATAACACTCTCTCTACTTACTAAGGTGAATTCATAGCCCCTCTTTATTGCTAGCAAACTTACTTACTTTTACTTGGGGTGAGACACATGCTGTTTTTACTTTACACAAGTACCAAACTGTTAAACTATGCTATACCCGGCTATGTCCGACTAAGTCCCTACAGTGATATTTTTAATTGCTGCGGCATGCTTAATTATTGGGGGTAGGCCTATCGGGAGTAACGTCCCCGATACATTTGACCAAGTCATTGTATTACTTAATAATGAAATTAAACCGACAAGGACAGACACAACTTGTCATGGGGCAAAACTTGAACGTTTAGTCTAAATATCACGCATTGGCATAACTTTTTCATCCTGCGGGAGATCAACCTTACAAACTAAATCTTGTGGTCTAAAACAACAGTCAAACTTTTGTTAAACCTATGAACTTCACTCAACCTTTTTGGTTGACACTTTAGCATATTTTGTCTCAGGTGTTGTTTGATTCAAGCTCTTATACTTACTGCTTATGTGATGCTACTTGGACATAGGATCAAGAGATATCACATTTATTACTTCTGCATGTGAACATTTACGTTATTGTTATTCCTGTCATTGTAACGACATTTCATTTTCCGCTGCATACTCAATAAAGTTAAATTCATCATTTAGTATTGTTCTCGTTTATTATAATATGTTGATATGTTTTGATATTAGTGACGTTCCTTCCAGACCCTATTGGGAGGACGTTACATCTTGAATCGAATTCTGAGATTTCAAAATCAGAATATGTAATTAGATTTTGAATGAGTATGGTTGTTTTGATTTCTATAAAAGAATGTATATTGTTGTGAAAGTAGGGAGTATAATGGATGATTTGCTGAATCAGATTCGAAGAATGTAACATATTAATTGTGAATTTATGTATCTCTCGGGTATTACCTACCCGTTAAAAAAAAAATTTCACAATTAATATTTTGTACAAAAGAATTTTATTACAGTCTTTATGGAAATATATATGTGTATATTTCTTCAGATGTAATATAGATTTAATGAGTTAATATTAAATTAAACTCATTTGATTTATGGTTAAGGCTAGGATAGATAATTTCTAAACTTTAGAAATTACATAATCGTCGTAGAATGTTTCCCCAATAAAGTTATGAATCAATAATTCATCGTTGTGGTATTCCTTGGTATCTACATGGCGTATGACGTCGATGCTCGTGGGACAGATTGTAAAGTTGAGGTTTGCAAAGCGGTTGTTGTTGGTGGTGGTAATGGTACTGTTGATGTTGTTGATGGTGGTACTGGTTATGCTGCTGGTGTTTGTAACCTTTGCACCATATTCTCCAAAGCCACTACCCGAGCGCGAAGCTCGTTGACTTCTTCTATTACACCGGGGTGATTGTCGGTTCGGACGAGCGGATAGATAAGATCTAGAATTTGGTGTAGTATATAATGATGACGAGATACTCTGGAAATGAGAGAGAAAATGGTGTTTCGGACAGGTTCGCCGGTAAATGCTTCAGGTTCATTGCCAAGAGGGCAATGTGGTGGATGAAAGGGATCACCTTCTTCTTGTCTCCAATGGTTAAGTAGATTACGAACTCATCCCCAATTCATCTAAAATAGATGATGGCTAATTGGTTGATCCATTTCGGTCACGCTGCTTTCGGAGCTCATGTGAAAATCCATATCGGCATAGCTGTCGGAATCCGAGGAACTCGAACTGGTTGAGGGATCCATCTTGTATGATCAGGGAAAGAATTTTTGGTATGAAATAGATTGTAGAATTTAGATTTGGTATTCTTCAATACATAATTTACATATGTATATATAATACTAAAATCCCATAAATTACGGAGGAATCTTTGAAAGATGTCAATCAAAGTTTACAGTAACAGATATGCTAAGATAAGAATTCGTCTATACATTTTTATGCAATAAATGTAGGAAAACGCGTCTAGACTTAAGAATGATAAGCAGGTAATTTCCTAAGGATGGTAAGTAGATGATTTCCGACTAAAAATGATAAGCAAAACTTTTGACATGCAGACACGGTTGAATTCCAGACTCACTAATGCATCTTAACAACTATCAGTTAGACACACTAATGCAAGACCTGGTTCGCTAAGACCACCGCTCTGATACCAACTGAAAGGACCTGTTCATATACATTATAAACGATTCACTATAGTTGATTACATCGCGAGGTATTTGACCTCTATATGATACGTTTTACAAACATTGCATTCGTTTTTAAAAGACAAACTTTCTTTACATCTAAAATTGACGGCATGCATACCATTTCATATTACATCCAACTATAATTGACTTAATATTAATCTTGATGAACTCAACGACTTGAATGCAACGTCTTTCAAAGTATGTCATGAATGACTCCAAGTAATATCCTTAAAATGAGCTAATGCACAGCGGAAGATTTCTTTAATACCTGAGAATAAACATGCTTTAAAGTGTCAACCAAAAGGTTGGTGAGTTCATTAGTTTATCATAATCAATCATTTTCGTAATAGTAATAGACCACAAGATTTCTGTTTATAAATATATGTACACTCGCAAGTGTATAAAAGTATTCTATAAGTTGTAGGCACCCGGTAACAAGCCTTAACGTTCATGTTTTACCCTCTGAAGTACACCAGATCAGGTGTGTTTAATATAACCTCGAAGTACTAAAGCATCCCATAGTCAGGATGGGGTTTGTCAGGCCCAATAGATCTATCTTTAGGATTCGCGCCTACCGTACATAGACAAGTAGTTTAATGTTACCAAGCTAAGGGTATATTTCTGGTTTAAACCCACGTAGAATTAGTTTTAGTACTTGTGTCTATTTCGTAAAACATTTATAAAACAACGCATGTATTCTCAGCCCAAAAATATATATTGCAAAAGCAATTAAAAAGGGAGCAAATGAAACTCACAATACTGTATTTCGTAGCAATTATGTATATGACGGAACTGAACAAGTGCAGGGTTTGTCTCGGATTCACGAACCTATATTAAGTATATATATTTATATGTTGGTCAATATCTGTCTAACAATTTAGGTCAAGTCGTAGTGTATCACAATCCTAATGCTCGAGACCGACATGCAAAAGTCAACAAAAGTCAACTTGACCCAAAATGACTTCCAAAATCTATACATGTTTATTATATAACTTATATATAGTCGTTTTATATATTTAAATATATTTATCAGATCTTATTATACTAAATAATACAAGTCATTTATTAATAAATAAAAATTTATATTTAAATTCATATATGATAAAAATATACTTTTATATATCTCAAGTAATAAAATTTATAAAATTCACTTGATATCATAAAAATATAGTGGTATGTATTATTAATGTAATTATATTACGTGTGGTAAAAATATCTTTGTACGCATATTTATTTGATTAAATAATATTGATAATAATAATAATGATACAAATACTAAAATGATAGTTTCAATAAAAATATTAATTTTTAGTAATAAAGATAATTTTAGTATTAACATCAACTGATAACAATTATAATAATAGTTTTAATAATAATATTAAAATTAATAATAATTCAGTTGGCCATATCTTTTAATCCGTTCATCGAACCCACACGATTTCAAAATGAAAAGTTATTAATTTTTCTTTAGCTTTTTAACGACATGCATATCATATACCTTATCTCAGTAGCATATGTATCAAATTCGTGATTTATCATAAACTATTTAACGACGAAACTAAGCATACAAACATGCATAATCATATATACTCGAGCACTAGTCAGGGATACACTATGAATATAAAAAAATAAGATATGAATGCTCACGTATCAATATTGTGATTCAATATTGCAGGAAAGTACGTAGACGCAACGAAAATGATAAACGTTAGGTTGACCTCACGAGCAATACCCTCGAACAATACCCATAACCTCCATAGCTATAACCCATAATTTCCTTAGCTCTATCCCGTTTGAAAACTTATTTTGAAATCGTCTGAATATAACTCCATCGTAGTATTTTATGTATACTAATAATATCTTGAAATAATACTAAGTAAATATATATATGTAATTCGATTGAGAGAGTTTAGAGAAATATATTTTCAAGTTTCTATGAAATAATGAAACCTATTGAATTCTATTTATAATAGATTTTTGAATTATTAAAGTGAATTATTAAAGTATGAATTATTAAAGTGAATTATTAAAGTATAAATTATTAAAGTGAATTATTAAAGTGAATTATTAAAGTATGAATTATTAAAGTGAATTATTAAAGTGAATTATTAAAGTTAAAGTAAAGTAAAAGTAAAGTAAAAGTAAAGTAAAGGTAAAGTTAAAGTATAGTAAAAGTATAAAACTATGTACGTATAATACGCGTATAAATATATTTAATATTAATTTAAATCGTTATATCATAAAACATTTTAGAAAAGTAGAATTATATATATTCATAATAGATTTCAAGTTTTTAAATTACAGTCTGTTGGTGAATCTTGGGATAAAGTCCAAAGGTTTAATAAACGTATGAAATCATCTTAATGAAAAATGTCGAGTTACTTAACTTGTCGATATCCAACATCTAAGTTATTTACACTCCACATTCTTACTTATAGATCACTTTACCATTTTCCGAATATTGTCAAAAAGAATAGATTTCTTAAATCACAGTGGACCTCATAACATTGGCCCATAATCATATCATCATGTATCTGATAATTCAATCATTTGATATTATCTCTTAATTCTGTCGATAAATATATCGAAACAAATACGTTCATGTAAAGTATCATATATATCAAATACTTTGTTAATGTTTTCAGTTATTATATATTATATATACATATCTATATACACATAATTGTTCGTGAATCGTCAAACACGGTCAAAGGGTAATTGATTACATGAATGTAATTCCAAACTTTTTGAGATTCAACATTACAAATTCTGCTTATCGTGTCGGAAACATATAAAGGTTAGGTTTAAATTTGGTCAGAAATTTCCGGGTCGTCACAGAATACATATTAAAACACTACATGTTTATACATTTTAACGGAGTCGTTAAGTCATCGTTAGTTGTTACATGTAAGTGTTGTTTTGAAACCTTTAGGTTAACGATCTTGTTAAATGTTGTTAACCCAATGTTTATAATATCAAATGAGATTTTAAATTATTATATTATCATGATATTATGATGTATGAATATCTCTTAATATGATATATATACATTAAATGTCGTTACAACGATAATCGTTACATATATGTCTCGTTTCAAAATCATTAAGTTAGTAGTCTTATTTTTACATACGTAGTTCATTGTTAATATACTTAATGATATGTTTAATTATCATAATATCATGTTAACTATATATGTATCCATATATATGTCATCATATAGTTTTTACAAGTTTTAACGTTCGTGAATCACCGGTCAACTTGGGTGGTCAATTGTCTATATGAAACCTATTTCAATTAATCAAGTCTTAACAAGTTTGATTGCTTAACATGTTGGAAACACTTAATCATGTAAATAACAATTTTATTTAATATATATATATATATAAACATGGAAAAGTTCGGGTCACTACAGTACCTACCCGTTAAATAAATTTCGTCCCGAAATTTTAAGCAGTTGGAGGTGTTGACGTATCTTCTGGAAATAAATGCGGGTATTTCTTCTTCATCTGATCTTCTCGTTCCCAGGTGAACTCGGGTCCTCAACGGACATTCCATCGAACCTTAACAATTGGTATCTTGTTTTTCTTAAGTCTTTTAACCTCACGATCCATTATTTCGACGGGTTCTTCGATGAATTAAAGTTTTTCGTTGATTTGGATTTCATCTAACGGAATAGTGAGATCTTCTTTAGCAAAACATTTCTTCAAATTCGAGACGTGGAAAGTGTTATGTACAGCCGCGAGTTGTTGAGGTAACTCAAGTCGGTAAGCTACTGGTCCGACACGATCAATAATCTTGAATGGTCCAATATACCTTGGATTTAATTTCCCTCGTTTGCCAAATCGAACAACGCCTTTCCAAGGTGCAACTTTAAACATGACCATCTCTCCAATTTCAAATTCTATATCTTTTCTTTTAATGTCAGCGTAGCTCTTTTGTCAACTTTGGGCGGTTTTCAACCGTTGTTTAATTTGGATGATCTTCTCGGTAGTTTCTTGTATTATCTCCGGACCCGTAATCTGTCTATCCCCCACTTCACTCCAACAAATCGAAGACCTGCACTTTATACTATAAAGTGCTTCAAACGGCGCCATCTCAATGCTTGAATGGTAGCTGTTGTTGTAGGAAAATTCTGCTAACGGTAGATGTCGATCCCAACTGTTTCTGAAATCAATAACACATGCTCGTAGCATGTCTTCAAGCATTTGTATCATCCTTTCGCTCTGTCCATCAGTTTGTGGATGATAGGCAGTACTCATGTTTAGACGAGTTCCTAATGCTTGCTGTAATGTCTGCCAGAATCTTGAAATAAATCTGTCATCCCTATCAGAGATAATAGAGATTGGTATTCCATGTTTGGAGACAACTTCCTTCAAATACATTCGTGCTAACTTCTCCATCTTGTCATCTTCTCTTATTGGCAGGAAGTGTGCTGACTTAGTGAGACGATCAACTATTACCCAAATAGTATCATAACCACTTGCAGTCCTTGGCAATTTAGTAATGAAATCCATGGTAATATTTTCCCATTTCCATTCCGGAATTTTAGGTTTTTGTAGAAGACCTGATGGTTTCTGATGTTCAGCTTTGACCTTAGAACACGTCAAACATTCTCCCACATATTTAGCAATATCAGCTTTCATACCTGGTGAAATGACCCGTTCATATACATTATAAACGATTCACAATAGTTGATTACATTGCGAGGTATTTGACCTCTATATGATACATTTTACAAACATTGCATTCGTTTTTAAAAGACAAAATTTCTTTACATCGAAAATTGACAGGCATGCATACCATTTCATAATATCCACTATCCAACTATAAATTGATTTAATAATAATCTTTGATGAACTCAATGACTCGAATGCAACGTTCTTCGAAATATGCTATAAAAGACTCCAAGTAATATCTTTAAAATGAGCAAATGCACAGCGGAAGATTTCTTTAACACCTGAGAATAAACATGCTTTAAAGTGTCAACCAAAAGGTTGGTGAGTTCATTAGTTTATCATAATCATTTATTTCCATCATTTTAATAAACCACAAGAATTTCATTTCCAGTTCTCATAAATATACGTCCCATGCATAGAGACAAAAATAATCATTCATATGGTGAACACCTGGTAACCGACATTAACTAGATACATATAAGAATATCCCCTATCATTCCGGGATCCTCCTTCGGACATGATATAAATTTCGAAGTACTAAAGCATCCGGTACTTTGGATGGGGTTTGTTAGGCCCAATAGATCTATCTTTAGGATTCGCGTCAATTAGGGTGTCTGTTCCCTAATTCTTAGATTACCAGACTTTAATAAAAAGGGGCATATTCGATTTCGATAATTCAACCATAGAATGTAGTTTCAATTACTTGTGTCTATTTCGTCAAACATTTATAAAAACAGCGCATGTATTCTCAGTCCCAAAAATATATATTGCAAAAGCATTTAAAAAGGGAGCAAATGAAACTCACCATACTGTATTTCGTAGTAAAAATACATATAACGTCATTGAACAAGTGCAAGGTTGGCCTCGGATTCACGAACCTAAATTAATTATATATAATTATGTGTTGGTCAATATTTGTCTAACAAATTAGGCCAAGTCATAGTGTACCACAATCCTAATGCTCGAGACTAATATGCTAAAGTCAATAAAAGTAAATTTGACTCAAAATAATTTCCAAAAATCTATACATGATTAATATATAGTTTAAATATCGTCGTTTTATATTTTTAAAAGATTTATTAGAGTAAATAATATAATTTATTTATTAATAAATAAAATTTTATATTAAATTTATATAATATAATATACTTTTATATATATTAAGTAATAAAATTTATAGGGGTCATTTAATATCATAAAGATAATATGATAGGTATTATTAAAGTAAGTTATTACACGTAGTAAAATATGTTTGTATCACATATTTATTTGATAAAATAATATCTATAATGATAGTAAGTAAAAGTTGTATTATTTTGTAATAATAATAATTATTATAAAAATATCAATATTTATAATTACTAAGATGACATTATGATAAAACGATAATTCTAATTATGATAACTTTAATATTTACGATAATTTTTAATATTATCTTTAAAATAATAATTCTATTTAAAATAATAATAATAATGATATTTTATAGTAACAATGACATTTCTATTAAAATGATAATTTTTGTTAAAATGATAGTTTTAATACTAACGATATTTTTAATAATAATAGTAATGATAAAAATAATAAGAACGATAATTTTATCTAAATCAATATCTTATAATATTTTAATTTCATCATGATACTCTTACTCATTATTTCCTAATCGTTTTGTTTAATAGCTTTTAATCATCTTTTATATCGTGTTCATAATAATGATAATAATAGTAATCAAAATAATTGGGTGTTACAAATATTTGTTTTAATTACACTAATATTAATAATGATAGTTACTATAACATTTTTAACGATAATACTAATAATTATCTTAATGATAATATAGTAATAATAATAATAACAATGACAATATCCATTTTTAAATAATGATATATATATTAATAATGATAATAATAATAATAATACTAATAATAATAATAATAATAATAATAATAATAATAATAATAATAATAATAATAATAATAATAATTGGATAATAATAATAATAATACTAATTATAACTTTAACAATAATAACGATAGTAATAATAAAAAAAATAACAATTTTTAATGATAAATCCATTTTATTGATAAAGATAATAATAATGATAATAATAAGATAAAACTAGAACGACGATAAAAACGACGATAATAATAATCATTTTTAATAAAAATATAGAAAATTCAATTGATTATAACTTTTAATCCGTTCATCGAAACCATTCGATATCTAAAGGAAAAGTCCTTAATTTTTCGCTAGCTTTCCAAGGACATGCATATCTTATACATTATCTCAACCGCAAGTGTAACTAATTCAATATTCAATCTAACCTGTCTAAGGGCAATATCAAAAGTACAAGCATGCATAATCCTAAATACTCGAGCACTAGTCAGGGATACACTATTAGTATGTAAAAGTTAAATTATGAGTACTCACGTATCAATATTGAGATTCAATATTGCAGGAAAGGTACGTAGACGCAACGGAAATGATAAACACTATATTGACCTCACGAGCATACCCATGAACCATACTCAATCACCTCCATAGCTATAACCCATAATTTCCTTAATCCTATCCTACTCGAAAAACAATTTCGAAATCACTCGGACAGCACTCCGTCGTAATATTTTATGTATACTAATAATATCTTGAAATAATATGGAGTAAATATATATATGTAAATCGATTGAGAGAGTTTAGAGAAAAATATTTTCAAGTTTCTATGAAATAATGAAACCTATTGAATTCTATTTATAATAGATTTTTGAATTATTAAAGTGAATTATTAAAGTATGAATTATTAAAGTGAATTATTAAAGTATGAATTATTAAAGTGAATTATTAAAGTATGAATTATTAAATTGAATTATTAAAGTATGAATTATTAAAGTGAATTATTAAAGTATGAATTATTAAAGTGAATTATTAAAGTTAAAGTAAAGTAAAAATAAAGTAAAGGTAAAGTTTAAGTATAGTAAAAGTATAAAACTATGTACGTATAATACGCGTATAAATATATATAATATTAATTTAAATTGTTATATATATTTAATAAAATAAAATATAAATATCGTTATCTTTATCATACTAGTTAAGTAATGAGTTGTCAAAAGTGGTTCTAGATATTTATAAAAGTTATATACGTTTTAATAATAAAGTTCTTTTTAAACTGAAAACGTTTTTGTACGTTTGAAACTAAATAGATTAATCGAGTCTTTATGAGATTCAATCTTCCACTATCCTTTGTCTAGTTCTCAAAGATTGACAATTTGTTCTTATTTATAAATCACTTTACCATTTTCCAAATATTGTTAAAACGGAAAGATTTCTCAAATCAACGTGGGCCTTTCAACAGAGACTTGTAATCATAATTCAATATATCTGATAATTCAATCATTTGATCTTATCTTCTAATTCCATTGATAAATATTTTGAAACAGATACAATCATATAAAGTATTTAATCTAATATTTTGTTTACGTTTCAAGTTATAATATATATATACATATACATATATAATCATATTCGTTTAATGGTTCGTGAATCGTTGGAACATGGTCGAGGTTGAATGAATGTATGAACATAGTTTAAAATTCTTGCAATTTAACTTAACAAATATTGCTTATCGTGTCGGAAACATATAAAGATTAAAGTTTAAATTTGGTTGGAAATTTCCGGGTTGTCACAGTACCTACCCGTTAAAGAAATTTCGTCCCGAAATTTGAGTGGAAGGGTCGTGAATGATAATAAGTATGTTTTCATGATGCATACGGGCTGAAAATTAGAGTTATTCATCCGCGAATAATTTGGATAAACAATCCATTTATATGAAGAGTACGAATGAAGCTAACATAGAAGAGTGAAATGAGTAAGTGTAGATTCATCTTATCATTTGACGTAGATATGATTGATTCCCAGATTTCAAGGGATTTGAAGAAAATCTTCTTAATAAGATTTGACTCTCCGGTAATCAAGGGAATTAGGATCCGCTTTAAATGCGATCGTTCATTTTAATTGTTCTGTAGGAGATTTTCTTATAAATTCACCTACTTCGTTTCCTTACAACTCACACCTTCTGTTGATGCATTTTATGCAAGTTTCTAGACATCTACCCGCGTCCATTGCAGGTACAACAGTTTACAGGCCACCATGATTGCTCGTTATTATCCTATCCGTGTTTGTATGTGGTTACAGGAACTGCAGGAATGAGATTTAGATGTTTAACTATGTTAGACTTAGTCAGACGTACGAGTGAAGCCTCACTAGTACAGCTGACAGGCTCATACGCACGGTTGATGCTGAGCTAAGTCACAATTACAACCTAAATGAGAAGACACGAGTGAGTGATCACCCGTATGACTGATGAAGCCAACTCGTACGTATGATGAATGAATCGTATAGGTGAGTCAACAGCAGGGGTATATAAAGTCTTATGTTCTTCATTTTAGGTTAAGCCTCTCATTTGTTACACACACTCAGATCTAGTGAGCTCCTCCGATTCTCTCTCAGTCCAAATCACCCAGGTGGTGAATAATAGCTCTAGGTGTTGATCTAATCACACTTGATTTAGTTGTGGTTTGACTAAATTAATCAAAAAAAACTTAACCTATTCACTAGAGGGTTTGATTCACTTATTCCGCCATTGTGAGAGTTAAATCTGTTGATTTCTAAGTTCCTAGTCATGTTTCATCACCTTCTATTCTTTCCCCCTCAACTCATATTTTAAAGTATTCATCAATATGCTCCATCCAGTTCTGATTCTCGATATACTTCTAACTTTCATATCGGTCATTCTTCTTTTTCATCTACCGCCGGAAGAATCTATTTACTTCTACTATACTCTTGGTTTTATAGTGTTTTTAGTTCTCCCGTGTCTTTATATTGCTATATGCATTGATATATACGGTTTGTGATTTCTGGGTTGTTGTTGGGTTTTATATCTTCCCTTATATTTCAAAGTCCTTGCTTCTTCTATAATCATTGTCATCCACAGTTAATGCTCTCTTCTATTTGCTATGATTTATACTCCCATTTCTAGTTCGGAGCTTTGTCCTTCCGTTTCTTCTTCTTGCGATTAAGCACCGCTTGTAATGGTCCAGAATTCGCAGATATAAATTTCGGAATGAACATTGTTAATGTTCTAGGAAGGAAATTGTAATGACACGATCTTCACTTGTCAAATTACCAGAATACCTCGGAAAAGGCCGAACCATCAAGAAATATTTTCTTGATATTTAGAGATCAAAGAGAATACAAGAGTCGTGTAACATAGCACATGATGACGTTATGATCTGTGAATCATCATGTTTCATTTAGAAACTCAGCATGAATTACTGTAATATAATCACGTTGATCAAGTGTCATTATATTATACTAACTCATGCTTCAGCTCCCAACACTTCTTCAAGAATATTCCTATTTTAAACTCGAATGTTTCAGAATTTAGAAACTAAAATAGTTTCTTTTATGATATAATACAGATAGCGCGAAGAGGTAAATGATTTCAGATAAGAATAATTATAAAAATATCTTCAGAAGTATGGATGATATTTATAATGAAAGATACGATGATATCTTAGAATGTCTAATATCAGAGGATGATGAAGGATATTGTTCGCAAGGGTTTAGAGTCAGGAGCAAGGTATTCGTTAATGACTTCAGCAAGTACTGAATCATTTGGATTCTTTGAAGGCAGGTTCAGCCTTTGTGATTTGTCCACAGCCTCATTCATACTTTGCTCAATCCGTTTTCCAGTTCCAAAGCTTCTCTTTTTCTGAGGTTTGCCAATATACTATCCTTTATCATCCAACTTTTTACTGTTAAGGTCGTTTACAGTTTTTGCTGCTTCATCAGCATTTTTCAAAATTTCGAGAACTGGTTCGCAGTTTAGGGTGTTTTTCAGAAATTTCTCATTCAAAGAATGTAAGTCTTGGAGGTAGACGTTGTGTGTATATGTAATTGTTGATGTAGACATGCTGCGAGGTTTCAAAATACTGATTACTGATTCTCAATAATTGGTATGGCAATTCTTGTTATAAGGTACGAATGAGTATATGATAGGGTTTCGATAATTATAATGATTTTTTTTTTTTTGGAAAGTCAAAGATCAATGAAGTTGTTGGTAAGTTTATTGCTAATGTGGTGAATATAAACGATTCCCCGATAACATTGGCAAAAGGGCAACGTATCTATCGAGGTTATAATAAGACTGTTTTGATTGAGAAGTCGAAGGTGACTTGCTGGAGCTGTGACAAAACTGTCTATTTTGAAATGGAATTGAAAAGTTATTTTAGTTAGTAAATGCCAAAGGGTCTAACACGGATACGTGTCGAACTATGACTTGGGTTTTGAGAGTTTTTCAGGTGTATAAATGTGGGTAACATGTGGTTGGATCATCATCTCGATTGTTCCTTAGTTGAAGTGTCTTCAGGAATTTCGAAGGGTTTGAACACAGATTGTAATCGTTAACATACATTTGATGTTCTAACACAGTTTTGAAGTCAAAATATAGCTTGTGAAAGATGTAAGGATCTAAGAGTGATGATTTTGGTCATATCTCAAGTTGAATTTTGAGATTTCAAGATCAGAATATGTAATTAAATTTTGAATGAGTATGGTTGTTTTGATTTATATGAAAGAATGGATATTGTTGTGAAAGTAGGGAGTATAGTTGATGATTGCTGAATCAATTTCGAAAAATGTAATATATTAATTGTGAATTTATATATCTCTCGGGTATTACCTACCCGTTAAAAAAAATTTCACAATTAATATTTTGTACAAAAGAAGTTTATTACAGTCTTTATGAAAATATATGTGTATATTTTCTTTAGATGTAATATAGATTTAATGAGTTAATATTAAATTAAACTCATTTGTTTTATGGTTGGAACTAGAATTGAGTAATCCCTAAAACTTTATAAATTGCATAAGTATTTCTTCAATAATATTGAAATTATGAATCATTACTTTGTTATTTGTTGGTTTTCGTGAAATTCTTTTGAACTTCGCAAGGTACGAATGATGTTATTTGAAAAGTTTCGAGTACATCGATGATGAAAGCGTAAAATCAAACATATATTCGAATAATACACTTGATTTATTATAAATTGGATTTTTTTATTGAATTGAGACAGAGATTGTAATTAACGATGGTTAAGTTGCGGACGAAGGACGTACATCATTGCATATTTGTAATATGAATTAACTGAGTAGTTAAGATTCACACATAATAGCTTAGTACGGGAAGATTTATTATGGTTTAAAAATTTATACATATAAATCTTTCGATTGGAAATGAGTTAATACTTCATAACTCGTTGATACAATATATTTGTTGTTGATTCGTAATGATGTCCACAATGATTCTTGAACTGACAGAGTTTGTGATGTTACAGGTGATGTTGATTCTGACGATACTGACGGCACTGACTGTGTTGATGATGCTACGGTCCTGTTGATGCTGTTGGTAAAACAATTCTAGCTTGTAAATCGTACACCATTTTCGATCAAAGTTTCTACTCTACCATCTTCGTTCACTCATTCGATTTACGGTCAGAATTAAATAATCTCTAAGATTTTGGAGATTACATAACTGCCGCAGAGATATCTCTTCAATGAAGTTTATGAATTAATACTTCATCGTTTGTTGTTGTTGATATTCCTGGATATTTACAGGGCGTATGACGTTGATGTTTGAGATACATATTATGATGTTGCGGTGTGGGATGTGGATGTTGTTGTTGGTGGTGGTGATGGTACTGTTGGTGTTGCCGATGGTGGTACTGTTTATGCTGTTGGTGCTGCTGCTGGTGTTTGTAACCTTTGCACCATATTCTCCAAAGCCACTACCCGAGCGCGAAGCTCGTTGACTTCTTCTATTACACCGGGGTGATTGTCGGTTCGGACGAGCGGATAAATAAAATCTAGAATTTGGTGTAGTATGTAATCGTGACGAGATACTCTAGAAATAAGAGAGAAAATGGTGTTTCGGATAGGTTCGCCGGTAAGTGCTTCAGGTTCTTCGCCAAGAGGGCAATGTGGTGGATGGAAGGGATCACCTTCTTCTTGTCTCCAATGATTAAGGAGGCTACGAACCCATCCCCAATTCATCCAGAATAGATGATGACTAATTGGTTGATCCATTCCGGTCACACTGCTTTCGGAACTTGAGTGGGATTCCATTTCGGAATCCGAGGGACTTGAACTAATGACGAATTCCATTTCGTACGATTGAATAAAGAATTTTTCGATATGAAATGATTTTCTGGCTATCGGGTGGTATTCTAATTATATAGAGCAAAAGGTTTCATAGATTACGGAGGAATTTACGGAATATGTCAGGCAAAGTTTACTGTAACAGATACGCTAATATATGAATTAGCAGATACGCTAAGATATGAATTTTGTCTATACACTATTCATGCAATCAATGCAATAAGATGTGTCTAGACTAAGAATGATAAGCAGGTAATTTCCGAAAAAAATGATGAGCAAAACTTTTGAAATGGAGACACGGTCGAAGTCCAGACTCACTAATGCATCCTAACGACTATCAGTTAGACACACTAATGCAGACCTGGTTCGCTAAGACCACCGCTCTGATACCAACTGAAATGACCCGTTCATATACATTATAAACGATTCACAATAGTTGATTACATTGCGAGGTATTTGACCTCTATATGATACATTTTACAAACATTGCATTCGTTTTTAAAAGACAAAATTTCTTTACATCGAAAATTGACAGGCATGCATACCATTTCATAATATCCACTATCCAACTATAAATTGATTTAATAATAATCTTTGATGAACTCAATGACTCGAATGCAACGTTCTTCGAAATATGCTATAAAAGACTCCAAGTAATATCTTTAAAATGAGCAAATGCACAGCGGAAGATTTCTTTAACACCTGAGAATAAACATGCTTTAAAGTGTCAACCAAAAGGTTGGTGAGTTCATTAGTTTATCATAATCATTTATTTCCATCATTTTAATAAACCACAAGAATTTCATTTCCAGTTCTCATAAATATACGTCCCATGCATAGAGACAAAAATAATCATTCATATGGTGAACACCTGGTAACCGACATTAACTAGATACATATAAGAATATCCCCTATCATTCCGGGATCCTCCTTCGGACATGATATAAATTTCGAAGTACTAAAGCATCCGGTACTTTGGATGGGGTTTGTTAGGCCCAATAGATCTATCTTTAGGATTCGCGTCAATTAGGGTGTCTGTTCCCTAATTCTTAGATTACCAGACTTTAATAAAAAGGGGCATATTCGATTTCGATAATTCAACCATAGAATGTAGTTTCAATTACTTGTGTCTATTTCGTCAAACATTTATAAAAACAGCGCATGTATTCTCAGTCCCAAAAATATATATTGCAAAAGCATTTAAAAAGGGAGCAAATGAAACTCACCATACTGTATTTCGTAGTAAAAATACATATAACGTCATTGAACAAGTGCAAGGTTGGCCTCGGATTCACGAACCTAAATTAATTATATATAATTATGTGTTGGTCAATATTTGTCTAACAAATTAGGCCAAGTCATAGTGTACCACAATCCTAATGCTCGAGACTAATATGCTAAAGTCAATAAAAGTAAATTTGACTCAAAATAATTTCCAAAAATCTATACATGATTAATATATAGTTTAAATATCGTCGTTTTATATTTTTAAAAGATTTATTAGAGTAAATAATATAATTTATTTATTAATAAATAAAATTTTATATTAAATTTATATAATATAATATACTTTTATATATATTAAGTAATAAAATTTATAGGGGTCATTTAATATCATAAAGATAATATGATAGGTATTATTAAAGTAAGTTATTACACGTAGTAAAATATGTTTGTATCACATATTTATTTGATAAAATAATATCTATAATGATAGTAAGTAAAAGTTGTATTATTTTGTAATAATAATAATTATTATAAAAATATCAATATTTATAATTACTAAGATGACATTATGATAAAACGATAATTCTAATTATGATAACTTTAATATTTACGATAATTTTTAATATTATCTTTAAAATAATAATTCTATTTAAAATAATAATAATAATGATATTTTATAGTAACAATGACATTTCTATTAAAATGATAATTTTTGTTAAAATGATAGTTTTAATACTAACGATATTTTTAATAATAATAGTAATGATAAAAATAATAAGAACGATAATTTTATCTAAATCAATATCTTATAATATTTTAATTTCATCATGATACTCTTACTCATTATTTCCTAATCGTTTTGTTTAATAGCTTTTAATCATCTTTTATATCGTGTTCATAATAATGATAATAATAGTAATCAAAATAATTGGGTGTTACAAATATTTGTTTTAATTACACTAATATTAATAATGATAGTTACTATAACATTTTTAACGATAATACTAATAATTATCTTAATGATAATATAGTAATAATAATAATAACAATGACAATATCCATTTTTAAATAATGATATATATATTAATAATGATAATAATAATAATAATACTAATAATAATAATAATAATAATAATAATAATAATAATAATAATAATAATAATAATAATAATAATAATAATAATAATAATAATAATAATTGGATAATAATAATAATAATACTAATTATAACTTTAACAATAATAACGATAGTAATAATAAAAAAAATAACAATTTTTAATGATAAATCCATTTTATTGATAAAGATAATAATAATGATAATAATAAGATAAAACTAGAACGACGATAAAAACGACGATAATAATAATCATTTTTAATAAAAATATAGAAAATTCAATTGATTATAACTTTTAATCCGTTCATCGAAACCATTCGATATCTAAAGGAAAAGTCCTTAATTTTTCGCTAGCTTTCCAAGGACATGCATATCTTATACATTATCTCAACCGCAAGTGTAACTAATTCAATATTCAATCTAACCTGTCTAAGGGCAATATCAAAAGTACAAGCATGCATAATCCTAAATACTCGAGCACTAGTCAGGGATACACTATTAGTATGTAAAAGTTAAATTATGAGTACTCACGTATCAATATTGAGATTCAATATTGCAGGAAAGGTACGTAGACGCAACGGAAATGATAAACACTATATTGACCTCACGAGCATACCCATGAACCATACTCAATCACCTCCATAGCTATAACCCATAATTTCCTTAATCCTATCCTACTCGAAAAACAATTTCGAAATCACTCGGACAGCACTCCGTCGTAATATTTTATGTATACTAATAATATCTTGAAATAATATGGAGTAAATATATATATGTAAATCGATTGAGAGAGTTTAGAGAAAAATATTTTCAAGTTTCTATGAAATAATGAAACCTATTGAATTCTATTTATAATAGATTTTTGAATTATTAAAGTGAATTATTAAAGTATGAATTATTAAAGTGAATTATTAAAGTATGAATTATTAAAGTGAATTATTAAAGTATGAATTATTAAATTGAATTATTAAAGTATGAATTATTAAAGTGAATTATTAAAGTATGAATTATTAAAGTGAATTATTAAAGTTAAAGTAAAGTAAAAATAAAGTAAAGGTAAAGTTTAAGTATAGTAAAAGTATAAAACTATGTACGTATAATACGCGTATAAATATATATAATATTAATTTAAATTGTTATATATATTTAATAAAATAAAATATAAATATCGTTATCTTTATCATACTAGTTAAGTAATGAGTTGTCAAAAGTGGTTCTAGATATTTATAAAAGTTATATACGTTTTAATAATAAAGTTCTTTTTAAACTGAAAACGTTTTTGTACGTTTGAAACTAAATAGATTAATCGAGTCTTTATGAGATTCAATCTTCCACTATCCTTTGTCTAGTTCTCAAAGATTGACAATTTGTTCTTATTTATAAATCACTTTACCATTTTCCAAATATTGTTAAAACGGAAAGATTTCTCAAATCAACGTGGGCCTTTCAACAGAGACTTGTAATCATAATTCAATATATCTGATAATTCAATCATTTGATCTTATCTTCTAATTCCATTGATAAATATTTTGAAACAGATACAATCATATAAAGTATTTAATCTAATATTTTGTTTACGTTTCAAGTTATAATATATATATACATATACATATATAATCATATTCGTTTAATGGTTCGTGAATCGTTGGAACATGGTCGAGGTTGAATGAATGTATGAACATAGTTTAAAATTCTTGCAATTTAACTTAACAAATATTGCTTATCGTGTCGGAAACATATAAAGATTAAAGTTTAAATTTGGTTGGAAATTTCCGGGTTGTCACACCTGGCCATCAAAAATGTTTCTTAAGATCCTTGTACATCTTCCCCGTTCCAGAATGTATTGAGTATCTGATTTTATGAGCTTCTCTAAGTACCATTTCTCTCATATCTCCAAATTTTGGTACCCAAATTCTTTCAGCCCTATACCGGGTTCCATCTTCCCGAATATTAAGATGCTTCTCCGATCATTCAACAATTCAATCCACCTACGCTGCCTCATATTCAGTTGTTTCTGATTAAATATGTGTTGAAGACTTTTGTGGTCGGTATATATAATACTTTTGACCCCATATAAGTAGTGCCTCCAAGTCTTTAATGCAAAAACAACCGCGCCTAATTCCAAATCATGCGTCGTATAATTTTGCTCGTGAATCTTCAATTGTCTAGACGCATAAGCAATCACCTTCGTCCGTTGCATTAATACACAACCGTGACCTTGCTTTGAGGCGTCACAATATATCACAAAATCATCATTCCCTTCAGGTAATGACAATATAGGTGCCGTAGTTAACTTTTTCTTCAATAACTGAAACGCTTTCTCTTGTTCATCCTTCCATTCAAATTTCTTCCCTTTATGCGTTAATGCAGTCAAGGGTTTTGCTATTCTGGAAAAGTCTTGGATGAACCTTCTGTAGTAACCAGCTAGTCCTAAAAAATAGCGTATGTGTTTCGGAGTTTTCGGGGTTTCCCACTTTTCAACGGTTTCAATCTTTGCTGGATCCACCTGAATACCTTCTTTGTTCACTATGTGACCAAGGAATTAAACTTCTTCCAACCAAAATGCACACTTTGAAAACTTAGCGTACAGTTTTTCTTTCCTCAATACTTCTAGCACTTTTCTCAAATGTTCTCCGTGCCCTTGATCATTCTTTGAGTAAATAAGTATGTCATCGATAAAAACAATGACAAACTTGTCAAGATATGGCCCACACACTCGGTTCATAAGGTCCATGAACACAGCTGGTGCGTTAGTCAATCCAAACGGCATAACCATAAACTCGTAATGACCATAACGCGTCCTAAAAGCAGTTTTTGGAATATCATCCTCCTTTACTCGCATTTGATGATATCCAGAATGTAAATCGATCTTCGAATAAATCGACGAGCCTTGTAGTTGATCAAATAAGTCGTCAATTGAAAGGACCCTCCCATATACATTATAAACGATTCACAATAGTTGATTACATCGCGAGGTATTTGACCTATATATGATACATTTTACAAACATTGCATTCGTTTTTAAAAGACAAACTTTCTTTACAACGAAAGTTGACGGCATGCACACCATTTCATAATACATCCAACTATAATTGGCTTAATAATAATCTTGATGAACTCAATGACTCGAATGCAACGTCTTTCAAAATATGCCATGAATGACTCCAAGTATTATCCTTAAAATGAGCTAATACATAGCGGAAGATTTATTTAATACCTGAGAATAAACATGCTTTAAAGTGTCAACCAAAAGGTTGGTGAGTTCATAGGTTTATCATAACAATTATTTCAATATATTAATAGACCACAAGATTTCCGTTTATAAATATATGTACACTCGCAAGTGTATAAAAGTATTCTATAAGTTGTAGGCACCCGGTAACAAGCCTTAACGTTCATGTTTTACCCTCTGAAGTACACCAGATCAGGTGTGTTTAAAATAACCTCGAAGTACTAAAGCATCCCATAGTCAGGATGGGGTTTGTCAGGCCCAATAGATCTATCTTTAGGATTCGCGCCTACCGTACATAGACAATTAGTTTAATGTTACCAAGCTAAGGGTATATTTCTGGTTTAAACCCACGTAGAATTAGTTTTAGTACTTGTGCCTATTTCGTAAAACATTTATAAAAAACAGCGCATGTATTCTCAGTCCCAAAAATATATATAAAAGGGAGCAAATGAAACTCACCATACTGTATTTCGTAGTAAAAATACATATAACGTCATTTAACAAATGCAAGGTTGGCCTCGGATTCACGAACGTATCAATATTGAGATTCAATATTGCAGGAAAGTACGTAGACGCAACGGAGATGATAAACACTAGATTAACCTCACAAGCATACCCATGAACCATACCCATCACCTCCATAGCTATAACCCATAATTTCCTTAGCTTCGACTCATTCAAAAAAACTATTTTGAAATCACTCGGACAGCACTCCGTCGTAATATTTTATGTATACTAATAATATCTTGAAATAATACAGAGCAAATATATATATATATATATATACATATATATATATACATATATATATATATATATATATATATATATATATATATATATATATATATATATATATATATATATATATATATATATATATATATATAAATCGATTGAGAGAGTTTAGAGAAATATATTTTCAAGTTTCTATGAAATAATGAAAGCTATTGAATTCTATTTATAATAGATTTTTGAATTATTAAAGTGAATTATTAAAGTATGAATTATTAAAGTGAATTATTAAAGTATGAATTATTAAAGTGAATTATTAAAGTATGAATTATTAAAGTGAATTATTAAAGTGAATTATTAAAGTGAATTATTAAAGTCAATTATTAAAGTTAAAGTAAAGTAAAAGTAAAGTAAAGGTAAAGTTAAAGTATAGTAAACGTATAAAAACTATGTATATATAATACGCGTATAAATATATATAATATTAATTTAAATCGTTATATATATTTAATGAAATAAAATATAAATATCGTTATATTTATTATACTGGTTAAGTGATGAGTTGTCAAAAGTGATTTTAGATATTTATAAAAGTTATATATGTTTTAATAATAAAGTTCTTTTTAAACTAAAAACGTCTTTGTACATTTGAAAATAGATTAATAGAATATTATGGAAACCAATTCTCCACTAACTGTTGTCTAACTTTCGTAAATAGCTTTACAAATTATTCTGAATATCGTTAAGAGGAATAGATTTTCTCAAATCATAGTGGACCTCTCAACAGAGACTTGTAATCATAATTCAATGTTTCTGATAATTCAATCATTTAATATATATTTTTTTTAATTTCGTCAAAAATCATATTGAAACAAATACGTTCGTGTAAAGTATTATACGTTTAATACTTTATTAATATTCTCAAGTTATAATATATATATATATATATACATATACATATCTATTTATATATAACGGTTCGTGAATCGTCGGAATTTGGTCGAGGTTATAATGAATGTATGAACACAGTTTAAAATTCTATAGATTTAACTTAACAAACTTTGCTTATCGTGTCGGAATAATATAAAGATTAAAGTTTAAATTTGGTCGGAAATTTCCGGGTCGTCACAGTACCTACCCGTTAAAGAAATTTCGTCCCCGAAATTTGATAGAGGTCGTCATGACTAACAATGAGAATGTTATTATAACGATTATAGAGTTTTATCATGTTCAAGAAGCATGGGTAAAATAATTCGATTACTAGAAGCGTGTGAGTGAAGTTATCGTAAATGAATGAAATAAGATAATAGTGATTCGTCGTATCTTTTGACGTCATCATGATTGATCTCCAAAAAGAAAATCTTTGTAATCTATATTGGATTTGATTATTCGGCGATTAAGAAAATGATGATCCTCTTCGAATTAATGCGATAATCCATTTTGATTTCTCTATCGGATATTTCACTATAAATCCACCTCCTTTGTTTTCTTACAACTCACACCTTCTCAACTCATATTTTAAAGTATTTGTCAATATGCTTCATCCAGTGCTGATTCTTGATATACTCCTCACTTTCATATCTGTAGCTCTTCTTTTTTATCTGCCTCTGGAAGAATCTATTTACTTCTACTATACTCTTGGTTTTATAGTGTTTTTAGTTCTCCTGTGTCTTTATATTGCTATATGCATTGATATATACGGTTTGTGATTTCTGGGTTGTTGTTGGGTTTTATATCTTCCCTTATATTTCAAAGTCCTTGCTTCTTCTATAATCATTGTTATCCACAGTTAATGCTCTCTTCTATTTGATATGAGTTATACTCCCATTTCTAGTTCGGAGCTTTGTCCTTTCGTTTCTTCTTCTTGCGATTAAGCACCGCTTGTAATGGTCCAGAATTCGCAGATATAAATTCCGGAATGAACATTGTTAATGTTCTAGGAAGGAAATTGTAATGGCACGATCTTGACTTGTCAAATTACCAGAATACCTCGGAAAAGGCCAAATCATCAAGAAATATTTTCTTGATATTTAGAGATCAAAGAGAATACAAGAGTCGTGTAACATAGCACATGATGATGTTATGATCTGTGAATCATTATGTTCCATTTAGAAACTCAGCATGAATTACTGTAATATAATCACGTTGATCAAGTGTCATTATATTATACTAACTCATGCTTCAGCTCCCAACACTTCTTCAAGAATATTCCTATTTTAAACTCGAATGTTTCAGAATTTAGAAACTAAAATAGTTTCTTTTATGATATAATAAAGATAGCGCGAAGAGGTAAATGATTTCAGATAAGAATAATTATAAAAATATCTTCAGAAGTATGGATGATATTTATAATGAAAGATACGATGATATCTTAGAATGTCTAATATCAGAGGATGATGAAGGATATTGTCCGCAGGGGTTTAGAGTTAGGAGCAAGATATTCGTTAATGACTTCAGCAAGTACTGAATCATTTGGATTCTTTGAAGGCAGGTTCAGCCTTTGTGATTTGTCCACAGCCTCCTTCATACTTTGCTCAATCCGTTTTCCAGTTCCAAAGCTTCTCTTTTTCTGAGCTTTGCCAATATACTATCCTTTATCATCCAACTTTTTACTGTTAAGGTCGTTTACAGTTTTTGTTGCTTCATCAGCATTTTTCAAAATTTTGAGAACTGGTTCGCAGTTTAGGGTGTTTTTCAGAAATTTCTCATTCAAAGAATGTAAGTCTTGGAGGTAGACGTTGTGTGTATATGTAATTATTGATGTAGACATGCTGTGAGGTTTCAAAATACTGATTGCTGATTCTCAATAATTGGTATGGCAATTCTTGTTATAAGGTACGAATGAATATATGATAGGGTTTCGATAATTATAATGATTTTTTTTTTTGGAAAGTCAAAGATCAGTGAAGTTGTTGGTAAGTTTATTGCTAATGTGGTGAATATAAACGATTCCCCGGTAACGTTGGCGAAAGGGCAACGTATCTATCGAGGTTATAATAAGACTGTTTTGATTAAGAAGTCGAAGTTGACTTGCTGGAGCTGTGACAAAACTGTCTATTTTGAAACGGAATTGAAAAGTTATTTTAGCTAGTAAATGCCAAAGGGTCTAACACGGATATGTATCGAACTATGACTTGGGTTTTGAGAGTTTTTCAGGTGTATAACTGTGGGTAACATGTGGTTGGATCATCATCTCGATTGTTCCTTAGTTGAACTGTCTTCAGGAATTTCGAAGGGTTTGAGCACATATTGTAATCGTTAATACATATGATGTTCTAACACAGTTTTGAAGTCAAAGTATAGCTTTGAAAGATATAGGAATCTAAGAGTGATGATACTGGTTATGTTTCGAATTGAATTATGCGATTTCAAAATCAGAATATGTAATTGAATTTGAATGAGTATGATTGTTTTGATTTATATGAAAGAATGGATATTATTGTGAAAGTAGGGAGTATAGTTGATGATTGCTGAATCAGTTTCGAAAAATGTAATATATTAATTGTGAATTTGTATATCTCTCGGGTATTACCTACCCGTTAAAAAAAATTTCACAATTAATATTTTGTACAAAAGAAGTTTATTACAGTCTTTATGAAAATATATGTGTATATTTTTTTTAGATGTAATATAGATTTAATGAGTTAATATTAAATTAAACTCATTTGTTTTATGGTTGGAACTAGAATTGAGTAATCCCTAAAACTTTATAAATTGCATAAGTATTTCTTCAATAATATTGAAATTATGAATCATTACTTTGTTATTTGTTGGTTTTCGTGAAATTCTTGTGAACTTCGCAAGGTACGAATGATGTTATTTGAAAAGTTTCGAGTACATCGATGATGAAAGTGTAAAATCAAACATATATTCGAATAATACACTTGATTTATTATAAATTGGAATTTTATTGAATTGAGACAGAGATTGTAATTAACGATGGTTAAGTTGCGGACGAAGGACGTACATCATTGCATATTTGTAATATGAATTAACTGAGTAGTTAAGATTCACACATAATAGCTTAGTACGGGAAGATTTATTATGGTTTAAAAATTTATACATATAAAATATACATATAAATCTTTCGATTGGAAATGAGTTAATACTTCATAACTCGTTGATACAATATATTTGTTGTTGATTCGTAATGATGTCCACAATGATTCTTGAACTGGCAGAGTTTGTGATGTTACAGGTGCTGTTGATTCTGACGATACTGACGGCACTGCCTGTGTTGATGATGCTACGGTCCTGTTGATGCTGTTGGTAAAACAATTCTAGCTTGTAAATCGTACACCATTTTCGATCAAAGTTACTACTCTACCATCACCGTTCACTCATCCGATTTACGGTCAGAATTAAATAATCTCTAAGATTTTGGAGATTACATAACTGCCGCAGAGATATATCTTCAATGAAGTTTATGAATTAATACTTCATCGTTTGTTGTTGTTGATATTCCTAGATATTTACAGGGCGTATGACGTTGATGTTTGAGATACAGATTGTGATGTTGTGGTGTGGGATGTGGATGTTGTTGTTGGTGGTGGTGATGGTACTGTTGGTGTTGCTGATGGTGGTACTGTTTATGCTGCTGGTGCTGCTGCTGGTGTTTGTAACCTTTGCACCATATTCTCCAAAGCCACTACCCGAGCGCGAAGCTCGTTGACTTCTTCTATTACACCGGGGTGATTGTCGGTTCGGACGAGCGGATAAATAAAATCTAGAATTTGGTGTAGTATGTAATCGTGACGAGATACTCTAGAAATAAGAGAGAAAATGGTGTTTCGGATAGGTTTGCCGGTAAGTGCTTCAGGTTCTTCGCCAAGAGGGCAATGTGGTGGATGGAAGGGATCACCTTCTTCTTGTCTCCAATGATTAAGGAGGCTACGAACCCATCCCCAATTCATGCAGAATAGATGATGACTAATTTGTTGATCCATTCCGGTCACACTGCTTTCGGAACTTGAGTGGGATTCCATTTCGGAATCCGAGGGACTTGAACTAATGACGAATTCCATTTCGTACGATTGAATAAAGAATTTTTCGATATGAAATGATTTTTCGGCTATCGGGTGGTATTCTAATTATATAGAGCAAAAGGTTTCGTAGATTACGGAGGAATTTACGGAATATGTCAGACAAAGTTTACAGTAACAGATACGCTAAGATATGAATTAGCAGATACGCTAAGATATGAATTTTGTCTATACACTATTCATGCAATCAATGCAATAAGATGTGTCTAGACTAAGAATGATAAGCAGGTAATTTCCGACAAAAATGATGAGCAAAACTTTTGACATGCAGACACGGTCGAAGTCCAGACTCACTAATGCATCCTAACGACTATCAGTTAGACACACTAATGCAGACCTGGTTTGCTAAGACCACCGCTCTGATACCAACTGAAAGGACCCGTTCATATACATTATAAACGATTCACAATAGTTGATTACATCGCGAGGTATTTGACCTCTATATGATACATTTTACAAACATTGCATTCGTTTTTAAAAGACAAACTTTCTTTACAACGAAAGTTGACGGCATGCACACCATTTCATAATACATCCAACTATAATTGGCTTAATAATAATCTTGATGAACTCAATGACTCGAATGCAACGTCTTTCAAAATATGCCATGAATGACTCCAAGTATTATCCTTAAAATGAGCTAATACACAGCGGAAGATTTATTTAATACCTGAGAATAAACATGCTTTAAAGTGTCAACCAAAAGGTTGGTGAGTTCATAGGTTTATCATAACAATTATTTCAATATATTAATAGACCACAAGATTTCCGTTTATAAATATATGTACACTCGCAAGTGTATAAAAGTATTCTATAAGTTGTAGGCACCCGGTAACAAGCCTTAACGTTCATGTTTTACCCTCTGAAGTACACCAGATCAGGTGTGTTTAAAATAACCTCGAAGTACTAAAGCATCCCATAGTCAGGATGGGGTTTGTCAGGCCCAATAGATCTATCTTTAGGATTCGCGCCTACCGTACATAGACAATTAGTTTAATGTTACCAAGCTAAGGGTATATTTCTGGTTTAAACCCACGTAGAATTAGTTTTAGTACTTGTGCCTATTTCGTAAAACATTTATAAAAAATAGCGCATGTATTCTCAGTCCCAAAAATATATATAAAAGGGAGCAAATGAAACTCACCATACTGTATTTCGTAGTAAAAATACATATAACGTCATTTAACAAGTGCAAGGTTGGCCTCGGATTCACGAACGTATCAATATTGAGATTCAATATTGCAGGAAAGTACGTAGACGCAACAAAGATGATAAACACTAGATTAACCTCACAAGCATACCCATGAACCATACCCATCACCTCCATAGTTATAACCCATAATTTCCTTAGCTTCGACTCATTCAAAAAAACTATTTTGAAATCACTCGGACAGCACTTCGTCGTAATATTTTATGTGTACTAATAATATCTTGAAATAATACAGAGCAAATATATATATATATATATATATATATATATATATATATATATATATATATATATATATATATATATAAATCGATTGAGAGAGTTTAGAGAAATATATTTTCAAGTTTCTATGAAATAATGAAAGCTATTGAATTCTATTTATAATAGATTTTTGAATTATTAAAGTATGAATTATTAAAGTGAATTATTAAAGTATGAATTATTAAAGTGAATTATTAAAGTTAAAGTAAAGTAAAAGTAAAGTAAAGTAAAGGTAAAGTTAAAATATAGTAAACGTATAAAAACTATGTATATATAATACGCGTATAAATATATATAATATTAATTTAAATCGTTATATATATTTAATGAAATAAAATATAAATATCGTTATATTTATTATACTGGTTAAGTGATGAGTTGTCAAAAGTGATTTTAGATATTTATAAAAGTTATATACGTTTTAATAATAAAGTTCTTTTTAAACTAAAAACGTCTTTGTACATTTGAAAATAGATTAATAGAATATTATGGAAACCAATTCTCCACTAACTTTTGTCTAACTTTCGTAAATAGCTTTACAAATTATTCTGAATATCGTTAAGAGGAATAGATTTTCTCAAATCATAGTGGACCTCTCAACAGAGACTTGTAATCATAATTCAATGTTTCTGATAATTCAATCATTTAATATATATATTTTTTAATTTCGTCAAAAATCATATTGAAACAAATACGTTTGTGTAAAGTATTATACGTTTAATACTTTATTAATATTCTCAAGTTATAATATATATATACATATACATATCTATTTATATATAACGGTTCGTGAATCGTCGGAATTTGGTCGAGGTTATAATGAATGTATGAACACAGTTTAAAATTCTATAGATTTAACTTAACAAACTTTGCTTATCGTGTCGGAATAATATAAAGATTAAAGTTTAAATTTGGTCGGAAATTTCCGGGTCGTCACATCAATTCTCAGCAGTGGATAACGGTTTTTGATGGTAAGTTTGTTCAACTCTCTGTAGTCAATACACAACCTAAATGTACCATCCTTCTTCTTGACAAACAAAACAGGAGCTCCCCATGGTGATGTGCTTGGTCGAAGTTAGAAGGATTAACTTTGAGTTTAACCATGATTTTTGGATATAGTTTCATGTTCATAATAAAAATCATTTTCCCAGAATAACAACTTTTAAATCAATGTTTATCATAGTTTTTAAATAACTAACCCAAAACAGCCCGCGGTATTACTACGACGGCGTAAATCTGGTTTTACGGTGTTTTTCGTGTTTCCAGGTTTTAAATCATTAAGTTAGCATATCATATAGATATAGAACATGTGTTTAGTTGATTTTAAAAGTCAAGTTAGAAGGATTAACTTTTATTTGCGAACAAGTTTAGAATTAACTAAACTATGTTCTAGTGATTACAAGTTTAAACCTTCGAATAAGATAGCTTTATATGTATGAATCGAATGATGTTATGAACATCATTACTACCTCAAGTTCCTTGGATAAACCTACTAGAAATGAGAAAAATGGATCTAGCTTCAAAGGATCCTTGGATGGCTTGAAAGTTCTTGAAGCAGAATCATGACATGAAAACAGTTCAAGTAAGATTTTCACTCGAAATAAGATTGTTATAGTTATAGAAATTGAATTAAAGTTTGAATATGATTATTATCTTGTATTATAAAGATAACCTACTGTAAGTAACAAAGGTTTCTTGATCTTGGATGATTACTTGGAATGGATTTAGAAAACTTGGAAGTAAACTTGCAATCTTGGAAGTATTCTTGATTTTATGAAACTAGAACTTTTGGAATTTATGAAGAACACTTAGAACTTGAAGATAGAACTTGAGAGAGATCAATTAGATGAATAAAATTGAAGAATGAAAGTGTTTGTTGGTGTTTTTGGTCGTTGGTGTATGGATTAGATATAAAGGATATGTAATTTTGTTTTCATGTAAATAAGTCATGAATGATTACTCATATTTTTGTAATTTTATGAGATATTTCATGCTAGTTGCCAAATGATGGTTCCCACATGTGTTAGGTGACTCACATGGGCTGCTAAGAGCTAATCATTGGAGTGTATATACCAATAGTACATACATCTAAAAGCTGTGTATTGTACGAGTACGAATACGGGTGCATACGAGTAGAATTGTTGATGAAACTGAATGAGGATGTAATTGTAAGCATTTTTGTTAAGTAGAAGTATTTTGATAAGTGTCTTGAAGTCTTTCAAAAGTGTATGAATACATATTAAAACACTACATGTATATACATTTTAACGGAGTCGTTAAGTCATCGTTAGTCGTTACATGTAAGTGTTGTTTTGAAACCTTTAGGTTAACGATCTTGTTAAATGTTGTTAACCCAATGTTTATAATATCAAATGAGATTTTAAATTATTATATTATAATGATATTATGATGTATGAATATCTCTTAATATGATATATATATACATTAAATGTCGTTACAAAGATAATCGTTACATATATGTCTCGTTTCAAAATCATTAAGTTAGTAGTCTTGTTTTTACATATGTAGTTCATTGTTAATATATTTATTGATATGTTTAATTATCATAATATCATGTTAACTATATATGTATCCATATATATGTCATCATATAGTTTTTACAAGTTTTAACGTTCGTGAATCACCGGTCAACTTGGGTGGTCAATTGTCTATATGAAACCTATTTCAATTAATCAAGTCTTAACAAGTTTGATTGCTTAACATGTTGGAAACACTTAATCATGTAAATAACAATTTCATTTAATATATATATAAACATGGAAAAGTTCGGGTCACTACAATCTCTACCTAGAGAACATATGTTGGTCAATAAATGTCTATCAAGCTAGGTCAGGTCATAGTGTATCACAATCCTAATGCTCGATATTGACATACAAAAGTTATCCAATGTTGTTTCAAAAAGTCAATTTTGACAATAGTTTAACAAAACGAGACGTACCTTATATAAGGATTCATTTACTCGGTTGGTAATATTCAAAAATCCAATTTATCAATCTCGTAAACAAGTTGTTTAAATCTTAATTGTAGATTCAAAAGCAATTTCAATTAACTTCAATCATAATTCAGTTGCTCATATCTTTTAATCCGTTCATCGAAATTATTCGATATCTAAATGAAAAGTTATTGATTTTTCGTCAGCTTTCCAAAAAAATGTATATCATATATCTTTTACCAGTAATATATGTATTTAATTCGTGGTACATCATAAACTATTTAACAAGGAAATTTGGCATACAAGCATGTATAAATATATATACTCGAGCACTAGACATGGATACACAATTATTATATAAAAGATAAAATATAAGTACTTACATATCAATATTGAGATTCAATATTGTAGAAAAGTACGTAGACGTAACGGAGATGATAACACTAGGTTTGACTTACAAATAATACCCATGAATATTACCCATAACCTCCTTGGCAATAACCCATAATTTCCTTAGCTTTATCCGGCTCATAAAACTATTTTGAAAGTGACACGCTCATGACCTCGTCGTAGTATTTTATATATAATACTAATAATAATACAAATACTACTAATAATAATAAGATTAATAATAATATTAATCTTAATAATAATAATAATAATAATAATAATAATAATAATAATAATAATAATAATAATATAATTAATAAATATAATACGGAGTAATTTTTAAAATAAAACAGAGGCATATATCTCGAGCTTTATAGGTGTGGCCTGTCCAGGACTGCCATGCGATCGCATGGCCTCCAAGACCATTTCCCATGCGATCGCATGGGATGGATTTCCAGCTCATGATCTTTTAACTTCTAGTTTGTCGACATATTTTTTAATTATTAATATAATATATTTAATTTATATAATTAATTATATATTATATTAAATTCACATGCATAGTTGACTTGTAATTTTCATTCCGATAAGTCGTACGTCGTCACTCGACTTATGTCCCGGTTCCGGTTTTTCAAACGTCCTATCGTATACTGAGAAAACTTGTACTTTACGTTTCGTGAATCGTACATTTGTCAAAATATAGTCTTAAATCATCCATAAACTATACCACTGTAGCAAAGTTACTGTAGCAACTTTATAAAACTTAAATATTTAACAAACTCTTAAAAATATTTATATTTTTGTTTTTCTTTTTATATTTTTGAATATTTAAAACGTATTTTTACAAAAGCGTATTTTTTTATATTAGTAAAAAATAAAAAAAAAAATTTATATTAGCGTTGTGCTTCCGGCTTTTAAGCTAGATGTTCCCCGGCAGCGGCGCCAAAAATACTCGATGTCAAAGCTAAGGGGTATAAAATACTATTAAATTTTACAAGGAAATACTATTAAATACGATACAATTTTACACAAGATATTTATTTATTTAGAGAATGGATATACTTAAACCTTGCTACAACACTTATAGGCAGTGTACCTAATCGTACAGTAGTGTAGTTTTTAGTAAGTCCGGTTCGTTCCATAGGGAAAATCTTTTAATCAAAGCTTAACGCTATATTAGTTTAATTTATAAAAATACAAATATATATATATAAGTAATATTATTATTATAAAGGGGGATTTTTACCGTTTAATGACCGGTTTGTCGATTTTAAAACTTTAGTCGCAGTTAAAACCAAATGTAAAATATTAAATAAATAAAAGACTTAATTTAAAGCGTAAAGTAAATAACGATAATGAAATTGCGAATAATAAAAGTGCGATAAAATAAACTTGCGATAATTAAAAAGTACGATAATTAAAAGTGCAATTAAATACAATAACAATAAATAAAAATGCGATAATTAGAAGTGCAATTAAATATAAAATAAAGGAAATTAAATATGAAATAAAAGAATTATGCTTATTTAAACTTCCGTAATCATGATGTTTGACGTGTTGATTTTAGTTTTATGCCCATGGGTTAATTGTCCTTTGTCCTGGATTATTTAATATGTCCGTCTGGTTTTTGCCCATAACAGTCCATCAGTCATAAATATAAAGTGCGAGTGTCCTCGTCAAATTATCCTTATACCCGAAGTCAAATATTCCAACTAATTGGGGACTTAAACTGTAACAAGATTTTAATACTTTGTTTAATAATTACACCAGGATGTCGACTGAGTGTAACCCAAGGTTTTAATACTTTGTTAACAATTATGCCAAGTGTCCTTGTACATAATTTCACCCCTGTTTTAATAATTCTAGTGGCTATTAATCCATTCCCGTGTCCGGTTAAATGAACGATTATTCGTACATATAAATACCCCGCCCATCGTGTCCGATTGAGTGTATATGGTTATTTATAGGGACGTCCAATTGTAAATCTTTATATTAAAATTAACAAACTATCATTTAGTTAAACAAATATAAAGCCCATTAATAGCCCATAGTCTAATTTCCACAAGTGTCGTTCTTTTGTCCAAACCCCAATTATGGTACAAAGCCCAATTACCCAATTTTAATAATTAGCCCAACATCATGATTACTTCGGATTAAATAAGCATAATAATAACTTAGCTACGAGACATTAAATTAAAAAGGTTGAACATAACTTACAATGATTAAAAATAGCGTAGCGTTACACGGGCAGAATTTCGACTTACACCCTTACAACATTCGCTAACATACCCTTATTATTAGGATTTAAAATTAAAATTAAAATTAAAATATAAATATATATATATATATATTACGTATATATTGAGAGAGAGAGAGAGAGATTAATGATATTAAAAATGATCAGAATTCGTTGGGTTTTATAGGGATTTTCGAATTTGGCTGCTCCGCAACTCACGGAATTTTTGCTCTTCAAACTCCTCAAGTCACGGAGTTTGAAATTCCAGCTCACTCCATTTTGGCTCCTTTCTTGCCGACGGATTTTTATATAAATATAATATATATATAATTTATATAATTAATTATATATTATATTATATTTATATACATAGTTAACTCGTAATTTTTAGTCTGTTGCGTCGAGCGTTGAGAGTTTACTCATGTCCCGGTTCCGGATTTTCGAACGTCCTTGCGTACAATTTAATATCTTGTACTTTGCGTTTTGAATCTTGTACTCTTGTAATTTCGAGACATTTCTTATCAATAATTGGAACCACTTTGATTGTATTTTGTACTTTTGAGCTTTTTGGACCTTTGCGTCTTTAATTCGTCGAATCTGTCTTTTGTCTTCACATTTTATTATTTAAACGAATATCACTTTTAAATAGAACAATTGCAACTAAAAGCTTGTCTTTCTTGAGGAATAATGCTATGAAATATATGTTCGTTTTTAGCATTATCAAATATTCTCACACTTGAGCGTTGCTTGTCCTCAAGCAATATAGTCTTGAAATACTAGAATCACTTCTTTATTCTTCACACTTTGTACATCAGTGATTTCTATACGGCGGTATAAACAATGGTAGTAACGATATGGTTTACAGTCCCACATGACTATAAAATTTAGATCCATTAAGGAAATTGGATCTTTATGAAAACATTTGATCTTTTGAAAATTTTAATCTAGCTTTTACCCTAGATAAGTTTTCCGGAATAACCCTTCACCGGTGTTTGCAAAATATTTTTGTGGGTTTGGTGGGTTTCAGATTTGAAAATTTTAGCTCAAAACTTGTGGTTTTGTGTCACCCACTTGCTAACCTTGTATTAGGAAAGCAACACATCCAGTATACTTGCTCCGTATATTACCTTTCGGTAAACTACCGTCCGGTTATAAAGGAAAGCGTTGAACAAGCAACTGTTAAGGCAATGTCCCCTGACATGCTTTTAATTATGGTCTATAACGTGTCGGACGCAATTACTATCCTTTGTAGGAGCAATAGTAAAGCTCACCCTTTTGATTTTTCGATCTGGCACAAGGTCCTGTCTTCGACCATGCTATGCAACCACCGTTCTTACGGTTGACACCCGATTTGGTTCAGATGACCTAATGAATTCCAGGTGAATTCCTAGGATTTTACGTTCAATGGTAATGAACGCATTGAAAATGCGTTTTCAGAAAACAAATCGGTTTATAATTTGATCAAAATATTTTCTCGTTCAAGCTCGAGTTTAGATATCATTGAATTCCATGAGTTTGAATTCTCAATCTTTAAGGTCAATCTCTAGGATTGAGTAATATCAGGCTTAAAAGCTGATTTTTGATCTTTTAAGGAGATTATCCTTTCTGGGGATCTGATTTATTAGTCTTATCAAGCTAATTTGCACGGTGCCCCCCCATTTTACGAGATAAATCCTTCTCATGGTTAGGATAAATCTGACCACTTGGCGACCCTATTTTATGCTGAGGTCCGTGGATTTTCTGCTGATTTTAGTGATGACTTTTCTAGATTTTTCGTCAACCTACAGCTGGTCTGGACGACAACTTCCTGACCTAAATCAAGAAGCGCGTTTCTTTTTCGGAAGACTTTACTTCCTTTTAATGATGGAATTGATTCATCGTGTAGATCCATCTCTTCTTTTCTTTCATCGGGTAAAACAGTTTAGTTTAGTCCAAAGCAAAAGTATTTTCAGTTATTTGTTACATAAATATGTGACATATGTTTAAAATATCTTGGTAAATTTGAAATGTCCCGTTCTTATTGATTAAAAACGTTCCATATTAATTGATTTCGTTACGAGGTTTTGACCTCTATATGAGACGTTTTTCAAAGACTGCATTCATTTTTAAAACAAACCATAATCTTTATTTCATAAATAAAGGTTTAAAAAGCTTTATGTAGATTATCAAATAATGATAATCTAAAATATCCTGTTTACACACGACCATTACATAATGGTTTACAATACAAATATGTTACACCGAAATCAGTTTCTTGAATGCAGTTTTTACACAATATCATACAAACATGGACTCCAAATTTTGTCTTTATTTTAGTATGCAACAGCGGAAGCTCTTAATAATCACCTGAGAATAAACATGCTTAAAACGTCAACAAAAATGTTGGTGAGTTATAGGTTTAACCTATATATATCAAATCATAACAATAGACCACAAGATTTCATATTTCAATACACATCCCATACATAGAGATAAAAATCATTCATATGGTGAACACCTGGTAACCGACATTAACAAGATGCATATATAAGAATATCCCCATCATTCCGGGACACCCTTCGGATATGATATAAATTTCGAAGTACTAAAGCATCCGGTACTTTGGATGGGGTTTGTTAGGCCCAATAGATCTATCTTTAGGATTCGCGTCAATTAGGGTGTCTGTTCCCTAATTCTTAGATTACCAGACTTAATAAAAAGGGGCATATTCGATTTCGATAATTCAAACATAGAATGTAGTTTCACGTACTTGTGTCTATTTTGTAAATCATTTATAAAACCTGCATGTATTCTCATCCCAAAAATATTAGATTTTAAAAGTGGGACTATAACTCACTTTCACAGATTTTTACTTCGTCGGGAAGTAAGACTTGGCCACTGGTTGATTCACGAACCTATAACAATATATACATATATATCAAAGTATGTTCAAAATATATTTACAACACTTTTAATATATTTTGATGTTTTAAGTTTATTAAGTCAGCTGTCCTCGTTAGTAACCTACAACTAGTTGTCCACAGTTAGATGTACAGAAATAAATCGATAAATATTATCTTGAATCAATCCACGACTCAGTGTATACGTATCTCAGTATTGATCACAACTCAAACTATATATATTTTGGAATCAACCTCAACCCTGTATAGCTAACTCCAACATTCACATATAGAGTGTCTATGGTTGTTCCGAAATATATATAGATGTGTCGACATGATAGGTCGAAACATTGTATACGTGTCTATGGTATCTCAAGATTACATAATATACAATACAAGTTGATTAAGTTATGGTTGGAATAGATTTGTTACCAATTTTCACGTAGCTAAAATGAGAAAAATTATCCAATCTTGTTTTACCCATAACTTCTTCATTTTATATCCGTTTTGAGTGAATCAAATTGCTATGGTTTCATATTGAACTCTATTTTATGAATCTAAACAGAAAAAGTATAGGTTTATAGTCGGAAAAATAAGTTACAAGTCATTTTTGTAAAGGTAGTCATTTCAGTCGAAAGAACGACGTCTAGATGACCATTTTAGAAAACATACTTCCACTTTGAGTTTAACCATAATTTTTGGATATAGTTTCATGTTCATAATAAAAATCATTTTCTCAGAATAACAACTTTTAAATCAAAGTTTATCATAGTTTTTAATTAACTAACCCAAAACAGCCCGCGGTGTTACTACGACGGCGTAAATCCGGTTTTACGGTGTTTTTCGTGTTTCCAGGTTTTAAATCATTAAGTTAGCATATCAAATAGATATAGAACATATGTTTAGTTGATTTTAAAATTCAAGTTAGAAGGATTAACTTTTGTTTGCGAACAAGTTTAGAATTAACTAAACTATGTTCTAGTGATTACAAGTTTAAACCTTCGAATAAGATAGCTTTATATGTATGAATCGAATGATGTTATGAACATCATTACTACCTTAAGTTCCTTGGATAAACCTACTGGAAAAGAGCAAAATGGATCTAGCTTCAATGGATCCTTGGATGGCTCGAAGTTCTTGAAGCAGAATCATGACACGAAAACAAGTTCAAGTAAGATCATCACTTGAAATAAGATTGTTATAGTTATAGAAATTGAACCAAAGTTTGAATATGATTATTACCTTGTATTAGAATGATAACCTACTGTAAGAAACAAAGATTTCTTGAGGTTGGATGATCACCTTACAAGATTGGAAATGAGCTAGCAAACTTGAAAGTATTCTTGATTTTATGAAACTAGAACTTTTGGAATTTATGAAGAACACTTAGAACTTGAAGATAGAACTTGAGAGAGATCAATTAGATGAAGAAAATTGAAGAATGAAAGTGTTTGTAGGTGTTTTTGGTCGTTGGTGTATGGATTAGATATAAAGGATATGTAATTTTGTTTTCATGTAAATAAGTCATGAATGATTACTCATATTTTTGTAATTTTATGAGATATTTCATGCTAGTTGCCAAATAATGGTTCCCACATGTGTTAGGTGACTCACATGGGCTGCTAAGAGCTGATAATTGGAGTGTATATACCAATAGTACATACATCTAAAAGCTGTGTATTGTACGAGTACGAATACGGGTGCATACGAGTAGAATTGTTGATGAAACTGAACGAGGATGTAATTGTAAGCATTTTTGTTAAGTAGAAGTATTTTGATAAGTGTATTGAAGTCTTTCAAAAGTTTATAAATACATATTAAAACACTACATGTATATACATTTTAACTGAGTCGTTAAGTCATCGTTAGTCGTTACATGTAAGTGTTGTTTTGAAACCTTTAGGTTAACGATCTTGTTAAATGTTGTTAACCCAATGTTTATAATATCAAATGAGATTTTAAATTATTATATTATCATGATATTATCATGTATGAATATCTCTTAATATGATATATATACATTAAATGTATTTACAACGATAATCGTTACATATATGTCTCGTTTAAAAATCATTAAGTTAGTAGTCTTGTTTTTACATATGTAGTTCATTGTTAATATACTTAATGATATGTTTACTTATCATAGTATCATGTTAACTATATATATATCCATATATATGTCATCATATAGTTTTTACAAGTTTTAACGTTCGTGAATCACCGGTCAACTTGGGTGATCAATTGTCTATATGAAACATATTTCAATTAATCAAGTCTTAACAAGTTTGATTGCTTAACATGTTGGAAACATTTAATCATGTAAATATCAATCTCAATTAATATATATAAACATGGAAAAGTTCGGGTCACTACAGTACCTACCCGTTAAATAAATTTCGTCCCGAAATTTTAAGCTGTTGAAGGTGTTGACGAATCTTCTAGAAATAGATGGGGGTATTTCTTCTTCATCTGATCTTCACGCTCCCAGGTGAACTCGGGTCCTCTACGAGCATTCCATCGAACCTTAACAATTGGTATCTTGTTTTGCTTAAGTCTTTTAACCTCACGATCCATTATTTCGACGGGTTCTTCGATGAATTGAAGTTTTTCGTTGATTTGGATTTCATCTAACGGAATAGTGAGATCTTCTTTAGCAAAACATTTCTTCAAATTCGAGACGTGGAAAGTATTATGTACAGCCGCGAGTTGTTGAGGTAACTCAAGTCGGTAAGCTACTGGTCCGACACGATCAATAATCTTGAATGGTCCAATATACCTTGGATTTAATTTCCCTCGTTTACCAAATCGAACAACGCCTTTCCAAGGTGCAACTTTAAGCATGACCATCTCTCCAATTTCAAATTCTATATCTTTTCTTTTAATGTCAGCGTAGCTCTTTTGTCGACTTTGGGCGGTTTTCAACCGTTGTTGAATTTGGATGATCTTCTCGGTAGTTTCTTGTATAATCTCTGGACCCGTAATCAGTCTATCCCCCACTTCACTCCAACAAATCGGAGACCTGAACTTTCTACCATAAAGTGCTTCAAACGGCGCCATCTCAATGCTTGAATGGTAGCTGTTGTTGTAGGAAAATTCTGCTAACGGTAGATGTCGATCCCAACTGTTTTCGAAATCAATAACACATGCTCGTAGCATGTCTTCAAGCGTTTGTATCGTCCTTTCGCTCTGCCCATCAGTTTGTGGATGATAGGCAGTACTCATGTCTAGACGAGTTCCTAATGCTTGCTGTAATGTCTGCCAGAATCTTGAAATAAATCTGCCATCCCTATCAGAGATAATAGAGATTGGTATTCCATGTCTGGAGATGACTTCCTTCAAATACAGTCGTGCTAACTTCTCCATCTTGTCATCTTCTCTTATTGGCAGGAAGTGTGCTGATTTGGTGAGACGATCAACTATTACCCAAATAGTATCAAAACCACTTGCAGTCCTTGGCAATTTAGTGATGAAATCCATGGTAATGTTTTCCCATTTCCATTCTGGGATTTCGGGTTATTGAAGTAGACCTGATGGTTTCTGATGCTCAGCTTTGACCTTAGAACACGTCAAACATTCTCCTACATATTTAGCAACATCGGCTTTCATACCCGGCCACCAAAAATGTTTCTTGAGATCCTTGTACATCTTCCCCGTTCCAGGATGTATTGAGTATCTGGTTTTATGAGCTTCTCTAAGTACCATTTCTCTCATATCTCCAAATTTTGGTACCCAAATCCTTTCAGCCCTATACCGGGTTCCGTCTTCCCGAATATTAAGATGCTTCTCCGATCCTTTGGGTATTTCATCCTTTAAATTTCCCTCTTTTAAAACTCCTTGTTGCGCCTCCTTTATTTGAGTAGTAATGTTATTATGAATCATTATATTCATAGATTTTACTCGAATGGGTTCTCTGTCCTTCCTGCTCAAGGCATCGGCTACCACATTTGCCTTCCCCGGGTGGTAACGAATCTCAAAGTTGTAATCATTCAATAATTCAATCCACCTACGCTGCCTCATATTCAGTTGTTTCTGATTAAATATGTGTTGAAGACTTTTGTGGTCGGTATATATAATACTTTTGACCCCATATAAGTAGTGCCTCCAAGTCTTTAATGCAAAAACAACCGCGCCTAATTCCAAATCATGCGTCGTATAATTTTGCTCGTGAATCTTCAATTGTCTAGACGCATAAGCAATCACCTTCGTTCGTTGCATTAATACACAACTGAGACCTTGCTTTGATGCATCACAATAAATCACAAAATCATCATTCCCTTCAGGCAATGACAATATAGGTGCCGTAGTTAGCTTTTTCTTCAATAATTGAAACGCTTTCTCTTGTTCATCATTCCATTCAAATTTCTTCCTTTTATGCGTTAATGCAGTCAAGGGTTTTGCTATTCTGGAAAAGTCTTGGATGAACCTTCTGTAGTAACCAGCTAGTCCTAAAAACTGGCGTATGTGTTTCAGAGTTTTCGGGGTTTCCCACTTTTCAACAGTTTCTATCTTTGCCGGATCCACCTTAATACCTTCTTTGTTCACTATGTGACCGAGGAATTGAACTTCTTCCAACCAAAATGCACACTTTGAAAACTTAGCGTACAATTCTTCCTTCCTCAATACTTCTAACACCTTTCTCAAATGTTCACCGTGTTCTTGGTCATTCTTTGAGTAAATAAGTATGTCATCAATGAAAACAATGACAAACTTGTCAAGGTATGGTCCACACACTCGGTTCATAAGGTCCAGGAACACAGCTGGTGCATTAGTTAAACCAAACGGCATGACCATAAACTTGTAATGACCGTAACGTGTTCTGAAAGCAGTCTTTGGAATATCATCTTCTTTCACCCGCATTTGATGATACCCGGAACATAAGTCAATCTTTGAATAAACAGACGAGCCTTGTAGTTGATCAAATAAGTCATCGATTCTCGGTAGTGGGTAGCGGTTCTTGATGGTAAGTTTGTTCAACTCTCGGTAGTCGATACACAACCTGAATGTACCATCTTTCTTCTTGACAAACAAAACAGGAGCTCCCCACGGTGATGTGCTTGGTCGAATGAAACCACGCTCTAAAAGTTCTTGTAATTGGCTTTGTAGTTCTTTCATCTCGCTGGGTGCGAGTCTGTAAGGAGCACGAGCTATTGGTGCAGCTCCTGGTACAAGATCTATTTGAAATTCAACGGATCGATGTGGGGGTAATCCCGGTAATTCTTTCGGAAATACATCAGGAAATTCTTTTGCGACGGGAACATCATTGATGCTCTTTTCTTCAGTTTGTACTTTCTCGACGTGTGCTAGAATAGCATAGCAACCTTTTCTTATTAGTTTTTGTGCCTTCAAATTACTAATAAGATGTAGCTTCGTGTTGCCCTTTTCTCCGTACACCATTAAGGGTTTTCCTTTTTCTCGTATAATGCGAATTGCATTTTTGTAACAAACGATCTCCGCTTTCACTTCTTTCAACCAGTCCATACCGATTATCACATCAAAACTCCCTAAATCTACTGGTATCAAATCAATCTTAAATGTTTCGCTAACCAGTTTAATTTCTCGATTCCGACATATATTATCTGCTGAAATTAATTTACCATTTGCTAATTCGAGTAAAAATTTACTATCCAAAGGCATCAATGGACAACTTAATTTAGCACAAAAATCTCTACTCATATAGCTTCTATCCGCACCCGAATCAAATAAAACGTAAGCAGATTTATTGTCAATAAGAAACGTACCCGTAACAAGCTCCGGGTCTTCCTGTGCCTCTGCCGCATTAATATTGAAAACTCTTCCACGGCCTTGTCCATTCGTGTTCTCCTGGTTCGGGCAATTTCTAATAATGTGGCCCGGTTTTCCACATTTATAACAAACTACATTGGCATAACTTGCTCCGACACTACTTGCTCCGCCATTACTCGTTCCGACACCATTTGTCCCTTTCGTTCTATTAACCCCTGGTCCGTAGACCTCACACTTCGCCGCGCTATGACCATTTCTTTTACACTTGTTGCAAAATTTGGTGCAGAACCCCGAGTGATTCTTTTCACACCTTTGGCATAGCTGCTTCTGATTGTTGTTGTTGTTGTTGCGGTTATTATTGTTGTTGGGATGATTGTTGTAGTTGCTGTTGTTGTTGTTGTTGTTGTTGGGCCGTTTGTTGTAGTTGCGATTGATGTTGCGATTGTTGGGATAATTGTTGTGATTATTGTTGTAATTGCTGTTGTTATTGTATTGGTGATTCTTATCACCGTTTTCCTCCCACTTTCTTTTGACTTGCTTCACATTGGCCTCTTCAGCAGTCTGTTCTTTAATTCTTTCTTCAATTTGGTTCACGAGTTTGTGAGCCATTCTACATGCCTGTTGTATGGAGGCGGGCTCGTGTGAACTTATATCTTCTTGGATTCTTTCCGGTAATCCTTTCACAAACGCGTCGATCTTCTCTTCCTCATCTTCGAATGCTCCCGGACACAATAGGCACAATTCTGTGAATCGTCTTTTGTACGTGGTAATATCAAATCCTTGGGTTCGTAACCCTCTAAGTTCTGTCTTGAGCTTATTGACCTCGGTTCTGGGACGGTACTTCTCGTTCATCAAGTGCTTGAATGCTGACCACGGTAGTGCGTATGCATCGTCTTGTCCCACTTGCTCTAGATAGGTATTCCACCATGTTAACGCAGAACCTGTGAAGGTATGCGTAGCGTACTTCACTTTATCCTCTTCAGTACACTTACTTATGGCAAACACCGATTCGACCTTCTCGGTCCACCGTTTCAATCCGATCGGTCCTTCGGTTCCATCAAATTCCAAAGGTTTGCAGGCAGTGAATTCTTTGTAGGTGCATCCTACACGATTTCCTGTACTGCTAGATCCAAGGTTATTGTTGGTATGTAGCGCAGCCTGTACTGCGGCTATGTTTGAAGCTAGAAAAGTACGGAATTCCTCTTCATTCATATTCACAGTGTGTCGAGTAGTCGGTGCCATTTCCTTCAAAATAGTCAAATGGAACAAGTTAATCATACAGAATATTAAGAGTAGTTAATAGTATTTCGTTGCATAATATGAACTCATTTATAAAAGCTTTTTCTTCATATTAGCGTTTTATAAGTTTAAATTCGGGTAGTACCTACCCGTTAAGTTCATACTTAGTAGCTAATATACAATTCAACTACTACAATTCTATATGAAAAACTGATTATAATAATATTTCGCGTTCAAACTTTTATACAATATTTTACAAACTTACAATACCGCTTATTTTACATAAAGCATGAAATATAGCACACAATAACTTTGATACAAGATAGTTGTGAAGATAATTCTAGCTAGTACACAAGTCGTTCAGCAAAGGCAATAAAGACACGTAATTCATACGTCCAGAAACAAGTCATGCATTCTGGTTTTACTAGGACTACTTCCCATCCTTGGTCTTGTGGAACATAACCGTTATGGCCGTTGATAAGACAGCGTGTTGTAACGTCGTCAAAGGGACGAGGGTTACGTAATGTCCAACAGTCCCGTAACAATCTAAAAACCTCATTTCTTACCCCAATTACCGACTCCGTCACTTGTGGGAACGTTTTGTTTAATAGTTGTAGCCCGATGTTCTTGTTCTCACTTTGGTGAGAAGCGAACATTACTAATCCGTAAGCATAACATGCTTCTTTATGTTGCATGTTAGCCGCTTTTTCTAAATCACGAAGTCCAATATTCGGATATATTGAGTCAAAATAATTTCTTAACCCGTTGCGTAAAATAGCATTTGGGTTCCCCGCAATATATGCGTCAAAGTAAACACATCGTAACTTAAGGGTTTCCCAATGTGATATCCCCCATCTTTCAAATGAAAGTCTCTTATAAACCAAGACATTCTTGGAACGTTCTTCGAATGTCTTACAAACTGATCTTGCCTTAAATAGTTGTGCCGAAGAATTCTGACCGACTTTAGACAAGATTTCTTCAATCATGTCTCCGGGTAGGTCTCTTAAAATATTGGGTTGTCTATCCATTTTGTGTTTTTATACTGTAAAATAGACAAGAGTTAGATTCATAAAAAAAAAAATACTTATTAATACAAGCAATTTTTACATATATCATAAAGCAAAAGCACACTATATTACATATATTACACCACACGAATACAACTATCTTATTCCGACTCGCTTGTTTCTTCTTCTTCGGTTTTGGTTCGTTTTGCCAAGTTTCTAGGGATATATGATGTTCCCCTAATACGAGCCGTCGTGATCCACATTGGTTTAGAAAAACCTGGTGGTTTAGAGGTTCCCGGGTCATTGTTACAACTTAAGGACTTCGGGGGTTGACGATACATATAAAGTTCATCGGGGTTGGAATTAGATTTCTCTATTTTTATGCCCTTTCCCTTATTATTTTCTTTTGCCTTTTTAAATTCAGTTGGGGTAATTTCTATAACATCATCGGAATTCTCGTCGGAATCCGATTCATCGGAGAATTGGTAATCCTCCCAATATTTTGCTTCCTTGGTGGAAACACCATTGACCATAATTAACCTTGGTCGGTTGGTTGAGGATTTTCTTTTACTTAACCGTTTTATTATTTCCCCCACCGGTTCTATTTCTTCATCCGGTTCCGATTCTTCTTCCGGTTCCGATTCTTCTTCCGGTTCCTCTTCGGGAACTTGTGAATCAGTCCATGAATCATTCCAATTTACATTTGACTCTTCATTATTATTAGGTGAGTCAATGGGACTTGTTCTAGAGGTAGACATCTATCACATAATATCAAACGCGTTAAGAGATTAATATATCACATAATATTCACATGTTAAAAATATATAGTTTCCAACAAAATTTGTTAAGCAATCATTTTTCAAGTAAACACGGTCGAAGTCCAGACTCACTAATGCATCCTAACAAACTCGATAAGACACACTAATGTAAAATTCTGGTTCTCTAAGACCAACGCTCGGATACCAACTGAAATGTCCCGTTCTTATTGATTAAAAACGTTCCATATTAATTGATTTCGTTGCGAGGTTTTGACCTCTATATGAGACGTTTTTCAAAGACTGCATTCATTTTTAAAACAAACCATAATCTTTATTTCATAAATAAAGGTTTAAAAAGCTTTATGTAGATTATCAAATAATGATAATCTAAAATATCCTGTTTACACACGACCATTACATAATGGTTTACAATACAAATATGTTACACCGAAATCAGTTTCTTGAATGCAGTTTTTACACAATATCATAAAAACATGGACTCCAAATTTTGTCTTTATTTTAGTATGCAACAGCGGAAGCTCTTAATAATCACCTGAGAATAAACATGCTTAAAACGTCAACAAAAATGTTGGTGAGTTATAGGTTTAACCTATATATATCAAATCATAACAATAGACCACAAGATTTCATATTTCAATACACATCCCATACATAGAGATAAAAATCATTCATATGGTGAACACCTGGTAACCGACATTAACAAGATGCATATATAAGAATATCCCCATCATTCCGGGACACCCTTCGGATATGATATAAATTTCGAAGTACTAAAGCATCCGGTACTTTGGATGGGGTTTGTTAGGCCCAATAGATCTATCTTTAGGATTCGCGTCAATTAGGGTGTCTGTTCCCTAATTCTTAGATTACCAGACTTAATAAAAAGGGGCATATTCCATTTCGATAATTCAAACATAGAATGTAGTTTCACGTACTTGTGTCTATTTTGTAAATCATTTATAAAACCTGCATGTATTCTCATCCCAAAAATATTAGATTTTAAAAGTGGGACTATAACTCACTTTCACAGATTTTTACTTCGTCGGGAAGTAAGACTTGGCCACTGGTTGATTCACGAACCTATAACAATATATACATATATATCAAAGTATGTTCAAAATATATTTACAACACTTTTAATATATTTTGTTGTTTTAAGTTTATTAAGTCAGCTTTCCTCGTTAGTAACCTACAACTAGTTGTCCACAGTTAGATGTACAGAAATAAATCGATAAATATTATCTTGAATTAATCCACGACCCAGTGTATACGTATCTCAGCATTGATCACAACTCAAACTATATATATTTTGGAATCAACCTCAACCCTGTATAGCTAACTCCAACATTCACATATAGAGTGTCTATGGTTGTTCCGAAATATATATAGATGTGTCGACATGATAGGTCGAAACATTGTATACGTGTCTATGGTATCTCAAGATTACATAATATACAATACAAGTTGATTAAGTTATGGTTGGAATAGATTTGTTACCAATTTTCACGTAGCTAAAATGAGAAAAATTATCCAATCTTGTTTTACCCATAATTTCTTCATTTTAAATCCGTTTTGAGTGAATCAAATTGCTATGGTTTCATATTGAACTCTATTTTATGAATCTAAACAGAAAAAGTATAGGTTTATATTCGGAAAAATAAGTTACAAGTCGTTTTTGTAAAGGTAGTCATTTCAGTCGAAAGAACGACGTCTAGATGACCATTTTAGAAAACATACTTCCACTTTGAGTTTAACCATAATTTTTGGATATAGTTTCATGTTCATAATAAAAATCATTTTCTCAGAATAACAACTTTTAAATCAAAGTTTATCATAGTTTTTAATTAACTAACCCAAAACAGCCCGCGGTGTTACTACGACGGCGTAAATCCGGTTTTACGGTGTTTTTCGTGTTTCCAGGTTTTAAATCATTAAGTTAGCATATCAAATAGATATAGAACATGTGTTTAGTTGATTTTAAAATTCAAGTTAGAAGGATTAACTTTTGTTTGCGAACAAGTTTAGAATTAACTAAACTATGTTCTAGTGATTACAAGTTTAAACCTTCGAATAAGATAGCTTTATATGTATGAATCGAATGATGTTATGAAAATCATTACTACCTTAAGTTCCTTGGATAAACCTACTGGAAAAGAGCAAAATGGATCTAGCTTCAATGGATCCTTGGATGGCTCGAAGTTCTTGAAGCAGAATCATGACACGAAAACAAGTTCAAGTAAGATCATCACTTGAAATAAGATTGTTATAGTTATAGAAATTGAACCAAAGTTTGAATATGATTATTACCTTGTATTAGAATGATAACCTACTGTAAGAAACAAAGATTTCTTGAGGTTGGATGATCACCTTACAAGATTGGAAATGAGCTAGCAAACTTGAAAGTATTCTTGATTTTATGAAACTAGAACTTTTGGAATTTATGAAGAACACTTAGAAATTGAAGATAGAACTTGAGAGAGATCAATTAGATGAACCAAATTGAAGAATTAAAGTGTTTGTAGGTGTTTTTGGTCGTTGGTGTATGGATTAGATATAAAGGATATGTAATTTTGTTTTCATGTAAATAAGTCATGAATGATTACTCATATTTTTGTAATTTTATGAGATATTTCATGCTAGTTGCCAAATGATGGTTCCTACATGTGTTAGGTGACTCACATGGGCTGCTAAGAGCTGATCATTGGAGTGTATATACCAATAGTACATACATCTAAAAGCTGTGTATTGTACGAGTACGAATACGGGTGCATACGAGTAGAATTGTTGATGAAACTGAACGAGGATGTAATTGTAAGCATTTTTGTTAAGTAGAAGTATTTTGATAAGTGTATTGAAGTCTTTCAAAAGTGTATAAATACATATTAAAACACTACATGTATATACATTTTAACTGAGTCTTTAAGTCATCGTTAGTCGTTACATGTAAGTGTTGTTTTGAAACCTTTAGGTTAACGATCTTGTTAAATGTTGTTAACCCAATGTTTATAATATCAAATGAGATTTTAAATTATTATATTATCATGATAGTATCATGTATGAATATCTCTTAATATGATATATATACATTAAATGTCTTTACAACGATAATCGTTACATATATGTCTCGTTTAAAAATCATTAAGTTAGTAGTCTTGTTTTTACATATGTAGTTCATTGTTAATATACTTAATGATATGTTTACTTATCATAGTATCATGTTAACTATATATATATATCCATATATATGTCATCATATAGTTTTTACAAGTTTTAACGTTCGTGAATCACCGGTCAACTTGGGTGGTCAATTGTCTATATGAAACATATTTCAATTAATCAAGTCTTAACAAGTTTGATTGCTTAACATGTTGGAAACATTTAATCATGTAAATATCAATCTCAATTAATATATATAAACATGGAAAAGTTCGGGTCACTACAAAATTTTCCCACACTTGGCTTTTATTTTCCTTTTTATTGTCCTCTATTCCATTTTAAATGAATTTTAACATTTTGGTTTGTTTCTCAATTTATGTCCTTTCCTAGGTAACAATAATTTCGATGTTAAAACCTAGTTTTATCATTCATAAATATGTATAAACATGATTTTGAGTTCATTTAATTGAAAATTTTGAAAAATTTTACTAGAATTGGGTAGTCAGTATATAAGACTAGGGCTGTTCTTTATTATCAGAGAGCACTAGATTCTAATACAACTACTGCTTTACTAGTATTTTTAATGGTAACCAAGTGTTTAAGATAAAAATCCGAAAGAATTTAACCCCTTCCCACACTTAAGATCTTGCAATGCCCTCATTTGCAAGAAATCAGTAACAATTTAAATTATTGAGGGTGATTTGTGTGAAAATGATTAAATTTTACCAAAGTTTCCAAACATATTGGCGTTTGTTTGCTGAATGATAAATGGTGCATATCATTTGTTCATTCCATCTTGTTGTTATATCACATTTATTTTGCATCTTGTCGTCAAAATTAGTTGCTTTTGCTGAACTTAATGCCAGTCTTTGAAAATGCGTTGTTTTACCCTGTTGTGTACATAAGATAAACTGCAAACATATATACATATTTTTGAAGTTTGGTATATTACCCCACATTCAAAAATTATTAAAATCTAATAATAAAAGTTAGAAAATTTTAAAAACTATTACAATATTAACATAAGTATTAAATGTATCAAGATTACAAATAATAAAATAAATAAAACTAAGTAAACTAGGGATGATACTGATACCAGTAGGGGTTCCATGCATAACCATATGTGTTATAAAATGCTTCGGCTGGGTTATACGTAGGATACGGTGGTTGGATCTCTATAGACCAGGGAGGAAATACGGGAGATGGAGTAGGAATATAGTTTCTACCTATTTGTTGGCAATAAGCTATGATTTGGTTTTGATGAACTTGCTAATCTTCAAATGCTCGATGTTTTGCATTTTCGTACTCTTGTGAAGCTATAAACCTTTGCATTTCTGTCATTTCATTTCTCCCTCCCACATTACCTTGCTATTGGTTTCTCTCAACCTGTGGATGTCTACCATGGTATTGTACTGCGGCGTTATTTCGCCTCTTCAAAACCTTTGCACCATGATATACATTTAAACCTATTGTATCGCGGGGTTCTGGTTCTTCGATTAATAATCCCCCCCGACTTATATCCACACCGAGATATTCAGCAATCAAAGTAATAAATATACCACCTCCTATTATGCTATGCGGTCTCATCCCCCTAACCATTGCTGATAAATAATAACTCACACAATAAGGTATACTTACAGCACTTTGTGGGTCTCGAATACACATGTGGTAAAACAAATCCTGTTCATTTACCTTTTCCTTATTCTTACCTCGTTGTGTAATCGAATTGGCTAAAAACCTATGAATTACTCTTAACTCTGCTCTATCTATATCCAAATAAGAGTAATTTCCCCCTTTAAATCGGTGATGGCTAGTCATTTGACTCCATACACCATGCGTATCAAAATTTTCATCAATTTTCCTACCATTTAATATCAACCCTCTACAATCGACAGATGCTAACTCCTCAGGCGTATATATACGTAAAGCCTGAGCCATGTCTAGTAAAGACATGTGGTGCATCGAACCTCCTAACAAAAATCTAATAAAAGATCGATCGGTTAAACTAACTACCTGATCATTTATTTCTATACTACACAATAATTCTTCACACCATACTTTATATACAGGTCTACGCATGTTGAATAAATGTACCCAATCGTTAAAAGTAGAATTACCATACCTCTGTGTAAGTAATTCCCTAATTGGCCCGGCCAATTCTACAGCTTCTAATGGTTCCCATTCTATTACCCTAGGTACTTCAACAGCTTTAGAATGAAGAGTATGCAAGCCCCTTTGGTATTTTGGATAATCTATCCAACGTCTGTCAAATCTCAAGTTCGGGGGCAAATCTTCCAAGTGCATATATGAAAATGTCATAACTGGATGAGGTATATCTTGTTTATAATAGCTATCAACATCCTGTTGTTCCGCATTCTCAGGAGGAGCATTGCGAGCTTGGGATGAAGATTCACCCCTTTCAGTCTGCAAAACACATCAAACACAATTTTTGTGCATCCAAATATGCATTAGTGTCAGCAAAATCATCAATCAAAATAATTACAATGACATGTTCAATTTATATCAAACTTAAGCTCATTTTCATATTTTCATCAAATCTACACTTTTTCAAATAAGCATATACGAAAATGTTCGCCAAGTTCATAAGCATTTAACTCAAATAACATGTCAAAATAATCATCACTAGCAATTAAACAAGTTTCAAATGACATTATCTCTTAAAAATCAAGTTCATGAATTTTAGGCTCAAAGTTTGGATCATTTAACTACCTAAATATGTTACACTACTTAATTTAGCAACAATTCATGACAAAAATCGGCCATAACCTGTTTATATCAAAAAGCCCCAAATTGCTCAAGAACACAAATCCTAGATTACTCAAAATTTGAAGTTTAAGGCTTCTAATCATGTTAAATAGCATCAATCTAGGTTATACAAGCATAATACATAAACAATTTAAGCATAATTACACTAAAAAGCATCAAAATCGAATTGGGTATAAAATTGCTCAAGAACACTAATTTTTGGATTAAATGGTGTTTAGGTGTAGAAATTTACCGTTTTTCTTGAGTAATTCCTTGATAGCATCCTTCTCAACATGATTTTAGTAAAAAATGTGATGAAAAATGGTGAAAAATTGTGAATTTCGGAGGTTTTTGTGTGTGTTTTTCGTGTGTATTTTCGCAGTAATTTTTTTTATAAATGGTGAAATTTACTGATCTGTTCTGGCCGTTTTATTATTATTATTTTTTTATAAGCCTTAACTTATAAAACAAATATAAAATTAATTTAAAATTTTGTTTTCCTTTGTTTAAGGATGAGGTCGTTTCGGATCGATGTCCTAGTCCGTCTCTCGACAAAATTTTAAAATTTGTCTTTTTCAAGCGATTGTTTTAAAAGCTTAGATTTTTGGTTTTTTTTAATATTTTTGGCATACTTTAATTCAATAAGATTAAAAATAATGATAATAAAAGTTCTCGTCCCTCCCTCGGGTAAAGCAATTTCAGTTCAAAGACCTAGTCTTCAACTTACGACGAATTTTAAAAATCATATTTTTAACTTAGCGACATAAAGTAAATTTTTGTTTTTAAATTCACACAACTTAAATTTAAAAATGCATAAAATTAAAAATTTACACCAAACTTAATTAAAAATGCATAATATTAAAAATTCACACCAAACTTATATTATATTTTTGTTTTTATACATACAAACTTATATTAAAAATATTAATTTTTCAAATATTGACAAACTTAAATATATTGATTTTACAGAGTTCACAATATTAATTTAAGATTTATATATTAATTTTAAAAACATGGTAAAAATAAAATTAAAAATCTTTTTGGTCTTTTATCCCACTTTAATCAATCAAATATTATCAAAAATATGCGCCCCTCTTTTCGGTAAAGTAATTTTGGTTCCATGACCTAATTTAACTCATGACGAATTTTTAAAATATTTTGGGTTGATTGATTAAAGATATTTATACCTTAAGAATAAACGTTAAATTTCGCAGTGATGTAATAAAGTTTTGAATGATATCAATAATTTCGGTCGCCAAACCTAATTTTATTCAATACCAATTTAATACTTTATAGCGAACAAATTAGCGTTTATTATCAAAAGGTTAAAAATAAAAAAATTAAAAAATAAAAACTGTACAGACTTACCTGTGAGATAGTATTCTTAGTTATATGATCTATCCCATTCATAAGATAGTCGGTTTAATTGGTTTTCCATGGCTACATAGGCGTAACCTCGAGCATTCAGTGTTTTTTCTTCTAAACATATGAACGGTCTGTCTCTGCATAAAGTAACAAATTCGGTGTTTGAATAGGTTTGATTATTTGAACATTTACCTCCATGTGACCATTTTCTGCATTTGTGACATCTTTCTAGGTTTCGTGCTCTTCTTTTCGCTGCGGATTTTGATTTTTCTTTACCAAATTGTAACTTATTATCTTCGCATCTGGATTCTTTTCTTGCTCCGTCCAATCTTTCTCTGATTACTGATACTATTTCACTCGAAAGTGTGTCATTATTACGTTTAGTGATCAAAGCGTGTAGCATTAGACCATGGTTTAGTTCGCAGGAAGTCTTCATTTCGTAAAAACCTAAAAAAAATAAAAATTCAGAATGGGGGGAGAAGACTAGTTCTTTAGGGTCTGCTAGGGAAAGACCATTCGGGTTCCATTTTCGAGAACTACACGAAAACAGACAATCTAACTCTAACAGAAATACATAATATCCTTTAAAGACTTGATTCTCCCCACACTTAGTTAGCTGTGGTATCGAAATTGTGATTAACTTCATTGTCAACTTCCATTGGACTATCTATGTACTGTTTAACTCTGTGACCATTAACCTTAAATTCAATCCCATTTGAATTTATTAATTCTATCGTTCCGTATGGGAAAACTCTTTTGACTATGAATGGTCCAGACCATCTTGATTTTAATTTTCCAGGAAATAGCTTGAATCGTGAATTGAAAAGAAGAACTCTGTCTCCTTCTTTAAATTCTTTTAAACTTCTGATTCTTTTATCATGCCATTTCTTCATTCTTTCCTTATAGATTAACGAATTTTCGTATGCTTCATATCTTAATTCTTCTAATTCGTTTAGTTGACTTAATCGTAGACGTCCGGCTTCATGTAAATCAAGATTACATGTCTTCAAAGGCCAAAATGCTTTGTGTTCAATTTCTACTGGAAGATGACATGCTTTTCCGTAGACGAGTTTAAAAGGTGTGGTTCCAATTGGAGTTTTGTAGGCTGTTCTAAAAGCCCAGAGTGCATCCTCCAATTTAATGGACCATTCCTTCGGATTTGATCCTACGGTTTTTTCTAGAATACGTTTTAAAGCTCGGTTGGTATTTTCAACTTCTCCACTTGTTTGTGGATGATATGCGGTGGAGATTTTATGAGTTACTCCATATCTTTTGAGAACTTTCTCAAGTTGATTATTACAAAAATGAGTTCCCCGATCACTTATTAAAGCTTTCGGTGTTCCAAACCTTGCAAAAAGACATTTTAAAAAGTTGACTACAACTCGTGCATCGTTAGTTGGGAGAGCTTGTGCTTCCGCCCATTTAGATACATAATCAATGGCTACGAGAATATAAAGATTATTATGAGATTTTGGAAATGGACCCATAAAGTCAATACCCCAAATGTCAAATACTTCGCATACTTGAATGACATTTTGTGGCATTTCATCACGTTGACTTATTTTTCCGGCCCTTTGACAAGCATCACAGGATTTGCAAAGAAGGTGTGCGTCTTTGTAAATTGTAGGCCAATAGAATCCAGCATCATAAACTTTTCTTGCTGTTAGTTGAGGCCCATAATGCCCTCCTGTTGGTCTTGTGTGACAATGGTTTAAAATTTTACTAGCTTCATCTCCGAATACACATCGGCGTATTATTCCATCGGGACAGCTTTTAAACAGATGTGGATCTTCCCAAAAATAGTGTTTTATATCACTGAAGAATTTCTTTCGTTTTTGGTACGATAATCCATTTTCAAGGAATCCACATACTAAGTAGTTTGCATAGTCTGCAAACCATGGTATTTCATTATAATCTATCTTCAATAGATATTCATCAGGAAAGTTGTCTTGTATGGCCGATTCATTTATAACTTCTAATTCAGGATTTTCAAGACGAGAAAGATGATCAGCGGCGAGATTTTCTGCTCCTCTTTTATCTCGTATTTCAATATCAAACTCTTGTAAGAGTAAGATCCAACGGATTAATCTTGGTTTGGCATCTTGTTTCGAAAATAGGTATCTAAGAGCAGAATGGTCGGTATAGACCACCGTTTTTGCTAGAACGAGATATGAACGAAATTTGTAAAAAGCAAAGACAATAGCAAGGAGTTCTTTTTCAGTAGTTGTATAATTTGTTTGTGCTCCTTGTAACGTCTTACTAGCATAATATATAGGTTGAAATCGTTTTTCAATCCTTTGTCCTAAGACGGCTCCCATTGCAAAATCACTTGCATCGCACATTAGTTCAAACGGTAGATTCCAATTTGGTGTTATCATAATCGGCGCATTAGTGAGTTTCTCTTTAAGAATATTAAAAGATTTGATACATTCATCTGAAAAGATGAATGGAGCATCCTTTTCTAGGAGTTTATTCATAGGAGTGGCAATTTTAGAAAAATCTTTTATGAAACGTCGGTAAAAACCGGCATGCCCTAGAAAACTCCTAACTCCTCTAACATTGGTGGGATGTGGAAGTTTAGCAATTACATCTACTTTATCTCTATCCACTTCAATTCCTTCTTTTAAAATTTTATGTCCAAGAACGATGCCTTCTTTAACCATGAAATGGCATTTCTCCCAATTAAGTACTAGATTTGATTGTTCGCATCTAATAAGCATTCGTTCAAGATTAGCTAGACATGATTCAAATGTATCACCGAAGACTGAAAAGTCATCCATGAAAACTTCCATGCATTCTTCTATCATGTCGTGAAAAATCGCCATCATGCACCTTTGAAAGGTTGCAGGGGCGTTGCAAAGTCCAAATGGCATGCGTTTGTAAGCAAAAGTACCATAAGGGCACGTGAACGTGGTTTTCTCTTGACCTTCGGGTGCTATTGGAATTTGAAAATATCCGGAAAATCCATCAAGAAAACAATAGTAACTATTTCCGGCTAGCCTTTCCAACATTTGATCAATGAAAGGTAAGGGAAAGTGATCTTTTCTGGTGGCGTCATTTAATTTTCTATAATCAATACATACACGCCATCCTGTTAAAGTCCTAGTAGGAATAAGCTCATTTTTTTCATTTGTAATGACAGTCGTGCCACCCTTCTTAGGCACGCATTGAACTGGGCTTACCCATGGACTATCAGAGATTGGATAAATTAAACCTGCATCTAGCAGTTTAATTATTTCTTTTTTAACAACATCTTGCATATTCGGATTTAGTCTTCGTTGGCGTTGCACATACGTTTTATGACCTTCTTCCATAAGGATTTTATGTGTGCAATATGAAGGACTTATTCCTTTAATATCATGAATCTTCCATGCAATGGCTGGTTTATGAGCTTTCAACACAGAAATGAGTTGTGATTTCTCATTTTCAGTAAGAGAAGACGATATTATTACAGGTAATTCAGATTTACCATGTAAATAAGCGTATTCCAAATGGTTTGGAAGTGGCTTTAACTCTAATGTCAGTGGTTCTTCTATCGATGATTTATATCGATATTTGTCTTCTTCTTTTAGCATTTGAATTTCTTCTGTTGTTGGTTCATATCCATTAGCTATTAGTGTAGCTAACATTTCAGCTTCATCAATTGGTTCATTACCTTCTCCTAAAGAACATTCTCCTATTCCTTGTAATTCTGGAAATTCTTCTAATAATTCTGCATGTGAATCTATAGTTTGAATATAATAACATGTATCATCTGCAGATTGCGGTTGTTGCATTGCTCTATCAACTGAAAAGGTAACACTCTCGTCCTCTATACTTAGGGTCAGTTTCTTATCAAACACGTCTATCAATGCTTTAGCCGTGTTTAAGAATGGTCTTCCTAATATGAGAGGAACTTGAGAATCTTCTTCCATGTCCAGAACAACAAAACCTACTGGAAATACTAAAGTACCAACTTTAACTAGCATATTCTCCATTATCCCTCTAGGATATTTTATTGATCGATCGGCTAGTTGTATGCTTATTCTTGTTGGTTTCAATTCTCCAAGGTCTAGTTTAATGTATAGTGAATACGGCATTAAATTTATTCTAGCACCTAAGTCTGCCAATGCTTCTATTGAACTAAGACTACCCAGAAAATATGGAATTGTGAAACTTCCTGGATCAGATAGTTTTTCTGGTATCTTATTCAACAGCACTGCTGAACAATTAGCATTCATAGTAACAGCCGAGAGTTCTTCCATTTTCTTTCTATTCGTGATCAGATCTTTCAAGAATTTAGCATATCTAGGCATTCCTGAAATCACATCAATGAAAGGAAGATTTACATTTATCTGTTTAAACATATCCAAGAATTTGGATTGCTCGGCTTCAAGTTTCTCTTTCTTCATTTTACTCGGGTAAGGAAGTGGTGGTTGGTATGGTTTAACATAAGGTTTAGCCTTAACTGTGTTATCTTCATTAACCTTTTCAACTACCGGTTCTTTTTCCTTATCTTGATCAGGTTGTGGTTCTTTTGGAATAGGAATAGCTTCTTCAGAATTTACAGGTATTTCAGGTGTTTTAAGTGTTGTACCACTTCTTGTGGTGATAGCTTTAGCTGTTTCATTCCGGGGGTTAGCATTTGTATCACTAGGTAAACTTCCCGGTTTTCTTTCACCTATTAACCTTGCTAGGTTACTTACTTCTTGTTCCAAATTTTAAATAGAAGCTTGTTGATTTCTAAATGCTGGAGCATTTTATTCATTAGTTTGTTTCTGAGATGTGAAAAACTGCGTTTGAGTTTCAACTAGCTTCGTCATCATATCTTCTAAATTCGGCTTTTTATCATCGGTTTGTGGTGGTTTGTTTTGAAAATTAGGTCTTTGCTGGTTGTAAGTATTGTTAGATACTTGTTGATTGCTAGGACCTTGTTGGTTGTTGTATGGAATATTTCGGTTATAATTCTGATTTTGATTGTAAATCGGTCTTGGCGGTTGATAATTATTCTGATAATTATTTTCAGGCCTTTGGTTTATGTATGAAATATTCTCTCTTTGTTCCATTGTTAATTCAATACTGAGACAATCTTTTGTCAAATGTGGTCCTCCACACTGCTCACAACTAATTCGTATTGAGTGAATATCCTTAGCCATCTTTTCCATTCATCTCTCGACAGCATCTATCTTTGCGGAAATGGAATCTAAGTCATGGATAGAATCGGCTCTAGCTGCTTTAGATGATCTAACGATATCTTTTTCTTGGTGCCACTCATGTGAGTGGGAAGCAGTGTTATCAATAATTTTATAAGCATCAGTTTCGGTTTTCTTCATAATAGAACCACCAGCTGCTATATCTATGTCTTTTCTTGTAGTGATGTCGCATCCTTGGTAGAATATTTGTACTATTTGACAGGTGTCTAAACCATGTTGCGGACATCCTCTTAATAACTTTTCAAATCTTGTCCACGCCTCATATAGAGTTTCATTCGGTTTCTGTGTGAACGTAACAATTTCTCCTTGAAGTCTTACGGCTTTAGATGCCGGAAAGAATTGTTTAAGAAATTTTTCAACTAAAACGTCCCATGTATCAATCGCCCCTTCCGGTAACGATTCCAACCAATCTTTGGCTTCTCCCTTTAAAGTCCAGGGAAATAACATGAGATATATCTGTTCATCCTCCACTTCTCGGATTTTAAATAGAGTGCAGATCCTATTAAAGGTACGAAGATGTTCATTTGGATCTTCCTTCGGCGCACCACTAAATTGGCATTGATTAGTCACCATGTGTAGAATTTGTCCTTTGATTTCATAATCTGGCGCATTAATGTCTGGATGAGTAATTGCGTGACCTTGGCTAGTACGTTTAGCTCTCATTCGGTCTTCCATACTTAAAGGTTCTAGATTCTCCATAATTGCTGTGACGATCGCTCCAAATCCATATGGACGAACACGTCATTCATTGATTTCATTGCGAGGTATTTGACCTCTATATGATACGTTTTATAAACATTGCATTCTTTTGAAAAGGCATACCATAAATGAATATTTAAATCAAAGGTTTTCGACATCTGATGATTTCTACATATAGACAATCACCATAAATAATAGTTTACAATAGTACTTCCGTTGACAATACAGTCAAAATAAGATACATGGTAATGGTTTGGTGAATGCAAGTTTCTTGTATATAGCATGTATGACTCCAAGCACATAACTTGTATCACGTATGAGCAAACAGCGGAAGACTTCTAGAAACCTGAGAATAAACATGCTTCAAGTGTCAACACAAAGGTTGGTGAGTTCATAGTTTTAATATTACACATAATTCGTATATCAATGTGGATTACAAAAGTTCAGTTGTTTCATTCAAAACGTTTATCATTATGTTTTAAATAAAAGGTGGACCACAAGATTTCAGTTGTTTCATCCGAAACGTTTATCAATCGGTTCTACAAAGTTGAGCACCCTGGTAACTAAACTTTAACGTTTATATAATTTGTACCCTTTGTATAATCATCTTAATAATACACGCAAACCAACGTGTACGCTTCTCAAATAGCATACGTCCGTTAAAAGGCTAGTGCTCTAGCTCGGACGGGGATATCAAGCCCTATGGATCCATATACTACTACTCGCGCCCACCAGTTCTTATAACCGGTAGTTACTAGTTACCAAAGCTAAGGGATTTTTGGTTCAAACTCAGTATAGAATTTAGTATGTACTTGTGTCCATTGTTTAAAATAAAGTGCATATATTCTCAGCCCAAAAATATATATTGCAAAAGCATTTAAAAAGGGAGCAAATGAAACTCACGCATATAAATATTGTATATCGGTTAATAAAGCATTTGCATATATTCTCAGCCCAAAAATGTAGAGAGTAAAAGGGATCTTATGAAACTCACACAAAATCAGTTTTAGTATTTGTATCCATTTAGTAAAACAGTTTATAAAACTGCGCATGTATTCTCAGCCCAAAAATATAATTTGAAAAAGGGATCAAATGAACTCACACATATAAATATTGTATATCGGTTAATAAAGCATTTGCATGTATTCTCAGCCCAAAAATGTAGAGAGTAAAAGGGATCTTATGAAACTCACACAAAATCAGTTTTAGTATTTGTATCCATTTAGTAAAACAGTTTATAAAACTGCGCATGTATTCTCAGCCCAAAAATATAATTTGAAAAAGGGATCAAATGAACTCACTGTTTAATATTGATATACAATATTGCAGAAAAGCACGTAGACGCATCGGAGATGATAAACACGAGGTTTGATTCACAAAAAAATACCCCCGAACATTACCCATAACCTCCTTGGCAATAACCCATAATTTCCTTAGCTCTAGCTTGCTCGAAAACTCATTTTGAAAATTACTTGGACAGCACTCCGTCGTAATATTTGATGTACATTATTATTTTTGTATCGCAAAAATAATAACACTAATAATAAAAAAATAATAATAAGATTAATAATAATCTTATTAATAATAATAATAATAATAATAATAATAATAATAATAATAATAATAATAATAATAATAATAATAATAAATAATAAATAATATTACGGAGTATATATATATTAGTGTATGTGTGTGATTTAAATCGAGCGAAAACACTGGAATTTATAGATGTGGCCTGAAATCTGGAGTCATGCGACTCGCATGGAAATGGCCTTCTGGCCATGCGACTCGCATGAGGACCAGGGACAGCTCACATTGTTTTTGTCCTAACATTTGTCGACATAATAAAATATAAATATAATATATATAATTTAAATTAATTAATTATATATTATATTAAATTCACGTGCATAGTTGACTTGTAATTTTTGTTCCGATAAGTCGTACGTTGTCACTCGACTTATGTCCCGGTTCCGGTTTTTCGAACGCCCTTTCGTACGCTGAGAAAACTTGTACTTTACGTTTCGTGAATCGTACCTTTGTCAAAATATAGTCTTAAATCATCCATAAAATATACCACTGTAGCAAAGTTACTGTAGCAATTCACTGTAGCAAAGTCAATTTCACTGTAGCAAATAGTAATTTTCAAAAACACTGTAGCATTTTGAGTAATGTGGCAATTTGAAAACACTGTAACAAATTAGTGTTTAACTGGTTCATCTTAAACGCTTTAGTTAACTTATCTAAATATCAATTGAATCAATAAATGAATGTTACTATCGTTTATTATATATATGTATATATCTTTTTAATATACATAAATCAGTTTTTAAATACACATTGGAAGTTATTTATAAATAAATTTTAATAATAAATATTTCAACTTATAATATACATTCAAATAGATATTTAAACCAATAAGTTTAATGTACGGTATCAAACAATTAATACATTGTTACCTTTTCATGTTATAGTATATATGTATCTATTTACATATAATTGTTCGCGAATCGTCGAAAACAACCGAAGGGTATTTAAATATATAAAAGTAATTCAAAAATTTTGAGATTCAGTTTTACAGACTTTGCTTATCGTGTCGGAAATGTTAATCATACAAAGATTAAGTTTAAATTTAGTCGAAATTTCTGGGTCATCACAGTACCTACCCGTTAAAGAAATTTCGTCCCGAAATTTGAGTGAGGTCGTCATGGCTAACAATAAAAATGTTTTCATGACGAATATGAGTTGATAAATAGAATTTTATTTATGTTTGAATAATATGGATAAAATAATCCAATTACTCGAAGCGTATGAGAGAAGTTATCGTAATCAAGTGAAATGGAGAATAGAGATGCGTCTTATCTCTTGATGTAGTAACGATTGATTTCCGGATTTTAAGGAATAGAAAATCTTTATAATTTAAATAAGATTTGATTTTTTTAGAATTTGCGGAAATTAGGATTTTCTTTGATTAAATGCGTAATCCGATATTTTGCTATAAATTGACCTCTTCCGTTTCATTTATTTTCAACACTCCTATAATTTTCTTTATTATTTCATACATCCCAATAGATTGTGAAAATGCTTAATCCAGTTCTGATTCTTGATATTTTCCTGGCTATCGTATCCTTCATTCTTCTTTTTCATCTGCCACCAGAGGAAGTTATTTTCTTCTACTATTACCTTGGGGTTATAGTGTTTTTCATTCTCCCGTGTCTTTATATTGCTATACGCATTGATATACACGGTTTGTAATTTCGGGGTTGTTTTCGGGCTTTATATTTTCCATTATATTTCGGAGCTTCATGCTTTCGTTTTTCTTTTCCCGACTTTAAGTCAAGCGAATAATGGTCCAAAATTCGTAGGTATGGATTTTGAAATGAACATAATTAATATTCTAAGAAAGAAACGGTAATGGCACAATCTGACTTGTCAAATTACCAGAATACCTCGAAAAAGACCTAATCATCAAGAAAAATATTTTCTTGATATGTTTAGAGGTTAAATAGAATGAAAGAGTTATGTAACATGGTTCATGATGAGGGTATGATCTGTGAACCTTTATCACGTTCCATTAGAAACTCAGCATGACTTACTGTAATATAATCACGATGATCAAGTGTCATTATATTATACTAACTCATGCTTCAGTTCCCAACACTACTTCAAAAATATCCATTTTTTTTTTGAAATTTTCAGAAATTAGAAACTAAAATAGTTTCTGTTATGGTGTAACACAGATATCATAAAGAGAAAATTGATTTTCGATAAGAATGATTATGAAATTATCTCCAGAAATATGGAGGATATTTATAATAAAAGATACGATGATATCTTAGAATTTCTAATATCGAAGGATGATGAAGAATATTGTCCGTAGGGGTTTAGTATCAGGAGCAAGGTATTCGTTAATGACTTCAGCAGATACTGAATCATTTGTATTCTTTGAAGGCAGGTTTAGTCTTTGTGATTTATCCACAGCCCTCCTTCATACTTTGCTCAATCCGTTTTCCAGTTTCAAACCTTCTTTTTTTTTTCTCAGCTTTTCCACCATACTATTCTTTATCATCAAACTTTTGACTGTTAAGGTCGTTTACAGTTTTTGCTGCTTCATCAGAATTGTTCCAATTTCAGAGAACTAGTTTCATAGTTTGGGGTGTTTTTCAAAAACCTCACATTCGAAGTATGTAATTCGAGGAGGTAGACGTTATATGTACACATATAACTGTTGGCGTAGACGTGCTGCAAGAATTCAAAATACTGATTGCTAATTCCCGATAGTTGGTATGGCAATTGCCGTTACAAGATGTGGATGAGTACATGATACGGTTTCAATGAGTATAAGGATTTTTTTTTTGAAAGGTCAAAGATCAATGAAGTTGTTGGTAAATTTACTGCTAATGTGGTGGAACATGAAAGGTTCCCCAGTAACAAAAACGTATATGCCAAAGTTATAAGTCTGAAAGGTTGTCGTTGACTAGTTGAATGGGTGATAATACTGGATACTTTTAAAAAGGAATTGCAAGGTTATTTTCAGTAATGATAATGCCGAAGGATTTATCACAGATACGTGTTAAAGTTTTACTTAGGTTTCGAGAGCTTTCCAGATATATGATTATAAGTACAAATCTTTCTTCTCGTAGATATCGTGTAGTTGGTTTGTCTTCTCGTTTGTTCATTAGTTGAAGTGTTTCCAAGAATTTCGATGGGTTTGAACGCAAAATGTAATCATATGATGTTCTAGTACTGTTCTGAATTCAAAGCATGGTTTTCGAAGCATGGTTTTGAAAGATGTAGGAATCTAAGAGTGATGTTTTTCGTTTAATCTTGACTTGGATTCTGATCTATCGAAATCAGAATATGAAATTGAATGAAAATGGTTATTCTGCGATGAACAGATACGTATATCTATAGGTTTGAGCAGTATAGTTAATGATTGCTGAATCAGAATTGAAGAATGTATAGTGTAACATATTAATGTGGAATTTATATATTTCTAGGGTATTACCTACCCGTTAAAATATTCTCATCATTAACAGTTTGTACAAAAGGATTTTCAATTACAATCTTTATGAAAATATATGTATGTATATTTCCTTCAGATGTAATATAAATTTAATGAGTTATTAAACTCATTTGATTTTCGGTTGGAACTAGAAACGAATAATCTCTTCTATATTAAAGATTACATAATCGTCGCAGGATATTTCTCCAATGAAGTTATGAATCAATACTTCATCGTTTATGGTTATTAGTATTCTTCGGTGCCTACGGTGCATATGAGGTTGATACTCGTGGAACAGATTGTGAGGTTGAGGTTTCCGGTGCGGATGTTGTTGTTGGTGGTACTGGTACTGTTGTTGGTTGTGCTGCTGGTACTGGTGGTGCTACCGGTGCTGCCTGTGATGCCTGCAAATTGTGCATCATATTCTCCAAAGCCACAACTCGAGCGCGAAGCTCGTTAACTTCTTCTATTATTCCGGGATGATTGGCGGTTGGTACGAGAGGATGAATAAAGTTTAAAATTCTAGTTATCATATAATCGTTGCGAAATATCCTGGAAATTAGGGTAAAGATAGTGTTTCGAACGGGTTCGCCGGTAAGTGCCTCAGGTTCCTCACCAAGAGGTGAATTCGGTTGGTGGAAAGGATCGCCTTCCTCTTGTCTCCATTGATTAAGTTGATTACGAACTCATCCCCAATTCATCCAGAATTGGTGATGACTGATTGGTTGATTCATTCCGGTTACACTGCTTTCGGAACTCAGGTGGAAATTCATATCGGAATCCGAAGAACTCGAATTACTTGCAGAATTCATCTTACACGGTTAGATAAATAATTTTCGATGTGAAATGATTTTCGAATATCGGATGATATTTTAATTACATAGAATACCTTTATATAGTACAAAGGATCCGTAAATTATGGAGAAACTTTCGGAAACTGTCAAGTAAAGGTAACAGTAACAGATACGCTAAGATATTCATTTTGTCTATACACTAGTCATGCAATCCATGCAATAAGGTGTGTCTAGACTACAAATGATAAGCAGGTAATTTTCCACACAAGGAATGATAAGCAGGTAATTTCTAACAAAAAAATTATAAGCAACAACTTTTATCATGCAGACATGGTCGAAGTCCAGACTCACTAATGTATCCTAACAATAACCGGTTAGACACACTAATGCAAATTCTGGTTCGCTAAGAACCTGGCTCTGATACCAACTGTGACGATCGCTCCAAATCCATATGGACGAACACGTCATTCATTGATTTCATTGCGAGGTATTTGACCTCTATATGATACGTTTTATAAACATTGCATTCTTTTGAAAAGGCATACCATAAATGAATATTTAAATCAAAGGTTTTCGACATCTGATGATTTCTACATATAGACAATCACCATAAATAATAGTTTACAATAGTACTTCCGTTGACAATACAGTCAAAATAAGATACATGGTAATGGTTTGGTGAATGCAAGTTTCTTGTATATAGCATGTATGACTCCAAGCACATAACTTGTATCACGTATGAGCAAACAGCGGAAGACTTCTAGAAACCTGAGAATAAACATGCTTCAAGTGTCAACACAAAGGTTGGTGAGTTCATAGTTTTAATATTACACATAATCCGTATATCAATGTGGATTACAAAAGTTCAGTTGTTTCATTCAAAACGTTTATCATTATGTTTTAAATAAAAGGTGGACCACAAGATTTCAGTTGTTTCATCCGAAATGTTTATCAATCGGTTCTACAAAGTTGAGCACCCTGGTAACTAAACTTTAACGTTTATATAATTTGTACCCTTTGTATAATCATTTTAATAATACACGCAAACCAACGTGTACGCTTCTCAAATAGCATACGTCCGTTAATTTCACTGTAGCAATTCACTGTAGCAATTACCTGTAGCAAAGTCAATTTCACTGTAGCAAATAGTAATTTTCAAAAACACTGTAGCATTTTGAGTAATGTGGCAATTTGAAAACACTGTAACAAATTAGTGTTTAACTGGTTCATCTTAAACGCTTTAGTTAACTTATCTAAATATCAATTGAATCAATAAATGAATGTTACTATCGTTTATTATATATATGTATATATCTTTTTAATATACATAAATCAGTTTTTAAATACACATTGGAAGTTATTTATAAATAAATTTTAATAATAAATATTTCAACTTATAATATACATTCAAATAGATATTTAAACCAATAAGTTTAATGTACGGTATCAAACAATTAATACATTGTTACCTTTTCATGTTATAGTATATATGTATCTATTTACATATAATTGTTCGCGAATCGTCGAAAACAACCGAAGGGTATTTAAATATATAAAAGTAATTCAAAAATTTTGAGATTCAGTTTTACAGACTTTGCTTATCGTGTCGGAAATGTTAATCATACAAAGATTAAGTTTAAATTTAGTCGAAATTTCTGGGTCATCACAATTGCATTTGTTGAATCGAAATCACTAGAGGATTCTGATTTAATGGCTCGTTCCTCAACAATCTCTGTTTGAATGATTGGTGGTTCCGGAGGAAAATTTAATGGTTCAGGATCTATGAATCGTCCCTGAATATTCTTCGGATTCTCAATTGTGAGGTCGGGTTCAAAAAATGGATTATCGGAAATTTGAATTGGAGTACTTGGTCGACTGGATGACGATTCTAAAGAAAAATCAACGACGGTAATATTTGCTAAATGTCTTGATCTAGTTATAGGTGGTGAACGTACAAAAGGTGGTGAGCAGCTCTGCTATGAAAAGTTTGGGTTCTCCCCTTGAGATCATAAACCAATTTCTCGTCTTGCTCGGTGCATTCACTGAATATCCTATTAGTTTTTAAAAGGAAAGAAAAATTATATAAGTTATCCAATTAATAGACTTTTCTGATTTTGCCCACGTTTCGAATAGCCAAAAGATACAGCAGAGGGGCAGGATTCGTTTGGTCTCAATATAATTGAGGACTGTTTGGCTCCAATAACCCGGTCCACGTACAAATCCAACTATTACTACGAATCAGAAAATTTTGATGTCTATCAATTTAACCACTTAAAATAAATTTTCGTAATTTTAAGAAATTTAGATAAGAAGTAGAATAAAAATCTATGTCCTAAAAACTAGAATAGCGAGAAATAAGAAAGAAAAAGAGTGCGTCGAAAAAGAAAAGGGTTGAAAAATAAAAGGCGTCGAAAAATAAGAAATAATATAAAAAATGACTTATAGAACTTAAAAACACTCGACTAACCCAACCTTATTACTATCACTAACTTAAAATTATAATCGCAAATTGAGATTACTAATTGGAATGATAATTGATACATAGGTAAAAGGTGTCTAAAAATATTAAAGCTTACAAGTAAAACTATATCCCAAATGACAATAACTAAAAAAAAACACTAAAATTTAAAAAGGCGTCGCAAAATTCTAAAGCACCTAGATCTTAGTCTAAAGAAAAAGCACTTAAGGGATTTTACGACAAAGCCTAAAAATCTATAAATAAAAATAACTATGGCAAAAATTAAGTTTAAAACTAAAAACTAGCGAAAAACACAAATATTACGCTAAAACAATTAAAAAGGGACAAAATATAAAAATATACTAAAAGTTGTAAAAAGTACAATTTTTATAAAAAATATTATTTATTTTATAAAACTATTAATTTTACAATTTAATTAAACTAAATAAACTAAATATATAAATTAAATAAATAACTAAACAATTAAATAAACTAAACTTAATTAATTAAAAAGTAAAACCTAATTAGGGTTTTTAATTATTAATAATAATAATTACACCGTAATTAATGCCTGATTAGGGTTCTGTGTACCCGTGTCAGAGTGGCTCCGTGAGTCGCGGTTCTAGAAGCTGAAAAACTCCGCAAGTCGCGGGGTTCGAAATTTCAGATTAGGTGCAGGCCAAAAATCGTTCGTTTCAGTTTTTTTTATATATTTTCTGTTTAAATATTTAAATAAAATATTTATAAAAACTAAATAAAACTTATGTTTTAAAAACTAAAATAAAAATAGAAATACTTTATAATTTTATAAAAATAACAATCTAAAAAAATAGATTTATATATATTTATTTTTTTTTTTGGTTTTTTTTAAATTTTTTTTTATATTTTAAATAAACACAAAATATTTAAATAAAACTTATATTTTTTATAAAATAAAAATAAAGAAACTTTATAAAACTTAAATATTTAACAAACTCTTAAAATTTTTATATTTTTGTTTTTCTTTTTATATTTTTGAATATTTAAAACGTATTTTTACAAAAGCGTATTTTTTATATTAGTAAAAAATAAAAATAAAAATTATATTAGCGTTGCGCTTCCGGCTTTTAAGCTAGATGTTCCCCGGCAACGGCGCCAAAAATACTTGATGTCAAAGCTAAGGGGTATAAAATACTATTAAATTTTACAAGGAAATACTATTAAATACGATACAATTTTACACAAGATATTTATTTATTTAGAGAATGGATATACTTAAACCTTACTACGACACTTATAGGCAGTGTACCTAATCGTACAGTAGTGTAGTTTTTAGTAAGTCCGGTTCGTTCCACAGGGAAAATCTTTTAATCAAAGCTTAACGCTATATTAGTTTAATTTATAAAAATACAAATATATATATATAAGTAATATTATTATTATAAAAGGGGATTTTTACCGTTTAATGACCAGTTTGTCGATTTTAAAACTTTAGTCGCAGTTAAAACCAAATGTAAAATATTAAATAAATAAAAGACTTAATTTAAAGCGTAAAGTAAATAACGATAATGAAATTGCGAATAATAAAAGTGCGATAAAATAAACTTGCGATAATTAAAAAGTACGATAATTAAAAGTGCAATTAAATACAATAACAATAAATAAAAATGCGATAATTAGAAGTGCAATTAAATATAAAATAAAGTAAATTAAATATGAAATAAAAGAATTATGCTTATTTAAACTTCCGTAATCATGATGTTTGACGTGTTGATTTTAGTTTTATGCCCATGGGTTAATTGTCCTTTGTCCTGGATTATTTAATATGTCCGTCTGATTTTTGTCCATAACAGTCCATCAGTCATAAATATAAAGTGCGAGTGTCCTCGTCAAATTATCCTTATACCCGAAGTCAAATATTCTAACTAATTGGGGACTTAAACTGTAACAAGATTTTAATACTTTATTTAATAATTACACCAGGATGTCGACTGAGTGTAACCCAAGGTTTTAATACTTTGTTAACAATTATGCCAAGTGTCCTTGTACATAATTTCACCCCTGTTTTAATAATTCTAGTGGCTATTAATCCATTCCCGTGTCCGGTTAAATGAACGATTATTCGTACATATAAATACCCCGCCCATCGTGTCCGATTGAGTGTATATGGTTATTTATAGGGACGTCCAATTGTAAATCTTTATATTAAAATTAACAAACTATCATTTAGTTAAACAAATATAAAGCCCATTAATAGCCCATAGTCTAATTTCCACAAGTGTCGTTCTTTTGTCCAAACCCCAATTATGGTACAAAGCCCAATTACCCAATTTTAATAATTAGCCCAACATCATGATTACTTTGGATTAAATAAGTATAATAATAACTTAGCTACGAGACATTAAATTAAAAAGGTTGAACATAACTTACAATGATTAAAAATAGCGTAGCGTTACACGGACAGAATTTCGACTTACACCCTTACAACATTCACTAACATACCCTTATTATTAGGATTTAAAATTAAAATTAAAATTAAAATTAAAATATATATATATATATATATATATATATATATATATATATATATATATATATATATATATATATATATATATATTACGTATATATTGAGAGAGAGATAGGTTAATGATATTAAAAATGATCATAATTCGTTGGGTTTTATAGGGATTTTCGAATTTGGCTGCTCCGCAACTCGCGGCATTTTTGCTCTTCAAACTCCGCGAGTCGCGGAGTTTGAAATTCCAGCTCACTCCATTTTGGCTCCTTTCTTGCCGACGGATTTTTATATAAATATAATATATATATATAATTTATATAATTAATTATATATTATATTATATTTATATACATAGTTAACTCGTAATTTTTAGTCTGTTGCGTCGAGCGTTGAGAGTTTACTCATGTCCCGGTTCCGGATTTTTGAACGTCCTTGCGTACAATTTAATATCTTGTACTTTGCGTTTTGAATCTTGTACTCTTGTAATTTCGAGACGTTTCTTATCAATAATTGGAACCACTTTGATTGTCTTTTGTACTTTTGAGCTTTTTGGACCTTTGCGTCTTCAATTCGTCGAATCTGTCTTTTGTCTTCAACTTTTATTATTTAAACGAATATCACTTTTAAATAGAACAATTGTAATGATAATGCTAAAAACGAACATATATTTCATAGCATTATTCCTCAAGAAAGACAAGCTTTTAGTTGCAATTGTTCTATTTACAAGTGATATTCGTTTAAATAATAAAAGGTGAAGACAAAAGACAGATTCGACGAATTGAAGACGCAAACGACCAAAAAGCTCAAAAGTACAAAAGACAATCAAAGAGGTTCCAATTATTGATAAGAAACGTCTCGAAATTACAAGAGTACAAGATTCAAAACGCAAAGTACAAAATATAAAATTGTACGCAAGGACGTTCGAAAATCCGGAACCGGGACATGAGTCAACTCTCAACGCTCGACGCAACGGACTAAAAATTACAAATCAACTATGCACATAAATATAATATAATATTTAAATAATTCTTATAATTATTTAATATATTATATATATTTATAAATCCGTCGGCAAGAAAGACTCCAAACTGATATGAGCTGTAATTTCAAACTCCGCGACTCGCGGAGTTTGAAGGCAAAAATGCCGCGAGTCGCGGAGCCCCAAAAGTCAAAAATCCCTATAAAAGCAACCGAATTCTGATCGCAAATCATCATATTTTTCTTCTTCTCCTCATACGTAAAATATATATATATATATTTATAATTTATATTTTAATTTTAATTATAATTCTAATAATAAGGGTATGTTAGCGAATGTTGTAAGGGTGTAAGTCGAAATTCTGTCCGTGTAACGCTACGCTATTTTTAATCATTGTAAGTTATGTTCAACCTTTTTACATTAATGTCTCGTAGCTAAGTTATTATTATGCTTATTTAATCCGAAGTAATCATGATGTTGGGCTAATTACTAAAATTGGGTAATTGGGCTTTGTACCATAATTGGGGTTTGGACAAAAGAACGACACTTGTGGAAATTAGACTATGAGTTATTAATGGGCTTTATATTTGTTTAACTAAATGATAGTTTGTTAATGTTAATATAAAGATTTACAATTGGGCGTCCCTATAAATTACCATATACACTCGATCGGACACGATGGGCGGGGTATTTATATGTACGAATAATCGTTCATTTAACCGGACACGGAAATGGATTAATAGCTACTAGAATAATTAAAACAGGGGTGAAATTATGTACAAAGGAGACTTGGTATAATTGATAACAAAATATTAAAACCTTGGGCTACACTCAGTCGACATCCTGGTGTAATTATTAAACAAAGTATTAAAATCTTGTTACAGTTTAAGTCCTCAATTAGTTGGAATATTTAACTTCGGGTATAAGGATAATTTGATGAGGACACTCGCACTTTATATTTATGACTGATGGACTGTTATGGACAAAAACCAGATGGACATATTAAATAATCCAGGACAAAGGACAATTAACCCATGGGCATAAAACTAAAATCAACACGTCAAACATCATGATTACGGAAGTTTAAATAAGCATAATTCTTTTATTTCATATTTAATTTCCTTTATTTTATATTTAATTGCACTTCTAATTATCGCATTTTTATTTTATCGCACTTTTATTATTCGCAATTTCATTATCGTTATTTACTTTATGCTTTAATTTAAGTCTTGTATTTATTTTTAATATTTTACATTTGGTTTTAACTGCGACTAAAGTTTTAAAATCAACAAACCGGTCATTAAACGGTAAAAAAAACCCCCTTTATAATAATAATATTACTTATATATATGTTTGTATTTTTATAAAAGTAAACTAATATAGCGTTGAGCTTTGTTTAAAAAAGATTCCCTGTGGAATGAACCGGACTTACTAAAAACTACACTACTGTACGATTAGGTACACTGCCTATAAGTGTTGTAGCAAGGTTTAAGTATATCCATTCTATAAATAAATAAATATCTTGTGTAAAATTGTATCGTATTAAATAGTATTTCCTGCAAAAATTTAATAGTATTTTATACCCCTTAGCTTTGACATCAAGTATTTTTGGCGCCGCTGCCGGGGAGTCTCTTAAAAGCCGGAAGCGCAACGCTACATAAAAAAAAAAAAAAAAATTTTTTGTATTTTTAAGATTTTGTTAAATATTTAAGTTTTATAAAGTTTCTTTATTTTTATATAAGTTTTATTTAAGTATTTTGTTTTTATTTAAAAACATATAAAAAAAATATATAATTCTAGTTTTAAGATTTTTATTATTAAAATTATAAAATATTTCTATTTTAGTTTTTAGATATAAGTTTTTATTATATAAATACTTTTATTAAAACAGAAAATTAAAAACAGAAATTAAAAATACAAAAAAAATAAATAAATAAAAACGCGTAAATTTCCTGTTCCAGGGTTGAATTTTGAAACCCCGCGACTCGCGGGGTTTGATGTTTGAAATACCGTGACTCGCGGAGCTTTTTCTGACACGCCTGCCAGAAGCCCTAATCAGGCATTAATTACGGAGTTATTATTATTATTATTTATTAATTAAAACCCTAATTATGTTTTTAGTTTTTAATTAGTTTTTAGTTATTATTATTATTTTGTATATTTTGTTTAAATTAGTTTAATTAAATTATAAAATTAATAGTTTTAATAAATAAATAATACAAAAATAATATTTTTATAAAAATTGTAATTTTTACAACTTTTTGTATATTTTTATATTTTGTCCCTTTTTAATCGTTTTAGCGTAACTTTTGTATATTTAGCTCATTTTTAGTTTTAAACTCAGTTTTTGCCATAATTATTTTTACTTCTAGATTTTTAGGCTTTGCCGTAGAATTCCTTAAGTGCTTTTTCTTTAGACTAAGATTTAGGTACTTTAGAATTTTGCGACGCCTTTTTAAGTTTTAGTTTCTTTTTAAGTTATTTCCATTTGGGTTATAGTTTTTCCTGTAAGCTTTAATATTTTTAGACACCTTTTACCTATGTATCAATTATCATTCCAATTAGTAATCTCAATTTGCGATTATAATTTTAAGTTAGTTGTAGTAATAAGGTTAGGTTAGTCAAGTATTTTTAAGTTTTTATAAGTTTCTTTTATTTTTCCGTCACCTTTTATTTTTCAACCATTTTTCTTTTTCAACCTTTTTCCGACGAACTCTTTTTCTTTCTTATTTCTCGCTATTCTAGTTTTTAGGACATAGATTTTTATTCTACTTCTTTTATTTATTTAATATTTTACATTTGGTTTTAACTGCGACTAAAGTTTTAAAATCGACAAACTGGTCATTAAACGGTAAAAATCCCCCTTTATAATAATAATATTACTTATATATATATATTTGTATTTTTATAAATTAAACTAATATAGCGTTAAGCTTTGATTAAAAGATTTTCCCTGTGGAACGAACCGGACTTACTAAAAACTACACTACTGTACGATTAGGTACACTGCCTATAAGTGTCGTAGTAAGGTTTAAGTATATCCATTCTCTAAATAAATAAATATCTTGTGTAAAATTGTATCGTATTTAATAGTATTTCCTTGTAAAATTTAATAGTATTTTATACCCCTTAGCTTTGACATCAAGTATTTTTGGCGCCGTTGCCGGGGAACATCTAGCTTAAAAGCCGGAAGCGCAACGCTAATATAATTTTTATTTTTATTTTTTACTAATATAAAAAATACGCTTTTGTAAAAATACGTTTTAAATATTCAAAAATATAAAAAGAAAAACAAAAATATAAAAATTTTAAGAGTTTGTTAAATATTTAAGTTTTATAAAGTTTCTTTATTTTTATTTTATAAAAAATATAAGTTTTATTTAAATATTTTGTGTTTATTTAAAATATAAAAAAAAATTTAAAAAAAAACCAAAAAAAAAAATAAATATATATAAATCTATTTTTTTAGATTGTTATTTTTATAAAATTATAAAGTATTTCTATTTTTATTTTAGTTTTTAAAACATAAGTTTTATTTAGTTTTTATAAATATTTTATTTAAATATTTAAACAGAAAATATATAAAAAAAACTGAAACGAACGATTTTTGGCCTGCACCTAATCTGAAATTTCGAACCCCGCGACTTGCGGAGTTTTTCAGCTTCTAGAACCGCGACTCACGGAGCCACTCTGACACGGGTACACAGAACCCTAATCAGGCATTAATTACGGTGTAATTATTATTATTAATAATTAAAAACCCTAATTAGGTTTTACTTTTTAATTAATTAAGTTTAGTTTATTTAATTGTTTAGTTATTTATTTAATTTATATATTTAGTTTATTTAGTTTAATTAAATTGTAAAATTAATAGTTTTATAAAATAAATAATATTTTTATAAAAATTATACTTTTTACAACTTTTAGTATATTTTTATATTTTGTCCCTTTTTAATTGTTTTAGCGTAATATTTGTGTTTTTCGCTAGTTTTTAGTTTTAAACTTAATTTTTGCCATAGTTATTTTTATTTATAGATTTTTAGGCTTTGTCGTAAAATCCCTTAAGTGCTTTTTCTTTAGACTAAGATCTAGGTGCTTTAGAATTTTGCGACGCCTTTTTAAATTTTAGTGTTTTTTTTTTAGTTATTGTCATTTGGGATATAGTTTTACTTGTAAGCTTTAATATTTTTAGACACCTTTTACCTATGTATCAATTATCATTCCAATTAGTAATCTCAATTTGAGATTATAATTTTAAGTTAGTGATAGTAATAAGGTTGGGTTAGTCGAGTGTTTTTAAGTTCTATAAGTCATTTTTTTTATTATTTCTTATTTTTCGACGCCTTTTATTTTTCAACCCTTTTCTTTTTCGACGCACTCTTTTTCTTTCTTATTTCTCGCTATTCTAGTTTTTAGGACATAGATTTTTATTCTACTTCTTATCTAAATTTCTTAAAATTACGAAAATTTATTTTAAGTGGTTAAATTGATAGACATCAAAATTTTCTGATTCGTAGTAATAGTTAGATTTGTACGTGGACCGGGTTATTGGAGCCAAACAGTCCTCAATTATATTGAGACCAAACGAATCCTGCCCCTCTGCTGCATCTTTTGGCTATTCAAAACGTGGGCAAAATCAGAAAAGTCTATTGATTGGATAACTTATTATAATTTTTCTTTCCTTTTAAAAACTAATAGGATATTCAGTGAATGCACCGAGCAAGACGTTCACCACCTTTTGTACGTTCACCACCTGTAACTAGATCAAGACATTTAGCAAATATAACCGCCGTTGATTTTTCTTTAGAATCGTCATCCAGTCAACCAAGTACTTCAGTTCAAATTTCCGATAATCCATTTTTTGAACCCGACCTCACAATTGAGAATCCGGAGAATATTCATGAACGATTCGTAGATCCCGAACCATTAAACTTTCCTCCGGAGCCACCAATCATTCAAACAGAGATTGTTGAGGAACGAACCATTAAATCAGAATCATCTAGTGATACCGATTCAACAAATTCAATTATGGAGAATCTGGAACCTTTAAGTATGGAAGACCGAATGAGAGCTAAACGCACTGGCCAAGGTCACGCAATTACTCATCCAGACATTAATGCGCCAGATTATGAAATCAAAGGACAAATTCTACACATGGTGACTAATCAATGCCAATTTAGTGGTGCACCGAAGGAAGATCCAAATGAACATCTACGTACCTTTAATAGGATCTGCACACTATTTAAAATCCGAGAAGTGGAGGATGAACAGATATATCTCATGTTATTTCCCTGGACTTTAAAGGGAGAAGCCAAAGATTGGTTGGAATCGTTACCTGAAGGGGCGATCGATACATGGGATGTTTTAGTTGACAAATTTCTTAAACAATTCTTTCCTGCATTTAAAGCCGTAAGACTTCAAGCAGAAATTGTTACGTTCACACAGAAACCGAATGAAACTCTATATGAGGCATGGACTAGATATGGAAAGTTGTTAAGAGGATGTCCGCAACATGGTTTAGACACCTGTCAAATAGTACAAATATTCTACCAAGGATGCGACATCACTACAAGAAAAGACATAGATTTAGCAGCTGGTGGTTCTATTATGAAGAAAACCAAAACTGATGCTTACAAAATTATTGATAACACTGCTTCCCACTCACATGAGTGGCACCAAGAAAAAGACATCGTTAGATCATCTAAAGCAGCTAGAGCCGATTCTAGCCATGACTTAGATTCCATTTCCGCAAAAATAGATGCTGTCGAGAGACGAATGGAAAAGATGACTAAAGATATTCACTCAATACGAATTAGTTGTGAGCAGTGTGGAGGACCACATTTGACAAAAGATTGTCTCAGTATTGAATTAACAATGGAACAAAGAGAGAATATTTCATACATAAACCAAAGGCCTGGAAATAATTATCAGAATAATTATCAACCGCCAAGACCGATTTACAATCAAAACCAGAATTATAACAGAAATATTCCATACAACAACCAACAAGGTACTAGCAATCAACAAGTATCCAATAATACTTACAATCAGCAACGACCCAATTTTCAAAACAAACCACCACAACAAACCGATGATAAAAAGCCGAATTTAGAAGATATGATGACGAAGCTAGTTGAAACTCAAACACAGTTTTTCACATCTCAGAAACAAACCAATGAACAAAATGCTCAAGCATTTAGAAATCAACAAGCTTCTATTCAAAATTTGGAACAAGAAGTAAGTAACCTAGCAAGGTTAATAGGTGAAAGAAAACCGGGAAGTCTACCTAGTGATACAAATGCTAACCCCCGGAATGAAACAGCTAAAGCTATTACCACAAGAAGTGGTACAACACTTAAACCACCGAAAATACCTTTAACTTCTGATGAAACTATTCCTACTCCATAAGAACCACAACCTGATCAAGATAAGGAAAAAGAACCGGTAGTTGAAAAGGTTAATGAAGATAACACAGCTAAGGCTAAACCTTATGTTAAACCATACCAACCACCACTTCCTTACCCGAGTAAAATGAAGAAAGAGAAACTTGAAGCCGAGCAATCCAAATTCTTGGATATGTTTAAACAGATAAATGTAAATCTTCCTTTCATTGATGTGATTTCAGGAATGCCTAGATATGCTAAATTCTTGAAAGATCTAATCTCAAATAGAAAGAAAATGGAAGAACTCTCGGCTGTTACTATGAATGCTAATTGTTCAGCAGTGCTGTTGAATAAGATACCAGAAAAACTATCTGATCCAGGAAGTTTCACAATTCCATATTTTCTGGGTAGTCTTAGTTCAATAGAAGCATTGGCAGACTTAGGTGCTAGTATAAATCTAATGCCGTATTCACTATACACTAAACTAGACCTTGGAGAATTGAAACCAACCAGAATAAGCATACAACTAGCCGATAGATCAATAAAATATCCTAGAGGGATAATGGAGAACATGCTAGTTAAAGTTGGTACTTTAGTATTTCCAGTAGATTTTGCTGTTCTGGACATGGAAGAAGATTCTCAAGTTCCTCTCATATTAGGAAGACCATTCTTAAACACGGCTAAAGCAATGATAGACGTGTTCGGTAAGAAACTGACCCTAAGTATAGAGGATGAGAGTGTTACCTTTTCAGTTGATAGAGCAATGCAACAACCACAATCTGCAGATGATACATGTTATTATATTCAAACTATAGATGCACATGCAGAATTATTAGAAGAATTTCCAGAATTACAAGGAACAGGAGAATGTTCTTTAGGAGAAGGTAATGAACCAATTGATGAAGCTGAAATGTTAGCTACACTTATAGCTAATGGATATGAACCAACAACAGAAGAAATTCAAATGCTAAAAGAAGAAGACAGATATCGATACAAATCATCGATAGAAGAACCTCCGAAATTAGAGTTAAAGCCACTTCCAAGCCATTTGGAATACGCTTATTTACATGGTGAATCTGAATTACCTGTAATAATATCGTCTTCTCTTACTGAAAATGAGAAATCACAACTCATTTCTGTGTTGAAAGCTCATAAACCAGCCATTGCATGGAAGATTCATGATATTAAAGGAATAAGTCCTTCGTATTGCACACATAAAATCCTTATGGAAGAAGGTCATAAAACGTATGTGCAACGCCAACGAAGACTAAATCCTAATATGCAAGATGTAGTTAAAAAAGAGATTATTAAACTGCTAGATGCAGGTTTGATATATCCAATTTCTGATAGTCCATGGGTAAGCCCAGTTCAATGCGTGCCTAAGAAGGGTGGCATGACTGTCATTACAAATGAGAAAAATGAGCTTATTCCTACTAGGACTGTAACAGGATGGCGTGTGTGTATTGATTATAGAAAATTAAATGACGCCACCAGAAAAGATCACTTTCCCTTACCTTTCATAGATCAAATGTTGGAAAGATTAGCCGGAAATAGTTACTATTGTTTTCTAGATGGATTTTCCGGATATTTTCAAATTCCAATAGCACCCGAAGATCAAGAGAAAACCACATTCACGTGCCCTTATGGTACTTTTTCTTACAAACGCATGCCATTTGGACTTTGTAACGCCCCTGCAACCTTTCAAAGGTGTATGATGGCGATTTTTCATGACATGATAGAAGAATGCATGGAAGTTTTCATGGATGACTTTTCAGTCTTCGGTGATACATTTGAATCATGTCTAGTTAATCTGGAACGAATGCTTCTTAGATGCGAACAATCAAATCTAGTACTTAATTGGGAGAAATGCCATTTCATGGTTAAAGAAGGCATCGTTCTTGGACATAAAATTTCAAAAGAAGGAATTGAAGTGGATAGAGCTAAAGTAGATGTAATTGCTAAACTTCCACATCCCACCAATGTTAGAGGAATTAGGAGTTTTCTAGGGCTTACCGGTTTTTACCGACGTTTCATAAAAGATTTTTCTAAAATTGCCACTCCTATGAATAAACTCCTAGAAAAGAATGCTCCATTCATCTTTTCAGATGAGTGTATCAAATCTTTTAATATTCTTAAAGAGAAACTCACTAATGCGCCGATCATGATAACACCAAATTGGAATCTACCATTTGAACTAATGTGCGATGCAAGTGATTTTGCAATGGGAGCCGTTTTAGGACAAAGGATTGAAAAACGATTTCAACCTATATATTATGCTAGTAAGACGTTACAAGGAGCACAAACGAACTATACAACTACTGAAAAAGAACTCATTGCTATTGTCTTTGCTTTTGACAAATTTCGATCATATCTCGTTCTAGCAAAAACGGTGGTCTATACCGACCATTCTGCTCTTAGACACTTATTTTCAAAACAAGATGCTAAACCAAGATTAATCCGTTGGATCTTACTCTTACAAGAATTTGATATTGAAATCCGAGATAAAAGAGGAGCAGAAAATCTCGCCGCTGATCATCTTTCTCGTCTTGAAAATCCCGAATTAGAAGTTCTAAATGAATCAGCCATACAAGACAACTTTCCTGATGAATATCTATTGAAGATAGATTATAAAGAAATCCCATGGTTTGCAGACTATGCAAATTATTTAGTATGTGGATTCCTTGAAAAAGGATTATCGTACCAAAGACAAAAGAAATTCTTCAGTGATATAAAACACTATTTCTGGGAAGATCCACATCTGTTTAAAAGTTGTCCCGATGGAATAATACGCCGATGTGTATTTGGAGATGAAGCTAGTAAAATATTAAACCATTGTCACACAGGACCAACAGGAGGGCATTATGGGCCTCAACTCACAGCAAGGAAAGTCTACGATGCTGGATTCTATTGGCCTACAATTTTCAAAGACGCACATCTTCTTTGCAAATCCTGTGATGCATGTCAAAGGGCCGGAAAAATAAGTCAACGTGATGAAATGCCACAAAATGTCATTCAAGTATGTGAAGTATTTGACATTTGGGGTATTGACTTTATGGGTCCATTTCCAAAATCTCATAATAATCTATATATACTCGTAGCCATTGATTATGTATCTAAATGGGCGGAAGCACAAGCTCTCCCAACTAACGATGCACGAGTTGTAGTCAACTTTTTAAAACGTCTTTTTGCAAGGTTTGGAACACCGAAAGCTTTAATAAGTGATCGGGGTACTCATTTCTGTAATAATCAACTTGAGAAAGTTCTTAAAAGATATGGAGTAACTCATAAAATCTCCACCGCATATCATCCACAAACAAGTGGACAAGTTGAAAATACCAACCGAGCTTTAAAACGTATTCTAGAAAAAACCATAGGATCAAATCCGAAGGAATGGTCCATTAAATTGGAGGATGCACTCTGGGCTTTTAGAACAGCCTACAAAACTCCAATTGGAACCACACCTTTTAGACTTGTTTATGGAAAAGCATGTCATCTTCCAGTAGAAATTGAACACAAAGCATTTTGGGCTTTGAAGACATGTAATCTTGATTTACATGAAGCCGGACGTCTACGATTAAGTCAACTAAACGAATTAGAAGAATTAAGACATGAAGCATACGATAATTCGTTAATCTATAAAGAAAGAACGAAGAAATGGCATGATAAAAGAATCAGAAGTTCAAAAGAATTTAAAGAAGGAGACAGAGTTCTTCTTTTAAATTCACGATTCAAGCTATTTCCTGGAAAATTGAAATCAAGATGGTCTGGACCATTCATAGTCAAAAGAGTTTTCCCATACGGAACGATAGAATTGATAAATTCAAATGGGATTGAATTTAAAGTTAATGGTCACAGAGTTAAACATTACATACATGGTCCGATGGAAGTCGACAACGAAGTTAATCACAATTTCAACACCACAGCTAACTAAGTATGGGGAGAATCAAGTCTTTAAAGGATAATATGTATTTCTGTTAGAGTTAGATTGTCTGTTTTCGTGTAGTTCTCGAAAATGGAACCCGAATGGTCTTTCCCTAGCAGACCCTAAAGAACTAGTCTTCTCCCCCCATTCTGAATTTTTATTTTTTTTTAGGTTTTTACGAAATGAAGACTGCCTGTGAACTAAACCATGGTCTAATGCTACACGCTTTGATCACTAAACGTAATAATGACATACTACCGAGTGAATTAGTATCAGTAATCAGAGAAAGAATGGACGGAGTTAGAAAAGAATCCAGATGCGAAGATAATAAGTTACAATTTGGTAAAGGAAAATCAAAATCCGCAGCGAAAAGAAGAGCACGACACCTAGAACGATGTCACAAATGTGGAAAATGGTCACATGGAGGTAAATGTTCAAATAATCAAACCTATTCAAACACTGAATTTGTTACTTTATGCAGAGACGGACCGTTCATATGTTTAGAAGAAAAGACACTGAATGCTCGAGGTTACGCCTATGTAGCCATGGAAAACCAATTAAACCGACTATCTTATGAATGGGATAGATCATATAACTAAGAAATCTATTTCACAGGTAAGTCTGTACAGTTTTTATTTTTATTTTTATTTTTAACCTTTTGATAATAAACGCTAATTTGTTCGCTAAAAAGTATTAAATTGGTATTGAATAAAATTAGGTTTGGCGACCGAAATTATTGATATCATTCAAAAATTTATTACATCAGTGCGAAATTTAACGTTTATTCTTAAGGTATAAATATCTTTAACAATCAACCCAAAATATTTCAAAAATTCGTCATGAGTTAAATTAGGTCTTGGAACCGAAATTACTTTACCGAAAAGAGGGGCGCATATTTTTGATAATATTTGATTGACTAAAGTGAGATAAAAAGCCAAAAAGATTTTTAATTTTATTCTTACCATGTTTTTAAAATTAATATTTAAATCTTAAATTAATATTGTAAACTTTGTAAAAATAATATATTTAAAATTGTAAATATTTGAACCATAATATAAGTTTGGTATGAATTTATAATATGAATTTTTAAATTAAGTTTGGTGTGAATTTTTAATTTTTAAAATATGAATTTTTAATTTTATGCATTTCAAATTTTAAGTTTGGTGTGAATTTTTAATATTAATTTTGAATTTTATATTTAAGTTGTGTGAATTTAAAAACAAAAATTTACTTTATCTCATTAAGTTAAAAATATGATTTTTAAAATTCGTCGTAAGTTGAAGACTAGGTCTTTGAACCGAAATTGCTTTACCCGAGAGAGGGACGAGAACTTTTATTATCATTATTTTTAATCTCATTGAATTAAAGTATGCCAAAAACATTAAAAAACCCCAAAAATCTTAGCTTTTAAAACAATCGCTACAAAAAGACAAATTTTAAATTTTGTCGAGGGACGGACTAGGACATCGATCCGAAACGACCTCGTCCTAAATAACAAGGGAAACAAAATTTTAAAATTAAGTACTTAATTGTTTTATAAGTTAATGATTATAAAAAAAAAAAAAAAAAAAAAAAACCCAACCTCCGTGACTCGCGGAGTTTGAAGGGTCCAAACACCGCGAGTCGCGGAGGGACCAAAACCCAGAAAAAAAATAAAACGTAAAAAAACAGAGCAGTTCACTCCCCCACCCAAAAATACTACGAAGAACAGCGAAAAAACCCACGAAAAACCCAAAAAAAAACCCCCAAAATCACAATTTTTAACCGTTAATCACCAAATTTTTTACTAAAATCATGTTGAGAAGGATGCTATCTAGGAATTACTCAAGAAAAACGGTAAATTTCTACACCTAAACACCATTTAATCCGAAATTAGTGTTCTTGAGCCATTTTTTTCCCCAATTTGATTTTGATGCTTTTTAGTGTAATTATGCTTAAATTGTTTATGTATTATGCTTGTATAACCTAGATTGATGCTGTTTAACATGATTAAAAGGCTTAAACTTCAAATTTTGAGTAATCTAGGGTTTGTGTTCTTGAGCAAATTTGGGGCTTTTTGATATAAACAGGTTATGGCCGATTTTTGTCATGAATTATTGCTAAATTGAGTAGTGTAACATGTCTAGGTAGTTAAATGATCCAAACTTTGAGCCTAAACATGATTTTGAGAATTAAAGTGGACTTTTTCAAGTCTAAAATTCATGAACTTGATTTTTGAAAGATAATGCCATTTGAGACTTGTTTAATTGCTAGTAATGATTATTTTGACATGTTATTTGAGTTGAATGCTTATGAACTTGGCGAACATTTTCGTATATGCTTATTTGAAAAAGTGTAGATTTGATAAAAATGTGAAAATAAGCTTAAGTTTAATATAAGTTGATAATGCCATTGTAATTATTTTGATTGATGATTTTGCTAACACTAATGCATATTTGGATGCACAAAAATTTGTGTTTGATGTGTTTTGCAGACTGAAAGGGGTGAATCTTCATCCCAAGCCCGCAATGCTCCTGCTGAGAATGCGGAACAACAGGAGGTGGATAACTACTACAAGCAGGATATACCTCATCCAGTCATGACCTTTTCTGATATGCACTTGGAAGAGTTGCACCCGAACCTGAGATTTGACAGACTTTGGATAGATTATCCAAAATACCAAAGGGGTTTGCATACTCTTCATTCTAAGGTTGTTGAGGTACCGAGGGTCATAGAATGGGGTGTAGTGACCCGAACTTTTCCATGTTTATATATATTAATTGAGATTGATATTTACATGATTAAATGTTTCCAACATGTTAAGCAATCAAACTTGTTAAGACTTGATTAATTGAAATATGTTTCATATAGACAATTGACCACCCAAGTTGACCGGTGATTCACGAATGTTAAAACTTGTAAAAACTATATGATGACATATATATGGATATATATATGGATATATATATAGTTAACATGATACTATGATAAGTAAACATATCATTAAGTATATTAACAATGAACTACATATGTAAAAACAAGACTACTAACTTAATGATTTTTAAACGAGACATATATGTAACGATTATCGTTGTAAAGACATTTAATGTATATATATCATATTAAGAGATATTCATACATGATAATATCATGATAATATAATAATTTAAAATCTCATTTGATATTATAAACATTGGGTTAACAACATTTAACAAGATCGTTAACCTAAAGGTTTCAAAACAACACTTACATGTAACGACTAACGATGACTTAACGACTCAGTTAAAATGTATATACATGTAGTGTTTTAATATGTATTTATACACTTTTGAAAGACTTCAATACACTTATCAAAATACTTCTACTTAACAAAAATTCTTACAATTACATCCTCGTTCAGTTTCATCAACAATTCTACTCGTATGCACCCGTATTCATACTCGTACAATACACAGCTTTTAGATGTATGTACTATTGGTATATACACTCCAATGATCAGCTCTTAGCAGCCCATGTGAGTCACCTAACACATGTGAGAACCATCATTTGGCAACTAGCATGAAATATCTCATAAAATTACAAAAATATGAGTAATCATTCATGACTTATTTACATGAAAACAAAATTACATATCCTTTATATCTAATCCATACACCAACGACCAAAAACACCTACAAACACTTTCATTCTTCAATTTTCTTCATCTAATTGATCTCTCTCAAGTTCTATCTTCAAGTTCTAAGTGTTCTTCATAAATTCCAAAAGTTCTAGTTTCATAAAATCAAGAATACTTTCAAGTTTGCTAGCTCACTTTCAATCTTGTAAGGTGATCATCCAACCTCAAGAAATCTTTGTTTCCTACAGTAGGTTATCATTCTAATACAAGGTAATAATCATATTCAAACTTTGGTTCAATTTCTATAACTATAACAATCTTATTTCAAGTGATGATCTTACTTGAACTTGTTTTCGTGTCATGATTCTGCTTCAAGAACTTCGAGCCATCCAAGGATCCATTGAAGCTAGATCCATTTTTCTCTTTTCCAGTAGGTTTATCTAAGGAACTTAAGGTAGTAATGATGTTCATAACATCATTCAATTCATACATATAAAGCTATCTTATTCGAAAGTTTAAACTTGTAATCACTAGAACATAGTTTAGTTAATTCTAAACTTGTTCGCAAATAAAAATTAATCCTTCTAACTTGACTTTTAAAATCAACTAAACACATGTTCTATATCTATATGATATGCTAACTTAATGATTTAAAACCTGGAAACACGAAAAACACCGTAAAACCGGATTTACGCCGTCGTAGTAACACCGCGGGCTGTTTTGGGTTAGTTAATTAAAAACTATGATAAACTTTGATTTAAAAGTTGTTATTCTGAGAAAATTATTTTTATTATGAACATGAAACTATATCCAAAAATTATGGTTAAACTCAAAGTGGAAGTATGTTTTCTAAAATGGTCATCTAGACGTCGTTCTTTCGACTGAAATGACTACCTTTACAAAAATGACTTGTAACTTATTTTTCCGACTATAAACTTATACTTTTTCTGTTTATATTCATAAAATAGAGTTCAATATGAAACCATAGCAATTTGATTCACTCAAAACGGATTTAAAATGAAGAAGTTATGGGTAAAACAAGATTGGATAATTTTTCTCATTTTAGCTACGTGAAAATTGGTAACAAATCTATTCCAACCATAACTTAATCAACTTGTATTGTATATTATGTAATCTTGAGATACCATAGACACGTATACAATGTTTCGACCTATCATGTCGACACATCTATATATATTTCGGAACAACCATAGACACTCTATATGTGAATGTTGGAGTTAGCTATACAGGGTTGAGGTTGATTCCAAAATATATATAGTTTGAGTTGTGATCAATACTGAGATACGTATACACTGGGTCGTGGATTGATTCAAGATAATATTTATCGATTTATTTCTGTACATCTAACTGTGGACAACTAGTTGTAGGTTACTAACGAGGACAGCTGACTTAATAAACTTAAAATATCAAAATATATTAAAAGTATTGTAAATATATTTTGAACATACTTTGATATATATGTATATATTGTTATAGGTTCGTGAATCAACCAGTGGCCAAGTTTTACTTCCCGACGAAGTAAAAATATGTGAAAGTGAGTTATAGTCCCACTTTTAAAATCTAATATTTTTGGGATGAGAATACATGCAGGTTTTATAAATGATTTACAAAATAGACACAAGTACGTGAAACTACATTCTATGGTTGAATTATCGAAATCGAATATGCCCCTTGTTATTAAGTCTGGTAATCTAAGAATTAGGGAACAGACACCCTAATTGACGCGAATCCTAAAGATAGATCTATTGGGCTTAACAAACCCCATCCAAAGTACCGGATGCTTTAGTACTTCAAAATTTATATCATATCCGAAGGGTGTCCCGGAATGATGGGGATATTCTTATATATGCATCTTGTTAATATCGGTTACCAGGTGTTCACCATATGAATGATTTTTATCTCTATGTATGGGATGTGTATTGAAATATGAAATCTTGTGGTCTATTATTATGATTTGATATATATAGGATAAACCTATAACTCACCAACATTTTTGTTGACGTTTTAAGCATGTTTATTCTCAGGTGATTATTAAGAGCTTCCGCTATCGCATACTTAAATAAGGACGAGATTTGGAGTCCATGCTTGTATGATATTGTGTAAAAACTGCATTCAAGAAACTTATTTTGTTGTAACATATTTGTATTGTAAACCATTATGTAATGGTCGTGTGTAAACAGGATATTTTAGATTATCATTATTTGATAATCTACGTAAAGCTTTTTAAACCTTTATTGATGAAATAAAGGTTATGGTTTGTTTTAAAAATGAATGCAGTCTTTGAAAAACGTCTCATATAGAGGTCAAAACCTCGCAACGAAATCAATTAATATGGAACGTTTTTAATCAATAAGAACGGGACATTTCAGTTGGTATCCGAGCGTTGGTCTTAGAGAACCAGAATTTTGCATTAGTGTGTCTTATCGAGTTTGTTAGGATGCATTAGTGAGTCTGGACTTCGACCGTGTTTACTTGAAAAATGATTGCTTAACAAATTTTGTTGGAAACTATATATTTTTAACATGTGAATATTATGTGATATATTAATCTCTTAACGTGTTTGATATTATGTGATAGATGTCTACCTCTAGAACAAGTCCCATTGACTCACCTAATAATAATGAAGAGTCAAATGTAAATTGGAATGATTCGTGGACTGATTCACAAGTTCCCGAAGAGGAACCGGAAGAAGAGTCGGAACCGAAAGAAGAATCGGAACCGGAAGAAGAATCAGAACCGGATGAAGAAATAGAACCGGTGGGGGAAATAATAAAACGGTTAAGTAAAAGAAAATCCTCAACCAACCGACCAAGGTTAATTATGGTCAATGGTGTTTCCGCCAAGGAAGCAAAATATTGGGAGGATTACCAATTCTCCGATGAATCGGATTCCGACGAGAATTCCGATGATGTTATAGAAATTACCCCAACTGAATTTAAAAAGGCAAAAGAAAATAATAAGGGAAAGGGCATAAAAATAGAGAAATCTAATTCCAACCCCGATGAACTTTATATGTATCGTCAACCCCCGAAGTCCTTAAGTTGTAACAATGACCCGGGAACCTCTAAACCACCAGGTTTTTCTAAACCAATGTGGATAACGACGGCTCGTATTAGGGGAAAATCATATATCCCTAGAAACTTGGCAAAACGAACCAAAACCGAAGAAGAAGAAACAAGCGAGTCGGAATAAGATAGTTGTATTCATGTGGTGTAATATATGTAATGTAGTGTGCTTATGCTTTATGATATATGTAAAAATTGCTTGTATTAATAAGTATTTTTTTTATGAATCTAACTCTTGTCTATTTTACAGTATAAAAACGCAAAATGGATAGACAACCCAATATTTTAAGAGACCTACCCGGAGACATGATTGATGAAATCTTGTCTAGAGTCGGTCAGAATTCCTCGGCACAACTATTTAAGGCGAGATCAGTTTGTAAGACATTCGAAGAACGTTCCAAGAATGTCTTGGTTTATAAGAGACTTTCGTTTGAAAGATGGGGGATATCACATTGGGAAACCCATAAGTTACGATGTGTTTACTTTGACGCATATATTGCGGGGAACCCAAATGCTATTTTACGCAATGGGTTAAGAAATTATTTTGACTCAATATATCCGAATATTGGACTTCGTGATTTAGAAAAAGTGGCTAACATGCAACATAAAGAAGCATGTTATGCTTACGGATTAGTAATGTTCGCTTCTCACCAAAGTGAGAACAAGAACATCGGGCTACAACTATTAAACAAAACGTTCCCACAAGTGACGGAGTCGGTAATTGGGGTAAGAAATGAGGTTTTTAGATTGTTACGGGACTGTTGGACATTACGTAACCCTCGTCCCTTTGACGACGTTACAACACGCTGTCCTATCAACGGCCATAACGGTTATGTTGCACAAGACCAAGGATGGGAAGTAGTCCTAGTAAAACCAGAATGCATGACTTGTTTCTGGACGTATGAATTACGTGTCTTTATTGCCTTTGCTGAACGACTTGTGTACTAGCTAGAATTATCTTCACAACTATCTTGTATCAAAGTTATTGTGTGCTATATTTCATGCTTTATGTAAAATAAGCGGTATTGTAAGTTTGTAAAATATTGTATAAAAGTTTGAACGCGAAATATTATTATAATCAGTTTTTCATATAGAATTGTAGTAGTTGAATTGTATATTAGCTACTAAGTATGAACTTAACGGGTAGGTACTACCCGAATTTAAACTTATAAAACGCTAATATGAAGAAAAAGCTTTTATAAATGAGTTCATATTATGCTACGAAATACTATTAACTACTCTTAATATTCTGTATGATTAACTTGTTCCATTTAACTATTTTGAAGGAAATGGCACCGACTACTCGACACACCGTGAATATGAATGAAGAGGAATTCCGTACTTTTCTAGCTTCAAACATAGCCGCAGTACAGGCTGCGCTACATACCAACAATAACCTTGGATCTAGCAGTACAGGAAATCGTGTAGGATGCACCTACAAAGAATTCACTGCCTGCAAACCTTTGGAATTTGATGGAACCGAAGGACCGATCGGATTGAAACGGTGGACCGAGAAGGTTGAATCGGTGTTTGCCATAAGTAAGTGTACTGAAGAGGACAAAGTGAAGTACGCTACGCATACCTTCACAGGTTCTGCGTTAACATGGTGGAATACCTATCTAGAGCAAGTGGGACAAGACGATGCGTACGCACTACCGTGGTCAGCATTCAAGCACTTGATGAACGAGAAGTACCGTCCCAGAACCGAGGTCAATAAGCTCAAGACAGAACTTAGAGGGTTACGAACCCAAGGATTTGATATTACCACGTACGAAAGACGATTCACAGAATTGTGCCTATTGTGTCCGGGAGCATTCGAAGATGAGGAAGAGAAGATCGACGCGTTTGTGAAAGGATTACCGGAAAGAATCCAAGAAGATATAAGTTCACACGAGCCCACCTCCATACAACAGGCATGTAGAATGGCTCACAAACTAGTGAACCAGATTGAAGAAAGAATTAAAGAACAGACTGCTGAAGAGGCCAATGTGAAGCAAGTTAAAATAAAGTGGGAGGAAAACGGTGATAAGAATCACCAATACAACAACAACAGCAATTATAACAATAATCGCAACAACTATCCTAACAATCGCAACTACAACAAATGGCCCAACAACAACAACAACAACAACCACAACAATCATCTTAACAACAATAATAACCGCAACAACAACAACAACAATCAGAAGCAGCTATGCCAAAGGTGTGAAAAGTATCACTCGGGGTTCTGCACCAAATTTTGCAACAAGTGTAAAAGAAATGGTCATAGCGCGGCGAAGTGTGATGTCTACGGACCAGGGGTTAACAGAACGAAAGGAACAAATGGTGTCGGAACGAGTAATGGCACAGCAAGTAGTGTCGGAGCAAGTTATGCCAATGTAGTTTGTTATAAATGTGGAAAACCGGGCCACATTATTAGAAATTGCCCGAACCAGGAGAACACGAATGGACAAGGCCGCGGAAGAGTTTTCAATATTAATGCGGCAGAGGCACAGGAAGACCCGGAGCTTGTTACGGGTACGTTTCTTATTGACAATAAATCTGCTTACGTTTTATTTGATTCGGGTGCGGATAGAAGCTATATGAGTAGAGATTTTTGTGCTAAATTAAGTTGTCCATTGACGCCTTTGGATAGTAAATTTTTACTCGAATTAGCAAATGGTAAATTAATTTTAGCAGATAATATATGTCGGAATCGAGAAATTAAACTGGTTAGCGAAACATTTAAGATTGATTTGATACCAGTAGAGTTAGGGAGTTTTGATGTGATAATCGGTATGGACTGGTTGAAAGAAGTGAAAGCAGAGATCGTTTGTTACAAAAATGCAATTCGCATTATACGAGAAAAAGGAAAACCCTTAATGGTGTACGGAGAAAAGGGCAACACGAAGCTACATCTTATTAGTAATTTGAAGGCACAAAAACTAATAAGAAAAGGTTGCTATGCTGTTCTAGCACACGTCGAGAAAGTACAAACTGAAGAAAAGAGCATCAATGATGTTCCCATCGCAAAAGAATTTCCCGATGTATTTCCGAAAGAATTACCGGGATTACCCCCACATCGATCCGTTGAATTTCAAATAGATCTTGTACCAGGAGCTGCACCAATAGCTCGTGCTCCTTACAGACTCGCACCCAGCGAGATGAAAGAACTACAAAGCCAATTACAAGAACTTTTAGAGCGTGGTTTCATTCGACCAAGCACATCACCGTGGGGAGCTCCTGTTTTGTTTGTCAAGAAGAAAGATGGTACATTCAGGTTGTGTATCGACTACCGAGAGTTGAACAAACTTACCATCAAGAACCGCTACCCACTACCGAGAATTGATGACTTATTTGATCAACTACAAGGCTCGTCTGTTTATTCAAAGATTGACTTACGTTCCGGGTATCATCAAATGCGGGTGAAAGAAGATGATATTCCAAAGACTGCTTTCAGAACACGTTACGGTCATTACGAGTTTATGGTCATGCCATTTGGTTTAACTAATGCACCAGCTGTGTTCATGGACCTTATGAACCGAGTGTGTGGACCATACCTTGACAAGTTTGTCATTGTTTTCATTGATGACATACTTATTTACTCAAAGAATGACCAAGAACACGGTGAACATTTGAGAAAGGTGTTAGAAGTATTGAGGAAAGAAGAATTGTACGCTAAATTTTCAAAGTGTGCATTTTGGTTGGAAGAAGTTCAATTCCTCGGTCACATAGTGAACAAAGAAGGTATTAAGGTGGATCCGGCAAAGATAGAAACTGTTGAAAAGTGGGAAACACCGAAAACTCTGAAACACATACGCCAATTTTTAGGACTAGCTGGTTACTACAGAAGGTTCATCCAAGACTTTTCCAGAATAGCAAAACCCTTGACTGCATTAACGCATAAAGGGAAGAAATTTGAATGGAATGATGAACAAGAGAAAGCGTTTCAGTTATTGAAGAAAAAGCTAACTACGGCACCTATATTGTCATTGCCTGAAGGGAATGATGATTTTGTGATTTATTGTGACGCATCAAAGCAAGGTCTCGGTTGTGTATTAATGCAACGAACGAAGGTGATTGCTTATGCGTCTAGACAATTGAAGATTCACGAACAAAATTATACGACGCATGATTTGGAATTAGGCACGGTTGTTTTTGCATTAAAGACTTGGAGGCACTACTTATATGGGGTCAAAAGTATTATATATACCGACCACAAAAGTCTTCAACACATATTTAATCAGAAACAACTGAATATGAGGCAGCGTAGGTGGATTGAATTGTTGAATGATTACGACTTTGAGATTCGTTACCACCCGGGGAAGGCAAATGTGGTAGCCGATGCCTTGAGCAGGAAGGACAGAGAACCCATTCGAGTAAAATCTATGAATATAATGATTCATAATAACCTTACTACTCAAATAAAGGAGGCGCAACAAGGAGTTTTAAAAGAGGGAAATTTAAAGGATGAAATACCCAAGGGATCGGAGAAGCATCTTAATATTCGGGAAGACGGAACCAGGTATAGGGCTGAAAGGATTTGGGTACCAAAATTTGGAGATATGAGAGAAATGGTACTTAGAGAAGCTCATAAAACCAGATACTCAATACATCCTGGAACGGGGAAGATGTACAAGGATCTCAAGAAACATTTTTGGTGGCCGGGTATGAAAGCCGATGTTGCTAAATACGTAGGAGAATGTTTGACATGTTCTAAGGTCAAAGCTGAGCATCAGAAACCATCAGGTCTACTTCAACAACCCGAAATCCCAGAATGGAAATGGGAAAATATTACCATGGATTTCATCACTAAATTGCCAAGGACTGCAAGTGGTTTTGATACTATTTGGGTAATAGTTGATCGTCTCACCAAATCAGCACACTTCCTGCCAATAAGAGAAGATGACAAGATGGAGAAGTTAGCACGAATGTATTTGAAGGAAGTCGTCTCCAGACATGGAATACCAATCTCTATTATCTCTGATAGGGATGGCAGATTTATTTCAAGATTCTGGCAGACATTACAGCAAGCATTAGGAACTTGTCTAGACATGAGTACTGCCTATCATCCACAAACTGATGGGCAGAGCGAAAGGACGATACAAACGCTTGAAGACATGCTACGAGCATGTGTTATTGATTTCGGAAACAGTTGGGATCGACATCTACCGTTAGCAGAATTTTCCTACAACAACAGCTACCATTCAAGCATTGAGATGGCGCCGTTTGAAGCACTTTATGGTAGAAAGTGCAGGTCTCCGATTTGTTGGAGTGAAGTGGGGGATAGACAGATTACGGGTCCGGAGATTATACAAGAAACTACCGAGAAGATCATCCAAATTCAACAACGGTTGAAAACCGCCCAAAGTCGACAAAAGAGCTACGCTGACATTAAAAGAAAAGATATAGAATTTGAAATTGGAGAGATGGTCATGCTTAAAGTTGCACCTTGGAAAGGTGTTGTTCGATTTGGTAAACGAGGGAAATTAAATCCAAGGTATATTGGACCATTCAAGATTATTGATCGTGTCGGAACAGTAGCTTACCGACTAGAATTACCTCAACAACTCGCGGCTGTACATAACACTTTCCACGTCTCGAATTTGAAGAAATGTTTTGCTAAAGAAGATCTCACTATTCCGTTAGATGAAATCCAAATCAACGAAAAACTTCAATTCATCGAAGAACCCGTCGAAATAATGGATCGTGAGGTTAAAAGACTTAAGCAAAACAAGATACCAATTGTTAAGGTTCGATGGAATGCTCGTAGAGGACCCGAGTTCACCTGAGAGCGTGAAGATCAGATGAAGAAGAAATACCCGCATCTATTTCCAGAAGATTCGTCAACACCTTCAACAGCTTAAAATTTCGGGACGAAATTTATTTAACGGGTAGGTACTGTAGTGACCCGAACTTTTCCATGTTTATATATATTAATTGAGATTGATATTTACATGATTAAATGTTTCCAACATGTTAAGCAATCAAACTTGTTAAGACTTGATTAATTGAAATATGTTTCATATAGACAATTGACCACCCAAGTTGACCGGTGATTCACGAACGTTAAAACTTGTAAAAACTATATGATGACATATATATGGATATATATATGGATATATATATAGTTAACATGATACTATGATAAGTAAACATATCATTAAGTATATTAACAATGAACTACATATGTAAAAACAAGACTACTAACTTAATGATTTTTAAACGAGACATATATGTAACGATTATCGTTGTAAAGACATTTAATGTATATATATCATATTAAGAGATATTCATACATGATAATATCATGATAATATAATAATTTAAAATCTCATTTGATATTATAAACATTGGGTTAACAACATTTAACAAGACCGTTAACCTAAAGGTTTAAAAACAACACTTACATGTAACGACTAACGATGACTTAACGACTCAGTTAAAATGTATATACATGTAGTGTTTTAATATGTATTTATACACTTTTGAAAGACTTCAATACACTTATCAAAATACTTCTACTTAACAAAAATTCTTACAATTACATCCTCGTTCAGTTTCATCAACAATTCTACTCGTATGCACCCGTATTCGTACTCGTACAATACACAGCTTTTAGATGTATGTACTATTGGTATATACACTCCAATGATCAGCTCTTAGCAGCCCATGTGAGTCACCTAACACATGTGGGAACCATCATTTGGCAACTAGCATGAAATATCTCATAAAATTACAAAAATATGAGTAATCATTCATGACTTATTTACATGAAAACAAAATTACATATCCTTTATATCTAATCCATACACCAACGACCAAAAACACCTACAAACACTTTCATTCTTCAATTTTCTTCATCTAATTGATCTCTCTCAAGTTCTATCTTCAAGTTCTAAGTGTTCTTCATAAATTCCAAAAGTTCTAGTTTCATAAAATCAAGAATACTTTCAAGTTTGCTAGCTCACTTTCAATCTTGTAAGGTGATCATCCAACCTCAAGAAATCTTTGTTTCCTACAGTAGGTTATCATTCTAATACAAGGTAATAATCATATTCAAACTTTGGTTCAATTTCTATAACTATAACAATCTTATTTCAAGTGATGATCTTACTTGAACTTGTTTTCGTGTCATGATTCTGCTTCAAGAACTTCGAGCCATCCAAGGATCCATTGAAGCTAGATCCATTTTTCTCTTTTCCAGTAGGTTTATCTAAGGAACTTAAGGTAGTAATGATGTTCATAACATCATTCAATTCATACATATAAAGCTATCTTATTCGAAAGTTTAAACTTGTAATCACTAGAACATAGTTTAGTTAATTCTAAACTTGTTCGCAAACAAAAATTAATCCTTCTAACTTGACTTTTAAAATCAACTAAACACATGTTCTATATCTATATGATATGCTAACTTAATGATTTAAAACCTGGAAACACGAAAAACACCGTAAAACCGGATTTACGCCGTCGTAGTAACACCGCGGGCTGTTTTGGGTTAGTTAATTAAAAAATATGATAAACTTTGATTTAAAAGTTGTTATTCTGAGAAAATTATTTTTATTATGAACATGAAACTATATCCAAAAATTATGGTTAAACTCAAAGTGGAAGTATGTTTTCTAAAATGGTCATCTAGACGTCGTTCTTTCGACTGAAATGACTACCTTTACAAAAATGACTTGTAACTTATTTTTCCGACTATAAACCTATACTTTTTCTGTTTATATTCATAAAATAGAGTTCAATATGAAACCATAGCAATTTGATTCACTCAAAACGGATTTAAAATGAAGAAGTTATGGGTAAAACAAGATTGGATAATTTTTCTCATTTTAGCTACGTGAAAATTGGTAACAAATCTATTCCAACCATAACTTAATCAACTTGTATTGTATATTATGTAATCTTGAGATACCATAGACACGTATACAATGTTTCGACCTATCATGTCGACACATCTATATATATTTCGGAACAACCATAGACACTCTATATGTGAATGTTGGAGTTAGCTATACAGGGTTGAGGTTGATTCCAAAATATATATAGTTTGAGTTGTGATCAATACTGAGATACGTATACACTGGGTCGTGGATTGATTCAAGATAATATTTATCGATTTATTTCTGTACATCTAACTGTGGACAACTAGTTGTAGGTTACTAACGAGGACAGCTGACTTAATAAACTTAAAATATCAAAATATATTAAAAGTATTGTAAATATATTTTGAACATACTTTGATATATATGTATATATTGTTATAGGTTCGTGAATCAACCAGTGGCCAAGTTTTACTTCCCGACGAAGTAAAAATCTGTGAAAGTGAGTTATAGTCCCACTTTTAAAATCTAATATTTTTGGGATGAGAATACATGCAGGTTTTATAAATGATTTACAAAATAGACACAAGTACGTGAAACTACATTCTATGGTTGAATTATCGAAATCGAATATGCCCCTTGTTATTAAGTCTGGTAATCTAAGAATTAGGGAACAGACACCCTAATTGACGCGAATCCTAAAGATAGATCTATTGGGCTTAACAAACCCCATCCAAAGTACCGGATGCTTTAGTACTTCGAAATTTATATCATATCCGAAGGGTGTCCCGGAATGATGGGGATATTCTTATATATGCATCTTGTTAATGTCGGTTACCAGGTGTTCACCATATGAATGATTTTTATCTCTATGTATGGGATGTGTATTGAAATATGAAATCTTGTGGTCTATTATTATGATTTGATATATATAGGATAAACCTATAACTCACCAACATTTTTGTTGACGTTTTAAGCATGTTTATTCTCAGGTGATTATTAAGAGCTTCCGCTATCGCATACTTAAATAAGGACGAGATTTGGAGTCCATGCTTGTATGATATTGTGTAAAAACTGCATTCAAGAAACTTATTTTGTTGTAACATATTTGTATTGTAAACCATTATGTAATGGTCGTGTGTAAATAGGATATTTTAGATTATCATTATTTGATAATCTACGTAAAGCTTTTTAAACCTTTATTGATGAAATAAAGGTTATGGTTTGTTTTAAAAATGAATGCAGTCTTTGAAAAATGTCTCATATAGAGGTCAAAACCTCGCAACGAAATCAATTAATATGGAACGTTTTTAATCAATAAGAACGGGACATTTCATGGGGACCCTTAGAAGCTGTAGAATTGGCCGGGCCAATTAGGGAATTACTTGTACAGAGGTATGGTAATTCTACTTTTAATGACTGGGTACGTTTATTCACCATGCGTAGACCTGTATATAAAGTATGGTGTGAAGAATTGTTGTGTAGTATAGAGTTGAATGATCGGGTAGCTAGTTTAACCGATCGTTCTTTTATTAGATTTTTGTTAGGCGGTTCGATGCGCCACATGTCTTTACTAGACATGGCTCAGGCTTTACGTATATATACGCCTGAGGAGTTAGCATCTGTCGATTGTAGAGGGTTGATACTAAACGGTAGAAAGATAGATGAAAATTTTGATACACACGGTGTGTGGAGTCAAATGACAAGCAATCACCGTTTCAAAGGGGGAAATTACTCTTATTTGGATATAGATAGAGCCGAATTAAGAGTGATTCATAGCTTTTTAGCCAATTCGATTACACAAAGGGGTAAGAACAAGGAAAAAGTAAATGAACAGGATTTGTTTTACCATATGTGTATTCGAGACCCACAAAGCGCTGTAAGTATACCATATTGTGTGGGTTATTATTTATCAGCTATGGTTCGGGGGATACGACCGCATAGCATAATAGGAGGTGGTATTTTTATTACTTTGATTGGTGAATATCTCGGTGTGGATATAAGTCGGGGGGGATTATTAGTAGAAGAACCGGAACCCCGCGATACTATAGGTTTAAATGTATACCATGGTGCGAAAGTTTTGAAGAGGCGAAATAACGCCGCAGTACCATACCATGGTAGACATCCACAGGTTGAGAGAAATCAACAGCAAGGTAATGTAGGAGGGGGGAATGAGATGCAAGAAATGCAAAGGTTTATAGCTTCTCAGGAATACGAAAATGCTAGACAGAGAGCATTTGAAGATTGGCAAGTTCATCAGAACCAAATCATAGCTCATTGCCAACATATAGGTAGAAACTATATTCCTACACCGAAACCCATCTTCCCTCCCTGGTCTATAGAGATGCAGCCACCATATCCTACGTATAACCCTGCCGAAGCATTCTATAGCACCTATGGTTATGCCTGGAACCCCTATTGGTACCAGTATCATCCCTAGTATACTTATTTTTTTTTTTGTAATTTGTAATTATTGATATGTTTAATACTTTTGTTAATATTGTAATCATTTTTATAATTGTCTAACTTTTATTCTTAGATTTTAATAATTTTTGAATGTGGGGTAATATACCAAACTTCAAAAATATGTATATATGTTTGCAGTTTATCTTATGTACACAACAGGGTAAAACAACGCATTTTTAAAGACTGGCATTAAGTTCAGCAAAAGCAACTAATTTTGACGACAAGATGCAAAATATATGTGAAATAACAACAAGACGGAATGAACAAATGATGTGCACCATTTATCATTCAGCAAACAAACGCCAATATATTTGGAAACTTTGGTAAAAATTTAATCATTTTCACACAAATCACCCCCAATAATTTAAATTGTTACTGATTTCTTGCAAATGAGGGCATTGCAAGATCTTAAGTGTGGGAAGGGGTTAAATTCTTTCGGATTTTAAAATTTTTATCTTAAACACTTGGTTACCATTAAAAATACTAGTAAAGCAGTAGTTGTATTAGAATCTAGTACTCTCTGATAATAAAGAACAGCCCTAGTCTTATATACTGATTACCCGATTCTAGTAAAAATTTTAAAAATTTTCAATTAAATGAACTCAAATTCATGTTTATACATATTTATGAACGATAAAACTAGGTGTTAACACCGAAATTATTGTTACCTCGGAAAGGACATAAATTGAGAAACAAGCTAAAAATGTTAAAATTCATTTAAAATGGAATAGAGGACGATAAAAAGGAAAATAAAAGCCAAGTGTGGGAAAATTTATCAAGTTATCTTAAACATATGTCACATATATCTGTAACAAATAACTGAAAATACTTTTGCTTTGGACTAAACTAAACTATTTTACCCGATGAAAGAAAAGAAAGATGGATCTACACGATGAATCAATTCCATCATTAAAAGGAAGTAAAGTCTTCCGAAAAAGACACGCGCTTCTTGATTTAGGTCATGAAGTTGTCGTCCAGACCAGCTGTAGGTTGACGAAAAATCTAGAAAAGTCATCACTAAAATCAGCAGGAAATCCACGGACCTCAGCATTAAACAGGGTCGCCAAGTGGTCAGATTTATCCTAACCATGAGAAGGATTTATCTTGTACAATGGGGGCACCATGCAAATTAGCTGGATAAGACTAATGAATCAGATCCCCAGAAAGGATAATCTCCTTAAAGATTAAAAATCAGCTTTTAAGACTGATATTACTCAATCCTAGAGATTGACCTTAAAGATTGAGAATTCAAACTCATGGAATTCAATGATATCTAAACTCAAGCTTGAAAGAGAAAATATTTTGATCAAAATTACAAACCGATTTGTTTTCTGAAAACCCTATTTTCAATGCGTTCATTACCATTGAACGTAAAATCCTAGGAATTCACCTGGAATTCATTAGGTCACCTGAACTAAAATCGGGTGTCAACCGTAAGAACGGTGGTTGCATAGTGGTCAAAGACAGGACCTTGTGCCATACCGAAAAATCATAAGGGTGAGCTTTACTATTGCTCCTACCAAGGATAGTAATTACGTCCGACACGTTATAGACCATAATTAAAAGCATGTCAGGGGACATTGCCTTAACAGTTGCTTGTTCAACGCTTTCCTTTACAACCAGACGGTAGTTTACCGAAAGGTAATATACGGGACAAGTAAACTGGACGTGTTGCTTTCCAAATACAAGGTTAGCAAGTGGGTGACACAAAACCGCAAGTTTTGAGCTAAAATTTTCAAATCTGAAACCCACCAAACCCACAAAAATATTTTGCAAACACCGGTAAAGGGTTATTCCGGAAAACTTATCTAGGGTAAAAACTAGATTTAATTTTCAAAAGATCAAATGTTTTCATAAAGATCCAATTTCCTTAATGGATCTAAATTTTTATAGTCATGTGGAACTGTAAACCATATCGTTACTACCATTGTTTATACCGCCGTATAGAAATCACTGATGTACAAAGTGTGAAGAATAAAGAAGTGATTCTAGTATTTCAAGACGATATTGCTTAAGGACAAGCAACGCTCAAGTGTGGGAATATTTGATAATGCTAAAAACGAACATATATTTCATAGCATTATTCCTCAAGAAAGACAAGCTTTTAGTTGCAATTGTTCTATTTACAAGTGATATTCGTTTAAATAATAAAAGGTGAAGACAAAAGACAGATTCGACGAATTGAAGACGCAAACGACCAAAAAGCTCAAAAGTACAAAAGACAATCAAAGAGGTTCCAATTATTGATAAGAAACGTCTCGAAATTACAAGAGTACAAGATTCAAAACGCAAAGTACAAAATATAAAATTGTACGCAAGGACGTTCGAAAATCCGGAACCGGGACATGAGTCAACTCTCAACGCTCGACGCAACGGACTAAAAATTACAAATCAACTATGCACATAAATATAATATAATATTTAAATAATTCTTATAATTATTTAATATATTATATATATTTATAAATCCGTTGGCAAGAAAGACTCCAAACTGATATGAGCTGTAATTTCAAACTCCGCGACTCGCGGAGTTTGAAGGCAAAAATGCCGCGAGTCGCGGAGCCCCAAAAGTCAAAAATCCCTATAAAAGCAACCGAATTCTGATCGCAAATCATCATCTTTTTCTTCTTCTCCTCATACGTAAAATATATATATATATATATATTTATAATTTATATTTTAATTTTAATTATAATTATAATAATAAGGGTATGTTAGCTAATGTTGTAAGGGTGTAAGTCGAAATTCTGTCCGTGTAACGCTACGCTATTTGTAATCATTGTAAGTTATGTTCAACCTTTTTACATTAATGTCTCGTAGCTAAGTTATTATTATGCTTATTTAATCCGAAGTAATCATGATGTTGGGCTAATTACTAAAATTGGGTAATTGGGCTTTGTACCATAATTGGGGTTTGGACAAAAGAACGACACTTGTGGAAATTAGACTATGAGTTATTAATGGGATTTATATTTGTTTAACTAAATGATAGTTTGTTAATGTTAATATAAAGATTTACAATTGGGCGTCCCTATAAATTACCATATACACTCGATCGGACACGATGGGCGGGGTATTTATATGTACGAATAATCGTTCATTTAACCGGACACGGAAATGGATTAATAGCCACTAGAATAATTAAAACAGGGGTGAAATTATGTACAAAGGACACTTGGTATAATTGATAACAAAATATTAAAACCTTGGGTTACACTCAGTCGACATCCTGGTGTAATTATTAAACAAAGTATTAAAATCTTGTTACAGTTTAAGTCCTCAATTAGTTGGAATATTTAACTTCGGGTATAAGGATAATTTGACGAGGACACTCACACTTTATATTTATGACTGATGGACTGTTATGGACAAAAACCAGACGGACATATTAAATAATCCAGGACAAAGGACAATTAACCCATGGGCATAAAACTAAAATCAACACGTCAAACATCATGATTACGGAAGTTTAAATAAGCATAATTCTTTTATTTCATATTTAATTTCCTTTATTTTATATTTAATTGCACTTCTAATTATCGCATTTTTATTTTATCGCACTTTTATTATTCGCAATTTCATTATCGTTATTTACTTTATGCTTTAATTTAAGTCTTGTATTTATTTTTAATATTTTACATTTGGTTTTAACTGCGACTAAAGTTTTAAAATCGACAAACCGGTCATTAAACGGTAAAAAAAACCCCCTTTATAATAATAATATTACTTATATATATGTTTGTATTTTTATAAAAGTAAACTAATATAGCGTTGAGCTTTGTTTAAAAAAGATTCCCTGTGGAACGAACCGGACTTACTAAAAACTACACTACTGTACGATTAGGTACACTGCCTATAAGTGTTGTAGCAAGGTTTAAGTATATCCATTCTATAAATAAATAAATATCTTGTGTAAAATTGTATCGTATTAAATAGTATTTCCTGCAAAAATTTAAAACTATTTTATACCACTCCGCTACCACATCATGTAACTAAAAGCTTATCTTTCTTGAGGAATAATGCTATGAAATATATGTTCGTTTTTAGCATTATCATATATTATTTATTCGTGACGGGATACCCTGGAAAGAAGAGAGAAAATGGTGTTCCGAACTGGTTCGCTGGTAAGTGCTTCAGGTTCTTCTCCAAGAGGTGAATTCGGTTGGTGGAAGGGATCACCTTCTTCTTGCCTCCATTGATTGAGTCGGCTACGAACCCATCCCCAATTCATCCAGAATAGATGATGGCTGATTGGTTCGTTTGTTCCGGTTACGCTGCCGTGGGAGCTCGAGGAGTTCGAGAAATTCATATTATGTGTTTGGAATAGGGTTTGATATGAAATGGGTATTGGATACTGAATGATATATTCGTTTTCTTGAATAAGTATATATAGCAAAAAAGATTTCCGTAATTTACGGAGAGAATTTAGGAAAAGTGGTAGACAAAGTTTACTGGGATAGATATGATAAGATATGATAAGATGTGATGTGTTATCCATTTATGTAATAATGGTGGTATGACGTGTTGAGATTTATAACCAGATATTGATTAAAGAATTTCAATTCGTATACTGTGATAACCCAGTGACATTTTTCGATTCGCAAACCGATGCATAAAGACATAAGATACGTGAGTGTTTGGAGTAGTAGCAGGAGCTTGTAGATGAACCGTTATCTTCATATAGAATTTTGATAAATCTGATAGGTCATAAGTTTGAAAAAAAAATTTAAGTGGAATAAAGATGGATATGATATAAACGAAACACTTTATTTTAAGAACGAGGCTTTAAACAAGCCTTTTTATTACACGATTCGGGGATAGAAATAGTTTAAGGCCTAGCTTTTACATAGATATAAAATAGGAAAAATGACTAGGAAATATTAAGATTGAAGTAGTCTTCATATTTCTTCTTCTCGTCCTCAACCTCCTTCATAAACTTCTCAAACTTGTCGTTCTTCTCCTTTTGTTCCTCATAAAGATACTCGATGTTATCATAAAGATTGGAAACATCATTGTTGATTACATGGTACATGTAGTCCCTCATAGAAAGTTGACTATTCATGTGGTCTTCCTCTATCTTAAATCTAAGGTCGACATCTTCTCTCAAATAGGCAAGAGATTGTTTTCCCCAGCGGGTATTGCGTTCTTCATCGTCCTTCACTTTCATCACCTTCTCCATCACTTTTTCTGTGTTATACTTTACAAGTTCTTCTAGCCTTTCGGTTCGAGTTTCGAAGGATTTTATGATGATCTCTTTCAAGATTTTGTTTTCTTTCTCTATGTTATTTAGACGCGCTTCTATCTGAGCGATGTTTTCACGAGATGGTGAGCTAGCCCTTTTTGATGGACCGGCTTCATCAGCAGTAGCGGTTTCGGTTTGCTTTCTCTTTAGAGATAAGTTTTTAGACGATTCCTCAATAGGATCTTTTTTGGGCTCGTAGCCTGAGTAGTCACCATTGTAGTTAGGAAGGCTTTGAATAGCTTCCCGTTCAGAAGTACTCTTTGGTTTGTATACCGGTGAATGATTAGAGCCAGAGTCAGCAGAATCATTAGGTGTCGCATTTGAATGAGGTGGTATAATTGGAGAGTAGACAGAGTTCTCACATTGGCTCGGCATTCTAAGAAACATTAAAGAATTTAATAAGCATAGTTTCTAAGGCATAATGTAGCATTTAACAGTTAAAGGCAACAATTAAAGGCACTATGGTCAGGAAAAGTTGTAGTCCTACATTGCTAAGGTACCTAATTGTATAAGGCACACATAAAATGCAATCCTGGTTCTCTACAACAACCTGCTCTGATACCAATCTGTGACACCCCCAAATAGGGCCTGGGGTATTTGTGTCTAAATATATCAAATCACAGTTGTATAAACGAGAACGACTCTACATGAGACGTTTTGTTGAGTTTTGCAGCAGAAGATAAATATGTCTTTAATTGATATGATATGTAATGAAGACTCCAAGCATAGCAAGCAATCATCATCAATGCAGTAGATATACAGCGGAAGCAATATTTAAGTACCTGAGAATAAACATGCTTAAAAAGTCAACACGAGGTTGAGTGTGTTCATAGGTTTGTAATAAATAATGATTTCAGTAATAGATATAGACCACAAGATTTAATAAAGTAGATCTCGCAGATCCAAAAGTTGATCTCCCGCAGGATCAAAAGTTATGCCAGTGCATGATATTTAGACTAAACGTTGTTTGCCTCGTGACAAGTTGTTCTGTCCTTGTCGTTTAATTTCATTATCAAGTAATACAAAGACTTAGTCAAATTTATCGGGGACATTACTCCCGATAGGCCTATCTCCAATAATTAAGAATGCTGCAGCAATTAAAAACATCACTGTAGGGACTTAGTCGGACATAACCGGGTATAGCATAGTTTTAACAGTTGGTACTGATATTTAGACTAGACTTTCAAGTTTACCCGTACAAGTTATCGTTTATACTTGTCGGTTGGGGACTTGCTGGTCATAGCCCAACATATCACAGTTTAATAGTTGATACGTGTAAAATAGTTATAAAAGTTGCGCATGTATTCTCAGCCCAAAAATATATAAAAAGGGAGCAGATGAACTCACGATACGATAGTTTGTGTAACGACCCTACTTTTTCCGTTATCTTTTACCGTTAATTATTTAATGACCGTTAACTGTTATTCGTGCCACGTCATTTCTATGACCTATATTATTATTTTTGTAATAATATATTAATTATTATGTGTTAAATGAATATTTGTATTCATATTCTAAATCGTACGTTTCTACGTGTCGCGGATTGCTATTCGGCGAATCTTTTCGGTTTTCAAACCAACGGTCGAGCTTTTGGGATTTTTAAATCCTAATTATTTTAAATATGATATTTTAATGTCATATGATTATATATAGCATTTATATATATTTTATTTGTCGCGTGTGCGTTATCTCTCCGATTTTTAATCGCGTAAGCGTGTTTTCGCGTTTCAGGCTTCGATCGGGCGTTCGGGCCACTAGTATTTAACCATTTATCAAATTGGGCCATTAAGGGGGCCCACCCCTTGGATTTTCGGCCGAACACTCCCAAGGGGAGGGAGTGTTGGCTCCTTTTGCTCTCATTTTATAAATTTCATGTTTCATTTTCATTTAACCTAGTAATCCTTTTGCTCTCATCTTTCTCTCTTTCTCCCTTTGTGAGCTGTCGCCTATACCACCACCATCATCATCATTTTGCAACAAAAACTTGCTTGGATCAATCAATCATTAGCATAATCGAATTCTACGCGATCTTCTCTACACGATTCTATCAATTGATTATTGATTAGGGTATAAACCCTAACCCTAGAACTTTTGATTTTTCATTATATTTCTGTTTTTGATGTCTATATTAATAGTATGATGATTATTGATTGTTGTAATGATGTTTGTATGCATAGAATTACTCAAAAACACTTGATTTCGGTTTGATTTGATTGGGACAGCAGCTATCACGTTCATTTCTGATATTGTGACTGTAATAAAAGTTAAAATAAAGTAGTTAGATGAGTTCCTCTCATCAAGACATTAATTTTAGACTCCGGATTCACGTCGTTTCGATTCCCGGAGCCCTAGATATGATCAAATTAGTATTTTATTGAGATTGAAATATGGAATTGGTATGAACCAGGTTTGGTCCGACTTTGTGACCATCTTTGGTGTCTTTAGGGTGTGTTAGTGTGTTGGGACTGATGGTGGGATGAACTTTCATGTTCGGGTCACCTAAATCCGAGCCACGGATCACCCGTTGCGTCTAAAACACGATTTTGGTTGAATTGAAGTTCCAAGTAGTGAATTGGCTGTACATCACGACTTGTGAGCTGTTCATGGTGTGTTCTTGAGTGTACCAAAGTGTCGGGTGGTTTGCTTAGGCGGAGATATATGTAAGGCTCGCCGAAAACCGACACCCGGGGCTTAGGATACGACCCGATGAACTTTTGATTTAAAACTTGTGATTAATTATTAAACTTATGATATAAATAATGGATTTCATTAACATTTAATTACTTATGATAAAAAAAGTAATTATTATTATTTACAACTTATGATATATATTTATTATATCATTTAATTAATACTTATGATTTAATTAACATTTTAATTAAACATATGATTAATGATACTTCATTATTAATGGAAAATACTTATGATAAGTATTAAACTTATATTATGAGATTACTATTAGAAGACTTATAATAAGGATTAAATAATTATTTAATTATTATAAGACTTGGTAATTATTTAATTATAATTTAATTATTAAATACTTATGATTTAATAATTATAATTAGAAACTTATGATATGATTAATAATTCATTATTAATTAATAATACTTATGATATGATTTAAAATTTATTATTAATTAATAATATTTATATTATGACTAATATTTAATTAATTAATTAAATACTTATGTTATATTAATTATATCATTTAAACTTATATTAACTTTAATAATTTATTTTAATTTAATTAAACTTATGTTATGACATAATTAGACATATCTAACTTTAATAAACGTTATAACTTACATTATTATTATAACTTACACTTTTAAAATTAACGTTGACTATGTTTGACCAAGGTTGACTTTTGAGTTGACTTTCGATTGACTTTGACTTTCAGTTGACTTTTGTTGACTTTCTAATTAAGGAAACTTTCCTAACTTATAAACTTTCCTAAAATAGCAACTTTCTAAATTTGGAAACTTTCCAAAAATAGAAACTTTCCAAAAATAGAAACTTTCCAAAAATAGAAACTTTCCTAAATTAGAAACTTTCCAAAAATGGAAACCTGCTAAAAATAGAAACTTTCTAAAAATAGAAAGTGTGTGTCCGTACGCTGTTCCGATCAAACCGATGCATGTTGAGTGTTGTTCTATGTCTACTTGCAACATGTACAATAGCTATCATACTAAGACTTGACCTAAGTTAGTTCTTTATATCGACCTGCTTTATTTATAGGTCGGCGTTGTGATCATTCCTGATCATTTTACTTCATTTGCTATTCGCATATTTGTGTGGTTACTTCGTTTGCTATTTAAGGTGAGTTATAGTCCCATCTTTCTATTTTAAATCTTTTGGGATGAGAATACATGCAATTTATTTTATATTTTGGACACATGTGGAAGTTGGTTTAAATTATTCATTGTGAGTTGAACAAAAATATTCCCTAGTCTGGTAACTGTAATCACTGGTTTCTACCGGTGAACGCGAATCCTACGGATAGATCTATCGAAAAATGGTTAAGTGGTTACCAGGTGGCTCACGGAAAATGGAATAATGTTTTATTATATGTTTTCTAGCATATAATTTTGTGGTCCAAAAAGGAGTTTTTATGTTTTCAAACATAAATTTTTATTGTTTAAATTAAATATTGTTTGCAATATTAAACCTATAATTCACTCAACATTTTTGTTGACAGTTACTCGAATGTTTTATTCTCAGGTTCATGATTGATTGCTTTCGCTGTGCTTAGAGAGTCTGCATATTTATGATGGCAGCTTTTGTTAAACATTAACTTGCATTCTATTTTGTTACATTAAATAGTGGGTGTTTGTTGACTTTGTTTTGGTCAACTTTTGGCTAAAGTATTTATGCATAGTTTTTCTAAACTTATACATTTTAGTAGATTTCCTTTATAGGAAATCATTTTTAAATAAAGAATGCAAGGTTGTTTTATTAAATTCATATAGAGTTTCGATCAAGCTGTGGGACCAAGATAACGATAGTCGTCAAGTGTACTATGACGGGTCGTTAAAGTTGGTATCAGAGCTTTGGTTGTAGGGAATTAGGCTGCATTGATGTCGTTACCCGAGTCAATAGGGTGCATTAGTGAGTCTAGTCTACAGCCCGGCCTATAATATATTATTATATGTGATTATTTGTATTGTATTGGTATGTATATTGTTATCATACATACATCTCAATTATGTTTTGAATCTGGGAGGAACTCCCATTCTGATTTAAACGTATTCTTCGACTCATGCGAACTTTTCCTTATAAGAACACCTCGGGTAGTGAAACCGAGGGATGTCATTCTTGACTTCTGAAATTCGCGACATTTCTATGTCATCTATTATGGTTATGTATATATAATGTTTGAGTTATCTTACGCGAGATGTCATTCTTGACTTCTAAATGCTCGGCATTTCAATGTCAGCTATTATGTTTAGGAATATAACATTCTTGTTATATTACGTGCCTTTGTGCCGTTGTGCCTATGTGCTTTGGTTTTTGAACCGGAAGAAGTCATTCTTGACTTTTAGAGATTTTTAGCACTTCGAAGACATTTCTATGTCCTCGTTACTCCTATTTGTTACTTATGATGTTTTGTCTCTTGTGCTATCCTTAGCACGTTGTTTAAGAAAATGTTTTAGAGAAATTTTGTGGAAATCCGAGGTTGATCGCATGTCCTGACCTTATGTAGTGCTATTGGAATGGAGATATGAATTAGTGAAATATAATGGCGTCAGGCCAACGTGATTATATTACGTTAATTCATAAAGAAGTCCCAATATTGTGACATAAGGAATAGAAAGCGAGTCAAAGAAAATTTTTACACTACTCATTTAGAAATTCCGATGTATTACATGGGTAGGGAAAATATTCATTATCTTATTTGTTGATATACGAGGAGCTTGTCTTAACTAGATTATCTATCTCATGCTCTACCCTTTCATAACTCGCTTGTTAGCAACAGCTTCACTCGGGAACAGTTTTGGTCCAAGGACTTATGTCCTGATAATAGTCAAAACAACATTTAACTCATTAGTTTTCATGACCTCGCAACATTTGTTGGTCAAATGTCGCACGCCAATTCAGGTCATTTACTCGATCTTTCACAATCTTACTTCAACTTGTAACCTCTGAAATACAGATACTCTGTTATCGTTGGGAGTTTTACACATTTGTTTAATTGGGTGGTTCTCACGGATTTATGGGCGAATAGAAGTAATGAAATATTTTGTCATGTATACAATTTATAAAATCGTATATGTACGTATGGATTCAAATGAATAAGTTTACCTTAACCTATTTTGATTAGTACATACTAAATCATACCTTCAAAAATTATTTTAAACCACTCATTTATTGAGCTGTTTGATTAAGTCAATTTATTTTATATAAAATGGTACACATTGTACATACTTCTAAATTACTAAGAACTTCGTTCCGTTTATGTTGTTACATCAAACGTTTAAAGCTTTTTCAAAACTCCTTTGATTAATTTTATCAACTTTTCGCATTACCCTACAAAGTGTCTGGATCACAGTTCTTCTCATCCTCGGTTTAAGGATGAAACTTACCATTAAGTTCATTGATAGAAACTCTTACGCCACTTTGGATGCCGGTTTTATAAAATTTGTTGAAAAGTCTTTGTGCTCATAAAATTTTCCCTCTTATGGTTGGACATGGCCAAAACACGGGCCGATAAATCAATTTTCTGGGGTACACTCGGTGGTCACCCTATTGTAGAAAAGGCGCTAGGTGGGTTTCTACCCCAATTGTTGTTATAGTGGGTATCAAGGATATATATTACACTAGACCGTTTGAGGAGTTTCTACTCTCAATATTTGCTGTCAACCGCAACACCCTCGTAAACATCAATCCTAGGATTCAATACTTTGAGGTGCACGAAATTATTTTTGGAGATTCATCCCACCTGGAGTCGGCCATTCTTTATAACCCATGATTCGCGTTCTTTTCATCCGCACATAAATTTAAGAATATGGATGAATCCTAGATTTCCTCGCTCATTGAGCAAGGGAGTTCACTCTCGTTGAAATATCACACCTTTCGTACGTCTTCCTTTCGGAAATGTAATGAAAATTTACTTTGAAGTCCATGATCCTCGTTATCTCCTTTGAGAGAATTGCCTTAAGTATCTATGCCACCGATGTGACTACTCCATATATTACTTCCTTCATTGTTACAACTATATTTCATTCGTCCCAGTTCGTCCCCTTGGGGAGCTCCTGTTTTGATTGTTAAAAAGAAAGGTGGTTCGTTCCGATGGTGTATTGATTATCGCGAGTTGAACAAGCTTACGGTCAACAACCGTTACCCTCTTCCGAGAATTGATGATCTGTTCGATCAACTTCAAGGTTCGTTCGTTTATTCTAAGATTGATCTTCGTTCTGGTTATCACCAATTGCGCGTTAAAGAATCTGATGTTTCGAAAACTGCTTTTCGCACCCGTTATTGTCACTTTGAATTCCTTGTTATGCCGTTCAGATTGATAAATGCACCAGCTGTGTTCATGGACCTCATGAACCGTGTGTGTAGACCCTATCTGGACAAATTCGTTATTGTTTTCATCGACGACATCCTTATTTATTCAAAGAGTGATGAAGAGCACGAAGAACATTTGAAGTTAGTGCTTGATTTGTTGAGAAAAGAAGAATAGTACGCTAAGTTCTCTAAGTGTGCTTTCTGGTTAAGAGAAGTTCAATTTCTTGGACATATTATTAGTAAACATGGAATACAAGTTGACCCTGCTAAGATTGAAGCAATTGAAAAGTGGGAAATTCCGAAAACTCCTACTCAGATTCGTCAGTTCCTAGGTTTGGCAGGCTATTATAGAAGGTTCATTCAAGATTTCTCTCGTATAGCGAAACCCCTGACTGCTTTAACGCACAAGGGGAAGAAGTATGAGTGGAAAGATGAATAAGAGACTGCTTTTCAAACTTTGAAGAAGATGATGACTACCGCTCTGATATTGTCACTACCTGAGGGTAATGATGATTTTGGTGTTTATTGTGATGCTTCGCGTCAGGGCTTTGGTTGTGCTTTGATGCAACGAAAGAAAGTTATTGCATACGCGTCACGTCAGTTAAAGATTCATGAATAGAATTATACAACCCATGATTTAGAATTGGGAGCTGTTGTGTTTGCGCTCAAGATTTGGAGACTTTATCTTTATTGGGTCAAAAGTACAGTGTACACTGATCACAAAAGTCTTCAACATATCCTTGACCAAAAACAGTTGAATATGAGGCAACGAAGATAGGTTGAGACGTTGCATGATTATGATTACGAACTTCTGTGTCATCCGGGGAGGCCAATGTTATGGCCGATACGTTAAGTCATAAAGAGAGGACTGAACCTCGTATGTTTAGGGCCTTGAATATGAACATTTGAACAAACCTCGCAAGGCAGATTCTTGCAGCTCAACAAGAAGCCTTGAAGGAGGAGAATTTTGTAACAGGAAGGTCCGAGGCTTGAGTAAATAGTTAGATGTACGAACCGATGGTACTCGGTATTTTGCGGGACATCTTTGGGTTCCGGAGTTTGGTGATCTACGACAACTTATTTTAGATGAGGCTCATAAATCTAGGTACTCTATTCATCCTGGTTCAGGAAAGATGTATCATGACCTTAAGGAGCTGTATTAGTGGCCTAATTTGAAAGCTGATGTGGCTACGTATGTGGCTAAGTGTTTGACCAGTGCTAAGGTTAAAGCTGAACATCAGAAACCGTCTGCACTTTTGGTGCAACCTGAGATTCCCGAGTGGAAGTGGGAAGGTATTACAACGGATTTTATTACGAAGTTACTGAGAGTTGTGGGTGGTTATGATACCATTTGGGTGATTGTTGACTGACTCACAAAATCAGCTCATTTCTTACCGATTAAGGAAATAGATTCGAAGGAAAAGCTTACTTGTTTGTATTTGAAGTAGATTGTTTCTAGACATGGTGTTCCCGTGTTATTTTGGACCGAGATAGTTGATTTACATAGAGGTTTTGGCAGTCCTTACAGGAAGGCTTGGGAACTAAGTTAGATATGAGCACCGCTTATCATTCTCAGACGGATGGTCAGAGTGAAAGGACCATTCAAACGTTAGAAGACATGTTACGAGCGTGTGTTATTGATTTTGGTAATGGGTGGGATAGATATTTTCCGCTAGCTGAATTTTCTTATAACAACAGTTATCATGCAAGTATTAAAGCCGCACTGTTTGAAGCTCTATATGGTAGAAAGTGTAGGTCTCATGTCTGCTGGAATGAAGTTGGGAATGCTCAACTCACAGGCCCAGAGATTATTCATGAGACTACCAAGAATATCGTACAGATCAAAGAAAGGTTAAGAATCGCCAGGAGTCGGCAAAAGAGTTATGCTGATGATAGAAGAAAAGATTTAGAATTTCAAGTTGGTGATCTTGTCATGTTGAAAGTATCACTTTGAAAGGGCGTAATACGTTTTGGTAAAAGGGGAAAGTTGAGTCCTCATTTTGTTGGACCGTTTGAGATTATTGAGAGAGTTAGACCCGTGGCTTATCGTTTGAAATTGCCACAAGAACTCAGTGTTGTTCATGACGTTTTTCATGTATTGAATTTAAAGAAGTGTTTGGTCGAGGCCGATATGACTATTCCTCTGGAGGAACTTCATGTTGATAAACAACTCCATTTTATTGAGGAACCTGTCGAGATTATGGATCGAGAAGTTAAGACTCTTAAGCAGAGTAGAATTCCTATTGTTCGAGTTAGATGGAACGCCAGACGCGATCCCGAGTTCACTTGGGAGCGTGAAGGTCAGATGAGGCAGAAGTACCCGCATTTGTTCCCAAATGATGAGGAAACCCCTGCACCTGCTTAAATTTCGGGACGAAATTTCTGTAACGACCCTACTTTTTCCGTTATCTTTTACCGTTAATTATTTAACGACCGTTAACTGTTATTCGTGCCACGTCATTTCTATGACCTATATTATTATTTTTGTAATAATATATTAATTATTATGTGTTAAATGAATATTTGTATTCATATTCTAAATCGTACGTTTCTACGTGTCGCGGATTGCTATTCGGCGAATCTTTTCGGTTTTCAAACCAACGGTCGAGCTTTTGGGATTTTTAAATCCTAATTATTTTAAATATGATATTTTAATGTCATATGATTATATATAGCATTTATATATATTTTATTTGTCGCGTGTGCGTTATCTCTCCGATTTTTAATCGCGTAAGCGTGTTTTCGCGTTTCAGGCTTCGATCGGGCGTTCGGGCCACTAGTATTTAACCATTTATCAAATTGGGCCATTAAGGGGGCCCACCCCTTGGATTTTCGGCCGAACACTCCCAAGGGGAGGGAGTGTTGGCTCCTTTTGCTCTCATTTTGTAAATTTCATGTTTCATTTTCATTTAACCTAGTATTCCTTTTGCTCTCATCTTTCTCTCTTTCTCCCTTTGTGAGCCATCGCCTATACCACCACCATCATCATCATTTTGCAACAAAAACTTGCTTGGATCAATCAATCATTAGCATAATCGGATTCTACGTGATCTTCTCTACACGATTCTATCAATTGATTATTGATTAGGGTATAAACCCTAACCCTAGAACTTTTGATTTTTTATTATATTTCTGTTTTTGATGTCTATATTAATAGTATGATGATTATTGATTGTTGTAATGATGTTTGTATGCATAGAATTACTCAAAAACACTTGATTTCGGTTTGATTTGATTGGGACAGCAGCTATCACGTTCATTTCTGATATTGTGACTGTAATAAAAGTTAAAATAAAGTATTTAGATGAGTTCCTCTCATCAAGACATTAATTTTAGACTCCGGATTCATGTCGTTTCGATTCTCGGAGCCCTAGATATGATCAAATTAGTATTTTATTGAGATTGAAATATGGAATTGGTATGAACCAGGTTTGGTCCGACTTTGTGACCATCTTTGGTGTCTTTAGGGTGTGTTAGTGTGTTAGGACTGATGGTGGGATGAACTTTCATGTTCGGGTCACCTAAATCCGAGCCACGGATCACCCGTTGCGTCTAAAACACGATTTTGGTTGAATTGAAGTTCCAAGTAGTGAATTGGCTGTACATCACGACTTGTGAGCTGTTCATGGTGTGTTCTTGAGTGTACCAAAGTGTCGGGTGGTTTTCTTAGACGGAGATATATGTAAGGCTCGCCGAAAACCGACACCCGGGTCTCAGGATACGACCCGATGAACTTTTGATTTAAAACTTGTGATTAATTATTAAACTTATGATATAAATAATGGATTTCATTAACATTTAATTACTTATGATAAAAAAAAGTAATTATTATTATTTACAACTTATGATATATATTTATTATATCATTTAATTAATAATTATGATTTAATTAACATTTTAATTAAACATATGATTAATGATACTTCATTATTAATGGAAAATACTTATGATAAGTATTAAACTTATATTATGAGATTACTATTATAAGACTTATAATAAGGATTAAATAATTATTTAATTATTATAAGACTTGGTTATTATTTAATTATAATTTAATTATTAAATACTTATGATTTAATAATTATAATTAGAAACTTATGATATGATTAATAATTCATTATTAATTAATAATACTTATGATATGATTTAAAATTTATTATTAATTAATAATATTTATATTATGACTAATATTTAATTAATTAATTAAATACTTATGTTATATTAATTATATCATTTAAACTTATATTAACTTTAATAATTTATTTTAATTTAATTAAACTTATGTTATGACATAATTAGACATATCAAACTTTAATAAACGTTATAACTTACATTATTATTATAACTTACACTTTTAAAATTAACGTTGACTATGTTTGACCAAGGTTGACTTTTGAGTTGACTTTCAGTTGGCTTTGACTTTCAGTTGACTTTTGTTGACTTTCTAATTAAGGAAACTTTCCTAACTTATAAACTTTCCTAAAATAGCAACTTTCTAAATTTGGAAACTTTCCAAAAATAGAAACTTTCCAAAAATAGAAACTTTCCAAAAATAGAAACTTTCCTAAATTAGAAACTTTCCAAAAATAGAAAGTGTGTGTCCGTACGCTGTTCCGATCAAACCGATGCATGTTGAGTGTTGTTCTATGTCTACTTGCAATATGTACAATAGTTATCATACTAAGACTTGACTTAAGTTAGTTATTTATATCGACCTGCTTTATTTATAGGTCGGCGTTGTGATCATTCCTGATCATTTTACTTCATTTGCTGTTTGCATATTTGTGTGGTTACTTCGTTTGCTATTTAAGGTGAGTTATAGTCCCATCTTTCTATTTTAAATCTTTTGGGATGAGAATACATGCAATTTATTTTATATTTTGGACACATGTGGAAGTTGGTTTAAATTATTCATTGTGAGTTGAACAAAAATATTCCCTAGTCTGGTAACTGTAATCACTGGTTTCTACCGGTGAACGCGAATCCTACGGATAGATCTATTGGGTTTGACAACCCCATTTCGAGCTAGTCGCGCTAGCAATTTATAATCGGAATGTTTAGTACTTCGTATTTTGTTGTAGATACACTTGTTCGGTGTATATTATTTATTGTGTTTGGCAAGGGTAAATAAATGGTTAAGTGGTTACCAGGTGGCTCACGGAAAATGGAATAATGTTTTATTATATGTTTTCTAGCATATAATTTTGTGGTCCAAAAAGGAGTTTTTATGTTTTCAAACATAAATTTTTATTGTTTAAATTAAATATTGTTTGCAATATTAAACCTATAATTCACTCAACATTTTTGTTGACAGTTACTCGCATGTTTTATTCTCAGGTTCATGATTGATTGCTTCCGCTGTGCTTAGAGAGTCTGCATATTTTTGATGGCAGCTTTTGTTAAACATTAACTTGCATTCTATTTTGTTACATTAAATAGTGGGTGTTTGTTGACTTTGTTTTGGTCAACTTTTGGCTAAAGTATTTATGCATAGTTTTTCTAAACTTATACATTTTAGTAGATTTCCTTTATAGGAAATCATTTTTAAATAAAGAATGCAAGGTTGTTTTATTAAATTCATATAGAGTTTCGATCAAGCTGTGGGAGCAAGATAACGATAGTCGTCAAGTGTACTATGACGGGTCGTTAAAGTTTGTATGATATGCGTATGATAGTACTGAACAAGTGTAAAGTTGTCCTTGGATTCACGAACCTATATCAAGTTTATATATTAACACATATACTCATAATCGAATAATATTATTTCAATTGTTTCATATTTATATATATATATATATATATATATATATATATATATATATATATATATATATATATATATATATATATATGTGTGTGTGTGTGTGTGTGTGTGTGTGTGTATGTGTATGTGTGTGTGTGTGTGCTATGTAAATGTATTTGTTTGATAAAATGATTTTAATAATGATATTGTATAAAGGATCGTATTATTTTGTAATAACAATAATAATAAAAATGATAGTAATAATAATAATTTCAATAAAGATGGAAATTTTGATAAAATGACAAGTTAAAATAATACTTTTAATTATAACCATGTTTTTATATACATGTTAATAATGACTTTAATATTAGTAATAATAATAATATCGATAATTAATAATACTAATAATAATAATATTAGCGATGGTAATACTAATAAGTTTTTAAATGATAATAATACTTCTTTAACATTAAAGATAGTAATGTTAATACTAATAATATTAATAATAATAATAATAATATAAACTATACTAGTGATACAAATTTTAATGTCCATGTTATTAATAATTAACAATAATAATAATATTTAGTAATACAATAGTACTAGTACTAGTAAATAATAATAATAATAATAATAATAATAATAATAATAATAATAATAATAATAATAATAATAATAATAATAATGTTGAAAAAGAAAACTACCTTAAATAATCCCTTTAAAACGAAATGCCTCAGACGAGGCTCGAACCCGTGACCTCTCGGTAGCCCGTTAACACCCTCAACCATCACGCTGCTTATACTTTTTCTGATTTATTTCTTAATCTAATTATATTTAACTTGTTTTTATTCGTGTTCTATCTTCTTCTTCATGAATTCAAACAACCATATCACCAATAAAGATCAGTGATTTAAATTCCTCATTAGAAACAGAAACGTTCATCATCAAAAGTTTGATTTAACAGAACACAAAAAAAATAAAAATAAAAATAAAAAAAAAGAGTGCTGCTTGCTGCCGTCAGTTTTTGAAAAAAAAAATAATATTGATTTTGATTTTGTGAACGTTTTATACAATGCTTATAACATGAATTATGTTTCAAATGACTCATATAAACTTCTGAGATCGTTAATTATAACATAAACATCACACAATTCTCCAATTCGATCTTAGAACAAAGTTTGACTTTTGAAAACCAAAACTTTGACTCGAAAATTCGTACTCGATATAATGAATTTGGTTTTGAAACTTTGCAGATAGTTTGAGTATGGGATTCCTAACAAGACTGCATTTTTAGATTTTGAAGATTGATTCGTTTGTGAATATTTTGAAAAATGAGCAAGAACAGAGGTTGTCGAGCTTGTTTTTCTGTTTATTTTGATTTCCATTGCAGTAATCTAACACCATATATAAATGTTAATGATAATGTTATTTGACTGGAACTCCATAATATAGAATTGAATTGTAGGTGTCGACTCAGATTGATCAACAGAAATATAAAAATTAATAAAGCAGATAAAAAAAACAGATATGATCCACTTAACAGCAGATATACCTAATTATTTTTATAAAATAATGGAATCAGGCATCACATTTTAGGTATGTGTTGATCCCCCTTTTTTATATATACATATTTATTTAGTAATAATAATTAATAAGTATTTTAATATTAATATTAATAATAATAATTATTATATAAATAATAATTCAGATAATAGTATTTTGTAATAATAAAGATAATATACTAATAGTCAGGATGATAATCAAAAAATAAAATGATCACCATAACAATAATTTTTGATAATAATAATGAAATGTCCCGATCTTATTGATTAAAAACGTTCCATATTAATTGATTTCGTTGCGAGGTTTTGACCTCTATATGAGACGTTTTTCAAAGACTGCATTCATTTTTAAAACAAACCATAACCTTTATTTCATAGATAAAGGTTTTAAAAAGCTTTACGTAGATTATCAAATAATGATAATCTAAAATATCCTGTTTACACACGACCATTACATAATGGTTTACAATACAAATATGTTACAACAAAATAAGTTTCTTGAATGCAGTTTTTACACAATATCATACAAGCATGGACTCCAAATCTCGTCCTTATTTAAGTATGCGATAGCGGAAGCTCTTAATAATCACCTGAGAATAAACATGCTTAAAACGTCAACAAAAATGTTGGTGAGTTATAGGTTTAACCTATATATATCAAATCATAATAATAGACCACAAGATTTCATATTTCAATACACATCCCATACATAGAGATAAAATTCATTCATATGGTGAACACCTGGTAACCGACATTAACAAGATGCATATATAAGAATATCCCCATCATTCCGGGACACCCTTCGGATATGATATAAATTTCGAAGTACTAAAGCATCCGGTACTTTGGATGGGGTTTGTTAGGCCCAATAGATCTATCTTTAGGATTCGCGTCAATTAGGGTGTCTGTTCCCTAATTCTTAGATTACCAGACTTAATAAAAAGGGGCATATTCGATTTCGATAATTCAACCATAGAATGTAGTTTCACGTACTTGTGTCTATTTTGTAAATCATTTATAAAACCTGCATGTATTCTCATCTCAAAAATATTAGATTTTAAAAGTGGGACTATAACTCACTTTCACAGATTTTTACTTCGTCGGGAAGTAAGACTTGGCCACTGGTTGATTCACGAACCTATAACAATATATACATATATATCAAAGTATGTTCAAAATATATTTACAACACTTTTAATATATTTTGATGTTTTAAGTTTATTAAGTCAGCTGTCCTCGTTAGTAACCTACAACTAGTTGTCCACAGTTAGATGTACAGAAATAAATCGATAAATATTATCTTGAATCAATCCACGACCCAGTGTATACGTATCTCAGTATTGATCACAACTCAAACTATATATATTTTGGAATCAACCTCAACCCTGTATAGCTAACTCCAACATTCACATATAGAGTGTCTATGGTTGTTCCGAAATATATATAGATGTGTCGACATGATAGGTCAAAACATTGTATACATGTCTATGGTATCTCAAGATTACATAATATACAATACAAGTTGATTAAGTTATGGTTGGAATAGATTTGTTACCAATTTTCACGTAGCTAAAATGAGAAAAATTATCCAATCTTGTTTTACCCATAACTTCTTCATTTTAAATCCGTTTTGAGTGAATCAAATTGATATGGTTTCATATTGAACTCTATTTTATGAATCTAAACAGAAAAAGTATAGGTTTATAGTTGGAAAAATAAGTTACAAGTCATTTTTGTAAAGGTAGTCATTTCAGTCGAAAGAACGACGTCTAGATGACCATTTTAGAAAACATACTTCCACTTTGAGTTTAACCATAATTTTTGGATATAGTTTCATGTTCATAATAAAATCATTTTTTGAGAATAACAACTTTTAAATCAAAGTTTATCATAGTTTTTAATTAACTAACCCAAAACAGCCCGCGGTGTTACTACGACGGCGTAAATCCGATTTTACGGTGTTTTTCGTGTTTCCAGGTTTTAAATCATTAAGTTAGCATATCATATAGATATAGAATATGTGTTTAGTTGATTTTAAAAGTCAAGTTAGAAGGATTAACTTTTGTTTGCGAACAAGTTTAGAATTAACTAAACTATGTTCTAGTGATTACAAGTTTAAACCTTCGAATAAGATAGCTTTATATGTATGAATCGAATGATGTTATGAACATCATTACTACCTTAAGTTCCTTGGATAAACCTACTGGAAAATAGAAAAATGGATCTAGCTTCAACGGATCCTTGGATGGCTCGAAGTTCTTGAAGCAGAATCATGACACGAAAACAAGTTCAAGTAAGACCATCACTTGAAATAAGATTGTTATAGTTATAGAAATTGAACCAAAGTTTGAATATGATTATTACCTTGTATTAGAATGATAACCTACTGTAAGAAATAAAGATTTCTTGAGGTTGGATGATCACCTTACAAGATTGGAAGTGAGCTAGCAAACTTGAAAGTATTCTTGATTTTATGTAACTAGAACTTGTAGAATATATAAAGAACACTTAGAACTTGAAGATAGAACTTGAGAGAGATCAATTAGATGAAGAAAATTGAAGAATGAAAGTGTTTGTAGGTGTTTTTGGTCGTTGGTGTATGGATTAGATATAAAGGATATGTAATTTTGTTTTCATGTAAATAAGTCATGAATGATTACTCATATTTTTGTAATTTTATGAGATATTTCATGCTAGTTGCCAAATGATGGTTCCCACATGTGTTAGGTGACTCACATGGGCTGCTAAGAGCTGATCATTGGAGTGTATATACCAATAGTACATACATCTAAAATCTGTGTATTGTACGAGTACGAATACGGGTGCATACGAGTAGAATTGTTGATGAAACTGAACGAGGATGTAATTGTAAGCATTTTTGTTAAGTAGAAGTATTTTGATAAGTGTATTGAAGTCTTTCAAAAGTGTATAAATACATATTAAAACACTACATGTATATACATTTTAACTGAGTCGTTAAGTCATCGTTAGTCGTTACATGTAAGTGTTGTTTTGAAACCTTTAGGTTAACGATCTTGTTAAATGTTGTTAACCCAATGTTTATAATATCAAATGAGATTTTAAATTATTATATTATCATGATATTATCATGTATGAATATCTCTTAATATGATATATATATATACATTAAATGTCTTTACAACGATAATCGTTACATATATGTCTCGTTTAAAAATCATTAAGTTAGTAGTCTTGTTTTTACATATGTAGTTCATTGTTAATATACTTAATAATATGTTACTTATCATAGTATCATGTTATCTATATATATATTCATATATATGTCATCATATAGTTTTTACAAGTTTTAATGTTCGTGAATCACCGGTCAACTTGGGTGGTCAATTGTCTATATGAAACATATTTCAATTAATCAAGTCTTAACAAGTTTGATTGCTTAACATGTTGGAAACATTTAATCATGTAAATATCAATCTCAATTAATATATATAAACATGGAAAAGTTCGGGTCACTACAGTACCTACCCGTTAAATAAATTTCGTCCCGAAATTTTAAGCTGTTGAAGGTGTTGACGAATCTTCTGGAAATAGATGCGGGTATTTCTTCTTCATCTGATCTTCATGCTCCCAGGTGAACTCGGGTCCTCTACGAGCATTCCATCAAACCTTAACAATTGGTATCTTGTTTTGCTTAAGTCTTTTAACCTCACTATCCATTATTTCGACGGGTTCTTCGATGAATTGAAGTTTTTCGTTGATTTGGATTTCATCTAACGGAATAGTGAGATCTTCTTTAGCAAAAAAAATTTTCAAATTCGAGACGTGGAAAGTGTTATGTACAGCCGCGAGTTGTTGAGGTAACTCAAGTCGGTAAGCTACTGGTCCGACACGATCAATAATCTTGAATGGTCCAATATACCTTGGATTTAATTTCCCTCGTTTACCAAATCGAACAACTCCTTTCCAAGGTGCAACTTTAAGCATGACCATCTCTCCAATTTCAAATTCTATATCTTTTCTTTTAATGTCAGCGTAGCTCTTTTGTCGACTTTGGGCGGTTTTCAACCGTTGTTGAATTTGGATGATCTTCTCGGTAGTTTCTTGTATAATCTTCGGACCCGTAATCTGTCTATCCCCCACTTCATTCCAACAAATCGGAGACCTGCACTTTCTACCATAAAGTGCTTCAAACGGCGCCATCTCAATGCTTGAATGGTAGCTGTTGTTGTAGGAAAATTCTGCTAAAGGTAGATGTCGATCCCAACTGTTTTCGAAATCAATAACACATGCTCGTAGCATGTATTCAAGCGTTTGTATCATCCTTTCACTCTGCCCATCAGTTTGTGGATGATAGGCAGTACTCATGTCTAGACGAGTTCCTAATGCTTGCTGTAATGTCTGCCAGAATCTTGAAATAAATCTGCCATCCCTATCAGAGATAATAGAGATTGGTATTCCATGTCTGGAGACGACTTCCTTCAAATACAGTCGTGCTAACTTCTCCATCTTGTCATCTTCTCTTATTGGTAGGAAGTGTGCTGATTTGGTGAGACGATCAACTATTACCCAAATAGTATCAAAACCACTTGCAGTCCTTGGCAATTTAGTGATGAAATCCATGGTAATGTTTTCCCATTTCCATTCCGGGATTTCGGGTTGTTGAAGTAGACCTGATGGTTTCTGATGCTCAGCTTTGACCTTAGAACACGTCAAACATTCTCCTACGTATTTAGCAACATCGGATTTCATACCCGGCCACCAAAAATGTTTCTTGAGATCCTTGTACATCTTCCCCGTTCCAGGATGTATTGAGTATCTAGTTTTATGAGCTTCTCTATGTACCATTTCTCTCATATCTCCAAATTTTGGTACCCAAATTCTTTCAGCCCTATACCGGGTTCCGTCTTCTCGAATATTAAGATGCTTCTCCGATCCTTTGGGTATTTCATCCTTTAAATTTCCCTCTTTTAAAACTCCTTGTTGCGCCTCCTTTATTTAAGTAGTAAGGTTATTATGAATCATTATATTCATAGATTTTACTCGAATGGGTTCTCTGTCCTTCCTGCTCAAGGCATCGGCTACCACATTTGCCTTCCCCGGGTGGTAACGAATCTCAAAGTCGTAATCATTAAATAATTCAATCCACCTACGCTGCCTCATATTCAGTTGTTTCTGATTAAATATGTGTTGAAGACTTTTGTGGTCGGTATATATAATACTTTTGACCCCATATAAGTAGTGCCTCCAAGTCTTTAATGCAAAAACAACCGCGCCTAATTCCAAATCATGCGTCGTATAATTTTGTTCGTGAATCTTCAATTGTCTAGACGCATAAGCAATCACCTTCGTTCGTTGCATTAATACACAACCGAGACCTTGCTTTGATGCGTCACAATAAATCACAAAATCATCATTCCCTTCAGGCAATGACAATATAGGTGCCGTAGTTAGCTTTTTCTTCAATAACTGAAACGCTTTCTCTTGTTCGTCATTCCATTCAAATTTCTTCCCTTTATGCGTTAATGCAGTCAAGGGTTTTGCTATTCTGGAAAAGTCTTTGATGAACCTTCTGTAGTAACCAGCTAGTCCTAAAAACTGGCGTATGTGTTTCGGAGTTTTTGGGGTTTCCCACTTTTCAACAGTTTCTATCTTTGCCGGATCCACCTTAATACCTTCTTTGTTCACTATGTGACCGAGGAATTGAACTTCTTCCAACCAAAATGCACACTTTGAAAACTTAGCGTACAATTCTTCCTTCCTCAATACTTCTAACACCTTTCTCAAATGTTCACCGTGTTCTTGGTCATTCTTTGAATAAATAAGTATGTCATCAATGAAAACAATGACAAACTTGTCAAGGTATGGTCCACACACTCGGTTCATAAGGTCCATGAACACCGCTGGTGCATTAGTTAAACCAAACGGCATGACCATAAACTCGTAATGACTGTAACGTGTTCTGAAAGCAGTCTTTGGAATATCATCTTCTTTTACCCGCATTTGATGATACCCGGAACGTAAGTCAATCTTTGAATAAACAGACGAGCCTTGTAGTTGATCAAATAAGTCGTCGATTCTTGGTAGTGGGTAGCGGTTCTTGATGGTAAGTTTTTTCAACTCTCGGTAGTCGATACACAACCTGAATGTACCATCTTTCTTCTTGACAAACAAAACAGGAGCTCCCCACGGTGATGTGCTTGGTCGAATGAAACCACGCTCTAAAAGTTCTTGTAATTGGCTTTGCAGTTCTTTCATCTCGCTGGGTGCGAGTCTGTAAGGACCACGAGCTATTGGTGCAGCTCCTGGTACAAGATCTATTTGAAATTCAACGGATCGATGTGGGGGTAATCCCGGTAATTCTTTCGGAAATACATCGGGAAATTCTTTTGCAATGGAAACATCATTGATGCTCTTTTCTTCAGTTTGTACTTTCTCGACGTGTGCTAGAATAGCATAACAACCTTTTCTTATTAGTTTTTGTGCCTTCAAATTACTAATAAGATGTAGCTTCGTGTTGCCCTTTTCTCCGTACACCATTAAGGGTTTTCCTTTTTCTCGTATAATGCGAATTGCATTTTTGTAACAAACGATCTCTGCTTTCACTTCTTTCAACCAGTCCATACCGATTATCACATCAAAATTCCCTAATTCTACTGGTATCAAATCAATCTTAAATGTTTCGCTAACCAGTTTAATTTCTCGATTCCGACATATATTATCTGCTGAAATTAATTTACCATTTGCTAATTCGAGTAAAAATTTATTATCCAAAGGCGTCAATGGATAACTTAATTTAGCACAAAAATCTCTACTCATATAGCTTCTATCCACACCCGAATCAAATAAAACGTAAGCAGATTTATTGTCAATAAGAAACGCACCCGTAACAAGCTCCGGGTCTTCCTGTGCCTCTGCCGCATTAATATTGAAAATTCTTCCGCGGCCTTGTCCATTCGTGTTCTCCTGGTTCGGGCAATTTCTAATAATGTGGCCCGGTTTTCCACATTTATAACAAACTACATTGGCATAACTTGCTCCGACACTACTTGCTCTGCCATTACTCGTTCCGACACCATTTGTTCCTTTCGTTCTATTAACCCCTGGTCCGTAGACCTCACACTTCGCCGCGCTATGACCATTTCTTTTACACTTGTTGCAAAATTTGGTGCAGAACCCCGAGTGATACTTTTCACACCTTTGGCATAGCTGCTTCTGATTGTTGTTGTTGTTGTTGTGATTATTATTGTTGTTGGGATGATTGTTGTAGTTGCTGTTGTTGTTGTTGTTGTTGTTGTTGTTGGGCCGTTTGTTATAGTTGCGATTGATGTTGCGATTGTTGGGATAATTGTGGCGATTATTGTTGTAATTGCTGTTGTTGTTGTATTGGTGATTCTTATCACCGTTTTCCTCCCACTTTCTTTTGACTTGCTTCACATTGGCCTCTTCAGCAGTCTGTTCTTTAATTCTTTCTTCAATCTGGTTCACTAGTTTGTGAGCCATTCTACATGCCTGTTGTATGGAGGCGGGCTCGTGTGAACTTATATCTTCTTGGATTCTTTCCGGTAATCCTTTCACAAATGCGTCGATCTTCTCTTCCTCATCTTCGAATGCTCCCGGACACAATAGGCACAATTCTGTGAATCGTCTTTCGTACGTGGTAATATCAAATCCTTGGGTTCGTAACCCTCTAAGTTCTGTCTTGAGCTTATTGACCTCGGTTCTGGGACGGTACTTCTCGTTCATCAAGTGCTTGAATGCTGACCATGGTAGTGCGTACGCATCGTCTTGTCCCACTTGCTCTAGATAGGTATTCCACCATGTTAACGCAGAACCTGTGAAGGTATGCGTAGCGTACTTCACTTTGTCCTCTTCAGTATACTTACTTATGGCAAACACCGATTCGACCTTCTCGGTCCACCGTTTCAATCCGATCGGTCCTTCGGTTCCATCAAATTCCAAAGGTTTGCAGGCAGTGAATTCTTTGTAGGTGCATCCTACACGATTTCCTGTACTGCTAGATCCAAGGTTATTGTTGGTATGTAGCGCAGCCTGTACTGCGGCTATGTTTGAAGTTAGAAAAGTACGGAATTCCTCTTCATTCATATTCACGGTGTGTCGAGTAGTCGGTGCCATTTCCTTCAAAATAGTCAAATGGAACAAGTTAATCATACAGAATATTAAGAGTAGTTAATAGTATTTTGTAGCATAATATGAACTCATTTATAAAAGCTTTTTCTTCATATTAGCGTTTTATAAGTTTAAATTCGGGTAGTACCTACCCGTTAAGTTCATACTTAGTAGCTAATATATACAATTCAACTACTACAATTCTATATGAAAAAACTGATTATAATAATATTTCGCGTTCAAACTTTTACACAATATTTTACAAACTTACAATACCGCTTATTTTACATATAGCATGAAATATAGCACACAATAAATTTGATACAAGATGGTTGTGAAGATAATTCTAGCTAGTACACAAGTCGTTCAGCAAAGGCAATAAAGACACGTAATTCATACGTCCAGAAACAAGTCATGCATTCTGGTTTTACTTGGATTACTTCCCATCCTTGGTCTTGTGGAACATAACCGTTATGGCCGTTGATAAGACAGCGTGTTGTAACGTCGTCAAAGGGACGAGGGTTACGTAATGTCCAACAGTCCCGTAACAATCTAAAAACCTCATTTCTTACCCCAATTACCGACTCCGTCACTTGTGGGAACGTTTTGTTTAATAGTTGTAGCCCGATGTTCTTGTTCTCACTTTGGTGAGAAGCGAACATTACTAATCCGTAAGCATAACATGCTTCTTTATGTTGCATGTTAGCCGCTTTTTCTAAATCACGAAGTCCAATATTCGGATATATTGAGTCAAAATAATTTCTTAACCCATTGCGTAAAATAGCATTTGGGTTCCCCGCAATATATGCGTCAAAGTAAACACATCATAACTTATGGGTTTCCCAATGTGATATCCCCCATCTTTCAAACGAAAGTCTCTTATAAACCAAGACATTCTTGGAACGTTCTTCGAATGTCTTACAAACTGATCTCGCCTTAAATAGTTGTGCCGAGGAATTCTGACCGACTCTAGACAGGATTTCATCAATCATGTCTCCGGGTAGGTCTCTTAAAATATTGGGTTGTCTATCCATTTTGTGTTTTTAAACTATAAAATAGACAAGAGTTAGATTCATAAAAAAATACTTATTAATACAAGCAATTTTTACATATATCATAAAGCATAAGCACACTATATTACATATATTACACCACACGAATACAACTATCTTATTCCGACTCGCTCGTTTCTTCTTCTTCGGTTTTGGTTCGTTTTACCAAGTTTCTAGGGATATATGATGTTCCCCTAATACTAGCTGTCGTTTTCCACATTGGTTTAGAAAAAACCTGGTGGTTTAGAGGTTCCCGGGTCATTGTTACAACTTAAGGACTTCGGGGGTTGACGATACATATAAAGTTCATCGGGGTTGGAATTAGATTTCTCTATTTTTATGCCCTTTCCCTTATTATTTTCTTTTGCCTTTTTAAATTCAGTTGGGGTAATTTCTATAACATCATCGGAATTCTCGTCGGAATCCGATTCATCGGAGAATTGGTAATCCTCCCAATATTTTGCTTCCTTGGCGGAAACACCATTGACCATAATTAACCTTGGTCGGTTGGTTGAGGATTTTCTTTTACTTAACAGTTTTATTATTTCCTCCACCGGTTCTATTTCTTCATCCGGTTCCGATTCTTCTTCCGGTTCCGATTCTTCTTCCGGTTCCGACTCTTCTTCCGGTTCCTCTTCGGGAACTTGTGAATCAGTCCACGAATCATTCCAATTTACATTTGACTCTTCATTATTATTAGGTGAGTCAATGGGACTTGTTCTAGAGGTAGACATCTATCACATAATATCAAACGCGTTAAGAGATTAATATATCACATAATATTCACATGTTAAAAAATATATAGTTTCCAACAAAATTTGTTAAGCAATCATTTTTCAAGTAAACACGGTCGAAGTCCAGACTCACTAATGCATCCTAACAAACTCGATAAGACACACTAAGGTAAAATTCTGGTTCTCTAAGACCAACGCTCGGATACCAACTGAAATGTCCCGTTCTTATTGATTAAAAACGTTCCATATTAATTGATTTCGTTGCGAGGTTTTGACCTCTATATGAGACGTTTTTCAAAGACTGCATTCATTTTTAAAATAAACCATAACCTTTATTTCATAGATAAAGGTTTTAAAAAGCTTTACGTAGATTATCAAATAATGATAATCTAAAATATCCTGTTTACACACGACCATTACATAATGGTTTACAATACAAATATGTTACAACAAAATAAGTTTCTTGAATGCAGTTTTTACACAATATCATACAAGCATGGACTTCAAATCTCGTCCTTATTTAAGTATGCGATAGCGGAAGCTCTTAATAATCACCTGAGAATAAACATGCGTAAAACGTCAACAAAAATGTTGGTGAGTTATAGGTTTAACCTATATATATCAAATCATAATAATAGACCACAAGATTTCATATTTCAATACACATCCCATACATAGAGATAAAAATCATTCATATGGTGAACACCTGGTAACCGACATTAACAAGATGCATATATAAGAATATCCCCATCATTCCGGGACACCCTTCGGATATGATATAAATTTCGAAGTACTAAAACATCCGGTACTTTGGATGGGGTTTGTTAGGCCCAATAGATCTATCTTTAGGATTCGCGTCAATTAGGGTGTCTGTTCCCTAATTCTTAGATTACCAGACTTAATAAAAAGGGCATATTCGATTTCGATAATTCAACCATAGAATGTAGTTTCACGTACTTGTGTCTATTTTGTAAATCATTTATAAAACCTGCATGTATTCTCATCCCAAAAATATTAGATTTTAAAAGTGGGACTATAACTCACTTTCACAGATTTTTACTTCGTCGGGAAGTAAGACTTGGCCACTGGTTGATTCACGAACCTATAACAATATATACATATATATATCAAAGTATGTTCAAAATATATTTACAACACTTTTAATATATTTTGATGTTTTAAGTTTATTAAGTCAGCTGTCCTCGTTAGTAACCTACAACTAGTTTTCCACAGTTAGATGTACAGAAATAAATCGATAAATACTATCTTGAATCAATCCACGACCCAGTGTATACGTATCTCAGTATTGATCACAACTCAAACTATATATATTTTGGAATCAACCTCAACCCTGTATAGCTAACTCCAACATTCACATATAGAGTGTCTATGGTTGTTCCGAAATATATATAGATGTGTCGATATGATAGGTCGAAACATTGTATACGTGTCTATGGTATCTCAAGATTACATAATATACAATACAAGTTGATTAAGTTATGGTTGGAATAGATTTGTTACCAATTTTCACGTAGCTAAAATGAGAAAAATTATCCAATCTTGTTTTACCCATAACTTCTTCATTTTAAATCCGTTTTGAGTGAATCAAATTGCTATGGTTTCATATTGAACTCTATTTTATGAATCTAAACAGAAAAAGTATAGGTTTATAGTCGGAAAAATAAGTTACAAGTCATTTTTGTAAAGGTAGTCATTTCAGTCGAAAGAACGACGTCTAGATGACCATTTTAGAAAACATACTTCCACTTTGAGTTTAACCATAATTTTTGGATATAGTTTCATGTTCATAATAAAATCATTTTTCCAGAATAACAACTTTTAAATCAAAGTTTATCATAGTTTTTAATTAACTAACCCAAAACAGCCCGCGGTGTTACTACGACGGCGTAAATCCGATTTTACGGTGTTTTCGTGTTTCCAGTGTTGGGATTTAACAAGTTCATATATCTTAAAACCTTTTAAGAATCATTAAAAACGGAAGCGTGTAATTATCAAATTTTACTTGTTATCTTTAAACCAATTTAAAGTTAAATCCCACAAGGATCAAGTTGTTAAATATATGCTTACAATTAACAAGAAAAGAAGTGATTCAATACCTTCTCAAAACCAAGTTTGAGGGCTGTTTTGAAGGCCTAAGATGATGATGAAGATGATAGAACAATACACCAAACCACCCTTGAGTTGGTTAAACCTTTATCACCTTGAAACCTAGCTTGAAACCCACTTTTCTGCCCTTGAGAAAACCGAACAGCAACAGCTGTATTTGAGCAGAAAGTTTGATGAGTTTTTGATGGCTTTTATGCTTCTAACTTGAAGCCTCAAGTTGTTATACCCACAAGCCTTGAATACCAACACTTAGCCTTTGGTTAGGATTTAGTTAGACACTTGAAACACTAGTTAACCAAGCAAGAACCTTTTCTTCTTTTGCCTTAAACAGTTCGGCCAGAATAGACAGCAAAACCAGAATTTTTGTTGTGTATTTTTGTGTGTCTACCACTCTCTCTTAAGCCTCTTGCTTGGTTATAGAGTCTAGCATGTGTATTAGGAGTTGTGCACTCAAAAGCAACAAAATACAAGCACTAGATGCTCCCTTGGAGACCACAAAATGCAGCCACCCATGATGGGTTCTTTTTATATATTTGATTGTTAATAAAACAATATATATATATATATATATATATATATATATAAATCCATGTATGTATTTTGTTACATGTATATTTTATAAAACCATTTATAAAATATAACACATTATAATTATTTACACCTATAAATAATTAAATCCTCATTTTGTAAATTATCCAAATAATTTATCTCAAGTGATAATACTTTAGAAAAACCGATTTTTCTAAAATTCAAGTGTCGCGTATTTACTTAATGATCCATTCATTAAGAATAAATACGGTTAACGTGTCGGTAAGCTTGTTATTGGGTATGACCCGACTTGGATCATAATGCATTAGCCACATTAATTTAATATGTCTCTCGGGCATATGAAAAACCTTCAATCTCCCACTTGCACGAGAAACATAAGAAATTAATGCAAGTGACGGATACCACCTAACGACCGTCCATCACCCCCAATATGTTATGACTTTGTGCCATTCAATAACATCATCCCTTTCGAGTTCCATCTCGAATATGATTAGGTGAATCTTTCAATATATCCTTTCGTCCTAGATGTCATGTTAAATCCAAGAGATACAGAGTGATCACTCTCTTTTAGATTTAACTTTATCAGGCCTTAGACATCTGACTCTCAATGAATAAGAGGGACGAATTCCATCTTGACTACATACGTCCTAAATATATACCTTGCATTATACCTGAGCTCTTCCTTATGAACTACCATATTTCAGAATAGCGAAGGAAAGAATCAAGGCACGATACTTGGTAAATATCCGAACCCAATATGTATCTCAGGTCAGAGGATACAATGATATTCGTCTTTACTCAAGATTACATGTGATCAACCACAAAGGCTCTATTCAGTAAATCTTGAGAGCGGGTCTTCCAATATTTGTATCCCACAAATATCTATGAACCTTGGTTGCCACCTTGCACCACATTCATCTCGTGAATGTATACCAATCCGAGTTCATAATAGTCTAAACCTCACATTTGCTCCCACAAACGTGATTGACTACGGAATTTAGAATAATTACTTATTCATGGATAAAATATGCAAAATAGGAACATAACTCAAAATAAATTAAACCATAATTATATTAATGAGTTTGAACCATTTCGTTCTGTTACAATACTTAAAACAGATCATGACCAATCACTAGAATATCGAAGCCCTAATGCACAAACATGTCCTGCATGTTTTGATCCATGTAAGAGCTTCGTGAGAGGATCCGCTATATTAAGATCTGTGTGAACTTTGCGAATACATATCTTTCCCTTTTCAACTTCATCCCTTATGTAGTTGAATCTCCGCTCAATGTGACGGGTCTTTTGGTGAGCATGAGGTTCTTTGATTTGAGCAATCGCACCCTCGTTGTCACAAAAGATCTCAAGAGGGTCCTGAATGGAAGGGACTACTCCTAAGTCGTCGATGAATTTCTTCATCCATGCAGCTTCCTGAGCTGCCAATGATGCGACGATGTACTCCGACTCTATAGTGGATAATGCAACAACATCCTGTTTTGAACTCTTCCAAGAGACTGCACCTCCATTTAACATGAAGACATAACCGGATTGTGATCGAGAATCATCACGATCAGTTTGGAAACTCGCATCCACGTAACCTTTCACGGCGAGCTCCTCCTTACCAGACCCATATATCAGAAACATATCCTTAGTCCTCCTAAGGTATTTCAATATACTTTTAACAGCAATCCAATGACTGTTTCCTGGGTTATTCTGGTATCTACTTGTCAGGCTAAGAGCGCATGACACATCCGGTCTAGTGCATATCATTGCATACATGATTGACCCAATGGCAGAAGCATATGGGACCTTTTTCATTCTCTCCTGTTCATCTTTCGTGGTGGGGCACTGAGATGAACTGAGAAGTGTTCCCTTTTGAATAGGTACCAAACCTTTCTTAGAGTTCTCCATCTTGAATCTTTTCAAGATCTTTTCAATGTATGCACTTTGATTCAAACCTATCAGTTTCTTGGATCTATTCCTGTAGATCCCAATCCCCAAAACATATTGTGCTTCTCCAAGATCCTTAATGGAGAAGCATTTACTTAGCCAAGTTTTAACTCCTTGCATTACCGGAATATCATTTCCAAATAACAATATATCATCCACATATAGTACAAGGAACATGATAGTGCTCCCACTAGCTTTCTTATATACACAAGCTTCATCACCATTTTTAATGAAGCCAAATTTCTCGGCTTCCTCATTAAAACGATGATTCCACATTCTAGATGCTTGTTTCAATCCGTAGATTGACTTCTTTAACTTGCATACTTTCTTAGGATATTTCGGATCGACAAAACCTTCGGGCTGAACCATATAGCCATCTTCCATAAGATATCCATATAAGAAAGCAGTTTTGACATCCATTTGCCATATTTCGTAATCATAATGAGCGGCAATGGCAAATAATATCCTTATAGACTTCAGCATTGCCACAGGCAAAAAAGTTTCATCATAATCAACCCCTTGAGTTTGAGTGAAACCTTTTGCAACAAGTCTAGCTTTATATGTATCCAAGTTTCCATGTATGTCGGTTTTCATTTTGAAAAGCCATTTACAATCAACTAGCCTTGAGCCAGCAGGTTGCGTAACAAGTTCCCAAACTTGGTTGTCATACATGGATTGCATCTCAGCGTTCATGGCTTCCTGCCATTTATCTTTATCAATCCTTGATAAAGCATCTTGGTAGTTTATTGGTTCATCCAAATCAACCACATAGCAACCATCCATGAGAAACCCATATCTCTCAGGAGGATTACTAATCCTACCAGATCTGCGAACGTCTTGTGTATTTTGATCATCCATTTGATCACTCTCAACATTTTCATGTTGAGTGCTAGTGTCAACCAATTGTGTATCATCTTCTTGATCTTGAACCTCTTCAAGATCTATCTTCCTTTCACTACTTCCTTCCATTAGGAACTTAGTTTCAAGGAATTCAGCCTTCCGAGCAACAAATACATTCTGCTCGGAAGGGTCATAGAAATAGTATCCCATATCATCCTTGGGATATCCTATGAAGATACACTTCGTGGATCGAGCATTCAGCTTATTAGGGACGTAACGCTTAGGGTAAGCTTCACATCCCCATACCTTTAAGTATGATAGAGATGGAGGTTTTCTAAACCACATCTCATGAGGTGTTCGTTCCACTTTCTTGGTTGGGGCCATATTTAAAATACGAGCCGCTGATCATAGACAATAACCCCAGAATGATAGAGGTAGTGAGCTTCTAGCCATCATAGATCGAACCATATCCATTAGGGTTCGGTTCCTCCTTTCGGAAACTCCATTCAGTTGGGGTGTTCCAGGTGGAGTAAGTTGTGAGATAATCCCACAACTCCTAAGATGATCTTGGAAAGCATCGCTTAGGTATTCACCTCCTCTATCGGTACGAAGTACCTTGATTGTCTTATTGAGTTGATTTTGTACTTCGCTTTGGTACTCTTTGAATGCTTCAAAAGTTTCGTCCTTATGTCTTAACAAGTAGACATATCCGAAACGACTGAAGTCATCAATGAAAGTAACGAAGTATCTTTCACCATTCCTAGTTATGGGCTTAAAGGGTCCACATACATCCGAATGTATTAATCCCAATAAGTCCTTAGCCCTTTCAAAGGTCCCTTTGAAAGGTGCTTTAGTCATTTTGCCTTGTAAACAAGATTCACATACATCAAACGAGTCTAGTTCATTTGATTTCAAAAGGCCATTCTTTTGAAGTGTATGCATTCGATTCTTGTTTATGTGACCAAGGCGACAATGCCATAAGTAGGAATCACTCAAATCCCTTTTGAGTTTCTTGGTGCTAGTATGGTATATTGAGCTACTAGATGATGTGTCATCATGAACCAATTCATAAATTCCATTTGAAGGCGAAGCCTTAAAATAAAATACATTATCTAAATAAACGTGGATATCATCATTAACAAAATTAAGACAAAAACCACATTCTTTTAAACGGGAAACTGAAATAATGTTTCGACATAAATCCGGTGCATACAAAACATTGTTCAAAATAAGTTCCAAACTACTTGGAAGCTTTAATACAAAGTCTCCTTGAGCCTTCACTTGCACTTTAGCTCCATTACCCATAAAGAGACTTGATGTTCCCGTTTGCTTGCTACTTCTTTTGAACCCCTGCAAAGAATTGCAAATGTGAGTTCCACATCCAGTGTCTAATACCCATGTATTAGAAGAAGTAATACTAAGCTCTATATATACCATATATATGTTACCTGAGGATTGCCCCGCATCCCTCTTTTCCTTCAACTCCTTAAGGTAGACCGGGCAATTGCGTTTCCAGTGACCCACTTCACCGCAACCGAAGCACGGGTCTTCCTTGGGGTTTGCTTTTCCGGCAACCTTTTGCTTCTTGTTCTTGTTTTTGGTTTGGGTAACCATCCTCCCCTTTCCCTTGCCTTGATGGGCGGGTCCTTTCCTCTTAGCCGCCTTTGGCTTAGAGGTGTTATTACCTTTGGACCCACCATCATTGATCATTAGCACGGGTGAAGCCCTCTTACCCATGCTAGTTTCGGCCGTCCTTAACATGCCATGAAGTTCACCAATGGTCTTATCCATCCCATTCATATTGTAATTAATTACAAATTGGTCAAACCTCTTTGACAGGGAGTTTAGGATAAGATCAGTGGCTAACTCATTAGATATGTTGAGATTAAGGCGGTTTGCGTGATCAATAAGGCTTTTCATTTTGAGGACATAAGAGGATACGGATTGGGTGTCATCCATACGACATGCATGTAACGCTCGAACCGTTTCGAAGCGCTCGACACGTGCTTGTTGAAGGAACATCTCCTTCAATTGCGTAATCATGTCATATGCACTATGATGTTCGAAATCCTTTTGGAGTTCGGGTATCATAGTCCCAAGCATTAGGCAAGCGACTTGCACCGAATCGGCGCAATACTTATCCCAATAAACCATGCCTTCCGTATCATCCTCGTCGGGTTGATCGGGAATGGGGTCTTCCAACACATACGCCTTATCCTCAAGTTTGAGGACAATTCTAAGATTACGGAACCAATCCATAAAGTTCGTATGGTTGAGTTTGTCTTTCTCGAGGAGAGACCTTAATGATAGGTTGTTTAGGTTAAGTGGTGCATTTTGCATGTTGTTGTTATTTGCGGCAATCTACAAAATTAACAAAGTTCATTTAAGTGTCGATTTTAATTTAACATTCAATACCCTTTAAATCCAATTGAGTTATTAAATTCTAGAATCCAACGGTAAACCCAATTTCGGTTAGGTGACCTTTATCCCGCAATTTGATTTAGCTAGGTAGTCAATAAATGACAATTGCAATCCATTTGCAACTTCTAGAGTATGGGATCATGCAATCCTTTTGCATGGCATATATATCCCATCAACGCCTATTTGTTCCTCATGCTTCGGTGACCCTAAGTTCATGATTCCCAAATCAAGTCGTCCTACTTGTATAGACTTGTAAATTTAACATACAAGTGGTTAGGTAACCTTTATCCCACAAGCATGTGAAATTTACCTTAATCATATTAGTTTGCTCATAACGGTTAGGTGACCTTTATCCCATCATGAGTTTCCTAATACTTTTAAGTGTCACACAATAGGATGGAGTTAAACTTGTTTACCTTGTATGTAAAAGGGATTTAAGTTTTCATTAATTTTAGTTTGAGAAAACTTTTATGCCATACACCAACATGCATTTAGTGTATGGTACTTATGAAAAACCAATTTCATGTCTTGTAATTGAGCCAATTACTTGATATAAACCAATTTATATTTGTTATCCTTTTCTTGTTCTTAATAACCATTTATTAAGGTCTTTAGTTGCCTTTTCAATTTAACCATTTAAATTGCCGTTTTGCATGTCGTTAATACGTCTAATTTAACCAATTAAATTGTCGTTTTGTTTGTTGTTAACTGGTGTGATTAATTTGTTGCAATCAAACATACAATCCATAAACATACAAACAACTACACATGCAAAATAAGTATGTTCACAATCTAGCCATTTTGGTGGACATTTGTTTAGCCGAAAACAAATGTCACCGGGTAAGGGTTAATCATACAAAGTAGGAGATTTCAAATCTCCCACTTAATCTTGCATCCATATGCACCTTGTGTTCTTCAAGTCTTCATCATCTTGTATCTTCATTTTTACAAAATATGTATCCTAATACATTTTATCTAGAAAATGAAATTACAACCTATTCTATTTTACATACCAAATATAAAATGAATTACATAACCAAATGAATGAATTATTACAAACCAATTGAACAATTATTACATGCCATTGAATAATTATTATTACAAACAAAATGAATATAACAAATCAACCAAATATAGCAAGCAATCAACACAAGGTCAAGGCATAGATTGTGAACTTCAACATGCAACCAAATATGAACCAAATGGAAGAGCCCAAACCCACTTTTGGACCCTAACCAATTCGGCACTCAACATAAACCCACCCAAATCCAACAATTTTTGCATTCTTCTTTCATGCATGTACTTAGAATGCAAAGTTGATGGGTTTTAAAACAACAATTCGAAGCATATTTCAACAACTTCGGCTCTAGATACCATTGTTGGGATTTAACAAGTTCATATATCTTAAAACCTTTTAAGAATCATTATAAACGGAAGCGTGTAATTATCAAATTTTACTTGTTATCTTTAAACCAATTTAAAGTTAAATCCCACAAGGATCAAGTTGTTAAATATATGCTTACAATTAACAAGAAAAGAAGTGATTCAATACCTTCTCAAAACCAAGTTTGAGGGCTGTTTTGAAGGCTTAAGATGATGATGAAGATGATAGAACAATACACCAAACCACCCTTGAGTTGGTTAAACCTTTATCACCTTGAAACCTAGCTTGAAACCCACTTTTCTGCCCTTGAGAAAACCGAACAGCAGCAGGTGTATTTGAGCAGAAAGTTTGATGAGTTTTTGATGGCTTTTATGCTTCTAACTTGAAGCCTCAAGTTGTTATACCCACAAGCCTTGAATACCAACACTTAGCCTTTGGTTAGGATTTAGTTAGACACTTGAAACACTAGTTAACCAAGCAAGAACCTTTTCTTCTTTTGCCTTAAACAGTTCGGCCAGAATAGACAGCAAAACCAGAATTTTTGTTGTGTATTTTTGTGTGTCTACCACTCTCTCTTAAGTCTCTTGCTTGGTTATAGAGTCTAGCATGTGTATTAGGAGTTGTGCACTCAAAAGCAACAAAATACAAGCACTAGATGCTCCCTTGGAGACCACAAAATGCAGCCACCCATGATGGGTTCTTTTTATATATTTGATTGTTAATAAAACAATATATATATATATATATAAATCCATGTATGTATTTTGTTACATGTATATTTTATAAAACCATTTATAAAATATAACACATTATAATTATTTACACCTATAAATAATTAAATCCTCATTTTGTAAATTGTCCAAATAATTTATCTCAAGTGATAATACTTTAGAAAAACCGATTTTTCTAAAATTCAAGTGTCGCGTATTTACTTAATTATCCATTCATTAAGAATAAATACGGTTAACATGTCGGTAAGCTTGTTATTGGGTATGACCCGACTTGGATCATAACGCATTAGCCACATTAATTTAATATGTCTCTCGGGCATATGAAAAACCTTCATCCAGGTTTTAAATCATTAAGTTAGCATATCATATAGATATAGAATATGTGTTTAGTTGATTTTAAAAGTCAAGTTAGAAGGATTAACTTTTGTTTGCGAACAAGTTTAGAATTAACTAAACTATGTTCTAGTGATTACAAGTTTAAACCTTCGAATAAGATAGCTTTATATGTATGAATCGAATGATGTTATGAACATCATTACTACCTTAAGTTCCTTGGATAAACCTACTGGAAAAGAGAAAAATGGATCTAGCTTCAACGGATCCTTGGATGGCTCGAAGTTCTTGAAGCAGAATCATGACACGAAAACAAGTTCAAGTAAGATCATCACTTGAAATAAGATTGTTATAGTTATAGAAATTGAACCAAAGTTTGAATATGATTATTACCTTGTATTAGAATGATAACCTACTGTAAGAAACAAAGATTTCTTGAGGTTGGATGATCACCTTACAAGATTGGAAGTGAGCTAGCAAACTTGAAAGTATTCTTGATTTTATGTAACTAGAACTTGTAGAATATATGAAGAACACTTAGAACTTGAAGATAGAACTTGAGAGAGATCAATTAGATGAAGAAAATTGAAGAATGAAAGTGTTTGTAGGTGTTTTTGGTCGTTGGTGTATGGATTAGATATAAAGGATATGTAATTTTGTTTTCATGTAAATAAGTCATGAATGATTACTCATATTTTTGTAATTTTATGAGATATTTCATGCTAGTTGCCAAATGATGGTTCCCACATGTGTTAGGTGACTCACATGGGCTGCTAAGAGCTGATCATTGGAGTATATATACCAATAGTACATACATCTAAAAGCTGTGTATTGTACGAGTACGAATACGGGTGCATACGAGTAGAATTGTTGATGAAACTGAACGAGGATGTAATTGTAAGAATTTTTGTTAAGTAGAAGTATTTTGATAAGTGTATTGAAGTCTTTCAAAAGTGTATAAATACATATTAAAACACTACATGTATATACATTTTAACTGAGTCGTTAAGTCATCGTTAGTCGTTACATGTAAGTGTTGTTTTGAAACCTTTAGGTTAACGATCTTGTTAAATGTTGTTAACCCAATGTTTATAATATCAAATGAGATTTTAAATTATTATATTATCATGATATTATCATGTATGAATATCTCTTAATATGATATATATATATATACATTAAATGTCTTTACAACGATAATCGTTACATATATGTCTCGTTTAAAAATCATTAAGTTAGTAGTCTTGTTTTTACATATGTAGTTCATTGTTAATATACTTAATAATATGTTACTTATCATAGTATCATGTTAACTATATATATATATATATATATATATATATATATATATATATATATATATATATATATATATATATATATATATATATATCCATATATATGTCATCATATAGTTTTTACAAGTTTTAATGTTCGTGAATCACCGGTCAACTTGGGTGGTCAATTGTCTATATGAAACATATTTCAATTAATCAAGTTTTAACAAGTTTGATTGCTTAACATGTTGAAAACATTTAATCATGTAAATATCAATCTCAATTAATATATATAAACATGGAAAAGTTCGGGTCACTACAAATAATAACTAATAATGTTAATGATAGTATTAATAATAATAATAATAAACTGTATTATTATAATAATACTGATATTTTTAATAATTTTAGTAGTTGTGTTGATACTAATAATATAAATAGTAATATTAACATTAGTAATTATATTAATGATACTGATAATTATTAATAATAATAATATTAATAATATTGATAATAATAATAATAATAATACTTGTAAATGGTACTGATTAGTGATTAATATAACGAATTAATACTAATGCATAATTATTTACGAATAATTGTTCGTGAATCGTCGTTATTGATCGTAGTTAAATGAAGTTATGTAAAGATTTTGTTTGAATTTTATCGGAAATTTCCGGGTTGTTATATCATAGCAGCGTCGAACAGCTCTTTAATATCCTGTCATTTTTATTTTTTTTCCCCAATTAATCTCAATTAAACGTATATGTGTTGGATATTAAATCTAAAAGTCAATTTTGTGATTATTATTAAGATTAAATGGATTTTGGTTCGGTTTTGATTCTTAAATGTAGAAGATGAAGCAGATGAGACAAATAAATGAGTTAAATAAAATTGGTTACAGAATAGTTTAGGAAAGCAAGGAAGCGGGGTTGGTTAGAGTATTGTGCGGGTAAGCGAGAGGTCTCGGGTTCGAGCCCTGTTGGTGGCAACTATTTTTTTAAAGCATTTTGAGGTAGTTTTGCAAAAACCAAAAATCTTTATTAATATTATTATTGTCATTATTATTATTGTTATAATTATAATTATTATTATTATTATTACTATATATCACTTATTATTATTATTAGTTATTGTTATTATGATTAGTATTATAGTTATTATTATTATTATTATCATATTTACTAATATTATTATCATTACTAGTATTATTATTAAGTAATATTATTATTAATATTATCATTAGTGTTATTATAAGTAAAACTAATATTATTAATCTTACCATTTTAGTATTTTTATCAATATTATGATTATGATTAATATTATTATAAAAATGATATAATTTATTAGTACTTTCACAAATATTACTATTATTATCATTTTATAAATGGTAGAACTATTATTAAGAGTAAAATTAATATTTTTACAAGTATTATTATTAATATCACTATTAATATCATTAATAGAGTTATTATTAACATTATTACCTTTATTAGTTATATTAAGTATTATCAATATTAACATTTTTACATGACAAATATTATTTAAGTATTATTATAATTACTAATTTCAACAGACAAATGTTATATATACAAAAATATATTTAATATATATATAACCTAACTATATTAATATTTCTATATATAAAATGAAAATATATATAATGAAACTTATTAATTTATTATATATAAAATTACATCACAAATAATAACAATATATGTATTTATTCAATTACAATTACGTGTGTTAATATATGTACAAATGATATAGGTTCGTGAATCCGAGGCCAACCTTGCATTGTTCAGTATCGTCGTAAGAATATTTTTACTACAAAATATCGTATTGTGAGTTTAATTTGCTCCCTTTTTAAATGCTTTTGCAATATATATTTTTGGAACTGAGAATACATGCGCAGCTTTTATAAATGTTTTACGAAATAGACACAAGTACTTGAAACTACATTGTATGGTTTGATTACTATACCGAATATCGCCCCTTCAAGTCTGGTAACCTAAGAATTAGGGAAATGGCCCCTAATTGACGCGAATCTTAAAGATAGATTTATGGACCTAACAAACCCCATTCTGAAATTTGGAATGCTTTAGTACTTCGATTTAAATGGTGATTGCGATTGCCAATATTATGGCATACTTGCGAGTATACGGGGGATATTCTATATGCATTATGTTAATGTCAGTTACCAGGTGTTCATCATACGAATGGATTTTATACACTTGCGAGTGAAATGATATTTATGAAAAATGAGAATTTTGTGGTCTATTAAAATGATGGAAATGATTATTTATGTTAAACTAATGAACTCACCAACCTTTTGGTTGACACTTTAAAGCATGTTTATTCTCAGGTATGAAAGAAATCTTCCGCTGTGCATTTGCTCATTTTAGAGATATTACTTGGAGTCATTCATGACATATTTCAAAAGACGTTGCATTCGAGTCGTTGAGTTCATCAAGATTATTATTAAGTCAATTATAGTTGGATATATTATGAAATGGTATGCATGCCGTCAACTTTCGATGAAATGAAAGTTTGTCTTTTAAAAACGAATGCAATGTTTGTAAAATGTATCATATAGAGGTCAAGTACCTCGCGATGTAACCAAATGTAATGTATTCGTCCAGATGTATTAGGACTGGTCGTTTCTTGTGGTATCAGAGCGGTGGTCTTAGCGAACCAGGTCTTGCATTAGTGTGTCTAACTGATAGTTGTTTAGATGCATTAGTGGGTCTGGACTTCGACCGTGTCTGCATGTCAAAAGTTTTGCTTATCATTTAGTGTCAAAATTTATTTGCTTATCATCCTTAAAGTCTAGACACGTCTTACTGCCTCTATTGCATAGACAATGTATAGATAAATTCATATCTTAGCGTATCTGTTATTGTTACCTTTGCCTGACAGCTTCCGTAGATTCCTCCGTAACTTATGGGATTTTAGTATTATATATGCATATGTAAATTATGTATTGCAGGGTACTAATCTACATCCTATAATCTATTTCTTATCAAAAATCCTTCATCTGATCGTACTAGATGAATCCCTCAACCAGTTCGAATTCCTCGGATTCCGACAGCTATTCCGATATGAAGTTTCACCTAAGCTCCGAAAGCAGTGTCACCAGAATGAATCAACCAATCATCCATCCCCAATTCATCTGATGGGTTCGCAGTATATTAAATCATTGGAGACAAGAAGAAGGCGATCCCTTCCATCAATCGAATTCCCCTCTTGGCGAAGAACCTGAAGCACTTACCGGAGAACCTGTTCGTAACACCATTTTCATCCTCATTTCCAGAGTAGCTCGACACGATTATATTCTATCCACAATTCTAAACCTTATTCATCCGCTCGTTCTGACCGACAAATCATTCTGGAATAATTTTTGTTATTAGTATTATCATTATTAATAAAGTTATTATTATTATTATTATTATTATTATTATTATTATTATTATTATTATTATTATTATTATTATTAAATCATTATTATCAAAAATATCATTTTTATTGAAAACATCATTTTTAGTAAAATTATCATTTTTATTAAAGTTATCATTTTTATTAGTATCATTTTTATTATTATTAACAATACTTTATCAAATAAATACTTATATATAACATAAATATAAAAGTGTATATATATTTATAGAAATATATAACAATCGAAATAATATATATAAACTTGTTCGATTACGAGTATATGTGTTAATATATATACTTGATATAGGCTCGTGATACCGAGGACAACTCTGCACTTGTTCAGTGCCGTCATATGCATATTTACTACAAACTATCGTATCGTATCGTGAGTTTTCATAGCTCACTTTTTAATTGCTTTTGCAATATATATTTTTGGGCTGAGAATACATGCGCTACTTTTATAACTGCTTTACGTTTAGACACAAGTACTCAATTATTATTATGCTGTCATGCTTTGATTCATGTTAAATCCTCACCGTAATATCGTTAATTGCTTGGTATAACGCAAACTTAATTATTGTGAATAGATCTATTGAGAGTAACATCTCTTTCCATTTAACCGTTGGTCTTGGATACATAATAATGATTCAAACTGACACTGACTGGTCAAGGTGTCTCGGGGTAAAATTCTGTTTAGTCGCGATATTACAAACTGCAGCAACTCTTTTTAGATTGATATGATGGGTATCAATCAACTTTAAACTAAATCTTGTGGTCTATATCTATTACTGAAATCATTATTTATGGCAAACCTATGAACTCACTCAACCTCGTGTTGACTTTTTAATCATGTTTATTCGCAGGTACTTAAATATTGCTTCCGCTGTATATCTGCTGCTTTGATGATGATTTCTTGCCATGCTTGGAGTCTTCATACATTACTTACCAATTCATTTAAAAAAAATTTAGTGCTCTAAATACAATGTAATCTATTTATCTTCCGGTGCAAAACTCAATAAAACATCTCATATAGAGTCGTTCTCATTTATACAACTGTGATTTGATATAATTAGTCACAAATACCCCATGCCCTATTTGGGGGTGTGACATAATCTGATATATATTTCGATACAACTAAGACATTTATTAAGAGAATCGAGCCTTTGAAGATTATCAAGTTTTTATTTAAAGGTTTAATAAACTATATCTTTTTTATGATCGTACCGACTTCAGATTATCATATTTGACATATGGACGAAGATTGAGAGAGGTTTTAGATATTTTTTCCGATACAACTAAGACATTTATCAAGAGAAGATATGTACCATACAAAGGAGTTGTTTGGTGCATAAGGGAAATCAAGTAAAGCTTAAAGACAAGTAACGCCACATCTTAGGGAGTAGTGCATAGGGGAAGTTTAGTGGTGTATAAGTTTGTGTGCAAAAGGTGTGTTGAATAGAACTAGGTCATAGGGGAGTTTGTTGTTTCATTTAAGTTGTAAGTTCCTAGTTCGTATCAAATGACGCGAGTTAACAAGTCACACGAGTTTGTTGAAAAAGACATCCGTACGGATGAGAACACATCCGTACGGATCAGAAACACATCCGTACGGACGAGAACACATCCGTATGGACCAAAACCTGATGAGTATATAAGGCACCATATTGTTTCACATTTTGGGTTAATCACCTCATAAAGTTCAAACCATTTTCTCAGATTCTAGGTAGTCCCAAACCCCTAGGCATCGATTTAATCCACCACGACGTGATAAGTCCAACTAAATCGATACCTGAAAGTTAATGATTCACTAGAAACTTTGATGTAAAGATCCGATTCGCTACAACAATAGTTTTTTCAAGCTTGTCAAAATTTTGTCTATGGTCATCTCGTATAATAAAGTATCCATTTTGATCCAATATGCAACCCATCCATCCGACTGACCCAAGTTAAAAAACTTATGAGTTGGAATATAATTTCAACGTCATGTCTATTATAACAATCTAGCACACAGTGCGCCATAAATACATAATCCATAAGATTGAAATTGAAATAAAAAATTAAAAAGCAGCTAATATAACTTGAAACTTTTATTTTATAATTATAATTATTATACTTATTATAGCTACAGTATAGGTTTGTTTTAACCTAGATATAGTCGTAGATCACTGTAATTATGCTGTTAAGACCATCTGTAATGGTGTTGTATGTTGTGGGGTGGTGTTGTGGGTTTTTTGATGATTAGGATGTGTTGTGGGAGAGAGTGAAGTAGTGGTGGTGTTGAAAGTTGGTGTTGTGGTAGTGGAATGCTGATGTGGCAATTATTTTTGTATTTTCCTGTTTTATTTTATTCTTTTAACTTATTTTTATTATTTAATGTAGTAAAATTAAATTTAAAAAAAAAATTGAATTACAAAGGCTAGAAACTAGCCGTTTTTTTTTTTTCAATTTTCCTCTATATAAACACCCATTTACCTCAAATTAAAAAACACACTTATCATATTTACTCTCTCAAATTCATCTCAAATTCCTCTCAAATTTCAAAATGAGTCCATTGAATGTTCACATCAAAGTTCATCACGGAGATCAGTTTTCCGACGACATGAAGAATTACACACCCTGCGACACACTTAGTTATTGGGTCGATACGCGTGAGTATCGTTATTGGTATTCTTTCCTTCCAATTATCCAGCGAGACGTACCATACCAACCGAGAGAAGTTTGGTATTTCAAAAACCCAAACGTCCGCGCAACCAAAATTGAAGATGACTTTCATTACTATGGTTTGATTGGAAAAGCTTTGGTTCGTGAAGAAGCAATTAATCTATATACCGAATTTTTGGATGAAAGTTACGCCATTTCAAGCAGTGAAGAGGATGTACCAGAAAGCTCGGACAATGAAGATCCGGAGTTGCGAGCTTCATTTTATGCAACAAGTGACGATGAAGTTGCACCAAATGAAGATGGTGTTGCACCAAGTGACGATGACGAGTAGTCATTTGTTCAAGATAGCCGTTAGGAAATAATGTTGATGTGCAAAACGTGGTATATGAATTATCGTATAAAATAGTATGGAAAAATACCGATTAGAGATTGTTACACACTAACGGGCAGTGTACCCGATCGTGTAGTAGTATAGTAAATGGTAAAATCCGTGTATCGTTCCAAGGACAGTATCTAAATCAAATTAGGATTATAGACTAAATTGTGATTATCTAAGAAAATTACAAGTACAATATATATTTTGATTTGCCCTTTTACGATAGGCGAATCAAGTGATGAATGAGATTAAAAAGACAATATTTTTGGTATTTTTAGTTTATAAAAACAGAAAGATGGTTTTGAATTCAAATTAAAGAAATATGCTCATCTAGACTTTTTACCCTTAATGTTGAATGTTATTTAGGATCAAGATCGGATTGATTGGTTATGCACGAGAACTAATTAATTGGTTCACCAAGAGTAGTCTTGCGCAAACACTCAAACGGGATTACATGATGCAAGTAATGTTCTTATCATCTAAGACCTCCTATTTGTAATCAACTAATTCAACTAGTTTGAAGACTTGAAGAATGATCAAGTCAATGGTGTGTTGTACATGATCCACTCCTATATCAACTAAAGGTTTAACTTAGTTCATTCCCTTGGTCCGGTTAAATGCTCAATTCACCCAACCCAAATAATTAACTAAGTGTTATAATAAGATCCCTATAAACGTCACTAGATAAGGCAAATCACTAACACATGTTAATTGATGTAACTAGGTAGTTGAAAGTGTGTATAATAGATTCTAAGGAATTGGTCATTCTCCTAGACAATTACACATACTAATTAAGCTATTCCAAAGTATCTACAAGAGTCGTTCTTACATTCTTATGTAAATTAACCATTTGAATTCAACTTATCCCTTTTGGTAAAAGACGGATAAACACATGTCACTAGGTGTAAATCAATACATTAACTTAACAAGATGATGTTTCTTAATCAAATGAACATATCAACTAGTTGAATCGAAAGGATTAAACTTAACAAGAATGGTTATTCAAACATCAAACTATCGTGCATAATTACAATCAATCAATAGTAAACATTCAACATCTCGGTTATTTATTTAGATGAACATAAAATGGACTAGCCAACAATCATGCTTGAAAACTTAAACATAACAGTAACAAAGATAGAATTCATTGTAAATACAAGATTAACCTTTTAGGAGTAATCTTGGATGAAGCTCTTGAATGATCTTGGATTCTTCAATGATTTGAGTGCTTAGATGCACTTTGATAAGCCTAGGAACTGCTTTGAATCGTATGTTTTCGTCTCTGAGCAGAAAGAAAAATGGTACTTCTCAAATGAAACTGGAAATGGAATTAAATAAGCTGAAAAGTTGGTGAAAAAGCACTGTGCGCGGCGCGCACAGTAAGGGTGCGCTGAGCGCACTCTCACCTACTTCGCTTTTTACTTTACAGCTCGACTACGCACGTTCAAATCTGCTTTTCAGTTAAAAGTGCGCGAATGGGTGCGCTGAGCGCACTACTGTGCGCGGCGCGCACCACCTAAATGTGCGCTTGGCGCACTTTGGTTTTGGCCAAGAAATCCTCTGATCAAATTTACGCAATGTGCGCTGAGCGCACATTTTGGGGTGCGCTGAGCGCACTCTTCTGTCTTTGGGTTTCTGGTCTCGTTTTCGATCTCTGAGCTGTTACCATACAATAGCTTCATATTTCTTCAAGTTTACAATGATTCTAGACTATATTACAATACTATGAAATACAAACGGAATTACAATGTTTACATATGAAATAAATAACAATAGGACGCGATATTACGACTAAAGATATGACTAATTTGAGTAATATCAAATGTAATATCGTTTTAGGAACTTAGTTGGTTTTTTATTTTAATGTAATCGTTTTATGAAACAATGCAATAAACGGATATTTTAAGTAAACAACAGTTGCATTAATATTACATAACATATTATCGGAACTAGAAATACATAAATTATTAAACTGAAACACATAAAAAATAAACTAGAATAATACATCACATACTACTCGACATTATTAGCGGAACGAAAAAACGGTGACAAGTTCCAAACATGTTCGGTTAGATCGGCCTCCAATATATTGTGTACTTGACGATCTTGTATTTCCTTAACAATAGCATTTCGATCCCTCAAATTCCTGATTAACCGTCGTGGCGGATTCCTTGCAATCATTCTTTCCTCTCGGTGAGTTATCACAAAACCATTGTTTTCTTGAATCATGTTATGTAAGACAATACAAGCGTACATTTGTCTTCTAATTTTGTTGAAGTCTAAAGTTCTCGCCGGAGTTTTTAACATTGCAAATCTTCCTTGAAGTACCCCAAATGCACGCTCAATATCTTTCCTTGCACTTTCTTGAAACCTTTTAAATTTTTTGCGTGGTTCGTCAATTGGGTTGTGGGGAGCTTTTACCAACATAGCCCAATCCGAGTATATACCATCACCTAAGTAATACCCTCTCTCATAGTGATGCCCGTTTACTTCAAATGGTGAAGGTGGAGCACTGACATCTTTTATGGTGTTGAATAATGACGACATATTTAAAACATTAATGTCGTTGTTTGAACCCGCCATACCAAAAAAAGCATGACATATCCACAAATCTTGAGAGGCTACTGCCTCGAGCATAACAGACGGGCCTTTTTGATCACCTCGAGTATATTGCCCTTGCCACGCAACAGGGCAATTTTTTCACTCCCAATGCATACAATCAATACTACCAAGCATACCCGGTAAACCATGTTTTTGTGAATGAAAATTATAAAGTCGAGCAATATCATCGGCGGTTGGTTTACGCAAATACTCTCTTGCAAACAAATGAAATACGCATTGACAAAAGTTTTCTAGACATTGGGCATCAGTTTTCTCACCAATTTTTATATATTCGTCAAACATATCAGGTGTGGTTCCATACGCCATTTGGCGTATGGCCGCCGTACACTTTTGGTATATTGTCAAACTTTGACGTCCAGTACAATCGGGACGCTCCCTAAAGTACAAAAAATAATCGGGTATATTATGACTATTATAGTTAGATATACCTTTGATGATACAGAGCAACAATTGACGACTCATTCGAAACCGTCGCTTGAACTTTTTTTCAGGATAATTCGGTGATTCCGCAAAATAATCATTGTATAACCTCTCGGCAGCAGCTTCACGATCCCGTGCAATATAAGTGCGGGGATGAGGGACTCGTGAACTACTCGCCTCTCCTTCTACTTCTTCTTCCTCCTCTTCCCATAAACTGTTAACGAACGTAACAATTTTTTCATCATCCGAATCATCGATTAAAAAGTTAAACATTTTGAAGGCCTTATCCATTTTTTGTGATTTTTAATAAGAAGAGAGTTAAAGAATGAAAGAAAGATAATTGTTGTGTGTAAAATTATAAGGTAATTATGTATATATATAGATAAAATAAATATATTAATTTTTATTTTTTTAAACCGTTAAAGACCAACGGCTAGTTTCCTAGCCCAACCACAAACAGCCACCTGTCCACCACTCCCGTTTCTTGCTCCGTTGAATCATCGCCAACGCCGCCGCAACGCCACTAACCACGGCGCCGTTACGGCGTTTTGCAGGCGTTTTCGGCCCTCCAGCTAGGCTACAACGGCGTTGGGTCCCCCTGTTACGAGTGGTCTAATAGATATTTTCATAGGAAATGTGAACTTCAGGGGAGCTGTAATTTCTCAGGCAGTGCTACTTTGACCCAGACTCCTCCTCCTAATAATTTACTATTTTATCCTCATTTATTTTTGAAGTCTCATTTGTTACATGTACAAATTCTGTTTATTTTTTTGCCAACCCAGGTATGATCACTTAATTGCCATATAAATTGGATCTTGTCTTTTTTCCATTATAGATAAGTCAGTTGATTTATTTTTGTGGGCATATATATATATACTATTATTTCATCACCAGAAATTTGCATATGGACATATGGTTTAGATACACGATGACAACAAAAACAATACTCAATTCGAAGAATATGTGAAGTATGAGGATGTTAGATGTAAACAATAATTCCTCACCCTTATCTTTTTTGTTGATATGATGTCTTTTGTGATGTATGCAGCATGTAACATGTTGACACCCCAACATACTGAAACATTAGTTTCTGAGCAATCGACTAAAGTTAAAAAAAACCAAGACGACGACCGGTCCAAAGGGCCAAGATGAAGTAATTCTCCGAGTTCGTCAAGGATATTTGACGTGATGTTTTTTGATCTTTGTGACGTTTCGTCCCTCAGATGGTTTCTAATCGTTTGGTGCTCGTTTGATTGGTTACACTCTTACTGTGTTTAGCGTTATGGTGCATTTTTTTCTTTTTGTCGGGTTCCTTGTTCGGGTCTTCACTTGTTAGATACTGCAGTTTTTTGTCAGCTCTAGATTGGTTTATTGTTTGAGTTGAGCTCGGTAGCTTTCATTTTATACGTTTATGGGGCTTCATTAATCATTAGTTTGATGAAGTCCCAATTTGATTTATATATTATTCGTTTTTTTTTCTTTCTTTTTTTGCAAAAAATAACTGAGTCTGAGACTATTATGAAGCTGGTTCTTCCTATGGCAAGCTGTGATCCACAAAATCTGTTAATAATGTAATTCACGTTCTGCTTTGTAAACGATCAATCAATTCTTATCATTGCAGCACTACTACACCGACACCACCGGGCACAGGAAAACAAGTATACCAAGCAAATATATACTCAGGTTTAATCTTGCAATGAAATGAATCGACAATTCGGAAATAGAACGAAAAGGAATGAGTACCTTGTAGATGTTCACAAGCAAATATATACTCAAGTTATTATGCAAGCACGTTTAATAAGGTGTGTTATGTACCTTAAAAGTTGCAAAAATATGTTAAAAATGGGCTAACCTTGAAACGACCACATACCGCCAATCTAAAGACGACTAAGATTTTTTTTTTTTTTTTTTTTTTTTTTATTTATTTATTGAAACCTGTGCGCGGAGCCTTTCGAAAAAAAAAAAGAAACCTGTGCGCGGAACACACCCTTTAGGTGCGCAGAGTGCACCCCAAAAAACCGGATTTTCTATTATACAGGTGAGTGCACCTGCAGCTCTAGTATTTCTGCTTTTGACCCATTTTACACTTAACCCTTCGATCTCTAACAACAACAAACAACAATAACTTAACATAACCTGAATTTCTGAACGATAATCACATACCAACCAATGTTTTAATAAGCTTAGGTGTTCATAAACAACATTTATTTTTAACCGACCCATTATAAACAACTAGTACAAACTTGACCCAACTTGAGATGTCGACACCAAAAGTCAAAAGCATACTTCTTGGGATTTACTATCCCTAACAACAAAGCCACATCAAGTCAAAAGCACAACATCTTTGCATCAACGAAGCTGCTAGGCTTTTATCGTGTACCCTTGCCCTTATCCAAACCGGAACCTATTAAAAGGTAAACAACAAACGGGTAAGCAAAGTTTAAGTAAGACCAATGTGAACTACATATACTACATACATATAAGCATAGCAACACGCCAACACGTAATTCATAAATCAATGGCCGGTCCCTATGTACGAAGAACCGGCAACAATCAAAAGGCCAGTCCCTATGTACGAAGAACTGACAACAATCACAAGCCGGTCCCTATGGACGAAGAACCATACGCCCTACAGGCAACAACCACTGTTTGTACAAGTTGTACCCACCTCAATTAAGAAGTCGACACAGCCGTTCTCAAACACAATTCACCACACAACTAGGCATATACGTTACACATTCATCACAATACATTCATATTTGGTCAAACAATACCAACTACACCTGGGGTTCATCATTTGACCCGTAAAACCCATTTTAAACACTAATTTAACTAGTTCGAGACTTATGACTACTAGTCTTCCCAACCCATAATCCAAATCCTCCAATCTTAATACTACAATTTTCAAAGTTTCTTAGTTAAACATGCTCATAATCAGATTTTTAAACTTTAACATACAAGTTACTAAATAAAAGTCTCCATTTTCACAAGTTCATCGTCACTACCAACATTTAACTCACATGTTACTAACTAAAAGTCTCCATTTTTACAAGTTCATCATCACTACCAACATTTAACTCACAATTACACACAAAAAAAAGTGTGTTCATCCCCAAACTCTCTCAACACATTGTTGAGAGACTTGATCTTACCTTGTGACTATAAGTCAATCCTTATTGAATTATATGTTGAAGAAAGCTGTGAATCAATCTAATTGTGATCGAATCCATCGACTACGAATTGTATATATATTACACAGAAATTAATAACAAGTTCATATTCAGATCTGGTATTCAAATTTAAAAACATTCATATTCATCATACAACAACACATTTATCCTAAACCTACTGTTATCAATCGAATCATCATCAAAACACGAATTGAAGCTTGAAACTAGAAATAATATCACAAACCCTAAATTACAAATTCGAATTAGGGTTTGTATAAAGTTAAAAGCTTCATTTTGAACACCAATTTCATCATCTAAACACATAAAATCGGATTTAAAACATAAATTGTTCAAACCTAAGGTTTATGGTTACAAAACCAAAAAATCCCTTGATGATGAACATGAGGAAATCTAGGGCTCCGCTAGTGCTATTAAGTATTTAGTAGGTTGATTCGTTCATAGATCACTTTGCATGGAAGAAATTTAACACTTCTTGGTTGATCTCCCAAAAAACACTACCCTCACCCTCTCATTCAATCTATCTCAAATTTTCAGCTCAAGGTGTTAAATGAGAGGAAATGGCAGATTTGGAAAACATATATTAGGCCATATTTACACACATCTACCCTGCCCAACTTAAAACCTTACACACAAGGTCCTTTTTCTAACACAAGTCCTTTTTCTAACATTTGACAAGTTAACTAACACAAGTTTAATAGGGAGTAATAAATAATATCTGGGGTGTTACAAACCTAAACTATAACTATAAAATTGAGAAGGTGAGCTATGTACAGTCACATAAATTTATATAGATCGGTTCCAGAAAAAGGCGAGTCATAGTTTAAGTTAAAATTTGAAGGCAGAGTACCATATGAATGCAATATGATTTGGTGCTCCTAACATGATGAAACAATCTGGTTGGGAAACTACATGTCGAGCACCGATGGAACACGAGTTACACGACAGTGCAACTAGTACTAAGCATGAAAAGGTTCAGTAGCCTTTCTCATAATCCCATCAACTAGTAATCACATTCTAAAGTGCAATAAACATGAACATAATGATCATATTTCATAAGAATATGTACATGTTATCTACATGGCCAAATCTAGCTATTTCGCAGTGGTGTCCTCTAACACCACTAATAATTATTTAAATAAATTTTACAAAGTGTCACTAAGAAATATGTATAGGACCCCGTATTGTTTATAGGATTCATGGTTTTATAGTATGGAACCCTATCAATTTTGATCCTACATTTGCCATTATATATCCAACCTTACAAATCTTTTGGTATTCACTAATGTAACATACTACATTAATGTAATATCTGTGTATTGGTAGTGACCATCCCAAACAATTGCAACATATTTTTATTAATTTCAGACAATACAGTATTTTTCTATTTCTTCCCAGCAAGCATGTTCCCAAGAACCTTTTTGAGGCCACATATGAACGGAGAAATATTTTGATATACGATAATGCTAAACTTTAGTTGTAGGTCTTATGCACGATTGCACGTGTAATTAAATATTTAAATAACATACCTTTTTGGGTCTCAGTCAGCACTAGCAGAAACTGTCTTCTTCCAAAGAAGCTGTGCAAGTGAAACAAGTACAAAATCGGATCAAACTATTACCTGCGAACAAGGAAATTGTTAAGAAAACATAAGGTTTCGCTTAATTCTTTGAATTGATATTTCATTTTCAGATAGCAAATTTATACATCCCAAACATTGTTTGCAGCTAGAGTACCTCATATCATCAAATAAGTTTGACTTTATATAGGTAATAACTTAAACAAAAATGTATATACATTACTCAAACTAGAGCCATGTTGCATGTAACAAAATATAATGTTGTTCCTTTATAACCAAATCCATATTCAACCAACTTTAACCAAATCCCACAAACACTTTTCTTTCTTTAGAAAATTGCCAAATTCTTGAAAAGTTTATCCTTAAAAGTTCGTTAATTTTAGTTCGGATCAAACAAGGGAATTTCAAAACAAGAGATATCGATCCCTTAAACGTTACAAATATACATGGTTGCTGTACCAAAATGCGGATCAAATCTTTAATGTCCACTTACTCTTTCAAAACAAAAATTAAGCCAACTAACAGTCAATTTCAAGATTTAGGCAAACCAGCATCAAAGAGACATTTTTACATGACATGGCATAAAACCATATTAAACCATCATTTTAAACAGATTTAGCATAAAAAACATATGTTCCTTCTTTTTTAACAGGTTTTAGCAAATCGACATTGCAACCCACAAGGGATATCTTTTAGAAGACCGCGGAATAAGGCCTTTACAAAATCAAAACCCACGAGGGCAAATTAACATGGAAACCGACAAGGGACGTGGTATACAACCTATGGCATAAAGCCATATCAAAACCGTCAATTTTTAACGAACTTAAGTAAATCAATATCGAAACCAGCAAGGGGCTTTTTCACAACCCATGGCATAATGTCATATTAAAACTGTCAACTTTAAACATATTAGAAAACCACAAGGGACGTATCTTATAAGCAGAGCCATATCAAAACAGTCATTGAAACCGACATATCAAAACAGACAACTTTGACAGATTTTTGTAAACAGTCATTGAAAACGACATGGAAGTTTTTTACAAGCCATACCTAAAGCCATATCAAAATCGTCAACTATATAAAGGAATATGCTGGACTTTTCTACAAGTCAGACAAAAGTCATATAAAAGCAACGAACGTACATAAGATTTCGGTAAACCATTACTAAAACCGACAAGAGACTTCTTTCAAGTTAGGCATAAAGCCATATCGAAACCGTCAACTTTAAAAAGATTTTGGTAACCGTCATGTACCGACAAGGGACTTTTTTACAAGTCGGTCATAAAGCCATATCGAAACCGTCAGCTTTAAAAGGATTTTGGTAAAGCGTCATTAAACCGACAAGGGACTTTACAAGTCATACATAAATCCATATCAGTAAACCGTCATTAAAACCGATAAGAGACTTTTTATAAGTCGGACATAAAGCCATATCGAGGACCGTCAACTTTGTAAAGATTTATGTAAACCCGTCAATGAAGAAACCGACAAGAGACTGTTTTACAAGTCGGACATAAAGCCATATCAGTAAACCGCCAATGAAATCGACAAGGGGCTTTTTTAGAAGCTGGGCATAAAGCCATATCGAAACCGTCAACTTTGAAAGATATTTGGTAAACCGTCATTGAAACCAACAAGGGACTTGCTTCCAAAGTCAGGCATAAAGCCATATCCATAAAGCCATATCAGTAAACCGTCATTGAAACCAACAAGGGGTTTTTTAGAAGCCGAGCATAAAGCCATATCGAAACCATAAACTTTGAAAGATTAAGATAAACCGACAAGGAACTTTTTTACAAGTCGGGTATAAAGCCATATCAAACCGTCAACTTTAAAAAGATTTTGTAAACAGTCACATAAAACGACAAAGGACTTTCTTAGAAGTAAGACATAAGCCATATTGAAACCGTCAGACCGACAAGGGACTTTTTTTAAAGTCAGGCATAAAGCCATATCAAAACCGTCAAGTCCAAAATGATGTTGGTAAACCATCATTAAATTTGACAAGGGAATTCTTACAACAACAACAACAATACCTAATCCCACACTTGTAGGGTATGGGGGAGGTGAGACGTAGACAATCCTTCCTCTACCCTAGGACAAAGAGAAATCATTTCACCACCCCGAGTGAAGCACTCACAAGAGTAGAGAAAGTCCTCCCTCTCTATGTTCGACGGATAAAGAGATTGCTTGCAACGGACCTCCGGCCAAAAAAAAAAAAAAAAAAAAAAATCGTAAAAAGTAAAAGCCATCGCCATGAAAATGGTGGAGCAAATTTCCATGGGTTTTAAAATGTTGCCTGGGATTCGATTTAGGCTCTAAGCGACAGTCAAGTCGCCAATAAGTAGACGCTTGCTGATGGCTCCCGAAACAGAGCCGTACGATTTTGTAAGGGAATTCTTACAAGTCAGGCATAAAGACATATCGAACCGTCAAATCTATAAAGATTTTGTAAACCGTCACTGAAACCGACAAGGGACTTTCTTAAAAGTAAGGCATAAGGCCATATCGAAACCGTCAAAGAGACTTTTTTACAAGTCCTGCATAAAGCCATATCGAAGCGTTAATTTTATAAAGATTTTGTAAACCGTCACTGAAACCGACAAGGGACTTTTTTACAAGTAAGACATAAAGCCACATCGAAACCGTCAAGGAACGTTTTTGCAAGTCAGGCATAAAGCCATATCGAACCATAATTTTAAAAAGGATTATAAACCGTATGTGAAACCATTAAGGGACTTTCATACAAGTAAGGCTTAGAGGCATATCCAAACCATCAAGTCTAAAATGATGTTGGTAAACCGTCATTGAAACCGACAAGGGACCTTTTTACAAGCAGAGCATAAAGCCATATCGAACCGTCAATTCTATAAAGATTTAGTAAACCGTCAATGAAACCGACAAGGGACTTTCTTACAAGTAAAGCATAAATCCATATCAAAACGGTCTAAATGACTTTTTTACAAGTCAGGCATAAAGCCATATCGAATCGTCAGTTCAATAAAGATTTTGGAAACCGTCAATGAAACCGACAAGGGACTTTCTTACAAGTAAGGCAAAAAAAAATCGAAACCGTCAAGGGACTTTTTTACAACTCGGGCATAAAGCCATATCAGACCGTCAATACTATAAAGATTTTGTAAACCATCAATAAAACCGACAAGGTACTTTCTTAAGAGTAAGGCATAAAGCCATATCGAACCGTTAAATCTGTATAGATTTTGTAAACCGTCAATGAAACCGACAAGGTACAAGTAAGGCATAACGCCATATAGAAACCGTCAAGGAATTTTTTTACAAGTCAGGCATAAAGCCGTATCGAACCGTCAATTCTATAAAGATTTTATAAACCATGAATAAAACCGGTAAGGGATTTTCTTAAGAGTAAGGCATAAAGCCACATCGAACCGTTACATTTGTTAAAAAAAAAAAAAAAAAAAAAAAAAAAAAAAGTAAACAGTCAATGAAACCGACAAGGGACTTTCTTACAAGTAAGGCATAAAGCCATATCAAAACCGTCAAGGGACTTTTTTACAAGACAGACATAAAGCCATATCAAACCGTCAATTCTATAAAGATTTTGTACACCATCAATAAAACCGACAAGGGACTTTCCTATAAGTAAGGCATAAAACCATATCGAAACGACGAAACCATCAAGGGACTTTTTTACAAGTCAGACATAAAGCCATATTGAACCGTCAATTCCATAAAGATTTTGTAAACCGTCAATGAAACCGACAAGGGACTTTCTTACAAGTAAGGCATAAAACCATATCGAAACCGTCAGGGACTTTTTTACAACTCGGGCATAAAGCCATATCAAACCATCTAATCTATAAATATTTTGTAAAACGTCAATGAAGCCGACAAGAAACTTTCTTACAAGTAAGGCATAAAGCCATATTAAAACAGTCAAGTCTAGAATAATATACCGTCATTGAAAACGACAAAAGACTTTTATACAAGCCGGGCATAAAGCCATATCAATACCGTCAACTTTAAAAAGATATTCGTAAACAATCATTAAAACTGACAAACGGACTTTTTTACAAGTCATGCATAAAGCCATATCGAAACCATCAACTTATAAAGATGTCGGTAAAATGTCATTGAAACCAATAAGGGACTTTTTTACAAGCACGGAATAAAGCCTTAGTAAACCGTCATTGACACCCAAAGAGACCTTCTTACAAGCCAGATATAAACCGATATCGAAACAGTCAACTTAAACTTTTCTTTTGGTAAACCATCATTGAAACCGACAACTGACAAGGGACTTTTTTCAAGTCAAAATGTAAAAGCATAACAAAATCAACAAATTTGAACAGGCTTGGGTAAGCCAACATCATATCCGGATAATTTCAAATAAATTTGGGCAAAAGCTATATAGAAATCGTCAATCTTAACCAATAATTAGAAAACCAACATTGAAACCTACAAGTGCTTTTTTACAGGCTATGGCCTAACCATAACCCTAACCCTAATCCCAAAATCATCAATTTTAAAGGGGTTAGGCAACAAAGCATTCAAACCAACAAAGAACGTTTTTATAACAAATTAATGCACAAACCCACATCCAAACGAAAATATTAACTGATCCACATTTACATATGAATCGATGTTTTGCAAAACATAATTTTTAAAGAAACGAGATGTAAAGAGTTTCGAGAACATACCACATTCATATCATAATTTGAACATCGAACGAAATTAAGGAAATACAACAACCACCACCCCACCACCACCAAAACGGGGGCAATAAAGAGTGGTGGTGTTTTGGCTACGACGGCGATGGCGGTGACGTTTGAAGAGAAAAAACGTTATGATGATTTCAGTCGGAATTTGGAATTTGTATACATACTTTGATTAACTTTTAGGTTTAACGTGGAAATGATGTAATTAATACACGGAAATATATCACGCTGTTATATTTCAGTAGGCTTATAACTACATTTAGTGGCCTGGTTCAATATATTCAAATTGAAAGAACCAATAAAAGAGAGATGTGTTGTAAAAGATATAGGAGAGAAAGAGGTTGAAGAGAGGTGTGATGTATTTAATGTATATGTGTGTTTTTGTAACTTACATTATGCACATATATATATAGTACAAATTTTACTATCCATATTTGACTAATTACCATCCATATTTAACTACTAAATTTACAACACTCCCCCTTGGATGGTAATTTTTTTTAAAGAGCAATTAATACTGCCTCGTTAAAAACCTTGCTAAAGAAAACTCAGTGGGATAAAACTTTAGCTAAGGGAAAAAGAGTGCAGCATAGAGTTGACTCCCCCTCAAGTAGACAACGCTGAGTCGTCACATCTTTTGAACTTGCCTCATGCCAATATTGTGAACGTATGTTTTGAAAACAGCGATTGACAGTGCTTTGGTATAAAGATCAGCAGAGTTGTTGATTGAACGTATCTCATTTTAATCTGGTTGTCTTTTATGAGATCTTGAGTATATGAGAAGAATCTGAGGTTTTCATCTGAAACTGTATCATCTAAATCTTTTATGTACAAGTTTGACCCTTGTGATTTGTCTACAGTCTCCTTCATGGTTTGCTCAAACTGTTGTTTCAATTCCTATTCCCTTTCAGTCTTTTTCTGAGCCTTACCAATATACCATTCTTTTCCATCAAACTTATGACCGTTAAGACCGTTTATAGCTTTAGCGCCTCGTCAGCATTTATGTTTTGTTCTGTCATTTTTGATACACTTCTTTCATTTGTACTATGTAAGCTGTATTATCTTCATAGATAGTTGTTGGGCTTTTATAGCGTTCTAGTCCACAAGAATCAATAATGATTTGTATCATTGATCTTAACTAAAATCATTCCCGAGTAGCTTCATGTAATGCAATCACTTCGGCATGATTTGATGATGTTGCAACAAGTGTTTGTTTTGAGAACGTCATGATATTGCGGTGCCTCCATTTAGGAATACATATCCAGTTTGAGATTTAGCTTTATGTAGATCAGATAAATAATCTGTATCTGTATAACCAAACAAATCTTGTTTCGAGTTGTTAGAATAAAATAATTATAAATCAGTAGTTCCCCGAAGGTATCAAACTATTTGTTTGATCCCATTCCAATGTCTTTTGGTAGGGGCTGAGCTGAACCTTGTCAACAAATTAACTGCAAAAGAAATGTCAGATCTTGTATAATTTGTAAGATACATAAGAGCCCTAATTGCACTAAAATATGGAACTTCTGAACCAAGAAGATCTTCATGATCTTCTAGAGGATGAAATGGATTAGTATCAATATTAAGATCTAACAACCATATGAGTACTTAATGGTTTTTATCTTGTCCATATTAAAATATTTTAAAATCTTTTCGGTATAAGTTGTTTGATGTATAAGTAAGTCATTAGTAATATGCTCAATATGTAAATCAACGTAATACTTGATTTTTTTTATTTTAAAATCTTTCTTTAGAAGTTGAATGGCTTCATAGATTTCTTTATTTAAGATAATTGATATAAACAGCTATGATCACATATCCGAACATTGTTTTTATAAAACACACGTGCAAATAAGTTTATATGTATACCATTTTCTTATCAAGTAGTAATTTAATCGATTATACCACATACGTCCCGATTGTATAAACTCATTTAGAAATCTTTGTGATTTAATGGAATATATTCCCTTGGGTTTTGTATTAGATGCTTATGATACCTTAACCCTTCAGGTATATTCATATATATATCACTATTAAGTGATCCATACAGATAAGTAGTAACAACATCTATGAGATGCATTTAAATAACTATCAGGTTGATTAAGTATCTAATAAGTAATTATATTCATTATAGGAGGATAAGTTTTTCTCCTAATTCATTTCTGGTCTTTGTGGAAAATCTTGAGTTACAAGTCTAGTTTTGCCTTGTAACTTCATTTGCACATTTCTTTTCGGATAAAAATTCATTTGTATCCCATTGTTTCACATCTTTAAAAGTGATAACGATTGATCCAAAAACTTTTCTTTTATTGAGCGATTCTAATTCAGCTAGTATTGCTCCTTTCCGTTGAGTTCAATCACGTCTATTTTGATATTCAATGACAGATTTTGGTTCCAAATCATCATCTTTATTCATGATGTCATTGTAACATTATATGAAAATATCTCATCAAGATTTTTCATTTCATTTTCATAATATTGCATAATTTATTGCAATTTATGTATTTACATTTATCAATATCCTCTGCAGAAGGAGTATTGATTTGTGGTTCTTGTTGAACACTTTCTTTTACCTCATTATCAGCTGATTTTCTTTTTCGAGGATTTTTATCTTTGGAACCAATTGGTCTCCCACGTTTCTGCCGTAGCAAAGACTCATGAGTGACATTATTGCCAGCTTTTGTAATTTCAATTCTAGCTGAAGCATTTACTGCTGGTATATATGATTTAGTCACTTATTTTTTGTATCTTTAAATGCATAAAGTAATTAATTTGCAAGTTCTTGCATATGCATTATTTTTGAACTTTCTTTTCGCATTCTTTTGTGCGATGATCAATATTCCTTAATTGATGTTCACACCATGAAACATCATTTTATTTATATTTCATTTCTCCCCCTAATATAGAGAACAATGTTTCATTAAAGTGACAATCGACAAAACTTGCTGTAAAAACATCACCCGTCATGGGTTCAATATATCTTATGATTGAAGATGTTTCATATCTAACATATATTTCAATCCTTCTTTGAGAAACCATTTGTTGTGGTTGTTCAATTAAAAATACACTGCACAACCAAATGTTCTAAGATGGAAAATATTTGGTCTCCACCAAAATTAAGTTGGTAATGGAGAATATTTATAACTTGCACTTGATTTAATGCGAATTAATGTCACATCATGTAAATTTACATGTCCCCATATAAATATTGAGAGTTTTGTACTCATTTCTAATTGTCTAGTTATTAGCTGTAAGCGTTTATCTATTGATTCAGCTAAACTAATTTTGTGTATGCACATGAGCAACTGGATGTTCAACAACAATCCTTGTAGACATATAATAATCATTAAAAGCTTGAGATGTTAACTCACCAGCATTATCAAGTCTCATCCTATTAATGGTGTAATCAGAATAATGTGTTCTTAATTTAATAATTTGTGCAAGAAACTTTGCAAATGTCATATTATGGCTTGATAACACACAAACATGAGACCATGCGTTAGATGCGTCTATTAGAAAAATGGTCCACATGATGGATGAATTGGTCCATATATATACCCTTGAATTCTTTCAAGAAACATTGGTGATTATTTCTCAATGTGCTTTTCATTAATCGCCATATGTGATTTTCATTAATCACCATATGTGTTTTTCGTTAATCACTATATGTGCTTTTCATTAATCACTATATGTGCTTTTCATTAATCACCATATGTGATTTTCATTAATCACCATATGTGCTTTTCATCATATATCATTTTCACCATATGCGCTTTTAATCATATGTGCTGCGCTTTTCGTCATATGCACTTTTCATTATATGCGCTTTTAATTATATGCAATGCGCTTTTCATCATATGCGCTTTTTATCATATGCGCTTTTAATCATATGCGCTGCGCTTTTCATCATATGCGCTTTTTATCATATGCGCTTTTAATCCTATGCGCTTTTCGGTGCTACATAGATATTTCTCATTTTCGATTATCATTGACTGATAATCATATCCATTATGATATATATCAGAGAAACTTAACAAATTTCTCTTTGATTTGGGAGAAAACAAGACATTGTTTACCAAAAAATTCGTACCATTTGGTAATATGAAATTTTGCCTTTTTCGTTTCTTATATCAAGTTTGCAAGAGCTGATATAGTATTTATAATTCCTTCATTTGATTTAAATCAATGAAATATTTCTTAGATTTGATCATAGTGTGTATGTTACTACTATCTGCAATACATAGGTCTTTACCATTTAATTGATGTTGTATTTCTGCAGGATTCATACTAAAACTTCAAATAAGATAAGCAAATAATGAGTTATATTTCAGCAAGATAATCAAATAATATTACCTGCAAACAAGTTATAATCTGAAGTACATAAAAGATAACACTTAATAAAACATATGCGTTATGGTCTAAAACCATTTATTTATGAGTGATACATAAAAAAAAACTAGGCATCTTAGAAAATTCAAACCATTCAAGTCTCAAGGTAGCTCAGGGTTAATTTAATCAAGATTTGTCAACAGATTCACTCTCGTTTTCTTTTCTTTTGGGACTTATTTGTAGAGCTAAACAAGATGTTCATGTATTCAAGAAATACTAGACTGATGATCCACGTTACCAGATCATTAATAAGAATCTCCGGAATTCTTATAAGAGCGTCTACTAATATCTTTAATTTTATTCTTTCATGGATCACCGTTATTATTATTATTATTTTTTCTTTTTTGATAATTAATATCGTATCTATCTTTGAGTATTTTTCATAATACACTTGGATTTTCGATCATATAATATGTAGATTCTAAGGACTCGTCAATATGTTTGCTAAGAAAAATACTTACTATTGCTTTATCTTGTTCGGAATAATTGTTATTTTCATTCAGGGTTTCTAAAATACCGTTTGATTCGAGATGTTTTTCTACATTCATAACCCATGTTAAGTAGTTGTTCCCACTTGTTCTAAATGAGCAAATTTAAGCCTTTTCAAATTCGACATTTTCTATTATCAAAAAGATGAATAACATAAATCATAATCATAATCAACTTCTATTCATAGACAAATAATAAAATGAAATTAGAATCATTTTAAATTCATAAGTAGCAAACAACAGAATAATGGTATGATTACAAATAATAAAACCACAAGGGCAGGATAGAATATAGGTTCACCCGGTGGTATATTAGCAACAATGATGATAGTTAATATGACCAATACAATAGGAAAAATCATCCTTGTGTGAATCATTTTTACAAAAACTTTTTGAGAGTAGTAATCTGAAAAATGAAGATTGATTTGTGAAAATGTGAAAACGGAGATGTTTATTTTATATTTGAAAAATATAGTTGTTGTAACGTCGTCAGTTGACGTTAACAACCGTTATGTATATATGACCGTTGTAACGTCGTTAGTTGACGTTAACGAATAAAGTCACTATATCAAAACGCGTATGAGTAATATAAAGGACAAGATTTTTTTTCTTATTTTAACTTTTAAGATTTACTTTTAATAAAAATACAAACTACTTTTTCTTATTTTAACTTTTAAGATTTACTTTTAATAAAAATACAAACTACTTTTCTTATTTTAACTTTTAAGATTTACTTTTAATAAAAATACAAACTACTTTTCTTATTTTAACTTTTAAGATTTACTTTTAATAAAAATACAAACTACTTTTTCTTATTTTAACTTTTAAGATTTACTTTTAATAAAAATACAAACTATTTTTTCTTATTTTAACTTTTAAGATTTACTTTTAAGAATAAACATTAGTATGCATGAAATAAATAATGATTAATTGCATAAGTAATCATAAATGTTAGATAACATATAAAGACCCCATCGTATTCGTATTGATCGGAATTAATCTCGACCCATGGTACCGTGTTGTCAAATGACGTGTTGCGTACATAAAGTACCGTGTTGTCAAATGACGTGTTGCGTACAATCATGAGGTCTTATTAACATAAATATAAATGTTAGTGAAGTTAATAAGAGTTAGATTACAGAAAATATAATTCAGACGGTATAAACGACCATATATAACTTAAATAACATAAATATAAATGTTAGTGAAGTTAATGAAAGTTATATTACAGAAATATAATTCAGGCAGTATAACCGACCATATATAACTTAAATAACATAAATATAAATGTTAGTGAAGTTAATAAAAGTTAGATTACAGAAATATAATTCAGGCGGTATAACCGACCATATATAACTTAAATAACATAAATATAAATGTTAGTGAAGTTAATAAAAGTTAGATAATTTCTTACCTTGATTAGTGACGTGTGTTTGCTTAGATAAACCTTGATTATACGGAGCACTTCGTGCTGATAACGTGTTATATTTCAGTAGGCTTATAACTACATTTAGTGGCCTGGTTCAATATATTCAAATTGAAAGAACCAATAAAAGAGAGATGTGTTGTAAAAGATATAGGAGAGAAAGAGGTTGAAAAGAGGTGTGATGTATTTATTTAATGTATATGTGTGTTTTTGTAACTTACATTATGCACATATATATATAGTACAAATTTTACTATCCATATTTGACTAATTACCATCCATATTTAACTACTAAATTTACAACACACGCGTGTTTTTTAAGCTGATTTTCTTTTTCATTTTCATAATTCATAATAAATAAAAATATATAATAGATAAATATAAATATAAACTAGTGAAATGACCCGTGAAACCACGGGTTTGTTTAAACGAAACAGTTTAACGATAGGTATTAAGTAAACGTAAATGCTAAAGTTATTTAGTTTTATAACCCGTGAAACCACATAATTCAACTAAGAAACTCGTCAGCTGAACATTTCATCAAACACCTAAAATGCATATTTAACAATCCACATCCAATCATAAGAGATAATATTGGTTGTCATTTTATTTAAAAGTGTAAATCAAAATATAAATGTAGAATTGGTTTCATTCTGCCTAACTTTTATACCTTCTCGTACTCAATTCAAAATAAATAATTAAAATAATTTAACTATTTAACTATTTAATTTTAATAATTAAAATAATTATTAATAAGATTTAATAATAATAATTAATAATTAATTAATAATTAATTAATAAGATTTAATTTTAATTCAAAATTATTTAGATTAATGACATCACCCACCATGCTTAGATTTTTTTCTTTTTCTTTTTGATTTTTTCTTAACAAAGAAATTAGCCTAATAATAACATCATCATTTTAGCAATATAATAGAAATATAGATATAGATATATAAAGATATAAATATAAATATCAATTAATAATTAATAATTAATAATTAATAATTAATAATAATAATAATAATAATAATAATAATAATAATAATAATAATAATATATAATATAAAAAATTAAAAATGAATTACTCTACATTAATTAAAATAATGGCCAGCAAAATCTTATATAAATAATAAATAATAATAACTATAATTATATTAATTAAATGTAACTTATGCATGAACTAGTGGTATATTAAATTAAATTATTAATTAATTGGGGTTTTTTTCCAGGAAAATAATGAGTATTTTCAATTCAATATAGAGAAGATGCCGTTTTGAGGGGTTTTGTGAATAAAACGACCAAATATCCAGTGGTATTTAGTATATAAGGATAATTACAATTGTATTTTTTATAAACAACACTTAGAGTTAGGGATGAACATTAGTTCTCGAACTAACGTTACCGTATTTGTATCGTATCGATACCAACCAAATGAGTACAATTTTTCATTTACTAGTCTATATCAATATATAACAAACTACAAATCCGACAGAAATGACGTACCATTGCAATAAATTTATTGAATTCAAATAATACACTAATTTTCTAGATCTTCCCAGAGAGCATGTTGCCCAAGAACCTTTTTTGAGGCCACATATGAAAGGAAACATATTTTGATATACAATAATAATACTATACTTAATTTGTAGGTCTTATCACAAGTAATTAAGGCTCCGTTTGTTTTTTATTTTATTAAGTTCTGTTGTATGAATGAATTTATAACGTCTGTGAGGAATAAGTGATGAAAAAATAGGTGGTGTTTGTTTTATGTGCTGAATACTGACTGAATAATAAAAATTACAAATTTAACCCTGTACATACGGAAGTTATAGGCAGTTATGTTAGCAGTTTTAAAAGAGTAAGGACAAATATGAAAATTCATATTTTCATGACTTAAATTATTAAGACATTATATTTTCATTAAGTTAAAAACAAACACCATACGACTTATTCAATTTTATATCATTAAGTCTATTAAGTTCTAAACAAACGAGGCCTAAATATTCAAATAACATACCTTTTTGGGTCTCATTCAGCACTAGCAGAGACTGTCTCTTCCCTAGAATCTACAAGTGACACAAGTACAAAATAGAATCAAACTATCACATGTGAAACAGGGAAATTTTTGAGAAAATAAAAGGATTTGCTTAAGTCTTTGATTTGATATTTCATTTTCAGAAACCAAATTTATAAGTGCCCACAACTATAGTAGTGTAGTACCTCATCATCAAATATTTATATAGGTAATAACTTTAACAAAAAGATATCTACATAAATTGGGCCCATGTTGCATCTAACGAAATAGCATGTTCTTCCTTTTTAACCAAATCCATAATATTCAACCAACTTTCCCAAAATCCCACAAACACTTTTCCTTTTTAACCAAATCCTTTTTAACCAAATCCATAATATCAAACAAGGGAATTTCAAAACAAGAGATATCGATCCCAACATCAAGTTTGAATATATATTTAAAGAATCAACATCAGAACCCACATAGCCATATAAAGAACATCAACTTTAAAAAGATTTGTGCAAACCTACTTTAAACAGATATTGGCAAACCTGGGGACATTTTTTCAACTTATGACATGAAGCCATTTCAAATCAGTCAATTATAAATAGATTCTGACGAAAAAAACATCGAAACCCACACATGACGCTTAATACAAACCATGGGATAAAGCCATATCAAAATGTCAAGTTATTCAAAAAAAAATGTTCAACCTCACTTCTGAATTCACTTTAGAAAGTATCAAACTGTTCCTATACAGTTGATGTAAATTTAATCTGAAAACAAATGGTGTTTTAAAAAAAAAATGTAACAAAGGAAAGGCAGCCAAAACAAATAAACTTTTCTTCTATTTTCATAGCGTTTGTCACATATCCATGTCAAATCACATCAAAATAAACCACAAAATTAAAGAACAGGCTCACATTTAGCTGTGTAATTGACAATTAGTTAATTTGACCAAAATAAGTCAACTTCTGGTCTCTTATAGGGATGCAAATAAAAGAACAAGCTCACATTTTAAGCTATGTAATTGACAATTAGTTTATTTGACCTAAAAATGTCAACTTTCTGGTCTCTTATAGAATGCAAATAAAAGAATAGGCTCACATTTTTGCTGTGTGATTGATAATTAGTTTATTTGACCTAAAAAGTCAAATTTCCGTACTCTTATGGCATTTCAGAAAGAGAAACATACTACACTATGAATATACATGACCGCACGCGATCATTTTATGGCAACAACTTCTGAATTCAGCCATATCGAAACAGTCACTTTCAAGATTTATAAGCTATATCAAGGGCTGGGAATGTCTTTTAATCATGGCGTGCAGCCATATCGAAACATACACTTTCAAGATTTAGGCAAACCAGCATCAAAGAGACATTTATACATGACATGGCATAAAACCGTATTAAACCATCGTTTTTAAACAGTACCAAAAGGAAGCTTTTTTTGCAAGAGATGGCATAAATACATCAAAACCTTCGTTTTTTAACAGGTTTTAGCAAATCATCATTGCAACCCACAAGGGATATCTTTTACAAAGCCACGGAATAAGGCCTTTTCAAAATCAAAACCTGCGAGGGCAAAATGGACGTTTTATACAAAACCTATGGCATAAAGGAATATCAAAACCATCAATATTTAACGAACTTAAGCAAATCAACGTCGAAACCAGCAAGGGGCTTTTTCACAACCCATGGGATCAAGTCATATATCAAAGCCGTCAACTTTAAACAGAATTTGCAAGCCAAGGCATAAAGGTATATCGATACCACCAGCAAGGGGCTTTTTCACAACCCATGGGATCAAGTCATATATCAAAGCCGTCAACTTTAAACAGAATTTGCAAGCCAAGGCATAAAGGTATATCGATACCATCAACTTTGAACAAATTTTTACCGCATGGGACGTATTTTTCAAGCCAGAGCTTAAAGTCATATCAAAACCGTCAAACCTTAAAAAGATTTTGGTAAAACGTCTTAAAACCGACAAGTGACTTTACAAGTCAGCCATAAAGCCATATCAATAAACCGTCATTAAAACCGACAAGAGACTTTTTTATAAGTCGGACATAAAGCCACATCGAAACCTTAAAAAGTTTAATGTAAACCCGTCAATGAAGAAACCAACAAGAGACTGTTTTACAAGTCGGACATAAAGCCATATCAGTAAACCGCCAATGAAACCGACAAGGGGCTTTTCTTACAAGCCGAGCATAAAGCCATAAATCAAAACTGTCAGTTTTGAAAGATATTTGGTAAACCGTCATTGAAACCGACAAGGGACTTTCTTACAAGTAAGGCACAAAGCCATATCGAAACCGTCAAGGGAATTTTTTACAAGTCAGGCCATAAAGCCATATCGAACCGTCAATTCTATAAAGAATTTGTAAACCGTCATTGAAACCGACAAGGGACATTAAGCCATATCGAAACCGTCAAGTCTAAAATGATCTTGGTAAACCGTCATTGAAACCGACAAGGGACTTTTTTACAAGTCAGGAATAAAACCATATTAAACCGTCAATTTCATAAAAAATTTGTATACAGTTAATCAAACCGACTGTCTGAAGAGATTTTGGAAAACCGACATTAAAACTGACAAGGGCTTTACAAGTCAGACATAAAGCTATATCAATAAACCGTCATTAAAGCCGACAATAGACTTTTTTGTATGTCGGACATAAAGCCATATAAGTAAACCGTCATTAATACCGATAAGAGACTTAAAACTGTCAAATTCAAAAAGATTTATGTAAACCTTTAATGAAGATACCAACAAGAGACTGTTTTACAAGTCGGACATAAAGCCATATCAGTAAACCGTCAATGAAATCAACAAGGGGCTTTATTTACAAGTTGGGCATAAAGCCATATCAAAAGCGTCAACTTTAAAAGATATTTGGTAAGCCGTCATTGAAACCGACAAGGGACTTTTAAAAGTCAGACAAAAAGCCATATCAGTAACCGTCAATTCTATAAAGATTTTGTAAACCGTCATTACAAGTCAGGCATAAAGCCATATCGAAACCGTCAAGGGACTTATTTACAAGTCAGGCATAAAGCCATATCGAAAGTCGAAACCGTCAAGGGACTTATTTACAAGTCAGGCATAAAGCCATATCGAACCATCAATATTAAAAAGATTTTGTATACCGTCATTGAAACCAACAAGGGACTTTCTTACAAGTAAGGCATAAATAGCCATATCGAAACCGTCAAGTCTATAATGATTTTGGTAAACCGTCATTGAAACCGACAAGGGACGTTTTTACAAGCCGAGCATAAAGCCATATCAAAACCGTCAACTTTGAAAAGATTTTCATAAACCGTCATTATAACCGACAAGGGACTTTTTTACAAGTCATGTATTTAGCCATATCAAAACCGTCAAGTTTGTCATTGAAACCGATAGGGGACCTTTTTACAATCTCGGCATAAAGCCATAGTAAACCGTCATTGACACCAAAAGAGACCTTTTGACAAGCGAAACCGCCAACTTAAACTTTTCGTTTGGTAACCCGTCATTGAAATTTGAAACCAACAACTGACAAGGGACTTTTTTTCAAGTCAAAATTTAAAAGCATAACGAAACCAACAAATTTGAACAAACTTGGTTAAACCAACATCTAAACCACAAGGAACAATTTACAGGCCAAGAAATATCAAATCCGAATAATTTTAAACAAAATTAGGCAAAGGCTAAATCGAAACTTGAAAGACCTTTTTACAAGCCAAGGATATATCAAATCAGAACAATTTTAAAGATATTTAGGCAAAAAGTATATAGAAACCTCAATCTTAAACAATAATTAGAAAACCACCATTGAAAATTTAGGCAATGGCCTAACCCTAACTCAAAATAATGCTCCGTACTACCATAACTGAAGATTTTAATTACAGGCGATGGCCTAACCCAAACTCAAAATCAACAATTTTAAAGATTTAGGCAATAAATAAAGATTATAATAAGTCATTCCATAAACCCACATCCAAACGAAAATGTCAATCCACATTTCGATGTTTTGTTAAACATAATAATCTTTAAAGAAAAGAGATGTAAAGAGTTTCGAGAACATACCACATTCATATCATAATTTGAATATCGAACGAAATTAAGGAAATACAGCATCCATCACCAAAACGGCGGCAATAAAGAGTGGTGGTGTTGTGGTTACGATGGCCACATGATGGCGGTGAGGTTTGAGGAGAAATAACGTTATGATTTCAGTCGTGATTTGGTTAACTCTTTAGGTTTAACGCGGAATGATATACTTTAACGTTAGGTTCAACGCGGAATGATATCACGCGTGTTTTTTAGGTTTAACGCGGAATGATATACTTTAACGTTAGGTTCAACGCGGAATGATATCACGCGTGTTTTTCAAGCTGATTTTCTTTTTCTTTTTTATAATTAAAATATTTTAATTATAATAATATATAATATATAATATAAATAAAGTAAAATATATAATAAAATAGAATTTAATATAAAAATTAAAAATGAAAAATGAATTACACGCTATTTATTTACATTTATTTACATTTGTTATAATATATAAATATATATATGTATAAATTGATAGTCAATTATTGATACACAAAAGTAATATTATTGTATTACCTAAACTTGTGATATTTTTGCTATAAATAGCCATGAATGCAAGCATTAAACTTGCACTATTTTCTCACACTTACAAAGTGTTTCTTTCTTTCTCTCCATTATCATCTTTGTTCTTACACTTCATTATTAGTATTCTTAATCAAGAATCAAACCACTAAAGGTAATTATAAGCCTACTGAATTATAACATCAAGAATCAAACCACTAAAGGTAGTTATAAGCCTACTGAATTATAACACGTTATCAGCACGATAATCTTAATACTAATTATGGTTGGCTCTGCCACCTAAATGATATATGGTCGGTTATACCACCCGAATAATATATGGCCGACACTGTCGCCTAATTATCATTTATGTTACTAACATTTATATTTCTATTATCTAACATTTATATGGCCGACACTGTCGCCTAATTATCATTTATGTTTATTAATATTTATATTTATGTTATATAACATTTATTAATGATTGCTTACATATGGTCGACACTGTCACCTACTTATCATTTATGTTATATTAAATTTATGTTTAATGTTTATATACTTATGAATATAAAGTGACTATAATTTATCATGTTGTTTGTTTTAATAGAAAATGTCGAATCTGGAAAAGCTTAAATTTACTCCTTTAGAATCAACTGGAAACAACTACATGCCATGGGTTATAAAAGTAAAAATGTGTGACGACCCGGGAATTTCCGACCAAATTTAAACTTAAATCTTTAAATGAATTCGACACGATAAGCAAATTTAGTTATATTGAAGTCTCATAAACTTTGAACTGTGTTCATGCATACATTTGACCTTTGAACTATTTTATGTAATCAATTACCCTTTGACTATTACCCACGATTCACGGATAATTGTTTATAAATAAATATGTATATATATATATATATATATATATATATATATATATATATATATATATATATATATATTAACTTGGAATATTGAAATGAAATTAAATGATTAGAAGTAAGAATGTAAAATAATATATAAGATAATAAGATGATTAATAAACTAAAGCTATAAAATATATATGTTTTCTCTAAATAATTATTATGTATATTGGATATATATATATATATAAAAGGTTTAAATATCATATGTTATTATTAGTAAAAAGTAAATAACATATAAAATTACTATATTAAACGTAATTAAAAGTTTAATTATAATTGTTATATTATTACTAGTATTAGTATCATTAAAAGTTATAATATGAAATTTGATACATTAACGTTATAAGTAATACTATTATTAGTAATATCATTATTATTATTACTAATATTATTATTGACAATATTATCAACTATTATTATCACCAATAAATATTATTATCTTTATTTTTTTTAACAATATTATTATGAGTAGGATATTTATTAATTATTAATTTATTAATAGTAAAAATAATATATAAAGACAGATACCTCACGTTAAAATTAATATCACAATCTGACCTACCCTTTTTATTTTTTCTGCTTGTTTTAGATTTTCCTGTCTGTCCTGGCTGATTTAAGTCGACACCCAAAAATATTCTACTTACATCATTCGACTCAATTGGCTATGGAATTATTTATCTTTCGTCTATTATCAATTCACAATCACCATTCATTAATTTTTTTTTTAAACAGAAGAAAGAAGAAAGAATATACCCCTGTTCTTGGTTCTAAAATTCAAAAGCAAGAAAACGAATTGAAATCAAAAATCTGTTAATGCAGTCTTGGTTGGAATCTTTCACTCAAACTCTCTGTAAAATCTCGAGTTCCAACTCTTTCTAACGAATCTCAATTTCGAAGTCAAACTTTTGTTTCTTAAAAAGTCAAACTTCGTTCTTCAATCAAATTTGTGTTTTTCGTTTTGATTCAAGTTGAATTGTTGATTCTAATAGTTTATATGAAACATTTGCAAACTATTTCGTGTTATAATCAAGGTCTATAACTTGATGAAAATCAAAAACCATTTTTTTTTTCTTGTTTATATCGTGACACAGTAAGTCGCTGATTTTTTTTTTTTTTTTTTTTTTTGGCGTTTGATTAATTTAAAGACACAATATGTTGTAATATATTCTCTGTTGTCCCAATAACCTAAAACAAGAATTCAATTATTAATAAATAAATCAAGCCTTGGTTGAGTGGTTTGTAATGGAGAAGAAGAAGAAGAAGCAGAAACTATATAGTATATAATTAATTTCGGTTGGGCTATCTCAGAAAGACAAGAACATCAGAGAGGTTAGGAGGGGTGTAGGGTTAATGGGTGGTCACGGGTTCAATTCCCATCTGGAGCATTTTTTGAGGGTATACATTTTTAATTCCATTCCCATTTCTATTATTATTATTATTATTATTATTATTATTATTATTATTATTATTATTATTATTATTATTATTATTGTTATTGTTGTATTATGAATTGTATTAAGGATATTATTATGGTCATCATTATTACTAATACAAGTAATAAATATTAATTACTTATAATCACAAAAATGTGTAATCTTATTAAAATAAGTATTATTATTGTTAGAATTATTATTAGATCACTTGTTATTATTATCAACACAACTAAAAGTATCATAACCATAGTAGTAATATTATTGATATTATGATCATTTTAATTATTGTTATAACATGATTTTTATTATTATCATTTTAGTTATTATTAAGTAATAACGTTATGAACTAAAAGTATTACTATTAATAATACAAAGTATGATTATTGTTATTATTACGAATATGTTATAAAATATCTAGATTGTGTTATAAAATATCTAGATTGGATGTTAATTTTATTATTATTATATTTCTTGCATAGTAATATTTTATACTATAAATAGACATGTATGGTAACCATTTAAGGTGCACCATTTCTCTTGAAATATCAATATCAATATTTCTTCTCTCCTTCTTCTCTCTTTTTCTCTCTTTGTTCTTATAACCATTAAAGGTAGTTATAAGCCTACTGAATTATAACACGTTATCAGCACGAAAAGCTTAGTGTAATTAAAAGATATCTCAAACGATCACGAATCACTAATCAAGGTATGAAATTATTAATAATTTTCAGACTCGAATATATCAAATTTTGGACTACTAACATTTATATTTATGTTATTTAAGTTATATATGGTCGGTTATACCACCTGAATTATATTTCTGTAATCTAACTTTTACTAACTTCACTAACATTTATATTTATGTTATTTAAGTTATATATGGTCGGTTATACCACCTGAATTATATTTTCTGTAATCTAACTCTTATTAACTTCACTAACATTTATATTTATGTTAATAAGACCTCATGATTGTACGCAACACGTCATTTGACAACACGGTACTTTATGTACGCAACACGTCATTTGACAACACGGTACCATGGGTCGAGATTAATTCCGATCAATACGAATACGACGGGGTCTTTATATGTTATCTAACATTTATGATTAATTATGCAATTAATCATTATTTATTTCATGCATACTAATGTTTATTCTTAAATTTATAATTTTAAAAGTTAAAATAAAAAAATAGTTTGTATTTTTATTAAAAGTAAATCTTAAAAGTTAAAATAAGAAAAAGTAGTTTGTACTTTTATTAAAAGTTAAAATACAAAAAGTAGTTTGTATTTTTATTAAAAGTAAATCTTAAAAGTTAAAATAAGAAAAAGTAGTTTGTATTTTTATTAAAAGTATATTTTAAAAGTTAAAGTAAGAAAAAAAGGGGATGGTAAAATGGAATAGTTTTTTGTCAAAAATGAAGTATTGAAAATGAAGTGGTCTCCTTCTATAACTAAAAAAATATATATATACTTTTATCAAATGAATTTTTTTTGTGGCCGACAATTTCAAACACGAGTCCGTGTTTAGTTTATCAAGAATATCTCTTGCTTTGGTGAAAGGTCACGATCACGATATCAGGTGTTGTGAAAGAATTAAAAAATTGGTCAAGTGGCCTTTTAAAAACTAGAAAAAAAATTTAAACAAAAAGTTTTTTTTTTATATATTTATAATTTACGGGTAACGTAAAAAAAAGGAAGTTTTTTAAAAAAAAAAAAAAAAACAAAGAAAGTGTTTAAATGAGTTTTACAGAAAGGGGGAAAGCAAAGTAAAAAAAAAAACTTTTTTCCAAACAAAGGTAAATGAAAGTAGGACTTAATACAAGAAAAAAGTAAACATCTCCTAGACGTGATAAAATCTATCAATGATAAGTATTAGACTTGATGAGCTAAATGTGACAAAAATGTTTCAACATGTCTTATGTTAATTTTCTAAAATAAGTTATTATTATTCCGAGTTTAACACATATACATATGTTAATTAAAAACAACCTTTTTGTTCTTATGTAGTGTTGGGTTGCAATTTTGGTTGTATGCCATAATTCCATCCAGTAGAGTGACAATAGAAAACTTTTGATGATAATCAATAAAAAACTTTTTTCCAAACTTGTCAAATGTTTTGTTAAAAACGTGACCGTTGAAAAAAGGAGGTTGAATAATAAAACTTAAAAAACAAATTATTTTTTTAAGAGTGTGCATCAAAATGGCCCGTTTAATAATGGGGAGTAAAAATATAGTCAAATTGTTTCAACGAACAAGGGTTCAATTGGATGTCTCTTAAAAAAAATCCGCGGGTACGGGTGATGGATCCAATGGATCCGCATCCACGACCCGCGGGTGCTATCCCTAATTGTGACAAGTACAAATTAACTAAAAGTCTAAAAAATAAATGCTCTTATAGGGACCAAATGTTCACAATAATTGCCTAAGCTAGATATGAAACAAATAGTTCATAAAAAAAAAAAAAGGTCGTTGTGCGTTTTCGGGATGATAGCCGAAATACACTTACAAAAGTAGGTCAGCCGTCAATTCTTTATGGTCATATCAACGTAGATCAATAAAATCATTTATGGTTTTGATAAAAGATTAATTAAAAATTAATTGTTTTTTTTTTGTCTTGGATTCTCGGTAACAAAAGCAAAGGTTGTTTTTGGTTGCCACAACAAACAAGACAGAGGTTGTTGACTTTTGTTGTTAAACATGGCACAAGTGAACAATAACAATAGATTATTGTTTTTGAAAAGAATAATGATGCGTTAATTTTATTGTATAAAATAAAATTAAAGAAAATGGTTTTCATTGATGACTATGAACAAACGCAAACAAAGTGTTTGTGGTATTTGGTGATTAAAAAAAAAAGTGCATCTAAAGCTTCTACTGAAAATAATATGCATCTAAAGCTTCTACTGAAAATTAATGTGCAAGGTACAACGTATAACTATATGGTCAAATTCATTTGAGCCTTCGGAGTTACAAGTATATGATGTATATATATATTACTCAATTAACAAAATAGTAAATCTAAATTAATTCATATGAATAGTAAAACAAAATTAATTAATTTACTATTCACATAAAAAAACGCATATGATAAAAAGCGCATCGCATATGATAAGCGCATATGATAAAAAGCGAATATGATGAAAAGCACAACGCATATGATGAAAATCGCATATGATTAAAAGCGCATATGGTGAAAAACACAGCGCATATGATTAAAAGCGTATATGGTGAAAAGGATATATGATAAAAAAAAACACATATGGTGATTTATAAAAAAAAAAAAAACACATATGGTGATTAATGGAAAGCACATATGGTGATTAATGAAAAGTATATTGTGAAAAAGAATCACAAATGTTTCTTGAAAGAATTCAAGTTAAGATATATGAACCAATTCATCCATCATGTGAACCATTTTGATATTTCATGGTTCTAATAGACCCATCTAGCGGATGGTCTCATATTTGTATGTTATCAAGCCGTAATATGGCATTTGCAAAGTTTCTTGCACAAATTATTAAATTGAGAACACATTATTCTGATTACACCATTAAAAGGATGAGACTTGATAATGCTGGTGAGTTAACATCTCAAGCATTTAATGATCATTATATATCTACAGGGATTGTTGTTGAACATCCAGTTGCTCATGTGCATACACAAAATTGGTTTAGCTGAATCAATAGATAAACGCTTACAGCTAATAACTAGACAATTGATAATGAGGTAAGAGAAAGTGTTCAAGAAGAACCACAAATCAATATTCCTTCTGCAGTGGATATTGATAAATGTAAATACTAAAATTGCGATAAATTATGCAATATTATGGAACCGAAATGAAACTAAAATCTCTATGAGATATTTTCATATAATGTTACAATGACATCATGAATAAAGATGATGATCTGGAACTAAAATCTGTCATTGAATATACAAAATGGACATGATTGAGCTCAATGGAAAGAAGCAATAAGAGCTGAATTAGAATCGCTCGATAAAAGAAAAGTTTTCGGATCAATCGTTATCACTTTTAAAGATGTGAAACGTATGGGATACAAATGAATTTTTATCCGAAAAGAAATGTGCAAATGAAGTTACAAGGCAAAACTAGACTTGTAACTCAATATTTCCCACAAAGACCAGAAATGAATTAGGAGGAAAAATTATCCTCCTGTAATGGATACAATTACTTATTAGATACTTAATCAACCTGGTAGTTATTTAAATGCATCTCATGAATGTTGTTACTACTTATCTGTATGGATCACTTAATAGTGATATATATGAATATACCTAAAGGGTTAAGGTATCATAAGCATCTAATGTAAAACCCAAGGGAATATATTCCATTAAATCACAAAGATTTCTAAGTGGGTTTATACAAACGGGACGTATGTGGTATAACCGATTAAATGACTACTTGATAAAAAAAAGGGTATAAATATAAACTTATTTTGCACGTATGTTTTATAAAAACAATGTTCGGATATGAGATCGTAGTTGTTTATGTCAATGTTCTTAACATCATATGAACAAATAAAGAGATCTATGAAATCATTCAACTTCTAAAGAATTATTTTGAAATGAAAGATCTTGAAAAAACCAAGTATTACCTTGGATTGCAAATTGAGCATATGCCTAATGGTTTACTTGTACATCAAACAACTTATACCGAAAAGATTTTAAAACATTTTTTTTAAAGACAAACTCATTGTTGTTAGATCACTCAATATTGACACTGATCTATTTCATCCCTGCGAAGATCATGAAAATTTTAACAGATCGGAAGTTCTATATTTTAGTGCAATTGAGGTTCTTATGTATCTTATAGATTATACAAGATCTGACATTTCTTTTTCAGTTAATTTGTTGACAAGGTTCAGCTCAGCCCCTACCAAAAGACATTGGAATGGGATCAAACAAATAGTTTGATACCTTCGGGGAACTACTGATTTATAATTATTTTATTCTAACAACTCGAAACAAGATTTGTTTGGTTATACAGATGCAGATTATTTATCCGATCTACATAAAGCTAAATCTCAAACTGGATATGTATTCCTAAATGGAGGCACCGCAATATCATGACGTTCTCAAAACAAACACTTGTTGCAACATCATCAAATCATGCCGAAGTGATTGCATTACATGAAGCTGCTCGGGAATGATTTTAGTTAAGATCAATGATACAAATCATTATTGATTCTTGTGGACTAGAACGCTATAAAAGCGTAACAACTATCTATGAAGATAATACAGCTTACATAATACAAATGAAAGAAGAGTATCAAAAATGACAGAACAAAACATAAATGCTGACGAGGCGCTAAAGCTATAAACGGTCATAAGTTTGATGGAAAAGAATGGTATATTGGTAAGGCTCAGAAAAAGACTGAAAGGGAATAGGAACTGAAACAACGGTTTGAACAAACCATGAAGGAGACTGTAGACAAATCACGAGGGCCAAACTTGTACATAAAAGATTTAGATGATACAGTTTCAGATGAAAACCTCAGATTTTTCTCATATACTCAAGATATCGTAAAAGACAACCAGATTAAAATGAGATACGTTCAATCAACAACTCTGCTGATCTTTATACCAAAGCACTGCTAACTGCTATTTTCAGAACACACGTTCATAATATTGGCATGAGGCATGTTCAGAAGATGTAACAACTCAGGCGTTGCCTACTTGAGGGGGAGTCAACTTTATGCTGCACTCTTTTTCCCTTAGCTAAAGTTTTATCCCAATGAGTTTTCTTTAGCAAGGTTTTTAACGAGGCAGTACTAGTTATTCTCTAATAAAATTGTCATCCAAGGGGGAGTGTTATAAAATATCTAGATTGTGTTATAAAATATCTAGATTGGATGTTAATTTTATTATTATTATATTTCTTGCATAGTAATATTTTATACTATAAATAGACATGTATGGTAACCATTTAAGGTGCACAATTTCTCTTGAAATATCAATATCAATATTTCTTCTCTCCTTCTTCTCTCTTTTTCTCTCTTTGTTCTTATAACCATTAAAGGTAGTTATAAGCCTACTGAATTATAACAGAATATGATTATTATTATTATTATTGTTCCTACGAAAACAACACAAACTATTATTATTATTATCATAAATATTAGTATTAGTATCATTGTAGACTTATTATTATTATTATTAATAAAAGTATTAATATAATGATTATCATTAGTAATAAAATCGTATAATAATAACTACTATTATTATTAAGTATTATGTATTATTATCAAAATTCTTATTTTCATTATCATACTTATTATAAAGCTTATCATTTTATATAAAATTTGCATTAATATTATTATTATTATTAAATCTAGTAGTATTATCATTTATATCTTAATATTTTCATAAATTTAACTAGCAATTGATATTCATATAACAATATAGTTAATAACACAAAAGTAAACTATATTAATATCTTATTTTATGAATATAATGAAACACATAAGTTATTAATAGTAAAACTTATATTACTAATAATATACATATTTGTCCGATTAGAAGTATATGTATTAATATATATATATATATATATATATATATATATATATATATATATATATATATATATATATATATATATATATATATATATATATATATATATATAAATGATATAGGTTCGTGAATCCGAGGCCAACCCTACTTTTGTTCAATGATGTTATATGTATTTTTACTACAAAATACAGTGTGGTGAGTTTCATTTGATTCCCCTTTTACTCCTTACATTTTTGGGGCCGAGAATACATGCAAATGCTTTATTAACTGTTTTACAATATTTATATGCGTGAGTTTCATTAATCCCTTTTTTTTAAATGCTTTTGCAATATATATTTTTGGGACTGAGAATACATGCGCTGTTTTTATAACTGTTTTACGAAATAGACACAAGTAATTGAAACTACATTATATGGTTGAATGATTGAAATCGAATATGCCCCTTTTTATTAAGTCTGGTAATCTAAGAATTAGGGAACAGACATCCTAATTGACGCGAACTCTAAAGATAGATCTATCGGGCCCAACAAGCCCCATCCAAAGTACCAGATGCTTTAGTATTTCGAAATTTATATCATGTCTGAAGGAGGATCCCGGAATGATGGGGATATTCTTATATGCATATTGTGAATGTCGGTTACCAGGTGTTCAATCCATATGAATGATTTTTATCTCCATGTGTGGGACGTATATTTATGAGAACTGAAAATGAAAATCTTGTGGTCTATTAAAATGATGGAAATGATTATTTATGTTAAACTAATGAACTCACCAACCTTTTGATTGACACTTGAAAGCATGTTTATTCTCAGGTATGAAAGAAATCTTCCGCTGTACATTTGCTCATCTTAGAGATATTACTTGGAGTCATTCATGACATATTTTAAAAGACGTTGCATTCGAGTCGTTGCGTTCATCAAAATTATTATTAAGTCAATTATAGTTAGATATATTATGAAATGGTATGCCTGCCGTCAACTTTCAATGTAATGAAAGTTTGTCTTTTCATAAACGAATGCAAATGTTTGTAAAATGTATCATATAGAGGTCAAGTACCTCGCGATGTAATCAACTGTTGTGAATCATTTATAATCGATATGGACATTGTTCGGATGGATTAGGACGGGTCTTCACAGTTGGTATCAGAGTGGTGGTCTTAGCGAACCAGGTCTTGCATTAGTATGTCTAACTGATAGTCGTTAAGATGCATTAGTGAGCCTGGACTTCGACCGTGTCTTCATGTCAAAAGTTTTGCTTATCATTCGTGTCAAAAATTACCTGCTTATCATTCTTAGAGAATCACCTGCTTATCATTCTTAGTCTAGACATGTTTTACTGCATTGACTGCATGAATAGTGTATAGACAAAATTCATATCTTAGCGTATCTGCTACTTCATATCTTAGCGTATCTGTTACTGTAACTTTGCCTGACAACTTTCGTAGATTCCTCAGTAACTTATGGGATTTTAGTATTATATATGCATATGTAAATTATGTATTACAGGGTACTAATCTACATCCTATAATATATTTCCTATCGAAAATCCTTCATCTGATCGTACGAGATGAATACTACAACCAGTTCGAGTCCCTCAGATTCCAATAGCTATTCCGATAGTTATTCCGACAGCTATTCCGACATAGATGTTCACCTAAGCTCCGAAAACAGCGTCATCGGCATGAATCAACCAATCAGCCATTATCAATTCATCTGATGGATTCGTAGTCGACTTAATTAATGGAAACGCGCAGAAGGTAATTCCTTCCACCAACTGAATTCACCTCTTGACAATGAACCTGAAGCATTTACCAGTGAACCTGTTCGAAACACCATTTTCAGTCTCATTTCCAGGGTAACTTGACAAGATTATATTCTATCCACAATTCTGAACCTTATTCATCCGCTCGTTCCGACTGACAATCATCCCGGAGTAATCGAAGAAGTCAACGAGCTTCGCGCTCGAGTAATCAATTTGGAGAATATGGTACAAAACGTACCAGCTTCAGCAACATCACCGGCATCAACAGTACCATCAACAAAACAAGTTTCAACACCTCATGCCCCAATATCTCATTCCGTACCTCAATTATAATCATCATACTACATATCGTTCTACATCAATTATCTGCGTTCGACATGACAATTATGTAATCCCTAATGTTTTAGAGATTATATATTCTTGTTCTAACGGTAAATCAAATGAGTTTAATATCATATTAACTCATGATTACATCTGAAGAAAATATATATGTATATATATTTTTTCATAAAGACTGTAATTAAAAAAAAAAAAAATTCTTTCGTACAAACTGTTAATGGTGAAAATATTTTAACGGGTAGGTAATACCCGAGGAATATTCAGATTTCACATTAATAAGTTACACTGTACATTCTTCGAATCTGATTCAACAGTCGTTTACTATCCTACTTACATCCATCGATATACGTATCCATTCACCGCAGAATAACCATATTCATCCAATTTCCTATTTGGATTTTGATTTACCAGAATCCAATAAGTGGCATAATGAAGAAAACGTTGGACAAAATAAAATTTGTTAGAAACAAACAAATTAACTATGAGAAATTTGGTTAAGAATCCACACTAACGAAATCCTAGCTAACTATTACTTCCGTATTACATTTTAATTATCGCAATTTATTTTATCGCAATTTTAATTCTCGCAATTTTATTTATCGTTATTTAATTTCTGTTATTTATTTTACGCACTTTAAATATCGGGACACGTATACAAGGTTTTGACATATCATATCGACGCATTTATATATATTATTTGGAATAACCATAGACACTCTATATGCAGTAATGATCGAGTTCTCTATACAGGGTTGAGGTTGATTCTACAATAATATATATACTTTGAGTTGTGATCGAGTCTGAGACATGTACACGGGTCACAATACGTATTAATTAATTCGAATATTATGTATTAAGCTATATATGAAATATTGGACTGTCAACTGTGGACTATCAACTGTGGACTGCCGACATTGAACAATTAAAATGAATTAAAATATTGATTATAACATATGAAACTAAACAATTCTTCAAGTTTGCCACTTGATTTCATCTTAAACATCAATTGTATCTTGACGATTACAATTTGCGTACAAACCTTTCATGATTCTTGAAAACACCTCAATCGAGAGGATAAACCAACCGCACTTCATCTACGGAAGAAAAGATTGATGCATATAGTTATGCACCTGGAAAACTCTCGAAAATTGAGTAAACGATTAACACATATCAGTGCTAGCTCCTTTGGCGTTGTTATTACCGAAAATATACATTTCAATTCTTTTCAAATTAGTCAATTTTGTCACAGCTCCAGCAAGTCAACTTCGACTTTTTATTCGAAACAACTTTATTATAACCTTAATATATATGCGTGCTCTCTTATTGTTATCAGGAAATCTTTTATATCCCACCATATTACCATCAGCGTTTAATCACCTAAAAACATAATTCTCCTGAAAACACCTCGGATTGGTAACCGACGATTCAAATATGGCTGCATTAAATGCAGACAAAACAGTAAAATTGTAGATGGCCTAAATGGCCAAGAATTGATGATAAAGAATGGAGTGTTGGGAACGCTCGATAGAAAATTTGGTACTGAAAAACGGATTGAGCTAACCATGAAGGAGACCAAGGATAAATACAAGGACCAAACTCTATATTCAAAGAATCCAGGTAATTTGGATCCGTTGAAATCTTTAGAGAGTATCTTGCTCCGAAGTCATGTTAAAATCTTGCGGAAAATCTTTCTCCATCAACCATCGAACTTAGAAATTCTAAAATATCATCATCAATATCTTCGATATTTCTGAGGATATTTTCATAAATATTCTCGTTCAAAATTATATAACTCCTCGTGCTTCCTGTGTATCATTATATTGGAAACATTCAATAGAAAATTTTGTACCGAAAAGCAGATTATGCGAAACTAGGAAGAAAGCCGTGGACAAATCACAAAGAATAAGTTTGACTTCAAAGAATCCAAATGATTCAATGTCTGCTAAAGTCTTTAGTGAATATCTTGCTCCTTACTCTAAACCCTTGCAGATAATAGTTTCTATCATCCTCTGATCTTAGATATTCAGAGATATTATCGTATCTTTCACTATAAATATCCTCCATATTTCTGAAGATATTTTTATAACTATTCTTATCTGAAATCATTAATCTCTTCGTGCTATCAGTATTACATCATATAGAAACTGTTAGTTTCTATATTATGAAAACTTTCGAGCTTAAAATATGAATGTTATTGAAGTAATGTTGGGAACTGATGCATGAGTTAGTATAATATAATGACACTTGATCAACGTGATTATATTACAGTAAGTCATGCTGAGTTTCTAATGGAATGTGATGATTCACAGTACCATCATTATGTGCTATGTTACACGATTCTTTCATTCTACTTAACCTCTAAACATATCAAGAAAATATTTTCTTGATGGTTCTGTCTTTTCCGTAACTTCTGGAAATTTAACAAATTAAATCGTGCTATTACCTTTCCTTTCCTCTTAGAACATTAAGTTATGTTCATTCGAAATTTTATACGTACGAATTCGAGACGTCTTAATCGCTTTACTTCAGGTCGGGAAGAAAACAAAAGCATGAAGCTCCGAAATAGAAAGGGGGTATAAATCGCAGCAAATAAGAGGGAGCATTAACTGTGAATGACAATGATTATAGAAGACGAAAGCAGGGATTTCGAAATATAAGAGAAAATATAAAGTTCAATAACAACACGGAGATTACATACCGTGGGTGTTAATACGAATATCAATATAAAGACACGGTAGAATTAAGAATAGTATCACCCCAAGGTAATAGCAAAAGTAAACATATTTTCTGATGGAAGATTGAAAAGAAGGATGACAGAAATGATAATTAGGAAAATATCAAGAATTAGAACTGGATTAAGCATTTTCACAATCTTTTGGATGTACGAACTAAGAAAGAAAGTATAGGAATGGTGAGAATAATGGAACGAAAGAGTTTAATTTATAATGGAAATATCCGACAGAGTAATCGAGGCAGATCACCGTATTTAATTATAGAGATCTTAATTTCCTTACTCGCTGAAGAATCAAATCTTTTCGATTTCGAAGACTTTCTAAAAAACAAAATCCCTCGAATTCCGGAATTCAACCAATACAACTTCAAAAGTTAAGACGCATCTTATTTTTCTAAATTCATCCCTGACTCTGTCAAAAGTTAAGATGAATCTTTACTTTCCTATTCCACTCTTTGGTGATAGCTTCATTCGTACTCTTCGAATAATCGAATTGTTTTATCCATACCACTCAATGATAATAAAACTCTATTTTATCAGCTCATATTCGTCATGAAAACATTTTTATTGTTAGCCATGACCACCTCACTCAAATTTCGGGACGAAATTTCTTTAACGGGTAGGTACTGTGACGACCCGGGAATTTCCGACCAAATTTAAACTTAAATCTTTAAATGAATTCGACACGATAAGCAAATTTAGTTATATTGAAGTCTCATAAACTTTAAACTGTGTTCATGCATACATTTGACCTTTGAACTATTTTATGTAATCAATTACCCTTTGACTATTACCCACGATTCACGGATAATTGTTTATAAATAAATATGTATATATATATATATATATATATATATATATTAACTTGGAATATTGAAATGAAATTAAATGATTAGAACTAAGAATGTAAAATAATATATAAGATAATAAGATGATTAATAAACTAAAGCTATAAAATATATATGTTTTCTCTAAATAATTATTATGTATATTGGATATATATATATAAAAGGTTTAAATATCATATGTTATTATTAGTAAAAAGTAAATAACATATAAAATTACCATATTAAACGTAATTAAAAGTTTAATTATAATTGTTATATTATTACTAGTATTAGTATCATTAAAAGTTATAATATGAAATTTGATACATTAACGTTATAAGTAATACTATTATTAGTAATATCATTATTATTATTACTAATATTATTATTGACAATATTATCAACTATTATTATCACCAATAAATATTATTATCTTTATTTTTTTTAACAATATTATTATGAGTAGGATATTTATTAATTATTAATTTATTAATAGTAAAAATAATATATAAAGACAGATACCTCACGTTAAAATTAATATCACAATCTGACCTACCCTTTTTATTTTTTCTGCTTGTTTTAGATTTTCCTGTCTGTCCTGGCTGATTTAAGTCGACACCCAAAAATATTCTACTTACATCATTCGACTTAATTGGCTATGGAATTATTTATCTTTCGTCTATTATCAATTCACAATCACCATTCATTAATTTTTTTTTAAACAGAAGAAAGAAGAAAGAATATACCCCTGTTCTTGGTTCTAAAATTCAAAAGCAAGAAAACGAATTGAAATCAAAAATCTGTTAATGCAGTCTTGGTTGGAATCTTTCACTCAAACTCTCTGTAAAATCTCGAGTTCCAACTCTTTCTAACGAATCTCAATTTCGAAGTCAAACTTTTGTTTCTTAAAAAGTCAAACTTCGTTCTTCAATCAAATTTGTGTTTTTCGTTTTGATTCAAGTTGAATTGTTGATTCTAATAGTTTATATGAAACATTTGCAAACTATTTCGTGTTATAATCAAGGTCTATAACTTGATAAAAATCAAAAACCATTTTTTTTTTCTTGTTTATATCGTGACACAGTAAGTCGCTGAATATTTTTTTTTTTTTTTTGGCGTTTGATTAATTTAAAGACACAATATGTTGTAATATATTCTCTGTTGTCCCAATAACCTAAAACAAGAATTCAATTGTTAATAAATAAATCAAGCCTTGGTTGAGTGGTTTGTAATGGAGAAGAAGAAGAAGAAGCAGAAACTATATAGTATATAATTAATTTCGGTTGGGCTATCTCAGAAAGACAGGAACAGTAAAGCGGTTAGGAGGGGTGTAGGGTTAATGGGTGGTCACGGGTTCAATTCCCATCTGGAGCATTTTTTGAGGGTATACATTTTTAATTCCATTCCCATTTCTATTATTATTATTATTATTATTATTATTATTATTATTATTATTATTATTATTATTATTATTATTATTATTATTAATCTGATTATTGTTATTGTTGTATTATTAATTGTATTAAGGATATTATTATGGTCATCATTATTACTAATACAAGTAATAAATATTAATTACTTATAATCACAAAAATGTGTAATCTTATTAAAATAAGTATTATTATTGTTAGAATTATTATTAGATCACTTGTTATTATTATCAACACAACTAAAAGTATCATAACCATAGTAGTAATATTATTGATATTATGATCATTTTAATTATTGTTATAACATGATTTTTATTATTATCATTTTAGTTATTATTAAGTAATAACGTTATGAACTAAAAGTATTACTATTAATAATACAAAGTATGATTATTGTTATTATTACGAATATGATTATTATTATTATTATTGTTCCTACGAAAACAACACAAACTATTATTATTATTATCATAAATATTAGTATTAGTATCATTGTAGACTTATTATTATTATTATTAATAAAAGTATTAATATAATGATTATCATTAGTAATAAGATCGTATAATAATAACTACTATTATTATTAAGTATTATGTATTATTATCAAAATTCTTATTTTCATTATCATACTTATTATAAAGCTTATCATTTTATATAAAATTTGCATTAATATTATTATTATTAAATCTAGTAGTATTATCATTTATATCTTAATATTTTCATAAATTTAACTAGCAATTGATATTCATATAACAATATAGTTAATAACACAAAAGTAAACTATATTAATATCTTATTTTATGAATATAATGAAACACATAAGTTATTAATATTAAAACTTATATTACTAATAATATACATATTTGTCCGATTAGAAGTATATGTATTAATATATATATATATATATATATATATATATATATATATATATATATATATATATATATATATATATATATATATATATAAATGATATAGGTTCGTGAATCCGAGGCCAACCCTACTTTTGTTCAATGATGTTATATGTATTTTTACTACAAAATACAGTGTGGTGAGTTTCATTTGATTCCCCTTTTACTCTTTACATTTTTGGGGCTGAGAATACATGCAAATGCTTTATTAACTGTTTTACAATATTTATATGCGTGAGTTTCATTAATCTCTTTTTTTTAAATGCTTTTGCAATATATATTTTTGGGACTGAGAATACATGCGCTGTTTTTATAACTGTTTTACGAAATAGACACAAGTAATTGAAACTACATTATATGGTTGAATGATTGAAATCGAATATGCCCCTTTTTATTAAGTCTGGTAATCTAAGAATTAGGGAACAGACATCCTAATTGACGCGAACTCTAAAGATAGATCTATCAGGCCCAACAAGCCCCATCCAAAGTACCGGATGCTTTAGTACTTCGAAATTTATATCATGTCCGAAGGAGGATCCCGGAATGATGGGGATATTCTTATATGCATATTGTGAATGTCGGTTACCAGGTGTTCAATCCATATGAATGATTTTTATCTCCATGTGTGGGACGTATATTTATGAGAACTGAAAATGAAAATCTTGTGGTCTATTAAAATGATGGAAATGATTATTTATGTTAAACTAATGAACTCACCAACCTTTTGGTTGACACTTGAAAGCATGTTTATTCTCAGGTATGAACGAAATCTTCCGCTGTGCATTTGCTCATCTTAGAGATATTACTTGGAGTCATTCATGACATATTTTAAAAGACGTTGCATTCGAGTTGTTGCGTTCATCAAAATTATTATTAAGTCAATTATAGTTAGATATATTATGAAATGGTATGCCTGCCGTCAACTTTCAATGTAATGAAAGTTTGTCTTTTCATAAACGAATACAAATGTTTGTAAAATGTATCATATAGAGGTCAAGTACCTCGCGATGTAATCAACTGTTGTGAATCGTTTATAATCGATATGGACGTTGTTCGGATGGATTAGGACAGGTCTTCACAAAATGCATCTTAAATCAATGGGCATTCTTGAAGCCATAAATGAAAACAACACTTGTTCTGAAAAAGAACAAGCAACGGCATGTTGCTTTATTCATCAACATATTGATGAATGCTTACAAAATAATTATGTGACTGTAGAAGATCCCCATGTTTTATGGGAAGGTCTCAAAAGCAGATTCAATAATCAAAGAGAAATTTTACTTCCAGCTGCTATGGAACAATGGAGAACATTAAGGTTCCAAGACTTTAAGAAAGTAAATGAATATAGCTCAGCTCTGTATAATACATGTTCACAACTTAAATTCCGTGGACATGAAATAAGTGAAGCAGACATGATGGAGAAAACTTTCTCCACAATGAATGCTGCAAACATCACAGTGCAAAGAAATTTGAGAATGCTAAAGTTCAAAACATATCCTGAACTTAATTCATATCTCTTAGTTGCAGGGCAAAATGATGAGCTATTAATGAAAAATCAGCAATCCCGTCCTACTGGTACACTTGCAATCCCTGAAGCAAATACTGCAAATAATTATAAACAGGGACAAGGACGCGGGCAAGGTCGTGGTTATAATAACCATCACCATCATCATGCCAAAAGCCATAACTATGGTAGAAACCATCCTTATGGTAATGGTAATGGGCGAGGACGTGGTCGTGGTCGTGGCCGTGGTGGTCAAAGAAATAATAATCCACGAAAATATAAATATCAACCACAAAACAAGCCCACTAAACAAGATGTTGAAGAAAATTCTTCTAAAAATTCTGAAGAATCTTGCTACAGATATGGTAGAATGGGCCACTGGGCTAATACTTGCCGAACATCTAAACATCTTGTTAAGATGTACCAGGATTCGCTGAAAGATAAAGAAAAGAAAGTAAACTTTGTAGATAACCTCGATCCAACAGTCACTGAGAAACCATCTGATTTATATGAAGATTTCTTGAATGTTTAAGTTGTTGTATGTTTTTCAAAAAATAAACTATTTAATATCGTCTGTCTTTATCATTATGTTTGCTAAATATTTCAGTACTATCTATTTGCGTGTAAAATATTGTGTAATATTAATGTACTCACTATTTATTTCTTATATATGAAGTTCGATATGAATTTTGCTGGAATACAACATCAAGCAAGTGGTGGAGATCTCTGTATAGCAGACAGTGAAACTACACACACTATACTTAAATCCGAGAAATATTTTATTGATCTAAAACCAACGGAAGGAACTATACATACAATATCAGGACCTGCTAACTTGATAAAAAGGATAGGAAAGGCAAATTTCATACTACCAAATGGTACAAAATTTTTAATAAATGATGCCTTATTCTCTCCCAAGTCAAGCAGAAATTTATTGAGTTTCTCCGACATATACCTTAATGGGTATGATTATCAGTCAGTGACAACAGAAAATGAGAAATATTTAAGTATCACTGACAAGAGTCATGTGGTTGAAAAACTGCCAAGACTTAGTTCTGGATTACATTATACACATATAAATGTACCAGAAATACATATGGTAGTTAACGAAAAATATATTGATCCTGGTGTATTCAGTTTATGGCATAACAGATTAGGCCATCCAGGATCAACAATGATGAAAAGGATTATTGAATGTACTCATGGACATCCACTAAAGGATAGAAAAATCCATCATGATACAATGGTTCCATGTACATCTTGCTCTCTTGGAAAATTGATAACTAGACCCTCACCACTTAAGGTTGAGAAAGAATTACCAATGTTTCTTGAAAGAATTCAAGGTGATATATGTGGACCAATTCATCTACCATGTGGACCATTTAGATATTTCATGGTTCTAATAGACGCATCTAGCAGATGGTCTCATGTTTGTCTGTTATCAAGCCGTAATGTGGCATTTGCAAAATTTCTTGCCTAAATTATTAAATTGAGAGCTCATTTTCCTGATTACACCATTAAAAGGGTGAGACTTGATAATGCTGGTGAATTTACATCTCAAGCATTTAATGACTATTGCATGTCTATAGGAATTGTTGTTGAACATTCTGTTGCTCATGTGCATACACAAAATGGTTTAGCCGAGTCATTGATTAAACGTTTACAGTTAATCGCTAGACCATTGATAATGAGAACAAAACTCCCGGTATCTACATGGGGTCATGCAATTTTACATGCTGCTGCATTGATTCGCATCAAACCAAGTGCAAGTCATAAATATTCCCCCCTACAACTTGCTTTTGGTCAAGAGCCAAATATTTCCCATCTTAGAATATTTGGTTGTGCAATGTATGTTCCAATTGCGACACCACAACGTACAAAAATGGGTCCTCAAAAGAGGTTGGGAATATATGTTGGATATGAAACATCTTCAATCTTAAGGTATATTGAACCTATAACAGGTGACGTTTTTATAGCACGTTTTGCTGATTTCCATTTTAATGAAACATTGTTCCCTAGATTAGGGGGAGAAATGAAAAATAAAGAAAATGATGTTTCATGGTGTGAACCTCAATTAAGGTATCTTGATCCTCGCACAAAAGAATGCGAGACAGAAGTTCAAAAGATAATGCATATACAAGAACTTGCAAATCAATTGCCTGATGCATTTACAGATACAAAAATGGTGACAAAATCATATATACCAGCGGTAAATACTCCAGCTCGAATTGAAATTCCAAAAGCTGGTAATAACGTCACTCATGAATCTTTGGTTCAAAGGATAAAAATCCTAGAAAAAGAAAATCAGCTGATAATGAGGTAAAAGAAAGTGTTCAAGAAGAACCACAAATCAGTACTCCTACTGCAGAGGAGATTGATGATGTCAATACAGAAATTGCAATCAATTATGTACATTCAAAAATATTATGGAACCGAAAAGAAATGAAAAATCTTGATGAGAAATTTTCATTTAATGTTGCATATGACATCATGAATAATGATGATGATCCAGAACCAACATCTATGGTTGAATGTCAAAATAGACATGATTGGACTCAATGGAAAGAAGCAATACGAGCTGAATTAGAATCACTCAATAAAAGAAAAGTTTTCGGATTCATCATTCTCACTCCTAAAGATGTGAAACCTGTATGTGATGACCCAGAAAATTTTGACTTATTCTGAACCAAATTCTCGATATGGTTTAATATTCCTGACACGATAAGCAAATGGATATGTTGCTTTAAAATAATTTCATACGTTTAATTGTTCATAGGACTTAACCCTACGATTCACGAATAAACTGTAAGTAAAAACTGGAAACTATTATGACGTATATATTATATGATTTTACTTTATTAAATGAAAATATTTTATGATATAATAATTTCTATTATTTAAACCTTTTAATAAAGTGATTTTGAATATAAGTAGTTTTGGAAAACTAAACCTTATAGTATTATTTGATTTAGTTTCAAACGTACGAAAATATTTTTTTTCGATATAATAGAATTGGATTGTTAAAATGTTTTTATGGATTTTCAATAATATGAAAATAAAAATAGAGATAAAATAAAGGTTTCTAATGAGCACTAAAAGACTACAACATTTCATCTCAAGATTTCAAGTTAAAATGATGGAAATCACTAAACCTGCGCACTTGCACGAGAAAAATCATAACTAAATCATACTGACTCGAAAAAGGGTGATTCCAGTGTCCAGACGTCCGTAACTCAAAAATCTACAACTTTCGTGAAGACACCATACGCGGACCGCGTGCCTATCTACGCGAAATGCGTAATGTTTGTCGACATAAAAAGTTTGTCGACATAAAAAGTGATGGCGGTTTATTATTATATTATATATTATATTATTATATTATTATATTTATGTTATTATATTATATATATATATATGCATATCATCCATCATTTTATTTATATTTTTACTCTGCATCAATTTTATTTTTATTTTCAAAACGGATTTTTGAGCGGGATGAAGCTAAAGGAAATTATGGGTTATTGCCAAGGAGGTTATGGGTAATGTTCTGGGATATATTTATGAATAAAACCTAGTGTTTATCATCTCCGTTACGTCTACATATTTTCCTACAATATTGAATCTCAATATTGATAAGTTGAGATCTACGATTATTTGATAATCCGAGTTTCGGTCACATTACGATGAACAACTTTATATGCTGCTAAGGTGAGTTTCATTTGCTCCCTTTTACTCATTACATTTTTGGGCTGAGAATACATGCACTGTTTTAATAACTGTTTTACAATATTTATATGCGTGAGTTTCATTTGCTTCCTTTTACTCATTACATTTTTAGGCTGAGAATACATGCACTGTTTTAATAACTGTTTTACAATATTTATATGCGTGAGTTTCATTTGATCCCTTTTACTCATTACATTTTTGGGCTGAGAATACATGCACTGTTTTAATAACTGTTTTACAATATTTATATGCGTGAGTTTCATTGCTCCCTTTTTAATTGCTTTTGCAATATATATTTTTGGGCTGAGAATACATGCACTTTATTTTAAACAATGGACACAAGTACATACTAAATTCTATACTGAGTTTGAACTGAAAATCCCTTAGCTTTGGTAACTAGTAACTGCCGGTTATAAGAACTGGTGGGCGCGAGTAGTAGTATATGGATCCATAGGGCTTGACATCCCCGTCTGTTCCAGGTATAGAAACCCTAGCCTGAACTATAAAACAGACGTATGCTATTTGAGTTTAGTACACGTTGGTTTGCGTGTATTGTACATGTTGGTTGCATGTATGTTAAAACAGGGGTACTTATTATAACGTTAAAGCTTAGTTACCAGGGTGCTCAATTTTGTAGAATATTTTGATAAACGTTTCTGGATGAAACAACTGAAATCTTGTGATCCACCTTTATATACAGATTATATGAAACATTAAAACTATGAACTCACCAACCTTTGTGTTGACATTTGTTAGCATGTTTATTCTCAGATTTCCTAGAAGTCTTCTGCTGTTTGTTTAGATGTTAGACAAGCTATGTGCATGGAGTCTTACATGACATATTTTTCAAGGAAACGTTGCATTCACCAAATCATCACCTTGTATCTTATTTTGACTGCATTGTCAACGGAAGTATTATTGTAAACTATTATTTACGGTGATTGTCTATATGTAGAAATCATCAGATGTCGAAAACCTTTGATTTAAATATTCATTTATGGTGTGCCTTTTCAAAAGAATGTAATGTTTATAAAACGTATCATATAGAGGTCAAATACCTCGCAATGAAATCGATGAATGACGTGTTCGTCCATATGGATTTGGAGCGATCGTCACAGTTGGTATCAGAGCGTTGGTCCTAGTGAACCAGGTCTTGCATAAGTGTGTCTAACTGATAGTTATTAGGATGCATTAGTAAGTCTGGACTTCGACTGTGTCTGCATGTCAAAAGTTTTGCTTATCATTTCTTGTCAGAAATTACCTGCTTATCATTCTTAAGTCTAGACACGTTTTCATGCAATTATTACATAAATAGTGTATAGACAAAAATTCATATCTTAGCGTATCTGTTACTGTAAACTTTTCCTGACATCTTCCGAAAATTTCTCCGTAAGTTATGGAATTTGGTATTATATATACATATGTAAATTATGTATTGAAGAATACCAATTCTATAATATAATTCATATCAAAAATCATCTCCCTAATTATACTAGATGGATCCCATATCTAGTTCAAATTCCTTAAACTCTGACAGCTATTCCGATATGGATATTCACCTGAATTCCGAAGACAGTGTAACCGGAATGGATCAACCAATTAGCCATCATCTATTCTGGATGAATTGGGGATGGGTTCGTAGCCTACTTAATTATTGGAGACAAGAAGAAGGTGATCCCTTCCATCCACCACATTGCCCTATTGGCGAAGAACCTGAAGCACTTACCGGCGAACCTATTCGTAATACTATTTTCTCTTTCATTTCCAGAGTATCTCATCATGATTATATACTATCCCATATTATAAATCTTATTTATCCGATCGTCCGAACCACCGATCATCCCGGTATAATAGAAGAAGTCAACGAGCTTCGTGCTCGGGTAGTGGCTTTGGAGAATATGGTGCAAGGGTTACGAACACCAGCAGCAGCACCCGCAGCATAACCGGTACCACCATCATCCACACCAACAGGATCATTACCACCACCAACAACCACATCCGCATCACACGCCTCAACATCACAATCTGTACCTCGAATATCAAAATCATACGCACCATAGGTACCAAGAAGTACCAGCAACGACAAACGATGAAGTATGGATTCATAACTTCATCGGAGAAACGTTCTACGGCGATTATGTAATTTCTAAAGTTTAGAGATTATCTATTCTAGCCTTAACCCTAAATCAGATAGAGTAGAAACCCTTATCCGAATGGTGTAAGATACAAGCTAGACTAGTTTTACCAACAGCATCAACAGTACCCTTAGCCTCACCAGCACAGTCAGTACTGTCAACATCGTCAGAATCAGCAACACCTCTAACATCACAAGCTCCGTCAGTTCAAGAAAGCACCGTGGACATCATTACGAGTCAACAACGAGTATATTGTATCAATGAGTTATGAAGTAATAACTCAATTCATCTAAAGAATTTATATGTATATCTTATATATATAAATTTTGAAACCATCATGAATCTTTTCGTACTAAGCTATTACGTGTGAATTTTAAGGGGTAGATACTACTCGGTTAATTCATATTACTAATATGCTATGATGTACATCCTTCGTTAACAACTTAACCATCGTTAACTACAAATATCCGTTTCAACTCAATGAATTCCATTTCATAATGAACTTAGTGTATTAATTAATTACATGTTTGATTTTACACTTTTATCTTCGATGTACTCGAAACTTTCTAGAAAACATCATTTATATCTTATGAAGTTCATAAGAATTTCACGAGCATCAACATCCTTCACCGAGGAATAAGAATAAATAATGAAGTATTGATTTTATTAGTGAAATACTCCGCGAAGATTATGTAATCCTTAATATTTTAGAGATTATTCATTCAATTCAAAAATCAAATGAGCTTAATATGATATTAACTCATCAAATCTGTATTACATCTGAAGAAAATATTCATACATATATTTTCATAAAGACGGTAATAAAAAAAAATTCTTTTGTACAAAGTATTAATTGTGAAATCTTTAAAGGGTAGGTAATACTCGGGAAATATATAAGTTCACAATTAATATGTTATACTATACATTCTTCAACTTTGATTCAAAAATTATTAACTATGCTCACAGCGATATACAATCGTTTCCATACAAATTCAATTACATATTCTGATTTTGAAAAATCAGAATCCAAGCCAAGATTTAACAGAAAACATCACTCTTAGATTCTTACATCTTTCAAATGCTATATTTTGGCTTCAAAACTGTGCTAGAACTTCACTTCTATTCATAAACCTAGAAAAAAAAAATTATCGTTCAAAATTCTAGAACATCATATGTATCTTGACAATTACAATCTTCATGCAAACCCTTCCAACTTTTGAAAACACCTCGGATTGATAACCAACGGTTCGGTTATGATAACTTTGAATGCTGATGAAGCAGCAAAAACTGTAAACGACCTTAACAGCCAAAAGTTTGATGATAAAGAATAGTGTGTTGGCAAAGCTCAGAAAAAGAGAAGGTTTGGAACTGGAAAACGGATTGAGCAAAGTATGAAGGAGGCTGTGGATAAATCACAAAGACTAAACCTGTCTTCAAAGAATCCAAATTATTTAGTATCTGCTGAAGCCATTGACGAATACCTTGCTTCCGAATCTAAACCCTAGCGGACAATATTCTTCATCGTCCTCTGATATTAGAAATTCTAAGATATCATTGTATCTTTCATTATAAATATCCTCCAGATTTCTGGAGATAATTCCATAATCATTCTTATCGGAAATCAATTTTCTCCTTGCGATATATGTGTAACACCATAAAAGAAACTATTTTAGTTTCTAAATTCTGAAACCTTCGAGTTTAAAATATGAATATTTTTGAAGTGGTGTTGGGAGCTGAAGCATGAGTTAGTATAATATAATGACACTTGATCAACGTGATTATATTACAGTAAGTCATGCTGAGTTTCTAAATGGAACGTGATGATTCACAGATCATAACGTCATCATGTGCTATGTCATACGACTCTTGTATTCTAGTTAATCTCTAAAATATCAAGAAAATATTTCTTGATGATTCTATCTTTTCCAGAGTATTCCGGTAATTTAACAAATCAAGATCGTGCCATTACCATTTTCTTCTTAGAACATTAACAATGTTCATTCTGAAATTCATATCAGCGAATTCTGGACCATTACAAGCAATGCTTAGTCACAAGAAGAAGAAACGAAGGGACAAAACTCCGAAATAGAAATTGGGGTATAAATCGCAGCAAATAAAAGAAAGTCTTAACTGTAGACGACAATGATTATAGAAGGAAGAAGCAGGAACTCTGAAATATAACAGAGAATATAAAGCCCGATAACAACACTTAAATTACAAACCATGTATATCAATAAGTATTGCAACGTAAAGACACGGGAGAACTAAAAACACTATAAAGCCAAGAGTATAGTAAAAGTGAATAGATTCCTCCGGCGGCAGATGAAAAAGAAGAACGATAGATATGAAAGTTAGAAGTATATCAAGGATCAGAACTGGATGAAACATTTTCACAATCTTTTGGAAGTATGAAATAAGGAAGAAGATTATAGGAGTGATGAAAATAAATGAAACGGAAGTGGTCAATTTATAGCGAAATATTAGACATAGCAATCGAGGCAGATTACGTATTTAATCAAAGGAAATCTTAATTTCCTTAAATTCCGAAGAATCAAATCTTATTTGGATTATGAAGATTTTCTATTTCTTAAATTACGAAAATCAATCGTTAATATATCAAGAGTTAAGACGAATCTCTATTCTTCATTTCACTCTTTTATGATAACTTCTCTCATACGCTTCGAGTAATTGGATTGTTTTATCTATATTATTCAACGGTAATAAAACTCTATTTATCGACACATATACATCATGAAAACATTTTTATTGTTAGCCATGACGACCTCACTCAAATTTCGGGGCGAAATTTCTTTAACGGGTAGGTACTGTGATGACCCAGAAAATTTCGACTTATTCTAAACCAAATTCTCGATATGGTTTAATATTCCTGACACGATAAGCAAATGGATATGTTGCTTTAAAATAATTTCATACGTTTAATTGTTCATAGGACTTAACCCTACGATTCACGAATAAACTGTAAGTAAAAACTGGAAACTATTATGACGTATATATTATATGATTTTACTTTATTAAATGAAAATATTTTATGATATAATAATTTCTATTATTTAAACCTTTTAATAAAGTGATTTTGAATATAAGTAGTTTTGGAAAACTAAACCTTATAGTATTATTTGATTTAGTTTCAAACGTACGAAAACATTTTTTTTCGATATAATAGAATTGGATTGTTAAAATGTTTTTATGGATTTTCAATAATATGAAAATAAAAATAGAGATAAAATAAAGGTTTCTAATGAGCACTAAAAGACTACAACATTTCATCTCATGATTTCAAGTTAAAATGATGGAAATCACTAAACCTGCGCACTTGTACGAGAAAAATCATAACTAAATCATACTGACTCGAAAAAGGGTGATTCCAGTGTCCAGACGTCCGTAACTCAAAAATCTACAACTTTCGTGAAGACACCATACGTGGACCGCGTGCCTATCTACGCGAAATGCGTAATATTTGTCGACATAAAAAGTTTGTCGACATAAAAAGTGATGGCGGTTTATTATTATATTATATATTATATTATTATATTATTATATTTATGTTATTATATTATATATATATATATATATATATGCATATCATCCATCATTTTATTTATATTTTTACTCTGCATCAATTTTATTTTTATTTTCAAAACGGATTTTTGAGCGGGATGAAGCTAAAGGAAATTATGGGTTATTGCCAAGGAGGTTATGGGTAATGTTCGGGGATATATTTATGAATCAAACCTAGTGTTTATCATCTCCGTTACGTCTACATATTTTCCTACAATATTGAATCTCAATATTGATAAGTTGAGATCTACGATTATTTGATAATCCGAGTTTCGGTCACATTACGACGAACAACTTTATATGCTGCTAAGGTGAGTTTCATTTGCTCCCTTTTACTCATTACATTTTTGGGCTGAGAATACATGCACTGTTTTAATAACTGTTTTACAATATTTATATGCGTGAGTTTCATTTGCTTCCTTTTACTCATTACATTTTTAGGCTGAGAATACATGCACTGTTTTAATAACTGTTTTACAATATTTATATGCGTGAGTTTCATTTGCTCCCTTTTACTCATTACATTTTTGGGCTGAGAATACATGCACTGTTTTAATAACTGTTTTACAATATTTATATGCGTGAGTTTCATTGCTCCCTTTTTAATTGCTTTTGCAATATATATTTTTGGGCTGAGAATACATGCACTTTATTTTAAACAATGGACACAAGTACATACTAAATTCTATACTGAGTTTGAACCGAAAATCCCTTAGCTTTGGTAACTAGTAACTGCCGGTTATAAGAACTGGTGGGCGCGAGTAGTAGTATATGGATCCATAGGGCTTGACATCCCCGTCTGTTCCAGGTATAGAAACCCTAGCCTGAACTATAAAACAGACGTATGCTATTTGAGTTTAGTACACGTTAGTTTGCGTGTATTGTACATGTTGGTTGCATGTATGTTAAAACAGGGGTACTTATTATAACGTTAAAGCTTAGTTACCAGGGTGCTCAATTTTGTAGAATATTTTGATAAACGTTTCTGGATGAAACAACTGAAATCTTGTGATCCACCTTTATATACAGATTATATGAAACATTAAAACTATGAACTCACCAACCTTTGTGTTGACACTTGTTAGCATGTTTATTCTCAGATTTCCTAGAAGTCTTCCGCTGTTTGTTTAGATGTTAGACAAGCTATGTGCATGGAGTCTTACATGACATATTTTTCAAGGAAACGTTGCATTCACCAAATCATCACCTTGTATCTTATTTTGACTGCATTGTCAACGGAAGTATTATTGTAAACTATTATTTACGGTGATTGTCTATATGTAGAAATCATCAGATGTCGAAAACCTTTGATTTAAATATTCATTTATGGTGTGCCTTTTCAAAAGAATGTAATGTTTATAAAACGTATCATATAGAGGTCAAATACCTCGCAATGAAATCGATGAATGACGTGTTCGTCCATATGGATTTGGAGCGATCGTCACACTGTAGGATACAGATGAATTTTTGTCCGAAAAAGAAATGAGAAAAATGAAGTTACAAGGTATAAAGCTAGACTTGTAGCTCAAGGTTTTTCTCAAAGACCGGGAATTGATTATGAAGAAACTTATTCCCCTGTTATGGATGCAATTACTTTTAGATACTTAATCAGCCTGGCAGTTTCTAAAAATTTAGAAATGCATCTCATGGATGTTGTGACTGCTTATCTATATGGATCACTTGATAGTGATATATATATGAAGATACTTGAAGGATTTAAGGTACCAGAAGCATCAAATGCAAAACCCAAAGAAATGTATTCGATTAAATTACAAAGATCTTTATATGGGTTAAAACAATCGGGACGTATGTGGTATAACCGATTAAGTGATTACTTGATAAGCAAAGGGTATACAAATAACCTTACTTGCCCTTGTGTTTTCATTAAGAAAACAACATCCGGATATGTGATCATAGCTGTTTATGTTGATGATCTTAACATCATAGGTACAAATAAAGAGATCCATGAAGCCATTCAACTTTTAAAGAAAAAATTTGAAATGAAAGATCTCGGAAAAACCAAGTATTGTCTTGGTTTACAAATTGAGCATATGCCTAATGGTTTACTTGTACATCAAACAACATATACTGAAAAGATTTTGAAACGTTTCAATATGGACAAGGCAAAACCATTAAGTACTCCTATGGTTGTTAGATCACTCAATGTTGAAACTGATCCATTTCGTCCATGTGAAGATCATGAAGATATTCTTGGACCAGAAGTACCATATCTTAGTGCAATTGGAGCTCTTATGTATCTTACAAATTGTACAAGACCTGACATTTCTTTTGCAGCTAATTTGTTGGCAAGGTTCAGCTCTGCTCCTACCAAAAGACACTGGAATGGGATCAAACACATATTTCGATACCTTCGAGGAACTACTGATTTAGAATTATTTTATTCTAACGAATCAAAACAAGATTTGGTTGGTTATGCTGATGCATGTTATTTATCTGATCCACATAAAGCTAAATCTCAAACTGGATATGTATTCCTAAATGGAGGTACTGCAATATCATGGCGTTCTCAAAAACAAACACTTGTTGCTACATCATCAAATCATGCCGAAGTGATTGCATTACATGAAGCTACTCGGGAATGTTTTTGGTTGAGATCAATGACACAAATCATTACTGATTCTTGTGGACTAGAACGCGATAAAAGTCCAACAATTATCTATGAAGATAATGCAGCTTGCATAGCACAGATGAAAGAAGGGTATATCAAAAGTGACCGAACCAAACACATACCTCCTAGATTCTTCTCATACACTCAAAATCTCATTAAGGACAACGAGATTGAAATGAGATATGTTCAATCCAGCAAAAACTCTGCCGATCTTTTCACGAAAGCACTTCCAACTGCTATTTTCAGAACACACGTTCATAATATTGGCATGAGACATGTTTAAAAGATGTAACAACTGAAGCGATGTCTACTTGAGGGGGAGTCGACTCCATGCTGCACTCTTTTTTTCCTTAGCTAAAGTTTTTTCCCACTGGGTTTTCTTTAGCAAGGTTTTTAACGAGGCAGTAACTTATAGTTGATCTTCAACAAACAAAATTGCTATCCAAGGGGGAGTGTTATAATATATAAATGTATATATGTATAAATTGATAGTCAATTATTGATACACAAAAGTAATATTATTGTATTACCTAAACTTGTGATATTTTTGCTATAAATAGCCATGAATGCAAGCATTAAACTTGCACCATTTTCTCACACTTACAAAGTGTTCCTTTCTTTCTCTCCATTATCATCTTTGTTCTTACACTTCATTATTAGTATTCTTAATCAAGAATCAAACCACTAAAGGTAATTATAAGCCTACTGAATTATAACATCAAGAATCAAACCACTAAAGGTAGTTATAAGCCTACTGAATTATAACAACATTTACATTTACATATACACTAAATATGGACATCGGTCTCCAATAATATCTCACAACATCATCAACATTGCTACAATATAACATCAGCTACATTGCAACAGTACCGGACAGGGGTACTTTTGTCTTTTTACACCCCATATATGGACAGCGGTCTCCAATAATATCTAGCCACATCATCAACATTGCTACAATATAACATCAGCTACATTGTAACAGTAACGGGCAGGGGTACTTTTGTCTTTTTACACCCCATAATTTGCAACAAAAAAAAAAATTTGAAACAAATCTGATTTTACAATTCCTTCCAGCCATCTGCCAACCATCACAGTCAACCTTCATCACCGTCCATCGTTAACCACCATCACCGACCACCGTCAACCACCGTCACCGACCACTGTTAACCTCAGTCATCTACAAAATGGAAAATCTTCATAGATCCAACTAACAACCTACAATCAAGATCAATCACTAAATCGTCAAGTATGACATGAAAATTTACAAAAGCCACATAGATTTCGAAATTAGTGAGCATAAATAATAAAGACAAAAAAAAATACAAATTATATAAAAAATAAGCAAATAAAAAAAACAGATCTAGCAGCTCGGCCTGCTGAAAATCAGGGAGAAATTAGTTATAGATATGAACATAAGTTTACCGGAGTATATTTTCAGATCTGAGCGGCGGTTGTTTTTAAATAATGGATAATAAAGATGACGATGGATAATGAAGATAATGGATTTGAACCCATGATGATGATGATAATGGACCACCGAAATCAATTTTGACGTTGATAAGAGGCGGTAGCATGGTGATCAGCGGCAGATTAGGGTGGTAGGTATGGCGGCGGTATCACACCCCCAGTTAGGGCCTGGGCGAAATGTGATTCAATATCATAATACATACCAACATATTATAAAATGAGAACAAATACTATATGAATAAAACCAAATTTGCAGCGGAAGGATTAATAATGTCATTACAAGAATTATAAATTGTTCAAATGCAGAAAAGTAAATATGCGATAAGTCTTGATCCTAGCCAAGTAAGTCATCACATAAGCAGTGGATATAGAGGTCCTGATCATTCAGTACCTGAGACAAACATGCTAAAAGTGTTAACCAAAAAGGTTGAGTGAAATTTTTAGGTTTAACAAATATGATTGACCGTTTGTTCTTAGACCACAAGATTTGTTATAAAAGTAGATCACGTAGATCCAAAAGTAGTACTGATTCGTGATATTTTAGACTAAACGTTTGTTTTGTTGCCCCGATGATAAGTTGACAGTACCTTATCACCATGTTTAAATCATTATTAGGTAATACAAAGACATCGCGGTCAAATGTATCGGGGACGTTACTCCCGATAGGCTTACCCCCAATAATTAAGAATGCCTTATCCTGAAAGCAATTAAAAAATATCACTGTGGGGTCTTAGTAGCATAAGCTAGTCATAGTACAGTTTAGGTTCGTACTTGTGTCTAAGTTGTTTAAAGTATAAAAGCAGCATGTGTCTCACCCCAGTAAGTATAAAAAGTGCTATAGCAATAAGAGTGGGGCTATGAAAGTCACCTTAGTAATTCGGTGAGTGAAAGTATTCCTTAAAGAGAAAGTATGGATGATCGAAGCACAGAGAAGTCAACCTAAGAATAAGTTGAGAATAGTTTAGATGTTTTGCCCGTATTATGATAAGTGTAAGTATTTTCTTTTATAGTAAGTTTAAAGAAGGTTTATCGCTTTGGAAAGGCTTTTAATACTAGACAAGCTTCCAATCTAACACTTTCAATTTAAAATGGCCTTTTCAGGTCATAGGTTTCTGAGCCACAGGATCCTTTAACTCGGTAATCCAAACTCTCCGCCTAGACTTTCGAGCGTCCATCCACTCGAGAAAGATCAAGATCTATACCCATCTAATATACCGTTCCAATACGTTTTTAGGTGCGTATAGGAATACAACACTTTAAATACTTTATATAATAAGTATTTACTTAAGTTCGATTGTATTATCGTTATTAAGATTGTTTGGTTTTTAAATCTTAATAATAAGTAGGATATATTTAAGTAGGTAAACAAGTGTTATACATAGAAATTGTGTTTTATGAATGGGTATGTATTAATATCAAGTTAATATGTATGTATATATATATATATATATATATATATATATATATATATATATATATATATATATATATATATATATATTTATCTTATATGTTAAAATATGTATAGTTTAATTTGAAGTTTTATGTCAATATAAGTACCAATAATTATCTAAAAATGCTAACAAGTGTTTTATTGATTTCATAACAGTAAGTGACATGTATAAAACATTATAAAAATTTTCTATACATAAATATTAAGTTTTATGTATTAAATATTAAATTTTTTTTAAAGCTAAAATACAAATAAATAGATAAACAAGTTTAACAACACATTTTATATTTTTCTTAGGTTCTAATGACCAAAATAAACTTAGGAAAAATTTATAAATTTTTGTTATGGTGTAAAAGTATTTATTTCTAATTTCTTTTTCGGTTCAAGATAAATCAAAGTTTATAAAGTAATAATTATTATATCAACTCAATTAATTCATCTAAAATTTTTGTATGCCTAATATAGTGTATTAAGCTTCGAAAAATTATTTGTACATTTATATTAATAGTTTAACTATTTAATTCAACTTTTGTATTGTTTTTAGTTTAAATTCAGAATTAAATAGAAATATATAATTATTAATTCTAAAAATAATTTTTATAACTTTCTTATTAGTTCCTAAGTAATTTCCATTGATTATTGTAGTCATAAACATGTTATATCATTAAATTCTATTTTTCTTTTTAAAACAAATTTTCCGGTACTGTAGCAAAAGTAGAAGAAAATACAAATTAATTATTTAAAATGACAAATAAATCAAACATAAATTTTTATAATTACTTTTATGACCTAAGGAACAAGCAAAAATTATAAAACATAATATATAAAATTGTTTACTATTTATTTCTTCATTATCTATATATACCGAATATAAAAAAAATCAGTTTTTGCTTTTTAATAAATATAAATTCGAATGTATAATTCATAAAAATAATTTTTATAGTCATTAGGATACTTAATACTAATTATCATGTATTTACATTATTTATTATAATTAATTTCGTATTTATTTGGTATTTAACATAAAACTAGCACAAAAATATGATAAAAACTAAATAAAAACTATAAAAATAATATAGAGAACTTACAAAAATAATTTTTGCAGAGGTTTGAGAGAGAATTCTTCAAGTTTTTGGTGTATAAAATTTGTGAACTAGGCTATGGTATTTATAGTTATAATTTTTGGTAAAGAGAAAATAAAAAAATACAAAAGTTTATATAAAAAAATAACTAGTGTCTTGTAAAAAAATTAAAAGTATTTATGGCCAATCATGCCACCATTTCAAAATATAAATAAATAAAATTAAAGTTAAAAGTAGGAATAAAATAAATAAAAGTGGATCTAGATCTAGTTTATATATAAAAAAAAATACTACTTTTAAAAAAAATAAAATATATATATATATATATATATATATATATATATATATATATATATATATATATATATATATATATATATATATATATATATATATATATATATATATATATTTCATAGTTCTAAAAATGTTAACTAACTAAATTTCTATTTTTATTTAATTATTAAATACGAATTTTGATAAATATAAATATATATTCGGTATTTATAAAATTATAATTACTAAATGTGGTTTTTATTTAATTAAATTATTACTTTATAATTTTATTAGTTTTATATATGTTACTACATTTATATATACTTGTATTTATTAATTGTATAATATATTAACTAAATACAAAATTAATATAAGTATTTTATATGTAATCATGTTATGACATAAAATTTTTTTTTATAAAAATTCTTACGCGTACGTTGTTGAATAAAATTTATTATTCGTTTAACGTTCGTTAATTTCGTATGTATATAACGACCTTTTATTAGTACTTAGAGTTTATTCATTATACTTAAATCTTTTGTTCGGGCATTATATAGATGGAAAAATGAGGGTCGTTATAGCGGCGACGGTTTGAAAGAAAAAGGGGAAGATGAAAGTGTTTTAGATTTAGGACTTGATAATGAATAATAACATGACAATAGATCTAACAATCAGTGTATATGTTTTAAAACACTAGAATCATCTATGTTTAAATTTAGAAAAATAAAAAAGGATTGGGTTGTGTTTATATTTTAGAGAAACAAAAGACAGATGGAAGGGTAGATGAAAGAGTAGGTAGGACTTAGGAGGGTAAATGTGTTGGTGTAAACCATCCACAGTTTCAGAACTTTTATGAGGTGGTTTTCTTTTTAATTTCCAAACTACTCCGTAGCCCAACGCATTTGATTTTTTATTTTAAATCAAAAATCAATAAAACATTAATATTCAATATAACAATGAAAATGAATGTGTAGAAAGGCAAAGACATTCTCGAGAACATATTAGAATTAAAAACCTAAGTTATTTTTTTCTTTTTCTCTCTTCATCACCAAGTAGTATTTTTCTGATATTTGTAAACTTTTCATCAATAAAAGATTACTAACAATGGCCATTTAGCGAATTGTAATTATAAATCTACGAAACAAATATATTTCCCACAACAACGCGCATGATACTTTTTATAGAGTTTTACATGAAATTAATAAAATACATCGTTATGAACGTTTAAACTATGAATGCAGCCAACAAAAAAAATTCTTGAAACGGCATTTGAGAAGAATAGAAAGAAAGAAGATCTCCATATTTTTAACAATGGCGGCCGGAGTGGGTGGAAGCATGGTGACGGCGCAGATTAGAGGGAAGCAAAAGATCTTCGACGAATGAGGTGTAATTAAAACGAATTAACCTATCTACTGAAAGGACCCGTCCTAATCCATCCGGACAAAGTCCACATCGATTACAAACGATTCACAATAGTTGGTTACATCGCGAGGTACTTGACCTCTATATGATACATTTTACAAACATTGCATTCGTTTTGAAAAGACAAACTTCCTTTCATCGAAAATTGACGATATGCATACCATTTCATAATATATCTAATTATAATTATCTTAATAATAATCTTGATGAACTCGACGACTCGAATGCAATGTTTTTTGAAATATGTCATGAATGACTCCAAGTAATATCTTTAAAGTGAGCAAATGCACAGCGGAAGATTTCTTTCATACCTGAGAATAAACATGCTTTAAAGTGTCAACCAAAAGGTTGGTGAGTTCATTAGTTTAACATAAATAATCATTTCCATCATTTTAATAGACCACAAGGTTTTCATTTCTCATAAACATACGTCCCATACATAGAGACAAAAATATCATTCATATGGATTGAACACCTGGTAACCGACATTAACAAGATGCATATAAGAATATCCCCATCATTCCGGGATCCTCCTTCGGACATGATATAAATTTCGAAGTACTAAAGCATCCGGTACTTTGGATGGGGCTTGTTGGGCCCGATAGATCTATCTTTAGGATTCGCGTCAATTAGGGTGTCTGTTCCCTAATTCTTAGATTACCAGACTTAATAAAAAGGGGCATATTCGACTTCAATAATTCAACCATAGAATGTAGTTTTGATTACTTGTGTCTATATCGTAAAACATTTATAAAAGCAGCGCATGAATTCTCAGTCCCAAAAATATATATAAAAAGGGAGTAATGAAAACTCACATAATGTATTTTGTAGTAAAAATACATACGACGATATTTAACAACTGAACAATGCAGGGTTGGCCTCGGATTCACGAACCTATAACATTTGTATATATATTAATATACATAATGGAGATCGAACAGTGTATACATAAATTTATTTGTTATCTTCATTTTATGTTAATAATATATATATATATATGTTTCATATACTCATTTTGTATATATATAAAAATATTAATTTTCGTTATGCTATAAGTATTAGTTATATCTTTATTATATATATATATATATATATATATATATATATATATATATATATATATTATATTTATATATCATTTGTATATTAGTAATAGTAGTTATAAGAATATCAAAAATAATTTTGATAGTGAAAAAAATGTTGATAACAATAATTTTTAGTATTTACAAAATGATGCCAATATTTATAACAATAACTTGTATTATTTTATAATAATAATAATAATAATCCTGAACATATTCATAATAATAATTATAGTACTAAAAATTGTACAATTACTAATATTTACAAAAATAATAATAAGTTGCATTATTTTGTCACTAATTATAATGTTTATAATGATAATTTTATTATGTTCCTAATAATGATAATAATAATAATAATAATAATTCTAATACTTAATAATAATAATAATAATTTTAACCATTTTATTACTACTGCTTATATTAATAATGATACTTATGTTTATAATAATAATTCTAATATTTATAATGATTCTATTATTAGTTTTAATAGTTGTGATAATAATCTTAGTGAAAAATATAAATATTCTAATAATAATGTTGATAGTGTTTACATGATATCAAAATAACAATATTTAACAAGAATTATAATGAGAATAATAATACTAATCCTATTATTTTTATTAACATGTTAACAACAATTTATAATACTAACAACAATAATAATTATAATAATACTAATAATAATAATAATAATAATAATAATAACAATAATATTATGATAACTACCTCAAATTAACAAGTGCCAAAAAGAATGTCACCGCTCGGGCTCGACCCCTGGACCTCTCGCTAAACCGCAATACAATCAAACCAGCTGGGCTGGCTCGTCTTTCCAATCTAATACCAGTTTTTATTTTATAAAACCCTTTTAAACCTGTTTCTATCTTCTTCTCCTATCATTCGCTGGACCAGAGATCAAAACCAACAACAACTTAAATTGTTTGTTTTAAAACTAGTAATTGAAACTAAAATGACTCATTTTAAGTGTTAGGGTTTATTAGAACAGAAAAGAAAATAAATAAAAAATGCAGTAGCAGTTCATACGAAGACACGAAGAACTCAATACTCAATTTCAAAATTAAGACAGTTATAACCAAAAATTTCTTCACAACATAGGTATAAAAATATCCCTAGAATCGTTCTGAGCAGTTAATTGAAACATAAACATTAAAACGAGTTTCAATTTCGCGAAGAACAATAATGTTGACTTTTTAAATTTAACATTTGACTTCAAAATTGGATTTCGATATGAAAAATTAAGACTTGTAACTTTCCAGATTTATTTAACGAAGTGTTTATAACATTACTGCATTATTAGATTTTAAATAAAACAGCAATTCGAAGGTTTTTGAAAAATGAAACTCAAACAGGGCAGTAACCCTGTTACGTTCCCTTTTCTGATTATTTTTGACAATTATAAAGATGTAGAGGATAAATGGGAGTTGGTAATTGGTAGTATAAGGTTGTATGGTTTATAATTAATGGCTAAATCGAATTTCAGAAGAATAGAGGAGTCGACAGACTTTAGTTTACCCAGTACATAAATATAAATAAAATAGATAAAGTTTGAATGAAACTTTCAACAGATTTTGTTCGTATCTGATTTGGGAGTATATGCAGGAATATCATCTGATCATGATAGGAAACAGAATGGTACGATTTCCAATTTTATAGTATATATAATCAGATAATGTATATATATATAATAATTAATAATTCTAAATAATAATAACAAATAAATAATAATAAGTAATAATACTGGTTTTAAATATATATATATCTGTATAATTTGCATATATTTATATATATACCTGTATATATTTATATATTTATATAACCATGTTTATATATTTGTTTTAACTTCTTAATTTTGGAAATTAACAATTAAAATATATTAATACTATTAATAATACTAATAATAATATTACTAATAATAATATTATTAATAAAGGAATTAGCAATAATAAATGATAATTAATAATATGGTAATATTAATACAAATGATGATTTCTAGTAATAATAATAATAAATAAACATAATAATAATTAAAGTTTTATCTTTAATCACCCTTTTAATAATTTTTCCATCTAATATCTTAAATTTAATAATCATAACTTTTTAATTGAAATTATAATAATAATAATAACATTAATATTATTAATACTGATATTGATATTAATATTATTAGTAATAATGACAGTAATACTAATATTACTATAATAATTATATTTTTAATTTGTTGTTACATTTAATATATTCATATTACATATTGTTAATTATGTAATAATATATATCATATAATAGCATATATTTAATATTTTATGTATTACAATATACATATAATCAACAGTTATATATGAAAATTATATTCATATATATATATATATATATATATATATATATATATATATATATATATGTAACTATATTTATATTTATTAATTTATTTTGTGTACTATTTCGTATCTTTAATTCAAAGGATCAAATTGTGTTTTGTTATTTCTAGTTATAATATATATAATTATACTTATTTTCATTTATATATATGTCACACCCTGTAATAGGACCTGGGGTATTTGTGACTAATTATATCAAATCACGGTTGTATAAATGAGAACGACTCTACATGAGACGTTTTGTTGAGTTTTGCAGCGGAAGATAAATATGTCTTTAATTGATATGATATGTAATGAAGACTCCAAGCATAGCAAGCAATCATCATCAAAGCAGTAGATATACATCGGAAGTAATATTTAAGTACCTGAGAATAAACATGCTTAAAAAGTCAACACGAGGTTGAGTGAGTTCATAGGTTTGTCATAAATAATGATTTCAGTAATAGTGTTAGACCACAAGATTTGTTTTCATAAGTAGATCACTCAGATCCAGTTAAGTTGATCTCCCGCAGGATCAAAAAGTTATGCCAGTGCATGATATTTAGACTAAACGTTGTTTGCCCCGTGAAAAGTTGTTCTGTCCTTGTCGTTTAATTTCATTATCAAGTAATACAAAGACTTAGTCAAATGTATCGGGGACGTTACTCCCGATAGGCCTATCCCCAATAATTAAGAATGCCGCAACAATTAAAAATATCACTGTAGGGACTTAGTCGGACATAGCCGGGTATAGCATAGTTTAATAGTTGGTACTGATATTTAGACTAGACTTTCAAGTTTGCCCCGTAACAAGTTATCGTTTATACTTGTCGGTTGGGGACTTGCTGGTCATAGCCCAACATATCACAGTTTAATAGTTGGTACTTATATTTATACTAGACTTTCAAGTTTGCCCCGTAACAAGTTATCATTTATACTTGTCGGTTGGGGACTTGCTGGTCATAGCCCAACATATCACAGTTTAATAGTTGATACGTGTAAAACAGTTATAAAAGTTTCGCATGTATTCTCAGCCCAAAAATGTAAAGAGTAAAAGGGATCGTATGAAACTCACATTAAATAGCAGTTGAAGTATTCCACGCAAGAAGGAAAGTAAAGCAAGTAAGTGATCTGGATATCAACCTTATGGTATAAAGTTTGATTAGTTAATGTCTAACTTGACATAAAGTATGTTTATTAATATAGCAACTATATTGACAGTGACGGTTTTCGAGAAAAGTTCCTATTTCTCAAAAGTTTCTATTTTTGGAAACCTACTATTTATGAAAAACTTTCACTTATAGTAAGCTTCTAGTTTAAGAATGTTCGGGTTATAATTCTTAACAAAGATGTTGTACAATCTCGCCCAAACTTTGTCGCTAACATGCAAGTCACTCGAATGATCTATTGTTACCGAGCGGCCCAGGATCTCTTGACCAGAATCTAAGTCTTGGTATTCGAGATCCACAAGCGTCCCATAATGGTAACAAGGATCACCCTAGGCGACAAGTAGCGGTGATGTTTGTAGTCTTTGTACGCTATCTTTAATTATAACCTTCACGTTAGGTACGTATATACATATATATTCATTAATTCGATTTTAATTATAACTCCTATATATTAATTCATAAAAATACTTTTATAATTTTTAGTAACATATATTACTAATTATAACATGTTATTTATTTTAATTTTAATTGTATATAATTTATAACATTATTTACATGTTTCGGTAAAAAAAATAAATCGAAGTAAAAAGTAAAAAGTAAAAAGTAAAAAGTAATAAAAGAATACTTACTAGTAGTAATTCTTCAAAGAGAGAATGAGAGAAATTTTGGTGTGAGTTTGAATGAGAAATGAGGGGTATTTATACTTGAAAAAATTAGGTAAAAAGAATAAAATAATTAAAAGAAAAAGAAATATTTTAATTTTTAATGGGATTTTAAAATTCAAAAGTATTAAATGTTAGGTCATGGGATAATGCACAAAATAAAATAATAAAAGTAGTTTTCCATTATAATTTTTAATTAAAAAGTAATTTATTTATTTTATTAAAAAAATCATTTATTTTAAGGATTTTTTTATATATATTTTTTTAAAATAAACAAATTGATTTACTACTTTTCCAAGAATATTTGTCAATATTTTTTTTCATAATAACAATACTGATAATAAAGATATTAATTATTGATATCTTGTTTAAAAAGGATATTAATAATAATAATATTAATATATCAAATTAATGCGTAATTATTTACAAATAATTGTTCGTGAATCGTCAAAATTAGTCGAGGTTAAATAAAATCATATAAAGATTTTTGTTTAAATTTTGCCGGAAATTTACGGGTTGTCACAGTATCCCCCTGTTAATAGAAATTTCATCCCGAAATTTAGTTGTTGCCATCAGTCGGCGTTGTTTGTAAACAGGTGAGGATATTTTCATTTTATTTGGTCTTCACGTTCCCAGGTATGCTCGGGGCCTTTCGTGAATTCCAACTAATAGGATATTGTTTTGTTTCTAGCGTTTAAATCTTACGATCCATAAATTCTATGAAGTGCATTTTATTATTAATGCGGAGGTTATCTAAAGGATTTAACAAGATTGTCATTGATTAGTTTTTCCTCAGAAAGAGATGATGACGTTATACAAGCATTTCAATATACATGAAATGTGTGATGAATAATAGTGAGCTTATTTAAACCTTGAGCGTTTATGCCACAATATTAGGGTAGACAAAATAGAGAGGAGTTCATGAAAATCATAATCATGAAATTTAATAGAGATCGTCATTCTTTACAACAAGAATGATGAATATGAGTTGAAAAATAGAGTTTTATTGACATTAAATAATATGGATAAAACGATTCGATTATAGAAAGAGTATAAATGAAACTATCACAAAAGAGTGAAATGAGAAAATTAAATGTTCACCTTAACTTTTGATATGGTTAAAGTTGATTTCCGGAATTCAAGGAATTTAAAGAAATCTTTATAATCTTTATAAGATTTGATTCTCCGATAATTAAGAAAATTAGGATTTTCTTTAATTAAATGCGGTGAATTGTCTCGATTGCTGTGTCTATAATTTCGCTATAAATTAGCTTCTTCCGTTTCATTATCTTCACCACTTCTATACTTTCTTTCTCAATTCATACTTCCAAAAGATTTCTTAATATGCTCAATCCAGTTCTTGTTCTTGACCTTATATTGGTTATCGCCACAATCTTCCTTCTTTTCCAACTCCCACCAGAGGAGTGTGTTTACTTCTATTATGCTCTAGGATTTATCGTGTTTTTAGTTCTCCCGTGTCTTTATATTGCTATACGCATTGATATACACGGTTTGTAATTTCGGTATTGTTATCGGGCTTTATATTTTCCCTTATTTGTCGAAGCTCTTTGCCTTTTTATTCTCCTCTCGACTCTAAGTAAAGCGAGTAATGTTCCAGAATTTGTAGGTATGAAGTTTCGAATGAACGTAATATTCTAAGCAGGAAGGAACGTAATATCATGATTTGATTTGTTATATTACAAGAATTACTGAGGATAGAACTATCAAGATTATATGTTCTTGATATGTTCAGAGATTAAGTAGAATGTAAGAGTCGTGTAACATGGCAAATGATGATTAATAAGTCTATGAATCATCATCTTCCATTAAAAATTTAGCATGACTTACTGTAATATAATCACGTTGGCCTGACGTCATTATATTATACTAACTCATGCTTCAATTCCCAACACTTCTTCAAAACATTTATAATTTAAACTTGAATTTTACATAATATAGAAACTAAAACAGTTTCCTTTATTATGTAACAAAGATATCGCAAAGAGATAATTTATTGCGGACAAGAATAGTTATGAAGATATCTTCATAAACATCGAGAATATTTATGACGAAAGATACGATGATATCTTAGAATTTTCTAAGATCAAATGATAATGAGGTAAGTTCTTCTGTAAGGATTTAAGATAAGTAAGGAGCAGGGTAATTGCTAATGATTTCAGCAGATACTGAATCATCAAGATTCTTTGAATACAGGTTTAGTCCTTGAGATTTGTCCACAGCTTCCTTCATGTTTTGCACAATCTGTCTTTCAATACCAGATTTTCTTTTGAGCTTTTCCAACGCACAATTCTTTATTATCAAGCTTCTGGTCATTAAGACCAACTACGGCCTTTGCTGCTTCATCAGCATTATTAGGGTTAACGAATCTGAATCGTTGGTTATAGTTCTAAGGTGTTTTCAAGAATTTTGAAGAATGTACAATGTAACATATTAATGTGAGATATAAATATTTCTCGGGTATTACCTACCCGTTAAAATATTTTCACCATCAACAGTTTGTACAACAGAATATTTAATTACAATCTTTATGATAATATACGTACATATATATTTTCCTTCAGATGTAATCATGGATTTAATGAGTTAATATAATATTAAACTCATTTGATTTGAGGTTAGAACAAGAATAAATAATCTCCAAAAACTTTTAGAAACTACATATTCTCTGCAGAGTATTTCTTCAATGTAGTTATGAATCAATACTTCTTCGTTTGTTGTTACTGGTATTCCTTGGTATCTATGGTGTGTATGATGTTGATGCTCGTGGCATAGACTGTGATGTTGAGGCTTGTGATGCGGATGTTGTTGTTGATGAAGATGAGGGTGCTGATGCTGTTGCTGATACTGATGCAACTGCTGGTGCTTATAATGCTTGCTGTGTTGATGACGTTGGTGGTACTGTTGAGGCTGTTGCTGATTCTGGTAGTGCCGTCGGTGCTGGTGATGTTGACGATACTGCTGGTGGTGTTGCGGTTGCTGTTGGTATTGCTTGTGGTGTTGACGATGTTGGTGATGTTGGTGGTACTGATGGTTCTGGTTATGTTGCTGGTGTTGCTTGTGGTATTTGGGTAGTAGGTGTGAGCCTAGCTTCCAAATCGTGCACTGTTTCCTCCAGGGTTTCTACTTTACGCTCGAGTCTATGGATTTGTTCTACCCATTCCTCCGTAAGGTTTGTCAAATCTTGATATTTAGTTCGAAGTCTTCTAACTTCTTCTAATAACCCTATCTGGTTAGAATTCGGGAGTAGAGGACGAATACTGTCTTGGGCTACATCGAGTCGACCTTTGAGGCGGAAAATCCTTGCGAAAAGAGTGTAAACAGTATTGCGAACAGGTTCGCCGGTAAGCGGATCGAGTACTCCGACGTTTGGTGGTAAGTTTGGCTCATGATAAGGAGTACCTTCTTCGTTTCTCCATAGGGTGAGTATTTCGCGAACCCATCCCCATTTTTTGAAGAAATTACGGTAATTGATCGGTGGGTGTGCTCCCGTCACGTTATCTTCGGAGCTAGAGGAACTTGAGGAATCAGGTGAGAAATCCATATTATGTGTTTGGAATAGGGTTTGATATGAAATGGGTGTTGAATATTAAATGATATATTCGTTTCCTTGAATACATATATATAGCAAAAAGGTATCCGTAATTTACGGAGGGAATTTAGGAAAAGCGTTAGACAAAGTTTATTGGAATAGATATGATAAGATATGATTTGTCTATACTCCATTTATGTAAAAATGGCGGTATGACGTGTTGAGATTAAAATGATAAGTATGTAATCAGATGAACTTTCGATTAAAGACTTTCAATTCGTGATGGCCTATTCAGGTCTAGGGGCTTGAGCTATAGGATCCTTTAAATTGGTAATCGAAATCCTTCCATTCTAGAGTTTCGTAGACGCCATCCGTCAAGAAAATTCAATGATCAAAAATAACGAGAAAGCAAAGATTTTAAAAGTAATGAATATGAATAGTAGAGATTTCAAGAATCATGGATAACATTTCATGTAATACATATGTAATACACAAAACCATGATAGATGACAAAGGAATGTCGAGAATTTCAGAAATCATGGTGTCGCATTTAAATATGGTGGCGGAATTGGATAGTACTTAGGAGAGTGAGCAGAGTTCTTAGATTGGCACGGCATTCTAAGATAAGTAAAGTTTTCTAAAGTATAGTATAGCATTTGACAGTTAAAGGCAACAATTAAAGGTACTATGGTCAAGGATAGTTGTAGTCCTACATTGCTAATGTACCTAATTGTATAAGGCACATATAAAATGCAATCCTGGTTCTCTACAACAACCTGCTCTGATACCAATCTGTAACACCATGTGACACAGATTGGGGTTAAAACCCAAACAGTGCCTTTCCTACGAATAGGGTGACCACTGAGCGTACCTCAGACTCTGATTTTACAGCCCGCATCACCGCTGTTATTTGGCTAACCATAAAAGGATCGCAAGGAGTAAGAGCCAATGCTTCGTCACAGGTAACACTGTGAGAACCCCCTCTACGACTAACTCACCCAAATTCGTTGCCGTTAACCGAACCCGAATGTTGGGAACGTTAACTGGTCGTTGCTTTGAACGCAGTTAAACCAGCTCTGATACCAATCTGTCACACCCTGTAATAGGGCCTGGGGTATTTGTGACTAATTATATCAAATCACGATTGTATAAACGAGAACGACTCTACATGAGATGTTTTGTTGAGTTTTGCAGCGGAAGATAAATATGTCTTTAATTGATATGATATGTAATGAAGACTCCAAGCATAGCAAGCAATCATCATCAAAGCAGTAGATATACAGCGGAAGCAATATTTAAGTACCTGAGAATAAACATGCTTAAAAAGTCAACACGATGTTGAGTGAGTTCATAGGTTTGTCATATATAATGATTTCAGTAATAGTGTTAGACCACAAGATTTGTTTTCATAAGTAGATCACTCAGATTCAGTCAAGTTGATCTCCCGCAGGATCAAAAAGTTATGGCAGTGCGTGATATTTAGACTAAACATTGTTTGCCCCGTGACAAGTTGTTCTGTCCTTGTCAGTTAATTTCATTATCAAGTAATACAAAGACTTAGTCAAATGTATCAGGGATGTTACTCCCGATAGGCCTATCCCCAATAATTAAGAATGCCGCAGTAATTAAAAATATCACTGTAGGGACTTAGTCGGACATAGCCGGGTATAGCATAGTTTAATAGTTGGTACTGATATTTAGACTAGACTTTCAAGTTTGCCCCGTAACAAGTTATCGTTTATACTTGTCGGTTGGGGACTTGCTGGTCATAGCCCAACATATCACAGTTTAATAGTTGGTACTTGTATTTAGACTAGACTTTCAAGTTTGCCCCGTAACAAGTTATCATTTATACTTGTCAGTTGGGGACTTACTGGTCATAGCCCAACATATCACAGTTTAATAGTTGATACGTGTAAAACAGTTATAAAAGTTTCGCATGTATTCTTAGCCCAAAAATGTAAAGAGTAAAAGGGATCGTATGAAACTCACATTAAATAGCAGTTGAAGTATTCCACGCAAGAAGGAAAGTAAAGCAAGTAAGTGATCTGGATATCAACCTTGTCGTATAAAGTTTGATTAGTTAATGTCTAACTTGACATAAAGTATGTTTATTAATATAGCAACTATATTGACAGTGACGGTTTTCGAGAAAAGTTTCTATTTCTCAAAAGTTTCTATTTTTGGAAACCTACTATTTATGAAAAACTTTCACTTATAGTAAGTTTCTAGTTTAAGAATGTTCGGGTTATAATTCTTAACAAAGATGTTGTACAATCTCGCCCAAACTTCGTCGCTAACATGCAAGTCACTCAAATGATCTATTGTTACCGAGCGGCCCAGGATCTCTTGACCAGAATCTAAGTCTTGGCATTCGAGATCCACAAGCGTCCCATAATGGTAACAAGGATCACCCTAGGCGACAAGTAGCGGTGATGTTTGTAGTCTTTGTACGCTATCTTTAATTATAACCTTCACGTTAGGTGCGTATATACATATATATTCATTAATTCGATTTTAATTATAACTCCTATATATTAATTCATAAAAATACTTTTATAATTTTTAGTAACATATGTTACTAATTATAACATGTTATTTATTTTAATTTTAATTGCATATAATTTATAACATTATTTACATGTTTCGGTAAAAAAAATAAACCGAAGTAAATAGTAAAAAGTAAAAAGTAAAAAGTAAGAAAAGAATACTTACTAGTAGTAATTCTTCAAAGAGAGAATGAGAGAAATTTTGGTGTGAGTTTGAATGAGAAATGAGGGGTATTTATACTTGAAAAAATTAGGTAAAAAGAATAAAATAATTAAAAGAAAAAGAAATATTTTAATTTTTAATGGGGTTTTAAAATTCAAAAGTATTAAATGTTAGGTCATGGGATAATGCACAAAATAAAATAATAAAAGTAGTTTTCCATTATAATTTTTAATTAAAAAGTAATTTATTTATTTATTTATTTATTTTATTAAAAAAAATCATTTATTTTAAGGATTTTTTTATATATTTTTTTAAAATAAACAAATTGATTTACTACTTTTCCAAGAATATTTGTCAATATTTTTTTTTTCATAATAACAATACTGATAATAAAGATATTAATTATTGATATCTTGTTTAAAAAGGATATTAATAATAATAATATTAATATATCAAATTAATGCGTAATTATTTACAAATAATTGTTCGTGAATCGTCAGAATTAGTCGAGGTTAAATAAAATCATATAAAGATTTTTGTTTAAATTTTGCCGAAAATTTACGGGTTGTCACAATATACATATATGTATATAATTATTTACAACAGTAGTTCGTGAATCGTCGGGAATGGTCGAAGGTCAATTGAATTCATGAACACAGTTCAAAAATCTTGAGACTCGGTTTAAGACTTTGCTTATCTTGTCGAAATCGTATGAAATTAAGTTTAAATTTGGTCGGAAATTCCCGGGTCATCACAGTACCTACCCGTTAAAGAAATTTCGTCCAGAAATTTGAGTGTGGTCATCATGGCTAACAATAAAAATGTTTTTATGATGAATATGAGTCAATAATTAAAGTTTTATCACCATCAGGTGATTTGAACAACTCAATTATTCAAAGCGTACGAGTGAAATTATCACAAAAGATTGAAATAGGATAAGTAAAGATTCGTCGTAACTTTTGACAGAGTCAGGGTTGAATTTTGAAAGTAAGATACCTCTTAACTTTTGATGTAGTCACGATTGAATTTAGAAAACAGGATGCGTCTTAACTTTTGACGTTGTTTTGGTGGAATTCCGGAATTTAAGGGATTTGAAGAAAATCTTCGAACTCTAAAAGATTTGATTCTCCTGCGAATAATGAAATTTAGATTTCTATAATTAAATGCGGTGATCTGCCTCGATTCCTCTGTCTGATATTTTCACTATAAATTTTAGCTTTTCCGTTCCATTAATTTTTCACCACTTCAATACTCAATTCCCAAATTCAAATGATCGTGAAAATGCTTAATCCAGTTCTGATTCTTGTCCTTATCCTGATTATCGCAACAATCATTCTCCTTTTCCAACTTTCACCGGAGGAATCCGTTTATTTCTACTATGCTTTAGGAATTATTGTATTTATAATCCTCCCGTGTCTTTATATTGCTATACGCACTGATATCCACGATTTGTAATTTCGGTGTTGTTGTTGGGCTTTATATTTTCTCTTATATTTTGGAGCCCTTTGCCTTTTTTATTATCCTCCCGACCTCTAGTAAAGCGAGTAACGGTCCAGAATTCGTAAGTATGGAATTTTAAATAAACATCGTGTTCTAAATAAGAACTAATGTATTAGCACAATTTGATTTATCAAATTACCAGAATCACTGAGAATAGAACTATCAAGAATATACTTTCTTGATATGTTCAGAAGTTAAGCATAATGAAAGAGTTATGTAACATGGCACGTGATGACGTTAGGATCTGTGAATCATCATGTCCCATTAGAAACTCAGCATGACTTACTGTAATATAATCACGTTGATCAAGTGTCATTATATTATACTAACTCATGCATCAGTTCCCAACATTACTTCAATAACATTCATATTTTTAAGCTTGAAAATTTACAGAATATAGAAACTAACAGTTTTTATATGATGTAACACTGATATCAGGAAGAGATTAATAATTTCAGATAAGAATAGTTATGAAAATATCTTCAGAAATATGGAGGATATTTATAATGAAAGCTACGATGATATCTTGGAATTTCTAATATCAATGGATGATGAAAAAGATTTATCCGTAAGGGTTTAGAGTAAAGAGCAAAATATTCGCTAAAGACTTCAGCAGGCATTGAATCTTTTGGATTCTTTGAAGTCAAACTTATTCTTTGTGATTTGTCCACGGCTTCCTTCATAGTTTCGCATAATCCGCTTTTCGGTATTAAATTTTCTATTGAATGTTTCCAATATAATGATACACAGAAAGCACGAAGACGTATATAATTTCGGGCGAGAATATTTATGAAAATATCCTCAGAAATATCGAAGATATTGATGATGATATTTTGAAATTTCTAAGTTCGATGGTTGATGGAGAAAGATTTTCCGCAAGATTTTAACATGACTTTGGAGCAAAATATTCTCTAAAGATTTCATCGGATTTCAGAATTACCTGGATTCTTTGAATATAGGGTTTGGTCCTAGTATTTGTCCTTGGTCTCCTTCGTGGTTAGCTCAATCTGTTTTTCAGTTCCAACTTTTCTGAGCTTTTCCAACATACTATTCTTTATCATCAAACTTTTGATGATTAATGTCGTTTACGGTTGTTTATGGTTTCTGCTGCTTCATTCAGCTTTTTTTTTCAACATTCAGAGTATTGATTTGTAGACTGAGTGCTTTTCAGAATTTCATAATGAAAGTTCATATTTCTAAGAGATGAATGTTATACATATAACTGTTGATGTATATATGCTGTGAGTTTTCAAAGTACTGGTTGCTGATTCCCGGTAATTGGTATGTCAGTTCTCGTTACAAGATGCGGATGAGTATATGATAGGGTTTTAACAAACAAATATAATGATTCTTCGGAGAACTTAAGTCGATGAGTAATGAAGTTGTTGATAAGTTTCTGTTAATGTAGTGGATATAAACAGTTCCTCGGTAACGATGACGAAAGGGAAGCTTATAAATCAAGATTATAATAAGGCTTGTCCAACTGAAAAGTCGAAGTTGACTTGCTGGAGCTGTGACAAAATTTGCTACTTTGAAAAGGGAACGCAAAGTTATTTTTGCTAATAAATACCAAAGGATCTGACGCGGCTACGTGTTAAACTTTTACTCAGTTGGCGAGAGTTTCTCAGGTGCATAACTATATACCAAAAATCTTTCCTTCTGTAGATGAAGTGCGGTTGATTCATCCTATCGATTGAGATGTTTTCAAGAATCATGAAAGGTTTGAATGCAGATTGTAATCGTCAAGATACAAATGAGGTTTAAGATGAAATCAAGTGGCAAACTTGAAGAATTGTTTAGTTTCATATGTTATAATCAATATTTTAATTCATTTTAATTGTCCAATGTTGATAGTCCACAGTTACTAGTCCAAAGTTAGCATTTCAATAATTCATATATAATATTCGAATTAATTAATATGTGTCGTGACCCGTATACGTCTCAGACTCAATCACAACTCAAATTATATATATTATTGTAGAATCAACCTCAATCCTGTATAGAGAACTCGATCATTACTGCATATAGAGTGTCTATGGTTATTCCAAATAATATATATAAATGCGTCGATATGATATGTCAAAACCTTGTATACGTGTCCCGATATTTAAGGTGCGAAAAATAAATATAGAAATTAAATGACAATAAATAAAGTGCGTAAAGTAAATAACAGAAATTAAATGATGATAAATAAAATTGCGAGAATATAAATTGCGATAATTAAACTACGATAAATAAATTAAATGGTAATAAGGAATTAACAGTTAGCTAGGAACAGTTAGCTAGGATTTTGTTAGCGTGGATTCTTAATAGAATTTCATGTTGTTAATTAGTCTGTTTCTAATCAATTTTTTTTTTTGTGTTTATTATTTCTTCATTATGCCACTTGTTGGATTCTGGTAAGTCAAAATCCAAAAATGAAATTGAATTTGAATGAAAATGGTTATTCTGTGGTGAACGGATTCGTATATCGGTAGATGTAAATAGGATAGTAAATGACTGTTGAATCAGATTCGAAGAATGTACAGTGTAACTTATTAATGCGAAATCTAAATATTCCTCTGGTATTACCTACCCGTTAAAATATTTTCACCATTAACAGTTTGTACAATAAAAAATTTAATTACAATCTTTATGAAAACATATATACATATATATTTTCTTAAGACATAATTATGGATTTAATGAGTCAATGTGATATTAAACTCATTTGGTTTACCATTAGAACTAGAATACATAATCTCTAAAACATTTAGAGATTACTTAATCGTCATGAAGAAAGAAGATAATCGATTATAACGATACGTAGAACGATGATTATACTCGAGGTACATAATGAGATGTTGAGGCATGGATTGTTGATGGTACTGGTGCTATTACTGATGGTACTGTTGGTGCCGATGATGTTGCTGAAGCTGGTACATTTTGTACCATATTCTCCAGATTGATTACTCGAGTGCGAAGTTCGTTGACTTCTCCTATTATTCCAAGATGATTGTCGGTCAGAACAAGCAGATGAATAAGGTTCAGAATTGTAGATAGAATATAATATTGTCGAGTTACTCTGAAAATAAGACTGAAAATGGTGTCTCAAACAGGTTCGCCGGTAAACGCTTCAGGTTCATTGTCAAGAGGTGAATTCGGTTGGTGGAAGGGATTGCCTTCTGCGCGTTTCCATTAATTAAGTCGACTACGAACCCATCAGATGAATTGATAATGGCTGATTGGTTGATTCATGCCGATGACGCTGTTTTTGGAGCTTAGGTGAACGTCTATGTCGGAATAGCTGTCGGAATAACTATCGGAATAGCTATCGTAATTTGAGGGACTCGAACTGGTTGCAGGATTCATCTCGTACGATCAGATGAAGGATTTTCAATAAGAAATAGATTATAGGATGTAGATTAGTACCCTGCAATACATAATTTACGTATGCATATATAATACTAAAATCCCATAAGTTACGGAGGAATCTACGGAAGTTGTAAGGCAAAGTTACAGTAACAGATACGCTAAGATATGAAGTAGCAGATACGCTAAGATATGAATTTTGTCTATACACTATTCATGCAGTCAATGCAGTAAAACGTGTCTAGACTAAGAATGATAAGTAAGTGATTTTCTAAGAATGATAAGCAGTTAGTTTTTGACACCAGTTAGTTTTTGACACAAAATGATAAGCAAAACTTTTGATATGCAGACACGGTCGAAGTCCAGACTCAATAATGCATCCTAATGACTTATCAGTTAGACACACTAATGCAGACATGGTTCGCTAAGACCACCGCTCTGATACCAACTGAAAGGACCCATCCTAATCCATCTGGACAAAGTCCACATCGATTATAAACGATTCACAATAGTTAGTTACATCGCGAGGTACTTGACCTCTATATGATACATTTTACAAACATTGCATTCATTTTGAAAAGACAAACTTCCTTACATCGAAAATTGATGATATGCATACCATTTCATAATATATCTAATTATAATTATCTTAATAATAATCTTGATGAACTCAACGACTCGAATGCAACGTCTTTTGAAATATGTCATGAATGACTCTAAGTAATATCTTTAAAGTGAGCAAATGCACAACGGAAGATTTCTTTCATACCTGAGAATAAACATGCTTTAAAGTGTCAACCAAAAGGTTGGCGAGTTCATTAGTTTAACATAAATAATCATTTCCATCATTTTAATAGACCACAAGGTTTTCATTTCTCATAAACATACGTCCCATACATAGAGACAAAAATATCATTCATATGGATTGAACACCTGGTAACCGACATTAACAAGATGCATATAAGAATATCCCCATCATTTCGGGATCCTCCTTCGGACATGATATAAATTTCGAAGTACTAAAGCATCCGGTACTTTGGATGGGGCTTGTTGGGCCCGATAGATCTATCTTTAGGATTCGCGTCAATTAGGGTGTCTGTTCCCTAATTCTTAGATTACCAGACTTAATAAAAAGGGGCATATTCGACTTCGATAATTCAACCATAGAATGTAGTTTCGATTACTTGTGTCTATATGGAAAAACATTTATAAAAGCAGCGCATGAATTCTCAGTCCCAAAAATATATATAAAAAGGGAGTAATGAAAACTCACATAATGTATTTTGTAGTAAAAATACATACGACGATATTTAACAACTGAACAATGCAGGGTTGGCCTCGAATTCACGAACCTATAACATTTGTATATATATTAATATACATAATGGAGATCGAACAGTGTATACATAAATTTATTAGTTATCTTCATTTTATGTTAATAATATATATATGTTTCATATACTCATTTTGTATATATATAAAAATATTAATTTTCGTTATGCTATAAGTATTAGTTATATCTTTATTATATATATATATATATATATATATATATATATATATATATATATATATTTATATTTATATATCATTTATATATTAGTAATAGTAGTTATAAGAATATCAAAAATAATTTTGATAGTGAAAAAAATGTTGATAACAATAATTTTTAGTATTTACAAAATGATGCCAATATTTATAACAATAACTTGTATTATTTTATAATAATAATAATAATAATCCTGAACATATTCATAATAATAATTATAGTACTAAAAATTGTACAATTACTAATATTTACAAAAATAATAATAAGTTGCATTATTTTGTCACTAATTATAATGTTTATAATGATAATTTTATTATGTTCCTAATAATGATAATAATAATAATAATAATAATAATAATTCTAATACTTAATAATAATAATAATAATAATTTTAACCATTTTATTACTACTGCTTATATTAATAATGATACTTATGTTTATAATAATAATTCTAATATTTATAATGATTCTATTATTAGTTTTAATAGTTGTGATAATAATCTTAGTGAAAAATATAAATATTCTAATAATAATGTTGATAGTGTTTACATGATATCAAAATAACAATATTTAACAAGAATTATAATGAGAATAATAATACTAATCCTATTATTTTTGTTAACATGTTAACAACAATTTATAATAATAACAACAACAATAATTATATTATAATAATACTAATAATAATAATAATAATAACAATAATATTATGATAACTACCTCAAATTAACAAGTGCCAAAAAGAATGTCACCGCTCGGGCTCGACCCCTGGACCTCTCGCTAAACCGTAATACAATCAATTCAGCTGGGCTGGCTCATCTTTCTAATCTAATACCAGTTTTTATTTTATAAAACCCGTTTAAACCCGTTTCTATCTTCTTCTCCTATCATTCGCTGGACCAGAGATCAAAACCAACAACAACTTAAATTGTTTGTTTTAAAACTCGTAATTGAAACTAAAACGACTCATTTTAAGTGTTAGGGTTTATTAGAACAGAAAAGAAAATAAATAAAAAATGCAGTAGCAGTTCATACGAAGACACGAAGAACTCAATACTCAATTTCAAAATTAAGACAGTTATAACCAAAAATTTCTTCACAACATAGGTATAAAAATATCCCTAGAATCGTTCTGAGCAGTTAATTGAAACATAAACATTAAAACGAGTTTCAATTTCGCGAAGAACAATAATGTTGACTTTTTAAATTTAACATTATACTTAAAAATTGGATTTCGATATGAAAAATTAAGACTTGTAACTTTCCAGATTTATTTAACGAAGTGTTTATAACATTACTGCATTATTAGATTTTAAATAAAATAGCAATTCGAAGGTTTTTGAAAAATGAAACTCAAACAGGGCAGTAACCCTGTTACGTTCCCTTTTCTGATTATTTTTGACAATTATAAAGCTGTAGAGGATAAATGGGAGTTGGTAATTGGTAGTATAAGGTTGTATGGTTTATAATTAATGGCTAAATCGAATTTCAGAAGAATAGAGGAGTCGACAGACTTTAGTTTACCCAGTACATAAATATAAATAAAATAGATAAAGTTTGAAAGAAACTTTCAACAGATTTTGTTCGTATCTGATTTGGGAGTATATGCAGGAATATCATCTGATCATGATAGGAAACAGAATGGTACGATTTCCTATTTTATAGTATATATAATCAGATAATGTATATATATATAATAATTAATAATTCTAAATAATAATAACAAATAAATAATAATAAGTAATAATACTGGTTTTAAATATATATATATCTGTATAATTCGCATATATTTATATATATACCTGTATATATTTATATATTTATATAACCATGTTTATATATTTGTTTTAACTTCTTAATTTTGGAAATTAACAATTAAAATATATTAATACTATTAATAATACTAATAATAATATTACTAATAATAATATTATTAATAAAGGAATTAGCAATAATAAATGATAATTAATAATATGATAATATTAATACAAATGATGATTTTTAGTAATAATAATAATAATAAATAAACATAACAATAATTAAAGTTTTATCTTTAATCATCCTTTTAATAATTTTTCCATCTAATATCTTAAATTTAATAATCATAACTTTTTAATTGAAATTATAACAATAATAATAACATTAATATTATTAATACTGATATTGATATCAATATTAATAGTAATAATGACAGTAATACTAATATTACTATAATAATTATATTTTTAATTTGTTGTTACATTTAATATATTCATATTACATATTGTTAATTATGTAATAATATATATCATATAATAGCATATATTTAATATTTTATGTATTACAATATACATATAATCAACAGTTATATATGAAAATTATATTCATATATATATATATGTAACTATATTTATATTTATTAATTTATTTTGTGTACTATTTCGTATCTTTAATTCAAATGATCAAATTGTATTTTGTTATTTCTAGTTATAATATATATACTTATACTTATTTTCATTTATATATACATATATGTATATAATTATTTACAACAGTAGTTCGTGAATCGTCGGGAATGGTCGAAGGTCAATTGAATTCATGAACACAGTTCAAAAATCTTGAGACTCGGTTTAACAGACTTTGCTTATCTTGTCGAGATCGTATGAAATTAAGTTTAAATTTGGTCGAAAATTCCCGGGTCATCACATCTACTGTGATGATTATGGAAATATGGGCCGGAATTTGAGAAACAGTATCTCACAACGAGTTGATTTAACTAACCCTGAACCCCAAAACTGAAATACGGAAAAAAACTATTTAGTGGTATTTTCATATACGGGTATCTCCCAGTTTGACCCAAAAAGGGTTGGGAATTACAGTTAGACCCTTGCATCTTTAGCATTGTTAACAAGGACCCACTAACTTTTAGAAAATAGAATGATATTAGAGTTTGTTATTTTGGTGCAAGTGACTTAGTGGTGATTATCATTTCTAATGTAATTTTTTAATATTAATGCAATGTATACATTTTCAAATGAGTTATTGAAAAAGACCTATATTAAGAGAGTATTATTTTTGCATTATTTAAATTTTATATGCAACACACTACACGCCATCTTATTTTTCTAACACACTAGACCAGGTCATCTTATTTTCTTAATGTAAAAAATAGATCTAAGAATCAATTGTATATTATCAATTTTATTTTGACATAATGAAATATACTATCATCGTCGTTTCAATTTATGTTCATAGACAAAAGTAGCATATACCCGCAGCGAAGCGCGGTAACCATTTTCTATTAAATCAAAATAAGGACCATCGTTACTAAAAACCTAAAAATAATTATTAACTATAATAATTTAATTTATGCATGAACTATATATATATATATATATATATATATATATATATATATATATATATTGAACAGTAAGAAAGAATTTTATTACCACCACAAAGAGATACAAGGCCATAGCAGTGAGGCTATGGAACTCAGTACCCACAGACATGAAAAATGAAAAGATACAGCCACGAGAAGCAGACAACACGAGAGTCTATAACCTAAACAAGAGAAGCAAAACTAGTAGTATATTAAATTATTAATTTAAGTTAGAGTGTTTATCCGTACACATCATTTTTTATCATACAAAATCAAATTAAATATTTTGACATTTTTACTCTTTCTTCCCTTAAATTATCCTTCATTCCCTTCAAGGAAATGAAGTGTAAAATAGTTAAAATATTTAATTTGATTGTGGATGACAAAAAAAAAAAAAAAGTTATATACGAATTAACGCCTTTTAATTTACTTTGTGATAACTCAATCTTACTTGTATCAACTCAATGCAAAAACAAAACCTTTATTAGAAATTGGATTTAAATTACAAGAGTTTCTTATTTACATTGTCTAACGACTATTGCTTATAAATCGTCGCGCTTCGGTTTCTCATCAAATTGAATGACTTTACCCTGTTATCGAAATTCAATCGTCCAAAATCAGGTGGTCGGCTGTAAAATATAATCACACATCACATCAATTTAGATAACAATAGACTAAAAAATAAAATGGTTAGGATATCAACATCTCCATCAATATTATCTCTGGCAATATGATTATGTATACAGAGTTACAAAGTTGAGCGAAGTTCAAAAGTAAGCCTTATTACTGCAATAGGTTAAGATAGTCCAAAGGGTAAAGATCAATATATTATATAACACGACAACAACAAAATCGAATCCTACATATATGGAGTATGAAGAAGGTAATATTTAGATAATCATTCCTTTATCTTAGAATACAAAAGAAAAAAATGCCAATATTCATATAATACAATTGTAATTCTTCCTTCTAATTAAAAGTTAACAAAAGAAATTCAATTTTAAACGTCTAAAGTGGTCAAGTAAAAACATAATTAAATTAATCATACCGTCAACGGGTAGTTTTGTAACATCTCGTTTTCAAGTTTTTTTTTTTAATAAGTCATCAAATTGAGCTCATAAAATGCTGAGAGGTAGCAAGAAATTAACACGGAAGACCTTAATTAAGAATGTAACTTAGTTGGTAAAAAAAAAAAACTAAAATCGATTAACATGAAAGCTTTTTTTTAGTAATTCGCCAAACTGAACTAACAAGTGTCTGACTAGTTACTTGAGATGTTCTCTTGGCACGCTTTCATATTCATGAATGATCCATAAACATGAACATCGCTTGAAAAGTTGAACAACGATGACTACCAGAAGCACACACTTTTGATATGCATGTAAGCAATGTGCAAAACCTAATACGAAACACAACATGCTACTTTTATTTAAAAAAAAAAAAAATTACACCATTAAAAATAACATAATCATATTCCGAATGTTGTGAGAGTGATTTATTTTTAAATATTTGATAAGTCCTTTGTTTTTTTAAGAAATAAATTTATCTACTCATAACAACATCAACATGATCTGTGAATTATTTTTATATAAATATAAATAAACATGAAAAGAATTCATCGTGTCAAAAGTTATTATCGCTAGACCGTATACTATACACGTACACGTCTACATACATGTGTATGTATTTTTTATTTTGATAAAAATGAATAAATTCAAAAAATAAAATAAAATAAAATAAATTTCCTTATAAATAAATGAGACGGGAAATTTTTGAAAAATGCTCTCTTTTCAGCAGTAATCACCCAATCAAATGAAAAAACCCAAATTTTCCTTTTCCCTGCCAAATTCGAAACCCTAATTTAATCTCGTTTCGTTCATTTTGCAGATCCGTAAGGTTTCCGATTTCTTCACTGATTGAGTTTTAATACTATACTGTATGATCTCACTTAATTTTCATATTACTACAATAAACATTAATCTAATTACGTTCGTTTTGTACATTTTGCAGATCCATAACGACTTCATGTAATCGATAAAATTTTGTTATGAGAAATGTCGATTTTATCGAAAAAAGATTCAATTCAAATCCGAGAGGTATGGAATCACAATCTCGAACAAGAATTCGCATTAATACAAAATTTAGTTGATCAATTTCCGTACATTGCAATGGATACTGAATTTCCAGGAATTGTTATTCGTCCTGTTGGTAATTTTAAAAACAGCAATGATTATCATTACCAAACGTTAAAGGATAATGTTGATTTGCTCAAATTGATTCAATTAGGGTTAACTTTTTCCGATGAACATGGAAATTTACCTAAGTGCGGTACGGATAAGTATTGCGTTTGGCAGTTCAATTTCCGTGAATTCGACGTAAATGATGATGTTTTTGCTAATGATTCTGTCGAGCTTTTGAAACAAAGTGGGATGGATTTCAATAAGAATATTGAGAATGGAATTGATGCGATGAGATTTGGGGAATTGTTAATGTCTTCTGGTATTGTGTTGAATGATAATGTGTTTTGGGTTACGTTTCATAGCGGATATGATTTCGGGTACTTGCTAAAGGTGTTGACTTGTCAACACTTGCCCGAGACACAAGCGGGATTTTTTGATTTAATTAATATGTATTTTCCGACTGTTTTTGATATTAAGCATTTAATGAAGTTTTGCAATAGTCTTCATGGTGGGTTGAATAAGTTAGCTGAATTGTTGGAAGTTGAAAGAATTGGTGTTTGTCATCAAGCGGGTTCGGATAGTTTGTTGACGGCGTGTACTTTCAGGAAGTTGAAAGAAAATTTCTTTAGTGGTTCGCTTGAAAAGTATGCTGGCGTTTTATATGGTTTAGGTATTGAGAATTGACGACGACGCGTTGTTCGTTGTTAGATAAAGAAAATTAGAAAAATAAGTTATGGAAAATGGAGTATGAAATCTTGGTTTCTTGAGATATATGTGTGTCGTAATGACACCATACTTTGTATACAGTTTGATAAGAAAAATAAGTTATGGAAAATGGAATGTTGATTTTTTAGGTTTCTACTATCTGCATAGTTTTTACTTTAGGATATTCTTTTTCCTTTGGGTAGCAATGCTTTGATGAATTTGCAAGAAAAAGATTTAACTGGTAGTGTTCAATGCCTATTGTGAAATTAGTAGAGAAAATAGGAAAAATAATTTATGAAACTTAGAGTATGAAATGTTGATTGTTTGAGATTTGCATCTTGTGATGACAATAGTATGTATACATTCTGAGAAGAAGAAAAGGTCACTTTCTGTTTATACAAGTTTTCATTTTTTATTTTTCTAAGTTTCTGCAAGAAAAAGATTAAACTGGTAGTGTTCATTGGTTAGTATCATCCATATTCAGGTATGATTTCATGATGTCCATATGGACCTAAACGTTTGTTTAATTTATGTTTCTTGATTCTATATATCGTGCTAAAGTGCTAAACATCTTCTTACATTGTTATAATATTTCCTTACTTTTGAGGGTATAAAAGTAAATATCTGGAAAGTAAAAAGATAGAAACTTTCTGTTACGTGTATCCCGGTGATGAAATTTTGAACAAGCATGATTGGTCATGTTTGATGGTTACCGTTTGCACGTGTGTTCTTCAACATCTCTTGTTTGGCTACGTGTAAATTAAGACCCTCTGTTTTTTTTTGTAAAGAAGAAATTTTCAAAGTCGATGAACTTTTATCTGCTTTCTTGGTTCACCTTTTCACTCAACCAGTTAATTGCATAGCTCATTCAAACGATCGGACATATGTGCATACATGGTTTATGTACTCATCTCCCATTTTCTATTGTTTTGTTATGATTACGGGTATTGTTAGTTTATCATTATTTTCATACTCAAGCCTCGTTATTTGACCCACCTCGTGTGCTAGTAACATCTAACGGTTTATCGTTTTACATGTTCTCTGCATTCTCAATTGACTAGGTCCACAGGAAACATGATTGTTGCGAAATACACGTGGATTGGACAAAATTCTGAATGAAACATGAAATCATAATAAGAAGAATGGCATGAAATCAAGGAATTGATCATACAGAGTTATCAAACATGAAGACACTTTGGTTTAACTTGTTGATAAGGTCACCTAGACCTTCAATCAACTACTACGAGTTAACTCTCTTTGGAAGTCTGTCTTTCAATTTCAATTTGTATTCATCCTTTATCCAGGCATATTTAATAAAAGAAATGCTATTATAAGTTGGTCCTATTGTTTGAAATCAAGTTAACAATGTCATCTTTTTGTTTGTTACTTCTACAAGTTTAGATCAAGTATACAGTTGAATAGTTTTATTTTATTCGTCATATTGATGTGTAGGAGCAAACTATTAAAAAGAACTGTTAGAGCACATGGTAATCGGATAAAACCTGCATGATACATCAACCGCACCGTTGTGGAGCTTGTGGTTAAGGGGGTTTGGTCAATGTTGATGGAAACATTGTGAGTGGAACCAACAAAGTTGGTTTATAAATATGAGACCAATCATGATCGCGGGTGTGACTATACTGAATGAAATGGGATTCGATATTGACGTGGTGTTAATGTGAGAAGATCACACCGCAAATGCTTGCTGATTTAAGACCATGCTTTAAGACTGCTTCTAACCCTAACTATGATGTCAAAGACAAGTAGTGTACTTTTTGATGATGTAGCAATGTCAAGTGGTGAAGTATTATAAAGGGAAATGTCAAATTTGAGTGTTAAATTGTGTGGTGGGTGATTTGGTAAAATATTGTTGGTGGTTGAGTATAAAATATATTAAATAATAATATATGAAAATAAATGGTGAAATCTGATTGGCTGGAAAATATTTGACACACCTTCTCTCTTCCGTCAAACTTTCGACTGACGCCCCTGAGCGTCAAACTTTGACCCCCGTTAGAGGCGTCAAGGGCGTCAAACTAGTGCCACATTGGATTCCATGTCATTTGACGGATTTTTTTGACGCCCCATTAGAATGAGTCTAAAAGAACTTATTTAGTTGACGCTGACTAATTAAACGCTCCATTGGCATTGTAGTTCATTCCAAAGTTCGATAAAACGATGCGTTACTTGTACAACCTTGTGAGCTCATACAAGTTGATTATATTATACACAAAACAGATGAGCATGAGGTTTTCGGTGACCATTTGTGTCCATTATAATCTGAAATGGGTTTCAACTTTCACCCCTTTACTTGTGTATTGAAAGGAGGCAAAGAAGGCCTGACTAAACCAGACCAAAACCCATCAATGAACTGTATTGTAATGTAAAGACAGTTGCACACCATAAACACTAGTAGAGATTTAATCAAGAGGGAATCACTTTTTTGGAGGAAGTGGGGAAGTAAACTTTTTGTTTTTGTTTTTGTTTTTTTTTTTTTTTTTTTTTTTTCAGACGTCAAAGATCACATGAAAATATGAACATTTAAACAAGACACTTTGAGATAAATGTTATTATTTTGTTGGGAAAACGCTCGAAGAAAAAAAAAATGAAAACATGCATCATGAGTAATATTATTCTCCTAAGTTTTTTTTCCAGGGTTTAGAAATTAGGGTTTGGAGTTTAGAAATTAGGGTTTAGATTGAATTTTTAACACGAACGGTTTAAAGTTTAGGGTTTAGGGACTAAACCCGAAACACTAAACCATAAAACGGACTAAATTTTGGAAAAAAACTTCATATAAGATGAAAGAAGACAACGTTCCAAAAATATTATTAGGAATAACATTACTCATGATGAATGTTATCAATTATTTATTCGATCGTTTTCCCGCATAAATAATAACATTCATCACAAAGTGTATTTTTTAAATGTTTATATTTCCACCTAAACTTGATGTCTAGAAAGAAAAAAAAATCGAAAAAATGAAAAAAATTTACATTTCCCCAAAAAAATACTTCCCTCTCTTAATGATGACCTATATAGATATTGTACTGAAGAATGCAATTTCAAGTTTTATATATGATCAGAGCAGCAAACTTGACGGAACTTCAAATTCGAGTCAGATAATGGCAAATCAGCAAGGCTGACAGCAAAAACACACGTTTGCCTTTTGTTTTTTCTTTCCAAAAGCATGGGAAAACTACTTATAGAGACATTACAGTGACAAATACTAGATGCATTCCTATTACGTTAAAGATATTATACAACAAAAGAGGCTCCAGATAAGGCCTTAATGTCAACATGGTTACAGCATTGTGCAGTTAGGACAAGTTGCAAAAAATTATAGTCCTGCTGAATGCTGTCCACAGTCCAGATACTAGTTTAGAGAATAGAATTCATATTAACATAAACCCACAGATTGCTTCGTGATTACCATCCAAAACCGCCAGCTCTGGAATCTGCATCGAATAACAGATATATCGTAGTTAAATGGCATATCACACACTAGTAATGACATTCATGTTGCATAACAGCATAATCACAGATCACATTATACTTGTTTTGTAGAATACTTGCAGAATTGCCGGAGTCTTATACAAGAGTGGCAAAATGGGTGGGATAAGTAATAACTAGTTGAAACAAGGTGGGTCCAACACTATACGATTACGACTTTAAAATATGATCATAAAAGATGAAAGATTATGTATTATGAGATGGTTCCGGATATTTATATACACTTGGGGTTATTTTTAACCCATTAACCGATTCCATACTACAACCAAGTTTTAAATTTACATATTTGACCCGTTATAAATAGAAATATAAACTCATCACATTAGAATAAGCTTTGGAAACAAAGAAAAGACATACTGATACTAAAATACAAACCTTAAGATCTTTTGCGTTTGAGGCTCTTCAAATTCTTCAAAATGTAGCTAATAACTTCCTTCAATGTAGCTTTACGATTTTCTTTGAAGTTCCAAAGCTCGTTCATCACATACCTTCCACTAGCGTTATACTCGTTCATCTCCATAAAGGCAGTAACTACTGCATCATAAACGCCACTTCCCCATTCCGCCTTGAGATTTTTTAGCAACTCATCTTCTTCATTAATAACTTCCTGCACCATGTATGTATATATGTAAGTATAAGTTAAAATTAAAGCAGGGCATATAGACTAATTACAGGTACCAAGATCGACCAAGCATGTTGGGCATATAGACTAAACACCTTTTGGCCGTATTAATATTACATTAATCATAATTACAGAATACTATAGTACTACAATAATAACATGAATCTTGGGATAAAACATCTTAGGAAGCATAATGCATTACAAATAGACTTTGGGCAAGTTTCAACACGTGTGACATGTCCCCCTTGAAGATCATGTATTTGATTTGACCTTTTTGAGATAAAACACAACCCATATTGACCGCTTTCTTCCATGATGGGTTGAAAACTACTCACGCTAAGACTCGCTACAACAAAAAATGGTTATCTCCAGAGCTTGAACAATATGTAAAGAGTTCAACAATAACATAACATAAATTGTTAATCAAAATACACATCGTGAAAATTCATGATCACTGTCATCAAATATGTTTTGATAACTATACTGGTATGATTACACAATTTTTTTAGCTCCCACCATTTTGCCAAAACAATCAACTTTTATGTACAGGCTGGGTCGGGTTGGGTTGACAAAACACTTACTGTCAAAATTTCAAAATCTTTGACCAAAATCGTCTTAAATATGAATATAAAACAGTCACATTTATTCAGTCAGCTAAACTTGGTAGATTGCAAGCATATAAAAAGTTCGGACGGTTCCAAATAGACTCAAAAAATTAGCTGCCTTTTGCATATAAAAAGGTTGGACAACTCTCATTAGACTCGTTTAATTTTTTCAAATTTCCATCTCTATCAGAAACCACTTATTAGAGATATAATATGATTTTCAAGAAGACTCATTCATAAGTAAATATCAGTTAATGAATTTTAAGAAACATACTTTGTGACCACCACCGTCTGCTGCAACAACTTTCAAGGGGTGCCACTCTGGGTTATTAAGTTTGTCCTGCCACATTGAACACAACTCAGAGGCCTTGATCTGAGCTTCTTCATGGTCAAACTTATCTTTACAAGCATCGTGAAACGCTTTCATATCAAGTTCCCCCATCCTTTTCAACCCAATATTGGTACGCCCACTCAACATATCCTGCAGACCCTGAAAACAAAAGAACAATTTACTAACGCACTGGACTTTCATTAAGGACAAGACGGGTGGGTCGAGGTTGATGGGTCAATAAAAACTCGCATTTTAAAGGATATGTTAAATAAAGGACGGGCTAGGTCATCTATCTCCACCAACTGTATTTATAGATGATAGATGATCAAGGTAATAAAAACTATGAAATGTAGTATTAATACAGTAGTGATCTACCAGATACATATTGAAGAAAGTTTTATGACTTAAACATGATTTTGGACGGCTATTCAACCTTTGATCCATTCCCCTATTTGCTATCCTTTTTTATTTCACTCATTTGAGATAAAAACAAGACCTAAATCAACCCATTCATAGGTAAATAGATCAATATGACCACCTTTTACAGAATTGCTATAAAATGCATGATCAAAGAATTTAGATACAAATAAGAAGTCAAACATACCTTAATCAACTCTTTGCGAGCTTCTTGCAACTCATCATTATATTGGCGTCCTTTAATGACAAGATCATTATTCAAGTCCTCCACACCCTCCAGGTTTTCCATTTTTTCTTTCAGTTCATCGTCCATCATTTTTATCTGCTCCTGAATTGCTGTGTCATCTTTATTGGCCAGATGTTTCATCACCTGCAACTTCCCTTTAAGTTCTTCAACTTCCATTTCTAGTTTCTGCTTAGCATCAACTTCCCTCTCTAACTCTAGTACTTTCTTCATTGCCTCCTCCTTTTCTCTCTGTCATAAACAATCCAATTTACAAAACTTACATCAACATAAACAAGAAAGTATAAAGACAATTATCAAGATACAGGGCAAGCCTTATATTAATGCTTATTATGTGAAGTGTGATTACAAATTTAAAGTTTTCATGATAAAAGGATATCGGGTGATCGGGTGATCCATTATCAATGACATGATCCAAATCACCCATTTATAAAGAAAATGATTACACATTGCTATCTCTAAGTATACATTGGGCAAGTTTACCTTGTGTACTTCAACAAGCCTTAAGAAACTCTCATCAGCTCTTTTCTGCTCCACGTGAGCCATTTCCAGAGAAGTGTTTTGCACCTCGTTCTGGATTACAAAACAAACAGAATATTAACAATAATAATGCGAAGTAATAATCGAGGAGGTGGAGAGAGGGGGGGGGGGGGGGGGGGGGGGGGGGTGCTTTTTCGGTTGTCGTATTACAACCCCAGCCACCTAATGTGATAGGCTAGAATAATTCGTTTATGGAAGAAATTTGGAAATCACCTTTTTCTTTTCCTCCTCTAATTTTTGCTTCTCTTGTTCCGTTAAGGCTTCTCTCCTACTAAGTTCTTTGCTCCTCAAATGAAGTTTTTTCCATCTTTTCTCCAAATCCGCATGCAACACTTCTTGTTCATCTAATAACCTTTTAATATGATCGTTTGACATGCGCTGCAACTTCTTTGTCTCTGAACAGGGAAAATATTTGCATGTAAGTATAACCATTGACCCCTCACAAACATAGATTATTTGATAATATGAATTTAAAAGATCTACAAGTCTCAATTTCAAACCATTAACCTTTATATGCATACCTTCATAGAAAGCAACATGAAGATTGTCTTTTTCCTCAAGCATCCTACTCAAAGACATAGTTTTCTGATTGTACTTTGCCTGCAAATCATCAAGATCTTCATTCTTCGTGTCAATCTCGATAGCTAAGTCCACCACTGGTTTGTTCCTCGTATTCTTTGCTTCTTGAACAAGATCAGAAATCGTTCTTAGCCTTCTATTAGATCGAATATAGTCTCCTACTGGCCCTTGTAATTCATTGAAATCATTTGCCCTAGCTAGCCATGCGTATATGCTAGTATGACTTTCAGATGTATTCCATTCCTTCTTACTATGTTCAGAAGCTTCAAAAAACTTCTCAAACTCCATTGCATCCCTAAAACCAGTCCAATCATTGTTGAAGCTCACCAATGCTTGGGCTGTTTGTTTCAAATCGTCCCATAAGATCTCCACCCCTACAGGCTTGTATTTTGAAAATCTCATCATCCAATACGATGTATTTTCAACATCTTCAGCCTCTTTAAAAATATTTACTACAATCCCAGTCCAAGGCCAACAAAACAATTCGTTTTCTTCAGAGTTTGGAGTTGCAGGTACAGGTGGAGTCACTTTTAATGCGATTTCAGCCTCATTTGCAAACTCGTTCTCCAAATACAATCTTAAAGCTAGATGGTTAGCCTTTTGTTTAGCACTTCGGTTGGAAGAAACATTGCCAACTCCCGAAGCATGTTGATGCAAATCCTTGTATTTAAAATTCTGTTTTTTCTTTCCGGCACAGAAAGGACACCTAAAAATATCATTCGGATACTTAACTTTTAAGGTTCCATTTTTAAGTTGCTGATATGGCTTATCTTTGTAGTCATAAATCTCCGAATCACTGATCTCAGAATCTTCACCAGAATTGTACTCCATCCTGCAAACAACGTTACAAATCACAATAAAAAATTGACATAATCAGCACAAAACTTAACAATAATAATATTCTAAAGTCATTCATTAATAATTTAAGTAAAATTAAGTTTAAAAATCACATCTAACTTCTGCTTAGTAATATTTTCATGCAACATAGTAGCATATCCACATAATCAGCACAAAACTTATAAACTAACAAATTATAATGAAATGCATAACAAATAAACAGCTACTAATTTAACAACAGTTATGAAAGCACAATAATTGAAAATAAATAACTTTGAATTTCAAATAAAAACTAAGATTACAAAAAATGAAATTACACCAAAAGCAGAAACCCTAGAAAATCATAAATCAACAAAATGCGCGTACAAAAATGAAATTAATCTGAACTCGACAAACAGTATAACGCATGCATCATCAATAATCAACAAAAAACAGCAGAATTCAGTAGTACATATATGCATAAATATTCAAAAACAGTACCTACCTACAGCTTAGGGAAAAACAAAATGCACAAACTGAGTGACCGGAACCACCAGCGACGGACGGAAGCACGATGATCGAGAAGCACCGTCAAATGATCGTAAACGGGGGAAATGGTTTCAGTGTGTGTGACGTGACTATCACAGTTTTTTACGAGTCCGTTGGGACAAAAGACGACATGTAGGGGAGAGAGACTAATTTTATTGCAGGTTTGTTTGGGTCAAAATTTGTTGAGCCATTTGATTTTAGTTGAGGCCCATGGGCCAATAATATTCACTTTTTCTTCTAGGTTCTTCGTCACTTTAGTTATTCCCATATCCAGTGTTGTAAAAGTCGGCCGATGCGTCGTTTTTTTGTTCTCCGTCCCGTTTTTTCTGAAAACGACTCAAAAGATGGTCAAAGCTAAAAATTCGGTCAAATACGGTCAAAGTTGGTCAAAAACGATCAAAATCAGTCAAATTTTCGTCAAGATGTGATATGCTTTAAATTTAGGGTTTGTTTTCATTTTTTGGGCCGCTCTTTTTTCAGTGTCTTTACTGATTATGTACTCGGTAACATTAATTGAGTTTGAAGTTTAAATGTATTTAAATTCAAGTTCTTATTTAAGAAATTTATGGTACAGAATCAACTATTTTATACATATATAAATATATATTTAAGAAATTATAAATAAAGTCAACGTTGGTCAACGACCGATGCGTCCCCTACGCGTCCACGACTCGGCCGACACGTCCTTTTTAGGTCTCGACCGATGCGTCCCCGACTCGCGACTTTTACAACCTTGCCCGTATCTATCTATCTATCTTTTTTTTTCTTTCTTTTTTTTTGCGCCCAAAAAAATCGAAACTTTTATATAACCGCGAAGCTTCATCAAAAAAATGAAGCCTCGGAACAAGATTACAAACAAAGGCATCGGGGCCAATCAAACTACAAAACGTCAACAAAAACACAAACTAACCAAATAACAAAAGGAGACAAAAAACCAAACGAATCAACGAACGAAACAAATTAACCATCAAACTTGGATCTACGAACGACCCCCCATTTACCTTTCCTTGACCGCGCCTTTGTTTTCTCATTAACTTTGAAAGTGTCTTCGACCCGATCAACTTTCCTTCCATCCGAACCAAACCTTCCAAATCGTTCACCGCCTCTTCAAAGAAATTAAACTTTCCACCCGACCCTCCTCATATTATAGATCCTAAAATGATGACATCATAAAAAATCTATTTTTTTTGTTAAAAAAAATTAAAAAGGAAAAAATTTAGGCACGATGATGTCATTAATACTAAAATTAAATTTATAAAAAAAGCATCGTGTTTATATTTTCTTAACCCTAATTTAAAATCATTACCCCAGTTCTCTTTCTTAATCTCAATCTCCATAGGCTTCTAGGTTTCTGCACGCTTCATTTCTCCAGTATTAATTATCATTTCATATTTCAGAGACCAAAAGATATTATACGCCTCTTCAAAGATTTGTTCTTCACCCAATTCGGAAGAAAAAAAAACCCTAGATAAACAAAACGTCCATAAATACTTACTATTTGGAAGACGATGCACAAATTGCGATTCATATCCATGGTGGCGTATGTATCTCTTACAGGCCGAAGTATGTATCTATTACTCTGTTTCAATTCCAATTTTTGTGTGTTTCGATTTTTATGCCATAATCTATGTTGTTTTTGTCATTTTAAGTTAAAATTTGCAGATAAATATCCGTATTGTAAAGTAATATTAAACTATAACATACTTTTTGTATTTGTCGGTTAATGATCGTGTTTCCTCAGGTTCTATAGTCGAGAATTTTCATCAGGTATGTAAATTATCTTATTGCTAATTGATCCTATTAGTTTAAGTTTTGTTAAGGTTTTTTTGGGTAAGGGTTTGATTATATATTACACATCTTTTTGCTTCAATGGATATTAGTCTGATTTTGTTAATCTTAGGAATTAACTTAGTTTTGTTAAGTTTGATTTGTTAGTCTATGTTGTTGCTGACAGATCTAATTAAGATGGAGAAAGATGTTATGATCATTGTTCTTATATTTATGTTTAGTAAGATGAAAATATATTCTATATTTGATTCACAAATCAAATAAAGATGAAAAGTATATCATAGGTATGTACCATAATTCAACAAGTAGCTCTCTGTTATGCTATGCACTACTATCTTGTGTTTTAGGGTATACTTTGGATCTTGTGGTTCCAGATGAAGATTATGGATGTTATGTGGTTGATGTTTTGGATCCCTCTTTGGTAAGTTTTTAATAGTATAATATATTCAATCACTTTGTTTCATATAAAAATGGTAGTTATTTTATTCTTGATTTGAGTTTAGTCACTAGAATGTAAATCCTAGAAATGTAGGCCAATTAAAGTGATTAGTTCATTATTCTTTACTTCAAGGGCATATTTGGTCATGTGTAACTGGTGGATTAATAATTTTGATTTTATGATGTTTATGATTCAACAGGAAGATGACAATCCCTTTATTGCCACAAATACGGTCGTCTACATTTGAAGACCATAAGAGACACACTAGCAGTTTGTCTGAGATGAAGTGCATATGCCATACAGTCGTTTACGTTGATACTTACTTTGTGCTGAATGAAATAGCAAACAGGTCAAACAGTTAATTGAGACTATGACCAACTATCTTTTTTCAAGTGTCAAACAGTAGGAGTTTGTTGGATGTATACACTATATTTTTGGGCAAAGTTTGAAACCATTTCAGACACTTGACCCATATCTTTACTAGGCTGTTTGTCCAAATACGTTTAGAAAGAAAAATAATTTATCACTTCCGTTTTTGTTGCTTTAGTATCATCCCTTCATTTATCTTTTTTTATCAAGTATTTATTTTATCCTCTTTCTTTCCAGTGCATTCCAAAATGAATGATAGATTGTTTTAGTTAAACTAAGTATCGTATCTGAAATGCAAGGGTTGTCTGTATTTCTGGCTATGACTCTCAAAGCTCTGAGGCCACATTGTAAAAGATAATATGATACTGAAGATGATTATGTAAACCTTGACGATTATGCATTGTCGAGGAATTATGTGAAGCATCCCGCTTATGTGTTGCCGACCCTGTTTATGGAACCAAATGATACCTAGAGATATAATCAGGTAGCTTTTTGACTCATTTACTTATTAGGTTTATGATTAATTGGTTAATGTGGGAACAGGTATTACAATAGATGTATGTTTCAAGTAGTTCAAAAAGAGTTTCTGCGCAAACAGATGATCCTACATGAAATGGGTCCAATTACAAACTATAGTAAATCCAATCCAGGTATTATAAATTTCATCTACATAACGTGTAATTAACTTATTATAATTAGTAGAGTACAATCATAAAAAATGGTTATGCATCATGTATATACCAGTTAAGTTAGAGCTACCTATGAGAGGGAGGTGAGTTAGTTATTGTTCAAACCTCAAAGAGAGGAAGTGTTATATTGGCAACTAGCTCAATCAGTTGGACTAACCATTCAATCAGTTGATTTTTTTATGTAAGTTTGAAAACTATACTCGTGGCTTTTGACCACTTTTGAATTTTGATGTAGGTATGTTGAATGGGTTTAAATATGGATTTAAATATGGATTTAAATTCTATTGTATACGAGTGTGTCAAGTAGCTCTTTAATATATACCACGGAGTAATAGTTTTCAAAAATGATGTTGCAATTTAAGGGCTATTGATTATCTTTATATCAAGTACGAAGGATTTAATAAATTGCATTTTTGAGACCTTTAATCCCATTTCATATGGTGTCATTATTATTCTCTTCTTTATAACTGTTTTATTTTTGAATACGTTTCTAATCACTATCATATACGTAATATACCTTACAGTTTAAGACGATGAAGTCTTTGCAGACTTATATTTTTGCGGACATAACTCTTTAAGAACATGAAGTCTTTGCAGACTTTTTTAAGGCCATGAAGTTCTAAATAACTTTTTAAGAACATAAATTTAGATGTCTGTAGAGAATTAATGTTAATTTATAATGTCATAATTGTATTTACTCACTTGCTTTTTGGTACATATTATTACGGTAGTATTTAGTTGTTCATATTATGTTTCTATGATATGATGGCTTAAAGATTATGGAGGAGATATTACAAACTGTGTTGGGTTGTGGATTATGGAGGAGTCTTTAGTTGTTCATATTATGTCCGTACAGTTTGTTGTTACTGGGTTGTGGATACTATTTTGGATACACTAAAGATTATGCAGGAGATATTACAAACTGTGTTGTTGATGATGATGAAATTTTTCATATTAATGGGGATGATGGTGATCCTATCTTCATGACAACTATCCTAAAAGCCCATAAAGTTTATTGGTAAGGTTTATAATTTATAAAAGAATCAATCTTTGACTATAATATATTTTGACTGATTTTAAGGAAGAAAGAAATGGAAAGTTGAAATTGAAACTCTGACAAAATGAACCTTTAAATTTTTTGTAGTTGAGACTTCGAAAAGAATGATGGATATAGTTTAGTGTGATGTTAATGCAAGATTTTTTTAGTGTTTTGTTATATGTTACTTTGAATATTCTTTTACCCTTTCCATTTTGTACATATGATAGTGAAGCACATATGTAATATATGGCATTGTAGAACTTATGTAACCTATGGCCAACATATTCAGCGGGAGGTTAGGACAATTGAGTTTTTTTTTTTTATTTAGTTGGTCTCTTATTTATTTAGTTTGATAAGTTACTAAGTGGTCAACATGAAAAATACAATAGTTGTTTTAGTTCTTCAGACTAGGGGTTTGCACCATTTGGTTTGAAACCATTTAAACCGAATATCGAATCGAAACCAAATCGAAAAAAATCAAACCGAATTTGAAAAATGGTTTTCGGATCGAGAAAAACCGAAACCGAATTTTAATTTGGTTTTTCGGTTTGGTTTTCGGTTTTGAAATTTTTTAATTTGGTTAACCGAAAACCGAATATAAAACCGAATTCAATTTATACAATATTAAATAAATATTTTAAGTTATTTATATTATTGTATATATGTACGAGAAACGATATTGAATAGATATTTTAACTCTGCAAGTCAAATTCGGTTTACTTGGATTGAAATCCTATTTTAATCTTTAATTTCATAATTTTCCTTTTAACTTCACATTTTTGAATCTGTAATCATTTCAAGTCCATTTGCTATTCAGTTCAATTTATGTGTGTGCGCACGTTGAATCAATCAAATTTATATACACCGCTTTACAACATTTTATTATTTGAAAGTATACACTATGACTAAAACAGAGAAAGTTTTAGTTTTGTTATTGGTATTTATTTTGTTTATTTGTTGATATAAAATGAATTGTATAATGATATTATATAAGCTTATTTTATTTTCTAAAATTTGTAGATATGTTCGATTGTGTGTGTGTATATATATATATATATATATATATATATATATATATATATATATATATATCATCGAAAGTTGACGGCGTGCATATCCTTTCATAATATTTTCAACTATAATTGACTTGGTAATAATCTTGATGAAATCGACGACTCGAATGCAACGTCTTTTGAAATATGTCATGAATGACTCCAAGTAATATCTCTAATATGAGCAAATGCACAGCGGAAGATTTCTTTAATACCTGAGAATAAACATGCTTTAAAGTGTCAACCAAAAGATTGGTGAGTTTATTAGTTTATCATAATCATTCATTTTCATCATTTTAATAGACTTTCTTTTTTTCAAAAAGCCCCAATTAATTTTGTTTATCAAACAAAGCTAATGAAATATATAACTTTTAAGAGCACAAAGAGCTTGACTTAAGTGATGGACAATGTTTATCAGAAACTTGGTAAAAAAGTGAAGGAGTTTAGGATATTGTTTGGAGTTGAAATGGACTAACAAGTATAATTATCCATCTTCTATTGACCACCTTACTCTCTTCCCATTGATCCATTTTTAACTATTCACAACTCCCCATAAAGTTTTGATTAAAAAAAAAAAAAAAAACAAAACAAAAACCGGCTTTACTTCCGTTTCCCTACCACCCATACTCTCACCCACTCTCTTCCTACCCACTATCAGATTCAAATGTGTATTCCTTTAATTGTTTGTCGGTACCATCTGATATAACCTTCACCATCATCACTTTGTGCATATGTTCATTTAACAATAATAGTGCGAAGTAATAATTAATGTGATAGGCTATAATAATTCGTTTATGGAAGAAATTTGGAAATCACCTTTTTCTTTTCCTCCTCTAATTTTTGCTTCTCTTGTTCCGTTAAGGCTTCTCTCCTACTAAGTTCTTTGCTCCTCAAATCAAGTTTTTTCCTTCTTTTCTCCAAATCCGCATGCAACACTTCTTGTTCATCTAATAACCTTTTAATATGATCGTTTGACATGCGCTGCAACTTCTTTGTCTCTGAACAGGGAAAATATTTGCATGTAAGTATAACCATTGACCCCTCACAAACATAGATTATTTGATAATATGAATTTAAAAGATCTACAAGTCTCAATTTCAAACCATTAACCTTTATATGCATACCTTCATAGAAAGCAACATGAAGATTGTCTTTTTCCTCGAGCATCCTACTCAAAGACATAGTTTTCTGATTGTACTTTGCCTGCAAATCATCAAGATCTTCATTCTTCGTGTCAATCTCGATAGCTAAGTCCACCACTGGTTTGTTCCTCGTATTCTTTGCTTCTTGAACAAGATCAGAAATCGTTCTTAGCCTTCTATTAGATCGAATATAGTCTCCTACTGGCCCTTGTAATTCATTGAAATCATTTGCCCTAGCTAGCCATGCGTATATGCTAGTATGACTTTCAGATGTATTCCATTCCTTCTTACTATGTTCAGAAGCTTCAAAAAACTTCTCAAACTCCATTGCATCCCTAAAACCAGTCCAATCATTGTTGAAGCTCACCAATGCTTGTGCTGTTTGTTTCAAATCGTCCCATAAGATCTCCACCCCTACAGGCTTGTATTTTGAAAATCTCATCATCCAATACGATGTATTTTCAACATCTTCAGCCTCTTTAAAAATATTTACTACAATCCCAGTCCAAGGCCAACAAAACAATTCGTTTTCGTCAGAGTTTGGAGTTGCAGGTACAGGTGGAGTCACTTTTAATGCGATTTCAGCCTCATTTGCAAACTCGTTCTCCAAATACAATCTTAAAGCTAGATGGTTAGCCTTTTGTTTAGCACTTCGGTTGGAAGAAACATTGCCAACTCCCGAAGCATGTTGATGCAAATCCTTGTATTTAAAATTCTGTTTTTTCTTTCCGGCACAGAAAGGACACCTAAAAATATCATTCGGATACTTAACTTTTAAGGTTCCATTCTTCAGTTGCTGATATGGCTTATCTTTGTAGTCGTAAATCTCCGAATCACTGATCTCAGAATCTTCACCAGAATTGTACTCCATCCTGCAAACAATGTTACAAATCACAATCAAAAATCGACATAATCAGCACAAAACTTTATCAATAAAGATATAAAATCACAATAATTCAAAATAAATAACTTTGAATTTCAAATAAAAACTAAGATTACAAAAAAAAAATGAAATTACACCAAAAGCAGAAACCCTAGAAAATCATAAATCAACAAAATGTGCGTACAAAAATGAAATTAATCTGAACTCGACAAACAGTATAACGCATGCATCATCAATAATCAACAAAAAAAGGCAGAATTCAGTTGTACATATGTGCATAAATATTAAAAAAACAGTACCTAGTTACAGATTAGGGAAAACAAAATGCACAAACTGAATGACCGGAACTACCTGCGACCGACGGAAGCACGACGCTCTGCGTAAGTAGAGAAGCACCGTCAAATGATCGTGAAAGGGAGAAATAGTTTCAATGTGTGTATGACGTGACTATCAGTTTTTTATGAGTCGTTTGGGACAAGAGTTGACATGTAGGAGAGAGACAAATTTTATTTGGGTCAAAATTTGTTGGCCTTCTGAGTTTACTTGAGTCCCGTGGGCCAATAATTTTCACTTTTCTTACACTTAGTTATTCATCCCATATTTACTATCCAATATGCCTTTTTAACTTGTTATAAACTAGAGTATGTTCCGGCGGAGCGTTGCTGCTACGAAAGTCATCTTCATAATTGTAACTCACGACCTTACTTTTTTCGTTATCTTTTACCGTTCGTATTTAACGTCCATTAATTGATATTCGTGCCACGTCATTTCTATGACTTATATTATTATTATAGTAATAATATATTCCTTATTGTGTGTTATATGAATATTTTTGTATTCGTATTTAAATTACACGTTTCTACGTGTCGTGAATTTCTATCCGGCGAATTATTTCGGTTTTCAAACCAACGGTTAGACTTTGAGAATTTTGAATCCCGATTATTTTAATTATGATATTTTTATATCATATGAGTATATAAAATATTTTTATATTTTATTTTTCGCGCGTGCGTAATTCCTCCGAAGATTTAATCGCTTAACGGTGTTTTCGCGTTTCGGGCTTCGTTCGGGCATTCGGGCCAAAGGTAATTATACATTTTATCAAATTTGGGCCCAAGGGGGGCCACCCCGTGAGGATTTCGGCTGAACCCCTTTTAGGGGGTGTTTTGTGCATTTTTTTGTAATTAGTATTAATTAAAAGCAAACCTCATTTCTCCATTTTCACTTAAACATTTTATTTCACTTTTCCTATCCTCTTTCTCTCCCTTTTGTGCCGCCACCATCATCACCATAAACATCATCATTTTCAACCAAAAATCAAGCTTGGATCATAGGGCTTTTAGTGTAACCGGGTTCCTCTCTTCGATCTCTACTCGCTCATATCATCCATTTCTCGATTAGGGTATAAACCCTAACCCTAGATTTTTCAATTCTATTTATTTTTACTGATTTTAATCATATTATGATAGTATAGTACTTGTGTATTGTTGTATTGATGATTTGATGCGTAGAAATACTCGTTTATGTATGTTTTCGGTTTGATAAATTTTGGACAGCGGACTTTTTAGTAAAATCAGTACACTAAACAGATGTTTTTGGTTAAATAAAGTGATTATATGAGTTCCTCTCATCAAGACAATAATTTTAGGCTTTGGATTCACGTTGTTTCGAGTTTTGGATCAAAAGTTATGCTTATTTTAAGGCTTTGTTGAAATTGAAATGTATAAACGTGTATGATCAGTTGGGGTCAAACTTTGTGACCATTTTTTGAGCCTCTAGGGTGTACCATTGGGTTGGGATTGATGATTGGATGAACATTCATGTTCGGGTCATCGAAATCCGAGCCACGGATTACCCGGAATGGCTAAAATAAGTTTTAAGGCGGATTAATGATTTAGGTTGGATCATGTCTATTCTTCATGACTTATGACCTGACCTTAGGGTGTTTTTGAGTGCACTAATGTATCGGGTTGATTGGTTAAGCGAAGATATATATAAAATTCGTCGAAAACCGACACCGAGGCTCAAGTTACGACCCGGCGAACTTTTAATTAAACTTATGGTTATAAAATTTGAACTTAGGTTATAAAAATATGATTTGCATTATAATTAAAATTACTTATGTTATAAAAGTAATTATTTTTAATTAAGACTTATGATATATATTTATTATATCATTAATTATTCTTATAATTAAACTTATGATTAATAATACTTTTATTAAATACTTATGATAAGTATTAAACTTATGTTAAGAGATTATTATATCAAGACTTATAATAAAGATTAATTATCTATTTATTTATTATAAGGCTTAGTTATTATTTAATTATAATTTAATTATTAAATACTTATGGTATAATAATTATATTAAAATACTTATGATATGATTAATAATTCATTATTAATTAATAATACTTATGATATGATTTAATAATTATTATTAATTAATAATACTTATGTTATGATTAATATTTAATTAATTAATTAAATACTTATGTTATATTAAGTATATCATTTAAACTCATGTTAACTTTATAATTCAATTTAATTTAATTAAACTTATGATATGACATGATTATACAAATATGACTTTAAATAACATTATAACTTATATTATCAATATAATTTACACTTTAATTTCAATGTTGACTAAGTTTGACCAAGGTTGACTTTTGAGTTGACTTTCGGTTGAATTTGACTTCCAGTTGACTTTTGTTGACTTTTTTAATTAAGAAAACTTTCCTTGGATAAAAAATTTCTAAAAATAGAAACTTTTTAAAAATAGAAACTTTTCTAAAATAGAACTTTCCAAAAATAGAAACTTTCCAAAAATGGAAACCTGCTAAAAATAGAAACTTTCTAAAAATAAAAAGTACGTGTTATACGCTGTCCCGATCATATCGAAACATACTGAGTGTTGTTCTATGCTTATTTGCAACAAGTACTATAACTATCATACTAAGACTTGACCTAAGTTAGTTATTTATATCAACCTGCTTTATTTATAGGTTGGTGTTGTGGTCATTCTTGATCACTTTACCTTTTGCCGTTCGCATTTCTGTGTTGTTGTTGCTTCACTTGCTTTAAGGTGAGGTATAGTCCCATTTTTCTATTTTAAATCTTTTGGGATGAGAATACGTGCAATTTATTTTACATATTGGACACAAGTGGAAATTGGTTTAAATTATTCATTGTGAGTCGAACGAAAATATTCCCTAATCTGGTAATTTTAATCACTGGTTTCTACTGGTAAATGTGAATCCTATGGATAGATCTATCGGACCTGACAGCCCCATTTCATGCTAGTCGCGCTAGCAGTTACAGACGGAATGTATTAGTACTTCGTATTTTGGAAGATACACCTGTTCAATGTATATTTTTATATTGGTTTTTGTTAAGGGTATGGAGTTGTTAAGTGATTACCAGGTGGCTCACGGGTTAATGAAATAATGTTTTATATGTTTTTGAGCATTTAACTTTGTGGTCCAAAATGAGTCTTTATGTTTTCAAACATAAATTTTTATGGTTTAAATTAATTATTGTTTGCAATATTAAACCTATAATTCACTCAACATTTTTGTTGACAGTTTACTCGCATGTTTTATTCTCAGGTTCATGATTGATTGCTTCCGATGTGCTTAGAGAGTCTGCATTGTCTGTCGCAGATTTTGATTTAAACATTAAACATTAAACATTAAACATTGCATTCTACTTTTGGGTTTAATACTTTGTGGGCGTTTTGTTGACCTGGTTTTTGGTCAACTTTGGATATTTACATATGATGGGTTTTTCTAAACTTACACATTTTGGTAGATTTCCTTTATAAGAAATCATTTTTAAATAAAGAATGCAATGTTATTTATAAAATTCATATAGAGTTACGATCAAGCTGTGTGACCAAGTGACGGAGCCGTTAAGGGTACTTGACGGGCCTTCACAATAATATAGTTACGTTTTTAATATCTATACTTAGCATATGTTACTATAGTAATAGTTATTAGTTATTCCACATTCATAATTATTTACATTGCAAATATTTCCTACATAGTGATACTTTAAGGTGAATACCAAGATAGTAGTAGTCATTGTTAAGTGGTTACATATACATATACATATACATATACATATACATATACATATACTTGTCAAGTTTGTGATTCAGGCTATCCTCTTTTTTAGCTTCCATGTCTTATGTATGGTGAAATAATATTCTTTTAGTTACATTTAAGTTGCTGGTTGTTGTGTTACATGTGTTTGAAATGACAATTCGAAGACAATAAAAGTATCCACGACATTTATTACAAATAATAATAATAATGTTAATAATGTTTAAACATAAAAATATTTTTAAAACGTATATATATATATATATACATATATATATATATATATATATATATATATATATATATATATATATATATATATATATATATATATATATATATATATATATATATATGGGCATGATCAATGGGGAAATAACCAATCGGGGGGAAGTGGGTGGAAGCAATTTTTTTTATTTGTTTTTTTGGATTTTTTTTCAGGCATTAAGATCACACGAAAATATGAACATTTAAAAAAGACACTTCGTGGTGAATGTTATTATTTAGGCGGAAAAACGATCGACAAAAATAACATTCAAGATAATATTGATCGTGAAGTGAAACAACCTAACACGTAATCAACCCGACTAATTTTTTTTTTTAAATAATAAACCATTTATGCGCCATTCGAATGATCGCAAGATGTAAATCATTACATACAACCCCTTTAAACGTACAACATGTTTAAAGTTTACATCATGGGCGCGAAAGCCCTTAATCAAAAGTAATACAAGTTCGACCAATACATGATAGTTTTAAACCAAACGACACACGAGCATGGTTTGGGGCTAAACTACCCAAAACATTAGGTCGACTTCCAAAAGCCCCAACTAGCAACCAACATGGAAATATTTAATTCCCGGCAACCCCTTTCCATTTCTCCATATTCGTACCTAAAAATGTAAACAACGAGAGGGGTAAGCAAAGCTTAGTGAGTGTAACAATTATACATACATATATATAACCCATCTATTTGCAAGTACACCCACCAAATACCTCATACGAACTTATAACTCAAATAGCATGTCATCATACTCATAATGCTAACAATTGATACCATATCACAAAACAGCATTAGCATACATTCATCACAATATATATAGTATGCTAAACAATCATCAACAACAACACAATATGGTTAACCATAACCGCTATGGTGCTACCGGCTCGTGGTTCACACCATACGTAATGCTATGACGCTACCGGCTCGTGGTTCACGCCACTACGCATTTGAGTCATACTCCTTTATAGTGCTACCGGCTCGTGGTTCACACTTTGGCGCTACCGACTCGTGGTTCATGCCTCATTTTATAGTGCTACCGGCTCGTGGTTTACACTTTATTTTATAGTTCTACCGGCTCGTGGTTCACACTTTATTTTATAGTGCTACCGGATCGTGGTTCACACTTGACACTCGTCACACACACGTGCTATGGTACTACCGGCTCGTGGTTCATACCATAACATTCACAAATAAATACACCATATACATATACACATAATTATTCCACTCACCTTATAGACTAGGCGATGGATTAACAACTCCGTAAGCTTCACGCAAAGTACCTAATACATTAAGTACTCACATTAATATACAAACTAGTGGAACTAACCACCAACACTTAACTCTTGAGCATTTAATAACTTATTTGCATTAAATGACCCATTACACCAAAACCGCCCATTTATGGCCAAGACTCATCATAAATCACTAAAAGCTAGTGTTTATAGTCCAATAACAATAACTAACACCATTTAGGGTATTTTCATACCCATCTTACCCAACTAGGTCAACTATTACCCATTTGACCCATTTAAACATCTAGACTCGCAAAATTGGTCAAACTTGCACCCATTAATGATCTTTCACTAACTCACAAGCATATTAGTGATTAACAACACAATTAATACTTTCAAACCCCAAATTACATGGTCAAACCCTAGATTATAACCATTAGGGTTTTCATACACCCATTTAACCCAAGTTAACCCATTTAATCCCCAAATGGGTCTTACAAGTTTCAAATGAACAAACCCTAGCCATAAATCAAGTAAAACTCAAAACTTGGAGTTAAGACTTACCAATACAATCACAACGTAGCTAGAGACGTAAGGAATAACTTTAAAACTCGGACTTGGGTGAGATTTGATCTCCTTCTTCTCCAAATGAGATTTCTCTCACTAGAACCCTAACTCTCTCTCTCTCTCTCTCTCTAAATTGAATGTGGTGTAGTTGGAAGTGTGTTAAATAAGTTAGGATAACTCATGTATCAGTTTTCTAGATTTAAAACCGTCCACAAGTGAAAAGACCAATACACCCCCAAAATATGCTATTAATTCGGGTTAAAATAGTCAAACAGCGACACATGTCGCGATCCACGACACCCCATCGCGATAGGCGACCACACATACGCGACATGACACACTCTAACGTGATAGAATTGGACAGGAGTGGGGATTTTAACCCATCGCGTCTGGATCCACTACATCGCGTCCCGCGATGTCCTGGTACGCGACATACTCCCCTCGGACGCGACAAAAGAACAGAAGAGTGGGTTTTCAACCCATCACGTTTCAACATCATCTGTCGCGTTCCGCGACAGTCATACACGCGATATACCTAACCAATATGCGACGAAGGGCCTGATCAAACCAAATTCTAACATTTAATCAAATAACAATTGTTCGCGGTTAAAACAAAACATTTACAAGGTAAAATATGCACCTTTTGACCATGTATGAGGAAACGGGGTGTTACAACTCTCCCCCACTTGAATCGGAGTGCGTCCTCGCGATCCAAGCCGCATGACAAGCCGGAAGATACACCAATACAAACTCTTCGGGTTCCCATGTAAACTCGGAACCTTTTCGATGACGCCATTGCACTTTGTAAGTTTTAACCTCTTTGTTTCGCAATGTTATAACCTTTTCATCAAGAATTGCAATCGGATCTTCAACATATTCTAGTTTGTTGTTTAGTGCGATCTCATCTAACGGCACCCAATTCGAGTCATCCGCAAGACACTTACGGAGATGAGAAACATGAAATGTGTTATGGATTCCCGTAAGCTCTTCGGGTAACTCTAGTCTATAAGCAGCCTCACCAACACGAGCCAAAACCTTGAAAGGCCCAATAAACCGAGGAGCTAACTTCCCTCATTTTTGAAACCGAATAACACCTTTCCATGGCGAAACTTTAAGCATCACCATGTCACCTTCTTGAAACTCAATCGGTCGCCTTCGTTTATCGGCATAATATTTTTGTCTATCTTGCGCCGCCTTAATTCGAGTCCGAATCATCTCAATTTTACTATTCGTTTCTAGAACCAAATCGGTACTCCTGATTTCTCTTTATCCCACTTCACCCCAACAAATAGGAGTTCGACACCGACGCCCATAAAGCATCTCATACGGTGGCATTTCAATACTAGCATGATAGCTATTGTTGTACAAGAATTCCACCAAAGGTAAGTGCTCATCCCAACTACCACCAAAATCGATAATATACGTCCGTAACATATCCTCTAATATTTGATTCGTACGTTCGGTTTGACCGTCCGTTTGAGGATGGTACGCCGTGCTCATTCTCAATTGTGTACCCATATCTTCATGAAACTTATTCCAAAACTGAGATGTGAAACGAGTATCCCGATCCGAAATAATAGATATAGGAACCCCATGTATCGATATCACCTCTTTGATAAACAACCTTGACAAAGCCTCCGACGATATCGTTTCCCGAATGGGAAGAAACAAAGCACTTTTCGTCAACCGATCAACTATCACCCAAATCGTATCAAATTGGGTTCTCGCCGTCTTTGGTAATTTTGTAATGAAATCCATGGTAATGTGATCCTATTTCCACTTCGGGACTTCAAACGATTGTAACTTACCATGCGACTTTTGGTGCTCGACCTTAACTTGCAAACACGTGACACATTGTTCAACATTCTTTACAACATCACGTTTCATGCCCGGCCACCAATACTCTTTCTTCAAATCAAGATACATTTTTGTCGCGTCCGAATGAATGGAATACTTTGACTTATGTGCTTCATCAAGTAGCACTCACCGAAAATCTCCCATTCTAGACACCCACACCCTTCCTTGATTGGACAAAAAACCATGCGGGCCTAAGGTAATAAACTCCGTTTGGCCCATGATTCGTTCCTCATGTTTGTTGTTATCAAAAACTTCAATTTGTATCTCACCAAGCCTTACAAAAAAATCGCTAGTAATAATCATGCATAACGATCCTACTCGTATCGTCGGATGTTGACTCTTTCGACTCAACGCATCCGCGACCACATTCGTCTTACCCGGATGATAAAGTATTTCACAATCGTATTCCTGTACCACATCCATCCACCTACGTTGACGATAATTCAAATCTCATTGGTTAAAGAGATGTTTCAAACTCTTATGATCCGAATAAATCGTACACTTGACACCATACAAGTAGTGGCACCAAATTTTCAACACATGCACCACCGCCACTAATTCAAGATCATGAGTCGGATATCTCTTTTCGTGTTTCTTTAATTGTTGAGAGGCATAAGCGATGACTTTACCTCGTTGCATTAGAACACACCCGAGCCCATTTAAAGAAGCATCACAATAAACCGTCATATCTTCTACACCTTCCGGTAACACCAAGACCGGAACTTGACACAATTTCTCTTTTAACAATTGAAAAGCAATTTCCTGCTCATTCTCCCAATTGAATCTCACGTTCTTCCTCGTCAACTTCGTCAATGGAGAAGCGATTTTAGAAAAGTCTTGGATAAACCGACGATAATAACCGGCCAATCCGAGAAAACTTCGGATTTCCGTAGGCGTAGTCGGTCGTTCCCAACTCTTCACCGTCTCTATCTTCCCCGGATCCACTTGAATACCTTCTTTGTTCACAATATGGCCAAGGAATTGTACTTCCCTTAGCCAAAATTCACATTTGGAAATTTTAGCATACAATTTCTCCTTCCGCAACGTCTTCAATACTTCACGCAAATGACGTTCATGTTCCTTCATACTTTTCGAATAGACAAGTATGTCGTCAATGATCACAATTACCGACTTGTCCAACATAGGTTGGTACACTCGGTTCATAAGATCCATGAATGCCGCCGGTGCATTCGTAAGACCAAAAGGCATAACTACAAACTCAAAATGCCCGTAACGCGTTCGAAAGGCCGTTTTCTCAATATCTTCCTCATGGACCCGCATTTGGTGATAGCCGGATCGTAAGTCAATTTTAGAAAAATACGTCTCGCCTTGGAGTTGATCAAACAAATCGTCAATCCGAGGCAACGGATAACGATTCTTGATCGTCACTTTATTCAACTCCCGATAATCGATGCACATCAGCATGCTACCATCTTTCTTTTTCACGAATAAAATTGGAGCGCCCCATGGCGAAGCACTCGGTCGAATAAAACCCTTTTCAAGCAACTCTTGGGTTTGATTTAACAACTCTTGCATTTCCGTTGGTGCTAAACGATAAGGAGTTTTAGCAATGGGAGTAGCCCCCGGAACCAACTCAATGCCAAACTCAACTTTTCTTTCCGCCGGAACACCCGGTAATTCATCCGGAAAAATGTCTTCGAATTCATTAACTACCGGAATTTCACGAATGGATGGTGGCTCTTCACGAGTATCAACAACATGGGCAAGAAAAGCCATGCCACCACTAGTAAGAAATCGACGTGCACGTGTATAAGTGCATAATGGCACAAGTCTTCTACGTTTCTAGCCATGAATAATTAACTCTCCCCCACTTGGGGTCTTCACACGAATAGACTTTTCATGGCATGCAATATCGGCCCTATAACGATCGAGCCAATCCATAGCAACGACAATATCAAACTCACCCAAAATCATCGGAATGAGATCAATTTTAAACGTTTCGGCACCAAAGACAATATTACAATCATTACGCATATCAACCCCTAGCACCGTCTTACCATCCGCTATTTCAACTTCTACCGGATGACTTAACTTAGCTAGCGGTTTATCAAGCTTAGACACAAAACGCGGAGACACAAACGATAAATTAGTACCGCTATCAAATAGTATCCTTGCCGGATTAGAGTTAACCATGAAAGTACCTGAGACAAATTCATTGGATTGCTTGGCTTCATCATTGGTCATTAAATAATTTCGTCCTCTAGTCGTACCCGCCGCCTTCTCTAACCGTTTAACATGATCGGTGTTCAAATCGGGACACTCCGTCCTTCGATGTCCCTCCTTTTGACAATTGTAACAAGTAAGCTTGTTCGGTGCCTTGATACAATCACGGGCCATGTGCCCCTTTTGATTACAATTAAAACACGTGGGTCCATAACTCAAAGAACCACCTTTCTTCACGCTATTAACACTTTCGAAACCCTTCTTGCTCTTCTTGTTTGAAAAGTTCTAATGACTCGAACCTTCGAATTTTCTCTTAGAGAAAGAGAAATCGCTTTTCTTTGGAACTTCCAGTTCGAAACCCTGAGCCAACGCATATAACTCTTCAAAAGACTTAGCCATTCCCCGACTAATCTTACGTTTCAACTCGTCGCTCAAAGTGCGATAAAAATCTAGCATCAACATTCGGTCATCACCAAAATACTCCTGACAAATATGAGTCTTTGACAAGAATGTAGACTTGAGAGTAACCAAGTCCATAGAACCTTGTCGCAAATTGCGCAACTCGTCCCGGATTGTGTTTAGGTCGGCTTGAGTTCGATATTCAACAAAGAACTCCTTTTTAAACTCCTCCCACGTCAAGCTCATACATTGTTCTTCCCCATACAATTGAATTTTATCTTCCCACCACAATTTCGCCTCTTCACGCAACATACTAGAACCGTACCTCGTTTTCTTCTCGGGAGGACATTCCGCGGTACGGAAGGCCCCCTCGATGTCGAAAATCCAACACGTGCTCTTCAACGGATCTCTCACTCCATTGAACATAGGAGGTTGAGCGTCCTTGAAGTTCTTAAAATGGAAGTCTCGCCTTCCATACCCACCGTTACCATTACCCCCTTCACCATGAGGATTTAAGTTTCTAACCTCGAGTGCCTCTTCGATTGCGGCTTTCATTCGTTCATTAATTAACTCGGTTACTTACCCATCAACCGAGTCTTGGAAGACCTTTCGGTCGTCCTCGAGAAATTCTGCTCTTTGCTTTTTAATGATGGCCTCAACCTTGGCCGTGAATTCGGAGTCCTCGCTCGGGCCTCCGTTTTTGGTATCATGACCATATCTCATCTTCATTCTACAAAACGGAATAGGTCAAACAACGAAATGAAGGACAAGTCATAAATATACCACACCGCTCCATCTTGCACAATAATCGTCGTACATCGCTTGCTTGACACGACTTGAACCAGTAACAATGGTAGCTAGTCATTGTTACGCGAGCACGTCGCATTAACTTGCTAGTACAACGTCTATCTCGCTTGATGGATTTCAATTACAACACAAAACAATTAGCGCAAGGTTAGTTCAAATAAACCTAGGCACTAACCAATCCCGGTCTGACCCGTCTCCTACAAGTCCCGCATAAAACACATACACAATAAAGTCTAAGTCTAGGAACCTATCTCAAGTCGCCTAAATCCCTTAGCCCATGCTCTGATACCACTTGAAACAACCCAACCCGTAATCAACCCAACTAATATATTTTTTTTTAAAATAATAAACCATTTATGCGCCATTCGAATGATCGCAAGATGTAAACCATTACATACAACCCCTTTAAACGTACAACATGTTTAAAGTTTACATCATGTTCGCGAAAGCCCTTAATCAAAAGTAATACAAGTTCGACCCATACATGATAGTTTTAAACCAAATGACACACGAGCATGATTTGGGGCTAAACTACCCAAAACATTAGGTCGACTTCCAAAAGCCCCAACTAGCAACCAACATGGAAATATTTAATTCCCGACAACCCCTTTCCCTTTCTCCATATTCGTTCCTAAATATGTAAACAACGAGAGGGGTAAGCAAAGCTTTGTGAGTGCAACAATTATACATACATATATATAACCCATCTATTTGCAAGTACACCCACCAAATACCTCATACGAACTTATAACTCAAATAACATGTCATCATACTCATAATGCTAACAATTGGTACCATATCGCAAAACCGCATTAGCATACATTCATCACAATATATATAGTATGCTAAACAATCAACAACAACAACACAATATGGTTAACCATAATCGCTATGGTGCTACCGGCTCGTGGTTCACACCATACGTAATGCTATAAAGCTACCGGCTCGTGGTTCACGCCACTACGCATTTGAGTCATACTCCTTTATAGTGCTACCGGCTCGTGGTTCACACTTTGGCGCTACCGGCTCGTGGTTCACGCCTCATTTTATAGTGCTACCGGCTCGTGGTTCACATTTTATTTTATAGTGCTACCGGCTCGTGGTTCACACTTTATTTTATAGTGCTACCCGCTCGTGGTTCACACTTGACAGTCGTCACACACACGTGCTATGGTACTACCGACTCGTGGTTCATACCATAACATTCACAAATAAATACACCATATACATATACACATAATTATTCCATTCACCTTATAGACTAGGCGATGGATTAACAACTCCGTAAGCTTCACGCAAAGTACCTAATACATTAAGTACTCACATTAATATACAAACTAGTGGAACTAACGACCAACACTTAACTCTTGAGCATTTAATGACTTGCTTGCATTAAATGACCCATTACACCAAAACCGCCCATTTATGTCCAAGACTCATCATAAATCACTAAAAGCTAGTGATTATATTCCAATAACAATAACTAACACCATTTAGGGTATTTTCATACCCATCTTACCCAACTAGGTCAACTATTACCCATTTGACCCATTTAAACATATAGACTCGCAAAATTGGTCAAACTTGCACCCATTAATGATCTTTCACTAACTCACAAGCATATTAGTGATTAACAACACAATTAATACTTTCAAACCCTAATTTACATGGTCAAACCCTAGATTATAACCATCAGGGTTTTCATACACCCATTTAACCCAAGTTAACCCATTTAACCCCTAAATGGGTCTTACAAGTTCCAAATGAACAAACCCTGGTCATAAATCAAGTAAAACTCAAAACACGGAGTTAAGACTTACCAATACAATCACAACGTAACTAGAGACGTAGGGAATAATTTTAAAACTCGGACTTGGGTGAGATTTGGTCTCCTTCTTCTCCAAATGAGCTTTCTCTCACTAGAACCCTAACTCTCTCTCTAAATTGAATGTGGTGTAGTTGGAAGTGTGTTAAATGAGTTAGGATAACTCATGTATCAGTTTTCTAGATCTAACACCGTCCACAAGTGAAAAGACCAATACACCCCCAAAAGATGCTATTAATTCGGGTTAAAATAGTCAAAACAGCGACACATGTCGTGATCTGCGACACCCCATCGCGATACGCGACCACACATACGCGACATGACACACTCTAACGCGATAGATTGGACAGGAGTGGGGATTTGAAGCCATCGCGTCTGGATCCACTACATCACGCCCCACGATGTCCTTGTACGTGACATACTCCCCTCGGACGCGACAAAAGAACAGAAGAGAGGGTTTTCAACCCATCGTGTTTCAACATCATCTGTCGCGACAGTGATACACGCGATATACCTAACCAATACACGACGAAGGGCCTGATCAAACCAAATTCTAACATTTAATCAAATAACAATCGTTCGCTGTAACAACCCGTCAAAATCGCTATTGACGCGGCACGTTAATCATTGATTCCACAGTGAGGTTTTGACCTCTATATGATACGTTTTGATAAAATATTGCATTCATTAAAATAAGTGACTTTCTAAACATAGAAAGTTATAAACATGTGGGCGAGTGCTTAAGTATAAGCAAATTCCCAAAATACATAAGTCTTTATTTTACAGGTTGACATCACAGTCAATTTATTTATTACACAACGTGATTTTGTTTCGAATGCAATAAACTTTATACAAAGCATGAGAGACTCCATGCAGGCAACAAGCACATCACAGCGGAAGCAGTCTAAGGACCTGAGAATAAAAACATGCTAAAAATGTCAACACGAATGTTGGTGAGTTGTAGGTTTAATTGCTCGAGTCATAAATATATAAAGATGGACCACAAGATTTCATCAAAAGTTTATCAATAGATTCTACGTAACAGAGCACCCTAGTAACTAAACTTAACGCTATAATGATAATTACCCTATTCGTTTTAATACACGCAAACCAACGTGTCATATACAATTATTCGCGCCCACCAGTCCATATCCTATGTACTGGCAGCTACTAGTTACCAAAGCTAAGGGATTTTTCGGTTTAACTCGGTGTAGAATTAAGTATGTACTTGTGTCCATTGCATTTAAAATAAATTGCATGTATTCTCAGCCCAATAATATTTAAAGTATTTAAAAAGGGAGACTATAAACTCACGGTTCAATATTGAGATTCAATATTGTAGGCAAATTGCGTAGACGTAATGATGGTAGATGACTGTATGGTTGGCCTTGGATTCAAGAATAATACCCCGAACAATACCCAATATTTTCTTAGTTTAAAACGGTTTGAAACCCTAATTAAAAACACCCGTACATAACTTGTTACAGTACCATACTACTAATTTAAAATTTAAGCTAGAAAATATACAGAGTGATTTATTTATGTGAGTGTGTGCGTGTTTTTAAGTTCCTAATCACAAGTACTTTGTTCATATGTATATATATATATATATGTGTGTGTGTGTGTGTAAAATAATAATATAATAATATAATATAATAATAAACGTGTTAAATTAAAAGCCGCCATCACTTTTTATGTCAACAAACATTATGCGTTTCGCGTAGATAGGTACGTGGTCCGCGTATGGTGTCTTCATGAAAGTTGTAGATTTTTGAGTTACGGACGTCTGGACACTGGAATCACCTTTTTCGAGTCAGTATGATTTAGTTATGATTTTTCTCGTGAAAGTGCGCAGGTTTAGTGATTTTCATCATTTTAACTTGAAATCTTGATACGAAATGTTGTAGTCTTTTGTTGCTCATTAGAAATCTTTATTTTATATTTAACAACATTTAAGTGAGACTAATTATATACACACACGTCAGCTTGCATGATCAAATATCTAGCTACTTTAAATTTTGTCCTCGTCTAATATCGAATCTATATAGATATGCATGTTTATCAAAAGTGAAAAATAGAAAGTCCCACATTTTTGTCCAAATACAATCTTGCCATTTTCAATGATATATATATCGAGTTATTTATATAACATATATAATTAAATTATTTATTTAAATCATTATATATATATATATATATATATATATATATATATATATATATATATATATATATATATATATATATATATATATATATATATTGTTGTTCGTGAATCGTCGGAAATGATAAAAGGGTACTTGAACGTGTAAACTAGTTCAAAAAGTTTTAAGACTCAACATAATAGGTCCGTTTATCGTGTCGGAAACATTCTATCCTGTAATTAATTTATTAATGTAAAATTTTCTGGGTCATCACATTCGCGGTTAAAACAAAACGATTACAAGGTAAAATACGCACTTTTAGACCATGTATGAGGAAACGGGGTGTTACATGAAGATGTTAACGTTTTTTTTTCTTCATATTTTGTGAAGTAAAATTTAGCCCGATTTAGAGTTTAGGGTTTAGGGTTTAGAGTTTTGTGTTTTGGGTTTAGTCCCTAAACCCAAAACCCTAAATCCTAAAACCTAAACTCTAAACCGTTCGTGTTAAAAACTCAATCTAAATCCTAAATTTAAACCCTAAACCCTAAATTTTTAAACCATAATATCTAAACCCTATAAGCCATAATATCTAAAACCTCAACATACGCTCGAAAAACACGATAATTGTTATATATTACTGCTTCGAGCGTTTCCCCGTCAAAATAAAAACATTTATCACAAAGTGTGTTTATTAAATGTTCATATTTTCATCCAATCTATAATGTTCGTGAACAAAGTTTTTTCAAAAAACGAAAAAAATGCTTCCCCCCGCTTTTCCCCGATTGGTTACTTCCCCCTTGATCCTACCACTATATATATATATATATATATATATATATATATATATATATATATATATATATATATATATATATATATATATATATATATATATATATAGGATAAGGATCTAGCGCTAAGTGGGTGTTGGTGGGATAAGGGGATAAGTGATTTTGTGATTTTTATATATTTAGTTCTACAGCTCCGATTTAAAAAAAAAAAATTGCTGGTATCTATTTTCATTGTGTAGATTCAGAAAAAAAAAAAAAAAATTTAACTGGAGTGTTAAGATGCATCTGATGCATGTTATCCACTGTTTGATACATGTTAACTGCTTTTCATGCATCAGATGCATCTTAATAAAAAATAAAGAAAAAATGACTTTTGATTAAAAAAGAAAAATAGTCTTTGGGGTTTAGTAATTAGGGTTAGTAATTAGGGTTTAGAAATTAGGGTTTAGGGTTTAGAAATTAGGGTTTTAGAACGAGTTTTAATACGGTAAACCCTCAACCCTAAACCCTAACCCTAAACTCTAAATCGGGCTAAATCCTAAAAAAAACTAAAAAAACCTCAAAACACGTTAACATGCATCAGATGCATTTTAAGCTCCTGTTGAAAAAAAAAAATATGAATCTACACAATGTCAGTCGATCACGGATTTTTTTTTTTTTTTTAAATTGAAGCTCTAATATAAAAGATATAAAAATCTCATTTTACTTATCCCCTTATCCCCAAAAAGTCACTTATCCCTTGATCTTCCCTTTATATATATATATATATATATATATATATATATATATATATATATATATATATATATATATATATATATATATATATATAAACTAAAAGTTTTTTGTGAATTGTGGTTGTAAGTTATTTTAAGATGTTTGTATCTATATATTATATCTATATATCTATATTATATATATTATTAAATTAATTACGTGTTTTGTATATGGAATGGGATAATGTGATATTATCCATTCCTTTATTATTATTATTATTGAGTCCTAAGTTTACAGTCATGTAGTTCTAATTACTTAATTACTTAATTTGAATTCTTTGTTCGTAATTTTTATCTAATAATGCGTGATCCACCCAAATTCTATTTAATATTAGTTTTGATAAAATATTAGATATTAGAATACAACAATTTAATATTTTTTTTTTATATTTTACGTTTAATTTTACGTCTACGTTAAGATATTAAGTTACTAACACCATCCAAAGCCACTATTAAAATTTGTTAACACCACGGGGGCTCTTAAGCTCAAAAGAACTTTTAAAATTTGTCAACACCACGGGCTCATAAACTAAAAAGAATAATTGTTTGAAGAACTCAATTAATTTTACACGATTATTTCACTCATCGGCAACCCACAATTTTTTAAAATTTGTCAAAATCACGGACTCTTAAATAATTGTTATACTTTTTCTATTTTTTAGTATCGCTATTTACATACCAATATGAACTGCAATTACATTGTTTGCACAGATATTTACAAAGGTGACTAGATCACTATAAATTTATTCGATTACAAGTATATGTTTTAATAACACCACGGGGGCTCTTAAGCTCAAAAGAACTTTTAAAATTTGTCAACACCACGGGCTCATAAACTAAAAAGAATAATTGTTTGAAGAACTCAATTAATTTTACACGATTATTTCACTCATCGGCAACCCACAATTTTTAAAATTTGTCAACATCACGGACTCTTAAATAATTTTTATACTTTTTCTATTTTTTAGTATCGCTATTTACATACCAATTTGAACTACAATTACATTGTTTATATATATATATATATATATATATATATGTATATAATAAAAAAGTTTAAAAAAGCAAACGGTTTATATTATTAATATAAAAATTATATCAATAATAATAATATATAAATTTATTCGATTACAAGTATATGTTTTAATAACACCATGGGGGCTCTTAAGCTCAAAAGAACTTTTAAAATTTGTCAACACCACGGGCTCATAAACTAAAAAGAATAATTGTTTGAAGAACTCAATTAATTTTACACGATTATTTCACTCATCGCCAACCCACAATTTTTTAAAATTTGTCAACATCACGGACTCTTAAATAATTGTTATACTTTTTTTATTTTTTAGTATCGCTATTTACATACCAATATGAACTGCAATTATATTGTTATATATATATATATATATATATATATATATATATATATATATATATATATATATATATATATATATATATAATAAAAAAAAGTTTAAAAAGCAAACGGTTTAGTTTTGTTTATATATATATATATATATATATATATATATATATATATATATATATATATATATATATATATATATATATATATATATATAATAAAAAAAGTTTAAAAAGCAAACGGTTTAGTTTTGTTTGTAAACGATCAAATTATTCACAACATATAACTCTTAGTCAAAAACGCTAGTTAGGGAAATAATTTGGTAGACATATATAAAAAATTCAAATAAAAGATTTACTCCGTATTATATTATATTATATTATATATTACACCAAAACTAAAGTCAAGTGATGATTTGAAATAAAAAACACAAAATCACACATGATAGTAATAATTAAAATATGAAAAATCAATAAACATGGATTCTCGTGTGCTTAAATCATACGACCAAAACTTGATTTTATTTTAGTATATAAGAGAAATTAATTTCTCATTTCCATAAATAAATAAAAGATAATATTAGATAATAGATAATAACGAATGGTAAGTCATCGCGTTGTGTCGGGTTTGTAAATTCTCGATAGATTCGTTAAATATAAGGTGTGTATGGTATGCGAAAAAATTGAAAAACCGGGGACTAGAGAACCGAACCGAGGAGTTTTGGTACGGTCCATGGTCCTTAATACATAATTTTCGGTACTCGGTACGGGACAGACCGAACCCGAAAAAACGGAAAACGGATCGGACCGTAATATTTAAATTATGTAGATATATTTTTTCTCAATTTATCATGCTTCTTTTAATACAAATTCCAGTAACATGCTTTATTTAAGTAAAAACCTCATATTTCTGAAGTATAAATCATAGAACTTGTAAGCATAGCCCAACGGTTTACCCAGATGTACTTTATGTCATGGGATAGGGAGAGGTCATGGGTTCGATCCCTAGGGATGACATGATTTTCTTTAAAAACAATTGAACACCAATAAAGGTGGTATATATTGACCCTATAGGGAGGTTTTATCGGATTCGTTCACGGACCTCTACTCAGGAACACTGCCCGAATGGATGTGTTCTCGGGTACCGTCGATCGGGTTCGGGTTTCTGCACGAACGTGTGTGATACGTACAAATGATGAGGGTCGTTAAAATAAATGATCTACTGATGTAAAAAATAACGCCGTTAAAAAGACATCATATTTGGTTATTTAATGTTTTTTAGTTATTATGATTATAGTTTATAGTTTATTTATAACTTATAAATCGGTGTAAATTAGGATTAATCTAGAATTAACGTAATAAGCTACATTTTTTGTTTTATATCTACTCTTATTAACCGTCAAAATCTCTCTTTATACTTAAAGCAAACACACAAGTAAGTAACAATTCCATTCAACTTTCAATCCTAGCCATCCAAATTGTTCAACTCCACCAATCTTAACCATACAATTAGTATATATCGATTAGTCACGTGATTATTGATTTAATTATTTACTAACTGACCAAACTACCCTTCCGGAAAAAAACGTACGGGGTTTAGCCCTAAAATTAGGGATCGATCCATCTCAAATTCATTTGCAAGCTACACAGTCTTCTTCAACCCTTCAAAACTCTCTCATCTCAAATCAGTAACACTCAGCTAATCAACCAAAAAACCCTAAATCGATTCTTCATCCAATCCTCCATCCATCGCCAAACAAATCGATTCTTCAGTCATCTATATGGAATTCGCACAAGGTAATCAGATTTTGATCAATCTGTTCAATTTGAATTTAGATTAGTTTTGATGAATCCGTTTATTGATTTGATTTTAATCCAATCGATATAGATGATTTGATTATTCAGATCATATGCATCGACGATGTAATTATTCTGATCATATTCATCGGCATTAAGCATCCAAGGTAAAATCCATCAGTTTGATAGCGAAAAGATCTAAAGATTTCATCTGTTTATTGCTTTATATATCGATTAGTGCTTTAAACTAATGACATCCTTAATTACGATGTCGCCTTAAATTTTAATTTTTCGTATTGCTTTTCTTCATTAACGTTTTCTTTTCGATTTTTCTGTCAAGATTTTGATTTTAAAGTTTATTTGATTTTTGTTCGTTTGGTTAGTATGGAAAGGAGCATGACTAGGTTTTACTAATTCTAAGAATAAGGTGAAAGTGTTTAATATTTTTCACTTCCAATTTGTTTTGTTGCTTATTTTTTTTAATTCGGATTTCAGTTTCTTCTTATTTGATTTAAATGCAGTTGCAGCAAGTTATAATTATATAGTGATTATGAAAGTGTATGTAAGGTGTTTGATAAAATGTCAAAGAGAAATGGAACAAATAAAGTGATGGTGATGGTGTATGCTTGAAGGAAATACATGATGTTAGTCTTGTGAAAAGAAATCACAGGTTTGTAGACTTGAAATTTATTTTCAGTTCATAAAGATCATTACAAAAGTCATGATGAAATTAATTGTGTTTTGTAAAATTGAATGAAAATTGTATATGAATTTATCTTAAAAAAGTCATCATGAAATTTTTGATTCAATTTTTGAATTATTGATATAGTTGTTAATGATATAGATTACTGATTTGTGTATACTGATTTAGTTGTTATTAATATAGTTGTGTTTGTGTATACTGATATAGTTGTTATTTGTGTAGGGTTCGTATCATGATCAGATTATGTATGTCAAACGACTTGCCCATTGCTACAGGTATGACACGATAGCCAATATACATGTTCATTCATTCGGAAATCATATACGATAATCTCGATAAAACTATTTATCTTTTATATGGTATTGTCAATTTACATTCACATACGTTAATCATGATCAGATTGTGTTTGTGTTGAGGCACAGATATAGATTGTTGCTTTTGTTTGTAAATTACTAAAAATTAGGTATTCTAAAGTTTTAAAGTTTAGTAACTTTGTATTTGAATGACTTTTTGCAGGTTTGCAGAAGCTCATCCGGGACACTTCGTATGCTTTAGTTTCAACAATCCTTTGTCTATGTAGTTAAAATCAATTCTGACAAGTTTGATATATACATAAAGGTTTGATTGTTATTTAATTTCATTATGTTTTGATTAGGGATTTTTATAAAGTTTCTTAGTATTTATGTATTTTGTGTTATTTAATCTGTATGTGTTTAATCGATTGAATATTATGAATATCACACTTAACATCTTTCTATCCAATTATTATATTTTACAGATCATTCAAGAACTCAAACAATCAATTGACGGCGGACTCATTATGGTTTCGGATTAGTAGCACATGCAACTCAGAATAATTGGTTTTATACTTTAGGATTCATTGTAAGTAATTTTCAATACCTACCTGAAATTAAGGTTTATGAAAGATGTTAAAACAATAACTTTTTTTGTTCATTTATATTCTTAAGAGTATACAGATTAGGTGATCATGTTTATCGGCTGATACTTTTTCGTTATTTTATATAATTTCTTTTTGTTTTCAGATCTGCTACATTCAATCTGTTTTTATGGACAAAGGTGTGTTCATGAACTTCTTGATTTTTTTTTTATTATCTTTTTATCAATAAATTAATTGATCTGAATATATGGATAAGTACAAACATTTCTAACGGAGCCATTCATGAAATGCATAGGCTAATATGATCAGTTTGTCTTAGTTTGAAAGGTATAGTTAGAATTATTATGTTATTATTAATTGTTGTGTTTTGGTTTAAAAGTGTTAGTTTAATCATAGGTCTGTGGTACACATAATTAAGACCTAAATTAAAATTGAAATTGCAACTCAAAATCAATATGAGTTTTATCGATTAAAGTGTGAAGGCCCCTTTTGTACTCTCAATAGAAAGGTAATAATCTTAGTTTTGTTAGGGTTCATATATAGTGTCTGAACTAACACCATATATGTGTGGATTAAATATTGATTTTTCACCAGAATATAAAGCGAAACGGCCGGATGAATTTTTATTTTGTAATTTCTATGGAAGGCCCTATGGTGATAGTTCATTGTGATGATAAAGGCCTGATATCAAAACTTGGTAAGAATTCATTTGTTTGATGGGAGGCTTCAATTTGTGGACACTATTACAGAAAGTATCCGGATTTGACCATGGCACATCGAGGGGAAATCTAAAGCTATTGTCACAACTTTTCACGTAAGTCCAATCGTGTTATTTCACAATTTGTCCAAAAACTTTGCAATTATAAGTTGTTTTATTTCTGATATAACTTTATTGACCTTTTTTTATCTATTGACTTTAATTGCATTGCGTCCGTATATCACTTTGGATTCTCTTAAGATTACTATACATGTGTCAAACTGGGCAGGTCTTTGATGTTGAATACGTTTTATATGTCATTGTATATAATGTTGTCACATGTTTGTCTTATCTTCATCAGCATTCGACTCTTAATTTGATGAATAATCGTTTTATGGTTTTCCGGGGTTTCAATTGTTGAAGGAAACAAATAAAGGAAAAGCTCTTATATGCAATTAAATAAAGTATAACATCTTTATCTGGTTCTTCATATACTGGAACCTTATGTAAATAAAAGATTCGTATCAGATCATGAAACTAAGTGTGAGCAGAAGAGAAATGTTCATGATCTTGGGCTGGAGACAAGATTATCTACAACCAACTTCAAGCTCATTTACATCATTGAATGCAGACTCTAATCATGATTAGTAGGCAAGAGAATGGTATGCATATTGTTACATGCTACTCCTTAACATTCTTAAACTGGGTATGCATAGTTTATGTTAAATTTTTGTTCCCTTTGAGTAGACTACCCAACAATTAATTATTACAAAATTTAATGGTCAAGAGATTGAGTATACGACCCAACAAAATATGTAATCGTATGTAGATTCTTACATGTATGTAGATTCTTACATGGTACTACTTAACATTCTTAAGCTCTCTATACGACCCAACAATTAATTATTTAATGGTCAAGAGATCGAATAATAAGTCAAACCTATAATTTTTTAAAGTACTCATATATTTTAATAGTGTGTAACACGATAGCCTTTTTGTAGGAAATAATGAAGTAAAAGCTCTGATATGCAATTAAATCAGGCCAAGGGTCGTACAAGTCTATCTCAATTACATTGTTCTTAAGCAAACAAACTATATAAGTTGTGAATATGTGACTATCAGATTCGAAAATGGTGGTACAAAGGTTCCGGCACGTGTGCAGATAGCCAAATAGTGCACTCTCTACTGATCAGTTGATTTCATTTTCAAGGTAAGTATCTATATGATTTTACTGCGTTTATACTCTGTATGTTTAAATATTTATGCTTTTTTATTATTTATTATATTTATACTATTGTGTATGAGCGAGGCAAATATAGTGGGAAGGCAGCAAAAATGGAGTTTATAATTTTGGAAACTATGTAGAAGCTTTTGCGCATTATTACGGGTTTGCCTTATCATGTAGCATTGAATCATACTTCATTGAGTCATGCCGGTCTTGCGCCAGGTTGAAGGCGTAAGCACTTTCCGTCACAAATGAGTTTTAAAATGGTTAGTTTCTTGTGTGGCTTAAAACAGATCATGTTGAAATTATGAAAACAATTTTTGGTCTTTTATTGTAACTTTTCTTATAAGGGCTAATTCTGAAAACTGTTGAAAGATAAATAATTAGAGTATAACTCAACAAAGAGTTATGAAACCACTATATAACCCATTCAATTGCCACAGACTATTGAATATGACATGTTAGATCATTATCATGAGATGAACCAATATATTTTGACAAATGAACCATCTCTTAATTCATTGTTCTTTTGCAGACTTTACTACATGGGTCCTTATGACGTAAGTTTAAAAAATTGGCCACGAAGTAGGTAAATTGTGTCAAAAACTTGACTGACCTGACCATTCTTTTCTTTTTTATATTTTTCTATATAGCGTTTTGCATTTTCCTTAAGTGTTGATACTTAAGTATTAACGTCACATCATTGAGCACAATCATGGTTTAGCCTTCTAGCAGTTGGAATCACCCGGAGTCGATGTCTACTGATGGGTATACTATACATTTTACTTGAATGACAAAAACTTTGTATTTTATAATAGGGTTAAAGCCACAAATTGGCTATATACTTTCTCAAATGTCCCTATGTCGCCCATATACCAATTGGCGTCCCACTGTCGTCTACAAACTTTCAAAAAATGTACCGATGTCGCCCACTATTCTTTTTTACGTGTAACGAAAATAATTGATGGTGTGGCTTCTAAGTAGTCATTACACGTCGATGATACATCAAAACAGAAGCTAAAAGTATATGGGAGACATCGGACACAACTGAAAGTATATTGGCGACATCGGGACATATAAAATGAAAAAAAGGTTAAATAATTAACTTTACCGGTTCAGCAGGTAACCGGTAACGAAATGTTGGCATTGGTACATTTTTAAAAGTTTGTAGACGACAGTGGGATGCAAATGGGTATCTGGGCGACATCGGAACATTCGAGAAAGTATATATAGCCAATTTGTGGCTTTAACCCTTAATAATAATAAACAGATAATTTTTTCTAGTGATTTCTTTACTTATTAACATAATAACCAATCGAAAAGGGGTCGGATTGCCATTTTTTGTTTTATTTAGGTGTTGAGAAATTTCCGTTTTGCTCTAATAAGTTACTGGAGTGGATTATTACATGTAGTGGGCCATGTGTTCTAATATATGCTTATGATTGTGGATTTAGTGTACAGAAAATAAATTGGTCCAAACACAATCTGATATATCTTTTTCTTTCTCTTCCAAGTATGTTACCTATTTGTATGTTACCTAATATTAGCTATATTTGTTTTTATGTTTCAGGAAGAAATAGGAGGATACAACTATCTTGCAACACAAAAGACAACCTTAAATTCGTTAGTTTACCGGTACTCCTTTTTTGTTAGTTATGGATTTCCTTCAACTACATCTTTTGATCAATTGTTGATATAGATAGTTATAGGTTGTTACTAATGTTGCCTCATATTTGATGGTCATGGATGAAAACTGATTGTTCAAAAGCATGGGATGGGTCCAAGAGGTCCGGCTCTGGTATGTGGTGCTTTACAACTTATCATAGATTTTTAGAATCCTTTAAGTAGGTCAGGCCTTACTCTTTGGGTGTGTTTGGCGCAAGAGCTTATGGGAGCTTATGGGAGCTTGAGCTTATGATTTTAATAAGTTTCAAGTAATAAGCTTTGTTTGGTAGACATAAAAAGTAGAGCTTATGAAAATCATAAGCTCTAGAAAAAGAAGCTACTTTTAGTAGCTTATGAAAAAAAGTAGAGCTTATGAACTGGAAAATAAGCTCCAGCTAGTTTACCAAACACTAGTTTACCAAACACTTATAAAAAATAATAAGCTCCAGCTACCATAAGCTCCAGCTCCAGCTCTAGCCCATAAGCTCCAGCTCCAACTATAAGCTCCAGCTCCAGCTAGTTTCATCCAAACACACCCTTTAAATTACATATTTTCCGAACTGCTTAAAAGTGAAACTTCCATTATATCATAATAATTAATCAACTAAATATTATTTGACTTAGATTAGATGGATAATGGGGACAATCCAGACAAATTTTTGTCGGAACAAGACAATTTGGGTTACATTTTCATTATGACATGTCATCCAGGTTGCATATAAAATTTACTAACCGAAACTCTATAAATGTGTTGGACAATCAATCTCTCTAGATTATTACACCTACATGTCATCTGGGACGCTTCCTATGGAAGATGTGCTTCTTTATAGGTGATATTTCGCTTCCTATAAATGTGTTTTACAATGACTTTGTTTTCTTACCTTCATTTTTCTATCGTCAAATCTTATAATTTTCGTGTTCTAAAAAATGCAGGTACTAAAAACATTAAAAAAAAGGTAAATGCATGAAGTTCGAAGAAAATGTCTAACAAAACCAGCCCTCACATTACTTACTCTTACGCATTCGCATAGAGTAGAAAACCAAACAACATGCATGTTATCTGGACAATAGTTGGAGTGTAGTGAACTTTTGTTGATAAATACTAACATACTGCTGTGAATCTCTTCTTTGTTTCAAGATGAGTCACATTACTTCACTTGCTTGCTGATCTATGACCTTACAACATATGAAAAGTGTTTGACACAAAAGTTTATTGCATATGGATAGCAACCTAACAAATACTATATAAAATTGTATTATTAGGATAGTTCGATATTTGATTTGCAATGAAAAAATCCGCGAATTTCGCGGGTCTTAAGCTAGTGTGAATGTATACCCATATATTAGATACATGAATTTGATAAATTTACAATTATTTTTTGTAGGCACGACTAAGGTGATGTACCTTATAAAATTTGTAAGCGGTCGATGTTATGCTTTAAGTATTGAACTTGGACAAAAAGTGAGATGGTGTTAATTGATGCAAACTTCTAACCAACATATTTGAGGTGAAACTTTTTCTCTTTATGTGCTTCAGTAATGTCTTCTGGTTACATCAAGCAGAGCAAAATTCTCGTGTCTATGGTTGCATGCTAATATACATAGGTATATGAAACTGTAATTTTTTATTATTATTTTATTTTGTAGTGTGAAATACGATTAGCTAAAATTGTGAAAAATGACCGCATAATGGAGCTGCATTTGAGGTAGACTTTTGCTCAACAACTATATAGCAAAGATTCAACCATTCTGATTTGATGCACTGTCAAATTTTTGAATAAATATAACGTATATTTTTTCAATACGTAATACTCATGCTACAATAAACGTGGTCTGATTGTGCAACCACACGAGCCAAACGCCTCAAACAAACTTTTCTATTTGTTTTTATGTTGCATTTCAATGACTACATTTCCTTCTAGATTTTTTATATAATAAATGTGTTTTTGGTTTTCATTATCAATGCTTTTTATATGTCTACAATAACTGTTTAAGTATTTTATACTATGTTCAACTTTTAAAGTTATTTTCAGACATATATGGTTGGTTTTTAAATTTTATGTACATACATTGGATACAGAACAACTAACATAACTACTTACATTAAATACAATAATCATAAACATTATTTCTTTACAAACACTCACATAGCCCCGCGAATTCGCGGGTCCTCCACTAGTTTCATTTAGTGTTAGAGTAATAAGTAGGCATATGGAAAATCCAAAGTACACTCACTGGAAAGCATTAAAAAGAATTCCGAGATACATAAAAGGATCATAGTCTTTCGGTTTGCACTACTCAGACTCAAATGTGTATAAAATGATCGGATATTCGAATAGTGATGGGCATGGAGATGTTGATGACAGAAAAAGCACATCGGACTATGTGTTTTACAAGGGCAATACACCCAAAGAAATAACCCATAGTTACATTATCAACTTGTGAAGCAAAATATGTAGCAGCATCATGGTGTGTTTGTCATGCCATTTGGTTGAGGAACGTTGTTAGTGCATATTTGTTAATCCCTAGTCCGATATTCGTATCTTGTTGTAATTTAGTTATGTTAAGTTAAACTTTGTAATAAATATTGTGACTATTGAATGTTTGTTATCATGCGTGAATGCTTAATCAATAGTTAAGCCCATACAGTCGACCGACGGACAGAGTTGGTATATTCACGAAAGCTCTTCCAGCAGAATTGTTTGAAAATTGCAAGAGAATGCTTGGGATAAGGGATGGTAGGGACTTGAGCTTAAGGGGTGAATTTGATAGTGTTTAAGCTCAAAGTCTATTCAGGATGGCAGCTAAAGTGTGTCGTGCAGTTTATTGTATTCAGTTTCTAGTAGTAGTTTATTAGTAAGTTATGTAGGTCGGGCAGTTTTCCAGATATGTAGGAGTTGTTTTCTGTATTTTTTTTATCAGTTATCGTGTGAATAAAAAGGTGAGATGAGTATTTGAAAAAACTCTTATGTGCTACACAATTACACAACAACAATACAAATATCAAGAGAATCGAAACATAAACACTATCATGTGATAAAACATAATACTTTTCTAGTTGGTATTAGTATATTAGTATATATCTATTACAAAAAAAAAAAAAAACACAATACTTTTTTTTAATAGCAGTTTAGGATCACCCAGGGCGGACTAAACCATACACACGTTCATCTCTCGCAGTTGCATAACCGTCCCTAACTGATGCACAGGAGGAAATCCAACCCAATCCGAGAGCATGGGCAGTAAAACCCCCTCCCACTGCCCCCGCAATGCGATGTGCGGAAGGCACCCCTGGGTGAAATTCAAGGGTTAAGAAGCACCTTGTGTGCAATGCTGCACCCACGAGAGTCGAACTCCTGAACTTTCGTTAAGAGAGGCAGACCACTACCACATGATCTGTTCATAATACTTTTCTAGATAGTATTAGTATATCAATTACAATAATATAAAAAATATACCGCAACTGGTTTTCAAGTAGACTACCTTTTCATGTGCCTCGAATGTTTTATAGACAACAATGTCCATTAAATTTAGTAGCAGTCGTCTTGTGTTATTATCCAACTATTTTAGAAGATGTATAAAACTGAGTTATATTTAATGCCAACAATGGCAATATGGGCGGGTCAACGGTTTTTCCCTTAATATTTTGAAAGTTTCCAGCCTACAATCTAGAAGCTCACCTTCTAGATGTTCAAAGTAGCCTTGCCGCCCACTATCTCTGTTCACACAACACCTTCCTCGTTCACACCATTCCACCGCCACCAAAGTTTTAGTATAAATAGAGGTTGAAACCTCAATTGTAAATCATCCCAAAAATCACTCAGAGAAGTGTAATCACAACCTAGAGAGTGTGTGTGAGTTTGAGAGTTTTTTGTAAGAGTTTTGTAATACTCTGTAAATCTATTTTTGTGAGTAATAGAGTTGTTTTTCTCTCAAATTTGTATCTCCCAACGTCCAGGCGATCCCCTCTTCCTAACAAGTGGTATTAAGAGCATGGTTAGAGACGTTGGTTGAGTTTTTGGGTCTTCTGAAGTTTTCTCAAAATTCAATTTTGAGTGTACCATTGGATTCGTCTCGTCGAACCGAGTCCAACGCAAAAAACGGCGACTTAAACGGAGTTATAACAAGCCCAGAAAACACGGTCAAAGTTTGGTCAACTCGCCGGAATCTTGCCGGAGAAGACGACCGGTGCCGGAATTTTCGCCGGAGAAGACGATCACTGTAGCAATTCACTGTAGCAGCTGGTGGCAATGTAGCAAGTCACTGTAGCAGTTCTGAAATTTTACAATTTGGTCCCTGAAATTTTCAGAATTTCATTTTTGGTCCCTGAAGTTTATAAAAATTATAATTTTGCCCCGTAAGTGGAATTTAAGCCACGAAGTGTCTATTCCACCATTTTCAACCGTTCCGGACGTAACGGTGATCTCTGTTTTCTACAATTCAACCCCGTTTGTGTTGAAAAATTATTTTTAAGGTGATAATGTCCACAGAAGAGTCAACATCATCTTCCGGAGCTATGATTATGCTCACAGCAACAAACTACACGCTGTGGAAACCTCGGATGAAAGATCTCCTCAGCTGTAAGGATTTGTTCGATCCTATTGAATTGAAGGGTATAAACCCTGATTCTGCCAAAGAGAAAGAGTGGAAGAAATCAAACCGAAAAACTATTGGTCAGATCCGTCAATGGATTGATCATAGTGTCTTCCACCATGTTGCACAAGAGACAGACGCATATGCCCTCTGGAAAAAGTTGGAGGACATGTATCAGGCCAAGACTGCTCGGAATAAAGCCCTGCTGATGAGGCGTTTAGTCAACATGAAGCTCAAAAATGGAACTTCAGTTGCCGAGCATACCAGTGAGTTCCAGAGCTTAGTCAACCAGTTATCTTCTGTAGAGATGCCGCTTGGCGATGAAGTTCAGGCGCTACTGCTACTTAGTTCCCTTCCCGATAGTTGGGAAACGCTGGTAGTAACACTCAGCAACTCAGCCCCGAATGGCAAACTTACCATGTCAATGGTCAAGGATGCCCTATTCAGTGAAGAGGCAAGGAGAAAGGACATGGGCACAGATCAGACCCATGCCTTTGTCACAGAGAATCGAGGGAGACAGCGAATGAGTAGCAAAAATAAATGTAGAGGCAGAAGCAAGAGCAGGGGCAGGTCAGCTGATGGCAGAAAATCAACATATAAATGCCATCATTGTGGATTAGAGGGACATATGAAGAAGAACTGCTATAGATTGAAAGAGGAACAAGGTCAAAGCAGTTCACAGCCGAAGAATAAGGGTGGAGAAACATTAGTGACTATCTCTGGTGATGTAGCTTATTGTTCAACCCATGATGAGACATGCCTTCACGTCTCACGAGAAAAAACATAATGGGTGGTAGATACTGCAGCTTCCTACCACGTGACACCAAACAAGGAATACTTCACAACATACAAAGCTGGTGACTTTGGAGTTGTGAAGATGGGAAATTCCAGTTCCGCTGAGATTGTCGGAATTGGAGATGTCAGGATAAAGACAAGTTCCAGGAGCACAATCACTCTGAAGGATGTCCGCCATGTGCCAGATCTTCGGCTGAATTTACTTTCTGGGATAGTTCTCGACAAACAGGGCTATGATAGTCATTTCAGTAAAGGCACATGGAAATTGTCAAGAGGCGCTATGATAGTAGCTCGAGGACACATTTGTGGCACACTGTACAAGACTCATGTGAAGATCTGCACAGACAGTATTAATGTTGCAGAAAAAGAGGCTTCACAAAATTTATGGCACCAGAGACTCGGTCACATGAGTGAGAAAGGGTTGTCTACCCTAATAAAGAAGGAGCTTATCAATGTAGACAAGGACGCTGCACTAGATCCTTGCAATCATTGTCTGTTTGGTAAGCAGCATAGAGTCTCGTTTAATTCCTCTTCAACGAAAAAATTAGAGTTACTCAGTCTGGTACACTCTGATGTTTGCAGTCCCTTGGAGGTTGAATCAATTGGCGGCAATCGATACTTTCTGATGTTTATCGATGATACTTCTCGAAAGGTGTGGGTATATTTCTTACGGACGAAGGACCAGGTGTTCGATTACTTCAAACAGTTCCATGTCATGGTAGAACGTGAGACAGGAAAGAAGTTAAAGTGTCTTCGATCCGACAACGGCGGTGAATACTCTTCCAGGCAGTTCGATGCCTATTGCAGATCATATGGCATCCGACATGAGAAGACGGTCCCACGTACCCCTCAACATAATGGTATAGCAGAAAGAATGAACCGAACAATCATGGAACGTGTTCGGAGCATGCTCAGTATGGCTAAGCTGCCAAAGCCATTCTGGAGAGAAGCAGTCAGAGCCGCTTGTTATTTGATCAACCGATCTCCATCAGTACCACTGAATTTTGAAGTTCCGGAGAAACTTTGGTCTGGAAAGGATCCATCATACTCTCACTTAAGAGTATTTGGATGTTTGGCGTACGCACATGTATCCAAGGAGCTCAGGCAGAAGCTGGATGCAAGGACCACTCCATGCATATTCATAGGCTATGGAAATGAAGAATTTGAATACAGATTATGGGATCCAAAGGAGAAAAAGGTGATCAGAAGTAGGGACGTGGTGTTCCATGAAAGCCAGACAATAGAAGATATTGAAAAGCCCACAATATCTCAGAAGTCAAATGTTGCTGCTCAGGTGCCAGAGGCAACAACGGAATCATTCATGAGAAATGAATTTTCAGTGCAAGAAGAAATGCCAGAAGTAGAAGATAATGAGGGAAATGACGGTGCTGAGCAGTGGGAGCCACAACCCCATCTGCCAGACGTTCCAGTACCATCACAAGGTTAAAATGATGGTGGATCTCCTCAGAATGTTCCAGAAGTTCGTAGATCTGAACGAGGTCGGATTCCATCGAGTAGATATCCAAAATCCAAGTACCTTCTACTTACTGAAGATGGAGAATCGGAGAGTTTTCATGAAGCAGTAACTCATAAGGATAAAGATAAATGGTTGCTCGCAATGCAGGATGAGATGGATTCTCTGCAGAAAAATCAAACTTATGAGATTGTAGAACTTCCACGCGGGAAGAAGGCACTGAAAAACAAATGGGTGTTCAAGCTGAAAAAGGATGGTAGCGGAAAAGTGGTGAAATACAAAGCACGGCTTGTAGTCAAAGGATTCCAACAGAAGAAAGGGATTGATTTTGACGAGATATTTTCACCAGTAGTCAAGATGACTTCAATTAGAGTCATACTTGGATTAGTCGCAAGTATGAACTTGGAGCTTGAACAGATGGATGTAAAGACAGCTTTTCTTCATGGAGATTTACATGAAGAAATTTACATGGAGCAGCCTGAAGGTTTTGAGGTTTCAGGAGATAACCTCGTATGCAAGCTGAAGAAAAGTTTATATGGTTTGAAGCAGGTACCTAGGCAGTGGTACAAGAAGTTTGTCTCGTGCATGGTGAGTCAAGGGTACAAGAAAACTGAAGCAGATGAGTGTGTCTACATTTAGAAGTTTTCTGAAAAAGATTTTGTTGCTCTTTTACTATATGTAGATGATATTTTGATCGTAGGGAAAGACGCAACGAAGATCAACCAGCTGAAGAAAGAACTCTCTAAGTCTTTTGACATGAGAGACTTAGGACAGGCTCAACAGATTTTGGAAATGTAAATAACCCGAGACAGAAAGAATAAAAGGTTATGGCTATCTCAGGAGAAGTATATTGAACGAGTGCTTTCACGTTTCAATATGAACAATGCCAAACCTGTTAGCATTCCATTAGCCAGCCATTTCAAGTTAAGCAAGAGTTCTTGTCCCTCATCCAAGGAAGAGATCGGGGAGATGTCTTCAGTACCATATTCTTCAGCAGTTGGAAGTTTGATGTATGTAATGGTTTGTACAAGGCCCGATATTGCTCACACAGTGGGAACAGTGAGTCGTTTTCTCTCTAACCCTGGGAAAGAGCATTGGGAGGGGGTAAAATGGGAGCTGATCCAATCTTGGAAGGCTATACAGATGCGGATATGGCCGGAGATCCTGATAGTAGGAAATCTACTTCAGGATTCATTTACACTTTTGCAGGAGGAGCTGTTTCATGGCAGTCAAGACTACAGAAGTGTGTTGCATTATCCACAACTGAAGCAGAGTATATTGCTGCCGCAGAAGCTGGAAAAGAAATGTTGTGGTTAAAGCGTTATCTTCAAGAATTTGGAATCAAGCAAAAGGAGTACAGAGTACATTGTGACAGTCAGAGTGCTCTAGATTTGAGCAAGAACTCCATGTACCATTCCCGTACAAAACATATTGATATTCGCTATCATTGGATACGCGAGGTAATTGATCGACAACTGTTGAGACTAGTGAAGATCCATACAAAGGAGAATCCCGCGGATATGTTAACAAAGGTGGTGACTCGAGAGAAGTTGGAGTTATGCAGAGACATAACTGGAATGTTCGTGGAATCGGCTGGAGGGGGAGAATTGAAAGTTTCCAGCCTACAATCTAGAAGATCACCTTCTAGATGTTCAAAGTAGCCTTGCCGCCCACCATCTCCGTTCACACAACACCTTCCTCGTTCACACCATTCCACCGCCACCAAAGTTTTAGTATAAATAGAGGTTGAAACCTCAATTGTAAATCATCCCAAAAATCACTCAGAGAAGTGTAATCACAACCTAGAGAGTGTGTGTGAGTTTGAGAGTTTTTTGTAAGAGTTTTGTAATATTCTGTAAATCTATTCTTGTGAGTAATAGAGTTGTTTTTCTCTCAAATTTGTATCTCCCAACGTCCAGGCGATCCCCTCTTCCTAACATATTTTTGGTAACTCAAATAATATTATTAATGAAATTTGACGACAACCCTACTTTTTGCGAAGATTATTCATAGATGACAGATACACACATATCGATTGACTTACGAAGCTTATAAATAAGTTTTTGTAACAAAAGATAATTAAGGATCATGTAATGACTTATGAATCAATGCGCATGTAATTTGAAATTATGTTTTTTACATTGTCTTATTATATATGTTCATAAATGTTTTCAACCACTTCGATAACTGATGTCATACCTTTTGAAATGGTTCTATGACTATCACGAATCATCATATGAATCCCACAATTTAGGCAAACTGATTATTGCCTAAATCGAGTTATGGGATAAAATTGTCATTCGAGTGGTTTTATGTTTCATGTCATGGTTTAATTAAATAAATATTGACTTTTTCTTAGAATACAAGTCGAGAAATCAAAATTAATTGTGAAGGATTTTTTTTTTTTTTTTCAATTTTACCATATTGCCTCTATTCATATGAATTTTTTCATGGTAAAAGTAAATTTAGAGAAATGCTTGAACACATTTCTTATAAATAAATGATTACACGTAAATAATAAAATAAAAAACATCAATAAGATATATTTGAATTTTGAATATTTTATGTAATCAACTACCGTTGCTAGAAAACAAAAGGTAACGGACGAGATTGGTATTTGACAACGCTGGAGATTTTGATTTTAGGTTATAATATTTGGGCTACAGCCCACCAGAAAGGGCTTAAACTATTTTTTCTTGCTAATTTAATTACTAGGTTCTAGCCCACCAGAAAGAATCTAAAGTTTGCTTATAAGTAAATCCCTCAAATAGAAGAACTTTACAACCTCCTCCATTTTTTTTACACATACCCACATCTTCTTTCATCTATTTCTTATGTTCTTTCTTTTTTGAGTCGAATGATCTCAATACCTTGTTGCCAGATTCTTTTGAAAACTATTTAATTATTGCATTAACGATTTGAAACTTAAAGATTTGTTTGCGAATGTGAAATAAATCAAGTTTCTTAAATCGAAAATTTTTAAAGATCTAAACCAACTTTTTTCTCATGCAAAGACAACTTTGAAGTTGGCCAGAATAAAATTAAAACTGATGAAACCATGAAGTTGAGTTCATATATCCGCTCGTCAGTCGCTCCTAATAAAACCCAAAATGTTGAATTTGGTGATGATGCTACTAATAAAACCCCAAATATTGAAAGTGAAGCTCTAGCAATTCCGATCAATTCAAATAATTTTTCCGAAGTTGATTCAGCTCTGATGTTGCTTAGGTTTCCAGTAATTGAATATGATGATCGTCAACTTTATTGTGAATTCGTAAACGTGAACAAAACATTTTTGAACTAAAAATATCGGTAATATTTAGATTAAAGAATATATTAGTTTTAACAGTAATATCTTACTGAAATTGTTATCTTAAACATGTTGAAGTTCAATGTGCTGGCTTTGAATCGATGAGGGTTGCTAATGACATGAAGTCAGGTAATTTTTTTTGCTTTTTCAAACATTTATTTTTAATTATTGTCAAATTTGAATTTGATTCGTTCTTTGATTTTAATTTGACTCCAAGGATGGATGCGTCGAAGGAGCTTTTGGATGTGTCTAAACTATATGAGCATTTGGATTTTTCCGAAACTTTGTACAAGTAGGCTAATTTACAGATGTGTTGCAGTTTCGATTTGATCAGAAAAAACAATTCCTCCCTTGTTGATGGAGATGATGATGATGGTCCCGATATTGTTTATCTGATGAAGAAGATGTAGATGTTATTAACAAAAGATTTCTGAGACTCAAATTTGGTAAATTTATTTTTAATAAAATATAATAATAAAATATTAATGTTACCTTGTATTTTTTTTTCTTTTCCAAACAGGTTGCCTTGCAACGTGACTGCTTGGGGAAGATGAAGGTTGAGGTTGTTGTTGCTTAGTTTTTTTTAACATTCTATTCAAATTCTGGTGAAGCTGGTTAAAGTTGCTATTGCTAAGTTTCTTTTAGAAGTTTATTAAAAGTAAAATTCGAGTGAAGCTTATAATGGGGAAGAAAGATAAGAAAAAAATATATTTGTAGTTGAAGTTATACTTATACCCGAATTGAATGCTTTGTATTTGGCATTTAAATATATGTTACGTATAAATGACAAATAGTGCTGAATTTTTCAACATCTAATTCTTAGTTGTTCATCGTTATTGTTGACTTATATAAAGTTATAAATATTATGTAAACCATGCATTCATCGCCTCAATATCAATTATATCTGAATTAAGTTATATCAACAACATTATATATATATATATATATATATATATATATATATATATATATATATATATATATATATAGGGTGAGGATCCATGGAGAACTCATGGTAGTAGAGAACTCATGGAACTCTTGCAGATTCACTAAATCTGCGTGCAGATTCACATATATTTTTTTTTTTTGCAGATTTTTTTTTCTGTTCAGAATTTTTTTTTTTTGCAGATTCAGTCAATCTGCGTGCAGATTGACGATTTTTTCCATTTTTTTTTTTTACAGATCGACTTTTTTTCAGTTTTTTTATGCAGATTGAGTCAATCTGCGTTTTTTTTTTTGCAGTTTTTTTTTTGCAGATCGACTTTTTTCTGTGCAGATTTGACTTTTTTTTGTCCAGATTGAGTCAATCTGCGTGCAGATTGACGTTTTTTTGCAGTTTTTTTTTTTTTTTTTTTTTGCAGATTCACTTTTTTTTCTGTGCAGATTCGCTGTTTTTTTTGCAGTTTTTTTTCTTTCCAGATTGTATTTTTTTTTCCAAGATTGAAGCTCAATCTCCACATAGATTGAAGTTCAATCTATGAGTTCTATGGGTTCTCTACATACTCTAGTTCTCTAGGGATCCTTTCACTATATATATATATATATATATATATATATATATATATATATATATATATATTTTCCTTTATTATTTTTAAGTTGTAACTACCGAGGTGGTAATATATGGTTATTGTTAAAAATAAAGTTGTAATCACCGGGTGGTGGTGGAGTAGTTAAGGGCTTATCTTTTGAAAATGAAGATTATGAGTTTGAATCTCACGAATTTGCATACAGTTTTAAGAAATTCCACTAACTTCATTCTCCACCAATCAGAAATCTTTTCTCTCCAGAATAACCTCTTCTGATTGGTTGAAATACAAAGTGGACACTTGAAATGGGACATCCCAAAATAGAAATTTGGACATTTGTGGCGGGACGAAGGGAGTAATATCTAGTGGCGAAGCTAGGTTTTAAAGATGAGGAGGGCTCACTGTCACATACTTATCTCAATAATCTCCTTGTGCGACACTTAGTCACTACTAAGTCACTCTTACTCGGACCTTCCTACGATTTAGGTAACCAATAGAGAACAAATGAGAGTTTTTTTTACAAGAGAGAATACAAAAAATTTGATGTGTGTTGTACCAAATGAGGTTACACATATTTATACTACTCTTACTACATAATAGATTAATAAGATTAAATGATATGAATGACTAAGATCAAAGTATTAGAAATATTAAATATAAATATAATTCTAGAAAAATCTATAAAGTTTTTATAGTTTTAAATATGAACTAAGGAGAGTTTTAGAATAACTTTCATGAAATTCTTGGATCTTTCGATTATTGGTTAACATATCACAATTGAGCTACAAGCTGAATGGGTTGAGCCACAAGCTTAGTGGGTTGTGACAACAACCAACAGTTAAATACTTATAATAACAATTGTATCTATAAATTGTAACAAAAATATTATATTGAGAACATAAGTAGAAATTATAACCGTTTTAAATAGAATAAATATATGAGCCAAACCAATAAATATATTTTATTAAATATAATCTATAAAAATTAGTTAATTTTGCATACACAGAGACATTTATCATGAACTAATTTGTCGATAATAGTTAAATAGGTATGATAAGTTAACTATTCATATAACCTACAATAAAATACAAAATTTTTGAGAAAAATCTTATATTTTGTGTTAATAGTTGAACGCGTTTATGCTTCTTGTAAATAAAAGAATTGTAGTAATTATATCATCAATTTCTCTTTCGGTATAAAGAATCAAACAAGTATTAAGAGTAACATAAATAACAGTAACCATAAAATGGTAACACTCCATTAATAACAACAATTTTCATTAGGAAAAATACATATTAAATACATTTTTTTTTAAAATAAAAGTATATATGTAAATTTGGTAATTACATGTTTAATAAATTAACTAGTGAAATGACCCGTGAAATAACGGGTTTATTTACACGAAACGATTTAATGACATGTTTTAGGGATTAAGTAAATGTAAATGCTAAAGTCATTTATTTTAATGACCCGTTTGACTAAGAAAGCAAATATATAGAGACATGTATTTTCGCATACATATGTAACGTAATTAATTTCGTAAAAAGAATCCATATTTGAATATTAATAATATAATAATTATAATTATTATATTAAAAGTAAATGATAAAGTTCGCTCAAAGTTGAGTATTTTTATTTTTAGTAATAATAATAATAATAATAATTATTAGTAATAATAAATGCCTTTTAAATTTTTTTAGAAAATTAAAACTACAATTTATGAGAGATTAGTATTTCCTTTTATAAAAGATTTCGTATTATTTTTTTAATTAAATTAATATATAATTATGACATCATCATTATGAAAACTAAAGGGTAATTAGCTTAATGATGACATCATCATTTAGAGTTTTATATGACTATAGATTTTGTAATATATTTGGAAAGTTTGAGTGAAATAAATAAGGCTTAACTCATGCCCTTAGGGCATGAGTTAGCCAAACCAATTGATTATAGTAATAATAAAAAATAAAAAATTATATAAACTAGATAAATTTTGAACTGCGCGTTACAGTCGGTGCGTTTGGATAACTCGGCACACGTTTATAGCAATGTCTATACACAACTTCTTGTATCATTTTTGCTGTCTCCTGGACGTAAGCTTGAAACCGGTACCATCGTCGCTTCTTGGTCCATCCTGCAATAATAAGAGATTTTATTAATATAAGTGTTATGATATATGGTAATAAGATCAAAAGGATGGGCTTTAGTTGTTTTTTTTTTTTTTTTTTTTTTGTTTTTTTTTTTTTCAGTCTTCACCTACAAAAAGGCTTGTATACTATAAACGTACAAAAATTGAGAACATACAGGGCCTGTTTCTTTTTTGCTTAATGGACTTAATTGTCCCAAAAAATTATTCGGTCAGTTTTTGGGTGTGTTTACTTGGGCCTTAATCATACACCATATCCATATGAAGACCTGATTCGGTCACCAAGAAAAGTGCAGTGCTCCAGATATCGACAATATAATTACTTTAAAAACCCTTCTCCTATCTACTCCGTATATCATTATTCATCTTCACCAAATATTTCTCCATCGAATAAAGAGAGGGATGACTTTCTCTACTCTTGAGAGTGTTTCACTCTGGGTGGAGAAATGACTTGTCTTTATTTCTTGGATAGGGGAAGGATTGTCTACATCTCACCTCCCCATACACCACTCATGTGTTATTGAGTTTTGTTGTTGTTGTTGTTGTTGTACCAAAAATTTCTCCATCGGTTCTTTAAAAAAATCAATAAACTCAAGCTTCACCTTCCATTGCACCCTTCCATTATCGAGTAACAAATGTAGTATTTTCGCCTTCTATTCGTCGATTTCTCCTCAGGTGTAGTACTTTACATTTTTTCAATTTTTCAAATCATTATGAACTTACCTTTTGTAACATCTATTATTCATATAGTTTTTAGGGTTTTTTTGATTTTGGGATTTTTTGATTTTGGGGCTTTTTGATTTTTGAGATTATTTTGTTAGAATAAATTCTAGACTTTGACAAAGGATGGAGAAAAGACGTAAATGTATATCCTTTGTGTTGATGATATATTCCATAAAGTAATGGATAATTTTCATAATGTAAATATATCTTTTGTGTTAGGTGGATGTATATGTTTACACAATGTTCAGTTACACGTTTTCCATATGTATATCTTTTGTCTACATATATGATTAAGAAGAGGTTAATTTTTCATTGTATTGATCATAAATTATATACATTTATAGGTGAACTATGAATAATGAAGATGAAATTCTAGTTCTGCTTATAATTAATTGGTATATGAGATGGAGAACTTTATCAAGAGGGATAGAAAGGACAAGAGATCTCACTTCCGCGTTAAGCGAACATATGTATACACAAAAGTTATTAGTTGGATCGAATACACAATGTCATGAGCTAATGCGTGTCTCACGTGATGCATATGTTCTATTATGCAACCATTTTAGACAAAAAACATGATAGTAAACATATAAGTGTCGAGGAAAGATCGCTATGTTTTTGACTGTTCTTGTACAAAATGATCGGTATAGAGCAGCAAAATATAGATTTCAACACTCCTTGCGATCGGTTCATATATGCTTTCATGAAGTTGTACAAGGAATGATGCATTTTGCACGAGAAATGATAGGTCCGACATCCCTTGATGACCCAAATATCTCGGATCGACAAAGATATTTGAGAGAAAAGTTTCCGGTATGTATCATGAACTAGTTTACTTAAAATGTTTGTTTTATGGCTAATTTACGTGATGAAATTGCACAAAGTTTGAATTGAGTATCTTGGATATGAACTGCAGATTATAGTAGCCTATGTAATTGTAATTTTGGAAGTTATCAATGGAGTATTATGATTGTAATTTGCATATGATTTGTCAACTTCAAAGTTACCATTGAAGTCATGACATTGTATTTTTGGATGGTTGTTTTGTAAAGTCACGGTATATTATATAGTGTTTGTATGTAAAAGTCTATACCTACGTTATTATTTTGTGTTTAGTACCATAAGGTTAAATTGGTCATTTGATGTTATTCAGGCCATTCATACAACATAAAAGTAAACAACTATTACCTTTTTCTACTTAATGGATATAGTTACATATTAATCATTATGTCATCTATATCTATATAGAACTTAATGGAGAAAAAAGTAAACAGGATCTTACATAGTTAAAGAACACTTATGTTTAGGCTTCAAACAGTTTTCAATCAAACATAAAAAGACTATATTTGATCTGAACTCCGTGTGTCTTTTTATGTTTGTATGTTTGTATCATTCTTGTATGCTTGATCTGAACTTCATGTAACCAACATCATCATAGAATTATACAATAACAACACTAAAGTTGAATATGCATTACTAAAGCAGTGCATAAAAATTAAAATTTCAAAATGAACATACCTGTAGAATTATATGAGCCAATCGATGGTAAGCCATCATCATCACATAAACCAAGACCAGTCATTCGCTTATATTTCTTTGAACACCATCTCCAATCGAAGATCCATTAACCGTTTTTTTTTCCTTTCTTTTTAGTCAGAAACACAAAAGACCCTTTCAAAATCAATTTTTAAACATTTCTTTTACAATTGACCACCTAATTATTAATCCAAAATGATTAACTTAGGTACCACAGCCATATATAAATCGACATATTTAGCATTTGACTCAAAAGGCTGTAAACATTCATCAAAATGAAACAACAGCTGTGGATTTAAAGAGTATAAGCATCACCTATAGCAAAAGAAGGTCCACGTCCATTCCTTGTTATATCCTTTCATGAACGCTATCAGATTTAATGCCCGATCAGTTTATACCTACAACATTAACAACCCAACAAAGTCGTTAAGAGATTTCATTGCATCCCTCAAGGTCCTATTTTCTTAATGTGGTCCAGAAACAAAAGATTTGCCACAAATTATAACTACCACTATAAAATATTATCATTTGCGCCACAACTGCGCACTTACTTCAATATCTTCAGATGATGCAATAAAAGCACATTCCAGTTAAAATTTTGCACTAAAAAAACTAAAGAAATAGTAGTTTGCCAATTTACAGTATATTGAGTCAGTAACAATTGAAGGTTGCCACCTTTGGCTAACACTATAATATATATAAACTTCAAAATATTCACGTAATTATTGCAAACTCACAAATTAATAAGCCCTTCGGTTTGTCATCGCAACACGATCAAAAGGCCGAGAATTTTTACTTCCGGTTCTAGCAATTCTGTAAATCAAAAGTAGAACAAATTTAATATAGTTAATTAAAAAAAATCATATATTAGGTTACCATACAGGAATTTTGGGTTAGGTTTTCAAGTTTTTTTCAATTTGAAGCACGATTGACTTTGAGACACACCTTTATATTCAAATTTGTTGTCGCTGCTAGCCCAATGTGATGCGACGATGATGACGATGAGAATCGATGAAATATATAGAAAGTAAGCATTAGTGTACAAAGGTTACCTGGAGCATAACTCGATGATGAAGTCTCAACAAACATGTCAAATGTTGTATGCAAAAACGTATAAGATGTAGTCGAGCCGATACCAGTCAGTAAATGATGAAAAGGCATTCTCAGGTTCGGATTGGCTATACTAACGGGTACATCATGCAGAACTGATGCTGGCAAAGAATTAATAGTAGTAGATGTATAATCAAATAAGTTATACTATAAATAAGGCATAAAGAGCCTAAAGACTAAGATAACATTGCATAAAAACAAATGTTTTGTAACTACCTGGAGCATTACTCGATGACAAAGTCTCAACAAACATGTCGGATGTTGTGGGTAAAGACGGATATTAGCTGTACACCTTAACATAATTCTAACAGCCGTTTGCCTTGTAGATACAACATACTGAGCCATCAACGGGGACACTATCATTCTAGGACAAAGTTTTTTGACGTTTTGTAATCGCCAGTAGGCAAATTTAGTCAAATAAAAAATGTTATTATAGATTATATTTAACTCAAGAGGTAGGAAGATTAAAACATAAGACACCCAAAAAACCCATAACTAGTGGCGGTTCTTTGTGTATCCCAAAGGTGGTGTCCGCCCACCCTGGATTTTACGGAACAAAAATTTTTACACTAAAAAAAAAATTTACTAAAAAATAAGGTTTTTTTAGTGTTCGTCCCTGCTGACTATGAAAGATTTAAAATTTTTTTACACTCGCCCCACCTGTATTCCAGTTCAAGTTCCGCCACTGACCATAACATTGACCGACTACAAACCCTACAGCAAATTACCGAAAGCTGGATATGTAAAAGTACACTAAACAACCAATGGTTACAAAATAACCTCTCATTCGAAAATAGCTGATACAACAATCACATACTATGAAAAACCTGTAAACAATGCAACAATGACAATTATAAACTATAGGAACGAAGAAAATTTTCCTTACTGATATTAAGATTTTACAAGATTTTGAAACGGCAAAAGCATGAAAGCAAGGCTACAAAACTCAAAAGATACATAACCAAAACGATTTCGGCAGAAGAAAGAAGATTTCTAACGCAATAACGGTGATGTATATGTAAGCAATAACAAAAGATGAAGAATTTAAGGATGTAAAATAGAAAATGCAACCTGTAACAGCAACGGTTGTATGTAAAGACGAAGAAACAAAGCAGCTGTAAAGATGTAAAGATCCAAAATTGAATACCGACAAATTTTATCAGAACTAATTAGTAGACTAAGAACGTGTATGAGCGAACCTGCGACGTGCTTTACAACCTAACCAGGATCTAACCATTAAAACAGGAAAGATATTCGTAAATATGTGAAGGTAAAAATATATAGCATATAAAAAAATCAAAGTTATTATTGTCTAAAAAATGGAAGAATTTAGGCAAAAACTGATTTTGATCAGCCTAATTGTAGCCGACCCATTTCAAGATGCACCAGATTGTTAACCAATTTTGAACCTCAAATTTAGCCCTTGTCTACATGATGTATGACAAAATCAACTTCCATTAGCATTAGTAGCTGCTATTTAACATGAAGCGATAAATGAAATCAACAATGGAATTTACCTAAGACTGAAGTTACAGTCGTATTAAAAATGAAAAGCAAACTGTTTAGGCTTTAATTGCAATCGTCGATATTCAAATCAATAAATAAAGAGGCAAATAACAACTATATATTAGCTAGGCGCAGATAAAAAAATTGGGGTTGGGACCAAAGAAGATTGAAATATCGTCATGGCTGCAAACACATCCGGTTGCACCAATTATATGCCTTCCAGGTGTTGCCACGCCAAGATACGGTTTAGATATCTAATGTCCTCTACATAATTACAACAATCATCACAACCTTTCTTAATCATATATTACCACCATTGATACAACCACAATCATCATAAGCATCATAAACAACGCAATGAACAATGGAATTAACCTGAGAATAGAGTTATAATCGCAACAAATACTATCCCTATATACCAGAAAGCACGCCAAAATTCAAATCGATCAACAAAGAAGCAAATAGCAACTATAAATTAGCTAGGCTCAGATCAAAAATAGGGTTTTGGGAAAAAGAACATCCAAATTTTGCCATGGCTGCAAACATGCGCGGTTGCATGAATTATATGCCTTCCGGGTGTTGCCCCGCTAACATACGGTTTGGATATCAAGTTAGTATCTTCCAGATATGTAATCTGATAATAACTATGATCATCACAGCTGTAACGACCCTATTTTTTCCGTTATCTTTCACCGTTTATTATTTAGGGACGACATGTCGTCCTCAATAATCTTGCGGGACGACATGTCGTCCCCATAAAGTCGTCCCCAGTGTTCTGTCGCGAAAAGTTTTTCGGGACGACTGATTTTTTTTTAGGGACGATGGTGGGACCCACTTTGACTTTTCAATTGTTAATCTTGTCCATTTTTTGGGGACGACTTTTAGGGACGGCATGTCGTCCCTAAAGAAATAATATTAAAAAAACCATTTTTCCAACGAATTAATAATTATAATATTTTTAATCTAATTGGGACGACTCTTTAGGGACGACATGAAACTGGAATTAGAGACGACATTTAGGGACGACATGTCGTCCCTAAAAGGTACTGTAAGTTTTTTTGCAGTTTTGATTCTGATGTACGTACCATCCGTAAAACGGGTCAATTCAATATAATCTAAACCTGCTGTACAACCATAACATAAACACAACCATAACCATAGTTTACAACCATAAAAAATCCGAGTTTACAAATCCAAAAGTTAACAAATTCGAAATAACAAATCCGAGTTTACAACCATAACATTAAATATTATCCAAGTAGCAAACAAGTCTAACTACATACTTACCCATCATTTTCTTCTTCACCCTCATCATATTCATCTTCATCATCTTCACCGTCATCATCTTCACTGGGGTCAACGTTACCCTCATCATCAATGTCAAACTCAATCGACAATGGACCCCTTTCAGCCACCATTTTACGTAGTCTATTGTTTGTTGTTGGGCCACGACCACCCTTTCGGGAAGGTTGAGCTGCATATTCAAACCAATAAATTACACATTAAATAATAAACAAAATGAATAAATAATATGATCACGAGGTACAAGGTATTAATTATTTAATTTCTTACAAATGTTGTGCCCACGCTCTAGGTTATTATTACGTCGAGGGGGGTCATTGTCCCCGTCCCTATGGTGGCTAGTTGCACCGAGCATCTGCATAAATACAAATAAGTCAATAGAACAACAAATGTATGTGAATGATTTTTTTTCTTTTTTTCTTTTTAACGATCTAAATAAATGCATGAATTTTGAAACATTTAAAAATGCCAATTTCATACAATATTGTGCAAGCCCCACATAAATATTTATTTGCATACAAGTATGATTGCTTTTGCCTTTCATGAACATGTATCTTCAGAACGATGCAATGCATCTTAATTTTATTTTGTTGGTTCAACTTCATCGTTCTAAGATAGCACATGTATAGACACAGTAGCGTTTTTGGTATACATATTCAAAATTATACTTAAGATGATTAATTGAATGTTTATCACTTTCCATAATTCTTATCTAGAAAGAAACAATAATAGCAAAAAGTATTAGTGTCAATAGTGAGATATGTTCTGTTTGAATGGTGAATCACTTATGTTCAATTTATTCTTGTGAGAAAGAAAGTGTTGACCATGTGCTAATTAGTCATAAACATACATACAATTGATTCAAAGTTCATGTATGTATGTTAATGTTTCCCCAAATGGCAAATTTTGAAGCAGAGGACAATACCCACTTTGCATAAAAGGAAATACTACAATTTGAACATCAAATGCAACCTAGTTTAAGTGTTCCAAACCTTCATATACACATAAAACAATAAGCATAAACATAAACATAAACAATAACATTTATACTTATACAACTTTATAACAAAATTCGGATTTAATCAACAAAGCTTAATCAACATGTTCTTGATAATTTCATAACAAAAACTACAACTTTTATAACAAAATTCGGATTTAATCAACAAAAATTTCATAAAATCATCAAACAACAGCAAAATAATAATTAAAGCATGAAAATCATTTACCTAAACATAATCAAATACAACAATCTTCCAAAACACAACCACAATTATTGGATTTAAAGCAACCAAAATACCAAAATTTTAATTTGAAAAATAAATGAAGAACATACCTTTTTAGTGTTTAAAGATGCAAGAAATGGTTGGAATTGGTGTTCTTTGAACCTGAAATCGCAGCAATTAAATTCGGATCTTAACAAACTCAAAACAATAAACTTTAATTTTGAAAGAAAAATATGAAGAACATAATTGTTAGTGATTAAAGATGGAAGAAAAGCTTTAATTTGGTGTTTTTGTACCTGAAATCACTGCAAATCGCCGAAGTTTCGCTATATTTGAGAGAGATGCGGTGTAAAATGAGTAAAGTGGTGGATGGATCTGGTTTTAGCAGGTCAGTTCATTAGGGACGACATACAGGGACGACATGTCGTCCCTGATTAGTGTGGAGGGAAAATTTTGGGTTCCGCCATTTTTTTCACGAATTTTTTGAATTTTTTAACATTTGTTTATTTTTTAACAAGTTTTCGGGACGACATGTCGTCCCCAAAGAAACGGCGCAAAAATTTCTCACTTTTGGAGCTAAAATATTTCTGCTCCAAAAAACAATTAAATAATAATTTTTTTCTTGGGACGACTATTAGGGACGACATGTCGTCCCTAAAAGTTTTGGCGGGAATTTTTTCACTTTTTGGAGCCAGTTTTGACGAAATAAAATAAATAAAAAAGGTAATTTCTTTGGGGACGACATGTCGTCCCTAAATGTCGTCCCAACAAAACTGGTCAAACGTTTCAGAAAAAGCTGGGACATTTTTTGTCGTTTTCCTTTCTTTTGGGGACGACTGGATGTCGTCCCTAAAAGTGTCGTCTCTAATTCATCATTTTCTTGTAGTGACAAGAGATCTCACTTCCGCGTTAAGCGAACATATGTATACACAAAAGTTATTAGTTGGATCGAATACACAATGTCATGAGCTAATGCGTGTCTCACGTGATGCATATGTTCTATTATGCAACCATTTTAGACAAAAAACATGATAGTAAACATATAAGTGTCGAGGAAAGATCGCTATGTTTTTGACTGTTCTTGTACAAAATGATCGGTATAGAGCAGCAAAATATAGATTTCAACACTCCTTGCGATCGGTTCATATATGCTTTCATGAAGTTGTACAAGGAATGATGCATTTTGCACGAGAAATGATAGGTCCGACATCCCTTGATGACCCAAATATCTCGGATCGACAAAGATATTTGAGAGAAAAGTTTCCGGTATGTATCATCAACTAGTTTACTTAAAATGTTTGTTTTATGGCTAATTTACGTGATGAAATTGCACAAAGTTTGAATTGAGTATCTTGGATATGAACTGCAGATTATAGTAGCCTATGTAATTGTAATTTTGGAAGTTATCAATGGAGTATTATGATTGTAATTTGCATATGATTTGTCAACTTCAAAGTTACCATTGAAGTCATGACATTGTATTTTTGGATGGTTGTTTTGTAAAGTCACGGTATATTATATAGTGTTTGTATGTAAAAGTCTATACCTACGTTATTATTTTGTGTTTAGTACCATAAGGTTAAATTGGTCATTTGATGTTATTCAGGCCATTCATACAACATAAAAGTAAACAACTATTACCTTTTTCTACTTAATGGATATAGTTACATATTAATCATTATGTCATCTATATCTATATAGAACTTAATGGAGAAAAAAGTAAACAGGATCTTACATAGTTAAAGAACACTTATGTTTAGGCTTCAAACAGTTTTCAATCAAACATAAAAAGACTATATTTGATCTGAACTCCGTGTGTCTTTTTATGTTTGTATGTTTGTATCATTCTTGTATGCTTGATCTGAACTTCATGTAACCAACATCATCATAGAATTATACAATAACAACACTAAAGTTGAATATGCATTACTAAAGCAGTGCATAAAAATTAAAATTTCAAAATGAACATACCTGTAGAATTATATGAGCCAATCGATGGTAAGCCATCATCATCACATAAACCAAGACCAGTCATTCGCTTATATTTCTTTGAACACCATCTCCAATCGAAGATCCATTAACCGTTTTTTTTTCCTTTCTTTTTAGTCAGAAACACAAAAGACCCTTTCAAAATCAATTTTTAAACATTTCTTTTACAATTGACCACCTAATTATTAATCCAAAATGATTAACTTAGGTACCACAGCCATATATAAATCGACATATTTAGCATTTGACTCAAAAGGCTGTAAACATTCATCAAAATGAAACAACAGCTGTGGATTTAAAGAGTATAAGCATCACCTATAGCAAAAGAAGGTCCACGTCCATTCCTTGTTATATCCTTTCATGAACGCTATCAGATTTAATGCCCGATCAGTTTATACCTACAACATTAACAACCCAACAAAGTCGTTAAGAGATTTCATTGCATCCCTCAAGGTCCTATTTTCTTAATGTGGTCCAGAAACAAAAGATTTGCCACAAATTATAACTACCACTATAAAATATTATCATTTGCGCCACAACTGCGCACTTACTTCAATATCTTCAGATGATGCAATAAAAGCACATTCCAGTTAAAATTTTGCACTAAAAAAACTAAAGAAATAGTAGTTTGCCAATTTACAGTATATTGAGTCAGTAACAATTGAAGGTTGCCACCTTTGGCTAACACTATAATATATATAAACTTCAAAATATTCACGTAATTATTGCAAACTCACAAATTAATAAGCCCTTCGGTTTGTCATCGCAACACGATCAAAAGGCCGAGAATTTTTACTTCCGGTTCTAGCAATTCTGTAAATCAAAAGTAGAACAAATTTAATATAGTTAATTAAAAAAAATCATATATTAGGTTACCATACAGGAATTTTGGGTTAGGTTTTCAAGTTTTTTTCAATTTGAAGCACGATTGACTTTGAGACACACCTTTATATTCAAATTTGTTGTCGCTGCTAGCCCAATGTGATGCGACGATGATGACGATGAGAATCGATGAAATATATAGAAAGTAAGCATTAGTGTACAAAGGTTACCTGGAGCATAACTCGATGATGAAGTCTCAACAAACATGTCAAATGTTGTATGCAAAAACGTATAAGATGTAGTCGAGCCGATACCAGTCAGTAAATGATGAAAAGGCATTCTCAGGTTCGGATTGGCTATACTAACGGGTACATCATGCAGAACTGATGCTGGCAAAGAATTAATAGTAGTAGATGTATAATCAAATAAGTTATACTATAAATAAGGCATAAAGAGCCTAAAGACTAAGATAACATTGCATAAAAACAAATGTTTTGTAACTACCTGGAGCATTACTCGATGACAAAGTCTCAACAAACATGTCGGATGTTGTGGGTAAAGACGGATATTAGCTGTACACCTTAACATAATTCTAACAGCCGTTTGCCTTGTAGATACAACATACTGAGCCATCAACGGGGACACTATCATTCTAGGACAAAGTTTTTTGACGTTTTGTAATCGCCAGTAGGCAAATTTAGTCAAATAAAAAATGTTATTATAGATTATATTTAACTCAAGAGGTAGGAAGATTAAAACATAAGACACCCAAAAAACCCATAACTAGTGGCGGTTCTTTGTGTATCCCAAAGGTGGTGTCCGCCCACCCTGGATTTTACGGAACAAAAATTTTTACACTAAAAAAAAAATTTACTAAAAAATAAGGTTTTTTTAGTGTTCGTCCCTGCTGACTATGAAAGATTTAAAATTTTTTTACACTCGCCCCACCTGTATTCCAGTTCAAGTTCCGCCACTGACCATAACATTGACCGACTACAAACCCTACAGCAAATTACCGAAAGCTGGATATGTAAAAGTACACTAAACAACCAATGGTTACAAAATAACCTCTCATTCGAAAATAGCTGATACAACAATCACATACTATGAAAAACCTGTAAACAATGCAACAATGACAATTATAAACTATAGGAACGAAGAAAATTTTCCTTACTGATATTAAGATTTTACAAGATTTTGAAACGGCAAAAGCATGAAAGCAAGGCTACAAAACTCAAAAGATACATAACCAAAACGATTTCGGCAGAAGAAAGAAGATTTCTAACGCAATAACGGTGATGTATATGTAAGCAATAACAAAAGATGAAGAATTTAAGGATGTAAAATAGAAAATGCAACCTGTAACAGCAACGGTTGTATGTAAAGACGAAGAAACAAAGCAGCTGTAAAGATGTAAAGATCCAAAATTGAATACCGACAAATTTTATCAGAACTAATTAGTAGACTAAGAACGTGTATGAGCGAACCTGCGACGTGCTTTACAACCTAACCAGGATCTAACCATTAAAACAGGAAAGATATTCGTAAATATGTGAAGGTAAAAATATATAGCATATAAAAAAATCAAAGTTATTATTGTCTAAAAAATGGAAGAATTTAGGCAAAAACTGATTTTGATCAGCCTAATTGTAGCCGACCCATTTCAAGATGCACCAGATTGTTAACCAATTTTGAACCTCAAATTTAGCCCTTGTCTACATGATGTATGACAAAATCAACTTCCATTAGCATTAGTAGCTGCTATTTAACATGAAGCGATAAATGAAATCAACAATGGAATTTACCTAAGACTGAAGTTACAGTCGTATTAAAAATGAAAAGCAAACTGTTTAGGCTTTAATTGCAATCGTCGATATTCAAATCAATAAATAAAGAGGCAAATAACAACTATATATTAGCTAGGCGCAGATAAAAAAATTGGGGTTGGGACCAAAGAAGATTGAAATATCGTCATGGCTGCAAACACATCCGGTTGCACCAATTATATGCCTTCCAGGTGTTGCCACGCCAAGATACGGTTTAGATATCTAATGTCCTCTACATAATTACAACAATCATCACAACCTTTCTTAATCATATATTACCACCATTGATACAACCACAATCATCATAAGCATCATAAACAACGCAATGAACAATGGAATTAACCTGAGAATAGAGTTATAATCGCAACAAATACTATCCCTATATACCAGAAAGCACGCCAAAATTCAAATCGATCAACAAAGAAGCAAATAGCAACTATAAATTAGCTAGGCTCAGATCAAAAATAGGGTTTTGGGAAAAAGAACATCCAAATTTTGCCATGGCTGCAAACATGCGCGGTTGCATGAATTATATGCCTTCCGGGTGTTGCCCCGCTAACATACGGTTTGGATATCAAGTTAGTATCTTCCAGATATGTAATCTGATAATAACTATGATCATCACAGCTGTAACGACCCTATTTTTTCCGTTATCTTTCACCGTTTATTATTTAACGGCCGTTAATTGTTATTCGTGTCACGTCATTTCTATGATCTATATTATTATTTTAGTAATAATATATTAATTATTATTGGTTATGTGAACATGTGTATTCATATTTAAAGTTGTACGTTTCTACGTGTCGTGGATTTCTATCCGGCGAATCTTTTCGGTTTTCAAACCAACGGTCAAGTTTTTAAGATTTTTAAGTCCTAATTATTTTAAATATGATATTTTAATGTCATATGTTTATATATAGTGTTTATATATATTTTTCTTCGCGTATTTGTTATATCTCTGAATTTTCAATCCCGTAGTCGTGTTTTCGCGTTTCGGGTTCGTTCGAGCGTTCGGGCCACAAGATAATTATCAATTAGAAAATTTGGGCCATGGGGCCCACCCCTTACCCATAATCGTCCGAACACTCCCAAGGGGAGGGAGTGTTGGCTCACTTACTCCTCATTTTGCAATTTCATTTTATTTTTATCAAACCTAGTTTTCTCCTTTTCTCTCAACATTTTTTCCTCTCTTTTTCTTCTTGTGGCCGTCGCCTACACCATCACTATCATCATCATCCTTTAACAAATTAAAGTTTGGATCATCAAATCAATTACATAAACGCGTTCCTCTCATCATTCTCTACATGTTGATATCTCTTGATTATCGATTAGGGTATAAACCCTAACCCTAGCTTTTCAATTTTTCTTTAATTTTCTGTTTTTGTATATTATTTTGATAGTATGATGCTTATATGTTATTGTATTGTTGATTGTATGCGTAGAAATGCTCGTTAATTCATGTTTTCGGTTTGATTAATTTGGGACAGCAGCTTGTTTGATCATTTCTGTAAACTTCACTCTTATAAAAGTGAAATTAAAGTATCTATATGAGTTCCTCTCATCAAGACATTAATTTTAGACACCGGATTCATGTCATTTCGATTCCCGGAGCCCTAGTTATGATTAAAATGGTGTTTTGTTGGAATTAAATTGTGAAAATGAATTGTTCCAGGTTTGGTCTGACTTTGTGACCACTTTTGGAGTCTTTAGGGTGTACTAGTGTGTTAGGATTGATGATGGGATGAACTTTCATGTTCGGGTCATCGAAATCCGAGCCACGGATCACCCGTTATGACTAAAACATGTTTTTGAACGGATTAAAGCTCCAAGTTATTTAATGGCTGATCATCATGACTTGGTTGCTGTTCTTGGGGTGTTATTGAGTGCACTAATGTGTCGGGTGGGTTGGTTAGGCGGAGATGTATATAAGACTCGCCGAAAACCGACACCCGGGGCTCAAGTTATGACCCGATGAACTTCTAATTAAAACTTATGGTTAATTATTAAAACTTATAATATAAATAATGATGTTCATTATTATTAAATTACTTATGATATAAAAAGTAATTATTATGATTTAAGACTTATGATATATTTATTATATCATTTAATAATTACTTATGATTTAATTAAACTTATGATTAATAATACTTTTATTATTAATGAAAAATACTTATGATAAGTATTAAACTTATGTTATAAGATTATTATTATAAGACTTATAATAAGGATTAATTAATTATTTAATTATTATAAGGCTTAGTTATTATTTAATTATAATTTAATTATTAAATACTTATAGTTTAATAATTATAATTAGAAACTTATGATATGATTAATAATTCATTATTAATTAATAATACTTATGATATGATTAAAATTTATTATTAATTAATAATACTTATATTATGTCTAATATTTAATTAATTAATTAAATACTTATGTTATATTAATTATATCATTTAAACTTATGTTAACTTAATAATTCATTTTAATTTAATTAAACTTATGTTATAACATAATTATACATATTTGACTTTAACTAACATTATAACTTATATTATTATTATAACTTATACTTTAAAAATTAATGTTGACTATGTTTGACCAAGGTTGACTTTTGAGTTGACTTTCGGTTGACTTTGACTTTCATTTGACTTTTGTTGACTTTCTAATTAAGGAAACTTTCCTAAAATAGAAACTTTCCAAAAATAAAAACTTTCCTAAAATAGAAACTTTTCAAAAATAGAAACTTTCCTAAAATAGAAACTTTCCAAAAATGAAAACCTGCTAAAAATAGAAACTTTCTAAAAATAGAAAGTGTGTGTCCGTACGCTGTTTCGATCAAACCGATGCATGTTGATGTTGTTCTATGTCTACTTGCAACATGTACCATAGCTATCATACTAAGACTTGACCTAAGTTAGTTATTTATATCGACCTGCTTTATTTATAGGTCGACGTGGTGATCATTCCTGATCACTTTACTTCGCTTGCTGTTCGCATTTTGTGTGGTTACTTCATTTGCTTTAAGGTGACTTATAGTCCCATTTTTCTATTTTAAATCTTTTGGGATGAGAATACATGCAATTTATTTTATATTTTAGACAAGTGGAAGTTGGTTTAAATTATTCATTGTGAGTCGAACAAAAATATTCCCTAATCTGGTAATTGTAATCACTGGTTTCTACTGGTGAACGCGAATCCTATGGATAGATCTATCAGGTTTGACAACCCCATTTCGAGCTAGTCGCGCTAGCAATTTATAATCGAAATGTTTAGTACTTCGTATTTAGTTGAAGATACACTTGTTCGGTGTATATTATTTATTGTGTTTGGCAAGATAACGATGGTCGTCAAGTGTACTTTGATGGGTCGTTTCAGTTGGTATCAGAGCGTTGGTTGTAGGGAATTAGGCTGCATTGATGTCGTTACCCGAGTCAATATGGTGCATTAGGGAGTCTAGTCTACAACCCGGCCTATAATATATTATTATATGTGATTATTTGTATCGTATTGGTATGTATGTTGTTATCATACATACATCTTTATTATGTTCTGAATTCGGGAGGAACTCCCATTCTGATTTAAACGTATTCTCCGACTCATGCGAGTTTATCTTTTATAAGAACACCTCGGTTAGTGAAACCGAGGGACGTCATTCTTGACTTCTGAAATTCTCGACATTTCTATGTCATCTATTATGGTTATGTATATAACATTTGAGTTATATTACCCGAGATGTCATTCTTGACTTCTAAATGCTCGGCATTTCAATTTCAGCTATTATGTTTAGGTATATAACATTCTTGTTACATTGCGTGCTTTGTGCCGTTGTGCCTATGTGCTTTGGTTTTTGAACCGGAAAACGTCATTCTTGACTTTTAGAGATTCTTGGTACTTCGATGACATTTTTATGTCATCGTTACTCCTATTCGTTACTTATGATGTTTTTGTCTCTTGTGCTATCCTTAGCACATTGTTTAAGAAATTGTTTTAGAGAAATTGTGTGGAAATCCGAGGTTGATCGCGTGTCCTGACCTCATGTAGTGCTATTGGAATGGAACTGTGAATTAGTGAAATATAATGGCGCCAGACCAACGCGATTATATTACGTTAATTCATAAAGAAGTCCCAATATTGTGACATGAGGAATAGAAAGCGAGTCAAAGAAAATTTTTACACTACTCATTCAGAAATTCCGATGTATTACATGGGTAGGGAAAATATTCATTATCTTATTTGTGGATATACGAGAAGCTCGTTTTAACCAAATTATCTATCTCATGCTCTATCCTTTCATAACTCGCTTGTTAGCAACAGATTCGCTCGAGAATAGTTTTGGGCCAAGGACTTATGTCATGATAATAGTCAAAACAACATTTAACTCATTGGTTTTCATGACCTCGTAACATTTGTTGGTCAAATGTCGCACGACGATTCAAGTCATTTACTCGATCTTTCACGATCTTACTTCAACTTGTAACCTCTGAAATACAGATACTCTGTTTATCATCGGGAGTTTTACACATTTGTTTAATTGGGCGGTTCTCACGAGATTCATGGGCGAATTGAAGTAATGAAATATTTTGTCATGTATACAATTTATAAAATCATATATGTACGTATGGATTCAAATGAATAAATTTACCCTTACCTATTTTGGCTAGTATATACTAAATCATACCTTCAAAATTATTTTAAAACCACACATTTATTGAGCTGTTTGACTAAGTCAATTCGCTTTATATAAAATGGTACACGTTGTACCTACTTCTAAATTTACTAAGAACTTTGTACCATTTATGATGTCACATCAAACGTTCAAAGCTTTTTCAAAACTCCTTTGATTGATTTTATCAAATTTTCGCATTACTCTACAGAGTGTTTGAATCACAGTTCTTCTCATCCTCCGTTTAAGGATGAAACTTACCATTAAGTTCATTGATAGAAACTCTTACACCACTTTGGATGCCGGTTTTATAAAATTTGTTGGAAAGTCTTTGCGCTCATAAAATTTTCCCTCTTATGGTTGGACATGGCCGAAACGCGGACCGATAAATCAATTTTCTGGGGTACACTCGGTGGTCACCCCATTGTAGAAAAGGCGATAGGTGGGTTTCTACCCCAACTTTCGTTATAGTGGGTATCATGGATATATATTACACTAGACTATTTGAGGAGTTTCTACTCTCAATAATCGCAGTCAACCGCAACACCCTCGTAAACATCAATCCTAGGATTCAATATAACCCATGATTCGCGTTCTTTTCTGTAGTGACCAGACAAAATCGTCATTGACGGCGTCGTTAACTTAGGTCTCGTTGTGTGGTCGTAGTCCCTAAATGAGACGCGTTTGACCAAAATTATGTCGCATTCATTTGAAACGTATAAGACTTACAAAGTTTAGTTTACCAAACGGATCGACAACAAGTTTTAGTTTACAAAAGTTATGAAGTATAAATGAAATAACTTGCGACACAATTAGTTTAAAATCATGGTTGCTATAAACAGCGTAAGTATGTATGTATGTTTAAGTTTGAATCCAAAAGTGCTATCGCTAGCGTATGCATGTATGCTTGACTCCAAGCAAGTAATCAAAGTGTGCGGAAGCATGTATCAAGTAGCCAAGTATGAACCTGAGAAACATATAGAAAAACTGTCAACGAAAAATATTAGTGAAATCATAGGTGTACTAATAAATGTTATTTTTGAACCACAAGATTTAGTATTTCCATAAAATTGATCATCCAAAAGTTTGCATTCCAAAATAAGTTCGCGAGCACCCAATTATCAAGGCTTAACTTTCCTTCCATAGAACCCATCACAATAGTGTTAGAACATACACTGTTTCTCAAAAATATATTTCATCCGTAGACGGTAGCGAACCGTCTGAAATGAGGGTTTGTCAAACCCGTATGACCACACAATATAAGTTCTTGCTTACACCATGCAAGTGTAACTAATGATAATCGAATTGAGGATTTTTGTTCTAACTCGCTGTGGAATGTTTGTTTCCTTGTGTGACGCCCCGTACAAAATCATCGTGTACGGTACACCAACAACAGGATCATTACAAGGTCAAACACTATATGCTGTTTGAAAATCAGTTTTGCATTCCTGAACAGATAACGTTTTACAAAAGATGAATATGAAACATTAACATGAGTACATGATACTAAGGTCATTACAAAGCTATTGTTTTGAAAAAAATAACATAAGTTGCGAATGCAAAGTAAAAGTTCCATGCTTGAGACATCTCTAAGTAATGCAGCGGAAATCTAACACAGCAAGTCTGTAACAGCAAGTCTATAACAGCCAGTCTAATACCAAGACAGCAAGTCTAACAGCAGAAGCAACATCGTCTAAGCACCTGAGAAATACATGCTTAAAAAGTCAACACGAATGTTGGTAAGCTATAGTTTGTTTGTATTCAGTAATGTAATGTAGGCCACGAGATTTCAGTGCTTCAAACAAGCATTTCAAATCAGTAATTCAAATCAGTATGATAAAGTATATGTATAACCGTGGGCACCCGGTAACTAGACTTAACGTTTATAACCCCCGGAAAGTACACTTGGCAAGTGCGTATGTTCACGAAGTATTAAACACCCGTTAAATGCTAGCGCGACTAGCCCGAGTGGGGATGTCAAACCCTATGGATCCATATCTAAGATTCGCGTTCACCGGTTCAAAAACCAATGACTAAACGTTACCGTGCTAAGGGGAATGTTTATGCCGTTGTATAACCCACACACATATAAATTTTAAGTACTCGTGCCTAACATGTAAAACGTAAAAGGCGCATGTATTCTCAGTCCCAAAATAGTTAAAGTAAAAAGGGATGCTATAACTCACAGTGATAAAAGCGGTAAAGTCGGTAATGAAAGTACGCAAGTAGTAAGTCGGTCCGAAAGGTCGTCAACCTAAATCAAAGGTTACTAGGTCAGTAGGTTGTCTTTATAAATTCTAATAGTGCATAAAATAAGTTTAAGTGTCATCATCATCATCATTCATTATCATAAAAGCTAAGTAAGTTCGACAAGAATAGAGATCGAAACAATAAGATGATTTCGGTCAGCTGCTACGACCTCTACGTAAATCAAAAAGACGCATAGTCAGTGGCTATGGCTCCGTATATGAGTCCCATAACAGATGACCAGTTTTCAGAACCTAACTCGTCTTCGTTTGACCGTGGCGACGGTTTAAGTGCGAGTAGGTCAGAAATTTCAGCACAACGTTAATAGGGTGTAGTGACTCTCGGAGAGCCATAAATCCTTAACCGTAACTCGGATTAAGACAAGGCCTAAACAGAAAATCATCTAATTGAACCGAACTAACTGAAAATCAACTTTCCAGTAGCCCAGGTGGTTTGATCAGATACGAAAATCAGTGGACAAGTGCTCCGGTGGGGTTCTTGGTGCTTGATGCTCATCACGGTTCTCATCCTTGATGCTTGTAGCTTCAAGTGTACAACTCGTTGATGATTTAGCATCACCTTGACTAAGAATTCACCATCAATACACAATATGTTAAGATCAAGTAAGAACACAACTCATTCATGAGTCTTAGATGGATGATGAACCAAGGTTACATCATATCCTTAGTCTTAACACAATTTCAATTCACAATAACAACTAAAGCTACAAACTTTACATCAATTCAACAAGTATAAGCACAATCCAAGTCAAAAGGGGTGATGGAACCCTAAGCTAGAGAGCTTGGATCCATTTCACACAAGTTACAAGGTTGCAAAGCTAGAAAGCTTGAACCTTTAAGTGTTCTTGAAGATCTTGAAGCATAAAGCTTGGATCTTGAAGATACATGAAGATTACAAACAAAAGTTTGAATCTTTTTCATAAAACAACATGATCAAAGTAAAAAGAACTTAGATCTAACAAAAGGATATGAAGATTCAAGCTAGAAAGCTTGCATCTTAATTGTTCTTGAAGATCTTGAAGCATAAAGCTTGGATCTTGAAGATGCATGAAGATTACAAATAAAAGTTTGAATCTTTATCACAAAATAACAAGATTAAAGTAAAAGAAAGATGAATCTATAAAGTTGGTGAAGATTCAAAGCTAGAAAGCTTGAATCTTCAATGTTCTTCAAGGAATCATGCTTGAATCAACAAGATGTAACCAAGATCAAAGCTAAATGGAACTTGATCTTCATATAAAGATGATGATGGTACACGAAAATGATAAGGAAAAGAGGAAGAAAAAGAAAACTTACAAGTGATACTAGAAAGGAAAGAAAGAAAGAACAAGTGTGTGTGAAAACCAAAATGAGAGCAAGTGTAAAATGGGAGGTAAATGGCTAGTATTTATAGGCAAAATAAATGACAAGGATTGATGACATGGAAGGCCATTAGGGCCGTGATTTTGAGGGAGGGGGAGGGAGACACCACTTTGCTTTTTGGATAATGGTTGTCTAAAGCATGTACTTATGCTAGAATCCTATGTGACAATACGGATAATCCTTATCCATATGGCTAGTATGACTCACTAATTAATTAATTAATTTATTTATTTATTATTATGGGTCACTAGTAATATTACTTGGGCTAATTAATTGGGTCACTTGTAGTGACCCGAACATTTCCATGTTTATATATATATATATATTAAATGAAATTGTTATTTACATGATTAAGTGTTTCCAACATGTTAAGCAATCAAACTTGTTAAGACTTGATTAATTGAAATAGGTTTCATATAGACAATTGACCACCCAAGTTGACCGGTGATTCACGAACGCTAAAACTTGTAAAAACTATATGATGACATATATATGGTTATATATATAGTTAACATAATATTATGATAAGTAAACATATCATTAAGTATATTAACAATGAACTACATATGTAAAAACAAGACTACTAACTTAATGATTTTGAAACGAGACATATATGTAACGATTATCGTTGTAACGACATTTAATGTATATATATCATATTAAGAGATATTCGTACATCATAATATCATGATAATATAATAATTTAAAATCTCTTTTGATATTATAAACATTGGGTTAACAACATTTAACAAGATCGTTAACCTAAAGGTTTCAAAACAACACTTACATGTAACGACTAACGATGACTTAACGACTCAGTTAAAATGTATATACATGTAGTGTTTTAATATGTATTCATACACTTTTGAAAGACTTCAAGACACTTATCAAAATACTTCTACTTAACAAAAATGCTTACAATTACATCCTCGTTCAGTTTCATCAACAATTCTACTCGTATGCACCCGTATTCGTACTCGTACAATACACAGCTTTTAGATGTATGTACTATTGGTATATACACTCCAATGATCAGCTCTTAGCAGCCCATGTGAGTCACCTAACACATGTGGGAACCATCATTTGGCAACTAGCATGAAATATCTCATAAAATTATAAAAATATGAGTAATCATTCATGACTTATTTACATGAAAACAAAATTACATATCCTTTATATCTAATCCATACACCAACGACCAAAAACACCTACAAACACTTTCATTATTTAATTTTCTTCATCTAATTGATCTCTCTCAAGTTCTATCTTCAAGTTCTAAGTGTTCTTCATAAATTCCAAAAGTTCTAGTTTCATAAAATCAAGAATACTTCCAAGATTGCAAGTTTACTTCCAAGTTTTCTAAATCCATTCCAAGTAATCATCCAAGATCAAGAAACCTTTGTTACTTATAGTAGGTTATCTTTCTAATACAAGGTAATAATCATATTCAAACTTTAATTCAATTTCTATAACTATAACAATCTTATTTCGAGTGGAAATCTTACTTGAAATTGTTTTCGTGTCATGATTCTGCTTCAAGAACTTTCAAGCCATCCAAGGATCCTTTTGTAGTGACCCGAACTTTTCCATTTTTATATATATTAATTGAGATTGATATTTACATGATTAAATGTTTCCAACATGTTAAGCAATCAAACTGGTTAAGACTTGATTAATTGAAATATGTTTCATATAGACAATTGACCACCCAAGTTGACCGGTGATTCACGAACGTTAAAACTTGTAAAAACTATATGATGACGTATATATGGATATATATATAGTTAACATGATACTATGATAAGTAAACATATCATTAAGTATATTAACAATGAACTACATATGTAAAAACAAGACTACTAACTTAATGATTTTTAAACGAGACATATATGTAACGATTATCGTTGTAAAGAAATTTAATGTATATATATCATATTAAGAGATATTCATACATGATAATATCATGATAATATAATAATTTAAAATCTCATTTGATATTATAAACATTGGGTTAACAACATTTAACAAGATCGTTAACCTAAAGGTTTCAAAACAACACTTACATGTAACGACTAACGATGACTTAACGACTCAGTTAAAATGTATATACATGTAGTGTTTTAATATGTATTTATACACTTTTGAAAGACTTCAATACACTTATCAAAATACTTCTACTTAACAAAAATGCTTACAATTACATCCTCGTTCAGTTTCATCAACAATTCTACTCGTATGCACCCGTATTCGTACTCGTACAATACACAACTTTTAGATGTATGTACTATTGGTATATACACTCCAATGATCAGCTCTTAGCAGCCCATGTGAGTCACCTAACACATGTGGGAACCATCATTTGGCAACTAGCATGAAATATCTCATAAAATTACAAAAATATGAGTAATCATTCATGACTTATTTACATGAAAACAAAATTACATATCCTTTATATCTAATCCATACACCAACGACCAAAAACACCTACAAACACTTTCATTCTTCAATTTTCTTCATCTAATTGATCTCTCTCAAGTTCTATCTTCAAGTTCTAAGTGTTCTTCATATATTCTACAAGTTCTAGTTACATAAAATCAAGAATACTTTCAAGTTTGCTAGCTCACTTCCAATCTTGTAAGGTGATCATCCAACCTCAAGAAATCTTTGTTTCTTACAGTAGGTTATCATTCTAATACAAGTTAATAATCATATTCAAACTTTGGTTCAATTTCTATAACTATAACAATCTTATTTCAAGTGATGATCTTACTTGAACTTGTTTTCGTGTCATGATTCTGCTTCAAGAACTTCGAGCCATCCAAGGATCCGTTGAAGCTAGATCCATTTTTCTATTTTCCAGTAGGTTTATCCAAGGAACTTAAGGTAGTAATGATGTTCATAACATCATTCGATTCATACATATAAAGCTATCTTATTCGAAGGTTTAAACTTGTAATCACTAGAACATAGTTTAGTTAATTCTAAACTTGTTCACAAACAAAAGTTAATCCTTCTAACTTGACTTTTAAAATCAACTAAACACATATTCTATATCTATATGATATGCTAACTTAATGATTTAAAACCTGGAAACACGAAAAACACCGTAAAACCGGATTTACACCGTCGTAGTAACTCCGCGGGCTGTTTTGGGTTAGTTAATTAAAAACTATGATAAACTTTGATTTAAAAGTTGTTATTCTGAGAAAATGATTTTTATTATGAACATGAAACTATATCCAAAAATTATGGTTAAACTCAAAGTGGAAGTATGTTTTCTAAAATGGTCATCTAGACGTCGTTCTTTCGACTGAAATGACTACCTTTACAAAAACGACTTGTAACTTATTTTTCTGACTATAAACCTATACTTTTTCTGTTTAGATTCATAAAATAGAGATCAATATGAAACCATAGCAATTTGATTCACTCAAAACGGATTTAAAATGAAGAAGTTATGGGTAAAACAAGATTGGATAATTTTTCTCATTTTAGCTACGTGAAAATTGGTAACAAATCTATTCCAACCATAACTTAATCAACTTGTATTGTATATTATGTAATCTTGAGATACCATAGACACGTATACAATGTTTCGATCTATCATGTCAACACATCTATATATATTTCGGAACAACCATAGACACTCTATATGTGAATGTTGGAGTTAGCTATACAGGGTTGAGGTTGATTCCAAAATATATATAGTTTGAGTTGTGATCAATACTGAGATATGTATACACTGGGTCGTGGATTGATTCAAGATAATATTTATCGATTTATTTCTGTACATCTAACTGTGGACAACTAGTTGTAGGTTACTAACGAGGACAGCTGACTTAATAAACTTAAAACATCAAAATATATTAAAAGTGTTGTAAATATATTTTGAACATACTTTGATATATATGTATATATTGTTATAGGTTCGTGAATCAACCAGTGGCCAAGTCTTACTTCCCGACGAAGTAAAAATCTGTGAAGGTGAGTTATAGTCCCACTTTTAAAATCTAATATTTTTGGGATGAGAATACATGCAGGTTTTATAAATGATTTACAAAATAGACACAAGTACGTGAAACTACATTCTATGGTTGAATTATCGAAATCGAATATGCCCCTTTTTATTAAGTCTGGTAATCTAAGAATTAGGGAACAGACACCCTAATTGACGCGAATCCTAAAGATAGATCTATTGGGCCTAACAAACCCCATCCAAAGTACCGGATGCTTTTGTACTTCGAAATTTATATTATATCCGAAGGGTGTCCCGGAATGATGGGGATATTCTTATATATGCATCTTGTTAATGTCGGTTACCAGGTGTTCACCATATGAATGATTTTTATCTCTATGTATGGGATGTGTATTGAAATATGAAATCTTGTGGTCTATTGTTACGATTTGATATATATATATATATAGGTTAAACCTATAACTCACCAACATTTTTGTTGACGTTTAAAGCATGTTTATTCTCAGGTGAATATTAAGAGCTTCCGCTGTTGCATACTAAAATAAGGACAAGATTTGGAGTCCATGTTTGTATGATCTTGTGTAAAAACTGCATTCAAGAAACTGATTTCGATGTAACATATTTGTATTGTAAACCATTATGTAATGGTCGTGTGTAAACAGGATATTTTAGATTATCATTATTTGATAATCTACGTAAAGCTTTTTAAACCTTTATTTATAAAATAAAGGTTATGGTTTGTTTTAAAAATGAATGCAGTCTTTGAAAAACGTCTCATATAGAGGTCAAAACCTCGCAACGAAATCAATTAACATGGAACGTTTTTAATCAATAAGAACGGGACATTTCAGTTGGTATCCGAGCGTTGGTCTTAGAGAACCAGAATTTTGCATTAGTGTGTCTTATCGAGTTTGTTAGGATGCATTAGTGAGTCTGGACTTCGACCGTGTTTACTTGAAAAATGATTGCTTAACAAATTTTGTTGGAAACTATATATTTTTAACATGTGAATATTATGTGATATATTAATCTCTTAACGCGTTTGATATTATGTGATAGATGTCTACCTCTAGAACAAGTTCCATTAACTCACCTAATAATAATGAAGAGTCAAATGTAAATTGGAATGATTCGTGGACTGATTCACAAGTTCCCGAAGAGGAACCGGAAGAAGAGTCGGAACCGGAAGAAGAATCGGAACCGGAAGAAGAATCGGAACCGGATGAAGAAATAGAACCGGTGGGGGAAATAATAAAACGGTTAAGTAAAAGAGAATCCTCAACCAACCGACTAAGGTTAATTATGGTCAACGGTGTTTCCGCCAATGAAGCAAAATATTGGGAGGATTACCAATTCTCCGATGAATCGGATTCCGACGAGAATTCCGATGATGTTATAGAAATTACCCCAACTGAATTTAAAAAGGCAAAAGAAAATAATAAGGGAAAGGGCATAAAAATAGAGAAATCTAATTCCAACCCCGATGAACTTTATATGTATCGTCAACCCCCGAAGTCCTTAAGTTGTAACAATGACCCGGGAACCTCTAAACCACCAGGTTTTTCTAAACCAATGTGGAAAACGAAGGCTCGTATTAGGGGAACATCATATATCCCTAGAAACTTGGCAAAACGAACCAAAACCGAAGAAGAAGAAACAAGCGAGTCGGAATAAGATAGTTGTATTCGTGTGGTGTAATATATGTAATATAGTGTGCTTATGCTTTATGATATATGTAAAAATTGCTTGTATTAATAAGTATTTTTTTATTATGAATCTAACTCTTGTCTATTTACAGTATAAAAACACAAAATGGATAGACAACCCAATATTTTAAGAGACCTACCTGGAGACATGATTGATGAAATCTTGTCTAGAGTCGGTCAGAATTCTTCGGCACAACTATTTAAGGCGAGATCAGTTTGTAAGACATTCGAAGAACGTTCCAAGAATGCCTTGGTTTATAAAAGGCTTTCGTTCGAAAGATGGGGGATATCACATTGGGAAATCCATAAGTTACGATGTGTTTACTTTGACGCATATATTGCGGGGAACACAAATGCTATTTTACGCAATGGGTTAAGAAATTATTTTGACTCAATATATCCGAATATTGGACTTCGTGATTTAGAAAAAGCGGCTAACATGCAACATAAAGAAGCATGTTATGCTTACGGATTAGTAATGTTCGCTTCTCACCAAAGTGAGAACAAGAACATCGGGCTACAACTATTAAACAAAACGTTCCCACAAGTGACGGAGTCGGTAATTGGGGTAAGAAATGAGGTTTTTAGATTGTTACGGGACTGTTGGACATTACGTAACCCTCGTCCCTTTGACGACGTTACAACACGCTGTCTTATCAACGGCCATAACGGTTATGTTCCACAAGACCAAGGATGGGAAGTAATCCTAGTAAAACCAGAATGCATGACTTATTTCTGGACGTATGAATTACGTGTCTTTATTGCCTTTGCTGAACGACTTGTGTACTAGCTAGAATTATCTTCACAACCATCTTGTATCAAATTTATTGTGTGCTATATTTCATGCGATATGTAAAATAAGCGGTATTGTAAGTTTGTAAAATATTGTGTAAAAGTTTAAACGCGAAATATTATTATAATCAGTTTTTCATATAGAATTGTAGTAGTTGAATTGTATATTAGCTACTAAGTATGAACTTAACGGGTAGGTACTACCCGAATTTAAACTTATAAAACGCTAATATGAAGAAAAATCTTTTATAAATGAGTTCATATTATGCTACGAAATACTATTAACTACTCTTAATATTCTGTATGATTAACTTGTTCCATTTGACTATTTTGAAGGAAATGGCACCGACTACTCGACACACCGTGAATATGAATGAAGAGGAATTTCGTACTTTTCTAGCTTCAAACATAGCCGCAGTACAGGCTGCGCTACATACCAACAATAACCTTGGATCTAGCAGTACAGAAAATGGTGTAGGATGCACCTACAAAGAATTCACTGCCTGCAAACCTTTGGAATTTGATGGAACCGAAGGACCGATCGGATTGAAACTGTGGACCGAGAAGGTCGAATCAGTGTTTGCCATAAGTAAGTGTACTGAAGAGGACAAAGTGAAGTACGCTATGCATACCTTCACAGGTTCTGCGTTAACATGGTGGAATCCCTATCTAGAGCAAGTGGGACAAGACGATGCGTACGCACTACCGTGGTCAGCATTCAAGCACTTGATGAACGAGAAGTACCGTCCCAGAACCTAGGTCAATAAGCTCAAGACAGAACTTAGAGGGTTACGAACCCAAGGATTTGATATTACCACGTACGAAAGACGATTCACAGAATTGTGCCTATTGTGTCCAGGAGCATTCGAAGATGAGGAAGAGAAGATCGACGCGTTTGTGAAAGGATTACCGGAAAGAATCCAAGAAGATATAAGTTCACACGAGCCCGCCTCCATACAACAGGCATGTAGAATGGCTCACAAACTAGTGAACCAGATTGAAGAAAGAATTAAAGAACAGACTGCTGAAGAGGCCAATGTGAAGCAAGTCAAAAGAAAGTGGGAGGAAAACGGTGATAAGAATCACCAATACAACAACAACAGCAATTACAACAATAATCGCAACAATTATCCCAACAATCGCAACATCAATCGCGACTACAACAAACGGCCCAACAACAACAACAACAACAACAACAACAACAGCAACTACAACAATCATCCCAACAACAATAATAACCGCAACAATAACAACAACAATCAGAAGCAGCTATGCCAAAGGTGTGAAAAGTATCACTCGGGATTCTGCACCAAATTTTGCAACAAGTGTAAAAGAAATGGTCATAGCGCGGCGAAGTGTGAGGTCTACGGACCAGGGGTTAATAGAACGAAAGGAACAAATGGTGTCGGAACGAGTAATGGCGGAGCAAGTAGTGTCGGAGCCAGTTATGCCAATGTAGTTTGTTATAAATGTGGAAAACCGGGCCACATTATTAGAAATTGCCCGAACCAGGAGAACACGAATGGACAATGCCGCGGAAGAGTTTTCAATATTAATGCGGCAGAGGCACAGGAAGACCCGGAGCTTGTTACGGGTACGTTTCTTATTGACAATAAATCTGCTTACGTTTTATTTGATTCGGGTGCGGATAGAAGCTATATGAGTAGAGATTTTTGTGCTAAATTAAGTTGTCCGTTGACGCCTTTGGATAGTAAATTTTTACTCGAATTAGCAAATGGTAAATTAATTTCAGCAGATAATATATGTCGGAATCGAGAAATTAAACTGGTTAGCGAAACATTTAAGATTGATTTGATACCAGTAGAGTTAGGGAGTTTTGATGTGATAATTGGTATGGACTGGTTGAAAGAAGTGAAAGCAGAGATCGTTTGTTACAAAAATGCAATTCGCATTATACGAGAAAAAGGAAAACCCTTAATGGTGTACGGAGAAAAGGGCAACACGAAGCTACATCTTATTAGTAATTTGAAGGCACAAAAACTAATAAGAAAAGGTTGCTATGCTGTTCTAGCACACTTCGAGGAAGTACAAACTGAAGAAAAGAGCATCAATGATGTTCCCGTCACAAAAGAATTTCCCGATGTATTTCCGAAAGAATTACCGGGATTACCCCCACATCGATCCGTTGAATTTCAAATAGATCTTGTACCAGGAGCTGCACCAATAGCTCGTGCTCCTTACAGACTCGCACCCAGCGAGATGAAAGAACTGCAAAGCCAATTACAAGAACTTTTAGAGCGTGGTTTCATTCGACCAAGCACATCACCGTGGGGAGCTCCTGTTTTGTTTGTCAAGAAGAAAGATGGTACATTCAGGTTGTGTATCGACTACCGAGAGTTGAACAAACTTACCATCAAGAACCGCTACCCACTACCGAGAATCGACGACTTATTTGATCAACTACAAGGCTCGTCTGTTTATTCAAAGATTGACTTACGTTCCGGGTATCATCAAATGCGGGTGAAAGAAGATGATATTCCAAAGACTGCTTTCAGAACACGTTACGGTCATTACGAGTTTATGGTCATGCCGTTTGGTTTAACTAATGCACCACCTGTGTTCATGGACCTTATGAACCGAGTGTGTGGACCATACCTTGACAAGTTTGTCATTGTTTTCATTGATGACATACTTATTTACTCAAAGAATGACCAAGAACACGGTGAACATTTGAGAAAGGTGTTAGAAGTATTGAGGAAGGAAGAATTGTACGCTAAGTTTTCAAAGTGTGCATTTTGGTTGGAAGAAGTTCAATTCCTCGGTCACATAGTGAACAAAGAAGGTATTAAGGTGGATCCGGCAAAGATAGAAACTGTTGAAAAGTGGGAAACCCCGAAAACTCCGAAACACATACGCCAGTTTTTAGGACTAGCTGGTTACTATAGAAGGTTCATCTAAGACTTTTCCAGAATAGCAAAACCCTTGACTGCATTAACGCATAAAGGGAAGAAATTTGAATGGAATGATGAACAAGAGAAAGCGTTTCAGTTATTGAAGAAAAAGCTAACTACGGCACCTATATTGTCATTGCTTGAAGGGAATGATGATTTTGTGATTTATTGTGACGCATCAAAGCAAGGCCTCGGTTGTGTATTAATGCAACGAATGAAGGTGATTGCTTATGCGTCTAGACAATTGAAGATTCACGAACAAAATTTTACGACGCATGATTTGGAATTAGGCGCGGTTGTTTTTGCATTAAAGACTTGGAGGCACTACTTATATGGGGTCAAAAGTATTATATATACCGACCACAAAAGTCTTCAACACATATTTAATCAGAAACAACTGAATATGAGGCAGCGTAGGTGGATTGAATTATTGAATGATTACGACTTTGAGATTCGTTACCACCCGGGGAAGGCAAATGTGGTAGCCGATGCCTTGAGCAGGAAGGACAGAGAACCCATTCGAGTAAAATCTATGAATATAATGATTCATAATAACCTTACTACTCAAATAAAGGAGGCGCAACAAGGAGTTTTAAAAGAAGGAAATTTAAAGGATGAAATACCCAAAGGATCGGAGCAGCATCTTAATATTCGGGAAGACGGAACCCGGTATAGGTCTGAAAGGATTTGGGTACCAAAATTTGGAGATATGAGAGAAATGGTACTTAGAGAAGCTCATAAAACCAGATACTCAATACATCCTGGAATGGGAAAGATGTACAAGGATCTTAAGAAACATTTTTGGTGGTCGGGTATGAAAGCCGATGTTTCTAAATACGTAGGAGAATGTTTGACGTGTTCTAAGGTCAAAGCTGAGCATCAAAAACCATCAGGTCTACTTCAACAACCCGAAATCCCAGAATGGAAATGGGAAAACATTACCATGGATTTCATCTCTAAATTGCCAAGGACAGCAAGTGGTTTTGATACTATTTGGGTAATAGTTGATCGTCTCACCAAATCAGCACACTTCCTGCCAATAAGAGAAGATGACAAGATGGAGAAGTTAGCACGACTGTATTTGAAAGAAGTCATCTCCAGACATGGAATACCAATCTCTATTATCTCTGATAGGGATGGCAGATTTATTTCAAGATTCTGGCAGACATTACAGCAAGCATTAGGAACTCGTCTAGACATGAGTACTGCCTATCATCCACAAACTGATGGGCAGAGCAAAAGGACGATACAAACACTTGAAGACATGCTACGAGCATGTGTTATTGATTTCGAAAACAGTTGGGATCGACATCTACCGTTAGCAGAATTTTCCTACAACAACAGCTACCATTCAAGCATTGAGATGGCGCCGTTTGAAGCACTTTATGGTAGAAAGTGCAGGTCTCCGATTTTTTGGAGTGAAGTGGGGGATAGATAGATTACGGGTCCGGAGATAATACAAGAAACTACCGAGAAGATCATCCAAATTCAACAACGGTTGAAAACCGCCCAAAGTCGACAAAAGAGCTACGCTGACATTAAAAGAAAAGATATAGAATTTGAAATTGGAGAGATGGTCATGCTTAAAGTTGCACCTTGGAAAGGCGTTGTTCGATTTGGTAAACGAGGGAAATTAAATCCAAGGTATATTGGACCATTCAAGATTATTGATCGTGTCGGACCAGTAGCTTACCGACTTGAGTTACCTCAACAACTCGCAGCTGTACATAACACTTTTCACGTCTCGAATTTGAAGAAATGTTTTGCTAAAGAAGATCTCACTATTCCGTTAGATGAAATCCAAATCAACGAAAAACTTCAATTCATCGAAGAACCCGTCGAAATAATGGATTGTGAGGTTAAAAGACTTAAGCAAAATAAGATACCAATTGTTAAGGTTCGATGGATTACTCGTAGAGGACCCGAGTTCACCTGGGAGTGTGAAGATTAGATGAAGAAGAAATACCCGCATCTATTTCCAGAAGATTCGTCAACACCTTCAACAGCTTAAAATTTCGGGACGAAATTTATTTAACGGGTAGGTACTGTAGTGACCCGAACTTTTCCATGTTTATATATATTAATTGAGATTGATATTTACATGATTAAATGTTTCCAACATGTTAAGCAATCAAACTGGTTAAGACTTGATTAATTGAAATATGTTTCATATAGACAATTGACCACCCAAGTTGACCGGTGATTCACGAACGTTAAAACTTGTAAAAACTATATGATGACATATATATGGATATATATATATTTAACATGATACTATGATAAGTAAACATATCATTAAGTATATTAACAATGAACTACATATGTAAAAACAAGACTACTAACTTAATGATTTTTAAACGAGACATATATGTAACGATTATCGTTGTAAAGACATTTAATGTATATATATCATATTAAGAGATATTCATACATGATAATATCATGATAATATAATAATTTAAAATCTCATTTGATATTATAAACATTGGGTTAACAACATTTAACAAGATCGTTAACCTAAAGGTTTCAAAACAACACTTACATGTAACGACTAACGATGACTTAACGACTCAGTTAAAATGTATATACATGTATTGTTTTAATATGTATTTATACACTTTTGAAAGACTTCAATACACTTATCAAAATACTTCTACTTAACAAAAATGCTTACAATTACATCCTCGTTCAGTTTCATCAACAATTCTACTCGTATGCACCCGTATTCGTACTCGTACAATACACAGCTTTTAGATGTATGTACTATTGGTATATACACTCCAATGATCAGCTCTTAGCAGCCCATGTGAGTCACCTAACACATGTGGGAACCATCATTTGGCAACTAGCATGAAATATCTCATAAAATTACAAAAATATGAGTAATCATTCATGACTTATTTACATGAAAACAAAATTACATATCCTTTATATCTAATCCATACACCAACGACCAAAAACACCTACAAACACTTTCATTCTTCAATTTTCTTCATCTAATTGATCTCTCTCAAGTTCTATCTTCAAGTTCTAAGTGTTCTTCATATATTCTACAAGTTCTAGTTACATAAAATCAAGAATACTTTCAAGTTTGCTAGCTCACTTCCAATCTTGTAAGGTGATCATCCAACCTCAAGAAATCTTTGTTTCTTACAGTAGGTTATAATTCTAATACAAGTTAATAATCATATTCAAACTTTGGTTCAATTTCTATAACTATAACAATCTTATTTCAAGTGATGATCTTACTTGAACTTGTTTTCGTGTCATGATTCTGCTTCAAGAACTTCGAGCCATCCAAGGATCCGTTAAAGCTAGATCCATTTTTCTCTTTTCCAGTAGGTTTATCCAAGGAACTTAAGGTAGTAATGATGTTCATAACATCATTCGATTCATACATATAAAGCTATCTTATTCGAAGGTTTAAACTTGTAATCACTAGAACATAGTTTAGTTAATTCTAAACTTGTTCGCAAACAAAAGTTAATCCTTCTAACTTGACTTTTAAAATCAACTAAACACATGTTCTATATCTATATGATATGCTAACTTAATGATTTAAAACCTGGAAACACGAAAAACACCGTAAAATCAGATTTACACCGTCGTAGTAACACCGCTGGCTGTTTTGGGTTAGTTAATTAAAAACTATGATAAAATTTGATTTAAAAGTTGTTATTCTGAGAAAATGATTTTTATTATGAACATGAAACTATATCCAAAAATTATGGTTAAACTCAAAGTGGAAGTATGTTTTCTAAAATGGTCATCTAGACGTCGTTCTTTCGACTGAAATGACTACCTTTACAAAAACGACTTGTAACTTATTTTTCTGACTATAAACCTATACTTTTTCTGTTTAGATTCATAAAATAGAGATCAATATGAAACCATAGCAATTTGATTCACTCAAAACGGATTTAAAATGAAGAAGTTATGGGTAAAACAAGATTGGATAATTTTTCTCATTTTAGCTACGTAAAAATTGGTAACAAATCTATTCCAACCATAACTTAATCAACTTGTATTGTATATTATGTAATCTTGAGATACCATAGACACGTATACAATGTTTCGACCTATCATGTCGACACATCTATATATATTTCGGAACAACCATAGACACTCTATATGTGAATGTTGGAGTTAGCTATACAAGGTTGAGGTTGATTCCAAAATATATATAGTTTGAGTTGTGATCAATACTGAGATACGTATACACTGGGTCGTGGATTGATTCAAGATAATATTTATCGATTTATTTCTGTACATCTAACTGTGGACAACTAGTTTTAGGTTACTAACGAGGACAGCTGACTTAATAAACTTAAAACATCAAAATATATTAAAAGTGTTGTAAATATATTTTGAACATACTTTGATATATATGTATATATTGTTATAGGTTCGTGAATCAACCAGTGGCTAAGTCTTACTTCCCGACGAAGTAAAAATCTGTAAAGGTGAGTTATAGTCCCACTTTTAAAATCTAATATTTTTGGGATGAGAATACATGCAGGTTTTATAAATGATTTAAAAAATAGACACAAGTACGTGAAACTACATTCTATAGTTGAATTATCGAAATCGAATATGCCCCTTTTTATTAAGTCTGGTAATCTAAGAATTAGGGAACAGACACCTTAATTGACGCGAATCCTAAAGATAGATCTATTGGGACTAACAAACCCCATCCAAAGTACCGGATGCTTTAGTACTTCGAAATTTATATCATATCCGAAGGGTGTCCCGGAATGATGAGGATATTCTTATATATGCATCTTGTTAATGTCGGTTACCAGGTGTTCACCATATGAATGATTTTTATCTCTATGTATGGGATGTGTATTGAAATATGAAATCTTGTGGTCTATTGTTACGATTTGATATATATATATATATATATATATAGGTTAAACCTATAACTCACCAACATTTTTTTTGACGTTTAAAGCATGTTTATTCTCAGGTGAATATTAAGAGCTTCCGCTGTTGCATACTAAAATAAGGACAAGATTTGGAGTCCATATTTGTATGATATTGTGTAAAAACTGCATTCAAGAAACTGATTTCGATGTGACATATTTGTATTGTAAACCATTATGTAATGGTCGTGTGTAAACAGGATATTTTAGATTATCATTATTTGATAATCTACGTAAAGCTTTTTAAACCTTTATTTATGAAATAAAGGTTATGGTTTGTTTTAAAAATGAATGCAGTCTTTGAAAAACGTCTCATATAGAGGTCAAAACCTCGCAACGAAATCAATTAATATGGAACGTTTTTAATCAATAAGAACGGGACATTTCACCTTTGAAGCTAGATCCATTTTTCTCATTTCCAGTAGGTTTATCCAAGGAACTTGAGGTAGTAATGATGTTCATAACATCATTCGATTCATACATATAAAGCTATCTTATTCGAAGGTTTAAACTTGTAATCACTAGAACATAGTTTAGTTAATTCTAAACTTGTTCGCAAATAAAAGTTAATCCTTCTAACTTGACTTTTAAAATCAACTAAACACATGTTCTATATCTATATGATATGCTAACTTAATGATTTAAAACCTGGAAACACGAAAAACACCGTAAAACCGGATTTACGCCGTCGTAGTAACACCGCGGGCTGTTTTGGGTTAGTTAATTAAAAACTATGATAAACTTTGATTTAAAATTTGTTATTCTGGGAAAATGATTTTTATTATGGACATGAAACTATATCCAAAAATCATGGTTAAACTCAAAGTGGAAGTGTGTTTTCTAAAATGGTCATCTAGACGTCGTTCTTTCGACTGAAATGACTACCTTTACAAAAACGACTTGTAACTTATTTTTCCGACTATAAACCTATACTTTTTCTGTTTAGATTCATAAAATAGAGTTCAATATGAAACCATAGCAATTTGATTCACTCAAAACGGATTTAAAATGAAAAAGTTATGGGTAAAACAAGATTGGATAATTTTTCTCATTTTAGCTACGTGAAAATTGGTAACAAATCTATTCCAACCATAACTTAATCAACTTGTATTATATATTATGTAATCTTGAGATACCATAGACACGTATACAATGTTTCGACCTATCATGTCGACACATCTATATATATTTCGGAACAACCATAGACACTCTATATGTGAATGTTGGAGTTAGCTATACAGGGTTGAGGTTGATTCCAAAATATATATAGTTTGAGTTGTGATCAATACTGAGATACGTATACACTGGGTCGTGGATTGATTCAAGACAATATTTATCGATTTATTTCTGTACATCTAACTGTGGACAACTAGTTGTAGGTTACTAACGAGGACAGCTGACTTAATAAACTTAAAACATCAAAATGTATTAAAAGTGTTGTAAATATATTTTGAACATACTTTGATATATATGTATATATTGTTATAGGTTCGTGAATCAACCAGTGGCCAAGTCTTACTTCCCGACGAAGTAAAAATCTGTGAAAGTGAGTTATAGTCCCACTTTTAAAATCTAATATTTTTGGGATGAGAATACATGCAGGTTTTATAAACGATTTACAAAATAGACACAAGTACGTGAAACTTCATTATATGGCTGAATGATCGAAACTGAATATGCCCCTTTTTAGTCTGGTAATCTAAGAATTAGGGAACAGACACCCTAATTGACGCGAATCCTAAAGATAGATCTATTGGGCCTAACAAACTCCATCCAAAGTACCGGATGATTTAGTACTTCGAAATTTATATCATGTCCGAAGGGTGTCCCGGAATGATGGGGATATTCTTATATATGCATCTTGTTAATGTTGGTTACCAGGTGTTCACCATATGAATGATTTTTATCTCTATGTATGGGATGTGTATTGAAATATGAAATCTTGTGGTCTATTGTTACGATTTGATATATATAGGTTAAACCTATAACTCACCAACATTTTTGTTGACGTTTAAAGCATGTTTATTCTCAGGTGAATACTAAGAGCTTCCACTGTTGCATACTAAAATAAGGACAATATTTGGAGTCCATGTTTGTATGATATTGTGTAAAAATTGCATTCAAGAAACTGATTTCGATGTAACATATTTGTATTGTAAACCATTATGTAATGGTCTTGTGTAAACAGGATATTTTAGATTATCATTATTTGATAATCTACGTAAAGCTTTTTAAACCTTTATTTATGAAATAAAGGTTATGGTTTGTTTTAAAAATGAATGCAGTCTTTGAAAAACGTCTCATTTAGAGGTCAAAACCTCGCAACGAAATCAATTAATATGGAACGTTTTTAATCAATAAGAACGGGACATTTCAGTTGGTATCCGAGCGTTGGTCTTAGAGAACCAGAAAATTTGCATTAGTGTGTCTTATCGAGTTTGTTAGGATGCATTAGTGAGTCTGGACTTCGACCGTGTTTTCTTTAAAAATGATTGCTTAACATTTTTGTTAGAAACTATATATTATTAACATGTATATATTATGTGATTTATTAATCTCTTAACATGTTTGATATTGTGTGATAGATGTCTACCTCTAGCACAAATCCCATTGACTCACCTAATAATAACGAAGAGTCGAATATATATTGGACTGATTCACAAGTTCCCGAAGAAGAACCGGAAGAAGAATCAGAACCGGAAGAAGAATCAGAACCGGAAGAGGAGGAACCGGAGGAGGAAATAGAACCGGTGGGGGAAATAATAAAACGGTTAAATAAAAGAAAATCCTCAACCAACCGACCAAGGTTAATTATGGTCAATGGTGTTTCTGCCAAGGAAGCAAAATATTGGGAGGATTACCAATTCTCCGATGAATCGGATTCCGACGAGAATTCCGATGATGTTATAGAAATTACCCCAACTGAATTTAAAAAGGCAAAAGAAAATAATAAGAGAAAGGGCATAAAAATAGAGAAATCTAATTCCAACCCCGATGAACTTTATATGTATCGTCAACCCCCGAAGCCCTTAAGTTGTAACAATGACCCGGGTACCTCTAAACCACCAGGTTTTTTTAAACCGTTGTGGAAAACGACAGCTAGTATTAGGGGAACATCATATATCCCTAGAAACTTGGCAAAACGAACCAAAACCGAAGAAGAAGAAACGAGCGAGTCGGAATAAGATAGTTGTATTCGTGTGGTGTAATATAGTGTGCTTATTGTGATGACCCAGAAATTTCTGACTAAATTTAAACTTAATCTTTGTATGATTAACATTTCCGACATGATGAGCAAAGTTTGTAAAACTGAATCTCAAAAATTTTGAACTATTCAAATATCTTTCGGTTGTTCTCAACGATTCGCGAACAATTATATGTAAATAGATACATATACTATAACTTGAAAATGTAACAAAGTGTTATGTATATGATACTGTGCATTAAACTTATTGGTTTGATTATCTGATTGATATATTTAAATACGGAGTTAAAAGATTATGCCAAACGATTGAATTAAAAAGATATTTACTGAGTCCCTTAAGAATTATAATATTATTACGAGTCTCTGTTGTGAGGTCCACTTTGATTCGAGAAATCGTTCATTTTTAACGGTATCTGGAAAATGGTAAAGTGTTAGATAATGAAAGTTAGAGAAAAGTTAATGGAGAACTAAACTGCATAATATTCAATTGATTTTGTTTCAAACGTGCGAACACGTTTTTCGATATAATAGAATTTGATTATAAAGTGTTTTTATGGATTTTCAGTGATATGAAAATAAAAATAAAAATAAAAATAAAATAAAGATTTCTAATGAGCACCAAAAGACTACAACATTTCATCTCAAGATTGCAAGTTAAAATGATGGAAATCACTAAACCTGCGCACTTCCACGAGAAAAATCATAACTAATTCATACTGACTCGAAAAAGGGTGATTTTGGTGTCCAGACGACCGTAACTCAAAAATCTACAACTTTCAAGAAGACACCATACGTGGATCGCGTACCTATCTACGCGAAACGCGTAATGTTTGTCGACATAAAAAGGTGATGGTGACTTAGGACAGCAAAAGTTGTATATAAAGCGAGCGTACCAGTTTTCTGATTCATTTATCTTCATACGCACATAAATATAGATATATATATTATTATTATTATTATTATTATTATTATTATTATTATTATTATTATTATTATTATTATTATTATTATTATTATTAAGATTAATATTATTATTAATCTCATGAGTATTATTATTTTTAGTATTATACATAAAATACTACGACGAGATTCTGCCCAAATGTTTTTAAAACTGGTTACCGAGTAGGATAGGGCTAAGGAAATTATAGGTTATTGCTTTGGAGGTTATGGGTATGGATCGGGGGTATGCTTGTGAGTCAAATCTAGTGTTTATCATCTCCGTTGTGTCTACGTACTTTCCTACAATATTGAATCTCAATATTGATATGTTGAGATCTACGATTATTTGATAATCCGAGTTTCAGTCACATTATGATGGACAACTTTATGTGCTGCTAAGGTGAGTTTCATATGATCCCTTTTACTCTCTACATTTTTGGGCTGAGAATACATGCAAATGCTTTATTAACTGATTTACAATATTTATATGCGTGAGTTTCATATGATCCCTTTTACTCTCTACATTTTTGGGCTGAGAATACATGCAAATGCTTTATTAACTGATTTACAATATTTATATGCGTGAGTTTCATTTGCTCCCTTTTTAATTGCTTTTGCAATCTATATTTTTGGGCTGAGAATACATGCACTTTATTTTAAATGCAATGGATACAAGTACATACTAAATTCTACACCGAGTTTGAACCGAAAATCCCTTAGCTTTGGTAACTAGTAACTGCCAGTTATAAGAACTGGTGGGCGCGAGTAGTAGTATATGGATCCATAGGGCTTGATATCCCCGTCCGAGCTAGAGCACTAGCCTTTTAACGGACGTATGCTATTTGAGAAGCATACACGTTGGTTTGCGTGTATTATTAAGATGATTATACAAAGGGTACAAATTATATATACGTTAAGTTTAGTTACCAGGGTGCTCAATTTCGTAGAATATTTTGATAAACGTTTCTGGATGAAACAACTGAAAACTTGTGATCCACCTTTATATACAGATTATATGAAACAATAAAACTATGAACTCACCAACCTTTGTGTTGACACTTGTTAGCATGTTTATTCTCAGGTTTTCTAGAAGTCTTCCGCTGTTTGCTTATATGTTGGACAAGCTATGTGCATGGAGTCTTACATGACATATTTTTCAAGGAAACGTTGCATTTACCAAATCATCACCATGTATCTTATTTTGACTGCATTGTCAACGGAAGTATTATTGTAAACTATTATTTATGATGATTGTCTATAAGTAGAAATCATCAGATGTTAAAAACCTTTGATTTAAATATTCATTTATGGTGTGCCTTTTCAAAAGAATGCAATGTTTACAAAACGTATCATATAGAGGTCAAATACCTCGCAATGAAATCGATGAATGACGTGTTCGTCCATATGGATTTGGAACAATCGTCACAGTTGGTATCAGAGCGTTGGTCCTAGCGAACCAGGTCTTGCATGAGTGTGTCTAACTGATAGTTGTTAAGATGCATTAGTAAGTCTGGACTTCGACCGTGTCTGCATGTCAAAAGTTTTGCTTATCATTTCTTGTCAGAAATTACCTGCTTATCATTCCTAGTCTAGACACGTTTTACTGCATTGATTGCATGAATAGTGTATAGACAAAATTCATATCTTAGCGTATCTGTTAATGTAAACTTTTCCTGATATATTTCAAAACTTTCTCCGTGATTTATGGAATTTGGTATTATATATATATATATATATATATATATATATATATATATATATATATATATATATATATATATATATATATATATATATATATATATATATATATATATATATATATATATATATATATATATATATATATATATATATATATGTAAATTATGTATAGAAGAATACCAAACTAAATTCTATAATCTAATTCATATCAAAAATCATCTCCCTAATTATACAAGATTTATCACATATCTAGTTCAAATTCCTTAAACTCCGACAGCTATTCTGATATGGATATTCACCTGAATTCCGAAGACAGTGTAACCGGAATGGATCAACCAATTAGCCATCATCTATTCTGGATGAATTGGGGATGGTTTCGTAGCCTACTTAATTATTGGAGACAAGAAGAAGGCGATCCCTTCCATCCACCACATTGCCCTCTTGGCGAAGAACCTGAAGCACTTACCGGCGAACCTGTTCGTAATACCATTTTCTCTCTCATCTCCAGAATATCTCGTCATGATCATATACTCTCTCAAATTCTGGATCTTATTCATCCGCTCGTCCGAACCGCCAATCATCCCGGTGTAGTAGAAGAAGTCAACGAGCTTCGCGCTCGGGTAGTGGTTTTGGAAAATATGGTGCAAAGGTTACAAGCACCAGCAGCATCACCGGCATCAACAGTACCACCGACAACAACACCAACAGTACCATTACCACCACCAACAACATCCGCATCGCAAACCTCAACTTCACAATCTGTTCTATGAGCATCAACGTCATACGTACCGTAGTTACCAAGAAATACCAGCAACAATAACTGATGAAGTATTAACTCATTTCCCCTGAAGAAATTTTATGTATATTTAATATATATGAATTTTGAAATCAAAATAAATCTTTTCGTACTAAGCTATTACATGTGAATCTTAACTGGTAGGTACTACCCGGTTAGTTCATATTACTAATATGCAATGATGCACATCCTTCCTTAACAACTTAACCATTGTTAACTACAATCTCTGTTTCAACCCAATGAATTCCATTTCATAATAAACCAAGTGTATTAATCAATTACATAATTGATTTTATATTTTTAATTTCGATATACTCGAAACTTTCCAGAAAACATCATCTGTGCCTTGTAAGGTTCAAAAAAAAAAAAAAATTCCAGGAGCACCAACATCCTTCACCGAGGAATATCAGTAAGAATAAATAATGAAGTGTTAATTTCATTAGTGAAAAACTCCGTAAAGATTATGTAATCTTTAATGTTTTAGAGATTAATCATTTCTAAGTCAAGCCGAAAATCAAATGAGCTTAATATGATATTAACTCATTAAATCCGTATTACATCTGAAGAAATATACATATATATATATATATTTTCATAAAGACTGTAATGAAAATTCTTTTGTACAAAATATTACTTGTGAAATCTTTAACGGGTAGGTAAATTCCGAAAAATATATAAGTTCACAATTAATATGTTATACTGTACATTCTTCAACTTTGATTAAAAAAAAATTTATTAACTATGCTCACATCGATATACAATCGTTTTCATACAAATTCAATTACATATTCTGATATTGACGGATCAGAATCCAAGTCAAGATTTAACAAGTGATATCATTCTTAGATCTCTACATCTTTCAAAGCTATATTTTGACTTCAAAAATGTGAAAGATCCTTTAGCATTGTTATTACTAAAAATAATATTGCAATCCCTTTTCAAAGTATTCAGTTTTACCACACTTTCAACCAGTCAACTTCGACTTTTCAGATTAACCTTATTATAACCTTGACATATACGTTCTTGTTACTGGGAAACCTTTCATGTTCCACCACATTAGCAGTAAATTTACCAACAACTTTATTAATCCTTGACCTTTCGAAAAATCCTTATACTCATTGAAACCGTATCATGTACTCATCCACATCTTGTAACGGCAATTGCCATACCAACTATCGGGAATTAGCAATCGGTATTTTGAAATCTTGCAGCACGTCTATGCCAATGGTTATATGTGTACATATAACGTCTACCTCATGGACTTACATACTTCGAATGTGAAGTTTTCGAAAAAAAAAAACCCCAAACTACGAAACTAGTTCTCCGAATTTTGGAAAAATGTTGATGAAGCAGCAAAAACTGTAAATGACCTTAACAGTCAAAAGTTTGATGATAAAGAATAGTATGGTGGTAAAGCTGAGAAAAATAGAAGGTTTGGAACTGGAAAACGGATTGAGAAAACCATGAAGGAGGCTGTGGACAAATCACAAAGACTAAACCTGCCTTCAAAGAATACAAATGATTCAGCATTTGCTGAAGCCATTAATGAATACCTTGCTTCCGAATCTAAACTCTTGCGGACAATATTCTTCATCATCCTCTGATATTAGAAATTCTAAGATATCATCGTATCTTTCACTATAAATATCCTCCATATTTCTGGAGATAATTCCATAATCATTCTTATCAGAAATCAATTTTCTCCTTACGATATCTGTGTTACACCATAAAAGAAACTATTTTAGTTTCTAAATTCTGAAACTTTCAAGTTTAAAATATAAATGTTTTGAAGTAATGTTGGGAATTGAAGCATGAGTTAGTATAATATAATGACACTTGATCAACGTGATTATATTACAGTAAGTCATGCTGAGTTTCTAATGGAACATGATGATTCACAGACTATAACGTCATCATGTGTTATGTTACATGACTCTTGCATTTTACCTAATCTCCAAACAAATCAAGAACATATTTTTAATAGTTCTATCTTTTCCCGTAACTTCTGGTAATTTAACCAATCAAGATCGTGTTATTACAATTTCTTAAAACATTAGTTATGATCATTCGAAACTTCATAGCTACGAATTCTGGACCATTATTCGCTTGACTTGAAGTCGGGAAGGAAAAACGAAAGCATGGAGCTCCTAAATATAAGGGAAAATATAAAGCCTGACAACAACACATATATTACAAACCGTTTATATCAATGCGTATAGCAATATAAAGACACGGGAGAATGAAAAATACTATAACCCCAAGGTAATGGTAGAAGAAAGTAATTTCCTCTGGTGGTAGATGAAAAAGAAGAATGACAGATATGAAAGTTAGGAGTATATCAAGAATCAGAACTGGATGAAGCATTTCACAATCTTTTGAAAGTATGAAATGAGGAAGAAGATGTAGGAGTAGTGAAAATAATGAAACGGAAGAGGTCAATTTATAGCAAAATATCTGACGCAGCAATAGAGGCAGATTACGCATTTAATCAAAGAAAATCCTAATTTTCGCAAATTCCGAAAAATCAAATCTTATTTAAATTATGAAGATTTTCTATTCCTTAAAATCCGAAAATCAATCGTTACTACATCAAGAGATAAGACGCATCTCTATTCTTCATTTCACTTGATTACGATAACTTCTCTCATACGCTTCGAATAATCGAATTGTTTTATCCATATTATTCAATGGTGATAAAACTCTATTTATCAACATGTATATGTTATGAAAACATTTTTATTGTTAGTCATGACGACCTCACTCAAATTTCGGGACGAAATTTCTTTAACGGGTAGGTACTGTGATGACCCGGAAATTTCTGACTAAATTTAAACTTAATCTTTGTATGATTAACATTTCCGACTCGATGAGCAAAGTCTGTAAAACTGAATCTCAAAATTTTTGAACTATTCAAATACCTTTCGATTGTTCTCAACGATTCGCGAACAATTATATGTAAATAGATACATATACTATAACTTGAAAACGTAACAAAGTGTTATGTATATGATACTGTGCATTAAACTTATTGGTTTGATTATCTGATTGATATATTTAAATACGGAGTTAAAAGATTATGCCAAATGATTGAATTAAAAAGATATTTACTGAGTCCCTTAAGAATTATAATATTATTACGAGTCTCTGTTGTGAGGTCCACGTTGATTCGAGAAATCGTTCATTTTTAACGGTATCTGGAAAATGGTAAAGTGTTAGATAATAAAAGTTAGAGAAAAGTTAATGGAGAACTAAACTGCATAATATTCAATTAATTTTGTTTCAAACGTACGAACACGTTTTTCGATATAATGGAATTTGATTATAAAGTGTTTTTATGGATTTTCAGTGATATGAAAATAAAAATAAAAATAAAATAAAGATTTCTAATGAGCACCAAAAGACTACAACATTTCATCTCAAGATTGCAAGTTAAAATGATGGAAATCACTAAACCTGCGAACTTGCACGAGAAAAATCATAACTAATTCATACTGACTCAAAAAAGGGTGATTCTGGTGTCCAGACGACTGTAACTCAAAAATCTACAACTATCAAGAAGACACCATACGCGGATCGCGTACCTATCTACGAGAAACGCGTAATGTTTGTTGACATAAAAAGGTGATGGTGACTTAGGACAGCAAAAGTTGTATATAAAGCGAGCGTACCAGTTTTCTGATTCATTTATCTTCATACGCACATAAATATAGATATATTATTATTATTATCATTATCATTATTATTATTATTATTATTATTATTATTATTATTATTATTATTATTATTATTATTATTATTATTATTATTATTATTATTATTATTATTATTATTATTATTATTATTATTATTATTATTATTATTATTATTATTATTATTAAGATTAATATTATTATTAATCTCATGAGTATTATTATTTTTAGTATTATACATAAAATACTACGACGAGATTCTGCCCAAATGTTTTTAAAACTGGTTACCGAGTAGGATAGGGCTAAGGAAATTATAGGTTATTGCTTTGGAGGTTATGGGTATGGATCGGGGGTATGCTTGTGAGTCAAATCTAGTGTTTATCATCTCCGTTGTGTCTACGTACTTTCCTACAATATTAAATCTCAATATTGATATGTTGAGATCTACGATTATTTGATAATCCGAGTTTCAGTCACATTACGATGAACAACTTTATGTGCTGCTAAGGTGAGTTTCATATGATCCCTTTTACTCTCTACATTTTTGGGCTGAGAATACATGCAAATGCTTTATTAACTGATTTACAATATTTATATGCGTGAGTTTCATATGATCCCTTTTACTCTCTACATTTTTGGGCTGAGAATACATGCAAATGCTTTATTAACTGATTTATAATATTTATATGCGTGAGTTTCATTTGCTCCCTTTTTAATTGCTTTTGCAATCTATATTTTTGGGCTGAGAATACATGCACTTTATTTTAAACGCAATGGATACAAGTACATACTGAATTCTACACCGAGTTTGAACCGAAAATTCCTTAGCTTTGGTAACTAGTAACTGCCAGTTATAAGAACTGGTGGGCACGAGTAGTAGTATATGGATCCATAGGGCTTGATATCCCCGTCCGAGCTAGAGCACTAGCCTTTTAACGGATGTATGCTATTTGAGAAGCGTACACGTTGGTTTGCGTGTATTATTAAGATGATTATACAAAGGGTACAAATTATATATACGTTAAGTTTAGTTACCAGGGTGCTCAATTTCGTAGAATATTTTGATAAACGTTTCTGGATGAAACAACTGAAAACTTGTGATCCACCTTTATATACAGATTATATGAAACAATAAAACTATGAACTCACCAACCTTTGTGTTGACACTTGTTAGCATGTTTATTCTCAGGTTTCCTAGAAGTCTTCCGCTGTTTGCTTATATGTTGGAGAAGCTATGTGCATGGAGTCTTACATGACATATTTTTCAAGGAAACGTTGCATTTACCAAATCATCACCATGTATCTTATTTTGACTGCATTGTCAACGGAAGTATTATTGTAAACTATTATTTATGATGATTGTCTATAAGTAGAAATCATCAGATGTCGAAAACCTTTGATTTAAATATTCATTTATGGTGTGCCTTTTTAAAAGAATGCAGTGTTTACAAAACGTATCATATAGAGGTCAAATACCTCGCAATGAAATCGATGAATGACGTGTTCGTCCATATGGATTTGGAGCGATCGTCACACTTATGCTTTATGATATATGTAAAAATTGCTTGTATTAATAAGTATTTTTTGTATGAATCTAACTCTTGTCTATTTAACAGTATAAAAACACAAAATGGATAGACAACCCAATATTTTAAGAGACCTACCCGGAGACATGATTGATGAAATCTTGTCTAGAGTCGGTCAGAATTCTTCGGCATAACTATTTACGGTGAAATCGGTTTGTAAGACATTCGAAGAACGTTCCAAGAATGCCTTGGTTTATAAGAGACTTTAGTTTGAAAGATGGGGGATATCACATTGGGAAACCCATAAGTTACGATGTGTTTACTTTGACGCATATATTGCGAGGAACCCAAGTGCTATTTTACGCAACGGGTTAAGAAATTATTTTGACTCAATATATCCGAATATAGGACTTCGTGATTTAGAAAAAGCGGCTAACATGCAACATAAAGAAGCATGTTATGCTTACGGGTTAGTAATGTTCGCTTCTCACAAAAGTGAGAACAAGAACATCGGGCTACAACTATTAAACAAAACGTTCCCACAAGTGACGGAGTCGGTAATTGGGGTAAGAAATGAGGTTTTTAGGTTATTACGAGACTGTTGGTCATTACGTAACCCTCGTCCCTTTGACGACGTTACAACACGCTGTCTTATCAACGGCCATAATAGTTATGTTCCACAAGACCAAGGATGGGAAGTAGTCCTAGTAAAACCAGAATGCATGACTTGTTTCTGGACGTATGAATTACGTGTCTTTATTGCCTTTGCTGAACGACTTGTGTACTAGCTAGAATTATCTTCACAACTATCTTGTATCAAAGTTATTGTGTGCTATATTTCATGCTTTATGTAAGATAAGCGGTATTGTAAGTTTGTAAAATATTGTATAAAAGTTTGAATGCGAAATATTATTATAATCAGTTTTTCATATAGAATTGTAGTAGTTGAATTGTATATTAGCTACTAAGTATGAACTTAACGGGTAGGTACTACCCGAATTTAAACTTATAAAATGCTAATATGAAGAAAAAGCTTTTATAAATGAGTTCATATTATGCTACGAAATACTATTAACTACTCTTAATATTCTGTATGATTAACTTGTTCCATTTGACTATTTTGAAGGAAATGGCACCGACTACTCGACACACCGTGAATATGAATGAAGAGGAATTCTGTACTTTTCTAGCTTCAAACATATCCGCAGTACAGGCTGCACTACATACCAACAATAACCTTGGATCTAGCAGTACAGGAAATCGTGTAGGATGCACCTACAAAGAATTCACTGCCTGCAAACCTTTGGAATTTGATGGAACCGAAGGACCGATCGGATTGAAACGGTGGACCGAGAAGGTCCAATCGGTGTTTACCATAAGTAAGTGTACTGAAGAGGACAAAGTGAAGTACGCTACGCATACCTTCACAGGTTCTGCGTTAACATGGTGGAATACCTATCTAGAGCAAGTGGGACAAGATGATGCGTACGCACTACCGTGATCAGCATTCAAGCACTTGATGAACGAGAAGTACCGTCCCAGAACCGAGGTCAATAAGCTCAAGACAGAACTTAGAGGGTTACGAACCCAAGGATTTGATATTACCACATACGAAAGACGATTCACAGAATTGTGCCTATTGTGTCCGGGAGCGTTCGAAGATGAGGAAGAAAAGATCGACGCGTTTGTAAAGGATTACCGGAAAGAATCCAAGAAGATATAAGTTCACACGAGCCCGCCTCCATACAACAGGCATGTAGAATGGCTCACAAACTAGTGAACCAGATTGAGGAAAGAATTAAAGAACAGATGACTGAAGAGGCCAATGTGAAGCAAGTCAAAAGAAAGTGGGAGGAAAACGGTGATAAGAATCACCAATACAACAACAACAGCAATTACAACAATAATCGCAACAACTATCCCAACAATCGCAACATCAATCGCAACTACAACAAACGGCCCAACAACAACAACAACAACAATAACAACAACAACAACAGTAACTACAACAATAATCCCAACAATAATAACAACCGCAACAATAACAACAATCAGAAGCAGCTATGCCAAAGGTGTGAAAAGTATCACTCGGGGTTCTGCACCAAATTTTGCAACAAGTGTAAAAGAAATGGTCATAGAGCGGCGAAGTGTGAGGTCTATGGACCAGGGGTTAACAGAACGAAAGGAACAAATAGTGTCGGAACGAGTAATGGCGGAGCAAGTAGTGTCGGAGCAAGTTATGCCAATGTAGTTTGTTATAAATGTGGAAAACCGAGCCACATTATTAGAAATTGCCCGAACCAGGAGAACACGAATGGACAAGGCCGCGAAAGATTTTTCAATATTAATGCGGCAGAGGCACAAGAAGACCCGAAGCTTGTTACGGGTACATTTCTTATTGACAATAAATCTGCTTACGTTTTATTTGATTCGGGTGCGGATAGAAGCTATATGAGTAGAGATTTTTGTGCTAAATTAAGTTGTCCATTGACGCCGTTGGATAGTAAATTTTTACTCGAATTAGCAAACGGTAAATTAATTTCAGCAGATTATATATGCCGGAATCGAGAAATTAAACTGGGTAGCGAAATATTTAAGATTGATTTGATACCAGTAGAGTTAGGGAGTTTTGATGTAATAGTTGGCATGGACTGGCTGAAGAAGGTGAAAGCAGAGATCGTATGCTATAAAAATGCAATTCGCATTGTACGAGAAGAAGGAGAACCCTTAATGGTGTACGGAGAAAAGGGCAACATGAAGCTACATCTTATTAGTAATTTGAAGGCACAAAAACTAATAAGAAAAGGTTGCTATGCTGTTCTAGCACACGTCGAGAAAGTACAAACTGAAGAAAAGAGCATCAATGATGTTCACATCGCAAAAGAATTTCCCGATGTATTTCTGAAAGAATTACCGGGACTACCTCCACATCGATCTGTTGAATTTCAAATAGATCTTGTACCAGGAGATGCACCAATAGCTCGTGCTCCTTACAGACTCGCACCCAGCGAGATGAAAGAACTGCAAAGCCAACTGCAAGAACTATTAGAACGTGGTTTCATTCGACCAAGCACATCACCATGGGGAGCTCCTGTTTTGTTTGTCAAGAAGAATGATGGTACATTTAGGTTGTGTATTGACTACAGAGAGTTGAACAAACTTACCATCAAAAATCGTTATCCACTGCCGAGAATTGACTACTTATTTGATCAACTACAAGGCTTGTCGGTTTATTCGAAGATCGATTTACGTTCTGGATATCATCAAATGCGAGTAAAGGAGGATGATATTCCAAAAACTGCTTTTAGGACGCGTTATGGTCATTACGAGTTTATGGTTATGCCGTTTGGATTGACTAACGCACCAGCTGTGTTCATGGACCTTATGAACCGAGTGTGTGGGCCATATCTTGACAAGTTTGTCATTGTTTTCATCAATGACATACTTATTTACTCAAAGAATGATCAAGAGCACGAAGAACATTTGAGAAAAGTGCTAGAAGTATTGAGGAAAGAAAAACTGTACGCTAAGTTTTCAAAGTGTGCATTTTGGTTGGAAGAAGTTCAATTCCTCGGTCACATAGTGAACAAAGAAGGTATCCAGGTAGACCCGGCAAAGATCGAAACCGTTGAAAAGTGGGAAACCCCGAAAACTCCGAAACACATACGCCAGTTTTTAGGACTAGCTGGTTACTACAGAAGGTTCATCCAAGACTTTTCCACAATAGCAAAACCCTTGACTGCATTAACGCATAAAGGGAAGAAATTTGAATGGAAGGATGAACAAGAGAAAGCGTTTCAGTTATTGAAGAAAAAGTTAACTACGGCACCTATATTGTCATTTCCTGAAGGGAATGATGATTTTATGATTTATTGTGACGCATCAAAGCAAGGTCTCGGTTGTGTATTAATGCAACGAACGAAGGTGATTGCGTATGCGTCTAGACAATTGAAGATTCACGAACAAAATTATACGACACATGATTTGGAATTAGGCGCAGTTATTTTTGCATTAAAGACTTGGAGGCACTACTTATATGGGGTCAAAAGTATTATATATACCGACCACAAAAGTCTTCAACACATATTTAATCAGAAACAACTGAATATGAGGCAGCGTAGGTGGATTGAATTGTTGAATGATTACGACTTTGAGATTCGTTACCACCCGGGGAAGGCAAATGTGGTAGCCGACGCCTTGAGCAGAAAGGACAGAGAACCCATTCGAGTAAAATCTATGAATATAATGATTCACACTAACCTTACTACTCAAATAAAGGAGGCGCAACAAGGAGTTTTAAAAGAGGGAAATTTAAAGGATGAAATACCCAAAGGATCGGAGAAGCATCTTAATATTCGGGGAGATAGAACCCGGTATAGGGCTGAAAGGATTTAGGTACTAAAATTTGGAGATATGAGAGAAATGGTACTTAGAGAAGCTCATAAAACCAGATATTCAATACATCCTGGAACGGAGAAGATGTACAAGGATCTCAAGAAACATTTTTGGTGGCCGGGTATGAAAGCCGATGTTGCTAAATACGTTGGAGAATGTTTGACGTGTTCTAAGGTCAAAGCTAAGCATCAGAAACCATCGGGTCTACTTCAACAACCCGAAATCCCGGAATGGAAATGGAAAAACATTACCATGGATTTCATCACTAAATTGCCAAGGACTGTAAGTGGTTTTGATACTATTTGGGTAATAGTTGATCGTCTCACCAAATCAGCACACTTCCTGCCAATAAGAGAAGATGACAAGATGGAGAAGTTAGCACGACTGTATTTGAAGGAAGTCGTCTCCAGACATGGAATACCAATCTCTATTATCTTTGATAGGGATGGCAGATTTATTTCAAGATTCTGGCAGACATTACAGCAAGCATTAGGAACTCGTCTAGACATGAGTACTGCCTATCATCCACAAACTGATGGGCAGAGCGAAAGGACGATACAAACGCTTGAAGACATGCTACGAGCATGTGTTATTGATTTTGGAAACAGTTGGGATCGACATCTACCATTAGCAGAATTTTCCTACAACAACAGCTACCATTCAAGCATTGAGATGGCGCCGTTTGAAGCACTTTATGGTAGAAAGTGCAGGTCTCCGATTTGTTGGAGTGAAGTGGGGGATAGACAGATTACGGGTCCGGAGATAATACAAGAAACTACCGAGAAGATCATCCAAATTCAATAACGGTTGAAAACCGCCCAAAGTCGACAAAAGAGCTACGCTGACATTAAAAGAAAAGATAAAGAATTTGAAATTGGAGAGATGGTCATGCTTAAAGTTGCACCTTGGAAAGGCGTTGTTCGATTTGGTAAACGAGGGAAATTAAATCCAAGGTATATTGGACCATTCAAGATTATTGATCGTGTCGGACCAGTAGCTTACCGACTTGAGTTACCTCAACAACTCGCGGCTGTACATAACACTTTCCACGTCTCGAATTTGAAGAAATGTTTTGCTAAAGAAGATCTCACTATTCCATTAGATGAAATCCAAATCAACGAAAAACTTCAATTCATCGAAGAACCCGTCGAAATAATGGATCGTGAGGTTAAAAGACTTAAGCAAAACAAGATACCAATTGTTAAGGTTCATTGGAATGCTCGTAGAGGACCCGAATTCACCTGGGAACAAGAAGATCAGATGAAGAAGAAATACCCGCATTTATTTCCAGAAGATACGTCAACACCTCTAACTGCTTAAAATTTCGGGACGAAATTTATTTAACGGGTAGGTACTGTAGTGACCCGAACTTTTCCATGTTTATATATATATATATATTAAATGAAATTTTTATTTACATGATTAAGTGTTTCCAACATGTTAAGTAATCAAACTTGTTAAGACTTGATTAATTGAAATAGGTTTCATATAGACAAGTGACCACCCAAGTTGACCGGTGATTCACGAACGTTAAAACTTGTAAAAACTATATGATGACATATATATGGTTATATATATAGTTAACATGATATTATGATAAGTAAACATATCATTAAGTATATTAACAATGAACTACATATGTAAAAACAAGACTACTAACTTAATGATTTTGAAACGAGACATATATGTAACGATTATCGTTGTAACGGCATTTAATGTATATATATATCATATTAAGAGATATTCGTACATCATAATATCATGATAATATAATAATTTAAAATCTCTTTTGATATTATAAACATTGGGTTAACAACATTTAACATGATCGTTAACCTAAAGGTTTCAAAACAACACTTACATGTAACGACTAACGATGACTTAACGACTCAGTTAAAATGTATATACATGTAGTGTTTTAATATGTATTCATACACTTTTGAAAGACTTCAAGACACTTATCAAAATACTTCTACTTAACAAAAATGCTTACAATTACATCCTCGTTCAGTTTCATCAACAATTCTACTCGTATGCACCCGTATTCGTACTCGTACAATACACAGCTTTTAGATGTATGTACTATTGGTATATACACTCCAATGATCAACTCTTAGCAGCCTATGTGAGTCACCTAACACATGTGGGAACCATCATTTGGCAACTAGCATGAAATATCTCATAAAATTACAAAAATATGAGTAATCATTCATGACTTATTTACATGAAAACAAAATTACATATCCTTTATATCTAATCCATACACCAACGACCAAAAACACCTATAAACACTTTCATTCTTCAATTTTCTTCATATAATTGATCTCTCTCAAGTTCTATCTTCAAGTTCTAAGTGTTCTTCATAAATTCCAAAAGTTCTAGTTTCATAAAATCAAGAATACTTCCAAGATTGCAAGTTTACTTCCAAGTTTTCTAAATCCATTCCAAGTAATCATCCAAGATCAAGAAACCTTTATTACTTACAGTAGGTTATCTTTCTAATACAAGATAATAATCATATTCAAACTTTAATTCAATTTCTATAACTATAACGATCTTATTTCGAGTGGAAATCTTACTTGAAATTGTTTTCGTGTCATGATTCTGCTTCAAGAACTTTCAAGCCATCCAAAGATCCTTTGAAGCTAGATCCATTTTTCTCATTTCCAGTAGGTTTATCCAAGGAACTTGAGGTAGTAATGATGTTCATAACATCATTCGATTCATACATATAAAGCTATCTTATTCGAAGGTTTAAACTTGTAATCACTAAAACATAGTTTAGTTAATTCTAAACTTTTTCGCAAATAAAAGTTAATCCTTCTAAATTAACTTTTAAAATCAACTAAACACATGTTCTATATCTATATGATATGCTAACTTAATGATTTAAAACCTGGAAACACGAAAAATACCGTAAAACCGGATTTACGCCGTCGTAGTAACACCGCGGGCTGTTTTGGGTTAGTTAATTAAAAACTATGATAAACTTTGATTTAAAAGTTGTTATTATGGGAAAATGATTTTTTTTATGAACATGAAACTATATCCAAAAATCATGGTTAAACTCAAAGTGGAAGTATGTTTTCTAAAATGGTCATCTAGAGGTCGTGCTTTCGACTGAAATGACTACCTTTACAAAAATGACTTGTAACTTATTTTTACGACTATAAACCTATACTTTTTCTGTTTAGATTCATAAAATAGAGTTCAATATGAAACCATAGCAATTTGATTCACTCAAAACGGATTTAAAATGAAGAAGTTATGGGTAAAACAAGATTGGATAACAAATCTATTCCAACCATAACTTAATTAACTTGTATTGTATATTATGTAATTTTGAGATACCAAAGACACGTATACAATGTTTCGACCTATCATGTCGACACATCTATATATATTTCGGAACAACCATAGACACTCTATATGTGAATGTTGGAGTTAGCTATACAGGGTTGAGGTTGATTTCAAAATATATATAGTTTGAGTTGTGATCAATACTGAGATACGTATACACTGGGTCGTGGATTGATTCAAGATAATATTTATCGATTTATTTCTGTACATCTAACTGTGGACAACTAGTTGTAGGTTACTAACGAGGACAGCTGACTTAATAAACTTAAAACATCAAAATGTATTAAAAGTGTTGTAAATATATTTTGAACATACTTTGATATATATGTATATATTGTTATAGGTTCGTGAATCAACCCGTGGCCAAGTCTTACTTCCCGGCGAAGTAAAAATCTGTGAAAGTGAGTTATAGTCCCACTTTTAAAATCTAATATTTTTGGGATGAGAATACATGCAGGTTTTATAAACGATTTACAAAATAGACACAAGTACGTGAAACTTCATTATATGGTTGAATGATCGAAACTGAATATGCCCCTTTTTAGTCTGGTAATCTAAGAATTAGGGAACAGACACCCTAATTGACGCGAATCCTAAAGATAGATCTATTGGGCCTAACAAACCCCATCCAAAGTACCGGATGCTTTAGTACTTCGAAATTTATATCATGTCCGAAGGGTGTCCCGGAATGATGGAGATATTCTTATATATGCATCTTGTTAATGTCGGTTACCAGGTGTTCACCATATGAATGATTTTTATCTCTATGTATGGGATGTGTATTGAAATATGAAATCTTGTGGTCTATTGTTACGATTTGATATATATAGGTTAAACCTATAACTCACCAACATTTTTATTGACGTTTAAAGCATGTTTATTCTCAGGTGAATACTAAGAGCTTCCGCTGTTGCATACTAAAATAAGGACAAGATTTGGAGTCCATGTTTGTATGATATTGTGTAAAAACTGCATTCAAGAAACTGATTTCGATGTAACATATTTGTATTGTAAACCATTATGTAATGGTCGTGTGTAAACAGGATATTTTAGATTATCATTATTTGATAATCTACGTAAAGCTTTTTAAACCTTTATTTATGAAATAAAGGTTATGGTTTGTTTTAAAAATGAATGCAGTCTTTGAAAAACGTCTCATATAGAGGTCAAAACCTCGCAACGAAATCAATTAATATGGAACGTTTTTAATCAATAAGAACGGGACATTTCATCACTAGCTAGAGTAGGGTGGGCTTGAGCCCAACAAGGTAGAAAGTCCAACAAGACTAATTATTGGGCTCTAGCAATTAAATAAATAAAATTAAACATCCAAAGGCCCAAGTAATTATTATTATAAAATAATAATTAATATTTCGCTGTCCAAATATTCCGGTTCTGACAAAAGTTAAGCATTCTACATACACCAAGGCACGTTTTATAATAATTAATTAATATTCCGCGGTTTATTCGTAACCTCAAGTAACACTAACGGTTATAAAGCATCTGGTGGACAAGTTAAGCATTCTACATACACCAAGGCACGTTTTAATGTATATATGAATATAAAACACGTGTGCCAGGGTTCCGGAGTAATAAAGTAACACAGTACACACAAATATGCAGTTTCGCAAAAACACAAGGCACAAAAGCAAGTTGAAAAATCCGGGTCGTTACACCTTGTACTTGTGTTAAAAGTATAAAAGTAAGTAGTACAAGATGTAACAAAGTATATGTTTCTCAGCCCACGATTTAAAAGTATAAAAAGTTATTGAAAAGGTGGGACCATGATCTCACCTCGAGTGCATGAGTATAAAGGTACTTCACAAAGTAAACGTATGCATGAAAGTTGTTTTAGCCTTGACCTAAATAAGTAAGTTGTATCAATTAACCGGTTACGACACAAGGTCGGGCAAAATGTGTTCAATTAGTCCCATGGCTCGTTACGACTCGAATAGTATAGCATGTGAATCACGTTGTCAAGTTTCATGCAAGAATCAAGTATAAAAGCGTGTTAGAACGATTGCATAAATGTTTGGTTAAGTTTGACTAAAAGTCAAACTTGGTCGAAGTCAAAGTCAACAAAAAAGTCAACACATTCGGGTCGGGTTCTGAACTATTTTTCTGAGGTTTTTAATCATATATAAGCATGTTAGAACAAGTTACATGTGAATCGGAGGTCCATAGCATAGCAAACATTTTTCGTAAAAATGCAAAGTTGGACAGGACCTCAGACACGGAAAATGCCGCGCCGCGGCCCATGGTGTCGTGCCGCGCCAACAGGCGTGGCCTGATGCCTGGTCTGTTTCAAAAGTTCAAGTCTCAACCAACTTCAATTTAGCACAAATCACAAACCGTAAACACTTAGAACACGTATCTTATATCGTTTGAAAGGTATTTTGACGAGGAATACAACTAAATACATTTCATCAATCAAGTTCATCTTTTAAAACAACAAAAACCTCATCGAATGATCGTTAAACATTCAAAATCTATGTTTCAAGTTCATCAAATGCATTTTAAGATTCGGGAATCCAACTCACACATATGATATGCAGTTTCGAAGGTAATTAAACATACAATACAACTAAACACTTACTAATAAAATTTCATGGCATTCAATGCATGAAAAGTTCGTTTTAAAGGCTATCAAACCCTAACCAAGAATCACAAAATCCATAATCATGTTAGTGATGTTTTCCAAATCAACCTACACATCAAATTGAAGCTAATGATGCTAGTAACACTTTTAATACATGAACTTTAATATTTAAACAACATTAACTCATCCAAAATCAAAGATTAAGCACACCCATTTCAAGTTCATGCTAGTTACTCCAAAAACACAAATCGAGCAAACAAAACATATATTCATGTTATACTTGAGCCATAGACACTAATTAATACCATTTCAAGTATATAAAACGAATTTAGAGAAATCTAGTGTTTTTAGAAAGTTACCCAAACTTGATGAAATTGGTACCAAAATATAGAGGATGATGAGAGGATCACGAATATGTAATTTGTTTTGTTGTAAGCCTCCTAGATCGAATTTGGATGATGATTTAATGAATTGGGTGTTTGAGTTCAAAGATGGAAGAGAGAAAAGAGAGAAAGAGATGAGGAGGATGAATGAGTGGTGGTAGTGGTGGGTTGACTAGTTGACCTAGTTAACTAGTTTGCCCACTTGACGCCAATAGTCCCTCGAGTTTAAAAGCGGGAGCGGGAATTAACGAACGAATATTTTAAAAACGCTAGAGTAGCCGAGAGATGTTATAATTAAATAACGAAAATATTAAGAACGTTAGTTAACGAAAGATACGAATTTAGATAACGAAAGATATTATCAAAAAAAAAGACGGTGTTAAAAATAAATTTAACGGAAAAACGCGGGATGTTACATTACCCACACCTTAAAAGAATTTTCGTCCCGAAATTTAGGTGGAAGTAGTAGTCGTTGTTTTTTCCTCGAGATCTTGCATTGTAAATTCTACGAATAAGTGAAGGTACTTCCTTGGGCATTTCAACGAACTTTGACGGTCGGGATTTTTCGTTGTTTTAAAGTTTGGTTTCACGATTCAAAATTTTTAACCGGTTCTCCTAGGAAATGATGTTTATCATCGATAGTAAGCTCGTCGAAGAGGATAACAAGTTCTTGTTCGGTAAGACACTTCTTTAAGTTTGATACCTAGAATGTAGGATGAACGGGGCTCAATTGAGTCAGAAGATCGAAACGGTAAGTAACGGGTACAATACGTCCCAAGATTTCAAAAGGATTAAAATATCGCGGATTTAGCTTTCTACGTTTCCCGAAATAGATTACACCTTTCGAAGGTACGACTTTTAACGTTACGCGGTTACCCACTTGGAATTTGAAATGTTTACGTCTAACATCGGCGTAGCTATTTTGGCGACTACGGGCCGCCTTGAGTCTTTCTTAGATTTGAATGATCTCAACGGGTATTTCATGAGTGAGTTCGGGTCCGGTGGTTTGATTATCATTTACTTAGGTTCAACAATTAAGAAAACGACAATTGCGGCTATATGATTTTTCGAAAGGTGTGGCATTAATACTCGCGTGATAACTATCGTTGTAAGAGAATTCGGTTAAAGGCAAATACTTTTCTCAAGTAAATTTGAAGTTGATAACACAAACTCGTGTTATGGTTTCCAAGGTTTGAATCGTATGTTTGTTTGGTCCTTCGAGTTGTGGCTGATGTGTTGTACTCATGTCTAAACGTGGTCCCGAGGCTTTTTGTAAGGCACCCTGAAATTTAGAAGTGAAACGAGGATCTCGATCCGAAATGAGGTACATTTCTTTTAAGATACATTTGAACAAGCTTGTTAGGACCTGAAAACTTTTGTTGGAACAAGTTTCTGTTTCTCAAGAATTTCGCGCCACGGAAGATTTATCGGTTTCTGAAAACGTTTGCTAGAGTAAGTTTCTTATCGGGTTCTGAAAATCGTTCGTTAGGACTACTCACCCTCGTGGTGAATACTAGTATAACGTGAAGAGTCTCTCTCTCCATTGGGAATTTATAATAAAGATTTCCTTGTACAAAAGTACGAGGGTGATGCGAGAGAAGTTTCCGCCTCGATGTGAGAATATCAAGCATATTGTAGTTCGTCGGTAAAATCGTAAGAAAACGAGATAGTATACACGTGTAACATATGTTTGAAGTTGAAAGAATTTGTCATTCATTCGGAAGCATAATATGGTTCGACAATAATCGAAGATGTGTCCCTGGTATGGTTGTTATCAATATTCTCGGAGTTTTTGGATATTCAAATAATAAAAATGAAGTCATGTACATGGCACATGGTGGTGATTAGGTTGATCGAGTCCAATCGCCATCACGAGTCATTAGAACTTTGGTATGACTTACCATAATATAACTATGTTGATCAAGTGACGTTATATTACGCTAACTCATACCTACATTCCCACATCACTCCATAAAATCAAGTTCGTGTAATCGTGAAGATCTAAAATGAACAAAGTATAGCGACATCACTAACGTTACTCGTATTAAATCGAAAGAATTTGTGCAACTCTAAAGAGGCGTTCCCCGAGGGAAGTGTATAAATATTTGTTCACGTCAATGCGGTTAAAGTCAAACAATAATGTCTTTAGGCACGAAAAGGGTAACGAATTAAGATAACGAGTAGTACGCAACCGTAGTGATAAGTAGTGGTGACGATACTCACCTAGAGTAGTGATGGTAGTAACACGAAGTGGTAGATAGCAAGGAACACCGGTGTGACACCAATAGTAAGTTGAAACAGTGGCGAATAACAATCTTGGGGACAGAGTTCCCGAACAAGTGTGACTAATGAAGTCATCGTCATCCTTACGCGTATGAATCATGAATTTACGTATGTTACCAGAAAGTGGCAGAATACGAATTCGTATGATAAAAGTTTAGTACCATTAAGAAGTTTGCCTAAGAGTGATTCAAGTATAATGCACAAGTAGTCAAGTAAGTGCTATCTATAGCAATGTATGTCAGAATGCCATGGCTAACTATCCGGTTGTAGTCTAGATTCACTATTGCGTCCTAACGACTCTGTCAGACACACTAATGCACATCCTAGATCCCTACAACCAATGCTCTGATACCATCTGTAGTGACCCGACAAAATCGTCATTGACGGCGTCTTTAACTTAGGTCCCGTTGCGTGGTCGTAGTCCCTAAATGAGACGCGTTTGACTAAAATTATGTCGCATTCATTTGAAACGTATAAGACTTACAAAGTTTAGTTTACCAAACAGATCGACAACAAGTTTAAGTTTACAAAAGTTATAAAGTATAAATGAAATAACTTGCGACACAATTAGTTTAAAATCATGGTTGCTATAAATCGCGTAAGTATGTATGTATGTATGTATGTATGTATGTATGTATGTATGTATGTATGTATGTATGTATGTATGTATGTATGTATGTATGTATGTATGTATGTTTAAGTTTGAATCCAAAAGTGCTATCGCTAGCATATGCATGTATGCTTGACTCCAAGCAAGTAATCAAAGTGTGCGGAAGCATGTATCAAGTAGCCAAGTATGAACCTGAGAAACATATAGAAAAACTGTCAACGAAAAACGTTGGTGAAATCATAGGTGTAGTAATAAACATTATTTTTAAACCACAAGATTTAGTATTTCCATAAAATTGATCATCCAAAAGTTTGCATTCCAAAATAAGTTCGCGAGCACCCAATTATCAAGGCTTAACTTTCCTTCCATAGAACCCCATCACAATAGTGTTAGAACATACAATGTTTCTCGAAAATATATTTCATCCGTAGACGGTTGAAATGTCCCGTTCTTATTGATTAAAAACGTTCCATATTAATTGATTTCGTTGCGAGGTTTTGACCTCTATATGAGACGTTTTTCAAAGACTGCATTCATTTTTAAAACAAACCATAACCTTTATTTCATAAATAAAGGTTTAAAAAGCTTTACGTAGATTATCAAATAATGATAATCTAAAATATCCTGTTTACACAAGACCATTACATAATGGTTTACAATACAAATATGTTACATCGAAATCAGTTTCTTGAATGCAGTTTTTACACAATATCATACAAACATGGACTCCAAATCTTGTCCTTATTTTAGTATGCAACAGCGGAAGCTCTTAGTATTCACCTGAGAATAAACATGCTTTAAACGTCAACAAAAATGTTGGTGAGTTATAGGTTTAACCTATATATATCAAATCGTAACAATAGACCACAAGATTTCATATTTCAATACACATCCCATACATAGAGATAAAAATCATTCATATGGTGAACACCTGGTAACCGACATTAACAAGATGCATATATAAGAATATCCCCATCATTCCGGGACACCCTTCGGATATGATATAAATTTCGAAGTACTAAAGCATCCGGTACTTTGGATGGGGTTTGTTAGGCCCAATAGATCTATCTTTAGGATTCGCGTCAATTAGCGTGTCTGTTCCCTAATTCTTAGATTACCAGACTTAATAAAAAGGGCATATTCGATTTCGATAATTCAACCATAGAATGTAGTTTCACGTACTTGTGTCTATTTTGTAAATCATTTATAAAACCTGCATGTATTCTCATCCCAAAAATATTAGATTTTAAAAGTGGGACTATAACTCACTTTCACAGATTTTTACTTCGTCGGGAAGTAAGACTTGGCCACTGGTTGATTCACGAATCTATAATAATATATACATATATATCAAAGTATGTTCAAAATATATTTACAACACTTTTAATATATTTTGATGTTTTAAGTTTATTAAGTCAGCTGTCCTCGTTAGTAACCTACAACTAGTTGTCCACAGTTAGATGTACAGAAATAAATCGATAAATATTATCTTGAATCAATCCACGACCCAGTGTATACGTATCTCAGTATTGATCACAACTCAAACTATATATATTTTGGAATCAACCTCAACCCTGTATAGCTAACTCCAACATTCACATATAGAGTGTCTATGGTTGTTCCGAAATATATATAGATGTGTCGACATGATAGGTCGAAACATTGTATACGTGTCTATGGTATCTCAAGATTACATAATATACAATACAAGTTGATTAAGTTATGGTTGGAATAGATTTGTTACCAATTTTCACGTAGCTAAAATGAGAAAAATTATCCAATCTTGTTTTACCCATAACTTCTTCATTTTAAATCCGTTTTGAGTGAATCAAATTGCTATGGTTTCATATTGAACTCTATTTTATGAATCTAAACACAAAAAGTATAGGTTTATAGTCAGAAAAATAAGTTACAAGTCATTTTTGTAAAGGTAGTCATTTCAGTCGAAAGAACGACGTCTAGATGACCATTTTAGAAAACATACTTCCACTTTGAGTTTAACTATAATTTTTGGATATAGTTTCATGTTCATAATAAAAATCATTTTCCCAGAATAACAACTTTTAAATCAAAGTTTATCATAGTTTTTAATTAACTAACCCAAAACAGCCCGCGGTGTTACTACGACGGCGTAAATCCGATTTTACGGTGTTTTTCGTGTTTCCAGGTTTTAAATCATTAAGTTAGCATATCATATAGATATAGAACATGTGTTTAGTTAATTTTAAAAGTCAATTTAGAAGGATTAACTTTTATTTGCGAACAAGTTTAGAATTAACTAAACTATGTTCTAGTGATTACAAGTTTAAACCTTCGAATAAGATAGCTTTATATGTATGAATTGAATGATGTTATGAACATCATTACTACCTAAAGTTCCTTGGATAAACCTACTGGAAATGAGAAAAATAGATCTAGCTTCAAAGGATCCTTGGATGGCTTGAAAGTTCTTGAAGCAGAATCATGACACGAAAACAATTTCAAGTAAGATTTCCACTCGAAATAAGATTGTTATAGTTATAGAAATTGAATTAAAGTTTGAATATGATTATTACCTTGTATTAGAAAGATAACCTACTGTAAGTAACAAAGATTTCTTGATCTTGGATGATTACTTGGAATGGATTTAGAAAACTTGGAAGTAAACTTGCAATCTTGGAAGTATTCTTGATTTTATGAAACTAAAACTTTTGAAATTTATGAAGAACACTTGGAACTTGAAGATAGAACTTGAGAGAGATCAATTAGATGAAGAAAATTGAAGAATGAAAGTGTTTGTAGGTGTTTTTGGTCGTTGGTGTATGGATTAGATATAAAGGATATGTAATTTTGTTTTCATGTAAATAAGTCATGAATGATTACTCATATTTTTGTAATTTTATGAGATATTTTATGCTAGTTGCCAAATGATGGTTCCCACATGTGTTAGGTGACTCACATGGGCTGCTAAGAGCTGATCATTGGAGTGTATATACCAATAGTACATACATCTAAAAGCTGTGTATTGTACGAGTACGAATACGGGTGCATACGAGTAGAATTGTTGATGAAACTGAACGAGGATGTAATTGTAAGCATTTTTGTTAAGTAGAAGTATTTTGATAAGTGTCTTGAAGTCTTTCAAAAGTGTATGAATACATATTAAAATACTACATGTATATACATTTTAACTGAGTCGTTAAGTTATCGTTAGTCGTTACACGTAAATGTTGTTTTGAAACCTTTAGGTTAACGATCTTGTTGAATGTTGTTAACCCATTATTTATTATAACTAATGAGATTTTAAATTGTTATATTATCATGATATTATGATATATAATATATCTTAGTATGATATATATACAGTTAAATGTCGTTACAACGATAATCGTTACATATATGTCTCGTTTCGAAATCATTAAGTTAGTAGTCTTATTTTTTTACATATGTATTTCATTGTTAATACACTTAATAATATATTTACTTATCATTTAACATAATTAACCAAGTGTATCAATATCTTAATATGATTCATATGTACCTAGTAAGACGTTGTTATAACGATAATCGTTATATATATCGTTTTCGAGTTTCTTAAATTAATAGTCTCATTTTTATGTATATAATTCATTGTTAAAATACCTAATGAGATACATACTTATAATAAAATCATGTTAACTATATATATAACCATATATATGTCATCGTATAGTTTTTACAAGTTTTAACGTTCGTGAATCACCGGTCAACTTGGGTGGTCAATTGTCTATATGAAACCTATTTCAATTAATCAAGTCTTAACAAGTTTGATTGCTTAACATGTTGGAAACACTTAATCATGTAAATAACAATTTCATTTAATATATATATAAACATGGAAAAGTTCGGGTCACTACAACGGTAGCGAACTGTCCGAAATGAGGGTTTGTCAAACCCGTATGGCCACACAATATAAGTTCTCGCTTACACCATGCAAGTGTAACTAATGATAATTGAATTGAGGATTTTTGTTCTAACTCGTTGTGGAATGTTTGTTTCCTTGTACTTGTGTTCAAAGTATAAAAGTAAGTAGTACAAGATGTAACAAAGTATATGTTTCTCAGCCCACGATTTAAAAGTATAAAAAGTTGTTGAAAAGGTGGGACTATGATCTCACCTCGAGTGCATGAGTATAAAGGTACTTCACAAAGTAAACGTGTGCATAAAAGTTGTTTTAGCCTTGACCTAAACAAGTAAGTTGTATAAATTAACCGGCTACGACACAAGGTCAGGCGAAATGTGTTCAATTAGTCCTATGGCTCGTTACGACTCGAATAGTATAGCATGTGAATCACGTTGTTAAGTTTCATACAAGAATCAAGTATAAAAGCGTGTTATAACGATTGCATAAACGTTTGGTTAAGTTTGACTAAAAGTCAAACTTGGTCGAAGTCAAAGTCAACGAAAAAGTCAACACGTTCGGGTCAGGTCCCGAACTATTTTTCTGAGGTTTTTAATCATATATAAGCATATTAGAACAAGTTACATGTGAATCGAAGGTCCATAGCATAGCAAACATTTTTCGTAAAAATGCAAAGTTGGACAGGACCTAAGACACGGTAAATGCCGCGCCGCGACCCATGGTGTCGCGCCGCGCCAACAGGCGTGGCCTGATGCCTGGTCTGTTTCAAAAGTTCAAGTCTCAACCAACTTCAATTTAGCACAAATCACAAACCGTAAACACTTATAACACGTATCTTATATTGTTTGAAAGGTATTTTAACGAGGAATACAACTAAACACATTTCATCATTCAAGTTCATCTTTTAAAACAATAAAAACCTCATCGAATGATCGTTAAACGTTCAAAATCAATGTTTCAAGTTCATCAAATGCATTTTAAGATTCGGGAATCCAACTCACACATATGATATGTCGTTTCGAAGGTAATTAAACATACAATACAACTAAACACTTACTAATAAAATTTCATGGCATTCAATGCATCAAAAGTTCATTTTAAAGGCTATCAAACCCTAACCAAGAATCACAAAATCAATAATCATGTTAGTGATGTTTTCCAAATCAACCTACACATCAAATGAAGCTAATGATGCTAGTAACACTTTTAATACATGAACTTTAACATTTAAACAACATTAACTCATCCAAAATAAAAGATTAATCACACCCATTTCAAGTTCATGCTAGTTACTCCAAAAACACAAATCGAGCAAACAAAACATTTATTCATGTTATACTTAAGCCATAGACACTAATTAACACCATTTCAAGTATATAAAATGAATTTAAAGAAATCTAGTGTTTTTAGAAAGTTATCCAAACTTGATGAAATTGGTACCAAAATGTAGAGGATGATGAGATGTCACGACCCGGAAAATTCCGACTAATTTTGAACCAAACTCTCGATACGATTTAATATTTCTGACGCAATAAGAAAAGTCTGATAGGTTGAGTCTCAAAATTTTTGAACTGTTTCATATATTCAATTGATCTCCGACTAGTTCTGACGATTCACGAACCACTATTTGTAAATAAATATATATATTTTAAATCTATGAATATATAATAATAATTTGAAATAATAAAAAAATACATTTTAGCCATTAGAATTAAAAATGTAAATATAATATACAGAATAATTTAGTTGCTATTAAAATGAATATATATATATATATATATATATATATATATATATATATATATATATATATATATAATTCTATAAAAACATTGATTATCTTATTTAAAAATACTCGTTTATTATTTTTTTTTGAAATTAATAACAAATATCTATATAATAAAAATTGTAGATTAAAATATGTAAAATAAATATATAACTTCTATACAAAATTTATTTAAATGAATATTGTAAAATAGATAATTTATAAATATTATATATAGGAATTTATATAATTCCATAATTAGGTGATAATATTAATTTGTTATATCAATACTAATATTGTTATTATTATTTTTTTTATTATTAATATATTTTCATTTATATTTATTAACCATTAAAATTTAATATTAAATATAATATATAAATATATGTAAAAACGAGTACAGATAGATTTGTCACAATCAGTTTGTTATATTTCTTTGTTTACCCGTGAAAATTGAATATTGATTGAGAATTACTATTCTAGTCACTGTTGGTGTTTTGGTTTCTTTCTCATTCAATCATACATGAAATGTATCTATATATTTACATGATATTGCATATGTTAGGAAAGATAATCACACATCTCTCTCTCTCTCTCTCTCTCTCTCTCTCTCTCTCTTCGATTAATCATCATCTCATTCTATTGTTGTTTCCACCACAACCATCACCTTCATCATTTTCTTGCTGCTGTAACCGAAGCCAAAGACCTCTCATCTTGATCTATTCTTTGTTCTTTAATTCAAGGTATCAACTGAAACCTCACAAACTCTTTTATTATTTAACTGTTTGTTATTTCTATTTTTGGTCTCAAACTGAGAACCACAACAACCTACACCATTCCACTCTCTGACTAATATTTCTGTTAAATCGAAACCCACAAACTCAGAAACCAATCGAACACCACTTCAAACTAACCATCTTGCTATTCTTCTGTTTCGTTTGACAATCCAAGAACCAAACCACCACACTAATCCTATTTGTTTTATTTTATTTCGGGTCTAATGTTCCTTTTACGGTATGAACAAAGATCATTAACCATTACCACACCCACACTTTCTATCTCCGGTTTTGCAAACGTCACAAACCATCATCACTATCAAGCTACACAAACCTGCTGCTTCTACTTCAAGCTTTATGTTGTCTAGAATATCCGTAACTACCATCAACAACCATCTCACTTCCCCTCTTCTTTTCTCTACAACTCGTGTTATTCTGCAGCTGCTACAGTTCCTATATTATTATTTCTTTTCGCTGTGTCTGACCACCAAAACAGCACAACCACAATAAACCACCCATCATCAACCCATAACAAACCATCATGAACCATTACCACCATCGAACATTCTATTCGACCCACACACAATTAAACTGAACCATATTGAAATTGGTGTTTTGCTTTCTACCTTGTTTCTTCCTCTTTGTCCGACAACCACCATCTCGTTATATTTTTCCTATCTGTTTCTGTTTCTAATCGATACCTTAGTAAACCACCTTGAAACAACCAATTTAATCCGTCATCATCACTACCACGCTGCTGTATTGTTGTTACAGTTCTTCTGTCGTTTCTGTTACAATCAAATAATCCATCAAAACCCTATCACACAGCGCTATAGATTTAAATGTGCAGTCCGTAAAAAGGGTTACAATTAAAAGCTGCAATTGCGTGACTTTTAATTTTATTTTTGATTGTGGCCGACAAGCTGGAAATAGATAACCGTATATTATTATTTTATTTATTTTTTTTCTATTTGAACTCCTACTAAAGCTCGAAGGCTTCCAGGCCTCAAACCCCACTTGTGCAATTTGTTGATTAAATAAAGAGAAGGTGATGTCCACGTTTCTGTTTCAAAACCGTTCGATTGTACCAACGAAACCCACTTATTTCTTTTATATCAGATTACAATTTGGGCCAAATATTATGTTTGGGCTGTGATCTTTTTTTTTCCTATTAAACTGAATGATCCGAGCCCCCTTTTCCTTCTGTTGGGCCATTTAAATTTGAGATGGACTTGAAACTTGGGCCGAGTCCCTTTTCTTCTGTTGGGCCAAGATTCGGTTTAATGTAATTAAGGGAAGAAGATAATTCAAAGAAGTAACTAGCAGTGGAGTGGTTAGGCTTGTGTGTGTTTAACAAGGGGTCGTGAGTTCGAGCCCTGTCTGGGGCATTTTGCTTTTGGAAAAGCTTTTTAAGGTAGTATTTCATTTTATTATTATTATTATTATTATTATTATTATTATTATTATTATTATTATTATTAGCATTAAAAATTAACATTTTAACTAAAATTATTACTATCATTATTATTATTTTCATTAACATGATATTTATATAATTTTATTTACATTATCATTATTATTATCATCATTAATAATATCATTATTACAGTATTATTATTACTACAAACAAAATGGCTATTATTATTATCAAAATTATTATTTTCATTATCATTATTAAGATTATTATTATTAATTTACTAAATAAATATTATATATATAATAAAAATATATTTATAACATAATTATATTGATATTTTATAATAAATACCAATTATTTATCTAATGTATATAAAATAAATATAGTTAATTAAGTTATTAATGAAACATATAAGTTACTAAAATAACAAATAATAATAATATATAAATTGTTCGGTTACGATTATATGAGTTAATATATATAATTGATATAGGTTCGTGAATCCGAGGCCAACCTTGCATTGTTCAGTTCCGTCCTACAAAATATCGTATCATGAGTTTCATTTGCTCCCTTTTTAAATGCTTTTGCATTATATATTTTTGGGCTGAGAATACATGCGCTGTTTTATGAATGCTTTACGAAATATACATAAGTACTTAAAATATATTCTTCGTTGAGTTGTACAACTGGCATACTTCCCTGTAGCTTGGTAACTACCATTTACATGCGGTATTGTAAACGTGAATCCTGTTGATAGATATATCGGGCCTGACAACCCCAACCGGGCTGGACGACCAGCATTCAACGGTTGCACAGTACTTCGTTTCGGTGACTACACTTGGTACGGTGTAGTGAGATTTCATAATAAAGGGAATATGCGACGTTGATTAAATGTTAAGTATGGTTACCAAGTGCTCAACCACTTAGAATATTTTTATTAAAATATTTATGTATATGAAATCTTGTGGTCTATTAATATATTGAAATGATTATTATGATAAACCTATGAACTCACTAACCTTTTGGTTGACACTTTTAAGCATGTTTATTCTCAGGTATGAAAGAAACCTTCCGCTGTGCATTTGCTCATTTTAAAGATAATACTTGGAGTCATTCATGGCATATTTTGGACAGTACCTCGCAATGGGACCAGATGTTGATGACTTCGTCCAGGTGGATAAGGACGGGTTTTTACATTTGGTATCAGAGCATTGGTCCTAGCGATCCAGGTCTTGCATTAGTGTGTCTAACTGATAGTTGTTAGGATGCATTAGTGAGTCTGGACTTCGACCTTAGTTGCATGTCGAAAGTTTTGCTTATCATTTCATGTCAAAAATTACTTGCTTATCATCGTTAAGTCTAGACACGTCTTACTGCCACTATTGCATTAATAGTGTATAGACAAAATTTCTATCTTAGCGTATCTATTACTGTAGACTTTGCCTGGCAGTTTCGGTGGATTCCTCCATAACTAATGGGATTTTAGTATTATCTATGCATATATAAATTTTGTAATGCAGGATACCAATCTACATCCTATAATCTATTTCTTATCGAAAATCCTTCATCTGATCGTACGAAATGGATTGCTCAACCAGTTCGAGTTCCTCAGATTCCGACAGCTATTCCGACATGGATATCCACTTGAGCTCCGAAAGCAGTGTAACCGAAATGGATCAACCACTTAGCCATCACCTATTCTGGATGAATTGGGTATGGGTTCGTAGTCGACTTAAACAATGGAGACAAGAAGAAGGCGATCCTTTCCACCCACCAACCTGCACCCTCGGCGAAGAACCTGAAGCACTTACCGGTGAACCTATCTGAAACATCATTTTTAGCCTCATCTCCAGGGTAGCTCGTCACAATTATCTTCTATCTAAAATTCTAAACCTTATTCATCCGCTCGTTCTGACCGACAATCATCCCGGAGTAATAGAAGAAGTCAACGAACTTCGCGCTCGAGTTGTAGCCTTGAAAATTATGATGCAAAATGTACCAGCTTGTGAGGACCCATCCTTACCCACCTGGACGAAGTCATCAACATCTGGTTCCATTGCGATGATCGACTCCAAGTAATGTCCTTAAATTTAGCAAATGCATAGCGGAAGACTTAATTCGTACCTGAGAATAAACATGCTTTAAAGTGTCAACCAAAAGGTTGGTGAGTTCATTAGTTTATCATAACAATCATTTCAATATATTAATAGACCACAAGATTTCATAATCATAAACATAATACACTCGCAAGTGTATGTAAATCATTCTAAGTGGTTGAGCACTTGGTAACCATACTTAACATTTAATCAACATCGTATATTCCCTTTATTATGAAATCTCACTACACTGTACCAAATGTAGTCACTGAAACGAAGTACTGTGTAACCGTTGAATACTGGTCGTCCAGTCCGGTTGGGGTTGTCAGGCCCGATAGATCTATCAACAGGATTCGCGTTTAGAATACCCACGTAAATAGTAGTTACCAAGCTACAGGGAAATATGCCAGTGGTACAACTCAACGTAGAATATATTTTTAAGTACTTGTGTCTATTTTGTAAACATTTATAAAAGCAGCGCATGTATTCTCAGTCCCAAAAATGTAAAGAGTAAAAGGGAGTAAATGAGACTCACCATACTGTATTTTGTAGTAAAAATACATATGATGACAATGAACAAGTATAGGGTTGGTCTCGGATTCACGAACCTATATCATTAATGTATATTAACACATATCTTTGTAATCAAACAAAATTATATATAATATATCTTAATTTATATGTTATATATATTTAATTTGTATATATTTAAAATGATTAATATTTATATATGTAGATATCTTAATATGGATGTTAATATTTTATCAATAATTTGTTATTTGTAATATTTATAAAAATAATGTTAATATGATATGTAATATAAGTATAATATTTATTTGCTATAAAAATAATAATAAAAATAATGACAATTCTAATAATAGTAATGAAAATTTAATGCAAATAAAATGATAATTTTTAATAATACTAATAATAGTAATAGTAATATTAATTTTTATTAAAAATGATAATTTTAATATCACTGATAACAATAGTTACTAGTTGTGATAATATTAATAATGTAGTTTTTTAATAACAATAATAATAATAATAATAAAATTATACCTTAGAAACACTAAAAAGAGATTGAACTGCCTGGGACGGGATTCGAACCCACAACCTCTCGCTTAATCAACCACCCACCAAACCGTCAAGCCATAAATCTTTTCTTGTTATATCTCGCATTTTTAATTACTTATTATATGTAAAACCGTTATCATTTCATATTCAAGGTTTCTTAGTCATCATCATTTTATTATGTATTTCATCACCGTCATCGTTTTATCATTCTAATCGCCACCATCATAAACGTTTCATTCAGTCCAACATACTTAGTCAAAACTAGTTTACGGCCCATCAGAATTTGAGATGGGCCTCGGCCCGTCAGAAGATGAAGAACTATGGTCCAACAAAAATAAAATTCGGCCCAATTGATATTATGTAGATCTCGGCCCAACTAAATGAAACAGAAACGAGAAGAAAACAGCTGTAAAGGTATTCTGTTGTGTGGGGTTCGAAAAGAAAACATAAAGAAAAAAAATAAGTGGATCATCATCATTCTACTTCCCATCATCATCCTTGTTCACCACATCTTCAAGTTTCTTAACTATTTATCATCTTTATCACCAGCATCAATACACTTCGTGATTTTAAATAGAACATGAATAGAAAAAAAAATGTTCTTGCAGCGGTAGCCGTTTATTATCAATATTTATCACATTACTGTATCATCTCCGTTTTCCTTTTATAGCACGAAAAGAATTAATCAGGATTGAATGGTAGTTGCAGGCGGTAATGGTGTTTGCTTCAAATAGAAGTGATAGCAGCTCATATACTCAGGTCATGGTTTAATGTGGTGGTGGGGTGACTTAAAACCGTAACAGTAGCCACGAAATTTGCAGTAGCATAAGTGTGATTTTAGGGTGTGTTTTGGGGTGGCGTTTTATCAGAACAGAACAAGGCAGCTGCAAGGTGACAATTTTAGTTGCAACATGATAACAGAAACAGTTGTTATTCAATGGGGGGTTTGTGAGGGTTTTCAAATGGAAATTGGAGAGAGAAAACAAAAGAGAGAGAAAGACAAGTAGTAGTTTTAATGAATGATGTTTTGTGTTTATGAATCCGAATGTTAATGATGAAAAGAAGGTGATTGAAGTGGTGGCGTATGGAGTGGTATGTTTGTTATTAGTTGTTGAAGTGGGTGATGATGGAATGGCTCGTTGAAGATGATGGAGGTTTGTGAAGCGATCCGTCCTAATCCATCCGGATGAAGTCCATATCGATTATAAATGATTCACAACAGTTGATTACATCGCGAGGTACTTGACCTCTATATGATACATTTTACAAACATTGCATTCGTTTTTGAAAAGACAATCTTTCATTACATCAAAAGTTGACTGCATGCATACCATTTCATAACATATCTAAACTATAAATGACTTGATAATATTCTTGATGAACTCGACGACTCGAATGCAACGTCTTTTGAAATATGTCATGAATGACTCCAAGTAATATCTCTAATATGAGCAAATGCACAGCGGAAGATTTCTTTCATACCTGAGAATAAACATGCTTTCAAGTGTCAACCAAAAAGGTTGGTGAGTTCATTAGTTTAACATAAATAATCATTTACATCATTATAATAGACCACAAGATTTTCATTTTTCAGTTCTCATAAATATACGTCACATACATAGAGACAAAAATATCATTCATATGGATTGAACATCTGGTAACCGACATTAACAAGATGTATATAAGAATATCCCCTATCATTTCGGGATCCTCCTTCGGACATGATATAAATTTCGAAGTACTAAAGCATCCGGTACTTTGGATGGGGTTTGTTAGGCCCAATAGATCTATCTTTAGGATTCGCGTCAATTAGGGTGTCTGTTCTCTAATTCTTAGATTACCAGACTTAATAAAAAGGGGCATATTCGATTTTGATAATTCAACCATATAATGTAGTTTCGATTACTTGTGTCTATTTCGTAAAACATTTATAAAAATTGCGCATGTATTCTCAGCCCAAAAATATAAAGGGTAAAAAAGGGCAAATGAAACTCACCATATTGTATTTTTTAGTAAAAATACATATGTCGTCATTGAACAAGTGTAGGGTTGGCCTCGGATTCACGAACCTATATAATTTATATATATTAACACATATATTTGTAATCGAACAAATTTATATACTATTCGTGATTTAATTGTTATTTTAATTATGCATTTCATTAATAACTTAATTAGATATATTTATTCTTATATACCTTAGGTAGATAATTAATATTTATTACAAAGTTATTAGTATAGTAATGTTTTATGTCATAAATATATTTTTATTTAGAAAATCTTTATTTGATATATTAATGATACTAATAATAATAATGATAAAAATAATACTAATAAAAATGATAAATTAAAGATAATCATCTTTTAGTGATAATGATAATAATAATAATAATAATTTTGATAAAAATGATAATTTTTCTAATAATGATAATAATATTAATACTACTTATTTTAATAATAATAATAATGATATTACTAACAATGATAAGTATAATACCCATAATAATAATGATACAAATAATATTGACAATCATAATATTAATATTAATAATAATGAAAATTTTAAAAAAATTGAAAACTACCTCAAGATCTTTTCTAAAAAGAAAACGCCCCAAATCGGGCTCGAACCCGAGACCTCTCATTCGCCCACCAAACACCCTAACCATCCAAGCTCATCAGTTTTCTTGATTTTATTATATTTTTTATATATATTTAACTATTTCATTTATGTTTGGAATCATCATCATTACTATCTAATTGTATCCTAATCAATCTCATTCATCATTCTTATTTAACGAGCATCGTCTAAATGCCCTCATTAACCCGTCATCGATTCGATATTATTATCAGCATCATAAACTCATAATCATCATTATCCTTTATAATTCAACATCCACTCATCGTCAAAATGGGAATTAGAATTGGAAGCGTATTTAGTAGCAGCCCCAAAAAATGTTTCGGTCCAACCTCATTATCATCATCTAATCTATCCTCATGATATCTTCATATCATAATTGTGTTTCATCACCAATCTTCATTTATTCCACATGTTTTATTTTATACATCGTATTATTCTTTGTTCCCACTATCTCATGCTTTACATAAATCATCATCATTATAATTGATAAAAAAAATCGGTGACCACTTCTTCTAATTTAAATAATACCCCGTAACATAAATTTTTAAATCAAGTGGGTTCCAATGTTACAAGAATATCGGCCACAAAACAAAAGTTAGAGCACTCCCTCATATTTTTAATATCCACTTGCTACTTATATTTACTTAGTTGGGCAGGTTTGGAAGAGAGAAGAAAAGAAGCAAAAAGAAAATTACGCAACTTCATAAATTTGTAAACAGAAGATGGCTGGTCGTGTAATCGAATGTATGCAGTAGTTTTTCGACAATCAAAAGTGGTTTACGGTTGAAAAAAAATACAGGAACTGCAGGTGGTGTTTATTTGATTAGGATGACGTTCAAGTAGCAAGTAAATGATGGGTTCATGAAGAAGAAAAAAAACAATAAAAATAAAGAGAGGGAGAAGAGAAAAGGTGAGAAGGTGGTGCAATGGTTAATCTGTGTTGTTGAATTACGACAAGAAGCTGCGGTAGTGGATGCTTCAACACGTATATGTAGCAGTCACGTTGATTTGGTTTATGGTGATCGAACAGAAAATAGTAGATGGGTTGGGTTTCTTTGATCAAACAAGAATATGAATTGGCGATGATGATGTTCGTACATATGTATTATAAATATATAATAGAGGGAAAGAAGTGGGGGTTCAAGAATGGAAAAGGGTGATTGTGCATATTATCTTCTATCTCTTGTATGCAATTTAGAAAGATGGTTAAGATGGATGAAAGATTTATTGTATGTGTGTATCTATGAGTATGCATATATATATATATATATATATATATATATATATATATATATATATATATATATATATATATATATATATATATATATATATATATATATATAAGTGTATATATATAGAATATGTATAGTTAATAACTATACTAAACAATGAAAGGTGGAAGAAAAAGAATCGGTGGAAGATATAATATAATTATAGTGAATTGGATTATGACCGGGAACAGAAAGTAGTTTATTGGTGCAGTTGGAAAGAATAGATAATACAATTTTGATGATATTGATATAGTGATGGAATTGTCATTATGCAATGATAGTTGATAATTGTGGTTCTAATGAAAACAAAGAACAATTATAGAAGTGGTTGTATCATGGGTAATTCAATATAATGGTTACCTAAGTCAAGAAAGCAAAAACACGGAAGCATACTTTTTAATTCACGGACCATTTATTGTTTTCTCAAGTGGGTTTATAATGAAATGCGTGAATCATATTATTATATGTACGTCATATATATATATATGTTTTCAAATAACTAAATTTAATATTTAATCTTATATATTAACAATTAATATTCATGTACATATATATATATATATATATATATATATATATATATATATATATATATATATATATATATATATATACATACATACTTAAATATATATGAATCTATTTACAAATAGTTGTTCGTGAATCGTTGGGAAAGTCGAAGGTCAATTGAATATATAAACATAGTTTCAAATTTGACTCAACATTGCACACTTTGCTTATCGTATCGAAATCATATGAAGATTAAGTTTAAATTTGGTCGGAAATTTCTGGGTCATCACAGTACCTACCCGTTAAAGAAATTTCGTCCCCGAAATTTGATCGAGGTCGTCATGGCTAACAATAAGAATGTTTTCATGACGAATATGAGCTGATAAATAGATTTTATCACCCTTGAGTAATATGACTAAGACAGTTAGATTACTCGAAGAGTACGAGTGAAGCTATCACTAAATAGTGAAATGAGTAAATAAGTTTCATCATAACTTTTGACGTAGATAGGGCCGATTTCCGGAATTTAAGGGATTTAAAAGAAAATCTTGGAAATTTATAAGATCTAATTCTTCGAGATTTATGGAAAATTAGGATCCTCTTTAATTTAATGCGATTATCTGTCTCGATTTCTTTGTCTGGTATCTTCTCTATAAATGAACTTCGTTCGTTCCATTATTTTCACCACTCCAATCCTTTCTTTCTCGATCCATACTTTCAAACAACTGTGAAAATGCTTAATCCAGTTCTGATCCTTGTCCTTATTCTTACTACCGTAACCATTATTCTCCTTTTTCAACTTCCACCGAAGGAATCTGTTTTCTTCCACTTCGCCCTTGGGGTTATAGTGTTTTTAATTCTCCCGTGTCTTTATGTTGCTATACACATTGATATACACGGTTTGTGATTTCTGTGTTTGTGATCGGTTTTATATTTTTCTTTATATTTCGGAGCTCCATGCTCTTGTTTTTCTCTTCCTGACTCCAAGTCAAGCGATTAATGGTCCAGAATTCATATGTATGAAATTTTGAATGATCATAATATACTAAGTAGAAGAATCGTAATAGCACGATTTGATTGGTTAAATTATCAGAATTACAGAAGATAGAACTATCAAGAATATATTTATCTTGATATGTTCGGAGGTTAAGTAGAATGAAAGAGTTATGTAACATGACACATGATGATGGTATGATCTACTGTGAACCATCACCACGTTTCATTAGAAACTCAGCATGACTTACTATAATATAATCACGTTGGCCAAGCGCATTATATTATACTAACTCATGCATCAGTTCCCAACACTTCTCCACCATTCATTCATAATTTATACTTAGATTTTACAGAACTTTCCAATATAATGGAATACAGAAAACACGAAGAGGTAGAAAATTTCGGACAAGAATATTTATGAAAATATCCTCAGAAATATCGAAGATATTTATGATGATATTTTGGAATTTCTAAGTTCGAAGGTTGATGAAGAAAAATTTTCCGCAAGATCTTAACATGACTTCGGAGCAAGATATTCTCTAAGATTTCGTTGGATCCAGATTTATTTGGGTTCTATGAATTTAGGGTATGTTACGTGTATTTCTCCTCGGTTTCCTTTATGGTTAGCTCAATCCATTTTTCAGTTCCAAATTTTCTCAGCTTTTCCAACATACCATTCTTATTGTCAAGCTTTTTGGCCATTAAGACCATCTATAGCTTTCGCTGCTTCGTCAGCATTTTCAAAGTTAACGGATCTGGATCATCGGTTATCAAATCGAGGTGTTTTCAGGAGAATTGCGTTTTAAGATGATTAAACGCTGATGGTAACATGGTGGAATATAAAAGGTTCTCTGGTAACAATAAATGAGCACGTAGATATAACAAGATTTTGATAAGGTTGTTTCGAACAAAAAGTCGAAGTTGACTTGTTGGAGCTGTGATAAAATTGTCTAATTTGAAGAAGAACTGCAAAGTTATTTTGGGTAATAACAACGCCAAAGGAGTTAGCACAGATACGTGTTAAACGTTTACTCAAGTTCCGAGTATTTTCAGGTGCATAGCTATATGCATAAATCTTTCCTTCCGTAGAAGAAGTGCGGTTGGTTCATTCTCTCGGTTGAGGTGTTTACAAGAATCATGAAAGGTTTGAACACAGATTGTAATCGTCAATATACAAATGAGGTTTAAGATGAAATCAAGTTACAAAGGATGTTTTAAGATGAAATCAAGTGGCAAACTTGAAGAATTGTTTAGGTTCATATTTTATAATCAATATTTTAATTCATTTTAATTGTCCAATATTGGTAGTCCTCAGTTGATAGTCCACAGTTAGCAATTCAATAATTCATATATAGTTTAATATATAACATTCGAATTAATTAATACGTATCGTGACCCATGTACATGTCTCAGACTCGATCACAACTCAAAGTATATATATTATTTAAGAATCAACATCAACACTGTATAGCGAACTCGAGCATTACAGCATATAGAGTGTCTATGATTATTCCAAATAATAGATATACATGCGTCGATATGATATGTCAAAACTTTGTATACGTGTCCCGATATTTAAAGTGCGTAAATAAAATTGCGAGAATATAAATTGCGATAATTTAATTGCGATAAATAAAATGTAACCAGTTAGCTAGGAACAATTAGCTAGAAACAGTTAGCGTGGATTCTTAACAAAATTTCATATCGTTAGTTAGTCTGTTTCTAATCAATTTTTATTGTGTCCATTATTTCTTCATTATGTCACTTGTTGGATTCTGATAGGTCAAAATCCAAATATGAAATTGAATGAAATTGGTTATTCTGCGGTGAACGGATACGTATATCGATGGTTGTAAGTAGGATAGTAAATGACTGTTGAATCAGATTCGAAGAATGTACAGTATAACTTATTAATGTTAAATCTAAATATTCCTCGGGTATTACCTACCCGTTAAAATATTTTCACCATTAACAGTTTGTACGAAAGAATTTTTTTTATTACAATCTTTATAAAAATATATATACATATATATTTTCTTCAGATGTAATCATGGATTTAATGAGTCAATATGATATTAAACTCATTTGATTTTCGGTTTGAGCTAGAATAAATAATCTCTAAGACTTTAGAGATTACCTAATTGCCATGAAGAATGAAGATAATTGATGTAGAACGATACGTAGAACGGTGATTTTACTCGAGGTACAGAATGAGATGTTGAGGCATGGATTGTTGATGGTACTGGTGCTGTTATTGATGGTACGGTTGGTGCCGGTGATGTTGCTGAAGCTGATACGTTTTGCACCATATTTTCCAAATTGATTACTCGAGCGCGAAGTTCGTTGACTTCTTCTATTATTTCGGAATGATTGTCGGTCGGAACGAGCGGATAAATAAGGTTTAGAATTGTGGATAGAATATAATCGTGTCGAGCTACTCTGAAAATGAGAGAGAAAATGGTGTCTTGAATAGGTTCGCCGGTAATTGTTTCAGGTTCTTCGCCAAGAGGTGAATTCGGTTGATGGAAAGGATCGCCTTCTTCGTGTCTCCATTGATTTAATAGACTACGAACCCATCAGATGAATTGGGGATGACTGATTGGTTGATTCTTTCCGGTGACGCTGATAGGTGAAACTCCATATCGGAATAGCTGTCGGAATCCGAGGAATTCGAACTGGTTAAGGGATTCATCTCGTACGATCAGATGAAGGATTTTCGATAAGAATTAGATTATAGGATGTAGATTAGTACCCTGCAATACATAATTTACATATGCATATATAATACTAAAATCCCATAAGTTACGGAGGAATCTACGGAATACGACAGGTAAAGTTTACAGTAACGGGTACGGTAAGATATGGATTAGCAGATACGCTAAGATATGAATTTATCTATACACTGTCTATGCAATAGAGGCAGTAAGACGTGTCTAGACTTTAAGGATGATAAGCAATTAATTTTTGACACTAAATGATAAGCAAAACTTTTGACATGCAGACACAGTCGAAGTCCAGACTCACTAATGCATCCTAACGACTATCAGTTAGACTCACTAATGCAAGACCTGGTTCGCTAAGACCACCGCTCTGATTACAACTGAAGCGATCCGTCCTAATCCATCCGGATGAAGTCCATATCAATTATAAACAATTCACAACAGTTGATTACATCGCGAGGTACTTGACCTCTATATGATACATTTTACAAACATTGCATTCGTTTTTGAAAAGACAATCTTTCATTACATCAAAAGTTGACGGCATGCATACCATTTCATAATATATCTAAACTATAAATGACTTGATAATATTCTTGATGAACTTGACGACTCGAATGCAACGTCTTTTGAAATATGTCATGAATGACTCCAAGTAATATCTCTAATATGAGCAAATGCACAGCGGAAGATTTCTTTCATACCTGAGAATAAACATGCTTTCAAGTGTCAACCAAAAAGGTTGGTGAGTTCATTAGTTTAACATAAATAATCATTTACATCATTATAATAGACCACAAGATTTTTATTTTTTAGTTCTCATAAATATACGTCCCATACATAGAGACAAAAATATCATTCATATGGATTGAACACCTGGTAACCGACATTAACAAGATGTATATAAGAATATCCCCTATCATTCCGGAATCCTCCTTCGGACATGATATAAATTTCGAAGTACAAAAGCATCCGGTACTTTGGATGGGGTTTGTTAGGCCCAATAGATCTATCTTTAGGATTCGCGTCAATTAGGGTGTCTGTTCCCTAATTCTTAGATTACCAGACTTAATAAAAAGGGGCATATTCGATTTCGATAATTCAACCATATAATGTAGTTTCGATTACTTGTGTCTATTTCGTAAAACATTTATAAAAATTGCGCATGTATTCTCAGCCCAAAAATATAAAGGGTAAAAAAGGGCAAATGAAACTCACCATATTGTATTTTGTAGTAAAAATACATATGTCGTCATTGAACAAGTGTAGGGTTGGCCTCGGATTCACGAACCTATATAATTTATATATATTAACACATATATTTGTAATCGAACAAATTTATATACTATTCGTGATTTAATTGTTATTTTAATTATGCGTTTCATTAATAACTTAATTAGATATATTTATTCTTATATACCTTAGGTAGATAATTAATATTTATTACAAAGTTATTAGTATAGTAATGTTTTATGTCATAAATATATTTTTATTTAGAAAATCTTTATTTGATATATTAATGATACTAATAATAATAATGATAAAAATAATACTAATAAAAATGATAAATTAAAGATAATCATCTTTTAGTGATAATGATAATAATAATAATAATAATTTTGATAAAAATGATAATTTTTCTAATAATGATAATAATATTAATACTACTTATTTTAATAATAATAATAATGATATTACTAGCAATGATAAGTATAATACCCATAATAATAATGATACAAATAATATTGACAATCATAATATTAATATTAATAATAACGAAAATTTTAAAAAAATTGAAAACTACCTCAAGATCTTTTCTAAAAAGAAAACGCCCCAAATCAGGCTCGAACCCGAGACCTCTCATTCGCCCACCAAACACCCTAACCATCCAAGCTCATCAGTTTTCTTGGATTTAATTCTATTTTTTATATATATTTAACCATTTCATTTATGTTTGGAATCATCATCATTACTATCTAATTGTATCCTAATCAATCTCATTCATCATTCTTATTTAACGAGCATCATCTAAATGCCCTCATTAACCCGTCATCGATTCGATATTATTATCAGCATCATAAACTCATAATCATCATTATCCTTTATAATTCAACATCCACTCATCGTCAAAATGGGAATTAGAATTGGAAGCGTATTTAGTAGCAGCCCCAAAAAATGTTTCGGTCCAACCTCATTATCATCATCTAATCTATCCTAATGATATCTTCATATCATAATTGTGTTTCATCACCAATCTTCATTTATTCCACATGTTTTATTTTATACATCGTATTATTCTTTGTTCCCACTATCTCATGCTTTACATAAATCATCATCATTATAATTGATAAAAATGTATATATTGTTATAGGTTCGTGAATCAACCAGTGGCCAAGTCTTACTTCCCGACGAAGTAAAAATCTGTGAAAGTGAGTTATAGTCCCACTTTTAAAATCTAATATTTTTGGGATGAGAATACATGCAGGTTTTATAAATGATTTACAAAATAGACACAAGTACGTGAAACTACATTCTATGGTTGAATTATCGAAATCGAATATGCCCCTTTTTATTAAGTCTGGTAATCTAAGAATTAGGGAACAGACACCCTAATTGACGCGAATCCTAAAGATAGATCTATTGGGCCTAACAAACCCCATCCAAAGTACCGGATGCTTTAGTACTTCGAAATTTATATCATATCCGAAGGGTGTCCCGGAATGATGGGGATATTCTTATATATGCATCTTGTTAATGTCGGTTACCAGGTGTTCACCATATGAATGATTTTTATCTCTATGTATGGGATGTGTATTGAAATATGAAATCTTGTGGTCTATTATTATGATTTGATATATATAGGTTAAACCTATAACTCACCAACATTTTTGTTGACGTTTTAAGCATGTTTATTCTCAGGTGATTATTAAGAGCTTCCGCTGTCGCATACTTAAATAAGGACGAGATTTGGAGTCCATGCTTGTATGATATTGTGTAAAAACTGCATTCAAGAAACTTATTTTGTTGTAACATATTTGTATTGTAAACCATTATGTAATGGTCGTGTGTAAACAGGATATTTTAGATTATCATTATTTGATAATCTACGTAAAGCTTTTTAAACCTTTATTGATGAAATAAAGGTTATGATTTGTTTTAAAATGAATGCAGTCTTTGAAAAACGTCTCATATAGAGGTCAAAACCTCGCGACGAAATCAATTAATATGGAACGTTTTTAATCAATAAGAACGGGACATTTCAGTTGGTATCCGAGCGTTGGTCTTAGAGAACCAGAATTTTGCATTAGTGTGTCTTATCGAGTTTGTTATGATGCATTAGTGAGTCTGGACTTCGACCGTGTTTACTTGAAAAATGATTGCTTAACAAATTTTGTTGGAAACTATATATTTTTAACATGTGAATATTATGTGATATATTAATCTCTTAACGCGTTTGATATTATGTGATAGATGTCTACCTCTAGAACAAGTCCCATTGACTCACCTAATAATAATGAAGAGTCAAATGTAAATTGGAATGATTCGTGGACTGATTCACAAGTTCCCGAAGGGGAACCGGAAGAAGAGTCGGAACCGGAAGAAGAATCGGAATCGGAAGAAGAATCAGAACCGGATGAAGAAATAGAACCGGTGGGGGAAATAATAAAACGGTTAAGTAAAAGAAAATCCTCAACCAACCGACCAAGGTTAATTATGGTCAATGGTGTTTCCGCCAAGGAAGCAAAATATTGGGAGGATTACCAATTCTCCGATGAATCGGATTCCGACGAGAATTCCGATGATGTTATAGAAATTACCCCAACTGAATTTAAAAAGGCAAAGGAAAATAATAAGGGAAAGGGCATAAAAATAGAGAAATCTAATTCCAACCCCGATGAACTTTATATGTATCGTCAACCCCCGAAGTCCTTAAGTTGTAACAATGACCCGGGAACCTCTAAACCACCAGGTTTTTCTAAACCAATGTGGAAAACGACGGCTCGTATTAGGGGAACATCATATATCCCTAGAAACTTGGCAAAACGAACCAAAACCGAAGAAGAAGAAACAAGCGAGTCGGAATAAGATAGTTGTATTCGTGTGGTGTAATATATGTAATATAGTGTGCTTATGATTTATGATATATGTAAAAATTGCTTGTATTAATAAGTATTTTTTTTTTATTATGAATCTAACTCTTGTCTATTTTACAGTATAAAAACACAAAATGGATAGACAACCCAATATTTTAAGAGACCTACCCGGAGACATGATTGATGAAATCTTGTCTAGAGTCGGTCAGAATTCTTCGGCACAACTATTTAAGGAGAGATCAGTTTGTAAGACATTCGAAGAACGTTCTAAGAATGCCTTGGTTTATAAAAGGCTTTCGTTCGAAAGATGGGGGATATCACATTGGGAAATCCATAAGTTACAATGTGTTTACTTTGACGCATATATTGCGGGGAACCCAAATGCTATTTTACGCAATGGGTTAAGAAATTATTTTGACTCAATATATCCGAATATTGGACTTCGTGATTTAGAAAAAGCGGCTAACATGCAACATAAAGAAGCATTTTATGCTTACGGATTAGTAATGTTCGCTTCTCACCAAAGTGAGAACAAGAACATCGGGCTACAACTATTAAACAAAATGTTCCCACAAGTGACGGAGTCGGTAATTGGGGTAAGAAATGAGGTTTTTAGATTGTTACGGGACTGTTGGACATTACGTAACCCTCGTCCCTTTGACGACGTTACAACACGCTGTCTTATCAACGGCCATAACGGTTATGTTCCACAAGACCAAGGATGGGAAGTAATCCTAGTAAAACCAGAATGCATGACTTGTTTCTGGACGTATGAATTACGTGTCTTTATTGCCTTTGCTGAACGACTTGTGTACTAGCTAGAATTATCTTTACAACTATCTTGTATCAAAGTTATTGTGTGCTATATTTCATGCTTTATGTAAAATAAGCGGTATTGTAAGTTTGTAAAATATTGTATAAAAGTTTGAACGCGAAATATTATTATAATCAGTTTTTCATATAGAATTGTAGTAGTTGAATTGTATATTAGCTACTGAGTATGAACTTAACGGGTAGGTACTACCCGAATTTAAAATTATAAAACGCTAATATGAAGAAAAAGCTTTTATAAATGAGTTCATATTATGCTACGAAATACTATTAACTACTCTTAATATTCTGTATGATTAACTTGTTCCATTTGACTATTTTGAAGGAAATGGCACCGACTACTCGACACACCGTGAATATGAATGAAGAGGAATTCCGTACTTTTCTAGCTTCAAACATAGCCGCAGTACAGGCTGCGCTACATACCAATAATAACATTGGATCTAGCAGTACAGGAAATCGTGTAGGATGCACCTACAAAGAATTCACTGCCTGCAAACCTTTGGAATTTGATGGAACCGAAGGACCGATCGGATTGAAATGGTGGACCGAGAAGGTCGAATCGGTGTTTGCCATAAGTAAGTGTACTGAAGAGGACAAAGTGAAGTACGCTACGCATACCTTCACAGGTTCTGCGTTAACATGGTGGAATACCTATCTAGAGCAAGTGGGACAAGATGATGCGTACGCACTACCGTGGTCAGCATTCAAGCACTTGATGAACGAGAAGTACCGTCCCAGAACCGAGGTCAATAAGCTCAAGACAGAACTTAGAGGGTTACGAACCCAAGGATTTAATATTACCACATACGAAAGACGATTCACAGAATTGTGCCTATTGTGTCCGGGAGCGTTCGAAGATGAGGAAGAGAAGATCGACGCGTTTGTGAAAGGATTACCGGAAAGAATCCAAGAAGATATAAGTTCACACGAGCCCGCCTCCATACAACAGGCATGTAGAATGGCTCACAAACTAGTGAACCAGATTGAAGAAAGAATTAAAGAACAGACTACTGAAGAGGCCAATGTGAAGCAAGTCAAAAGAAAGTGGGAGGAAAACGGTGATAAGAATCACCAATACAACAACAACAGCAATTACAACAATAATCGCAACAATTATCCCAACAATCGCAACATCAATCGCAACTACAACAAACGGCCCAACAATAACAACAACAACAACAACAACAACAACAACAACAACAGCAACTACAACAATCATCCCAACAACAATAATAACCGCAACAACAACAACAATCAGAAGCAGCTATGCCAAAGGTGTGAAAAGTATCACTCGGGGTTCTGCACCAAATTTTGCAACAAGTGTAAAAGAAATGGTCATAGCGCGGCGAAGTGTGAGGTCTACGGACCAGGGGTTAATAGAACAAAAGGAACAAATGGTGTCGGAACGAGTAATGGTGGAGCAAGTAGTGTCGGAGCAAGTTATGCCAATGTAGTTTGTTATAAATGTGGAAAACCGGGCCACATTATTAGAAATTGCCCAAACCAGGAGAACACGAATGGACAAAGCCGCGGAAGAGTTTTTAATATTAATGCGGCAGAGGCACAGGAAGACCCAGAGCTTGTTACGGGTACGTTTCTTATTGACAATAAATCTGCTTACGTTTTATTTGATTCGGGTGCGGATAGAAGTTATATGAGTAGAGATTTTTGTGCTAAATTAAGTTGTCCATTGACGCCTTTGGATAGTAAATTTTTACTCGAATTAGCAAATGGTAAATTAATTTCAGCAGATAATATATGTCGGAATCGAGAAATTAAACTGGTTAGCGAAACATTTAAGATTGATTTGATACCAGTAGAGTTAGGGAGTTTTGATGTGATAATCGGTATGGACTGGTTGAAAGAAGTGAAAGCAGAGATCGTTTGTTACAAAAATGCAATTCGCATTATACGAGAAAAAGGAAAACCCTTAATGGTGTACGGAGAAAAGGGCAACACGAAGCTACATCTTATTAGTAATTTGAAGGCACAAAAACTAATAAGAAAAGGTTGCTATGCTGTTCTAGCACACGTCGAGAAAGTACAAACTGAAGAAAAGAGCATCAATGATGTTCCCATTGCAAAAGAATTTTCCGATGTATTTCCGAAAGAATTACCGGGATTACCCCCACATCGATCCGTTGAATTTCAAATAGATCTTGTACCAGGAGCTGCACCAATAGCTCGTGCTCCTTACAGACTCGCACCCAGCAAGATGAAAGAACTGCAAAGCCAGTTACAAGAACTTTTAGAGCGTGGTTTCATTCGACCAAGCACATCACCGTGGGGAGCTCCTGTTTTGTTTGTCAAGAAGAAAGATGGTACATTCAGGTTGTGTATCGACTACCGAGAGTTGAATAAACTTACCATCAAGAACCGCTACCCACTACCGAGAATCGATGACTTATTTGATCAACTACAAGGCTCGTCTGTTTATTCAAAGATTGACTTACGTTCCGGGTATCATCAAATGCGGGTGAAAGAAGATGATATTCCAAAGACTGCTTTCAGAACACGTTACGGTCATTACGAGTTTATGGTCATGCCGTTTGGTGTAACTAATGCACCAGCTGTGTTCATGGACCTTATGAACCGAGTGTGTGGACCATACCTTGACAAGTTTGTCATTGTTTTCATTGATGACATACTTATTTACTCAAAGAATGACTAAGAACACGGTGAACATTTGAGAAAGGTGTTAGAAGTATTGAGGAAGGAAGAATTGTACGCTAAGTTTTCAAAGTGTGCATTTTGGTTGGAAGAAGTTCAATTCCTCGGTCACATAGTGAACAAAGAAGGTATTAAGGTGGATCCGGCAAAGATAGAAACTGTTGAAAAGTGGGAAACCCCGAAAACTCTGAAACACATACGCCAGTTTTTAGGACTAGCTGGTTACTACAGAAGGTTCATCCAAGACTTTTCCAGAATAGCAAAACCCTTGACTGCATTAACGCATAAAGGGAAGAAATTTGAATGGAATGATGAACAAGAGAAAGCGTTTCAGTTATTGAAGAAAAAGCTAACTACGGCACCTATATTGTCATTGCCTGAAGGGAATGATGATTTTGTGATTTATTGTGACGCATCAAAGCAAGGTCTCGGTTGTGTATTAATGCAACGAACGAAGGTGATTGCTTATGCGTCTAGACAATTGAAGATTCAAGAACAAAATTATACGACGCATGATTTGGAATTAGGCGCGGTTGTTTTTGCATTAAAGACTTGGAGGCACTACTTATATGGGGTCAAAAGTATTATATATACCGACCACAAAAGTCTTCAACACATATTTAATCAGAAACAACTGAATATGAGGCAGCGTAGGTGGATTGAATTGTTGAATGATTACGACTTTGAGATTCGTTACCACCCGGGGAAGGCAAATGTGGTAGCCGATGCCTTGAGCAGGAAGGACAGAGAACCCATTCGAGTAAAATCTATGAATATAATGATTCATAATAACCTTACTACTCAAATAAAGGAGGCGCAACAAGGAGTTTTAAAAGAGGGAAATTTAAAGGATGAAATACCCAAAGGATCAGAGAAGTATCTTAATATTCGGGAAGACGGAACCCGGTATAGGGCTGAAAGGATTTGGGTACCAAAATTTGGAGATATGAGAGAAATGGTACTTAGAGAAGCTCATAAAACCAGATACTCAATACATCCTGGAACGGGGAAGATGTACAAGGATCTCAAGAAACATTTTTGGTGGCCGGGTATGAAAGCCGATGTTGCTAAATACGTAGGAAAATGTTTGACGTGTTCTAAAGTCAAACCTGAGCATCAGAAACCATCAGGTCTACTTCAACAACCCGAAATCCCGGAATGGAAATGGGAAAACATTACCATGGATTTCATCACTAAATTGCCAAGGACTGCAAGTGGTTTTGATACTATTTGGGTAATAGTTGATCGTCTCACCAAATCAGCACACTTCCTGTCAATAAGAGAAGATGACAAGATGGAGAAGTTAGCACGACTGTATTTGAAGGAAGTCATCTCCAGACATGGAATACCAATCTCTATTATCTCTGATAGGGATGGCAGATTTATTTCAAGATTCTGGCAGACATTACAGCAAGCATTGGGAACTCGTCTAGACATGAGTACTGCCTATCATCCACAAACTGATGGGCAGAGCGAAAGGACGATACAAACGCTTGAAGACATGCTACGAGCATGTGTTATTGATTTCGGAAACAGTTGGGATCGACATCTACCGTTAGCAGAATTTTCCTACAACAACAGCTACCATTCAAGCATTGAGATGGCGCCGTTTGAAGCACTTTATGGTAGAAAGTGCAGGTCTCCGATTTGTTGGAGTGAAGTGGGGGAGAGACAGATTACGGGTCCGGAGATTATACAAGAAACTACCGAGAAGATCATCCAAATTCAACAACGGTTGAAAACCGCCCAAAGTCGACAAAAGAGCTACGCTGACATTAAAAGAAAAGATATAGAATTTGAAATTGGAGAGATGGTCATGCTTAAAGTTGCACCTTGGAAAGGCGTTGTTCGATTTGGTAAACGAGGGAAATTAAATCCAAGGTATATTGGACCATTCAAGATTATTGATCGTGTCGGACCAGTAGCTTACCGACTTGAGTTACCTCAACAACTCGCGGCTGTACATAACACTTTCCACGTCTCGAATTTGAAGAAATGTTTTGCTAAAGAAGATCTCACTATTCCATTAGATGAAATCCAAATCAACGAAAAACTTCAATTCATCGAAGAACCCGTCGAAATAATGGATCGTGAGGTTAAAAGACTTAAGCAAAACAAGATACCAATTGTTAAGGTTCGATGGAATGCTCGTAGAGGACCCAAGTTCACCTGGGAGCATGAAGATCAGATGAAGAAGAAATACCCGCATCTATTTCCAGAAGATTCGTCAACACCTTCAACAGCTTAAAATTTAGGGACGAAATTTATTTAACGGGTAGGTACTGTAGTGACCCAAACTTTTCAATGTTTATATATATTAATTGAGATTGATATTTACATGATTAAATGTTTCCAACATGTTAAGCAATCAAACTTGTTAAGACTTGATTAATTGAAATATGTTTCATATAGACAATTGACCACCCAAGTTGACCGGTGATTCACGAACGTTAAAACTTGTAAAAACTATATGATGACATATATATGGATATATATATATAGTTAACATGATACTATGATAAGTAAACATATCATTAAGTATATTAACAATGAACTACATATGTAAAAACAAGACTACTAACTTAATGATTTTTAAACGAGACATATATGTAACGATTATCGTTGTAAAGACATTTAATGTATATATATCATATTAAGAGATATTCATACATGATAATATCATGATAAAATAATAATTTAAAATCTCATTTGATATAATAAACATTGGGTTAACAACATTTAACAAGATCGTTAACCTAAAGGTTTCAAAACAACATTTACATGTAACGACTAACGATGACTTAACGACTCAGTTAAAATGTATATACATGTAGTGTTTTAATATGTATTTATACACTTTTGAAAGACTTCAATACACTTATCAAAATACTTCTACTTAAAAAAAATGCTTACAATTACATCCTCGTTCAGTTTCATCAACAATTCTACTCGTATGCACCCGTATTCGTACTCGTACAATACACAGCTTTTAGATGTATGTACTATTGGTATATACACTCCAATGATCAGCTCTTAGCAGCCCATGTGAGTCACCTAACACATGTGGGAACCATCATTTGGCAACTAGCATGAAATATCTCATAAAATTACAAAAATATGAGTAATCATTCATGACTTATTTACATGAAAACAAAATTACATATCCTTTATATCTAATCCATACACCAACGACCAAAAACACCTACAAACACTTTCATTCTTCAATTTTCTTCATCTAATTGATCTCTCTCAAGTTCTATCTTCAAGTTCTAAGTGTTCTTCATAAATTCTACAAGTTCTAGTTACATAAAATCAAGAATACTTTCAAGTTTGCTAGCTCACTTCCAATCTTGTAAGGTGATCATCCAACCTCAAGAAATCTTTGTTTCTTACAGTAGGTTATCATTCTAATACAAGGTAATAATCATATTCAAACTTTGGTTCAATTTCTATAACTATAACAATCTTATTTCAAGTGATGATCTTACTTGAACTTGTTTTCGTGTCATGATTCTGCTTCAAGAACTTCGAGCCATCCAAGGATCCGTTGAAGCTAGATCTATTTTTTCTCTTTTCCAGTAGGTCTATCCAAGGAACTTAAGGTAGTAATGATGTTCATGACATCATTCAATTCATACATATAAAGCTATCTTATTCGAAGGTTTAAACTTGTAATCACTAGAACATAGTTTAGTTAATTCTAAACTTGTTCGCAAACAAAAGTTAATCCTTCTAACTTGACTTTTAAAATCAACTAAACACATGTTCTATATCTATATGATATGCTAACTTAATGATTTAAAACCTGGAAACACGAAAAACACCGTAAAACCGGATTTACGCCGTCGTAGTAACACCGCGCGCTGTTTTGGGTTAGTTAATTAAAAACTATGATAAACTTTGATTTAAAAGTTATTATTCTGAGAAAATGATTTTTATTATGAACATGAAACTATATCCAAAAATTATGGTTAAACTCAAAGTGGAAGTATGTTTTCTAAAATGGTCATCTAGACGTCGTTCTTTCGACTGAAATGACTACCTTTACAAAAACGACTTGTAACTTATTTTTCCGACTATAAACCTATACTTTTTCTGTTTAGATTCATAAAATAGAGTTCAATATGAAACCATAGCAATTTGATTCACTCAAAACGGATTTAAAATGAAGAAGTTATGGGTAAAACAAGATTGGATAATTTTTCTCATTTTAGCTACGTGAAAATTGGTAACAAATCTATTCCAACCATAAATTAATCAACTTGTATTGTATATTATGTAATCTTGAGATACCATAGACACGTATACAATGTTTCGACCTATCATGTCGACACATCTATATATATTTCGGAACAACCATAGACACTCTATATGTGAATGTTGGAGTTAGCTATACAGGGTTGAGGTTGATTCCAAAATATATATAGTTTGAGTTGTGATCAATACTGAGATACGTATACACTGGGTCGTGGATTGATTCAAGATAATATTTATCGATTTATTTCTGTACATCTAACTGTGGACAACTAGTTGTAGGTTACTAACGAGGACAGCTGACTTAATAAACTTAAAACATCAAAATATATTAAAAGTGTTGTAAATATATTTTGAACATACTTTGATATATATGTATATATTGTTATAGGTTCGTGAATCAACCAGTGGCCAAGTCTTACTTCCAGACGAAGTAAAAACTGTGAAAGTGAGTTATAGTCCCACTTTTAAAATCTAATATTTTTGGGATGAGAATACATGCAGGTTTTATAAATGATTTACAAAATAGACACAAGTACGTGAAACTACATTCTATGGTTGAATTATCGAAATCGAATATGCCCCTTTTTATTAAGTCTGGTAATCTAAGAATTAGGGAACAGACACCCTAATTGACGCGAATCCTAAAGATAGATCTATTGGGCCTAACAAACTCCATCCAAAGTACCGGATGCTTTAGTACTTCGAAATTTATATCATATCCGAAGAGTGTCCCGGAATGATGGGGATATTCTTATATATGCATCTTGTTAATGTCGGTTACCAGGTGTTCACCATATGAATGATTTTTATCTCTATGTATGGGATGTGTATTGAAATATGAAATCTTGTGGTCTATTATTATGATTTGATATATATAGGTTAAACCTATAACTCACCAACATTTTTGTTGACGTTTTAAGCATGTTTATTCTCAGGTGATTATTAAGAGCTTCCGCTGTCGCATACTTAAATAAGGACGAGATTTGGAGTCCATGCTTGTATGATATTGTGTAAAAACTGCATTCAAGAAACTTATTTTGTTGTAACATATTTGTATTGTAAACCATTATGTAATGGTCGTGTGTAAACAGGATATTTTAGATTATCATTATTTGATAATCTACGTAAAGCTTTTTAAACCTTTATTGATGAAATAAAGGTTATGGTTTGTTTTAAAATGAATGCAGTCTTTGAAAAACGTCTCATATAGAGGTCAAAACCTCGCAACGAAATCAATTAATATGGAACGTTTTTAATCAATAAGAACGGGACATTTCACTCGGGTTAGTAGAAGAAGTTAGAGAACTCCGAGCTCGAGTATTAACTTTAGAGAGCACGGTATATAATTTGCAATCATCAACAGTATCACCAACACCAGTAACATCACCAGCCTTAGCACCAATGGCACCAGTACCACCAACAACCCAAGTTTCAACAATCCATGCCTCAACATCTCATTCTGTACCTCGAGTATAATTATCATTCCACAAATCATTCTACATCATTTATATTCGTTCGACATGACGATTATGTAAACTCTAATGTTTTAGAGATTATGTATCATAGTTCTAATCATAAATCTGATGAGTTTAATATCACATTGACTCATTAAATCCATAATTACATCTGAAGAAAATATATATGTAAATATATTTTCATAAAGATTGTGATTAAAAATTCTTTCGTACAAACTGTTAATGGTAAAAATATTTTAGCGGGTAGGTAATACCCGAGAAATATTTAAGATTTCACATTAATAAGTTACATTGTACAGTCTTCGAATCTGATTCAACGGTCGATTACCATCCTACCTACATCTATCGATATACGAATCCGTTCACCACAGAATAACCATTTTCATTCAAATTCAATTTCATATTTGGATTTTTACTTACCAGAATCCAACAAGTGGCATAATGAAGAAATAATGGACACAATAAAAATTGATTAGAAACAGACTAATTAACAATATGGAATTTTGTTAAGAAACCATGCTAACTGTTCCAGCTAACTGTTCCTAGCTAACTGATTACATTCTATTTATCGCATTTTATTTATTGCAATTTAATTATCGCAATTTACATTCCCGCAATTTTATTTATTGTCATCTAATTTCTGTTATTTACTTTACGCACTTTAGTTATCGTTATTTAATTCCTGTTATTTATTTTACGCACTTTAAATATCTGGACACGTATACAAGGTTTTGACATATCATATCGATGCATCTATATATATTATTTGGAATCACCATAGACACTCTATATGCAGTAATGATCGAGTTCTCTATACAGGGTTGAGGTTGATTCTATAATAATATATATACTTTGAGTTGTGATCGAGTCTGAGACATGTACACGGGTCCCGATACGTATTAATTAATTCGGATATTATATATTAAGCTATATATGTATTATCGGACTGTTAATTGTGGACTATCAAATATGGACTGTCGACATTGGATAATTAAAATGAATTAAAATATTGATTATAACATATGAAACTAAACATATCTTCAAGTTTGCCACTTGATCTCATCTTAAACCTCATCTGTATCTTGACGATTACAATCTGCGTTCAAACCTTTCATGATTCTTGAAAACACCTCAATCGATAGGATGAATCAACCGCACTTCATCTACGGAAGGAAAGGTTTATGCATATAGTTATGCACCTGAGAAACTCTCGGCAACTGAGTAAAAGTTTAACACGTAGCCGTATCAGATCCTTTGGCATTTATTAGCAAAAATAACTTTGCGATCCCTTTTCAAAGTAGTCAATTTTGTCACAGCTCCAGCAAGTCAACTTCGAATTTTCATTCGAAGTAGCCTTACTATAATCCTGATATATACAATTACCCTTTTTATAACGGAGAATTCTTTTATATTCCACCATATTACCAGAAGACGTACCAGCAGCCTCGTTGTTTTTTTTTGGCTTAAATCTCTCTGACAAATCATTATATTTATTCATTGAAACCCTATCATATACTCATCCGCATCTTGTAACGAGAACTGCCATACCAATTACCGAGAATCAGCAAATTTGTATTTTGAGTCTCGCAACGTTTCCACATCAACAGTTATATGTATTCATATAACATTTATCTCTTAGAACTATGATCTTCCATTCTGAAATTCAAAAAAGCACCCAGTCTGTGAATTAATGCTCTAAATTTTGAAAAGTTGAATGAAGCAACAAAAACTATGGATGATTTTAACAGTCAAAAGTTTGATAAAAAAAAAGATACGTTGGAAAAGCTCAAAAGGAAGTTTGGTACTAAAAAACGAATTGAGCAAACCATGAAGGAGACTCTGAGCAAATCACAAGGACTAAACTTGTACATAAAGAACCCTGATGATTCTGTTTCTGATGAAGTCTTTAGTGAATATCTTGCTCCTTATTTATTCTAAATCCTTGCGAAAGGATTTTTTTCATCAACATTCGATCTCAGAAATTCTGAAAATATCATCATAAATATCTTTGATATTTCCGAGAATATTTTCATAACAATTCTTATCTGAAATCATTAATCTCTTCGTGCTATCAGTGTTACATCATATAGAAACTGTTAGTTTCTATATTCTGTAAACTTTCGAGCTTGAAATATGAATGTTATTGAAGTAATGTTGGGAACTGATGCATGAGTTAGTATAATATAATGACAATAGATCAACGTGATTATATTACAGTAAGTCATGCTGAGTTTCTAGTGGAACGTGATGATTCACAGATCATAACGTCATCATGTGCCATGTTACACGACTCTTACATTCTACCCAATCTCCAAGTATATCAAGAACATATATTCTTAATAGTTCTATCTTTTCAGATATTCTAGTAATTTGAAAAATCAAGATCGTGCCATTACGATTTCCTTCTAGAACATTAACTATGTTCATTTCAAAATCCATATCTACGAATTCCGGACCATTATTCGCTTGACTTGAAGTCGGGAAGAGGAGACGAAAGTATGGAACTCTTGAATATAAAGAAAATATAAAGCTCGACAACAACACATAAATTACAAACCGTGCATATCAATACGTATGGCCACGTAAAGGCACGGGAAAATTAAAAATACTATAACCCCAAGATAATAGTAGAAGTAAATATAATCCTCCGGTGGTAGATGAAAGAGAAGAATGACAGATATAAAAGTTAAGAGTATATCAAGGATCAGAACTGGATGGAGCATATTAATGAATGCTTTAAAAATATGAATCAGGGGAGAAAGAATGGAAGGTGTGAGCTGTGAAAATAAGGAAACGAAGGGAGTGGATTTATAGTAAAATATCCGACAGATCAATCGAAACAGATTATTGCATTTAATCAAAGAAGATCCGATTTCCTATATCGCCGAAGAACCAAATCTTATTACGAAGATTTTCTTTAAATCCCATGAATTCCGGAAATCAATCATAACTACGTCATCAGTTCCCTCTCTTGCGATAGCTTCGATTATACTCTTCGCGTAATCAAATTTTTTTTACCTATATTACTCACTGATGATAAAACTCTAATTTCTAGCTCGGATACGTCATGAAAACATACTTATTGTCAGCCATGACCATTCCACTCAAATTTCGGGACGAAATTTATTTAACGGGTAGGTACTGTGACGACCCAGAAATTTCCGACCAAATTAAAACTTAATCTTTATATGTTCCAACACATTAAGCAAAGCCTGTAATGTTGAGTCTCGAAATGTTTGAACTATTTATATAGATTCATTTAACCTGTGACTATTTCCGACGATTCACGAACAATTGTGTGTAAATAAATATGTAAATATATATACATATATAAATATAAGAGTGCATATTAAGTTGTATTAATAAAATACAAAATAATCATTTGAATTGAAAATGTAAAATATTGTACAAGATAATTAAGATTAAAATTTATTTATGATTTAAACGAATTCTTATTTTTATTTATTATCATTTTTATGATATTATTTAGTTATTTTATTAGAATTATTATTAATATTATTAGGGTATTTACTATTAATATTTATTAAAAATAAAAATAGGGAATCCCATTCTGTTAGAAGTAACTATCAATTTTTTTTCTTTTTCTTCACATGAAAATAATTTACGTACTTCATGTCTCTAGTTTGTTACAAGTCTACTTCACAAATCAATTGGAAATCAATTTAACTGTTAAATCATGTACCTAATCACTCTATATAAGTTACAAACTGCAATTTGAGTTGAAAACAAAGAAAACCTAGAAAATAAGCTCGACACTCTGTACATTCATCTTTTTCAGCATATTTTGATTTAGAATAAATTTTCAAAATGTAATAATGCAGTCATGTTAGGAATCGTCTATCTAAACTATCTGTAAGTTTTCAATCCTCAATTCTTTCTACTAATTTCTAATTTGAGAGTCAAAGTTTTGGTTTTCAAAGTCAACTAAGTGTTCTTGAATCAAATTCGAGTTTGTTTTGATATCTCCAGTTAATTTGATGATCCATAAAGATTATAGGAATGATTTGCAACACAATTCATGCAATTCATGTTGTAATCATAACCTATAACACTCTTAATCTAAAAATCAATTTTTGAGTTCTTGAGTTCTTCACAGTGATATACACTAACGTGAATTCGAAATAAATTTCAAAAACTAAAAATGTAGAGTTGTTAGGAATCATTTACTTAAACTTCCTGCAAAATCTCAAGTTCCAATTCTTGATAACGAATTCGAATTTGCGAGTCAAAGTTAAATTGTCAAAAGTCAACTGTTTTGTTCTTGGAGAAATTAGAGCTTGTTTTGATGTTTTAAGTTCAATTGACGATTTCAATAGTTTTTAGGAATGATTTGAAACATGTTTCATGTTGTAAAGATTGTCCAAAACGAACTCAAAATTGAAAACAAAATTTTTTTTTTCTTGGCTACTAGCAAGCAGTAGGATTTTTTTGTTTTTTTTTCTCATTTTTTTTATATCATGAACACATTTTTATTTTTTGTTTCATGTTTGTTTAGAAGTCCTAAAACCATTTTGATGATTGACTATTAAGAATGAAGTTGTTTGATTGTTTAGATTTTGGTGAAGAAGATGAAGTGGGTTGAAACATGTAATAGATAAGTATTTGGGTTTGTATTATAAATCAGAAAAACTGAAATGGAGGAATGGTTAAGGGTGTTGATGAGTGAGCGAGAGGTCTCAGGTTCGAGCCCGGCTTGGTGCGATTTTTTTAAAACTGACTCCTAAGGTAGTTTTATACTTTTAAAAATTATTATTATTATTAATATTATTATTATTATCCTTAGGTATTTCTATAATTATTAATTTTACAAAACAAAAGATATATATGTAAATATATTATTACATAAAATATACTAATATTACATAAAATTATGTTTCAACTAATATTATTGATATAACATTAATTAAATATCAAATAAGTATCATAATATATTATAAGAATAATTAATACATAACAAATATATAAACTTAATTGATTTATACTATAATGTGTTAATACTTGATATAGGTTCGTGAATCCGAGGCCAACCCTGCATTGTTCAATGTCGTTATATGTATTTTTACTACAAAATACAGTATTGTGAGTTTCATTTGATTCCCTTTTTACTCATTACATTTTTGAGCTGAGAATACATGCAAATGCTTTATTAACTGTTTTACAATATTTATATGCGTGAGTTTCATTTACCTTTTTACCCTTTATATTTTTGGGCTGAGAATACATGCGCAACTTTTATAACTGTTTTACGAAATAGACACAAGTAATCGAAATTACGTTCTATGGTTGAATGATCGAAACTGAATATGCCCCTTTTTATTAAGTCTGGTAATCTAAGAATTAGGGAACAGACACCCTAATTGACGCGAACTCTAAAGATAGATCTATCGGGCCCAACAAGCCCCATCCAAAGTACCGGATGCTTTAGTACTTCGAAATTTATATCATGTCCGAAGGAGGATCCCGGAATGATGGGGATATTCTTATATGCATATTGTGAATGTCGGTTACCAGGTGTTCAATCCATATGAATGATATTTTTGTCTCTATGCATGGGATGTATGATTATGAGAAATGGAAGTATGAAATCTTGTGGTCTATTAAAATTATGAAATGATTCTTTATGATAAACTAATGAACTCACCAACCTTTTGGTTGACACTTTAAAGCATGTTTATTCTCAGGTACGAAAGAAATCTTCCGCTGTGCATTTGCTCATATTAGAGATATTACTTGGAGTCATTCATGACATATTTCAAAAGATGTTGCATTCGAGTCGTTGAGTTCATCAAGATTATTATTAAGTCAATTATATTTGGATATATTATGAAATGCTTTACATGCCTGTCAACTGTCGATGTAATGTTTGTCAATTATATTTGGATATATTATGAAATGCTTTACTTGGACGGGTCTCTACACATGCCGTGCCGACGCGCTCCTAATGGATGTTTAGTGCCGATTCCGCCAGGCAGATACAGAAAGATGATGGCCGCTCACGGACTACCAGTTCAGCCACCAGTGCCACCACCACATGATTCGGATGACTCATCATCCGCCGATTCTTCATCAGATGACTCTTCCTCAGACGACTCCAGTGATGATGAGTACCCTGCTGATGTACCCGTACAGGCACCCTCTACCCCACCGAAGAAGCGGTACCGCTTCGATGGCACCATTATTCCGGGGATCAACGGAGGCCGTGCCTTCACTGACGCATTTGGTCGGCGTCATAGGGTTACCGCCCACAAACGGCTTGCGCCGTACCCTGCCGACCCACAGATACGTAAGGCACCCCGTTACGTACTGACTATTTCTGGAGCCGGAACATCTACACCCCGTTATGTAATGTCAGCACCACCTGCACCACCGGCGCCACCTGCACCGCCGGCACCGCCCGCGCCACCATCTCCCACTGTCGAGGAATTGACAAGGAAGGTGGAGATCCTTCGAGATCGAGTTACTGAGCTAGAGGACCAGATGGCCCATGTTATGGACATCCTTCACCCACCTTCACCGTAGGGCTTTTGTATTTAGATTTTGTTATGTAATCTAGTTGTAGTTTATTGTATTACTCATGTATTGTACGGACTTATTCAGATGTATGAAACTTATTATTATTAATGAATGGAACTTTGCGTTATTTAATTCTTGCACGATGTTCTATTTACATTACTGTACGATGATTCTGTGGTATTTGTACCTAGATGCGTTACTTAATAACATGTGATGTGTTGATTCCGTGTTGGCTACATATACCGTGTTATTATATACTGAATGCTGGATTTTGACTTGAGTCAAAATTTTTGTTTAGAACACCATGGCCAACGGACGATCAACACCTACCACCACCCAAATCGAAGAGATGATTGCCGAAAGGGTAGCCGCAGCCATTCCGGAAATGCAACCACAAGCTCCACCGCCATCGCCACCACCACCGGTTATGCAGCCCATTCGAAATGGGTGTACTTACAAGGAATTCCCGAGCTGTAAACCACATAACTTCAGCGGCACTGAGGGACCGATTGGTCTCACCAGATGGTTCGAGAAACTTGAATTAGTATTCCGAGTTAGCAACTGTTCGGAGGACAACAAAACCAAATTTGCTTCTTGCATGCTGTCTGATGGTGCGCTCACGTGGTGGAATATAATGGCACATGCACAAGGCATTGATGAGGCGTATGCTACGCCATGGGAAGAATTTAAGTATGCCATGATTGAGGAGTATTGTCCGAGAACTGAGATACAAAATATGGAAATGGAATTCATGCAGTTAAAGGCCGTTGGGAAAGACCTTGATGGTTACAACAGGAGATTTTTGGAGTTAGCCCGGATGTGTCCGACAATGGTCACCCCAGAATTCAAGCGTATGGAGAGATACTTCTCGGGACTCCCTAAGTCCATCAAGGGAAATGTCACCTCGTCCAAGCCACCGAATGTTCCCGAAGCGATGCGCATGGCGCATACTTTAATGAATCAGATAACCATCGATGAACCGGAGAAAACTAAGACTGAAGTGGGTACTAGTGAGAAGCGCAAATGGGATAACCACAACAACAACAACAACAGTGGAAGGAACTATGATCAAAACCCGGTGAAAAGACATGAGTGTTTCAGAGGAAACAACAACGGTGGAAACCCCAACCCCAACAACAACACCAACTCCAACCCGAACTACAAGGGAACCTTACCTTAATGCAAGAGGTGTTACAAACACCACACTGGGTATTGCTATGTTGTCTGCGAGAAGTGCCAACGGGCTGGACATATCGGGAAAGACTGCAAGGTCACCACTTTGAACGGGAAGCTGAATACCAATGGACCTAAAAAGTGCTATGAATGCGGGCAGATGGGCCATTTCAGAAATGCGTGCCCAAATAAGCGAAAAGACGGCAGACCACCCCGTGGTAGAGCTTTCAACGTTAATACTAGGGACGCACGCGAAAACCCCGACTTGGTGACAGGTATATTCAAAATCAACAATCTTTTAGCTTCTATCTTGTTTGATACTGGTGCGAATAGAAGTTATGTATGTAGACATTTTTGCGATAAGATTAATTGGTCATTAGTCCCATTAAAAGAGAGTATGCTTGTCGAGGTCGCCAATGGAAAACTTGAAAAGGTTGACCATATTAGTCGTGGAGTTATTATCAACATAGCTGGTGCAGATTTCGAAATTGATTTGATACCAATCAAATTGGAAAGTTTTGACGTGATCGTCGGTATGGATTGGTTGAGTAAGATAAGGGCCGATATTATCTGTGGAGATAAAGTTATTCGTACACCACAAGGAGACGGTGAGCCACTGATCATCTACGGAGAGAGATGTACCTCGAAGCTGAACCTCATTAGTTGCGTGAAAGTGCAAAAGATCATGAAGAAGGGACGTTTTGCTGTCCTAGCACATGTGAAAGCGGTAGAAACTGAGGTGAAGAGCGTGAACGACGTTCAAATTGTGAACGAATTTTCCGATGTCTTCCCAGAGGAATTGCCTGGATTACCACCGTCGAGAGCAGTAGAGTTTCAGATCGACTTAGTGCCAGGAGCTGCACCTGTAGCTTGCGCACCTTATAGACTCGCACCTTCCGAGATGCAAGAATTACAGAGTCAACTACAAGAGCTGTTAGGCCGTGGATTTATCCAACCAAGTTTCTCGCCTTGGGGCACACCTATTCTGTTTGTGAAGAAGAAGGATGGATCCTTCCGTATGTGTATCGACTACCGTGAACTCAACAAATTGACAATCAAGAATTGGTATCCTCTTCCCAGAATTGACGATCTTTTTGATCAACTACAAGGATCGAGCGTTTACTCAAAGATCGATTTGCGATCCGGTTATCACCAGTTGAGGGTGAAGGAAAGTGATGTAATGAAAACTGCATTCAGAACCCGTTATGGTCATTATGAGTTTCTCGTGATGCCATTCGGTTTGACAAATGCACCTGCCGTGTTCATGGACCTTATGAATCGTGTCTGCAAGCCGTACTTGGATAAGTTTGTTATCGTCTTCATAGATGATATCCTCATCTACTCTAAGAGCGAAGAAGAGCATGAGCAACACCTCCGATTAGTGCTTGAACTCTTAAGACAAGAGCAACTTTACGCCAAATTCTCCAAGTGTGAATTTTGGTTGAAGGAAGTCCAGTTTCTGGGTCATGTTGTGAGCGACCAGGGTATTAAAGTTGATCCCGCCAAGATTGAAGCTGTCAGCAAGTGGGAGACCCCCACTACTCCAACTCATATTCGCCAATTCCTAGGTCTCACCGGTTACTACCGAAGGTTCATTGAAGGATTTTCTCTGATTGCGCGTCCTTTGACCGCGCTGATTCACAAGGGCAAGAAGTTCATTTGGGAACCCGCACACGAATCAGCATTTCAAACTTTGAAGAAGAAGTTAACCACCGCACCTATCCTATCACTTCCTGAGGGCAGTGATGACTTTGTTGTTTATTGTGATGCATCGAAGAGTGGTTTTGGTTGTGTACTGATGCAACGATCAAAAGTTATTGCCTATGCCTCCGGCCAATTGAAGATTCGCGAGCGGAACTACACTACTCACGATCTCGAACTTGGAGCCGTTGTCTTTGCGCTCAAATTGTGGAGACATTATTTGTATGGAACTAAGAGTACTATCTTCACTGACCACAAGAGCCTCCAGCACATCTTTGATCAGAAGCAACTAAATATGAGACAGCGTCGATGGATCGAGACGCTGAATGACTACGATTGTGAACTTCGTTATCATCCTGGCAAGGCCAATGTTGTAGCTGACGCTTTGAGCTGAAAGGAGAGGATGGCACCTCTTCGTGTTAGGGCTCTGAACATCACCATTCATTCGAATCTCAACATTCAGATCAGAGTAGCCCAAGATGAGGCTCTCAAGAAGGAGAATATAACTCATGAACATTTGAACATACTTGTCTCTCGATTCGAGGTTAGGGAGTCTGGACTCCGATGTTATGCCGGAAGAATTTGGATACCTCTTTATGGAGATCTACGGAACCTTATACTTGATGAAGCACACAAATCGAGATATTCAATTCATCCTGGAGCGGACAAAATGTACCACGACCTTAAGGAACAGTATTGGTGGCCGAATCTTAAGAAGGACGTTGCGACTTATGTTGGTAAGTGTTTGACTTGCTCGAAGGTTAAAGCCGAGCATCAGAGACCCTTTGGATTGCTTCAACAACCAGAAATCCCACAATGGAAGTAGGAACGGATAACAATGGATTTCATCACCAAGCTACCAAAGACGGTGGGCGGATACGATACTATTTGGGTTATTGTTGACCGCCTTACCAAATCTGCACACTTCTTAGCGATGAAGGAGACGGATACGATGGAGAGACTTGCCCAATTATACATCAAAGAGGTTGTATCTCATCATGGTGTACCTTTATCGATCATCTCAGATCACGATCCTCGTTTTGCTTCTCGATTTTGGCGTTCTTTGCAAGAAGCCATGGGAACTCGTCTTGACATGAGTACTGCTTATCACCCTCAGACTGACGGGCAAAGTGAACGAACGATTCAGACATTGGAAGACATGTTACGTGCATGTGTCATTGATTTTGGAAAGGCCTGGAAAAGGCATTTGCCGTTAGCCAAATTCTCGTACAACAACAGTTATCACTCGAGCATTAATGCCGCACCTTTTGAAGCATTGTATGGACACAAGTGCCGATCTCCTATTTATTGGGCCGAAGTAGGCGAAAAGCAAATCACCGGACCCGAGGTAGTCCATGAGACAACGGAGAAGATTACTCAGATTCAAACGAGACTTAAGACTGCTCGCGATCGTCAAAAGAGTTATGCGGATCTTAAATGTAAAGACTTTGAATTCAACGTTGGTGACCGTGTAATGTTGAAGGTTGCACCTTGGAAGGGTGTGATTTGCTTTAGAAAACGCGGAAAGTTAAACCTGCAATACATTGGTCCTTCCGAAATTTTGGAACGTGTTGGACCCGTTGCTTACCGTTTGGATCTACCAGTGCAGTTGAGCTCAGTTCATCCTACCTTCCACATGTCAAACTTGAAGAAGTGTCTTGCTGCACCTGAACTTATCATACCACTTGAGGAACTTACAATTGATGACAAACTCCACTTTGTGGAAGAACTTGTTGAAATTATGGATCGAGAGATCAAAACTTTGAAACGCAACAAGATTCCGATTGTACGAGTATGATGGAATGCCAAACGAGGACCAGAGTTCACTTGGGAGCGAGAGGATCAAATGATGCAGAAGTATCCTCACCTTTTCCCGACTCCTCCATCTACCTCAGCTTAAATTTCGGGACGAAATTTTCTTTAACAGGTGGGTAATGTAACGACCTTGGATTTTCCAACGTTTATTTATTAATAATTATTATTATTAATACGTGTGATTAAACGAATGTATGTTATTACATTTACTTGTTACCATGATTGCCCGTACTTGACTTTTAAATGCCCGAAACGTCTTTGTGACACACGAAACTTTCACGAATAATATTTTTAGAATATTATTTACATTCACGATTAAGTTTATTAATCATTTTGATTAACTAAGGTTATTAGTTGATTACTTGGGCCTTTACTAGTGTTAGTGGACTTTTACTTGAATTATCACTAAATTGGACTTGGGCTCACTTTAATGGACTTGATTAGCCCACCCTACTTCTTATATGGACTTAATTAGCCCATCTAAACATGTAAGTATTACTTGTAAGTGTAACTAGCTAGTTTTGTTCATTTGGAATCTAGTTATCACATAATCCCCATGCATGCATCCTCATTATCCAATCTTTTAAGCTTTATCATACAAGGACCCATTGAACTTCTCCCTCCCCTCCTTTTTCTACTGCTGGCCGACGGTTTAGGCCTCATGGGGAGGTGTATTTGGCTTTCAAATTTTGTTAACTTAGCTACTAGTTCTCTCACACTTCATTCATTCCAAACACACATTTACTTGCATACTTTTTTTTCTCTCCTTTCTATCTAAACTTTGTAAGTTACAAGGCTTTCTTTCTTTCTTCTTTTCTTGTTGAAACCGAAACCAAGAACATCTAATCATCATCATCTTTTGTTCTTTGTTGTTTAATGACTTGTATTTGTTAGTTGTAGTTGTTTACTTGATTATTGTTTACTTACTTACTTGGTTACAAGAATCAAACTCTTTAGTTTCATTCTTCATTTTATCTTGTAATTACAAGAACACACAAGAACTAAACTTACTAGTTTATGTTCTACATATGTTGTTTCAAAGATTGTAAGTTCATGGTTGTAAAGCATACTTGAAGTTCATGAAGTAAACTTTAAAGTTTACTTTCTTAAAGATCAAACTTTTGTTTGAATCTTTAAAGTATGCAACCCATGAACTTATTTACTTGTGTACTTAGTTTATTTCTTTACATTATGCACTTTAATTTCATGTTTGTGGGTTGTTATTGGTCAAATGTTACTAGTTAACTTTGATCTCATTAATCTTGAACTAAAGTTAACTTTAAATAGTTCAAGAACATGTAAGTAAGATTTCTTTAATTATAACTTTGTACAATTATGTTAGATCTAGACTTTTGAGTCTTGGATCTTCAAGATCAAACTAAGAACTATGTTCTACATCTTAAGATCTTGATTTCATAAGTTCACTTTCAAGTTTGTAACTTATTATTAGTTTTAAAGTTCATATATGTGTTAGATCTAAGACTTTGATGTAACTTTAGTTCATCAAAACACTTGCAACACTTAAGTGAGTTGTGCTTCATGTCTTAGACTTACACTTGGGTTATGATGGTCAAACCTTGGTGAAAATTATGCAAACACATCAACGAGTTATACACTTGAAGCTATATGCATCAAGGATGAGAACCATGATAAGCATCGAGCACCAAGAACCACCGGAACCTACTGACCCTACTGTTATACTGTTTCTGTGTCTGACCCGTATGACCTGGGCTACTGTAATTATGATTTTCAGATAGCTCTGTTCTAGTAGATAACTTTTCATATAGGACTCGTCTTAATCCGAGTTACGGTTTAGGATTTATGGCCCTCCGATCGTCACTATGTCCTTTAACGTTGTGCAGAAATTTCTGACCTACTCGCATTTAGACCGTCGCCACGGTCAAACGAAGACGAGTTTGCTTCTGTAAATTTTACCACAACTAAAGGACTCATATACGGAGCCATGGGCATTGGTCTCACCTTATTTCAGTAGGTATAGAGGCCGTGGTGACTGACCGAACTCAGCCTTTGTTTTAAACTACTTTCATAAACGAAACTTACTTTACGCCTTTTTGTTAATGATGAATGATGATGATCCTTAAGACCTTATTTACATAATTTTAAACCTATTTGGATGATTTACTGACTTAGTACTATTTGACTTAGGTTGAGAACCCGTTTGGACAACCTTCATTACTTGCTTACTTTCCGAGTCATACATTACCGCTACTTTATCATTGTGAGTTATAGCATTCCCTTTTTACTTTAACTTATTTTGAGAACTGAGAATACATGCGGATTTTATGTTTTACATACTAGTCAGGAGTACTTAAACTTATATATGTGTGGGTTATACAACGGCATAAACATTCCCTTTAGCTCGGTAACATTTAATCATTGGTTTTTGAACCGTGAACGCGAATCTTAGATATGGATCCATAGGGTTTGACATCCCCACTCGGGCTAGTCGCGCTAGTATTTAACAAGTTTTTAATACTTCGTAGACATACGCACTTGCCAAGTTTACTTTCAGGGGGTATAAACGTTAAGTTAGTTACCAAGTGCCCACGGTTAACATATACTTTATCATACTGTTTTGAAACGCTCTTTGTAGCACTGAAATCTCGTGGCCTATCTTACATACTGTTATACTTAAACTATAGCTCACCAACCTTTGTGTTGACATTTTTAAGCATGTTTTTCTCAGGTGCTTAAGGTTATTTGATTCCGCTGTCGTGCTAGTCTTGCCGTAGACACCCGCTGCTCTAGTGTTATCACTGGATGAACTGTTTATCTTGCATTCAAACTTTAATACATTTGAAACTATGTTTTATAACGACCTAAGGGTCACATACATTTATTCATGCTTGCTATTCGTAGAAGCATATTGTTGGTGTAAAACATTTGATATCGGTTATGACGTCACCTTTTTTATCGTGAATGCAACTTCTTTTTTTTACAGCATATAGTACTTAACCTTGTAATGATCTTGTTGTTGATGATTCGTACACGATGGTTTTGTACGGGGCATCACAATACGTTCCAAAGCCACTACTCGAGCGCGAAGCTCGTTGACTTCTTCTATTACTCCGGGATGATTGTCGGTCGGAACGAGTGGATGAATAAAGTTTAGAATTTTAGATAGGAGATAATCGTGACGAGCTACCCTGGAGATGAGATTAAAAATGGTGTTTCGAATAGGTTCACCGGTAAGTGCTTCAGGTTCTTCACCCAGAGGTGAATTCGGTTGGTGGAAGGGATCACCTTCTTCTTGCCTCCAATGATTAAGTAGACTACGAACCCATCAGATGAATTGGGGATGGCTGATTGATTGATTCATTCTGGTTACGCTGCTTTCGGAGCTGGAGTGGGACTCCATATCGGAATCCGAGGGGCTTGAACTAGTGTTGAGTTCCATTTTGCTCGGTTAGATAAAGAGTTTTTGGTATGAAATGAATTTCGGATATCGGATGATATTCTAATCACATAGAATATCTATGTATAGTACAAAAGATCTCGTAGATTACGGAGAGAATTAAGGAAACGTGTCAGACAAGACTTAATGTGATGGAATGTGAATTTGTCTGTACACCGTCTATGCAATAATTGCAATAAGACGCGTCGAGACTGAAAATGACAAGTAGATATTTTTCAACAAATGGTGGTAAGCAAACACTTTTAACATGCAGACCGGGTTCAAGTCTAGACTCATTAACATAACCTAACAACTACTAGGTCGAAGTCCAGACTCATTAATGCATCCTAACAACTATTAGTTAGACATACTAATGCAAGACCTGGTTCGCTACGACCACCGCTCTGATACCACCTGTGAGGACCCGTCCTTACCCACCTGGACGAAGTCATCAACATCTGGTTCCATTGCGATGATCGACTCCAAGTAATGTCCTTAAATTGAGCAAATGCACAGCGGAAGACTTAATTCGTACCTGAGAATAAACATGCTTTAAAGTGTCAACCAAAAGGTTGGTGAGTTCATTAGTTTATCATAACAATCATTTCAATATATTAATAGACCACAAGATTTCATAATCATAAACATAATCTTGCAAGTGTATGTAAAGCATTCTAAGTGGTTGAGCACTTGGTAACCATACTTAACATTTAATCAACGTCGCATATTCCCTTTATTATGAAATCTCACTACACTGTACCAAATGTAGTCACTGAAACGAAGTACTGTGCAACCGTTGAATACTGGTCGTCCAGTCCGGTTGGGGTTGTCAGGCCCGATAGATCTATCAACAGGATTCGCTTTTACAATACCCACGTAAATAGTAGTTACCAAGCTACAGGGAAATATGCCAGTGGTACAACTCAACGTAGAATATATTTTTAAGTACTTGTGTCTATTTCGTAAACATTTATAAAAACAGCGCATGTATTCTCAGTCCCAAAAAGGTAAAGAGTAAAAGGGAGCAAATGAAACTCACCATACAGTATTTTGTAGTAAAAATACATATGACGACAATGAACAAGTATAGGGTTGGTCTCGGATTCACGAACCTATATCATTAATGTATATTAACACATATCTTTGTAATCAAACAAAATTATATATAATATATCTTAATTTATATGTTATATATATTTAATTTGTATATATTTAAAATGATTAATATTTATATATGTAGATATCTTAATATGTATGTTAATATTTTATCAATAATTTGTTATTTGTAATATTTATAAAAATAATGTTAATAAGATATGTAATATAAGTATAATATTTATTTGCTATAAAAATAATAATAAAAATAATGACAATTCTAATAATAGTAATGAAAATTTTAATGCAAATAAAATGATAATTTTTAATAATACTAATAATAGTAATAGTAATATTAATTTTTAATAAAAATGATAATTTTAATATCACTGATAACAATAGTTACTAGTTGTGATAATATTAATAATGTAGTTTTTATCATTATCATTATTAATAATAATAATAATAATAATAATAATAATAATAATAATAATAATAATAATAATAATAATAATGATAATAATAATAATAATAATAATAATAATAATAATAATAATAATAATAATAATAATAATAATAATAATAATAATAATAATAATAATAATAATAATAATAATAATAATAATAATAATAATAATAATAAAATTATACCTTAGAAACACTAAAAAGAGATTGAACTGCCTGGGACGGGACTCGAACCCACAACCTCTCGCTTAATCAACCACCCACCAAACCGTCAAGCCATAAATCTTTTCTTGTTATATCTCGCGTTTTTAATTACTTATTATATGTAAAACCGTTATCATTTCATATTCAAGGTTTCTTAGTCATCATCATTTTATTATGTATTTCATCACCGTCATCGTTTTATCATTCTAATCGCCACCATCATAAACGTTTCATTCAGTCCAACATACTTAGTCAAAACTAGTTTACGGCCCATCAGAATTTGAGATGGGCCTCGGCCCGTCAGAAGATGAAGAACTATGGTCCAACAAAAATAAAATTCGGCCCAATTGATATTATGTAGATCTCGGCCCAACTAAATGAAACAGAAACGAGAAGAAAACAGGTGTAAAGGTATTCTGTTGTGTGGGGTTCGAAAAGAAAACATAAAGAAAAAAAATAAGTGGATCATCATCATTCTACTTCCCATCATCATCCTTGTTCACCACATCTTCAAGTTTCTTAACTGTTTATCATCTTTATCACCAGCATCAATACACTTCGTGATTTAAATAGAACAGGAATAGAAAAAAAAAATGTTCTTGCAGCGGTAGCCATTTATTATCAATCTTTATCACGTTACTGTATCGTCTCCGTTTTCCTTTTATAGCACGAAAAGAATTAATCAGGATTGAATGGTAGTTGCAGGCGGTAATGGTGTTTGCTTCAAATAGAACTGATAGCAGCTCATATAATCAGGTCATGGTTTAATGTGGTGGTGGGGTGACTTAAAACCGTAACAGTAGCCACAAAATTTGCAGTAGCATAAGTGTGATTTTAGGGTGTGTTTTGGGGTGGCGTTTTATCAGAACAGAACCAGGCAGCTGCAAGGTGATGATTTCAGTTGCAACAAGACAACAGAAACAGTTGTTATTCAATGGGGGTTTGTGAGGGTTTTCAAATGGAAATTGGAGAGAGAAAACAAAAGAGAGAGAAAGACAAGTAGTAGTTTTAATGAATGATGTTTTGTGTTTATGAATCCGAATGTTAATGATGAAAAGAAGGTGATTGAAGTGGTGGCGTATGGAGTGGTATGTTTGTTATTAGTTGTTGAAGTGGGTGATGATAGAATGGCTCGTTGAAGATGATGGAGGTTTGAGCTTCGGTTAATCAAGTATATGTATATGCATAGATATGTAATATAGAGACTAGAGGTAGTATGCATAGTTATGGGTTTAAATGGGTATCTTTCCTTGTTGTGAGATTTGTAACCAGGGATGTTTTTATATATATATGAAAAACATAGATAGATGATTGATCAATTATATGTATTTTTTTATATGAATATCAAATTACATAGTTTGACAAAGTAACAAACAGATGTCATAATACTAGTGATAATTGATCTTAGGGAAAATGAAATGAAACTGAACCAATAGTGAAGTGATGAGGTGTCTGTACATATGTATATATATTTGTAAATGTAAAAGTGATCAATCAACAATAGTGATGTTAAATCACTAATTTTGATTCTTAACTCAATTTACGGTTATATGTATATTATATATATATATATATATATATATATATATATATATATATATATATATATTATATATCATTGAAGAAAAATCACAAATCAAGCATGGTGAATTCTCATGATTTCAACAATTAAATAGTTTAGCCGTCAGTTGTTTAGATGTATCTACCGACAGTTTATTAGGAAATGTTATATCGTGTCCATTACTAAACAGTTACGGAGTAAAAGTGTTCCTAAAAATCCCAAATTTTTAGATTAAGTATATTTAATTATTTCACTCATTAACTGTTTGAAACCTGATCAAAAAAGGTTCGATAATTATTTATTTTCTGTTCCAATTTATATGTACGGAGTACCAATATTTAAACTTAAAGAGGTAAAAATTTTTTTATCAAACCTAAAATCTTCGTAATTAATTTACACTCCATCTTTTATTTTAATCTTTCATGAAAATGTATTACATCTATATTAAAACTAACGAAACGTCAACCGAGTGTTACTGACGTTTATTAATTAGGCTCGAAATCAGTTATTTTCCATATACTAAATGTATATATAAATACATTCTAATATCAGGTTTTATTATAGAACTAAATATATATATATATATATATATATATATATATATATATATATATTTATTTATTTATTTATTTATTTTTTTATTTATTTATTTATTTATTTTTAAATAAATATATCTACAATTAACATTCATGTATATATTTATATATATATATATGTATATATATATATATATATATATATATATATATATATATATATATATATATATATATATATATATATATATGTATCTATTTACAAATAGTTGTTCGTGAATCGTCGAGAACAGTCGAAGATCAATTGAATATATGAAACAGTTCAAAATTTTTGAGACTCAGCCTAACAGATTTCTCTTATCGTGTCAAGAATATTAAATCGTATCGAGAGTTTGGTTTAAAATTAGTCGAAATTTTCCGGGTCGTGACACAGCTTCAGCAACATTACCGGCACCAACATTACCACCAACAACAACATCATCCCAAGCCTCAATTTCACAATCTGTCTCACGAACATCAACATCATACGCACCATAGATATCAAGGAGTACCAACAGCAATGAATGATGAAGTATTGATCCATAACTTCATTAATATTCTACGAAGAATATGTGGTTTCAAAAAGTTTTAGAGATTACTTATTCTAGCTCAAACCGAAAAGCAAATGAGATTAATATCATATTAACTCATTAAATCCATGATTACATCTGAAGAAAATAAATATGTAAATATATTTTCATAAAGACTGTAATTAAAAGTTCTTTGGTACAAAATATTAATGGTGAAAATATTTTAACGGGTAGGTAATACCTGAAGAATATTTAGATTTCACATTAATAAGTTACACTGTACATTCTTCGAATCTGATCAACAGTCATTTACTATCCTACTTACATTCATCGATATACAGATCCGTTCACCACAGAATAACCATTTTCATTCAATCTCATATTTGGATTTTGACCTATCAGAATTCAACAAGTGACATAATGAAGAAAACATTGGACAAAATAAAATTTGATAGAAACAAACAAATTAATTATAAAGAATTTTGTTAAGAATCTATGCTAACTGTTCCTAGCTAACTGGTTACATTTTATTTATCGCAATTTAATTATCGCAATTTAATTATCGCATTTTATATTCTCGCAATTTTATTTATCGTCATTTAATTTCTGTTATTTATTTTACGCACTTTAAATATCGGGACACGTATACAAAGGTAATTATATATATGTATAATAATATTCTTGGTACATCCTAACACAATAAGTATACAAAACGTTTTGATAAATCCTAAGACAATACGTACACAATATGTCTTAGTTAATTCTAAGACAATACGTATACAATACGTCTCTGGGTTGATGCAAAGACAATACGTATACAATACGTTGTGGGATAATTCTAAAATTTTATATATATAAACCGATTATAGGACTATCAACATTGGATAATTAAAAATGAATTAAAATATTAATTATAACATATGAAACTAAATAATTCTTCAAATTTGCCACTTGATTTCATCTTAAACAATCTTTTGTATCTTGACGATTACAATATACGTTTAAATCCTTCGAAATTCTTGAAACACCTCGGATTGATAACCAATGATTCAATTATGATAACTTTAAATGCTGATGAAGCAGCAAAACTGTAGATGGTCATAATGGCCAAAAGTTTGATGATAAAGAATGGAGTGTTGGAAACGCTCAATAGAAAATTTAGTACCGAAAAGCGGATTATGCAAAACTATGAAGGAGACTGTGGATAAATCACCAGAACTAAAACCTGTACTTAATGAATCCAGATGATTCTGTATCTGATAAACCCTTTAGCGAATACCTTGCTCCTACTTATTCTAAATCCTTGCGGACAAATTTCTTCATCATCTTCTGATCTTAAATATTTTAAATCCTAAGATATCATCGTATCTTCTGTTATAAATATCTTCGATGTTCTTGAGGATACCTTCACAGCTAATCTTGTCCGAAATTATTTATCTCCTCGTGCTATCTATGTTACATCATAAAGAAAATTATTTTAGTTTCTAAATTTCTTTAAGATTCGAGTTTGAATTAGGAATGGTTTCTGGAGAAGTGTAGGGAATTGAAACATGAGTTAGTATAATATCATGGCGCTTGGCCAACGTAATTATATTACAGTAAGTCATGCTGAATTTCTAATGGAACGTGATAATGGTTCACAGATCATACCCTCATCATGTGCCATGTTAAACAACTCTTTCATTCTGCTTAATCTCTAAGCATATCACGGAAATATTTTCCTTGATATTTCTGTTCTTTCGTAATTTCAACAGTTTGCTAATAAATCATGCTATCACATTTTCTTGCTGAATAGAAGATTTCTTTAAATTTCTTAAATTCCGGAAATCCACCGTGACTACGTCAAAAGTTAAATTTCTATCTCAATCTTTTGTGACAGCTTCACTCGTACGCTTCACATAATAGAATCGTTTTATCTATATTAATCAAAAATGATAAAACTCTAATTATCAACTCATATTCGTCATTAAAACATTTTTATTGTTAGCCATGACTACCTCACTCAAATTTCGGGACGAAATTTCTTTAACGGGTAGGTACTGTCACGACCCGGAAAATTCCGACTAATTTTGAACCAAACTCTTGATACGATTTAATATTTCTGACGCAATAAGAAAAGTCTGATAGGTTGAGTCTCAAAATTTTTGAACTGTTTCATATATTCAATTGATCTCCGACTAGTTCCGACGATTCACGAACCACTATTTGTAAATAAATATATATATTTTAAATCTATGAATATATAATAATAATTTGAAATAAAAAAAATACATTTTAGCCATTAGAATTAAAAATGTAAATATAATATACAGAATAATTTAGTTGCTATTAAAATGAATATATATATATATATATATATATATATATATATATATATAAAATTCTATAAAAACATTGATTATCTTATTTAAAAATACTCGTTTATTTTTTTTTTTTTTGAAATTAATAACAAATATCTATATAATAAAAATTGTAGATTAAAATATGTAAAATAAATATATAACTTCTATAAAAAATTTATTTAAATGAATATTGTAAAATAGATAATTTATAAATATTATATATAGGAATTTATAAAATTCCATAATTAGGTGATAATATTAATTTGTTATATCAATACTAATATTGTTATTATTATTATTTTTATTAATATATTTGCATTTATATTTATTAACCATTAAAATTTAATATTAAATATAATATATAAATATATGTAAAAACGAGTATAGATAGATTTGTCACAATCAGTTTGTTATATTTCTCTGTTTACCTGTGAAAATTGAATATTGATTGAGAATTACTATTCTAGTCACTGTTGGTGTTTTGGTTTCTTTCTCATTCAATCATACATGAAATGTATCTATATATTTACATGACATTGCATATGTTAGGAAAGATAATCACACATATCTCTCTCTCTCTCTCTCTTCGATTAATCATTATCTCATTCTATTATTGTTTCCACCACAACCATCACCTTCATCATTTTCTTGCTGCTGTAACCGAAGCCAAAGAAATCTCATCTTGATCTATTCTTTGTTCTTTAATTCAAGGTATCAACTGAAACCTCAAACTCTTTTATTATTTAACTGTTTGTTATTTCTGTTTTTGGTCTCAAACTGAGAACCACAACAACCTACACCATTCCACTCTCTGACTAATATTTCTATTAAATTGAAACCCACAAACTCAGACACCAATCGAACACCACTTCAAACTAACCATCTTGCTATTCTTCTGTTTCGTTTGACAATCCAAGAACCAAACCACCACACTAATCATATTTGTTTTATTTTATTTCGGGTCTAATATTCCTTTTACGGTATGAACAAAGATCATTAACCATTACCACACCCACACTTTCTGTCTCCGGTTTTGCAAACGTCACAAACCATCATCACTATCAAGCTGCACAAACCTGCTGCTTCTACTTCAAGCTTTATGTTGTCTCGAATATCCGTAACCACCATTAACAACCATCTCACTTCCCCTCTTCTTTTCTCTACAACTCATGTTATTCTGCAGCTGCTACAGTTCCTATATTATTATTATTTTTCGCTGTGTCTGACCACCAAAACAGCACAACCACAATAAACCACCCATCATCAACCCATAACAAACCATCATGAACCATTACCACCATCGAACATTCTATTCAACCCACACATAATTAAACTGAACCATATTGCAATTGGTCTTTTGCTTTCTACCTTGTTTCTTCCTCTTTGTCCGACAACCACCATCTCGTTATATTTTTCCTATCTGTTTCTGTTTCTAATCGATACCTTAGTAAACCACCTTGAAACAACCAATTTAATCCGTCATCATCACTACCACGCTGCTGTATTGTTGTTACGGTTCTTCTGTCATTTCTGTTACAATCAAATAATCCATCAAAACCCTATCACACAGCGCTATAGATTTAAATGTGCAGTCTGTAAAAAGGGTTACAGTTAAAAGCTGCAATTGCGTGACTTTTAATTTTATTTTTGATTGTGGCCGACAAGCTGGAAACAGATAACTGTATATTATTATTTTATTTTTTTTCTGTTTGAACTCCTACTAAAGCTCGAAGACTTTCAGGCCTCAAACCCCACTTGTGCAATTTGTTGATTAAATAAAGAGAAGGTGATGTCCACGTTTCTGTTTCAAAACCGTTCGATTGTACCAGCGAAACCCACTTATTTCTTTTATATCAGATTACAATTTGGGCCAAATATTATGTTTGGGCTGTGACTTTTTTTTTCCTATTAAACTGAATGATTCGAGCCCCCTTTTCCTTCTGTTGGGCCATTTAAATTTGAGATGGACTTGAAACTTGGGCCGAGTCCCTTTTTCTTCTGTTGGGCCAAGATTCGGTTTAATGTAATTAAGGGAAGAAGATAATTCAAAGAAGTAACTAGCAGTGGAGTGGTTAGGCTTGTGTGTGTTTAACAAGGGGTCGTGAGTTCGAGCCCTATCTGGGGCATTTAGTTTTTGAAAAAGCTTTTTAAGGTAGTATTTCATTTTATTATTATTATTATTATTATTATTATTATTATTATTATTATTATTATTATTATTATTATTATTATTATTATTATTATTATTATTATTATTATTATTATTAACATTAAAAATTAACATTTTAACTAAAATTATTACTATCATTATTATTATTTTCATTAACATGATATTTATATATTTTTATTTACATTATCATTATTATTATCATTAATAATATCATTATTACAGTATTATTATTACTACAAAAAAAATGGCTATTATTATTATCAAAATTATTATTTTCATTATCATTAACAAGATTATTATTATTAATTTACTAAATAAATATTATAAATATAATAAAAATATATTTATAACATAACTATATTGATATTTTATAATAAATACCAATTATTTATCTAATGTATATAAAATAAATATAGTTAATTAAGTTATTAATGAAACAAATAAGTTACTAAAATAACAAATAATAATAATATATAAATTGTTCGGTTACGATTATATGTGTTAATATATATAATTGATATAGGTTCGTGAATCCGAGGCCAACCTTGCATTGTTCAGTTCTGTCCTACAAAATATCGTATCGTGAGTTTCATTTGCTCCCTTTTTAAATGCTTTTGTATTATATATTTTTGGGGTGAGAATACATGCGCTGTTTTATGAATGCTTTACGAAATAGACATAAGTACTTAAAATATATTCTACGTTGAGTTGTACCACTGGCATACTTCCCTGTAGCTTGGTAACTACCATTTACATGCGGTATTGTAAACGTGAATCCTGTTGATAGATCTATCGGGCCTGACAACCCCAACCGGGCTGGACGACCAGTATTCAACGGTTGCACAGTACTTCGTTTCGGTAACTACACTTGGTACGGTGTAGTGAGATTTCATAATAAAGGGAATATGCGACGTTGATTAAATGTTAAGTATAAGTACCAAGTGCTCAACCACTTAGAATAATTTTATTAAAATATTTATGTATATGAAATCTTGTGGTCTATTAATATATTGAAATGATTATTATGATAAACCTATGAACTCACCAACCTTTTGGTTGACACTTTTAAGCATGTTTATTCTCAGGTATGAAAGAAACCTTCCGTTGTGCATTTGCTCATTTTAAAGATAATATTTGAAGTCATTCATGGCATATTTAGGACAGTACCTCGCAATGGGACCAGATGTTGATGACTTCGTCCAGGTGGATAAGGACGGGTTTTTACATGAGAGGATCACGAATATGTAATTTGTTTTGTTGTAAGCCTCCTAGATCGAATTTGGATGATGATTTAATGAATTGGGTGTTTGTGTTCAAAGATGGAAGAGAGAAAAGAGAGAAAGAGATGAGGAGGATGAATGAATGGTGGTAGTGGTGGGTTGACTAGTTGACCTAGTCAACTAGTTTGCCCACTTGACGCCAATAGTCCCACGAGTTTAAAAGCGAGAGCGGGAATTAACCGAACGAATATTTTAAAAACGCTAGAGTAGCCGAGAGATGTTATAATTAAATAACAGAAATATTAAGAACGTTAGTTAACGAAAGATACGAATTTAGATAACGAAAGATATTATCAAAAAAAAAAGACGGTGTTAAAAATAAATTTAACGGAAAAACTCGGGATGTTACATTTTCATCCACACATAAATTTAAGAATATGGATGAATCCTAGATTTCCTCGCTCATTGTACAAGGAAGTTCACTCTCGTTGAGATATCACACCTTTCGTAATTCTTCCTTTCGGAAATATAATGAAAATTTACTTTGAAGTCCATGATCCTCGTTATCCTCTTTTGAAGGAATTGTCTTAAGCATCTATACCGCTGATACGGCTACTCTATATATTTCTTCTTTCATTGGTTGCAACTATATTTCATTCATCCCAGTTCGTCCCCTTGGGGAGCTCCTGTTTTGTTTATTAAGAAGAAAGATGGTTCGTTCGGGTTGTGCATTGATTATCGTGAATTGAACAAGCTTACAGTTAAAAACCGTTACCCTCTTCCTAGAATTGATGATCTGTTCGATCAGCTTCAGGGTTCGTTTGTTAATTCTCAAATCAATCTTCGTTCCGGTTATCATCAACTGCGTGTTAAAGAATCTGATGTTCCGAAAACCGCTTTCCGAACCCGTTATGGTCACTACGAATTTCTTGTTATGCCTTTCGGATTGGATAGCACACCTGTAGTGTTCATGGACCACATGAACCGTGTGTGTAGTTCTTATCTGGACAAGTTCATTATCGTTTTCATCGATTATATTCTTATCTATTCCAAGATAAATCAAGAGCACGAAGAGCATTTGAAGTTAGTGCTTGATTTGTTAAGAAAAGAAGAGTTGTATGCTAAATTTTCTAAGTGTGCGTTCTGGTTGAAAGAAGTTCAATTCCTTGGTCACGACGTTAGTAAACAGGGAATTCAAGTTGATCCTGCCAAGGTTGAGGCAATTGAGAAGTGGGAAACTCCGGAGACTCCTACTCAGAGTCGTCAATTCCTAGGTTTGGCAGGCTATTATAGAAGGTTCATTCAAGATTTTTCACAAGTAGCGAAACCTCTGACTGCTTTAACGCACAAGGGGAATAAGTACGAGTGAAAGAGTAAACCGGAGTCTGCTTTCCAAACTTTAAAGAAGAAGTTAACTTCGGCACCGACATTATCACTACCTGAGGATAATGACGATTTTGTTACCTATTGTGACGCTTCGTGTCAGGACTTTGGTTGTGTTTTGATGCAACGAAAGGAAGTCATTGCTTACGTGTCACGTCAGTTGAAGAATCATGAGCAGAGTTATACAACCCATGATTTAGAGTTGGGAGATATTGTGTTTGCGCTTAAGATTTAGAGAAATTATTTATATGGGGTCAAAGGTACAGTGTACACTGATCACAAAAGTCTTCAACATATTCTTGATCAAAAACAGCTAAATATGAGGTAGCGAAGATGGGTTTAGACGTTGAATGATTATGATTGTGAATTTTTATATCATCCGGGAAAGGCCAATGTTGTGGCTGATGCTTTGAGTCGAAAAGAGAGAGTTGAACCTCGTAGGTTTAGAGCCTTGAATATGACAATTCGAACTAACCTCGCCTAGAAGATTCTTGAGGGACAACAAGAAGCCTTGAAGGAGGAGAATTTCGTAACGGGAAGGTCAGAGGCTTGAGTAAACAGTTTGAGGTACGAACCGATGGTACTCGGTACTTTACGGGGCGTCTTTGGGTTCCGAAATTTGGTGATTTGCGACAACTTGTTTAGATGAAGCCATAAGCCAAGATACTCTATTCACCTTGGTTCAGGGAAGATGCATCATGATCTTAAGGAGTGGTATTGGTGGCCAAATTTGAAAACTGATGTGGCTACTTTTGTGGCTAAGTGTTTGACCTGTGCTAAGGTTAAAGCTGAACATCAGAAACCGTCTGAACTTTTGGTGCAACCTGAGATTCCCGAGTGGAAGTGGGAAGGTATTACGATGGATTTTATTACAAATTACCGAGAGTTGCGGGTGGCTATGATGCCATTTTGGTGATTGTAGATCGACTCACTAAGTCAGCTCACTTTTTACCGATTAAGGAAACAAATTCGATGGAGAAGCTTACTCGTTTGTATTTGAAGGAGATTGTTTCAAGACATGGCGTTCCTGTATCTATTATTTCAGACCGAGACAGTCGATTTATATCGAGGTTTTGGCAATCCTTACAGGAAGCTTTGAGAACTAAGTTAGATATGAGTACCGCTTATCATCCTCAGATAGATGGTCAAAGTGAAAGGACCATTCAAACGTTAGAAGACGTGTTACGAGTGTGTGTTATTGATTTTGGTAATGGGTGGGATAGGTATTTACCACTAGCTGAATTTTCTTATAATAACAGCTATCATGCAAGTATTAAAGCCGCACCGTTTGAAGCTCCGTACGGTAGAAAGTGTAGGTCTTCTGTCTGTTGGAATAAGGTTGGGGATGCTCAATTCACAGGTCCAGAACTTATTCATGAGACTACTGAGAATATCGTACAGATTAAGAAAAGATTGAGAACTGCCAGAAGTCAGCAAAAGAGCTATGCCAATAAGAGAAGGAACGATATTGAATTTCAGGTCGGTGAACGTGTTATGTTGAAGGTATCACCTTGGAAGGGCATGATACGTTTTGGTAAAAAGGGAAAGTTGAATCCTCGTTTTGTTGGACCGTTTGAGATTATTGAGAGAGTTGGACCAGTGGCTTATCGTCTGGAATTGCCACAAGAACTCAGTGCTGTTCATGACGTTTTTCATGTATCAAATTTAAAGAAATGTTTGGCCGAGGCCGACAAGACTATGCCTCTAGAGGAGCTTCATGTTGATAAGCAACTTCATTTTATTGAGGAACCTGTTGAAATTATGGATTGAGAGGTTAAGACTCTTAAGCAAAGTAGAATTCCTATTGTTCGAGTTAGATGGAACACCAGACGCGGTCCCGAGTTCACTTGGGAACGTGAAGATCAGATGAAGCAGAAGTACCCGCATTTGTTCTCAGATGCTGAGTCAACCCCTGCACCTACTTAAATTTCGGGACGAAATTTTCGTAACTGGAAGGTACTGTAACGACCCTACTTTTACTGTTATCTTTCACCGTTTATTATTTAACGGTCGTTAATTGTTATTCGTGCCACGTCATTTCTATGATCTATATTATTATTTTAGTAATAATATATTAATTATTATTGGTTATGTGAATATTTGTATTCATATTTAAAGTTGTACGTTTCTACGTGTCGTGGATTTCTATCCGGTGAATCTTTTCGGTTTTCAAATCAACGGTCAAGATTTTGGGATTTTTAAGTTCTAATTATTTTAAATATGATATTTTAATGTCATATGTTTATATATAGTGTTTATATATATTTTTCGTCGCGTATTTGTTATCTCTCCGAATTTTCAATCGTGTAGTCGTGTTTTCGCGTTTCAGGTTCGTTCGAGCGTTCGGGCCACAAGATAATTGTCAATTAGCAAATTTGGGCCATGGGTCCCACCCCATTATCTATAATCGGTCGAACACTCCCAAGGGGAGGGAGTGTTGGCTCACTTACTCCTCATTTTGCAATTTCATTTTATTTTTATCAAACCTAGTTTTCTCCTTTTCTCTCAACATTTTCTCCTCTCTTTTTCTTCTTGTGGCTGTCGCCTGCACCATCACTATAATCATCATCTTTCAACAAATTAAAGCTTGGATCATCAAATCAATTACATAAACACGTTCCTCTCATCATTCTCTACACGTTGATATCTCTTGATTATCGATTAGGGTATAAACCCTAACCCTAGATTTTCAATTTTTCTTTAATTTTCTGTTTTTGTATGCTATTTTGATAGTATGATGCTTATATGTTATTGTATTGTTGATTGTATGCGTAGAAATGCTCGTTAATTCATGTTTTCGGTTTGATTAATTTGAGACAGCAGCTTGTTTGATCATTTCTGTAAACTTAACTGTTATAAAAGTTAAATTAAAGTATCTAGACGATTTCCTCTCATCAAGACATTAATTTTAGACTCCGGATTCATGTCATTTCGATTCCCAGAGCCCTAGTTATGATTAAAATGGTGTTATGTTGGAATTAAATTGTGAAAACGAATTGTTCCAGGTTTGGTCTGTCACATGACCACTTTTGGAGTCTTTAGGGTGTACTAGTGTGTTAGGATTGATGATGGGATCAACTTTCATGTTCGGGTCATCGAAATCCGAGCCACGGATCACCCGTTATGACTAAAACATGTTTTTGAACGGATTAAAGCTCCAAGTTGTTTAATGGCTGATCATCACGACTTGGTTGCTATTCTTGGGGTGTTCTTGAGTGCACTAATGTGTCGGGTGGGTTGGTTAGGCGGAGATGTATATAAGACTCGCCGAAAACAAACACTCGGGGCTCAAGTTATGACCCGATGAACTTCTAATTAAAACTTATGGTTAATTATTAAAACTTATAATATAAATAATGATGTTCATTATTATTAAATTACTTATGATATAAAAAGTAATTATTATAATTTAAGACTTATGATATATTTATTATATCATTTAATAATTACTTATGATTTAATTAAACTTATGATTAATAATACTTTTATTATTAATGAAAAATACTTATGATAAGTATTAAACTTATGTTATAAGATTATTATTATAAGACTTATAATAAGGATTAATTAATTATTTAATTATTATAAGGCTTAGTTATTATTTAATTATAATTTAATTATTAAATACTTATGGTTTAATAATTATAATTAGAAACTTATGATATGATTAATAATTCATTATTAATTAATAATACTTATGATATGATTAAAATTTATTATTAATTAATAATACTTATATTATTACTAATATTTAATTAATTAATTAAATACTTATGTTATATTAATTATATCATTTAAACTTATGTTAACTTAATAATTCATTTTAATTTAATTAAATTTATGTTATAACATAATTATACATATTTGACTTTAACTAATATTATAACTTATATTATTGTTATAACTTATACTTTAAAAATTAATGTTGATTATGTTTGACCAAGGTTGACTTTTGAGTTGACTTTCGGTTGACTTTGACTTTCAGTTGACTTTTGTTGACTTTCTAATTAAGAAAACTTTCCTAAAATAGAAACTTTCCAAAAATAGAAACTTTCCTAAAACAGAAACTTTCCAAAATAGAAACTTTCCTAAAATAGAAACTTTCCAAAAATGGAAACCTGCTAAAAATAGAAACTTTCTAAAAATAGAAAGTGTGTGTCCGTACGCTGTTCCGATCAAACCGATGCATGTTGAGTGTTGTTCTATGTCTACTTGCAACATGTACCATAGCTATCATACTAAGACTTGACCTAAGTTAGTTATTTATATCGACCTGCTTTATTTATAGGTCGGCGTGGTGATCATTCCTGATCACTTTACTTCGTTTACTGTTCGCATTTTGTGTGGTTACTTTATTTGCTTTAAGGTGAGTTATAGTCCCATTTTTCTATTTTAAATCTTTTGGGATGAGGATACATGCAATTTATTTTATATTTTGGACAAGTGAAAGTTGGTTTAAATTATTCATTGTGAGTCGAACAAAAATATTCCCTAATCTGGTAATTGTAATCACTGGTTTCTACTGGTGAACGCGAATCCTATGGATAGATCTATCGGGTTTGACAATCTCATTTCGAGCTTGTCGCGCTAGCAATTTATAATCGGAATGTTTAGTACTTCGTATTTAGTTGAAGATACACTTGTTCGGTGTATATTATTTATTGTGTATGGCAAAGGTAAATAAATGGTTAAGTGGTTACCAGGTGGCTCACAGAAAATTGAATAATATTTTTATATATTTTCTAGCATATAATTTTGTGGTCCAAAAAGGAGTCTTTATGTTTTCAAACATAAATTTTTATGGTTTAAATTAAATATTATTTGCAATATTAAACCTATAATTCACTCAACATTTTTGTTGACAGTTACTCGCATGTGTTATTCTCAGGTTCATGATTGATTGTTTCCTGATATTGCTCTAAACATACATATTATTCAACGCAATATCACTTATATTTCATAGGTTTTTATCATCTACAAAGACATTCAATGCGCATTTCACGAGAAAAACGACAAAAGAGTGAAGTTAGAAGAAACGACGATAAAACGATAGTTTTAACTAGATTTATATCAAGAAACGTTTATCCGAATGAAAGTACAAGATGAAAGAAGAAAAGAGTTCAAATGAGAAGTGCCAAATCAGTACACGTCAACACGGGATCAACAAAGAACAACTGAAGAAGAAAAATGAAGAAAACTGTTATTTGATCTTACACGAATCGTGTATGTCTACACGAAACGTGTAGAATATTTGTTCTCACACGAATCGTGTAGTGATACACGAATCGTGTAATGTTAGGCCGAATTTAATCATTCATCAGATAAGGGGCGGCTACTTTTGGAGTTTTAAAACCTTTCTTTTGGCTAGTGCTTCAGCAAATGGATCTTTTTGACTCACCTACTACTTCTAATACATGTTAAATAGAGAGTACGTTCAGAGACAGAAGGAGGAGACAAGATTACAACACATATTACGACAGAGAGATTACAACATAAAATTACTATATCAAATTACTATTGTTATTTTTTGTATCTATTGTAATTAGTTTCAAGTATCAACTATTTAGGGGTATTGTTCGTGATTAAGGGTATTATTGTACGTGTGAAAAGGGTTGTTATTATTGTAATTTTCTACCATTTGAAGTTAATGCAAGTGAAGATATTTTAGTAAGTTTACTCTGTTAAAATTAGCGTTGTTATTATGTTTGCATATCTATATTTTTATGTCTACCTTAGTGTAATGGATAGCTAAATTTCCCTAGTGTTTGCTTAAATGTAGAGCCCCTAGTGAAATGGATTGTTACCATTAGTAAAAGTTAAAATGTAACTTTAGTATTTTTAATATTGAGCCTAGTTAAAAGAACCATTTTTATGTAATTAGGTATTTAACCCTTGCCACTTAATTTAGTAAATTTAAATAACGAAAGTTATATTTATTTACATAAATTAAGCTTCAACATTAAAAATGATCTAGACGAATTTATGGATAAGTTATTGACACCAATTTAGAAATAAACTTCGGTGGTTTGGGTGATATCAATAAGTTATATGAAGGTGAAATTATAAAAAGGGAAACCGTTATAATTTAGGTATTGGCGAAGGTCAAAACTAGGCTAGGTCTCAATTTAAATACTTAGGGAATAGTAGCTTTCTAAAAAGAATCCAATGAAAATTAGATTTTATTTAGTTAAGTTGTAACTTTATATTTATTCGAGAGAAAAATGTAAAGTTTGATACTAGAACATTTTAAATAGGGCGTAAAACTTAAAACAATCCATGGACCTAGGGGTGACACAATTAAGTAAACACTCCCATTTATCTTATTTATATTTGTTATAAAAGTATTATTATTATTATTTACGATTTACCATTTTAAAATATTAGAAAAATACATAAAAACATTTAATTTTCGTAACAGTTAAGTTGTCACATATTTTTACACGTACACGAATCGTGTATCATCACACGAATCGTGTAAGGCTAAAACGCGGCTACAGTACAGCTAGGTTAAAATTAGGGTTTTTGTTATTTAATTATATTTATATTTAGGTTATTAGTTATTTTAGTTATTTTAATTAAGTTAATTAGTTAAAGTTATTTAAAATACTTAAAATATATGTTTTAATTCTAAAAATTAGTATTAATTATAAGTTTATAAATTGTAATTAGTTTATAATTTGTAAATTAATTAAATTCCTTTTAATTTGTATTAGTTTTACTAAAAATGCATTTTAGTTAATTTAAATAAGTTTCTATTATAATTGCTCAAAACAAAATTCTAAATATTTAGTTTCATTAAAAATTACTATTTTACTAATTACCATTTAGTAATATAATTATCGCATCATAATTAGTATAATTTCATTTAGGTTCCTTTTTAAGTTAATTATTGTAATCTTGTAATTTTATTTTGTAAATTAGTTAAGTTATTTTCTTTTACTATTATACTATAAATTCCTAATCCAAACCCCACTTTAATTAAGTTTGACATCAAAGACTATTAAAAACCATTAAACACTCCATCTCCCTGTGGAACGAATCGGATTTACCTATAAAACTAAACTACACGGATAGGACTAGTTGCCTATATATATGTGTGAAATCAACCTAAAATCTATAAAATACCACATATACAATAAATCAATTCGTGTAACAAAACAACTCAAATCCGTTCAAAAATAAAGGTTACGTTTCCGCACATCAACTTTTTGGCGCCGCTGCCGGGGAGTTGGCAGTTAAATAAATAGATAATTTTTCTGATTCGTAGTAGTAGTTGGATTTGTACGTGGACCGGGTTGTTGGATCACCAATTTTATTGGTCAATAGAAGGATCCTGCCCCTCTGCTGCATCTTTTGGCTATTCAAAACGTGGGCAAAATCAGAAGGAAAATCTGTTTGTTTAAGGGTTTTTATCATTGTTTTTATGTTATTAGATCCTCTCGAGGAAATTCATTTCCAAGAAAGTTAAAAGTTTTTGAATAAATCCTTTAATTCTTTGTACAATTTCCCAAATTGTATGATCCGTTCAATCCTAAACTCGTTAAACTTAATCCGGAACCTCAAAGAATTAATAAAGGACAAAAACAACAAAAAGAAATAGGAAGTACTAGTAATTTTAAAACACCGAAAAATACTAAAAAAAAAAGAGAAACAAATAGGTAACCCTAGCTAAACCTTCAGTGTTGTGATTTCATAATAGAAATTAATGTATGAACTTACGTTCCTCCAACGCTGAATTAACTCCTTCACATCCTGAACCCGAAAGGAAATTCCACGAACGCTTAAGAGCTCAAGAAGTAGAATCTCTTGCTAAAAATTTAGAGTCACTTTTCTTAGAATCCGACTCTGAACCAATAATTCAACCAATCATAGAGCCGATTATTAAAGAAGAAGAAGAAATGGCTGATACAAATCAAACGATGGAAGCATTAATGAAGGCCACAAGAAAAGGTCAAGGCCACGCAATCATCCAACCCACGATGAGTGATGGCTTTGAAATAAAAGGTCAATTTTTACACATGGTAACTAATACATGCCAATTCGGTGGAGCTCCAAATGAGGATGCTAACGAGCATCTTCGTAAGTTTGTAAGCATTTGCAAACTATTCAAAATTAAGGATGTCACCGATGATGTCGCATGTTTAAAAATCTTTCCATGGTCATTAAAAGATGAAGCTAGAGATTGGCTAGACTCATTACCTGAAGGCTATATTGAAGATTGGAATGATATGATGGATAAATTTTTGTCAGAATTCTTTCCTGCTTCAAAAGCGGGAAAATTACAAAGTGACATAAATCACTTTAAACAAAAGCCTAATGAAACTCTTTATGAAGCTTGGACCCGATTCAATAAAATGCTTCGAATATGTCCTCAACACGGGTTGAATACATTCCAAAAGGTCCAAATATTCTATAAAGGAGTCAATGTGACAACTCGAAAAGATATAGATGTTGCAGCCGGAGGTTCAGTTATGAAGAAAACACCTGAAGACGCTCATACAATCATTGCTGATTTAGCGTCCCATTCTCATAACTGGCATCAAGAAATAGAATTCTCTAGATCATCAGATGTTGCTAGTATTGAAAGCAATGATGAAATTGCTTCTTTAAAAGTTCAAATAGCGAATCAAGCAAGACAAATCGAGAAAGTAACCAAGGAAATGCATGCTATCAGAGTAGGATGTGAACTGTGCCAAGGTCCCCATGTTACTAGAGATTGTGATCAAAGTACAATGGAAGAGCAAGCAAATTTCTTAGGTTACTTACGAAAAGGTGAAATGAACTTCAGTGATTTTCCAGCTATAGAAGCAAACAACCGAAAATATCCTCCTATAAACAGCTATCAAGTAGGAGGACCTTCAGGATCAAATAATAATAATTATCAAAATAACAATAACTATCAAGGAGGAAATCCAGGTTACCAAAACAATCGGAATTTTCCAAATCAAAATCAAAGAAATCCACCACCAGGTTATAATAACCGAAATCAACCTCAACGAAATTACCAAAATAATTTCCTAACGATCCGTACCTTGAAACCATGTATAATGCCAAACGAGGAGCTATGAAAGATGATCCCACGATGCTCTTCATGTTCCAGTTGATAGAACAGCATGCATATGCATCACTCAGCATGTTGGTAACTAAAGAAGAAGAAGAAGAAGAATCTCATCAAGTGGTGATCACAAAAAAGAATCCACCGTATATGGAGTTTCGTTCTAAAGATTGGGGTACTAAATTTTATCTTCTAGACATAATTTTAGGTTCCTGCAAGGGTCTGATAATTTCATCACAAGACAACAACGTCGACGACGGCACCATCGTTTTACTTGTGATCAATCCTCTAAAGAAGGAATGTTATAAGCTGCCACCCATCAAAATCTGGTCATTAAAATCAACTTCATACAATCGCGAGGCATGCGGGCTTGGTTTTGATGATTCTACAAATACTTACAAAATGGTGTGTGTTGTTCTTCGAAATCAAGACAAGACGATTAGGTCGTATCAGCGCGATGATGGTGATGTGGTGAAGGAGGATTTATGCACCATGGTACATGTATTGGGTAGCAAGGATTCATTGTGGCGGGAGATACCCCAAGTACCACCGTATCCCATAAGTGGTGAAGGTGTATTTGCTAATGGATGTTTGCACTGGTTGGTTAGTTCTCGTCTTAAATATTAGCCGGTCCGTACTGTAAGGAAAGTAATATATTTTGACGTGACAAAAGAGGAATTTGGGTTGATAGATCCTCCTAATACACTTATTGTTGGGCCTAGGATGCATTTGGTTGATCTAGATGGTCAAGTTGGACTTGTGTATCAAGAACTCCCGCCGGACAAGTGCAAGGTGTGGTTATTGAATCATAAAACAAAACGTTGGGGCATCCATTGTCGGTTCTGTTTAAAACCGCCTCTTGATGATACGTTTGTAAAGGTTATAGGATATTGGAACAAGGACGCATGCGACTTATTAATAACAGAGTTATTTCGGGAACGCTTGTTTATTTACCGCTTAAAACAGGGCGTTTTGCATGAAGCTAACTTTATTTATGAGGCTCATGATGCACAAACAGATATTCGACTCTATCAACCTACATTTTCTTCGGTCCTCCGTTCCCTTCCGTTCAATTAACCTAATAACTAATTATGATCGCTGGCTCGCTGCTTCTCGTCTAGCTATCTTATAGTAATCTTATTTAAATTAATTAATTAATGAACAACTTTTGTTTGTCTTTTTTTCCATTGATTGTGTACTAATTATAATTATTATTCATTGTTATTGTGTATATGTAGATGTAATAAATAAATTATGAAATTATGTCTTTAGTTGTTTACTATACATATTTAGTGTTGATTCTAGTTGAAGTTTGTTCATGAATCAGTTATATTTCCTCTTTTGCCCCATCTACTTGCTTAAAATCGTAACAATAGTTGGCTACACAATCAGTAGAGTTGATACTCTTAATGTAGATGTATAAAAGTATGAATTTTCTTATATATTTACAACAACAACAAAACTCAATCCTTGAATAAAGAGAAGTCATTTCTCAACCCAAGGTGAAACACTTTAAGAGTAGAGAAAGTCCTCCCGCTTAATGTTCGATGGATATGGAGATTGCTTTCGAGTGGACCTCCGGCTAGTAAGTAGGTTTAAAAGAAAAATGTTCAAAAAATTAATAAAAAACGATGAGATGCCATGAAAATGGTAGAATCAAATTTTCATAAGTTTTAAATCTACCTGAAGTTCAATCTATCTAATACCATTATAAAAAGAATATGGAGCTGATTGTGATGAATTTCATATGGATTAACATGTTTATCAGGAAGATATTTAATTATTTTGTTAACATGTACATAATGTTATCATCTTCAAATATATGGACAAAACGAAACTGGAACAATTGGTCAACAACAAGTTCTCCAGTAATAAGAACTATATGTGATTCTATGGCAAAATTTGCTACCCTGCTATCTTGTTTTGATATACTACTCGTATTTGTTTACACATTTTATCCTTAGGATAATATTATTTTTTTTTATTCGGGTTTGTACTTTACTTTTATTTGCAGAAATGCATCCCAGATGTTTTTCAACTATTTTATGTGTCTTATTTTGCACTTAAATTAGTGTGTTAACATTTAAATTTTTTCATAACAAAGTTACTTAATATCAACTTTGCAGCCAATAAATATATCATGCTTACTATGGCGATTCTTTCAAGGCCCTTGAACACTATCTTGGATGTGCTATCAGGCAAAAAGCACATTCAACATTTTCGGTTGCACATCTCTGTTCTTATTCGGTAATTTATTGTATCGTTTAAGTTTGTAAGGGCCCATTTGCTTGCACATTTAACCTTTAGACTCATTTATGCAGCTAAAAGTGACATTAAATGCATGAATTATCGTCACTCGCAAGCTTCATGCTTCAGGCAAACAAACAGAAAGTTTAAAGCTTGCAACCTCTATGGAAGACAATAAATCTGAAATTGAGAATTGGGGCTTGGGAGCTGGAACTTATTGAAGGAGGACGATGATACAATGGTGGAACTGGTATGTAACTTCTTTAAATATACATATTGTCAGAATGAGTCACCAAAAAATCAACAATAGTCAAATTACCATTTTAGGTCATTTGACTTATGGGATCAGAAGCTGCACTTCATCATTTCCTCAATTGGAAGCATACAAAACTGCACAAGATAAACGGCTACAAGCACCAAGACAAAATAGCTTTTTCCTTAATTGTAGAGGTGGTTCCAAAAAGTTTAATAGAGCCTAACCTCAAACTAGAATTAGCTGTTATTTCTCTAAGTGTATATAAACACACTTCAACTTGTAAAATCAATAACAATTGTATCAATTCAAGTCAATATTACAACCGATCAATACAAATTGCATTTATAACATTAAATTCTCTTTAATAACATGGTATCGGAGCTGAAGGAGTGTTGATTCTGGATCAAACACCCTTTTATGGCTCAATCATTTACCATAAACAAGGCTGCCATGTCTAACATTGACGGTAGCTCAGAAAATCGAGTTGCCATGTCAATGTTTGACGGTAGCTCAACATATAATGGGAGAAGCTACCTGGATATTCTCTGTAAACCATCAATTGTTGCTGAAATTGAAGCTGTCACCACCAACCATCATCAACCACTTGAGCAACTGAGTTGTGTATATTGTAGAATGCCAAAACACACAATCATTAACTGTTATAAGCTCATTGGCTATCCAAAAAGGTGGAATAAACTGTAACTACCCGACTTTTTCGACTTATTATTTTATTTATTACTTTCACGAATCTGCGTATATGTGCGTACTGAGCTAGTTTTTGCTCTGGGATCTTATTTCATGATTAATTACTTTCATTAATATCTTACAATGTGCTATTAAGTGTGTAATCACTTAACTTGATCCCCGAATGCATTTATGACCGTTAATGTCATTTGTCGTTTAAAACGAGCTACGTACTTGGTACATGTTAAACTTTTATCATAATTGGAATATTATGACTACGTAAACATAATTGTTATTTATAAATGACAATTACTTGGCTTGATGGTTTATTTAATTACGCTTAGTGTTTACTAATGCTCACTAGTTACCTTAATGGACTTTTACCTTAGTGGACTTCCATGGCCCAACCTACTCAACTTAGTGGACTAATTAGTGGATTAATTAGCCCATGTAATTAATTATCAGCCCATGAAATAATGAGACAAGTAACTTGCATGCTCATGTACTAATGCTTGCATTTTTGTCTCAAACCACCCAACAAACCAACACTACTTTGTACCACCACCATGGACCACACCATGCCACCACCACATGAGGCCAAAATGGTCCCCCCCCCCATGCCCAAAACCGTCCACCATGGTCCCCCCAGCATCACCACCATTTGTTGTCTTGTTTTATGTTTTTTTGCCTATAAATACAAGATCCCTCCATTCACTACTTCATTTTTCACAAACACATACAAATTCTCTCTAGTTTTCTCTATAGTTGCTTTTCACTCTAACTTCTCTCTAAAACTTTGAAGAACTTGTAAGTGTTCTTGATTTTCTTTTCTTCTTTTTTCTTCCTTATTTTCGTAAATCATCATCATCATAATCAAGGATTCAAGTTTTGTAACTTGAATCTTCATAACTCTTGTAAGATTTAAACTTTGTTTTGAAAAGTCTTCAAGAACATGAAGGATTCAAGCTTTTTAGCTTTGAATCTTCATAATCTTGCTAGATCTAAGTTATTAACTTAAGATCTCTTTATTTATGTTTAAAGATCAAAACCTATGTTTATGATCTTCATGTAACTTGTAGATCCAACTTTTTACTTTATGGATCTTCAAGAACAAAAGAAATACAAGCTTTCTAGCTTGAAGTTTCTACAAAAAGTTAGTTAAGATCAAAGTTTACTAACTTATGATCTTCTTTAATTTGTTGCACTTTAGATTTGTGACTTGTGTGTTCATCAAACAAAAGATACAAGCTTACTAGCTTGAGATCTCATAAGTGTTGTTGTTAGGAATCCAAGCTCTCTAGCTTAGGGTTTCATTTTTGTGTTTGATCTAAGTTGTGTAACTTATGGTCTTCTACTTTGTTTAAACAAAAGCTCATTAGTTTATGTTCATCCTACTTTACAAGATCTAAGTTTCATAACTTATGGTTGTGTAAAGGTAGAAAGTCTAAGTGTTATGACTTAGGGTTTCACCAAGAACATGAGATCTAGACTTTTTAGTCTAAGGTCTTTAATACTTAGCTAAGATCTAAGTTCTATAACTTAAGGTCTTGCTTATTTTAGTTTGATTCAAAGTTTATAGCTTAATAGAACTTGTACTTGTGTTGAAACTAAGAAATTGATGTAACTTTGGTTCATCATCTTGCTCAAACTCTCACATGAGTTGTATTTCATTTCTTAGTCTTGACTTTGTGTGTTGATGGTTAAACCTTAGTTAAATTGATGATAACACATCAAGAGTTGTACACTTGAGGCTTATACGCATCAAGGATGAGAACCGTGATGAGCATCAAACTCCAAGAAACCCACCGGAGCACTTATTTTCTATTTTTCAGGGTCTGATCAGACCCCTGGGCTAATGGGAAAGTTGATTTATAGGTAGTTCGGTTCGAGTAGATGACTTTTCATTTAAGACTCGCCTAAATCCGATATAAGGTTTAGGATTTATAGCCTTTCGAAAATCACTACGCCTTTGTAACATTGTGCTGAAATTTCTAACCTACTCGCACTTAAACCGTCACCACGGTCAAACAAAGACGAGTTAGGTTCTGAAAATTGGTCAGCGGTTAGAGGACTCATATACGGAGCCTTGTCCACTTATAGCGCATCATTTCAGTTTGTATAGAGGTTGTAGCAACTGGACGAAGTCAGTCTTTGTTTCGATCTCTATTTTTGATTGAAAACTTACTTTACTATTTACGTACGATGATGATGATGATGATATTTAAGACTTAACTTACGTACTTTTAAACCTTTGGGAACGATTTATTGACTTAGTAACTTTTGACTTAGGTTGAGGACCTTTCGGACCGACTTACTTGCTTACTTTTCGTATCGACTTTTACTGCACTTTCACTGTGAGTTATAGCATCCCTTTTTACTTCAACTATTTTTGGGACTGAGAATACATGCATTTTTTATGTTTTACTTACTAGGCACGAGTACTTAAACTTTATATATGTGTGGGGTGATATAACAGCATAAACTTTCCCCTTAGCTCGGTAACGTTTAGTCATTGGTTTTTGAACCGGTGAAAGCGAATCTTAGATATAGATCCATAGGGTTTGACATCCCCACTCGGGCTAGTCGCGCTAGCATTTAACGGGTGTTTAATACTTCGTAAACTTACGCACTCGCCAAGTGTACTTTTAGGGGGTAATATTACGTTAAGTTAGTTACCGGGTGCCCACGGATAAGCATATACTTTATCATACTGATTTGAATTACGGATTTGAAATGCTGGTTGAAGCACTGAAATCTCGTAGCCTACATTAAATTACTGATTACAAACAAACTATAGCTCACCAACATTCGTGTTGACTTTTTAAGCATGTATTTCTCAGGTGCTTAGACGTTGTTGCTTCCGCTGTTAGACTTGCTGTATTAGTCTTGGTGCTATAGGCTTGCTGTTACAGACTCGCTGTGTTAGACTTTCGCTGCATTGTTTAGAGATGTCTCAAAGCATGAAACTTTTACTTTGCGAAACAACTTATGTTACATTTGAACAATGTTTTTGGAATGACCTTTGTGTTACATACTTATGTTAATGCTTTCTATTCGTAGAAGCACGTTATCTTTTGTAAACCATTTGACGTTGGTAAAGACGTCGGCTTTTGTAAAACATATGACGTTGGTAAAGACGTTGGCTTTTGTAAAACATTTGACGTTGGTAAAAACGTTACCTTTTCATGAATGCAAAACTTGTTTTCAAACAGCATATAGTGTTGTGACCTTATAATGATCCTGTTGTTGATGATCCGTAAACATTGATTTTGTACGGGGCGTCACATAAACAGACACACAACAAATTGGTGAGGACTGAGGACTGGAGCTGAAGCAACCAGCGGCCACCAGAAGGTTACCAGCAATGGTCACTCAAGAACCAACCAGTCAACTCAGAAATTAAATAGAGGTATTTCAAACTTTAATTTACCTCGAAAATCAACCAAATGGGTGAAGATTACGTCTTCAAACCCTAATAAAATTCTCAAATCGAACAAAGTAATTGGGGTAAACCCTAATCACTTTGAATTAACTGATGATAATCGGTTCAAAGGCTTACAAGAACTGATAGAAGAAGAAGGAAAATTAGAATCCAGACCTCAATTGACCAAATTGAAAGGGGATAACCCCAATCGATCAAGAGCACAGATGGAGATAATAAAACCATGTCTTCGATCTACAACAGATGGAAATAACACCAATTCCTGTTTACGATCCACATCTGATAAGAATATCACCAGTTTATCTTCCATTGATAAAGAAAAAGTAGGATTTAGGGAAAACAAAACTTTCTCTGATAAAGAGAAAGGTATATGTGGGGATGATAAAAAGTTCGATGTATATGTGGGGATGAACCCACGTTATGTCTGTATACATGGGGAACATGGGAAAACACAATCTTTGGGAACCGGTTTGGAAACACGGGTATTGAACATGGGTATTGAACATGGGTTAATAAAAAGGGATTTTGGGCCGATACTACAAGGGAGAGTTGGGCCACCCACTAAAAAGGATTTATCTAAGAAAGTTCCTTTTGGGCCAGAACAAAAAACAAAGAGTTTTTAAAAAGGTCCAACCTATTATTTCTCGAAATCAAGTCCAAAAGTCTTACGTTTTTAAAAAGGTTCAAAACTCCGTTAATTTTGAAAGTAAAAAATTCAACTAGTAACCCGTGTTTTACCGGAAAACCCAATACCGTTTCAAATAACGTTAAGATTAACGAATGGATTTTTGATTGTGGTGCTACCCACACCATGAGTTTTGAAAAATCAGATTTTTATGCTCAATCAAAACCTCGGGTTAGTAAAATTCAAACGGCCAATGGTGGTGTGGTACAAGTTGAAGGGGGTGGAAAAATTGAGATCACTCCGACTATGAACTTATCTAATTGTTTATATATTCCAACCTTGTCACACAAACTTTTATTCGTTAGTCACGTTGCAAAATAGTTAAATTGTTCCGTCTTACTACACCCCACGTTTTGTATCCTACAAGATATTCGAACTGGGGTGATTATTGGACGTGGCACCGAACGGGGCGGGTTGTACTATGTGAACGAAGTAACCCAACATGGTACCGTGATGCTTGCTCACGGAACACCCACGAGGGAAGCTTGGTTATGGCATAGGAGATTGGGTCACCCATCTGCCGGATACTTACATGCTTTATTTCCGAGTCTTTTTCCATCAAACGTTACTTTAAACTGTGAAACTTGTATTTTGGCTAAAAGCCACCGAAGTACTTATAGACCTAGTAATACAAGAAAAGATGTTCCCTTTGCTTTAATCCATTCGGATGTTTGGGGTCCTGCACCGGTCACTGGAGGGAAAAACTTCCGATATTTTGTCCTATTTATCGATGACCATTTACGCATGACCTGGATTTATTTTCTAACTCACAAATCAGAAGTTTTTGAAAATTTTTCTCACTTTTATAAAATGGTTCAAACCCAATTTAATAAAAACATACAAATGTTAAGATCCGATAATGGGGGTGAGTTTGTAAATTCATCAATGAAATCTTTTTGCGAAAATAATGGGATTATTCATCAAACCTCGTATGCTCATACCCCCGAGCAAAATGGCGTAGCCGAACGAAAAAATCGACTACTTTTAGAAATGACAAGAGCTTTATTAATTGAATCAAAAGTTCCGAAAAGTTTTTTGCCCGAAGCTCTTGCTTCCGCTACCTACCTAATTAACTGATTACCTACTAAAGTTTTGGGCACAAAAACCCCGATAGATACCCTCTCTCAATTTCATACTCTTCCGACCTCATTTAGGATTGAACCTCGAATATTTGGGTGATCGGTCTTTGTCCACATTCCAAAAAATGAACGTACCAAGCTAGATCCATGTGCGGAAAAATGTGTCATGGTGGGCTATGGAATTAACCAAAAAGGGTTTATGTGTTATAGTCCCAAAAGACGTCATGTTTTTACTACAATGAACTGTGACTTTGTCGAAACCGAATATTTTTATGATACCCAACTCACGAGTGAGGGGGAGAAAGAGGATAATGACACTCTCAGTTGGATAACCTGGATACCTAAACCTAGTAACATTCAGACACCACCAAATCCTAATACTGAAATACCAAATCCCGAAACACCAAATCCTGATCCCGAAACACCAAATCCCGATCCTGAAATACCAAATCCTGATTTCGAACCACCAAGCATTGAATCCGATGAAACCTCCTCGAACAATGAACATCAAACCCATGAGGAACAAAGTGACACAAATCCCGATGAAACCACCCAAAGATATGTCCTACCTCAAAGAGTCAATAGAGGTGTCCCACCCAAACGATACTCACCTGAAAAAGAAGCGCAAAGATCCAGATATCCTATGGCTAATATAGCACAGGGAAATCTGTCAAAAGAAGCTCATCAGTTTAATTCCGCAATTTACTCTGAAAATATTCCAACTTCCGTTGAACAAGCTCTAAACTCAAAAAACTCGAAAGAAGTGATGGAAGTTGAAATGAAAGCCTTGAATGATAATAAAACGTGGGAAAAATTTGTCATGCCTTAAGGAAAGAAACCAGTGGGATGTCGATGGGTATTTACGATAAAATATAAACCAGATGGAACTATTGAAAGATATAAAGCTCGACTGGTTGCGAAAGGATACACTCAGACATATGGGATCGATTACTCCAAAACCTTCTCACTAGTTGCGAAAATTGATACCATTAGAGTTCTCTTTTCTATCGCTGCAAATGAAGATTGGCTACTTCACCAATTTGATGTGAAGAATGCTTTTCTACATGGCGAATTAAAGGAAGAAGTCTATATGGAAGCACCACCGGGATTCAGTGGCAACTTCAAAAACAGGGAAGTTTGTCGACTTAAAAAGGCTTTATATGGGTTAAAACAATCCCCAAGGGCTTGGTTTGGAAGATTTACTTTATTTATGAAAAAATACGATTTCAAACAAAGTAACTCGGATCATACTCTTTTCTTTAAACGAAAAGGAAATTTGATTACATGTTTAATCATTTATGTTGATGATATGATAATAACAAGAAATGATAAAGAGGAAATTTCTAACTTAAAAGTGAACTTATTTAAAGAATTTGAAATGAAAGACTTTGACAGACTTAAATATTTTTTGGGGATTGAGGTGTTACGATCCCAACAGGGAATATTTATCTGTAAAAAGAAGTATGTTCTTGATTTTCTTGCAGAAACATGTATGATTGATTGCAAACCAGCTGATACTCCAATGATTCCAAACCAGAAGCTATATATGGAAGATGAAGCTGATCTTACTGATAAAGGGCAATATCAAAGGATGGTGGAAAAACTCATTTATCTTGCTCATACTCGACCTGATATAGAACACGCAGTTGGAGTTGTGAGTCAATTCATGCATCAACCATAGGTTCACCATATGGAAGTCGTAATGAGAATCATCAGATATTTGAAGAAAACGGCGGATCATGGAGTTGTTTTCAAAAGAAATGGGCATCTAAGAACTCAAATATATACAGATGCAAGTTGGGCTGGAGAAAAAGGGGATAGAAGATCTACATCTGGATTCTTTACAATTGTCGGAGATAATTTAGTTGCATGGAAAAGCAAGAAACAAAAGGTTGTTTCTCTATCAAGTGCAGAATCAGAGTTTAGAGGGATAGCCAAAGGAGTTGTAGAAGCATTGTGGACCCAAAAACTACTAACAGAGATCGGATTTCCACCAGAAGATAGCATTCAGATATTATGTGATAACGAAGCAGCCATTGCCATATCAGAAAATCCAGTTCAACATGACCGAACCAAACATGTGGAAGTTGATCGACATTTTATTAGACAAAAATTAGATGATGAAATCATTTCCCTTCCATCAATCAGATCCGAAGATCAGCTAGCTGACATCCTCACCAAATCAGTCAACGGGAGACTCTTCAGCGAAGTTCTTGGCAAGTTGAATACTGGAAACCCCACTGTTCAACTTGAGGGGGAGTGTCAGAGTCACCAAAAAATCAACAATAGTCAAATTACCATTTTAGGTAATTTGACTTATGGGATCAGAAGCTGCACTTCATCATTTCCTCAATTGGAAGCATACAAAACTGCACAAGATCAACGGCTACAAGCACCAAGACAAAATAGCTTTTTCCTTATTTGTAGAGGTGGTTCCAAAAAGTTTAATGGAGCCTAACCTCAAACTAGAATTAGCTGTTATTTCTCTAAGTGTATATAAACACACTTCAACTTGTAAAATCAATAACAATTGTATCAATTCAATTCAATATTACAACTGATCAATACAAATTGCATTTATAACATTAAATTCTCTTTAATAACACATATTTGCTTCAGTAAGTTTTTACTTTGTAATTGTTTTGCAAGTGATGTTTAACATGCAACCTTTTTACTCTTTAGGCTTCTCGTGAAGACAAGATGAGTTGTTGTTAGACATGTTGATGGAATCGAATACATTGGTTTAAGTGTCCGAGATTAGTGACACTTCGAGCCTTGAACGTATTATGTCTGATGGTTTCGATTCGGTTTTTGTGGAGTCATCTAACTATTTGATGGAATCGAGATTAGTGACCCGCGAGTAGCTCAAACTGTCGGATAATTTGGGTTGTGTTTGAAGACTGATTTTTAAAAAATCAGCTAGTTGGTTTGATAAATCATGGTTTTGATGGATTTGGTAACTTGATTGAGTTTGGTTACCGTCGAAGACATGGCAGCCACTCAATGGTCGATGATTGAGATATAAACGAGTGTAGGACTAAAGAGTTGAAATAAAGTAACTTTCTTAAGTAAATATTTCAAATGTTATAATCGAGGAACATATCAAATGGGCTGATTTTGCCCAAAAGTATTTTTATTGCACATATCCTACTACATCACTGTATACCAAATGACACAGGCAAATGAATGTTGTGCACTTTAAGTGATACGAATAAGTATCAATGTTATCTTTAAATTTATACTATACTTATTATATTCAAAGTTTTTGAATATTCCGTACTTATATATTGAAAACGTTAGGTGGGGTAATAATGCTCCCCTATGCAGTTTCGATGATGTACTAGGTGGCAAGTTCTCTTCGCAAGTTTCGAGTGCGCGGATGAAGATGGCAAGCGGTGGAGTGGACAACCGGTTATCTCATTTGAAAAAATAGGAATCAAAAGGTCTTCAAGAAGTCGTGTTGGTTTCCTCCGATAGCTTTAAACGAGATTCAAGTCAAAAGCTATGAATGAGTCGCTTCAAATGTAGAAAAATTGAGTGGCACGAATGGCTACACAATCCACAATCTCTCCTTGTATAAATGTCAAGAAGCATCGCGTTTTTGGGATGCTAGCATAGAATTCTAGCTCGGTATCGTTATGTTGCATCTAGTGAGAATTGTATTGTAAACTCTTTCATTGATCATAATATATATTGCCTTTAAAATATATATATATATATATATATATATATATATATATATATATATATATATATATATATATATATATATATATATATATATATTGAAAACGTTATTACATGTTTAAATGTGATCCATATAAACGTTTACTTGGACAAATAGAAAACGATATATAATCTAATTCATTCATGTATCTCACACAGTAGCGAGTTTACATGCTGGCCCGTGGGGTCACGGGACACCGCTAGTTTGAAATATATTAGTATAAAATACTATGTACATTGTATATGACACCACTAAATTTAACTGGAGGACCCCATATCTTTTTCGAATTTATAGTTTTTCCTTTAAAATGTATAGGACACCACTGTATTTAACTGCTCGGGCCCAATATATTTTCCGAACTTGTAGCTTTTTGAAAGTAAACAACCACTAAAGTATCATTCAAATATAACTAGTACTGAAATTTTTTTTTTAACCCCATTGAGTTTGCATTCTGAAATCGCCACTGATCTCACAACAAAACATAAAAATCATATCATTTCATATTTTTGGTTATTGTTTAAGTTTTACTTATTAAACTTTATAATTATTATTATTATATTATTATTACTAGGTTATAACTCGCAAATTTGCGGGGTTAGAACATCAATAGAATACATATTTGTGTTATTGGTTTAGTGGTAATGACCCATACATATTTGTTAGAGGTTGAGAGTTCGATTCTCTAGGACGCCAACATTGCACACAAGGACAAGGATATCTCTTGATCTTGAATTCCACCTAATGTCGCCTTTGACACATCGTTGCGGAGGTAGTGGGGAGGAGGGGTTTTACCGGTCATGCCCTCGGATTATTATTATTATTATTATTATTTAGATAGATGATCGCATGGGTGGTTTAATCCGATCTCAAACTGTTCAATATCAATAGAATATAGTATTTTAACAATCAACATATGGACAAACGATTTTATAAAAATATTTTAGCAGTACATACGTGGAACATCAATATCTTAAACAAAACAATATTATAATGCAAATTAATCTAACGATTGTTAAAGCAGATGGATCTCCTTGTTCAATGAATGTTTCACATGTAAAAGTATTGACTAAATTGTTTTGCAATTTGTTCATAGCGATTTAAGATTATTGTTGTTAGCAAGCTTAATCTGTTTAGCCAAATCGGCTAGATGGTTGCTTCAAACACATCTGTAGTCACTCAGCTCTTTAGCCAAATCCATTTGAAGTAGCTTCATCATATAAACACAACCAAAGTTGACAATGATATTGCAACTGACACAAAAAATAGAGATCAAAAGTTATTAGGATTATATACAACTAAAATAAGCTTAGCTTAGAAATGAAATGAAATGATTACATATGTATCCCCCCACCATGAAACAACTCTTAGGACAAATCATGAATACTTGGAACAACTCTTAGCACAAATCAAGAACACTTGGAACCTCTGTAATAACAAAAAGTGGTAATTGAGCTACAGTAAAGAAAAGTTTGTTATGCACATAAAATGTATTCGTTAAAAGCTTGCTGAAGTGGACTAATCATGCAAGTGGGCCAAATCAGTTTGATACCTGTCATATTAATGGTATATTAATGTAATGGAGACTCTAAATAAGAACATAAGCATGTATGTAACTGAGACCCAAAATAAAACTCAAGCGACATCCGTATTGCAATACTAATGGTACTTAAAAATTATTATATTTAAAAGAACAACAGTTCATTGAAAAAATTATTATCATCACATCTAGAGAATAAGTAGCATATTATTTATCAGGGGAAACGTGTAAGCATGTATAGTATACTTCAGAAAACTTTCAACAGACTTGGTTTACTTTTAGCTATAACAATTTATTTTACGCGTTATGGATAAACTATAAACATACGTTTTAATATTCGCAAGTAAATGAGTCGAAATTTCAACCTCTACCAGTGGAGCATCAAGATTTGAGACTGTCAGTGCAGGAACACGACACCATTATGCCAGTTCCTTGTATTCAAGGTCTTTTTCCTCCAATGTTTCAATATGCTCACTCAAAAAAACATTAATGAAGTTACAACTGAACTTATAAGAAAGAGATCTCCAAACATGAGGATGTTGGTAAGATGTACAAGTACCTAATGTGTACGGCTTGAGGACTCTTGACACCTTTCTTGCCAAGTTCAATGATGGTCTGATCCTTGTAGGGTTTCAACCATTCCATAGGGCCAGATTACCTATGCATCATAACAATAAACATGGTTAAAATAATTAAAATAAAATGGGTTGGGTAAAGATTGAGGTTTTTAGTGTGGGTCTAAATGGTTTCGTGCGAATCAATTTGACTCATTAACACTTTAAGTCAATAGGTCATTACATGTATTAAGTTCTACTGTAAAATGAATATAAAATGATATACTTTATGTCCTCAAAAGACGCCGTTATGTTCACAAAATCGATTAGTGAATGTCAGTAATAACGAAGAAGAATTACCTCTAGTTTGTTCGTTATTCCGTCTCACATTAAAACTCACAATAAATTTGAAGAAAACTAAAATACAAATAGAGCTAGTTAAACACATACTTCAAATATTTGGTGGAGGTTTCAAACTGGGCAAGGCCGGCGAGATAGGTTTCAGGTCATAACAAATTTGGAGCAAGGTGAATAGTTTTTTAGAACACAGTGTCAGTCAAAATGGGTGGGATACAAATTGATATTTTTAGTATGGGTCTAAAATTCTTTGTGATTACCAAAGTCATCTTCCATCTAACTTATGGGTTACCGTTAGATTCTCTACAATTGAATCAAACCCACCTTTCCAGCTACTTGCAACCTCTGCTTATACATTTTATTAACAACAGAAAAAGCCAATCAGATGCAAAATCAGCGCATTATGGAGTGAACCTAAGAATCATAAAAGTGAGCGTAGATTTTCAGTTACAGATCCATCAAATACTCACCATCTTCCATGTAATCAAGTGGGACTCCACCAAGCAAAAATGTAGAACACCATCATGCATCCCTTCATCAAACCCTTTAATGATATCGACATCATAAAAAATAACTAAATATATATCAAATATCGACACCAAACCCAATCGTGATATTGGGCGAGAAATCGACCAAAACCCTTGCCAATTGGAGACTACGATAACAACATCAACGATTCACCAATATTGTTATGAATAGGGTTGGGGAATTAGTTATTCGGACCACTGCGCACAGACGAAGCTCTCGATTGTTTTCTAATCGTCGTTCATACTTTTTCTTCTGATTCGTTAAATTAATAAATCACATTTTTTTGAGGTACAGAACTATGGAAAGCGTAAATTCAATAAGTACCGTATTGAAATATTTGCTAATATTTCAATTAAGTTTGATCCTGTGGTTCTCTTTGAAACCTCCTTTTCAATCCAATGGTTAAATTTTTGGCATGTAAGCTTTAAATTAAAGTAATTTGCTAATATTACTTTTGTTAAGATAGAGAGAGAGATAGAGATTATAATTATATTATATAATAAAAGTTAAATATTTAAAGTTTCTCAAATATTAGACTTTTGTTGTTTCATCAAAGCTTTTATAACCTTTCTAGTTAACTAGTTAATGCAAATTTCAGTAGTTCATTGACCGGTAGATCGATAAAGTAAATAAAATTTAAGTGAGCAATAACAAAAGAAAAATAGCAATAAATAAATAAATAGCCTTATTTAGATAGCCAATTGATTATTTCGTTTCTCGATTACAATATCTGATTTGTCACCAATATGATGTTTGTTGGAGATCGATTAGGGATACAATATGATGTCTTCAGTGTGTCAAGCCTAATGTACCAGTGTTCCTGAAGATTTTTTAAATTGTACTGTATATAGTCATTATATTTGTTTTCGATTTATTCAATTTTATCCTTCGTTTGAATTATTAAGGAGAAACCATATGAAATTTCAATTGCGCCTGTAACTATGTGAAATTGTAAAATTCTAATTTCAGGCACCTGGAATGCTTCTGTAACTAGTAAAAAGTTATTATTTTTTGTTGGTATTTTTAATTTTAAATATTTGTTGGTTAATTGTTGGTTCGTATCTAAATTAGACGTCATCATAGTACAAATAAATATATTGAGATAGCTGTTCCATATGAAGATAACTTCACGATGGTGCAATGTTCCTTTCAAGTCCTTGAATATGCACAAAGTTTCATTTTTACGGTGCCTTAAACATTCCTAAACATAATGTCCGTACGATTACTCGAAGAAATGGGGGTGGTTTTGGTGGCAGGGCTCTTAAAGCTATGTTTGTGAGTATGACATATAAAAATATATTGTATAAGTGGCAAAATGGGTGGGTCTGTTTGGTTAGGTAACAGGTTCTGGTCGAATCCTCTTCTCCAACTTTTTTTGTTCGTGTGTAAAATATGATAACGAAGTTATATACTGTAAGGAAGTTTTGTACATTATAGGTACAACTTTGGGAGACTTTTGACCCGCTCGACCTTTATGCCATTCATTCTTTTTAATCTTCATTTATGTTTGACCCGTTAGAGATACATTTATGTTTGACCCGTTAGAGATACATTTATGTTTGACCCGTTAGAGATACAACATAACCTGAATGAGAACCATTGTATCAAATAAAAAAGCTGTCATGCAACCATTGTAAGACCATTTGTATCGCTAGGGGTTCAACCCCGTTGAAGCCGATGTGGCAGGCCGGCAACGCCGTTTCCCGGCCGTATCCCGGCGTTTTGTGGTCACGTTTTTCAGGCGTTGGGGAGAGTCCAACGAGGTATCCAACGGCCGTTGAGGCCACGTGGCGGGATGCTGTTGGTGAAAAAAATCAAACCGTTGGGATTGAACCGTTGGAAAAAAAAAATAATAATTTATTTTTATATTTATCTATATATATACATACTCTATTAAATCATTTTACACACACAAAAAAATCTTTCTTTCTATATTTCTTTATCATTTAAAAAATAACAAACAATGGAAAATGCATGCAAAATGTTCGATTTTATCATTGATGATTCCGATGATGAAAATGTGTTAAGAGTTTAACGGAAGAAGAGGTGGAGGGAGAAGCGAGTAGTTCACGAGTCCCTCGAACACGGGTTTATACGCAAACATTCAACTGACTCATTTTGAAATTTGAGAGAAAATATATAGATTTTTAGGAGAAATGAAGTGTGTTAAATATGACCGTTGTATTTAATTAATTTTTTAAAATATAAATATAATCATATTAATAATAAAAATAAAATAAATAAATAAAACAGAAAAATACAAAATTAAATGACACATCAGCATTCCACTAACACAACAGCAACTCACAACACCACCACTACTCCACTTAACAACACAACACAACACGTCCTAGTCATCAAAAAAGTGCAAAAGGTGCACAACACGAACTCACAACACGAGTTACCAGTACAAATGGTCTAAAGGTAGGCTGTATAGATTCAATAGTACCTTTACAAAAAGCTGACATGGCAAAGACATAACAATTAGATTCAATAATACTTTTTTAAACCATTGGATCAAGTTTGCAGACTAATGGTCATGCGGGTGATAACTCTCCCAACATGAAATATTAATATGTATAAACTTGTAGACTAATTATAGAAAAAATTACGCCGTTGATACCTGTGGTTTGTTTACATTTTCATCACAACATCTAAAGTTTATTTTTTACGTTGTTGGTACCAGGGGCGGACTTATGAAGTTATGAAGGGTCAGGGTGGGGCGCCCGCCCCCAGTGAATTTGCAATTTTTAGTGTAAATTTTTTCGATTTTTCTATTTTGCCCCCGGTGAATTTTTTTTTTGCCCCAAGCCCTTCATATTTTGTCCCAAAAACTCCATATATTGCCCCAAAACCTTCGTATTTTGCCTAAAAATCTCTAAATTTTGCTCAAAAAACTCTATATTTTGCCAAAAAAATCTCTACGTATTAGAAAAAAATTTCGCCCCGAGTGAAAAAAATTTCTGGATCCGCCACTGGTTGGTACCTAGTTTTTATTAGACTTGCGTGGCTAGTCCCTTCAAAAGTTTGGAAAATAACATGAATTATTAGGTTTTTAGGAATCATTTTAAAGGTGTGAAATATGAATAAAAAGACCCCCCCATTTTTCTCCATTGTAACCTTACGAAAGTACCACCTAACATCTCCCCCATCGTATGGGCTTTTGGTATGTGCAAGACACTTAATTCTCGCCTCACATCGTTGTACTTCATCAGCCAACCTTTCGTATATTAGACGCCGTATTTCGTTCAGTCAATTGATCAAACAGGTAGTGTGCAATGCCAACAAATGCACATGCACATCAAATTATTATGCATATCTTATCGGGTCGTGTTTATCTAGATGTAGAAAACGTGACGTGGTGAGATTTACAAACAAATGATGATTTTCAATATCGGATTACAAGAAATTGAAGGAAAAATCATTAAATTGAATATGTTGCTTATCGGAATCTCATTCCTGTTGAATGGCTACTTCATTTCATGGGAAAGATTTTAATATTCTACTTGTTATAATGATGAATGAAAATGAAATTTATGAACATGTACGTCATGTTGTATTGATGTCTAAGGTCAAAGAGAAAAAGAGAAAAAGAGAAAGAGAAGCAGATGATTTATTTTCCAAATGTGTAAAGGGTGATGGTGCGTGAAGTAGCCCACATGCACTTAAACAGAGCAAAACAGTGAAAAATAAGTGCATGTTGATGCACTGTTTTGCTCTGTTTCACGCTTACAGCATGTTGATCAACTTTTGCACATGGGATCCGTATTTGGTTGTTCAAGTTGTCACTTTAGGTGCATGTGGGCTACTTTACACCTTGTTTTAGAGCTGTGATCATGCTAATACAAGGGTGTAAAGAGGATCAAGATGGCTAGTTGATGATTACTTGAAGCATGCTTATGTATTCTTGTTCTCCTATAAATGTTCCTGATTATAACTCATTGTAAACTCACCACCACGAAATTTAATCAATAAGAACACTCTTTGGTTGGCCGTGGACTAAAGCAATCACAAACGATTGCATATAACCACGTTAAATTCCCGTGTTTTTATCATTCTTGCTTGTGTTACGATTATCACTATATTTTTCGTTTGTTGGAAGTGGGTTAGATAACTTGGGTTATCTTGTCTTGTTTGAGCTCACCTAATCGGGTTTCCTAACACCGACAATTCCTACCCGATAAAGAAAGCAAGCTCAATATCCGAGGTGGCAATTTCAACCCATATATTTACTAATGCGTCAATAATTGGTCATGTTTCTTATGTTGCAAATAGTTGATGACCCATCAAGTATCTCTGAGAATGATGCATGTATGGGTGATCGTAATACTCTGTCCAGCCTCCTTAAGTCACGTGATGTTAACCTGTTTTAGAACTGAGCAATGCAATAGTTTGCTTCAGAATACTTTAGTTAAATAATCAAATTATCTATTGTAATACAAATCCCTTAGTTACTCAATTTTAAACTTCATTTGAGATAGTTTCATTTTCATATCATTATTAAAAAAAAAAATTTTGAAATGCAAGTCTCCCAAAGTGTAGTTGGTGGGAATTGAACCTTGGTTTCCTTTGGAGATAGTTTCATTTTCATATCATTATTAACTATTATTCACCAACCCGTGTATCATATAACTCATACCTGCACTTTGCTGTAGATATTACTAAAAGACATCCAAATGGGTGTCGATTGAGTACTATTTTTTTTTAACAGCGATTAACCACCCGTTGCGATCATCTCCCGTTTTGACTATGACGATGCAGCGATAATAACTCCGCCCCATCGCTGCCCGGGAGGAAACCTTGAAACCAATCCAAGGGCATCAATGTCGTGTGAACAATAACCCACCGCTAACGTTATGCTGATGTCAATATGATGCAGTATATATATTTTTTTCGTGGGGTTTAAAGTATAGATCATATGTGAAAGCTTCCCCACAACAATAATATTAATAATGGTGAGCCTTTTACTATTCACCATGGCCCAAGTGTAAATACTTTCAACTTTGGGGATATTTTGGTAAACATGTATTTAACCTTTTTTTTAACTTTTTTCCAATCACTTTTTTTAACATCATTTTTACCCCTTTTTCACTCTTTTTAAACGTTTATTTACTCGAGCGTTAACCATGTTTTTAAATGCTAAATTAACTGACCATTAACCGAGCAAAATCACCCAAACGACCGTTAACCGTTTTTGAAATGTTAAGTTAAACGATCGTGAACCGATTAAAACCACCCTGCAGCGAAGCACAGTTCTTTATCCTTGTTAGAACCAAACATGGGCTTCATCATAGCGATGAACTCCACCATAATACAATACAATGTACAATGCTATAATAAGACATGGCATACCCATTACAACTAATTATACCAAAACAAAACACTATTATCTTCCCATTATGCCAACCGCAGTCGTGTCCATTATTGTAATTCCCATACTTTGAAATTGGTGTACCAAACATAGAATTTTATGGGATTTGAAATGCAAATTTCTCCAAATCTTACGAAATCCCACGAACCAAACGCCACCTAATAGAAAACTTGGAATATTGTCCCCCCATTCTTCACTTTATTATTTTGGTACATCGGATTTCCGACCTGCTTTGTGAGCCGTCTAATCTCATAGCGACTACCCGCTATACGGAGGAATCGTCGCGGGTGAATTCCAGTGGCCACAAGGGGGATTATAAGATGCGTAGATAAGAGGGGACATGGTGGTGCTATGCCTCCCCAATATTTCTTATATATCTAATATACTACTAAGTTCAACTACACAAAGACTCCATGTGACGCCCCGTACTAAATCATCATGTACGGACCATCAACAACAGGATCATTACAAGGTTAAGTACTATATGCGATTTCAAAAGAGTTGCATTCATTAATAAAAGTGACGTCATAACCAACGTCAAATGTTTTACAATCCAAAAGCATGCTTCGCAAAGTAGAAGCAATTAATATAAGTGTACGTGACCCCAATGGTCATTACATAACATAGTTTCAAAAGTAAATAAGTTTGAATGCAAGATAAGTAGTCATGCGATAACAACTCTAAGCAGCGGGTTCTACAGCACGACTAGTACACAGCGGAAGCAACCTCAAGCACCTGAGAAATACATGCTTAAAAATGTCAACACAAAGGTTGGTGAGCTATAGTTTAAGTATAACAGTAATGTAAGTAGGCCACGAGATTTCAGTGCTACAACGAGCGTTTCAAAAGTATGTAAAAGTATATGCTTAACCGTGGGCACTTGGTAACTAACTTAACGTTTAAAATAATAATACCCCCTGAAAGTACACTTGGCGAGTGCGTATGTTTACGAAGTATTAAACACTCGTTGACTGCTAGCGCGACTAGCCCGAGTGGGGATGTCAAACCCTATGGATCCATATCTAAGATTCGCGTTCACCGGTTCATAAACCATTGATTAAACGTTACCGAGCTAAAGGGAATCTTTGTGCCGTTATATAACCCACACATATATAAAGTTTAAGTACTCGTGCCTAGTATGTAAAACATAAAATCCCCATGTATTCTCAGTTCCCAAAATAAGTTAAAGTAAAAAGGGAATGCTATAACTCACAATGATATGTAGTAGCGGTTAAGTTGAGTCGGGAAAGGTGTGCAAGTAAACGGTCCGAAATCCTCAACCTAAGTCAAATTGTACTAAGTCAGTAAGTCGTATCAAAAGATTTATATGTATGTAATTAAGGTCATAAGGGTCATCATCAATCATCATCAAACAAAAGGTAACAAGTAAGGTTCGTTCATGAACGAAGTTTAAAACAAAGGCTGACTTGGATCAGTTACCACGGCCTCTACACAAACCGAACAGAGGTGAGACCAGTGGCCATGGATCCGTATATGAGTCTTTTAAGTGTGGTAAAAATTCCAGAAGCTAACTCGTCTTCGTTTGACCGTGGCAACGGTATAAGTGCGAGTAGGTCTGAAATTTCTGCACAACGTTAAAAGACCTAGTGACGATCGGAGGGCCATAAATCCTAAACCGTAACTCGGATGAAGACGAGTCTTATATGAAAAATTATCTAATCGAAAAGTTATATCTAAAAATCAAGGTTAGAACAGCCCAGACCTAATGGTATGTTACAGAAGCAGCAGGTCAGAAAGTTTTGGACAGAAACAGTAAGTTTAAAAGGGTTCCGGTGGTCTTGGTGCTTGATGTTCATCATGGTTCTCATCCTTGATGCATATAGCTTCAAGTGTACAACTCATGGATGTGTTTACATCATCTTAACCAAGTCTTGACCATCATAACACTAGTGCAAGTCTAAGACATGAAGCACAACTCACTTAAGAGTTGCATGTAGTTTGATGTACCAAAGTTACATCAAAGTCTTAGGTTTGACACTTACATGAACTATAAACTTGAAAATAAACTAAATAATCAAGATCATAAGTAGTAGAACATAGTTCTTAGTTTGATCTTGAAGATGCAAGACTCAAAGTCTTGATCTAAAGTCATTAAGTTACACCATAAGTAATAACACATAAATCCTTACTTTAATGAAACCAAAAGTTACAAAACTTTGATTATCATCTAGTAAAGTGTATGTAAGCCTTTAAGCTCTTGTTTATGACAAAAATAAGAAGACCATAAGCTATATAACTTAGATCTTACAAGTATGTGAAGTTATAACTAAAGAGTTATACTTCTATGTTCTTGAAAACTTATAAAGTTGTCTTTAAGTTCAAGAAGTATAAGATCAAAGTTAACTAGTAATCTTTGACCAATTTTAACCAACAACATGAAATTTAAAGTGCATAAATGAAGTAGTAAACTTAAATAAACAAGAAAAGGTTCATGGTTGTTCATACTTTAAAGATTCAAACCAAAGTTTGATCTTTAGAAAGTAAACTTTAAAGTTTACTTCATGAACTTCAAGTATGTCTTTCAACCATGAACTTTATAATCTTTTGAAACAAATAAGGTAGAACATAACTAGATAGATTATGTTCTTGTTGTTCTTGTTATAACAAGATAAAAATGAAGAATCAAACTAGTAAGTTCATTCTTGTAACATGAAAGTAAGTAGCAACAATTATCAAAGACAAGTAGTTAAACAATAATCAAGATCAAGTAACAATTAACAAATGATGATGATGGATGACTTTAGGATTCGGTTTTCATTCAAGAAAGAAGAGGAAGAACAAGTTCAAGTCACTTACAAAGAGATAAGAGAAATGAGAGAAAAGTGAAGCTAGTTTGTGCGTGTGTTTTTGAGAGATGAAGTAATGAAGAAAAATGAAATCAAAAGCACCCATATGGTACTCCTAAACCGACGGTTTGGGGCCTTCAAGGGGGGAGAGGAGTGTTTGTTGGTTAATAGCAAGTAAAGCCTTACAAAAGGTGGTTAAAAGATGTAGTTTCATGGGGATTAAGGCATAACTAGATTCCAATCCTTACAAACTAACTAGTTACCATTTAATTGATACTTACACTTTGAAAGAGTGGGCTAACTAAGCCCACTTAAAGGTAGGGTGGGCTTACAAGTCTTAATTCATGAGTCCATTAACTAATCAAAGCCCAAGTTCAATTAATTAACAATTAAACCCAATTAAAGCCCAAGTAACTAACTAATAGTCTTAGTTAATTAAAATGATTAATAAAATTAATCATGAATGTAAATAATATCTAGAAATATTATTCGTGAAGTTTCGTGTGTCACAAAGACGTTTCGGGCACTTAAAAGTCAAGTACGGGCAATCATGGCAACATGTAAATGTAATCACATACATTCGTTTAATCACACGTATTAATAATAATAATTATTAATAAATAAAAGTTGGAATTTCCAGGGTCGTTACACTCCAACTATATGTTGAGTTTTGGCCAAAATATATTTCATTCAAACAAACTCTAATATATTGAATAAACAATCCTATCATACGTCAATTATATTTAATTTACCGAGCCATTATATATTAAAATTTAGTATTCCTTTTATGTTTTACCATTATTTTAAGGAGCAATTAACTTCTCTCAAAATATGCAATTAGTCATTTTAATTGTAAGTTTTTCTTCTTTAATAATTTCATTCCACGTAAGAATTGTGTTTGTATAACATCTATAACATAAGATAAGATAATCTTAGTTATAAACATTTTTTTATATATATTTTAGATGTATTTTTCCTAATGAAAATTGTTGTAATTGTTGTAATTTAGTTGTTTATAACAACATCGGTAGCCTAAACTTACTACAAAATTCTAGTAATGAAGGAGTAGAATACTAATGAGAGAAATGAGAGAAATGATTCTTGTAAGTATAATGGAGGGTGCAAGTTTTTTAGCTTGCATACGTGAGTATTTATAGTACAAAAAAATACTATACAAGAGGTATCCAATATTGACTATGATTTGTACAAAATTGACTATCCATTAAAGCCTAATATTATAACACTCCCCCTTGGATACCAATTTTGTTTTGTTTGAGATCAACTCTAAGTTACTGCCTCATTAAAAACCTTGGCCAAAGAAAAACCCAGTGGGATAAAAACTTTAGTTAAGGGAAAAAGAGTGCAGCATATAGTTGACTCCCCCTCAAGTAGACATTGCTGAGCTGTTACATCTTTTGAACTTGCCTCATGCCAATATTGTGAGCATGCGTTCTGAAAATAGCAGTTGAAAATGCTTTGGTGAAAAGATCAGCAGAGTTTTTGATGGATTGAATATATCTCATTTCAATCTGGTTGTCCTTAATGAGGTCTTGAGTGTATGAGAAGAATCTAGGAGGTATATGTTTTGTTCGATCACTTTTGATATATCCTTCCTTCATCTGTGCTATGCAAGCTGCATTATCTTCATAGATAGTTGTTGGACTTTTATCACGTTCTAGTCCACAAGAATCAGTAATGAGTTATGTCATTGATCTCAACCAAAAATATTCCTGAGTAGCTTCATGTAATGCAATCACTTCGGCATGATTTGATGATGTTGCAACAAGTATTTGTTTTTGAGAACGCCATGATATTGCAGTACCTCCATTTAGGAATATATATCCAGTTTGAGATTTAGATTTATGTAGATCAGATAAATAACCTGCATCTGCATAACCAACCAAATCTTGTTTTGATTCGTTAGAATAAAATAATCCTAAATCAGTAGTTCCTCGAAGGTATCGAAATATGTGTTTGATCCCATTCCATTGTCTTTTGGTAGGAGCTGAGCTGAACCTTGTTAACAAATTAACTGCAAAAGAAATGTCAGGTCTTGTACAATTTGTAAGATACATAAGAGCTCCAATGATCTTCATGATCTTCACAGTGATAAAATGGATCAGTGTCAATATTGAGTGATCTAACAACCAATGGTTTTGTCTTTAAAAATATTTTAAAATCTTTTCGGTATAAGTTGTTTGATGTACAAGTAAATCATTAGGCATATGCTCAATTTGCAATCCAAGGCAATACTGATCTCTTTATTTGTTCATATGATGTTATGATGATTGACATAAACAACTTACAATCACATATCCGGACATTGTTTTCTTAATAAGGAAACATATGCAAATAAGATTATTTGTCCCCTTTTCTTATCAATTAATCACTTAATCGGGTATACCATATGCGATCCGATTGTTTCAACCCATATAAAGACCTTTGTAATTTAATTAAGTACATTTCTTTGTGTTTTGCATTTGATGCTTCTGATACCTTAAATCCTTCAGGTATCTTCATATATATATATCACTATCAAGTGATCCATAAAGATCAGCAGTAATAACATCCATGAGATGCATTTCTAGATTTTTAGAAACTGACAGGCTGATTAAGTATCTAAAAGTAAATCCATCCATAACAGGGGAATAAGTTTCATCATAATCAATTCCCGGTCTTTGAGAAAAATCTTGAGTTACAAGTCTAGCTTTATACCTTGTAACTTCATTTTTCTCATTTCATTTTCGCATAAAAATCCATCTATACTCCACATTTTTAACATCTTTAAGTGTGAGAACAATAGATCCGAAAACTTTTCTTTTATTGAGCGATTCAAATTCAGCTAGTATTGCTCTTTTTCAATGATCCCAATCGTGTCTATTTTTCCATGACAAATTTTGGTTCTGGATCATCATCATCATTCATGATGTCATATGCAACATTATATGAAAATATCTCATCAAGATTTTTCATGTCATTTCGGTTCCATAATATTTTTTTGAATGTGCATAATTGATTGCAATTTCCGTATTGACATCATCAATCGCCTCTGCAGAAGGAGTATTGATTTGTGGTTCTTCTTGAACACTTTATTTTAACTTATTATCAGCTGATTTTCTTTTTCGAGGATTTTTATCTTTGGAACCAATTGATCTCCCACGTTTCTGGCGTGGCAAAGACTCATGAGTGACATTATTGGCAACTTTTAGAATTTCAATTCTAGCTGAAGCATTTACTGCTAGTATATATGATTTAGTCACTCCTTTTTGTATCTGTAAATACATCAGGTAATTTATTTGCAAGTTCTTGCATATGTATTATTTTTGAACTTTCTTTTCGCATTCTTTTTTGCGATGGTCAAGATACATTAATTTATGTTCACATCATGAAACATCTTTTTCTTTATTTTTTATTTCTCCCCCTAATATAGGGAACAATTTTTTATTATAATGACAATCAGCAAAACGTGCTGTAAAAACATCACCCGTCATGGGTTCAATATATCTTATAATTGAATATGTTTCATATCCAACATATATTCCCATCCTCCTTTGAGGACTCATTTTAGTGCGTTGTGGTGGTGCGATAGGAACATAAATCGCACAACCAAATGTTCTAAGATGGAAAATATTTGGCTCTCGACCAAAATTAAGTTGGTAATGGAGAATATTTATGACTTGCACTTGGTTTAATGCGAATTAATATCGCATCATGTAAATTTACATGTCCTCATATAAATATTGAGAGTTTAGTACTCATTACCAATTATCTAGTTATTAGCTGCAAGCGTTTATCTATTGATTCAGCTAAACCAATTTTGTGTATGCACATGAACAACTGGATGTTCAACAATAATCCCTGTAGACATATAATAATCATTAAATGCTTGAGATGTTAACTCACCAGCATTATCAAGTCTCATCCTTTTAATGGTGTAATCAGAATAATGTGTTCTCAATTTAATAATTTGTGCAAGAAACTTTGCAAATGCCATATTATGGCTTGATAACACACAAACATGAGACCATCCGCTAGATGCGTCTATTAGAACCATTAAATATCAAAATGGTCTACATGATGGATGAATTGGTCTATATATATAACCTTGAATTCTTTCAAGAAACATTGGTGATTCTTTCTCAATATTTTTTTCATTAATCACCATATGTGCTTTTCATTAATCACCATATGAGCTTTTTCATTAATCACCATATGCGTTTTTATCATATATCCTTTTCACCATATGCGCTTTTAATCATATGCGCCGTGTTTTTCATCATATGCACTTTTCATCATATGCGCTTTTAATCATATGCGCTGCACTTTTCATCATATGCGCTTTTCATCATATGCGCTTTTCATCATATATCCTTTTCACCATATGCGCATTTAATCATATGCGCTCTGCTTTTCATCATATGCACTTTTCATCATATGCGCTTTTAATCATATGCGCTGCGCTTTTCATCATATGCGCTTTTCATCATATGCGCTTTTTATCATATGCGCTTTTAATCATATGCGCTGCACTTTTCATCATATGCGCTTTTCGGTGCTGCATAGATATTTCTCATTTCCGGTTATCATTGACTGATAATCATATACATTATGATATATATCAGAGAAACTTAACAAATTTCTCTTTGATTTGGGAGAAAACAAGGCATTGTTTATCAGAAAATTCGTACCATTTGGTAATATGAATTTTTTCCTTTTCCGTTCCTTATATCAAGTTTGCAAGACCTGATATAGTATTTATAATTCCTTCATTTGATTTAAATCAATGAATATTTCTTAGATTTAATCATAGTGTGTATGTTACCACTATATGCAATACATAGGTCTTTACCATTTAATTGATGTTGTATTTCAGCACGATTCATACTAAAACTTCAAATAAGATAAGCAAATAATGAGTTATATTTCAGGAAGATAATCAAATTATATTACCTGCAAACAAGTTACAATCTGAAGTACATAAAAGATAACACTTAATAAACATATGCGTTATGGTCTAAAACCATTTATTTATGAGTGATACATAACAAGCTAGGCATCATAGAAAATTCAAACCATTGAAGTCTCAAGGTAGCTCATGGTTTATTTAATCAAGATTTTTCAACAGATTCACTCTTGTTTTCTTTTCTTTTAGGACTTATTTGTAGAGCTAAACAAGATGTTCATGTATTCAAGAAATACTAGACTGGTGATCCATGTTACCATATCATTAATAAGAATCTCTGGGATTCTTATAAGCGAACATCTTCAATTTTATTTGTTCATAGATCACGATTGTTTCTGAATAATTAATATCATATCTATCTTTGAGCTTTTTCTACAATACACTTGAATCTTTAATCATATATGTATGATTAAGAAGTTTGGTTTGATTATAATAATTTTCTAAAATATACAAGTAGCTAGCTAGCTTGTAATTGTTGATTACTCGTTTATATTTTATATATAAAATAATCGTACGTGGATTGATTAAAGTTAGTACTGGGAGCTAGTGCTTTAATTAGTTTAATACTTTATTTGGAAAATGTCTATAAGAAGTTGTTATTCTATAAAATATGTTTTAATCTAGTAGAAATCATTACTAAAAGCTTTTATAAACAAATCAGCTTCAAGTAGTACTACTCATTGATATTAAGTGAGGCGTTGAAATTGAAAGTTAAATAGAAAACTCTGCACAATATGCTTCTTACAAACTCACCTCTTTTACATAAAATGAACATTGTTATTTTCATTCAGGGTTTCTATTATTTTCATTCAGGGTTTCTAAAATACCGATTGATTCGAGACGTTTTTTCTACATTCATAACCCATGTTAAGTAGTTGTTCTCACTTGATTCTAAAGGAGCAAATTTAAGCTTTTTCAAATTCGACATTTTCTATTATCAAAAAGATGAACAACATAAATCATAATCATAATCAACTTCTATTCATAGACAAATAATAAAATGAAATTAGAATTATTTTAAATTCATAAGTAGCAAACAACAGAATAATGGCATGATTACAAATGATAAAATCACAAGAGCAGGATAGAATATAGGTTCACCCGGTGGTATATTAGCAACAATGATGATAGTTAGGATGACCAATACAATAGGAAAAAATCATCCTTGTGTGAATCATCTTTACAAAAAAACTTTTTGAGAGTAGTAATATGAGAAAATGAAGATTGATTTGTGAAAATGTGAAAACGGAGATGTTTATTTTATATTTGAAAAATATAGTCGTTGTAACGTCGTCAGTTGACGTTAACAACCGTTATGTATATATGACTGTTGTAACGTCGTTAGTTGACGTTAACGACTGTTATGTACTCGTTGTATTAATAATAATTTTAATAAAAGAATTTTATTAGTGCAAATACGATTACTATAAATACGTTTAGTATAAATACGAAGATTAAGAGAATAAACATATTATGCATAAATAATAAATTTTAAGAATAAACATTAGTATGCATGAAATAAATAATGATTAATTGCATAAGTAATCATAAATGTTAGATAACATAAATATAAATGTTAGTGAAGTTAATAAGAGTTAGATTACATAAATATAATTCAGGCGGTATCACCGACCATATATAACTTAAATAACATAAATATAAATGTTAGTGAAGTTAATAAAAGTTAGATTACATAAATAAGAGTTAGATTACATAAATATAATTCAGGCGGTATCACCGACCATATATAACTTAAATAACATAAATATAAATGTTAGTGAAGTTAATAAAAGTTAGATTACATAAATATAATTCAGGCAGTATAACCGACCATATATAACTTAAATAATATAAATATAAATGTTAGTGAAGTTAATAAAAGTTAGATTACATAAATATAATTCAGGCGGTATAACCGACCATATATAACTTAAATAACATAAATATAAATGTTAGTGAAGTTAATAAAAGTTAGATTACATAAATATAATTTTACTTATGATGATAATAATATTTATCTTACTAATAAATAATATAAGATATCGTTAAAGGATTTCTTACCTTGATTAGTGACTTGTACTTGCTTAGATAAACCTTGATTATACGGAGCACTTCGTGCTGATAACGTGTTGTAATTTAGTGGTTTATAACAACATTGGTAGCCTAAACTTACTACAAAATTCTAGTAATGAAGGAGTAGAATACTAATGAGAGAAATGAGAGAAATGATTCTTGTAAGTATAATGGAGGGTGCAAGTTTTTTAGCTTGCATACATGAGTATTTATAGTACAAAAAAAATACTATACAAGAGGTATCCAATATTGACTATGATTTGTACAAAATTGACTATCCATTAAAGCCTAATATTATAACAGTAATGAAGTGTTACCATTTTATGATTACTCGTATTTATGTTACTCTTAAAACTTGTTTGATTCTTTATAATGAAAGAGAAATTGATGATATAATTACTACAATTTCTTTAATTTTTAAGAAGAGTAAACGCGTTCAACTATTAACACAAAAGATAAGATTTTTCTCAAAGATTTTGTATTTTATTGTAAGTTATATGAATAGTTAAGTAATCACAGCTATTTAACAATTATCGACAAACTAGTTTGTGTTAAATGTCTTGTACAAAAGTGACTAATTTTTATAGATTATATTTGTTAAAAATTATTTATTGATTTGGCTCATATATTTATTCTATTTAAAACGGTTATAATGGTTAACTTATTTTCTCAATATAATATTTTGTTACAATTTATAGATAGAATTGTTATTATAAGTATTTAACTTTTGATTGTTCTCACAACTAAGTTTGTGGCTCAACACATTCAGCTTGTAGCCCAATTGTGATATATTAACCAACAATCGAAAGATTCAAGAATTCCATGGAGCTTTTTCTTGAATCCTCCTTACTTCATCTTCATAATGATAAAAACTTTATAGATATCTTTAGAATTATGTATGTATTTGAAGTTTCTAATACTTTGATCTTAGTCATTCATATCATTTGATCTTATTCATCTAGTATGTAGTAAGAGTAGTATAGATATGGGTACCCTCATTTGGCACAACACACATCAAATATTTTGTATTCTCTCTTGTAAAAACTCTCAATCAATATAAGTATTTTCCTTTATTCTCATTTATTCTCTATTGGTAACTTAAATTGTAGGAAGGTCCGAGTAATGTTGACTTAGTAGTGACTAAGTGTCGCACGAGAAGATTAACGAGATAAGTCTGTGACACTGAGCCCCTCTCATCTTTAATACCTGGCTTCGCCACTGCTTGTTGCCAGATCCTTTTGGGTTCTTACAGTGACAACCAATGTTATTTGATTGACTATTTGTCTTGTTATGTTAGTACTATTTAATTATTGCATTAACGATTTGAAACCTAGAGATTTATTTGTGAATGTGAAATAGATCTCAAGTTTGTTAAATCGAAAATTTTTAAATATCTATTATTTTATAGAACACGTAATTCTACAATTTTTGTTATTTTATATTATGGTACTATAATTAAAAAAACAAAACAAAAATTGCATAATTACGTGATCCATATGGTAATAGATCTTTAAAAAATTTTGATTTAAGAAACTTGAGATTTATTTTATGTTCACAAATTAATCTTTAAGTTTCAAATCGTTAATGCAATAATTAAATAGTAATAACATAGTAAGACAAATAGTCGCTCAAATAACAACAATTGTTTGTCATTGTAAGAACCTAAAAGGATCTGGCAACAAGCAGTGGCGAAAAGAGGTTTAAAATTGAGTGGGGCTCAATGTCACACTTATCTCGATAATCTCCTCGTGCGATACTTAGTCACTACTAAATCAACTTTACTCGGACCTTCCTACGATTTAAGTAACTAATAGAGAACAAATGGAAATAAAGGAAAATACTTATATTGATTGAGAGTTTTTTACAAGAGAAAATACAAAAAATTTGATCGGTGTTGTGCCAAATGAGATTACATATATTTATACTACTCTCACTACATAATAATAGATGAATAAGATCAAATGATATAAATGACTAAGATCAAAGTATTAGAAACTTCAAATAAATGAATAAAATAAATGAATAAAAGTAGGCGATTGATCTTGTGATTGTGACGTTAGAATAATAATAATAATTTTAAGTTAATAAATTCAAAAAAAGGTCAAAATGCAGGGGTAGGGGTAAAAGGGGGTGCACCCTGAATATCCATTTTAGTTGAGGCCAATTTAAGATTAGACCAAAACAAAAGGCAATCTATAAGGTTGACGGCAAAAGGATAAGTTTGTTGCTTGTTTTTTTTCCATCCAAGAAGCATGGGAAAACTACTTATAAAGAGTACTTATCACTTATCAGTGACAAATACTAGATGTAAGACCTACGTTAAAAATATTATTATATGACAAACAAGGGCCCAAGTGCCAAAAGGGGCGACAACAGATTAGACAAGTTGCAAAAAATAGAGTCCTGTTGAATGTTGTGCGCAATCCAAATACTAGTTTAGAATTTAGAATTCATATTAACATGAACCCACAGATTGCTTCGTGATTACCATCCAAAACCGCCAGATCTGTAATCTGCATCGAATAACAGATGTATCGTCGTTAAACATCATATCACACACTATTAATGACAATCATGTAGTTGCATAACAGCATAAACACATATCACATGGGTAATTAACTAGCTGAAACAAGGTGGATCCAAATGAGGGATGACTTTCTCTACTTTTGAGAGTGTTTTCACTCTGGGCGAAGAAATGACTTTTCTTTATTCTCGGATAGGGGAAGGACTGTCTACATCTCACCTTCCCATAAACCACTTATGTGGTATTGGGGTTTGTTGTTGTTGTTTTAGACATGGTGGGTCCAACACTATATGATTACAACTTTAAATTAACGATCATAAAAGATAATGTATTATGAGATGGTTTCAAAGATTTATATACACTCGGGGCCATTTTCAACACATTGACCGATTCCCCATATTACAAACAAGTTTTGATGTTACCTATTGAAGTAGAAAAATAACCTAATCAATTTTCCTCTAATTGAATTGAAGCCACATCTAGTATTGCATCTACTATAAGTAATGCGTGATGTGTGAGTTGTGACTGAAGGGTTCCCTTAGATATGAGATTGGCCTAAACACGTGTAGTTTATATGTACCCAAAGAGTAGATAGATGCTCATTTCAAATTTTAGAATTCGGACAAATTTGCCCAACAATGGAACAAAAGTTCGGTGGCTTACAAAAATAAATTAGCATATGATGGCAAAGGTAGAATAAGCTTTACAAAGAAAGAAAAGGCATACCGGCGCATGATATGACGGAAAAAAATACAAACCTTATCATCATCTTTTGCGTTTGAGGGTCTTTAAATTCTTCAAAATGTAGCTAATAACTTCCTTCAATGTAGCTTTACGATTTTCTTTAAAGTTCAAAAGCTCGTTAACCACATACCTTCCACTAGCGTTATTCTCATTCATCTCCATAAAAGCAGCAACTACTGCATCATAAACGCCACTTCCCCATTCCGCCTTGAGATTATTTAGCAACTCACCTTCTTCATTAATTACTTCCTCCAGAATTTATTTATATATTTATATATTTATATATAAGTATAATAATAATAATAATAATAATAATAATAATAATAATAATAATAATAATAATAATAATAATAATAAGTTAATATTAAAGCAGGGTATATAGACTAATCAATGGTACCAAGATCGACCAAGCATGTTGGGCATGTTAACTTTAGAAGCGATGATATGAATTGATATTATTGATATTATTTGTCGATCCATTACAAAGCATATGCTCACCAATATATAGACGAGTACATAAACCTAATGGACTAGACATAATGAGCCCTTATAGAGTGGGCTAAGTAATATAGGCTAAAAGGACAACAGGTGCAGGTGATAATTTTTGTGTGCCCTCGCAGAATTACTATGTTTTGATTATTATATATACTGGTATAATTACACTATTTGTGTTCCTTGGAGCAGGGATATTGGATTGACATGACACAAATTCAATGGGGTCGACAATATACTTACTTTTATGTGTCCGGTTGGGTTGACAAAACACTTGGGGCCTGTTTCTTTACAACTTAAAAAGTTTGGACGATTCAATATTTAACTGAATAAATATCAATATCAATATTTAACTAAGAATTAAAAGTGTAGGCATCTAAGAATGATACAAAAAAAAAACGCTTTCATAAAACCCATGGTTGCATATTGATATTGCTATATCAATATGGAATTGTTTCCCTCGAAACAATAACAGCGCAACTCCACTAAATTATCGTTTTTAACATAATAAAACACTAGCTCATACGTCGTACTTCTTGAAATCACTTTTATCCTTGTGTCAAAACCTGAGATGTCGTTTGAAAACCTGTTTATTGAATGAAAGGCTTATTAATGAAATAAATACAAATAATAATATAACAATTCTGATGAAAAATAGCCATATGAGCATTACAACAACCAAGTTACAGTTATGATTTAGAGCAAAAAAGACAACCATCTTCCTTTCTTAAAAACATGCAACTGAATGGCGATTAGCCAAGATCTAAATAAAAATAATAATCTTTTTAAGTAGCGGCAGTTTGGATAGTTACTCTGCTTGTTATAGGGTAGATAATTAGTTCAGCATCTGCTTTTCTTTAACTGTTCATGAAGTAGCAGAGAGTTTATAATAAGAAGTTTATTCTGAAAGTATTACAAGATAGATAGACTATGTTTCTATGTTGTAATATTAGGATTCATAATTTTAGAGTACTGACCTTGATTCAAACGCAATATGTAATAAAAATATTGATGGTTTCCAACAACTTTATTATCACCTACATTGAACATAACCAAAATAAAAATAATCTTATAAATCATTGTGAATTCAAAAATTCATATGAAGAGAAGAAGACCGGAAGATTACTTACATCAGAAGACCACTCTGTTTTTTTCAAGAGTACGAACATTTGGCCATACATTATCAGTTTCCAACTTCCAGTAAAATCAAAAGAAAAAAAAAGCTTAACGAACTCATATAGTGCAGAGAATAATTCATATCAGGAACCGTTAGCCCAAGTGAATTACCACCATTAAACTGCATCAGAATCACAAAAACCCGTTAGCAAAAATCCTAATTTATAAAATTGAAGTATTAATAAATAAAAAAATAGAATCAAAATAACTTAAAACTAAGAGATCATGTAAAACCTATTTTATACATAGCTACTGTAACAACACACGTGATAGTTTTATTTGATTTGTGGTTCCCATGCATACCTCATGTCCAGTGGCTAATGTTAACGAATTAGTGGTAACAAAGTAGCAAACCTTTTACATACATATAACTATATAAGGTGTAACAAAACATTTATTAGCCTTATTTTGGTCAATTGAGAATCCATGAAACAAAGGCAAATCACATGCCTCACATGTTTCTTCTGTTTTTGCAACAAATCAAACTTAATCTTAAATTGTATCATGGCAACAAAAACTAATATAAGAAGTTTTACATGCCGACTTCATGGGTTTCCATAATCACTCCATTATGTTCTATAGCACAACAACATGAGCAGAATCTAGAAAACTCACAGCCCATTGCCTAATTTAGTTGAGCTGCAAAATTCACAAACATCCACGTGATCATAATATACCCCAAATTTAATAATCCAGTTAGGCTATATTGAACTTACTAAATATTCATATTGGTTGCAAAACAAACGAAAAACATGTACTAAATCACAATGAGATGGTGCAACACACAAGATGTTATTTGCCTCGAATGAGTAAAATCGTTATTACAGCATTAAGTGTTTGTTTAAAACACTTGAAGTTCAAACTGAATTTAGTACTGAATCAATGCAATATGATTGATCAAACAAACTACACAACAACAACAATACTCAATCCCGCATATGCGAGGTATGGTAGATGTGAGATGTAGACAATCCTTCCTCCTATAATAGAAGAGAAGTCGTTTCTCTACCCACGAGTTGGGAAAAAATTCTCCACCTATAGGAAGAGAAGGTCATCCCTCTCTCTACTCTGGGGTAGAGAGTTTGATTCCGAGAGGACCTCAAACCAAAAAAAATAAAAAATAAAAATAAAAAAATATGAGACGTCATGAAAATGGTAGATTTGAATTTTCATGGGTTTGCCTCAAAATCAATTTGGACTCTAAGCGGCAGTCAAATCGCCAATATATCAACATTTGTTGTTGCCTCAATAGAGCCGAATGATCAAACAAACTAATTTGAGAAAATCAAATTACAAAAAACCATAATCAAATTTAATAATCAACCACGTTAATTCACCAATTGATTTCTATACATAAACCATAATCAAATTTTTTTAAATATCAAACATTCAATTCAGCTAGTGGTTTTGTTTCAGACATAAACCATAATCAGATTAAATAATCAGCCAATTCAATTCAGCAAGTATTGTCCGTAAGGAACCGTAATAATTTTTTTTTAATAACCAACTCAAAAAAATGAAACAAATGTTTGTTCATTAATTAATTAAGATTATTATTATAAGGTAGCTAGAAGAGAAGCAGCGAGCCAGCAATCATAATTAGTTATTAGGTTAATTGAACGGAAGGGAACGAAGGACTGAAGAAAATGTAGGTTGATAGAGTCGAATATCTGTTCGTATATCATGATCCTCATAAATAAAGTTGGCTTCATGCAAAACGCCTTGTTTTAAGCGGTAGATAAACAAGCGTTCCCGAAATAACTCTGTTATTAATAAGTCGCCCGCGTCCTTGTTCCAATATCCTATAACCTTTATATTTGTATCATCAAGAGGCGGTTTTAAACCTAACCGACAATGGATGCCCCAACATTTTGTTTTATGATTCAGTAACCACACCTCTATGGAGCACATGGGCAGTAGTTCTTGATACACAAGTCCAACTTGACCATCTAGATCAACCAAATGCGTCCTAATCCCAAAATTAGGTAATGTAATAGGAGGAGGATCTATCAACCCAAATTCCTCTTTCGTCACGTCAAAATATATTACTTTCCTTACTACACGGATCGGCCAATATTTAAGACGATGACTAACCAATCAGTGCAAACATCCATTAGAAAATACACCTTCACCACTTATGGGATACGGTGGAACCTGGGGTATCTCCCGCCATGATGAATCCGTGCCCAATACATGTACCATGGTGCATAAATCCTCCTTCACCACATCATCAACATCATTAAACCTCCTAATAGTCTTTTGATCTCGAAGCACAACACACACCATTTTGTAAGTATTTGTAGAATCATCAAAACCAAGCCCGCATGCCTCGCGATCGTAATCAAATGATATATATGACCAAATTTTGATGGGTGGCAGCTTATAACATTGTTTCTTTAGAGGATTGATCACAAGTAAAACGATGGTGCCGTCTTCGATGATGTTGTCTTGTGATGAAATTATCATACCCTTGCAAGAACCTAAAATTATGTCTAGTAGATAAAATTTAGTACTCCAATCTTTAGTACGAAACTCCATATACGGAGGATTCTTTTCTGTGATCACCACTTGATGAAATTCTTCTTCTTCTTTAGTTACCAACAACATACTAAGTGATGCAGATGCACGCTTAGATTTTAAATGTACATTTTTTATCAAATGGAACATGAAGAGCATCGTGGGATCATCTTTCATAGCTCCTCGTTTGGCATTAGACATGATTTCAAGGTACAGATCGTTAATACACTTGCACCATACCTTGCTTACACATTGAAATCGAGCCAAAGATTTTAGAGGCATTCTAGACAAGATGTTGTATATGATGTCAACCGGCAACTCATCATCACCACCCACAATGTTATTTTTTGTCGATACAAGACGGCCGGTTGTTGGGTTGTTTTTTTGTTTTTTATGCTGATGATGATAAATAGAAAACCCCCCTGCAATGCAATACATTAAATCAAGTAGAGCGGTGGAGGTGAATAAAGTAGAGAGGCGTTGCTTAAGAAGCATTACACACATCAGAGTCTAAAAACAAACAAATACTGGAGTAATTAATTAATATAGTATGATGTAATAAATTAATAATCCTATCCTATACATAATAATCAAGAGCAATAAAGGTATTAATCATTCATAATTTGTTCATATTACAATGATTAAAAACTTAAACTTATACTGATATTTGCATGTCAAACAGATTAAGAGGGTATTATTTTGGTTATGATCAGATAGTTCTTAGATGTTGCTGATTGAAAGTCAAATACTTGCGATGGTATATATTTATTATATATATGCAGCTGTGATTATTATATAACCTAACAGATGAGTAATTTACCAAATCACTGGAGAAATTGCTTTTGATTATTATAACATTCAACTTTTTTATGCAATAAAGGTAATGTATATTCTAGTTAAGTTTTAAATAATTCAAACTAGCTAACCTTGGCGTTTTGGATACCGGAGCTGTTTGTTTCATCAGACCAAACAAGTCATACATACATAATACCCACTTCACATCACGTTCACATTTATTTAGTACAACAATAATAAAAACAAACTTTAAACACACAACTATGTTTCTTACCTAAAGTTTCCATCTTTTTCAGAGGGTTGTGAATGTCGGTATTTTCCAGGGAATTGTTGCAACGACGGACGATGGCGGCGTCAGGTACGATGGGGATTGCTTGTTCCATGTCTGTGCAAGGCATGAACCAGTTTATCACAAAGTAAAAGGAGGTGCACCATCAATCAATCAAAGTATATAAAATAAACAGTAACAACTTTATCAACAATACTCAAACCAATTAGAGTGACTATGATGTTTCATAAACACAAATTCATCTGCAAAATCAAAACCTAACAATCAAATCGTCTGAAAATTCGAATCCACAATTAAAAGTAACCAATAAAAATCATCAAAACATAACAATCAAATCATCAATTAGAAAAAATTGAGTGTAAACTTGTTCAGTCACCTGCGAAACAAATCAAGCACTGCTTCTACTTGTGAATCGTTCTAGGTTTCAGAATCGGGAGGCGTAACTATTGATTTTATTCTCACTAGTTGCAAATTAATGGAGTAATAATTACTGCAGTCATGTAATACGAACAAGGGCTGACCAACGAAGCATTGCTTCAATGGTACCGCGGTTACACTTGTGTACTCGTAGGGCTAGAGGTCTCGGGTTCGAACCTCATCACCCGCTCTAGGAATTGAAACATTATTCCTTGAAGGTGGCCCAAAGGGAAGGTTTTACCGACCCGCTCCGGGACTAAGATCCAGCCCGCCTGCCCCTCGGGATGGTTTAAGGGTCGGATCCTCATAGTGTGGTTCGGGTTTCCTGCCCGAAAGCGCGTGTGTGTGTGTGCAAATGATGACTAGGCTTTGGTCCGGACTGATGCAAGCTTGCCTTTCAAAAAAAAAAAAAAAAATACGAACAAGGGCTGAAGATGTTGGTTTGTACCAATTGGGGTTCTCTTTATCGTTCGACTCCTAAACATAAACAAATAAACAAAATATATACGAATAATTAATTATTAATTAATTATTAAATATACTTATTATTATTAAGTACTCCGTATAATATATTTAAATTTTAATTTTAAATATACTTATACATCACTTCACTTCAAGTTTTTGATCGTGTGGCAGTCTGCACGACGGCTGTGGCAGACAGCTGGCAGACTGCGTGGGGACCACTCACACTTTTCCAGCTTTAGCATACCAAACAGTACGACATAGCAAGAGCATATTCCATTTTATCGTATTACGTGACACTAAAGGACAAAGGTGTCCACCTATGAATAGGGCATCAGACCCTCATTACAACACACGTTACACACATTACATTCGTCACACACACTTCCACTCACAAATCACTTACGATTATATTATCATCACTATCATCGAACCCTAACCCGCGCTACCGGAGTCTTAACAGCTTCTTAAGCTTACTTGTAACGTTCTATGAACATAAATCCTAACACCTCCCTTGAGCCATCAATCTCATCTAGCCTAATGATAGTGAGTCGACGCTTAACCACCCATCATCATCTCACATTGGAATTATTCACGGTATTCCAGAGCGAGAGTTAAACTCGAATCACCCTTATCTCCTCTTTTGTTGACCCCTCTTTTGTTAACCGAGTGCAGACCGAACCCTAAGGATTTAAACTATGCTTGATCAATCTATTGTCTTCACACTTCGTGATCATTTGTGCTTAAGAAAGTTGTAGTTTCTGTAAGATTTCTTAATCAAAAACTCCAGTAATAAGTTAGTAGCCTTAACCAACATCCTTACCTTTTTATTTGGATGAGGTGTAACCAAACGTTTCAACAAGCACGCCAACTAACATACGTTGAATTTCCCACAATGTTTGTTTGGAATAAGGACACTAAATTATGGACACCAAGGAAGAGAAAAACCAGATCCATTGGTCGAATACATCACGTGTCGCCACAAACAGGTGAACTATTTTATCTTCGAATATTGTTGAACAAGGTTAAGGGTCCGAAATCATATGAATAAATAAGGACGGTTGGTGGTAAGGTTTGTTCTACTTTCAAAGAAGCTTGCTATGAAATGGGGTTGTTGGATGAAGATCAGGAATATATAGATGGTATAAAAGAGGTCAGCACTTGGGGTTCTGGTCATGCTGTTAGGAATCTATTTGCACAACTACTTCTAACCGATAGTCTAAGTCGTCCAGAATACGTTTTTGAAAAGGCTTTTGAGTATCTGTTTGTCGACATAATTCATCAGCGCATGTCAGGTATGCTTTCCGACCATTAGTTGTAATTTAAAAAAAAAATGAAATGCTTAGAAAAAAAAATTATATATTCACATATAATCAACAATAGGTCTGGGAATAAGTTACATATCAAAAAAGTGTAATATTCAGTAAAAAAAATCGATACCTCATCTTTATGTATTGTCACATTGGCAGATTATAATTTATAGCAATACTAATATGTTTTCATTTATATTTAAATCAATGCAGCTATTCAACCAACGCCAGAGATGCTTCAAAACATGACATTGAATGAAATCGAAAAAATACTGCAATGTAATGGTAAATCGTTGACGAATTACACTTCTATGCCATTTCCTTCTTCGGTTGGTTTGGATTTATCAGAAAATCAGTTGATTATCGATGAACTATCATATGATATGTCATCACTTACATCTGACCACTCTATTCTTATTGATAAACTAACCGAAGAACAACGTAATGCATACGACACAATTGTCAGAGCAGTTCACGATAGTAGAGGCGGTGTGTTCTTTTTGTATGGTTACGGTGGTACTGGGAAAACTTTCTTATGGAGAACTTTATCAGCTACTTTTCATTGTAGAGGTGAAATTGTTTTGAATGTAGCATCCAGTGGAATTGCGGCTTTGTTATTACCTGAAGGTCGGACTGCACATTCCCGTTTTCTGATTATTTGGGATGAAGCACCCATGGTTAATAGGATTTGTATTGAAACTCTCGATCGTTCTTTAAGAGATATTTGTAGACCGATAAATCCTAACAGCATGGATACACCTTTTGGTGGGAAAGTTATAGTTTTTGGTGGTGACTTTTGACAGATCTTACCAGTTATTACACGAGGAACTCGGGAACAGATAGTTGGAGCATCTCTAAATTCTTCATACCTATGGGATCATGTTACTGTTTTGAAACTAACAGTTAATATGAGACTATTGGATGTTGGTTCCGATGAGTCTGAAGAAGAAAATCAGAGAAAAGTTGAAGAAATTCGTAATTTTGCATATTGGTTATTATCAATCGGTGATGGCACTTTGAATCCGACAGAAGATGGAATTTCAGAAATCGAAATGCCAGAAGATGTTTTAATCAAAGATGTTGAAGATCCAATTGGATCAATTATTAATTCCATATATCCACGGTTTTTAGAAAACCTTGGTAACCCTGAATATTATCAACAACGAGCAATTCTTGCCCCAACTCATGAAATAGTCAACATCATTAACGATCGAATGATGGAATCCCTTCAAGGTGAAGAAGTGTCATTTTTGAGTTCAGACAGCATATGTCAATCTGAAAGAGACTCACACTTTAACAATGAGTTATACAACACTAATTACCTAAACAACATCAACTTAGGTGGTTTACCAAAGCATGATTTAAAACTAAAGGTTGGTGTTCCAGTCATGCTTCTTAGAAATGTTGATCAAGCAGGCGGACTTTGCAATGGTACAAGATTACAAATAACAGAGCTACGTGGTAAAATTATTAAAGAAAAAATTTTAACGGGTACTCATGTTGGCACCATTACTGCTATTCCACGGATGCTCATCGTACCATCTGATAAAAGGATACCTTTTCGATTTCAAAGAAGACAATATCCAATCGTAGTTTGCTTTGCGATGACGATTAACAAAAGTCAAGGACAGTCATTAGCACATGTTGGTTTATTCCTACCGAAACCTGTTTTTAGTCACGGCCAACTTTATGTAGCTCTTTCTAGAGTTACATCAAAGAATGGACTGAAGGTTCTGATTATAAATAAGGACAAGGAATTATCTAATAAAACTACCAATGTTGTCTTCAAAGAAGTATTGCAACACATTTAGTGGTATGTTTCTATATTATTAATTATTACACTTTATTTTTTATTTTTTTACAACATTATGAACACATTATAAGTTACAGCTAACAGCAAATAGATTGTATATTGGACTAATATTGCAATATTTTTTTTGTCAGGCTGTTAAATTGATGCAATGTTCATGTAAACCTGCTTGCTGTTAGCACTTCAGAGATTTTGAAACAATTATTAATCAGTCTATACAAATCTCATACACCAAAACCATTCGGCTTATTTGGAATTATTTGATACGAAACTTTTTATTGTTTTTTCCTTTTTTTATGTATGTTCAGCAACTATAACTTAACTTATAACAACACGCTTTGTTTAATCTACTGTAATACATTTTCGATAGTTTCAAATATTATTTGTATTTAAAGCTTACTATAAGTTTTGTCAAACTGATGTTTATGGGTTTCCTATGAAAAACATTTAAAATATTCCTGAATTTAAAACATATTAATGAAAACTTTGTTTTTTAAAATATGGTGACCATCCAATTAAATAACTGTAAAACGATAACAATGAAGAACTCTATACATTAACAAACATCTTACTAAATTATACTCCTACAATCACGTAATTATGTTAATCTTACATAATGTTATCAGGATACTAAACATGAAACGGACCTTCAGGTAGAAAACTTTAAGGCTCATAAAAGCCCAGTTAATAATGCACAATAAAGAGCAAACACTAACAGGCCCAAAGACGTATTTAAAAACTTATTTAGTGATGCAGTTTATTCGATCAACTAGGGTTCTATCAAATGTAAACGTGTTTCATTGAAAACTTTGAAACTCATACCAGTTACAAAAAAATGGTGAAACAACTGTAAGTGTCTTATGTTAATCGTCTTTATATTTAGTTACTTAGATCATTGTTATTACATCATTTTAAAATTACGTTACATACAGATATCAAATGCTTGATTTGGTTCGTTAGACAATTTTATTAGTATGTAATTCAGATTTGATTTTCAAGTTATCGTGCTTATTTGCTTCAATTGACGACTGAAATAGTTTAGTAATCTTTAGTATACCTGCATTTAAATCTGTTAATTATAAATAACCTTTGTATATTTATTATCACAATCGATAATCAATAAAAAAATATGCTACTTTTTATCCATTTCTAATTACAAACAGATGTATTACTGTTACTGTATACGATATTTAGTTTTATATATTTGATCGAGTCTATTTTGTGATATGACATGATCAATTAATTAATGATAATGAACTCAACTATTGTACCTTCATTTCAATATAGAAACAGGTTTAATGTCGATTCTGTATCCTAAGACACCGCCACCTTCATTCACACATGTAATTTCCAGTGGCGTTCAGCAAGAAGTGGTATTAGAATTACTGTTTAATATTATATTATCACTTTCCTTCAACATATAATTTATTAATAACATTAACTTACTTTAAACATGTTCTTTTTTCAGCCTATGCCATTCAATTGGTTCAAGCTATACTACAATCAGTCTCTACCTACACATAATGTTTGGATACACACACTGCATGGATATAATGCAGAGGTCGGTTTAAGGTTCTCTAATGATACTGCAATGCTAAGTGTTGGCTGGAATCAGATTATTAATGATCTCAAAATTAAAGAAACTGATATTCTATGCTTTACTGGTATTGACAAAGGGAATTATGAGTTGGTTATATATTCAAGAAACATGATTCCAAAAAATTGGTTCAACATAACCGATAATTGGACTGATGTCATTGAACTGCAACGAAGATTATTTCTAATGGCTCCTTATAGAAGATTTCCTTCATACATGGCTTTTATTGATGCTGAAAATCAAACTGCCCTGGTATGCTAACTTTGTACGTTTTTTTGTCACTATAATTAATGCGTTATAACTACATTACTAAATGGTTTACTTAACATTATATTTATTGTGTTATTGTTATTTGAATTTTAACAAACACTTGATTTATACTTTTTTAGCTTAATAAATTATACTTAACCATTCATTTCATAACAGACTCTTACACAGAAATGTATATCGGCATATAAAGGAAGGAAGCATCCCACTGGTCACGTTTTCATTCACTATAATGGGTCATATAAGAAAAGGGTTGGCATATCAGTTGATAAAGAGAATTTGGTCATAACAGATGGATGGACAAAATTGGTCAACGATCTAAATTTGAAACCAGGAAATTTTCTCATTTTTTACGCACTGGATCATCTAAATATAGAACTGATTATCTATAACCAGGATGGTTGTGCAAAAGCCTCTAACTTAGCTTCTTTGGTGGAAAATATTGAACGACCGAAACTATTGCAAAAACAAGTAAATTTCTGGTTTTTCGTTATTTCGATACCTCGCGGAAATGTCTTGGTAAGATTTAATTTTCTAATAATTTGTTTCTTTTCGTAAAAGTCTAATTTAACATTTATGTGTACACAACTTACACTAATACATATCAATGCTGTTACAGCATGTAGACCACATAGCAGTAGTATTATGTATTTACATTTAAACTACTTTTCAATAATTTGTAGCGGTTGCCAAACGAAATGGTCTATCTACCGGGATTACGAAGTGGTAAAAGATTATCTTGCTTCAATTTCAATTCAAAGAAGTATAAATGGCGCTTGAAAAAAGAGAAATCGAAGAAGAAACCAAATCTTTGTGTCTCATATGGATTTAAACGCTTTCGCAAGGAAAATCGACTAACGCCTGGAAAAAAATACTTATTCAATTATTGTTATAAAGAGCGTTCTTTTTACCTATTTGGAGATGTCAACAGTAGATATCTTAGGCATTTGTTTTGAATAGTTTTAAGAACCCATTTTATTAAAGTTTAATGATGAGTATGCTATTAAATAAAACAATATTCGATAAACAACAAAGAGCTTAGGAAAAACACAACTCAAATCCATATTTGAATATACGTTTCTAATGAACTATAAAATATAAACGAATGAGTCCCCGTGCAACGCACGGGCTCATAAATCTAGTATACTTATACATCACTTCACTTCAAGTTTGAAAAAGACACGAGACGGGGTTGAGACAGTGACCTTAAAATGTCGCAACGAAAAAAATGGGGTCGAGACGGGGTCGAGACAGATTTTGACCAAAGTTGTCTTTTTATATATATTTCAAACATAAATATTACAAAGACAAAATTGCTGAAATGGTCTCTGTGGTTTGTACCAAAATGCTGGTTTCGTCCCTGTGTTTTTTTCCGACAGATTTGGTCCTAGTGGTTTCTCAATGTTGTTGATTTAGTCACTATTTCTGACGGCCATCAAAAAATTCCGTTAACTCCAGTCATGTGCCAGACATGTGAGGGTATTTTCGTCTGTTTCTTTCATTTATTTACAAATTGTTGAAATCGTCCATGTGGTTTGTACCAAAGTTGCTGAAATGGTCCATGTGGTTTGTACGAAAAGCTGGTTTAATCCCTACAACCACTTCATCGCTTTCAGATCCGGTGGTTTGGCGGTTAACAGTGGCGATGTATAAAAGTATCTCAAAACACCAAATTAAGCTACAAAAATTTTCAGAAAGTTGTGTTGAGTAATCTTAAACACGTCTACAATTTTATTTTCCCAAAAGCAAGAATAAAAATGCAAACAAAGTCGATTTCATTTTTTTAACATAAAAACAACGATAACTCAATCAATATGTGTAACACCGTACATTTTTTTTTTTAAATCACAACGGAAGGTGTTACGTTATTACAAAACCATAACTTAATAGTATCAAAATACAGACATCAGAGTGTAGCTTGTCAAACATATCCAAAAGCAACCACTCTCAAAACTATAGCATGCAAGCTTAACCTGTAAGGGAGGAACTGTGGGGGGGTTAGCATAAAGCTAAGTGAATGGGAATATTCGAACAATCATAGGTATCTAGCATCAAGCTAAGTACAAAGGCATAACAACAACAAGGTAAACCAGAATGGTAACACTAGGCTCAACGGCTTGTACGGGGTATTAACTACTAGCTGATCGGGCTAGAGTTTACCGAAAGTTCATTTTACTGTCTCCCTCGCATAGTATTCCGGACGCAGGGGATGCGTCATTCAAACTATACTACATGAATAGTAACTCTTGAACCCAACCTGACAGCAAGGTTGACCTTATGCTCAGCTTTATACCCAAAGCTGATTACCGACTAGACATCATAGCCGATAATACCCAAGTGCACATAATCATCACATAAGCATAAACATCATATGTTAACTCATCAGGTATAACATGGCAGGACAACAGTAGCATAAACCGCTACTACATACATACAACAGTTAAGATAGTCCCACTCACCTGATAAGCAGCAAGAACTCAGAAGTCTTATATTACTGAGCCTTCTTCGTTCCCTTATTACCTGAGAATATCATATCTCAAGTTAGCACATATCTAATTAATAATATCATCAATTCATATTTTTTTAAAAATCATGTAGTCTAATATATCCTATATATGACAAGTTTACATGGTTCCCCATCCAATTGCAACTATCTCACGCATGTAGAACGAGGCATACGCGCTATCTCATCATTTTGACTCAAATTAAAGTTTGATTCAGTGTTTCAAAACTTCACCATTAGAAAGTAAATCTCATTACATTTCCAACGGTAGCTTATTCATCAAAAACGGAGTTATGGTTTGAAAGTTACGGCCAAAACAAGTTTTCCAAAAAACTGCCAGACTGCAACCGCGCTGGAGCACCTGCAGCTGCTCGGTTGCACCTCCAACCGCCTGGTTGCACCCAAAATGGTCTGGATACACCCCGTAACCGTACGGATGCATCCTGCAACCGTACAAGAGCTGTTCATCAGCATCAGGTCGCTGTTTTTGTCATTTTGAGCCCCAAATCTCGTTTTTGCACTATTTTGACACTACAAATCACTTAGGAAACATATATAACTCATATACAAACATTTTCTAACATTAATTTGACATAAACAACACATTCAAATCACTTTTTGACACAAATTCCACTTTTATCAAAACCTAAACAAAAAACCCATTTTGCAAACTGATTTGGCTATGAAAATCTGATTAATTTACCTTGTTGGATTCGTGAAATCACAAGGAATGATTTCTCAACTTCAATTTAACACCAAAACGAGAATCAAGGGTTAGGGTTTGTGAGGATTTGTGTGTGTAAGTTCGGTGTTTGATGTTTCCAAAAAGGAAATAAGAGGAAGCCAGAGTTTTTTTAACACAAAGGGGTTTCCTTCATTGGGAGGAAATCTCTTCCGTGATTTACACGGGTATTTACCAGTTATCTAAAATACGAAACACCTCATTAAGTAGTCCAAATAAGGTCCAAATTAAATAAACAAACCTGTTCTGTGACCCTTGTCATAAACTGGTCTCAACTATGTAATTAAATAATTATAAACATATAATTATTAAAATAACATATAATAACACACAAGGGCAATTAGGATAATTACCACTAGGCCCAATGTGAGGTTGTTACAATATGAGGAATTAATGTCTTAATTTTGCATACACCATCACTAAGTGTTTTCAAAACTTTCCTCATTGTTAGATTTAGCTAGTTTGTTCTACAAATATAAATCGATTAAAAGTAAATAGAAGTCAAAATCGAGTTCTAAATCTGAAATTTAAACAAATTAAACAGGAATTCAAGTGTTCATAAAGATCAGAATTTTCGAATCGCAACACTGTTACCCAGACTAAACGAGATCTGAATCTGAAAACGATGAAATGGTTGTAGGGACGAACCCAGTTTTTCATACAAACCACATGGACCATTTTGGCAACTTTGGTACAAACAATAGGGACGATTTCAGCAATTTGTCAATATAGGAGAGAAATAGACGAAAATACCCTCATATGTCTGGCACATGACTGGAGTTAACGGAATTTTTTGTGGGCCTTCAGAAATAGGGACTAAATCACCAACATTGACAAACCACTGGGACCAAATCCGTTGAAAAAAAAAGCATAGGGACCAAGCCAGCATTTTGGTACAAACCATGGGGACCATTTCATCAATTTTGTCCATTGCAAATATAAATATTTCAAAGTAAACATATACATTAGCCTTTAATTTGAAATATTTATACTTGAAATGTTTATTTTTAAAATGTATTTAAAAAGTCAACGTTGGTCAACATTCGTCTCGAACCTCGTCTCAGGCGTTGTTGGCAGTCTTTTTAGCGTTGTTGGCCGTTTTTTAATCGTTTCTAGGTCTATTGCAACGGTAGCATAGTAAAGCAATTGCGACGCTTATCTCGACCGTTTTTTCAACACTCCATCTTTGTATAAGAAATAGTATATCTCCTATTTTTCTCTTCAGAACAAAGTTTGTTTGTAACACATAGTGTGACGATCGCTCCAAATCCATATGGACGAACACGTCATTCATTGATTTCATTGCGAGGTATTTGACCTCTATATGATACGTTTTATAAACATTGCATTCTTTTGAAAAGGCATACCATAAATGAATATTTAAATCAAAGGTTTTCGACATCTGATGATTTCTACATATAGACAATCACCATAAATAATAGTTTACAATAGTACTTCCGTTGACAATGCAGTCAAAATAAGATACATGGTGATGATTTGGTGAATGCAACGTTTCCTTGAAAAATATGTCATGTAAAACTCCATGCACATAGCTTGTCTAACATCTAAGCAAACAGCGGAAGACTTCTAGGAAACCTGAGAATAAACATGCTAAAAACTGTCAACACAAAGGTTGGTGAGTTCATAGTTTTAATGTTTCGTATAATCTGCATATAAAGGTGGATCACAAGATTTTAGTTGTTTCATCCATAAATGTTTATCAATAGATTATATAAAAGTGGATCACAAGATTTTAGTTGTTTCATCCAGAAATGTTTATCAATAGATTATATAAAAGTGGATCACAAGATTTCAGTTGTTTCATCCAGAAACGTTTATCAAAATATTCTACGAAATTGAGCACCCTGGTAACTAAACTTTAACGTATATATAATTTGTACCCTTTGTATAATCATCTTAATAATACACGCAAACCAACGTGTACGCTTCTCAAATAGCATACGTCCGTTAAAAGGCTAGTGCTCTAGCTCGAACGGGGATATCAAGCCCTATGGATCCATATATAACTACTCGCGCCCACCAGTTCTTATAACCAGCAGTTACTAGTTACCAAAGCTAAGGGATTTTTGGTTCAAACTCGGTGTAGAATTTAGTATGTACTTGTATCCATTGCGTTTAAAATAAAGTGCATGTATTCTCAGCCCAAAAATATATATTGCAAAAGCAATTAAAAAGGGAGCAAATGAAACTCACGCATATAAATATTGTAAATCAGTTTATAAAGCATTTGCATGTGTTCTCAGCCCAAAAATGTAGAGAGTAAAAGGGATCTTATGAAACTCACGCATATAAATATTGTAAATCAGTTTATAAAGCATTTGCATGTGTTCTCAGCCCAAAAATGTAGAGAGTAAAAGGGATCTTATGAAACTCACAGTTTAATATTGATATACAATATTGCAGGAAAGCACGTAGACGCATCGGAGATGATAAACACGAGGTTTGATTCACAAAAATACCCCCGAACATTACCCATAATTTCCTTGGCAATAACCCATATTTTCCTTAGCTCTAGCTCGCTCGGAAACTCGTTTTGAAAATTACTTGGACAGTACTCCGTCGTAATATTTTATGTACATTATTATTTTTGTATCGCAAAAATAATAATACTAATAATAAGATTAATAATAATCTTAATAATAATAATAATAATAATAATAATAATAATAATAATAATAATAATAATAATAAATATTATACGGAGTAATATATATTTGTGTATGTGTGTTTGATTTTTCATTCGAGCGAAACACCTGAATTTATAGTACCTGGCCTGGAATCTGGAGTCATGCGACTCGCATGAAAATGGCCTTCTGGCCATGCGACTCGCATGAGGACCAGGGACAGCTCACATTGTTTTGTAATTTAGCTCGTCGACATAATTAATTATTAATATAATATATATAATTTAAATAATTAATTATATATTATATTAAATTCACGTGCATAGTTGACTTGTAATTTTTGTTCCGATAAGTCGTACGTCATCACTCGACTTATGTCCCGGTTCTGGTTTTTCGAATGTCCTTTCGTACGCTGAGAAAACTTGTACTTTACGTTTCGTGAATCGTACCTTTGTCAAAATATAGTCTTAAATCATCCATAAAATATACCACTGTAGCAAAGTTACTGTAGCAAAGGTCAATTTTTACTGTAGCAATTCACTGTAGCAAAGTCAATTTTTACTGTAGCAATTCACTGTAGCAAAGTCAATTTCACTGTAGCAAATAGTGATTTTCAAAAACACTGTAGCATTTTGGGTACTGTAGCAATTTGAAATGTTACTATCGTTTACTAAATAACTTGAAATTATATATATGTATATATCTTTTTAATATATATAAATCAGTTTTTTTTTAAATACACATTGGAATAAATTTTAATAATAAATATTTCAACTTATCATATATATTCAAATAGATATTTAAACCAATAAGTTTAATGTACGGTATCAAATAATTAATATATTGTTACCTTTTCAAGTTATAGTATATATGTATCTATTTACATATAATTGTTCGCGAATCGTCGAAAACAACCGAAAGGTATTTAAATATATAAAAGTAGTTCAAAAATTTTGAGATTCAGTTTTACAGACTTTGCTTATCGTGTCGAAAATGTTAATCATACAAAGATTAAGTTTAAATTTAGTCGAAATTTCTGGGTCATCACACATAGTTACAGGAAAGGAATGCAACATGTATAATGAGTGGACCGAATAATTTGAGTTTACTGTGGATCGAGTGAATTGTTGTCCGGCTACAAATAATGAAAATAACAATAGAAATATACGTAAATGTAAATAAAAAGGAAAAATGCATGTTTGTTTCTTCATAAAAAAAACGAGAACTTGTATAATCTAACAACTTTATTGAAAGATGAAGCCGCCAAAATGAAGGGAGGCAAAAGGAAATGAAGTGGGACGGGAAGACTCGATCTTTAAAAACTAATCAAGGCAAAGCTATCTAGCCCTCCCATCTGAAACCGCAACAAACTGAACAACAAATAACCAAACTAAGCAAAAAAAACAAAAAACAAAAAAAAACAAAGCAACAAACTAAAATAGCCTAACAACAAACATAGCACACGAAAAAAAATAAAAAATAAACAAACAACTAAAAGCCGAGCTACCACAAAATGCACAAATAGTGACCGACCGAAACTACTGAGGAAAGCACTGCGCTCTGCGAAGGTAGAGAAGCACCGTAGGATAATCGGAAACGGAAACGGGTAAACTGGTTTCGATGTATGTGTGACGATCGCTCCAAATCCATATGGACGAACACGTCATTCATTGATTTCATTGCTAGGTATTTGACCTCTATATGATACGTTTTGTAAACATTGCATTCTTTTGAAAAGGCACACCATAAATGAATATTTAAATCAAAGGTTTTCGACATCTGATGATTTCTACATATAGACTGTTGGAAGCTTCGACGAGCCCAACACACCCACTATAGAGGATCTAGACTATACAAGACTCACTACACCAACACTTTGGCGTTGTTTAGCCTTTAATTTTATAAATCCTTAGTGCACAATGTACTTAGGCGACAGTGTCGACCATATATCTTTAGGCGGTATAACCGACCATGTATTACTTAGGCGGCAGAGCCGACCATATAATAAGAACAACAAAAGTGCACTAAGAACTTAAACACAAACTAAGGCTTGATCGGGAAACTTAACAAAAACACTTATATTAAATTACAATTACAATATTACTTACAAGCTTTCTCTTCTCTACTTTCGCTAACTCACACTCTTCTTCTCTTCTTCACAACTCACTTCTTATTTCACTCTTACTCACAACTCTCACAACTTACTTCACGCTCTACAAATGAAATCCTCACCCTTATTTATACTACCCCATGGAACATTCTAGAACCTAGATATTTCCATGGATATATAAATATCTAGATATTTCTACAACCTACAAATATCTAGATTTTTCTTTTACATTTCAATTTCTAGATTTTCTCTCATATTCTAATATCTAGATATTTTCTTATACATATTAATATCTAGATATTTTACATATATACATCTACTAATTCCATATTATTTTATAACACCAAATTTGCATTGTATTTTAACACTCCCCCTCAATGCAAATTTTCTTCCAACGATGTCTTGCAGACCATTCCAAGTGCTTCTCTAAATTTTGTAAACTTCAGTTTACTTAGGCTCTTGGTGAATATATCTGCAACCTGTTCATCTGTCTTTGTTGGCATCATCTTGATTTTCCCTTCAAGGACCTTCTCGCGAACATAATGATAGTGCACTTCTATATGTTTTGTTCTCGCATGAAAGACTGGATTTTCTGCTAGACGTATAGCAGATAAGTTATCGCAGAAAAGCTTTACTTGATAATCTGTTGATTGATGAAGATCTTCCATTAGCTGCTTCAACCAAGTAATTTCTTGTGTTGCTGATGCTGCCGATTGATATTCTGCTTCAATGCTTGACAAGGATACTGTTGGTTGTCTCTTGCTGCACCATGATATTACTCCTGATCCAAGACTAAACATGTATCCAGTTGTTGACCGTCGTGTATCATAGTCTCCAGCGTAATCGGCGTCACAATATCCAGTCACCCGACATTCTTTTGTTCTCTTATATAAAATGCCAAAGTTAATAGTACCTTTAACATACCTTAAGATGCGTCGTACAACATCAAGGTGAGGCTTCTTCGGATTGGTCATGTATCGACTAACCACTCCAACTGCATAAGATATATCTGGCCGGCTTATTGTGAGATAAATAAGACTTCCGACCATCTTTCGATACATGGTAACATCTTGAAGACATTTTCCTTCATATGCTCGTAGTTTTGTATTCGGATCCATCGGAGTTGAGATAGGTTTGCAATTAAGCATTCCGTACTTTTGTAAAAGATCTCGCGCATATTTCTGTTGTCCCAGAAATAATCCTTCTCTTTTCTGCTCTATTTCGAGTCCAAGAAAATGTTTGAGTTCTCCAAGCTCCTTCATATGAAATCTGATAGACAGATTCTCCCTTGTTCTTTGGATCTCCTCATAGTGATCTCCCGTGATGATTAAGTCATCCACATATACTAGCACTATGGCTAGTTTTCCTTGATCTTGTTTCACAAATAAACTAGAATCTGAAGGAGCAACTGTGAAACCACTTTGTACTAAGAACTCGCCAATCTTCCCGTACCAAGCTCTTGGAGCCTGCTTCAAGCCGTATAGTGCTTTCTTTAATTTGCAGACATGCTCAGGATGGATCTTGTTCTCAAAGCCTCTTGGTTGCTCCATATAAATGTCTTTGTCAAGTTCTCCATGTAAGAAAGCGTTCTTGACATCCATCTGCCATAACTTCCAAGATTTGCTAGCAGCTAAAGCTAGTAGAGCTCGAATTGTTGTGATCTTCGCCACTGGACTAAACGTTTCTTCATAATCCAGCCCATATTGTTGAGAAAAACCTCTAGCAACAAGTCGAGCTTTATACCTTTCAATGGAGCCATCTGATCGAGTCTTCACCTTGTAAACCCATTTACAAGATATTGGTTTTACATCTTTTGGCTTTGGAACTAAACTCCATGTTTGGTTTTCTTTTAGTGCATTAATTTCTTCTTCCATCGCTTTCTGCCATTCTTGACTTTGTGCTGCTTCTTCATAAGTGGAAGGCTCAATAGGTATTGATTCATCCACATGAGCAGCATTGGCATACCTCGGATTAGGTTTCCTCGACCTTGTTGATCTCCGTAATTCTTGCACATGCTCCTCGACATCCATTTGGCTTGGACGAACATCTTCGGATGTAGATTGATGTACCCCAGTTTTCCATGGACTCGTTTCCTTAGAGTACGATCCATCTCCTTCTTTAATTGGATCCGATATGTGCTCTTTATGTTCTTCTTTTTCTTCTGGACCTTCTTCTAATCCATGAGATTTTGGAAGCTCTATCTTTTGAGGTGACCACCATGAAGATGCTTCATCAAATACCACATTTCTTGAAGTATGACACTTTCCGGTATTTAGATCACAACATCTCCATCCTTTTCTTGATTCATCATAACCGACAAAAATGCACCGAATTGCCTTCTTCTCAAATTTGCTTCGTAGATGATCTGGCACGAAGACGTAGCATACACATCCAAAAACTTTAAGATGGTTGACGGTTGGTTTGATCTTCCATAATCTTTCATATGGTGAAATATATCCCAACTTTGTTTGTGGGAGTCTGTTAATCACGTACGATGCCGTCCTCATACATTCGGCCCAAAATCTGCCTGGTACATTCTTACCATGAAGCATACTTCGACAGGTTTCAGCAAGATGACAATTCTTGCGTTCCGCCACTCCATTCTGCTGTGGAGTATTGGGACAAGTTAATTGTCTTCTAATCTTGTGCTTCTCAAGATAGATATTGAACTCAGTCGATAAATATTCTCCTCCATTATCTGTGCGTAAGCACCGGATCTTAGTATTGAGCTCACTTTTTACCTAGTTCTTGAACTCTTTAAACTTCAGAAAAGTCTCCGACTTCTCCTTCATGAAGTAAACCCACACATATCTTGAGAAGTCATCAATGAATGTCACCATATATTTCATACCTCCAAGTGATGTTTGTTTCACTGGACCGAAGACATCTGAGTGTATGAGCTCTAGTGGTGTCTTGGACTGATGCTCTGACTCCTTGAATGGCAATTGGTGAGCTTTGCCAAATTGACATCCAGCACATATTGTATCTGTTCGGATATCAATTTGAGGAAGGCCATTTACTATGTGTTTCACCATCATCTCCTTTAACTTATTGTATCCCACATGCCCAAGACGTTCATGCCACAGATCAGCCGTCTCATTCTTTCGAGTCTTATCCACATATGCTGTTTCAGCAGATAGTACATAAACCGACTCTATTCTTCTTCCTTGCATAATTGGATTGCCAACCACCTTCACTCTCTTGAATACGGACACATCTTCTGGTCCAAAGAGCACATAATTCCCTTCTGCTGTCAATTGTGGTACTGACAGTAAATTCTTCTTTAGGCCAGGGACAAGATACACCTTCTCGAGTTGGAGCTTATGAGAGTCACCTTCACTTGGAATTATTGTCTTTCCAATGTGAGAAATAGACAACCTTGAATTGTCGGCTGTCAACACGACTCTCTTTCCTTTGTAATCCTCCATTTCTTGCAGCTTCGTCTCATCATTGGTCATATGATTTGAGCACCCAGAATCGATGATCCAATCATATTTGTAGTTTATTTTATACTTTAAAGTTGTTTTAAGAGCTTGATCATCTATGTCAGCTTCAACAGAGAGTCCAGCTTCTGCATCCCATGTTTCCTCATTAATGGTTGCTTCGAATGTGACATCTTTCTTCTCATCTCTTGCGGCGGACACATTTCCTTCGAAAGTTCGCCTTCTGGGGAATCTACAATCTCGAGCAAAATGACCCTTCTTGCCACAATTGAAGCATTCACCATTCTTTCTCTTATCATTTTCCCCGTATTGTTGGCGATGATCTCTTCTTCCTTGTTGAGCTCCCCCTGAAGCGTTGCCTTTTGATTTTGGGTGACCCTTCCACCCATATGTCTTACTTTCTTTCATCGCCTCTTGTTTTCGAGATGTTGCTTTCTTCTTATTTGTGAAGAGTGCATCTTCTCCGTCTTTTATGGTTACTTCATTCATCTGCTTGGCTAATGCCTCTTGATTAGCCAATAGATTCTCCAGCTCTATTAATGATGGTTGAGTAGGCCATCCTCTCACAGCGGCTATAAATCCATTATACTCGGATCTTAAGCCATGGATGATAATTCTCTTCATCCTTGCATCACTCACTTTCTCTTCAGGAGCAAGCTGAGATATCTCACGGCAAATAGATTTCACCTTGGTGAAATACTGGGAAATAGACAAACTTCCTTGTGAGATACCTGCGAGCTCATTTTCCAAGAGCTGGAGGCGTGCTTCATTCTTCTTTGAAAATAACTTGTCAAAAGTTTCCCAAGCTGCCTTCGGTGTTTTCTCGTCACGGATGTGCTCCAATAGATCCTCCTCGATTGTAGTCTTCAGTATAAATAAAGCCTTCCCGGCCTTGATGTTCCATTTTCTCAAGGCTTCGGCATTTTCTTTCGGTGGAGGCGTTGTGTCACTGCCAGCAACTATTTCCCATAAATCATGTCCTTGTAGGTAGGATTCTATGCAAGTCCGCCAATAACCATAGTTGTGGTTATTGAGACTCTTGATTCCACTGCTCGTACTTGCAAGATCTGCCATCATGACGTCCAACGTCCAATAAGCTTGGTCCCTGACCGATGAGCTTTCACAGTTCCTAACTATGCTCCGACAGAATCTCCCTTAGAGCCTTGGTGAAAACAAGTCGATGTAAACGTCCAACGTTTACCGATTTCCTCCACTAGAAATGGTCCCGAACGACCCGCTCTGATACCAATTGTTGGAAGCTTCGACGAGCCCAACACACCCACTATAGAGGATCTAGACTATACAAGACTCACTACACCAACACTTTGGCGTTGTTTAGCCTTTAATTTTATAAATCCTTAGTGCACAATGTACTTAGGCGACAGTGTCGACCATATATCTTTAGGCGGTATAACCGACCATGTATTACTTAGGCGGCAGAGCCGACCATATAATAAGAACAACAAAAGTGCACTAAGAACTTAAACACAAACTAAGGCTTGATCGGGAAACTTAACAAAAACACTTATATTAAATTACAATTACAATATTACTTACAAGCTTTCTCTTCTCTACTTTCGCTAACTCACACTCTTCTTCTCTTCTTCACAACTCACTTCTTATTTCACTCTTACTCACAACTCTCACAACTTACTTCACGCTCTACAAATGAAATCCTCACCCTTATTTATACTACCCCATGGAACATTCTAGAACCTAGATATTTCCATGGATATATAAATATCTAGATATTTCTACAACCTACAAATATCTAGATTTTTCTTTTACATTTCAATTTCTAGATTTTCTCTCATATTCTAATATCTAGATATTTTCTTATACATATTAATATCTAGATATTTTACATATATACATCTACTAATTCCATATTATTTTATAACACCAAATTTGCATTGTATTTTAACATAGACAATCACCATAAATAATAGTTTAAAACAGTACTTCCGTTGACAATGCAGTCAAAATAAGATACATGGTGATGATTTGGTGAATGCAACGTTTTCTTGAAAAATATGTCATGTAAGACTCCATGCACATAGCTTGTCTAACATCTAAGCAAACAGCGGAAGACATCTAGGAAACCTGAGAATAAACATGCTAACAAGTGTCAACACAAAGGTTGGTGAGTTCATAGTTTTAATGTTTCGTATAATCTGTGTATAAAGGTGGATCACAAGATTTCAGTTGTTTCATCCAGAAATGTTTATCAAAATATTCTACGAAATTGAGCACCCTGGTAACTAAACTTAACGTATATATAATTTATACCCTTTGTATAATCATCTTAATAATACAAGCAAACCAACGTGTACGCTTCTCAAATAGCATACGTCCGTTAAAAGGCTAGTGCTCTAGCTCGGACGGGGATATCAAGCCCTATGGATCCATATACTACTACTCGCGCCCACCAGTTCTTATAACTGGCAGTTACTAGTTACCAAAGCTAAGGGATTTTCGGTTCAAACTTAGTGTAGAATTTAGTATGTACTTGTATCCATTGTGTTTAAAATAAAGTGCATGTATTCTCAACCCAAAAATATTTAAAGTATTTAAAAAGGGAGACTATAAACTCACCTTAGCAGCATATAAAGTCGTTCACCAAAATGTGATCGAAACACGGATTACCAAATAACTGTAGATCTCAACATATCAATATTGAGATTCAATATTGTAGAAAAGTACGTAGACGTAACGGAGATAATAAACACTAGATTTGATTCATAAATATACCCCCGAACATTATCCATAACCTCCATGGCAATAACCCATAATTTCCTTAACTCTATCCCGCTTGAAAACATATTTTGAAAGTGACACGCTCATGACCTCGTCGTAGTATTTTATGTATAATACTAATAATAATACAAATACTACTAATAATAATAAGATTAATAATAATAATAATAATAATAATAATAATAATAATAATAATAATATAATTAATAAATATAATACGGAGTAGGAATGAAATCAGAAGCACAAAACATCGGCTTTTATAGATGTGGCCTGTCCAGGGTTGCCATGCGATCGCATGGCTGGACAGTGTAATTCCCATGCGATCGCATGGGAAGCTTTTCCAGCTCACATATGATTTTGTCATGACTCTTGTCGACATATTTATTTATATTATATTTATAATATATAATTTATATAATTAATTATATATTATATTAAATTCACGTGCATAGTTGACTTGTAATTTTTATTCCGATAAGTCGTACGTCATCACTTGACTTATGTCCCGGTTCCGGTTTTTCGAACGTCCTATCGTATACTGAGAAAACTTGTACTTTACGTTTCGTGAATCGTACCTTTGTCAAAATATAGTCTTAAATCATCCATAAACTATACCACTCGAGGTATAACTTATACATTTGAGTGTTTTGGTCATTTACTTCTATAAATCATCGTCTCGCTATTTGTTAACATATAATACATACATTTTCATTTTGAAATAGCGTTTTACTGTAGCAAAGTTACTGTAGCAATTTTTACTGTAGCAATTCACTGTAGCAATTTTTACTGTAGCAATTCAATTTCACTGTAGCAAATAGTGATTTTCGAAAACACTATAGCATTTTGGGTACTGTAGCAATTTGAAAATACTGTAGCAAATTAGTGTTTTACTGGTTCATCTTAAACGCTTTAGTTAACTTATCTAAATATCAATCGAATCAATAAACGAATGTTACTATCGTTTACTAAATAACTTGAAATTATATATATGTATATATCTTTTTAATATACATAAATCAGTTTTTAAATACACATTGCAAGTTATTTATGAATAATTAATATTCCAATATATATATATATATATATATATATATATATATATATATATATATATATATATATATATATATATATATATATATATATATATATATATATATATATATATATATATATATATATATATCTATTTTCAAATAGATGTTCATGAATCGTTGGTCAATAGTCAAAGGTTAACTGAATATATAACATTAGTTCAAAATTTTTGAGAATCAATATTACAGACTTTGCTTATTGTGTCAGAAATGTTAATCATACAAAGATTAAGTTTAAATTTGATCAGAAATTTCCGGGTCATCACAGTATGTGTGTGTGACTATCACAGTCATTTATGTGTTGGTTCCATAGAAGTTGACATGCAAGAGAGAGAATTATTTTATTGCATATTTGTTTGAGTTAAAATGTGGTGGCCTTATGATTTTAGTGACCTACACCTACGATGATAGACTCACTGGTGGAAACAATAATTTTTTTTCACCGGGGAATTTTTTTTTTTTTTTAATATGTAGCAACTTTTTTGGGCAAATTATGGAGGTTTTGAGACAAAATATGAGGTTTTTGAACAAAATTTGGAGGTATTTTTGTAAAATATGAAGATTTTGGGGCAAAATATGAAGGTTTTGGGACAAAATATGAAGGCTTTGGGGCAAAATATGAAGACTGTGGGGGGAAAAATTTCACTAGAGGCAAAATCGAAAAATCCAATTTTTCTGCGCTAATAATTGCAAATCCACTAGGGGCGAGTGCCCCTCCTCTGTTCCTTTAAATTTTTGCCTCTGTTTATAATGGATATGAATGATGTAAATGGATAAATAGTGGATATAAATATGGATAGGAATAATCTAAATATTTTGTGAATTGGATATGAATGACAATTTATCATCCATGGATATATCAATAATCACCTGAAATACATCTATACATACATATATACGTACTAAAATACGTGCATATAGAAGCTGAGACGTGTCATGTGGAAGCTTGGTCCTATAAATGGTGCAGGTTCGATCCCAACTAGTGGCAAGAATTTACAACTCTTCTAACCGTGAATGATGGTTGCTCTTGTCACGTGTATGGGGACCCGGTAGAAGTATTTTTTCGGCATCCGAATCTTTCAAGGTAGATCTGGTGAGTTTTCAAAGAAAACACCTGGACTAGGTGTCCCTACCAAAAATACATAATTTGATCTTAATTCTTAAGTGATGAAACCATTTTTAATAAAAACTTTGCTAACGAAAATATGGAATTGAGAACACTGGTAGAGCCACTTACAAAATATATCGGGTCATGTGACCACTCAAAAAACAATAAAACATAGCTGCACGATATATACATCTTTCCAGAGTAACGGAACATGAAGTTTTGGTTGTTAAACATTGATGGGAACGTCGTCCAGACCTCCATGAAGTTTAAAGAAGCGTCTTTCTAAAACCAAAATTTGTAATGGGTGAACCTGAATAAACTTATTCATGTTGACTCATTATAGAAAAGTTTATTCACTATAGCTATAACTTTATTTGTTCACTCATTGAAACAGTTTGACTACACATTTTGGTACCATATATAACATCAAAAAGACTGACATTTTATATTCTTAGCCAAAAGTACACTTTCTAGTTTACTCACCATGGTTGAAAGTATTTCTTGATGTTTACTAACGTGAATATGAAGAATACATGTGATTGGTGCGCTAAGGTCCAAAGAAAAATTGTACTAAAGGGGTCTCACTCACATCTTGGTATTATTTTTGGTAAAAAGAGACTATGAAAATACACTTTTTTCCCAACTTAAGATTCTAAAACAAGTACAAAGTGTCCAAAACCAGGATGTCAATAATATATAGTTACAATTTTTATTATAATGATTGCAGCTTATATACGATTTTCTAATCCTTATTGTATTACAACAACAACAACAACAATAACAACAACGAAACCCAATACCACATGAAAAATTGTACTAAAGGGGTCTCACTCACATCTTGGTATTATTTTTGGTAAAAAGAGACTCCATAAAAATACACTTTTTTCCCAATTTAAGATTCTAATCCTTATTGTATTCTCTTCGTAAAATAAAAGTCATAGATACGGTTAAGTAATGATAATATGACAAGGGTACGGATAAATACGTCATGGTTCTTTCATGATAATGTGAATACTTTATCATTGTCTCTTGATTAGATCGAATTGCATAATACTCCGTACTTGATCAATATATTAGTATCAGAGAATCAAAAATATGTGGAGAGGAAAGATTACATCCAATTTATCCCAAAAAATGGCTCATGACCCATTAATCCAACAGATTAAGAATTTGCTCGCCTCTTAGTAGAGACTACGGTGTGATTATGAAACTAACTGCAGGTAGACGCAGTTACAGTTTATTTGTAAAGGTGGTAACACTAGCTTATGTTCACAATTTATGAATATTTAGTCATTGTAATTCTTGCTTGTTTTTTAGTAAAATTTCCGTTGTTCAAAAAAATCGTAGCTTATGTTCGATGTTAGAAGCTCTAACTTACCCTTTTTATAAGCGTTTGACAAAGTAATTCGAGCTGCAAGTTTATTTATTTTTCCGAACAGCAATATCAGCATCACCCAGAGGGAACTTAACCACATTTGCGATCATATGTCACCTACACACACGTTAGGAGAAAACCCAATTATTATTATTATTATTATTATTATTATTATTATTATTATTATTATTATTATTATTATTATTATTATTATTATTATTATTACTGTATTATTGTATGCCTGGATATGCGTTTTCTTTTTTACTTATACAACAAAGACTTTAATGTTCAAAAAAAAAAAAAAAAAACAGACTGTAACTATTGTTTTATTGACGAAAGTGTATTTACTTGCTGATATCGCTACAAATGTATACAGTTTATGTCACGATATCGGTACCTTATTGTTATTAATTCATGAAGAATTGAAGACTTTTGCGGGTATTTTAGAACAAATTATGATTCGTGTTCAAGAAGTCTTTATTTGAGTGTTTTGGATGCTTTCAGTAAGGTATTAGCTTCAAGAAAACTCAAGACAAGATAAAACGAGGAAAAAACGAAGAATTGCTAAAGCTGTATGAATTGTGGTCGCGATAGGGGTGATCCCGATCGCGATGGAGAGACAGAACTTGGGGTTTTCGAAAGCACTTTGATCGCGGTCGGGGTGTTTGAATCACAGTAGTGATATGATGGTTGGATCGCGGTCGCGATGGCCTTATCGCGGCCGCGATGCGGGGTCGGTTTGGCTGTTTTTGTTAATTACTACAAATATATGGGTTTAACTCCAAATTAGGGTATGCAGCTTATCACTTACGAATTCTGGAGGGTTTTGAAGACTACCAATTATTCTTTGAAGATTAGTTCATCGATTTAATTCTTTCCATCATTATTTATATTCGGTACTTAATTTCTTCATTAATTTCAGTTTTTATAATCATAAAGTCTTTCAATTTTTATTATTTAGTTTCTTGCACTTTTAATATGTTAGGCTAAATTCCTAGTGTGTTTACTTGGATGTGAAACTTGAGATATTGAATTGTTCTATCTATTTGTTTTAATGTCTTATTGATTTAGATTACTTGTGTTTGATTAAAAAAACCATTGTTATGCATGATCTATACTCTTAATTCAATTACATGAATTGTTAATCGTTTAATGTGAGTTAAATTGAGATGCAATTTATCTTTCAACACTTAGGTGATCTAGACAATTAGATAAGTGATTTCAAGTGATTGTGTGTCATAAGTTTATTTGGTTATTGAAGGAGTTGTGAACAACATAATCGTGTAACTATTCCAATTGATTGTTATAGTTAGGATTTTACGTGGGTTTAGTTCAAATCAAGTATCATTAATTTTATCAAATTTAGTTTAATCTCTTGAAGAAGGTTTATGTGAGTTCATTGACTTCAATTGATTTAGACTTTGTGAAAAGTCATAAGACTATATTCTAGGCATAATAATCGGTAATAATTGCAAAGAACAATCCGTATTGATAGTGAATCATTCAAGTAGGCACCGCTTTCTCTTTATTGGTTAATTCGTTTTCTTACTTCACGTTATTTTTGTGATTTAAGTACAATTCAAACGCCCCCTTTTATTAAACTTTTAGGATAATTACTAGTTTTAGAATTTTAATTAAACTGCTCTCTGTGGAACGAACTGGTCAAATTACTTATTAGTTACTGCATTATCGGGTTTTAGTTGCCTCAATTTGTGTGATAATTGTTAAATTTTTAGCTAGTTATTTAAGGTACGATTTCACATATCACTTGGTACTTATACATCAAACTATCAAAGACTTTAAGTTTCGAACCATTGTTCTATTGATGAAAGTATATGTGTTTGGTCATCAATTGTTATATTTCTATCTAACACGATTATTGTTATATTTCTATCTAACACGATTATCTGTATATTGATGAGTAAGGCTTAGAGCAGTTACTATTATTATTATTATTATTACCTATATACTAAAACTGGTCTCAAAATTTGTCGTTGCAAGCAGACCGAAACAACACCCCCACCAAATTTACAAGACCCCCCCACCCCCCCCCCCCCCCCCCCCCCCCCCCCAAAAAAAAAAATTATGCTACACTTGCAAATTTATCAGGGGTAAACAGTGGAAAACATTAATTTTATTAAAAAAACTTAAACAAACTCCACTCAAATTTTTAACGGCCCGTATCTTCGCGCTCGCTAAGAGTTAAATTTCTCCGACACCACCCACAAACTCGAAATAATGTTACGAACGAAACGAAACTAACTATACGCCCCCCTTTTAACACGATTTTTTCCAGCGTCAAAAATGCGCACATGCCATTAATTGTACTAGGTACTACCCATGCGTATCCAAACACACCCGTAACAACGCGTTTTAATTATGTAAAAATACATAACGCTACGCAACCCGAAAGTCCCCACCGCATCGCGCGGGCCGTTTCTTACTGGTTAAGACATTAATATCGGATCACTTGTACTAGTGGCAAGTTTATATGGTGTTGGGGTTGGGTGGGTAGTTGGCGGTGACGTGACAAATGTGATGAGATGAATGTGAGTAGTGGGTGACGTTATAGGTGGCATGATGGGGTGATGTGTTAAATTAGGATTGGAAGTTGGGTGCTAAATGAGTGAAAAAGATGGAAAACGGTAGTCTCTTTGTCCCAAATCTATAGTCTCCACACAAAATACACACAGTTTAAGAAAAAGTGAGTGTCATGTAGATTTATTTGCTTTTCATTCTTACCTCATAGTTTTTATCTATATTTTTGTTTTGCATATATAAAATATGGGCAAAAAAAAAAAAAACTTTGTCATATTATTCTTAACCATTTATGAAAATAGACAATTAATTTAAGACAAAAAAAATTAGTAGACAACAGATTTGAGACGGAATTATTCAACACGCCAAGTATTTGCTCATTGCTCAGCACGCCAACAAAATTGGCCACCATACGTCGTGCTATAGCGTGCTTGTTGGTGCGCTCATCGAATTCAGACCGTAACACGTCCCAAGTGGTTTAAGAATGTTGAAAACGGACATCACAAAGAATAATTTTGTGTATGATCTGCATGAACATTAAATTTGCAATTGAATTTCAGTTGGAAAAATCGATTTTTTTTTACTATAGATACTTATATATATAATATATATCAAACAAATTTAAAGATGGAGCAGGGGTTAAGTGCTTGCATATTCAAATGAGAGGTCATGAGCTTGAGTCTCGGTTCACTCTCTTCTGTCATTTTTCCTTTTTCTTTTACTTTTCTCATTAATCCCACTTTTAATATATTATTTAAAATCTTTTTTTTAATTATTTTTTTCTCTTTTCCTTTATAATTTTTTTCCCAACTCCTGCACTTTACTAATTACTACTCATGTGTTGTATAACAAGAATATTCAAATTAAAGTCATTTTAACTATTTTAATTATTGATTTGAAACATATTTTCTCTTTGATTTCGTTATGGTTATTAACGTTTAAGTATATTATTTTTTTAATTTAAAACATAAGTTGTGTACAACAAAAAACTGATTAATTATATTATATATAGATAAAATAAGGGATCTGTTACTCTAGCGCGCAGCTGACTCAAAACTTGTTATATAAATATCATGTAATTTGATGATTAAATACTAATTATTTTGTGTATGGTTCAGTTCAACCATATTAACCAGGAAGGTTACAACAACTAGATAATGCAGTGGTCTAATTGACAGTGACATGTTTTACTTATTAAGTGTACAAATTACATCCCTTCAAATGTATAGTTCTTTTTCAAGCATCACACGTAAAAACATCACACGTAAAAACGCTTTGCAAAGCTCTTTAAATTTGTTATCACTTTTATTTAAAAACATTTCAAAAATACTTCCAATATAATGATACAAAAGCTTACTCCTTTCATCTACATAGGACTACCCATTGGATCCATAATGAAAAAGTTAAATGATTGGCGCCCGGTAATTGACAAATTTAATACTAGACTTTCGTGTTGGTTTAATGAGATCGTTGTCTTTTGGCGGAATATTAGTTCTTATTAAACCGGTTCTAACGAGTCTTCCATTGTACAACTTCTCGCTCTTTCGTGCCCCGCCATGTGTGTTAAAATTACTTGAGAGTGTGAGACGCAATTTCTTCTGGGGTGGTTCGGGTTCGGGTTCCAAAATTTCGTGGGTCAAATGGGGCAATGTCATTAACTCATACGAGAATGGGGGTTTGAACATTTGGTGTCTTAAAAGTAAAAATCTTGCATTGTTGGGTAAGTGGTGGTGGAAGTTCAAAATCGCGCGAAACCAATTCACTGTGGGTCAAGGTCATACGAAGCATTCGTGGTACTTGTGGCGGGCTAGAGCTGGAAAGTGATGATAATCACTTTTCGATTCTTGGCGTTTGGCATAATATTTTTCTTGCAGGTAAAGCAATTGAAGACACTCATATCCAATTCAAAAGTTCTTTTTATCAAAACCAATGGCGATGGCGATGCTACATCCTTCTGGCATGAACATTGGATTGGCGAAGATAAATTGTGTAACTTGTTTCCGAGGCTCTACAGATTCGAACAATCACATTATATCGAGGGAGCTGCTGTTTGGAATTGGAGAAGACCACCAACTGGACACGCTTTAGGATAAATCGACACTTTAAGAGCTCTGCTGTCATCGTTCACCTCTGATCACAGCAGCAATGATAAGTGGAGTTGGTTAATGGCTTCAGATGGGGTCTTCAAAGTAAATATCATATCTGCTGAGATCGATCAAAAGTGTTGCCTGCTGGTGATGCACATCAAGATACTATTCGTAACAATCTTACACTAAAAAAATAGAGTTATTTGTTTGGAGAGCGTTAAAAAGGGATACCCGTTAGACTTGAGCTAGACAAGAGGGGTATTGATCGTCATAGTGTGCGTTGACTTCTTTGTGATGATGACTTGGAGTCCGTAGATCACCCACACATATTTTGTAAGCATGCTCGGGAAGTTTGGGATTGGGTTTTTAGTTGGTGGAACATGGGAAACTTCGCAAACTTTAGCCTAATCGAAGTTTTCAATGGAAGTGGAAATAACGTAATGTCGAGTTTGGTAAGAAATTATCGCAAGCTTTTGTTTGGATTTGTTCGTATCTCAGTTGAGAAAACCATAATAATATGGTGTTTTAAGGTAAAAGTTGGAATGCCCCGGTTGCTCTCAATGAGATACAAGCTAAATCGTTCGAGTGGATATCCAATATAGCGAGAGGAATGAAATTCGATTGGAACGAGTGGCTTTTGAATCCGAGCATATATCTTCATAGACTGTGCGTCATTGAGTTGCAACTTTTGCATCTCAAACTGTAAAATTGTATGTTCTCAAGTATGTTTCGTTGTAATGAGTGTGACGTTCGAGTGGTTGTCTCCTTGTAATTCCCTTTTTGATTAATAAAATTTCTTCTTGTTAAAAAAAAGCTTCGTCGACGTTATTTTAACATATTAAAAGAGTTTATGAAAATATCAAATATATACATATATATATATATATATATATATATATATATATATATGGTCAGGATTAATGGGGAAGTAACCAATTGGGGGGAAGCGGGGGAAGCAAAAAAATTATTTTTTTTCGTCTTTTTTGGAATTTTTTTTTTCCGGCATCAAGATCACACGAAAATATGAACATTTAGAAGAGACACTTCGTGATGAATGTTATTATTTAGGCGGGAAAACGATCGACAAAAATAACATTCAAGATAATATTGTTCGTGAAGAATATGAACGTTTTTTTTCTTCATATTTTGTGAAGTAAAATTTAGCCCGATTTAGAGTTTAGGGTTTAGGGTTTGGTGTTTTGGGTTTATTCCATAAACCCAAAACACCAAACCCTAAACCCTAAACCCTAAACTCTAAATCGTTCGTGTTAAAAACTCAATCTAAATCCTAAATCTAAACCCTAAATCTAAACCCTAAACTCTAAATTTCTAAACCCTAATATCTAAACCCTATAAACCCTAATATCTAAACCCCAATATCTAAAACCTCAACATACGCTCGAAAAACACGATAATTGTTATATATTACTTCTTCGAGCGTTTTCCAGCCAAAATAAAAACTTTTATCACAAAGTGTCTCTACTAAATGTTCATATTTTCATCCCATCTATAATGTTCGCGAACAAAGTTTTTTCAAAAAACGAAAAAAAAAAAAGTTTTTGCTTCCCTCCGCTTCCCCCGATTGGTTACTTCCCTCTTGATCCTACCAATATATATATATATATATATATATATATATATATATATATATATATATATATATATATATATATATATATATATATATATTGTTGGTTAAGAGTTCAATTATAATATTCAAAAGTTAGTCACTTTGTTTTGATGATGACACAAAAGAAATAAGTGCTTGATCATATGTAAGACGACATGAGTTCATATGCCTACACTATCTCTAGCAAAAAGATCAATACATAAATTATTAACTTGATAAAACTGCTATGCGGCTGCACTACGGTCGACCGTGAGTCTGGCCGTGGATGCCCTGTACCAACGGATGCACCTTTTTATAAAACTGTCAATCTACGATCAACCTCACGGCAGACCGTAGTTCGACCGCAGTTTTCTCTGTAACCAAATTCATCCACTTTAAGTTAGACCACTTTGAGGCATCTATAATTTACAAAACCTTTTTAAACATACTTATAATAGTTGTCTTCTTTGATTTTAAAAGAGTTTTGAACCAAAAGATGTTAATTTTCACTAATCAAACCTAATGACATCTTAATGACATTTTAAACTCAAATAAGATAGCACAAAAATGTTTTACTTTTTACTTGTTACAAAATGTCATTCAAATACATACTAATGATGGTCATTAAAAGTCCCAACAAAAGAGGTGCTCTCCCATAACTTTTATGTATCATTTTTATGTATGTGTTATTATGCAATTACCCTATTAAATAATCAATGACAAATGGTCAAAGCTTGAAAACTTTCTTCTTTTATGGACATGTCAACTTCTACACTTATGTCCAAAACAAAAAGGGTAATGGGGATAATTTCAGAGATAATTGGCTTTTAGTTGCAGCTATTCAACAAGGGAAAATGACAATTTTCAAAGGACAAAAACGGGTATAAGAATCACATGTCAGGGGTACACGGTCGACCGTGCAGTTAGTCGTACAACTTCCAGGCATATTTCTCTTCCTATAAAAGCCAAGCCTTGAAGCATTTGAAGACTCACCTCTTGCACTCATATTTTCTTATACTTTCTGATATCATTCTTATAATTCATTGTAATCTTTTAGAGTGATTCTAGCAAGAGTACTTGTAAGCTTAAGTTGTAAGTTTATTTGTTGACTATCTTCTTAAAGGGATCTAGAAGGTAATTGTGTTTTCACTAGGATAGTGCATTAGGATCTTGTGATAAGAACTTTAGGTGTTTGTGAAGTCTTCAAAGGGACGTAAGATTTCATAAGTTGCGGCTTATCGAAGTACTAGTTGTAACACCCGCGTTTTGGGTCTAGTTGAAATAGACTATTTTGCCCTTAAGTGTTATTAAAAGTAATTTTAATAGTTGTATGTTTTGATTATCTGATTGTTTGGTTAAGACCAGTTTGTAACAAGGGTCACAGAAATGGTTCGTTTGTTAGATTTGAACTCCGTTAGGGTTGCTAAATTAAGTACGAAAGATATTAGATAACTGGTAAATACTCGTGTGTTGTGGGGTATGGGTTTATAACCCACATAAGTGTGTAATTGAAATGACCCGTTCATATACATTATAAACGATTCACAATAGTTGATTACATTGCGAGGTATTTGACCTCTATATGATACATTTTACAAACATTGCATTCGTTTTTAAAAGACAAAATTTCTTTACATCGAAAATTGACAGGCATGCATACCATTTCATAATATCCACTATCCAACTATAAATTGATTTAATAATAATCTTTGATGAACTCAATGACTCGAATGCAACATTCTTCGAAATATGATATGAAAGACTCCAAGTAATATCTTTAAAATGAGCAAATGCACAGCGGAAGATTTCTTTAACATCTGAGAATAAACATGCTTTAAAGTGTCAACCAAAAGGTTGGTGAGTTCATTAGTTTATCATAATCATTTATTTCCATCATTTTAATAGACCACAAGAATTTCATTTCCAGTTCTCATAAATATACGTCCCATGCATAGAGACAAAAATAATCATTCATATGGTGAACACCTGGTAACCGACATTAACTAGATACATATAAGAATATCCCCTATCATTCCGGGATCCTCCTTCGGACATGATATAAATTTCGAAGTACTAAAGCATCTGGTACTTTGGATGGGTTTTGTTAGGCCCAATAGATCTATCTTTAGGATTCGCGTCAATTAGGGTGTCTGTTCCCTAATTCTTAGATTACCAGACTTTAATAAAAAGGGGCATATTCGATTTCGATAATTCAACCATAGAATGTAGTTTCAATTACTTGTGTCTATTTCGTCAAACATTTATAAAAGCGCATGTATTCTCAGTCCCAAAAATATAAAGGGTAAAAAGGCAAATGAAACTCACCATACTGTATTTCGTAGTAAAAATACATATAACGTCATTGAACAAGTGCAAGGTTGGCCTCGGATTCACGAACCTAAATTAATTATATATAATTATATGTTGGTCAATATTTGTCTAACAAATTAGGCCAAGTCATAGTGTACCACAATCCTAATGCTCGAGACTAATATGCAAAAGTCAACAAAAGTAAATTTGACTCAAAATAATTTCCAAAAATCTATACATGATTAATATATAGTTTAAATATCGTCATTTTATATTTTTAAATATTTTTAAAAGATTTATTAGAGTAAATAATATAATTTATTTATTAATAAATAAAATTTTATATTAAATTTATATAATATAATATACTTTTATATATATTAAGTAATAAAATTTATAGGGTTCATTTAATATCATAAAGATAATATGATAGGTATTATTAAAGTAAGTTATTACACGTAGTAAAATATGTTTGTATCACATATTTATTTGATAAAATAATATCTATAATGATAGTAAGTAAAAGTTGTATTATTTTGTAATAATAATTATTATTATAAAAATATCAATATTTATAATTACTAAGATGACATTATGATAAAACGATAATTCTAATTATGCTAACTTTAATATTTACGATAATTTTTAATATTATCTTTAAAATAATAATTCTATTAAAAATAATAATAATAATAATGATATTTTATAGTAACAATGACATTTCTATTAAAATGATAATTTTTGTTAAAATGATAGTTTTAATACTAACGATATTTTAATAATAATAGTAATGATAAAAATAATAAGAACGATAATTTTATCTAAATCAATATCTTATAATATTTTAATTTCATCATGATACTCTTACTCATTATTTCCTAATCGTTTCGTTTAATAGCTTTTAATCGTCTTTTATATCGTGTTCATAATAATGATAATAATAGTAATCAAAATAATTAGGTGTTACAAATATTTGTTTTAATTACACTAATATTAATAATGATAGTTACTATAACATTTTTAACGATAATACTAATAATTATCTTAATGATAATATAGTAATAATAATAATAAAAATGACAATATCCATTTTTAAATAATGATATATATATATTAATAATGATAATAATAATAATAATAATACTAATAATAATAATAATAATAATTGGATAATAATAATAATAATAATAATACTAATTATAACTTTAACGATAATAACGATAGTAATAATAAAAAAAAATAACAATTTTTAATGATAAATCCCTTTTATTGATAAAGATAATAATAATGATAATAATAAGATAAAACTAGAACGACGATAAAAACGACGATAATAATAATCATTTTTAATAAAAATATAGAAAATTCAATTGATTATAACTTCTAATCCGTTCATCGAAACCATTCGATATCTAAAGGAAAAGTCCTTAATTTTTCGCTAGCTTTCCAAAGACATGCATATCTTATACCTTATCTCAACCGCAAGTGTAACTAATTCAATATTCTACCTAACCTGTCTAAGGGCAATATCAAAAGTACAAGCATGCATAATCCTAAATACTCGAGCACTAGTCAGGGATACACTATTAGTATGTAAAAGTTAAATTATGAGTACTCACGTATCAATATTGAGATTCAATATTGCAGGAAAGGTACGTAGATGCAACGGAAATGATAAACACTATATTGACCTCACGAGCATACCCATGAACCATACTCAATTACCTCCATAGCTATAACCCATAATTTCCTTAATCCTATCCTACTCGAAAAACAATTTCGAAATCACTCGGACAGCACTCCGTCGTAATATTTTATGTATACTAATAATATCTTGAAATAATACGGAGTAAATATATATATGTAAATCGATTGAGAGAGTTTAGAGAAAAATATTTTCAAGTTTCTATGAAATAATGAAACCTATTGAATTTTATTTATAATAGATTTTTGAATTATTAAAGTGAATTATTAAAGTATGAATTATTAAAGTGAATTATTAAAGTATGAATTATTAAAGTGAATTATTAAAGTATGAATTATTAAAGTGAATTATTAAAGTATGAATTATTAAAGTGAATTATTAAAGTTAAAGTAAAGTAAAAATAAAGTAAAGGTAAAGTTTAAGTATAGTAAAAGTATAAAACTATGTACGTATAATACGCGTATAAATATATATAATATTAATTTAAATCGTTATATATATTTAATAAAATAAAATATAAATATCGTTATCTTTATCATACTAGTTAAGTAATGAGTTGTCAAAAGTGGTTCTAGATATTTATAAAAGTTATATACGTTTTAATAATAAAGTTCTTTTTAAACTGAAAACGTTTTTGTACGTTTGAAACTAAATAGATCAATCGAGTCTTTATGAGATTCAATCTTCCACTATCCTTTGTCTAGTTCTCAATGATTGACAATTTGTTCTTATTTATAAATCACTTTACCATTTTCCGAATATTGTTAAAACGGAAAGATTTCTCAAATCAACGTGGGCCTTTCAACAGAGACTTGTAATCATAATTCAATATATCTGATAATTCAATCATTTGATCTTATCTTCTAATTCCATTGATAAATATTTTGAAACAGATACAATCATATAAAGTATTTAATCTAATATTTTGTTTACGTTTCAAGTTATAATATATATACACATATACATATATAATCATATTCGTTTAATGGTTCGTGAATCGTTGGAACATAGTCGAGGTTGAATGAATGTATGAACATAGTTTAAAATTCTTGCAATTTAACTTAACAAATATTGCTTATCGTGTCGGAAACATATAAAGATTAAAGTTTAAATTTGGTTGGAAATTTCCGGGTTGTCACAGTACCTACCCGTTAAAGAAATTTCGTCCCGAAATTTGAGTGGAAAAGTCGTGAATGATAATAAGTATGTTTTCATGATGCATACGGGCTGAAAATTAGAGTTTTATCATCAGCGAATAATTTGGATAAACAATCCATTTATATGAAAAGTACGAATGAAGCTAACATAGAAGAGTGAAATGAGTAAGTGTAGATTCATCTTATCATTTGACGTAGATATGATTGATTTCCAGATTTCAAGGGATTTGAAGAAAATCTTTGTAATAAGATTTGATTCTCCGGTAACAAAAGGAATTAGGATCCGCTTTAAATGCGATCGTCCATTTTAATTGTTCTGTCGGAGATTTTCTTATAAATTCACCTCCTTCCTTTTCTTACAACTCACACCTTCTGTTGATGCATTTTATACAAGTCCCTAGACATCTACCCACGTCCATTGCAGGTACAACAGTTTACAGGCCACCATGATCGTTCGTTATTATCCTATTTGTGTTTGTATGTGGTTACAGCAACTGCAGGAACGAGATGTGGATGTTTGACTATGTTAGACTTAGTCAGACGTCCGAGTGAAGCCTCACTCATACGGCTGACAGGCTCATACGCACGGTTGATGCTGAGCTAAGTCATAATTACAATCTAAATGAGAAGACACTAGTGAGTGATCACTCGTACGGCTGATGAAGCCAACTCATATGTGTGATGGATGAATCGTACGGGTGAGTCAACAGCAGGGGTATATAAAGTCTTATGTTCTTCATTTTTAGGTTAAGCCTCTCATTTGTTACACACACTCAGATCTTGTGAGCTCCTTCGATTCTCTCTCAACCCAAATCACCCAGGTGGTGAATAATAGCTCTAGGTGTTGATCTAATCACACTTGATTTAGTTGTGGTTTGACTAAATTAATCAAAAAAAACTTAACCTATTCACTAGAGGGTTTGATTCACTTATTCCGCCATTGTGTGAGTTAAATCTGTTGATTTCTAAGTTCCTAGTCATGTTTCATCACCTTCTATTCTTTCCCCCTCAACTCATATTTTAAAGTATTCATCAATATGCTCCATCCAGTTCTGATTCTCGACATACTTCTAACTTTCATATCAATCATTCTTCTTTTTCATCTACCGCCGGAAGAATCTATTTACTTCTACTATACTCTTGGGTTTATAGTGTTTCTAGTTCTCCCGTGTCTTTATATTGCTATATGCATCGATATATATGGTTTATAATTTCTGGTTTGTCGTTGGGATTTATATGTTCCCTTATATTTCAAAGTATCTGCTTCTGTCTTCTATAATCATTATCATTCACAGTTAATGCTCTCTTTTATTTGCTGCAATTTATACCCCAATTTCTATTTCGGAGTTTTGTCCTTTCGTTTCTTCTTCTTGCGATTAAGCACCGCTTGTAATGGTCCAGAATTCACAGATATGAATTTCAGAATGAACATTGTTAATGTTCTAGGAAGGAAATTGTGATGGCACGATCTTGACTTGTCAAATTACTAGAATACCTTGGAAAAGGCCGAATCATCAAGAAATATTTTCTTGATATTTTAGAGGTTAAATAGAATACAAGAGTCGTATAACATGGCACATGATGATGTTATGATCTGTGAATCATCACGTTCCATTTAGAAACTCAGCATGACTTACTGTAATATAATCACATTGATCAAGTGTCATTATATTATACTAATTCATGCTTCAGTTCCCAACATTACTTCAAAATATTCCTATTTTAAACTTGAATGTTTCAGAATTTTGAAACTAAAATAGTTTCTTTTATGATGTAATACAAATAGCGCGAAGAGGTAAATGATTTCAAATAAGAAAAATTAAGAAAATATCTTCAGAAATATGGAGGATATTTATAATGAAAGATATGATGATATTTTAGAATTTCTAATATCAGAGGATGATGAAGAATATTGTCCGCAGGGGTTTAGAGTCAGGAGCAAGGTATTCGTTAATGACTTCAGCAGGTACTGAATCATTTGGATCCTTTGAAGTCAGGTTCAGTCTTTGTAATTTGTCCACAGCCTCTTTCCTACTTTGCTCAATCCATTTTCCATTTCAAAAACTTCTCTTTCTCTGCGCTTTGCCAACACACTTCATCATTATCATCCAGCTTTTACCGTTTAAAGTCGTTTATAGTTTTTACTGCTTCATCGGCATTTTTTTTTTCCATTTTCGGAGAACCAATTCGTAGTTCGGAGTGTTTTTCAGAAACTTCACATTCAAATTAAGTCCAGAAGATAGACGTTATATATACACATATAACTATTGGCGTAGACATCCTGCGAGATTTCAAAATACTGATTGCTAATTCCCAATGATTCGTATGGCAATTCTCATTACAAGATGCGAATGAGTAAATGATGGGGTTTCAATGAATAATTATAATGACTTTCTGGAGAGGCTAAAGTCAAAGGGTAATGAAGTTGTTGGTACATCTGCTAATAATGTGGTGGAATGTAAAAGGTTCCCTGGTAACGAAGGTGTATATCTCAAGGTTATAATAAGGTTAGTCTGACTGAAAAGTTGAAGTTGACTTGCTGGAGCTGTGACAAAACTGGCTACTTTGAATAGGAGTCGCAAAGTTATTTTTGCTAATAAATGCCAAAGAATCTGACGCGGATACGTTGTTTAAACTTTTACTTTGGTTTCAAGAGTTTTTCGGGTACATAACTGTGGGTAACATGTGGTTGGATCATCATCTCGATTGTTCATCATTCGAAGTGTCTTCAGAAATTTTTGAAGGGTTTGAACACAGATTGTAATCGTTAACATACATTTGATGTTCTAACACAGTTTTGAAGTCAAAATATAGCTTGTGAAAGATGTAAGGATCTAAGAGTGATGATTTTGGTCATATCTCAAGTTGAATTTTGAGATTTCAAAATCAGAATATGTAATTAAATTTTGAATGAGTATGGTTGTTTTGATTTCTATAAAAGAATGTATATTGTTGTGAAAGTAAGGAGTATAATGGATGATTTGCTGAATCAGATTCGAAGAATGTAACATATTAATTGTGAATTTATATATCTCTCGGGTATTACCTACCCGTTAAAAAAAAATTTCACAATTAATATTTTGTACAAAAGAATTTTATTACAGTCTTTATGAAAATATATATATGTATATTTTCTTCAGATGTAACATAGATTTAATGAGTTAATGTTAAATTAAACTCATTTGATTTACGGTTGAAACTAGAATTGAATAATCCCTAAAGGCTTTAAAAAGTACATAACTTTTACGCAGTATTTCTTTAATGACATTGAAATTATGAATCAATACTTCGTTATTTGTTGATGTATGATGTTCGGTTCGTGGAATTCTTGTGAATTTCGCAAAGTACGAATGATGTTATCTGAAAAGTTTCGGGTACATCGATGATGAAAGTGTAAAATCAAATATATACTTGATTTATTATGAATTGGAATTTGTTGAATTGCGACAGAGATTGTAGTTAACGCTGGTTAAGTTGCGGCCGAAGGACGTACATTATTGCATATTTGTAATATGAATTAACCGAGTAGTTAAGATTCACACACAATAGCTTAGCACGAAAAGATTTATTTCAATATATATATATATATATATATATATATATATATATATATATATATATATATATATATATATAAAATATACATATAATTTCTTCAGAGGAAATGAGTTAATTCTTCATAACTCGTTGATACAATATACACGTTATTGATTCGTAATGATGTCCACAGTGATTCTTGAACTGACAGAGTTTGTGATGTTATCGGTGTTGTTGATTCGGATGTTGACTGTACTGACGATGCTGGTAACGCTGACGGTACTGTTGATGCTGTTGGTAAAGCAAGTTTAGCTTGTTAATCACACACCATTTTTGTCAGGGTTTCTACTCTTCCTTCTATCATTTTGGTTCGCTTAACTGATTTATGGTTAGGGCAAGATTAGATAATCTCTAAGACTTTAGAGATTACATAATCGCCGCGGAATGTTTCTCCAATGAAGTTATGAATTAATACTTCGTCAGTTATTGTTGTTGGTACTCCTTGGTATCTATGGTGCGTATGACGTTGATGCTCGTGGGACAGATTGTGAAGTTGAGGTTTACGACGCGGTTGTGGTTGGAGGTGGTAATGATACTGTTGGCGTTGATGATGGTGGTAATGGTTATGTTGCTGATGCTGCTACTGGTGTTTGTAATCTCTGCACCATATTCTCCAAAGCCACTACCCGAGCGCGAAGCTCGTTGACTTCTTCTATTACACCGGGGTGATTGTCGGTTCGGACGAGCGGATAAATAAAATCTAAAATTTGATATAATATATAATCATGACGAGATACTCTGGAAATGAGCGAGAAAATGGTGTTTCGGACAGGTTCGCCGGTAAGTGCTTCAGGTTCTTCGTCAAGAGGGCAATGTGGTGGATGGAAGGGATCACCTTCTTCTTGTCTCCAATGATTGAGGAGACTACGAACCCATCCCCAATTCATCCAAAATAGGTGATGACTGATTGGTTGATCTATTTCGGTCACACTGCTTTCGGAGCTTGAATGAGATTTCATTTCGGAATCTGAGTGACTTTAACTGATGACGAATTCCATTTCGTACGATTGGATAAAGGATTTTTTTTTCGATATGAAATGATTTTGGCTAACGGATGGTATTCTAATTACATAGAATATATATATATATATATATATATATATATATATATATATGTGTGTGTGTGTGTATATATATATATATATATATATATATATATATATATATATATATATATATATATATATATATATATATGAAAGGATCCGAAACTAATCATCCGGACATCGTCCATATAGATTAAAAACGAATTACAATAGTTGATAACATCGCGAGGTACTTGACCTCTATATGATACATTTTACAAACGTTGCATTTATTTCTTAAAGGCAATCTATTATTACATCGAGAGTTGACATATTAGCCTAACATTTTATAACAACCAAATGATCTAATCTGCCATTTTCATAACAATAGTCTTTAATGAACTTCAATGACTCGAATGCAACGTCCTTGTATCATAGCTTAAATGGTCCCAAGTAGTATCCTTAACATGAGCTAATGCACAGCGGAAGACTTAATTCGTACCTGAGAATAACATGCTTTAAAACGTCAACATAAAGTTGGTGAGATATATAGGTTTGATGCTAGCAGCGTTATAACAATGGACCACAAGATTTCGTATATAATCATTTCAATAAAAATATTCTAAGTGGTTGAGCACTTGGTAACCATACTTAACATTTAATCACGTCGCATATTCCCTTTAATATGAAATCTTACTACACCGTACCAAGGTGTAGTCGCAAAACGAAGTACTGTGCAACCGTTGAATACTGGTCGTCCAGTCCGGTTGGGGTTGTCAGGCCCGATAGATCTATCAACAGGATTCGCGTTTACAATACCGCTGTAAATAACAGTTACCAAGCTACAGGGAAGTATGCCAGTGGTACAACTCAACGTAGAATATATTTTTCAGTTACTTGTGTCCATAACGTAAAACATAAAATACATGTATTCTCATCCCGAAATATTTAGAGTTTAAAAGTGGGACTATATACTCACTGTTGTCTCGAAGATATATATATTTTTGACTTGGTCTTCCGGTTGATATCACGAACCTATCCATATATAATATATCAATATATTTTCATTTTAAACAAACATCTCGTATATATATTTATAATACTTTTAATACTTTGAATAATTCCTTAGTCCGTAGTTAGCGTTTCGATGTTAGTAATTCAATTTTAATGGTTCATTTTTAGATGTTTAATATACCCGCAATAAATAAACCCCCAACGAAATAAATAAAACTCCCATAAAACCCCATCGTATATGTGTTGGTCGAGATTAATCTTGACCCATGGTACCGGTGTTGTCAAATGACGTGTTGCGTACATAAAGTACCGGTGTTGTCAAATGACGTGTTGCGTACAATCATGGGATCTTATGATTAATCTTCTCGTGTTGTTTACGGGTGATCCTGAACCATATGAAATTGAATTATGAGTACATATATATAAAATATCATGTTATCTTAGAAATATGTGATTTATATCTTTTTTTTCCAATTGATCCCGTAGTTGAAATGATCTAGGATAACCAATTTTGTTTCGGTCATAGTTTCTTCGTTACAAGTCCGTTTTCGTTGATTCAAATTGCCATCTTCTTGGATCGAGTTCTTCTTTAAGACTATGAACTGTAAATACCTTGGTTTGTATTCAAAATCATACGGCATAAGTGAAACATTAGTGAAACATATGAAGTTAAACATTTTGTTACAAAAAAAAATCATTTAATGACCATTTTTCTAAAAATACTTATACTTTGAAAAACCAAGTTTTACCTTATTAAATTAGCATATATTTAAGTTATATTACAGGTCTTGAAGTATTTTAAAAGTTAAGTTAGAAGGATCTATTTAGTTTGCAAACAAGTTTGAAAACATTCAAACTATGTTCTTGTTGTTAAACTTTTGTACCACAAAATAAGATAGCTATATATATATGAATCGAACAAGGTTATGAACATAGATTCTACCTCAAGTTCCTTGGATAAGTTTGCTGTAAAAGAGGAGTAAGAAGCTAGAATCAAAAGGGTGATAGAAGTGGATGAAAGATTGGAAGTAAGTTGGTGTTCTTGGAAGGTTTTCTTGAAGTGTTTTTGTATGGTTTTCTTATGGTGTTTATGTAAGGTTTTTGAAGCTAGATCTTCTTAGAACTTTACTGAATTGTTGAAGGTGTTTAAGGGTTATAAGTGTGTGTGTTTTAGCTAGGAGATTGAAGTAGTAAATGAATCAAAATGATGATACATATATACTCCTAAAAATGTGATCTTTAAGGATAACATGACAAAATTTTAGTTTGTAATCTTATGTATTTGTCAAACAATAATACAAAAGCAATTACCTTATACCTAGGGTAGTAACAAGGGCTGGTTAGGTGGTGATTTGATGTGTATATACCAATAGTAAATACATATAGAAGCTAGGTATGATACGAGTACAAATACTCTAGATATACGTATAGAAATTTTGTGAAAAATGGAATGAGGATTCAAATATAGCTATCTTTTGTGAATACACTTATATGATTTTATGTATTTAAGTCTTAAAAGTGAGTAAATACATTACTTATACGATATATGTATAAACATTATAAGTCTTAAGTATTTATGTCAAATAACGTTACGTATAGTTATCGTTTTGAAAACTTAAGTTAGTAGTTTCAAAATATACTTATAACTTATAGTTTTTGATACAAAATAAGATATTAAAACATTCATTAATCATGTTAAATATGTATATATACATATATATACGCAAACGTATAATTATCATATATTGTATAGTTCGTGATATCGTCGGTCAAACTAGACGGTCAAACGTTGTGTAAAACTCTTTTCGGAAATATAAATCTCGACAATTTGGATTACTTATCATGTTGGTAAGTTTTAATTTATGTAAATATTAATCTTATAAGTATAGAATGATCGAAAAAAAATGCGGGTCAACTTTAGGGTTTTTGCTTATCGTGTCGGAACCATATAGAGATTAGAGTTTAAATTTGGTCGGAAATTTCCGGGTCGTTACAGTACCCATCCGTTAAAGAAATTTCGTCCTCGAAATTTGGTAGAGGTTGTCATAAATAACCATAGGAATGTTTTCATGACGAATATGAGGTAATAATGAAATTTTATCATTATTGAAAGATTTAGATAAAACGATTTGGTTATGTGAGACGCACGAGCGAAGCTATCACAAAAAAAAAAAAATGAAATGAGTAAATATGGAATCGTTTTTAATCGATGACGTGGTTTAGAATTGATTTCCGGGATTTAAGGGATTTAGGAAAAATCTTACGTAATAAGATTTGGTTATTCGGCGGTCAGAATCTTCTTTGATTTAATGCGGTAATCTGTTTCGATTTCTCTGTCGGATATTTCACTATAAATCCACCCCTTCGTTTCCTTATTTTTCACAACTCGCATCTTCTACTCTTTCTCCTTAATTCCTACTTTAAGGTATCCTTTGAAATGCTTCATCCCGTTCTGATTTTTGTTATACTTCTAACTTTTATATCTTTCATTCTTCTCTTCCATCTACCGCCAGAAGAATCTATTCACTTTTATGATTTTCTTGGAATTATAATGTTTCTAATTCTCCCGTGTCTTTACGTCACCATACGTATTGATATACATGGTTTGTAGTTTCTGGGTGGTTGTTGGGTTTGATATCTTTCCTTATACTTCGATGCTCCTGCTTCTGTTTTCCATAATCATTGTCATCCATAGTTAATATTCTCTCCTATTTGCTGTGATCTATACCCCAATTTCTATTTTGGGACTTTGTCCCTTCGTTTCTTCTTCCCGTCCTTGAGTCAAGCGATCAATAGTTCGGAATTCGTAGGTATAAAATTTGGAATGAACCTAGCTATTGGTTTTAGAATAAAATTGTAATGGCACGATCTTGATTCGTTAAATTACTCGAATATTCCGGAAAAATAGAACTATCAAGGTGATACGTTCTAATATGTTTGGAGACTTGATAGAATGTAAGAGCCGTGTAACATGGCACATGATGACGGTACTGTGAATCATCACATTCCATTAGAAACTTAACATGACTTACTGTAATATAATGAAGTTGATCAAGTTTCATTATATTATACTAATTCATGTATCAGTTCCCAACACTACTTCAAAACATTCCTATTTTAAACTTGAAGGTTTTAGAACTTAGAAACTAACACAGTTTCTTTTATATTGTAACGCAGATATTACGGAGAAATACATGATTTTGGATAAGAACAGTTGTGAGAATATCTCCAGAAATATGGAGGATATGTATAACAAAAGATATGAAGATATCTTATAATATCTAAGATAAGATGATGATGAAGAATATCATCGGGAAAGGTTTAGGATAAGGGGTAGGTTTTTTTTTTACTAATGGTTTCAGCAAGCACTGAATCGTTTGAATCCTTTGAAAGCAGATTCAGTTCTTGTGATTTATCTACATCCTCCTTCATACTTTGCTCAATCCGTTTTCCAGTTCCAACTCTCCTCTTTTTCTAAGCTTTACCAATACAATGTACTTCATCATTAAACTTTTGACTGTTAAAGTCGTTTACAGTTTTTTTTTTTTTTTTTTTTTTTTTTTTTTTTTTCTGCTTCTTCAGCATTTCAAGAACTACTTCATAGTCCAGGATGTTTTTCAGAACTTCACATTCGAAAAATGTAATTCTTAGGGATAGTCGTTCTCGGTATAACTGGGAGAATTTCTACGAGATTTTCAAAATACTGATTGCGGGTTTCGCCAAAGAGATAACGAGTTGCTGGTACGTCTGCTGATGATGTTGTGAAAAAGGTTCTCCGGTAACAACGTCGAAAGGACAAAGTATAAATATCGAGATTATAATAGGAGTAGTCTCACTGAGAAGTCGAAGTGGAGCTGTGACAAAATTAGCTTCTTGAAAAGGAATCGTATGATTGTTTTTGATAATGAATGATAAGGAATTCGACGCGGATACGTTTTAACTATAACTTCGGTTTCGAAAATTTTTCAGGTGCATCACTGTATGCATAAATCTTTCTTCCGTAAACGAGGTGCGGCTGGTTCAACTTCTCGATCGAGGTGTTTTCAAGAATCATGAAAAGATTTGAATGAGGATTATAATTGTCGAAGTACAAATGAGGTTTAGGATGAAATCAAGTGGCAAAATTGAAGAATTGTTTAGTTTCATATGTTATAATCAACATTTTATTTCATTTTAATTGTCCAATGTTTCTTCTTTATGCCACTTGTTGGATTTGGATAGGTAAAAAAAATTCAAATATGAAATTTAAATGGAAATGGTTATTCTGGGGTGAACGGATACGTATATCGATGGTTGTAAGTAAAATAACAAATGACCGTTGAATCAGATTCAAGAATGTACAATATAACTTATTAATGTGAATTCTAAATATTCCTCGGGTACTACCCACCCGTTAAAATATTTTCATCATTATTAGTTTGTACGAAGGAATTTTTAATTACTATCTTTATGAAAATATACTTGCATATATATTTTCTTCAGAGATAATCATAGATTTAATGAGTCAATAAGATAATAAACTCATTTGATTTATCGTTAATTCTAGATTACATAATCTCTAAGACTTTAGAAATTACATAATCGTCATACGATACGTAAAGCGAAGATAATCGATGTAGAACGATATATAGAACGAAGATCATACTCGAAGTACAGATATTGAGTCGTGTGATGTTGATATTCGAGATACAGATTGTGATGTTGAGATTTTGGGGGTGACAAGAGTACTGTCGGCGTTGATGATGGTGGTATAGATTATGCTGCTGGTGCTGCTGCTGGTGTTTGTAACCTTCGCACCGTATTTTCTAAAGCCACTACCCGAGCGCGAAGCTCGTTGACTTCTTCTATTATACCGGGATGATTGACGGTTGGAACTAGCGAATGAACAAGATTCGAAATATGGGATAGTATGTAATCATGACGAGATACTCTAGAAATGAGCGAGAAAATGGTGTTTCGAATAGGTTCACCGGTAAGTGCTTCAGGTTCATCGTTAAGAGGACAATTTGGTGGATGGAATGGATCACCTTCTTCTTGCCTCCAGAGATTTAGTATATTACGAACCCATCCCCAATTCATCCAAAATAGATGATGGGAAATTGGTTGATCCATTCCGGTGACGCTGTTCTCGGAGCTCGAATGGAAATCCATATCGGCGTAGCTATCGAAGTCGGAGGAATTCGAACTGGATAAAGAATCCATCTTGTATAGTCGGAGAAGTGAATTTTTGGTTTGGAATAGATTATAGGAGTTGGGTTTGGTACTCTTCAATACATAATTTACATATGTATATATAATATCAAAATCCCATGAATTACGGAGAATCTTTGAAATACGTCAGGCAATGTCTATAGTAACAGATACGCTAAGATATGAATTTTGTCTATACACTATCGATGCACTAAATGCAGTAAGACGTGTCTAGACTTAAGAATGATAAGCAGGCAGTTCCCTAAGGATGATAAGCAGATGATTTCCGACTAGGATTGATAAGCAAAACTTTTGACAGGCAGACACGGTCAAAGTCCAGACTCACTTAATGTATCCTAACAACTACTAGTTAGACACACTAATGCAAGGCCTGGTTCGCTAAGACCAACGCTCTGATACCAACTGAAAGGATCCGAAACTAATCATCCGGACATCGTCCATATAGATTAAAAACGAATTACAATAGTTGATAACATCGCGAGGTACTTGACCTCTATATGATACATTTTACAAACGTTGCATTTATTTCTTAAAGGCAATCTATTATTACATCGAGAGTTGACATATTAGCCTAACATTTTATAACAACCAAATGATCTAATCTGCCATTTTCATAACAATAGTCTTTAATGAACTTCAATGACTCGAATGCAACGTCCTTGTATCATAGCTTAAATGGTCCCAAGTAGTATCCTTAACATGAGCTAATGCACAGCGGAAGACTTAATTCGTACCTGAGAATAACATGCTTTAAAACGTCAACATAAAGTTGGTGAGATATATAGGTTTGATGCTAGCAGCGTTATAACAATGGACCACAAGATTTCGTATATAATCATTTCAATAAAAATATTCTAAGTGGTTGAGCACTTGGTAACCATACTTAACATTTAATCACGTCGCATATTCCCTTTAATATGAAATCTTACTACACCGTACCAAGGTGTAGTCGCAAAACGAAGTACTGTGCAACCGTTGAATACTGGTCGTCCAGTCCGGTTGGGGTTGTCAGGCCCGATAGATCTATCAACAGGATTCGCGTTTACAATACCGCTGTAAATAACAGTTACCAAGCTACAGGGAAGTATGCCAGTGGTACAACTCAACGTAGAATATATTTTTCAGTTACTTGTGTCCATAACGTAAAACATAAAATACATGTATTCTCATCCCGAAATATTTAGAGTTTAAAAGTGGGACTATATACTCACTGTTGTCTCGAAGATATATATATTTTTGACTTGGTCTTCCGGTTGATATCACGAACCTATCCATATATAATATATCAATATATTTTCATTTTAAACAAACATCTCGTATATATATTTATAATACTTTTAATACTTTGAATAATTCCTTAGTCCGTAGTTAGCGTTTCGATGTTAGTAATTCAATTTTAATGGTTCATTTTTAGATGTTTAATATACCCGCAATAAATAAACCCCCAACGAAATAAATAAAACTCCCATAAAACCCCATCGTATATGTGTTGGTCGAGATTAATCTTGACCCATGGTACCGGTGTTGTCAAATGACGTGTTGCGTACATAAAGTACCGGTGTTGTCAAATGACGTGTTGCGTACAATCATGGGATCTTATGATTAATCTTCTCGTGTTGTTTACGGGTGATCCTGAACCATATGAAATTGAATTATGAGTACATATATATAAAATATCATGTTATCTTAGAAATATGTGATTTATATCTTTTTTTTCCAATTGATCCCGTAGTTGAAATGATCTAGGATAACCAATTTTGTTTCGGTCATAGTTTCTTCGTTACAAGTCCGTTTTCGTTGATTCAAATTGCCATCTTCTTGGATCGAGTTCTTCTTTAAGACTATGAACTGTAAATACCTTGGTTTGTATTCAAAATCATACGGCATAAGTGAAACATTAGTGAAACATATGAAGTTAAACATTTTGTTACAAAAAAAAATCATTTAATGACCATTTTTCTAAAAATACTTATACTTTGAAAAACCAAGTTTTACCTTATTAAATTAGCATATATTTAAGTTATATTACAGGTCTTGAAGTATTTTAAAAGTTAAGTTAGAAGGATCTATTTAGTTTGCAAACAAGTTTGAAAACATTCAAACTATGTTCTTGTTGTTAAACTTTTGTACCACAAAATAAGATAGCTATATATATATGAATCGAACAAGGTTATGAACATAGATTCTACCTCAAGTTCCTTGGATAAGTTTGCTGTAAAAGAGGAGTAAGAAGCTAGAATCAAAAGGGTGATAGAAGTGGATGAAAGATTGGAAGTAAGTTGGTGTTCTTGGAAGGTTTTCTTGAAGTGTTTTTGTATGGTTTTCTTATGGTGTTTATGTAAGGTTTTTGAAGCTAGATCTTCTTAGAACTTTACTGAATTGTTGAAGGTGTTTAAGGGTTATAAGTGTGTGTGTTTTAGCTAGGAGATTGAAGTAGTAAATGAATCAAAATGATGATACATATATACTCCTAAAAATGTGATCTTTAAGGATAACATGACAAAATTTTAGTTTGTAATCTTATGTATTTGTCAAACAATAATACAAAAGCAATTACCTTATACCTAGGGTAGTAACAAGGGCTGGTTAGGTGGTGATTTGATGTGTATATACCAATAGTAAATACATATAGAAGCTAGGTATGATACGAGTACAAATACTCTAGATATACGTATAGAAATTTTGTGAAAAATGGAATGAGGATTCAAATATAGCTATCTTTTGTGAATACACTTATATGATTTTATGTATTTAAGTCTTAAAAGTGAGTAAATACATTACTTATACGATATATGTATAAACATTATAAGTCTTAAGTATTTATGTCAAATAACGTTACGTATAGTTATCGTTTTGAAAACTTAAGTTAGTAGTTTCAAAATATACTTATAACTTATAGTTTTTGATACAAAATAAGATATTAAAACATTCATTAATCATGTTAAATATGTATATATACATATATATACGCAAACGTATAATTATCATATATTGTATAGTTCGTGATATCGTCGGTCAAACTAGACGGTCAAACGTTGTGTAAAACTCTTTTCGGAAATATAAATCTCGACAATTTGGATTACTTATCATGTTGGTAAGTTTTAATTTATGTAAATATTAATCTTATAAGTATAGAATGATCGAAAAAAAATGCGGGTCAACTTTAGGGTTTTTGCTTATCGTGTCGGAACCATATAGAGATTAGAGTTTAAATTTGGTCGGAAATTTCCGGGTCGTTACAATATATATATATCAAAAGATTTCGTAGATTACGGAGGACTTTGCGGGATATGTCAGGCAAAGTTTAAAGTAACAGATACGATAAGATATGATTTAGCAGATATGCTAAGATATGAATTTTTGTCTAAACACTCTTCATGCAATCAATGCAGCAAGACGTGTCTTAGACTAAAAATGATAAGCAGGTAATTTCCTGAGGATGATAAGTAGTTATTTTTTGACACAAAATGATAAGCAAAACTTTTGACATGCAGACACGGTCGAAGTCCAGACTCACTAATGCATCCTATCGACTTATCAGTTAGACACATTAATGCAGACCTGGTTCGCTAAGACCACCGCTCTGATACCAACTGAAATGACCCGTTCATATACATTATAAACGATTCACAATAGTTGATTACATTGCCAGGTATTTGACCTCTATATGATACATTTTACAAACATTGCATTCGTTTTTAAAAGACAAAATTTCTTTACATCAAAAATTGACAGGCATGCATACCATTTCATAATATCCACTATCCAACTATAAATTGATTTAATAATAATCTTTGATGAACTCAATGACTCGAATGTAACGTTCTTCGAAATATGCTATGAAAGACTCCAAGTAATATCTTTAAAATGAGCAAATGCACAGCGGAAGATTTCTTTAACACCTGAGAATAAACATGCTTTAAAGTGTCAACCAAAAGGTTGGTGAGTTCATTAGTTTATCATAATCATTTATTTCCATCATTTTAATAGACCACAAGAATTTCATTTCCAGTTCTTATAAATATACGTCCCATGCATAGAGACAAAAATAATCATTCATATGGTGAACACCTGGTAACCGACATTAACTAGATACATATAAGAATATCCCCTATCATTCCGGGATCCTCCTTCGGACATGATATAAATTTCGAAGTACTAAAGCATCCGGTACTTTGGATGGGGTTTGTTAGGCCCAATAGATCTATCTTTAGGATTCGCGTCAATTAGGGTGTCTGTTCCCTAATTCTTAGATTACCAGACTTTAATAAAAAGGGGCATATTCGATTTCGATAATTCAACCATAGAATGTAGTTTCAATTACTTGTGTCTATTTCGTCAAACATTTATAAAAGCGCATGTATTCTCAGTCCCAAAAATATAAAGGGTAAAAAGGAAAATGAAACTCACCATACTGTATTTCGTAGTAAAAATACATATAACGTCATTGAACAAGTGCAAGGTTGGCCTCGGATTCACGAACCTAAATTAATTATATATAATTATGTGTTGGTCAATATTTGTCTAACAAATTAGGCCAAGTCATAGTGTACCACAATCCTAATGCTCGAGACTAATATGCAAAAGTCAACAAAAGTAAATTTGACTCAAAATAATTTCCAAAAATCTATACATGATTAATATATAGTTTAAATATCGTCGTTTTATATTTTTAAATATTTTTAAAAGATTTATTAGAGTAAATAATATAATTTATTTATTAATAAATAAAATTTTATATTAGATTTATATAATATAATATACTTTTATATATATTAAGTAATAAAATTTATAGGGTTTATTTAATATCATAAAGATAATATGAAAGGTATTATTAAAGTAAGTTATTACACGTAGTAAAATATGTTTGTATCACATATTTATTTGATAAAATAATATCTATAATGATAGTAATTAAAAGTTGTATTATTTTGTAATAATAATAATTATTATAAAAATATCAATATTTATAATTACTAAGATGACATTATGATAAAACGATAATTCTAATTATGATAACTTTAATATTTACGATAATTTTTAATATTATCTTTAAAATAATAATTCTATTTAAAATAATAATAATAATGATATTTTATAGTAACAATGACATTTCTATTAAAATGATAATTATTGTTAAAATGATAGTTTTAATACTAACGATATTTTTAATAATAATAGTAATGATAAAAATAATAAGAACGATAATTTTATCTAAATCAATATCTTATAATATTTTAATTTCATCATGATACTCTTACTCATTATTTCCTAATCATTTCGTTTAATAGCTTTTAATCGTCTTTTATATCGTGTTCATAATAATGATAATAATAGTAATCAAAATAATTAGGTGTTACAAATATTTGTTTTAATTACACTAATATTAATAATGATAGTTACTATAACATTTTTAACGATAATACTAATAATTATCTTAATGATAATATAGTAATAATAATAATAACAATGACAATATCCATTTTTAAATAATGATATATATATATATATATTAATAATGATAATAATAATAATAATACTAATAATAATAATAATAATAATAATAATAATTGGATAATAATAATAATAATACTAATTATAACTTTAACGATAATAACGATAGTAATAATAAAAAAAATAACAATTTTTAATAATAAATCCCTTTTATTGATAAAGATAATAATAATGATAATAATAAGATAAAACTTGAACGACGATAAAAACGAAGATAATAATAATCATTTTTAATAAAAATATAGAAAATTCAATTGATTATAACTTCTAATCCGTTCATCGAAACCATTCGATATCTAAAGGAAAAGTCCTTAATTTTTCGCTAGCTTTCCAAGGACATGCATATCTTATACCTTATCTCAATCGCAAGTGTAACTAATTCAATATTCTACCTAACCTGTCTAAGGGCAATATCAAAAGTACAAGCATGCATAATCCTAAATACTCGAGCACTAGTCAGGGATACACTATTATTATGTAAAAGTTAAATTATGAGTACTCACGTATCAATATTGAGATTCAATATTGCAGGAAAGGTACGTAGACGCAACGGAAATGATAAACACTATATTGACCTCACGAGCATACCCATGAACCATACTCAATTACCTCCATAGCTATAACCCATAATTTCCTTAATCCTATCCTACTCGAAAAACAATTTCGAAATCACTCGGACAGCACTCCGTCGTAATATTTTATGTATACTAATAATATCTTGAAATAATACGGAGTAAATATATATATGTAAATTGATTGAGAGAGTTTAGAGAAAAATATTTTCAAGTTTCTATGAAATAATGAAACCTATTGAATTCTATTTATAATAGATTTTTGAATTATTAAAGTGAATTATTAAAGTATGAATTATTAAAGTAAATTATTAAAGTATGAATTATTAAAGTGAATTATTAAAGTATGAATTATTAAAGTAAATTATTAAAGTATGAATTATTAAAGTGAATTATTAAAGTTAAAGTAAAGTAAAAATAAAGTAAAGGTAAAGTTTAAGTATAGTAAAAGTATAAAACTATGTACGTATAATACGCGTATAAATATATATAATATTAATTTAAATCGTTATATATATATGTAATAAAATGAAATATAAATATCGTTATCTTTATCATACTAGTTAAGTAATGAGATGTCAAAAGTGGTTCTAGATATTTATAAAAGTTATATACGTTTTAATAATAAAGTTCTTTTTAAACTGAAAACGTTTTTGTACGTTTGAAACTAAATAGATCAATCGAGTCTTTATGAGATTCAATCTTCCACTATCCTTTGTCTAGTTCTCAATGATTGACAATTTGTTCTTATTTATAAATCACTTTATCATTTTTCGAATATTGTTAAAACGGAAAGATTTCTCAAATCAACGTGGGCCTTTCAACAGAGACTTGTAATCATAATTCAATATATCTGATAATTCAATCATTTGATCTTGTCTTCTAATTCCATTGATAAATATTTTGAAACAGATACAATCATATAAAGTATTTAATCTAATATTTTGTTTACATTTCAAGTTATAATATATATACACATATACATATATAATCATATTCGTTTAATGGTTCGTGGATCGTTGGAACATGGTCGAGGTTGTATGAATGTATGAACATAGTTTAAAATTCTTGCAATTTAACTTAACAAATATTGCTTATCGTGTCGGAAACATATAAAGATTAAAGCTTAAATTTGGTTGGAAATTTCCGGGTTGTCACAGTAATATCTGCTTCTTTCTTCCATTTCTTGAACATTCTCAAATAAGAACGTACCAAACTTTATCCCTTCACAAACCCTAATTTAATCTAAGGTAGAATTGAATCAAGAGGCTTTAAGGAGTGATTATTATCATCCTTGTGATCATTTATCCAGGTTTGTTAGCTTGAATTCGTGCTTTAATTCATAGAAATTGGGTTTTGGGTGTAAATGGGTTTTTTGATGAATTTTGAGCTTGAATCTTCATATTATGTGTTTGTATGTGTTAATTGATGTTAGATATAGCTTCTATAAGGTTTATATGATGTTTTCCAAGTGGTTTTGATGTCAGAACTTGCAAAAATCGAGTTTTTGGACCAAAATGGCAAAAATCAGCGTGCAAGAGCTGTTCTTCAGCCCCCACATGAGTGACAGGTCACTCGTACGAGTGACCACACATTTGAGGCTCAACCACGTGGTTGAGGACTCACTCGCACGAGTGAGGTCTCATTCGCGCGAGTGAGCACTGGTCAGCTTTTGGTAAAATTGAAAATGGCGTAACTTTCAAACCGTAACTCCGTTTTTGATGAATCAAATATCGTTGGAATTGTATTGAAGAGTAATTTGCAATGGTAAACTTATAAGAAGCTGGATCAAATTTATTTTGGTCATAAATAGGGGTTTTGGCGTCTATGTCTTGTTTTGCACGCATTTGAGTGACGTTATTGATTGAAATTATAATGTAGACTTATCATATAGTGATTACATGATTTTAGGTGTTGATTTAGTGTATGAATTAATGTTTGATGTTGTTCATATTAGGTTAAAACCCGTCTAAATAGTTGCTGCTACTGTTCTTCATCACTTGCACGAGCGAGCATTCACTTGTACGGTTGAGGTAGTCAACCGTGTGGTGAACCGTGCGAGTGAGTGGTGATGGGAACTTATGCTTTGATTGTGATGCTACGTAAAGTTGAGACGTGACTCGCACGAGTCACTGGTGACTCGTGAGATGAACCGTACAGATCAGATTAGTCGCTGTAGGATGTTTGGTCATAGACCAAACGTACGAGTGAGTTGTCAACCATACGGTGAGTGTTCTCAAATGTGCATGTGATGGTGTTACTCGTACGGTTGGCAGATCAGTTGTAAAGTAATTAAGTGTTGGTATTGGTGTTGTTGTCTTGTTATCGGGTTGTTATCGAGACATGATTACTGACTGTGTTATGTCTATTCTCAGGTGATAAAGACGAAGAGAAGGCTCAGTAAGATTAGAATTCTGAGTTCCTTCTGTTGCTGGTAATCGGTGAGTGGGATTATCTTCGAGTGTAGTATAGAGTAGCAAGTTGTGCTACTATGTTATACTATTATAGTTGATATGCTTAGTAGATATGTTGTAATAATGATCACTGTAGAGTTACCATGCTAGTCATCGTGACAGTTGTCCGTAGTGGTAGTTGCTTAACAGTTGTGTGCACAAGTTGTAGTTGCCAGTTGGGACCTATAGTTGTTAGGCTCAGCTCAGAGAGGTCAACCTAGTTGAGGTTGGGTCCATTTGGCTACTGATTTTTGTTCAGTAGTAAGGACTTTCGATAGACGCTAGACTGATCAGCTAGTGGTCGTGTGCCCGTACAAGCCACCGAGTCTCTAGTTGGAGCATAGTTGCTAGTTGCTAAATGCCAGTTATCAGATGATAGTTGTTAGTTGTTAGTTGTTGGTTGCCTGTTATTGATTGTTGTAGCTGCTGTAGTTATACAAGTTGGTACTGTATGCTAGAACTGTTAGATAATTCCATTCACTTAGCCTTGTGCTAACCCCCTCACCTCCTCCCTTGCAGGTTTTGAATCTTAATGCTGGTAGTGGCGGGAGTCGGGTTGAAGATATGTTTGACAAGACGAACTCTGATGTCTTAACTTTTATAAATATGTAACTAGTCGTTTGATGTAACACCGGTGGTTTGTAATGGAGTAATTAACTAAGGGTATTTATGTAAATTAATTCTTCCGCTGTGACTTAAAAAAAAATCTAGGGTGTTACACTAGTGTTGTATCCGGACACTCTACTGAGTTTGGAGTATCATAGTGAAGAAAAATCTCAATTCGTAGAATTGGGGAGTGGATTAAGGAAGATTAGTTAACATCTTCCCGAACCACTATATATCGTTGTGTTTGTTCTCTCTTCCTTTATCTCTTTTATTACATATACATATACATATATTTTATACGTATTGTTTGAGAACAAACATTTCAAGTCACACTATATCAAGTTCAAATTCAAGAAAATGTAAAGAATTTTTTAAAAATCGACTAAGTAACTATTCACCCCCCTAGTTACTTACAATTGGTATCAGAGCGGTTGCTCTAAACGTTTTGCTAAAAAAAATTAGTAATTTGAAATTAAGACTAATTTTTGCAAATCTTAGAGTTTAAGATCATGGAACAAAAAGTTGAGAACTTGAACTATAGTGAAGGTTGCTCCATGCAAAGGCCTCTACTTCTTGAAAGTGAAGGATTTTGCTATTGAAAATATCGATTTGAAACGTATGTTCGCTCCAAAGATATAGACTATTGGAACATTATTACTAAAGGTGATTATGTTCCATTTAAGTTTGGTGATGATAGAAAAACTAAAATATTCATACCCGAGGAAGAGTGGACTAAGGAACACAAAGTAGACGTAGGCAAAAACTATGAAGCTAAAATGACCATTTTTAATGCTTTACCTAGGAAAAAATATGAGAGAGTTTTTATGATGGGTAGTGCTAAAAAAATTTGGGATAGTATCATGGTTACTCATCATGAAAACCCGCAAGTCATAGAAAATAAAGTAGAATTGCTTATAACTAAATATGAACAATTTACCATTGACGATTATGAAAAAATAGATAGTGCCTATACTAGATTTAACAGTATTTGTTCAAGTTTAAATGCTCTAGGTACAATCTATACGGATAAACAATATGTTCGAAAATTCTTAAGAGCTCTACATCAAGATGGAGACCAAAAGTGACGGCAATTAACGAATCAAAGAATGCGGAAAAGTTAACTCTAGATGAAATCATTGGAAATCTCAAAGTACATGAGGCCATACTAGATAAGGATGATGAAATATAGAAGGCCAAGAGAGAGAAGAACAAGTCGATCACTCTAAAGGCTAAGATTCATGATGAATATGACATCGATGATGATGATGACGATATTCTAAATGATGATGAACAACTTGCATTTATTGTTCTCTCATTTAAGAAATTTTATCGAAGGCTGGGAAACCATGTTCGTCCTCCAATGGAACCGAAGAAGACATCATTCGGTTCCAAGAAAAAAGTTTGTACGAAAATGCTTCGGGTGCGGTGATCCAAATCACTTGATAAGTGAATGTCCAAAGAGAAAGAATTAAAAGGCTTTTCTTGGAGGTGCATGGGATGATGAAGAAAACGACACACAAGAAGAGGGTAAGGAAACATGTCTCATGGCCATTGATATTCCAAATGATGACGACAAAGCATCACCAGTCGGACAAACCGACAATAAGGTACTTTCAAATACATTTGAGTTTAATGTTGACAACTTTGTTAAATTATGTGTCTTAAATAGTAAAGTAAGTAATAACAATACAAGTCTAAAGGAAGAAAATAACTTGCTTAGATTAAAAATCTTACAACTTAAAGAAAAAATCTCCAACTCACAAGAACGTCTCACATGTGACGACTTAAAACATGAAAACCTTGTTTTAAACAAAGCTAACAAACTACTTGAAAATAAAATAAAATTTTCAAAATATGATGGAAGTAGTAAAGTGCTAGAAAATATTTTGAGTGTTCAAAAACCAAAAAATAACAAACAAGGGTTAGGATATAATGAGAATACTCTTGAGGTAGAATCATCCAAACATAAGCCTATAGTATTTGTTAAACCCCAAGAAAAATCCAAAGTAGTGGAAATACTAAAATCAAAGGCTACCATGATTAATCAAGTTAAAACAAATAGGAAAGAAATCAAGTCACTTGTGAAAAATCCTTCAAGAAGAATGAATAATCAATACATTAGGAGAAGTAAGGTCGAAACTAAAACACTTCTCAAAAAGAACAATAATGTCAAAATTGTATAAAGATAGGTTAGAGTAGGAGTCTTTGATGCTAATCATCCCGGACCCAACAAATATTGGGTGCCAAAGTTATTGATTGATTAAATATAGGTTTATTTCAATGGTGTTGTACAAAATGAAGATTGGATAATTGATAGTGGATGTACAAAACACATGACGGCCAACAAAGAGTTCTTCACAAAGTATACAGAGCACAATGGAGGTGATGTAATCTTTGGTGGCGATGTGAGAGGAAAAATCGTCGGTAAAAGTAACATTACTAATCAAAAGATTACACTTGACAATGTGTTACACATTAAAAAAAGCTTTAACTTGCTAAGTGTAGGAAGAATATATGATAAAGGATATAACATTACATTTACCAAAAATTCCACACATATAATAAAAGATGGTAAAAATGTCATAAATGGAATTAGGAAGAAAGGCCTTTATACATGTAAACTAGATGACTTCAAACATGTAGATATTTGTCTAACCTCTATACATAACATGATATTACTACTTTGTGGCATAGAAGACTAGGGCATGCGAATATGAAATTAATTCATAACATATCTTCAAAAGACATAGTTAGGACTTTCCTAAATTGAAATATGAAAGTCATTTTTGTGATGCATGCAAAGTAGGAAAACAAGTTCATGCAAGTAATAAGCCTAAGAATTTTATCTCTACTAAAAAATGTCTAGAACTTTTACACATGGATTTATTTGGGCCATCAGCTATACAAAGTTATGGAGGAAATTTTTATACTTTAGTAATAGTAGATGACTTTTCAAGATATACATAGACACTATTTCTAAAGTATAAAAATGAAGCGTGTGAAAGATTTATAATTTTTGCTACTAAAATACAAAATTTACTTGGTTGTACTATAGTAACAATAAGAACGGATCATGGTAAAGAATTTGATAATGATGCTCAATTTGGAGTCTTTTGTGATTTAAATGGTATTTCTCATAATTTCTCGGCTCCTCGCACACCTCAATCTAATGGGGTTGTTGAAAGAAAAAACCGAACTCTTCAAGAAATGAGTCGAACAATGTTAAATGAACAATCTATACCCCAAAATTTTTGGAGTGAAGCTGTTGCCACCTTCACCTACATTCAAAATAGAGTCTTAATTAGGCCATCAATGGATAAAACACCCTATGAAGTCTTAAATGATAGAAAACCAACCGTAAGTCATCTTAGAGTATTCGGGTGCAAATGCTTCATCTTAAACAAAAAGAAATATCTTACAAAGTTTGAACCCAAAGCGTACGAGGGAGTGTTCTTAGGATATTTGTTAGAAAGTAAGGCATATAGAGTTCTAAATAAATACACCAATGTCATAGAAGAATCCCTAGATTTCACATTCAATGAAACTCCTCCTAAGACTAAACCTTTAGAAGATGATGACGTGATAGAACAAGATGTTATAGAAATAATGCCTACTCAAGTTCAGTTCAATGAAATAAATGAGGGACACTCGATACGAATCACCGTACCACTCGCCACACTCACACATGTTCTTTACCGGAATGTTTATGACATTTTTCGGGCTGTTTCGAGGCACAGTTTTGATACAATTTCCAAAGGCCAAAATATTATGATTTCCTCAATTAACAAACATAATTAGCAACCTCGTTAGTACATCCAAAATGAGGAAAACATAACACAATATATAGACTAACAAATATAACGAATTTCCAAATAAGCATGTCATACCAATAATTTTTATACACAATTTGAAACAAGATTTTTAGAGGAAAGATTTACCGAAGCGATCCTAAAACCACCTAGAATATCCGTACCTTATGATGAATGACGAAATTCCAAGGACAACAAAATACCACCAAAGGATGCGATCACCGAGCCAAATCTAATGAATACGCACGTATGAGTACAAAACGCATTCAAATAGGGAGTATGTAATATCCTTTATTTAATTAGTGTTATCGTATGATTCTTATGTGTTTGTTTCTATTTATTTTTAATTTTCACGTGAACTCCTAGTATCAACCATATCATCAGTAACTAAAAAGTTTACATGTCTTATTTAGTATTATGGGTTAAATAGTAATTATACATATTAGTTTATTGGTTAAAAGTATGTACATTGTTAAGGATGGAGACTCATAAGTATGATCAGTATGTTTGTTTTACAAAACCTTATATACTTCACGAATTACAAATGAAAGTATTATACGAATTAGTTCAAGTTGGCTGTCTCTTTATATATATATATATATATATATATATATATATATATATATATATATATATATATATATATATATATATATATATATATATATATATATATATATATATATATTTCATTTTGTAAAGAACACCCATATTATTCATAACCAAATCACCTTTCACCTTTTTGTAGATTTTCCAACTTCTACAAACCTTTTCATTCTAAGTTTTTAACAAGATTACTTATGAAATAAACAACATGAACTATAGAAATGTTTAGTAAAACATTTTGATTCCGTACAAAACTATGTGAACTAATTACTTATCAGATTATATATTTTTGGTACTAGTAAAGAACATGAACAAAATGATAGTTTAGTAAAAATAGAGATTCGTACCTTTAAAATGAAATCGAGTTATCAACGACTAATGTAATGATCGAGATTTTCTATTGGTGTCTAAATTCTTCATGTTGCATATATATATATATATATATATATATATATATATTCTTGCAAACTCATGGTTGATTTGTTTCCCACTCTCTTCGATATATATTTGTGGTGGTGTAATTCTTTTGTCTAACTATATATTTAGTGATGGTGCATTCTTATTTGTAGTAGTTGTAGCTAGAGATTTAAATAAATCTATTTCTATTTATTTATTCTACTATTACTCCGTATAATTTGTTAATTATTTGTACAACCATTCTTTATTTAAGTATTAAGTTAGGTATGTCATACATACAATTATTCTCCACTAATGAAATTTTTGGTGGAGTATTAGGAATGATAAGAGTATGACTTGTCAAGCACTAAACCTATATATTTTAACTTACATCTAAATCTAAATGCAAGTTGACGTTTAACATTTTTAGAAATCTAACTCTATTGGTATCCTTTTAAATAGTTTACTATTAATGTCCATTATATACTTTTCACTTTCGGTTTATGCTTTTTGTTTTTTTTTTCTCCAACTTAAAACACTATCAATTATTAAGAGTTGATAACCTAAACACTAACTATCCACTTATGTATTTTATATTTAATATAGATTAAAAAAAAATACGGATATTACAACTCCACCTACTTAAAAAAAAATTCGTCCTCGAAATTGAAAGAAATTATAGAATCGAAAACGCACCAATTAGCAAACAAATGAGGGTGCTCGGCCCGCATGGTTTCCTCGAGTTCCCAAGTGGCCTCGCTAGCTGGATAATTCTTCCATTGAACTTTAACGAAAGGGGTGGGGCTTTTACGAGTTACTCGCTCCTCGCGTTCTATAATAGCCTCGGGTTCTTCAACATAAGAAAGATCAGCTCGAATTTCAGAAAAAGGATATTGCACCACGTGCAATGGATGATAGTTGTAACCCCGCAACTGAGATACGTGAAATACGTTATGAACATGAGATAACTGTTGCGGTAATGCTAAACGATAAGACACTTCACCAACTCTATCCAATATCTCAAAAGGTCCAATATATCGAGGACTGAGCTTTCCTTTCAAACCAAAACGTCGTATACCCTTCCAAGGTGACACCTTTAAAAACACCTTATCACCCACCACAAACTCTAACGAACTTCGGTGTTTATCGGCATATACTTTCTGTCTCAATTGGACCTCCTTCAGTCGATTCATAGCTATAGCGACCTTTTCATTAGTCACTCTAACCAACTCAGGTCCTTCAATCAATTTCTCTCCCGTTTCATTCCAACAAACTGGCGCTCTACATTTTCGACCATAAAGCATCTCATATGGTGCCATACAGATACTTGCATGCCAACTATTATTATAAGCAAATTCCACCAAACATAAGTACTCATCCCAATTTCCCTTCCAATCTAAGGCACACGCTCGAAGCATATCTTCCAAGATCTGTATCGTACGCTCAGACTGTCCGTCAGTTTGTGGATGAAAAGCAGTACTAAGCTTCAATCGTGTACCCCAAGCTTTGTGTAACCCCTTCCAAAATCTAGATGTAAACCGAGGATCACGATCGGATATGATGGATGAAGGAACCCCATGCAATCTCACAATTTCCTGCTGAAAAATCTCTGATAGTTTACTTACTGAATAATCCATACGGATTGGCAAGAAATGAGCCGATTTGGTTAATCTATCAATCACCACCCAAACAGCATCATGCCTTTTAACAGTTTTTGGTAACCCACAAACGAAATCCATTGAGATATCATCCCACTTCCACACGGGAATGTCCAATGGCTGCAACAAACCACTAGCACGTTGGTGCTCGATCTTTACTTGTTGACAAGTAAGGCACTTCCCAACATATCTAGCAACGTCCTTCTTCATGCCACTCCACCAAAAGTGCTGCTTTAAATCCTGATACATTTTGGTCGAACCAGGATGTACAGAAAAGGGTGAGATGTGAGCCTCAAACAACAGAGCCTCACGAATAGCATCATCACTAGGAACACACAATCGATTCCCACACCAAATAACACCATCATCATCTTCTCTGAACTCTTTCACTTTACCCTCTTCCAAATTTTGAAACACTGTCCACAAATCCCCATCATCCAATTGAGCCTCTTTTATTCTAGTAATTAAATCAGACTCGAATTTTAGATTTGCCAACATCCCCGATGCTCCTCTTTTACTCAATCCCATATCAAGTCTTTCGAATTCTCGAATGTGAGTAACCAAACATGAGATACTACCAAATGACTTTCTACTCAAAGCGTCGGCTACCACATTTGCTTTACCCGGATGGTATTGAATGTTGGCATCATAATCCTTCAATAACTCAAGCCACCTTCGTTGTCTCATATTTATCTCTTTTTGCGTGAATATGTATTTAAGACTCTTGTGATCAGTGAAAATATCACAAGTTTCTCCATAAAGATAATGCCTCCATATTTTCAACGCAAAAATCACAGCAGCTAATTCCAAATCATGAGTAGGGTAATTAACCTCATAAGGTTTCAACTGCCTCGAGGCATAAGCAATTACCTTACCATGTTGCATCAAAACACAACCCAAACCATACTTAGAAGCGTCACTATAGACTTGAAAACCCCCACTTCCTGATGGCAATGCAAGGATAGGAGCTGATACAAGTCTTTTCTTTAACTCATCGAAACTCTTTTGTCGTTCCTCAGTCCACACAAATTTTTCCCCTTTTCTTAACAACTTGGTAAGTGGCAAAGCAATCGTTGAAAAACCTTCAACAAATCTTCGATAATACCCAGCTAAACCAATAAAACTTTGAATCTCAACAACAGAAGTAGGTCTTGACCAATTTTTAATAGCCTCAATTTTCGCTGGATCCATCATTATACCCTCAGCTGATACAACATGACCCAGAAAGGCAACTTGTTGCAACCAGAATTCGCATTTAGAGAACTTTGCAAACAATTTCTTACTTCGGAGGGTTTCAAGTACAACACGAAGATGATTCTCATGCTCTTCTTTACTCTTTGAGAATACCAAGATATCATCAATGAATACGATCACAAACTTATCCAAATACTCATGGAACACACGGTTCATTAAATCCATGAATACCGCAGGAGCATTAGTTAATCCAAAAGGCATCACTAAAAACTCATAATGCCCATAACGAGTGCGGAAAGCAGTCTTAGGGATATCTTCTTCTTTAACACGCAGCTGATGATACCCAGACCTAAGATCAATTTTAGAAAAATACTTCGAACCTTGAAGTTGATCAAACAAATCATCAATACGCGGAAGCGGTTCGGATAGTAATACGATTTAACTAGCGATAATCAATGCAAAGTCTCATGCTACCATCCTTCTTCTTGACAAACAAAACCGACGCACCCCAAGGTGATACACTTGGTCGAATAAATCCAGAATCTATCAATTCTTGTAATTGCTCTTTGAGTTCTTGCAACTCGAGTGGTGTCATACGATAAGGAGCTTTTGATATCGGTTACGAACCAGGAATCAGATCAATCGAAAATTCAACTTCACGAACTGGAGGCAAACCTTGCAATTCGTCAGGAAATACATCAGGAAACTCTCGAACAACATCAATATTTTCAAGGGAAGGACTCTCGATAGACAAATTCTGAATCGAAGCTAAATAACCAACACAACCATGTGAAATGAGCTTTTGCGCCTTAAGCACTGAGATAACCATAATAGATTTTTCAGGAAGATCACCATTAAAGACACAATCGGGTATAGAATGATTTCCTAACAAAATCTTCTTAGAATAACAATCGATAGTTTCATGGTGATGAGATAACCAATCCATGCCAAGAATAATGTCAAAGTCATGCATGGTCATAGGAAAGAGATTTGCTGGATACATGCAGTCATTGAATTCCAAACTGCAGTTTTGATACACACGATCTATAATTTCAATACTACCCATTGGGGTAGAGATTGTAAACGGAGTAGACAACCAAGTTGGAGACACTTTCAAATATTTTGAGCTCTTAACAGACACAATTGAGTGCGTAGAGCCAGAATCAAACAGAACGAAGAGGGCACGATGGTGTACAAATATATGACCAGTAATAGTACCTAATCATATCAAGAATGCATGACCAAATAACTCAAAGAAAATGTTTTTTTTTTAAAAAGAAAAAAAAGGATCAGAATATACCTGTCGCGTCAGCAGCCTGAGCAGTAGTCATGGCAAAGACGCGTCCACCAGGAGCTGGCAGAGGAACCCTCGGAACAAACCCAGGTCTAGGATTCTTGCAATCCTTAGCTAAGTGACCAACCTCTCCACAAGCAAAACATGAACCCGCGCTACGATAACAAACTCTTCTCGGATGATTCTTTTCACAAGTCCCACAAGGTGCATTGGCATTAACACCACCATTTCTGTTACCCCTTTGTTGCCCTTGGGGACGGTACACTTGTAATTGACCACGGTTATTATTATTTGGCCCGTTGTCAATCCTTAGCTGATTTCCTCTATTATTCCAATTATTACCACGATACCCTTGGTTCCCAGATTGTTGACCCTGTTTGGTAGTCGGTGGCGGCACATATCGTAGTGGTTGTACATTCTTAACCCTCTTATTTTTACCATCGTCATTTTTAGTAGTCAAATACTCAGCTCGCTCCATCTCCAAATTCCGGGCATAATCGGCTGCCTCAGCGACATCAAAACATTTTAGATTAATCATTTTAGAGCGGTAACGCCCATGAATAGCCCATTTGTACTTACGGGCTTGGTCCTCGGAAGACCCAGCAGCAGCCCCAATCAATCCCACAAGCCTCAAAAACTTCTTAGTGAAATCATTAATAGACTCATCACTCCCTTGCTTAATATTCGCATACTCCCGAATCACAGCCTCCTTCTCCGCCTCAGAAAAGTACTGACGGAAAAACAACTCCTTGAAATCAACCCAATCTAACGAATCCTCAAAATCGATACCTCCTTTCGCTTGTCTCAAAGCGATCCACCAACGCTGAGCATCCCCTTCTAGTTTATAAACAGCCAATGGAACCCAAAATCTCTCTTCACAACCAAGCACGCGATATATCTTCTCAATGTGAGTGATCCAATTCTCAGCTTCAACAGGAGTACTAGCAGTGCTGAATGACAAAGGACGCTGTTTTTGAAACCGTCCTAGCCAAACATGAATAGCATCCCCCGTTACAGCTTTCATCTCCACATACTCATCCTCCTCTTCATCTTCATGCTTAAAAGTATCGCCACCTTGATTACGCATAGCGTCAATAGCTTGAGCTACAATGTTGGGTAACAAATTCGTGATTGTTTGGTTAATCTTGTTTTCTACCTCCTCCTCAGACATCCCCTTTCTTTTCGGTGCCATCTATGAACGATATGAGGATATAACGGTTGTGATTCGTAAGAAGGATAACAAGAGAATATGAGAAGAGGAAACATATTATTAATGCGGAAAGAAAACCCTAACCCAAAGTCTACCCAAATCTCACAGGCCATAACTTAGGACGTAAGTTTCTACAAGAGGGAACCTAAGCTCTGATACCATCTGTAAAGACCCTAATCTTACGAATTCCAGTCATCAATAATAAAAGTAACTTAAAAGATAAAAGTGCATTATTCTTATTCGAATTCAAACCATAGTCAAACCAACGTTGACAAACTTATTCAAAAGTACTACTAAACCAAAATAAACTACTAAATCTTGATGGAAATCTCTAAGGCAAGGTGCTAAGTTCACTCCACTCTACACTCTTCCCTCGTTCCCAACGCCCCCTTGATTACCTGTCGTATAAGAAGGAAAACAAAGAGTACAGTATGACATGCATGACAAATTTCAAAACGAATTTATTTACAAATTAACTTATTTTTAAATCAAGGTGTAAATATGTATAGATCCTTAATAACGAATATGTCAAAATATCAAAGTCACATACTAAGAGTTAAACAAATATATCAAATTATCCAAAATGAAGTCATAGGGTAATTACTCCACTAATCATTCATATCGGTGACGTTTCGTATGACACTACGATAAAGTTCGCCGTCAAAACAAAATCCTAGGATCGATCCATACGCCTCCTATCACAAATATATAATAATAGTTAGCTCGTACCACCACCGGGCAATCAAAAGGAGACACCGTAGATATAACAAATACACCGCTACGGTCGATGCCACGTTACCGGTGTCACAATAATGCGCTCATGGGACCTCCATGAATAGGTTACTCTTAGCCACATTTTAAGAAAACGTTTTAACCGATTTAATAATTATAAATTTTCAAATATCCTTTAATGTGATTAATAGACTTTAAAATATATTTAAAAAGAATTAATGAAATGACTTAAATATTTTACGTTTGACCAAATACTTAAAATGTTTGAACGGGAATTAACGGAACATGTAAAGCCACATGGAATGAGGGACACTCGATACGAATCACCGTACCACTCGCCACACTCACACATGTTCTTTACTGGAATGTTTACGACATTTTTCGGGGCTGTTTCGAGGCACAGTTTTGATACAATTTCCAAAGGCCAAAATATTATGATTTCCTCAATTAACAAACATAATTAGCAACCTCGTTAGTACATCCAAAATGAGGAAAACATAACACAATATATAGACTAACAAATATAACGAATTTCCAAATAAGCATGTCATACCAATAATTTTTTATACACAATTTGAAACAAGATTTTTAGAGGAAAGATTTACCGAAGCGATCCTAAAACCACCTATAATATCCGTACCTTATGATGAATGACGAAATTCCAAGGACAACAAAATACCACCAAAGGATGCGATCACCGAGCCAAATCTAATGAATACGCACGTATGAGTACAAAACGCATTCAAATAGGGAGTATGTAATATCCTTTATTTAATTAGTGTTATCGTATGATTCTTATGTGTTTGTTTCTATTTATTTTTAATTTTCACGTGAACTCCTAGTATCAACCATATCATCAGTAACTAAAAAGTTTACATATCTTATTTAGTATTATGGGTTAAATAGTAATTATACATATTAGTTTATTGGTTAAAAGTATGTACATTGTTAAGGATGGAGACTCATAAGTATGATCAGTATGTTTGTTTTGCAAAACCTTATATACTTCACGAATTACAAATGAAAGTATTATACGAATTAGTTCAAGTTGGCTGTCTCTTTATATATATATATATATATATATATATATATATATATATATATATATATATATATATATATATATATATATATTTCATTTTGTAAAGAACACCCATATTATTCATAACCAAATCACCTTTCACCTTTTTGTAGATTTTCCAACTTCTACAAACCTTTTCATTCTAAGTTTTTAAAAAGATTACTTATGAAATAAACAACATGAACTATAGAAATGTTTAGTAAAACATTTTGATTCCGTACAAAACTATGTGAACTAATTACTTATCAGATTATATATTTTTGGTACTAGTAAAGAACATGAACAAATGATAGTTTAGTAAAAATAGAGATTCGTACCTTTAAAATGAAATCGAGTTATCAAAGACTAATGTAATGATCGAGATTTTCTATTGGTGTCTAAATTCTTCATGTTGCATATATATATATATATATATATTCTTGCAAACTCATGGTTGATTTGTTTCCCACTCTCTTCGATATATATTTGTGGTGGTGTAATTCTTTTGTCTAACTATATATTTAGTGATGGTGCATTCTTATTTGTAGTAGTTGTAGCTAGAGATTTAAATAAATCTATTTCTATTTATTTATTCTTCTATTACTCCGTATTATTTGTTAATTATTTGTACAACCATTCTTTATTTAAGTATTAAGTTAGGTATGTCATACATACAATTATTCTCCACTAATGAAATTTTTGGTGGAGTATTAGGAATGATAAGAGTATGACTTGTCAAGCACTAAACCTATATATTTTAACTTACATCTAAATCTAAATGCAAGTTGACGTTTAACATTTTTAGAAATCTAACTCTATTGGTATCCTTTTAAATAGTTTACTATTAATGTCCATTATATACTTTTCACTTTCGGTTTATGCTTTTTGTTTTTTTTTTCAAACTTAAAACACTATCAATTATTAAGAGTTGATAACCTAAACACTAACTATCCACTTATGTATTTTATATTTAATATAGATTAAAAAAAATACGGATATTACATTTAGTGTATAATAACTGAAAGTATTTTGATAATGATTAAGAAGGCACCAATACGCATCGATGACTCGGAGATTTTTGATGATGATGATGATGAAGAAGAAGGGAGTGAGGAATTGAGAATGGATTGATATGTATTGACCCTAGTTTTCCTTATTTCTTCCGTGTTACATTCCTTATTGACTAAACCCCTTATTTAGGAATCCTACCCGGTGCTTTTTTTTTTTTTTTTTTTTTTAAGAAATGTATTATGAGGGTATTTGAGTAAATAAACAATGATGATAAGTGTTTATGAGGTCATAATCTTTAAGTGTTTAATCTAATGGTCAAGATTTGAAGGATTTATTATAATGAAAGGTTATGATTAAAAGTTGACAATATATATGATCTATTTTTGTGTTTATTATTATAATATAAATAGATAGATGGGGAATTTAAAAGATTTTTATGACAAACATAAAGTAAATAAGAATTTAATGCAGATAAAGATGTCCACTTAGACTCAACTCACCCAATTAGAATTGTTGTTAAACCTGTTGTAACAATTTTACGTGTAATGACACTGTAATATTCTGTCGATTATTACATTTTATTAACTAGCGTGCTAAAACTAACTATCATTTTACCTAGTCCACTAATTAATCCAAACACATTACTAAAAAGTAAATAGTAAATACTTCTAATGGGACGGAACGTTGTACTCCGTCCCATATCTACTGTGTTTTCAAACCGAACACACATTTATTAAAAAAGTGACTTTCACATATACTTTCTATTTATTTTATGATTTTATCCTTACTTTTACCTATATTTTTCCTGGCATTTTTAAGGTAGTAAAAAAAAACTTTATTAAATTATTTTTTTCCATATAAGAAAGTGAACAATCAATTTGAAATATTTTAAAAAATAATACTACCTCCGTCCCAATTAGATAGTCCTGTTTTTCCATTTTGAGATGTCCCAAATTAATAGTCCACTTCCATAAATAGAAATGAAAGAGGATATTTGATTGGTGGATCTGAAGAGAGAAAATATTTCATTGGTGGATAAATGAAGTTAGTGAGATTTTCTAAAACTGTGTGACCTTTTGTCTGTAGACTATTAAATTGGGACGGAGGGAGTAGTGAACAATAGAATTTGACATTAATTTAATAAAGTCATAATAACCCACAAGAAAAAGTAAAAAAGAGATTAAAAAAAAAAAAGAGATTAAAAAAAAGATTATACCTTATATCTAATTGACATACTCCAAATGAATAGTCCTATTTGGACTATCTCAAACTCGCAATAAAGCTCCCAAACTTTATTCAATGTACGAATCGACCCCATCCTAATACTACTATTTGAACTACCTCAATCTCACATATCTAATTCAGATAGTCCAAATGAATAGTACTATTTGGACTATCTCAATCTCACACTAAAGCCCCCAAACTTTATCCAATGTACGAATCGGTCCCCTCCTAATAATACTATTTGAACTATCTCAATCTCATATATCTAATTGAGATAGTCCAAATGAATAGTACTATTTGGACTATCTCAATCTCACACTAAAGCCCCCAAACTTTATTCAATGTACGAATCGGCCCCCTCCTAATACTACTATTTGAACTATCTCAATCTCATACTAAGGACCCGAAACTTTATCCAACGTACGAATCGGCCTCTCCCCAATTTTTCTAAAAAAACCCCACACCCTCGAGAAAATACAAAACACCCCCCAACCCTACCCCTTACCCCGACCCGACTCGCCTCCCCGTTATTATAACTATAACAATATTATATAATATATTTCGTCCTTTCATCTTTTTCTAATTTTTTTTTATTTTTTCCCTTTTTTCAAAAAAACCCCTAAACTTTGTTCAAAAATTAAAACCGCCCCCCCAAACAGGGGAGTAAAGTGTCAAATAACCATTTTCATAAAAAATCTCAACTAAACTCTACCCAAATATTCAACGGATCATATCTTCGCGTTCGCAACGAGTTAAATATTTCCGACACCAGCGTTAAACTCGAAATAATTTTAGGAACACAATGTCACTAACTATACGCAAAATGGAATCTTTTTAAAAAAACGCTAAATATTTGAGGTACTTTTCATACACGTTGATTTTGCGTTAAAATTTTAAAAGTCGACAATTCCGTAACGAAACGCGGAGATGCACATAGCACATGTATTGTTAATTTAAAATAACATTTAAATCTTTCACGGATTATACCTTTTAGTTCGACTCGAGTTGCGCTTCAACGACATCATCGTTAGCCACGAAATAATTTTACAAACTAAACGCATTAAAATACATTGAAAACCATATATACCAAAATGGAAATGAATAGTACTATTCATTTCTCACTTTTCGCAAACTTAACCCCCTAACTTTCATTAAAATACAAATCGAACCCCCCACTTTATACGTATATTTTTTCTCAAATTTCACAAGCTTAACCCCCTAACTTTTATTAAAATACAAATCAAACCCCCACTTTACTAACTTTTTTTTTTTTACTAATATTCAATTTTCACAAACTTAACCCCCTAACTTTTATTAAAATACAAATCGAACCCCCACTTTATACGTAAAGTTTTTTCAAATTTCACAAACTTAACCCACTAACTTTTATTAAAATACAAATCGAACCCCCACTTTACTAACTTTTTTTTTTAAAAAATAAAACCCGAACGCTAAAAGAAGCAACTTTCACAAAAGGAACAACCCTTCAATGTTATGTCGAAAAAAATTCTTTTTTACAAAATAGATCAAGACTTTTTTTTTTAACTCGCATTCAAAACGGAGCCCCCGGCGCGAAGCGAGGGCTCCACAACTAGCTTATTTCTAGAACATAAGAAGGCATTAATGGTTGAATTTTTGATCTCACATTGTCGAGTGGTTCCCCGTTGGTGTAGACTTGGAGGAGGTGAGTGGCGGTGGTAGGCGAGTTGTGGTTGCGGGTGGAGGTGCGGTTGTCGTGGTTTCCTTGCTTGGCTCCATCTTTTCTGGTTGTACTTTCGAGGTTGTGCCAGACGACGACTTATATATATTGTTGGTACTTTCTTTATTAGACAAATTGTATCGGATGGATTCCAACGCCGTTGGATCCATCGTGGCACCTAAGCAACAGGACATTTTGGAGTATCGGTGTGTTGGTTTAACTCGTTATATACCTATATCGGCAATGGCCAAATGAATAGTACTATTCGTTTGTCCACTTTTTGCAAACTTAACCCCCTAACTTTTATTAAATTACAAATCACACCCCCGCTTTATACTCTTATTAAAATACAAATCGCACCCCCACTTTATACGTATATTTTTTCCCAAATTTCACAAACTTAACCCCCTAACTTTTATTAAAATACAAATCGAACCCCCACTTTACTAACTTTTTTTTTACTAATATTCAATTTTCACAAACTTAACCCCCTAACTTTTATTAAAATAGAAATCGAACTCCCACTTTATACGTATATTTTTTTCAAATTTCACAAACTTAACCCCCTAACTTTTATTAAAATACAAATCGAACCCCCACTTTACTAACTTTTTTTTTTTAAATAAAACCCGAACGCTAAAAGAAGAAACTTTCACAAAAGGAACAACCCTTCAATGTTAGATGTCGAAAAAAATTCTTTTTTACAAAATAGATCAAGACTTTTTTTTTAACTCGCATTCAAAACGGAGCCCCCGGCGCGAAGCGAGGGCTCCACATCTAGTTAAAACTATAAACTAAGTACTGTATTTAGTTAGTTACTTTACCAAAAACATACGGAGTAAATAAATATCATCAACTATTTTGAGATTTGAGATAAGTGGCCCCCCTTTGTGAGCTTTCCTAAACTCCCCAGTTCTTTCCCTCACCCTCCCCTGTTTTCTTTCTTTTACCTTTCAGTTCATTCAAAACCTAACCTAATTTTATCACTCACCCACAACACAAAAACACAAAACTCAAACACAATCAACAATCTTTTTTTATTAATTCTTATGGCCGACAATAACCCACAAGAACAACAGCAGCCTCATAATCCAAAATATTTACTTTTTTTAAACTTGATGAGTAAACGTAGAACATGGGTGTTCCTGTTTTTATTCGTTTACACAATCATATTATCATCATCTTGGAACTTATTGAAATCAGTATTATCATGGTACAACTCTGCAGTGACGTCATCACCCGCGTCATCATCTGGTTGGCCTGCGATCTATGCTTCAGTTGCTTTAGGTGTTATATTTGGTTTACTTTCAATGGTGGCTGCTTTAGCTGTTGCTGTTCCGGCAACTGTGGTGACGTGGATTTCTGTTTTGGTTTTGTTGACTTTTTTTGGTAAACCAAGAAAGTCTTTAGTTGTGGAAGGCAAGAAATTAACGGTGGAGATTGTAACAACTGTTGCCAAGATTTTGATTAAAGAAGGGAATTTGGTTGCAGCTGTTTGTGCTGTTTTGGGATATTTTTTACTTGTTAGAAGTAATAATGGAAAAGAAAAGATCTAGATTTTGATTGATAAAGAATGTACAAGTTTTTATGCAGGTTGTACAACTTATTGTTTATCTATCTTTTTAATTTTTAATTAGTTTGTGTTAAGAACAACAAGATGACAGTGTGTAGATATTCTGTTCTTGTAATTGAAGTAAGGTTTGTTCTTGTCAAATGGAGGATATATTTGTTGCTTTTTGATTTTTTATTTATTTAATTAAGTTACTGTATAAATTAATGATAAATTATTGGTACGTTGATATTGTTAGATTCTGGGTTAGGCAAGAGATCTAAGACAAAACTGACATTTGACAAGTCTTTTGTCTTGGGAACAACAATGTGATATTGAGATTAATGTGTTTTTTACTGTATTCGAGTAGATTGCAAATAACAATGTTAGGCCGATCCCTACCTTACGCCCCCGAGGCTCGTTAACAGCCGTCACCCTTTCATTCTTTCACCGAGATTAGCAGCAGTTCGCCACCGGCTCCGCTAATGGCTCCTGTAACGATGGGTAATGGACGGAAAAGTGGGACCCACGGGTGAATTTGAACGTTCGAATGAGCCGTTGGCTATTTTATTTATTTATTTTTTTTTTTTACAATTTATTACCCCTATATATATATATATCTCCCACACAAACATAAACTTACCATTTCATATTTCACTCAATTTTATACAATCAAACACAACCATAAACATTTTATCACGGTTTTTACAAACATTGTTACCTTTGATGTTCATGTCGGTGGGTTTTTTTCCCGACGATATGAAGCAACACTCGGGTGGAAATGTCCATACATTGGACGTTGTTAGCGGGGTTGACGTATCTACTTTGTTCAACTATTTAAAACGAAACGTTGATTTCGAGGCATCCAAGTTCGCGTATTGGGATGAAAAAGAGGCGGAGTTCGAGTGGCTAGATAATAACGATCAATGGGCCGAAATACTCGGAAAAGCTATAATAAAGTCGACAAATGTCGTGTTGTATACCAAGGGTATTTGGGGCAAAATCCCTCACGAAACTGATCGTAGTGAGGATGGATATTATACCGATTGAGAGGTATTATATCATTAATCGTAGTTTTAGTTTAATTAATCGTAGTTTAATTTATGTAATCGTATTTTTTAATTTTATGTACTCGTACTTTAATTTATGTAATCGTGTTTTATAATATCATGTTTTTTATTTATAAATTTACTTATATATTATTTTTATTTATTTAATGTATTTAAAATTGGTTAAAGTTTGAGATGTGTATAAAATAGAGAGGGATTAGTGAAAAGAATGTTAAATGATTTTGTGCTGATGTAGAGGTTAGAAAGTTCTGTTAAAGTATTACAAGGTAGGGAGTTGCCTTTCATTTTGAGATGATTTTTTATAAAATTAAAACTCACGTATCCAACTATCCAGCACAAATTATTTTACATATATAAAAATAAAAAATGTTTACACATGAAGACATGAAGTTTAACAACAACCTCTTATTAGATTTAAAGGTTTCTCTCGTTAGCGTATCATAAAAAGTTAAAAACAACTTATAAGAGAGTTCATCACACGCATCATTGTACCATAATTATCCTCACAAGCATTACTTGCAAAATTTTGGCTCATAAGTCTACATATACAATACGAAGATAAACAGCTTTGTAGGGATATATTTTGTTTTATGTTCATGAGGATGTTTGTATAAGATGCAATATAAAATGTGATATTGCAGACTCCAAATGACATGAAAGAATATCTTCAGGAATATGGGAGTCAAATATAGTATTGAAGCATTCTAACTTAACCTCGGTGGTCGAACCCTCCCCACAATCGGCTACAAGCAGATCGATGATTTCCTCTCTGCCATCGTTGCGTACACCATCCTGTATTATAAAAGGCAACATCACTAGATTGTTAAGAAAATCAAAGATGCATACCTTAAATCAATTAACAGGTTTTATGAAATTTAAACAATAAATTAACATCGACACATCTAATCTAGACAAATTAAACATTTTGTCGTCACAACGTATGATGATCTTTTTAATGGCAAACGGCTGTCCCAGATTGTCATGGGCCTTTTCAAGCGACTAAAGCATTTCATACAGGCATCGTTTTTGTCTGAAAGAGAAATCGGCAGAGTAAAAAGGTTGCGTGTTAAACATTGAACTAAATATGTATATTTAAAATAGTTCCATACCAGTTCTGTCATTGTGTAATCATCCTCCTTCAAAGAAGTTCCAAGTGCAAAAAATTATAAATAAATTCCAGCTTCTACGTCCCAATTCTCGATTTCTGATTGTTTGCCTGAATCATCAAGTTTATGAATGACAATATATATGCATATAATGTCAAGGTTAAATGTGCAAGCTAATAGGCCCTTGCAATAAATTACCACTAGATTAGTGAATAAATGATCTGGCCTGTACCTGATAAGTAAAGAGAACGTGCAACCCAAGTTATAAACGTTGAAGGTGCATTCTGTTGGGAAATTACGGCCTCACTAATTCCCACCACCCAGCCCAACAATAATAGTAAAGAAATAAGAACAATACACAACACAAGATTTAACGTGGAAACTCCAAAACAGGAGAAAAACCACCGGCCCCCAAAGAGAGAAATACACTATATCACAAATTGTTACAATGATATTGTGATGACCCAGAAATTTCGACTAAATTTAAACTTAATCTTTGTATGATTAACATTTCCGACACGATAAGCAAAGTCTGTAAAACTGAATCTCAAAATTTTTGAACTACTTTTATATATTTAAATACCTTCGGTTGTTTTCGACGATTCGCGAACAATTATATGTAAAAAGATACATATATACTATAACATGAAAAGGTAACAATGTATTAATTGTTTGATACCGTACATTAAACTTATTGGTTTAAATATCTATTTTAATGTATATGATAAATTTAAATATTTATTATTAAAATTTATTTATAAATAACGTCCAATGTGTATTTAAAAACTGATTTATGTATATTAAAAAGATATATACATATATATAATAAACGATAGTAACATTCGTTTATTGATTCAATTGATATTTAGATAAGTTAACTAAAGCGTTTAAGATGAACCAGTTAAACACTAATTTGCTACAGTGTTTTCAAATTGCCACATTACTCAAAATGCTACAGTGTTTTCGAAAATCACTATTTGCTACAGTGAAATTGACTTTGCTACAGTGAATTGCTACAGTAAAATATAATGGAAAATATAAAGCCCGAAAACAACCCGAAATTACAAACCGTGTATATCAATGCGTATCGCAATATAAAGACACGGGAGAATGAAAAACACTATAACCCCAAGGTAATAGTAGAAGAAAATAACTTCCTCTGGTGGCAGATGAAAAAGAAGAATGAAGGATACGATAGCCAGGAAAATATCAAGAATCAGAACTGGATTAAGCATTTTCACAATCTATTGGGATGTATGAAATAATAAAGAAGATTATAGGAGTGTTGAAAATAAATGAAACGGAAGAGGTCAATTTATAGCAAAATATCGGACGCAGTAATAGAGTCAGATTATACATTTAATCAAAGAAAATCCTAATTTCCGCAAATTCCGAAAAATCAAATCTTATTTAAATTATGAAGATTTTCTATTCCTTAAAATCCGGAAATCAATCGTTACTACATCAAGAGATAAGACGCATCTCTATTCTCCATTTCACTCAATTACGATAACTTCTCTTATAAGCTCTGAGTAATTGGATTGTTTTATCCATATTACTCAACGGTAATAAAATTCTATTTATCAACTCATATTCGTCATGAAAACATTTTTATTGTTAGCCATGACGACCTCACTCAAATTTCGGGACGAAATTTCTTTAACGGGTAGGTACTGTGATGACCCAGAAATTTCGACTAAATTTAAACTTAATCTTTGTATGATTAACATTTACGACACGATAAGCAAAGTCTGTAAAACTGAATCTCAAAATTTTTGAATTACTTTTATATATTTAAATACCCTTCGGTTGTTTTCGACGATTCGCGAACAATTATATGTAAATAGATACATATATACTATAACATGAAAAGGTAACAATGTATTAATTGTTTGATACCGTACATTAAACTTATTGGTTTAAATATCTATTTGAATGTATATGATAAGTTGAAATATTTATTATTAAAATTTATTTATAAATAACTTCCAATGTGTATTTAAAAACTGATTTATGTATATTAAAAAGATATATACATATATATAATAAACGATAGTAACATTCGTTTATTGATTCAATTGATAATTAGATAAGTTAACTAAAGCGTTTAAGATGAACCAGTTAAACACTAATTTGTTACAGTGTTTTCAAATTGCCACATTACTCAAAATGCTACAGTGTTTTCGAAAATCACTATTTGCTACAGTGAAATTGACTTTGCTACAGTGAATTGCTACAGTAAAATTTGCCTTTGCTACAGTAACTTTGCTACAGTAAAACACTATTTTAAAATGTATTTTTAGCAAATAACGAGATGATGATTTATAGAAGTAAATGACCAAAATACTCGAAAGTTTAAGATATACTATGAGTGGTATAGTTTATGGATAACTTAAGGCTATATTTTGACAAAGGTACGTGTCACGAAACGTAAAATGCAAGTTTTCTCAGCGTACGAAAGGACATTCGAAAAACCAGAACAGGGACATAAGTCGAGTGATGACGTACGACTTATCGGAACAAAAATTACAAGTCAACTATGCACGTGAATTTAATATAATATATAATTAATTATTTAAATTATATATATTATATTAATATTTAATTATGTCGACGAGCTAAATTACAAAAGAATGTGAGCTGTCCCTGGTCCTCATGCGAGTCGCATGGCCAGAAGGCCATTTCCATGCGAGTCGCATGACTCCAGATTTCAGGCCAAGTGCTATAAATTCTCGAGTTTTGGCCAGATAAATCACACACACATATATATTATTTTTACTCCGTATTTATTTATTTTATTATTATTATTATTATTATTATTATTATTATTATTAATAATAATAAGATTATTATTAATCTTATTATTTTTATTATTAGTGTTATTATTTTTGCGATACAAAAATAATAATGTACATAAAATATTACGACGGAGTGCTGTCCAAGTAATTTTCAAAATGAGTTTTCGAGCAAGCTAGAGCTAAGGAAATTATGGGTTATTGCCAAGGAGGTTATGGGTAATGTTCGGGGGTATTTTTTTTTGTGAATCAAACCTCGTGTTTATCATCTCCGATGCGTCTACGTGCTTTCCTACAATATTGTATATCAATATTAAACAGTGAGTTCAGTTGATCCCTTTTTATACATATTTTCGGACTGAGAATACATGCGCAGTTTTATAAACTGTTTTAATAAATGGATATAAATACTAAAACTGATTTTGTGTGAGTTTCATATGATCCCTTTTACTCTCTACATTTTTGGGCTGAGAATACATGCAAATGCTTTATTAACCGATATACAATATTTATATGTGTGAGTTTCATTGCTCCCTTTTTAATTGCTTTTGCAATATATATTTTTGGGCTGAGAATACATGTAATTTATTTTAAACGCAATGGATACAAGTACATACTTAATTCTACACCGAGTTTGAACCGAAAATCCCTTAGCTTTGGTAACTAGTAACTGCCGGTTATAAGAACTGGTGGGCGCGAGTAGTAGTATATGGATCCATAGGGCTTGATATCCCCGTCCGAGCTAGAGCGCTAGCCTTTTAACGGACGTATGCTATTTGAGAAGCGTACACGTTGGTTTGCGTGTATTATTAAGATGATTATACAAAGGGTACAAATTATATAAGCATTAAAGTTTAGTTACCAGGGTGCTCAATTTTGTAGAACCGATTGATAAACGTTTCGGATGAAACAACTGAAATCTTGTGATCCACCTTTTATGTAAAACCTATTGATAAACGTTTTGAATAAAACAACTGAACTTTTGTAATCCACATTGATATACGGATTATGTGTAATATTAAAACTATGAACTCACCAACCTTTGTGTTGACACTTGAAGCATGTTTATTCTCAGGTTTCTAGAAGTCTTCCGCTGTTTGCTTATATGTTAGACAAGCTATGTGCATGGAGTCATACATGGCATATTTTTCAAGGAAACGTTGCATTCACCAAATCATCACCATGTATCTTATTTTGACTGTACTGTCAACAGAAGTACTATTGTAAACTATTATTTACAGTGATTGTCTATATGTAAAAATCATCAGATGTTGAAAACCTTTGATTTAAATATTCATTTATGGTGTGCCTTTTCAAAAGAATGCAATGTTTACAAAACGTATCATATAGAGGTCAAATACCTCGCAATGAAATCAATGAATGACGTATTGTCCATATGGATTTGGAGCGATCGTCACAGTTGGTATCAGAGCGTTGGTCCTAGCGAACCAGGTCTTGCATGAATGTGTCTAACTGATAGTTGTTAAGATGCATTAGTAAGTCTGGACTTCGACCGTGTCTGCATGTTAAAAGGTTTGCTTATTACTTCTTGTCGAAAATTACATGCTTATCATTCTTAAGTCTAGACACGTTTTACTGCATTGATTGCATAAATAGTGTATAGACAAAAATTCATATCTTAGCGTATCTGTTACTGTAAACGTTTCCTGACATCTTCCGAAAATTTCTCCGTGATTTATGGAATTTGGTATTATATATACATATGTAAATTATGTATTGAAGAGTACCAATCTAAATTCTATAATCTATTTCATATCAAAAATCATCTCTCTAATTATACTAGATGGATCTCGTATCTAGTTCAAATTCCTTAAATTCCGACAGCTATTCCGATATGGATATTCACCTGAACTCCGAAGACAGTGTAACCGGAATGGATCAACCAATTAGCCATCATCTATTCTGGATGAATTGGGGATGAGTTCGTAGCTTACTTAGTCATTGGAGACAAGAAGAAGGCGATCCCTTCCATCCACCAAATTGCCCTCTTGGCGAAGAACCTGAAGCACTTACCGGCGAACCTGTTCGTAATACCATTTTCTCTCTCACTTCCAGAGTATCTAGTCATGATTATATACTATCTCACATTCTAAATCTTATTCGTCCGCTCGTCCGAACCACCGATCATCCCGGTATAATAGAAGAAGTCAACGAGCTCCGCGCTCGGGTAGTGGCTTTGGAGAATATGGTGCGAAGGTTACAAATACCAGCAGCAGCACCAGCAGCATAACCAGTACCACCATCATCAACAACAACAGTAAAACACTATTATAAAAATGTATTTTAACAAATAGCGAGACGATGATTTATAGAAGTAAATGACCAAAACACTCGAAAGTTTAAGATACACTTTGAGTGATATAATTAAGGGATAATTTAAGGCTATATTTTGACAAAGGTACGTGTCACGAAATGTAAAATGCAAGTTTTCTAAGCGTACGAAAATGCGTTCGAGAAACCGGAACCGGGACATAAGTCGAGTGATGACGTACGACTTATCGGAACAAAAATTACAAGTCAACTATGCACGTGAATTTAATATAATATATAATTAATTATATAAATTATATATATTATATTTATATTTATTTATTATGTCGACAAGCTAGGAGCCAAAACAATGTGAGCTGTCCCTGGTCCTCATGCGAGTCGCATGGCCAGAAGGCCATTTCCATGCGAGTCGCATGACTCCAGATTTCAGGCCAGGTTCTATAAATTGCAACATTTTCTGTCGAGTAAAGAAAGAAAAATAACACACACATACATATTACTCCGTATTTATTTTATTTATTATTTATATTATTATTATTATTATTAATAAGATTATTATTAATCTTATTATTATTTTTATTATTAGTGTTATTATTTTTGCGATACAAAAATAATAATGTACATCAAATATTACGACGGAGTGCTGTCCAAGTAATTTTCAAAATGAGTTTTCGAGCAAGCTAGAGCTAAGGAAATTATGGGTTATTGCCAAGGAGGTTATGGGTAATGTTCGGGGGTATTTTTTTTGTGAATCAAACCTCGTGTTTATCATCTCCGATGCGTCTACGTGCTTTTCTGCAATATTGTATATCAATATTAAACAGTGAGTTTCATATGATCCCTTTTACTCTCTACATTTTTGGGCTGAGAATACATGCAAATGCTTTATTAACCGATATACAATATTTATATGTGTGAGTTTCATTACTCCCTTTTTATATATATTTTTGGGACTGAGAATACATGCGCAGTTTTATAAACTGTTTTACTAAATGGATACAAATACTAAAACTGATTTTGTGTGAGTTCATTGATCCCTTTTTATACATATTTTTGGGCTGAGAATACATGCGCTGTTTTATAAAATGAATACAAAAACTAAAACGGATTTGAGTGAGTTTCATAAGATCCCTTTTACTCTCTACATTTTTGGGCTGAAAATACATGCAAATGCTTTATTAACCGATATACAATATTTATATGTGTGAGTTTCATTTGCTCCCTTTTTAAATGATTTTGCAATATATATTTTTGGGCTGAGAATACATGCACTTTATTTTAAAAATAATGGATACAAGTACATACTAAATTCTACACCGAGTTTGAACCGAAAATCCCTTAGCTTTGGTAACTGTTAACTGCCAGTTATAAGAACTGGTGGGCGCGAGTAGTAGTATATGGATCCATAGGGCTTGATATCCCCGTCCGAGCTAGAGCGCTAGCCTTTTAACGGACGTATGCTATTTGAGAAGCGTACACGTTGGTTTGCGTGTATTATTAAGATGATTATACAAAGGGTACAAATTATATAAGCGTTAAAGTTTAGTTACCAGGGTGCTCAATTTTGTAGAACCGATTGATAAACGTTTCGGATGAAACAACTGAAATCTTGTGATCCACCTTTTATGTAAAACCTATTGATAAACGTTTTGAATAAAACAACTGAACTTTGAAATCCACATTGATTTACGGATTATGTGTAATATTAAAACTATGAACTCACCAACCTTTGTGTTGACACTTGAAGCATGTTTATTCTCAGGTTTCTAGAAGTCTTCCGCTGTTTGCTCATACGTGATACAAGTTATGTGCTTGGAGTCATACATGCTATATACAAGAAACTTGCATTCATCAAACCATTACCATGTATCTTATTTTGACTGTATTGTCAACAGATGTATTATTGTAAACCATTTAAATGGTGATTGTCTATACATAGGAATCATCAGATGTAAAAAAACCTGGAATTTGTATATTCATTTATGAAATACCTTTTCAAACGAATGCAATGTTACAAAATGCATCACATAGAGGTCAAATACCTCGCAATGAAATCAATGAATGACGTGTTCGTCCATATGGATTTGGAGCGATCGTCACACCACCTCTAGCTAACAGAGATATCAAAGAGATGTAACAATGTGACAGTGATTTTTATAAAACATAAACTCTATAACATTAATCCTTCGTCTATGTAAATGGGAACAGGATACAGACAAGCTTCCGAGCCTTTAGCTTAAACAAATCGACTACAACTTACTTGTTTTCATGACTAATTTCTTTGTGAAAATTTAGTGGAGCATCATAACATAAATATATAAGTTCCTCCCTTTGTTATCTTCATCTCTAACAACATTATCAGTTGCAACTTTTTCAAAATTTATCATACAAGACAATTCCCGTATTTGAACACCAACGGTAGAACCACAGTTAAGGAGACCATTTGGACCTCAGCTTATACCAAATGACCTACCCACGAACAATGCAGGAACAACTGCGTTTCGGGAATAGCTTTTCGTTACTCATGTTTCCTTCAGTTCCAGTTTAAAACCCTGAACTTTAGTAATTGTCAACGAAAGTCCTTTGTTTTGTTTGGACAATATATTGGCTCATTAGGGCTTGAAACAAAACTGCTAGGGTTGTACTCAAATAAAGCTAGTGGAGTTTAACTAACACGCTGTCTTCGTCAAAATCAGAACCATCACTATCATTCGTTGTAACTGGTTCCCAAGTTTCTGCTCCCGCATCATCCATCATAACATCTTCCTCATCATCGCTCAAGCCAAATCTGCTAAAATGTTGAACAGAAAACTTCCATTCGTTTCGGTTTTTGGTCAAAAGAAATAAACTCAGGTCCCGTTGGTTTGAAGAATGTTTTTGGAAGGAATTGAATCCGAAAGAAATGAAATTGATAAATTCCATGGAATGTGAAAAAATGCGTTTTTTTATTGACATGGAATGAAATTGAATTCCATTTTATAAAATCACTAAAAAGTTATACAGAAAATTTAACACTTCCATTTTTCGTTTTAATTTCCAGATTCGTGTTTAGGTTTCAATTTCAGGTTTTACTTTTCAGATTCGTGTTTTAGCCTCAGAAAAGCTAATCGAAAACGCGAAACGAAAATGCAAACCGAAAACGCTAACCGAAAACGCGAAACGAAAAAGCAAACCGAAAATGCGCCCCAGAGACGCACCCAGAAAACGCGCCCCAAAATTTTGCGTCGAAAACGGTCGCCGAAATTGCGCCCCGAAAATTCAATGTTGAATGTTGGAAGGAATTCAAATCCATCAACTTCTTGAAGGAATGAACATTCCATAGATGAAGGAATCTCAATATTCCAAGGAATTTAAGTCTTTTCAAAATATGTCAACCACACCGAGTGGTTTAAGGAATTAAATTCCAATTCCATCAACTTCCCTTGGGATTCCATGAACCAAACAGGGCCTTAAGTTGTGAACCATGTTTGCTTTCCCCGACCGGTGCTAAACAACGATCCTTTCGCTTCCGCTACTAGTATTTCAGTACGTCTCGAATCTATATTTATACTACACAACCGTTAGTTTTAATATATCGACCGATTTTCACATGATTGTTTAGGGACATGTATCAGTTTTCAATGATCAAAAAGACGGGTGTTTTATGAAAGCAACTAGTTTTATGACCCGTAAAAACACGGGTAACGAACATTCAAAAAGAATATTGTTTTGTCAAGCTTTAGTTGACTTATTTTGTAGTTTCCATTTTATGTAAGTGGTGAGTATGCGTATAAATACTAACCACCATACCTCACTTAACACTGGAACCTTTCATAACCGTACACACTCATTATCACCTAGACCAAAACCTTCCTCCCCTAGATCGAAACTGTGTAAGAATATATCAAAACCTTGAATCAATGTGAATACATGATGTGATTAATCTGTGTACTTACTACTTACATTGCTACTGCATATCATCACCATCATATACATACACGGCATATATAGATATGTATGTGTAAGTACATATACAGTGTATTGATCTAGCATGAATCCGTGTTAAATCAGGAATTACATTTGGTATCAGAGCAAAATCAAGCTCTTGAATCAATCCGAAACATGCTATGATCACTGATTATTAAGTGAAGCTTTTTATACTTTTGGCAAAATTGAGCTTCCCTTGGTGATATGATGATGTTTGCATCTGTTCATTTGTTATCTATTAAACTCATATATGCTTCGTCATTATATCATGCTTACAAACAAATTGATTTGAATCTATGATTTTAGGTTTCGTACGTTTTGAACAAATTCGGGCAGAAATGATTTTTAGTGATTATAAGTGTTTTCTGTAATTGCAGTTAGTTTAGTAGTCATTAACTGAAAATTTTGTCAATTTACAGTGTTTAATTTGACCATTAGATCCGATTTCTCTCAAAATATGTGTATTTGTGCAAAAACCATAACAGAAAATTAAAATCAGTAATAGTAACATCATGATATGTATGAATGAAATGGTTGATGTTACCTGCTAATCACTTGTAGAGGAACAATTTGCAAGCTGTTAAAGTAACTTCTGTTAAGATTTGAGCACTTTAGAGTTTCCACCACCGTTTACTACCGTAAACTACCATTAACCTCGCATGAAACTGCTACTGTTTTCACATGATCTTCATACGTATTCTTCTTCAATATCGAAATTTGAATCTTATTCCATATCGAAACCTAAACTTGTTGTGGACCAAAACCTTGTATATCGAAGCCTTAATCGCCCGTCAAGATCGAAACCATATTAAAACATGAAATAACTTTATATCGAAACCATATCAGAAACTAAAGTTGATAACTGATCGAAACCTAAACCTAAATTGACCATATCAAAACCTAGTTTCGACTTCATATCAAAACCGAAACCTAGTTTCGATCCCAATATAAAACCAAAACCATTTTAAGTTTCGATCAAACTAAAACAAATCAATTTTAGGAATTAGGGTTTTTGATTGGGTGAATTTGTGAAGAACATGAAGAAGAATACGTAATAGAAGCAGATAGCGTATATTCGTTGTTTATTTTAACCAATTTTATTGTTTAGTCCATTAGCTAGTATAGCCCAACAACATTTTTCCAATGGATCTGGTTTAGTTCTGGTTACATGAAACGGATCTTGGGCTTTAAATGTTGTTGGGCTAGACTAGTTAATGGACTAAAGAATATTATTGGTTAAAAACAAAACAATGAGTATACGTTATCTGCTACTATTACGTATTCTTCTTCCTATTTTTCCCTAATTCATCCGATCAGAAACCCTAATTCCTAAAATTGATTGGTTTTGATCTGATCGAAACTTGGTTTTGGTTTTATGTTGCGATCGAAACTAGGTTTCGATTTTGATATGAAATCGAAACTAGATTTCGATATGGTTAATCTAGGTTTAGATTTATATCGGTTATTAACTTTAGTTTCTGATATTGATTTGATATTAAAGTTACTTCATGTATTGATACAATTTCAATCTTGAAGGGCGATTAAGGATTCGATATCTAAGGCTTTGGTCCACAACAGATTTAGGTTTAGATATGGAATAAGATTCAAATTTCGATATTGAATAAGAGCACGTATGATCATGTGAAAACAGTAGGCGAGGTTAACTGTGGTTCACGGCGGTCAACGGTGGTGGAAACTCTAAAGTGCTCAAATCTTAACAAAAATTACTGTAACAGCTTGCAAATTGTTCTTCTACAAGTGATTAGTAGATAACATTAACCATTTCATACGTACATATCATGATCTTACTGATTTTAAATTTCTGTTATGGTTTTAGCACGAATACATATATTTTGACAAAAATCAGATCTAATGATCAAATTAAACGCTGTAAATTGACAGAATTTTCAGTTAATGACTCCTAAACTAACTGCAATTACAGAAAACACTTATAATCACTAGAAATCATTCCCTCTATAATTTGTTCAAAACTTATGAAACCTAAAATCATAGATTCTGATCAACTTGTTTGTAAGCATGATATAATGATCAACGAAGCATATATGAGTGTAACAGATCACAAATTAACATATGCAATTTTGCCAAAAGTATGAAAACGAAACCCTAGCTTCACTTGATCATCAAATCGATGATCATAGCATGTTTCAGATCGATTCACGAGCTTGATTTTGCTCTAATACCACATGTAATTCCTGATTTAATACAAATTCAAGTTATATTGATCAATGCACAGTTTATGTATATGCATCTACACGTAAATATCTATATATGTGGTGTATGTATATGATGATGCTAATGATATGCGGTAGCAGGTAGCAATGTAAGTAGTCAGTATATAGATTAATCACGTCATGTAGCTGCATTCACATTGATTCAAGGTTTTGATATTTCTTACACAGTTTCGATCTAGGTGAAAAAGGGGAGGGAGGTTTCGGTATAATGAGTGTGTATGGTTATAAAAGGTTAGTGTTAAGTGAGATATGGTGATGAGCATTTATACACATGTGTCAGCTTTTTTATAGCTCATATCTCTTAGAAAGCCAAACTACTTTGAAGCTATACCAAAGATAAAGGGTTACAGGAGTCCATAACCAACAGAATACGTAACAAATAAATACCAAGAATATATAACAGGCAGTCGGAAAATAAATGCAGAACACGAACATTCGTACTCATGATAAAAATCAAACCCAAAAACTCAGCGACAAAAGTTAAAAAGCAAAAGAGGATTAAAAACAAGAAAATAAACCCCAACCTTTTACCATTATCAATGGCTGCAAAGGTCAAAGAATTGTTCATCGATAACGAATAGTAAGAAAGAAACATAAATTAAATCCTAACCTTCGTAGGTAACACCATTAAGCCGACTACGATTACGAAATCGAAGGCAAAAAATGGTAATCGCTAAGAAACAGGGAAACGCTGATAAGAGAGTAACCAAAAAGCATGAAAGCACCCCCAAAATAAACCCTAAGATCGTTTGGTAAAGAAGGGGAGAAAATCGAATGTAAAGATCGAGAGTTCCAGGTAAAACGTGTCTGAGGGAAAACCCTAACAAAAAAAATATCTTAGGGTGTTAAAAAGACGGAAATACCCCTCATAGATGGAGCAAAATGCTGGGGGGAATGTGGACCAGAGTAAAAGGTAGCAACGTGACCATCCAAGCCGCATTTGTAATTTTACTGGGGCGTTTGGTTCGTGGATTTGAAATCCCAGGATTTGAAATTCTGTGGGATTTGAAATGCTATCATGTGTTTGGTTGACATCTTTTATTTGTAGGATTTCAAATCCTATCATGTAGAATCATAAACAAGAGATATACCTTGAACCACAAAATTACAGTATCGAGCATATTCACTTCACAGCTTTAGTTATTATTGACAAATCTAAAATTAGAGCCTACCTTGTTTAATTTAATACTACATGAAAGAAAAAGAACAAAAATTATAAGAAAATACTACAAGAACAAATGTAAACTCAGTGCACAAAATTAGGTGGGCACAACACTTTGCCGGCACAAATTAAGGTTCGCTAAATTAGTAAAAGAACATATATATATATATATATATATATATATATATATATATATATATATATATATATATATATATATATATATATATATATATATATATATATATATATATATGATTCTATGAACAAATATAAGCCTAAAATTAAATAAAAAAATAAAAAATTACAAACCCTAAATTTAAAAGAGAAGAGACATAGATGTAAAAATTTGAGTAAAAATTACAATCTATAAAAATTGAAGGTACATGATGTGTGATGAGATAATTAATTTTGGAACCATGAAGAAAACTTGTTTGGGTATCCATGGAAAAAGATTGGAGAAACATCTTGGGAGTAAGAAAACTCAAAAATTACAATCTACAAAATTGAAAGTACATGACGATTTTGATAATGAGAGAATAAATTTTAGATGAAGAAAACTTGTTTGTTGTATCCATGGAGAAAGATGGGAGAAACATCTGGGTAGCAACAAAAGAGGATGCGAGGTACTGTATTTTTTTTAGAACAACGTTTTTTGTCTAGTAAAATTTCAGTGGGATTTGAAATCCTACCCCTCTCTCAAGCATTTTGAAATCCCTCCATCATGGGATTTTAATTACAAATCCCTTCAAGAAAAACTTGAACCAAACACATCATTTCATGGGATTTTAAATACAAATCCCTTGAAATCCCACGAAATACTACGAACCAAACGCACCCTAATTTTATTCCACAAATTACCCTACATAAATATCAATATCAATTCTTCAGTGAGTTAACTCACTGAGTTACTATAGACAGTTTAAATTACTCCATACAGTATATATATATATATATATATATATATATATATATATATATATATATATATATATATACACCTTGTCACTCCCTCACATGAAAATATTAGTCAAAGATGGTAGGCGTAACATGTTTCGTTTTTCATCCTATAATGAGTATTATTAAATATTTAATTATATTTAGTATAGTATTTTCCTAACAAACACTATGAATCCTTTCTTAATTCTACTTTCTTTTTTTCATATCCAACGTTTTATAGTTCCACGTATTCAACACCTATTTGAAGATTATAATTGCTTGCAAGCTATCCAATGTTTTAGTTCCCAAATATCCAACACCTATTTAATTGTTTGTTGTATAATTTTATAATTTTGATCGTTAATTAACATGTATGGAACAAGTATATGTTAATTATTAAGTGCATGGTAATTAAAAATCAAAATGCAGTGACTCAACTCGCAATTTCGCGCCGCAAAACGGCCTCACCTTTCCTCTTGTTATGGTAAATAAAGAAGAAACAATTTTAGGAAAGAAATAATAAAAATGTTGATGAACGGTACCCCGGAATTAATCGAATGATTATAAGTAGGGTCGGTCGCGAAAATTTCAGTGCCTTGAACGAGACGGAAAAAAGCCCTAACGAATAATACAAATATTTTAAAAAATGACAATTAACATCATATCCAGGGGCGGTCTCGAGAATTTAAGTACCTAGAACACAATGAAAAAAGACCCCTTAACCCTAACGAATAATATAAAGTTCATGACCATTGATATCCGATGAATCAAACGCACTGAATGATTCAATATTCATTGTTAAACCATCAAAATAAGAGAAACAAAATTTACTTTATTAAAGTTTTACTTATATTCAAAGAGATGTATATACACACATGTATGTATTTTGAAGCTAGTATATACATGAATTAAATAAATAAAATAATGTTTGTGTACCATTTCATGAAAGGTAAATTAAATTACGGAGTACTATCTAAGGTTGTGCATATAAACACACATAGTTTGTAGGAAGATGAATCACGTTTTAGATATCTAGATCCCACATCGACTACTAACATAAGCTGCTCACTCTATATATTTTCTGGACATTGGATTTCGGGGCCGGAAACTATGTTCATGACTATTCAATTGAGTAACATTGGGCCCTTGAAATTAATGGGCCCTGAGCAAATGGCCGGCCCTGATTATAAGAACTAGTGAAGGGAGGTGCGTTGCTGCGACACATAGTCTTTTACAAACCAACATGTAAATTGCCAACACTATTGATATAAACTTATAACCATGCGCCGATGCTTTCTTGATTCCTCATGTTTTGTCCCTGCTTGTTGTATAACCATAACTAATACAACAGCTCATTTTTAATAGTATGTATAAAGCTTGTGACTAAATAATATGATGTTTAAAGATTAAAAAGTTAGATGTAAAAGTTGATATCATAAATAAGCTCAAAACAAACTTCAAGTGAAGCATAGTGTTAAGATTATTAACAAAGCAATAATGTTCATAAAGATAGTGTGTCAATTATTGCTTACAATTCTTTGAAATAATTCACGTCCATTGATGTATTCAAGAATCATATAAATCCTGGTTTACTAGCCAACGCCTGCATAAGAAAACGATTTTATGAATTCATATTATCTTAAAAATCAAATAATACAATTAGAGAAATCAGAAATCCAATTTGACTAATCTTAATCGTTACACTAAAGTTAGAGTTAGGTTTAAGTGTTTATGACCCAATTATCATAAGGTAGTTGTTTTTTTTTTTTTCATTGGAAAGGGATGTTTAATTTCATATTACACACACGCACGCGAGCGCGCACACACACACACACAAACTTATTTGACATTTTTGTTGTTTTGAGTTCTGACCTACCACATCCAACTTGGATCCTTCTTATGTGTATCCACAAATTTTACTCTTACTCGGTAATTCTTCATAAACAAATTCAAAAATGTTTCTTGTTGGATTCAAATTATAAACAACTTAATTGTAGATCAAAATCAGTTATAATTAGATTTAATACCTCATGTGATATATCGACGTTATGATGTTTGAGAATCTTCAATTCAATATGGCAATTTCCTTCTTTATCTGCAGCATGTCAATTCAATAAATTTAATTGAACCAAGTTGCCTCAAAGATCATAAGTGTTTCATACAGTAATAAGCATATTTAGTATAATATAATAAACTTCTAAGTTAGGTTTTTAAATACTTCTTGTTAATTTCATCGTCTTACCATATTACATAGATTGTTTGTTGAAGTTGGGTTTGACTATTTGAGTATTGGACTAATCCATGTACATAACCTACATATGTTGTAGGAAACAAAAATTAGTATGGCATGTCGCAGGAGGTTAAAGCACAGATGCAACCAAAGTGAATTACTAAGTGAAAGTGGAATGGGTTGAGTACGACACCATTTTGTTTGGAGAACTTGAACAATGTTAATCTCATTTATATTACTGCTTTTGAAAGACCTATTGTAATCAAATCAAGTACATGTGTCTTAATGAGGCAACAAAATACTAAACAAAGGAAACCTAAAAGGTGGTATTAACTTGTACACAATCGGTAAGATACATAATCATGTTTTTATAATATAATGACACATATACAACTAACTAATGTAGTTGCATGCTAATTAGCTTCTTGTATCTAAAGACATTAAGTTGACAAGAACAATAAAAATGCATTCTCAAATTCATAATTAGACATTTTATTCTTCAATTTAACAAAATGAAATTTCAAAAAGAAAACTTACAGCTTCAATCCAATGATGAAATGTTAATTTATGAGCTTTTGCCTATAATGATTGTGGAAAACGTTAATAAACATGTGCAAATTGACCAAAATATCCTCAAAGGGGAGGATCAGATGGATGTTTCGTTCGTTGATGTTGTAGACTCGTTCGTTGATGTTGTAGACTCGTTCGTTTCGTTCGTTTTTATTTTATTATTAATAAAAAAATAAAATAAAATGTTATTGACAAATATTCTTGGAAAAGCATTAAATCAATTTGTTTATTTATAAAAAAACAAATCCTTAAAATAAAATAAAAATAATAAATAAATTACTTTTTAATTAAAAATTGTAATGGAAAAATTACTTTTATTATTTTATTTTGTGCATTATTCCATGACCTAACATTTAATACTTTTAAATTTTAAAATCCCATTAAGAATTAAAATATTTCTTTTTATTTTAATTATTTTATTCTTTTTACTTAATTTTTTCAAGTATAAATACCCCTCATTTCTCATTCAAACTCACACCAAAATTTTTCTCATTATCTCTTTGAAGAATTACTACTAATAAGTATTCTTTTCTTACTTTTTATTTTTTTTACTTTTTACTTTTTACTTTTTACTTCGGTTATTATTTTTACCGAAACATGTAAAAATGTTATAAATTATATGCAATTAAAAATAAAATAAATAACATGTATACACTATTACTATTACTAGCACCTATAACCTACTACTTATATTGTAACATAAAAACATTTTGGGATATGTATTAGAGATGTATAGATCTTCGAACTTTCTTGACGAATGGTTTCTATGAGATTCTAGGCAGAGGGTTTGGATTTCCGATTTAAAGGGTCCTATGGCTCAAGCCCCTAGATCTAAATTAGCCATTCGAAGGGAAAGGGGTGATTGGAAGCTTATTTAATACGACAAGTATCCTAAAATGGAAAACACTGATAAAAGTAGAAACTCTCTAGTCATAGAAACTTAGTAAAATAAGAAACTTTCTAAAAATGGAAACTTTATAAAAATAGTAACTTACTAGGAATAGAAACTTAGTAAAACAAACTATACTTAAACACATACTTAAACTTAAACATGGGCAAAACACTTAACTACTCTTAAATGTCAATAGGTTGACTTTCCTGCTCACTCGTTCAACTCTTTATTCCGAGGAATAACTCTCTCTCTACTTACTAAGGTGAATTCATAGCCCCTCTTTATTGCTAGCAAACTTACTTACTTTACTTGGGGTGAGACACATGCTGTTTTTACTTTTTATACTTTAGACACAAGTACCAAACTGTTAAACTATGCTATACCCGGCTATGTCCGACTAAGTCCCTACAGTGATATTTTTAATTGCTGCGGCATGCTTAATTATTGGGGGTAGGCCTATCGGGAGTAACGTCCCCGATACATTTGACCAAGTCATTGTATTACTTAATAATGAAATTAAACCGACAAGGACAGACACAACTTGTCATGGGGCAAAACTTAAACGTTTAGTCTAAATATCACGCATTGGCATAACTTTTTGATCCTGCGGGAGATCAACTTTACAAACTAAATCTTGTGGTCTAAAACAACGACAAACTTTTTGTTAAACCTATGAACTTCACTCAACCTTTTTGGTTGACACTTTAGCATGTTTTGTCTCAGGTGCTGTTTGATTCAAGCTCTTATACTTACTGCTTATGTGATGCTACTTGGACATAGGATCAAGAGATATCGCATTTATTACTTCTGCATGTGAACATTTACGTTATTGTTATTCCTGTCATCGTAACGACATTTCATTTTCCGCTGCGTACTCATTAAAGTTAAATTCATCATTTAGTATTGTTCTCGTTTATTATAATATGTTGGTATGTTTTGATATTAGTGACGTTCCTTCCAGACCATGGTTGGGAGGACGTTACAGTTGTATTTTATAATACTTTAAATATGAAGTAGTTAAGTTATTTTCCATAATTTGATTTTGTAACTTATTGAAAAATAGATACATAATGACTAATCGGGTATACCCGTTTACCCATGAAGAAACCCGAAACCCGATAGTATGTAGGTAAATGGGTACCCGATGGGTTTCGGGCCGGGTTTGGGGCGGAGTTTCTTAATCGGGTTCGGATCCGGGATTACCTAAATCCGACCCAAATCCGACCTGATGCCATCCCTAAATTTAAATAGGATGATTTTTTAAATTTCATGTTTATCTTTTATTTCTTTAGTGTTTATCTCTTTTTATTTGTAGCATATGAATCATTTTAGTTAAACGAATTATTCATTTGATTATCAATATTTGTTACGTGAAGAAAAAAAGAAAACTCAGAGGCTTTTTTGTGTGTTCTTGTTATTTCATATTATCGATTTGTTTGGCCACGTTCTTTATATAATAGTGAAACGCCGTGAAAATGGTGGAAACAAATTTTCATGGGTTTTAAACATGCCTGAAGTTCAATTTAAGCTCTAAGCGACAGTCAAGTCGTCAATAAATCGATGCTTGGTATTGACTTGATTAATAAGCTTTAAGTTCAATTGGTTTTATAACCTTAAGTTAATTATTTTGCTTTTTTCTAAGTCATCTATATTTGAGAGTAATATTTTAGGCCACACAAATTTCTAATTATCATCAAACGACCAAAATGAAACGACCAAAATGAATCTTTTCAAGGCAACCGAAAAAGATACTGAAAGGTCTTTGATGTCGAACGAGGGGTATATAAAATAGTTATTAAATTTTAGCAGAAAACACTATTAAATACGATACAATTTTACACAAGATATTTATTTATTTATAGAATGGATATACTTAAACCTTGCTACAACACTTATAGGCAGTGTACCTAATCGTAAAGTAGTGTAGTTTTTAGTAAGTCCGGTTCGTTCCACAGGGAAATCTTTAAACAAAGCTCAACGCTATATTAGTTTACTTTTATAAAAATACAAATATATATATAAGTAATATTATTATTATAAAGGGGGGTTTTTACCGTTTAATGACCGGTTTGTCGATTTTAAAACTTTAGTCGCAGTTAAAACCTAATGTAAAATATAAATTCAAGACTAAAATTAAAGCGTAAAGTAAATAACGATAATGAAATTGCGAATAATAAAAATGCGATAAAATAAAATTGCGATAATTAAAAAGTACGATAATTAAAAGTGCGATAAAATAAAATAACAATAAATAAAAGTGCGATAATTAGAAGTGCAATTAAATATAAAATAAAGGAAATTAAATATGAAATAAAAGAATTATGCTTATTTAAACTTCCGTAATCATGATGTTTGACGTGTTGATTTTAGTTTTATGCCCATGGGTTAATTGTCCTTTGTCCTGGATTATTCAATATGTCCGTCTGGTTTTTGTCCATAACAGTCCATCAGTCATAAATATAAATTGCAAGTGTCCTTGTCAAATTATTATTATACCCGAAGTTAAATATTCCAACTAATTGGGGATTCGAATTGTAACAAGGTTTTAATACTTTGTTTAATGAATACACCAGGTTATCGACTGCGTGTAAACCAAGGTTTTACTACTTTGTTAACAATTACACCAATTACCCTTGAATGTAATTTCACCCCTGTTTTAATTATTCTAGTGGCTATTAATCCATTCCCGTGTCCGGTTAAATGAACGATTATTCGTACATATAAATACCCCGCCCATCGTGTCCGATCGAGTGTATATGGTAATTTATAGGGACGCCCAATTGTAAATCTTTATATTAACATTAACAAACTTTCATTTAGTTAAACAAATATAAAGCCCATTAATAGCCCATAGTCTAGTTTCCACAAGTGTCGTTCTTTTGTCCAAACCCCAATTATGGTACAAAGCCCAATTACCCAATTTTAGTAATTAGCCCAACATCATGATTACTTCGTTTTAAATAAGCATAATAATAACTTAGCTACGAGACATTAATGTAAAAAGGTTGAACATAACTTACAATGATTGAAAATAGCGTAGCGTTACACGGACAGAATTTCGACTTACACCCTTACAACATTCGCTAACATACCCTTATTATTAGAATTATAATTAAAATTAAAATATAAATTATAAATATAAATATATTTACGTATGAAGAGGAAGAGAAAAAAGATGATTAAAACTCGGCACAAAACTGGCTTTATATAGGACCTGACCAGCAATCTCACTCCATGCGACTCGCATGGATTTGTGCCTTTGGCCATGCGAGTCGCATGGCCACCCTGGATCCAGCCAAATTGGTTTGTTTTCTTCTTGCCGACGTAATATAATAATAATATATAAAATAATATATAATTATATATAATTATATATATATTATATTATATTCTTGTGCATAGTAGACTAGATATTTTTGGTCCGTTGCGTCGGGCGTTTCTTCTTGACTTAGGTCCCGGTTCCGGATTTTCGGACGTCTTCGCGTATTATTTTATATCGTGTATTTTGCGTCTTGTAACTTGTACTCTTGTCATTTTGAGACGTTCCTCATCAATATTTGGAACCTTTTTAGTTGTATCTTGTACTTTTTAGCTCTTTGGACCTTTTTGTCTTCAATTTGTCGAATCTGCCTTTTGTCTTCACTTTTTAATATTTAAACGAATATTGCTTGTAAATCGAACAATACCAACTAAAATCTTGTCTTTCTTGGGGAATAATGCTATGAAATATATGTTCGTTTTTAGCATTATCAAATATTCCCACACTTGAGCGTTGCTTGTCCTCAAGCAATATTGTCTTGAAATACTAGAATCACTTCTTTATTCTTCACACTTTGTACATCAGTGATTTCAATACGGCGGTATGAACAATGGTAGTAACGATGTGGTTTACAGTCCCACATGACTATAAAAATTTAGATCCATTAAGGAAATTGGATCTTTATGAAAACATTTGATCTTTTGAAAATTAAATCTAGTTTTTACCCTAGATAAGTTTTCCGGAATAACCCTTTACCGGTGTTTGCAAAATATTTTTGTGGGTTTGGTGGGTTTCAGATTTGAAAATTTTAGCTCAAAACTTGCGGTTTTGTGTCACCCACTTGCTAACCTTGTATTTGGAAAGCAACACGTTCAGTTTACTTGTTCCGTATATTACCTTTCGGCAAACTACCGTCCGGTTGTAAAGGAAAGCGTTGAACAAGCAACTGTTAAGGCAATGTCCCGTGACATGCTTTTGATTATGGTCTATAACGTGTCGGACGCAATTACTATCCTTGGTAGGAGCAATAGTAAAGCTCACCCTTATAATTTTTCGGTCTGGCACAAGGTCCTGTCTTTGACCACTATGCAACCACCGTTCTTACGGTTGACACCCGATTTAGTTCAGGTGACCTAATGAATTCCAGGTGAATTCCTAGGATTTTACGTTCAATGGTAATGAACGCATTGAAAATAGGGTTTTCAGAAAACAAATCGGTTTATAATTTTGATCAAAATATTTTCTCGTTTAAGCTCGAGTTTAGATATCATTGAATTCCATGAGTTTGAATTCTCAATCTTTAAGGTCAATCTCTAGGATTGAGTAATATCAGTCTTAAAAGCTGATTTTTAATCTTTAAGGAGATTATCCTTTCTGGGGATCTGATTCATTAGTCTTATCAAGCTAATTTGCATGGTGCCCCCCCATTGTACGAGATAAATCCTTCTCATGGTTAGGATAAATCTGACCACTTGGCGACCCTGTTTAATGCTGAGGTCCGTGGATTTCCTGCTGATTTTAGTGATGACTTTTCTAGATTTTTTTTTGTCAACCTACAGCTGGTCTGAACGACAACTTCATGACCTAAATCAAGAAGCGCGTGTCTTTTTCGGAAGACTTTACTTCCTTTTAATGATGGAATTGATTCATCGTGTAGATCCATCTCTTCTTTTCTTTCATCGAGTAAAACAGTTTAGTTTAGTCCAAAGCAAAAGTATTTTCAGTTATTTGTTACAGATATATGTGACATATGTTTAAAATAACTTGGTAAATTTTCCCACACTTGGCTTTTGTTTTCCTTTTTATCGTCCTCTATTCCATTTTAAATGAATTTTAACATTTTAGTTTGTTTCTCAATTTATGTCCTTTCCGAGGTAACAATAATTTCGGTGTTAAAACCTAGTTTTATTGTTCATAAATATGTATAAACATGATTTTGAATTCATTTAATTGAAAATTTTGAAAAATTTTACTAGAATTGGGTAGTCAGTATATAAGACTAGGGCTGTTCTTTTTTATCAGAGAGCACTAGATTCTAATACAACTACTGATTTACTAGTATTTTTAATGGTAACCAAGTGTTTAATATAAAAATTTTAAAATCCGAAAGAATTTAACCCCTTCCCACACTTAAGATCTTGCAATGCCCTCATTTGCAAGAAATCAGTAACAATTTAAATTATTGAGGGTGATTTGTGTGAAAATGATTAAATTTTTACCAAAGTTTCCAAATATATTGGCGTTTGTTTGCTGAATGATAAATGGTGCACGTCATTTGTTCATTCCGTCTTGTTGTTATTTCACATACATTTTTCATCATTGTCGTCAAAATTACTTGCTTTTGCTGAACTTAATGCCAGTCTTTCAAAACGCGTTGTTTTACCCTGTTTTGTGCATAAAAGAGAATACATACAATACAAATATAATCATACATGCAATTTGAAATGGAACTTTGGCATCCCACTTTCAAACTATAAGAAAAATATTAGTACACAATAATAATAAGAATATCAAACATTACATAAACGTAATAAAAATGTTAAGTGTTTAAAATAATAAAAATATAAATTACCAACTTATCTCTACTGATCAGGAGGTGGGTTAGGAGGAAAATTAGGATATGGATCCCAATTCATGTTCGCGTCCGGGTTCCATGGCTGATTATAGGTGAACTGGTATGCTGCGTCATAATCATATGAATCATAGGGTGGTCTCATTTCTGGCTGATGTGCGGGATAGTATGCGGGTCGGGTCGGATAATACATCTCGCCAGGCTGCAACTGGCTTATAATTTGGCGCTGATGATAATCCCATCGGCCATGCTCTCGTTGCCGGGAATGCTCGTAGTCATTCCGACGTTGCCATGCCTCGTACTGCATATGCCTATCATAGTTCGTCATGTATTCATCCTCCATACGAACGCCTAAATCAAGAGCAGTCTCCCGAACAACTCCTATAATGTTGTTCGCCTCTTCCATTTCATCATCCGAACCTCTTTCTACCTGTCGCTGAGGTCCCTCATATCGATATACCCGACCACGTCTCATCAATAATACCCTTGCACCGTGATAAAGGTTTGAACTTATAGTTTCACCTCCGTCCTCTATTTCGTTCATTGGACCCCCTTGGTGCTTATCTACACCTAAATACTCTCCAATGAGAGTAATGAAAATACCACCACCTATAATACTCCCCGATTTCATCCCCGAAACTACATTAGCGAGATAATAACTAACACAATAGGGAATGTTAACGAAACTCCTCGGGTCTCTAATACACTTGAGGTAGAACAAATCGTTTACGGTCAATTTCTCCTTATTTCTTCCCCTTTGTGTAATTGTGTTTGCTAAGAATCTATGAATCACCCGGAGTTCAGCTCTGTCTATATCTAAGTATGTATGATTTCCACTGGCGTGAAATTCATTAAAGTGGGACATACGCCTCCAGATGGCGTTAATATCAAATTCCCTATCTACCCTTTCTCCTTGGGCAATCAGGCTATTACAGTCGGGGCTCAAAAGTTCAGCAGGGGTGTAAATCTGTAAGGCCCTGGCTAAATCTATCATGGACATTCTGTACATTCGTCCACCTAACAGAAATCTAATAAAGCTTCTATCATCTATCCTTCTAACATCACTGTTTAACTTAATAGTACTAAGTAATTCTATACACCATTCCCTATATATGGTTCTACGAATGGAAAATAGGCGCATCCAATCGTTAAACTGAGAATTACCATACCTTTGCACCAATAATTCCCGAATCGGTTCGGCAAGGTCAACTGTTTCCAAAGGTACCCAGTCAATTGCCCTTGGCATTTCAACAACCTTAAAGTAGAGAATGTGCATGTTCTTTTGATAATCTGGATACTCTATCCAACATCGATCAAATCTCAGATTTGGGTGTAACTGATCTTCATTAATGTCTAAGCTCAGAATCCTTTGATGTGGAGCGAATTGACGAAACTGATTCATGAATAATTGATCTTGATCGTGATATGAAATATGTTGCTCCTCCTGTTCTTCTTCTTCTTGTTGCATATGTTGTTCTTGTTCATGAAACATTTCCGGTTCGGGCTCTGGTTGCCTGGATGATGATGCTCCTGAACCTCCAGTATCGGCTCTCTGTAAAACACATTAAACACAAAAATTGTGCATCCAAATATGCATTAGTGTTAGCAAAATAATAACTTGAAACAATTATGATGACATGTTCAATTCATAACACATTTTATACACATTTTTTTAATAATAACAATTCTACACTTTTACATACGAAAATGTGTACAATGTTTTATCACATTTAAACTCTTAAACATGTCAACAATAATCATTATGGCAATTAAACACTTGTTACATGGCATTCAAATCAAACTAGTGCTCATTTTCATATTTTTGTCAAGTCTACACTTTGTCAAATAAGCATATACGAAAAATGTACATCAGGTTCATAAGCATTTATCTCAAATAACATGCCAAAATAATCACTACTAGCAATGAAACAAGTTTCAAATGGCCTTTATATCAATTTATCCAAGTTCATGAATTTTTGGATTTAAAAAGTCCACTTTAATTCTTAAAAACATGTTTAGGCTCAAAGTTTGGATCAATTAACTACCTAAACATGTTACACTACTTAATTTAGTAACAATTCATGACAAAAATCGGCCATAACCTGTTTATATCAAAAAGCCCCAAATTGCTTAAGAACACAAACCCTAGATTCTTAAAAATTTGAAGTTTTTAGCTTCAATTCATGTTAAATAGCTTCTATCTAGGATATACATGCATAATATAACAACAATTTAGCTCTAATTACACCTAAATTTAACAAAATCAAAATATAAATTTTCTAGCTCAAGAACACAAAAATTCGAATTTAAAGAGATTAGGGGTGAAATCTTTACCTTTCTCCTGAAGGGGTTGAGACTACTGAATCTAGGCATGATTGTTGTGAAGTTTTGCAAGAAATTTGGTGAAAAATGATGAATTTTTGAGAGTGTTTTGGAGAGTTTTCGTGTTTGTGTATGTGTGTTATTGTGAGAAACAGAGCAGATTTGCTGGATAAATGATCCTGACCAGTTTTCTTTAGCCATGCGAGTCGCATGATTTTGTGCCTATCCCCATGCGACTCGCATGGGGTGTAATTTCTGGTATTTTTTTTTTTTTTTTTTTTTTTTATAAAAACCTTATACTTTTAAAACTTAGAATTAATAAAATTTTTAAAATTTTGTTTCTTTTTAGGACGAGGTCGTTTCGGGACGATGCCCTAGTCCGTCCTTCGACAAAATTTTAAAATTTTGTCATTTTCAAGCGATTGTTTTAAAAGCTTAGATTTTTGGATTTTTTTAATTTTTTTGGCATACTTTAAATCAAAAAGATTAAAAATAATGATAATAAAAGTTCTCGTCCCTCCCTCGGGTAAAGCAATTTCGGTTCAAAGACCTAGTCTTCAACTTACGACGAATTTTAAAAATCATATTCTTAACTTAATGAGATAAAGTAAATTTTTGTTTTTAAATTCACACAACTTAAATATAAAATTCAAAATTAATATTAAAAATTCACACCAAACTTAAAATTTGAAATGCATAAAATTAAAAATTCATATTTTTTAAAAATTCACACCAGACTTAATTTAAAAATTCATATTATAAATTCACACCAAACTTATATTAATTTTTCAAATATTTACAATTTTAAATATATTGTTTTTACAAAGTTTACAATATTAATTTAAGATTTATATTAATTTTAAAAACATGGTAAAAATAAAATTAAAAATCTTTTTGTCTTTTTTTTTATCCCACTTTAATCAATCAAATATTATCAAAAATATGCGCCCCTCTTTTCGGTAAAGTAATTTCGGTTCCAAGACCTAATTTAACTCATGACGAATTTTTGAAATATTTTGGGTTGATTGATTAAAGATATTTATACCTTAAGAATAAACGTTAAATTTCGCAGTGATGTAATAAATTTTTTGAATGATATCAATAATTTCGGTCGCCAAACCTAATTTTATTCAATACCAATTTAATACTTTTTAGCGAACAAATTAGCGTTTATTATCAAAAGGTTAAAAATAAAAATAAAAATAAAAACTGTACAGACATACCTGTGAAATAGATTTCTTAGTTATATGATCTATTATATTCATAAGATAGTCGGTTTAATTGATTTTCCATGGCTGCATAGGCGTAACCTCGAGCATTCATTGTCTTTTCTTCTAAACATATGAACGGTCCGTCTCTGCATAAAGTAACAAATTCGGTATTTGAATAGGTTTGATTATTTGAACATTTACCTCCATGTGACCATTTTCCGCATTTGTGACATCTTTCTAGGTGTCGTGCTCTTCTCTTCGCTGCGGATTTTGATTTTCCTTTACCAAATTGTAACTTATTATCTTCGCATCTGGATCCTTTTCTAACTCCGTCCATTCTTTCTCTGATTACTGATACTAGTTCGCTCGAGAGTATATCATAATTACGTTTAGTGATCAAAGCGTGTAGCATTAGACCATGGTTTAGTTCACAGGCAGTCTTCATTTTGTAAAAACCTAAAAAAAATAAAAATTCAGAATGGGGGGAGAAGACTAGTTCTTTAGGGTCTGCTAGGGAAAGACCATACGTGTTCCATTTTCGAGAACTACACGAAAACAGACAATCTAACTCTAACAGAAATACATATTATCCTCTAAAGACTTGATTCTCCCCACACTTAGTTAGCTGTGGTGTCGAAATTGTGATTAACTTCATTGTCGACTTCCATCGGACCATGTATGTAATGTTTAACTCTGTGACCATTAACTTTAAATTCAATCCCATTTGAATTTATCAATTCTATCGTTCCGTATGGGAAACTCTTTTGACTATGAATGGTCCAGACCATCTTGATTTCAATTTTCCAGGAAATAGCTTGAATCGTGAATTGAAAAGAAGAACTCTGTCTCCTTCTTTAAATTCTTTTGAACTTCTGATTCTTTTATCATGCCATTTCTTCGTTCTTTCTTTATAGATTAACGAATTTTCGTATGCTTCATGTCTTAATTCTTCTAATTCGTTTAGTTGACTTAATCGTAGACGTCCGGCTTCATGTAAATCAAGATTACATGTCTTCAAAGCCCAAAATGCTTTGTGTTCAATTTCTACTGGAAGATGACATGCTTTTCCATAAACAAGTCTAAAAGGTGTGGTTCCAATTGGAGTTTTGTAGGCTGTTCTAAAAGCCCAGAGTGCATCCTCCAATTTAATGGACCATTCCTTCGGATTTGATCCTACGGTCTTCTCTAGAATACGTTTTAAAGCTCGGTTTGTATTTTCAACTTGTCCACTTGTTTGTGGATGATATGCGGTGGAGATTTTATGAGTTACTCCATATCTTTTAAGAACTTTCTCAAGTTGATTATTACAGAAATGAGTACCCCGATCACTTATTAAAGCTTTCGGTGTTCCAAACCTTGCAAAAAGACGTTTTAAAAAGTTGACTACAACTCGTGCATCGTTAGTTGTGAGAGCTTGTGCTTCCGCCCATTTAGATACATAATCAATGGCTACGAGTATATATAGATTATTATGAGATTTTGGAAATGGACCCATAAAGTCAATACCCCAAATGTCAAATACTTCACATACTTGGATGACATTTTGTGGCATTTCATCACGTTGACTTATTTTTCCGGCCCTTTGACATGCATCACAGGATTTGCAAAGAAGGTGTGCGTCTTTGTAAATTGTAGGCCAATAGAATCCAGCTTCATAAACTTTTCTTGCTGTTAGTTGAGGCCCATAATGCCCTCCTGTTGGTCCTGTGTGACAATGGTTTAAAATTTTACTAGCTTCATTTCCAAATACACATCGGCGTATTATTCCATCGGGACAACTTTTAAACAGATGTGGATCTTCCCAGAAATAGTGTTTTATATCACTGAAGAATTTCTTTCGTCTTTGGTACGATAATCCTTTTTCAAGGAATCCACAAACTAAGTAGTTTGCATAGTCTGCAAACCATGGGATTTCTTTATAATCTATCTTCAATAGATATTCATCAGGAAAGTTGTCTTGTATGGCCGATTCATTTAGAACTTCTAATTCGGGATTTTCAAGACGAGAAAGATGATCAGCGGCGTGATTTTCTGCTCCCTTTTTATCTCGGATTTCAATATCAAACTCTTGTAAGAGTAAGATCCAACGGATTAATCTTGGTTTAGCATCTTGTTTTGAAAATAGGTATCTAAGAGCAGAATGGTCGGTATAGACCACCGTTTTTGCTAGAACGAGATATGATCGAAATTTGTCAAAAGCAAAGACAATAGCAAGGAGTTCTTTTTCAGTAGTTGTATAGTTTGTTTGTGCTCCTTGTAACGTCTTGCTAGCATAATATATAGGTTGAAATCGTTTTTCAATCCTTTGTCCTAAAACGGCTCCCATTGCAAAATCACTTGCATCGCACATTAGTTCAAATGGTAGATTCCAATTTGGTGTTATCATGATCGGTGCATTAGTGAGTTTTTCTTTAAGAATATTAAAAGATTTGATACACTCATCTGAAAAGATGAATGTCGCATCCTTTTCTAGGAGTTTATTCATAGGAGTGGCAATTTTTGAAAAATCTTTTATGAAACGTCGGTAAAAACCGGCATGCCCTAGAAAACTCCTAACTCCTCTAACATTTGTGGGATGTGGAAGTTTAGCAATTACATCTACTTTAGCTCTATCCACTTCAATTCCTTCTTTTGAAATTTTATGTCCAAGAACGATGCCTTCTTTAACCATGAAATGGCATTTTTCCCAATTAAGTACTAGATTTGATTTTTCGCATCTAATTAGCATTCGTTCCAGATTAACTAGACATGATTTAAATGTATCACCGAAGACTGAAAAGTCATCCATGAATACTTCCATGCATTCTTCTATCATGTCGTGAAAAATCGCCATCATACACCTTTGAAAGGTTGCAGGGGCGTTGCAAAGTCCAAATGGCATTCTTTTGTAAGCAAAAGTACCATAAGGGCACGTGAATGTGGTTTTTTCTTGATCTTCGGGTGCTATTGGAATTTGAAAATATCCGGAAAATCCATCTAGAAAACAATAGTAACTATTTCCGGCTAATCTTTCCAACATTTGATCAATGAAAGGTAAGGGAAAGTGATCTTTTCTGGTGGCGTCATTTAATTTTCTATAATCAATACATACACTCCATCCTGTTACAGTCCTAGTAGGAATAAGCTCATTTTTCTCATTTGTGATGACAGTCATGCCACCCTTCTTAGGTACGCATTGAACTGGGCTTACCCATGGACTATCAGAAATTGGATATATCAAACCTGCATCTAGCAGTTTAATAATATCTTTCTTAACTACATCTTGCATATTAGGATTTAGTCTTCGTTGGCGTTGCACATACATTTTATGACCTTCTTCCATAAGGATTTTATGTGTGCAATACGAAGGACTTATTCCTTTAATATCATGAATCTTCCATGCAATGGCTGGTTTATGAGCTTTCAACACAGAAATGAGTTGTGATTTCTCATTTTCAGTAAGAGAAGACGATATTATTACAGGTAATTCAGATTCACCATGTAAATAAGCGTATTCCAAATGGTTTGGAAGTGGCTTTAACTCTAATTTCGGAGGTTCTTCTATCGATGATTTATATCGATATCTGTCTTCTTCTTTTAGCATTTGAATTTCTTCTGTTGTTGGTTCATATCCATTAGCTATAAGTGTAGCTAACATTTCAGCTTCATCAATTGGTTCATTACCTTCTCCTAAAGAACATTCTCCTGTTCCTTGTAATTCTGGAAATTCTTCTAATAATTCTGCATGAGCATCTATAGTTTGAATATAATAACATGTATCATCTGCAGATTGTGGTTGTTGCATGGCTCTATCCACTGAAAAGGTAACACTCTCATCCTCTATACTTAGGGTCAGTTTCTTACCGAACACGTCTATCATTGCTTTAGCCGTGTTTAAGAATGGTCTTCCTAATATGAGAGGAACTTGAGAATCTTCTTCCATGTCCAAAACAACAAAATCTATTGGAAATACTAAAGTACCAACTTTAACTAGCATGTTCTCCATTATCCCTCTAGGATATTTTATTGATCTATCGGCTAGTTGTATGCTTATTCTGGTTGGTTTTAATTCTCCAAGGTCTAGTTTAGCGTATAGTGAATACGGCATTAGATTTATACTAGCACCTAAGTCTGCCAATGCTTCTATTGAACTAAGACTACCCAGAAAACATGGAATTGTGAAACTTCCTGGATCAGATAGTTTTTCTGGTATCTTATTCAACAGCACTGCTGAACAATTAGCATTCATAGTAACAGCCGAGAGTTCTTCCATTTTCTTTCTATTCGTGATTAGATCTTTCAAGAATTTAGCATATCTAGGCATTCCTGAAATCACATCAATGAAAGGAAGATTTACATTTATCTGTTTAAACATATCCAAGAATTTGGATTGCTCGGCTTCAAGTTTTTCTTTTTTCATTTTACTCGGGTAAGGAAGTGGTGGTTGGTATGGTTTAACATAAGGTTTATCCTTAAATGTGTTATCTTCATTAACCTTTTCAACTACCGGTTCTTTTTCCTTATCCTGATCAGGTTGTGGTTCTTGTGGAGTAGGAATAGTTTCATCAGAAGTTACAGGTATTTCAGGTGATTTAAGTGTTGTACCACTTCTTGTGGTAATGGCTTTAGCTGTTTCATTCCGGGGGTTAGCATTTGTATCGCTAGGTAGACTTCCCGGTTTTCTTTCACCTATTAACCTTGCTAGGTTACTCACTTCTTGTTCCAGATTTTGAATAGAAGCTTGTTGATTTCTAAATGCTTGAGCATTTTGTTCATTGGTTTGTTTCTGAGATGTGAAAAACTGCGTTTGAGTTTCAACTAGCTTCGTCATCATATCTTCTAAATTCGGCTTTTTATCATCGGTTTGTTGCGGTGGTTTGTTTTGAAAATTTGGTCTTTGCTGATTGTAAGTATTATTGGATACTTGTTGATTGCTAGGACCTTGTTGGTTGTTGTATGGAATATTTCGGTTATAATTCTGGTTTTGATTGTAAATCGGTCTTGGCGGTTGATAATTATTCTGATAATTATTTCCAGGCCTTTGGTTTATGTATGAAATATTCTCTCTTTGTTCCATTGTTAATTCAATACTGAGACAATCTTTTGTCAAATGTGGTCCTCCACACTGCTCACAACTAATTCGTATAGAGTGAATATCCTTAGTCATCTTTTCCATTCGTCTCTCGAAAGCATCTATCTTTGCGGAAATGGAATCTAAGTCATGGCTAGAATCGGCTCTAGCTGCTTTAGATGATCTAATGATATCTTTTTCTTGGTGCCACTCATGCGAGTGGGAAGCAGTATTATCAATAATTTTGTAAGCATCAGTTTCGGTTTTCTTCATAATAGAACCACCAGCTGCTATATCTATGTCTTTTCTTGTAGTGATGTCGCATCCTCGGTAAAATATTTGTACTATTTGACAGGTGTCTAAACCATGTTGCGGACATCCTCTTAATAACTTTCCATATCTTGTCCACGCCTCATATAGAGTTTCATTTGGCTTCTGTGTGAACGTAACAATTTCTGCTTGAAGTCTTACTGCTTTAGATGCAGGAAAAAATTGTTTAAGAAATTTGTCAATTAAAACGTCCCATGTATCAATCGCTCCTTCATGTAACGATTCCAACCAATCTTTGGCTTCTCCCTTTAAAGTCCAGGGAAATAACATGAGATATATCTGTTCATCCTCCACTTCTCAGATTTTAAATAGTGTGCAGATCCTATTAAAGGTACGTAGATGTTCATTTGGATCTTCCTTCGGCGCACCACTAAATTGGCATTGATTAGTCACCATGTGTAGAATTTGTCCTTTGATTTCATAATCTGGCGCATTAATGTCTGGATGAGTAATTGCATGACCTTGGCCAGTGCGTTTAGCTCTCATTCGGTCTTCCATACTTAAAGGTTCCAGATTCTCCATAATTGAATTTGTTGAATCGGTATCACTAGATGATTCTGATTTAATGGTTCGTTCCTCAACAATCTCTGTTTGAATGATTGGTGGTTCCGGAGGAAAGTTTAATGGTTCAGGATCTATGAACCGTTCCTGAATATTCTCTGGATTCTCAATTGTGAGGTTGGGTTCAAAAAATGGATTATCGGAAATTTGAACTGAAGTACTTGGTCGACTGGATGACGATTCTAAAGAAAAATCAACGGCGGTTATATTTGTTAAACGATGTCTTGATCTAGTTACAGGTGGTGAACGTACAAAAGGTGATGAACGTCTTGCTCGGTGCATTCACTGAATATCCTATTAGTTTTTAAAAGGAAAGAAAAATTATAATAAGTTATCCAATCAATAGACTTTTCTGATTTTGCCCACGTTTCGAATAGCCAAAAGATGCAGCAGAGGGGCAGGATTCGTTTGGTCTCAATATAATTGAGGACTGTTTGGCTCCAATAACCCGGTCCACGTACAAATCCAACTATTACTACGAACCAGAAAATTTTGATGTCTATCAATTTAACCACTTAAAATAAATTTTCGTAATTTTGAGAAATTTAGATAAGAAGTAGAAAAAATTCTAAGTCCTAAAAACTAGAATGGCGAGAAATAAGAGAGAAAAAGAGTTCGTCGAAAAAGGTCGAAAAAGAAAAAATGGTTGAAAAATAAAAGGTGACGGAAAAATAAAAGAAACTTTATAAAAACTTAAAAATACTTGACTAACCTAACCTTATTACTACAACTAACTTAAAATTATAATCGCAAATTGAAATTACTAATTGGAATGATAATTGGTACATAGTAAAAGGTCTAAAAATATTAAAGCTTACAAGAAAAACTAAATCCCAAATTGAAATAACTTAAAAAGAAACTAAAACTTAAAAAGGCGTCGCAAAATTCTAAAGCACCTAAATCTTAGTCTAAAGAAAAAGCACTTAAGGAATTCTATGGCAAAGCCTAAAAATCTAGGAGTAAAAATAACTATAGCAAAAACTAAGTTTAAAATTAATAATGAGCTAAAAATACAAATATTACGCTACAACGATTAAAAAGGGACAAAATATAAAAGTTATAAAAAATTATAAAAAGTATAATTTTTATAAAAATATTATTTTTATATTTTATAATAAAAGTATTAAGTTTATAATAAATAAAACTAGTTTAAATGTAATATGAATAAAATAAACTAAAAACTTAATAATAATAATAATAATAATATTAGGGTTTATATTAGGGTTTAATAATAATAATTAAATAATAACCGTAATAAATGCGTTTTTAGGGTTTGGTTGTGGTCTTGTCAGACCCCTCATGCGAGTCGCATGATTTAAGGGGGTGGGTCATGCGAGTCGCATGGACACCCTGAACTGGTTCAATTGGACTGGTTCAAATGACAGGTCACGTAATATTTATTATTTATTTATATTTTTCTGTTTTATATTTAAAAGATAAATATATATATAATTAAAATAAAACTTAATTTTAAAAACTAAAAATATACTTAAAATACTTTACAATTTTGTAAAAATAAAAGAAAAACTTAAAAATATACTTAAAATATTTTTTTTTTTTCTCGATTTTAAAAGCTTTTTTTTTTTTTTTAATTTTTTAATTTTTAAACAAAAATATAAATTTTACAAAAACTAATTATAACTTAAAAATTAAAAATATGGCGTTTCGCTTCGGTGTTCCCCGGCAGCGGCGCCAAAAATACTTGATGTCGAACGAGGGGTATATAAAATAGTTATTAAATTTTAGCAGAAAACACTATTAAATACGATACAATTTTACACAAGATATTTATTTATTTATAGAATGGATATACTTAAACCTTGCTACAACACTTATAGGCAGTGTACCTAATCGTAAAGTAGTGTAGTTTTTAGTAAGTCCGGTTCGTTCCACAGGGAAATCTTTAAACAAAGCTCAACGCTATATTAGTTTACTTTTATAAAAATACAAATATATATATAAGTAATATTATTATTATAAAGGGGGGTTTTTACCGTTTAATGACCGGTTTGTCGATTTTAAAACTTTAGTCACAGTTAAAACCTAATGTAAAATATAAATTCAAGACTAAAATTAAAGCGTAAAGTAAATAACGATAATGAAATTGCGAATAATAAAAATGCGATAAAATAAAATTGCGATAATTAAAAAGTACGATAATTAAAAGTGCGATAAAATAAAATAACAATAAATAAAAGTGCGATAATTAGAAGTGCAATTAAATATAAAATAAAGGAAATTAAATATGAAATAAAAGAATTATGCTTATTTAAACTTCCGTAATCATGATGTTTGACGTGTTGATTTTAGTTTTATGCCCATGGGTTAATTGTCCTTTGTCCTGGATTATTCAATATGTCCGTCTGGTTTTTGTCCATAACAGTCCATCAGTCATAAATATAAATTGCAAGTGTCCTTGTCAAATTATTATTATACCCGAAGTTAAATATTCCAACTAATTGGGGATTCGAATTGTAACAAGGTTTTAATACTTTGTTTAATGAATACACCAGGTTATCGACTGCGTGTAAACCAAGGTTTTACTACTTTGTTAACAATTACACCAATTACCCTTGAATGTAATTTCACCCCTGTTTTAATTATTCTAGTGGCTATTAATCCATTCCCGTGTCCGGTTAAATGAACGATTATTCGTACATATAAATACCCCGCCCATCGTGTCCGATCGAGTGTATATGGTAATTTATAGGGACGCCCAATTGTAAATCTTTATATTAACATTAACAAACTTTCATTTAGTTAAACAAATATAAAGCCCATTAATAGCCCATAGTCTAGTTTCCACAAGTGTCGTTCTTTTGTCCAAACCCCAATTATGGTACAAAGCCCAATTACCCAATTTTAGTAATTAGCCCAACATCATGATTACTTCGTTTTAAATAAGCATAATAATAACTTAGCTACGAGACATTAATGTAAAAAGGTTGAACATAACTTACAATGATTAAAAATAGCGTAGCGTTACACGGACAGAATTTCGACTTACACCCTTACAACATTCGCTAACATACCCTTATTATTAGAATTATAATTAAAATTAAAATATAAATTATAAATATAAATATATTTACGTATGAAGAGGAAGAGAAAAAAGATGATTAAAACTCGGCACAAAACTGGCTTTATATAGGACCTGACCAGCAATCTCACTCCATGCGACTCGCATGGATTTGTGCCTTTGGCCATGCGAGTCGCATGGCCACCCTGGATCCAGCCAAATTGATTTGTTTTCTTCTTGCCGACGTAATATAATAATAATATATAAAATAATATATAATTATATATAATTATATATATATTATATTATATTCTTGTGCATAGTAGACTAGATATTTTTGGTCCGTTGCGTCGGGCGTTTCTTCTTGACTTAGGTCCCGGTTCCGGATTTTCGGACGTCTTCGCGTATTATTTTATATCGTGTATTTTGCGTCTTGTAACTTGTACTCTTGTCATTTTGAGACGTTCCTCATCAATATTTTGAACCTTTTTAGTTGTATCTTGTACTTTTTAGCTCTTTGGACCTTTTTGTCTTCAATTTGTCGAATCTGCCTTTTGTCTTCACTTTTTAATATTTAAACGAATATTGCTTGTAAATCGAACAATACCAACTAAAATCTTGTCTTTCTTGGGGAATAATGCTATGAAATATATGTTCGTTTTTAGCATTATCAGTCTTCCACAGAAAGACCAGTCCAAAGTCCACCTTATGGCTTTGGTGGTCCTCCCTCACCAAATTATAGCCCAAATACTACTCTAAAGTTACATGGGTCTCCTGAATACTATCCGACCCCGAGGAATAAAGACAAGAGGAAATGTCTTGAATAAACTGGGCCGTCAAAGAAAAGATCCCGATCTCCTTTCTACGATGAAGTTGATGCCAAGTACGAGCTCATGAATCTGCGAAAAACTACTGATGACCTAATTCGCCATATTGCAAGGATCGATTTTCAAATGAAGGAAAAAGACCTAGCGATCAAGAAGCTCATGGAGGAAAATGCTGAACTAAAGAAAGAGATAAAGTTGGTGAAGTATGAAGGTGATAGAAATACCCGATGGGGGAAGCAATCTCTCTCCTACCTAAGAGAAGATGTTGACCTTAGATTGAAGATGGAGGAAAACCGCGTGAATTATCAACTTTCTATAAGGGACAACAAGTACCATGTAATCAATAATGAAGTTTCTAACCTTTATGATAATCTCGAGTTCCTGCATGAGAAACAAAAGGCGAAGAATGAGAAAGTTGAGAAGTTTATGAAGAAGGTTGAGGACGAGAAGAAGGAATATGAATCTTAATATTCTTTAGTTATCTTTCTATTTTCCATCTATGTAAAGGCTATGCCTTAAAACTATTTCTATTTCCGAATCATATATTAAAAGGCTTATTTAATGCCTAGTTCCTTAATAAAATAAAGTGTTTTATTTATATCATGTGATATTAATACTTTATCTTATTCCTACTTGTAATTGCTCAAATTTGTTAACTTATCCGACTTATGTTCACTTTTATGTAGTGACATCATGGTTCGTTCAGCTGCACCTACCGTTAACAATGTTGTGTTAACTACTAAGCAATTCCAACAGTTACTCGCTGCCGCCCAAGGCAACGCCCAAGCTAACCATGCTAATCCACAACCGAAACCTTGTTCCTACAAGGATTTTTCAAACTGTCATCCTCCTGCATTTAAGGGGACTGAAGAAGCTGTCGAACTAGTCCGTTGGTTCGAGAAGATGGAATCTATTTTCTGTATTTACATCTGTGGTGATAACGATCGAGTAAAGTATGCCACTAGCTCTTTGGGTGGCAATGCTTTAATTTGGTGGACTGCTCATGCCAAGTCCGTAGGAATTTATAATGCTAATGCAATTCCATGGGATGAACTCAAAAGCATGATGGTCAACAAGTTCTGTCCTCGAAGTCAAGTTCAGAAACTTGAAGCTGAGTTCTGGGAACTCAAGGTCAAGGCTACTGACATTGAGAATTATACCAATCGTTATCTGGAGCTTTCTACTCTATGTACTGAAATGTTTCCTACTGAAGCTAGAAGAATTGAGCGGTATATTGAAGGTCTTCCCGAGGATGTTCAAGGGAATGTTATTGCTGCTGAGAAGGTTACTTTGGATGTTGTGATTCTCATGGCACAAAATCTCATGTTGGCCAAGAGAAGAAGGGCATCGACCAATAAGCAAGTTGAAACCAAGGGTAATGATGGTAAGAGGAAGTTTGAGCCATCTCAAGGTTCGGCTCAGAATGATAATAAGAAGCCTGCGGATGGTACAAGGTTGAATTATAAGGGTACTTATCCTTTCTGTATTCGTTGTGAGAGGCATCACCCGGGGAAGTGTACTGCGGTTTGTGCGTTGTGTAAGAAAGTGGTACACGTTGCTAAGACGTGTAAGACTCCTCCGAAGGATAAGGCTATTGTTCCGGCCAAAGCTCCTCCTACATGCTATACTTGTGGAGAGAAGGGACACATTAGTCCGAATTGTCCTAAGAAGAAAGATAATCTCGCTACTGGAGCTAATGCTACTGCTGCGAAGGGTCGTGCGTTTGTTATTACTGCTGCTAAAGCCCGAGATGAAGATGAAGTTATCACGGGTACGTATCTTGTCAATAATTTCTATGCAACTATTTTATTCGATACTGGTGCCGACAGAAGTTACGTGTCTAGTGATTTTTGTACCCTATTTGCTGAAAAACCTCAACCCTTAGAAACTAAAAGATTAGTAGAAGTAGCCAATGGAAAGGTCATGCAAGTCAATAAAATCTATAAAAACTGCAACCTAATCTTAGCCGATAAAGAATTTAAGATAGACCTTTTGCCGGTCAAACTCGGAAGTTTTGACGTCGTAGTTGGTATGGATTGGTTACGTCCATTACATGCTGCTATCATGTGTTACGATAAAACTATTAATGTTCCATTGGGGAATGGAGATACTCTCATCATCCAAGGTGAAAATAGTGGTTTCAATCTCAATATCATCTCCTATATCAAAACCCGCAAATACCTTATGAAAGGTTATCCAGCCATTCTAGCCCACGTTAAGCTGATCGAATCGGAAGAGAAGCGTATTGAAGATGTACCAGTGGTTAGAGACTATCCCGATGTGTTTCCCGAAGATCTTCCTGGTCTTCCACCTCCTCGACAAGTTGAATTTCAAATTGATTTAGCTCCCGGTGCTGCTCCTATTGCTAAAGCACCATACCGTTTAGCACCTTCCGAAATGAAGGAACTTTCCAACCAGCTCCAAGAACTATTGGATAAAGGTTTCATTCGTCCAAGCTCATCCCCATGGGGAGCTCCTATTCTATTTGTTAAAAAGAAGGATGGTACGTTAAGGATGTGCATTGATTACCGCGAACTTAACAAGCTTACTATCAAGAACCGTTATCCGTTGCCACGTATTGATGATCTATTCGACCAACTTCAAGGGTCAAGTGTTTATTCAAAGATTGATTTGAGGTTCGGATATCACCAACTTAGAGTCAAGGAATCTGATATTCCTAAGACTGCTTTTCGCACTCGTTATGGGCACTATGAATTCTGTGTCATGCCTTTTGGTTTGACCAATGCTCCTGCCATTTTCATGGATCTCATGAACCGTGTCTGCAAACCTCATCTCGATAAATTCGTCATTGTTTTCATTGATGACATTTTGATCTACTCCAAGAGTGAGAAGGAATATGAGCAACATCTACGCGTGATGCTTGAACTCTTACGAAAGGAACAACTCTACGCTAAGTTTTCTAAGTGCGAGTTTTGGCTCAAAACCGTACAATTCCTCGGACACGTTGTTGATAGTAATGGAATACATGTCGATCCAGCTAAGATTACCGCTATCCAGAACTGGGAGATACCAAAGACTGCGAAGCATATTCGTCAATTTTTAGGACTTGCTGGTTATTATCGGAGATTCATAAAGGATTTTTCCCTTCTTGCCAAACCTCTTACGAAGCTTACTCAAAAAGGGAAGAAGTTTGAGTGGTCCGAAGAACAGGAATCTGCTTTCAAGATTCTGAAAGAGAAGTTAACCACAGCCCCGATTCTATCTTTACCTGAAGGTACTAACGATTTTGTTGTTTACTGCGATGCCTCAAAGCAAGGCTTTGGTTGTGTTTTAATGCAACGTGAAAAGGTTATTGCCTACACATCTAGACAGTTGAAGAAACACGAGGAGAACTATACCACACACGACCTTGAGTTAGGTGTCGTGGTATTTGCATTAAAGATATGGAGACATTATCTATATGGTACCCAGTTTACGGTGTACACTGACCATAAAAGTCTTCGACACATCTTTAATCAAAAACAGCTGAATATGAGGCAAAGCTGATGGCTCGAGTTATTGAACGATTATGACTGTAAGATGGAATATCATCCTGGCAAGGCAAACGTAGTTGCTGATGCCCTTAGTCAAAAAGACGATGTTAAACTTGTTCGTGCCTTAAACCTGAAAATCAAATCAAATCTTATATCACGAATCTGCGAAGCTCAACTGGAAGTTATTAAACCAACACTTATCGAAGGTGAAGGACCTATCGGTTTCGAGAACCAACTCCAAGTGAAAGCTAATGGTACACGGTACTTTGGTAACAGAATTTGGGTACCTCGCTTCGGTAATCTCCGTGAACTAGTCTTGGATGAAGCGCATAAGACTAGGTATTCTATTCATCCGGGTTCCAGTAAGATGCACCACGATGTGAAGGAATTCTACTGGTGGCCTAATATGAAAGCCGACATTGCTACTTATGTTAGTAAGTGTCTCACTTATTTGAAAGTCAAGGCTGAACATCAAAAGCCTTCTGGTCTGTTGACACAACCCGATATTCCGCAGTGGAAGTAGGAATGTATCGCTATGGACTTTATTACTAAATTGCCCAAGACTTCTAGTGGCAATGATACTATATGGGTCATAGTAGATCGTCTTACTAAATCTACTCATTTCTTACCGATCAAGGAGACCGACAAGATGGAAAGATTGTCACAACTGTATATCAAAGAAATTGTCTCTCGTCATGGTGTTCCTATATCAATCATATCCGATCGCGACAGTAGATTCACTTCCAGATTCTGGAAATCCTTACAAACTGCTCTTGGAACTCAACTCGACATGAGTACTGCTTATCATCCGCAAACCGATGGTCAAAGTGAACGAACCATTCAAACATTGGAAGATATGCTTCGCGCTTGTGTTATCGACATGGGCAAAGGCTGGGATAGACATTTGCCTTTGGTTGAATTCTCTTACAATAATAGTTACCACTCAAGTATTAAGGTTGCACCTTTTGAGGCCTGATACGGACGAAAATGTAGATCCCCACTGTGCTGGGATGAATTAGAGGACAGACAGTTAACTGGTCCTGAAATCATACACGAGACAACCGAAAAGATAGTTCAGATTAAGAAACGAATAGATACTGCCCGCATCCGACAGAAGAGCTATGCTAATAAAGGTCGGAAAGATTTGGAATTCCAAGTTGGTGACAAAGTCATGTTGAAAGTATCCCCTTCGAAAGGCGTCGTTCTTTTTGGTAAACGAAGCAAACTAAGTCCGCGTTTTGTTGGACCCTTCAAGATTACTGAAAGGATCGGACCCGTGGCTTATCGATTAGAATTACCTGCTGAACTTAGCAGCGTACACGACGTATTTCATGTCTCGAATCTTAAAAAGTGTCTCGCTGATGACACTCTCGTTATTCCTTTAGATGACATTCGCATTGATGATAAAATGCACTTCATAGAGGAACCCGTAGAAGTCATGGACCGATCTGCTAAACGCTTAAAACAAAGCACCATACCTATTGTTAAGATCCGTTGGAATTCACGACGTGGCCCCGAGTATACCTGGGAACGTGAAGACCAAATGAAACAGAAATATCCCCATCCGAGAAGTCTTTATTAACATGACTTCGGGACGAAGTTTTTATTAACGGGGAGGTACTGTAACAACCCTCACTTTTCGACTTCTAAATTACTGAATTAACCCTAGGGTTATATATCCGACTATATGTATTAAGGGTTGTTATATACAATTAAATATTGGCCGAATAGTAATTTTTAGTCAACAATGTACGCTTAAATAAATAATATATTATTAATTTATATAATTTGACATAATTTAACTAAGTATATAAACTTTGTATCACTTTTATTATTTAGTTAATGTATTATATATTTAACTATATAATAAATCCAATTATATATAAATGTAATAATATTTATAAACTTACTAAAACTATAGTTTAATAATTAAAATGATAATTATTATTAAAAATACAAAATACCGAATTATTTATTATTTTTATGCAAAATTTGTATTTATTAATTAAATAAAATAAAATATTATTGATAAATATTCTTAGAAAAGCATTAAATCAATTTGTTTATTTATAAAAAAAATCCTTAAAATAAAAAAAAATAAATAAATAAATAAATTACTTTTTAATTAAAAATTGTAATAGAAAAATTACTTTTATTATTTTATTTTGTGCATTATTCCATGACCTAACATTTAATACTTTTAAATTTTAAAATCCCATTAAGAATTAAAATATTTCTTTTTATTTTAATTATTTTATTCTTTTTACCTAATTTTTTCAAGTATAAATACCCCTCATTTCTCATTCAAACTCACACCAAAATTTCTCTCATTCTCTCTTTGAAGAATTACTACTAGTAAGTATTCTTTTTTTACTTTTTATTTTTTTTACTTTTTACTTTTTACTTTTTACTTCGGTTATTATTTTTACCGAAACATGTAAATAATGTTATAAATTATATGCAATTAAAAATAAAATAAATAACATGTATACACTATTACTATTACTAGCACCTATAACCTACTACTTATATTGTAACATAAAAAAATTTTGGGATATGTATTAGAGATGTATAGATCTTCGAACTTTCTTGACGAATGGTTTCTATGAGATTCTAGGCAGAGGGTTTGGATTTCCGATTTAAAGGGTCCTATGGCTCAAGCCCCTAGATCTAAATTAGCCATTCGAAGGGAAAGGGGTGATTGGAAGCTTATCTAATACGACAAGTATCCTAAAATGGAAAACACTGATAAAAGTAGAAACTCTCTAGTCATAGAAACTTAGTAAAATAAGAAACTTTCTAAAAATGGAAACTTTATAAAAATAGTAACTTACTAGGAATAGAAACTTAGTAAAACAAACTATACTTAAACACATACTTAAACTTAAACATGGGCAAAACACTTAACTACTCTTAAATGTCAATAGGTTGACTTTCCTGCTCACTCGTTCAACTCTTTATTCCGAGGAATAACTCTCTCTCTACTTACTAAGGTGAATTCATAGCCCCTCTTTATTGCTAGCAAACTTACTTACTTTACTTGGGGTGAGACACATGCTGTTTTTACTTTTTATACTTTAGACACAAGTACCAAACTGTTAAACTATGCTATACCCGGCTATGTCCGACTAAGTCCCTACAGTGATATTTTTAATTGCTGCGGCATGCTTAATTATTGGGGGTAGGCCTATCGGGAGTAACGTCCCCGATACATTTGACCAAGTCATTGTATTACTTAATAATGAAATTAAACCGACAAGGACAGACACAACTTGTCATGGGGCAAAACTTAAACGTTTAGTCTAAATATCACGCATTGGCATAACTTTTTGATCCTGCGGGAGATCAACTTTACAAACTAAATCTTGTGGTCTAAAACAACGACAAACTTTTTGTTAAACCTATGAACTTCACTCAACCTTTTTGGTTGACACTTTAGCATGTTTTGTCTCAGGTGCTGTTTGATTCAAGCTCTTATACTTACTGCTTATGTGATGCTACTTGGACATAGGATCAAGAGATATCGCATTTATTACTTCTGCATATGAACATTTACGTTATTGTTATTCCTGTCATCGTAACGACATTTCATTTTCCGCTGCGTACTCATTAAAGTTAAATTCATCATTTAGTATTGTTCTCGTTTATTATAATATGTTGGTATGTTTTGATATTAGTGACGTTCCTTCCAGACCATGGTTGGGAGGACGTTACAGTTGTATTTTATAATACTTTAAATATGAAGTAGTTAAGTTATTTTCCATACTTTGATTTTGTAACTTATTGAAAAATAGATACATAATGACTAATCGGGTATACTCGTTTACCCATGAAGAAACCCGAAACCCGATAGTATGTAGGTAAATGGGTACCCGATGGGTTTCGGGCCGGGTTTGGGGCGGAGTTTCTTAATCGGGTTCGGATCCGGGATTACCTAAATCCGACCCAAATCCGACCTGATGCCATCCCTAAATTTAAATAGGATGATTTTTTAAATTTCATGTTTATCTTTTATTTCTTTAGTGTTTATCTCTTTTTATTTGTAGCATATGAATCATTTTAGTTAAACGAATTATTCATTTGATTATCAATATTTGTTACGTGAAGAAAAAAAGAAAACTCAGAGGCTTTTTTGTGTGTTCTTGTTATTTCATATTATCGATTTGTTTGGCCACGTTCTTTATATAATAGTGAAACGCCGTGAAAATGGTGGAAACAAATTTTCATGGGTTTTAAACATGCCTGAAGTTCAATTTAAGCTCTAAGCGACAGTCAAGTCGTCAATAAATCGACGCTTGGTATTGACTTGATTAATAAGCTTTAAGTTCAATTGGTTTTATAACCTTAAGTTAATTATTTTGCTTTTTTCTAAGTCATCTATATTTGAGAGTAATATTTTAGGCCACACAAATTTCTAATGTTGTTAAGTTTATATTAAAATCCTTCTAAAACCCAACGCAAAATGTTATAAAAATATAAAGAACCAATATATTTTAAACTAGTAAAATGACATGTGGAACCACGAGTTTGTTTAAACGAAACAGTTTAATGATATGTTTTAGGTATTAAGTGAACGTAAATGCTAAAGTTATTTAATTTAATGATCCGTGGAACTACAGAGTTCGACTAAGAAACTCGTCAGCTGAACATTTCATCAAACACCTAAAATGATATTAAATAATTCGCATCCAATCAAAAGATATAATATTGATTGTCATTTTGTTTTAAAAGTGTAAAATAAAATATAAATTTTGAATTTGTTTCCTTCTGCCTAGCTTTTATACCTTCTCATACTCAATTCAAAATAATTAATTAAATAATTCAAAATTATTTAATTTTAATAATTAAAATAATTATTAATAAGATTTAATAATAATAATTAATTAATAACATTTAATAATAATAATTAATTAATAAAATTTAAGTTTAATTTAAAATTATTTAAATTAATGACACCACCTACCATGCTTAGATTTTTTTCTTTTTATTTTTAATTTTTCTTTAACAAATGAATTAGTCTAATAATAATATCATCATTTTAGGATTTTAATAGAAACTATAGATACCATTATTTACATTAGTTTCAAACTTTTCAGTACACAAGTATATTTACTTTATTTTGCATTTAAATATTGATGGTTAAAAAAGACAAAATTACTCGGGATGTCCTTGAACTTATACCTAAATGGCTAAATCACTAGCGTCGTCCTTAAACTTTCTTTTTTCATTGGGATCGTCACTTTACTTTTAAAAAGTAATGTTTGTCGTCCTTCCGTCTCTTTTTCTGTTAGCATGAAACATGTGCGAAACACGTGAGGTACTTCAGTCCTTTTCATGTTTTACTCCTTTTAAATACCTCCATAATTCATCCCCGATATTTCTTTCTTTCTTTTTTTTCTTCTTCTGAATTTCATCATCATCCTACTCCCGATTCTCTCAGCACTTTCTCAATTCCTAACACAATCAAACACCCCAAACAACTCTAATTAAATCTAGATCTGGTAATGACAACAGATATCTGGTAAAAAATTGCAAAAAAAAAAAAAAAAAAAAAAAAAAAAAAACTAAAATCAATAATATATTTAAGAAAAAAAAAAATCTAATTTCATCATGAATAAAAAAACCCTAAAATTAAGAACCTACCTTCGTACTTTGTCACGCACTGACGATATAGAACCTCGCGACCATGATGGTGGCTTAAACCCCTCGGCCAGCAGCTTAGATAACATGTCCCTGCTGCAATTTCGACCATCGTTGTAAATCGGACGACCGCCGTCATTATTAGCGTTGCAACCAGGACTATCAGCCTCGTCCCTGTTAGCTAAATATCTTGCAAGGTGTAACTACGATTCATCCATGTTAGGTAACTAAAGATCCGGATTTGTGTTTCGTCCCTATTAATTTGGGTTTCTCAGTGAGGAATTAATTTCCTAGTTGAAGAAATTATAAGAAAATGGGGTTTGTAAGGTTGAAAGCTTTAAAATTAAAATCAATTTGGATGATGAAAATTTGTTGGTAGACCTGTTAAAAAGGCTCCTAAGGCTCCTACTGCGAGTAAGGTGAATATTTGTGATGATGTAGAAACGAGTACAAAACATAAAGGGTTAAAGGTTAAAAATTCGTTTGGAGTTCTTATCGATGAACCGAGCGATGTAGAATCTGATGAAGATGAAACGGCAACGTTTATGGCAGAAAACAATACTACCAAGACAACGGCGCCATTTGGAATGAAATCGGGCTAGTTATAGAATTATAATTCCTAGTCTAGGTGTGTCGTTGGTGTTATTGGTTTGCTAGTCCTATTTTGTTGTGTAGGTTCTAGCTAGGTACTCTGGTTGTTTGTGAGGCTGCAAGGCACGCTTGTGGTCGTTGTTCTTATTTGTATGTTTTTATTATTTTTCATAAATGATATTTACCGGGTGAAACCCTTTACCCAAAAAAAAATTGGGGTATGATATCGATACAGAAAAGAGAGAAGATAAGAGAAAATAAAAATAAATAATAAAAGAGAAAAGAAAAAGGAAATAATAAATTATTTAATAAAAACTATAAAAAGACTAAACTACCCCAAATGTTTGGCACATGCTATTAGTTAACGGTTAGTTTAGACGGTAATGAGACGAAAGGACGACAAACGTTATTTTTTGAAAGTCTAGTGACGAGACAAGCAACAAAAAAAGTTTAAGAACGACGTCATTGATTTACAAACAAGTTCAAGGACATCGGAGTAATTTTATCTTTGAAAAATCAAACTAATAATTTCATTGCATAAGCTTGTTCTCAATAATTACATTTATCACGTACATTGTTAGCGAATAAAGTTTCTTCCTTTTCCACCTAATTCATCTTTTTCTTAATTAAAAAAGTTATAGTGAATATTTACTTTGAGACATACAAAAAATAAAAAATAAAAAAAATATTTTAAAGACGCAAGGAATATCATTTAAAGACTTGATAGTTTGTTAGTTTGCATGCTTTATGCTACCATGATAAGAAAAGTCTATCAGCATCTATCTAAATGTATTTAGAGTTGTTCTCAAGTTTATATTGAAATAGGACTTCATCATCGGTAGTGATTGATATCAGATTTTTTTTTTTTTTTTTTTGTATGTCATAAATTAATTGTCCACTTCTATAAATGAAAAAGAATGTGGTAAAGTTCTTTTGTGCCCGTATACATGCAAGACAAAAAGATAGGTGTGATGCCCTGTACAAAATTAACGTGTACGGATCACCATCAACAGGATCATTACAAGGTCAAACACTATATGCTGTTTTAAAATAAGTTTGCATTCATAAGAAAGGGTGACGTCATAACCAACGTCAAATGTTTAACATACGAAAGCGTGCTTCTACGAATAGAAGACAATAATAATAGTACGTGACCCAATGGTCATTACAAATTCATTGTTTCAAAAGTAACATAGTTTGAATGCAAAATGAATTTTCATGCGGAGACATCTCTAACAGAAGCAGCGGGTGTCTACACAGCAATACTACAACAACGGAAGCAACCAAACCTCTAAGCACCTGAGAAAACATGCTTAAAAACGTCAACACGAATGTTGGTGAGCAATAGTTTAAGTTTTTTTTGGAACGGCAATTATATTAATAGAAAACTAGCAAGAAGCTAGACAAAAACAAAAATGAAACAATAAATTACAAAGGGCATAGAAGCCAATCATTCCATGACGGAGCAATTTTGCTTCTAGCTTTTAACCAAGAATAGGAAGACAAACGGATACTATCAAATAAGTCTGTTCTCTTAATCGTGTTAGAGCCAAAGAGGTTGTCATTTCTGAAGCGCCAAATCCACCACATTGTTGTGACAAAGATACAAAATAGACGGGACTTAGAAGCCGAAGGAGCTGCGAAGTAATCTAGCCAAGTAAACAGATCTTCTAAGAAATCGAAATTAGGCCAACGAACATCTGTCCAGATCTTCACCCGAGTCCAAATCGATGTTGCTAGGTTACACATGATGAACGTGTGATCTCTCGATTCACCACCCACATAACAAGTAGGACAGATAACCGAGGGGATGTCTAAACCTCTAAAGTAAAGGTTAATTCTTGTTGGAAGCCGATCAAGAACCAACCGCCACAAAAATACATTGATCTTGATAGGAAGAAACCGGTGCCATCTTGTACATTGATTCGTTGTAGGAAGATATAACTCATCTAAAAATATTCTTGTGCTTTTAACCGAGAAATTTCCGTCTGAAGCAATATTCCAAACCCACTTATCAATCGACTCAGAAATAGAAACATTCGTAAGAAGATGCAAAAGTTGATCCAGTTGCGCACGAGTGTTAGTAGAAGGAGTCCTCGTCCAACTCCAATCCCAAGAGACACCATTCCAATGATCATTAACACTGCTATTCGGGTTCGATGCTAGACGATAAAGTCTATTGAATTTAGAGGCAAGTGTCATATCACCGAGCCAAAGATCATGCCAGAACCATGTATTACAACCATTACCAATGACACGTTTCAACGTGTCAGTCAGAATATGGTTCGAAGCTTTCAACGAGTTGAACAAAGTTACAATGTTATGCCACGCACCATTTGTTTTGCACCCGTTTCCAACTCCATAATCGACACCATGAATGGCTACCACGAGTTTAGCCCACAAAGAATCAGGATTATTAGCAATTCTCCACATCCACTTAAGAAGAAGAGCGTGATTGAACGCCTTGAGACTAGAGATTCCCAAACCACCTTTATCTCTATCTGCAAGAATCGAGTCCCACTTCACCCACGCCATCTTCCGGGTATTACAGTCGCCTCCCCAAAAGAACTTGGTGAGCAATAGTTTAAGTATAACAGTAATGTAAGGTAGACTACGATATTTCAGTGTTTCAAAACAGTATGAAAAGTATATGTTCAACCGTGGGCACTTGGTAACTAACTTAACGTAATATCACCCCCTAAAAGTACACTTGGCGAGTGCGTATGTTTACGACGTATTAAACACCCGTTAAATGCTAGCGCTACTAGCTCGAGTGGGGATGTCAAACCCTATGGATCCATATCTAAGATTCGCGTTCACCGGTTCAAAGACCAATGACTAAACGTTACCGAGCTAAGGGGAAAGTTTATGTCGTTGTATAACCCACACATATATAAAGTTTAAGTACTCGTGCCTAATATGTAAAACGTAAAACGCGCATGTATTCTCAGTCCCCAAAATAGTTAAAGTAAAAAGGGATGCTATAACTCACAGTGAAAAGTAGTAAAGTCGGTACGGAATAAGTAAGCAAGTAGTTGGTCCGGAAAGTCCTCAACCTAAGTCAAAAGTTACTAAGTCAGTAAATCGTTCCCAAAGGTTTAAAAGTATGTAAATTAGGTCTTAAGTATCATCATCATTCATCATTAATCAAAAAGTGTAAAGTAAGTTTCAATCAAGAATAGAGTTTGAAATAAAGGCTGACTTGGTTCAGTCGCCACGACCTCTATACAAACTGAAATGAGGTGATACCAGTGGCCATGGCTCCGTATATGAGCCCCCTAGTTTCTGACCAATTTACAGAACCAAACTAGTCTTTGTTTGACCGTGACGACGGTTTAAGTGCGAGTAGGTCAAAAATTTCAGCACAACGTTAAAAGGGTGTAGTGACTTTCGGAAGGCCATAAATCCTAAACCGTAACTCGGATTAAGACGAGGCCTAAATGTAAAATCATCTACTCGAACCGAACTAACTTGAAATCAACTTTACTGTAGCCCAGGTAGCCTGATCAGACCCATAAAACAGTAAACAAAGTGCTCCGGTGGGTTCTTGGTGCTTGATGCTCATCACGGTTCTCATCCTTGATGCTTATAGCTTCAAGTGTACAACTCGTTGATGTGTTTGCATCATCTTTATCAAATTTTGACCATCATAACACTAGTGTATGTCTAAGATATGCAGCACAACTCAATTAAGGGTTGTATGAAGATTGATGAACCAAAGTTACATCAAGATCTTAGATCCGACACATACATGAGTTCTAATAATATTATTAAGCTATAAACTTAAAAGTAACTAAATAAACAAGATCTTAAGTTGTAGCACTTAGATCTTAGTTAGATCTTAAAGATCCTAGACTAAAAAGTCTAGATATAGTGTTCTTAAGTTAAATCCTAAGTTATAGAACTTGGATCTTCACTTTAATAAAACTATAAGTTATGAAACTTAGATTTTTATCTTGTAAAATGTATATAAGCTTATAAGCTCTTGTTTACAACAAAATTGGAAAAACATAAGTTATAGAAACTTAGATCCAACATAAGTGTATGAATTAAACTTCCATGTTCTTGAACTTACAAAGTTTAAACTTTAGTTCCAAGAAAAATGAGATCAAGATTAACTGGTAATATTTGACCAATAAACATAGATCACGAATTTAAATATGTACAAAAGGAAGAAATAAACTAAATCTACAAGTAACAAGTTCATGTTTGTTATATACTTAAGAAGATCCAAGCCAAAGCTTGGATCTTTAAGGAAATAAACCTTAAGTTTACAAAACATGAACACAAGTATGATTATAAAGCTTATGAACTTTAAATCTTCATAATACTTAAGTGTAGAACTCTAAGTTATAGAACTTAGGTTCTTGTTCTTAACTTCTCATCAAACAAAGGATGGAAGCTACAAGATTACATGAAGATACAAGCTAGAGAACTTGATCTTTAACAACAAACAAGTAACAAGTAACAAAACAAGTAATTAAAATGATGATGATGGATTCGGTTTTAAGGAGAAAAAGAAAGAAGAAATAAAGTTTGTTACTTACAAAGTTTGAGAGAAAAAGATGAGAGAAAAGAGTAGTGCAAGTATGTGTGTGTGGAAAATGAAATGATACTTGCAAATAAGTAACAAAAATTTGAAAAATGGAACTCTCCTCCCACACAACAAAACCGTCGGCCAAGAGGATCAAAAAGGGAAGTCAAAAACTCACTTTCAAGTGTGGGATTGTGGTGTTTGCTAAGAAGGTGTAACAAGTCAAATGTATGGGAAGTTGATACTAGCATGCTTGAGACAACTTTGTCTACTCATTAACATAATTAATCCTTTGTTTACCTTAATAAATCACTAGTAATAAAAGTGGGCTTACTAGTCCATTAAGAAAGTAGGGTGGGCTTCCAAGTTCATATAATAAAAGCCCAAGTCCAAGTAACCAACAAATAAATAAAAAGCCCAAGTAATTAACTACTTACATTAGTTAATTAAAAATGATTAATAATAATTAATCATGAATGCAAATAATATTCTAAATATTATTCGTGAAAAGTACGTGTGTCACAAAGACAAGTCGGGACATGGAAAGTCGATTACGGTAACAAGTAAAATGTATAAGCATACATTTAATAAAGCACAAGTATTAATAATAAATATTAATAATTATACGTTGGAAAATCCAGGGTCGTTACAATAGGTAAGAAGTAAGGGGTGAAGCTGGAAAGTAAATAAAAAAGTACATGCGTCAGTCACTTTTTATTAAACTTTGTGTTTTTGTCTGTAGACAATAGATATGAGACGGAGGGAACATCAATTTTAGATATAATCGAATCATGGGTCCATAGAGCGCTTCCAACGGTGGGTTCCTCCCTTCCGTCCACCTGGACGCCGATGGCAGCAAGGCGTCAAGGCATTCGCCCACAGCTTCGCCCTCGTTTTCGTTCGATGCCATGACTTGTGAAATATTGATGGATGGGTATATAGGGAAGAAAGGGTTTAGTGACTTCTACACTTGCTTTTAATATTTGTACCACACAATATTTAATAAATATATTGGGTCTCAATTTATTTGAGGAAATATGTCATTGTTGGTAGTGTTTAGTTTTGGGTTAGTGTAGTATTTAGTAAAGATTCGATACGTACACGAAAGTTAGTAGCGGAAGCAAAAAAATCGATGTTTAGATTACCGGTGGGGGGAAAGCAATCACAAACAGAAACTTCGAGGTTCATAACCTAAGATTCCCTTATCTTGTTTGCCTCAAGCATACACGAACGAAACAAGATCACTATCTTGTCTCTCTCAAAGTTTCTCTCATTTGTGCTTTTGTTTTCTCGTTTTTCTTATGCATGTAACTCTCATTATTTAGCTGATCACCAAGGCTAGTGAAAGGTTTACATTAATCACTAGATTAATGATCATTATTCAAACAATTAAAACTTGAAACTACTAATTAAGTTCTAACTTAATGTTCAGTTACAACTAATGATGGTACACTTTATAAACTATCATGGAAGTTAGTGGACGGTTTGAATTCGGGTCAAACTGGATCCAAGTTTCAACAGTTAGTCATGAGAATGAAGTGCTGATGTGGCGTTGATGTGACAATGAGTTCTGAGGAGAAAGTATGTCATTGTTGAGAGCACTCTTTCGTACATGAAACAATGAAGTGATTAACTAAAGACTATACAATATCTGTTGTTTGGCTATCTCTAGCTTCTTGCTAGAGAGCCTTGATTATTGAAATATATTATTGTTAAAAAAATTAAAAGATAAAAATTGAATGGAATTATTGGCTTCTCAACCCAAATATATTCGATGATCATGCTAAATTAACCGTGCTGATGTATCGAGTTATACTATCCTCTTGTTGTCCTTAATTGAAAAATGTAGTGTATAGTTAGCAATGTCGTAGTCTTCGATCAATGCATGTTTCTCCATGCAATAAGCTGCAAGTCTTGTATCTATTCGTGTACTATTATGTTTTTATTAATTAAAATTGTCTTCCTGCCTTTCAAAAAAAACTAAAGACTATACAAAATTTCTAGTTAAACGGTGTAAATTATTGCATGTTATACGGCATACGCTACTGCATTAGCTGGTACTCTGGTAGTACCATACTATATAATCCCAACAAATGCAATGGTTTAAAACAATAAAGATTAAGAACTAAAATACTAGAGTGCTCCACTATCCATAATGATGAGTGTTTCCTTGTTACAATTTCTCAAAAGAATGACCCTCATGAACTAAAATTAAATATTAAATATAAAAATAGATAAAAATAAAAAATACAGTTCAAATATAAATATATAAATACAAATACAACTAACACCTAATCCCACCTACAGGTAGTATGGATCAATATAAATATAAATATTTTTATATTTAAACATGACTAGAAACATAAATATAATATAATTTTAAGTGTGAGTATAGTTATTATAAATGTATATATATGTCTATATATAATATATTAAATATATAAATATATTTTTAAATATAAAGAGATTTATTTATAGATTTTGTAAAATATAAATAAATATTTAAAGTTAAATGAAAATAAATATAAATATATAAATATAAATATAAATATAAAAGATAATCTAAAACAAATCTGTGGGGTTAGCGAAAAAGAAGATTACGGCGCTTATATGTCGCGAATGCCACCAACAAATTTCACATTCATCCATACACTACTTTAATTATTTAATTTACTGTATTATTTTGTTATTTTTATCTAACTCTCTCTCCCACAAACTCAAATCATTATCATTATTTGTTTCTAAATATTTGATATTTGATTCCTTCAACACACTTTCAAACACAACAAGATGCTTTGTAGAGGAAACAATTCAATCAAATGTACAAAACCAGGTTCGCTTCCTGTTTATCTCAATGTTTATGATCTTACTTCCATCAACGAGTACGCTTATTGGCTCGGCCTCGGTGTCTATCATTCTGGCGTTCAAGGTTCGTTTATAAATTGCAACTTATTTAACGTGGCACATATTTATTTAATAGACAGTAACAACGACAGTCTTAAAGGTTGTCAATATAAATGTGTTCCACTTTATTTACGTTTTGTGTTATTTATGTTGCTTAGTTCATGGAATCGAGTACGCATATGGAGCTCATGAACAAGCGACAACTGGAATATTCGAAGGCGAACCGAAACAATGTGAAGGGTTTACGTTTAGGAAGCAAATTTTGATTGGTTGGACGGAGATGAATTCGAAGGAAGTTAATAGACTTATGGAAGAGCTTGGTCATGTTTATAAAGGAACTACATATAACTTGATTACCAGAAATTGTAACCATTTTTGTAATGATGTTTGTCTTAGACTCACCCGAAATCCTATTCCGAATTGGGTTAATCGTCTAGCTAAGATCGGTAAGTCCTTAACTTGTTTCATCTTTTAGTTTTTGCTGGTCGGAGGTCTTTCTGAAAGCAATTTCTCCTCAATAAATATGAGTTCCGAAAGCAAGTCATATTTTATTATGACTTGCTCCGCCTTGTATAGAGGAACGACTCTCTTTGATATTGTAGTTTATATTATTTTTAAAAGTCGGTTGTAGTTTATAGTAAGTTAATTGTTTAAATTTGTGACTTGTTTTTGGTGATGTATAGGTTTATTATGCAATTGTATAGTTCCGGCGAGTATAAATTCGACTAAAGTTGGAATTGAAGATAATAAAGTGTGTAACGAAGGGATGAAACTAAGGAGTCGTTCGAGTTCTTTGAGTTCTCCATTATCGTCTGAAAAATCGGCATTTGGATCATCTCCGATTAGTCGAACGAGAAGTCGTGGAAGAACTCTTTTATCTCCATCAACTCTTATGATACTTGATGCTTCTTTCTCTTAATTGTAGGTTAATTTGTTTTGTAATGGTAATTATATTTAATCAATCTTATTTGTTTCTTTCGTTTTTTTTTTTGAATATTGATTATTCACTTTTGGTCTTTTGGGTACTTTAATCATGGAGGTGAATCTGCAAAGCACATGAATTTAGCTATGATTGTTAACTAACAACTCAGATATTGTAGTTAGCTGGGTTTACAACTAATTGATTCTAAAGATAAGATACTTTGGATTCGTTAGTTTGAATGTTTAATACTCAGTATAAGTTACGGAGTATCTTTCTTTTACTCCGTAATTAGAAAAATATAATTGAATTTGAGTCCATACGGTTTAATTATTACTATAAATTTCTAATTCGTAATATAGAAGAAGTTAAATAACTTATAAATGAGAATAAATGATGTAATAAATTAGGTGATTAACAATTAAGTTATTAAATAAATTGTTGTTTTGAAATAAACATAATCATCATAACTCTTGAGATGTAAAAACACGTAAATGGTGAAAGTTTTTATCGTTATTTGGTGAATGTGAAATTTTTACTTAGATATAATTATTTTAATTATCGAGTAACAATTTTGTATTTTTTTCATTGTCAATTCAAAATGTGTTGTTGGTGAGATATGATTTAAAAAACTTTTATTGTTATTAGATGTTCTTGTAATGATTTGGTATAAAAAAGTGTTTAGAATATGCAACTTTAGCCTAAACTTGAATGGTATTTTTTTTTTTAATTCATGAAAGAAACTTTTTTTTTTTTAGGGAATGTTATTCGGTGGACGTTTAAAACTTGTGAATTCGGTTCTTAATAGCTTACCGTTGACTACTTTTCGCTCTTCCGTGCCCCGCTTAGTGTGCTTAAAAAACTTGAGACTGTGAGACGAATTTTTTTTTTTGGGGTGAGTCGGGTGACGAGTCTAAAATCTCGTGGGTAAAATGGGATGATGTCATTCGTTCTTATGCGGATGGCGGACTAAACGTGGGTTCTCTTAATGTTAAAAACTTAGCACTAATCGGCAAGTGGTGGTGGATGTTTAAAACCGAAACCACCTCCTTGTGGGTTATTGTTGTTATCAAAAGCATTTATGGGGATTTGGGGTCTTTTAATTTGGGTGGGAGCAATTCTTTTTTATCTAATAACTCTGCTTGGAGCATTTATGGTGGGCATTTATTTCTCGAATCACCAAAGTGCATTTATGAACTTGAAAGCATTTATGGTGGACATTTAATGAGCTTTCAACTTGGATTTGATTATTGTAAATGATGATTTTCCGTTGGAAAGGTAATTTAACGAGGAACACAACTAAGCACTTACCTTTTCAACGGTGTATGGCATGTATTTTGAATGTTTTCGGTTCATGAGTTATGTTTGTTTGATGTTTGGTTCGAGACTTAACGAAATTTCAGCAAATAGCACCTTTTAAGTAGTAATGCGCGCCGCGCAAATGTGAAGACCCAGATGCTTACCCCCTTTAGACAATTCCTGACCCGATTCCACGCTTTAGCGCGCGCTGCGCACTTCCCCAGACCAGAATTCCTTTGTTGTTTTATTTTTTTTCACAAACTTTTCCCCTTAAATCGCAACTCCGATTAAGAAGAAATTTGGATAACATGCACATATACGATTCCTCATCATGGAAAAATTGTCGGATACCCGACCCGGCCCCGTTGACTTCGACTTTGACCAAGTTTGACTTTTAGTCAAACTTAACCAAATGTTTAGGCAATCGTTCTAACATGCTTTTATACTTGTATATTGCATGAAACTTGACAATTTGATTCACATGCTATATATTCGAGTCGTAACGAGCCATATGACTAATTGAACACTTTGACCGACCGTGTTTACCGATATTGATACAAACCTATTTATTTAGGTCAACACTAGCATTCGTTCTTGCACACGTTACTTTGTGAAGTACATTTTACTATTCGTGCAACCAAGGTGAGATCATAGTCCCACCTTTACTCTTTTAAACTTACATTTGGGATGAGAAAACATAAACGTTTCATTTTACAAAGTGAACACAAGTACGAAAACAAACATTTTACATACGAGTTAGAACAAAATCCTCAATTCGATTATCATTAGTTACACTTGCCGGGTGTAAGCGAGAACTTATGTTGTATGGCCATATGGGTTTGACAAACCCTCATTCGGACGGTTCGCTACCGTTATTCGGATGAAATATATTTTTGAGAAACAGTGTATGTTCTAACACTATTGTGATGAGGTTCTATGGATGGAAAGTTAAACCTTGATAATTGGGTGCTCGTGATAATAAATTTTATAATGGTTTACTATTATTCAATGATACAAATCTTGTGGTTCATTTGTACTTACTTACTTACTTACTTACTTACTTACTTACTTACTTACTTACTTACTTACTTACTTAGACCTATGATTTCACCAACGTTTTCGTTGACAGATTTTCTATGTTTTTCTCAGGTCCTTGAACGTTTTGTGATACATGCTTCCGCTCATTACTTTTGATACTTGCTTGGATGTCGAGTATACATGCATACGTGGAGCGTCGTTTGACTTAACTTAATTTGTGTCGCATAGGTTTCAATTGTACTTAAAACGTTGTAACATGTCTGGTCGTCGAACCTACTTTGTAAACTTTGAAACATCTTTATAATTGAAATGAATGCGACATATTTTGGTCAAACGTTATTTTAAAGACTTATGACCACGTAACGGGACCTAAGTAGAAGGCGCCGTCAATGACGTTTTTGTCGGGTCGCAACAGAATTGTTGCTGCAAACTATGAAGATGAAACCGGCAGAAGATGACACGTAGATTTGAAACTTAAATAGTACCGGAATTTTTTCAACACAATGCTTAACAAAGCTTATAATGACATGCGCATATCCTTCAAACTCTAATTATTCGGTAACTCAAAGGAATAATCTAGTGCATAAAAAAGTTGGTGTTTTTATTTGTAGAGCAAAACGTGAACGTCTCCCCGTCCTTGTTGAGCTCGACAAGCGAGGTATCGATTTAAACTCCGTCCTATGTCTTATTTGTGATGATATTCCCGAATCAGTCGACCACTCTTTACTTAATTGTAAGAATGTTGCTACAATTTGGGCTAAACTCTTAAGTTGGTGGGGTATCAACTTTCCTCTTCCATCCTTAAGTAACCTACTTTGTGGTAACATTCCCTTACAAGCTTCGGATTTGGGAAAAAAGATTTTTCATGCGGTTATTTGGACGTGCAGGTACTTTATATGGAAGAATAGAAATCAAAAGATTTTCAAGAAAACAAGTTGGACTCCTCCTATAGCGTTGAATGAGATACAAATCAAAAGTTTCGAATGGATCGCGAAAAGGTGCAAAATCAAGAAGATAGATTGGCACGGTTGGCTTCATAATCCAAAAAAAATCCTTGTGTAATTGATGTAGTGTGCGATGTATGTGCGTATGTTTGTTATTTGCGATGTTAGTATGTGTGTACGTTATATGTGTAAGATGTTTGCTCGGTATCTCTCACTTTTGTATTCTTATTTGTGATCTGAAATAAAAATTCTGCTTTTTAAAAAAAAAAAAATTTCCTATAAAAACTCTGAGTGATGATCCTGAACGATGAACCCGTAAACATGAATGGTTTAGGTTTAAAGAGATGTACTTTTGGTTGTATTAATTTTAAGGGATGATTGTTTAAATTTTATTATATTATAAGGGGTAACCAATCATTGATGCTATTAATTTCAACCAATTTATACTTATATGGATGTAATTGAACTAATTTATATGGATGTAGTTGAAAAGTATCTTCTAATACTTTTCTAAGTTCTAAATATTTTATAGACACTTTTTTTTAACTGCATCTCTTATTAAAAAACAAAAACAAAACCCAACTAGCAAGAAGCTAGTAGGTATGACAATGGATGTTCGATTCATTAGATGTCAATCCGATCCGATCCACTAAAATGGATATGAATGATCTAAATGGATAATAAACGGATATAGATGATGTGAAAAATTAGTGGATCAGGTATGAATAATAATTTATAATCCACAGATATATCCAGTATCACCCGAAATACATATATACATATAAATATATTGCATGTTTACTAAATTTTATACAAATACATTTACATATCCTCATACATACATACTATAAACTATTAAATGTTATTAAATTCACGTCTTTTACATATATAATGTTATTAAAATTAAAATGTTAACTAATCTTTGAAAGTGAACTACTCTTAGAAATTTTAGTCTTAATAGTAATGTTTCTTTGTTGTATAAGTAAAAGTAATTATATGGGTTATATGTTGTTTTGTAAATATATTTATGGATATTGATAATATCCATTAACCCGCTTCATTCACGAATATGGATACGGCTGAATGAAAATATAATTAAATGGATATTGATATGAGTATGAATTAAAAAATAAATGGATATGAATGTGTATATGGGCTCACCCAATTCATATCTCATCCATTAGTATTAGTAATATAACTAATAGACAAAATTTGTCTTATTAGTTATGAATAGTACTATTTAATATTTCATTTTCCACACACCCAACCCCCTAATTTTCATTAAAATACAAATCGAACCCCCATTTTACAGTACTATTTAATATTCCATTTTTCACACACCTAACCCCATAACTTTCATTAAAATACAAATCGAACCCCCCATTTTATACCTATATTCTAAAATATTATTTATCTCATCACTAACACTAAAAATATTGAATAATAACACTCACCACGCTACTACTGTGCTACTTTTTTTTGTCTCAAACGATAAAAAAACAACTTTCATAAAAGGAACAACCCTTCAATGCTACCAAAAGATGTCGAAAAATATTCTTTTTTACAAAATAGATCAACTAACTTTAAAAAAAAAAAAAACCCGAACGCTAAAAGAAGCAACTTTCACAAAGGAACAACCCTTCAATGTTAGATGTCGAATTTTTTTTTTTTTTACAAAATACATCAACACTTTTTTTTTAACTCGCATTCAAAACGGAGCTCCCGGCGCGAAGCGAGGGCTCCACAACTAGTTGTCATCTATAGGCTAGAGGGCTAAATTACAACGGATAGTATTCCATAATTAATATTGATATTAGTATTAGTATTCCGTAATAATTGATTGATGTATACTCTTCATAAACATTTATAACAAAACCATAAAATAAAATAAAAACTCAGGTATTATATTTAAGGTGCAATGACAAATGTTTATCGTTAAACATACAATGTGTATATCAAGGATCGAATGTAGGTTTATAGATGTATCGATATAGATAATGAAATTAATCCAAATATCTAAAATACACTGTATATTTTTTGTGGAAATCCATGAACTTAAAATGAATGATAAGCAAAAGGGAGGTGATTCGTACACCACTAAGTTTTAGCCATACACCACCAAATATGCAGTAGACTGTTGTATAGACGAATCAGCACCCTAAGCAAAACCCTGTTTTTTACCAAAAAAAAAAAAAAAAAAAAAAAAAAAAAAAAAAAACTTAAAGTTATTCCTTTATGCCAGAATTTGGGACCAGGAGGGCATGGACATAATAATGGTACACCACAACAACTTTTGTTTAGCAACAACATGAACAAAAACACATGTATAGTTTGCTTACTCAAAAAGCACCCTTTTTTGTTCTAGTTTTTTCCTTTTTCTATTTTGCCAGTCCAAATGAAAATGTAATATGGCCCACTATCCAATCTCACCTAAACCATTCCTAACCCTGACTATGACGTTACAACCAGTTGAGACGTTTTTTGGCCAAAAAGTGCAATCTGACTCTGACTGGGCAGTGTCAGTTTCTGACCTTTTTAACCCAAAATGTCAGTTTTCAGTGTCAGTTTCAGTAGGGTCCACCAGTTTTTAATTTTTGCATTTTTTATATATAATTTAACACATTATTCAATATTTGAAAATAAGATATTTATTAATAATAAAAAAACAAAATACAAATAATTAAATAAAATAATTAATAAAAAACATACAATATAAAATAATAATAATCTTACAGATTACATAAATAAGTACTAATTCGTTGGTCGAAATGCCGTTGGAAGATTCAAATATGCTCGATTAAATCTTCAGTCAGCTGGTCGTGCACCGCCCTATCCCTTATTTCTCTTGTGACAACGTCTTGATCACATCCTCTATTCCTAACTCGTTGGGCACGATTTGCTCTTTCCTCGGTTATAAACCTTTCTTCCCATTTACATAACGCAAAATCATTGTCTTCTAAAATCATATTATGTAAAATGAGACAACATTCCATTACTCTTCGAAACCGCCTTTTAAATTTCTTAGCAGGATAAACTGGTGCGTTGGCGAAGTAATCGTTCCAAATACGTTGCGCTGCTGACTCCCGATCTCTTGGAATGTATCCACGAACTCTTGGATTACGAGGAACGGACTCGACTTCGGACTCTTCGTCCAATTCTTGAATAAGTTGGATAATACGAACATCCTCTGAATCGGAATCGGAAGCTAGTAAATATGACGCCATAATTTTTCTGAGTAAAATGTATAATTATTGAGAGTATTTGTTGTTTCTTATTATTTTTTTTGTGTAAAAATGATATGAATGGTGGGTATTTATAATGGAAAAAAAGAAAAAAAAGGGAAAAATGGCTATAAAGCCATTCCCCAACGGCTAGGACACGTGGCCCAATCAAAACGCGACACCAACTACTGACCTTTTTTTCCGTCGAGGTCCTAACTAACGCCCGTTTGTGACGAAAACTGATGCCGCGTTAACGGCCGTCAGTTTTCGTCAGTTTTCGCCAGCAAGGACTAACCTTGCAATCTGACGCCGGGTTGGGAAAGGTCTTAACAATACTACTTAATCTTTGAAGAAACAAATACCGAGGAATATTCATTTTAATCTTTAATTTTGTTTGAAAACAAAGGGACAAATCTCAGCTCTTGAATCACATGTGATTAAGTTAAACGATCATATGTGATAGGCTTGCCCAATCACATGTGATTACTAGATTATTCTTCCTTAATTTTTTTGTTTTAATTTTAACCGTTAATCACATGTGATTCAATGGCTGTGATTTGTCCTTTGATTTCCAAATAAATTTAAGGATGCAAATGAATATATCTTAACAAATACTATGTAATACATAATATATAACTTATTATAAATATACATCATTAGAGTTTTCTATTCGAGAATGTAACAGCTGTACATTTATCTTTTGCACAAATTTATGACATATACATATGTATATGTTAAGGGTGATAAAGTAAACTCAATCATTAACACACAATTAAATTATGACAAAATAAATCTAAACAAAATTAAAAAGGTAACGTTGCTGAAATAAATAATGACAAATGTGTGTTTTCACCAACTTTAGATACACATAATTATATGGTCAAGTGACATATATCGATGACCATTAGTGAGTTTTGTAGTCCTTGACGAGAACTTTACAATGAACTAAACCTTAAGGAGAGAGTTAGTGTATAAGTCGTGTGTGGGAAAGAGACTGAAGCCCTTGATTGACTAAGTTTATATGAAGGAAAACCTAACTCGGTTGACCAGAAATCCCAATATCCGAGTTCAATAGGACAACCTACTCGTATGAACTAGTGAAGTCAATGTGGGGGAGTTAATTACTAAACTAGCAACCCTTACACCTTTCAAAAGGAATTTACTAATAATGAGTAGACTTCCTAGTCCATTCCTAAAAGTGACAAGTTAGAGGATAAGCCTATGGATTTTAATGATTTAACTGAGAATTATGCTTGGTTAATCATTAGTCATTCGGTGGTTAATCACCTATGTAAGAGAGAAGTGGGTTGCTTCGAAGGGTATTGTTGGAGCACAATACCTGATAAGCTCTCGCAAAACGAGGCTAATGTCCATGACCATGACAGACATAACTATGAGGACTTGACTTTTTCAGTAGGAGTTTTGTGTGAAGCGTTTTGTCGCCAACACAAACCAAACCGTCTACTCAAAGCTAATAAACTAAGTGCGTTTCATAAGCTAAGGTTCAAAGGGTACACATGCCTATCGTATGCAAGATTCAACTGCTGATACTTAATCGGGATATTGTTGTTTCTGAGATCGATCTTCTTTCATGTAGGGGATTGTTGGAAAAAATGATGACAAATGTGTGTTTTCACCAACTTTGAACACAAATAATTATATGACCGAGTGACGTATATCGATACCGTTAGTGTGTTTTGTAGTCCTTAATGAGGGCTTTACAACAAACTAAAGTGTGTCCGAAACGGATTAATGGTGAATGAGGTATCGAGTCTCTAAGTTGCTAGTTTGGTAATATACTTGAAGAATAAGTAAAGAAGTTGAAGTTGTCCCACATCGAGAGTGCGAACATACTTAAGGCCTTAGCCTCTACTATGAATAAAGCCTTTAGGCTTTTTGAAAGATACACCAACTACTAAGAGCACAAATACAAGTAGTTTATCCTCTCAACCGAAACAAGGTGTCCCCGTTCCGGTTACCATTCGTGCAAGTCACAAGTGTACAAGTCCGGCAGTACGCTGATTCTGACTGGTGTACCCTGGGAATAGACGAAGAATCTGTTTAAGGGAAGTGTGTTAAACACAAGCCCGACTCTACTAAGACATTATTGTTTCTACCTTGTTTCAGATTTCTACCTTGTTTCAGATTTCCATCTTTAAGGTTTTCTGTTTTGTAGGTTTCAGAATCAACGATTCAACCTATTTCGATTAGATTGTTTTATTTTCAGTTCGTTTATAATATGATTTTTATATTTACATATTTTATTTTGATTATTATGGTTTTAGTAATCTGTTTAGTTACTTTTAGTTTCGTATTTTATCAGGACGGAAGAAATTTTTTTTTTTTAACGGCGATTAAGAGTTACTGACGGGGTTCGAATATGATGTCGGAACCCATCCACCCGATCATTTTCTGGGACGAACATTACAGTCATACCATCCCTCGAGAGGAAAAAACCCCACGACGAATCCATATGGACATCGTGTGTGATGAAATCCCCTCAGATGAGACTTGAATGCAAGACATTCGCAATTTCCGAAGCCCATAAATTAAGCGGGTAACCTCCCCAGACCTTCTTTATGAGAAGTCGGGACGTCACCAATACATTATACATCAACACTTTGAGGTTAAGGAATATTATTTAACCAACACGGGATTCCAATTTGTAACCATAATATGGTCATTTATTATTTTATTTACGAGCAGTGGCGAGGCTACGTAAATACTCGTGGGGTTACGTGACACCACTAGTTTAAAACTTTTACGTAGAAAAATACCCTTTAAATTTTATAGGACATCACCAAATTTAATTATAGGACCCCATATATTTTTCGAATTTATAGTTTTTCCTATAAATTGTATGAGACTCCACTAAATTTAACTACCCGGATCACATATATCTTTCAATTTTTTTTTTGGTTTTTTGAAGGTAAATAACCACTAAAATAACACTCAAATATAATTAGTATTGAATAAAAATTTCGGGACCCCATTGAATTCAGATCCTAGAAATCGCCATTGTTTACAAGTATTTATAACGGTAAATACACATACTCGTACCCGAGGCAACGAAGCGTAAATTTTATGTTTGACTGTTAATTTTATGTTCGATTCATAACATTTACGTAGTTTTATCAAGATATTAAGTTATTATTATTACTTATTAGAAGCTAATTACTAGCTTTTGCACTCTAATGACTAATTTGTAAATTTTGTTTATTGATATGTAGACTTCAAAACAAAACTATGATGATGTTATTGAAATAATCCAAACCGTTTCGCGCCTGTTACTAATTGCCGAGTAAGGTTTTGAATAAACCCATCACGCTTTATTGGAGGTCATGGGTAAATAGGCCTAAATTGCTAAATTAAAATGGGCCAAACTGACCTATAATCCTTCCGTGAAAACATTATCGAGTCCATTTACATAAGGCATGGTTGTGTATACAATTTGTTTTTAGCCTACAAACTAGGGAGCTAGCGCACATATAAGAGCACTGGTTCCCCAGTCTCTTTCACCGTCGAACAAAATTGATGGTGTAAAACACCGCCCCACCTCAGTGTCCTCCCACCATCAATTTCAGCATCACCTCCCATCGTCCCTCCAGCGACGGTGGGTTTGTTTTGTTTTTGTTTTTCTTTTTAAATTATTCTATTTTATTATTGGTCCACATCACTGAAATGGACACCGAAATCGACACCGAATGACACCCCACTTTAGTCAATTTCAAGGTCCATTTTCGACTTTGAAATGGACACCAAAAATGGACTGCGGACACCTTGTGCTCTAATACACCACTAGCTTATCTATGCTAATTGCTTTATTTCATTTCACTAATATTTTTTTATTATACCTACCCGGGCGAGCAATGTCTACACTTTCAAGTAAAGGTACAACTCTCCACACTCTTCCTCTTTATACGTCTTTCGCGAGACCAAGGTTGAAGAACTCGGATCTCGGGGAGTTCTTGGACGTTGACATTTTAGTTATTTTGATATAAATATATAAAAATAAATAAAAATATGTATATTTTTATACATTTTTACGAGATTTACAAAAAAAATCGAGAAATGAGCGAGAATATCAGAGATTTTACGAGAAAATCTGAGAATTCGTGGCTTTGACCTAGTTTGACCCCGTTGACCGAGAAATCTCGAGAGATGGACATCTCGTCTCGGATGCCTTCCAAAAACGAGATCTCGGAGAAATTTTGGGGAAAAATAACGAAATTTACAACACCGGGCGAGACTAAGTAGTGTTGCTATTGTTGTAAACAGGGGCGGAAATATGTGGGGGTAGGGTGGGGCGACCGCCCTCAGTGAAAAAAATTCCTCTTCCGCCACTGGTTGTAAACGGGTAAATGATAAGTGAATAAGTTTTTACAGGTGTATGTGAGGGCTATCCGAGAAAGGAAATAATTTTATTCTACGTTATTTAGTTGGATTATTTCGTTACTATTTCTGACCTTTTTGTTATCGCGTACCCCACGATATATTAATAGATAAAATAAAATATGAGATATTTTGTGAGATTATTAGGACAATAAGAGTCATTTCTTGTGAAAATATTAGTAACATTATAATAGATAAGTGTATTTTAAAAAACGTATATAATATAATATATAATATTATGATATAACATTGATATAATTGGACACTTATAATAGTTACACATCATATGATTACACATACAGTACATACATACTTTGAATGTCTTTACATTACACAAATAAAGGAGTAATATACAAATGTACGTACACCATAAAAACCTCCAACTTTCATTCCTTGTTTCACTCTCATTCTTTCTTCTTTCACCTTCTTCCATTAATATACTACCTCCCTTCATTGCACTTCACATTCTGAATGCTCACACAACATTCAACTCTACACTCACCACAACAACAACAATGTCCGGAAGTTCGAGTATCAGCTGGGAAGATCTCAAGAAAGAGAACGTCGATCTTGTATGAACCATTTTCTTACCATACACGATCATTCCATTTATATGAGTCCATTTCATAGTTTTCGTGATTTGGTTACATGTTTATATATGCCTCATATTTGAATAGAATTTCTTTTTATGCATGCAATTTTATTTGTTTATGTTTGCATGAGGATATAGATTCGTGATTTTATTACACAATTTACAAAATTAAGACTTTTAATAAAAATTAATCAGGATCTATTCATGATTCGATTAAGGTTTTCTTTTTATATGTTTTTGCATAAGAATCAATTCATGTTTTGGTGTTTTTTAATCTTATGCAGGAGACTGTTCCAATTGAGGAAGTGTTTGAAACCTTGAAATGTAAAAAAGATGGATTGACAACTGAAGAAGGGAATAAGAGGTTGAACATATTTGGCCCAAACAAACTAGAAGAGAAAAAGGTAAGTAACAAAAAAGAAAAAGAAAAATATTAAACACTCTTTGTTACACTTTATGCTCATAGAAGATATGTAATTTCATTGATGATACTGAAACAGGAAAGCAAGCTTCTAAAGTTCTTAGGGTTCATGTGGAATCCTTTGTCATGGGTCATGGAAGCTGCTGCAATTATGGCTATTGTCTTGGCTAATGGAGGGGTACAATCTTCTTTCTAAACTAATTTAATAAAAGTTATTGCACCAATTCAATCCATGACAATGATCATGTGATACTGAATAATCAGAATCAGATAATTTTATACAGATTTAACTATTTATATGTGTGCTGAAAACTATAGTATTCTTTTATCAAGTCAAGTGTTTGAAAAACTCTGATAATAACAAGGACGTAATAAATGGGTAAACGGGTAATCACATAAAGTTTTCTCTGTTCAGGTTACCTGGGGTACCTAGGGAAGGGGAATATGTTTTTACTCAGAACACGGCTTAACGGGATTATCCCGTAATTGTTTCCTACCCTTTTCTCCGGCCACACCTCATGATATGCTGCTAGTAAGGTTTGAACGTAAGGAAGTAAAAGATAAAACAATATTCGGGATTTAGTTTTATTGCTAACTGAGGGAGTATCTAATGACAGGGCAAGCCTCCAGATTGGCAAGACTTTGTTGGAATCACAACATTGCTAATCATCAACTCCACCATTAGTTTCATAGAAGAAAACAATGCAGGCAACGCAGCAGCAGCTTTAATGGCAGGTCTTGCACCAAAAACAAAGGTCATAAGGGACGGGAAATGGGACGAACAAGATGCTGCCATTCTAGTACCTGGTGATGTTATTAGTGTCAAATTGGGCGATATTATCCCAGCCGATGCACGTCTTCTTGAAGGAGATCCTCTCAAGATTGATCAATCTGCATTGACCGGTGAATCGTTACCCGTGACCAAAAATCCAGGTGATAGTGTTTATTCGGGTTCTACTTGCAAACAAGGTGAGATCGAAGCTGTTGTTATTGCTACTGGTGTCCACACGTTCTTTGGAAAGGCTGCTCATTTAGTCGATAGCACAAATCAAGTTGGCCATTTCCAAAAGGTATCAATTTGGCCCATACCCATATGGTCATCTCTAAATTCTCAGACGGGTTTTCCAAATTTTAAATGTTATTAATCTTTTTAACTAGTACATAGTTAACATATTTTAATAATTTGTTTATCAGGTGCTGACAGCAATTGGTAACTTCTGTATATGCTCCATAGCAGTCGGTCTGATTATCGAAATAGTGGTGATGTACCCAATTCAGAAACGAACATATAGAAACGGAATCGATAATTTACTTGTCTTGCTCATTGGAGGTATCCCAATTGCCATGCCAACAGTGTTGTCGGTGACAATGGCAATCGGGTCCCACAAGTTATCAGAGCAAGGTGCTATCACTAAGAGAATGACAGCTATTGAAGAAATGGCGGGAATGGATGTTTTGTGTAGTGACAAAACTGGTACTCTCACATTGAACAAACTCACAGTTGACAAAACTCTTATTGAGGTCAGGTTTCAATTATACTTAATCATCAAATGTAACCTTTTTAATTAATTAAGTTATGATTTAAACAAACATTACCTTTTTATTCTTCAGGTTTTCATAAAGGATACTGATAAGGATCAAGTGATTCTGTTGGGAGCAAGGGCTTCAAGAGTAGAGAATCAAGATGCAATAGATGCTTGTATTGTTGGAATGCTTCCTGATCCTAAAGAGGTAATTACATTATATTAATTTAATAATTAATAATAATTATTGATAATATGAAACATAATTTTTTTTTTTGTTTACGCAGGCACGAGCAGGGGTAACTGAGGTGCATTTTCTACCATTCAATCCAGTAGACAAACGAACGGCAATGACATACATTGACCAAAGCGGAAACTGGCATAGAGTCAGCAAGGGTGCACCTGAGCAGGTACATTAAACTGCTTTACACTAACTGCTAAGCTCTGAAGTGTCAAATGGGCGGGTTGAGTAACTGGTATTTGTCTTTTACTAGTTAAAATGGGTCGGGTTGACCCAAAACTTTTTTATACACAAATTTCTATGTTTAATGAACTGCTTTACACTAACTGCTAAGCTCTGAAGTGTCAAAATGGGCGGGTTGAGTAACTGGTATTTGTCTTTTACTAGTTAAAATGGGTCGGGTTGACCCAAAACTTTTTTATACACAAATTTCTATGTTTAATGAACCATTTCCTTGTTATCTAGTTTAATATTTTTTTAAAAACATTTGATCAGTTAAGGATAACATAGAACCCATATCAGCCCATTCATATCATATGCACATGATTTCTTGAAATTTCTTAGATTGTGGAGCTATGCAACCTAAAGAATGATGACAAGAATAAGGTATTTTCAATCATCGATAAGTTTGCTGAGCGTGGTCTTCGATCTTTAGCTGTTTGCCAACAAGTACGTATTTCTATATTCGCAATATTTAATTATAATTATGGATTTTTAATATAAAACTAATGATACTCAATAATTATACAGACGGTACCTGAGAAAACAAAGGAGAGCTCTGGTGGGCCATGGGAGTTTGTCGGTTTATTGCCACTATTTGACCCGCCAAGACACGACAGTGCGGAAACCATTCGACGGGCCCTACACCTTGGTGTCAATGTGAAAATGATCACTGGTGATCAGTTAGCTATTGGAAAGGAAACGGGTCGCAGACTTGGAATGGGTACCAATATGTACCCATCTTCTTCACTTCTTGGCCAAAACAAAGATTCAGCTATTGCTGATATTCCAATTGAAGAATTAATCGAAAAGGCCGATGGTTTTGCTGGAGTCTTCCCTGGTAAGCTAGGGTAACAAAATGGGCGGGTCGGGCAACGGGTCAAAACAAGTATATTTTAGTTTGAAACTTATATCATGTATGTGATGCAGAACATAAATATGAGATTGTGAGGAAGCTACAAGAGCGAAAGCATATATGTGGAATGACAGGAGACGGTGTGAACGATGCACCCGCATTAAAACGGGCCGATATCGGTATAGCTGTTGCTGACGCCACTGACGCAGCTCGAGGTGCGTCAGATATCGTGTTGACCGAACCAGGACTTAGTGTGATTGTAAGCGCGGTTTTAACCAGTCGAGCGATCTTTCAAAGGATGAAAAACTACACCATTTATGCTGTCTCCATCACTATTCGTATTGTTCTCGGGTTCATGTTAATTGCTCTTATTTGGAAATTTGATTTCTCGCCCTTTATGGTTTTGATCATTGCAATCCTTAATGATGGAACTATTATGACCATTTCGAAGGATAAAGTCAAACCTTCCCCTATGCCTGATTCATGGAAGCTAAAAGAAATTTTCGCCACTGGAGTTGTTCTTGGAACTTACTTGGCAGTTATGACAGTTATTTTCTTCTGGTTAGCAAAAGAATCCGACTTCTTTACGGTAAGATAAATCAGTAAGTCAACTCATTTTCTGAGCTAGAGTTGATTAATAAAGTCAACTCAGCTCTAGTGATTAACTGTTGAATAGATTAATAATTTAGTATTGTTTACTGTAGATTAACAATATTTTTATAAATGATGGATTTTTTCAGGAACGATTTGGTGTGAAATCGATCAGAGACTCAGAATATGAGCTTATGTCAGCTCTTTATCTCCAAGTTAGTATCATTAGTCAGGCGCTCATTTTCGTCACACGATCAAGGAGCTGGTCTTTCGTTGAACGTCCTGGTCTTTTACTCCTCACTGCCTTTTTTATTGCTCAGCTGGTGAGTATATTCTTATTTAGAGATAACAGAAAGTCAAATTTGGGTATGTGTCAAAATGGGTAACTATATGGTCCTAATAGAAAACATCTTATTAATATAGTTTATGTTCATTGTTTTTATATTCCCAAATAATTCAATTTTATTTTGAGATTGCTAACGATTTTACGTCTTGAAGATTGCTACCTGCATCGCTGTCTACGCAAATTGGGACTTCGCAAGAGTGAAAGGAATCGGATGGGGATGGGCTGGTGTGATCTGGCTTTATAGCATCGTCTTCTATTTCCCGCTAGATATCTTCAAATTCATCATTCGTTACGCTTTGAGTGGCAAGGCCTGGGACAATATGCTCGAAAAACGGGCAAGTTCATATTAATTATTTTATGTTTTAATCAAATTTTCTGATAATCAAATTTACTGATACTAAGTAAAATACTTTTGTACGCATTTTAGACTGCTTTCACTTCCAAAAAGGACTACGGACGCGGTGAGAGGGAAGCTCAATGGGCCACGGCTCAACGTACATTGCACGGTCTCCAAGCACCAAATGCAAACGAGATCTTGAGCGACAAAAGTGACTATAGAGAGTTGTCGGAACTTGCAGAACAAGCTAAGAGACGTGCAGAGGTGGCTAGGTAAGTTCCTATGTTTTTGACCTGTCCCAATGGGCGGGTCAAGTTAACAAACTAACCCCTTTATCAAAACGACTACAAAAAATATATGTGTCATTTAAAGCTGCTCAATGTCTTAAAATGATTTATTGATGTGATATTTTTTTATAGTTAAAAAAACAGAAAAATTGTTAGGAGGTCAAATGACCCGCCCATTTGGACCTGAAGACAGATTACCTAATTTAACTATACAGAACGATCCTAGATTTCATATATAGAATTGTGCAGGTTGAGGGAGCTTCACACACTAAAAGGGCATGTTGAATCCGTAGTGAAGCTAAAGGGCCTCGATATTGAAACTATCCAACAACACTACACAGTTTAGTTCATCGAAGGCATAATTTTTGGAGAAGATAAAAATAAGAATTAGGAAATCAAGATCTCGAGAAGGTCTGTTTTTCATGGAAGATGATCATAACCGAGATGCGGGAATAAGCCAGCTGATGAGATCGGGCTATACCCGATTCGCAATAGGCAAAACAAAGTTTATTCATTTTTTTACTTGTATTCAGTAATTCAGTGTCAAATTTGTTCAATGAATATCATCTATAGTACTTGTTACCTTTAGCCATGTTTATAACTATCTGCGAAAGTTTTAATTATCTGCAGCCTAAATACAGTAATCTATATATAAAAACAAATTAATTACTAATGACCCTCGAAGCTTAACAGGTACAAGTGGGATCAACGAATGTAAGACATCCGTTATCAATGGTCTATAACTTGGTTCTGGTTGTACACATAGCACAGCTAGAGCACCAACATGTATAATTAAGTTCAACTTATTTCAAGTTTAAATAACACGACTGCACAATTTTTAAGGTAAAATACTGGGTGGCTCAGTTGGATTAGCAACGGGTCAAACTGGGTTATTTTTAACAGGTAAAAGCTCTAGAAGTGCAACTCCAAAAGCATAAACATCACTCTTATCGGTAAACTTACCTGTCAAAACGATGTCTAAACATCACTCTTATCGATTAACGTTCATTTAATTTGGTGATGGCTGGGTAAGTTGTGACCTCCGAAGGAAACGATGATATGCTGAACGAGCGCTTTGATTATGAAGCCGTTCTATCGTCCTCACTTGTAATAATAAGAGCATAAATGTGGTAGCTCAAGCAATTCAAAGTCGAAATTAAAGTCCATCATATGCTTGTGCGAAACCCTAACATCACTCGGTGTTTTTGAACGACTGAACCTCCATCTCTGGGTGGGTGTCTCCTCCGTCGTCGCTTTCCGCCGCTAATTTTGATCGCCGAAGGCTGTTGGCTAGATTTAGCTGGTTATGCCGCTCTACATCTCTAAAAGTATAAACCATATCAGGTAGGGTATCTATATATATTCATATCTGTTTAATCTCAGTCGAATTTTTCATTCAAAATTTTTTATTCTATTTGAGAACATTGGATTTGTGGAATGTTTAACCATTATTTTTAGCATTTTCCTTTTTTGATTTATGCGTTTTCTTTCAACAAATACTAAACTTTAGCTTCTCGGCGAATTTATTGATTCTATACGATTGTTATGATTGTTTGCAAATTTGCAAATTGGCAAATATGTACTATAATTTTTTTCAGAATATTATAAATTATGCTAAATTTGATATTTTATTTGAAAATAAGTATATGCAGTTAGGTTTAAAGAAATCATTGATGATCTTTACTCCAATTGCAATTCAGACAAATAATAGAATTAGGACTTCCTTTGATTCTCCCTGGTTCTGCTATTGTAAGTCACTCTGCACTATCTTAACTTTCCAATGTTCTACATGCTTGTATATGTGTGATTTACATACACATAATATTTTGTATTGTTGACTACGAAATTAAGTATGTGTAATGTATGTATATGCATATTTAAAATTTATGATACATCATGATCATGTCAGTGAAAGAGAGTAATGGTATATACTTTAGGGTAAACGCTAATATGTTTTCTTTACTAATTCTTTTTTGTCATACGCGAATTACGCTTAGAGTCTCGTTATCATCTAAACAGCACTTGTGAACACATTTGGGTGACGATAAGGACAACATGACCACTCTGAAGATTGAAAGTTATTGTTAGTGGCCAACAGAAGTAGAACACCAATCTAGCATCAGGTCAGATGTCTGTCTATAATGTGTGTGTGTAGATATATTTGTAAGCATACTTTTTTTTTTGTTTAAAATTTTAAAGATATTATCAGAACTCAATTTACGTTGGAATATTGATCGATGTTGAAGAATAGACTGTAGTTATTATTATATTCTGACCAGGAGGAAATAAAAACCAGGTTTATTTCATAACACATTGCTAAGTGGTATTTAGGGATAATTTCAAGTTAGTAGATGTTAATAACAAAATACATATCACATTTGGTGAAGATTTCGATCTAATATATACATTGTATTTGCATGAAACAATACTACTTTTAGTTACATAAACATATAGGGAAAACATACCCTGATATTTGGAAGTTTGTTGATAAGTCAAGGTTGCCTTTGGCTGGCATCTTCTTGAGTTGACTCCATTGACTTGATGACTTCTATTCTGAAGCACACACTAATTGTTAGGTCATATTTTATTGAAGTGATTTGTATTCCTAATCCACTATATGTACATGGTGTCTATCATCTATAAATAGACACCATCCCTCACCATTTAGAGCTAAGCCATCACATAAACCCTTCACAATTACCCTCACCCCTGCACCTTCACTTACACACACTTAAGCAAACACTCTCAACCTTACACATGTAATAACCTACACTTAACCAATTGTAATACACAGTGATTTACAGATTCATATCAGATTATTCATCATCATTATCAGATTTACAGATTCATATCAGATTATTCATCATCATTATCAGTATATCTCATTCATATATCAATATACATATACAGGAACATATATTCATATACATATACTTACACAATCATAAACATGAATCTGAGCAGTAATCTTACCTTACATGTGGTATCAGAGCATAAGAAGATCATCTTCACGATCCAGAAGCTCATATTCAAGTTGAATTCGTGATTATTGCTCATGTTCTTTGTCGTTTGACTTTTGTTGACTTTTATAGCAACAATTTGATTCAGCAGTTCTTAGATCGAATTGAAGGAAGTTATAGCTTACTTATCATCAACGAAAGCTTCGTTAATCATCATAATCGATTCACAAACAAATTTGAGGTGTTAATCATCAAATCAAAGTTTTTGCCAATTCTCTGTTCGAATCAAATTGGAACGATAAAGATGTTTACATGTCTGGAAATCAATTGCCGAATGTTAATCAAATCATTCTAAGCATTTTTCGTTCAGAAATCATAGCCTGAAACATTCTAGAACTTGATTTCGTTTTATGAACTCATAAATGGCGGTTTTACTGTGACCTTCAAGTTTTTGACGATTGATCGTGTTATTCATCAGAAAATTGATTCATACCTGTTCTAGAAGCATACAGAAACTTTCGTTGTTAATTTTAGCCATTGAAATCTCAATTTTGCAGTTTTAGCTGGAAGTTCACCGGATTCTTCATCAGGTTGAATAAACTATTTTTCACACGAGTGACTACACGATTGAGTATACGGTTGAATCAATTGATTGCTGAATCGTACGAGTAAGTGCTTTGAGTTGCTGGAACGTACGTGTAGTGATTTTAGAATTAGGGTTTTTTCATTGTAAATGAGATTTGGGGAAGAAGATACTGTGGTCGATTATGTTCAGATAGAATTGATATTGGACTCAAGTTAAATTAGGCCCAAATTTAGCTTAAGTTCAAATAGAAGCCCAAATTCAATAATGTTCTTAAAGTTAACCCACGTGCTTATCATATCTCTCCCCACTAATAACTAATATACTACGTAATATTCAACAAAACGAAAACTATACGCATTTGTTAACTAGATTCAATTTAAACCCTTGAAACCTCATTTAGCCCCCTAAGTTTTCAAAAGTTACGAATCAGCCCTTAAACTTCCAGAATTATACAAGGACTAATGGAGTTAACTATCAGTTAATTTTCTCTGTTAAGTCCTAACAAAAAGGATTAACGGAGTCAAGAAAATTAACAATATTCGTTACACTTTTTAACGAAGAATTTTCAGAAGTTTGGTTTCTCTCAACAAAGGCTTCAAATGGCGAGTATGTCTTCCGTTACACCTCCAAAACCAACATGGGATCAAAGTCAAAATCATTTACATGGTTTGTGTACATGTGGGATAAGAGGTTCCGATTTAGAAGAATATAAAGATCGGATGTGTACAGTTAAGATCTATGAAGATGATCGAAAGTCGAAAATTCAGCAAGAAACGATTGAAAATAACATGAAAAAGCGGATTCTCATGTTGGAGAATGAATTGACTGCTCAAAGGAAAACAACATTTGAGCTCGAATCTCAACTATTAAAGAGCAAATCACGGGAGGAGCTCTTACGAAAGAAAGTGTCTACTCTTCAGAATGACTTGGAGAGTCAAGTTCGGTCGTATCAGGAAAGTCAAGCAAAAATTCAAGCAGAGTTACAAAGTCAAAAAGATTCTTTCGACAAGGAACGACTCAACATAGAGACACTGAATAATCAACTTAAAGAAAAAATTGTTCATCTTATATATATATATTCACATTTTTATTTATACACATTTGTTCGTGAATCGTCGGAAATGGTCAAAGGTCAAATATCTCCATGAAATCAATTCAAATTCTTGAGGCTCAGATTAATAGGCTTTGCTTATCGTGTTGGAATCATTTAAAGATTAAGTTTAAATTTGGTCGAAAATTTCCGGGCGAATGGCTAATCGACTAACGTTCATTTAATTTGGTGATGGCTGGGTAAGTTGTGACCTCCGAAGGAAACGATGATATGCTGAACGAGCGCTTTGATTATGAAGCCGTTCTATCGTCCTCACTTGTAATAATAAGAGCATAAATGTGGTAGCTCAAGCAATTCAAAGTCGAAATTAAAGTCCATCATATGCTTGTGCGAAACCCTAACATCACTCGGTGTTTTTGAACGACTGAACCTCCATCTCTGGGTGGGTGTCTCCTCCGTCGTCGCTTTCCGCCGCTAATTTTGATCGCCGAAGGCTGTTGGCTAGATTTAGCTGGTTATGCCGCTCTACATCTCTAAAAGTATAAACCATATCAGGTAGGGTATCTATATATATTCATATCTGTTTCATCTCAGTCGAATTTTTCATTCAAAATTTTTTATTCTATTTGAGAACATTGGATTTGTGGAATGTTTAACCATTATTTTTAGCATTTTCCTTTTTTGATTTATGCGTTTTCTTTCAACAAATACTAAACTTTAGCTTCTCGGCGAATTTATTGATTCTATACGATTGTTATGATTGTTTGCAAATTTGCAGATTGGCAAATATGTACTATAATTTTTTTCAGAATATTATAAATTATGCTAAATTTGATATTTTATATGAAAATAAGTATATACAATTAGGTTTGAAGAAATCATTGACGATATTTACTCCAATTGCAAACCAGACAAATAATAGAATTAGGGCTTCCATTGATTCTCCCTGGTTCTGCTATTGTAAGTCACTCTGCACTCTCTTAACTGTCCAATGTTCTACATGCTTGTGGTATATGTGATTTACATACACTTAATATTTTGTATTGTTGATTACGAAAATAAGTATGTGTAATGTACTAATGTATGAATATGCATATTTAAAAATTATGATACATCATGATCATGTCAGCGAAACAGAGGTAATAGTATATACTTTAGGGTAAACGCTAATATGTTTTCTTTACTAATTCTTTTTTGTCATACGCGAATTACGCTTACAGTATCGTTATCATCTAAACAGCATCTGTGAACACATTTGGGTGACGATAAGGACAACATGACCACTCTGAAGATCGAAAGTTATTGTAAGTTGCCAACAGAAGTAGAACACCAATCTAGCATCAGGTCAGATGTCTGTCTATAATGTGTGTGTGTAGATATATTTGTAACCATACTTTTTTTGTTAAAATTTTTGATGATATTATCAGAACTCAATTTACATTGGAAAATTGATCGATGTTCAAGAATAGACTGTAGTTATTATTATATTCTGACCAGGTGGAAATAAAAACCAGGTTTATTAAATCATTAATTTAGACAACCTTTACCATTCATAACACATTGCTAAGCGGTATTTAGGGATAATTTCAAGTTAGTAGATGTTAATAACAAAATACATATCACATTTGGTGAAGATTTCGATTTAATATATACATTGTATTTACATGAAACAATACTACTTTTAGTTGCATAAACATATAGGGAAAACATACACTGATATTTGGAAGTTTGTTGATAAGTCAAGGTTGCCTTTGGCTGGCATCTTCTTGAGTTGACTCCATTGACTTGATGACTTCTATTCTGAAGCACACACTAATTAAGATAAGATTCAGATTTAAATGGATCACAGGTTTAATATCCGTGCTACATATATATCTACTCAAATTCCAAGTAATATTCAAGCACAAATTATTATTTATTTGCTCGCATTCATTTCTGTTAAGAAACAGGAAAATTTAAGCATTATTATTTACTTACTTTATCTACTGAAATGGATTGTTGTTTGAGTAAGCACAAATCTTGGTTTAACTGGTTGTTGTTGATTATGATTATGATTCATATTCTAATGTTTGGAATTACACAAGGTGGTTGTATAGAAGAGGAGAGAAAAGCGCTGCTGGAAATCAAAGCATCCCTTGTCGATTCATTTGTTTATGATGCGGACCCACTTGTTCCAACATGGGTCGATGATGATAACGAGTGTTGTGATTGGGAGAGGGTCGAGTGCAACACAACTACCAGGCATGTAGTAAACTTGTTGTTGGGAAACATCATGGGAAGAGCATATGAAAATGATGAAAGGATTTGGTCATTAAACGTGTCTCTTTTTCTTCATTTTAAAGAGTTGAGAAGTCTCAATTTGTCATCGGATCATCTTGATAATGGAATTGTTAGCACAGGTATTGTGTACAACATTGTCTATATTACTATGAGCAAATGATACATATTGAAGGGTTTTATGTTACACCCGTTTATTGTAAAGAAAATGTCAACAATAGTTGAAAATATCATAATTACCCTTGAACCCAAACTTCTTTAATAATTTTGAGCCTTGCCTTTGAGTTTACTATTCGGCACGCGCTAATGAAGTAATGAGTTAATTTAAAATGCATTTTGGTTAATAACTCTAATTTTAATATAAGTAAAATGTAGTCACCTTAATATATTTATCACCAAAATATAATAAATATCTTTTCTGATGGTGATAGCACCCATTAGGGTCTTAATTACCACATTAAATAGTACATTCATACAATTTTCGAGTTAATTAACCTAACTGTTCGACAATCGAAGATATATATATGCCAATTACAATCCATTTAACCTTCTGTTATTAGAAAACATATATAGAAAGTCAAACTTATTAAAACAACGATATAACTTTCTTATTGCAGGACTTGAAAAGTTGTCGAGATTGAAAAACCTAGAAATACTGGACCTTAGTGGCAATTATAATATGGAAGGAAACTTTCCTGCTCACGGTATCTTTATCGCCCTATAACTTTATGTATAGCGTATGCCGTATGCACATGCATGTTATCATGAGGCTTATACATGCTATTTTACACACATTGTAGAGTTTGCAGCTTTGCAAAATTTGGAGGTATTGAATCTCTCCTCGTGTCAATATCATGGTAGCTTCGAAATGCATGGTAATCATTCTCATGTTCAATAATTTAACTTACACATATTATCATGTGTTGTGCCGCATGCATTAAGATCAATTACATGAGTAATTTTTCCATAACAAGGATGTTTCAATTTTTCATTTGGATTCTTATATCTATGCGCGTTTGTTTTCTATTTAATTCATTTTGACCGGACGTCCTCCTCATATCTCACATTCGTGGTATTAGAGTGTTAACAAGTAGATACTACCCAAGGACACTGAAAATAAGACAAAGAAATTCTAAAAAATTACTAATAAGTTATTTAAGTCAGTTTCTGATAAATCCAAACACAATAATGGAGAGTTGACTTGTATGTATATTTATTTATCGTTGCTTTCCTTAATTATATATACTGTCATTGAAAATATGGATGCATGATTGTAGGTTTTGAAGATAAATTAATGTTGAAGAAGTTGAAAGTTTTAAATCTGGCGTATAATTATTTCAATGAAAGCCTTATAACATCTTTAAAGGCTCTTCCATCACTCCAAGTACTAGATCTTAGTTTCAATCCTTTTTCTTCTGAAACATTTCCAGCTCAAGGTACGTATTTTAGTTTTTTTTTTCTTTTTGTTATCGAGATACTCTGCACATATATGGACAACCAATTTACAAAAGCATTCGTGCAAAGTTGCTTCATAGACATTCTCTTTCTTTGTAAATGTTTGGAGTTTTAGTTTGATTTATTGAATGAATCAACGTGTTCCTTTTCAATACAGACTTGGCCTATTTGACTAACCTGGAGAAGTTGGATTTAACGTCTAATGGAATCAAAAGTATACAAGGTAAACAGCCCCTCAAATGCATTTTTAAGGGCGACTCAAACAGTACACCCACTACGACGAATATATACAATTGTCCCATCCCATGACTTGAACCCTCCTCAACCTCATGGTTGGAAAGGCCATCTCGTAACCACTAGACAATGGCCCTTTGGTACGATTTTAATTGTTTTAAATAGGCACAATTATCTGTGGATAGTTGAAAAGATTAAATTGTTGAAATACATCGACCAACTTAATTACACTTGTTCGATTTTATAACTACAGACCTATAAGTTTACTCTCGGGATTCATTCATGAATATTATACTATCATTACAGGTTGCAAGAATTTATCAAGATTAAAAAGGTTAGAGAGTCTATCTTTTGGACGAAACAGTTTCAACAGGAGCGTCATATCGTGCCTAAGTTCCCTCCCATCTCTCAAGATTCTTCATCTTAGGTTTTCTTATTCGTTGGGAACTTCTTTTCCGATGCAAGGCATGTGGTAAACGTCTAAGTTTCATCTTAACTGCCATAACAAATTTGCCTTCTCTAATTATTTCTTTAACTTTTCTGCAGAATTATCTCGTTTCACTCACTTAGAGGAACTCGATTTAAGAGAGTGTGGCCTAGACTCATTCGCATATAATGGTTAGATTATTAATTACAGTATAAATGTCTCAGAAATGTAATTTAACAGCTGTTTTAAATTTCTGATCTATGTCTGTATATAGCAAATACATAGGCTTGACGAGAAAATCTCAATGTTGATGTTATGAGTAAAATTCAATGCATAACTTCTACTCTTGTGGATAAGGCCGTATAACTTTTCATCAATTTTCAAGTATTTTGATTACGAAATACATTGTTTCAGTCGAGGTGTTGTGTATTCTATTTAACTATTCTGACATTACGTTTTAGGCACCATGAGCACCCTGGTGCACTTGAATCTCGATTGGAATAAATTCAATAAAGATGATGTCATACGGGCAATGGCTGCTTTTCCATCCTTAAGATTTTTGTCTTTGCAGCTTAATAATATCAGTGGAACACTGCCTATGGAAGGTAAAATAATTGGTTTTTGTTTCGTTTGCCTACATATTTTATTACTGATTTAAGAAATTCAGTATGATCAAGTAGTTACCAACTCATTTGAAGGCTCCAACTGGTGCTGCAAAATCTAATCCAGTTTCAGCTTTTCATAAGACATGACTATATTGGTTTAATTGGTTTTTTAAAAGTTTGGTTTAATTTATATTTAATGGTTGATTAGCATTTTGTAATATGTTAGTTTTATTATTTATTATTTATTTAAGTCAGCGAGCATTGAATTGGTATTATAAGTTGACTAGTTCTCATGCACATAAAGGTGTGAAATGTGCGTAAATGAGATGTGGTGATAGTGGGCTACCGATTTCAAGTAGGAAAGTAGGGAAATGGGTGTACGTGTACAGTTTTTTTGGAGATATGGTTTGTTCTCTGTTTTCTACTCCGTATTATTTAACAACACATACTGTAATCAATGAAATGGAAGTAAAAACAAGATGTAGTTCTATGTGTTCATTTTATCTTTTTTTTTTTCTTTTTCTTGCATACAATATAAACACAATTTACTTTTTGTTACTCCGTAGTAGTTTAATTATTGATAAGTTACGGACCTGTGTCCCAACAGACTATTCAGAATCCTCTTATTAGAGTTTTTGTGTCTTGATTACTAGCTAACACATATTTAATCTGCTTTTGGAATTAATCTAGCTTTGGCATCTTTACGCCATCTGGAGGTCTTAGATATGAGTTGGAATCATTTAGTTGGGAGCATCCCATCTGCAATACGTACATTATCTTCGTTTGAGGTTGTCTCGTTTGCTAACAATCAGCTCAACGGCTCATTACCAGATGATGGTAACTTCTCTAAAAAGCATACTCTTAATGTATTTGAATAATTGAAAATTCCGCATAATGTAAATACTCACAAGGATGACTGTAATTTTCCCAATTGAGTGCAGGGTTGCAGGGACGGAGCTTGAAGCAAAACACGAGGGTGGCCGACTTTTATGCATATATATAAAATTCATTAAATAAAAAAATGCGCTACAGATCAGTACATAATTATTCTAGTTATTTAAATTAAACATGTAGTTAATCAGTATATTAATTCAAAGTATAAACGTTGTAATATAAAGTTTCTAATTCAAAGCATAACCATTCAAAATTATAATAAAATTATTTATAACCAAAGTTTAAACTTAAATTAATTAATAAAAGAATAAAGTAATTAAAGACTATAACTGAATTCAAAGTAGAAACAAACATATCAGGTATAACAAATGTAGGATGTACGGTAGTTATTAAATGTAACAGTACATGAGCAGGAAAGTGAAATTAAAAACAACTAAAACCCTCTAAGTCGGATAAGGAATGGGATGACCAACTATATACTTTTTCATATTCAGCACACATATACATTATAAAATTGCTATATAGGACAAAATTATGTGGGGTGGCCGGGGCCCTCCCTTGCCCCTAGCATCCTTCGTCCCTGCAGGGTTGTGCCGATTGAAGAACCTCCTAGAGCTGGATCTTAGTGAAAACCAGTTTAGTGGAAACCTTTCAGAGTGTTTGATCAGTCTAACATCTCTTAAACTCTTTGATATTTCTTCAAACCAACTCACAGGAACACTTCCCCCATCATTGTTTGCTAATCTCACATCTCTTGAATATGTTGATTTTAGTCATAATCAATTTGAAGGCTCGTTATCATTTAGCTCTTTCTCCGATCATACAAAGCTAGAAGTGGTCGAATTCACAAGTGACAACGGCAAATTTGAGGTTGAAACCGAGGAGCCTATAGGATGGGTTCCGATGTTTTAGTTGAAAGCTCTTGTGCTATCTAATTGCAATGTAAACAGGCTTAAGGGAAGGGTTCTTCCCAGTTTTCTTCTTCATCAGCGTACGTTACAAGTACTAGACCTGTCGCACAATTCACTGGAGATGCAATTTCCGAATTGGTTATTTAATACTAATGCAGATCTGGAATTTGTTAGTTTACGGAACAACTCAGTTTCTGGTCCTATTCGTATGCCGTGGTATAGGAATACTAAAACATGGTCTTTAGATATGTCAGATAATCAAATAACTAACTGGTACTATACCTCATAATATAGGAGATATTTTTCCGTATATATTTCACTTGAACTTGTCTCGAAATTCTTTGAACGGCCCTCTACCTTGGTCAATGGGCGATTTGAGTGAAATACAAATGTTGGATTTATCCAACAACAATTTATCAGGAGAAGTGCCGGAGATATTGCTTTCTAACTGTCGACAGTTAATGGTTTTACGGCTGTCTAATAACAATTTGCACGGTGAAGTACTTTCAAGAAAATTTAATGCAAGTAAGTGGCGAGAGATTCTGTTGTTAGACAATAACCGGTTTACAGGGGTGCTCACAAAAGAGATTACTACTGAAGGTGATTATTTAAAGATGTTGGATATAAGTGGCAACTTATTTTCAGGTGTGATTCCAGGATGGATAACCAATATGACATCCTTAAATGCACTCGTGATACGAGACATGATGTTCGAAGGTCAATTCCCATGTGGGGCGTCTTCAATCTTGTATCTCGATATCTCACAAAATAATTTGTCAGGGTTCGTTCCATCCTGCTTAGGTATGTATGGTTATATGCAGCATCTTCATTTGGATTCAAACAGATTCACTACAACAATACCCAAATCCTTTCGTAATCTGACAAAACTGTTGACTTTGGATATGGGCAATAACAAGCTATCAAGTCACATTCCAGAATTCTTGGGTGAAATCTCAAGTTTAAGAATCCTCCTTTTGAGAAATAATAACTTCTCTGGTTCTATTCCTAAGCGCTTGTGCCAGTTAAGTTATTTGAGGCTCTTAGATCTATCTAGCAACTTCCTTTCTGGTTCAATACCTAATTGCTTACAAAATATCTCTCAAAGTGGCGAACTTGCCTTTTTAAACTCTTTAGCTGAAGTGATGTCAAGGCACACAAATTATCAGTATGAAAGTGTTCTAATGAAGTACACAAATATATATGGACAGGATGAACTCTATGAAAAGCAAGATGAAGTTCAGTTCCTAACAAAAAGCAGGGTTGACTCCTACAAAGGTGGGATCCTTGATTACATGTCAGGGTTGGATTTATCATGCAACAATCTAACCGGTGAAATCCCAAAAGAACTTGGAATGTTGGTTCACATTCATGCGCTTAACTTGTCTCATAATCAGCTCACGGGGCCCATACCAAGTTCTTTCTCGAATCTAGCAGACATAGAGAGTTTGGATATTTCATCAAACCATTTGAGTGGTAAAGTTCCATCGGAATTGATTGGGTTGTATTCTCTGTCCACTTTCATTGTTGCTAACAACAATCTGTCAGGTAGCCTCCCGCAAGTGAACCAGTTTGCGACGTTTACTGCTGATAGTTACAAGGGCAATCCGTTTCTTTGTGGACCACCATTAGCCAAGAGTTGTGCACCTGCTAAAACAAATTCGACGTTAATGATGGCGCCTGAAGAAAATGAAGAAAAATGGTATGATGTGGATATGGTTTTCTTTCGTGCAAGTTTGGTCTCCACATGGTTTGTGTTCTTGATGGGATTTTTTGGGATTCTTTACGTAAATCATAATTGGCGTAGGAGGTGGTTTGTTTTTGTTGAAGAATGTTTGTATACATGTTATTACTTCCTTTCTGTTTGTACTAGTGATTATTGTATAATAATGGCTGTTCAATAAAAATAATAGTAATTACTGTTGTAAAAGACAGAATAATGAGCCATGCAGTTGAGGTTCTTGCGAACCGTTATGCATCATTTCATGTACCAAAAACCTAGTCTCACTGTTCTTTTATCTTTTTGATGTTGAAGTCTGCTTAAACAGTTTATCTCACGCTGCAAACAAAACACATAATTGGTAACAATTCATACTGGAGGTTGTAAGATGGGCGGGTGAGATTATGGGTCAAAATAAAATCGGGTCGAAACTACTTATAATGGATCAAAAGGTCGCGCGACTGGGTTGGGTTGACCCACTAACACTTTTTTTTATCCATTTCTAAAGCTAAAATGATGTGTTCAACAACAACAACAAAACCCAATACCACATTAGTGGTGTATGGGGGAGGTGAGATGTAGACAATCCTTCCCCTATCCGAGAATAAAGACAAGTCATTTCTCCACTCAGAGTAAAAACACTCTCAAAAGTAGATAAAGTCATCCCTCTCTCCATTCGACGGATAGAGAGATTGCTTCCGAGTGGACCTTCGGCCAATAAGTAGGAAAAATGACGTGTTATTTTTGAATAAAAATGACATGATACGGGTCAAATCGGGCTCATTAATAGTTAAATGCATTGACTTCCTACCATTTAGAAAAAATTTCATTGCAATTATATGTAAATCTTTACATAAACCACTTAAAGTAACTTGTTAGTTGTTACTTGTTACCCATTCCCTAATTGCTAAATTAATTGTTTTGACTATTCGACATAAATATAATCAGGAAATGGGTCAAAATTTTTTTTTTTTTTTTTTTTTTTTTTGAAAGGCAATGTTAGTGGTTAGAGTTAATTCACGAAAATCCCCCCCCCCGAGACTCGAACCCTTGGTCTCCTCGAACACCATGTTAACATGTCGCCTCTAATTACCTGAAATCCTCTACGAGCATCTGGTCCTCCACCATGGATTCTCTTAAGAGCCGCGACAAAATAATCGTTGAAACAAGCTTTGTATGCACTCTCAAATGCACCATCCCCTATGATATTTTTTTCACGAAAATTGTTTGTTGCAGAAACTAACGTATTTGATAACAGTCACCGACCGCTTGTTGCCAGCCATTTTCAATGGATTAAATTTACTCAAATCTGGTCCAAATGAAAAAGCATCTATGAGTAGTAAAACACAAAGTTGAACAAAATTAAAACTATCCATATATCAAAATGTTAGTAATAAAAAGGGTTCAGGTGTCTGAAAATGTATACAAATTTACCCAAAATTATATTGTATTTAACTTTCAAAGATTATAATAAAAATATCAAATTTTCAATTATTGCTATTTTTAATTACATAAAAGGTCACATATATACAATAGTAATAATTTAAAGGTTGATACATATACAATTTTGTAACTTTCAATACATTTTCAAACACTACACTGCAGAAAGATTTACTATAAAATAAGACAAATCAATACCTTAACTTTGTTGGCGTTATTCAAATTGGATTTTTATTGAGTTTTTAAACGTGTAAATCCATTAACATGATAAAAAAAAGTATAATGGCAAAAAGTAAAGTTGAAGCAATGAGTTCTACTAGAGTCCTTTTATTCAAATCTTCATGATGAGAGCCACTGAAGAAATGGCGGAATGGGTGTTTTGTGTGGTGATAAAACTGGTACTCTTACCTTGAACAAATTCACAGTTGACAAAACTCTTATTGAGGTCAATAATTACGTATTTCTATATGCTAGAGTGATGGAAAATTGTGTGTACTTTTAACAATTCAGATTAACGCAGCGGATAATTAAAATAATAATCTTTTATTATTTTATGAACAAAAATTACAAAATTAAATAATCACTTATTTAAAAACATGCACACGATTAATTTATCCCATGGATCCAGTTACACCATAATAATTGTCATGAATATAAAAATACAAAGTGGAGTTAACGGTATACCTTTCTTGAAGAAACTGATGAACGGAGAGAAACCAACGATCAAAGGGTATGACCGTCTATTTGGATAGTCCACTACACTTTAAAGCGACACCAATAGATGCTAGTCCAAACCCAAGTATATTATTAATATAACCTAGTTATATTAATAAATATATAATAATACTCCGTATAGTAAATTCAAAAGAAAAGAAACTATGTTTCTTTTGTTTCGGTGGAGAATGAATGAACAAAGGATTATTAATATCCTCTCGTATTACGTGCGTAACAAAACTATAAATTTGATCTTTTTCGTATGTCCGATCACAATGACCAAAAACCATTCAATTTATAATTGAGAGTAATATGTAAACCGACTTTTAGTCCGATGATAAAACGCGTAGAAAAGATCACCAAAATAGTTTCCATTTATTTCTCAACTTAACCATCAAGTAAAATAAAATCTTCTTTTAAAACCAAGATACTATAAGTACGGAGTATAGAAGTTTTAATTAACTCAACATATCAACTAAGTCAATAAAACTTTTATTTAATTATAATTAATTAATTACTTAATTAATTAATTAATACATAATTAAATATACAAATTCGTGACTTGAGTAATATATATACATCATATATATATTTTATTTGACGTCTAGGTGTATATATGTGTGACCCCGAAGGCTCAAATGAATTTAGTCATATATTTATATGTTGTACCTTGCACATTAATCTTACAGACTCCCACTTGTGCATTGTACAACACCAAGTAACTATACAAACAATGGATACCGTCTAGCAACAGGCCATTGCCCCTAAATTCACGTGAGGGTAGTTTCTTGGAACTTCTTATAGGAAGTGTTAAATGTCATTCGTCCCTTTGTTTCAGTTACTTTAGTTAAACTTGAGATATGGATCGTTAGTCATTCTCATTTGTTTAACAATTTTATTTTCTCGATCTTAGAACTGAATTAGATCACCAGACTAAATAAGTATCATCTTAATTACATCTGGGTGTGGCCACACAAATATCTTATTCATTCATCGAGGAGCTCAACAGTATCTAACTCCAAACACTTTGGAGGAACAAATCCTATATTGCATACACGTGTCTGTCACGAGCTTTACATTGTACCCAATAATGGCCTTTATTACAGCCTTATTCAGGACAGCGTTTAACCATATCAAAGTACAATGTTCCACACATCGAGACCGGCGTGCATCTCAAGTCTAAGGACAAAAAGACATAAATACTAAAAGATTCACTACTAACTACGATCCATGTAGTGATATCTCGGATGGGTCATTCCAATATTCATCATCAATGAATACATATGAATTTGGTCTCTACAAGTTAACTATTTATCATCAATAAATATAACCAAACATTCATATGAAGGTATTTCATATGCCCGAGAGACATATTAAACTAATGTGGCTAACATGTTATGATCCAAGTCGGGTCATACTCAATAACAAGCTTATCAACACTTTTAGTATTTATCTTATCGAATGGATCGTTAAGTAAATACTCGACACTTAACTTTAGAAAATTGATTTTCTAAAATATTATAACTTGAGATAAAATTATATGGATAATTTATATTAGATGGATTTAATTGTTTATATGGTTAGACAATTAAAGTGTGTTCTACATTTTATAAAAGGATTATAAAAGTAGAAGCAATAAGCCCCTTTATGCTTACTTGATTTATGATTATATTTTTTGTATGTATTTACATACTTAAACAATATAACATACTTATATTTTATAAAGGGAATTATAAGATATATGGTTAAAGGCAACTAGCATCATGCATGTTTAATTAAAGGAGCTAGAATAAAAAGCAAAAAAAAAGGGGGGGGGGGGCCAGGTGGCGGTTTTGGGCTCCCAAGACAAGCCACCCACCTTGCTTGTTGCTTTAACTAATGGGTGTATTCTCAAGGCATGCATTCAACACATTCATTCCATCTAGTCTTTCTCTCTCAAGGTTAATTCAAACTAGCAAAAACTCTCCCATCCTTTTCCATTTGGCCGAAATTTTGGGAAGAAAAGAGGGATTCAAATCTTGTTTTCTAGCTAGTTGTTGGTGTCTTGCAAATCCTAACTAAAAGGTAGTGTTGGTTGCAAAAGCTTGTGGGTATACTAAACTTGAGGTTTCATACTTTTGAAGCTTACATTCATCATCTTCTTCATCATCTTGTAGTAACCCTCAACTAGCTTGAGGAGGTAAAATACTAAACCCACTTGTTGTATGTAAGCATATTATTCAAGACTTGATATATTTATGGAATTTGTCTTTTAAAATGGTTGAAATATAACATGAACTTTGCATGCTTCCGCTTACTTTAATCTTCATAAAATGGGTTTTATGAACTTGTTAAAATGTAGAACATGTTTGTTTAAAAGATTGTCAAATTCCATCAATGGTATCTAGAGCCAAGGTCTTTGAAATATGCTTCTTGTTTATGACTTTTAAATCCACTAATCTTACAATCTAGTAACATGCATGAAACTAGAATGTAAAAATTTTGGATTTTGGGTGGGTTCCTTATTTGGCCGAAAATTAAGGGGGTACCAAAATGGGTTTGGAACTTATTTTTTGGTCAAATTTTGTTGTATGATGTGGTTCACAATCAAGCCTAGACCTTGTGTTTGAATGGTTGTATGATGTGGTTGTTTTATTCATTCTTATGGTTTGTAATATTAATCATTCATTTGGTTTGTAATAATTTGTAATATTCATTCATTTGTAATTTATTTTATATTTGGTATGTAAAATAGATTAGGTTGTAATTTTATTTTCTAGAAAAATGTATTAGGATATATTTTTTTGTAAAGAGAATGAAGGATGAAGATGATGAAAGAAGAACACAAGTTGGAAGCATTTGGATGCAAGATTAAGTGGGAGATTATAAATCTCCTACTTTGTCATAACCCTTAGAAGGTGACATTTGTTTTGGCTAAACAAATGTCTACCAAATTGGCTTGATTGTGGACTTGTTTGTTTTGCATGTTTATTGTGTTTGTATGCTTGGTTGATACAAGATAATCACATATTTACAACTTGCAAAATAACATAATAATTGGTTATAATTGAAACAACAAAGGACACTAATAAATGGTTATTAAGGACATAAATGACAATGCATATAAAATGGTTTATATCATGTAATTGGTTTTACTAACAAGACGTGAAAATTGGTTTTTCATATTGTGCTATACACCAAATGCATGTTGGTATATGGCAAATGTTTTCTTAAACTAGAATTTATGAAAACTTAAAATCCCTTAACTAAAACAAGGTAAACAAGTTAAACGCCATCCTTTTGTGGGAACACTTGAACATAGTAGGGAACTCATAATGGGATAAAGGTCACCTAACCATTATGAACTAACTAATATGGTTAAGGTAAAATTCGCATGCTTGTGGGATAAAGGTCACCTAACCACTTGTATGTTGATTTTACATGTTTACACAAGTAGGACGACTTGATTTGGAAATCATGAACTTAGGGTCACCGAAGCATGAGGAACAAATAGGCGTTGATGGGATAAATATGCCATGCAAAAGGATTGCATGATCCCATAATTTAGAAGTTGCAAAAGGATTGCAATTGTCATATAAATGACTACCTAGCTAAATCAAATAACGGGATAAAGGTCACCTAACCGAAATTTGATTTACTGTTGGATTCTAATATTTAATAAATCAATTAATTATAAAAGGGTATTGTTTATTAAATTTAAAATCAATACTTAAATGAACTTTGTTAATTTTGTAGATGGCCGCCAATAACAACATGCAAAATGCACCACTTAACCTAAACAACCTATCATTAAGGTCTCTCCTCGAGAAAGAAAAACTCAACCATACGAACTTTATGGATTGGTTCCGTAATCTTAGGATTGTCCTCAAACTTGAGGATAAAGCGTATGTGTTGGAGGACCCTATTCCCGACCAACCGGATGAGGAAGATCTAGAGGGCATGGCTTATTATGACAAGTATTGCGCCAATTCGGTGCAAGTCGCTTGCCTAATGCTTGGGACTATGATACCCGAACTCCAAAAGGATTTCGAACATCATAGTGCATATGACATGATTACGCAATTGAAGGAGATGTTCCTTCAACAAGCACGTATCGAGCGCTTCGAAACGGTTCGAGCGCTACATGCATGTCGTATGGATGACACCCAATCCGTTTCCTCTTATGTCCTCAAAATGAAAAGCCTTATTGATCGCGCAAACCGTCTTAATCTCAACATATCTAATGAGCTAGCCACCGATCTTATCCTAAACTCCTTGTCAAAGAGGTTTGACCAATTTGTAATTAATTACAATATGACTGGGATGGATAAGACCATTGGTGAACTTCATGGCATGTTAAAGACGGCCGAAACTAGCATGGGTAAAAGGGCTTCACCCGTGCTAATGATCAATGATGGTGGGTCCAAATGTAACAACACCTCTAAGCCTAAGGCGGCTAAGAGGAAAGGACCTGCTCATCAAGGTAAGGGAAAGGGGAAGATGGTTACCCCAACCAAAAACAAGAACAAGAAGCAAAAGGTTGCCGGAAAAGCAAACCCCAAGGAAGACCCATGTTTCGGTTGCGGTGAAATGGGTCTCTGGAAACGAAACTGCCCGGTCTACCTTAAGGAGTTGAAGGAAAAGAGGGATGCGGGGCAATCCTCGGGTAATATATATATATATGGTATATATAGAGCTTAGTATTACTTCTTCTAATACATGGGTATTAGACACTGGATGTGGAACTCACATTTGCAATTCATTGCAGGGGTTCAAAAGAAGTAGCAAGTAAGCGGGAACATCAAGTCTCTTTATGGGTAATGGAGCCAAAGTGCAAGTGAAGGCTCAAGGAGACTTTGTGTTAAAGCTTCCAAGTGGTTTGGAACTTATTTTGAATGATGTTTTGTATGCTCCCGATTTATGTCGAAACATTATTTCCGTTTCCCGTTTGAAACAATGTGGTTTTAATCTTAATTTTGTTAATGATGATATCCACGTTTATTTAGATAATGTATTCTATTTCAAGGCTTTGCCTTCAAATGGAATTTATGAATAGGTTCATGATGACACATCATCTAGTAGCTCAATATACCATACTAGCACCAAGAAACTCAAAAGGGATTTGAGTGATTCCTACTTATGACATTGTCGCCTTGGTCACATAAACAAGAACCGAATGCATACACTTCAAAAGAATGGACTTTTGAAATCAAATGAAATGGATTCGTTTGATGTATGTGAATCTTGTTTACAAGGCAAGATGACTAAAGCACCTTTCAAAGGGACCTATGAAAGGGCTAAAGACTTATTGGGATTAATACATTCGGATGTATGTGGACCCTTTAAGCCCATGACTAGGAATGGTGAAAGATACTTTGTTACTTTCATTGATGACTTTAGTCGTTTCGGATATGTCTACTTATTAAGACACAAGGACGAAACGTTTGAAGCATTCAAAGAATATCAAAACGAAGTGCAAAATCAACTCAATAAGACAATTAAGGTACTTCGTACCAATAGAGGAGGTGAATACCTAAGCAATGCTTTTCAAGATCATCTTAGGAGTTGTGGGATCATCTAACAACTTACTCCACCCGGAACACCCCAACTTAATGGAGTTTCCGAAAGGAGGAACCGAACCCTAATGGATATGGTTCGATCTATGATGGCAAGAAGCTCGTTACCTCTATCATTTTGGGGTTATTGCCTAAGCTCCGCGGCCCGTATTTTAAATATGGCCCCAACCAAGAAAGTGGAACGAACTCCTCATGAGATGTGGTTTGGAAAACCTCCTTCTCTATCATACTTGAAAGTATGGGGATGTGAAGCTTATCCTAAGCGCCATGTTGCTAATAAGTTACATGCTCGATCCACAAAGTGTATCTTCATAGGATATCCCAAGGATGATATGGGATACTATTTCTATGATCCGACCGAGCAAAATGTATTTGTTGCTCGAAAGGCGGAATTCCTTGAAACCAAATTCCTCATGGAAGGTGATGGTGAAAGGAAAATAGATCTTGTAGAGGTTCAAGATCAAGTCAATGATACACAAATGGTTGACACTAGCACTCAACATGAGGATGTTGAAAATGATCAAGTGGATGATCAAAGTACACAAGACGTTCGAAGATCTAGTAGTTGTCATAATAACTATATACTTATTAAATACTACATAATTAATAACTTGAATACATTAAATGAAGCTACAAGCTAAAGATATAGTTGTCATAATAACCCTATTATTACCTTCGTTATTAATACTGATATCAATATCAATATCAATATCAATATTAGTTATATATATATATATATTATAACGGTAATTTAAATATTGTCAGTTATTATTATTATTGTTATTACACATTAATATTATAAACATTATTAGTATAAGTATTATTAAAATTATAAACATTATGATTATTCTTATGATTATCATTATTTTTACCATTATCCTTATTATCCTTATTATTATTTTGTTATTATTATTAAAAATATTACTATTTCTATTATTATTAGTATTTTTATTATATATAATTATATATAATAATAATAGCGGAAATATTAATATTAATATATTTATAAATTTTTGATATTAATTGAAAACAATTTATAAGAACATGTAATTCCACAATTCTGTTGAACGTCCCAATCTCAATCTATTTTATATATTTTATCTTTTCTTTCTCCTGAGAGATATGGTTTTCTCGTGGATGGTTGCTATACGGTGGATTTGGATGAACCCACTAACTACGAAGATGCTTTATCAAGGATTGATATAGACAAATGGCAGGAAGCCATGAACGCCGAGATGCAATCCATGTATGAAAACCAAGTTTGGGAACTTGTTGTGCAACCTCCTAGCTCCAAGCTAGTTGATTGCAAATGGCTTTTCAAGAAGAAAACCGACATACATGGAAACTTGGATACATACAAAGCTAGACTTGTAGCGAAAGGTTTCACTCAAACTCAAGGGGTTGAATATGATGAAACTTTCTCGCCTGTGGCAATGCTAAAGTCTATTAGGATATTATTTGCCATTGCTGCTCACTATGACTATGAAATATGGCAAATGGATGTCAAAACCGCTTTCCTAAATGGATATCTTGAGGAAGATGTCTATATGGTACAACCCGAAGGTTTTGTTGATCCGAAATATCCTAAAAAGGTATGCAAGTTAAAGAAATCAATCTACGGATTGAAGCAAGCATCTAGAATGTGGAATCATCATTTTAATGAGGAGGCAAAGAAATTTGGCTTCATTAAAAATGGTGATGAAGCTTGTGTATACAAGAAAGCTAGTGGGAGCTCTATTATGTTCCTTGTGCTATATGTGGATGATATATTATTATTTGGGAATGATATTACCACAATGCAAGAAGTCAAAACTTGGCTAAAGAGTTGCTTCTCCATTAAGGATCTTGGAGAAGCACAATACATATTGGGGATAGGGATCTATAGGAATAGATCCAAGAAATTGATAGGTTTAAGTCAAAGTACATACATTGATAAAGTCTTGAAAAGGTTCAAGATGGAAAACTCTAAGAAAGGTTTGGTACCTATTCAAAGAAAAACCGTTCTCAGTTCATCTCAGTGTCCCACCACAAAAGATGAACAAGAGAGGATGAAAAATGTCCCATACGCATCTGCTATTGGGTCAATCATGTATGTGATGATATGTACTAGACCGGACGTGTCATGCGCTCTAAGCTTGACAAGTAGATACCAGAATAACCCAGGAAACAGTCATTGGATTGCTGTTAAGAGTATATTGAAATACCTTAGGAGGACTAAGGATATGTTTATAATATATGGGTCTGGTGAGGATGAACTCGCTGTAAAAGGTTACGTGGACGCGAGTTTCCAAACTGATCGAGATGACTCTCGATCACAATCCGGTTATGTTTTCATGTTAAATGGTGGTGCGGTATCTTGGAAGAGTTCAAAAAGGATGTTGTTGCGTTATCCACTACAGAGTCGGAGTACATTGCCGCCTCACTGGCAGCTCAGGAAGCTGCATGGATGAAGAAATTCATCGACGACTTAGGAGTGGTCCCTTCCATTCAGGACCCTCTTGAGATCTTTTGTGACAACGAGGGTGCGATTGCTCAAATCAAGGAACCTCGTGCTCATCAAAAGACTCGTCACATTGAGCGGAGATTCAACTACATCAGGGATGAAGTTGAAAAGGGAAAGATATGTATTCACAAAGTTCACACAGATCATAATGTTGCGGATCCACTCACGAAGCTTTTACATGGGCCAAAACATGAGGGACATGTTTGTGCATTAGGGCTTCGATATTCTAGTGATTGGAAATGATCTATTTTATGTATTGTAACGGAACGAATTAGTTCAAACTCATTAATATAATTATGGTATTAATTTAATTATGAGTCATGTTCCAATTTTGCATATTTTATCCATGAATAAATAATTATTCTAAATTCCGTAGTTGATCACATTTGTGGGAACAAGTGTAAGATCTAGACTATTATGAACTTGGATTGGTTAACATTCAAATGGTGAATGTGGGGCAAGGTTGCAACCAAGGTTCATAGATATTTGTGGGACACAAATATTGGAAGACCCGCTCTCAAGATTTACTGTATAGAGCCTTTGTGGTTGATCACATGTAATCTTGAGTAAAGGAGAATATCATTGTATCCTCTGACTTGAGATACATATTGGGTTCAGATATTCACCGAATATCGTGCCTTGATTCTTTCCTTCGCTATTCTGAAAAGGTGGCTCATAAGGGAGGCTTCAGGTATGGTACTAAGTGTAGTGTCCAGGACGTATGTAGCCAAGATGGAATTTGTCCCTCTTATTGTAGAGACCCGTCCTATTCCATCCGGACGAAGTCCATATCGATTACAAACGATTCACAATAGTTGATTACATCGCGAGGTAATTGACCTCTATATGATAAATTTTACAAACATTGCATTCGTTTTTAAAAGACAAACTTTCGTTACATCGACAGTTGACAGGCATGTAAAGCATTTCATAATATATCTAAATATAATTGACTTAATAATAATCTTGATGAACTCAACGACTCCAATGCAACATCTTTTGAAATATGTCATGAATGACTCCAAGTAATATCTCTAATATGAGCAAATGCACAGCGGAAGATTTCTTTCGTACCTGAGAATAAACATGCTTTAAAGTGTCAACCAAAAGGTTGGTGAGTTCATTAGTTTATCATAAAGAATCATTTCATAATTTTAATAGACCACAAGATTTTATACTTCCATTTCTCATAATCATACGTCCCATGCATAGAGACAAAAATATCATTCATATGGATTGAACACCTGGTAACCGACATTCACAATATGCATATAAGAATATCCCCATCATTCCGGGATCCTCCTTCGGACATGATATAAATTTCGAAGTACTAAAGCATCCGGTACTTTGGATGGGGCTTGTTGGGCCCGATAGATCTATCTTTAGAGTTCGCGTCAATTAGGGTGTCTGTTCCCTAATTCTTAGATTACCAGACTTAATAAAAAGGGGCATATTCAGTTTCGATCATTCAACCATAGAACGTAATTTCGATTACTTGTGTCTATTTCGTAAAACAGTTATAAAAGTTGCGCATGTATTCTCAGCCCAAAAATATAAAGGGTAAAAAGGTAAATGAAACTCACAATACTGTATTTTGTAGTAAAAATACATATGACGACATTGAACAATGCAGGGTTGGCCTCGGATTCACGAACCTATATCAAGTATTAACACATTATAGTATAAATCAATTAAGTTTATATATTTGTTATGTATTAATTATTCTTATAATATATTATGATACTTATTTGATATTTAATTAATGTTATATCAATAATATTAGTTGAAACATAATTTTATGTAATATTAGTATATTTTATGTAATAATATATTTACATATATATCTTTTGTTTTGTAAAATTAATAATTGTAGAAATACCTAAGGATAATAATAATAATATTAATAATAATAATAATTTTTAAAAGTATAAAACTACCTTGGGAGTCAGTTTTAAAAAAATTGCACCAAGCCGGGCTCGAACCCGAGACCTCTCGCTCACTCATCAACACCCTTAACCATTCCTCCATTTCAGTTTTTCTGATTTATAATACAAACCCAAATACTTATCTATTACATGTTTCAACCCACTTCATCTTCTTCACCAAAATCTAAACTATCAAACAACTTCATTCTTAATAGTCAATCATCAAAATGGTTTTAGGACTTCTAAACAAACATGAAACAAAAAATAAAAATGTGTTCATGATATAAAAAAAATGAGGAAAAAAAAACAAAAAAATCCTACTGCTTGCTGGTAGCCAAGAAAAAAAAAATTTTGTTTTCAATTTTGAGTTCGTTTTGGACAATCTTTACAACATGAAACATGTTTCAAATCATTCCTAAAAACTATTGAAATCGTCAATTGAACTTAAAACATCAAAACAAGCTCTAATTTCTCCAAGAACAAAACAGTTGACTTTTGACAATTTAACTTTGACTCGTAAATTCGAATTCGTTATCAAGAATTGGAACTTGAGATTTTGCAGGAAGTTTAAGTAAATGATTCCTAACAACTCTACATTTTTAGTTTTTGAAATTTGTTTCGAATTCACGTTAGTGTATATCACTGTGAAGAACTCAAGAACTCAAAAATTGATTTTTAGATTAAGAGTGTTATAGGTTATGATTACAACATGAATTGTGTTGCAAATCATTCCTATAATCTTTATGGATCATCAAATTAACTGGAGATATCAAAACAAACTCGAATTTGATTCAAGAACACTTAGTTGACTTTGAAAACCAAAACTTTGACTCTCAAATTAGAAATTAATAGAAAGAATTGAGGATTGAAAACTTACAGATAGTTTAGATAGACGATTCCTAACATGACTGCATTATTACATTTTGAAAATTTGTTCTAAATTAAAATATGGTGAAAAAGATGAATGTACAGAGTGTCGAGCTTATTTTCTGGGTTTTCTTTGTTTTCAACTCAAATGGCAGTTTGTAACTTATATAGATTGATTTGGTACATGATTTAACAGTTAAATTGATTTTCAATTGATTTGTGAAGTAGACTTGTAATAAACTGGAGACATGAAGTACGTAAATTATTTTCATGTGAAGAAAAAGAAAAAAAAATTGATAGTTACTTCTAACAGAATGGGATTCCCTATTTTTATTTTTAATAAATATTAATAGTAAATACCCTAATAATATTAATAATAATTCTAATAAAATAACTAAATAATATCATAAAAATGATAATAAATAAAAATAAGAATTCGTTTAAATCATAAATAAATTTTAATCTTAATTATCTTGTACATTATTTTACATTTTCAATTCAAATGATTATTTTGTATTTTATTAATACAACTTAATATGCACTCTTATATTTATATATGTATATATATTTACATATTTATTTACACACAATTGTTCGTGAATCGTCGGAAATAGTCACAGGTTAAATGAATCTATATAAATAGTTCAAACATTTCGAGACTCAACATTACAGGCTTTGCTTATTGTGTTGGAACATATAAAGATTAAGTTTTAATTTGGTCGGAAATTTCCGGGTCATCACAGTACCTACCCGTTAAAGAAATTTCATCCCGAAATTTGAGTGGAATGGTCATGGCTGACAATAAGTATGTTTTCATGACGTATCCGAGCTAGAAATTAGAGTTTTATCATCAGTGAGTAATATAGGTAAAAAAATTTGATTACGCGAAGAGTATAATCGAAGCTATCGCAAGAGAGGGAACTGATGATGTAGTTATGATTGATTTCCGGAATTCATGGGATTTAAAGAAAATCTTCGTAATAAGATTTGGTTCTTCGGCGATATAGGAAATCAGATCTTCTTTGATTAAATGCAATAATCTGTTTCGATTGCTCTGTCGGATATTTTACTATAAATCCACTCCCTTCGTTTCCTTATTTTCACAGCTCACACCTTCCATTCTTTCTCCCCTGATTCATATTTTAAAAGCATTCATTAATATGCTCCATCCAGTTCTGATCCTTGATATAATCTTAACTTTCATATCTGTCATTCTTCTCTTTCATCTACCACCGGAGGATTATATTTACTTCTACTATTATCTTGGGGTTATAGTGTTTTTAATTTTCTCGTGCCTTTACGTGGCAATACGTATTGATATGCACGGTTTGTAATTTATGTGTTGTTGTCGAGCTTTATATTTTCTTTATATTCAAGAGTTCCATACTTTCGTCTCCTCTTCCCGACTTCAAGTCAAGCGAATAATGGTCCGGAATTCGTAGATATGGATTTTGAAATGAACATAGTTAATGTTCTAGAAGGAAATCGTAATGGCACGATCTTGATTTTTCAAATTACTAGAACTATTAAGAATATATGTTCTTGATATACTTGGAGATTGGGTAGAATGTAAGAGTCGTGTAACATGGCACATGATGACGTTATGATCTGTGAATCATCACGTTCCATTAGAAACTCAGCATGACTTACTGTAATATAATCACGTTGATCAAGTGTCATTATATTATACTAACTCATGCATCAGTTCCCAACATTACTTCAATAACATTCATATTTCAAGCTCGAAAGTTTACAGAATATAGAAACTAACAGTTTCTATATGATGCAACACTGATAGCACGAAGAGATTAATGATTTCAGATAAGAATTGTTATGAAAATATTCTCAGAAATATCAAAGATATTTATGATGATATTTTCAGAATTTCTGAGATCGAATGTTGATGAAGAAAATCCTTTCGCAAGGATTTAGAATAAATAAGGAGCAAGATATTCACTAAAGACTTCATCAGAAACAGAATCATCAGGGTTCTTTATGTACAAGTTTAGTCCTTGTGATTTGCTCAGAGTCTCCTTCATGGTTTGCTCAATTCGTTTTTCAGTACCAAACTTCCTTTTGAGCTTTTCCAACGTATCTTTTTTTTTATTATCAAACTTTTGACTGTTAAAATCATCCATAGTTTTTGTTGCTTCATTCAACTTTTCAAAATTTAGAGCATTAATTCACAGACTGGGTGCTTTTCTGAATTTCAGAATGGAAGATCATAGTTCTAAGAGATAAATGTTATGTGGATACATATAACTGTTGATGTGGAAACGTTGCGAGACTCAAAATACAAATTTGCTGATTCTCGGTAATTGGTATGGCAGTTCTCGTTACAAGATGCGGATGAGTCTATGATAGGGTTTCAATGAATAAATATAATGATTTATCAGAGAGATTTAAGCCAAAAAAACAACGAGGCTGCTGGTACGTCTTCTGGTAATATGGTGGAATATAAAAGAATTCTCCGTTATAAAAAGGGTAATTGTATATATCAGGATTATAGTAAGGCTACTTCGAATGAAAAGTCGAAGTTGACTTGCTGGAGCTGTGACAAAATTGGCTACTTTGAAAAGGGATCGCAAAGTTATTTTTGCTAATAAATGCCAAAGGATCTGATGCGGCTACGTGTTAAACTTTTACTCAGTTGCCGAGAGTTTCTCAGGTGCATAACTATATGCATAAACCTTTCCTTCCGTAGATGAAGTGCGGTTGATTCATCCTATCGATTGAGGTGTTTTCAAGAATCATGAAAGGTTTGAACGCAGATTGTAATCGTCAAGATACAGATGAGGTTTAAGATGAGATCAAGTGGCAAACTTGAAGATATGTTTAGTTTCATATGTTATAATCAATATTTTAATTCATTTTAATTATCCAATGTCGACAGTCCATATTTGATAGTCCACCATTAACAGTCCGATAATACATATATAGCTTAATATATAATATCCGAATTAATTAATACGTATCGGGACCCGTGTACATGTCTCAGACTCGATCACAACTCAAAGTATATATATTATTATAGAATCAACCTCAACCCTGTATAGAGAACTCGATCATTACTGCATATAGAGTGTCTATGGTGATTCCAAATAATATATATAGATGCATCGATATGATATGTCAAAACCTTGTATACGTGTCCCGATATTTAAAGTGCATAAAATAAATAACAGGAATTAAATAACGATAACTAAAGTGCGTAAAGTAAATAACAGAAACTAGATGACAATAAATAAAATTGCGGGAATGTAAATTGCGATAATTAAATTGCAATAAATAAAATGCGATAAATAGAATGTAATCAGTTAGCTAGGAACAGTTAGCTGGAACAGTTAGCATGGTTTCTTAACAAAATTACATATTGTTAATTAGTCTGTTTCTAATCAATTTTTATTGTGTCCATTATTTCTTCATTATGCCACTTGTTGGATTCTGGTAAGTAAAAATCCAAATATGAAATTGAATTTGAATGAAAATGGTTATTCTGTGGTGAACGGATTCGTATATCGATAGATGTAGGTAGGATGGTAATCGACCGTTGAATCAGATTCGAAGACTGTACAATGTAACTTATTAATGTGAAATCTTAAATATTTCTCGGGTATTACCTACCCGTTAAAATATTTTTACCATTAACAGTTTGTACGAAAGAATTTTTAATCACAATCTTTATGAAAATATATTTACATATATATTTTCTTCAGATGTAATTATGGATTTAATGAGTCAATGTGATATTAAACTCATCATATTTACGGTTAGAACTATGATACATAATCTCTAAAACATTAGAGTTTACATAATCGTCATGTCGAATGAATATAAATGATGTAGAATGATTTGTGGAACGATAATTATACTCGAGGTACAGAATGAGATGTTGAGGCATGGATTGTTGAAACTTGGGTGGTTGGTGGTACTGGTGCCATTGGTGCTAAGGCTGGTGATGTTACTGGTGTTGGTGATACTGTTGATGATTGCAAATTGTATACCGTGCTCTCTAAAGTTAATACTCGAGCTCGGAGTTCTCTAACTTCTTCTACTAACCCGAGTTGTTTATCAATGTGAGGTAGAGGTCGGATATCTTCTCTAGTTCCATTAATGGTAGTTTCAAGACGAAAAATTCTTGCAAATAGGGTATAAACGGTATTGCGAACGGGTTCGCCGGTGAGCGGGTCAAGTACTCCAAGGTTAGGTGGTAGATTTGATTCATGATATGGAGTACCTTCTTCCTTTCTCCATAGGGTGAGAATGTCGCGAACCCATCCCCATTTTCTCCAGTAATCATGGTAGTTGATTGGTTGGTGTGCTCCTGTCACGCTGTCTTCGGAGTCAGAGGAACTTGGTCGATTCTTAGAGGCCATCTTAAACGATCTCAGGAAAGATTTTTGGTATGAAGAGTTTAGTGGCATCAATTGATAGTTAGATGGTATTCTCAATGCATAATTTGCATAGATATATATAGTACCAGGATCCCTTAAATTAAGGAGAAATTTACGAGATATCAGGCAAGGTCTACAGTAACAGATACACTAAGATATGAATTGTCAGATACGCTAAGATATGAATTTTGTCTATACACTATTCATGCAGTCAATGCAGTAAAATGTGTCTAGACTAAGAATAATGAGTAGGTAATTTCCTAAGGATGATAAGCAGATGTTTTCCGATAAAAATGATAAGCAAAACTTTTGACATGCAGACACGGTCGAAGTCCAGACTCACTAATGCATCCTAACGACTATCAGTTAGGCACGCTAATGCAAGACCTGGTTCGCTAAGACCACCGCTCTGATACCAACTGTAGAGACCCGTCCTAATCCATCCGGACGAAGTCTATATCGATTACAAACGATTCACAACAGTTGATTACATCGCGAGGTAATTGACCTCTATATGATAAATTTTACAAACATTGCATTCGTTTTTAAAAGACAAACTTTCATTACATCGACAGTTGACAGGCATGTAAAGCATTTCATAATATATCCAAATATAATTGACTTAATAATAATCTTGATGAACTCAATGACTCGAATGCAACATCTTTTGAAATATGTCATGAATGACTCCAAGTAATATCTCTAATATGAGCAAATGCACAGCGGAAGATTTCTTTCGTACCTGAGAATAAACATGCTTTAAAGTGTCAACCAAAAGGTTGGTGAGTTCATTAGTTTATCATAAAGAATCATTTCATAATTTTAATAGACCACAAGATTTCATACTTCCATTTCTCATAATCATACGTCCCATGCATAGAGACAAAAATATCATTCATATGGATTGAACACCTGGTAACCGACATTCACAATATGCATATAAGAATATCCCCATCATTCCGGGATCCTCCTTCGGACATGATATAAATTTCGAAGTACTAAAGCATCCGGTACTTTGGATGGGGCTTTGTTGGGCCCGATAGATCTATCTTTAGAGTTCGCGTCAATTAGGGTGTCTGTTCCCTAATTCTTAGATTACCAGACTTAATAAAAAGGGGCATATTCAGTTTCGATCATTCAACCATAGAACGTAATTTCGATTACTTGTGTCTATTTCGTAAAACAGTTATAAAAGTTGCGCATGTATTCTCAGCCCAAAAATATAAAGGGTAAAAAGGTAAATGAAACTCACAATACTGTATTTTGTAGTAAAAATACATATGACGACATTGAACAATGCAGGGTTGGCCTCGGATTCACGAACCTATATCAAGTATTAACACATTATAGTATAAATCAATTAAGTTTATATATTTGTTATGTATTAATTATTCTTATAATATATTATGATACTTATTTGATATTTAATTAATGTTATATCAATAATATTAGTTGAAACATAATTTTATGTAATATTAGTATATTTTATGTAATAATATATTTACATATATATCTTTTGTTTTGTAAAATTAATAATTGTAGAAATACCTAAGGATAATAATAATAATATTAATAATAATAATAATAATTTTTAAAAGTATAAAACTACCTTAGGAGTCAGTTTTAAAAAAATTGCACCAAGCCGGGCTCGAACCCGAGACCTCTCGCTCACTCATCAACACCCTTAACCATTCCTCCATTTCAGTTTTTCTGATTTATAATACAAACCCAAATACTTATCTATTACATGTTTCAACCCACTTCATCTTCTTCACCAAAATCTAAACAATCAAACAACTTCATTCTTAATAGTCAATCATCAAAATGGATTTAGGACTTCTAAACAAACATGAAACAAAAAATAAAAATGTGTTCATGATATAAAAAAAAATGAGGGAAAAAAAACAAAAAAATCCTACTGCTTGCTGGTAGCCAAGAAAAAAAAAAATTTGTTTTCAATTTTGAGTTCGTTTTGGACAATCTTTACAACATGAAACATGTTTCAAATCATTCCTAAAAACTATTGAAATCGTTAATTGAACTTAAAACATCAAAACAAGCTCTAATTTCTCCAAGAACAAAACAGTTGACTTTTGACAATTTAACTTTGACTCGCAAATTCGAATTCGTTATCAAGAATTGGAACTTGAGATTTTGCAGGAAGTTTAAGTAAATGATTCCTAACAACTCTACATTTTTAGTTTTTGAAATTTGTTTCGAATTCACGTTAGTGTATATCACTGTGAAGAACTCAAGAACTCAAAAATTGATTTTTAGATTAAGAGTGTTATAGGTTATGATTACAACATGAATTGTGTTGCAAATCATTCCTATAATCTTTATGGATCATCAAATTAACTGGAGATATCAAAACAAACTCGAATTTGATTCAAGAACACTTAGTTGACTTTGAAAACCAAAACTTTGACTCTCAAATTAGAAATTAATAGAAAGAATTGAGGATTGAAAACTTACTGATAGTTTAGATAGACGATTCCTAACATGACTGCATTATTACATTTTGAAAATTTGTTCTAAATCAAAATATGGTGAAAAAGATGAATGTACAGAGTGTCGAGCTTATTTTCTGGGTTTTCTTTGTTTTCAACTCAAATGGCAGTTTGTAACTTATATAGATTGATTAGGTACATGATTTAACAGTTAAATTGATTTTCAATTGATTTGTGAAGTAGACTTGTAATAAACTGGAGACATGAAGTACGTAAATTATTTTCATGTGAAGAAAAAGAAAAAAAAATTGATAGTTACTTCTAACAGAATGGGATTCCCTATTTTTATTTTTAATAAATATTAATAGTAAATACCCTAATAATATTAATAATAATTCTAATAAAATAACTAAATAATATCATAAAAATGATAATAAATAAAAATAAGAATTCGTTTAAATCATAAATAAATTTTAATCTTAATTATCTTGTACATTATTTTACATTTTCAATTCAAATGATTATTTTGTATTTTATTAATACAACTTAATATGCACTCTTATATTTATATATGTATATATATTTACATATTTATTTACACACAATTGTTCGTGAATCGTCGGAAATAGTCACAGGTTAAATGAATCTATATAAATAGTTCAAACATTTCGAGACTCAACATTACAGGCTTTGCTTATTGTGTTGGAACATATAAAGATTAAGTTTTAATTTGGTCGGAAATTTCCGGGTCGTCACACTTATTCGTTGAGAGTCAGATGTCTAAGGCCTGATAAAGTTAAATCTATAAGAGAGTGATCACTCTATATCTCTTGGATTTAACATGACATCTAGGACAAAAGGATATATTGAAAGATTCACCTAATCATGTAACGACCCGGAAATTTCCGACCAAATTTAAACCTTAAACTCTATAGGTTTCCGACACGATAAGCAAAATCTGTAATGTTGAGTCTAGAAAGTTTAAAAGTCTATATTCGGATAATCAGTTACCCTTTGACCATACCCGATGATTCACGAACCACTATTTGTAAATAGTTATGTGTGAATATATATATATATATATATATAAATATAGTGTAATAAAATTTAAAATTAAGTGATAGTAAAGAAGCATAATATGAAATTATGAGAACTTTAAAATTTAACGTTAGTCCATAATTAAGTTTTAGGAATTCTAAGTTTGCTAAAAGTATATTTAATACCTCGAGCTAAGTTTTTGTACTCCGTACATATAAATTGGAACAGTAAATAAATAATTTACGAACATTTTTGATCAGGTTTCAAACAGTTAATGAGTGAAATAATTAAACATATTTAACCTAAAAAATTTGGGATTTTTAGGAACACTTTTGTACATTAACTGTTTAGCAGTGTACACGATATACTCCGTGTGTTTAAACTGTCGGTAGAAAATATCTTGTAAATAGCTGGCTTCTTTATTAATTATAAACGTGTGAATTTCATTATTAATTTCATTCAATCAACATCAATATGTATTATATTATATATCTGTCTATATTTATATCTAACACCAACACATCTCTATATCTTCATCTTTTCTCTTACCGTTCAAACAATCCATCTTTCCGTTTCATGTTTTTATTCGGTTGTGAAAACCAAACCCACAGAACCCAAACCACCATCTCCAACACAAACCAATTATTACTTGTTCTGTTTACTAAACTCGACACCCACTGTTTCTTGCTAATCGTTTCTATTTAAAAACAAACACCCACTTTCTAATTTGTGTTCCTAACTTGTGATCACCACCTCTCATGCCATAACCGAATCACTACCATATCAGCCGTGAACCACCACGGTATCCAACCGTCACCACCTTCTCTCTCTCTCTCACGTTGAACCCATCATCACAACAATCGTTAACCATCGACTCCCGTCACAGTGGTGACTACAATGATCCGTCACCCCCACCATCTACAACCAGAGCAATCACCACAAACCCGCTACTTGTTTGCTAACTGCTATTGTTCAATGCAAGAACCACACCACACAACCACCCATCTCCTACTTTGGCTTGTCCCTTTGTTTCCGATAAAACCTATCTTAAAAGCATGTTCTGTTGCTCGAACTATTTTCTTTGTTGCAACCGTAAACCATCACCTTGTTTCATTTCTTGATCACCTCACTACAAGTACCCATCTCTCTCAATTTCCCTCTCTATTCTAATTGTGAACAAGAATCACCACCTACTCGCCAACCTTTGCTCAAACGATTTCCAGTCTTCCTTTTTCAAACCGATCACCTCTACCATTCAACCCACCACCAACTATCAACCATTAATTGCTGCTACCGCTTATTTCTTTTTCTGTTTTCGGTCCCAAACAGTTCGACCCAACAACAAAGAAAAGTGTTGTGTGATTTGATTATTTTTTTTCTTTCTCTTTTCCTCTTTTCTTCTTCGAACAAGTAACAGTAATATTAAATGGGTTTAGTGGCATACTATTTCCACTCTACTGCAATACCTGTACGAGAGTGAGGATGGGAATAACGACGATATGATTATGAAAGATGGAGATAAACGAAAAGGGTTAGAATATATTAGAATTTAATACGTTACTCACATGTGTATAGATTGTAGTTGGCGTTTTAATTAATCAAGTATGTGGGACATGTTAATTCTTCATGGCCGACCAATACAGATAACATGTTGGGATCATTTTCAAAAATAAATCGAGAGTTTTCTTGTTATTGATTTTGGGATCGGGCTTGACCAAATATATATTTTGGGCTGCTACTTTAGGCTCATAAATATGTAGGGCCTATACACGAACTAGAGCCCAGCAACACACCCTGATATATCAAAGGCCCGTCACTGTTACTTAAACAAGATGATGATCTTAAGTTAAGAAGAAAAAGAGAACGGAATAAGATGGGTTAAATATATATAGGGCCGTAATATTTCAGAAAAACAGTTGTGGAGCTATGGTTAGGGAGTGTTTCTGGTTAGAGAATGGTCGTGGGTTCGAGTCCCGGCTTTGACAGTTTAATTCTTTTAAAACCTTTAAAGGTAGTTCTCTTTTTATGTTTATTATTATTATTATTATTATTATTATTATTATTAGGTAGTATTATTATTATACTTATTAATATAAATATAAATATTATTATTTTTAGAAAATTCATTATTTTTTTTAGTTATTATTATTAATATTCATTAGTCATTATTATTAAAATTATTTTTTTTATAAAGTTATCATTATCATTATTATCATTAAAAATGGTTTTTATTATTGTTATTATTATTATTATCATTATCATTATTATGATTATTATTATTATTTTCATTATTAGTATTATTTTTATATAACAAATTAATGATTTACAATATATATATATATATATATATATATATATATATATATATATATATATATATATATATATATATATATATATATATATATATATATATATATATATATATATATATATATATATATAACTATATGTACAAGTATTAATATACAAAGTAAATATATATAAACTTTAAAATAACAAATATATTACTAAATTAAATAAATAATATATATAAACTAGTTTGATGATTATTACATGTTCATTATGTGTGTTAATTTATATAAATGATATAGGTTCGTGAATCGAAGGCCAACCTTGCACATGTTAAATGATGTTATATGTATTTTTACTACAAAATACAGTGTGGTGAGTATATAGTTCCCTTTTAACTCTAAATATTTTGGGCTGAGAATACATGCGCTGTTTTTTTTAAATGATTTACGATATGGACACAAGTGATCAAAAATAAATTCTACGTTGAGTTGTACCATGGCATATCTCTTTATACTTGGTAACTGCTAATTACGTGAGGAGCGTAAACGCGAATCCTGTTGATAGATCTATCGGGCTGACATCCCCAACCGGGCTGGACGACCAGCATTTAACGGTTGCACAGTACTTCGTTCTCGTTACTACACTTTGGTACGGTGTAGGGTTTATTTAAGAGTATGCTGCTGTGACTTTTAGTTAAGTATGGTTACCAAGTGCTCAACTGCTTTTCTATACACGAGGAGTGTATTATGTATAAACTTTAAATCTTGTGGTCCATAGTTATAACGCTGCTAGCATCAAACCTATATATCTCACCAACATTATGTTGACTTTTTAAAGCATGTTATTCTCAGGTACAAATTAAGTCTTCCGCTGTGCATTTGCTCATGTTAAGGACATTACTTGGAGTCGATCATCGCAATGGAACCAACTGTTGATGATTTCGTCCAGGGGGACTTGGACGGGGTTTGACAAATCATATTAGAGATGGGAACTCGAAAGGGATGATGTTATTGAATGGCACTAAGTCATAACATATTGGGGGTGATGGACGGTCGTTAGGTGGTATCCATCACTTGCATTAATTTCTTATGTTTCTCGTGCAAGTGGGAGATTGAAGGTATTTCATATGCCCGAGAGACATATTAAACTAATGTGGCTAACATGTTATGATCCAAGTCGGGTTATACCCAATAACAAGCTTATCAACACTTTTAGTATTTATCTTATCGAATGGATCGTTAAGTAAATACTCGACACTTAACTTTAGAAAATTGGTTTTCTAAAATATTATAACTTGAGATAAAATTATATGGATAATTTATATTAGATGGATTTAATTGTTTATATGGTTAGACAATTAAAGTGTGTTCTACATTTTATAAAAGGATTATAAAAGTAGAAGCAACAAGCCCCTTTATGCTTACTTGATTTATGATTATATTTTTTGTATGTATTTACATACTTAAACAATATAACATACTTATATTTTATAAAGGGAATTATAAGATATATGGTTAAAGGCAACTAGCATCATGCATGTTTAATTAAAGGAGCTAGAATAAAAAGCAAAAAAAAAAAGGGGGGGGGGCAAGGTGGCGGTTTTGGGCTCCCAAGACAAGCCACCCACCTTGCTTGTTGCTTTAACTAATGGGTGTATTCTCAAGGCATGCATTCAACACATTCATTCCATCTAGTCTTTCTCTCTCAAGGTTAATTCAAACTAGCAAAAACTCTCCCATCCTTTTCCTTTTGGCCGAAATTTTGGGAAGAAAAGAGGGATTCAAATCTTGTTTTCTAGCTAGTTGTTGGTGTCTTGAAAATCCTAACTAAAAGGTAGTGTTGGTTGCAAAAGCTTGTGGGTATACTAAACTTGAGGTTTCATACTTTTGAAGCTTACATTCATCATCTTCTTCATCATCTTGTAGTAACCCTCAACTAGCTTGAGGAGGTAAAATACTAAACCCACTTGTTGTATGTAAGCATATTATTCAAGACTTGATATATTTATGGAATTTGTCTTTTAAAATGGTTGAAATATAACCTGAACTTTGCATGCTTCCGCTTACTTTAATCTTCATAAAATGGGTTTTATGAACTTGTTAAAATGTAGAACATGTTTGTTTAAAAGATTGTCAAATTCCATCATCATATTAATCTTAATTCATGTTATTCCCATAACATGACCGATTATGGAGATTTTGAATAATCAACAACTATTCATGGATTAAACATGCTAATATAGAACACAGTGATATAAATGAAAACGATCATACCAACTATATATCAATTCATTAAGATAAAACTGCTTAATGTTCCAAAAATATCCAAATACTAAATTACAAATTAAAAAGATCAGCAGCATAACGAAGTCCAATACTACTGGCATGATCATCATGCTTGTTATGTGTCATGGGCTTCGTGAACAGGTCAGCCACATTATCATCTGTATGAACCTTAAGAATACTAATATCATTCCTCTCAACGACTTCTTGAATGTAGTCAAACTTTAGAAGAATGTGTCTGCTACCCTTACGTACACGTGATTCTTTTGCAAGTATAATAGCACTTGAATTATCACAGCACATTTCCATAGGGGATTCAATGCTGGGAACTACTCCGAGTTCAGCAATAAACTTCCGAATCCAAACAGCTTGCTGTGCAGCTTCTGAGGCAGCAATGTATTCTGCTTCCGTTGTAGACTGTGCAAATGTGCTCTACTTCGAGCTCTTCCAATCAACTGCCCCGCCATTCATGACAAAGACATTTCCTGACTGGGATCGAGAATCATCTCGATCAGTTTGAAAACTAGCATCTGTATAGCACTTAATACTCAACTCTTCTTTCAAACCATCGTAAACCAAGAACATATCTTTAGTTCTCCGCAAATACTTAAGAATGTTCTTAACAGCCATCCAATGTTCTTCACCTGGATTCTATTGATAGCGACTCGTCAAACTCAAAGCTAACGAGACATCAGGTCTAGTACATAACATGGCATACATGATGGATCCTATAGCCGAAGCATACGGGATACCTTTTCATTCGTCTTATCTCATCAGGTGTGACAGGACTTTGAGACTTGCTCAAGATTACACCCTTTTGCACGGGCAATGCTCTGCGCTTAGAGTTCTGCATGTTAAATCTACGCAAGATTTTATCAATGTATGTACTTTGACTCAAACCAATAAGCCTTTTGGATCTATTTCTATAGATCCCGATTCCAAGAATATATTTAGCTTCTCCAAGATCCTTCATGGAAAAACAATTACTAAGCCAAGATTTGACATCTTGCAAAGTTGGAATGTCATTTCCAATAAGTAGTATGTCATTAACATACAAGATCAAGAAGACTACTTTACTCCCACTAGCTCTAATGTAAACACATGGCTCATCTCCGTTTTGAGAAAAACCAAACTCTTTAATTATCTCATCAAACTTGAGATTCCAGCTCCTAGATGCTTGCTTCAATTCATAAATGGATTTTAGAAGCTTGCATACTTTATTAGGATGCTTAGGATTCACAAACCCTTCCGGCTGAACCATATATACGTCCTCGCTTAGGTCGCCATTTAAGAAAGCGGTTTTGACATCCATTTGCCATATTTCATAATCATGAAAAGCAGCTATGTCAATAAGTATCCTAATTGATTTAATGCTCGTGACTGGTGAAAAAGTTTTCTCATAATCAATTCCTTGAGTTTGAGTATAACTTTTTGCCACCAATCGAGCCTTAAAAGTGTTTACATTACCATCCATGTCAGCCTTCTTCTTGAAGACCCATTTACACCCCACTGTCTTGTAATTGGGTGGAAGATCAATCAAGTCCCATACTTGATTATCTTTCATGGACTGCATCTCTGTCTTCATAGCATCTTGCCATTTTTCAGATTCTGGATCTGATATGGCCTCACCGTAGCTAGAGGGTTCATCATAATCCCCTAGATGAGGTTCATCTGAATTAATCAGAAGATTTAGCCTCTCAGGTTAATGAGGAGTTCTACTAGATCTACGAATTACAGGTGCAACACGTTCTGGTTCACCAACAGTGTGTTCAGCTTCAACGTGCGGTTGGCTAGTGTCCTCAGAAGGTATGTTACTTTGTGATTCTTGATTTTCTTCAAGATCTACTTTACTCCCACTAACTTCTTGTAAGAGAAGATCTCTTTCAAAGAATTCAGTAAACCGAGCAGTAAACACTTTTTTTCAGCTTGGTAGTAAAAGTAGTAACCCATTGTTTCCTTTGGGTATCCCACAAAGTGACATTTGATACCTCTGGGTTCTAACTTGTTTGAAGTGTCACGTTTCACATACGCTTCACAACCCCAGACTTTCAAATAAGACAACTTGGGACTCTTCCCATGCCATAGCTCATATGGTGTCTTTTCTACCTTCTTGGTTAGAACTATATTGAGTATGCGTGCAGCAGACTCTAATGCATAACCCCAAAAAGACATTGGTAGAGTAGTTAGACTCATCATAGATCGAACCATATAAAGTAAGGTTCGATTCTTCTGTTCAGACACACCATTGTGTTGTGGTGTGTAAGGTGGAGTGAACTGTGAGATGATCCTACAATTCTTCAGGTGGTCCAAAAACTCTTGACTCATGTATTCCCCTCCTCGATCAGAGCGAAGGGCTTTAATGGTCTTTCCAAGTTGATTCTCTACTTCATTTTGAAAAATTTTAAACGTTTCAAAAACTTCATGTTTATGTTTCAGCAAGTAAACATAACCATATCTACTATAATCATCAGTAAATGTAATGAAGTATGATTCACCATGTCTAGACATAGTTCTAAAAGGGCCACATACATCAGTATGTATTAGTCCTAAGAGATCTTCAGCTCTTTCACCTAAACCGGAGAAAGGAGCCTTTGTCATCTTTCCACATAAACATGACTTACACACATCAAATGACTCAGAGCCAGTTGATTCCAAAAGCCCATCAGATTGGAGTTTTGAAATGTGTTGTTTGTTTATATGACCAAGACGACAATGCCATAGATAGGTATTATTCAAGTCTTGCTTGATTCGTTTGGTAGTACAGGTATATACAGAATTATTATTTGAAATTACACCATGCATATCAATTTCAAAAATACCATCATGTGGATAAGTATTAAAATAAAAGATATTATCCTTAGAAACTGAAATACCAAAGTGCGTAAATGTAAGTTCAAAACCAGCATCTTTCAAAAGAGAAACTGAAACTACGTTGCTCGTAATACTAGGAGCATAATGACATTGTTCCAACAAAACAATAAGACCGCTAGGCAGAGTAAGCTCATAGGTGCCAATAGCTTCAATAGTAGCTCGATCCCCATTGCCCACTCTTAAATCCAGTGTGCCTTTCTTCAGTCTCTTACTTCTTCTCATTCCCTGCATATTGTTACAGATGTGAGTACCACAACCAGTATCAAAAATCCAGGAATCACTAGAAAAAGTATATAACTGTATATGAAATATACCTGATTTGCTGGTTTCGCCAGCTTTGCCTTTTCTCAACTCAGATAGGTAGGAGGGACAGTTCCTCCTCCAGTGGCCAACTTTTCCACAGTGGAAACATTCTGCGTCTTTCGCTGGGTTTTCTTTCTTGGGAGGTGGTGGAATCTTCTTCTTAGCAATTGACTTTCCTTTTCCTTTTCCCCAAGTTTTCGGCTTATTCTTTTTCACCTTACCATTCCTAATCATCAGGACACCCGGATTGGAAACCTTAGATGGAATATTCTGTTCAGCAATTTTGAGCATCGAGTGCACCTCTGCCAGAGATTTCTTCCAACCTTGCATATTGTAATTCATTACAAATTAGTGATACGATTTTGGTAGTGAAGCCTAAACCGTGTTCACAGCCAAGTTAGGCGGCATGGTAGTTCCAAGTTTTTTCCAATCGGTCAATGTAGCTTTTCATTTTCAAGACATGAGAGCTCACTGATCGACCCTCCTCCATTTTGCATGTTTGAAGAAGCTTATAAGTTTCATATAACTCTTGACTAGCTTGTTTCTAAAACATATTTTTCAGCTCAGTCATCATATCATATGCTGTACGATCTTCCATTTCCTTTTGGAGATCAGAAGTCATACTAGCAAGCATGATTAAAGCTATCTTCTCTTGCTCATCAAACAACTTCTGATAAGCATTCTTTTGAGCAGCAGTAGCTGTCTCAGGAGGAGCTTCGGGTAAGGGTTCTTCAATTTTGTTCAACTTCCCTTCATATTTGAGAACGATTCTCAAGTTGCGGTACCAGTCTAGGAAGTTTAAACCATTGAGTTTCTCCTTCTCCAACAAAGAACGGAGAGTGTTTTGGTTTACGTTTTGATTGTTTGACATCTACAAAAGAACAAGATTCAATTTAGTATTTTCGATATAAAACTTTAATAAATTAACTACCCAAGTTTTTATATATTTAAAAACAATTAATTTACGAAAGTCTAAGATCCACATAGAGGTTCCATAGCCACATCTGTTGATCAGCTAGCAGTTATGGAGTCTATTGGTAGGTAGCGGGTACCAATTGCATTACAAGTGCAACTCTTAGATCTTTATGGGACCTTGAGATATTTGTAGTCCAACAAACCACTATTATCTACTGGCATGTTTGTCCCATCCTTGCCTCGAACTCAGGTCTCACCGTGAATACGATTAAGTCGTCCAATTTGGAAACAGTGGAAATTCAGCCTAGTCTCACTCGTAACTGAAAATCCACCTCGTGGCTATAATTCGATTAGGTCTCACCGTAATCAAAAAATAACGAGGAGTGTTTGCAAGCTCATTGGATGGCAAGACCTAAATTTGACGGGTATATTGAAAAAGTTTGTGTTAACAAATAATGCATGCACACAAGATTCGTTACACTAATTGTTAAAAATATTTTAACCAATTATATATGTCGATAGTGTTTGTGTGTCTAATTTGTTATTTTATCTAAAAAATTAACAAATACACAAATGTGTATCGTTTTAAAACAATTTTAAAAGATGTCGATCATATATATTATTTGAGTTTCAAAAAACATTTAACGTTAAACTCGTTAGAGTTTAACATTTAAAATCATCAATTTTAATCTTTGAAACTCGTTACCGATTTTATTTGATGTTTTCATCAAAAACAATTTGCATATATTATAATCAGCAGTTAAATATAAAATGCAATAAATAAAACACAACCATGCATCACACACATATATAGCCTAGCCCAATATCCTATGCTTGATCCCATGAGCCGTCATGGGATCAAGAGGTCAAACTAAGGAAAAACCATAGCTCCAACTTGATTCAAGATCCAAGTGAAAACTTGCCGAACGCCATCGTTGTTAACTTGACCTGTTCGCCATCTTCTAAGTCAAGCTCCAAGTTGCATCTTTATCTTCAATCTTCATCTTATTACATTTATTCAAAATTGAAAATACGACTAGTCTAGTACATTTACAAATTGAAATAAACCTAAATACAATACTATGAAATTGAAAATAAACAAAATACAACTTTGGCTTCTATGGCCTCTAATTAAATCAAAAACATCATGGCATAAAATTTCCGTAACCAACAATCACAACAATCACACATTGGTCGGGGCATTATGGGCTATGTATGCAATCACAATTTAATAACAACATTATTAAACCTATATATAACTTGTCCATGGTTACAATGCATGTGTATAACCATGGAATAAAATAAATATTAAATAACCAACAATTATCCAAGCCATAACTTTCTAAATTCAAAATTTAAATAGTGAATTTCTTCAGATCTTATTTGTGCGTCATGAGGTAATCAACAAAGTTGACTTACAAAACCATAAGGGTTTTGACTTTTACCAATTCACCACAAAGCTAGATCTAAGAAAATCACGCGATAATTAAAACGGTGTAAAAGCGGCTCTGATACCACTGATGGAAAATCGTGTGTACTTTTAACAATTCAGATTAATGCAGCGGATAATTAAGATAATAATCTTTTATTATTTTATGAACAAAAATTACAAAATTAAATAATCACTTATTTAAAAACATGCACATGATTAATTTATCCCATGGATCCAGTTACACCATAATAATTGTCATGAATATAAAAATACAAAGTGGAGTTAACGGTATACCTTTCTTGAAGAAACTGATGAACGGAGAGAAACCAACGATCAAAGGGTATGACCGTCTATTTGGATAGTCCACTACACTTTCAAGCGACACCAATGGATGCTAGTCCAAACCCAAGTATATTATTAATATAACCTAGTTATATTAATAAATATATAATAATACTCCATATAGTAAATTCAAAAGAAAAGAAACTATGTTTCTTTTGTTTCGGTGGAGAATGAATGAACAAAGGATTATTAATATCCTCTCGTATTACGTGCGTAACAAAACTATAAATTTGATCTTTTTCGTATGTCCGACCACAATGACCAAAAACCATTCAATTTATAATTGAGAGTAATATGTAAACCGACTTTTAGTTGGATGATAAAACGCGTAGAAAAGATCACCAAAATAGTTTCCTTTTATTTCTCAACTTAACCATCAAGTAAAATAAAATCTTCTTTTAAAACTAAGATACTATAAGTACGGAGTATAGAAGTTTTAATTAACTCAACATATCAACTAAGTCAATAAAACTTTTATTTAATTATAATTAATTAATTACTTAATTAATTAATTAATACATAATTAAATATACAAATTCGTGACTTGAGTAATATATATACATCATATATATATTTTATTTTGCGTCTAGGTGTATATATGTGTGACCCCGAAGGCTCAAATGAATTTAGCCATATAGTTATATGTTGTACCTTGCACATTAATCTTACACTGAGCGTGGTCTTCGTTCTTTAGTCGTTTACAAACAAGTACGTATTTCTATATTCACAGTTATTTATTAGAATTATGGATTTTTGATATAAAACTAATGATACTCAATAATTAATTAATTATACAGACGGTACCCGAGGAGCTCTGGTGGCCGGTGGGAATTTGACAGTGCCGAAACCATTCGACGGGCCCTACACATTGGTGTCAACTTGAAAATGATCACCGGTGATTAGTTAGCTATTGGCAAGGAAACGGGTTGCAGACTTGGAATGGGTACCAATATGTACCCATATTCTTCACTTCTTGGTCAAAACAAAGATTCAGCTATTGCAGATATCCCAATTGAAGAATTAATCGAAAAAGGCTGATGGTTTCGCTGGAATCTTCCCTGGTAAACAACTTATATTTAACCTAGGGTGGCCAAATGAGCGGGTTGGGCAACGGGTCAAAACAAGTATATATTTTTTTTAAAATTATACTAGCATGTATGTGATGCAGAACATAAATACGAGATTGTGACAGGAGATGGTGTGAACGACGCACCTGCATTAAAATGGGCCGATATTGGTATAGCTGTTGCTGACGCCACTGACGCAGCTCGAGGTGCGTCAGATATCGTGTTGACCGAACCAGGACTTAGCGTGATTGTAAGCGCGGTTTTAGCCAGTCGAGCCATCTTTCAAAGGATGAAAAACTACACCATTTATGCGGTTTCCATCACTATTCGTATAGTGCTCGGGTTCATGCTAATTGTTCTTATTTGGAAATTCGATTTCTTGCCATTTATGGTTTTAATCATTGCGATTCTTAATGATGGAACCATTATGACTATTTCTAAAGATAAGGTCAAACCTTCTCCTATGCCTGATTCATGGAGTTAAAAGAGATTTTCACCACTGGGGTTGTTCTTGGAACTTACTTGGCAGTTATTACAGTTATTTTCTTCTGGTTAGCAAAAGAATCCGACTTCTTTACGGTAAGATAAATCAGTAAGTCAACTCATTTTCTGAGCTAAAGTTGATAAATAAAGTCAACTCATTTGCAGCTCTACAGATTAACTGTTTAATAGATTTATAATTTAGTATTGTTTACTGTAGATGAATGATATGCTTATAAATGAAGGATTTTTTTAGGAGCGATTTGGTGTGAAATCGATCAGAGACTCAGAATATGAGCTTATGTCAGCTCTTTATCTCCAAGTTAGTATCATTAGTCAGGCGCTCATTTTCGTTACACGATCAAGGAGCTGGTCTTTCATTGAACCTCCTGGTCTTTTACTCCTCACCGGCTTTTTTATTGCTCAGCTGGTGAGTACATTCTTATTTTGAGATGACAAAAACTCAAACTTGGGTGTGTGTCAAAATGGGTAACTTTATGGTCCTAATAGAAACATATTATTAATATAGTTTGTGTATTGTTTTTATATTCATAAATAGTTCACTTTTATTTTGAGATTTCTAACGAATTTACGTCTCGAAGATTGCTACCTGCATTGCGGTCTATGCAAATTGGGACTTCACAAGAGTGAAAGGGATCGGATGGGGATGGGCTGGTGTGATCTGGCTTTATAGCATCGTCTTCTACTTCCCGTTAGACATTTTCAAATTCATCATCCGTTACGCTTTGAGTGGCAAGGCCTGGGACAACATGCTCGAAAAACGGGCAAGTTCATATTTATTATTTAATGTTTTAATCAAATTTTCTGATAATCAAATGTACTGATACTAAGGAAGATACTTTTGTACGCATTTTAGACTGCTTTCACTTCCAAAAAGGACTACGGACGCGGTGAGAGGGAAGCTGTGATAACCCGTCCTTATCCCCCTGGACGAAATCATCAACATCTGGTCCCATTGCGATGATTGACTCCAAGTAATGTCCTTAAAATGAGCAAATGCACAGCGGAATACTTAATTTGTACCTGAGAATAAACATGCTTAAAAGTGTCAACCAAAAGGTTGGTGAGTTCATAGGTTTATCATAACAATCATTTCAATATATTAACAGACCACAAGATTTCCGTTATCATAAACATAATACACTCACAAGTGTATGAAAAGCATTCTAAGTGGTTGAGCACTTGGTAACCATGCTTAACATTTAATCAACGTCGCATATTCCCTTTATTATGAAATCTCACTACACCGTACCAAGTGTAGTCACCAAAACGAAGTACTGTGCAACCGTTGAATACTGGTCGTCCAGTCCGGTTGGGGTTGTCAGGCCCGATAGATCTATCAACAGGATTCGCGTTTACAATACTCATGTAAATAGTAGTTACCAAGCTACAGGGAAGTATGCCAGTGGTACAACTCAACGTAGAATACATTTTTAAGTACTTGTGTCTATTTTGTAAACATTTATAAAAGCAGCGCATGTATTCTCAGTCCAAAAATATATATTGCAAAAGCAATTAAAAATGGAGCAAATGAAACTCACCATACTGTATTTTGTAATAAAAATACGTATGACGTCAGTTAATAAGTGTAGGGTTGGTCTCGAATTCACGAACCTATATTAGTCATACATATTAACACATATAACAGTAATCGAACATATTTATTTATATATTATTAGATACTTAATTGTTATTTTAATTAGGTCTTTCATTAATAACCTTTTTAATTATATTTATTAATATTTATTATAAAAGTTTTAATATCATTATGTTATGTGTAGTAAATATAATTTTATATACTATTAGTTATTTGATAAAATAATATTGATGATAGCAATAAATAAAAGTTGTTTTATTTTATAATAATAATAATAATAGTTATTATGATAATAATTTTGATAATACTAAAAATATTAATATTAATGTCAAAATACTAATAATGATAGTGCTAATATTAGTTTTGATAAAAATTATAATTTCTCTAATAATGATAATAATAATAGTAAAAATGATACTTTTGATATGAATGATAATTTTTAATAAAAATGATACTAATAATAATATTAATGATATTATTAATAATAATTTTAATAATACTAATAATAATAATAATAATAATAATAATAATAATAATAATAATAATAATAATAATAATAATAATAATAATAATAATAATAATAATAATAATAATAATAATAATAATAATAATAATAAGAATGTTACCTCAAAAAAATAGGCTTTTAAAATAACGCCACTCCCCGAGTTCGAACTCGAGACCTTTCGTTTCATACAAACACCCTTAACCCTCCAACATTTCATTCATTTCTATTAGAACTAGGATATTAAATTCGTTTAACCCACGATTCATTTTCTCCTTCTTCTTCAACAAACCCAAAACTATTCATCATTTTCATTTCGCTTCATCATTATCATTTACATCCTAATCATCATCGAAATCACTCGCATCATCACTCATTATTATAATTCATTGTCATCGTTTTTATACATCATTAAAACCCATGATTATAACATAATCATAATTATAATCATAAGTATAATCATAGTTATGATCCCAAGTATAATCATATCGTCTACTCGTTTCTTTAATCCTTCTCGCCATCATACAGTCCTTTATCACAAATATACAACCTATGCGTAATATTATATGTATCATCATAATCATCTTATTTGTCCCACCCGTAACCAACTCGACTCACCCTCTTTCTCTTTTATTATTGTTTTAATTCCCACTTGGTCCACCATTTCATTATTTATCTTTATGTTTCAATAACATAATCGTGCTCTCATGAAACATCATTATCAAATTACCATTATTAACTAATCAATATTACTTTTGTTTGTTTATCAATCATTCGGCTGTACAGGAAAATAGAAAACAGAAAATACTCGTACATATGTGTATGTGAGATGATGATGAAGATGGTTGCAAGAGGTGGTAACGGTTGTGGGTTAGGGTGGCTATTGTTATAACTGAAACAGACCGAAGGTTAATCAAGAAAAATGATAGCGATGATGTGGCTGTGTTGGACGATTTAGAATGTGGAAGTTCACGGTGGAGAGGTGGTTTGTGGGTGGTGTTGGTGGCCAGTTGTATGGGCTAGTGTGACGGTTTGATTGTAGTGGACAAAGGTGGTGATTTGCGACGGAGAACAGAAAAGAAAAATACACGCCGCAGCAGCTGCAGTAACCATAGCAATAACAGAAAAATTATGGCGGTTGTGGTGGTTCCTGGCGGTGAACATTAACAGCGAACCAAGAATAGTTGCAGACGGTTTAGGTGGCATTTGGAGATTGTAACAGCAGCAGTAGGTGTGATCGTGGTGGTTAAATGGGTTGTGTTAGGTTCTATCGAGCAAAAGGGCTGCTTATGGGTTGATGAATCGATGGTTTATTGTGATAATGAGTGACGGTGGTGCTTATGGGTTTGGTTGAGTTAAACCAGGAAACTAAAACGAATATAGCCGGCGTCTAGTAGCAAGTGTCAGAATGTTTGTGTGGTGGCATAAAGATGATACATACTACTAAGTGATAGTTGTGCGGTTGTAGTAGTGGTGATAGAAGGTGGCCGGTGGCGTTTATAGGCTTTAGGGTAGCGAGATGATGTGAGTTGAGGTAGTAGTCGGGAAGGTGATGATTGATGTATTTTTACTATGATGAATTAACCGGTGGTGATGTTTGTAGATTGAAGGTGAAGATGATGGCGGTTTGTAGCGGTAGAAGGTGGTGAATTAGTTGGGCTGTGGTGTTTGTCTAATATTTGAACAAGAACAAGAAGAAGGATTGATTAGATGCAGATGGTTTCAATCTTTCTCTATATATCATTTATATATATATAAAAGTAATATTAGTAATATAATAATATATTAAAATATTAAATTAATCAATGGTGAAAAAAAAAACGTGCATGAGTGAATGAAACTTTAAAACAGTAAGCAACCTCCTTTTTCAACTCTTGTGCCGACAGTGTATTAGGGTATTATATCGTGCCCATTGCGAATCAGTTAAGATATAAAAGTGTCCCTAAAAATCTCAAATTTTTAGATTAAACATATTTAATTATTTCACTCATTACCTGTTTGAAACCCGATCAAAAAGGTTCGAAAATTATTTATTTTCTGTTCCGATTTATGTGTACGGAGTACTAATATTTAAACTTAAAAATGTAAAAATATTTTTAACAAATCTAAGATCTTCGTAATTAATTTACAGTCAAACTTTTATCTTAATCATTCATGACATGTATTAAATCTATATGAATGCTAACGAAATATCAACCGAGTATTACTGACGTTTACTAATTAAGCTCGAATTCATTAAATTTTAATATGTTCTCTTTCTATATATAAACAGTGTTAAATAACAAGTTTAACTACTAAAATAATATATTATATATTCTTTAAACAAATAGATTATTTATATATTTACAAGTAATATTTATACACCTAATTATATATATATATATATATATATATATATATATATATATATATATATATATATATATATATATATATATATATATATATATATTTATCTATATATTTATAATAATAGTTTTTATTATATCGCATATAATTTTACATATTTATTTCCAACAAATAAATCATATATTATTTCAAATAATATTTCAAATTATAATATTTAGATACATATGTATCTATTTACAAATAATTGCTCGCAAATCGTCGGGAATGGTCGAAAGTCAAACGAATATATAAAATAGTTCAAAATTTTTGTGACTCAACATTACAGACTTTGTTATTGTGTCGAAACAATATAAAGATTAAGTTTAAATTTGGTCGGAAATTTCCGGGTCGTGACAGTACCTACCCGTTAAAGAAATTTCGTCCCGAAATTTGATCGAGGTCGTCATGGCTAACAATAAGAATGTTTTCATGAAGAATATGAGTTGATAAATAGAAGTTTCTCGTCATTGAGTAATATGGATAAAATAATTCGATTACTCAAAGAGTACAAATGAAGCTATCACAAAAGGGTGAAAAGTTTCGTCTTAACTTTTGACATAGTCATGGTTGATTTTCAGAATTCATGGAATTTAAAGAAAATCTTCTAATCAGAAAGAAAATGTAATAACACAATTTATTAGCAAACTGTTGGAATTACAGAATAACAGAAATATCAAGGAAATATTTCCGTGATATGCTTAGAGATTAAGTAGAATGAAAGAGTCATGTAACATGGCACATGTTGAGGGTAAGATCTGTGAACCACCATCACATTCCATTAGAAACTCAGCATGACTTGCTGTAATATAACTACGTTGGCCTGACGTCATTATATTATACTAACTCATGCTTCAGTTCCCAACATTTCTCTAGGAAATCATTCATAATTTAACTTGAATTTTAAAGAATATAGAAACTAAAACAGTTTCTTTTAGGATGTATCACAGATAGCACGAAGAGATAGATAATTTCGGACAAGAATATTTATGAATATATCTTCAGAAATATCGAAGATATTTATGACGATATTTTTGGAATTTCTACGTTCAAAGGTTGATGGAAAAGGTTTTCCGCAAGATTTTAACATGAGTAAGGAGCAAGATATTCGTTGAAATTTTCATCGAATCCAGAAGATATATGATAAGGCTAAAAAGGAACATATATTTCATAGCATTATCCCTCAAGAAAGACAAGATTTTAGTTGTAATTGTTCTATTTTCAAGTGATATCCGTTTATATTAAATAAGTGCGAAGACAAAAGGCGAAAATGACGATTTGAAGACACAAAGGTCCAAAAAGCTAAAAAGTACAAGATACAATAAAAAAGGTTCAAATTATTGATGAGGAACGTCTAAAAACGACAAGAGTACAAGTTACAAAACGCAAAGTACACGATGTAAAATTGTACGAAAGGACGTTCGAAAATCCGGAACCGACACATGAACCAACTTTCAACGCTCAACGCAACGGATCTGAAAGTACAAGTCAACTATGCACAAGAATATAATATAATATTTAAATAATTCATAATAAGAATAATATTAAATATTAAAAAGTTGTTAATTGAGCATAGTTCAGGGGTCATAAGTGAAAATTTCAATTTATCATTTGCCTATAAAAGGCCATCTAAATCGATGATTTAGATACACCTTTTCAATTCTCTTTCTTTGTAACATATTTATTTATATTTATAATATTAATTTTAATTTTAAGTTTAATAATAATTTTGGGGTAGTGTAACAAATGTTTAACGGGTTTTAAGTCGGAACTCTGTCCGTGTAACGCTACACTATAAATAATCATTGTAAGTTATGTTCTTCCTTTTTAAATTAATGTCTCGTAACTAAGTTATTATTATGCTTATTTGAGCCGAAGTAATCGTGATGTTAGGCTAAAATATTAAGATGGGGTTATTGAACTTTGGACCATAATTAAGGTTTGGGCAAAAGACCGACACTTGTGGAAATTGGACTATTGACTATTAATAGATGGGGGGTATTGTCTAATTGAGTGACAACTCATTGGAGTCTGTCGAACCTATCTTCAAATTAATTAACCTAATAATTAATAATGATTATGGTTGTCCTATTTAGTGACGTTCATATGGAATCTGTTATAATCATTTAATTAATCAATTGGGTTGGGTAATTGATTATTCATTCTGATCAAGTGGATGAATTAATATTCATAAACTAATTAAAACAGGGGTGGATTACATACAGTGATAACTGGTGTAATTGTTGACAGAAGTGATAACTGCGTCACAGTTTAAATCCTTAATCAGTTGGAATATTTGACTTCGGGTATAAGGGTAATTTGACGAGGATACTCGCACTTTATATTTATGACCGATGGACTATTATGGACAAAAATCAGATAGACGTATCAAATAAACCAGGACAATTAACCCATGGTAATAAATTAAAATCAACACGTCAAACATCATGATTACGGAAGTTTAAATAAGCATAATTCTTTTATTGTATTTCTCATCGTATCTTTATTTACTGTCATTTTATTACTCGCAATTTTATTTACTGTCATTTTATTTATTGTCATTATTTTACGCACTTTAATTATCGTCATTTATCTTTGCGCTTAAAATATAGAATCGACAAACCGGTCACTAAACGGTAAAACCCCCATTTTATAATAATACTACTACTTATTTATATATATATTTTTACAAATAAACTTAATAATATAGCGTTAACTTCACCAGCTCCCTGTGGAACGAACCGGACTTACTAAAAACTACACTACTCTACGATTAGGTACACTGCCTATAAGTGTTGTAGCAAGGTTTAGGTATATCCACTCGATAAATAAATAAATAAAACTTGTGTAATATTTCGTCGCATTTTGTAGTAAAAATTAATACTATTTCGTACACCCCGCTGCATCATCAAGTTTTTGGCTCGCACTTTATATTTATGACCGATGGACTATTATGGACAAAAACCAGATAGACGTATCAAATAAACCAGGACAATTAACCCATGGTAATAAATTAAAATCAACACGTCAAACATCATGATTACGGAAGTTTAAATAAGCATAATTCTTTTATTGTATTTCTCATCGTATCTTTATTTACTGTCATTTTATTACTCGCAATTTTATTTACTGTCATTTTATTTATTGTCATTATTTTACGCACTTTAATTATCGTCATTTATCTTTGCGCTTAAAATATAGAATCGACAAACCGGTCACTAAACGGTAAAAACCCCCTTTTATAATAATAATAATAATACTACTTATATTTATATATTTTTGTAAAAATATAGTTTTATAAAAATATAGCGTTAAACTTCACGAGCTCCCTGTGGAACGAACCGGACTTACTAAAAACTACACTACTCTACGATTAGGTACACTGCCTATAAGTGTTGTAGCAAGGTTTAGGTATATCCATCCGTAAAATAATTAAAACTTGTGTAATATTTTGTAGTATTTCGTAGTAAAATTAATACTATTTCGTACCCTCACGCTACAACATCAAGTTTTTGGCGTCGCTGCCGGGAGCGCTAAAAAGCTATATTTTTAATTATAATAATATTGAAATAAAATATAATAATATAATAATATTGAAATAGAATATAATAATATAATAATATTGAAATAGAATATAATAATATAATAATATTTTAGAATCAAAATTTGATACGTAAAGTTTTAAAAAATCGTATTTATTAAATACTTCAGGGGTATATTATGTAACTTATAATTAATAATTTCTATCATGTCGCTTTCATGTGAATAGTAAATTAATTAATTTCTTTTCATTTACTATTCATGAATAGTAAATGAATTAAAAAAAAAAGTTTTGAAAAAAAATAATAATTATAAAAAAATTATTAATTTGTAAAAAAAAATCGTTTTTTTAAAAAAAAAATCATTTTTTTTTAAGAAAAAAAAATTTCGTTTTTTAAAAAAAAAAAAAAATTTGTGTAAAAAAAATCGTTTTTTTAAAGAAAAAAAAATTCGTTTTAAAAAAAAATTGTAAAAAAAAAATCGTTTTTTTTTAAAAAAAAATTTTTAAAAAAAAAAGTTTTAAAAAAAATTTTATATAAAAAAAAAATTTTTAAAAAAAAAAAAAATTTAAAATCCTTAAAAAACGAAATAAAAAAAAAAATTAAAAAAAAAGTTTTTTTTTATTACCTTTAGATTTTTCGACTCTAGTTACAATTTTTAGTATTAAGTTTAGTTTTGCCATAGTTATTTTTATTTCTAGAATTTTTAGGTTTGCCGTAAAATCTCTTAAGTGCTTATTCCTTAGACTAAGATTTATGTGCTTTAGAATTTTGCGACGCCGTTTTTCGCGCTACTTTCTTATTTTTATTTTTCGACGCCTATTTTTCGACCTTTTATTTTTCGACATTTTTCGACGCGCAATCTATTTCTTTCTTATTTCTCGCCATTCTAGTTTTTAGGACTTAGAATTTTTTCTACTTCTTCTCTAAATTTCTTAAAATTACGAAAATTTATTTTAAGTGGTTAAATTGATAGACATCAAAATTTTCTGGTTCGTAGTAATAGTTGGATTTGTACGTGGACCGGGTTATTGGAGCCAAACAGTACTCAATTATATTGAGACCAAACGAATCCTGCCCCTCTGCTGCATCTTTTGGCTATTCGAAACGTGGGCAAAATCAGAAAAGTCTATTAATTGGATAACTTATATAATTTTTCTTTCCTTTTAAAAACTAATAGGATATTCAGTGAATGCACCGAGCAAGACGTTCACCACCTTTTGTACGTTCACCACCTGTAACTAGATCAAGACATTTAGCAAATATAACCGCCGTTGATTTTTCTTTAGAATCGTCATCCAGTCGACCAAGTACTTCAGTTCAAATTTCCGATAATCCATTTTTTGAACCCAACCTCACAATTGAGAATCCAGAGAATATTCAGGAACGGTTCGTAGATCCTGAACCACTAAACTTTCCTCCGGAGCCACCAATCATTCAAACAGAGATTGTTGAGGAACGAACCATTAAATCAGAATCATCTAGTGATACCGATTCAACGAATTCAATTATGGAAGTAACGGAACCTCTAAGTATGGAAGATCGAATGAGAGCCAAACGCACGGGCCAAGGTCACGCCATTATTAAGCCAGACATTAATGCGCCAGATTATGAAATCAAAGGACAAATCCTACACATGGTAACTAATCAGTGCCAATATAGTGGTGCGTCGAAGGAAGATCCAAACGAACATCTTCGTACGTTTAATAGGATCTGTACACTATTTAAAATCCGAGAAGTTGAGGATGAACAGATCTATCTCATGTTGTTTCCCTGGACTTTAAAGGGAGAAGCCAAAGATTGGTTAGAATCGTTACCTGAAGGGGCGATTGACACATGGGATGTTTTAGTTGAGAAATTTCTTAAAAGATTCTTTCCGGCATCTAAAGCCGTGAGACTTCAAGGAGAAATTGTTACGTTCACACAAAAGTCAAATGAAACTCTATATGAGGCGTGGACAAGATTTGGAAAGTTGTTGAGAGGATGTCCTCAACACGGTTTAGACACTTATCAAATAGTACAAATATTCTACCAAGGTGTCAACGTTGCTACACGAAAAGACATCGACATAACAGCTGGTGGTTCCATTATGAAGAAAACCGCAACTGAAGCTTACAAAATTATTGATAACACAGCCTCCCACTCTCATGAGTGGCACCAAGAGAAAGATATATATCTCTCATCTAAAGCGGCTAGAGCCGATTCTAGCCATAACTTTGATTCCGTTTCCGCAAAAATAGATGCTTTCGAGAGACGAATGGAAAAGATGAATAAAGATATTCACGCAATACGAATCAATTGTGAGCAATGCGGTGGACCACACTTAATGAAAGACTGTCACATTGAACAAACGATGGAACAACGTGAGAATGTTGTCTACATGAACCAAAGGCTGGAAAATAGTTATCAGAATAATTATCAACCGCCAAGGCCAAACTTCAATCGAAATCAAAACATTCTTTACAATCCAAAAGGACCCGAAAATAACTGGTATAACCAACAAGGTCCGAATAACCAACCAACTCAAAACAACACTTTTAATCAACAAAGACCTGGCTTGTATAAACCACCACAACAAACCGACGAGAAGAAGTCAAATCTGGAAGAAGTGGTATTTAAGCTAGTTGAATCTCAAACACAATTTATTGAAACTCAAACCCAAACAAATGAGAGGTTTGATCAGTCATTAAGAACTCAACAAGCTTCCATTTTGAATCTAGAAAAACACGTAGGTACTCTTGCTAGCATGATGAGTGAGAGGGAACAAGGAAAGCTACCGAGTAATACTGAAGTAAATCCTCGGAATGAGAATGTTAACATGATATCAACAAATTCTGAAAAACCAATACCAGAAGATGGGAAAGTTTTAGATGTAAGTAACAATGAAGAAGTTACACCACCACCACCACCCGAGTATGTAAAGCCAGTGGTGGCACCATACAGACCACCCATCCCGTTTCCAAGAAAAGGAGTTGAGTATGAGCAAGTAATAGGTAATAAAGTTTGTGATACCTCTGGAAAGAAGAAGAAGAAGAATAAAAAAGTGCAAGAAACAAAAACAGTAGAAGTAAACCCGGTGAAGACAGTTCCACCAAATCCTCCACCTAGGGTAGGTGATCCGGGTGAATTTATTGTTCCTTGTCTACTTAGTGACTGTGTCATGTATGATGCACTAGCAGATTTAGGTTCAAGTGTGAGTGTTATGCCTCTTTCATTATATAAGAGATTAGGTGTAGGTGAGTTAACTCCAACGGATATGAGTATTCGACTCCTTGATCAAACCATTAAGCACCCAGTTGGAATTGCTGACAACCTACCCGTTCAAGTAGGTAATTTAACCTTTCTAGTCGAATTCATTGTCATTGACATAGAAGAGGACTCAAACGTTCCTCTAATTTTAGGTCGACCATTCTTAGCGTCCACCGGGGCGTTATTTGATGTAAGAAAGGGTAGAATGACACTTAGTAATGATGAGAAATCGATCACCTTTATGATTCGACAGTCTAAATATGCACAAACCAAAACCGTTGAACCGACAAAAACGATTGGTAAGAACCATGTTGTTTTACCAACTCCAACGGTAATGCTTAACAATAATAGAACGCCTAAGTGTGGGGAAAATGAAGTAACACCTAATGATGACTTGATAATAAAGAACCCCATAGTTGATACGAAATTAAATAACCCCGTTATTAACAGTTCAATGAAGAAACTTTTTAAACGGGTTATTGATGCTAAAAGTAAGGGAAACTTTAAGTTATATAACCGGTTAGTATCCAATCTGTCGCCTAAAGAAAAGGCGAAGCTAGTTGAATTTGTGGATATTACAGAAAAAGCTGGTCACTGGCTTAAAGCAAAAGTCACAGATATGCAAGTTGATTATGGACCAAGAAAAATTAACGATGAAGTTAATCACAATTTCGACACCACATCTACCTAAGTGTGAGGAGATTCAAATATTCTAAAAAGAAAATGCTGTTTGGAGTTAGTTGTTCTGTTCTCGTGTAGTTCCGAGAATGGAATTCGATTGGTCTTTTCCACTAGCAGACACTAAAGAACTAGTTTTCTTCCCCCATTCTGATTTTTTTTTATTTTGTAGGTTTTATATGAAATTAATATGCTTTTTAAATTTAAGTTTTGTGTGAATTTAAAAACAAAATTTACTTTAATTCATTAAGTTTAAAAAATGATTTCTAAAATTCGTCGTGAGTTAAAGACTAGGTCGTTGAGCCGAAATTGCTTTACCCGAGGGCGGGGCGACAAATTTTGTTATCATTATTTTTAATTTAATTGATTTAAAGTATGCAAAAAAAAAAAATATTAGATTTTATAAATTTTTGAACGTGGGGTAATATACCCAACTTCAAAATTATGTATGTTTGTATTTTATGTTATATACAAAACAGGGTAAAATAACGCACTTTCAAAGACTGTCATTAAGTTCAGAAAAAGGTACTAATTTTGACGACAAGAAACAAAATATCAAATGTGAAATAACAACAATATGTTTGCAAACTCGGTATTTTTAATCATTTTTCTACAATAATCACCCTCATGAATTTAAATTTTTACTGATTTCTTGCAAATGAGGGCATTGCAAGATCTCAAGTGTGGGGAAGGGTTATAAATTCTTTCGGGTTTACACTTGGTTTATTTGCCAAATTTTGCGAAAATTTGAAAAATTTTCAACTAAATGAAATCAAAATCATGTTTATATATATTTATGAACGATGAAAACTAGGTGTTAATACCGAAATTATCGTTACCTCGGAAAGGGCATAAATTGAGAAACAACCTAAAATGCTTGAATTCATTTAAAATGGAATAAAGGAGAATAAAAAGGCAAAGAAAGAAACTAAGTGTGGGGAGAATGTACCAAGTTATTCAATTAAAAACTATCTATCACATGTTTCTGTAAAGTTATTGCAGGTGTTTTTGTTTTAGACTAAATTAACTGTTTTACCCGATTTATTAAAGAAAGATGGATCTACACGATGAATCAATTCCATCATTAAAAGGAAGTAAAGTCTTCCGAAAAAGACACGCGCTTCTTGATTTAGGTCATGAAGTTGTCGTCCAGACCAGCTGTAGGTTGACGAAAAATCTAGAAAAGTCATCACTAAAATCAGCAGAAAATCCACGGACCTCAGCATCAAACAGGGTCGCCAAGTGGTCAGATTTATCCTAACCATGAGAAGGATTTATCTCGTACAATGGGGAGGCACCGTGCAAATTAGCTTGATAAGACTAATGAATCAAATCCCCAGAAAGGATAATCTCCTTAAAGATCAAAAATCAGCTTTTAAGACTGATATTACTCAATCCTAGAGATTGACCTTAAAGATTGAGAATTACAAACTCATGGAATTCGATGATATCTAAACTCGAGCTTGAACGAGAAAATATTTTGATCAAAAATACAAACCGATTTGTTTTCTGAAACCCATTTTCAATGCGTTCATTACCATTGAACGTAAAATCCTAGGAATTCACCTGGAATTCATTAGGTCACCTGAACCAAATCGGGTGTCAACCGTAAGAACGGTGGTTGCATAGCATGGTCGGAGACAGGACCTTGTGCCAGACCAAAAAATTATAGGATGATCTTTACTATCGCTCCTACCAAGGATAGTTCTAGCATCCGACACGTTAATAAGACCATAATCATCTGCATATCACGGGACATTGCCTTAACAGTTTCTTGTTCATCGCTTTCCTTTACAACCGGACGGTAGTTTACCGAAAGGTAATATACGGAACAAGTAAACTGGATGTGTGCTTTCCGATACCGGGATAGCAGTGGATTACACGAACCTAAAGGTTTTAGCCAAAATATTGATCCACAAATATATTTTGCAACACCGATGATGGATCAAATCAGAAAACTTATCTAGGGTAAAAGCTAGAATGAATTTTCAAAAGATCAAATGTTTTCATAAAGATCCAATTTCCTTAATGGATCTAAATTTTTATAGTCATGTGGGACTGTAAACCATATCGTTACTACCATTGTTTATACCGCCATATCAAAATCACTGATGTACAAAGTGTGAAGAATAAAGAAGTGATTCTAGTATTTCAAGACTATATTGCTTGAGGACAAGCAACGCTCAAGTGTGGGGATATTGATAAGGCTAAAAAGGAACATATATTTCATAGCATTATCCCTCAAGAAAGACAAGATTTTAGTTGCAATTGTTCTATTTTCAAGTGATATCCGTTTATATTAAATAAGTGCGAAGACAAAAGGCGAAAATGACGATTTGAAGACACAAAGGTCCAAAAAGCTAAAAAGTACAAGATACAATAAAAAAGGTTCAAATTATTGATGAGGAACGTCTAAAAACGACAAGAGTACAAGTTACAAAACGCAAAGTACACGATATAAAATTGTGCGAAAGGACGTTCGAAAATCCGGAACCGACACATGAACCAACTTTCAACGCTCAACGCAACGGATCTGAAAGTACAAGTCAACTATGCACAAGAATATAATATAATATTTAAATAATTCATAATAAGAATAATATTAAATATTAAAAAGTTGTTAATTGAGCATAGTTCAGGGGTCATAAGTGAAAATTTCAATTTATCATTTGCCTATAAAAGGCCATCTAAATCGATGATTTAGATACACCTTTTCAATTCTCTTTCTTTGTAACATATATATTTATATTTATAATATTAATTTTAATTTTAAGTTTAATAATAATTTTGGGGTAGTGTAACAAATGTTTAACGGGTTTTAAGTCGGAACTCTGTCCGTGTAACGCTACGCTATAAATAATCATTGTAAGTTATGTTCTTCCTTTTTAAATTAATGTCTCGTAACTAAGTTATTATTATGCTTATTTGAGCCGAAGTAATCGTGATGTTAGGCTAAAATATTAAGATGGGGTTATTGAACTTTGGACCATAATTAAGGTTTGGGCAAAAGACCGACACTTGTGAAAATTGGACTATTGACTATTAATAGATGGGGGGTATTGTCTAATTGAGTGACAACTCATTGGAGTCTGTCGAACCTATCTTCAAATTAATTAACCTAATAATTAATAATGATTATGGTTGTCCTATTTAGTGACGTTCATATGGAATCTGTTATAATCATTTAATTAATCAATTGGGTTGGGGAATTGATTATTCATTCTGATCAAGTGGATGAATTAATATTCATAAACTAATTAAAACAGGGGTGGATTACATATAGTGATAACTGGTGTAATTGTTGACAGAAGTGATAACTGCGTCACAGTTTAAATCCTTAATCAGTTGGAATATTTGACTTCGGGTATAAGGGTAATTTGACGAGGATACTCGCACTTTATATTTATGACCGATGGACTATTATGGACAAAAACCAGATAGACGTATCAAATAAACCATGACAATTAACCCATGGTAATAAATTAAAATCAACACGTCAAACATCATGATTACGGAAGTTTAAATAAGCATAATTCTTTTATTGTATTTCTCATCGTATCTTTATTTACTGTCATTTTATTACTCGCAATTTTATTTACTGTCATTTTATTTATTGTCATTATTTTACACACTTTAATTATCGTCATTTATCTTTGCGCTTAAAATATAGAATCGACAAACCGGTCACCAAACGGTAAAAACCCCCTTTTATAATAATAATAATACTACTTATATTTATATATTTTTGTAAAAATATAGTTTTATAAAAATATAGCGTTAAACTTCACGAGCTCCCTGTGGAACGAACCGGACTTACTAAAAACTACACTACTCTACGATTAGGTACACTGCCTATAAGTGTTGTAGCAAGGTTTAGGTATATCCATCCGTAAAATAATTAAAACTTGTGTAATATTTTGTAGTATTTCGTAGTAAAATTAATACTGTTTCGTACCCTCACGCTACAACATCAATATACGTTATATATAGATATATAACTGTTGACGCAAGAACGACGCGAAATTTGAGAATTAATGAGTAATGTTTCCCGGTATTTAGTATGGCAAATATCGCTACAAGATGTCGATGAGTACATGACAAGACTTCAATAGATAAATATAGTGATTTTTCAGAGGGATTTAAGCCAAGGAGCAACGAGGTTGATGCTACGTCTGCTGGTAATATGATGGAATATAAAAGGTTCCTCAATAACAATAAAAGAGCACGCATATATATCAAGGTTATAATTGAAATGTCCCGTTCTTATTGATTAAAAACGTTCCATATTAATTGATTTCGTTGCGAGGTTTTGACCTCTATATGAGACGTTTTTCAAAGACTGCATTCATTTTTAAAACAAACCATAACCTTTATTTCATAAATAAAGGTTTAAAAAGCTTTACGTAGATTATCAAATAATGATAATCTAAAATATCCTGTTTACACACGACCATTACATAATGGTTTACAATACAAATATGTTACATCGAATTCAGTTTCTTGAATGCAGTTTTTACACAATATCATACAAACATGGACTCCAAATCTTGTCCTTATTTTAGTATGCAACAGCGGAAGCTCTTAATATTCACCTGAGAATAAACATGCTTTAAACGTCAACAAAAATGTTGGTGAGTTATAGGTTTAACCTATATATATCAAATCGTAACAATAGACCACAAGATTCCATATTTCAATACACATCCCATACATAGAGATAAAAATCATTCATATGGTGAACACCTGGTAACCGACAATAACAAGATGCATATATAAGAATATCCCCATCATTCCGGGACACCCTTCGGATATGATATAAATTTCGAAGTACTAAAGCATCCGGTACTTTGGATGGGGTTTGTTAGGCCCAATAGATCTATCTTTAGGATTCGCGTCAATTAGGGTGTCTGTTCCCTAATTCTTAGATTACCAGACTTAATAAAAAGGGGCATATTCGATTTCGATAATTCAACCATAGAATGTAGTTTCACGTACTTGTGTCTATTTTGTAAATCATTTATAAAACCTGCATGTATTCTCATCCCAAAAATATTAGATTTTAAAAGTGGGACTATAACTCACTTTCACAGATTTTTACTTCGTCGGGAAGTAAGACTTGGCCACTGGTTGATTCACGAACCTAAAACAATATATACATATATATCAAAGTATGTTCAAAAATATATTTACAACACTTTTAATATATTTTGATGTTTTAAGTTTATTAAGTCAGCTGTCCTCGTTAGTAACCTACAACTAGTTGTCCACAGTTAGATGTACAGAAATAAATCGATAAATATTATCTTGAATCAATCCACGACCCAGTGTATACGTATCTCAGTATTGATCACAACTCAAACTATATATATTTTGGAATCAACCTCAACCCTGTATAGCTAACTCCAACATTCACATATAGAGTGTCTATGGTTGTTCCGAAATATATATAGATGTGTCGACATGATAGGTCGAAACATTGTATACGTGTCTATGGTATCTCAAGATTACATAATATACAATACAAGTTGATTAAGTTATGGTTGGAATAGATTTGTTACCAATTTTCACGTAGCTAAAATGAGAAAAATTATCCAATCTTGTTTTACCCATAACTTCTTCATTTTAAATCCGTTTTGAGTGAATCAAATTGCTATGGTTTCATATTGAACTCTATTTTATGAATCTAAACAGAAAAGTATAGGTTTATAGTCGGAAAAATAAGTTACAAGTCGTTTTTGTAAAGGTAGTCATTTCAGTCGAAAGAACGACGTCTAGATGACCATTTTAGAAAACATACTTCCACTTTGAGTTTAACCATAATTTTTGGATATAGTTTCATGTTCATAATAAAAATCATTTTCTCAGAATAACAACTTTTAAATCAAAGTTTATCATAGTTTTTAATTAACTAACCCAAAACAGCCCGCGGTGTTACTACGACGGCGTAAATCCAGTTTTACGGTGTTTTTCGTGTTTCCAGGTTTTAAATCATTAAGTTAGCATATCATATAGATATAGAACATGTGTTTAGTTGATTTTAAAAGTCAAGTTAGAAGGATTAACTTTTGTTTGCGAACAAGTTTAGAATTAACTAAACTATGTTCTAGTGATTACAAGTTTAAACCTTCGAATAAGATAGCTTTATATGTATGAATCGAATGATGTTATGAACATCATTACTACCTTAAGTTCCTTGGATAAACCTACTGGAAAAGAGAAAAATGGATCTAGCTTCAATGGATCCTTGGATGGCTCGAAGTTCTTGAAGCAGAATCATGACACGAAAACAAGTTCAAGTAAGATCATCACTTGAAATAAGATTGTTATAGTTATAGAAATTGAACCAAAGTTTGAATATGATTATTACCTTGTATTAGAATGATAACCTACTGTAATAAACAAAGATTTCTTGAGGTTGGATGATCACCTTACAAGATTGGAAGTGAGCTAGCAAACTTGAAAGTATTCTTGATTTTATGAAACTAGAACTTTTGGAATTTATGAAGAACACTTAGAACTTGAAGATAGAACTTGAGAGAGATCAATTAGATGAAGAAAATTGAAGAATGAAAGTGTTTGTAGGTGTTTTTGGTCGTTGGTGTATGGATTAGATATAAAGGATATGTAATTTTGTTTTCATGTAAATAAGTCATGAATGATTACTCATATTTTTGTAATTTTATGAGATATTTCATGCTAGTTGCCAAATGATGGTTCCCACATGTGTTAGGTGACTCACATGGGCTGCTAATAGCTGATCATTGGAGTGTATATACCAATAGTACATACATCTAAAAGCTGTGTATTGTACGAGTACGAATACGGGTGCATACGAGTAGAATTGTTGATGAAACTGAACGAGGATGTAATTGTAAGCATTTTTGTTAAGTAGAAGTATTTTGATAAGTGTATTGAAGTCTTTCAAAAGTGTATAAATACATATTAAAACACTACATGTATATACATTTTAACTGAGTCGTTAAGTCATCGTTAGTCGTTACATGTAAGTGTTGTTTTGAAACCTTTAGGTTAACGATCTTGTTAAATGTTGTTAACCCAATGTTTATAATATCAAATGAGATTTTAAATTATTATATTATCATGATATTATCATGTATGAATATCTCTTAATATGATATATATACATTAAATGTCTTTACAACGATAATCGTTACATATATGTCTCGTTTAAAAATCATTAAGTTAGTAGTCTTGTTTTTACATATGTAGTTCATTGTTAATTTACTTAATGATATGTTTACTTATCATAGTATCATGTTAACTATATATATATCCATATATATGTCATCATATAGTTTTTACAAGTTTTAACGTTCGTGAATCACCGGTCAACTTGGGTGGTCAATTGTCTATATGAAACATATTTCAATTAATCAAGTCTTAACAAGTTTGATTGCTTAACATGTTGGAAACATTTAATCATGTAAATATCAATCTCAATTAATATATATAAACATGGAAAAGTTCGGGTCACTACAGTACCTACCCGTTAAATAAATTTCGTCCCGAAATTTTAAGCTGTTGAAGGTGTTGACGAATCTTCTGGAAATAGATGCGGGTATTTCTTCTTCATCTGATCTTCACGCTCCCAGGTGAACTCGGGTCCTCTACGAGCATTCCATCGAACCTTAACAATTGGTATCTTGTTTTGCTTAAGTCTTTTAACCTCACGATCCATTATTTCGACGGGTTCTTCGATGAATTGAAGTTTTTCGTTGATTTGGATTTCATCTAACGGAATAGTGAGATCTTCTTTAGCAAAACATTTCTTTAAATTCGAGACGTGGAAAGTGTTATGTACAGCCGCGAGTTGTTGAGGTAACTCTAGTCGGTAAGCTACTGGTCCGACACGATCAATAATCTTGAATGGTCCAATATACCTTGGATTTAATTTCCCTCGTTTACCAAATCGAACAACGCCTTTCCAAGGTGCAACTTTAAGCATGACCATCTCTCCAATTTCAAATTCTATATCTTTTCTTTTAATGTCAGCGTAGCTCTTTTGTCGACTTTGGGCGGTTTTCAACCGTTGTTGAATTTGGATGATCTTCTCGGTAGTTTCTTGTATAATCTCCGGACCCGTAATCTGTCTATCCCCCACTTCACTCCAACAAATCGGAGACCTGCACTTTCTACCATAAAGTGCTTCAAACGGTGCCATCTCAATGCTTGAATGGTAGCTGTTGTTGTAGGAAAATTCTGCTAACGGTAGATGTCGATCCCAACTGTTTCCGAAATCAATAACACATGCTCGTAGCATGTCTTCAAGCGTTTGTATCGTCCTTTCGCTCTGCCCATCAGTTTGTGGATGATAGGCAGTACTCATGTCTAGACGAGTTCCTAATGCTTGCTGTAATGTCTGCCAGAATCTTGAAATAAATCTGCCATCCCTATCAGAGATAATAGAGATTGGTATTCCATGTCTGGAGACGACTTCCTTCAAATACAGTCGTGCTAACTTCTCCATCTTGTCATCTTCTCTTATTGGTAGGAAGTGTGCTGATTTGGTGAGACGATCAACTATTACCCAAATAGTATCAAAACCACTTGCAGTCCTTGGCAATTTAGTGATGAAATCCATGGTAATGTTTTCCCATTTTCATTCCGGGATTTCGGGTTGTTGAAGTAGACCTGATGGTTTCTGATGCTTAGCTTTGACCTTAGAACACGTCAAACATTCTCCTACGTATTTAGCAACATCGGCTTTCATACCCGGCCACCAAAAATGTTTCTTAAGATCCTTGTACATCTTCCCCGTTCCAGGATGTATTGAGTATCTGGTTTTATGAGCTTCTCTAAGTACCATTTCTCTCATATCTCCAAATTTTGGTACCCAAATCCTTTCAGCCCTATACCGGGTTCCGTCTTCCCGAATATTAAGATGCTTCTCCGATCCTTTGGGTATTTCATCCTTTAAATTTCCCTCTTTTAAAACTCCTTGTTGCGCCTCCTTTATTTGAGTGGTAATGTTATTATGAATCATTATATTCATAGATTTTACTCGAATGGGTTCTCTGTCCTTCCTGCTCAAGGCATCGGCTACCACATTTGCCTTCCCCGGGTGGTAACGAATCTCAAAGTCGTAATCATTCAATAATTCAATCCACCTACGCTGCCTCATATTCAGTTGTTTCTGATTAAATATGTGTTGAAGACTTTTGTGGTCGGTATATATAATACTTTTGACCCCATATAAGTAGTGCCTCCAAGTCTTTAATGCAAAAACAACCGCGCCTAATTCCAAATCATGCGTCGTATAATTTTGTTCGTGAATCTTCAATTGTCTAGACGCATAAGCAATCACCTTCGTTCGTTGCATTAATACACAACCGAGACCTTGCTTTGATGCATCACAATAAATCACAAAATCATCATTCCCTTCAGGCAATGACAATATAGGTGCCGTAGTTAGCTTTTTCTTCAATAACTGAAACGCTTTCTCTTGTTCATCATTCCATTCAAATTTCTTCCCTTTATGCGTTAATGCAGTCAAGGGTTTTGCTATTCTGGAAAAGTCTTGGATGAACCTTCTGTAGTAACCAGCTAGTCCTAAAAACTGGCGTATGTGTTTCGGAGTTTTCGGGGTTTCCCACTTTTCAACAGTTTCTATCTTTGCCGGATCCACCTTAATACCTTCTTTGTTCACTATGTGACCGAGGAATTGAACTTCTTCCAACCAAAATGCACACTTTGAAAACTTAGCGTACAATTCTTCCTTCCTCAATACTTCTAACACCTTTCTCAAATGTTCACCGTGTTCTTGGTCATTCTTTGAGTAAATAAGTATGTCATCAATGAAAACAATGACAAACTTGTCAAGGTATGGTCCACACACTCGGTTCATATGGTCCATGAACACAGCTGGTGCATTAGTTAAACCAAACGGCATGACCATAAACTCGTAATGACCGTAACGTGTTCTGAAAGCAGTCTTTGGAATATCATCTTCTTTCACCCGCATTTGATGATACCCGGAACGTAAGTCAATCTTTGAATAAACAGACGAGCCTTGTAGTTGATCAAATAAGTCGTCGATTCTCGGTAGTGGGTAGCGGTTCTTGATGGTAAGTTTGTTCAACTCTCGGTAGTCGATACACAACCTGAATGTACCATCTTTCTTCTTGACAAACAAAACAGGAGCTCCCCACGGTGATGTGCTTGGTCGAATGAAACCACGCTCTAAAAGTTCTTGTATTTGGCTTTGCAGTTCTTTCATCTCGCTGGGTGCGAGTCTGTAAGGAGCACGAGCTATTGGTGCAGCTCCTGGTACAAGATCTATTTGAAATTCAACGGATCGATGTGGGGGTAATCCCGGTAATTCTTTCGGAAATACATCGGGAAATTCTTTTGCAATGGGAACATCATTGATGCTCTTTTCTTCAGTTTGTACTTTCTCGACGTGTGCTAGAACAGCATAGCAACCTTTTCTTATTAGTTTTTGTGCCTTCAAATTACTAATAAGATGTAGCTTCGTGTTGCCCTTTTCTCCGTACACCATTAAGGGTTTTCCTTTTTCTCGTATAATGCGAATTGCATTTTTGTAACAAACGATCTCCGCTTTCACTTCTTTCAACCAGTCCATACCGATTATCACATCAAAACTCCCTAACTCTACTGGTATCAAATCAATCTTAAATGTTTCGCTAACCAGTTTAATTTCTCGATTCCGACATATATTATCTGCTGAAATTAATTTACCATTTGCTAATTCGAGTAAAAATTTACTATCCAAAGGCGTCAATGGACAACTTAATTTAGCACAAAAATCTCTACTCATATAGCTTCTATCCGCACCCGAATCAAATAAAACGTAAGCAGATTTATTGTCAATAAGAAACGTACCCGTAACAAGCTCCGGGTCTTCCTGTGCCTCTACCGCATTAATATTGAAAACTCTTCCACGGCCTTGTCCATTCGTGTTCTCCTGGTTCGGGCAATTTCTAATAATGTGGCCTGGTTTTCCACATTTATAACAAACTACATTGGCATAACTTGCTCCGACACTACTTGCTCCGCCATTACTCGTTCCGACACCATTTGTTCCTTTCGTTCTATTAACCCCTGGTCCGTAGACCTCACACTTCGCCGCGCTGTGACCATTTCTTTTACACTTGTTGCAAAATTTGGTGCAGAACCCCGAGTGATTCTTTTCACACCTTTGGCATAGCTGCTTCTGATTGTTGTTGTTGTTGCGGTTATTATTGTTGTTGGGATGATTGTTGTAGTTGCTGTTGTTGTTGTTGTTGTTGTTGGGCCGTTTGTTGTAGTTGCGATTGATGTTGCGATTGTTGGGATAATTGTTGCGATTATTGTTGTAATTGCTGTTGTTGTTGTATTGGTGATTCTTATCACCGTTTTCCTCCCACTTTCTTTTGACTTGCTTCACATTGGCCTCTTCAGCAGTCTGTTCTTTAATTCTTTCTTCAATCTGGTTCACTAGTTTGTGAGCCATTCTACATGCCTGTTGTATGGAGGCAGGCTCGTGTGAACTTATATCTTCTTGGATTCTTTCCGGTAATCCTTTCACAAACGCGTCGATCTTCTCTTCCTCATCTGCGAATGCTCCCGGACACAATAGGCACAATTCTGTGAATCGTCTTTCGTACGTGGTAATATCAAATCCTTGGGTTCGTAACCCTCTAAGTTCTGTCTTGAGCTTATTGACCTCGGTTCTGGGACGGTACTTCTCGTTCATCAAGTGCTTGAATGCTGACCACGGTAGTGCGTACGCATCATCTTGTCCCACTTGCTCTAGATAGGTATTCCACCATGTTAACGCAGAACCTGTGAAGGTATGCGTAGCGTACTTCACTTTGTCCTCTTCAGTACACTTACTTATGGCAAACACCGATTCAACCTTCTCGGTCCACCGTTTCAATCCGATCGGTCCTTCGGTTCCATCAAATTCCAAAGGTTTGCAGGCAGTGAATTCTTTGTAGGTGCATCCTACACGATTTCCTGTACTGCTAGATCCAAGGTTATTGTTGGTATGTAGCGCAGCCTGTACTGCGGCTATGTTTGAAGCTAGAAAAGTACGGAATTCCTCTTCATTCATATTCACGGTGTGTCGAGTAGTCGGTGCCATTTCCTTCAAAATAGTTAAATGGAATAAGTTAATCATACAGAATATTAAGAGTAGTTAATAGTATTTCGTAGCATAATATGAACTCATTTATAAAAGCTTTTTCTTCATATTAGCGTTTTATAAGTTTAAATTCGGGTAGTACCTACCCGTTAAGTTCATACTTAGTAGCTAATATACAATTCAACTACTACAATTCTATATGAAAAACTGATTGTAATAATATTTCGCGTTCAAACTTTTATACAATATTTTACAAACTTACAATACCGCTTATTTTACATAAAGCATGAAATATAGCACACAATAACTTTGATACAAGATAGTTGTGAAGACAATTCTAGCTAGTACACAAGTCGTTCGGCAAAGGCAATAAAGACACGTAATTCATACGTCCAGAAACAAGTCATGCATTCTGGTTTTACTAGGACTACTTCCCATCCTTGGTCTTGTGCAACATAACCGTTATGGCCGTTGATAAGACAGCGTGTTGTAACGTCATCAAAGGGACGAGGGTTACGTAATGTCCAACAGTCCCGTAATAATCTAAAAACCTCATTTCTTACCCCAATTACCGACTCCGTCACTTGTGGAAACGTTTTGTTTAATAGTTGTAGCCCGATGTTCTTGTTCTCACTTTGGTGAGAAGCGAACATTACTAATCCGTAAGCATAACATGCTTCTTTATGTTGCATGTTAGCCGCTTTTTCTAAATCACGAAGTCCAATATTCGGATATATTGAGTCAAAATAATTTCTTAACCCGTTGCGTAAAATAGCATTTGGGTTCCCCGCAATATATGCGTCAAAGTAAACACATCGTAACTTATGGGTTTCCCAATGTGATATCCCCCATCTTTCAAACGAAAGTCTCTTATAAACCAAGACATTCTTGGAACGTTCTTCGAATGTCTTACAAACTGATCTCGCCTTAAATAGTTGTGCCGAAGAATTCTGGCCGACTCTAGACAAGATTTCATCAATCATGTCTCCGGGTAGGTCTCTTAAAATATTGGGTTGTCTATCCATTTTGTGTTTTTAAACTGTAAAATAGACAAGAGTTAGATTCATAAAAAAAATACTTATTAATACAAGCAATTTTTACATATATCATAAAGCATAAGAACACTATATTACATATATTACACCACACGAATACAACTATCTTATTCCGACTCGCTCGTTTCTTCTTCTTCGGTTTTGGTTCGTTTTGCCAAGTTTCTAGGGATATATGATGTTCCCCTAATACGAGCCGTCGTTGTCCACATTGGTTTAGAAAAACCTGGTGGTTTAGAGGTTCCCGGGTCATTGTTACAACTTAAGAACTTCGGGGGTTGTCGATACATATAAAGTTCATCGGGGTTGGAATTAGATTTCTCTATTTTTATGCCCTTTCTCTTATTATTTTCTTTTGCCTTTTTAAATTCAGTTGGGGTAATTTCTATAACATCATCGGAATTCTCGTCGGAATCTGATTCATCGGAGAATTGGTAATCCTCCCAATATTTTGCTTCCTTGGCGGAAACACCATTGACCATAATTAACCTTGGTCGGTTGGTTGAGGATTTTCTTTTACTTAACCGTTTTATTATTTCCCCCACCGGTTCTATTTCTTCATCCGGTTCCGATTCTTCTTCCGGTTCCGACTCTTCTTCCGGTTCCTCTTCGGGAACTTGTGAATCAGTCCACGAATCATTCCAATTTACATTTGACTCTTCATTATTATTAGGTGAGTCAATGGGACTTGTTCTAGAGGTAGACATCTATCACATAATATCAAACGCGTTAAGAGATTAATATATCACATAATATTCACATGTTAAAAATATATAGTTTCCAACAAAAGTTTTTAAGCAATCATTTTTCAAGTAAACACGGTCGAAGTCCAGACTCACTAATGCATCCTAACAAACTCGATAAGACACACTAATGCAAAATTCTGGTTCTCTAAGACCAACGCTCGGATACCAACTGAAATGTCCCGTTCTTATTGATTAAAAACGTTCCATATTAATTGATTTCGTTGCGAGGTTTTGACCTCTATATGAGACGTTTTTCAAAGACTGCATTCATTTTTAAAACAAACCATAACCTTTATTTCATAAATAAAGGTTTAAAAAGCTTTACGTAGATTATCAAATAATGATAATCTAAAATATCCTGTTTACACACGACCATTACATAATGGTTTACAATACAAATATGTTACATCGAATTCAGTTTCTTGAATGCAGTTTTTACACAATATCATACAAACATGGACTCCAAATCTTGTCCTTATTTTAGTATGCAACAGCGGAAGCTCTTAATATTCACCTGAGAATAAACATGCTTTAAACGTCAACAAAAATGTTGGTGAGTTATAGGTTTAACCTATATATATCAAATCGTAACAATAGACCACAAGATTCCATATTTCAATACACATCCCATACATAGAGATAAAAATCATTCATATGGTGAACACCTGGTAACCGACAATAACAAGATGCATATATAAGAATATCCCCATCATTCCGGGACACCCTTCGGATATGATATAAATTTCGAAGTACTAAAGCATCCGGTACTTTGGATGGGGTTTGTTAGGCCCAATAGATCTATCTTTAGGATTCGCGTCAATTAGGGTGTCTGTTCCCTAATTCTTAGATTACCAGACTTAATAAAAAGGGGCATATTCGATTTCGATAATTCAACCATAGAATGTAGTTTCACGTACTTGTGTCTATTTTGTAAATCATTTATAAAACCTGCATGTATTCTCATCCCAAAAATATTAGATTTTAAAAGTGGGACTATAACTCACTTTCACAGATTTTTACTTCGTCGGGAAGTAAGACTTGGCCACTGGTTGATTCACGAACCTATAACAATATATACATATATATCAAAGTATGTTCAAAAATATATTTACAACACTTTTAATATATTTTGATGTTTTAAGTTTATTAAGTCAGCTGTCCTCGTTAGTAACCTACAACTAGTTGTCCACAGTTAGATGTACAGAAATAAATCGATAAATATTATCTTGAATCAATCCACGACCCAGTGTATACGTATCTCAGTATTGATCACAACTCAAACTATATATATTTTGGAATCAACCTCAACCCTGTATAGCTAACTCCAACATTCACATATAGAGTGTCTATGGTTGTTCCGAAATATATATAGATGTGTCGACATGATAGGTCGAAACATTGTATACGTGTCTATGGTATCTCAAGATTACATAATATACAATACAAGTTGATTAAGTTATGGTTGGAATAGATTTGTTACCAATTTTCACGTAGCTAAAATGAGAAAAATTATCCAATCTTGTTTTACCCATAACTTCTTCATTTTAAATCCGTTTTGAGTGAATCAAATTGCTATGGTTTCATATTGAACTCTATTTTATGAATATAAACAGAAAAGTATAGGTTTATAGTCGGAAAAATAAGTTACAAGTCGTTTTTGTAAAGGTAGTCATTTCAGTCGAAAGAACGACGTCTAGATGACCATTTTAGAAAACATACTTCCACTTTGAGTTTAACCATAATTTTTGGATATAGTTTCATGTTCATAATAAAAATCATTTTCTCAGAATAACAACTTTTAAATCAAAGTTTATCATAGTTTTTAATTAACTAACCCAAAACAGCCCGCGGTGTTACTACGACGGCGTAAATCCGGTTTTACGGTGTTTTTCGTGTTTCCAGGTTTTAAATCATTAAGTTAGCATATCATATAGATATAGAACATGTGTTTAGTTGATTTTAAAAGTCAAGTTAGAAGGATTAACTTTTGTTTGCGAACAAGTTTAGAATTAACTAAACTATATTCTAGTGATTACAAGTTTAAACCTTCGAATAAGATAGCTTTATATGTATGAATCGAATGATGTTATGAACATCATTACTACCTTAAGTTCCTTGGATAAACCTACTGGAAAAGAGAAAAATGGATCTAGCTTCAATGGATCCTTGGATGGCTCGAAGTTCTTGAAGCAGAATCATGACACGAAAACAAGTTCAAGTAAGATCATCACTTGAAATAAGATTGTTATAGTTATAGAAATTGAACCAAAGTTTGAATATGATTATTACCTTGTATTAGAATGATAACCTACTGTAAGAAACAAAGATTTCTTGAGGTTGGATGATCACCTTACAAGATTGGAAGTGAGCTAGCAAACTTGAAAGTATTCTTGATTTTATGAAACTAGAACTTTTGGAATTTATGAAGAACACTTAGAACTTGAAGATAGAACTTGAGAGAGATCAATTAGATGAAGAAAATTGAAGAATGAAAGTGTTTGTAGGTGTTTTTGGTCGTTGGTGTATGGATTAGATATAAAGGATATGTAATTTTGTTTTCATGTAAATAAGTCATGAATGATTACTCATATTTTTGTAATTTTATGAGATATTTCATGCTAGTTGCCAAATGATGGTTCCCACATGTGTTAGGTGACTCACATGGGCTGCTAATAGCTGATCATTGGAGTGTATATACCAATAGTACATACATCTAAAAGCTGTGTATTGTACGAGTACGAATACGGGTGCATACGAGTAGAATTGTTGATGAAACTGAACGAGGATGTAATTGTAAGCATTTTTGTTAAGTAGAAGTATTTTTATAAGTGTATTGAAGTCTTTCAAAAGTGTATAAATACATATTAAAACACTACATGTATATACATTTTAACTGAGTCGTTAAGTCATCGTTAGTCGTTACATGTAAGTGTTGTTTTGAAACCTTTAGGTTAACGATCTTGTTAAATGTTGTTAACCCAATGTTTATAATATCAAATGAGATTTTAAATTATTATATTATCATGATATTATCATGTATGAATATCTCTTAATATGATATATATACATTAAATGTCTTTACAACGATAATCGTTACATATATGTCTCGTTTAAAAATCATTAAGTTAGTAGTCTTGTTTTTACATATGTAGTTCATTGTTAATTTACTTAATGATATGTTTACTTATCATAGTATCATGTTAACTATATATATATCCATATATATGTCATCATATAGTTTTTACAAGTTTTAACGTTCGTGAATCACCGGTCAACTTGGGTGGTCAATTGTCTATATGAAACATATTTCAATTAATCAAGTCTTAACAAGTTTGATTGCTTAACATGTTGGAAACATTTAATCATGTAAATATCAATCTCAATTAATATATATAAACATGGAAAAGTTCGGGTCACTATAATAATAAGGTTGATTCGAACGAAAAATCGAAGTTGACTTGCTGGAGCTGTGACAAAACTGGCTAATTTGAAAAGGAATTGCAAAGTTATTTTCAGTAATAACAACGCTAAAGGAGCTAGCACAAATACGTGTTAATCGTTTACTCAGGTTCCGAGTGTTTTCCGGTGCATAACTATATGCATAGTCTTTCCTTCCGTGGATGAGATGCGGTTGGTTCATTCTCTCGATTGAGGTGTTTTCAAGAATCATGAAAGGTTTGAACGCAAATTTGAATCGTCGAGATACAAATGAGGTTTAAGATGAAATCAAGTGGCAAGCTTGAAGAAGTATTTAGTTTCATAAGTTATGATCAATATTTTAATTCGTTTTAATTGTCCAATGTTAGCAGTCCACAGTTAGTAGTCCACAGTTAGTAGTACGTATATAGTTTAATATATAATTTGACGTATCGTGACCCATTGTACAACGTATTGTCTCAGAATTAATCCGACGTATTGTGTACATGTGTCCCGACTTAAAGTGCGTAAAAGTAAATAACAGAAATTAAATGACGATAAATAAAATTGCGAGAATATAAATTGCGATAATTAAATTGCGATAAATAAAATGTAACCAGTTAGCTAGGAATAGTTAGCGTGGATTCTTAAAAAAATTTCAATTAGTTAATTCGTTGGTTTCTAACAAATTTTATTTTGTCCAATGTTTTCTTCATTATGCCACTTGTTGGATTCTGATAGGTCAAAATCCAAATATGAAATTGAATGAAAATGGTTATTCTACGGTGAACGGATCTGTATATTTGTGGATGTAAATAGGATAGTAAATGACTGTTGAATCAGATTCGAAGAATGTACCGTGTAACTGATTAATGTGAAATCTAAATATTCCTCGGGTATTACCTACCCGTTAAAATATTTTCACCATTAACAGTCTGTACAAAAGGATTTTTAATTACTATCTATATGAAAATATACTTGCATATATATTTTCTTCAGATGTAATCATGGATTTAATGAGTCAATAAGATATTAAACTCATTTGATTTATCGTTACTACTAGATTACATAATCTCTAAAACTTTAGAAATTACATAATCGCCATGTCGAGCGAAGATAATCGATGTAGAACGATATGTAGAACGAAGATAAAGTAGATAGAACGATACGTAGAACGATGATTATTCTCGAGGTACAGAATGAGATGTTGAGGCGTATGATGTTGAAACTTGGGTTGTTAGTGGTACTGGTGCTGATGCTGGTAGGTTTTGCACCATATTTCTAAAGCTACGACTCGAGCACGAAGTTCGTTGACTTCTCCTATTATTCCGGGATGATTGTCGGTAGGAACGGGCGAGTGAATAAGGTTTTGAGATGGTATATAATCATAACGAGATACTCTGGAAGTGAGAGAGAAAATGGTATTACGAACAGGTTCGCCGGTAAGTGTTTCAGGTTCTTCACCAAGAGGTGAATTCGGTTGATGAAAGGGATCGCCTTCTTCTCGCCTCCACTGATTAAGTCGACTACGAACTCATCAGATGAATTGGGGATGGCTGATTGATTGATTCATTCTGGTGACGCTGCTTTCGGAGCTGGAGTGGGACTCCATATCGGAATCCGAGGGACTTGATCTAATGGTGAGTTCCATTGCGTACGATTGAATAAAGGATTTTTCGATATGAAATGATTTTCGGATATCGGATGATATTCTAATTATATAGAATACCTATACATAGTACAGAAAATCTCGTAGATTACGAAGAAAAATAAGGAAACGTGTCAGATAAAGTCTACAGTAACAGATACGCTAAGCTATGAATTAGCAGATACGCTAAGATATGAATTTATCTGTACACTATCTATCAAATAAGTGCGGAAGTCGTGTCTAGACTTAGGAATGATAAGCAGGTAATTTTCCACTAGGAATGATAAACAATACTTATAATATGCAGCTAAGGTCGAAGTCCAGACTCGCTAATGCATCCTAACAACTATCAGTTAGACACACTAATGCAAGACCTGGTTCGCTAAGACCAACGCTCTGATACCACCTGTGATAACCCGTCCTTATCCCCCTGGACGAAATCATCAACATCTGGTCCCATTGCGATGATTGACTCCAAGTAATGTCCTTAAAATGAGCAAATGCGCAGCGGAAGACTTAATTCGTACCTGAGAATAAACATGCTTAAAAGTGTCAACCAAAAGGTTGGTGAGTTCATAGGTTTATCATAACAATCATTTCAATATATTAATAGACCACAAGATTTCCGTTATCATAAACATAATACACTCGCAAGTGTATGAAAAGCATTCTAAGTGGTTGAGCACTTGGTAACTATACTTAACATTTAATCAACGTCGCATATTCCCTTTATTATGAAATCTCACTACACCGTACCAAGTGTAGTCACCAAAACGAAGTACTGTGCAACCGTTGAATACTGGTCGTCCAGTCCGGTTGGGGTTGTCAGGCCCGATAGATCTATCAACAGGATTCGCGTTTACAATACCCATGTAAATAGTAGTTACCAAGCTACAGGGAAGTATGCCAGTGGTACAACTCAACGTAGAATATATTTTTAAGTACTTGTGTCTATTTTGTAAACATTTATAAAAGCAGCGCATGTATTCTCAGCCTAAAAATATATATTGCAAAAGCAATTAAAAAGGGAGCAAATGAAACTCACCATACTGTATTTTGTAGTAAAAATACGTATGACGTCAGTTAATAAGTGTAGGGTTGGTCTCAAATTCACGAACCTATATTAGTCATACATATTAACACATATAACAGTAATCGAACATATTTATTTATATATTATTAGATACTTAATTGTTATTTTAATTAGGTCTTTCATTAATAACCTTTTTAATTATATTTATTAATATTTATTATAAAAGTTTTAATATCATTATGTTATGTGTAGTAAATATAATTTTATATACTATTAGTTATTTGATAAAATAATATTGATGATAGCAATAAATAAAAGTTGTTTTATTTTATAATAATAATAATAATAGTTATTATGATAATAATTTTGATAATACTAAAAATATTAATATTAATGTCAAAATACTAATAATGATAGTGCTAATATTAGTTTTGATAAAAATTATAATTTCTCTAATAATGATAATAATAATAGTAAAAATGATACTTTTGATATAAATGATAATTTTTAATAAAAATGATACTAATAATAATATTAATGATATTATTAATAATAATTTTAATAATACTAATAATAATAATAATAATAATAATAATAATAATAATAATAATAATAATAATAATAATAATAATAATAATAATAATAATAATAAAAATAATAATAATAATGTTACCTCAAAAAAATAGGCTTTTAAAATAACGCCACTGCCCGAGTTCGAACTCGAGACCTTTCGTTTCATACAAACACCCTTAACCCTCCAACATTTCATTCATTTCTATTAGAACTAGGATATTAAATTCGTTTAACCCACGATTCATTTTCTCCTTCTTCTTCAACAAACCCAAAACTATTCATCATTTTCATTTCGCTTCATCATTGTCATTTACATCCTAATCATCATCGAAATCACTCGCATCATCACTCATTATTATAATTCATTGTCATCGTTTTTATACATCATTAAAACCCATGATTATAACATAATCATAATTATAATCATAAGTATAATCATAGTTATGATCCCAAGTATAATCATATCGTCTACTCGTTTCTTTAATCCTTCTCGCCATCATACAGTCCTTTATCACAAATATACAACCTATGCGTAATATTATATGTATCATCATAATCATCTTATTTGTCCCACCCGTAACCAACTCGACTCACCCTCTTTCTCTTTTATTATTGTTTTAATTCCCACTTGGTCCACCATTTCATTATTTATCTTTCTGTTTCAATAACATAATCGTGCTCTCATGAAACATCATTATCAAATTACCATTATTAACTAATCAATATTACTTTTGTTTGTTTATCAATTATTCGGATGTACAGGAAAATAGAAAACAGAAAATACTCGTACATATGTGTATGTGAGATGATGATGAAGATGGTTGCAAGAGGTGGTAACGGTTGTAGGTTAGAGTGGCTATTGTTGTAGCTGAAACAGACCGAAGGTTAATCAAGAAAAATGATAGCGATGATGTGGCTGTGTTGGACGATTTAGAATGTGGAAGTTCACGGTGGAGAGGTGGTTTGTGGGTGGTGTTGGTGGCCGGTTGTATGGGCTAGTGTGACGGTTTGATTGTAGTGGACAAAGGTGGTGATTTGCGATGGAGAATAGAAAAGAAAAATACACGCAGCAGCAGCTGCAGTAACCATAGCAATAACAGAAAAATTATGGCGGTTGTGGTGGTTCCTGGCGGTGAACATTAACAGCGAACCAAGAATAGTTGCAGACGGTTTAGATGGCATTTGGAGATTGTAACAGCAGCAGTAGGTGTGATCGTGGTGGTTAAATGGGTTGTGTTAGGTTCTATCGAGCAAAAGGGCTGCTTATGGGTTGATGAATCGATGGTTTGTTGTGATAATGAGTGACGGTGGTGCTTATGTGTTTGGTTGAGTTGAACCAGGAAACTAAAACGAATATATAGCAGGCGTCTAGTAGCAAGTGTCAGAAAGTTTGTGTGGTGGCGTAAAGATGATACATACTACTAAGTGATAGTTGTGCGGTTGTAGTAGTGGTGATAGAAGGTGGCCGGTGGCGTTTATAGGCTTTAGGGTAGCGAGATGATGTGAGTTGAGGTAGTAGTCGGGAAGGTGATGATTGATGTATTTTTACTATGATGAATTAATCGGTGGTGATGTTTGTAGATTGAAGGTGAAGATGATGGCGGTTTGTAGCGGTAGAAGGTGGTGAATTATTTGGGCTGTGGTGTTTGTCTAATATTTGAACAAGAACAAGAAGAAGGATTGATTAGATGCAGATGGTTTCAATCTCTCTCTATATATCATTTATATATATATATAAAAGTAATATTAGTAATATAATAATATATTAAAATATTAAATTAATCAATGGTGAAAAAAAAAACGTGCATGAGTGAATGAAACTTTAAAACAGTAAGCAACCTCCTTTTTCAACTCTTGTGCCGACAGTGTATTAGGGTATTATATCGTGCTCATTGCTAAACAGTTAAGATATAAAAGTGTCCCTAAAAATCTCAAATTTTCAGATTAAACATATTTAATTATTTCACTCATTACCTGTTTGAAACCCGATCAAAAAGGTAAAAAAATTATTTATTTTCTGTTCCGATTTATGTGTACGGAGTACTAATATTTAAACTTAAAAATGTAAAAATATTTTTAACAAATCTAAGATCTTTGTAATTAATTTACAGTCAAACTTTTATCTTAATCATTCATGAACATGTATTAAATCTATATGAACGCTAACGAAATATCAACCGAGTATTACTGACGTTTACTAATTAAGCTCGAATTCATTAAATTTTAATATGTTCTCTTTCTATATATAAACAGTGTTAAATAACAAGTTTAACTACTAAAATAATATATTATATATTCTTTAAACAAATAGATTATTTATATATTTACAAGTAATATTTATACACCTAATTATATATATATATATATATATATATATATATATATATATATATATATATATATTATCTATATATTTATAATAATAGTTTTATTATATCGCGTATAATTTTACATATTTATTTCCAACAAATAAATCATATATTATTTCAAATAATATTTCAAATTATAATATTTAGATACATATGTATCTATTTACAAATAATTGCTCGCGAATCATCGGGAATGGTCGAAAGTTAAACGAATATATAAAATAGTTCAAAATTTTTGTGACTCAACATTACAGACTTTGTTATTGTGTCGAAACAATATAAAGATTAAGTTTAAATTTGGTCGGAAATTTCCGGGTCGTGACAGAAGCTCAATGGGCCACGGCTCAACGTACATTGCACGGTCTCCAAGCACCAAATGCAAACGAGATCTTGAGTGACAAAAGCGAATATAGAGAGGTATCAGAACTTGCAGAACAAGCTAAGAGATGTGCAGAGGTGGCTAGGTAAGTTTCTAAGTTTTTGACCTGTCCAAATGGGCGGGCCAAGTTAACAAACTAAACCCGAGTATGAAGTAAAACAGAAAATATCTAAGTGTCATTTAAAGCTGTTCAACGTCTTAAAATGAATTATTGATGTGATATGTTCTGATTGTCAAAAAAACAGAAAAATTATTAGGAGGTCAAATGACTCGACCATTTGGACCTACAGATTACATAATTTAACTATTTCGAACGATCCTAGATTTCATATATAGAATTGTGCAGGTTGAGGGAGCTTCACACACTAAAAGGGCATGTTGAATCCCTAGTGAAGCTAAAGGGCCTCGATATTGAAACTATCCAACAACACTACACAGTTTAGTTCATCGAAGGCATAATTTTTGGAGAAGATAAAAATAAGAATTAGGAAATCAAGATCTCGAGAAGGTCTGTTTTTCATGGAAGATCATCATAACCGAGATGCGGGAATAAAGCCAGCTGATGAGATCGGGCTATACCCGATTGGCAATAGGCAAAACAAAGTTTATTCATTTTCTACTTGTATTCAGTAAATTCAGTATCAATTTTGTTCAATGAATGTCATCTATAGTACTTGGTACCTTTATTTTGAAGCCATGTTTAAATTATCTGCAACCTGAAAAGAGTAATCTATACATAAAAACAAACTAATCAAGATTCTGCAGATCTTAATGACCCTCGAAGCTTAATAGGTACAAGTGGGATCAACGAATGTAAGACATCCGTTATCAATGGTCTAATAACTTGGTTCTGGTTGTACTCATACCACAGCTAGAGCACCAACCTGTATGATTAAGTTCAACTTATTTCAAGTTTAAATAATATGACTGCACAATTTTTAAGGTGAAATACTGGGTTATTTTTAACAGGTAAAAGCTCTAGAAGTGCAACTCCAAAAGCATAAACATCACTCTTATGGTTAAGCTTACCTGTCAAAACGATGTCTAAACACAACCAACCAGAATGTTCCAAATGTGATGAAGGGACCCGTCCTAATCCATTCGGACGAAGTCCATATCGATTATAAACGATTCACAACAGTTGATTACATCGCGAGGTACTTGACCTCTATATGATACATTTTACAAACATTGCATTCGTTTTTGAAAAGACAATCTTTCATTACATCGAAAGTTGACGGCATGCATACCATTTTATAATATATCTAACTATAATTGACTTAATAATAATCTTGATGAAATCAACGACTCGAATGCAACGTCTTTTGAAATATGTCATGAATGACTCCAAGTAATATCTTTAAAATGAGCATTTGCACAGCGGAAGACTTCTTTCATACCTGAGAATAAAAATGCTTTAAAGTGTCAACCAAAAGGTCGGTGAGTTCATTAGTTTAACATAAATAATCATTTCCATCATTTTAATAGACCACAAGATTTTCATTTCACATAAATATACGTCCCATGCATAGAGACAAAAATAATCTTTCTTATGGATTGAACACCTGGTAACCGACATTAACAAGATGCATATAAGAATATCCCCAATCATTTCGAGAAATCCTTCGGACATGATAAAACAACATCGAAGTACTAAAGCATCTGGTACTTTGGATGGGGTTCGTTAGGCCCAATAGATCTATCTTTAGGATTCGCGTCAATTAGTAGATCGGTTTACTAATTCTTAGGTTACCAAGCAAAAGGGGCATATTCGGCTTCGATCATTCACCCATATAATGTAGTTTCAATTACTTGTGTCTATTTCGTAAAACATTTATAAAAAATTGCGCGTGTATTCTCAGCCCAAAAATATAAAGGGTAAAAAGGCAAATGAAACTCACAGTACTGTATTTTGTAGTAAAAATACATATGATGACTTTGAACAATGCAGGGTTGGCCTCGGATTCACGAACCTATATCATTTGTATATTTATTAATATACATAATTGTAATTGAACAAATATATATGTATTTACTATTAGTGATATAACTTTTATATTATTAACTTATATATATATTTTTCATTATTTCATTAAGTGTATTCTTTTTGTATATAAAAAGCATTAGTATGGTTAAGTTATGTATGTTAAATATATATATATATATATATATATATATATATATATATATATATATATATATATATATATATATATATATATATATATATATATCATTTGTTTGTCGAAATTAGTAATTGTAATAATACTCAAATTAATATTTGTAATGGTAAAAATGATAATAATTGTTATTACTAATAAAAATAATAACGTTTATGAAAATAATAACATAATGTATTGTTTCCAAATGGTAATATTATTAATAATCCTAATTCTAATATTAATAATAATAATATTAACGATAATAATAATACTTATAATAATATTAAATACATTAGTTTTTAATAAAAAAGAAAAGTTTACTAACTAAGATAATGAAAATAATACTTCTGATAATTACACCTAATACTTAATAATAACGACCTCATTGCTAATGATAATATTAATAACAATACTGCTTACTAATACTACTAATGGTAATAATATTAGTAATAATAATAATAATAATAATAATAATAATAATAATAAAAATAATAATAATAATCACCATAATGGAAATTATAATCATAAATGATATCTAATACTTATATCAATAATAATAATAATAACTAGTAGTCTATATCTAATATTAATAATAACCATAATAATACTAATAATAATTGTGATAATTATAATACTCATAATAACACTAATTAATTATAATCCTCATGGTAATAATATTCATATTATCAGTATTATTATATAATAACAATCAATAATAAATGTAACAATAATAATAATAATAATAATAATAATAATAATAATAATAATAATAACAATAATAATAGTAATAATGATAAAAACAATAAGAATAATAAAAACTACCTTAAGAGTATAATCTCCCCCCAAAAATAAATAAAACAGTCTCTGCCGGGACTCGAACTCGCGACCACCCGCTCACCTGAATCAACACTTAATCACTCGTCCGAACCATTTTATCTGTTTTAAACCATATCGATAAAAACAATAAGAATAATAAATAAACCATTTTATATATACTTATTCTTATCTGTATATATATATATATATATATATATATATAGGGGCAGGATCAATGGGGAAGTAACCAATCGGGGGGAAGCAAATTTTTTTTTTTTCGTTTTTTTTGAATTTTTTTTCCAGGCATCAAGATCACACGAAAATATGAACATTTAGAAGAGACACTTCGTGATGAATGTTATTATTTAGGCGGGAAAATGATCGACAAAAATAACATTCAAGATAATATTGTTCGTGAAGAATATGAACGTTTTTTTTTCTTCATGTTTTGTGAAGTAAAATTTAGCCCGATTTAGAGTTTAGGGTTTAGGGTTTGGTGTTTTGGGTTTATTCCATAAACCCAAAACACCAAACCCTAAACCCTAAACTCTAAACCGTTCGTGTTAAAAACTCAATCTAAATCCTAAATCTAAACCCTAAACCCTAAATTTCTAAACCCTAATATCTAAACCCTATAAACCCTAATATCTAAACCCTAATATCTAAACCCCAATAGCTAAAACCTCAAAATATGCTCGAAAAACACGATAATTGTTATATATTACTTCTTCGAGCGTTTTCCCGCCAAAATAAAAACATTTATCACAAAGTGTCTCTACTAAATGTTCATATTTTCATCTCATCTATAATGTTCGTGAACAAAGTATTTTCAAAAAACGAAAAAAAAAAGTTTTTGCTTCCCCCGCTTCCCCCCGAATGGTTACTTCCCTCTTGATCCTACCACTATATATATATATATATATATATATATATATATATATATATATATATATATATATATATATATATATATATATATATATATATATATATATATATATATATATATATATATATATATATATATATATTCACATTTTTATTTATACCCATTTGTTCGTGAATCGTCGAAAATGGTCAAAGGTCAAATATCTCCATGAAATCAATTCAAATTCTTGAGGCTCAGATTAATAGGCTTTGCTTATCGTGTTGGAATCATTTAAAGATTAAGTTTAAATTTGGTCGGAAATTTCCGGGTCGAATGCATAATCGATTAACGTTCATTTAATTTGGTGATGGCTGGGTAATGAAATGTCCCGTTCTTATTGATTAAAAACGTTCCATATTAATTGATTTCGTTGCGAGGTTTTGACCTCTATATGAGACGATTTTCAAAGACTGCATTCATTTTTAAAATAAACCATAACCTTTATTTCATAAATAAAAGTTTAAAAAGCTTTACGTAGATTATCAAATAATGATAATCTAAAATATCCTGTTTACACACGACCATTACATAATGGTTTACAATACAAATATGTTACATCGAAATCAGTTTCTTGAATGCAGTTTTTACACAATATCATACAAACATGGACTCTAAATCTTGTCCTTATTTTAGTATGCAACAGCGGAAGCTCTTAGTATTCACCTGAGAATAAACATGCTTTAAACGTCAACAAAAATGTTGGTGAGTTATAGGTTTAACCTATATATATCAAATCGTAACAATAGCCCACAATATTTCATATTTCAATACACATCCCATACATAGAGATAAAAATCATTCATATGGTGAACACCTGGTAACCGACATTAACAAGATGCATATATAAGAATATCCCCATCATTCCGGGACACCCTTCGGATATGATATAAATTTCGAAGTACTAAAGCATCCGGTACTTTGGATGGGGTTTGTTAGGCCCAATAGATCTATCTTTAGGATTCGCGTCAATTAGGGTGTCTGTTCCCTAATTCTTAGATTACCAGACTTAATAAAAAGGGGCATATTCGATTTCGATAATTCAACCATAGAATGTAGTTTCACGTACTTGTGTCTATTTTGTAAATCATTTATAAAACCTGCATGTATTTTCATCCCAAAAATATTAGATTTTAAAAGTGGGACTATAACTCACTTTCACAGATTTTTACTTCGTCGGAAAGTAAGACTTGGCCACTGGTCGATTCACGAACCTATAACAAATATGTACATATATATCAAAGTATGTTCAAAATATATTTACAACACTTTTAATACATTTTGATGTTTTAAGTTTATTAAGTCAGCTGTCCTCGTTAGTAACCTACAACTAGTTGTCCACAGTTAGATGTACAGAAATAAATCGATATATATTATCTTGAATCAATCCACGACCCAGTGTATACATATCTCAGTATTGATCACAACTCAAACTATATATATTTTGGAATCAACCTCAACCCTGTATAGCTAACTCTAACATTCACATATAGAGTGTCAATGGTTGTTCCGAAATATATATAGATGTGTCGACATGATAGGTCGAAACATTGTATACGTGTCTATGGTATCTCTAGATTACATAATATACAATACAAGTTGATTAAGTTATGGTTGGAATAGATTTGTTACCAATTTTCACGTAGCTAAAATGAGAAAAATTATCCAATCTTGTTTTACCCATAACTTCTTCATTTTAAATCCGTTTTGAGTGAATCAAATTGCTATGGTTTCATATTGAACTCTATTTTATGAATCTAAATAGAAAAAGTATAGGTTTATAGTCGAAAATATAAGTTACAAGTCGTTTTTGTAAAGGTAGTCATTTCAGTCGAAAGAACGACGTCTAGATGACCATTTTAGAAAACATACTTACACTTTGAGTTTAACCATGATTTTTGGATATAGTTTCATGTTCATAAGAAAAATCATTTTTCCAGAAGAACAACTTTTAAATCAAAGTTTATCATAGTTTTTAATTAACTAACCCAAAACAGCCCGCGGTGTTACTACGACGACGTAAATTCGATTTTACAGTGTTTTTCGTGTTTCCAGGTTTTAAATCATTAAGTTAGCATATCATATAGATATATAACATGTGTTTAGTTGATTTTAAAAGTCAAGTTAGAAGGATTAACTTTTATTTGCGAACAAGCTTAGAATTAACTAAACTATGTTCTAGTGATTTCAAGTTTAAACCTTCGAATAAGATAGCTTTATATGTATGAATAGAATGATGTTATGAAAATCATTACTACCTCAAGTTCCTTGGATAAACCTACTGGAAATGAGAAAAATAGATCTAGCTTCAAATGATCCTTGGATGGCTTGAAAGTTCTTGAAGCAGAATCATGACACGAAAACAATTTCAAGTAAGATTTCCACTCGAAATAAGATTGTTATAGTTATAGAAATTGAATTAAAGTTTGAATATGATTATTACCTTGTATTAGAAAGATAACCTACTGTAAGTAACAAAGGTTTCTTGATCTTGGATGATTACTTGGAATGGATTTAGAAAACTTGGAAGTAAACTTGTAATCTTGGAAGTATTCTTGATTTTATGAAACTAGAACTTTTGGAATTTATGAAGAACACTTAGAACTTGAAGATAGAACTTGAGAGAGATCAATTAGATGAAGAAAATTGAAGAATGAAAGTGTTTGTAGGTGTTTTTGGTCGTTGGTGTATGGATTAGATATAAAGGATATGTAATTTTGTTTTCATGTAAATAAGTCATGAATGATTACTCATATTTTTGTAATTTTATGAGATATTTTATGCTAGTTGCCAAATGATGGTTCTCACATGTGTTAGGTGACTCACATGGGCTGCTAAGATCTGATCATTGGAGTGTATATACCAATAGTACATACATCTAAAAGCTGTGTATTGTACGAGTACGAATACTGGTGCATACGAGTAGAATTGTTGATGAAACTGAACGAGGATGTAATTGTAAGCATTTTTGTTAAGTAGAAGTATTTTGATAAGTGTATGGAAGTCTTTCAAAAGTGTATAAATACATATTAAAACACTACATGTATATACATTTTAACTGAGTCGTTAAGTCATCGTTAGTCGTTACATGTAAGTGTTGTTTTGAAACCTTTAGGTTAACGATCTTGTTAAATGTTGTTAACCCAATGTTTATAATATCAAATGAGATTTTAAATTATTATATTATCATGATATTATCATGTATGAATATCTCTTAGTATGATATATATACATTAAATGTCTTTACAACGATAATCGTTACATATAAGTCTCGTTTAAAAATCATTAAGTTAGTAGTCTTGTTTTTACATATGTAGTTCATTGTTAATATACTTAATGATATGTTTACTTATCATAATATCATGTTAACTATATATATATATATATATATATATATATATATATATATATATATATATATATATATATATATATATATATATATATATATATCCATATATATGTCATCATATAGTTTTTACAAGTTTTAACGTTCGTGAATCACTGGTCAACTTGGGTGGTCAATTGTCTATATGAAACCTATTTCAATTAATCAAGTCTTAACAAGTTTGATTGCTTAACATGTTGGAAACACTTAATCATGTAAATAACAATTTCATTTAATATATATATATAAACATGGAAAAGTTCGGATCACTACAGGTAAGTTGTGACCTCCGAAGGAAACGATGATATGCTGAACGAGCACTTTGATTATGAAGCCGTTCTATCGTCCTCACTTGTAATAATAAGAGCATAAATGTGGTAGCTCAAGCAATTCAAAGTCGAAATTAAAGTCCATCATATGCTTGTGCGAAACCCTAACACCACTCGGTGTTTTTGAACGACTGAACCTCCATCTCTGGGTGGGTGTCTCCTCCGTCGTCGCTTTCCGCCGCTAATTTTGATCGCCGAAAGGCTGTTGGCTAGATTTAGCTGGTTATGCCGCTCTACATCTCTAAAAGTATAAACCATATCAGGTAGGGTCTCTTTTTATTCATATCTGTTTCATCTCAGTCGAATTTTTCATTCAAATTTTTTTATTCTATTTGAGAATTTTGGATTTGTGGAATGTTTAACCATTATTTTTAGCATTTTCCTTTTTTGATTTATGCGTTTTCTTTCAACAAATACTAAACTTTAGCTTCTCGGCGAATTTATTGATTCTATACGATTGTTATGATTGTTTGCAAATTTGCAGATTGGCAAATATGTACTATAATTTTTTTCAGAATATTATAAATTATGCTAAATTTGATATTTTATTTGAAAATAAGTATATACAGTTAGGTTTGAAGAAATCATTGATGATCTTTACTCCAATTGCAATTCAGACAAATAATAGAATTAGGGCTTCCTTTGATTCTCCCTGGTTCTGCTATTGTAAGTCACTCTGCACTATCTTAACTTTCCAATGTTCTACATGCTTGTATATGTGTGATTTACATACACATAATATTTTGTATTGTTGACTACGAAATTAAGTATGTGTAATGTATGTATATGCATATTTAAAATTTATGATACATCATGATCATGTCAGTGAAAGAGAGTAATGGTATATACTTTAGGGTAAACGCTAATATGTTTTCTTTACTAATTCTTTTTTGTCATACGCGAATTACGCTTAGAGTCTCGTTATCATCTAAACAGCACTTGTGAACACATTTGGGTGACGATAAGGACAACATGACCACTCTGAAGATTGAAAGTTATTGTTAGTGGCCAACAGAAGTAGAACACCAATCTAGCATCAGGTCAGATGTATGTCTATAATGTGTGTGTAGATATATTTGTAAGCATACTTATTTTTTTTTGTTTAAAATTTTAAAGATATTATCAGAACTCAATTTACGTTGGAATATTGATCGATGTTGAAGAATAGACTGTAGTTATTATTATATTTTGACCAGGTGGAAATAAAAACCAGGTTTATTTCATAACACATTGCTAAGCGGTATTTAAGGATAATTTCAAGTTAGTAGATGTTAATAACAAAATACATATCACATTTGGTGAAGATTTCGATCTAATATATACATTGTATTTGCATGAAACAATACTACTTTTAGTTACATAAACATATAGGGAAAACATACCCTGATATTTGGAAGTTTGTTGATAAGTCAAGGTTGCGTTTGGCTGGAATCTTCTTGAGTTGACTCCATTGACTTGATGACTTCTATTCTGAAGCACACACTAATTGTTAGGTCATATTTTATTGATGTGATTTGTATTCCTAATCCGCTATATGTACATGGTGTCTATCATCTATAAATAGACACCATCCCTCACCATTTAGAGCTAAGCCATCACATAAACCCTTCACAATTACCCTCACCCCTGCACCTTCACTTACACACACTTAAGCAAACACTCTCAACCTTACACATGTAATAACCTACACTTAACCAATTGTAATACACAGTGATTTACAGATTTATATCAGATTATTCATCATCATTATCAGATTTACAGATTCATATCAGATTATTCATCATCATTATCAGTATATCTCATTCATATATCAATATACATATACAGGAACATATATTCATATACATATACTTACACAATCATAAACACGAATCTGAGTAGTAATCTTACCTTACATGTGGTATCAGAGCATAAGAAGATCATCTTCACGATCCAGAAGCTCATATTCAAGTTGAATTCGTGATTATTGCTCATGTTCTTCATCGTTTGACTTTTGTTGACTTTTATAGCAACAATTTGATTCAGCAGTTCTTAGATCGAATTGAAGGAAGTTATAGCTTACTTATCATCAACGAAAGCTTCGTTAATCATCATAATCATTTCACAAACAAATTTGAGGTGTTAATCATCAAATCAAAGTTTTTGCCAATTCTCTGTTCGAATCAAATTGGAACGATAAAGATGTTTACATGTCTGGAAATCAATTGCCGAATGTTAATCAAATCATTCTAAGCATTTTTCGTTCAGAAATCATAGCCTGAAACATTCTAGAACTTGATTTCGTTTTATGAACTCATAAATGGCGGTTTTACTGTGACCTTCAAGTTTTTGACGATTGATCGTGTTATTCATCAGAAAATTGATTCATGCCTGTTCTAGAAGCATACAGAAACTTTCGTTGTTAATTTTAGCCATTGAAATCTCAATTTTGCAGTTTTAGCTGGAAGTTCACCGGATTCTTCATCAGGTTGAATAAACTATTTTTCACACGAGTGACTACACGATTGAGTATACGGTTGAATCAATTGATTGCTGAATCGTAAGAGTAAGTGCTTTGAGTTGCTGGAACGTACGTGCGGTGATTTGAGAATTAGGGTTTTTTCATTGTAAATGAGATTTGGGGAAGAAGATACTGTGGTCGATTATGTTCAGATAGAATTGATATTAGACTCAAGTTAAATTAGGCCCAAATTTAGCTTAAGTTCAAATAGAAGCCTAAATTCAATTATGTTCTTAAAGTTAACCCACGTGCTTATCATCTCTCTCCCCACTAATAACTAATACTACGTAATATTCAACAAAACGAAAACTAGACGCATTTGTTAACTAGATTCAATTTAAACCCTTGAAACCTCATTTAGCCCCCTAAGTTTTCAAAAGTTACGAATCAGCCCTTAAACTTCCAGAATTATACAAGGACTAATGGAGTTAACTATCAGTTAATTTTCTCTGTTAAGTCCTAACAAAAAGGATTAACGGAGTCAAGAAAATTAACAATATTCGTTACACTTTTTAACGAAGAATTTTTAGAAGTTTGGTTTCTCTCAACAAAGGCTTCAAATGGCGAGTATGTCTTCCGTTACACCTCCAAAACCAACATGGGATCAAAGTCAAAATCATTTACATGGTTTGTGTACATGTGGGATGAGAGGTCCCGATTTAGAAGAATATAAAGATCGGATGTGTACAGTTAAGATCTATGAAGATGATCGAAAGTCGAAAATTCAGCAAGAAACGATTGAAAATAACATGAAAAAGCGGATTCTCATGTTGGAGAATGAATTGACTGCTCAAAGGAAATCAACATTTGAGCTCGAATCTCAACTATTAAAGAGCAAATCACGGGAGGAGCTCTTACGAAAGAAAGTGTCTACTCTTCAGAATGACTTGGAGAGTCAAGTTCGGTCGTATCAGGAAAGTCAAGCAAAAATTCAAGCAGAGTTACAAAGTCAAAAAGATTCTTTCGACAAGGAACGACTCAACATAGAGACACTGAATAATCAACTTAAAGAAAAAATTGTTCGTCTTATAGAAGAAAATAAGACAATTCGGACTATTCAAGCAGAAAATCGCCATCTCTAGTCCAAACATGAGCTTGATTCAAAGACCATTCTACAACTTCGCACAGTTGTCGATCATGCTCAAACTCTTAACCGAACATTAACTCATGACTTTGAAAAACGCATTTCTGATTTGCGACATGAGTTAGATGTTAAATCAACACCAATTTCAAAACCAACCATGGTGTCGATGGGTACACAAGTCGAAATCCCAGAGTGCACCAAGCCACATATTTCAGAATCAAAATCATCAGCTACAAAGACTTATCCTTCACAAGAGAATCCCAAGGATTCTAAACTTCACAAATCGGTTTCCCACGGACAACGAATTTATTCATGTTATCAAATCAAAACTAATCAACCGTTTTTGGAACCTACTTACGGACAAAATGGAGAACTCACCGGATTTCGTGATCAATACAGATGGTTTTCTCATAAACCGAAGCAATCACGTTCAGAAAAATCATCCATCAACTCGAACAAAAAACCGTTTGTTAAAACACCTTCAAGACTAATCAAGTACTCATTCAAAGAGTTACTTTTCCTTAAGCCGCGAACCGTGATTCAGGCTAAACCCAAACTTTTCAAACCAAGATCGAACCACGATGGAACGCGAGATCAATTAACCACATTGACCAAACCTACAAATTGTTCACCAAAACCAATGACAAAGCGAACCGAAAAACCCACTTCTCAAACTTCCGCATCAAATTTCCAACACAAACTCTTCCCATAAACACTTCAGACTCCCCATGTCCGATTGAGGGGGAGCAAGATGATTCATCATTCAAGGGGGAGCTAAAGAAATTCTTCAACAAAGCTCTTTCCTACACCCCTCTCAATTCCATCAAGACATATTTGTACAACGCACACCAAGGGGGAGAACCATTGTCAGGAACAAAAGATGGTGTGCATTGTGATCACTCATATCTGACAACAGAGAAGTTTCCAAAAGAAGAAGTTTCACCGTTTCATGTCAACAACTACGCCTATTCCGAGGGGGAGAGTGCAAGTCGTCAAAGAGACCCCGAGATCCCAAAGAATACAAGATTACAAAGCTGATCAACATCAAATCACATCAAAGGGGGAGATTTTTAGGTCATATTTTATTGATGTGATTTGTATTCCTAATCCGCTATATGTACATGGTGTCTATCATCTATAAATAGACACCATCCCTCACCATTTAGAGCTAAGCCATCACATAAACCCTTCACAATTACCCTCACCCCTGCACCTTCACTTACACACACCTAAGCAAACACTCTCAACCTTACACATGTAATAACCTACACTTAACCAATTGTAATACACAGTGATTTACAGATTCATATCAGATTATTCATCATCATTATCAGATTTACAGATTCATATCAGATTACTCATCATCATTATCAGTATATCTCATTCATATATCAATATACATATACAGGAACATATATTCATATACATATACTTACACAATCATAAACACGAATCTGAGCAGTAATCTTACCTTACATTAATTAAGATAAGATTCAGATTTAAATGGATCACAGGTTTAATATCCGTGCTACATATATATCTACTCAAATTCCAAGTAATATTCAAGCACAAATTATTATTTATTTGCTCGCATTCATTGCTGTTAAGAAACAGGAAAATTTAAGCATTATTATTTACTTACTTTATCTACTGAAATGGATTGTTGTTTGAGTAAGCACAAATCTTGGTTTAACTGGTTGTTGTTGATTATGATTATGATTCATATTCTAATGTTTGGAATTACACAAGGTGGTTGTATAGAAGAGGAGAGAAAAGCGCTGCTGGAAATCAAAGCATCCCTTGTCGATTCATTTGTTTATGATGCGGACCCACTTGTTCCAACATGGGTCGATGATGATAACGAGTGTTGTGATTGGGAGAGGGTCGAGTGCAACACAACTACCAGGCGTGTAGTAAACTTGTTGTTGGGAAACATCATGGGAAGAGCATATGAAAATGATGAAAGGATTTGGTCATTAAACGTGTCTCTTTTTCTTCATTTTAAAGAGTTGAGAAGTCTCACTTTGTCATTTGATCATCTGGATAATGGAATTGTGAGCACAGGTATCGTGTACATCATTGTCTTATTTACTACTTGTTTTTAAAACGATTTAAAAGAATAAAGTGATTGATTTAAAGAGTTGAGAAGTCTCAATTTGTCGGGGGATGGTCTGGATAATGGAATTGTGAGTGTAGACGCTGGGAGAGGATCTTAGAATCAACCTAACACGATCTAGAGGCGGAATAACACTAGAACGAGCTTAAACGAATATCTATGGGTTTTCGGGTTCGTATGAGTCAAACCAAGATTAGATCTTGATAAACACGAAGCCTAGACTGACATTCTGTGGTATTAGGACATTAAGATTGGAGTAAGACCGGACATGGAACTGTTTGTCTGTGTGAAAAATGTGTGAAGTGATTAACCAAATTAGTGGAGATTAACTTGGCTTAAACATCCCAGATCATACGGTCGACTGTGGTTGACAGTCGGTCGACTGACTATGTCAGTCGGCCGACTGTCGAGTAACATTACACATTATATTTAAACGTTTACAAATATATAAAGTAACAAATCGACAATCAACGTTTAACAATATTACAGGTTACTACATGATCGAATAAAACATTAAAGTTCATGGAACTAGGGATTACAAAATATGCACTAACAGTGAGCACATGTATCGTGTACATCATTGTCTATATTACTATGAGTAAATGATACATATTGAAGGGTTTTATGTTACACCCGTTTATTGTAAAGAAAATGTCAACAATAGTTGAAAATATCATAATTACCCTTGAACCGGAACTTCTTTAATAATTTTGAGCCTTGCCCTTGAGTTTACTATTCAGCACCCGCTAATGAAGTAATGAGTTACTTAAAAAGGTGTTTTGGTTAATAACTCTAAATTTAATCTAAGTCAAATTTAGTCACCTTAATATATTTATCACCCAAATATAGTAAATATCTTTTCTGATGGTGATAGCACCCATTAGGGTTTTAATTACGACACTAAATAGTACATTCATACAATTTTCGAGTTAATTAACCTAATACATGTATTTACTTGACATATGTTTTAGATATTTTCTAATTTCTTATCTCTTACATTTCAATTTTCTTATATATGTTTATATTTGCTTCACTTACTGTTTTACTACTTCGATCTAGCTCTTGGAAATTTACCTTCATATTGATTTTAAAAACCAGTGAACACTGAACAGTATCGGTTTGTCTTTGTCTGGCTGATATCAAATGTTGAAATAATTTTTGATTTAAGTGTGCCTATAAGTTGATCGACCAAACTATTCGACAATCGAAGATATATATGTCAATTACAATCCATTTAACTTTCTGTTATTAGAAAACATATATAGAAAGTCAAACTTATTAAAACAGCGATATAACTTTCTTATTGCAGGACTTGAAAAGTTGTCGAGATTGAAAAACCTAGAAATACTGGACCTTAGTGGCAATTATAATATGGAAGGAAACTTTCCTGCTCACGGTATCTTTATCGCCCTATAACTTTATGTATAGCGTATGCCGTATGCACATGCATGTTATCATGAGGCTTATACATGCTATTTTACACACATTGTAGAGTTTGCAGCTTTGCAAAATTTGGAGGTATTGAATCTCTCCTCGTGTCAATATCATGGTAGCTTCGAAATGCATGGTAATCATTCTCATGTTCAATAATTTAACTTACACATATTATCATGTGGTGTGCCGCATGCATTAAGATCAATTACATGAGTAATTTCTCCATAACAAGGATGTTTCAATTTTTCATTTGGATTCTTATATCTATGCGCGTTTGTTTTCTATTTAATTCATTTTGACCGGACGTCCTCCTCGTATCTCACATTCGTGGTATTAGAGTGTTAATAAGTAGGTACTACCCAAGGACACCAAAAATAAGACAAAGAAATTCTAAAAAAGTACTAATAAATTATTTAAGTCATTTTCTCATAAATCCAAATACAATATTGTAAGAGTTGACTTGTACGTCTTTCTATTTATCGTTGTTTTCCTTAATTATGTATGTTGGCAATGAGAATTCGGATGCATGATTGTAGGTTTTGAAGAAAGATTGATGTTGAAGAAGTTGAAAGTTTTGAATCTGTCGTATAATCGTTTCAGTGAAAGCGTTATAACATCTTTAAAAGCTCTTCAATCACTCCAAGTATTTAGATTACGAAATACATTGTTTCAGCCGAGGTGTTGTGTATTGTATTTAACTATTCTGACATTACGTTTTAGGCACCATGAGCACCCTGGTGCACTTGAATCTCGATTGGAACAACTTCAATAAAGATGATGTCATACGGGCAATGGCTGCTTTTCCATCCTTAAGATTTTTGTCTTTGCAGTCTAATAATATCAACGGAACACTGCCTATGGAAGGTAAAATAATTGGTTTTTGTTTCGTTTGCCTACATATTTTATTACTGATTTAAGAAATTCAGTATGATCAAGTAGTTACCAACTCATTTGAAGGCTCCAACTGGTGCTGCAAAATCTAATCCAGTTTCAGCTTTTCATAAGACATGACTGTATTGGTTTAATTGGTTTTTTTAAAGTTTGGTTTAATTTATATTTAATGGTTGATTAGCATTTTGTAATATGTTAATTTTATTATTTATTATTTATCATTTGAGTCAGCAAGCATTGCATTGGTATTATAAGTTGACTAGTTCTCATGCACATAAAGGTGTGAAATGTGCGTAAATGAGATGTGGTGTACGTGTACAGATTTTTTGGAGATATGGTTTGTTCTCTGTTTTCTGTTAGAATTCATAATCGTTGTGTATTATTGCTCACCCAATCACAATACATGATGGGGAAATATATAATACAAGCAATAGGCTAACCGTGCCCTAATCGTAAAACACTAATGGACCCTAAGTCCACATACGGACTCGGGCCTTATTATCATCTAACACACCCCCGCAGGCCGAGCGGCGAAATCGCGAAAGCTCGGACTGAAAGGTAACGTTAAGTACAAAATAAACAAAAAAAATAACTCTTTTTTTTCTTCTCTTGTTTGATGCACCGAATAGACACATATTCGTGGATGTGGTTCCATTGCTTGACTGCGTATTCTTTTTCCGTAGTGTTTTTTTTTTGTTTCTTTTACGCCGTGGCTTGCTTTGCCTAAGGATTGAGCAGGACTTGGGCATGGAACTTTTGTCTACGATAACAGTCATCTTCAACGCTACAAAAGAGAATTTTTTTTTTATATTCCTCTTTTTTTTTTCGGGGTTTGGAACCTAGTCAAGCTAGGCGGCTCAGCCCCACGCCGATTAGGGTTGCAGTTTTGAAATTAAGATTAAAAGAAAAGAACATAGAAATAGAGATCTAATCAAGAAAATAAATTCATATGAATCGATTAACAAAAAAAAGGGTAAGACATTAAAAATGAAAAGATAAAGCCTTATAATATAATAAGATTCTAACAAGAAATAAAGAGTAATGTGAGATGGATTTAGGCGGTGGTGCAAAAGACAAAAACTACACACACGGATTGGAACAAAAATATTGTTGCTAAATCATTTGATCAGTAGACGGACGTAATTATAAAAAGAAAAAAGCAACGATAAGAAAAAGTAGGAGATTTGTAACATCAAATCAATAGAAAAAAATAAGAATAAAATAAATTGAAATAAACAAATCGAGATTCCTAGCGATTCAACCAGGATCATACGGCTCGGATACCATGTTAGAATTCATAATCGTTGTGTATTATTGCTCACCCAATCACAATACATGATGGGGAAATATATAATACAAGCAATAGGCTAACAGTGCCCTAATCGTAAAACACTAATGGACCCTAAGTCTACATACGGACTCGGGCCATATTATCATCTAACATTTTCTACTCCGTATTATTTGACAACACATATTTTAATCAATGAAATGGAAGTAAAAACAAGATGTAGTTCTCTGTGTTCATTTTGTCTTTTTTTTTTCTTGCATACAAAATAAACACAATTTACTTTTTGTGTTAGGGACCTGTGTCCCAACAGACTATTCAGAATCCTCTTATTAGAGTTTCTGTGTCTTGATTGTTGAGAAAAAGCGACACCGAATTATAGCAAACCGCTAGTAATAATTGAAATAGCGACAATAAAGAGACACCGAGATTTAACGTGGAAAACCCCAATAGGGTAAAAACCACGGGCAAGGAAGAAACGTTTCACTAATAAGAAAAATAGGAATTACACTTTCTCTCTAATTACAAGGATAAGTATCAATCTTTATATCTCTTGTAATTAGGAGACTAAACACTCAAACTCTCTATTAACTCTTTTAGTATAAGTATGAGAATGTGTTTTTGGGATGCATGAATAAGCTTATGTCCATCTCTATTTATAGTAAGAGATATGGAGTTGGTGAAGTATGAAAACATTTTAAAGCCTCCATTGTAATAGCTTTCCCACAATATACATGTGCATGTTGACCATAGAATTCACCAACCATCCACCTTCCAATTTAATATTTCAACAATCTCCCACTTGAAGGTTTGATTGAAGCTCAATAAATCTTCACACGATAATCTTTCCTTGCCAATGATGTTGCTTACGTCTCTGCTAGGCCGCATGAGGAATGGCACCAAACAAACTTGTCACGGTTGATTGACTTTGTTAGAAAATCAGCTACATTGTCGTCAGTATGAATTTTCTGCATATCCACGGTTCCTTCTTCCACCTTTTCACGAACGAAGTGATACTGAACTCGTATATGATTTGTCTTTGAATGAAATGCCGGATTCCTTGCAAGATGCAAGGCACTCTGGTTGTCACAAAATAGAGTGATATTCTTTTGTTTGTGCCCGAGTTCCTCCAACAACATCTTCAACCATACTGCCTCTTTAGTAGCTTGAGTAGCTGCTACATATTCTGCCTCTGTTGTTGACGTGGCTACAACTGACTGCAGTTTTAAAACCCAGCTTACTATTCCACCACAAAGTGTGAAAACATATGCAGTGGTAGATTTACTTTTATCGATATCACCTGCATAATCTGAATCAACATACCCTTTGACAATAAATTCCGGTTCCCCATAACATAATGCAACATCTAAGGTTCCCTTGATGTATTTAAGGATCCTCTTTACAGCATTCCAATTCTCTTTACCAGGATTCGCCATGTACCGACTAACTACTCCCACTGCATGTGCAATGTCTGGTCTTGTACATATCATTGCGAACATTAAACTTCCCACTGCTGATGCATACGGTACGCGAGACATCTCCTTCCTCTCGTATTCACTGCTAGGACACATAACGGAGGATAACTTGAGATTAGTAGGAAGTGGGGTTGAGATTGGCTTACTATCTTGCATATTGAAGCGCTGCAAGACTTTCTTCAAATAATTCTTTTGAGAAAGCCAAATCTTCCAATTATCTCTGTCTCGGTGAATTTGCATCCCTAGAATCTTGTTTGCGGCACCCAAGTCTTTCATTTCAAACTCCCTAGCCAATTGAGCCTTCAACTTATTAATACGATCTTTGTTGGGGCCTGCAACCAACATGTCGTCTACATATAACAGCAAAATAACAAAATCATTGTCCCCAAACCTCTTGAAATATGCACAAGGGTCTGCATAAAGTCTGTTATATTAAAGGATCATTATGAAAGAATCAAATCTCTTGTACCAACATCTCGGTGCCTGTTTGAGACCATACAGAGATTTCTTTAACCTGCAAACCAAGTTCTTTTTTCCTTGTAGTTCAAAACCTTCTGGTTGAAGCATATAAATTTCTTCTTCAAGATTTCCATGAAGAAATACAGTTTTCACATCTAGCTGCTCTAGATGCAAATCAAATGTAGCACACATCGCTAGAACTACTCGAATTGTTGTAAGTCGAACCACAGGAGAAAATATTTCATTAAAGTCCGTACCTTCTTTCTGAGCATATCCTTTAACCACCAGTCTTGTACGATACCGCTCCACTTGATCATCGCCATTTCGCTTGATCTTATACACCCATTTATTTCCAATAGGTTTTCTACCTTTCGGCAATGGCACAAGTTCCCATGTTTTATTTTTATGAAGAGCTTCAATTTCTTCCTGCATAGCTGTCATCCACTGAGATGCATCTGAATGATTCAGTGCCTCGCGAAGAGTTGTTTGAAATGTCCCGTTCTTATTGATTAAAAACGTTCCATATTAATTGATTTCGTTGCGAGGTTTTGACCTCTATATGAGACGTTTTTCAAAGACTGCATTCATTTTTAAAACAAACCATAACCTTTATTTCATAAATAAAGGTTTAAAAAGCTTTACGTAGATTATCAAATAATGATAATCTAAAATATCCTGTTTACACACGACCATTACATAATGGTTTACAATACAAATATGTTACATCGAAATCAGTTTCTTGAATGCAGTTTTTACACAATATCATACAAACATGGACTCCAAATCTTGTCCTTATTTTAGTATGCAACAGCGGAAGCTCTTAGTATTCACCTGAGAATAAACATGCTTTAAACGTCAACAAAAATGTTGGTGAGTTATAGGTTTAACCTATATATATCAAATCGTAACAATAGACCACAAGATTTCATATTTCAATACACATCCCATACATAGAGATAAAAATCATTCATATGGTGAACACCTGGTAACCGACATTAACAAGATGCATATATAAGAATATCCCCTTCGGATATGATATAAATTTCGAAGTACTAAAGCATCCGGTACTTTGGATGGGGTTTGTTAGGCCCAATAGATCTATCTTTAGGATTCGCGTCAATTAGGGTGTCTGTTCCCTAATTCTTAGATTACCAGACATAATAAAAAGGGGCATATTCGATTTCGATAATTCAACCATAGAATGTAGTTTCACGTACTTGTGTCTATTTTGTAAATCATTTATAAAACCTGCATGTATTCTAATCCCAAAAATATTAGATTTTAAAAGTGGGACTATAACTTACTTTCACATATTTTTACTTCGTCGGGAAGTAAGACTTGGCCACTGGTTGATTCACGAACCTATAACAATATATACATATATATCAAAGTATGTTCAAAATATATTTACAACACTTTTAATATATTTTGAAGTTTTAAGTTTATTAAGTTAGCTGTCCTCGTTAGTAACCTATAACTAGTTGTCCACAGTTAGATGTACAGAAATAAATTGATAAATATTATCTTGAATCAATCCACGACCCAGTGTATACGTATCTCAGTATTGATCACAACTCAAACTATATATATTTTGGAATCAACCTCAACCCTGTATAGCTAACTCCAACATTCACATATAGGGTGTCTATGGTTGTTCTGAAATATATATAGATGTGTCGACATGATAGATTGAAACATTGTATAAGTGTCTATGGTATCTTAAGATTACATAATATACAATACAAGTTGATTAAGTTATGGTTGGAATAGATTTGTTTTAGCAATTTTCACGTAGCTAAAATGAGAAAAATTATCCAATCTTGTTTTACCCATAACTTCTTCATTTTAAATCCGTTTTGAGTGAATCAAATTGCTATAGTTTCATATTGAACTCTATTTTATGAATCTAAACAGAAAAAGTATAGGTTTATAGTCGGAAAAATAAGTTACAAGTCGTTTTTGTAAAGGTAGTCATTTCAGTCGAAAGAACGACGTCTAGATGACCATTTTAGAAAACATACTTCCACTTTGAGTTTAACCATAATTTTTGGATATAGTTTCATGTTCATAATAAAAACCATTTTCCCAGAATAACAACTTTTAAATCAAAGTTTATCATAGTTTTTAATTAACTAACCCAAAACAGCCCGAGGTGTTACTTACGACGGCGTAAATCCGGTTTTACGGTGTTTTTCGTGTTTTAAGGTTTTAAATCATTAGGTTAGCATATCATATAGATATAGAACATGTGTTTAGTTGATTTTAAAAGTCAAGTTAGAAGGATTAACTTTTATTTGCGAACAAGTTTAGAATTAACTAAACTATGTTCTAGTGATTACAAGTTTAAACCTTCGAATAAGATAGCTTTATATGTATGAATCGAATGATGTTATGAACATCATTACTACCTCAAGTTCCTTGGATAAACCTACTGGAAATGAGAAAAATATATCTAGCTTCAAAGGATCCTTGGATGGCTTGAAAGTTCTTGAAGCAGAATCATGACACGAAAACAATTTCAAGTAAGATTTCCACTCGAAATAAGATTGTTATAGTTATAGAAATTGAATTAAAGTTTGAATATGATTATTACCTTGTATTAGACAGATAACCTACTGTAATTAACAAATGTTTCTTGATCTTGGATGATTACTTGGAATGGATTTAGAAAAACTTGAAAGTAAACTTGCAATCTTGGAAGTATTCTTGATTTTATGAAACTAGAACTTTTGGAATTTATGAAGAACACTTAGAACTTGAAGATAGAACTTGAGAGAGATCAATTAGATGAAGAAAATTGAAGAAGGAAAGTGTTTGTAGGTGTTTTTGGTCGTTGGTGTATGGATTAGATATAAAGGATATGTAATTTTGTTTTCATGTAAATAAGTCATGAATGATTACTCATATTTTTGTAATTTTATGAGATATTTCATGCTAGTTGCCAAATGATGGTTCCCACATGTGTTAGGTTACTCACATGGGCTGCTAAGAGCTGATCATTGGAGTGTATATACCAATAGTACATACATCTAAAAGCTGTGTATTGTACGAGTACGAATACGGGTGAATACGAGTAGAATTGTTGATGAAACTGAACGAGGATGTAATTGTAAGCATTTTTGTTAAGTAGAAGTATTTTGATAAGTGTCTTGAAGTCTTTCAAAAGTTTATGAATACATATTAAAACACTACATGTATATAAATTTTAACTGAGTCGTTAAGTCATCGTTAGTCGTTACATGTAAACGTTGTTTTGAAACCTTTAGGTTAACAATCTTGTTGAAAGTTGTTAACCCATTGTTTATTATAACAAATGAGATGTTAAATTGTTATATTATCATGATATTATGATATATAATATATCTTAGTATGATATATATACAGTTAAATGTCGTTACAACGATAATCGTTACATATATGTCTCGTTTCGAAATCATTAAGTTAGTAGTCTTATTTTTACATATGTATTTCATTGTTAATACACTTAATAATATATTTACTTATCATTTAACATAATTAACCAAGTGTATCAATATCTTAATATGATTCATATGTACCTAGTAAGACGTTGTTATAATGATAATCGTTATATATATCGTTTTCGAGTTTCTTAAATTAATAGTCTCATTTTTATGTATATAACTCATTGTTAAAATACCTAATGAGATACATACTTATAATAAAATCATGTTAACTATATATATAACCATATATATGTCATCGTACAGTTTTTACAAGTTTTAACGTTCGTGAATCACCGGTCAACTTGGGTGGTCAATTGTCTATATGAAACCTATTTCAATTAATCAAGTCTTAACAAGTTTGATTGCTTAAAATGTTGGAAACACTTAATCATGTAAATAACAATTTCATTTAATATATATATAAACATGGAAAAGTTCGGGTCACTACAGTACCTACCCGTTAAATAAATTTCGTCCCGAAATTTTAAGCAGTTGGAGGTGTTGTCGTATCTTCTGGAAATAAATGCGGGTATTTCTTCTTCATCTGATCTTCACGCTCCCAGGTGAACTCGGGTCCTCTACGAGCATTCCATCGAACCTTAACAATCGGTATCTTGTTTTGTTTAAGTCTCTTAACCTCAAGATCCATTATTTCGACGGGTTCTTCAATGAATTGAAGTTTTTCATTGATTTGGATTTCGTCCAACGGAATAGTGAGATCTTCTTTAGCAAAACATTTCTTTAAATTTGAGACGTGGAAAGTGTTATGTACAGCCGCGAGTTGTTGAGGTAGCTCCAGTTGGTAAGCTACTGGTCCGACACGATCTATAATCTTGAATGGTCTAATGTACCTTGGATTTAGTTTCTCCCGTTTACCAAATCGAACAACGCCTTTCCAAGGTGAAACCTTAAGCATGACCATTTCTCCAATTTCAAACTCTATATCTTTTCTTTTACTGTCCGCGTAGCTCTTTTGTCGACTCTGGGCGGTTTTCAATCTTTGTTGAATTTGGATGATTTTCTCGGTAGTTTCTTGTATTATCTCCGGACCCGTAATCTGTCTATCCCCCACTTCACTCCAACAAATTGGAGACCTGCACTTTCTACCATAAAGTGCTTCAAATGGCGCCATCTCAATACTTGAATGATAGCTGTTGTTGTAGGAAAATTCTGCTAACGGTAGATGTCGATCCCAACTGTTTCCGAAATCAATAACACATGCTCGTAGCATGTCTTCAAGCGTTTGTATCGTCCTTTTGCTCTGCCCATCAGTTTGTGGATGATAGGCAGTACTCATGTCTAGACGAGTTCCTAATGCTTGCTGTAATGTCTGCCAGAATCTTGAAATAAATCTGCCATCCCTATCAGAGATAATAGAGATTGGTATTCCATGTCTGGAGACGACTTCCTTCAAATACAGTCGTGCTAACTTCTCCATCTTGTCATCTTCTCTTATTGGCAGGAAGTGTGCTGATTTGGTGAGACGATCAACTATTACCCAAATAGTATCAAAACCACTTGCAGTCCTTGGCAATTTAGTGATGAAATCCATGGTAATGTTTTCCCATTTCCATTCCGGGATTTCGGGTTGTTGAAGTAGACCTGATGGTTTCTGATGCTCAGCTTTGACCTTAGAACACGTCAAACATTCTCCTACGTATTTAGCAACATCGGCTTTCATACCCGGCCACCAAAAATGTTTCTTGAGATCCTTGTACATCTTCCCCGTTCCAGGATGTATTGAGTATCTGGTTTTATGAGCTTCTCTAAGTACCATTTCTCGCATATCTCCAAATTTTGGTACCCAAATTCTTTCAGCCCTATACCGGGTTCCGTCTTCCCGAATATTAAGATGCTTCTCCGATCCTTTGGGTATTTCATCCTTTAAATTTCCCTCTTGTAAAACTCCTTGTTGCGCCTCCTTTATTTGAGTAGGTTAGTGTGAATCATTATATTCATAGATTTTACTCGAATAGGTTCTCTGTCCTTTCTGCTCAAGGCGTCGGCTACCACATTTGCCTTCCCCGGGTGGTAACGAATCTCAAAGTCGTAATCATTCAACAATTCAATCCACCTACGCTGCCTCATATTCAGTTGTTTCTGATTAAATATGTGTTGAAGACTTTTGTGGTCGGTATATATAATACTTTTGACCCCATATAAGTAGTGCCTCCAAGTCTTTAATGCAAAAACAACCGCGCCTAATTCCAAATCATGCGTCGTATAATTTTGCTCGTGAATCTTCAATTGTCTAGACGCATAAGCAATCACCTTCGTCCGTTGCATTAATACACAACCGAGACCTTGCTTTGATGCGTTACAATAAATCACAAAATCATCATTCCCTTCAGGCAATGACAATATAGGTGCCGTAGTTAGCTTTTTCTTCAATAATTGAAATGCCTTCTCTTGTTCATCCTTCCATTCAAATTTCTTCCCTTTATGCGTTAATGCAGTCAAGGGTTTTGCTATTTTGGAGAAATCTTGGATGAATCTTTTTTAGTAACCAGCCAATCCTAAAAATTAACGTATATGCTTCGGAGTTTTTGGGGTTTTCCACTTTTCAACGGCTTCGATCTTTGCCGGGTCCACCTGGATACCTTCTTTGTTCACTATGTGACCGAGGAATTGAACTTCTTCCAACCAAAATGCACACTTTGAAAACTTAGCATACAGTTTTTCTTTCCTCAATACTTCTAGCACTTTTCTCAAATGTTCTTCGTGCTCTTGATCATTCTTTGAGTAAATAAGTATGTCATCAATGAAAACAATGACAAACTTGTCAAGATATGGCCCACACACTCGGTTCATAAGGTCCATAAACACAGCTGATGCGTTAGTCAATCCAAACGGCATAACCATAAACTCGTAATGACCATAACGCGTCCTAAAAGCAGTTTTTGGAATATCATCCTCCTTTACTCGCATTTGATGATATCCAGAACGTAAATCGATCTTCGAATAAACCGACGAGCCTTGTAGTTGATCAAATAAGTCGTCAATTCTCGGCAGTGGATAACGGTTCTTGATGGTAAGTTTGTTCAACTCTCTGTAGTCAATACACAACCTAAATGTACCATCCTTCTTCTTGACAAACAAAACAGGAGCTCCCCATGGTGATGTACTTGGTCGAATGAAACCACGTTCTAATAGTTCTTGCAGTTGGCTTTGCAGTTCTTTCATCTCGCTGGGTGCGAGTCTATAAGGAGCACGAGCTATTGGTGTAGCTCCTGGTACAAGATCTATTTGAAATTCAACAGATGGATGTGGAGGTAGTCCCGGTAATTCTTTCGGAAATACATCGGGAAATTCTTTTGCGACGGGAACACCATTGATGCTCTTTTCGTCAGTTTGTACTTTCTCGACGTGTGCTAGAACAGCATAGCAACCTTTTCTTATTAGTTTTTGTGCCTTCAAATTACTAATAAGATGTAGCTTCATGTTGCCCTTTTCTCCGTACACCATTAAGGGTTCTCCTTCTTCTCGTACAATGCAAATTGTATTTTTATAACATACGATCTCTGCTTTCACCTTCTTCAGCCAGTCCATACCAACTATTACATCAAAACTCCCTAACTCTACTGGTATTAAATCAATCTTAAATATTTCGCTACCCAGTTTAATTTCTCGATTCCGGCATATATTATCTGCTGAAATTAATTTACCGTTTGCTAATTCGAGTAAAAATTTACTATCCAACGGAATCAATGGACAACTTAATTTAGCACAAAAATCTCTACTCGTATAGCTTCTATCCGCACCCGAATCAAATAAAACGTAAGCAGATTTATTGTCAATAAGAAACGTACCCGTAACAAGCTCTGGGTCTTCCTGTGCCTCTGCCGCATTAATATTGAAAACTCTTCCGCGGCCTTGTCCATTCGTGTTCTCCTGGTTCGGGCAATTTCTAATAATGTGGCCCGATTTTCCACATTTATAACAAACTACATTGGCATAACTTGCTCCGACACTACTTGCTCCACCATTACTCGTTCCGACACCATTTGTTCCTTTCGTTCTGTTAACCCCTGGTCCGTAGACCTCACACTTCGCCTCGCTATGACCATTTCTTTTACACTTGTTGCAAAATTTGGTGCAGAACCCCGAGTGATACTTTTCACACCTTTGGCATAGCTGCTTCTGATTGTTGTTGTTGTTGCGGTTGTTATTGTTGTTGGGATGATTGTTGTAGTTGTTGTTGTTGTTGTTGTTCTTGTTGTTGTTGTTGTTGTTGTTGTTGGGCCGTTTGTTGTAGTTGCGATTGATGTTGCGATTGTTGGGATAATTGTTGCGATTATTATTGTAATTGCTGTTGTTGTTGTATTGGTGATTCTTATCACCGTTTTCCTCCCACTTTCTTTTGACTTGCTTCACATTGGCCTCTTCAGCCATCTGTTCTTTAATTCTTTCCTCAATCTGGTTCACTAGTTTGTGAGCCATTCTACATGCCTGTTGTATGGAGGCGGGCTCATGTGAACTTATATCTTCTTGGATTCTTTTCGGTAATCCTTTCACAAACGCGTCGATCTTCTCTTCCTCATCTTCGAACGCTCCCGGACACAATAGGCACAATTCTGTGAATCATCTTTCGTACGTGGTAATAACAAATCCTTGGGTTCGTAACCCTCTAAGTTCTGTCTTGAGCTTATTGACCTCAGTTCTGGGACGGTACTTCTCGTTCATCAAGTGCTTGAATGCTGACCACGGTAGTGCGTACGCATCATCTTGTCCCACTTACTCTAGATAGGTATTCCACCATGTTAACGCAGAACCTGTGAAGGTATGCGTAGCGTACTTCACTTTGTCCTCTTCATTACACTTACTTATGGCGAACACCGATTCGACCTTCTCGGTCCACCGTTTCAATCCGATCGGTCCTTCGGTTCCATCAAATTCCAAAGGTTTGCAGGCAGTGAATTCTTTGTAGGTGCATCCTACACGATTTCCTGTACTGCTAGATCCAAAGTTATTGTTGGTATGTAGCGCAGCCTGTACTGTGCTATGTTTGAAGCTAGAAAAGTACGGAATTCCTCTTCATTCATATTCACGGTGTGTCTAGTAGTCGGTGCCATTTCCTTCAAAATAGTCAAATGGAACAAGTTAATCATACAGAATATTAAGAGTAGTTAATAGTATTTCGTAGCATAATATGAACTCATTTATAAAAGCTTTTTCTTCATATTAGCGTTTTATAAGTTTAAATTCGGGTAGTACCTACCCGTTAAGTTCATACTTAGTAGCTAATATACAATTCAACTACTACAATTCTATATGAAAAACTGATTATAATAATATTTCGCGTTCAAACTTTTATACAATATTTTACAAACTTACAATACCGCTTATTTTACATAAAGCATGAAATATAGCACACAATAACTTTGATACAAGATAGTTGTGAAGATAATTCTAGCTAGTACACAAGTCGTTCAGCAAAGGCAATAAAGACACGTAATTCATACGTCCAGAAACAAGTCATGCATTCTGGTTTTACTATGACTACTTCCCATCCTTGGTCTTGTGGAACATAACCGTTATGGTCGTTGATAAGACAGCGTGTTGTAACGTCGTCAAAGGGACGAGGGTTACGTAATGACCAAAAGTCTCGTAATAACCTAAAAACCTCCTTTCTTACCCCAATTACCGACTCCGTCACTTGTGGGAACGTTTTGTTTAATAGTTGTAGCCCGATGTTCTTTTTCTTACTTTGGTGAGAAGCGAACATTACTAACCCGTAAGCATAGCATGCTTCTTTATGTTGCATGTTAGCCGCTTTTTCTAAATCATGAAGTCCTATATTCGGATACATTGAGTCAAAATAATTTCTTAACCCGTTGCGTAAAATAGCATTTGGGTTCCCCGCAATATATGCGTCAAAGTAAACACATCGTAACTTATGGGTTTCCCAATGTGATATCCCCCTTCTTTCAAACGAAAGTCTCTTATAAACCAAGACATTCTTGGAACGTTCTTCGAATGTCTTACAAACTGATTTCGCCGTAAATAGTTGTGCCGAAGAATTCTGACCGACTCTAGACAAGATTTCATCAATCATGTCTCCGGGTAGGTCTCTTAAAATATTGGGTTGTCTATCCATTTTGTGGTTTTATACTGTAAAATAGACAAGAGTTAGATTCATAAAAAAAATACTTATTAATACAAGCAATTTTTACATATATCATAAAGCATAAGCACACTATATTACATATATTACACCACACGAATACAACTATTTTATTCCGACTCGCTCGTTTCTTCTTCTTCGGTTTTGGTTCGTTTTGCCAAGTTTCTAGGGATATATGATGTTCCCCTAATACGAGCTGTCGTTTTCCACAACGGTTTAGAAAAACCTGGTGGTTTAGAGGTTCCCGGGTCATTGTTACAACTTAAGGGCTTCGGGGGTTGACGATACATATAAAGTTCATCGGGGTTGGAATTAGATTTCTCTATTTTTATGCCCTTTCTCTTATTATTTTCTTTTGCCTTTTTAAATTCAGTTGGGGTAATTTCTATAACATCATCGGAATTCTCGTCGGAATCCGATTCATCGGAGAATTGGTAATCCTCCCAATATTTTGCTTCCTTGGCGGAAAAACCATTGACCATAATTAACCTTGGTCGGTTGGTTGAGGATTTTCTTTTACTTAACCGTTTTATTATTTCCCCCACCGGTTCTATTTCCTCCTCCGGTTCCTCCTCTTCCGGTTCTGATTCTTCTTCCGGTTCTGATTCTTCTTCCGGTTTTTCTTCGGGAACTTGTGAATCAGTCCAATATATATTCGACTCTTCGTTATTATTAGGTGAGTCAATGGGATTTGTGCTAGAGGTAGACATCTATCACACAATATCAAACATGTTAAGAGATTAATATATCACATAATATATACATGTTAATAATATATAGTTTCCAACAAAAATGTTAAGCAATCATTTTTAAAGAAAACACGGTCGAAGTCCAGACTCACTAATGCATCCTAACAAACTCGATAAGACACACTAATGCAAATTTCTGGTTCTCTAAGACCAACGCTCGGATACCAACTGAAATGTCCCGTTCTTATTGATTAAAAACGTTCCATATTAATTGATTTCGTTGCGAGGTTTTGACCTCTATATGAGACGTTTTTCAAAGACTGCATTCATTTTTAAAACAAACCATAACCTTTATTTCATAAATAAAGGTTTAAAAAGCTTTACGTAGATTATCAAATAATGATAATCTAAAATATCCAGTTTACACACGACCATTACATAATGGTTTACAATACAAATATGTTACATCGAAATCAGTTTCTTGAATGCAGTTTTTACACAATATCATACAAACATGGACTCCAAATCTTGTCCTTATTTTAGTATGCAATAGCGGAAGCTCTTAGTATTCACCTGAGAATAAACATGCTTTAAACGTCAACAAAAATGTTGGTGAGTTATAGGTTTAACCTATATATATCAAATCGTAACAATAGACCACAAGATTTCATATTTCAATACACATCCCATACATAGAGATAAAAATTATTCATATGGTGAACACCTGGTAACCGACATTAACAAGATGCATATATAAGAATATCCCCTTCGGATATGATATAAATTTCGAAGTACTAAAGCATCCGGTACTTTGGATGGGGTTTGTTAGGCCCAATAGATCTATCTTTAGGATTCGCGTCAATTAGGGTGTCTGTTCCCTAATTCTTAGATTACCAGACATAATAAAAAGGGGCATATTCGATTTCGATAATTCAACCATAGAATGTAGTTTCACGTACTTGTGTCTATTTTGTAAATCATTTATAAAACCTGCATGTATTCTAATCCCAAAAATATTAGATTTTAAAAGTGGGACTATAACTCACTTTCACAGATTTTTACTTCGTCGGGAAGTAAGACTTGGCCACTGGTTGATTCACGAACCTATAACAATATATACATATATATCAAAGTATGTTCAAAATATATTTACAACACTTTTAATATATTTTGATGTTTTAAGTTTATTAAGTCAGCTGTCCTCGTTAGTAACCTACAACTAGTTGTCCACAGTTAGATGTACAGAAATAAATCGATAAATATTATCTTGAATCAATCCACGACCCAGTGTATACGTATCTCAGTATTGATCACAACTCAAACTATATATATTTTGGAATCAACCTCAACCCTGTATAGCTAACTCCAACATTCACATATAGAGTGTCTATGGTTGTTCCGAAATATATATAGATGTGTCGACATGATAGGTCAAAATATTGTATACTTGTCTATGGTATCTCAAGATTACATAATATACAATACAAGTTGATTAAGTTATGGTTGGAATAGATTTGTTACCAATTTTCACGTAGCTAAAATGAGAAAAATTTTCCAATCTTGTTTTACCCATAACTTCTTCATTTTAAATCCGTTTTGAGTGAATCAAATTGCTATGGTTTCATATTGAACTCTATTTTATGAATCTAAACAGAAAAAGTATAGGTTTATAGTCGAAAAAATAAGTTACAAGTCGTTTTTGTAAAGGTAGTCATTTCAGTCGAAAGAACGACGTCTAGATGACCATTTTAGAAAACATACTTCCACTTTGAGTTTAACCATAATTTTTGGATATAGTTTCATGTTCATAATAAAAATCATTTTCCCAGAATAACAACTTTTAAATCAAAGTTTATCATAGTTTTCAATTAACTAACCCAAAACAGCCCGTAGTGTTACTTACGACGGCGTAAATCCGGTTTAACGGTGTTTTTCGTGTTTCCAGGTTTTAAATCATTAAGTTAGCATATCATATAGATATAGAACATGTGTTTAGTTGATTTTAAAAGTCAAGTTAGAAGGATTAACTTTTATTTGCGAACAAGTTTAGAATTAACTAAACTATGTTCTAGTGATTACAAGTTTAAACCTTCGAATAAGATAGCTTTATATGTATGAATTGAATGATGTTATGAACATCATTACTACCTCAAGTTCCTTGGATAAACCTACTGGAAATGAGAAAAATAGATCTAGCTTCAAAGGATCCTTGGATGGCTTGAAAGTTCTTGAAGCAGAATCATGACACGAAAACAATTTCAAGTAAGATTTCCACTCGAAATAAGATTGTTATAGTTATAGAAATTGAATTAAAGTTTGAATATGATTATTACCTTGTATTAGAAAGATAACCTACTGTAAGTAACAAAGGTTTCTTGATCTTGGATGATTACTTGGAATGGATTTAGAAAAACTTGGAAGTAAACTTGCAATCTTGGAAGTATTCTTGATTTTATGAAACTAGAACTTTTGGAATTTATGAAGAACACTTAGAACTTGAAGATAGAACTTGAGAGAGATCAATTATATGAAGAAAATTGAAGAATGAAAGTGTTTGTAGGTGTTTTTGGTCGTTGGTGTATGGATTAGATATAAAGGATATGTAATTTTGTTTTCATGTAAATAAGTCATGAATGATTACTCATATTTTTGTAATTTTATAAGATATTTCATGCTAGTTTCCAAATGATGGTTCACACATGTGTTAGGTGACTCACATGGGCTGCTAAGAGCTGATCATTGGAGTGTATATACCAATAGTACATACATCTAAAAGCTGTGTATTGTACGAGTACGAATACGGGTGAATACGAGTAGAATTGTTGATGAAACTGAACGAGGATGTAATTGTAAGCATTTTTGTTAAGTAGAAGTATTTTGATAAGTGTCTTTAAGTCTTTCAAAAGTGTATGAATACATATTAAAACACTACATGTATATACATTTTAACTGAGTCGTTAAGTCATCGTTAGTCGTTACATGTAAACGTTGTTTTGAAACCTTTAGGTTAACGATCTTGTTGAATGTTGTTAACCCATTGTTTATTATAACAAATGAGATGTTAAATTGTTATATTATCATGATATTATGATATATAATATATCTTAGTATGATATATATACAGTTAAATGTCGTTACAACGATAATCGTTACATATATGTCTCGTTTCGAAATCATTAAGTTAGTAGTCTTATTTTTACATATGTATTTCATTGTTAATACACTTAATAATATATTTACTTATCATTTAACATAATTAACCAAGTGTATCAATATCTTAATATGATTCATATGTACCTAGTAAGACGTTGTTATAATGATAATTGTTATATATATCGTTTTCGAGTTTCTTAAATTAATAGTCTCATTTTTATGTATATAACTCATTGTTAAAATACCTAATGAGATACATACTTATAATAAAATCATGTTAACTATATATATAACCATATATATGTCATCGTACAGTTTTTACAAGTTTTAACGTTCGTGAATCACCGGTCAACTTGGGTGGTCAATTGTCTATATGAAACCTATTTCAATTAATCAAGTCTTAACAAGTTTGATTGCTTAACATGTTGGAAACACTTAATCATGTAAATAACAATTTCATTTAATATATATATAAACATGGAGAAGTTCGGGTCACTACATTGTTGGCTCTCCTTCCTCTATTAGAAGACAATATACAACATTGCTTCCCATAATATAATCCGAGTGCCACCCTGGACGTTTCCTTTCCTGATTAGAAATACGAGTCACTGGAGCTTCATCAACGACTACTTGATTTTCATCATGCTCTGGTACTGCTTCAGAAGAATCTTTATGAAATTCATTACCCACCTGTATCGGTATAGTTTCTTTTGAAGTGCTAACATCTTCTAGATCTTTGTCTTCTGTAAAGACAACATCTCTGCTGATGACTACTTTGTGGGCAGTGGGGTCCCATAAGCGATACCCCTTAACTCCATCAGCATACCCCAAGAACAAACACTTTCTGGACTTCGAATCCAACTTTGTCGTTTCTTGAGAATTGTACATTGCGTACACAGGACTTCCAAATACATGAAGGTCAGAATAATCAACTGGTTTTCCAGTCCACATTTCCATCGGCGATTTCAACTCAATTGCAGTTGATGGTGACCGATTTATCACGTAACAGGCAGTACTTACTACTTCTGCCCAGAATGATTTTCCCAAGCTTGCAGTTGCCAACATCGCTGTTGTTCTATCTAACAAGGTTCTGTTCATCCGCTCTGCCAACCGTTTTGTTGAGGAGTGTATTCCGTCGTGAACTGCCTTTTGATACCTTCTTGTTTGCAAAACTTTTCAAATTCATCACCAGTGTATTCTCCTCCATTATCTGTCCTCAAACACTTGATCTTTTTACCAGATTCAAGTTCAACCCGCGCTTTGTAAACTTTGAAAACTTCAAACACATCTGCCTTCCTCTTGATTGGGTACACCCAACATCTCCTAGTGTAATCATCAATAAATGATTCAAAATACTTTGCTCCTCCTAAGGATTGAACTGGTGCTTGCCACACATCAGAGTGAACCAATTCTAGAATCAATTTACTTCTAGAATTTGATGTGTTAAACTTCAGGCGATGCTGCTTGCTGATTACACAATGCTCACAGAAAGGTAGCGATACCTTTGTAAGACCAGGAATAAGATTTCTTTCAACAAGAATCTTCATACCTTGTTCAGATATGTGTCCAAGCTTTTGATGCCACGTCATAGCAACTTTATCACTTGAACTATTCGAAGAAACAGATGCTTCTGATTCATGTACCGTCTCGCCTTTCAGAATGTATAAATTAGCACCCACCTTTTCTCCTTTCATAAGTACAACCGCGCCTTTCTTGATTATCATGATCTTCTCATGTATCACCATCTTACAACCAAGATCATCCAATTGTCCTAAAGACAATAAGTTCTTCTTCAAACCCTCCACGTGTCGTACACCTTGAATAGTACGAACTGTACCATCGTGCATCTTCAGAATGATATCTCCAATTCCAATGATCTTTAGTTCATGATCATTGCAACTATATACAGATCCTCCTGAGATACGTTCATATTATTTGAACCATTATCTTCTAGGGGTCATGTGAAAAGTAGCTCCCGAGTCAAATAACCAGACATCAACAAATGTCTTTCTGCCTTCATTTGCTACCACTGCCTCACTAACCAAAGCTGTCCCATCATCTGAAGTGCTTGCAATATTTCCTTAAGGATTTGAGTTATTTAAACTCCGACAATCCTTCTTCAGGTGACCTTTCTTGCCACAATTGTAGCATGTATAGGTCTTTTTCTTTTTAGACTTCGATTTACCATGATTGTGACTCCCACTTGGGCCACGTTCCGTTGATCTCCCTCCTGACACCACCAAGGCCTCCACTTGTCATGAACCGGCTTGTTTGTCCTCCTTGTTATTGCGCCGATTTTCTTCTTCTAGAATAGCAGCCGCAACTTCATCATAGACTAGATACTCCGAGAGAACATTATTGGTTAAGTTAATAATGAGTTGATCATACGAGTCAGGTAGACTCTGAAGTAAAAGTTCAGCACGTTCTTTTGGCTCTATATTGCAACTTAATGAAGCGAGTTGAGAAAATAGAGTATTCAAAGAATTAATGTGCTCATTAACTGAAGTAGATTCATTCATGCGTAGCGCATAAAGTTTCCTCTTAAGGAATATCTTGTTGTGGAGTGATTTGGTCTCGTACAATTTTACGAGGTGATCCCAAATCTCTTTCGCCGTCTTCTTTTCTTCTATGCTAGACAAAACGCCGTCTGCTAGTGCCAGATGAAGATTTGCGATAGCCTGACCGTCCATCTCTTCCCATTTTTCATCAGTGACTTCGGCAGACCGTCCACTGATAGCTGCCAAACACTTATCCTTTCTCAGGATAGCTTTCATCTTTAGTTTCCATAACGAGAAATTACTCCCGTTGAACTTTTCAATTTCAAATTTCGTAGACATTGCTATAATCACAATCTTCTTTTCGACAATACTATTTTTCTAAGAAATAGTACCCGGGAACTTTTATCGAGTGAAATTAATCTTACTTATTTTCTGATGTGGACGATCCACTCCCGTGGCAACCACAGAGCATACGATAAGTAGATTAATACACACAAGATATTAGACCTTAGCTCTTGATACCACTTGTTGAGAAAAGCGACACCGAATTATAGCAAACCGCTAGTAATAATTGAAATAGCGACAATAAAGAGACACCGAGATTTAACGTGGAAAACCCCAATAGGGTAAAAATCACGGGTAAGGAAAGAAACGTTTCACTAATAAGAAAAATAGGAATTACACTTTCTCTCTAATTACAAGAATAAGTATCAATCTTTATCTCTCTTGTAATTAGGAGACTAAACACTCAAACTCTCTATTAACTCTTTTAGTATAAGTATGAGAATGTGTTTTTGGGATGCATGAATAAGCTTATGTCCATCTCTATTTATAGTAAGAGATATGGAGTTGGTGAAGTATGAAAACATTTTAAAGCATTGTAATAGCTTTCCCACAATATACATGTGCATGTTGACCATAGAATTCACCAACCATCCACCTTCCAATTTAATATTTCAACATTGATTACTAGCTAACACATATTTAATCTGGTTTTGGAATTAATCTAGCTTTGGCATCTTTACGCCATCTGGAGGTCTTAGATATGAGTTGGAATCAGTTAGTTGGGAGCATCCCATCTGCAATAAGTACATTATCTTTGCTTGAAGTTGTCTCATTTGCTAACAATTATGAGCTCAACGGCTCATTACCAGATAATGGTAAGTTATCTAAAAAGCATACTCTTAATGTATTTGAATAATTGAAAATTCCGCATAATGTGGTTTCATCAGTGCATTCCTTTTCTAGCAATATTTTTAGATAATAAATCTAAATACTCAAAAGGATGACTGTAATTTTCCCAATTGAGTGCAGGGTTCAGGCGGTTGAAGAACCTACGAGAGTTGGATCTTAGTTTTAACAAGTTTAGTGGAAACCTTTCTGAGTGTTTGAGCAGTCTAACATCTCTCAAACTCTTTGATATTTCTTCAAACCAGTTCACCGGAACAATTCCCCCATCACTGTTTGCTAATCTCACATCTCTCGAGTATGTTGATTTTAGTCTTAATAAATTTGAAAGCTCGTTATCTTTTAGCTCTTTCTCCAATCATACAAATTTGGAGTTTGTTGAATTCAGAAGTAACAATGACAAATTGGTTGAAACAGAAGAGCCCATAGGTTGGGTTCCGATGTTTCAGTTGAAATTTCTTGTGCTATCTAATTGCAATATAAACAGGCTTAAAGGAAGGGTTTTTCCCAGTTTTTTACTTCGGCAACATAAGTTACAAGTACTAGACCTGTCTCATAACTCACTGGAGATGCAATTTCCAAATTGGTTGATGATATTGCTTTAAACATTCATATATTTCGCCGCAATATCATTTATATTTCATCGGCATTTACCGAAACGAAGACATTCAAATGCATAATTCACGAGAAAAACGGCAAAAGTAAACGCGAGCTTGAAGTTTGAAGAAATGATAATAAACGACGGGTTTTAACCAAATATATATCGAGATAACGTTTATCCGAATGAAAGTCCAAGATGATCGAAGAAAAAGAGTTCAAATGAAAGTTCCAAGTCAATATACGTCAACACGGGGTCAATAAAGAACAAAAATAGAAACAAAAAAAAATGATTAAAATTATTATAAGAATGATTAAAATTATAATTTTAGTTATCATTATAATTATTATTACTTATTAGTGCTATTATGTTAAATGTTAATAAATGTTATTATCATTTTGTGATTTCTAAGTAATATCATTAAATACTGTCAGTAAAATTATTATTATTATTAATATCCTTATTATTAACTCTATTATTATTATTATTATTATTATTATTATTATTATTATTATTATTATTATTATTATTATTATTATTATTATTATTATTATTACTAATACTAATTTATTAACAGTATTATAATTAATTATATATATAATCGTTAACCATTAATTAAAATTAATATATAAAGAACAAATTACAGAAGCAACAAGTTATTATACATCTACATCGAAGATTTATTCAAATTGTTTTGGTCTCCAGCTGTTAGAGGTCCCAATCAATTGCATGCTGGCTTTTCCTGATATTTCGTGAATTGAGGTAGTAAATGTTGATTTACTGTTGTTTTACTCACAATCAAACACATGCACTTGTCTCCTAATTCTTCACATTCTGTTACACATAATTATCTATCTAATCTTTATCGTATTTTACATATACACATACATATGATACATTCAAGGATATGAACCCATTTTTCATATCAACTTCTTCATTACTACAACCACCTATCTTTCTCACTTCTTCTTTCTTATTTTCTCTTTCGTGAACTATCATCAACATTACAACCTTCTAAACCGTTTTTCTTCCTTTACTGTCGTGATCAACCCAATACACCAACGAAACAATCATCACAAGGCAACTACCATTACTTCTATTACTACCTTCTGACCGAACACCACAACAGCAACAATCATCTTCTTCTCTCTCTCCCTCTCTCTCTCTCTCTCTCTCTCTCTATTTTCCCTCTCCTGCTAAATTCACGACTGAAAACATTGTGAGTTCTGTCCAGCTGCAACCATCGACAATAGCTACTGCTATTGACTCGTTTTCAATCCAAGAACGACCCATAAACAAACCCACTTCAAATCGTAATCACAACCACCACCTCACCTTTTAATAGTTACTGCTGTCTTATGTTTTCTGATTCGAATCGTGAACAAACCACAAACATACAAACTGCTGCAGCTATTTTCAGTTTGAAATACCATTCAGGTAACAATTGACATTAGATTTTATAATGGCACATTACTTTTTCTTCCCTTTCTAGCCGACAAATTACCAAATAAGATAATACCCACTCACAACTTTTCAATGGTGGATCACATAATTGAATGTTAATACAATAAAGAATGATGGGATTTAAATAAAGGTACCTAGTGGATGTCGATTTCGTTGCTTTTTCTTTCTTTCCGAACCATGACAAACGAACTGCCCCACTTCCAACTCATCTAAAGCAGATTGAGACGGCTGGGTACTTTATCAACCAAACCATATGCATTGATTGGAGATTATGTTAATTCTTGGGCCGTAGCTTGCCTAATATTGTTTTTGGGTTAAAAAGGTTAGGGCCATGCTTCATATATTTTTTGAATATTGGGTCGATGGTGTTGCATACTGCCACGTCTTGGTTAGTTGTTGTCATAAGGTTACGAGTAGTAATATAATAAGGATGGTGAGTATGATTATATTATTGATATGATATTGACGATGAGAGGGTGAGGTTATGATTAGATTATTATGTACTTAGGTGACAATATTCTTGAATCCTAAATCCCTTGTACACCATCGAAAGATTTACTCCTGATTCTGACCGTAAATCTTGTATATGTTAAATGGACTTCTTCAAACTGGATTCTATTGTGGGTCGAGTTATAGCCTTGGACGATTTAGTTGTTGGGCCGAAATCGTTATGTTATGATGGGTTGTGTTCCTGATCCTATTATTGAGCTGAGAAACGGTTTTAAAGGGTGACTATGATTATGATAGATGTATGATGACGATGATGATGTATTATAATGATACATGAAATGATAGAAAGAATGATAATGATGAATAGAAGAAGAAGAAAACAGACGGATAGATATATTAGGATATAATCCGAATAAAAAAAAAACAGAAAAGAAATGGTAGAGCAGTGGTCTTGGAGTATGTATGTTGAACGTAAGGTCTCAGGTTCGAGCCCGGGCTGCGACATCTTTTTAGGAAGCTATTCTTTAAGGTAGTACATTTATTAATCATATCATTATTATTATAAAAAGTATTATCACTATTATTATCATCATTATTTTTATTACTAGTATTATCATTATTATTATTTTTACAACAAATAAATATTATGCATATAAAATTATACTTATAATAATATTACATATAATAAACATATTTTTTATATAAACATTCATATACGACAAATGATGCATTTTTAATATAATATTAATTATATATAAATATTAAAATAATTATATAAATATTAGTCATTTTTAAAGATACATACGAATTAAATATATATAATATATAATTTAAGATATAATAAATTTATTCGATTACAAATATATGTGTTAATATATATAAATGATATAGGTTCGTGAATCCGAGGTCAACCCTGCATTGTTCAATATAGCCATATGTATTTTTACTACAAAATACATTAGGTGAGTTTCATTTGCTCCCTTTTTAATTGCTTTTGCAATATATATTTTTGGGCTGAGAATACATGCGCTGCTTTTATAAATGTTTACGAGATAGACACAAGTACTTAAAATATATATTCTACGTTGAGTTGTACCACCCTGCATATCTTCCCTAATAGCTTGGTAACTACTATTTACATGTGGTATTGTAAACGCGAATCCTGTTGATAGATCTATCGGGCCTGACAACCCCAACCGGACTGGACGACCAGTATTCAACGGTTGCACAGTACTTCGTTTTGTAGGCTACACTTGGTACAGTGTAGAGAGATTTCATAATAAAGGGAATATGCGACGTTGATTAAATGTTAAGTATGGTTACCAAGTGCTCAACCACTTAGAATGCTTTACATACACTTGCGAGTGTATTATGTTTATGATTATGAAATCTTGTGGTCTATTAAGATATTAAAAAAGATTGTTATGATAAACCTATGAACTCACCAACCTTTTGGTTGACACTTTTAAGCATGTTTATTCTCAGGTACGAATTAAGTCTTCCGCTGTGCATTTGCTCATTTTAAGGACATTACTTGGAGTCGATCATCGCAATGGGACCAAATGTTGATGACTTCGTCCAGGTGGATAAGGACGGGTCGTTACAGGTGGTATCAGAGCGGTGGTCTTAGCGAAACAGGTCTTGCATTAATGTGTCTAACTGATAGTTGTTTAGATGCATTAGTGGATCTGGACTTCGACCGTGTCTGCATGTCAAAAGTTTTGCTTATCATTTTTGTCGAAAATCATCTGCTTATCATCTTTAGGAAATTACCTGCTCATTATTCTTAGTCTAGACACATCTTACTGCATTGACTGCATGATTAGTGTATAGACAAAACTCATATCTTAGCGTATCTGCTAAATCATATCTTAGCGTATCTATTACGATAGACTTTGCCTGATATCTTTCGTAAATTTCTCCGTAATTTAGGGGAATCTGGTACTATATATATCTATGCATATGATGCATTGAGAATACCATCCAACTATCAATTGCTGTCACTAAACTCTTCATACCAAAAAAAAAAAAAAAATCTTTTCTGAGATCGCGTAAGATGGCCTCTACGAATCGACCAAATTCCTCTGACTCCGAGGACAGTGTGACAGGAGCACACCAACCAATCAACTACCGTGATTACTGGAGAAAATGGGGGTGGGTTCGCGACATACTCACCCTGTGGAGAAGGGAAGAAGGTACTCCATATCATGAACCGAATCTACCACCTAACCTTGGAGTACTTGACCTGCTAACCGGCGAACCCGTTCGCAACACCGTTTATACCCTTTTTGCAAGAATTTTTCGTCTTGAGACTACCATTAACGGAACTAGAGAAGATATCCGACCTTTACCTCACACTGATAACCAACCAGGGTTAGTAGAAGAAGTTAGAGAACTCTGAGCTCGAGTATTAACTTTAGAGAGCACGGTACACAATTTGCAAGCACCAGCAGTATCACCAACACCAGTAACATCACCAGCTTCAGCACCAACGGTACCAGTACCACCAATAACCCAAGTTTCAACAATCCATGCCTCACCATCTCATTCTATACCTCGAGTATAATCATCGTTCTACGAATCGTTCTATATCAATTACCTTCGTTCGACATGACGTTTATGTAATCTTTAATGTTTTAGAGATTATATATTCTCGTTCTAACGGTAAATTAAATGAGATTAATATCATATCAACTCATTAAATCTATATTACATCTGAAGAAAATATATATGTAAGTATATTTTCATAAAGATTGTAACTAAAAATTATTTCGTACAAACTGTTAATGGTGAAAATATTTTAACGGGTAGGTAATACCCGAGGAATATTTAGATTTCATATTAATAAGTTACAATGTACAATTTTCGAATTTGATTCAATAGTTATTTACTATCTTACTTACATTCACCGATATACATATCCGTCAACACAGAATAACCATTTTCATTCAAATTTCATATTTGGATTTTAACATATCAGAATCTAACAAGTGGCATTATGAAGAAAACATTGGACAAAATAAAATTTGTTAGAAACAAACAAATTAATTATGAGAAATTTTGTTAAGAATCCACGCTAATTGTTCCTAGCTAACTGTTCCTAGGTAACTGATTACATTTTATTTATCGCAGTTTAGTTATCGCAATTTAATTATCGCAATTTTATTTATCGTCATTTAATTTCCGTTATTTACTTTAACCATTTTTTTATCGTCATTTAATTTCTGTTATTTATTTTACGCACTTTAAATATCGGGACACGTATACAAGGTTTTGACATATCATATCGACGCATCTATATATATTATTTGGAATAACCATAGACACTCTATATGCAGTAATGCGGGAGTTAGCTATACAGGGTTGAGGTTGATTCTACAATAATATATATAGTTTGAGTTGTGATCGAGTCTGAGACATGTACACGGGTCACGATACGTATTAATTAATTCGAATATTATATATTAAACTATATATGAATTATTGGACTGTTAACTGTAGACTATCGACTGTGGACTAATAACATTGGATAATTAAAATGAATTAAAATATTGAATATAACATATGAAACTAAATAATTCTTCAAGTTTGCCACTTGATTTCATCTTAAACCTCATTTGTATCTTGACGATTCCAATCTGCGTTCAAACATTTCATGATTCTTGAAAACACCTCAATCGAGAGGATGAACCAACCGCACTTCATCTACGGAAGGAAAGATTTATACATATAGTTATGCACCTGAAAACACTCAGAACCTGAGTAAATGTTTAAAACGTATATGTGCTAGCTCCTTTGGCGTTGTTATTACCGAAAATAACCTTGCAATTCCTTTTCAAAGTAGCAAATTTTGTCACAGCTCCAGCAAGTCAACTTCGACTTTTCGTTCGAAACAACCTTATTATCACTTTGATATGTATGTGTGCTCTTTTATCGTTACCGGGGAAACCTTTCATATTCCACTATATTACCATCAGCATTCAATCATCTAAAAACACAATTCTCCTGAAACCACCTCAGATTGATAACCGATGATTCAAATATCGTAACATTGAATGCAGAGGAAACAGAAAAATGATAGATGGTTTAAACGGCCAAAAGTTTGACGATAAAGAAAGGAGTATTAGGAACGCTCGATAGAAAATTGGGTACTGAAAAACAGATTGAGCTAACCATGAAGGAGACCAAGGACAAATCACAAGGACTAAACTTGTACATAAAGAATCCTGATGATTCTGTTTCTGATGAAATCTTTAGAGAATATCTTGCTCCGAAGTCATGTTAAAAATCTTGCGGAAAATCTTTTTTTTCATTAACCATCAAACTTAGAAATTCTAAAATATCATCATAAAATATCTTCGATATTTCTGAGGATATTTTCATAGATATTCTTGTCCGAAATTATCTACCTCTTCGTGTTTTCTGTATTCCATTATATTGGAAACTTCTGTAAAATCTAAGTATGAATTATGAATGAATTGTGGAGAAGTGTTGGGAATTGATGCATGAGTTAGTATAATATAATGCGCTTGGCCAACGTGATTATATTATAGTAAGTCATGCTGAGTTTCTAATGGAACGTGATAAAGGATCACAGATCATACCTTTATCATGAACCATGTTACATAACTCTTTCATTCTACTTAACCTCTGAACATATCAAGAAAATATATATTCTTGATAGTTCCATCCTCAGGGATTCTAGTAATTTGACAAGTCAAATCGTGCTATTACGTTCCTTCCTGCTTAGAACATTATAATCATTCGAAACTCCATACTTATGAATTCTGGACCATTGCTTGCTTCACTAGAGGTCGAGAAGAGAATAAAAAGGCAAAGAGCTCTGAAACATAAGGGAAGATATAAAACTCGACAACAACACAGAAATTACAAATCGTGTACATCAATGCGTATAGCCGTATAAATACACGGGAGAATTAGAAATACTATAACCCCAAGGTAATAATAGAAGTGAATAGATTCCTCCGGTGGTAGATGAAAAAGGAGAATGACAGATATGAAAGTTAGAAATATATCCAGAATTAAAACTGGATGAAGCATATTAACTAATGATTTGGAAATATGGATTAAAGTATAGAAAATGGGAGTGGTGAAAAATATTGGAACGGGAAAATTTTAATTTATAATGGAACTATCAGACAGAGTAATCGAGGCAGATCACCGTATTTAATTAAAGAGATCCTAATTTCCTCAATCACCGAAGAAATAAATCCTATTTAGATTAGGAAGATTTTCTTTAAAATCCCTTGAATTCCGGCATTCAATCAAGACAATGTCAAAAGTTAAATCTCTATCTCAATCTTTTGTGATAGCTTCACTCGTACGCTTCGAGTACTCGAATTATTTTATCCATATTACTCAACGAAGATAAAACTCTATTTATCGACTCATATTCGTCATGAAAACATTTTTATTGTTAGCCATGACGACCACACTCAAATTTCGGGACGAAATTTCTTTAACGGGTAGGTACTGTGACGACCCAGAAATTTCCTACCAAATTTAAACTTAATCTTTATATGAATTCGACACGATAAGCAAAGTCTGTAATGTTGAGTCTCAAAATCTTTGAACTGTTTCAGATATTTAATCAACCTTCGACCATCCCCGACGATTTACGAACACTTGTTGTAAATAAATATGTAAAAATATATATACAATATAAAAAGTTGTTATATTAACATTATTATTATTATTAATTCCATTATTATTGATATTAATAACAATATTAGTAATATTAATATTATTATTTTTATTATTGTTATAATTATAATTTCAAGGTTATAATTAGCAAAATAAAGATGTTAAACATAACTATTATTATAAGAATGATTAAAATTATAATTTTAGTTATTATTATAATTATTATTACTTATTAGTGCTATTATGTTAAATGTTAATAAATGTTATTATCATTTTGTGATTTCTAAGTAATATCATTAAATACTGTCAGTAAAATTATTATTATTATTGATATCCTTATTATTAACTCTATTATTATTATTATTATTATTATTATTATTATTATTATTATTATTATTATTATTATTATTATTATTATTATTATTATTATTATTATTATTATTATTATTATTACTAATACTAATTTATTAACAGTATTATAATTAATTATATATATAATCGTTAACCATTAATTAAAATTAATATATAAAGAACAAATTACAGAAGCAACAAGTTATTATACATCTACATCGAAGATTTATTCAAATTGTTTTGGTCTCCAGCTGTTAGAGGTCCCAATCAATTGCATGCTGGCTTTTCCTGATATTTCGTGAATTGAGGTAGTAAACGTTGATTTAGTGTTGTTTTACACACAATCAAACACATGCACTTGTCTCCTAATTCTTCACATTCTGTTACACATAATTATCTATCTAATCTTTATCGTATTTTACATATACACATACATATGATACATTCAACGATATGAACCCATTTTTCATATCAACTTCTTCATTACTACAACCACCTATCTTTCTCACTTCTTCTTTCTTATTTTCTCTTTCGTGAACTATCATCAACATTACAACCTTCTAAACCGTTTTTCTTCCTTTACTGTCGTGATCAACCCAATACACCAACGAAACAATCATCACAAGGCAACTACCATTACTTCTATTACTACCTTCTGACCAAACACCACAACAGCAACAATCATCTTCTTCTCTCTCTCCCTCTCTCTCTCTCTCTCTCTCTCTCTCTCTCTCTCTCTCTCTATTTTCCCTCTCCTGCTAAATTCACGACTGAAAACATTGTGGGTTCTGTCCAGATGCAACCATTGACAATAGCTACTGCTATTGACTTGTTTTCAATCCAAGAACGACCCATAAACAAACCCACTTCAAATCGTAATCACAACCACCACTTCACCTTTTAATAGTTGCTGCTGTCTTATGTTTTCTGATTCGAATCGTGAACAAACCACAAACATACAAACTGCTGCAGCTATTTTCAGTTTGAAATACCATTCAGGTAACAATTGACATTAGATTTTATAATGGCACATTACTTTTTCTTCCCTTTCTAGCCGACAAATTACCAAATAAGATAATACCCACTCACAACTTTTCAATGGTGGATCACATAATTGAATGTTAATACAATAAAGAATGATGGGATTTAAATAAAGGTACCTAGTGGATGTCGATTTCGTTGCTTTTTCTTTCTTTTCGAACCATGACAAACGAACTGCCCCACTTCCAACTCATCTAAAGCAGATTGAGACGGCTGGGTACTTTATCAACCAAACCATATGCATTGATTGGAGATTATGTTAATTCTTGGGCCGTAGCTTGCCTAATATTGTTTTTGGGTTAAAAAGGTTAGGGCCATGCTTCATATATTTTTTGAATATTGGGTCGATGGTGTTGCATACTGCCACGTCTTGGTTAGTTGCTGTCATAAGGTTACGAGTAGTAATATAATAAGGACGGTGAGTATGATTATATTATTGATATGATATTGACGATGAGAGGGTGAGGTTATGATTAGATTATTATGTACTTAGGTGACAATATTCTTGAATCCTAAATCCCTTGTACACCATCGAAAGATTTACTCCTGATTCTGACCGTAAATCTTGTATATATTAAATGGACTTCTTCAAACTGGATTCTATTATTGGCCGAGTTATAGCCTTGGACGATTTAGTTGTTGGGCCGAAATCTTTATGTTATGATGGGCTGTGTTCCTGATCCTATTATTGAGCTGAGAAACGGTTTTAAAGGGTGACTATGATTATGATAGATGTATGATGACGATGATGATGTATTATAATGATACATGAAATGATAGAAAGAATGATAATGATGAATAGAAGAAGAAGAAAACAGACGGATAGATATATTAGGATATAATCCGAATAAAAAAAAAACAGAAAAGAAATGGTAGAGCAGTGGTCTTGGAGTATGTATGTTGAACGTAAGGTCTCGGGTTCGAGCCCGGGCTACGACATCTTTTTAGGAAGCTATTCTTTAAGGTAGTACATTTATTAATCATATCATTATTATTATAAAAAGTATTATCACTATTATTATCATCATTATTTTTATTACTAGTATTATCATTATTATTATTTTTACAACAAATAAATATTATGCATATAAAATTATACTTATAATAATATTACATATAATAAACATATTTTTTATATAAACATTCATATATAACAAATGATGCATTTTTAATATAATATTAATTATATATAAATATTAAAATAATTATATAAATATTAGTCATTTTTAAAGATACATACGAATTAAATATATATAATATATAATTTAAGATATAATAAATTTATTCGATTACAAATATATGTGTTAATATATATAAATGATATAGGTTCGTGAATCCAAGGTCAACCCTGCATTGTTCAATATAGCCATATGTATTTTTACTACAAAATACATTAGGTGAGTTTCATTTGCTCACTTTTTAATTGCTTTTGCAATATATATTTTTGGGCTGAGAATACATGCGCTACTTTTATAAATGTTTACGAGATAGACACAAGTACTTAAAATATATATTCTACGTTGAGTTGTACCACCCTGCATATCTTCCCTAATAGCTTGGTAACTACTATTTACATGTGGTATTGTAAACGCGAATCCTGTTGATAGATCTATCGGGCCTGACAACCCCAACCGGACTGGACGACCAGTATTCAACGGTTGCACAGTACTTCGTTTTGTAGGCTACACTTGGTACAGTGTAGAGAGATTTCATAATAAAGGGAATATGCGACGTTGATTAAATGTTAAGTATGGTTACCAAGTGCTCAACCACTTAGAATGCTTTACATACACTTGCGAGTGTATTATGTTTATGATTATGAAATCTTGTGGTCTATTAAGATATTAAAAAAGATTGTTATGATAAACCTATGAACTCACCAACCTTTTGGTTGACACTTTTAAGCATGTTTATTCTCAGGTACGAATTAAGTCTTCCGCTGTGCATTTGCTCATTTTAAGGACATTACTTGGAGTCGATCATCGCAATGGGACCAAATGTTGATGACTTCGTCCAGGTGGATAAGGACGGGTCGTTACAGATTTACCTATAAAACTAAACTACGCGGATATGACTAGTTGTCTATATATGTGTGAAATCAACCTGAATTCATTAAAACACCACATATACAATAAAACAATTAGTGTAACAAAATAACTCAAATCCGTTCATAAATAAAGGTATAGTTTCAACACATCAACTTTTTGGTGCCGCTGCCGGGGAGCGGTTTTGTTTAAAAGATTTTAATAGACTTTAGGTTATTCGATCCTTTTTTTAGGAATTCATTCCTAGAAAAGCTTTTGGTGTTATGATTTCATAATAGAAATTAATGCATGAATTTACGTTCCTCCAACACTGAATTAACTCCTCCATATCCTGAACCCGAAAGAGAATTTCACGAACGCTTAAGAGCTCAAGAAGTAGAATCTCTTGCTGAGGATTTAGAATCACTTTCATTGGATTCTAACTCTGAACCAGTTATTCAACCAATCATAGAGCCAGTTATTAAAGAAGAAGAAGAAGAAGAGATGACTGCTACAAATCAAACGATGGAAGCATTAATGAAAGCGATAAGAACAGGTCAAGGCCACGCAATTATTCAACCTACGATGACTGACGGCTTTGAAATAAAGGGTCAATTTCTTCACATGATGACTAATACATGCCAATTCGGTGGAGCTCCAAATGAGGATGCTAACGAGCATCTTCGTAGGTTTGTAAGCATTTGCAAGCTATTCAAAATCAAAGATGTATCCGATGAAGTCGCATGTTTAAAAATCTTTCCATGGTCACTAAAGGATGATGCAAGAGATTGGCTAGACTCATTACCGGAAGGTTATATTGAAGATTGGAATGACATGATGGACAAATTTTTGTCAGAATTCTTCCCTGCTTCAAAAGCAGCAAAATTGCAAAGTGATATAAATCACTTCAAGCAAAAGTCTAACGAGACTCTTTATGAAGCTTGGACCCGATTCAATAAAATGCTTAGGGTATGTCCTCAACACGGGTTGAATACATTCCAAAAAGTCCAAATATTTTATAAAGGAGTCAATGTGGCTACTCGAAAGGATATAGATGTTGCAGCAGGAGGATCAATCATGAAGAAAACACCGAAAGATGCTCACACAATCATTGCCGATATAGCAGCACATTCTCATAATTGGCATCAAGAGATAGAATTCTCTAGATCATCAACCGTTGCTAATATCGAAAGCAATGATGAAATTGCTTCTTTAAAAGTTCAAATAGCAAATCAAGCAAGGCAAATTGAGAAGGTAACCAAGGAAATGCATGCTATTAGGGTAGGGTGTGAATTGTGTCAAGGTCCTCACCTTACTAGAGATTGTGATCAAACAACGATGGAAGAGCAAGCAAATTTCTTAGGTTACTTGCGAAAAGGTGAAATGAATTTCAACGATTTTCCGGCGGTTGAAGTAATGAACCGGAAATATCCTCCAATTAACAACTACCAAATAGGAGGACCTTCAGGTTTAAACAATAATTATCAAGGAGGAAATCTGGTTTACCAAAATAACCGGAATTTCCCAAATCAAAATCAAAGAAATGCACCACCGGGTTACAATAACCTAAACAACCGAATTCAACCTCGACGAAATTACCAAAATAATTTTCAACACAATCAACCACAACCACAAGCACCTATACAACTACAACCCGAGAAGAAATCTGGTTTAGAAGATCTCTTGAGAGATTTTATGGTTAAGCACGAGCAAACTACGGAACTTCAAACTCAGCAAATTCGAAATCAACAAGCTACGATACAGAATTTAGAAAGAGATGTTGGAAGGATCTCACAATTACTATCAAAGAGACCACCAGGCGCTCTCCCCTCAAATACTCAAGTGAATCCCAACAACAATCAAACAAGGAATGAACATGTAAATGCTATAACTACTAGAAGTGGTTTAACTATTAACCCGAAAACTAGTAAGTCCTCAGAAGTTCCTTTGTCTCCTTCTATTTTACAAGTACCCATTGATATAGATGAGCATGTTGAGAAAGAACAAGAGAAAGATGATACGCCGGAGATCATATCGAAGAAAAGTGAAGAACCACCAGTAAAGGTGCACAAGGCACCTATTCCATACCCGAAGGCATTAAAGAAAGACAAACTCGCGAGTCAATATCAGAAATTTGCAGATATGATCAAGCAAATTAGCATTAACATGCCACTCGCGGAAGTTCTTAGGGGTATGCCAAATTATGGAAGGTTTATCAAGGATCTCATAGCCGATAAAGGTAAATATGAAGAAGTTTCAACCACATTCCTTAATGAGGAATTCTCAGCAATTTTGCAAAAGCAAAAGATGCCACCAAAACTCGGAGATCCTGGTAGTTTCATTATTCCGTGTCTGATGGGAGATTCAGTAATGTACAATACATTAGCTGACTTAGGCGCAAGTATAAATCTTATGCCACACTCCTTGTACTTAAAACTAAACCTAGGTGATCTAAAACCAACTAGGATGTGTATACGCCTAGCCGATAGAACTTTTAACTATCCTATTGGTATTGCCGAAAACCTACCGGTTAAAGTTAATCATTTAATCTTTCCTGCTGATTTCGTTGTCCTTGAAATGGAAGAAGATAGTAAGGTTCCCCTAATTCTAGGGCGACCTTTTCTAAATACCGCCGACGCGATTGTGCATGTTAAAGATAAAAAACTTAGTCTAGGTGTGAGGGAAGATAGAGTTACCTTAAACATAGATAAAGCTATGAAACAACATATCTCCTCTAATGACGAATGTTATAAAGTAGACATCGTTGATTGTTGTGTCGAAAAAGAATTGCAAGAATTACTAAATATAGACACCTCGAACTTCACCCCAATGAGTGAAAGTGATGAATTTGATGTAGAACTTGAACTTGACGAATTGTTAAAAGTAGTCATCGATGAAGATGACGTTGAGGAAGAAATACCCAAGGAAGATGAACCATTTGAAGAAATTACCGATGGTAATAGGTTCCGGATAAAATCTTCCTTGGAAGAACCACCAACCTTGGAGCTTAAAGAACTCCCGAAACATTTGGAGTATGCTTATCTCCAAGGTACATCACAATTACCTGTTATAATCTCATCAAAACTCTCCGATAATGAAAAGAGTAGGTTAATGTCTGTTCTAAAAACTCACAAGAAAGCAATTGCTTGGAAAACAACCGATATTCCAGGGATTAACCCCGCTTATTGTACTCATAAGATTCTAATGGAAGAAGATTTTAAACCCGTGGTACAAAGACAACGAAGGTTAAACCCTAACATGAAAGAAGTTGTCAAAAAGGAGGTTATCAAGTTACTTGATGCCGGGTTAATATACCCTATATCTGATAACCCATGGGTTAGTCCTGTTCAAGTAGTACCCAAGAAAGGGGGTACAACTGTCGTCCTTAATGATAAGAATGAATTCGTTCCTATAAGAACAGTCACTGGCTGGAGAGTCTGTATAGACTACCGTCATTTAAACGATGCCACAAGGAAAGATCATTTCCCACTTCCTTATATTGATCAAATGCTAGAACGTTTAGCGGGAAAAGAGTACTATTATTTCCTTGATGGATTCTCCGGTTATTTTTAAATTCCCATTGATCCAAAAGACCATGACAAGACAACTTTTACTTGTCCATTTGGTACATTCGCATACCGACGAATGCCGTTCGGATTATGCAATGCACCAGGCACCTTTCAAAGGTGTATGATGGCAATCTTTCACTACATGATAGAAGGAAGTATGGAAGTCTTTATGGACGATTTCTCTGTTTTTGGAGACTCATTCGATTCATGCCTTTCAAACCTCGAGCGAATGTTAATTCGATGTGAGGAATTAAATCTTGTTTTAAATTGGGAAAAATGCCACTTCATAGTGAAGGAAGGCATTGTTTTAGGACACAAGATTTCTCGAGATGGAATGGAAGTAGACAAAGCTAAGATCGATGTAATCTCAAGCTTCCTCCTCCAACTAACGTTAAAGGAATTCGTAGTTTCTTAGGTCATGCGGGATTCTATCGACGATTCATAAAGGACTTTTCCAAAATCGCTCGACCCATTACTAAACTTCTTGAGAAAGACAGTACATTCGACTTCAATGACGAATGCTTACAAGCTTTCTCCATTCTAAAAGATAAACTTACGAATGCACCTATCATAGTATCTCCCGATTGGTCCAAACCATTTGAACTGATGTGTGATGCTAGTGATTTCGCACTAGGAGCCGTTTTAGGACAACGCCAAGATAACAAATTACAACCAATATATTATGCAAGTAAAGCACTAACAGGAGCACAATTCAACTATACAACTACCGAAAAAGAACTCCTTGCAATTGTATTTGCTTTTGATAAATTTAGATCATATCTTGTGTTATTCAAAACGATTGTTTTTACCGATCATTCAGCCCTGAAGTACTTGTTCAAGAAACAAGATGCAAAACCTAGATTGATACGTTGGATTTTTCTCTTACAAGAATTTGATATAGAAATTAAGGATAAAAAGGGTGCTGAAAATCTCGCTGCTGATCACTTGTCTCGTCTTGAGAATCCCAACCTAGAAAAACTAGATGAGTCAGTTATTCATGACACTTTTCTCGATGAGTTTCTAATGAGAATAGAAATCGAATTTGAAGTTCCATGGTTTGCAGATTTTGCAAACTATCTCGCCGCAGGAGTATTAATTAAAAACCAAACGTACGAGCAAAAGAAGAAATTCTTTGCTGATTTAAAATTTTACTTCTGGGAAGACCCTAATCTTTTTCGAATAGGAGCGGATCAAGTTATCCGTCGATGTGTATATGGTAAAGAAGCTCAACAAATATTGGAGCACTGTCATCAAGGTCCAGCGGGTGGTCATTTCGGACCTAGCTATACAGCTAAGAAGGTCTTTGACTCGGGTTTTTATTGGCTAACCATTTTCAAAGATGCACACCACATGGTTAAAACATGTGATGCATGTCAAAGATCCGGTAACATCTCAAAAAGGGATGAAATGCCACAAAAAGGCATTCTTGTATGTGAAGTATTTGACATTTGGGGTATTGACTTCATGGGTCCATTTCCCGCATCGAATAAATGCAAATACATCATTGTGGCAGTTGACTACGTTTCTAAATGGGCCGAAGCGAAAGCTTTACCCACAAATGATGCCCGTGTTGTTGTCAGCTTTCTTAAAAACCTATTTTCACGTTTTGGGATTCCAAAAGCATTAATCAGTGATCGTGGAACTCATTTTACAAATCAATTACTCTAGAAAGTACTTAAAAAGTACGGAGTTAATCATCATTTCTCAACTTCTTACCACCCTCAGACGAGTGGCCAAGTTGAAAACACAAATCGAGGTCTTAAACGAATTTTAGAAAGAACGGTTAAAAATAATCCTAAAATCTGGCATCGAAAGTTAGATGATGCGCTTTGGGCATTTAGAACTGCATTCAAAACGCCCATTGGTACTACACCTTTCCAATTAATTTATGGTAAGGCGTGTCATCTACCTGTCGAAGTTGAACACAAGGCATATTGGGCTCTAAGAGAATGTAACACCGACCTTGTGGAAGCTGGAGAAAACCGATTCTTACAACTTAATGAATTAGACGAGTTAAGACTACAAGCTTATGAAAACTCTAAAACATACAAAGAGAAAACTAAAAGATGGCATGATGCACGATTAAAAGAAAGGAAAGAATTCGAACAAGGGGATAAAGTATTAATTTTCCAATCACGTTTTAAGTTTTCACCTGGGAAACTTAGATCCCGGTGGACTGGGCCATATATAATAAAACAGGTTTTTCCATCTGGATATGCAGAGTTATATAGCAAAGACGGTGGAACTTTCAAGGTGAACGGTCATCGACTCAAGTTATACTTTGACGGAATCAACACTACGGAAAGAAACGAAATCACCTTCTACCCTAAGGACAAATAAATTCGGGGTAACTTTAAGGTTTTCAACTCCATTCTCGATCTTAAGTTTTATCTTAAAGAGTGGGGTTTGTTCGGTCTTTCCCTAGCAGACACTAAAGAACTAGTCTTCTCCCTCCATTCTACCTTTTTATTTTCTTTTCATTTTTATTTATTTTATTTTATTTATTTTTATTTTATTTTCAAGATGCGCAATCAATATGTCTACAACCACTTCCTTTTAATGTGCTATAATATTTTACCGAGAGATGTGGTATTTGATATAAAGAGAAGATGCGATCAGGCGAGAAAAGAAATAAGACAAGAACTTAATGAGAAAAATTATGTAAAAGGCAAATCAAAATCAGATAAGAAGCGTCGAGCGCTTCATTTGGGCAAGTGTGTAAAATGTGGAAAACCGACTCATTACGGAAATTGCCTAAAGAACCAGACAGACTCTAATTACGAGTACGTAACCTTGTGCTGAGAAGGGCCTTTTAAATGTTCAAAGGAAAACCTCTTAAACCAACGAGGTTACACCTACGAAGAAATGGGGGCGAAATGGTACGACTATACTATGAGGCGAGTCAACGCGGTTTCACAATCTAATTCTTTTTCTCGCCAATTGTGTGTTTGTGCATTTTTGTGTGTTTGTGCATTTTTGTGTGTTTATGTTTTGGTGTGTTTTAGTTTGTTTTAGTTTGATGTGTGTTTTATTAAAAAAAAAAAAAGGTCTACCATTTAAAATTGATAAACCTTGAGTTTAACCTATTTTTATTGAAAACGATAATGTTAAGTGTAACAACTGAATTGTCGTTTTTCAAATTGCACGAAATTTATTGTTGGATTCATAATATATCTTTTAAAGAGTAAACCACAAAAACAAAAGAAAAATTATTTCTACTAAGAATATACTTTTTTTTATCAATAACCGTAAAAATATATAACTTATAAACTATGTCGTGGGTAATAATAGGTGTAACAACCGAGATTATCTCTACCTAGTTGATAGGAAACAAAGTTTTGAGTTTGAAAATTAGTTGGTTTGAAAGTATATATATATATATATATATATATATATATATATATATATATATATATATATATATATATATATATATATATATATATATATATATATATATATATATATATAATAGAGTGTATTTTAAAATCATTTAATTTTTATTTTTCATGTACTTGTTTTAAAATTTTAAAATATTAATTTTCTTTTAATTTTAAATATTTAAAAAAGAAAAATATAAAGTGTTTTGTTTTGTTTCTAAATCGTTTTCAAAAAATATTAAAACTTTAACTTTTAAAGCATTAAATTTTGTAAATTGAATTTAAAAATTTATAAACGGATAAAGACTAGGTATGACAACCGAAATTTCCGTTACAACAAATATAAATTTAAAAATGATATTTTGAAATTTAAGTACTTATAAAGTTAAAAAAAAAAAAAAGGGTCTAAGGCTTACGCGTATCGTGTAAGTAGCCACACGGAACGCGTATAATTAAATTCTATGCGAAACGCGTAATCCCACGCGGACCGCGTAATGTGCAAAACCAGATCACTTATCTGATCGAATTCAGCTTCTCCTCCACACTTTATTATTTTTTTTCTGTTGCTGTGGACGAGAGGAGTACCCAAAAACCACAAAATCACACCCAAAATTTAAATTAACACTCCCAATCTTCGCTGATTCTTCCATCTTTCAACATGCCGAGATTGGTAAGGGTCCTAAACACGTTTTTACCACTTATTCTTCAAATTTTTCATTATTTATTTTTATAGCTTTAATCCGAATTAATGCATGTTATTGTTGAATTTTGCTCGATTATTGCTATAACTATGTTGTTAGTGTGATGTTAAACCCGATTAGCATGAGAATTTGATGTTTAATTGATTATTTCAAAGTTAGGGTTTATACATATTGGGGAAAATTGAGGAATTGCGATTGAAATGTGTTATTTTGATTATAATTAGATGTTTTTAACTATTTTGATAGTAGTTAGAACCTTTGAACATGAGTTTGATTGTTTGGTTTTGTGATTTTTATTTTTGATAATTTTTGTTATTTACATGAATCAAGTATAAATTGTAACGATGCTAAGGATTATTTGGAAGCTGGAATATACGCAATGTGATTGGATTGAATTATATATGCTTAGTTCATTGAATGTTTCCCCTTTTGAATTAAACTTTGTTTATGAAACTTGATTGATTATATTGAAGTTTTTGGTTTATTTTTGTTTGTTTTAACTATTGTTGATATATTAGTTCCTGTGGTGTTGAAAACAAGCTTGTATGCTGAATATGAATTCTTTGCTAAAATTAACACACCCAATTGGGACGATTTTCTTGTTTTAAAATGTTATGCAGGGATTATTTAGAATGAGAGCTGTAAACCAACAGCAAAAAGAGGAACAAGTAACACCACAAATGGAACAACAACTCCAAACCTTACACCCGAACCTGAGATTCCCTAATGATTTACCTCAACGGGTGCAAAAGGTTAAGGACTTACTTTCTCTGATCCATAGAAACACCTCTCCGGTATATGTTGTGGACTGGGCTCCCTTAGGACACCCAGTCAACTTAGATACACAAATAAGGGAAATTTTAAACCAAAGTTTCACAAACGAATTTGGGTGAATTTGGTTTTTAATGATTTTGAGAGGTTGTTTAGTTTAAATAGTCCTGTATATAGAGAATGGTGCTTAGAATTCTATTCTACTGTTAGAATGAGCATACACCCAGAAACTATCGATGATACTAATTTTCTATAGTTTAGGCTGGGTGGGGTAGATAGAAGAATGTCCCCAAGCAACGTGACTAACGCGTTAGGGATTTACACCGCCGAGGAGATGTTAACTCCCGGTTTTAGGGAGTATATTTTTACTGGGGCTAGGTATACAGGTAATTATGATTCTGGGAGAGTTTGGCAATCTTTTACTAATAGAAATAGATATGAGGCCGGCCAAGAATCATACCTAAAGATCACTGATGTTCGGTTTAGAATAATTCATAAATTTATAGCGAGCACAATAAACCAAAGGTCATTTGGTAATACAGATAAAATTAATTATATTGACCTTTGGTATTTAGATGTGATCAGAGATAGGGATACTTTTGTTAGTATACCCTATGGAGTTGCCTACTTCTTGGCTCATGTAGGTAAAGGTGCTAGAGGGTCAAGTGACATGTCGGGAGGTCACTATATCACTTGTTTAGGAAACTGGTTCGGACTCGACCCGAGTGAATTAGAACCTCCAATCATACCGGTAGATCAAGCTATTAAAACTTTAGGATTGGATGTATATAAAACTGCAAAAGCTATACAAGTGAGGGGTGGGGTAATTAGTTTAAGACGACAAGAAGTTGTTGCTCCCTCTCCTATGGAGGAAGATGATGAACCTGAGCGAGATACTAGGAGAAGACGGAGACAGCCAGATCAGGCTAGTTAGTCTAATGTAGGTACTTCTGATTTCGATATGTTACAAAATTCGTTTAATTCATTGAGTTTAGATGTAAGGAACTCATATGAAACTTGGGGACAGAGATCAGAAAATCAGTACACTAGTTTGTCTCGGCAATTAGGGGACATTAGGAATACCCAACTAGCTCAGGGTAATATGTTAGAAAATATCTGATATGATCAAAGGGGCCAGGGAGCACAACTTGAGTGGGTACATCATCAGGCATATCTATACGCAGCTAACCCACAGCATTACGCACCCTCAGCCTGTCACGACCCGAAAAATTTCGACTAATTTTGAACCAAACTCTCGATACGATTTAATATCTTTGACAAGATAAGCAAAGTCTGTTAATCTGAGTCTCAAAATTTTTGAACTGTTTCATATATTCAATTGACCTTCGACTGTTCTCGACGATTCACGAACAACTATTTGTTAATAGATACATATATATATAATAATTTGAAATATTATTTGAAATAATATATGAGTTAATTATTGAAAATAAATATGTAAACTAATATGCGATATAATGAAAACTATTATTACAAATGTATATATATATGTATATAAATATATAAATACTACTTGTAAATATATAAAATAATATTAAATCTATTTGTTTAAAAATATATAATATATATTTATGTGATAAAACTTGTTCTTTAAAACTGATTATATTTAGAGAGAGAGTAAATGGAAAAATGAATGATTCGAGCTTAATTGGTAAACGTTGGTAACACTAGGTTGATGTTTTGTTAGTTTTAATATATATATAGTACATGTTTATGAAGGATTAAAATAAAAGTTGAACTGTAAATCGATTACGAAGATTTTAGATTTGTTAAAAGTATTTTTTACCTTTTTAAGTTTAAATATTTGTACTCCGTACACATAAGTTGGAACAGAAATTAAATAATTATCAAACCTTTTTTATCAGGTTTCAAACAGTTAATGAGTGAAATAATTAATTATATTTAATCTAAAAGATTGGGATATTTAAGAACGCCTTTATATGTTAACTGTTTAGCAATGGACGCACTATAATATCCCGTGTAATTGTGTCAATAATTAAACTCCAAAATTTAGGTTGCTAAGTGTTGGTACACGTTTAAGTTTCAATTGATTAAGGATATCAATTATTATTATTATTATATTATTATCCGTATTAGTTTACTGTTTCTCTCAATCAATTGAGTTTGGATATTTTCATTCAATAATCACGGATGAAATGTGCATTGAATTATTAAGTTTTTTTTTCAATGTTTGTTTCCTTTCTCAATCTTAACTGAATATATATATACATATACTCGACATTCACTTAAGGAAGAACACACACACTAAATTATTTGTTCCCATTTCTCCTTCTATTCGATCAACCTACAACCATAACCACCATATCTCTACTCGTTTTTCTTTTCTGTTTAAACAACCATCGATAAAGCATACACCATAACCACCACTACTACCATCGTAGCCACTTTAACTCATAACAAACCGCCACCATTTTTCTTGATGTTCTTCTTCACCATCAATCACCGGTTATCACCCATCAACCGCCATTTCTGTTTCACCTTCATCTCCTTTAAACCCGTCACCTTGTTTTTGTATCAACCACGACCACTATCATAAACCCAACAATTTCAATTACACCTTCTTCGATAAACATCACCACTCACCACCTATCACTACAACCTCACCATGTAAACCAACCATCATCACCACACTAAACGTCTGAACGATGATAATATTAATCAATGATGGAAAAAAGATGATGCTGTACTAAATGCTTCGGTTCCTGTTGAACCGAGACCACCACCATAAAACCACACCACTAAACTTTCATAAATTTTTCTTTCTTCTCGATGCTAAGTTGTTTGAACATCAACCATAATTATACCACGACTGCTGCTTCCTACTAACTATTTCCATTTCTTTTCGACCAACAACACCGTTAACAACCCACCAACATCATAACGATTATACCTACTGCCATTCGTTTGGATGCTACGCGAATTCACCTCAAACCAATACACCTCGCTACCATCACCTTTCATTATCACCTCTAAACATATCACCACTTTCTACAACTATTGCCGCATCTCAAACAAAACCGCCCTTTTGTTAACTGCTTTCTTTCATATTCATCGAAAATTCAATATGAGTTAAGTAACATGGACTAGGTCCAAGAAGAAGCCAAAAATATAATAAATAAATAAAGTTAAAGCATAAAAGAAGATGGAGTAGTTTGATAGTGCGGTCAAGGTGGGAAACAAAAGGATGTAGGTGTATTATTTTAATTTTACTACGGGACCCGTTTCTTAAAGAATGATTATGGTTAGTCATGCATATGAAAGGGCAGTAGGGCCGTGATTCTTATTTTTATTTTTGTTGTTATGATAATAAATTATTGATGATGAAATACGAATGAAACATGAATGATCAAGGTGTTGATTAACGATGACCATGAGATGATGTTGTATATTGGTAATTGGTAAAGTTCCAGGTTAAAGATCGAACCCATTCACGATACACATAAGAAACTTAAATGAACAATGATGGCTTAATGATGATGATTTTATGCTATATCATGTTTATGATATGATGCATGATGATCGTGAAGTAGGAAAGTAATAAGAACGGTGATGACGAACAGGAGATGGCTGCAATATTTTCTTTTCATCTTCGTTTCTGATATTACGTGATTTTTTTTTATGCTAAACGGGTTGTTTTGTTTTGGGTCAATTAAGTATCAAAGTGGGCTGTTAGATTTTAAACTTTGAAGTGGACTGCCGTAATCCAACTTTCTACTTGGGCCGTAATATCACTTCCTTGATTTGGGCCGTTACTTTAAAAGTGGGCTGCCTTGTCATACCAAAACCCACAAACATAACTTGCTGTGATAACAATATAAAGATGATTGTGATTTCATGTGGAGAAGATGATGATACGTACGATCATGAAATGATATAAAATAAAAGACGATAATAATTGGTTGTGATTAGTCACGGTTGTTTAATTTTAGAAGAAGAAAAAGAAAACAGACGAATAACGGGTTAAATGAACTTAAGGTGTAAACTATAACGGAGAAGGGAAAGCAGAGGAGTGGTTGAGTGCGTGTTGGGTTAGCGATAGGTCGCGGGTTTGAGCACGGGCAAAGGCGTTTAGTTATTTTAAGCTCGTTACTCTAAGGTTCGTGAATCCGAGGCCAACCTTACACTTGTTCAATGTCGTAATATGTATTTTTACTACAAAATACAATAGGTGAGTTTCATTTGCTCCCTTTTTATATATATTTTTGGGACTGAGAATACATGCGCTGCTTTTATAAATGTTTTACGAAATAGGCACAAGTATTAAAACTAATTCTACGTGGGTTTAAACCAGAAATATACCCTTAGCTTGGTAACATTAAACTACTTGTCTATGTACGGTGGGCGCGAATCCTAAAGATAGATCTATTGGGCCTGACAAACTCCATCCTGACTATGGGATGCTTTAGTACTTTGAGGTTATTTTAAACACACCTGATCTGGTGTACTTCAGAGGGTAAAACATGAACGTTAAGGCTTGTTACCGAGTGCCTACAACTTATAGAATACTTTTATACACTTGCGAGTGTACATATATTATAAACGAAAATCTTGTGGTCTATTAATATATTGAAATGATCGTTATGATAAACCTATGAACTCACCTACCTTTTGGTTGACAATTTTAAGCATGTTTATTCTCAGGTATGAAAGAAATCTTCCGCTGTGCATTTGCTCACTTTAAAGATATTACTTGGAGTCGTACATGGCATATTTAGGTCAGTACCTCGCAATGGGACCAGATATTGATGACTTCGTCCAGGTGGATTAGGACGGGTCTTGACATGTGGTATCAGAGCGGTGGTCTTAGCGAACCAGGTTGTGCATTAGTGTGTCTGACTGATAGTTGTTAGGATGCATTAGCGAGTCTGGACTTCGACCTTAGCTGCATATTATAAGTATTGTTTGTCATTCCTAGTGGAAAATTAACTGCTTATCATTCCTAAGTCTAGACTCGACTTCCTGCACTTATTTGATAGATAGTTTACAAATAAATTCATATCTTAGCATATCTGTTACTGTAAACTTTGCCTGACACATTTCCTTAATCTCCTCCATAATCTACGGGATCTTCTGTATTATACATAGGTATTCTATATAATTAGAATATCATCCGATATCCGAAAATCATTTCATATCGAAAAATCCCTTATTCAATCGTACGCAATGGAACTCACCATTAGATCAAGTCCCTCGAATTCCGATAGGGAGTCCCACTCCAGCCCCAGAAGCAGCGTCACTAGAATGAATCAATCAATCAGCCATCCTCAATTTATCTGATGGGTTCGTAGTCGACTTAACCAATGGAGACGAGAAGAAGGCGATCCCTTCCACCAACCGAATTCACCTTTTGGCGAAGAACCTGAATCACTTACCGGCGAACCTGTTCGAAACACCATTTTCACTCTTGTTGCCCGAATATCTCGTCACGATTATCTTCTATCTAAAATTCTAAACCTTATTCATTCGCTCGTTCTAACCGACAATCATCCCGGAATAATAGAATAAGTCAACGAACTTCGCGCTCGAGTAATCAATTAGGAGAATATGGTGCAAAATTTACCAGCTTCAACATTATCACCGGCACCAACAGCACCACCAACAACCCAAGTTTCAACATCACATGTCTCAACATCTCATTCTGTACCTCGAGCATAATCATCGTTCTACGTGTCGTTCTATCTACTTTATCTTCATCCTACATATCGTTTTACATCGATTATCTTCGCTCAACATGGCGATTATGTAATTTCTAAAGTTTTAGAGATTATGTAATCTAGTACTAACGGTAAATCAAATGAGATTAATATCATATTAACTCATTAAATCCATGATTACATCTGAAGAAAATATATATGCAAGTATATTTTCATAAAGATTGTAATTAAAAATTCGTTTGTACAAACTGTTAATGGTGAAAATATTTTAACGGGTAGGTAATACCCGAGGAATATTTAGATTTCACATTAATAAGTTGCACTGTACATTCTTCGACTCTGATTCAACAGTCAGTCATTATTCTACTTATATCCATAGATATACGTATCCGTTCATCACAGAATCCATTTTCGTTCAATTTCATATTTGGATTTTGACCTATCAGAATCCAACAAGTGGCATAATGAAGAAAACATCGGACAAAGTAAAATTTGTTAGAAACAAACGAACTAACTAATTGAAATATTGTTAAGAATCCACGCTAACTATTCCTAGCTAATTGTTCCTAGCTAACTGGTTACATTTTATTTATCGCAATTTAATTATCGCAATTTACATTCTCGCAATTTACATTCTCGCAATTTTATTTATTGTCATTTAATTTCTGTATTTATTTTACGCACTTTAAATAACGGGACACGTATACAAGGTTTCGACATATCATATTGACCCATCTATATATTTATCTTGGAACAACCATAGACACTCTATATGCAAATGACGGAGTTAGCTATACAGGGTTGAGGTTGATTTCAAAATATATATATAGTTTGAGTTGTGATCAATACTGAGGCCGGTACACGGGTCACGATACGTATTAATTAATCGAATATTATATATTAGATTATATATGAAGTTATTGGACTGTTGGACAATTGGACTATTGGACTGCTAACTTTAGACAATTAAAATGAATTAAAATATTGATTATAACATATGAAACTAAACAATTCTTCAAGTTTGCCACTTGATTTCACTCTAAACCTCAATTGTATCTTGATAATTCCAATATGCGTTCAAACCGTTCATGATTCTTGAAAACACCTCAATCGAGAGGATGAACCAACCACACTTCATCTACGAAAGGAAAAGATTGATGCATATAGTTATACACCTGAAAATACTCAGAACCGGGTAAACATTTAACACGTAGCTGTGTTAATTCCTTTAGTGTTATTATTACCCAAAATAACTTTGCAGTTTTTTTTTTCTTTTCAAAATAGCCAATTTTGTCACAGCTCCATCAAGACAACTTCAACTTTTCATTCGAAACAACCTTATTATAATATTGATATATATGCGTGCTCTTTTATTGTTACAGGGGAACCTTTTATATTCCACTATATTACCATCAACGTTTAATCATCTAAAAACACAATTCTCCTAAAACCACCTCGGTTTGATAACCGATGACCCAGATTCGTTAACTTTGAAAATGCTGATGAAGCAGCATGGTGTGGATGGTCTTAATGGCCAAAAGTTGATGATAAAGAAGGAAGTGTCAGGAACACTCGATAGAAAATTTGGTACTGAAAATCGGATTGAGCACACCATGAAGGAGTCTGTAGACAAATCACCAGGATTAAACATGTACTTAACGAATGCAGACGATTCAGTATCTGACAAAATCTCTAGCTCCTTAATTAGTCAAAATCCTTGCGGACGATATTCTTCATCATCTTCTGATCTTAAATATTTTAAATTCTAAGATATCATCGAATCTTTAGTTATAAATACCTAAGATATTTCTGAAGATACCTTCATAAATATCTTTATTCAAAATTATCTATCTCTTCGTGCTATCTGTGTTACGTCATAAAGGAAACTATTTTAGTTTCTAAATTTCTTTAAAATTCGAGTTTGAATTATGAATGATTTCCTAGAGAAGTGTTGGGAATTGAAGCATGAGTTAGTATAATATAATGACGTCAGGCCAACGTGGTTATATTAAAGTAAGTCATGCTAAATTTCTAATGTAACGTGATGATGATCACAGACCTTATCCTCATCATGTACCATGCTACAAGACTCTTTCATTCTACTTAAGCTCTAAGCATATCACGGAAATATTTCCTTGATATTTCTGTTCTTCTGTAATTCCAACAGTTTGCTAATAAATAGTGCTATCTCTTTTTTTTCTGATTAGAAGATCTCCTTAAATTCCTTGAATTCCGAAAATCCACCATGATTACGTCAAAAGTTAAGATGAAACTTTTAACTCTTTTGTGATAGCTTCACTCGTACGCTTCACATGATCGAATCATTTTATCTATATTAATCAATAATGATAAAACTCTAATTATCAACTCATATTCGTCATAAAAACATTTTTATTGTTAGCCATGACGACCTCAATCAAATTTCGGGACGAAATTTCTTTAACGGGTAGGTACTGTCACGACCCGAAAAATTTCGACTAATTTTGAACCAAACTCTCGATACGATTTAATATCTTTGACAAGATAAGCAAAGTCTGTTAATCTGAGTCTCAAAATTTTTGAACTGTTTCATATATTCAATTGACCTTCGACTGTTCTCGACGATTCACGAACAACTATTTGTAAATAGATACATATATATATATAATAATTTGAAATATTATTTGAAATAATATATGAGTTAATTGTTGAAAATAAATATGTAAACTAATATGCGATATAATGAAAACTATTATTACAAATATATATATATATATATGTATATAAATATATAAATACTACTTGTAAATATATAAAATAATATTAAATCTATTTGTTTAAAAATATATAATATATATTTATGTGATAAAACTTGTTCTTTAAAACTGATTATATTTAGAGAGAGAGTAAATGGAAAAATGAATGATTCGAGCTTAATTGGTAAACGTCGGTAACACTAGGTTGATGTTTTGTTAGTTTTAATATATATATAGTACATGTTTGTGAAGGATTAAAATAAAATTTGAACTGTAAATCGATTACGAAGATTTTAGATTTGTTAAAAGTATTTTTTACCTTTTTAAGTTTAAATATTTGTACTCCGTACACATAAGTTAGAACAGAAAATAAATAATTATCAAACCTTTTTTATCAGGTTTCAAACAGTTAATGAGTGAAATAATTAATTATATTTAATCTAAAAGATTGGGATATTTAAGAACGCCTTTATATGTTAACTGTTTAGCAATGGACGCACTATAATATCCCATGTAATTGTGTCAATAATTAAACTCCAAAATTTAGGCTGCTAAGTGTTGGTACACGTTTAAGTTTCAATTGATTAAGGATATCAATTATTATTATTATTATATTATTATCCGTATTAGTTTACTGTTTCTCTCAATCAATTGAGTTTAGATATTTTCATTCAATAATCACGGATGAAATGTGCATTGAATTATTAAGTTTTTTTTTTCAATGTTTGTTTCCTTTCTCAATCTTAACTGAATATATATATACATATACTCGACATTCACTTAAGGAAGAACACACACACTAAATTATTTGTTCCTATTTCTCCTTCTATCCGATCAACCTACAACCATAACCACCATATCTCTACTCGTTTTTCTTTTCTGTTTAAACAACCATCGACAAAGCATACACCATAACCACCACTACTACCATCGTAGCCACTTTAACTCATAACAAACCGCCACCATTTTTCTTGATGTTCTTCTTCACCATCAATCACCGGTTATCACCCATCAACCGCCATTTCTGTTTCACCTTCATCTCCTTTAAACCCGTCACCTTGTTTTTGTATCAACCACGACCACTATCGTAAACCCAACAATTTCAATTACTCCTTCTTCGATAAACATCACCACTCACCACCTATCACTACAACCTCACCATGTAAACCAACCATCATCACCACACTAAACGTCTGAACGATGATAATATTAATCAATGATGGAAAAAGATGATGATGTACTAAATGCTTCGGTTCCTGTTGAACCGAGACCACCACCATAAAACCACACCACTAAACTTTCATAAATTTTTCTTTCTTCTCGATGCTAAGTTGTTCGAACATCAACCATAATTATACCACGACTGCTGCTTCCTACTAACTATTTCCATTTCTTTTCGACCAACAACACCGTTAACAACCCACCAACATCATAATGATTATACCTACTGCCATTCGTTTGGATGCTACGCGAATTCACCTCAAACCAATACACCTCGCTACCATCACCTTTCATTATCACCTCTAAACAAATCACCACTTTCTACAACTATTGCTGCATCTCAAACAAAACCGCCCTTTTGTTGACTGCTTTCTTTCATATTCATCGAAAATTCAAAATGAGTTAAGTAACATGGACTAGGTCCAAGAAGAAGCCAAAAATATAATAAATAAATAAAGTTAAAGCATAAAAGAAGATGGAGTAGTTTGATAGTGCGGTCAAGGTGGGAAGCAAAAGGATGTACGTGTATTATTTTAATTTTACTACGGGACCCATTTCTTAAAGAATGATTATGGTTAGTCATGCATATGAAAGGGCAGTAGGGCCGTGATTCTTATTTTTATTTTTGTTGTTATGATAATAAATTATTGATGATGAAATACGAATGAAACATGAATGATCGAGGTGTTGATTAACGATGACCATGAGATGATGTTGTATATTGGTAATTGGTAAAGTTCCGGGTTAAAGATCGAACCCATTCACGATACACATAAGAAACTTAAATGAACAATGATGGCTTAATGATGATGATCTTATGCTATATCATGTTTATGATATGATGCATGATGATCGTGAAGTAGGAAAGTAATAAGAACGGTGATGACGAACAGGAGATGGCTGCAATATTTTCTTTTCATCTTCGTTTATGATATTACGTGATTTTTTTTATGCTAAACGGGTTGTTTTGTTTTGGGTCAATTAAGTATCAAAGTGGGCTGTTGGATTTTAAACTTTGAAGTGGACTGCCGTAATCCAACTTTCTACTTGGGCCGTAATATCACTTCCTTGATTTGGGCCGTTACTTTAAAAGTGGGCTGCCTTGTCATACCAAAACCCACAAACATAACTTGCTGTGATAACAATATAAAGATGATTGTGATTTCATGTGGAGAAGATGATGATACGTACGATCATGAAATGATATAAAATAAAAGACGATAATAATTGGTTGTGATTAGTCACGGTTGTTTAATTTTAGAAGAAGAAAAAGAAAACAGACGAATAACGGGTTAAATGAACTTAAGGTGTAAACTATAACGGAGAAGGGAAAGCAGAGGAGTGGTTGAGTGCGTGTTGGGTTAGCGATAGGCCGCGGGTTTGAGCACGGGCAAAGGCGTTTAGTTATTTTAAGCTCGTTACTCTAAGGTTCGTGAATCCGGGGCCAACCTTACACTTGTTCAATGTCGTAATATGTATTTTTACTACAAAATACAATAGGTGAGTTTCATTTGCTTCCCTTTTATATATATTTTTGGGACTGAGAATACATGCACTGCTTTTATAAATGTTTAACGGAATATGCACAAGTATTAAAACTAATTCTACGTGGGTTTAAGCCAGAAATATACCCTTAGCTTGGTAACATTAAACTACTTGTCTATGTACGGTGGGCGCGAATCCTAAAGATAGATCTATTGGGCCTGACAAACCCCATCCTGACTATGGGATGCTTTATTACTTCGAGGTTATTTTAAACACACCTGATCTGGTGTACTTCAGAGGGTAAAACATGAACGTTAAAGCTTGTTACCGAGTGCCTACAACTTATAGAATACTTTTATACACTTGCGAGTGTACATATATTATAAACGAAAATCTTGTGGTCTATTAATATATTGAAATGATCGTTATGATAAACCTATGAACTCACCAACCTTTTGGTTGACACTTTTAAGCATGTTTATTCTCATGTATGAAAGAAATCTTCCGATGTGCATTTGCTCACTTTAAAGATATTACTTGGAGTCGTACATGGCATATTTAGGTCAGTATCTCGCAATGGGACCAGATGTTGATGACTTCGTCCAGGTGGATTAGGACGGGTCTTGACACAGCCTTTCCTTCATACACCCCTTGGCAAGCACCCGGTGATCCTCTACCTCCACCTTATGATCTCAACGCCGCTCTAGCTGCAAGTTAGGATGCTTATCGGTGTTTTTACGAGATACAACGCCAAAATGAACAGCGGCAGCAACAACAACAGGAACAGGAAGATCAAGGAGGCCCTGTATGGCCATTTTTCTAGTTTTTAGTTTTATTTTTTTATATTGTTTGTAAAAAATGATTTTTATGATGTGTTTTAAGTATTTACTTTTACTTTTATATATTTTATATATACAAAAACTTTTAGTGTGGGGTAAAATTTTTGTACTACTAAAGTACAACCCCATCTCATGTGTGAATAACATATTTGTTGACAGGTACTTACGATGATGAGATTCGACATAACGAAACACGAAAGTATTATTGTGATATGAGGATTGGATATGTTCATACAATAAGCATTTTACAATGTCCAATTACTTAACAAAGAAAGTTCCATATACTTTACACTTTTTGTCCTCTCAAATTTATACATTTAATCTGATTTTATGTAATGAGGGCATTACATAATCTTAAGTGTGGGGTGGGAATATATAAATTCTCGAGAACTTATAACTTGGTGGTTTTTATGAAAAATTTTGAAAATTTTTAAACAAATATATCTAGTCAATTTTTAAGGTAATTACGAGCAATTAAAGATTAGGTGTCAAAAACCGAAATTATTGTCTCCATACATTAAAAATACATAAGATTATTTGATTAAAACCTTTAAAAGAAAACCAAGTATAACAGAATTTATAAACCCACATTTTAGGAACCATTTATCACATGTTTCTATGAAGTTTATTGCAGATATTATTGCTTTGGAATGTATAAACCTGAATATCACATTAAGGTAGTAAAGTCTTTCAAAATGATACACTTGCTAACTTATGTTAGAAGATGTAGTCCAGAACAGCTGTAGGTTGATGAAAAATCTTGAAAAGTCATCTCTATCATCGGCTGGAAATCCACCTCACCTCAGCATCAAACAGGGTTTCTGGTGGTCAGACTTATCCTAACCATGAGATGGATATGTCTCGTACAATGGGGGCACATTGCAAATTAGCTTTTAAGACTAATGAATCTAATCCCCAGATGGATGATCTCCGTAAAGATTAACCGCATCTATGTTTGACCGCGGTCAACATACATATGCCATAACAAATTGAAGTGTGCAAACTCATGGTTCACCGATGATATTTGGACACGATATAAGTTTCTTCTAAAACTTATGCTATTTTATGAATTATATTGTGTAAAACCATTTTTAGGACATTCGGTTTCAAGTTCCATGATACTTCAATCATGGGGGCGGATAGCTTGCTAATCGTCGACTGAGACTACGGTCTTTAGTTACCCTCAACCGGAATTTGAGGTTAAAACCGGAAAACGTGTCTAGTATAAAAACTAGCATGCCAATTTATAAAATCATAAAACGTTTTCACAAGGTCCAATTTTCCCTAAGGATCCAAATTTTTAAACCTTAATCACGAGTTTCAACTTTGTTTCTGTTGTCAGAATTTCATTTCGTGTGGTGTGCGTGTGATCCAATAAATATTGTGTAGTGTTTCCAACTTATTCCATATAGCGTGTGTTTTCATTTCTTGTGGCGTGTGTTGTGTGATTTAATTTTCGACATGGAAAAATATGTAATGTTCCGATTCTATTTAGAAGATGTAATTGCTTGAGGACAAGCAACATTCAAGTGTGGGGTATTTTGATATTGCTTTAAACATTCATATATTTCGCCGCAATATCATTTATATTTCATCGACTTTTATCGAAACGAAGACATTCAAATGCATAATTCAGAGAAAAATGGCAAAAGTAAACGCGAGCTTGAAGTTTGAAGAAATGATAATAAACGACGGGTTTTAACCAAATATATATCGAGATAACGTTTATCCGAATGAAAGTCCAAGATGATCGAAGAAAAAGAGTTCAAATGAAAGTTCCAAGTCAATATGCGTCAACACGGGGTCAATAAAGAACAAAAATAGAAACAAAAATAAAAAAAAAAGACGTTTACTCTTACGTGGATTGCGTACAGAAGTACGCGGAACGCGTAATGTTCTTGTTCTTACGAGGATCGCGTATACATCCACGTGGAACGTGTAATGTCGAGACCAGAATCCAGATTCAAGTTCACATGGGACGGTTGCTTTTGGGTTTAATATTACAACTTTACACTTTGCAGAATTAAAAGAGGAATATTATAGTTCAACGATTGGCCACCTACCACTTCTCAATGATATACATACGGAGTACTGTTACACAATATAGAGAGGGTTCCAAGAGTCAGTGCAAAAGAATTATCACAACAACACATTTTTACATATACATGCACAGAGAAATATAGTGCAGAGAGAGGAGGGAAGCATCACAAAATTATTAGTCTTTTTATTTTCAAGTACTCGTATTATTTTCAGTTTCAAGTTCAATATTTAGGATAGTTTCAATATTAAGGGTGTATTGTTTTTGATTAAGGGTATTATTGTGCGAGTGCAAGGGTATTGTTATTGTAATTTTTCTACCGTTTGAAGTTAATGAAAGTGGAGATTTTCGTAAGTTTATCCCATTAAAATTATCGTTATCAATTTTTATCGTTATTATTATGTTTGTATATTTATATTTTTATGTTTACCCTAGTATAATGAGTAGCTAAATTTCCCTAGTGTTTGCTTAGATGTAGAGCCTCTAGTGAAATGGATTGTTATCATTTGTAAAAAAAAATTAAAATGAACTTAAGTATTTTTAACATTGTGCCGAATTAAAAGAACCATTATTATGTACTTAGATATTTAACCCTTGTCACTTAATTTATTAGATTCAAATAATGAAAGTTATTTTTATTTATATAAATTAAGCTTCAACATTAAAAATGATTTAGACGAACTTATGAATAATTTATTAACACTAAATTAGAAATAAAGTTTGGTGGTTTGGGTAATATCACTAGCTATATAAAAGTGAAATTGTAAAAAGGGAAACCGTTATGATTTGGGTTTTGGCGAAAGTCAAAACTGGGTTAGGTCTCAATTTAAATACTTGGGGAATAGTAACTATCCAAATAAGATCAAATGAAAATTAGACTTAATTTAGCTAGTTGAAACTTTATTTATTCGAAAGAAAAATATAAGGTTTTATACTAAACATTTTAATAGAGCTTAAACTTAAAACAATCCATGGATCTAGAGGTGACATATTTAAGTAAACACTCCCATTTATATATTGCAATTTATTATTATTATTATTATTATTATTTATTTACGTATTATTATACAGATTAAATAAAAATAGAAACTCAAATATACTTCAGTTTAAACGTACTGTTTTGTCACATTGAATATAACCTACGCGTACCGTGTACACTTTCACACGAACCTCGTAACTTCAAAAATATACGCGGAACACGTATATACGTACGCGAAACGCGTACGTGTAACACCAGTACTGTTACGAATTTATTTAAATTTCAAGGTTTTAATTAAAATCTTTATTATTAATTTTAAGTGTTTAATTTATAATTAGTAAAATTATTATAATTCCCTTTAATTCATCTTTAATTTAATTAAAACTTATTATTTATTTAATTTAAGTAAATTTGTATTTTATTTTATTGGTTAAAACAAATTCCAAATCAATTAGTTTTATTACAAGTTATTGTTTTATGAATTACCATTTAGAAATAAAAATTGTTTTAATCAAAAATAGTATAGTTTCAATTAAGTTCACTTTTAAGTTAATAATTATAAATCATGTAATCGTGTAATTTTTAAAGTAGTTTAATTAATTTAAGATTTAGTTATATTTTAGTATTATTTTGCTAAATATAAATTCCTAATCTAAAACCCCCTTTAAATCAGTTTAACTTCAAAGACTATTAAAAACCATTAAAACACTCCATCTCCCCGTGGAACGAATCGGATTTACCTATAAAACTAAACTACGCGGATAGGACTAGTTGCCTATATATGTGTGAAATCAACCCGAATTCATTAAAACACCACATATACAATAAAACAATTCGTGTAACAAAATAACTCAAATCCGTTCATAAATAAAGGTATAGTTTCAACAAATCAGTTGATTAATAGTAATGTAGATCTGCAACTTGTTAGTTGTAACGACCCGGAATTTTTCCGATCATTCTATACTTATGAGATTAATATTTACATAAATTAAACCTTACCAACATGATAAGCAATCCAAACTGTTGAGACTTATATTTTTGAAAAGAGTTTTACACAACGTTTGACCGTCCAATTTGACCGATGATATCACGAACTATATAACACACGATAATTATACGATTATGTATATGTACATATCTATACATATTTAACATAATTTAAGGATGGTTTAACATTTCATTGTGAACTAACAACAATGAGTTATAAGTATACTTTGAGACCACTAACTTAAGTTTTCAAAACGATAACTATATGTAACGTTCTTTGACATATATACTTACAATCTATAATATGTTGTGATTTATGTCACCAATATGATTTAAGTGTAATGGGATTAATTTGTAACCAAAATAATCTTGATAAATATCGAACAAGTTTGGGGAAGTGTGGAGTGCACACTTGTTTGAACTTATCTTGATTATGACGGGGGTTCGGGGGCAGCGCCCCCGATAAGCGGGGTCCAAGGGGTGGCAACCCCTGGCGGGGTCTAAGGGGCAGAGCCCCCGGCTGGGGTCGAGCTGCCAGGTCAGCTTGGAAATTTTTTTTTTTTGGGCTAACATTGCTTTATTAAAAATGTCTTAAAATTTTATTTTTGGCCCGGTTGGACCCAAAATAAAAGCCCGATTTTGAGCTTCTTTTACCGTATCATACCCATCATCCATACGTATTTACTATTGGTAAATACACATCAAATCAATATCCTTATCAGCTTTAGATCTGCCCTAGATAAGAGGGAATCTTATTTGTAAGCTAGCATACATTATTACTCAAAAATTCAACACAATAATTTGTCATTGTTCCCTCAACAACCAGACTGTCCTATAAGTATCACCATCACCTTGGTTTTTCATTTCATTCTTACAACCATCTTTCTCTAACCAAAAAAAAACACACTCTTAGGAACTCTAAGTGTTCTTCACAATCTCAGCAAATACTCATGAAGAACTAGCTTCATGAACAACCTATAATCATCATAAGAAAGTTTGATCAAGATTATTTTCTATCTTTTCCAGTAGCTTTATTCAAGTAACTTGAGGTAGTAACCTTATTCATAAACTTATTCGATTCATATTTATATAGCTATCTTATTTTGTGTTATAAAATTTTTAACAACGAGAACATAGTTTGAATGATTTCAAACCTGTTCGCAAACTAAATAGATCCTTCTAATTTGATTTTTAAAACACTTCAAAACCTGTAATATATCATATTATGACAAAATCGGATTAATCATATCTCGGCTAATTAACATAATATTTAAAATATATTTACTTATGATTTGATTTTATATATTCCAGGACCACCCGTAAACAACACGAGAAGATTAATCATAAGACCTCATGATTGTACGCAACACGTCATCTGACAACACGGTACTTTATGTACGCAACACGTCATTTGACAACATGGTACCATGGGTCGAGATTAATTCTGATCAATACGAATACAATGGGTCTTTATTTATTTTATTGAGCAACTAATTATGGACCATTAACAACAGACTGCTAACTACGGACTAAGAAAATATTAAAAGTATTATAAGTATATATATATATATATATATATATATATATATATATATATATATATATATATATATATATATATATGTAACGATTACTTGAAAATAAAATATATTGATATATTATATATATGGTTAGGTTCGTGATATCTATCGGAGACCAAGTCGAGTTAAATACCTTCAAGGAAAAGGTGAGTATATAGTCCCACTTTTAAACTCTAAATATTTCGGGATGAGAATACATGCATTTTATGATTTACGTTATGGACACAAGTGATTAAAAATATATATTCTACGTTGAGTTGTACCACTGGCATACTTCCCTGTAACTTGGTAACTATTATTTACATGAGGTATTGTAAACGCGAATCCTGTTGATAGATCTATCGGGCCTGAAAACCCCAATCGGAATGGACGACCAGTATTCAACGGTTGCACAGTACTTCGTTTCGGTAACTACACTTGGTACGGTGTAGTAAGATTTCATAATAAAGGGAATATGCGACGTTGATTAAATGTTAAGTATGGTTATCAAGTGCTCAACAACTTAGAATATTTTTATTAAAACGTTTATATATGAAATCTTGTGGTCTATATTTATAACGCTGCCGGCATTAAACCTATATCTCACCAACTTTATGTTGACGTTTTAAGCATGTTTATTCTCAGGTGATAACTACAAGCTTCCGCTGCAACATGTTGAATTTAAGCAAGATCTTGAGTATGCATATTTGTGTCAAAAATAAAACTGCATATCGGAGGATTTGTAATGTAAAATATGTTGGAGGTCGTATTGTTATTATCACATGTAAAGTTTGTAAGTCTAACATTATCGCTAAACGATAATCATTATTAAGTTGTTTAAACCTTGTATTTGTAATAAAAGCTATGGTTTGTATTGTAAAAACGAATGCAGTTTTTGAAAAATGTCGCATATAGAGGTCAATACCTCGCGATGAAATCATATGTTATTGTATTCGTCCTTATGGTTAAGGTCGGGTTATGACATGTGGTATCAGAGCCTTGGTCTTAGAGAACCAGATAATTTGCATTAGTGTGTCTTATCGAGTTTGTTAGGATGCATTAGTGAGTCTGGACTTTGACCGTGTTTGATTTCGAAAACTATTTCTTATCCTTGTTGGTTAAAAATTAATATGTAAATATTATGTAGTATTAACGTGCTAGTTGTTATGTGATAGATGTCTGGCTTAGAACTTATTATCACATTCAGCGACTCCGAACCAGACTCTTCAGATGGTGTTCCAGTCATTAATCTATCCGATGATGAAAACGACACCTTTGGGGAAGACTCACAAGTTCCGGATGAATCAATTGAAGAGGAACCGGAAAGTGATCCCGAGGAGGAAGAAATACAGGAAATTACGAAAGACAAGTTCGAACGAGGAAAGAAACGAAAGGCTACTGAAATGGAAAATCTAAATCCCGAGTCTAGAGAGGATGTTGTGGAACCAACTCCACCAGATACTTCCACACCTATTCTCGCTATTCCTATTAGTTCTATCCCGACATCCAGTTCTTCGGTTCCTCAGCCAAAACGCAGGGAGACAACCAGGATAACCTTTAAGCGATTTCTTTGAACACAAACGCTTTGGGTTAAATGATGCGCTGTTGTTTTAAACCATGGGATTATATAATGTTTTGTATAATATTACTAGTGTGGTTTGCTTAATGTTTGATGTAAGATAAGCATATGTAAAATAGTGAAGTGTGAAATGCAATAATTTTCCATGGTTAAGTATTATTTGGGTGGTAGTAATTGATTTTCGTACTAAGCTATTAAGTATGAACTTTAACGGGTAGGTACTACCCTAGATATAATTATAAAACGCTAATAAGAAGAAAAGGCTTTTATAATAATAACTGGTTCATATTATTAATAAGCTACGATGTACTGTAAATACATACTACATTTATAATATTCCATGTGAATAATTATTTTTTCATTCTTATTGAAGATTATGGCGCGATTGAACCGAATGACGGAACAAGAAATCCAGGAACTCATCAATCAGCGAGTGAACGACAGAATGTTATGGGTCGAGGCTGCAAGAGGTGCTGCAGTTAACCCAAATCCTCGTGTGGGGTGCACTTACAAAACTTTTCAAGGTTGCAAGCCCTCATCATTCAGTGGAACAGAAGGACCGGTCGGTTTAACCCGGTGGATCGAAAAGATTGAATCTGTGTTTAAAATCAGTGGTTGTATTGAGAAGGACATGACCAAGTATGCATCGTGCACTCTACAAGATAGTGCACTCACGTGGTGGAAAAACTATGTGAAGGCCGTAGGAGGAGATGTAGCTTATGATACTCCTTGGGAAGAATTCAAAACAATGCTAATCAACGAATATTGTCCAAGGAACGAGGTTAGGAAGTTGGAAGCTGAATTACGAAGCCTGAAAGCTGTTGGTACTGAACTCACCAACTACAATCAGCGATTCATGGAATTAGCTTTGCTATGTCCCGAATTGGTACCAACCAAAGAACGGAAGATTGAACTGTACAAAGACGGTTTGCCTAAAAAGGTCAAGGCAAATGTTACAGCATCCAAACCCAAGACTATTCATGAAGCTATCACCATGGCGAACGAATTGATGGACCAGATTATTCTGGATAAGAACACCGATGTCAAGACATCGGGAAACAAAAGAAAGTGGGATGGTAATCATCAACAATCCAACAAGAAACAAGAAACCACGCAAGGTGCGGGTAGCGGTTCAAACTCAGGTTACAAAGGACGAAATCCTTTATGTAACAGATGCCACAAACATCACTCTGGTTATTGTAATGTGGTGTGCAACAATTGTAATCGAAAAGGTCATCTTGCTGAAGATTGTAGGGTTCCTGCTACAAATATAAACGGTACCAAGACTCCTGCCACCAATGCAAATAGAACTGCCTTGGCCACTGTTACTTGTTATGGGTGTGGGAAACAGGGTCATTATAAGAGCCAGTGTCCGAATCCAGAGAAGAATAATGGATCTGTACGTGGAAGAGCATTTGTTATTAATGCTAGAGAGGCGTGTGAAGACCCGGAGCTTGTTACGGGTACGTTTACCATTAATAACTTATCCGCATCTATTATATTTGATACTGGTGCCGATAGAAGTTACGTGAGTAGAGAATTTTACGCTAAATTGAATTATTCATCATTACCTCTAGATGCTAAGTACATGATTGAGTTAGCTAATGGTAAACTAATTAAAGCCGATAAAATTTGCCGTGATTGTAAAATAAATTTAGCCGGAGAAACATTTAAGATTGATTTGATACCCGTAGAATTAGGAAGTTTTGATGTAATAGTCGGCATGGACTGGATGTCCAAAATAGGAGCTGAAGTTGTGTGCGCCAAGAAGGCAATTCGCATTCCTCGTAAGGATAAAACGCCAGTAATGATTTATGGAGAGAAGGGTAACTCAAAGCTAAAACTCATTAGTTATTTGAAAGCTCAAAAGTGCTTGAAGAAAGGGTGCTATGCTATCTTAGCATATGTTAATAAAGTCGAAACGAAGGAAAAAGTGAAGAGCATCAACGACGTGCCTGTGGCAAGAGATTTTCCTGAAGTATTTCCGGAAGAGTTAACAGGATTACCTCCATTTAGATCTGTAGAATTTCAAATAGATCTAGTACCGGGAGCTGAACCAGTGGCTCGTGCTCCATATAGACTTGCACCATCTGAGATGATAGAGTTACAAAGCCAGTTACAAGAATTACTGGACCATGGTTTCATTCGACCGAGCACTTCACCGTGGGGAGCTCCGATTTTATTCGTCAAGAAGAAAGACGGATCTTTCCGAATGTGTATAGATTATCGTGAATTAAATAAGTTAACTATCAAGAATCGGTATCCACTACCGAGAATTGATGACTTATTTGATCAATTGCAAGGATCATATGTTTACTCGAAAATCGACCTAAGGTCGGGCTATCATCAACTACGCGTCAAAGAAGAAGATATTCCGAAAACTGCTTTTCGGACACGCTACGGTCATTATGAATTTTTGGTCATGCCGTTTGGATTAACGAATGCGCCAGCTGTATTCATGGACCTCATGAATCGAGTTTGTAGTCCGTATTTAGATAAGTTTGTTATCGTTTTCATTGACGATATTCTTATCTATTCCAAGAGTGAGCAAGAGCATGAGCAGCATTTAAGATTGGTATTAGAATTGTTAAGAAAAGAACAATTATACGCCAAATTTTCTAAGTGTGCATTTTGGTTAAAAGAAGTGCAATTTCTTGGCCATGTTGTTAGTAGCAAAGGAATTCAGGTTGACCCAGCTAAAATTGAGGCCATTGAAAAATGGGAGACTCCTAAGACACCAACGCAGATACGCCAATTTTTGGGTTTAGCTGGTTATTATAGAAGGTTTATTCAAGATTTTTCCCGAATAGCTAAACCATTAACAGCGTTAACACAAAAAGGGAAGAAGTACGAATGGACTTCCGAGCAGGAGAGTGCATTTCAATTACTGAAGAAGAAGTTGACTACAACACCTATTTTATCGTTACCTGAAGGGAACGATGATTTTGAGATATATTGTGACGCTTCACGACAAGGTTTTGGTTGCGTCCTTATGCAACGGAAGAAAGTTATAGCATACGCATCCCGACAATTGAAGATTCATGAGCGGAATTATACGACGCATGATTTAGAACTGGGAGCAGTAGTGTTTGCATTGAAGATATGGAGACACTACTTATATGGGGTTAAATGCACTGTGTTTACCGATCATAAAAGCCTTCAACATATCTTCGATCAGAAAAAGCTGAACATGAGGCAACGTAGGTGGGTCGAGCTGATAAACGACTATGATTGTGAGATTCGCTATCATCCTGGGAAAGCGAATGTAGTGGCCGACGCTCTAGGCAGAAAGGAACGGGAACCAATTCGAGTACGAGTAATGAACATAAAAATTCGCATGAATCTCAACTCACAAATCAAAGAGGCTCAACGAGAAGCTCTTACTAAAGAAAACATAGGAAATGAAATAATGAAGAAGTATGGGAAACAACTCGTTATACGGGAAGATGGAATTCGATATTTTGCAAACCGTATTTGGGTACCAAAGTTGGGTGGATTAAGGAAGTTGATATTGAATGAGGCACATAAGACAAGATACTCGATACATCCTGGAGTTGGAAAGATGCATCAAGATCTTAAGACGCATTATTGGTGGCCTAATTTGAAGACAGACGTTGCAACATATGTTGGGGAATGTTTAACTTGTTCCAAAGTCAAAGCAGAACACCATAAGCCGTCAGGATTACTTCAACAACCAGAAATCCCAGAATGGAAATGGGACGGTATTACCATGGATTTCATCACAAAATTACCTAAGACTGCCTGGGGTTATGACACCATTTGGGTAATAGTTGATCGTCTCACCAAATCTGCACATTTCTTGCCTATAAAGGAAACGGATAGAATGGAGAAACTATTACGATTATACATAAAGGAAATTGTTTCAAGGCATGGAATACCTATTTCCATTATATCCGATCGTGATAGTAGATTTACATCAAAGTTTTGGCAATCACTACAGGAGGCCCTGGGAACTCGTTTGGATATGAGCACCGCATATCATCCACAAACTGACGGGCAGAGTGAAAGAACAATTCAGACTCTTGAAGACATGCTCAGGGCATGTGTGATCGATTTTGGAAATGGATGGGATAAATATCTACCATTAGCAAAATTCTCGTATAATAACAGTTATCATGCGAGCATTAAAGCTGCACCATTCGAAGCACTGTATGGAAGGAAGTGTAGATCCCCTATCTGTTGGAATGAAGTAGGAGATCGACAATTAACTGGTCCCGAGATCATACACGAAACGACTGAGAAGATAGTACAAATCAAGGAGAGATTGAAAACAGCCCGTAGTCGCCAAAAGAGCTACGCCAATGTCCGAAGGAAACCATTAGAGTTTCAGATCTGTGACATGGTTATGTTAAAGGTGTCACCTTGGAAAGGTGTAATACGTTTTGGAAAAAGAGGTAAACTGAACCCAAGGTATGTAGGCCCGTTCAAGATCATCGAACGCATTGGACCGGTAGCTTATCGACTCGAATTACCACAACAACTCGCCAGAGTACATAATACATTTCACGTTTCAAACCTTAAGAAGTGTCTTGCAAAGGAAGACCTCACCATTCCTCTTGAAGAAATCCAAGTCGACGAGAAACTACAATTCATAGAAGAACCGGTCGAAATCAAGGACCGTGAAGTTAAACAACTCAAGCAGAGCAACATACCAATCGTTAAGGTTCGTTGGAATGCTCGAAGGGGTCCCGAGTTTACTTGGGAACGAGAGGATCAGATGAAACAAAAGTACCCACATTTGTTTCCCGAGAACGTAAAATAGGTACAATTTTAAAATTTCGGGACGAAATTTATTTAACGGGTAGGTACTGTAACGACCCGGAATTTTTCCGATCGTTCTATACTTATGAGATTAATATTTACATAAATTAAACCTTACCAACATGATAAGCAATCCAAACTGTTGAGACTTATATTTTTGAAAAGAGTTTTACACAACGTTTGACCGTCCAATTTGACCGATGATATCACGAACTATATAACACACGATAATTATACGATTATGTATATGTACATATCTATACATATTTAACATAATTTAAGGATGGTTTAACATTTCATTGTGAACTAACAACAATGAGTTATAAGTATACTTTGAGACCACTAACTTAAGTTTTCAAAACGATAACTATATGTAACGTTCTTTGACATATATACTTACAATCTATAATATGTTGTGATTTATGTCACCAATATGATTTAAGTGTAATGGGATTAATTTGTAACCAAAATAATCTTGATAAATATCGAACAAGTTTGGGGAAGTGTGGAGTGCACACTTGTTTGAACTTATCTTGATTATGACAGGGGTTCGGGGGCAGCGCCCCCGATAAGCGGGGTCTAAGGGGTGGCAACCCCTGGCAGGGTCCAAGGGGCAGAGCCCCTGGCTGGGGTCGAGCTGCCAGGTCAGTTTGGAAATTTTTTTTTTTTTTGGGCTAACATTGCTTTATTAAAAATGTCTTAAAAATTTTATTTTTGGCCCGGTTGGACCCAAAATAAAAGCCCGATTTTGTGCTTCTTTTACCGTATCATACCCATCATCCATACGTATTTACTATTGGTAAATACACATCAAATCAATATCCTTATCAGCTTTAGATCTGCCCTAGATAAGAGGGAATCTTATTTGTAAGCTAGCATACATTATTACTCAAAAATTCAACACAATAATTTGTCCTTGTTCCCTCAACAACCAGACTGTCCTATAAGTATCACCATCACCTTGGTTTTTCATTTCATTCTTACAACCATCTTTCTCTAACAAAAAAAAAACACACTCTTAGGAACTCTAAGTGTTCTTCACAATCTCAGCAAATACTCATGAAGAACTAGCTTCATGAACAACCTATAATCATCATAAGAAAGTTTGATCAAGATTATTTTCTATCTTTTCCAGTAGCTTTATTCAAGTAACTTGAGGTAGTAACCTTATTCATAAACTTATTCGATTCATATTTATATAGCTATCTTATTTTGTGTTATAAAATTTTTAACAACAAGAACATAGTTTGAATGATTTCAAACCTGTTCGCAAACTAAATAGATCCTTCTAATTTGATTTTTAAAACACTTCAAAACCTGTAATATATCATATTATGACAAAATCGGATTAATCATATCTTGGCTAATTAACATAATATTTAAAATATATTTACTTATGATTTGATTTTATATATTCCAGGACCACCCGTAAACAACACGAGAAGATTAATCATAAGACCTCATGATTGTACGCAACACGTCATCTGACAACACGGTACTTTATGTACGCAACACGTCATTTGACAACATGGTACCATGGGTCGAGATTAATTCTGATCAATACGAATACAATGGGTCTTTAATTATTTTATTGAGCAACTAATTATGGACCATTAACAACAGACTGCTAACTACGGACTAAGAAAATATTAAAAGTATTATAAGTATATATATATATATATATATATATATATATATATATATATATATATATATATATATATATATATATATATATATATATATATATGTAACGATTACTTGAAAAGAAAATATATTGATATATTATATATATGGTTAGGTTCGTGATATCTATCGGAGACCAAGTCGAGTTAAATACCTTCAAGGAAAAGGTGAGTATATAGTCCCACTTTTAAACTCTAAATATTTCGGGATGAGAATACATGCATTTTATGATTTACGTTATGGACACAAGTGATTAAAAATATATATTCTACGTTGAGTTGTACCACTGGCATACTTCCCTGTAACTTGGTAACTATTATTTACATGAGGTATTGTAAACGCGAATCCTGTTGATAGATCTATCGGGCCTGACAACCCCAACCGGACTGGACGACCAGTATTCAACGGTTGCACAGTACTTCGTTTCGGTAACTACACTTGGTACGGTGTAGTAAGATTTCATAATAAAGGGAATATGCGACGTTGATTAAATGTTAAGTATGGTTATCAAGTGCTCAACAACTTAGAATATTTTTATTAAAACGTTTATATATGAAATCTTGTGGTCTATATTTATAACGCTGCCGGCATTAAACCTATATCTCACCAACTTAATGTTGACGTTTTAAGCATGTTTATTCTCAGGTGATAACTAAAAGCTTCCGCTGCAACATGTTGAATTTAAGCAAGATCTTGAGTATGCATATTTGTGTCAAAAATAAAACTGCATATCGGAGGATTTGTAATGTAAAATATGTTGGAGGTCGTATTGTTATTATCACATGTAAAGTTTGTAAGTCTAAGATTATCGCTAAACGATAATCATTATTAAGTTGTTTAAACCTTGTATTTGTAATAAAAGCTATGGTTTGTATTGTAAAAACGAATGCAGTTTTTGAAAAATGTCGCATATAGAGGTCAATACCTCGCGATGAAATCATATGTTATTGTATTCGTCCTTATGGTTAAGGTCGGGTTATGACATTAGTTTAAGGAACAACTTAGTTTCTGGTCCTATTCGTATGCCGTTGTACAGAAATGCTAATACATGGTGGTTGGATATGTAGATAATCAAATAACTGGTACTATACCTCTTGATATAGGAAATACTTTTCCGTATACAGTGTTCTTGAACTTGTCTCGAAATTCTTTGAATGGACCTCTGCCGTGGTCAGTGGGTAATTTCAGTAAAATACGAATGTTGGATTTATCTAACAATAATTTATCAGGAGAAGTTCCGGAGAGATTGCTTTCTAACTGTCAAGAGTTGGAGGTTTTAAAGCTATCTAATAACAGTTTGTACGGTGAAGTACTTTTAAGAAAATTCAACGCAAGTCAGCTACAGGTTCTGTTGTTAGATAATAATCGGTTTACAGGGTTGATCACAAAAGAGGTCAGTACTCAAGGTGTTTTTTTAAGGATGTTGGATATTAGTGGCAAACTCATTTTCAGGTGTTATTCCAGGATGGTTAACCAACAACACAACCTTAGATACACTCGTGATACGAGACAACATGTTCAAAGGTCAATTCCCATGTGGGACGGCTTCATTCTTGTTTCTCGATATCTCTCATAATAATTTTTCTGAGTCCGGTCCATCCTGCTTAGGTACGTATAGTCATATGGAGCATCTTCATTTGGATTCAAACAGTTTCATGGGATCAATACCTGAATCTTTTCGTAATCTGACAAATCTTTTGACGCTGGATATGGGCAATAACAAACTATCAAGTAACATTCCAGAATTCTTAGGTGAAATCTCAAGTTTAAGAATCCTAAGCGCTTGTGCCAGTTAAGTTATCTGAGGCTCTTATATCTATCTAGGAACTTCCTTTCTGGTTCAATACCTAATTGCTTACAAAATATCTCTCAAAGTGGCCAACTTGCCTTTTTAAACTCTTTAGCTGAAGTGATGTCAAGGCCCACATTTTATCAGCACTACTACACAAATGAGAATGCAAACCCCCAATGCAAACCGGTTTTTACCGTAACCCCTAAAAACAGGTTTGCAAAGTGAAACGAGACCGGTTTTAAAAAATTCGGAAATGGGGAACCGGTTTTTACAAAAAACAGGTTTGGAAAGTAGACTTTGCAAACCTGTTTTAAAAAAAAACAGGTTTCGACTTTGCAAACCGGTTTTTTAAGAAAACAGGTTTGGACAGTAGACTTTGCAAACCTGTTTTTTTTCTAAAACCGGTTTGCAAAGTGCTCATATACTTATGCATTTCCGAAATTGGTGGCGGGTATGTCAAAATTTTGAATAATTCAAAATCTAGATCTGCAAACTCACTTCATTTTTACCAAACTCACTTCATTTTTACTCATTTTATCAAACTCACTTCATTTTTACCCACAAACATACATATATCTCTCTATCGATCTATCTCTGTTTCTACACGATAAGGTAAAACTTCCTCATCTCTTTCAAGTTTCATCGATCTTCATCGTGTACATCGTAAGTTTTTAATCGTCATCCTTCGATCTAATTTTTTTATGTTCCACAAGATAAATAACTATAAACAAGTTGAAGATGAAATTTCTAACAATTGTGAACAGGTTCGATTCATATATTTGTTTTGCTTATTTGCTTTATTTTGTTTATTTGTAACCATGTTCACTTTGTGTATTTTGATTTGAGTATATGGCGTTGTTTGTATTCGAAGGATGAAGATCGATTACCGGAAAGGATGAAGATTAGCGAAGATGAAGATGCAGATTAGCGAACGATGAAGATTAATTAGCAAAGATAAAAATGCAGATTAGCTGTAAATCAATTTTTTTTTAATTCAGAACCCAAACCGGTTTTAAATAAAAACAGGTTTGCAATGTGGACTTTCCAAACCCCTTTTATTATAAAAACCGGTTTGGATTCCCAGCTTTTCAAACCGGTTTTAAAACCGGTCTGAGGCTTCCAAACCCCTCCCTTTGCAAACCGGTTTTAAAACCGGTTTGCAAAGCCTTAAAAACCGGTTTGGAATCTCTGTTTTTGTAGTAGTGCAGTATGAAAGTTTTCTAATGAGGAACACAAATATACATGAACATGATGAATATAAAAAGCAAAATGAAGTTCAGTTCCTAACAAAAAGCAGGGTTGACTCCTACAAAGGTGGGATCCTTGATTACATGTCAGGGTTGGATTTATCATGCAACAATCTAACCGGTGAAATCCCAAAAGAACTTGGAATGTTGGTTCACATTCATGCCGTTAACTTGTCTCATAATCAACTTATGGGACCCATACCAAGTTCTTTCTCGAATCTAGCAGATATAGAGAGTTTGGATATTTCATCAAACCATTTGAGTGGTAAAGTTCCGTCGGAACTGATTGTGTTGTATTCTCTGTCTACTTTCATTGTTGCTAACAACAATCTGTCTGGTAGCCTCCCGCAAATGAAAGGACAGTTTGGAACGTTTCCTGCTAGTAGGTACGAGGGCAATCCCTTTCTTTGTGGACCACCATTAGCGAAGAGTTGTGCACCTGAAAAAACGAATTCGACATTGATGGCGCCGGAAGAAAATGAAGAAACATGGTATGATGTGGATATGGTTTTCTTTAGTGCAAGTTTGGTCTCCACATGGTTTGTGTTCTTGATGGGATTTTTGGGATTCTTTACGTAAATCTTAATTGGCGCAGGAGGTGGTTTGTTTTAGTTGAAGAATGTTTGTATACATGTTATAATTACTTCCTTTGTGATTGTTTCCGTAAGCATAGGTTATGAATCTTACGATACATATATTATATTTTTGTACTAGTGATTATTGTATAATAAGGGCTGTTCAATAAAATAGTGAGTACTGTAGTAAAATACAGATAAATGAGCCTCACGTATTATAGACTGCCCCAAAATAAAAGATGTTAAATTTTTTGTGTACACAATTACCGCATTTTCATTCTTTATTTATGTGAAATTTTAAAAATTCTTTAATTGAATGAGTTTATATGTATCTATAATTGATTACTTTTCAAATTTCAAACAAAAGAGTTGATCAGGGGTGTCTTTGTTGCATGTGCAAAGTGTGCAGCCGCACATGACCCAAATTTTTAAGGGGCCCAAAATTTTGAAAAATCTATGTAATAATTCACTAAATCGTACATCATAACGGAATATCTTACTTACGGTCTATCATCTAACAAGAAAAACTTAATAGATTGACGTTTATAGCTATTAATTACAATATAATGTGAGTATTGACTATAAAGAGTTGACCAATTAATTCGTTACAAAAAATGTTAGGATTTCGAATTTATATAAACAATAGTTTAACTATAACGAGTTGACAACTATTTGAGAATAATACTTTGCAACGGTTGTTTTGAAAATTTTTAATTCTATTGATTACGTTATAATAGTATTATATATTATACGGAGAAAATTACCCAAATAGACATATTGAAACTTCTCTCTCAAATATAAACGTTGTCAGACATAATTTTTCAAGAGTAGACATTGACTTCTCGAAAATAACTCGGTCAACCCTCGCGCATCGCGAAAAAACCTTTAAACCATTTAAAAATCCCCACGTGGCTACCATACTCGCGTATCGCGTAATTTTTGTCTCGAAAATCACAAATCTCGCGAAAACTACTCTCGGAACAACCGGTTAGTTTTAATCGCGAAAACCCTCTCGAAATTTGTAAACAGTCGCGAAATTTTGAATTATTACCCGATTGTTCATCGCGATACTTGTAATTGTGTATCGACGGTTAGGGTTTCACAATTTTATCTCTCAAGGCCACCGCAACCACCATATCCATCTACACCATATCCATCGCCATCGCCACCGTTGACCGTCGGTATCACCACCGTACAGCATCGCGTCCGTACTCCATCTCCCACAAATGCTCGCGTAGTTCTAATTTTGTTTACGTAGAAAGGGTTACGGTCTTACACTACCGTACAGCCACCGTACAGCCACCGCCATTAAATGTAAAACTTCGTAATCTTTATCTCGTGTTTATAATTAAAGTTTTGATTTTGTAAAGCTCTCTTATTAAAAATCTGAATGAATGTTGATGTTCATGTGTTTAATTATCGATGGTACTGTTAGTATTACTTGTACTTGTGTATCTAGGCACTTGTTTATGACAAAATTGGCAAAAAATGTTTTCTAGTATTACTTGTACTTGTGTATCTAGGCACTTGTTTATGACAAAATTGGCAAAAAAATGTTTTCTGTTTTGTTAGTATTACTTGTACATGCTTGATTATGTTTTGTTTGGTTTTACCTTATAATTTAATGGTTAAGTTGTCAAGTTGAAATAAATTTAAGACACAATCTATAAAGAATGTATATAATGACAGAATACTAGATGTTTTTGACAAAATTGGCAAATTCGTCCCCGTGTTTTTTCTATGCCCTATCTGTTGTTTTATGTGTTAATAGTTCATATGTTTTAGTATACTAATGAAAGTGATGGTATTATAGGAACAACATATAAATTGTTGATATAATGAAGAAGCGTAGAGATGAGCCCGACTTCACACAATATCCGGTAATACGAAATAAAGTAAATTAAATTAAATTGTACTGTTTGTTTTTTTATTAATATCATTTTACTAATTTTTCATTTCATTTAATTTATTTTTTGTAGTTATATAAAGCGACAGTGACGCTGAGGAGTCAAATGGGTTTACTAGTTGGCATCAGGAGGAAATTAGTCGATACGAATAGGGTTGGGTCATTCAGGACAACATGTTTTGGTAATTGGTTGGATATTGATAACCCACATTTTGAAGGACGGTTGGTTCATGAAATGTTGCAACATGAGGTAGATAATGGTACGAGTAAAGATGTTAATGTTAGTATTTTAAGTTACAAGGTTGGGGATTACACTTTAAATTTTGGACCCCAAGAGTTCTGCTTAATTTCAGGACTCGCTTTTGGAGATGATGATGATTTGCATAAGTATAAATCTAGTTCTAATATGGGGTTTTGTGAACGATTATTCCCAAATGTAAAAGGAGTTTTCGTTAAGGATGTTTATGCCAAGTATGAGAATGATAAGGAGTTTATTAAGCTTGATGAGGGTGATGCAATTCGTGTTTGTTTACTTTTGGTTTATAGTCTTGTATTTCGTGGTAATGAGATGAAAAGCAAGTTGGATATTAATATATTGAGGTTAGTAGAAAATTTGGAAGAATGGAATAATTTTCCATGGGGGTCTCATTTGTGGAGGTATACATACAAAACTCTTAAGCATGCAATACCTTGTCGAATAAAAGAGCATTTGAAGGATGTGGATCAGAAGAAGGCTGTTAAGTATTCGCTTCCTAGCTTTGTTTGGGTGTTTAATGTAAGATTATATATAATACTAAACCGCATTATTCATAAAGTTATAAAATTATTAGTTGTAATTTATATGTACTTTGTTATTTAGATATGGATTTTGGAGGCTTACCCCAATGCTCGTGAATGGTGGGCAGTTCGTGAGAAAACCCTTCCAAGGGGTATTCGTTGGAATAAGAATCACAGTTTTGGGATAGAAAAAGAGACGTTTCTTTATGGCCCGTTTCCAATTGTAAGTGTTGTATTTTTAGGTGTTTTTTATTATATATATGGATAAAGAGTCATACCGTCGGGTATCGGGTTTCCCCACGGGTAATCGGGGATACCCATTTACTTACTAAATAATGGATTAACGAGTTTCCTCGCGGATATCGAATATGTAAAAATACATATTACATGAAACATGTTACTGTATTAAATATCAAACAATGATTTATCAAATTTCGTATAAAATGGTCAAGCTTATTTTAGGTTAAGATATTCAATGGATTAAAAATGATTTAGCTCGGCAAGTTAACAAAAGTGTTGGTTTTTACTGTTAGCATTTCATTATCTTTTACATACAATTCATAGAGAAGCATGATAGATGTCATAAAATTCATTGTACCTATCTATCTATAATATGAAATAAAAACAGAAGTTTACTGAATGATTGGTCACAAAAAGTTTGAGTTTGAACAAAAGAACTCTCTTGGTGAAATGGCAAATAGAATAATTGCTCACAAAAAAAGTTCCAAGTATATTGACAGAACAAGGTAAGGAATCCATAAAGCACGATTTGTGTTCTCCATTTGACCACTCGTTTGCGGGCGGTACGGAGTAGAGAAACGATGAGTTACGCCATACTTCTTCAACACCTTTTCAAGAAGGTTGTTGGCAAAATGAGTTCCTCGATCGGATATGAGCGCCTTTGGGATTCCAAAGCGCGAGAAGAGATTTTTCAAGAAGTTCACCACCACCCTAGCATCATTCGTAGGTAAAGCTTTTGCTTCAGCCCACTTGGATACATAGTCAACGGCTACTAGGATGTATTTGCACTTATGGGAACTTGGAAATGGTCCCATGAAATCGATTCCCCAAATATCAAAGATTTCACAAACTTGGATGCCGTTTTGAGGCATCTCATCCTTTTTCGTGATGTTACCCGTTCGTTGGCATGCATTGCAAGTCCGAACAAAATTATGGGCATCTTTGAAGATCGTGGGCCAATAAAAGCCCGAGTCAAGAATTTTTCTTGCGGTGTGGTTTGGTCCAAAATGACCGCCGGTGGGCCCTTGATGGCAATGCTCGAGAATTTGTTGAGCCTCTTTTCCGTACACACAACGGCGAATCATTTGATCCGCACCAACACGAAATAGGTCGGGATGTTCCCAGAAATAGGACTTCAAATCCGCAAAGAATTTCTTCTTTTGTTGATAAGAAAGTCCTTTTTGAAGAATGCTTGAAGCAAGATAGTTTGCAAAATGGGCAAACCGTGGGATTTCAGATTCCTTGTCAACCCTCACTAGAGATTCATCAGGAAATGTGTCCTTGATGATTGTATCATCAAGTTGTTCTAATTCAGGGTTTTTAAGTCGGGATAAATGATTGGCGGCTAGATTCTCGGCTCCTTTCTTATCACGTATCTCAATGTCAAACTCTTGAAGTAAAAGAACCCAACGTATGAGACGATGTTTTGCATCTAGTTTTGAGAATAAGTACCTAAGAGCCGAATGATCCGTGTAAACAATGGTCTTGGACAACACCAAATATGACCGAAATTTATCAAACGCATAAACAACCGCTAGGAGCTCCTTTTCCGTGGTGGTGTAATTAATTTGAGCTCCCGTTAGCGTTTTGCTCGCATAATAAATTGGACGAAAATGATTATCGGGTCGTTGTCCTAAGACAGCACCTAAGGCATAGTCGCTCGCGTCACACATTAACTCAAAAGGCATACTCCAATCCGGAGACATGATAATGGGAGCTTGTGTGAGTTTTGACTTTAGAATGGAGAATGCATTCTCACAATTGGAATCGAAGTCAAATGGAGCATCCTTTTCAAGAAGTTTGGTCATTGGACGGGCAATTTTAGAGAAATCTTTGATAAATCGCCTATAAAATCCCGCGTGACCAAGAAAGCTTCTAATTGCCTTGACATTCGTCGGTATAGGTAGCTTAGAGATAACTTCAATTTTAGCTTTATCTACCTCTATTCCCGCACGATATATTTTGTGACCAAGTACAATGCCCTCCTTCACCATGAAGTGGCATTTTTCCTAATTCAGGACCAAATTTGCTTTCTCACATCAGATAAGCATACGTTCAAGGTTAAAAAGACACGATTCAAAGGAGTCTCCAAACACGAAAAAGTCATCCATGAAGACTTCCATACAATCCTCTACCATATCATCAAAAATTGCCATCATGCACCTTTGAAAGGTTTCGGGTGCATTGCATAAACCAAATGGCATGCGGCGATAGACAAAGGTCCCAAAAGGACAAGTGAATGTGGTCTTTTCTTGGTCGTTAGGATCAATTGGAATTTGGAAGTAACCGGAGAAACCATCTAGAAAGCAATAGTATTCTTTCCCCGCTAATCGTTCAATCATTTGATCAATAAAAGGCAACGGGAAATGATCTTTTCTAGTGGCATCATTGAGACGCCTGTAATCAATACAGACTCTCCAGCCGGTAACCATTCTAGTTGGAACGAGTTCGTCGTTTTCATTTACAATAACGGTTGTACCCCCCTTTTTGGGTACTGCTTGTACTGGACTAACCCAAGGACTATCGGAGATGGGGTAGATTAACCCGGCGTCAAGAAGCTTGACTACCTCCTTTTTAACAACCTCTTTCATGTTGTGATTTAGCCTGCATTGTCTTTGTACTACTGGTTTGAAGTCATTCTCAAGGAGAATTTTATGTGTACAATAAGACGGGTTTATCCCCGGAATGTCGGTCGTTTTCCAAGCTATAGCCTTTTTATGGGTTTTCAAAACAGAGATTAACCTTTCCTTCTCGTTACCGGAAAGATGTGAAGCAATAATTACCGGTAATTGAGATGTACTTTCGAGGTAAGCATACTCCAAGTGTTTGGGTAGCTCCTTAAGCTCTAGTACGGGTGGTTCTTCCAAGGAATTCTTTATTCGGAATCTATCTTTATTTCCGATATCTTCAAATGATTCTTCTTCCTTAGGAATTTCTTCTTTCATGGTCTCATCATCCGTGACCACTTTCATCAACTCATCAAAATCCTCATCAATATTGAAATATTCACTTTCACCTACAGGGGCAAACCCCGAGGTATCAATTTCAAGTAGCTCCTGTAATTCATTCTCAACACAAAAGTTTATAACATCAATTTGAAAACAAGAGTCATCGGTGGAAGTGGGTCTTTTCATGACTTTGTCAATATTACAAACTATTCTCTCGTCTCCCACACATAGACTTAATTGTTCTTTTTGGACATTAATGATAGCATCTGCAGTGTTAAGAAAAGGACGTCCTAAAATGATAGGAACTTTTGTGTCCTCTTGCATTTCTAGAATAACAATGTCGACGGGAAAGACAAGTGAGCCAACTTTTACAAGAATATCCTCGGCTATACCTATGGGAGTATCAAATGATTGGTTTGCTAATCGAATACCCATCCGGGTTGGTTTCAAATCTCCTAAGTCAAGTTTCAAATATAACGAGTAAGGCATTAATTTAACACTTGCACCTAGGTCGGCTAGCGCATCATACACTACCGAATCACCCATCATACATGGTATAATAAAACTACCCGGATCTCCCAATTTTGGAGGTACATTTTTCTTTTTCAAGATGGCCGAACACTCCTCATGGAGGAATGTGGCAGATACTTCTTGGTATTTTCCTTTCGAGGATATGAGATCTTTCAAAAACTTCCCGTAATGGGGCATACCCTTAAGAACCTCCGCGAGTAGCATGTTAATGCTGATTTGCTTGATCATATCCGCAAATTTCTGATATTGGCTCGCGAGTCTGTCTTTCTTCAACGCTTTTGGGTATGGAATAGGTGCCTTGTACACCTTCACTGGTGGTTCTTCACTTTTCTTCGATATTACCTCCGGTGGATCACCTTTCTCTTGCTCTTTTTCAACATGCTCATCTACATCAACAGGCACCTGCAAAACAGAAGGAGACAAGGGAACTTTCGTTGGGGTTGATTACGATTGTTTAGATGATTGTAACCCGGTGATGCATTTCTTTGATTTTGATTGTGGAAATTCCGGTTATTTTGGTAACCTGCATTTCCTCCGTGGTAGTTGTTGTTTGAACTTGAAGGTCCTCCTATTTGATAACTGTTGACAGGAGGATATTTTCGGTTATTTGCTTCAACCGCCGAAAAGTCGTCAAAATTCATCTCACCTTTTCGCATGTAACCTAGGAAATTTGCTTGCTCTTCCATCGTCGTTTGGTCGCAATCTCGCGTGAGATGTGGACCTTGGCACAACTCGCACCCTACCCTGATAGCGTGCATTTCTTTGGTTACCTTCTCGATTTGCCTTGCTTGATTTGCCAATTGAACTTTTAATGCAGCGATTTCATCGCTGCTTTCGACATTAGCAACTGTTGACGATCTAGAGAATTCCATCTCCTGATGCCAATTATGAGAATGGGCTGCTATATCGGCAATTATCGTGTGAGCGTCTTCGGGCATTTTTTTCATGATTGATCCTCCTGCTGCAACATCTATATCCTTTCGGGTAGCCACATTGACTCCTTTACAGAAAATTTGGACTTTTTAGAATGTATTCAACCCGTGTTGAGGACATACCCTAAGCATTTTATTAAATCGGGTCCAAGCTTCATAAAGAGTCTCGTTAGACTTTTGCTTGAAGTGATTTATGTCACTTTGCAATTTTGCTGCTTTCGAAGCAGGGAAGAATTCTGACAAAAATTTGTCCATCATATCATTCCAGTTTTCAATATAACCTTCCGGTAATGAGTCTAGCCAATCTCTTGCATCATCCTTTAGGGACCATGGAAAGATTTTTAGACATGCAACTTCATCGGAGACATCTTTGATTTTGAAAAGCTTGCAAATGCTTACAAACTTACGAAGATGCTCGTTAGCATCTTCATTTGGGGCCCCACCGAATTGGCATGTATTAGTCACCATGTGGAGAAATTGCCCCTTTATTTCAAAACCATCAGTCATCGTAGGTTCATGGCCTTGTCCTGTCCTTGTTGCCTTCATCAAAGCATCCATTGTTTGATTTGTAGCAGTCATCTCTTCCTCTTCTTTAATGACTGGCTCGATGATTGGTTGAACAATTGGTTCAGAGTTAGAATCTAACGAAAGTGATTCTAAACCTTGAGCAAGAGATTCTACTTCTTGAGCTCTTAAGCGTTCGTGAAGTTCTCTTTCAGGTTCAGGATATGAAGGAATTAAATTAGAGTTGGAAGAACATAGATTCATGCACTAATAGCTATCCTGCAATCACAACACCACAAACAAACCAATTGCAAAAACACAAGCTTACAATAAAAAGTAACTTTTCTAGGAATTGAATTCCTACAAAAGGATCGAATAATTCAAAGTTTATTAAAATCTTTTAACAAAACCGCTCCCCGGCAGCGGCGCCAAAAAGTTGATGTTTCAAGACGTAACCTTTAAAATGTAGACAATATGCTTAATAATTAACACATAATACAGGCAACTAAAACCCGATCATGTAGTAACTAGCAAGTAAATTGACCAGTTCGATCCACAGGGAGAAGTTTGTTTAAATGATTTTACCACGATTAATTATTCTAAAAAGGGGGTTTGTATTTGAAGTTGTGTTTTTGTTTAACGAAACAGTAAATAAAAATAATAATTAACAAGAATGAGAATGCGGTGTTTACTTCTTTGCTTGATAAATGACAGGGATTGTTCTTTTATAATTAAAACCGTTTTGCGATAGTTACAATAGAGTAGTTTATATCAATTTCACAATATCTATAAACTTAAGAACTATGTTTAATCAACAAGATTCTTTCTTGGTTAAATTCAGATAAAACCTAGTTTACTAAGATCACTCTAAGTAAACTACATGATTGTAAAACCAAAATATCATCCAATTACCATCCTATATTCACATATAGGTGTCTAGATCACTAGGTGTTGAAGTACAAATTATAGCCTTTGATAAATTCACATAAATCAAGTCATAACTCGTATAATTGAACTAGAATATAAAGATAGTTACAACAATGGATTTCTTGAAAGAACATGGTGATTTAGATTGATTAACTAACTAGATTCAACCCAGTTAAACTCACGTGAAACCTTAATTACAACAATCACTTGAGGTAATTTCATAACTATGTTGCTTTGGAACTTATTCAATTACCGAATTAAACACATAACAAAATCACTTAAGTGTATGTATCTAATCGTCTAGATTATTAGATGTATTGAAGTATAGATTGTTTTCCTAGTTAACTCACATTAATAGGTTGCAATCTATATAATTGAAGTAATGATCTAAACATGCATAACAATGGTTCTTACGGTTGAACTAAATAATTAAATCAATCAAACATATGTATAACTAGCATAACATCAAAGTATAGAACAATCCCAAGCCATAAATCTTACATTGAAGCAAACACACAAGGCTTTTAGCCTAACATAATCATAGTAGAACTAATGAAACAGTAAATACAAGTTGAATTCATGTTAAAAAGATATAGAACAATAGTACCAATTGCGATAAATGATCCTAGCTTAATATTGATATTGAAAGAGTGGAGATTAACTTGCAGCCTTCCTTGAAACTTGAAAATCGTCTTAAAACTGGGGGAGAACGTAGTAGTGAAGGTGTCTCAAGTAAGTAACCAAAGGCTCCATTAAATAGCCTCAAAAGTTAGGTATTTTGGCCAGAAAGTGACCAGATGCGCCGTGATAATGCTAAAAACGAACATATATTTCATAGCATTATTCCTTAAAAAAGACAAGCTTTTAGTTGCAATTATTCTATTTACAAGTGATATTCGTTTAAATAATAAAAGGTGAAGACAAAAGACAGATTCGACGAATTGAAGACGCAAACGACCAAAAAGGTCAAAAGTACAAAAGACAATCAAAGAGGTTCCAATTATTGATAAGAAACGTCTCGAAATTACAAGAGTACAAGATTCAAAACGCAAAGTACAAAATATAAAATTGTACGCAAGGACGTTCGAAAATCCGGAACCGGGACCGGAGTCAACTCTCAACGCTCGACGAAATGGACTAAAAATTACAAGTCAACTATGCACATAAATATAATATAATATTTAAATAATTCTTATAATTATTTAATATATTATATTATTTATAAAACGTCGGCACAAGGAAACAAGCAACAAGTGAGCTCTCCCAGCTGGCCATGCGATCGCATGGCCAGGAAGAAGGAAGTCCATGCGATCGCATGGCATGAAAAGTCAGGCCACACCTCCTATAAAAATCGAGCTTTGGTTAACCAAAAACATATCCATCTTTCTCTCTTCTCTCATATATACGTAAAATATATATATATAATTTATATTTTAATTTTAATTTTAATTATAATTCTAATAATAAGGGTATGTTAGCGAATGTTGTAAGGGTGTAAGTCGAAATTCTGTCCGTGTAACGCTACGCTATTTTTAATCATTGTAAGTTATGTTCAACCTTTTTATATTAATGTCTCGTAGCTAAGTTATTATTATGCTTATTTAAAACGAAGTAATCATGATGTTGGGCTAATTACTAAAATTGGGTAATTGGGCTTTGTACCATAATTGGGGTTTGGACAAAAGAACGACACTTGTGGAAATTAGACTATGGGCTATTAATGGGCTTTATATTTGTTTAACTAAATGAAAGTTTGTTAATGTTAATATAAAGATTTATAATTGGGCGTCCCTATAAATTACCATATACACTCGATCGGACACGATGGGCGGGGTATTTATATGTACGAATAATCGTTCATTTAACCGGACACGGGAATGGATTAATAGCCACTAGAATAATCAAAACAGGGGTGAAATTACATTCAAGGGTAATTGGTGTAATTGCTAACAAAGTAGTAAAACCTTGGTTTACACGCAGTTGATAACCTGGTGTATTCATTAAACAAAGTATTAAAACCTTGTTACAATTCGAATCCCCAATTAGTTGGAATATTTAACTTCGGGTATAAGGATAATTTGACGAGGACACTCGCACTTTATATTTATGACTGATGGACTGTTATGGACAAAAACCAGACGGACATATTAAATAATCCAGGACAAAGGACAATTAACCCATGGGCATAAAACTAAAATCAACACGTCAAACATCATGATTACGGAAGTTTAAATAAGCATAATTCTTTTATTTCATATTTAATTTCTTCTATTTTATATTTAATTGCACTTCTAATTATCGTATTTTTATTGTTATTTTATTTTATCGCACTTTTAATTATCGTACTCTTTAATTATCGCAAGTTTATTTTATCGCACTTTTATTATTCGCAATTTCATTATCGTTATTTACTTTATGCTTTAAATTAAGTCTTTTATTTATTTAATATTTTACATTAGGTTTTAACTGCGACTAAAGTTTTAAAATCGACAAACCGGTCATTAAACGGTAAAAACCCCCCTTTATAATAATAATATTACTTATATATATATTTGTATTTTTATAAAAAGTAAACTAATATAGCGTTAAGTTTTGTTTAAAGATTTCCCTGTGGAACGAACCGGACTTACTAAAAACTACACTACTGTACGATTAGGTACACTGCCTATAAGTGTTGTAGCAAGGTTTAAGTATATCCATTCTATAAATAAATAAATATCTTGTGTAAAATTGTATCGTATTGCATAGTTTTTCCTAGTAAAATATAAACTATTTCGTATACACCTCGCTATACATCAAGTATTTTTGGCGCCGCTGCCGGGGACATCTCTTAAAAGCCGGAAGCGGAACGCTAATATAAAAAAAAAGATTTTTATTTTTAGTACGTTTTGTAGAAATACGTTTTAAATATTCGAAAATATAAAAATAAAAACAAAAATATAAATATTTTTTAAGAGTTTGTAAGTTATATAAAAGTTTCTTTATCTTTATTTTATAAAAATATAAGTTTTATTTAATTTATATAAATATATTACATAATTTTATTTAAAAAAAAAAATTAATTCGGCCTGTACTGTAGCAGCCCACTCTATGGCCCGAAACCCTAGCCCATGCGATCGCATGGCTGGGCAACTGAGGACTCATGCGATCGCATGAGCCCATCTGACACGCCAGATTTGACTTCCTGCTGCAATAATTACGAAATTATTATTATTATTATATAATTAAAACCCTAATTAGGGTATTATTTTTTTATTATTAGTTTAGTTTTTATTATTATTAATTTGTTATATTTAGTTTTATTTTAGTTTTCATTAAATTATAAAATTAATAGTTTTATAAAATAAATAATATAAAAATAATATTTTTATAAAATTGTACTTTTTACAACTTTTTATATATTTTTATATTTTGTCCCTTTTTAATCATTGTAGCGTAATATTTGTATTTTTAGCTCATAATTAATTTTAAACTTAGTTTTTGCTATAGTTATTTTTACTCCTAGATTTTTAGGCTTTGCCGTAGAATTCCTTAAGTGCTTTTTCTTTAGACTAAGATTTAGGTGCTCTAGAATTTTGCGACGCCTTTTTAAGTTTTAGTTTCTTTTTAAGTTATTTCCATTTGGTATTTAGTTTTTCCTGTAAGCTTTAATATTTTTTTAGACACCTTTTACTATGTATCAATTATCATTCCAATTAGTAATTTCAATTTGCGATTATAATTTTAAGTTAGTTGTAGTAATAAGGTTAGGTTAGTCAAGTATTTTTAAGTTTTTATAAGCTTCTTTTATTTTTCCGTCACCTTTTATTTTTCAACCATTTTTTCTTTTTCGACCTTTTTCGACGAACTCTTTTTCTTTCTCATTTCTCGCCATTCTAGTTTTTAGGACTTAGAATTTTTTCTACTTCTTATCTAAATTTCTTAAAATTACGAAAATTTATTTTAAGTGGTTAAATTAATAGACATCAAAATTTTCTGGTTCGTAGTAATAGTTGGATTTGTACGTGGACCGGGTTATTGGAGCCAAACAGTCCTCAATTATATTGAGACCAAACGAATCCTGCCCCTCTGCTGCATCTTTTGGCTATTCAAAACGTGGGCAAAATCAGAAAAGTCTATTGGTTGGATAACTTATTATAATTTTTCTTTCCTTTTAAAAACTAATAGGATATTCAGTGAATGCACCGAGCAAGACGTTCATCACCTTTTGTACGTTCACCACCTGTAACTAGATCAAGACATTTAGCAAATATAACCGCCGTTGATTTTTCTTTAGAATCGTCATCCAGTCGACCAAGTACTTCAGTTCAAATTTCCGATAATCCATTTTTTGAACCCGACCTCACAATTGAGAATCCGGAGAATATTCAGGAACGGTTCATAGATCCTGAACCATTAAACTTTCCTCCGGAGCCACCAATCATTCAAACAGAGATTGTTGAGGAACGAACCATTAAATCAGAATCATCTAGTGATACCGATTCAACAAATTCAATTATGGAGAATCTGGAACCTTTAAGTATGGAAGACCGAATGAGAGCTAAACGCACTGGCCAAGGTCACGCAATTACTCATCCAGACATTAATGCGCCAGATTATGAAATCAAAGGACAAATTCTACACATGGTGACTAATCAATGCCAATTTAGTGGTGCGCCGAAGGAAGATCCAAATGAACATCTACGTACCTTTAATAGGATCTGCACACTATTTAAAATCCGAGAAGTGGAGGATGAACAGATATATCTCATGTTATTTCCCTGGACTTTAAAGGGAGAAGCCAAAGATTGGTTGGAATCGTTACCTGAAGGGGCGATCGATACATGGGACGTTTTAGTTGACAAATTTCTTAAACAATTCTTTCCTGCATCTAAAGCCGTAAGACTTCAAGCAGAAATTGTTACGTTCACACAGAAACCAAATGAAACTCTATATGAGGCGTGGACAAGATATGGAAAGTTATTAAGAGGATGTCCGCAACATGGTTTAGACACCTGTCAAATAATACAAATATTCTACCAAGGATGCGACATCACTACAAGGAAAGACATAGATATAGCAGCTGGTGGTTCTATTATGAAGAAAACCGAAACTGATGCTTACAAAATTATTGATAACACTGCTTCCCACTCACATGAGTGGCACCAAGAAAAAGATATCGTTAGATCATCTAAAGCAGCTAGAGCCGATTCTAGCCATGACTTAGATTCCATTTCCGCAAAGATAGATGCTGTGGAGAGACGAATGGAAAAGATGACTAAAGATATTCACTCAATACGAATTAGTTGTGAGCAGTGTGGAGGACCACATTTGACAAAAGATTGTCTCAGTATTGAATTAACAATGGAACAAAGAGAGAATATTTCATACATAAACCAAAGGCCTGGAAATAATTATCAGAATAATTATCAACCGCCAAGACCAATTTACAATCAAAACCAGAATTATAACCGAAATATTCCATACAACAACCAACAAGGTCCTAGCAATCAACAAGTATCCAATAATACTTATAATCAGCAAAGACCGAATTTTCAAAACAAACCACCACAACAAACCGATGATAAAAAACCGAATTTAGAAGATATGATGACGAAGCTAGTTGAAACTCAAACGCAGTTTTTCACATCTCAAAAACAAACTAATGAACAAAATGCTCAAGCATTTAGAAATCAACAAGCTTCTATTCAAAATCTGGAACAAGAAGTGAGTAACCTAGCAAGATTAATAGGTGAAAGAAAACCGGGAAGTCTACCTAGTGATACAAATGCTAACCCCCGGAATGAAACAGCTAAATCCATTACCACAAGAAGTGGTACAACACTTAAACCACCTGAAATACCTGTAACTTCTGATGAAGCCATTCCTACTCCACAAGAACCACAACCTGATCAAGATAAGGAAAAAGAACCGGTAGTTGAAAAGGTTAATGAAAATAACACAGTTAAGGATAAACCTTATGTTAAACCATACCAACCACCACTTCCTTACCCGAGTAAAATGAAGAAAGAGAAACTTGAAGCCGAGCAATCCAAATTCTTGGATATGTTTAAACAGATAAATGTAAATCTTCCTTTCATTGATGTGATTTCAGGAATGCCAAGATATGCTAAATTCTTGAAAGATCTAATCTCAAATAGAAAGAAAATGGAAGAACTCTCGGCTGTTACTATGAATGCTAATTGTTCAGCAGTGCTGTTGAATAAGATACCAGAAAAACTATCTGATCCAGGAAGTTTCACAATTCCATATTTTCTGGGTAGTCTTAGTTCAATAGAAGCATTGGCAGACTTAGGTGCTAGTATAAATCTAATGCCGTATTCACTATACGCTAAACTAGACCTTGGAGAATTGAAACCAACCAGAATAAGCATACAACTAGCCGATAGATCAATAAAATATCCTAGAGGGATAATGGAGAACATGCTAGTTAAAGTTGGTACTTTAGTATTTCCAGTAGATTTTGTTGTTTTGGACATGGAAGAAGATTCTCAAGTTCCTCTCATATTAGGAAGACCATTCTTAAACACGGCTAAAGCAATGATAGACGTGTTCGGTAAGAAATTGACCCTAAGTATAGAGGATGAGAGTGTTACCTTTTCAGTTGATAGAGCAATGCAACAACCACAATCTGCAGATGATACATGTTATTATATTCAAACTATAGATGCACATGCAGAATTATTAGAAGAATTTCCAGAATTACAAGGAACAGGAGAATGTTCTTTAGGAGAAGGTAATGAACCAATTGATGAAGCTGAAATGTTAGCTACACTTATAGCTAATGGATATGAACCAACAACAGAAGAAATTCAAATGATAAAAGAAGAAGACATATATCGATATAAATCATCGATAGAAGAACCTCCGAAATTAGAGTTAAAGCCACTTCCAAACCATTTGGAATACGCTTATTTACATGGTGAATCTGAATTACCTGTAATAATATCGTCTTCTCTTACTGAAAATGAAAAATCACAACTCATTTCTGTGTTAAAAGCTCATAAACCAGCCATTGCATGGAAGATTCATGATATTAAAGGAATAAGTCCTTCGTATTGCACACATAAAATCCTTATGGAAGAAGGTCATAAAACGTATGTGCAACGCCAACGAAGACTAAATCCTAATATGCAAGATGTAGTTAAGAAAGAGATTATTAAACTGCTAGATGCAGGTTTAATTTATCCAATCTCTGATAGTCCATGGGTAAGCCCAGTTCAATGCGTACCTAAGAAGGGTGGCATGACTGCCATTACAAATGAGAAAAATGAGCTTATTCCTACTAGGACTGTAACAGGATGGCGTGTATGTATTGATTATAGAAAATTAAATAACGCCACCAGAAAAGATCACTTTCCCTTACCTTTCATAGATCAAATGTTGGAAAGATTAGCCGGAAATAGTTACTATTGTTTTCTAGATGGATTTTCCGGATATTTTCAAATTCCAATAGCACCCGAGGACCAAGAGAAAACCACATTCACGTGCCCTTATGGTACTTTTGCTTACAAACGCATGCCATTTGGACTTTGCAACGCCCCTGCAACCTTTCAAAGGTGTATGATGGCGATTTTTCACGACATGATAGAAGAATGCATGGAAGTATTCATGGATGACTTTTCAGTCTTCGGTGATACATTTAAATCATGTCTAATTAATCTGGAACGAATGCTAATTAGATGCGAAAAATCAAATCTAGTACTTAATTGGGAGAAATGCCATTTCATGGTTAAAGAAGGCATCGTTCTTGGACATAAAATTTCAAAAGAAGGAATTGAAGTGGATAGAGCTAAAGTAGATGTAATTGCTAAACTTCCACATCCCACCAATGTTAGAGGAGTTAGGAGTTTTCTAGGGCATGCCGGTTTTTACCGACGTTTCATAAAAGATTTTTCTAAAATTGCCACTCCTATGAATAAACTCCTAGAAAAGGATGCGCCATTCATCTTTTCAGATGAATGTATCAAATCTTTTAATATTCTTAAAGAAAAACTCACTAATGCACCGATCATGATAACACCAAATTGGAATCTACCATTTGAACTAATGTGCGATGCAAGTGATTTTGCAATGGGAGCCGTTTTAGGACAAAGGATTGAAAAACGATTTCAACCTATATATTATGCTTGTAAGACATTACAAGGAGCACAAACGAACTATACAACTACTGAAAAAGAACTCCTTCTATTGTCTTTGCTTTTGACAAATTTCGATCATATCTCGTTCTAGCAAAAACGGTGGTCTATATCGACCATTCTGCTCTTAGATACCTATTTTCAAAACAAGATGCTAAACCAAGATTAATCCGTTGGATCTTACTCTTACAAGAGTTTGATATTGAAATCCGAGATAAAAGAGGAGCAGAAAATCTCGCCGCTGATCATCTTTCTCGTCTTGAAAATCCTGAGTTAGAAGTTCTAAATGAATCGGCCATACAAGACAACTTTCCTGATGAATATCTATTGAAGATAGATTATAAAGAAATCCCATGGTTTGCAGACTATGCAAACTACTTAGTTTGTGGATTCCTTGAAAAAGGATTATCGTACCAAAGACGAAAGAAATTCTTCAGTGATATAAAACACTATTTCTGGGAAGATCCACATCTGTTTAAAAGTTGTCCCGATGGAATAATACGCCGATGTGTATTTGGAGATGAAGCTAGTAAAATTTTAAACCATTGTCACACAGGACCAACAGGAGGGCATTATGGGCCTCAACTAACAGCAAGAAAAGTTTATGAAGCTGGATTCTATTGGCCTACAATTTACAAAGACGCAGACCTTCTTTGCAAATCCTGTGATGCATGTCAAAGGGCCGGAAAAATAAGTCAACGTGATGAAATGCCACAAAATGTCATCCAAGTATGTGAAGTATTTGACATTTGGGGTATTGACTTTATGGGTCCATTTCCAAAATCTAATAATAATCTATATATACTCGTAGCCATTGATTATGTATCTAAATGGGCGGAAGCACAAGCTCTCCCAACTAACGATGCACGAGTTGTAGTCAATTTTTTAAAACGTCTTTTTGCAAGGTTTGGAACACCGAAAGCTTTAATAAGTGATCGGGGTACTCATTTCTGTAATAATCAACTTGAGAAAGTTCTTAAAAGATATGGAGTAACTCATAAAATCTCCACCGCATATCATCCACAAACAAGTGGACAAGTTGAAAATACCAACCGAGCTTTAAAACGTATTCTAGAGAAAACCGTAGGATCAAATCCGAAGGAATGGTCCATTAAATTGGAGGATGCACTCTGGGCTTTTAGAACAGCCTACAAAACTCCAATTGGAACCACACCTTTTAGACTTGTTTATGGAAAAGCATGTCATCTTCCAGTAGAAATTGAACACAAAGCATTTTGGGCTTTGAAGACATGTAATCTTGATTTACATGAAGCCGGACGTCTACGATTAAGTCAACTAAATGAATTAGAAGAATTAAGACATGAAGCATACGAAAATTCATTAATCTATAAAGAAAGAACGAAGAAATGGCATGATAAAAGAATCAGAAGTTCAAAAGAATTTAAAGAAGGAGACAGAGTTCTTCTTTTCAATTCACGATTCAAGCTATTTCCTGGAAAATTGAAATCAAGATGGTCTGGACCATTCATAGTCAAAAGAGTTTTCCCATACAGAACGATAGAATTAATAAATTCAAATGGGATTGAATTTAAAGTTAATGGTCACAGAGTTAAACATTACATACATGGTCCGATGGAAGTCGACAACGAAGTTAATCACAATTTCGACACCACAGCTAACTAAGTGTGGGGAGAATCAAGTCTTTAAAGGATAATATGTATTTCTGTTAGAGTTAGATTGTCTGTTTTCGTGTAGTTCTCGAAAATGGAACCCGAATGGTCTTTCCCTAGCAGACCCTAAAGAACTAGTCTTCTCCCCCCATTCTGAATTTTTATTTTTTTTAGGTTTTTACGAAATGAAGACTGCCTGTGAACTAAACCATGGTCTAATGCTACACGCTTTGATCACTAAACGTAATAATGACATACTCCCGAGTGAAATAGTATCAGTAATCAGAGAAAGAATGGACGGAGTTAGAAAAGAATCCAGATGCGAAGATAATAAGTTACAATTTGGTAAAGGAAAATCAAAATCCGCAGCGAAAAGAAGAGCACGACACCTAGAACGATGTCACAAATGCGGAAAATGGTCACATGGAGGTAAATGTTCAAATAATCAAACCTATTCAAATACCGAATTTGTTACTTTATGCAGAGACGGACCGTTCATATGTTTAGAAGAAAAGACACTGAATGCTCGAGGTTACGCCTATGTAGCCATGGAAAATCAATTAAACCGACTATCTTATGAATGGGATAGATCATATAACTAAGAAATCTATTTCACAGGTATGTATGTACAGTTTTTATTTTTATTTTTATTTTTAACCTTTTGATAATAAACGCTAATTTGTTCGCTAAAAAGTATTAAATTGGTATTGAATAAAATTAGGTTTGGCGACCGAAATTATTGATATCATTCAAAAATTTATTACATCACTGTGAAATTTAACGTTTATTCTTAAGGTATAAATATCTTTAATCAATCAACCCAAAATATTTCAAAAATTCGTCATGAGTTAAATTAGGTCTTGGAACCGAAATTACTTTACCGAAAAGAGGGGCGCATATTTTTGATAATATTTGATTGATTAAAGTGGGATAAAAAGACAAAAAGATTTTTAATTTTATTTTTACCATATTTTTAAAATAAATATTTAAATCTTAAATTAATATTGTAAACTTTGTAAAAACAATATTTATAAAATTGTAAATATTTGAATTTTTAAATTAAGTTTGGTTTGAATTTTTAATTTTTAAAATATGAATTTTTAATTTTATGCATTTCAAATTTTAAGTTTGGTGTGATTTTTTTTTTTAATATTAATTTTGAATTTTATATTTATGTTGTGTGAATTTAAAAACAAAAATTTACTTTATCTCATTAAGTTAAAAATATGATTTTTAAAATTCGTCGTAAGTTGAAGACTAGGTCTTTGAACCGAAATTGCTTTACCCGAGGGAGGGACGAGAACTTTTATTATCATTATTTTTAATCTTATTGAATTAAAGTATGCCAAAAACATTAAAAAACCAAAAAAAAATCTTTACTTTTAAAAACCGCGCTTTGATTTGACAAATTTTAAAATTTTGTCGAGGGACAGATTAGGACAACGATCCGAAACGGCCTCGCTCCTAAAGGAAAACAAAATTTTTAAAATTTAATTAATTATAAGTTTTATAAAGCATAAGGTTTTACAAAAAAAAAAAAAAAAAAAAAAAAAAAAAGGCTGAAAACACTGTAGCCGGCACCCCATGCGATCGCATGGGGTTTGCACTTGGAACCCATGCGATCGCATGGGGACCAAATGCTGGTCAGGAACAAATACAGCAGAGAGTCTGCTTCTACACCACAACACACACACACATACCCGAAAATACTCCCAAATATTCACCAAATTTCACCAAAATTCACCGTAATTCGTCATTTTTCTTGCTCTAATCATGCCTAGATTCTCATTCTTCAGCAAATTGGTAAAAATTACACTCCTAAACTCTATAAATTCCTAGTTTTTGTGATAATTACCAATTTTTTACCTAATACAATTTTGTTAATTTCTAGTGTAATTAGTGTTAAATTGTTAGTATTTTATGCATGTATAACCTAGATTGATGCTATTTAACATGATTTGAAGCCAAAAACTTCAAAATTTTTAAAAATCTAGGGTTTGTGTTCTTGAGCAATTTGGGGCTTTTTGATATAAACAGGTTATGGCCGATTTTTGTCATGAATTATTGCTAAATTGAGTAGTGTAACATGTTTAGATAGTTAAATGATCCAAACAATGATCCTAAACATGATTTTTGGAGATTAAAGTGGACTTTTTAAGTCCAAAATTCATGAACTTGATTAATGTGATATATTTGCCATTTGAGACTTGTTTAATTATTAATAATGAATATTCTGACATGTTATTTGAGTTAAATGCTTATGAATTTTGTATACATTTTCATATATGCTTATTTGAAAAGTGTAGAATTGTGAAAAATTGTGAAAATGTGTATAAGTTTAATTTTGATTTAACATGTTATAGTGATTGTTTTAAGTTGTTATTTTGCTAACACTATTGCATATTTGGATGCACAATTTTTGTGTTTAATGTGTTTTACAGAGAGCCGATACTGGAGGTTCAGGAGCATCATCATCTAGACGACCAGCACCAGAACCAGAACCAGAAATGCAACACGAATAAGAACCACAACAGGAACAACAACAGCCTGATCAGCACATACCTTATTATGATCCAGTACAGTTTGTTGATGAATTCATAGTATTCCCAATGAGGCCGCCAGTAGAATTCTCAACGATTCCTGAGCACACTCTACATCCTAATCTGAGATTTGATAGAAGATGGAGAGATTACGAAACATATCAAAGGAACAAATTCAAATTGGTAACAAAAAATGTAGAGGTGCCAAGGGTAATTGATTGGGCCCCTTTGGAAACGGTCCATCTAGCTGACCGTGTTAGACAGCTTTTAGTTCAAAGGTATGGCAGTTCTTCTTTTACAGATTGGGAACGTCTTTTCACCATTCGTAGACCTGTATATAAGGAATGGTGTGTTGAGTTGATGAGTACTGTATCACTTGATACAAATATAGTTAGGATAGATGATAGAAGATTTCTTAGGTTTATTCTTGGCGGTAGGATGTACAGAATGTCCATGCTGGACATGGCCAGGGCCTTACAGATATATACTCCTGGTGAGTTGCTATTACCCGATTGTACAAACTTGATTCATTATGGTGAACGGGTAGATAGTAACTTTGACGCTGACGCCATTTGGAGGCGTATGTCACATTTTGATGTTTTTACACGAGCAGGAGGACACTCCTATACACATATTGACAGAGCCGAGCTTCGTATTATTCATAGATTTTTGGCCAACTCGATTACACAAAGAGGTCATAATAAAGAAAAAATTACCTTATATGATTTATTCTACCTAAAGTGTATTCGGAATCCTAGAAGCTTTGTCAATATCCCTTACTGTGTTGCTTTTTATTTATCTAAAATGGTAGAGGGAATGCAGGACGGGAGTATAATAGGAGGAGGTATTTTGTTACTCTCATTGGAGAGTATTTAGGTGTTGATAGGAACCAAGGGGGTCCATTACAGATTTGTAGAGAACAGGTTGAGCCCTTAGGATTGAAAGTTTATGTGGGTGCTAATAGGGGTGTTCATTCGGTTGGTTTATGGTTTATGTGGTTTATTCGGTTTGGATTATTCGGTTTTCGAGAATATTTTTGAGAACCAATAACCAAACCAAATTTGACTAAACCAAACCAATCCAACCAAATAAGAAATCGGTTTACATGGTTCGGTTTCGGTTAAACCAAATTAAACTCACTGATAAAAAAAGTGTGTAGTTTTTTTTTATTTAAGAAAAGCAAACATATTTTATTGATTAAACTATAAGTATACAATTTATACAATATTTAATGTCAAGCATACACTATAACCTATATTTACAATCTAAATTATATCAACGAACCGTACAAAAATTTAGTAGCATAGAAATAAAAACGAAAGCATTAGCAACTAAGTTTCCAGGTACAATAAATTCACAGTATGGAGTAATGGATAAACATTAGGTACATGGTTTCAATTTTACACCATATCAATATAGATAAAAAAAATTAAATATCTAATATATTTAATATTCAATATATATACCATAAATAGTAGTAGTATATTTCGGTTTTTCGGTTTGAAACCAAATGATTATTTTACAAACCAAATCCAAACCGAAAACCATTAATATTTTCGGGTAAAACCAGAAAACCAAACCAAAACCAAATAAGCCAACCCACTTTAACCCAATCAATTTGGTTCAGTTGGTTTCGTGGTCGAAACCGTTTAATGCACACCCCTAGGTGCTAAGGTATTGAAAAGTAGACGTAACCAGGCAGTACCCTATGAGGGATCTCATCCTCAGGTAGAGAGAGGCTCAGACGATGAAATGGAGGAGGCGGAAGACATTAAGGATGTCTTTCGAGATGCTATTCTTGACGTCCACGTTCGTATAGATGAGGAAGCAATGACGAACGCGGCAAGACATAGTATGTATGAGCAGTGGAACTCCGAGCGAGTATACGAGGATTATAGGCGACGCCAACACGATAGCTGGTTAGTTCATCAGCACCAAATCATGAGCCAGCTATCATATCAGGTACCAAATAACTATGTACCTACTCGACCTGCTCATTTTCCGCCACATAGCCCCGATATCCGACCACCCTTTAACCGGTATGACTATAACCAAGCCTATCAGAACACCTATAACCAACAATGGAACCCACCCGATGAGATGAACTGGAACCCCTATCCAGACTGATTTAGTTCCAATTGGTTATTTTTATGATTTTTATGTTTTTATCTTTTGAGTTTTTCATGTTTAAACTTATGTTATTGGATAAATTTGTGTAATTTTTATTATTTTATTATTATTGTGTACTAATATTTCATATTTAGAATTTGAAAATGGGATATTAAGTCCCATTTCAAATTGCCATGCATGATTATACTTGTATGTATGTATATTGTCGATTGTTCAAAACAGGGTAAAACAGCGCATTTTCAAAGACGGGCATTAAGTTCAGCAAAAGCTATTAATTTTGACGACAAGATAACAAATAAATGTGATGTCACAACAGACGGAATGAACAAATGATGTGCACCATTTATCATTCAGCAAAAAAACGCCAATATATTTGGAAACTTTGGTAAAATTTAATCATTTTCACACAAATCACCCTCAATAATTTAAATTGTTACTGATTTCTTGCAAATGAGGGCATTGCAAGATCTTAAGTGTGGGAAGGGGTTAAATTCTTTCGGATTTTAAAATTTTTATCTTAAACACTTGGTTACCATTAAAAATACTAGTAAAGCAGTAGTTGTATTAGAATCTAGTGCTCTCTGATAAAAAAAAATAGCCCTAGTCTTATATACTGACTACCCAATTCTAGTAAAATTTTTCAAAATTTTCAATTAAATGAATTCAAATCATGTTTATACATATTTATGAACGATAAAACTAGGTTTTAACACCGAAATTATTGTTACCTCGGAAAGGACATAAATTGAGAAACAAACTAAAATGTTAAAATTCATTTAAAATGGAATAGAGGAAGATAAAAAGGAAAATAAAAGCCAAGTGTGGGAAAATTTACCAAGTTATTTTAAACATATGTCACATATATCTGTAACAAATAACTGAAAATACTTTTGCTTTGAACTAAACTAAACTGTTTTACCCAATGAAAGAAAAGAAGAGATGGATCTACACGATGAATCAATTCCATCATTAAAAGGAAGTAAAGTCTTCCGAAAAAGAAACGCGCTTCTTGATTTAGGTCATGAAGTTGTCGTCCAGACCAGCTGTAGGTTGACGAAAAATCTAGAAAAGTCATCACTAAAATCAGCAGGAAATCCACGGACCTCAGCATTAAACAGGGTCGCGAAATGGTCAGATTTATCCTAACCATGAGAAGGATTTATCTCGTACAATGGGGGGGCACCATGCAAATTAGCTGGATAAGACTAATGAATCAGATCCCCAGAAAGGATAATCTCCTTAAAGATTAAAAATCAGCTTTTAAGACTGATATTACTCAATCCTAGAGATTGACCTTAAAGATTGAGAATTCAAACTCATGGAATTCAATGATATCTAAACTCGAGCTTGAACGAGAAAATATTTTGATCAAAATTATAAACCGATTTGTTTTCTGAAAACCCTATTTTCAATGCGTTCATTACCATTGAACGTAAAATCCTAGGAATTCACCTGGAATTCATTAGGTCACCTGAACTAAATCGGGTGTCAACCGTAAGAACGGTGGTTGCATAGTGGTCAAAGACAGGACCTTGTGCCATACCGAAAAATCATAAGGGTAAGCTTTACTATTGCTCCTACCAAGGATAGTAATTGCGTCCGACACGTTATAGACCATAATTAAAAGCATGTCAGGGGACATTGCCTTAATAGTTGCTTGTTCAACGCTTTCCTTTACAACCGGACGGTAGTTTACCGAAAGGTAATATACGGGACAAGTAAACTGGACGTGTTGCTTTCCAAATACAAGGTTAGCAAGTGGATGACACAAAACCGCAAGTTTTGAGCTAAAATTTTCAAATCTGAAACCCACCAAACCCACAAAAATATTTTGCAAACACCGGTAAAGGGTTATTCCGGAAAACTTATCTAGGGTAAAAACTAGATTTAATTTTCAAAAGATCAAATGTTTTCATAAAGATCCAATTTCCTTAATGGATCTAAATTTTTATAGTCATGTGGGACTGTAAACCATATCGTTACTACCATTGTTTATACCGTCGTATAAAAATCACTGATGTACAAAGTGTGAAGAATAAAGAAGTGATTCTAGTATTTCAAGACGATATTGCTTGAGGACAAGCAACGCTCAAGTGTGGGAATATTTGATAATGCTAAAAACGAACATATATTTCATAGCATTATTCCTTAAAAAAGACAAGCTTTTAGTTGCAATTATTCTATTTACAAGTGATATTCGTTTAAATAATAAAAGGTGAAGACAAAAGACAGATTCGACGAATTGAAGACGCAAACGACCAAAAAGCTCAAAAGTACAAAAGACAATCAAAGAGGTTCCAATTATTGATAAGAAACGTCTCGAAATTACAAGAGTACAAGATTCAAAACGCAAAGTACAAAATATAAAATTGTACGCAAGGACTTTCGAAAATCCGGAACCGGGACCGGAGTCAACTCTCAACGCTCGACGAAATGGACTAAAAATTACAAGTCAACTATGCACATAAATATAATATAATATTTAAATAATTCTTATAATTATTTAATATATTATATTATTTATAAAACGTCGGCACAAGGAAACAAGCAACATGTGAGCTCTCCCAGCTGGCCATGCGATCGCATGGCCAGGAAGAAGGAAGTCCATGCGATCGCATGGCATGAAAAGTCAGGCCACACCTCCTATAAAAATCGAGCTTTGGTGAACCAAAAACATATCCATCTTTCTCTCTTCTCTCATATATACGTAAAATATATATATATAATTTATATTTTAATTTTAATTTTAATTATAATTCTAATAATAAGGGTATGTTAGCGAATGTTGTAAGGGTGTAAGTCGAAATTCTGTCCGTGTAACGCTACGCTATTTTTAATCATTGTAAGTTATGTTCAACCTTTTTATATTAATGTCTCGTAGCTAAGTTATTATTATGCTTATTTAAAACGAAGTAATCATGATGTTGGGCTAATTACTAAAATTGGGTAATTGGGCTTTGTACCATAATTGGGGTTTGGACAAAAGAACGACACTTGTGAAAATTAGACTATGGGCTATTAATGGGCTTTATATTTGTTTAACTAAATGAAAGTTTGTTAATGTTAATATAAAGATTTATAATTGGGCATCCCTATAAATTACCATATACACTCGATCGGACACGATGGGCGGGGTATTTATATGTACGAATAATCGTTCATTTAACCGGACACGGGAATGGATTAATAGCCACTAGAATAATCAAAACAGGGGTGAAATTACATTCAAGGGTAATTGGTGTAATTGCTAACAAAGTAGTAAAACCTTGGTTTACACGCAGTTGATAACCTGGTGTATTCATTAAACAAAGTATTAAAACCTTGTTACAATTCGAATCCCCAATTAGTTGGAATATTTAACTTCGGGTATAAGGATAATTTGACGAGGACACTCGCACTTTATATTTATGACTGATGGACTGTTATGGACAAAAACCAGACGGACATATTAAATAATCCAGGACAAAGGACAATTAACCCATGGGCATAAAACTAAAATCAACACGTCAAACATCATGATTACGGAAGTTTAAATAAGCATAATTCTTTTATTTCATATTTAATTTCTTTTATTTTATATTTAATTGCACTTCTAATTATCGCATTTTTATTGTTATTTTATTTTATCGCACTTTTAATTATCGTACTCTTTAATTATCGCAAGTTTATTTTATCGCACTTTTATTATTCGCAATTTCATTATCGTTATTTACTTTACGCTTTAAATTAAGTCTTTTATTTATTTAATATTTTACATTAGGTTTTAACTGCGACTAAAGTTTTAAAATCGACAAACCGGTCATTAAACGGTAAAAACCCCCCTTTATAATAATAATATTACTTATATATATATTTGTATTTTTATAAAAAGTAAACTAATATAGCGTTAAGCTTTGTTTAAAGATTTCCCTGTGGAACGAACCGGACTTACTAAAAACTACACTACTGTACGATTAGGTACACTGCCTATAAGTGTTGTAGCAAGGTTTAAGTATATCCATTCTATAAATAAATAAATATCTTGTGTAAAATTGTATCGTATTTAATAGTTTTTCCTAGTAAAATATAAACTATTTCGTATACACCTCGCTATACATCACGCCGCATCTCTTTGGGATGCGCCGCATCTATTTTCGTTCAGTAGATTCCAGCTCGATTCTGCACTCAGGACTGTCGGCAGGGGGTCAGATGCGCCGCATCTGGGACAGATGCACCGCATCTGGCTTGGATGCGCCGCATCCATCTCAGATGCGCCGCATCTGGGGCTGTTTTGGTCCAGAAGTCTGCATGCTCCGCATCTGAAACTGTCGGGAATTATTTGGTGCATAGATGCGCCGCATCTAAGAGAGATGCGCCGCATTTAGACCTGTTTCAGTGGTTTCGGACTGTTTTGCGCGTTCAATCTTCGTTTTAACTCTGTTTTTGCTGTTGGTCTTCATTTATTCATTCACAATGGACTTTTACAAATATACATGAATTACAATACATACGTATAACAATTACATACAAATGGAACAACTTTGGATCAAAATAATGGCAATAAACATGTATAATTTTGGCGTTATCAAAATCCCCACACTTAAACCTTGCTTGTCCTCAAGCAAGACTTATAAGAAATCGAAATTTACTACAGTAAACACACTTATTTAATTGAGAACATAAAAATGGGAATCACTCACTTGATATAGTATACAAGATACACAAGTTATTTAGTAACACAATAACTCACACTATATGGAAATCACACTTGGGTCACAATATATACACACTCACACTTTTATTTATTTCACAATGTAATACACACACTTTGAGTACACACACGATTATTTATTTCACAATGTAATACACACACTTTGAGTACACACAAGAAATGAAATCACGCCAAAGTCGAAAGGTGGGTTTTAAAGTCCACATTTCTTAAAAATTTGGATCCTTAGGGAAATTGGGACCTTTGTGAAAAACCTTTTATATTTTGAAAATTAGACATGTTAGTTTTTACACTAACAAGTTTTCCGGTTTTAACCTCAAAGTCCGGTTGAGGGTAACTGAAAACCGCAGCCTCAGTCGGCGCTTAGCAAGCTACTCGCCTCCATGATTGAAGTATCATGGAACTTGAAACCGGATGTCCTAAAAATGGTTTTACACAATATAGTTCATAAAATAGCATAAGTTTTAGAAGAAACTATATCATATCCAAATATCATCAGTGAACCATGAGTTTGCACACCTCAATTTGTTATGGCATATGTATGTTGACCGCGGTCAACATAGATGCGGTTGATCTTTACGGAGATCATTCATCTGGGGATTAGATTCATTAGTCTAAAAAGCTAATTTGCATTGTGCCCCCCATTGTACGAGACAGATCCATCTCATGGTTAGGATAAGTCTGACCACCAAAAACCCTGTTTGATGCTGAGGTGAGGTGGATTTCCAGCCGATGATAGAGATGACTTTTCAAGATTTTTCGTCAACCTACAGCTGTTCTGGACTACGACTTCTAACATAAGTTAGCAAGTGTGTCATATTGGAAGACTTGACTTCCATCACAATCTTTACATGGATGAGCATTGGATTAGATTGTTAGAAAAACAAATTACTTGATGATTTTCATTTCATCCAGAATGTGGTATAGCATGATGATTATATCTTTTATATGACTACTAGTTTTATGATTTTTAACAAAATAAACTCAATCATTTGGTTGTTTCTTAATTTGTTTTGTGATAATAATTTCGGTGTATACACCTAGTTTTAAAATCTACAAATTTTAAACAAAATTTGAATTTATGAAGATAAAAGTTTAAAAATTTTCACCATTTTAAGCCTTTTTAACCAAAATCAAAAACCCGAAAGAATTTATAACTTCCTCCCCACACTTGAGTTCATGTATCGCCCTCGTTACATGAAATCAGAAAAGTTAAATTCAAGAGGGTTAAAGAGTGTAAGAGAGTTTATTACTTTCAAGGTTTAAAACCGAAGTTCACGGGATGATGGCGCTGAACTGAATGCCAGCATAAGAACATCATCCGCTTCTTGCAACCACAAAACAATCACCAATCAAGTATGTGCTAAACTTACTGCCAGTCTTTGTAAAAATGCAGCATATAGCACAATGCTCACCTGTAGCAATTTAAACAAAGGTACCATACGATTCACACAAATAAATGGGGGTGTACTCCATGTACTAAAAACCCCACTTACAATTATCTAAATTATTCAAATTACAATTCTCCAAAATATTATCTAGTTATTACACACCAAACTTGAAAAGAAATTGTTTTTGAAACAAACCAACATCAACCAAACCTGTCACACATCAGGAAAAATTACGTCATCTTCAGAAAAATCCCCAAAATGAGTTACTTGGGCCAGCTCTACCTTCGCTTTGATTTCCCGCTTCGTCGTCCTAAAATATTGAGGGGTTGTACCCCTGATAAGTTCCTTGAGCAGGGACGACCGCAGTGTCTTCAGTAGGCGGGTTAGGAGGAGGAGGATAAGGCGCAGGATATGGATCACCCATTCGAACCCAAGGATCGTATGCAGGCCAAGGAGAGGGGGTATAGTTAGCGGGATCTGCAGCGTATGACACTGTCTGTTCATGTATCCAATTAAGCTGATTTTGCTGCCCCGCTTGAGTGTACCATGTTCGATCATTCCCTACATCAATGTAATGTTGCATCTCCCTGTTACCTGCATCATAGTGATCAATTACCTTTTGGGTGTTTCGATCACTATGGAGTCACATATCCGAAAACTGGCGCGCCATGTAAGCCTCCCAATCATTTCCCGGACCCGAACTACTTCCAACATTCGGCTGTGGATCTGGTTGCTGTTGGGGTTGTTCTGGTTGCCTGTTCAGGGGATCCTCATACCTAGTTAGAAGGCCGTTCGACCCCCTCATCAAAATGTTTGCCCTTGTATAACTCACTCTATCAAAGGAAATCATATGTTTCTCCTCTAACCCACTTGTGTTGATTCGAAAATGTTCGGCAATCCTGGTTACAAAATGGCCGCCCATGATTAGTGTAATCTTTTTCCTTTCTTCGAGGAGGAAAGTGAGAATCATTCGTGGGATATGAACATGGGAGTGATCCATTATCGCGTGAATGTACCATATATCCAAGTTGGTGACTTTTTCACTACTGTATTTTCGACAGTTTATGGTACTTGAAATGAATCGTTGGATGCATCGGTGCTCGTAGGTACGTAGCTTGCTACAAGTCTGCTTGCTTGCACTATATGCGGTATTGCTCATGTCCACCCATGCTGCTGAATGATTAAAAGAAGAAACATAGTATATACATTGATTAAAGTAATTTTGCATCAGTTGATGTGGCAACCCTTCATAAATATCCAACGCCTTCACAAATTGCAGCAGCGTTAATGTCCTGTCTTGCCCTCCAAGCCTAAATCTCATAAATGTACCCGATGTTGGTGACGTGTAATCAACCCTAAGTGAACCAACGAATTCTTTGACTAAAAGTGGATACACTCTTTCTTGCATTCTGAACAGGTTTTCCCAAGCATATATTCGATGGCCGTGATACGTTACTCGGAAAAGGTTGCGAAAATTTTGATATTCGCCGGCTTCTTCTAATGGTGTCCAATCGATATATTTCCCCGGATATACATCTTTGTGTAGAAGTGCCTTCATCCGTTCATGGTATTCCGGATGCCTCAAAAATGCATTGATCCATGGATCCGGAGTGGTTAATCCACGGACATTTAACTGCCGGTTGTCAATATCCATTTCTTCCTCTTCAGCAGCATGTTCTTCTTCACTTGTATCCTCATCTACAATTGCCGGGGCTTTTTGCTTCTTTGATTTTGGGTTTGATGATGATGCTCTAGTCTACAAAAACACAACAAAACCAAACAAACAAAATAACAAACCAAGTTGATTAGCGTTAAAGAATTTCAAAACATCTTTCATATTGTACTTAGCGAAAACCATGTGGATATGTTAAGTTCCAATTAAATCTCAATGTTTATGTTAACCAATATCTTAACATGGTATGAACTATTTTCACTCTTAACAAACATGTACTAGTATGCCAATTGATTCAAATCACTTTACAAGTATAATCATACATAGCATGCTTCATTTCACCAAACACTTGCAATGTCATAACATATGGAACCATAGGCATTCATCAAAAAGCATGTTAAACAATATGCAATCAATGGTTTTCATACATTTAGAACATTAAATTCATCTCAAGTCGACAACTTCATCAAAATGCTTAAGCATATAATCCTTAACTTATATAATAATTACTTTCAAATCGAAATAACATCAAGTTAAGGTTCACATGTGTTTAGCATAAGTAATGATTTGCATAACTTCAACTTAGAACACTTACTAGTTAACAAAAGTCAAAATCCCTAATTCAAGAACCCTAAAATTCAATAATTTGTGTAATCGTGTAATTCAACAAAGGTTCATGCGATTTTGTTAATGTATACTAGTAATCAAACTTCAAAATATCTCAATTGAATAAATTAATGGCCAAAATTCCGAAACCCCTAAATTCATGAAGAACCCTAATTTCCAAAGTAAAGATTGAAGCAAATAATCATGAAATTAGGGCATGAATAAGGATTAGTAGCAACAATTTAAGCATATAATGACCAAAACATGAACATTCAAACATCCTCACATTAAGAACAAGCTAAATCCAATTTTTAGATTGAAGAACACAAGAATCATGAAGTGTTTAGGATTAATCTTACCTTTCTCATGTTGATATTCGGATTTGATGCTCAAAGATGGGATTAATCGGTTCAATTAGTGAGTAGAGATTGAAATTTTGAGAGAGAATGAGATGGGATTCGGAGTAGTTGGTGAAAAAATGAGAAAAAAATGATAAACTCCCGTATTTGTGCAAAAAAATTGGGCAGAATCCAACATACAGACACAGATGCAGCGCATCTGCAGCAGATGCGGCGCATCTGGCTCAGATGCGGCGCATCTGAAGCAGATGCGGCGCATTAGATGGTCCAAACGCGGCTCATGACCCTTTCTCGGCGCATTCAAAACTCACGGAATTTTTCTTGTCTGCAGATGCGGCGCATCCATCATAGATGCGGCGCATCTGCCCCTGTTGCACCAGATTTTGACGTTTTTTCGCGTTTTAAACATTTCGGAAGGTCCCTAAACAACTTGATTCTTATAATAACTTAGAAATCACTCAAAAACACTCAAATTTATTAAAATACGTACACGAGTGGGACTATATACATGTTGTGATTTTAACGAGTCGTTCACGCGACTCCGTCCCAAGCTAATTAGCGTTGGGGAATAGGGTGATGTCATCTCGAACTGTGGTGTTCACTCCATCGAAATAGAGTTTCAAGCGATGACCTTTCACCTTAAAGGTATTTCCATTTCCAAACAACTCAACATATCCCGATGGGAATGCTTGTTTCACCAAATAAGGTCCCGTTCATCGGGACTTCAACTTTCCGGGAGAAAATTTAAACCGTGAGTTAAAAACCAAAACCTTATCACCAGTTTTAAACTCTTTCACTTCTTTCAATCGGGCATCATGCCACCTTTTCGTTTTCTCCTTATACGAGCTCGAATTCTCGTACGCTTCTAACCTCAACTCTTCCAATTCATGCATTTGCATGAATCGGTTTTCACCAGCCTTTTCCATGTCTAAATTACAAAGTTTTAATGCCCAGTACGCTCTATGTTCCACTTCAACTGGAAGATGGCATGCTTTACCGTATACAAGTCTAAATGGTGTGGTACCGATTGGTGTTTTAAAAGCAGTCCTAAAGGCCCACAACGCATCATCTAACTTGCGTTGCCAAATCTTAGGGTTGTTATCAACCGTCTTCTCAAGTATGCGTTTCAAAGCATGATTTGTGTTCTCCACTTGACCACTCGTTTGCGGGTGGTACGGAGTAGAAAAACGATGATTTACGCCATACTTCTTCAACACCTTTTCAAGAAGGTTGTTGGCAAAATGAGTTCCTCGATCGGATATGAGCGCCTTTGGGATTCCAAAGCGCGAGAAGAGATTTTTCAAGAAGTTCACCACCACCCTAGCATCATTCGTAGGTAAAGCTTTTGCTTCAGCCCACTTGGATACATAGTCAACGGCTACTAGGATGTATTTGCACTTATGGGAACTTGGAAATGGTCCCATGAAATCGATTCCCCAAATATCAAAGATTTCACAAACTTGGATGCCGTTTTGAGGCATCTCATCCTTTTTCGTGATGTTACCCGTTCGTTGGCATGCATTGCAAGTCCAAACAAAATTATGGGCATCTTTGAAGATCGTGGGCCAATAAAATCCCGAGTCAAGGATTTTTCTTGCGGTGTGGTTTGGTCCAAAATGACCACCGGTGGGCCCTTGATGGCAATGCTTGAGAATTTGTTGAGCCTCTTTTTCGTACACACAACGGCGAATCATTTGATCCGCACCAACACGAAATAGGTCGGGATGTTCCCAGAAATAGGACTTCAAATCCGCAAAGAATTTCTTCTTTTGTTGATAAGAAAGTCCTTTTTGAAGAATGCTTGAAGCAAGATAGTTTGCAAAATGGGCAAACTGTGGGATTTCAGATTCCTTGTCAATCCTCATTAGAGATTCATCAGGAAATGTGTCCTTGATGATTGTATCATCAAGTTGTTCTAATTCGGGGTTTTCAAGTCGGGATAAATGATCGGCGGCTAGATTCTCGGCTCCTTTCTTATCACGTATCTCAATGTCAAACTCTTGAAGTAAAAGAACCCAACGTATGAGACGATGTTTTGCATCTAGTTTCGAGAATAAGTACCTAAGAGTCGAATGATCCGTGTAAACAATGGTCTTGGACAACACCAAATATGACCGAAATTTATCAAACGCATAAACAACCGCTAGGAGCTCCTTTTCCATGGTGGTGTAATTAATTTGAGCTCCCGTTAGCGTTTTGCTCGCATAATAAATTGGACGAAAATGATTATCGGGTCGTTGTCCTAAGACAGCACCTAAGGCATAGTCGCTCGCATCACACATTAACTCAAAAGGCATACTCCAATCCGGAGACATGATAATGGGAGCTTGTGTGAGTTTTGACTTTAGAATGGAGAATGCATTCTCACAATTGGAATCGAAGTCAAATGGAGCATCCTTTTCAAGAAGTTTGGTCATTGGACGGGCAATTTTAGAGAAATCTTTGATAAATCGCCTATAAAATCCCGCGTGACCAAGAAAGCTTCTAATTGCCTTGACATTCGTCGGTATAGGTAGCTTAGAGATAACTTCAATTTTAGCTTTATCTACCTCTATTCCCGCACGAGATATTTTGTGACCAAGTACAATGCCCTCTTTCACCATGAAGTGGCATTTTTCCCAATTCAGGACCAAATTTGCTTTCTCACATCGGATAAGCATACGTTCAAGGTTAAAAAGACACGATTCAAAGGAGTCTCCAAACACGGAAAAGTCATCCAAGAAGACTTCCATACAATCCTATACCATATCATCAAAAATTTCCATCATGCACCTTTGAAAGGTTCCGGGTGCATTGCATAAACCAAATGGCATGCGGCGATAGGCAAAGGTCCCAAAACGACAAGTGAATGTGGTCTTTTCTTGGTCGTTGGGATCAATTGGAATTTGGAAGTAACCGAAGAAACCATCTAGAAAGCAATAGTATTCTTTCCCCGCTAATTGTTCAATCATTTGATCAATAAAAGGCAATGGGAATTGATCTTTTCTAGTGGCATCATTGAGACGCCTGTAATCAATACAGACTCTCCAGCTGGTAACCGTTCTAGTTGGAACGAGTTCGTCTTTTTCATTTACAATAATGGTTGTACCCCCCTTTTTGGGTACTACTTGTACTGGACTAACCCAAGGACTATCGGAGATGGGGTAGATTAACCCGACGTTAAGAAGCTTGACTACCTCCTTTTTAACAACCTCTTTCATGTTGGGATTTAGCCTGCATTGTCTTTGTACTACTGGTTTGAATTCATTCTCAAGGAGAATTTTATGTGTATAATAAGACGGGTTTATCCCTGGAATGTCGGTCGTTTTCCAGGCTATAGCCTTTTTATGGGTTTTCAAAACAGAGATTAACCTTTCCTTCTCGTTACCAGAAAGATGTGAAGCAATAATTACCGGTAATTGAGATGTACTTTCGAGGTAAGCATACTCCAAGTGTTTGGGTAGCTCCTTAAGCTCTAGTACGGGTGGTTCTTCCAAGGAATTCTTTATTCGGAATCTATCTTTATTTCCGATATCTTCAAATGATTCTTCTTCCTTAGGAATTTCTTCTTTCATGGTCTCATCATCCGTGACCACTTTCATCAACTCATCAAAATCCTCATCAATATTGAAATATTCACTTTCACTCACCGGGGCAAACCCTGAGGTATCAATTTCAAGTAGCTCCTGTAATTCATTCTCAACATAAAAGTTTATAACATCAATTTGAAAACAAGAGTCATCGGTGGAAGTGGGTCTTTTCATGGCTTTGTCAATATTACAAACTATTCTCTCGTCTCCCACACCTAGACTTAATTGTTCTTTTTGGACATTAATGATAGCATCTGCAGTGTTAAGGAAAGGACGTCCTAAAATGATAGGAACTTTTGTGTCCTCTTGCATTTCTAGAATAACAAAGTCGACGGGAAAGATAAGTGAGCCAACTTTTACAAGAATATCCTCGGCTATACCTATGGGAGTATCAAATGATTGGTTTGCTAATCGAATACCCATCCAGGTTGGTTTCAAATCTCCTAAGTCAAGTTTCAAATATAACGAGTAAGGCATTAGGTTAACACTTGCACCTAGGTCGGCTAGCGCATCATACACTACCGAATCACCCATCATATATGGTATGATAAAACTACCCGGATCTCCCAATTTTGGAGGTACATTTTGCTTTTTCAAGATGGCCGAACACTCCTCATGGAGGAATGTGGTAGATACTTCTTGGTATTTTCCTTTCGAGGATATGAGATCTTTCAAAAACTTCCCGTAATGGGGCATACCCTTAAGAACCTCCGCGAGTGGCATGTTAATGCTGATTTGCTTGATCATATCCGCAAATTTTTTGATATTGGCTTGCGAGTCTGTCTTTCTTCAACGTTTTTGGGTATGGAATAGGTGCCTTGTACACCTTCACTGGTGGTTCTTCACTTTTCTTCGATATGACCTCCGGTGGATCACCTTTCTCTTGCTCTTTTTCAACATGCTCATCTACATCAACAGGCACCTGCAAAACAGAAGGAGACAAGGGAACTTCCGGGGACTTAAGGGTCTCCAGGTTAGTAGTTAAACCGCTTCTAGTGGTTATAGCATTTACATGCTCATTCCTTGTTTGATTGTTACTAGGATTCACTTGAGTATTTGAGGGGAGAGCACCAGGTTGTCTCTCTGCTAGTAACTGTGAGATCCTTCCAACATCCCTTTCTAAGTTTTGAATCGTAGCTTGTTGATTGCGAATTTGCTGAGTTTGAATTTCTGCATTTTGTTCGTGTTTAACCATAAAATCTCTCAACAGATCTTCTAAACCGGATTTCTTCTCAGGTTGTGGTTGTATAAGTGCTTGTGGTTGTGGTTGTGGTTGATTGTGTTGGAAATTATTTTGGTAATTTCGTTGGGGTTGATTACGATTGTTTAGATGATTGTAACCCGGTGGTGCATTTCTTTGATTTTGATTCTGGAAATTCCGGTTATTTTGGTAACCTGCATTTCCTCCGTGGTAGTTGTTGTTTGAACTTGAAGGTCCTCCTATTTGATAACTGTTGACAGGAGGATATTTCCGGTTATTTGCTTCAACCGCCGGAAAGTCGTCAAAATTCATCTCACCTTTTCGCATGTAACCTAGGAAATTTGCTTGCTCTTCCATCGTCGTTTGGTCGCAATCTCGCGTGAGATGGGGACCTTGGCACAACTCGCACCCTACCCTGATAGCGTACATTTCTTTGGTTACCTTCTCGATTTGCCTTGCTTGATTTGCCAATTAAACTTTTAATGCAGCGATTTCATCGCTGCTTTCAACATTAGCAACTGTTGACGATCTAGAGAATTCCATCTCCTGATGCCAATTATGAGAATGGGCTGCTATATTGGCAATTATCGTGTGAGCGTCTTCGGGCGTTTTTTTCATGATTGATCCTCCTGCTACAACATCTATATCCTTCCGGGTAGCCACATAGACTCCTTTATAGAAAATTTGGACTTTTTGGAATGTATTCAACCCGTGTTGAGGACATACCCTAAGCATTTTATTAAATCGGGTCCAAGCTTCATAAAGAGTCTCGTTAGACTTTTGCTTGAAGTGATTTATGTCACTTTGCAATTTTGCTGCTTTCGAAGCAGGGAAGAATTCTGACAAAAATTTGTCCATCATATCATTCCAGTTTTCAATATAACCTTCCGGTAATGAGTCTAGCCAATCTCTTGCATCATCCTTTAGGGACCATGGAAAGATTTTTAGACATGCAACTTCATCGGAGACATCTTTGATTTTGAAAAGCTTGCAAATGCTTACAAACTTACGAAGATGCTCGTTAGCATCTTCATTTGGGGCCCCACCGAATTGGCATGTATTAGTCACCATGTGGAGAAATTGCCCCTTTATTTCAAAACCATCAGTCATCGTAGGTTGAACAATTGCATGGCCTTGTCCTGTCCTTGTTGCCTTCATCAAAGCATCCATTGTTTGATTTGTAGCAGTCATCTCTTCCTCTTCTTTAATGACTGGCTCGATGATTGGTTGAACAATTGGTTCAGAGTTAGAATCTAACGAAAGTGATTCTAAACCTTGAGCAAGAGATTCTACTTCTTGAGCTCTTAAGCGTTCGTGAAGTTCTCTTTCAGGTTCAGGATATGAAGGAATTAAATTAGAGTTGGAAGAACATAGATTCATGCACTAATACCTATCCTGCAATCACAACACCACAAACAAACCAATTGCAAAAACACAAGCTTACAATAAAAAGTAACTTTTCTAGGAATTGAATTCCTACAAAAGGATCGAATAATTCAAAGTTTATTAAAATCTTTTAACAAAACCGCTCCCCGGCAGCGGCGCCAAAAAGTTGATGTTTCAAGACGTAACCTTTAAAATGTAGACAATATGCTTAATAATTAACACATAATACAGGCAACTAAAACCCGATCATGTAGTAACTAGCAAGTAAATTGACCAGTTCGATCCACAGGGAGAAGTTTGTTTAAATGATTTTACCACGATTAATTATTCTAAAAAGGAGGTTTGTATTTGAAGTTGTGTTTTTGTTTAACGAAACAGTAAATAAAAATAATAATTAACAAGAATGAGAATGCGGTGTTTACTTCTTTGCTTGATAAATGACAGGGATTGTTCTTTTATAATTAAAACCGTTATGCGATAGTTACAATAGAGTAGTTTATATCAATTTCACAATATCTATAAACTTAAGAACTATGTTTAATCAACAAGATTCTTTCTTGGTTAAATTCACATAAAACCTAGTTTACTAAGATCACTCTAAGTAAACTACATGATTGTAAAACCAAAATATCATCCAATTACCATCCTATATTCACATATAGGTGTCTAGATCACTAGGTGTTGAAGTACAAATTATAGCCTTTGATAAATTCACATAAATCAAGTCATAACTCGTATAATTGAACTAGAATATAAAGATAGTTAAAACAATGGATTTCTTGAAAGAACATGGTGATTTAGATTGATTAACTAACTAGATTCAACCCGGTTAAACTCACGTGAAACCTTAATTACAACAATCACTTGAGGTAATTTCATAACTACGTTCCTTTGGAACTTATTCAATTACCGAATTAAACACATAACAAAATCACTTAAGTGTATGTATCTAATCGTCTAGATTACTAGATGTATTGAAGTATAGATTGTTTTCCTAGTTAACTCACATTAATAGGTTGCAATATATATAATTGAAGTAATGATCTAAACATGCATAACAATGGTTCTTACGGTTGAACTAGATAATTAAATCAATCAAACATATGTATAACTAGCATAACATCAAAGTATAGAACAATCCCAAGCCATAAATCTTACATTGAAGCAAACACACAAGGCTTTTAGCCTAACATAATCATAGTAGAACTAATGAAACAGTAAATACAAGTTGAATTCATGTTAAAAAGATATAGAACAATAGTATCAATTGCGATAAATGATCCTAGCTTAATATTGATGTTGAAAGAGTGGAGATTAACTTGCAGCCTTCCTTGGACCTTGAAAATCGTCTTAAAACTGGGGGAGAACGTAGTAGTGAAGGTGTCTCAAGTAAGTAACCAAAGGCTCCATTTAATAGCCTCAAAAGTTAGGTATTTTGGCCAGAAAGTGACCAGATGCGCCGCATCTCTTTGGGATGCGCCGCATCTATTTTCGCTCAGTAGATTCCAGCTCGATTCTGCACTCAGGACTGTCGGCAGGGGGTCAGATGCGCTGCATCTGGGACAGATGCGCCGCATCTGGCTTGGATGCGCCGCATCCATCTCAGATGCGCCGCATCTGGGGCTGTTTTGGTCCAGAAGTCTGCATGCTCCGCATCTGAAACTGTCGAGAATTATTTGGTGCATAGATGCGCCTCATCTAAGAGAGATGCGCCGCATTTAGACCTGTTTCAGTGGTTTCGGGCTGTTTTGCACGTTCAATCTTCGTTTTAACTCTATTTTTGCTGTTGGTCTTCATTTATTCATTCACAATGGACTTTTACAAATATACATGAATTACAATACATACGTATAACAATTACATACAAATGGAACAACTTTGGATCGAAATAACGGCAATAAACATGTATAATTTTGGCGTTATCATTCACCATCTCCTCAAGTTCCACAACCTCCACCACCTCCACAAGTTATTCCAAAATGGCAAGTTCCATGAGTTTCACAACTTCCACAAAATTGTAAAGAAATTCATGAATTTTATCTTAAAGAACTAGACGCGGTAAAACAACGTCAAGTGAAGTTAGAGCAACGTCAAGTGAAGTTAGAGCAAGAGGTATATTATTAATTTTTTTTTTGTTTGTTAACTTTTTTTACAATTATTTTAAATTGTGTGTTGTACTTTAATTCGAAAACAAACACATGCGATGCAATTTGCTTTACCCAGTGACTAATAATGTATTTACTTGTTATCATTTAAATTCAGTATAGCGCATTTAGAGCAGCTCAACAAAATGGCGATACGTTTGATGCATATAGTCAAATTCCTAATCCTCCTCTTAGCCATATGAATGGAAATGCCGATAACACTTTTCTTGACTTGAACGTTGATTTACCCAATTTCAATGACGACCATCAAGTTAGTTTTTAACCTTAAATTTTTATATAAATTTTTTATATAACTATACACTTGTAATAATTTTGGGTTTTTTTTTTTTTTTTTTTTTTTATAGTTTGATTTAGGAAATGACGACAGTTGTTATGATGGTTTGAGATCTTTGTCGGCCGTAGCAATGGGAGATTTGGATGTTCAGGATAATTCTTTGTTGAATTTGCTTCAAGAATCATTAGCTAAACAGGTTATAGTTCCAATTAATTGAAATTTCGATTTATATATTTTAGTTTCAATATCCTTTTTATATGAAGAAAACCTAAGTTTGGAATTTTGTTTTAATAGATATATAATAATAATAGTCAGACGGTCTCAAAGGTTGATAAAGAAGATCTGGAACCAGTAATGACAAAGCGGGAGAGGAAGTGTGGACAATACGACAAGTCACCTTGGGTTCAATATCCAGTTAAAAAAAAGAAACGTGTGATAAGGCCGGGGAAGGGGTTGGTGATAGAAGAATCTGTCGATGTATGAATTTTATTGATAGTTTGAACCTTTTACATAAGGATGTAGTAATAATAGTTTTATTAGCTCTATTTTACATAATGACGTTTGTTAATGAATTATATTAATTAGTAGTTGATACAAAGTTATACTTTTGCAGGTAAAAGAGGTATTGAATATACCGAGTGATGATGACAAAGGCGGCCTTATTCTACCGAAACTTTTGGTTCCGCAAAGGATGTTAAGTTTTTTACCGAGGTAAATTAATCACTTATTGATATGTCAACTGCATTACCTACTTGGAATAACATCACGTTTTTGCATTTACTCTATGTTACCATGCAAACTATGTCATTTAGTCATTATTAAGTAGCATTTATCATCCTCTTAAACTGTTGCAGTTTCTGTTTGCTAATTATTTTACCTTTAGTTAAATGCGCGTAGATTATTCGTCTAAATACATATACTAAGTAACCTTAATTTGTCACTGTTGTTACTATTATTGTATTATATAATTGTATAGGATTTTGTAAGGAGACCAGGTGCTGGAAATCAACCATACGTACCTCCAGAATTTGAAGATTGGATAAGCTCAGAAAATGGAGATAGAGCGAAGATACACATTTACTCTGACTCTGTTTTGGAGGTTTATAGAATTTTTTGGTATGCTTTACTACGTCGGCCAACACCAACGCAATATATCCTTGACCGCAAAAACCCCGACTATGACACCAAAAAGGGATGGCTATCCGATGATGTAAGTAGAAATGTGTCATAATAATTATTAATTGTTATTATTATTAGGGTAAAGTGAGTATGGGGTTGTCACTCATTTATATCTTCTAACATCATACTAATTAGTTTATGTAATGTACCTTGTAACAGCATATTAGGCTATGGATAGATTATTTAAATAGACTGCACCCTGAAGATGCTAATTAGTCTACAGTCGATTGTTATTTCCTAGCTTCAGTCCAGGACCATGAATATTATGAGATTCCTTCAAATTACTGCAACTGTTACCTTTATCCTGGTGATTGGAAGAACGTCACACACGTAAGTTACTTATTTAATAAGTACATTTTTACCACATTATATGTTGTCTACTAAGATATTGTCATCTTTACAAATACTAAGATATTGTCATCTTTAATAAATACAAAGTCTTGACATGACCCAAAATGACCCATGCAATTCATGTTATTCTATTTAAAACTCGTAAACTATTATACACACTAAAGATTTATATGTTGTCTAATAATAATAAAACTTTTTAGGTATTCATTCCGGCAAATGAGGAAAGATCACACTATTGTCTTATGGTGTTGGATATCATTACTGGAGTTGTCACCTATTATGATAGCATGATTTGTGAAGTGAATGGAGTCCCAATGCGCAGCTTCTATTGGACGAGGATGGAGACAATTTTAAAGGATAAGCTGCCAAAATACTTACAAATGAATGGTGTATTGGAGAGTAAAGGATTGGATTTCGACAAATACAAGATCACCTTTACGGTTCATCCAAAACATCTGACTCCACAACAAGCATTGGGTTCGGGTGATTGTGGTGTGTTTGTATGTATGTTTTTATATCGATTAGCTTTTAAGAAGTCGGTTCAACACCCCGTTCTCGTACCGCCTCATCATGCCGGTTTATGGTATCGAGAGCGGATGTTTGATTTATTTTGGGCATGTAAGATGTAGCAAGTAGGAACTAGTCAATTAATTAAATGTGTTTATATTTTGTACATCCTTGGACTTTGAACCCCACAACATCATGTTTGAAGTGGTTCGACACCAACTAGTAAGTTGGCGACTTGCTTGTTGATCTTAATTTTTCAAATTATTGAAGTATGTTGATAAAAATGTAAATGATTTCGGTTGGATGAGTAATAAGTGTTGTGTTCTTTAATCTGCAGCCATTTTATTGTCCCAGAGTTGGGCCCTGAAGTTACATTTTCATATGCTTCACACAAGGCTGTGAATGAATATAAGGAGGCTAAAGTTGTATGTGTTTATATATGAATTTTAAGAATTTAGATATGTGTATTGAAGTATTATGTTGGTTGCTAACTATTTGTTGTTATTTCAGCTTGGAGTCGATACCGTTCCAGTATTTGTTGGCCCAGTCAGCTACTTGTTGCTATCTAAGCCTGCAAAGGGTGTTGAGAAGACTTTTGATCTTCTATCCCTTCTTGACAAGATCCTTCCCATTTACAAGTACGAATCATACTTACAATTTACTGTTTTTTAATCCTTATGTTGAACTAGAGTTGTTTGGGTCGAGGTCTGGGTTTTCCATGCAAGGTAGTTTGGGTTTTTTGAGATGGGTGGTATGGGTTTGGGATCATTATGACAAATTTAAAACTGTTTCGGGCTAAAAGGTCGTTGAAGTTTCTGAAGGCTCTTGCTGGTCAAAAGGATGAGGTAACAAGTTAATCTATCTTTGTGTTTGTATATGTATCCGTTTCTATATTAGATCACCAGTCAACCGATTCATTATGCTGAATGTTTCTTTTCAGGCGTTCTTTGCTGCTAATGCTGCTGCCCAGGCCTCAAGGAAATGCTCCCCAAGAGTGAACAATGAATCCGTCCAGAAGGCTGTAAGTCAATTAAGTTCAATTTGTTAATTGGTGTTAGGAAAAGGCCGACTTTTTTGTTTTTACGATCAAAAGTCTTGACTTGTTCGGTTTCTCAAGCTATTGCTTTGAGGGGTTCTGACCACCGTCGTGCAACCAACGTGAGCGCCAGGTTGGATGCCCAGCAGAAGAAGCTCAACCTACCAATCCTCCCAACAACCACCATTGGTTCTTTCCCACAAACCATCGAGCTCAGGAGAGTCCGTCGTGAGTATAAGGCCAAGAAGTGAGTAATGCTAAAAATAAATAAACAAATTTTTTTTTATGAAATCGCAAAACCTGCATTCTTATTTATATAAATCGTCAATTTAATATTTATATTTTATGTATATTCTTGTTTTTATAAATATGTGTGAAAACATGTGTGAAAGTTTGAGCTGATATAAGAAAACAAGAAAGGAATTGGATATTAAGTCGCAGTAGCATTTGAACACTTGTTAGCTCCATGGTGGTTAGCTTAATTGGAAACTTTATAGAGTGTGATTGTCTACCTCAAAACATCTACAAGTGTTAAAGTAATCTGGTAAAACACCTAACTAAGAATCAATATGATCGCAAATTTAAATGCATGTACATTAATTAAATTAAACAACATAAGGTTAAAACAATACTAAACATGTTTACCAAGCATTATGGTTGTTTCAAATCACAAGTGGGGAAAAAATATGATTTTGTTGAAGTCATGGAGACACGAAAATGAATACTTTGATGATCGTCAGCACCACATCGCCTGCAAACTCTTATTTTCACCCTCTCACCTTGAGATGGAATTCTTGACGTTTTTTGGGTCTACCAGCATTGCGCTTGTTTGTTGTAGGAGGTAACAAAACTTGATAATTTTCTGGAATAACCCAATTACAAACATCTCCTACAAAGGTAGTTTCCTCAGCATAGGTAGACGTATAACTTTCCATTGTGAACCATTGTTTCGCCAATTCAGCACAGTTATCAATACCATTTTCCTTAAATACCGCGATAACGTGACCACATGTTAGACCAGAGTTAGTCCATTGTTTACACGAACATTCGTTGGTCTGCATGTCTACGAGACAATTAGATTTTCCATCGTTGACTTGGTAACGAGTTTTACTAATCCCATACACTTTCCACATGTTAGATTTACGTATTCTTTTGTAAATCTTTGTCTCCGCGTAAGGTGTAAGTATATGACCAAGTTTTTCGTACTTCTCTGCACAATTAAGCACATTTCATAAATTTCATGTTAATGAGCGAAACATGTAATGTAAATTGAGTTTGTTATTTTACCTCCAACTGCACGTCTTTCAAAAGACCATCTTTGTACTAAACCTCTAAAAAATACCAATATCATTGTTATAGGCATTTTTCGTGCGCAAGCTGATAATGAATTTACCGACTCAACACAATTAGAGGTTAAGTAGTTATACCTATTTACAGGACAATGAGCCCTAGACCATCTACCTAACTCGACACGGTTAAGCTTATCATATGCATTTTCATTAATGATACGAAGTTGTTCCATGTATAAATCAAATTGTCTCACTGTATGAGCTTTGCATATTTTTCGAGTTTACTTTTTTTTCTAGGGGGAGATGATTTAGTAGTAGGCCACCACGTTGTGGTCGGGTAAGCTATCTCCCAAAGTGCCTATTATGTATAAGCGAAAGCATGATGATCCTTGCTTCTATAATGAAAAAAGAATGATTCAAGTAGTCAAGCTTGATGTTTAAAATACCTCAAAAAGCTCTGGGATGTTCCGAAATTTGGTAATTTGAGGCTTTAGATTCAGGTCATCGAAACGACGTTCAAATCTAGCAAGAACTTTTGCTTCACTTACCCCGTCTAGAAACAACATGGTACGCTTATAGTAATCATGTGATTTTTCAAGAGCCGTTGCCACCATTTCACTCGGTCTATACTCGCTCTACAATTGAAAATTAAAACAAAAATCAACATGTCACAATAAAAAAACACAATAAATAGAGATTAAGATGTAATTTAACTACATACATATGGATTTTACCTCCATGGACTTCATTTCCAACTCTACACACCGTACCCAACCAATGGCTTCCGTTTGTTTCCAATCAACAATTCGAGGACGCTCCAAGCATCGCTCCTTTATCGAATATTCACTTAGATACGGAAGCACTTCAAAAATCCATATCTATTTTTCGACATAAGCAAAATAATTTATTTAATTATCTATAATAATTTAAGTATGAGTAATTAATACTAAAACAACAATTAACCTTAAAAGCAGGGATGAAACCTTGAAGACCATACACTGGATTCTCAACAGGACGTTCAGGAAAAAATGTTACCGCACGTCTTGGACATTGAGAGAGCTGTTTAAAAGTGTGATGCCAAACATAGCTACCCCATGGAAAACTATTCCAGGCATCAAAATCCTCAACTAGTCTTAGTAACTCATCATCAACAACATAATTAGCATCAGATTCAATAAAACCGTGAACTAAAAGCAATAACAAACAAATTCGAACAACATCCAAATCTGTGTAATTGTGATGATGTTCGAAAGCATACAAAAGATGAGACCCAAGTACATATTGTTTTTTGTCCACAAATGCGAATACCCGAGTTCTTAAAGGTCCGCATCCTGTTCCAGATACTCTAGGCAATTTTCCAAATTCCAAACCAGTAATTAACATGAATTCCTTCGGGCCAAAAAATAGTTTCTTCCCGGCAACCTCAAAAATCAAGCCCTCCGTCTTATAATTAACATCAACTAAGTTGGAAATCATAAAATGTATCAACGAAGGTTCTCCGAATTTACAGTCAGCCCACAAAAATTGTCCAAAACATGTCTCATTAAATATCTGCCGACATCTAAACCTATATAACCTAAATAACCTATTTATTTTACACACAATGTTGATCTTAGACTTTATTACAACATCCGCATAATAGTATTTTCCCTAAAAAGAAAAAGATAAGAATTAATCTACAACTAAATATATACTATAATATTTACCATAAAATGTAGTTATAAGAAACTTACGATATTCTGTTTTGAAGTCATTGATCTGTAAGTCGGTGCTTCAGCGACTTTACCTCATTTGTGCCTAAGGAACAAAATATTGTTAAAAATGTAAAGTAAGTCTATGAAGATATTAAAAGGAAATTGGGATAAAAGTAAAAACGGGTAAACTAGAAAATAACAAAACACGTGTAATTTGTTATGTATTTCTAGTTTCAATTAAGATTTTTAAATTATGTAATTTTTAATTTCGGTAATTTAAGTTAATGTTCTTCGTGTTTACTTATTGAGTAATGTAATATTATTTTTAAACATCACTTTTATTCAACACACAAAAGGTTACATTTTTTAAACAAGAACTACATTAAACTGAAATACAACATAAGATCTTAAAACACAAGACAAACATCGATGAATTCAGCAGAGTTCATCAAAAAAACGGCCATCTGTGTCGTACTCTGGAGCCACCGGTTCTTCTTTTTCTTCTTCGGCTGCTTCATCGATGTAACGCCAACCCAACGTTTCTTCATCTTCAAGAACCACATACAGAGTAATGCGGTTACCACGATCTTCAATGGTATCTTTTATCCCGTACCATTGATCATAGGTACGGAGATAGCTTGCCTCCATCTCATCATCATAATCGTCTTGAAAAAACAACACATCGGTGTATTCACACGGTACATTTGCCTTCAGAAAGGCTAGCAGATCGTCTAAACCAACGTCACGGATATCGATTCCTTCGAATGAATTTTTTTTGCCGGACTTGTAGACCTTCATATGATTACGGAAATCACCCCCGTAATGAACATCGTACGCAACAATCATAGGGGGAATTGTTTTCATTTTCACTGATCGGAAGTGTTTTCACTGATCGGAAGTCTGTGAAATGAATTGGGTTAGTGGGTGTATTTATAGGTGAAAAAGTATCCGTTTTTGAAAAAAAAAAAATTAACAGTCGGATTTTAAATCCGTTTATTTTTTAATTTTAAAAATTAAATTTGAAAATATTAATAATAAATTCAATAAAGCAATAAATAAAACAGAAAAATTAAAAATTAAATGCCACATCAGCTTTCCACTAACCCACACCACTAACCCACACCACCACTACTTCACTCAAACCACTCACACGTCCTAGTGATCAAAAAGCAACCCACGCCCCCGACACACGCCCCCTACCGTTACGAATGGTCTAAGTAGTATGTTAGCTAGTACTAAGGGTTACTGAAAAGTTAGCGTTAAACTTCTCCAATCTTCAAATGTGTTTGGTATCACATAACATCAAAACTTATACATAAACATTTAAGGACTCGTGCAGATTCAATTCTTACATAGTAAAAAAGTGTATATATTCAATGCGAATCAGTTCTACAATGAAACTCAGATCTACAATCCGCTCTAATTCAATTCGTTCATCACTAACAATTAAACAACAATCATGTTTAAGACTATGAAAATAACAATAAAATTCATCAAAAAACAATCACTGAAATTTCAATATGAAACAAAAACTAAGAGATTATCAACATATACCTTTATTGGTGGCGATGGTTAACGATGGTGATGATGTAGGTAGTGTATGGTGGCGGTGGCGATGGAGAAGGTGAAGGTAGTTGCGGTGTATGAAACGAATTGAATGAAACGCTAACGCAACTATCGGTGCATTGGGTAAAACAATCTCGAAATTATTAACATTTTCGCGATAATTGTTGTTTTCGAGAGGGTTTTCGCGACATTTGCAACCTGCTAGTCCGAGAAATGTTTTCGCGATGAACGTGATTTTCGAGAGTAAAATTACGCGATACGCGAGTCAGGTGTGCACGTGGCTCTTCTTCAATGGTTTAAAGCTGTTTTCGCGAGTCGCGAACGTTGACCCAGTTTTTTCGAGGAGTCAATGTCTAGTTGTGAAAAAATGCTTCTGACAACGTTTATTTTTGAGAGAGATGGGCTTATTTGTCTATTTGGGTAATTTTCTCTATTATACGTATTGAAAAGATTAACATTTATAGGGGCCCTTTTTAAGTTTCGAACAGGGCCTCCGAAATTAGCGAGACGGCCCTGGAGTTGATGACAATTTATATACAAGGTGGCAACCTAAACTTGTAATTACCACTGTTTTCATTAAATTACTGGCTTACAAAATACAAATTTTATTCAATGTTAAATAACTTAATGTTCGAATCTTTGGTGGCTAGGGAAGGGTTAGAAACAGTTAATATGGGATGCGTATAGTAGAGACAGGGTAACCCGAACAAAAAAAAAAAAACTTATAACTTTTTACCAAATATATTTCATTTTGCTTACCATCTAACAGGTATTCCTGAGCTACATAGCCTAATGTTCCTGAAATCTTTATGTCATTCTTGCCATATAATCCCATCCGTTATCGCGAGTAAATATGTCGTCTAATTTGATGAATAATATTCATTACAAGCGAATATAATGAATTGAGAGGTTGTATAACTTTCAAAATAGACCTATTTTGGAAGGAATTTTCTAACTTACCCATTAGAGTGGTTGGAGAAACAACAGTGGTAAGTGATCGTTATAACCCTGTTGTACTGTACTTAATTGTTTATGTATAAGCAGTGAATGATAGAGAACTTACCATGCAGTTGAGATTAACCGTTATGCATTGTTTCATATACCAAAAACCTGGTCTCACCATGTATGCAATAACCCAAAAGCTTAAACAATTTATCTCATTCTGCAGGGGACACAAGCAGGGATGGATCACTGAGGTGCAGACAAACGAACGGCAATAACATACATCGATCAAAGCGGAAACTGGCATAGAGTCAGCAAGGGTGCACCTGAGCAGGTACATTAAACTGTTTTACACTAGCTACTGAAATCTGAAGTGGCAAAATGGGTGGGTTGAGTAATTGGTATTTGTCTTGTACTAGTTGAAATGGGTTGGGTTGACCCAAAACTTTTTTACACAGAATTTCTATGTTTAATGAACCATTTCCTTCTCATCTAGTTTAATACTATTATTTTTGACCCATTCGATCAGTTAAAAATAACATATAACCCATATCAACCATTCGTACCTAAACGTGTTAAAACTACACACTAAGTGAACCTAGACCTTATGTTCTTATGTTGTTTCTACATGTCATGAAATCTCTTAGATTATGGAGTTATGCAACCTAAAGACAGATGACAAGAATAAGGTATTTCCAATCATTGATAAATTTACTGAGCGTGGTCTTCGTTCTTTAGCCGTTTTCCAACAAGCAAGTATCTTTGTGTTTAAAATGTTCTAGAGTTTTAAACTTTTAACTTTTGAATCAATAAACTAATGGTTATCAATAATCATAAAGACAGTACCCGAGAAAACAAAGGAGAGCTCTGGAGGCCCGGAGGAGTTTGTCGGTTTATTGCGACATTTTGACCCTCCAAGACACGACAGTGTTGAAACCATTCGACGGGCCCTGCACCTTGGTGCCAATGTGAAGATGATCACCGGTGATCAGTTAGCTATTGGCAAGGAAACGGGTCGTAGACTTTCGGAATGGGTACCAATATGTACCCATCTTCTTCGCTTCTTGGTCAAAACAAAGATTCAGCTATTGCAGATATCCCAATCGCAAGAGTGAGAGGAATCGATTGGGGTTGGGCCGGTATGATATGACTTTATAGCATAGTTTTCTACCTCCCATTAGATATTTTCAATTAATCATTCGTTACGCTTTGATCGGCAAGGCATGGGACAATATGCTACAAAAACGGACAAGTTCATTTTTGTTAGTTGATCTTTTTGTCAAATTTTCTGATATGTAATCGATCGTTTACGCTTTTGTACGAATTTTACACTGCTTTCACCACCAAAAAGGACTATGGGCGAAGTGAGAGGGAAGCTCAATGGGCCAAAGATTAACGTACATTGCACGGTCTCCAAGCGCCAAATGCAAACGAGATCTTGAACGATAAGAGTGACTATAGAGGGTTATCACGAATAAAACACACACCAATGTGAATTTGAGCATTAGCTTCCATATTCTTGAGAATTTTGAGTGAATCATATGTAGAAGATTGGTGCAAAACGCAAGAGTTTCGAGTGAGTTGTGAACGAAGTGGTGCGTGGTGCGAGGTTGGTGCAAAACAAAAGTGTTCACAACCCCCTTTATCGGTAAAAATGTTATCCAAACAGAATTTGAAACGTCTGAAAATCCGGACACACCACGAATCCACGTACCACCCAACATGCACGGTGTGTGGTGCCTTGTGCTTGGTGCGTGGTGCAAGTAAGTATTACCGTAACAAGTAAAAACGAGCCAATGACCAAGTGACACGCACCACACACAATAAATCACTTTTGTTAGTTTCACATCTTAAAAATATGGAACTTACTTTCAATATAAACATCGAACGCTTCTTTTTTAAACCTAATTGTTTAATACACTTACCGAACACTGATTTAGCGCATATATCATGTATGATACATATATGTAGAAGATGCCACATCCTTAGTGACGGATATTGAGCAAGTTTTATGGGGGGGCCAAAAAAGTATAACTTAAAAATAGTTTGACAAAGGGTGTCTCATATAGTTCAAATGCTTTTATGCTTGGAAAAATATGTAGTTTTTTAATATAAAATAATACACATTTCTAACTTATTTTTGCTATTAAGTTAGAGAAAATAAGTAGTGTATAAAGTTAAAACCATATTTTGAAATGTTGATTTCTAATGGAAAATTATCATCCCTTAATCCTATTTCCTATTATACATTAAAAGAGAGTTTTTATTAAGTAATAAATGTTTTCAAAACCACCTTAATCACCGTTAGATTAGAAAATTACGTTACAATACCCCTTAATCCAACGACCATTAATCATCCTTTAAATACATTAGTTAACATGGTGTTCGAGGAGACCAAGGGTTCGAGTCTCGGGGGGGGGGGGATTTTCGTGAATTAACTCTAACCACTAACATTGCCTTTCAAAAAAAAAAAAAATACATTAGTTAATAAATCAATTTTAAATACACTCATCCCTAAAAAAAAAAAAAAAAAAAAAAAAAAAAAAAAAAAAAACCTTTCTAATAATTAAAAAAAAAAAAAAACACGCGATGATAGTTAACCACAAACAAAATCGTCCTTTTTCCCAACTCTCATACTTCTCCTCCCCTTTTTTTTTTTTTTTTTTTTTTTTTTTTTTGAAAGGCAATGTTAGTGGTTAGAGTTAATTCACGAAAATCCCCCCGAGACTCGAACCCTTGGTCTCCTCGAACACCATGTTAACATGGTGACCAATGAGGCAAAGCCCATTGGCAAAACAGGAAGACGATAAACCGCATCAAAACAGGAAGACGATTTAATCCACTTAATTTCATCTGCTTCAAGACCAGGTTTGTAATTGTGTTCTGGCGATTGTAGGGATTTTTTTCATTGGTAGCTATTTTGTTCAATTCAAAAATTTTATTTATTTACTTTTTCAAATCTGATTTCAGTGAGAACATCTAAAACCCTAATTTGATTTCTTGCCCTTAATTCGAATCAATCGATTGTGGCCTAGACTCATTCACATATAATGGTTAGATTAATAAGTACACTAAATGTCTCAGAAATATGATTATAAACAGCTGTTGTAATTACTGATCTATGTCTATATATAGCTAATACATAGATAACGTCGCATAACTTTTCATCAATTTTCAAATATATATATTAACATTACAGTATACATTGTTTGGTGTTGTGTATTCTACTTATTTTGTCTGACATTATGTTTTAGGCACCTTGAGCACCCTAGTGCACTTAAATCTCAATTGGAACAACTTCAATAAAGATGATGTCATGCGGGCAACGGCTTCTTTTCCATCCTTAAGATTTTTGTCTTTAAGGAATAATATTAGCAATGGAACACTGCCTATGGAAGGTAAAGTATTTGGTTTTTGTTTCGTTTGCCTACAAATTTTATTAGTGCTTTAAGAAGTTCAGTATGATCAAATACTTACCAACTCATTTGAAGGCTCCATCAGGTGATGCAAAATCTTATCCATTTTCAACTTCTCATAATACACAACTATTCAGAAATCTATTTTTAGAGTTTGTGTATTGATTACTAGCTAACCCATATTTAATCTGCTTTTGTAATTAATATAGCTTTGGCATCTTTACGCCATCTGGAGGTGTTAGATATGAGTGATAATCAGTTAGTTGGGAGCATCCCATCTGCAATAAGTTCATTATCTTCACTTAAAGTTGTCTCGTTTGCTAACAATCAGCTCAACGGCTCATTACCAGATGATGGTAACTTCTCTAAAATGCATACTCTTAAATGTATTTGCATAACTGAAAATCCGCATAATGTGGTTTCATCAGTGCACTCCTTTTGTAGCAATATTTTTAGATAATAAATCTAAATACTCTAAAGGATGACTGTAATTTTCCCAATAGGGAGTGATATGTACACAACCCATTTTTGTTATGTACACAACCATCATGCTTTACAGTATTGTACAGTACAATATTGTAAAGCATGATGGTTGTGTACATAACAAAAATTGGTTGTGTACATATCATCACCCCCAATAGGGAGTGATATGTACACAATTGAGTGCAGGGTTCTGCCGGTTGAAGAACCTCCGAGAGCTTGATCTTAGTGAAAACCAGTTTGGTGGAAACCTTTCAGAGTGTTTGAGCAGTCTAACATCTCTCAAAACTCTTTGATATTTCTTCAAACCAATTCACGGGAACACTTCCACCATCACTGTTTGCTAATCTCACATCTCTCGAGTATCTTGATTTTAGTTATAATAGTTTTGAGGGCTCATTATCATTTAGCTCTTTCTCCAATCATACAAATTTGGAGTTTGTTGAATTCAGAAGTAACAATGACAAATTTGAGGTTGAAACAGAAGAGCCCATAGGTTGGGCTGTTTCAGTTGAAAGTTCTTGTGCTATCTTATTGCAATATAAACAGGCTTAAAGGAAGGGTTTTTCCCAGTTTTTTACTTCAGCAACATAAGTTACAAGTACTAGACCTGTCTCATAACTCACTGGAGATGCAATTTCCAAATTGGTTGATTAATAGTAATCCAGATCTGGAATTTGTTAGTTTAAGGAACAATTCAGTTGCAGGTACTATTGGTGGTATGCCGTTGTACAGAAACGCTAATACACGGTCTTTGGATATGTCAGATAATCAAATAACAGGTACTATACCTCTTGATATAGGAAATACTTTTCCATATATACGGTACTTGAGCTTGTCTCAAAATGCTTTGAACGGCCCTATTCCTTGGTCAATGGGCGATTTGAGTAGCATACAAATGTTGGATTTATCTAACAATAATTTATCAGGAGAAGTGCCGGAGAGATTGCTTTCTAACTGTCCACTGTTGAGGTTTTTACTGCTATCTAATAACAATTTGTACGGTGAAGTACTTTCAAGAAAATTCAACGCAAGTAGTATGCTACAGATTCTGTTGTTAGATAATAATCAATTTACAGGGGTGCTCACAACAGAGATCAGTAATGAAGGTGTATCTTTATACATGTTGGATATTAGTGGCAACTTATTTTTGTTGGGAAATTACGGTCTCACTAATTCCCACCACCCAGCCCAACAATAATAGTAAAGAAATAAGAACAATACACAACACAAGATTTAACGTGAAAACTCCAAAACAGGAGAAAAAACACTGGCCCCTAAAGAGAGAAATACACTATATCACAAATTGTTACAATGATATAGACGACTCTCTTAAGTCAACTACACTCTCCAAAGTATTTAACTAATACAACTCTCAAACAAAGGTAAGAAAGAAAGAAATAATCAAATACTTAAAGTGTATTGATTGGTGCAATTTGGAAGTAATCCCATGGCCTCCTTTTATAGCCAAGGAGTTCACCTCCAACTTCACTCTTCTACCAATATGGGACAAAACTCCATTTTTCCTTCTAACCAAAATATAACTAACAAATCTCCACCTTTTGGATAGAAGAAAATAATCATGCTTCCACATTGCAAAGATAACCGATGTAGACGCTTCCTCGACGACAACTTCAAGATCCTCATCTTCATGCCGTTGACATTATCTCCCAAGAGACAAAACTTGCATCTTTACCGAACATTGTCTAAACCGACAATCATTGTCATCACAGACAATCATAACTCTTAACAAGAATTATCATACTCCACCATTAAGAGTATAGCACTTAGAATATCACATTCCAAGCATATCACCTCGGCACATGTTGTTGAACAACCAGCTGAAACTTTATGGTGCAACTTTCCTGTTTGGCTTTCCCGAAAGTCCCATCAGCTACAACATCAGTTTCCACCACACAATCTGCATCAACGCCAAACCAATGCCCATGTGTAATTTGTGGAACCGCTAACGAACATCCCTTTCCACGGTGGCGCGGACACACCATGAGGATGGTGTGACTTCAGAGGAATTCGTCACTCTCCGTAATAACGGAGACATCATTAGCGCCTTTAGAGCCATTTACCGAATTAGCTCCACCTGAACAATTAACCCTTACATGCCCAGTCTTCCCGCACCTCCAGCATACCAGATTCTTCCCAGAGTTTCTCTTTCGCCTATCCGAACACAACACTATCGTATCTCCTGATGACGAGACCCCGTTACCTTCCAGTCTTTTCTCCTCGGATAGGAGCTTGCTAGTAACGTCTACAAACTTCAGAGTTTTCTTCCCATACATCAAAATAGGTTTCATGTGTTCATAAGACGATGGCAAAGATAATATCAACCTCAAAGCTTTATCTTCATCATCCACTTTAACTCCAATAGCTTCAAGTTCCGAAACAATACCATTCAAAATGCTCAGATGATCTGAAATCTTTGAACCCCCATCCATACGCAAAGTATGAAATTGTTCTTTAAGACACAACCGATTTGAGATGCCCTTGCCCTGGTACAACTGCTCTAGTTTAACCCAAAGCTCATTTGCCGTTGATAACCCGTGCACATTTGCAAGCACGTTCTTTGCAAGACACAAACGAATCGCACTTGCTGCCCTCAAATCCATATCATCCCATTCTTCTTCATCGAACTTACTGCTAGAATCACTGCCGGAAACAAAGGTGGGTTTACCTTTCAATGCCTTGTGTAACCCGGACTAAATCAACACATCCTTGACTTGAACCTGCCATAAGCCAAAATTGATCCTCCCATCAAATTTTTCTACATCAAACCTCATTGGACTGAACTTCGACATCGTATCCGTATCCTATAAACAACACTTTCTCTGATTTTGCTCACGTTTCGAATAGCCAAAAGATGTAGCAGGTAGCCAGGACCCTTTAAATCGGAAATCCACAACTCGCCACTAACAAATCCAACTATTACTACGAATCAGAAAAAATATTGTCTAACCAGATACCCTATACGATCAATAGAACTCGTTTCTGATATGGACGATCCACTCCCGTGGCAACCACAGAGCATACTCCGACTCCTATAACCGAGACCCCCGTCAAACCTGACGCTCTGATACCAGTTGTTGGGAAATTACGGTCTCACTAATTCCCACCACCCATCCCAACAATAATAGTAAAGAAATAAGAACAATACACAACACAAGATTTAACGTGGAAATTCCAAAACAGGAGAAAAACCACCGGCCCCCAAAGAGAGAAATACACTATATCACAAATTGTTACAATGATATAGACGACTCTCTTAAGCCAACTACACTCTCCAAAATATTTAACTAATACAACTCTCAAACAAAGGTAAGAAAGAAAGAAATAATCAAATACTTAAAGTGTATTGATTGGTGCATTTTGAAAGTAATCCCATGGCCTCCTTTTATAGCCAAGGAGTTCACCTCCAACTTCACTCTTCTACCAATGTGGGACAAAACTCCATTTTTCCTTCTAACCAAAATATAACTAACAATTTTCAGGTGTGATTCCAGGATGGTTAACCAACCTGGCATCTTTAAATGCACTTTTGATACGAGACAACATGTTCGAAGGTCAATTCCCATGTGGGACGGCCTCATTCTCGTATCTCGATATCTCACAAAATAATTTCTCAGGGTCCGTTACCTGACAAATCTTGTGACTTTGGATATGGGCAATAACAAGCAATCAAGTAACATTCCAGACTTCTTAGGTGAACTCTCAAATTTAAGAATCCTCATTTTAAGAAATAATAACGTCAATGGTTCTATTCCTAAGCGCTTGTGCCAGTTATCTTATTTGAGATTGTTAGACTTATCTAGAAACTTCCTTTCTGCCTCAATACCTAATTGCTTACAAAATATTACTCAAAGTGGCCAGCTTGTCTTTTTAAAGTTCTCATCTGGAGTGGGACCAGATGACACTCAATCTTCTTATCAGTATGAAAGTGTTTTGAACATGTACTTGAGGGGAGAAAGAATGAGTGAAATCTATGAAAAACAAGATGAAGTTCAGTTCCTAACAAAAAGTAGGGCTGATTCGTACAAAGGTGGAATCCTTGATCACATGTCAGGGTTGGATTTATCTTGTAACAATCTAACCGGTGAAATACCAAAAGAACTTGGAATGTTGGTTCACATCCGTGCAGTTAACTTGTCTCATAACAAACTCACGAGACCCATACCACGTTCTTTCTCAAATCTAGCAGATATAGAGAGCCTGGATATTTCATCAAACCATTTGAGTGGTAAAGTTCCATCAGAACTGATTGGGTTGTATTCTTTGTCAACTTTCATTGTTGCTAACAACAATCTGTCTGGTAGTCTCCCACAAATGAATCAATTTTCAACGTTTACTGCTGATAGTTACAGGGACGATCCATTTCTTTGTGGACCACCATTAGCCAAGAGTTGTGCACCTGAAACAACAAATTCTACAATAATGATGGCGCCGGAAGAAAATGAAGAAAAATGGTATGATGTGGATATGGTTTTCTTTCGTGCAAGTTTGGTCTCCACATGGTTTGTGTTCTTGATGGGAGTTTTTGGGATTCTTTACATAAATCCTTATTGGCGCAGGAGGTGGTTTGTTTTAATTGAAGAATGTTTGTATACATGTTATTTTTTCCTTTCTGATTGTTTCCGTAAGCGTAGGTTATGAATCTTATGATAAATATATGATATGTTTGTACTAGTGATTTTTGTATAATAATGGCTGTTCAACAAAATAGTGATTACTGTAGTAAAATACTGAAAAATGAGCCTTGCGTATTATAGACTGCCGCAGAATAAAAGATGTTAAATTTTTTGTGCACGCAATTACCGCATTTTCGTTCTTTATTTATGCGAAATTTTAAAAATTCTTTAATTGAATGAGATTATATGTATTTATAATTCATTACTTTTCAAATTTCAAACAAAAGAGTTCATGACAATTTATATACAAGGTGGTAACTTAATCTTGTAATTACCACTGTTTTCATTAAATTACTGGCTTACAAAATACAAATTTTATTCAATGTTAAATAACTTAATGTTCGAATCTTTGGTGGCTAGGGAAGGGTTAGAAACAGTTAATTTGGGATGCGTATACTGGAGTATGGGGTTGGATTACTCACCTTACCGGGTAACCAGAACAAAAATAAACCTTAGAACTTTTTATGAAATATATTTCATTTTGCTTACCATCTAGCAAATATTTCTGAGCTACATAGCCTAATGTTCCTGAAATCTTTATGTCATTCTTGCCATAAAATCCCACCGGTTATCGCTAGTAAATATGTTCACTAATTTGATCAATAATATTTATTACAAGTGAATATAATGAAGTAAGAGGTTGCATGACTTTCAAAGTAAATCTATTTTGGAAGGAGTTTTATAACTGACCCATTAGACTGGTTCGAGAGACAACAGTGAAGATAACCGGTAAATGATCGTTATAACCTTGTTGTAATTTAATTGTTTGATTATGTATAAGCAGTGACTGATAGAGAACTTACCATGCAGTTGAGATTCTGGTGAACCGTTACGCTTTATTTCATATACCCAAAAGTTTAACAATGTTCTAATGTTGAAGTCTGCTTAAACAATTTTTCTGCCCTTTAATCCAGTAGACAAACGAACGGAAATAACACACATTGATCAAAGCGGAAACTGGCATAGAGTCAGCAAGAGTGCACCTGAGCAGGAACATTAAACTGCTATACACTAGCTACTGAAGTGGCAAAATGGGCGGGTTGAGTAACTGGTATTTGTCTTGTACTAGTTGAAATGGGTTGGGTTCACCCAAAACTTTCTTAAACAGAATTTCTATGTTTAATGAACCATTTCCTTCTCATCTAGTTTAATATTATTATTTTTGACCCATTCGATCACTTAAAAGTAACATATAACCCATATCTGCCATTTGTACGTAAACGTGTTAAACCTAGACCTTTTTGATCAATAAACTAATGATTATCAATAATCATACAAACATTTTGACCCTTCAAGACACTACAGTGCTGAAACCATTCGACGGGCCCTGCACCTTGGTGCCAATGTGAAGATGATCACCAGTGATCAGTTAGCTATTGGCAAGGAAACGGGTCGCAGACTTTCGGAATGGGTACCAATATGTACCCATCTTCTTCGCTTCTTGGTCAAAACAAAGATTCAGCTATTGCAGATATCCCAATCGCAAGAGTGAGAGGAATTGATTGGGGTTGGGCCGGTATGATATGACTTTATAGCATAGTTTTGTTTTGAATTAAAAATAAGAACAAAATGAAAAAGTATTGATCGTTTTATTGATTTGTATAAATTGATAAAGCTGAATTGGTGCTTTGATCATTTACAAAGGACCCTTTATATACATAGCAGACCAATGGCTATATGCCTACAAATGGAATGTATTTTCTATATTTGGAAGGCTGGCTGGCTGATCTTCTTGTAGCTGTATCCTTGCTGTCATTTGAGGGAAATGATGATACCTTTTTGATCCAAAATACAATATTTACATAGTTTTATTTCTAACACTCCCCCGCAAGTTGAATAGTGGGGTTTCCAATATTCAACTTGAAGAGGATATCTCTGAAGAGTCTTCCATTAACAGATTTGGTTAAAATATCGGCTAGTTGGTCTTCGGATCGAACAAATGGTAGAGAGATTATTTCAGTTTCAAGTTTCTCTTTGATGAAGTGCCGGTCAATTTCTATATGTTTGGTTCGATCGTGTTGAACCGGGTTTTCCGAGATAGCTATTGCAGCTTCATTATCACACATATTCTTGATAGGAACATTAGGAGGAAATCCGATTTCTGTTAAGATTTTTCTTATCCACAATGCTTCGGTTACGCCTCTAGCAATTCCTCTAAATTCGGCCTCGGCACTTGATAGAGCTATAACCTTCCGTTTCTTGCTTTTACATGTGACCAGATTACCTCCGACGAGAGAAAAATATCCAGATGTTGATTTTCTATCTCCTTTCTCTCCCCCACTCGACATCTGTGTATATTTGGGTTTCTAGATGATTGTTTTTGCTAAACAAACCCCATCTCCTGCAGTTCCCTTCAGATATTTGATTATCCGCCATACGGCTTCCATATGATGATGTTGAGGTTGATGCATGAATTGACTAACGACCCCAACAGCTTGAGCAATGTCTGGGCGAGTATGAGCGAGATAGATGAGTTTTCCCACGATCTTTTGGTATTGACTTCGATCGGCTAAGCTTGCTTTGTCTTTTTCTTCCATATAAAGCCTTTGATTCGGGATCATTGGAGTGTCAGCTGGTTTGCAATCGATCATACCTGTTTCAGCAAGAAGGTCAAGTATGTATTTCTTTTGACAAATAAAGATCCCCTGTCGGGATCTCAAGACTTCAATCCCTAGAAAATATTTAAGGCCGCCCAAATCTTTCATTTCAAATTCTTTAAACAAATTTGTTTTTAGTTTTGAAATTTCTTCTTGATCGTTCCCGGTGATAATCATGTCATCAACATAGATTATGAGATATGTTATAAGATTCTTTCTTCGTTTTAAGAAAAGTGTGTGATCAGAATTACTTTGTTTAAAACCGTAATTTTTCATTGCTATGGTAAACCGCCCAAACCAAGCCCTAGGAGATTGTCTTTAGCCATAAAGAGATTTTTTAAGATGACAAACTTCCCTTTCTTTAAAGGTAGACGTGAATCCGGGAGGTCCTTCCATATAGACTTCTTCCATAAGTTCTCCATGTAGGAAGGCATTTTTAACGTCGAATTGATGAAGTGGCCAATCTTTGTTTGATGCGACTGAGAAAAGGATTCTGATTGTATCAATCTTGGCTACTGGTGAGAAGGTTTCTGAATAGTCAACCCCATATGTCTGAGTATATCCTTTTGCCACAAGCTGAGCTTTGTATCTTTCAACGGTTCCATCGGCTTTATGTTTAATGGTGAATACCCATCGACATCCAACAGTTTTCTTTGACTCAGGAAGGATGCATCTTTCCCATGTATTGTTATCCATTAGAGCTTTCATTTCATCTTCCATTTCCTTTCTCCAAATGGGTGATTTAAGGGCTTCTTCAATGTTGTTTGGAATTTTTTCAGAGTATATCAGGGAAGTAAATTGTTTGGCTTCTTGTGATAGATTACCTTTGGCAACATTCGCCATTGGATATCTTGACCTAGGATTTTCTCTTTCGGGAGAATACCTTTTTGGAGGAATTCCCCGATTAACTCTTGGAGGAAGAACATATTGTTCATGTGGAGGTTCAGTTTCAGGTTCCACTGGTTGATCGGGTTGACTTTGTTGGTGAGGTTGTTCTTCGGTATGACACGTTTCCTCGGTTTGACCTGTTTCCTGTACTAAGGAATCTACCTCACTTTCAAGGTTAGTAGTAACAGCTGCAATAAATTCAGAACTAACCTCAGTGGGAATGGGAAGATCATTGTCGGAAGTACGGGTAGGAGGGATACTATGAGTCACTTCTTCAGATGACGGCAGATCTAGCCAACTCACAGAGTCACTTGATTCTGACTCCCCCTGACTTGTGTGTTGGGTAAAATAGTATTCAGTTTCTAAGAAGTCACAATTTATAGAAACGAACATGTGTTTCCTTTTTGGACTATAACACATATACCCTTTTTGATTTACCCCGTAGCCGACAAAGACACATTTTTCAGCACAAGGGTCGAGTTTAGTTCTTTCCCTTTTGGGAATATGGACAAAGACCGTGCATCCAAATATTCTAGGTTTTAAAGTAAGATTCGACGGAGGTTTATAAAATTTAGCAAGTGTTTCAAGGGGATTTTTGTATTCTAAGGCTTTGGTTGGAAGTCTGTTAACAAGGTAAGTAGCAGTAGCGAGAGCTTCGGGCCAAAACGACCTTGGAACATTTGACTCTATCATTAAAGCACGGGTAATCTCAAGAAGGATTCGATTTTTCCTTTTGGAAACACCGTTTTGTTGGGGAGTATGAGGACATGTAGTTTGATGAATAATCCCTTTTGTTTCACAGAAGTGTTTCATTTGAGTATTGACAAATTCTCCGCCATTGTCGGATCTAAGAATTTGTACTTTGGTTTTGAATTGTGTTTCAACCATAGAATAGAAATTTTTAAATTTTTCGAAAACTTCAGATTTGCTACTTAAAAAATATGTTCATGTCATTCGCGTGCAATCATCAATAAAAAGTAAGAAATATCGAAGGTTATGTCCCCCATTTACCCTTGCGGGTCCCCACACATCATAATGAATCAAGGTAAAAGGTTGTTCAGATATAGAATCACTAATTTTAAACGAACTTTGATGGCTTTTAGCCAAAATACAGGTTTCACATTCAATAACTTTATTTGAAGAAAACAGATTCGGAAATAAAAATTTTAAATAACCAGCAGACGGATATCCTAGACGTCTATGCCACAACCATGCTTGTCTATTAGGAGTCCCATGAGCAAGCATGATTGCACCATCTTGAGTGACTTCGTCCACATTGTATAACCCATCCCGTTCAGTACCACGACCAACAATCTTCCCGCGTCTGATGTCCTGCAAGATACAGAACGTTGGGTGTAATAATACAGTGCAATTAAGTTCTTTGGTCACGTGACTTACGGATAGGAGTTTGTGTGAAAGTGCGGGAACATAAAGGCAGTTTTTCAATTTTAAGGTCGGTGACATTTCAATCGTCCCTCCTCCCTTGACTTGAACACTTCCTCCATTAGCCGTTTTAATTTGAGTTTTATTTGATTTTGATTCCGAATAAAAGTCAGTTTTATCGAAAGTCATGGTGTCGGTGGCACCACAATCGATAATCCATTCCTTGTTTTTTATTTTATTAGACATAACATTAGCATGTGAAACATCGTTAGTTGGAAAGGACCTGTTTTGCAAAAACTTTTGACATTTTGAGTTATCTTTAAATTTATGGGACTGTTCAAGGTATTCAGTAGATATGGAGGGACTGTTCTGTAAATATGTATTAACAAGGGGTTGGTTTTTGACAAGGGGTTTAACAAAAGGTTGGTTATATAACTTAGAATGGTTTGAGGGGTCATTTTGTAATAACCGAAACCTATTTTCAGTTAAAAACCTCACCCCCTTTTCATCTGTAATTCGATCGGGTTTGGGTATGAACCCTAACCCTAAACCTAATTTACCTCCACCTTGGGAAGATGATGCAGGTTCTTCAACCGCCATCAACCCGAAACCTCCTTGAGCAGTGGTGGTACCGGCAGTCTCTTGATTGCTTTTGGTTGACGCCACTCCTGCTGCTATTGATGCTTTTCCCTTTTTGTGACCATCGTTCCACCATTCGGGATACCCAACCCGTCGAAAACATTGGTCTTTGGTATGCCGTTTCATTCCACAGTCTTCGCATACAATTTTGTCTTTATCTTTGGATGAAATAAAATTGGAACGACGTTGGTTCCTGGAATACAGGACATGGCCATCTGTTTCTGTTTCTTTGGTTTTGGATGCTGGTACAATTAGCCCAGAGGCTATGCCTGAATGGTTTGTGGGTTAAATCTTGTTGCTAAATATACTCTGGTGAGCGTTTTCTTTTCTAATAGCAACATAAGCTCCTTCAACTGTTGGAAGGGGTTCGATTTGAAGCAACTCCCTTTTTATATTATCATGTTTATGATCCAGAGCATTTAAGAATTGAAACAATTTTTGCTCTGCTCTGATGTTGTTGTATTTGATAATATCATTTGGGTATTCCATGGGATTTGGATTCCTTGTTTCGATTTCTCCACATATTCCGTGTAGCTTAAACCAGAGATCTTCGATTGACTTTCCTTCTTGTTTGATGTTGTTTGCTTTAACATGTAGGTCAAATGTTTGCAGTTTATCCTTGCCTGAACTGTACGTTGTGATTAAGGCATTCCAAAATAACTTTGCAGTTGGGAATTGAGTAAGATTGCTTGCAATCTATGGTTCAATGTTCCGGATAATCCAGGAAAATACAACCAGATCATCCTGGTTCCACTTTTGATTATTGATTGCAGGTGGGTCTTCTGTGAGATGATTAAGGAGGGTCTCAGATTTGCCTCCGATGGCAACCATAATCATCCTAGAGCACAATGAAAAATTGGAACTGTTGAGGTTAACATTAATTTTTAATGAATCTGGTAACCTCTGTGTTTGATTCTCATTACTGGACTGAAGTAACCTAGCCAATTGGCTGGTTAGTTCAGTGATAAGTTGGCTGTTGGGATTGATGTCTTCTCCAGATATTGTTGGCTACTTCGAAGAAACAATGGATTGAATATGATGAAAAAGAGATGTTAACTGATCCAGGATCATTAACAATGCTCTGATGCCATGTTCTGAATTAAAAATAAGAACAAAATGAAAAAGTATTGATCGTTTTATTGATTTTTATAAATTGATAAAGGTGAATTGGTGCTTTGATCATTTACGAAGGACCCTTTATATACAGATAGCAGACCAACGACTATATGCCTACAAATGGAATGTATTTTCTATATTTGGAAGGCTGGCTGGCTGATATTCTATTCTTCTTGTAGCTGTATCCTTGTTGTCATTTGAGGGAAATGATGATACCTTTCTGATCCCAAAATACAATATTTACATAGTTTTATTTCTAACACGTTTTCTACTTCCCATTAGATATTTTCATATTCATCATTCGTTACGCTTTGAGTGGTAAGGCGGGGGATAATATGCTACAAAAACGGACAAGTTCATTTTTGTTAGTTGATCTTTTTGTCAAATTTTCTGATATGTAATCGATTGTTTTACTAACTGACCCGCTTTTGTACCAATTTTACACCGCTTTCACCACCAAAAAGGACTATGGGAGCAGTGAAAGGGAAGCTCAATGGGCCATGGATTAACGTACATTGCACGGTCTCCAAGTGCCAAACGCAAATGAGATCTTGAAAGATAAGGGTGACTATAGAGAGTTATCACGAATAAAATAAGCACCAATGTGAATTTGAGCATTAGCTGCCATATTCTTGAGATTTTTGAGTGAGTCATATGTAGAAGATTGGTGCAAAACACAAGAGTTGGGAGTGAGTTGTGAACGAAGTGGTGCGTGGTGCGAGGTGTGGTGCAAAACACGAGTGTTCAAACCCCTTTATAGGCAAAATTTTATCCAAACAGAATCTGAAAAGTCGGAAAATCCAGGCACACCACTGTCCACGTACCACCCAACATGCATGGTGTTTAGTGTCTTGTGCTTGGCGCGTGGTGCGAGTAAGTATTAGCGTAACCAGTAAAATGAGCCAACGATCAAGTGACACGCACCACGCACAATAAATCACTTTTGTTAGTTTCACATCATAAAAATATGGAATTTACTTTCAATATAAACATCGAACTCTTCATTTTTAAACCTAAATGTTTAATACACTTACCGAAATCTGATTTAGCGCATATATCATGTATGATACATATATGTAGAAGATTTCACGTCCTTAGTGGCGGATCTTGAGCAAGAAGTTTTATGGGAGGGCCAAAAGTATAACGTAAAAATAGTTTGACAAAGAGTCATCTGATAAAGTTTAAATGCTTTTGTGCTTGAAAAATATGTAGTTAATTAAAATAAAATAATTAAATATATTTCTAACTTCATTTTTGCTATTAAGTTGAGATAAGTAGTGTATAAAGTTAAGAGACAAAATTTCGTCTTTGGTTCTTCAACTTTGTACCAAATAGCTTACCTTAGACTTCTTTTTTGACTTCGTTGGCCTCAAACTATTAAGATATTTCATGGATGACTTTAACGAATAAAACTTAACAATCGTTAACTCCAAGGTCATCCGTGAGATATCTTAATAGTTCGAGGCCAACGAAGTCATAAAAGAAGTTTAAGGTCACCTACGTTGTTTGGTACAAAGTTGAAGTACCAACAACAAAATTTTGTCAAGTTAAAACCATATTTTAAAATGTTGATTTCTAATGACAAATTATCATCCCTTAATCATTTGTTATACATAATACATATAAAAATATTTTAAGATCGCTAGCAAAAGCAACATAGTTAGAATGTGAAAGGTTAGAAGTGTATATATTAAAAAACTGAAGGGGTCAATGTTGAAAAAAAGTAAAAGTACATCTGGATTACTGATGTATTGTTTAGTGTTCTGTCTGCAAATCTTATTATGTCTTATGTCTGCGGGGGCGCAAACGTTTTTACTGCAAACACTTTATTTTCCTGAAGACATAAGATAAAATAATGCCTTATTATGTCTACAACCTCGCATACTTAGATTTATGCTTCTAAGTGTTGCAGAAAGGATTAAGTTATTTTGCAGATATAAAAAACAAATAGTCTTCACTATTCAGCATACAAACCTTCAGACCACATCTTCTTTACAGACATGGTCCGCAAATCTTTAGACAACCACAACCGCAACATCTTCTTCCGAACCGCCCGAAGATTGGAAAACAGGCGGATTCCGTTGTTTTGGGATGGATTTTTTTGACCATATCCAAATCACTGCTCGAGCGGCTCTTGAACTCTCAACCAGCGACCTCTTTCGAAGCATGGGAGTTCTTAAAAAACATATTTGACGACAATAAACGCTCAAAAATTGTGGAACTTACTTTCGAGTTATGTGCTCTCACCATGGGACACTTAACCACTTGATGTGCAAAAGTGTGCAGTGCTTAATTTGCCTTTCAAACTTTTAAATTTATATAACCTTTATTTAATACACTTTTAACACCCTAACGAGCAACAAAACTCGGTCAGATGTAGTATTTTAGGTTATCGTCCCAAGAGAGCGTGGAAGCAGATAAGAGTTGTTTATTATATAGCTTAGCTCTTATTAAAGAACTAAAGATAGATTTTTATGTGTTTTTAAGGTTGTTGGTTTTTATTTCTTAAGAAAGAGATGATTGAAGATAAACAAAATAACAAAATATAAAGCAGGAAATAAAGATTCAAAATAAACAATTATAAAAGAGAAGTGATTACAAGGACGTGTGAATCATAAGAGAAATATATTAATTACTTCATAACTTATATTAACAAATAACAAGATAACAATCATAGACCAATCATTATCCCTAAAAGGTTAAGCTAGATGTCGCATATCATTCATAAGGTAGGACTTAAAGCATACATTCACTAAGTGATGTTCATAGCTAATGTCTTCATTCATAGCATTTAAATAATCACATGATAAACATTACCTAAACCTGATGTGGATCCAAGGCAACATTTAATTAGACTGACAAATTATATAAGCTAATAAACTTAATCAGATCAACTCAAGTTACTAGCTGAAAGTTAATCTTAATCAGGTTCTCATACAATTGACAATTAAACACACATAAACAAAGGTTCTTCGATTAAGCCTAACAATAATGAATTCTATTATATAAGTGTGATTCAAGTTCAACTAGTTGTGTAACTTCCAATGACGTATACCTAATTTGCATGCAATCCAAACACTATATTTGATGGACTAGATCTAAATAAGTGATATGAATCGAATATAAGATCATACAATTAATGTCTAATTAATCCTAGATTCATAATATTTAATCATTATGCATGGAAAACAAGTAATTTAATCATGGCAGATATAAACAGTTTAAATAATCATCACAGAAACATGAACATACAGATCTGAAAAAGAACCAGAAACCGTACGGACTGAAGTACGAAGCCGGCGGCTAGGCTCAGCCAAGCCGGCGGCTTGGACTGAGGAAGCCGGCGGCTTCATCTGTTTTTGTTTTCCCAGATGTTCACAGTTTTCGTCCAAGTAACCACTATGAACGTTTAGTTCATAGTTGGAGACGAACAGAAGCAATTAAACATAAATAAAAACGTAACAAAAGAGATACGATAAAGTAAATAAGATTATAACTTACAAAGCAATAAAGAGGAATAAGAAAATTGCATTAATCTTGAATTAAGACTAGAATCCAATGCAAGATGGTAGCTTTACATTGAAAATAAAACCTAAACTAACCCTAAACTACAGAATTTCATAACTAGAGAGAGATATAATGAAAAGGTATATTGAAAACTGTAGAATTCGGCCAGTATTTATAGACCTCGAAAACCGTGCCAAGCCGGCTGCTTCGTACGAAGCCGGTGGCTTCCCATGGCGGTGACTTTTTCTCCAATCAAAACTTGATCGTAACGCCCAAAAAAATGCGTTTTAGGTCCAAGCCAGCGGCTTCGGATGTCAAGCCGGCGGCTTCACTTCAGATCTGAGCTTGGAGGCCAAGAAAAACTTGCACGCAAAATGCTGACTTTTTAACCGAAGCCGGCGGCTTCCCTTGGCAAAGCCGGCGGCTTCCCCTTAACAAGACCAGCGTCTTCCTCCATTTTTGTTGTAGAATTTTCTGTTACGGTCGTTTTGACAGGTGGCTCGTCAGAAACGGAGTCCGGATGCTCAAGATATGGCCAAAACCGTGACAGTGCGCATAATTTCAGCATCTCTTCAGAAGTTCTTCAATATTTAGCTCTAATTTCTTGCATATTCCTGTTTTAACCCTGTTTTATCACATTTCTCAAACAAAACATTAAAATACCTTTTTTCCGTTTTTACCCATTTTTGTGTGTTTTAGCATCAAAATGACTTTAAAATACCAAAATAACTCCTTAAAATGTATTCAAAAACATGTATAATTTAGGAGTTATCAAATCCCCCACACTTAAACTTTTGCTTGTCCTCAAGAAAATAAAGATAAAACATTTAAAAGTATACTCCCTTAGGTATTTTTATCAAACATAGTATGCGATGTTTTGACAATACTTTGGTAAATCTTGTGTTTTCAATTGGAAATTATCTTCAAATTCTTTTGAAAGATTAACACTTATTTATGAATTTCACCTACGTAATGTATCAAAAGAATATTAAATGGGTAGTTGATAATGCTAAAAACGAACATATAATTCATAGCATTATTCCTCAAGAAAGACAAGCTTTTAGTTGCAATTGTTCTATGTACAAGTAATATTCGTTTAAATAATAAAAGGTGAAGACAAAAGACAGATTCGACGAATTGAAGACGCAAACGACCAAAAAGTTCAAAAGTACAAAAGACAATCAAAAAGGTTCCAATTATTGATAAGAAACGTCTCGAAATTACAAGAGTACAAGATTCAAAACGCAAAGTACAAGATATTAAATTGTACGCAAGGACGTTCGAAAATCCGGAACCTGGACATGAGTCAACTCTCAACGCTCGACGCAAAGGACTAAAAATTACAAATCAACTATGCACATAAATATAATATAATATTTAAATAATTCTTATAATTATTTAATATATTATATATATTTATAAATCCGTCGGCAAGAAAGACTCCAAAGTATCTGAGCTGTAATTTCAAACTCCGCGACTCGCGGAGTTTGAAGGCCAAAAAGGCCGCGAGTCGCGGAGCCCCAATTTCAGAAAATCCCTATAAAGCTCGCGCATTATGATCGTAATCATCATCTTTTTCTTCTTCTCTTATAATACTACGTAAAAATTTATATTTATATTTTAATTTTAATTTTAATTTTAATTATAATTCTAATAATAAGGGTATGTTAGCGAATGTTGTAAGGGTGTAAGTCGAAATTCTGTCCGTGTAATGCTACACTATTTTTAATCATTGTAAGTTATGTTCAACCTTTTTACATTAATGTCTCGTAGCTAAGTTATTATTATGCTTATTTAAAACGAAGTAATCATGATGTTGGGCTAATTACTAAAATTGGGTAATTGGGCTTTGTACCATAATTGGGGTTTGGACAAAAGAACGACACTTGTGGAAATTAGACTATGAGCTATTAATGGGCTTTATATTTGTTTAACTAAATGATAGTTTATTAATGTTAATATAAAGATTTACAATTGGGCGTCCCTATAAATTACCATATACACTCAATCGGACACGATGGGCGGGGTATTTATAAGTACGAATTATTGTTCATTTGACCGGACACGGGGATGGATTAATAGTCAATGGACTCATTAAAACAGGGGTGAAATTATGTACAAGGACACTTGGTATAATTGATAACAAAATATTAAAACCTTGGGTTACACTCAGTCGACATCCTGGTGTAATTATTAAACAAAATATTAAAATCTTGTTACAGTTTAAGTCCCCAATTAGTTGGAATATTTAACTTCGGGTATAAGAATAATTTGACGAGGACACTCGCACTTTATATTTATGACTGATGGACTGTTATGGACAAAAACCAGACGGACATATTAAATAATCCAGGACAAAGGACAATTAACCCATGGGCATAAAACTAAAATCAACACGTCAAACATCATGATTACGGAAGTTTAAATAAGCATAATTCTTTTATTTCATATTTAATTTCTTTATTTTATATTTAATTGCACTTCTAATTATCGCATTTTTATTTATTGTTATTGTATTTAATTGCACTTTTAATTATCGTACTTTTTAATTATCGCAAGTTTATTTTATCGCACTTTTATTATTCACAATTTCATTATCGTTATTTACTTTATGCTTTAATTTAAGTCTTGTATTTATTTTTAATATTTTACATTTGGTTTTAACTGCGACTAAAGTTTTAAAATCGACAAACCGGTCATTAAACGGTAAAAACCCCCCCTTTATAATAATAATATTACTTATATATATATATTTGTATTTTTATAAAAGTAAACTAATATAGCGTTAAGCTTTGTTTAAAAAGATTCCCTGTGGAACGAACCGGACTTACTAAAAACTACACTACTGTACGATTAGGTACACTGCCTATAAGTGTTGTAGCAAGGTTTAAGTATATCCGTTCTCTAAATAAATAAATATCTTGTGTAAAATTGTATAGTATTTAATAGTATTTTCTGCTAAAATTAATAACTATTTTATACCACTCCGCTACCACATCAAGTTATTTTTGGCGCCGCTGCCGGGAAATCTCTTAAAAGCCGAAAGCGCAACGCTACAAAAAAAAAAGAAGAGATTTTTAGTTTACTTCTATTAAAAGTCGCTTTTATAAAAATACGTTTTAAATATTCGAAAATATAAAAAGAAAAACAAAAATATAAGTATTTTTAAGATTTTGTTAAATATTTAAGTTTTATAAAGTTTCTTTATTTTTATTTTATAAAAACATAAGTTTTATTTAAGTATTTTGTTTTTATTTAAAAACATAAAAAAATATATATAAATCTAGTTTTAAGCATTTTATTTATTAAAATTATAAAGTAGTTCTATTTTATTTAAGTTTTTAAAATATAAGTTTTTATACACATATTTTTTTTAACAGAAAAATTAAAAACAGAAAAAAAAAATAAATAAATAAATAAAGAAAAACGCGTCGAATTTAAATAACCTGTCAGCTGAATTTTGGAACTCCGCGAGTCGCGGGGTTTGAAGCTTTGAATACCGCAAGTCGCGGAGACCATCTGACACAGCTGACCAGAACCCTAATCAAGCATTAATTACGGGTAATTATAATAATTATTAATATAAAACCCTAATTATCAATTATTATTAAAATTAAGTTTTATTTTAAAATTTCTTTTTACTTAATTTGTTTTATTTAGTTTAATTAGTTTAATTAAATTGTAAAATTAGTAGTTTTATTAAATAAATAATATAAAAATAATATTTTTATAAAAATTGTACTTTTTACAACTTTTTGTATATTTTTATATTTTGTCCCTTTTTAATCGTTGTAGCGTAATATTTGTATTTTTCGCTCATATTTAGTTTTAAACTTAGTTTTTGCCATATTTATTTCTTACTTCTAGATTTTTAGGCTTTGCCGTAGAATTCCTTAAGTGCTTTTTCTTAGATTAAGATTTAGGTACTTTAGAATTTTGCGACGCCTTTTTAAGTTTTAGTTTCTTTTTAAGTTATTTCCATTTGGGATATAGTTTTTCCTGTAAGCTTTAATATTTTTAGACACCTTTTACTATGTACCAATTATCATTCCAATTAGTAATCTCAATTTGCGATTATAATTTTAAGTTAGTTGTAGTAATAAGGTTAGGTTAGTCAAGTATTTTTAAGTTTTATAAGTTTCTTTTAATTTTTCCGTCACCTTTTATTTTTCAACCATTTTTTCTTTTTCAACCTTTTTCCGACGAACTCTTTTTCTTTCTTATTTCTCGCTATTCTAGTTTTAGGACATAAATTTTTATTCTACTTCTTATCTAAATTTCTTAAAATTACGAAAATTTATTTTAAGTGGTTAAATTAATAGACATCAAAATTTTCTGGTTCGTAGTAATAGTTGGATTTGTACGTGGACCGGGTTATTGGAGCCAAACAGTCCTCAATTATATTGAGACCAAACGAATCCTGCCCCTCTGCTGCATCTTTTGGCTATTCGAAACGTGGGCAAAATCAGAAAAGTCTATTGATTGGATAACTTATTATAATTTTTCTTTCCTTTTAAAAACTAATAGGATATTCAGTGAATGCACCGAGCAAGACGTTCACCACCTTTTGTACGTTCACCGCCTGTAACTAGATCAAGACATTTAGCAAATATTACTGCCGTTGATTTTTCTTTAGAATCGTCATCCAGTCGACCAAGTACTTCAGTTCAAATTTCCGATAATCCATTTCTTGAATCCGACCTCACAATTGAGAATCTGGAGAATATTCAGGAATGGTTCGTAGATCCTGAACCACTAAACTTTCCTCCGGAGCCACCAATCATTCAAACAGAGATTGTTGAGGAACGAACCATTAAATCAGAATCCTCTAGTGATTCCGATTCAACAAATTCAATTATGGAGAATCTGGAACCTTTAAGTATGGAAGACCGAATGAGAGCTAAACGCACTGGCCAAGGTCACGCAATTACTCATCCAGACATTAATGCGCCAGATTATGAAATCAAAGGACAAATTCTACACATGGTAACTAATCAATGCCAATTTAGTGGTGCGCCGAAGGAAGATCCAAATGAACATCTACGTACCTTTAATAGGATCTGCACACTATTTAAAATCCGAGAAGTGGAGGATGAACAGATATATCTCATGTTATTTCCCTGGACTTTAAAGGGAGAAGCCAAAGATTGGTTGGAATCGTTACCTGAAGGGGCGATCGATACATGGGATGTTTTAGTTGAAAAATTTCTTAAACAATTCTTTCCTGCATCTAAAGCCGTAAGACTTCAAGCAGAAATTGTTACGTTTACACAGAAACCAAATGAAACTCTATATGAGGCATGGACAAGATATGAAAAGTTGTTAAGAGGATGTCCGCGACATGGTTTAGACACCTGTCAAATAGTACAAATATTCTACCAAGGATGCGACATCACTACAAGAAAAGATATAGATATAGCAGCTGGTGGTTCTATTATGAAGAAAACCGAAACTGATGCTTACAAAATTATTGATAACACTGCTTCCCACTCACATGAGTGGCACCAAGAAAAAGATATCGTTAGATCATCTAAAGCAGCTAGAGCCGATTCTAGCCATGACTTAGATTCCATTTTCGCAAAGATAGATGCTGTGGAGAGACGAATGGAAAAGATGACTAAAGATATTCACTCAATACGAATTAGTTGTGAGCAGTGTGGAGGACCACATTTGACAAAAGATTGTCTCAGTATTGAATTAACAATGGAACAAAGAGAGAATATTTCATACATAAACCAAAGGCCTGGAAATAATTATCAGAATAATTATCAACCGCCAAGACCGATTTACAATCAAAACCAGAATTATAACCGAAATATTTCATACAACAACCAACAAGGTCCTAGCAATCAACAAGTATCCAATAATACTTACAATCAGCAAAGACCTAATTTTCAAAACAAACCACCACAACAAACCGATGATAAAAAGCCGAATTTAGAAGATATGATGACGAAGCTAGTTGAAACTCAAACGCAGTTTTTCACATCTCAAAAACAAACCAATGAACAAAATGCTCAAGCATTTAGAAATCAACAAGCTTCTATTCAAAATCTGGAACAAGAAGTAAGTAACCTAGCAAGGTTAATAGGTGAAAGAAAACCGGGAAGTTTACCTAGTAATACAAATGCTAACCCCCGGAATGAAACAGCTAAAGCCATTACCACAAGAAGTGGTACAACACTTAAACCACCGGAAATACCTGTAACTTCTGATGAAACCTGATGTCAAAGCTAAGGTATACGAAATAGTTTATATTTTACTAGGAAAAACTATTAAATACGATACAATTTTACACAAGATATTTATTTATTTATAGAATGGATATACTTAAACCTTGCTACAACACTTATAGGCAGTGTACCTAATCGTAAAGTAGTGTAGTTTTTAGTAAGTCCGGTTCGTTCCACAGGGAATCTTTTTTAAACAAAGCTCAACGCTATATTAATTTACTTTTATAAAAATACAAACATATATATAAGTAATATTATTATTATAAAGGGGGGTTTTTACCGTTTAATGACCGGTTTGTCGATTTTAAAACTTTAGTCGCAGTTAAAACCAAATGTAAAATATTAAAAATAAATACAAGACTTAAATTAAAGCGTAAAGTAAATAACGATAATGAAATTGCGAATAATAAAAGTGCGATAAAATAAAATTGCGATAATTAAAAAGTACGATAATTAAAAGTACGATTAAATAACAATAAATAAAAGTGCGATAATTAGAAGTGCAATTAAATATAAAATAAAGGAAATGAAATAAAAGAATTATGCTTATTTAAACTTCCGTAATCATGATGTTCGACGTGTTGATTTTAGTTTTATGCCCATGGGTTAATTGTCCTTTGTCCTGGATTATTTAATATGTCCGTCTGGTTTTTGTCCATAACAGTCCATCAGTCATAAATATAAAGTGCGAGTGTCCTCATCAAATTATTATTATAGCCGAAGTTAAATATTCCAACTAATTGGGGATTCGAATTGCAACAAGGTTTTAATACTTTGTTTAATGAATACACCAGGTTATCGACTGCGTGTAAACCAAGGTTTTACTACTTTGTTAACAATTACACCAATTACCCTTGAATGTAATTTCACCCCTGTTTTAATTATTCTAGTGGCTATTAATCCATTCCCGTGTCCGGTTAAATGAACGATTATTCGTACATATAAATACCCCGCCCATCGTGTCCGATCGAGTGTATATGGTAATTTATAGGGATGCCCAATTGTAAATCTTTATATTAACATTAACAAACTATCATTTAGTTAAACAAATATAAAGCCCATTAATAGCCCATAGTCTAATTTCCACAAGTGTCGTTCTTTTGTCCAAACCCCAATTATGGTACAAAGCCCAATTACCCAATTTTAGTAATTAGCCCAACATCATGATTACTTCGTTTTAAATAAGCATAATAATACGAGACATTAATGTAAAAAGGTTGAACATAACTTACAATGATTAAAAATAGCGTAGCATTACACGGACAGAATTTCGACTTACACCCTTACAATATTCGCTAACATACCCTTATTATTAGAATTATAATTAAAATTAAAATTAAAATATAAATTATATATATATATATATATCGTTTACGTATGATAAGAAGAAGAAAAAGATTATGAAAATGCGATCAAAATTCGGTTGGCTTTATAGGCAGTTTTTCATTTTGGGGCTCCGCAACTCGCGGCATTTTTGCCTTCAAACTCCGCGAGTCGCGGAGTTTGAAATTCCAGCTCACACTTTGGAGTCTTTCTCTGCCGACGGTTTTTATTTATAAATATAATATATATATAATTAATATAATTAATTATATATTATATTATATTTATATACATAGTTAACTTGTAATTTTTAGTCCGTTGCGTCGAGCGTTAAGAGTTGACTCTGGTCCTGGTTCCGGATTTTCGAACGTCCTTGCGTACAATTTAATATTTTGTACTTTGCGTTTTGAATCTTGTACTTTTGTAATTTCGAGACGTTTCTTATCAATAATTGGAACCTTTTTGATTGTCTTTTGTACTTTTGAGCTTTTTGGTCGTTTGCGTCTTCAATTCGTCGAATCTGTCTTTTGTCTTCACCTTTTATTATTTAAACGAATATCACTTGTAAATAGAACAATTGCAACTAAAAGCTTGTCTTTCTTGAGGAATAATGCTATGAAATATATGTTCGTTTTTAGCATTATCAAATATTCCCACACTTGAGCGTTGCTTGTCCTCAAGCAATATCGTCTTGAAATACTAGAATCACTTCTTTATTCTTCACAATTTGTACATCAGTGATTTTCTATACGGCGGTATAAACAATGGTAGTAACGATATGGTTTACAGTCCCACATGACTATAAAAAATTAGATCCATTAAGGAAATTGGATCTTTATGAAAACATTTGATCTTTTGAAAATTAAATCTAGTTTTTACCCTAGATAAATTTTCCGGGATAACCCTTTACCGGTGTTTGCAAAATATTTTTGTGGGTTTGGTGGGTTTCAGAATTGAAAATTTTAGCTCAAAACTTGCTGTTTTGTGTCACCCACTTGCTAACCTTGTATTTGGAAAGCAACACGTCCAGTTTACTTGTCCCGTATATTACCTTTCGATAAACTACCGTCCGGTTGTAAAGGAAAGCGTTGAACAAGCAACTGTTAAGGCAATGTCCCCTGACATGCTTTTAATTATGGTCTATAACGTGTCGGACGCAATTACTATCCTTGGTAGGAGCAATAGTAAAGCTCACCCTTATAATTTTTTCGGTATGGCACAAGGTCCTGTCTTTGACCACTATGCAACTACCGTTCTTACGGTTGACACCCGATTTGGTTCAGGTGACCTAATGAATTCCAGGTGAATTTCTAGGATTTTACGTTCAATGGTAATGAACGCATTAAAAATAGGGTTTTCAGAAAACAAATCGGTTTGTAATTTTGATCAAAATATTTTCTCGTTCAAGCTCGAGTTTAGATATCATTGAATTCCATGAGTTTGTAATTCTCAATCTTTAAGGTCAATCTCTAGGATTGAGTAATATCAGTCTTAAAAGCTGATTTTTAATCTTTAAGGAGATTATCCTTTCTGGGGATCTGATTCATTAGTCTTATCCAGCTAATTTGCATGGTGCCCCCCCATTTTACAAGATAAATCCTTCTCATGGTTAGGATAAATCTGACCACATGGCGACCCTGTTTAATGCTGAGGTCCTTGGATTTCCTGCTGATTTTAGTGATGACTTTTCTAGATTTTTCGTCAACCTACAGCTGGTCTGGACGACAACTTCATGACCTAAATCAAGAAGCGCGTGTCTTTTTCGGAAGACTTTACTTCCTTTTAATGATGGAATTGATTCATCGTGTAGATCCATCTCTTCTTTTCTTTCATCGGGTAAAACAGTTTAGTTTAGTCCAAAGCAAAAGTATTTTCAGTTATTTGTTACAGATATATGTGACATATGTTTAAGATAACTTGGTAAATTTTCCCACACTTGGCTTTTATTTTCCTTTTTATCGTCCTCTATTCCATTTTAAATGAATTTTAACATTTTAGTTTGTTTCTCAATTTATGTCCTTTCCGAGGTAACAATAATTTCGGTGTTAAAACCTAGTTTTATCGTTCATAAATATGTATAAACATGATTTTGAATTCATTTAATTGAAAATTTTGAAAAATTTTACTAGAATTGGGTAGTCAGTATATAAGACTAGGGCTGTTCTTTTTTATCAGAGAGCACTAGATTCTAATACAACTACTACTTTACTAGTATTTTTAATGGTAACCAAGTGTTTAAGATAAAAATTTTAAAATCCGAAAGAATTTAACCCCTTCCCACACTTAAGATCTTGCAATGCCCTCATTTGCAAGAAATCAGTAACAATTTAAATTATTGAGGGTGATTTGTGTGAAAATGATTAAATTTTTACCAAAGTTTCCAAATATATTGGCGTTTGTTTGCTGAATGATAAATGGTGCACATCATTTGTTCATTCCGTCTTGTTGTTATTTCACATATATTTTGCATCTTGTCGTCAAAATTAGTTGCTTTTGCTGAACTTAATGCCAGTCTTTGAAAATGCGTTGTTTTACCCTGTTGTGTACATAAGATAAACTGCAAACATATATACATATTTTTGAAGTTTGGTATATTACCCCACATTCAAACATTATTAAAATCTAAGAATAAAAGTTAGATAATTATAAAAATGATTACAATATTAACAAAAGTATTAAACATATCAATAATTACAAATTACAAAATAAAAAAATAAGTATACTAGGGATGATACTGGTACCAATAGGGGTTCCAGGCATAACCATAGGTGCTATAGAATGCTTCGGCAGGGTCATACGTAGGATACGGTGGCTGCATCTCTATAGACCAAGGAGGGAAGATGGGTTTCGGTGTAGGAATATAGTTTCTACCTATATGTTGGCAATGAGCTATGATTTGGTTCTGATGAACTTGCCAATCTTCAAATGCTCTCTGTCTAGCATTTTCGTATTCCTGAGAAGCTATAAACCTTTGCATTTCTTGCATCTCATTCCCCCCTCCTACATTACCTTGCTGTTGGTTTCTCTCCACCTGTGGATGTCTACCATGGTATCGTACTGCGGCGTTATTTCACTTCTTCAAAACTTTCGCACCATGGTATACATTTAAACCTATAGTATCGCGGGGTTCTGGTTCTTCTACTAATAATCCCCCCCGACTTATATCCACACCGAGATATTCACCAATCAAAGTAATAAAAATTCCACCTCCTATTATGCTATGCGGTCACATTCCCCGAACCATAGCTGATAAATAATAACCCACACAATATGGTATACTTACAGCGCTTTGTGGGTCTCGAATACACATATGGTAAAACAAATCCTGTTCATTTACTTTTTCCTTGTTCTTACCCCTTTGTGTAATCGAATTAGCTAAAAACATACGTATCACTCTTAATTCGGCTCTATCTATATCCAAATAAGAGTAATTTCCCCCTTTGAAACGGTGATGGCTTGTCATTTGACTCCACACACCGTGTGTATCAAAATTTTCATCTATCTTTCTACCGTTTAGTATCAATCCTCTACAATCGGCAGACGCTAACTCCTCAGGCGTATATATACGTAAAGCCTGAGCCATGTCCAGTAAAGACATGTGGCGCATCGAACTGCCTAACAAAAATCTAATAAAAGAACGATCGGTTAAACTAGCTACCCGATCATTCAACTCTATACTACATAACAATTCTTCACACCATACTTTATATACAGGTCTACGTATGGTGAATAAACGTACCCAGTCATTAAAAGAAGAATTACCATACCTCTGTACAAGTAATTCCCTAATTGGCCCGGCCAATTCTACAGCTTCTAAGGGTCCCCATTCTATGACCCTCGGTACCTCAACAACCTTAGAATGAAGAGTATGCAAACCCCTTTGATATTTTGGATAATCTATCCAAAGTCTGTCAAATCTCAGGTTCGGGTGCAACTTGTAGTGACCCGAACTTTTCCATGTTTATATATATTAATTGAGATTGATATTTACATGATTAAATGTTTCCAACATGTTAAGCAATCAAACTTGTTAAGACTTGATTAATTGAAATATGTTTCATATAGACAATTGACCACCCAAGTTGACCGGTGATTCACGAACGTTAAAACTTGTAAAAACTATATGATGACATATATATGGATATATATATATATAGTTAACATGATACTATGATAAGTAAACATATCATTAAGTATATTAACAATGAACTACATATGTAAAAACAAGACTACTAACTTAATGATTTTTAAACGAGACATATATGTAACGATTATCGTTGTAAAGACATTTAATGTATATATATCATATTAAGAGATATTCATACATGATAATATCATGATAATATAATAATTTAAAATCTCATTTGATATTATAAACATTGGGTTAACAACATTTAACAAGATCGTTAACCTAAAGGTTTCAAAACAACACTTACATGTAACGACTAACGATGACTTAACGACTCAGTTAAAATGTATATACATGTAGTGTTTTAATATGTATTTATACACTTTTGAAAGACTTCAAGACACTTATCAAAATACTTCTACTTAACAAAAATGCTTACAATTACATCCTCGTTCAGTTTCATCAACAATTCTACTCGTATGCACCCGTATTTGTACTCGTACAATACACAGCTTTTAGATGTATGTACTATTAGTATATACACTCCAATGATCAGCTCTTAGCAGCCCATGTGAGTCACCTAACACATGTGGGAACCATCATTTGGCAACTAGCATGAAATATCTCATAAAATTACAAAAATATGAGTAATCATTCATGACTTATTTACATGAAAACAAAATTACATATCCTTTATATCTAATCCATACACCAACGACCAAAAACACCTACAAACACTTTCATTCTTCAATTTTATTCATCTAATTGATCTCTCTCAAGTTCTATCTTCAAGTTCTAAGTGTTCTTCATATATTTTACAAGTTCTAGTTACATAAAATCAAGAATACTTTCAAGTTTGCTAGCTCACTTCCAATCTTGTAAGGTGATCATCCAACCTCAAGAAATCTTTGTTTCTTACAGTAGGTTATCATTCTAATACAAGGTAATAATCATATTCAAACTTTGGTTCAATTTCTATAACTATAACAATCTTATTTCAAGTGATGATCTTACTTGAACTTGTTTTCGTGTCATGATTCTGCTTCAAGAACTTCGAGCCATCCAAGGATCCGTTGAAGCTAGATCCATTTTTCTCTTTTACAGTAGGTTTATCCAAGGAACTTAAGGTAGTAATGATGTTCATAACATCATTCGATTCATACATATAAAGCTATCTTATTCGAAGGTTTAAACTTGTAATCACTAGAACATAGTTTAGTTAATTCTAAACTTGTTCGCAAACAAAAGTTAATCCTTCTAACTTGACTTTTAAAATAAACTAAACACATGTTCTATATCTATATGATATGCTAACTTAATGATTTAAAACCTGGAAACACGAAAAACACCGTAAAACCGGATTTACGCCGTCGTAGTAACACCGCGGGCTGTTTTGGGTTAGTTAATTAAAAACTATGATAAACTTTGATTTTAAAGTTGTTATTTTGAGAAAATGATTTTTATTATGAACATGAAACTATATCCAAAAATTATGATTAAACTCAAAGTGGAAGTATGTTTTCTAAAATGGTCATCTAGACGTCGTTCTTTCGACTGAAATGACTACCTTTACAAAAACGACTTGTAACTTACTTTTCCGACTATAAACCTATACTTTTCTGTTTAGATTCATAAAATAGAGTTTAATATGAAACCATAGCAATTTGATTCACTCAAAACGGATTTAAAATGAAGAAGTTATGGGTAAAACAAAATTGGATAATTTTTCTCATTTTAGCTACGTGAAAATTGGTAACAAATCTATTCCAACCATAACTTAATCAACTTGTATTATATATTATGTAATCTTGAGATACCATAGACACGTATACAATGTTTCGACCTATCATGTCGACACATCTATATATATTTCGGAACAACCATAGACACTCTATATGTGAATGTTGGAGTTAGCTATACAGGGTTGAGGTTTATTCCAAAATATATATAGTTTGAGTTGTGATCAATACTGAGATACGTATACACTGGGTCGTGGATTGATTCAAGATAATATTTATCGATTTATTTCTGTACATCTAACTGTGGACAACTAGTTGTAGGTTACTAACGAGGACAGCTGACTTAATAAACTTAAAACATCAAAATATATTAAAAGTGTTGTAAATATATTTTGAACATACTTTGATATATATGTATATATTGTTATAGGTTCGTGAATCAACCAGTGGCCAAGTCTTACTTCCCGACGAAGTAAAAATCTGTGAAAGTGAGTTATAGTCCCACTTTTAAAATCTAATATTTTTGGGATGAGAATACATACAGGTTTTATAAATGATTTACAAAATAGACACAAGTACGTGAAACTACATTCTATGGTTGAATTATCGAAATCGAATATGCCCCTTTTTATTAAGTCTGGTAATCTAAGAATTAGGGAACAGACACCCTAATTGACGCGAATCCTAAAGATAGATCTATTGGGCCTAACAAACCCCATCCAAAGTACCGGATGCTTTAGTACTTCGAAATTTATATCATATCCGAAGGGTGTCCCAGAATGATGGGGATATTCTTATATATGCATCTTGTTAATGTCGGTTATCAGGTGTTCACCATATGAATGATTTTTATCTCTATGTATGGGATGTGTATTGGAATATGAAATCTTGTGGTCTATTGTTACGATTTGATATATATAGGTTAAACCTATAACTCACCAACATTTTTGTTGACGTTTAAAGCATGTTTATTCTCAGGTGAATATTAAGAGCTTCCGCTGTTGCATACTAAAATAAGGACAAGATTTGGAGTCCATGTTTGTATGATATTGTGTGAAAACTGCATTCAAGAAACTGATTTCGATGTAACATATTTGTATTGTAAACCATTATGTAATGGTCATGTGTAAACAGGATATTTTAGATTATCATTATTTGATAATCTACGTAAAGCTTTTTAAACCTTTATTTATGAAATAAAGGTTATGGTTTGTTTTAAAAATGAATGCAGTCTTTGAAAAACGTCTCATATAGAGGTCAAAACCTCGCAACGAAATCAATTAATATGGAACGTTTTTAATCAATAAGAACGGGACATTTCAGTTGGTATCCGAGCGTTGGTCTTAGAGAACCAGAATTTTGCATTAGTGTGTCTTATCGAGTTTGTTAGGATGCATTAGTGAGTCTGGACTTCGACCGTGTTTACTTGAAAAATGATTGCTTAACAAATTTTGTTGGAAACTATATATTTTTAACATGTGAATATTATGTGATATATTAATCTCTTAACGCGTTTGATATTATGTAATAGATGTCTACCTTTAGAACAAGTCCCATTGACTCACCTAATAATAATGAAGAGTCAAATGTAAATTGGAATGATTCGTGGACTGATTCACAAGTTCCCGAAGAGGAACCGGAAGAAGAGTCGGAACCGGAAGAAGAATCGGAACCGGAAGAAGAATCGGAACCGGATGAAGAAGTAGAACCGGTGGGGGAAATAATAAAACGGTTAAGTAAAAGAAAATCCTCAACCAACCGACCAAGGTTAATTATGGTCAATGGTGTTTCCGCCAAGGAAGCAAAATATTGGGAGGATTACCAATTCTCCGATGAATCGGATTCTGACGAGAATTCCGATGATGTTATAGAAATTACCCCAACTGAATTTAAAAAGGCAAAAGAAAATAATAAGGGAAAGGGCATAAAAATAGAGAAATCTAATTCCAACCCCGATGAACTTTATATGTATCGTCAACCCCCGAAGTCCTTAAGTTGTAACAATGACCCGGGAACCTCTAAACCACCAGGTTTTTCTAAACCAATGTGGATAACGACGGCTCGTATTAGGGGAACATCATATATCCCTAGAAACTTGGCAAAACGAACCAAAACCGAAGAAGAAGAAATAAGCGAGTCGGAATAAGATAGTTGTATTCGTGTGGTGTAATATATGTAATATATTGTTCTTATGCTTTATGATATATGTAAAAATTGCTTGTATTAATAAGTATTTTTTTTATGAATCTAACTCTTGTCTATTTTACAGTTTAAAAACACAAAATGGATAGACAACCCAATATTTTAAGAGACCTACCCGGAGACATGATTGATGAAATCTTGTCTAGAGTCGGCCAGAATTCCTCGGCACAACTATTTAAGGCGAGATCAGTTTGTAAGACATTCGAAGAACGTTCCAAGAATGTCTTGGTTTATAAGAGACTTTCGTTTGAAAGATGGGGGATATCACATTGGGAAACCCATAAGTTACGATGTGTTTACTTTGACGCATATATTGCGGGGAACCCAAATGCTATTTTACGCAACGGGTTAAGAAATTATTTTGACTCAATATATCCGAATATTGGACTTCGTGATTTAGAAAAAGCGGCTAACATGCAACATAAAGAAGCATGTTATGCTTACGGATTAGTAATGTTCACTTCTCACCAAAGTGAGAACAAGAACATCGGGCTACAACTATTAAACAAAACATTTCCACAAGTGACGGAGTCGGTAATTGGGGTAAGAAATGAGGTTTTTAGATTATTACGGGACTGTTGGACATTACGTAACCCTCGTCCCTTTGACGACGTTACAACACGCTGTCTTATCAACGGCCATAACGGTTATGTTGCACAAGACCAAGGATGGGAAGTAGTCCTAGTAAAACCAGAATGCATGACTTGTTTCTGGACGTATGAATTACGTGTCTTTATTGCCTTTGCTGAACGACTTGTGTACTAGCTAGAATTATCTTCACAACTATCTTGTATCAAAGTTATTGTGTGCTATATTTCATGCTTTATGTAAAATAAGCGGTATTGTAAGTTTGTAAAATATTGTATAAAAGTTTGAACGCGAAATATTATTATAATCAGTTTTTCATATAGAATTGTAGTAGTTGAATTGTATATTAGCTACTAAGTATAAACTTAACGGGTAGGTACTACCCGAATTTAAACTTATAAAACGCTAATATGAAGAAAAAGCTTTTATAAATGATTTCATATTATGCTACGAAATACTATTAACTACTCTTAATATTCTGTATGATTAACTTGTTCCATTTAACTATTTTGAAGGAAATGGCACCGACTACTCGATACACCGTGAATATGAATGAAGAGGAATTCCGTACTTTTCTAGCTTCAAACATAGCCGCAGTACAGGCTGCGCTACATACCAACAATAACCTTGGATCTAGCAGTACAGGAAATCGTGTAGGATGCACCTACAAAGAATTCACTGCCTGCAAACCTTTGGAATTTGATGGAACCGAAGGGCCGATCGGATTGAAACGGTGGACCGAGAAGGTCGAATCGGTGTTTGCCATAAGTAAGTGTACTGAAGAGGACAAAGTAAAGTACGCTACGCATACCTTCACAGGTTCTGCGTTAACATGGTGGAATACCTATCTAGAGCAAGTGGGACAAGACGATGCGTACGCACTACCGTGGTCAGCATTCAAGCACTTGATGAACGAGAAGTACCATCCCAGAACCGAGGTCAATAAGCTCAAGACAGAACTTAGAGGGTTACGAACCCAAGGATTTGATATTACCACGTACGAAAGACGATTCACAGAATTGTGCCTATTGTGTCCGGGAGCATTCGAAGATGAGGAAGAGAAGATCGACGCGTTTGTGAAAGGATTACCGGAAAGAATCCAAGAAGATATAAGTTCACACGAGCCCACCTCCATACAACAGGCATGTAGAATGGCTCACAAACTTGTGAACCAAATTGAAGAAAGAATTAAAGAACAGACTGCTGAAGAGGCCAATGTGAAGCAAGTCAAAAGAAAGTGGGAGGAAAACGGTGATAAGAATCACCAATACAACAACAACAGCAATTACAACAATAATCGCAACAATTATCCCAACAATCGCAACATCAATCGCAACTATAACAAACGGCCCAACAACAACAACAACAACAACAACAACAGCAACTACAACAATCATCCCAACAACAATAATAACCGCAACAACAACAACAATCAGAAGCAGCTATGCCAAAGGTGTGAAAAGAATCACTCGGGGTTCTGCACCAAATTTTGCAACAAGTGTAAAAGAAATGGTCATAGCGCGGCGAAGTGTGAGGTCTACGGACCAGGGGTTAATAGAACGAAAGGAACAAATGGTGTCGGAACGAGTAATGGCGGAGCAAGTAGTGTCGGAGCAAGTTATGCCAATGTAGTTTGTTATAAATGTGGAAAACCGGGCCACATTATTAGAAATTGCCCGAACCAGGAGAACACGAATGGACAAGGCCGTGGAAGAGTTTTCAATATTAATGCGGCAGAGGCACAGGAAGACCCGGAGCTTGTTACGGGTACGTTTCTTATTGACAATAAATCTGCTTACGTTTTATTTGATTCGGGTGCAGATAGAAGCTATATGAGTAGAGATTTTTGTGCTAAATTAAGTTGTCCATTGACGCCTTTGGATAGTAAATTTTTACTCGAATTAGCAAATGGTAAATTAATTTCAGCAGATAATATATGTCGGAATCGAGAAATTAAACTGGTTAGCGAAACATTTAAGATTGATTTGATACCAGTAGAGTTAGGGAGTTTTGATGTGATAATCGGTATGGACTGGTTGAAAGAAGTGAAAGCGGAGATCGTTTGTTACAAAAATGCAATTCGCATTATACGAGAAAAAGGAAAACCCTTAATGGTGTACGGAGAAAAGGGCAACACGAAGCTACATCTTATTAGTAATTTGAAGGCACAAAAACTAATAAGAAAAGGTTGCTATGCTATTCTAGCACACGTCGAGAAAGTACAAACTGAAGAAAAGAGCATCAATGATGTTCCCATTGCAAAAGAATTTCCCGATGTATTTCCGAAAGAATTACCGGGATTACCACCACATCGATCCGTTGAATTTCAAATAGATCTTGTACCAGGAGCTGCACCAATAGCTCGTGCTCCTTACAGACTCGCACCCAGCGAGATGAAAGAACTACAAATCCAATTACAAGAACTTTTAGAGCGTGGTTTCATTCGACCAAGCACATCACCGTGGGGAGCTCCTGTTTTGTTTGTCAAGAAGAAAGATGGTACATTCAGGTCGTGTATCGACTACCGAGAGTTGAACAAACTTACCATCAAGAACCGCTACCCACTACCGAGAATCGATGACTTATTTGATCAACTACAAGGCTCGTCTGTTTATTCAAAGATTGACTTACGTTCCGGGTATCATCAAATGCGGGTGAAAGAAGATGATATTCCAAAGACTGCTTTCAGAACACGTTACGGTCATTACGAGTTTATGGTCATGCCGTTTGGTTTAACTAATGCACCAGCTGTGTTCATGGACCTTATGAACCGAGTGTGTGGACCATACCTTGACAAGTTTGTCATTGTTTTCATTGATGACATACTTATTTACTCAAAGAATGACCAAGAACACGGTGAACATTTGAGAAAGGTGTTAGAAGTATTGAGGAAGGAAGAATTGTACGCTAAGTTTTCAAAGTGTGCATTTTGGTTGGAAGAAGTTCAATTCCTCGGTCACATAGTGAACAAAGAAGGTATTAAGGTGGATCCGGCAAAGATAGAAACTGTTGAAAAGTGGGAAACCCCGAAAACTCCGAAACACATACGCCAGTTTTTAGGACTAGCTGGTTACTACAGAAGGTTCATCCAAGACTTTTCCAGAATAGCAAAACCCTTGACTGCATTAACGCATAAAGGGAAGAAATTTGAATGGAAGGATGAACAAGAGAAAGCGTTTCAGTTATTGAAGAAAAAGCTAACTACGGCACCTATATTGTCATTGCCTGAAGGAAATGATGATTTTGTGATTTATTGTGACGCATCAAAGCAAGGTCTCGGTTGTGTATTAATGCAACGAACGAAGGTGATTGCTTATGCGTCTAGACAATTGAAGATTCACGAGCAAAATTATACGACGCATGATTTGGAATTAGGCGCGGTTGTTTTTGCATTAAAGACTTGGAGGCACTACTTATATGGGGTCAAAAGTATTATATATACTGACCACAAAAGTCTTCAACACATATTTAATCAGAAACAACTGAATATGAGGCAGCGTAGGTGGATTGAATTGTTGAATGATTACGACTTTGAGATTCGTTACCACCCGGGGAAGGCAAATGTGGTAGCCGATGCCTTGAGCAGGAAGGACAGAGAACCCATTCGAGTAAAATCTATGAATATAATGATTCATAATAACCTTACTACTCAAATAAAGGAGGCGCAACAAGGAGTTTTAAAAGAGGGAAATTTAAAGGATGAAATACCCAAAGGATCGGAGAAGCATCTTAATATTCGGGAAGACGGAACCCGGTATAGGGCTGAAAGGATTTGGGTACCAAAATTTGGAGATATGAGAGAAATGGTACTTAGAGAAGCTCATAAAACCAGATACTCAATACATCCTGGAACGGGGAAGATGTACAAGGATCTCAAGAAACATTTTTGGTGGCCGGGTATGAAAGCCGATGTTGCTAAATACGTAGGAGAATGTTTGATGTGTTCTAAGGTCAAAGCTGAGCATCAGAAACCATCAGGTCTACTTCAACAACCCGAAATCCCAGAATGGAAATGGGAAAACATTACCATGGATTTCATCACTAAATTGCCAAGGACTGCAAGTGGTTTTGATATTATTTGGGTAATAGTTGATCGTCTCACCAAATCAGCACACTTCCTGCCAATAAGAGAAGATGACAAGATGGAGAAGTTAGCACGACTGTATTTGAAGGAAGTCATCTCCAGACATGGAATACCAATCTCTATTATCTCTGATAGGGATGGCAGATTTATTTCAAGATTCTGGCAGACATTACAGCAAGCATTAGGAACTCGTCTAGACATGAGTACTGCCTATCATCCACAAACTGATGGGCAGAGCGAAAGGATGATACAAACGCTTGAAGACATGCTACGAGCATGTGTTATTGATTTCGGAAACAGTTGGGATCGACATCTACCGTTAGCAGAATTTTCCTACAACAACAGCTACCATTCAAGCATTGAGATGGTACCGTTTGAAGCACTTTATGGTAGAAAGTGCAGGTCTCCGATTTGTTGGAGTGAAGTGGGGGATAGACAGATTACGGGTTCGGAGATTATACAAGAAACTACCGAGAAGATCATCCAAATTCAACAACGGTTGAAAACCGCCCAAAGTCGACAAAAGAGCTACGCTGACATTAAAAAAAAAGATATAGAATTTGAAATTGGAGAGATGGTCATGCTTAAAGTTGCACCTTGGAAAGGCGTTGTTCGATTTGGTAAACGAGGGAAATTAAATCCAAGGTATATTGGACCATTCAAGATTATTGATCGTATCGGACCAGTAGCTTACCGACTAGAGTTACCTCAACAACTCGTGGCTGTACATAACACTTTCCACGTCTCGAATTTAAAGAAATGTTTTGCTAAAGAAGATCTCACTATTCCGTTAGATGAAATCCAAATCAACGAAAAACTTCAATTCATCGAAGAACCCGTCGAAATAATGGATCGTGAGGTTAAAAGACTTAAGCAAAACAAGATACCAATTGTTAAGGTTCGATGGAATGCTCGTAGAGGACCCGAGTTCACCTGGGATCGTGAAGATCAGATGAAGAAGAAATACCCGCATCTATTTCCAGAAGATTCGTCAACACCTTCAACAGCTTAAAATTTCGGGACGAAATTTATTTAACGGGTAGGTACTGTAGTGACCCGAACTTTTCCATGTTTATATATATTAATTGAGATTGATATTTACATGATTAAATGTTTCCAACATGTTAAGCAATCAAACTTGTTAAGACTTGATTAATTAAAATATGTTTCATATAGACAATTGACCACCCAAGTTGACCGGTGATTCACGAACGTTAAAACTTGTAAAAACTATATGATGACATATATATGGATATATATATATAGTTAACATGATACTATGATAAGTAAACATATCATTAAGTATATTAACAATGAACTACATATGTAAAAACAAGACTACTAACTTAATGATTTTTAAACGAGACATATATGTAACGATTATCGTTGTAAAGACATTTAATGTATATATATCATATTAAGAGATATTCATACATGATAATATCATGATAATATAATAATTTAAAATCTCATTTGATATTATAAACATTGGGTTAACAACATTTAACAACATCGTTAACCTAAAGGTTTCAAAACAACACTTACATGTAACGACTAACGATGACTTAACGACTCAGTTAAAATGTATATACATGTAGTGTTTTAATATGTATTTATACACTTTTGAAAGACTTCAAGACACTTATCAAAATACTTCTACTTAACAAAAATGCTTACAATTACATCCTCGTCCAGTTTCATCAACAATTCTACTCGTATGCACCCGTATTCGTACTCGTACAATACACAGCTTTTAGATGTATGTACTATTAGTATATACACTCCAATGATCAGCTCTTAGCAGCCCATGTGAGTCACCTAACACATGTGGGAACCATCATTTGGCAACTAGCATGAAATATCTCATAAAATTACAAAAATATGAGTAATCATTCATGACTTATTTACATGAAAACAAAATTACATATCCTTTATATCTAATCCATACACCAACGACCAAAAACACCTACAAACACTTTCATTCTTCAATTTTCTTCATCTAATTGATCTCTCTCAAGTTCTATCTTCAAGTTCTAAGTGTTCTTCATATATTTTACAAGTTCTAGTTACATAAAATCAAGAATACTTTCAAGTTTGCTAGCTCACTTCCAATCTTGTAAGGTGATCATCCAACCTCAAGAAATCTTTGTTTCTTACAGTAGGTTATCATTCTAATACAAGGTAATAATCATATTCAAACTTTGGTTCAATTTCTATAACTATAACAATCTTATTTCAAGTGATGATCTTACTTGAACTTGTTTTCGTGTCATGATTCTGCTTCAAGAACTTCGAGCCATCCAAGGATCCGTTGAAGCTAGATCCATTTTTCTCTTTTCCAGTAGGTTTATCCAAGGAACTTAAGGTAGTAATGATGTTCATAACATCATTCGATTCATACATATAAAGCTATCTTATTCGAAGGTTTAAACTTGTAATCACTAGAACATAGTTTAGTTAATTCTAAACTTGTTCGCAAACAACTTGTTTCACAACTCTTCCAAGTGCATATCGGAAAAGGTCATGACTGGATGAGGTATATCCTGCTTGTAGTAGTTATCCACCTCCTGTTGTTCCAAATTCTCAGCAGGAGCATTGCGGGCTTGGGATGAAGATTCACCCCTTTCATTCTGCAAAACACATCAAACACAATTTTTGTGCATCCAAATATGCATTAGTGTCAGCAAAATCATCAATCAAAATAATTACAATGACATTATCAATTTATATCAAACTTAAGCTCATTTTCACATTTTTATCAAATCTACACTTTTTCAAATAAGCATATACGAAAATGTTCGCCAAGTTCATAAGCATTCAACTCAAATAACATGTCAAAATAATCATTACTAGCAATTAAACAAGTCTCAAATGGCATTATCTTTCAAAAATCAAGTTCATGAATTTTTAGACTTGAAAAAGTCCACTTTAATTCTCAAAATCATGTTTAGGCTCAAAGTTTGGATCATTTAACTACCTAGACATGTTACACTACTCAATTTAGCAACAATTCATGACAAAAATCGGCCATAACCTGTTTATATCAAAAAGCCCCAAATTTGCTCAAGAACACAAATCCTAGATTATTCAAAATTTGAAGTTTAAGGCTTCTAATCATGTTAAACAGCATCAATCTAGGTTATACAAGCATAATACATAAACAATTTAAGCCTAATTAAAAAGCATCAAAATCAAATTGGGAAAAAAAATGACTCAAGAACACCAAATTTCAGATTAAATGGTGTTTAGGTGTAGAAATTTACCGTTTTTCTTGAGTAGTTCTTAGATAGCATCCTTCTCAACATGATTTTAGTAAAAGATTTGGTGATTAACGGTTAAAAATTGTGATTTTGGGGTGTATTTTTCGGGTTTTTGGGGTTTTTGTTCGCTGTTCTTCGCAATATTTTTGGGTGGGGGAGTGAACTGCTCTGTTTTTTACGTTTTATTTTTTTCTGGGTTTTGGTCTCTCCGCGACTCGCGGTGAAATCCTCTTCAAACTCCGCGAGTCACGGAGTTTGCTATTTTTTTTTTTATATAATCATTAACTTATTAAAACAATTAAGTACTTAATTTTTAAAATTTTGTTTCCCTTGTTATTTAGGACGAGGTCGTTTCGGAACGATGTCCTAGTCCGTCCCTCGACAAAATTTTAAAATTTGTCTTTTTGTAGCGATTGTTTTAAAAGCTAAGATTTTTGGGTTTTTTCAATGTTTTTGGCATACTTTAATTCAATAAGATTAAAAATAATGATAATAAAAGTTCTCGTCCCTCCCTCGGGTAAAGCAATTTCGGTTCAAAGACCTAGTCTTCAACTTACGACGAATTTTAAAAATCATATTCTTAACTTAATGAGATAAAGTAAATTTTTGTTTTTAAATTCACACAACTTAAATATAAAATTCAAAATTAATATTAAAAATTCACACCAAACTTAAAATTTGAAATGCATAAAATTAAAAATTCATATTTTAAAAATTAAAAGTTCACACCAATCTTAATTTAAAAATTCATATTATAAATTCACACCAAACTTATATTAATTTTTCAAATATTTACAATTTTAAATATATTGTTTTTACAAAGTTTACAATATTAATTTAAGATTTAAATATTAATTTTAAAAACATGGTAAAAATAAATTTAAAAATCTTTTTGTCTTTTTATCCCACTTTAATCAATCAAATATTATCAAAAATATGCGCCCCTCTTTTCGGTAAAGTAATTTCGGTTCCAAGACCTAATTTAACTCATGACGAATTTTTGAAATATTTTGGGTTGATTGTTTAAAGATATTTATACCTTAAGAATAAACGTTAAATTTCGCAGTGATGTAATAAATTTTTGAATGATATCAATAATTTCGGTCGCCAAACCTAATTTTATTTAATACCAATTTAATACTTTTTAGCGAACAAATTAGCGTTTATTATCAAAAGGTTAAAAATAAAAATAAAAATAAAAACTGTACAGACATACCTGTGGAATAGATTTCTTAGTTATATGATCTATCCCATTCATAAGATAGTCAGTTTAATTGGTTTTCCATGGCTACATAGGCGTAACCTCGAGCATTCAGTGTCTTTTCTTCTAAACATATGAACGGTCCGTCTCTGCATAAAGTAACAAATTCGGTATTTGAATAGGTTTGATTATTTGAACATTTACCTCCATGTGACCATTTTCCGCATTTGTGACATCGTTCTAGGTGTCGTGCTCTTCTTTTCGCTGCGGATTTTGATTTTCCTTTACCAAATTGTAACTTATTATATTCGCATCTAGATTCTTTTCTAACTCCGTCCATTCTTTCTCTGATTACTGATACTAGTTCACTCGGTAGTATGTCATTATTTCTTTTAGTGATCAAAGCGTGTAGCATTAGACCATGGTTTAGTTCACAGGCAGTCTTCATTTTGTAAAAACCTAAAAAAAATAAAAATTCAGAATGGGGGGAGAAGACTAGTTCTTTAGGGTCTGCTAGGCAAAGACCATTCGGGTTCCATTTTCGAGAACTACACGAAAACAGACAATCTAACTCTAACAGAAATACATATTATCCTTTAAAGACTTGATTCTCCCCACACTTAGTTAGCTGTGGTGTCGAAATTGTGATTAACTTCGTTGTCGACTTCCATCGGACCATGTATGTAATGTTTAACTCTGTGACCATTAACTTTAAATTCAATCCCATTTGAATTTATCAATTCTATCGTTCCGTATGGGAAAACTCTTTTGACTATGAATGGTCCAGACCATCTTGATTTCATTTTTCCAGGAAATAGCTTGAATCGTGAATTGAAAAGAAGAACTTTGTCTCCTTCTTTAAATTCTTTTGAACTTCTGATTCTTTTATCATGCCATTTCTTCGTTCTTTCTTTATAGATTAACGAATTTTCGTATGCTTCATGTCTTAATTCTTCTAATTCGTTTAGTTGACATAATCGTAGACGTCCAGCTTCATGTAAATCAAGATTACATGTTTTCAAAGCCCAAAATGCTTTGTGTTCAATTTCTACTGGAAGATGACATGCTTTTCCATAAACAAGTCTAAAAGGTGTGGTTCCAATTGGAGTTTTGTAGGCTGTTCTAAAAGCCCAGAGTGCATCCTCCAATTTAATGGACCATTCCTTCGGATTTGATCCTACGGTTTTCTCTAGAATACATTTTAAAGCTCGGTTGGTATTTTCAACTTGTCCACTTGTTTGTGGATGATATGCGGTGGAGATTTTATGAGTTACTCCATATCTTTTAAGAACTTTCTCAAGTTGATTATTACAGAAATGAGTACCCCGATCACTTATTAAAGCTTTCGGTGTTCCAAACCTTGCAAAAAGACGTTTTAAAAAGTTGACTACAACTCGTGCATCGTTAGTTGGGAGAGCTTGTGCTTCTGCCCATTTAGATACATAATCAATGGCTACGAGTATATATAGATTATTATGAGATTTTGGAAATGGACCCATAAAGTCAATACCCCAAATGTCACTGAAGAATTTCTTTCGTCTTTGGTACGATAATCCTTTTTCAAGGAATCCACAAACTAAGTAGTTTGCATAGTCTGCAAACCATGGGATTTCTTTATAATCTATCTTCAATAGATATTCATCAGGAAAGTTGTCTTGTATGGCCGATTCATTTAGAACTTCTAATTCGGGATTTTCAAGACGAGAAAGATGATCAGCGGCGAGATTTTCTGCTCCTCTTTTATCTCGGATTTCAATATCAAACTCTTGTAAGAGTAAGATCCAAGGGATTAATCTTGGTTTAGCATCTTGTTTTGAAAATAGGTATCTAAGAGCAGAATGGTCAGTATAGACCACAGTTTTTGCTAGAACGAGATATGATCGAAATTTGTCAAAAGCAAAGACAATTGCAAGGAGTTCTTTTTCAGTAGTTGTGTAGTTCACTTGTGCTCCTTGTAATGTCTTACTAGCATAATATATAGGTTGAAATCGTTTTTCAATCCTTTGTCCTAAAACGGCTCCCATTGCAAAATCACTTGCATCGCACATTAGTTCAAATGGTAGATTCCAATTTGGTGTTATCATGATCGGTGCATTAGTGAGTTTCTCTTTAAGAATATTAAAAGATTTGATACACTCATCTGAAAAGATGAATGGCGCATCCTTTTCTAGGAGTTTATTCATAGGAGTGGCAATTTTAGAAAAATCTTTTATGAAACGTCGGTAAAAACCGGCATGCCCTAGAAAACTCCTAACTCCTCTAACATTTGTGGGATGTGGAAGTTTAGCAATTACATCTACTTTAGCTCTATCCACTTCAATTCCTTCTTTTGAAATTTTATGTCCAAGAACGATGCCTTCGTTAACCATGAAATGGCATTTCTCCCAATTAAGTACTAGATTTGATTTTTCGCATCTAATTAGCATTCGTTCCAGATTAATTAGACATGATTTAAATGTATCACCGAAGACTGAAAAGTCATCCATGAATACTTCCATGCATTCTTCTATCATGTCGTGAAAAATCGCCATCATACACCTTTGAAAGGTTGCAGGGGCGTTACAAAGTCCAAATGGCATGCGTTTGTAAGCAAAAGTACCATAAGGGCACGTGAATGTGGTTTTTTCTTGGTCCTCGGGTGCTATTGGAATTTGAAAATATCCGGAAAATCCATCTAGAAAACAATAGTAACTATTTCCGGCTAATCTTTCCAACATTTGATCTATGAAAGGTAAGGGAAAATGATCTTTTCTGGTGGCGTCATTTAATTTTCTATAATCAATACACACACGCCATCCTGTTACAGTCCTAGTAGGAATAAGCTCATTTTTCTCATTTGTAATGACAGTCATGCCACCCTTCTTAGGCACACATTGAACTGGGCTTACCCATGGACTATCAGAAATTGGATATATCAAACCTGCATCTAGCAGTTTAATAATCTCTTTCTTAACTACATCTTGCATATTAGGATTTAGTCTTCGTTGGCGTTGCACATACGTTTTATGACCTTCTTCCATAAGGATTTTATGTGTGCAATACGAAGGACTTATTCCTTTAATATCATGAATCTTCCATGCAATGGCTGATTTATGAGCTTTCAACACAGAAATGAGTTGTGATGTCTCATTTTCAGTAAGAGAAGACGATATTATTACAGGTAATTCAGATTCACCATGTAAATAAGCGTATTCCAAATGGTTTGGAAGTGGCTTTAACTCTAATTTCGGAGGTTCTTCTATCGATGATTTATATCGATATCTGTCTTCTTCTTTTAGCATTTGAATTTCTTCTGTTGTTGGTTCATATCCATTAGCTATAAGTGTAGCTAACATTTCAGCTTCATCAATTGGTTCATTTCCTTCTCCTAAAGAACATTCTCCTGTTCCTTGTAATTCTGGAAATTCTTCTAATAATTCTGCATGTGCATCTATAGTTTGAATATAATAACATGTATCATCTGCAGATTGTGGTTGTTGCATTGCTCTATCAACTGAAAAGGTAACACTCTCATCCTCTATACTTAGGGTCAGTTTCTTACCGAACACGTCTATCATTGCTTTAGCCGTGTTTAAGAATGGTCTTCCTAATATGAGAGGAACTTGAGAATCTTCTTCCATGTCCAGAACAACAAAATCTACTGGGAATACTAAAGTACCAACTTTAACTAGCATGTTTTCCATTATCCCTCTAGGATATTTTATTGATCTATCGGCTAGTTGTATGCTTATTCTGGTTGGTTTCAATTCTCCAAGGTCTAGTTTAGCGTATAGTGAATACGGCATTAGATTTATACTAGCACCTAAATCTGCTAATGCTTCTATTGAACTAAGACTACCCAGAAAACATGGAATTGTGAAACTTCCTGGATCAGATAATTTTTCTGGTATCTTATTCAACAGCACTGCTGAACAATTAGCATTCATAGTAACAGCCGAGAGTTCTTCCATTTTCTTTCTATTTGAGATTAGATCTTTCAAGAATTTAGCATATCTTGGCATTCCTGAAATCACATCAATGAAAGGAAGATTTACATTTATCTGTTTAAACATATCCAAGAATTTGGATTGCTCGGCTTCAAGTTTCTCTTTCTTCATTTTACTCGGGTAAGGAAGTGGTGGTTGGTATGGTTTAACATAAGGTTTATCCTTAACTGTGTTATCTTCATTAACCTTTTCAACTACCGGTTATTTTTCCTTTTCTTGATCAGGTTGTGGTTCTTGTGGAGTAGGAATAGCTTCATCAGAAGTTACAGGTATTTCAGGTGGTTTAAGTGTTGTACCACTTCTTGTGGTAATGGCTTTAGCTGTTTCATTTCGGGGGTTAGCATTTGTATCACTAGGTAGACTTCCCGGTTTTCTTTCACCTATTAACCTTGCTAGGTTACTTACTTCTTGTTCTAGATTTTGAATAGAAGCTTGTTGATTTCTAAATGCTTGAGCATTTTGTTCATTGGTTTGTTTCTGAGATGTGAAAAACTGCGTTTGAGTTTCAACTAGCTTTATCATCATATCTTCTAAATTCGGCTTTTTATCATCGGTTTGTTGTGGTGGTTTGTTTTGAAAATTCGGTCTTTGCTGATTGTAATTGTTATTAGATACTTGTTGATTGCTAGGACCTTGTTGGTTGTTGTATGGAATATTTCGGTTATAATTCTGGTTTTGATTGTAAATCGGTCTTGGCGGTTGATAATTATTCTGATAATTATTTCCAGGCCTTTGGTTTATGTATGAAATATTCTCTCTTTGTTCCATTGTTAATTCAATACTGAGACAATCTTTTGTCAAATGTGGTCCTCCACACTGCTCACAACTAATTCGTATAGCATGAATATCTTTAGTCATCTTTTCCATTCGTCTCTCCACAGCATCTATCTTTGCGGAAATGGAATCTAAGTCATGGCTAGAATCGGCTCTAGCTGCTTTAGATGATCTAATGATATCTTTTTCTTGGTGCCACTCATGTGAGTGGGAAGCAGTGTTATCAATAATTTTGTAATCATCAGTTTCGGTTTTCTTCATAATAGAACCACCAGCTGCTATATCTATGTCTTTCCTTGTAGTGATGTCGCATCCTTGGTAGAATATTTGTACTATTTGACAGGTGTCTAAACCATGTTGCGGACATCCTCTTAATAACTTTCCATATCTTGTCCACGCCTCATATAGAGTTTCATTTGGTTTCTGTGTGAACGTAACAATTTCCGCTTGAAGTCTTACGGCTTTAGATGCAGGAAAGAATTGTTTAAGAAATTTGTCAACTAAAACGTCCCATGTATCGATCGCCCCTTCAGGTAACGATTCCAACCAATCTTTGGCTTCTCCCTTTAAAGTCCAGGGAAATAACATGAGATATATCTGTTCATCCTCCACTTCTCGGATTTTAAATAGTGTGCAGATCCTATTAAAGGTACGTAGATGTTCATTTGGATCTTCCTTCGGCGCACCACTAAATTGGCATTGATTAGTCACCATGTGTAGAATTTGTCCTTTGATTTCATAATCTGGCGCATTAATGTCTGGATGAGTAATTGCGTGACCTTGGCCAGTGCGTTTAGCTCTCATTCGGTCTTCCATACTTAGAGGTTCCAGATTCTCCATAATTGAATTTGTTGAATCGGTATCACTAAATGATTCTGATTTAATGGTTCGTTCCTCAACAATCTCTGTTTGAATGATTGGTGGCTCCGGAGGAAAGTTTAATGGTTCAGGATCTACGAACCGTTCCTGAATATTCTCCGGATTCTCAATTGTGAGGTCGGGTTCAAAAAATGGATTATCGGAAATTTGAACTGAAGTACTTGGTCGACTGGATGACGATTCTAAAGAAAAATCAACGGTGGTTATATTTGCTAAATGTCTTGATCTAGTTACAGGTGGTGATCGTCTTGCACGGTGCATTCACTGAATATCCTATTAGTTTTAAAAAGGAAAGAAAAATTATAATAAGTTATCCAACCAATAGACTTTTCTGATTTTGCCCACGTTTCGAATAGCCAAAAGATGCAGCAAAGGGGCAGGATTCGTTTGGTCTCAATATAATTGAGGACTGTTTGGCTCCAATAACCCGGTCCACGTACAAATCCAACTATTACTACGAACCAGAAAATTTTGATGTCTATTAATTTAACCACTTAAAATAAATTTTCGTAATTTTAAGAAATTTAGATAAGAAGTAGAATAAAAATCTATGTCTTAAAACTAGAATAGCGAGAAATAAGAAAGAAAAAGAGTTCGTCGGAAAAAGGTCGAAAAAGAAAAAATGGTTGAAAAATAAAAGGTGACGAAAAAATAAAAGAAACTTATAAAAACTTAAAAATACTTGACTAACCTAACCTTATTACTACAACTAACTTAAAATTATAATCGCAAATTGAAATTACTAATTGGAATGATAATTGATACACAGGTAAAAGTCGTCTAAAAATATTAAAGCTTACAGGAAAAACTAAATCCCAAATGGAAATAACTTAAAAAGAAACTAAAATTTAAAAAGGCGTTGCAAAATTCTAAAGTACCTAAATCTTAGTCTAAAGAAAAAGCACTTAAGGAATTCTACGGCAAAGCCTAAAAATCTAAGAGTAAAAATAACTATGGCAAAAACTAAGTTTAAAACTAAATATGAGCTAAAAATACAAGAGTTATGCTACAACGATTAAAAAGGGACAAACTATAAAAATATACAAAAAGTTGTAAAAAGTACAATTTTTATAAAAATATTATTTTTATATTATTTATTTAATAAAACTACTAATTTTACAATTTAATAAAACTAATTAATACTAAATACAAATTAATTAAAAAGTAAAAGTTAAAATAAAATTAATTATAATAATAATAATAATTAGGGTTAATAATAATAATAATTATTAAATAACCCGTAATTAATGCTGAATTAGGGTTCCTGTTCGCGTGTCAGAGCAGCTCCGCGAGTCGCGGTAATTAATGCAGATAACCCCGCGAGTCGCGGGGTTCAGAAATTCAGATGACAACTTATGAAATTCGACGCGTTTTTTCTTTATTTATTTTTTTATTTTCTGTTTTCTGTTTTTAAATAAATAAAAGATATTTTAAATAAAACTTATATTTTTATAAACTAAAATAAAAATAAAGAAACTTATAAAACTTAAATATTTAACAAAATCTTAAAAATACTTATATTTTTGTTTTTCTTTTTATATTTTTGAATAATTAAAACGTATTTTTACAAAAACGAATTTTAATAAAAGTTAACTAAAAATCTCTCTTCTTTTTTTAATGTTAGCGTTGCGCTTCCGGCGTTTAAGAGGTTCCCCGGCAGCGGCGCCAAAAATACTTGATGTCAAAGCTAAGGTATACGAAATAGTTTATATTTTACTAGGAAAAACTATTAAATACGATACAATTTTACACAAGATATTTATTTATTTATAGAATGGATATACTTAAACCTTGCTACAACACTTATAGGCAGTGTACCTAATCGTAAAGTAGTGTAGTTTTTAGTAAGTCCGGTTCGTTCCACAGGGAATCTTTTTTAAACAAAGCTCAACGCTATATTAATTTACTTTTATAAAAATACAAACATATATATAAGTAATATTATTATTATAAAGGGGGGTTTTTACCGTTTAATGACCGGTTTGTCGATTTTAAAACTTTAGTCGCAGTTAAAACCAAATGTAAAATATTAAAAATAAATACAAGACTTAAATTAAAGCGTAAAGTAAATAACGATAATGAAATTGCGAATAATAAAAGTGCGATAAAATAAAATTGCGATAATTAAAAAGTACGATAATTAAAAGTACGATTAAATAACAATAAATAAAAGTGCGATAATTAGAAGTGCAATTAAATATAAAATAAAGGAAATGAAATAAAAGAATTATGCTTATTTAAACTTCCGTAATCATGATGTTCGACGTGTTGATTTTAGTTTTATGCCCATGGGTTAATTGTCCTTTGTCCTGGATTATTTAATATGTCCGTCTGGTTTTTGTCCATAACAGTCCATCAGTCATAAATATAAAGTGCGAGTGTCCTCATCAAATTATTATTATACCCGAAGTTAAATATTCCAACTAATTGGGGATTCGAATTGTAACAAGGTTTTAATACTTTGTTTAATGAATACACCAGGTTATCGACTGCGTGTAAACCAAGGTTTTACTACTTTGTTAACAATTACACCAATTACCCTTGAATGTAATTTCACCCCTGTTTTAATTATTCTAGTGGCTATTAATCCATTCCCGTGTCCGGTTAAATGAACGATTATTCGTACATATAAATACCCCGCCCATCGTGTCCGATCGAGTGTATATGGTAATTTATAGGGACGCCCAATTGTAAATCTTTATATTAACATTAACAAACTATCATTTAGTTAAACAAATATAAAGCCCATTAATAGCCCATAGTCTAATTTCCACAAGTGTCGTTCTTTTGTCCAAACCCCAATTATGGTACAAAGCCCAATTACCCAATTTTAGTAATTAGCCCAACATCATGATTACTTCGTTTTAAATAAGCATAATAATAACTTAGCTACGAGACATTAATGTAAAAAGGTTGAACATAACTTACAATGATTAAAAATAGCGTAGCGTTACACGGACAGAATTTCGACTTACACCCTTACAATATTCGCTAACATACCCTTATTATTAGAATTATAATTAAAATTAAAATTAAAATATAAATTATATATATATATATATATATATATATATATATATATATATATATATATATATATATATATCGTTTACGTATGATAAGAAGAAGAAAAAGATTATGAAAATGCGATCAAAATTCGGTTGGCTTTATAGGCAGTTTTTCATTTTGGGGCTCCGCGACTCGCGGCATTTTTGCCTTCAAACTCCGCGAGTCGCGGAGTTTGAAATTCCAGCTCACACTTTGGAGTCTTTCTCTGCCGACAGTTTTTATTTATAAATATAATATATATATAATTAATATAATTAATTATATATTATATTATATTTATATACATAGTTAACTTGTAATTTTTAGTCCGTTGCGTCGAGCGTTAAGAGTTGACTCTGGTCCTGGTTCCGGATTTTCGAACGTCCTTGCGTACAATTTAATATTTTGTACTTTGCGTTTTGAATCTTGTACTTTTGTAATTTCGAGACGTTTCTTATCAATAATTGGAACCTTTTTGATTGTCTTTTGTACTTTTGAGCTTTTTGGTCGTTTGCGTCTTCAATTCGTCGAATCTGTCTTTTGTCTTCACCTTTTATTATTTAAACGAATATCACTTGTAAATAGAACAATTGCAACTAAAAGCTTGTCTTTCTTGAGGAATAATGCTATGAAATATATGTTCGTTTTTAGCATTATCAAAACCATTCCTACTCCACAAGAACCACAACCTGATCAAGATAAGGAAAAAGAACCGGTAGTTGAAAAGGTTAATGAAGATAACACAGCTAAGGCTAAACCTTATGTTAAACCATACCAACCACCACTTCTTTACCCGAGTAAAATGAAGAAAGAAAAACTTGAAGCCGAGCAATCCAAATTCTTGGATATGTTTAAACAGATAAATGTAAATCTTCCTTTCATTGATGTGATTTCAGGAATGCCTAGATATGCTAAATTCTTGAAAGATCTAATCTCAAATAGAAATAAAATGGAAGAACTCTCGGCTGTTACTATGAATGCTAATTGTTCAGCAGTGCTATTGAATAAGATACCAGAAAAACTATCTGATCCAGGAAGTTTCACAATTCCATGTTTTCTGGGTAGTCTTAGTTCAATAGAAGCATTGGCAGACTTAGGTGCTAGTATAAATCTAATGCCGTATTCACTATACACTAAACTAGACCTTGGAGAATTGAAACCAACCAGAATAAGCATACAACTAGCCGATAGATCAATAAAATATCCTAGAGGGATAATGGAGAACATGCTAGTTAAAGTTGGTACTTTAGTATTTCCAGTAGATTTTGTTGTTTTGGACATGGAAGAAGATTCTCAAGTTCCTCTCATATTAGGAAGACCATTCTTAAACACGGCTAAAGCAATGATAGACGTGTTCGGTAAGAAATTGACCCTAAGTATAGAAGATGAGAGTGTTACCTTTTCAGTTGATAGAGCAATGCAACAACCACAATCTGCAGATGATACATGTTATTATATTCAAACTATAAATGCACATGCAGAATTATTAGAAGAATTTCCAGAATTACAAGGAACAGGAGAATGTTCTTTAGGAGAAGGTAATGAACCAATTGATGAAGCTGAAATGTTAGCTACACTAATAGCTAATGGATATGAACCAACAACAGAAGAAATTCAAATGCTAAAAGAAGAAGACAGATATCGATATAAATCATCGATAGAAGAACCTCCGAAATTAGAGTTAAAGCCACTTCCAAACCATTTGGAATACGCTTATTTACATGGTGAATCTGAATTACCTGTAATAATATCGTCTTCTCTTACTGAAAATGAGAAATCACAACTCATTTCTGTGTTGAAAGCTCATAAACCAGCCATTGCATGGAAGATTCATGATATTAAAGGAATAAGTCCTTCGTATTGCACACATAAAATCCTTATGGAAGAAGGTCATAAAACGTATGTGCAACGCCAACGAAGACTAAATCCTAATATGCAAGATGTAGTTAAGAAAGAGATTATTAAACTGCTAGATGCAGGTCTAATTTATCCAATCTCTGATAGTCCATGGGTAAGCCCAGTTCAATGCGTACCTAAGAAGGGTGGCATGACTGTCATTACAAATGAGAAAAATGAGCTTATTCCTACTAGGACTGTAACAGGATGGCGTGTGTGTATTGATTATAGAAAATTAAATGACGCCACCAGAAAAGATCACTTTCCCTTACCTTTCATAGATCAAATGTTGGAAAGATTAGCCGGAAATAGTTACTATTGTTTTCTAGATGGATTTTCCGAATATTTTCAAATTCCAATAGCACCCGAAGATCAAGAGAAAACCACATTCACGTGCCCTTATGGTACTTTTGCTTACAAATGCATGCCATTTGGACTTTGTAACGCCCCTGCAACCTTTCAAAGGTGTATGATGGCGATTTTTCATGACATGATAGAAGAATGCATGGAAGTTTTCATGGATGACTTTTCAGTCTTCGGTGATACATTTGAATCATGTCTAGTTAATCTGGAACGAATGCTAATTAGATACGAACAATCAAATCTAGTTCTTAATTGGGAGAAATGCCATTTCATGGTTAAAGAAGGCATCGTTCTTGGTCATAAAATTTCAAAAGAAGGAATTGAAGTGGATAGAGCTAAAGTAGATGTAATTGCTAAACTTCCACATCCCACCAATGTTAGAGGAGTTAGGAGTTTTCTAGGGCATGCCGGTTTTTACCGACGTTTCATAAAAGATTTTTCTAAAATTGCCACTCCTATGAATAAACTCCTAGAAAAGGATGCTCCATTCATCTTTTCAGATGAGTGTATCAAATCTTTTAATATTCTTAAAGAAAAACTCACTAATGCGCTGATCATGATAACACCAAATTGGAATCTACCATTTGAACTAATGTGCGATGCAAGTGATTTTGCAATGGGAGCCGTTTTAGGATAAAGGATTGAAAAACGATTTCAACCTATATATTATGCTAGTAAGACGTTACAAGGAGCACAAACGAACTATACAACTACTGAAAAAGAACTCCTTGCTATTGTCTTTGCTTTTGACAAATTTCGATCATATCTCGTTCTAGCAAAAACGGTGGTCTATACCGACCATTCTGCTCTTAGATACCTATTTTCAAAACAAGATGCTAAACCAAGATTAATCCGTTGGATCTTACTCTTACAAGAGTTTGATATTGAAATCCGAGATAAAAGAGGAGCAGAAAATCTCGCCGCTGATCATCTTTCTCTTCTTGAAAATCCCGAATTAGAAGTTCTAAATGAATCGGCCATACAAGACAACTTTCCTGATGAATATCTATTGAAGATAGATTATAAAGAAATCCCATGGTTTGCAGACTATGCAAATTATTTAGTATGTGGAATCCTTGAAAAAGGATTATCGTACCAAAAACGAAAGAAATTCTTCAGTGATATAAAACACTATTTTTGGGAAGATCCACATCTGTTTAAAAGTTGTCCCGATGGAATAATACGCCGATGTGTATTTGGAGATGAAGCTAGTAAAATATTAAACCATTGTCACACAGGACCAACAGGAGGGCATTATGGGCCTCAACTAACAGCAAGAAAAGTTTATGAAACTGGATTCTATTGGCCTACAATTTACAAAGACGCACACCTTCTTTGCAAATCCTGTGATGCATGTCAAAGGGCCGGAAAAATAAGTCAACGTGATGAAATGCCACAAAATGTCATCCAAGTATGTGAAGTATTTGACATTTGGGGTATTAACTTTATGGGTCCATTTCCAAAATCTCATAATAATCTATATATACTCGTAGCCATTGATTATGTATCTAAATGAGCGGAAGCACAAGCTCTCTCAACTAACGATGCACGAGTTGTAGTCAACTTTTTAAAACGTCTTTTTGCAAGGTTTGGAACACCGAAAGCTTTAATAAGTGATCGGGGTACTCATTTCTGTAATAATCAACTTGAGAAAGTTCTTAAAAGATATGGAGTAACTCATAAAATCTCCACCGCATATCATCCACAAACAAGTGGACAAGTTGAAAATACCAACCGGGCTTTAAAACGTATTCTAGAGAAAACTGTAGGATCAAATCCGAAGGAATGGTCCATTAAATTGGAGGATGCACTCTGGGCTTTTAGAACAGCCTACAAAACTCCAATTGGAACCACACCTTTTAGACTTGTTTATGGAAAAGCATGTCATCTTCCAGTAGAAATTGAACACAAAGCATTTTGGGCTTTGAAGACATGTAATCTTGATTTACATGAAGCCAGACGTCTACGATTAAGTCAACTAAACGAATTAGAAGAATTAAGACATGAAGCATACGATAATTCGTTAATCTATAAAGAAAGAACGAAGAAATGACATGATAAAAGAATCAGAAGTTCAAAAGAATTTAAAGAAGGAGACAGAGATCTTCTTTTCAATTCACGATTCAAGCTATTTCCTGGAAAATTGAAATCAAGATGGTCTGGACCATTCATAGTCAAAAGAGTTTTCCCATACGGAACGATAGAATTAATAAATTCAAATGGGATTGAATTTAAAGTTAATGGTCACAGGGTTAAACATTACATACATGGTCCGATGAAAGTCGACAACGAAGTTAATCACAATTTCGACACAACAGCTAACTAAGTGTGGGGAGAATCAAGTCTTTAAAGAATAATATGTATTTCTGTTAGAGTTAGATTGTCTGTTTTCGTGTAGTTCTCGAAAATGGAACCCGAATGGTCTTTCCCTAGCAGACCCTAAAGAACTAGTCTTCTCCCCCCATTCTGAATTTTTATTTTTTTAGGTTTTTACAAAATGAAGACTGCCTGTGAACTAAACCATGGTCTAATGCTACACGCTTTGATCACTAAAAGAAATATTGACATACTACCAAGTGAAATAGTATCAGTAATCAGAGAAAGAATGGACGGAGTTAGAAAAGAATCCAGATGCGAAGATAATAAGTTACAATTTGGTAAAGGAAAATCAAAATCCGCAGCGAAAAGAAGAGCACGACACCTAGAAAGATGTCACAAATGCGGAAAATGGTCACATGGAGGTAAATGTTCAAATAATCAAACCTATTCAAATACCGAATTTGTTACTTTATGCAGACACGGACCGTTCATATGTTTAGAAGAAAAGATACTGAATGCTCGAGGTTACGCCTATGTAGCTATGGAAAACCAATTAAACCGACTATCTTATGAATGGGATAGATCATATAACTAAGAAATCTATTTCACAGGTATGTTTGTATAGTTTTTATTTTATTTTTAACCTTTTGATAATAAACGCTAATTTGTTCGCTAAAAAGTATTAAATTGGTATTGAATAAAATTAGGTTTGGCGACCGAAATTATTGATATCATTCAAAAATTTATTACATCACTGCGAAATTTAACGTTTATTCTTAAGGTATAAATATCTTTAAACAATCAACCCAAAATATTTCAAAAATTCGTCATGAGTTAAATTAGGTCTTGGAACCGAAATTACTTTACCGAAAAGAGGGGCGCATATTTTTGATAATATTTGATTGATTAAAGTGGGATAAAAAGCCAAAAAGATTTTTAATTTTATTTTTACCATGTTTTTAAAATTAATATTTAAATCTTAAATTAATATTGTAAACTTTGTAAAAACAATATATTTAAAATTATAAATATTTGAAAAATTAATATAAGTTTGGTATGAATTTATAAATTTTTAAAATTAAGTTTGGTGTGAATTTTTAATTTTTAAAATATAAATTTTTAATTTTATGCATTTCAAATTTTAAGTTTGGTGTGAATTTTTAATATAAATTTTGAATTTTATATTTAAGTTGTGTGAATTTAAAAACAAAAATTTACTTTATCTCATTAAGTTAAAAATATGATTTTTAAAATTCGTCGTAAGTTGAAGACTAGGTCTTTGAACCGAAATTGCTTTACCCGAGGGAGGGACGAGAACTTTTATTATCATTATTTTTAATCTTATTGAATTAAAGTATGCCAAAAACATATAAAAAAAAAAAAAAACCCAAAAATCTTAGCTTTTAAAACAATCGCTACAAAAAGACAAATTTTAAAATTTTGTCGAGGGACGGACTAGGACATCGATCCGAAACGACCTCGTCCTAAATAACAAGGGAAACAAAATTTTAAAATTAATTACTTAATTGTTTTAATAAGTTAAAGATTATATAAAAAAAAAAATACCAAACTCCGCGACTCGCGGAGTTTGAAGAGTATTTCACCGCGAGTCGCGGGAGGACCGGAATCCAGAAAAAAATAAAACGTAAAAAAAACAGATTAGTTCACTCCCCACAAAAACATACTGCAAAGAACAGCTGCGAAAACCCACGAAAAAACCCGAGAAAAAACCCCAAAAATCACAATTTTTAACCGTTAATCACCAAATCTTTTACTAAAATCATGTTGAGAAGGATGTTATCTAGGAATTACTCAAGAAAAACGGTAAATTTCTACACCTAAACACCATTTAATCCGAAATTAGTGTTCTTGAGCCATTTTTTCCCCAATTTGATTTTGATGCTTTTTAGTGTAATTATGCTTAAATTGTTTATGTATTATGCTTGTATAACCTAGATTGATGCTATTTAACATGATTAGAAGCCTTAAACTTCAAATTTTGAATAATCTAGGGTTTGTGTTCTTGAGCAAATTTGGGGCTTTTTGATATAAACAGGTTATGGCCGATTTTTATCATGAATTGTTGCTAAATTAAGTAGTGTAACATGTTTAGGTAGTTAAATGATCCAAACTTTGAGCCTAAACATGATTTTGAGAATTAAAGTGGACTTTTTCAAGTCTAAAATTCATGAACTTGATTTTTGAAAGATAATGCCATTTGAAACTTGTTTAATTGCTAGTAATGATTATTTTGACATGTTATTTGAGTTGAATGCTTATGAACTTGGCGAACATTTTCGTATATGATTATTTGAAAAAGTGTAGATTTGATAAAAATGTGAAAATGAGCTTAAGTTTGATATAAATTGATCATGTCATTGTAATTATTTTGATTGATGATTTTGCTGACACTAATGCATATTTGGATGCACAAAAATTGTGTTTGATGTGTTTTGCAGACTGAAAGGGGTGAATCTTCATCCCAAGCCAGTAATGCTCCTGCTGAGAATGCGGAACAACAGGAGGTGGATAACTACTACAAGCAGGATATACCTCATCCAATCATGACCTTTTCTGATATGCACTTGGAAGAGTTGCACCCGAACCTGAGATTTGATAGACTTTGGATAGATTATCCAAAATATCAAAGGGGTTTGCATACTCTTCATTCTAAGGTTGTTGAGGTACCGAGGGTCATAGAATGGGGACCCTTAGAAGCTGTAGAATTGGCCGGGCCAATTAGGGAATTACTTGTACAGAGGTATGGTAATTCTTCTTTTAATGACTGGGTACGTTTATTCACCATGCGTAGACCTGTATATAAAGTATGGTGTGAAGAATTGTTATGTAGTATAGAGTTGAATGATCGGGTAGCTAGTTTAACCGATCGTTCTTTTATTAGATTTTTGTTAGGCGGTTCGATGCGCCACATGTCTTTACTGGACATGGCTCAGGCTTTACGTATATATACGCCTGAGGAGTTAGCATCTGCCGATTGTAGAGGATTGATACTAAACGGTAGAAAGATAGATGAAAATTTTGATACACACGGTGTGTGGAGTCAAATGACAAGCCATCACCGTTTCAAAGGGGGAAATTACTCTTATTTGGATATAGATAGAGCCGAATTAAGAGTGATTCATAGGTTTTTAGCTAATTCGATTACACAAAGGGGTAAGAACAAGGAAAAAGTAAATGAACAGGATTTGTTTTACCATATGTGTATTCGAGACCCACAAAGCGCTGTAAGTATACCATATTGTGTGGGTTATTATTTATCAGCTATGGTTCGGGGGATACGACCGCATAGCATAATAGGAGGTGGTATTTTTATTACTTTGGTTGGTGAATATCTCGGTGTGGATATAATTCGGGGGGGATTATTAGTAGAAGAACCGGAACCCCGCGATACTATAGGTTTAAATGTATACCATGGTGCGAAAGTTTTGAAGAGGCGAAATAACGCCGCAGTACCATACCATGGTAGACATCCACAGGTTGAGAGAAACCAACAGCAAGGTAATGTAGGAGGGGGGAATGAGATGCAAGAAATGCAAAGGTTTATAGCTTCTCAGGAGTACGAAAATGCTAGACAGAGAGCATTTGAAGATTGGCAAGTTCATCAGAACCAAATCATAGCTCATTGCCAACATATAGGTAGAAACTATATTCCTACACTGAAACCCATCTTCCCTCCCTGGTCTATAGAGATGCAGCCACCGTATCCTACGTATGACCCTGCCGAAGCATTCTATAGCACCTATGGTTATGCCTGGAACCCCTATTGGTACCAGTATCATCCATAGTATACTTAATTTTATTTATTTTGTAATTTGTAATGATTGATACGTTTAATACTTTTGTTAATATTGTAATAGTTTTTATAATTGTCTAACTTTTATTCTTAGATTTTAATAATTTTTGAATGTGGGGTAATATACCAAACTTCAAAAATATGTATATATGTTTACAGTTTATCTTATGTACACAACAGGGTAAAACAACGCATTTTCAAAGACTGGCATTAAGTTCAGCAAAAGCAACTAATTTTGACGACAAGATGCAAAATATATGTGAAATAACAACAAGACGGAATGAACAAATGATGTGCACCATTTATCATTCAGCAAACAAACGCCAATATATTTGGAAACTTTGGTAAAAATTTAATCATTTTCACACAAATCACCCTCAATAATTTAAATTATTCCTGATTTCTTGCAAATGAGGGCATTGCAAGATCTTAAGTGTGGGAAGGGGTTAAATTCTTTCGGATTTTAAAATTTTTTTACTTTATACACTTGGTTACCATTAAAAATACTAGTAAAGCAGTAGTTGTATTAGAATCTAGTGCTCTCTGATAATAAAGAACAGCCCTGGTCTTATATACTAACTACCCAATTCTAGTAAAATTTTGCAAAATTTTCAATTAAATGAACTCAAAATCATGTTTATACATATTTATGAACAATAAAACTAGGTTTTAACACCGAAATTATTGTTACCTCGGAAAGGACATAAATTGAGAAACAAACTAAAATGTTAAAATTCATTTAAAATGGAATAGAGGACGATAAAAAGGAAAATAAAAGCCAAGTGTGGGAAAATTTACCAAGTTATCTTAAACATATGTCACATATATCTGTAACAAATAACTGAAAATACTTTTGCTTTGGACTAAACTAAACTGTTTTACCCGATGAAAGAAAAGAAAAGATGGATCTACACGATGAATCAATTCCATCATTAAAAGGAAGTAAAGTCTTCCGAAAAAGACACGCGCTTATTGATTTAGGTCATGAAGTTGTCATCCAGACCAGCTGTAGGTTGATGAAAAATCTAGAAAAGTCATCACTAAAATCAGCAGGAAATCCACGGACCTCAGCATTAAACAGGGTCGCCAAGTGGTCAGATTTATCCTAACCATGAGAAGGATTTATCTTGTACAATGGGGGGGCACCATGCAAATTAGCTGGATAAGACTAATGAATCAGATCCCCAGAAAGGATAATCTCCTTAAAGATTAAAAATCAGCTTTTAAGACTGATATTACTCAATCCTAGAGATTTACCTTAAAGATTGAGAATTCAAACTCATGGAATTCAATGATATCTAAACTTGAGCTTGAACGAGAAAATATTTTGATCAAAATTACAAACCGATTTGTTTTCTGAAAACCCTATTTTCAATGCGTTCATTACCATTGAACGTAAAATCCTAGGAATTCACCTGGAATTCATTAGGTCACCTGAACTAAAACGGGTGTCAACCGTAAGAACGGTGGTTGCATAGTGGTCAAAGACAGGACCTTGTGCCATACCGAAAAATTATAAGGGTGAGCTTTACTATTGCTCCTGCCAAGGATAGTAATTGCGTCCGACACGTTATAGACCATAATTAAAAGCATGTCAGGGGACATTGCCTTAACAGTTGCTTGTTCAACGCTTTCCTTTACAACCGGACGGTAGTTTACCGAAAGGTAATATACGGGACAAGTGAACTGGACGTGTTGCTTTCCAAATACAAGGTTAGCAAGTGGGTGACACAAAACCGTAAGTTTTGAGCTAAAATTTTCAAAACTGAAACCCACCAACCCACAAAAATATTTTGCAAACACCGGTAAAGGGTTATCCCGGAAAATTTATCTAGGGTAAAAACTAGATTTAATTTTCAAAAGATCAAATGTTTTCATAAAGATCCAATTTCCTTAATGGATCTAAATTTTTATAGTCATGTGGGACTGTAAACCATATCGTTACTACCATTGTTTATACCGCCGTATAGAAAATCACTGATGTACAAAGTGTGAAGAATAAAGAAGTGATTCTAGTATTTCAAGACGATATTGCTTGAGGACAAGCAACGCTCAAGTGTGGGAATATTTGATAATGCTAAAAACGAACATATAATTCATAGCATTATTCCTCAAGAAAGACAAGCTTTTAGTTGCAATTGTTCTATGTACAAGTAATATTCGTTTAAATAATAAAAGGTGAAGACAAAAGACAGATTCGACGAATTGAAGACGCAAACGACCAAAAAGCTCAAAAGTACAAAAGACAATAAAAAAGGTTCCAATTATTGATAATAAACGTCTCCAAATTACAAGAGTACAAGATTCAAAACGCAAAGTACAAGATATTAAATTATACGCAAGGACGTTCGAAAATCCGGAACCTGGACATGAGTCAACTCTCAACGCTCGACGCAAAGGACTAAAAATTACAAATCAACTATGCACATAAATATAATATAATATTTAAATAATTCTTATAATTATTTAATATATTATATATATTTATAAATCCGTCGGCAAGAAAGACTCCAAAGTATCTGAGCTGTAATTTCAAACTCCGCGACTCGCAGAGTTTGAAGGCCAAAAAGGCCGCGAGCCGCGGAGCCCCAATTTCAGAAAATCCCTATAAAGCTCGCGCATTCTGATCGTAATCATCATCTTTTTCTTCTTCTCTTATAATACTACGTAAAAATTTATATTTATATTTTAATTTTAATTTTAATTTTAATTATAATTCTAATAATAAGGGTATGTTAGCGAATGTTGTAAGGGTGTAAGTCGAAATTCTGTCCGTGTAACGCTACGCTATTTTTAATCATTGTAAGTTATGTTCAACCTTTTTACATTAATGTCTCGTAGCTAAGTTATTATTATGCTTATTTAAAATGAAGTAATCATGATGTTGGGCTAATTACTAAAATTGGGTAATTGGGCTTTGTACCATAATTGGGGTTTGGACCAAAGAACGACACTTGTGGAAATTAGACTATGAGCTATTAATGGGCTTTATATTTGTTTAACTAAATGATAGTTTGTTAATGTTAATATAAAGATTTACAATTGGGCGTCCCTATAAATTACCATATACACTCAATCGGACACGATGGGCAGGGTATTTATAAGTACGAATTATTGTTCATTTGACCGGACACGGGGATGGATTAATAGTCAATGGACTCATTAAAACAGGGGTGAAATTATGTACAAGGACACTTGGTATAATTGATAACAAAATATTAAAACCTTGGGTTACACTCAGTCGACATCCTGGTGTAATTATTAAACAAAATATTAAAATCTTGTTACAGTTTAAGTCCCCAATTAGTTGGAATATTTAACTTTGGGTATAAGAATAATTTGACGAGGACACTCGCACTTTATATTTATGACTGATGGACTGTTATGGACAAAAACCAGACGGACATATTAAATAATCCAGGACAAAGGACAATTAACCCATGGGCATAAAACTAAAATCAACACGTCAAACATCATGATTACGGAAGTTTAAATAAGCATAATTCTTTTATTTCATATTTAATTTCCTTTATTTTATATTTAATTGCACTTCTAATTATCGCATTTTTATTTATTGTTATTGTATTTAATTGCACTTTTAATTATCGTACTTTTTAATTATCGCAAGTTTATTTTATCGCACTTTTATTATTCGCAATTTCATTATCGTTATTTACTTTATGCTTTAATTTAAGTCTTGTATTTATTTTTAATATTTTACATTTGGTTTTAACTGCGACTAAAGTTTTAAAATCGACAAACCGGTCATTAAACGGTAAAAACCCCCCTTTATAATAATAATATTACTTATATATATATATATATATATATATATATTTGTATTTTTATAAAAGTAAACTAATATAGCGTTAAGCTTTGTTTAAAAAGATTCCCTGTGGAACGAACCGGACTTACTAAAAACTACACTACTGTACGATTAGGTACACTGCCTATAAGTGTTGTAGCAAGGTTTAAGTATATCCGTTCTCTAAATAAATAAATATCTTGTGTAAAATTGTATCGTAATTAATAGTATTTTCTGCTAAAATTAATAACTATTTTATACCACTCCGCAACCACATCAGTAGTTTATATCGAAATTTGGTTTATCGGGTTGGTCATGACATGGATAAAATTGGTTTAAAAGCGAAGGCAAAATGCAAAGTCAAAAAGATGTCTAATCATTAAAGTTTAGTTATTATTATAAGAACTAGTCTGAACCAGACCAAGGAGTACAAGTGGTCCTAATGTTCATTAATCCAGATTTATACAACAGTTGGTCATCATTGGACTCTTTTATTTTCTAACTAGAGCTTTCAAAAGTGTGTGGTTCTCATTGGAACTCTTTTCTCTCACTCTCATCACTCCTTTTGGCCTTCATTGGGCTCTTTTATCTTTTCATTTCTTGTACTTTGGCACTTTTCTAAGTTGGCCCTCATTGGGACTCTTTTGCTGCCTCAGTGATCCATGCTTATTATGCCATATGGTAGTGGCTATAAGTTTGCAATCGTTTCACTATTTTTGGCGTTTACTTCCTATCTTAAACAAGTAGTCCGATCTCGAAGTTGAGAGTAGTTCTATTAGCTTTAAGATTAGATTAATGAAAAGACATAAGTTTGACTAAGAATTTATACTTGCAAAAATATAGGGTTAGGAATGGGAATTTGGTTTAATTAGGTTATTCCTAAAAAAGTTTAGGTTTCTAATGGTAACCAATTGTATCTAGCACACATACTGGGTGCTAACGACCTGGGTACTGGCTTAAATTGGTTTTAAAATAAAAAGGCTAACAAAAAATAAAATCCTAAATATTTCTTTATCATTTACATTACCTTGAATATAGGTGTTTTATATTTTATTTCATCTCAAAATTTAAAAAGTTCACCATATAGGGAGTCAAAAACTAGTTACTTTTAAGAGTATGAATTATTAATCACAAAGCAACAATTTTTTTATATGTAGGACAAACAAAATCAAGTGTGTTCATAAAAACCTCATTTTATTAGTCTTTTCTTAACAATTTGAAAAATTTATCTTAGGGTTTTTAATTAAATGAAGAATTCACTTTCCTCCCCCACACTTATTTCATGCAATGTCCTCACTTGCATGAATTTATACTACAACGATAAAATAAAGGAAGACAAAAATGTAAAAGTAAAAGGGAGAGAAAACATCACAGGGTTTTATGGGCTGCAGGTGAAAGCATGAGCGTGAAGATCAGCATGCGCCAGTCAGCTTCGAACACTACTCATAGATGGACAACATACGAAGCATAACACAAAACATGCTTATTGATTAATGAGTCATAAGCTTGACTCATCCCCATTTAAATTTTTCCGTAGTGGGGTTTAACTTCCCCCACACTTATCGGGCGACATATAAAATCGGTGGAAAATGTTCCACGAATTAGTAACGTTAACCAATCATTAACACCACGGGTTGTAAAGATATAATTAATTTGTTGTTTGTTCAAAATTTTGAAATTAACCAGAGTGTCAATTAATAGTTTCCCATTGTGTAGGTCTTGCGGCAATAAGTTTGTTTTTGGTCTTCAAATACCATTTCACATCCGATAAGTTTTTTAGGATACACGAAGTCTATCGGAGTTATACATATTTCAAGTGGTGTTTTCGGTATAAGTTCTTTCTTAGTAAACAGTTCATTCTCGGATTCATCATTGATTTCGACCTTCATAAACTCGTCAAACTCGGCATCTAGATCTTCATCCTTAATACTTATATGGTTAAAATCCCATGTGTCTACATTCATTAATTCCTGAAAATCTTCCTCAAGAGAAGAATCAATGTCATATAACTCTAAAATTGGAGCAGTTTTCACTAACCTTTCTAGAAACTTTTCCACCTCGACTTTGGAATACAAATCCCCATCTTCATCATCCGAAGAATCCCATTTTATCGGATGAAACTCATCATCGTCCTCTGTATCTGAAATGTCCCAATCTATACCCGTTGTTTCATCATCTATAATTTCATCCTTAAATGGTGAGGCTACTAGCATAGGTGATGGAGTGGTAGGTTGTGGAGTTATGGATTGTGGAATTAGTATAGACTCTGTCACATACAACTGTTCTAGGTATGAATCGGTAGGTAGTTTTGTAGTAGGTAGGGTTTTCGAATGTTTTACGTCCGGATTTGTGCAACACAGAAAAGGTCCATAAAAACACGGGCAAAATCCATCGGCTATCATCATCTCTTCTATCGACATGTTTCTAACACTAACCCTAATCTCCTCTACCTCTTCTTTGACTGGTTCGAACACCTCATTAACCAACTCTTCCTCATCATTAGTCCAATAATACGTATTGGAAATATATTGTTCGATAGTTATCGTATGTTGAATTTGAGCATTTTCTTCCTTTTCCTTTACTTGTCTCATGTATTCATTCCATTCTAACATAGATTGTATTTGTTTTGGTGTATATGGATCAGCCTTATATTTATCCTTATTCTCTTTAAACATTTCCATAAAATTTATATCTTCTTCTCTCTTTGTTGGTTGTTCCATATTTTTAAATAAGATTTAAGATTTAGATTTTAATATGAAGATTTTAATTTATAGGAGTAATTAAGATTTGAATGAAAAAAAAATTAAGTAATCAAATAATTACTAAATATTTTAAACTTTAAGTAATAAAATATAAATAACTTAAAAATAAATTAAGTAACAACTTTTATCACATAACAACGAATAATCAAACATACACGGCCTATTGAATCTTTCAATACTTAAGTGACCCATCAGCGTCTAGGTTCGAGCAGGAGCCTTTAAATCGGAACTCCAGCAACCCTCCCCTAAAGGAAGACAGTCATCACCCGTTTTCAAGAAATATCAATAACCAAAGTATATCCAACTTCCGTATTTACCGCGCTCCCCGGCAGCGGCGCCAAAAAGTTGATGTGCAAAAGTGTGCAGTGCTTAATTTGCCTTTCAAACTTTTAAATTTATATAACCTTTATTTAATACACTTTTAACACCCTAACGAGCAACAAAACCCGGTCAGATGTAGTATTTTAGGTTATCGTCCCAAGAGAGCGTGGAAGCAGATAAAAGTTGTTTATTATATAGCTTAGCTCTTATTAAAGAACTAAAGATAGATTTTTATGTGTTTTTAAGGTTGTTGGTTTTTATCTCTTAGGAAAGAGATGATTGAAGATAAACAAAATAACAAAATATAAAGCAGGAAATAAAGATTCAAAATAAACAATTATAAAAGAAAAGTGATTACAAGGACGTGTGAATCATAAGGGAAATATATTAATTATTTCATAACTTATATTAACAAATAGCAAGATAACAATCATAGACCAATCATTATCCCTAAAAGGTTAAGCTAGATGTCGCATATCATTCATAAGGTAGGACTTAAAGCATACATTCACTAAGTGATGTTCATAGCTAATGTCTTCATTCATAGCATTTAAATAATAACATGATAAACATTACCTAAACCTAATGTGGATCCAAGGCAACATTTGTTTAGACTGACAAATTATATAAGCTAATAAACTTAATCAGATCAACTCAAGTTACTAGCTGAAAGTTAATCTTAATCAGGTTCTCATACAATTACAATTAAACACACATAAACAAAGGTTCTTCGATTAAGCCTAACAATAATGAATTCTATTATATAAGTGTGATTCAAGTTCAACTAGTTGTATAACTTCCAATGATGTATACCTAATTTGCATGCAATCCAAATACTATATTTGATGGACTAGATCTAAACAAGTGATATGAATCGAATATAAGATCATAGAATCAATGTCTAATTAATCCTAGACTCATAATATTTAATCATTATGCATGGCAAACAAGTAATTTAATCATGGCAGATATAAATAGTTTAAATAATCATCACAGAAACATGAACATACAGATCTGGAAAAGAACCAGAAACCGTACGGACTGAAGCACGAAGCCAGCGGCTAGGCTCAGCCAAGCCGACGGCTTGGACTGAGGAAGCCGGCGGCTTCATCTGTTTTCCCAGATGTTCACAGTTTTCGTCCAAGTAACCACTATGAACGTTTAGTTCATAGTTGGAGACGAACAGAAGCAATTAAACATAAATAAAAACGTAATAAAAGAGATACGATAAAGTAAATAAGATTATAACTTACAAAGCAATAAAGAGGAATAAGAAAACTGCATTAATCTTGAATTAAGACTTGAATCCAATGCAAGATGGTAGCTTTACATTGAAAATAAAACCTAAACTAACCCTAAACTACAGAATTTCGTAACTAGAGAGAGATATAATGAAAAGGTACATTGAAAACTGTAGAATTCAGCCAGTATTTATAGACCTCGAAAACCGTGCCAAGCCGGCAGCTTCGTACGAAGTCGGTGGCTTCCCCTAGCGGTGACTTTTTCTCCAATCAAAACTTGATCGTAACGCCCAAGAAAATGCATTTTAGGTCCAATCCGGCGGCTTCGGACATCAAGCCGGCGGCTTCACTTCAGATCTGAGCTTGGAGGCCAAGAAAAACTTGCACGAAAAAATGTTGACTTTTTGACCGAAGCCGGCGACTTCCCTTGGAAAATCCGGCTGCTTCCCCTTAACAATGCTGACGGATTCCTCCATTTTGTTGTATAATTTTCTGTTACGGTCGTTTTGACAGGTGGCTCGTCAGAAACGGAGTCCGGGTGCTCAAGATATGGCCAAAACCGTGACAGCGCGCATAATTTCAGCATCTCTTCAGAATTTCTTCAATATTTAGCTCTAACTTCTTGCTTATTCCCGTTTTAACCCTGTTTTATCACATTTCTCAAACAAAACATTAAAATACCTTTTTCCCGTTTTTACCCATTTTTGTGTGTTTTGGTATCAAAATGATTTTAAAATACCAAAATAACTCCTCAAAATGTATTCAAAAGCAAGTATAATTTATGAGTTATCACCACTGATGCTTACTTTGAAAAATCAACTCCATCTCTTCCATGCTCGATAATCTCGGTTCAGATATCAAAGATGAAGAGTCGATTACCTATGCAATCAATAGCCTTAACGATTGATTCATGCACACCACTCATATTATTCTTCACATCAATCCATTTTCAGACCTTAGTACTATACGGTCTATCGTTAGTCTCGAAGAGATGCAGCTTCACCGAAAAATACTTGGATCAAATTACTCAAGGGCACACTGTTGGTCCCGATTAACAACAGGAAGTTTTGTAATGGGCTGAATACAAATCTTTTGCTATTTAAATTGTTTTAAACAATTTAAGCAAGTTAATTAAGCAATGTTAAATCAGATTCATATGTAATTTTCAGCTTAATCTTTTATTGATGTAATCTCAAAAAAATGACGACCATCTTGTAGCGGAAAGCATGACCGATTGATAAAGGTTACAGACTCTATTGATTTACTAACCCACACCACTAACTAAAACGTAAGTGAAGTCTTATTTATATAGAGTAACTAATAATCACGTAAGATCTCTACTGTCCGCTAATTCAATGAATGTTTGTACTTCAGCCGTGTGACGACCCGGAAATTTCCGACCAAATTTAAACTTAATCTTTATATGATTTCGATACGATGAGCAAAGTCTGTTAGATTAAGTCTAGAAACTTTTGAACTGACTTATGAAATCATTTGACCTTGACTATTACTGACGATTCACGAACCTTGGATTTGTGAACACAAATGTATATATATAAATGTTTGGAGTACATAATTATTGATTGTATGTATATTGATACATATATATAAATATTAAATATTAAAGGTATGTTATTTTATATTATATGATAATATATAACTAATAAATTGTAATATTAATATATGTAATTACAAGTTAAAATATAGTCATTAGATTAATATTTTTATTATTACTTTCATTAAAATATAAATATTAACATCAGTATTAATATCAGTATTATTAATATTAGTATTAGTTGTATTGTTATAATTATAGTTAAAAAGTTATGATTATCAAAATAAAGATGCTAAATATAAATATTATTATAAGAATTACTAAGACTATAATTTTAGTTATTATTATGATTAATATTACTATTATTACTAAAAATTATCATTTTTTTAAATATCATTAACATTGATATCATTCTTAGTATTAGTATTATTTCGATTAATAGTATTATTATTAATTATTATTGATATCATTGTTAATATTATTATTATTATTGTTATTAGTTATTATTATTAATAATAAAAATATTTATAAGTTTATATTTATTAAATTGGTTACTAACAGTAAATATAAATTGGATATCACGAGTATGATTTGCATAACAACCCCACTAGACATATTTTTCTTCCCTTCTCATGTCTTCTTGTTCTTGTCTTAGAATTAAGTGTCGACATCCACACTTTATATATCAATCAAACCAACCAAACCACGAAGTATTATAAAATATAGATGTATGCATATACATATTTACATACACGGGCCTTCTAAATTACAACCATCATCTTCATTTCCATCTGTTTCTAATCACAATTAACATCACCTAAATATCCATCGAAATACATTGATTTTTCGTTTCAAGCAAGACCTCAACTCCTATCCTTTCAAGCAATCTGCAATAACATATAAAAGTTTCTCATCAACCTATTTATACCTCAGCCTATACACAATTTAAGAAAGTTGGTTACAAAGATTTAAGATTTGTTAAAACCACAAGATGCTAAACTAAACCAAAGTCGTTTATCATTTGACAACAAGCTACTAAATCAAAGACGACAACATTTACCTGCTAATGCATTCACTGCTGTCCCTGTTTCATTCTATCATCACCATACCATCTTCAATATTGCTATCATCCTTTCCTAACACACGAGCTACAACAACATCTATCCAATCTGCTGCTACCTATCTGCAACTGCTCCAATTACTTGCAACAGCTACTGCCTGTGTTTGGCTTCCAACGAATCAAAACATCAACAATATATTAATACTATTTTAAGGAGTAATCAAGAACTAAAACACACATCATATATGACTTCGATCTAGAGCAGCCTCTATTTCCTTCATAGACCTGTTAGAACTTTTACAGCTGAGACCTCGTATCCTGTTCGAATATTACAACTCAAAACAATCTAACATCATCACCACAAGACAATCACACAGCCACAACCTTAACACCTATTATTGAAAACAACTATGATCATTACACAATCAACCTAAAACCTAACCAGGAACTTCTGCTGCCCTTGGTTGCCCTATTTTGTATTTCCGGTAAAAACAATTGAATCAAACAAATAGTTTACATCGCATTAAATCTGAATGAATTAGTTAATAATCTATAATAATCGATGATAGTTGATAAAAATTTATATAAATAAATACTTAAAAGAACACCAATTACCTAATTAATCGATTATTAGACCGATTTCATGATCGATGATAATGAATTGATGAAATCCTTGTTATTTCACGCTGCGGTGATTAATCCTTCTTCTTAATTAGATCAGACACCAACCGAAACACCAATAACTGCTTCAATTTCTCCTATTGATATTTGATGACGATGATGATTAGAATTGATGATGACAAGTGAATGATGATGATGATAACCTAGTATACACTGATGATTGCTTCTTGATTTATTCAGCTGTTGACGAATTTAAGATTCCTAGACTGAGTTATCTCTCTCTAATTCTGATGTTCGATCTATTTGGGGAAGAAATAAAACGCGTCACCTCCCCTTTCAATTAGGTACTCCGTATAAATATAATTATTATTATTAAAATTATTATTATTATCATTTTATTATTATTAAAATTATTTTATTATTATTATTATTATTATTATTATTATTATTATTATTATTATTATTATTATTATTATTATTATCATTAAAATAAGTATTGGTATTATTATTAACATTATTATCATAATTATTATAATCTTTACAAACTAAAAGACATTTATATAAAAATATATTTTTACATCTATACTAATATTAGGTACTATTTTGTTATAATAAAATGTAATTATAATTATGTTACAAATAATATATAAATATATTTTTAAGTTAAATCATATATATCAATATTAATTCTAATACATTTTAAGCATTTATATATAATAACATATATTATATTCTAATTAAAATACTTTAATAGAAATCTGTTAAATATAAATATTAATTATTAATTTATTTACCAAAATAACATATAAATTATGAATATAAGAAGTATATTAATAATATTAATATAAACTTGTTAATTGTTATTATGTGTTTTAAAATATATAATTGGTATAGGTTCGTGAATCCGAGGTCAATCCCACACTTGTTAAATGACGTCATATGTATTTTTACTACAAAATACAGTATGGTGAGTTTCATTTGCTCCCTTTTGCTCTTTATATTTTTGGGACTGAGAATACATGCGTTGCTTTTATAAATATTTTACAAAATAAGCACAAGTTCATGAGACTACATTCTACGATTGTTTTGTTATACCGGATATCTGTTCTTATTATTATTATGCTTGGTAACTTAAGAATTAGTGAAAAACACTAATTGACGCAAATCCTAAAGGTAGATCTACGGGCACCAACCACCCCCATTTTCGAATAGTGGAAATACTTTAGTACTTTGAAGGGTTCTTGTCATACATTTGAATAGTGGAATGTATGATGCCAGATATCTTAAGCGCTCTATGTTAAGGTCGGTTACCAGGCGACTCATCGTATGAATGATTTTTGCAATTGTAATGATCCTGCGCATTTAATTAAATGAAATCTTGTGGCTTATTAAATATCATGATTATTATATAGAAATTAAACCTATAAACTCACCAACCTTTTGGTTGACACTTTAAAGCATGTTTATTCTCAGGTATTAAAGAAACCTTCCGCTGTGCATTTGCTCATTTTAGAGTTGTTACTTGGAGTCATTCATGACATATTTCAAAAGACGTTGCATTCGAGTCGTTGAGTTCATCAAGATTATTATTAAGTCAATTATAGTTGGTTATATTATGAGATGGTATGCATGTCATCAACTTTCGATGTAATGAAAGATTGTCTTTTCAAAAACGAATGCAATGTTTGTAAAAATGTATCATATAGAGGTCAAGTACCTCGCGATGTAATCAACTGTTATGAATCGTTTATAATCGATATGGACTTCGTTCGGATGGATTAGGACGGGTTATCACAAGCTGACAAGCTTGTAAGTAAGTACATGACTCACCGTTTGATAATAAGCTATTTCAGGACCTACCCAATTTGAGCGGACACACTATTTGAATAAACAAATAGAATTTTGGTTTCCCTAAGCATTGACATTATGTATAACCATGAACTGTGCATGAGTTATACCTTTGCATTCCACGTTATCTTGTAAGGTCACTTGTCAGCCGCCGACTTGTGTCCTTCTCTTATTCAACTTAGTCTTTGATGTCAGTTAAATAGTACGCTTTGATGTAGACAGCACAGGAAAGACTTATGTTGCTGGAAAACATAATTCGTCTAAGTATTGGTGCCACTTCTTCATCTTCTATTGCTGATGATTCTTCTAAAATCTTCTGTTGGTGATATTGTTTGATGTGTCAAAACTGTGTGCGGTAGTGCTTAACTTGTAACACCCGCGTTTTGGGCCTAGATGAAATAACCATTGTAGCCTGTGGAATGGCGTAATTAGTGATTTTTATAATTATATATTTATAATTATTTGGTTGTTTAGTTGAGACCAGTTTGTGACAAGGGTCACAGAATAGGTTCGTTTATTTAATTTGGACTCCGTTAGGGCAGTCAAATTAAGTACGAAAGATATCAGATAACTGGTAAATAACCGTGTGTTATGGGGTATGGTTTTATAACCCAATATAAATAGCTTGAATCTGGATTATTCCATCATTTTCTCCAAATTAGAAATATTACTCCCGTACCTAACTCCTTCACTCTTGAAATCCTAATTGATCTAAACTTGAAATTGGATTAAGAGACTTTAGAGACTGATTTCTAGCATCATTGTGAGCATCATCTCAGGTTTGTCTTGTTGAATCCATGCTTTGATTGTTAGAAATTGGGTTTTTGTGTTCTTGAATAAAAAGTGTGAATATAAGCATGAATCTTCATGAAATATGTTTATTATGCTTAATTGATGTTAGAAATAGGTTGTATATATGTTTAGTAACTTTCTTGTGCTTAAAATTTGGTCAAAAACACTTAGAAATCGAGTTTTTGGGGAAGAAATCACAAAATCAGCGAAATTGGTTCGAAACCCAGTTTGCTACAGTACCCGAGTTGTTACAGTACCGAGTTGCTACAGTGTCACTATTTGCTACAGTGTCACTATTTGCTACAGTACCTTTTATGAAATTGAAACGGGCGTAACTTTCAAAACGTAACTCCGTTTTTGATGAATAAACTATCGTTAGAATCGTAATAAAGAATACTTTTCAATGGTTAACTTTTAAGAAACTAGATCAAACTGTTTTTGGGTCAGAAAATGAGTTTTAGTGTGTATGTCGTGTTTTGCACGCACCTGTATGCCATTATTGAATGGAGTCATGATGTAGACTCATAAAATTATGAATATATGGTGTTATGACCTAGTTTATAGTATGATTTGATTATACTATTGATTGAGATATGTATATTGACTTCGTTGTGTTGTTCTCAGGTGATAAGAACAAGGAAGAAGCTCAGAAGTAATATAACTGAGCTGTAGCTGGTAATCGGTGAGTGGGATTATCTCCGGGTGTAGTATAGAGTAGCAAGTTGTGCTACTATGTTATACTGTTATAGTTGCTATGCTTAGTAGATATGTTGTAATAATGATCATCGCAGAGTTTCCATGCTAGTCGTAGGAACAGTTGTTCGTTGTGGTAGTTGCTTAACAGTTGTGTGCACAAGTTGTAGTTGCCTGTTGGAACCTATTGTTGTTAGGTTCAGCTCAGAGAGGTCAACCTTGTTGTGGTTGGGTCCAGTTGGCTACTGTTTGTTGAGTATAGTACTGAATGACGCATCACCTGCGTGTGGATTTACTATACTGGGGATTCAGTAGTAAGGACTTTCGGTAGACGCTAGACTGATCAGCTAGTGGTCGTGTGCTCGTACAAGCCGCCGAGTCTCTAGTTGGAGCATAGTTGCTAGTTGATTGTTGTCAGTTGATAGTTGCTAGTTATTAGTTGTCAGTTGCCTGTTATGGATTGTTGTAGTTGCTGTAGTTGTACAAGTTGGTACTGTATGCTAGATCTGTTAGATGATTCCATTCACTTAGCCTCGTGCTAACCCCCCTCACCTCCTCCCTTGCAGGTTTTCGATCTTAGTGCTGGTAGGGACGGGAGTTGGGTTGACGATATGTTTGACAAGACGAACTCTGATGTCTTAACTTTTATAAATATGTAACTAGTTGTTTAACGTAACACCGATGGTTTGTAATAAGTAACTAGATAATGATTTGTGATAATCATGTTTGTAATTAACTAAGGGTATTTATGTGAATTAAGTCTTCCGCTGTGTTTAAAAAAAAAAATCAGGGTGTTACAACTTGGTATCAGAGCATAGGTTTGGCCGCATGTACATTGTGTTGAATGTCATGTTCCCAAACCTTGTGTTGTGTCAAACATATATGAGGGAACGGGTTAAGTGAATGTAGGGATTACATGTGTTAGTTGATAGGTACTAACCTGTTTTCCACTAAGAGTTTGTGTGAGATGTTGTGGTAGTGCAGATATGGCAGATAATACAGGAAACGCAACTGGTCCGTCAGCCCCCGGAACATTCAGAGCCCCAGATGAAGACGGATATGTGTCAGAAGAGGATCCGCAGGAACAAATTTTAGATTTGCAAAGTAAGTTAAAGGAAGCACGTGATCGAATAAGGGAATTAGAACAACGTCAGGTAACCGTGAATCCAAGTGGTAGTGTACCGAATCAGACGATTAGTGGGTATCCGGTGCAGTCAAATAATTATCAGTAAATTGGAAGTGATTTCCAACAACAACAATGGTTACCACCTCAATATCAGTTTCCTCAACAGTATCAGATGTCACCTCAGTTTAATCAACAGTTCCCAAATCAGATGTGGGGTCCGTATCAGACGCCGATGTTTCAACAACCAAAGAAATGTACCTTCATACAGTTTCTGAATGGTAATCCACCAGAGTACTCAGGAAGTTCTAACCCAACGGTAACACTTAACTGGTTAAGAGAGATAGAAAAGGTTTTTGAGGCATGTCAGTGTGAACCAGAATTACAGGTTATTTATGCTAGTCGTATGCTGAAGAATAGGGCAATGGTTTGGTGGGATACGGTTATTTCTAGTATACCAAAAGAGCAAGTGAACATGATTACTTGGGAACAATTTTATAGCAAAGTTTGTGAGCAGTATTGTTAGTCTTATGACCTCAATCGAATTAAGACGGAATTTCTGGCGATGAAAATGACACCTCAGATGACGATAGATGAGGTGATTGAGCAGTATATGGATAAATTAAGGTTTGTGCAACAGTGGGTTCCAGATGAGCAGTCCAGAATTCAGCACTTTATTAACATAATTTTACCAGAGTACAGAACAATGGTTAGGATGGCGACGACGTTATCGCAAGCGTTTGTTATGGCCAAGATGGTAGAGGATGATGTCAGAGCAGCAAGGAATAGAATAGTAGGTTATGAGATGTCACAACAAGATCAGGTGATGAGTCATTCGGACTCTAGGTCAAAGAAGTCTGTTAAGTTGAAACATAAGAGTGGGTCAGAACAGAGTGGGTCAGCATCAAGTCAGAATTCTTGGTGTTATAGTTGCAGATCATCTCATAGTGGTCCTTGTTCGGATTCAACCAAAAGATGTTTGAGATGTGGTATTGTGGGACACGGGATTCGGATGTGTTCGTTCTAAGAGGATGTATGTTGGAGATGTCATCAAGTGGGGCATAGGTCAGCTCAGTGTCCGTATGTAAGAGGATCGAGTTCTAGGGCGGGGCCAGGAGCGCAGTCGGGATCAGTAGGTGGATCTTCTTGTTCTCCAGTTGGGCAGAAAAGAAAGAATCCACCTACAAAAACAGCAAGAGCTTATCAGATTGTTGCAGATGCAGATGTTGAATATGATGTGAATACAGGTATGCTTCAAAATCCTCGTATTGTTTAGTTATATACATGTATATGATTGGGTGTATATATATGTGTGGTAGATTAGTAGATCTTGATAGTAGTGTAAGATTTATTTTGTTGCATTATGTTGTTTATGTTTTGGTTGCGACCCTTCTGTGCCATGTGGGGTAAGGGTGACCCTTAGGTTGACTTTTTGGAATTGAGAACCGTGACTTGGATAGAGATGCGTTGAGTATGTTTGTGTAGTGTACTTTTGGATGACATGAAGTTGTTGGATAGTGGCATGAGTATGATTGTTATGACGGTATTTTCTAAGCTTGTTGGATGTATGATCTGGTTGATAGATTATATTTGGATGATTGATAGATAAGGTTTGAGTAACTATGATTGGACAGATGTTGTGATTGATTAGTCATAAAGTAGTTAAATTAATTACCGATGCTTATTGAGGAAATTGATTGGACATAAGTTAGTGAATGAGACAAGTAGAATTTTTCTGTTACGAGCAACTCAGAATGAAGGTATGATTTAGGATAATATGCTTGTGTCTGGCCAACAGAAGTATATTGTGATAAATCATACGGAATTTCTGGGAAGCTGAAGGAAAATTAGGCGGCCTGTGCTATATTGGATTGTGATGTGACTGGATATGAGACGAATAACCTGTGAAGTTCTGTTGACTTACGAGACAATTTCGTGGACCTAGGTATAGATTTTAGCATGATGACTAATTCTATTGCCTAAGCTTTGGATAATTGGGAAAAGTGGACTGTATAAAGAGTTGAATTGGATGACAGATCTTGAAATTTATGATACGGAATGGCGAAGAAACACGAATTTGACTCTAATTATTTGACTTGATAGTGTAATTTGTGGGCTTAAGTGGATTAACGGACGTTGATCGATGAAGATTGTGACAAGTTATTTGGTATCGGGAGTGTATTGGCGTCAGGAATCTCATTTCCTATGCAATTGTGGTGGATATTGTCGATATCGGGGATAAGATCGATAAAGTTAACCGTGTGTTTTGGCGGTGCGAGTAACAATTTTTGGGTTTGTTGACCATAGTTGACCCGATTCCGAGGACGGAATCTCTTTTAAGGAGGGTAGATTTGTAACACCCGCGTTTTGGGCCTAGATGAAATAACCATTGTAGCCTGTGGAATGGCGTAATTAGTGATTTTTATAATTATATATTTATAATTATTTGGTTGTTTAGTTGAGACCAGTTTGTGACAAGGGTCACAGAATAGGTTCGTTTGTTTAATTTGGACTCCGTTAGGGCAGTCAAATTAAGTACGAAAGATATCAGATAACTGGTAAATAACCGTGTGTTATGGGGTATGGTTTTATAACCCAATATAAATAGCTTGAATCTGGATTATTCCATCATTTTCTCCAAATTAGAAATATTACTCCCGTACCTAACTCCTTCACTCTTGAAATCCTAATTGATCTAAACTTGAAATTGGATTAAGAGACTTTAGAGACTGATTTCTAGCATCATTGTGAGCATCATCTCAGGTTTGTCTTGTTGAATCCATGCTTTGATTGTTAGAAATTGGGTTTTTGTGTTCTTGAATAAAAAGTGTGAATATGAGCATGAATCTTCATGAAATATGTTTATTATGCTTAATTGATGTTAGAAATAGGTTGTATATATGTTTAGTAACTTTCTTGTGCTTAAAATTTGGTCAAAAATACTTAGAAATCGAGTTTTTGGGGAAGAAATCACAAAATCAGCGAAATTGGTTCGAAACCCAGTTTGCTACAGTACCCGAGTTGTTACAGTACCGAGTTGCTACAGTGTCACTATTTGCTACAGTGTCACTATTTGCTACAGTACCTTTTATGAAATTGAAACGAGCGTAACTTTCAAAACGTAACTCCGTTTTTGATGAATAAACTATCGTTAGAATCGTAATAAAGAATACTTTTCAATGGTCAACTTTTAAGAAACTAGATCAAACTTTTTTTGGGTCAGAAAAGGAGTTTTAGTGTGTATGTCGTGTTTTGCACGCACCTGTATGCCATTATTGAATGGAGTCATGATGTAGACTCATAAAATTATGAATATATGGTGTTATGACCTAGTTTATAGTATGATTTGATTATACTATTGATTGAGATATGTATATTGACTTCGTTGTGTTGTTCTCAGGTGATAAGAACAAGGAAGAAGCTCAGAAGTAAGATAACTGAGCTGTAGCTGGTAATCGGTGAGTGGGATTATCTCCGGGTGTAGTATAGAGTAGCAAGTTGTGCTACTATGTTATACTGTTATAGTTGCTATGCTTAGTAGATATGTTGTAATAATGATCATCGCAGAGTTTCCATGCTAGTCGTAGGAACAGTTGTTCATTGTGGTAGTTGCTTAACAGTTGTGTGCACAAGTTGTAGTTGCCTGTTGGAACCTATTGTTGTTAGGTTCAGCTCAGAGAGGTCAACCTTGTTGTGGTTGGGTCCAGTTGGCTACTGTTTGTTGAGTATAGTACTGAATGACGCATCACCTGCGTGTGGATTTACTATACTGGGGATTCAGTAGTAAGGACTTTCGGTAGACGCTAGACTGATCAGCTAGTGGTCGTGTGCTCGTACAAGCCGCCGAGTCTCTAGTTGGAGCATAGTTGCTAGTTGATTGTTGTCAGTTGATAGTTGCTAGTTATTAGTTGTCAGTTGCCTGTTATGGATTGTTGTAGTTGCTGTAGTTGTACAAGTTGGTACTGTATGCTAGATCTGTTAGATGATTCCATTCACTTAGCCTCGTGCTAACCCCCCTCACCTCCTCCCTTGAAGGTTTTCGATCTTAGTGCTGGTAGGGACGGGAGTTGGGTTGACGATATGTTTGACAAGACGAACTCTGATGTCTTAACTTTTATAAATATGTAACTAGTTGTTTAACGTAACACCGGTGGTTTGTAATAAGTAACTAGATAATGATTTGTGATAATCATGTTTGTAATTAACTAAGGGTATTTATGTGAATTAAGTCTTCCGCTGTGTTTTAAAAAAAAAAAAAAAATCAGGGTGTTACATAACTTCTCTTTCAACTTTTAAATTTATAAAACCTTTATTAATACACTTTAACACCCTAACGACCTACATCTAGCATGCAATAAGATTTCTTCATCTTTTCAAGTTAAGAATTCATTCCTAAGCTAAGCATAATCACATTGAGTATCCTTTATAATCACTTTGAGGATGTGCTATTCAAATTAGTGACGCACCGACTAATGTTCTTAAGAAACATTAAGTTTTAGGTGCACTATCCTCTTTCCTTCTTGTTTGATCATTGATTCTCATTGATCCTTAGGTTATCCAACCCTAGACTTATCCCTCCTATTGAATTGCTAGATTAGTTTATCCTTCCTAAGTTTTCAACTTTCCTAATGAGTGACATTGGACTTAGAGTACTTTATCTGTACCTACTAGAGTTGTGACGAGATTTCAAAATAATTTTGTCTTTAAAACAATTTTTGTCATTTAAAGACCTTTTCAAATAATTGTTTTCATCAATTAAAACTTTGTTAAATTGATTAACCTTTTGTAATCTTTTTTCAACAATTTTACTTTGTCACAACTTCTTGTATACACAAATTTTACTGCTTTGTAATCATCTAGCAATTCTTCATAATTAGAAGGATAGAATACATGTACCTCATTGCTTTGAATGCTTGAATTCTTGCCTTCTTCGTTTTGGAAACAAGATTCAACTTCATCTTCACTATGATCATCTTGACTTGGTGAATATCTTGAAGCCATGAGAAAAAAGTCTTCATCTTCATCATCATCTTGAATATCTATCCAATTCCCTCCAAGACGTTCAAGTCTTGTTACCTCTTCTTTAAATTCAGTCTTCTTCAAGCAAGTTGAGGCTTCTTCATCTTGAGGACATAGTGTATCCAACATCCCTTTGCACTTTCACAAGAAAGCATTTTAATCCTTTCTTCACTTGGAAGAACTCTATGAAGTAGTGATATAGCATCAAATTGCTTTAGCACTTTGTTCACTACTTCATCATTTTGGAATATTGAGTGCACTATATTTGAAGATTCTTGAGGAACAAGGTTTCCTCCCTTGATGATCCTCCATATGTCATAATCCTTTGATTTAACATAGATCTCGAATCTTAATTTCCACACATAGACATCATCTCTATCAAAGATTGGTGCTTCTCTAGCCAATCCTTCAAGGTATGCCATTGTTTGAGTTGATTCCAAGAACATTTGACTCGAGTTTTTGCACAAAATGATTTTTGACACAATAAAAAATGTTTATAGAGCAAAGGTTCGAGCAACCGCTCTGATATCAATTGTAAGTAACTAGAGGGGGTGAATAGTTACTTAATACTATTTTTAAAAGTTTTTCGATGATCAACAAGATTTGAACAATCCTTGACCAACTTAATCAACTCAAACTCAATGTGTGTAGTGTTTATGTTTAAAGCAATGTGGAAAAGTAAAGTAAAGAACATAAACACAAGCATTTATAGTGGTTCGGGTAGATGTTAACTAATCCACTTTAATCTACTCCTCGATTTACTAATCGGAAGTTTTGCTTCACTAAGCCTCTTTCAGCAAAGCCGGTGGAGATCCGATTTACAAGTCTTGTACTCCTTTATAGACAACAAACCTAATCTTTCTATCTCTTTGAAAGATTACCTCTAACTTAGATTAACTTGTCTTCACCTTGGACAACTATTAATCCTCAATGGAATTAATCAACTTCCTAGTTTCCTTTAAGGAAGATGATAGCTAAGCTAGATTATGCTTTTAGTTACAAAGTACAAGACTCATCTTTTCTAGTGAGGAAAATCCTAAGACAATTCAAAGGATAATACAACACTAAGTAAACTCACAAAGATAACAATTTGATAGTAAATTTACAACCCTTTTACAATCTATGAAATTATAAAACTTCTCTTGTTAATCACAAATATATGTATGAATTATGATCTTATGATTCTCTGATGAATTTGAGTTGAAGCATGCAAGAGGGTCAAATCATCTTAGCTCTCCAAGTCTTGTTATTTATAGAGAGATAGAAATAAAACTAGCTGTTGTTGCGCTAAGCACATGGTCGACCGTAGGTCGACCGTACGCAGTCCAGTCCAAAACATATATCCGTTGTATAGCCATTTGAATCAGTTTTGAACTCAGATCTTTGGACTCTTTACTTCATTTAATACCTACAAAAGATACCCAACATCCGATACAAGTACTATATGCATTAAATGTTCATTTATCTTGGATGTATTGCCTTGATAGTGACTTGTCATGTTCAAGTGGTAAGTCTAACAATATTGGGTACAAGTCATGATAGTCATTTGAGGCAATCTCAGTTTTGTCATAATCTTTTGTTTGTAATTAACACGCTTTCTAAAGTCTTAATGGTTGGTCAACATGTCATTGATGACAATAACCCACTTAATCACAAAGCACATTAATATTCATCTTCAAGCTTGTTTGTGGATTAATTAAGTGCGTTCATAATGTCTTAACAAGTGAAACAAGTAATATCAATTAAGTATGTTGTAAGTCATTAAGTTAATCAAGTCTAGACCATTCTTGAACTTGTTTCTAGACTTAAGCAAATTCCATATGTGTGTTAATAATTCTTTATCCTTTTAAGACCACTAGATTATGACACTTCAATTTTTATCCAAGTTGCATAAGTATATTGAAGTAGTTCAAATACAAGTTGATGGTTTTTCAACTTGTAGCACATAGCAAGACAAAGTTCATACATATATATTTTAAGTAACTACTAGCAAGTTGACATTTAGCACATAGTCAAATAATACCCATGTATTAATAGAAAGTAGTCAAGTAATACTTATGTAATGTCTAGCAAGAGATCACTAATTAATCTAGGATTCAACACATAGTGATGACATAGTATTGTACCAAGGCTATGTAAGTTTTACTTGCAATGTGGCATTAGCAAGGTTAATGTGTAAGTATACATTAATGTCCAAAACATGTACAAGGAAGGAGCAACTCTTGGTTGAGACTTGATGACCATCCTAAGTATGCCTATATACATTTTAGGAGCACATATTTTCCTGTAACAATTATGTGTTATACTTAATTAAGACTAAATCGTCATTAAGGTGTCATTAGGTGTGATTAACCAAGATTAGCGTTATAGTGACCAAAACTCTTTTGGATATGAAGGGGCAACTATTCTAAGCATGTTTAAACAAGTTTCATAAGTTATAGATGCCCCAAAGTGGTCAAGCTTTATTTGATCAAAAGTTTGGACAGAACCTTCTGCGGTCTACCCACAGTTGACCGTGGGGTCGACCGTGCACACCTGATTTCATAAACCAGGGTGCAGGGCTACCACGATCTAAGATGCGGTCGATCGTGGACCAAACCGTGTGGCTTATGATTTCCTTTTAAGCTTTATTTGGTTTTGGTCTTTTGCTAGAGTAAGTGTGGATTAGTGAACTTGTATATTTATGTCAAGATGTCTACCATCACCTTTAGTTATGTGCATGTGCCATCATCAAAACGCTTATTGATATTGATTAAGATTAATATTATCGTTAAGCATAAACCAACATCCTTCCCCAACAGTTTAATTGGTGGAATTTGATTTGGATCATACCATAATCTATTGCGGAATTTTCGTTAGAGTGGAGTTATAGAATGGGTATAAAAGCTAATGTGTTTTGGGGTCTAATTGGGCTGGCATCCTTTTGGGCGATTTGGTAATCTAGAAATGATGTTGTATTCAATGGGAAATACATTTGTGTGGTCGCTTTAGTTACGCGCATTAAGATGAAAGTGTTTCAATGGCTCATCAATTTAAAGATGTGCTCGAGTCATCAATACTACATATGGGCGTCCCAACCTTGGTTACTAGTTTAAGAAGGCAAAGTTTGAAGGTTCTAATGTGAGGCGATGCAACTGGATCACTTGATCAGCCTTATACAATTGTATTGCTAGTGTCATGTAATTGTGTAGTCTCGTGTTGGTTTATTTTTATTGCTTACAGTAGCTTATACGATGGGCAGTGGCGGAACTTGAACCCGGATACAGATGGGACGAGTGTAAAAATTTAATAAATTTTTTATTCTCAACAGAGTAAATACTAAAAAAACCTTATTTTTTGGTAAAAAAAAAAAATTTTAGTTATATTTTTTTTTCCCGTTAAATTCAAGTGGGACGAAAACTCCATTATGATCAAGTTCCGCCTCTAATGCTGGGTTGGATATGATTCCTGTAAATCCAAACCGCCCAAAGTGTATCAATTGGTTTGACTTTTCACTATTTCGTGAGAAGTCAACATGAATTTAATTTCTGTTTTATGTCAAAAAAACACACACACACAAAAACACACTTTAACTATGAAGTGTCAATTCATACCCGATTTCTAACATTAAGTATGTAGAGTAACAGATAAATGCTTAACCAAAGTTTTTAAAGGTTGAAATGTTGAATGCAAAATATGAGTGATGATATGTACACAACATAAAATTGTTATGTACACAACCATGATGTTTTACAGTGTTATACAGTACAACACTGTAAAGCATGAAGGTTGTGTACATAATAATTTTGAGTTGTGTAGATATCGCTTCTCATAATAAATTGTCAAGTTACACCTTCCTCTTGTTGACTTTTCTACTTGAATAACAAGTGTCAAACTTTCAGTAGGTCCCACATTCATCACACCCCAATGTCTGCCGATTCGTTACTTAATTATACCAAAAAAAAAAAGTAAATGGGTAGTTTTTTTTTTTTTTTTTTTTTTCCTGCAAAATACGGAATTTATTGATAGAAACCTTCATTTATGAAATGAAGTAATTCGAAGCAAATACAATGCCAGGGACAATCCTAAGAAAATTCAAAGGATAATACAACACTAAGTAAACTCACAAAGATAACAATTTGATAGTAAATTTACAACCCTTTTACAATCTATGAGATTATAAAACTTCTCTTGTTAATCACAAATATATGTATGAATTATGATCTTATGATTCTCTGATGAATTTGAGTTGAAGCATGCAAGAGGGTCAAATCATCTTAGCTCTCCAAGTCTTGTTATTTATAGAGCGATAGAAATAAAACTAGCTGTTGTTGCGCTAAGCACACGGTCGACCGTGGGTCGACCGTACAATAAAAAGCCCATGAAAAAAGTACATGAACAGAGTGAAACAAAATGAGAAAAAAAAAAAAAAAACATGAGTGTCTAAGCCTAGAGAAATAATAAAAGAAGGATCAAACTCCTAAACATAAGCTTAAGAACAATGATAAACTTTGAGATTTGTCGCTAAAAAAACACCTTAAGCTTGATGTTCCACACTACCACTGACCGGCAAGTGTATTTATCATTGGAGATGTAGTCATTTCTAGCGATCCAAATTGCCCACATTGGAGATCAACCTCCAAAATTTCTTGTCGTTGATACCCATTCCATGAAACAAATCAAACGAAAAATCAACAATCGAGGCCAGCATAACCCATTAAAATTCCACCATCGAAATAAGTTGGTCCAAATTCTATGGGACCAAGAACAATGCATCAATAAATGATCGATGGTTTCGACCTCATATAAGCATCACACGCATAAGGTTGAAAGGTTAGCCGGAAAATGTGCTGTCGAGATAAAACATCTCTAACGGGCACCGACGAGTCTACTTTCTAACCCGTGGTAGTGGGGTCACGAGACACCGCTATTTTGGACACTAACTTGATTTAATGACCAATTTAGTTTATTAGTGACGAATAACCCTTGTCACTAAAGCCTTTTTTTTTTCTTGTAGTGTCGTTGAGGGAGTCAGGATCACCGAGATGGATTAAGTTTCTCCTGTGCAAGCTACACCGCGAAGATGAGTATTTTTACTCAGATGTATACGTCGTAACCATGTTATCCCAAAACCGTTCACAACGATTTTCACTGGCCAATACAAGATTATGCTTCTAATAAGGTTTGAACATCTGACATTTTGCACATATATCACCCCTAATCACTAAACTATATTTTGGTGGTTGACGAAGATCTACTATACAATGAAGTTTTTAAGAAATATATAAATATGAATATAAATATATTATTATCTATGTTCATTTATAAATTTTCGATACTTATTTAGTTTTATGTTCGAGAGATAAATAAAAGGTAGACTTTTGATTGATATTACAAATTTAACGAGTTGTGACACTTTAATCACGTTTTTATACGAACTCCAATTCAATTAACTAAAAATCCAAACGCTTATAACTTGAGGATTACATTTTTTTTTTTTTTTTTTATTTGGGGGAACCCATCCACAAGATCGTCTCATTATAAGACACTTTTTGAAATCCTTGTTAATATAAATTATTTTGTAATTTATCATTTTTGAGACATAGAAAAATATAGGCTTTATAGAATTTTCAATTAGTTAAAATTTTCAGATTTCATATGACTACACACTCTACACGTTCGAATTCCTGATTTCCTTCCATACCCATGTAAAGATTCGTTGTTGCATTCAGACACACCAATATCATATTTCATATTTGTATGCGGAATATCATTCTATATCATTGGTTACTCTACTAGAAGTTCTTAGTACTTTTATACATACGAGTACCATTAATTAATACTCCGTAGTACTTTCAATTAAAATCCAATGAATCAACGGAAAATTTAAGAAGACAAAAAACTTATGATCTCTAATCTCTATATAACTATTGATACATGTCTAAAAAAGACAAAATTACTCCCGTCGTCCTTGAACTTATACTGAAATCATAGGCCTCGTCCTTACAACTTTTTTTTTTCATTTGACGTCACTGAACTTGCATTTTATAACTTATGTCGTCCTTCTGTTAACTGTCCGTCTCTTTCCGCCGTTAACCTTCAGCATGTGTCAAACATGTGAGGGCAATTCTGCCATTTTATTTCTTTTATGGTTCAGGGACGACCGGCGTTATTTTATCTTTCTTCCCTTATCTTCATCTTCATCCCCAATATTAAACAAACTCTAAATTTTTAAAACTTTTTATTTCAAACCCTTATTTCTTTAAACAAACCCTATTTTCTTTCTTTCTTAAACGAACCTTTATTTCTTTTTTTTTTTTTTATTTCTTTCTTCACAGATCTATCGTGCGAATCGGATAAAAATTATCAAAGTGCGAATTAATAACAATCAACATCTATTGCTGCGGGCGAATTTGTTGCAAATCGTAATTGATACGGTCGTCCGAATATGATTGCAAAGTATCTGTTGCTGTTCTTCGTTAATATATGTTCTTCACACAATTTTTCAAACAATCAAATAGAAGAAATTGGAGCTTTAAAGTGATTGAAGATGATTCCAAAAGCAGCGACTTAGATGATTTGTGAATAATCGTCATCCAAAACAACAACATCGAACAAACTTGATGATGCATAAGCTTCAAGTATAAACATGCTTGAAAATTAAAGTTCATAATTCGATGTGTTTCAAGTCTCGATATCTACATGAAATATGTTTCAAATCATCCATATATTGCTCGTCAATCATCAAACAAGCCTGAAAATTAGATAATCTTCCGAATCAAAACGTTGACTGAAAGTCTTCGAACTTTGACCTTGAGATTGGGAGCTCTGTGATGTTTCTCCATGAGATTTGATGATTCATAAAGCTTGAGTGAATGATCCTAAACCCGAATCTCTATTCAATTCGATTTGAGATGGACTGAATCACTCCGAGGACCAAAACTGTGACGATTGCTCCAAATTCATATGGACGAACACGTCATTCATCGATTTCATTGCGAGGTATTTGACCTCTATATGATACGTTTTATAAACATTGCATTCTTTTGAAAAGGCACACCATAAATGAATATTTAAATCAAAGGTTTTCGACATCTGATGATTTCTACATATAGACAATCACCGTAATATAATAGTTTACAATAATACTTCCGTTGATAATGCAGTCAAAATAAGATAGATGGTGATGATTTGTGAATGCAACGTTTTCTCGAATAAAGCATGTATGACTCCATGCACATATCTTGTATATCATATAAGCAAACAGCGGAAGACTTCTAGGAACCTGAGAATAAACATGCTTAAAAGTGTCAACACAAAGGTTGGTGAGTTCATAGTTTTAATGTTGCGCATAATCTGTATATAAAGGTGGATCACAAGATTTCAGTTGTTTCATCCAGAAACGTTTATCAAAATATTCTACGAAATTGAGCACCCTGGTAACTAAACTTAACGTATATATAATTTATACCCTTTGTACAATCATCTTAATAATACACGCAAACCAACGTGTACGCTTCTCAAATAGCATACGTCCGTTAAAAGGCTAGTGCTCTAGCTCGGACGGGGATATCAAGCCCTATGGATCCATATACTACTACTCGCGCCCACCAGTTCTTATAACTGGCAGTTACTGGTTACCAAAGCTAAGGAATTTTCGGTTCAAACTCAGTGTAGAATTAAGTATGTACTTGTATCCATTGCGTTTAAAATAAATTGCATGTATTCTCAGCCCAAAATATTTAAAGCATTTAAAAAGGGATCTATAAACTCACCTTAGCAGCACATAAAGTCGTTCACCGAAATGTGACCGAAACTCGGATTACCAAATAACCGTAGATCTCAACCTAGAGAACATATGTTGGTCAATAAATGTCTATCAAGCTAGGTCAGGTCATAGTGTATCACAATCCTAATGCTCGAGATCGACATACAAAAGTTATCCAAAGTCGTTTCAAAAAGTCAATCTGATTCAATACTATAGTTTTTATAAGGCATTAAAATATGATAAAATAATCAATTTTGACAATTGTTCAACAAAACAAGACGTGCCTTATATAAGGATTCATTTACTTGGCTAATAATATTCAAAAATCCAATTTATCAATCTTATAAATAAGTTGTTTAAGTATCAATTGCGGTTTCAAAAGCAATTCCAATTAACGTCAATCATAATTCAGTTGACCATATCTTTTAATTCGTTCATCGAAATTACGCGATTTCTAAATGAAAAGTTATTGATTTTTCGCCAGCTTTCCAAAAATATACATATCATATACCTTTTATCAGTAATATATGTATTTAATTTGTGATTCATCATAAACTGTTTAATGAGGAAACGTAGGATACAAGCATGCATAAATATATATACTCGTGCACTAGACATGGATACACAATTAATATATAAAAGATAAGATATAAATGCTTACGTATCAATATTGTGATTCAATATTGCAGAAAAGTACGTAGACGCAACGAAGATGATAAATACTAGTTTGACTTGCGAACAATACTCACGAACATTACCCATAACCTCCATAGTTATAACCCATAGTTTCCCTAGCTCTATCTCGCTCGGAAGGCTTGTTTGAAAATAATTCGCTCATGACCTCGTCGTAGTATTTTATGTATAATAATACTAATAATAATACTTCTAACTATAAGATTAATAATAATATTAATCTTAATAATAATAATAATATAAATAATAAATATAAATAATAAATATAAAATATAATACGGAGTAATATAGATATTAATATGTGTGTGTGTGTGTTGAGCAAACTGGCCAATTTATAGAATGTTTCTGAATTCTGACTGCCATGCGATCGCATGGGTTTTATGCCTATTTCTCATGCGGTCGCATGGCCCCAAAATCCAGCTCACAATTTTTTTGTTTTCTTTTTGTCGACATATTATTATATATATATAATATATATAATTTATATTAATTATATATATATTATATTATATTCATGTACATAGTTGACTTGTAATTTTAGGTCCATTGACTCGTACGTTGATACTCGACTCGTGTACCACTTTCGGTTTTTCGAACGCACTTTCGTACGTTTAGAAAACTAGCCTTTTACGTTACGCGACGTGTACCCTTATTAAAAATTTGACTTACTCATCAATAAATTACCTTATAAAAAATATAACTTATAAAATTGAGCGTTGTGGTCATTTGCTTCTATAAATCAGTGACTCATTGTTTATCAAAATATATTATTTTAAATCAGGACGTTTTTTGACTAAGTTAATATTATATTTTTGTAAAATATATATATATATATATATATATATATATATATATATATATATATATACGTATATTTTCCAATCCAATTATATATATATATATATATATACGTATATTTTCCAATCCAATTATAATGGTTCGTGAATCGTCAGAGTTTGGTCGAGGTTAAATGAATGTATGAATACAGTTTACACTTCTTGAGATTCAACTTAACAAACTTTGGTTATCGTGTCAGAATAATATAAAGATAAAGTTTAAAATTGGTCAGAAATTTCCGGGTTGTCACAGTACCTACCCGTTAAAGAAATTTCGTCCCGAAATTTGATTGAGATGGTCATGGCTGACAATAAATACGTTTTCATGATGCTTGCGAGCTGAAAATTAAAGTTTTATCATCAGCGAGTAATATAGATAAAACAATTTGGTTACGCGAAGAGTATAAATGAAGTTATCACAAAGGAGTGAAATGAGTAGGTAAAGTTTCGTCATATCTTTTGACGTAGACAGGTTGATTTCCAGAGTTCAAGAGATTTGGAGAAGGTCTTAGTAATAAGACTTGATTCTTCGGAAATCAAGGAAATTAGGATCCGCTTTAAATGCGATCATCTGTTTTGATTACTCTGTCGAATATTTCACTATAAATACATCCCCTTCGTTTCCTTACTTTTACCATTCCTATACTTAATTCCTAAATTCAAAAGATTGTGAAAATGCTTAATCCAGTTCTGATCCTTGTCCTTATCCTTACTATCGCAACAATTATTCTCCTTTTCCAACTTCCGTCAGAGAAATCTGCTTACTTCTACTTTGCCCTTGGGGTTATAGTGATTTTAATTCTCCCGTGTCTTTATGTTGCAATAAATATTGATATACACGGTTTGTAATTTATGTGTTGTTATCGGGCTTTATATTCTCCCTTATATTTCAAAGTTCCTGCTTCTGTCTTCTATAATCATTGTCATTCCCAGTTAATGCTCTCTTTTATTTGCTGCGATTTATACCCCAATTTCTATTTCGGAGTTTTGTCCCTTCGTTTCTTCTTCTTGTGACTAAGCATTGCTTGTAATGGTCCACAATTCGCAGATATGAATTTCGGAATGAACATTGTTAATGTTCTAAGAAGAAAATGGTAATGGCACGATCTTGATTTGTTAAATTACCAGAATACCCTGGAAAAGACCGAATCATCAAGAAATATTTTCTTGATATTTTAGAGATTAAATAGAATACAAGAGTCGTATGACATAGCACATGATGACGTTATGATCTGTGAATCATCACGTTCCATTTAGAAACTCAGCATGAATTACTGTAATATAATCACGTTGATCAAGTGTTATTATATTATACTAACTCATGCTTCAGTTCCCAACACTGCTTCAATAATATTTAAGTTCAAACTTTTCAAATTTTAGAAACTAAAACAGTTTACTTTCTGATGTAACACTGATATCGTGAAGAGATAAATGATTTCAGATAAGAATAGTTATGAAAATATCTTCAGAAATATCGAGGATATTTATAATGAAAGATACGATGATATCTTAGAATTTCTAATATCGAAAGATGATAAAGAAGATTTGTCCGTAAAGGTTTAGAGTCAGGAGCAAGGTATTCGTTAATGACTTCAGCATATACTGAATCATTTGAATTCTTTGAATGCAGGTTTAGTCTTTGTGATTTATCCACAGCCTCCTTCATACTTTAATCCGTTTTCCAGTTCCAAACTTTCTCTTTTTCTGAGCTTTGCCAGCACACTATTCTTTATTATCAACTTTTTACTGTTAAGGTCGTTTACAGTTTTTCCTGCTTCATCAGCTTTTTCAACATTCAGAGTATTGATTCGTAGACTGGTTGCTTTTTAGATTTTCAGAATGAAAGCTCATAATTCTAAGAGATGAATGTTATATGTATACATATGATGTTCTAGTACAGTTTTGAATTCAAAGTATGGTATTTGAAAGATGTAAGAATCTAAGAGTGATGTTTTCTGTTAAATCTGGGCTTGGATTCTGATTTTTCAAAATCAGAATATGTAATCAAATTTGGATGCGAATGGTTGTTTTGATTTCTATGAAAGAATGTATATCGTTGTGAAAGTAGTGAGTATAGTTGATGATTTGCTGAATCAGAATCGAAGAATGTAACATATTAATTGTGAATTTATATATCTTTCGGGTATTACCTACCCGTTAAAAGTTTCACAAGTAATATTTTGTACCAGAAAATTTTATTACAGTCTTTATGAAAATATATGTATGTATATTTTCTTCAGATGTAATACAGATTTAATGAGTTAATATCATATTAAGCTCATTTGATTTTCGGCTGGATTAGAAATGAATAATCTCTAAAATATTAAAGATTTAATAATCTTCACGGAGTATTTCACTAATGTAATCAATACTTCGTTATTCAGTTTTATTGATATTTCCTCAGTGAATCATGTTGGTGCTCATGGAACTCTTGCTAACTTCACAAGGTACGAATGATTTTTTCTAGAAAGTTTCGAATACATCAAAGATGAAAGTATAAAATCAAACATATAATTGAATAATATACTTAGTTTATTATGAAATGGAATTCATTGAGTGGAAACAGAGATTGTAGTTAACGATGGTTAAGTCGTTAACGAAGGATGTACATCATAGCATATTAGTAATATGAATTAACCGAGTAGTATTTACCCTTTTTTCAATTCATACATAATAGCTTAGTACGAAAAGATTTATGATGGTTTTAAAATTTATATATATAAGATATACATATAAATTCTTTAGAGGAATTGAGTTATTACTTCATAACTCATTGATACAATATACTCGTTGTCGACTCGTAATGATGTCCACGGTGCTTTCTTGAACTGGCGGAGCTTGTGATGTTAGAGGCGATGTTGACAGCACTGACTGTGCTGGTGAGGCTAAGGGCACTATTGATGCTGTTGGTAAAACAAGTCTAGCTTGTAAATCGTGCACCATTCCGGTCAGGGTTTCTACTCTTCCTTCTATCATTTCGGTCCACTTATCTGATTTACGGTTACGGCTGGAATAGATTATCTCTAAGACTTTAGAGATTACATATTCGCCGCAGAATATTTCTCCAATGAAGTTATGAATTAATACTTCATCGGTTATTGTTGTTGGTACTCCTTAGTATCTATGGTGCGTATGACGTTGATGTTCAAGGTACATATTGGGATGTTGAGGCTTGCGGTGCGGATGTTGTTGGTGGTGGTGTTGGTGTTGTTATCGGTGGTACTGTTGATGCCGGTGATTCTGCTGGTGCTTGTAACCTTTGCACCATATTCTCCAAAGCCACTACCCGAGCACGAAGCTCGTTGACTTCTTCTACTACATCGGAATGATTGGCGGTTCGGACGAGCGGATGAATAAGATCCAAAATTTGAGAGAGTATATGATCATGACTAGATACTCTGAAAATGAGAGAGAAAATGGTGCTTCGGATAGGTTCATCGGTAAGTGCTTCAGGTTCTTCGCCAAGAGGGCAATGTGGTGGATGGAAGTGATCACCTTCTTCTTATCTCCAATGACTAAGTAGGCTATGACCCATCCCCAATTCACCCAGAATAGATGATGGCTAATTGGTTGATCCATTTCGGTGTCTTCGAAGTTCAGGTGAATATCCATATCAGAATAGCTGTCGGAGTTTAAGGAATTTGAACTAGATACGTGATCCATCTTGTATAATTAGAGGGATGATTTTTGATATGAAATACATAATTTACATATGTATATATATGATGTGCAAAACGTGGTATATGAATTATCGTACGAAATAGTTTGGAAAAATACCGATTAGAGATTGATACACACTAACGGGCAGTGTACCCGATCGTGTAGTAGTATAATAAATGGTAAAATTCGTGTATCGTTTCAAGGACAGTATCTAAATCAAATTAGGATTATAGACTAAATTGTGATTATCTAAGAAAATTACAAGTACAAGATATATTTTGGTTTGCCCTTTTACGATAGGCAAATCAAGTGATGAATGAGATTAAAAAGACAATATTTTTTGGTATTTTTAGTTTATGAAAACAGAAATATAGTTTTGAATTCAAATTAAAGAAACATGCTCATCTAGACTTTTTACCCTTAATGTTGAATGTTATTTAGGATTAAGATCGGATTGATTGGTTATGCACGAGAACTAATTAATTGGTTCACCAAGAATAGTCTTGCGTAAACACTCCAACGGGATTACACGACGCAAGTGATGTTCTTGACATCTAAGACGTCCTATTTGTAATCAACTAATTCAACTAGTTTGAAGACTTGAAGAATGATCAAGTCAATGGTGTGTTGTACATGATCCACTCCTATATCAACTAAAGGTTTAACTTAGTTCATTCCCTTGGTCCAGTAAAATGCTCAATTCACCCAACCCAAACAATTAACTAAGTGTTATAATAAGATCCCTATAAACGTCACTAGATAAGGCAAATTACTAACACATGTTAATTGATGTAACTAGGTAGTTGATAGTGTGTATAATAGATTCTAAGGAATTGGTCATTTTCTTAGACAATTACGCATACTAATTAAGCTATTCCAAAGTATCTACAAGAGTCTTTCTTACATTCTTATGTAAATTAACCATTTGAACTCAACTTATCCCTTTTGGTAAAAGACAGATAAACACATGTCACTAGGTGTAAATCAATACATTAACTTAACAAGATGATGTTTCTTAATCAAATGAACATATCAACTAGTTGAATCGAAAGGATTAAACTTAACAAGAATGGTTCTTGTATTCAAACATCAAACTATCGTGCATAATTACAATCAATCAATAGTAAACATTCAACATCTCGGTTATTTATTTAGATGAACATAAAATGTACTAGCCAACAATCATGCTTGAAAACTTAAACACAACAGTAACAAAGATAGAATTCATTGTAAATACAATATTAACCTTTTAGGAGTAATCTTGGATGAAGCTCTTGAATGATCTTGGATTCTTCGATGATTTGAGTGCTTAGATGCACTTTGATAAGCCTAAGAACTACTTTGAATTGTATGTTTTCGTCTCTGAGCAGAAAGGAAACTGGTAATGGAATTAAATAAGCTGAAAGGTTGGTGAAAAGCACTGTGCGTGGCGCGCACAGTAAGGGTGCGCCGAGCGCACTCTCACCTACTTCACTTTATACTTTACAGCTCGACTACGCACGTTCAAATATGCTTTTCTGTCAAAAGTGCGCGTATGGGTGCGCTGAGTGAACCACTGTGCGTGGCACGCACCATCAAAATGTGCGCTTGGCGCACTTTGGTTTTGGCCAAGAAATCCTCTGATCAAATTTATGCAATGTGCGCTGAGCGCACATTTTGGGGTGCGTTGAGCGCACTCTTCTATCTTTGGGTTTCTGGTCTCGTTTTCGATCTCTGAGCTGTTACCATACAATATCTTCATATTTCTTCAAGTTTACAATGATTCTAGACTATATTACAATACTATGAAATACAAACGGATTTACTATGTTTTCATATGAAATAAACAATAATAGGACGTGATATTACGACTAAAGATATGACTAATTGGAGTAATATCAAAATCCCGCATACTTAACTCTTGCTTGTCCTCAAGCAAGTCTTGTTCTAATCATTCATATACGAAACACAAACATAAATGAATCACACGCATTATTTGAAGTACAATTTACACGAATCACACGAATCACGCAAAACATACAGAAACTCACACTATATGAAACCCATAAAACACAAATGGAATACACACTCACACGATATAGTACACAAGTTTACACCATTGGAATACACACTCGTTTAGGCACACACACAATTTAAGGAACACACGCACACATTTGGATTTATTTGGGAGAGACGAACTTTGGTGAAAGTTCTTTTTTTAAAAGTTTGGATCCTTAGGGAAAATTGGATCTTTGAGAAAACGTTTTAAGATTTTAAAAATGTCAATGTTAGTTTTTAAACTAAACACGTTTTTCGGTTTTAACCTCAAATTTCGGTCGAGGGTAACTGAAAACCGAAGTCTCACTCGGCGATTAGCAAGCTATCCGCCCCCATGATTGTAGTATCATAGAACTCTTAACCGAATGCCCAAAAAAAATGGTTTTACACAATATAGTTTTTAAAATAGCATAAGTTTTAGAAGAAACTTATATCGTGTCCAAATATCATCGGTGAACCATGAGTTTGCACACCTCAATTTGTTATGGCATATGTATGTTGACCGCGGTCAAACATAGATGCGTTTGATCTTTACGGAGATCATCCATCTGGGATTAGATTCATTAGTCGTAAAAACTAATTTGCAATGTGCTCCCCCATTGTACGAGACAGATCCATCTCATGGTTAGGATAAGTCTGACCACCAAAAACCCTGTTTGATGCTGAGGTGAGGTGGATTTCCAGCCGATGATAGAGATGACTTTTCAAGTTTTTTCGTCAACCTACAGCTGTTCTGGACTACATCTTCTAACATAAGCTAGCAAGTGTGTCGTTATTCATCCTTTTCGTTTAGTGATTTTTAGTTCTTTTATTTCCAAGCCAAAAGTACTTTAATCGTTTTAACTTTGCAAAAATTTGTGATAATAATTCGAAAAGATTGGTGACATCCCCCACACTTGGCTTTTTCGCTAATACTTTTAGTTCTAAAATTTAAAATTTTTTCATAAAATGCGACAATAAGCCAAGTTGTATTGCACATCCGAGAGAACTTCCCCCTCCCCACACTTAAGATTAAGTAAGGCCCTCATTACTTAAAATCAGAAATAATTTAAAAATTCGCGAGGGCATTAGTGTGAAAAGAGTTCGAAAAACCTTGGCATAAAGCCGGAGATCGTGAAATGTAGGTGAGCGATGGTGCTGAACTTAATGCCAGCATAAGAACATCGTTCATTCCTTGATCTCTATCACAAATTCCTAATTGATTATACTTCGCTGAACTTAATGCCAGCATCACTAAACCTTAACAATAAGAAATAAACAAACACACAAAATAGAGTAGATAAAAGTGGTGTATGTAACACAACCACCACAAATGTCAAGCGTACAACATAAATATTCTAATTATTACACACCATTGTCTTAAAAGAAACAATTCTGAAAAAATACCAAATGTTACCAAATATTACCAAATAGGGCACATGAGCCCTCTAAGTGTGACCAAAGAAGTTACCAAAAGGCCAGCCGGAGTAGGTTCCCGAACCATCATTCATAGGTCTTCCCTGCGGGTATTGCTCCTCAAAGCGTCTTTGAGCATCTTGCATGGCCGCCTGTTCCTCATATAACGGAGGACTAGGAATTCGGTTGCGATGATCGACTCCAAATACTGTCTTTAAAATGAGCAAATGCACAGCGGAATGTTTCTTTTATACCTGAGAATAAACATGCTTTCAAGTGTCAACCAAAAGGTTGGTGTGTTCATTAGTTTAACATAAATAATCATTTCATAATTTTAATAGACCACAAGATTTCATATTTCCATTTCTCATAAACATACGTCCCATGCATAGAGACAAAATATCATTCGTATGGATTGAACACCTGGTAACCGACATTCACAATATGCATATAAGAATATCCCCATCATTCCGGGATCCTCCTTCGGACATGATATAAATTTCGAAGTACTAAAGCATCCGGTACTTTGGATGGGGCTTGTTGGGCCCGATAGATCTATCTTTAGAGTTCGCGTCAATTAGGGTGTCTGTTCCCTAATTCTTAGATTACCAGACTTAATAAAAAGGGGCATATTCGGTTTAATAATCCAGCCATAGAATGTAGTTATAAGTACTTGTGACTATTTTGTAAAACAGTTATAAAAATTGCGCATGTATTCTCAGCCCAAAAATATATATTGCAAAAGCATTAAAAAGGGGAGTAATGAAACTCACGCATATAAATATTATAAAACAGTTAATAAAGCATTTGCATGTATTCTCAGCCCAAAAATGTAAAGACTAAAAAGGGCAAATGAAACTCACAATACTGTATTTTGTAGTAAAAATACATATGACGACATTGAACAATGCAGGGTTGGCCTCGGATTCACGAACCTCATAGAAGTAGTCCTAAAAAAATGCCCAAGTCCAGGTTTAAACCCGCGACGCCCCGCTAACCTGATAACATATTCAAACCACTGATCTGCCCCTTACTTTCTGTTGAAATTCATTCCTTAAATCTTTTTAACCATAATCATTTCAATTATTTAATTATGATCATCTTATTATCATAACTTCATTATTATTATAACATGGCATCATCATCATCATCACTACATCACTATATATCACGTTATCATATATCATTATCATGCTCACAACATCATGACCTCGTCATCATCATTATGATTATTTTCATCATTATCATAACCAATTATCCTAATCATGTTTAACCATTATCTTTAGTCTTCTAATCATCATCTCTTGGAATCATCACGCATCATTAATCTTCTACTACCATCTTCCTCGCTATCAGTATTTCATTATCACCATCATCGCTTACCAATATCAATCGTATAAATAAAAAAAACAGCCATGTAGCTTTTACGGCCCAAACACTTGCGGTCCATTAATTTAGAACATGGTCCATTAAACTAGGAACTCAGCCCAATTACTACAACCAAGTCCACGGCCCACAATACAAATCCTTTATCCCAATAGCAAAAGAAATCCAGTGCAAATTCCTTTTTGGGACGTTAATAAAAAAAAAAAATTATTTGCACGTGGAATTTTTAAAAGGAATTAGTGCTCTATCTTTTCACCTCTTGTACACGTATTACTTTCATCATCATTCTTTATCCTTAACATCATAGTTAAATAATAGAAACAGAAGATAAATAATCGAAGAAGGGTGTTGGCTTGGTGAAGAAGGCTATAATTATTGGGTTCGTTTGACAGAACACGTAAACGAAAGAGTAAAATATAAATGATGGTTTGAGGTGGGTTCGATGGTCATGGTGGTGATGGTGCCGAAGGTGGTTGTCAAGGTTTAAGGAGGTGGTGAAACATGTTGATCATGGTGGTTGTGAGGTTTCAACGAAGAGGTGGATGATGTAGGTGTTGGTGGTGGTTGTAATTTAAGAGAGAGAGAGAGAGAGAGAGAGAAGATAAATGAGAGAGATAGTAGTGATATGGGTTTCGACTTGGTGAGAGTGTCGATGAAGGTGTTGAATCGAATCAATATAAACAAAAATATATAGTGAGTGGTTTTGAGGTGGTTGTTTGGGTTTCCGGTAACACAACACCACATCATTTAACGATGGTGTTATTGGCATTCAATTTACGGTTTATGTGGTATTCTTCGAACAGAAGCAAATGGCGACAACAACAGTTTGTGTTCGTTCAAATGGTTTTGCAAACTGTCTTCGTTGGTGCGTGAAAACGTTTTTTTTTAGGTGATGGTTCATGATGGGTAGCAGTCGGAGGTTGAGGTGAGGATGGTTGAAAAGGTGATGAAGGTTGTTGTGTTTTGGTGGTTTAATCGGGTTAAAGAAAAGAAAGTAAACAAGGTTATGGTTTGGTTTGGTGATCAACAAAGATGTTGATGTTGTGTGATTGTTCTCCACAGAGTACAAGAGACTACTAGATGTATGATATATTCTTTGATTGATGATATATTCAATATTCAATGACGGTTTTGATGGTAAGTATAACTAGTAGCAATAAAGAAATAAATGAAACCAAAAGTGATGGTAGCAATGAGTGGGTTAAGTTGGTATATGTCTTTCATGGTTATATTTATTCCAAAAAGAAAGAAAAGTGATAGTAGTGATCAAGATGTATATGTCGTATATATATAATTCTAATCTAATAATAATAATTAATAATTAATAATTAATAATTAATAATATAATGTAAATCCCAAACAAAAACGTGCAGTGATGAATTGCTCCAAAAATCAAAAAGTAACCAAGTGGTAATATGAGTGTATTATTATGCACTGCATCTATAATGCAATTAAAACAAGCACAGTAAACATCATGAATTCAACATTTAAATACTAAAGCAGCCTAAGTTTGTTTTTAATCTAGCGACAGTTTTCACGGACTAGATTTCGTACCCCGTTGATAATTAGTGGTGGATAAAAAGTGTTCAGAAAATTTCCATATTTTTAAATTAACTATATTTATTTATTTTAGTCATTATGGTATAAAATTCGAACATTAATTTAGTAAATAAAAATTACATCAACTGTCCCTCTCATTTATGGGTGAAATATAAAAAGTGTTAAAATTAAATAACTAGATCCCAAATGCATTTTTAGTAAGCCTACAATTTATAGAACTTACTTCCGGATCACCGTTTATTTTAAAATAATATAAGTTTGAATTTAACTTGCTTAATATCAATCGGAACAGCAAACGAGTATTACAATCATTTAATATTTATTCTTAATATACTTTATTTATATATAGAGATATATTTTAAATAATAATTATTATAATATCTTATTTTTATTTTATTGCATTTTAATAACAACAACATCTAATACTTCAAATTATATTTCAAATTATTATTTATATATCCATACACACATATCTATTTACCATTAATGGTTCGTGAATCGTCGAGAGCAGTCGAAGGTCAATTGAATATATGAATACAGTTCAAAATTTTGAGACTCAACCTAACAGACTTTGCTTATCGTATTGGAAACATATAAAGATTATAGTTTAAATTTGGTCGGAAATCTCCGGGTCATCACAGTACCTACCCGTTAAAGAAATTTCGTCCCAAAATTTGAGTGTGGTCGTCATGTCTAACAATAAGAATGTCTTCATGACGAATATGAGTTGATAAATATAGTTTTATCATCATTGAGTAATATGGATAAAAATAACTCGATTATTCGGAGTGTACGAATGAAGCTATCACCAAAGAGTGAAATAGGAAAGTAAAAATTCATCTTAACTTTTGACGTAGTCATGGTTGAATTTAGAAAATGAGGTGCGTCTTAACTTTTAACGTAGAGGGTTGAATTCCGGAATTCAAGGGATTAAAGAAAATCTTCGAAATCTAAAAGATTTGATTCTTCGGCGAATGAGGAAATTAAGATCTTTCTAATTAAATACTATGATCTGCTTCGATTACTCTGTCTGATATTTTCATTTATAAATTAAACTCTTCCGTTCCATTATTCTCACCATTCCCATACTTTCCTTCTTGTTTCATGCATTCAAAAGATTCTGAAAATGTTTAATCCAGTTCTGATCCTTGTCCTCATCCTTACTATCACAACAATCATTCTCCTTTTCCAACTTCCACCAGAGGAATCTGCTTTCTTCTACTTCGCCCTTGGGATTATAATGTTTTTAATTCTTCCCTGTATTTATATTGCTATAAACATTGATATATACGGTTTGTAATTTATGTGTTGCTATCGGGATTTATATTCTCCCTTAAATTTCAAAGCTTTATGCTTTTGTTTTCTCTTCCCAACTTCAAGTCAAGCGAATAATGGTCCAGAATTTGTAGATATAGAGTTTCGAATGATTATAATGTTCTAAGTAGGAAGGAACGTGATAGCACGATTTGATTTTTAAATTTATCAACATCACGGAAGATAGAACCATCAAGAATACATTTTCTTGATGTGTTCAGGAGTTGAGTAGAATGAAAGAGTTATGTAACATGGCACATGATGACGTTATGATCTGTGAATCATCACGTCCCATTAGAAACTCAGCATGACTTACTGTAATATAATCACATTGATCAAGTGTCATTATATTATACTAACTCATGCATCAGTTCCCAACACTACTTCAAAAACATTCATAATTTAAACTCGAATTTTTTTTTTAAAGAAATTTAGAAACTAAAGTAGTTTCCTTTATGATGTAATATAGATAGCATGAAGAGATAAATAATTTCGGACGAGAATATTTATGAAAATATCTTCAGAAATATCGAAGATATTTATGATGATATTTTGGAATTTCTAAGTTCGATGGTTGATGAGGAAGATTTTCCGCAAGATTTTAACATGAGTACGGAGCAAGATATTCGTTGAAGGTTTCATCGGATCCAGAATTACCTGGATTCTTTGAATATATGGTATGGTCCTTGTATTTGTCCTTGCTCTCCTTCGTGGTTAGCTCAATCCGTTTTCCAGTTTCAACTTTTCTGAGCTTTTCCAGCATACTATTGTTTATCATCAAACTTTCGATGATTAAGGTCGTTTACGGTTGTCTATGGTTTCTGCTGCTTCATTCAACTTTTTCAACATTTATAGTATTGATTTGTGACTGAGTGCTTTTCAGAATTTCAGAATGAGAGATCATAATTCTAAGAGATAAATGTCATACATATAACTGTTGATGTAGATATGCTGTGAGTTTTCAAAGTACTGATTGCTGATTCCCGATAATTGGTATGGTAGTTCTCGTTACAAGATGCGAATGATTATATGATAGGGTTTCAATGAATAAATATAATGTTTTGTCAGAGAGATTCAAGTCAAGAAGCAACGAGGTTGCTGGTATGTCTGCTGGTAGTATGGTGGAATATAAAAGAATTCTCCGGTATCAAAAGGGTAATTGTGTATATCTGGATTATAGTAAAGCCACTTCGAATGAAAGGTCAAAGCTGACTTGCTGGAGCTGTGACAAAATTGGCTACTTTGAAAAGGGATCGCGAAGTTATTTTTGCTAATAAATGTCAAAGGATCTGATGCGGCTATGTGTTAAACTTTTACTCAATTGTCGAGAGTTTCTCAGGTGCGATACTATATACATAAATCTTTCCTTCCGTAGATGAAGTTCGGTAGGTTCATCCTCTCATTTGAAGTGTTTTCAGGAATTATGACAAGTTTGAACGCAGATCGTAATCGTCAAGATACAATGAGGTTTAAGATGAAATTAAGTGGCAAACTTGAAGAATTGTTTAGTTTCATATGTTATAATCAATATTTTAATTCATTTTAATTGTCCAATGTTGGTAGTCCTCAGTTGATAGTCCACAGTTAGCAATTCAATAATTCATATATAGTTTAATATATAATATTCGAATTAATTAATACGTATCGTGACCCGATATTTAAAGTGCGTAAAATAAATATAGAAATTAAATGACGATAAATAAAATTGTGAGAATGTAAATTGCGATAATTAAATTGCGATAAATAAGGTGTAATTAATTAGCTGGGAACAATTAGCTCGGAACAGTTAGCGTGGATTCTTAACAAAATTTCTCATAGTTAATTTGTTTGTTTCTAACAAATTTTATTTTGTCAAATGTTTCCTTCATTATGCCACTTGATTTTTGATAAATCAAAATCCAAATATGAAATTGGATGGATATGGTTATTCTGTGGTGAATCAGATTCGTATATCGGTGGATGTAAGTAGGATAATAAATGACCGTTGAATTAGCTTCAAAGAATGTACAGTGTAACCTATTAATGTGAGATCTAAATATTCCTCGGGTATTACCTACCCGTTAAAATATTTTCACCATTAACAGTTTGTACGCAAAAAAAATTTTAATTACAATTCTTATAAAAATATACTTGTATATATATTTTCTTCAGATGTAATCATGGATTTAATGAGTTAATATGATATTAAACTCATTTGATTTACGTTGGAACAAGAATATATAATCTCTAAAACATTAGAGATTACATATTCGCCATGTTGAATGAAGATAAATGATGTAGAACGTCATATAGAACGATGATTATTCTCGAGATACATAATGAGATGTTGAGGCATGTGATGTTGAAACTTAGGTTGTTGGTGGTACTGTTGGTGCCGGTGATGTTGTTGAAGCTGGTACGTTTTGCACCAAAATTTTCCAGAATCATTACTCATGCGCGAAGCTCATTGACTTCTTCGATTACTCCGGGATGATTGGCGGTTCGAACGAGCGGATGAATAGGGTTTAGGATTTTAGATAGAATATAATCGTGGCGAGGTATTCGGGAAATGAGAGAGAAAATAGTATTACGAACAGGTTCGCCGGTAAGTGCTTCAGGTTCATCGCCAAGAGGTAAATTCGGTTGGTGAAAGGGATCGCCTTCTTCGCGTCTCCATTGATTAAATCAACTACGAACCTATTAGATGAATTGGGAATGACTGATTGGTTGATTCATTCCGGTGACGCTGATAGGTGAAACTCCATATCGGAATAGCTGTCGGAATCTGAGGAATTCGAACTGGTTGAGGGATTCATCTCGTACGATCAGATGCAGGACTTTTCGATAAGAAATAGATTATAGGATGTAGATTAGTACCCTGCAATACATAATTTACATATGCATATATAATACTAAAATCCCATAAGTTACGGAGAATTCTACGGAAGCTGTCAGGCAAAGTCTACAGTAACAGATATGCTAAGATATGAATTTATCTATACACTGTCTATGCATTAGAGGCAGTAAGACGTGTCTAGACTTTAAGATAATAGGCAAGTAATTTCCTAAGGATGATAAGCAGATGATTTCCAATGATAAGCAAAACTTTTGACATGCAGACACGGCCGAAGTCCAGACTCACTAATGCATCTTAACGACTATTAGGTAGACACACTAATGCAAGACCTGGTTCACTAAGACCACCGCTCTGATACCAACTGTAGAGACCCGTCCTAATCCATCTGGACGAAGTCACCAACAACTGGTTCCATTGCAATGATCGACTCCAAATACTGTCTTTAAAATGAGCAAATGCACAGCGGAATGTTTCTTTTATACCTGAGAATAAACATGCTTTCAAGTGTCAACCAAAAGGTTGGTGTGTTCATTAGTTTAACATAAATAATCATTTCATAATTTTAATAGACCACAAGATTTCATATTTCCATTTCTCATAAACATACGTCCCATGCATAGAGACAAAATATCATTCGTATGGATTGAACACCTGGTAACCGACATTCACAATATGCATATAAGAATATCCCCATCATTCCGGGATCCTCCTTCGGACATGATATAAATTTCGAAGTACTAAAGCATCCGGTACTTTGGATGGGGCTTGTTGGGCCCTATAGATCTATCTTTAGAGTTCGCGTCAATTAGGGTGTCTGTTCCCTAATTCTTAGATTACCAGACTTAATAAAAAGGGGCATATTCGGTTTAATAATCCAGCCATAGAATGTAGTTATAAGTACTTGTGACTATTTCGTAAAACAGTTATAAAAATTGCGCATGTATTCTCAGCCCAAAAATATATATTGCAAAAGAATTAAAAAGGGGAGTAATGAAACTCACGCATATAAATATTATAAAACAGTTAATAAAGCATTTGCATGTATTCTCAGCCCAAAAATGTAAAGACTAAAAAGGGCAAATGAAACTCACAATACTGTATTTTGTAGTAAAAATACATATGACGACATTGAACAATGCAGGGTTGGCCTCGGATTCACGAACCTCATAGAAGTAGTCCTAAAAAAATGCCCAAGTCCAGGTTTGAACCCGCGACGCCCCGCTAACCTGATAACATATTCAAACCACTGATCTGCCCCTTACTTTCTGTTGAAATTCATTCCTTAAATCTTTTTAACCATAATCATTTCTATTATTTAATTATGATCATCTTATTATCATAACTTCATTATTATTATAACATGGCATCATCATCATCATCACTACATCACTATATATCACGTTATCATATATCATTATCATGCTCACAACATCATGACCTCGTCATCATCATTATGATTATTTTCATCATTATCATAACCAATTATCCTAATCATGTTTAACCATTATCTTTAGTCTTCTAATCATCATCTCTTGGAATCATCACGCATCATTAATCTTCTACTACCATCTTCCTCGCTATCAGTATTTCATTATCACCATCATCGCTTACCAATATCAATCGTATAAATAAATAAAAAACAGCCATGTAGCTTTTACGGCCCAAACACTTGCGGTCCATTAATTTAGAACATGGTCCATTAAACTAGGAACTCAGCCCAATTACTACAACCAAGTCCACGGCCCACAATACAAATCCTTTATCCCAATAGCAAAAGAAATCCAGTGCAAATTCCTTTTTGGGACGTTAATAAAAAAAAAATTATTTGCACGTGGAATTTTTAAAAGGAATTAGTGCTCTATCTTTTCACCTCTTGTACACGTATTACTTTCATCATCATTCTTTATCCTTAACATCATAGTTAAATAATAGAAACAGAAGATAAATAATCGAAGAAGGGTGTTGGCTTGGTGAAGAAGGCTATAATTATTGGGTTCGTTTGACAGAACACGTAAACGAAAGAGTAAAATATAAATGATGGTTTGAGGTGGGTTCGATGGTCATGGTGGTGATGGTGCCGAAGGTGGTTGTCAAGGTTTAAGGAGGTGGTGAAACATGTTGATCATGGTGGTTGTGAGGTTTCAACGAAGAGGTGGATGATGTAGGTGTTGGTGGTGGTTGTAATTTAAGAGAGAGAGAGAGAGAGAGAGAGAGAGAGAAGATAAATGAGAGAGATAGTAGTGATATGGGTTTCGACTTGGTGAGAGTGTCGATGAAGGTGTTGAATCGAATCAATATAAACAAAAATATATAGTGAGTGGTTTTGAGGTGGTTGTTTGGGTTTCCGGTAACACAACACCACATCATTTAACGATGGTGTTATTGGCATTCAATTTACGGTTTATGTGGTATTCTTCGAACAGCAGCAAATGGCGACAACAACAGTTTGTGTTCGTTCAAATGGTTTTGCAAACTGTCTTCGTTGGTGCGTGAAAACGTTTTTTTTTTTAGGTGATGGTTCATGATGGGTAGCAGTCGGAGGTTGAGGTGAGGATGGTTGAAAAGGTGATGAAGGTTGTCGTGTTTTGGTGGTTTAATCGGGTTAAAGAAAAGAAAGTAAACAAGGTTATGGTTTGGTTTGGTGATCAACAAAGATGTTGATGTTGTGTGATTGTTCTCCACAGAGTATAAGAGACTACTAGATGGATGATATATTCTTTGATTGATGATATATTCAATATTCAATGACGGTTTTGATGGTAAGTATAACTAGTAGCAATAAAGAAATAAATGAAACCAAAAGTGATGGTAGCAATGAGTGGGTTAAGTTGGTATATGTCTTTCATGGTTATATTTATTCCAAAAAGAAAGAAAAGTGATAGTAGTGATCAAGATGTATATGTCGTATATATATAATTCTAATCTAATAATAATAATTAATAATTAATAATTAATAATTAATAATATAATGTAAATCCCAAACAAAAACGTGCAGTGATGAATTGCTCCAAAAATTAAAAAGTAACCAAGTGGTAATATGAGTGTATTATTATGCACTGCATCTATAATGCAATTAAAACAAGCACAGTAAACATCATGAATTCAACATTTAAATACTAAAGCAGCCTAAGTTTGTTTTTAATCTAGCGACAGTTTTCACGGACTAGATTTCGTACCCCGTTGATAATTAGTGGTGGATAAAAAGTGTTCAGAAAATTTCCATATTTTTAAATTAACTATATTTATTTATTTTAGTCATTATGGTATAAAATTCGAACATTAATTTAGTAAATAAAAATTACATCAACTGTCCCTCTCATTTATGGGTGAAATATAAAAAGTGTTAAAATTAAATAACTAGATCCCGAATGCATTTTTAGTAAGCCTACAATTTATAGAACTTACTTCCGGATCACCGTTTATTTTAAAATAATATAAGTTTGAATTTAACTTGCTTAATATCAATCGGAACAGCAAACGAGTATTACAATCATTTAATATTTATTCTTAATATACTTTATTTATATATAGAGATATATTTTAAATAATAATTTTTATAATATCTTATTTTTATTTTATTGCATTTTAATAACAACAACATCTAATACTTCAAATTATATTTCAAATTATTATTTATATATCCATACACACATATCTATTTACCATTAATGGTTCGTGAATCGTCGAGAGCAGTCGAAGGTCAATTGAATATATGAATACAGTTCAAAATTTTGAGACTCAACCTAACAGACTTTGCTTATCGTGTTGGAAACATATAAATATTATAGTTTAAATTTGGTCGGAAATCTCCGGGTCATCACAGTTATAGTAGGTCGGATGTTGGTAGGAAGTAGCATAATATTCTTGTGGGTTTTGCATATATAAACCAACATTATGGCGAAGCCAATCGCCCCTGTAATTCCCCCACCTTTGGTCATACCTTACCTCCCTATTATGCTCGCGTTGTTCTTTTTGATATTGGTTAAATTGTTGCCTTTGTTCCTCATATTGGTTATCCCTGTGTTGATAACCTACCCTCATATCATGAAAACCGGAAATCACATCCTCCAACTCTTCTTCCCTTGACCTTTGTATCCGCCTACGCCTTCGCCTTTGAGCTTGTGGTAACTCTTCTTCAGTTTCAGGTTCTTCCATGCGAACCTCTTCCCCCGCTTCATCTCTTCCAACACCGCTACCACCCGCTTCATGATCATGGGCACGTAGTGGTTCGTTTACCCTCGGGACAAATGGAATAAGCTTTTGATGATTGTTGTAACTCAAAAATTCTGCATTCAGATAATAAGTCTTGCTTAAAGGCTTCATTGTTGTACTGTTTGGAATCAACCGAGAGAAATCGACACCAAAATGCCTGGCAATTTGGGTGATGTAATGCCCACCAACAATCTGATTCAACCCTCTATCTCCCCGCGAGTTGTCAAGATAATCCGCCAAAGTAGATGGAATGTCGACACTACTTTGATTGTAGATTTTGTCTACAAGAAAAACATCTTAACATGTTACCTTATTTGTGCCATGTTTTCTTGCATTAAACGTACATGCAACTAGTCGATGAAGCATTCTTTTGTCTTTATCATTTATATCGGTGAGCTTGCTTCGGCTAGGGGAGAATTGAGTGTCACTCATATCGTTCCAAAATGGGTGTGGATCATAAGAATCATCATAATACTCAGCTGACCGTAAGTAAGCATTTAGTTGGGCATCATCTAGCTCGATATACATATCAAATAGTCGGGCCAACTCAATTTGACTAAGTGCCCGATCGATCCCACCTAAACGAAATCTCATGAAATTTTGATTTGTCGGGTCCATAATGAGATCAAAACGTAAGGATGCTATGAATTCTTTGCATAATTCAGGGTATATGACATCATTGAATCCCATAATTCTTTCCCATGCCCTGACTGTTATTAGCCTTCCAGTTAAAAGACGGTATTTAACCTCCAACATTCTCGACACTCTATCATATTCCCTTGCTTCAACCAATGGAGCCGGGTCAAAATACCAAGTGGCATCACATGTTTTGTTCGCTACCCAATTATATGCACTTACGTAATCCGGATGATCCCGGACATAAGCTAACCAAACCCTTGGATCATTTTGATCCGGTGATCCTTCGGATGAAGATTGTCGTTCATTTGGTGGAGAATTTTGTTCATCCGAAGAATCTTGTTCTTCTCGGTATCGGTGGGAAGGTTCTTCTTGTTGTTGACTTGCCCTTGATCTAAAGTTGTACTTAGGCATCTTGATTTAGGCTTTGATTTGAGAAAAATTGGTTAAAATTGGAAGGATTGAAATTAGGGTTTGGAGTGTTTTAGAGTGAAAGAGAGAATGAATCTGCACTTTTGGGTGAGGAGTGAGTGAAAAACGAGTGTGTGGTTATAAAGAGGAGATAAAATCGTGGGCCCCACAAAAATTTAAAGCAGATCCGAGCAATATTTAAGAGTGCGCCAAGCGCACACTTCTGGGTGTGCGGTGCGCACTAGCGATCTGAGCTTAAAAACCTTCTGACCCAGTTTTTTCGCGTTTGGTCAGTACAGTGAGGTTGGTAACAGATTGGTGAACGTAATGGCATTCAACAAAAATTAAAATCACTAAAAATCATGTAATTCACACAAAAACCTATTTTTAACATTTGTGAAGGTTTTAAAAACACGAGTCGCTTCACCCAACTCTTCCCCCAAACTTAGGTAGCTTTGGGGTTGAAAATGAGTTTTACCTCATCTTCAATGTTCATGGGTCCGTCAACATATAGTTTGACCCTGTGTCCGTTTACCTTAAACGTATCACCCTTCGTATTCCGTAATTCCACCGTTCCATACGGAAAAACCTTGTTAACAACAAATGGTCCCATCCATCGGGAGTTGAGTTTTCCAGGGAAAAGTTTAAATCGTGAGTTGAATAGTAAAACACGATCACCTTCTTTAAAATCTTTCGGATTCTTAAGACGGTTATCGTGCCAAACTTTGGTCTTTTCCTTGTGTATGAGCGAGTTTTCATAGGCGTTATGTCTCAACTCATCCAACTCATTTAGTTGGTTTAAACGAAGGTTTCCAGCGTCTTAAAGATCGAGATTACAAGTCTTAAGAGCCCAATGTGATTTGTGCTCTATCTCCAAAGGGAGATGACATGCCTTCCCATAGACTAGACGGTAAGGTGTGGTTCCAATAGGAGTTTTGTAGGCGGTTCTAAATGCCCACAAAGCATCGTCAAGCTTCATTGACCACACCTTAGGATTGGATCCAACCGTTTTCTCAAGGATCCTTTTAAGTGCCCGATTCGTATTTTCAACTTGCCCACTTGTTTGTGGGTGATAAGATGTAGAAATTTTATGGGTTATCCCATATCATTTTAACACCTTTTCTAATTAAGTGTTGCAAAAATGGGTACCACGATCACTAATTAAAGCCTTTGGGGTACCGAACTGGGCAAAAAGGTCTTTAAGAAAAGTTACAACGACTAGTGCATCGTTTGTGGGGAGAGCCTTTGCCTCAGCCCATTTTGATACGTAGTCAACGGCAACGAGTATGTATTGGTTGGAATGAGATTTTGGGAATGGTCCCATGAAATCAATGCCCCAAATATCGAAAACCTCACAAACTTGGATTATGTTTTGAGGCATTTCGTCTATTTGACTAATCTTTCCTGCCCTTTGGCAAGAATTGCATGATTTACATATACGGTGGGCATCTTTAAAGATGGTAGGCCAATAAAAACCGGCCTCATAGACTTTTCTCCCCGTGATTTGGGGTCCGAAATGTTCACCAGTGGGACCAAGATGACATTGGAGAAGAATTTGATTGCATTCTTCCCCGAAGACACAGCGACGGATTATCCTATCGTGACACCATTTGAAGAGATACGGGTTTTCCCAAAAATAATAATTTAAGTCACTGAAAAATTTCTTTCGTTTTTGATGTGACATACCGGTTTCTAGGAATCCACCCGCAAGATAGTTGGCAATGTCAACAAACCAAGGATCATCAATTTTCTCAATTTTTATGAGATTTTTGTCCGGAAAGTTATCTTGGATAACAGTCTCATGGAGAACCTAAAGATTCGGGTTCTCTAGGCGAGAAAGGTGATCGGCAGCTAGGTTTTCGGCCCCCTTTTTGTCTTTAATATCAATGTCGAATTCTTGCAAAAGCAAGACCCAACGTATTAATCGGGGTTTAGCATCTTGCTTAGTAAGCAAGTACTTTAATGCTGAATGGTCTGTATAGACAACCGTCTTTGCTAGTACCAAATAGGATCGGAATTTATCAAACGAAAATACAATTGCCAGGAGTTCCTTCTCGGTGGTAGTGTAATTAAGTTGGGCTCCTTGCAATGTCTTACTAGCATAATAAATGGGCTAAAAATGTTTTTCAATTCTTTGCCCCAAGACGGCACCAATAGCAAAGTCACTTGCATCACACATAAGTTCGAATGGAATTGACCAATTCGGCGATATGAGAATGGGTGATTGCGTGAGCTTTGCTTTAAGGAGGTTAAAGGCGTTAAGACACTCGTTCATGAAGAGAAATGGAGCGTATTTCTCAAGAAGTTTGTTCATCGGGGTCGCAATTTTAGAAAAATCTTTAATGAACCGACGGTAAAAACTGGCGTGCCCCAGAAAACTTCTTACACCTTTCACATTTGTCGGTGGTGGTAATTTGGCTATGACTTCCACTTTAGCTCTATCCACCTCCAATCCCGCACAATAAATTTTATGACCTAATACAATGCCCTCTCTTACCATGAAATGGCATTTTTCCCAGTTAAGCACAAGATTAGATTCTTCACACCTTATCAACATACGCTCAAGATTATTAAGACATGAGTCAAAAGAATCACCGAAGATTGAAAAGTCCATGAATACTTCCATAAAGTCTTCAATCATATCATGAAAAATAGCTACCATACACCTTTGAAAGGTAGCAGGAGCATTGCATAAGCCAAAGGGCATATGTCGATAGGAGAAAGTGCCATAAGGGCATGTAAATGTGGTTTTCTCTTGGTCCTCGAGTGCTACAGGGATTTGGAAATATCCCGAGAAACCGTCAAGAAAACAATAAAAGTTCTTTCCTGCCAACCTTTCCAACATTTGATCAATGTAAGGAAGGGGAAAATGGTCTTTTCGGGTAGCATCATTTAATTTTCTGTAATCAATACATACCCTCCAACCCGTGACAGTCCTAGTGGAAATTAATTGATCGTTTTTGTTGGTGATAACGGTCATGCCACCCTTTTTGGGTACACATTGGACCGGACTCACCCAAGGACTATCTGAAATTGGGTAAATAAGACCAGCATCAAGGAGTTTGACAATCTCCTTTTTAACGACTTCTTGCATATTAGGGTTCAGTCGCCTTTGTCTTTGTACACATGGCTTATAGTCATCTTCCATTAAAATCTTATGTGTACAATAAGAGGGACTTATACCCTTGATGTCATGAATTTTCCATGCTAGAGCCGGTTTATGGGCTTTTAACATGGAAACAAGTTTAGATTTCTCTTACAGAGAGTTCGGATGAAATGATAACCGGGAGAGTAGAATCCTTTTAAAGGTAAGCATATTCCAAGTGACTTGGAAGTGGCTTCAGTTCCAAAACGGGAGGTTCTTCGATCGATGTTTTACATCGGTACTCATTTTTTAAATCCAACTTTATGTATTCTTCATCATTTGGCTCATAACCGTTAGCCATCAAATTGGTCAACATCTCTACTTCTTCCACCATGTTTTCTTCATCACCTTCAGCCACAATGCATTCTCTCGAACCTTGCAATTCTGGAAATTCGTGCAACAACTCTGAATACGTGTCTACGGTTTGCAAATAATAACATTTATCATCAGTAGACTTGGGGTATTGCAAGCCATGGTCAACGGAAAAGGTAACCTTAATATCCTCAATGCTAAGGGTCAATTTCTGACCATGAACATCTATCATAGCTCTAGCAGTATTGAGGAAAGGTCGACCCAATATAAGAGGCACACGTGTGTCCTCTTCCATGTCCAGAATTACAAAATCGGCCGGAAATACTAGGGTACCCACTTTTACTAACATATTCTCTAAAATTCCATGAGGGAATTTAACAGAGCAGTCTGCCAGTTGTATTGCCATTCGAGTTGGTTTTATCGCCCCGGAGTCTAGCTTAACATATAATGAATAAGGCATCAAATTAATGCTAGCCCCTAAATCCGCTAATGCTTTAATGCATTCCAAATCTCCTAAGAGACATGGTATGGTAAAACTCCCAGGATCTGCTAACTTCTTTGGTATTTTGTTCATCAAAATTGCAGAACAATTAGCATTCATGGTGACGGATGAAAGTTCCTTCATTTTCTTCCGATTAGTAAGTAAGTCTTTTAAGAACTTAGCATACTTGGGCATACCTGAAATCACATCAATGAAAGGCATAATTATGTTAATTTGTTTAAACATATCTAAAAATTTTGACCTTTCGGATTTGAGCCTTTCTTGTTGTTGTTTCCTTGGGTATGGGAGCGGTGGTTGATATGGCTTCACTACGGGTTTTTCCAGTTCTTCCTTCTCAACCACTTGTTCCGGCTCCTTAATTGGTTTATTATCTTTGTTCAACAGAACACCAAAATCAGAATCTTCGGGCATTCTTGGAGCTTCGTATGCTAGACCACTCCGTGTGATGATAACATTGGCGTGCTCATTTCGAGGGTTCTTATTAGTATCGCCCGGTAAACTTCCTGGTTTTCTCTCACTAAGTAAACTAGCTAAACCATTCATTTGCTTCTCCAAGTTCTGAATTGAGGCTTGTTGGTTCCTAAATTGGTGTTCGTTTTTCTCGTTCGTTTGATTTATGTTTGTAACAAGCTAGGTTTGTGATGCAATTAACTTTTCCAACATACTCTCCAAATTTGACTTTTTTTCTTCCTATTGGGGTTTTTGATAAAAACCCGGAGTTTGTTGTTGGAACCCACTACTTGACCCTTGTTGGTAATTGGAATTTTGACCTTGAGGGTTGTATGGGTTGTTGAAGTTTCGGTTAAACTGGGCTCTTCCTTGAAATTGATTATTATTTCTTTGGCTTATGAAAGCCACTTCTTCTTTTTGAGCCATTGTTAGACCGACATCACAATCTTTTCCTAAATGGAGACCACCACAGTATTCACAACCTACTTTCATACTATGAATTTCCTTGGTGATTTTGTCCATGTTTCGAGCAACACCGTCTATTTTTACACTCGGGGAACTAAGGTCATCATAAGCACCGGCGCTTTGGACTTGAGCATTACGAGTAATTGGTCGTTCTTGATGCCACTCATGAGAACAATCGGCTAGCTTCTCGATTATCTCATAAGCCTCTTGCTTAGTTTTGTACATGAGTGAACCTCCGGACGCTTGATCAATGGAAATTCGGGTTGCAACATCACAACCCTTGTAAAAGATTTGGACTTTTTGGAAGGTATCCAAACCATGGTTTGGACAACCTCTTAATATTTTGAAAAATCGATTCCATACTTCGCACAAGGTTTCCATTGGCTTTTGACAGAATTGGGTAATTTCGTGTTGGAGTCTCGCGGACTTAGAAGCTGGAAAATATTTCTTAAGAAATTTTTCCAACATACCATCCCAAGTTTCTATCGTAGCCTCGGCCAATGAATCTAACCAACTTCGTGCTTCCTCGTGGAGTGTCCATGGGAAAAGTCTTAAAAATATGGCTTGGTCAGTGTCTGGTTTAAGTTTGAAAAGAAGACATATCTCTTGAAAAAGACGAATATGTTCGTTTGCATCTTCATTCGGACCACCACCAAATTGACACCTGTTATTAATTATTTAGAGAATAGGTCCTTTTATTTCAAAATTTACCTCACCAGTGGGCGGGGTAATAGCACTACCTTGTCCGGTTCGGGTTGCCTTCATCTTGGCCGCCATTGATTGTCTTGGTACCACCGATCTTGCTTCTCCTTCCATTTCAAATTTTGGAGGAGGAACGGGCTCACCAAATTCAGAATATCTCGGCTTGGTAGTACTTGATTCTGAATCAAAGGTTTTCTGCTTTGATAAAGATTCAAAAAGTTCAAGTACTTCTTTTGGGATCCTACCAAGCTTTCTATCAGGTTCTGTAAGCGGTGTAAGTAATGGAGAATCTGAACTTCGGGTATGTGGCATATGCAACCTAAAATCTGTCAATCACACAACTAACAAAAACTATTACACGTACCGATTCTATAAGTTTAAAATTCAAAGACTATTAATAATTTAAAAATAATTAAGAAACTACTTAATCACAAATTAGTTAATAATTCTATTTTGACACAAAACTGTCCCCGGCAGCGGCGCCAAAAACTTGATGTGCAAAACGTGGTATATGAATTATCGTATGAAATAGTTTGGAAAAATACCGATTAGAGATTGCTACACACTAACGGGCAGTGTACCCGATCGTGTAGTAGGATAATAAATGGTAAAATCCGTGTATCGTTCCAAGGACAGTATCTAAATCAAATTAGGATTATAGACTAAATTGTGATTATCTAAGAAAATTACAAGTACAAGATATATTTTGGTTTGCCCTTTTACGATAGGCGAATCAAGTGATGAATGAGATTAAAAAGACAATATTTTTGGTATTTTTAGTTTATGAAAACAGAAATATAGTTTTGAATTCAAATTAAAGAAATATGCTCATCTAGACTTTTTACCCTTAATGTTGAATGTTATTTAGGATTAAGATCGGATTGATTGGTTATGCACGAGAACTAATTAATTGGTTCACCAAGAATAGTCTTGCGTAAACACTCCAACGGGATTACACGACGCAAGTGATGTTCTTGACATCTAAGACCTCCTATTTGTAATCAACTAATTCAACTAGTTTGAAGACTTGAAGAATGATCAAGTCAATGGTGTGTTGTACATGATCCACTCCTATATCAACTAAAGGTTTAACTTAGTTCATTCCCTTGGTCTGGTAAAATGCTCAATTCACCCAACCCAAACAATTAACTAAGTGTTATAATAAGATCCCTATAAACGTCACTAGATAAGGCAAATTACTAACACATGTTAATTGATGTAACTAGGTAGTTGAAAGTGTGTATAATAGATTCTAAGGAATTGGTCATTCTCTTAGACAATTACACATACTAATTAAGCTATTCCAAAGTATCTACAAGAGTCGTTCTTACATTCTTATGTAAATTAACCATTTGAACTCAACTTATCCCTTTTGATAAAAGACGGATAAACACATGTCACTAGGTGTAAATCAATACATTAACTTAACAAGATGATGTTTCTTAACCAAATGAACATATCAACTAGTTGAATCGAAAGGATTAAACTTAACAAGAATGGTTCTTGTATTCAAACATCAAACTATCGTGCATAATTACAACCAATCAATAGTAAACATTCAACATCTCGGTTATTTATCTAGATGAACATAAAATGGACTAGCCAACAATCATGCTTGAAAACTTAAACACAACAGTAACAAAGATAGAATTCATTGTAAATACAAGATTAACCTTTTAGGAGTAATCTTGGATGAAGCTCTTGAATGATCTTGGATTCTTCGATGATTTGAGTGCATAGATGCACTTTGATAAGCCTAAGAACTGCTTTGAATTGTATGTTTTCGTCTCTGAGCAGAAAGGAAACTGGTAATGGAATTAAATAAGCTGAAAGGTTGGTGAAAAGCACTGTGCGCGGCGCGCACAGTAAGGGTGCGCCGAGCGCACTCTCACCTACTTCACTTTATACTTTACAGCTCGACTACGCACGTTTAAATCTGCTTTTCTTTCAAAAGTGCGCGTATGGGTGCGCTGAGCGCACCACTGTGCGCGGCGCGCACCATCAAAATGTGCGCTTGGCGTACTTTGGTTTTGGCCAAGAAATCCTCTGATCAAATTTATGCAATGTGCGCTGAGCGCACATTTTGGGGTGCGCTGAGCGCACTCTTCTGTCTTTGGGTTTCTGGTCTCATTTTCGATCTCTGAGCTGTTACCATACAATATCTTCATATTTCTTCAAGTTTACAATGATTCTAGACTATATTACAATACTATGAAATACAAACGGATTTACTTTGTTTTCATATGAAATAAACAACAATAGGACGTGATATTACGACTAAAGATATGACTAATTGGAGTAATATCAATATAATACCAAAATCCCGTAAATTATGGAGAAATTTTCGAAAGATGTCAGGAAAAGTTTACAGTAACAGATATGCTAAGATATGAATTTTCTCGGTACACTATCTATGCAGTAAATGCAGTAAGACGTGTCTAGACTTAGGAATGATAAGCATGTAATTTTCGATAAGAAATGATAAGCAAAACTTTTAACATGCAGACACGGTCGAAGTCCAGACTTACTAATGCATCCTAACAACTATCAGTTAGACACACTCATGCAAGACCTAGTTCGCTAGGACCAACGCTCTGATACCAACTGTGACGATCGCTCCAAATCCATATGGACGAACACGTCATTCATCGATTTCATTGCGAGGTATTTGACCTCTATATGATACGTTTTATAAACATTACATTTTTTTGAAAAGGCACACCATAAATGAATATTTAAATCAAAGGTTTTCGACATCTGATGATTTCTACATATAGACAATCACCGTAATATAATAGTTTACAATAATACTTCCGTTGATAATGCAGTCAAAATAAGATAGATGGTGATGATTTGTGAATGCAACGTTTTCTCGAATAAAGCATGTATGACTCCATGCACATATCTTGTATATCATATAAGCAAACAGCGGAAGACTTCTAGGAACCTGGGAATAAACATGCTTAAAAGTGTCAACACAAAGGTTGGTGAGTTCATAGTTTTAATGTTGCGCATAATCTGTATATAAAGGTGGATCACAAGATTTCAGTTGTTTCATCCAGAAACGTTTATCAAAATATTCTACGAAATTGAGCACCCTGGTAACTAAACTTAACGTATATATAATTTATACCCTTTGTATAATCATCTTAATAATACACGCAAACCAACGTGTACGCTTCTCAAATAGCATACATCCTTTAAAAGGCTAGTGCTCTAGCTCGGACGGGATATCAAGCCCTATGGATCCATATACTACTACTCGTGCCCACCAGTTCTTATAACTGGCAGTTACTAGTTACCAAAGCTAAGGGATTTTCGGTTCAAACTCAGTATAGAATTAAGTATGTACTTGTATCCATTGCGTTTAAAATAAATTGCATGTATTCTCAGCCCAAAATATTTAAAGCATTTAAAAAGGTATCTATAAACTCACCTTAGCAGCACATAAAGTCGTTCACCAAAATGTGACCGAAACTCGGATTACCAAATAACCGTAGATCTCAACCTAGAGAACATATGTTGGTCAATAAATGTCTATCAAGCTAGGTCAGGTCATAGTGTATCACAATCCTAATGCTCGAGATCGACATACAAAAGTTATCCAAAGTCGTTTCAAAAAGTCAATCTGATTCAATACTATAGTTTTTATAAGGCTTTAAAATATGATAAAATAATCAATTTTGACAATTGTTCAACAAAACAAGACGTGGCTTATATAAGGATCCATTTACTTGGCTAATAATATTCAAAAATCCAATTTATCAATCTTATAAATAAGTTGTTTAAGTATCAATTGCGGATTCAAAAGCAATTCCAATTAACGTCAACCATAATTCAGTTGACCATATCTTTTAATTCGTTCATCTAAATTAAGCGATTTCTAAATGAAAAGTTATTGATTTTTCGCCAGCTTTCCAAAAACATGCATATCATATACCTTTTATCAGTAATATATGTATTTAATTCGTGATTCATCATAAACTGTTTAACGAGGAAATTTAGGATACAAGCATGCATAAATATATCTACTCAAGCACTAGACATGGATACACAATTAATATATAAAAGATAAGATATAAATGCTTACGTATCAATATTGTGATTCAATATTGCAGAAAAGTACGTAGACGCAACGGAGATGATAGATACTAGTTTGACTTGCGAACAATACTCACGAACATTATCCATAACCTCCATAGTTATAACCCATAGTTTTCCTAGCTCTATCCAGCTCGGAAGGCTTGTTTGAAAATAATTCGCTCATGACCTCGTCGTAGTATTTTATGTATAATAATACTAATAATAATACTCCTAACTATAAGATTAATAATAATATTAATCTTAATAATAATAATAATAATATAAATATTAAATATAAATAATAAATATAAAATATAATACGAAGTAATATAGATATTAATATATGTGTGTGTGTTGAGCAAACTGGCCAATTTATAGAATGTTTCTGAATTCTGACTGCCATCCGATCGCATGGGTTTTATGCATATTTCTCATGCGGTCGCATGGCTCCAAAATCCAGCTCACAATTTTTTTGTTTTCTTGTTTGTCGACATATTATTATATATATATATAATATATATAATTTATATTAATTATATATATATTATATTATATTCATGTACATAGTTGACTTGTAATTTTAGCTCCGTTGACTCGTACGTTGATACTCGACTCGTGTACCACTTTCGGTTTTTCGAACGCACTTTCTTACGTTTAGAAAACTAGCATTTTACGTTACGCGACGTGTACCCTTATTAATAATTTGACTTACTCATCAATAAATTACCTTATAAAAAATATAACTTAGAAAATTGAGCGTTGTGGTCATTTGCTTCTATAAATCAGTGACTCGTTGTTTATCAAAATATATTATTTTAAATCAGGACGTTTTTGTTAGCCGATATTTCTATGGTCCATCTTTATTATCATTTGTGTAAGCCCAATGTTATAAGGGCAAGCCCGTTAGGGTTATGTGTATTTTGGTCTATATATATGCTTGTGTTGTAAATACTTGATGATCAATAAAAATCACAATTACGTTCCAATTATATTAGTTAACATGGTATCACGCCAGTCTTTCTTTCCCTAACCCTAATCGCCTCATCTAAAAAAAAAAAAAAAACAAAATCGATGCTTTGATCCAAAAAAAAAAAAAACGAAGCAGTCACAAGTCGTCCAGCTTGATCATCATCCTGCTCGTACAATAACTATCTTCCATGGCACCCACCGGCAAATATGATAAAGTATACACCGTCACCTCGGTTACTCACCTTATTCCGATCAAACTAGATCTCTCAAAACTAAACTACACCCATTGGAGCACTTTATTTGAGAACCATTGCTCCACCTACAACGTGGCCTCGTTTCTTACATCCGCTATTACCACACACGATGATGAAGAAACAAAAAAAGCTAATGCGGCCGTACTCGGGTGGATCTACCTCACGATATCCGAACCCCTTCTTGAACGGCTTCTAAATACACAACCTAAAACCGCCTCTGCCGCTTGGGAATTTTTGAAGAACATATTTCAAGATAATAAGAGATCTAAAATCATGGAACTCACCGCCGAGCTTCATGCCCTAAATATAGGAGCTCTTACACCCGAACAATATTTTCGGAAGATCGACTCCATCTCTGCCATGCTCGCTAACCTAGGATCCACTATTCAAGATGAAGAACTTGTAACCTACACGATCCATGGTCTCAATGGTCATTTTCCCCATGCAAAACATATTATTTTACACAGTAACCCCTTCCCGAGTTATGAAACCGTGAGATCTATGATCACCCTTGAACAAATGGAACTTACTCGCGTTAATCAACCCACGGATACCGCTACTCCATCCGCCCCAACCGCTTTGGTCGCTAGCACCCCACCCGCCGCACCACCACGTCCGATGCCTAGCACTCAAGCGTGTCGTAATTTTAGCCGGGGCAATTGTCGATTCGGTGCTTCTTGCCGCTACCTTCATCATGGTAACAGGTCCAACAACAATGCTTCTACAGGTCAATTTAGCTCACGGACTAGTGGCCCTTCACAGGCCCAACTATTTGAGATAATTGCAGCTCAGCAGCTGCTTATTTCGCAACAGGACTTGGGCCGGACCAATTTTTCTCAGCCCACTGCTCAATATCAATTCCGGCCTCAGACTCCTTTGGCCCAACAGATTGCTCCTCCAGGTTTTAGGACCGTTCCTGCTTTCAGTCCACAGGCAAATTGGGCCGGACCCATGACTTCGCCAGCAACAGCAGCGGCTTTTGGGCCTGTTCACGCTAACCAGTCCATGTTTAGGCCTGCTCTTCATCCAGCCCAGGTTTATGTTCCAACTGCTGCTACAGGCCCGCTTCATTCTCAGGCCCAATTTTTTGCTGGACCACATCAGCCCATCATCAGCTCAGGTCAGCCTACTGCCATCCCGCAGGCTTTCAGTACGGATACTTTTCAGGACTTTGGAAACGCCGGTTGGCACATAGACACAGGTGCTTCCGCTCATCTTTCCTCTAGCATTAATTGTTTAAATACTATTTTTAATTATTGCATGTACCCCTCGGTCGCTGTTGGTGATGGTAATTCAATTCCTGTCACCAACACAGGCCATAGCGTGTTGCCTAACGTACATCGGCCTTTATACCTCACCAATGTACTTATTACTCCTAACATAGTTAAAAACCTTATTTCTGTATGCCGCTTTGCCCGAGATAATAAAGTTTCCGTTTGTTTTGATGAATTTGGTTTTTCTGTGAAGGATTACCTGACCAACCGCCAGCTACTCCGATGTGACAGCACCGGAGATCTCTACCCATTCATTAGCCAGCCTTCACCACAACAGCAAGCCTTACTTACCACCTCCACAACTTGGCATCAACGGCTCGGTCACCCTAGCGTTGAAGCTTTTCGTCATCTTATGTCTAATAATTATATTGCTTGTAATAAAACGAAGCCTCCCGATTTTTGTCATGCATGCCAACTTGGAAAACACGTGAGGCTTCCATTTCATAGTTCTACTTCTACAGTTGATTCGGTTTTTGATATTATACATTCGGATTTATGGACCTCACCAGTTTTAAGTTTAAGTGGTTTTAAGTATTATGTTTTGTTCTTAGATCATTATTCGCATTACTTATGGGTATATCCGTTACGACACAAATCAGAAGTGTTTAACGTATTTATCCAATTTCGTGCATATGTTAAAACACAATTTAATACCGAAATTAAAGCCTTTCAATGTGATCAAGGGGGAGAGTTTGACAACACCGCATTTCGTGACCTTTTTAACACAAATGGAATCCATTTACGCCTTTCATGCACTCAAACATCACAACAAAATGGAAAATCAGAAAGAATGATTCGTACGATTAACAACTTAATACGCACCCTTCTCGTACAAGCCAAACTACCACCTACCTATTGGGCCGAGGCACTACATATGTCCGCTTACCTACTAAACCTTTTACCATCCTCTGCCATCTCATACGACATTCCGCACACTCGCCTATACAAACAACCTTTCACCTATTTCACCCTCCGTGTATTCGCTTGCCTTTGTTATCCACACCTTAACACCACAAATAAACTTGCACCCCGATCTACTCCATGCATTTTCCTCGGTTATCCATCTAACCATCGTGGCTATCGCTGTCTCGATCTTCAAACCCACAAAATAATTCTCTCTCGCCATGTCACCTTTCACGAGAATATTTTCCCTTACGGATCCGACATACCTACTTCCACTACCGCTAACCCTACCGATCACTATGATTTCCTTAATCCTCCTCCCAATCCTCTCTCCCGATCCGTTTCCGAGCATTCTGTCCACCACCTCTCCACCTCCGTCACCCAACCCTCCCGGTTCTCCTACGTCCCCACACACACCACCAGCACCGTCACCCAACCCTACCGGTTCCCCTACGTCACCACAATCACCACCGCCTACACCTCCTTCTCCAGCACCACCAATCCCGCCACCTCCACCCACGAACACGACTTCCACTCACCCCATGATCACACGTCACCGTGTTGGTACTCACAAACCTGTCCAATGACTTAATCTCCATGTCTCTACCATTTCACCCGTCCCCACTACCTACCCACAAGCCTTCCGTGACTCTAATTGACAACACGCTATGACTGAAGAGTATAATGCTTTAATTAAAAATAATACTTGGACACTTGTGCCTCGCCCTTCGGACACGAACATAGTTCGCTCCATGTGGCTATTTAAGCACAAGTTTAATGCAGACGGATCACTCAGCAGGTATAAGGCTCGTCTTGTAGCCAACGGTCATAGTCAGCAGGTTGGCATTGATTGTGACGAGACTTTTAGTCCGGTTGTTAAACCGGCTACCATTCGGACGGTCCTCAGTTTAGCTGTTTCTCGACATTGGCCAGTTCATCAGCTTGATGTCAGGAATGCTTTTCTTCACGGTAATCTTACTGAGACTGTATATATGCATCAGCCACCGGGCTTTCGTGACGCCTCACGACCCGATCATGTTTGTCTCCTGCAGAAATCTCTTTATGGATTAAAGCAGGCACCACGTGCTTGGTACCAGCGTTTTGCTGGATATGCTCAGAGTGTTGGTTTTTAGCAAAGCCAATGTGACACCTCGTTATTTATATATCGACAGGGATCTGACACCGCCTATCTCCTACTTTATGTTGATGATTTTATCTTGACCGCTTCATCTGCGGCCTTTTTACAGCAGGTTATTGCTTCACTACACCGTGAGTTCTCTATGACTGACCTGGGTCCTCTTAACTACTTTTTGGGTGTTTCGGTTACACGTAATTCTTCGGGGATGTTCCTCTCTCAGAAGAAATATGCGTCTGAGATTATTGAGCGTGCTGGTTTAACAGGTTGTCATCCATGCCGTACGCCAGTTGAGACTAGTTCCAAACTGGGCACCGCAGGACCTTCGGTTCCTGATCCTACATTTTATAGGAGTCTTGCTGGGGCTATACAGTACCTCACCTTTACTCGACCAGACATTTGTTATGCAGTTCAACAGATATGTCTCTTCATGCATGATCCTCGTGAACAGCATATGTCCGCTCTTAAGCGGATTTTACGTTATCTTCAGGGCACTTTGGATCACGGTCTTCAGCTTTATGCTTCGTCTCCTACATCTCTTACTGCTTACTCAGATGCAGACTGGGCTGGCTGCCCTAGCACCCGTCGGTCCACTTCTGGGTATTGTGTTTTCTTGGGTAGCAATCTTCTTTCCTGGTCCTCTAAGCGCCAGATGACACCGTCTCGCTCCAGCGCAGAAGCTGAGTATCGTGGGGTCGCTAATGCCGTCGCAGAAACATGTTGGCTACGCAACCTTCTCCGCGAACTTCATTGTTCGTTATTCTCTGCTACTCTTGTGTATTGTGACAATGTCAGTGCTGTCTACATGTCAGGGAACCCGGTTCAGCATCAGCGAACGAAGCACATTGAGATTGATATACATTTTGTGCGTGACCTCGTGACTAAGGGTCATGTGCGTGTTCTTCATGTTCCTTCTCGTTATCAGTATGCCGACATCTTCACCAAAGGGCTTCTGTCTATTTTGTTTGATGAGTTCCGATCCAGTTTGAGCGTCCGATCCGCTCCCGCTCCAACTGCGGGGGGCTGTTAGCCGATATTTCTATAGTCCATCTTTATTATCATTTGTGTAAGCCCAATGTTATAAGGGCAAGCCCGTTAGGGTTATGTGTATTTTGGTCTATATATATGCTTGTGTTGTAAATGCTTGATGATCAATAAAAATCACAATTACGTTCCAATTATATTAGTTAACAGTTTTTTGACTAAGTTAATATTATATTTTTGTAAAATATATATATATATATATATATATATATATATATATATATATATATATATATATATATATACGTATATTTTCCAATCCAATTATAATGGTTCGTGAATCGTCAGGGTTTGGTCAAGGTTAAATGAATGTATGAATACAGTTTACACTTCTTGAGATTCAACTTAACAAACTTTGCTTATCGTGTCGGAATAATATAAAGATAAAGTTTAAATTTGGTCAGAAATTTCCGGGTTGTCACAAAAACGACTTGAATATTCAAACGGAGATGAACTCGAATCAATTAGCGATGAATCTAATTATTGTTTATACTCTCTGATGATTTGCAAGGTTTATGAATTGGATAAGGATCAGGATTCTGTAATTGATTTGTGTTAAGATTCATAAATCATGAATTTGAAAATTGTGAAGCATATGATGATGAAGATGAACACGCTACTGGGAGAGAGAATGGGGACGATATGGTGTGGGTGGGGTATTTAAGGGGTTAGGTGGTGAAAAAAAGACAGAAATACCCCCACGTGCTAAGCACATGATGTAGGTTAACGGGACTTTTGAATGGCAAGTACACAGAAGGATGACGGGAGTGATTTCCAGATAGTTTAGTGACGACGTGAGTTCAAAAAAAGTTCCAAGGACGATGCATGTGATTTGGGTACAAGTTCAAGGACGACGGGAGTAATAATGTCCTAAAAAAATTAATGGAATCGGTGGTTACTCTTATTTACATCCACTTTATCTAAAAAAACAAAAAACAAAAAAAATTAAGTACTTTGATACATGTCAACTTTTACGTAAATAAAGAGTTGACTTAGTGATATCAAGAAAATTCAACAACCTACTTTAATTTTCACAAAAAATTGATGATAATTTTTTTAAAAGAAAGTAGAGTAAATGAAAGGGTTATGTTTGTTCAACTTTACTTATATTATTAATTACTCCTTATTATTTATTATGGAGTATAATACTTCATCTGTCAAATTTAATTGTTTTACAACAAAAAACACAGTTTAAAAAATATAATAAAAATACTGTCTTTTTTGTTACATTTCAGTTTTACCCTTATTTTTTCTCTCATTTATCTTATCCACATATATTAAGAACATGATAGAACTTAATTTTCTTATTTTTTTTCTATCTATGGTCATGGACAATTAATTTAAGACATTTCAAAATGAAATACTAAATAATAAATTAGGGACGGAGAAAGTAATAAATAATACTCCTGAATAAACATCTACGGAGTATTTATTCTGAATGTATATTGTCTATTCAAGGTATCTGTGTGAAATTAAATTTTTGTTTGTTATCTTTGTATTGGAACTTTTTTTTGTCATTTTTATTTATTTCAAAAATTTTTACTTGGTAATTTCAAAGGTCGAGCGCTTTAATGTAATGGTATAAGAGTACGTGGTAATGTCCATCAGTTTTGCTAAGTTCATTAATCGACGTTGGTGACGGGTGAGAAAGCGACACTGTGTCAGCGTCTTTGGCTGGTGTCGATTTCTCACTGTCAAGATATCTATTATGAATTCACACATTTTGACCATTTAATTTTTAAATTTTCAACTGTTTGTATTTTTTTTTCTTTTAAACAATTTTTCTCACTATATAAATGCATGATCATTTCATAATTTTTATACACATCCACCATCCCTAAAACACATTTTATATACTCTCACTTAAATTTCTCCATAGCTAGTTGCATCGTTACTTTCGACGTTCATAAAGGTGGATTTTTTACTAAATATATGAAGGAATGGTTCGAAATTCACGTTGAAAATATTTTTGTTACAAGCTTTAACTTATAGCGTTTATTCAATTATTTAAGACCAAACATTGATTACGAGACATCCGAATTTACATATTGGGATGGAGACTCGAAGGAATTCGTGTTTCTTAAGCACAATGATATATGATCTAAAATACTTGGAAAATCAATAATACGCTCGGAACGAGTTATATTCTAAGAATATATTTCCCGACCTTCCTTGCGAGAGTAGTGAGGACGGATACATGAGTGATGAGTGATGACACGATTAGAAAAATTCCTTAATTTAAGAACTGGTTTATATCTATTTACCCGTAGTTTTAAGTTATGTAATCGTATTTTATGACTAATTTATGTAATCCCATTTTGTAATGTTATTTTTATTATTAATGTTTTATTTATATTTATTATAATTTTATTCTTTAGAAAAATAATTAAATAAACATAAAATAAATTAAAAATATAATTGTCTAATTGGGCTATCAAAGGCGATGAAAACTCTAAATACTTCCACAACTTTATTAAAAGACGGGCGAATAAAAATAATATTCACGGTATCTCAATTAATGGCACATGGACTGAAGATCCAAACATAATAAAACAAGAAACGCTCCTATACTTTAAATCAATTTTTAAAGCCAACAACCTTGAAAACCGTTGTCCATTTGATAATGCATCTCACATTGAATATATCTCACCTCAAGACAACCTCATCCTTGAATCAAATTTTAATGAAAAAGAAATATGAAATGCTCTTAACGACTGTGAAAATTTAAAAGCACCGGGTCTCGATGACTTCAACATGAAATTCTTCAAAAAATATTGAGATCTAATCATAACTGAACTCATAAACGCACTTGATTGGTTTTGGACCAACTCCGAAATATCTAAAGGATGTAATGCCTCCTCTTTCACTCTAATTCCTAAAAGTCTAACCCAATTAGACTGAACGAATATCGACCAATCTGTCTCATTGGTAGTTATTATAAGATCCTAACCAAAATTCTATCAAACCGGCTCGCAAAAGTAATCCATAAAGTCATTGGTTGTGAACAAACCGCATTCCTTAAAGGAATGAACATTCTTTATAGCGTGCTTATTGCCCACGAAATAATTGATGAACTCAAACGTAAAAAACGCAAAGGACTCGTATTTAAAGTCAACTTCGAAAAGGCATTTGATTGTATTGAATGAGACTTTTTATTTGACACCGTGCATCACATGGGTTTTGGATCCAAATGGATTAGTTTCATTCGAGCATGCCTCTCGTCGTCAACTATATCCGTCCTCATCAATGGCTCTCCCACAAAGGAATTTAATCCTGAAAGAGGTTTCCGCCAGGGAGACCCAATCTCACCTTTCCGCCAGGGATGTAATGTCTCCGATTGGAAAGCTAAATCCATTTTCTTTGGCAGTCGTTTAACACTCATTAAATCTATCCTAAGTAGTATTCTTCTCTACTACTTTTCCCGATTTCACGCACCATCCACCGTCCTTAAGTCACTCGAATCTAAAAGACACAATTTTTTGGGCGGGTCCATAACGGAATATATAATAAATTGGATTAAATGGGATCAAATACTTCTTCCTAACGACAAAGGTGGTTAAACACGGGCTCTCTTTTTAGTAAAAATATATCACTACTATGCAAATGGTGGAGTTTCAAAAATGAAAAAAATACTCTATGGGTTAAAATTATCACAAGTATTTATGGGACGGGGGCCGAGCTAGATACTAACATTTCTTGCAGGAACATCACAGGACGAACAGTTTGGAAAGAGATTATAAAAGCAGGTATAATTGCGGAAGATACAGGAGCTTCGTTTTCTACATCCATATCCAAACAACTTGAAAATGGTGAATCTATAAAATTTTGGAATGACATTTGGTGTGGCTCTGAGCGTTTTTGCACTTTATTTCATTGACTATACATGCTTGATTCTAATAAAGATGCATATGTCACGGATCGAATCTCACATAACGGCTCATCAACTTGCGGCATTTGGTCTTGGATTAGACCTCCTAGCGAAAGGGCCCTAAACGAACTTATTAAAATCAACAATATTGTAGCTTCCATCAAATTGACCGAGAAACCCGATGCTTGAAAATATATTCACGATCTATTCGGAATTTACACTACTAAATCTTTAGCTCATATAATCAACAGTCTAAAACTCGATAATCAAGCATCAAATATTTCGGTCACACGGAACAAATACATCCCACAAAAGGTTAACATATTCGCTTGGAGAGTTGTCCAAAATAAAATACCGGTAAGAGTTGAATTAGACAAAATGGGCATCGATCTTGACACCATTCTTTGTGCACTTTGCAACACGGACACAGAAACATCCGATCACGCCATGGTACTTTGTCCAAAAGCATCACAAATTTGGTCACTTACACTTAATTTGTGGAACCAACCTAACTGCATGATTTCTAATATTGAAGATGCCATAATCAACCAACAATCTTTTATTTGTAACAACATTGACACATCTTTGTGGAAAAAAACCAAATGGACCGTGTGCTACACCCTTTGGAAACATAGAAATCTAAAAGTCTTCTAAAAAAAAAGAACGGAATCCCGCAACAATACTATACGAAATTCGATCCCAAAGTTATAGTTGGATTTCCAAACGTTCAAGAAAAAATAAGCAAATCGGATGGCACCAATGGTTAATCAATCCATCATCTTATGTTGCGAATCCTCATCATCGTGTGGGTGTTGGTTAAGTTTTCAAAACTAGTTATAGGATGCCCAATAGTTCCCATTTATTTCTTATGAGGGCCGATTAAATAGGGCGTATGTTGGGTAACTTTGTTGTCGCTTGATCGTCACTGTTATCCTCTTTCCCCCGGCTTGAATTTTCAAGTTTGATTCCCCCTCATTTCAAATGAATAGAGCTATTCGGCTATCTTCTTAAATAATAGTATCCTCCTATGTACTTCGATTATACAATGTATAGATCATATAGGTCCATGTAACTACACAATCAATTATTAATAATAATATTTTCTTGCTTTACGGCGAAAAAAAATTATATTAAGAAACTTCATAAAAAATAAGCTAAACAAATACAATACAATACGAAAGGCTAAAAGCCCCAATTAAAATGACATAGCAAAAATTGAAACACAAGCCACACCAACATTTTACTAATGCAACATTGTTGATAATTTTTCCTTGTGATTGATATAACTCCAGCAGAGAATTATTTCATTACTCATAAATAAATAATTAATAATGTGTGTCACTCCATCAATTCATTAATGTGTGTCACTCCATCATAAACACTCATACACATGATAGTAAAAATGGTATTCATGCAAAAAATAAAATAAAAAAAAATTCAAATAATAACCAATAATATAAATATAAATATAAATATAAATATAAATATAAATAATAAATTATACAATAAATACACATAAAACCCACCTTCCCTGATAACCCCCACAACTATTATCTCCCCTACTTTCTCTCTGCCACCACCATACACCATCTACCAAAATGTCTACTGAAAACGATCCATGGATCAAATCCGCTATAAACGACACCGCTTTAGTCGCAAACATTCTTTTCCAACTCCGTCAATCTAACCCACCGCCGTCACACCTCAAACGTTGGTCAATCCGTCAACGCCGTTCAAAACCTGTCCCACCATCAACTTCCACGTCCAAAAAGCAACCAACACCTACAGCTAGTCCCACCACTCCGTTATCTTATTCAACTTCCGTTAGCGGTGAAGAGTCTTCCCGGTTAATTCTTGACGGCGCCGTTATCTCGAGATCTAAGGTTTGTTGTTTTGTTAGTCAGTTGGTGTTGTAAGGGTGGCGTGTGGTCTTTTTTTAATTATGACCGTATTACCCTTTAGGATTTATCAAACCGGTTTTTCTGTTTCTTGAAATTATCATTTTTACCCTTGTCCCAAAACTAATACAGGAAGGTTAATTTTTTTTAAAGATATAAAAAATCTATTTTGATTTTATGTTATTATTAAGAAATTATTATGTCACTTACCAAATGATAGTTTACCTATATGTTTGTATTTCTATATTCCTTCATGTGTTATTGTTATTATAAGAACTACCATAATTTCTATAATACAAGACAATTTTAAACGAAGAAATTATCAAATTTTTGCTTTACTTGTATGAGTATGTTTAGTAAATTATTTTTTCTAAATATTGCAAGTTAAACTTGCTTTAATAATAGAAACAGCTAAAATGGAGTAATTTGCTAACCTACCTTACTTAATTAAATTATCATTGCAGTATTTAATCTGGGTGATACTTCTTCATGTACTCCGTAATTTTATTGGTTTTGGTGTGGTGGTAATACAGTATATGTGAAATAAGTCTTGATATGAAACTGGATCTCACTAACGTGTATTTCGTCGATATTGACCGAATTACCCCTATGAGATACTTTATGGATTACTTTTTTTTTACAATATTTATAGACCCATGAGTAGTTAATTGATTAATAATTAATATTAAAATAATTGAAGGTGATGACTTCCATTCGACACATTGAGTCAGAAAACCAAACCACTTTCCACGTTTTTATATTTACTTTCTTTTTACTAAATATACCCTTCTTTGTCAAAGGACATTTTGGTCAATTCAAAAGTGATTGGTAGTTCATAAACTCATGACTCGTGTCCACTATTTGTCAAAGTCAATACACATCTACATTTGGTTGAAAATGATATATGGCCTTATACCACTTTCCTAAAGTACACCATTTCATTTTTATAATTTTAATCTTAATTTTAGTTGATTATACACTTCACTTTTTAGTTAGTTAAAGAATCATTATTATTATAATTAGTATTAGTACTATATTTTATCTATTATTTTGGTGATGATACAACAAAGGAGTTTTAAGTGGATAATAATTAGAGTAGTAAAATAAAATAGGGTGAGGGTATTTTGGTCATTTAAGTTGAGTATATGCAAATGCAAGTTCTTTGTTGGCGTGTTTTCGTGGCAAGTTGAGGGGTCTTCGTGTGTGTTTGTGTTTGGTACAAGTAGTTGTGCACTTTATTGGGTGTGTTTTATGTGAATGTGTAGGATAAAGAGTTGTAATCCAGTGTGTCGCGGTGTTGGGAATGGTGTGCAACCGTATCTGCTAGTCCTTTTTATTATTCAGTCAAAAAGAATTCCATGTGATTTGAGTTTATATTTAAATTTTAGTAAATATTTAATTGAAAACTATCAAGGTTGACAAAGTCAAAAGTATATTTAGGATGTTGTATTTTAAGGGTTAGGATTGTGTTTTTATTTATTTATTGAGTTCTAAGCCGAGTTTAACGCATTTTAAACAGTTTTAAATTTATGTAATCGTCACCATAAAATTAATAAGTATAAGTAACTGTATATAAAACGGCACTAAGATCATGGCTGGTAAAATCATTAATTTACTAGTAATTAATAAGGTTTTTCTTTGGCGAAAAAGCATAATTAATTGAATTAAACGGATCCAAAGATTTAATTAGTACGGTGGCCGATAGAATTTCTGGTCATATAAATGGTTCATGCATGACCAAATTTTTCTTTCTTAGAACAAAGAATATTATTCCATTGAAAATGTCCTAGTGTGACTCATAATTGATACACATGTAATGCTTTGAAATTGACAATTTAGTGACTTTTACCAAATTAAAGTCTCTACATTTTTCTTCTCCTTTTAATTTGTGTCAAGAAAATGTCAAATGTGTATATATAAATTAATGATACTCTTCTTATATCCTAAAATAAATAGTTGAAAGTAAAATATAGGTTAATCAGGGGGGATCTGATAATATTTAATACGTACATAGTAGTTATTTTGGTTTTTTACAAGTGAACAATAGAATGGTAAATACTTTTGCTGCAACGGAGAGTGTAAACAATTCTATTACTTTTTCTATATTTTCATCGTATATATATATCTATCTATATCTATATATTCATTTATAAGCCCTTTAATTAGGTTGTATAATTTGTAGTTTGTTATTTGTCTTCAAAAGATTCTAGTTTCTAAACTTAGGAGTAAGACAACTTTGAGTTTCAGTATTCTTTATCTCCTAAAGATTGGATAAACGAATGATATCTACTAATATCCACATATATATATTTGTTGCGTAATTCCAATATATTTATTTATTTTTTTATTATTAAGATAGACTCATTTGTTGGAGTGGGATGGATTCTTTGACTTTGATAATAAGTTAGACGTTGGTTTCTAGGTGTACAAGACCAAAATATATATAGCATTTCAAATGAGACAACCATTTGCATATTGTAGCATATCCGTATCATATTCTATGTAATCGACGAAATCAAAGTGTAACAAATTTTATTTTTATTTTGTGACTTTATTCGTATTGTATTGAACTATTGATAGATATATCGTTGTGGTCCCTCGATGAGAAATAAGCAAGTTATGGTTTCTAAAATTTTCACGTTGGCTAGTTTCGTAGCTATCTATCGTTCGTCTAAAATGTGCTAAATGTTACCATGAATCATCTATGTCCGTTTTAATCAATGATAACCATCAGCTTTTCGATGTTTTCAGGTTATCGGACAAAATGAAACACCTCCCACAAAAAGGCCAAGAAAGAAGAAGGTAATATAAGTCCAAGAGTCTCTCGTTTTTCTAAAATCAATTGATAGCAGAGAGAGTTCCCCTTAGACTTATATGCATACATTTGTTTTGCAACATGATCGATGTGGGACTTTGGTTTACACTCTTACGGTCTTACATATAAAATATTATATAGTGCATAGATACTTGTAGTTCTTTTACTATTATTTTATTTATATTATATATTATTTTTCTTGTAGACATTGGCTGAACTTAAAGAAGACGAGACGACATTATTAAAGGAAAGAAAGCAACTGAAACGAGTACGTAATCTTTTTTACTCGTATGGTTTATGCGTCTGTTGTGTTTGCACTTTCCACAAGCTATGAATATAAACAACAACAACAATACCCAATTTCACGCATGTGAGGATAACTATGAACATATTCAATTATTAATTTGTGATGGCAAGATCAATAAAATTGTATTCCTATAAAAAAGTGTTCTGGTAATACATATCCATATTGAGAATTTTGTATTTACCAGTTTTATACTGATTTCTAGTTTCTTTTTTGATGCAGCAAATAGCAACTCTACAAGCTACATGTCAAAACAAGAGACTTGAGAATGAAAGCCTAAAGAAGATGAAGGTAAAGCAACCACCTTTTTAAATAGACACATGACATAACTATTTAAGTGTACGTGAAGCTTACCAGAGTTTCATTATGCAGTTGTTAAATAAACTTCAACACAAATAGTCCCATTCTCAAATTTGAGTTGCAATTGTTAACTTTAGTAAAACTCTGATTATGGTGGACACCAAAAAATTTCATTTCACAAATAGATTCATAGGTTCAAACATATATTTACTACTGTAAATCATTAGAATTTGTTTATGTGTTTTCAGAACGATCTGCAATCACAACAACATGGATCAACGGTTTCTGAGGTACACAAGCGTATGGAAGAAAAGAAGGATAACGGTTTTGTGCTCCCTGATCTAAATGTTGCAGTTGGTGAAGATTATTAATCAAAGTAGGCATAGAATAACCACGGAGTATATTGTCAACAATAGAAAAAACATGTGTTCTAACGTTGATGAAGTAGCAAGGCCAAGTGTAAGTAGCGAAAAGACTTATAGCATTCATATGTTTAAGTTCCTTTATTATTTGATTAAAGATATAACAAAGGACGATGATAGTGTAGTAATCTTTATAACCATTTTAGAGTCAGTCATATATTCTTTACTTATGTAGTATGTATAAACTTTCACGATCTTATATTCCAAGCAAATGTTACTTGTTATGTTTAACAGGAGGTGTTTACATGTTGCTTATAACCACTAATGACAACACTTTTCTACCTTTTTGTTTCCATTTACGCCAATGCTGTCATTACTTATTTATTTGCTACCGTATTTGACAAATCATATTGAAAAAACCCGATTTGTTTACACTTAAATTATTATTTGGAACAGGGGGCAGCCTTATTAGTAACCTGTATTATCATTTTTTATTTAATTTGTGAATGTGTTCTGATTGTGTGTTTATCTTCAACCTAAAACAGGTACGTTATATTTAGATAGACAATGCAGTTAAACACACCAAGCACCAGTGGTCTAGTGGTAGAATAGTACCCTGCCACGGTACAGACCCGGGTTCGATTCCCGGCTGGTGCAAACTTTTTTTTAAATATAGCTTTGTCATTTACGTAGGGACTTTTACATCTTGAATAAAAAAAAAAAAAAAACTTGTAGAAAAGTTTCATTTTTTTTCTCTTTTCCGGAAATACATAAATTTATATAAATAAATCAAATGATAAGTTGGGATACAAATTGCGGATTTGTTGTACAAGACCTCCTTTCAACAAAACAAACAAACATTGACTCACCATTCAAACCGTCTACGTACATGAATCAAACGTACTATACAAAGCAACAAAACCAACTATCACAATATACAAACATGAAGTTGCAACCATGAACCACCATCGAGCACCAAAGCAAAAGCTCTCGAGCTTAAACCTAGCTTTCACAAAACCAATTCATCAGCCAACACCATAAATTCCAAGAACACCTAACCGAGAAAGTTCCATTAATTTTTGGTTTCTAAAATAACTAAAAACATAAATCAATGTACATAACTTACAAAACATACCTATTATATTTTTATATAATACATTCAAACTCCTTATATAATTCATTCTTTTTTTTTGTAAGCGAGAAAACCCTACTATGAATGAGCACATTGGCTCTCTATAGAAGGTAAAACCTCAAGTAATCAAACCCCCGAGCACGAAATATCAAAACACTTTTTCTCAATGGGACCATAAGTGTTAACGAAAGTTTTATTATCTTTTTTGTTTTTGCATTAATACCCTCACAAATGGAAACTTTGTAAATTCGAATTGCAAATGACCTCTACAATTTTTTGCATGACCCAATTTATGATGGCATAAGTCATCGTAGAGGTTCACACGTTAGTTCATTACACCACTATAAAGTAGATGTATTCTATTCGGTCATTGATATGCAACTTCGAGAACTAAACAATCATTTTAATGAGGTGAACTCAACATTGCTTATTTCTATGGCTTATTTGAACCCAAGTAAGTTTTAAAGCATTTCAAGCGGAAGATCTTATGAAAATGGTTGATTTCTATCGTTCCGAGTTCCCAAAACATGAGGTTGGATTTTTAGAGGACAACTTATGAATTACATCAATGATGTACGTGGTGATGAAAGGTTTAGTCATTTGAAAGGAATTGGGCACCTTGCAAAGATGATGGTTGAAACAAACAAAGAGTATAATATATCCAAAGGTGTATCTTCTTTTGAAACTTGCGTTAATTTTGTCCGTTGCAACATCCATAGTGGAGCATGCTTTTTCAGCAATGAAGTTAATAAAGAACGCTTTACGAAATAAATTGGGAGAGTAATTTATGAATGAATGTCTACTTTCATATAATGAGAAAGAAGTTTTAGATGATGTTAGCAATGATGCAATTATGGCTAAATTTTATCGTATGAAACCTTGTCGACAAATGTAAAAGCTTACCTTTAGGATTCGATGGATTGAGTATATGATATTTTAAGCCGTCTCTGGGCAAAGGCATGGTGGGCAATCGCCTAGGGTCCAAATATTTTGAAGAGCCCAAAATTTTGAATATGTATATACTTTTCTCAAAATTTTCAATTAAATTCAATAAAAATTATCATTCAAAGTTATAATAGTGTAACTTTAAATATTTAAATACATTGTAAGTAATAAATAAAAAAGTTAAATATTAAAACATTTATACGAGTTAAAAAATTTGACGAGTATGAGGGCTCATTTTTATTTTCGCCCAAGGCCATCAAATTGTTGAGACGGCCCTAATATTTTTGTATAGGGGGTAATATTTATAGAAATATCAATCCCCTTTTTATAAGTGATATAGTAAAAATATGAAAACCCTATCTTTTACGAGTATTATCTAATTTTATGTTTGTGTTTTGGGTGCAACCTGACCTGACGCGATTTGACCCGAAACATTAGTTTGTGCAAGAAAATTATCGAATAAATTTTTGGAACCCCATTGAGTTTTGATCCTAGAATCATCACCGCATGATAATGTTCGTGGGGTGTTAATTGGATCACATGGTTTACAAAATAAGTCTCATATTGTTTGAGATGTGCTCAAAGGGTATGTGTTTCCAAGTGAAATGAAGATGTGTTGTACTCGATGCATAAAGATGCTGATGAGAAGGGGGAATGTAAAAATGAAAAGAGACAGTTATTGCTCAGAGTGAATGGAGATGCCACACTTAATAACACCCTCTTGTAGATTCGGGTATGTTTATCTTGAGAGGTGCAAAATAGTCTGAGTTGGATATGTTGGGTACCTGGTAAAATGGGTTTGGGTAAAAAAAGTGTTTTTTCTTTGTTAAATCTTATCAATAATGTTAATTAAATTCTTCCAATTATTTGACTCGAAGGGCATTTTTGACTTTTGTCTTGGGCTCTCCTAAGAAGTAAAAACTAAAGCTTGTTGCCTGTTGAAACATATGCAAGAATACATTAGAAAAATATATATATAACGGAATTCGTTTGTGCAATATTTTCTCAACCTTTTTTCGTCTACATGATCAAATTCCTACTGCATGAATGACTATAGAAACATCTATCACCAGAGACATAAACCACCTTCGCAATCATGTGTCACGCATGCACGCGCTTTTGTGCAGAAACCCGAACAAGTATTACAGGGATCCGAACCTTAAAACATCCCGAAGGGCAGGCGGGTCGGACCTGGATCCTGAATATGGGTCATTAAAACCTCCCTTGGGGCAATCCGGCTTGAAGGAAATTAATCCCACAGATATTTATAAGGGGAGGGACTTGAACTTGAGACCTCCCCACCCCTCCTAATACATAAGTGTACATGGGTTAACCACTAGACCACTAAGGTGGGTTCGTTGTAGTGATAATCTAATTTCTGAATAATCAAATGGGTCAAAAGTATGTATGTAGCAAAAATTTTATTGTACACACTTTTAACCCATTTTGGTTGACTTTTGACCCATTTGACTATTTAATTTTTAGCTTTCTGAATTTTACGCATTAGAAGTTAAACGAGGTGGATGGGGTCCGGGCGTCGAGGCCGAACAATAATAATAAACGTACACTGTAGCGACCCGACAAAATCGTCATTTGACGGCGTCGTCTACTTAGGTCCCGTTACGTGGTCATAAGTCTTTAAAACAACGTTTGACCAAAAGATATGTCGCATTCATTTCAAATGTAAAGATTGTTCAAGTTTACAAGAATAGTTCCACCACAAGTTACGATACAAAGTTTTAAGTACAAATGAAACTTATGCGACACAATTTAAAAGTATCCAAAAGACGCTCCATGTATGCATATATACTCGACATCCAATGCAAGTATCAAAATAATGAGCGGAAGCATGTATCATGTATCGTTCAAGGACCTGAGAAAAACATAGAAATCTGTCAACGAAAACGTTGGTGAAATCATAGGTTTAAGTAAGTAAGTACACGTGAACCACAAGATTTGCATCAATGAAATAATAGTAATACATTCCAAAAGTTTGTTTCACGAGCACCCAATTATCAATGCTTAACATTCCTTCCATTGAACCCCATCACTTAGTGCTAGAACATACACTGTTTCTCGAAAATATATTTCATTCGTAAACGGTAGCGAACCGTTTGAATGAGGGTTTGTCAAACCCATATGGATCCATACAACATAAGTTCTCGCTTACACCCGGCAAGTGTAACTAATGATAATCGAATTGAGGATTTTGTTCTAAACTCGTATGTAGAATGTTTGTTTTCCTGTACTTGTGTTCACTTAGTAAAAGAAATGTTTATGTTTTCTCATCCCAAATGTAAGTTCAAAAAGAGTAAAAGTGGGACTATGATCTCACCTTGAGTGCACGTACGAAAAGTACTTCACAAAATAACGTGTGTGAAGGATAGTGCTAGTCTTGACCTAAACAAATAGGTCGTATCAATAACGGTAAACACGATAGGTCAAAGATGTTCAATTAGTCCTATGGCTCGTTACGACTCGATTATTTAGCATGTGAAATCAAATTGTCAAGTTTCATGCAAGATACAAGTATATAAACAAGTTAGGAAGGTTGCATAATCATTTGGTTAAGTTTGACAAAAAGTCAAACCTTGGTCGGTCAAAGTCAACGAAAAAGTCAACACGTTCGGGTCGTGTCCCGAACTATTTTTCTGAGGTTTTTAATCATGTATGAGCATGTTAGGACAAGTTACATGTGAATCGGAGGTGCGTAGCATAGCAAACATTATTCAAAAATTGACCAAGTTGGACAGACCAAAATGGCGCGCCGCGCGGGTATATGGCGCGCCGCGCCATTACCTGTGCAGAGAATTCTGGCAGTTTTTAAGTTTTATGCACGAACCTAACTTCAAACAATCACCATTTATGATCCGCAAACAATCAAGACAAGTATCTTATACCGTTGGGAAGGTAATTTGACGAGGAAAACAACTAAACACATTTCATCAATCAATCTACCTATTACAACAACCAAAACCGCATCTAATGCTTAACATTAACCGCATACAAGTTCATAAATGCAATTCAATGATTCGGGCAACCAATTTACATGAATGATATGCCGTTTCGAAGGTAATCAAGCATACAATCCAACTAAACACTTACCAATAATAATCCATGGCATTCAATGCATCAAAAGTCCATTTCAAGTTCATCAAACCCTAACCCAAATTCACCAAAATCAATAATCAAGTTCATGAAGTTTTCTAAGGCAACCTACACATCAAATTGAAGCTAGTGATGCTAGTAACACAATTAAAACATCAAATTTTAACATCTAACAACATATGATCATCCAAAATTCAAGAACAACACACCAAAATTCAAGTTCATGCTAGTTACACTAAAACAACGAGATCGAGCATATAAATCATATATTCATGTTAGACTTGAGCCATAGACACTAATTAACACTTTTATAAGTTAAAAACATCAAGAACACAAAATCTAGTGATTTTAGAAAGTTACCCAAATGAGATGAAGTTGGTACCAAAATGAAGAGGATGAAGAGAGGATCACAAATATGTAGTTTATTTTGTTGTAAGCCTCCTAGATCGAATTTAGATGATGATTGAATGAATTTGGTAAATGGGTGTGTGTTCTTGCTAGAGAGAAAGAGGGAGAGATGGAGATGATAATGAATGGGTGAAAGGGGTTTGACCCTTTGACCTAGTCAAGGGTTTGATCCCTTGTCAAGTTTAGTCCCTCAACTTTCGTTCGGGTGCGGGAATTACCTAAACGAGATAATTTAAAACGCGTATCAACGGGAGATGTTATAAACATATAACGGACTTTATATTAGTATAACGGAAAAGTAAATGGAAAAAGGCGGGATGTTACATTACCTACTCCTTAAAAGAAATTTCGTCCCGAAATTTAAGTAGGCGTAGTAGTCGTTGTTTCTTCCTCGAGATCTTGCGTTTCCGAATTCACGAATAGATGAGGATACTTCCTTTGCATTTGATCTTGTCTTTCCCAAGTAAACTCGGGTCCTCTTTTGGCATTCCAACGAACCTTGACAATCGGGATTCGGCTTTGTTTCAATGTCTTGACGGAGGTGTCCACAATTTCAACCGGTTCCTCCACAAAATGAAGTTTGTCATCAATAGTAAGTTCTTCGAGAGGGATGACGATATCGGGTTCGGCAAGACACTTTTTCAAGTTAGATACATGGAAGGTAGGATGAACGGAGTTCAATTGAGGCGGAAGATCTAAACGATAAGCAACGGTTCAAATACGCTCCAAGATTTCGAAAGGACCAATATACCGCGGATTTAGCTTCCCGCGTTTCCCAAAACGGATTACACCCTTCCAAGGTGCGACTTTTAACATTACTCGGTCACCGACTTGAAATTCAAGATCGTTGCGTCGTTTGTCGGTATAGCTCTTTTGACGACTTCGGGCCGTCCTAAGCCTATCTCGGATTTGAACGATTTTCTCGGTGGTTTCGTGAATGAGTTCGGGTCCGGTGATTTGCACGTCGCCTACCTCGGCCCAACAAAGAGGTGAACGACATTTGCGGCCATATAGCGCTTCAAAAGGTGCGGCTTTAATACTCGCGTGATAACTATTGTTGTAAGAGAACTCGGCGAGAGGTAAGTGCTTGTCCCAAGCTTTTCCGAAATTAACCACGCAAGCTCGTAACATGTCCTCTAAGGTTTGAATTGTACGTTCGCTTTGTCCATCGGTTTGAGGATGATATGCGGTGCTCATGTCTAAACGCGTTCCCAACGCTTCTTGCAATGTACGCCAAAATCTAGAAACGAAACGGCCATCTCGGTCGGAGATAATCGATAAAGGTACACCGTGTCGGGCTACGATCTCCTTAATGTAAAGTTGTGCAAGTTTCTCCATTTTGTCCGTTTCTTTTATGGCAAGGAAGTGTGCGGATTTGGTGAGACAGTCAACAATAACCCAAATGGTATCATAACCGCCCGTCGTTTTTGGTAGCTTGGTGATAAAATCCATCGTTATCCTTTCCCACTTCCATTGCGGGATCTCGGGTTGTTGAAGTAGTCCGGACGGTCTTTGGTGTTCGGCTTTGGAACATGTCAAACACTTGGAAACATAAGTAGCTACGTCCCTTTTGATGTTCGGCCACCAATATAGTTGTTTAAGGTCGTGGTACATCTTATTGGCACCGGGGTGAATCGAGTATCGTGACTTATGGGCTTCATCTAAAATAAGGCTTCGTAGGTCCCCATAACTAGGCACCCAAATCCTTCCGGCGTAATATCGGAGTCCGGTCTCCCTAATTTCGAATCGAGAGACGAGAATGTTCAAGAGCTCGTGTGAAAGGTTTTCATCCTTGAGAGCCTCATCTTGGGCTACCCGAATTTGGCTATTAAGGTTTGTGTGGATGGTGATGTTTAAGGCTCGGACACGAAGAGGCACCGCTCTTTCTTTTCGACTTAAGGCATCGGCTACTACATTTGCCTTCCCGGGATGGTAACGAAGCTCGCAATCGTAATCGTTTAAGGTTTCAATCCACCTTCGTTGTCTCATGTTTAGTTGCTTTTGATCGAAAATGTGTTGAAGGCTTTTGTGATCGGTGAAGATAGTACTCTTGGTTCCATAAAGATAGTGTCTCCACATTTTAAGTGCAAAGACAACGGCTCCGAGTTCGAGATCATGTGTCGTATAGTTTCGTTCATGAATTTTGAGTTGTCGAGAAGCATAAGCAATGACTTTCGTTCATTGCATCAATACACACCCAAAACCATGTTTTGAGGCATCGCAATATACAACAAAGTCATCATTGCCTTCGGGAAGTGACAAGATAGGAGCGGTGGTTAGCTTCGTTTTCAAGATTTGGAATGCGGATTCATGTTCGGTCGCCCAAATGAATTTCTTTCCCTTGTGAGTCAATGCGGTTAGAGGACGTGCAACCAAAGAGAAATTTTCGATGAATCTACGATAGTACCCGGCGAGACCCAAGAATTGACGAATGTGAGTAGGAGTAGTAGGAGTCTCCCATTTACTAATGGCTTCGATTTTCGTGGGATCGACTTTAATACCTTGATCACTTACAACATGACCAAGAAATTGAACTTCCTTTAACCAAAATTCACACTTGGAGAATTTGGCATAGAGTTGTTCTTGTCTTAAAAGTTCAAGCACAAGTCGGAGGTGTTCCTCGTGTTCTTCTTCGCTTTTTGAATAGACTAAAATATCATCGATGAACACGATAACGAATTTGTCAAGATACGGTTTGCACACGCGGTTCATAAGATCCATGAACACCGCCGGTGCGTTAGTGAGACCAAATGGCATTACAAGAAATTCATAACTACCATAGCGAGTTCGGAAAGCGGTTTTGGAGACATCTTCCCCCTTAACCCTTAATTGATGATAACCCGAGCGGAGATCGATTTTCGAATATACACAAGACCCTTGTAGTTGATCAAAGAGGTCATCGATGCGAGGAAGAGGATATCGGTTCTTAACCGTCAATTTATTTAGTTCACGATAATCAATGCACATTCGTAGGGATCCGTCTTTCTTTTTAACAAACAAAATCGGAGCGCCCCAAGGTGAATGGCTAGGTTGGATAAAACCACGATCAAGTAGTTCTTGGATTTGACTTTGCAATTCTTGCATTTCAGATGGAGCGAGTCTATATGGTGCACGTGCTACGGGTGCGGCTCCCGGAATAAGATCGATTTGGAATTCAACCGGTCGATGAGGCGGAAGACCCGGCAATTCGTCGGGAAATACATCGGAATAGTCACTAACAATTGGCACATCATCGATGTGCTTCTCATCGGACTCGACTTTCTTAACGTGAGCAAGGATCGCAAAACAACCCTTACGGAGTAGTTTTCTAACTTTAATACACGAAACGAGGTTGAGTCCGGTGCAACTCTTATCGCCATAGACGATCAAAGGTTCACCATTCTCGATAGGAATTCGGATTGCGTTAAGATCACAAAGAATGTGAGATTTCGTTTTGACTAACCAATTCATACCGATTATTACATCAAAGCTTCCTAGTTCCATGGGTATCAAGTCAATTTCAAATTCCTTACCCAAAATGTTTATCGTACACCCCCGGTAATATGTGTCGGCACTTAATAGTTTCCCGTTAGCCACTTCAATGGTATAAGTGGTATCTAATGGAAGAGGTGGAGTGCTAAAAGAATGAGTCAAAGTCTTGGATACAAAGCATTTATCGGCACCTGAATCGAATAAGCAAGAGACATAAGAATTGTTGAGAAGAAACGTACCCGTGACTAGTTCAGTGTCATCCCGGGCTTCCTCGGTGTTTATGTTGAAAGCTCGGCCGCGCGTATTGGGGTTATCTTTCTTCTTTGGGCATGCATTTCTATAATGACCCGTTTGGCCACATTCGTAACAAGTGCCCGTCTTTGGTGCATTGGGCCACTTTCGAGCGACGGGAGTGGCACTTTTACAATCGTTGGCCTTATGACCAACTCCTTGGCACCGGTGGCAAATTAACTTACTACATTCGCCAAAGTGATGTTTGTTGCATTTGTTGCAAAGAGGTAGGTTCCCGGCATAACCTTTCTTGCCGTCGGAGGTGTAAGGCTTCTTAGCAAAGTTGTTGTTGCTTGATTGGGAGGGTTCCCACTTTCTTTTGTTGCCGCCCGATTTATCCTCGGCCTTAGGTGCCGGAACTACGATTTCGTCAACCGTTTCTATCAATTTGCGGGCCATGTTCAAAGCTTCTTGATGATTAGTGGGTTTGGATGAAATTACTCCGTGTTTGATGCTCTTTGGAAGACCATCCATGTAAAGTTCAACCCTTAAAGCTTCGGGGTTCACAAGATTTGGGCACATCAAGGCTAGTTCGGAAAATCGTTGATTATAAGCCTTGAGATCATTTCCGATCGCCTTTAAAGTTCTTAGCTCTTGTTCGAGCCTTCGGGTTTCTTCACGAGGGAAATATTCGACAATCATCTTTTCCCTCAAGTCGGCCCAAGAGAGGGCGTGAGCTTCATCGGTACCCACCGATTGTACATAAGTATTCCACCATGTAAGAGCGACACCGGCGAAGGTGTGAGTGGAGTATTTGACCTTGTCTTGGTCCCGACAACCGCTTATGCTAAAGACGGCTTCCGTTTGCTTAAACCATCGGGTGAGCACGACCGGTCCCCCGGTTCCATCAAAAGTGTGAGGTTTGCACCCCATGAAAGCTTTATAGGAGCATCCCTCGTTTGAGTTTCCGGCTCCATTGTTGTTGTTGTTGTTGTTGTTGTTGTTGTTATTATTATTGTTGTTGGATGAGTGACCGGACATGGCCGCATCTACGGCGGTAGCTATCATCCGTTCGAGAGCTTGTTCGGGAGTTTCATTGCGGCGTACACGACGAGGAGCCATTGTTCCTTCAAGACACAAGAATATCATTGATTAGTATTCTCAATAATACTAACCGTGATATAGAATAAAGATAAAGAGAAGTTTTTCCTCGACTCGCCTTAAATTCTTTATGCCATAATGTCGGAACGTTCATATGAGTCACCGTAATATAATCCCGGAAATTATATTACCCTGATTCATATGTGCATTCGACATTATTCTATAAAGTCAAGGTGGCGTGTCAATCAAATTAAACAACGTGAGATTAAGATGAACTAAGAGTAGATATGAGTAGAAGCGTTCGAGTATAAATGCACAAGTAGTCAAGTAATTCCTACTTCAAGTCTATATGCCGGTTGTAGTCTAGACTCATCAATGTACCCTATGACTCGAGGTTGACACCAATGAACTCTAAATCCCTACAACCAACGCTCTGATACCATCTGTAGCGACCCGACAAAATCGTCATTTGACGGCGTCGTCTACTTAGGTCCCGTTACGTGGTCATAAGTCTTTAAAACAACGTTTGACCAAAAGATATGTCGCATTCATTTCAAATGTAAAGATTGTTCAAGTTTACAAGAATAGTTCCACCACAAGTTACGATACAAAGTTTTAAGTACAAATGAAACTTATGCGACACAATTTAAAAGTATCCAAAAGACGCTCCATGTATGCATATATACTCGACATCCAATGCAAGTATCAAAATAATGAGCGGAAGCATGTATCATGTATCGTTCAAGGACCTGAGAAAAACATAGAAATCTGTCAACGAAAACGTTGGTGAAATCATAGGTTTAAGTAAGTAAGTACACGTGAACCACAAGATTTGCATCAATGAAATAATAGTAATACATTCCAAAAGTTTGTTTCACGAGCACCCAATTATCAATGCTTAACATTCCTTCCATTGAACCCCATCACTTAGTGCTAGAACATACACTGTTTCTCGAAAATATATTTCATTCGTAAACGGTAGCGAACCGTTTGAATGAGGGTTTGTCAAACCCATATGGATCCATACAACATAAGTTCTCGCTTACACCCGGCAAGTGTAACTAATGATAATCGAATTGAGGATTTTGTTCTAAACTCGTATGTAGAATGTTTGTTTTCCTGTACTTGTGTTCACTTAGTAAAAGAAATGTTTATGTTTTCTCATCCCAAATGTAAGTTCAAAAAGAGTAAAAGTGGGACTATGATCTCACCTTGAGTGCACGTACGAAAAGTACTTCACAAAATAACGTGTGTGAAGGATAGTGCTAGTCTTGACCTAAACAAATAGGTCGTATCAATAACGGTAAACACGATAGGTCAAAGATGTTCAATTAGTCCTATGGCTCGTTACGACTCGATTATTTAGCATGTGAAATCAAATTGTCAAGTTTCATGCAAGATACAAGTATATAAACAAGTTAGGAAGGTTGCATAATCATTTGGTTAAGTTTGACAAAAAGTCAAACCTTGGTCGGTCAAAGTCAACGAAAAAGTCAACACGTTCGGGTCGTGTCCCGAACTATTTTTCTGAGGTTTTTAATCATGTATGAGCATGTTAGGACAAGTTACATGTGAATCGGAGGTGCGTAGCATAGCAAACATTATTCAAAAATTGACCAAGTTGGACAGACCAAAATGGCGCGTCGCGCGGGTATATGGCGCGCCGCGCCATTACCTGTGCAGAGAATTCTGGCAGTTTTTAAGTTTTATGCACGAACCTAACTTCAAACAATCACCATTTATGATCCGCAAACAATCAAGACAAGTATCTTATACCGCTGGGAAGGTAATTTGACGAGAAAAACAACTAAACACATTTCATCAATCAATCTACCTATTACAACAACCAAAACCGCATCTAATGCTTAACATTAACCGCATACAAGTTCATAAATGCAATTCAATGATTCGGGCAACCAATTTACATGAATGATATGCCGTTTCGAAGGTAATCAAGCATACAATCCAACTAAACACTTACCAATAATAATCCATGGCATTCAATGCATCAAAAGTCCATTTCAAGTTCATCAAACCCTAACCCAAATTCACCAAAATCAATAATCAAGTTCATGAAGTTTTCTAAGGCAACCTACACATCAAATTGAAGCTAGTGATGCTAGTAACACAATTAAAACATCAAATTTTAACATCTAACAACATATGATCATCCAAAATTCAAGAACAACACACCAAAATTCAAGTTCATGCTAGTTACACTAAAACAACGAGATCGAGCATATAAATCATATATTCATGTTAGACTTGAGCCATAGACACTAATTAACACTTTTATAAGTTAAAAACATCAAGAACACAAAATCTAGTGATTTTAGAAAGTTACCCAAATGAGATGAAGTTGGTACCAAAATGAAGAGGATGAAGAGAGGATCACAAATATGTAGTTTATTTTGTTGTAAGCCTCCTAGATCGAATTTAGATGATGATTGAATGAATTTGGTAAATGGGTGTGTGTTCTTGCTAGAGAGAAAGAGAGAGAGATGGAGATGATAATGAATGGGTGAAAGGGGTTTGACCCTTTGACCTAGTCAAGGGTTTGATCCCTTGTCAAGTTTAGTCCCTCAACTTTCGTTCGGGTGCGGGAATTACCTAAACGAGATAATTTAAAACGCGTATCAACGGGAGATGTTATAAACATATAACGGACTTTATATTAGTATAACGGAAAAGTAAATGGAAAAAGGCGGGATGTTACATACACGATATGTGTTGCTAGTAGATGTGTTTCATTCACATACAACGTGTTTGCTACAGAGGTTGATATAGTTTAATTACATACAGTTCCAGGCTATTCTATTTTGTTACAAAAGGCGGGGCAAAGATATAGTTAGAAACTTAGCGACACAAATTATAGCAAAACTATACCGAGTGTGTTGGCATGTTGCTCGTGCGTTTGGGGTTTAGTATTTTACCTGCACTGTAAGTACCGAAAACTTATTGCATGTTTTACCTCCCTTGGATTAGTTAAGATTATATAAACCAAATTATTATAACAATTGTCTAAATACTTTGCTTGTACCAAATTATGAGGTTATTGTGACACGAATTTTTTAATGACCTTTGACTATGTAACATGTATATTAATTAGCAAGACCTTTCTATGCAAAGTAATACTACGTAAGATTCATATACTGTTTATGCAAAGGAATTGGTCACCTAAGGTAATTTAGAAGTCTTAATTTAGTTCAGTAGCTACAAAATGCACCGGCATAGGTGAGAGTTTAAAAAAAAAAAAAAAAAACTGAAAGATTTGGGTTAGAACTGTAAGTATCAAATACAGGAAGTTATACACTGAGCTGTTGACTTTTGTGTTGACTATTGGTTTCTTGCCTCCTATGGAGATACAGGGAAAGTGAGCATCTAACATTATGTCAGGAAAATAACCAAGCAAGTTACCAACCGATAATCAATTGATACTATGATTCAGTAAATTACCAACCGATAACCACATAGAGTTGTATTAACTTATTTGTAATGTAAGCTAACACACTAGCAAACTCATATCCATGAACACATATTTTGACTTCATAACGAATGTGCACACATAATCAAGCGACAATTTATTCAATGGGTAAGGGAACTCGAATCCCCGAAGCCTGACCTCGCAGCGCAGCAATATCTGCAATCATAATACCAAAAACAGGTGTAGTTAAACATCTAATCAGGGAAACAAAGTAGATTAATGACCAAAAAGAAACGGAGAATGAAAATTAATAAAATTCGAACACTTACATGTTGTAGGTAGCTAACTTAGTCATATAAACTGTTATCCAAGAGAATTTAATGTTATAAATGCAATTTGTATTGATCAGTTGTAATATTGACTTGAATTGATACAATTATACAATGATCAGCTATTCTATTTATATTGCAAAAGTTATAACGGCTAATTCTCAAGTGGAGTGTCTATCCAATATGTTTTTTTCTTTTTGGTGATTGTGCCTGACTTAGTAGCCGTTTGCTTTTGTTGCCTTCTGTCTTAGACTGTTCTGTTTTAGACTTCTTGACTTCTGGCATCATGTGACTTGACTCAATTGGGAGATGATGAAACTAGGTCTCTGATCCCACTAAACCAAATAACCAAACATGGTTATTTGGTTATGTTGTTGTTGCATTCTGACACTCCCCCTCAAGTTGAATAGTGGGGTTTCCGATATTCAACTTGCCAAGAACTTCATTGAAGAGTCTTCCGTTAACTGATTTGGTGAGGATGTCGGCAAGCTGATCTTCGGATCTGATTGATGGAAGAGAAATGATTTCATCATCTAATTTTTGTCTAATAAAATGTCGATCAACTTCCACATGTTTGGTTCGGTCATGTTGAACTGGATTTTCTGATATGGCGATTGCTGCTTCATTATCGCAGAGAATCTGAATAGCTTCTTTTGGAGTAAATCCTATTTCTGTCAAGAGTTTTCGAATCCATAAAGCTTCCACCACTCCCTTTGCAATTCCTCTAAATTCTGATTCAGCACTTGATAAGGAAACGACCTTTTGTTTCTTACTCTTCCACGCAACTAAGTTTCCTCCAACTATTGTGAAGAAACCTGAAGTCGATCGTCTATCTCCTTTCTCTCCAGCCCAACTTGCATCTGTATAAACTTGCGCTTCAAGGTGCCCATTCTTTTTGAATACAACTCCATTGCCTGATGTTTTCTTTAAGTATCTGATGATCCTCATTACAGCTTCCATATGGTGAATCTGTGGTTGATGCATAAACTGGCTCACAACTCCAACTGCATGTGCTATATCTGGCCGAGTGTGAGCAAGATAGATGAGTTTTCCCACCATCCTTTGGTATTGCCCTTTGTCAGCAAGATCAGCTTCGTCTTCCATATATAACTTTTGGTTTGGAATCATTGGAGTATCAGCTGGTTTGCAATCAATCATACCTGTTTCTGCAAGAAAATCAAGAACATACTTCTTTTGACAGATAAATATTCCCTGTTGGGATCGTAATACCTCAATCCCCAAAAAATACTTAAGCCTGCCCAAATCTTTCATTTCAAATTCTTTAAATAAGTTCATTTTTAAGTTAGAAATTTCTTCTTTATCATTTCCTGTTATTATCATATCATCAACATAAATGATTAAGCATGTGATTAAATTTCCTCTTCGTTTAAAAAAGAGAGTATGATCCGAGTTGCTTTGTTTAAAATCATATTTTTTCATAAATAGTGTAAATCTCCCAAACCAAGCCCGTGGAGATTGTTTTAACCCATATAAAGATTTCTTAAGTCGACAAGCTTCCCCATTTTTGAAGTTTCCTGAGAATCCTGGTGGAGCATCCATATAGACTTCTTCTTTTAATTCACCATGGAGAAAAGCATTCTTCACATCAAATTGGTGAAGTGGCCAGTCTTCATTTGCAGCGATAGAGAAGAGAACCCTGATGGTATCAATCTTTGCAACTGGTGAGAAAGTCTCTGAATAATCTATTCCATATTTTTGAGTATATCCCTTGGCAACTAGCCGGGCTTTGTATCTTTCAATGGTACCATCTGGTTTGTATTTTATTGTAAACACCCATCGATTCCCTACAGGGTTTTTTCCTTGCGGAATGACACATTTTTCCCATGTATCACTTTTCTTGAGTGCTTCCATTTCTTCTTCCATGGCCTTTCTCCATTTGTCAGATTTCATTGCTTGATCAACTGTAGCTGGAATTTCTTCAGAGTATAAAGCAGAGTTGAATTTCTGTGCTTCACTTGATAGGTTCCCGTGTGCAATATTCGTAACTGGGTATCTTGATCTTTGAGCTTCTTTTTCTGGAGAGTATCTCTTTGGCGGTACTCCCCTGTTGGCTCTTTGTGGTAGAACATATCTTTCTGTGGTTTCATCGGAAGTGGAATTGTTGTCAAGTGGTATATCGTGAGTTTGACTGTTTTGTTCCTCTTGAACTTCATTACTTGAGGAGATTTCATTTGGTTCAATGTTAGGTGATTCGGGACTAGGATTTGGTGATTCGGGATTAGGATTTGATGATTCGGGACTAGGATTTGGTGATTCGGGATCAGGATTTGATGATTCGGGGTCAGGATCTGATGTTGGTGGATTCGGTGATTCTGGATCAGGATTTGATGTTGGTGTTTGAATGTTCCCAGGTTTAGGTATCCATGTTATCCAACTGAGAGTGTCGTTATCTTCTTTCTCCCCCTCACTCGTGAGTTGGGTATTATAAAAATATTCGGTTTCGACAAAGTCACAGTTCATTGTAGTAAAAACATGACGTCTCTTGGGACTATAACACCTATACCCTTTTTGGTTAATTCCATAACCCACCATGACACATTTTTCCGCACATGGATCTAGTTTGGTGCGTTCATTTTTTGGAATGTGGACAAAGACCGAGCACCCAAATATTCGAGGTTCAATGCTAAATGAAGTCGGAAGCGTATGAAATTGAGAAAGTGTATCTTTCGGAGTTTTTGTGCCCAAAACTTTGGTAGGTAGTCAGTTGATAAGATAAGTAGCGGAAGCAAGAGCTTCGGGCCAAAAACTCTTCGGAACTTTGGATTCAATTAATAATGCTCTTGTCATTTCTAAAAGTAGTCGATTTTTCCGTTCGGCTACGCCATTTTGCTCGGGGGTATGAGCACACGAGGTTTGATGAATAATCCCATTATTTTCGCAAAAAGATTTCATTGATGAATTTACAAACTCACCTCCATTATCGGATCTTAACATTTGTATGTTTTTATTAAATTGGGTTTGAACCATTTTATAAAAGTGAGAAAATTTTTCAAACACTTCCGATTTGTGAGTTAGAAAATAAATCCAGGTCATGCGTGAATGGTCATCGATAAAAAGGACAAAATATCGGAAGTTTTTCCCTCCAGTGACCGGTGCAGGATCCCAAACATCCGAATGGATTAAAGCAAAAGGAACATCTTTTCTTGTATTACTAGGTCTAAAAGTACTTCGGTGGCTTTTAGCCAAAATACAAGTTTCACAGTTTAAAGTAACGTTTGATGGAAAAAGACTCGGAAATAAAGCATGTAAGTATCCGGCAGATGGGTGACCCAATCTCCTATGCCATAACCAAGCTTCCCTCGTAGGTGTTCCGTGAGCAAGCGTCACGGTACCATGTTGGGTTACTTCGTTCACATAGTACAACCCGCCCCGTTCGGTGCCACGTCCAATAATCACCCCAGTTCGAATATCTTGTAGGATACAAAACGTGGGGTGTAGTAAGACGGAACAATTTAACTCTTTTGTAACGTGACTAACGGATAAAAGTTTGTGTGACAAGGTTGGAATATATAAACAATTAGATAAGTTCATAGTCGGAGTGATCTCAATTTTTCCACCCCCTTCAACTTGTACCACACCACCATTGGCCGTTTGAATTTTACTAACCCGGGGTTTTGATTGAGCATAAAAATCTGATTTTTCAAAACTCATGGTGTGAGTGGCACCACAATCAAAAATCCATTCGTTATTTTTAATATTATTTGAAACTAAATTTGCTTTACCTTTTAAAATGCTAGTATCAAAAATATAAGTTTTATTAAAATTAGTGTCAAATTTTAAATCTTTAAAAAGTTTGTAACACTTTTTTTGGTCAAATTCGCGGGATTTAGTTTTAGAGGGAATACTTTGTATATTAATGGAATTATATGAATCCACCAAAAAATTTATCTTTTTGTTTTTGTTTGGGTGACAGCCGTGAGTCACTTTTGACTCTTCTTTTATTGAAAAGGCATTTGGCTTATGGTTATTAAAAGAGTCTGTTGACTCTTTATTTTGGGAAGAGTGTTTTATTTTCCAGTTCATCCCATCCCCTTTTGTACTATAAGCCATCTGCGAAGATTCATCAATAGAGTCTATATTTCCTTTATTGATTTTCTCTTGAAGGCAATGGAAGCGATTAGGGTTTACCCATGTTGCTTCATCATCTATCGATATATGATAAGAGGAATTTGGGTTTAACCCTAATTTTGCTACAGCCGATTTGGCTCTATAAACATGGTTTGAGGGTGTTTTTCTCACCCTTTCAGTCATTTTATGTATTTGATATGAGAGATTAGAGTTCGATTTACCTCTCGTTGATCTCTGAGCTGTAAAATTGTGATTCTTTCGGTTGATTACGGAAGTGACGATGCCGGTTGCCACACGGTTGTCTCCGGCCGTTGTTCTAGTCGCCACCGTTGTCGCCATCACCGTCGTCTTCAGCCCTTTACCTTCTTGATTGGTCACTAATTCGTCGGTTTTGATGGTGATCGGTGGTGAATGACAGAGAACATTAAGGTAACTGTTTTTAATTACCCTTGATTGCTCAGATTTCATACTTTGTATGCTGAAATCATTATGACTTGAGCTACCGTCATCTTTTGACATGGCAGCTTGAGTTTTTTTTTTTTTTTTTTCCGGGTAAATGATTGAAGCTAAAAACCGGATGTATTGATCCCTCGATCTATACCGTCAGCTCTGATACCATGTTATCCAAGAGAATTTAATGTTATAAATGCAATTTGTATTGATCAGTTGTAATATTGACTTGAATTGATACAATTATACAATGATCAGCTATTCTATTTATATTGCAAAAGTTATAACGGCTAATTCTCAAGTGGAGTGTCTATCCAATATGTTTTTTTCTTTTTGGTGATTGTGCCTGACTTAGTAGCCGTTTGCTTTTGTTGCCTTCTGTCTTAGACTGTTCTGTTTTAGACTTCTTGACTTCTGGCATCATGTGACTTGACTCAATTGGGAGATGATGAAACTAGGTCTCTGATCCCACTAAACCAAATAACCAAACATGGTTATTTGGTTATGTTGTTGTTGCATTCTGACATAAACCATGTAACACAAAGGAGCTAAGAATACCATACACAAATGCACAAAGATAAGGATAGTAAGCAAGGTTGACCAGCTTTAGACCAATTATTTATGACCAGATTTTCTTTGCCCTAAATAATTCAAGTGCTTTAAGAACACAACAGAGTATAAACAATACCAATCTAATATTGAAGTGGAATATTTAACTTAAAAATCACATCATCAGTAGTCCTACATAAAATATAAATGTTTAATTAATATCAGTACAAAATTACAATTTACAATTGCCAGATATCATATATAGCTCCTTTGTGCCTCATATGTCACAAAAATTTAACCTCTAATAACTGGGGTTCAGTGCTAAATAGCGCAAATATATTTTTTTCATTCAACGAACTATGCTTTTAAGAAAATATATAACCTGCGTAATACATTATAAAATTTCAACCTCTCACCATAAACATAAACGATGTGGAATTGTGGCTTTACACAAACCCATAAACCCAAATTTAATTAACATATAACAAAACTAAAAACAGAATAAATTGGAATAGAATGTAGTTTTTCCTGAAATTTGTGGTGGAAGCTATAGCGGAAATCTGCATCAATTCGAGTGATCATCTTCATCGATCGTTCAGGTTCTTGATATGGAGACAACTCGGTGGTGAGACCAGTAGACATAGAGACAACATCAAGTTGGTATTTAAAATCTTTTAAACATGTGTATTTTATAACGAGAGGCTATCATTCAAAGGAATCTATATAGTACGTAAGGCTCGTTTGTCTGTGTTTTACTACACACGAACCACAATAACAAACAGAGAGATAAATCATGTATCAAAACCTACGCTTATGGGAACAATCAGAAAGGAAGTTATAACAAGTATACAAACATTCTTCAACTAAAACGAACCACCTCCTGCGCCAATTAGGATTTATGTAAAGAACACCAAAAAATCCCATCACGAACAGGAACCATGTGGAGAACAAACTTGCACGAAAGAAAACCATATCCACATCATACCATTTTTCTTCAGTTTCTTCTGGTGCCATCATTGTTGAATTTGTTTTCGTAGGTGCACAACTCTTCGCTAATGGTGGTCCACAAAGAAACGGATTGCCCTTATAGCTATCAGCAGTAAACGTCGCAAACTGGTTCACTTGTGGGAGGCTACCAGACAGATTGTTGTTAGCAACAATGAAAGTAGAGAGAGAATACAAGACAATCAGTTCCGATGGAACTTTACCACTCAAATGATTTGATGAAATATCCAAGCTCTCTATATCTGCTAGATTTGAGAAAGAACTTGGTATGGGTCCCGTGAGCTGATTATGAGACAAGTTAACCGAATGAATGTGAACCAACATTCCAAGTTCTTTTGGTATTTCACCGGTTAGATTGTTGCAAGATAAATCCAACCCTGACATGTAATCAAGGATTCCAGCTTTGTAGGTATCAGGCCTGCTTTTGGTAAGGAACTGAACTTCATCTAGCTTATCGAAGATGCCATTCAGTCGATCCATCTCGAAGGACCACCCGTGACCAATACCACCAATAAACGAATATGGGTAGTACCACATCCAAGAGTCAAATCTTTGAAATTGTAAAAAGACAAGTTGGCCACTTTGAGTAATATTTTGTAAGCAATTAGGTATTGAACCAGAAAGAAAGTTTCTAGATAGATCTAACAACCTCAAATAACTTAAGTGGCACAACTGCTTAGGAATAGAACCAACCAAGTTATTAATTCTCAAAATCAGGATTCTTAAACTTGATAGTTCACCTAAGAATTCTGGAACGTTACTTGATAGCTTGTTATTGCCCATATCCAAAGTCAAAAGATTTGTCAGATTATGAAAAGATTCAGGTATTGAACCGGTGAATATGTTTGACTCCATTAGAAGATGCTTCATACCACTATATGCACCTAAGCAGGATGGAATGGACCCAGAGAAATTATTTTGTGAGATATCGAGATACAAGAAGGATGCTGTCCCACATGGGAATTGTCCTTCGAACATGTTGTCTCGTATCGCGAGTGCATATAAGGTTGTGATGTTGGTTATCCATCCTGGAATGACACCTGAAAACAAGTTGCCACTTATACCCAATATCTTTAAAGAAACACCTTCAGTACTGAACTCTTTTGTGAGCACCCCTGTAAACTGGTTATTGTCTAACAACAGAAATTCTAGCCTTTTACTTATGTTGATTTTTCTGGGAAGTACTTCACCGTACAAATTGTTGTTCGAGAGCTTTAAAACCGACAACCATTGACAATTAAAGAGCAATGTCTCCGGCACTTCTCCTGAGAAATTATTGTTAGACAAATCCAACGTTTGTAAGCCACTCAAATTGGCCATTGACCAAGGCAGAGGGCCGTTCAAAGAATTGCGGGCCAAGTTCAAGTAGTCTATATATGGAAAAATATTTTCTAAATCAAGAGGTAAAGTACCAGTTATTTGATTATCTGACATATCCAACCATTTTATATTATCGTTCCTATACAACGGCATACGAATAGTACCAGCAACTGAGTTGTTCCTTAAACTAACAACTTCCAGATCTGGATTACTATTGATCAACCAATTTGGAAATTGCATCTCCAGTGAGTTGTGAGACAGGTTAAGTAGTTGTAACTTATGCTGGTGAAGTAGAAAACTGGGAACAACCCTTCCTTTAAGCCGGTTTATATTGCAATTCGATAGCACAAGAACTTTTAATTGAAACATCGGATCCCAACCTATGGGCTCTTCTGTTTCAACCTCAAATATGTCGTTGTTACTTATGAATGCAACCAACTGTAGCTTTGTATGATTGGATAAAGAGCTAAATGATAATGAGCCTTCAAATTTATTAAAACTAAAATCAACATACTCAAGAGATGTGAGATTAGCAAACAGTGATGGGGGAAGTGTTCCGGTGAATTGGTTTGAAGAAATATCAAAGAGTTTAAGAGATGTTAGACTGCTGAAACACTCAGAAAGGTTTCCACTAAACTTGTTTTGACTAAGATCCAACTCTTCGAGGTTCTTCAACCGGCAGAACGCTGGAGTCAAATCAAAAAAATTACAGTCATGCTTTAGGAGTGCATTGATGAAACCACATCACGTGAATATATTATTTATATAACTTACCTTGATCTGGTAATGAGCCGTTGAGCTCATTGTAAGCAAACGAGAAAACTTTAAGCGAAATTAATGCACTTATTGAAGATGGGATGCTCCCACCTAAATAGTTATCACTCATATCCAAGACCTCCAGATGACGTAAAGATGCGAAAGCTGGATTAGTTACATGAAAAGCAGAATATATATGTAAAGTTGAAACTGGATTAGATTTTGCAGCACCAGTTGGAGCCTTTAAAGCAACAATAAAATTTGTAGACAAATTAAGAAAAAGTAATTAGTATGCGTACCTTCCGTTGGCAGTGTTCCATTGATATTATTATGCCTTAAAGACAAAAATCTTAGGGATGGAAAAGCAGCCATTGCCTGCATGACGTCGTCTTTCTTGAAGTAGTTCCCATCGAGATTCAAGTGCACCAGGGTGTTCATTGTGCCTAAAACGTTATCAGACAAAATAAGAAGTAATACGGAGTTATCAACATGATTGAGTATAAGATGAAACTTGGATGTTTGATAATGTCTACGTATATATGTTTATGAAATGAATCAGAACCACTAAGATCAAGATAAAGAATCTTGAATTCTTGATGGATGAGAGGGAACTAATTAGGCATGATATAAATAAATGGGAGGAATATAACAAAAGCTTCCAACTTTTTAGAAGGTTGGAAAATAAATTGTGTATTAATAAAAACAATTGTTTTAGTGAATTGAACAAGTGTAATTAAGTTGCTTGATTTAATTAAACAATTTTATATTTTGAACTGTCTGCAAATAATTGTGGCTAGCTAAAAGAATTTAAATCGTCATTTACCTTGAATACTTTTGATCCCAGTAGAACTTAAATCCAACTTCTCCAGGTTAGTCAAATTGGCTAAATCTGTAATGGGAAAAAAAAACACGTTGACTTATTTGATTAAATCAAACTAAAAACTCCAACCATTTTCATGAATGTCTGTGAAAACACTTTACATGAATGATTTTGTAAAGTTGCCATCCATGGAAGTGCAGGACGCTTGTACCTTGAGCTGGAAATGATTCAGAAGAAAAAGGATTGTGGCTAAGATCTAGTACTTGGAGTGATGGAAGAGCTTTTAAAGATGTTATTAGGCTTTCATTGAAACGATTAAACCCAAGATTTAAAACTTTCAACTTCTTTAACATAGATCTCTCTTCAAAACCTACAATCAAGCATCCAAATTATCAATGCCAAATTATCTGCTTGTTAATTTTGTTTTTTGTGCCGACTCTCCTTCCAAGATGGCTCCGTTGGGGTTAATCGGTTTATAACCTTAGTTAGTTTGGGTTTACTAAGCATTAAATATTTACTATTGTTATGTTAAGTGTTTTAGTCTTACTTTTGTAATTGGTATTGGTATTGGTATTGATAGTTGACTATTTCTAATGCACACTAAAGTGTGAAATGTGTGTGTTTGTATATTGATTTTATTAATATGAGCTACTTAGGGGTTGTATATATAGAATATACATTAACATATTCTACCCCCTACTATATAAAGCTTGTCTAACATTCCCTCGCGAGCTAAGGTCGGGAAACGACCTGCAGCTTGGATTGTAGATTCGCAAATCGTTGTGACAAGAGTGACTTTGTAAATACATCAGCTATTGATGATTAGTAGATATGAACTGGACAATAAGCTTCTTCACATCTACCTTTTCTCGAACAAAGTGAATATCAACTTCAACATGCTTTGTGCATGAACGGAAGACATGATTGGCAGATAAGAAGGCGGCACCAAGATTGTCACACCACGGAGTAGGAGTTGTAGTCATGGGAACTCGAAAACAAAAGACGGTAACTACATCATCAACTGAATCTTTGTACAAAGCATTAGCAGATACAGATTGTAGTGTCAAAAATAGAAAACTCTATGGTGTGATATATGGGTGAAGTAGTATAATGGTGTACTCGCTCTTTGGGTGAAGTAGTAGTTGCTTTTTTCAAGTATGCGCATTGTAACCTTTAGGGCTATAAGTATAGCCTATTTGTTTTGAGTAAAAATGTGGAACAACCTGATCGAAAAAACTTGAAGCTGTCAAAAGGGTTAAGGAGGACGTCACTAAAACTTAATCAAATTTATTCGTGAAAAGAGACTAAACGGTGGAGGTACAAGAAGACAATAAAGAGTGGTTGACTTGTATTTCTAGGAGGTGTAGAAGGCTCTTGTAACAAATCTGGTTGTAACGGGGTTGAAGCTATCAAAAGGGTGTCGACAAGATGTATTGGTTAATCGAGAAGCTGGAGAGCATTACATGTGGTTTATCGTTGGTTAGTCAAGAAAATCGCACGTTAGTGTACATTGTGGGAATGAAGGTTCAAATCTACATGATTTTGAACGTGGCTGAAAGAAGAGGTCGTGGGTGTGAAAAAAGTTGAGATGTTAATGAACGTGTTCGGAAAAAGTCGCGTTATATGGTACAATTGTGGTGAATGGGTAGAATGGATAAACCGATTAAAGGGGTGATTGTTGGGTTGATCGGATTATGTTCTTAGTTTGGGTTTACTAGGTATTGAATATTTAATGTTGTTTAATATTTAATTGTTATAGTCTTACTTTGGTAATTGGAATTGGTATTGATAGTTGACCAATTCTCTTAAGGCTCCATTCCATATATATGGAATTAGCAGTTATATGTATTATAAATAGCGTTATTTTCAGATTTCGTTTTTAGAGATGAATTCATGAATCACACTAAGAACACAGGAGACTAAATGTGAATAGATAAGATCGTGTATGAATTTGTGAGTGTTTGATCATGATGAATATCAATATGCTCGTGTATGAATCTGTGAGTGTTTGATTATGATGAATATCAATATAATCAATAATGTGTAATCATTTTATTGTCATATGAAATGGATTAGTTACAAGAAATAAGAGTTGGTTATAAGGTTGAGAGGATTTGGAGATTAGTGTGTATTGACGTTTTAAGGCTTGGTTGCTTAATGAGTAAGAGGTAAGTATTTATATGCTATACATCCTTGACAATGGATTTAAGCACTCTAGTAACTAGTACAAATCACATCAAAATACGAGTTTAAACAAATAGCATAGTCAACTTTTTGAGAAATCAATTTGTGTGTATCAATTCAAATCAATAAATTCAGTTTATCAGATTCAACTCTATCAATAAAAGATCAGCGATTACTTTTTCAATGCAACATCACATGGTTATGTTGGGTATAGGGATGACAATGATCACATATGATCATATCCACCCGATTCCTCCGATTATATCCACCCGATTCCTCCGATTATATCCATCCGATTCCTCCGATTATTGGTGGAATATGAATGAACCGAAATGTATATGGATGAAAAATTTCATCTATGGATATATCCGGCCACTAACATCCGAAGTACATGTATATGCGTACACATTACTATTAGAAATGTATTTACCATTATACATGCATTTGTTTACAACCATATAATGAATTTATTATGATATATCACAAGAAAACGTGTATATCTAACCAAATAAAAATAAATATAACACATTTAACTTGTCACAGTCTATATTTAATGGAGTAGTAAATTTACCAAATTGTATTATGTACTTGACAGAGATTACATATTCTTATTCTTGTGGATAGATTTTATTTATATCGTGTTATAATTGTTTTTGTTATATTACGTTTTTGTTTACATTACGTTTATGAAATTTTAAAACATTTTGTTGAATATCCAATGGAAATTCATTAACTCGCTTAATCCACTGGATATGGATATAAATGGATGAACCGAAAGTAAATGGATATAAATATGAATAATGGATGGGATATGGATACGACATCACCCGGTACATATCCGATCAATTATCATCCATAGACTTACTAAAAGTGAGAGTGATTACCATGCATTTGGAAGGGACCATAATATTTATTGTCGTTGACATTCAATACCTCCAAATTCTCCAAAGCTTCAAACTCTAGAATATGTGTAAAAAGGTATATATATATATATATATATATATATATATATATATATATATATATATATATATATATATATATATATATATATATATATATATAATATGGGAAGTGATATGTACACAACTCAAAATTGTATGTACACAACCTTCATACTTTACAGTGTTGTACTGTACAACACTGTAAAACATCATGGTTGTGTACATAACAATTTTAGGTTGTGTACATATCATCACCCATATAATATATAAGCCTCATGATAACACGCATGTATGTATGTTATACAAAAAAATTCTGGACGAAAAACATACCGTAAGCCGGAAATTTTCCCTCCAATTCGTTGTAACCAAGATCCAGAGTTTTGAGTGAAGTAAGCGCACCCAAAGAGGGAAATATCCCGTTTGTAATAGAATTACCCCCAAGGTCCAAAATTTCTATGTTTTTCAAACTTGACAACTTTTCTAGTCCTGCAACAAAAAAGTTATATTCGTGTTTCACTAAAATTGACCTTCTACATATATGAATTTATAAAGTAGAAAGTTAAATGGCTTGTGATTGGCATATATATCTTCGATGGTCGAAGGTGGTCGATCAACATATAATAAGCACACTTAGATCCAATATTTCTAATCAACATATAATAAGCACACTTAGATCCAATGTTTCTAAGTTTCTCGAACTCGACAACTTTTCAAGTCCTGCAACAACAACGTTATATATATCGTTGTTTCCATAAAGTGACTCTATAAATATGATTTTTAATAACAGAAGGTTGAAAGGCTTGTGATTGGTATATATATCTTCGATTGTCGAATAGTTATAGGCACACTTATGGGTCATATAATTGGCGCATCACCAACGGAAAAGGGTAATTATTTATTAATCAATTAAAAGTAAAAGTGAAAAAGATTTTGCATGACGAGGACATTGAGGCCACTAACTTTAATTACTTTAGTTTTTTAGACTGTTTTTGTAGAAAACAATTGAATGATTTCACAGATTAATCGAAACAAATTTAAGCAACAATCAACTTTGATGTTCTTATTAATCGAATTACAAATCGAATTACAAATCGAAAACAAACTGATTACAATTAACTATTGAAACAGAAACAAAACGATTCGTAAAAAATCTATCTCTAAACTATCGATTAACCTATCTATTTATAGAGATAATCGAATGCCAGTTGCTTGGAGATCAATCAAAACTTGGCCGATACCCTATAATGAATTTGAATTGGAATCTGATAATGAAAACTAGAACTTGTTCATATCAACCCTTATTCTTTTAGTCATTTATAGAAAACACCCTAAACTTATCTTTGAGAATTGTCAGTTTACACCCTTACACTTCACAATCTCCACCTTAAAGTGACAATTATCACTTAATATCAAGAATCTCCAAACACCCTTTGAACTTAGTACCAGGTAATGATTTTGTAAGCATATCAGCCGGATTTTCGGAAGTATGAACTTTCAGAACTTCTACAGTACCTGCTTCAATTACATCTCTAATAAAATGCAATCTAACATCTATATGCTTTGTTCTTTCATGGTACATGGGATTTTTAGACAAATGCAGGGCACTTTAATTATCACAATGAACTATAGCAATTGGGTCACTTAACCCAAGTTCAGCAACAAAACCTTTAATCCAAATGGCTTCTTTAATTGCTTCTGTTAATGCAATATATTCAGCTTCTGTTGAGGATAGGGCCACTATGTGTTGTAATGATGCTTTCCAGCTTATTGTACAACCAAATAGCTTAAACACATAACCACTTAAAGATCTGCACTTATCTCTATCTCCAGCATGATCTGAGTCAACATAAACTTCAACACAGACTTCATCTGATTCTGTCTTGTGATAAATTAATCCCATATTTGAAGTTCCCTTAATATACTTCATAATCCACTTGACTGCATCCCAATGTTTCTTGCCTGGATTAGCCATGTATCTGCTCACAACACTAACAGCTTGAGCTATGTCTGGCCTGATACAAACCATAAGGTACATAAGACTGCCAACCACCCCTGAATAAGGTATTTTATTCATCATTTTTAATTCTTCAGCATTTACTGCACAGTCACCTTTTGACAATTTAAAATGTTGAGCTAATGGAGTTGCCACTTGTTTTGCTTGATTGAATCCATACTTATCAAGTATTTTAGACATATAGCCAAGTTGTGTTAACTTTAACCAACCTTCAGACCTATTCCTTGAAATTTCAACCCCCAAAATTTTCTTAGCTTCTCCTAATTCTTTCATATCAAACTCAGCTTTTAACATTGCCTTTGTGGCTTCAATTTCAGATTTGTATTTACATGCTAATAACATATCATCTACATATAACAAAAGATAAATGTAATTACCTCCTTCACATCACTTGAAGTAGACACAGTTATCATAAGCACTCCTTTTGAACCCTATTTCAATCATGTAAAGATCAAACCTTTTGTACCACTGTCTTGGTGACTGTTTTAACCCATACAGTGACCTTTTTAACAAACAGACCAATTCACCATTTTTTTTATGACCTTCAAAACCTTTGGGCTGCTTCATATAGATTGTTTCTTCTAGATCACCATGCAGAAAAGCAGTTTTAACATCAAGTTGTTCTAACTCTAGATTAAAATGTGCAGTTAAAGCTAACATAATTCTAATTGAACTATGTTTAACCACTGGAGAAAAAACTTCATTGAAATCAATACCTTCCCTTTGGGTGAATCCTTTAGCAACTAATCTTGCTTTGAACCTAGGTGGTTCCATGCTGTAACGACCCGGATTTTTCCGATCATTTTATACCTATGAGATTAATATTTATATAAATTAAACCTTACCAACATGATAAGTAATCTAAATTGTTGAGATTTATGTTTTTAAAAAAATTTTACACAACGTTTGACCGTCCAATTTGACCGATGATATCACGAACTATATAACAAACGATAATTATACGTTTGTGTATATATATGTATTTATATATATTTAACATGATCTAAGAATGGTTTAACATCTCATTATGTACTAATAACAATAAGTTATAAGTATACTTTGAGACTACTAACTTAAGTTTTCAAAATGATAACTATACGTAACGTTATTTGACATATATACCTTTAACCTATAATACTTATACAAGTATCGTATAAATATGTATTTAATCACTTTTAAAGGGCTTATATACATAAAACAATATAAGTATATTTTCAAAAGATAGCTATATTTGAATTCTCGTTCCGTTTCCTCAAAATTTCTACACGTATACCTAGAGTATATGTACTCGTATCATACCCAGCTCCTATACGTATTTACTATTAGTATATACACATCACAATCACTTTATTAGTAGCCATGAGTCAGCCAATTTTGGATCTTAGCATGCATGATTAATCAATTTGGCATATTACAAGACTTTTGCACAATATTACAAATTTATACATCTTTTCACCACCATTTATACTCCATTCCATTTTCATTTTTACTACACATTTTCTCTAACCAAAAACACACTCTTAGGAACCTTAAGTGTTCTTCACAATCTCAGCAAATAACCATGAAGATCTAGCTTCAAAAACAACCCTTAATCATCATAAGAAAATCCATTCAAGAACACTTCAAAAATCCTTCCAAGTAAACAAGTTTACTTCCAACCTTTCAATCCAACTCCACCACTCTTTTGATTCTAGGATTTTTCTCATCTCTTACAGTAACTTTGTCCAAGTAACTTGAGGTAGTAACCTTATTCATAATCTTATTCAATTCATATTCATATAGCTATCTTATTTTGTGGTATAAAATTTTAACAACAAGAACATAGTTTGAATGATTTCAAACTTGTTCGCAAACTAAATAGATCCTTCTAACTTGACTTTTAAAACACTTCAAGACCTGTAATATATCATAATGATATGCTAACTTAAAAAGATATAACTTGGTTTTACAAAGAACATCTTAAAAACTGAATCTACGTCGTCGGAGTACAATCGGGGATTGTTTTGGGTTGGATAATTAAAAACTATCTTGAACTTTGAATTGGAAGTTCATGTTCTGAAAAAATGATATTTCATATGAATATGTTAACACATAAAAATTTCATGGTTTAACTCAAAGTGTAAGTATTTTTAGAAAAATGATCATTAAATGTTGTTTTTATGATGGAAAATGATCACTTTCATAAGTTTCACCAAAGTTTGACCTATAACCTGTGATTTCGAATACAAACTAAGGTATTTTCAGTTCATATTCTTAAAATTTGACTCGATCCAAGGAAGTGGCAAGTTGAACCAACAAAAACGGAGTTGTAATGAAGAAACTACGACTAAAACAAGATCGGGTATCCGAAGCTAGTTTAGCTACGAAAATATTTGGAGAAAAATTAAATTAATCATATATTTCTAATTAATATGATATTTCATATATATTTACTTATGATTTGATTTTATATATTTCAGGACCACCCGTAAACAACACGAGAAGATTAATCATAAGACCTCATGATTGTACGCAACACGTCATTTGACAACACGATACTTTATGTACGCAACACGTCACTTGACAACATGGTACCATGGGTCGAGATTAATTCTGATCAATACGAATACGATGGGGTCTTTATTTATTTTATTTAAGCAACTAATTGCGGACCACTAACATCGGACTGCTAACTACGGACTAAGAAAATATTAAAAGTATTAAAAGTATATATATATATATATATATATATATATATATATATATATATATATATATATATATATATATATATATATATATATATATATATATATAACGATTACTTAAAAAGAAAATATGTTGATATATTATATATATGGTTAGGTTCGTGATATCTATCGGAGACCAAGTCGTGATAAATAACTTCAAGGCAAAAGTGAGTATATAGTCCCACTTTTAAACTCTAAATATTTCGGGATGAGAGTACATGCATTTTATGATTTACGTTATGGATACAAGTGATTAAAAATATATATTCTACGTTGAGTTGTACCACTGGCATACTTCCCTGTAACTTGGTAACTACTATTTACATGAGGTATTGTAAACGCGAATCCTGTTGATAGATCTATCGGGCCTGACAACCCCAACCGGACTGGACGACCAGTATTCAACGGTTGCACAGTACTTCGTTTCGGTAACTACACTTGGTACGGTGTAGTAAGATTTCATAATAAAGGGAATATGCGACGTTGATTAAATGTTAAGTATGGTTATCAAGTGCTCAACAACTTAGAATATTTTTATTAAAACGTTTATATATGAAATCTTGTGGTCTATATTTATAACGCTGCCGGCATTAAACCTATATCTCACCAACTTTATGTTGACGTTTTAAGCATGTTTATTCTCAGGTGATAACTAAAAGCTTCCGCTGCAACATGTTGAATTTAAACAAGATCTTGAGTATGCATATTTGTGTCAAAAATAAAACTGCATATCGGAGGATTTGTAATGTAAAATATGTTGGAAGTCGTATTGTTATTATCACATGTAAAGTTTGTAAGTCTAAGATTATCGCTAAACGATAATCATTATTATCTTGTTTAAACCTTGTATTTGTAATAAAAGTTATGGTTTGTATTGTAAAAACGAATGCAGTTTTTGAAAAACGTCGCATATAGAGGTCAATACCTCGCGATGAAATCATATGTTATTGTATTCGTCCTTATGGTAAAGGTCGGGTTATGACATGTGGTATCAGAGCGTTGGTCTTAGAGAACCAGAAAATTTGCATTAGTGTGTCTTATCGAGTTTGTTAGGATGCATTAGTGAGTCTGGACTTTGGCCGTGTTTGATTTAGAAAACTATTGCTTATCCTTGTTGGTTAAAAATTAATATGTAAATATTATGTGATACTAACATGCTAGTTGTTATGTGATAGATGTCTAGCTTAGAACTTGTTATCACATTCAGCGACTCTGAACCAGAATCTTCAGATGGTGTTCCAGTCATTAACCTATCCGATGATAAAAACGACACCTTTGGGGAAGACTCACAAGTTCCGGATGAATCAATTGAAGAGGAACTGGAAGGTGATCCTGAGGAGGAAGAAATACAGGAAATTACGAAAGACAAGTTCGAACGAGGAAAGAAACGAAAGGCTACTGAATTGGAAAATCCAAATCCCGAGTTTAGAGAGGATGTTGTGGCACCAACTCCACCGGATACTTCCACACCTATTCCCGCTATTCCTATTAGTTCTATCCCGGCATCTAGTTCTTCAGCCCCTCAGCCAAAACGCAGGGAGACAACCAGGATAACTTTTAAGCGATTTCTTTGAACACAAATGCTTTGGGTTAAATGATGCGCTGTTGTTTTAAACCATGGGATCATATAATGTTTTGTATAATATTACTAGTGTGGTTTGCTTAATGTTTGATGTAAGATAAGCATATGTAAAATAGTGAAGTGTGAAATGCAATAATTTTCCATGGTTAAGTATTATTTGGGTGGTAGTAATTGATTTTCGTACTAAGCTATTAAGTATGAACTTTAACGGGTAGGTACCACCCTAGGTATAATTATAAAATGCTAATAAGAAGAAAAGACTTTTATAATAATAACTGGTTCATATTATTAATAAGCTACGATGTACTGTAAATACATACTACATCTATAATATTCCATGTGAATAATTATTTTTTCATTCTTATTGAAGATTATGGCGCGATTGAACCGAATGACGGAACAAGAAATCCAGGAACTCATCAATCAACGAGTGAACGACAGAATGTTATGGGTCGAGGCTGCAAGAGGTGCTGCAGTTAACCCAAATCCTCGTGTGGGGTGCACTTACAAAACTTTTCAAGGTTGCAAGCCCTCATCATTCAGTGGAACAGAAGGACCGGTCGGTTTAACCCGGTGGATCGAAAAGATTGAGTCTGTGTTTAAAATCAGTGGTTGTATTGAGAAGGACATGACCAAGTATGCATCGTGCACCTTACAAGATAGTGCACTCACGTGGTGGAAAAACTATGTGAAGGCCGTAGGAGGAGATGTAGCTTATGATACTCCCTGGGAAGAATTCAAAACAATGCTAATCAACAAGTATTGTCCAAGGAACGAGGTTAGGAAGTTGGAAGCTGAATTACGAAGCCTGAAAGTTGTTGGTACTGAACTCACCAACTACAATCAGCGATTCATGGAATTAGCTTTGCTATGTCCCGAATTGGTACCAACCGAAGAACGGAAGATAGAACTGTACAAAGATGGTTTGCCTAAAAATGTCAAAGCAAATGTTACAGCATCGAAACCCAAGACTATTCACGAAGCCATCACCATGGCGAACGAGTTGATGGACCAGATTATTCTGGATAAGAACACCGATGTCAAGACATCGGGAAATAAAAGAAAGTGAGAAGGTAATCATCAACAATCCAACAAGAAACAAGAAACCACGCAAGGTGCGGGTAGCGGTTCAAACTCAGGTTACAAAGGACGAAATCCTTTATGTAACAGATGCCACAAACATCACTCTGGTTATTGTAATGTGGTGTGCGAAAATTGTAATCGAAGGGGTCATCTTGCTGAAGATTGTCGGATTCCTGTTACAAATACAAATGGCACCAAGACTCCTGCCACTAATGCAAATAGAACTGCCTTGGCCACTGTTACCTGTTATGGGTGTGGGAAACAGGGTCATTATAAGAGCCAGTGTCCGAATTCAGAGAAGAATAATGGATCTGCACGTGGAAGAGCATTTGTTATTAATGCTAGAGAGGCGTGTGAAGACCCGGAGCTTGTTACGGGTACGTTTACCATTAATAACTTATCCGCATCTATTATATTTGATACTGGTGCCGATAGAAGTTACGTGAGTAGAGACTTTTACGCTAAATTGAATTGTTCATCATTACCTCTAGATGCTAAGTACATGATTGAGTTAGCTAATGGTAAACTAATTAAAGCCGATAAAATTTGCCGTGATTGTAAAATAAATTTAGCCGGAGAAATATTTAAGATTGATTTGATACCCGTAGAATTAGGAAGTTTTGATGTAATAATCGGCATGGACTGGATGTCCAAAATAGGAGCTGAAGTTGTGTGTGCCAAGAAGGCAATTCGCATTCCTCGTAAGGATAAAACGCCAGTAATGATTTATGGAGAGAAGGGTAACTCAAAGCTAAAACTCATTAGTTGTTTGAAAGCTCAAAAGTGCTTGAAGAAAGGGTGCTATGCCATCTTAGCATATGTTAATAAAGTCGAAACGGAGGAAAAAGTGAAGAGCATCAACGATGTGCCTGTGGCAAGAGATTTTCCTGAAGTATTTCCGGAAGAGTTACCGGGATTACCTCAATTTAGATCTGTAGAATTTCAAATAGATCTAGTACCAGGAGCTGCACCAGTGGCTCGTGCTCCATATAGACTTGCACCATCTGAGTTAAAAGAACTTCAGAGTCAGTTAAAAGAATTACTGGACCGTGGATTCATACGACCAAGTACTTCACCGTGGGGAGCTCCGATTTTATTCGTCAAGAAGAAAGACGGATCTTTCCGAATGTGTATAGATTATCGTGAATTAAATAAGTTAACTATCAAGAATCGGTATCCACTACCGAGAATTGATGACTTATTTGATCAATTGCAAGGATCATGTGTTTACTCGAAAATCGACCTAAGGTCGGGCTATCATCAACTACGCGTCAAAGAAGAAGATATTCCGAAAACTGCTTTTCGGACACGCTACGGTCATTATGAATTTTTGGTCATGCCGTTTGGATTAACGAATGCGCCAGCTGTATTCATGGACCTCATGAATCGAGTTTGTAGTCCGTATTTAGATAAGTTTGTTATCGTTTTCATTGACGATATTCTTATCTATTCCAAGAGTGAGCAAGAGCATGAACAATATTTAAGATTGGTATTAGAATTGTTAAGAAAAGAACAATTATACGCCAAATTTTCTAAGTGTGCGTTTTGGTTGAAAGAAGTGCAATTTCTTGGCCATGTTGTTAGTAGCAAAGGAATTCAGGTTGACCCAGCTAAAATTGAGGCCATTGAAAAATGGGAGACTCCTAAGACACCAACGCAGATACGCCAATTTTTGGGTTTAGCTGGTTATTATAGAAGGTTTATTCAAGATTTTTCCCGAATAGCTAAACCATTAACAGCGTTAACACAAAAAGGGAAGAAGTACGAATGGACCACTGAGCAGGAGAGTGCATTTCAATTACTGAAGAAGAAGTTGACTACGGCACCTATTTTATCGTTACCTGAAGGGAACGATGATTTTGAGATATATTGTGATGCTTCGCGACAAGGTTTTGGTTGCGTCCTTATGCAACGAAAGAAAGTTATTGCATACGCATCTCGTCAATTAAAGATTCACTAGCGGAATTACACGACGCATGATTTAGAATTGGGAGCAGTAGTGTTTGCATTGAAGATATGGAGACACTACTTATATGGGGTTAAATGCACTGTGTTTACCGATCATAAAAGCCTTCAACATATCTTCGATCAGAAACAGCTGAACATGAGGCAACGTAGGTGGGTCGAGCTGATAAACGACTACGATTGTGAGATTCACTATCATCCCGGGAAAGCGAACGTGGTGGCTGACGCTCTAAGCAGAAAGGAACGGGAACCAATTCGAGTACGAGCAATGAACATAAAAATTCGCAGGAATCTCAACTCACAAATCAAAAAGGCTCAACGAGAAGCTCTTACTAAAGAAAACATAGGAAATGAAATAATGAAGAAGTATGAGAAGCAACTCGTTATACGGGAAGACGGAATTCGATATTTCGTAAACCGTATTTGGGTACCGAAGTTGGGTGGATTAAGGAAGTTGATATTGAATGAGGCGCACAAGACAAGATACTCGATACATCCTGGAGTTGGAAAGATGTACCAAGATCTTAAGACGCATTATTGGTGGCCTAATTTAAAGACAGACGTTGCAACATATGTTGGGGAATGTTTAACTTGTTCTAAAGTTAAAACAGAACACCAGAAGCCGTCAGGGTTACTTCAACAACCAGAAATCTCAGAATGGAAATGGGATGGTATTACCATGGATTTCATCACAAAGTTACCTAAGACTGCCTGGGGTTATGACACCATTTGGGTAATAGTTGATCGTCTCACCAAATCTGCACATTTCTTGCCTATAAAGGAAACGGATAGAATGGAGAAACTATTACGACTGTACATAAAGTAAATTGTTTCAAGGCATGGAATACCTATTTCTATTATATCCGATCGTGATAGTAGATTTACATCAAAGTTCTGGCAATCACTACAGGAGGCCCTAGGAACTCGTTTGGATATGAGTACCGCATATCATCCACAAACTGACGGGCAGAGTGAAAGAACAATTCAGACTCTTGAAGACATGCTCAGGGCATGTGTGATCGATTTTGGAAACGGATGGGATAAATATCTACCATTAGCAGAATTCTCGTATAATAACAGTTATCATGCGAGCATTAAAGCTGCACCATTCGAAGCATTGTATGGAAGGAAGTGTAGATCCCCTATCTGTTGGAATGAAGTAGGAGATCGACAATTAACTGGTCCCGAGATCATACACGAAACGACTGAGAAGATAGTACAAATCAAGGAGAGATTGAAAACAGCCCGTAGTCGCCAAAAGAGCTACGCCGATGTCCGAAGAAAACCATTAGAGTTTCAGATCGGTGACATGGTTATGTTAAAGGTGTCACCTTGGAAAGGTGTAATACGTTTCGGTAAAAGGGGTAAACTGAACCCAAGGTATGTAGGCCCGTTCAAGATCATCGAACGCATTGGACCGGTAGCTTATCGACTCGAGTTACTGCAACAACTCGCCGGAGTACATAATACATTTCACGTATCAAACCTTAAGAAATGTCTTGCAAAGGAAGATCTCACCATTCCTCTTGAAGAAATCCAAGTCGACGAGAAACTACAATTCATAGAAGAACCAGTCGAAATCATGGACCGTGAAGTTAAACAACTCAAGCAGAGCAACATACCGATCGTTAAGGTTCGTTGGAATGCTTGAAGGGGTCCCGAGTTTACTTGGGAACGAGAGGATCAGATGAAACGAAAGTACCCACATTTGTTTCCCGAGAACGCAAAATAGGTACAAATTTAAAATTTCGGGACGAAATTTATTTAACGGGTAGGTACTGTAACGACCCGGATTTTTCCGATCATTTTATACCTATGAGATTAATATTTATATAAATTAAACCTTACCAACATGATAAGTAATCTAAATTGTTGAGATTTATGTTTTTAAAAAAAATTTTACACAACGTTTGACCGTCCAATTTGACCGATGATATCACGAACTATATAACAAACGATAATTATACGTTTGTGTATATATATGTATTTATATATATTTAACATGATCTAAGAATGGTTTAACATCTCATTGTGTACTAATAACAATAAGTTATAAGTATACTTTGAGACTACTAACTTAAGTTTTCAAAATGATAACTATACGTAACGTTATTTGACATATATACCTTTAACCTATAATACTTATACAAGTATCGTATAAATATGTATTTAATCACTTTTAAAGGGCTTATATACATAAAACAATATAAGTATATTTTCAAAAGATAGCTATATTTGAATTCTCGTTCCGTTTCCTCAAAATTTCTACACGTATACCTAGAGTATATGTACTCGTATCATACCCAGCTCCTATACGTATTTACTATTAGTATATACACATCACAATCACTTTATTAGTAGCCATGAGTCAGCCAATTTTGGATCTTAGCATGCATGATTAATCAATTTGGCATATTACAAGACTTTTGCACAATATTACAAATTTATACATCTTTTCACCACCATTTATACTCCATTCCATTTTCATTTTTACTACACATTTTCTCTAACCAAAAACACACTCTTAGGAACCTTAAGTGTTCTTCACAATCTCAGCAAATAACCATGAAGATCTAGCTTCAAAAATAACCCTTAATCATCATAAGAAAATCCATTCAAGAACACTTCAAAAATCCTTCCAAGTAAACAAGTTTACTTCCAACCTTTCAATCCAACTCCACCACTCTTTTGATTCTAGGATTTTTCTCATCTCTTAAAGTAACTTTGTCCAAGTAACTTGAGGTAGTAACCTTATTCATAATCTTATTCAATTCATATTCATATAGCTATCTTATTTTTTGGTATAAAATTTTAACAACAAGAACATAGTTTGAATGATTTCAAACTTGTTCGCAAACTAAATAGATCCTTCTAACTTGACTTTTAAAACACTTCAAGACCTGTAATATATCATAATGATATGCTAACTTAAAAAGATATAACTTGATTTTACAAAGAACATCTTAAAAACTGAATCTACGTCGTCGGAGTACAATCGGGGACTGTTTTGGGTTGGATAATTAAAAACTATCTTGAACTTTGAATTGGAAGTTCATGTTCTGAAAAAATGATATTTATTATGAATATGTTAACACATAAAAATTTCATGGTTTAACTCAAAGTGTAAGTATTTTTAGAAAAATGATCATTAAATGTTGTTTTTATGATGGAAAATGATCACTTTCATAAGTTTCACCAAAGTTTGACCTATAACCTGTGATTTCGAATACAAACTAAGGTATTTTCAATTCATATTCTTAAAATTTGACTCGATCCAAGGAAGTGGCAAGTTGAACCAACAAAAATGGAGTTGTAATGAAGAAACTACGACTAAAACAAGATCGGGTATCCGAAGCTAGTTTAGCTACGAAAATATTTGGAGAAAAATTAAATTAATCATATATTTCTAATTAATATGATATTTCATATATATTTACTTATGATTTGATTTTATATATTTCAGGACCACCCGTAAACAACACGAGAAGATTAATCATAAGACCTCATGATTGTACGCAACACGTCATTTGACAACACGATACTTTATGTACGCAACACGTCACTTGACAACATGGTACCGTGGGTCGAGATTAATTCTGATCAATACGAATACGATGGGGTCTTTATTTATTTTATTTAAGCAACTAATTGTGGACCACTAACATCGGACTGCTAACTACGGACTAAGAAAATATTAAAAGTATTAAAAGTATATATATATATATATATATATATATATATATATATATATATATATATATATATATATATATATATAACGATTACTTAAAAAGAAAATATGTTGATATATTATATATATGGTTAGGTTCGTGATATCTATCGGAGACCAAGTCGTGATAAATAACTTCAAGGCAAAAGTGAGTATATAGTCCCACTTTTAAACTCTAAATATTTCGGGATGAGAGTACATGCATTTTATGATTTACGTTATGAACACAAGTGATTAAAAATATATATTCTACGTTGAGTTGTACCACTGGCATACTTCCCTGTAACTTGGTAACTACTATTTACATGAGGTATTGTAAACGCGAATCCTGTTGATAGATCTATCGGGCCTGACAACCCCAACCGGACTGGACGACCAGTATTCAACGGTTGCACAGTACTTCGTTTCGGTAACTACACTTGGTACGGTGTAGTAAGATTTCATAATAAAGGGAATATGCGACGTTGATTAAATGTTAAGTATGGTTATCAAGTGCTCAACAACTTAGAATATTTTTATTAAAACGTTTATATATGAAATCTTGTGGTCTATATTTATAACGCTGCCGGCATTAAACCTATATCTCACCAACTTTATGTTGACGTTTTAAGCATGTTTATTCTCAGGTGATAACTAAAAGCTTCCGCTGCAACATGTTGAATTTAAACAAGATCTTGAGTATGCATATTTGTGTCAAAAATAAAACTGCATATCGGAGGATTTGTAATGTAAAATATGTTGGAAGTCGTATTGTTATTATCACATGTAAAGTTTGTAAGTCTAAGATTATCGCTAAACGATAATCATTATTATCTTGTTTAAACCTTGTATTTGTAATAAAAGTTATGGTTTGTATTGTAAAAACGAATGCAGTTTTTGAAAAACGTCGCATATAGAGGTCAATACCTCGCGATGAAATCATATGTTATTGTATTCGTCCTTATGGTAAAGGTCGGGTTATGACATGTTGAATGTAACACCCTAGGCAAATCCCACATCGCCCACATACATGAGTGATCATGGGATTATAAGGTAATACTCACGCTTAAATGACACAACGCGTTTTGGGACCACAAGCAGAGCAGATGTGTGAGTACGCTGCAGTTAAGCGTGCTCGGGCGAGAGCACTACCAGGATGGGTGACCTCCTGGGAAAGTGCTTCTCGTGTGTGGTCGTCAAGAAAAAGCCGTGCGCCTACGGGCAAAGCGGACAATATTGTGGTCATGTTAAGCTGGGGTGTTACAGAATGGTATCAGAGCCACTCATGTGCCGTTGGGGGTGGTGGGGCAAACCTCATCGAGGACGATGAGTCCCTGAGGGGGGGTGAATGTAACACCCTAGGCAAATCCCACATCGCCCACATACATGAGTGATCATGGGATTATAAGGTAATACTCACGCTTAAATGACACAACGCGTTTTGGGACCATAAGCAGAGCAGATGTGTGAGTACGCTGCAGTTAAGCGTGCTCGGGCGAGAGCACTACCAGGATGGGTGACCTCCTGGGAAAGTGCTTCTCGTGTGTGGTCGTCAAGAAAAAGCCGTGCGCCTACGGGCAAAGCGGACAATATTGTGGTCATGTTAAGCTGGAGTGTTACACATGCTATCAACACCTTCTTTTAACTTATATATCCATTTGCAACCTACAAGCTTTTGACCTTTAGGTTTTTCAACAAGTTCCCATGTGTTGTTTTCATGCAATGAAGTTATTTCTTCTTGCATAGCTAGTTGCCAATTATCTCTTTCAGGTGAGTTTATAGCTTCATCATAGCTCAGTGGTTCATTACAGTCTTCCTTTTCTGCAGCTGCAAAAGCAACTGCTGTGATGTCAGTAGCTGTATATGCTTCAACTGTGACATCAGCATGACCATACCTTGCAGGTGGTTTAATTGTTCTTCTAACCCTATCTCTGGTTAGTTGATAACTACTAGAAGATGATTGACTTCTATCTTGACTGGAACTGTCACCACTTAAGTCCTCTTGACTTTCATCTTCAGCTTTAGGCTCCACCTCAATTTGAACATCTGGTGTTTGACTTTGAATATTCACATTAGCTAACAGATCTTTATAGAACTTACTTTCATCAAATGTCACATCTCTGCTTAAGATTACTTTGGACCCACCCTCATCCATTCTCCATAGCCTATAACCTTTTACTCCTTCAGGATACCCTAGCAATACACACTTAATGGCTCTAGATTCTAACTTACCCTGTTTAACATGAGCATAAGCTACACAACCAAACATTCTTAAATTCTTAAATGAGAATAATTAGGATGTTTATTGTTCCACACCTCCATAGGTGACTTGTAATTAATAGCAGATGATGGTGACAAGTTGATCAAATAGGCTGCAGTTGTCACTGTTTCACCCCAAAACTTTTTAGGAAACACTGACTGTGAAAACATGCACCTTACTTTATTTAACAAAGTTCTATTCATTCTTTCAGCTAACCCATTCTGCTGTGGTGTTCCAGGTATAGTCTTATGCCTGGATATTCCACTTTGCCTACAATATTCTTCAAACTGTTTATTGCAGTATTCAAGCCCATTATCAGTTCTAAGTTTCTTAACCTTTCTATCTGTCTGGTTTTCAACTAATACTTTTCATTCTTTGAACTTTTCAAAAGCATCATTTTTGTTTACCAATAAGAACACCCATACCCTTCTAGAGTAATCATCGATGATGGACAGAAAATATCTTGCACCACTCATTGTTTCTACTTTAGCTGGACCCCATAAATCAGAATGTACATAATCTAGTACACATGTAGTATTGTGCCTTCCTTTGCTAAACTTAACCCTATGAGCTTTGCCATAAATGCAATGCTCACAGAACCCAATGGTTGTGCTATTTAGACTGCCCAAAACACCAATCTTATTTAGCTCTTTCATTCCAAGTTCACTCATGTGACCTAACCTTTTATGCCACATTATTGCTTTGTTATCATTAACACTTGAAACAGCAGCTACACAACTTAATGCTTTCTCTTTCAAATTATAGGTATTAAACTTGCCTTTAACACCTTGAAGTACTAGTTTAGACCTCTTAAACACAGACAATACACCATTCTTGATTTTTAAATCAAATGGTTCTTGATCAAGCATTCCTAAAGAGATTAAATTTCTCCTAATGTCAGGCACATATCTTACTTCATCCAAAATGAATTCATCACCTTTTTCACCTTTGAATGTGACATCACCTATACCTATAATTTTGCAAGGTCTATCATCACCTAAAAGCACTAAACCACCATCAAATGACCTATAGTTTTCCAAGAAACTCTTATTATTAGTCATATGATATGAACACCCTGAATCAATAAGCCAATCTAATTTGTTCTTATCAGATGCAACTACCATTACTTCTGCACTATCATAACCAGTATCAGAAAAAGAATCAGACTGTTTTACCTCCTTTTTCTTCTTTCCAAATTTGCCTTTTTCTTTGCAGCATAGTTTGGATCAAAATCAGGACAGTCATTCTTTAGGTGACCTTCAGACTTGCAGATGAAACATCTTCTTTTGAACTTTGACTTTGACTTCATGGTATTCTTTTGATCTCTTCTTTCAGGTTTTCTAACCAACAGACCCTCTGCAAATTCTTCTTGATCGTTTCTTTTCTTTAATTCCTTGGAGTTAATAGCAGCAAACACATCTTCCATCTTAAGTTCTTCTCTTCCATACAAAAGTGTATCAACAAAGTGTTCATAATGTGATGGTAGAGAAGCTAGAAACAAGATAGCTTGATCTTCATCATCTATCTTTATATCAATGTTCTCCAAATCCAGTAGAATCTTGTTGAATTCATCTACATGATCATCAAGTTTCTTTCCTGATGTCATTACAAAAATAGAAAGCCTTTTCTTGAGATATAATCGATTAGCCAAAGATTTGGTCATATACAGATCTTTCAATTTGGTCCAAATACCTGCTGCAGTTGTTTCTTTTGAGATTTCTCTCAAAACTTTATCGTCCAAACAGAGAATTAAAGCACTATGTGCCTTCTCTAAACATGTGGCTTTTTCTGCATCTGTCATTGTATCTGGTAACGACTCTTCAAGAGCTGCCACACATCCATTCTGTGTCAACAGTGCTCGCATCTTGAGTCTCCATAGACCAAAATCATTCTTGCCATCGAACTTCTCAATATCGAACTTAACATTCACCATTGTTCTATTTTACCTCTGCCGGAACCCTAGTTCTTCTTTGTAACCTTCTTCTGTGAGATCTTCAATTCGAATTCAAAGCCGGATCACGATTAACCCGATCTGATACCAATTGTAGAAAAAAATTGAATGATTTCACAGATTAATCGAAACAATTTTAAGCAACAATCAACTTTGATGTTCTTATTAATCGAATTACAAATCGAAAACAAACTGATTACAATTAACTATTGAAACAGAAACAAAACGATTCGTAAAAAACCTATCTCTAAACTATCGATTAACCTATCTATTTATAGAGATAATCGAATGCCAGTTGCTTGGAGATCAATCAAAACTTGGCCGATACCCTATAATGAATTTGAATTGGAATCTGATAATGAAAACTAGAACTTGTTCATATCAACCCTTATTCTTTTAGTCATTTACAGAAAACACCCTAAACTTATCTTTGAGAATTGTCAGTTTACACCCTTACACTTCACAGTTTTAAACACAGTTAATTACATGGATCTATAGCATAAAGGGTATTGATATAATCATATAATTAATATTCCCAAAAAAAATTTGTTAATATTTTTAACTAAAAGTAACGGATAAACCACTTGAATATGTATCATTACTCGTAATAAATCGGACAACGATGTAAATGATACCTGTGCTCACAATTCCATTATCTAGATGATCCAATGACAAAATGAGACTTCTGAGCTCTTTGAAATTAAGAAAAATAGACACGTTTAATGGCCAAATGCCTCCGTCTTCGTAATCTACTACTTCTTCCAATAACAAGTTTATTACATGCCCGGTAGTTTTGTTGCACTCGACCCTTTCCCAATCACAACACTCGCCGCCATCATCAACCCATGTTGGAAGCGGGTCCACATGATCGAAAACAAATGAATCGAAAAGGGATGCTTTGATATCCAGCAGCGCCTTTCTCTCCTCCGCTATACAACTACCGTGAATAATTCTAGCCAGTTGAATATGAATCATTATCATAATCAACAACCAGTTAAACCAAGATTTGAGCTTACTCAAATACCAATCCATTTTGGGAGATATAGTACGTAAATAATGATAATAATAGGTCACAAATGATGCTTAAATTTCCCTGTGTTATAATTCAGTAGGCTTATAACTACCTTTAGTGGTTTGATTCTTGATGTTATAATTCAGTAGGCTTATAACTACCTTTAGTGGTTTGATTCTTGATGTTATAATTCAGTAGGCTTATAACTACCTTTAGTGATTTGATTCTTGATTTAGAATACTAATAATGAAGTGTAAGAACAAAGATGATAATGGAGAGAAAGAAAGAAACACTTTGTAAGTGTGAGAAATGGTGCAAGTTTAATGCTTGCATTCATGAGTATTTATAGCCTAAAATCTCAATATAAAAATACATACTTTGTGTACCAAAATTGACTATATGTATACACCAAAATTGACTATCCATATCTATATTATTATTATTATTATAACACTCCCCCTTGGATAGCAATTTTATTTTGTTGAAGATCAACTATAAATTACTGCCTCGTTAAAAACCTTGCTAAAGAAAACCCAGTGGGAAAAAACTTTAGCTAAGGGAAAAAGAGTGCAGCATGGAGTTGACTCCCCCTCAAGTAGACATCGCTTCAGCTGTTACATCTTTTGAACATGTCTCATGCCAATGTTATGAACGTGTGTTCTGAAAATAGCAGTTGGAAGTGCTTTCGTGAAAAGATCAGCAGAGTTTTTGCTAGATTGCACATATCTCATTTCAATCTGGTTGTCCTTAATGAGATTTTGAGTGTATGAGAAGAATCTAGGTGGTATGTGTTTTGTTCGGTCACTTTTGATATACCCTTCTTTCATCTGTGCTATGCAAGCTGCATTATCTTCATAGATAGTTGTTGGACTTTTATCGCGTTCTAGTCCACAAGAATCAGTAATGAGTTGTGTCATTGATCTCAACCAAAAACATTCTCGAGTAGCTTCATGTAATGCAATCACTTCGGCATGATTTGACGATGTAGCAACAAGTGTTTGTTTTTGAGAACGCCATGATATTGCAGTACCTCCATTTAGGAATACATATCCAGTTTGAGATTTAGCTTTATGTGGATCAGATAAATAACCTGCATCTGCATAACCAACCAAATCTTGTTTTGATTCGTTAGAATAAAATAATCCTAAATCAGTAGTTCCTCGAAGGTATCGAAATATGTGTTTGATCCCATTCCAGTGTCTTTTGGTAGGAGCAGAGCTGAACCTTCCCAACAAATTAACTGCAAAAGAAATGTCAGGTCTTGTACAATTTGTAAGATACATAAGAGCTCCAATTGCACTAAGATATGGTACTTCTGGTCCAAGAATGTCTTCTTGATCTTCACATGGACGAAATGGATCAGCTTCAACATTGAGTGATCTAACAACCATAGGAGTACTTAATGGTTTTGCCTTGTCCATATTGAAACGTTTCAAAATCTTTTCAGTATATGTTGTTTGATGTACAAGTAAACCATTAGGCATATGCTCAATTTGTAAACCAAGGCAATACTTGGTTTTTCCGAGATCTTTCATTTCAAATTCTTTCTTTAGAAGTTGAATGGCTTCATGGATCTCTTTATTTGTACCTATGATGTTAAGATCATCAACATAAACAGCTATGATCACATATCCGGATGTTGTTTTCTTAATGAAAACACAAGGGCAAGTAAGATTATTTGTATACCCTTTGCTTATCAAGTAATCACTTAATCGGTTATACCACATACGTCCCGATTGTTTTAACCCATATAAAGATCTTTGTAATTTAATCGAATACATTTCTTTGGGTTTTGCATTTGATGCTTCTGGTACCTTAAATCCTTCAGGTATCTTCATATATATATCACTATCAAGTGATCCATATAGATAAGCAGTCACAACATCCATGAGATGCATTTCTAAATTTTTAGAAACTGCCAGACTGATTAAGTACCTAAAAGTAATTGCATCCATAACAGGAGAATAAGTTTCTTCATAATCAATTCCCGGTCTTTGAGAAAAACCTTGAGCTACAAGTCTAGCTTTATACCTTGTAACTTCATTTTTCTCATTTCTTTTTCGGACAAAAATCCATCTGTATCCTACAGGTTTCACATCTTTAGGAGTGAGAATGATGGATCCGAAAACTTTTCTTTTATTGAGTGATTCTAATTCAGCTCGTATTGCTTCTTTCCATTGAGCCCAATCATGTCTATTTTGACATTCAACCATAGATGTTGGTTCTGGATCATCATCATTATTCATGATGTCATATGCAACATTAAATGAAAATTTCTCATCAAGATTTTTCATTTCATTTCGGTTCCATAATATTTTTGAATATGCATAATTGATTGCAATTTCTGTATTGACATCATCAATCTCCTCTGCAGTAGGAGTACTGATTTGTGGTTCTTCTTGAACACTTTCTTTTACTTCATTATCAGCTGATTTTCTTTTTCGAGGATTTTTATCCTTTGAACCGATTGGTCTTCCACGTTTCTGACGTGGCAAAGATTCATGAGTGACGTTATTGCCAGCTTTTGGAATTTCAATTCGAGCTGGAGTATTTACTGCTGGTATATATGATTTTGTCACCGTTTTTGTATCTGTAAATGCATCAGGCAATTGATTTGCAAGTTCTTGTATATGCATTATCTTTTGAACTTCTGTCTCGCATTCTTTTGTGCGAGGATCAAGATACTTTAATTGAGGTTCACACCATGAAACATCATTTTCTTTATTTTTCATTTCTCCCCCTAATCTAGGGAACAATGTTTCATTAAAATAACAATCAGCAAAACGTGCTGTAAAAACGTCACCTGTCATAGGTTCAATATACCTTAATATTGAAGATGTTTCATATCCAACATATATTCCCAACCTCCTTTGAGGACCCATTTTTGTACGTTGTGGTGTCGCAATTGGAACATACACTGCACAACCAAATGTTCTAAGATGGGAAATATTTGGCTCTTGACCAAAAGCAAGTTGTAGGGGGGAATATTTATGACTTGCACTTGGTCTGATGCGAATCAATGCAGCAGCATGTAAAATTGCATGACCCCATATAGATACAGGGAGTTTTGTTCTCATTATCAATGGTCTAGCGATTAACTGTAAACGTTTAATCAATGACTCGGCTAAACCATTTTGTGTATGCACATGAGCAACAGAATGTTCAACAACAATTCCTATAGACATGCAATAGTCATTAAATGCTTGAGATGTAAATTCACCAGCATTATCAAGTCTCACCCTTTTAATGGTGTAATCAGGAAAATGAGCTCTCAATTTAATAATTTGGGCAAGAAATTTTGCAAATGCCACATTACGGCTTGATAACAGACAAACATGAGACCATCTGCTAGATGCGTCTATTAGAACCATGAAATATCTAAATGGTCCACATGGTGGATGAATTGGTCCACATATATCACCTTGAATTCTTTCAAGAAACATTGGTGATTCTTTCTCAACCTTAAGTGGTGAGGGTCTAGTTATCAATTTTCCAAGAGAGCAAGATGTACATGGAACCATTGTATCATGATGGATTTTTCTATCCTTTAGTGGATGTCCATGAGTACATTCAATAATCCTTTTCATCATTGTTGATCCTGGATGGCCTAATCTGTTATGCCATAAACTGAATACACCAGGATCAATATATTTTTCGTTAACTACCATATGTATTTCTGGTACATTTATATGTGTATAATGTAATCCAGAACTAAGTCTTGGCAGTTTTTCAACCACATGACTCTTGTCAGTGATACTTAAATATTTCTCATTTTCTGTTGTCACTGACTGATAATCATACCCGTTAAGGTATATGTCGGAGAAACTCAATAAATTTCTGCTTGACTTGGGAGAAAATAAGGCATCATTTATTAAAAATTTTGTACCATTTGGTAGTATGAAATTTGCCTTTCCTATCCCTTTTATCAAGTTAGCAGGTCCTGATATTGTATGTATAGTTCCTTCCGTTGGTTTTAGATCAATAAAATATTTCTCGGATTTAAGTATAGTGTGTGTAGTTCCACTGTCTGCTATACAGAGATCTCCACCACTTGATTGATGTTGTATTCCATCAAAATTCATATTGAACTTCATATATAAGAAATAAATAGTGAGTACATTAATATTACACAATATTTTAAACGCAAATAGATAGTACTGAAACATTTAGCAAACATAATGACAAAGACAGACGATATTAAATCGTTTATTTTTCAAAAGACACACAACTTAAACATTCAAGAAATCTTCATATAAATCAGATGGTTTCTCAGTGACTGTTGGATCAATATTATCCACAAAATTTACTTCCTTTTCTTTACCTTTCAGCGAATCCTGATACATCTTAACAAGATGTTTAGATGTTCGGCAAGTATTAGCCCAGTGGCCCATTCTACCACATCTGTAGCAAGATTCTTCAGAATTTTTAGAAGAATTTTCTTCAACATCTTGTTTAATGGGCTTGTTTTGTGGTTGATATTTATATTTTCGTGGATTACTATTTCTTTGACCACCACGGCCACGACCACGACCACGTCCACACCCATTACCATTACCATAAGGATGGTTTCTACCATAGTTATGGCTTTTGGCATGATGATGGTGATGGTTATTATAACCACGACCTTGCCCGCGTCCTTGTCCCTGTTTATAATTATTTGCAGTATTTGCTTCAGGGATTGCAAGTGTACCAGTAGGACGGGATTGCTGATTTTTCATTAATAGCTCATCATTTTGCTCTGCAACTAAGAGATATGAATTAAGTTCAGGATATGTTTTGAACTTTAGCATTCTCAAATTTCTTTGCACTGTGATGTTTGCAGCATTCATTGTGGAGAAAGTTTTCTCCATCATGTCTGCATCACTAATTTCATGTCCACAGAATTTAAGTTGTGAACATGTATTATACAGAGCTGAGCTGTATTCATTTACTTTCTTAAAGTCTTGGAACCTTAATGTTCTCCATTGTTCCATTGCAGCTGGAAGTAAAATTTCTCTTTGATTATTGAATCTGCTTTTGAGACCTTCCCATAAAACATGGGGATCTTCTACAGTCACATAATTATTTTGTAAGCATTCATCAATATGTTGATGAATAAAGCAACATGCCGTAGCTTGTTCTTTTTCAGAACAAGTGTTGTTTTCATTTATGGTTTCAAGAATGCCCATTGATTTAAGATGCATTTTTACTTTTATAACCCATGGCATGTAGTTGTTTCCAGTTGATTCTAAAGGAGTAAATTTAAGCTTTTCCAGATTCGACATTTTCTATTATCAAAAATTAAAACAAACATCATGATAAATTAGAGTCAATTTATATTCATAAGTATATAAACATTAAACATAAATTTAATATAACATAAATGATAAGTAGGTGACAGTGTCGACCATGTGTAAGCAATCATAAATAAATGTTATATAACAAAAATATAAATATTAGTAAACATAAATGAAAATTTGGCGACAGTGTCGACCATATATTTTTTCAGGTGGTATAACCGACCTATATCATTCTGGTGGTATAACCGACCATATATCATTTTGGTGGTATAACCGACCATATATCATTTTGGTGGTATAACCGACCATATATCATTTTGGTGGCAGAGCCAACCATATTTAGTATTAAGATTATCGTGCTGATAACGTGTTATAATTCAGTAGGCTTATAACTACCTTTAGTGGTTTGATTCTTGATGTTATAATTCAGTAGGCTTATAACTACCTTTAGTGGTTTGATTCTTGATGTTATAATTCAGTAGGCTTATAACTACCTTTAGTGATTTGATTCTTGATTTAGAATACTAATAATGAAGTGTAAGAACAAAGATGATAATGGAGAGAAAGAAAGAAACACTTTGTAAGTGTGAGAAATGGTGCAAGTTTAATGCTTGCATTCATGAGTATTTATAGCCTAAAATCTCAATATAAAAATACATACTTTGTGTACCAAAATTGACTATATGTATACACCAAAATTGACTATCCATATCTATATTATTATTATTATTATAACACCCTGTATTTAAAATAAATGAATGGATCTATTTGATCCACATGTTTCCTTTATTGAGTGGCCACAAAAAGCAATTTATGTATTTGACAAAGAAGTCAAATATTCTTATTAGCGAGGCCTATAAATTTTTTAAAAATAATAATAATAATAATAATAAAAAATAAAAAAAAAAATGATACAATGAAAGTTCAGTGTTACAAGCAGTGTTGTAAAAGTCGGCCGACTTGGCCGACGCGTCGGCCGATGCGTCTTTTTTTGGGTTGTCCGTCCTATTTTTTCTGAAAACGACTCAAAAGACGGTTAAAGATAAAAGTTCGGTCAAAGTCTGTCAAAGACGGTGAAAGTTTGTCAAAAACGGTCAAAATCAGTCAAATTTTCGTCAAGATGTGATATGTTTTAAAAGGTTTGTTTTCATTTTTTAGGCCGCTCTTTTCTCTATGTCCTTACTAATTATGTACTCGATAACATTAATTGAGTTTGTAGTTTGATTGTATTTAAATTCAAGTTTCTATTTAAGAAATTTATGGTACAGAATCACTATTTATACATATATAAATATATAATTAAGAAATTATTAATAAAGTCAACGTTGGTCAACGACCGATGCGTCCCCGACGCGTCCCCGACTCGACCGACGCGTCCTTTTTAGGTCTCGACCGATGCGACCCCGACTCGCGACTTTTACAACCTTGGTTACAAGTGAATCTTGTAACCTCAAAAACAAACAAGCCAACTAGAATATATCTAAATTACAAAGACATATCCTAAAACCCAACCAGATCCCATCAGAAGCTTACGGAACTTTCCATGTCTCTTTCATTAAACGAACCGGAGTTGAATCCTTAAACTTCATTGATAACAACTTCATTCTAACAGTCGAGAATATCACTTCAAAAAGCTGATCCACGGTCCTCGAGTTTCTTCCAAAATGCCTATTATTTCTTTATTGCCAGATATAATAAACCATTGCTCCATAAACAAGCTTAGGCACTATCACCCGCGCCTATAAATTTGTTGGATCAATATAAGCCCGCACAACATGTCCTGCAATATAAGTTCAAGAGTCCATCATTTTCTAAAACTAATTGGTGCCTTTTACATTCTTAGTTCAATATACCTCAAGTATAAGTTGTGCAAAAATTTACTAATATAAATTACAAATATGATGATGTATAAAATGATATAAGAATATTTTGGCCATGTTAATGTGTACAACGCAAGAAATATAATGTTCAATATCTTCCACGTGTTATAGTTAAATGATACTCTGTATAGTTTAACAAAGCACTATGTTAAGTTGTATATTTGAAATTACAATCCTTAACCAAGATTCTTTGAAATTGCTAGTGGTCTACTGTGAATGCATTTGGGCGAGACGAACGTTGACTATTCATGAGTCGACATGTAACAAAGATGTCCTTGTCCCCGGGGCAGGGATTTGGGAACCAACCCCTCTCCCTTAAGATTTAATTCACTTGGTTATTGCGGAACTCGGCCTACAGCGGCACACAAAGTCCCGTTGAGGCGTTGTAGATCGATGACTCAGATAACGGGGAGCACACCACGGGCGCACAAGATATGGTCTTAACTGCAACTCGAAGTTAGATACGAAATGTCACAACATGAGAGATCAAATCGACACTACACTAAGGTTAATCGTTACAATAACAAAACTCAATCAAATGAAAATGTAAAAAATCGTACACGATACAAACATATTATTTTGTATGTAAGTCGACGTTATCTACTACCCGATTATCCGGTCACGTAACAAGGGTAACTTTTTTGTGTCGTCAAAATTGGTATGACCCATCCAAATTGAGCATAATGAATGGGTCAAATAAATCACTCAGATTTACTTTGCATGCTATATATGTTGCCAGCAACACCAACAACGCTAACTATTGGGATCACTATTAATAAATCAAGAATGGCTTCTTTTAAACCAAAATTTAGGGTCAATCTAGGAGGTTCAGTTTTACCTTTTACGGGCTTAATAAACGCTACAACAAATGCAACAAACACAAACACGACCGTAAGTGCAACTGAAGCAGCCGAAGTAGTACTCAAAGAATCAATCTTATCCAACACACATAATGGAGCAAGACAAACAATTACCACAATCAAATCACTTAATTTTTTTATGAACCTAAAACCCGTTACCTAACCATTGATCAAATACAACAATATGACTAAGAGAACCGGACGTAACATCGTCAATTATGATCAAATAAACTATTATAACACCTGCATTGTTGACTATAATACAAATGTCAGATAAAATTCTTGCTAGTTTCACTAATACTTATTGAACAATTTCACCGTAAGAATTAGCCTTACATTGAACAGTAAATCTAATAAGGAATTCAACACTAATTTCTGATAATATGCCCATCAGAAGTATTAGAAAAATTCTAATAATTAGCCCTAAAACTTTCATAGTAGCAGGAAGTGCCATAATTCCGGCCCCAATTACAGATGTAGCTACAGCCCCATAAATCCCAGAACCTGATACATCTTAGCAAATTGTCAAACTCAAAGTCATCATCTTAGTCATCATGATGGCCTAATTTAGGGTTTTGAGACCTATGACTATTTTCATCTTGTAATTGCAGTTCAACAAAAGAATGTTTGGGAATTTGTTCATAGTTATATCCCATTATGGGTTCAAATGGGTATGAATCTTTAACTAAAAAATACCACAATTGAAGCAAAAGCAATCAACTTTATGATTTAAACAATATAAATACAGAAGGGTTAAAATGGGTACTTACAAGATTGATGAAATGGGGGAAATTGGATTTGATTATTATTGAAAATTGAATTGAGATCTCAGTGGCTTGAGTTAACGACTAATGTATTGAGGAGTGAGAATACTCATAAAATGTTTTGATGAATGAATGAAATAAAGTTTGTGCTTCTCAAATAGAATTTTCCCATTTAACGGCTATTCTGTGTCGTCAATTGTTGCTTTATAAGAGCATCAGGTGTGGAAGCCATCAGCCCAGCGTGAGTTGGTGATTTGCTTCCCACCGACGGTCACTCGACACCCGGCCGGCGTCGCTTCGGCGTTGCGAAGATCAAAGTCGTGCAGACGACGGTGTATCTAAACATTAAGTGGGTCCCAATTTTCAAATTTTCGACCGTTAGAGTGTTATATTCATGAATTTATATGCGAAAAATGAATTATAAATATATATTGAATCGGTGGAAACCATTTTTTCCTCTGAGACATGCGTTGAACAGTTACAGAGGAAAAGAATGGGGAAGATGGGTGGTAAGTTAGTGGGCCCAATTATAATTATAAATATATTCATTTGGAAAAAACTTAATAGGCACTGTTTAATTAGACCTTCATTAAAGAATGTTTTATTACCTCTCATATAATAATAGTGACCAATTAGACCTTCAAGATTTTATAGTTTATCATCTTTATCCTAATATTTCAATCAATTACTATTACTTCTTAGATAACGCATGTTTAAAATAACAATTGAGTATATTTTAAAAGTTCTAATTATAATTAATAGATTAAATTAATTAATAATTATAATTATAACTAGTAATAATAAAAATGAATTATTATATAATGGTAATAATTGAAAAACGAATCAAATATAAAAAGGTAAAATAAATTAATTATTTTTAAAAATTAATTAAATAATAAAAACATAAAATATTTTCTCTTTCCAAGACACTGAACTGACAATCTTCCCAATTCTCCTGTTTTTTCACCAATGTCAGTACAGTCAGCGTCCAGGCATCAGCAAGACACTGAACTAACACTGAACTGACGCGTCACCACACCCAGTGCTCTAACGTGGAAGCAGGTCGTCTTGTGCTGAAAAAATATGCAACAACTCGATTCCATCCAAGATTATTATTATTACTAGTGAAATGACCCGTGAAATCACGGGTTTGTTTAAACGAAACAGTTTAATGATATGTTTTAGGTATTAAGTGAACATAAATGTTAAAGTTATTTAGTTTAATGACCCGTGGAACCACAGAGTCCGACTAAGAAACTCGTCAGCTGAACATTTCATCAAACACCTATAATGCATACGTAGTATTAGACAATCCACATCCAATTATAAGAGATGATATTGGTTGTGATTTTATTTTAAAAGTGTCAATTAAAATATAAATTTAGAATTGGTTTCCTTCTTCCTACCTTTTATACCTTCCCGTACTCAATTCAAAATAATTAATTAAAACATTATTTAATTTTAATAAATTAAAATAATTATTAATAAGATTTAATAATAATAATAATTAATTAATTAGATTTAATTTTAATTTAAAATTATTTAGATTAATGACATCACCCACCATGTTTAGATTTTTTTTCTTTTTCTTTTTGATTTTTTCTTAACAAAGGAATTAGTCTAATAATGACATCATCATTTTAGCATTTTAATATTAACTATAGATTATCCATTGGCTTGCCAATCAAGATGCGATTTGGGTTAAGCAAGTTCTAAAGAAAAAACATATACCTACAAGTCCCAATGAAGCGGGGTGCGTGTGATGTCCGGAATCAATTGAGTCGGTTGAACCTTTATTATTACATTGTCTAAAAGTCTCTCAAATTTAGATGTCTTTGTTTAGATGGTGGAAAATTTCGTTGTGTGTTGCACTGAAGATGGCACAATTTACGGAGGAATGGGTGTTGGGGATGGGTATTGGAGCCTCAAATTTTGCTTTTGAATCGGGCCGTAACGATTTGGTCTATTCAAGATCACGGGACAAAGCTTTGTTTAGCGGAGAGTTCACATGCCGGAGGTTTCTTGTTACATCAATAAAGCTTAAGGTTTTGTTATAGGCTTCAATCGCGAAGCTTTGCCATCCACATCAACTACACATTTGGATGTCTCAACCGGAAACTCTAGTCGAATACGCTTAGCAATCTGCCCATGGTGTGCTTTTTATTATTAAGATAGTTTTTTTTTTTTTTTTTTTGTTCATTTGCTTCAAGGTTTGAGACTGTATCTCTGTTTTTTTTACAATGTATTTGTGGCCATTCATTATTCGATGAATTGGAACCGCAAATTATATAATTCAGTGTTTTTGCAAATCAAAATAAAAAAACTCCGTGTTATAATTCTGAACTTATAACTACCAAATACAATTATATTTGTTTATGAAATATTAGTAAAGAGAGAATAAGTATGTGTTTCATATAATTCTATGAAATGGTGCAAGTTTACAAGCATACCATCATGGTGTATTTATACTACTAAGAAATACTATGCAAGTGGTACAAAATTGACTAAAAGTTTGTACAAATTTGACTATCCATATATACATTATTATTTTAATTATCATAACACTCCCCCTTGGATAGAAATTTTATTTTGGAGATCAACTATAAGTTACTGCCTCGTTAAAAACCTTTGCTAAAGAAAACCCAGTGGGAAAAAACTTTAGCTAAGGGAAAAAGAGTGCAGTATAGAGTTGTCTCCCCCTCAAGTAGACATCGTTGATCTTTTACATCTTTTGAATATGTCTCATTACAATATTGTGAACGTGTGTTCTGAAAATAGCAGTTGAGAGTGCTTTGGTGAAAAGATCAGCAGAGTTTTTGCTGGATTGAACATATCTCATTTCAATCTGGTTGTTCTTAATGAGATCTTGAGTGTATGAGAAGAATCTAGGAGGTATGTGTTTTGTTCGGTCACTTTTGATATACCCTTCTTTCATCTGCGCTATGCAAGTTGCATTATCTTCCTAGATAGTTGTTAGACTTTTATCGCGTTCTAGTCCACAAGAATCAGTAATGAGTTGTGTCATTGATCTCAACTAAAAACATTCCCGAGTAGCTTCATGTAATGCAATCACTTCGGCATGATTTGATGATGTTGCAACAAGTGTTTGTTTTTGAGAACGCCATGATATTGCGGTACCTCCATTTAGAAATACATATCCATTTTGAGATTTAGCTTTATGTGGATCAGATAAATAACCTGTATCTGCATAACCAACCAAATCTTGTTTTGATTCGTTAGAATAAAATAATCCTAAATCAGTAGTTCCTCGAAGGTATCGAAATATGTGTTTGATCCCATTCCAGTGTCTTTTGGTAGGAGCTGAGCTGAACCTTGCCAACAAATTAACTGCAAAAGAAATGTCAGGTCTTGTACAATTTGTAAGATACATAAGAGCTCCAATTGCACTAAGATATGGTACTTCTGGTCCCAGGATATCTTCATGATCTTCACAGGGACGAAATGGATCAGTGTCAACATTAAGTGATCTAACAACCATAGGAGTACTTAATGGTTTTGCCTTGTCCATATTGAATCGTTTTAAAATCTTTTCCGTATAAGTTGTTTGATGTACAAGTAAACCATTAGACATATGCTCAATCTGCAAACCAAGGCAATACTTGGTTTTTCCGAGATCTTTCATTTCAAATTCTTTCTTTAGAAGTTGAATGGCTTCAAGGATCTCTTTATTTGTACCTATGATGTTAAGATCATCGACATAAACGGCTATGATCACATATCCGGATGTTGTTTTCTTAATGAATACACATGGGCAAATAAGATTATTGGTATACCCTTTGCTTATCAAGTAATCAATTAATCATTTATACCACATGCGACCCGATTGTTTCAACCCATATAAAGACCTTTGTAACTTGATTGAGTATATTTCTTTGGGTTTTGCATTGGTTGCTTCTGATACCTTAAATCCTTCAGGTATCTTCATATATATATCACTATCAAGTGATCCATATAGATAAGCAGTCACAACATCCATGAGATGCATTTCTAAATTTTTAGAAACAACCAGGTTGATTAAGTATCTAAAAGTAATTGCATCCATGACAGGAGAATAAGTTTTCTCATAATCAATTCCTGGTCTTTGAGAAAAACCTTGAGCTACAAGTTTAGCTTTATACCTTGTAACTTCATTTTTCTTATTTCTTTTTCGCACAAAAACCCATCTATATCCCACAGGTTTCACATCTTTAGGTGTGAGAATGATAGATCCGAAAACTTTTCTTTTATTGAGCGATTCAAACTCAGCTCGTATTGCTCCTTTTCAATGATCCCAATCATGTCTATTTTGACATTCCATGACAGATTTTGGTTCTGGATCATCATCATCATTCATGATGTCATATGCAACATTATATGAAAATATCTCATCAAGATTTTTTATTTCATTTCGGTTCCATAGTATTTTTGAATGTACATAATTGATTGAAAATTCCGTATTGACATCATCAATCTCCTCTGCAGAAGGAGTATTGATTTGTGGTTCTTCTTGAACACTTTCTTTTACCTCATTATCAGCTGATTTTCTTTTTCGAGGATTTTTATCTTTGGAACCAATTGGCCTCCCACGTTTCTGGCATGGTAAAGACTCAAGAGTGACATTATTGCCAGCGTTTGGAATTTCAATTCGAGCTGGAGCATTTGCTGCTGGTATATATGATTTAGTCACTCTTTTCGTATCTGTAAATGCATTAGGCAATTTATTCGCAAGTTCTTGCATATGCATTATTTTTTGAACTTCGGTCTCGCATTCTTTTGTGCGAGGATCAAGATACATTAATTGAGGTTCACACCATGAAACATCATTTTCTTTATTTTTTATTTCTCCCCCTAATCTAGGGAACAATATTTCATTAAAGTGACAATCAGCAAAATGTGCTGTAAAAACATCACCTGTCATGGGTTCAATATATCTTATGATTGAAGATGTTTCATATCCAACATATATTCCCATCCTTCTTTGAGGACCCATTTTAGTGCGTTCTGGTGGTGCGATAGGAACATAAACCGCACAACCAAAAGAATTAATGATGCAGCATGTAAAATTGCATGACCCCATACGGATACTGGGAGTTTTGTTCTCATTATCAATGGTCTAGCTATTAACTGCAATCGTCTAATTAGTGATTCGGCTAAACTATTTTGTGTATGCACATGAGCAACAGGATGTTCAACAACAATCCCAATAGACATGCAAAAATAATTAAATGCTTGAGATGTAAACTCACCAGCATTATCCAATCTCACACTTTTAATAGTATAATCAGGAAAATGTGCTCTCAATTTAATAATTTGAGCAAGAAATTTTGCAAATGCCATGTTTCGACTTGATAATAGACAAATATGAGACCATCTACTAGATGCATCTATTAGGACCATGAAATATCTAAATGGTCCACATAGTGGATGAATTGGTCCACATATATCACCTTGAATTCTTTCAAGAAACATTGGTGATTCTTTTTCAACCTTAAGAGGTGATGGTCTTATTATCAATTTTCCAAGTGAACATGATGTACATGGGATAATTGCATCATGAGGGATCTTTTGATCCGTCAATGGATGTCCATGTGTATTTTGAATTATTCTTTTCATCATTGTTGATCCTAGATGACCTAATCTTTCATGCCACAGATTGATCATTACAGGATCACATGCCTTTTCATTAACTACCATGTGTGTTTTTGGTACATTTATATATGTATAATGTAAACCAGAACTAAGTCTTGGTAGTTTTTCAATCACATGCTTCTTGTCAGTGATACTTAAATATTTATCATTTTCTGTAGTCACTGACTGATAATCATATCCATTTTGGTATATGTCAGAGAAGCTTAACAAATTTCTCTTTGACATAGGAGAAAATAAGGCAATTTTTATTAGAAAATTTGTACCATTTGGTAACATGAATTTTGCTTTTCCCATTCCTTTTATTAAATCTGCAGGACATGATATAGTATGTACCGTTCATTCTGTTACTTTAAAATCAGTGAAATATTTTTTAGATTTGAGTATAGTGTGTGTGGTACCACTGTCTGCAATACAAAGATCCCCACCATTTGACTGATTTTGCACTCCAGTAGTGTACATCATGAACTTTAAAATATGAGAAACAAATAATGAGTACACAATTCATCAATATATTACATCCAAAAATATGTTATAAACGAAAGTACATAATAAGGAAACATATAGTAAAGTAGATATGGTATAGATCGTAAATCTACATCCATTTATTTGATATGGACATATAATAGGAAATTTATTCATTAAAGTAGTCACTTGTTGGCTCAATGATTTTTGTATCAAGGTCATCCACAAGATTTGCCTCTTTTCCTTTTCCTTTTAAGGATTCCTGATATTGATTAATAGAATATTGATTTGTTCGACAGTTTTTAGACCAATGGCCAATTTTACCACATCGATAACAAGAATCTTCAATATTCTTTGAAGATCTTCCTTCAACATTATGATTTGTGGGATTGTATGGTGGTTGAAATTTATAATTTTGTGGATTATTATTTCTTTGTCCACGACCACGACCACCATAACCATTACGACCACGACTACCACCACGACCATTACCATAAGGGTGATTTCGAACATAGTTATGATTTTTATTATTGTTATGGTAATTTCCATGATGATGGTTTTGGCCAATATGACCACGACCTCGCCCACGTCCTCGTCCAGGTGCATTTCTTTTTTTATTATTGTTATTATTAATAGCATTAGCTTCAGGGAATGCTAGCACACCCGTAGGATGAGACTCTTGATTCTTCATCAGTAATTCTTTATTCACTTATGCAACTAAGAGATAAGTTTGAAGTTTGGAAAAAGTTTTGTAATTCTGCAATCTTAAATTTTCTTGTATAGTAATGTTTGCAGAATGCATTGTAAAGTAAGTTTTCTCCATCATATCAGCATCACTTATTTCTTGACCACAGAATTGAAGCTTTGAACGGATCTTGAACATGGCCGAGCTGTATTCACTTACCTTTTTAAAGTCTTGAAACCTTAGATTTCTCCATTCTTCCCTCGCAGCTGGGAGTAATATTTCCTTTTGATTAACGAATCTACTCTTGATACTTTCCCATAAAACATGTGGATCTTTGATAGTGAGATACATATATTTTAAGGTGATATCAATATGTTTGCGAATAAAAGCAATTGATTTTAATTTATCTTGATCAGAACAAGTATTGTTTTCTTTTAAAGTTTCTAGAATACCCAATGATCCAAGATTTATTTCTACATCCATGACCCATGATGTGTAGTTTGTTCCCGATACGTCTAGGGCATCAAACTCAAGCTTTGATAAGTTTGACATTTTCTATTTTCAGAAAGATGAACAACATAAATTATAATCATAATCAATTTCTAACAACATGAAATTATAATCATTTTAAATTCATAAGTAGCAAACAACAGAATAATGGTATGATTACAAATAATAAAACCACAAGGGCAGGATAGAATATAGGTTCACCCGGTGGTATATTAGCAATAATGATGATAGTTAATATGACCAATACAATAGGAAAAATCATCCTTGTGTGAATCATCTTTACAAAAACTTTTTGAGAGTGGTAATCTGAGAAAATGAAGATTGATTTGTGAAAATGTGAAAACGGAGATGTTTATTTTATATTTGAAAAAATATAGTCGTTGTAACGTCGTCAGTTGACGTTAACAACCGTTATGTATATATGACCGTTGTAATGTCGTTAGTTGATGTTAATGACTGTTATATACTCGTTATATTAATAATAATTTTAATAAAAGAATTTTATTAGTATAAATATGATTACTATAAAATATATTTAGTATAAATACGTTTAGTATAAATATGAAGATTAATAGAATAAACATATTATGCATAAATAATAAATTTAAGAATAAACATTAGTATGCATGAAATAAATAATGATTAATTGTATAAGTAATCATAAATGTTAGATAACATAAATATAAATGTTAGTGAAGTTAATAAGAGTTAGATTACAAAAATATGATTCATGCGGTATAACCGACCATATATAACATAAATATAAATTTTAGTGAAGTTAATAAAAGTTAGATTACAGAAATATAATTCAGGCGGTATAACCGACCATATATAACATAAATATAAATGTTAGTGAAGTTAATAAGAGTTAGATTACAGAAATATAATTCAGGCGGTATAACCGACCGTATATAACATAAATATAAATGTTAGTTATGATAATAATAATATTTACCTTACTAATAAATAATAGAAGATATCGTTAATTTTTTTTTATTATTATTATTACCTTGATTAGTGACTTGCGCTTGCTTAGATAAACCTTGATTATACGGAGCACTTCGTGCTGATAACGTGTTATAATTCTGAACTTATAGCTACCAAATACAATTATATTTGTTTATGAAATATTAGTAAAGAGAGAATAAGTATGTGTTTCATATAATTCTATGAAATGGTGCAAGTTTACAAGCATACCATCATGGTGTATTTATACTACTAAGAAATACTATGCAAGTGGTACAAAATTGACTAAAAGTTTGTACAAATTTGACTATCCATATATACATTATTATTTTAATTATCATAACACTCCGTAATTAGTAGGTGTTAGTTGTACTTTTTATTTTATTTTGACTTTACGTTACTTAAATGGGCTGTTAAATTTGTTTGGCCCATCAGGGTTTCTAATAAAAGCATTAATTGTAGTATAATTTATATTACTTTTTAATAATTACTCGTAATTGTCATTTGTTATTAAACGATGATATAAAGCATGCGCTTCGCTGCAGGATGGTTTTGATCGGTTAAGGTCCGTTAACTGAACGTTAAAAACACAATTAAGGGGTCGGTTAACGATTAGTTAATTGAACGGTAAAAAAGATGGTTGACAGTCAGGCAATTAGACGTTATTGAAGTAAAAAGGTTAGGGAAAAAGGAATATAAAAATATAACTAAAATAAGTTTTTTAAAGAAAAAAAAAGGTTTATGAAAGTACCACTAAAGTTAACAGGAATTATCAAATGTCATTGTGAATAGTGTTTCACCTCATGACATGTAATATTATAGTATTTAAATCATATTGATTATTTATATTTATAGATATGTAGAGTGGTCTCCAATTTTTTTTTTTTTTTTTTTTTTTTTTTTTTTTTTTTGATATGATGATGGAGTGATTAAGAAGCTATCACAAACTTTAATTTTTTTTTTGTAGCTAATTAAATACTCGTAGTATCTAAACGTAGTAAGAATCATTTTGAAATACAACAACAATATTTTAAAGATACAATGTTCAAAATGATATATCATTCAAACTTATTTTGAATAATATTGTTTTATTATTTCTTATTTGTGGTGTTTTCTAGAAATGTAACATGTTTTTCAAGGATGATGCTCTTGATTGCTGAGTAGCAGCTTACTTGAAGAGTTGCAGTCTGGATTTTATTCAAGATTGCTTTGGATTACATTTGAAGATTAAATTATTATTGCTTATAATAGAAGGTGTCTTTGAAGATTAAATTATTCCGGATTAGGGTGAAATTCTTTTATCAAGCTTATTAGACAAGCCCAACTAATGATACAAGCCCAACTAGTGGTACAAGCCTACAAGTCGAGCAGTATATAAGAAGACCATATCTTCCTGATTAGGGTTAACATTCTCATTCTATATTGAGCAGCTATCGATTAATCAATCTCTGATCAATCTTCTTACTCTCCAGATTTTTATTTTGTGTTTGAGAGATCAATACACATCTTGTGTTATTGATCGAGTGTTTTCTTTATTCCTGTATACTCGTTTGATGTGAGTATAGAGTTGATAGTGTTAATTTTGGTAGATTGTGATTTCTGGATTGATTCTTTGTTGTGTAATCGTGTTTCTGATTGATTAGTAAAGATTATCGTTCGTTTGTATTAAGTTTTCATACAACAACAACGATATTTTGAAAATACACCAACAAACGAGACTTATGGTTATTCCTTTGGAAGATTATTGTCATCATGTCTTTATATTTGATATAAATATAATATAATTTAGAGAAGTTATTGAAACTATAGAAGGTTTTTTCAGCCTTACTATATTCTAGATTGTTAGTGAACTTTGATCTTTTTAGGGTCTTTAAATTTTTTTTTTTTAGGCATATTGTGCTTTGCTGCTTCAATTGTGTTTTTCTGAAAAAATTGAGCTCCTGAAAACTCAGTGTCCCGAGTGGTCAATCGGTTTGCTCCCCTCCAAGCATTCCCAGGCTAATTTGATAGGGAAAAAAAAAAAACAAAAAAAACCCTTAACTATCACAAACTTAATACATTCATTATTATTTTTATAATTAAATTAACTATTGTACTATATAAACTATGAGATATAACTTTCGAATAACAAACCAATCGCAGTTTATAAACAGCATTAGTTTCTATAACATAATACCATAATTTGGATAAAACAATTATAAAAAGTGTTAACTGATGCACGTTAAAAGTCTCAAAAAGTACTGAAAAAAGCGTACAAACTTGTTTTATGTGGTAAAGTATTTAAAATATACAAGTGCGTTGATGGGGGCATTTTGATGCAAAGTTTGAAAGTAATTGTTCAAAGTTACAAAAGTGACCCTAATATAAAAAAAAAGTGAATCAAGTCCTTATCAAAGTGTTTTTTCTAGCAAGCCTCTTCCCAACATGGAAATTAACAACTCACGCTTTTTTTTCGAAACAGTTAACAAACAAAATTTAAACACCATTTCGAATATTGATACGTACTCTCAAAATGTAACGAAACTATCTATGACGGGAGTATGGAAACCGGATATTAATAAAATTTAAAATTATGAGTTTGATAACATCCCATCTTACGATGCAGGCATCACAACCTTAAGAACGAAGTTTGGATAGCGCAACATGTTGTCACTCCACACCAATGGCGAATCTAGAGATTATAGTCACATGTATCACTAGTTAAAAGCTCAAAAAATTTACACTCAAATATTGTCGATAGTTAAAAACCCAAAAACATTTCCACTAAATTGCGTATTTCACTGGTAGCTCGTGCAACCACTGGTATATAAGTAGATTCGCCCCTGCATGACACTATGAGTGAAGTCCGAGTGATCCGGCTTGTAGACACTTACAACGCACAAGCACATCCTAATCATTTGTGACATGTAAGTCTTAAAAGGCTCAGTTCTAATTTCCAAAGTTTAGTCCATCAGGTGAGTTCACGCCATCCTATTTAGCTCATGAGTCAAAACTCTAGTACTTGCCTATAATACTAACTTAGTATTTACCATTTATGACACCATTCACTACTCACAAGTAAACTTAATCTGCTAAATTAGTTCATAATCACATATGATGATTGATTGTTGAATCATGCATCGCAAACTTTTATCTCGATACAGGTTTGCAAATTATTTGAAGGATTAACAATCAATCCTCATGTTGGCCAATCTCCCGAGGTGCAGAGCTTTATTGGGCAAGAGGGGTGTTGGAGCCGATTGGATCTTCGGATCGATGTTCTAGCGAATTCGTGACGTTCGGGTGTCGATTTAGTCGAACCACTCAAGAATGATTGATTAGATCGAAGCCTAGAGTCTTTAATTCGACTTGGTGGGTTTTTGGGACTGTTGTGATTGGAAAGAAACAACCAGAGAACTTGAAAGTGGCGATTAGGTGATTAGCCACAAATGAGAAACCTTAATCTCTATTTATACTCATTTGGGCTTCGGTCATTCGTCAGGCCCGTCTTGTGTGATTGATCCGAACTTGGGCCTTTATGCACCAACATACTCCCCCTAGGACCTAGTTCGATCAACATCCCTTCTTAACTCGGACTTGTATACCATCAACCTCCCTTGAGGACTCACATTCCAACGATAATCGCAAGTCGATACAATTACCAAGAAATACAACATGTTGAACCTTTAAACAAAATCGCTTGATACTCGGAGACTTACACTCGACAATCTTCAAAGTTCACCAGTCATCAGATTAACCCTAACTTATGACTTTCAGGTTCTTCATTCTTTTCAAATCTTCTTAGAAGCAGCGGAATTTAAGATTTGACTATGTTTGGCCCATAAATACTCTGACGTTTCTGATTATCCCACAGTAACTTCTATTTCTTTCTAAAGCTTCATAACTTGCACATGTAAACATCACAAAGCACAATGACATATATAATCATGAGCACGTTAGACATAATCAATCTCTAGTTTCTTTACAACGTAAACATTATAAACATTGAGACGATTAATTAAGCAGCTTTATTCCTTTCTTTCACGTACGCCATTCCTTCACTTCATCAGAACTCCAGAAGCTCCAACTTTAACTTCTTCTTGCGGTTAACATGGCTCGTACGTAAATCAACTTTGACAAAATGTTGGTCATCAAACATTCAGTTTAAACACACATTGGTTTAACCATTTTAACTCAACATTCTTCACAAACATTCAAAACAAAATGTTTAAACATTTTCAAAACACTTTAACTTTTCAAACAAACCTTTAGCTACAGTCTGATACGTCAATTTCATTTCACATGAGTAACCAGAAAATAAATAAGGGAGAAAATATTTTTGTATTTTATAAAGTTTATGTAAAAAGACATTAAAAATATTTTTGTATTTTTCATAGTATGAATGCATGTATGAAAAGCAGACGCAGTTACACTAAAATACTAACAAACATTTTAACGGAAACAAAATAACATATTTTTGTGAGATGTTGATCTTAACATGGAATCAATACTAAACTATAGAAGCAATTCATCATCGTTCAATTCTTAAGATTAAGTACCTACATATTAAAACTTTGATTATAGATATTGTAACGACCCTACCTTTTTCGTTATCTTTTACCGTTAATTATTTAACGATCGTTAACTGTTATTCGTGCCACATCATTTCTATGACCTATATTATTATCTTTGTAATAATATATTAATTATTATGTGTTATATGAATATTTGTATTCATATCTTTAATTGTACGTTTCTACGTGTCGCGGATTTCTATCCGGCGAATCTTTTCGGTTTTCAAACCAACGGTCGAGCTTTTGGGATTTTTAAGTCCTAATTATTTTAAATATGATATTTTAATGTCATATGGTCATATATAGTGTTTATATATTTTATTCGTCGCGTATTTGTTATCTCTCCGAAAAATCAATCGCGTAGCGGTGTTTTCGCGTTTAGGGCTTCGTTCGGGCATCCGGGCCACAAGCAATTTATCTTAGCATCAATTTGGCCCAGAAATGGGGCCCACCCCATATATTTTGGACGGACACCCCATGGGGAGGGGGTATACCCCTTTCATTTTTGCAATTCTCCTCATTTTCACATTTTATTCCTAATTTTATCAACCCTAAAATTCATTTGGTGCTCTCTCCTCTTCTCCCTCCCTAGCCGTCACCACCACCACCATAATCCATCATCATCTTCATCAAATAATACTTGGATCAAGAAATCATTCACATATTCGGATTCTACACAACGATCTCTACGCGTTCATATTACTTGATTGTTGATTAGGGTATAAACCCTAACCCTAGATTTTCAATTTTTTAATTATTTTTCTGTTTTTACATGTTATATTGATAGTATGATGATAATATGTTATTGTATTGTTGATTGTATGCGTAGAATTGCTCGATTGCATATTTTTTCGTTTGATAAAATTGGGACAGCAGCTTTTTCGTGTGTTTATGATATTGTAACTGATTTTGATCATAAAATAAAGTATATAAATGAGTTCCTCTCATCAAGACATTAATTTTAGACTCCGGATTCATGTCATTTCGATTCCCGGAGCCCTAGATACGAGCAAAGTGGTATTTTGTTAAGATTGAAATGTGATTTTGGTATGAACCAGGTTTGGTCCGACTTTGTGACCATATTTGGTGACTTTAGGGTGTGTTAGTGTGTTAGGACTGATGGTTGGGCGAACTTTCATGTTCGGGTCATCTCAATCCGAGCCACGAATCACCCGTTACGTCTAAAACACGTTTTTGATTGAATTGAAGTTCCAAGTAGTGTATTGGCTGTATATCACGACTTGTGGGCTGTTCATGGTGTGTTCTTGAGTGTACCAAAGTGTCGGGTGGTTTGCTTAGGCGGAGATATATGTAAGGCTCGCCGAAAACCGACACCCGGGGCTCAGGATACGACCCGATGAACTTTTGATTTAAAACTTGGGATTTATTATTAAACTTATGATATAAATAATGGATTTCATTATCATTTAATTACTTATGATATAAAAAGTAATTATTATTATTATTTAAGACTTATGATATATATTTATTATATCATTTAATTAATACTTATGATTTAATTAACATTTTAATTAAACTTATGATTAATAATACTTTCATTATTAATGGAAAATACTTATGATAAGTATTAAACTTATATTATGAGATTATTATAATAAGACTTATAATAAGGATTAATTAATTATTTAATTATTATAAGGCTTAGTTATTATTTAATTATAATTTAATTATTAAATACTTATGATTTAATGATTATAATTAGAAACTTATGATATGATTAATAATTCATTATTAATTAATAATACTTATGATATAATTTAAAATTTATTATTAATGAATAATACTTATATTATAACTAATATTTAATTAATTAATTAAATACTTATGTTATATTAATTATATCATTTAAACTTATATTAACTTTAATAATTCATTTTAATTTAATTAAACTTATGTTATGACATAATTAGACATATTTAACTTTAATAAACGTTATAACTTACATTATTATTATAACTTACACTTTTAAAATTAACGTTGACTATGTTTGACCAAGGTTGACTTTTGAGTTGACTTTCGGTTGACTTTGACTTTCAGTTGACTTTTGTTAACTTTCTAATTAAGGAAACTTTCCTAACTTATAAACTTTCCAAAAATAGAAACTTTCCAAAAATAGAAACCTTTCAAAAATAGAAACTTTCCAAAAATAGAAACTTTCCAAAAATAGAAACTTTCCAAAAATGGAAACCTGCTAAAAATAGAAACTTTCTAAAAATAGAAAGTGTGTGTCCGTAAGCTGTTCCGATCAAATCGATGCATATTGAGTATTGTTCTATGACTACTTGCAACATGTACAATAGCTATCATATTAAGACTTGACCTAAGTTAGTTATTTATATCGACCTGCTTTATTTATAGGTCGGCGTTGTGATCATTCCTGATCATTGTACTACATTTGCTGTTCGTTTAATTGTGTTGGGTACTTCATTACTATTAAGGTGAGTTATAGTCCCATCTTTCTATTTTAAATCTTTTGGGATGAGAATACATGCAATTTATTTTATATTTTGGACACATGTGGAAGTTGGTTTAAATTATTCATTGTGAGTTGAACAAAAATATTCCCTAGTCTGGTAACTGTAATCACTGGTTTCTACTGGTGAACGCGAATCCTACGGATAGATCTATCGGGTTTGACAACCCCATTTCGAGCTAGTCGCGCTAGCAATTTATAATCGGAATGTTTAGTACTTCGTATTTTGTTGTAGATACACTTGTTCGGTGTATATTATTTATTGTGTTTGGCAAGGGTAAATAAAGGGTTAAGTGGTTACCAGGTGGCTCACGGAAAATGAAATAATATTTTATTATATGTTTTCTAGCATATAATTTTGTGGTCCAAAAAGGAGTTTTTATGTTTTCAAACATAAATTTTTATGGTTTAAATTAAATATTGTTTGTAATATTAAACCTATAATTCACTCAACATTTTTGTTGACAGTTACTCGCATGTTTTATTCTCAGGTTCATGATTGATTGCTTCCGCTGTGTTTAGAGAGTCTGCATATTTATGATGGCAGCTTTTGTTAAACAATAACTTGCATTCTATTTTGATACATTTAATAGTGGATGCTGTTGACTTTGTTTTGGTCAACTTTTGGTTAAGTAATAATGTAGGGTTTTTTTTTTCTTCTCTAAACTTACATATTTTGATAGGTTTCCTTTATAGGAAATCATTTTGAAATAAAGAATGCAAGGTTATTTATTAAATCCATATAGAGTTATGATCAAGCTGTGGGACCAAGATAACGATGGTCGTCAAGTGTACTTTGACGGGTCATTAAAGTTGGTATCAGAGCATTGGTTGTAGGGAATTAGGCTGCATTGATGTCGTTACCCGAGTCAATAGGGTGCATTAGTGAGTCTAGTCTACAGCCCGGCCTATAATGTATTATTATATGTGATTATTTGTATCGTATTGGTATGTATATTGTTATCATACATACATCTGGTTATGTTCTGAATTCGGGAAGAACTCCCATTCTGATTTAAACGTATTCTCCGACTCATGCGAGTTTATCATTATAAGATCACCTCGGAAAGTGAAACCGAGGGATGTCATTCTTGACTTCTGAAATTCTAGACATTTCTATGTCATCTATTATGATTATGTATATAATGTTTGAGTTATATTACGTGAGATGTCATTCCTGACTTCTAAATGCTCTGCATTTCAATGTCAGCTATTATGTTTAGGTATATAACATTCTTGTTATATTACGTGCCTTTGTGCCGTTGAGCCTGTGTGCTTTGGGTTTTTAAACAGAAAACGTCATTCTTGACTTTTAGAGATTTTTGGTACTTCGAAGACATTTCTATGTCATCGTTACTCCTATTCGTTACTTATGATGTTTTGTCTCTTGTGCTATCCTTAGCACATTGTTTAAGAAATTGTTTTAGAGAAATTGTGTGGAAATTCGAGGTTGATCGCGTGTCCTGACCTCATGTAGTGCTATTGGAATGGAACTATGAATTAGTGAAATATAATGGCGTCAGGCCAACGTGATTATATTACGTTAATTTATAAAGAAGTCCCAATATTGTGACATGAGGAATAGAAAGCGAGTCAAAGAAAATTTTTACACTACTTATTCAGAAATTCCGATGTATTACATGGGCAGGGAAAATATTCATTATCTTATTTGTTGATATACGAGAAGCTCGTTTTAACCAAATTATGTATCTCATGCTCTATCCTTCATAACTCACTTGTTAGCAACAGCTTCGCTCGGGAACAGTTTTGGCCAAGGACTTATGTCCTGATAATAGTCAAAACAACATTTAACTCATTGGTTTTCATGACCCCGTAACATTTGTTGGTCAAATGTCGCACGACGATTCAAGTCCTTTACTCGATCTTCCACGATCTTACTTCAACTTGTAACCTCTGAAATACAGATACTCTGTTATCATCGGGAGTTTTAAACATTTGTTTAATTGGGCGGTTCTCACGAGATTTATGGGCGAATAGAAGTAATGAAATATTTTGTCATGTATACAATTTATAAAATCATATATGTATGTATGGATTCAAAAGAATAAATTTACCCTTACCTATTTTGGCTAGTATATACTAAATTATACCTCCAAAATTATTTTAAGACCACTCATTTATTGAGCTGTTTAACGAAGTCAATTTGTTTTTATATAAAATGGTACACGTTGTACATGCTTCTAAATTTACTAAGAACTTCGTTCCGTTTATGTTGTCACATCAAACGTTTAAAGCTTTTTCAAAACTCCTTTGATTAATTTTATCAAATTTTTGCATTACTCTACAGAGTGTCTGGATCACAGTTCTTCTCATCCTTCGTTTAAGGATGAAACTTACCATTAAGTTCATTGATAGAAGCTCTTACACCACTTTGGATGCCGGTTTTATAAAATTTGTGCGAGAGTCTTCGCGTTCATAAAATTTTTCCTCTTATGGTTGGACATTGCCGAAACGCAGACCGATAAATCAATTTTCTAGGGTACACTCGGTGGTCACCCTATTGTAGAAAAGGCGCTAGGTGGGTTTCTACCCCAACTGTTGTTATAGTGGGTATCATGGATATATATTACACTAGACCGTTTGAGGAGTTTCTACTCTCAATATGTCGCTGTCAACCGCAACACCCTCGTAAACATCAATCCTAGGATTCAATACTTTGAATTGCACGAAATTATTTTTGGAGATTCATCTCACCTGGAGCCGGCCATTCTTTATAGTCCATGATTCACGTTTCCTTTCATCCGCATATAAGTTTAAGAATATGGATGAATCCTAGATTTTCTCGCTCATTGTACAAGGAAGTTCACTCTCGTTGAAATATCACACCTTTCGTACGTCTTCCTTTCGGAAATGTAATGAAAATTTACTTTGAAGTCCATGATCCTCGTTATCTCCCTTGAGAGAATTGCCTTATATATCTATGCCACCGAAGTGACTACTCTATATATTTCTTCCTTCATTGTTGCAACTATATTTCATTTATCCCAATTCGTCCCCTTGGGGAGCTCCTGTTTTGTTTGTTAAGGAGAAAGATGGTTCGTTCCGATTGTGTACTAATTATCACGAGTTGAACAAGCTTGTTAAGCATCGTTACCCTCTTCCAAGAATTTATGATCTGTTCGATCAGCTTCAAGGTTCGTCCATTTATTCTAAGATCGATCTTCGTTTCGGTTATCATCAACTGTGTGTTAGAGAACCTGATGTTCTGAAAACTGCCTTTCGCACCCGTTATGGTCACTACGAATTCCTTGTTATGCCGTTCGGATTGACAAATGCACCTGCTGTGTTCATGGACCTCATGAACCATGTTTGTAGACCCTATTTGGAGAAATTCGTTATTGTTTTCGTCGACGATATCCTTATTTATTCCAAGAGTGATGAAGAGCACGAAGAACATTTGAAGTTGGTGCTTGATTTGTTGAGGAAAGAAGAGTTGTACGCTAAGTTCTCTAAGTGTGCTTTCTGGTTAAGAGATGTTCAATTCCTTGGATATATTGTTAGTAAACAGGGAATACAAGTTGATCCTGCCAAGATTGAGGCAATCAAGAAATGGGAAATTCCAAAGACTCCTACTCAGGTTCATCAGTTTCTAGGGTTGGCAGGTTATTATCGAAGGTTCATTCAAGATTTCTCTCGTATTGCGAAACCTCTGACTGCTTTAACGCACAAGGGGAAAAAGTATGAGTGGACGGATGAACAAGAGACTGCTTTTCAAACTCTGAAGAAGAAGTTGACTACCGCTCCGATATTATCACTACCTGAGGGTAATAACGATTTTGTTGTTTATTATGATGCTTCGCGTCAGGGCTTTGGCTGTGTTTTGATGCAACAAAAGAAAGTCATTGCTTACGCATCACGTAAGTTGAAAATCCATGAGCAGAATTATACAACCCATGATTTAGAATTACTGTTGTGTTTGCACTTAAGATTTGGGGACATTATCTTAATGGGGTCAAAAGTACATTGTACACTGATCACAAAAGTCTTTAACATATTCTTGATCAGAAACAGCTGATTATGAGACAGCGAAGATGGGTTGAGACGTTGAATGATTATGATTGCAAACTTTTATATCATCTGGGAAAGGCCAATGTTGTGGCCAATGCGTTAAGTCGTAAAGAAAGGGCTGAACCTCGTAGGTTTAGGGCCTTGAATATGACCATTTGAACAAACCTCGCAAGGCAGATTCTTGCAGCTCAACAAGAAGCCTTGAAGGAGGAGAATTTTGTAACGGGAAGGTCCGAGGCTTGATTAAACAGTTAGAGGTATGAATCGATGGTACTCGGTATTTTGCTAGACGTCTTTGGATTCCAAAATTTGGTGATTGGCGACAACTTGTTTTAGATGAAGCTCATAAGTCTGGGTCTATTCATCCTGGTTCAGGAAAGATGTATCATGACCTTAAGGAGCTGTATTGGTGGCCTAATTTGAAAGCTGATGTGGCTAAGTGTTTGACCTGTACTAAGGTTAAAGCTGAACATCAGAAACCGTCTGGACTTTTGGTGCAACTTGAGATTTCCGAGTGGGAGTGGGAAGGTATTACAACGGATTTTATTACGAAGTTACTGAGAGTTGTGGGTGGTTATGATACCATTTGGGTGATTGTTGACCGACTCACAAAATCAGCTCATTTCTTACCAATTAAGGAAACAGATTCGAAGGAGAAGCTCACTCGTTTGTATTTGAAGGAGATTGTTTCTAGACATGGTGTTCCCGTATCTATTATTTCGGACCGAGACAGTCGATTTACATCGAGGTTTTGGCAGTCCTTACAAGATGCTTTGGGGACTAAATTGGATATGAGCACCGCTTATCACCCACAGTAGGATGGTCAGAATGAAAGGACCATCCAAACATTGAAAGGCATGTTGAGGGCATGCGAAATTGATTTTGGTAATGGTTGGGATAGATACTTACCGTTGGCTAAATTTTCTTATAACAACAAGTTATCATGCAAGTATTAAAGCCACACTGTTTGAAGCTCTGTATGGTAGGAAGTGTAGGTCTCCTGTCTATTGGAATGAGGTTGGGGATGCTCAACTCACAGGTCCAGAAATTATTCATGAGACTACCGAGGAGATTGTACAGATTAAGGAGAGATTGAAAACCGCCAGGAGTCGGCAAAAGAGTTACGCCGATGTTAGAAGGAACGATATTGAATTTCAGGTTGGTGATCGTGTTATGTTGAGGGTATCACCTTGAAAGGGCGTAATACGTTTTGGTAAAAGGGGAAAGTGAATCCTCATTTTGTTGGACCGTTTGAGATTATTGAGAGAGTTAGACCCGTGGCTTATCGTTTGAAATTGCCACAAGAACTCAGTGCTGTTCATAACGTTTTTCATGTATCGAACTTAAAGAAGTGTTTGGTCAAAGCCGATAAGACTATTCCTCTGGAGGAGCTTCATGTTGTTAAGCAACTACATTTTATTGAGGAACCTGTTAAAATTATGGGTCGAGATGTTAAGACTCTCAAGCAGAACAGAATTCCTATTGTTCGAGTTAGATAGAACGCCAGACGCTGTCCCGGGTTCACTTGGGAGCGTAAAGATCAGATGAGGCAGAACTACCCGCATTTGTTCTCAGATGCCGAGTCAACCCCTGCACCTGCTTAAATTTCGGGACGAAATTTCCGTAACGGGAAGGTACTGTAACGACCCGACCTTTTTCGTTATCTTTTACCGTTAATTATTTAACGATCGTTAACTGTTATTCGTGCCACATCATTTCTATGACCTATATTATTATCTTTGTAATAATATATTAATTATTATGTGTTATATGAATATTTGTATTCATATCTTTAATTGTACGTTTCTACGTGTCGCGGATTTCTATCCGGCGAATCTTTTCGGTTTTCAAACCAACGGTCGAGCTTTTGGGATTTTTAAGTCCTAATTATTTTAAATATGATATTTTAATGTCATATGGTCATATATAGTGTTTATATATTTTATTCGTCGCGTATTTGTTATCTCTCCGAAAAATCAATCGCGTAGCGGTGTTTTCGCGTTTAGGGCTTCGTTCGGGCATCCGGGCCACAAGCAATTTATCTTAGCATCAATTTGGCCCAGAAATGGGGCCCACCCCATAGATTTTGGATGGACACCCCATGGGGAGGGGGTATACCCCTTTCATTTTTGCAATTCTCCTCATTTTCACATTTTATTCCTAATTTTATCAACCCTAAAATTCATTTGGTGCTCTCTCCTCTTCTCCCTCCCTAGCCGTCACCACCACCACCATAATCCATCATCATCTTCATCAAATAATACTTGGATCAAGAAATCATTCACATATTCGGATTCTACACAACGATCTCTACGCGTTCATATTACTTGATTGTTGATTAGGGTATAAACCCTAACCCTAGATTTTCAATTTTTCAATTATTTTTCTGTTTTTACATGTTATATTGATAGTATGATGATATTATGTTATTGTATTGTTGATTGTATGCGTAGAATTGCTCGATTGCATATTTTTTCGGTTTGATAAAATTGGACAGCAGCTTTTTCGTGTGTTTCTGATATTGTAACTGATGTTGATCATAAAATAAAGTATATAAATGAGTTTCTCTCATCAAGACATTAATTTTAGACTCCGGATTCATGTCGTTTCGATTCCCGGAGCCCTAGATACGAGCAAAGTGGTATTTTGTTAAGATTGAAATGTGATTTTGGTATGAACCAGGTTTGGTCCGACTTTGTGACCATATTTGGTGAATTTAGGGTGTGTTAGTGTGTTAGGACTGATGGTTGGGCGAACTTTCATGTTCGGGTCATCTCAATCCGAGCCACGAATCACCCGTTACGTCTAAAACACGTTTTTGATTGAATTGAAGTTCCAAGTAGTGTATTGACTGTATATCACGACTTGTGGGCTGTTCATGGTGTGTTCTTGAGTGTACCAAAGTGTCGGGTGGTTTTCTTAGGCGGAGATATATGTAAGGCTCGCCGAAAACCGACACCCGGGGCTCAGGATACGACCCGATGAACTTTTGATTTAAAACTTGGGATTTATTATTAAACTTATGATATAAATAATGGATTTCATTATCATTTAATTACTTATGATATAAAAAGTAATTATTATTATTATTTAAGACTTATGATATATATTTATTATATCATTTAATTAATACTTATGATTTAATTAACATTTTAATTAAACTTGTGATTAATAATACTTTCATTATTAATGGAAAATACTTATGATAAGTATTAAACTTATATTATGAGATTATTATAATAAGACTTATAATAAGGATTAATTAATTATTTAATTATTATAAGGCTTAGTTATTATTTAATTATAATTTAATTATTAAATACTTATGATTTAATGATTATAATTAGAAACTTATGATATGATTAATAATTCATTATTAATTAATAATACTTATGATATAATTTAAAATTTATTATTAATGAATAATACTTATATTATGACTAATATTTAATTAATTAATTAAATACTTATGTTATATTAATTATATCATTTAAACTTATATTAACTTTAATAATTCATTTTAATTTAATTAAACTTATGTTATGACATAATTAGACATATTTAACTTTAATAAACATTATAACTTACATTATTATTATAACTTACACTTTTAAAATTAACGTTGACTATGTTTGACCAAGGTTGACTTTTGAGTTGACTTTCGGTTGACTTTGACTTTCAGTTGACTTTTGTTAACTTTCTAATTAAGGAAACTTTCCTAACTTATAAACTTTCCAAAAATAGAAACTTTCCAAAAATAGAAACCTTCCAAAAATAGAAACTTTCCAAAAATAGAAACTTTCCAAAAATAGAAACTTTCCAAAAATGGAAACCTGCTAAAAATAGAAACTTTCTAAAAATAGAAAGTGTGTGTCCGTAAGCTGTTCCGATCAAACCGATGCATATTGAGTATTGTTCTATGACTACTTGCAACATGTACAATAGCTATCATATTAAGACTTGACCTAAGTTAGTTATTTATATCGACCTGCTTTATTTATAGGTCGGCGTTGTGATCATTCCTGATCATTGTACTACATTTTCTGTTCATTTAATTGTGTTGGGTACTTCATTACTATTAAGGTGAGTTATAGTCCCATCTTTCTATTTTAAATCTTTTGGGATGAGAATACATGCAATTTATTTTATATTTTGGACACATGTGGAAGTTGGTTTAAATTATTCATTGTGAGTTGAACAAAAATATTCCCTAGTCTGGTAACTGTAATCACTGGTTTCTACTGGTGAACGCGAATCCTACGGATAGATCTATCGGGTTTGACAATCCCATTTCGAGCTAGTCGCGCTAGCAATTTATAATCGGAATGTTTAGTACTTCGTATTTTGTTGTAGATACACTTGTTCGGTGTATATTATTTATTGTGTTTGGCAAGGGTAAATAAAGGGTTAAGTGGTTACCAGGTGGCTCACGGAAAATGAAATAATGTTTTATTATATGTTTTCTAGCATATAATTTTGTGGTCCAAAAAGGAGTTTTTATGTTTTCAAACATAAATTTTTATGGTTTAAATTAAATATTGTTTGTAATATTAAACCTATAATTCACTCAACATTTTTGTTGACAGTTACTCGCATGTTTTATTCTCAGGTTCATGATTGATTGCTTCCGCTGTGTTTAGAGAGTCTGCATATTTATGATGGCAGCTTTTGTTAAACAATAACTTGCATTCTATTTTGATACATTTAATAGTGGATGCTGTTGACTTTGTTTTGGTCAACTTTTGGTTAAGTAATAATGTAGGTTTTTTTTTTTTTTTTTTTTTCTTTCTAAACTTACATATTTTGATAGGTTTCCTTTATAGGAAATCATTTTGAAATAAAGAATGCAAGGTTATTTATTAAATTCATATAGAGTTATGATCAAGCTGTGGGACCAAGATAACGATGGTCGTCAAGTGTACTTTGACGGGTCGTTAAAGATATCAAGTCACATTAAACTTTCATATTCTTTTCTCGTAGACATTTGATGATCATGTTGATTAATCACTTTAACATATTAATATGTCAGATTAGATCGTAGAATCAGTCCTCATTTGAGATCGCACGATGTATTAGGTAGTCAATTGAGCACTAAAGTCCAGACGCTGTCCGTTATCACTAGCACGTACTTTTGATCTAATTGATCAGGAGGTACTCTCTCAGTATTTTGAATATTCCTGTCAGCCATGGGCTTCTACCTCAACCTATACCTTCAATTTAGATGGCTCGGGTAGATCTCATAGTATTTTGAATATTCTGAGATGTGCATACACAAACTCTATAAACCTCATGCTTTTCATCTGTAATAGCATAACTTAGAGTACATATCTGTAAATATATTTCTAGCTTCTTGTCTTAATGGGTATATCTTATATCACATGCACAAGGATGCTCGATAGTTCAATGTGAACCCCTGGATCAACAATCCAAGCCACGCGAGAGCGGTACACTATGAATGTGACGATTGCTCCAAATCCATATGGACAATACGTCATTCATTGATTTCATTGCGAGGTATTTGACCTCTATATGATACGTTTTGTAAACATTGCATTCTTTTGAAAAGGCACACCATAAATGAATCTTTAAATCAAAGGTTTTCAACATCTGATGATTTCTACATATAGACAATCACTGTAAATAATAGTTTACAATAGTACTTCCGTTGACAATGCAGTCAAAATAAGATACATGGTGATTATTTGGTGAATGCAACGTTTCCTTGAAAAATATGCCATGTATGACTCCATGCACATAGCTTGTCTAACATATAAGCAAACAGCGGAAGACTTCTAGGGAACCTGAGAATAAACATGCTAACAAGTGTCAACACAAAGGTTGGTGAGTTCATAGTTTTAGTGTTTCGCATAATCTGTATATAAAAGTGGATCACAAGATTTCAGTTGTTTCATCCAGAAACATTTATCAATATATTATATAAAAGTGGATCACAAGATTTCAGTTGTTTCATCCAGAAACGTTTATCAAAATATTCTACAAAATTGAGCACCCTGGTAACTAAACTTAACGTATATATAATTTATACCCTTTGTATAATCATCTTAATAATACACGCAAACCAACGTGTACGCTTCTCAAATAGCATACGTCCGTTAAAAGGCTAGCGCTCTAGCTCGGACGGGGATATCAAGCCCTATGGATCCATATACTACTACTCGCGCCCACCAGTTCTTATAACCAGCAGTTACTAGTTACCAAAGCTAAGGGATTTTCGGTTCAAACTCAGTATAGAATTTAGTATGTACTTGTATCCATTGCCTTTAAAATAAAGTGCATGTATTCTCAACCCAAAAATATATATTGCAAAAGCATTTAAAAAGGGAGCAAATGAAACTCACCTTAGCAGCACATAAAGTTGTTCATCGTAATGTGACCGAAACTCGGAATATCAAATAATCGTAGATCTCAACGTATCAATATTGAGATTCAATATTGTAGGAAAGTACGTAGACGCAACGGAGATGATAAACACTAGGTTTGATTCACAAATATACCCCCGAACATTACCCATAATCTCCTTGGCAATAACCCATAATATCCTTAGCTCTATCCCGCTTGAAAACCATTTTAAAAGTGACACGCTCATGACCTCGTCGTAGTATTTTATGTATAATACTAATTAATAGTAATATTACTAATAATATTAAGATTAATAATAATATTAATCATAATAATAATAATAATAATAATAATAATAATATAAATATAAATAATTAAATGTTTACGGAGTATATAAAAAAATGAGATCAAAGTGCAGAAATCGATCAATTTATAGATGTAATCTGGAATCCATTGTCATGCGATCGCATGAGTTTCATTTGATATGATCGCATGGCCAGCTGTACCTGGTCACAAAGTTTTAACTTTTTGTTTGTCGACATAATTTAATAATAATATATATAATATATATAATTTAAATTAATTAATTATATATTATATTTTATTCCCGTGCTTAGTGGACTTGTAAATTTTGCTCCGATAAGTTGTACGTCATCACTCGACTTATGTCTCGGTTCTAGTTTTTCGAATGTCCTTTCGTACGCTGAGAAAACTTGTACATTACATTTTGGACACGTACCTTAGTCAAAATATAGCCTTAAATTATCCCTAAATTATATCACTCGAAATATAACTTATACATTTGAGTGTTTTGGTCATTTACTTCTATAAATCATTATCTCGAATTTGTTAAAATACATTTTAAAATAGTGTTTTACTGTAGCAAAGTTAATGTAGCAATTCACTGTAGCAATTCACTGTAGCAATTCACTGTAGCAAATAGTGATTTTCGAAAACACAGTAGCATTTTGGGTACTGTAGCAATTTGAAAATACTGTAGCAAATTAGTGTTTTACTGGTTCATCTTAAACGCTTTAGTTAACTTATCTAAATATCAATCGAATCAATAAACAAATGTTACTATCGTTTACTAAATAACTTGAAATTATATATATGTATATATCTTTTTAATATACATAAATAAGTTTTTAAATACACATTGGAAGTTATTTATAAATAAATTTTAATAATAAATATTTCAACTTATCATATATATTCAAATAGATATTTAAACCAATAAGTTTAATGTACGGTATCAAACAATTAATACATTGTTACCTTTTCAAGTTATAGTATATATGTATCTATTTACATATAATTGTTAGCGAATCGTCAAAAACAACCTAAGGGTATTTAAATATATAAAAGTAGTTCAAAAATTTTGAGATTCAGTTTTACAGACTTTGCTTATCGTGTCGAAAATGTTAATTATACAAAGATTAAGTTTAAATTTGGTCAGAAATTTACGGGTCATCACAATGAATGATTTGAGATTTGAGAATAGATCTTCTTTAATTATGGTAACTCTCCTCATTATCTTTCTTCTTGATTGATTTTGACTTGAATTCTTCATCTTTGAATATTTGAATATTGTTTTCATCTTGTTGAAACTTGACTTGAACTTTATGCAGATGCTCGTTGACTTCATAATTACTTTGGATGCTCAAATCATTCATATGTGTTCTCCCTTAAAGACAAGGATGGCCCATGATGGTCGGATATACTTTTAGACATTATTTTTGAAATATATTTACCTCTATGTAAGCTAACCTTTCTATGTTTGGATTCTAGCATTACGAGCTGATAGAATTTGATATACAATATCTGTACAAAATATCCTCACCTTGTATTGATATATATAAATATCCCAATTAGTCGTCAGACTCAATGGTATAGCAAATTTTGATTATTGCTTGGAGATATTCATCGCCAAATATGTCGAGTATAAATCTCAATAGGGAATACCCTCACCTTGTGTTGATTTCCTGAACAATTATTTCTAGAATATGCACACATGATAATTAGGTGACTACCATTCAACCACTGTAAATCTTTCCATGATTTCCTCATTAAGATATTTACATGATTATGAGTGTGATCATCTCATTCTATGATTAAGTCATAAGGCTTAATAGTACTTGATATGAATAATCACTGATTTAATCTATACTACTTACTATACGCGCCAAACGTTAAACATGCAAGTTCAGTAATATAGTCATATCCCTAACATGTAGATCAAGCAACTCATTTTTTCATTTTCTATTTTTTTGTTGTTTTTCATTTTATCATTTTTTTGTATTTTCTGATGTTGCGATTTTCTCCCCCTAAAATACTAAAACCAAAAATCTTTTTGGCTTTTTGAATTTTATGCAAAACAGAAAACAAAATTCAATGCAGAAATTTAAACTACCTAACATGCAAATGTACAAATACAGTAAATAAAACATAGAAAGAGTTGGTTACTCATTTGACTTTTCGTTTCTGGGACGATATCAGACTGATTTTTGACATCAAATTACGTTACTCAATGCATTCTACACTGAATTGTGTAGATGCCAACAACATACGTTTCGATTTGGGTTGCATACAGAAGTATATACAAGCTATTCTCCTGGGCAGTTACGTGCGGACCGCCACATTATCGACAATCCAGGTACTATCAACAAGGTTAAACAAACTTGGCGACCTGTACAAAGCTCAAAAACAAAATTAGTTCAAAGTGGGAACCCAAGCCTGGATGGCAGTGGGTTTCCCGTCGACACCAATAACTTGCAGCTCCACCCATTTTCCTGTAGATCCCGATGATGTCGTAATCACATCATCACCACTTGAAATACCACCTCCATCAGACTTAGCTTTCCAAACCCGAAGCTTAGATGGCGATTGTTTACGATAAACAATTGTCGAGTCAAAGCTGGGAGGTGTGAAAGCACATTTCTTAGTAGAAGAGGCTGAACGATTCTTGAAAAGTCTATTGTTCTTCCATTTTGACCTAGACAAAGTTTCATTAAAAGTTTGGTTCAGGTCAACCTTCCTATATGGTGTACGAGACCTCTTTGGACAATTCCATGAAACGTGTCCTAAATCTCCGCAATCAAAACACGTTCTATGGTTAGCAAATTTACCTGAGTAATGACATGCTCTCCTGTCAAGTCTACATCCATGACTCACAGTCCGTCTATGTGGAGGTATGTACCTATTTTCGACATTCAGAGTCTTTATGGGGACCCTATGGATAGTCTTGTATTCTAGGTCTCCTTCCTCAGTAATAGCCTTTGCCACATAATTGTGATCAGACTTAACCTTGGATTTTGATTTAGAATTATAAGATTTAGATTTAGAGGCCTTTTTTGGTTTTGATTCAGGTCTATCAATAGGTTTTGACACAATCTCCTCCACTGTCTCATCACTAGTACGAACTTTTTCAACAAACTTAGGCACACTGATAGTCTTGGGACTCTCATCTAGAGATGGAAGTCCACACATGGGAGAAAAAATATCCTTCTGTGCAACACTAGGTCCCTTTTGGAACTTAAGTGGAGCTAGTTGTGTGTCTTTTCTTCTTGGTTTCCTGGACCTCTCAGCGAATTTCAGCTTAGGTTTCTTAGAGTCACTATCCCTACGAACATTCTCGGGATTTGTCAAGATACTAATGGGTTTCATCTTTGTTTGAAATGGTTTAATATCCTTCTCAGTGTCTATAAGTATCTGACTCTGTTTCATAGACACTCTCTACAGGTTTCTTAACCTCTACTGTCTCAGTCTCAACTTGTTCCTTTTTAGTCTCTATGTGTGTCTCCTTAGCCCCAACGGGTTTCTCCTTAGTCTCAACGGGTTATTTTTCAAGGGTCTCATTTCTACACTTCTCATGAGGCTTATGGATGTATTCCTGTCTAAAAGGTGGTGAACACTTTTCATAACCTACGCATTGTCTACCCTGCTGTTGTTGCTGTTTGTAGACTGTGTAGTCTAAAATATGTGACATACGCTGCTAGTTCGCATTACTAGCCAACTCACTCTCATACTTAATCTTAAATGACTCTTTCTCAGTCTTAAGGCTTTCTATCTGATTAATATACATTTTAATAGCCTTATCATTATCTATCACTGTGGCTTTCAGATGACCTACCTGATTTTCTAAGGTTTGAATAACATCTACGTACTCTTTTTGCTTATTCAGATAATACACTGCATCCTGATAATTCTTCTTATTTGTCTGATTTTCTAAACTTAAGTTTTTAAGTTCAAGCTTAAGTTTTGGACAATTCTCACAAGTTACAGGAATCTGATTAAGCCTAGAGATAACACACTCAAGTCTATCAATTTCCAGTTCAAATTCGCAACATTTAGTACATACAAAGGTAGATTTAGTGTGTGCCTTATTGTCACGACCCTACTTTTTCCGTTATCTTTTTTAGTTAATTATTTAACGGTCGTTAACTGTTAGTGTGCCACGTCATTTCTATGACCTATATTATTATTTTTGTAATAATATATATATATATATATATATATATATATATATATATATATATATATATATATATTAATTATTGTGTGTTATGTGAATATTTGTATTCATATTTTAAATTTATACGTTTCTACGTCTCGCGGATTTCCATCCGGCGAATCTTTTTGGTTTTCAAATCAACGGTCGAGTTTTTGGGACATTTAAATCCTAAATATTTTAAATATGATATTTTAAGATCATATTATTATATAGTGTATTTATATTTATTTTTCGTCGCGCGTTTGTTATCTTTTCGAATTTTTAATCGCGTAAGTGCGTTTTCGCTTTTCGGGACTCGTTCGGGCTTTCGGGCCATCAGGAATTTACATTTAAGTGAGATGGACCAAGTGGGGCCCACCCCACTAAGAATTTCGGCCGAAGCCTCATGGGAGGGGGGAGTAATTCCCTTGATTTCCTTTTTTTGACAATTTATTTTATCATTCCACAAATAATTCCCTAAACCTAATTTGCATTTTTCTCTCCTCCTTCTCCCTCCTTGGCCATCGTCATCCACCACCAACATCACCATCTTCATCATTTTTCAAGCTTGGATCAAGGATTGATTAGTATAAACGCGTTCTCTCTTCGTTCTCTACGCGATTACATAGATCGTTTCTCGATTAGGGTATAAACCCTAACCCTAGAACTTTCAATTTTTCATTTATTTTCTGTATTTTGATGATTATATAGTAGTATGATATTTGTGGATTATTGTAATGGTGTTTGTATGCATAGATGTACTCAAAATCACATGTTTTCGGTTTGTAAAATTCTGGACAGCAGCTAATTCGTGTATTATGAGTTTGTGACTGATATAAATGTTAAAATAAACTATTTAGATGAGTTCCTCTCATCAAGACATTAATTTTAGACTCCGGATCCATGTCGTTTCGATTCCCGGAGCCCTTGTTATGATCAAATTAGTATTTTGTAAAGATTGAATTGTGATATTGACATGAACCAGGTTTGGTCCGACTTTGTGACCTTCCTTGGAGTCTTTAGGGTGTGTTATTGTGTTAGGACTGATGGTGGGACGAACTTTCATGTTCGGGTCACCTAAATCCGAGCCACGGTTCACCCGTTATGACTAAAGCACGGTTTCGAGTAAATTGAAGGTCCAAGTAGTGTCATGGCTGATTACCACGACTTGTGGACTGTTCTTGGTGTGTTCTTGAGTACACCATTGTGTCGGGTGGTTTGAATAGGCGGAGATGCATATAAGGCTCGCCAGAAATCGACACCCGGGGCTCAGGATACGACCCGATGAACTTTTGAATTAAAACTTATGATTAATTCTAAAACTTATGATAAAAATAATGAATTTCATTATTAATTAATTACTTATGATAAAAGAAGTAATTATTATTATTTAAGACTTATGATATAAATATTTATTATATCATTTAATTATTATTTATGATTTAATTAACATTTTAATTTAACTTACGATTAATAATACTTTTATTATTATTGGAAAATACTTATGATAAGTATTAAATTTATTTTATGAGAATATTATTATAAGACTTACAATAAAGATTAAATAATTATTTAATTATTATAAGACTTAATTATTATTTAATTATGATTTAATTATTAAATACTTATGATTGAATAATTATAATTAGAAACTTATGATATGGTTAATCATTCATTATTAATTAATAATACTTATGATATGATTTAAAAAGTTATTATTAATTAATAATACTTATATTATGATTAATATTTAATTAATTAATTAAACACTTATGATATATTAATTATATCACTTCAACTTATATTAACTTTAATAATTCATTTTAATTAAACTTATGTTATGACTTAATTATACACTTTTAACTTTAATAAACATTATAACTTATGTTATTATTATAATGTACACTTTTCAAATTAATGTTGACTATGTTTGACCAAGGTTAACTTTTGAGTTGACTTTCGGTTGACTTTGACTTTCAGTTGACTTTTGTTAACTTTCTAAATAAGGAAACTTTCCTAACTTAAAACTTTCTAAAAATAGAACTTTCTAAATTTGGAAACTTTCCAAAAATAGAAACTTTCCAAAAATAGAAACTTTCCAAAAATGGAAACCTGCTAAAAATAGAAACTTTCTATAAATAGAAAGTATGTGTCCGTACGCTGTTCCAGTCAAACCGATGCTTGCCGAGTATTGTTCTATGACTACTTGCAACATGTACAATAGCTATCATACTAAGACTTGACCTAAGTTAGTTATTTATATCGACCTGCTTTATTTATAGGTCGGCGTTATGATCGTTCCTGATCACTTTACTCTATTTGCTGTTCGCTTGTTTGTGTGGTTTCTTCAGTTGCTTTTAAGGTGAGTTATAGTCCCGTTTTTACATACTTTTCAAAGTATATTTTTGGGATGTGATTACATGCATTTTTATTTACGTTTAGACACAAGTAACAATTAAATTTAATTATTCATTGTGAGTTGGACAAAAATATTCCCTAGTCTGGTAACTGTAATCATTGGTTTCTACCGGTGAACGCGAATCCTACGGATAGATCTATCGGGTTTGACAACCCCATTTCGAGCTAGTCGCGCTAGCAATTTATAATCGGAATGTTTAGTACTTCGTAATTTGTTGTAGATACACTGTCCAAGTGTATATTTTTATTGTGTTTGGCAAGGGTAAATAATGGGTTAAGTGGTTACCAGGTGGCTCATTGATAATGGAATAATGTTTAATGTTTTCTAACATTTTTTTAAATCTTGTGGTCTAAAGTTTACTTATTATTTAAACCTATAATTCACTCAACCTTTGTGTTGACAGTTTACTTGCATGTTTTCACAGGTACATGAGTTTTGTGATGCTTCCGCTGTGTTTAGAAGAGTCTTCATGCATTTGGGCAGATTTTATGAACAATTTATGAAACTTAAGCTTGCATTCTATTTTTGGATAATTTAAACTTGTGAGTTTGTTGGCAAGGTTTTGTGTCAACTTTTGGTTTATTACTATGGTTGGTTGTTTTGAAACTACATATTTTGGATTGTTTCCTTTTTGGGAAACATTTGAAATAAAAGAATGCAACTTTGTTTATTTAATTCATTTAAGTCCGATCAAGCTGTGGGACCAACTGACGGATCCTTTAAGTGTTTTGACGGGGTCGTCACACTTATCATTGCTTGACATGTTGGCTATGAATGCACAATTGGTAGTCGAGTTCGAGACCTCAATTTTAGACTCCGGCCCAGAACTGTCTGACACTATCCCCAGCTTCTCAATACTATCAGCAGCAACATTCACAACTGGCTCTTCTTCCCTAGCCGGATTTTCAATCTCAGTAGCAGCATCACCATGATTACTTGAAGATTCGTCTTTAACGCAAACACTAACAATCTCAACCTCATTCTTAGACAAGGACGAAGACTCATCGTTCTTATGGACGTGAACTATATCTCTTATATTAACTTGTTTTTGTTCCAAAACCTTCTCCCTTAACTTGGATATGAACGAATTAAGAGTAAGTTTAATGTTGCAAGCCCATGCTCTTGATTCAATCTGCTCAATATATTTATCTGATTTCCCTGGCAAACCTTATTTTAAAACTTTTACAGCCTTAGATTGTGTCACCTCAATTCCACAACTTTCCATCTCGGATATAAGATGACGATACCGCACGATTGTGTCCTCTAAATTCTCAGAACTCAATGCCGTAAAATTTTTCCATTCCTGTTTCAAAGTCCTACGCCTCTCTTCCTTCATTTCGCCACACGAGTAAAACATTTGAATATCTTAAAATCTGACAAAAGCTCTCAAAATAGCGGCAAAGATGGCTAAGAATTGACTATCGGAGTCAATTGGATAAATGAATCAAGTTTTTTTTTTGGCGAAAACCTGACAAAATATGAGACTTTTGAGCGTACACGAATTTTGTTAGTTCTTTGTTAAGTATTTAACGCATACACTTACTAACAATTAATTTCCTAAAAGGATATAGAATTCACCATGGTGAACTTTTAAGTAGATGCTCCTACGAGATCCATGTTACAAAGTGTATCACTTTAGACCAAATAATTTAATGTTTAATATTGGTCCAATTAAATTTACAAGACGAGCCTTAACTGGCTTTAAACTTTGTCTCGAATGGCTGACTTTAAACTTTGTCTCGATTGGGCCTGAACTTAATAGACCAAATCCAATAAAATAAACAAAGTTTCACTGATCCTTTTTCCATTTTCTTCTTTTCTCAACACTGTCGAACAAAAACAGGTATGTAACGACCCGACTTTTTCGACTTGCTTTTGTGCTTTGTACTTTCACGAAACTGCGTATTTGTGCGTACTGAGCTATATTATACTCTGGGAACTTCCTGCATGTTGATTACTTTCGTTTATATATTAAAATGTGCCTTTAAGTATGTAGGTTACTTAACTTGAACCCCGGAAGCCTTTATAACCGTTAGTGTCACTTGACGTTTAGAACAAACTGCGTACTGTGTACACGTTTAACTTTTGTCGTAACCGGAATACTACGACTACGAAATACTAATTGTTATTTTATAATAACAATTACTTGGGTTTTTGGATGCTTAATTACGCTTAGTAATTTGCTAGAGCACACTAGTTAGTCTTGTTGGACTTTCTACCTTGTTGGACTTTAGCCCACCCTACACTAGCTAGTGGACTATTTAATTAGCCTAATTATAATAAGTTAGTGACCCATATTAATGAAAGACAAATGCCCATTTATTAGAGGGAACATACTAGCATTTTTGTTAAGCATTATCCTTAATGTTGCATGGGATCCGAACATAAGCACCAACTTTAGACAACCATTAACCAAAAAGCAAAAATTTATCCCCCTTATCCCCCTCCCATACCCACGGCCACCACACCCCTCCCACCTCCTCACCACCTATAAATACAAGCCTTATTTCACCCATTCTACACTTGATCTCATTTGCAATTTACACACACTTACTCTCTAATTCTCTCTCTAGTCTTTCTCACTCTAAAAAGTGTAAGTTTTAAATTTTCTTCTTCTTCTTTTCTTCTTCATAAAGTAGACATCATCATCATCATTTTATGAATCTAGCTTTTAGCTTTTGATCTTGTTATATCTTATAGATTCAAACTTGGGTTTGAATCCTTCAAGAACATGAAAGATTCAAGCTTTCTAGCTTGGAAACTTCATTTACTTGTTAGATCTAGCTTTTAATTTCTTTGTTTTGTTATAAATCAAAACTTGTGTTTATGATCTTCATGTATCTTAAAGACCCAAGCTTTATGCTTCAAGATCTTCAAGAACACTAAAGATCCAAGCTTTCTAGCTTAGGGTTTTATTATTATGTTAAAGATCTTAGTTTTTTAGCTTATGGTCTCATTACTTTCATTATTTTATTAAAGATCTTAGCTTTCTAGCTTATGGTCTCATTAATCTTGTAAAGATCCAAGCTTTCTAGCTTAGGGTTTTCTTAATACTTGAGATCTAAGTTATTATTGTAGATCTCATTTAGTTGGAACCTTTTTGTGTTTGTTTTGATGATAAAGATCAAGTATTCATCATCACATATGATAGGATGCATAAACCTGTGTAAAAAGGATAAAGGTTGAAGCTTTATTGGATTTATGCAATAAAGAGGCAATCTTGATGTTCAAAACTTGTAGAATGATAGATTTTACTCTTAGTTGTGTGTTGATGGTTGAACCTTGGTCAAAGTAATGCTAAAACATCAAAGAGTTGTACACTGGAAGCTTACAAGCATCAAGGATGAGAACCGTGATGAGCATCAAGCACCAAGAACCTCACCGGAGCACTTGTTTGCTGTTTTTCGGGGTCTGATCAGACTCCTGAACTTCTGGAAAATTGATTTTCAGATAGTTCGTTTCGAGTAGATGACTTTTTGTTTAGGCCTCGACTTAATCCGATATACGGTTTAGGATTTATAGCCTTCTGAAAGTCACTACGCCTTTGTAACGTTGTGCTGCAATTTTTGAACTACTTGCACTTAAACCGTCGCCACGGTCCACGGACTACGCATCATTTCGATTTGTATAGAGGTCGTAACGGCTGTCCAAAGTCAGCCTTTTGTTTCGATCACTATTCTTGTTAAACATACTTAGCTTTTATGATGATAAATGATGTTGATGATGACACTTAAACTTAATTTATGCACTTTTAAACCTTTTGGGACAACATACTGACCTAGTGACCTTTGACTTAGGTTGACGACCTTTCGGACCGACTTACTACTTGCATACTTTGCATAACGACTTTACCGCATTTATCACTGTGAGTTATAGCTTCCCTTTTTAATTATACTATTTTTGGGACTGAGAATACATGCGCTTTTTATGTTTACATACTAGACACGAGTACTTAAACTTAACATATGTGTGGGTTATATAACGGCATAAACTTTCCCCTTAGCACGGTAACGTTTAATCATTGGTTTTTGAACCGGTGAACGAGGATATTAGATATGGATCCATAGGGTTTGACATCCCCACTGACTACGCGTCTTTTCGATTTGTATATATGTCTTAACAGCTGTCCAAAGTCAGCCTTTTGTTTCGATCAGTATTCTTGTTAAACATACTTAGCTTCTATGATGATGAATGATGTTGATGATGACACTTAAACTTAATTTATGCACTTTTAAACCTTTTGGGACAACATACTGACCTAGTGACCTTTGACTTAGGTTGACGACCTTTCGGACCGACTTACTACTTGCATACTTTGCATAACGACTTTACCGCATTTATCACTGTGAGTTATAGCTTCCCTTTTTACTTATACTATTTTTGGGACTGAGAATACATGCGCTTTTTATGTTTTACATACTAGACACGAGTACTTAAACTTTACATATGTGTGGGTTATATAACGGCATAAACTTTCCCCTTAGCACGGTAACGTTTAATCATTGGTTTTTGAACCGGTGAACGCGAATATTAGATATGGATCCATAGGGTTTGACATCCCCACTCGGGCTAGTCGCGCTAGCATTTAATGGGTGTTTGATACTTCGAGGACATACGTACTCGCCAAGTGTACTTTTAGGGGGTATGATTATTACGTTAAGTTAGTTACCGGGTGCCCACGGTTAAGCATATACTTTTCATACTGATTTAAACTGCTGATTGAAGCACTGAAATCTCGTGGTCTACATTACTTTACTGATTACAAACTATAGCTCACCAACATTCGTGTTGACTTTTAAGCGTGTATTTCTCAGGTGCTTAGACGATGTTGCTTCCGCTGTTAGAATTGCTGTCTTGGTGTTATAGACTTGCTGTTATGGACATGTTGTGTTAGATTTCCACTGCATTACTTAGAGTTGTCTCAATCATGGAACTTTTCTTTTGCATTCATAACTTATGTTATTTTCAAACAATGACTTTCTAACGACCTTTGTGTCATGTTATCTTTTGTAAACGCTATCTTTTTATGAATGCAAAACTGGTTTTCAAACAGCATATAGTGTTTGACCGTGTAAAGATCCTGTTGTTGACGAATCGTACACGATGGTTTTGTACGGGGTGTCACATTTGGTATCAGAGCATTTGTTGTAGGAAATTAGGTTGCATTAGTGAGTCTAGACCAGACCGAGTAGGATTCACTAATAGGACTAATCTACAACTTGCTCGTTTACTTGTTACTGCTTACTAGTGCTGCATGTTACTGCTTACTTATACTGCCGTATGATCTTGCTGCATGCTACTGCTTACCCTTACTGCTATGTGAACTTGCTGTATGCTATTGCTTATCCTCGTTGCTGCATGCAACTGTCTGCTTTTGATTGCATGTTACTTTGTTTAGTACTGTTGTTATTGCCATGCTATGTACTGCGGTAGACGATCTAGGTTGCTGTAGTGCATGATTTCGTGCTTGCTATATGTCTTACTGACATGGAAAAAGTTATTTTTTCCTTGTTCAGATGTCAGACATGCTGCCCATGACCTTTGACTTCGAGAGTGACTCAGAGACGACTGTTGCCTCACCTACTATTGTTGCTGACTCACCGCTACCCTTCGACGACTCTGGCGATTCGCCTTCTGGAGATAGTGGACTCGTACTTGACCTGATGGATGTCTCAGACGGAGACGAGGATCCCGAGATGATTCCACCACCACCCAGCCCTAGACTCCCGGAGCCACAGTACCATTCCGGTGATACTGTGATCCCTGGGGGAAATGGAGACGGTCCTTTCCGTAACGGGCATGGACATTGGGCTAGACGCACCGCTAATGGACGTGTTGTACCGATTCCACCAGGCAGATATCAACTTATGACCACCGGTCAGACTCTTTCTCCCGCCCGCGATGATCCTGCATTTCCTTCCGACGATTCAGACGGATCATCATCCGACGACTCCAGCGAGGAGGATTCTGAGGAGGACCCTGAGGAGGAGCCCGTGCAGCCGCACTCTACCCTGCCGAAGAAGCGGTATCGTTCCGATGGTACTGTTATCCCAGGGATTAACAGAGGAAGGCCGTTCGTGGACGCACGTGGACAGTTGGTTAGGGTCACATCCCGTAAGAGGGTCGTACCGTATCCTGCCGATCCATTCGTGCGTAAGACCACCCGCACTGTGCCGTCTACATCTGCATCATCTGGACCATCTGCACCATCTGCACCACCTGCCCCACCAGCATCCCCCGTCATCGAGGAACTGACGAGGGAAGTGCATGCCCTCCGTGCTCGGGTAACTGAGCTCGAGGACCAGATGTCCCACCCGATGGACATCATTTACCCACCTTCGCCCTAGGACTATTGTATTAGGTTTCCTTATGTATTCCGTTTTTAGTTTCCTGTTTTTCATTAATGTAATGTACGAACCTCATGCCATTGTATGCAATTTTCTTATTATGAATGGAATTACTGTTGCTTAATTGTTGTACGACGTTTTATTACATGTTGACTTTTGTGCTACCTGCTGCTTGTTGCCATGCTTAGTTATCGTGTGTTGTGTTGTTTTCGTACTGTTTACGTTATGCTATGACGTTACCGATTATGGGATTTTGACTTAATTCGAAATTTTTGTTTGAAAGATCGATGGCTAACGGAAGAGGTCCGTGAGAAATCCCCACCACAGCTCAGATCGAGGAGATGATAGCTACTCGAGTCGCCGCGGCTATAGCGAATGCCAACCCTGCTCCAGCTCCACCGGCTAACCCAGCTGTTCATAATGGGTGTACTTACAAAGAGTTCCAGAGCTGCAAGCCCCACAATTTTAGTGGAACAGAAGGGCCAGTTGGGCTGACGAGATGTTTGAGAAGTTGGAATCTGTGTTCCGTGTGAGTAACTGCTCCGAGGGGAATAAGACTAAGTTCGCATCCTGCACTTTGTCGGATGGCGCTTTGACTTGGTGGAATACGCTCGCCCAGGTGCGAGGAATCGACGAAGCTTACGCTATACCATGGGAGGAGTTTAAAAGTGCCATGATCGAGGAGTACGGCCCTAGAACTGAAATTCAGAAAATGGAAAGCGAAATTTTGGGAACTGAAAGTTGTAGGAACTGACCTTGATGACTATAACCGAAGGTACTTAGAGTTAGCTTTGATGTGCCCCACAATGGTTACTCCGGAGTATAAGCGGATGGAGAGGTATCTGTGGGGACTCCCCAAGGACATTCAAGGAAATGTCACTTCATCAAAACCAGCGAATGTCCTAGAAGCTATGCGTATGGCGAACACCCTAATGAATCAAATTACCCGCTAAGAGCCAGAGAAGGCGAAATAAGAATCGGGAGCTAGTAATGGGAAACGTAAGTGGGACGGAAACAAGAAAAAAGGTTTTGACCAGAACCCGACTAAGAGGTATGAGAATTTCAAAGGGAACAATGACTGGAGGAACCCGAACCCGAATCCTAGCTCAAATCCTAACTACAAAGGTACCCTTCCTCAGTGTAAGAGATGCTACAAGCATCACACTGGATACTGCAATGCAGTGTGTGAGAAGTGCAAGAGGATTGGACACATCGGCAGAGACTGTAAGAGCACCGCCCCAGCTGTGAGGACAAACCTAAATGGACCAAGGAAGTGCTATGAGTGTGGACAGCAGGGCCACTTCAAGAATGAATGTCCTAACAAGAAGAAGGATGGTGGGCCAGCACGTGGAAGAACCTTCAACATGAACGCAAGAGATGCCCGCAAGAATCCTGACTTGGTTATAGGTACATTCACTATCAATAACCTATTAGCTTATGTTCTGTTTGATACCGGTACCAATAGGAGTTATGTAGATAGACACTTTTCCTCTAAGATAAATTGGTCGTTAGTGCCTTTGGACGAGAGTATGCTTGTTGAAGTGGCCAATGGAAAACTTGAGAAAGTTGACCAAATTGGCCGAGGAGGTATTATAAACTTAGCTGGTGTAGATTTCGAGATTGAATTAATACCCATTAAGTTGGGAAGCTTTGATGTGATAGTCGGTATGGATTGGTTGTCCAAGGTGAAAGCAGAAGTTATCTGTGGTGAGAAGATTCTTCGTATACCTCGCGAAGATGGTGAGCCACTGATTGTTTATGGAGAGAGATGTAGTCCGAAGCTAAACCTTATTAGTTGCATGAAGGCATAAAAGGTTATGAAGAAGGGGCGTTTTTCTATTTAGCGCATGTGAAGAAGCTAGAGACTAAGGAGAAGTGTGTGGATGATGTACGAATTGTGAACGAATTTCCCGACGTCTTTCCAGAAGAATTGCCAAGATTACCACCGCCGAGATCAGTGGAGTTTCAGATCGACCTAGTACCAGGAGCTACACCTGTAGCCCGCGCACCTTATCGACTAGCACCTTCTGAACTGCAAGAGTTGTAGAGTCAACTGCAGGAATTGCTAGACCGTGGATTTATCCAACCGCGTTCATCGCCTTGGGGCGCACCTGTTTTTTTCGTGAAGAAAAAGGACGGATCTTTTCGAATGTATATCGATTATCATGAACTGAACAAGTTTACGATCAAGAATCGGTATCCCCTTCCTAGAATTGACGATCTTTTCGATCAGCTGCAAGGATCCAACGTTTACTCCAAGATTGATTTGCCGTCAGGTTATCACTAGTTGAGGGTGAAGGAGAGCGATGTGATGAAGACTGCGTTCAGAACCCGTTATGGTCACTATGAATTTCTTGTTATGCCATTCGTTTTAACCAACGCACCTGCCATGGCTATGGATCTCATGAATCACGTATGCAATCCATACATAGACAAGTTCGTTATCGTCTTCATAGATGATATCCTCGTCTATTCCAAAAGTGAAGAAGAACATGAGCAACGTCTTCGACTCATGCTAGAACTCTCGAGACAAGAGCAACTTTATGCCAAATTCTCTAAGTGCGAATTTTGGTTGAATGAAGTTCAATTTCTTGGTCATATCGTGAGCGATCAAGGTATCAAAGTCGATCCCGCGAAGATCGAAGCTATCAGCAAGTGGGAAACCCCCACTACTCCTACTTATATCCGCCAATTCTTAGGCCTCGTGGGTTACTATCGTAGATTCATCGAAGGTTTCTCTTTGATTGCGCGTCCTTTGACTGCGTTAACTCATAAAGGGAAGAAATTCGTTTGGGCAACAGAGCAAGAGTCGGCATTTCAAACCCTGAAGCAGAAGTTAACCTCCGCACCTATCTTATCACTTCCCGAAGGCAGTGACAACTTCGTCCTGTACTGCGACACCTCAAAACATGGATTTGGTTGTGTATTGATGCAATGAACAAAGGTTATTGCTTATGCCTCTCGCCAGGTGAAGATTCACGAGCGAAATTACACGACGCATGATCTCGAACTTGGAGCTGTTGTCTTTGCGCTCAAATTGTGGAGACATTATCTTTATGGAACCAAGAGTACTATTTTCACCGACCATAAAAGCCTCCAACACATATTCGACCAGAAGCAGCTGAATATGAGACAGCGTCGATGGATTAAGACGTTGAACGACTATGATTATGAACTCTGTCACCATCCTGGCAAGGCAAATGTTGTAGCTGATGCCTTGATGTAACGACCCGTCAAAATCGCTATTGACGCGGCACGTTAATCATTGATTCCACAGTGAGGTTTTGACCTCTATATGATACGTTTTGATAAAATATTGCATTCATTAAAATAAGTGACTTTCTAAACATAGAAAGTTATAAACATGTGGGCGAGTGCTTAGGTATAAGCAAAACCCCGAAATACATAAGTCTTTAATTTACAGGTTGACATCACAGTCCAATTATTTATTACACAACGCAGTTTTATTTTGAATGCAATAAACTTTGTACAAAGCATGAGAGACTCCATGCAGGCAATAAGCACATCACAGCGGAAGCATTCTAAGGACCTGAGAATAAAACATGCTAAAAAGTCAACACGAATGTTGGTGAGTTATAGGTTTAATTGCTCGAGTCATAAACATGTATAAAGATAGACCACAAGATTTCATCAAAAGTTTATCAATAGATTCTACGTAACAGAGCACCCTGGTAACTAAACTTAACGCTATAGTGATAATTACCCCATTCGTTTTAATACACGCAAACCAACGTGTCTTAAACTCAAATAACATACGTCCGTTAAAAGGCTAGCGCTCTAGCTCGGACGGGGATGTCAAGCCCTATGGATCCATATACAATTATTCGCGTCCACCAGTCCATATCCTATGTACTGGCAGCTACTAGTTACCAAAGCTAAGGGATTTCCGGTTTAACTCAGTGTAGAATTTAGTATGTACTTGTATCTTATCGCGTTTAAAATAAATTGCATGTATTCTCAGCCCAAAAATATTTAAAGTATTTAAAAAGGGAGACTATAAACTCACAGTTCAATATTGAGACTCAATATTGTAGGCAAATTGCGTAGACGTAATGACGGTAGATGACTGTATGGTTGGCCTTGGATTCAAGAACAATACCCCAAACAATACTCAATATTTCCTTAGCTTAAAGCGGTTTGAAACCCGAATTAAAACACCCTCGAATATACTTTATTATTATTAACTTAAATTAAAATTATAATTAAAATTATAATATTTTGCCATGCGATCGCATGGCCGCCTTTCCCGTTTTGTTTGCTAGTTCGTCGACATCAAATAGTATTTACTGTAGCAAATAGTGTTTACTGTAGCAAATAGTGTTTACTGTAGCAAATAGTGGGTTACTGTAGCAAATCACTGTAGCAAATAGTGTTTTACTGTAGCACTGTAGCAAAATACGGTTTCACTGTAGCAAATAGTGTTTTACTGTAGCAAATAGTGTTTTACTGTAGGAAAGTCGTTTTTACTTGTACACATATATATACATACATATAATTGTTCATGAATCGTCGAGAGTAGTCAAAGGTAATTGTATATATGAAACAGTTCTAAAATTTTTGAGACTCAATCTAACAGACTTTGTTTAATGTGTCAAAATAATAAATCGTATAGAGAATTGGTTTAAATTAGTCGAAATTTTTCGTGTCATCACAGTACCTCCCCGTTAAAGAAAATTTCGTCCCGAAATTTTGAGTAGTACCTGTTTCATGAGCGATATCAGTGAACAAATGTGGATACTTTTGCCTCAGTGGGTTTAATACAATAAGGGTGGTTACGGATCGAATGGTCCTGTTCTTTTTTAATAATTAAGGACATTTTATTATTGTGGTTGTTTTTATTATCTATAGCAAGTTGGAATTTCTCCTTAGTGATCTCTTTTATTTCATTAGCGAAATCCTCCTCCTTACTGATCTCGTCTGATGACGAACTGTCTGAGTCATGTGTAGGAGAATATGATGACGAACTGCAAGAATATGTACCGGTGGTCATGAACCGAAATCTGCCAGGCGTAATCGGCACAACCCGCCCGTCGGCGGTATATCTGGACCAATGTCCATATTTGTTTAGAAATGGACGATCCTCGTTTACTCCAGGGATCATGGGTCCATGCCAACGATACTGTGGTTCCGGAAAACTAAAGCTGGGTGGAGCTGGAACCTCCTCTGGGTTTACCGGGAGTTGAGATTCCCCGGCTAACACAATTTCTTCTTTAATAGGTATTGAAACGCCCTTTTCAGTTGTGGATAGAATAGATTCAGTGTCCGATTTCGAGTCGTACAAAATGATAGGATTAGAGGAAGTCATCTATCACATAATTGAAACAACAATTACGTTAGCATATAAATATATCACATATAATGTTTTTGACCAAATAATAAGCAAAAATCAGTAAAAACAGATATGGTCATAGTCCAGACTTACTAATGCATCCTAACAATTACCAGTTAAACACACTAATGTAATTTCTGGTTCCCTATGACCTCAAGCTCGGATACCAACTGTAACGACCCGTCAAAATCGCTATTGACGCGGCACGTTAATCATTGATTCCACAGTGAGGTTTTGACCTCTATATGATACGTTTTGATAAAATATTGCATTCATTAAAATAAGTGACTTTCTAAACATAGAAAGTTATAAACATGTGGGCGAGTGCTTAGGTATAAGCAAAACCCCGAAATACATAAGTCTTTAATTTACAGGTTGACATCACAGTCCAATTATTTATTACACAACGCAGTTTTATTTTGAATGCAATAAACTTTGTACAAAGCATGAGAGACTCCATGCAGGCAACAAGCACATCACAGCGGAAGCATTCTAAGGACCTGAGAATAAAACATGCTAAAAAGTCAACACGAATGTTGGTGAGTTATAGGTTTAATTGCTCGAGTCATAAACATGTATAAAGATAGACCACAAGATTTCATCAAAAGTTTATCAATAGATTCTACGTAACAGAGCACCCTGGTAACTAAACTTAACGCTATAGTGATAATTACCCCATTCGTTTTAATACACGCAAACCAACGTGTCTTAAACTCAAATAACATACGTCCGTTAAAAGGCTAGCGCTCTAGCTCGGACGGGGATGTCAAGCCCTATGGATCCATATACAATTATTCGCGTCCACCAGTCCATATCCTATGTACTGGCAGCTACTAGTTACCAAAGCTAAGGGATTTCCGGTTTAACTCAGTGTAGAATTTAGTATGTACTTGTATCTTATCGCGTTTAAAATAAATTGCATGTATTCTCAGCCCAAAAATATTTAAAGTATTTAAAAAGGGAGACTATAAACTCACAGTTCAATATTGAGACTCAATATTGTAGGCAAATTGCGTAGACGTAATGACGGTAGATGACTGTATGGTTGGCCTTGGATTCAAGAACAATACCCCAAACAATACCCAATATTTCCTTAGCTTAAAGCGGTTTGAAACCCGAATTAAAACACCCTCGAATATACTTTATTATTATTAACTTAAATTAAAATTATAATTATAATTATAATTAAAATTTATATTACATAAGAAAATATGTTGTGAAGTATTTCGTCGAACAAACTGGCATTTTTATAGTACTTTTCGATTTACTGTAGCTCATGCGATCGCATGAGTTTTCAGTGGTTTTGCCATGCGATCGCATGGCCGCCTTTCCCGTTTTGTTTGCTAGTTCGTCGACATCAAATAGTATTTACTGTAGCAAATAGTGTTTACTGTAGCAAATAGTGTGTTACTGTAGCAAATAGTGGGTTACTGTAGCAAATCACTGTATCAAATAGTGTTTTACTGTAGCACTGTAGCAAAATACGGTTTCACTGTAGCAAATAGTGTTTTACTGTAGCAAATAGTGTTTTACTGTAGGAAAGTCGTTTTTACTTGTACATATATATATACATACATATAATTGTTCATGAATCGTCGAGAGTAGTCAAAGGTAATTGTATATATGAAACAGTTCTAAAATTTTTGAGACTCAATCTAACAGACTTTGTTTAACGTGTCAAAATAATAAATCGTATAGAGAATTGGTTTAAATTAGTCAAAATTTTTCGGGTCATCACAGTACCTCCCCGTTAAAGAAAATTTCGTCCCGAAATTTTGAGTAGTACCTGTTTCATGAGCGATATCAGTGAACAAATGTGGATACTTTTGCTTCATTTGATCTTCACGTTCCCAAGTAAACTCGGGTCCTCGTCTTGCGTTCCAACGAACCCTAACTATCGGTATTTTGCTTTGTTTTAATTGTTTGACCTCACGGTCCATGATTTCAACAGGTTCTTCGACAAAATGGAGTTTATCATTGATTCGTATTTCGTCAAGAGGAATTACGACATCCTCTTCAGCTAAACATTTCTTCAAATTTGACACGTGAAATGTGTCGTGAACACTACTAAGTTCTTGCGGTAGCTTTAATCGATAAGCAACTGCTCCAATTCTTTCGGTGATTTCAAAGGGTCCTACGTACCTAGGACTTAGCTTTCCTCGTTTACCGAATCGTACAACGCCTTTCCAGGGTGACACTTTCAACATGACTTTGTCGCCCACTTGAAATTCTAGCGGTTTTCTTCTTACATCAGCATAACTCTTTTGGCGACTCATGGCCGTTTTCAATCGCTGTTGTATTTGAATGATCTTTTCGGTGGTTTCGTGAATAATTTCTGGTCCAGTAAGTTGTCTTTCTCCTACTTCACTCCAACATATAGGAGATCTGCACTTTCTACCGTAAAGTACTTCAAATGGCACTGCGTTGATGCTCGTATGATAGCTGTTATTGTATGAAAATTCTGCCAACGGTAAGTGTCGATCCCAACTGGTTCCAAAGTCAATCACGCATGCCCGTAACATGTCTTCCAATGTTTGTATTGTTCTTTCACTTTGACCATCTGTCTGTGGGTGATAAGCGGTGCTCATATCTAATCGAGTTCCCAATGCTTTTTGTAATGACTGCCAGAAACGTGATGTGAATCGGGTGTCGCGATCAGATATGATAGAGATGGGTACACCATGCCTGGAAACTACTTCCTTCAAATATAGGCGTGCTAATTTCTCCATACTGTCTGTCTCCTTTGTTGGTAGAAAGTGAGCTGATTTAGTTAGACGATCAACTATCACCCAAATAGTATCATGACTACTTGCAGTCCTTGGCAATTTCGTAATGAAATCCATAGTTATTCTTTCCCATTTCCACTGCGGAATTTCTGGTTGTTGCAGTAATCCTGACGGCTTTTGGTGCTCAGCTTTGACCTTTGCACACGTCAAACATTTGCTTACATAAGTAGCAATTTCTGTCTTCATATTAGGCCACCAATAAAACTTCTTGAGATCGTGGTACATTTTCCCATTTCCTGGGTGAATTGAGTACCTCGTTTTGTGTGCTTCATCTAGTACTAGTTGCCTTAGATTACCATGTTTTGGTACCCATATCCTATCAGCAAAATACAGGGTTCCATCGGCTTTTACTTCAAGCTGTTTTTCTAACCCTCTGCTCATTTCGCCTTTTTCATTTTCTTCTTTTAAAGCCTCTAACTGTGTTGCTTGAATTTGCTTTATGAGATCAGTACGAATTGTAATATTCAAAGCTCGGACCCTAAGAGGTTTTACTCTTTCTTTTCGACTTAGGGCATCAGCTACAACATTAGCCTTTCCGGGGTGGTAACGGATTTTACAATCGTAATCGTTTAACAACTCTACCCAGCGACGTTGCCTCATATTGAGTTGTTTTTGATCAAAAATATGTTGAAGACTCTTATGGTCGGTGTACACTGTACACTTGGTGCCATATAGATAGTGTCTCCATATTTTGAGTGCAAAAACTACTGCTCCAAGTTCCAAATCGTGCGTCGTATAGTTCTTTTCATGAATTTTTAGTTGTCGTGAGGCGTATGCGATGACTTTTGTGCGTTGCATTAATACACATCCTAAACCTTGGCGTGAAGCATCACAATAGATCACGAAATCATCATTTCCTTCCGGTAATGACAAAATGGGTGCAGACGTTAACTTCTTCTTTAATAACTGGAATGAGGATTCCTGTTCTGTGGACCAATCATACTTCTTTCCCTTTTGAGTCAATGCAGTTAAGGGTTTGGCGATTCTAGAGAAATCTTGAATGAATCTTCGGTAGTAACCAGCAAGACCTAAGAATTGGCGGATTTGTGTTGGAGTCTTCGGTGTTTCCCATTTACTAATGGCTTCGATCTTGGCGGGGTCAACTTTAATTCCATGTTTACTGACAACATGGCCCAAAAATTGTACTTCTTGTAACCAGAAATCACACTTCGAAAATTTTGCGTACAATTCTTCTTTCTTGAGTATCTCTAGTACCAGTCTTAAGTGTTGTTCATGTTCTTCCTTGTTCTTCGAGTAAATCAATATGTCGTCGACGTAATGACGTAATGAGACTCAATATTGTAGGCAAATTGCGTAGACGTAATGACGGTAGATGACTGTATGGTTGGCCTTGGATTCAAGAACAATACCCCAAACAATACCCAATATTTCCTTAGCTTAAAGCGGTTTGAAACCCGAATTAAAACACCCTCGAATATACTTTATTATTATTAACTTAAATTAAAATTATAATTATAATTAAAATTTATATTACATAAGAAAATATGTTGTGAAGTATTTCGTCGAACAAACTGGCCTTTTTATAGTACTTTTCGATTTACTGTAGCTCATGCGATCGCATGAGTTTTCAGTGGTTTTGCCATGCGATCGTATGGCCGCCTTTCCCGTTTTGTTTGCTAGTTCGTCGACATCAAATAGTATTTACTGTAGCAAATAGTATTTACTGTAGCAAATAGTGTTTACTGTAGCAAATAGTGGGGTTACTGTAGCAAATAGAGAGAGAGGAAGCGATATATAGGTGGTTAAAGGTGGCGGTGTGATTTTCAAGAGATGGTGACGAGGTTGGTGGTGGTGATATTGGGTGGTTGTGGAGGTACTGGTTTATGGGTGTCGAACAAGGAGAAGCAACAATTAATGTCAAGCAATCGATGGTTTATAAGAGAGTAGTTTGTCAAAACAGAAAACAAGAACAGTGGTAAGTATTCATATGTTTGGGCAGTGGTTACACATGATGAAGGTGGAAGGTTCATGGTGACTAGACGGTGATGATGTGGTGAATGATGGTTACATACGGAACAGTCACAGGTTGGTAATCATGGTTCTTAGTGATGGTTAGATGTGAATGAAGGTGAGGTTTGAGAAAAGAAAGAAAAAAAAATGGTTCTTGGTGATCGAGTTGCAGTGTTTACATAATGTATATGCATGTATATAAAGAGATGAGATAGTTTATTGTAAAAGAACAACTGTAAACATAATTATAATTCTAAAGAGTTCAAAAGGGCACAGTATTTTATTCAATCATTATGGTTAATCGATTCACGGATATGTTCTATTAATTGAGAGAAATAATATATTAATATTAATAATATAATAATAATACTAAACGTGTGAATTAGAATTAGCAGCCGTAGAATAATTTTACCGACATCTTTAATAGAGATAGTATCTCATGCTCCGTTGATAATAAGTGACGGATAAAAGTCTTCATAAAAATCCTATATTTTTAAACTAACTATATTTTTTTATTTTAGTCATTACGGTATAAAATTTGATTATTAACTACTAAATAAAAATTACATCACTGTCCGCGCTCGGTTCCAGTTATAATATGAAAAGTGTTCAAATTTAACAATCAGCTCATAAATACATTTTTAATAAGCCTATAATTTATATATCTCATTTTTGGATCATCGTTTATTTTAAAATCACATAAGTTCGAATTAAACTTCTCTAAGCAATAATCGAAACGTCCAACGAATATTACAATCATTAAATAATTATATTTAATATCCTCTATATATATAGATTTATTTTTAATAACAATTTGATTATATCGTATATTATTATTTTAAGTTATTATATATACATATATTTATATTTATATGTTTACACATTTATTTACAAATAATGGTTCATGAATCGTCGGGAATGGTCGAAGGTCAATTGAATATATGAACACAGTTCTAAATTTTTGAGACTTCAACATTATAGACTTTGCTTATCGTGTCAGAATCATATAAGATTAAGTTTAAATTTGGTCGAAAATTTCCGGGTCATCACATTAATCATGTAAAGATCCAAGCTTTCTAGCTTAGGGTTTTCTTAATACTTGAGATCTAAGTTATTATTGTAGATCTCACTTAGTTGGAACCTTTTTGTGTTTGTTGTGATGATAAAGATCAAGTCTTCATCATCACATATGATGGATATGCATAAACTTGTGTAAAAAGGACAAAGGTTGAAGCTTTATTGGATTTATGCAATAAAGAGGCAATCTTGATGTTCAAAACTTGTAGAATGATAGATTTTACTCTTAGTTGTGTGTTGATTGTTGAACCTTGGTCAAAGTAATGCTAAAACATCAAAGAGTTGTACACTTGAAGCTTACAAGCATCAAGGATGAGAACCGTGATGAGCATCAAGCACCAAGAACCTCACCGGAGCACTTGTTTGCTGTTTTTCGGGGTCTGATCAGACTCCTGGACTTCTATAAAATTGAGTTTCAGATATTTCGTTTCGATTATATGACTTTTTGTTTAGGCCTCGACTTAATTCGATATACGGTTTAGGATTTATAGCCTTCCGAAAGTCACTACGCCTTTGTAACGTTGTGCTAAAATTTCTGACCTACTCGCACTTAAACCATCACCATGGTCAAACGAAGATGATTTAGGTTCAAAAAATTGTTCAGCAGTTAGAGGACTCACATACGGAGCCATAGCCACTGACTACGCGTCTTTTCGATTTGTATATATGTCTTAACAGCTGTCCAAAGTCAGCCTTTTGTTTCGATCACTATTCTTGTTAAACATACTTAGCTTCTATGATGATGAATGATGTTGATGATGACACTTAAACTTAATTTATGCACTTTTAAACCTTTTGGGACAACATACTGACCTAGTGACCTTTGACTTAGGTTGACGACCTTTCGGACCGACTTACTACTTGCATACTTTGCATAACGACTTTACCGCATTTATCACTGTGAGTTATAGCTTCCCTTTTTACTTATACTATTTTTGGGACTGAGAATACATGCGCTTTTTATGTTTTACATACTAGACACGAGTACTTAAACTTTACATATGTGTGGGTTATATAACGGCATAAACTTTCCCCTTAGCACGGTAACGTTTAATCATTGGTTTTTGAACCGGTGAATGCGAATATTAGATATGGATCCATAGGGTTTGACATCCCCACTCGGGCTAGTCGCGCTAGCATTTAACGGGTGTTTGATACTTCGAGGACATACGCACTCACCAAGTGTACTTTTAGAGGGTATTATTATTACGTTAAGTTAGTTACCGGGTGCCCACGGTTAAGCATATACTTTTCATACTGATTTAAGCAGCTGATTGAAGCACTGAAATCTCGTGGTCTACATTACTTTACTGATTACAAACTATAGCTCACCAACATTCGTGTTGACTTTTAAGCGTGTATTTCTCAGGTGCTTAGACGATGTTGCTTTCGCTGTTAGAATTGCTGTCTTGGTGTTATAGACTTGCTGTTATGGACCTGCTGTGTTAGATTTCCGCTGCATTACTTAGAGATGTCTCAATCATGGAACTTTTCTTTTGCATTCGTAACTTATGTTATTTTCAAACAATGACTTTCTAACGACCTTTGTGTCACGTTATCTTTTGTAAACACTATCTTTTTATGAATGCAAAACTGGTTTTCAAACAGCATATAGTGTTTGACCGTGTAAAGATCCTGTTGTTGACGAATTGTACACGATGGTTTTGTACGGGGCGTCACAAGGTACCTGCAACTTAATTATTATTTGTGAAAAATAGTCGGCCGTAGAAGAGAGACAATCGGTCGAGGGTTCTAGACAATCGGTCGAGTGAGCTAGTCAAACGGTCGAGCGAGTCAGTCAAACGGTCGATGGTGTTCGTCAATCGCTCGATGGGATTTAAGATGGTCGACCGTGTGAGTTGTTTCAATCGATCGAGGGTGAAAGGCAGTCGGTTGGAGGTAGTGTGACAATCGTTTGAAGGAGTGAGACGATCGGCCGAGGGAGAAAATGGGGTGTTCTTGGTGATTTCCGCAGAATCCTGCGGGTTTAGCGGTGGTGCGTGGTGGTTCACGGCGGAGATGACTCAAAACGCGAAATTAAGATCTGAAAACTTGTAGATAGAGGTAACAACAGACTTCGAATACTTCTGCAATTTTAGATTTTCGAAAATCATACAAGATCTGACAAACCCGATTGATTTTTAGAAAGAAATTTTTGAAACAAAAACTCAGATTTTTCAAGGGATACGAAACCAAAATGAGATCTGTAAATTGGAACATGTTTGTATGATGACAAAGAACATATATCATTGATCAATTCTAACTTTATAACCCAAAAATCAATTTTCAATTAAATCACAGAAACTTGCAAAAACAGAGAAAAATTGATTTTCCAAAGACTCAGGAACGAATTCACTGTGATAAACGATCGATCCTCCAAGCCTCAGCTCTGATACCACTTTGTTGGAGCCGATTGGATCTTCGGATCGATGTTCTAGCGAATTCGTGACGTTCGGGTGTCAATTTAGTCGAACCAATCAAGAATGATTGATTAGATCGAAGCCTAGAGTCGTTAATTCGACTTGGTGGGTTTTTGGGGCTGTTGTGATTGGAGAGAAACAACCAGGGAACTTGAAAGTGGCGATTAGGTGATTAGCCACAAATGAGAAACCTTAATATCTATTTATACTCATTTGGGCTTCAATCATTCGTCAGGCCCGTCTTGTGTGATTGATCCGAACTTGGGCCTTTATGCACCAACAAGGGGGCCTCGCCCCTCCAAACTTTTCAATAAGTAATAGGATTTGTAGTTCTTTTATGACTATCGAATCAACTAAATTGGAGTCCGTATGAAGGAGATACGAAGAAAATTGTGAAGGCTCGCAAAAAAAAAAATTCATCAACAATTTACTTTATTCCTCCACATCTCTTTGGTTTTTAACTAGAAATCAATCTAAAACTAAAATTTAGGAACTTAACATAGATAATAATGTACAATTAGGATCGATATAACCGTATCAAGAATCGAAGGATGGATTGGCTAGTTAGATCTCTGATCCTTGGTCCTGTCTCGCGTAACGTAGCGATTTGTTGCATACGCGACAACTTATCTTCCTTGTTGTTTTTTTAGTTTAAAAAACCTTGTAATATCGTGTACTATCAAGAAGCCCAGCTTCTCTTCATTGGTGTATCTGTAAAGGACGTCCCACCTGATTTGGGCCTCGAATTTTAATACCACTTGCATTTCAAAAAAAAAAAACAATTATAATCGATTTTGTCACATACAGTGTGTGTACAATATGCAATGCCCATCAAACATTGCGTTTTTTCTTGCTAAAAATATAATAACATACATTAGACAAAATTTGGCCTCAACCATTATGTTCAAGCTCCGTCACTGAATCTCCCGATCAATATAAGTCACTTTACACTTATTATCGAACACAACTTACCTTGGATGTTACCAAATATCGAAGCACAATCGGACCGTGAATGCTTTCCTTTGTAGATGAAAACAACATACAAAAGATGAAATGAAAGGGGTGTTTGGATTTGCGTTTTGAAAATTGATTATGCGTTTTAGATAATCAGAATCAAATAATCAGCTGTAGCAAACCGTGTTGCAGAAAAAAAGTGTTTGGATTTAATTATGCTATTTAATAATGTGATAATTAAATAATCAATTTTTATTATTGTTTGACAAATTAGATTATTTGATAATTACATAAGCATATTACTAAAATAGACATCCATAAATAATACTACATTCATTCATATCACTCATTACAATTTATAGTACGGAGAGTTTATCAATATATGATTTATTTTTAGTAACGATTAAATAGAAAATATATTATAACGAACATATAATATTATAATTTACTCTTTAGATAGTACTCCGTAAAAGATATAGGAAAGTAATTTAAAGTAGCAACCTTGCACTCTTACAGAGCAACGTGTTTTAAAAATTTTATGGCAAAAGGGCATTTGAGTAATATGTTCATTAGGCAGTCAAAAATTAAAAGCCGCGTTTTGCAACAGTAACATACATGTTACTTCTTTGAATCTGCGTTTTGAGACGTTATTAATGTGATTAATTGATTTTTAATATTTATATTTATTTGCCAAACACTATTTAGTGATTATTTGCGATTTCCAAACGTAATAATTAAAAAATCAAGTTTCAATCGCAACCCAAACACCCCCGATTTGAAGGTCCGTCCTAATCCACTTGAACGAAGTCTTCAACATCTGGTCTCATTGCGAGGTACTGACATCTATATGATACATTTTACAAACATTGCATTCTTTTGAAAGACAACTTTTTTCAAAATATAACCTTTCAATACAAATGTTATATGTTTCCCATAATATGAATGACTAATCTGTCATAACAGTCTTTTTGAACTCAAACGACTTGAATGTAACGTCTTTTGAAATATGCATGAACGACTCCAAGTAATATCTTTAAAAAGAGCAAATGCACAGCGGAAGAATTCTTTAATACCTGAGAATAAACATGTTTAAAAGTGTCAACCAAAAGATTGGTGAGTTCATAGGTTTATCATAAACAATAAAATTCAATACTTTTGATAGACCACAAGATTTAAATATGCTTGGCACAAATGGGCCCGTATCCTATACCCACCTGTAATGTCCATGCAATTTCTTTTAAATACAGTACACCTATCTCGTGTACGAAATCATTTTTCAAAATTCTTAATAACCATACACATATCTCATGTACAAAATATCCTACACATAACCTGTGTATAAAAATCATTCTCTCTATATATAACCTTGCTTGGTAACCGACCTTAACATATCATGCGCATAAAGAATATCCCCAAAACATACAGGCATAAAGCAATCAGTATGATAAATACATAATCATTCCGTCTGTTTAATATAAACCTCGAAGTACTAAAGCATCCGTAACCCGGATGGGGCTGGTCAGTACCCATAGATCTACCTTTAAGATTCGCGTCAATTAGGGTGTCGTTCCCTAATTCTTAGGTTACCAAGCTATAATCAATGGGGGAAATATTCGGTATAATAACTAACAGAACTTCTTGTCTGTATAATAATTCATTCGAGGAATATTTTGCTTGTGTCTTTCTCGTCAAACATTTATAAAAATCATTTCATGTATTCTCAGTCCCAAAAATATATATTGCAAAAGCATTTAATAAAAAAGGATCAAATGAACTCACGCATATAAATATTGTAAAACGGTTATTAAAGCTTTGCATGAATTCACAGTCCAAAAATGTAATGAGTAAGGGAGCAAATGAACTCACGATACGATATTTTGTAGTAAAAATATGCATACGACTGAACTGAACAAATGCAGGGTTGGTCTCGAATTTACGAACATATATCAATTATATATATCAAAACATATAATCGTAATCGAACAAGTTTATATATATTATTATTAATAATATACTTGTTATATTTAATTAATAATTTATAGGTTTTATTAATTAATTAAGTATATTTATTTTATATATACTTTTAAATAAATAATTAATATTTATTATAAAAATATTATTATAGTTATGTCATAAATATATTTTTATATAGAAAATCTTTATTTGATACATTATTAATACTAATAATAATCATAATAATAATGATAAAAATAATATTAATTATGAAAAAATCATGATAATTCTAATAATAATAATAATAATAATAATAATAATAATAATAATAATAATGATAATTTTAATAATAAAAATGATAATTTTAAAAAAAATGTTAATTTCAATAATAATACTAATTTTAATAAAATTGATAAATTCAAAATAATTATACTTCTAGTAATAATGATAATAATAATAATAATAATAATAATAAAGCTAATAATAATAATAAAAAGGATAGTTTTAATAATAATTATTATTTTAATAATAATAATAATAATAATAATAATAATAATAATGATAATAATAATAATAATAATAATAATAATAATAATAATAATAATAATTTTTATAAATGTAATAATAACAATAATAATATTACTAATAATATAATGCTAGTAATGATAACACTAATAATATTTGATGATAATACTAGTAATAATAATAATGATAATAATATAAATTATATTAATGATAAATAATAATAATCATGATATTAATATTAGTGGTAATAATAATTAACCTAACAGTAATAATAATAATAATAATAATAATAATAATAATAATAATAATAATAATAATAATAATAATAATAATAATTATAATTACTACCTTTGAAGGAACAAGCTTTTAAAAAAAATACGCCACTGCCCATGCTCGAACCCGCGACCACTCGTTCCCCTAACACACCCCCAAACCATCCCTCTGTTTATTTATTTCTGTTTTAATCACAACCTAAAACTATTTAAACCGTTTATATCTGTTTCCTTTTTCTTCTTCTTCATTTTAACATCATCATCATCAAAGTATCTAATATTATCTAGCTTCCATCATCATCATAAACATAATCATCTATCATCTTCATTATTTTCTTTATCTTTAACATCATCTACATCACCACATCATCTACGTCATCACATCATAAACATACTCATCTCATCATCGTTATCACAGCCCATCATCATACTTTTTGGTGTCGTGAACGTTTAAACAGAGAAGAAGGCAGACGCAAGAACCGCGGTAGCAGCAAAAAAGAAATAAATAAAATCATCATTGATATCGTTACTATTCATCATCATCATCAAACATATTCGATCTTCATCATCTTCTAATCATCACTATCTACGTTTCCATCTCCATTATCATCTTATCATCTCGCTATCCTATTCACAATCATCATCGTTTATTTCATTTTCACTGTTCATCATATCCTAAGTGGGTTTCAATGGTAGATCAAATAGAAAGCAGCACAGTATGTTCAATGTGATGGTGATGGTCAGTTTTTAAACAGAAAGAATAAACAGTAGCAACAATGATATGCAGTTTAGTGAAGTGGAGGTTGACGGTTATGAAGGGTCGTTGTGAAGGTTGCTCATCCAAAACAGAAATAGGAAGACGGGAAAAACGAAACAGAAAAATGGAGGTGGTTTGTTGTAGCTTACGGTGATGGTGATTGATAACCGGTGGTGGTTTTGATCGAATAAAGAAGCAGAAAACCGGTTGGAGCTCTAAACAATTAATAGTGGTGACGATGGGTTTCAAGGTGGTGATGGAGGCTGTTTTGGTGGTGTATGGGTGTTGTTTGGCGTCAACGGGAAAGGAAAAAGAGGAAGAAAAGGTGGTGAATTAGAAACAGGAAGATAGTTTAACCGGAGCACTACGCTGAAAATAGAACCAGTCGGATTTAGGTGCAATTTACACTGCATTCTCGAGTTATATAATCATATAATTGTTTAGTACATAAGCTATCTAGTTCGACTAGAGTAAAAAGAAATACCCGTTATTTTCCAGCTTCAAATACAAACGGGTTGGTTCTCAATCATCGAACATGGTGGTGATTGAAAGTGGGTATCACTATGGGTATTAGATAAAGAAAGATGGTGTCGATGGTGTTTGCTCATGGTGAGATTGTGGTTTTCATGGTGGCCGATGCAAGTGAGGTGAAAGGTTGTTCTCGGTATTAATGGTGAAGTGCAATATTTTTGCAGATATGTTATGTATATGCTAGTATATATATAGAGTTAGTTAGATATGAATCATCAATCAACAACAGTAATGTTAAATTAAGAATAATAATAATATAATAATAATAATAATAATAATAATAATAATAATAATAATAATAATAATAATAATAATAATAATAATAATATATTATTATTATTAATCAATCAATATTCATGCACTGAATGAATTAAAAATTAAAAACAGTAAAGCAGCCTCATTTTTGTAATCTTCTACCGACAGTTTTAACGGAGTGCTATATCGCGCTCCGTTGTTAATTCAGTCCCAGATAAAAGTGTTTTAGAAAAATTTCAAAATTTTAAATTAAATAAATTTATTTATTTCGGTCTTTTAGGGTGTAAAATCAATCAAAAAAAGTTGATTGATTATTAGCGCTCAATCCCAAGTAAAATATTCGAAGTGTTAAAATTTATCAAAATAGATTCTAAATATATTTTTAATAAGCCTATAATTTATATAACTCATTTTCGGATCACCGTTTATTTTTAAAATTACATAAGCTCGTTTTTAACTTGTTTAATATCGATCGAATGACAATTGAGCATTACTGTCGATTACAAAATAAATTCAAAACTATATATGTAACACCGTACTTTTTTTTTTTTAAAATAACACAGCGGAAGTCTTGTTTACAAAATAAGCTCTTACGTACAAACATAAACATAATTATTACAACTTCATTCATAAATACATTGTTATCAAAAACCGGTGTTACGTTAATATTCGATTTCATATAGACAACATCAGAGTTCTAGATTTGTCGAACACAACCTAACACGGCCATCTTCTCCCATGACCACAAAATCAAAAACCTCCAACCTGCAAGGGGGAAGGTGGAGGGGTTAGCACGAAGCTAAGTGAATGGACTAATCTAACAGCTAAAGCATACAAGTACAATCACTAGAACACGCATCATCAAATTAATCGGACAGTTAATCACATAACCACTAGAACATGCAGTAACAGAGCAATCTACCATTAGCATATAACATAAAAAGCAATATCATACAATAGTCAACAATCAACTAAATCCAAAGACCACCAAAGCAATAAAACATCTATAACAATGGTCAATCCAAAGCAACCGTCTGGGTAATCCGAAGCAACCCCTTGAGAGACTCGGCGGCCTGGCCGGGCCAACGACCCCAGTTGATCGGAATAGAGTCTACCGAAAACTCATAACTCTGTATCACTAGTATAAGTATTCCACACATGACGAACGCGTGATTCTGACTTATACTGATCATACAACATCAATGAGCCCAACCTGATCAGAAGCAAGGTCGGTCAACAAACGCGCGAGGCCACAGTCCATAACATATAACGAAACAGGTTTGAAGCTTAGAAACTAGGTCAATGGTCTAGGTCATGTCACTATATGTCTTAATAGCTAGATTAACCCACTCACCGAAAACCAGCACAAGAAGAACTCAGAGGTCTTATATTTCTGAGTCTTCACTTATCCTGATCACCTGGAAACATCATAAACAAAGTCAGTATAGTGTTCTAATCAATAATATAATTGATAAATACTATAAACTAGGTCAAATTATCATATATTCATCATATTATAAGTCTACAACATAAACTTAATCAATAACGACCCTAAACGAGTACCAAAACAAGACATACACAAAAAAATCCCTTATTCTGACCAAAATAAAGTTTGATCTAGCTTTTTAAAACCTTATCATTGTAAATTAAACTTCAAGACGAGTCCAACGATAGTTTATTCATCGAAAATGGAGTTACGGTTTGAAAGTTACAGCCTTTTCAATTTTACCAAAAACTGACCAGTGGTCACTCGCGCGGAAGAGACCTCACTCATGTGAGTGAGTCCTCAACCGCATGGTTTAGCCTCAAACACATGGTCACACGTACGGGTGACCTGTCAGAAGTGTGGGAGCTGTTAGAACATTCTAGCTCGCTGATTTTTGCCATTTTGGCCCGAAAACTCGATTTTTGCAAGATCTAACACCAAAACCACTCCCAAAACATCATATAAACTATATAAAACATATTTTTAACATCAATTGAACATATCAAACACATTTAGATCAAGAATCAAGCATGAACTCAACCAAAACCCATTAGAACACAAAAACCCAATTTCAACAAGAATCATAGCATGAAATCGAATACAAACCTGGAGATATACTATAGATGATGCAAGAAATCTGATTCTAAGCTTTAATTAATCTAATTTCACACAAAGATCAAGCTAGGATTTCAAAGGAGCATGAGTTAGGTACGGGATTGAATTTCACAAATTGAGAAAATGGATAGAAATATCCAGAACATGGTATATATAGGTGGGTTTCAACCCATACCTCATAACACACGGGTATTTATCAGTTATCTGATATCTTTCGTACATCGATAGACGGTCCTATCGAGGTCCAAATTAAATAAACAAACATGTCTGTGACCCTTATCACGAACTGGTCTCAACCAAATAGTCAAATTACTATAAATATTCAACTAATAAAATAACAATATAAACGCACACAAGGGCAAAATTGCCATTTCATCTAGGCCCAATTATCGGGTGTTACAAATCTACCCTCCTTAAAGAGATTCCGTCCTCCGAATCTGGTCAAAGTCAAAAGTTACGGTAACAAAATCTCATCAACTATTCATCAAGCAACACATATTAACAACAATTTAAGCAGTCAACTATTCTACGGCTCTTCTTAACTTACTGAAACTTCCGCATGATCTACCAAAATGTGCTTATGTTGGCCAGATGTAATACATTATCATAGATCACGTCTCCATTTCAGTTAAGAAAATCCGAGAAACCTAAATCCAAGTCATCTCTATCACTACAGCCAACGCTACCTCAAAGTATCTATTAATATACAGAAGACATCATCTACATAACATACTAAACACGTATTCCTGAAATCAAAAGCAATAATAAGATTAGTCTGAACATACGAGTATTTAAGTCTTCTGATACAACATCAGTATCTGCTACCATCTGATAAGCTCTAGCTATAGCTGTGGGAGGACCTTTTCTTTTATGTCCTACTGATGCGGTAGATCCACCAACAGACGCCGAATGCACCCCGGACCGTGCCCCGGAACCCCTCTACCCGCTGCCGGACACTGTGCTGACCTATGACCTTCCTTATGACAATTCCAACATACATTACTTCCGAAAGAACATTGTTGAACATCATGTCCCACTATACCACACCTTAGACACCTTTTCGTACTTGGAGAACACTGTCCACTGTGGTAAGATCTGCACGAGTTACACCACTCTTTCTGTACGGAACCTGACCCACTCGTACTCAAAACTTCTCTCGTACTGGACCCGGTTGACTTTCTTGATTTCGGACTGGACTGATAACCGGATTGACCTTCCTACATTTTCCCATAAGAACCACTCCCCACTCCCGTACTCCTTGCGGCTTTAACATCACCCTCTATCGCTTTAGCCATCTCAAAAGCTTACGATAAAGAAGAAGCAAATCTAACCATTGACCGATACTCCTACTTGATAACTCTAATAAAATGCTGAATTTTATCTTTCTCATACGGTACCCACTGTTGGCAAAACCTTAACTTAGAGGTAAAGTCCAAAATAACATCATCAATCATCATATCATCAGTCATTCTCATACCCAAGAACTCGGTTTTCAATTTTTTCAAATCATATTCTGAACAATACTGCTCGCGAACCTTGGCATGAAACTGCTCCCATGACACTTGACTTAGTTGTTCCTTTGATAAGTGACCCGTGATGGAGTCCCACCACTCCATAGCTCTCCCCTTGAACAATCGACTAGCATATAACACTCTCAACTCTGGCTCACACTGACAAGAATCTAATGCTCTTTCCACTTCCCTGAGCCAATTTAGAGTCTCAGTCGGGTCGGTTTTACCAGTATACTCTGAAGGTTGACAATTAAGAAAGTTCTTATATGAGCACTTCTTCTTTTCAAACATCGGTGGTTGGAAGAATGGCGTCTGAAATGGGTACATCACTTGATTCAAAAATTGTGGATTAAATTGAGATGGTATCTGATACTGAGGTGGCACATACTGTTGTTGAGAAATGTTTCCAAACTGTGGGTAAACACTTGGAGGATTACTTGGATTTATTGCTGTAGTGTTAGAATGCGACATCACTTGTTGTTCAAGCTCTTTGATCCTATCCTGAGCTTCTTTCAACTGACTCTGAAGATCTAACACTTCTTCTGATACTTCTTCCTCTAATATATGACCATCTTCAACAGGAGCTCTAAAGATTCCGGAGGCATTGGGGGCAGCGTCTTGATTACCTGACATATCTGCATTACCACAACATCTCACACAAACTCTTAGTAGATAACCGGTTAGTGCTTATCAACTAACACATAAAAGCTCCTACATTCACTTAACCCTTCCCCTTTGTGTTATGTTCGACAAGATCCCCTCAAGGTTTGGGAACATGACATTCAAGTACAATGTCGATGCGGCCAAACCTATGCTCTGATACCAACTTGTAACACCGTAGTTTTTTTTTAAATAACACAGCGGAAGTCTTGTTTACAAAATAAGCCCTTACGTACAAACATAAACATAATTATTACAACTTCATTCATAAATACATTGTTATCAAAAACCGGTGTTACGTTAATATTCGATTTCATATAGACAACATCAGAGTTCTAGATTTGTCGAACACAACCCAACACGACCATCTTCTCCCATGACCACAAAAGCAAAAACCTCCAACCTGCAAGGGAGAAGGTGGAGGGGTTAGCACGAAGCTAAGTGAATGGACTAATCTAACAACCAAAGCATACAAGTACAATCACTAGAACACGCATCATCAAATTAATCGGACAGTTAATCACATAACCACTAGAACATGCAGTAACATAGCAATCTACCATTAGCATATAACATAAAAAGCAATATCATACAATAGTCAACAATCAACTAAATCCAAAGACCACCAAAGCAATAAAACATCTACAACAATGGTCAATCCAAAGTAACCTTCTGGGTAATCCGAAGCAACCCCTTGAGAGACTCAATGGCCTGGCCGGGCCAACGACCCCAGTTGATCGGACTAGAGTATACCGAAAACTCATAACTCTGTATCACTAGTATAAGTCTTCCACACGCGACGAACGTGTGATTCTGACTTATACTGATCATACAACATCAATGAGCCCAACCCGATCAGAAGCAAGGTTGATCGCTCACGACCTGATCAGAAGCAAGGTCGGTCAACAAACGCGCGAGGCCACAGTCCATAACATATAACGAAACAGGTTCGAAGCATAGAAACTAGGTCAACGGTCTAGGTCATGTCACTATATGTCTTAACAGCTAAATTAACCCACTCACCGAAAAGCAGCACAAGAAGAACTCAGAGGTCTTATATTTCTGAGTCTTCACTTCTCCTGATCACCTGGAAACATCATAAACAAAGTCAGTATAGTGTTCTAATCAATAATATAATTGATAAATACTATAAACTAGATCATATTATCATATATTCATCATATTATAAGTCTACAACATGAACTTAATCAATAACGACCCTAAACGAGTACCAAAACAAGACATACACAACAAAATCCCTTCTTCTGACCAAAATAAAGTTTGATATAGCTTTTTAAAACCTTATAATGGTAAATTAAACTTCAAGACGAGTCCAACGATAGTTTATTCATCGAAAACGGAGTTACGGTTTGAAAGTTACAGCCTTTTCAATTTTACCAAAAACTGACCAGTGGTCACTCGCGCGGACGAGACCTCACTCGTGCGAGTGAGTCCTCAACCGCGTGATTGAGCCTCAAACGCATGGTCACATGTACAGGTGACCTGTCAGAAGTGTGGGAGCTGTTAGAACATTCCAGCTCGCTGATTTTTGCCATTTTGGCCCAAAAACTCGATTTTTGCAAGATCTAACACCAAAACCACTCCCAAAACATCATATAAACTATATAAAATATATTTCTAACATCAATTGAACATATCAAACACATTTAGATCAAGAATCAAGCATGAGCTCAATCAAAACCTATTAGAACACAAAAACCCAATTTCAACAAGAATCATAGCATGAAATCGAATACAAACCTGGAGATATACTATAGATGATGCAAGAAATCTGATTCTAAGCTTTAATTAATCTAATTTCACACAAAGATCAAGCTAGGGTTTCAAAGGAGCATGAGTTAGGTACGGAATTGAATTTCACAAATTGAGAAAATGGATAGAAATATCCAGAACATAGTATATATAGGTGGGTTTTAACCCATACCTCATAACACACGGGTATTTATCAGTTATCTGATATCTTTCGTACATCGATAGGCGGTCCTATCGAGGTCCAAATTAAATAAACAAACCTGTTCTGTGACCCTTATCACGAACTGGTCTCAACCAAATAGTCAAATTACTATAAATATTCAACTAATAAAATAACAATATAAACGCACACAAGGGCAAAATTGCCATTTGATCTAGGCCCAATTATCGGGTGTTACAATGTTACAATATATATATATATATATATATATATATATATATATATATATATATATATATATATATATATATATATATATATACTTCATTTACATATATAGATATGTTTTAAATACTAATTATTATAGTATTATATATTATTTATTTTACATAATTAATTTCAACAACAACTTCATATAATATATATATATATATATATATATATATATATATATATATATATATATATATATATATATATATATATATATATATATATATATATATATATATATATATATATTCACAAATAGTAGTTCGTGAATCGTCGGAACTAGTCGAAGGGTAATTGAATTCATGAAAAACAGTTCAAAATTTTTGAGACTCAGGATAACAGCTTTGCTTATCTTGTCAGAATTATGAAATCATATAGAGATTCGAGTTAAAAATAAGTCGAAATTTTCCGGATCGTTACACCCGAAGTGTTGATGAAACCGTCAGAATCAAATGTTAAGTTAGATAAACAAAAAAAAAAAGGAATTTAAAATTTAATATTAGAAAGGATTTATAATAACTCACTTCTGATTATTAGTTCATGATAGCCTTGTCTTTATCACGCATTTTCTTTCATTCTAAACAATTCAATTAAAGTTTAAGAGAATTTGGTATAAGTCTATGTCAATCAACTAGACAGAACTGCATTCTTAAAATATTCTGGGTTAAAGTAAAAAATAGGCTAAAAACTTACACCAATGTACTGATGTCGTCCACAAACTCATTTCCTTCCTACTGTCGTCTACAAACTTATAAAAAATGTGCCAATATAAATAAAATACTTTTTTTAACCGTCAACCAAAATGGTTGATATGTGGCTTCTAAGTAGTCATGACACGTCGGTGATATATCGAAACAGAACTGAAAGTATATGGGCGATATCGGGACACAACTGAAAGTATATAGGATACATCGGGACATATAAAATGAATAAAAAAAGTTACAGAAAAAATATCATGGTTGGTCCCCAAACTTTGCAACACAAATCAACACAGTAGATGAGATGTGATTGCAAATTCCGATACCAATGTTGCTGTCGCTGGAGGTGATGGTGGTGGACTGGTGGGGAGACACAAAATGGAGTGGATCCGAAGGGTGAAAAAGAGGGGAGGGTCAACTATGATATTTTTTCAAACGTGATCAATTTAAACTTTAGGTCCTATCTTGATTTATGGTGCAAAGTTTGGAGACCAACCATGATATTTTTCCAAAGTTAAATAATTAACTTTACCGGTTCAGCGGGTAACCGGTAACAAAATGTTAACATCAGCACATTTTTTATAAGTTTGTAGGCGACAGTATGACCAAAATGAGTTTGTGGACGACATCGGTACATTTGTGTAAGTTTGTAGCATATTTTTGGCTTTAACCCAAATATACGGAGTACCATATTAAATTAACCTAAAATAGTTAAATTTGGAAAAATTGTAGTTTAATGAGTGGTTAACAAAACCAAAAGTGTGTCGTAGTTCATATACTCCGTACTATTCTAGCAGAAATTTACATTAAGGGTATGTCAGATGTTTACTAAAATCAAGTGATACTTTTGATACAAGTGCTACAAACTTCTCGAACATTGGGTATGTATATGTATATGCATAGTTTATAAGCGCTACTTCCTCTGTTCCTATTATTTATTGTAACTATAACTATTTTTCTTTTGAAAAATTTCAAATTAGTTATTCACTGTTGTAGTAAAGTAACTAATAGTGTACATATAATATTATACCATCTTATTTTTTTTAACAGCGATTGGGATCACCCGAGGGGACTTTAACCACCCGGCGATCATCTCCCGTTTCGACTATGCCGATGCAGCGATAAACCCCGCCCCCATCGCTGCCCGGAAGGAAACCTTGAAACCGATCCAAGGGCACGGCCAAGTAAAACCCCCCTCCCCTTTACCCCCCAAACGATATGGGAAAGGTGTCATGAGTGGATACTTCATGGCAGGGATGAAATTGTGTTTTTAATATGTAGCCAACGGGGGTCGAACTCCTGACCTCCCCTAAAGGAGGCATGTCACCAACCGCTGAACCACATCACAATTTCGTTTATACCATCTTATTATTTAATAGTGAATAGACATAATATTATATCATTTAAATAGTGATTATTATTATTAAGTAGTACTTATTAAACTAACAAAGATCACAAGGTTATTGCACTAAACATTATCTCATCGTATCTTTTGTCCACAAAGTTGGAAAGATAACTCTCCAAAGGTGTTCCAAAGGAGAGATCATTAACCACATGTTTCTATACTTCCTACTAATACTTTGCCTATATATAGCAAGTGGGAAGACAGAAGAAGCACAATCAATTTTACAAGATACAATCCATTCACATACCAATAATTCACTTTCACATATATTAAACATAACTAACGGAGTAGTTCCAAATAAATCGAGAAGAAGACCCTTCCTCTTATACAACATCCATCCATAAACACTCATATATTAATCTCATAATCTCATATATTCGATCGGTTCCTATCAAGGATAAGTGGCGTAAAACCAATTACACCTCAAATGTAATATGAGTTACCAACAGGGAATCGCCACCCGATACGATAAATCATCTAAGAATCCTTGCGTCAATCCAAGACGTACAATCTCGCTCGTGAGTGATATCGATAAATAAGTCAACTAATACGTCATTGTTGACCGTATTGGTGTCATGTTATTTAAACGTATCATCATTTGGCGCCATCCGTGAGACAGACTTTAACTCTTTTCTGCCACAAGTTAAATCTCTTTTTCTTATAAGACCGGTAAATAATGACTGGGAAAGCTTCCGACACCCCGCCAACTCATGATCAGGGCAAAGGCCCAAGCAGTTCCGAATTTCCTGCCGAACAACCCGTAGAGACGAACGTCCCCATTATCGGAACACAAGAAAGTGTACCAACCCCTGGAATCCAAGATCACACAGAGAAAGATGTACGTACAGGAAACCATGATAATCCAGTCATGCAATTTGTTGTCCAAAACTTTAATCAAATCAATGCTATGTACTCTGCATTTTCTTCAAAAAAGAAATAGACAACGAATAAAAAAAGGTCGAACCTTGACGACCATCATGTGGCTGAACCATGGAATTCAAATTGTGAGGAAGCGCTTGACGAGCAAACGCTAAAAAATGGTGAAGGAAATAGCAAGTCGCTTAAAAAGAATAGAGACGAAACTATGCTCGAAAACCAAGAAGGGTTCACAAGGTAAAAACCCGCAAGTGCTAACAACTTTTACAATGAGCCCATCGTATTCAAAGAATCTGAGAGGAACATACTTAATCTGGTGGCCTCCCCATTCACGAAACGGATAAGGGATTACAACATGCCAGACGGACTCAAAGTTCCAACCAATTTGAAAACCTATGATGGGTTATCGGATCCCGATGATCATCTAACAATATTCATGGGAACCATGGATGTACATAAACTACCAGAGCCAGCCTGGTGTCGTTTTTTTTCACATTACTCTAAGTGGGGCAGCTAGATTTTGGTACGACAACTTGCCACCAGGAAGTATAGATGACATTTTACGAATTAAGAAACAAGTTTCGCGCTAATTTCCTACGACAAAGAAGGTTTCAAAAAACTCAAGCTGAGATACTTTGTGACGACCCGAAAATTTTCGACCAAATTTAAAATTTATATGATTTTGACCGACGATTCACGAACAAATATTTGTAACTAGACATGAATATATATATATATATATATATATATATATATATATATATATATATATATATATATATATATATATATATATATATATATATATATATATATATTATAATGTGATTAATATATAATAATAACTTAGTCATAAAACGTTTAAATTTAAAATAATATTATTATATATATATTAGGACGATGATTTTAGGAAGCAAATGACCATAACACTCAAAAGTATAAGTTACATTTTAATTAGTATACTCATTGGTGAAATAAGTCTAATTATTGATAAAGGTACACGTCGCGAAACGTAAAGTACAAGTTTTCTAAGCGTACGAAAATGCGTTCGAAAAACCGGAACCGGTACTTGAGTCGAGGGTCAATGTACTACACATCGGTGTAAAAATTACAAATCAACTATGCACGAGAATATAATATAATATTTAATTAATTCTAAAGATTAAATATATTATATATTAAATAATATATATATATTATGTCGATAGAAGAATTTGTGGATGGTGAGCTGTATTACAAGGCCATGCGATCGCATGGCCACACATACTAATTCCCATGCGATCGCATGGCAGGGTTGGTAAGGCCAAGTCTATAAATTGATCGAATTCTCGCGCAGTTTTTCACACTCTATCTCTCTGATCTATATCATACTTCGTAATATTTATTAAATTATTATTATTATTATTAATATAATTAAGATTAATATTATTATTAATCTTATGATTATTGTTATTATTATTATTAGTATTATACATTAAATACTACGACGAAGTCATGAGCGAATTATTTCAAATGGGTTTCGAGCGGGATAGAGTTAAGGAAATTATGAGTTATAGCTATGGAGGTTAGGAGTATTATTCGGGGGTATAGCTCATGAGGTCAATCTAGTGTTTATCATCTCCGTTGCGTCTACGTACCTTCCTGCAATATTGAATCTCAATATTGATACGTGAGCATTCATATCTTATCTTTTATATATTAATAGTGTATCCCTGACTAGTGCTCGAGTATATATGATTATGCATGCTTGTATGATTAATATTATCGTTAGATAGTTTATGATAAATCACGAATTTGATACATATGCTACTGATATAAAGTATATGATATGTATGTTTTTGAAAAGCTGGCGAAAAATTATTAACTTTTCATTTAGAAATCGCGTGATTTCGATGAACGGATTAAAAGATATGGTCAACTGAATTATGTTTGACGTTAATTGAAATTGTGTTTGAAACTGTAAATTAATATTTAAACAACTTGTCTATGAGATTGATAAATTGGATTTTCAAATATTACTAATCGAGTAAATGAATTTCTATATAAAGCACGTCTCGTTTTGTTGAACAATTATCAAAGTTGACTGTCTTATCATGTTTTAAAGCTTTATAAACACTATAATCTGATTTTACAAGTATTGGAAAGCTATGTGAAATAATAAAATATTTTCGATTGCCATGATAATTCAAATATAATATAGTTCCTGAAATAAATAATATTTTGAGTTTGATAAACTATAAATTCGTTCAATTATCAAGACTTATACTATGATAATAAACATGTATAGATTTAAAGATCATATTGGGTCAGGTTGACTTTTGAGATGACTTTTGTTAACTTTTGCTTGTCGGTCTCGAGCATTAGGTTGAGATCTACGGTTATTTTGCATTCCGAGTTTCGGTCACATTTCGGTGAATGAATTTATGTGCTGCTAAGGTGAGTTTTATAGATCCCTTTTTAAATGCTTTTGCAATCTATATTTTTGGGCTGAGAATACATGCACTTTATTTTAAACGCAATGGATACAAGTACATACTAAATTCTACACCGAGTTTGAACCAAAAATCCCTTAACCTTGGTAACTAGTAACTGCCGGTTATAAGAACTGGTGGGCGCGAGTAGTTGTATATGGATCCATAGAGCTTGATATCCCCGTCCGAGCTAGAGCGCTAGCCTTTTAACGGACGTATGCTATTTGAGACGCGTACACGTTGGTTTGCGTGTATTATTAAGATGATTATACAAAGGGTACAAATTATATATACGTTAAGTTTAGTTACCAGGGTGTTCAATTTCGTAGAATATTTTGATAAACATTTCTGGATGAAACAACTGAAAACTTGTGATACACCTTTATATACATATTATGCGCAACATTAAAACTATGAACTCACCAACCTTTGTGTTGACACTTTTAAGCATGTTTATTCTCAGGTTAATAGAAATCTTCCGCTGTTTACTTATACGTTATACACGATATGTGCCTGGAGTCATACATGCTTTATTCGAGAAAACTTTGCATTCACAAAATCATCACCATGTATCTTATTTTGACTGCATTGTCAACGGATGTATTATGGTAAACTATTATATACGGTGATTGTCTATACGTAGAGATCATCAGACGTCGAAAACCTTGGATTTATATATTCATTTATGGTGTGCCTTTTCAAAAGAATGCAATGTTTACAAAATGTATCATATAGAGGTCAAAACCTCACTATGAAATCAATGAATGATGTATTCGTCCAAGTGGATTTAGACGGGTCATCACATAATTGGAATTCGACAAAGATAAGATGAAAGCTTAAAAGAGTACTTAGAAAGATTTGGAAAAGAAACATTGCACATGACTGATCGATCAGATGGAATGGTGACAGGAGCATTCATCAGCGGGCTTCGCCCGGGAAGAATTTTTAAGGACCTAATTGCCTGACCACCAACGTCAATGGAGGATCTGTTTACACAAGCCAATAACTTCATAAGTGCCGAAGAAGCAAACACAGAAAATCAGCTTCGTGAATCTAAAAGAGGAACTAGCAACGATAGGCAAGGCCAAAATCATCGGGACAATTCACGGAGACAACATCTCTATATTATATGTGATGGGAGAATACAAAAGGATGGTAACTTAATGACAATAAAAATGTCATTATTATTGATAAGTTAAAGATATGAGAAATCACAATAATTGCGAACTTCAAACTTAGTCTTTAATATCAGCTTTAATTCACACATCATAATTAACTTTCCAACAATCCCCCACGTTAATGAAATTGATAACCGAAACAACATAGTTACCGGACTTCTCATTCAACTTAGCTCAGTTCAACAGCTCCTCAACATCGATATCTCATTCATTTAATATTTACTTTGGATATATATATATATATATATATATATATATATATATATATATATATATATATATATATATATATATATATATATATATATATATATATAACGTTATGTTGTGTAGCCTTGACCACTGACTACATAACCATATAATCTACGATTGGTGTCAACATAGTTTCACATAGATTTTCCAGCGTGAATAGAAATTGACCTAAAATAAACACATAATGTTCCAACAAAAATTTTTAAGAGTTGAATCTTGCATACGATAGGTAAGTGTAAACCTTTGAACCTTCGCTCGTGAAACGTACATAGTCTAATAGATCTGAGTTGACGGTGATGTCTTTGAACTCGTCTGCCGTTTGTGTAAGCGACAACATGATTCACACAAGACTCTCTTTGACAAAGTCAAGTCCTCATAGTCGTGTTCATTATGGTCCTGAAACACTAGCCTGATTTCGCGAGAGCCATTAAGTATTGTGCCTCCAACAATACCCTTCGAAGCGACTCCACTTATCTCTTACATAGGTGATTCAACATGACTGGCTACTGATTTTTCATGTATGGCTACTTCAGTCGAATCATTAAAAGCCATAGGCTTAACCTCATTCTTGTCACTTTTACGAATGAACTGGAAAGTCTATTAACTGTTGAATAAACTCCCATTTAAATGCAAGCGTTTTATCAATTCTTCCACAGTAGCGTCACCAGTTTATACAATTAGATTGTCCTATTGAATTCGGATCTTGCGATCTCCAGTCAACTGAGTTAGGTTTTCCATCATATAAACTTTATTAAGGACTTCAGTCTCATTCTAGCGTAACTATGATAACCTACAAAGAGATTAGTCATTCTAGCGTAATTATGTTGACTCTGTCAAATTTAATTACCATTATTGGCTTAATGATATAGAAAATTTAGCATCAACTAAATTCATATCTTTGGCACCACCGAGACATTACCTGAATGGTATACTAGGGGGCGGCTTCTTTGTCATCAATGAGTAGGCGCATGTTCGATTCCAAGGGCCGGGATTTAATTGGTACTGCTAGCAATTAACTTTTTGAAGGGAGTTTTCTCAACTTTCAACAGTACTGCCAGGGTTATTGCGATTTAGATTTCCTCCTAACGCGTGTGTGGGTATTATATGATCGTGAAGGTGGTTAAATCAGTGATGTGTGAAAGTGTGTGCGAAGTGCTTAGTTTTATCCTCAACTTTTAAATTTATAATATCTTAATTTACTTTTCACTTTTAACACCCTAACGAGCAACAAAAACTGATCAAGGTAGTATAGTAATTAATAAGTTAAGGATCGTCCCATGAGATCATGGGTAGAAAATATAAGTCATTTTTATTCCAGTTATTATTTAAATGTTATTTATTATTATTATTAACAATTATTATTATTATTATTATTATTATTATTATTATTATTATTATTATTATTATTATTATTATTATTATTTTATTATTATTATTATAGAATGTCTTTGTTTTAGTTTTTAATAAGACTATCTTGAGAAAGATATAATAAGAATCAAATTAACTTCCAGTAAATTGAAAGAAAATAAAAGCAAGTGGTTATCAGGACGAATAGGTCGCAAGGTGGAAGTAAATTGAATCAAATTAACATTTATTGACTAGTTTCATTACTCATATTAATAAATAGCAAAACAATAATCATACACCAATTATCATCCCTGATATGCTCGAATTGGACGGTTTAATTATGCGATGTCGTTAGGTCGCAAGGTAGCAGTATGAACTTATCAACAGGGTTTCCTTTTTTATTATTATTTATATTTTGCGGGGCCTAAATCCACTTTTTAACTTTCTAGGTAGAAAGTGTAAGTTAACCTAGGGTCGTGTTTTTGAATGGTTTAACGAATTAAAGATAAAGTGGATAACTGTCTTTGGTTAAATTATCTAGCTAAAAGATAATAGTTGGTTTTATGCTAAAAGTTCTAATTACGGAAAAGGTAAAAGTGATGGAGGGATATCCGGAGTGTGTTGAACAAGAAAATGTTGACCAAGATATCAGTTTGGGCTAGGAAAAGGTAATTATATTTATGTTAAAGCTATGATCAGAATAGTGTAGATCTAGTTGGATGAGCCAATTATACAGACCTAGTTATTGCTAGACTCTCAGATTTCTCGTTGAGCAGTGAAAAGTATGTCACCGTGGTTGTATAATTGAAGGGTGTCTAAACCTTGGAGGTTATTCTTAGTGAAGCACTAAGTTTGTTAGAGAGTTGAGCTATACTCCTAACCCTCGTTATCAATTAGGAAACTAAATAACAACGTGTCGTGTTGAGTGAACACTGATCACAAATGGAAGGAGTGCGTCGGGTTAAGCTAAAAAAACGTTAATATAAACTAACAACCATTCCATCATACTAATGAGATCATACTAATCTAAATATTATACAGCATTACAGTTGATAAGCTGAAAGTAAAGCAGACAAAAATCTAATAGATACCTAGAACAGTTGATATGACTTAACCCTAAGGCAAAAATCAAACAAGAACATGGAATAGAAGTGGGTCACACAGTTAAGGCACTAACTAGATCTTAGTTGTAGCGACCCGAACTTTTCCATGTTTATATATATATATAATGAAATTGGTATATTTACATGATTAAATGTTTTCAACATGTTAAGCAATCAAACTTGTTAAGACTTTATTATTTGAAATGAGTTTCATGTAGACAATTGACCACCCAAGTTGACCGGCGATTCACGAACGTTAAAACTTGTAAAAACTATATGTTGAAATATATATGGACATATATATATAGTTAACATGATTTTATGATAGGTAAGTGTAGTGACCCGAACTTTTCCATGTTTATATATATTAATTGAGATTGATATTTACATGATTAAATGTTTCCAACATGTTAAGCAATCAAACTTGTTAAGACTTGATTAATTGAAATATGTTTCATATAGACAATTGACCACCCAAGTTGACCGGTGATTCACGAACGTTAAAACTTGTAAAAACTATATGATGACATATATATGGATATATATATAGTTAACATGATACTATGATAAGTAAACATATCATTAAGTATATTAACAATGAACTACATATGTAAAAACAAGACTACTAACTTAATGATTTTTAAACGAGACATATATGTAACGATTATCGTTGTAAAGACATTTAATGTATATATATCATATTAAGAGATATTCATACATGATAATATCATGATAATATAATAATTTAAAATCTCATTTGATATTATAAACATTGGGTTAACAACATTTAACAAGATCGTTAACCTAAAGGTTTCAAAACAACACTTACATGTAACGACTAACGATGACTTAACGACTCAGTTAAAATGTATATACATGTAGTGTTTTAATATGTATTTATACACTTTTTAAAGACTTCAATACACTTATCAAAATACTTCTACTTAACAAAAATGCTTACAATTACATCCTCGTTCAGTTTCATCAACAATTCTACTCGTATGCACCCGTATTCGTACTCGTACAATACACAGCTTTTAGATGTATGTACTATTGGTATATACACTCCAATGATCAGCTCTTAGCAGCCCATGTGAGTCACCTAACATATGTGGGAACCATCATTTGGCAACTAGCATGAAATATCTCATAAAATTACAAAAATATGAGTAATCATTCATGACTTATTTACATGAAAACAAAATTACATATCCTTTATATCTAATCCATACACCAACGACCAAAAACACCTACAAATACTTTCATTCTTCAATTTTCTTCATCTAATTAATCTCTCTCAAGGTCTATCTTCAATTTCTAAGTGTTCTTCATATATTCTACAAGTTCTAGTTACATAAAATCAAGAATACTTTCAAGTTTGCTAGCTCACTTCCAATCTTGTAAGGTGATCATCCAACCTCAAGAAATCTTTGTTTCTTACAGTAGTTTATCATTCTAATATAAGGTAATAATCATATTCAAACTTTGGTTCAATTTCTATAACTATTACAATCTTATTTCAAGTGATGATCTTACTTGAACTTGTTTTCGTGTCATGATTCTGCTTCAAGAACTTCGAGCCATCCAAGGATCCGTTGAAGCTAGATCCATTTTTCTCTTTTACAGTAGGTTTATCCAAGGAACTTAAGGTAGTAATGATGTTCATAACATCATTCAATTCATACATATAAAGCTATCTTATTCGAAGTTTTAAACTTGTAATCACTAGAACATAGTTTAGTTAATTCTAAACTTGTTCGCAAACAAACGTTAATCCTTCTAACTTGACTTTTAAAATCAACTAAACACATGTTCTATATCTATATGATATGCTAACTTAATGATTTAAAACTTGGAAACACGAAAAACACCGTAAAACCGGATTTACGCTGTCGTAGTAACACCGCGGGCTGTTTTGGGTTAGTTAATTAAAAACTATGATAAACTTTGATTTAAAAGTTGTTATTCTGAGAAAATGATTTTTATTATGAACATGAAACTATATCCAAAAATTATGGTTAAACTCAAAGTGGAAGTATGTTTTCTAAAATGGTCATCTAGACGTCGTTCTTTCGACTGAAATGACTACCTTTACAAAAACGACTTGTAACTTATTTTTCCGACTATAAACCTATACTTTTTCTGTTTAGATTCATAAAATAGAGTTCAATATGAAACCATAGCAATTTGATTCACTCAAAACGGATTTAAAATGAAGAAGTTATGGGTAAAACAAGATTGGATAATTTTTCTCATTTTAGCTACGTGAAAATTGGTAACAAATCTATTCCAACCATAACTTAATCAACTTGTATTGTATATTATGTAATCTTGAGATACCATAGACACGTATACAATGTTTCGACCTATCATGTCGACACATCTATATATATTTCGGAACAACCATAGACACTCTATATGTGAATGTTGGAGTTAGCTATACAGGGTTGAGGTTGATTCCAAAATATATATAGTTTGAGTTGTGATCAATACTGAGATACGTATACACTGGGTCGTGGATTGATTCAAGATAATATTTATCGATTTATTTCTGTACATCTAACTGTGGACAACTAGTTGTAGGTTACTAACGAGGACAGCTGACTTAATAAACTTAAAACATCAAAATATATTAAAAGTGTTGTAAATATATTTTGAACATACTTTGATATATATGTATATATTGTTATAGGTTCGTGAATCAACCAGTGGCCAAGTCTTACTTTCCGACGAAGTAAAAATCTGTGAAAGTGAGTTATAGTCCCACTTTTAAAATCTAATATTTTTGGGATGAGAATACATGCAGGTTTTATAAATGATTTATAAAATAGACACAAGTACGTGAAACTACATTCTATGGTTGAATTATCGAAATCGAATATGCCCCTTTTTATTAAGTCTGGTAATCTAAGAATTAGGGAACAGACACCCTAATTGACGCGAATCCTAAAGATAGATCTATTGGGCCTAACAAACCCCATCCAAAGTACCGGATGCTTTAGTACTTCGAAATTTATATCATATCCGAAGGGTGTCCCGGAATGATGGGGATATTCTTATATATGCATCTTGTTAATGTCGGTTACCAGGTATTCACCATATGAATGATTTTTATCTCTATGTATGGGATGTGTATTGAAATTTGAAATCTTGTGGTCTATTGTTACGATTTGATATATATAGGTTAAACCTATAACTCACCAACATTTTTGTTGACGTTTAAAGCATGTTTATTCTCAGGTGAATACTAAGAGCTTTCGCTGTTGCATACTAAAATAAGGACAAGATTTGGAGTCCATGTTTGTATGATATTGTGTAAAAACTGCATTCAAGAAACTGATTTTGATGTAACATATTTGTATTGTAAACCATTATGTAATGGTCGTGTGTAAACAGGATATTTTAGATTATTATTATTTGATAATCTACATAAGGCTTTTTAAACCTTTATTTATGAAATAAAGGTTATGGTTTGTTTTAAAATGAATGCAGTCTTTGAAAAACGTCTCATATAGAGGTCATAACCTCGCAACGAAATCAATTAATATGGAATGTTTTTAATCAATAAGAACGGGACATTTCAGTTGGTATCAGAGCGTTGGTCTTAGAGAACCAGAATTTTGCATTAGTGTGTCTTATCGAGTTTGTTAGGATGCATTAGTGAGTCTGGACTTCGACCGTGTTTACTTGAAAAATGATTGCTTAACAAATTTTGTTGGAAACTATATATTTTTAACATGTGAATATTATGTGATATATTAATCTCTTAACGCGTTTGATATTATGTGATAGATGTCTACCTCTAGAACAAGTCCCATTGACTCAAATGTAAATTAGAATGATTCGTGGACTGATTCACAAGTTCCCGAAGAGGAACTGGAAGAAGAGTCGGAACCGGAAGAAGAATCGGAACTGGAAGAAGAATCGAAACCGGATGAAGAAATAGAACCGATGGGGGAAATAATAAAACGGTTAAGTAAAAGAAAATCCTCAACCAACCGACCAAGGTTAATTATGGTCAATGGTGTTTCCGCCAAGGAAGCAAAATATTGGGAGGATTACCAATTCTCTGATGAATCGGATTCCGACGAGAATTCCGATTATGTTATAGAAATTACCCCAACTGAATTTAAAAAGGCAAAAGAAAATAATAAGGGAAAGGGCATAAAAATAGAGAAATCTAATTCCAACCCCGATGAACTTTATATGTATCGTCAACCCCCGAAGTCCTTAAGTTGTAACAATGACCCGGGAACCTCTAAACCACCAGGTTTTTCTAAACCAATGTGGAAAATGACGGCTCGTATTAGGGGAACATCATATATCCCTAGAAACTTGGCAAAACGAACCAAAACCGAAGAAGAAGAAATAAGCGAGTCGGAATAAGATAGTTGTATTCGTGTGGTGTAATATATGTAATATAGTGTGCTTATGCTTTATGATATATGTAAAAATTGCTTGTATTAATAAGTATTTTTTTTATGAATCTAACTCTTGTCTATTTTACAGTATATAAAAACACAAAATGGATAGATAACCCAATATTTTAAGAGACCTACCCGGAGACATGATTGATGAAATCTTGTCTAGAGTCGGTCAGAATTCTTCGGCACAACTATTTAAGGCGAGATCAGTTTGTAAGACATTCGAAGAACGTTCCAAGAATGCCTTGGTTTATAAAAGGCTTTCGTTTGAAAGATGGGGGATATCACATTGGGAAATCCATAAGTTATGATGTGTTTACTTTGACGCATATATTGCGGGGAACCCAAATGCTATTTTACGCAATGGGTTAAGAAATTATTTTGACTCAATATATCCGAATATTGGACTTCGTGATTTAGAAAAAGCGGCTAACATGCAACATAAAGAAGCATGTTATGCTTACGGATTAGTAATGTTCGCTTCTCACCAAAGTGAGAACAAGAACATCGGGCTACAACTATTAAACAAAACGTTCCCACAAGTGACGGAGTCGGTAATTGGGGTAAGAAATGAGGTTTTTAGATTGTTACGGGACTGTTGGACATTACGTAACCCTCGTCCCTTTGACAACGTTACAACACGCTGTCTTATCAATGGCCATAACGGTTATGTTCCACAAGACCAAGGATGGGAAGTAATCCTAGTAAAACCAGAATGCATGACTTGTTTCTGGACGTATGAATTACGTGTCTTTATTGCCTTTGCTGAACGACTTGTGTACTAGCTAGAATTATCTTCACAACCATCTTGTATCAAATTTATTGTGTGCTATATTTCATGCTATATGTAAAATAAGCGGTATTGTAAGTTTGTAAAATATTGTGTAAAAGTTTGAACGCGAAATATTATTATAATCAGTTTTTCATATAGAATTGTAGTAGTTGAATTGTATATTAGCTACTAAGTATGAACTTAACGGGTAGGTACTACCCGAATTTAAACTTATAAAACGCTAATATGAAGAAAAAGCTTTTATAAATGAGTTCATATTATGCTACGAAATACTATTAACTACTCTTAATATTCTGTATGATTAACTTGTTCCATTTGACTATTTTGAAGGAAATGGCACCGACTACTCGACGCACCATGAATATGAATGAAGAGGAATTCCGTACTTTTATAGCTTCAAACATAGCCGCAGTACAGGCTGTGCTACATACCAACAATAACCTTGGATCTAGCAGTACAGGAAATCGTGTAGGATGCACCTACAAAGAATTCACTGCCTGCAAACCTTTGGAATTTGATGGAACCGAAGGACCGATCGGATTGAAACGGTGGACCGAGAAGGTCGAATCGGTGTTTGCCATAAGTAAGTGTACTGAAGAGGACAAAGTGAAGTACGCTACGCATACCTTCACAGGTTCTGCGTTAACATGGTGGAATACCTATCTAGAGCAAGTGGGACAAGACGATGCGTACGCACTACCGTGGTCAGCATTCAAGCACTTGATGAACGAGAAGTACCGTCCCAGAACCGAGGTCAATAAGCTCAAGACAGAACTTAGAGGGTTACGAACCCAAGGATTTGATATTACCACGTACGAAAGACGATTCACAGAATTGTGCCTATTGTGTCTGGGAGCATTCGAAGATGAGGAAGAGAAGATCGACGCGTTTGTGAAAGGATTACCGGAAAGAATCCAAGAAGATATAAGTTCACACGAGCCCGCCTCCATACAACAGGCATGTAGAATGGCTCACAAACTAGTAAACCAGATTGAAGAAAGAATTAAAGAACAGACTGCTGAAGAGGCCAATGTGAAGCAAGTCAAAAGAAAGTGGGAGGAAAACGGTGATAAGAATCACCAATACAACAACAACAGCAATTACAACAATAATCGCAACAATTATCCCAACAATTGCAACATCAATCGCAACTACAACAAACGGCCCAACAACAACAACAACAACAACAGCAACTACAACAATCATCCCAACAACAATAATAACCGCAACAACAACAACAATCAGAAGCAGCTATGCCAAAGGTGTGAAAAGTATCACTCAGGGTTCTGCACCAAATTTTGCAACAAGTGTAAAAGAAATGGTCATAGCGCGGTGAAGTGTGAGGTCTACGGACCAGGGGTTAATAGAACGAAAGGAACAAATGGTGTCGGAACGAGTAATGGCGGAGCAAGTAGTGTCGGAGCAAGTTATGCCAATGTAGTTTGTTATAAATGTGGAAAACCGGGCCACATTATTAGAAATTGCCCGAACCAGGAGAACACGAATGGACAAGGCCGCGGAAGAGTTTTCAATATTAATGCGGCAGAGGCACAGGAAGACCCGGAGCTTGTTACGGGTACGTTTCTTATTGACAATAAATCTGCTTACATTTTATTTGATTCGGGTGCGGATAGAAGCTATATGAGTAGAGATGTTTGTGCTAAATTAAGTTGTCCATTGACGCCTTTGGATAGTAAATTTTTACTCGAATTAGCAAATGGTAAATTAATTTCAGCAGATAATATATGTCGGAATCGAGAAATTAAACTGGTTAGCGAAACATTTAAGATTGATTTGATACCAGTAGAGTTAGGGAGTTTTGATGTGATAATCGGTATGGACTGGTTGAAAGAAGTGAAAGCAGAGATTTAACATTTAAGTTAGTTGTTTTTGCATTAAAGACTTGGAGGCACTACTTATATGGGGTCAAAAGTATTATATATACCGACCACAAAAGTCTTCAACACATATTTAATCAGAAACAACTGAATATGAGGCAGCATAGGTGGATTGAATTGTTGAATGATTACGACTTTGAGATTCGTTACCACCCGGGGAAGGCAAATGTGGTAGCCGATGCCTTGAGCAGGAAGGACAGAGAACCCATTCGAGTAAAATCTATGAATATAATGATTTATAATAACCTTACTACTCAAATAAAGGAGGCGCAACAAGGAGTTTTAAAAGAGGGAAATTTAAAGGATGAAATACCCAAAGGATCGGAGAAGCATCTTAATATTCGGGAAGACGGAACCCGGTATAGGGCTGAAAGGATTTGGGTACCAAAATTTGGAGATATGAGAGAAATGGTACTTAGAGAAGCTCATAAAACCAGATACTCAATACATCCTGGAACGGGGAAGATGTACAAGGATCTCAAGAAACATTTTTGGTGGCCGGGTATGAAAGCCGATGTTTCTAAATACGTAGGAGAATGTTTGACGTGTTCTAAGGTCAAAGCTGAGCATCAGAAACCATCAGGTCTACTTCAACAACCCGAAATCCCGGAATTGAAATGGGAAAACATAACCATGGATTTCATCACTAAATTGCCAAGGACTGCAAGTGGTTTTGATACTATTTGGGTAATAGTTGATCGTCTCACCAAATCAGCACACTTCCTGCCAATAAGAGAAGATGACAAGATGGAGAAGTTAGCATGACTGTATTTGAAGGAAGTCGTCTCCAGACATGGAATACCAATCTCTATTATCTCTGATAGGGATGGCAGATTTATTTCAAGATTCTGGCAGACATTACAGCAAGCATTAGGAACTCGTCTAGACATGAGTACTGCCTATCATCCACAAACTGATGGGCAGAGCGAAAGGACGATACAAACGCTTGAAGACATGCTACGAGCATGTGTTATTGATTTCGGAAACAGTTGGGATCGACATCTACCGTTAGCAGAATTTTCCTACAACAACAGCTACCATTCAAGCATTGAGATGGCGCCGTTTGAAGCACTTTATGGTAGAAAGTGCAGGTCTCTGATTTGTTGGAGTGAAGTGGGGGATAGACAAATTACGGTTCCGGAGATTATACAAGAAACTACCGAGAAGATCATCCAAATTCAACAACGGTTGAAAACCGCCCAAAGTCGACAAAAGAGCTACGCTGACATTAAAAGAAAAGATATAGAATTTGAAATTGGAGAGATGGTCATGCTTAAATTTGCACCTTGGAAAGGCGTTGTTCGATTTGGTAAATGAGGGAAATTAAATCCAAGGTATATTGGACCATTCAAGATTATTGATCGTGTCGGACCAGTAGCTTACCGACTTGAGTTACCTCAACAACTCGTGGCTGTACATAACACTTTCCACGTCTCGAATTTGAAGAAATGTTTTGCTAAAGAAGATCTCACTATTCTGTTAGATGAAATCCAAATCAACGAAAAACTCCAATTCATCGAAGAACCCGTCGAAATAATGGATCGTGAGGTTAAAAGACTTAAGCAAAACAAGATACCAATTGTTAAGGTTCGATGGAATGCTCGTAGAGGACCTGAGTTCACCTGGGAGCATGAAGATCAGATGAATAAGAAATACCCGCATCTATTTCCAGAAGATTCGTCAACACCTTCAACAGCTTAAAATTTCGGGACGAAATTTATTTAACGGGTAGGTACTGTAGTGACCCGAACTTTTCCATGTTTATATATATTAATTGAGATTGATATTTACATGATTAAATGTTTCCAACATGTTAAGCAATCAAACTTGTTAAGACTTGATTAATTGAAATATGTTTCATATAGACAATTGACCACCCAAGTTGACCGGTGATTCACGAACGTTAAAACTTGTAAAAACTATATGATGACATATATATGGATATATATATAGTTAACATGATACTATGATAAGTAAACATATCATTAAGTATATTAACAATGAACTACATATGTAAAAACAAGACTACTAACTTAATGATTTTTAAACGAGACATATATGTAACGATTATCGTTGTAAAGACATTTAATGTATATATATCATATTAAGAGATATTCATACATGATAATATCATGATAATATAATAATTTAAAATCTCATTTGATATTATAAACATTGGGTTAACAACATTTAACAAGATCGTTAACCTAAAGGTTTCAAAACAACACTTACATGTAACGACTAACGATGACTTAACGACTCAGTTAAAATGTATATACATGTAGTGTTTTAATATATATTTATACACTTTTGAAAGACTTTAATACACTTATCAAAATACTTCTACTTAACAAAAATTCTTACAATTACATCCTCGTTCAGTTTCATCAACAATTCTACTCGTATGCACCCGTATTCGTACTCGTACAATACACAGCTTTTAGATGTATGTACTATTGGTATATACACTCCAATGATCAGCTCTTAGTAGCCCATGTGAGTCACCTAACACATGTGGGAACCATCATTTGGCAACTAGCATGAAATATCTCATAAAATTACAAAAATATGAGTAATCATTCATGACTTATTTACATGAAAACAAAATTACATATCCTTTATATCTAATCCATACACCAACGACCAAAAACACCTACAAAACACTTTCATTCTTCAATTTTCTTCATCTAATTAATCTCTCTCAAGTTCTATCTTCAAGTTCTAAGTGTTCTTCATATATTCTACAAGTTCTAGTTACATAAAATCAAGAATACTTTCAAGTTTGCTAGCTCACTTCCAATCTTGTAAGGTGATCATCCAACCTCAAGAAATCTTTGTTTCTTACAGTAGGTTATCATTCTAATACAAGGTAATAATCATATTCAAACTTTGGTTCAATTTCTATAACTATAACAATCTTATTTCAAGTGATGATCTTACTTGAACTTGTTTTCGTGTCATGATTCTGCTTCAAGAACTTCGAGCCATCCAAGGATCCGTTGAAGCTAGATCCATTTTTCTCTTTTACAGTAGGTTTATCCAAGGAACTTAAGGTAGTAATGATATTCATAACATCATTCGATTCATACATATAAAGCTATCTTATTCGAAGTTTTAAACTTGTAATCACTAGAACATAGTTTAGTTAATTCTAAACTTGTTCGCAAACAAACGTTAATCCTTCTAACTTGACTTTTAAAATCAACTAAACACATGTTCTATATCTATATGATATGCTAACTTAATGATTTAAAACCTGGAAACACGAAAAACACCGTAAAACCGGATTTACGCCGTCGTAGTAACACCGCGGGCTGTTTTGGGTTAGTTAATTAAAAACTATGATAAACTTTGATTTAAAAGTTGTTATTCTGAGAAAATGATTTTTATTATGAACATGAAACTATATCCAAAAATTATGGTTAAACTCAAAGTGGAAGTATGTTTTCTAAAATGGTCATCTAGACGTCGTTCTTTAGACTGAAATGACTACCTTTGCAAAAATGACTTGTAACTTATTTTTCCGACTATAAACCTATATTTTTTCTGTTTAGATTCATAAAATAGAGTTCAATATGAAACCATAGCAATTTGATTCACTCAAAACGGATTTAAAATGAAGAAGTTATGGGTAAAACAAGATTGGATAATTTTTCTCATTTTAGCTACGTGAAAATTGGTAATAAATCTATTCCAACCATAACTTAATCAACTTGTATTGTATATTATGTAATCTTGAGATACCATAGACACGTATACAATGTTTCGACCTATCATGTCGACACATCTATATATATTTCGTAACAACCATAGACACTCTATATGTAAATGTTGGAGTTAGCTATACAGGGTTGAGGTTGATTCCAAAATATATATAGTTTGAGTTGTGATCAATACTGAGATACGTATACACTGGGTCGTGGATTGATTCAAGATAATATTTATCGATTTATTTCTGTACATCTAACTGTGGATAACTAGTTGTAGGTTACTAACGAGGACAGCTGACTTAATAAACTTAAAACATCAAAATATATTAAAAGTGTTGTAAATATATTTTGAACATACTTTGATATATATGTATATATTGTTATAGGTTCGTGAATCAACCAGTGGCCAAGTCTTACTTTCCGACGAAGTAAAAATATGTGAAAGTGAGTTATAGTCCCACTTTTAAAATCTAATATTTTTGGGATGAGAATACATGCAGGTTTTATAAATGATTTACAAAATAGACACAAGTACGTGAAACTACATTCTATGGTTGAATTATCGAAATCGAATATGCCCCTTTTTATTAAGTCTGGTAATCTAAGAATTAGGGAACAGACACCCTAATTGACGCGAATCCTAAAGATAGATCTATTGGGCCTAACAAACCCCATCCAAAGTACCGGATGCTTTAATACTTCGAAATTTATATCATATCCGAAGGGTGTCCCGGAATGATGGGGATATTCTTATATGCATCTTGTTAATGTCGGTTACCAGGTGTTCACCATATGAATGATTTTTATCTCTATGTATGGGATGTGTATTGAAATTTGAAATCTTGTGGTCTATTGTTACGATTTGATATATATAGGTTAAACCTATAACTCACCAACATTTTTGTTGACGTTTAAAGCATGTTTATTCTCAGGTGAATACTAAGAGCTTCCGCTGTTGCATACTAAAATAAGGACAAGATTTGGAGTCCATGTTTATATGATATTGTGTAAAAACTGCATTCAAGAAACTGATTTCGATGTAACATATTTGTATTGTAAACCATTATGTAATGGTCGTGTGTAAACAGGATATTTTAGATTATCATTATTTGATAATCTACATAAAGCTTTTTAAACCTTTATTTATGAAATAAAGGTTATGGTTTGTTTTAAAATGAATGCAGTCTTTGAAAAACGTCTTATATAGAGGTCAAAACCTCGCAACGAAATCAATTAATATGGAACGTTTTTAATCAATAAGAACGGGACATTTCAGTAAGTATCTCACTAGGTATATTAACAATGAGTTATATACATAAAATGAGACTATTGAATTAAGAAACTCGAAACGATATATATAAGGATTATCGTTATGACAACGTCTTACCAAGTACATATGTATCATATTAAGATATTGTTACACTATATTTAACATGATAAAATGATAATTATTTATATCATTAAGTATGTTAACAATGAACTACATATGTAAAACAAGACTACTAACTTAAGGATTTCAAAACGAGTTATATATATAACGATTATCGTTGTAACGACATTTTAATATATATATCGTATTAAGATATATTCATACACCATGTTATCATGATAATATGATAAATTAACATCTCACTAAATATAATAAACAATGGGTTAACTACATTAAATAAGATCGTTATCTTAAAGGTTTCAAAAACAACACTTACATGTAACGACTAACGATGACTTAACGACTCAGTTAAAATGTATATACATGTAGTGTATTAAGATGTATTAATACACTTTTGAAAGACTTTAAGACACATATCAAAACACTCATACTTATCAAAGTTGGTCACAATTACACTCTCATTCGTTTTCATCAATAATTCTACTCGTATGCACCCGTATTCGTACTCGTACAATACACAGCTTCTAGATGTATTTACTATTGGTATATACACTCCAATGATCAGCTCTTAGCAGCCCTTGTGAGTCACCAACACATGTGGGAACCATCATTTGGCAACTAGCATGACTTATGAGAAAGGAAACAAAACAAGAACTCCTTTTAACCCCACTCACCCTTCACCACTCACCACCCACTCCATTTGACTTCCAATTCTCTTTCTAATTCTCTCTCAACACCTACACACACTTATGAACGAATTTTTCCAGTAACTAATCATCATCTTCATCAAAAATTACTTCAATAATTAAGCTATAATTATCATAGGAAGAACACTTCAAGAACACTTCAAAAAACCTTTCAAGTTTACTAGTTTACTTCCAAGCTTTCTAATCCATTCCAAGTAATCATCTAAGATCAAGAAACCTTTGTTATTTACAGTAGGTTAACTTTCTTATTCAAGGTAATATTCATATTCAAACTTTGATTCGATTTCTATAACTATAAACTATCTTAATTCGAGTAAAAATCTTACTTGAACTTATTTTTGTGTCATGATCCTACTTCAAGAACTTTCAAGCCATCCAAGATCCTTTGAAGCTAGATCATTTCTTGTCACTTCCAGTAGGTTTACCTACTAAACTTGAGGTAGTAATGATGTTCATAACATCATTCGATTCATATATATATATATATATATATATATATATATATATATATATATATATATATATATATATATATATATATATAACTATCTTATTCGAAGATTTAAACTTGTAATCACTAGAACATAGTTTAGTATAATTTCTAAACTTGTTCGCAAACAAAGTTAATCCTTCTAACTTAACTTTTAAAATCAACTAAACACATGTTCAATATCTATATGATATGCTAACTTAATGATTTAAAACCTGGAAACACGAAGAACACCGTAAAATCAGATATACGCCATCGTAGTAAAACCGGGGGCTGTTTTGGTTCGGATAATTAAAAACTATGATAAACTTTGATTTAAAAGCTATTCTTCTGGGAAAATGATTTTTCTTATGAACATGAAACTATATCCAAAAAACATGGTTAAACTCAAAGTGGAAGTATGTTTTCCAAAATGGTCATCTAGACGTCGTTCTTTCGACTGAAATGACTACCTTTACAAAAATGACTTGTAATATGTATTTCCGACTATAAACTTATATTTTTCTGTTTAGATTCATAAACTTAAGTTCAATATGAAACCATAACAACTTGAATCACTCAAAACGGATTTAAAACGAAGAAGTTATGGGTAAAACAAGATTGGATAATTTTGCTTGTTATAGCTACGTGAAATTTGTAACAAATCTATACAAATCCTAACTTAACTAACTTATATTGTATTATACATGTATTATAACATATATTATGTAATCTTGGGATACCATAGACACGAATACAATGTTTTGACATATCATATCGACCCATCTATATATATATTTCGGAACAACCATAGACACTCTATATGCAGTAATGTTGGAGTTAGCTATACAGGGTTGAGGTTGATTCCAAAATATTATATATACTTTGAGTTGTGATCTAGCCTGAGGCTTGTATACACGAGGTCATGGATTGATTCGAGATAATATATATTGCTTTATTTCTGTACATCTAACTGTGGACAACTAGTTGTAGGTTACTAACGAGGACTGCTGACTTAACAAACTCAAATCATTAAAACGTAAAAAAAAATGTTGTAATTATATTTTGATCATACTTTGATACATATGTACATATTTGTTATAGGTTCGTGAATCAACCCGTGGCCAAGTCTTACTTCCCGACGAAGTAAAAATCTGTGAAAGTGAGTTATAGTCCCACTTTTAAAATCTAATATTTTTGGGATGAGAATACATGCAGCTTTATAAATGTTTTATAAAATAGACACAAGTACATGAAACTACTTTCTATGGTTGAATGATCGAAGCCGAATATGCCCCTTTTTTCTTGGTAACCTAAGAATTAGTAAACCAGTCTACTAATTGACGCGAATCCTAAAGATAGATCTATTGGGCCCAACAAACCCCATCCGTTGTAGCGGATGCTTTAGTACTTCGAGTTTTTATATCATGTCCGATGGATATCCCGGAATGATGGGGATATTCTTATATGCATCTTGTTAATGTCGGTTACCAGGTGTTCATCATATGAATGATTTTTATCTCTATGTATGGGATGATGTTTACGAAAAATGGAAATATGAAATCTTGTAGTCTATTATTACGATTGATAAATATATAGGTTAAACCTATAACTCACCAACATTTTTGTTGACGTTTTAAGCATGTTTATTCTCAGGTAATTGTTAAGAGCTTCCGCTGTTGCATACTAAATTAAGGACAAGATTTGGAGTCCATGCTTGTATAATATTGTTTGAAAACTGCATTCGAAGACATATATTGTTGTGTAATATTATTGTAAACCATTATGTAATGGTCGTGTGTGAACGCTATATTTTGATTATCATTATTTGATAATCGTCGTAATATTTTAAACCTTTATCGATAAAATAAAGGTTATGGTTGTTTTAAAAATCGAATGCAGTCTTTGAAAAACGTCTCATATAGAGGTCAAAACCTCGCAACGAAATCAATTAATATGGAACGTTTATAATCAATATGAACGGGACATTTCATTTGGTATCCGAGCGTTGGTCTTAGAGAACTAAAAAATTGCATTAGTGTGTGATGTTTAAAGCTAAGGGGTATAAAATACTATTAATTTTAGCAGGAAATACTATTAAATACGATACAATTTTACACAAGATATTTATTATTTAGAGAATGGATATACTTAAACCTTGCTACAACACTTATAGGCAGTGTACCTAATCGTACAGTAGTGTAGTTTTTAGTAAGTCCGGTTCGTTCCACAGGGAAAATCTTTAAACAAAGCTTAACGCTATATTAGTTTACTTTTATAAAAATACAAATATATATATATAAGTAATATTATTATTATAAAGGGGAGTTTTTACCGTTTAATGACCGGTTTGTCGATTTTAAAACTTTAGTCGCAGTTAAAACCAAATGTAAAATAATAAATACAAGACTTAATTTAAAGTGTAAAGTAAATAACGATAATGAAATTGCGAATAATAAAAGTGCGATAAAATAAACTTGCGATAATTAAAAAGTACGATAATTAAAAGTGCAATTAAATACAATAACAATAAAAATGCGATAATTAGAAGTGCAATTAAATATAAAATAAAAGAAATTAAATATGAAATAAAAGAATTATGCTTATTTAAACTTCCGTAACCATGATGTTTGACGTGTTGATTTTAATTTTATGCCCATGGGTTAATTGTCCTTTTGTCCTGGATTATTTAATATGTCCGTCTGGTTTTTGTCCATAACAGTCCATCAGTCATAAATATAAAGTGCGAGTGTCCTCGTCAAATTATCCTTATACCCGAAGTTAAATATTCCAACTAATTGGGGACTTAAACTGTAACAAGATTTTAATACTTTGTTTAATAATTACACCAGGATGTCGACTGAGTGTAACCCAAGGTTTTAATATTTTGTTATCAATTATACCAAGTGTCCTTGTACATAATTTCACCCATGTTTTAATTATTCTAGTGGCTATTAATCAATTCCCGTGTCCGGTTAAATGAACGATTATTCGTACATATAAATACCCCGCCCATCGTGTCCGATCGAGTGTATATGGTAATTTATAGGGACGCTCAATTGTAAATCTTTATATTAACATTAACAAACTATCATTTAGTTAAACAAATATAAAGCCCATTAATAGGTTTGATTATTTGAACATTTACCTCCATGTGACCATTTTCCGCATTTGTGACATCTTTCTATGTGTCGTGCTCTTCTTTTCGCTGTGGATTTCGATTTTCCTTTACCAAATTGTAACTTATTATCTTCGCATCTGGATTCTTTTCTTACTCCGTCCAATCTTTCTCTGATTACTGATACTATTTCACTCGGAAGTGTGTCATAATTACGTTTAGTGATCAAAGCGTGTAGCATTAGACCATGGTTTAGTTCACATGCAGTCTTCATTTCCTAAAAAAAATAAAAAATCAGAATGGGGGGAGAAGACTAGTTCTTTAGGGTCTGCTAGGGAAAGACCATTCGGGTTCCATTTTCGAGAACTACACGGAAACAGACAATCTAACTCTAACAGAAATACATATTATCCTTAAAAGACTTGATTCTCTCCACACTTAGTTAGCTGTGGTGTCGAAATTGTGATTAACTTCATTGTCGACTTCCATCGGACTATCTATGTAGTGTTTAACTCTGTGACCATTAACTTTAAATTCAATCCCATTTGAATTTATCAATTCTACTGTTCCATATGGAAAAACTCTTTTGACTATGAATGGTCCAGACCATCTTGATTTCAATTTTTCAGGAAATAGCTTGAATCGTGAATTGAAAAGAAGAACTCTGTCTCCTTCCTTAAATTCTTTTGAAGTTCTGATTCTTTTATCATGCCATTTCTTCGTTCTTTCTTTATAGATTAACGAATTTTCGTATGCTTCATGTCTTAACTCTTCTAATTCGTTTAGTTGACTTAATCGTAGACGTCCAGCTTCATGTAAATCAAGATTACATGTCTTCAAAGCCCAAAATGCTTTGTGTTCAATTTCTACTGAAAGATGACATGCTTTTCCATAAACAAGTCTAAAAGGTGTGGTTCCAATTGGAGTTTTGTAGGCTGTTCTAAAAGCCCAGAGTGCATCCTCCAATTTAATGGACCATTCCTTCGGATTTGATCCTACGGTTTTCTCTAGAATACGTTTTAAAGCTCGGTTGGTATTTTCAACTTGTCCACTTGTTTGTGGATGATAAGCAGTGGAGATTTTATGAGTTACTCTATATCTTTTAAGAACTTTCTCAAGTTGATTATTACAGAAATGAGTACCCCGATCACTTATTAAAGCTTTCGGTGTTCCAAACCTTGCAAAAAGACGTTTTAAAAAGTTGACTACAACTCGTGCATCGTTAGTTGGGAGAGCTTGTGCTTCCGCCCATTTAGATACATAATCAATGGCTACGAGTATATATAGATTATTATGAGATTTTGGAAATGGACCCATAAACTCAATACCCCAAATGTCCAATACTTCACATACTTGGATGACATTTTGTGACATTTCATCACGTTGACTTATTTTTCCGGCCCTTTGACAAGCATCACAGGATTTGCAAAGAAGGTGTGCGTCTTTGTAAATTGTAGGCCAATAGAATCCAGCTTCGTAAACTTTTCTTGCTGTTAGTTGAGGCCCATAATGCCCTCCTGTTGGTCCTGTGTGACAATGGTTTAAAATTTTACTAGCTTCATCTCCAAATACACATCGGCGTATTATTCCATCGGGACAACTTTTAAACAGATGTGGATCTTCCCAAAAATAGTGTTTTATATCACTGAAGAATTTCTTTCATTTTTGGTACGATAATCCTTTTTCAAGGAATCCACAAACTAAGTAGTTTGCATAGTCTGCAAACCATGGAATTTCTTTATAATATATCTTCAATAGATATTCATCAGGAAAGTTATCTTGTATGGCCGATTCATTTAGAACTTCTAATTCGAGATTTTCAAGACGAGAAAGATGATCAGCGGCGAGATTTTCTGCTCCTCTTTTATCTCGGATTTCAATATCGAACTCTTGTAAGAGTAAGATCCAACGGATTAATCTTGGTTTAGCATCTTGTTTTGAAAATAGGTATCTAAGAGCAGAATGGTCGGTATAGACCACCGTTTTTTGTAGAACGAGATATGATCGAAATTTGTCAAAAGCAAAGACAATAGCAAGGAGTTATTTTTCAGTAGTTGTATAGTTCGTTTGTGCTCCTTGTAACGTCTTACTAGCATAATATATAGGTTGAAATCGTTTTTCAATCCTTTGTCCTAAAACGGCTCCCATTGCAAAATCACTTGCATCGCACATTAGTTCAAATGGTAGATTCCAATTTGGTCTTATCATGATCGGCGTATTAGTGAGTTTCTCTTTAAGAATATTAAAAGATTTGACACACTCATATGAAAAGATGAATGGAGCATCCTTTTCTAGGAGTTTATTCATAGGAGTGGCAATTTTAGAAAAATCTTTTATGAAACGTCGGTAAAAACCGGCATGCCCTAGAAAACTCCTAACTCCTCTAACATTGGTGGGATGTGGAAGTTTAGCAATTACATCTACTTTAGCTCTATCCACTTCAATTCCTTCTTTTGAAATTTTATGTCCAAGAACGATGCCTTCTTTAACCATGAAATGGCATTTCTCCCAATTAAGTACTAGATTTGATTGTTCGCATCTAATAAGCATTCGTTCCAGATTAACTAGACATGATTCAAATGTATCACCGAAGACTGAAAAGTCATCCATGAAAACTTCCATGCATTCTTCTATCATGTCGTGAAAAATCGCCATCATACACCTTTGAAAGGTTGCAGGGGCGTTGCAAAGTCCAAATGGCATGCGTTTGTAAGCAAAAGTACCATAAGGGCACGTGAATGTGGTTTTCTCTTGGTCCTCGGGTGCTATTGGAATTTGAAAATATCCGGAAAATCCATCTAGAAAACAATAGTAACTATTTCCGGCTAATCTTTCCAACATTTGATCAATGAAAGGTAAGGGAAAGTGATCTTTTCTGGTGGCGTCATTTAATTTTCTATAATCAATACATACACGCCATCCTGTTACAGTCCTAGTAGGAATAAGCTCATTTTTTTCATTTGTAATGACAGTCATGCCACCCTTCTTAGGCACGCATTGAACTGGGCTTACCCATGGACTATCAGAGATTGGATAAATTAGACCTGCGTCTAGCAGTTTAATAATTTCTTTTTTAACTACATCTTGCATATTAGGATTTAGTCTTCGTTGGCGTTGCACATACGTTTTATGACCTTCTTCCATAAGGATTTTATGTGTGCAATACGAAGGACTTATTCCTTTAATATCATGAATCTTCCATGCAATTGCTGGTTTATGAGCTTTCAACACAGAAATGAGTTTTGATTTCTCATTTTCAGTAAGAGAAGACGATATTATTACAGGTAATTCAGATTCACCATGTAAATAATCATATTCCAAATTGTTTGGAAGTGGCTTTAACTCTAATTTCGGTGGTTCTACTATCGATGATTTATATCGATATCTGTCTTCTTCTTTTAGCATTTGAATTTCTTCTGTTGTTGGTTCATATCCATTAGCTATAAGTGTAGCTAACATTTCAGCTTCATCAATTGCTTCATTACCTTCTCCTAAAGAACATTCTCCTGTTCCTTGTAATTCTGGAAATTCTTCTAATAAATTCTGCATGTGTATCTATAGTTTGAATATAATAACATGTATCATCTGCAGATTGTGGTTGTTGCATTGCTCTATCAACTGAAAAGGTAACACTCTCATCCTCTATACTTAGGGTCAATTTCTTACCGAACACGTCAATCATTGCTTTAGCCGTATTTAAGAATGGTCTTCCTAATATGAGAGGAACTTGAGAATCTTCTTCCATGTCCAGAACAACAAAATCTACTGGAAATACTAAAGTACCAACTTTAACTAGCACGTTCTCCATTATCCCTCTAGGATATTTTATTGATCTATCGGCTAGTTGTATGCTTATTCTGGTTGGTTTCAATTCTCCAAGGTCTAGTTTAGCGTATAGTGAATATGGCATTAGATTTATACTAGCACCTAAGTCTGCCAATGCTTCTATTGAACTAAGACTACCCAGAAAACATGGAATTGTGAAACTTCCTGGATCAGATAATTTTTCTGGTATCTTATTCAACAGCACTGCTGAACAATTAGCATTCATGGTAACAGCCGAGAGTTCTTCCATTTTATTTCTATTTGAGATTAGATCTTTCAAGAATTTAGCATATCTAGGCATTCCTGAAATCACATCAATGAAAGGAAGATTTACATTTATCTGTTTAAACATATCCAAGAATCTGGATTGCTCGGCTTCAAGTTTCTCTTTCTTCATTTTACTCGGGTAAGGAAGTGGTGGTTGGTATGTTTTAACATAAGGTTTAGTCTTAACTATGTTATCTTCATTAACCTTTTCAACTACCGGTTCTTTTTCTTTATCTTGATCAGGTTGTGGTTCTTGTGGAGTAGGAATAGCTTCATCAGAAGTTACAGGTATTTCAGGTGGTTTAAGTGTTGTACCACTTCTTGTGGTAATGGCTTTAGCTGTTTCATTCTGGGGGTTAGTATTTGTATCACTAGGTAGACTTCCCGGTTTTCTTTCACCTATTAACCTTGCTAGGTTACTTACTTCTTGTTCCAGATTTTGAATAGAAGCTTGTTGATTTCTAAATGCTTGAGCATTTTGTTCATTAGTTTGTTTCTGAGATGTGAAAAACTGCGTTTGAGTTTCAACTAGCTTCGTCATCATATCTTCTAAATTCGGCTTTTTATCATCGGTTTGTTGTGGTGGTTTGTTTTGAAAATTAGGTCTTTGCTGGTTGTAAGTATTATTGGATACTTGTTGATTGCTAGGACCTTGTTGGTTGTTGTATGGAATATTTCGGTTATAATTCTGGTTTTGATTGTAAATAGGTCTTGGCGGTTGATAATTATTCTGATAATTATTTCCAGGCCTTTGGTTTATGTATGAAATGTTCTCTCTTTGTTCCATTGTTAGTTCAATACTGAGACAATCTTTTGTCAAATGTGGTCCTCCACACTGCTCACAACTAATTCGTATTGAGTGAATATCCTTAGTCATCTTTTCCATTCGTCTCTCGACAGCATCTATCTTTGCGGAAATGGAATCTAAGTCATGGCTAGAATCGGCTCTAGCTGCTTTAGATGATCTAACGATATCTTTTTCTTGGTGCCACTCATGTGAGTGGGAAGCAGTGTTATCGATAATTTTGTAAGCATCAGTTTCGGTTTTCTTCATAATAGAATCACCAGCTGCTATATCTATGTCTTTCCTTGTAGTGATGTCGCATCCTTGGTAGAATATTTGTACTATTTGACAGGTGTCTAAACCATGTTGCGGACATCCTCTTAATAACTTTCCAAATCTTGTCCACGCCTCATATAGAGTTTCATTCGGCTTCTGTGTGAATGTAACAATTTCTCCTTGAAGTCTTATGGCTTTAGATGCAGGAAAGAATTGTTTAAGAAATTTTCAACTAAAACGTCCCATGTATCAATCGCCCCTTCAGGTAACGATTCCAACCAATCTTTGGCTTCTCCCTTTAAAGTCCAGGGAAATAACATGAGATATATCTGTTCATCCTCTACTTCTCGGATTTTAAATAGTGTGCAGATCCTATTAAAGGTACGTAAATGTTCATTTGGATCTTCCTTCGGCGCACCACTAAATTGGCATTGATTAGTCACCATGTGTATAATTTGTCCTTTGATTTCATAATCTGGGGCATTAATGTCTGGATGAGTAATTGCGTAACCTTGGCCAGTGCGTTTAGCTCTCATTCGGTCTTCCATACTTAAAGGTTCTGTTACTTCCATAATTGAATTTGTTGAATCGGAATCACTAGAGGATTCTGATTTAATGGTTCGTTCCTCAACAATCTCTGTTTGAATGATTGGTGGTTCTGGAGGAAAATTTAGTGGTTCAGGATCTATGAATCGTCCCTGAATATTCTCCGGATTCTCAATTGTGAGGTCGGGTTCAAAAAATGGATTATCGGCGGCGACAATATTAGTTAGATGTCTTGATCTAGTTACAGGTGGTGAACGTACAAAAGGGGATGAACGTCTTGCTCGGTGCATTCACTGAATATCCTATTAGTTTTTAAAAGGAAAGAAAAATTATAATAAGTTATCCAATCAATAGACTTTTCTGATTTTGCCCACGTTTCGAATAGTCAAAAGATGCAGCAGAGGGGCAGGATTTGTTTGGTCTCAATATAATTGAGGACTGTTTGGCTCCAATAACCCGGTCCACGTACAAATCCAACTATTACTACGAACCAGAAAATTTTGATGTCTATCAATTTAACCACTTAAAATAAATTTTCGTAATTTTAAGAAATTTAGATAAGAAGTAGAATAAAAATCTATGTCCTAAAAACTAGAATAGCGAGAAATAAGAAAGAAAAAGAGCGTGTCGGAAAAAGATCGAAAAATAAAAATAAGAAAGAAAAAGAGTGACTTATAGAACTTAAAAACACTAGACTAACCCAACCTTATTACTACCACTAACTTAAAATTATAATCGCAAATTGAGATTACTAATTGGAATGATAATTGATACATAGGTAAAAGTCGTCTAAAAATATTAAAGCTTACAGGAAAAACTAAATCCCAAATGGAAATAACTTAAAAAGAAACTAAAACTTAAAAAGGCGTCGCAAAATTCTAAAGTATCTAAATCTTAGTCTAAAGAAAAAGCACTTAAGGAATTCTACGACAAAGCCTAAAAATCTAGAAGTAAAAATAACTATGGCAAAAACTAAGTTTAAAACTAAATATGAGGTAAAAATACAAATATTACGCTAAAACGATTAAAATGGAAAAAAATATAAAAATATACAAAAAGTTGTAAAAATTACAATTTTTATAAAAATATTATTTTTATATTATTTATTTTATAAAACTATTAATTTTACAATTTAATTAACTAAATAAACTAAATATACAAAATAATAATAAAAACTAAAAACTAATTAAAAACCATAAACCTAATTAGGGTTTTAATTAAAAAATAATAATAATAATTACTCCGTAATAAATGCTGATTAGGGTTCTGTCAGGCGCGTCAGAGAGAACTCCGCGAGTTGCGGTATTCCAAGCAGCAAACTCCGCGAGTCGCGGGGTTCCAAATTTCAACTCAGGTACAGTTTAAAATTCGACGCGTTTTTCTTTTTTCTTTTTTATTTTTTTATTTTATATTTTCTGTTTTATATTTTCTGTTTAAATCAAAATATTTATAATAAAAACTTATATTTAAAAACTAAAATAATAATAGAACTACTTTATAATTTTATAAATAAAAATCTTAAAACTAGATTTATATATATATATATATATATTTTCGGTTTTTTTTTATGTTTTAAATAAAAACAAAATACTTAAATAAAACTTATATAAAAATAAAGAAACTTTATAAAACTTAAATATTTAACAAAATCTTAAAAATATATAAATTTTTTTTTGTTTTTATATTTTCGAATAATTAAAAACGTATTTTTACAAAAGTGAATTTTAATAAAAGTAAACTAAAAAATAAAAATCTTTTTTTTTTTTGTAGCGTTGCGCTTCCGGCTTTTAAGCTAGATTGTTTCCCCGGCAGCGGCGCCAAAAATAACTTGATGTTTAAAGCTAAGGGGTATAAAATACTATTAATTTTAGCAGGAAATACTATTAAATACGATACAATTTTACACAAGATATTTATTTATTTAGAGAATGGATATACTTAAACCTTGCTACAACACTTATAGGCAGTGTGCCTAATCGTACAGTAGTGTAGTTTTTAGTAAGTCCGATTCGTTCCACAGGGAAAATCTTTAAACAAAGCTTAACGCTATATTAGTTTACTTTTATAAAAATACAAATATATATATAAGTAATATTATTATTATAAAGGGGGTTTTTACCGTTTAATGACCGGTTTGTCGATTTTAAAACTTTAGTCGCAGTTAAAACCAAATGTAAAATAATAAATACAAGACTTAATTTAAAGCGTAAAGTAAATAACGATAATGAAATTGCGAATAATAAAAGTGCGATAAAATAAACTTGCGATAATTAAAAAGTACGATAATTAAAAGTGCAATTAAATACAATAACAATAAAAATGCGATAATTAGAAGTGCAATTAAATATAAAATAAAGGAAATTAAATATGAAATAAAAGAATTATGCTTATTTAAACTTCCGTAACCATGATGTTTGACGTGGTGATTTTAATTTTATGCCCATGGGTTAATTGTCCTTTGTCCTGGATTATTTAATATGTCCGTCTAGTTTTTGTCCATAACAGTCCATCAGTCATAAATATAAAGTGCGAGTGTCCTCGTCAAATTATCCTTATACCCGAAGTTAAATATTCCAACTAATTGGGGACTTAAACTGTAACAAGATTTTAATACTTTGTTTAATAATTACACCAGGATGTCGACTGAGTGTAACCCAAGGTTTTAATATTTTGTTATCAATTATACCAAGTGTCCTTGTACATAATTTCACCTCTGTTTTAATTATTCTAGTGGCTATTAATCCATTCCCGTGTCCGGTTAAATGAACGATTATTCGTACATATAAATACCCCGCCCATCGTGTCCGATCGAGTGTATATGGTAATTTATAGGGACGCTCAATTGTAAATCTTTATATTAATATTAACAAACTATCATTTAGTTAAACAAATATAAAGCCCATTAATAGCCCATAGTCTAATTTCCACAAGTGTCGTTCTTTTGTCCAAACCTCAATTATGGTACAAAGCCCAATTACCCAATTTTAGTAATTAGCCCAACATCATGATTACTTCGGATTAAATAAGCATAATAATAACTTAGCTACGAGACATTAAATTAAAAAGGTTGAACATAACTTACAATGATTAAAAATAGCGTAGCGTTACACGGACAGAATTTTGACTTACACCCTTACAACATTCGCTAACATACCCTTATTATTAGGATTAAAATTAAAATTAAAATTAAAATATAAATTATAAATATAACTATTACGTATATAGATAGAGAGATATTGAATTTTGATTATGAAAATGATCAGAATTCGGTTGGCTTTATAGGGAATTGAGTTCAGGGGTACTCCGCGACTCGCGGCAACTTTTGCCTTCAAACTCCGCGAGTCTCGGAGTTTGAAAATACAGCTCACCCTCCTTTGGCTTCTTTCTTACCGATGATTTATAAATATATTATAATATATATATTAATTTTAAGAATTAATTATATATTATATTATATTTATGTGCATAGTTGACTCATAATTTTTAGTCCATTGCGTTGAGCGTTGAGAGTTGACTCATGTCCCGATTCCGGATTTTTGAACGTCCTTGCGTACAATTTAATATCTTGTACTTTGCGTTTTGAATCTTGTACTCTTGTAATTTCGAGACGTTTCTTATCAATAATTGGAACCTCTTTGATTGTATTTTGTACTTTTGAGCTTTTTGGTCGTTTGCGTCTTCAATTCGTCGAATCTGTCTTTTGTCTTCACCTTTTATTATTTAAACGAATATCACTTTTAAATAGAACAATTGCAACTAAAAGCTTGTCTTTCTTGAGGAATAATGCTATGAAATATATGTTCGTTTTTAGCATTATCAAATATTCCCACACTTGAGCGTTGCTTGTCCTCAAGCAATATCGTCTTGAAATACTATAATCACTTCTTTATTCTTCACACTTTATACATCAGTGATTTCTATACGGCGGTATAAACAATGGTAGTAACGATATGGTTTACAGTCCCACATGACTATAAAAATTTAGATCCATTAAGGAAATTGGATCTTTATGAAAACATTTGATCTTTTGAAAATTAAATCTAGTTTTTACCCTAGATAAGTTTTCCGGAATAAGCCTTTACCGATGTTTGCAAAATATTTTTGTGGGTTTGGTGCGTTTCAGATTTGAAAATTTTAGCTCAAAACTTGCGGTTTTGTGTCACCCACTTGCTAACCTTGTATTAGGAAAGCAACACGTCCAGTTTACTTGTCCCGTATATTACCTTTCGGTAAACTACCGTCCGGTTGTAAAGGAAAGCGTTGAACAAGCAACTGTTAAGGCAATGTCCCCTGACATGCTTTTAATTATGGTATATAACGTGTCAGATGCAATTACTATCCTTGGTAGGAGCAATAGTAAAGCTCACCCTTATAATTTGTAGGTTTGGCACAAGGTCCTGTCTTTGACCACTATGCAACCACCGTTCTTACGATTGACACCCGATTTGGTTCAGGTGACCTAATAAATTCCAGGTGAATTCCTAGGATTTTACGTTCAATGGTAATGAACGCATTGAAAATGGGTTTTTAGAAAACAAATCGGTTTGTAATTTTGATCAAAATATTTTCTCGTTCAGGCTCGAGTTTAGATATCATTGAATTCCATGAGTTTGCAATTCTCAATCTTTAAGGTCAATCTCAAGGATTGAGTAATATCAGGCTTAAAAGCTGATTTTTGATCTTTTAAGGAGATTATCCTTTCTGGGGATCTGATTCATTAGTCTTATCCAGCTAATTTGCATGGTGCCCCCCATTGTACGAGATAAATCCGTCTCATGGTTAGGATAAATCTGACCACTTGGCGACCCTGTTTAATGCTGAGGTCCGTGGATTTCCTGCTGATTTTAGTGATGACTTTTCTAGGTTTTTCGTCAACCTACAGTTGGTCTGGACGACAACTTCCTGACCTAAATCAGGAAGCACGTTTCTTTTTCGGAAGACTTTACTTCCTTTTAATGATGGAATTGATTCATCGTGTAGATCCATCTCTTCTTTTCTTTCATCGGGTAAAACAGTTTAGTTTAGTCCAAAGCAAAAGTATTTTCAGTTATTTGTACAAAAATATGTGACATATGTTTTGAATAACTTGGAGAATTTTCCCACACTTGGCTTTTATTTTCCTTTTTATTGTCCTCTATTCCATTTTAAATGAATTTTAACATTTTGGTTTGTTTATCAATTTATGTCCTTTCCGAGGTAACAATAATTTCGGTATTAAAACCTAGTTTTATCGTTCATAAATATGTATAAACATGATTTTGAGTTCATTTAATTAAAAATTTTGAAAAATTTTACTAGAATTGGGTAGTCAGTATATAAGACTAGGGATGTTCTTTATTATCAGAGAGCACTAGATTCTAATACAACTACTACTTTACTAGTATTTCTAATGGTAACCAAGTGTATAAAGTAAAAATTTTAAAATCCGAAAGAATTTAACCCCTTCCCACACTTAAGATCTTGCAATGCCCTCATTTGCAAGAAATCAGTAACAATTTAAATTATTGAGGGTGATTTGTGTGAAAATGATTAAATTTTACCAAAGTTTCCAAACATATTTGTGTTTGTTTGCTGAATGATAAATGGTGCACATCATTTGTTCATTCCGTCTTGTTGTTATTTCACATATATTTTGCATCTTGTCGTCAAAATTAGTTGCTTTTGCAGAACTTAATGCCAGTCTTTGAAAATGCGTTGTTTTACCCTGTTGTGTGCATAAGATGAACTGCAAACATATATACATATTTTTGAAGTTTGGTATATTACCCCACATTCAAAAATTATTAAAATCTAATAATAAAATTTAGAAAATAATAAAACTATTACAAATCCAACATAAGTATTAAATGTATCAACATTACAAATAAAAAAATAAAATAAAAACTAAGTAGACTAGGGATTATACTGATACCAGTAGGGGTTCCATGCATAATCATAGGTGCTATAAAATGCTTCGGCTGGGTTATACGTAGGATACGGTGGTTGAATCTCTATAGACCAGGGAGGGAATATGGGCTTTGTAGTAGGAATATAGTTTCTACCTATGTGTTGGCAATAAGCTATGATTTGGTTTTGATGAACTTGCCAATCTTCAAATGCTCTATGTCTAGCATTTTCGTACTCCTGTGAAGCTATAAACCTTTGCATTTCTTGCATTTCATTTCCCCCTCCTACATTACCTTGCTGTTGGTTTCTCTTAACCTGTGGATGTCTACCATGGTATTGTACTGCGGCGTTATTTCGCCTCTTCAAAACTTTCGCACCATGGTATACATTTAAACCTATTGTATCGCGGGATTCTGGTTCTTCGACTAATAATCCCCCCCCCCCCCGACTTATATCCACACCGAGATATTCAGCAATCAAAGTAATAAATATACCACCTCCTATTATGCTATGTGGTCTCATCCCCCTAACCATAGCTGATAAATAATAACCCACACAATAAGGTATACTTACAGCGCTTTGTGGGTCTCGAATACACATATGGTAAAACAAATCCTGTTCATTTACCTTTTCCTTGTTCTTACCTCTTTGTGTAATCGAATTAGCTAAAAACCTATGAATTACTCTTAATTCAGCTCTATCTATATCCAAGTAAGAGTAATTTCCCCCTTTGAATCGGTGATGGCTTGTCATTTGACTCCATACACCATGTGTATCAAAATTTTCATCTATCTTTCTACCATTTAGTATCAACCCTCTACAATCGGCAGATGCTAACTCCTCAGGCGTATATATACGTAAAGCCTGAGCCATCTCTAGTAAAGACATGTGGCGCATCGAACCTCCTAACAAAAATCTAATAAAAGATCGATCGGTTAAACTAGCTACCCGATCGTTTAATTCTATACTACACAACAATTCTTCACTCCATACTTTATATACAGGTCTACGCATGGTGAATAAACGTACCCAGTCGTTAAAAGTAGAATTACCATACCTCTGTGCAAGTAATTCCCTAATTGGCCCGGCCAATTCTACAGCTTCTAATGGTCCCCATTCTATGACCCTAGGTACCTCAACAACTTTAGAATGAAGAGTATGCAAACCCCTTTGGTATTTTGGATAATGTAACGACCCGTCAAAATTGCTATTGACGCGGCACGTTAATCATTGATTCCACAGTGAGGTTTTGACCTCTATATGATACGTTTTGATAAAATATTGCATTCATTAAAATAAGTGACTTTCTAAACATAGAAAGTTATAAACATGTGGGCGAGTGCTTAGGTATAAGCAAAACCCCGAAATACATAAGTCTTTAATTTACAGGTTGACATCACAGTCCAATTATTTATTACACAACGCAGTTTTATTTTGAATGCAATAAACTTTGTACAAAGCATGAGAGACTCCATGCAGGCAACAAGCACATCACAGCGGAAGCATTCTAAGGACCTGAGAATAAAACATGCTAAAAAAAGTCAACACGAATGTTGGTGAGTTATAGGTTTAATTGCTCGAGTCATAAACATGTATAAAGATAGACCACAAGATTTCATCAAAAGTTTATCAATAGATTCTACGTAACAGAGCACCCTGGTAACTAAACTTAACGCTATAGTGATAATTACCCCATTCGTTTTAATACACGCAAACCAACGTGTCTTAAACTCAAATAACATACGTCCGTTAAAAGGCTAGCGCTCTAGCTCGGACGGGGATGTCAAGCCCTATGGATCCATATACAATTATTCGCGCCCACCAGTCCATATCCTATGTACTGGTAGCTACTAGTTACCAAAGCTAAGGGATTTCCGGTTTAACTCAGTGTAGAATTTAGTATGTACTTGTGTCTTATCGCGTTTAAAATAAATTGCATGTATTCTCAGCCCAAAAATATTTAAAGTATTTAAAAAGGGAGACTATAAACTCACAGTTCAATATTGAGACTCAATATTGTAGGCAAATTGCGTAGATGTAATGACGGTAGATGACTGTATGGTTGGCCTTGGATTCAAGAACAATACCCCAAACAATACCCAATATTTCCTTAGCTTAAAGCGGTTTGAAACCCGAATTAAAACACCCTCGAATATACTTTATTATTATTAACTTAAATTAAAATTATAATTATAATTATAAATTAAAATTTATATTACATAAGAAAATATGTTGTGAAGTATTTCGTCGAACAAACTGGCCTTTTTATAGTACTTTTCGATTTACTGTAGCTCATGCGATCGCATGAGTTTTCAGTGTTTTTGCCATGCGATCGCATGGCCGCCTTTCCCGTTTTGTTTGCTAGTTCGTCGACATCAAATAGTATTTACTGTAGCAAATAGTGTTTTACTGTAGCAAATACGGTTTCACTGTAGCAAATAGTGTTTTACTGTAGCAAATAGTGTTTTACTGTAGGAAAGTCGTTTTTACTTGTACATATATATATACATACATATAATTGTTCATGAATCGTCGAGAGTAGTCAAAGGTAATTGTATATATGAAACAGTTCTAAAATTTTTGAGACTCAATCTAACAGACTTTATTTAACGTGTCAAAATAATAAATCGTATAGAGAATTGGTTTAAATTAGTCGAAATTTTTCGGGTCATCACAGTACCTCCCCGTTAAAGAAAATTTCGTCCCGAAATTTTGAGTAGTACCTGTTTCATGAGCGATATCAGTGAACAAATGTGGATACTTTTGCTTCATTTGATCTTCACGTTCCCAAGTAAACTCGGGTCCTCGTCTTGCGTTCCAACGAACCCTAACTATCGGTATTTTGCTTTATTTTAATTGTTTGACCTCACGGTCCATGATTTCAACAGGTTCTTCGACAAAATGGAGTTTATCATTGATTCGTATTTCGTCAAGAGGAATTACGACATCCTCTTCAGCTAAACATTTCTTCAAATTTGACACGTGAAATGTGTCGTGAACACTACTAAGTTCTTGCGGTAGCTTTAATCGATAAGCAACTGCTCCAATTCTTTCGGTGATTTCAAAGGGTCCTACGTACCTAGGACTTAGCTTTCCTCGTTTACCGAATCGTACAACGCCTTTCCAGGGTGACACTTTCAACATGACTTTGTCGCCCACTTGAAATTCTAGCGGTTTTCTTCTTACATCAGCATAACTCTTTTGGCGACTCATGGCTGTTTTCAATCGCTGTTGTATTTGAATGATCTTTTCGGTGGTTTCGTGAATAATTTCTGGTCCAGTAAGTTGTCTTTCTCCTACTTCACTCCAACATATAGGAGATCTGCACTTTCTACCGTAAAGTGCTTCAAATGGCGCTGCGTTGATGCTCGTATGATAGCTGTTATTGTATGAAAATTCTGCCAACGGTAAGTGTCGATCCCAACTGGTTCCAAAGTCAATCACGCATGCCCGTAACATGTCTTCCAATGTTTGTATTGATCTTTCACTTTGACCATCTGTCTGTAGGTGATAAGCGGTGCTCATATCTAATCGAGTTCCCAATGCTTTTTGTAATGACTGCCAGAAACATGATGTGAATTGGGTGTCGCGATCAGATATGATAGAGATGGGTACACCATGCCTGGAAACTACTTCCTTCAAATATAGGCGTGCTAATTTCTCCATACTGTCTGTCTCCTTTATTGGTAGAAAGTGAGCTGATTTAGTTAGACGATCAACTATCACCCAAATAGTATCATGACTACTTGCAGTCCTTGGCAATTTCGTAATGAAATCCATAGTTATTCTTTCCCATTTCCACTGCGGAATTTCTGGTTGTTGCAGTAATCCTGACGGCTTTTGGTGCTCAGCTTTGACCTTTGCACACGTCAAACATTTGCTTACATAAGTAGCAATTTCTGTCTTCATATTAGGCCACCAATAAAACTTCTTGAGATCGTGGTACATTTTCCCGTTTCCTGGGTGAATTGAGTACCTCGTTTTGTGTACTTCATCTAGTACTAGTTGCCTTAGATTACCATGTTTTGGTACCCATATCCTATCAGCAAAATACAGGGTTCCATCGGCTTTTACTTCAAGCTGTTTTTCTAACCCTCTGCTCATTTCGCCTTTTTCATTTTCTTCTTTTAAAGCCTCTAACTGTGTTGCTTGAATTTGCTTTGTGAGATCAATACGAATTGTAATATTCAAAGCTCGGACCCTAAGAGGTTTTACTCTTTCTTTTCGACTTAGGGCATCAGCTACAACATTAGCCTTTCCGGGGTGGTAACGGATTTCACAATCGTAATCGTTTAACAACTCTACCCAGCGACGTTGCCTCATATTGAGTTGTTTTTGATCAAAAATATGCTGAAGACTCTTATGGTCGGTGTACACTGTACACTTGGTGCCATATAGATAGTGTCTCCATATTTTGAGTGCAAAAACTACTGCTCCAAGTTCCAAATCGTGCGTCGTATAGTTCTTTTCATGAATTTTTAGTTGTCGTGAGGCGTATGCGATGACTTTTGTGTGTTGCATTAATACACATCCTAAACCTTGGCGTGAAGCATCACAATAGATCACGAAATCATCATTTCCTTCCGGTAATGACAAAATGGGTGCAGACGTTAACTTCTTCTTTAATAACTGGAATGAGGATTCATGTTCTGTGGACCAATCATACTTCTTTCCCTTTTGAGTCAATGCAGTTAAAGGTTTGGCGATTCTAGAGAAATCTTGAATGAATCTTCGGTAGTAACCAGCAAGACCTAAGAATTGGCGGATTTGTGTTGGAGTCTTCGGTGTTTCCCATTTACTAATGGCTTCGATCTTGGCGGGGTCAACTTTAATTCCATGTTTACTGACAACATGGCCCAAAAATTGTACTTCTTGTAACCAGAAATCACACTTCGAAAATTTTGCGTACAATTCTTCTTTCTTGAGTATCTCTAGTACCAGTCTTAAGTGTTGCTCATGTTCTTCCTTGTTCTTCGAGTAAATCAATATGTCGTCGATAAAAACAATGACAAATTTGTCTAAATACGGTCTACAGATGCGATTCATTAGATCCATGAATACTGCTGGAGCATTAGTCAATCCAAAAGGCATGACTAAAAATTCATAGTGACCGTAACGGGTTCTGAACGCTGTTTTAGGAACATCTTCTTCCTTCACTCTCAGCTGATGATATCCGGAGCGTAGATCAATCTTAGAATAAACACTTGATCCTTGCAATTGATCAAACAAATCATCAATCCTCGGTAATGGGTACCGATTCTTGATCGTTAATTTGTTTAATTCTCGGTAATCTATGCACATTCTCATAGATCCATCCTTCTTCTTGACGAACAGAATAGGAGCACCCCAAGGTGAAAAACTAGGACGAATAAATCCACGGTCCGATAATTCTTGCAACTGGTCTTGTAATTCTTGCATTTCTGAAGGTGCATGTCTATATGGAGATCGGGCTACAGGTGCAGCTCCTGGTATGAGATCAATCTGGAATTCTACACATCTGAGTGGAGGTAGCCCCGGTAATTCTTTTGGAAATACTCCGGGATATTCTCTTACAACCGGCATGTCATAAATGCTTCTTTCTTCAGTATCGATCTTCTTTACGTGTGCCAGAATAGCATAACAACCTTTTCTTATAAGTTTCTGGGCCTTCATACAGCTGATAAAGTTCAGTTTTGAGTTGTTCTTCTCCCCATAAATCATTAATGACGTTTCATCCTTACGAGGGATGCGGATTGCTTTCTCAGCGCAAACAACTTCCGCTCTTGTTTTGGACATCCAGTCCATTCCAACGATTACATCAAAACTTCCTAATTCTACGGGTATCAAATCAATTTTGAAGGTTTCACCAGCGAGATTCATTTCGCAACCATGGCAAATTTTATCGGCTTTTATCAGTTTACCATTAGCTAATTCAATAATATATTTATCGTCTAGAGGTAATGATGCACATTTTAGTTTAAAACTAATGTCTTTACACATATAACTTCTATCTGCACCCGTATCAAACATAATAGAAGCTAGTTGATTATTAACGGTAAACGTACCCGTGACAAGATTAGGATCCTCACGTGCTTTACTGGCACTAACATTAAATGCCCTCCCACGTGCGGGTTCTTTGTTCTTCTCCTTATCAGGGCATTGATTTATAAAGTGACCAGACTTCCCGCATCCATAACATTTCTTGACATCGGTCGATTTTGTGTTTACTTCAGAAATGGTGGCATAACAATCTTTCGCCACATGTCCTTTCTTGTTGCACTTATCACAGACCACTTGGAAATAGCCTGCATGATGTGTGTAACATCTTTTGCAGAACGGATGAGGTCCCTTATAGTTTGGACTTGCAGTTGCCCCATCTTATTTACCTTTAAAAGTTTCTTGTTTCTTCAGATGAGTACTTTTGCCCTTATAGTCTTCCCATTTCCTCTTTCCTTCAGTTGTCTTGACTTCGGTAATTGGTGCCTTAATCGAACTCTCTGTGATCTGGTCCATGAGTTGGTGTGCCATTGTCATGGCTTCCTGCATCGTATTTGGTTTGGACGATGTAACATTTCCTTTGATATTGATCGATAAACCGTCAATATACATTTCTATCTTTCGTTTCTCGTTTGGCACCAATTCGGGACACAACAAGGCTAGTTCCATGAAACGCTTTTCATAGTTATTGAGATTCGCGCCGATAACCTTCAGATTACGTAACTCAGATTCCATTTTTCTGATCTCGTTTCGAGGACAGTACTCCTCGATTAGCATCTTTTTCAGTTCTTCCCAAGAGATATCATATGCCGTATCTATTCCTTCTGCTTTAGCATAATTGTTCCACCAAGTAAGTGCACCGTCTTGCAACGTACACGAAGCATACTTTGACTTGTCTCCGTTCGCACAATTACTGATTTTGAAAATGGACTCCATCTTTTCAAACCATCGGGTTAGACCGACTGGTCCCTCGGTTCCACTAAACGTCTGTGGTTTGCATCCTTGAAAAGTTTTGTATGAGCATCCGTTTCGTGAGTTTGTGTTTACGGATGCTGCTTTGGCTGCTGCTTCGGCTGTTGCTTTTGCTGCCTCGGCTGCAGCAATTCTTTCATTCACACGTTTCTCGACTAGTTGCTCAAACTCAGCATCCGACATTTGAGACATGTTTCTTCAATAAACACAACAGATATAATTTAATCATATAGAATATTATAGGTAAAATGAGTTGTCAATAGTTAATCTAAGCATATTAATAATATGAACCGATTATTATAAAAGCCTTTTCTTCTTATTAGCATTTTATAATTATTTCTAGGGTATTACCTACCCGTTAAGTTCATACATAATAGCTAGTATAAGGAATTAACTACTAAAATCCTAATAATATTCCACTATGAAAAATTATAGCGAGTTACTACATTATTATATAATAATAATAATAAGAAGTAGTAATAATACAAATAATCATTCCATGCATTTATTATTAATAAACCAAAATAATACAATACCATACAATACTGATATTTTACATATGCTTATTTTACATAACAAGATAGAGTAGCACACATAAGCAATAAAATAGCGCATGGAAGATTTATAGTTGCGAGGTCGTTTATTCAGAACTATCAGAAACTTCTTCCCATTTGGTTCTCTCTGCCAATTGTTTGTGTGCACATGGTCCGACAGACATTCTGGCAGTATATTTTATTTTTAGTTGGGGTTTTGAGGTACCCGTTGCCTCAGTGGGTTTAATACAATAAGGGTGGTTACGGATCGAATGGTCCTGTTCCTTTTTAATAATTAAGGATATTTTATTATTGTGGTTGTTTTTATTATCTATAGCAAGTTGGAATTTCTCCTTAGTGATCTCTTTTATTTCATTAGCGAAATCCTCCTCCTTACTGATCTCGTCTGATGACGAACTGTCTGAGTCATGTGTAGGAGAATATGATGACGAACTGCAAGAATATGTACCGGTGGTCATGAACCGAAATCTGCCAGGCGTAATCGGCACAACCCGCCCGTCGGCGGTATATCTGGACCAATGTCCATATTTGTTTAGAAATGGACGATCCTCATTTACTCCAGGGATCATGGGTCCATGCCAACGATACTGTGGCTCCGGAAAACTAAAGCTGGGTGGAGCTGGAACCTCCTCTGGGTTTACCGGGAGTTGAGATTCCCCGGCTAACACAATTTCTTCTTTAATAGGTATTGGAACGCCCTTTTCAGTTGTGGATAGAATAGATTCAGTGTCCGATTCCGAGTCATACAAAATGATAGGATTAGAGGAAGTCATCTATCACATAATTGAAACAACAATTACGTTAGCATATAAATATATCACATATAATGTTTTTGACCAAATAATAAGCAAAAATCAGTAAAAACAGATATGGTCATAGTCCAGACTCACTAATGCATCCTAACAATTACCAGTTAAACACACTAATGTAATTTCTGGTTCCCTATGACCTCAAGCTCGGATACCAACTGTAACGACCCGTCAAAATCGCTATTGACGCGGCACGTTAATCATTGATTCCACAGTGAGGTTTTGACCTCTATATGATACGTTTTGATAAAATATTGCATTCATTAAAATAAGTGACTTTCTAAACATAGAAAGTTATAAACTTGTGGGCGAGTGCTTAGGTATAAGCAAAACCCCGAAATACATAAGTCTTTAATTTACAGGTTGACATCACAGTCCAATTATTTATTACACAACGCAGTTTTATTTTGAATGCAATAAACTTTGTACAAAGCATGAGAGACTCCATGCAGGCAACAAGCACATCACAGCGGAAGCATTCTAAGGACCTGAGAATAAAACATGCTAAAAAAGGTCAACACGAATGTTGGTGAGTTATAGGTTTAATTGCTCGAGTCATAAACATGTATAAAGATAGACCACAAGATTTCATCAAAAGTTTATCAATAGATTCTACATAACAGAGCTCCCTGGTAACTAAACTTAACGCTATAGTGATAATTACCCCATTCGTTTTAATACACGCAAACCAACGTGTCTTAAACTCAAATAACATACGTCCGTTAAAAGGCTAGCGCTCTAGCTCGGACGGGGATGTCAAGCCCTATGGATCCATATACAATTATTCGCGCCCACCAGTCCATATCCTATGTACTGGCAGCTACTAGTTACCAAAGCTAAGGGATTTCCGGTTTAACTCAGTGTAGAATTTAGTATGTACTTGTGTCTTATCGCGTTTAAAATAAATTGCATGTATTCTCAGCCCAAAAATATTTAAAGTATTTAAAAAGGGAGACTATAAACTCACAGTTCAATATTGAGACTCAATATTGTAGGCAAATTGCGTAGATGTAATGACGGTAGATGACTGTATGGTTGGCCTTGGATTCAAGAACAATACCCCAAACAATACCCAATATTTCCTTAGCTTAAAGCGGTTTGAAACCCGAATTAAAACACCCTCGAATATACTTTATTATTATTAACTTAAATTAAAATTATAATTATAATTATAAATTAAAATTTATATTACATAAGAAAATATGTTGTGAAGTATTTCGTCGAACAAACTGGCCTTTTTATAGTACTTTTCGATTTACTGTAGCTCATGCGATCGCATGAGTTTTCAGTGTTTTTGCCATGCAATCGCATGGCCGCCTTTCCCGTTTTGTTTGCTAGTTCGTCGACATCAAATAGTATTTACTGTAGCAAATAGTGTTTTACTGTAGCAAATACGGTTTCACTGTAGCAAATAGTGTTTTACTGTAGCAAATAGTGTTTTACTGTAGGAAAGTCGTTTTTACTTGTACATATATATATACATACATATAATTGTTCATGAATCGTCGAGAGTAGTCAAAGGTAATTGTATATATGAAACAGTTCTAAAATTTTTGAGACTCAATCTAACAGACTTTATTTAACGTGTCAAAATAATAAATCGTATAGAGAATTGGTTTAAATTAGTCGAAATTTTTCGGGTCATCACAGTACCTCCCCGTTAAAGAAAATTTCGTCCCGAAATTTTGAGTAGTACCTGTTTCATGAGCGATATCAGTGAACAAATGTGGATACTTTTGCTTCATTTGATCTTCACGTTCCCAAGTAAACTCGGGTCCTCGTCTTGCGTTCCAACGAACCCTAACTATCGGTATTTTGCTTTATTTTAATTGTTTGACCTCACGGTCCATGATTTCAACAGGTTCTTCGACAAAATGGAGTTTATCATTGATTCATATTTCGTCAAGAGGAATTACGACATCCTCTTCAGCTAAACATTTCTTCAAATTTGACACGTGAAAAGTGTCGTGAACACTACTAAGTTCTTGCGGTAGCTTTAATCGATAAGCAACTGCTCCAATTCTTTCGGTGATTTCAAAGGGTCCTACGTACCTAGGACTTAGCTTTCCTCGTTTACCGAATCGTACAACGCCTTTCCAGGGTGACACTTTCAACATGACTTTGTCGCCCACTTGAAATTCTAGCGGTTTTCTTCTTACATCAGCATAACTCTTTTGGCGACTCATGGCCGTTTTCAATCACTGTTGTATTTGAATGATCTTTTCGGTGGTTTCGTGAATAATTTCTGGTCCAGTAAGTTGTCTTTCTCCTACTTCACTCCAACATATAGGAGATCTGCACTTTCTACCGTAAAGTGCTTCAAATGGCGCTGCGTTGATGCTCGTATGATAGCTGTTATTGTATGAAAATTCTGCCAACGGTAAGTGTCGATCCCAACTGGTTCCAAAGTCAATCACGCATGCCCGTAACATGTCTTCCAATGTTTGTATTGATCTTTCACTTTGAACATCTGTCTGTGGGTGATAAGCGGTGCTCATATCTAATCGAGTTCCCAATGCTTTTTGTAATGACTGCCAGAAACATGATGTGAATCGGGTGTCGCGATCAGATATGATAGAGATGGGTACACCATGCCTGGAAACTACTTCCTTCAAATATAGGCGTGCTAATTTCTCCATACTGTCTGTCTCCTTTATTGGTAGAAAGTGAGCTGATTTAGTTAGACGATCAACTATCACCCAAATAGTATCATGACTACTTGCAGTCCTTGGCAATTTCGTAATGAAATCCATAGTTATTCTTTCCCATTTCCACTGCGGAATTTCTGGTTGTTGCAGTAATCCTGACGGCTTTTGGTGCTCAGCTTTGACCTTTACACACGTCAAACATTTGCTTACATAAGTAGCAATTTCTATCTTCATATTAGGCCACCAATAAAACTTCTTGAGATCGTGGTACATTTTCCCGTTTCCTGGGTGAATTGAGTACCTCGTTTTGTGTGCTTCATCTAGTACTAGTTGCCTTAGATTACCATGTTTTGGTACCCATATCCTATCAGCAAAATACAGGGTTCCATCGGCTTTTACTTCAAGCTGTTTTTCTAACCCTCTGCTCATTTCGCCTTTTTCATTTTCTTCTTTTAAAGCCTCTAACTGTGTTGCTTGAATTTGCTTTGTGAGATCAATACGAATTTTAATATTCAAAGCTCGGACCCTAAGAGGTTTTACTCTTTCTTTTCGACTTAGGGCATCAGCTACAACATTAGCCTTTCCGGGGTGGTAACGGATTTCACAATCGTAATTGTTTAACAACTCTACCCAGCGACGTTGCCTCATATTGAGTTGTTTTTGATCAAAAATATGCTGAAAACTCTTATGGTCGGTGTACACTGTACACTTGGTGCCATATAGATAGTGTCTCCATATTTTGAGTGCAAAAACTACTGCTCCAAGTTCCAAATCGTGCGTCGTATAGTTCTTTTCATGAATTTTTAGTTGTCGTGAGGCGTATGCGATGACTTTTGTGTGTTGCATTAATACACATCCTAAACCTTGGTGTGAAGCATCACAATAGATCACGAAATCATCATTTCCTTCCGGTAATGACAAAATGGGTGCAGACGTTAACTTCTTCTTTAATAACTGGAATGAGGATTCATGTTCTGTGGACCAATCATACTTCTTTCCCTTTTGAGTCAATGCAGTTAAGGGTTTGGCGATTCTAGAGAAATCTTGAATGAATCTTCGGTAGTAACCAGCAAGACCTAAGAATTGGCGGATTTGTGTTGGAGTCTTCGGTGTTTCCCATTTACTAATGGCTTCGATCTTGGCGGGGTCAACTTTAATTCCATGTTTACTGACAACATGGCCCAAAAATTGTACTTCTTGTAACCAGAAATCACACTTTGAAAATTTTGCGTACAATTCTTCTTTCTTGAGTATCTCTAGTACCAGTCTTAAGTGTTGCTCATGTTCTTCCTTGTTCTTCGAGTAAATCAATATGTCGTCGATAAAAACAATCACAAATTTGTCTAAATACGGTCTACAGATGCGATTCATTAGATCCATGAATACTGCTGGAGCATTAGTCAATCCAAAAGGCATGACTAAAAATTCATAGTGACCGTAACGGGTTCTGAATGCTGTTTTAGGAACATCTTCTTCCTTCACTCTCAGCTGATGATATCCGGAGCGTAGATCAATCTTAGAATAAACACTTGATCCTTGCAATTGATCAAACAAATCATCAATCCTCGGTAATGGGTACCGATTCTTGATCGTTAATTTGTTTAATTCTCGGTAATCTATGCACATTCTCATAGATCCATCCTTCTTCTTGACGAACAGAATAGGAGCACCCCAAGGTGAAAAACTAGGACGAATAAATCCACGGTCCGATAATTCTTGCAACTGGTCTTGTAATTCTTGCATTTCTGAAGGTGCAAGTCTATATGGAGATCGGGCTACAGGTGCAGCTCCTGGTATGAGATCAATCTGGAATTCTACACATCTGAGTGGAGGTAGCCCCGGTAATTCTTTTGGAAATACTCCGGGATATTCTCTTACAACCGGCATGTCATCAATGCTTCTTTCTTCAGTATCGATCTTCTTTACGTGTGCCAGAATAGCATAACAACCTTTTCTTATAAGTTTCTGGGCCTTCATACAGCTGATAAAGTTCAGTTTTGAGTTGTTCTTCTCCCCATAAATCATTAATGACGTTTCATCCTTACGAGGGATGCGGATTGCTTTCTCAGCGCAAACAACTTCCGCTCTTGTTTTGGACATCCAGTCCATGCCAACGATTACATCAAAACTTCCTAATTCTACGGGTATCAAATCAATTTTGAAGGTTTCACCAGCGAGATTCATTTCGCAACCATGGCAAATTTTATCGGCTTTTATCAGTTTACCATTAGCTAATTCAATAGTATATTTATCATCTAGAGGTAATGATGCACATTTTAGTTTAAAACTAAAGTCTTCACACATATAACTTCTATCTGCACCCGTATCAAACATAATAGAAGCTAGTTGATTATTAACGGTAAACGTACCCGTGACAAGATTAGGATCCTCACGTGCTTTACTGGCACTAACATTAAATGCCCTCCCACGTGCGGGTTCTTTGTTCTTCTCCTTATCAGGGCATTGATTTATAAAGTGACCAGACTTCCCGCATCCATAACATTTCTTGACATCGGTCGATTTTGTGTTTACTTCAGAAATGGTGGCATAACAATCTTTCGCCACATGTCCTTTCTTGTTGCACTTATCACAGACCACTTGGCAATAGCCTGCATGATGTGTGTAACATCTTTTGCAGAACGGATGAGGTCCCTTATAGTTTGGACTTGCAGTTGCCCCATCTTGTTTACCTTTAAAAGTTTCTTGTTTCTTCAGATGAGTACTTTTGCCCTTATAGTCTTCCCATTTCCTCTTTCCTTCAGTTGTCTTGACTTCGGTAATTGGTGCCTTAATCGAACTCTCTGTGATCTGGTCCATGAGTTGGTGTGCCATTGTCATGGCTTCCTGCATCGTATTTGGTTTGAACGATGTAACATTTCCTTTGATATTGATCGATAAACCGTCAATATACATTTCTATCTTTCGTTTCTCGTTTGGCACCAATTCGGGACACAACAAGGCTAGTTCCATGAAACGCTTTTCATAGTTATTGAGATTCGTGCCGATACGGTAGCACTGTAGCACTGTAGCAAAATACGGTTTCACTGTAGCAAATAGTGTTTTACTGTAGCAAATAGTGTTTTACTGTAGGAAAGTCGTTTTTACTTGTACATATATATATACATACATATAATTGTTCATGAATCGTCGAGAGTAGTCAAAGGTAATTGTATATATGAAACAGTTCTAAAATTTTTGAGACTCAATCTAACAGACTTTTTTTAACGTGTCAAAATAATAAATCGTATAGAGAATTGGTTTAAATTAGTCGAAATTTTTCGGGTCATCACAGATAATCTATCCAAAGTTTGTCAAATCTCAGGTTCGGGTGCAAATCTTCCAAGTGCATATCAGAAAATGTCATGACTGGATGAGGTATATCTTGTTTGTAGTAGTTATCCACCTCCTGTTGTTCCGCATTCTCAGCAGGAGCATTGCGAGCTTGGGATGAAGATTCACCCCTTTCAGTCTGCAAAACACATCAAACACAATTTTTGTGCATCCAAATATGCATTAGTGTCAGCAAAATCATCAATCAAAATAATTACAATGATATGATCAATTTATATCAAACTTAAGCTCATTTTCATATTTTCATCAAATCTACACTTTTTCAAATAAGCATATACGAAAATGTTCGCCAAGTTCATAAGCATTCAACTCAAATAACATGTCAAAATAATCATCACTAGCAATTAAACAAGTTTCAAATGGCATTATCTCTCAAAAATCAAGTTCATGAATTTTTAGACTTGAAAAAGTCCACTTTAATTCTCAAAATCATGTTTAGGCTCAAAGTTTGGATCATTTAACTACCTAAACATGTTACACTACTTAATTTAGCAACAATTCATGACGAAAATCGGCCATAACCTGTTTATATCAAAAAGCCTCAAATTTGCTCAAGAACACAAACCCTAGATTACTCAAAATTTGAAGTTTAAGGCTTCTAATCATGTTAAATAGCATCAATCTAGGTTATACAAGCATAATACATAAACAATTTAAGCATAATTACACTAAAAAGCATCAAAATCAAATTGGGTATAAAATTGCTCAAGAACACTAATTTTCGGATTAAATGGTGTTTAGGTGTAGAAATTTACCGTTTTTCTTGAGTAATTCCTTGATAGCATCCTTCTCAACATGATTTTAGTAAAAAATTTGATGATTAACGGTGAAAAATTGTGAATTTGGGAGGTCTTTTTCGGGTTATTTTCGCAGTATTTTCATTTTTGTGGTGTGCAACTGAGCTGTTCTTGCGTTTTATTTTTTTTCTGTAATTCGGTCCCTCCGCGAGTCGCGGTGTTTGACCCTTCAAACTCCGCGAGTCGCGGAGTTTGTATTTTTTTTTTTATATCTTATACTAATTAAAACAATTAAGTAATTAATTTTAAATTTTGTTTCCCTTGTTATTTAGGACGAGGTGGTTTCGGATCGATGTCCTAGTCCGTCCGTCGACAAAATTTTAAAATTTGTCTTTTTGTAGCGATTGTTTTAAAAGCTAAGATTTTTGGGTTTTTTTTTTTTAATGTTTTTGGCATACTTTAATTCAATAAGATTAAAAATAATGATAATAAAAGTTCTCGTCCCTCTCTCGGGTAAAGCAATTTCGGTTCAAAGACCTAGTCTTCAACTTACGACGAAGTTTAAAAATCATATTTTTAACTTAATGAGATAAAGTAAATTTTTGTTTTTAAATTCACACCAAACTTAAAATAAAAATACATAAAATTCAAAATTAATATTAAAAATTTACACCAAACTTAAAATTTAAAATGCATAAAAATAAAATTCATATTTTTAAAAATTAAAAATTCACACCAAACTTAATTTAAAAATTCATATTATAAATTCACACCAAACTTATATTAATTTTTCAAATATTTACAATTTTAAATATTTTGTTTTTACAAAGTTTACAATATTAATTTAAGATTTATATATTAATTTTAAAAACATGGTGAAAATAAAATTAAAAATCTTTTTGGCTTTTTATCCCACTTTAATCAATCAAATATTATCAAAAATATGCGCCCCTCTTTTCGGTAAAGTAATTTCGGTTCCAAGACCTAATTTAACTCATGACGAATTTTTGAAATATTTTGAGTTGATTGATTAAAGATATTTATACCTTAAGAATAAACGTTAAATTTCGCAGTGATGTAATAAATTTTTGAATGATATCAATAATTTCGGTCGCCAAACCTAATTTTATTCAATACCAATTTAATACTTTATAGCGAACAAATTAGCGTTTATTATCAAAAGTTTAAAAATAAAAATAAAAATAAAAACTGTACAGACTCCTGTGAGATAGTCTTCTTAGTTATACGATCTATCCCATTCATAAGATAGTCGGTTTAATTGGTTTTCCATGGCTACATAGGCGTAACCTCGAGCATTCAGTGTTTTTTCTTCTAAACATATGAACGGTCCGTCTCTGCATAAAGTAACAAATTCGGTATTTGAATAGGTTTGATTATTTGAACATTTACCTCCATGTGACCATTTTCCGCATTTGTGACATCTTTCTATGTGTCGTGCTCTTCTTTTCGCTGCGGATTTCGATTTTCCTTTACCAAATTGTAACTTATTATCTTCGCATCTGGATTCTTTTCTTACTCCGTCCAATCTTTCTCTGATTACTGATACTATTTCACTCGGAAGTGTATCATTATTACGTTTAGTGATCAAAGCGTGTAGCATTAGACCATGGTTTAGTTCACAGGAAGTCTTCATTTCCTAAAAAAAATAAAAATTCAGAATGGGGGGAGAAGACTAGTTCTTTAGGGTCTGCTAGGGAAAGACCATTCGGGTTCCATTTTCGAGAACTACACGGAAACAGACAATCTAACTCTAACAGAAATACATATTATCCTTAAAAGACTTGATTCTCCCCACACTTAGTTAGCTGTGGTGTCGAAATTGTGATTAACTTCGTTGTCGACTTCCATCGGACTATCTATGTAGTGTTTAACTCTGTGACCATTAACTTTAAATTCAATCCCATTTGAATTTATCAATTCTACTGTTCCGTATGGAAAAACTCTTTTGACTATGAATGGTCCAGACCATCTTGATTTCAATTTTTCAGGAAATAGCTTGAATCATGAATTGAAAAGAAGAACTCTGTCTCCTTCCTTAAATTCTTTTGAAGTTCTGATTCTTTTATCATGCCATTTCTTCGTTCTTTCTTTATAGATTAACGAATTTTCGTATGCTTCATGTCTTAACTCTTCTAATTCGTTTAGTTGACTTAATCGTAGATGTCCAGCTTCATGTAAATCAAGATTACATGTCTTCAAAGCCCAAAATGCTTTGTGTTCAATTTCTACTGGAAGATGACATGCTTTTCCATAAACAAGTCTAAAAGGTGTGGTTCCAATTGGAGTTTTGTAGGCTGTTCTAAAAGCCCAGAGTGCATCCTCCAATTTAATGGACCATTCCTTCGGATTTGATCCTACGGTTTTCTCTAGAATACGTTTTAAAGCTCGGTTGGTATTTTCAACTTGTCCACTTGTTTGTGGATGATAAGCAGTGGAGATTTTATGAGTTACTCCATATCTTTTAAGAACTTTCTCAAGTTGATTATTACAGAAATGAGTACCCCGATCACTTATTAAAGCTTTCGGTGTTCCAAATCTTGCAAAAAGACGTTTTAAAAAGTTGACTACAACTCGTGCATCGTTAGTTGGGAGAGCTTGTGCTTCCGCCCATTTAGATACATAATCAATGGCTACGAGTATATATAGATTATTATGAGATTTTGGAAATGGACCCATAAAGTCAATACCCCAAATGTCAAATACTTCACATACTTGGATGACATTTTGTGACATTTCATCACGTTGACTTATTTTTCCGGCCCTTTGACAAGCATCACAGGATTTGCAAAGAAGGTGTGCGTCTTTGTAAATTGTAGGCCAATAGAATCCAGCTTCGTAAACTTTTCTTGCTGTTAGTTGAGGCCCATAATGCCCTCCTGTTGGTCCTGTGTGACAATGGTTTAAAATTTTACTAGCTTCATCTCCAAATACACATCGGCGTATTATTCCATCGGGACAACTTTTAAACAGATGTGGATCTTCCCAAAAATAGTGTTTTATATCACTGAAGAATTTCTTTCATTTTTGGTACGATAATCCTTTTTCAAGGAATCCACAAACTAAGTAGTTTGCATAGTCTGCAAACCATGGAATTTCTTTATAATATATCTTCAATAGATATTCATCAGGAAAGTTATCTTGTATGGCCGATTCATTTAGAACTTCTAATTCGGGATTTTCAAGACGAGAAAGATGATCAGCGGCGAGATTTTCTGCTCCTCTTTTATCTCGGATTTCAATATCGAACTCTTGTAAGAGTAAGATCCAACGGATTAATCTTGGTTTAGCATCTTGTTTTGAAAATAGGTATCTAAGAGCAGAATGGTCGGTATAGACCACCGTTTTTGCTAGAACGAGATATGATCGAAATTTGTCAAAAGCAAAGACAATAGCAAGGAGTTCTTTTTCAGTAGTTGTATAGTTCGTTTGTGCTCCTTGTAACGTCTTACTAGCATAATATATAGGTTGAAATCGTTTTTCAATCCTTTGTCCTAAAACGGCTCCCATTGCAAAATCACTTGCATCGCACATTAGTTCAAATGGTAGATTCCAATTTGGTGTTATCATGATCGGCGCATTAGTGAGTTTCTCTTTAAGAATATTAAAAGATTTGATACACTCATCTGAAAAGATGAATGGAGCATCCTTTTCTAGGAGTTTATTCATAGGAGTGGCAATTTTAGAAAAATCTTTTATGAAACGTCGGTAAAAACCAGCATGCCCTAGAAAACTCCTAACTCCTCTAACATTGGTGGGATGTGGAAGTTTAGCAATTACATCTACTTTAGCTCTATCCACTTCAATTCCTTCTTTTGAAATTTTATGTCCAAGAACGATGCCTTCTTTAACCATGAAATGGCATTTCTCCCAATTAAGTACTAGATTTGATTGTTCGCATCTAATAAGCATTCGTTCCAGATTAACTAGACATGATTCAAATGTATCACCGAAGACTGAAAAGTCATCCATGAAAACTTCCATGCATTCTTCTATCATGTCGTGAAAAATCGCCGTCATACACCTTTGAAAGGTTGCAGGGGCGTTGCAAAGTCCAAATGGCATGCGTTTGTAAGCAAAAGTACCATAAGGGCACGTGAATGTGGTTTTCTCTTGGTCCTCGGGTGCTATTGGAATTTGAAAATATCCGGAAAATCCATCTAGAAAACAATAGTAACTATTTCCGGCTAATCTTTCCAACATTTGATCAATGAAAGGTAAGGGAAAGTGATCTTTTCTGGTGGCGTCAGTTAATTTTCTATAATCAATACATACACGCCATCCTGTTACAGTCCTAGTAGGAATAAGCTCATTTTTTCATTTGTAATGACAGTCATGCCACCCTTCTTAGGCACGCATTGAACTGGGCTTACCCATGGACTATCAGAGATTGGATAAATTAGACCTGCGTCTAGCAGTTTAATAATTTCTTTTTTAACTACATCTTGCATATTAGGATTTAGTCTTCGTTGGCGTTGCACATACGTTTTATGACCTTCTTCCATAAGGATTTTATGTGTGCAATACGAAGGACTTATTCCTTTAATATCATGAATCTTCCATGCAATTGCTGGTTTATGAGCTTTCAACACAGAAATGAGTTGTGATTTCTCATTTTCAGTAAGAGAAGACGATATTATTACAGGTAATTCAGATTCACCATGTAAATAAGCGTATTCCAAATGGTTTGGAAGTGGCTTTAACTCTAATTTCGGTAGTTCTACTATCGATGATTTATATCGATATCTGTCTTCTTCTTTTAGCATTTGAATTTCTTCTGTTGTTGGTTCATATCCATTAGCTATAAGTGTAGCTAACATTTCAGCTTCATCAATTGGTTCATTACCTTCTCCTAAAGAACATTCTCCTGTTCCTTGTAATTCTGGAAATTCTTCTAATAAATTCTGCATGTGCATCTATAGTTTGAATATAATAACATGTATCAACTGAAAAGGTAACACTCTCATCCTCTATACTTAGGGTCAATTTCTTACCGAACACGTCAATCATTGCTTTAGCCGTATTTAAGAATGGTCTTCCTAATATGAGAGGAACTTGAGAATCTTCTTCCATGTCCAGAACAACAAAATCTACTGGAAATACTAAAGTACCAACTTTAACTAGCATGTTCTCCATTATCCCTCTAGGATATTTTATTGATCTATCGGCTAGTTGTATGCTTATTCTTGTTGGTTTCAATTCTCCAAGGTCTAGTTTAGCGTATAGTGAATATGGCATTAGATTTATACTAGCACCTAAGTCTGCCAATGCTTCTATTGAACTAAGACTACCCAGAAAACATGGAATTGTGAAACTTCCTGGATCAGATAATTTTTCTGGTATCTTATTCAACAGCACTGCTGAACAATTAGCATTCATGGTAACAGCCGAGAGTTCTTCCATTTTATTTCTATTTGAGATTAGATCTTTCAAGAATTTAGCATATCTAGGCATTCCTGAAATCACATCAATGAAAGGAAGATTTACATTTATCTGTTTAAACATATCCAAGAATCTGGATTGCTCGGCTTCAAGTTTCTCTTTCTTCATTTTACTCGGGTAAGGAAGTGGTGGTTGGTATGTTTTAACATAAGGTTTAGTCTTAACTGTGTTATCTTCATTAACCTTTTCAACTACCGGTTCTTTTTCTTTATCTTGATCAGGTTGTGGTTCTTGTGGAGTAGGAATAGCTTCATCAGAAGTTACAGGTATTTCAGGTGGTTTAAGTGTTGTACCACTTCTTGTGGTAATGGCTTTAGCTGTTTCATTCTGGGGGTTAGTATTTGTATCACTAGGTAGACTTCCCGGTTTTCTTTCACCTATTAACCTTGCTAGGTTACTTACTTCTTGTTCCAGATTTTGAATAGAAGCTTGTTGATTTCTAAATGCTTGAGCATTTTGTTCATTAGTTTGTTTCTGAGATGTGAAAAACTGCGTTTGAGTTTCAACTAGCTTCGTCATCATATCTTCTAAATTCGGCTTTTTATCATCGGTTTGTTGTGGTGGTTTGTTTTGAAAATTAGGTCTTTGCTGGTTGTAAGTATTATTGGATACTTGTTGATTGCTAGGACCTTGTTGGTTGTTGTATGGAATATTTCGGTTATAATTCTGGTTTTGATTGTAAATAGGTCTTGGCGGTTGAAAATTATTCTGATAATTATTTCCAGGCCTTTGGTTTATGTATGAAATGTTCTCTCTTTGTTCCATTGTTAGTTCAATACTGAGACAATCTTTTGTCAAATGTGGTCCTCCACACTGCTCACAACTAATTCGTATTGAGTGAATATCCTTAGTCATCTTTTCCATTCGTCTCTCGACAGCATCTATCTTTGCGGAAATGGAATCTAAGTCATGGCTAGAATCGGCTCTAGCTGCTTTAGATGATCTAACGATATCTTTTTCTTGGTGCCACTCATGTGAGTGGGAAGCAGTGTTATCAATAATTTTGTAAGCATCAGTTTCAGTTTTCTTCATAATAGAATCACCAGCTGCTATATCTATGTCTTTCCTTGTAGTGATGTCGCATCCTTGGTAGAATATTTTTACTATTTGACAGGTGTCTAAACCATGTTGCGGACATCCTCTTAATAACTTTCCAAATCTTGTCCACGCCTCATATAGAGTTTCATTCAGCTTCTGTGTGAATGTAACAATTTCTCCTTGAAGTCTTACGGCTTTAGATGCAGGAAAGAATTGTTTAAGAAATTTTTCAACTAAAACGTCCCATGTATCAATCGCCCCTTCAGGTAACGATTCCAACCAATCTTTGGCTTCTCCCTTTAAAGTCCAGGAAAATAACATGAGATATATCTGTTCATCCTCTACTTCTCGGATTTTAAATAGTGTGCAGATCCTATTAAAGGTACGTAAATGTTCATTTGGATCTTCCTTCGGCGCACCACTAAATTGGCATTGATTAGTCACCATGTGTAGAATTTGTCCTTTGATTTCATAATCTGGCGCATTAATGTCTGGATGAGTAATTGCGTGACCTTGGCCAGTGCGTTTAGCTCTCATTCGGTCTTTCATACTTAAAGGTTCTGTTACTTCCATAATTGAATTTGTTGAATCGGAATCACTAGAGGATTCTGATTTAATGGTTCGTTCCTCAACAATCTCTGTTTGAATGATTGGTGGTTCTGGAGGAAAATTTAGTGGTTCAGGATCTATGAATCGTCCCTGAATATTCTCCGGATTCTCAATTGTGAGATCGGGTTCAAAAAATGGATTATCGGCGGCGACAATATTAGTTAGATGTCTTGATCTAGTTACAGGTGGTGAACGTACAAAAGGGGATGAACGTCTTGCTCGGTGCATTCACTGAATATCCTATTAGTTTTTAAAAGGAAAGAAAAATTATAATAAGTTATCCAATCAATAGACTTTTCTGATTTTGCCCACGTTTTGAATAGTCAAAAGATACAGCAGAGGGGCAGGATTTGTTTGGTCTCAATATAATTGAGGACTGTTTGGCTCCAATAACCCGGTCCACGTACAAATCCAACTATTACTACGAACCAGAAAATTTTGATGTCTATCAATTTAACCACTTAAAATAAATTTTCGTTATTTTAAGAAATTTAGATAAGAAGTAGAATAAAAATCTATGTCCTAAAAACTAGAATAGCGAGAAATAAGAAAGAAAAAGAGCGTGTCGGAAAAAGATCGAAAAATAAAAATAAGAAAGAAAAAGAGTGACTTATAGAACTTAAAAACACTAGACTAACCCAGCCTTATTACTACCACTAACTTAAAATTATAATCGCAAATTGAGATTACTAATTGGAATGATAATTGATACATAGGTAAAAGTCTTCTAAAAATATTAAAGCTTACAGGAAAAACTAAATCCCAAATGGAAATAACTTAAAAAGAAACTAAAACTTAAAAAGGCGTCGCAAAATTCTAAAGTATCTAAATCTTAGTCTAAAGAAAAAGCACTTAAGGAATTCTACGGCAAAGCCTAAAAATCTAGAAGTAAAAATAACTATGGCAAAAACTAAGTTTAAAACTAAATATGAGCTAAAAATACAAATATTACGCTAAAACGATTAAAATGGAAAAAAATATAAAAATATACAAAAAGTTGTAAAAATTACAATTTTTATAAAAATATTATTTTTATATTATTTATTTTATAAAACTATTAATTTTACAATTTAATTAACTAAATAAACTAAATATACAAAATAATAATAAAAACTAAAAACTAATTAAAACTATAAACCTAATTAGGGTTTTAATTAAAAAATAATAATAATAATTACTCCGTAATAAATGCTGATTAGGGTTCTGTCAGGCGCGTCAGAGAGAACTCCGCGAGTTGCGGTATTCCAAGTAGCAAGCTCCGCGAGTCGCGGGGTTCCAAATTTCAACTCAGGTACAGTTTAAAATTCGACGCGTTTTTCTTTTTTATTTTTTTATTTTATATTTTCTGTTTTATATTTTCTGTTTAAATCAAAATATTTATATAATAAAAACTTATATTTAAAAACTAAAATAATAATAGAACTACTTTATAATTTTATAAATAAAAATCTTAAAACTAGATTTATATATATATATATATATATATTTGGTTTTTTTTTATGTTTTAAATAAAAACAAAATACTTAAATAAAACTTATATAAAAATAAAGAAACTTTATAAAACTTAAATATTTAACAAAATCTTAAAAATATATAAATTTTTTTTTGTTTTTTTCTTTTTATATTTTCGAATAATTAAAAACGTATTTTTACAAAAGTGAATTTTAATAAAATTAAACTAAAAAATAAAAATCTTTTTTTTGTAGCGTTGCGCTTCCGGCTTTTAAGCTAGATTGTTTCCCCGGCAGCGGCGCCAAAAATAACTTGATGTTTAAAGCTAAGGGGTATAAAATACTATTAATTTTAGCAGGAAATACTATTAAATACGATACAATTTTACACAAGATATTTATTTATTTAGAGAATGGATATACTTAAACCTTGCTACAACACTTATAGGCAGTGTACCTAATCGTACAGTAGTGTAGTTTTTAGTAAGTGCGGTTCGTTCCACAGGGAAAATCTTTAAACAAAGCTTAACGCTATATTAGTTTACTTTTATAAAAATACAAATATATATATAAGTAATATTATTATTATAAAGGGGGTTTTTACCGTTTAATGACCGGTTTGTCGATTTTAAAACTTTAGTCGCAGTTAAAACCAAATGTAAAATAATAAATACAAGACTTAATTTAAAGCGTAAAGTAAATAACGATAATGAAATTGCGAATAATAAAAGTGCGATAAAATAAACTTGCGATAATTAAAAAGTACGATAATTAAAAGTGCAATTAAATACAATAACAATAAAAATGCGATAATTAGAAGTGCAATTAAATATAAAATAAAGGAAATTAAATATGAAATAAAAGAATTATGCTTATTTAAATTTCCGTAACCATGATGTTTGACGTGTTGATTTTAATTTTATGCCCATGGGTTAATTGTCCTTTGTCCTGGATTATTTAATATGTCCGTCTGGTTTTTGTCCATAACAGTCCATCAGTCATAAATATAAAGTGCGAGTGTCCTCGTCAAATTATCCTTATACCCGAAGTTAAATATTCCAACTAATTGGGGACTTAAACTGTAACAAGATTTTAATACTTTGTTTAATAATTACACCAGGATGTCGACTGAGTGTAACCCAAGGTTTTAATATTTTGTTATCAATTATACCAAGTGTCCTTGTACATAATTTCACCCCTGTTTTAATTATTCTAGTGGCTATTAATCCATTCCCGTGTCCGGTTAAATGAACGATTATTCGTACATATAAATACCCCGCCCATCGTGTCCGATCGAGTGTATATGGTAATTTATAGGGACGCTCAATTGTAAATCTTTATATTAACATTAACAAACTATCATTTAGTTAAACAAATATAAAGCCCATTAATAGCCCATAGTCTAATTTCCACAAGTGTCGTTCTTTTGTCCAAACCCCAATTATGGTACAAAGCCCAATTACCCAATTTTAGTAATTAGCCCAACATCATGATTACTTCGGATTAAATAAGTATAATAATAACTTAGCTACGAGACATTAAATTAAAAAGGTTGAACATAACTTACAATGATTAAAAATTGCGTAGCGTTACACTGACAGAATTTTGACTTACACCCTTACAACATTCGCTAACATACCCTTATTATTAGGATTAAAATTAAAATTAAAATATAAATTATAAATATAACTATTACGTATATAGATAGAGAGATATTGAATTTTGATTATGAAAATGATCAGAATTCGGTTGGCTTTATAGGGAATTGAGTTCAGGGGTACTCCGCGACTCGCGGCAACTTTTGCCTTCAAACTCCGCGAGTCTCGGAGTTTGAAAATACAGCTCACCCTCCTTTGGCTTCTTTCTTACCGACAATTTATAAATATATTATAATATATATATTAATTTTAAGAATTAATTATATATTATATTATATTTATGTGCATAGTTGACTCGTAATTTTTAGTCCATTGCGTCGAGCGTTGAGAGTTGACTCATGTCCCGGTTCCGGATTTTCGAACGTCCTTGCGTACAATTTAATATCTTGTACTTTGCGTTTTGAATCTTGTACTCTTGTAATTTCGAGACGTTTCTTATCAATAATTGGAACCTCTTTGATTGTATTTTGTACTTTTGAGCTTTTTGGTCGTTTGCGTCTTCAATTCGTCGAATCTGTCTTTTGTCTTCACCTTTTATTATTTAAACGAATATCACTTTTAAATAGAACAATTGCAACTAAAAGCTTGTCTTTCTTGAGGAATAATGCTATGAAATATATGTTCGTTTTTAGCATTATCAGTGTGTCTTACCGAGTTTGTTAGGATGCATTAGTGAGTCTGGACTTCGATCGTGTTTTCTTTAAAAATGATTGCTTAACTTTTTTTTTTGTTAGAAACTATATGTTATTAACATGTAAAAATTATGTGATATATTAATCTCTTAATGTATTTGATATTGTGTGATAGATGTCTACCTCTAGTACAAATCCCATCGACTCACCTAATAATAATGAAGAGTCGAATATATTTTGGGAAGATTCACAAATTCCCGAGGAAGAACCGAAAGAGGAGGAACCGGAAGAGGAGGAACCGGAAGAAGATGAACCGGAAGAAGAAGAGGTTTCGGAGGATGAAATATTAATACTTACAGTAAAACGATTAAATAAAAGAAAATCCTCAACCAATGGACCAAAGTTAAAAATGGTCAATGGTGTTTCCTCCAAGGAAGCAAAATATTGGGAAAATTACCAATTTACTGATGAATCGGATCCCGACGAGGATTTCGATGATGTTATAGTAATTACCCCAACTCAAATTAATAAGGCAAAAGAGAATAATAAGGGAAAGGGCATCAAAATAGTGAAACCTAATTCCGACCCCGATGAACTTTATATGTATCGTAAACACCAGTATTTCATAGATTTTAACAATAATCCGGGAACCTCTAGGCCACCAGGTTTTTCTAAACCATTTGTGAAAATGACGGCTCGTATTAGAGGATCACCATGTATCCCTAGGAAATTAGCCAAACGAACTAAGTCCGAAGAAGAAGAAACGAGTGAGTCGGAATAAAGAGTTATAATCATGCTGTGTAATATATGTATTGTTTGTGCTTGTACTTTTAAGATATATGTAAAAATTGCCTGTATTATTTGTTAATTATATTTTACGAATCTAATCCTTGTTTATTTTATAGTATAAAAACAAAAATGGACGTTAAGGATAGACAACCAAAAATTTTAGAAGACCTACCAGGGGATATATTGATGAAATCTTGTCTAGAGTCGGGCAAAATTCATCAGCATAATTATTTACGGCAAAATTAGTTTGTCGAACGTTTGAAAGACATTCCAGGCATGTCTTAGTTTATAAAAGGCTTTCCTTTAAAAGATGGGGCATATCACATTGGGGAGACTTTAAGTTACGCCAAGTTTTCTTTAAGGAATATAGTGCGGGAAACCTAGATGCAATTTTACGCTACAGGTTACGAACCTATTTTGACTCAACATATCCCAACATAGGACTCCGTTCTTTAGAAAGAGCTTCTAACATGCAACATAAAGAAGCATGTTATGCTTACGGGTTAATAATGTTCGCTTCTCATCAAATTGAGAAAAAGAACATTGTGTTGCAACTTTTAAATAAAACCTTCCCACAAGTGACGGACTCGGTAGTTGAGGTGAGAAACAAGGTTTTTAGATTGTTACGGGGCTGTTGGGCATTACGTAACCCTCGTCCTTTTAACGACATTACAACATGCTGCCTAGTCAACGGTCACAATGATTATTTTCAACAAGATCAAGGATGGGAAATAATACTAGTAAAACCCGAATGCATGACTTGTTTCTGGACTTATGAATTACGTTTCTTTATTTCTTTTGCTGAACGACTTGCGTATTAACTAGAATTGCCTTTATAGCTGCCGAGTAGCAAAGTTATTATGTGTTATATTTCATCCTATATAATAGTGGTATTTTAAGTTTGTAAAATATTGTATAAAAGTTTGAACGCGAAATATTATTGTAATAAGTTTTTCATATAGAAGCGTAGTAGTTGAATTATATAGTAGCTACTAAGTATGAACTTAACGGGTAGGTACTACCCGAATTAAAACTATAAAATGCTAATATAAAGAAAAAGCTTTTATAAATAAGTTCATATTATGCTACAAAATACTATTGACTACTCTTAAATTCTATATGATTAACTCAATTCTTTTGGCTATTTTTGAAGGAAATGACACCGACGACTCGTTAGAACTTGAACATGAGTGAGGAAGACTTCCGTGTTTTCCTTGCTGCAAACATAGCCGCAGTACAAGCCGCAATACAAAATAACAACAATAACTCTGGTTCTAGCAGTGGAACTAATTCCACAAGAAATCGTGTAGGATGTTCCTACAAAGAATTCACTGCCTGCAAACCTTTGGAATTTAATGGAACCGAGGGTCCAATCGGATTGAAACGGTGGACCGAGAAAGTTGAATCGGTGTTTGCCATAAGTAAATGTACTGAAGAAGACAAAGTAAAGTACGCTACGCACACCTGCACAGGTACTGCGTTAACATGGTGGAATACCTATCTCGAGCACGTAGGACAAGATGCTGCTTACGCACTACCGTGTCAGCATTCAAGCAATTGATGAATGAGCAGTATCGTCCCAGAAACGAGGTAAATAAGCTCAAGGTAAAGCTTAGAGGATTACGAACGCAAGGTTTCGATATCACCACGTACGAACGACAATTCACAAAGTTGTGCCTATTGTGTCCCAGAACATTCGAAGACGAAGAAGATAAGATCGACGCATTTGTAAAAGGGTTACCGGAAAGGATTCAAGAAGATGTGAGTTCACACGAGCCCGCCTCCATACAAAAGGCAAGTCGAATGGCTCACAAACTAGTGAATCAGATCGAAGGAAGGATTAAAGAGCAGGCGGCCGAAGAGGCTAACATGAAACAAGTCAAGAGAAAGTGGGAAGAAACCAGTGACAAGAGTCACCAGTACAACAACAACAATCACAACCACAATCGCAATAACTATCCCAACAACTGCAACATCAATCGCAACAACAACTTCAACAAACGTCCCAACAACAACTACAACAAACGTCCCAACAACAATAACAACAACAACAACAACAACAATCCCAACAATAATCTCAATAACAGCAATGGAAACAAAAACTAAAAACAGCCATGCCAAAGGTGTGAAGAGCATCACCAGGGGTTCTGCTCGACATTTTGCAACAGGTGTAAAAGAAATTGTCATAGCACAACGAAGTGCGAGATCTACAGACCAATGCATAACTGAACTAAAAGAACAAATAATGTATTATTCTACAACCATTGAACTGTACTAGCTTCGTCGGAACAAATAACACCGCCATAGTTTGTTTTGGATGTGGAAGACCGGGCCACTTTAGTAGAAATTTCCCGAATCAGGGGAATACTAATGGGAAGGGCCGCGGAAGAGTTTTCAATATTAATACGGCAGAAGCACAGGAAGACCCGGAGCTTGTTACGGGTACGTTTCTTATTAACAATAAATCTGCTTATGTTTTATTTGATTCGGGTGCGGATAGAAGCTATATGAGTAGAGATTTTTGTGCTAAACTAAGTTGCCCAACGACGCCCTTGGATAATAAATTTTTACTCGAATTAGCAAATGGTAAATTAATTACAGCAGATAATATATGTCGGAATCGAGAAATTAAACTGGTTAGTGAAACATTTAAGATTAACTTGATACCAGTAGAGTTAGGGAGTTTTGATGTTATAATCGATATGGACTGGTTGAAAGAAGTGAAAGCAGAGATCGTTTGTTACAAAAATGCAATTCGCATTATACGAGAAAACGGAAAACCCTTAATGGTGTACGAAGAAAAGAGCAATGCGAAGTTAAATCTTATTAGTAACCTGAAGGCACAAAAACTAATAAGAAAAGGTTGCTATGCTGTGCTAGCACACATCGAGAAAGTCAATTCCGAAGAAAAGAACATCAATGATGTTTCCGTCACAAAAGAATTTCCCGATGTATTTCTGAAAGAATTACCGGGACTACCTCCACACCGATCCGTTGAATTTCAAATAGACCTTGTACCGGGAGCTGCACCAATAGCTTGTTCTCCATACAGACTCACACCCAGCAAAATGAAGGAACTTCAGAGCCAATTACAAGAACTTTTAGAGCGTGGTTTCATTCGACCAAGCACATCACCGTGGGAAGCTCCTGTTTTGTTTGTCAAAATGAAAGATGGTACATTTAGATTATGTATCGACTATAGAGAGTTGAACAAACTTACCATCAAGAACCGTTATCCACTACCGAGAATCGATGATTTATTTGATCAGTTGCAAGGTTCGTCAGTGTACTCGAAGATTGATTTACGTTCTGGATATCATCAAATGCGGGTGAAGGAGGATGATATTCCAAAAACTGCTTTTAGGACGCGTTACGGTCATTACGAGTTTATGGTTATGCCGTTTGGTTTGACTAACGCACCAGCTGTGTTCATGGACCTTATGAACCGAGTGTGTGGACCATACATTGACAAGTTTGTCATTGTTTTCATCGATGGCATACTTATTTACTCAAAGAATGATCAAGAACACGAAGAACATTTGAGAAAAGTATTAGATTTATTGAGGAAAGAAAAACTGTACGCTAAGTTTTCAAAGTGTGCATTTTGCTTGGAAGAAGTTCAATTCCTCGGACACATAGTGAACAAAAAAGGTATTCAGGTGGATCCAGCAAAGATTGAAACCGTTGAAAAGTGGGAAACCCCGAAAACTCCGAAGCATATACGCCAATTTTTGGGACTGGCTGGTTACTACAGAAGGTTCATCCAAGATTTTTCCAAAATAGCAAAACCTTTGACTGCATTAATGCATAAAGGGAAGAAATTTGAATGGAAGGATGAGCAGGAGAAAGCGTTTCAATTGATTGAAGAAAAAGTTAACTACGGCACCTATATTGTCATTGCCTGAAGGGAATGATGATTTTGTGATATATTGTGACGCCTCAAAGCAAGGTCTCGGCTGTGTATTAATGCAACGAACGAAGGTAATTGCTTATGCGTCCAGACAATTGAAGATTCACGAGTAAAATTATACGACTCACGATTTGGAATTGGGCGCTGTTGTTTTTGCATTAAAGACTTGGAGGCACTACTTATATGGGGTCAAAAGTATTATATATACCGACCACAAAGGTCTCCAACATATATTTAATCAGAAACAACTGAATGATTACGACTTTGAGATTCGTTACCACCCGGGGAAGGCAAATGTGGTGGCCGACGCCTTGAGCAGAAAGGATAGAGAAACTATACGAGTAAAAGCTGTGAATATAATTATTCATACTAACTTTACTACTCAAATAAAGGAGGCGCAACAGGGAGTTTTAAAAGAGGGAAATTTGAAGAATGAAATACCCAAAGGATCGGAGAAACATCTTAATATTCGGGAAGACGGAACCCGGTATAGGGCTGAAAGAATTTGGGTACCAAAGTTTGGAGATGTGAGAGAAATGGTACTTAAGGAAGCACATAAAACCAGATACTCAATATATCCCGAAGCGGGAAAGATGTACAAAGATCTCAAGAAGCACTTTTGGTGGCTGGGTATGAAAGCCGATATTGCTAGATATGTGGGAGAATGTTTAACGTGTTCTAAGGTCAAAGCGGAACATCAAAAACCATCAGGTCTACTTCAACAACCTGAAATCCCGGAATAGAAATGGGAAAACATTACCATGGATTTTATTACTAAATTGCCAATGACTGTAAGTGGTTATGATACTATTTGGGTAATAGTCGATCGTCTTACCAAGTCAGCACACTTTCTGCCAATGAGAGAAGATGATAAACTAGAGAAGTTGGCGAGATTATACTTGAAGGAAGTTGTCTCTAGAAATGGTATACCAATCTCTATTATCTCTGATAGAGATGGCAGATTTGTTTCAAGGTTTTGACAGACATTAAAACAAGCATTGGGAACTCGTCTAGACATGAGTACTGCCTATCATCCACAAACCGATGGGCAGAGCAAAAGGACGATACAGACTCTTGAAGACATGCTACGAGTATGTGTTATTAGTTTTGGAAACGGTTGAGATCGACATCTACCATTAGCAGAATTTTCCTACAACAACAGTTACCACTCGAGTATCGAAATGGCACCGCTCGAAGCACTTTATGGTAGAAAGTGCAGATCTCCAATTTGTTGGAATGAACTGGGGGATAGACAGATTACAGGTTCGGAGAGAATCCAAGAAACTACAGAGAAAATCATCCAAATTCAATAACGGTTGAAAACCGCTCAGAGTCGACAAAAGAGCTACGCGTACCTTAAAAGGAAAGATATAGAATTTGAAATTGGAGAGATGGTCATGCTTAAGGTTTCACCTTGAAAAGGCATTGTTCGATTTGGTAAACGGGGGAAATTAAATCCAAGATACATTGGACCATTCAAGATTTTAGATCGTGTCAGACCAGTAGCCTACCGACTTGAATTACCTGAACAACTCGCCAATGTACATAATACCTTTCACGTATCGAATCTGAAGAAGTGCTTAGCTAAAGAAGATCTCACTATTCCTTTAGACGAAATTAAAATCAATGAAAAACTACAATTCATTGAAGAACCCGTCGAGATAATGGATCGTGAGGTTAAAAGGCTCAAGCAAAACAAGATACCAATCGTCAAGGTTCGATGGAATGCTCGTAGGGGACCCGAGTTCACCTGGGAGCGTGAAGATCAAATGAAGCTGAAATACCCGTACCTATTTCCAGAAGATTCGTCAACACCTTCAACAGCTTAAAATTTCGGGACGAAATTTATTTAACGGGTAGGTACTGTAGTGACCCGAACTTTTCCATGTTTATATATATATATATATATATATATATATATATATATATATATATATATATATATATATATATATATATATATATATATATATATATATATATATATATATATATATATATATATATATATATATATATATATATATATAATGAAATTGGTATATTTACATGATTAAATATTTTCAACATGTTAAGCAATCAAACTTGTTAAGACTTGATTATTTGAAATGAGTTTATGTAGACAATTGACCACCCAAGTTGACCGGTGATTCACGAACGTTAAAACTTGTAAAAACTATATGTTGATATATATATATATATATATATATATATATATATATATATATATATATATATATATATATATATATATATAGTTAACATGATTTTATGATAGGTAAGTATCTCACTAGGTATATTACCAATGAGTTATATACATAAAGTGAGACTATTGAATTAAGAAACTCGAAACGATATATATAACGATTATCGTTATGACAACGTCTTACCAAGTACATATGTATCATATTAAGATATTGTTACACTATATTTAACATGATAAAATGATAATTATTTTATATCATTAAGTATGTTAACAATGAACTACATATGTAAAACAAGACTACTAACTTAAGGATTTCAAAGCGAGTTATATATATATAACGATTATCGTTGTAACGACATTTTAATATATATATCGTATTAAGATATATTTATACACCATGTTATCATGATAATATGATAAATTAACATCTCACTAAATATAATAAACAATGAGTTAACTACATTAAATAAGATCGTTATCTTAAAGGTTTCAAAAACAACACTTACATGTAACGACTAACGATGACTTAACGACTCAGTTAAAATGTATATACATGTAGTGTATTAAGATGTATTAATACACTTTTGGAAGACTTCAAGACACATATCAAAACACTCATACTTATCAAAGTTGGTCACAATTACACTCTCATTCGTTTTCATCAACAATTCTACTCGTATGCACCCGTATTCGTACTCGTACAATACACAGCTTCTAGATGTATTTACTATTAGTATATACACTCCAATGATCAGTTCTTAGTAGCCTTTGTGAGTCACCAACACATGTGGGAACCATCATTTGGCAACTACCATGACTTATGAGCAAGGAAACAAAACAAGAACTCCTTTTAACCCCACTCACCCTTCACCACTCACCACCCACTCCATTTCACTTTCAATTCTCTTTCTAATTCTCTTTCAACACCTACACACACTGAACGAATTTTTCCAGTAACTAATCATAATCTTCATCAAAAATTACTTCAAGAATCAAGCTATAATCATCATAGGAAGAACACTTCAAGAACACTTCAAAAATCCTTTCAAGTTTACTAGTTTACTTCCAAGCTTTCTAATCCATTCCAAGTAATCATCTAAGATCAAGAAACCTTTGTTATTTACAGTAGGTTATCTTTCTTATTCAAGGTAATATTCATATTCAAACTTTGATTCGATTTCTATAACTATAAACTATCTTAATTCGAGTAAAAATCTTACTTGAACTTGTTTTTGTGTCATGATCCTACTTCAAGAACTTTCAAGCCATCCAAGAACCTTTGAAGCTAGATCATTTCTTGTCACTTCCAGAAGGTTTACCTACTAAACTTGAGGTAGTAATGATGTTCATAACATCATTCGATTCATATATATATATATAACTATCTTATTCGAAAATTTAAACTTGTAATCACTAGAACATAGTTTAGTATATTCTAAACTTATTCGCAAACAAAGTTAATCCTTCTAACTTAACTTTTAAAATCAACTAAACACATGTTCTATATCTATATGATATGCTAACTTAATGATTTAAAACCTGAAAACACGAAGAACACCGTAAAACCGGATATACGCCGTCGTAGTAAAATCGGGGGCTGTTTTGGTTCGGATAATTAAAAACTATGATAAACTTTGATTTAAAAGCTATTCTTCTGGGAAAATGATTTTTCTTATGAACATGAAACTATATCCAAAAATCATGGTTAAACTCAAAGTGGAAGTATGTTTTCCAAAATGGTCATCTGGACGTCGTTCTTTCGACTGAAATGACTACCTTTACAAAAACGACTTGTAATTTGTATTTCTGACTATAAACTTATATTTTTCTATTTAGATTCATAAACTTAAGTTCAATATGAAACCATAGCAACTTGAATCACTCAAAACGGATTTAAAACGAAGAAGTTATGGGTAAAACAAGATTGGATAATTTTGCTTGTTATAGCTACGTGAAATTTGTAACAAATCTATACAAATCCTAACTTAACTAACTTATATTGTATTATACATGTATTCTAACATATATTATGTAATCTTGGGATACCATAGACACGAATACAATGTTTTGACATATCATATCGACCCATCTATATATATATTTCGGAACAACCATAGACACTCTATATGCAGTAATGTTAGAGTTAGCTATACAGGGTTGAGATTGATTCCAAAATATTATATATACTTTGAGTTGTGATCTAACCTGAGGCTTGTATACACGAGGTCGTGGATTGATTCGAGATAATATATATTGCTTTATTTCTGTACATCTAACTGTGGACAACTAGTTGTAGGTTACTAACGAGGACTGCTGACTTAACAAACTCAAATCATTAAAACGTAATAAAAAATGTTGTAATTATATTTTGATCATACTTTGATACATATGTACATATTTGTTATAGGTTCGTGAATCAACCCGTGGCCAAGTCTTACTTCCCGACGAAGTAAAAATCTGTGAAAGTGAGTTATAGTCCCACTTTTAAAATCTAATATTTTTGGGATGAGAATGAATACATACAGCTTTATAAATGTTTTACAAAATAAACACAAGTACATGAAACTACTTTCTATGGTTGAATGATCGAAGCCGAATATGCCCCTTTTTGCTTGGTAACCTAAGAATTAATAAACCAGTCTACTTGTAATACCCCATAAAATTTAACAACATAACTTTGATAATTTTTATAACATATGTTTTGGATAGTATTCATTTATATGTAAAGAATATCATTTATTTCATAAGTTTAATATGATTGATTTTATCCTAAGTTTGTTTACCAATAAAGTTAACATAAGTATAATATTAATTATGTTGTCACATGTTTAACTATGCTTAAGCCACTAAATTTATAAGTCTAAACATCTAGATACAATGTATGGTTTAACTTTGCATCTTTTACATGTCTAGATTCATTGAAAGACCTTTGGATTTCATATTCTTATAACTTACTAGTAACTAGTATTAATCACCATTTATCTTAATACTAATGATCTTTTTAATATGAGACCTTCCACCATACTTTTGCAAATGAAATTCTCAAGTTTTCTCTCATTCTCCAATCATTTTCTAGCCTAAAAATTCTGCACACTTTTACTTTTCAATTTCTAAGTGTTTGATCCATTTTGGTGAGAATTCAAGCTTGTTTTAGTGTTCCATGTGTTAAGGTAATTAATCTATCTTTTGTTTTAAATTATTAAGATTATATTATCATTATACTAGTTCTAAAATTCTGATTTATAACCACCTATAAATCATGTTAAAACTTTGTTAACAATCACACTTTTTGTGTGGTTAAATATACAAGAAAATAGAGTTTTAATCAAACTAATAATTTTGTAATAATAAGAATAAATATATAAGAATCATATGATAATACTACAAAATAAAAGTTATTACACACTCCCTTCTTGAATGTGTTTTGTGATCATATTTTTGTATGTGTTATATTCGTTTAGGTGATCGCGTTCTTTGGTGGTTCTTTCGTCTTTGCAATTATTGTTATTGGAATAAGGTACGGATATTCTAGGTGGTTCTAGGATCGTTTCGGTAAATCTTTCCTCTCAAAACTTTGTTTCAAATTGTGTATAAAAATTATTGGTATAACATGCTTATTTGGAAATTCGTTATATTTGTTAGTCTATATATTGTGTTATGTTTTCCTCATTTTGATGTACTAACGAGGTTGCTAATTATTTATGTTTGTTGAGGAATCATAATATATTGGTCTTTGTTAATTGTGTCAAAACCGTGTCTCGAAAACCCAATCAATTTAGACCCAAAACCAGTCACAAAACAGCCCCGGAATCAGCCCGCATCAGCTGCTATTTCAGCCCCAAAATCAGTCCCAAAAGTGTCGCGAAACAGTCCCAGAAGTGTCGCGAAACAGTCCAAAACTGTCGCGAAACAGTCCAAACTGTCGCTAAAAAGACAGTCACGAAATACAGCTTAAAATCTGCTTCGAAACAGCCCGAAAATGTTGGAAATGTCCCGGTGAAGAACGTGTGTGAGTGTGGCGAGTGGTACGGTGATTCTTATCGAGTGTCCCTCATTCCATGTGGCTTTACATGTCCTGTAAGTTCCGTTTAAGTTGCTGATTCGTAAAAGGGCTTATAATTTGTATTATGTGACACGTGATAAGATTTAGACCTAATGGTTGGGTAGACACGTGACTTTCAAAATAAAACGACATTAAAAAACATTTAAGTATTGTTCAAACGTAAAATATTTAAGTTCGGTTTATTAGTTCTTTTTAAAGATATTTTTAAGTCCATTATTTATTCATTTTATTAATTCCGTAAAGTCCTTTAATCATTTGTAAAAATATTTTGATATTTGTAATCCTATATCGGTTAAAACGATTTCTTAAAATGTGCCTAAGAGTAACCTATTCATGGAGGTCCCATGAGCGCATTATTGTGACACCGATAATGTGGCATCGACCGTAGCGGTGTATTTTGATATTTCTACGGCGTCTCCTTTTGATTACCCGGTGGTGGTACGAGCTATTTGTATTTGTTATTATATTTTGATAGGAGGCGTATGGATCGATCCTAGGATTTTGTTTTGACGGTGAACGTTTATCGTAGTGTCATACGAAACGTCACCGATATGAATGATTAGTGGAGTAATTACCCTATGATTTCATTTTGATACTTTGTAAGTTATTTGTTTTGACTCTTAGTGCATTATTTTATGAAATTTGTATATTGGTACTATATTTTAATATATTGACATCTTTGGTATTGTGGATTTATACCTATTCGTACTTTGCTTTGAAAATAAGTTCATTTTAAAAATAAGTTCATTTTGAAAATAAGTTCCTTTTGAAAATAGGTTCCTTTTAATAATAAGTTCGTTTTTAAAATGAGTCTATTTTGTAATAAAGCTTGTATTGAAATAAATATTGCATTTCATACTATACTCTGCGTTTGTTATATCCGTTCACTGGGCTTTGGCTCAGTCGTATTTCGTTTTCTTTCTTATACGACAGGTATTCAGTGGGCTTTGGGATCGAGAGAAGAGTGTATATTTGAAGTGGACTTAGCACCTTTGCCTTAAAATTTTGTAAAGCTTTAGTAATTTTGGTTTAACGTCCGTTTTCTTTAGCTTTGACTTTGGTTTGACTTTGAATAAGATTAACGCCCTTCTGTATTTTAAGTTTCTTTTTACATCAATTATTAGAGCTTTGTAAGATTTGGGTCGTTACAGAATGGTATCAGAGCTTTAGGTTCGAAACTGTAGGTTTTAAGGTTGGCCTGTGAGATTTGGGTAGACTTTGGGTTAGGATTATCTTTCCGCATTGATCTTCGATATCCGCTTTGGATATTCTCTTATTATTCCGCATACTAATCCTATCCGCTAAATCCTCATCTTTTATCCTCCATTTTATATGTTTCTAAATCGCACACACTTAACATTTTAATTCTAGAATCTGTGATATGTGGTTCATTATTTGTCTAGTTAGTCTTCTAAGTATTTAACTATTTCACGAGCTCCCTTCATAAACATATATAAATATTGTAAGGATCATATTACTAAGTTAATGTATAAGTGCTATCTTTGTTAGATTTGTTACAAGAAAATATATGTTTGGACTCAATTAACACTTTCTAGTTGAATTCACATACATAAAATTACCTCTAACAAATTACATGTACATATATATACAGAAAATAATAACATGAAAATAATTATGTTTGTTTAGGAATTTTACATGAAACTAAGTTTGTCTATATGATCCGACTTTATACTTTTTGTGTTGCTTTGAAAAATATAGATATTCAAAGGATATATGTATAATAAAATTTTAAAAACTAATATCATTTTGATATAGAAAAGTATATATATATTAGATAAGTGAATATCATATGTATTTGTGATTTTATAGAGCTAGTATCATGTCTCTTAACACAAACTTGTTAATAAATCTCATATTTATTATTATTGTAAGTATAAGGATGATCTTATAACAAACTAATAATTTAGTCACATTTGTTAGTATATAAATGATAACATGCACACATATATTAGTCTATTTAAACGTATGCCTTTATATGTTCACAACACATATCAATTAATATTTGTAAGAGGATACACATGAAAACGATAAGCATGTGTAACGACCCGGATTTTTCCGATCATTTTATACCTATGAGATTAATATTTACAGAAATTAAACCTTACCAACATGATAAGCAATCCAAATTGTTGAGATTTATGTTTTTAAAAAGAGTTTTACACAACGTTTGACCGTCCAATTTGACCGATGATATCACGAACTATATAATAAACGATAATTATACGTTTGTGTATATATATGTATTTATATATATTTAACATGATCTAAGAATGGTTTAACGTCTTATTGTGTACTAATAACAATAAGTTATAAGTATACTTTGAGACTACTAACTTAAGTTTTCAAAATGATAACTATACGTAACGTTATTTGACATATATACCTTTAACCTATAATACTTATACAAGTATCGTATAAATATATATTTAATCACTTTTAAAGGGCTTGTATACATAAAACAATATAAGTATATTTACAAAAGATAGCTATATTTGAATTCTCGTTCCGTTTCCTCAAAATTTCTACATGTATACCTAGAGTATATGTACTCGTATCATACCCAGCTCCTATACGTATTTACTATTAGTATATACACATCACAATCACTTTATTAGCAGCCATGAGTCAGCCAATTTTGGATCTTAGCATGCATGATTAATCAATTTGGCATATTACAAGACTTTTGCACAATATTACAAATTTATACATCTTTTCACCACCATTTATACTCCATTCCAATTTCATTTTTACTACACATTTTCTCTAACCAAAAACACACTCTTAGGAACCTTAAGTGTTCTTCAACAATTCAGCAAGTTACCATGAAGATCTAGCTTCAAAAACAAGCCTTAATCTTCATTAGAAAAACCTTCCAAGAACACTTCAATAATCCTTCCAAAAATACAAGTTTACTTCCAACCTTTTGATCCAACTCCACCACTCTTTTGGTTCTAAGATTTTTCTCATCTTTTACAGTAACTTTGTCCAAGTAACTTGAGGTAGTAACCTTGTTCATAACCTTATTCGATTCATATTTATATAGCTATCTTATTTTGTGTTGTAAAATTTTAACAACAAGAACATAGTTTGAATGATTTCAAACTTGTTTGCAAACTAAATAGATCCTTCTAACTTAAATTTTAAAACACTTCAAGACCTGTAATATATCATAATGATATGCTAACTTAACAAGATATAACTTGGTTTTACAAAGAACATCTTAAAAACTGAATCTACGTCGTCGGAGTGCAACCGGGGGCTGTTTTGGGTTGGATAATTAAAAACCATCTTAAGCTTTGAATTGGAAGTTCATGTTCTGGAAAAATGATATTTCTTATGAATATGTTAACACATAAAAATTTCATGGTTTAACTCAAAGTGTAAGTATTTTTAGAAAAATGATCATTAAATGTTGTTTTTATGATGGAAAATGATCACCTTCATAAGTTTCACCAAAGTTTGACCTATAACCTGTGATTTCGAATACAACCTAAGGTATTTTCAGTTCATATTCTTAAAATTTGACTCGATCCAAGGAAGTGGCAAGTTGAACCAACAAAAACGGAGTTGTAATGAAGAAACTACGACTAAAACAAGATCGGGTATCCGAAGCTAGTTTAGCTACGAAAATATTTGGAGAAAAATTAAATTAATCATATATTTCTAATTAATATGATATTTCATATATATTTACTTATGATTTGATTTTATATATTTCAGGACCACCCGTAAACAACACGAGAAGATTAATCATAAGACCTCATGATTGTACGCAACACGTCATTTGACAACACGGTACTTTATGTACGCAACACGTGACTTGACAACATGGTACCATGGGTCGAGATTAATTCTAATCAATACGAATACGATGGGGTCTTTATTTATTTTATTTAAGCAACTAATTGTGGACCACTAACATCGAACTGCTAACTACGGACTAAGAAAATATTAAAAGTATTAAAAGTATATATATATATATATATATATATATATATATATATATATATATATATATATATATATATATATATATATATATATATATATATATATATATGTAACGATTACTTGAAAAGAAAATATGTTGATATATTATATATATGGTTAGGTTTGTGATATCAATCGGAGACCAAGTCGTGTTTATTACCTTCAAGGCAAAACGTGAGTATATAGTCCCACTTTTAAACTCTAAATATTTCGGGATGAGAATACATGCATTTTATGATTTACGTTATGGACACAAGTGATTAAAAATATATATTCTACGTTGAGTTGTACCACTGGCATACTTCCCTGTAACTTGGTAACTACTATTTACATGAGGTATTGTAAACGCAAATCCTGTTGATAGATCTATCGGGCCTGACAACCCCAACCGGACTGGACGACCAGTATTCAACGGTTGCACAGTACTTCGTTTCGGTGACTACACTTGGTACGGTGTTGTAAGATTTCATAATAAAGGGAATATGCGACGTTGATTAAATGTTAAGTATGGTTATCAAGTGCTCAACAACTTAGAATATTTTTATTAAAACGTTTATATATGAAATCTTGTGGTCTATATTTATAACGCTGCCGGCATTAAACCTATATCTCACCAACTTTATGTTGACGTTTTAAGCATGTTTATTCTCAGGTGATAACTAAAAGATTCTGCTGCAACATGTTGAATTTAAGCAAGATCTTGAGTATGCTTATTTGTGTCAAAAATAAAACTGCATATCGGAGGATTTGTAATGTAAAATATGTTGGAAGTCGTATTGTTATTATCACATGTAAAGTTTGTAAGTCTAAGATTATCGCTAAACGATAATCATTATTAAATTATTTAAACCTTGTATTTGTAACAAAAGCTATGGTTTGTATTGTAAAAATGAATGCAGTTTTTGAAAAATGTCGCATATAGAGGTCAATACCTCGCGATGAATTCATATGTTATTGTATTCGTCCTTATGGTTAAGGTCGGGTTATGACATGTGGTATCAGAGCGTTGGTCTTAGAGAACCAGAAAATTTGCATTAGTGTGTCTTATCGAGTTTGTTAGGATGCATTAGTGAGTCTGAACTTTGACCGTGTTTGATTTCGAAAAATATTGCTTATCATTGTTGGTTAAAAATTAATATGTAAATATTATGTGATACTAATTTACTAGTTGTTATGTGATAGATGTCTGGCTTATAACTTGTTATCACATTCAGCGACTCCGAACCAGAATCTTCAGATGGTGTTCCAGTCATTAACCTATCCGATGATGAAAACGACACCTTTGGGGAAGACTCACAAGTTTCGGATGAATCAATTGAAGAGGAACCAGAAGGTGATCCTGAGGAGGAAGAAATACAGGAAATTACGAAAGACAAGTTCGAACGAGGAAAGAAACGAAAGGCTACTGAAATGGAAAATCCAAATACCTAGTCTAGAGAGGATGTTGTGGCACCAACTGTAGTGACCCGAACTTTTCCATGTTTATATATATTAATTGAGATTGATATTTACATGATTAAATGTTTCCAACATGTTAACCAATCAAACTTGTTAAGACTTGATTAATTGAAATATGTTTCATATAGACAATTGACCACCCAAGTTGACCGGTGATTCACGAACGTTAAAACTTGTAAAAACTATATGATGACATATATATGGATATATATATATATAGTTAACATGATACTATGATAAGTAAACATATCATTAAGTATATTAACAATGAACTACATGTGTAAAAACAAGACTACTAACTTAATGATTTTTAAACAAGACATATATGTAACGATTATCGTTGTAAAGACATTTAATGTATATATATATCATATTAAGAGATATTCATACATGATAATATCATGATAATATAATAATTTAAAATCTCATTTGATATTATAAACATTGGGTTAACAACATTTAACAAGATCGTTAACCTAAAGGTTTCAAAACAACACTTACATGTAACGACTAACGATGACTTAACGACTCAGTTAAAATGTATATACATGTAGTGTTTTAATATGTATTTATACACTTTTGAAAGACTTCAATACACTTATCAAAATACTTCTACTTAACAAAAATGCTTACAATTACATCCTCGTTCAGTTTCATCAACAATTCTACTCGTATGCACCCGTATTCGTACTCGTACAATACACAGCTTTTAGATGTATGTACTGTTGGTATATACACTCCAATGATCAGCTCTTAGCAGCCCATGTGAGTCACATAATACATGTGGGAACCATCATTTGGCAACTAGCATGAAATATCTCATAAAATTACAAAAATATGAGTAATCATTCATGACTTATTTACATGAAAACAAAATTACATATCCTTTATATCTAATCCATACACCAAAGACCAAAAACACCTACAAATACTTTCATTCTTCAATTTTCTTCATCTAATTGATCTCTCTCAAGTTCTATCTTCAAGTTCTAAGTGTTCTTCATATATTCTACAAGTTCTAGTTACATAAAATCAAGAATACTTTCAAGTTTGCTAGCCCACTTCCAATCTTGTAAGGTGATCATTCAACCTCAAGAAATCTTTATTTCTTACAGTAGGTTATCATTCTAATACAAGGTAATAATCATATTCAAACTTTGGTTCAATTTCTATAACTATAACAATCTTATTTCAAGTGATGATCTTACTTGAACTTGTTTTCGTGTCATGATTCTGCTTCAAGAACTTCGAGCCATCCAAGGATCCGTTGAAGCTAGATCCATTTTTATATTTTCCAGTAGGTTTATCCAAGGAACTTAAGGTAGTAATGATGTTCATAACATCATTCGATTCATACATATAAAGCTATCTTATTCGAAGGTTTAAACTTGTAATCACTAGAACATAGTTTAGTTAATTCTAAACTTGTTCGCAAACAAAAGTTAATCCTTCTAACTTGACTTTTAAAATCAATTAAACACATGTTCTATATCTATATGATATGCTAACTTAATGATTTAAAACCTGGAAACACGAAAAACACCGTAAAACCGGATTTACGCCGTCGTAGTAACACCGCGGGCTGTTTTGGGTTAGTTAATTAAAAACTATGATAAACTTTGATTTAAAAGTTGTTATTCTGAGAAAATGAGTTTTATTATGAACATGAAACTATATCCAAAAATTATGGTTAAACTCAAAGTGGAAGTATGTTTTCTAAAATGATCATCTAGACGTCGTTCTTTCGACTGAAATGACTACCTTTACAAAAACGACTTGTAACTTATTTTTCCGACTATAAACCTATACTTTTTCTATTTAGATTCATAAAATAGAGTTCAATATGAAACCATAGCAATTTGATTCACTCAAAACGGATTTAAAATGAAGAAGTTATGGGTAAAACAAGATTGGATAATTTTTCTCATTTTAGCTACGTGAAAATTGGTAACAAATCTATTCCAACCATAACTTAATCAACTTGTATTGTATATTATGTAATCTTGAGATACCACAGACACGTATACAATGTTTCGACCTATCATGTCGACACATCTATATATATTTCGGAACAACCATAGACACTCTATATGTGAATGTTGGAGTTAGCTATACAGGGTTGAGGTTGATTCCAAAATATATATAGTTTGAGTTGTGATCAATACTGAGATACGTATACACTGGGTCGTGGATTGATTCAAGATAATATTTATCGATTTATTTCTGTACATCTAACTGTGGACAACTAGTTGTAGGTTACTAACGAGGACAGCTGACTTAATAAACTTAAAACATCAAAATATATTAAAAGTGTTGTAAATATATTTTGAACATACTTTGATATATATGTATATATTGTTATAGGTTCGTGAATCAACCAGTGGCCAAGTCTTACTTCCCGACGAAGTAAAAATCTGTGAAAGTGAGTTATAGTCCCACTTTTAAAATCTAATATTTTTGGGATGAGAATACATGCAAGTTTTATAAATGATTTACAAAATAGACACAAGTACGTGAAACTACATTCTATGGTTGAATTATCGAAATCGAATATGCCCCTTTTTATTAAGTCTGGTAATCTAAGAATTAGGGAACAGACACCCTAATTGACGCGAATCCTAAAGATAGATCTATTGGGCCTAACAAACCCCATCCAAAGTACCGGATGCTTTAGTACTTCGAAATTTATATCATATCCGAAGGGTGTCTCGGAATGATGGGGATATTCTTATATATGCATCTTGTTAATGTCGGTTACCAGGTGTTCACCATATGAATGATTTTTATCTCTATGTATGGGATGTGTATTGAAATATGAAATCTTGTGGTCTATTATTATGATTTGATATATATAGGTTAAACCTATAACTCACCAACATTTTTGTTGACGTTTTAAGTATGTTTATTCTCAGGTGATTATTAAGAGCTTCCGCTGTCGCATACTTAAATAAGGATGAGATTTGGAGTCCATGCTTGTATGATATTGTGTAAAAACTGCATTCAAGAAACTTATTTTGTTGTAACATATTTGTATTGTAAACCATTATGTAATGGTCGTGTGTAAACAGGATATTTTAGATTATCATTATTTGATAATCTACGTAAAGCTTTTTAAAACCTTTATCTATGAAATAAAGGTTATGGTTTGTTCTAAAAATGAATGCAGTCTTTGAAAAATGTCTCATATAGAGGTCAAAACCTCGCAACGAAATCAATTAATATAGAACGTTTTTAATCAATAAGAACGGGACATTTCAGTTGGTATCCGAGCGTTGGTCTTAGAGAACCAGAATTTTGTATTAGTGTGTCTTATCGAGTTTGTTAGGATGCATTAGTGAGTCTGGACTTCGACCGTGTTTACTTGAAAAATGATTGCTTAACAAATTTTGTTGGAAACTATATATTTTTAACATGTGAATATTATGTGATATATTAATCTCTTAACGCGTTTGATATTATGTGATAGATGTCTACCTCTAGAACAAGTCCCATTAACTCACCTAATAATAATGAAGAGTCAAATGTAAATTGGAATGATTCGTGGACTGATTCACAAGTTCCCGAAGAGGAACCGGAAGAAGAGTCGGAACCGGAAGAAGAATCGGAACCGGAAGAAGAATCAGAACCGGATGAAGAAATAGAACCGGTGGGGGAAATAATAAAACGGTTAAGTAAAAGAAAATCCTCAACCAACCGACCAAGGTTAATTATGGTCAATGGTGTTTCCGCCAAGGAAGCAAAATATTGGGAGGATTACCAATTCTCCGATGAATCGGATTCCGACGAGAATTCCGATGATATTATAGAAATTACCCCAACTGAATTTAAAAAGACAAAAGAAAATAATAAGGGAAAGGGCATAAAAATAGAGAAATCTAATTACAACCCCGATGAACTTTATATGTATCGTCAACCCCCGAAGTCCTTAAGTTGTAACAATGACCCGGGAACCTCTAAACCACCAGGTTTTTCTAAACCAATGTGGAAAACGACGGCTCGTATTAGGGGAACATCATATATCCCTAGAAACTTGGCAAAACGAACCAAAACCGAAGAAGAAGAAACAAGCGAGTCGGAATAAGATAGTTGTATTCGTGTGGTGTAATATATGTAATATAGTGTGCTTATGCTTTATGATATATGTAAAAATTGCTTGTATTAATAAGTATTTTTTTTTATGAATCTAACTCTTGTCTGTTTTATAGTATAAAAACACAAAATGGATAGACAACCCAATATTTTAAGAGACCTACCCGGAGACATGATTGATGAAATCTTGTCTAGAGTCTGTCAGAATTCTTCGGCACAACTATTTAAGACGAGATCAGTTTGTAAGACATTCGAAGAACGTTCTAAGAATGCCTTGGTTTATAAAAGGCTTTCGTTCAAAAGATGGGGGATATCACATTGGGAAATCCATAAGTTACGATGTGTTTACTTTGACGCATATATTGCGGGTAACCCAAATGCTATTTTACGCAATGGGTTAAGAAATTATTTTGACTCAATATATCCGAATATTGGACTTCGTAATTTAGAAAAAGCAGCTAACATGCAACATAAAGAAGCATGTTATGCTTACAGATTAGTAATGTTCGCTTCTCAACCAAAGTGAGAACAAGAACATCGGGCTACAACTATTAAACAAAACGTTCCCACAAGTGACGGAGTCGGTAATTGGGGTAAGAAATGAGGTTTTTAGATTGTTACGGGACTGTTGGACATTACGTAACCCTCGTCCCTTTGACGACGTTACAACACGCTGTCTTATCAACGGCCATAACGGTTATGTTCCACAAGACCAAGGATGGGAAGTAATCCTAGTAAAACTAGAATGCATGACTTGTTTCTGGACGTATGAATTACGTGTCTTTATTGCCTTTGCTGAACGACTTGTGTACTAGCTAGAATTATCTTCACAACCATCTTGTATCAAATTTATTGTGTGCTATATTTCATGCTATATGTAAAATAAGCGGTATTGTAAGTTTGTAAAATATTGTGTAAAAGTTTGAACGTGAAATATTATTATAATCAGTTTTTCATATAGAATTGTAGTAGTTGAATTGTATATTAGCTACTAAGTATGAACTTAACGGGTAGGTACTACCCGAATTTAAACTTATAAAACGCTAATATGAAGAAAAAGCTTTTATAAATGAGTTCATATTATGCTACGAAATACTATTAACTACTCTTAATATTCAGTATGATTAACTTGTTCCATTTGACTATTTTGAAGGAAATGGCACCGACTACTCGACACACCATGAATATGAATGAAGAGGAATTCCGTACTTTTCTAGCTTCAAACATAGCCGCAGTACAGGCTGCGCTACATACCAACAATAACCTTGGATCTAGCAGTACAGGAAATCGTGTAGGATGCACCTACAAAGAATTCACTGCCTGCAAACCTTTGGAATTTGATGGAACCGAAGGACCAATCGGATTGAAACGGTGGACCGAGAAGGTCGAATCGGTGTTTGCCATAAGTAAGTGTACTGAAGAGGAAAAAGTGAAGTACGCTACGCATACCTTCACAGGTTCTGCGTTAACATGGTGGAATACCTATCTAGAGCAAGTGGGACAAGACGATGCGTACGCACTACCGTGGTCAGCATTCAAGCACTTGATGAACGAGAAGTACCGTCCCAGAACCGAGGTCAATAAGCTCAAGACAGAACTTAGAGGGTTACGAACCCAAGGATTTGATATTACCACGTACGAAAGACGATTCACAGAATTGTGCCTATTGTGTCCGGGAGCATTCGAAGATGAGGAAGAGAAGATCGACGCGTTTGTGAAAGGATTACCGAAAAGAATCCAAGAAGATATAAGTTCACACGAGCCCGCCTCCATACAACAGGCATGTAGAATGGCTCACAAACTAGTGAACCAGATTGAAGAAAGAATTAAAGAACAGACTGCTGAAGAGGCCAATGTGAAGCAAGTCAAAAGAAAGTGGGAGGAAAACGGTGATAAGAATCACCAATACAACAACAACAGCAATTACAACAATAATCGCAACAATTATCCCAACAATCGCAACATCAATCGCAACTACAATTAACGGCCCAACAACAACAACAACAACAACAACTACAATAATCATCCCAACAACAATAATAACCGCAACAACAACAACAATCAGAAGCAGCTATGCCAAAGGTGTGAAAAGTATCACTCGGGGTTTTGCACCAAATTTTGCAACAAGTGTAAAAGAAATGGTCATAGCGCGGCGAAGTGTGAGGTCTACGGACCAGGGGTTAATAGAACGAAAGGAACAAATGGTGTCGGAACGAGTAATGGCAGAGCAAGTAGTGTCGGAGCAAGTTATGCCAATGTAGTTTGTTATAAATGTGGAAAACCGGGCCACATTATTAGAAATTGCCTGAACCAAGAGAACACGAATGGACAAGGCCGCGAAAGAGTTTTCAATATTAATGCGGCAGAGGCACAGGAAGACCCGGAGCCTGTTACGGGTACGTTTCTTATTAACAATAAATCTGCTTACGTTTTATTTGATTCGGGTGCGGATAGAAGCTATATGAGTAGAGATTTTTGTGCTAAATTAAGTTGTCCATTGACGCCTTTGGATAGTAAATTTTTACTCGAATTAGCAAATGGTAAATTAATTTCAGCAGATAATATATGTCGGAATCGAGAAATTAAACTGGTTAGCGAAACATTTAAGATTGATTTGATACCAGTAGAGTTAGGGAGTTTTGATGTGATAATCGGTATGGACTGGTTGAAAGAAGTGAAAGCAGAGATCGTTTGTTACAAAAATGCAATTCGCATTATACGAGAAAAAGGAAAACCCTTAATGGTATACGGAGAAAAGGGCAACACGAAGCTACATCTTATTAGTAATTTGAAGGCACAAAAACTAATAAGAAAAGGTTGCTATGCTATTCTAGCACACGTCGAGAAAGTACAAACTGAAGAAAAGAGCATCAATGATGTTCCCATTGCAAAAGAATTTCCCGATATATTTCCGAAAGAATTACCGGGATTACCCCCACATCGATCCGTTGAATTTCAAATAGATCTTGTACCAGGAGCTGCACCAATAGCTCGTGCTCCTTACAGACTCGCACCCAGCGAGATGAAAGAACTGCAAAGCCAATTACAAGAACTTTTAGAGCGTGGTTTCATTCGACCAAGCACATCACCGTGGGGAGCTCCTGTTTTGTTTGTCAAGAAGAAAGATGGTACATTCAGGTTGTGTATCGACTACCGAGAGTTGAACAAACTTACCATCAAGAACCGATACCCACTACCGAGAATCGACGACTTATTTGATCAACTACAAGGCTCGTCTGTTTATTCAAAGATTGACTTACGTTCTGGGTATCATCAAATGCGGGTGAAAGAAGATGATATTCCAAAGACTGCTTTCAGAACACGTTACGGTCATTACGAGTTTATGGTCATGCCGTTTGGTTTAACTAATGCACCAGCTGTGTTCATGGACCTTATGAACCGAGTGTGTGGACCATACCTTGACAAGTTTGTCATTGTTTTCATTGATGACATACTTATTTACTCAAAGAATGACCAAGAACACGGTGAACATTTGAGAAAGGTGTTAGAAGTATTGAGGAAGGAAGAATTGTACGCTAAGTTTTCAAAGTGTGCATTTTGGTTGGAAGAAGTTCAATTCATCGGTCACATAGTGAACAAAGAAGGTATTAAGGTGGATCCGGCAAAGATAGAAACGGTTGAAAAGTGGGAAACCCCGAAAACTCTGAAACACATACGCCAGTTTTTAGGACTAGCTGGTTACTACAGAAGGTTCATCCAAGACTTTTCCAGAATAGCAAAACCCTTGACTGCATTAACGCATAAAGGGAAGAAATTTGAATGGAATGATGAACAAGAGAAAGCGTTTCAGTTATTGAAGAAAAAGCTAACTACGGCACCTATATTGTCATTGCCTGAAAGGAATGATGATTTTGTGATTTATTGTGACGCATCAAAGCAAGGTCTCGGTTGTGTATTAATGCAACGAACGAAGGTGATTGCTTATGCGTTTAGACAATTGAAGATTCATGAACAAAATTATACGACGCATGATTTGGAATTAGGCGCGGTTGTTTTTGCATTAAAGACTTGGAGGCACTACTTATGTGGGGTCAAAAGTATTATATATACCGACTACAAAAGTCTTCAACACATATTTAATCAGAAACAACTGAATATGAGGCAGTGTAGGTAGATTGAATTATTGAATGATTACGACTTTGAGATTCGTTACCACCCGGGGAAGGCAAATGTGGTAGCCGATGCCTTGAGCAGGAAGGACAGAGAACCCATTCGAGTAAAATCTATGAATATAATGATTCATAATAACCTTACTACTCAAATAAAGGAGGCGCAACAAGGAGTTTTAAAAAAGGGAAATTTAAAGGATGAAATACCCAAAGGATCGGAGAAGCATCTTAATACTCGGGAAGACGGAACCCGGTATAGGGCTGAAAGGATTTGGGTACCAAAATTTGGAGATATGAGAGAAATGGTACTTAGAGAAGCTCATAAAACCAGATACTCAATACATCCTGGAATGGGGAAGATGTACAAGGATCTCAAGAAACATTTTTGGTGGCCGGGTATGAAAGCCGATGTTGCTAAATACGTAGGAAAATGTTTGACGTGTTCTAAGGTCAAAACTGAGCATCAGAAACCATCAGGTCTACTTCAACAACCCGAAATTCCGGAATGGAAATGGGAAAACATTACCATGGATTTCATCACTAAATTGCCAAGGACTGCAAGTGGTTTTGATACTATTTGGGTAATAGTTGATCGTCTCACCAAATCAGCACACTTCCTGCCAATAAGAGAAGATGACAAGATGGAGAAGTTAGCACGACTGTATTTGAAGGAAGTCGTCTCCAGACATGGAATACCAATCTCTATTATCTCTGATAGGGATGGCAGATTTATTTCAAGATTCTGGCAGACATTACAGCAAGCATTAGGAACTCGTCTAGACATGAGTACTGCCTATCATCCACAAACTGATGGGCAGAGCGAAAGGATGATACAAACGCTTGAAGACATGCTACGAGCATGTGTTATTGATTTCGGAAACAGTTGGGATCGACATCTACCGTTAGCAGAATTTTCCTACAACAACAGCTACCATTCAAGCATTGAGATGGCGCCGTTTGAAGCACTTTATGGTAGAAAGTGCAGGTCTCCAATTTGTTGGAGTGAAGCGGGGGATAGATAGATTACGGGTCTGGAGATAATACAAGAAACTACCGAGAAAATCATCCAAATTCAACAAAGATTGAAAACCGCCCAGAGTCGACAAAAGAGCTACGCGGATAGTAAAAGAAAAGATATAGAGTTTGAAATTGGAGAAATGGTCATGCTTAAGGTTTCACCTTGGAAAGGCGTTGTTCGATTTGGTAAACGAGGGAAACTAAATCCAAGGTGAATTGGACCATTCAAGATTATAGATCGTGTCGGACTAGTAGCTTACCAACTGGAGCTACCTCAACAACTCGCGGCTGTACATAACACTTTCCACGTCTCAAATTTGAAGAAATGTTTTGCTAAAGAAGATCTCACTATTCCGTTGGATGAAATCCAAATCAATGAAAAACTTCAATTCATTGAAGAACCCGTCGAAATAATGGATCGTGAGGTTAAGAGACTTAAACAAAAAAGATACTGATTGTTAAGGTTCGATGGAATGCTCGTAGAGGACCTGAGTTCACCTGGGAGCGTGAAGATCAGATGAAGAAGAAATACCCGCATTTATTTCCAGAAGATACATCAACACCTCCAACTGCTTAAAATTTCGGGATGAAATTTATTTAACGGGTAGGTACTGTAGTGACCCGAACTTTTCCATGTTTATATATATTAATTGAGATTGATATTTACATGATTAAATGTTTCCAACATGTTAAGCAATCAAACTTGTTAAGACTTGATTAATTAAAATATGTTTCATATAGACAATTGACCACCCAAGTTGACCGGTGATTCAAGAACGTTAAAACTTGTAAAAACTATATGATGACATATATATGGATATATATATATAGTTAACATGATACTATGATAAGTAAACATATCATTAAGTATATTAACAATGAACTACATATGTAAAAACAAGACTACTAACTTAATGATTTTTAAACAAGACATATATGTAACGATTATCGTTGTAAAGACATTTAATGTATATATATCATATTAAGAGATATTCATACATGATAATATCATGATAATATAATAATTTTGATATTATAAACATTGGGTTAACAACATTTAACAAGATCGTTAACCTAAAGGTTTCAAAACAACACTTACATGTAACGACTAACGATGACTTAACGACTCAGTTAAAATGTATATACATGTAGTGTTTTAATATGTATTTATACACTTTTGAAAGACTTCAATACACTTATCAAAATACTTCTACTTAACAAAAATGCTTACAATTACATCCTCGTTCAGTTTCATCAACAATTCTACTCGTATGCACCCGTATTCGTACTCGTACAATACACAGCTTTTAGATGTATGTACTGTTGGTATATACACTCCAATGATCAGCTCTTAGCAGCCCATGTGAGTCACCTAACACATGTGGGAACCATCATTTGCCAACTAGCATGAAATATCTCATAAAATTACAAAAATATGAGTAATCATTCATGACTTATTTACATGAAAACAAAATTACATATCCTTTATATCTAATCCATACACCAACGACCAAAAACACCTACAAACACTTTCATTCTTCAATTTTCTTCATCTAATTGATCTCTCTCAAGTTCTATCTTCAAGTTCTAAGTGTTCTTCATATATTCTACAAGTTCTAGTTACATAAAATCAAGAATACTTTCAAGTTTGCTAGCCCACTTCCAATCTTGTAAGGTGATCATCCAACCTCAAGAAATCTTTGTTTCTTACAGTAGGTTATCATTCTAATACAAGGTAATAATCATATTCAAACTTTGGTTCAATTTCTATAACTATAACAATCTTATTTCAAGTGATGATCTTACTTGAACTTGTTTTCGTGTCATGATTCTGCTTCAAGAACTTCGAGCCATCCAAGGATCCGTTGAAGCTAGATCCATTTTTCTATTTTCCAGTAGGTTTATCCAAGGAACTTAAGGTAGTAATGATGTTCATAACATCATTCGATTCATACATATAAAGCTATCTTATTCGAAGGTTTAAACTTGTAATCACTAGAACATAGTTTAGTTAATTCTAAACTTGTTCACAAACAAAAGTTAATCCTTCTAACTTGACTTTTAAAATCAATTAAACACATGTTCTATATCTATATGATATGCTAACTTAATGATTTAAAACCTGGAAACACGAAAAACACCGTAAAACCGGATTTACGCCGTCGTAGTAACACCGCGGGCTGTTTTGGGTTAGTTAATTAAAAACTATGATAAACTTTGATTTAAAAGTTGTTATTCTGAGAAAATGAGTTTTATTATGAACATGAAACTATATCCAAAAATTATGGTTAAACTCAAAGTGGAAGTATGTTTTCTAAAATGGTCATCTAGACGTCGTTCTTTCGACTGAAATGACTACCTTTACAAAAACGACTTGTAACTTATTTTTCCGACTATAAACCTATACTTTTTCTGTTTAGATTCATAAAATAGAGTTCAATATGAAACCATAGCAATTTGATTCACTTAAAACGGATTTAAAATGAAGAAGTTATGGGTAAAACAAGATTGGATAATTTTTCTCATTTTAGCTACGTGAAAATTGGTAACAAATCTATTCCAACCATAACTTAATCAACTTGTATTGTATATTATGTAATCTTGAGATACCACAGACACGTATACAATGTTTCGACCTATCATGTCGACACATCTATATATATTTCGGAACAACCATAGACACTCTATATGTGAATGTTGGAGTTAGCTATACAGGGTTGAGGTTGATTCCAAAATATATATAGTTTGAGTTGTGATCAATACTGAGATACGTATACACTGGGTCGTGGATTGATTCAAGATAATATTTATCGATTTATTTCTGTACATCTAACTGTGGACAACTAGTTGTAGGTTACTAACGAGGACAGCTGACTTAATAAACTTAAAACATCAAAATATATTAAAAGTGTTGTAAATATATTTTGAACATACTTTGATATATATGTATATATTGTTATAGGTTCGTGAATCAACCAGTGGCCAAGTCTTACTTCCCGACGAAGTAAAAATCTGTGAAAGTGAGTTATAGTCCCACTTTTAAAATCTAATATTTTTGGGATGAGAATACATGCAAGTTTTATAAATGATTTACAAAATAGACACAAGTACGTGAAACTACATTCTATGGTTGAATTATCGAAATCGAATATGCCCCTTTTTATTAAGTCTGGTAATCTAAGAATTAGGGAACAGACACCCTAATTGACGCGAATCCTAAAGATAGATCTATTGGGCCTAACAAACCCCATCCAAAGTACCGGATGCTTTAGTACTTCGAAATTTATATCATATCCGAAGGGTGTCTCGGAATGATGGGGATATTCTTATATATGCATCTTGTTAATGTCGGTTACCAGGTGTTCACCATATGAATGATTTTTATCTCTATGTATGGGATGTGTATTGAAATATGAAATCTTGTGGTCTATTATTATGATTTGATATATATAGGTTAAACCTATAACTCACCAACATTTTTGTTGACGTTTTAAGTATGTTTATTCTCAGGTGATTATTAAGAGCTTCCGCTGTCGCATACTTAAATAAGGATGAGATTTGGAGTCCATGCTTGTATGATATTGTGTAAAAACTGCATTCAAGAAACTTATTTTGTTGTAACATATTTGTATTGTAAACCATTATGTAATGGTCGTGTGTAAACAGGATATTTTAGATTATCATTATTTGATAATCTACGTAAAGCTTTTTAAAACCTTTATCTATGAAATAAAGGTTATGGTTTGTTCTAAAAATGAATGCAGTCTTTGAAAAATGTCTCATATAGAGGTCAAAACCTCGCAACGAAATCAATTAATATAGAACGTTTTTAATCAATAAGAACGGGACATTTCACCAACTCTACCAGATACTTCCACACCTATTCCCGCTATTCCTATTAGTTCTATCCCGACATCCAGTTCTTCGGTTCCTCAGCCAAAACGCAGGGAGACAACCAGGATAACCTTTAAGCGATTCCTTTGAACACGAACGCTTTGGGTTAAATGACACGCTGTTGTTTTAAACCATGGGATCATATAACGTTTTGTATAATATTACTAGTGTGGTTTGCATAATGTTTGATGTAAGATAAGCATATGTAAAATAGTGAAGTGTGAAATGCAATAATTTTCCATGGTTGAGTATTATTTGGGTGATAGTAATTGATTTTCGTACTAAGCTATTAAGTATGAACTTTAACGGGTAGGTACTACCCTTGGTATAATTATAAAATGCTAATAAGAAGAAAAGGTTTTTATAATAATAACTGGTTCATATTATTAATAAGCTATGATGTACTGTAAATACATACTACATCTATAATATTTCATGTGAATAATTATTTTTTTTCATTCTTATTGAAGATTATGGCGCGATTGAACCGAATGACGGAACAAGAAATCCAGGAACTCATCAATCAGCGAGTGAACGACAGAATGTTATGGGTCGAGGCTGCAAGAGGTGCTGCAGTTAACCCAAATCCTCGTGTGGGATGCACTTACAAAACTTTTTAAGGTTGCAAGCCCTCATCATTCAGTGGAACAGAAGGACCGGTCGGTTTAACCCGGTGGATCGAAAAGATTGAGTCTGTGTTTAAAATCAGTGGTTGTATTGAGAAGGACATGACCAAGTATGCATCGTGCACCTTACAATATAGTGCACTCACGTGGTGGAAAAACTATGTGAAGGCCGTAGGAGGAGATGTAGCTTATGATACTCCCTGGGAAGAATTCAAAACAATGCTAATCAAAGAGTATTGTCCAAGGAACGAGGTTAGGAAATTGGAAGCTGAATTACGAAGCCTGAAAGTTGTTGGTACTGAACTCACCAACTACAATCAGCGATTCATGGAATTAGCTTTGCTATGTCCCGAATTAGTACCAACCGAAGAACGGAAGATTGAACTGTACAAAGACGGTTTGCCTAAAAAGGTCAAGGCAAATGTTACAGCATCGAAACCCAAGACTATTCACGAAGCCATCACCATGGCGAACGAGTTGATGGAACAGATTATTCTGGATAAGAACACCGATGTCAAGACATCGGGAAACAAAAGAAAGTGGGAAGGTAATTATCAACAATCCAACAAGAAACAAGAAACCACGCAAGGTGCGGGTAGCGGTTCGAACTCAGGTTACAAAGGACGAAATCCTTTATGTAACAGATGCCACAAACATCACTCTGGTTATTGTAATGTGGTGTGCGAAAATTGTAATCGAAGGGGTCATCTTGCTGAAGATTGTCGGATTCCTGTTACAAATACAAATGGCACCAAGACTCCTGCCACTAATGCAAATAGAACTGCCTTGGCCACTGTTACCTGTTATGGGTGTGGGAAACAGGGTCATTATAAGAGCCAGTGTCCAAATCCAGAGAAGAATAATGGATCTGCACGTGGAAGAGCATTTGTTATTAATGCTAGAGAGGCGTGTGAAGACCCGGAGCTTGTTACGGGTACGTTTACCATTAATAACTTATCCGCATCTATTATATTTGATACTGGTGCTGATAGAAGTTACGTGAGTAGAGACTTTTATGCTAAATTGAATTGTTCATCATTACCTCTAGATGCTAAGTAAATGATTGAGTTAGCTAATGGTAAACTAATTAAAGCCGATAAAATTTGCCGTGATTGTAAAATAAATTTAGCCGGAGAAATATTTAAGATTGATTTGATATCCGTAGAATTAGGAAGTTTTGATGTAATAGTCGGCATGGACTGGATGTCCAAAATAGGAGCTGAAGTTGTGTGTGCCAAGAAGGCAATTCGCATTCCTCGTAAGGATAAAACGCCAGTAATGATTTATGGAGAGAAGGGTAACTCAAAGCTAAAACTCATTAGTTGTTTGAAAGCTCAAAAGTGCTTGAAGAAAGGGTGCTATGCTATCTTAGCATATGTTAAGAAAGTCAAAACGAAGGAAAAAGTGAAGAGCATCAACGACGTGCCTGTGGCAAGAGATTTTCCTGAAGTATTTCCGGAAGAGTTACCAGGATTACCTCCATTTAGATCTGTAGAATTTCAAATAGATCTAGTACCGGGAGCTGCACCAGTGGCTCGTGCTCCATATAGACTTGCACCATCTGAGATGAAAGAGTTACAAAGCCAGTTACAAGAATTACTGGACCGTGGTTTCATTCGACCGAGCACTTCACCGTGGGGAGCTCCGATTTTATTCGTCAAGAAGAAAGATGGATCTTTCCGAATGTGTATAGATTATCGTGAATTAAATAAGTTAACTATCAAGAATCGGTATCCACTACCGAGAATTGATGACTTATTTGATCAATTGCAAGGATCATGTGTTTACTCGAAAATCGACCTAAGGTCGGGCTATCATCAACTACGCGTCAAAGAAGAAGATATTCCGAAAACTGCTTTTCGGACACGCTACGGTCATTATGAATTTTTAGTCATGCCGTTTGGATTAACGAATGCGCCAGCTGTATTCATGGACCTCATGAATCAAGTTTGTAGTCCGTATTTAGATAAGTTTGTTATCGTTTTCATTGACGATATTCTTATCTATTCCAAGAGTGAGCAAGAGCATGAACAACATTTAAGATTGGTATTAGAATTGTTAAGAAAAGAACAATTATACGCCAAATTTTCTAAGTGTGCGTTTTGGTTGAAAGAAGTGCAATTTCTTGGCCATGTTGTTAGTAGCAAAGGAATTCAGGTTGACCCAGCTAAAATTGAGGCCATTGAAAAATGGGAGACTCCTAAGACACCAACGCAGATACGCCAATTTTTGGGTTTAGCTGGTTATTATAGAAGGTTTATTCAAGATTTTTCCCGAATAGCTAAACCATTAACAGCGTTAACACAAAAAGGGAAGAAGTACGAATGGACCTCTGAGCAGGAGAGTGCATTTCAATTACTGAAGAAGAAGTTGACTACGGCACCTATTTTATCGTTACCTGAAGGGAACGATGATTTTGAGATATATTGTGACGCTTCGCGACAAGGTTTTGGTTGCGTCCTTATGCAATGAAAGAAAGTTATTGCATACGCATCTCGTCAATTGAAGATTCACGAGCGGAATTACACGACGCATGATCTAGAACTAGGAGCAGTAGTGTTTGCATTGAAGATATGGAGACACTACTTATATGGGGTTAAATGCACTGTGTTTACCGATCATAAAAGCCTTCAACATATCTTCGATCAGAAACAGCTGAACATGAGGCAACGTAGGTGGGTTGAGCTGATAAACGACTATGATTGTGAGATTCGCTATCATCCCGGGAAAGCGAATGTAGTGGCCGACGCTCTAAGCAGAAAGGAACGGGAACCAATTCGAGTACGAGCAATGAACATAAAAATTCGCATGAATCTCAACTCACAAATCAAAGAGGCTCAACGAGAAGCTCTTACTAAAGAAAACATAGGAAATGAAATAATGAAAAAGTATGAGAAGCAACTCGTTATGCGGGAAGACGGAATTCGATATTTTGTAAACCGTATTTGGCTACCGAAGTTGGGTGGATTAAGGAAGTTGATATTGAATGAGGCACATAAGACAAGATACTCGAAACATCCTGGAGTTGGAAAGATGTATCAAGATCTTAAGGCGCATTATTGGTGGCCTAATTTGAAGACAGACATTGCAACATATGTTTGGGAATGTTTAACTTGTTCCAAAGTCAAAGCAGAACACCAGAAGCCGTCAGGGTTACTTCAACAATCAGAAATCCCAGAATGGAAATGGGACGGTATTACCATAGATTTCATAACAAAGTTACCTAAGACTGCCTGGGGTTATGACACCATTTGGGTAATAGTTGATCGTCTCACCAAATCTGCACATTTCTTGCTTATAAAGGAAACGGATAGAATGGAGAAACTATTACAATTATACATAAAGGAAATTGTTTCAAGGCATGGAACACCTATTTCCATTATATTCGATCGTGATAGTAGATTTACATCAAAGTTTTGGCAATCACTACAGGAGGCCCTGGGAACTCGTTTGGATATGAGCACCGCATATCATCCACAAACTGACGGGCAGAGTGAAAGAACAATTCAGACTCTTGAAGACATGCTCAGGGCATGTGTGATCGATTTTGGAAACGGATGGGATAAATATCTACCATTAGCAGAATTCTCGTATAATAACAGTTATCATGCGAGCATTAAAGCTGCACCATTCGAAGCATTGTATGGAAGGAAGTGTAGATCCCCTATCTGTTGGAATGAAGTTGGAGATCGGAAATTAACTGGTCCCGAGATCATACACGAAACGACTGAGAAGATAGTACAAATCAAGGAGAGATTGAAAACAGCCCGTAGTCGCCAAAAGAGCTACGCCGATGTCCGAAGGAAACCATTAGAGTTTCAGATCGGTGACATGGTTATGTTAAAGGTGTCACCTTGGAAAGGTGTAATACGTTTCGGTAAAAGGGGTAAACTGAACCCAAGGTATGTAGGCCTGTTCAAGATCATCGAACGCATTGGACCAGTAGCTTATCGACTCGAGTTACCGCAACAACTCACCGGAGTACATAATACATTTCACGTATCAAACCTTAAGAAATGTCTTACTGTGACGATCGCTCCAAATCCATATGGACGAACACGTCATTCATTGATTTCATTGCGAGGTATTTGATCTCTATATGATACGTTTTGTAAACATTGCATTCTTTTGAAAAGGCACACCATAAATGAATATTTAAATCAAAGGTTTTCGACATCTGATGATTTCTACATATAGACAATCACCGTATATAATAGTTTACAACATCATTTCTGTTGACAATGCAGTCAAAATAAGATACATGGTGATGATTTGGTAAATGCAACGTCTCCTTGAAAAATATGTCATGTAAGACTCCATGCACATAGCTTGTTTAACATCTAAGCAAACAGCGGAAGACTTCTAGGAAACCTGAGAATAAACATGCTAACAAGTGTCAACACAAAGGTTGGTGAGTTCATAGTTTTAATGTTGCTCATAATCTGTATATAAAGGTGGATCACAAGATTTCAGTTGTTTCATCCAGAAACGTTTATCAATAGATTCTACATAACAGAGCACCCTGGTAACTAAACTTAACGCTATAGTGATAATTACCCCATTCGTTTTAATACGCGCAAACCAACGTGTCTTAAACTCAAATAACATACGTCCGTTAAAAGGCTAGCGCTCTAGCTCGGACGGGGATGTCAAGCCCTATGGATCCATATACAATTATTCGCGCCCACCAGTCCATATCCTATGTACTGGCAGCTACTAGTTACCAAAGCTAAGGGATTTTCGGTTTAACTCAGTGTAGAATTTAGTATGTACTTGTGTCTTATTGCGTTTAAAATAAATTGCATGTATTCTCAGCCCAAAAATATTTAAAGTATTTAAAAAGGGAGACTATAAACTCACGCATATAAATATTGTATATCGGTTAATAAAGCATTTGCATGTATTCTCAGCCCAAAAATGTAGAGAGTAAAAGGGATCTTATGAAACTCACGCATATAAATATTGTATATCGGTTAATAAAGCATTTGCATGTATTCTCAGTCCAAAAATGTAGAGAGTAAAAGGGATCTTATGAAACTCACGCATATAAATATTGTATATCGGTTAATAAAGCATTTGCATGTATTCTCAGCCCAAAAATGTAGAGAGTAAAAGGGATCTTATGAAACTCACTGTTTAATATTGATATACAATATTGTAGAAAAGCACGTAGACGCATCGGAGATGATAAACACGAGGTTTGATTCACAAAAATACCCTCGAACATTACCCATAATTTCCTTGGCAATAACCCATATTTTCCTTAGCTCTAGCTCGCTTGGAAACACGTTTTGAAAATTACTTGGACAGCACTCCGTCGTAATATTTTATGTACATTATTATTTTTGTATCGCAAAAATAATAACACTAATAATAAAAATAATAAGATTAATAATAATCTTAATAATAATAATAATAATAATAATAATAATAATAATAATAATAATAATAATAATAATAATAATAAATAATATTACGGAGTATATCTATATTTGTGTATGTGTGTGATTATCTCGAGCCAAAAACTGCAATTTATAGCAATCATACCTGAAAAAGTACCCCATGCGATCGCATGGGGTTTAGCCTCCTTGGCCATGCGATCGCATGGCTGGAGGATCCAGCTCATAAACCTTTGTCTCGTTGTTTGTCGACGTATTATATATATTAATATAATACGTAAATCGAATATTAAATTTTAAAAAGTCGTATTTATTAAATACTTCAGGGGTATTCTATGTAACTTATAATTAATAATTTCTATCATGTCGTTTTCATGTGAATAGTAAATGAATTAATTTAAATTCAACTATTTAAGCTACACGTTGTACGTTGTGCTTTACAAATTGTACATTATTAATTTAACTTCGTTTCTTAAAAAAAATACAAAAATTATATCATAAAAATAAAATGACTTAATACGTAAAAATTTTAATTTGAAATAGCATCGTTTAATAGTAAATTTTTAATCATTTCGTATATAAATATTATTCGCATGATTCCGTATATATCGAAAACTCTTATATTTATTAAAATATGTATATAATACATGTTATAACGTTCGTGAATCGTTGTACAAACAGGATGGTCAACCGTTATATATAAAAAAAATCATTTTCAAAAATTTTAAAACTTGTCAAAATTCATTGCTTATCATGTCGGAAACATTAAATCATAAAAAGATTAAGTTTAAATTTGGTCAGAAATTTCCGGGTCATCACAGTATCTACCCGTTAAAGAAATTTCGTCCCGAAATTTGAGTGAGGTCGTCATGGCTAACAATAAAAATGTTTTAATGACGAATATGAGTTGATAATAAAGTTTTATCTATGTTTGAATAATATGGATAAAATAATCCAATTACTCGAAGCGTATGAGAGAAGTTATCGTAATAGAATGAAATGGAGAATAGAGATTCGTCTTATCTCTTGACGTAGTAACGATTGATTTTCGGAATTTAAGGAATAGAAAATCTTCATAATCTAAATAAGATTTGATTCTTCGGAATTTGCTGAAATTAGGATTTTCTTTGATTAAATGCGTAATCTGCCACAATTGCTATGTCTGATATTTCGCTATAAATTGACCTCTTCCGTTTCATTATTTTCACCACTCCTATATCTTCTTCCTCATTTCATACTTTCAAAAGATTGTGAAATGCTTCATCCAGTTCTGATTCTTGATATACTCCTAACTTTCATATCTGTCATTCTTCTTTTTCATCTACCGCCAGAGGAAGTTATTTTCTTCTACCATTACCTTAGGGTTATAGTGTTTTTCATTCTCCCGTGTCTTTATATTGCTATACGCATTGATATACACGGTTTGTAATTTCGGGATTGTTATCGGGCTTTATATTCTCCATTATATTTCGGAGCTTCATGCTTTCGTTTTCTCTTCCCGACCTTAAGTTAAGCGAATAATGGTCCAGAATTCGTAGCTATTCATTTCGGAATGAACATAGTTAATGTTCTAAGAAAGAAATTGTAATGGCACGATATTGATTTGTCAAATTATCAGAATATCTGGAAAAGACCGAATCATCAAGAAAAATATTTTCTTGATCTGTTTAGAGGTTAAATAGAATGAAAGAGTTATGTAACATGGTTCATGATGAGGGTATGATCTGAGAACCTTTATCACGTTCCATTAGAAACTCAGCATGACTTACTGTAATATAATCACGTTGATCAAGTGTCATTATATTATACTAACTCATGCTTCAGCTCCCAACACCACTTTCAAAATATTCATATTTTAAACTTGAAAGTTTCAGAATTTAGAAGCTAAAATAGTTTCTTTTATGATATAACACAGATATCGCAAGGAGAAAATTGATTTTCGATACGAATGATTATGAAATTATCTCCAGAAATATGGAGGATATTTATAATGAAAGATTCGATGATATCTTAGAATTTCTAATATCAGAGGATGATGAAGAATATTGTCTGCAAGGGTTTAGATTCGGAAGCAAGGTATTCGTTAATGGCTTCAGCAGATACTGAATCATTTGGATTCTTTGAAGGTAGATTTAGTCTTCGTGATTTGTCCACAGCCTCCTTCATGGTCTGCTCAATCCGTTTTTCAGTTCCAAACCTTCTCTTTTTCTCAGTTTTACCACCATACTATTATTTATCATCAAACTTTTGACTGTTAAAGTCGTTTACCATTTTTGCTGCTTCATCAGCATTGTTCCAATTTCAGAGAACTAGTTCATAGTTTGGGATGTTTTTCCGAAACTTCACCTTCGAAGTATGTAAGTCTAGAAGATAGATGTTATCCATATATAACTGTTGTCGTATAAAATGCTGCAAGATTCAAAATACTGATTGCTAATTCCCGGTAGTTGGTATGGCAATTACCGTTATAAGATGTGGATGAGTACATGATAGGGTTTCAATGAGTATAAGGATTTTTCGGAAGGTCAAGGATCAATGAAGTTGTTGGTAAATTTACTGCTAATGTGGTGGAACATAAAAGGTTTCCCGGTAACAAAAACGTATATGTCAAGGTTACAATAAGGTTAATCTGAAAAGTCAAAGTTGACTGGTTGAAAGTGTGATAAAACTGGATACTTTGAAAAGGATGGCAAGATTATTTTCAGTAATAACAATGCTAAAGGATCTTTCACATTTTTGAAGTCAAAGTATAGATTTGAAAGATGTAGAGATCTAAGAATGATGTCACAGGTTCAGAGTTATGACTTAGATTCTGATCCGTCAATATCAGAATATGTAATTGAATTTGTATGAAAATGATTGTATATCGTTGTGAGCATTGTTAATAATTTTTGAATCAAAGTTGAAGAATGTACAGTGTAACATATTAATTGCAAACTTATATATTTCCCGGGTATTACCTACCCGTTAAAGATTTCACAATTAATACTTTGTACAAAAGAATTTTTATTACCGTCTTTATGAAAATATATGTATGTATATTTTCTTCAGATGTAACACAGATTTAATGAGTTAATATCATATTAAGCTCATTTAATTTTTTTTTTTGTTGGATTAGAAATGAATAATCTCTAAAACATTAAAGATTTCATAATCTTCGTGGAGTATTTTACTAATGTAATCAATACTTCGTTATTCAGTTTTATTGATATTTCCTCAGTGAATCATGTTGGTGCTTATGGAACTCTTGCTAACTTCGCAAGGTAAAAATGATGTTTTCTGGGAAGTTTCGAGTATATCGAAAATGAAAATGTAAAATCAATTATGTAATTGAATAATACACTTGGTTTATTATGAAATAGAATTCATTAAGTTGAAACAAAGATTGTAGTTAACAATGGTTAAGTTGTTAAGGAAGGATGTACATCATTGCATATTAGTAATATGAACTAACCGAGTAGTACCTACCAGTTAAGATTCATACGTAATAGCTTAGTACGAAAAGATTTATTTTGATTTCAAAATTCATATATATTAAATATACATAAAATTTCTTCAGGGGAAATGAGTTAAAACTTCATCGGTTATTGTTGCTGGTATTTCTTGGTAACTACGGTGCGTATGACGTTGATGCTCGTGGAACAGATTGTGAAGTTGAGGTTTGCGATGCGGATGTTGTTGGTGGTGGTAATGGTACTGTTGGTGTTGTTGTCGGTGGTACTGTTGATGCCGGTGATGCTGCTGGTGTTTGTAACCTTTGCACCATATTCTCCAAAGCCACTACCCGAGCACGAAGCTCGTTGACTTCTTCTACTACACCGGGATGATTGGCGGTTCGGACGAGCGGATGAATAAGATCCAGAATTTGAGATAGTATATTATCTTGACGAGATACTCTGGAAATGAGAGAGAAAATGGTGTCTCGAACAGGTTCGCCAGTAAGTGCTTCAGGTTCTTCGCCAAGAGGGCAATGTGGTGGGTGAAAGGGATCGCCTTCTTCTTGTCTCCAATAATTAAGTAGGCTACGAACCCATCCCTAATTCATCCAGAATAGATGATGGCTAATTGGTTGATCCATTCCGGTTACACTGTCTTCGGAATTCAGGTGAATATCCATATCGGAATAGCTGTCAGAGTTTGAACTAGATACGGGATCCATCTTGTATAAATAGGGAGATGATTTTTGATATGAATTAGATTATAGAATTTAGTTTGGTATTCTTCAATGCATAATTTACATATATAATACCAAATTCCATAAATCACGGAGAAATTTTCGGAAGATATCAGGAAAAGTTTACAGTAACAGATACGCTAAGATATGAATTTTTGTCTATACACTATTTATGCAATAAATGCAGGAAAACGTGTCTAGACTTAAGAATGATAAGCATGTAATTTTCGACAAGAAATGATAAGCAAAACTTTTAACTTGCAGACACGGTCGAAGTCCAGACTTACTAATGCATCTTAACAACTATCAGTTAGACACATTCATGCAAGACCTGATTCGCTAGGACCAACTCTCTGATACCAACTGTGACGATCGCTCCAAATCCATATGGACGAACACGTCATTCATTGATTTCATTGCGAGGTATTTGACCTCTATATGATACGTTTTGTAAACATTGCATTCTTTTGAAAAGGCACACCATAAATGAATATTTAAATCAAAGGTTTTTGACATCTGATGATTTCTAAATATAGACAATCACCGTATATAATAGTTTACAACATCATTTCTGTTGACAATGCAGTCAAAATAAGATACATGGTGATGATTTGGTAAATGCAACGTCTCCTTGAAAAATATGTCATGTAAGACTCCATGCACATAGCTTGTTTAACATCTAAGCAAACAGCGGAAGACTTCTAGGAAACCTGAGAATAAACATGCTAACAAGTGTCAACACAAAGGTTGGTGAGTTCATAGTTTTAATGTTGCTCATAATCTGTATATAAAGGTGGATCACAAGATTTCAGTTGTTTCATCCAGAAATGTTTATCAATAGATTCTACATAACAGAGCACCCTGGTAACTAAACTTAACGCTATAGTGATAATTACCCCATTCGTTTTAATACGCGCAAACCAACGTGTCTTAAACTCAAATAACATACGTCCGTTAAAAGGCTAGCGCTCTAGCTCGGACGGGGATGTCAAGCCCTATGGATCCATATACAATTATTCGTGCCCACCAGTCCATATCCTATGTACTGGCAGCTACTAGTTACCAAAGCTAAGGGATTTTCGGTTTAACTCAGTGTAGAATTTAGTATGTACTTGTGTCTTATTGCATTTAAAATAAATTACATGTATTCTCAGCCCAAAAATATTTAAAGTATTTAAAAAGGGAGACTATAAACTCACGCATATAAATATTGTATATCGGTTAATAAAGCATTTGCATGTATTCTCAGCCCAAAAATGTAGAGAGTAAAAGGGATCTTATGAAACTCACGCATATAAATATTGTATATCGGTTAATAAAGCATTTGCATAGCATTTGCATGTATTCTCAGCCCAAAAATGTAGAGAGTAAAAGGGATCTTATGAAACTCACGCATATAAATATTGTATATCGGTTAATAAAGCATTTGCATGTATTCTCAGCCCAAAAATGTAGAGAGTAAAAGGGATCTTATGAAACTCACGCATATAAATATTGTATATCGGTTAATAAAGCATTTGCATGTATTCTCAGCCCAAAAATGTAGAGAGTAAAAGGGATCTTATGAAACTCACGCATATAAATATTGTATATCGGTTAATAAAGCATTTGCATGTATTCTCAGCCCAAAAATGTAGAGAGTAAAAGGGATCTTATGAAACTCACGCATATAAATATTGTATATCGGTTAATAAAGCATTTGCATGTATTCTCAGTCCAAAAATGTAGAGAGTAAAAGGGATCTTATGAAACTCACTGTTTAATATTGATATACAATATTGTAGAAAAGCACGTAGACGCATCGGAGATGATAAACACGAGGTTTGATTCACAAAAATACCCTCGAACATTACCCATAATTTCCTTGGCAATAACCCATATTTTCCTTAGCTCTAGCTCGCTTGGAAACACGTTTTGAAAATTACTTGGACAGCACTCCGTCATAATATTTTATGTACATTATTATTTTTGTATCGCAAAAATAATAACACTAATAATAAAAATAATAAGATTAATAATAATCTTATTAATAATAATAATAATAATAATAATAATAATAATAATAATAATAATAATAATAATAATAATAAATAATATTACGGAGTATATCTATATTTGTGTATGTGTGTGATTATCTCGAGCCAAAAACTGCAATTTATAGCAATCATACCTGAAAAAGTACCCCATGCGATCGCATGGGGTTTAGCCTCCTTGGCCATGCGATCGCATGGCTGGAGGATCCAGCTCATAAACCTTTGTCTCGTTGTTTGTCGACGTATTATATATATTAATATAATACGTAAATCGAATATTAAATTTTAAAAAGTCGTATTTATTAAATACTTCAGGGGTATTCTATGTAACTTATAATTAATAATTTCTATCATGTCGTTTTCATGTGAATAGTAAATGAATTAATTTAAATTCAACTATTTAAGCTACACGTTGTACATTGTGCTTTACAAATTGTACATTATTAATTTAACTTCGTTTCTTAAAAAAAAATACAAAAATTATATCATAAAAATAAAATGACTTAATACGTAAAAATTTTAATTTGAAATAGCATCGTTTAATAGTAAATTTTTAATCATTTCGTATATAAATATTATTCGCATGATTCCGTATATATCGAAAACTCTTATATTTATTAAAATATGTATATAATACATGTTATAACGTTCGTGAATCGTTGTACAAACAGGATGGTCAACCGTTATATATAAAAAAAATCATTTTCAAAAGTTTTAAAACTTGTCAAAATTCATTGCTTATCATGTCGGAAACATTAAATCATAAAAAGATTAAGTTTAAATTTGGTCAGAAATTTCCGGGTCATCACACTTACAAAGGAAGATCTCACCATTCCTCTTGAAGAAATCCAAGTCGACGAGAAATTACAATTCATAGAAGAACCAGTCGAAATCATGGACCGTGAAGTTAAACAACTCAAGCAGAGCAACATACCGATCGTTAAGGTTCGTTGGAATGCTCGAAGGGGTACCGAGAGGATCAGATGAAACGAAAGTACCCACATTTGTTTCCCGAGAACGCAAAATAGGTACAATTTTAAAATTTCGGGACGAAATTTATTTAACGGGTAGGTACTGTAACGACCCGGATTTTTCCGATCATTTTATACCTATGAGATTAATATTTACATAAATTAAACCTTACCAACATGATAAGCAATCCAAATTGTTGAGATTTATGTTTTTAAAAAGAGTTTTACACAACGTTTGACCGTCCAATTTGACCGATGATATCACGAACTATATAATAAACGATAATTATACGTTTGTGTATATATATGTATTTATATATATTTAACATGATCTAAGAATGGTTTAACATCTTATTGTGTACTAATAACAATAAGTTATAAGTATACTTTGAGACTACTAACTTAAGTTTTCAAAATGATAACTATACGTAACGTTATTTGACATATATACCTTTAACCTATAATACTTATACAAGTATCGTATAAATATGTATTTAATCACTTTTAAAGGGCTTGTATACATAAAACAATATAAGTATATTTACAAAAGATAGCTATATTTGAATTCTCGTTCCGTTTCCTCAAAATTTCTACATGTATACCTAGAGTATATGTACTCGTATCATACCCAACTCCTATACGTATTTACTATTAGTATATACACATCACAATCACTTTATTAGCAGCCATGAGTCAGCCAATTTTGGATCTTAGCATGCATGATTAATCAATTTGGCATATTACAAGACTTTTGCACAATATTACAAATTTATACATCTTTTCACCACCATTTATACTCCATTCCAATTTCATTTTTACTACACATTTTCTCTAACCAAAAACACACTCTTAGGAACCTTAAGTGTTCTTCAAAAATTCAGCAAGTTACCATGAAGATCTAGCTTCAAAAACAAGCCTTAATCTTCATAAGAAAAACCTTCCAAGAACACTTCAATAATCCTTCCAAAAATACAAGTTTACTTCCAACCTTTTGATCCAACTCCACCACTCTTTTGGTTCTAAGATTTTTCTCATCTTTTACAGTAACTTTGTCCAAGTAACTTGAGGTAGTAACCTTGTTCATAACCTTATTCGATTCATATTTATATAGCTATCTTATTTTGTGTTGTAAAATTTTAACAACAAGAACATAGTTTGAATGATTTCAAACTTGTTTGCAAACTAAATAGATCCTTCTAACTTAACTTTTAAAACACTTCAAGACCTGTAATATATCATAATGATATGCTAACTTAACAAGATATAACTTGGTTTTACAAAGAACATCTTAAAAACTGAATCTACGTCGTCGGATTGCAACCGGGGGCTGTTTTGGGTTGGATAATTAAAAACCATCTTAAGCTTTGAATTGGAAGTTCATGTTCTGGAAAAATGATATTTCTTATGAATATGTTAACACATAAAAATTTCATGGTTTAACTCAAAGTGTAAGTATTTTTAGAAAAATGATCATTAAATGTTGTTTTTATGATGGAAAATGATCACCTTCATAAGTTTCACCAAAGTTTGACCTATAACCTGTGATTTCGAATACAACCTAAGGTATTTTCAGCTCATATTCTTAAAATTTGACTCGATCCAAGGAAGTGGCAAGTTGAACCAACAAAAACGGAGTTGTAATGAAGAAACTACGACTAAAACAAGATCGGGTATCCGAAGCTAGTTTAGCTACGAAAATATTTGGAGAAAAATTAAATTAATCATATATTTCTAATTAATATGATATTTCATATATATTTACTTATGATTTGATTTTATATATTTCAGGACCACCCGTAAACAACACGAGAAGATTAATCATAAGACCTCATGATTGTACGCAACACGTCATTTGACAACACGGTACTTTATGTACGCAACACGTCACTTGACAACATGGTACCATGGGTCGAGATTAATTTTAATCAATACGAATACGATGGGGTCTTTATTTATTTTATTTAAGCAACTAATTGTGAACCACTAACATCGGACTGCTAACTACGGACTAAGAAAATATTAAAAGTATTAAAAGTATATATATATATATATATATATATATATATATATATATATATATATATATATATATATAACGATTACTTGAAAAGAAAATATGTCGATATATTATATATATGGTTAGGTTTGTGATATCAATCGGAGACCAAGTCGTGTTTATTACCTTCAAGGCAAAACGTGAGTATATAGTCCCACTTTTAAACTCTAAATATTTCGGGATGAGAATACATGCATTTTATGATTTACGTTATGGACACAAGTGATTAAAAATATATATTCTACGTTGAGTTATACTACTGGCATACTTCCATGTAACTTGGTAACTACTATTTACATGAGGTATTGTAAACGCGAATCCTGTTGATAGATCTATCGGGTCTGACAACCCCAACCGGACTGGACGACCAGTATTCAACGGTTGCACGGTACTTCGTTTCGGTGACTACACTTGGTACGGTGTAGTAAGATTTCATAATAAAGGGAATATGCGACGTTGATTAAATGTTAAGTATGGTTATCAAGTGCTCAACAACTTAGAATATTTTTATTAAAACGTTTATATATGAAATCTTGTGTCTATATTTATAACGCTGCCGGCATTAAACCTATATCTCACCAACTTTATGTTGAAGTTTTAAGCATGTTTATTCTCAGGTGATAACTAAAAGCTTCCGCTGCAACATGTTGAATTTAAGCAAGATCTTGAGTATGCATATTTGTGTCAAAAATAAAACTGCATATCGGAGGATTTGTAATGTAAAATATGTTGGAAGTCGTATTGTTATTATCACATGTAAAGTTTATAAGTCTAAGATTATCGCTAAACGATAATCATTATTAAGTTGTTTAAACCTTGTATTTGTAATAAAAGCTATGGTTTGTATTGTAAAAATGAATGCAGTTTTTGAAAAATGTCGCATATAGAGGTCAATACCTCGCGATGAATTCATATGTTATTGTATTCGTCCTTATGGTTAAGGTCGGGTTATGACAGCATGCTATTAACTTTCTCATTATTGTTAGTATTATATTATATGTGTAATATGTTAAAATGATTAGATATATATATTTTATGTTTTATCTCATTTATTTGGATAGTAAAAGTGTCACTGAAATAAAAAAATAAGCACAAAATAATAATAATAACGATTAGCAAGTAGTTAATTTTAAAATTTAATATAGTTATGATTAATTTGATACTACATGCATATGTCTTGGTAGTATGTTTTAGATTTATGAACTTAAATTTATGTTGTCTTTACCTCGTAATAATATTATAGATGTTAATTTGTTAGGAGAATTTTTTTTTTTTAAATAAAAATGAAATTAATATATATAGTTTAAACTTGCCTCAGAATTAATTTAATAGTAATACTAACTTTGCTAGATGATAAAGCTAGCTACGTAAGTGGAAAAAAAAATTGAATTGTTGTATGAAGTGATAACGATAAGAATATACACGTACAAATTAATCATGATCATGTCTGCAGCGTGATGGTGATTAAGTTGTAATGTATGAACTTATCGAAATCATGAAATACTAATAAGAAATATTATATGTTATATTTACTCTACTTTGATTACCATTTAACACTTAAGTGCTTTTGATATTGTAATTTGTTTATTTACTTAAGAAGTGTTAATAGAAAGAGTATTAAAAGTAATTATGAATATAAGTTATATATAAGTTACCTACGTTTGAAGAATGTGACATTTCATATAAACCTATGAATATTGGACCCTTAATAGTTAATGCCATGTAATTTTTTTTTTTTAAAAGGAGAATAATAATATATAAATTAATATAACTTACGTTAAGACCCTATATTATTATTCATTATAAACTATAACTATGCACAAACCCTCATTTGTTTGTTATTCAGTATGTTTCGGTTGTGCAACTTCTTTCAATTTCGAGGACGAAATTTTTTTTAAGTGGGTAGAGTTGTAATACCCCATAAAATTTAACAACATAACTTTGATAATTTTTATAACATATGTTTTGGATAGTATTCATTTATATGTAAAGAATATCATTTATTTCGTAAGTTTAATATGATTGATTTTATCCTAAGTTTGTTTACCAATAAAGTTAACATAAGTATAATATTAATTATGTTGTCACATGTTTAACTATGCTTAAGCCACTAAATTTATAAGTCTAAACATCTAGATACAATGTATGGTTTAACTTTGCATCTTTTACATGTCTAGATTCATTGAAAGACCTTTGGATTTCATATTCTTATAACTTACTAGTAACTAGTATTAATCACCATTTATCTTAATACTAATGATCTTTTTAATATGAGACCTTCCACCATACTTTTGCAAATGAAATTCTCAAGTTTTCTCTCATTCTCCAATCATTTTCTAGCCTAAAAATTCTGCACACTTTTACTTTTCAATTTCTAAGTGTTTGATCCATTTTGGTGAGAATTCAAGCTTGTTTTAGTGTTCCATGTGTTAAGGTAATTAATCTATCTTTTGTTTTACATTATTAAGATTATATTATCATTATACTAGTTCTAAAATTCTGATTTATAACCACCTATAAATCATGTTAAAACTTTGTTAACAATCACACTTTTTGTGTGGTTAAATATACAAGAAAATAGAGTTTTAATCAAACTAATAATTTTGTAATAATAAGAATAAATATATAAGAATCATATGATAATACTACAAAATAAAAGTTATTACACACTCCCTTCTTGAATGTGTTTTGTGATCATATTTTTGTATGTGTTAGATTCGTTTAGGTGATCGCGTTCTTTGGTGGTTCTTTCGTCTTTGCAGTTATTGTTATTGGAATAAGGTACGGATATTCTAGGTGGTTCTAGGATCGTTTCGGTAAATCTTTCCTCTCAAAACTTTGTTTCGAATTGTGTATAAAAATTATTGGTATGACATGCTTATTTAGAAATTCGTTATATTTGTTAGTCTATATATTGTGTTATGTTTTCCTCATTTTAATGTACTAACGAGGTTGCTAATTATTTATGTTTGTTGAGGAATCATAATATATTGGTCTTTGTTAATTGTGTCAAAACCGTGTCTCGAAAACCCAATCAATTTAGACCCGAAACCAGTCACAAAACAGCCCCGGAATCAGCCCGCATCAGCTGCTATTTCAGCCCCAAAATCAGTCCCAAAAGTGTCGCGAAACAGTCCCAGAAGTGTCGCGAAACAGTCCAAAACTGTCGCGAAACAGTCCAAACTGTCGCTAAAAAGACAGTCACGAAATACAGCTCAAAATCTGCTTCGAAACAGCCCGAAAATGTTGGAAATGTCCCGGTAAAGAACGTGTGTGAGTGTGGCGAGTGGTACGGTGATTCGTATCGAGTGTCCCTCATTCCATGTGGCTTTACATGTCCCGTAAGTTCCGTTTAAGTTGCTGATTCGTAAAAGGGCTTATAATTTGTATTATGTGACACGTGATAAGATTTAGACCTAATGGTTGGGTAGACACGTGACTTTCAAAATAAAACGACATTAAAAAATATTTAAGTATTGTTCAAACGTAAAATATTTAAGTTCGGTTTATTAGTTCTTTTTAAAGATATTTTTAAGTCCATTATTTATTCATTTTATTAATTCCGTAAAGTCCTTTAATCATTTGTAAAAATATTTTGATATTTGTAATCCTATATCGGTTAAAACGATTTCTTAAAATGTGCCTAAGAGTAACCTATTCATGGAGGTCCCATGAGCGCATTATTGTGACACCGATAATGTGGTATCGACCGTAGCGGTGTTTTTTGATATTTCTACGGCGTCTCCTTTTGATTACCCGGTGGTGGTACGAGCTATTTGTATTTGTTATTATATTTTGATAGGAGGCGTATGGATCGATCCTAGGATTTTGTTTTGACGGTGAACGTTTATCGTAGTGTCATACGAAACGTCACCGATATGAATGATTAGTGGAGTAATTACCCTATGATTTCATTTTGATACTTTGTAAGTTATTTGTTTTGACTCTTAGTGCATTATTTTATGAAATTTGTATATTGGTACTATATTTTAACATATTGACATCTTTGGTATTGTGGATTTATACCTATTCGTACTTTGCTTTGAAAATAAGTTCATTTTGAAAATAAGTTCATTTTGAAAATAAGTTCCTTTTGAATATAGGTTCCTTTTAATAATAAGTTCGTTTTTAAAATGAGTCTATTTTGTAATAAAGCTTGTATTGAAATAAATATTGCATTTCATACTATACTTTGCGTTTGTTATATCCGTTCACTGGGCTTTGGCTCAGTCGTATTTCGTTTTCTTTCTTATACGACAGGTATTCAGTGGGCTTTGGGATCGAGAGAAGAGTGTAGATTTGAAGTGGACTAAGCACCTTTGCCTTAAAATTTTGTAAAGCTTTAGTAATTTTGGTTTAACGTCCGTTTTCTTTAGCTTTGACTTTGGTTTGACTTTGAATAAGATTAACGCCCTTCTGTATTTTAAGTTTCTTTTTACATCAATTATTAGAGCTTTGTAAGATTAGGGTCGTTACACTACTAATTGACGCGAATCCTAAAGATAGATCTATTGGGCCCAACAAACCCCATCCGTTGTAGCGGATGCTTTAGTACTTTGAGTTTTTATATCATGTCCGATGGATGTCCCGAAATGATGGGGATATTCTTATATGCATCTTGTTAATTTCAGTTACCAGGTGTTCACCATATAAATGATTTTTATCTCTATGTATGGGATGATGTTTACGAAAAATGGAAATATGAAATCTTATGGTCTATTATTACGATTGATAAATATATAGGTTAAACCTATAACTCACCAACATTTTTGTTGACGTTTTAAGCATGTTTATTCTCAGGTAATTGTTAAGAGCTTCCGCTGTTGCATACTAAATTAAGGACAAGATTTGGAGTCCATGCTTGTATAATATTGTTTGAAAACTGCATTCGAAGACATATATTGTTGTGTAATATTATTGTAAACCATTATGTAATGGTCGTGTGTGAATGCTATATTTTGATTATCATTATTTGATAATCGTCGTAATATTTTAAACCTTTATCGATAAAATAAAGGTTATGGTTGTTTTAAAAATCAAATGCAGTCTTTGAAAAACGTCTCATATAGAGGTCAAAACCTCGCAACGAAATCAATTAATATGGAACGTTTATAATCAATATGAACGGGACATTTCATTAGTAGCTTCTAAGAGGTCTCCTTTGAACAACTAATAAGCATACTAGGTCATTCATGTCTCAATTCCTAAGTTTCGTGCCCTAAAAGCACATCAGATGCATCTCGGGACAACCAGCCATGCTGAGTTCATAGAATCTTCAAACATAGTATAACCAGGGGTCTTTGTCCTATGAAGTAGCTAAGTTCATATAGATGGATAAGTCCTGATCACAACCTAGGTTGGTCAATCCTCAAGATACTAGCATACAAACCTATCGGGGTTACAGATTCAGTATAACAACAGTAATCGTACTAATTTAACATAACTACGCTAACCCAAACTTCTATCATGACAACATACAGATTAATTAAGCCAACATGGTAATATCAAAACACATATTTAAACATAAATGATGACAGTACATGTTTAAATAAAAAGACAAGCGTTTCAGATAAAAAACTGAAAAGGCCGAAGAAATCTGCCCGAGACCGCATTGACTCGTCGAAATATCCTCCGGAAAATAAAAGTTAAGCTAGCTAATACTAAAAACTAACTAATAAATTGAAAATTGAAATGAAAATTGAGTGTGTGTTAAAAATGAGCCCAAATGACCCTATTTATAGGAAAAATCTGGCTGGAAACGGCTGGCAAGCCGGCGCCAGTGGCCGGTGTGGCTGCCCGTTTTTGGGCAAGCCGGTGTTAGTGGCCGGTGTGGCTGCCCATTTCCTGGTTGATCTAGCAAGCCGTCCCCATAATGGCAAGCCGTTTTAGATGCTGGTTTATCTGATTTGCTTGGATTGACTTGCTTGTTCCCGGGATCGTAACTTGTTTTTCGGGGTCGTAACTTGTCTTTCACCGTTTTGCTCTAGAATCTTTGATTTAGGCTCCGTTTTACTTGATTCTTTTTGCATCGCCTTTGTAATTACTTAATCTACAAAATTAACCGATAAATTGATTATTTTGGTGATGAAGTTTGGAACTTTATTGATTTATGGATTAATATCGGGGGTAAAAACGTGATTTTTTTGCCGATATCAAATACCTCACACTTAGCTTTGCTTGTCCTCGAGTAAAAAGCGGGAATATAATGTTATCTTCTAATAGATTCTCCCTTGCCTACCCTTTAATTCTTTTATTATGCCTTGACCTTAAGTCATCACATCTTTCGAAAGTAGTAGAAAAAGTTTCAAACTTCGATGGTTCGTCGCCAGATTTTAATCGCGTTCATGGTGAAAAAGGCGTACCTTTCAACTCTCAGATGTAGATTATACATGACTAGGCTCCTCACTAGCGGATCACTCATATCACACAAGTGTTTAGGGTGTCCTAAACTAATTGTATTTTCACTCAGAAGCCAGTCGTGTAACGGTTTTCATCATAAGCTTGGTAAAGCATCGATATCTCCACCGATTAAGTAAGGATGGCACTGATCTTCTTTCTAGACATTATTTCAAGAGGAAGACGGGTTGTGAGTTGGCGGAGAAGGGAAATGAAAAGGTGAAATATAGAGAGATTTTTTGACTTTTAAGAGAATTGATAGACTTTCGGTTCCTCGGAGTATCCCTTTTTTAGATATAAAATGGCTTGAATCTTGCGATGAGTTCCTAGGAAGTTGCAGATTAGCGAAGTCTTTTGTCTAGAATTTTTCTTAGATTTTCTGACAATCCTTCTGGGTTACTTCCTCGGGTTTTTTCGTGCCTTTATTAGAGACTTTGCTCTTTCATAATATTTTTTTCTTTTTTTGCATACCCTTTTCTTCATAACTTTTGTCTTTTGCTCCTGGTGCCCAGAGAGGAAGTGATAACTCACCGAAAATAGGTCTTTGACCTATAAAAAACAGTCGAGGGTTCGAAATCTTTCGACAAGTGCTTTTGAAGTGGACTTGATCGACCTTTCTCGTTGTTAATCCTTGGATCTTTTGGAAAGGAAAGATATGAAGGTGAATGGGTAGTGTATTTTGGTGTTCTGGATTTGGTGAATGGTTTCATCAACTCTTTTGAGATGAGTTGGTCGAATTTAAAGCTTTTGGGAGTGGAAATGGTTGGTTTGGTCTTCTCTATTCGGAATGCTTTCGGAAGGAGTATCGCACCTACACCACGTATGGGGCTTACTAACCATTGACCTTGAAACGTATGTCAGAACCAAGTTCTAACTCAGACTGTACATCGGCACGCTAAACAAATGAAGTGACAAATTAGTGTAGATTGGATTGCTTATACAGGTACTTTGGGCCCAAAAATTCCTCACTTTTGGTAGTAAGGGTCATGTTTAGTCATGCGTAGCCTTTTACATATTTATTCGAAAGAAATCCTTTGACAAAAATCATGAGTTTTAGCTTAGTCGTTCCGTTCTAGTGAATGTTCAGAAAACTGCTTTTTGGCAATTTTATAGAATCTCTTGGTAAAACGAGGTAAGAATTTTTCGAATTCCTCTAATATTCTTTGCTAATTACTTTTAGACAAAAGAATTTTTTAGAATTTAGCATTTTTACGGTTACTTTGTTCTTAGACCTTTACCCAATACCCCACACTTAGAAGAACATTGTCCCTAATGTTCCCTAGAATATTTTAATACTTTGATAAATTAAGGACAATATTTTTCTGGAATCTCTAAGCTTGTTGCGGGTATGACCCCACACTTAGAAATTTTAGTGCGTTATGATTGAAAGAGGTTTGAGGACAGATTACTTCCCTACAGTCAAGTTATTCTCTTAGTGCTGGACTTTCCTATGATCAAGTTATGCTCCTAGTGCTAGAAAGGACCAGTCTCTTTGATATGATTCTGCATAAAGAACAAAAAAGAGTAGCATTTCCACTAGATATATATTTTTTACAAGATTTTAATATTGCTAAAAATGTACACATTTCAAGTCGCAATATCGGTCTGAAATAATAAGTTTTTTTTTTTTTTGAAGGCATAAATAATAAGTTTTTAATTGTAATTGTTTCGTTTTCAAGTTGTATTTGTATAAATAATTCGAGAATGTAAATGGAGCTTCAAGGTGAAAATTATGTTAAGAAATCAGTTAAAGACGAAGATTTACAAGTCAACAAACACAATGTACAAGAGATCAGCGCTAGCCGCCAGAGAAGTTGTAACGATTCTGCACAAATAATAATAATAATAATAATAATAATAATAATAATAATAATAATAATAATAATAATAATAATAATAATAATAATAAATGAAGTATTATAAAAATAAAAGTTTACGGAGTAAAAATGAAGTGATGGTGAGTATTATCACAAGACACACAAAAACACACATACTAACACACACAAAATACATACAACAAAACACACGCTTTATATACTCCGTAATATATTGCTATTGAAAGGACCCGTCCTAATCTATCTGGACGAATACATTACATTTGGTTACATCGCGAGGTACTTGACCTCTATATGATACATTTTACAAACATTGCATTCGTTTTTTTTTTTAAAGACAAACTTTCTTTACATCGAAAGTTAACAGGCATACATACCATTTCATATTATATTAAACTATCAATGACTTAATAATAATCTTGTTGAACTCAACAACTCGAATGCAACGTCTTTTGAAATATGCCATGAATGACTCCAAGTAATATCCTTAAAATGAGCTAATGCACAGCGGAAGATTTCTTTAATACCTGAGAATAAACATGATTTAAAGTGTCAACTAAAAGGTTGGTGAGTTCATTAGTTTATCATAATCAATCATTTATGTAATTTTAATAGACCACAAGATTTTCATTTTTATAAACATAATCCCCAAGCAGAATCCTCTCGTCTGCATTAAGGTAGAATCATTCATATGGTGAACACCTGGTAACCGACATTAACAAGATGCATATAGAATATCCCCAAAACAGAATCCTCCCGTCTGTATAATAATAAATTTAAGTACTAAAGAATCCGTACCTCGGATGGATTTATTAGGCCCATAGATCTATCTTTAGGATTCGCGTCAATTAGGGGTACTGTTCCCTAATTTTTAGGTTACCAAGCTAAAGGGGTGATATTCGGTTTCGATAATCCAACCATAGAATGTAGTTTTTAGTATTTGTGTCTATTTCGTCAAACATTTATAAAAATAGCGCATGTGTTCTCAGTCCCAAAAATATATATTGCAAAAGCATTTAAAAAGGGAGCAAATGAAACTCACGATACGATATTTTGTAGTTAAAATATGCATACGACAGAACTGAACAATGCAGGGTTGGCCTCGGATTCACGAACCTATATCATTTGTATATTTATTAACACACATAATTGTAATCGAACAATTATATATATAACTTTATTAGTTATATCATTTTTATATTAACAACACATATATAGGTTTCATATATTTATTTTATATATTTTAAAATAAATAAAAATATAAATTTTGTTAAGTTATATGTATTAAATATGGTTTTATGTAACTAAATGTTATTTGGTAAAATAATATTAATAAAAAGTTGTATTAGCTTATAATAATAATAATAATAATAATAATAATAATAATAATAATAATAATAATAATAATAATAATAATAATAATAATAATAATAGTAATAATTTTTAATAATAAAAATAATTACAATAATAATAACCACGAAAATAATTATATTATTAATGATAATCAAAATATTGTTAATAAAAAATATTGTTAATGAAAATGATAATGATAGTAAAAAAAATAATGATACTTATAATAATAGTAGTAGTTTTTAATAAAATGATAAGTTTAATAATAACGATAATGAAAATAATAACTTTTGATAATAATAATTAATACTTAATAATAATAATAATAATAATAATAATAATAATAATAATAATAATAATAATAATAATAATAATAATAATAATCATAATTGTAACCATAATCATAATAATAATAATAAATGTTACTTAATACTTGTATTAGTAATAATAATATTAATAATAGTTATGATACTAATAATAATAACAATGATAATAATAATAATAATAATAATAATAATAATAATAATAATAATAATAATAATAATAATAATAATAATAATAATAATAATAATAATAAACTTTATTACTAACGACAATAATAATAATAAAAATTTTAATATTAATATTAATAATAATAATGATAATACTAATAATAATAAAATTAATAATAGTAGCTACCTCTAAAAGAAAAGGCTTTTAAAAAAATGCCATCGCCGGGACTCGAACCCGCGACCTCTCACTACCCAACACCACTCCTTAACCATCAAACAATTCTTGTTTTCTGAAATTAATATCATTCCAAAACTATAAAACCCGTGTCCCTTTCTGTTTCGTTTTCTTCTTACTCCTTCACACATTTAATCGGCCAAAGCCCACATGATTATAACAGCAAACACGGCCCAAACTAAATTGTCTAAGCCCAAAAGATTATTTAGTTCAATTAACAGTCCGTTTATAATTAATGGATCATAAAACTCCATTATCGAATTAATAAGCCTAATATTATCAAACAACAATAAGGGCTCAGTTGACACGAGCCGTTCAAGAAAGCTGCAACAGTAATCGAGTAACAAACCAAGAAAGATTAACAAGTTACGAGTAGGCAGTAGGAATAATTGTGGTGTGGTTTTGAGCCGAAGGCTAGCAGCAAACAACTAGGTGGTCTTCGAATGGTTTTTGGGTTTGTATGCGTGAGATGAACCAGGAACAAAAACGAAACAGTATAATCATCATCTAAATCACCATCATCTCCAACAGCGAATATTATGATCAACATCATAATCGTATATCACCTCGTCATCATCAATTTTCATTATTCATCTTCTTCTCTGTTCATCATCATTACGGTATCATCATCATTCGTTATCATTACTGACATTGTTCATCGTCTTTATCGTATATCACTTTCATCAACAACTTTTGTTTATAGTAATAGAAACAATCGAGTGTATCGCAGCAAAATTTAAATTGTACAGCTACAGTACCCGTCACTGTTTCACCTTCTTCTTAAATGGGTTTTGTTGGTGGTTTGAGATGGTGATATTATGGTGGTTGGCGACGGGTTAAAAACAGAAAAGATATCTAGCAGTAGCAGTCTTGATTTATAGATGAGGGTGAGAGAGAAAGGAAGTGGTGGTGATTTTTATTCATGGTGGGGTGACGATTTTCGAAGCTGCACAGTAACAGAAAACTCGCAAGTGGTGATGGCGTGTTCATGGGGGTTTGTAGGGTGGTGTGTGGTGGTTGTATACCGTAATAGAGGCAAAAATCGAAAAGTGAAGGTGGTTTGGTTTGTCTACAGTTGCTAACAAAAGAAGTGAAAAGAAAGAAAAAAGAAAAAAAACAAAGATGGTGGTGGTCTTGCTTCGGTTCAGTGATGATAAACATTTGCAACAAAAGGAAAAAGAAAGGAAATCAGAAATAGACTTATAGTTACAGTGGTAGCAATTTACAGGTGCGTTTCTTGATGATGATTTGTGGTTAGATTAAAGGTGGTGTTGGTGGAAACTCATGGTGGTGATGATCAAAGTGGTGTACGTGTGTATGTATCTTTATAGATGAAGAGTTCGTGAAGGTTTGCAAGGAGATGATGGTTCGTGTGGTGGACAAGGTGACGGCCAAAGGTTGGGTTGTGGTTTATGGTGGAGTTGAACAAACAACAACAACTAGCGATATTGATGATGATATGGTGGTTTTTAAGTTGTGTTCATAGTTCAAGGAAAAAAAATGCAAATGGGTTTCTCCATTCTTAATGCATATGTGTATGGTTATACATATATAAAGATTAAGCAGAATAATAAAAATAATAAATAAATAGATCGTGGGTTTAGTAAAAGTAAATATGCATAAACAAATTAACATAATTCCAATCATAAAATAGTGAAGCAGCCATCATATGTGTAATTTAGTGCCGACAGTTTTCACGGACTGTGTATTGTGCTAAATCAGTGGCGGATACAAGTGTTCAGAAAAATTCCATATTTTTAAATTAACTATATTTATTTATTTTGGTCATTATGGTATAAAATTCGATCATTAACTTATTAAATAAAAATTACATCAACTGTCCCTCTCATTTATGGGTGAAATATAAAAAGTGTTAAAACTTAACAAATAGTTCCTAAATACATTTTTAATAAGCCTAAAATTTATAGAACTCATTTTCGTAACACTGTTGATTTTAAAATTACATAAGTTTGGATTTAACTTGCTTAATATCAATCAGAACATCAAACGAGTATTACAATTATTTAATATTTATTTTTAATATACTTTATTTATATATAGAGATATATTTTAAATAATAGTTATTATAATATCCTATTTTTATTTTATTAATTTTTAATAACAACAACATATAATACTTCAAATTATATTTCGAATTATTATTTATATATACATACACACATATCTATTTACAATTAATTGTTCGTGAATCGTCGAGAGCAGTCGAAGGTCAATTGAATATATGAAACAGTTCAAACTTTTTGAGACTCAACCTTACAGACTTTGCTTATCGTGTCGGAAATATATAAAGATCAAGTTTAAATTTAGTCGGAAATTTTCGGGTCGTCACAGCTATGCTATATATACTCCTCCTATATAAGTTCACAAGAAAGGAGGAGGGGAGTTGACAACTCTCTGACACAAATTCACACACATATTCACTCTGTAGTATTTCAATTTCTATGTAGCAGTGAGTTTGTACTGTAAAAGGTATTGCACGGGTATTTATATTTTAAGTTCCAACCGTTTCAAGATAATTAAAGTGAAGATAGTTGTAAGTTGTATCTTTTATCTTTTGTCTCATGTCCCGTAGCTAAATTTATATTATGATTATCTATGCCAATTAATCGTGATGTTTGACTAAAATTATATGGTTTGAGTTAATTAATTTATATTTTTATTTAATGTTTACACAGGAGAATGATTCTTGTAAAACTGGACTACTGACTAGTAATGGATTATATATTTGTTTAACAAGATGAAAATTCGTTAATTTAATATATATATTTACAATTAGCTGTATATATAAATAGCCATATACGTTTGATCGGACACGGTGAACGGGTTATTTATATATATTAATAATTGTGCGTTTATCCGAACACGGGAACGAATTAATTTAAAACAAACTAGTTGACACATGGGTGGATTATACACAAGAAAAACTGGTATACTTGTTGACAAAAGTGAAAACCGCGTCATAGTGTAAATCATTATTTAATAGAAATATTTAATTATAGTCGTTAGAATCCCGACGACATGGACACTTGCGTTGGTAATTTTGACTATATGTCCGCGCTGGAGAACTCTAGGTGGACTAATTGAATATTTCTAGTATAAAAGAAATTAACTCATTATTTAAAAAGAAAAATATCAAACATGACGTATTAAAAGGTTTAGATAAGCATAATCCCTTTATATATATTTTTTACCTCGTTTAGTCAAATTTCTGCTATATTTACTAGTTATTTGCTTTTCCTTACGCCGTAACTTTTATTTACTTTTTCACCATTTAGAATAAATTTAGTGCCTTAATATTGTTAAAAATTGCTAGTCTCATATTAGAAAATCCAATTGACAAACCGGTCGTTAAACGGTAAAAAAAAAAGCCCCCCTTTTTCTAGTTTAATTAATTGTAGTTAAATTAATAAATACACTCCTCCATGTGGAACGAACTTGACTTTTCAGTATCTATTTCTGCACGATCGGGACCAGTTGCCCGTAGTGTGATAATACTTATTAGCTAGTTTTGTTGTAAAAATATAAAGGTCGGATTTATCACATCAGCTTTTTATAATAAAGATAAAGTAAAGATAGAAATAAAAAGGAAAAGGAGTCTAAGAAATACTGTCCGAGCCTGTGTGTGGAATAGCGTTTGTGAAGTATCCAGCTAAGAAATCCTCCTCGCCCTCAAGTCTTGGCAAGTCCTCGAGTGGCTGTCCTGTATCCAAATTAGGGTCCAATAGTGTGTCTAAACACAAATCTGATGGTATCTCGAGGTGCAAGATGTAGTGACCCGAACTTTTCCATGTTTATATATATTAATTGAGATTGATATTTACATGATTAAATGTTTCCAACATGTTAAGCAATCAAACTTGTTAAGACTTGATTAATTGAAATATGTTTCATATAGACAATTGACCACCCAAGTTGACCGGTGATTTACGAACGTTAAAACTTGTAAAAACTATATGATTACATATATATGGATATATATATAGTTAACATGAAACTATGATAAGTAAACATATCATTAAGTATATTAACAATGAACTACATATGTAAAAACAAGACTACTAACTTAATGATTTTTAAGCGAGACATATATGTAACGATTATCGTTGTAAAGACATTTAATGTATATATATCATATTAAGAGATATTCATACATGATAATATCATGATAATATAATAATTTAAAATCTCATTTGATATTATAAACATTGGGTTAACAACATTTAACAAGATCGTTAACCTAAAGGTTTCAAAACAACACTTACATGTAACGACTAACGATGACTTAACGACTCAGTGAAAATGTATATACATGTAGTGTTTTAATATGTATTTATACACTTTTGAAACACTTCAATACACTTATCAAAATACTTCTACTTAACAAAAATGCTTACAATTACATCCTCGTTCAGTTTCATCAACAATTCTACTCGTATGCACCCGTATTCGTACTCGTACAATACACAGCTTTTAGATGTATGTACTATTGGTATATACACTCCAATGATCAGCTCTTAGCAGCCCATGTGAGTCACCTAACACATGTGGGAACCATCATTTGGCAACTAGCATGAAATATCTCATAAAATTACAAAAATATGAGTAATCATTCATGACTTATTTACATGAAAACAAAATTACATATCCTTTATATCTAATCCATACACCAACGACCAAAAACACCTAAAAACACTTTCATTCTTCAATTTTCTTCATCTAATTGATCTCTCTCAAGTTCTATCTTCAAGTTCTAAGTGTTCTTCATAAATTCCAAAAGTTCTAGTTTCATAAAATCAAGAATACTTTCAAGTTTGCTAGCTCAATTCCAATCTTGTAAGGTGATCATCCAACCTCAAGAAATCTTTGTTTCTTACAGTAGGTTATCATTCTAATACAAGGTAATAATCATATTCAAAATTTGGTTCAATTTCTATAACTATAACAATCTTATTTCAAGTGATGATCTTACTTGAACTTGTTTTCGTGTCATGATTCTGCTTCAAGAACTTCGAGCCATCCAAGGATCCGTTGAAGCTAGATCCATTTTTCACTTTTTCAGTAGGTTTATCCAAGGAACTTAAGGTAGTAATGATGTTCATAGCATCATTCAATTCATACATATAAAGCTATCTTATTCGAAGGTTTAAACTTGTAATCACTAGAACATAGTTTAGTTAATTCTAAACTTGTTCGCAAACAAAAGTTAATCCTTCTAACTTGACTTTTAAAATCAACTAAACACATGTTCTATATCTATATGATATGCTAACTTAATGATTTAAAACCTGGAGACACGAAAAATACCGTAAAATCGGATTTACGCCGTCGTAGTAACACCGCGGGCTGTTTTGGGTTAGTTAATTAAAAACTATGATAAACTTTGATTTAAAAGTTGTTATTCTGAGAAAATGATTTTTATTATAAACATGAAACTATATCCAAAAATTATGGTTAAACTCAAAGTGGAAGTATGTTTTCTAAAATGGTCATCTAGACGTCGTTCTTTCGACTGAAATGACTACCTTTACAAAAACGACTTGTAACTTATTTTTCCGACTATAAACCTATACTTTTTCTATTTAGATTCATAAAATAGAGTTCAATATGAAACCATAGCAATTCGATTCACTCAAAACGGATTTAAAATGAAGAAGTTATGGGTAAAACAAGATTGGATAATTTTTCTCATTTTAGCTACGTGAAAATTTGTAACAAATCTATTCCAACCATAACTTAATCAACTTGTATTGTATATTATGTAATCTTGAGATACCATAGACACGTATACAATGTTTCGACCTATCATGTCGACACATCTATATATATTTCGGAACAACCATAGACACTCTATATGTGAATGTTGGAGTTAGCTATACAGGGTTGAGGTTGATTCCAAAATATATATAGTTTGAGTTGTGATCAATACTGAGATACGTATACACTGGGTCGTGGATTGATTCAAGATAATATTTATCGATTTATTTCTGTACATCTAACTGTGGACAACTAGTTGTAGGTTACTAACGAGGACAGCTGACTTAATAAACTTAAAACATCAAAATATATTAAAAGTGTTGTAAATATATTTTGAACATACTTTGATATATATGTATATATTGTTATAGGTTCGTGAATCAACCAGTGGCCAAGTCTTACTTCCCGACGAAGTAAAAAATCTGTGGAAGTGAGTTATAGTCCCACTTTTAAAATCTAATATTTTTGGGATGAGAATACATGCAGGTTTTATAAATGATTTACAAAATAGACACAAGTACGTTAAACTACATTCTATGGTTGAATTATCGAAATCGAATATGCCCCTTTTTATTAAGTCTGGTAATCTAAGAATTAGGGAACAGACACCCTAATTGACGCGAATCCTAAAGATAGATCTATTGGGCCTAACAAACCCCATCCAAAGTACCGGATGCTTTAGTACTTCGAAATTTATATCATATCCGAAGGGTGTCCCGGAATGATGGGGATATTCTTATATATGCATCTTGTTAATGTCGGTTACCAGGTGTTCACCATATGAATGATTTTTATCTCTATGTATGGGGTGTGTATTGAAATATGAAATCTTGTGGTCTATCATTATGATTTGATATATATAGGTTAAACCTATAACTCACCAACATTTTTTGTTGACGTTTTAAGCATGTTTATTCTCAGGTGATTATTAAGAGCTTCCGCTGTCGCATACTTAAATAAGGACGAGATTTGGAGTCCATGCTTGTATGATATTGTGTAAAAACTGCATTCAAGAAACTTATTTTGTTGTAACATATTTGTATTGTAAACCATTATGTAATGGTCGTGTGTAAACAAGATATTTTAGATTATCATTATTTGATAATCTACGTAAAGCTTTTTAAACCTTTATTGATGAAATAAAGGTTATGGTTTGTTTTAAAATGAATGCAGTCTTTGAAAAACGTCTCATATAGAGGTCAAAACCTCGCAACGAAATCAATTAATATGGAACGTTTTTAATCAATAAGAACGGGACATTTCACAAGAGACTAGGGAATGGCTCATCATCAGGGATGTTCCCACTTATCTCAAAAACTTCGGCTATAGGAGGTCCCACTGAAATAGGAGTTATGACAAGATGACAGCCCTCAGGTAACTCACGAATATGAACTGTCACTATCTCGTGCTGAGCATAACCGCTGGTCTCAATAAATGGAGCAGGTGGAGCAGCTGAAGCAGGCGGTGTAATAGGAGTAACACCAACGGGAGCAGCTGTTGAAGCTACGGACTGGATCGACGTTGGAGCGGAGCGTCTAGGAGTAGCTCGACATGCAGGTGGAGCACGACGTGCCAAGAAACAGCACTCCAGCCGGCGACCAACTATGATTTAGCCGGCGACTACCTTGTATTTTTCTTGGGCTCTGATATGGCCAAAACGGACGATTTATTTTGTAGCGGTGTCGTTAAGTCAACGACCGTCTATTTTGGATATTAATTGGGGAGGAATGTTTTAAATTTATAATATGTGAGCCCTAAATCTACTACTCTTTCCTATGGGTGAGTAAGCCGCAAATCAAATAGTGATCTAAGCCACAAATCAAACAAACATATATAGATACCTGTATATGTATCATGAAACACTGAATCACGATATAGATTACAAAACAAAAACAACAAACCTTCGTGTATTCATCGCTAATCGATTGATGTAACCTTCTCTGCTTTGCGATTCTGCATCATCAACTATTATAATATTTACATAATATTCATCAATGAATATCAGTCAACAACTTACCTATTGCTTATCGAGAATATTAATCATACATAAGAATCGATGACTTACCTATTGCTTATCGAGAATATTAACTAATGAGTATTTGTCAATCTATATCCGTTAATCAATCCCTTCTATAGAAGGTAATGAGAGTCGCTTTCCATTTATGACATTTTTTTTATTGTTTTATTGTTTTTTTTTAGAGAAGTTTGTTTGTTCATGCTGAGATGATATAAATTTGTTTCGTTTGTTTTTCGTTTAGGTTGTTTGGATTCTGTTGCACCGTTTTGGTATGCATTTCCAGCCATTTTTTGAGCTTTCTCGGTGTAAGTGGCAAAATAGGCGGGTCAGAGGTAGGTCAGTCGTGTTGACACATAACACATTTTTCCCAAACTAAGATATAATTACCAAAATTATATATTTTAAATGATAATATGATTATTTGAATAAATATAACTCTGAATTTAAGCACTAGAACACACTTTGGGTGACTTTAGACCAGTTTGAGCAGTTTTTTTAATCTTATTGGCCAGTAGGAGATATAACACAGCCAAAATTGACCCACTAATAAGGTCATGGGTCGAGATTACATCCTGTGATTTTACCACTCCGTTGTTTTTGGGTTTCAACCGAATATTTCAGCGGCCAAAGGAAGTTTAGAATGCGTACTCTTACTCTTGGATTGTGGTGCAGATCTAAATCAAAAAGGTATTTTATTGTTCCTTTTGTATCTATCATTTATGTATTATCATTTATGTATTTATATATCCTAAATACTAATTCTAATAAAGTGTTTTGCTTTTCTTGCAGATCAATTAGGTAGTAAAAAAGGAGCTCTAATACAATTTTATAGGTGAAAATTATCAATATTTATATATCATTTATGTATTATTAGTATTTATATTTATATTTATTTATCATATTCATTTTCTTGAAGATCATTTATTTCTCTTGGTAAACTCTATATATTTCTCTTTTATTCTTTCTGATGACTTATATTTGGTGGTCTGCATTTCGAAAGTGCAATTGATTAACAAGTGGATTAAATTAACTTTATTAGGTTTCCGCCTTGCTTATTTTTCTTTATTTATATAAATACTATTTGATGTATGTGTGATGTTTTTAAGAATTTATTGTTGATTATATAAGGTCATGTAATATAAAATGTGTTGATGTTATGTTAACGGGTCAAACAATTGTCTTACAGTATAAATATAATAAACTGCTTTTATGTTGATTGGTTTATTGTTGCTCAGTCTCAAATTGTGCAAACAAATGTTCCCACAGCTACTCATATAACAAGGGCCATGGTATGTTTTTTTTAAATTGTCTTATACATTTTCAATGATTATGACACAAAGTTTATTTGGCTGGGCCAATGACTGGTCACATGGTTTAGGAGGAGGTATAATGCAATGAAAAACTATCAGGCACCGAAAGTTGTGATTTTGATGTGTCTTTTAAGCTGGATCTTTTTTCTATTGTAGGTTGTAGACATACCTATGGAGATACTGAATGTCAAAGAACAGGTGGACACCGAGTTTTTTGGTGAGCCCCATAATTGGACCAAACCTGAAGGAAGGAATTGTAAGTATCTCATAGCTTACTTCATTGCATTAATAGCTTAAATTTTTTCTTTCTTCACGATTCTCATTTTATTTGTTAATACACTTTTCTATCTAACGCTGCAGGTACCAGCCCGGCCTCAGTCATGTTACGATGAGCCTGATAACTGGGATTGGCGTGGAAGGCCCCTGTTGAGGAGAGAATGATTAATCGCAAAGCGTGACAATTGTGATTATAGCCGGTTAGATAATATGCAAGAACCAAATTCACAATATGATGACCACAAGACTCACCTAACCAGGCCACCAGGGGGTATGTTGTTAACCCTAAACTCTAAATGTATGAAATCTATATATAGTTAAGTTTTTTTTTTAATTGCTACTGAATTAAGAATGTATGAAATCTGTTGAATTAGGCAAGACGATGATGATGAGCATTTAGTAAAATGGGTAGGTCTTAACTACGATGAATGTTAATGGGAATTGAAGTCGGATATTTCATCCTTTCAGCAACAAATTGAAAATTTTAATAGACTTCACTCTAAACACCGCAAACTAAGGAGACAAAAAAGCAACATTCGTGATACTGCTGACCCAAAAAAGAAGTTAAAAGAAGTTCAGCAATTTGAAAAAAACCCAGACTTTCTACCCGTAGGTATGCAAAATATTTCATTTTCGTGATTATGTTGTTACTATATAATTTTTTTTTTTAACTTTTGGTAAATGTTTATGGTATAATCTTAGGTGAGCTTCACCCGTATCAGCTTGAAGGATTGTACTTCTTATGTTTTTCTTGGTCCAAACAAACACACGTGATACTTGCGGACAAGATGGGTCTTGGTATGCATTTCCTGTTATTCAGTTTTCTTAAGTGTATAATAATCGTATGATAGTTTAATCAGATAATTTTTATGTTCAATGTTTAAATAGGAAAAACGATACAACATATTGCCTTTGCAGCTTCTATATATGAAGAGAATGTCTCCCCACATTTAGTAGTGACACCACTTTCCACTTTGCGGAATTGGGATCGTGAATTTGCCATGCGGGCACCTCATATGAATGTCGTAAGTCACACGATCTTTCAAAATTTTAAACAGATAGTTATGTCATTTGTTTTTTGTTTTATTATTTTTTTTTTTGTTTAGAATGAATAAGTTTGCCACTGTAGGTTTGTATGTTGGTACGCTTGCTGCTATCATAAAAACAATATGATTTTTTCCCAAGGTCTTCTAAAAAGGACAAGAAGAAATTTGATGTACTATTGGCATCTTATGAAATGATCAACATCGATAACGAGTCGTCGATAATGAGTCGTTGAAGGCAATAAGCTGGGAGACCATGGTACTTCTGTCTTTTAAGTTAATGTTTAGAGCACTTGCATTTTTGTTACTGAATCTTTTCTAATTGTGTAGAAGTGGATGCAATAAAAAGTACATTTAAAACTCAATTCACTCATATAATTTTTATCAATTATATTATTATAAAATTAAATATATTTTAAGTCAAAGTTGCGAAATATTGACTTCGAAAAGTCAAAACAGGACAATTATTATGGGACGGAGGAAGTATTTAAAGTTGTTTTCTGCATTGAAATAATTCGACACCAGAGATCGTTCATTATTAACTGGAACCTCTCTTCAGGTTTGTTATAGTGTAGTGTCATTCATGTTGGTCAAGGTTTGTAATGATCTTAACCCAAATGCTGAGTCTGCATCAAATTGTGCGGAAAAGAGCATCCTTATACTAATGACATCAATTTCGCTTATAATGGTGACCAATCTTCTACAAAGTTGAATCCTAAGTAGAAAACATTTGCACAAGCAACAAGTTTGAAGACTCACTGATTTTAAATGTTTTTTCCATCTTTAATCTATGAAATGGAATCTACAAATAATGGATTCTGACCAAAAAGGTGTGAGCTTTATACATACATTTAAATTTAAATTTGTTTATACGGTGAACATAATTTATGAAGCTACCGAGTTTATTCTGAAGGTAAAATGTGTTGCCATTATTCTGAGTTTATTCGTGATAATTTATCTATAAAAATATTTTCCCTTCTACAATTATTGTTGTATGGTATTTTTTTTTTAACTAATCGAAGTTAAAATACATGTTTACAGGAATTAAAGAAATAGAATACAAGTATTGGTGACATTCTGACTTATTTAGGTTTTTTTATGAACTATATATTACACATTTTTTTCAATATATCAATTGACCATCTGTCAGATTGTATATTTATTTATTTTTATTTTTATCGTATAAAGATCCACTAAAGTTTTCAAAAGTTTATATGACTTGGTTCGAAGAACGTCAACAACTTTTTTAATATGCGTAAAGAGATGTTATCTTATGTACGTCGATCAATTGCGTCAAAGAAGTTTAGTGGATATGCGAACAATATTGAAAGAAAAACATGATGTTTCGGCAACTAAATGACTACTTCAAATGTTTTCTTACATTGGATGATCTGAGGAAAAATCGTCACAATCAGAATTGATTAGACTATTACTATCCAATGATAATCTAAAACTATACCAATTTATTGTAAGATCGCATAGTCCAAACACAATGTCCTGCAATATAAGCTCAAGAGTCCATTCTTTTCTAAAACCAATTGGTATTAGATGGACTTCCCCTTAGACTTATATACATACATTTGTTTTTGTCTCCCTCCTATGTGGGATAGGTTTGCACCCCAACAATCCTCCCCTCAAACCGAAGACCACATCACCGAGCCTCCCCTTCAATGATACTCCCGCCATCTTATATCACCGGTCTCTTTTTCTTTCACTTTTCTTTCACTACCGGGACACGCCTCTTATACCGCCGATCTCTTTCTTTCACTTTTCTTTCACCATCGGGACACGCCGCACTTCCACGCCTTGGGAAGGAAGACTTTCAATATAAGGCACCATGACTCCATTATCGTTGGCAAACTGAGGGGTGTGCTATGTCGCACCGTGCGCTTAGGGGTGCGCCACCACTGCGTCGTTCACCACATCGGGCTATAGCCTAGCTCTGATACCATTTGTAAGATCGCATAACCCAAACACAATGTCCTGCAATAAAAGCTCAAGAGTCCATCCTTTTCTAAAACCAATTGGTATTAGAGGGACTTCCCTTAGACTTATATACATACATTTGTTTTTATCTCCCTCCTGTGTGAGATAGGTTTGCACCCCAACATTTATGATATTTGGTGTTACAATTTATTTTTACTCACTTCAACTTTTGATTTATTTTATGTTTATAATCTTCTTTTACAACTCAAATTTTAGTTTAAGCACTATTCACTTTGCAATCAAGTGTTTATTATACATAGTTTCTAACAATGTCTTACAAGACCAAACCCATAATTTTTTATACTTGAAAAGTTTATTGCATAAACTCGCGATTACGCGGGGCTTTAGTATAAGTAAACAAAATTGAAGATAAGATGGACCGTACCTTGAATAAATCAAAATAAACCACAACAAAGTTGTTGCACAAACAGTTGTAAATTCATCGATCTGGAATAAAATTCATCACTAAAAATATTGAAAAAATTAAAATTAAAAATGCAAATACTTAATTATACAAATATATAAAACAGTATGTATAATTGTTAAAACTAAACTTGATAAACTTAAAAACATCAATTTCGTCATCCATATCAGAATCGGAAAAATCAAGTTGTGATTTTTGAGGAGTTTTCTTATTGCTGAATCGACCACTGGATCCTTTCTTCAATGTTTTAGGGGCTGGAGCGTCGTGATGATATGGAGTAAACAGTCGGTTCTTCTTGTCCTAAACAATCGGTTGAATAGAATGGCGTCTGAGAGAGGTAAGGGAAGGATCTGGAATACGGTGACGGCGATGATTCGTGGTGGCGGCGGCGATGGTCGTGGCGGTGCCGGAAGAGTAGCAAAGGGAAGAATCTAGATCTGCGGTGAGTTGGTAGTGGAGAGAATAGAATAGATTTAGATTTAAGCGGTGGAGAATTGAGAAGAAACACGTAGCACCCACATAATGTATACTTCTTCAATAAAATAATATTGTAAAAGAAGTTATACATAAATTTATTGATTCAACATACATATACACATATATATTGACTTATTTTTTTTTTTTTTTTTGAAAGGCAAATTTTTATTGAATTACCACAAAGTTTACAGCGAGTATAATAGTCCTCGAATACATTTAGCCAAATCTCACAACAGCATAAAGAGCTACAAAACCATAAGTCTCAAGGCAAGATACATACAAGTTGCTAAGTTAGTAACTTAAATTAGTCTTGTACTAAAGAAAAATCTGAGGATTGTTGAACCAATTATGCCAATCAATGTTCTTCGACTTGCAACGCTTCGCGACCCAATCATAAGTTACGACTTGAATTTCACTAAGGGCAACCGCAGGAGTCCAATATTTATTTTTAAAAATTTTTAAATTACGATTCTTCCATAATAGGTATCCACATATCCATTCAACCGCTTGCCATATCTTCGCACCCACTTCCGACATCGTCTTATTAGCATTGCCACAGAATACTTCGCTTATACTCAGATTTGTTACATTACCCAAACCCCACCAATTGTAAACCTTTGCCCATATTTCATGCACTTTCGGGCATAAGACAAGCGAGTGCTCAACCGACTCAATTCCGCCGTCGCATAAGGGACAACGAACGGAATGGAGGTCAATACCTCGCTTGTCTAATTCCTCTAAGACCGGGATACGACGACGTCTCGCTCTCCACACAAAAACTTCTACCTTTTTCGGTACAAGGCTATTCCGAAACGACTCAATTCTGTTGTTGCTAGCGTGCATAGTTTTCTGGTTAATAATAGCAGTAAGTTTTTTGGTCGAAAATGTACCGTTTTGGCAAAGTTTCCAGGTCCATGCATCATCACTATTCGTCTTGAGAGTAAACTGATCCAGCAACGTCAGAAGCTCCGAAAGTTCACTGGTTACTCTACCCCTTGGTTGTCGAGACCATTCGCATGTCAAGTTACACTTTGTTCCATCCCACGAAAGCCTTTCACACACTTTAGAGTTTATTTTTGCCTCTAATCTCACAAGCTTGTTGAATTTGTCGCTTAAGGCACCATCAATTAGCCACGGATCATTCCAAAAGGAAGTGGAACTACCGTTGCCAACTTTCTTGAAAAAAGAATCCCTGAAATTTAAGCCAAGAGAATCTATACATTCTCCCACACGAACAATATTTAGCCAAGTAGTATTATTTAGATGTGAAAAAGAAGAATTCCCCGAACCCATAAGACCCGTATCCCCATAAATACTCGAAATAACTTTGACCCACAAGGAAGTAGATTCGGTTTTAAACCTCCACCACCACTTGCCGATCAAAGCCAAGTTTTTGTTTTTTAAAGACCCAAAATTGAGGCCCCCGTCCTCGAAAGGAATGATTACCTCATCCCATTTAACCCAAGCCATTTTTGACTCACATCCCGACCCGCCCCAAAAAAAAGACCTTCTTACACTCTCGAGTTTATTTATCACACATTGCGGAGCACGGAAGAGCGAGAAGTAGTACAACGGTAAACTATTTAACACCGAATTTACGAGAGTCGAACGTCCACCAAACGACACCGTACGCGCCTTCCAATCCGATAACCTTTTCTCAAATTTATCGATAACCGACTTCCAACTACTATATTTACTCATTTTTGCACCGATCGGGAGCCCAAGGTAGATGATCGGTAATGACCCGACATTACACCCGAAAGAGCCTGCCATGCTTTCAACACTAGTTTTATCCACCCCAATCCCGAATAAATTACTTTTATTATAGTTAACTTTCAATCCGGATGTTAACTCAAAGCACTTGAGGAGCGACATAAGATTATCAATATTTTCCTTCCTCCAAGTCCCGAAAAAAATAGTGTCGTCGGCATATTGTAGGTGAGATATAGTTACCTTATCTTTGCCGACATGAACACCATCGAATAGGCTGTTCCTGACCGCAGCTTTAACAAGCAAGTTGAGTCCCTCTGCAGCTAGAATAAACAAGAAAGGTGATAACGGGTCTCCTTGACGAACTCCCCTACCAATTTTGAACTCTTTAGTGGGAGAGCCGTTAACAAGAACCGATATACTCGCAGATTTTAGGCACTCGAGAATCCAGTTTTTCCATTTCGAACCAAAACCCATAAGACTCATTATTTCCATCAAAAAGTCCCAACTCAAACAATCAAATGCCTTCTCGAAGTCCACTTTAAAAACAAAACTTTTCATTTTCTTTTTCCTAAGGTAATCAATCGTCTCATTAGCGATCAGCGCACCGTCAATAATATTTCTACCTTTTAAAAAACCACTTTGCTCATAACCCACAAGTTTAGAAGCTACTCTCCTAAGGCGGTTTGAAAGAAGTTTTGACACAATTTTATAGAAACTCCCAATGAGGCTTATCGGTCGGTAATCGTTAAGGAGAATCTTATCCGATTTTTTGGAACCAACGTGATGAAAGACGCATTACACCCGGCCGATATATTCCCTTTTACCCAAAAATCAGAAATAGCTTCAACTAGATCGAACTTAATAATATCCCAGAATTTTTTAAAAAACCTAAGGTTGAAACCATCCGGGCCGGGCGCCTTAGAGCTACCGCAATCTTTAACAGCTGACCAAACCTCTGACTCACTGAATCTATCCTCAAGCATCGCAATATCATCTTCTTGTAGCCGGCCACATCGTAGATCAGATGCATCAAAATTGAGCATCATGGGTCTGTTACAATTTCGAGCCATAAAACTCTTTTCAAAATGCCTAAAAACCTCATTCTTTACCTTGGCCGGATTCTCGTTCCACACCCCATTTATGTTTAAACCACGAATATTACATTTGTTGTACCTTCGACGAATGGAGGCGTGAAAATATTTGGAATTTTCGTCACCTTCTAAGATCCACCGGGACCGTGCCTTCTGTTTGAGCATATTCGCTTTAATACGTTCTTTCTCGATCCACCTTCTTCTACATTCCAACCATTCAAGGCGTTCGTTGTCGTTTAGCATTTGTGCTTCTGCCTTTAATTCCAAATTAGTAGCCTCCTTTTTCAACTCTCTGATTTCGCAGTCTAACTTGCCAAAACAGCAATGGCTCCAAGCCTTCAATGCATTTTTGACATTTTTCATTTTGTCCCTAAAGATACAGTCTTTTTTATAGCCTTTAACCGGTTTCAACCATGCTTCGCAAACTTTTTCTTCTATTCCATCTTTTTCAAGCCATTCGTCGAAAACTTTAAAAGGCTTGGGGCCATAATCAATTAGCTTGTCACGAAATATAAGCGGGCAATGGTCCGATAAGTTTCTTTCTAATGCGATGGCAGAAAGGTCATCCCAAAGTTGACAAAAACTATCGTTTACAATAAATCTATCAATTTTACTAAATTTAGTGCCATCGTCGCTAATACGAGTAAACTTCTTTCCACTAAGCGGGATCTCAAACAAACCATTTCGCTTGATGAAATCATTGAACATTGTTGCCCGACTTTTGTGAAATTGACAATTTAATCGATCCTCCATGGCTCTCACCTCATTAAAGTCCCCACACAAAATCCATGCCGACTGACTGTCCCTCATAATCGCATCCAAACTTTCCCAAAATAGTTTTTTGTTTGAATCCTCGTGAGGACCATAAACATTCACTACGGTTGTCTCTTGGCCCGAGTGTTTCCAACGACCCTTAATAGCTAGAAAAAACTCATTACCAACCGCATTACTCGCTTCGAAACTGCTAGTATCCCATATCAAGAGCATCCCACCAGAATTACCTATAACCTCCCTTTGAACATAACCGAAGTCGCTATTACCCCATAACGCACCAACCCAAAAATCACTAACGGTCTTGCACTTAGTTTCCTGAAACGCAGCAATACAAGGCCTTTCTCGAGCACAAATACTTTTAACCCAACCGAATTTACCCCTTACCCCGAATCCACGAATATTTAATGATAGAATCTTCATGAGTAACAAAACTTTAACGAAAGGAAGCGAAAATTACCTACTGAGGATTTGCGTTAGGCCACCGTAAACCAATTTGCTCCCCATATGTTCTCAATTTAACACTATCATCAGAGACTTCATTTGATTTGGCCCTTGATTTCGACCTCTTACACCCTTCAGTTGCAGCCCTAATTTTGGATTTCTTCCCGCAAGTTTTACACAGTTTAATCTTGTCGCTAGGGCAATTGGACACCTTTGTAGCCATACTCTTTAATCGCATGATTCTTGAGGAGGCACGCCAGTTTCCTACAGCATCCCAGTAGCAATCGTTGCAGCAAGATACCTCCACATAGCTCGAGCAGAAAGAATCCTTGTGTTGTTTTCGTTTTTTTAATTTCGAGTCATCTTCAGTATCTTTATCATTTGGGTCAGTTTCACAAACTCTATCTATATTATAATTGTTGTCGACAGAATAAGGCCCAGGCCCACTCGTAAACATTTTAACATTTTCATGTAGGCCTGGCTTATTTAGCTTGCTAGTGTTAATGGGCTCAAACGGACCATCAGGCCTGCCTTGATTAAACGTCCCCCCATCTTTTTGCATCTCGTTGGTCTGGTTGGTGTTTTTGGGACTCGAACTAATTGATTGTTTTTTGGCATGCTTCTTACCTTGGCCGTTACTCTTGGAACTAGGGCTACCTTTATGATTACAATCTTTTGTCTCTGACACAATCTCCACCACCTCGTTTTCTCCAAAAAGCTCCCTAGTCCCAAAATTGACAGACTCTTGGTCTTCTGACCCATGTTCGTTTACCGGATCTGGCGAGTTGTTGCCGGAAACATCTACCCGAACACCCTTATCGTGACATTCAACCTCATCATCGTCATCGCTATATGTATCTTCAAGTATGTCATCCGATCGATAGCCGTAACTACCGGAAATATCATCGGAATCAATGGCTTCTGAACTATACCCCGAGTATGATACAGACTTCGAGTCATCTCCCCAATCATCTTCCATCTCAGGTAATGTTTTCTCTTCCTCCTCCACATAAATAAAATACGATTTACTTTTAAATTTCAGATTCAGTGAGTCCCTTACAAACGCAGGTTCATGGAGTCTCACAAATACCCTTCCAAAAATCAAATTTTGATTACCAAGTAAAGAGCAGTTTTCAAGCGCGTAAACCGTTCCCCACCATTCCGCAATGGATGAAAAAGTCTTTTCCGACCAACATGTAGCCGGAACACCACTTATCTTTAGCCAACACATACGTCCTTCTGGCCAATACTCAAGATCCCATGGTTGGATCTTGTGGATCCATTTCCTAAGAACATGGTTAGTATTGTCGATCACTAATGACACTGCCTCCTTCGTCTTAAATATAAGTAACATACTTAATCCTCCCACAAACTTAATATCGATTTCGCATAAGCCCTCCGCCTTACAGATTTTGACAAAGTTTGAGAGGATATCATGGCTCTTGGCGTCGCAGATTATGGCATGATTAAGCTCCAGACCGTTAGACTCATCTTCTTCCACTACCACCAACTTTTCTTTCATAGAGTTCCCATTGTGCTGAGTATTTGTTTTTCTCATATTATCGTTTGAAGCATTCCTTTTCATGTGCAGCCTTTCACGTAGATCACCAACCACCTCAGCGAAACGACGACCATCATGAAATCTATCATTTCTTATCCCATTCTTTAATGGAACCCCATTTCTGTGTACAGGAGGGTTGGTTGGTCCTTTGGGGTTTCTTGTAGTTGCTTTGAAGACACGTATGCAGTTATTGTTGAATTTGATCCCCTCTAGCGATTTTAGAAGAATATCTTCATCTTTGACGTCTCCAAATCTTACAAAGGCAAATCGTTGTCCATTTCTTAATCTCTTGCTTGCGACGTAAACGTCTCTCACCGCCCCAAAAGGTTTGAATAGTTTCCAGAAATCCACCACTTTCCACTCGTCATCGAAATTGAAAAACATGTATGATGTTAATTGGCTTTTGTTTCTCCTCTCGAAATAGCATCCATAGTCACCGTTGTACCCATCTCGGAATCTTCCCGTGCCGCCTTTTGCCGGACACTCTCTCACTCTTTTTTCTCTCTCCACTCTCTCTCCCATTTGCTAAAAAACGTACTTACATATATATTGACTTAACATGAAAGTCGACTTGAAATAATTACGCCTTTAAAAATGTATAGTGAAACAAATTAGGACAAATACAAAACTAAAGATTCATAATTCTGGGTAAACATAATACGAAGTATTACTTAAAAAGTTAAGATATTTACTGAAATCATATATCGTACATCTATATATGTGTACAATAATATTATACAACAACAACTCTAGCCTGCATGTGCGGGGTATGAAGAGGTGAGATGTAGCTGACAATTCTACCCCTATCCTATATTAGAAGAGAAGTCGTTTATCCTCCCACGTGCACATAACGAATTATCCACCCACGTACAAAGAAAGTCAGCAATCTCTATACAATAATATTAGTAACTTAAGTATATAATTATAATTTTAATATTATATAGATTGATTTTGGTTAACCAAATTCAAGATTTTCAAAACCAAAAACTGAACCGAAAAATTAAATTCGATTTCGGTTTTGCTCGATCCGAAAATCATATTACAAATTCGATTTGCTTTTTTAGATCTGGTTTCGATTCGATATTCGATTTAAATGATTTCAAACCAAATATTGAACACCTCAAATTTATTGTGTAGATAAAAAATCTTATTTTTATATTTTGAACGAAAACTTATAAATTAATGATATATATTGATCTGTCGCTTTATTTAATTTTATTTAATATCATGAATCGTGAGATGCATACAGGTGGTATGTTTCCGTTTGTGGTTTATAATGCACATGCAGCACATATCATGAAACCTTTTGTGATTTAGGTGGTACGTTTTCGTTTTGGTTCGATGAGAGAGTTTGATTTAGGTTTATATTTTTCTTTAGCCTATTTAACTTTTTCCGAGCCTCATTGGTTGGTTTGTATGTATCATTTATATGGAACCTTCATTTATGGATAAAAGTTTCTTAATTGTAACACTAATTGCTATTTTAGTAAAAAAAAAAAAAATGAGATGCATTCCGGTAGTACTTTTGTACATTACTTTTTTATTTAAGATATACGCAAGTAGCATGAAGTTATGAAAGGTTAAAAAATACTACTCCGTAGTAGGAATGACAGTGGATCGAATATGGATCGGGTGATGCCGTATCCATATTCATATCCATTTAGTTTTTGTTCATCAATATCCATATCCATATCCATTTAGTTTCAGATCATCCGTCCATATCCATATCCAATGAATTAAGCGGGTTAATGGATATCCAATGGATATTAAAAAAAAAATTATAGTATTTTTTAATATGCGATTAAAACGTAAACGTAGTATAGCAAAAATAAATATGACATGACATTAAAAATTCTATCTATAAAAATGCGTAATCTTTGACGAAGATATAACAAAATTTGCTAAACTTCTTATAAAACATTGATTATAAAAAATTAAATATGAAATTTGTAAGTTTATTTTGTTAGATATACATGTTTTATTGTAATATATTATAGTTACTTTATTATAGAGTTGAAAGCAAAATGTAAATCTAACGGTAAATTAGCTTGTAATAGTAAATATATAAGAATATATCTATATTTATGTATTTGTATACGTATTTCGGGTGGTAGTAGATATATCTATGGATTAAACTTTTCACCCATGTCCATATCCATATCAATTTATATTCATTCATATCCGTATTCATATCCATTTAGGTTCATCCATATCCATCACGAAGCGGGTGGATCGGGTGGATATCCACCGGATCGGGTGGCCATTGCCATCGCTACTCCGTAGTTCTCCATTATTTAAGAACAAAAAAGCAACCAATTAGAGATGGACACGTCAAGTGCTAGTAGTCTACATCGAATGAGTCGTTTAGGGATGAGATACACCACATGGAAACCCTTCTTTTAGAAAAAGATTATACGAAAAGTACCCCAACAATTCATATATTGACACCATATAGTACTTGAGTTGCACAACTCTTTTTTTCTACTTAAATGCAGAGAATTTTCTTATTTTCACATGTTTATTTATTTATTTATTTTATGTTTGGATGAAAAGAAACAAAGAAATATGATGCACAGTAACTTCGAATTATTAGCTGGATATGTCCGTATGTATAATACTAAACTCATTTAAATAAATATCTTTATATAATCTTAATTACATATTACATAAACATGTCATATTGTATGTTTAGCGAACAGTTTGACACTTTTTTCTTTAGTTTTTATAAGGATGGCAAGGTAATTTTTTCTGTCATACAAAATCAATTATACACGGTGGTCTAATACTGAGTATATACATAAGTGTTTTTAAACTCAATCATATCACCCTCAAAGTATTCGAATTTAAGATCTTTGTGATTAAAACACATTATCCCCAAGTTACCTTTGTAATAGTTTCCCATAACAACTTATTCATCACTTCCTGTAATTTGAAATTTCACATACATACAAAACTCAAGTGCATTGGTTTACAAACAGATTTGGAAATAGGGTTAGAGATGATTGGTGCTTTGTACAGAATAAAAAATAGTCATGGCTTGTTTACAATTGCAAGAATATTAGTATATTAGTGTTAAAGTTAAGAAATTCTAAGTGTATGAATACTTTGTATTTTGGTGTCGGTGTTAGTTAGTTTAGTTGGTGTGTCATGTTTGTTTCCTAGTTTCGTTATTCCTTTGGTCATTGGGAAATTTTATCTTGATTTAGTTTGTAAGTTTTTTTTTTTTTACCGGGTCTGTATGGGTATGGAGGTTTTCTTTCATCGTTTGATGAAAGTTTCATGTGTTTATTTATATAGTTTGTTTTTTCTCAAAAAATTTAAAACAAAAAATAATCATATATAGATAACCATATTTCAATGTATTATACATTACAATAATATAATGCGTTATAAGTGGTGTATGAATACTTTAATTGAGAGTACTATAATTCACCTGCCATTAGCAATGGTTGTAGGTTTGAAAGATATTTATATTAAACAATTATAATTCTCCTACTATTAACAAGGTTTTCTTTTTTTCTTTTTTATTCATTAATTCACCTGATTTGTATTATTGTTTAGCTTGCGAAATGTTATTTATATTGCGAAATGTTTAATGAAGAAGATAACTAAGCTAGCTTATGCTTCTAATTACAAAGTACAAGACTCACCCTTTCTAGTAATGAAAATCCTAAGACAATTCAAAGGATAATATTGAACTTGCGGGCATAGCGCAACGGTTCTTCCCATGTACTTTGTGTCATGGGATAGGGAGAGGTCATGGGTTCGATCCTTAGGGATGACATGATTTTCTTTAAACCAATTGAACACCAATAATGGTGGTATATATTGACCCTATAGGGAGGTTTTACCGGATTCGTTCACGGACCCCTACCCGGAACCACTGCCCGAATGGATGTGTTCCCGGGTACCGTCGATCGGGTTCGGGTTTCCGCCCGAACGTGTGTGTTATGTGCAAATGATGAGGGTCGTAGAAAGAAATGATCTACTGATGCCAGAAAAATCGCCGTTCAAAAAAAATTCAAAGGATAATACAACACTAAGTAAACTCACAAAGATATTAATTTGATAGTAAGTTTATAACCCTTCCACAATCTATGATCGAACTTCTCTTGCTAATCACAATATATATATATATATATATATATATATATATATATATATATATATATATATATATATATATATATATATATATATATATATATATATATATATATATATATATATATATATATATATATATATATATATATATATATATATATATATATATATATATATATATATATAGTGATAGGATCAAGAGGGAAGTAACCATTCGGGGGGAAGCGGGGGGAAGCAAAAACTTTTTTTTTCGTTTTTTGAAAAAACTTTGTTCACGAACATTATAGATGAGATGAAAATATGAACATTTAGTAGAGACACTTTGTGATAAATGTTTTTATTTTGGCGGGAAAACGCTCGAAGAAGTAATATATAACAATTATCGTGTTTTTCGAGCGTATTTTGAGGTTTTAGCTATTGGGGTTTAGATATTAGGGTTTATAGGGTTTAGATATTAGGGTTTAGAAATTTAGGGTTTAGGGTTTACATTTAGGATTTAGATTGAGTTTTTAACACGAACGGTTTAGAGTTTAGGGGTTAGGGGTTAGGGTTTAGGGTTTGGTGCCCTAAACCCTAAACCCTAAACCCTAAACTCTAAATCGGGCTAAATTTTACTTCACAAAACATGGGAAAAAAAACGTTCATATTCTTCACGAACAATATTATCTTGAATGTTATTTTTGTCGATCGTTTTCCCGCCTAAATAATAACATTCATCACGAAGTGTCTCTTCTAAATGTTCATATTTTTGTGTGATCTTGATGCCGGAAAAAAAATCAAAAAAAAACGAAAAAAAAATAATAATTTGCTTCCCCCCGCTTCCCCCCGATTGGTTACTTCCTCATTGATCCTGCCCCTATATATATATATATATATATATATATATATATATATATATATATATATATATATATATATATATATATATATATATATGAATTATGATCTTGTGATTCTCCGATGAATTTTGAGTTGGCGCATGCAAGAGGGTCAAATCTTCAAAGCTCTCCAAGTCTTGCTATTTATAGGGAGAGAGAAACAAACTAGCCGTTGTTACAGCTCAACCCAAGGTCGACTGTGGGTCGATCGCACGCGGTACAGTCCAAAACACTTATCCGTTGTATAGCCGTTTGAATCACTTTTGAACTCAAATCTTTGGACTCTTTACTTCATTTAATACCTACAAAAGATACCCAACATCCTATACAATAATTACTATATGCATTAAGTGTTCATTTATCTTGGATGTATTGCCTTGATAATGACTTGTCATGTTCAAAGTGGTAAGTCTAACATTCTTGGGTACATGTCATGATAGCCATTTGAGGCAATTTCAGTTTTGTCATAATCTTTTGTTTGTAATTAACACAATTGCTAAAATCCTATTGGTTAGTCAACATGACAAAAACCCACTTAATCACAAAGCACATTAATATTCATCTTTAAGCTTGTTTGTGAATTAATTAAGTGTGTTCATAATGTATTAACAAGTAATATCAATTAAGCATGTTATAAAACATTAAGTTAATCAAGACTAGACCATTCTTAAATTTGTCTCTAGACTTAAGCACATTCCATATGTATGTTAATAATTCTTTTATCCTTTTAAGATCACTAGATTATGACTTATCAAATGTTATCCAAGTAGCATAAGTATATTGAAGTAGTCCAAATATAAGTTGATGGTTTTCTAACTTGTAGCACATAGCAAGACAAAGTTCATACATTTCTTAAGTAACTACTAGTATGTTAGCATTTAGTACATAGTCAAATAATACTCATGTGTTAATAGCAAGTAGTAAAGTAATACTCATGTAATGACTAGCAAGTGATCACTAATTAACCTAAGATTAAACATATAGTGATGACATAGCATTGTACCAAGGCTATTTAAGTTTTACTTGAAATGTGGCATTTGCAAGATTAATGCATAAGTATACATTAATGTCCAACACATGTACAAGGAAAGAGCAACTCTTGGTTGGGACTTGATGACCATCCTAAATATGTCTAGATACAGTTTAGGAGCACATGTTTTCCTAACACTTATGTGTTATTCTTAATCATGGTTAAATCGTCATTAAGGTGTCATTAGGTTTGATTAACCAAAATTAGCGTTCTAGTGACCAAAAATCTTTTGGGTATGAAGGGGAAACTATTCTAAGCATGTTTAAACAAGTTTCATAAATTATAGATGCCCCGAAGTGGTCAAACTTGATTTGAACAAAAGTTCGGACAAAACATCCTGTGGTCGACCCACGATTGACCGTGGATTCAACCGTGCACACCCGGTTTCATAAACCAGCGTGCATGGCTTCCACGGTCTGACTTGCGGTCGACTGTGGACCGAACCGTGTGGCTTATGTTTATCTTTTAAGCTCTATTTGGATTTGGTCTTTTGCTAGTGTGACGATCGCTCCAAATCCATATGGACGAACACGTCATTCATTGATTTCATTGCGAGGTATTTGACCTCTATATGATACGTTTTGTAAACATTGCATTCTTTTGAAAAGGCACACCATAAATGAATATTTAAATCAAAGGTTTTCGACATCTAATGATTTCTACATATAGACAATCACCATAAATAATAGTTTACAACATCATTTCTGTTGACAATGCAGTCAAAATAAGATACATGGTGATGATTTGGTAAATGCAACGTCTCCTTGAAAAATATGTCATGCAAGACTCCATGCACATAGCTTGTTTAACATCTAAGCAAACAGCGGAAGACTTCTAGGAAACCTGAGAATAAACATGCTAACAAGTGTCAACACAAAGGTTGGTGAGTTCATAGTTTTAATGTTGCTCATAATCTGTATATAAAGGTGGATCACAAGATTTCAGTTGTTTAATCCAGAAACGTTTATCAATAGATTCTACATAACAGAGCACCCTGGTAACTAAACTTTAACGCTTATATAATTTGTACCCTTTGTATAATCATCTTAATAATACACGCAAACCAACGTGTACGCTTCTCAAATAGCATACGTCCGTTAAAAGGCTAGCGCTCTAGCTCGGACGGGGATGTCAAGCCCTATGGATCCATATACTACTACTCGCGCCCACGAGTTCTTATAACTGGCAGTTACTAGTTACCAAAGCTAAGGGATTTTCGGTTCAAACTCAGTGTAGAATTTAGTATGTACTTGTATCCATTGCGTTTAAAATAAAGTGCATGTATTCTCAGCCCAAAAATATAGATTGCAAAAGCAATTAAAAAGGGAGTAAATGAAACTCACGCATATAAATATTGTATATCGGTTAATAAAGCATTTGCATGTATTCTCAGCCCAAAAATGTAGAGAGTAAAAGGGATCTTATGAAACTCACACAAAATCAGTTTTAGTATTTGTATCCATTTAGTAAAACAGTTTATAAAACTGCGCATGTATTCTCAGCCCAAAAATATAATTTGAAAAAGGGATCATATGAAACTCACGCATATAAATATTGTAAATCAGTTTATAAAGCATTTGCATGTATTTTCAGCCCAAAAATGTAGAGAGTAAAAGGGATCTTATGAAACTCACTATTTAATATTGATATACAATATTGTAGAAAAGCACGTAGACGCATCGGAGATGATAAACACGAGGTTTGATTCACAAAAATACCCTCGAACATTACCCATAATTTCCTTGGCAATAACCCATATTTTCCTTAGCTCTAGCTCGCTTGGAAACACGTTTTGAAAATTACTTGGACAGCACTCCGTCGTAATATTTTATGTACATTATTATTTTTGTATCGCAAAAATAATAACATTAATAATAAAAATAATAAGATTAATAATAATCTTAATAATAATAATAATAATAATAATAATAATAATAATAATAATAATAATAATAATAAATAATATTACGGAGTATATCTATATTTGTGTATGTGTGTGATTATCTCGAGCCAAAAACTGCAATTTATAGAACCTGGCCTGAAATCTGGAGTCATGCGACTCGCATGGAAATGGCCTTCTGGCCATGCGACTCGCATGAGGACCAGGGACAGCTCACATTGTTTTGTATTTTAGTTTGTCGACATATTTAAATATAATATATATTATATTTAATTTATATAATTATTTATATATTATATTATATTTACGTGCATAGTTAACTTGTAACTTTTGTTCCGATAAGTCGTACGTTGTTACTTGACTTATGTCCCGGTTCCGGTTTCTCGAATGTCCTTTCGTACGCTGAGAAAACTTGCATTTTACATTTCGTGACTCGTACCTTTGTTAAAATATAGCCTTAAATTATTCCTAAACTATACCACTCAAAGTATATCTTAAACTTTCGAGTATCTTGGTCATTTACTTCTATAAATCATCGTCTCACTATTTGTTAAAATACATTTTTAAAATAGTGGTTTACTGTAGCAAAGTTACTGTAGCAAAGTCAATTTTTACTGTAGCAATTCACTGTAGCAAAGTCAATTTTACTGTAGCAATTAGTGATTTTCGAAAATACTGTAGCATTTTGGGTACTGTAGCAATTTGAAAATACTTTATCAAATTAGTGTTTTACTGGTTCATCTTAAACGTTTTAGTTAACTTATCTAAATATCAATCAAATCAATAATCGAATGTTACTATCGTTTACTAAATAACTTGAAATCATATATATTCAATTAGATATATAAACCAATAAGTTTAATGTACGGTATTATGCAATGAAAACTTTGTTACGTTTTCAAGTTATAGTATATATATGTATCTATTTACATATAATTGTTCGCGAATCGTTGAGAAAATCGAAGGGTACTTGAATAGTTCAAAAATTTTGAGATTCAGTTTTACAGACTTTGTTTATCGTGTCGAAATCATTAATCCTTTAAAGATTAAGTTTAAATTTAGTCGCAAATTTTTGGGTCATTACAGTACCTACCCGTTAAAGAAATTTCGTCCCGAAATTTGGTGAAGGAAAGTTTAATAACGTAGATCAGGATATTCTTGTATCAAAGAATATGATATAGTTTGAATTCTCATCATGAATTCGTTTGTTCATAAAATCCTCATCAAAAGGATATAATAGAATGAAATGTTTTGTATACCTTAAATTAGTCGAGTTTCGTTTATGAATAGCGTGAGTTAAATAAATAACAAGTTTTTCACCTATGTGTAAATATGGATAAAACAATTCGATTACACGGATAGTATGAGTGAAATTATCACAAAATAGTGAAATGAGGTAATTAAAGCTTCGTCTTATCGTTTGACGTAGTCAGAGTTGATTTCCGGAATTTAGGGAATAGAAAATCTTCATAATCTAAATAAGATTTCATTCTTCGGAATTTGCGGAAATTAGGATTTTCTTTGATTAAATGTGTAATCTGTCTCGATTGCTATGTCTGATATTTCGCTTTAAATTGACCTCTTCTGTCTCATTATTTTCACCATCCCTACTTTCTTCCCCAATTAATACATTCAAAAGATTGTGAAAATGCTCAATCCAGTTCTGGTTCTTGACCTAATATTGACGTTTGCCACAATCATCCTTCTTTTCCAGCTCCCACCAGAAGAATCTGTTTATTTCTATTATGCTCTAGGGATTGTTGTATTTATCATTCTCCCGTGTCTTTATCTTGCTATTCGCATAGACATACATGGTTTATGATCTTTCTTGTTTGCTGTGATGTATACTCCTGTTCATATTCCGAAGTTCCAGGTTTTTGTTTTCTCTTCCCGACCTCAAGTCAAGCGAATAATGGTCCAGAATTCGTAGGTATGAATTTCAGAATAAACATAATTAATGTTCTAAGAAAGAAACGGTAATGGCACAATCTGACTTGTCAAATTACCAGAATATCCGAAAAAGACCGAATCATCAAGAAATATATTTTCTTGATATATTTGGAGATTATATAGAATGAAAGAGTTATGTAACATGGTTTATGATGAGGGTGTGATCTGTGAACCTTTGTCACGTTCCATTAGAAACTCAACATGACTTACTGTAATATAATCACGTTGATCAAGTATCATTATATTATACTAATTCATGCTTCAGTTCCCAACATTACTTCAAAACATTTATATTTTAAACTTGAAAGTTTCAGAATTTAGAAACTAAAATAGTTTCTTTTATGGTGTAACACAGATATCGTAAAGAGAAAATTGATTTTCGATAAGAATGATTATGAAATTATCTCCAAAAATATGGAGGATATTTATAATGAAAGATACGATGATATCTTAGAATTTCTAGTATCAGAGGATGATGAAGAATATTGTCCGCAAGGGTTTAGATTCGGAAGCAAGGTATTCGTTAATGGCTTCAACAGATACTGAATCATTTGGATTCTTTGAAGACAGGTTTCGTCCTTGTGATTTATCCACAGCCTCTTTCATATTTTGCTCAATCCGTTTTCCAGTTCCAAACTTTCTCTTTTTCTCACCTTTACCACCATACTATTCTTTATCATCAAACGTTTGACTGTTAAGGTCGTTTACAGTTTTTGCTGCTTCATCAACATTTTTCCAAAATTCGGAGAACTAGTTTCGTAGTTTGGGGTGTTTTTCGGAAACTTCACATTCAAAGTATGTAAGTCCAAGAGGTAGATGTTATATGTACACATATAACTGTTGGCGTAGACGTGCTACAAGATTTCAAAATACTGATTGCTAATTCCTGATAGTTGGTATGGTAATTGCCGTTACAAGATGTGGATGAGTACATGATACGGTTTCAATGAGTATAAGGATTTTTCGGAAGGTCAAAGATCAATGAAGTTGTTGGTAAATTTACTGCTAATGTGGTGGAACATGAAAGGTTCCCCAGTAACAAAAACGTATATGCCAAAGTTACAAGTCTGAAAGGTCGTCGTTGACTGGTTGAACGGTTGATAATACTGGATACTTTTGGAAAGGAATTGCAAGGTTATTTTCAGTAATAACAATGCTAAAGGATCTTTCACATTTTTGAAGTCAAAGTATAGCTTTGAAAGATGTAGAGATCTAAGAATGATGTCACCCGTTAAATCTTGACTTGGATTCTGATCCGTCAATATCAGAATATGTAATTGAATTTGTATGAAAACGATTGTATATCGCTGTGAGCATAATTAATAATTTTTGAATCAAAGTTGAAGAATGTACAGTGTAACATATTAATTGTGAACTTATATATTCCCGAGTATTACCTACCCGTTAAAGATTTCACAATTAATATTTTGTACAAAAGAATTTTCATTACAGTCTTTATGAAAATATATGTATGTATATTTCTTCAGATGTAATACAGATTTAATGAGTTAATATCATATTAAGCTCATTTGATTTTTGACTTGAATTAGAAATGAATAATCTCTAAAACATTAAAGATTTAATAATCTTTACGGAGTATTTCACTAATAAAATCAATACTTCATTATTTATTCTTATTGATATTCCTTGGTGAAGGGTGTTGATATTCGTGGAATTCTTGCAAACTTCGCAAGGTGCAAATGATGTTTTCTAGAAAGTTTCGAGTGCATCGAAGATGAAAGTGTAAAATCAACCATGTTATTGAATAATACACTTGGTTTATTATGAAATGAAATTCATTGAATTGAAACAGAGATTGTAGTTATCGATGATTAAGCCGTTAATGAAGGATGTACATCATTGCATATTAGTAATATGAACTAACCGAGTAGTACCTACCAGTTAAGATTCACACGTAATAGCTTAGTACGAAAATATTTATTTTGATTTCAAAATTCATATATATTAAATATACATAAAATTTCTTCAGGGGAAATGAGTTAATACTTCAGCGGTTATTGTTGCTGGTATTTCTTGGTAACTACGGTGCGTATGACGTTGATGCTCGTGGAACAGATTGTGAAGTTGAGGTTTGCGATGCGGATGTTGTTGGTGGTGGTAATGGTACTGTTGGTGTTGTTGTCGGTGGTACTGTTGATGTCGGTGATGCTGCTGGTGCTTGTAACCTTTGCACCATATTCTCTAAAGCCACTACCCGAGCGCGAAGCTCGTTGACTTCTTCTACTACACCGGGATGATTGTCGATTTGGACGAGCGGACGAATAAGATTTAGAATGTGAGATAGTATATAATCATGACTAGATACTCTGGAAATGAGAGAGAAAATGGTATTACGAACAGGTTCGCCGGTAAGTGCTTCAGGTTCTTCGCCAAGAGGGCAATGTGGTGGATGGAAGGGATCGCCTTCTTCTTGTCTCCAATAATTAAGTAGGCTACGAACCCATCCCCAATTCATCCAGAATAGATGATGGCTAATTGGTTGATCCATTCCAGTTACACTTTCTTCAGAGTTCAGGAGAATATCCATATCGGAATAGCTGTCGGAATTTAAGGAATTTGAACTAGATACGGGATCCATCTTGTATAATTAGATAGATGATTTTTGATATGAAATAGATTATAGAATTTAGTTTGGTATTCTTCAATACATAATTTACATATGTATATATAATACCAAATTCCATAAATCACGGAGAAATTTTCGGAAGATGTCAGGAAAAGTTTACAGTAACAGATACGCTAAGATATGAATTTTTGTCTATACACTATTTATGCAATCAATGCAGTAAAACGTGTCTAGACTTAAGAATGATAAGCATGTAATTTTCGACAAAAAATGATAAGCAAAACTTTTAACATGCAGACACAGTCGAAGTCCAGACTTACTAATGCATCTTAACAACTATCAGTTAGACACATTCATGCAAGACCTGGTTCGCTAGGACCAACGCTCTGATACCAACTGTGACGATCGCTCCAAATCCATATGGACGAACACGTCATTCATTGATTTCATTGCGAGGTATTTGACCTCTATATGATACGTTTTGTAAACATTGCATTCTTTTGAAAAGGCACACCATAAATGAATATTTAAATCAAAGGTTTTCGACATCTGATGATTTCTACATATAGACAATCACCATAAATAATAGTTTACAACATCATTTCTGTTGACAATGCAGTCAAAATAAGATACATGGTGATGATTTGGTAAATGCAACGTCTTCTTGAAAAATATGTCATGCAAGACTCCATGCACATAGCTTGTTTAACATCTAAGCAAACAGCGGAAGACTTCTAGGAAACCTGAGAATAAACATGCTAACAAGTGTCAACACAAAGGTTGGTGAGTTCATAGTTTTAATGTTGCTCATAATCTGTATATAAAGGTGGATCACAAGATTTCAGTTGTTTAATCCAGAAACGTTTATCAATAGATTCTACATAACAGAGCACCCTGGTAACTAAACTTTAACGCTTATATAATTTGTACCCTTTGTATAATCATCTTAATAATACACGCAAACCAACGTGTACGCTTCTCAAATAGCATACGTCCGTTAAAAGGCTAGCGCTCTAGCTCGGACGGGGATGTCAAGCCCTATGGATCCATATACTACTACTCGCGCCCACCAGTTCTTATAACTGGCAGTTACTAGTTACCAAAGCTAAGGGATTTTCGGTTCAAACTCAGTGTATAATTTAGTATGTACTTGTATCCATTGCGTTTAAAATAAAGTGCATGTATTCTCAGCCCAAAAATATAGATTGCAAAAGCAATTAAAAAGGGAGTAAATGAAACTCACGCATATAAATATTGTATATCGGTTAATAAAGCATTTGCATGTATTCTCAGCCCAAAAATGTAGAGAGTAAAAGGGATCTTATGAAACTCACACAAAATCAGTTTTAGTATTTGTATCCATTTAGTAAAACAGTTTATAAAACTGCGCATGTATTCTCAGCCCAAAAATATAATTTGAAAAAGGGATCATATGAAACTCACGCATATAAATATTGTAAATCAGTTTATAAAGCATTTGCATGTATTCTCAGCCCAAAAATGTAGAGAGTAAAAGGGATCTTATGAAACTCACTATTTAATATTGATATACAATATTGTAGAAAAGCACGTAGACGCATCGGAGATGATAAACACGAGGTTTGATTCACAAAAATACCCTCGAACATTACCCATAATTTCCTTGGCAATAACCCATATTTTCCTTAGCTCTAGCTCGCTTGGAAACACGTTTTGAAAATTACTTGGACAGCACTCCGTCGTAATATTTTATGTACATTATTATTTTTGTATCGCAAAAATAATAACATTAATAATAAAAATAATAAGATTAATAATAATCTTAATAATAATAATAATAATAATAATAATAATAAATAATATTACGGAGTATATCTATATTTGTGTATGTGTGTGATTATCTCGAGCCAAAAACTGCAATTTATAGAACCTGGCCTGAAATCTGGAGTCATGCGACTCGCATGGAAATGGCCTTCTGGCCATGCGACTCGCATGAGGACCAGGGACAGCTCACATTGTTTTGTATTTTAGTTTGTCGACATATTTAAATATAATATATATTATATTTAATTTATATAATTATTTATATATTATATTATATTTACGTGCATAGTTAACTTGTAACTTTTGTTCCGATAAGTCGTACGTTGTTACTTGACTTATGTCCCGGTTCCGGTTTCTCGAATGTCCTTTCGTACGCTGAGAAAACTTGCATTTTACATTTCGTGACTCGTACCTTTGTTAAAATATAGCCTTAAATTATTCCTAAACTATACCACTCAAAGTATATCTTAAACTTTCGAGTATCTTGGTCATTTACTTCTATAAATCATCGTCTCACTATTTGTTAAAATACATTTTTAAAATAGTGGTTTACTGTAGCAAAGTTACTGTAGCAAAGTTACTGTAGCAATTCACTGTAGCAAAGTCAATTTTACTGTAGCAATTAGTGATTTTCGAAAATACTGTAGCATTTTGGGTACTGTAGCAATTTGAAAATACTTTATCAAATTAGTGTTTTACTGGTTCATCTTAAACGTTTTAGTTAACTTATCTAAATATCAATCAAATCAATAATCGAATGTTACTATCGTTTACTAAATAACTTGAAATCATATATATTCAATTAGATATATAAACCAATAAGTTTAATGTACGGTATTATGCAATGAAAACTTTGTTACGTTTTCAAGTTATAGTATATATATGTATCTATTTACATATAATTGTTCGCGAATCGTTGAGAAAATCGAAGGGTACTTGAATAGTTCAAAAATTTTGAGATTCAGTTTTACAGACTTTGTTTATCGTGTCGAAATCATTAATCCTTTAAAGATTAAGTTTAAATTTAGTCGCAAATTTTTGGGTCATTACAGCTAGAGTAAGTGTGGATTAGTGAACTTGTATATTTATGTCAAGATGTCTACTATCATCTCTAGTTATGTGCATGTGTCATCATCAAAGCACCTATTATTATGGGTTAAGATTAATATAATCGTTAAACATAAACACACATTCTCCCTCAACAAAATTAATTAATGTTTTTATAAAAATTGCGTTTTTCAAGTATTGATTGAATGATAATATTATTGTTGTGAGCCAGCTAACTAGTATTGTGCTTGGTGAGTTTTGTTACATAATATATCAATCACGCTAAGTCATTAACATATGAACAAACGATGCAGTTGAAATGACACGACTTCAATATCAATATATCATTCACAGTTAGGGAAGACATTGCGTCAGATATGAATCAGATAATGTCTTATATCCTTGTTCTTAATAGTCAAATCATATCCATATCTATTAAATTAAGTGGATTAAATGGATATTAATTTTATATACCAAAATACAGTGTCTTTGCTTTATACGATCAAAAGTCATAATTTTCTAATAATTTATAAAATCGAGGGATGCAATTTTTTACTATCTAGAAGTTAATAGATAGCTTGTTAAATTTCCAAAGCATTGAACACATGTTTGTTGCTCAATTTGATAGTTACATTATATGGAATCACAGTTAAACCTTGAAAATTATTAATTAATTATATACATATACTTTAAAGGAAAAAAAATGAATGTACGATAACTTTTTCCAGATAATAATTAGATGTCCTTGTAAAACTCTTTTAATGTATATATGTATGTGTGTGTTAATTATGTATGTACATATGTATTAAAGTGATAATATCTACTCGTATAATTGTAAATTGTCATCTCCACTTCATTGATATTAATATATTAATATCAACATCTATTTACGTATTCACTTTTCACTAAATTAAATCATTTATATAAATCATTCACAAATCAACTTTATATATATATATATATATATATATATATATATATATATATATATATATATATATATATATATATATATATATATATATATAACATTTAGTTCTCTTTCTTAAAGGTAATTACTTTGTATATATTATAACATAACAAGCTTTTATAAATAAGAACTCTATTACTACAAGCTTTAAGGAATGACTTCTATGCGTTTTACTGTCTTTTAATTAAATGGTTCATCATTAAATGATGAAACATTCGAAATTCAGTGTGATTACTATTGATATGTGAGTGACAAATAATGATGAATTGTTTTAATTAAATGGTTCATCATTAAATGATGAAACATTCGAAATTCAGTGTGATTACTATTGATATGTGAGTGACAAATAATGATGAATTGTTCAAAGTTAAAATATTTCTTGTAAACATTCTACCTTCATATTCATTCCTTTAGAGTTTTTCCAATCATAGTCTTAAGAATAGGGACCACAATTAAGAAAATTAGTTATGCATAATTAGTTGTACAAAAAAGTTGGTAGTTATTAAGAAGTTACTAGGTAATTATTAGCAAGTTAAAAATTATTTAACCATGTTTTAAAAATTTAATAGCCCGGGCAATGTTTAAAAATTTTATTTCCGATACTTCATAAGCTATATCCAAAACAATTATTAAAAAGTTACAATATTTTATTTATTAAATTAAAAGATTAATACATTAATTTTACATAATTCGCATAAATTCATTCACAATAATTATTAAACATGTTTACCGTTCTTTATAATTAAGTTTAATCATAATGTTTATTTAGATTTTCAAATATTCATCGTTTATCATCTTGTTTTTCAAAAGTAGTCTTAGATAATAAAATGATAATTAAAAATAAAAGTTCGAAGGACAAATCAATACTAAATTTTAAATATTTATATTTTAAATACAATATCATCATCTTGGTACATCTCAAAAGTAGGGATGACATCGGCCGAGTTTGAGTTGGGTATAGGTGATCCCAGACCAGAATCCGATTAAAAAATATCGTCTCAAACTCGGACCCGAACCCGTCGAGTCTCATTTAGTTACTAACTAGCAGTTAAACGAGTTTCTCCACGGGTATATCTGGGTCCCTATTTACTTTCCAACTATTTGATAAACAAAGTATTCGCACGAGTATTTAAAAGTCTTTTTTAGGTATATGAGTCGGGTAATCAGGTATAAGGGACGAGTAATCAGGTTTATAGGCCGAGTTATGGGGTTTATGGGCCGGGTATATGGATTCGGGTTTTTTTTTCGGGTAATCGATTTGTGTTTAAAACCATCCCCGAACTCGGGCCTGCGAAAAAATTAAAATCATCCTTATACCCGGCCCTAGACCCATTTATCCGATCCGAACCTAGCCCAAAAATTAAGTTTCGAGTTTCTCATCGAGTGCGTTTTTTTTCCATCCCTAGTCACAACTAAGCAAGTGTACAAGTAATGAAGATTATAAATATTATAATCTGTAAAAGAAAGATAATAATAACTCTGTTTTAGGTATATATATATATATATATATATATATATATATATATATATAAATATATAAATATAAATATATAAAATCTTTTATCTTTATAAATCTCATACATAAATCCGCCACATGTCGCCTCCTTATTCAACCTCACAAAATACCTTTTTGTCAGAATTTTAAATTAAAAAATTCCAAAATTCCCTACATCTGACGCGTCTCCTGAATCCGTGTTTGAAATAATAACTGCATCGCCCGTTTCATCCTCTTCAATACTTCATTTTAGGGGTTTTCAATTGCTGCCTAATTAGGGTTTCTAATTCATTCATCAGTTTATTGAGCGACTCAACAAAATCACACACATATTCAAGCGACTTACTCATATTCATCTATTCATCGTCATCTAATAAAGATATATGGATCCCTATCTCTTTCTCACAGCTATACCTGTCACCATTAAAGGTATGAGTCAAGGGGTTTTTGTTTTTATGCAATCAGTCGATTTCTTCTTCTTTTAGTGCTTATTTGTTTGAATTTATCGATTGTTGTTTTGTTTTTGGTGGGTATTATACAATTAGTCAATTTCTTCTTCACTTTATCGATCGCTGTTTTATTTTTGTTGGGTACTAAAAATTGTAATTGCGGATGTTCATCGTCGGTTCCTTCATATTAGATTATTTCGCCCTTTCAATATGTCAATTGTGGCAGCTATGAACACCGAACAAATGTCCACGCTATCTGATTCCGGTAAGCTTCGTTTTTTTTGTTCGATTTTGTTGCTGATATTTTGATTTCAAGGTTGGCTTGATCATTTATTTATTACGTATATATTTATTTTTCACATTGAAACATCGGAATTTTAAGTCGATATGGAGTGCGTGTACATACAAATCGGGATTCACGTGTAACCGGTAGCCTCAAGCGTATCATGTTAGCAACGATTTAATCTTTTTTGTATGTTGGATTATTATAAAGAATAAGATTAAGAATTTAATATTATAATCGGTTGATTTTTCTTGTATAGGAGTATTATTTCAGACTTGTCGAATGTGAATTCAGAATCACATAGGTACAGAGTTGACAAAGAGTGATCCAATGCTTTGAAGCTGCCATTGAAAGAAGATTGTCTGATTGTAAACACCAAGTGAGATACACTATCTTTACCATAATCATTGAGTTTAGCTTATGAGTAGTTGTATTTTCATCAGTTCTTTCATCGAAATACAATAACCATTACTATATTGTGGTCTCAAGTTGTTAATAAAATGCTTAGTTTTATTTTAATTACATTATTTTGTATCCTCGTGTTATTGTGTGAAACTTAATTCTTCATGACTGCATGTTAACCTGATGGACAGTAGCAATGTAACTGGTAGTATCAAACTGATTATATGACTCCCAAATAGACCAACACAAACTATTATTGCTACTTGAAATTACAATGTTCTTTGTCAAGTAGTTATCCTATTTGCACCGAGTTCCATTTAGGCGGGTTGGGTTTCTACGGGCTGCTGATTGTGTTCATTTTTATTAGTGTTTCGTTTCATAAAGTATGTTCAATTTACTTCGTTCTATGTTAATATCTGTAGTAGATAACGGAAGATGAGGAGTGTCATGAGAAAATATGGTACCCGAAGAAGAAGGCTACAATAATCGAAGATGACGAGGAGGAAGGAATTAACTGAATAAAAGAAACGATCCGACTTTCATATACCTAATACCTCATGAAATCATACAAGTAAGTACATATTGCTAAAACAAACTAAAATTGTGTGCAAAACATAAGCATACACATTATGTTAAAACATGAAATCTTACAAGTACGTACTGCTAAAACAAACTAAAAATGTGTGTTACAGTAGCTTAGATCAACAACAAGCTTCAATATTGAAATCAGTACTAGCCTTTTTTAACTACATATATTTATTTTATATTGTGTTCGTGCTGAAGGTTTGGAATTAATGGCACCTATGCAACTTTAATGATTGTTGAAGCAGATGTTGTAAAAACCGGTAAACGATATACTAAGATTTCGTACAATTAAATTATGTACTAAACAGGTCTTTATGATAAATCTTTTGGTTTTTCTCCATAGATAAAGGTCTTGCCTTTTTTAGTTGCTAAAAATTCAAGGTATTTGGTAAATGCTTGATTGACGTGATGATTGGAAGTTTAACATGTAATGAAGAATTAACTTGGGAAATTGATAAGTTCGATTATAAGTTGCAGGTTATGTGTCTCTGAATTTGGTATGATAACTGGGTTCCTCTACTGTTAATTGGTTAAGAGCACTGAGAAAGTTGAAAAGGGGGTTCAACTACTATTATCGGATTTTGGTTAATGCGTCTTGAGAAGTTGAGAATTCGGTCTCGGTTTACTAAGAAGTCTATGAAGGAGCCCATAGCTCAGGTATTGTGTGGTTTTTTTTTCTGGTGCTATAGTGTTAACAAGTACTGAATTTTAATTAATTGAAAATGTTGCTATATAATGGGTTGTACTTTGTAATACGTTAGCATCGTTGTTGGTGTATGTTTTTGTTAACATGATGCACAATTACTTTAACTGATTATTCTCGCTTGCTTTCTTTATAAACATTACGGTGCATATTTGTATTTAATTTTCCAGGCCAGTGAAATTAATTGAAGATATGTTGTGCTCATCAGTTTTCCCTAACTGAATACATCACATATATAGTTCAGACCAAATGCAAAAAACTGGTGAAAGGCACCGGCTACGACGACCCATTCCAGATTCCCTAGCTATCAAGGCAATCGAAAAAACAACACACATGTCTCGATTCCACTACTATCCATTGTCTAGAAGACGATGTACACATGTCATCGATTTCACAGCTTGAACTTTGTATAATGTATGAAATATTGTCTAATCCGTGTAATTGTATAAACTAAATGGTGTTATCTTTTTAAAAGGAGAGTTCATGTCTTTGATAATTGGTCATCACAAGACAAATTGCGGTCAGAAATTTTGAATATACGAGGTTCAAACTAACTCTTTAATTTTAAAGGTTATGATGTTCGTTGAATTCTCCATTAATATTTTACTGTTCTGAAATTTTATATACATCGTTAGTAGCCATCAGTTACTGTTTCAGGTAGTAGTGTCAACTAACAGACTTTAAAGCTAACGAAAATTTATCCATAAGGTTTTCACTATCAATCCTTTTTTATAAGGGACACTCGATCGTCAATCTTTTGTAAATTAGAGGTCATGGAATTGGGGAAGGTGGATAACGTATCAAAACAACTTATGTTTTAGTAAAGGCATAAATTAGTTTTGGTCAGGTGCACCAGGACACTTTTGTTCTATAAATTTTGTTTCAAAATAATGGCGTTTTGATTGTGATTAGATAAACTATATTGTATATGCTGTAATCCTTTTCTTCTTTGTTCATTATAAACCTCATTTATAAACTATATCTTGCCTTTAACCCACATACTTGCATTTCAAACGGGTTAGCTTAATTGTAATGGTACCAAATTGTTCTACATTCATGTTTTGGTAACAAATTGATGGTGATCTGTATGTAATTCCCTAACTATTATCTCTAAACCAGCTCCTGATATATGGATACATTATATAAGTAGAAGACGTTCCCGATTGAAAGATCTTAATTTTTGTTTCATAAATATGAAGTTTCTAACATGTTTATAATCTCATATCCTTTTTTCTTTTTCTTTCTATCTTACATTTGGTATGTTTAACCTATCTAATTTTTTTTTTCTATTTACTTGCATATATGTTGAACAACAAATTGATTAATGCATAATCTAATAGGTCTGTATGATGAATTTACTGTTAGGTTAAACAACTAAACATGAAATTCAAGTTAAGTGGATAACTTGGAGGACTATTGGAAGAGGTCATGTTTGTCAAATGCCGCTTTGTTTACGCCACGCCAACCTTCAGTCCAAATTATGAGGTTCCGGATGTCACAAAACAGTTTAAAAAATATAATGACTTGATCAGACTAGTTCAATTTCATTAGTGATTAGTTTTGCCATGATTAACACTATTGACACCATGATTAATTTTAAAAGAATCTGTAGAGAAGAAGGATTCTTAGATGTGTCCATTAATCATGTTGGCGAATTTTGGATTTGGATACAGTTTGAATCGGTGGAAGCTTGCAATGCATTCAAATCGAATGTGTTCTTGCAATCTTTATATTCTGTTTGCAGACCTTTATCTGCTTCTTTCATGCCTGACGAAAGATTTGTATGGGTAGATCTTTATGGTTTACCTTTACAGGCATGGGGATCGAAGGCATTTGTTAAAGTGGTGTCTATGGTTGGTAAGTTTCAGTTTTTTGAAAGTGAGAAGAAAAACCCTATGTCGATGGGGAGAATATGTATTGCCACTAAACAAATGTCAACCATAATGGAGAATATTGTAGCGACCCGACCAAATCATCATTGACGGCGCCGTCTACTTAGGTCCCGTTACGTGGTCATAAGTCTTTAAAACAACGTTTGACCAAAAGATATGTCGCATTCATTTCAAATGTAAAGGTTGTTCAAGTTTACAAGAATAGTTCCACCACAAGTTACGATACAAAGTTTTAAGTACAAATGAAACTTATGCGACACAATTTAAAAGTATCCAAAAGACGCTCCATGTATGCATATATATACTCGACATCCAATGCAAGTATCAAAATAATGAGCGGAAGCATGTATCATGTATCGTTCAAGGACCTGAGAAAAACATAGAAATCTGTCAACGAAAACGTTGGTGAAATCATAGGTTTAAGTAAGTAAGAACAAATGAACCACAAGATTTGCATCAATGAAATAATAGTAATACATTCCAAAAGTTTGTTTCACGAGCACCCAATTATCAATGCTTAACATTTCCTTCCATTGAACCCCATCACTTAGTGCTAGAACATACACTGTTTCTCGAAAATATATTTCATTCGTAAACGGTAGCGAACCGTTTGAATGAGGGTTTGTCAAACCCATATGGATCCATACAACATAAGTTCTCGCTTACACCCGGCAAGTGTAACTAATGATAATCGAATTGAGGATTTTGTTCTAAACTCGTATGTAGAATGTTTGTTTTTCCTGTACTTGTGTTCACTTAGTAAAGAAATGTTTATGTTTTCTCATCCCAAATGTAAGTTCAAAAAGAGTAAAAGTGGGACTATGATCTCACCTTGAGTGCAAGAGTTAATAAAGTACTTCAACAAGTAGACGCGTGCAAAGACAAAGCTAGTCTTGACCTAATCATATAGGTTGTATCAATAACGGTAAACACAAACGGTCAAAGATGTTCAATTAGTCCTATGGCTCGTTACGACTCGATTATGTAGCATGTGAATCAATTAGTCAAGTTTCATGCACGATACAAGTAACTAAGCATGTTAGAACGATCGTATAATTGTTTGGTTAAGTTTGACTAAAAGTCAAACTTGGTCAAAGTCAAAGTCAACGGGGTCGGATCGGGTGTCCGACAATTTTCTCATGATGAGAAATCATTTATGAGCAGAATGGCCAAGTTTCATGTTAATCGGAGTTACGGTTAAGCGGGAAACATTTTGTGAAAGGAAAAATAAAAACTAAAATGAGCTGGGCATATGCGCGGCGCGCAAAGGGTTGCGCGGCGCGCACCCAAGTGTAAATCCTGGTCAGAACTTAACCACGAAAGCAAACATCTGGGATTGCTAATTTTGCGCGGCGCGCGGGCATATGCGCGGCGCGCAATACCTGGGAAACATGCAGTTTGCAGAAAAAGACCAAGTCACGAACCAAAACTCAAATTAACCTATTTTATGAACCGAAAACATCCAAAATGCATACTATATATCGTCGGAAAGGTAATTTGACAAGGAAAACAACTAAACACGTTTCATCAAACAAAAACATCAATTTCAATAACCGATTTTCCGTCAAGTGATCATTAAGAATCCATTTTCAAAGTTTCAAGTTCATCAAATGCATTTTAAATTTCGGGAATCCAATTCACACATGTGATATGCCGTTTTGAAGGTAATCAAACACACATTGCAACAAAACACTTAACAACAATATCTCATAGCATTTGACGCATCAAAAGTTCATGTAAAGCTCATCAAACCCTAATCCAAGTTCACAAAATCATTAATCATGTTCTTGGAGTTTCCTTAATCAACCTATACATCAAAACGAAGCTAATGATACTAGTAACACTTTTAAAACATGCATTTTAACAATCTAACAACATTTGATCATCCAAAATCAAGGATTTAGCAAGTAATTTTCATATTGAACTAGTTACACCAAAAACAACGAATCGAGCATACAAATTACATACACGACATCACAATGAGCCATAGACACTAATTAACAACTTTATAACTCAAAAATCTCAAGAACACATAAAATTAGTGATTTTAGAAAGTTACCCAAATGAGATGAAGTTGGTATCAAATTGAAGAGGATGAAGAGAGGATTCCAAATATGTAGTTTATTTTGTTGTAAGCCTCCTAGATCGAATTTAGATGATGATTGAATGAATTTGGAAATTGGGTGTGTTCTTGCTAGAGAGAAAGAGAGAGAGAGTGAGAGATGGTTGAATGGTGGTGATTGGGGTAGACTAGGTGACCTAGTCAACTAGTTTGCCCCGTGTCAATTTTAGTCCCTCGAGTTTGTAGTCGGGTGCGGAAAATACCTAAACGGAATATTTTAAAACGCGTATTAACGGGAGATGTTATAAACATATAACGGAGTTTAAATTAGTATAACAGAAAAGAAAACGGAAAAAGGCGGGATGTTACATTACCTACTCCTTAAAAGAAATTTCGTCCCGAAATTTAAGTAGGCGTAGTAGTCGTTGTTTCTTCCTCGAGATCTTGCGTTTCCGAATTCACGAATAGATGAGGATACTTCCTTTGCATTTGATCTTGTCTTTCCCAAGTAAACTCGGGTCCCCTTTTGGCGTTCCAACGGACTTTAACAATCGGGATTCGGCTTTGTTTCAATGTCTTGACGGAGGTGTCCACAATTTCAACCGGTTTCTCCACAAAATGAAGTTTGTCATCAATAGTAAGTTCCTCGAGAGGGATGATGATATCGGGTTCGGCAAGACACTTTTTCAAGTTGGATACATGGAAAGTAGGATGAACGGAGTTCAATTGAGGCGGAAGATCTAAACGATAAGCAACGGTTCCAATACGCTCCAAGATTTCGAAAGGACCAATATACCGCGGATTTAGCTTCCCGCGTTTCCCAAAACGGATTACACCCTTCCAAGGTGCGACTTTTAACATTACTCGGTCACCGACTTGAAATTCAAGATCGTTGCGTCGTTTGTCGGTATAGCTCTTTTGACGACTTCGGGCCGTCCTAAGCCTATCTCGGATTTGAATGATTTTCTCGGTGGTTTCGTGAATGAGTTCGGGTCCGGTGATTTGCACGTCGCCTACCTCGGCCCAACAAAGAGGTGAACGACATTTGCGGCCATATAGCGCTTCAAAAGGTGCGGCTTTAATACTCGCGTGATAACTATTGTTGTAAGAGAACTCGGCGAGAGGTAAGTGCTTGTCCCAAGCTTTTCCGAAATCAACCACGCAAGCTCGTAACATGTCCTCTAAGGTTTGAATTGCACGTTCGCTTTGTCCATCGGTTTGAGGATGATATGCGGTGCTCATGTCTAAACGCGTTCCCAACGCTTCTTGCAATGTACGCCAAAATCTAGAAACGAAACGGCCATCTCGGTCGGAGATAATCGATAAAGGTATACCGTGTCGGGCTACGATCTCCTTAATGTAAAGTTGTGCAAGTTTCTCCATTTTGTCCATTTCTTTCATGGCAAGGAAGTGTGCGGATTTGGTGAGACGGTCAACAATAACCCAAATGGTATCATAACCGCCCGTCGTTTTTGGTAGCTTGGTGATAAAATCCATCGTTATCCTTTCCCACTTCCATTGCGGGATCTCGGGTTGTTGAAGTAGTCCGGACGGTCTTTGGTGTTCGGCTTTGACTTTGGAACATGTCAAACACTTGGAAACATAAGTAGCTACGTCCCTTTTGATGTTCGGCCACCAATATAGTTGTTTAAGGTCGTGGTACATCTTATTGGCACCGGGGTGAATCGAGTATCGTGACTTATGGGCTTCATCTAAAATAAGGCTTCGTAGGTCCCCATAACTAGGCACCCAAATCCTTCCGGCGTAATATCGTAGTCCGGTCTCCCTAATTTCGAATCGAGAGACGAGAATGTTCAAGAGCTCGTGTGAAAGGTTTTCATCCTTGAGAGCCTCATCTTGGGCTACCCGAATTTGGCTATTAAGGTTTGTGTGGATGGTGATGTTTAAGGCTCGGACACGAAGAGGCACCACTCTTTCTTTTCGACTTAAGGCATCGGCTACTACATTTGCCTTCCCGGGATGGTAACGAAGCTCGCAATCGTAATCGTTTAAGGTTTCAATCCACCTTCGTTGTCTCATGTTTAGTTGCTTTTGATCGAAAATATGTTGGAGACTTTTGTGGTCGGTAAAGATAGTACTCTTGGTTCCATAAAGATAGTGTCTCCACATTTTAAGTGCAATGACAACGGCTCCGAGTTCGAGATCATGTGTCGTATAGTTTCGTTCATGAATTTTGAGTTGTCGAGAAGCATAAGCAATGACTTTCTTTCGTTGCATCAATACACACCCAAAACCATGTTTCGAGGCATCGCAATATACAACAAAATCATCATTGCCTTCGGGAAGTGACAAGATAGGAGCGGTGGTTAGCTTTGTCTTCAAGATTTGGAACGCGAATTCTTGCTCGGTCGCCCAAATGAATTTCTTTCCCTTGTGAGTTAATGCGGTTAGAGGACGTGCAACCAAAGAGAAGTTTTCGATGAATCTACGATAGTACCCGGCGAGACCCAAGAATTGACGAATGTGAGTAGGAGTAGTAGGAGTCTCCCATTTACTAATGGCTTCGATCTTCGTGGGATCGACTTTAATACCTTGATCACTTACAACATGACCAAGAAATTGAACTTCCTTCAACCAAAATTCACACTTGGAGAATTTGGCATAAAGTCGTTCTTGTCTCAAGAGTTCAAGCACAAGTCGGAGATGTTGTTCGTGCTCTTCTTCATTTTTAGAATAGATCAATATATCATCGATGAACACAATAACGAATTTATCGAGATACGGTTTGCACACGCGGTTCATAAGATCCATGAACACCGCCGGTGCGTTAGTGAGACCAAATGGCATGACGAGGAATTCATAACTACCATAACGAGTCCGGAAAGCGGTTTTGGAGACATCTTCCCCCTTAACCCTTAATTGATGATAACCCGAGCGGAGATCGATTTTCGAATATACACAAGACCCTTATAGTTGATCAAAGAGGTCATCGATGCGAGGAAGAGGATATCGGTTCTTAACCGTCAATTTATTTAGTTCACGATAATCAATGCACATTCGTAGGGATCCGTCTTTCTTTTTAACAAACAAAATCGGAGCGCCCCAAGGTGAATGGCTAGGTTGGATAAAACCACGGTCAAGTAGTTCTTGGATTTGACTTTGCAATTCTTGCATTTCGGATGGAGCAAGTCTATACGGTGCACGTGCTACGGGTGCGGCTCCCGGAATAAGATCGATTTGGAATTCAACCGGTCGATGAGGTGGAAGACCCGGCAATTCGTCGGGAAATACGTCGGAAAAGTCACTAACAATTGGCACATCATCGATATGCTTCTCATCGGACTCGACTTTCTTAACGTGGGCAAGGATCGCAAAACAACCCTTACGGAGTAGTTTTCTAACTTTAAGGCACGAAACGAGGTTGAGTCTGGTGCAACTCTTATCGCCATAAACAATCAAAGGTTCACCATTCTCGATAGGAATTCGGATTGCGTTAAGATCACAAAGGATGTGAGATTTCGTTTTGACTAACCAATTCATACCGATTATTACATCAAAGCTTCCTAGTTCCATGGGTATTGATAATGCTAAAAACGAACATATATTTCATAGCATTATTCCTCAAGAAAGACAAGCTTTTAGTTGCAATTGTTCTATTTACAAGAGATATTCGTTTAAATAATAAAAGGTGAAGACAAAAGACAGATTCGACAAATTGAAGACGCAAACGACCAAAAAGCTCAAAAGTACAAAAGACAATCAAAAAGGTTCCAATTATTGATAAGAAACGTCTCGAAATCACAAGAGTACAAGATTCAAAACACAAAGTACAAGATATTAAATTGTACGCGAGGACGTTCGAAAATCCGGAACCGGGACCAGAGTCAATTCTTAACGCTCGACGCAACGGACTAAAAATTACAAGTTAACTATGTATATAAATATAATATAATATATAATTAATTATATTAATTATATATATATTATATATATATAATAAAAACCGTCGGCAGCAGGAAACTTCAAGGGAGTGAATTGTAAATACCTCTCCGCGACTCGCGGAGTTTGAGGGGCATTTTGCCGCGAGTCGCGGAGCCCCAAATTTCACTTCTGGCTATAAAGCCAACCGAATTCTGATCGAATTTATCATCATTTTTTTCTTCTCATTCATACGAAGTAATATATATTTATATTTATAATTTATATTTTAATTTTAATTATAATTCTAATAATAAGGGTATGTTAGCGAATGTTGTAAGGGTGTAAGTCGAAATTCTGTCCGTGTAACGCTACGCTATTTTTAATCATTGTAAGTTATGTTCAACCTTTTTATATTAATGTCTCGTAGCTAAGTTATTATTATGCTTATTTAAAACGAAGTAATCATGATGTTAGGCTAATTATTAAAATTGGGTAATTGGGCTTTGTACCATAATTGGGGTTTGGACAAAAGAACGACACTTGAGGAAACTAGATTATGGGCTATTAATGGGCTTTATATTTGTTTAACTAAATGAAAGTTTGTTAATGTTAATATAAAGATTTACAATTGGGCGTCCCTATAAATTACCATATACACTCGATCGGACACGATGGGCAGGGTATTTATATGTACGAATAATCGTTCATTTAACCGGACACGGGAATGGATTAATAGCCACTAGAATAATTAAAACAGGGGTGAAATTACATTCAAGGGTAATTGGTGTAATTGTTAACAAAGTAGTAAAACCTTGGTTTACACGCAGTCGATAACCTGGTGTATTCATTAAACAAAGTATTAAAACCTTGTTACAATTCGAATCCCCAATTAGTTGGAATATTTATCTTCGGGTATAATAATAATTTGACAAGGACACTTGCAATTTATATTTATGACTGATGGACTGTTATGGACAAAAACCAGACGGACATATTGAATAATCCAGGACAAAGGACAATTAACCCATGGGCATAAAACTAAAATCAACACGTCAAACATCATGATTACGGAAGTTTAAATAAGCATAATTCTTTTATTTCATATATAATTTCCTTTATTTTATATTTAATTGCACTTCTAATTATCGCACTTTTATTTATTGTTATTTTATTTAATCGCACTTTTAATTATCGTACTTTTAATTATCGCAATTTTATTTTATCGCATTTTTATTCGCAATTTCATTATCGTTATTTACTTTACGCTTTAATTTAAGTCTTGTATTTATTTTATATTTTACATTAGGTTTTAACTGCGACTAAAGTTTTAAAATCGACAAACCGGTCATTAAACGGTAAAAACCCCCCTTTATAATAATAATATTACTTATATATATATTTGTATTTTTATAAAAGTAAACTAATATAGCGTTGAGCTTTGTTTAAAGATTTCCCTGTGGAACGAACCGGACTTACTAAAAACTACACTACTGTACGATTAGGTACACTGCCTATAAGTGTTGTAGCAAGGTTTAAGTATATCCATTCTATAAATAAATAAATATCTTGTGTAAAATTGTATCGTATTTAATAGTATTTTCTGCTAAAATTTAATAGTATTTTATACCCCTCTACTTTGACATCAAGTATTTTTGGCGCCGCTGCCGGGGAACATCTTAAAAGCCGGAAGCGCAACGCTAATATAAAGAAAAAAAAAAAAAAAAAGATTTTTATCTACTTTTATTAAAAGTCATTTTTGTAAAATTACGTTTTAAAAATTCGAAAAATATAAAAAGAAAAACAAAAATATTAGTATTTTTAGGATTTTGTTAAATATTTAAGTTTTATAAGTTTCTTTATTTTTATTTTAGTTTATAAAAATATAAGTTTTAATTTTAATATCTTTTAATTATTTAAAAAACAGAAAACAAAATAAAAAAAAAAAAAATAAAGAAAAACGCGTAAAAACAAAAGCTGTCAACTGAATTCCTGAACCCCGCGACTCGCGGGGTTTTCTTCTCTTTTTGCCGCAACTCGCGGAGACCTTCTGACACACGGACAAAAACCCTAATCACGGGTTATTTTTAATTATTATTATTATTAAAACCTAAATATTATTATTATTATTATTAATTTTAGTTTTATTTTACTTTTTACTTTTTATTTATATATTTTAGTTAAATAAGTTTAATTAAAATTGTAAAATTAGTAGTTTTATTAAATAAATAATATAAAAATAATATTTTTATAAAAATTGTACTTTTTACAACTTTTTGTATATTTTTATAATTTGTACCTTTTTAATCATTGTAGCGTAACTTTTGTATTTTTAGCTCATAATTAATTTTAAACTTAGTTTTTGCTATAGTTATTTTTACTCCTATATTTTTAGGCTTTGCCGTAGAATTCCTTAAGTGCCTTTTCTTTAGACTAAGATTTAGGTGCTTTAGAATTTTGCGACGCCTTTTTAAGTTTTAGTTTCTTTTTAAGTTATTTCCATTTGGGATTTAGTTTTTCTTGTAAGCTTTAATATTTTTACACCTTTTACTATGTATCAATTATCATTCCAATTAGTAATTTCAATTTGCGATTATAATTTTAAGTTAGTTGTAGTAATAAGGTTAAATTAGTTAAGTATTTTTAAGTTTTGATAAGTTTCTTTTATTTTTCCGTCACCTTTTATTTTTCAACCATTTTTTCTTTTTCGACATTTTTCGACGCGCAATCTTTTTCTCTCTTATTTCTCGCCATTCTAGTTTTTAGGACTTAGAATTTTATTCTACTTCTTATCTAAATTTCTAAAAATTACGAAAATTTATTTTGAGTGGTTAAATTGATAGACATCAAAATTTTCTGGTTCGTAGTAATAGTTGGATTTGTACGTGGACCGGGTTATTGGAGCCAAACAGTCCTCAATTATATTGAGACCAAACGAATCCTGCCCCTCTGCTGCATCTTTTGGCTATTCGAAACGTGGGCAAAATCAGAAAAGTCTATTGATTGGATAACTTATTATAATTTTTCTTTCCTTTTTAAAAACTAATAGGATATTCAGTGAATGCACCGAGCAAGACGTTCATCACCTTTTGTACGTTCACCACCTGTAACTCGATCAAGACATCGTTTAACAAATATAACCGCCGTTGATTTTTCTTTAGAATCGTCATCCAGTCAACCAAGTACTTCAGTTCAAATTTCCGATAATCCAGTTTTTGAAACAAACCTCACAATTGAGAATCCAGAAAATATTCAGGAACAGTTCGTAGATCCTGAACCATTAAACTTTCCTCCGGAACCACCAATCATTCAAACAGAGATTGTTGAGGAACGAACTATTAAATCAGAATCATCTAGTGATACCGATTCAACAAATTCAATTATGGAGAATCTGGAACCTTTAAGTATGGAAGACCGAATGAGAGCTAAACGCACTGGCCAAGGTCACGCAATTACTCATCCAGACATTAATGCGCCAGATTATGAAATCAAAGGACAAATTCTACACATGGTGACTAATCAATGCCAATTTAGTGGTGCGCCGAAGGAAGATCCAAATGAACATCTACGTACCTTTAATAGGATCTGCACACTATTTAAAATACGAGAAGTGGAGGATGAACAGATATATCTCATGTTATTTCCCTGGACTTTAAAGGGAGAAGCCAAAGATTGGTTGGAATCGTTACCTGAAGGGGCGATCGATACATGGGACGTTTTAATTGACAAATTTCTTAAACAATTTTTTCCTGCATCTAAAGCCGTAAGACTTCAAGCAGAAATTGTTACGTTCACACAGAAGCCAAATGAAACTCTATATGAGGCGTGGACAAGATATGGAAAGTTGTTAAGAGGATGTCCGCAACATGGTTTAGACACTTGTCAAATAGTACAAATATTCTACCGAGGATGCGACATCACTACAAGAAAAGACATAGATATAGCAGCTGGTGGTTCGATTATGAAGAAAACCGAAACTGATGCTTACAAAATTATTGATAATACTGCTTCCCACTCACATGAGTGGCACCAAGAAAAAGATATCATTAGATCATCTAAAGCAGCTAGAGCCGATTCTAGCCATGACTTAGATTCCATTTCCGCAAAGATAGATGCTTTCGAGAGACGAATGGAAAAGATGACTAAGGATATTCATGCTATACGAATTAGTTGTGAGCAGTGTGGAGGACCACATTTGACAAAAGATTGTCTCAGTATTGAATTAACAATGGAACAAAGAGAGAATATTTCATACATAAACCAAAGGCCTGGAAATAATTATCAGAATAATTATCAACCGCCAAGACCGATTTACAATCAAAACCAGAATTATAACCGAAATATTCCATACAACAACCAACAAGGTCCTAGCAATCAACAAGTATCCAATAATACTTACAATCAGCAAAGACCGAATTTTCAAAACAAACCACCACAACAAACCGATGATAAAAAGCCGAATTTAGAAGATATGATGACGAAGCTAGTTGAAACTCAAACGCAGTTTTTCACATCTCAAAAACAAACCAATGAACAAAATGCTCAAGCATTTAGAAATCAACAAGCTTCTATTCAAAATCTGGAACAAGAAGTAAGTAACCTAGCAAGGTTAATAGGTGAAAGAAAACCGGGAAGTTTACCTAGTGATACAAATGCTAACCCCCGGAATGAAACAGCTAAAGCTATTACCACAAGAAGTGGTACAACACTTAAACCACCTGAAATACCTATAACTTCTGATGAAACTATTCCTACTACACAAGAACCACAACCTGATCAAGATAAGGAACAAGAACCGGTAGTTGAAAAGGTTAATGAAGATAACACAGTTAAGGATAAACCTTATGTTAAACCATATCAACCACCACTTCCTTATCCGAGTAAAATGAAGAAAGAAAAACTTGAAGCCGAGCAATCCAAATTCTTGGATATGTTTAAACAGATAAATGTAAATCTTCCTTTCATTGATGTGATTTCAGGAATGCCTAGATATGCTAAATTCTTGAAAGATCTGATCACGAATAGAAAGAAAATGGAAGAACTCTCGGCTGTTACTATGAATGCTAATTGTTCAGCAGTGCTGTTGAATAAGATACCAGAAAAATTATCTGATCCAGGAAGTTTCACAATTCCATGTTTTCTGGGTAGCCTTAGTTCAATAGAAGCATTGGCAGATTTAGGTGCTAGTATAAATCTAATGCCGTATTCACTATACGCTAAACTAGACCTTGGAGAATTGAAACCAACCAGAATAAGCATACAACTAGCCGATAGATCAATAAAATATCCTAGAGGGATAATGGAGAACATGCTAGTTAAAGTTGGTACTTTAGTATTCCCAGTAGATTTTGTTGTTTTAGACATGGAAGAAGATTCTCAAGTTCCTCTCATATTAGGAAGACCATTCTTAAACACGGCTAAAGCAATGATAGACGTGTTCGGTAAGAAACTGACCCTAAGTATAGAGGATGAGAGTGTTACCTTTTCAGTTGATAGAGCAATGCAACAACCACAATCTGCAGATGATACATGTTATTATATTAAAACTATAGATGCACATGCAGAATTATTAGAAGAATTTCCAGAATTACAAGGAACAGGAGAATGTTCTTTAGGAGAAGGAAATGAACCAATTGATGAATCTGAAATGTTAGCTACACTTATAGCTAATGGATATGAACCAACAACAGAAGAAATTCAAATGCTAAAAGAAGAAGACAGATATCGATATAAATCATCAATAGAAGAACCTCCGAAATTAGAGTTAAAGCCACTTCCAAACCATTTGGAATACGCTTATTTACATGGTGAATCTGAATTACCTGTAATAATATCGTCTTCTCTTACTGAAAATGAGAAATCACAACTCATTTCTGTGTTGAAAGCTCATAAACCAGCCATTGCATGGAAGATTCATGATATTAAAGGAATAAGTCCTTCGTATTGCACACATAAAATCCTTATGGAAGAAGGTCATAAAACGTATGTGCAACGTCAACGAAGACTAAATCCTAATATGCAAGATGTAGTTAAGAAAGAGATTATTAAGCTGCTAGATGCAGGTTTGATATATCCAATTTCTGATAGTCCATGGGTAAGCCCAGTTCAATGCGTACCTAAGAAGGGTGGCATGACTGTCATTACAAATGAGAAAAATGAGCTTATTCCTACTAGGACTGTAACAGGATGGCGTGTATGTATTGATTATAGAAAATTAAATGACGCCACCAGAAAAGATCACTTTCCCTTACCTTTCATAGATCAAATGTTGGAAAGATTAGCCGGAAATAGTTACTATTGTTTTTTAGATGGATTTTCCGGATATTTTCAAATTCCAATAGCACCCGAGGATCAAGAGAAAACCACATTCACGTGCCCTTATGGTACTTTTGCTTACAAACGCATGCCATTTGGACTTTGTAACGCCCCTGCAACCTTTCAAAGGTGTATGATGGCAATTTTTCACGACATGATAGAAGAATGCATGGAAGTATTCATGGATGACTTTTCAGTCTTCGGTGATACATTTAAATCATGTCTAGTTAATCTGGAACGAATGCTAATTAGATGCGAAAAATCAAATCTAGTACTTAATTAGGAGAAATGCCATTTTATGGTTAAAGAAGGCATCGTTCTTGGACATAAAATTTCAAAAGAAGGAATTGAAGTGGATAGAGCTAAAGTAGATGTAATTGCTAAACTTCCACATCCCACCAATGTTAGAGGAGTTAGGAGTTTTCTAGGGCATGCCGGTTTTTACCGACGTTTCATAAAAGATTTTTCTAAAATTGCCACTCCTATGAATAAACTCCTAGAAAAGGATGCGCCATTCATCTTTTCAGATGAGTGTATCAAATCTTTTAATATTCTTAAAGAAAAACTCACTAATGCACCAATCATGATAACACCAAATTGGAATCTACCATTTGAACTAATGTGCGATGCAAGTGATTTTGCAATGGGAGCCGTTTTAGGACAAAGGATTGAAAAACGATTTCAACCTATATATTATGCTAGTAAGACATTACAAGGAGCACAAACGAACTATACAACTACTGAAAAAGAACTCCTTGCTATTGTCTTTGCTTTTGACAAATTTCGATCATATCTCGTTCTAGCAAAAACGGTGGTCTATACCGACCATTCTGCTCTTAGATACCTATTTTCAAAACAAGATGCTAAACCAAGATTAATCCGACCATTAGGTTCTCAAGTTGATTATTACGGTTCTTACGGTTGTAGTATAGTGGTAAGTATTCCCGCCTGTCACGCGGGTGACCCGGGTTCGATCCCCGGCAGCGGCGCCAAAAATACTTGATGTCAAAGCAGAGGGGTATAAAATACTATTAAATTTTAGCAGAAAATACTATTAAATACGATACAATTTTACACAAGATATTTATTTATTTATAGAATGGATATACTTAAACCTTGCTACAACACTTATAGGCAGTGTACCTAATCGTACAGTAGTGTAGTTTTTAGTAAGTCCGGTTCGTTCCACAGGGAAATCTTTAAACAAAGCTCAACGCTATATTAGTTTACTTTTATAAAAATACAAATATATATATAAGTAATATTATTATTATAAAGGGGGGTTTTTACCGTTTAATGACCGGTTTGTCGATTTTAAAACTTTAGTCGCAGTTAAAACCTAATGTAAAATATAAAATAAATACAAGACTTAAATTAAAGCGTAAAGTAAATAACGATAATGAAATTGCGAATAAAAATGCGATAAAATAAAATTGCGATAATTAAAAGTACGATAATTAAAAGTGCGATTAAATAAAATAACAATAAATAAAAGTGCGATAATTAGAAGTGCAATTAAATATAAAATAAAGGAAATTATATATGAAATAAAAGAATTATGCTTATTTAAACTTCCGTAATCATGATGTTTGACGTGTTGATTTTAGTTTTATGCCCATGGGTTAATTGTCCTTTGTCCTGGATTATTCAATATGTCCGTCTGGTTTTTGTCCATAACAGTCCATCAGTCATAAATATAAATTGCAAGTGTCCTTGTCAAATTATTATTATACCCGAAGATAAATATTCCAACTAATTGGGGATTCGAATTGTAACAAGGTTTTAATACTTTGTTTAATGAATACACCAGGTTATCGACTGCGTGTAAACCAAGGTTTTACTACTTTGTTAACAATTACACCAATTACCCTTGAATGTAATTTCACCCCTGTTTTAATTATTCTAGTGGCTATTAATCCATTCCCGTGTCCGGTTAAATGAACGATTATTCGTACATATAAATACCCCGCCCATCGTGTCCGATCGAGTGTATATGGTAATTTATAGGGACGCCCAATTGTAAATCTTTATATTAACATTAACAAACTTTCATTTAGTTAAACAAATATAAAGCCCATTAATAGCCCATAATCTAGTTTCCACAAGTGTCGTTCTTTTGTCCAAACCCCAATTATGGTACAAAGCCCAATTACCCAATTTTAATAATTAGCCTAACATCATGATTACTTCGTTTTAAATAAGCATAATAATAACTTAGCTACGAGACATTAATATAAAAAGGTTGAACATAACTTACAATGATTAAAAATAGCGTAGCGTTACACGGACAGAATTTCGACTTACACCCTTACAACATTCGCTAACATACCCTTATTATTAGAATTATAATTAAAATTAAAATATAAATTATAAATATAAATATATATTACTTCGTATGAATGAGAAGAAAAAAATGATGATAAATTCGATCAGAATTCGGTTGGCTTTATAGCCAGAAGTGAAATTTGGGGCTCCGCGACTCGCGGCAAAATGCCCCTCAAACTCCGCGAGTCGCGGAGAGGTATTTACAATTCACTCCCTTGAAGTTTCCTGCTGCCGACGGTTTTTATTATATATATATAATATATATATAATTAATATAATTAATTATATATTATATTATATTTATATACATAGTTAACTTGTAATTTTTAGTCCGTTGCGTCGAGCGTTAAGAATTGACTCTGGTCCCGGTTCCGGATTTTCGAACGTCCTCGCGTACAATTTAATATCTTGTACTTTGTGTTTTGAATCTTGTACTCTTGTGATTTCGAGACGTTTCTTATCAATAATTGGAACCTTTTTGATTGTCTTTTGTACTTTTGAGCTTTTTGGTCGTTTGCGTCTTCAATTTGTCGAATCTGTCTTTTGTCTTCACCTTTTATTATTTAAACGAATATCTCTTGTAAATAGAACAATTGCAACTAAAAGCTTGTCTTTCTTGAGGAATAATGCTATGAAATATATGTTCGTTTTTAGCATTATCAAATATTCCCACACTTGAGCGTTGCTTGTCCTCAAGCAATATTGTCTTGAAATACTAGAATCACTTCTTTATTCTTCACACTTTGTACATCAGTGATTTCTATATGGCGGTATAAACAATGGTAGTAACGATATGGTTTACAGTCCCACATGACTATAAAAATTTAGATCCATTAAGGAAATTGGATCTTTATGAAAACATTTGATCTTTTGAAAATTAAATCTAGTTTTTACCCTAGATAAGTTTTCCGGAATAACCCTTTACCGGTGTTTGCAAAATATTTTTGTGGGTTTGGTGGGTTTCAGATTTGAAAATTTTAGCTCAAAACTTGCGGTTTTGTGTCACCCACTTGCTAACCTTGTATTTGGAAAGCAACACGTCCAGTTTACTTGTTCCGTATATTACCTTTCGGCAAACTACCGTCCGGTTGTAAAGGAAAGCGTTGAACAAGCAACTGTTAAGGCAATGTCCCGTGACATGCTTTTGATTATGGTCTATAACGTGTCGGACGCAATTACTATCCTTGGTAGGAGCAATAGTAAAGCTCACCCTTAATTTGTCGGTCTGGCACAAGGTCCTGTCTTTGACCATGCTATGCAACCACCGTTCTTACGGTTGACACCCGATTTGATTCATAAAAAAGGAGCAGAAAATCTCGCCGCTGATCATCTTTCTCGTCTTGAAAATCCCGAATTAGAAGTTCTGAATGAATCGGCCATACAAGACAACTTTCCTGATGAATATCTATTGAAGATAGATTATAAAGAAATCCCATGGTTTGCAGACTATGCAAACTACTTAGTTTGTGGATTCCTTGAAAAAGGATTATCGTACCAAAGACGAAAGAAATTCTTCAGTGATATAAAACACTATTTCTGGGAAGATCCACATCTGTTTAAAAGTTGTCCCGATGGAATAATACGCCGATGTGTATTTGGAGATGAAGCTAGTAAAATTTTAAACCATTGTCACACAGGACCAACAGGAGGGCATTATGGGCCTCAACTAACAGCAAGAAAAGTTTATGAAGCTGGATTCTATTGGCCTACAATTTACAAAGACGCACACCTTCTTTGCAAATCCTGTGATGCATGTCAAAGGGCCGGAAAAATAAGTCAACGTGATGAAATGCCACAAAATGTCATCCAAGTATGTGAAGTATTTGACATTTGGGGTATTGACTTTATGGGTCCATTTCCAAAATCTCATAACAATCTATATATACTCGTAGCCATTGATTATGTATCTAAATGGGCGGAAGCACAAGCTCTCCCAACCAACGATGCACGAGTTGTAGTAAACTTTTTAAAACGTCTTTTTGCAAGGTTTGGAACACCGAAAGCTTTAATAAGTGATCGGGGTACTCATTTCTGTAATAATCAACTTGAGAAAGTTCTTAAAAGATATGGAGTAACTCATAAAATCTCCACCGCATATCATCCACAAACAAGTGGACAAGTTGAAAATACCAACCGAGCTTTAAAACGTATTCTAGAGAAAACCGTAGGATCAAATCCAAAGGAATGGTCCATTAAATTGGAGGATGCACTCTGGGCTTTTAGAACAGCCTACAAAACTCCAATTGGAACCACACCTTTTAGACTTGTTTATGGAAAAGCATGTCATCTTCCAGTAGAAATTGAACACAAAGCATTTTGGGCTTTGAAGACATGTAATCTTGATTTACATGAAGCCGGACGTCTACGATTAAGTCAACTAAACGAATTAGAAGAATTAAGACATGAAGCATACGAAAATTCGTTAATATATAAAGAAAGAACGAAGAAATGGCATGATAAAAGAATCAGAAGTTCAAAAGAATTTAAAGAAGGAGACAGAGTTCTTCTTTTCAATTCACGATTCAAGCTATTTCCTGGAAAATTGAAATCAAGATGGTCTGGACCATTCATAGTCAAAAGAGTTTTCCCATACGGAACGATAGAATTGATAAATTCAAATGGGATTGAATTTAAAGTTAATGGTCACAGAGTTAAACATTACATACATGGTCCGATGGAGGTCGACAACGAAGTTAATCACAATTTCGATGCCACAGCTAACTAAGTGTGAGGAGAATCAAGTCTTTAAAGGATAATATATATTTCTGTTAGAGTTAGATTGTCTGTTTTCGTGTAGTTCTCGAAAATGGAACACGTATGGTCTTTCCCTAGCAGACCCTAAAGAACTAGTCTTCTCCCCCCATTCTGAATTTTTATTTTTTTTAGGTTTTTACAAAATGAAGACTGCCTGTGAACTAAACCATGGTCTAATGCTACACGCTTTGATCACTAAACGTAATAATGACATACTCCCGAGTGAAATAGTATCAGTAATCAGAGAAAGAATGGACGGAGTTAGAAAAGGATCCAGATGCGAAGATAATAAGTTACAATTTGGTAAAGGAAAATCAAAATCCGCAGCGAAAAGAAGAGCACGACACCTAGAAAAATGTCACAAATGCGGAAAATGGTCACATGGAGGTAAATGTTCAAATAATCAAACCTATTCAAATACCGAATTTGTTACTTTATGCAGAGACGGACCGTTCATATGTTTAGAAGAAAAGACAATGAATGCTCGAGGTTACGCCTATGCAGCCATGGAAGACCAATTAAACCGACTATCTTATGAATATAATAGATCATATAACTAAGAAATCTATTTCACAGGTATGTCTGTACAGTTTTTATTTTTTATATTTATTTTTAACCTTTTGATAATAAACGCTAATTTGTTCGCTAAAAAGTATTAAATTGGTATTAAATAAAATTAGGTTTGGCGACCGAAATTATTGATATCGTTCAAAAATTTATTACATCACTGCGAAATTTAACGTTTATTCTTAAGGTATAAATATCTTTAATCAATCAACCCAAAATATTTCAAAAATTCGTCATGAGTTAAATTAGGTCTTGGAACCGAAATTACTTTACCGAAAAGAGGGGCGCATATTTTTGATAATATTTGACTGATTAAAGTGGGATAAAAAGACAAAAAGATTTTTAAATTTATTTTTACCATGTTTTTAATCTTAATATTTAAATCTTAAATTAATATTGTAAATTTTGTAAAAACAATATATTTAAAATTATAAATATTTGAAAAATTAATATAAGTTTGGTATGAATTTATGAATTTTTAAATTAAGTTTGGTGTGAATTTTTAATTTTTAAAATATTAATTTTTAATTTTATGCATTTTAAATTTTGAGTTTGGTGTGAATTTTTAATTATTAATTTTGAATTTTATAATTGTGTGAATTTAAAAACAAAAATTTACTTTATCTCATTAAGTTAAAAATATGATTTTTAAAATTCGTCGTAAGTTGAAGACTAGGTCTTTGAACCGAAATTGCTTTACCCGAGGGAGGGACGAGAACTTTTATTATCATTATTTTTAATCTTATTGAATTAAAGTATGCCAAAAACATTGAAAAAACCCAAAAATCTTAGCTTTTAAAACAATCGCTACAAAGAGACAAATTTTAAAATTTTGTCGAGGGACGGACTAGGACATCGATCCGAAACGACCTCGTCCTAAATAACAAGGGAAACAAAATTTTAAAATTAATTTCTTAATTGTTTTAATAAGTTAATGATAAAAAAAAAAAAAAAAAAAAAAAAAAAAAAAAGGGTAAACTCCGCGACTCGCGGAGTTTACAGTACAAACCTCCGCGACTCGCGGTGGTATGAAAATACAGAAAAAAAAAATAAAAGGAACGAGCTGGAACAGAATAACACACACACACATACTGCACTTCGAAAAAACCCGAGAAAACCCACGAAAATCATCCCAAAAACTCGATTTTTCACCGTTAATCTTCAAATTTTTCACTACAATCATGTTGAGGAGGATCTTATCTAAGAATTACTCAAGAAAACAGGTACAATTACACCCCAAATCACCTTTAAATCCGAATTTTAGTGTGTTCTTGAGCATATTTTCATAATTTGAATTTTGTTAATTTTTAGTGTAATTAGTGTTAAATTGTTAGTATATTATGCATGTATAACCTAGATTGATGCTTGTTAACATGATTTGAAGCCAAAAACTTCAAAATCTTTAGAATCTAGGGTTTGTGTTCTTGAGCAAATTTGGGGCTTTTTGATATAAACAGGTTATGGCCGATTTTTGTCATGAATTATTGCTAAATTCAGTAGTGTAACATGTCTAGGTAGTTAAAAGATCCAAACTTTGAGCCTAAACATGATTTTGAGAATTAAAGTGGACTTTTTCAAGTCCAAAATTCATGAACTTGATTTTTGAAAGATAATGCCATTTGAGACTTGTTTATTTGCTAGTAATGATTATTTTGACATGTTATTTGAGTTGAATGCTTATGAACTTGGCAAAAATTTTCGTATATGCTTATTTGAAAAAGTGTAGATTTGATAAAAATGTGAAAATAAGCTTAAGTTTGATATAAATTGATAATGTCATTGTAATTATTTTGATTGATGATTTTGCTGACACTAATGCATATTTGGATGCACAAAATTTGTGTTTGATGTGTTTTGCAGAATGAAAGGGGTGAATCTTCATCCCAAGCCCGTCATGCTCCTGCTGAGAACTTGGAACAACAGGAGGTAGATAACTACTACAAGCAGGATGTACCTCATCCAGTCATGACCTTTTCAGATATGCACTTGGAACAGTTGCACCCGAACCTGAGATTTGACAGACTTTGGATAGATTATCCAAAATATCAACGGGGTTTGCATACTCTTCATTCCAAGGTTGTTGAGGTACCAAGGGTCATAGAATGGGGACCCTTGGAAGCTGTAGAATTGGCCGGGCCAATTAGGGAATTACTGGTACAGAGGTATGGTAATTCTTCTTTCAATGACTGGATATGTTTATTCACCATACGCAGACCTGTATATAAAGTATGGTGTGAAGAGTTGTTATGTAGTATAGAGTTGAATGATCGGGTAGCTAGTTTAACCGATCGTTCTTTTATTAGATTTTTGTTAGGCGGTTCGATGCGCCACATGTCTTTACTGGACATGGCTCAGGCTTTACGTATATATACGCCTGAGGAATTAGCGTCTGCCGATTGTAGAGGATTGATACTAAACGGTAGGAAAATAGATGAAAATTTTGATACACACGGTGTGTGGAGTCAAATGACAAGCCATCACCGTTTCAAAGGAGGAAACTACTCTTATTTGGATATAGATAGAGCCGAATTAAGAGTAATACATAGGTTTTTAGCTAACTCGATTACACAAAGGGGTAAAAACAAAGAAAAGGTAAATGAACAAGATTTGTTTTACCATATGTGTATTCGAGACCCACACAGCGCTGTAAGTATACCATATTGTGTGGGTTATTATTTATCAGCTATGGTTCGAGGGATGCGTCCACATAGCATAATAGGAGGTGGTATTTTTATTACTTTGATTGGTGAATATCTCGGTGTGGATATAAGTCGGGGGGGATTATTAGTAGAAGAGCCGGAACCCCGCGACACTATAGGTTTAAATGTATACCATGGTGCGAAAGTGTTGAAGCGGCGAAATAACGCCGCAGTACGATACAATGGTAGACATCCACAGGTAGAGAGAAACCAGGAACAAGGTAATGTAGGAGGGGGGAATGAGATGCATAGGTTTATAGCTTCTCAGGAATACGAAAATGCTAGACAGAGAGCATTTGAAGATTGGCAAGTTCATCAGAACCAGATCATAGCGCATTGCCAACATATAGGTAGAAACTATATTCCTACACCGAAGCCCGTCTTCCCTCCTTGGTCGATAGAGATGCAGCCACCATATCCTACGTATGACCCTGCCGAAGCATTCTATAGCACTTATGGTTATGCGTGGAACCCCTATTGGTACCAATATCATCCTTAGTTTACTTATTTTGTTTTATTATTTTGTAATTTATAATTATTGATATATTTAATATTTTTGTTAATATTGTAATCATTTTTATAATTATCTAACTTTTATTCTTAGATTTTAATAATTTTTGAATGTGGGGTAATATACCAAACTTCAAAAATATGTATATATGTTTGCAGTTTATCTTATGTACACAACAGGGTAAAACAACGCATTTTCAAAGACTGGCATTAAGTTCAGCAAAAGCAAGTAATTTTGACGACAATGATGCAAAATGTATGTGAAATAACAACAAGACGGAATGAACAAATGACATGCACCATTTATCATTCAGCAAACAAACGCCAATATATTTGGAAACTTTGGTAAAAATTTAATCATTTTCACACAAATCACCCTCAATAATTTAAATTGTTACTGATTTCTTGCAAATGAGGGCATTGCAAGATCTTAAGTGTGGGAAGGGGTTAAATTCTTTCGGATTTTAAAAATTTTTATATTAAACACTTGGTTACCATTAAAATACTAGAACAGCCCTAGTCTTATATACTGACTACCCAATTCTAGTAAAATTTTTTAAAAATTTTCAATTAAATGAATTCAAATCATGTTTATACATATTTATGAACGATAAAACTAGGTTTTAACACCGAAATTATTGTTACCTCGGAGAGGACATAAATTGAGAAACAAACTAAAATGTTAAAATTCATTTAAAATGGAATAGAGAACGATAAAAAGAAAAATAAAAAGCCAAGTGTGGGAAAATTTACCAAGTTATTTTAAACATATGTCACATATATCTGTAACAAATAACTGAAAATACTTTTGCTTTGAACTAAACTAAACTGTTTTACCCGATGAAAGAAAAGAAGAGATGGATCTACACGATGAATCAATTCCATCATTAAAAGGAAGTAAAGTCTTCCGAAAAAGACACGCGCTTCTTGATTTAGGTCATGAAGTTGTCGTTCAGACCAGCTGTAGGTTGACGAAAAATCTAGAAAAGTCATCACTAAAATCAGCAGGAAATCCACGGACCTCAGCATCAAACAGGGTCGCCAAGTGGTCAGATTTATCCTAACCATGAGAAGGATTTATCTCGTACAATGGGGAGGCACCGTGCAAATTAGCTGGATAAGACTAATGAATCAGATCCCCAGAAAGGATAATCTCCTTAAAGATTAAAAATCAGCTTTTAAGACTGATATTACTCAATCCTAGAGATTGACCTTAAAGATTGAGAATTACAAACTCATGGAATTCAATGATATCTAAACTCGAGCTTGAACGAGAAAATATTTTGATCAAAATTATAAACCGATTTGTTTTCTGAAAACCCTATTTTCAATGCGTTCATTACCATTGAACGTAAAATCCTAGGAATTCACCTGGAATTCATTAGGTCACCTGAACTAAATCGGGTGTCAACCGTAAGAACGGTGGTTGCATAACATGGTCAAAGACAGGACCTTGTGCCAGACCGACAAATTATAAGGGTGAGCTTTACTATTGCTCCTACCAAGGATAGTAATTGCGTCCGACACGTTATAGACCATAATCAAAAGCATGTCACGGGACATTGCCTTAACAGTTGCTTGTTCAACGCTTTCCTTTACAACCGGACGGTAGTTTGCCGAAAGGTAATATACGGAACAAGTAAACTGGACGTGTTGCTTTCCAAATACAAGGTTAGCAAGTGGGTGACACAAAACCGCAAGTTTTGAGCTAAAATTTTCAAATCTGAAACCCACCAAACCCACAAAAATATTTTGCAAACACCGGTAAAGGGTTATTCCGGAAAACTTATCTAGGGTAAAAACTAGATTTAATTTTCAAAAGATCAAATGTTTTCATAAAGATCCAATTTCCTTAATGGATCTAAATTTTTATAGTCATGTGGGACTGTAAACCATATCGTTACTACCATTGTTTATACCGCCATATAGAAATCACTGATGTACAAAGTGTGAAGAATAAAGAAGTGATTCTAGTATTTCAAGACAATATTGCTTGAGGACAAGCAACGCTCAAGTGTGGGAATATTTGATAATGCTAAAAACGAACATATATTTCATAGCATTATTCCTCAAGAAAGACAAGCTTTTAGTTGCAATTGTTCTATTTACAAGAGATATTCGTTTAAATAATAAAAGGTGAAGACAAAAGACAGATTCGACAAATTGAAGACGCAAACGACCAAAAAGCTCAAAAGTACAAAAGACAATCAAAAAGGTTCCAATTATTGATAAGAAACGTCTCGAAATCACAAGAGTACAAGATTCAAAACACAAAGTACAAGATATTAAATTGTACGCGAGGACGTTCGAAAATCCGGAACCGGGACCAGAGTCAATTCTTAACGCTCGACGCAACGGACTAAAAATTACAAGTTAACTATGTATATAAATATAATATAATATATAATTAATTATATTAATTATATATATATTATATATATATAATAAAAACCGTCGGCAGCAGGAAACTTCAAGGGAGTGAATTGTAAATACCTCTCCGCGACTCGCGGAGTTTGAGGGGCATTTTGCCGCGAGTCGCGGAGCCCCAAATTTCACTTCTGGCTATAAAGCCAACCGAATTCTGATCGAATTTATCATCATTTTTTTCTTCTCATTCATACGAAGTAATATATATTTATATTTATAATTTATATTTTAATTTTAATTATAATTCTAATAATAAGGGTATGTTAGCGAATGTTGTAAGGGTGTAAGTCGAAATTCTGTCCGTGTAACGCTACGCTATTTTTAATCATTGTAAGTTATGTTCAACCTTTTTATATTAATGTCTCGTAGCTAAGTTATTATTATGCTTATTTAAAACGAAGTAATCATGATGTTAGGCTAATTATTAAAATTGGGTAATTGGGCTTTGTACCATAATTGGGGTTTGGACAAAAGAACGACACTTGTGGAAACTAGATTATGGGCTATTAATGGGCTTTATATTTGTTTAACTAAATGAAAGTTTGTTAATGTTAATATAAAGATTTACAATTGGGCGTCCCTATAAATTACCATATACACTCGATCGGACACGATGGGCAGGGTATTTATATGTACGAATAATCGTTCATTTAACCGGACACGGGAATGGATTAATAGCCACTAGAATAATTAAAACAGGGGTGAAATTACATTCAAGGGTAATTGGTGTAATTGTTAACAAAGTAGTAAAACCTTGGTTTACACGCAGTCGATAACCTGGTGTATTCATTAAACAAAGTATTAAAACCTTGTTACAATTCGAATCCCCAATTAGTTGGAATATTTATCTTCGGGTATAATAATAATTTGACAAGGACACTTGCAATTTATATTTATGACTGATGGACTGTTATGGACAAAAACCAGACGGACATATTGAATAATCCAGGACAAAGGACAATTAACCCATGGGCATAAAACTAAAATCAACACGTCAAACATCATGATTACGGAAGTTTAAATAAGCATAATTATTTTATTTCATATATAATTTCCTTTATTTTATATTTAATTGCACTTCTAATTATCGCACTTTTATTTATTGTTATTTTATTTAATCGCACTTTTAATTATCGTACTTTTAATTATCGCAATTTTATTTTATCGCATTTTTATTCGCAATTTCATTATCGTTATTTACTTTACGCTTTAATTTAAGTCTTGTATTTATTTTATATTTTACATTAGGTTTTAACTGCGACTAAAGTTTTAAAATCGACAAACCGGTCATTAAACGGTAAAAACCCCCCTTTATAATAATAATATTACTTATATATATATTTGTATTTTTATAAAAGTAAACTAATATAGCGTTGAGCTTTGTTTAAAGATTTCCCTGTGGAACGAACCGGACTTACTAAAAACTACACTACTGTACGATTAGGTACACTGCCTATAAGTGTTGTAGCAAGGTTTAAGTATATCCATTCTATAAATAAATAAATATCTTGTGTAAAATTGTATCGTATTTAATAGTATTTTCTGCTAAAATTTAATAGTATTTTATACCCCTCTGCTTTGACATCAGGTATCAAGTCAATTTCAAATTTCCTACCCAAAATGTTTAACGTACACCCCCGGTAATATGTGTCGGCACTTAATAGTTTTCCGTTAGCCACTTCAATGGTATAAGTGGTATCTAATGGAAGAGGTGGAGTGCTAAAAGAATGGGTCAAAGTCTTGGATACAAAGCATTTATCGGCACCCGAATCGAATAAGCAAGAGACATAAGAATTGTTGAGAAGAAACGTACCCGTGACTAGTTCAGTGTCATCCCGGGCTTCCTCGGTGTTTATGTTGAAAGCTCGGCCGCGCGTATTGGGGTTATCTTTCCTCTTCGGGCATGCATTTCTATAATGGCCCGTTTGGCCACATTCATAACAAGTGCCCGTCTTTGGTGCATTGGGCCATTTTCGAGCGACGGGAGTGGCACTTTTACAATCGTTGGCCTTATGACCAATTCCTTGGCACCGGTGGCAAATTAACTTACTACATTCGCCAAAGTGATGTTTGTTGCATTTGTTGCAAAGAGGTAGGTTCCCGGCATAACCTTTCTTGCCGTCGGAGGTGTAAGGCTTCTTAGCAAAGTTGTTGTTGCTTGATTGGGAGGGTTCCCACTTTCTTTTGTTGCCGCCCGATTTATCCTCGGCCTTAGGTGCCGGAACTACGATTTCGTCAACCGTTTCAATTAGTTGGCGAGCCATGTTCATAGCGGCTTGATGAGTAGTGGGTTTGGATGACATCACCCCTTGTTTGATGCTTTTTGGAAGACCGAGCATGTAGAGCTCAATCCTTTGAGATTCGGGGTTAACAAGATTAGGACACATCAAGGATAGTTCGGCGAAGCGTTGATTATAAGCTTTAAGATCGTTTCCGACCGCTTTCAAAGCTCTTAGTTCTTCCTCAAGCTTTCGGGTTTCTTCGCGCGGAAAATATTCAACAATCATCTTTTCCTTTAGATCGGCCCAAGAGAGGGCATGAGCTTCATCGGTACCCACCGATTGAACATAGGTGTTCCACCATGTTAGAGCAATTCCGGAGAAAGTGTGAGTGGAGTATTTGACCTTGTCTTGATCCCGGCAACCGCTTATGCTAAAGACGGCTTCTGTTTGCTCAAACCATCGGGTGAGCACGACCGGTCCCCCGGTTCCATCAAAAGTGTGAGGTTTGCACCCCATGAAAGCTTTATAGGAGCATCCTTCGTTTGAGTTACCGGCTCCATTGTTGTTGTTGTTGTTGTTGTGGTTATTATTGTTGTTGTTGGATGAGTGACCGGCCATGGCCGCATCTACGGCGGTGGCTATCATCCGTTCGAGAGCTTGTTCGGGAGTTTCATTGCGGCGTACACGACGAGGAGCCATTGTTCCTTCAAGACACAAGAATATCATTGATTAGTATTCTCAATAATACTAACCGTGATATAGAATAAAGATAAAGAGAAGTTTTTCCTCGACTCGCCTTAAATTCTTTATGTCATAATGTCGGAACGTTCATATGAGTCACCGTAATATAATCCCGGAAATTATATTACCCTGATTCATATGTGCATTCGACATCATTTCATATAGTCAAGGTGGCGCGTCAATCAAATTAAACAACGTGAGATTAAGATGAACTAAGAGTAGATATGAGTAGAAGCGTTCGAGTATAAATGTACAAGTAGTCAAGTAATTCCTACTTCAAGTCTATATGCCGGTTGTAGTCTAGACTCACCAATGTACCCTATGACTCGGGGTTGACACTAATGAACTCTAAATCCCTACAACCAACGCTCTGATACCATCTGTAGCGACCCGACCAAATCATCATTGACTGCGCCGTCTACTTAGGTCCCGTTACGTGGTCATAAGTCTTTAAAACAACGTTTGACCAAAAGATATGTCGCATTCATTTCAAATGTAAAGGTTGTTCAAGTTTACAAGAATAGTTCCACCACAAGTTACGATACAAAGTTTTAAGTACAAATGAAACTTATGCGACACAATTTAAAAGTATCCAAAAGACGCTCCATGTATGCATATATATACTCGACATCCAATGCAAGTATCAAAATAATGAGCGGAAGCATGTATCATGTATCGTTCAAGGACCTGAGAAAAACATAGAAATCTGTCAACGAAAACGTTGGTGAAATCATAGGTTTAAGTAAGTAAGAACAAATGAACCACAAGATTTGCATCAATGAAATAATAGTAATACATTCCAAAAGTTTGTTTCACGAGCACCCAATTATCAATGCTTAACATTTCCTTCCATTGAACCCCATCACTTAGTGCTAGAACATACACTGTTTCTCGAAAATATATTTCATTCGTAAACGGTAGCGAACCGTTTGAATGAGGGTTTGTCAAACCCATATGGATCCATACAACATAAGTTCTCGCTTACACCCGGCAAGTGTAACTAATGATAATCGAATTGAGGATTTTGTTCTAAACTCGTATGTAGAATGTTTGTTTTTCCTGTACTTGTGTTCACTTAGTAAAGAAATGTTTATGTTTTCTCATCCCAAATGTAAGTTCAAAAAGAGTAAAAGTGGGACTATGATCTCACCTTGAGTGCAAGAGTTAATAAAGTACTTCAACAAGTAGACGCGTGCAAAGACAAAGCTAGTCTTGACCTAATCATATAGGTTGTATCAATAACGGTAAACACAAACGGTCAAAGATGTTCAATTAGTCCTATGGCTCGTTACGACTCGATTATGTAGCATGTGAATCAATTAGTCAAGTTTCATGCACGATACAAGTAACTAAGCATGTTAGAACGATCGTATAATTGTTTGGTTAAGTTTGACTAAAAGTCAAACTTGGTCAAAGTCAAAGTCAACGGGGTCGGATCGGGTGTCCGACAATTTTCTCATGATGAGAAATCATTTATGAGCAGAATGGCCAAGTTTCATGTTAATCGGAATTACGGTTAAGCGGGAAACATTTTGTGAAAGGAAAAATAAAAACTAAAATGAGCTGGGCATATGCGCGGCGCGCAAAGGGTTGCGCGGCGCGCACCCAAGTGTAAATCCTGGTCAGAACTTAACCACGAAAGCAAACATCTGGGATTGCTAATTTTGCGCGGCGCGCGGGCATATGCGCGGCGCGCAATACCTGGGAAACATGCAGTTTGCAGAAAAAGACCAAGTCACGAACCAAAACTCAAATTAACCTATTTTATGAACCGAAAACATCCAAAATGCATACTATATATCGTCGGAAAGGTAATTTGACAAGGAAAACAACTAAACACGTTTCATCAAACAAAAACATCAATTTCAATAACCGATTTTCCGTCAAGTGATCATTAAGAATCCATTTTCAAAGTTTCAAGTTCATCAAATGCATTTTAAATTTCGGGAATCCAATTCACACATGTGATATGCCGTTTTGAAGGTAATCAAACACACATTGCAACAAAACACTTAACAACAATATCTCATAGCATTTGACGCATCAAAAGTTCATGTAAAGCTCATCAAACCCTAATCCAAGTTCACAAAATCATTAATCATGTTCTTGGAGTTTCCTTAATCAACCTATACATCAAAACGAAGCTAATGATACTAGTAACACTTTTAAAACATGCATTTTAACAATCTAACAACATTTGATCATCCAAAATCAAGGATTTAGCAAGTAATTTTCATATTGAACTAGTTACACCAAAAACAACGAATCGAGCATACAAATTACATACACGACATCACAATGAGCCATAGACACTAATTAACAACTTTATAACTCAAAAATCTCAAGAACACATAAAATTAGTGATTTTAGAAAGTTACCCAAATGAGATGAAGTTGGTATCAAATTGAAGAGGATGAAGAGAGGATTCCAAATATGTAGTTTATTTTGTTGTAAGCCTCCTAGATCGAATTTAGATGATGATTGAATGAATTTGGAAATTGGGTGTGTTCCTGCTAGAGAGAAAGAGAGAGAGAGTGAGAGATGGTTGAATGGTGGTGATTGGGGTAGACTAGGTGACCTAGTCAACTAGTTTACCCCGTGTCAATTTTAGTCCCTCGAGTTTGTAGTCGGGTGCGGAAAATACCTAAACGGAATATTTTAAAACGCGTATTAACGGGAGATGTTATAAACATATAACGGAGTTTAAATTAGTATAACGGAAAAGAAAACGGAAAAAGGCGGGATGTTACAAATATTAAGGTGATAATATGTGGGACGGAGCACTTAGTTCATGTTCATGAAGTAGCAGCATGGAATGTGATTTTGGATAATATGGAAGAGGGGAATAATAGTGACATAAACAGCGATGAAGAGGAGGAAGTACAGTCAGAAGAGGAGGTCAACGATGATGCATTAATTGACGATGCGTTGCAAAATAACCCGATAATGGACGAAGAGATTGAAGTTGAAAAGGAGGAAAACAATGAACCAGATTTAGAGAAAGAAAAAGAAATTCAAGAAGATGGTAATAAAGATGAACAGGAGGAGGAGATAAAGGATGATAGTAATAACATGTGTAGTGACCCGAACTTTTTCATGTTTATATATATTAAATGAAATTGATATTTACATGATTAAGTGTTTCCAACATGTTAAGCAATCAAACTTGTTAAGACTTGATTAATTGAAATAGGTTTTATATAGACAATTGACCACATAAGTTGACCGGTGATTCACGAACGTTAAAACTTGTAAAAACTATACGATGACATATATATGGTTATATATATAGTTAACATGATATTATGACAAGTAAATATCTCATTAGGTATTTTAACAATGTGTTATATACATAAAAATGAGACTATTGAATTAAGAAACTCGAAACGATATATATAACGATTATCGTTATAACAACGTCTTACTAATTACATATGAATCATATTAAGATATTGTTACACTATGTTTAATCATGATAAATGATAAGTAAACATGTCATTATGTATATTAACAATGAACTACATATGTAAAATAAGACTACTAACTTAAAAATTTCGAAACGAGACATATATGTAACGATTATCATTGTAACAACATCTAACGGTATATATATCATACTAAGATATATTAATATATCATAATATCATGATAATTTAATAATTTAACATCTCTTTAGATATAATAAACAATGGGTTAACAACATTTAACAAGATCGTTAACCTAAAGGTTTCAAAACAACATATGCATGTAACGACTAACGATGACTTAACGACTCAGTTAAAATGTATATACATGTAGTGTTTTAATATGTATTCATACACTTTTGAAAGACTTCAAGACACTTATCAAAATACTTCTACTTAACAAAAATGCTTACAAGTACATCCTCGTTCAGTTTCATCAACAATTCTACTCGTATGCACCCGTATTCGTACTCGTACAATACACAGCTTCTAAATGTATGTACTATTGGTATATACACTCCAATGATCAGCTATTAGCAGCCCATGTGAGTCACCTAACACATGTAGGAACCATCATTTGGCAACTAGCATGAAATATCTCATAAAATTACAAAAATATTAGTAATCATTCATGACTTATTTACATGAAAACAAAATTACATATCCTTTATATCTAATCCATATACCAACGACCAAAAACACCTACAAACACTTTCATTCTTCAATTTTCTTCATCTAATTGATCTCTCTCAAGTTCTATCTTCAAGTTCTAAGTGTTCTTCATAAATTCTACAAGTTCTAGTTTCATAAAATCAAGAATACTTCCAAGTTTACTAACTCACTTCCAATCTTGTAAAGTGATCATCCAACCTCAAGAATCCTTGTTGTTTACAGTAATATATCATTCTAAATCAATGTAATACTCATATACAAACTTTGATTCAATTCCTATAACTATAACTATCTTAATTCGAGTGATAATCTTACTTGAACTTGTTTTCGTGTCATGATTCTACTTCAAGAACTTTCAAGCCATCCAAGATCCTTTGAAGCTAGAACATTTCTTGTCACTTCCAGTAGGTTTACCTACTAAACTTGAGGTAGTAATGATGTTCATAACATCATTCGATTCATACATATAAAACTATCTTATTTGAAGATTTGAACATGTAATCACTAGAACATAGTTTAGTTAATTCTAAACTTGTTCGCAAACAAAAGTTAATCCTTCTAACTTGACTTTTAAAATAAAATAAACACATGTTCTATATCTATATGATATGCTAACTTAATGATTTAAAACCGGAAAACGCGAAAAATACCGTAAAACCGGATATACGCCGTCGTAGTAACACCGCGGGCTGTTTTGGGTTAGTTAATTAAAAACTATGATAAACTTTGATTTAAAATTTGTTCTTCTCGGAAAATGATTTTTATTATGAACATGAAACTATATTCAAAAATCATGGTTAGACTCAAAGTGGAAGTATGTTTTTCAAAATGGTCATCAAGACGTCGTTCTTTCGACTGAAATGACTACCTCTTACAAAAATGACTTGTAACTTATATTTCTGACTATAAACTTATACTTTTTCTGTTTATATTCATAAAATATAGTTCAATATGAAATCATAGCAATTTGATTCACTCAAAACGGATTTAAAACGAAGAAGTTATGGGTAAAACAAGATTGGATATTTTTTGATTGTTGTAGCTACGGGAAATATTGTAACAAATATATATTAATCATATCCTAGCTAACTTATATTATATTATACATGTATTCTAATATATTATGTAATCTTGGGATACCATAGACATGTATGCAAATGTTTTGACATATCATATCGACCCATCTATATATATTATTTGGAACAACCATAGACACTCTATATGCAGTAATGTTGGAGTTAGCTATACAGGGTTGAGGTTGATTTCAAAAATATATATACTTTGAGTTGTGATCTAGCCTGAGACGTGTATACACTGGGTCGTGGATTGATTCAAGATAATATATATCAATTTATTTTTGTACATCTAACTATGGACAACTAGTTGTAGGTTACTAACGAGGACAGCTGACTTAATAAACTTAAAACAGTAAAACGTATTAAAAATATTGAAAATATATTTTGAACATACTTTGATATATATGTACATATTTATTATAGGTTCGTGAATCGACCAGTGGCCAAGTCTTACTTCCCGACGAAGTAAAAATATGTAAAAGTGAGTTATAGTCCCACTTTTAAAATCTAATATTTTGGGATGCGAATACATGCAGTTTTATAAATGTTTTACGAAATAGACATAAGTAATTGAAACTACATTATATGGGTGAATGATCGAAGTCGAATATGCCCCTTTTTGCTTGGTAACCTAAGAATTAGTAAACCGATCTACTAATTGACGCGAATCCTAAAGATAGATCTATTGGGCCTAACGAACCCCATCCAAAGTACCAGATGCTTTAGTACTTCGAATTCGTTTATATCATGTCCGAAGGATTTTCCGGAATGATAGGGGATATTCTTATATGTATCTTGTTAATGTCGGTTACCAGGTGTTCACCATATGAATGAATTTTATCTCTATGTATGGGATGTATATTGAAATATGAAATCTTGTGGTCTATTATTATGATTTGATGATATATAGGTTAAACCTATAACTCACCAACATTTTTGTTGATGTTTTAAGCATGTTTATTCTCAGGTGATTATTAAGAGCTTCCGCTGTTGCACACTAAAATAAGGACAAGATTTGGAGTCCATGCTTTTATGATATTATGTAAAAACTGCATTCAAGAAACTTATTTTTGATGTAATATATTCTTATTGTAAACCATTATGTAATGGTCTTGTGTAAACGGTATATTTTAGATTATCATTATTTGATAATCTACATAATGCTTTTTAAACCTTTATCGATAAAATAAAGGTTATGGTTGTTTTAAAAATGAATGCAGTCTTTGAAAAACGTCTCATATAGAGGTCAAAACCTCGCGACGAAATCAATTAATATGGAATGTTTATAATCAATATGAACGGGACATTTCAGTTGGTATCTGAGCGTTGGTCTTAGAGAACCAGAAAATTGCATTAGTGTGTCTTACCGAGTTTGTTAGGATGCATTAGTGAGTCTGGACTTTGACCGTGTTTTTTTTTTCAAAAACGATTGCATAACATTTTTTTGTTGGAAACTATATATTATTAACATGTAAATATTATGTGATATATTAAACTCTTAACGTGTTTGTTATTGTGTGATAGATGTCTACCTCTAGTACAAATCCCATTGATTCACCTAATAATAATGAAGAGTCGAATATATTTTGGGAAGATTCACAAATTCCCGAAGAGGAACCGGAAGAGGAGGAACTGGAAGAGGAGGAATCGGAAGAAGAGGAACCAGAAGAGGAGGAATCGGAAGAGGAGGAACCAGAAGAAGAAGAGGTTCCGGAGGAAGAAATATTGATACCTATAGTAAATCGATTAAATAAAAGAAAATCCTCAACCAACGGACCAAAGTTAATAATGGTCAATGGTGTTTCCGCCGAGGAAGCAAAATATTGGGAAGATTACCAATTTTTCGATGAATCGGATCCCGATGAGGATTCCGATGATGTTATAGAAATTACCTCCACCCAATTTAATAAAGCGAAAGAAAATAATAAGGGAAAAGGTATAAAAATAGAGAAACCCGATTCCAACCCCGATGAACTTTATATGTATCGGCAACATCCGTATTTCCTAAAATGTAACAATGACCCGAGAACCTCTAAACCACCAGGTTTTCTAAACTATTATGGAAAACGACGGCTCGTATTAGAGGAACACCATATATTTCTAGAAAATTAGGAAAACAAACCAAGTCCGAAGAAGAAGAAACCAGTGATTCAGATTAGAGGGTTGTAATCATGTTGTGTATTATATGTATTGTAGTGTGCTTGTACTTTTATGTTCTATGTAAAAATTGCTTGTATTGTTTGTTATTATGAATCTAATCCTTGTCTATTTTACAGTATAAAAACAAAATGGACATTAAGGGTAGACAACCGAATATTTTAGAAGACCTACCAGAGGATATTATTGAGGAAATCTTGTCTAGAGTCGGTCAGAATTCATCAGCACATTTAGTTATGGCGAAATTAACTTGTCAAACATTTGAAAGACATTCCAGAAATGCCTTAGTTTATAAAAGGCTTTCCTTTGATAGGTGGGGTTTATCACATTGGGGAGACCGTAAGTTACGTCGTGTTTTCTTTAAAGCATTAAATGCGGGGAACCCAAATGCAATTTTACGCTACGGGTTAAGAACCTATTTTGACTCAACATATCCCAACATAGGATTTCGTGAATTAGAAAGAGCTTCTAACATGCAACATAAAGAAGCATGTTATGCTTATGGGTTAGTGATGTTCGCTTCTTACCAAAGTGAGAAAAAAAAACATCGGATTGCAACTTTTAAATAAAACCTTCCCACAAGTGACGGATTCAATAGTTGGGGTGAGAAACAAGGTTTTTAGATTATTACGGGGCTGTTGGACATTACGAAACCCTCGTCCTTTTGACGACATTACAACATGCTGCCTAGCCAATGGTCATAACGGTTATTTTCCACAAGACCAAGGATGGGAAGTCGTCTTAGTAAAACCAGAATGCATGACTTGTTTCTGGACTTATGAATTACGTGTCTTTATTTCCTTTCTGAACAACTTGCGTATTAACTAGATTTATCTTCAAAATTGTCCTGTATCATAGTGTACTATATTTCATGTTATATGTAATATAGCGAAGTTGTAAGTTTGAAGAATATTTGTATGTGATATATTATTATAATCAGTTTTCATATGGAATTGTAGTAGTTGAATTGTATATTAGCTACTAAGTATGAACTTAACGGGTAGGTAGTACCCGAATTTAAACTTATAAAACGCTAATATGAAGAAAAAGCTTTTATAAATGAGTTCATATTATGCTACGAAATACTATTGACTACTCTTAATATTCTGTATGATTAACTCGATTCAGTTGGCTATTTTGAAGGAAATGGCACCGACTACTCGACACACCATGAATATGAGCGAAGAGGAATTTCGTACCTTTCTTGCTGCAAACATAGTCGCAGTACAGGCTGCGCTACATACCAACAATAACTCTGAATCTAGCAATGCAGCTAACGGCGTAAGAAATCGTGTACGATGCTCCTACAAAGAATTCACTACCTGCAAACCTTTGGAATTTGATGGAACCGAAGGACCAATTGGATTGAAACGGTGGACCGAGAAAGTCGAATCGGTGTTTGCCATAAGTAAGTGTACTGAAGAGGACAAAGTTAAGTACGCTACGCATACCTTCACAGGTACTGCGTTAACGTAGTGGAACACCTATATTGAACAGGTAGGATAAAATGCTGCTTACGCACTACCGTGGTTCAAGCAATTGATGAACGAGCAGTACTGTCCTAGAAACGAAGTCAATAAACTCAAGGCAGAACTTAGAGAGTTACGAACACAAGGGTTCGACGTTACCACATATGAACGACGATTCACAGAGTTGTGCCTATTGTGTCCGGGAGCATTCGAAGATGAAGAAGAGAAGATCGACGCGTTTGTAAAAGGGTTACCATTAAGGATTCAAGAAGATGTGAGTTCACACGAGCCCGCTTCTATACAGAAGGCAAGTCGAATGGCTCATAAACTCATAAATCAGATTTAGGGAAGAATTAAAGAGCAGGCGGCCAAAGAAGCCAATATGAAACAACTCAAGAGGAAGTGGGAGGAAAATAGTGACAAGAGTCACCAGTACAACAACAACAATTACAACCACAATCGCAACAACTATCCCAACAACCGCAACAACAATCGCAACAATAATCGCAATCCTAACAATAACTACAACAAACATCCTAACAACAACAACAACAACAACTACAACAACCGTTTCAACAACAATAACAATCCCAACAACAACCTCAATTACAACAACGGCAACAAAAACCAAAAACAGCCATGTCATAGGTGTGAAGAAAATCATCAGGGGTTTTGCACGACATTTTGCAACAGGTGTAAAAGAAATGGTCATAGCGCGACAAAGTGTGAGGTCTATGGACCAAAGTTTAACAGAACTAAAGGAACAAATAATGTCGGAACAAGTAATGCCGAAACGAATAGTGTCGGAGCAAGTAATACCAACGCTGTTTGTTATAAATGTGGAAAACCGGGCCACATTATTATAAATTGCCCGAATCAGGGGAATACTAATAGGCAGGGCTGTGGAAGAGTTTTCAATATTAATGCGGCAGAAGCACAGGAAGACCCGGAGCTTGTTACGGGTACGTTTCTTATTGATGATAAATTTGCTTATGTTTTATTTGATTCGGGTGCGGATAGAAGCTCTATGAGTAGAGAATTTTGTGCTAAATTAAGTTGCCCATTGACGCCTTTGGATAGTAAATTTTTACTCGAATTAGCAAACGGTAAATTAATTTCAGCAGATAATATATGTCGGGAGAGAGAAATTAAACTGGGGGATGAAACGTTTAAAATTGATTTAATACCAGTCGAGTTAGGGAGTTTTGATGTAATAATTGGCATGGACTGGTTAAAAAAGGTGAGAGCAGAGGTCGTTTGTTACAAAAATGCGATTCGCATTATGCGGGAAAAAGGAAAACCTTTAATGGTGTACGGAAAAAAGAACAACGCGAAATTAAATCTTATTAGTAGTTTGAAGGTTCAAAAACTAATAAGAAAGGGTTGTTACGTCATTTTAGCACACATCGAGGAAGTTAAACCTGAAGAAAAGAACATCAGTGATGTTCCCGTCGCAAAAGAATTTCTCGATGTATTTCCGAAAGAATTACCGGGATTACCCCCACATCGATCCGTTGAATTTCAAATAGACCTTGTACCAGGAGCTGCATCAATAGCTCGTGCTCCATACAGACTCGCACCCAGCGAAATGAAAGAATTACAAAGTCAGTTACAGGAACTTTTAGAGCGTAGTTTCATTCGACCAAGCACATCACCATGGGGAGCTCCTGTTTTGTTTGTCAAGAAGAAAGATGGTACATTTAGGTTGTGTATCGACTACCGAGAATTGAACAAACTTACCATCAAGAACCGCTACCCACTACCGAGAATCAATGACTTATTTGATCAACTACAAGGCTCGTCTATTTATTCGAAGATCGATTTACGTTCTGGATATCATCAAATGCTGGTGAAGGAGGATGATATTCCAAAGACTGCTTTTAGGACGCGTTACGGTCATTACGAGTTTATGGTTATGCCGTTTGGATTGACTAACGCACCAGCTGTGTTCATGGACCTCATGAACCGAGTGTGTGGGCCATATCTTGACAAGTTTGTCATTGTTTTTATCGATGACAGACTTATTTACTCGAAGAATGATCAAGAGCACGAAGAACATTTGAGAAAAGTGCTAGAGTTGCTGAGAAAAGAAAAACTGTACGCTAAGTTTTCAAAGTGTGCATTTTGGTTGGAAGAAGTTCAATTCCTCGGTCACATAGTGAACAAAGAAGGTATTCAGGTGGATCCAGCAAAGATTGAAACTGTTGAAAAGTGGGAAACCCCGAAAACTCCGAAACACATACGTCAGTTTTTAGGATTAGCTGGTTACTACAGAAGGTTCATCCAAGACTTTTCCATAATAGCAAAACCCTTGACCGCATTAACGCATAAAGGGAAGAAATTTGAATGGAAAGATGAACAAGAGAAAGCGTTTCGATTGTTAAAGAAAAAGTTAACTACGGCACCTATATTGTCATTACCTGAAGGGAACGATGATTTTTTGATATATTGTGATGCCTCAAAGCAAGGTGTCGGTTGTGTATTAATGCAACGAACGAAAGTAATTGCTTATGCGTCTAGACAATTGAAGATTCATGAATAGAATTATACGACGCATGATTTGGAATTAGGCGCGGTTGTTTTTGCATTAAAGACTTGAGGCACTACTTATATGGGGTCAAAAGTATTATATATACCGACCACAAAAGTCTTCAACACATATTTAATCAGAAACAACTGAATACGAGGCAGCGTAGGTGGATTGAATTGTTGAATGATTACGACTTTGAGATTCGTTACCACCCGGGGAAGGCAAATGTGATAGCAGACGCCTTGAGCAGAAAGGACAGAGAACCCATTCGAGTAAAAGCTATGAATATAATGATCCACACTAACCTTACTACTCAAATAAAGGAGGAGCAACAAGGAGTTTTAAAAGAGGGAAATTTAAAGGATGAAATACCCAAAGGAGCGGAGAAGCATCTTAATATTCGGGAAGACGGAACCCGGTATAGGGCTGAAAGAATTTGGATACCAAAATTTGGAGATATGAGAGAAATGGTACTTAGAGAAGCTCATAAAATCAGATACTCAATAAATCCTGGAACGGGGAAGATGTACAAGGATCTCAAGAAACATTTTTAGTGGCCAGGTATGAAAGCCGATGTTGCTAAATACGTAGGGGAATGTTTGACGTGTTCTAAGGTCAAAGCGGAGCATCAGAAACCATCAAGTCTACTTCAACAACCCGAAATCCCGGAATGGAAATGGGAAAACATTACCATGGATTTCATCACTAAATTGCCAAGGACTGCAAGTGGTTTTGATACTATTTGGGTAATAGTTGATCGTCTCACCAAATCAGCACACTTCCTGCCAATAAGAGAAGATGACAAGATGGAGAAGTTAGCACGACTGTATTTGAAGGAAGTCATCTCCAGACATGGAATACCAATCTCTATTATCTCTGATAGGGATGACAGATTTATTTCAAGATTCTGGCAGATATTACAGCAAGCATTAGGAACTCGTCTAGACATGAGTACTGCCTATCATCCACAAACTGATGGGCAGAGCGAAAGGACGATACAAACGCTTGAAGACATGCTACGAGCATGTGTTATTGATTTCGGAAACAGTTGGGATCGACATCTACCGTTAGCAGAATTTTCCTACAACAACAGCTACCATTCAAGCATTGAGATGGCGTCGTTTGAAGCACTTTATGGTAGAAAGTGCAGCTCTCCAATTTGTTGGAGTGAATTGGGGGATAGGCAGATTACGGGTCCAGAGACAATACAAGAAACTACCGAGAAGATCATCCAAATTCAACAACGGTTGAAAACCGCCCAAAGTCGACAAAAGAGCTACGCCGACATTAAAAGAAAAGATATAGAATTTGAAATTGGAGAGATGGTCATGCTTAAGGTTGCACCTTGGAAAGGCGTTGTTCGATTTGGTAAACGAGGGAAATTCAAGTTAAGTGGATAACTTGGAGGACTATTGGAAGAGGTCATGTTTGTCAAATGCCGCTTTGTTTACGCCACGCCAACCTTCAGTCTAAATTATGAGGTTCCGGATGTCACAAAATAGTTTAAAAAATATAATGACTTGATCAGACTAGTTCAATTTCATTAGTGATTAGTTTTGCCAAGATTAACACTATTGACACCATGATTAATTTTAAAAGAATCTGTAGAGAAGAAGGATTCTTAGATGTGTCCATTAGTCATGTTGGCGGATTTTGGATTTGGATACAGTTTGAATCAGTGGAAGCTTGCAATGCATTTAAATCAAATGTGTTCTTGCAATCTTTATATTCTGTTTGCAGACCTTTATCTGCTTCTTTCATGCCTGACGAAAGATTTGTATGGGTAGATCTTTATGGTTTACCTTTACAGGCATGGGGATCGAAGGCATTTGTTAAAGTGGTGTCTATGGTTGGTAAGTTTCAGTTTTTTGAAAGTGAGAAGAAAAACCCTATGTCGATGGGGAGAATATGTATTGCCACTAAACAAATGTCAACCATAATGGAGAATATTAAGGTGATAATATGTGGGACGGAGCACTTAGTTCATGTTCATGAAGTAGCAGCATGGAATGTGATTTTGGATAATATGGAAGAGGGGAATAATAGTGACATAAACAGCGATGAAGAGGAGGAAGTACAGTCAGAAGAGGAGGTCAACGATGATGCATTAATTGACGATGCGTTGCAAAATAACCCGATAATGGACGAAGAGATTGAAGTTGAAAAGGAGGAAAACAATGAACCAGATTTAGAGAAAGAAAAAGAAATTCAAGAAGATGGTAATAAAGATGAACAGGAGGAGGAGATAAAGGATGATAGTAATAACATGTGTAGTGACCCGAACTTTTTCATGTTTATATATATTAAATGAAATTGATATTTACATGATTAAGTGTTTCCAACATGTTAAGCAATCAAACTTGTTAAGACTTGATTAATTGAAATAGGTTTTATATAGACAATTGACCACATAAGTTGACCGGTGATTCACGAACGTTAAAACTTGTAAAAACTATACGATGACATATATATGGTTATATATATAGTTAACATGATATTATGACAAGTAAATATCTCATTAGGTATTTTAACAATGTGTTATATACATAAAAATGAGACTATTGAATTAAGAAACTCGAAACGATATATATAACGATTATCGTTATAACAACGTCTTACTAATTACATATGAATCATATTAAGATATTGTTACACTATGTTTAATCATGATAAATGATAAGTAAACATGTCATTATGTATATTAACAATGAACTACATATGTAAAACAAGACTACTAACTTAAGAATTTCGAAACGAGACATATATGTAACGATTATCGTTGTAACAACATTTAACGGTATATATATCATACTAAGATATATTAATATATCATAATATCATGATAATTTAATAATTTAACATCTCTTTAGATATAATAAACAATGGGTTAACAACATTTAACAAGATCGTTAACCTAAAGGTTTCAAAACAACATATGCATGTAACGACTAACGATGACTTAACGACTCAGTTAAAATGTATATACATGTAGTGTTTTAATATGTATTCATACACTTTTGAAAGACTTCAAGACACTTATCAAAATACTTCTACTTAACAAAAATGCTTACAAGTACATCCTCGTTCAGTTTCATCAACAATTCTACTCGTATGCACCCGTATTCGTACTCGTACAATACACAGCTTCTAAATGTATGTACTATTGGTATATACACTCCAATGATCAGCTCTTAGCAGCCCATGTGAGTCACCTAACACATGTAGGAACCATCATTTGGCAACTAGCATGAAATATCTCATAAAATTACAAAAATATTAGTAATCATTCATGACTTATTTACATGAAAACAAAATTACATATCCTTTATATCTAATCCATATACCAACGACCAAAAACACCTACAAACACTTTCATTCTTCAATTTTCTTCATCTAATTGATCTCTCTCAAGTTCTATCTTCAAGTTCTAAGTGTTCTTCATAAATTCTACAAGTTCTAGTTTCATAAAATCAAGAATACTTCCAAGTTTACTAACTCACTTCCAATCTTGTAAAGTGATCATCCAACCTCAAGAATCCTTGTTGTTTACAGTAATATATCATTCTAAATCAATGTAATACTCATATACAAACTTTGATTCAATTCCTATAACTATAACTATCTTAATTCGAGTGATAATCTTACTTGAACTTGTTTTCGTGTCATGATTCTACTTCAAGAACTTTCAAGCCATCCAAGATCCTTTGAAGCTAGAACATTTCTTGTCACTTCCAGTAGGTTTACCTACTAAACTTGAGGTAGTAATGATGTTCATAACATCATTCGATTCATACATATAAAACTATCTTATTAGCGTGATTGATATATTATGTAACAAAACTCACCAAGCACAATACTAGTTAGCTGGCTCACAACAATAATATTATCATTCAATCAATACTTGAAAAACGCAATTTTTATAAAAACATTAATTAATTTTGTTGAGGGAGAATGTGTGTTTATGTTTAACGATTATATTAATCTTAACCCATAATAATAGGTGCTTTGATGATGACACATGCACATAACTAGAGATGATAGTAGACATCTTGACATAAATATACAAGTTCACTAATCCACACTTACTCTAGCTGTAATGACCCGAAAATTTGCGACTAAATTTAAACTTAATCTTTAAAGGATTAATGATTTCGACACGATAAACAAAGTCTGTAAAACTGAATCTCAAAATTTTTGAACTATTCAAGTACCCTTCGATTTTCTCAACGATTCGCGAACAATTATATGTAAATAGATACATATATATACTATAACTTGAAAACGTAACAAAGTTTTCATTGCATAATACCGTACATTAAACTTATTGGTTTATATATCTAATTGAATATATATGATTTCAAGTTATTTAGTAAACGATAGTAACATTCGATTATTGATTTGATTGATATTTAGATAAGTTAACTAAAACGTTTAAGATGAACCAGTAAAACACTAATTTGATAAAGTATTTTCAAATTGCTACAGTACCCAAAATGCTACAGTATTTTCGAAAATCACTAATTGCTACAGTAAAATTGACTTTGCTACAGTGAATTGCTACAGTAAAAATTGACTTTGCTACAGTAACTTTGCTACAGTAAACCACTATTTTAAAAATGTATTTTAACAAATAGTGAGACGATGATTTATAGAAGTAAATGACCAAGATACTCGAAAGTTTAAGATATACTTTGAGTGGTATAGTTTAGGAATAATTTAAGGCTATATTTTAACAAAGGTACGAGTCACGAAATGTAAAATGCAAGTTTTCTCAGCGTACGAAAGGACATTCGAGAAACCGGAACCGGGACATAAGTCAAGTAACAACGTACGACTTATCGGAACAAAAGTTACAAGTTAACTATGCACGTAAATATAATATAATATATAAATAATTATATAAATTAAATATAATATATATTATATTTAAATATGTCGACAAACTAAAATACAAAACAATGTGAGCTGTCCCTGGTCCTCATGCGAGTCGCATGGCCAGAAGGCCATTTCCATGCGAGTCGCATGACTCCAGATTTCAGGCCAGGTTCTATAAATTGCAGTTTTTGGCTCGAGATAATCACACACATACACAAATATAGATATACTCCGTAATATTATTTATTATTATTATTATTATTATTATTATTATTATTATTATTATTATTATTATTATTATTAAGATTATTATTAATCTTATTATTTTTATTATTAATGTTATTATTTTTGCGATACAAAAATAATAATGTACATAAAATATTACGACGGAGTGCTGTCCAAGTAATTTTCAAAACGTGTTTCCAAGCGAGCTAGAGCTAAGGAAAATATGGGTTATTGCCAAGGAAATTATGGGTAATGTTCGAGGGTATTTTTGTGAATCAAACCTCGTGTTTATCATCTCCGATGCGTCTACGTGCTTTTCTACAATATTGTATATCAATATTAAATAGTGAGTTTCATAAGATCCCTTTTACTCTCTACATTTTTGGGCTGAGAATACATGCAAATGCTTTATTAACCGATATACAATATTTATATGTGTGAATTTCATTTGCTCCCTTTTTAATTGCTTTTGCAATATATATTTTTGGGCTGAGAATACATGCACTTTATTTTAAACGCAATGGATACAAGTACATACTAAATTCTACACTGAGTTTGAACCGAAAATCCCTTAGCTTTGGTAACTAGTAACTGCCAGTTATAAGAACTGGTGGGCGCGAGTAGTAGTATATGGATCCATAGGGCTTGACATCCCCGTCCGAGCTAGAGCGCTAGCCTTTTAACGGACGTATGCTATTTGAGAAGCGTACACGTTGGTTTGCGTGTATTATTAAGATGATTATACAAAGGGTACAAATTATATAAGCGTTAAAGTTTAGTTACCAGGGTGCTCTGTTATGTAGAATCTATTGATAAACGTTTCTGGATTAAACAACTGAAATCTTGTGATCCACCTTTATATACAGATTATGAGCAACATTAAAACTATGAACTCACCAACCTTTGTGTTGACACTTGTTAGCATGTTTATTCTCAGGTTTCCTAGAAGTCTTCCGCTGTTTGCTTAGATGTTAAACAAGCTATGTGCATGGAGTCTTGCATGACATATTTTTCAAGGAGACGTTGCATTTACCAAATCATCACCATGTATCTTATTTTGACTGCATTGTCAACAGAAATGATGTTGTAAACTATTATTTATGGTGATTGTCTATATGTAGAAATCATCAGATGTCGAAAACCTTTGATTTAAATATTCATTTATGGTGTGCCTTTTCAAAAGAATGCAATGTTTACAAAACGTATCATATAGAGGTCAAATACCTCGCAATGAAATCAATGAATGACGTGTTCGTCCATATGGATTTGGAGCGATCGTCACAGTATGGGATGTATATTGAAATACGAAATCTTGTGGTCTATTATTATGATTTGATAATATATAGGTTAAACCTATAACTCACCAACATTTTTGTTGACGTTTTAAGCATGTTTATTCTCAGGTGATTATTAAGAGCTTCCGCTGTTGCATACTAAAATAAGGACAAGATTTGGAGTCCATGCTTGTATGATATTATGTAAAAACTGCATTCAAGAAACTTATTTTTGATGTAATATATTCTTATTGTAAACCATTATGTAATGGTCGTGTGTAAACGGTATATTTTAGATTATCATTATTTGATAATCTACGTAATGCTTTTTAAACCTTTATTGATAAAATAAAGGTTATGGTTGTTTTAAAAATGAATGCAGTCTTTGAAAAACGTCTCATATAGAGGTCAAAACCTCGCGACGAAATTAATTAATATGGAACGTTTATAATCAATATGAACGGGACATTTCAACATGGGTGATAAGACAATGCAAAATGAGGGGAGTAATGAATCAATCAAAGTAAAAAGTAGTGCTTCAGAATCACATGTTAGTGATACTCACAAGCATGTTCGGGGTGTTTCCATTTTACATGAACTTGACAATTTAATTGAAGTGGGAGAGAAGATGGGGTACGATGTCAAAGGTTACGCAAACTGTTTTGAGAAATTAATTGATAGAATTGGTGTGAACATAGTTGATCAATGAATGTTTTATCATTAAAATTCGAGGTTATAAGAAGAGGTGTAAACAAGTTGGGTTAAGAAGTTGTGCATCAATAATAAAGTGCAATTCCTTGGCATCCAGGAATCCAAAATGACAAGATTGGAGTTATTTCGGTTAAAGACGATGTGGGGAAACTACAACTTCGATTATGCCGTTTCGTTAGCTAGAGGTAGATCCGGTGGGTTGCTTTCTTTATGGGATCCTCAAGTGTTTCGTAAACAACAAATTTGGTGTGAAGATTGGTTTCTAATTATTAAAGGAAGATGGTTGAATAAGGATATAGACATGTTTTTCATTAATGTATATAGTCCTCTGGTATTAGCTGACAAACAGATTCTTTGGTCCAAATTGATTCATTTCATGAGGAGCAATGTGGGTGAGTTCATTATATTTGGCGATTTTAATGAGGTGCGAAATGAGGATGATCGATTTGGGTGTGTGTTTAATGAGACTTCGGCTGCTATGTTTAATGACTTTATAAGAGAAGCGAATATTCATGATATGGTGATGGGTGGCAGACGTTATACTTGGATGAATAAATTCGGTTCAAAGATGAGTCGTATAGATCGTGTGTTTGTATCGCATAACATTCTGGACATTTTTTCTGACTTGAAATTAATCGCCTTAAATAGAGCATGGTCCGATCATGTTCCGCTTTTACTTCATGTAGAAAAAAGGGATTTTGGGCCGTACCCGTTTAAAGTTTTCTCTTCTTAGATGAATCGATACGGTTTTGATGAGCTTGTGGTGAACATTTGGAAGTCAGAAGCTATTTGTAGTAGTGATTTTGTTACTAAGTTGCGGTACTTGAAAGAAAAATTAAAAGAATGGATCAAGGCTAGAAGATCAAGTGAACAGTATAGAGTTGAGGTTTTGAAAACACGTTTAAATGAATTATATTCTCATCTTGATAACAATTGTGCCTCTCTTGAGGAGTTAGACGAGAGGACAAGGGTTATCAATGAGATTAATGAGATTGTTCGGTTGGAAGAGATGGACGTGTGCCAAAAGGCGAGAATAAAATGGGATGTGGAAGAGGATGAAAATTCGAGTTTTTTTCATTCTACATTGAAGAACAAAAGGAGGTACCAAATGATTAATGGTATCATGGTTGATGGAGAATGGATCACATGCCCATCTCGTATTAAAATTGAATTTTGGAGATTTTACAAAAACAAGTTTCAAGCTCAGGAGATGGATGAAGATCTTCCTGCCTTAGTTGCGTCAAGAACAGTTGGAGAGGAAGACAGAAGGATGTTGGATTTGGTGGTATCTAGTGATGAAGTTAAAGAGGCAGTTTGGTCTTGTGGAAGTAATAAGGCCCCGGGTCCGGACGGGTATACTTTTTCATTTTTTAAAGCATCACTGGGACCTATTGAAAGACGATGTAGTGGGTTCTACTCGCAACATTTTCGAAAAGAAGTCATTGTCTAATGGTTCGGGTTTGGCGTTCATTTCTTTGATACCCAAGATTGATAATCCAATTGGGATAAAAGACTACAGACCTATATCTCTAATTGGTATGCAATATAAGATTATTGCAAAAGTGCTTGCAAATCGTTTAGCAAAGGTTATCGACAAAATTATTAGTCCAGTTCAGTCAGCGTTTATTGCTGGCAGACAGATTTTAGATGGCCCGTTGTTGTTAAGTGAAATCATGTCTTGGTTCAAAAAACGGAAGAAAAAGCTTATGATTTTTAAAGTTGATTTTGAGAAGGCTTACGATTCGGTGAGTTGAAAATTCCTATATCACATGATGAGTTTATTGGGTTTTGGGAGAAGGTGGAGAGATTGGGTTATGATGTGTCTTACATCGTCTAAATCATCGGTTCTGGTTAACGGTAGTCCGACGAAGGAATTTTCTATCAAGAGGGGATTGAGACAGGGTGATCCATTGAGCCCGTTTTTGTTTATAATCGTCATGGAGGGACTTCATTTGCTTTTACAGACGGCGGTCGAGGCTAACCTTATTAGTGGTACTTCATGTGGTAATGGGGAGGTTAATATTTCTCATTTATTCTATGCGGATGATGTAGTCGTTACCACCGAGTGGAATGTGTCCGACATGGAGAACATATTACGGGTGTTCCACATTTTTTATGCGGCTTCGGGTCTTAAGCTCAATGTTTCAAAATCAAATATTCATGGTGTAGGTGTTTCTATGGATGAGGTTGCGGTCATGGCTAGAGGGGCAGGTTGCAACCAGGGAAATTCCCAATTTCATTACCTAGGATTACCAATGGGTTTTAACATGAATATTATAAGTAATTGGGATAGTCTAATTGATCGGTTCAAAAAATGCTTAGCTACATGGAAGGCTAATCTTCTATCCATATGAGGTAGATTGACGTTGATTAAATCGGTATTGGGAAGTCTTGGTATTTATTACTTATCCATTTTCAAATGTCCGGAAGGTGTGTTGAAGAAGTTAGAAGCTATTCGGGCATCTTTCTTTTGGGGATCGAATGATGATAATAAGAAGATGATATGGATTAAATGGTCAAATGTTATGGCGTCATTAGAAAAGGGAGGATTGAATGTGGGGAGCATTAAAGCTTTTAACATTGATCTACTTCAAAAATGGAGATGGAGGCTTTTCAATTCTACGGGTGCTATGTGGAAGTCGGCTATTATTTCGTTATATGGTTCTGACGGAGGTACTCTAATGCATCCAAAAGGTAACAGTATATGGATGAATATATTATCTTCAATTTATTCCATGCATTCCCAAAATGTTATTCCTTTTAGTACTCTTAGAAGGAAAGTTGGCAATGGTAATTCAATTATGTTTTGGAAAGATCATTGGATTGGTGATGGTCCATTGTGGTTGAGATATAATAGACTTGCACACTTGGATACAAATTTTGATTGTTTTTTAAGTGATCGGTTGGTTAATGGTACTTGGATATGGAATTGGAGTCATGAAGTGTTGGGTGGTAGGAACGAAGCTTTGTTTAACAGCATGTTAGCTGAGCTTAGTTCGGTTACGTTGATTTCGGATGATGATTCGTGGTGCTGGTCTATGGCTTTAGATGGTATCTTCTCAGTTCATGCGACAAGAGCTCGAGTGGACGACATCCTTTTGCCATCGCTTGCACCATCCACAAATTGGTGCAACGCTTTACCGCGAAAGGTCAACATTTTTTTATGGCGAGTGGGGATTGACAGGTTACCTACGAGACTTAATCTTTCGAGTCGTGGTTTGGAGATTAATTCTATTGCATGTCCTCTATGTTCTTATAATGTTGAATATCGGGACCATATTCTTTTCGATTGTTATGTTGCATCGCAACTTTGGTCGAAGGTCAGGAGGTGGATCGACGTTAGCATGCCGGTTTTTAATACATGGTCAGATTGGATGCTTTGGTTCGAGCATTGGAGTGGTTCAGAAGAGGTCAAGACCAAGATGTTCGCGATTGTTGCTGCGTGTGTGTGGTTAATTTGGAGGCATAGGAACGAGGTTGTTTTTAATAATCCTACGATAAACATGTCTGAGCTTTTTGATTATATATGTATTTTTTCTTTTAATTGGATTAGATATAGGAGAAAATGTAATTTATCTTGGTCTTCTTGGCTCAATAATCCGTTGTAAGTGGTGGTGGCGGCCTCTCTAGAGTCTTTCTAGAGGGTCGGTGTGTTTATAAAATTTTACCGTTCAAAAAAAAAAAACTGTGTTATATATGTTATCGGTGCCAATAGTAACGCATTCAAATAATATTCTTTAAGCTCCCGTGCAACGCTCTTAAATGTATATTTGGTTGTGAAAATATAATGTTTTTATCATATCGTTAATTAATACTACATCCGTCTCATTCCAATAGGCCATTATTCTATTTTGGCCTGTCCCATTCTGATAGTCCACTTCCATAAATAGAAAGAAAAGAAGATATTTCATTGGTGGATTTGGAGAGAGAAGATATTTCATTGGTGGAGAAATGAAGTTAGTGGGATTTCCTAAAACTGCGTGTTTTTTGTCTGTGAACTATTGGAATGAGACGGAGAGAGTATAACATTTTATGATTCAAGTTTTCTTACTGAAGAGTCCCCGTGCAACGCACGGGCTCTTAAATCTATCTAGTAAATATAAATATAAGGTGGAGATTCCGAGCCAAGTTACCAAAAGACAAAGCTAGCCGGCTCCATTGGACCCTATCTTCTACTTATCATAATCCAACTTACTTATCAATGCTAAACATTAGTACATGGTGATAAGTTATAATACTTATCACATCCACTAGTTTCTCATTTTCTCATCTTTATAAAAGTCCCATATTCCTACAATAATTTCTTATTTTTAATTTTTATTATTTTCCGCACGATACATAGAAATCTAGAGAGAGAAAAACAGACCTAACATGAGAGAGAAACCCCACACACACATAGAGTGTGTATGTATATATATGTACACACACATATTTACAGAGAGAGAAAGAATTGTTTGGTTTTAACATCTACCTCCTCATTTCTTTCTCTGTTCTAACATCAATCAATCTTGTTAATTTTCAAGGTTTAATCTCTTTAACCTCTGAATTATTATGCCATAAAGTTGTTAATTTTCTGCTTTAAAATTGCTGTCTGTTCTTCCCTTTTTACCAGTAGTACCCTTTTATTTTTAGTTCAAAAACAAAAGGTTTTTTTTTTTTTTTTTTTTTTTTTTTTGGGTTTGAAATATTTGGGGATAAAGGTGGTTTCTTGTTTCACTTTTTAATAAAATAAATAAAATAAAATATACATACATATACATATACATATATACATATACATATACATATACATATACATATACATATACATATATAATGGAATGTTAAACTGAATAAATAAACTTGTACAGTATACAAAAACTTCCAAAGAGTTTTCAGTTTAGTTAGATTATACTGTAATAATTATAATTAAATTTCAAGTTGCTTTAAAGATCTAATTTTAGGTTAAGTGGGTTTGAAATATGTTGCTTTAAAGTTGCTTTCTTTCTTTTTACTGATCTGTCAAAACCATCTCACCTTTATTAGCATAAAGAATGTAAAATATTGAACTTTTTTTTATAACAGAAACTATGTTATTTCAGTTTAGTTAGATTGAAGATTAAGATCTAATTTTGTGAATGGGGGTTTGAAATATGCAGTCTATACTTAAACTTTTATTTTTTGGATTTTAGATTTTTAGATCTTCAGTTTGTGTCCAAGCAATAAATGGTTTCTTTTAGTGAACATGGTCCAGCTATTTAAATAATTGATTTAACTTATTTGGGTAAATTATTTATGTAGCCGACCCTGTTATTCTTATTTCTTACTTCCTTAGTTTTTACAGATCTGAACCCTAATTTTCAAGTTTTGAATTTGGGGACGGCTGAGCTGTAATGTCATCTCTAAGTAGAGAACTCGTGTTCTTGATCTTGCAGTTTCTTGATGAAGAAAAATTTAAAGAAACTGTTCACAAGTAAGTGTTTTTACACAGTTTTTTTATTTTTATTTTCCTTTACTTTTTTGGGTTTCTTCATATGTGTACTTGTTGTTTGATATATTTATGTATGTATTAGTATTAGGGTGTTTTGATCTTGGTTTTGAAAGTGACAATTTGATAATAGTAATAGATAACAGTTCAAATCAAGTAATTGGTGGATGTTTGGGTAAGCTTTATTTTACTGTCTTATGGCTAATGGCTAATTCGAATTTTATGGCTAATGGCTAATTAATGGTGAGATTAACCTCCTTAGTGGTAAAATTTGAAACAAAGCTTGTAATATATATTTCAGATGGTTTTGATAGTCTTAAGCTATAATTAATATCGTTTAAAATGATTATAGATAGATTGTAAAAAGTGCTATTTTTTGGTGGGATTTATTATAGGTTGGAACAAGAATCAGGGTTTTTCTTTAACATGAAGTATTTTGAAGATGAGGTACAAAATGGGAATTGGGATGACGTTGAGAAATATCTTTCGGGTTTTACAAAAGTCGATGATAATCGCTATTCAATGAAGATCTTTTTTGAAATCAGGAAGCAGAAGTATCTCGAAGCGTTGGATAAGTAAGTTATATTTTCATTGTCACTTAATATGAAAAGATACTAAATTCTTGAATCTTAATGACAATTTGGCTGCTAATTAATTTCTTTGTTAGGCACGATCGATCAAAAGCTGTGGAGATTCTTGTAAAGGATCTCAAAGTGTTCGCTTCATTTAACGAAGAGCTTTTTAAGGAGATAACTCAATTATTAACGCTAGAGAATTTTAGGTATTTTAGTTTCGAATATCCAGAATTGAAGTACCAAAATCCAGGTTATTATTTATTAATTTATTTAATCATAATTTCATTTTATGTTGAAGGGAGAACGAGCAATTGTCAAAATATGGAGATACAAAATCAGCACGGGCAATAATGTTAGTTGAGCTCAAGAAGCTTATCGAAGCAAATCCCTTGTTTCGTGACAAATTGCAGTTTCCTAATCTTAAGAATTCGAGGTTACGGACACTTATTAACCAAAGGTGTGCTATATAAGCATTTGTAAACTGTTATATGTAAAAAGTTGTTATCTTTAACATGTAGTGGTTCATGTATTTAAAGCTGATATCATTTATTACCTTGTATGAAGTTTGAATTGGCAACATCAACTATGCAAGAACCCGAGACCTAACCCGGATATTAAAACGTTATTTGTGGACCATTCATGTGGACAACAACCAAACGGTGCACGTGCTCCATCACCTGCAAACAACCCGTTACTTGGACCGTTACCTAAAGCTGGCGGCTTTCCTCCTATGGGTGCACACGGGGTTTGTAATTTTGTACCGTTTTCTAAATTATGAACTTGTTGGCATGTTTGGGTTATCAAAAAGTTTTGAAATTTGATCATATGGTGTAATGATTATTATGATTTGCAGCCGTTTCAACCTGCACCGGGTCCCGTTCCGACCCCGCTTGCTGGTTGGATGTCTAATCCTCCGCAATTATCTCACCCGAGTGTATCTGGTAGTGCAATTGGTCTCGGTGGACCATCTATGCCAGGTCATTAAATAATCGGATAATTATATGACAATGAATGTTACATAAATGCTAACAAATTAATATTCTTATTATTGTGATTTAATTTACAGCTGCATTAAAGCATCCGCGGACCCCAACCACGAATCCTTCGTTAGATTTCCCAACTGGAGATTCTGATCATATGAGCAAGAGAACAAGGAACATGGGCATGAATGATGAGGTTATTTGCTATATTTTTTAATTATGTTTTCTAGATTGCTTATAAGTATCACAATAATAACTTTTGTGGTTATTTTGTGTACACTATACAGGTTAATCTGCCAATTAATGTGTTGCCCGTTTCATTCCCGGGGCATAGTAGTCATACCCAAGCTTTTAACGCACCCGATGAGTTGCCCAAAACCGTTGCACGAACCCTAAACCAGGGTTCATCGCCTATGAGCATGGATTTTCATCCTATTCAACAGACACTGCTTTTAGGTAATCTTTTGTCTTCAACTTTTGGTCAATGAGCTAATTGCATTCGATAAAGTTTCTAACTTTATTGGAATTGGATTTCAGAAGTCATTACTCTAACAATTTTACTATTTCAAACTGATTATTTAGGGTAATTTTTTCTTGAAGATGACTAAAGTTAACATATGAACTTTGACTTTTTTGGTCAATAAATTAGATATTTAGTAACGTGAATTTTATGCAACAGTTGGAACAAATGTGGGCGATATAGGATTGTGGGAAGTTGGTTCACGTGACAAGTTGGTTCTTAGAAATTTCAAAGTTTGGGATCTTGGTGCATGCTCAATGCCTATGCAGGTTTTAAACAATTAGTTTAATTCATTTCACTAGTCTTTTTTAACGTTTTTGATTCGTTTAATGTAATCTTATCCTTGTATTGAATTTAGGCGGCTCTTGTAAAAGACCCAGGTGTTTCTGTCAACCGTGTAATTTGGAGCCCAGACGGTTCATTATTTGGTAAGTACCGACTAAATTTCTATGTTAATCATCAAAAGTCATATGAATATAGTCGATTAAATGAATATCTATTATATGAACAGGAGTTGCATATTCAAGACACATTGTACAAATATATTCGTATCACGGAGGTGATGATATTAGACAACATCTAGAGGTTTGTGTAGCTCCTTTTTTTCTGTTGCTATTAATGGTGATCTGAAAAGTGGTCTTTTCAACCCATTTACTTATGAACGGGTCGATTTGGGTTGTGTTTTCTTATTGCAGATTGATGCCCATGTTGGTGGAGTAAATGATCTCGCATTCTCTCATCCAAATAAGCAGCTTTGCGTGATAACATGTGGGGATGATAAGACCATCAAGGTTTGTTTGGCATATAACGTGTTTATGATTAATTAATTAATTATTAATTATAGACTATAATTGCCAACTTTGATAATCAAAATTGTGCTGTTACATAGGTATGGGATGCTGCAACTGGTGCACGACAATACACTTTTGAGGGTCATGAAGCTCCTGTATATTCTGTATGCCCTCACTACAAAGAAAATATTCAGGTAACTAGTTTCTTTAAATTGTAGCTTGTATTATTCGAATAATCATTTAATCTAATTTATTGAATGAATGTCAAAGCTTTATATTTTGGATGATATTAGCAACTTTTGACCATTTCTTTGGTGGGCTTTTTTCCTTTTTTGGTGCGTGTTTGTTTGAGGTTAACCCAAATCTAGCGAGTCATTAGTAAAAGTGTCAAATTTGCCACCTATACTAAACTTTTTTTTTCTTTAGTTCATATTTTCAACAGCACTTGATGGAAAGATTAAAGCTTGGTTATATGATAACATGGGATCACGAGTTGATTACGAGGCTCCGGGTCGATGGTGCACGACAATGGCTTATAGTGCCGATGGAACGAGGTTTGTTACCCCTGAAATATAAATAATGGGCTTGTCCAGCAAATTGGTAGGGGTCTAAATGGGTCTGATTGGGCTGCGTCTTGATCCGAAACACCTATTGTCCAATTACTTCAATCTTTCAGACAGTAAAAAGTCATTATCAAATATGGCAACCTCAATTATGCATTTAGAATATATTTTGGGTGAAATTTCTACAAGCTCAACAATTGGACGAGTTGAATCGCCACATCTAATATTATGGACTAACTACTTTGAGTTATTTAATGTTATTATTTGATCAAAGTTGTAAACTTTTCTTTGTTGGTGTCGAAAAATTAGACTTTTTTCATGCGGGACGAGCAAAGACGGGGAATCACATATTGTGGAATGGAATGAAAGTGAAGGAGCCGTGAAAAGGACGTATCTTGGATTCCGTAAACGTTCTTTAGGTGTTGTGCAATTTGATACTACTAAAAACAGATTCTTAGCTGCTGGTGATGATTTTGCTATTAAGTATTGGGATATGGATAATACTCAACTTTTGATGAGCGTTGATGCTGATGGTGGTCTTCCGGTAAACTAATCGGTCTTACCGTATTTTATTATTATTTATTATTTACAAAATCTAATGTGTTGTCGATTTTATAATGAAGGCGAGCCCACGTATTCGGTTTAACAAGGATGGTGCTTTGTTGGCTGTTTCGTCTAATGAAAACGGAATAAAAATATTAGCAAATTCTGATGGTCTTCGATTGCTTCGAACTTTTGAGAATCTTTCTTATGATGCTGCTTCTAGAACACCAGAAGCTGCAAAGGTAATCTGATTTAGAATAGTGGAAGCTAATCAAAATCGATTCCGTATTGTTAATTAATAGTCGTGACAGAATGGGCGGGTTCCGTGTGTTGGTAACTTATTGAAACAATTTGTCATTTTTTTGTTGTTGTCGATAACTAGAGTGTCAAACTGTCAATTTTGGTTAAAAATGTTAGTTTCAGTTTTAATTTTGATACTATATAGTGATAATGGTAGTAGTAATTAAATTCCTGATTGAAGTAATTTGGGTGGTTTTATACTCTAAAATAATACTCTCTGCTGCGACTTTGACCCATTTAAATTAGTTTATTGACCCGCAGATGCACATAATTATATATGAAGCGTTCTTATGTGAAGTCATTCATCTAATCTAATTAATAATATGAAATTTGTAGTGATATTCAATATATCCATATTCATTTCATGTTTCCTTGATAAGATTACCCAGATCATCGTGTTTGTCCAAAAAAAATCACATAGCATCATTTAGTTTTAGTACTGTCACTAAACGTCCCTGTATTTTCGATTTCATTCCAATTGTTGCCCACTTAAAAAATTTCGTTAATTTTGTTAGTTAAAAGTTAAAACCAGTCACATACTAAACGCTGTGAGGGTCTTTTTGTCATTTCACCTTGTTATCTCTTTATATATTTATATAATTTAATTATAGATAGACATCTCAATCCTATTTGTGATTTTGCTTTCTGACTTCTTATAATAATTATGATACATGCAGCCTACCATAAATAATACCATATCCGCCGCTGCTGCTGCCGCCGCTGCGTCTAGTGCCGGATTAGCAGAAAGGGTTGGATCCGTTGGTTCGATCTCTGGACTGGTCAGTTCCATTTTAATATTAGAAAAGAATATTTAGCTTTGATTGTTTATTATATATAGGTTTATGTTTTTTTTTCTTCTGTAGAATGGGGATAATAGAAACATGAGTGACGTGAAACCTAGAATAACCGAAGAATCGAATGATAAATCAAAGATTTGGAAGCTGACAGAGATAAGTGAAGCTTCTCAGTGTCGGTCACTTAAGCTTCCTGAACATATGAGAGTTACAAAGGTATCATACAACATTCGTATGGTTATACGTTTAGCAACTTCTCTTCATAAAATATCTGAAAATATGGTAATGTTTTTTTCTCTTATGTGTTCTTGACATTCAGATATCAAGGTTGATATATACGAATTCTGGAAACGCCATTTTGGCATTAGCGTCGAATGCTATTCATTTGTTATGGAAATGGCAACGTAATGATCGTAATGCTAGCGGGAAGGTAAAACAGATCCTTGTTATGCACTAGTTTATGAACCCGGGTGTTACATATTTACATTAAAGTTGTCGACGAGTACTCGCTTTTTGCAACTCGGGGGGTACGTGACGAGTATTCGGTCAAACTCAGTCAAAACTCGGGATTACTCAGAAAATCAGTCAAGATTGGTCAAAACTGGGTCAAAATCAGTCTAAGTCAAACTTGGTCAACATCCAAGTACTGAGTTGCCGAGTGCTCCCTAAAAATTCCCAACCGAGCACTCCCGAGTAGCGCTTTTTGCACCATTGGTACTGTTTAGTAAAAGAATGAATATGTATAACTTTTTTTAACATGATTGATAAATACATCTTCATTTGATTATAGAACCAAAAGAATTGAATGTACACTAATGCCGCATCCGTTCTATGAACAATCGGTAATATATGAGTTTAAGGAGTGTTTAGCTGAAAATTAATAAAATTGAATTAGGAATATAAGTAGGAAAGTCAACTCAATTGACTAATCAATGAGAATTAGTATAACACACTGTAAGATATTAAATAGGTAGTTAAAAACACCAACAATGTTCCATAATTTATTACCCGTTTCACAGGCAACAGCAGGTACCTCACCACAATTATGGCAACCTTCAAGCGGGATTTTAATGACCAATGACGTGGCAGACATGAACCCTGAAGAATCGGTGTCGTGCTTTGCGTTGTCGAAAAATGATTCGTATGTGATGTCAGCATCAGGAGGAAAGATTTCTTTATTCAACATGATGACATTCAAGGTAATGTTGTTTTTTTCATTCCCGTTTTGTTAAATGAATTAAAGTTTGAATCTTGAGGTCAATTCGACTAACTTGTTGAACTTATTCAATTTTGAAGACGATGACAACATTCATGGCCCCGCCACCAGCTGCAACGTTTTTGGCTTTTCATCCTCAAGATAATAACATTATTGCTATTGGGATGGATGACAACACGATTCAGATTTACAATGTTCGTGTGGATGAGGTAAATATTTAATTATTTATGATGTTAGATGAATATATGTTAAATATGGTAGTCAAAAGGTCCATTCTATTTTTTTCAAATTGGCTGACTCATTATCTTTTTGCTCAAGTTTTTTTTTTTTTTTTTTTTTATTTTTTATTTTTATTTTTTTTATTTATTTTTTTAGTCTATATGCGACCCCGATAATAAGTATATGAGTGTAACTAAGTAATTGTTGGATTACAATACTACATATATATATATATATATAGAAATAATTACAATAAGATTTATCTAATTGTTGGGTTTAAATATTGTTTTTTTTTGTTGCCTGAAGGTCAAAAGCAAACTTAAAGGTCATTCAAAAAGAATTACAGGTCTCGCCTTCTCTCATGTGCTCAACGTGCTTGTCTCATCTGGTGCAGATTCTCAGGTTAGTATAATTATTATTTTTTATATAAATGCTTCTATTTGTGTTATCTTAATCTTTTGCCAAATTTCAAATTTTTTTTTTTTTATAGATTTGTGTATGGAACTCTGATGGATGGGAAAAGCAAAAGGCAAAGTACTTGCAAATCCCGCCAGGGAGGACAACAGCAGCGCAATCCGATACACGTGTTCAGTTTCATCAAGATCAGATCCACTTTCTTGTAGTCCATGAAACTCAACTGGCTATATATGAAGCATCAAAACTTGAATGTGTGAAACAGGTGAGAATTTGAATCTTTGTCATTTTTTTGAAGGTCGCAGAATGGACAGGTTATACTATTAAAGTAGGTACCTTTTTTTCAGTGAAGTGGTTAAGCGATTGTAAGCATGAATTCACTTTAGGTGACTTTCGTCTGTTTTAAGCCATTTGACAATTTTTATTCGTTATAGTGTACTTTGGGCAATTTTATATTCCCTTAGGCCTTAACCCACTAGGCCCTTTTTCAGATTTAAGCTTATTAGATCTACCCATTTTGACCCCTTGACAAAAATATCAGTCTAATTTTTATCTGGCAACTCGTATGACCCAATTCAGATGTAGCCATGTTGTATAATGTCTGATATGACCTGTTGGGAATAAAGTATTACCCAAATCAACTTCTTTTGGGTGGATTGTACACTTTGGGTAACTTTTGACCCCCATGTTTCTCGTGAGACCCATTTCAAATATATTCAATTTGTAATTGTAATGCTTGTCTTGTGAAATATATATTTTACTTATGAGTTGTTTGTGCAGTGGGTCCAACGTGAATCTTCTGCTCCTATATCACATGCCACATTTTCATGCGATAGTCAGCTGGTATACGCGTGTTTCTTGGACGCAACCGTATGTGTTTTCACTGCTTCTCATCTCCGACTTCGATGTCGCGTTAATCCCTCCGTGTATCTTTCCCCAAGCGTTCTCAGGTGATTTTTGTTTAATAAAGTTCATTACTTTGACTTTGTAAGTCAACATTTAAAGATGGTCATTAAATCTTCTATGTTTGTTGCAGCAATCTGAACGTGCACCCAATGGTGATTGCGGCTCACCCACAAGAACCGAACCAGTTTGCATTAGGGCTTTCAGATGGCATGGTTCATGTTTTCGAGCCACTTGAATCAGAAGGCAAATGGGGGGTCCCACCGCCAGCTGAAAATGGGTCAACAAGTAATGTAGCAGGTACGTCTTCTCCTGCCCGAGGTTCGGGGTCAGAACAAGGGCAGAGATGAACGGATCGGGACCCACAGCACGAGTTCTTTTAAACGCTTGTTTTTGCTGGGAAGGGAAAAAGTTCAATGCTTTTAGGAACTTGTAGATCTAACTTATGCGCGTGTAAACTGTTCATGGTGAAATGTTTCTAGGCTCCAAATTCTAGTTTTGAGATGTTTATTTTTGTTTCCCACGGTTGGTAATCGGTCAAGTTATGTAGTATTTGTGCACGTTAATGAATTTCAAAATGAGTAATTTATAACTGTATGTCAGAATGTGTTTGGTTGGGCTGATCAACACACTTTTAGTGTAACCACTTAACCAGAGGACACTAAATTTGGTATCGATGCAAAACAAGAGTCGGTGTTGCAAATGACATTTGAATGTGACATCTTTTTTTTAAGACCCGTTTTCAACTCTTTCCCCGACGTTGCAAATGACATTTGAATGTGAGATATCTTTTAAGAATTTAGTTGCAAATGAGACATCTTTGAAACGACCTCGAACTTTAACTGAAAAACCGATCAGTTTTTTTTTATATATGCATATAACTGAAACAGATGCGGCGCCTCCAGCCAGCGCAAGCACAACCGCATTCAGACGTTCAAAGAAATTACACTCGATGCGGCGCATATAACCCTGCAGCATTAAAACCAAGACATTTTGATCCATTTTCACACCATTACAAACCCAACCTGGTTTAAGGACATCGAACAAAGCAAAAGCAACATTTATACCATAACAAATAGTTAAACTACAACCACCATTGAACTAGTGTATGACCCTAAAATCAAAAACCATAAATTGACTCATTTTAATACATAAGACCCAGATATCATGATTCATGAGCATGGTGTCGGACAACTATCCAACCAAAAGCTAATTTGCATATCACTAATGCGCAACCTCCCTTGATGTCCATCCTCATTAGCCATCCACATAATGGCAATTAAGCATTTAACTTACCTTTTTTCTTGTCGGCGCCCAAGTCTACAAAAAGGATCAACAACCAAAGGGTAAGCAAACTGATGCATACATAGTCGGCTCAAGTGCGAATTTGTGGCACCGTAGTAGAATCATTACCAATGGCACACAATGCGCCTCAGTGCGAAAAGACAATGCAAGCTTTGTTATGACGAAACCTAAATGTTAAGTTAGCAACACTTCCAAATGCCACTTCTTCCCGTCCCATCTATCTTCAGGACGATCTAGTAACAGGTTTTTCACTTCTCAGTGAGTAAAAAATTTGTCTTTGGGTCTACTTTGAAAGCTTCGATAATAGAACTCATTAAGGAGGGCTTGGTAGTCTTAATTATGGTTCGAGTGGGTGCTGAATAAAGAAAACGAATAGAAATAGAATTCATGTTCATGCTAAGAGAAGAGCGGATCCAATACCAAGGCGGCTTCTTTCCCACGAAGTGCAGCAAGTACTTTAGGAATTTGGGGATTTCATGCCCCACGAGTGAGTTGACACTTGACAAGTGCCCATAGGAAGCCGAAGCTTGGAGCCAAAGTCCCTTAACTTACTAAGGTGCTGTTTATTTTTAAAGATGTTTTTGTCTGAAGATCTACAGAACATGTATGTAAAGAAGATGTAGCATAAAAGTCTATATTGAAAAGTGTTTGTTTTTTACGTACGAAAAATAGCTTAATTATGTCACTCTTAGAAACATAATTCTAAGTATGCTAGGTTGCAGATATAATAAGACATTATTTTATCTTTAAAAAACACACAGTTTACAATAAAACACGTTTGCATATACACGTAAACATAAAATATAGGGAGTAATAAGATATCCACACTAAAAAAACAAACAATACGTGGGGCTGGGTTTACGAGATGGCCCCAATTGGTTGAACTCAGGAAAGAATTTAAGGAAGTTTCCTATTAATATTCCAGCCTCCAAAAGGCTCTTTTACCCTTATATGTTGCTGGGAAAAGGTGGGGGAGCCTTTTTAATTGGGGGCCATTATTATAATACCCTAGAACTATAAATACGAAACACTAATTTGAGCGAAACTCGAGGACCTATACTAGATATAAAGTAAGAAACTAACAAGATGTAGAATACCCTGATTTCGGAGCAGTATTATCAAACCTAACATCAATCACCATTACCCTCATCATCTACTAATACATAAAAAGGATTGTTTGTTTCAATTCTATCTTTGGAATGTGTCTTATTATTACCTTCACCATCAATGCCCTTCCCTTTATCTCTTTTCCTTAAAACATTATGATTTCGATTTTTCTGGGTCTCCACATTCCAATTTGTTTCCTCCACAGCAATATTGTCTTTAATACCATAATTATTCTTAACTGCATTTTGCTTGATACCTTTTGCTTCTATTGACTGCCATTGACTTTTATTATTATCAAAATTCAGCTTATGAAATATCCTTCCATTCTTACCAACAACTTTAGAGCCATCCTCAACACACTGGTTATTTAAATCAACTGTTTCACCATCATTGTTGATTTTCAAAGCGTCTTTTAACACTTGTGCAGATACTTCATCTTCTGTTTTAGGCCTAATTTTACAAGTATTAAAAGAGTGCCCAAACACTTTGCAATGAGTGCATAAAGGCGGTTTCCATTGATAAGTCACCTCAAGTTTACCCACTTTGGCTGGAAAAGAACCAATCACAGGATAGGAAAATTCGACAAAGCTAGGAAGGTCATCAGCTGCATTGACTTCAGTCAAAACTCTAGCAAAGCCTAGTCTTCCACTTTTACTTAAACATCTCTCCGAAGTAACTTTGTCCATCAATATAGGCCTACCAATACCACTAACAAGTTTACCTATACTTCTGCCACTCCATAATTCAATGGGTATATTGTGAATGCAAATCCAAATTGGAACTTTTTCAGGTTCAATTTTTTCAAGCCAAACCCCAGGTTCCCACTGATTCACGAAAAAAGGAACATTATTAACTAACCATGGACCACTCTCAAGAACCTCCTTCATACCCTTTTCATTATTAAATTTGCATAAATAAAATCCTGCAGCTGTTTTGACGATTTCTTTAAGGTCAAACCTCCGCCACATTCTCCTTAGATGGGCATTAACAACCCTATAGTCCATAGAAGTTCCAATAAAATACCCATATAATTGAAGAGAAAATGCACTACCGCCCTTCTTAACCTCCTCAGCTGAGAAAACTACTCTCTTTTGACCATTAGACATTAAAACAGGAGGAATGAACTCCATTTTTAATTCTTCTTCATCTTTATTTTGTTTTAAGAAGTCAGCAAAAGTGATGTTTGGATTTACAGTATTTGTATTGCCTTGCCCATCACTAGTCTCAACCCCTTCCATTGTTGTAGATTTAATCCCAGAGTCAACATTATCTTTATCACCGGTATTATTATCCTGCGTATTCATTAAAGGCACATTGCCACCCAGTGTAAATTGGGAGAAATCATCAGGAACAACAATTGACTCTCTAATACCATCACTCTTAAATAACTTAACAGCATTCTCAGCAGCAGCCACTAGGTTTACATCAACCTCATTATAACTACCATCTTTTGAACTCTTAAAGAATACAACAGGACTAGCAGAAACATTCGGTTTAGCAACAGCAATTGTTTCACCAATAGATTTAGCAATAATATCATCATTACTAGCTACAATATCATCAATAGAATGATCAGTTTCAGCAGAATTCTTACCATGTCCACCTTTCTTCCTGTTACCCTTGCGTTTTTTAATTACTTCAGGGAGTATTTTTTCATTAGCAGGAATAGAAGAATCACCAACATATGGAACAAATTGAGCACTCCTCTTTTCTTTAGACGGACCATCCCCAACATCAATCAGCAGGTTCACTTTACCCTTCCTCTTTCTAGAACTATAAGTTTTTAGAATCATCCCCTCTGAATCACGACTATCCTTCCCAGGTTGATCAATTGGCACATCTCCTTCGTTCTTATTTTGCTGATCAACTTCATCTCCCATCAGGTCGGAACGTACGACATCATCCATAATCTGAGATGAACGATCCCCATCAGAATCAGATGAAGACACTTCTCCACTTTTAAAGGCCGCATCCACTGTTCCACGACTAGCCAATCGGTTTTGCAAAACCCTAGTAGCAGTCGCCGTTAAATCTTGGAACTTTTTCTTCTTCTTGGACACCATGATACACAGCAGATAGCAATAGCAGAGATAGCAGGTATCTCAAAATTATAACTGAAATTTGAAAGCAACAATTCAGTCCAAAACTCACCAGGGTTTTGTTCGGCGATCCAATACAGGCGTACTGGAAGAAGAACAGCTGCGAATGGCGTCGGAACAGTGGCTCACGCGCCGGCGCGTGGATTACCGGCGCCGGAGCTAGTCGGCGCGTGTGGTGGCAGTGGTGGTCGGATCTGAATGAAAATTTCAGGTTATGCAATTCGAGTATGTCTGAATCGATTGGTGGGGGTGGTGAGATGCAAAAATCAAAAGAAAAAACTTAATATTCGATGGTGAACAAGTGAAAACCGGATCGCCCTTTTAAGAGAGAGAAAATACTTAATACTTTCAGCAGCATTCTGTTTCGGTCAGATTTCTACTTCAGCCGTTGGTTGGTGCCTCAAATTGTAAACAATGGTATGTTACTTTTCACTTACCTATTTAGTTACATGTATTTGATTTTGTCTCGAATAATTTTTTAGGGTTTTGTAATTGAGCCGTTAACTGGGATTTTTATTAAATTGGATGTTAATATTAATGCTAATGTTAATGTTATGTATCTATTTTATAAATTTGTGTTTGTGAATAATATTAGAAATCGCACAGCTCTACTGTTTAGAATAAAGATTTTAGGTTTGAGTTTGATGGTTTTAACTGTTTCTGGCTAGAACTTGAGGATTGATGTTTATATTTTTATTAAATAATTTTGTATCAGTAGTTGGTGTAATGATAGCTGTATGAATACGTGAGGAATATAACTGTTTCATAAATTGCTTGAAGTAGAAATCTTTTAGTTGCAAATTCTGTTATACTAGCAGTTGCTGTAACCATACCTGTAAGAATTGTTGTGAAAACTATTCAAAATCTGATTAAGAACAGTGAAAATTAATCAAAATCAATTCCTTCCATATCGTAAATTTATAGTTGTGACAGAATGGGTGGGTTCGGTGTGTTGGTAACATATTAAAGCATGTTGTCATTTTATTTTATTTTTGCTGTAAGCAATTAGATTGTCAATTGTGGTTAAAAATATCGATTCTGGTTTATAAGTTAATTTTATTTCAATACTTTATAGTAAAGTAGTACTAATTAAATTTCTAAATGATGCAAGTCATTTTGATTGAGAGTTCTCGGAAACAAGGATAACTTGTTTTGCTATTTATAATGATAACTTTTTAGAAGTATTATATTTTTGTCTGTATTGAAAAATTTAACGTTAAGGGACTATTTTTATATCTCGAGCTAGGACTTATAAATTAATGGGACGCCCCTGCTAGTAATGTCACTAAACGTCCCTGTATTTGCGATTTTGTTCCAATTGTTGCCCAATGAATGAATTTTGTAAATTTTGTCAGTTAAAACCTGTCACAAACCAAGCACCGTGAGGGCCTTTTTGTCATTTCACCTTGATCACTCTTTATATAATTCCAGAAATATCCATACTATTTGTGATTTTGCTTTCTAACTTATTATGAATAATGATTATGATACATCGAAGATTTGGAAGCTGACAGAGATAAGTGAAGCTTCTCAGTGTCGGTCACTTACGCTTCCTGAACACACGCGAGTTACAAAGGTATCATACATTCGTATCGTATGGTGATATGTTTAGGAAGTTGTCTTTATAATAAAAATCTGAAAATATTGCAATGTTTTTTTTTTTTTCTTATATGTTGTTGACATTCAGATATCAAGGTTGATATATACAAATTCCGGAAATGCCATTTTGGCATTAGCGTCAAATGGAATTCATTTGTTGTGGAAATGGCAGCCTAATGATCGTAATTCTAGTGGGAAGGTAAAACACATCCTTGTTACACACTAGTTTATGAACCCGCGTGTTACATATTTACATAAAAGTTGTTGAAAGCTGAGTATTTGGTTATAAAGAATAATAAATTGGTTATAAAGAATAATAAATTATTCTATTTACAAAAAAGAATGAATATGTATAATGCTCTTCTATAATTTATTACCCGTTTTACAGGCAACAGCAGGTACCTCACCTCAATTATGGCAGCCTTCAAGCGGGATTTTAATGACCAATGACGTGGCTGACATGAACCCTGAAGAATCAGTGTCGTGCTTTGCGTTGTCTAAAAATGATGCATATGTGATGTCAGCATCAGGAGGAAAGATTTCTTTATTCAACATGATGACATTCAAGGTAAACTGTTTGTTTTTTCATTACCGTTTTGCCAAAGGAATTAAAGTTTGAATCTTGAGGTCAATCTGACTAAGTTGTTGAACTTGCGCAATTGTAGATGATGACAATATTCATGGCCCCACCACCAGCTGCAACGTTTTTGGCTTTTCATCCTCAGGATAATAACATCATTGCTATCGGAATGGATGACAACACAATTCAGATTTACAATGTTCGTGTGGATGAGGTAAATTTTATGGTGTTTGAATGTTTGATGAGTATATGTTAGATACGGTCGTCGAAAGGGTCCATTCTATTTTTTTCAAATTAGTTGACTGATTATTTTTTTGCTCAATAACTTTTTTTTTAACCCGAAGCCCCGAAGGGGTAGCCCAGGTTCAATCCCCACTAGCTACACTTTAGGGCCTTGCCTTTCAATTTTTGTTTGTTTGTTTTTTTTTTTTTTTTTTTACTTTCACTTGTTTTAGTCTATATGTGACCCCGATCATAAGTAAGTGAGTCAAAATAAATTATTATTGACCAATTAATTACTTGTCTTTTGGACAATCGGCTCGGCCGGTTTCTAAAAAGGAGTAATCGGCGTTGATCGGGGAGTTTTACAACGTTAATTACTGGATTTGACTGATTAAAGGCTTTGGGTACATTAATCTAATTATTGTGTTTTTTTATCATTTTTTTTACATGAAGGTCAAAAGCAAACTTAAAGGACATTCAAAAAGAATTACAGGTCTCGCCTTTTCTCATGTGCTCAACGTTCTTGTCTCATCGGGTGCAGATTCTCAGGTTAGTAACATCATTTCATTAATTTTATATAAATGCTTACTGTTATCTTAATCTTTTGCCAAATCTCGACTTTTCATAAAGATTTGCGTATGGAATTCTGATGGATGGGAAAAGCAAAAGGCAAAATACTTGCAAATCCCGCCAGGGAGGACAACAGCAGCACAATCAGACACACGTGTTCAGTTTCATCAAGATCAGATCCACTTTCTTGTAGTCCATGAGACTCAACTGGCTATATATGAAGCATCCAAACTTGAATGTGTGAAACAGGTAAGAATTCGAGTCTTTGTCATTTTTTCAAAGGTCGCAAAATGGATTAGTTATACTATTAAAATAGGTATCTTTTTTCGGTGATGCGTTTAAACGTTTGTAAGCATGAATTCACTTTAGGTGATTTTCGACTGTTTTAAGCCACTTGACACATTTTTTTCGTTATTGTGTACTTTGGGCGATATTCCCTTAACCCACTCGGCCCATTTTATTTTTAGATTTAAGCTTATTAGATTTACCCAATTGACCCGTTGAAAAAATATCAGGCTAATTTTTTTTCTGGTAACTCGTATGACCGACCCATTTAAGATGTAGGCATGTTTTATAAAGTATTACCCAAATCAATTTTTTTTTGGGTAAATTACACACTTTGGGCTGCTTTTTACCCCATGTTTCTCTTAAGACCCATTTCAAAAGATTGCTTTTCTAAGGCATGTCTTGTCATTGACGATATAGATATATTTTCGAAATGTTGTTTTTGCAGTGGGTCCAATGTGAATCTTCTGCCCCTATATCGCATGCCACATTTTCATGCGATAGTCAGCTGGTATACGCGTGTTTCTTGGACGCAACCGTTTGTGTTTTCACTGCTTCTCATCTCCGACTTCGATGTCGCGTTAATCCTTCCGTATATCTTTCTAGGTAATTTTTGTTTAATAAAGTTCATTACTTTGACTTTTTAAGTCAACCTTTAAAGACGATCATTTAATCTCCTATGTTTCTTGCAGCAATCTGAATGTGCACCCCATGGTGATTGCGGCTCACCCACAAGAACCGAACCAGTTTGCATTAGGGCTATCAGATGGCATGGTTCATGTTTTCGAGCCACTTGAATCAGAAGGCAAATGGGGGGTCCCACCGGCAGCTGAAAATGGGTCAACAAGTAATGTAGCTGCTACGTCTTCTCCTGCTCGAGGTTCGGGATCAGAACAAGGTCAGAGATGAACGGATTGGGACCCACAGCACGAGTTCTTTTAAACACTTGTATTTTGCTGGGGAGGGAAATGTTTAATGGTTTTAGGAATTTGTAGAACTAACTTATGCGTGTGTAAACGGTTCATGGTGAAATGATTCTAGGTTTCAAATTCTAATGGTGAGATGTTTATTTTCGTTTCCCATGGTTAGTAATCGATCAAGTTTCGTACTATTTGCGCACCATGGTAATTTCATGTGTAATTTATAACTATATATATATATGTCAAATTGGGTTTGGCTGGGCTGAACTACAAACACTTTTTATATAACCAGAGGACACTAAATTTGGTATCCATGCAAAACAAGAGTTGGTGTTTGTTACTATAACTGATCCAACGGTTTACTTGTACAATTAGATATGCGAAAGTGATCCAACTTTTTCGGTTACCCGTTTCCAACCTTTTCACTAACGTTGCAAACGACTGTTCGAATGTGAGTCATCTTTTAAGAATGTAGTTGCAATGAGGCATCTTTGAATGTGAGACATCTTTTAAGAATTTGAAGGCATTTTGCAAATGAAGTTTTAATCAAAACATCTAGACCGATTTTTGAAGGATTTATACTACGTTTGATAAAAATAAATGATTTAGCCCTCGATGATTCATAACTTGGATGATTCAAAGTCTTTGAATAAACTTGATTCTAAATGAAAAAAGATGTTTGATAATCATTTTGAATGAACAATATGAATCGAGTAAAATTACTTTATTAACATGTTACATGAATAAAAAATTCAATATATTTATTTGTTAAACGCTTTTGATATGATTTTGAGGAGAATATTACAAAAAATTTAGATGTTTTAATGAGTTAAAAGGATGTTTCAACTATTCAGGGTGTGCTTGCTTGGGGGGTTTAGGAGGTAGGGAATGGGAATGATTATCATTAGTGTTGCTTGGTTTAAATTAATTTAAATCAGTCATACCAACTACTACTAACTAGTTAAGTGGGGCCCGCTTTGCTGGGCCGATTTGCTTGCGGTTATCAATGTATGAACTATATGTTTCTCGTTCTATTATGCTTAACAAAACGTAACAAAATAAGCGGTAAAATCAACTAAACACGCATTAATTTAATTTTCTATTATTGAACCAATCAAATCCAATCGAATGAGTGGTAGTGGTCGCTTAATTTAACAAAAAAATAAAGATATAGAAAAAAGGAAGGGAAAAAAAAGATTTTAAAAAATAACAAAAACAATTGTCCCTGAATTTTGAGATTAATTACAGAACTAACATGGTAAATATTGACACATCACTACTATTATTACGTGTATACAATGTTGTAAAATACGGAGTAATTAGTAAAATGGGTATATAGCGCCCTTCATGAAAGGCTAAAAACAAAGATCATATTTAATTTTTTATAAAAACCAATATTTTGACTAAATATGCCTTTTAATTATTAACTCCCCTTATATACAATTTTATTAATTAATTTAAATAGTCCTTGGTTAAAAATTATCTTTTATATTTTTTTCTTAATAATGTAGTACGGAGTATGTGTTTTGATATTTTTGTATTTACTCTTTTTCTTTCATCTCACCTGTTACCCCATTTTCCTTCATCATAACAATTGTGTATTTACTTTTTTCCTTCCCTCACCCATCTCTCAAATAAAGCAACCCCTATTATCTCCCAAACACAAACAACAACCGATTATCTCCCACCGATTTAGATCTGACACCGCTAGCCACCATATCTCCCATCATCACTGGATAATCGCCGATTTTGTCGCCGGATTTAAACCACTACGAAGCTTTCAGATCTGATTTCTCCACCCTAAGTTCCGAAGAAGTGAGTGACGGTTGTCGTTGCCGACGGTGGTTGTTTCCGGAAGTGGCGCTGGTTAGTTTTTTATATTTATTTTTATGTTACACTTTTGTAATTTCAATTGAATATCTAGTTTTGTTTGAAGACTTGTTCATCAGATTACTTTGAAGATGGTGTTTATGAGATTACTTTGAAGAAGTTGTTTATTAAATTTCTTTAGTATTTATATTTTTGATTTATCTTACTTGATGATTGTTTTTGGTTTTGTATTTAAAAATTGTACTGTTGGCTGTAAAAGTTGTATTAACTTGAAAAAAAAAAAAAAAACTTTGAAGACTTGTTCATCAGATTACTTTGAAGATGTTATTTATGAGATTACTTTGAAGAAGTTATTTATTAAATTTGTTTAGTATTTATATTATTTGATTTATCTTATTTGATGGTTGTGTTTGGTTTTGTATTTAACAATTGTACTTTGCTGTAAAAGTTGTGCTATTTGGGGGAAAAAAATGCTACAGTTGGCGGGTCCCGATTGGCCACCGACTAAAAACAGCTATCAAGGGTCCAGATGTGACGACCCGGGAATTTTCGACTAAATTTAAACTTAATCTTTATATGATTTCGATACGATAAGCAAGGTATATAATGTTGAGTCTAGAAAATTTTGAAACGATGTTCATATATTCAATTGACCTTCGATTGCTCTCGACGATTCACGAACAATTAATTGTAAATAGATATGTGTGTATGTATATATAAATAACAATTTGAAATATAATTTGAAGTATTATATGTTGTTGTAATTAAAAATTAATAAAATAAAAATAGGATATTATAATAATTATTATTTAAAATATATCTCTATATATAAATAAAGTATATTAAAAATAAATATTAAATGATTGTAATACTCGTTTGACGTTTCGATTGATATTAAACAAGTTAAATTCAAACTTATGATTTTAAAATAAACGGTGATTCGAAAATGAGATCTATAAATTTTAGGCTTACTAAAAATGTATTTAAGACCTAGTTATTAAGTTTTAACATTTTTTATATTTTTTCCATAAATGAGAGGGACAGTTGATGTAATTTTTATATAACAAATTAATGACCGAATTCTATACCATAATGACTGAAATAAATAAGGGAACTTAATTTAAAAAGTTGGGATTTTTCTGAAAGACTTTTATTCGCCACTGAGTAACAGCGGAGTACGAAATAATAGTCCGTGAAAAACTGTCGGTAATATACTTACAAAAACCTTCGATGGCTCACTGTACACCACTGTATATGATTGAAATTTATGTGATTACTGTTGTTGACTTTTACCCTACCACTATATAATATATATTTAAAATATATATACACTTGCACATACAATAAAGATAAAGATAGATATATATATGGATCTATTTAATCACCAACACACCATCTTTCCATGAAATTAATTGATTCTTTTCATTTTTGTGTCATCAACAAAACAAGCTCACAACCGGCCACCACCTTTGGCCAACACATCCGCCATCACCACCACCGCCACCTCATGTTCCCGTCAACTAATCACCATTTACCTCCTGTCTCTAATGCTACGGCTTCCACCACACACCACCATCACCACCCTTCTTCATCGTCTCCCTCTCTCTCTCTACCAATTATATCTCTCTCTTCTAACTCGTTCGAAAACCACCAAGTGAATCACCAAAAGGCTGCGACTGTAACAACCAAACCATCATCAACAGGTTTTGCTACTGTGCCTGCTTATATTCGAACCCCAACACCATAAAAGCTACCTATTACAGCGACACCAACAACAACCAGGGTGCATTACTCATTTCTGTTTTACTGCTGCTATTTCCTTTTCGTGACCCAACACATGAATGATGATGATGACCGGAGAACGATGGTGATACATGATGATGTTGAACGATATTGATAATATTACGATGATGATGAAGGTTACTGTGAAATGAAGAAAGATGATGATGATGATACAATACATGTACGATGATGGCATGATTATGGTGATGATGATGATAACCTCACGATGATGATGTTGTGTTTGACGATGATGGTGATATACGAGGAAGGAGATAATAATGATGATTATGATTATAATTATATTATGATTATGATTGTAATATGATGTTATTATGATGATGGGTGATTTAGGATGACGATTAAGAAGAAGCCAGCGAGAGTAATTGGATTAGAATGATTCAGGAACGGTTTAAAACACAAAAACTAAGCAGCTCAGCTGGTTCAATGGAGTGATGGATTAACGAGAGATCCTGAGTTCGAACCTAGGCCACGACACTAATTTTCTTTTTATTTATAAAAGTCACTGGGCCAGAAACAAGGAGTTGGGCCGTGAATTATTACTTGGGCCGTATATAGTTAGTAGACTCACAAACTAGGTGTATTTGTTGGGCCAATGTTCAGCTGTTGGGCCGATACCCAACTGATTAAGGGTGAATGATCGTGTTATAAGATGTACGATATTGATAAGATGATGATTGTGGTGATGATAATGAAAAAGATGGGAAAAACAGTTTATATACGGGATATATATTTATAAACGCGAATTAATTCAATAAATTAAAAAGCAGATGAATGGTTAGGAATGTTTGCATTATCCGAGAGGTCTCGGGTTCAAACCCAGGCGGTGGTGTCTATTTTTTTTAAAGCCTGTTTTGAGGTAGAACTCCTATTATTTATTATTACTATTATTATTATTATTATTATTATTATTATTATTATTATTATTATTATTATTATTATTATTATTATTATTATTGTTATTATTATGATTATTACTGATTATTGATGTTATTATTATGATTATAAGTATTATAAATATGATGAAAATTATTATTACTATCATTATTATTATTATAATTGTTGTTATTATTAGTATTATAATTATTAAGATTATTATTACTAATAAAAGTATTATAATAGAAAGTTCACTTATTGTTATTATGATTATAATTACATATATGATTTTTAATGTTGTTACTAATATTAATGTTATCATTTTAAAAAAAATGTAACTTTATTATTTTAACTACTAGTATAAGTATTATTATAATTAAGATTATCATTATTATCATTACTATGAAAATAACGCAAACTAGTTTTTATTATCATTATTATTATAAATAAAATCATTATTTTTTTATAATTATTATTATTAGTATTCATTATTATTAAAATTAACATTTTTTTTATTTAAAAGTATCATTTTTATTAGAGTTACCATTATTATTATTATTAAAAGTATCGCTTGTATAAAAACTATTGTTTTGTTATTATTACTATTATTATTTTAAAATAAAAACAGATTTTTATTTATTATTATCAGTATTATTTTATCAAATAACTGTTAGTTTTATATAAAACTATATTTACGACATCTAACATAACTATATTGATATTTTATATTAATAAATATAATTAATTAGGTTATTAATGAAACACATAATTAAAATAACAATTAAATCACCAATAATATATAAATTTATTCGATTACCATTATATGTGTTAATATATATATATATATATATATATATATATATGATATATGTTCGTGAATCCGAGGCCAACCCTGCACTTGTTCAGTGCCGTCATATGTATTTTTACAACAAAATACAGTATTGTGAGTTTCATTTGCCTTTTTACCCTTTATATTTTTGGACTGAGAATACATGCGCAATTTTTATAAATGTTTTACGAAATAGACACAAGTAATTGAAACTACATTATATGGGTGAATGATCTAAGCCGAATATTCCCCTTTTTACTTGGTAACCTAAGAATTAGTAAACCAGTCTACTAATTGACGCGAATCCTAAAGATAGATCTATTGGGCCTAACGAACCCCATCTGTTGTAGCGGATGCTTTAGTACTTCGATGTCGTTTTATATCATGTCCGATGGATGTCCCGGAATGATAGGGGATATTCTTATATGCATCTTGTTAATGTCGGTTACCAGGTGTTTGATAACGCTAAAATCATACATGTTTATTGCCGTTATTTCGATCCAAAGTTGTTCCATTTGTATGTAATTGTTGTACGTATGTATTGTAATTCGTGTATATTTGTAAAAGTCCATTGTAAATGAATAAATAAAGTCCAACAGCGAAAACAGAGATAAAACGAAGATTGAACGCGTAAAATAGCCCGTGAACTTCGGTTTTAAACCTTGAAAGTAATAAACTCTCTTACACTCTTTAACCCTCTCGAATTTAAATTTTTCTGATTTCATGTAACGAGGGCGATATATGAACTCAAGTGTGGGGAGGAAGTTATAAATTCTTTTGAGTTTTTGATTTTGGTTAAAAAGACTTAAAATGGTGAAAAATTTTAAACTTTTATCTTCATAAATTCAAATTTTGTTTAAAATTTGTAGATTTTAAAACTAGGTGTATTCACCGAAATTATTATCACAAAACAAATTAAGAAACAACCAAATGATTGATTTTATTTTGTTAAAAATCATAAAACTAGTAGTCATATAAAAGATATAATCATCATGCTATACCACATTCTGAATGAAAAAGAATCATCAAGTAATTTGTTGTTCTAACAATCTAATCCAATGCTCATCTATGTAATGATTGTGAAGGAAGTCAAGTCTTCCAATATGACACACTTGCTAACTTATGGTAGAAGATGTAGTCCAGAACAGCTGTAGGTTGACGAAAAATCTTGAAAAGTCATCTCTATCATCGGCTGGAAATCCACCTCACCTCAGCATCAAACAGGGTTTTTGGTGGTCAGACTTATCCTAACCATGAGATGGATTTGTCTCGTACAATGGGGGGCACATTGCAAATTAGCTTTTAAGACTAATGAATATAATCCCCATATGGATGATCTCCGTAAAGATCAACTGCATCTATGTTGACCGCGGTTAACATACATATGCCATAACAAATTGAGGTGTGCAAACTCATGGTTCACCGATGATATTTGGACATAATATAGTTTCTTCTAAAAACTTATGCTATTTTATGAACTATATTGTGTAAAACTATTTTTTAGGACATCCGGTTTTAAGTTCCATGATACTTCAATCATGAGGGCGAGTAGCTTGCTAAGCGCCGACTGAGACTTCGGTTTTCAGTTACTCTCAACCGGACTTTGAGGTTAAAACCGGAAAACTTGTTAGTGTAAAAACTAACATGTCTAATTTTCAAAATATTGCAAAGGTCCCAATTTCCCTAAAGGATCCAAATTTTTAAGAAATGTGGACTTTAAAACCCACCTTTCGACTTTGGTGTGATTTCATTTCGTGTGTGTACTAAATGAAATGTCCCGTTCTTATTGATTAAAAACGTTCCATATTAATTGATTTCGTTGCGAGGTTTTGACCTCTATATGAGACGTTTTTCAAAGACTGCATTCATTTTAAAACAAACCATAACCTTTATTTCATCAATAAAGGTTTAAAAGTTTTACGTAGATTATCAAATAATGATAATCTAAAATATCCTGTTTACACACGACCATTACATAATGGTTTACAATACAAATATGTTACAACAAAATAAGTTTCTTGAATGCAGTTTTTACACAATATCATACAAGCATGGACTCCAAATCTCGTCCTTATTTAAGTATGCGACAGCGGAAGCTCTTAATAATCACCTGAGAATAAACGTGCTTAAAACGTCAACAAAAATGTTGGTGAGTTATAGGTTTAACCTATATATATCAAATCATAATAATAGACCACAAGATTTCATATTTCAATACACATCCCATACATAGAGATAAAAATCATTCATATGGTGAACACCTGGTAACCGACATTAACAAGATGCATATATAAGAATATCCCCATCATTCCGGGACACCCTTCGGATATGATATAAATTTCGAAGTACTAAAGCATCCGGTACTTTGGATGGGGCTTGTTGGGCCCGATAGATCTATCTTTAGGATTCGCGTCAATTAGGGTGTCTGTTCCCTAATTCTTAGATTACCAGACTTAATAAAAAGGGGCATATTCGATTTCGATAATTCAACCATAGAATGTAGTTTCACGTACTTGTGTCTATTTTGTAAATCATTTATAAAACCTGCATGTATTCTCATCCCAAAAATATTAGATTTTAAAAGTGGGACTATAACTCACTTTCACAGATTTTTACTTCGTCGGGAAGTAAGACTTGGCCACTGGTTGATTCACGAACCTATAACAATATATACATATATATCAAAGTATGTTCAAAATATATTTACAACACTTTTAATATATTTTGATGTTTTAAGTTTATTAAGTCAGCTGTCCTCGTTAGTAACCTACAACTAGTTGTCCACAGTTAGATGTACAGAAATAAATCGATAAATATTATCTTGAATCAATCCACGACCCAGTGTATACGTATCTCAGTATTGATCACAACTCAAACTATATATATTTTGGAATCAACCTCAACCCTGTATAGCTAACTCCAACATTCACATATAGAGTGTCTATGGTTGTTCCGAAATATATATAGATGTGTCGACATGATAGGTCGAAACATTGTATACGTGTCTATGGTATCTCAAGATTACATAATATACAATACAAGTTGATTAAGTTATGGTTGGAATAGATTTATTACCAATTTTCACGTAGCTAAAATGAGAAAACTTATCCAATCTTGTTTTACCCATAACTTCTTCATTTTAAATCCGTTTTGAGTGAATCAAATTGCTATGGTTTCATATTGAACTCTATTTTATGAATCTAAACAGAAAAGTATAGGTTTATAGTCGGAAAAATAAGTTACAAGTCATTTTTGTAAAGGTAGTCATTTCAGTCGAAAGAACGACGTCTAGATGACCATTTTAGAAAACATACTTCCACTTTGAGTTTAACCATAATTTTTGGATATAGTTTCATGTTCATAATAAAAATCATTTTCTCAGAATAACAACTTTTAAATCAAAGTTTATCATAGTTTTTAATTAACTAACCCAAAACAGCCCGCGGTGTTACTACGACGGCGTAAATCCGGTTTTACGGTGTTTTTCGTGTTTCCAGGTTTTAAATCATTAAGTTAGCATATCATATAGATATAGAACATGTGTTTAGTTGATTTTAAAAGTCAAGTTAGAAGGATTAACTTTTGTTTGCGAACAAGTTTAGAATTAACTAAACTATGTTCTAGTGATTACAAGTTTAAACCTTCGAATAAGATAGCTTTATATGTATGAATCGAATGATGTTATGAACATCATTACTACCTTAAGTTCCTTGGATAAACCTACTGGAAAAGATAAAAATGGATCTAGCTTCAATGGATCCTTGGATGGCTCAAAGTTCTTGAAGCAAAATCATGACACGAAAACAAGTTCAAGTAAGATCATCACTTGAAATAAGATTGTTATAGTTATAGAAATTGAACCAAAGTTTGAATATGATTATTACCTTGTATTAGAATGATAACCTACTGTAAGAAACAAAGATTTCTTGAGGTTGGATGATCACCTTACAAGATTGGAAGTGAGCTAGCAAACTTGAAAGTATTCTTGATTTTATGAAACTAGAACTTTTGGAATTTATGAAGAATACTTAGAACTTGAAGATAGAACTTGAGAGAGATCAATTAGATGAAGAAAATTGAAGAATGAAAGTGTTTGTAGGTGTTTTTGGTCGTTGGTGTATGGATTAGATATAAAGGATATGTAATTTTGTTTTCATGTAAATAAGTCATGAATGATTACTCATATTTTTGTAATTTTATGAGATATTTCATGCTAGTTGCCAAATGATGGTTCCCACATGTGTTAGGTGACTCACATGGGCTGCTAAGAGCTGATCATTGGAGTGTATATACCAATAGTACATACATCTAAAAGCTGTGTATTGTACGAGTACGAATACGGATGCATACGAGTAGAATTGTTGATGAAACTGAACGAGGATGTAATTGTAAGCATTTTTGTTAAGTAGAAGTATTTTGATAAGTGTCTTGAAGTCTTTCAAAAGTGTATGAATACATATTAAAACACTACATGTATATACATTTTAACTGAGTCATTAAGTCATCGTTAGTCGTTACATGTAAATGTTGTTTTGAAACCTTTAGGTTAACGATCTTGTTAAATGTTGTTAACCCAATGTTTATAATATCAAAAGAGATTTTAAATTATTATATTATCATGATATTATGATGTACGAATATCTCTGAATATGATATATATACATTAAATGTCATTACAACGATAATCGTTACATATATGTCTAGTTTCAAAATCATTAAGTTAGTAGTCTTGTTTTACATATGTAGTTCATTGTTAATATACTTAATGATATGTTTACTTATCATAATATCATGTTAACTATATATATAACCATATATATGTCATCATATAGTTTTTACAAGTTTTAACGTTCGTGAATCACCGGTCAACTTGGGTGGTCAATTATCTATATGAAACATATTTCAATTAATCAAGTCTTAACAAGTTTGATTGCTTAACATGTTGGAAACATTTAATCATGTAAATATCAATCTCAATTAATATATATAAACATGGAAAAGTTCGGGTCACTACAGTACCTACCCGTTAAATAAATTTCGTCCCGAAATTTTAAGCTGTTGAAGGTGTTGACGAATCTTCTGGAAATAGATGCGGGTATTTCTTCTTCATCCGATCTTCACGCTCCCAGGTGAACTCGGGTCCTCTACGAGCATTCCATCGAACCTTAACAATTGGTATCTTGTTTTTCTTAAGTCTTTTAACCTCACGATCCATTATTTCGACGGGTTCTTCGATGAATTGAAGTTTTTCATTGATTTGGATTTCATCTAATGGAATAGTGAGATCTTCTTTAGCAAAACATTTCTTCAAATTCGAGACGTGGAAAGTGTTATGTATAGCCGCGAGTTGTTGAGGTAACTCAAGTTGGTAAGCTACTGGTCCGACACGATCAATAATCTTGAATGGTCCAATATACCTTGGATTTAATTTCCCTCGTTTACCAAATCGAACAACGCCTTTCCAAGGTGCAACTTTAAGCATGACCATCTCTCCAATTTCAAATTCTATATCTTTTCTTTTAAGGTCAGCGTAGCTCTTTTGTCGACTTTGGGCGGTTTTCAACCGTTGTTGAATTTGGATGATCTTCTCGGTAGTTTCTTGTATAATCTCCGGACCCGTAATCTGTCTATCCCCCACTTCACTCCAACAAATCGGAGACCTGCACTTTCTACCATAAAGTGCTTCAAACGGCGCCATCTCAATGCTTGAATGGAAGCTGTTGTTGTAGGAAAATTCTACTAACGGTAGATGTCGATCCCAACTGTTTCCGAAATCAATAACACATGCTCGTAGCATGTCTTCAAGCGTTTGTATCGTCCTTTCGCTCTGCCCATCAGTTTGTGGATGATAGGCAGTACTCATGTCTAGACGAGTTCCTAATGCTTGCTGTAATGTCTGCCAGAATCTTGAAATAAATCTGCCATCCCTATCAGAGATAATAGAGATTGGTATTCCATGTCTGGAGATGACTTCCTTCAAATACAGTCGTGCTAACTTCTCCATCTTGTCATCTTCTCTTATTGGCAGGAAGTGTGCTGATTTGGTGAGATGATCAACTATTACCCAAATAGTATCAAAACCACTTGCAGTCCTTGGCAATTTAGTGATGAAATCCATGGTAATGTTTTCCCATTTCCATTCCGGGATTTCGGGTTGTTGAAGTAGACCTGATGGTTTCTGATGCTCAGCTTTGACCTTAGAACACGTCAAATATTCTCCTACGTATTTAGCAACATCGGCTTTCATACCCGGCCACCAAAAATGTTTCTTGAGATCCTTGTACATCTTCCCCGTTCCAGGATGTATTGAGTATCTGGTTTTATGAGCTTCTCTAAGTACCATTTCTCTCATATCTCCAAATTTTGGTACCCAAATCCTTTCAGCCCTATACCGGGTTCCGTCTTCCCGAATATTAAGATGCTTCTCCGATCCTTTGGGTATTTCATCCTTTAAATTTCCCTCTTTTAAAACTCCTTGTTGTGCCTCCTTTATTTGAGTAGTAAGGTTATTATGAATCATTATATTCATAGATTTTACTCGAATGGGTTCTCTGTCCTTCCTGCTCAAGGCATCGGCTACCACATTTGCCTTCCCCGGGTGGTAACGAATCTCAAAGTCGTAATCATTCAATAATTCAATCCACCTACGCTGCCTCATATTCAGTTGTTTCTGATTAAATATGTGTTGAAGACTTTTGTGGTCGGTATATATAATACTTTTAACCCCATATAAGTAGTGCCTTCAAGTCTTTAATGCAAAAACAACTGCGCCTAATTCCAAATCATGTGTCGTATAATTTTGTTCGTGAATCTTCAATTGTCTAGACGCATAAGCAATCACCTTCGTTCGTTGCATTAATACACAACCGAGACCTTGTTTTGATGCATCACAATAAATCACAAAATCATCATTCCCTTCAGGCAATGACAATATAGGTGCCGTAGTTAGCTTTTTCTTCAATAACTGAAACGCTTTCTCTTGTTCATCATTCCATTCAAATTTCTTCCCTTTATGCGTTAATGCAGTCAAGGGTTTTGCTATTCTGGAAAAGTCTTGGATGAACCTTCTGTAGTAACCAGCTAGTCCTAAAAACTGGCGTATGTGTTTCGGAGTTTTCGGGGTTTCCCACTTTTCAACAGTTTCTATCTTTGCCGGATCCACCTTAATACCTTCTTTGTTCACTATGTGACCGAGGAATTGAACTTCTTCCAACCAAAATGCACACTTTGAAAACTTAGCGTACAATTCTTCCTTCCTCAATACTTCTAACACCTTTCTCAAATGTTCACCGTGTTCTTGGTCATTCTTTGAGTAAATAAGTATGTCATCAATGAAAACAATGACAAACTTGTCAAGGTATGGTCCACACACTCGGTTCATAAGGTCCATGAACACAGCTGGTGCATTAGTTAAACCAAACGGCATGACCATAAACTCGTAATGACCGTAACGTGTTCTGAAAGCAGTCTTTGGAATATCATCTTCTTTCACCCGCATTTGATGATACCCGGAACGTAAGTCAATCTTTGAATAAACAGACGAGCCTTGTAGTTGATCAAATAAGTCGTCGATTCTCGGTAGTGGGTAGCGGTTCTTGATGGTAAGTTTGTTCAACTCTCGGTAGTCAATACACAACCTGAATGTACCATCTTTCTTCTTGACAAACAAAACAGGAGCTCCCCACGGTGATGTGCTTGGTCGAATGAAACCACGCTCTAAAAGTTCTTGTAATTGGCTTTGTAGTTCTTTCATCTCGCTGGGTGCGAGTCTGTAAGGAGCACGAGCTATTGGTGCAGCTCCTGGTACAAGATCTATTTGAAATTCAACGGATCGATGTGGGGGTAATCCCGGCAATTCTTTCGGAAATACATCGGGAAATTCTTTTGCGACGGGAACATCATTGATGCTCTTTTCTTCAGTTTGTACTTTCTCGACGTGTGCTAGAACAGCATAGCAACCTTTTCTTATTAGTTTTTGTGCCTTCAAATTACTAATAAGATGTAGCTTCGTGTTGCCCTTTTCTCCGTACACCATTAAGGGTTTTCCTTTTTCTCGTATAATGCGAATTGCATTTTTGTAACAAACGATCTCTGCTTTCACTTCTTTCAACCAGTCCATCCCGATTATCACATCAAAACTCCCTAACTCTACTGGTATCAAATCAATCTTAAATGTTTCGCTAACCAGTTTAATTTCTCGATTCCGACATATATTATCTGCTGAAATTAATTTACCATTTGCTAATTCGAGTAAAAATTTACTATCCAAAGGCGTCAATGGACAACTTAATTTAGCACAAAAATCTCTACTCATATAGCTTCTATCCGCACCCGAATCAAATAAAACGTAAGCAGATTTATTGTCAATAAGAAACGTACCCGTAACAAGCTCCGGGTCTTCTTGTGCCTCTGCCGCATTAATATTGAAAACTCTTCCGCGGCCTTGTCCATTCGTGTTCTCCTGGTTCGGGCAATTTCTAATAATGTGGCCCGGTTTTCCACATTTATAACAAACTACATTGGCATAACTTGCTCCGACACTACTTGCTCCGCCATTACTCGTTCTGACACCATTTGTTCCTTTCGTTCTATTAACCCCTGGTCCGTAGACCTCACACTTCGCCGCGCTATGACCATTTCTTTTACACTTGTTGCAAAATTTGGTGCAGAACCCCGAGTGATACTTTTCACACCTTTGGCATAGCTGCTTCTGATTGTTGTTGTTATTGCGGTTATTATTGTTGTTGGGATGATTGTTGTAGTTGCTGTTGTTGTTGTTGTTGTTGGGCCGTTTGTTGTAGTTGCGATTGATGTTGCGATTATTGGGATAATTGTTGCGATTATTGTTGTAATTGCTGTTGTTGTTGTATTGGTGATTCTTATCACCGTTTTCCTCCCACTTTCTTTTGACTTGCTTCACATTGGCCTCTTCAGCAGTCTGTTCTTTAATTCTTTCTTCAATCTGGTTCACTAGTTTGTGAGCCATTCTACATGCCTGTTGTATGGAGGCGGGCTCGTGTGAACTTATATCTTCTTGGATTCTTTCCGGTAATCCTTTCACAAACGCGTCAATCTTCTCTTCCTCATCTTCGAATGCTCCCGGACACAATAGGCACAATTCTGTGAATCGTCTTTCGTACGTGGTAATATCAAATCCTTGGGTTCGTAACCCTCTAAGTTCTGTCTTGAGCTTATTGACCTCGGTTCAGGGACGGTACTTCTCGTTCATCAAGTGCTTAAATGCTGACCACGGTAGTGCGTACGCATCGCCTTGTCCCACTTGCTCTAGATAGGTATTCCACCATGTTAACGCAGAGCCTGTGAAGGTATGCGTAGCGTACTTCACTTTGTCCTCTTCAGTACACTTACTTATGGCAAACACCGATTCGACCTTCTCGGTCCACCGTTTCAATCCGATCGGTCCTTCGGTTCCATCAAATTCCAAAGGTTTGCAGGCAGTGAATTCTTTGTAGGTGCATCCTACACGATTTCCTGTACTGCTAGATCCAAGGTTATTGTTGGTATGTAGCGCAGCCTGTACTGCGGCTATGTTTGAAGCTAGAAAAGTACGGAATTCCTCTTCATTCATATTCACGGTGTGTCGAGTAGTCGGTGCCATTTCCTTCAAAATAGTCAAATGGAACAAGTTAATCATACAGAATATTAAGAGTAGTTAATAGTATTTCGTAGCATAATATGAACTCATTTATAAAAGCTTTTTCTTCATATTAGCATTTTATAAGTTTAAATTCGGGTAGTACCTACCCGTTAAGTTCATACTTAGAAGCTAATATACAATTCAACTACTACAATTCTATATGAAAAACTGATTATAATAATATTTCGCGTTCAAACTTTTGCACAATATTTTACAAACTTACAATACCGCTTATTTTACATATAGCATGAAATATAGCACACAATAAATTTGATACAAGATGGTTGTGAAGATAATTCTAGCTAGTACACAAGTCATTCAGCAAAGGCAATAAAGACACGTAATTCATACGTCCAAAAACAAGTCATGCATTCTGGTTTTACTAGGATTACTTCCGATCCTTGGTCTTGTGGAACATAACCGTTATGGCCGTTGATAAGACAGCGTATTGTAACGTCGTCAAAGGGGCGAGGGTTACGTAATGTCCAACAGTCCCGTAACAATCTAAAAACCTCATTTCTTACCCCAATTACCGACTCCGTCACTTGTGGGAACGTTTTGTTTAATAGTTGTAGCCCGATGTTCTTGTTCTCACTTTGGTGAGAAGCGAACATTACTAATCCGTAAGCATAACATGCTTCTTTATGTTGCATGTTAGCCGCTTTTTCTAAATCACGAAGTCCAATATTCGGATATATTGAGTCAAAATAATTTCTTAACCCATTGCGTAAAATAGCATTTGGGTTCCCCGCAATATATGCGTCAAAGTAAACACATCGTAACTTATGGATTTCCCAATGTGATATCCCCCATCTTTCGAACGAAATCCTTTTATAAACCAAGGCATTCTTGGAACGTTCTTCGAATGTCTTACAAACTGATCTCGCCTTAAATAGTTGTGCCGAAGAATTCTGACCGACTCTAGACAAGATTTCATCAATCATGTCTCCGGGTAGGTCTCTTAAAATATTGGGTTGTCTATCCATTTTGTGTTTTTATAATGTAAAATAGACAAGAGTTAGATTCATAAAAAAAATACTTATTAATACAAGCAATTTTTACATATATCATAAAGCATAAGCACACTATATTACATATATTACACCACACGAATACAACTATCTTATTCCGACTCGCTTGTTTCTTCTTCTTCGGTTTTGGTTCGTTTTGCCAAGTTTCTAGGGATATATGATGTTCCCCTAATACGAGCCGTCGTAATCCACATTGGTTTAGAAAAACCTGGTGGTTTAGAGGTTCCCTGGTCATTGTTACAACTTAAGGACTTCGGGGGTTGACGATACATATAAAGTTCATCGGGGTTGGAATTAGATTTCTCTATTTTTTTTGCCCTTTCCCTTATTATTTTCTTTTGCCTTTTTAAATTCAGTTGGGGTAATTTCTATAACATCATCGGAATTCTTTTCGGAATCCGATTCATCGGAGAATTGGTAATCCTCCCAATATTTTGCTTCCTTGGCGGAAACACCATTGACCATAATTAACCTTGGTCGGTTGGTTGAGGATTTTCTTTTACTTAACCGTTTTATTATTTCCCCCACCGGTTCTATTTCTTCATCCGGTTCCGATTCTTCTTCCGGTTCCGACTCTTCTTCCGGTTCCTCTTCGGGAACTTGTGAATCAGTCCACGAATCATTCCAATTTACATTAGACTCTTCATTATTATTAGGTGAGTCAATGGGACTTGTTCTAGATGTAGACATCTATCACATAATATCAAACGCGTTAAGAGATTAATATATCACATAATATTCACATGTTAAAAATATATAGTTTCCAACAAAATTTGTTAAGCAATCATTTTTCAAGTAAACACGGTCGAAGTCCAGACTCACTAATGCATCCTAACAAACTCGATAAGACACACTAATGCAAAATTCTGGTTCTCTAAGACCAACGCTCTGATACCAACTGAAATGTCCCGTTCTTATTGATTAAAAACGTTCCATATTAATTGATTTCGTTGCGAGGTTTTGACCTCTATATGAGACGTTTTTCAAAGACTGCATTCATTTTAAAACAAACCATAACCTTTATTTCATCAATAAAGGTTTAAAAGTTTTACGTAGATTATCAAATAATGATAATCTAAAATATCCTGTTTACACACGACCATTACATAATGGTTTACAATACAAATATGTTACAACAAAATAAGTTTCTTGAATGCAGTTTTTACACAATATCATACAAGCATGGACTCCAAATCTCGTCCTTATTTAAGTATGCGACAGCGGAAGCTCTTAATAATCACCTGAGAATAAACGTGCTTAAAACGTCAACAAAAATGTTGGTGAGTTATAGGTTTAACCTATATATATCAAATCATAATAATAGACCACAAGATTTCATATTTCAATACACATCCCATACATAGAGATAAAAATCATTCATATGGTGAACACCTGGTAACCGACATTAACAAGATGCATATATAAGAATATCCCCATCATTCCGGGACACCCTTCGGATATGATATAAATTTCGAAGTACTAAAGCATCCGGTACTTTGGATGGGGCTTGTTGGGCCCGATAGATCTATCTTTAGGATTCGCGTCAATTAGGGTGTCTGTTCCCTAATTCTTAGATTACCAGACTTAATAAAAAGGGGCATATTCGATTTCGATAATTCAACCATAGAATGTAGTTTCACGTACTTGTGTCTATTTTGTAAATCATTTATAAAACCTGCATGTATTCTCATCCCAAAAATATTAGATTTTAAAAGTGGGACTATAACTCACTTTCACAGATTTTTACTTCGTCGGGAAGTAAGACTTGGCCACTGGTTGATTCACGAACCTATAACAATATATACATATATATCAAAGTATGTTCAAAATATATTTACAACACTTTTAATATATTTTGATGTTTTAAGTTTATTAAGTCAGCTGTCCTCGTTAGTAACCTACAACTAGTTGTCCACAGTTAGATGTACAGAAATAAATCGATAAATATTATCTTGAATCAATCCACGACCCAGTGTATACGTATCTCAGTATTGATCACAACTCAAACTATATATATTTTGGAATCAACCTCAACCCTGTATAGCTAACTCCAACATTCACATATAGAGTGTCTATGGTTGTTCCGAAATATATATAGATGTGTCGACATGATAGGTCGAAACATTGTATACGTGTCTATGGTATCTCAAGATTACATAATATACAATACAAGTTGATTAAGTTATGGTTGGAATAGATTTATTACCAATTTTCACGTAGCTAAAATGAGAAAACTTATCCAATCTTGTTTTACCCATAACTTCTTCATTTTAAATCCGTTTTGAGTGAATCAAATTGCTATGGTTTCATATTGAACTCTATTTTATGAATCTAAACAGAAAAGTATAGGTTTATAGTCGGAAAAATAAGTTACAAGTCATTTTTGTAAAGGTAGTCATTTCAGTCGAAAGAACGACGTCTAGATGACCATTTTAGAAAACATACTTCCACTTTGAGTTTAACCATAATTTTTGGATATAGTTTCATGTTCATAATAAAAATCATTTTCTCAGAATAACAACTTTTAAATCAAAGTTTATCATAGTTTTTAATTAACTAACCCAAAACAGCCCGCGGTGTTACTACGACGGCGTAAATCCGGTTTTACGGTGTTTTTCGTGTTTCCAGGTTTTAAATCATTAAGTTAGCATATCATATAGATATAGAACATGTGTTTAGTTGATTTTAAAAGTCAAGTTAGAAGGATTAACTTTTGTTTGCGAACAAGTTTAGAATTAACTAAACTATGTTCTAGTGATTACAAGTTTAAACCTTCGAATAAGATAGCTTTATATGTATGAATCGAATGATGTTATGAACATCATTACTACCTTAAGTTCCTTGGATAAACCTACTGGAAAAGATAAAAATGGATCTAGCTTCAATGGATCCTTGGATGGCTCAAAGTTCTTGAAGCAAAATCATGACACGAAAACAAGTTCAAGTAAGATCATCACTTGAAATAAGATTGTTATAGTTATAGAAATTGAACCAAAGTTTGAATATGATTATTACCTTGTATTAGAATGATAACCTACTGTAAGAAACAAAGATTTCTTGAGGTTGGATGATCACCTTACAAGATTGGAAGTGAGCTAGCAAACTTGAAAGTATTCTTGATTTTATGAAACTAGAACTTTTGGAATTTATGAAGAATACTTAGAACTTGAAGATAGAACTTGAGAGAGATCAATTAGATGAAGAAAATTGAAGAATGAAAGTGTTTGTAGGTGTTTTTGGTCGTTGGTGTATGGATTAGATATAAAGGATATGTAATTTTGTTTTCATGTAAATAAGTCATGAATGATTACTCATATTTTTGTAATTTTATGAGATATTTCATGCTAGTTGCCAAATGATGGTTCCCACATGTGTTAGGTGACTCACATGGGCTGCTAAGAGCTGATCATTGGAGTGTATATACCAATAGTACATACATCTAAAAGCTGTGTATTGTACGAGTACGAATACGGATGCATACGAGTAGAATTGTTGATGAAACTGAACGAGGATGTAATTGTAAGCATTTTTGTTAAGTAGAAGTATTTTGATAAGTGTCTTGAAGTCTTTCAAAAGTGTATGAATACATATTAAAACACTACATGTATATACATTTTAACTGAGTCATTAAGTCATCGTTAGTCGTTACATGTAAATGTTGTTTTGAAACCTTTAGGTTAACGATCTTGTTAAATGTTGTTAACCCAATGTTTATAATATCAAAAGAGATTTTAAATTATTATATTATCATGATATTATGATGTACGAATATCTCTGAATATGATATATATACATTAAATGTCATTACAACGATAATCGTTACATATATGTCTAGTTTCAAAATCATTAAGTTAGTAGTCTTGTTTTACATATGTAGTTCATTGTTAATATACTTAATGATATGTTTACTTATCATAATATCATGTTAACTATATATATAACCATATATATGTCATCATATAGTTTTTACAAGTTTTAACGTTCGTGAATCACCGGTCAACTTGGGTGGTCAATTATCTATATGAAACATATTTCAATTAATCAAGTCTTAACAAGTTTGATTGCTTAACATGTTGGAAACATTTAATCATGTAAATATCAATCTCAATTAATATATATAAACATGGAAAAGTTCGGGTCACTACACTAAAAGTGTGTGTATTACATTGTGAAATAAATAAAAGCGTGTGTACTCCAAAGGGTTGTGTATACTCAAAACGCGTGAGTTTGATTCGTGTGTGAAATAAAAAGTGTGAATGTGTATATATTGTGACCCGAGTGTGTGTTCCATATAGCGTGAGTTATTGTGTTCCAAAATAATTTGTGTATCTTGTGTACTATATCGAGTGAGTGTGATTCCCATTTTTGTGTTCTCAATTAAATAAGTGTGTTTACTGTAGCAAATTTCGATTTCTTGTAAGTCTTGCTTGAGGACAAGCAAGGTTTAAGTGTAGGGATTTTGATAACGCCAAAATCATACATGTTTATTGCCGTTATTTCGATCCAAAGTTGTTCCATTTGTATGTAATTGTTGTACGTATGTGTTGTAATTCGTGTATATTTGTAAAAGTCCATTGTGAATGAATAAATGAAGTCCAACAGCGAAAACATAGATAAAACGAAGATTAAACGCGTAAAACAGCCTGAAACCACTGAAACAGGTCCAAATGCGGCGCATCTCTCTTAGATGCGGCGCATCTCTGCACCAAATAACTCCCGACAGTGTCAGATGCGGAGCATAAAGACTTCTGGACCAAAACAGCCTCAGATGCGGCGCATCTGGTCCCCTACCGACAGTCCTGAGTGCAGAATCGAGCTGGAATCTACTGAACGTAAAGAGATGCGGCGCATCCCAAAGAGATGCTGCGCATCTGGTCAATTTCTGGCCATTTTACCTAACTTTTGAGCCTATTTAATGGAGCCTTTGGTTACATACTTCATGCACCTTCACTACTACATTTTTCCTCAGTTCTAATACGATTTTCAAGGTTCAAGGAAGGCTACAAGTCAATCTCCACTCTTTCAACATCAAGATTAAGCTAGGATCATTCATCACTATTGGTATTATTGTTCTATATCTTTTAAACATGAATTCAACTTGTATTTACTGTTTCATTAGTTCTACTATGATTATGTTTGGCTAAAAGCCTTGTGTGTTTGCTTCAATGTAAGATTTATGGCTTGGGATTGTTCTATACTTTGATGTTATGCTAGTTATATATATGTTTGATTGATTAAATCATCTAGTCCAACTACAAGAACCATTGTTATGCTTGCTTAGTTCATTACTTCAATTATATAGATTGCAAACCTATTAATGTGAGTTAACTAGGAAAGCAATCTATACTTCAATACACTTAGTAATCTAGATGATTAGATGCATAAACTTAAGTGATTTTGTTATGTGTTTAATTCGGTAATTGAATAAGTTCCAAGGCAACATAGTTATGAAATTACCTCAAGTGATTGTTGTAATTTAGGTTTCATGTGAGTTTAGCCGGGTTGGATCTAGTTAGTTAATCAATCTAAATCATCATGTTCTTTCAAAAGATCCATTGTTGTAATCGTCCTTGTATCCTAGTTCAATTATGTAAGTTATGACTTGGTTTATGTGAGTTTATCAAAGACCATAGCTTATACTTCAACACCTAGTGATCTAGCCACCTATATGTGAGTATAGGATGTTAATTGAACGATATTTAGGATATACAATCATGTAGTTTACTTAGAGTGATCTCAGTAAACTAGGTTTTATGTGAATTCAACCGCGAAAGAATCTTGTTGATTAAACATAGCTCTTAAGTTTATAGAAATTGTGAAATTGATATAAACTGCTCTATTGTAACTATCACATAACGCTTTTAATTATAAAAGAACAATCCCTGTCATTTATCAAGCATAGAAGTAAACACCGCATTCTCATTCTTGTTATTCATTATATTTATTCACTGTTTCGTTAAACGAAAATACAACTTCAAACACAAACTCCCCCCCTTTAGAATAATTAATCGTTGTAAAATCCTTAAAACAAACTTCTCCCTGTAGATCGAACCGGTCAATTTACTTGCTAGTTACTACATGATCGGGTTTTAGTTGCCTGTATTATGTGTTAATTATTAAGCATATTGTCTACATTTTAAAGGTTACGTCTTAACACATCAACTTTTTGGCGCCGCTACCGGGGAACGGTTTTGTTAAAAGATTTTAATAAACTTTGAATTATTCGATCCTTTTGTAGGAATTCAATTCCTAGAAAAGTTAGTTTCTATTGTAAGCTTGTGTTTTTGCAATTGGTTTGTTTGTGGTGTTGTGATTGCAGGATAGGTATTAGTGCATGAATCTATGTTCTTCCAACTCTAATTTAATTCCTTCATATCCTGAACCTGAAAGAGAACTTCACGAATGCTTAAGAGCTTAAGAAGTAGAATCTCTTGCTCAGGATTTAGAATCACTTTCATTAGATTCTAACTCTGAACCAATTGTTCAACCAATCATCGAGCCAGTTATTAAAGAAGAGGAAGAGATGACTGCTATAAATCAAACGACGGATGCATTTATGAAGGCAACAAGAACAGGTCAAGGCCACGCAATTATTCAACCCACGATGACTGATGGTTTTGAAATAAAGGGTCAGTTTCTCCACATGGTAACTAATACATGCCAATTCGGTGGAGCCCCAAATGAGGATGCTAACGAGCATCTTCGTAAGTTTGTAAGCATTTGCAAGCTTTTCAAAATCAAAGATGTCACCGATGAGGTAGCATGTTTAAAAATCTTTCCATGGTCATTAAAGGATGAGGCAAGAGATTGGCTAGACTCATTACCGGAAGGTTATATTGAAGATTGGAATGATATGATGGACAAGTTTTTGTCAGAATTCTTCCCTGCTTCAAAAGCAGCAAAATTGCAAAGTGATATAAATCACTTCAAGCAAAAGTCTAACGAGACTCTTTATGAAGCTTGGACCCGATTCAATAAAATGCTTAGGGTATGTCCTCAACATGGGTTGAATACATTCCAAAAGGTCCAAATTTTCTATAAAGGAGTCAATGTGGCTACCCGAAAGGATATAGATGTTGCAGCAGGAGGATCAATCATGAAAAAAATGCCAGAAGAAGCTCACACAATAATTGCCGATATAGTAGCCCATTCTCATAATTGGCATCAAGAGATGGAGTTCTCCAGATCATCAACGGTTGCTAATGTCGAAAGCAACGATGAAATTGCTGCATTAAAAGTTCAATTGGCAAATCAAGCAAGGCAAATTGAGAAGGTAACCAAAGAAATGCACGCTATCAGGGTAGGGTGTGAATTGTGCCAAGGTCCCCATCTCACTCGAGATTGCGACCAAACGACAATGGAAGAGCAAGCAAATTTCTTAGGTTACTTGCGTAAAGGTGAAATGAATTTTGACGACTTTCCGGTGGTTGAAGCAATGAACCGGAAATATCCTCCTGTCAACAGTTATCAAATAGGAGGACCTTCAAGTTCAAACAACAATTACCACGGAGGAAATTCAGGTTACCAAAATAACCGAAATTTCCAAAATCAAAATCAAAGAAATGCACCACCAGGTTACAATCATCTAAACAATCGTAATCAACCTCCACGAAATTACCAAAATAATTTCCAACACAATCAACCACAACCACAAGCACTTATACAACCACAACGCGAGAAGAAATCCGGTTTAGAAGATCTTTTGAGAGATTTTATGATTAAGCACGAGCAAAATGCGGAACTTCAAACTTAGCAAATTCGAAATCAACAAGCTACGATTCAGAATTTAGAAAGGGATGTTGGAAGGATCTCACAGTTGCTAGCAGAGAGACCACCTGGTGCTCTCCCCTCAAATACTCAAGTGAATCCCAGTAACAATCAAACAAGGAATGAGCATGTAAATGCTATAACTACTAGAAGTGGTTTAACCACTAACCCGGAGACTCTTAAATCCCCGAAAGTTCCTTTGTCTCCTTCTGTTTTGCAGGTACCTGTTGATGTAGATGAGCATGTTGAAAAAGAACAAGAGAAAGATGATCCACAGAGGTCATATCGAAGAAAAGTGAAGAACCACCAGTGAAGGTGTACAAGGCACCTATTCCATACCCAAAAGCATTGAAGAAAGACAGACTCGCGAGCCAATATCAGAAATTTGCGGATATGATCAAGCAAATCAGCATTAACATGCCACTCGCGGAGGTTCTTAATTGTATGCCCCATTATGGTAAGTTTTTGAAAGATCTCATATCCTCGAAGGGTAAATACCACGAAGTTTCTGCCACATTCCTCCATAAGGAGTGTTCGGCCATCTTGAAAAAGCAAAATGTACCTCAAAAATTGGGAGATCCGGGTAGTTTTATCATCCCATGTATGATGGGTGATTCGGTAGTGTACGATTGATAATGCTAAAAACGAACATATATTTCATAGCATTATTCCTCAAGAAAGACAAGCTTGTAGTTGCAATTGTTCTATTTACAAGTGATATTCGTTTAAATAATAAAAGGTGAAGACAAAATACAGATTCGACGAATTGAAGACGCAAACAACCAAAAAGCTCAAAAGTACAAAATACAATCAAAGAGGTTTCAATTATTGATAAGAAACGTCTCGAAATTACAAGAGTACAAGATTCGAAACGCAAAATACAAGATATTAATTTGTACGCAAGGACGTTCGAAAATCTGGAACCGGGACCAGAGTCAACTCTCAACGCTCGACGCAACGGACTAAAAATTACAAGTCAACTATGCACATGAATATAATATAATATATAATTAATTCTTAAAATTTATATATATATATTATAATATATTTAAAAATCGTCGGCAAGAAAGGTTCTAAATTACTGTGAGCTGGAAAAACGAACTCCGCGAGTTGCGGAGTTTGCAGTGCAAAAATTACGCGAGTCGCGGAGCTTCCCTGGACTCAAATCCCTATAAAAGGCAACGCAGTTTGATCATTTTTAATATCATATAATCTATCTCTCTCTCAATATATACGTAATTATATATATAATTTATATTTTAATTTTAATTTTAATTTTAAATCCTAATAATAAGGGTATGTTAGCGAATGTTGTAAGGGTGTAAGTCAAAATTCTGTCCGTGTAACGCTACGCTATTTTTAATCATTGTAAGTTATGTTTATATTATTTTCATTAATGTCTCGTAGCTAAGTTATTATTATGCTTATTTAAATCGAAGTAATCATGATGTTGGGCTAATTACTAAAATTGGGTAATTGGGCTTTGTACCATAATTGGGGTTTGGATAAAAGAACGACACTTGTGGAAATTAGACTATGGGCTATTAATGGGTTTTATATTAACTAAACAATACCTTGTTAATTTAATATACAAAATTATAATTTGACGTATTTATATATAACCACATACGCTTGACTGGGTACGGTGGGCGGAATATCTATAAATACCAATAATTATTCATTTTTTCGGACACGGAACTGGATTAATAGTTAATAGACTTGTTGAAATAGGGGTGAATTACATTCAAGGGTAATTGGTGTAATTGTTAACAAAATAGTAAAACCTTGGTTTACACGCAGTCGATAACCGGTGTATTCATTAAACAAAGTATTAAAACCTTGTTACAATTCGAATCCCCAATTAGTTGGAATATTTGACTTCGGGAATAAGAATAATTTGACGAAGGCTTTCGCTCTTTATATTTATGACTGATGGATTATTATGGACAAATCCGTATGGACATATTAAATAATCCAGGATAAAGAACAATTAACCTATGGCCATAAAAATAAAATCAACACGTCAAACATCATGATTACGGAAGTTTAAATAAGCATAATTCTTTTATTTCATATTTAATTTCCTTTATTTTATATTTAATTGCACTTCTAATTATCGCACTTTTATTTATTGTTATTGTATTTAATTGCACTTTTAATTATCGTACTTTTTAATTATCGCAATTTTATTTTATCGCACTTTTATTTATCGCAATTTCTTTATCGTTATTTACTTTACGCTTTAAATTAAGTCTTGTATTTATTTTTAATATTTTACATTAGGTTTTAACTGCGACTAAAGTTTTAAAATCGACAAACCGGTCATTAAACGGTAAAAACCCCCTTTTACAATAATAATATTACTTATTTATATATTTGTATTTTTATAATTTAAAACTAATATAGCGTTAAGCTTTGATTAAAAGATTCCCTGTGGAACGAACCGGACTTACTAAAAACTACACTACTGTACGATTAGGTACACTGCCTATAAGTGTTGTAGCAAGATTTAAGTATATCCATTCTATAAATAAATAAATATCTTGTGTAAAAATTGTATCATATTTAATAGTATTTCGTTGTAAAAATAAAGCTATTTTATATACACCTCGCAGAACATCAAGTTTTTGGCGCCGCTGCCAGGGAACTTAAAATCTAGCTTAAAAGCCGGAAGCGCAACGCTATATATAAAAAAAAAGATTTTTATTTTTAGTTTACTTTTATAAAAATACGCTTTTTGTAAAAATACGTTTAAAATATTCGAAAACATAAAAAGAAAACAAAAATATAAATATTTTTAAGAATTTGTTAAATATTTAAGTTTTATAAAGTTTCTTTATTTTTATTTTATAAAAATATAAGTTTTATTTAAATATTTTGTTTTTATTTAAAACAAAAAAAAAAAACTGAAAAAAAAATAAATCTATATAAATCTATTTTTTTTAGATTGTTATTTAGATAATTATAAAGTATTCTATTTTTATTTTAGTTTTTAAATATAAGTTTTTATTTAAATTATATAAATATTTTATATAAATATTAAAACAGAAAAATAAAAAATAAATATATATAAAAAATAAAACCGAAACCTGTCAAAAGAACCCACCAAAACTGAAATTCCAAACCTCGTGACTTGAGGCGTTTGTAGCCACGAGGCACCGTGACTCGCGGAGCCGTCTGACATGGGTGACCAGAAACCCTAAAAAGCATTTATTACGGAGTAATTATTATTTATTTATTATTATTAACCCTAATTACTTAATTTTTATTATAATTAGTTTTAAAATTTTAAAATAAATTGTATTTTAAATTTTAATTAGTTTAATTAGTTTATAAAATTAATAGTTTTATAAAATAAATAATATAAAAATAATATTTTTATAAAAATTATAATTTTTGCAACTTTTAGTATATTTTTATAATTTGTTCCTTTTTATTCATTTTAGCGTAACTTTTGTACTTTTCGCTCGTATTTAGTTTTAAGCTTAGTTTTTGCCATAGTTATTTTTACTTCTAGATTTTTAGGCTTTGCCGTAAAATCTCTTAAGTGCTTTTTCATTAGACTAAGATTAAAGTGCTTTAGAATTTTGCGACGCCTTTTTAAGTTTTAGTTCCTTTTTAAGATATTACCATTTGGGATATAGTTTTACTTGTAAGCTTTAATATTTTTAGAAGCAACTTTTAATTTTTAGTTTTCAGTGCCTTTTTAAGTTTCAACACGCTACTTTCTTATTTTTATTTTTCGACGCCTTTTACCTATGTATCAATTATCACTCCAATTAGTAATCTTAATTTGGGATTATAATTTTAAGTTAGTGATAGTAATAAGGTTGGGTTAGTCGAGTGTTTTTAAGTTCTATAAGTCACTTTTTTTTTTATTTCTTGTTTTTCGACGCCTTTTATTTTTCGATCTTTTCTTTTTCGACATTTTTCGACGCGCTCTTTTTCTTTCTTATTTCTCGTTATTCTAGTTTTAGGACATAGATTTTTATTCTACTTCTTATCTAAATTTCTTAAAATTACGAAAATTTATTTTAAGTGGTTAAATTTGTGACAATCCGGAAATTTCCAACCAAATTTAAACTTTAATCTTTATATGTTTCCTACACGATAAGCAATATTTGTTAAGTTAAATTTCAAGAATTTTAAACTATGTTCATACATTCATTCAACCTCGACCAAGATCCAACGATTCAAGAACCATTAAACGAATATGATTATATATGTATATGTGTATATATATTATAACTTGAAACGTAAACAAAATATTAGATTAAATACTTTATATGATTGTATCTGTTTCAAAATGATTATCAATGGAATTAGAAGATAAGATCAAATGATTGAATTATCAGATATATTGAATTATGATTACAAGTCTCTGTTGAAAGGCCCACGTTGATTTGAGAAATCTTTGCATTTTAACAATATTCGGAAAATGGTAAAGTGATTTATAAATATGAACAAATTGTCAATCATTGAGAACTAGACAAAGGATAGTGGAAGATTGAATCTCATAAAGACTCGATTGATCTATTTAGTTTCAAACGTACAAAAACGTTTTTAGTTTAAAAAGAACTTTATTATTAAAACGTATATAACTTTTATAAATATCTAGAACCACTTTTGACAACTCATTACTTAACTAGTATGATAAAGATAACGATATTTATATTTTATTTTATTAAATATATATAACGATTTAAATTAATATTATATATATTTATACGCGTATTATACGTACATAGTTTTATACTTTTACTATACTTAAACTTTACCTTTACTTTATTTTTACTTTACTTTAACTTTAATAATTCATACTTTAATAATTCATACTTTAATAATTCACTTTAATAATTCATACTTTAATAATTCACTTTAATAATTCATACTTTAATAATTCACTTTAATAATTCAAAAATCTATTATAAATAGAATTCAATAGGTTTCATTATTTCATAGAAACTTGAAAATAGTTTTCTCTAAACTCTCTCAATCGATTTACATATATATATTTACTCCGTATTATCTCAATATATTATTAGTATACATAAAATATTACGACGGAGTGCTGTCCGAGTGATTTCGAAGTTGTTTTTTCGAGTGGGATAAGATTAAGGAAATTATGGGTTATAGCTATGGAGGTGATTGAGTATGGTTCATGGGTATGCTCGTGAGGTCAATATAGTGTTTATCATCTCCGTTGCGTTTACGTACCTTTCCTGCAATATTGAATCTCAATATTGATATGTTCGTGAATCCGAGGCCAACCTTGCACTTGTTCAATGACGTTATATGTATTTTTACTACGAAATACAGTATGGTGAGTTTCATTTGCCTTTTTACCCTTTATATTTTTGGGACTGAGAATACATGCGCTTTTATAAATGTTTGACGAAATAGACACAAGTAATTGAAACTACATTCTATGGTTGAATTATCGAAATCGAATATGCCCCTTTTTATTAAAGTCTGGTAATCTAAGAATTAGGGAACAGACACCCTAATTGACGCGAATCCTAAAGATAGATCTATCGGGCCTAACAAACCCCATCCAAAGTACCGGATGCTTTAGTACTTCGAAATTTATATCATGTCCGAAGGAGGATCCCGGAATGATAGGGGATATTCTTATATGCATATTGTTAATGTCGGTTACCAGGTGTTCACCATATGAATGATTATTTTTGTCTCTATGCATGGGACGTATATTTATGAGAACTGGAAATGAAATTCTTGTGGTCTATTAAAATGATGGAAATAAATGATTATGATAAACTAATGAACTCACCAACCTTTTGGTTGACACTTTAAAGCATGTTTATTCTCAGGTGTTAAAGAAATCTTCCGCTGTGCATTTGCTCATTTTAAAGATATTACTTGGAGTCTTTCATAGCATATTTCGAAGAACGTTGCATTCGAGTCATTGAGTTCATCAAAGATTATTATTAAATCAATTTATAGTTGGATAGTGGATATTATGAAATGGTATGCATGCCTGTCAATTTTCGATGTAAAGAAAGATTGTCTTTTAAAAACGAATGCAATGTTTGTAAAATGTATCATATAGAGGTCAAATACCTCGCAATGTAATCAACTATTGTGAATCGTTTATAATGTATATGAACGGGTCCTTTCAAAATTGATAGACATTAAAATTTTCTGGTTCGTAGTAATAGTTGGATTTGTACGTGGACCGGGTTATTGGAGCCAAACAGTCCTCAATTATATTGAGACCAAACGAATCCTGCCCCTCTGCTGCATCTTTTGGCTATTCGAAACGTGGGCACAATCAGAAAAGTCTATTAATTGGATAACTTATATAATTTTTCTTTCCTTTTAAAAAACTAATAGGATATTCAGTGAATGCACCGAGCAAGACGTTCACCACCTTTTGTACGTTCACCACCTGTAACTCGATCAAGACATCTAGCTAATATTGTTGCCGTTGATTTTTCTTTAGAATCATCATCCAGTCGACCAAGTACTCCAGTTCAAATTTCTGATAATCCATTTTTTGAACCCGACCTCACAATTGAGAATCCGGAGAATATTCAGGGACGATTCATAGATCCCGAACCATTAATTTTTCCTCCGGAACCACCAATCATTCAAACAGAGATTGTTGAGGAACGAACCATTAAATCAGAATCCTCTAGTGATTCCGATTCAACAAATTCAATTATGGAGAATCTGGAACTTTTAAGTATGGAAGACCGAATGAGAGCTAAACGCACTGGACAAGGTCACGCAATTACTCATCCTGACATTAATGCGCCAGATTATGAAATCAAAGGACAAATTCTACACATGGTGACTAATCAATGCCAATTTAGTGGTGCGCCGAAGGAAGATCCAAACGAACATCTTCGTACCTTTAATAGGATCTGCACACTATTTAAAATCCGAGAAGTGGAGGATGAACAGATATATCTCATGTTATTTCCCTGGACTTTAAAGGGAGAAGCCAAAGATTGGTTGGAATCGTTACCTGAAGGGGCGATTGATACATGGGATGTTTTAGTTGAAAAATTTCTTAAACAATTCTTTCCGGCATCTAAAGCCGTAAGACTTCAAGGAGAAATTGTTACGTTCACACAAAAACTAAATGAAACTCTATATGAGGCATGGACAAGATTTGGAAAGTTATTAAGAGGATGTCCGTAACATGGTTTAGACACTTGTCAAATAGTACAAATATTCTACCAAGGATGCGACATCACTACAAGGAAAGACATCGATATAGCAGCTGGTGGTTCCATTATGAAGAAAACAGAAACTGATGCTTACAAAATTATTGATAACACTGCTTCCCACTCACATGAGTGGCACCAAGAAAAAGATATCGTTAGATCATCTAAAGCAGCTAGAGCCAATTCTAGCCATGACTTAGATTCCATTTCCGCAAAGATAGATGCTGTCGAGAGACGAATGGAAAAGATGACTAAAGATATACACTCAAATATTTCTGGAAAAGAGACGAATGGAATAGAGACGAATGGAATAGATGCTGTCATCATCATCTTATCTTAAATATTATAAGGTATCTTCATATCTTCCGTTATACATATTCTCCATATTTCTGGAGATATTTTCACAACTATTCTTATCTGCGATCATGTATCTCTTCGTAATATCTGCGATACAACATAAAAGAAACTGTATTAGTTTCTAAATTTTGAAATCTCTAAGTTTAAAATATGAATGTTTTGAAGTAGTGTTGGGAACTGATGTATGAATTAGTATAATATAATGAAACTTGATCATCTTCATTATATTACAGTAAGTCATGTTAAGTTTCTAATGGAATGTGATGATTCACAGTACCGTCATCATGTGCCATGTGAAATGTCCCGTTCTTATTGATTAAAAACGTTCCATATTAATTGATTTCGTTGCGAGGTTTTGACCTCTATATGAGACGTTTTTCAAAGACTGCATTCATTTTTAAACAAACCATAACCTTTATTTCATCAATAAAGGTTTAAAAAGCTTTACGTAGATTATCAAATAATGATAATCTAAAATATCCTGTTTACACACGACCATTACATAATGGTTTACAATACAAATATGTTACAACAAAATAAGTTTCTTGAATGCAGTTTTTACACAATATCATACAAGCATGGACTCCAAATCTTGTCCTTATTTAAGTATGCGACAGCGGAAGCTCTTAATAATCACCTGAGAATAAACATGCTTAAAACGTCAACAAAAATGTTGGTGAGTTATAGGTTTAACCTATATATATCAAATCGTAACAATAGACCACAAGATTTCATATTTCAATACACATCCCATACATAGAGATAAAAATCATTCATATGGTGAACACCTGGTAACCGACAATAACAAGATGCATATATAAGAATATCCCCATCATTCCGGGACACCCTTCGGATATGATATAAATTTCGAAGTACTAAAGCATCCGGTACTTTGGATGGGGTTTGTTAGGCCCAATAGATCTATCTTTAGGATTCGCGTCAATTAGGGTGTCTGTTCCCTAATTCTTAGATTACCAGACTTAATAAAAAGGGGCATATTCGATTTCGATAATTCAACCATAGAATGTAGTTTCACGTACTTGTGTCTATTTTGTAAATCATTTATAAAACCTGCATGTATTCTCATCCCAAAAATATTAGATTTTAAAAGTGGGACTATAACTCACTTTCACAGATTTTTACTTCGTCGGGAAGTAAGACTTGGCCACTGGTTGATTCACGAACCTATAACAATATATACATATATATCAAAGTATGTTCAAAATATATTTTCAACACTTTTAATATATTTTGATGTTTTAAGTTTATTAAGTCAGCTGTCCTCGTTAGTAACCTACAACTAGTTGTCCACAGTTAGATGTACAGAAATAAATCGATAAATATTATCTTGAATCAATCCACGACCCAGTGTATACGTATCTCAGTATTGATCACAACTCAAACTATATATATTTTGGAATCAACCTCAACCCTGTATAGCTAACTCCAACATTCACATATAGAGTGTCTATGGTTGTTCCGAAATATATATAGATGTGTCGACATGATAGGTTGAAACATTGTATACGTGTCTATGGTATCTCAAGATTACATAATATATAATACAAGTTGATTAAGTTATGGTTGGAATAGATTTGTTACCAATTTTCACGTAGCTAAAATGAGAAAAATTATCCAATCTTGTTTTACCCATAACTTCTTCATTTTAAATCCGTTTTGAGTGAATCAAATTGCTATGGTTTCATATTGAACTCTATTTTATGAATCTAAACAAAAAAAGTATAGGTTTCTAGTCGGAAAAATAAGTTACAAGTCGTTTTTGTAAAGGTAGTCATTTCAGTCGAAAGAACGACGTCTAGATGACCATTTTAGAAAACATACTTCCACTTTGAGTTTAACCATAATTTTTGGATATAGTTTCATGTTCATAATAAAAATCATTTTCTCAGAATAACAACTTTTAAATCAAAGTTTATCATAGTTTTTAATTAACTAACCCAAAACAGCCCGCGGTGTTACTACGACGGCGTAAATCCGGTTTTACGGTGTTTTTCGTGTTTCCAGGTTTTAAATCATTAAGTTAGCATATCATATAGATATAGAACATGTGTTTAGTTGATTTTAAAAGTCAAGTTAGAAGGATTAACTTTTGTTTGCGAACAAGTTTAGAATTAACTAAACTATGTTCTAGTGATTACAAGTTTAAACCTTCGAATAAGATAGCTTTATATGTATGAATCGAATGATGTTATGAACATCATTACTACCTTAAGTTTCTTGGATGAACCTACTGGAAAATAGAAAAATGGATCTAGCTTCAATGGATCCTTGGATGGCTCAAAGTTCTTGAAGCAAAATCATGACACGAAAACAAGTTCAAGTAAGATCATCACTTGAAATAAGATTGTTATAGTTATAGAAATTGAACCAAAGTTTGAATATGATTATTACCTTGTATTAGAATGATAACCTACTGTAAGAAACAAAGATTTCTTGAGGTTGGATGATCACCTTACAAGATTGGAAGTGAGCTAGCAAACTTGAAAGTATTCTTGATTTTATGAAACTAGAACTTTTGGAATTTATGAAGAACACTTAGAACTTGAAGATAGAACTTGAGAGAGTTCAATTAGATGAAGAAAATTGAAGAATGAAAGTGTTTGTAGGTGTTTTTGGTCGTTGGTGTATGGATTAGATATAAAGGATATGTAATTTTGTTTTCATGTAAATAAGTCATGAATGATTACTCATATTTTTGTAATCTTATGAGATATTTCATGCTAGTTGCCAAATGATGGTTCCCACATGTGTTAGGTGACTCACATGGGCTGCTAAGAGCTGATCATTGGAGTGTATATACCAATAGTACATACATCTAAAAGCTGTGTATTGTACGAGTACGAATACGGGTGCATACGAGTAGAATTGTTGATGAAACTGAACGAGAATGTAATTGTAAGCATTTTTGTTAAGTAGAAGTATTTTGATAAGTGTATTGAAGTCTTTCAAAAGTGTATAAATACATATTAAAACACTACATGTATATACATTTTAACTGAGTCGTTAAGTCATCGTTAGTCGTTACATGTAAGTGTTGTTTTGAAACCTTTAGGTTAACGATCTTGTTAAATGTTGTTAACCCAATGTTTATAATATCAAAAGAGATTTTAAATTATTATATTATCATGATATTATAATGTACGAATATCTCTTAATATGATATATATACATTAAATGTCGTTACAACGATAAACGTTACATATATGTCTCGTTTCAAAATCATTAAGTTAGTAGTCTTGTTTTTACATATGTAGTTCATTGTTAATATAATTAATGATATGTTTACTTATCATAATATCATGTTAACTATATATATAGCCATATATATGTCATCATATAGTTTTTTTTACAAGTTTTAACGTTCGTGAATCACCGGTCAACTTGGGTGGTCAATTGTCTATATGAAACCTATTTCAATTAATCAAGTCTTAATGTCATAACCCGTCCTTAACCATAAGAACGCGTTAGATAACGTATGATTTCATTGCGAGGTATTGACCTCTATATGAGACATTTTTGAAAGAAAACTGCATATATTATACATTACAAACCATAACCATTATTTTTGTTACAAGCTTAAGACAATAAAAAGAAGATTAACGTTTAGCGATAATCTTCGACTTACAAACTTTACAAATGATGACAACAACACGGTTTCTAGCATATTTTACAATACAACATCTCGGATATGCAGTTTTATTTTTGACACAAACATGCGTACGCAAGATCCTGGTTAGATCCAACATGATGCAGCGGAAGCTTTAGAAATCACCTGAGAATAGACATGTTTTAAAAGGTCAACATAAAGTTGGTGAGATATAGGTTTAATGCCGGCAGCAATATATATATAGACCACAAGATTTCGTATATAAACAGTTTAATAAAAATATTCTAAGTGGTTGAGCACTTGGTAACCATACTTAACATTTTCACGTCGCATATTCCCTTTAATATGAAATCTTACTACACCGTACCAAGTGTAGTCACAAAACGAAGTACTGTGCAACCGTTGAATACTGGTCGTCCAGTCCGGTTGGGGTTGTCAGGCCCGATAGATCTACCAACAGGATTCGCGTTTACAATACCGCTGTAAATATTAGTTACCAAGCTACAGGGAAGTATGCCAGTGGTACAACTCAACGTAGAATATATTTTTCAGTTACTTGTGTCCATATCGTAAAACATAAAATACATGTATTCTCATCCCGAAATATTTAGAGTTTAAAAGTGGGACTATATACTCACTCTTGTCTTGATGATATATATATTTTGACTCGGTCTTCCGGTTGATATCACGAACCTATCCATATATAATATATCAATATGTTTTCATTTTTAAACAAACGTTATAAATATATACTTGTTATACTTTTAATACTTTGAATATTTCCTTAGTCCGAAGTTAGCTGTCCGAGGTTAGCAATTCAATTTTAATGGTTCATTTTTTTTAGATGTTTAATATACCCACAATAAATAAAACCCCCAACGAAATAAATAAAACCCCATCGTATATGTATTGGTCGAGATTAATCTTGACCCATGGTACCGGTGTTGTCAAATGACGTGTTGCGTACATAAAGTACCGGTGTTGTCAAATGACGTGTTGCGTACAATCATGGGATCTTATGATTAATCTTCTCGTGTTGTTTACGGGTGATCCTGAACCATATAAAATTGAATTGTAAGTACATATATATAAAATATCATGTTATCTTAGAAGTATGTGATTTTATGTAAATTTTTCCAATGAATCCCGAAGTCATTTAAGTCTTGGATAACCAATTTTGTTTCGGTCATAGTTTCTTCGTTACAAGTCCGTTTTCGTTGATTCAACTTGCCATCTCCTTGGATCGAGTCCCTCTTTAAGACTATGAACTGTAAATACCTTAGTTTGTATTCAAAATCATACGGCATAAGTGAAACATTAGTGAAACATATGAAGTTAAACATTTTTGTTACAACAAAATCATTTAATGACCATTTTTCTAAAAATACTTATACTTTGAAAAATCAAGTTTTACCTTGTTAAATTAGCATATACATAAGTTATATTACAGGTCTTGAAGTATTTTAAAAGTTAAGTTAGAAGGATCTATTTAGTTTGCAAACAAGTTTGAAAACATTCAAACTATGTTCTTGTTGTTAAACTTGTATACCACAAAATATGATAGCTATATATATATGAATCGAATAAGGTTATGAACATAGATTCTACCTCAAGTTCCTTGGATGAAGTTGCTGTAAGAGAGAAGTAAGAAGCTAGAATCAAAAGGGTGTTGGAAGTGGATGAAAGATTGGAAGTAAGTTGGTGTTCTTGGAGGGTTTTCTTGAAATGTTTTTGTATGGTTTTCTTATGGTGTTTTAGTATGGTTTTTGAAGCTAGATCTTTATGGAATTTTGCTGGGTTGTTATGGAGTTTAGAGAGTAAGAAAGAGTGTGTGTTTTAGCTAGGAAATTGAAGTAGTAAATGAAGCAAAATGATCATGTATATATATACACCAAAAACGTGTTCCATGATGTATATGGACAAAAATTCCAAGTTATAATTTTATGTATCTAGTCCTAATTGCTTCCAAATTCAATTACCTAGCCCTCATGGCATGAATAATGGCTGGTTAGGTGGTGATTTTGATGTGTATTTACTATTAGTAAATACGTATAGGAGCTTGGTATGATACGAGTACAAATACTCTAGGTATACGTATAGAAATTTTGTGAAAAATGGAATGAGGATTCAAATATAGCTATCTTTTGTGAATACACTTACATGGTTTTATGTATTTAAATCTTTAAAAGTGATTAAATACATTACTTATACAATATATGTATAAACATTATATGTCTTAAGTATTTATGTCAAATAACGTTACGTATAGTTATCGTTTTGAAAACTTAAGTTAGTAGTTTCAAAATACACATATAACTTGTTGTTATTAATACAAAATGAGATATTAAAACATTTATTAATCATGTTAAATATGTATATATACATTTATATACACAAACGTATAATTATCATATATTGTATAGTTCGTGATATCATCGGTCAAACTAGACGGTCAAACGTTGTGTAAAACTCTTTTCGGAAATACAAGTCTCGACAATTTGGATTGCTTATCATGTTGGCAAGGTTTAATTTATGTAAATATTAATCTTATAAGTATAGTATGATCGAAAAAATGCGGGTCGTTACATTACCTCCCCGTTAAATAAATTTCGTCCCGAAATTTTAAAATTGCACCTATTTTGCGTCATCGAGAAACAAGTGTGGATACTTTTGCTTCATCTGATCCTCTCGTTCCCAAGTAAACTCGGGACCTCTTCTAGCATTCCAACGAACCTTAACAATCGGTATATTACTCTGTTTGAGCTGTTTAACTTCACGGTCCATGATTTCGATTGGTTCTTCGACGAATTGTAGTTTCTCGTCGACATGAATTTCTTCAAGAGGAATGGTGAGGTCTTCCTTTGCAAGACACTTCTTAAGGTTTGAGACGTGAAAGGTATTATGTACTCCGGCGAGTTGTTGCGGTAACTCGAGTCGATAAGCTACCGGTCCAATGCGTTCGATGATCTTGAACGGGCCTACGTACCTTGGGTTTAGTTTACCCCTTTTGCCGAAACGTATCACACCTTTCCAAGGTGACACCTTTATCATAACCATGTCCCCGACCTGAAACTCTAATGGTTTCCTTCGGACATCGGCGTAGCTCTTTTGGCGACTACGGGCTGTTTTCAATCTCTCCTTGATTTGTACTATCTTCTCGGTCGTTTCGTGTATGATTTCGGGACCAGTTAAATGTCGATCTCCTACTTCATTCCAACAGATAGGCGATCTACACTTCCTTCCGTACAATGCTTCGAATGGCGCAGCTTTAATGCTCGCATGATAACTATTATTATACGAGAATTCTGCTAATGGTAGAAATTTATCCCATCCGTTTCCAAAATCGATCACACATGCCCTGAGCATGTCTTCAAGAGTCTGAATCGTTCTCTCACTCTGCCCGTCGGTCTGCGGATGATATGCGGTACTCATATCCAAACGAGTTCCTAGTGCCTCCTGTAGTGATTGCCAAAACTTTGAGGTAAATCTACTATCACGATCGGATATAATGGAAATAGGTATTCCATGCCTTGAAACAACTTCCTTTATATACAATCGTAATAGTTTCTCCATTCTATCTGTTTCCTTTATAGGCAAGAAATGTGCAGACTTGGTGAGACGATCAACAATCACCCAAATGGTGTCGTATCCCCAGGCAGTCTTTGGTAACTTCGTGATGAAATCCATGGTAATACCATCCCATTTCCATTCTGGGATTTCTGGTTGTTGAAGTAACCCTGACGGCTTTTGATGTTCTGCTTTGACTTTGGAACAAGTCAAACATTCCCCAACATATGTTGCAACGTCTGTCTTCAAATTAGGCCACCAATAATGCGTCTTAAGATCTTGGTACATCTTTCCAACCCCAGGATGTATCGAATATCTTGTCTTATGTGCCTCGTTCAATATCAACTTCCTTAATCCACCCAACTTCGGTACCCAAATACGATTTGCAAAATATCGAATTCCATCTTCCCGCATAACGAGTTGCTTCTCATACTTCTTCATTATTTCATTTCCTTTATTTTCTTTAGTAAGTGCTTCTCGTTGAACTTCTTTGATTTGTGAGTTGAGATTCATGCGAATTTTTATATTCATTGCTCGAACTCGAATTGGTTCTCGTTCCTTTCTGCTTAAAGCATCGGCCACCACGTTCGCCTTTCCGGGATGATAACGAATTTCACAATCATAGTCGTTTATTAACTCGACCCACCTACGTTGCCTCATGTTCAATTGTTTCTGATCAAAAATATGTTGAAGGCTTTTATGATCAGTAAACACAGTGAATTTAACCCCATACAAGTAGTGTCTCCACATCTTCAATGCAAACACGACTGCTCCCAATTCTAGATCATGCGTCGTATAATTCCGCTCGTGAATCTTTAATTGTCGGGATGCAAATGCAATTACTTTCTTTCGTTGCATAAGAACACAACCAAAACCTTGTCGCGAAGCGTCACAATATATTTCAAAATCATTGTTCCCTTCTGGTAACGATAAAATAGGCGCCGTAGTTAACTTCTTCTTCAGTAATTGAAATGCGTTCTCCTGCTCCGAGGTCCATTCGTATTTCTTCCCTTTTTGCGTTAACGCTGTCAACGGCTTAGCTATTCGGGAAAAATCTTGAATAAACCTTCTATAATAACCGGCTAAACCCAAAAATTGGCGTATCTGTGTTGGTGTCTTAGGAGTCTCCCATTTTTCAATAACTTCAGTTTTTGCTGGATCAACCTGAATTCCTTCGCTATTAACAACATGGCCAAGAAATTGCACTTCTTTCAACCAAAAAGCACACTTAGAAAATTTAGCATATAGCTGTTCTTTTCTTAACAACTCCAATATCAACCTTAAATGCTCTTCATGCTCTTGCTCACTCTTGGAATAGATAAGAATATCATCAATGAAAACGATAACAAACTTATCTAAATACGGACTACAAACTCGATTCATGAGGTCCATGAATACAGCTGGCGCATTCGTCAATCCAAACGGCATGACCAAAAATTCGTAATGACCATAACGTGTCCGAAAAGCAGTTTTCGGAATATCCTCTTCTTTGACGCGTAGTTGATGATAGCCCGATCTTAAGTCGATTTTTGAATAAACACATGATCCTTGCAATTGATCAAATAAGTCATCAATTCTCGGTAGTGGATACCGATTCTTGATAGTTAACTTATTTAATTCACGATAGTCTATACACATCCTAAAAGATCCATCTTTCTTCTTAACAAACAAAATTGGAGCTCCCCACGGTGAAGTACTCGGTCGTATGAATCCACGGTCCAGTAATTCTTTTAACTGACTTTGAAGTTCTTTTAACTCGGACGGTGCAAGTCTATATGGAGCACGAGCCACTGGTGCAGCTCCTGGTACTAAATCTATTTGAAATTCTACCGATCTAAATGGAGGTAATCCCGGCAACTCTTCCGGAAAAACTTCAGGAAAATCTCTTGCCACAGGCACGTCGTTGATACACTTTTCTTTCTTTTCGACTTTATTAACATGTGCTAAAATAGCGTAACATCCCTTTTCTAAACACTTCTTGGCTTTCAAACAGCTAATGAGTTTTAGCTTTGAATTACCCTTCTCTCCATAAATCATCACCGGCATTTTATCCTTACCAGGAATACGAATTGCCTTCTTAGCACAAACAACTTCCGCTCCTATTTTGGACATCCAGTCCATGCCGACTATTACATCAAAACCTCCTAATTCTACGGGTATTAAGTCGATTTTAAACGTTTCTCCGGCTAGATTTATTTCACAATCACGACAAATTTTATCGGCTTTAATTAGTTTACCATTAGCTAACTCAATCAAGTACTTAGCATCTAGAGGTAATGATGAACAATTCAATTTAGTGTAAAAATTTATACACACGTAACTTCTATCGGCGCCAGTATCAAATAAAATAGATGCTGATAAGTTATTAATGGTAAACGTACCCGTAACAAGCTCCGGGTCTTCTCGTGCCTCTCTAGCATTAATAACAAACGCTCTTCCACGTGCAGGTCCGCCATTCTTTTCTGGATTCGGGCACTGACTCTTATAATGACCTTGTTTTCCACACCCAAAACAAGTAATGTTAGCCAAAGCAGTTCTATTTGCGTTGGTGGCAGGAGTCTTGTTACCATTTGCATTTGTAACAAGAGCCTTACAATCTTCAGCAAGATGTCCCTGTCGATTGCATTTGGTGCACAACACACTACAGTAACCAAAGTGATGTTTGTGACAACGGTTGCATAAAGGACTTTGTCCTTTGTAACCAAAGCCTGAACCACTACCCGCACCTTTCGGGGTTTCTGGTTTCTTAAAAGATTGTTGTTGGTTACCTCGATCATAACCTCCATTCCACTTTTTCTTGTTCCCCAATACCTTCACCTCAGTATTGAATGCTTTCTTGTCCAAAATGACCTGATCCATTAGCTCGTTCGCCATGGTTATAGCTTCATGAATTGTCTTAGGTTTCGATGCCGTAACGTTTGCCTTGACCTTTTTGGGTAAACCACCTTTGTACATTTCAATCTTCCGTGCTTCGGTTGGAACCAATTCAGGACATAGTAAAACCAATTCCATGAATCGCTGATTGTAGTTGGTGATTTCAGTACCAACCACCTTCAAACTTCGTAACTCATCTTCTAACTTAATAACCTCATTCCTTGGACAATACTCGGTGATTATCATTGCTTTGAATTCTTCCCATGGAGTATCATAAGCTACATCTCCTCCTACCGCCTTCACATAATTCTTCCACCATGTGAGTGCACTATCTTGTAAAGTGCATGATGCAAACTTGGTCATGTCTTTTTCATCACAACCACTGATTTTAAACACCGTCTCCATCTTTTCTATCCATCGGGTTAAACCGATCGGTCCTTCCGTTCCACTGAATGATGATGGCTTGCAAGCTTGGAACGTCTTGTAGGAACATCCTACACGAGGATTTGGATTAACTGCAGTAGCTCTTGCAGCTTCGACCCATAGCATTCTATCGTTGACTCGCTGGTTGATGAAGTTCTCGACTTCTTGTTCCGTCATTCGGTTCAATCGCGCCATTTCCTAATGAAAGAAAATAATTATTCACATGGATTATTATAGATGTAGTGTGTATTTATAGTACATTTATAGCTTGTTAATAATATGAACCAGGTATTATTATAAAAGCCTTTTCTTCTTATTAGCGTTTTATAATTATATCTTGGGTAGTACCTACCCGTTAATGTTCATACTTAATAGCTTAGTACAGAATCAATTACTACAATCTAAATAATACTTAACCATGGAAAATTATTGCATTTCATACTTCGCTATTTTACATATGCTTACATCAAACTTTAAACAAACCACACTAATAATATTATACAAAACATTATGTGATTCCATGGTTTAATACGGTAGCGCATCATTTGGTCTATTTCCCAAAACATTTATGTCCAGGGAATCCCCCAACGCGAATCCTAGCTGTCTCCCTACGTTTTGGCTGAGGAGCCGAAAAACTAGACGCCGGGATAGCACTAATAGGAATAGCGGGGATAGGGGTGGTAGTGTTTAGTGGAGTTGGTGCCACATCATCCTTACTAAACTCGGGATTTGAATTTTCTAATTCATTAGCCTTTCGTTTCTTTCCTAGTTCGAACTCGTCTTTTGTAATTTCCTGTATTTCTTCCTCGGGTTCACTTTCCTCCTCGGGTTCACTTTCCTCCTCGGGTTCACTTTCCTCCTCGGGTTCACTTTCCGATATTTCTATAGTTGGTTCATCCGGAAATTGTGAGTCTTCTCCAAAAATACCACTTTCGTCATCGGATATGTTAATGACTGAAACACAATCTGAAGGTTCTGATTCGGAGTCGCTGAATGTGATAATAAGTTTCGAGCCCGACATCTATCACACAACAACTAACCCATTAGTACTTACATAATATTTACACATAAATTTTAACCAACAGTGATAAGCAATGGTTTTTAAAATCAGACCCGGTCAAAGTCCAGACTTTACTAATGTATCCTAACGACTTCTCGGTTAGACACACTAATGCAAACCTGGTTCGCTAAGACCAACGCTCTGATACCACATGTCATAACCCGTCCTTAACCATAAGAACGCGTTAGATAACGTATGATTTCATTGCGAGGTATTGACCTCTATATGAGACATTTTTGAAAGAAAACTGCATATATTATACATTACAAACCATAACCATTATTTTTGTTACAAGCTTAAGACAATAAAAAGAAGATTAACGTTTAGCGATAATCTTCGACTTACAAACTTTACAAATGATGACAACAACACGGTTTCTAGCATATTTTACAATACAACATCTCGGATATGCAGTTTTATTTTTGACACAAACATGCGTACGCAAGATCCTGGTTAGATCCAACATGATGCAGCGGAAGCTTTAGAAATCACCTGAGAATAGACATGTTTTAAAAGGTCAACATAAAGTTGGTGAGATATAGGTTTAATGCCGGCAGCAATATATATATAGACCACAAGATTTCGTATATAAACAGTTTAATAAAAATATTCTAAGTGGTTGAGCACTTGGTAACCATACTTAACATTTTCACGTCGCATATTCCCTTTAATATGAAATCTTACTACACCGTACCAAGTGTAGTCACAAAACGAAGTACTGTGCAACCGTTGAATACTGGTCGTCCAGTCCGGTTGGGGTTGTCAGGCCCGATAGATCTACCAACAGGATTCGCGTTTACAATACCGCTGTAAATATTAGTTACCAAGCTACAGGGAAGTATGCCAGTGGTACAACTCAACGTAGAATATATTTTTCAGTTACTTGTGTCCATATCGTAAAACATAAAATACATGTATTCTCATCCCGAAATATTTAGAGTTTAAAAGTGGGACTATATACTCACTCTTGTCTTGATGATATATATATTTTGACTCGGTCTTCCGGTTGATATCACGAACCTATCCATATATAATATATCAATATGTTTTCATTTTTAAACAAACGTTATAAATATATACTTGTTATACTTTTAATACTTTGAATATTTCCTTAGTCCGAAGTTAGCTGTCCGAGGTTAGCAATTCAATTTTAATGGTTCATTTTTTTTAGATGTTTAATATACCCACAATAAATAAAACCCCCAACGAAATAAATAAAACCCCATCGTATATGTATTGGTCGAGATTAATCTTGACCCATGGTACCGGTGTTGTCAAATGACGTGTTGCGTACATAAAGTACCGGTGTTGTCAAATGACGTGTTGCGTACAATCATGGGATCTTATGATTAATCTTCTCGTGTTGTTTACGGGTGATCCTGAACCATATAAAATTGAATTGTAAGTACATATATATAAAATATCATGTTATCTTAGAAGTATGTGATTTTATGTAAATTTTTCCAATGAATCCCGAAGTCATTTAAGTCTTGGATAACCAATTTTGTTTCGGTCATAGTTTATTCGTTACAAGTCCGTTTTCGTTGATTCAACTTGCCATCTCCTTGGATCGAGTCCCTCTTTAAGACTATGAACTGTAAATACCTTAGTTTGTATTCAAAATCATACGGCATAAGTGAAACATTAGTGAAACATATGAAGTTAAACATTTTTGTTACAACAAAATCATTTAATGACCATTTTTCTAAAAATACTTATACTTTGAAAAATCAAGTTTTACCTTGTTAAATTAGCATATACATAAGTTATATTACAGGTCTTGAAGTATTTTAAAAGTTAAGTTAGAAGGATCTATTTAGTTTGCAAACAAGTTTGAAAACATTCAAACTATGTTCTTGTTGTTAAACTTGTATACCACAAAATATGATAGCTATATATATATGAATCGAATAAGGTTATGAACATAGATTCTACCTCAAGTTCCTTGGATGAAGTTGCTGTAAGAGAGAAGTAAGAAGCTAGAATCAAAAGGGTGTTGGAAGTGGATGAAAGATTGGAAGTAAGTTGGTGTTCTTGGAGGGTTTTCTTGAAATGTTTTTGTATGGTTTTCTTATGGTGTTTTAGTATGGTTTTTGAAGCTAGATCTTTATGGAATTTTGCTGGGTTGTTATGGAGTTTAGAGAGTAAGAAAGAGTGTGTGTTTTAGCTAGGAAATTGAAGTAGTAAATGAAGCAAAATGATCATGTATATATATACACCAAAAACGTGTTCCATGATGTATATGGACAAAAATTCCAAGTTATAATTTTATGTATCTAGTCCTAATTGCTTCCAAATTCAATTACCTAGCCCTCATGGCATGAATAATGGCTGGTTAGGTGGTGATTTTGATGTGTATTTACTATTAGTAAATACGTATAGGAGCTTGGTATGATACGAGTACAAATACTCTAGGTATACGTATAGAAATTTTGTGAAAAATGGAATGAGGATTCAAATATAGCTATCTTTTGTGAATACACTTACATGGTTTTATGTATTTAAATCTTTAAAAGTGATTAAATACATTACTTATACAATATATGTATAAACATTATATGTCTTAAGTATTTATGTCAAATAACGTTACGTATAGTTATCGTTTTGAAAACTTAAGTTAGTAGTTTCAAAATACACATATAACTTGTTGTTATTAATACAAAATGAGATATTAAAACATTTATTAATCATGTTAAATATGTATATATACATTTATATACACAAACGTATAATTATCATATATTGTATAGTTCGTGATATCATCGGTCAAACTAGACGGTCAAACGTTGTGTAAAACTCTTTTCGGAAATACAAGTCTCGACAATTTGGATTGCTTATCATGTTGGCAAGGTTTAATTTATGTAAATATTAATCTTATAAGTATAGTATGATCGAAAAAATGCGGGTCGTTACACTTAACAAGTTTGATTGCTTAACATGTTGGAAACATTTAATCATGTAAACATCAATCTCAATTAATATATATAAACATGGAAAATTTTGGGTCACTACAGTACCTACCCGTTAAATAAATTTCGTCCCGAAATTTTAAGCTGTTGAAGGTGTTGACGAATCTTCTGGAAATAGATGCGGGTATTTCTTCTTCATCTGATCTTCACGCTCCCAGGTGAACTCGGGTCCTCTACGAGCATTCCATCGAACCTTAACAATTGGTATCTTGTTTTGCTTAAGTCTTTTAACCTCACGATCCATTATTTCGACGGGTTCTTCGATGAATTGGAGTTTTTCGTTGATTTGGATTTCATCTAACGGAATAGTGAGATCTTCTTTAGCAAAACATTTCTTCAAATTCGAGACGTGGAAAGTGTTATGTACAGCCGCGAGTTGTTGAGGTAACTCAAGTCGGTAAGCTACTGGTCCGACACGATCAATAATCTTGAATGGTCCAATATACCTTGGATTTAATTTCCCTCGTTTACCAAATCGAACAACGCCTTTCCAAGGTGAAACTTTAAGCATGACCATCTCTCCAATTTCAAATTCTATATCTTTTCTTTTAATGTCAGCGTAGCTCTTTTGTCGACTTTGGGCGGTTTTCAACCGTTGTTGAATTTGGATGATCTTCTCGGTAGTTTCTTGTATAATCTCCGGACCCGTAATCTGTCTATCCCCCACCTCACTCCAACAAATCGGAGACCTGCACTTTCTACCATAAAGTGCTTCAAACGGCGCCATCTCAATGCTTGAATGGTAGCTGTTGTTGTAGGAAAATTCTGCTAACGGTAGATGTCGATCCCAACTGTTTCCGAAATCAATAACACATGCTCGTAGCATGTCTTCAAGCGTTTGTATCGTCCTTTTGCTCTGCCCATCAGTTTGTGGATGATAGGCAGTACTCATGTCTAGACGAGTTCCTAATGCTTGCTGTAATGTCTGCCAGAATCTTGAAATAAATCTGCCATCCCTATCAGAGATAATAGAGATTGGTATTCCATGTCTGGAGACGACTTCCTTCAAATACAGTCGTGCTAACTTCTCCATCTTGTCATCTTCTCTTATTGGTAGGAAGTGTGCTGATTTGGTGAGACGATCAACTATTACCCAAATAGTATCAAAACCACTTGCAGTCCTTGGCAATTTAGTGATGAAATCCATGGTAATGTTTTCCCATTTCCATTCCGGGATTTCGGGTTGTTGAAGTAGACCTGATGGTTTCTGATGCTCAGCTTTGACCTTAGAACACGTCAAACATTCTCCTACGTATTTAGCAACATCGGCTTTCATACCCGGCCACCAAAAATGTTTCTTGAGATCCTTGTACATCTTTCCCGTTCCAGGATGTATTGAGTATCTGGTTTTATGAGCTTCTCTAAGTACCATTTCTCTCATATCTCCAAATTTTGGTACCCAAATCCTTTCAGCCCTATACCGGGTTCCGTCTTCCCGAATATTAAGATGCTTCTCCGATCCTTTGGGTATTTCATCCTTTAAATTTCCCTCTTTTAAAACTCCTTGTTGCGCCTCCTTTATTTGAGTAGTAATGTTATTATGAATCATTATATTCATAGATTTTACTCGAATGGGTTCTCTATCCTTCCTGCTCAAGGCATCGGCTACCACATTTGCCTTCCCCGGGTGGTAACGAATCTCAAAATCGTAATCATTCAATAATTCAATCCACCTACGCTGCTTCATATTCAGTTGTTTCTGATTAAATATGTGTTGAAGACTTTTGTGGTCGGTATATATAATACTTTTGACCCCATATAAGTAGTGCCTCCAAGTCTTTAATGCAAAAACAACCGCGCCTAATTCCAAATCATGCGTCGTATAATTTTGTTCGTGAATCTTCAATTGTCTAGACGCATAAGCAATCACCTTCGTTCGTTGCATTAATACACAACCGAGACCTTGCTTTGATGCGTCACAATAAATCACAAAATCATCATTCCCTTCAGGCAATGACAATATAGGTGCCGTAGTTAGCTTTTTCTTCAATAACTGAAACGCTTTCTCTTGTTCATCATTCCATTCAAATTTCTTCCCTTTATGCGTTAATGCAGTCAAGGGTTTTGCTATTCTGGAAAAGTCTTGGATGAACCTTCTGTAGTAACCAGCTAGTCCTAAAAACTGGCGTATGTGTTTCGGAGTTTTCGGGGTTTCCCACTTTTCAACAGTTTCTATCTTTGCCGGATCCACCTTAATACCTTCTTTGTTCACTATGTGACCGAGGAATTGAACTTCTTCCAACCAAAATGCACACTTTGAAAACTTAGCGTACAATTCTTCCTTCCTCAATACTTCTAACACCTTTCTCAAATGTTCACCGTGTTCTTGGTCATTCTTTGAGTAAATAAGTATGTCATCAATGAAAACAATGACAAACTTGTCAAGGTATGGTCCACACACTCGGTTCATAAGGTCCATGAACACAGCTGGTGCATTAGTTAAACCAAACGGCATGACCATAAACTCGTAATGACCGTAACGTGTTCTGAAAGCAGTCTTTGGAATATCATCTTCTTTCACCCGCATTTGATGATACCCGGAACGTAAGTCAATCATTGAATAAACAGACGAGCCTTGTAGTTGATCAAATAAGTCATCGATTCTCGGTAGTGGGTAGCGGTTCTTGATGGTAAGTTTGTTCAACTCTCGGTAGTCGATACATAACCTGAATGTACCATCTTTCTTCTTGACAAACAAAACAGGAGCTCCCCACGGTGATGTGCTTGGTCGAATGAAACCACGCTCTAAAAGTTCTTGTAATTGGCTTTGCAGTTCTTTCATCTCGCTGGGTGCGAGTCTGTAAGGAGCACGAGCTATTGGTGCAGCTCCTGGTACAAGATCTATTTGAAATTCAACGGATCGATGTGGTGGTAATCCCGGTAATTCTTTCGGAAATACATCGGGAAATTCTTTTGCAATGGGAACATCATTGATGCTCTTTTCTTCAGTTTGTACTTTCTCGACGTGTGCTAGAACAGCATAGCAACCTTTTCTTATTAGTTTTTGTGCCTTCAAATTACTAATAAGATGTAGCTTCGTGTTGCCCTTTTCTCCGTACACCATTAAGGGTTTTCCTTTTTCTCGTATAATGCGAATTGCATTTTTGTAACAAACGATCTCCGCTTTCACTTCTTTCAACCAGTCCATACCGATTATCACATCAAAACTCCCTAACTCTACTGGTATCAAATCAATCTTAAATGTTTCGCTAACCAGTTTAATTTCTCGATTCCGACATATATTATCTGCTGAAATTAATTTACCATTTGCTAATTCGAGTAAAAATTTACTATCCAAAGGCGTCAATGGACAACTTAATTTAGCACAAAAATCTCTACTCATATAGCTTCTATCCGCACCCGAATCAAATAAAACGTAAGCAGATTTATTGTCAATAAGAAACGTACCCGTAACAAGCTCCGGGTCTTCCTGTGCCTCTACCGCATTAATATTGAAAACTCTTCCACGGCCTTGTCCATTCGTGTTCTCCTGGTTCGGGCAATTTCTAATAATGTGGCCTGGTTTTCCACATTTATAACAAACTACATTGGCATAACTTGCTCCGACACTACTTGCTCCGCCATTACTCGTTCCGACACCATTTGTTCCTTTCGTTCTATTAACCCCTGGTCCGTAGACCTCACACTTCGCCACGCTATGACCATTTCTTTTACACTTGTTGCAAAATTTGGTGCAGAACCCCGAGTGATTCTTTTCACACCTTTGGCATAGTTGCTTCTGATTGTTGTTGTTGTTGCGGTTATTATTGTTGTTGGGATGATTGTTGTAGTTGCTGTTGTTGTTGTTGTTGTTGTTGTTGTTGTTGTTGTTGTTGTTGTTGTTGTTGGGCCGTTTGTTGTAGTTGCGATTGATGTTGCGATTGTTGGGATAATTATTGCGATTATTGTTGTAATTGTTGTTGTTGTTGTTGTATTGGTGATTCTTATCACCGTTTTCCTCCCACTTTCTTTTGACTTGCTTCACATTGGCCTCTTCAGCAGTCTGTTCTTTAATTCTTTCTTCAATCTGGTTCACTAGTTTGTGAGCCATTCTACATGCCTGTTGTATGGAGGCGGGCTCGTGTGAACTTATATCTTCTTGGATTCTTTCCGGTAATCCTTTCACAAACGCGTCGATCTTCTCTTCCTCATCTTCGAATGCTCCCGGACACAATAGGCACAATTCTGTGAATCGTCTTTCGTACGTGGTAATATCAAATCCTTGGGTTCGTAACCCTCTAAGTTCTGTCTTGAGCTTATTGACCTCGGTTCTGGGACGGTACTTCTCGTTCATCAAGTGCTTGAATGCTGACCACGGTAGTGCGTACGCATCATCTTGTCCCACTTGCTCTAGATAGGTATTCCACCATGTTAACGCAGAACCTGTGAAGGTATGTGTAGCGTACTTCACTTTGTCCTCTTCAGTACACTTACTTATGGCAAACACCGATTCAACCTTCTCGGTCCACCGTTTCAATCCGATCGGTCCTTCGGTTCCATCAAATTCCAAAGGTTTGCAGGCAGTGAATTCTTTGTAGGTGCATCCTACACGATTTCCTGTACTGCTAGATCCAAGGTTATTGTTGGTATGTAGCGCAGCCTGTACTGCGGCTATGTTTGAAGCTAGAAAAGTACGGAATTCCTCTTCATTCATATTCACGGTGTGTCGAGTAGTCGGTGCCATTTCCTTCAAAATAGTTAAATGGAACAAGTTAATCATACAGAATATTAAGAGTAGTTAATAGTATTTCGTAGCATAATATGAACTCATTTATAAAAGCTTTTTCTTCATATTAGCGTTTTATAAGTTTAAATTCGGGTAGTACCTACCCGTTAAGTTCATACTTAGTAGCTAATATACAATTCAACTACTACAATTCTATATGAAAAACTGATTATAATAATATTTCGCGTTCAAACTTTTATACAATATTTTACAAACTTACAATACCGCTTATTTTACATAAAGCATGAAATATAGCACACAATAACTTTGATACAAGATAGTTGTGAAGACAATTCTAGCTAGTACACAAGTCGTTCAGTAAAGGCAATAAAGACACGTAATTCATACGTCCAGAAACAAGTCATGCATTCTGGTTTTACTAGGACTACTTCCCATCCTTGGTCTTGTGCAACATAACCGTTATGGCCGTTGATAAGACAGCGTGTTGTAACGTCATCAAAGGGACGAGGGTTACGTAATGTCCAACAGTCCCGTAATAATCTAAAAACCTCATTTCTTACCCCAATTACCGACTCCGTCACTTGTGGAAACGTTTTGTTTAATAGTTGTAGCCCGATGTTCTTGTTCTCACTTTGGTGAGAAGCGAACATTACTAATTCGTAAGCATAACATGCTTCTTTATGTTGCATGTTAGCCGCTTTTTCTAAATCACGAAGTCCAATATTCGGATATATTGAGTCAAAATAATTTCTTAACCCGTTGCGTAAAATAGCATTTGGGTTCCCCGCAATATATGCGTCAAAGTAAACACATCGTAACTTATGGGTTTCCCAATGTGATATCCCCCATCTTTCAAACGAAAGTCTCTTATAAACCAAGACATTCTTGGAACGTTCTTCGAATGTCTTACAAACTGATCTCGCCTTAAATAGTTGTGCCGAAGAATTCTGGCAGACTCTAGACAAGATTTCATCAATCATGTCTCCGGGTAGGTCTCTTAAAATATTGGGTTGTCTATCCATTTTGTGTTTTTAAACTGTAAAATAGACAAGAGTTAGATTCATAAAAAAAATACTTATTAATACAAGCAATTTTTACATATATCATAAAGCATAAGAACACTATATTCCATATATTACACCACACGAATACAACTATCTTATTCCGACTCGCTCGTTTCTTCTTCTTCGGTTTTGGTTCGTTTTGCCAAGTTTCTAGGGATATATGATGTTCCCCTAATACGAGCCGTCGTTGTCCACATTGGTTTAGAAAAACCTGGTGGTTTAGAGGTTCCCGGGTCATTGTTACAACTTAAGGACTTCGGGGGTTGACGATACATATAAAGTTCATCGGGGTTGGAATTAGATTTCTCTATTTTTATGCCCTTTCCCTTATTATTTTCTTTTGCCTTTTTAAATTCAGTTGGGGTAATTTCTATAACATCATCGGAATTCTCGTCGGAATCAGATTCATCGGAGAATTGGTAATCCTCCCAATATTTTGCTTCCTTGGCGGAAACACCATTGACCATAATTAACTTTGGTCGGTTGGTTGAGGATTTTCTTTTACTTAACCGTTTTATTATTTCCCCCACCGGTTCTATTTCTTCATCCGGTTCCGATTCTTCTTCCGGTTCCGATTCTTCTTCCGGTTCCGACTCTTCTTCCGGTTCCTCTTCGGAAACTTGTGAATCAGTCCACAAATCATTCCAATTTACATTTGACTCTTCGTTATTATTAGGTGAGTCAATGGGACTTGTTCTAGAGGTATACATCTATCACATAATATCAAACACGTTAAGAGATTAATATATCACATAATATTCATATGTTAAAAATATATAGTTTCCAACAAAAATGTTAAGCAATCATTTTTAAAGAAAACACGGTCGAAGTCCAGACTCACTAATGCATCCTAACAAACTCGATAAGACACACTAATGTAAATTTTCTGGTTCTCTAAGACCAACGCTCGGATACCAACTGAAATGTCCCGTTCTTATTGATTAAAAACGTTCCATATTAATTGATTTCGTTGCGAGGTTTTGACCTCTATATGAGACGTTTTTCAAAGACTGCATTCATTTTTAAACAAACCATAACCTTTATTTCATCAATAAAGGTTAAAAAAGCTTTACGTAGATTATCAAATAATGATAATCTAAAATATCCTGTTTACACATGACCATTACATAATGGTTTACAATACAAATATGTTACAACAAAATAAGTTTCTTGAATGCAGTTTTTACACAATATCATACAAGCATGGACTCCAAATCTTGTCCTTATTTAAGTATGCGACAGCGGAAGCTCTTAATAATCACCTGAGAATAAACATGCTTAAAACGTCAACAAAAATGTTGGTGAGTTATAGGTTTAACCTATATATATCAAATCGTAACAATAGACCACAAGATTTCATATTTCAATACACATCCCATACATAGAGATAAAAATCATTCATATGGTGAACACCTGGTAACCGACAATAACAAGATGCATATATAAGAATATCCCCATCATTCCGGGACACCCTTCGGATATGATATAAATTTCGAAGTACTAAAGCATCCGGTACTTTGGATGGGGTTTGTTAGGCCCAATAGATCTATCTTTAGGATTCGCGTCAATTAGGGTGTCTGTTCCCTAATTCTTAGATTACCAGACTTAATAAAAAGGGGCATATTCGATTTCGATAATTCAACCATAGAATGTAGTTTCACGTACTTGTGTCTATTTTGTAAATCGTTTATAAAACCTGCATGTATTCTCATCCCAAAAATATTAGATTTTAAAAGTGGGACTATAACTCACTTTCACAGATTTTTACTTCGTCGGGAAGTAAGACTTGGCCACTGGTTGATTCACGAACCTATAACAATATATACATATATATCAAAGTATGTTCAAAATATATTTTCAACACTTTTAATATATTTTGATGTTTTAAGTTTATTAAGTCAGCTGTCCTCGTTAGTAACCTACAACTAGTTGTCCACAGTTAGATGTACAGAAATAAATTAATAAATATTATCTTGAATCAATCCACGACCCAGTGTATACGTATCTCAGTATTGATCACAACTCAAACTATATATATTTTGGAATCAACCTCAACCCTGTATAGCTAACTCCAACATTCACATATAGAGTGTCTATGGTTGTTCCGAAATATATATAGATGTGTCGACATGATAGGTCGAAACATTGTATACGTGTCTATGGTATCTCAAGATTACATAATATATAATACAAGTTGATTAAGTTATGGTTGGAATAGATTTGTTACCAATTTTCACGTAGCTAAAATGAGAAAAATTATCCAATCTTGTTTTACCCATAACTTCTTCATTTTAAATCCGTTTTGAGTGAATCAAATTGCTATGGTTTCATATTGAACTCTATTTTATGAATCTAAACAAAAAAAGTATAGGTTTCTAGTCGAAAAAATAAGTTACAAGTCGTTTTTGTAAAGGTAGTCATTTCAGTCGAAAGAACGACGTCTAGATGACCATTTTAGAAAACATACTTCCACTTTGAGTTTAACCATAATTTTTGGATATAGTTTCATGTTCATAATAAAAATCATTTTCTCAGAATAACAACTTTTAAATCAAAGTTTATCATAGTTTTTAATTAACTAACCCAAAACAGCCCGCGGTGTTACTACGACGGCGTAAATCCGGTTTTACGGTGTTTTTCGTGTTTCCAGGTTTTAAATCATTAAGTTAGCATATCATATAGATATAGAACATGTGTTTAGTTGATTTTAAAAGTCAAGTTAGAAGGATTAACTTTTGTTTGCGAACAAGTTTAGAATTAACTAAACTATGTTCTAGTGATTACAAGTTTAAACCTTCGAATAAGATAGCTTTATATGTATGAATCGAATGATGTTATGAACATCATTACTACCTTAAGTTTCTTGGATGAACCTACTGGAAAATAGAAAAATGGATCTAGCTTCAATGGATCCTTGGATGGCTCAAAGTTCTTGAAGCAAAATCATGACACGAAAACAAGTTCAAGTAAGATCATCACTTGAAATAAGATTGTTATAGTTATAGAAATTGAACCAAAGTTTGAATATGATTATTACCTTGTATTAGAATGATAACCTACTGTAAGAAACAAAGATTTCTTGAGGTTGGATGATCACCTTACAAGATTGGAAGTGAGCTAGCAAACTTGAAAGTATTCTTGATTTTATGAAACTAGAACTTTTGGAATTTATGAAGAACACTTAGAACTTGAAGATAGAACTTGAGAGAGTTCAATTAGATGAAGAAAATTGAAGAATGAAAGTGTTTGTAGGTGTTTTTGGTCGTTGGTGTATGGATTAGATATAAAGGATATGTAATTTTGTTTTCATGTAAATAAGTCATGAATGATTACTCATATTTTTGTAATCTTATGAGATATTTCATGCTAGTTGCCAAATGATGGTTCCCACATGTGTTAGGTGACTCACATGGGCTGCTAAGAGCTGATCATTGGAGTGTATATACCAATAGTACATACATCTAAAAGCTGTGTATTGTACGAGTACGAATACGGGTGCATACGCGTAGAATTGTTGATGAAACTGAACGAGAATGTAATTGTAAGCATTTTTGTTAAGTAGAAGTATTTTGATAAGTGTATTGAAGTCTTTCAAAAGTGTATAAATACATATTAAAACACTACATGTATATACATTTTAACTGAGTCGTTAAGTCATCGTTAGTCGTTACATGTAAGTGTTGTTTTGAAACCTTTAGGTTAACGATCTTGTTAAATGTTGTTAACCCAATGTTTATAATATCAAAAGAGATTTTAAATTATTATATTATCATGATATTATAATGTACGAATATCTCTTAATATGATATATATACATTAAATGTCGTTACAACGATAAACGTTACATATATGTCTCGTTTCAAAATCATTAAGTTAGTAGTCTTGTTTTTACATATGTAGTTCATTGTTAATATAATTAATGATATGTTTACTTATCATAATATCATGTTAACTATATATATAACCATATATATGTCATCATATAGTTTTTTTACAAGTTTTAACGTTCGTGAATCACCGGTCAACTTGGGTGGTCAATTGTCTATATGAAACCTATTTCAATTAATCAAGTCTTAACAAGTTTGATTGCTTAACATGTTGGAAACATTTAATCATGTAAACATCAATCTCAATTAATATATATAAACATGGAAAATTTCGGGTCACTACACCATGTTACACGGCTCTTACATTCTATCCAATTCCGAAACGTATTAAGAACAAATCATCTTGATAATTCTATCTTTTCCAGGGTATTCTGGTAATTTAACAAATCAAAAATCGTGTCAATACCCTTTCTTTCTGAGAACATTAGCTATGTTCATTCCAAATTTCATACCTACGAATTTCGGATCATTACTCGCTTGACTCAAAGTCGGGAAGAGAAAACGAAAACATGAAGCTTTGAAAAATAATGAAGAATACGAAGGCCGAAAACCACCCAGGATTTACAAACTGTGTATATCAATACGTATTGCAACGTAAAGACACGGGAGAATTAAAAATATTATAATTCCTAGAAAATGATAGAAGTAAATAGATTCTTCTGGCGGTAAATGAAAGAGAAGAATGAAAGATATGAAAGTTAGAAGTATAATAAGAATCAGGATTGGATGGAGCATATTGATGAATGAAGAAAGAATAGAAGATGTGAGGTATGGAAGTAAGGAAGGGAAGGAAGTGGATTTATAGTGAAATATCCGACAGAGAAATCGAAACAGATTGGCGCATTAAATCAAAGAAGATCATAATTTCCTTATTCACCGAAGAATCAAATCTTTTAGATTTTCAAGATTTTCTTTTAAATCCCTTAAATTCCGGAAATTCACTATGACTACGTCAAAAGTTAAATCTCTATCTCAATTTCTTGTGACAGCTTCACTTGTAGACTTCACACAATCGAATTGTTTTACCACTATTACTAAATGGTGATAAAACTCTAGATATCAATTCATACTCGTCATAAAAACATTTTATTGTTAGTCACGACGATCTCGATCAAATTTCGGGGACGAAATTTCTTTAACGGGTGGGTACTGTAACAACCCGGAAATTTCCGACCAAATTTAAACCCTAATCTCTATATGTTTCCGACACGATAAGCAAAAACCCTAATGTTGAGTATAGAAAGTCTGAAATCTATGTTTGGATGATTAAATACCCTTTTAACCAAGCCTGACGATTCACGAACATCTATGTGTATATACGATATGTATTAATAGCGTTAACAAAGTATTAGATATATAACACTAGGTTTCGATATAAGATTATTATATTTATCAGCGAGGGTAAAAGATAATATAGTTTTATAGATATCTGAAAATCTTTTTGTCAATTATCAATGAGTCATTGTAATAAAATAAAGGTTTTAACGTTATCTTAAAAGTTATAATTTTCTAGAAACCTTTTTGACAAATTTTAAACGTTAACGGTCCGTGATTTTAATAAGGATAAATATTTAAGTAAAACGTATTTATTATATATATATATATATATATATATATATATATATATATATATTTTACAAAATGATTAAACATATTATTTAATTAAAAACGTTTTGGATATAAATACACTTTGAAAAATAAAATAAAATAAAGAGACATTGAATTATTAAGGTAAATGACCACAACACTCAACAGATTAAGTTACATTTTGAGTGGGTTAGTTTTCTATAAATTTAGATCTAATTTTTGACAATGGTACGAGTCACTAAACTTAAAAGAGTTAGTTTTCTTGACGTACGAAACTTTATTTGGAAAATTGGAACCGAGACTTTAGTTAAGTGACAACGTAAAAGTTTTTTTTTTGTAAAAATTATATTTTTACTATAACCATAAATATTATATATTATATAATTAATTATATAAATTAATTAAATAAATCTAAATAATAATAATAAACGATGTCGGCAGCCTAAATCATTTGAGGGACAGCTGTATATTTGTACTCCGCAACTCACGGTGAAATAAGGAAGACAACCCCGAAAGTTGCGGGGAAATCAAAAACTAAACCATCTATAAAGTTCGATGCACTTTGTCCTCCTAATTTATTTTATGAAGACACACGTTTACATATCACTCCGTATTATCAAATTCATATTACTATTATTTAGATTAATTATTATTATTATTAATTAATAATAAGATTAAAGATTAATGTTATCCTTAATCTTAAGATTAAAAGTGTTATTAGCATTAATTAATCTTAAAATACTATGACGGGGTTCTGCTCATGTGTTCCAAAACTAGTGTCATGAGAGGGATAAAATTTAGGAAATTATGAGTTATAGCTATGGAGGTTATGGGTAATGTTCAGGGGTGTTGCTCGTGAGTTAAAATAATATTTATCGTCTCCGGGGTGTTATATACCTTTCCCACAATATTGAATCTCAATATTGATACGTGAGCACTCTAAACTCAACTTTTGCTTATTAGTAGTGTATCCCTGACTAGTGCTCGAGAAATTAGGATCGTGTATGCTTTTATAATTATTTTTGTCAAAATATACTTTAGGATAGAATCTGAATTAGTTACTCCTGCGGTTAGATAAGGTATATGATATATATGTTTTTGGAAAGGTGGCGAAAAACTATAAACTTTTCATTTAGATGTCGAATGGATTCGACGGACGGATTTGAAGTTATAGTCAATTAAACTTTTGTACAAATTATTAAAAATGAATATTTTTTTTACGTCGTCGTTAAAATCATCGTTATTAAAATTACTATCATTATTGTTAAGACTTTTATTATTAATAATAACCAATATTTTTATCAACAACTATAAAATTATTATTTTAATTGTTATTATTATCAAAATCATTAATTGTCATTTATTTAAAAATATTATTATTATTATTATCATTGTTAACATTATGACTATTATAATAATTATTATTATTATGAGTATTTAGGTTAGTAACTAAAAATAATTAATATTTTTTGTCAAAAACTATCAAATTCTTACTTTGATTATTATAATTAATAAAATTATCAATTTATTATTTTTGTTATCATTAAATTATTATTTTAATCACAAGAATTATTCTAACGAACATATTATTATTATTACAAATATCATTCTTAGTATAATTTTATATATAAAGCATTATTAATAAATTATATTATATTTACTCTAATAAATTTTGTAAAAATATAAAATGACAATATTTAACTATAATTAATTATGTATAAATCTTTGGAATTTATTTTGAGTCAAATGAATTTTTATTAACTTTTGCATATTAGTCTCGAGCATTAGGATTGAGGTACACTAAGATTTGACTCTATTTGTTAATTAGATATTAATCAATACATAAATATATAATTATTTAGGTTCGTGAATCGAAGGCCAACCTTATAAGTTACCAATGGTGTTATATGTATTTTTACTACAAAATACATTAGGTGAGTATATAGATCCCTTTTTAAACTCTAAATATTTTTGGGCTGAGAATACATGCGCTGTTTTATAAATGTTTTATGGACACAAGTGATCACAAATAAAATTCTACGTTGAGTTGTACCATGGCATATCTCTTTATACTTGGTAACTGCTAATTACGTGAGGAGCGTAAACGCGAATCCTGTTGATAGATCTATCGGGCTGACATCCCCAACCGGGCTGGACGACCAGCATTTAACGGTTGCACAGTACTTCGTTTCGTTACTACACTTTGGTACGGTGTAGGGTTTATTTAAGAGTATGCTGCTGTGACTTTTAGTTAAGTATGGTTACCAAGTGCTCAACGTCTTTTCATACACGAGGAGTGTATTATGTATAAACTTTAAATCTTGTGGTCCATGGTTATTATATCGCTGCTAGCATCAAACCTATATATCTCACCAACTTTATGTTGACGTTTTAAAGCATGTTATTCTCAGGTAAGAATTAAGTTGTCCGCTGTGCATTAGCTCATGTTAAGGATACTACTTGGGACCATTTAAGCCATGATACAAGAACATTGCATTCGAGTCATTGAAGATCATTAAAGACTATTATTAAGTAAATGACAGATTAGGTCATTTGGATATTGTGAAATGTTAGACGAACATATCAATTTTTGATGTAAAGATAGATTGTCTTTTAAGAATAAATGCAACGTTTGTAAAATGTATCATATAGAGGTCAAGTACCTCGCGATGTTATCAACTGTTGTAACTCGTTTGTAATCAATATGGACATTGTCCGGATGATTAGTTTCGGATTCTTACAGTTGGTATCAGAGCGTTGGTCTTAGCGAACCAGGCCTTGCATTAGTGTGTCTAACTGGTAGTTGTTAGGATACATTAGTGAGTCTGGACTTTGACCGTGTCTGCATATTAAAAGTTTTGCTTATCATTTCTAGTCAGAAATTGTCTGCTTATCATCCTAGGAAATTACCTGCTTATCCTTCCTAAGTCTAGACACGTCATACTGCATTTTGTGCATCGATAGTGTAAGGACAAAATTCATATCTTAGCATAATTGTTATTGCTACTATTGGCTGACATCTTTTCAAAAATTCTCCGTAATTTACGGGATTTTGGTATTATATATATACATATGTAAATTATGTATTGAAGAGTACCAAACCCAACTCCTATAAACCATTCTAAACCAAAAATTTATTTCTCCGAATATACAAGATGGATTCCGCGTCTAGTTCAAATTCCTCCAACTTCGACAGTTATGTCAATATGGATTTTCAGTCAGGCTCCGATGACAGTATCACCGGAATGGATCAACCAATTTCCCATCATCTATTCTGGATGAATTGGGGATGGGTTCGTAGTATACTAAATCACTGGAGACAAGAAGAAGGTGATCCATTCCATCCACCAAATTGTCCTCTTAGTGATGAACCTGAAGCACTTACCGGCGAACCTATTCGAGAAACCATTTTCTCTCTCATTTCTAGAGTATCTCGTCACGATTATATATTATCCCATATTTCGAATCTTGTTCATTCGCTCGTTCGAACCGTCAATCATCCCGGTATAATAGAAAAGGTCAACGAACTCCGTGCTCGGGTAGTGGCTTTGGAGAACATGGTGCGAAGGTTGCAAACACCAGCAGCAGCACCAGCAGCATAATCAGTACCACCATCATCAACGTCAACAGTACCCTTATCACCCCCAAACCACAATCGGGTCGTAAACTTCGACATCATAATTTGTTCCTCGAATATCAACATCACACGCCTCAATATCACCATCTGTATTTCGAGTATGATCTTCATCGCTTTACATCGATTATCTTCACTTTACGTAACGTCTTATCTCATATATATATTCGTTCGACATGATAGTTATGTAATCTCTAATGTTTTAGAGATCATGTAATTAAGTGCTAATGATAAATCAAATGAGTTTAATATCTTATTGACTCATTAAATCTATGATTACATCCGAAGAAAATATATATGCAAGTATATTTTCATAAAGATTGTAATTAAAAATTCTCTCGTACAAACTATTAATGGTGAAAATATTTTAACGGGTGGGTAGTACCCGAGGAATATTTAGATTTCACATTAATAAGTTACACTGTACATTCTTCGAATCTGATTCAACGGTCGTTTGCTATTCTACTTACAATCACCGACATACGTATCCGCTCACCCCAGAATAACCATTTTCATTCAAATTTCATAATCAGATTTTGACCTATCAAAATCCAACAAGTGGCATAAAGAAGAAAACATTGGACAAAATAAAATTTGTTAGAAACACACGAATTAACTAATTGAAATCTATCAAGGATTCCACGCTAACTGTTCCGGCTAACTGTTCCCAGCTAACTGATTAACATTTAATTTATCGCAATTTACATTCTCGCAATTTTAATTTCTGCACTGTACATACTGTCGGGACACATGTACAACAATACGTCGGATTAATTCTGAGACAACACGTTGTATAATGGGTCATGATATATATTTATTTATTTGACGCAATTTAATTAACGGGACACGTATACAAGGTTTCGACTTATCATATTGACCCATCTATATATATATTTCGGAACAACCGTAGACACTCTATATGTGAAGGTGGGAGTTGGCTATACAGGGTTGGAGTTGATTCCAAAATATATATATACTTTGAGTTGTGATCAACACTGAGACCGGTACACGGGTCACGATACGTATTAATTAATTCGAATATTATATATATATATATATATATATATATATATATATATATATATATATATATATATATATATATATATATATATATATATATATATATATATATATATATATATTATTGAACTATTGGACTATTGGACTGCTAATTCTGGACAATTAAAATGAATTAAAATGTTGATTGTAACATATGAAACTAAACAATTCTTCAAGTTTGCCACTTGATTTTATCCTAAACCTCATTTGACCTCAACAATTATAACTCGCGTTCAAATCTTTCATGATTCTTGAAAACACCTCGATCGAGAAGTTGAACCAGCCGCACCTCGTCTACGGAAGAAAAGATTTATGCACCTGAAAAACTCTCGAATCCAAATTCATAGTTTAACACATATCGTGTTGAATCCTTTGCCATTTATTAGTAGAAACAATCCTACAATCTCTTTTCAAGAAGCTAATTTTGTCACAGCTCCACTTCGACTTCTCAGTGAGATTACTCCTATTATAACCTCGATATTTATACCTTGTTCCTTCGCCGTCGTTACCGGAGAACCTTTTATAGTTCACAACATCATCAGCAGATGTACCAGCAACTCGTTATCTCTTTGATGAAATCCGCAATCGGTATTTTGAAAATCTCGTAGAAATTCTCCCAGTTATACCGAAAACGTCTATCCCTAAGAGTTACATATTTCGAATGTGAAGTTTCTGAAAAACACCCTGAACTGCGAAGTAGTTCTCAAAAAGCTGATGAAGCAGCAAAAACTGTAAACGACTTTAATAAGTCAAACAAAGTACAGTGTGTTGGAAAAGCTCAGAAAAAGAAGGTTGGGAATTGGAAAATGAATTGAGCAAAGTATGAAGGAGATGGTGGACAAATCATGAAAACTGAACCTGTCTTCAAAGAATCCAAACGATTCAATACCTGCTGAAACCGTTAGTAATAACCCTACTCTTTATTTTAAACCCTTTCAGATAATATTCTTCATCATCATCTTATCTTAAATATTATAAGGTATCTTCATATCTTCCGTTATACATATTCTCCATATTTCTGGAGATATTTTCACAACTATTCTTATCTGCGATCATGTATCTCTTCGTAATATCTGCGATACAACATAAAAGAAACTGTATTAGTTTCTAAATTCTGAAATCTCTAAGTTTAAAATATGAATGTTTTGAAGTAGTGTTGGGAACTGATGTATGAATTAGTATAATATAATGAAACTTGATCAACTTCATTATATTACAGTAAGTCATGTTAAGTTTCTAATGGAATGTGATGATTCACAGTACCGTCATCATGTGCCATGTTACACGGCTCTTACATTCTATCCAATTCCGAAACGTATTAAGAACAAATCATCTTGATAATTCTATCTTTTCCAGGGTATTCTGGTAATTTAACAAATCAAAAATCGTGTCAATACCCTTTCTTTCTGAGAACATTAGCTATGTTCATTCCAAATTTCATACCTACGAATTTCGGATCATTACTCGCTTGACTCAAAGTCGGGAAGAGAAAACGAAAACATGAAGCTTTGAAAAATAATGAAGAATACGAAGGCCGAAAACCACCCAGGATTTACAAACTGTGTATATCAATACGTATTGCAACGTAAAGACACGGGAGATTTAAAAATATTATAATTTCGAGAAAATGATAGAAGTAAATAGATTCTTCTGGCGGTAAATGAAAGAGAAGAATGAAAGATATGAAAGTTAGAAGTATAATAAGAATCAGGATTGGATGGAGCATATTGATGAATGAAGAAAGAATAGAAGATGTGAGGTATGGAAGTAAGGAAGGGAAGGAAGTGGATTTATAGTGAAATATCCGACAGAGAAATCGAAACAGATTGGCGCATTAAATCAAAGAAGATCATAATTTCCTTATTCGCCGAAGAATCAAATCTTTTAGATTTTCAAGATTTTCTTTTAAATCCCTTAAATTCCGGAAATTCACTGTGACTACGTCAAAAGTTAAATCTCTATCTCAATTTCTTGTGACAGCTTCACTTGTAGACTTCACACAATCGAATTGTTTTACCACTATTACTAAATGGTGATAAAACTCTAGATATCAATTCATACTCGTCATAAAAACATTTTATTGTTAGTCACGACGATCTCGATCAAATTTCGGGGACGAAATTTCTTTAACGGGTGGGTACTGTAACAACCCGGAAATTTCCGACCAAATTTAAACCCTAATATCTATATGTTTCCGACACGATAAGCAAAAACCCTAATGTTGAGTATAGAAAGTCTGAAATCTATGTTTGGATGATTAAATACCCTTTTAACCAAGCCTGACGATTCACGAACATCTATGTGTATATACGATATGTATTAATAGCGTTAACAAAGTATTAGATATATAACACTAGGTTTCGATATAAGATTATTATATTTATCAGCGAGGGTAAAAGATAATATAGTTTTATAGATATCTGAAAATCTTTTTGTCAATTATCAATGAGTCATTGTAATAAAATAAAGGTTTTAACGTTATCTTAAAAGTTATAATTTTCTAGAAACCTTTTTGACAAATTTTAAACGTTAACGGTCCGTGATTTTAATAAGGATAAATATTTAAGTAAAACGTATTTATTATATATATATATATATATATATATATATATATATATATATATATATATATATATATATTTTACAAAATGATTAAACATATTATTTAATTAAAAACGTTTTGGATATAAATACACTTTGAAAAATAAAATAAAATAAAGAGACATTGAATTATTAAGGTAAATGACCACAACACTCAACAGATTAAGTTACATTTTGAGTGGGTTAGTTTTCTATAAATTTAGATCTAATTTTTGACAATGGTACGAGTCACTAAACTTAAAAGAGTTAGTTTTCTTGACGTACGAAACTTTATTTGGAAAATTGGAACCGAGACTTTAGTTAAGTGACAACGTAAAAGTTTTTTTTTTGTAAAAATTATATTTTTACTATAACCATAAATATTATATATTATATAATTAATTATATAAATTAATTAAATAAATCTAAATAATAATAATAAACGATGTCGGCAGCCTAAATCATTTGAGGGACAGCTGTATATTTGTACTCCGCAACTCACGGTGAAATAAGGAAGACAACCCCGAAAGTTGCGGGGAAATCAAAAACTAAACCATCTATAAAGTTCGATGCACTTTGTCCTCCTAATTTATTTTATGAAGACACACGTTTACATATCACTCCGTATTATCAAATTCATATTACTATTATTTAGATTAATTATTATTATTATTAATTAATAATAAGATTAAAGATTAATGTTATCCTTAATCTTAAGATTAAAAGTGTTATTAGCATTAATTAATCTTAAAATACTATGACGGGGTTCTGCTCATGTGTTCCAAAACTAGTGTCATGAGAGGGATAAAATTTAGGAAATTATGAGTTATAGCTATGGAGGTTATGGGTAATGTTCAGGGGTGTTGCTCGTGAGTTAAAATAATATTTATCGTCTCCGGGGTGTTATATACCTTTCCCACAATATTGAATCTCAATATTGATACGTGAGCACTCTAAACTCAACTTTTGCTTATTAGTAGTGTATCCCTGACTAGTGCTCGAGAAATTAGGATCGTGTATGCTTTTATAATTATTTTTGTCAAAATATACTTTAGGATAGAATCTGAATTAGTTACTCCTGCGGTTAGATAAGGTATATGATATATATGTTTTTGGAAAGGTGGCGAAAAACTATAAACTTTTCATTTAGATGTCGAATGGATTCGACGGACGGATTTGAAGTTATAGTCAATTAAACTTTTGTACAAATTATTAAAAATGAATATTTTTTTTACGTCGTCGTTAAAATCATCGTTATTAAAATTACTATCATTATTGTTAAGACTTTTATTATTAATAATAACCAATATTTTTATCAACAACTATAAAATTATTATTTTAATTGTTATTATTATCAAAATCATTAATTGTCATTTATTTAAAAATATTATTATTATTATTATCATTGTTAACATTATGACTATTATAATAATTATTATTATTATGAGTATTTAGGTTAGTAACTAAAAATAATTAATATTTTTGTCAAAAACTATCAAATTCTTACTTTGATTATTATAATTAATAAAATTATCAATTTATTATTTTTGTTATCATTAAATTATTATTTTAATCACAAGAATTATTCTAACGAACATATTATTATTATTACAAATATCATTCTTAGTATAATTTTATATATAAAGCATTATTAATAAATTATATTATATTTACTCTAATAAATTTTGTAAAAATATAAAATGACAATATTTAACTATAATTAATTATGTATAAATCTTTGGAATTTATTTTGAGTCAAATGAATTTTTATTAACTTTTGCATATTAGTCTCGAGCATTAGGATTGAGGTACACTAAGATTTGACTCTATTTGTTAATTAGATATTAATCAATACATAAATATATAATTATTTAGGTTCGTGAATCGAAGGCCAACCTTATAAGTTACCAATGGTGTTATATGTATTTTTACTACAAAATACATTAGGTGAGTATATATATCCCTTTTTAAACTCTAAATATTTTTGGGCTGAGAATACATGCGCTGTTTTATAAATGTTTTATGGACACAAGTGATCACAAATAAAATTCTACGTTGAGTTGTACCATGGCATATCTCTTTATACTTGGTAACTGCTAATTACGTGAGGAGCGTAAACGCGAATCCTGTTGATAGATCTATCGGGCTGACATCCCCAACCGGGCTGGACGACCAGCATTTAACGGTTGCACAGTACTTCGTTTCGTTACTACACTTTGGTACGGTGTAGGGTTTATTTAAGAGTATGCTGCTGTGACTTTTAGTTAAGTATGGTTACCAAGTGCTCAACGTCTTTTCATACACGAGGAGTGTATTATGTATAAACTTTAAATCTTGTGGTCCATGGTTATTATATCGCTGCTAGCATCAAACCTATATATCTCACCAACTTTATGTTGACGTTTTAAAGCATGTTATTCTCAGGTAAGAATTAAGTTGTCCGCTGTGCATTAGCTCATGTTAAGGATACTACTTGGGACCATTTAAGCCATGATACAAGAACGTTGCATTCGAGTCATTGAAGATCATTAAAGACTATTATTAAGTAAATGACAGATTAGGTCATTTGGATATTGTGAAATGTTAGACGAACATATCAATTTTTGATGTAAAGATAGATTGTCTTTTAAGAATAAATGCAACGTTTGTAAAATGTATCATATAGAGGTCAAGTACCTCGCGATGTTATCAACTGTTGTAACTCGTTTGTAATCAATATGGACATTGTCCGGATGATTAGTTTCGGATTCTTACAGTTGGTATCAGAGCGTTGGTCTTAGCGAACCAGGCCTTGCATTAGTGTGTCTAACTGGTAGTTGTTAGGATACATTAGTGAGTCTGGACTTTGACCGTGTCTGCATATTAAAAGTTTTGCTTATCATTTCTAGTCAGAAATTGTCTGCTTATCATCCTAGGAAATTACCTGCTTATCCTTCCTAAGTCTAGACACGTCATACTGCATTTTGTGCATCGATAGTGTAAGGACAAAATTCATATCTTAGCATAATTGTTATTGCTACTATTGGCTGACATCTTTTCAAAAATTCTCCGTAATTTACGGGATTTTGGTATTATATATATACATATGTAAATTATGTATTGAAGAGTACCAAACCCAACTCCTATAAACCATTCTAAACCAAAAATTTATTTCTCCGAATATACAAGATGGATTCCGCGTCTAGTTCAAATTCCTCCAACTTCGACAGTTATGTCAATATGGATTTTCAGTCAGGCTCCGATGACAGTATCACCGGAATGGATCAACCAATTTCCCATCATCTATTCTGGATGAATTGGGGATGGGTTCGTAGTATACTAAATCACTGGAGACAAGAAGAAGGTGATCCATTCCATCCACCAAATTGTCCTCTTAGTGATGAACCTGAAGCACTTACCGGCGAACCTATTCGAGAAACCATTTTCTCTCTCATTTCTAGAGTATCTCGTCACGATTATATATTATCCCATATTTCGAATCTTGTTCATTCGCTCGTTCGAACCGTCAATCATCCCGGTATAATAGAAAAGGTCAACGAACTCCGTGCTCGGGTAGTGGCTTTGGAGAACATGGTGCGAAGGTTGCAAACACCAGCAGCAGCACCAGCAGCATAATCAGTACCACCATCAGCAACGTCAACAGTACCCTTATCACCCCCAAACCACAATCGGGTCGTAAACTTCGACATCATAATTTGTTCCTCGAATATCAACATCACACGCCTCAATATCACCATCTGTATTTCGAGTATGATCTTCATCGCTTTACATCGATTATCTTCACTTTACGTAACGTCTTATCTCATATATATATTCGTTCGACATGATAGTTATGTAATCTCTAATGTTTTAGAGATCATGTAATTAAGTGCTAATGATAAATCAAATGAGTTTAATATCTTATTGACTCATTAAATCTATGATTACATCCGAAGAAAATATATATGCAAGTATATTTTCATAAAGATTGTAATTAAAAATTCTCTCGTACAAACTATTAATGGTGAAAATATTTTAACGGGTGGGTAGTACCCGAGGAATATTTAGATTTCACATTAATAAGTTACACTGTACATTCTTCGAATCTGATTCAACGGTCGTTTGCTATTCTACTTACAATCACCGACATACGTATCCGCTCACCCCAGAATAACCATTTTCATTCAAATTTCATAATCAGATTTTGACCTATCAAAATCCAACAAGTGGCATAAAGAAGAAAACATTGGACAAAATAAAATTTGTTAGAAACACACGAATTAACTAATTGAAATCTATCAAGGATTCCACGCTAACTGTTCCGGCTAACTGTTCCCAGCTAACTGATTAACATTTAATTTATTGCAATTTACATTCTCGCAATTTTAATTTCTGCACTGTACATACTGTCGGGACACATGTACAACAATACGTCGGATTAATTCTGAGACAACACGTTGTATAATGGGTCATGATATATATTTATTTATTTGACGCAATTTAATTAACGGGACACGTATACAAGGTTTCGACTTATCATATTGACCCATCTATATATATATTTCGGAACAACCGTAGACACTCTATATGTGAAGGTGGGAGTTGGCTATACAGGGTTGGAGTTGATTCCAAAATATATATATACTTTGAGTTGTGATCAACACTGAGACCGGTACACGGGTCACGATACGTATTAATTAATTCGAATATTATATATATATATATATATATATATATATATATATATATATATATATATATATATATATATATATATATATATATATATATATATATATATATATATATATATATATATATATATATATATATATATATATATTATTGAACTATTGGACTATTGGACTGCTAATTCTGGACAATTAAAATGAATTAAAATGTTGATTGTAACATATGAAACTAAACTATTCTTCAAGTTTGCCACTTGATTTTATCCTAAACCTCATTTGACCTCAACAATTATAACTCGCGTTCAAATCTTTCATGATTCTTGAAAACACCTCGATCGAGAAGTTGAACCAGCCGCACCTCGTCTACGGAAGAAAAGATTTATGCACCTGAAAAACTCTCGAATCCAAATTCATAGTTTAACACATATCGTGTTGAATCCTTTGCCATTTATTAGTAGAAACAATCCTACAATCTCTTTTCAAGAAGCTAATTTTGTCACAGCTCCACTTCGACTTCTCAGTGAGATTACTCCTATTATAACCTCGATATTTATACCTTGTTCCTTCGCCGTCGTTACCGGAGAACCTTTTATAGTTCACAACATCATCAGCAGATGTACCAGCAACTCGTTATCTCTTTGATGAAATCCGCAATCGGTATTTTGAAAATCTCGTAGAAATTCTCCCAGTTATACCGAAAACGTCTATCCCTAAGAGTTACATATTTCGAATGTGAAGTTTCTGAAAAACACCCTGAACTGCGAAGTAGTTCTCAAAAAGCTGATGAAGCAGCAAAAACTGTAAACGACTTTAATAAGTCAAACAAAGTACAGTGTGTTGGAAAAGCTCAGAAAAAGAAGGTTGGGAATTGGAAAATGAATTGAGCAAAGTATGAAGGAGATGGTGGACAAATCATGAAAACTGAACCTGTCTTCAAAGAATCCAAACGATTCAATACCTGCTGAAACCGTTAGTAATAACCCTACTCTTTATTTTAAACCCTTTCAGATAATATTCTTCATCATCATCTTATCTTAAATATTATAAGGTATCTTCATATCTTCCGTTATACATATTCTCCATATTTCTGGAGATATTTTCACAACTATTCTTATCTGCGATCATGTATCTCTTCGTAATATCTGCGATACAACATAAAAGAAACTGTATTAGTTTCTAAATTCTGAAATCTCTAAGTTTAAAATATGAATGTTTTGAAGTAGTGTTGGGAACTGATGTATGAATTAGTATAATATAATGAAACTTGATCAACTTCATTATATTACAGTAAGTCATGTTAAGTTTCTAATGGAATGTGATGATTCACAGTACCGTCATCATGTGCCATGTTACACGGCTCTTACATTCTATCCAATTCCGAAACGTATTAAGAACAAATCATCTTGATAATTCTATCTTTTCCAGGGTATTCTGGTAATTTAACAAATCAAAAATCGTGTCAATACCCTTTCTTTCTGAGAACATTAGCTATGTTCATTCCAAATTTCATACCTACGAATTTCGGATCATTACTCGCTTGACTCAAAGTCGGGAAGAGAAAACGAAAACATGAAGCTTTGAAAAATAATGAAGAATACGAAGGCCGAAAACCACCCAGGATTTACAAACTGTGTATATCAATACGTATTGCAACGTAAAGACACGGGAGATTTAAAAATATTATAATTCCGAGAAAATGATAGAAGTAAATAGATTCTTCTGGCGGTAAATGAAAGAGAAGAATGAAAGATATGAAAGTTAGAAGTATAATAAGAATCAGGATTGGATGGAGCATATTGATGAATGAAGAAAGAATAGAAGATGTGAGGTATGGAAGTAAGGAAGGGAAGGAAGTGGATTTATAGTGAAATATCCGACAGAGAAATCGAAACAGATTGGCGCATTAAATCAAAGAAGATCATAATTTCCTTATTCGCCGAAGAATCAAATCTTTTAGATTTTCAAGATTTTCTTTTAAATCCCTTAAATTCCGGAAATTCACTGTGACTACGTCAAAAGTTAAATCTCTATCTCAATTTCTTGTGACAGCTTCACTTGTAGACTTCACACAATCGAATTGTTTTACCACTATTACTAAATGGTGGTAAAACTCTAGATATCAATTCATACTCGTCATAAAAACATTTTATTGTTAGTCACGACGATCTCGATCAAATTTCGGGGACGAAATTTCTTTAACGGGTGGGTACTGTAACGACCCGGAAATTTCCGACCAAATTTAAACCCTAATCTCTATATGTTTCTGACACGATAAGCAAAAACCCTAATGTTGAGTATAGAAAGTCTGAAATCTATGTTTGGATGATTAAATACCCTTTTAACCAAGCCTGACGATTCACGAACATCTATGTATATATACAATATGTATTAATAGCGTTAACAAAGTATTAGATATATAACACTAGGTTTCGATATAAGATTATTATATTTATCAGCGAGGGTAAAAGATAATATAGTTTTATAGATATCTGAAAATCTTTTTGTCAATTATCAATGAGTCATTGTAATAAAATAAAGGTTTTAACGTTATCTTAAAAGTTATAATTTTCTAGAAACCTTTTGACAAATTTTAAACGTTAACGGTCCGTGATTTTAATAAGGATAAATATTTAAGTAAAACGTATTTATTATATATATATATATATATATATATATATATATATATATATATTTATTTTACAAAATGATTAAACATATTATTTAATTAAAAACGTTTTGGATATAAATACACTTTGAAAAATAAAATAAAATAAAGAGACATTGAATTATTAAGGTAAATGACCACAACACTCAACAGATTAAGTTACATTTTGAGTGGGTTAGTTTTCTATAAATTTAGATCTAATTTTTGACAATGGTACGAGTCACTAAACTTAAAAGGGTTAGTTTTCTTGACGTACGAAACTTTATTTGGAAAATCGGAACCGAGACTTTAGTTAAGTGACAACGTAAAAGTTTTTTTTTTTGTAAAAATTATATTTTTACTATAACCATAAATATTATATATTATATAATTAATTATATAAATTAATTAAATAAATCTAAATAATAATAATAAACGATGTCGGCAGCCTAAATCATTTGAGGGACAGCTGTATATTTGTACTCCGCAACTCACGGTGAAATAAGGAAGACAACCCCGAAAGTTGCGGGGAAATCAAAAACTAAACCATCTATAAAGTTCGATGCACTTTGTCCTCCTAATTTATTTTATGAAGACACACGTTTACATATCACTCCGTATTATCAAATTCATATTACTATTATTTAGATTAATTATTATTATTATTAATTAATAATAAGATTAAAGATTAATGTTATCCTTAATCTTAAGATTAAAAGTGTTATTAGCATTAATTAATCTTAAAATACTATGACGGGGCTCTGCTCATGTGTTCCAAAACTGGTGTCATGAGAGGGATAAAATTTAGGAAATTATGAGTTATAGCTATGGAGGTTATGGGTAATGTTCAGGGGTGTTGCTCGTGAGTTAAAATAATATTTATCGTCTCCGGGGTGTTATATACCTTTCCCACAATATTGAATCTCAATATTGATACGTGAGCACTCTAAACTCAACTTTTGCTTATTAGTAGTGTATCCCTGACTAGTGCTCGAAAAATTAGGATCGTGTATGCTTTTATAATTATTTTTGTCAAAATATACTTTAGGATAGAATCTGAATTAGTTACTCCTGCGGTTAGATAAGGTATATGATATATATGTTTTTGGAAAGGTGGCGAAAAACTATAAACTTTTCATTTAGATGTCGAATGGATTCGACGGACGGATTTGAAGTTATAGTCAATTAAACTTTTGTACAAATTATTAAAAATGAATATTTTTTTTACGTCGTCGTTAAAATCATCGTTATTAAAATTACTATCATTATTGTTAAGACTTTTATTATTAATAATAACCAATATTTTTATCAACAACTATAAAATTATTATTTTAATTGTTATTATTATCAAAATCATTAATTGTCATTTATTTAAAAATATTATTATTATTATTATCATTGTTAACATTATGACTATTATAATAATTATTATTATTATGAGTATTTATGTTAGTAACTAAAAATAATTAATATTTTTGTCAAAAACTATCAAATTCTTACTTTGATTATTATAATTAATAAAATTATCAATTTATTATTTTTGTTATCATTAAATTATTATTTTAATCACAAGAATTATTCTAACGAACATATTATTATTATTACAAATATCATTCTTAGTATAATTTTATATATAAAGCATTATTAATAAATTATATTATATTTACTCTAATAAATTTTGTAAAAATATAAAATGACAATATTTAACTATAATTAATTATGTATAAATCTTTGGAATTTATTTTGAGTCAAATGAATTTTTATTAACTTTTGCATATTAGTCTCGAGCATTAGGATTGAGGTACACTAAGATTTGACTCTATTTGTTAATTAGATATTAATCAATACATAAATATATAATTATTTAGGTTCGTGAATCGAAGGCCAACCTTATAAGTTACCAATGGTGTTATATGTATTTTTACTACAAAATACATTAGGTGAGTATATAGATCCCTTTTTAAACTCTAAATATTTTTGGGCTGAGAATACATGCGCTGTTTTATAAATGTTTTATGGACACAAGTGATCACAAATAAAATTCTACGTTGAGTTGTACCATGGCATATCTCTTTATACTTGGTAACTGCTAATTACGTGAGGAGCGTAAACGCGAATCCTGTTGATAGATCTATCGGGCTGACATCCCCAACCGGGCTGGATGACCAGCATTTAACGGTTGCACAGTACTTCGTTTCGTTACTACACTTTGGTACGGTGTAGGGTTTATTTAAGAGTATGCTGCTGTGACTTTTAGTTAAGTATGGTTACCAAGTGCTCAACGTCTTTTCATACACGAGGAGTGTAATATGTATAAACTTTAAATCTTGTAGTCCATGGTTATTATATCGCTGCTAGCATCAAACCTATATATCTCACCAACTTTATGTTGACGTTTTAAAGCATGTTATTCTCAGGTAAGAATTAAGTTGTCCGCTGTGCATTAGCTCATGTTAAGGATACTACTTGGGACCATTTAAGCCATGATACAAGAACGTTGCATTCGAGTCATTGAAGATCATTAAAGACTATTATTAAGTAAATGACAGATTAGGTCATTTGGATATTGTGAAATGTTAGACGAACATATCAATTTTTGATGTAAAGATAGATTGTCTTTTAAGAATAAATGCAACGTTTGTAAAATGTATCATATAGAGGTCAAGTACCTCGCGATGTTATCAACTGTTGTAACTCGTTTGTAATCAATATGGACATCGTCCGGATGATTAGTTTCGGATTCTTACAGTTGGTATCAGAGCATTGGTCTTAGCGAACCAGGCCTTGCATTAGTGTGTCTAACTGGTAGTTGTTAGGATACATTAGTGAGTCTGGACTTTGACCGTGTCTGCATATTAAAAGTTTTGCTTATCATTTCTAGTCAGAAATTGTCTGCTTATCATCCTAGGAAATTACCTGCTTATCCTTCCTAAGTCTAGACACGTCATACTGCATTTTGTGCATCGATAGTGTAAGGACGAAATTCATATCTTAGCGTAATTGTTATTGCTACTATTGGCTGACATCTTTTCAAAAATTCTCCGTAATTTACGGGATTTTGGTATTATATATATACATATGTAAATTATGTATTGAAGAGTACCAAATCCAACTCCTATAAACCATTCTAAACCAAAAATTTATTTCTCCGAATATACAAGATGAATTCCGCGTCTAGTTCAAATTCCTCCAACTTCGACAGTTATGTCAATATGGATTTTCAGTCAGGCTCCGATGACAGTATCACCGGAATGGATCAACCAATTTCCCATCATCTATTCTGGATGAATTGGGGATGGGTTCGTAGTATACTAAATCACTGGAGACAAGAAGAAGGTGATCCATTCCATCCACCAAATTGTCCTCTTAGTGATGAACCTGAAGCACTTACCGGCGAACCTATTCGAGAAACCATTTTCTCTCTCATTTCTAGAGTATCTCGTCACGATTATATATTATCCCATATTTCGAATCTTGTTCATTCGCTCGTTCCAACCGTCAATCATCCCGGTATAATAGAAGAGGTCAACGAACTCCGTGCTCGGGTAGTGGCTTTGGAGAACATGGTGCGAAGGTTGCAAACACCAGCAGCAGCACCAGCAGCATAATCAGTACCACCATCATCAACGTCAACAGTACCCTTATCACCCCCAAACCACAATCGCGTCGTAAACTTCGACATCATAATTTGTTCCTCGAATATCAACATCACACGCCTCAATATCACCATCTGTATTTCGAGTATGATCTTCATCGCTTTACATCGATTATCTTCGCTTTACGTAACGTCTTATCTCATATATATATTCGTTCGACATGATAGTTATGTAATCTCTAATGTTTTAGAGATCATGTAATTAAGTGCTAATGATAAATCAAATGAGTTTAATATCTTATTGACTCATTAAATCTATGATTACATCCGAAGAAAATATATATGCAAGTATATTTTCATAAAGATTGTAATTAAAAATTCTCTCGTACAAACTATTAATGGTGAAAATATTTTAACGGGTGGGTAGTACCCGAGGAAATTCAAATGCTAAAAGAAGAAGACAGATATCGATATAAATCATCGATAGAAGAACCTCCGACATTAGAGTTAAAGCCACTTCCAAACCATTTGGAATACGCTTATTTACATGGTGAATCTGAATTACCTGTAATAATATCGTCTTCTCTTACTGAAAATGAGAAATCAAAACTCATTTCTGTGTTGAAAGCTCATAAACCAGCCATTGCATGGAAGATTCATGATATTAAAGGAATAAGTCCTTCGTATTGCACACATAAAATCCTTATGGAAGAAGGTCATAAAACGTATGTGCAACGCCAACGAAGACTAAATCCTAATATGCAAGATGTAGTTAAAAAAAAATTATTAAACTGCTTGATGCAGGTTTAATTTATCCAATTTCTGATAGTCCATGGGTAAGCCTATTTCAATGCGTGCCTAAGAAGGGTGGTATGACTGTCATCACAAATGAGAAAAATGAGCTTATTCCTACTAGGACTGTAACAGGATGGCGTGTATGTATTGATTATAGAAAATTAAATGACGCTACCAGAAAAGATCACTTTCCCTTACCGTTCATTGATCAAATGTTGGAAAGATTAGCCGGAAATAGTTACTATTGTTTTCTTGATGGATTTTCCGGATATTTTCAAATTCCAATAGCACCCGAGGACCAAGAGAAAGCCACATTCACGTGCCCTTATGGTACTTTTGCTTACAAACGCATGCCATTTGGACTTTGCAACGCCCCTGCAACCTTTCAAAGGTGCATGATGGCGATTTTTCACGACATGATAGAAGAATGCATGGAAGTTTTCATGGATGACTTTTCAGTCTTCGGTGATACATTTGAATCATGTCTAGTTAATCTAGAACGAATGCTTATTAGATGTGAACAATCAAATCTAGTTCTTAATTGGGAGAAATGCCATTTCATGGTTAAAGAAGGCATCGTTCTTGGACATAAAATTTCAAAGGAAGGAATTGAAGTAGATATAGCTAAAGTAGATGTAATTGCTAAACTTCCACATCCCACCAATGTTAGAGGAGTTAGGAGTTTTCTAGGGCATGCCGGTTTTTACCGATGTTTCATTAAAGATTTTTCTAAAATTGCCACTCCTATGAATAAACTCCTAGAAAAGGATGCTCCATTCATCTTTTCAGATGAATGCATCAAATCTTTTAATATTCTTAAAGAAAAACTCACTAATGCGCCGATCATGATAACGCCAAATTGGAATCTACCATTTGAACTAATGTGCGATGCAAGTGATTTTGCAATGGGAGCCGTTTTAGGACAAAGGATTGAAAAACGATTTCAACCTATATATTATGCTAGTAAGACGTTACAAGGAGCACAAACAAATTACACAACTACTGAAAAATAACTCCTTGCTATTGTCTTTGCTTTTGACAAATTTCGTTCATATCTCGTTCTAGCAAAAACGGTGGTCTATACCGACCATTCTGCTCTTAGATACCTATTTTCGAAACAAGATGCTAAACCAAGATTAATTCGTTGGATCTTATTCTTACAAGAGTTCGATATTGAAATCCGAGATAAAAGAGGAGCAGAAAATCTCGCCGCCGATCATCTTTCTCGTCTTGAAAATCCCGAATTAGAAGTTCTAAATGAATCGGCCATACAAGACAACTTTCCCGATGAATATCTATTGAAGATAGATTATAATGAAATTCCATGGTTTGCAGACTATGCAAACTACTTAGTATGTGGATTCCTTGAAAAAGGATTGTCGTACCAAAAACGAAAGAAATTCTTTAGTGATATAAAACACTATTTCTGGGAAGATCCACATTTGTTTAAAAGTTGTCCAGATGGAATAATACGCCGATGTGTATTCGGAGATGAAGCCAATCAAATCTTAAACCATTGTCACACAGGACCAACAGGAGGGCATTATGGACCTCAACTAACAGAAAGAAAAGTTTATGATGCTGGATTCTATTGGCCTACAATTTACAAAGACGCACACCTTCTTTGAAAATCCTGTGATGCTTGTCAAAGGACCGGAAAAATAAGTCAACGTGATGAAATGCCACAAAATGTCATTCAAGTATGTGAAGTATTTGACATTTGGGGTATTGACTTTATGGGTCCATTTCCAAAATCTCATAATAATCTCTACATTCTCGTAGCCATTGATTATGTATCTAAATGGGCGGAAGCACAAGCTCTCCCAACTAACGATGCACGAGTTGTAGTTAACTTTTTAAAACGTCTTTTTGCAAGGTTTGGAACATCGAAAGCTTTAATAAGTGATCGGGGAACTCATTTCTGTAATAATCAACTTGAGAAAGTTCTTAAAAGATATGGAGTAACTCATAAAATCTCCACCGCATATCATCCACAAACAAGTGGACAAGTTGAAAATACCAACCGAGCTTTAAAACGTATTCTAGAGAAAACCGTAGGATCAAATCTGAAGGAATGGTCCATAAAATTGGAGGATGCACTCTGGTCTTTTAGAACAGCCTACAAAACTCCAATTGGAACCACACCTTTTAGACTCGTTTATGGAAAAGCATGTCATCTTCCAGTAGAAATTGAACAAAAAGCATTTTGGGCTTTGAAGACATGTAATCTTGATTTACATGAAGCCGAACGTCTACGATTGAGTCAACTAAATGAATTAGAAGAATTAAGACATGAAGCATACGAAAATTCGTTAATCTATAAGGAAAGAACGAAGAAATGGCATGATAAAAGAATTAGAAGTTCAAAAGAATTTAAAGAAGGAGATAGAGTTCTTCTTTTCAATTCACGATTCAAGCTATTTCCTGGAAAATTGAAATCAAGATGGTCTGGACCATTCATAGTCAAAAGAGTTTTCCCATACGGAACGATAGAATTAATAAATTCAAATGGGATTGAATTTAAAGTTAATGGTCACAGAGTTAAACATTACATACATGGTCCGATGGAAGTTAACGATGAAGTTAATCATAATTTCACCACCCAAGAAAACCTTCAAAATGAAAACATAAATATGTTATCAACAACATATGAAAAATCAAAATTAGAATATAGGGAGGATTCAAATTTGAGTGATGAAGAAGAATTCTTATACAAACCTCCCATTCCAAGAAACGAAGAAAAATGTGAACAAGAAATTCAAATAGAAGTGAAAGAACCAAGAAAAGAACACCCGAAAAAGGTTTACAAACCAACTCGACTTACTAAAGCAGGAGACCCGGGTGAATTTATCATTTCTTGCTTGCTTAATGATGGTGCTGTATATAATGGACTCGCAGATTTAGGAGCAAGTGCAAATATTATGCCTCTTTCCTTATACAAAAGATTAGGCATGGGTAAATTAAAACTAACCAAAATAGGTGTTCATTCATTTGACCAAACCATTAAACACCAGGTTGGAATAGCAAATAATTTACTTGTTAACGTGGGAAGTTTGTCCTTTGTTGCAAACTTCATAGTGATTAATATGGAGGAAAACCTTGATATTCCTCTAATTCTAGGTCGCCCATTTTTAGCAACCACCGAGGCATTCATTGATGTAAGAGAAGGTAGAATGACACTTAGGGATGGTGATACATCGATCACCTTTGTGAACCGAAAGTTTAGATCTCCACCAACCAAAACTGTTAGACCAATAAAAACGCATAAGTGTGGGGAAGATGAAGAAACACTTAATGATGATCCAATCACAAAGAACGCCGTTGATGATACGAAATTAGATGAACCCATTTTTAACAGTTCAACGAAGAAACTTTATAAACGGATTCACGATGCTAAGATTAAAGGAAACTTTAAGTTATGTAACCGATTAATATCTAATTTATGGTCAAAAGAAAAGGCGATGGTAGTTGAATTTGTGAAAGTTACGGAGGAAATCAACAAATGGATTGAAGTAAAAGTCAAAGATATACAAGTTGTAGATGATTCAATTGAAAATAATGTTAATCACAATTTCAACTAAGTATAGGGAGGTTTATGTATTTCTGTTAGAGTTAGATTTTCTGTTTTCGTGTAGTTCTCGAAAATGGAACTCGAATGGTCTTTCCCTAGCAGACCCTAAAGAACTGGTCTTCTCCCCCCATTCTGAATTTTTATTTTTTTTTTTAGGTTTTTACGAAATGAAGACTTCCTGTGAACTAAACCATGGTCTAATGCTACACGCTTTGATCACTAAACGTAATAATGACACACTTCCGAGTGAACTAGTATCAGTAATCAGAGAAAGATTGGACGGAGTAAGAAAATAATCCAGATGCGAAGATAATAAGTTACAATTTGGTAAAGGAAAATCAAAATTCGCAGCAAAAAGAAGAGCACGACACCTTGAAAGATGTCACAAATGCGGAAAATGGTCACATGGAGGTAAATGTTCAAATAATCAAACCTATTCAAACACCGAATTTGTTACTTTATGCAGAGACGGACCGTTCATATGTTTAGAAGAAAAAATACTGAATGCTCGAGGTTACGCCTATGTAGCTATGGAAAACCAATTAAACCGACTATCTTATGAGTGGGATAGATCGTATCACTAAGAATACTATCTCACAGGTAAGTCTGTATAGTTTTTATTTTTATTTTTAACCTTTTGATAATAAACGCTAATTTGTTCGCTATAAAGTATTAAATTGGTATTGAATAAAATTAGGTTGGCGACCGAAATTATTGATATCATTCAAAAATTTATTACATCACTGCGAAATTTAACGTTTATTCTTAAGGTATAAATATCTTTAATCAATCAACACAAAATATTTCAAAAATTCGTCATGAGTTAAATTAGGTCATGGAACCGAAATTACTTTACCAAAAAGAGGGGCGCATATTTTTGATAATATTTGATTGATTAAAGTGGGATAAAAGCCAAAAAGATTTTTAATTTTTACCATGTTTTTAAAATTAATAAATTAATATTAAATAAATATTGTAAACTTTTAAAATTGTAAATATTTGGAAAATTAATATTTTTAATATAAGTTTGTATGTATAAAAACAAAAATATAATTTAAGTTTGGTGTGAATTTATAATATGAATTTTTAATTAAGTTTGGTGTAAATTTTTTAATTTTATGCATTTTAAATTTAAGTTTGGTGTGATTTTTTTTTAATTTTATGCATTTTAAATTTAAGTTTGGTGTGAATTTAAAAATAAAAATTTACTTTATTTCGTAAGTTAAAAATATGATTTTTAAAATTCGTCGTGAGTTGAAGACTAGGTCGTTGAACCGAAATTGCTTTACCCGAGGGAGGGACGAGAACTTTTATTATCATTATTTTTTAATCTTATTGAATTAAAGTATGTCAAAAACATTAAAAAACCAAAAAAAAAAAATCTAAGCTTTTAAAACAATCGCTACAAAAAGACAAATTTTAAAATTTTGTCGAGGGACGGACTAGGACATTGTTCCGAAACGACCTCGTTCTAAATAACAAGGGAAACAAAATTTTAAAATTAATTACTTAATTGTTTTATAAGTTAAAGATTGTAAAAAAAAAAAAAAAAAAATTTAAACACCGCGACTCGCGGAGTTTGTAAGGGTCAAACACCGCGACTCGCGGAGGACCAAAAATACAGATAAAAATATAAGCTGCCCGAACAGATCAGTCAACACCCACACCCACAAAAATACTGCGAAAAACCCGAAAAAACACTCTAAAATCCGAAATTTTTCACCAAAAATCCTCACATTTTTTACTAAAATCATGTTGAGAAGGATGCTATCAAGGAATTACTCAAGGAAAACGGTAAATTTCTACACCTAAACACCATTTAATCCGAAAATTAGTGTTCTTGAGCAATTTTATACCCAATTCAATTTTGATACTTTTTAGTGTAATTATGCTTAAATTGTTTATGTATTATGCTTGTATAACCTAGATTGATGCTATTTAACATGATTAGAAGCCTTAAAATTCAAATTTTGAGTAATCTAGGGTTTGTGTTCTTGAGCAAATTTAGGGCTTTTTGATATAAACAGGTTATGGCCGATTTTTGTCATGAATTATTGCTAAATTAAGTAGTGTAACATGTTTAGGTAGTTAAATGATCCAAACTTTGAACCTAAATATGATTTTTGAGAATTAAAGTGGACTTTTTCAAGTCTAAAATTCATGAACTTGATTTTTGAGAGATAATGCCATTTGAAACTTGTTTAATTGCTAGTAATGATTATTTTAACATGTTATTTGAGTTGAATGCTTATGAACTTGGCAAACATTTTCGTATATGATTATTTGAAAAAGTGTAGATTTGATAAAAATATGAAAATGAGCATAAGTTTGATATAAATTGAACATGTCATTGTAATTATTTTGATTGATGATTTTGCTGACACTAATGCATGTTTGGATGCACAAAAATTGTGTTTGATGTGTTTTGCAGACTGAAAGGGGTGAATCTTCATCCCAAGCTCGCAATGCTCCTCCTGAGAATGCGGAACAACAGGATGTTTATAGCTATTACAAACAAGATATACCTCATCCAGTTATGACATTTTCTGATATGCACGTGGAGAATTTGCACCCGAACTTGAGATTTGACAGACGTTGGATAGATTATCCAAAATACCAAAGGGGCTTGCACACTCTTCATTCTAAAGCTATTGAAGTACTTAGGGTAATAGAATGGGAACCGTTAGAAGCCATAGAATTGGCCGAGCCAATTAGGGAATTACTTACGCAGAGGTATGGTAATTCTACTTTTAACGATTGGGTACATTTATTCAACATGCGTAGACCTGTATATAAAGTATGGTGTGAGGAATTATTGTGTAGTATAGAAATAAATGATCGGGTAGTTAGTTTAACCGATCGATCTTTTATTAGATTTTTGTTAGGAGGTTTGATGCGCCACATGTCTCTACTAGACATGGCTCAGGCCTTACGTATATATACGCCTGAGGAGCTAGCATCTGCCGATTGTCGAGGGTTGATATTGAACGGTAGAAAGATTGATGAAAATTTTGATACACATGGTGTATGGAGTCAAATGACTAGCCATCACCGATTTAAAGGGGGAAATTACTCTTATTTGGATATAGATAGAGCTGAGTTAAGAGTAATTCATAGGTTTTTAGCCAATTCGATTACACAACGAGGTAAGAATAAAGAAAAGGTAAATGAATAGGATTTGTTTTACCACATGTGTATTTGAGACCCACAAAGCGCTGTAAGTATACCTTATTGTGTGGGTTATTATTTATCAGCTATGGTTAGAGGGATGAGACACCGCACAGTATAATAGGAGGTGGTATATTTATTACTTTGATTGCTGAATATCTCAATGTGGATATAAGTCGGGGGGGATTATTAATCGAAGAACCAGAACCGCACGATACAATTGGTTTAAATGTATATCATGGTGCAAAGGTTTTGAAAAGGCGAAATAACGCCGCAGTAAGATATAATGGAAGACATCCACAGGTTGAGAGAAATCAACAGCCAGGTAATGTGGGAGGGGGAAATGAAATGACAGAAATGCAAAGGTTTATAGCTTCACAAGAGTATGAAAATGCTAGACAACGAGCATTTGAAGATTGGCAAGTTCATCAAAACCAAATCATAGCTCATTGCCAACATGTAGGTACAAACTATATTCCTACTCCATCGCCCATATTTCCTCCCTGGTCTATTGAGATGCAACCACCGTATCCTACTTATAACCCAGCTGAAGCATTTTATAACACATACGGTTATGCATGGAACCCCTACTGGTATCAGTAACAACCCTAGTCTACTTAGTTTTATTTATTTTATTATTTGTAATGTTGATACATTTAATACTTATGTTAATATTGTAATAGTTTTTATAATTTTCTAACTTTTATTATTAGATTTTAATAATTTTTGAATGTGGGGTAATATACCAAACTTCAAAAATATGTATATATGTTTGCAGTTTATCTTATGTACACAACAGGGTAAAACAACGCATTTTTAATGACTGGCATTAAGTTCAGCAAAAGCAACTAATTTTGACGACAAGATGAAAAATAAATGTGATGTAACAATAAGACGGAATGAACAAATGATATGCACCATTTATCATTCAGCAAACAAACGCCAATATGTTTAGAAACTTTGGTAAAATTTAATCATTTTTCTACGCTAATCACCCTCAATAATTTAAATTGTTACTGATTTCTTGCAAATGAGGGCATTGCAAGATCTTAAGTGTGGGAAAAGGTTAAATTCTTTTGGAATTTTAAAATTTTTTACTTTATACACTTGGTTACCATTAGAAATACTAGTAAAGCAGTAGTTGTATTAGAATCTAGTGCTCTCTGATAATAAAGAACAGCCCTAGTCTTATATACTGACTACCCAATTCTAGTAAAATTTTTCAAAATTTTCAATTAAATGAACTCAAAATCATGTTTATACATATTTATGAACGATAAAACTAGGTGTTAACACCGAAATTATTGTTACCTCGGAAAGGACATAAATTGAGAAACAAACCAAAATGTTAGAATTCATTTAAGAATGGAATAGAGGAAAATAAAAAGGCAAAGAAAAGAAAATAAAGGCCAAGTGTGGGAAATTTTTACCAAGTTATTCAAAATATATATCACATATTTTTGTAACAAATAATTAAAAATACTTTTGTTTTGAACGATAATTAACTATTTTACCCGATTTACTGTAAGAAAGATGGATCTACACGATGAATCAATTCCATCATTAAAAGGAAGTAAAGTCTTCCGAAAATGAAACGCGCTTCTTGATTTAGGTCATGAAGTTGTCGTCCAGACCAGCTGTAGGTTGACGAAAAACCTAGAAAAGTCATCTCTAAAATCAGCAGTGTAACGACCCAAACCAACCCGCGAACAAACCACGTGAAAATACAAAATAAAAAAAATTTGCTGCACAGTGAACTGGCGCGGCGCGCCAGGATGGCCGCGCGGCGCGCCATTCGGGTCTGTCCGGAAAGTCTCAAAATGCGAAAAAGATTGACTAGTTCCCGACACTTTTAGACGAAATGCTTTTTACCATACATCCAAATATGTAAAACTAACCTGTTTCAAATATAAAATCAATGTTTTACAAGCGGGGCCCACATCGGCCGTTTTACGAGTTTAATACAATTTACGAGTTTCGACCACCAAAAAGTTAAGTTCCAAACTACACAATGAGCATGGCGTTTGGGATTAAACTACCCAACTATCGGTTAAACTCCAAGAGCTACTAAAGCCAAAAGCGTCCCCTAGCATCAAGCGGGATCTCTAGTCCAAAACGATGCCCTTACCCTTGTCCAAAACCGAACCTATAAAAATAGTAAACAACGAGAGGGTAAGCAAAGCTTAGTGAATGCAATAATTATACGAATACATATATAATTATACCTACTTGCATACACTTACACACCAAACCGCAAGCACGCTAGCATACACATTTAGCTTATCGTCACAATAACAAGCTATAAATCTCCAATACCACAAGCTAGCATAACAACCGCATATGAATATAACTCGAATAATATAATACGCTTACAACACAAATAACCATGGTTAACCAATAGTACAAGGGAACGGCGCTCGCGAAAACGCCATCGGTGTTCGTAACATCCGTTAGGGCACTTAACACCTCGCACCACTAACCCCTAGGGTGGCACCTTAACACCTCGGCACATCATCCCGAGTGGCATCTTAACACCTCGATGCATCACTCATTATTTTACGGAGTGGTGTCTTAACACCTCGACACTACACTCCTAGGTGGCATCTTAACACCTCGATGCTACACCCGAGTGGCATCTTAACACCTCGATGCTACACTCTTCACGTGAAACGTGGTGTCTTAACACCTCGACACTACACATTTCACGCTACAACAAATAGATACATTATATACATACACATATAATTATTCCACTCACCTTGTCGCCTTGAAGAATGCTACCGAATAATCTGCAACTCGTCAATGAAAAGTACCTATTCCATTATCACAAATTCAACAACACACTTAGATTGGATTTACAAACCAACCCAATTTGACACTTAGTGCAAATTTGACCCAAATGCACTTCCAAGTACAAACCGCGCCCAAAATTAACCAATAATCACTAACACAAGTGAGAATGGTCTTAATACGCCAATTAAACCCAATCATATGTGTTAAACACATATCTTTCCCATAAAGACACTTAAACCCTAATTTGACCCATAAGAAGTCAATAACACGCCATTAGCAAGTTTTGACACCAAAACATATTTAACTCGGTTTTATACTTCAACTTAATCCATTTTAAGTTTATAAACCTTACTAAATCGACAATTGGGTCATAACCGTCACCAAACCCTAATTTTGACCCATAGTCAAAATTAGTCAACCAAATAACCCTAAATGGGTTCCAATACTTCCATAATCACTAAACCTAGTGATTAAACCCAAATTCAAGTTCTAAACAAAACCAATTTGTTCACTAACCCAAAATCCACCAACACTAACAATAAACCCGATTACTAGCATCACTAAACCCACTTCATGAGTCTAAATGGGTTTATCAACAAATCAAGTTCAAACCCTAACTTTGAATAGCAAAATCAACAATGAAATTCGGAGTTAGAACTTACCAATACCGCCAAAATGATGCCGTTGACGAGTAGAACAACTTTAATGCTTGAGGTTTGACCCGAAACAACCTCCTTCTTCTCCAAATGGAGTTCTCTCTCACTAGAACTCAATCTCTCTCTAGGGTTTGAGGATGGGAGTGTTTGTGTGGGTGAGAAATGAGCTCCAATGGAGTTCTAGGTCAGTCTTGATGACCCCAAACCGACCCTAATTGAAAAGACCAAAGTACCCCTCATTTAAACCTTTTAAAAAGGCTGAAAATTGCCTCTGCAGCAATCGGCGCGCCGCGCCAGAAGGTGGAGCGCCGCTCCAAATAACTGGAAATTGTGGTCGAGCCCAAAACAGATTTCAGCAACTTGTTTTGGCCATAACTTTTCGACCGTAACTCCGTTTTCGATGAATCAAATATCGTTGGAAACGTAATAAGATATTATATCCAATGGTAAGGCTTTGAAACATCAACTCAAACTTTATTTGGGGTTGAAAAGATACGTACACACCTTGTCACTTCGGACAACGTCCAGTTTCCTTCGACATTCGAGCAAGCAACACGTACACTTCATACACGCATCATACACCATAAATACATTATGTACAATAAATATTTGGGTCTTACAACTCTCCCCCACTTAAACTCGATCACGTCCTCGTGATCTTCTCCACTTAACCAATTCGGAACTACTCAACGGTCCTAAATTATAAGTCCCAATCCGACTTTTCTAAGCAATTCTTCCCAATGAATCGCCTTTAATAACTAAAATCGTCACCCGCGATTTTATCGAAACTAAAATCCGAGCACTAAAACCTGCTCAATCCCCCATTCATCAGGAAAACTCAACCCATCTCGTACCGAGATATCGACCCTATAGTGTACCCTTTCCAAGTACAATGCTAAAAACAACCAAATATCGACCTAAGGTCAACAACCCAAACGATGAAGACCAAGTAAAGACGAATCCTTAAGGATAACACTTACCATCTAACACCCTTAGTAGTGCGCAAACATAGCTAATACGCAACTACCCAATTACGTGAGCAAAATACGGCTATTACATCACTAATCACACAACATGGTCCTTACGACCGAACCATCGGAGCTTAAAACAACCAGTGGTTCTCAAGTCCAACAACGCGAAGGTTAGTTCACACGAAACCCATGGTGTACAAAAACGGCTATCGTGATATATCCGTAGTGTGCAAAAACGTCTATTGCGACACTACCAACCATATGTGAGCGAAACACGGCTATCGCATCACTATTTACCAACGTGTGAGTAAAAATCGGCTATCACTCACAACCATGTGCACAAAACGGCTATGTGCACAATTTATACGGGCAATTAGCATCATAACCCTACAAGTAACGGTTCCTTCCAAAAACCGCTCACCATCAATCACAACCACGAGTGGTTAACGAAGTGCTAATCCTTACGGATATCCCTCGTCACCTATCTTAAGTCAAACGCGGTCAACATAGAGATAACCCCAAATAAACACCATATAATCACCTTGTAGTTCACAAAATGGCTATTGTGTAACTACCACCCAAGGTATACGATAATGAGGCATCGTAACCTTTCTCAAAGTCCCATTACTCTATTCCCAAAGGTAACCACACGGCTACCACAATCGAGCCAAGAACCACCCATATTACTCATAGACACAACAATAATTCCCTAGAAGAGAATCCGGCATACACATCCCTTAACCGAGGGATCTTACTTTGCTCGTCGAACACGTAACTTATCTCCCAATGAGATTTACCACCTTACCACCTCGGTGATAATTTAAATCCAAAAACCATAAGTACAATTTATTCCAAATCGTACTTTTACCACAATCGACCAATGTAGGTCTCAACACTAGCTTCGAATCCCTACGAGCATCATCCAAATATCACTGCAATAGAACACCTTCGTGCAAGAGTACAAACTCTCCCACTTAGAACTCCGCTTCGTAACCACATCATCGAACAATAGCATCCCGTGGAATGACCACTTATCAACATACACAACCAATATCCTCATTGGTCATAGTCCTTGAATTCTCGCGAATTCGTCCTTAACAATAAATCCCGACGATAAACACATGCTCACTTTCGCAGAAAGAGTGACCACTAACCTAACAACTAATGCGCCAAATCGCATTACCGTAACTCCTATGAGAGAGACGAGGTTCACCCGTATTGCATCTCTTAATACGCACGTTACCATAATCTTGCTCCAACCTTGAGCATACGAAGGAATTTAACCTATCCTTAAACTCTTTGAACGAAGAGTCTACCACAATTTACACAAACCTTGCACTTGCAATAATCCAATTGATATAGTTTGTCAAATTTCCACCTAGTCACTCATGTACCTAAGGGTTTCTATCCGGTACCCTAATATAATGTAACTGCAACACCATCGGAGTCGAATACCACGCTAGTAGGTATGAAAGAGGTACCTAACGTTGCGTCCCGTAGACTCCATTTCTAACATACATCGAGACCCAAAACACTCGATCTCAAGGGTTCTATCCACCCGTCGAATCTCATGGTTCAACAACTTCAACACGAAAGCAAAACGCTCTAATAATCGAACACCAATGCACATACCTATGGCTTGGTAGAAACATTTCCTAACACTAAAGAATGCTTGGTTGCACCAAGTCTTACGCCCTTCGCCCGACAACCAAACGTCATCATAGGGTGTTTCCATTAGGAATGCCACCCATACTAATACTACGTATTACCGCCATGCATTCGTCCCCAGGGCGCATTGCCACGAGTCAACGACTCAAAAGCTACCCCGGTGCACTATCATCAAAATCGCTAACAAACCGAATCTTCACGTTCACTAATCCCGCACCCTTATGGGTACCTTTGAAACATACACTCACTTGAGACTAATTAGACCACGAAACAAAGTTTAAGTCTCTAATACATACATGAATCCATCGGCACACAATAAACAATAATAAGGCATATTTGTACCAAAGACGAAAATACCTGAAACATCATCGTTGGACCCTTGCGCTTCACTGACCCTCAGATAGTCACGCTCTAAGCTCCTAACCCAATCGACAAACGATTCGGAGCACTCTGACTTACGGTGTCCCTTCTTTTGGCAAATAAAGCACTTGATTTTGCTTAAAGGTACACTCGTACAATCCCGTTCCAAATGACCTCGTCCTCCACACCTAAAGCACGTAGGCCCATAACCTCCCTTAATCCTCTTCTTCACTTTTTCAACACCTTCGGGCGTACTTCTCGCCCTCTTACTAGGAGCACCTCTTGATTCCAACTTTCTCTTACCCAAAGAGTGATCCGCAAATTTTCGAGCATGAGATTTAATCCCCATAGTTGCTCCTTTGTCACCGACACCTTGAGGTTTAGGAAACCTCTTTTCTAACTCTCCCTTCACGACCTTAGGCACTTGGTCTCGGACCATCTCAGTCACTATTCCCTCGAACGACTCTTGGAGAACTTGTTTAACCTTGTCGGAAAAAATCGAAATATAGCGTTCGAACTCGGCCTCAATCCTTAACGTTAACTCATCCTTCCCTTCGTGAATAGGCTCATTCGTTCCACATCCATCTTCCGTTTTCATTCTAAGGAATGCAAACGATTAGATCACGAGCGTGTAAACCATACGCACAACACCGTTCCATCTTGCTAAACACTCGTCGTACATAACTTGTTAGACATGATTTGCACCCGTAATAAGGTTTGCAAGTCCTTATTACGCATACACGCCGTATCAACTTGTTAGTACAAAGACCGCCCCGCTCGATGATATAAACAAACACAAACAAATTCTACACGACAAATCACACGCGAGAATTATTATCACAACACAATAATATATTAATAATATCCGCATTACTAATATAAACGTTAGTCCACTTACAAACGAGGCACTAACTATAACCCGTTCCGACCCGTAATCCTACAAGTCCCGCAACAAATTAAGCACACACAAAAGTCTAAGTCTAGGCACCTATCTCAAGTCACCTAAATCCCTTAGACCATGCTTTGATACCACTTGTAACGACCCAAACCAACCCGCGAACAAACCACGTGAAAATACAAAATAAAAAAAAAAATTGCTGCACAGTGAACTGGCGCGGCGCGCCATTCGGGTCTGTCCGGAAAGTCTCAAAATGCGAAAAAGATTGACTAGTTCCCGACACTTTTAGACGAAACGCTTTTTACCATACATCCAAATATGTAATACTAACCTGTTTCAAATATAAAATCAATGTTTTACAAGCGGGGCCCACATCGGCCGTTTTACGAGTTTAATACAATTTACGAGTTTCGACCACCAAAAAGTTAAGTTCCAAACTACACAATGAGCATGCCGTTTGGGATTAAACTACCCAACTATCGGTCAAACTCCAAGAGCTACTAAAGCCAAAAGCATCCCCTAGCATCAAGCGGGATCTCTAGTCCAAAATGATGCCCTTACCCTTGTCTAAAACCGAACCTATAAAAATAGTAAACAACGAGAGGGTAAGCAAAGCTTAGTGAATGCAATAATTATACGAATACATATATAATTATACCTACTTGCATACACTTACACACCAAACATACACATTTAGCTTATCGTCACAATAACAAGCTATAAATCTCCAATACCACAAGCTAGCATAACAACCGCATATGAATATAACTCGAATAATATAATACGCTTACAACACAAATAACCATGGTTAACCAATAGTACAAGGGAACGGCGCTCGCGAAAACGCCATCGGTGTTCGTAACATCCGTTAGGGCACTTAACACCTCGCACCACTAACCCCTAGGGTGGCACCTTAACACCTCGGCACATCACCCCGAGTGGCATCTTAACACCTCGATGCATCACTCATTATTTTACGGAGTTGATGATGTAGCGTGAGGGTACAAAATAGTATTATTTTTAATACAAAATACTACAAAATATGACACAAGTTTTATTAATTTACGGATGGGATATACCTAAACCTTGCTACAACATTATAGGCAGTGTACCTAATCGTAGAGTAGTGTAGTTTTTAGTAAGTCCGGTTCGTTCCACAGGGAGCTAGTGATTACGTACTATATTTTTATAAAACTATATTTATATAAATATATATATATATATATATATATATATATATATATATATATATATATATATATATATATATAAGTAGTAATATTATTATAAAAGGGGGTTTTTTTACCGTTTAATGACCGGTTTGTCGATTTTATATTTTTAAGCGTAAAGATAAATGACAATAATTAAAGTGCGTAAAATATATAAATGACGATAAATAAAATAACAATAAATAAAATTGCGATAGAATATGAAATAAAAGGATTATGCTTATTTAAACTTCCGTAATCATGATGTTTAACGTTTTGATTTTAATTAATTGTTACTCGGGTTAATTGTCCTTTGTCATGGTTTATTTGATACCTATCTGGTTTTTATCCATAATAGTCCATCGGTCATAAATATAAAGTGCGAGTGTCCTCGTCAAATTACCCTTATACCCGAAGTCAAATATTCCAACTAATTAAGGATTTAAACTGTGATGCAGTTATCACTTCTGTCAACAATTACACCAGTTATCACTGTATGTAATCTACCCCTGTTTTGATTAGATATGAATATTAATTTACCCACTTGATCAGTTTGAATAATCAATTACCCAACCCGAATAATTAATTAAATGATTATAATAGATTCCATATGAACGTCACTAAATAGGATAACCATAATCATTATTAATTATTAGGATAATTAATTTGAAGATAGGTTCGACAGACTCCAATGAGTTGTCACTCAATTAGACAATACCCCCCATCTATTAATAGTCAATAGTCCAATTTCCACAAGTGTCGGTCTTTTGCCCAAACCTTAATTATGGTCCAAAGTTCAATAACCCCATCTTAATATTTTAGCCTAACATCACGATTACTTTGGCTCAAATAAGCATAATAATAACTTAGTTACGAGACATTAAATTAAAAAGGAAGAACATAGCTTACAGTGGTGATTAATCGCGTAGCGTTGCACGGACAGAATTTCGACTTAAAACCCGTAAAACATTTCTTACAATAACCCAACTAAACCATAACTTTATTATTAAAATTAACTTATATTAAAATTATAATATAAATATATATTACATATTACAGAAGAGAGAAAGAAATATGAAGAAAGGTGTTCTTTTCATTACTCCGTGAATTTCATTTTATAGACAATTGGTGATTTGAAATTTTCACTTATGACCCCTTACCTATGCTCAATTAACAACTTTTTATTATTTATTATTATTCTTATTATGAATTATTTAAATATTATATTATATTCTTGAGCATAGTTAACTTGTAATTTTAGCTCCGTTGCATCGAGCGTTGAAAGTTGGTTCATGTCTCGGTTCCGAATTTTCAAACGTCCTTGCGTACAATTTAATATCTTGTACTTTGCGTATTGTAACTTGTACTCTTGTCATTTTTAGACGTTTCTCATCAATAATTTGAACCACTTGGATTGTATCTTGTACATTTGAGCTTTTTGGACGTTTGCGTCTTCAAATCTTTGTTTTCGCCTTTTGTCTTCGCACTTATTTATTTAAACAATTACAATAAAAATATAATACAATTACATATGAAAACCTATTATTTAGGAGGGATATTGCTATGAAATATATGTTCCTTTTTAGCCTTATCAGGAGTGGTGTCTTAACACCTCGACACTACACTCCTAGGTGGCATCTTAACACCTCGATGCTACACCCGAGTGGCATCTTAACACCTCGATGCTACACTCTTCACGTGAAACGTGGTGTCTTAACACCTCGACACTACACATTTCACGCTACAACAAATAGATACATTATATACCTACACATATAATTATTCCACTCACCTTGTCGCCTTGAAGAATGCTACCGAATAATCTGCAACTCGTCAATGGAAAGTACCTATTCCATTATCACAAATTCAACAACACACTTAGATTGGATTTACAAACCAACCCAATTTGACACTTAGTGCAAATTTGACCCAAATGCACTTCCAAGTACAAACCGCGCCCAAAATTAACCAATAATCACTAACATAAGTGAGAATGGTCTTAATAAGCCAATTAAACCCAATCATAGGTGTTAAACACCTATCTTTCCCATAAAGACACTTAAACCCTAATTTGACCCATAAGAAGTCAATAACACGCCATTAGCAAGTTTTGACACCAAAACATATTTAACTCGGTTTTATACTTCAACTTAATCCATTTTAAGTTTATAAACCTTACTAAATCGACAATTGGGTCATAACCGTCACCAAACCCTAATTTTGACCCATAGTCAAAATTAGTCAACCAAATAACCCTAAATGGGTTCCAATACTTCCATAATCACTAAACCTAGTGATTAAACCCAAATTCAAGTTCTAAACATAATCAATTTGTTCACCAACCCAAAATCCACCAACACTAACAATAAACCCGATTACTAGCATCACTAAACCCACTTCATGAGTCTAAATGGGTTTATCAACAAATCAAGTTCAAACCCTAACTTTGAATAGCAAAATCAACAATGAAATTCGGAGTTAGAACTTACCAATACCGCCAAAATGATGTCGTTGACGAGTAGAACAACTTTAATGCTTGAGGTTTGACCCGAAACAACCTCCTTCTTCTCCAAATGGAGTTCTCTCTCTCACTAGAACTCAATCTCTCTCTAGGGTTTGAGGATGGGAGTGTTTGTGTGGGTGAGAAATGAGCTCCAATGGAGTTCTAGGTCAGTATTGATGACCCCAAACCGACCCTAATTGAAAAGACCAAAGTACCCCTCATTTAAACCTTTTAAAAAGGCTGAAAATTGCCTCTGCAGCAATCGGCGCGCCGCGCCAGAAGGTGGAGCGCCGCTCCAAATAACTGGAAATTGTGGTCGAGCCCAAAACAGGTTTCAGCAACTTGTTTTGGCCATAACTTTTCGACCGTAACTCCGTTTTTGATGAATCAAATATCGTTGAAAACGTAATAAGATATTCTATCCAATGGTAAGGCTTTGAAACATCAACTCAAACTTTATTTGGGGTTGAAAAGATACGTACACACCTTGTCACTTCGGACAACGTCCAGTTTCCTTCGACGTTCGAGCAAGCAACACATACACTTCATACACGCATCATACACCATAAATACATTATGTACAATAAATATTTGGGTCTTACAAGCAGGAAATTCACGGACCTCAGCATCAAACAGGGTCGCCAAGTGGTCAGACTTATCCTAACCATGAGAGGATCTGTCTTGTAAAATGGGGAGGACACCATGCAAATTAGCTGGATAAGACTAATGAATCAGATCCCCAGAAAGGATAATTTCCTTAAAGATTAAAAATCAGCTTTTAAGACTGATATTACTCAATCCTTGAGATTGACCTTAAAGATTGAGAATTCAAACTCATGGAATTCAATGATATCTAAACTCGAGCTTGAACGAGAAAATATTTTGATCAAAAATTACAAACCGATTTGTTTTCTGAAAACCTATTTTCAATGCGTTCATTACCATTGAACGTAAAATCCTAGGAATTCACCTGGAATTCATTAGGTCACCTGAACCAAATCGAGTGTCAACCGTAAGAACGGTGGTTGCATAGCATGGTCAAAGACAGGACCTTGTGCCAGACCGACAAATTATAAGGGTGAGCTTTACTATTGCTCCTACAAAGGATAGTAATTGCGTCCGGCATGATATAGACCATAATCAAAAGCATGTCAGGGGACATTGCCTTAACAGTTGCTTGTTCAACGCATTCCTTTACAACCGGACGGTAGTTTACCGAAAGGTAATATACGGAACAAGTATACTGGACGTGTTGCTTTCCTAATACAAGGTTAGCAAGTGGGTGACACAAAACCATAAGTTTTGAGCCAAACTTTTCAAATCTAAAACCCACCAAACCCACAAAAAGAATTTGCAAACACCGGTGAAGGGTTATTCCGGAAAACTTATCTAGGGTAAAAGCTAGATTTAATTTTCAAAAGATCAAATATTTTCATAAAGATCCAATTTCTTAATGGATCTAAATTTTTATAGTCATGTGAGACTGTAAACCACATCGTTACTACCATTGTTTATACCGCCGTAAAGAAATCACTAATGTACAAAGTGTGAAAAATAAAGAAGTGATTCTAGTATTTCAAGACTATATTGCTTGAGGACAAGCAACGCTCAAGTGTGGGAATATTTGATAATGCTAAAAACGAACATATATTTCATAGCATTATTCCTCAAGAAAGACAAGCTTGTAGTTGCAATTGTTCTATTTACAAGTGATATTCGTTTAAATAATAAAAGGTGAAGACAAAAGACAGATTCGACGAATTGAAGACGCAAACGACCAAAAAGCTCAAAAGTACAAAATACAATCAAAGAGGTTCCAATTATTGATAAGAAACGTCTCGAAATTACAAGAGTACAAGATTCGAAATGCAAAATACAAGATATTAATTTGTACGCAAGGACGTTCAAAAATCCGGAACCGGGACCAGAGTCAACTCTCAACGCTTGATGCAACAGACTAAAAATTACAAGTCAACTATGCACATGAATATAATATAATATATAATTAATTCTTAAAATTTATATATATATTATAATATATTTAAAAATCGTCGGCAAGAAAGGTTCCAAATTAGTGTGAGCTGGAAAAACGAACTCCGCGAGTTGCGGAGTTTGCAGTGCAAAAATTACGCGAGTCGCGGAGCTTCGCTGGACTCAAATCCCTATAAAAGGCAACGCAGTTTGATCGTTTTTAATATCATATAATCTATCTCTCTCTCAATATATACGTAATTATATATATAATTTATATTTTAATTTTAATTTTAATTTTAAATCCTAATAATAAGGGTATGTTAGCGAATGTTGTAAGGGTGTAAGTCGAAATTCTGTCCGTGTAACGCTACGCTATTTTTAATCATTGTAATTTATGTTTATATTATTTTCATTAATGTCTCGTAGCTAAGTTATTATTATGCTTATTTAAATCGAAGTAATCATGATGTTGGGCTAATTACTAAAATTGGGTAATTGGACTTTGTACCATAATTGGGGTTTGGATAAAAGAACGACACTTGTGGAAATTAGACTATGGGCTATTAATGGGTTTTATATTAACTAAACAATACCTTGTTAATTTAATATACAAACTTATAATTTGACGTATTTATATATAACCACATACGCTTGACTGGGTACGGTAGGCGGAATATCTATAAATACCAATAATTATTCATTTTTTCGGACACGGAACTGGATTAATAGTTAATAGACTTGTTGAAATAGGGGTGAATTACATTCAAGGGTAATTGGTGTAATTGTTAACAAAGTAGTAAAACCTTGGTTTACACGCAGTCGATAACCTGGTGTATTCATTAAACAAAGTATTAAAACCTTGTTACAATTCGAATCCCCAATTAGTTGGAATATTTGACTTCGGGAATAAGAATAATTTGACGAAGGCTTTCGCTCTTTATATTTATGACTGATGGACTATTATGGACAAATCCGTATGGACATATTAAATAATCCAGGATAAAGAACAATTAACCCATGGGCATAAAAATAAAATCAACACGTCAAACATCATGATTACGGAAGTTTAAATAAGCATAATTCTTTTATTTCATATTTAATTTCCTTTATTTTATATTTAATTGCACTTCTAATTATCGCACTTTTATTTATTGTTATTGTATTTAATTGCACTTTTAATTATCGTACTTTTTAATTATCGCAATTTTATTTTATCGCACTTTTATATATCGTAATTTCTTTATCGTTATTTACTTTACGCTTTAAATTAAGTCTTGTATTTATTTTTAATATTTTACATTAGGTTTTAACTGCGACTAAAGTTTTAAAATCGACAAACCGGTCATTAAACTGTAAAAACCCCCCTTTTACAATAATAATATTACTTATTAGTAACATCACCATCAGCCCGTAGTATGATATTGTCCGCTTTGGACACAAGCCGATCACCGACGGGCTACCCGCACACGAGTACAACCCCGGATCGCACTTCTACCTCACGGATTTGCTTCTCGGGTAAACACCCTCAAAACGCGTCATACCAGAAGAGGTATCCACAACCTTATAAGGAGTGCTTTGTTTTCCTCTCCCACCGATGTGGGACTAGTCTGTTACAACTCTCCCCCCTTCGGGACACTGCATCCCCGCAGTGCACATCGATGCGGGCCCCAGCTCTGATACCATAAGTAACATCACCATCAGCCCGTAGTATGATATTGTCCGCTTTGGACACAAGCCGATCACCGACGGGCTACCCGCGCACGAGTACAACCCCGGATCGCACTTCTACCTCACGGATTTGCTTCTCGGGTAAACACCCTCAAAACGCGTCATACCAGAAGAGGTATCCACACCCTTATAAGGAGTGCTTTGTTTTCCTCTCCCACCGATGTGGGATGAGTCTGTTACATTATTTATATATTTGTATTTTTATAATTTAAAACTAATATAGCGTTAAGCTTTGATTAAAAGATTCCCTGTGGAACGAACCGGACTTACTAAAAACTACACTACTGTACGATTAGGTACACTGCCTATAAGTGTTGTAGCAAGGTTTAAGTATATCCATTCTATAAATAAATAAATATCTTGTGTAAAAATTGTATCATATTTAATAGTATTTCGTTGTAAAAATAAAGCTATTTTATATACACCTCGCAGAACATCAACGATGCACTAGCCGACCTAGGTGCAAGTGTTAACCTAATGCCTTACTCATTATATTTGAAACTTGACTTAGGAGACTTGAAACCAACCCGAATGGGTATTCGATTAGCAAATCAATCATTTGATACTCCCATAGGTATAGCCGAGGATATTCTTGTAAAAGTTGGCTCACTTATCTTTCCCGTCAACTTTGTTATTCTAGAAATGCAAGAGGACACAAAAGTTCCTATCATTTTAGGACGTCCTTTCCTTAACACCGCAGATGCTATCATTAATGTCCAAAAAGAACAATTAAGTCTAGGTGTGGGAAACGAGAGAATAATTTGTCATATTGACAAAGCCATGAAAAGACCCACTTTCACCGATGACTCTTGTTTTGAAATTGATGTTATAAATCTTTGTGTTGAGGATGAATTGCAGGAGCTACTTGAAATTGATACCTCGAGGGTTGTCCCGGTAAGTGAAAGTGAATATTTCAATATTGATGAGGATTTTGATGAGTTGATGAAGGTGGTCACGGATGATGAGACCATAGAAGAAGAAATTCCTAAGGAAGAGGAACCATTTGAAGATATCGAAAATAAAGATAGATTCCGAATAAAGAATTCCTTGGAAGAACCACCCGTACTAGAGCTTAAGGAGCTACCCAAACACTTGGAGTATGCTTATCTCGAAGGTACAACTCAATTATCGGTAATTATTTCTTCACATCTTTCCGGTAACGAGAAGGATAGGTTAATCTCTGTTTTGAAAACCCATAAAAAGGCTATAGCCTGGAAAACGACCGACATTCCAGGAATAAACCCATCTTATTGAACACATAAAATTCTCCTTGAGAATGACTTCAAACCAGTAGTACAAAGACAACGTAGGCTAAATCCCAACATGAAAGAGGTTGTTAAAAAGGAGGTAGTCAAGCTTCTTGACGCCGGGTTAATCTACCCCATCTCCGATAGTCCTTGGGTTAGTCCAGTACAAGTGGTACCCAAAAAGGGGGGTACAACCGTTATTGTAAATGAAAAGGACGAACTCATTCCAACTAGAACGGTTACCGGCTGGAGAGTCTGTATTGATTACAGACGTCTCAATGATGCCACTAGAAAGGATCATTTCCCGTTGCCTTTTATTAATCAAATGATTGAACGATTAGCGGGGAAAGAATACTATTGCTTTCTAGATGGTTTCTCCGGTTACTTCCAAATTCCAATTGATCCCAACGACCAAGAAAAGACCACATTCACTCGTCCTTTCGGGACCTTTGCCTATCGTCACATGCCATTTGGTTTATGCAATGCACCCGGAACCTTTCAAAGGTGCATGATGACAATTTTTGATGATATGGTAGAGGATTGTAAGGAAGTCTTCATGGATGACTTTTCCGTGTTTGGAGACTCCTTTGAATCGTGTCTTTTTAACCTTGAACGTATGCTTATCCGATGTGAGAAAGCAAATTTGGTCCTGAATTGGGAAAAATACCACTTCATGGTGAAGGAGGGCATTGTACTTGGTCACAAGATATCTCGTGCGGGAATAGAGGTAGATAAAGCTAAAATTAAAGTTATCTCTAAGCTACCTATACCGATGAATGTCAAGGCCATTAGAAGCTTTCTTGGTCACGCGGGATTCTACAGGCGATTTATCAAAGATTTTTCTAAAATCGCCCGCCCAATGACCAAACTTCTTGAAAAGGATGCTCCATTTGACTTCGATTCCAATTGCGAGAATGCATTCTCCATTCTAAAGTCAAAACTCACACAAGCTCTCATTATCGTATCTCCGGATTGGAGTATGCCTTTTGAGTTAATGTGTGACACGAGCGACTATGCCTTAGGTGATGTCTTAGGACAACGACCCGATAATCATTTTCGTCCAATTTATTATGCGAGCAAAACGCTAACGGGAGCTCAAATTAATTATACCACCACGGAAAAGGAGCTCCTGGCGGTTGTTTATGCGTTTGATAAATTTCGGTCATATTTGGTGTTGTCCAAAACCATTGTTTACATGGACCATTCGGCCCTTAGGTACTTATTCTCGAAACTAGTTGTAAAGCATCGTCTCATACGTTAGGTTCTTTTACTTCAAGAGTTTGACATTGAGATACGTGACAAGAAAGGAGCCGAGAATCTAGCCGCTGACCATTTATCCCGACTTGAAAATCTCGAATTAGAAAAACTCGATGATACAATTATCAAGGACACATTTCCTGATGAATCTCTAATGAGGGTTGACAAGGAATCTGAAATCCCATGGTTTGCCCATTTTGCAAACTATCTTGCTTCAGGCATTCTTCAAAAAGGACTTTCTTATCAACAAAAGAAGAAATTCTTTGCGGGTTTGAAGTCCTATTTCTGGGAACACCCCGACCTATTTCGTGTTGATGCGGATCAAATGATTCGTCGTTATGTGTACGGAAAAGAGGCTCAACAAATTCTTGAGCATTTCTATCAAGGGCCCACCGGCGGTCATTTCGGACCAAACCACACCACAAGAAAAATCCTTGACTCGGGCTTTTATTGGCCCACGATCTTTAAAGATGCCCATAATCTCGTTCGGACTTGTAATGCATGCCAACGAACGGGTAACATCACGAAAAAGGATGAGATGCCTCAAACTGGCATCCAAGTTTGTGAAATCTTTGATATTTGGGGAATCGATTTCATGGGACCATTTCCAAGTTCCCATAAGTGCAAGTACATCCTAGTAGCCGTTGACTATGTATCTAAGTGGGCTGAAGTGAAAGTTTTACCTACGAATGATGCTAGGGTGGTGGTGAACTTCTTGAAAAATCTCTTCTCACTCTTTGGAATCCCAAAGGCGCTCATATCCGATCGAGGAACACATTTTGCCAACAACCTTATTGAAAAGGTGTTGAAGAAGTATGGCGTAACTCATCATTTCTCTACTCCGTACCACCCGCAAACGAGTGGTCAAGTGGAGAACACGAATCGTGCCTTAAAACGCACACTTGAGAAGACGGTTGATAACAACCCTAAGATTTGGCAACGCAAGTTAGATGATGTGTTGTGGGCCTTTAGGACTGCTTTTAAAACACCAATCGGTACCACACCATTTAGACTTGTATATGGTAAAGCGTACCATCTTCTGGTTGAAGTGGAACATAGAGCATACTGGGCATTGAAGCTTTGTAATTTAGACATGGAAAAGGCTGGTGAAAACCGATTCATGCAAATGCATGAATTGGAAGAATTGAGGTTTGAAGCGTACGAGAATTCGAGCTCGTATAAGGAGAAAACGAAAAGGTGGCATGATGCCCGATTGAAAGAAGTGAAAGAGTTTAAAACCGGTGATAAGTTTTTGGTTTTTAACTCACGGTTTAAATTTTCTCCCGGAAAGTTGAAGTCCCGATGGACGGGACCTTATTTGGTGAAACAAGCATTTCCATCGGGATATGTTGAGTTGTTTGGAAACGGAAATACTTTTAAAGTGAATGGTCATCGATTAAAACTCTATTTTGATGGAGTTGATACCACGGTTCAAGATGACATCACTTTCTCCCCCAACGCTAATTAGCTTGGGAAGGAGTCGCGTGAACGACTCGCTAATAAACTTCACAAATTGTAAATAGTTCCATTCGTGGATCTCGTTTCTTAGGATTGATTGTTTTGAGTGATTTGAGTGATTTTTCGAGCTTTAGTACGAACCAAGTTGTTTACGGACCTTCCGCAATGCTTAAAACGCGAAAAAACATCAAAAACTGATGAAACAGGGTTAGATGCGCCACATCTAGGCTGGATGCACCGCATCTAGGCTGGATGCGCCGCATCTGAACACAAGAAAAATCCCGACAGTTTTTGATGCGCCGAGAATTGGTCATGCGCAGCATTTGGGCTACCAGATGCGCTGCATCTGCTCCAGATGCGCCGCATCTGTGTCTGAATGTGGGAGTCTGCCTAATTTTTTTTTCACAAATACGGGAGTTTATCAATTTTACTCATTTTTTCACCTACAACTCCGAACTTCATCTCATTTTCTCTCAAGGATTCCACCTCTAAACACTAAATCAACCGATTAAACCCATCTTTGAGCATCTAATCTGTCTATCAACATGAGAAAGGTAAGATTAATCTTCATTTCTTCATGGTTCTTGTGTTCTTCATTCTCAAAATTCAGATTTAGCTTGTTCTAAGTGTAGAGATGTTTAAATCTTCATGTTTTGGTCATTATATGCTTGTATTGTTGTTACTAATCCTTATTCATGCTCGAATTTCATGATTAATTGCTTAAAAATTTACTTTAGAAATTAGGGTTCTTCATGAATTTGGGGATTTCGAAAGAATGACCATTACTTGTTTAAATTGGGATGTTTTAGAGTTCAATTACTAGTATACATTAGCAAATCCGCATGAACCTTAGTTGAATTACATGATTACATAAATTATTGAATTTTAGGGTTCTTAATTTGGGGATTTTGACTTTTGTTGACTAGTGAGTGTTCTAAGTGGAATTAAAGCAATTCATTGATTATGCTAAACTCATATATGCCTTAACTTAGTGTTTTTTCGAATTGAAAAGTTTTATTTGTGGAAGTTAAGGATTGTATGCTTAGGCTTTCTGATGAAATTGTTGACTTGAGTCGACTTTAGTGTCTAAATGTATGATAACCATTGATTGCATATTGTTTGACATGCTTATTGATGAATGATAATGGTTTCATATTCTGGTTTTGGTGAAACTAATTATGCTAGATATGATTGAACTTATGAAGTGATAAAGATTATGAGTCATACTAGTACATGTTTGTTAAAAATGAGATAAGTACATCCATGATAGAATTATGTTTGACATGAGAGTTTGTGTAATGCGTACGATATAACGTGTTCTACATGGTTTTGGCTTGTGCAATATGAAAGATGTTTTGAATAACTTTAACGCTAATCAACTTGGTTTGTTGTTTTGTTTGTTTGGTTTTGTTGTGTTTTTGTAGACTAGAACATCATCATCAAACCCAAAATCAAAGAAGCAAAAAGCCCCGGCAATTATAGATCAGGAAACAAGTGAGGAGGAAAATGCTGTTGAGGAAGAAGAAATGGATATTGACAACCGGCAATTAAATGTCCGTGGATTAACCACTCCGGATCCATGGATCAATGCAGTTTTGAGGCATCCGGAATATCATGAACGGATGAAGGAACTTCTACACAAAGACGTATATCCGGGGAAATATATGGACACCATTAGAAGAAGCCGGTGAATATCAACATTTTCACAACCTTTTCCGAGTAACGTATCAAGGCCATCGAATATATGCATGGGAAAACCTGTTCAGAATGCAAGAAAGAGTGTACCCACTCTTAGTCAAAGAATTCCTTGGTTCACTTAGGGTTGATTACACATCACCGATATCCGGTACCTTTATGAGATTTCGTCTTGGAGGACAAGACCCGACATTAACACTGCTACAATTTGTAAAGGCGTTGGATATCTATAAAGGGTTGCCACACTAATTGATGCAAAATTACTTTAATCAGGCTATATACTATGTTTCCTCTTTTAATCATTCAGAAGCATGGGTGGACATGAGCAATAGCGCATATAGTGCAAGCAAGCAGACTTGTAGCAAGCTACGTACCTACGAGCATCGATGCATCCAAAGATTCATTTCAAGTACCATAAACTGTCGAAAAGACAGTAGCAAAAAAGTTACCAACTTGGATATCTGGTACATTCACGCTATAATGGATCACTCCCATGTTCATATTCCATGAATGATTCTCACTTTCCTTCTCGAAGAAAGGAAAAAGATTACACCAATCATGGGAGGCCATTTTGTAACCAGGATTGCCCAACATTTTCGTATCAATACAAGTGGGTTAGAGGAGAAACATATGATTGCCTTTGATAGAGTAAGCTATACAAGGGCAAACATTTTGACGAGGGGGTCGAACGACCTTCTAACTAGGTATGTGGATACCGAGAACAGGCAACCGCAACAACCACAACTGCAGCCAGATCCACAGCCGAATGTTGGAAGTAGTTCGGGTCCGGGAAATGATTGGGAGGCTTACATGGGGCGACAATTTTCAGATTTGCGACTCTATAATGATCGAAACACCCAAAAGGTAATTGATCACTACGATACAGATAACAGGAAGACGCAACATTACATTGATGTAGGGAATGATAGAACGTGGTACACTCAAGCGGGGCAGCAAAATTAGCTTAACTGGATACATGAACAGACTGTGTCATATGCTGCAGATCCCGCTAACTATACCCCCTCTCCTTGGCCTGCATACGAACCATGGGTTCGAATGGGTGATCCATACCCTGCACCTTATCCTCCTCCCCCTAACCCGCCTAATGAAGACACTGCCGTCGTCCCTACTCAAATAACTTATCAGGGGTACAACCCTTCAATATTTCAGGACGACGATGCGGGAAACCAAAATGAAGGCGGAGCTGGCCCAAGTAACTCTTTTTGGGGATTCTTCTGAAGTTGACGTGATTATTCTAGAACTTTGTGAAAGGTTTGATTGGTGTTAGTTTGTTTCAAAAACAATTTATCTTTATGTTTGGTGTGTAATAACTTAATAATATTTTGGATGATTGTAATTTGAATAATTTAGATAATTAAAAGTGGGGTTTTTAGTACATGGAGTACACCCCCATTTATTTGTGTGAATCATATGTTTGGTTTGAACAGGTGAGCATCATGCTAATTGCTGCGATTTTCAAAGACTGGCAGTAAATTCAGCATATACTTGATTAATGAATGAATTGTGGTAGCAAGAAGAGGATGATGTTCTTATGCTGGCATTCAGTTCAGCGCCATCATCCCGTGAACTTCGGTTTTAAACCTTGAAAGTAATAAACTCTCTTACACTCTTTAACCCTCTCGAATTTAAATTTTTCTGATTTCATGTAACGAGGGCGATACATGAACTCAAGTGTGGGGATGAAGTTATAAATTCTTTCGGGTTTTTGATTTTGGTTAAAAAGACTTAAAATGGTGAAAATTTTTAAACTTTTATCTTCATAAATTCAAATTTTGTTTAAAATTTGTAGATTTTAAAACTAGGTGTATACACCGAAATTATTATCACAAAACAAATTAAGAAACAACCAAATGATTGATTTTATTTTGTTAAAAATCATAAAACTAGTAGTCATATAAAAGATATAATCATCATGCTATACCACATTCTGAATGAAAAAGAATCATCAAGTAATTTGTTGTTCTAACAATCTAATCCAATGCTCATCTATGTAATGATTGTGAAGGAAGTCAAGTCTTCCAATATGACACACTTGCTAACTTATGTTTGAAGATGTAGTCCAGAACAGCTGTAGGTTGACGAAAAATCTTGAAAAGTCATCTCTATCATCGGCTGGAAATCCACCTCACCTCATGTGTATATAAGTGTATTGTGCGGTACTTGAATCGGGGTTTGGTTGTATATATTTAAAAAGGCAAAAGGAGCTGGACTGGGAGAGTTGCGCGCCGCGCGGCCTGGTGGCGCGCCGTGCCATCTGTCTGTGACAGATTCTCTCTTTCTTTTAAATTAGATATTTTGAGGGTATTTTGGTAAAATCACTTGGAGGCCGGATTAAATGCCTTAAATCAGTTTTGGGGAGTTCATTTACTCCTTCCACAACTACCAACACTTATCCAAATCAATTCTAGAGAGAGAGTGGCTTTTAGTGAGGGAAACCCCATTTTGGAGAAGAAGAAGAAGGTTTCTTGCTTAAGTCCAAGCATTAAAGTTGTTCGCCTTCCCTCTAGCTTCGTTGTGATAGTTGTGGTATGCTCTAATCTTAATTTCTTTGTTTAATTTGATTTAGGGCTAGGGTTTGGGGTGAAGATGAACATAAAACCCATTTTGTTAGTGTTTTGGGTGTTCTAGGGTAATTTGAGTCATGTAGACTCAATATTGGGTTAACTAGGGTTTGGAAGAGTTAATTGTTGTTAGAGAACCCTAATTAGCTAGTAAAATTGCTAGAACACCATGATTTATGTAAATGGGTGTAAATGGGTTAGTGGTTGACCCAAAATGGGTAGGTTGACTTTGAAAGTGTCAAATGGGTCAAAATGAACCTAAGCTAATTAATATGTGTGGTTGAAGCCTAAAACTAGTGTTAAAATGTGTAATGAACCTACTTTGGTTAATGATAGGGTTTTGTGATGAGTTAACCCGATTTTAGGGTTAAGGGTGCAAATGGGTCGGATTTGCACCATGGGTCAAATTAACACTAGGAGTGAGCTTTAGAGTGTTGACCAACTCGAGTTGTGATTTTGATATTGTGATAAATGTAATAGGTATGTTACATTGAAATGTTCAAGCTCGGTTATCTTTCACCAAGAGATTTTGAGGTGAGTGGAATAATTATGCATTCGTGTATATGGCGTGTTTATTTGTGGGTGTTATGGTATGAACCATCGAGCCGGTAGTACCATAGCATGTGTGTAAATTGATGTGAACCACGAGCCGGTAGCATCGAGTGTGAACCACGAGCCGGTAGCACTATAAAATAATTGATGTGAACCACGAGCCGGTAGCATCGAGTGTGAACCACGAGCCGGTAGCACTATAAACAAAGTGTGAACCACGAGCCGGTAGCACTATAAACGAGTGAGACTCAATGCGTATGGTGTGAATCACGAGCCGGTAGCACCATAGCGTCATGGTTAACCATATTAAGATTTGTTGATATTTAGCATGCTAAATTATTTATGGTTGTGTTGAGTATATGCTAACTCGGTTATGTTATTGTATGACTTGTTAAGTGTTTGAGGTTGATGACATGCTTTTGTGTTACACGTTTCGTACGAGGTATCTTGTGTTGTGATTGCAAATAGATGGGCGATATATATGTATGTGTAATTATTGCATTCACTAAGCTTTGTTTACCCTCTCGTTGTTTACCACTTTTATAGGTTCGGTGTTGGACAAGGGTAAGGGCATCGTTTTGGACTAGGGATCCCGCTTGTTGCTAAGGGACGCTTTTGGTTTTAGTAGCTCTCGGAGTTTGACCGATAGTTGGGTAGTTTAATCCCAAACGCCATGCTCATTGTGTAGTTTGGAACTTAAACTTTTTGGTGGTCGAAACTCCTAAATTGTACTAAACTTGTAATTTGGGTCGTGTGGGCCCCGCTTGTAAAACTTTAATTTTATGTTTGAAACATGTTAGTTTTACATATTTGGTTGTATGGTAAAAAGCGTTTTGTCTAAAAGTGCCGGGAACTAGTCAATCTTTTCGCGGTTAAAAGTCCCGGGGACAGCCAGATATGGCGCGGCGCGCGGGCCATATGGCGCGGCGCGCCGATGGTCTGCAACAGAATTTTTTTTTTTATTTTTTCGTATTTTCATAAGGTTTTGTCGGGTGTTGGTTTGGGTTGTTACAAGTGGTATCAGAGCATGGTCTAAGGGATTTAGGTGACTTGAGATAGGCGCCTAGACTTAGACTTTTGTGTGCGTGATTATGCGGGACTTGTAGGACTTTGGGTCGGATCGGAAGGATTAGTGCATAGGTTTATGTGAACTAATCATGCGCTATTTGTTTGTGTTGTGTTTAGCAATCATCAAGCGAGATGGACGTTGTACTAGCGAGTTAGCGCGACGTGCTCGCGTAGTAATGACTAGCTACCATTACTACGGGTGCAAATCGGGTCAAACAAGCAATGTACGACGATTGTTGAGTGAGATGGGGTAGTGAGGCGTATATGTATGTAATTGTGTATATTTGCCCTTTCATTTCGTGGTTTAACCTAATTCGTTTTATAGAATGAAGACGAGAAACGGTCCCGATCACGATAACGGAAGTACAAGTGAAGACGCCGAGTTCTCGACCAAGGTCGAGGCCGTCTTTAAGAAGTTGAAATCGGATTTTCTTGTGGACGTTCGAAAGGTCTTCCAAGAGTCGGTCGATGGGCAAGTGACCGAAATGATAAACGAACGAATGAAGGCCACTATTGAAGAGGCCCTTGATGCTAGAAACGTTTATCCTCGAGGTGAAGGGGGTGATGGAAAGAGAGACTTCCACTACAAAAATTTTAAGGATACTCAACCTCCGACGTTTAATGGGGTGAGGGATCCGTTGAAAAGTAATTGTTGGATTTCGGACATCGAGGGGGCCTTCCGTACCGCGGAGTGTCCTCCCGAGAAGAAGACGAGGTTTGGGTCTAGCATGTTACGTGAAGAGGGCAAGTTGTGGTGGGATGATAAAATCAATTTGTATGGCGAAGAGCAATGCATGGACTTGACATGGGAGGAGTTCAAGAAAGAGTTTTTCAAGGAATACCGAACTTCATCCGATCTTGATCGAATCCGGGACGAGTTGCATCATTTGCAACAAGGTTCCATGGATTTAGTTACCCTCAAGTCTACATTCTTGGCAAAGACTCATTTTTTCCCGGAGTATGTGGGTGATGATCATAAGCTTATGAAAGATTTTTATCGTACCTTGAATGCCGACTACAAGAGCAAGATTAGCCGGGGTATGGCTAAGACTTTTGATGAATTGTTTGATTGGCTCGGGGTTTTGAGCCGGAGGTGCCTAGGAAGAGTGATTTTACTTTTTCGAAAAGGAAGTTTGAAGGATCGAGCCATTCGAATTTTTCAAACAAGAAGTCCAAAAGAGGCGCCGAGAGCGTTAATAGTGCGAAGAAGGGTGGTTCCGGGAGTTTTGGACCTACTTGCTTTAATTGTAATCAAAGAGGGCACATGGCTCGCGAATGTCCTAAGGCGTCGACCAAGGTTACTTGCTTTAATTGCGGCAAAGAGGGGCATAAGAAGCCGGAGTGTCCCGACTTGCGAAATGATAATGTGAAAAGGTTGGAGAGGTCGGCGGGTACGGCTAGGGGTCGCAACTATTTGATGACTAATGATGAAGCCAAACAATCGAACGAAGTTGTCTCAGGTACTTTTATGGTTAATTCTAATCCGGCGAGAATTCTTTTTGATAGCGGTGCAAATTTGTCGTTTGTTTCTCCTAAATTTGTGCCTAAACTTGATAGACCGTTAGCTAAGTTAAGTCGTCTGGTAGAAGTCGAAATAGCGGACGGCAAGACGGTGCTAGTGGTTGATGTGTGTAGGATTTGTGATGTTGTTTTTGGTGCCGAAACTTTTAAAATTAATCTCATTCCAATGACCTTGGGCGATTTTGATATTGTCGTTGGTATGGATTGGCTCGATCATTACAGAGCCGATATTGCATGCCATGACAAGTTTATTCATGTTAAGGCCCCAAGTGGGGGAGAAATGATTATTCATGGTGATAAGAGAAGAAGAACGGTGCCGATATGCACTTTTGCACGGGCGCGTCGTTCCGTTGTTACCGGTGGCATGGCTTTCCTTGCTCATGTTGTTGATACTCGTAATGATCCACCACCTATTCGTGAAATTCCGGTAGTTAATGAGTTTGAAGACGTTTTTCCGGATGAGTTACCGGGTGTTCCGGCGGAAAGACAAGTCGAGTTTCGCATTGAGTTGGTTCCGGGGGCTACCCCCATCGCTAAAACTCCTTATCGTTTAGCACCAACGGAAATGCAAGAGTTGTTGAATCAAATTCAAGAGTTGCTTGAGAAAGGTTTTATCCGACCGAGTGCTTCGCCGTGGGGCGCTCCGGTCTTATTCGTGAAGAAGAAAGATGGTAGTATGCGTATGTGCATCGATTACCGTGAGTTAAATAAAGTGACGATCAAGAATCGTTATCCGTTACCTAGGATTGACGATTTGTTTGATCAACTTCAAGGCGCGACGTATTTCTCTAAGATTGACCTACGGTCCGGCTATCATCAAATGCGGGTCCGTGAGGAAGACATTGAGAAAACGGCTTTCCGAACGCGTTATGGGCATTATGAGTTTGTGGTTATGCCTTTTGGTCTTACGAATGCACCGGCGGCATTCATGGATCTTATGAACCGGGTGTGCCAACCTATGTTGGACAAGTCGGTCATTGTGTTCATTGACGACATACTAGTCTACTCGAAAAGTATGCACGAACATGAACGTCACTTGCGTGAAGTTTTGAAGACATTAAGAAAGGAGAAGTTGTATGCAAAATTCTCTAAATGTGAATTTTGGCTAAGAGAGGTCCAATTTCTTGGCCATATTGTAAACGAAGGCGGTATCCAAGTGGATCCGGGGAAGATTGAGACGGTGAAGAGTTGGGGACGACCGACTACGCCTACGGAAATCCGGAGTTTTCTCGGGTTGGCCAGTTATTATCGTCGGTTTATCCAAGATTTTTCTAAGATCGCTTCTTCATTGACGAAATTGACAAGGAAGAATGCGAAGTTTGTTTGGGAGAACGAGCAAGAAATTGCTTTTCAATTGTTAAAAGAGAAGTTATGTCAGGCTCCGGTGTTAGTGTTACCGGAAGGTGTCGAAGATATGGTAGTTTATTGTGATGCTTCCTTAAATGGGCTCGGGTGTGTTCTTATGCAAAGGGGTAAAGTCATTGCTTATGCCTCTCGACAATTAAAGGAGCACGAGACGAGGTACCCGACTCATGATTTAGAGATGGCGGCGGTTGTGCATGCGTTGAAAATTTGGCGCCATTACTTGTATGGTGTCAAGTGTACGATATATTCGGATCATAAAAATTTGAAACATCTTTTCACTCAAAGAGATTTGAATTATCATCAACGTAGGTGGATGGATGTGGTGAAGGACTATGATTGTGAGATACTTTATCATCCGGGTAAGGCGAATGTGGTCGCGGATGTGTTAAGTCGAAAGACTCAACATCCGGCGATACGTGTAGCATCGTTACGTTTGGTTATCACTAACGACTTTCTTGAAAAGATGGGTGAAGATCAAATAGAGGCTTATGTTCACAATAAGCATGCGGAGCGAATTGTGGGCCAATCGGAATTCATTACTATGGGCCCGCGGGGTTTATTGTCATTTCAAGGAAGGGTGTGGGTGCCTAAGATGGGTGATTACCGACGGGTGCTACTTGACGAGGCACATAAGTCAAAATATTCTATTCATCCGGGCGCGACAAAAATGTATCACGACTTGAAGAAAGACTATTGGTGGCCGGGCATGAAACGCGATGTTGTGTAATATGTTGAACGATGTGTTACTTGCTTGCAAGTTAAAGCCGAGCACCAAAAGCCGTATGGTAAGTTGCAACCGTTAGAGATCCCGAAGTGGAAATGGGAGCACATTACCATGGATTTCATCACTAAGTTACCTAAGACGGCGAGGACTCAATATGATTCGATTTGGGTTATAGTTGATCGGTTGACCAAAAGCGCTTTGTTTCTTCCCATTAAAGAAGCAATATCGTCGGAGACCTTGGCTAAGTTGTTTATCAAGGAAGTGGTCGCTCGTCATGGGGTTCCTATATCTATTATCTCGGATCGAGATACCCGTTTTACATCTCGATTTTGGGAAAAGTTTCATGAAGATATGGGTACGCAATTGAAGTTGAGCACGGCGTATCATCCTCAAACGGACGGTCAAACCGAACGTACGAACCAAACTCTAGAAGATATGTTACGGGCGTGCATTATTGATTTTGGTGGTAGTTGGGACGAGCATTTGCCTTTGGTGGAATTCTCGTACAATAATAGTTATCATACTAGTATCGGGATGCCACCGTATGAGATGCTCTATGGGCGTAGATGTCGAACTCCCGTTTGTTGGGGAGAAGTGGGTCAACGAGAGATCGGGAGTACCGATTTGGTTTTGGAGACGAACAACAAGATTGATATCATTCGGGAACATTTGAAGAAGTCTCAAGATAGGCAAAAGTCGTATGCCGACAAACGTAGGCGAACGATCGAATTTCAAGAAGGCGACATGGTGATGCTTAAAGTTTCGCCATGGAAGGGTATTATTCGATTTCGAAAACGGGGAAAGTTAGCTCCTCGGTTTATTGGGCCATTCAAGGTTTTAGCTCGTGTTGGCGAAGTTGCATATCGATTAGAACTACCCGAAGAGCTTGCGGGGATCCATAATACATTCCATGTTTCCCACCTCCGTAAGTGTCTTGCGGATGATTCCTTATGGATGCCTTTAGACGAGATCGAGCTAAACAACAAGTTGGAATATGTCGAAGAACCGGTCGCCATACTCGATGAGAAAGTTAAGAGGTTGAGACATAAAGAAGTGAGGACTTTTAAAGTCCAATGGCGGCGTAGCAAGGGTTCCGAGTTCACTTGGGAACCCGAAGAGTTCGTGTTAGTGTATCTTCCCTCTTGTCATGCGGCTTGGATTGCGAGGGCGCAATCCGAATAAGTGGGGGAGAGTTGTACGACCCGAATAATCGAAGTGTACACATGTGTATATAAGTGTATTGTGCGGTACTCGAATCGGGGTTTGGTTGTATATATTTAAAAAGGCAAAAGGAGCTGGACTGGGAGAGTTGCGCGCCGCGCGGCCTGGTGGCGCGCCGCGCCATCTGTCTGTGACAGATTCTCTCTTTCTTTTAATTTAGATATTTTGAGGGTATTTTGGTAAAATCACTTGGAGGCCGGATTAAATGCCTTAGATCAGTTTTGGGGAGTTCATTTACTCCTTCCACAACTACCAACACTTATCCAAATCAATTCTAGAGAGAGAGTGGCTTTTAGTGAGGGAAACCCCATTTTGGAGAAGAAGAAGAAGGTTTCTTGCTTAAGTCCAAGCATTAAAGTTGTTCGCCTTCCCTCTAGCTTCGTTGTGATAGTTGTGGTATGCTCTAATCTTAATTTCTTTGTTTAATTTGATTTAGGGCTAGGGTTTGGGGTGAAGATGAACATAAAACCCATTTTGTTAGTGTTTTGGGTGTTCTAGGGTAATTTGAGTCATGTAGACTCAATATTGGGTTAACTAGGGTTTGGAAGAGTTAATTGTTGTTAGAGAACCCTAATTAGCTAGTAAAATTGCTAGAACACCATGATTTATGTAAATGGGTGTAAATGGGTTAGTGGTTGACCCAAAATGGGTAGGTTGACTTTGAAAGTGTCAAATGGGTCAAAATGAACCTAAGCTAATTAATATGTGTGGTTGAAGCCTAAAACTAGTGTTAAAATGTGTAATGAACCTACTTTGGTTAATGATAGGGTTTTGTGATGAGTTAACCCGATTTTAGGGTTATGGGTGCAAATGGGTCGGATTTGCACCATGGGTCAAATTAACACTAGGAGTGAGCTTTAGAGTGTTGAGCAACTCGAGTTGTGATTTTGATATTGTGATAAATGTAATAGGTGCGTTACATTGAAGTGTTCAAGCTCGGTTATCTTTCACCAAGAGATTTTGAGGTGAGTGGAATAATTATGCATTCGTGTATATGGCGTGTTTATTTGTGGGTGTTATGGTATGAACCATCGAGCCGGTAGTACCATAGCATGTGTGTAAATTGATGTGAACCACGAGCCGGTAGCATCGAGTGTGAACCACGAGCCGGTAGCACTATAAAATAATTGATGTGAACCACGAGCCGGTAGCATCGAGTGTGAACCACGAGCCGGTAGCACTATAAACAAAGTGTGAACCACGAGCCGGTAGCACTATAAACGAGTGAGACTCAATGCGTATGGTGTGAATCACGAGCCGGTAGCACCATAGCGTCATGGTTAACCATATTAAGATTTGTTGATATTTAGCATGCTAAATTATTTATGGTTGTGTTGAGTATATGCTAACTCGGTTATGTTATTGTATGACTTGTTAAGTGTTTGAGGTTGATGACATGCTTTTGTGTTACACATTTCGTACGAGGTATCTTGTGTTGTGATTGCAAATAGATGGGCGATATATATGTATGTGTAATTATTGCATTCACTAAGCTTTGCTTACCCTCTCGTTGTTTACCAATTTTATAGGTTCGGTGTTGGACAAGGGTAAGGGCATCGTTTTGGACTAGGGATCCCGCTTGTTGCTAAGGGACACTTTTGGTTTTAGTAGCTCTCGGAGTTTGACCGATAGTTGGGTAGTTTAATCCCAAACGCCATGCTCATTGTGTAGTTTGGAACTTAAACTTTTTGGTGGTCGAAACTCCTAAATTGTACTAAACTTGTAATTTGGGTCGTGTGGGCCCCGCTTGTAAAACTTTAATTTTATGTTTGAAACATGTTAGTTTTACATATTTGGTTGTATGGTAAAAAGCGTTTTGTCTAAAAGTGCCGGGAACTAGTCAATCTTTTCGCGGTTAAAAGTCCCGGGGACAGCCAGATATGGCGCGGCGCGCGGGCCATATGGCGCGGCGCGCCGATGGTCTGCAACAGAATTTTTTTTTTTATTTTTTCGTATTTTCACAAGGTTTTGTCGGGTGTTGGTTTGGGTTGTTACATGAGGTGTGCAAACTCATGGTTCACCGATGATATTTGGACATGATATAGTTTCTTCTAAAAACTTATGCTATTTTATGAACTATATTGTGTAAAACCATTTTTAGGACATCCGGTTTCAAGTTCCATGATACTTCAATCATGGGTGCGAGTAGTTTACTAAGCGTCGACTGAGGCTTCGGTTTTCAGTTACCCTCAACCGGACTTTGAGGTTAAAACCGGAAAACTTGTTAGTGTAAAAACTAGCATGTCTAATTTTGAAAATATAAAAGGTTTTTCGCAAAGGTCCCAATTTCCCTAAAGGATCCAAATTTTTAAGAAATGTGGACTTTAAAACCCACCTTTCGACTTTGGTGTGATTTCATTTCGTGTGTGTACTAAAAGTGTATGTATTACATTGTGAAATAAATAAAAGCGTGTGTAAAGGGTTGTGTATACTCAAAATGCGTGAGTTTGATTCGTGTGTGAAATAAAAAGTGTGAGTGTGTATATATTGTGACCCGAGTGTGTGTTCCATATAGTGTGAGTTATTGTGTTCCAAAATAATTTGTGTATCTTGTGTACTATATCGAGTGAGTGTGATTCACATTTTTGTGTTCTCAATTAAATAAGTGTGTTTACTGTAGTAAATTTCGATTTCTTGTAAGTCTTGCTTGAGGACAAGCAATGTTTAAGTGTAGGGATTTTGATAACGCCAAAATCATACATGTTTATTGCCGTTATTTCGATCCAAAGTTGTTCCATCTGTATGTAATTGTTGTACGTATGTATTGTAATTCGTGTATATTTGTAAAAGTCCATTGTGAATGAATAAATGAAGTCCAACAGCGAAAACATAGATAAAACGAAGATTAAACGCGTAAAACAGCCTGAAATCACTGAAACAGGTCCAAATGCGGCGCATCTCTCTTAGATGCGGCGCATCTCTGCACCAAATAACTCCCTACAGTTTCAGATGCGGAGCATAAAGACTTCTGGACCAAAACAGCCTCAGATGCGGTGCATCTGAGAGGGATGCGGTGCATTCAAGCCAGATGTGGCGCATCTGTGCCAGATGCGGCGCATCTGGTCCCCTGCCGACAGTCCTGAGTGCAGAATCGAGCTGGAATCTACTGAACGTAAAGAGATGGGGCGCATCCCAAAGAGATGTGGCGCATCTGGTCAATTTCTGGCCATTTTACCTAACTTTTGAGCCTATTTAATGGAGCCTTTGGTTACATACTTCATACACCTTCACTACTACGTTTTCCCTCAGTTCTAATACAATTTTCAAGGTTCAAGGAAGGCTACAAGTCAATCTCCACTCTTTCAACATCAAGATTAAGCTAGGATCATTCATCACTATTGGTATTATTGTTCTATACCTTTTAAACATGAATTTAACTTGTATTTACTGTTTCATTAGTTCTACTATGATTATGTTTGGCTAAAAGCCTTGTGTGTTTGCTTCAATGTAAGATTTATGGTTTGGGATTGTTCTATACTTTGATGTTATGCTAGTTATATATATGTTTAATTGATTAAATCATCTAGTCCAACTACAAGAACCATTGTTATGCTTGCTTAGTTCATTACTTCAATTATATAGATTGCAAACCTATTAATGTGAGTTAACTAGGAAAGCAATCTATACTTCAATACACTTAGTAATCTAGACGATTAGATGCATAAACTTAAGTGATTTTGCTATGTGTTTAATTCGGTAATTGAATAAGTTCCAAGGCAGCATAGTTATGAAATTACCTCAAGTGATTGTTGTAATTTAGGTTTCACGTGAGTTTAACCAGGTTAGATCTAGTTAGTTAATCAATCTAAATCACCATGTTCTTTCAAAAGATCCATTGTTGTAATCATCCTTGTATCCTAGTTCAATTATGTAAGTTATGACTTGGTTTATGTGAGTTTATCAAAGACCATAGCTTATACTTCAACACCTAGTGATCTAGCCACCTATATGTGAGTATAGAATGTTAATTGAACGATATTTAGGATATAAAATCATGTAGTTTACTTAGAGTGATCTCAGTAAACTAGGTTTTATGTGAATTCAACCACGAAAGAATCTTGTTTATTAAACATAGCTCTTAAGTTTATAGAAATTGTGAAATTGATATAAACTGCTCTATTGTAACTATCACATAACGATTTTAATTATAAAAGAACAATCTCTGTCATTTATCAAGCATAGAAGTAAACACCGCATTCTCATTCTTTTTATTCATTATATTTATTTACTGTTTCGTTAAACGCAAATACAACTTCAAACACAAACTCCCCCTTTAGAATAATTAATCGTTGTAAAATCCTTTAAACAAACTTCTCCCTGTGGATCGAACTGGTCAATTTACTTGCTAGTTACTACATGATCGGGTTTTAGTTGCCTGTATTATGTGTTAATTATTAAGCATATTGTCTACATTTTAAAGGTTACGTCTTAACACATCAGTGTTCAATCCATATGAATGATTTTTGTCTCTATGCATGGGACGTATATTTATGAGAACTGGACATGAAATTCTTGTGGTCTATTAAAATGATGGAAATGATTATTTATGTTAAACTAATGAACTCACCAACCTTTTGGTTGACACTTTAAAGCATGTTTATTCTCAGGTATGAAAGAAATCTTTCGCTGTGCATTTGCTCATTTTAAGGATATTACTTGGAGTCATTTGTGACGACCCGGAAATTTCCGACCAAATTTAAACTTAACCTTTATATGTTTCCGACACGATAAGCAGAATTTGTAATGTTGAATCTCAAAAAGTTTGGAACTACATTCATGTAATCAATTACCCTTTGACCGTGTTCGACGATTCATGAACAATTATGAGTATATAGATATGTATATATAATATATAATATTAACTGAAAACATTAACAAAGTATTAGATATATGATACTTTACATGAACGTATTTGTTTCGATATATTTATCGACAGAATTAAGAGATAATATCAAATGATTGAATTATCAGATACATTATGATATGATTACGGGACTATGTTATGAGGTCCACTGTGATTTAAGAAATCTATTCTTTTTGACAACATTCGGAAAATGGTAAAGTGATTTATAAATAAGAACAAATGTGTCAATTAACGGGAACTAGACAAGGGTTAGTGGAAATTCCTGTTTAATTTCCAAGGCATGTTTTATAATATTTTCCTCGTGACCTTGATAAGATAACTATGTTAACTTTCATTTTATTTAATATGAAAATAAGAACGTGGAGTGTAAATAACTTAGATGTTGGATATCGACAAGTTAAGTAACTCGACATTTTTCATTAAGATGATTTCATAGGTTTATTTAACCTTTGGACTTTATCCCATGCTTCACCAACAGACTGTAATTTAAAAACTTGAAACCTATTATGAATATATATAATTCTACTTTTCTAAAATGTTTTGTGATATAACGATTTCCATTATTTTAACCTTTTAATAAAATGATTCTTAAATATATTTAGTTTTGGAAAACAAAATTATCATATTTATTTGATTTAGTTTCAAAAGTACAAAAAACGTTTTCAGTTTAAAAAGAACTTTATTATTAAAACGTATATATCTTTTATAAATATCTAGAACCACTTTTGACAACTCATTACTTAACCAGTATGATAAAGATAATGATATTTATATTTTATTTTATTAAATATATATAACGATTTAAATTAATATTATATATATTTATACGCGTATTATACGTATATAGTTTTATACTTTTACTATACTTTAACTTTACCTTTACTTTTATTTTACTTTAACTTTAATAATTCACTTTAATAATTCATACTTTAATAATTCATACTTTAATAATTCATACTTTAATAATTCACTTTAATAATTCATACTTTAATAATTCATACTTTAATAATTCACTTTAATAATTCACTTTAATAATTCATACTTTAATAATTTATTTTAATAATTCATACTTTAATAATTCACTTTAATAATTCATACTTTAATAATTCACTTTAATAATTCAAAAATCTATTATAAATAGAATTCAATAGGTTTCATTATTTCATAGAAACTTGAAAATATATTTCTCTAAACTCTCTCAATCGAATTACATATATATATTTTCTTTGTATTATTTCAAGATATTATTAGTATACATAAAATACTACGACGGAGTTATACTCAGACGATTTCAAAATAAGTTTTCAAACGGGATAGAGCTAAGGAAATTATGGGTTATAGCTATGGAGGTTATGGGTATTGATCGAGGGTATTGCTCGTGAGGTTAACCTAACGTTTATCATTTTCGTTGCGTCTACGTACTTTCCTGCAATATTGAATCACAATATTGATACGTTCATGAATCCGAGACAAACCCTGCACTTGTTCAGTGCCGTCATATACATAATTGCTACGAAATACAGTATTGTGAGTTTCATTTGCTCCCTTTTTAATTTCTTTTGCAATATATATTTTTGGGCTGAGAATACATGCGCTGTTTTATAAATGTTTTACGAAGTAGGCACAAGTACTAAAATAAATTCTACGTGGGTTTAAACCAGAAATATACCCTTAGCTTGGTAACATTAAACTACTTGTCTATATACGGTAGGCGCGAATCCTAAAGATAGATCTATTGGGCCTGACAAACCCCATCCTGACTATGTGATGCTTTATTACTTCGAGGTTATTTTAAACACACCTGATCTGGTGTACTTCAGAGGGTAAAACATGAACGTTAAGGCTTGTTACCGGGTGCCTACAACTTATAGAATACTTTTAAACACTTGCGAGTGTACGAATATTTATGGAAACTTAAATCTTGTGGTCTATTACTATTACTGAAATGATTGATTATGATAAACTAATGAACTCACCAACCTTTTGGTTGACACTTTAAAGCATGTTTATTCTCAGGTATTAAAGAAATCTTCCGCTGTGCATTAGCTCATTTTAAGGATATTACCTGGAGTCATTCATGACATACTTTGAAAGACGTTGCATTCAAGTCGTTGAGTTCATCAAGATTAATATTAAGTCAATTATAGTTGGATGTAATATGAAATGGTATGCATGTCATCAATTTTTGATGTAAAGAAAGTTTGTCTTTTAAAAACGAATGCAATGTTTGTAAAACGTATCATATAGAGGTCAAATACCTCGCGATGTAATCAACTATTGTGAATCGTTTATAATGTATATGAACGGGTTCTTTCAGTTGGTATCAGAGCGGTGGTCTTAGTGAACCAGGTCTTGCATTAGTGTGTCTAACTGATAGTTGTTAAGATGCATTAGTGAGTCTGGACTTCGACCGTGTCTGCATGTCAAAAGTTTTGTTTATCATTTTTAGTCGGAAATCGTCTACTTACCATCCTTAGGAAATTACCTGCTTATCATTCTTAGTCTAGACACATCTTGCTGCATTGATTGCATGAATAGTGTATAGACAAAATTCATATCTTTGCGTATCTGCTAAATCATATCTTATCGTATCTATTACCGTAAACTTTGCCTGACATATTCCGTAAATTCCTCCATAATCCATGAAATCTTTTGATCTATATATATAGATATTCTATGTAGTTAGAATACCACCCGATAGCCAAAAAATCATTTCGTATCGAAAAATCCTTTATCAAATCGTACGAAATGGAATTCATCATCAGTTCAAGTTCCTCGGATTCCGAAATGGAATCCCACTCAAGCTCCGAAAGCAGTGTGACTGGAATGGATCAACCAATTAGCCATCATCGATTCTGAATGAATTGGGGATGGGTTCGTAGCCTCCTTAATCATTGGAGACAAGAAGAAGGCGATCCTTTCCATCCACCACATTGCCCTCTTGGTAATGAACCTGAAGCACTTACCAGCGAACCTGTTCGAAACACCATTTTCTGTCTCATTTCCAGAGTATCTCGTCATGATTATATACTACACCAAATTCTAGATCTTATTTATCCGCTCGTCCGAACCGACAATCACCCCGGTGTAATAGAAGAAGTCAACGAGCTTCGCGCTCGGGTAGTGGCTTTGGAGAATATGGTGCAAAGGTTACAAACACCAACAGCAGCACCAGCAACATAACCAGTGCCACCATCAACAACATCAACAGTACCATTACCACCACCAACAACAACCGCATCGCAAACCTCAACTTCACAATCTGTCCCATGATCATCGACGTCATACGCCCTGTAGATACTAAGGAATACCACAACGATGAAGTATTGATTCATAACTTCATTGGGAAAACATTCTACGACGATTATGTAATTTCTAAAGTTTAGAAATTATCTATCCTAGCCTTAACCATAAATCAAGTGAGTTTAATTTAATATTAACTCATTAAATCTATATTACATCTGAAGAAATATACACATATATTTCCATAAAGACTGTAATAAAATTCTTTTGTACAAAATATTAATTGTGACATTTTTTTTAACGGGTAGGTAATACCCGAGAGATATATAAATTCACAATTAATATGTTACATTCTTCGAATCTGATTCAGCAAGTCATCCATTATACTCCCTACTTTCACAACAATATACATACTTTTATAGAAATCAAAACAACCATACTCATTCAAAAATCTAATTACATATTCTGATTTTGAAATCGCCGAATTCAATTCAAGCTATAACCGGTATCATCACTCTTAGATTCTTACATCTTTCAAAGCTATACTTTAACTTCAAAACTGTGTTAGAACATCGTATGTATATTAACGATTATAATCTGTGTTCAAGTCCTTCGAAATACCTGAAGACACTTCAAATAATGAATAATCGAGATAATGATCCAACCACATGTTATCCACAGTTACTTACCTGAAAAACTCTTGAAACCAAAGTCATAATTTAACATGTATCCATGTCAGACCTTTTGGCATTTACTAGCTAAAATAACTTTTCAATCCCTTCTAAAAATAGACGGTTTTGTCACAGCTCCAGCAAACCAACTTCAATTGTTCAATCGAATAAGCCTTATTATAATGATTACCCCTTCATCATTATTACCGGGGAACCTTTCATATCTCGCCACATTGGCAGTAAACTTATTAACAACTTCATTGATCTTTGACTTTCCGAAAAATCTTTATATTTATCAGAACCCCATCATTTACTCATCTGCATCTTGTAACGAGAATTGCCATACGAATCATCGAAAATTAGCAATCAGTATTTTGAAATCTCGCAGCATGTCTACGCCAACAATTATATGTGTCTATCTTCTGGACTTATATACTTTGAATGTGAAGTTTCTGAAAAAACACCCTAAACTGCGAACTAGTTCTCGAAATACTGATGAAGCAGCAAAAACTATAAACGACCTTAACAGTAAAAAGTTTGATGATAAAGAGTAGTGTGTTGGCAAAGCTCAGAAAAAGAGAAGATTTGGTACTGAAAAATACGGATTGAGCAAACCATGAAGAAGGCTGTGGATAAATCACAAGGACAAAATCTACCTTCAAAGAATCCAAATGATTCCGTGTCTGCTGAAGTCATTATCGAATACCTTGCTCCTGACTCTAAACCCTTACGGACAATATTCTTCATCATCCTCTGATATTAGAAATTTTAAGATATCATCGTATCTTTCATTATAAATATCCTCCATATTTTTGAAGATATTTCCATAATTATTCTTATCTGAAATCATTTACCTCTTCGTGCTGTCTGTATTACATCATAAAAGAAACTATTTTAGTTTCTAAATTATGAAACTTTTGAATTTAAAATAGGAATATTTTTGAAGTAGTGTTGGGAACTGAAGCATGAACTAGTATAATATAATGACACTTGATCAACGTGATTATATTACAGTAACTCATGCTGAGTTTCTAAATGGAACGTGATGGTTCACAGATCATAACGTCATCATGTGCTATGTTACACGACTCTTGTATTCTCTTTAACCTCTAAAATATCAAGAAAATATTTCTTGATGATTCGGCCTTTTCCGAGGTATTCTAGTAATTTGACAAGTTAAGATCGTGCCATTACAATTTCCTTCTTAGAATATTAACAATGTTCATTCTGAAATTCATATATGCGAATTCTGGACCATTACAAGCGGTGCTTAATCGCAAGAAGAAGAAACGAAAGGACAAAACTCCGAAATAGAAATTGGGGTATAAATCACAACAAATAAAAGAGAGCATTAATTGGGGATGACAATGATTATAGAAGACAGAAGCAGGGACATCGAAATATAAGGGAAGATATAAAACTCAACAACAACCCAGAAACTATAAACCATATATATCGATGCATATAGCAATATAAAGATACGGGAGAACTAAAAATACTATAAAACCAAGAGTATAGTAGAAGTAAATAGATTCTTCCGGAGGTAGATGAAAAAGAAGAACGACAGATATGAAAGTGAGGAGTATATCGAGAATCAGCACTGGATGAAGCATATTGAAGAATAATTTTAAAGTAAGAATTGAGGGAGAAAGAATAGAAGGTGTGAATTAAAAGGAAACGAAGGAGGTGGATTTATAGTGAAATATCCGACAGAAAAATAGAGATGAATCATCGCATTAAATCGAAGAGGATCATAATTTCCTTAATCACCGAAGAATCAAATCCTATATAGATTACAAAGATTTTCTTTAATCCGGAGATCAACCGTGATGACGTCAAAAGATAAGACGAATCCCTATTTTCTCATTTCACTCTTTTACGATAGCTTCACTCATACGTTTCGAGTAATCGAATTATTTTATCCATATTTCTCAATCATGATAAAACCCTATGAATCAACTTATATTCGTCATAATAACATTCTTATTGTTAGCCATGACGACCTCGATCAAATTTCGGGACGAAATTTATTTAACGGGTAGGTACTGTGACGACCCGGAAATTTCCGACCAAATTTAAACTTAACCTTTATATGTTTCCGACACGATAAGCAGAATTTGTAATGTTGAATCTCAAAAAGTTTGGAACTACATTCATGTAATCAATTACCCTTTGACCGTGTTCGACGATTCACGAACAATTATAAGTATATAGATATGTATATATAATATATAATATTAACTGAAAACATTAACAAAGTATTAGATATATGATACTTTACATGAACGTATTTGTTTCGATATATTTATCGACAGAATTAAGAGATAATATCAAATGATTGAATTATCAGATACATTATGATATGATTACGGGACTATGTTATGAGGTCCACTGTGATTTAAGAAATCTATTCTTTTTGACAACATTCAGAAAATGGTAAAGTGATTTATAAATAAGAACAAATGTGTCAATTAACAGGAACTAGACAAGGGTTAGTGGAAATTCCTGTTTAATTTCCAAGGCATGTTTTATAATATTTTCCTCGTGACCTTGATAAGATAACTATGTTAACTTTCATTTTATTTAATATGAAAATAAGAACGTGAAGTGTAAATAACTTAGATGTTGGATATCGACAAGTTAAGTAACTCGACATTTTTCATTAAGATAATTTCATACGTTTATTTAACCTTTGGACTTTATCCCATGCTTCACCAACAGATTGTAATTTAAAAACTTGAAACCTATTATGAATATATATAATTCTACTTTTCTAAAATGTTTTGTGATATAACGATTTCCATTATTTTAACCTTTTAATAAAATGATTCTTAAATATATTTAGTTTTGGAAAACAAAATTATCATATTTATTTGATTTAGTTTCAAAAGTACAAAAAACGTTTTCAGTTTAAAAAGAACTTTATTATTAAAACGTATATATCTTTTATAAATATCTAGAACCACTTTTGACAACTCATTACTTAACCAGTATGATAAAGATAACGATATTTATATTTTATTTTATTAAATATATATAACGATTTAAATTAATATTATATATATTTATACGCGTATTATACGTATATAGTTTTATACTTTTACTATACTTTAACTTTACCTTTACTTTACTTTTATTTTACTTTAACTTTAATAATTCATACTTTAATAATTCACTTTAATAATTCATACTTTAATAATTCATACTTTAATAATTCATACTTTAATAATTCACTTTAATAATTCATACTTTAATAATTCACTTTAATAATTCACTTTAATAATTCATACTTTAATAATTTACTTTAATAATTCATACTTTAATAATTCACTTTAATAATTCATACTTTAATAATTCACTTTAATAATTCAAAAATCTATTATAAATAGAATTCAATAGGTTTCATTATTTCATAGAAACTTGAAAATATATTTCTCTAAACTCTCTCAATCGAATTACATATATATATTTTCTTTGTATTATTTCAAGATATTATTAGTATACATAAAATACTACGACGGAGTTATACTCAGACGATTTCAAAATAAGTTTTCAAACGGGATAGAGCTAAGGAAATTATGGGTTATAGCTATGGAGGTTATGGGTATTGATCGAGGGTATTGCTCATGAGGTCAACCTAACGTTTATCATTTTCGTTGCGTCTACGTACTTTCCTGCAATATTGAATCACAATATTGATACGTTCATGAATCCGAGACAAACCCTGCACTTGTTCAGTGCCGTCATATACATAATTACTACGAAATACAGTATTGTGAGTTTCATTTGCTCCCTTTTTAATTTCTTTTGCAATATATATTTTTGGGCTGAGAATACATGCGCTGTTTTATAAATGTTTTACGAAGTAGGCACAAGTACTAAAACAAATTCTATGTGGGTTTAAACCAGAAATATACCCTTAGCTTGGTAGCATTAAACTACTTGTCTATATACGGTAGGCGCGAATCCTAAAGATAGATCTATTGGGCCTGACAAACCCCATCCTGACTATGGGATGCTTTAGTACTTCGAGGTTATTTTAAACACACCTGATCTGGTGTACTTCAGAGGGTAAAATATGAACGTTAAGGCTTGTTACCGGGTGCCTACAACTTATAGAATACTTTTAAACACTTGCGAGTGTACGGATATTTATGGAAACTGAAATCTTGTGGTCTATTACTATTACTGAAATGATTGATTATGATAAACTAATGAACTCACCAACCTTTTGGTTGACACTTTAAAGCATGTTTATTCTCAGGTATTAAAGAAATCTTCCGCTGTGCATTAGCTCATTTTAAGGATATTACCTGGAGTCATTCATGACATACTTTGAAAGACGTTGCATTCGAGTCGTTGAGTTCATCAAGATTAATATTAAGTCAATTATAGTTGGATGTAATATGAAATGGTATGCATGCCGTCAATTTTTGATGTAAAGAAAGTTTGTCTTTTAAAAACAAATGCAATGTTTGTAAAACGTATCATATAGAGGTCAAATACCTCGCGATGTAATCAACTATTGTGAATCGTTTATAATGTATATGAACGGGTTCTTTCATCATTCATGACATATTTCAAAAGACGTTGCATTCGAGTCATTGAGTTCATTAAGATTATTATTAAGTCAATTATAGTTGGATATATTATGAAATGGTATGCATGCCATCAAATTTCGATGTAATGAAAGTTTGTCTTTTAAAAACGAATGCAATGTTTGTAAAATGTATCATATAGAGGTCAAGTACCTCGCGATGTAATCAATTGTAATGTATTCGTCCAGATGGATTAGGACAGGTCGCTTTAGTTGGTATCAGAACGGTGGTCTTAGTGAACCAGGTCTTGCATTAGTGTGTCTAACTGATAGTTGTTAGGATGCATTAGTGAGTCTGGACTTCGATCGTGTCTGCATGTCAAAAGTTTTGCTTATCATTTCGTGTCGAAAATTACCTGCTTATCATTCTTAGTCTAGACACATCTTACGGCATTGATTGCATGAATAGTGTATAGACAAGATTCATATCTTAGCGTATCTGTTACTGTAAACTTTGTCTGACACATTCTGTAAATTCCTCCGTAATCTGCGAAGTCTTTTGTGCTATATATTGATATTCTATGTAATTAGAATACCATCCGATAGCCAGAAATCATTTCATATCGAAAAATCCTTTACTCAATCGTACGAAATGAAATTCGCCGCTAGTTCAAGTCCCTCGGATTCCGACATGGAGTCCCACTCAAGCTCCGAAAATAGTGTGACCGGAATGGACCAACCAATCATCCATCATCTATTCTGGATGAATTGGGGATGGATTCGTAGTCTACTTAATCATTGGAGACAAGAAAAAGGTGATCCTTTTCATCCACCACATTGCCCTCTTGGCGAAGAACCTGAAGCACTTACCGGCGAACCTGTTCGAAACACCATTTTCTCTCTCATTTCCAGAGTAACTCACAATGATTATATATTATACCAAATTCTAGATCATATTTATCCGCTCGTTCGAACCGACAATCACCCCGGTGTAATAGAAGAAGTCAACGAGCTTCTTGCTCGGGTAGTGGCTTTGGAGAATATGGTGCAAAATTTACCAACTTCAGCAACATCACCGGCACCAACAGTACCACCAACATCGGTACCGACAGCACCAGTACCATCAACAATCCATGCCTCGACGTCTCATTCTATACCTCGAGTATAATCATCGTTCTACGTATCGTTCTACATCATTTATCCTCGTTCGACATGGCGATTATGTAATCTCTAAAGTTTTGGAGATTATTCATTCCAGTTCTAACCGAAAATCAGATGAGATTAATATTATATTAACTCATTAAAATCCATGATTACATCTGAAGAAAATATATATGTATATATATTTTCATAAGGATTGTAATTAAAAATTCTTTTGTACAAACTGTTAATGGTGAAAATATTTTAACGGGTAGGTAATACCCGAGAAATATTTAGATTTCACATTAATAAGTTACACTGTACATTCTTCGAATCTGATTCAACAGTCATTTACTATCCTACTTACATCCACAGATATACGTATCCGTTTACCGTAGAATAACCATTTTCCTTCAATTTCATATTTGAATTTTGACCTATCAGAATCCAACAAGTGGCATAATGAAGAAAACATATGACAAAATAAAATTTGTTAGAAACATACAAATTAACTATGAGAAATTTTGTTAAGAATCCACGCTAACTGTTCCTAGATAACTGATCCTAGCTAACTGATTACATTTTATTTATCGCAATTTATTTATCGCATTTTATTTATCGCAATTTTAATTCTCGCAATTTTATTTATCATCATTTAAATTCTGTTATTTATTTTACGCACTTTAAATATCGGGACACATATACAAGATTTTGACATATCATATCGACGCATCTATATATATTATTTGGAATAACCATAGACACTCTATATGCAGTAAAGCTAGAGTTAGCTATACAGGGTTGAGGTTGATTCTACAATAATATATATAGTTTAAGTTGTGATCGAGTCTGAGACATGTACACGGGTCACGATACGTATTAATTAATTCGAATATTATATATTAAATTATATATGAATTATTGGACTGTTACTGTGGACTATCGACTGTGGACTAATAACATTGGACAATTAAAATGAATTAAAATATTGATTATAACATATGAAACTAAACATTTCTTCAAGTTTGCCACTTAATTTCATCCTAAACTTCATTTGTATCTTGACGATTATAATCTGCGTTCAAACATTTCATTATTATTGAAAACACCTCAATCGAGAGGATAAACCAACCGCACTTCATCTACGGAAGAAAATATTGATGCATATAGTTATGCACCTGAAAAACTCTCGGAAACTGAGTAAACGTTTAACACATATCAGTGCTAGCTCCTTTGGCGTTGTTATTACCGAAAATAACATTTCAATTCTTTTCAAATTAGTCAATTTTGTCACAAATCCAACAAGTCAACTTCGACTTTTCGTTCTAAACAACCTTATTATAACTTTGATATATATGCGTGCTCTTTTATTGTTACCGGGGAACCTTTTATATTCCATCATATTACCAGCAGACGTACCAGCAACCTCGTTGCTCCTTGGCTTAAATCTCTCTGACAAATCACTATATTTATCTATTGAAGTCTCATCATGTACTCATCCGCATCTTGTAACAAGAATTGCCATACCAATTACCGGGAATCAGAAAATCTGTATTGTGAGTCTCGCAACATTTCCACATCAACAGTTATATGTATCCGTATAACATTTATCTCTTAGAATTATGATCTTCCATTCTGAAATTCTGAAAAGCACCCAGTCTGCGAATTAATACTCTGAATTTTGAAAAGTTGATGAAGCAACAAAAACTGTAAACGACCTCAACAGTCAAAAGTTGATGATAAAGAATTGTATGTTGGCAAAGCTCAGAAAAAGTTTGAAACTGAAAAACTAATTGAGCAAACTACGAAGGAGTCTCTGAACAAATCACAAGGACTAAACTTGTACATTAAGAATCCTGATGATTCTGTTTATGATGAAATCTTTAGCGAATACCTTGCTTCTGACTCCAAACTCTTGCGGACAAATTTTCTTCACCATCCTTCGATATTAGAAATTCCAAGATATCATCGTATCTTTCATTATAAATATCCTCCATATTTCTGAAGATATTTTCATAATTATTCTTATCTGAAATCATTAATCTCTTCATGCTATCAGTGTTACATCATATAGAAACTGTTAGTTTCTATACTCTATAAACTTTCGAGCTTAAAATATGAATGTTATTGAAGTAATGTTGGGAACTGATGCATGAGTTAGTATAATATAATGACACTTGATCAACGTGATTATATTACAATAAGTCATGCTGAGTTTCTAATGGGACGTGATGATTCACAGATCATAACGTCATCATGTGCCATGTTACATAACTCTTTCATTCTGCTTAACTTCTGAACATATCAAGAAAGTATATTCTTGATAGTTCTATTCTCAGTGATTCTGGTAATTTGACAAATCAAATCGTGTGATTTCATTCTTTCTTGTTTAGAACATTAAGTTCATTCGAAATTTCACACCTACGGATTCTAGACCATTATTTGTGAAAAGAAAACAAAAGCACGGAGCTCCGAAATAGAAGGGGGTATAAATCGTAGCAAATAAGAGAGAACATTAACTGTGAATGACAATATTATAGAAGACGAAAGTAGGACTCCAAAATATAAGAGAAAATATAAAGCCCGATAACAACAAATAAATTACAAACCGTGGATACTAATATGAATAGCAATATAAAGACACGGTAGAATTAAGAATAGTATCACCCCAAGGTAATAGTATGAGTAAATAGATTTTTTTGGTGGAAGATTGAAAAGAAGAATAACAGAAATGATAATTAGGAAAATATCAAGGATTAGAACGAGATTAAGCATTTTCACAATCTTTTGGATGTATGAACTAAGAAAGAAAGTATAGGAATTGTGAGAATAATGGAACGGAAGAGTTTAATTTATAATGGAAATATCAGACGTAATAATCGAGACAGATCACCGTATTTATTTATAGAGATCTTAATTTCCTTATTCGCCGACGAATCAAATCTTTTAGATTTCGAAGATTTTCTTTAAATCCCTTAAACTCTAGAAATCAACCCTATCTACATCAAAAGATATGACGAAACTTTATTTTCTCATTTCACTCTTTTGTGATAGCTTCACTCCTACTCTTCACATAAACGGATTGTTTCATCCATATTACTTACTGATGAGAAAAACTCTATTTATCAACTCATATTCGTCATGAAAACATTCTTATCGTTAGCCATGATGACCTCACTCCCGAAATTTGAGTCTTTAACGGGTAGGTACTGTGACGACCCGGGAATTTCCGACTAAATTTAAACTTAATCTTTATATGATTTCGATACGATAAGCAAGGTATATAATGTTGAGTCTAGAAAATTTTGAAATGATGTTCATATATTCAATTGACATTCGATTTCTCTCGACGATTCACGAACAATTAATTATAAATAGATATGTGTGTATGTATATATAAATAATAATTTAAAATATAATTTGAAGTATTATATGTTGTTGTAATTAAAAATTAATAAAATAAAAATAGGATATTATAATAATTATTATTTAAAATATATCTCTATATATAAATAAAGTATATTAAAAATATATATTAAATGATTGTAATACTCGTTTGACGTATCGATTGATATTAAACAAGTTAAATTCAAACTTATGATTTTAAAATAAACGGTGATTCGAAAATGAGATCTATAAATTTTAGGCTTACTAAAAATGTATTTAAGACCTAGTTATTAAGTTGTAACATTTTTTATATTTTACCCATAAATGAGAGGGACAGTTGATGTAATTTTTATCTAACAAATTAAAGATCGAATTCTATACCATAATGACTGAAATAAATAAGGGAACTTAATTTAAAAATTTGGGATTTTTCTGAAAGACTTTTATTCGCCACTGAGTAACAACTGAGTATGAAATAATAGTCCGTGAAATACTGTCGGTAATATACTTACAAAAACCTTCGATGGCTCACTGTACACCACTGTATATGATTGAAATTTATGTGATTACTGTTGTTGACTTTTACCCTACCACTATCTAATATATATCTAAAATATATATACACTTGCACATACAATAAAGATAAAGATAGATATATACATAGATCTGTTTAATCACCAACACACCATCTTTCCATGAAATTAATTGATTCTTTTCATTTTTATGTCATCAACAAAACAAGCTCACAACCGGCCACCACCTTTGGCCAACACATCCGCCATCACCACCACCGCCACCTCATGTTCCCGTCAACTAATCACCATTTACCTCCTGTCTCTAATGCTACGGCTTCCACCACACACCACCATCACCACCCTTCTTCATCGTCTCCCTCTCTCTACCAATTATATCTCTCTCTTCTAACTCGTTCGAAAACCACCAAGTGAATCACCAAAAGGCTGCGGCTGTAACAACCAAACCATCATCAACAGGTTTTGCTACTGTGCTTGCTTATATTTGAACCCCAACACCATAAAAGCTACCTATTACAACGACACCAACAACAACCAGCGCATTACTCATTTCTGTTTTACTGCTGCTATTGCCTTTTCGTGACCCAACACATGAATGATGATGATGACCGGAGAACGATGGTGATACATGATGATGTTGAACGATATTGATAATATTACGATGATGATGAAGGTGACTGTGAAATGAAGAAAGAGGATGATTATGATGATACAATACATGTATGATGATGGCATGATTATGGTGATGATGATGATAACCTCACGATGATGATGTTGTGTTTGACGATGATGGTGATATACGAGGAAGGAGATAATAATGATGATTATGATTATAATTATATTATGATTATGATTGTAATATGATATTATTATGATGATGGGTGATTAAGGATGACGATTAAGAAGAAGGCAGCGAGAGTAATTGGATTAGAATGATTCAGGAACGGTTTAAAACACAAAAACTAAGCAGCTCAGCTGGTTCAATGGAGTGATGGATTAATGAGAGATCCTGAGTTCGAACCTAGGCCACGACACTAATTTTCTTTTTATTTATAAAAGTCACTGTTGGGCCAGAAACAAGGAGTTGGGCCGTGAATTATTACTTGGGCCGTATATAGTTAGTAGACTCACAAGCTAGGTGTATTTGTTGGGCCAATGTTCAGCTGTTGGGCCGATACCCAACTGATTAAGGGTGAATGATCGTGTTATAAGATGTACGATATTGATAAGATGATGATTGTGGTGATGATAATGAAAAAGATGGGAAAAACAGTTTATATACGGGATATATATTTATAAACGCGAATTAATTCAATAAAATAAGAAGCAGATGAATGGTTAGGAATGTTTGCATTATCCGAGAGGTCTCGGGTTCAAACCCAGGGTGGTGTCTATTTTTTTTAAAGCTCGTTTTGAGGTAGAACTCCTATTATTTATTATTACTATTATTATTATTATTATTATTATTGTTATTATTATGATTATTACTGATTATTGATGTTATTATTATGATTATAAGTATTATAAATATGATGAAAATTATTATTACTATCATTATTATTATTATAATTGTTGTTATTATTAGTATTATAATTATTAAGATTATTATTACTAATACAAGTATTATAATAGAAAGTTCACTTATTGTTATTATGATTATAATTACATATATGATTTTTAATGTTGTTACTAATATTAATGTTATCATTTAAAAAAAATGTAACTTTATTATTTTAACTACTAGTATAAGTATTATTATAATTAAAATTATCATTATTATCATTACTATGAAAATAACGCAAACTAGTTTTTATTATCATTATTATTATAAATAAAATCATTATTTTTTTTATAATTATTATTATTAGTATTCATTATTATTAAAATTAACATTTTTATTTTATTTAAAAGTATCATTTTTATTAGATTTACCATTATTATTATTATTATTATTATTATTAAAAGTATCGCTTGTATAAAAACTATTGTTTTGTTATTATTACTATTATTATTTTAAAATAAAAACAGATTTTTATTTATTATTATCAGTATTATTTTATCAAATAACTGTTAGTTTTATATAAAACTATATTTACGACATCTAACATAACTATATTGATATTTTATATTAATAAATATAATTAATTAGGTTATTAATGAAACACATAATTAAAATAACAATTAAATCACCAATAATATATAAATTTATTCGATTACCATTATATGTGTTAATATATATATATATATATATATATATATATATATATATATATATATATATATATATATATATATATATATATATATATATATGATATAGGTTCGTGAATCCGATGCCAACCCTGCACTTGTTCAGTGCCGTCATATGTATTTTTACAACAAAATACAGTATTGTGAGTTTCATTTGCCTTTTTACCCTTTATATTTTTGGGCTGAGAATAAATGCGCAATTTTTATAAATGTTTTACGAAATAGACACAAGTAATTGAAACTACATTATATGGGTGAATGATCGAAGCTGAATATGCCCCTTTTTACTTGGTAACCTAAGAATTAGTAAACCAGTCTACTAATTGACGTGAATCCTAAAGATAGATCTATTGGGCCTAACGAACCCCATCCGTTGTAGCGGATGCTTTAGTACTTCGATGTTGTTTTATATCATGTCCGATGGATGTCCCGGAATGATATGGGATATTCTTATATGCATCTTGTTAATGTCGGTTACCAGGTGTTTGATAACGCCAAAATCATACATGTTTATTGCCGTTATTTCTATCCAAAGTTGTTCCATTTGTATGTAATTGTTGTACGTATGTATTGTAATTCGTGTATATTTGTAAAAGTCCATTGTGAATGAATAAATGAAGTCCAACAGCGAAAACAGAGATAAAACGAAGATTGAACGCGTAAAACAGCCCGTGAACTTCGGTTTTAAACCTGGAAAGTAATAAACTCTCTTACACTCTTGAATTTAAATTTTTCTGATTTCATGTAACGAGGGCGATACATCAACTCAAGTGTGGGGAGGAAGTTATAAATTCTTTCGGGTTTTTGATTTTGGTTAAAAAGACTTAAAATGGTGAAAATTTTTAAACTTTTATCTTCATAAATTCAAATTTTGTTTAAAATTTGTAGATATTAAAACTAGGTGTATACACCGAAATTATTATCACAAAACAAATTAAGAAACAACCAAATGATTGATTTTATTTTGTTAAAAATCATAAAACTAGTAGTCATATAAAAGATATAATCATCATGCTATACCACATTCCGAATGAAAAAGAATCATCAAGTAATTTGTTGTTCTAACAATCTAATCCATTGTAAAATATAGTTTGTAAAATGTATCATATAGAGGTCAAGTACCTGATGTAATCAATTGTAATGTATTCGTCCAGATGGATTAGGACGTGTCGCTTCACCAGAGGCTTCCTAAAAGGTAAAAAAAAAATAAAAATTAGCTACAGTTGAACAGTAGAATTTAGGGGAGGAGAGATTACGCATGTGACGACCCGGGAATTTCCGACCAAATTTAAACTTGAATCTTACTTGATTTCGACACGATAAGCAAAGTCTATAATATTGAGTCTCAAAAATTTTGGAACTGTATTCATGTATTCATTTACCCTTCGACTGTTCTCGACAATTCACGAACCTTTAATTGTGTATAGATATGTGTGTATATATATATATATATATATATATATATATATATATATATATATATATATATATATATATATATATATATATATATATTTATATATAATTGAAATATTATATATTATTCTTATTAAATGTAATTATGGTACTATGATAATTATTATAAACATATCTATAATTATAAATAAAGTATATAGAATATATTTTGTGATTTCGAATTTAATTAAAGAAACGATAGTAACACCCAGTTATCATTCGAATAATATTATACGAGTTAAAAATGAACTATATAAATTTTAGTTGTACTAAACAAAAAAATAATAATAATAATAATAATATATATTTAGAAGCTATTCGATTAATTTTAAATATTTAATTTTCAGTTGGAATTGAGCTCGAATGACAGATCAAAATTTCCGGATCAATATTAAACAAGTTTAATGCGAACTTATTTGATTTTTTTTTAAATAAACGGCAATCCGAAAATGAGCTCTATAAATTATAGGATTTTGATTTTGATTATGATTAAGAAGGTGATGTATGTTGACGATACATGAAGAATAAGATGATGAAATGGAAACGAAACAATGAGCAACGAATGATGATACGAAATTATGATCATAGGAATATGTTACTATGATTGATGATAAGTCAAAACTGAAAAATTTATTTAAGATATTAAAATCTTAATAATGATAATAGAAAAATTGATACGGAGTAACGGATAAGGATGTTATCGTGTTAGCGGGACGTCGCGGGTTCAAACCCGGGCTTGGGCATTTTTAAGGACTACTTCCTTAAGGTAGTTATTTATCTTATTATTATTATTATTATTATTATTATTATTATTATTATTATTATTATTATTATTATTATTATTATTATTATTATTATTATTATTATTATTATTATTATTATTAAAATTATTATTAAAAAAAAATATCATTAATATTATTATTAGTATCATTTTTATTAAAAACTATCATTTATATTAAAAGTATCATCATTACTATTATTATTATCATTATTAGAAAGATTATCATATTTATCAAAATTATTATTACTATCATTATTATTATTTTGAAATTAATATTATTATTATCAATATTATTATCATAATAACTATTATTATTATTATTATTGCAAAATAAAACAACTTTTAGTTATTATTATTATCAATATTATTTTGTCAAATAACTATTAGTTATATAAAGATATATTTACTACATATAACATAACTATATTAATATTTTAATAATAAATATTAATAAATGTAACTTATTAGGGTTTTAATGAAACACTTAAGATAACAATTATATCACTATTAATATGTAAATTCGTTCGATTACAATTATATGTGTTAATATATATATAAATGATATAGGTTCGTGAATCCAAGGCCAACCTTATACTTGTTCAATGTCGTCATATGTATTTTTACTACAAAATACATTATGTGAGTCTCATTACTCCCTTTTTATATATATTTTTGGGCTGAGAATACATGCGTTGTTTTATAAATGTTTACGAAATAGACACAAGTACTTAAAATACATTCTACGTTGAGTTGTACCACTGGCATACTTCCCTGTAGCTTGGTAACTACTATTTACATGGGTATTGTAAACGCGAATCCTGTTATAGATCTATCGGGCCTGACAACCCCAACCGGGCTGGACGACCAGTATTCAACGGTTGCACAGTACTTCGTTTCGGTGACTATACTTGGTACGGTGTAGTGAGATTTCATAATAAAGGGAATATGAGACGTTGATTAAATGTTAAGTATGGTTACCAAGTGCTCAACCACTTAGAATATTTTTATTAAAATATTTATGTATATGAAATCTTGTGGTCTATTAATATATTGAAATGATTATTATGATAAACCTATGAACTCACCAACCTTTTGGTTGACACTTTTAAGCATGTTTATTCTCAGGTACGAATTAAGTCTTCCGCTGTGCATTTGCTCATTTTAAGGACATTACTTGGAGTCTATCATCGCAATGGGACCAGATGTTGATGACTTCGTCCAGGGGGATAAGGACGGGTTGTCACAACGCAAATTAGTATATTATACTATATACTAATTTGTGTAATCTCTCCTCCCCTAAATTCTACTGATCAACTGTAGCTATTTTTTTCCCCTTTTAGGAAGCCTCTGGACCCTTGATAGCTATTTTTAGTCGGTGGCCAATCGGGACCCACCAACTGTAGCATTCCCCCCCCCCCAAATAGCACAACTTTTACAGCAAAGTACAATTGTTAAATACAACACCAAACACAACCATCAAATAAGATAAATCAAATAATATAAATACTAAACAAATTTAATAAACAACTTCTTCAAAGTAATCTCATAAATAACATCTTCAAAGTAATCTGAAACACAAGTCTTCTAAGTTTTTTTTTTTTTTTTTTTTTTTCAAGTTAGTACAACTTTTACAGCCAACAGTACAATTTTTAAATACAAAACCAAACACAATCATCAAGTAAGATAAATCAAAAATATAAATACTAAAGAAATTTAATAAACAACTTCTTCAAAGTAATCTCATAAACACCATCTTCAAAGTAATCTGATGAACAAGTCTTCAAACAAAACTAGATATTCAATTGAAATTACAAGTGTAACATAAAAATAAATATAAAAAACTAACCAGCGCCACTTCCGGAAACAACCACTGTCGGCAACGACAACCGTCACTCACTTCTTCGGAACTTAGGGTGGAGAAATCAGATCTGAAAGCTTCGTAGTGGTTTAAATCCGGCGACAAAATCGGCGATTATCCAGTGATGATGGGAGATACGGTGGCTAGTGGTGTCAGATCTAAATCGGTGGGAGATAATCGGTTGTTGTTTGTGTTTGGAAGATAATAGGGGTTGCTTTATTTGAGAGATGGGTGAGGGAAGGAAAAAAGTAAATACACAGTTGTTATGATGAAGGAAAATGGGGTAAGAGGTGAGATGAAAGAAAAAGAGTAAATACAAAAATATCAAAACACATACTCCGTACTACATTATTAAGAAAAAAATATAAAAGATAATTTTTAACCAAGGACTATTTAAATTAATTAATAAAATTGTATATAAGGGGAGTTAATAATTAAAAGGCATATTTAGTCAAAATATTGGTTTTTGTTATAATTCAGTAGGCTTATAACTACCTTTAGTGGTTCTTGACTGTAGAAGGTATATAGAGATAGAGATACTGTAAAACTGAGAAAACAAAGGTTGAACAAAAGGTATGAGTAATTGGTTTTTTATTTATAGAAAAATGTACAATGAGAGTTTGGTGGCATTTGGAATCTAGAGAGAGAGTGTTTTTGTTAACCAAAAAAAATACATACCATAAACTCTAACTCAACACACCTATTTATACTCAAAAAAATATACTATGCAATATCTATAATAATAATAAAATTATCATCCAATTATTACTTTTATAACACTCCCCCTTGGATGATAATTTTATTAGTGAATAACTAGTACTGCCTCGTTAAAAACCTTGCTAAAGAAAACCCTTTGGGATAAAACTTTAGCTAAGGGAAAAAGAGTGCAGCATAGAGTTGACTCCCCCTCAAGTAGGCAACGCCTGAGTTGTTACATCTTCTGAACATGCCTCATGCCAATATTATGAACGTGTGTTCTGAAAATAGCAGTTGGAAGTGCTTTGGTGAAAAGGTCAGCAGAGTTTTTGCTGGACTGAACATATCTCATTTCAATCTGGTTGTCCTTAATGAGATTTTGAGTGTATGAGAAAAATCTAGGGGGTATGTGTTTTGTTCGGTCACTTTTGATATACCCTTCTTTCATCTGTGTTATGCAAGCTACATTATCTTCATAGATAGTTGTTGAACTTTTATTGCGTTCTAGTCCACAAGAATCAGTAATGAGTTGTGTCATTGATCTCAACCAAAAACATTCCCGTCTAGCTTCATGTAATACAATTACTTCGGCATGATTTGATGATGTTGCAACAAGTGTTTGTTTTTGAGAACGCCATGATATTGCGGTACATCCATTTAGGAATACATATCCATTTTGAGATTTAGCTTTATGTGGATCAGATAAATAACCTGCATCTGCATAACCAACCAAATCTTGTTTTGATTCGTTAGAATAAAATAATTATAAATCAGTAGTTCCCCGAAGGTATCAAACTATTTGTTTGATCCCATTCCAATGTCTTTTGGTAGGGGCTGAGCTGAACCTTGTCAACAAATTAACTGCAAAAGAAATGTCAGATCTTGTATAATCTATAAGATACATAAGAACCTCAATTGCACTAAAATATAGAACTTCCGATCTGTTAAAATTTTCATGATCTTCGCAGGGATGAAATAGATCAGTGTCAATATTGAGTGATCTAACAACAATGAGTTTGTCTTTAAAAGAAATGTTTTAAAATCTTTTCTGTATAAGTTGTTTGATGTACAAGTAAACCATTAAGCATATGCTCAATTTGCAATCCAAGGTAATACTTGGTTTTTTCAAGATCTTTCATTTCAAAATAATTCTTTAGAAGTTGAATGATTTCATAGATCTCTTTATTTGTTCATATGATGTTAAGAACATTGACATAAACAACTACGATCTCATATCCGAACATTGTTTTTATAAAACATACGTGCAAAATAAGTTTATATTTATACCCTTTTTTTTATCAAATAGTCATTTAATCGGTTATACCACATACGTCCTGTTTGTATAAACCCACTTAGAAATCTTTGTGATTTAATGGAATATATTCCCTTGGGTTTTACATTAGATGCTTATGATACCTTAACCCTTTAGGTATATTCATATATATCACTATTAAGTGATCCATACAGATAAGTAGTAACAACATTCATGAGATGCATTTAAATAACTACCAGGTTGATTAAGTATCTAATAAGTAATTGTATCCATTACAGGAGGATAATTTTTCCTCCTAATTCATTTCTGGTCTTTGTGGGAAATATTGAGTTACAAGTCTAGTTTTGCCTTGTAACTTCATTTGCACATTTCTTTTCGGATAAAAATTCATTTGTATCCCATACGTTTCACATCTTTAAAAGTGATAACGATTGATCCGAAAACTTTTCTTTTATCGAGCGATTCTAATTCAGCTCTTATTGCTCCTTTCCATTGAGCTCAATCATGTCCATTTTGTATATTCAATGACAGATTTTAGTTCCAGATCATCATCTTTATTCATGATGTCATTGTAACATTATATGAAAATATCTCATAGAGATTTTAGTTTCATTTCGGTTCCATAATATTGCATAATTTATCGCAATTTTAGTATTTACATTTATCAATATCCTCTGCAGAAGGAATATTGATTTGTGGTTCTTCTTGAACACTTTCTTTTACCTTATTATCAGCTGATTTTTTTTCGAGGATTTTTATCTTTGGAACCAATTGATCTTCCACGTTTGATGCGTGGCAAAGACTCAACAGTGACATTATTGCCAGCTTTTGGAATTTCAGTTCGAGCTGGAGCATTTATCGCTGTTATATATGATTTAGTCACTTTTTTTATATCTGTAAATGCATAAAGTAATTAATTTGCAAGTTCTTGCATATGCATTATTTTTGAACTTTCGTTTCACATTCTTTTGTGCGAGTTCAATATACCTTAATATGAAGCATCATTTTATTTATTTATTTTACTTCACCCCCTAATCTAGGGAACAATGTTTTATTAAAATGACAATCAGCAAAACGTGCTGTAAAAAACATCACCCATCATGGGTTCAATATATCTTATGATTGAAGATGTTTTATATCCAAAATATATTACCATCTTTCTTTGAAAAAAATATTTTATTGTGTTGTGGTGATACAATTGGAACATACACTGCACAACCAATGTTCTAAGGTAGAAAATATTTGGCTCTTGGCCAAAATCAAGTAGTAAGTAAAAATATTTATGACTTCCACATGGTATAATGCGAATTAATGTCGCAACATGTAAATTTACATGTCCACATATAAATATTGAGAGTTTTGTACTCATTATCAATTGTCTATTTATTAGCTGCAAGCATTTATCTATTGATTCAGCTAAACCAATTTTGTGTATGCACATGAGCAACTGGATGTTCAACAACAATCCCTGTAGATATATAATGATCATTAAATGCTTGAGATGTTAACTCACCAGCATTATCAAGTCTCATCCTTTTAATGGTGTAATCAGAATAATGTGTTCTCAATTTAATAATTTGTGCAAGAAACTTTGCAAATGCCATATTACGGCTTGATAACATACAAATATGAGACCATCCGCTAGATGCGTCTATTAGAACCATGAAATATCAAAATGGTTCACATGATGGATGAATTGGTTCAAATATCTTACCTTGAATTCTTTCAAGAAACATTTGTGATTCTTTTTCACAATATACTTTTCATTAATCACTATATGTGCTTTCCATTAATCACCATATGTTTTTTTTTTTTTCCATAAATCACCATATGTGCTTTTTCATCATATATCCTTTTCACCATATACGCTTTTAATCATATGCGCTGTGTTTTTTACCATATACGCTTTTAATCATATGCGCTTTTCATCATATGCACTGCGCTTTTCATCATATTCGCTTTTTATCGTATGCGCTTATTATATGCGCTACGCTTTTCATCATATGCGCTTTTCATCATATGCGCTTTTTAATCATATGCGCTTTTTATGTGAATAGTAAATTAATTAATTTCGTTTTACTATTCATATGAATTAATTTCGATTTACTATTTTGTTAATTGAGTAATATATATACATCATATACTTGTGACTCCGAAGGCTCAAATGAATTTGACCATATAGTTATATGTTGTACCTTGCACATTAATTTTCAGTAGAAGCTTTAGATGCATATTTTTTTCTTGATGAACTATTTGTTTCATATCTAGCTTAGGCAATTATTGTGAACATTTGGTCCCTATAAGAGCATTTATCTTTTAGACTTTTAGTTGATTTGTATTTGTCACAATTAGGGATAGCACCCGCGGGTCGTGGATGCGGATCCATTGGATCCATCACCCGTACCCGCGAATTTTTTTTTAAGAGACATCCAATTGAACCCTTGTTCGTTGAAACAATTTGACTATATTTTTACTCCCCATTATTAAACGGGCCATTTTGATGCACACTCTTAAAAAAATAATTTGTTTTTTAAGTTTTATTATTCAACCTCCTTTTTTCAACGGTCACGTTTTTAACAAAACATTTGACAAGTTTGGAAAAAAGTTTTTTATTGATTATCATCAAAAGTTTTCTATTGTCACTCTACTGGATGGAATTATGGCATACAACCAAAATTGCAACCCAACACTACATAAGAACAAAAAGGTTATTTTTAATTAACATATGTATATGTGTTAAACTCGGAATAATAATAACTTATTTTAGAAAATTAACATAAGACATGTTGAAACATTTTTGTCACATTTAGCTCATCAAGTCTAATACTTATCATTGATAGATTTTATCACGTCTAGGAGATGTTTACTTTTTTCTTGTATTAAGTCCTACTTTCATTTACCTTTGTTTGGAAAAAAGTTTTTTTTTTTTTACTTTGCTTTCCCCCTTTCTGTAAAACTCATTTAAACACTTTCTTTGTTTTTTTTTTAAAAAAAAAACTTCCTTTTTTTTACGTTACCCGTAAATTATAAATATATAAAAAAAACTTTTTGTTTAAATTTTTTTTCTAGTTTTTAAAAGGCCACTTGACCAATTTTTTAATTCTTTCACAACACCTGATATCGTGATCGTGACCTTTCACCAAAGCAAGAGATATTCTTGATAAACTAAACACGGACTCGTGTTTGAAATTGTCGGCCACAAAAAAATTCATTTGATAAAAGTATATATTTTTTTTTAGTTATAGAAGGAGACCACTTCATTTTCAATACTTCATTTTTGACAAAAACTATTCCATTTTACCATCCTTTTTTTTTTCTTACTTTAACTTTTAAGATATACTTTTAATAAAAATACAAACTACTTTTTCTTATTTTAACTTTTAAGATTTACTTTTAATAAAAATACAAACTACTTTTTATATTTTAACTTTTAAGATTTACTTTTAATAAAAGTACAAACTACTTTTTCTTATTTTAACTTTTAAGATTTACTTTTAATAAAAATACAAACTATTTTTTTATTTTAACTTTTAAAATTATAAATTTAAGAATAAACATTAGTATGCATGAAATAAATAATGATTAATTGCATAAGTAATCATAAATGTTAGATAACATATAAAGACCCCGTCGTATTCGTATTGATCGGAATTAATCTCGACCCATGGTACCGTGTTGTCAAATGACGTGTTGCGTACATAAAGTACCGTGTTGTCAAATGACGTGTTGCGTACAATCATGAGGTCTTATTAACATAAATATAAATGTTAGTGAAGTTAATAAGAGTTAGATTACAGAAAATATAATTCAGGTGGTATAACCGACCATATATAACTTAAATAACATAAATATAAATGTTAGTGAAGTTAGTAAAAGTTAGATTACAGAAATATAATTCAGGTGGTATAACCGACCATATATAACTTAAATAACATAAATATAAATGTTAGTGAAGTTAGTAAAAGTTAGATTACAGAAATATAATTCAGGTGGTATAACCGACCATATATAACTTAAATAACATAAATATAAATGTTAGTAGTCCAAAATTTGATATATTCGAGTCTGAAAATTATTAATAATTTCATACCTTGATTAGTGATTCGTGATCGTTTGAGATATCTTTTAATTACACTAAGCTTTTCGTGCTGATAACGTGTTATAATTCAGTAGGCTTATAACTACCTTTAGTGGTTCTTGACTGTAGAAGGTATATAGAGATAGAGATACTGTAAAACTGAGAAAACAAAGGTTGAACAAAAGGTATGAGTAATTGGTTTTTTATTTATAGAAAAATGTACAATGAGAGTTTGGTGGCATTTGGAATCTAGAGAGAGAGTGTTTTTGTTAACCAAAAAAAATACATACCATAAACTCTAACTCAACACACCTATTTATACTAAAAAAAAATATACTATGCAATATCTATAATAATAATAAAATTATCATCCAATTATTACTTTTATAACAGTTTTTACAAAAAATTAAATATGATCTTTGTTTTTAGCCTTTCATGAAGGGCGCTATATACCCATTTTACTAATTACTCCGTATTTTACAACATTGTATACACGTAATAATAGTAGTGATGTGTCAATGTTTACCATGTTAGTTCTGTAATTAATCTCAAAATTCAGGGACAACTGTTTTTGTTATTTTTTTAAAATCTTTTTTTCCCTTCCTTTTTTCTATATCTTTATTTTTTTGTTAAATTAAGCGACCACTACCACTCATTCGATTGGATTTAATTGGTTCAATAATAGAAAATTAAATTAATGTGTGTTTAGTAGATTTTACCGCTTATTTTGTTACGTTTTGTTAAGCATAATAGAACGAGAAACATATAGTTCATACATTGATAACCGCAAGCAAATCGGCCCAGCAAAGCGGGCCCCACTTAACTAGTATAGTAAAATTAGCGTAATTTTATCTACCCTTAGATCCACTGTTCAACTGTAGCGATTTTTTTTTTTTTAAACCCGGATCATACACCACCCCTGCTCACCATTCGCCACCTTCCACCACCACCATCAACCTCCTTCCACCGCCACCGTCAACCTCTTCCAACCGAACGATTTGGATTACAAAAACTAGCAGATCTAAACACGAATCTAATAATACATAAACTAAATTTACAAACGGTAAACATTTCCGGCGCTACCGTCGTCGCCGTTCACCACCACACACAACCGGCACCAACTAGATCTAAAAAACGAAAAATATCGATCTAAAAACACGAGAATAATAGAAATCAAAACAAAAATATTGAACTTAACACGGATCTAAACAAAAATATAGATCCAAACACGTTTTTATTCATAAATAAATAAAGATCTAAACACTATCTATTACAAAAAAAAAAAAAAAAAAAAAAAAAAAAAAAAAAAAAAATTTCAAAAATCCAATATTACCAAATATATTACGAATTGTTTTCGATCAACTTCGAGATCTGGCCTTAAAACAACCGTCACTTTCGGCAGTATGCGGCAGGTCACAGCGGCTAAAAGTCGTTCTTGAAAACCGCAGATCTCACCATAAAACCAACGCCAGTGAAGACTTTCTAACGATTTTCTGCAATTTTATGTGAACGATGGCTTAGGAGAAAGGCGTCGATATAACCGGAAATAGAGCATGGTAGCGATGGTTTGCGCGAAAATGGTCGCCGGATTATAGACTGTTCACCGGACCGGTTTAGTGAAACCGGGAAGTGACGGAACCCTAGATATAGAAGATGAAAGAGATGTTTGGAGAAAATTGAAGATGCCAATGGATTTGTAAGAATACTGGTGGTATCGGCTGTAATTGTGAGGGAGGCAGAGAGAAAGAGAGAGCAAATAAGAGTTTAGATTAGGTTGTTTCTTTTTTTTTTTTTTTTTTTTTTTTTTTAAGAATTAGATGAGATAATTTTATTGTTAGGATTGGTTAAAAAAACTCTATTATTAAATTACTCTGTAAAAACGATGGACTTTGTCCTCAAAAACCCAAAAAGCTTTTATATTGGTTGATTTTGAAAAGCCCAAACTTGAAACCACAACTCTAAGTAATTTGTATTCCATTTATATTCATGACTCGATTATGTGATGTAACTCTATATATATATATTTAAAAATAGCATTTTATTAATCGTATCAATATCAAAGTTAAAAGTTAATGTCTATTTTTTAAGGTTATACTTATTTAAATTTGAAAAGAAAAAAGTCTATGATGTGAATAAGGTGTGGGAAGTACTATGGTTGAAAGTATATTGATAGAGTTAAAAGTGGTTTGTATTACTAGCATGTTTGAAGTTCAAAGCCCAAAAATAAAAGTGAGTCGGTCCTTTTAGTACAATTAATAATAATTCTCTTTGTGCACACAATTTTATTTTTATTTTTTTAAATAGCCAACGAGAAAAGATGAGCAGTTTGTTGTTAATTTTTTTTACCATTTTTTTTTTTTTTGTTTTTGTTTTTGTTTTGTTTTGTTAAAGTGACGATTTGAAAGTAAACATCCATTTACGTCTTCACCGATTGTAATGAATTACTCCATATGACGAAAAAATGTTTTTACTAAAGTTAGTATTCATATTAATTGTTGATGCACGTATTTTTATTATAAGCTTTTAATGATATAAAGCAAACTGAAGAGAAGTGAAAGGGTATATGGATGGAAAGTTATGGTCAGTTTTAAGAGAGATTGTTTTCTGTCTAAAACTCGAATTTGAAAGTAAAATAAATTATAGTGTTTAGTTCCCCCTTTCATTAGAATAGCAACATAAAATTTTTACCCTTTATCTTCAAATAATAGGAGTATATGTTAACAGTTTTAACCATTTTGAATTTTTTACTAAATTATTTGCCTAGAATTTATTATATTATACAATATACTAACACTAATAAGTGTAAAATGGTGGCACGATTTGATTGATCTAGAGCCCCAGATTCACTGTACCCGTCCGTTTTTTTTTTTTTTTTGGTTTCCTTTGGATTTTTTTTTTCATTCCGCGGCGAAGCGCGGGACTGGAAACTAGTTACCCACTAAATTGGGGGTAATGAAACTCGTTAATGGACTTCTACGGAATTCTCTCTCTTTCTCTTATTTTTCTTGCATGTTACCATTTTATTATTTAGTTTTATCATTATAACATTAGAAAATTGTGCGGTTGGTCCCTGTGGTTTACATGAAATGGGGTGTTTGGTCTCTGAACTTCATATTCGGGGTTGTTGGTCCCTGTGATTTTCAAAACACGTGTGGTTGGTCCCTGTCAGGGACCAACAACCCCGAAAATAAAAGTTCAAAACTTGTGCAGTTGGTCCCTGTCAGGGACCAACCACAAGTGTTTTGAAAATCACAGGGACCAACAACCCTGAAAATGAAGTTCCGGGACCAAACACCCCATTTCATGTAAACCATAGACACCAACCGCACAATTTTCTCTTATAACATTCCTATTTCTCATATATATAATAACAAATAAATATAAATATTAAGTTATGTTATTCGTTGTTACTGTGTGTAATATGCATACATGTAATAATAATATTTTCAATAATATATTAACAAAGCTTATCTTTATCTTGATGTTGATAAAAATTTCGTACCGTGTATATATAACAAAAAACTTACATACATAATATATATATATATATATAAAAGTTCAAACGAGAACCAACAAAATGTACAGAACTGCAAGAACCAAAAGACATGGGGGTAATTCTGTAATTAAATACTTCTATTTTATTTTTGATTTAAATTTTAAATTACTAAATTCAATTTGAAATTCATGATTTTGGTAACCACCCTACAATATCGCCACCATCATCTACAATTTCTCATTTCATCATTTTTAATCTGATAAACATCTATTTCAAATTTTAATCTTTAATTAAACACGCGATTTCTTCAACAATACTTTTTATTATTAAATATTCATCTAATCCAAATGGCTGATGTACATGAACATGATCGTGATTTTCTTAAACAAAATCCCATTATCTCATCAAACGTATAAGTGGTCATTCCATCACATGAATTGGATAACTCCCATTTTTCATTTGCATGATTGCATCATCATTATCAATTATCTCATGTCCTAGTGATCCAGATTCAGATATGAATTACAGAGTGAATTAAACTGCAAGATGACGAACTCTATATTCTTTATAAGCCAGATAAACTCGATGCTATTATTCCACATGTTCATGTTCATGTTCATGTTATTAACATACTTATGAAGATATGTTACATATCCAAAATGCAGTTGTTCACATGAACATGTGAGTTAAGATGATAACACAAGTCAGTATATATGTTAATTTATTCATTAGTTAATTCATAATCAAATGTGCAGTTGTTCACGAGAGCCATCAAGAGCTCCAGCTGCAAGAGGATAGGATCTTTAGGCTGGGCACTAAAGCTGTATTGATTTGACTCTGTGGGTACATATACATACATACATACAAATATTACAATATTTAAAAAAGTAGCCTGTAAGTATATATTGAATTGAAATTGAAACTAAATTTAAATTGATTACATATAGTAACTACAATACATCAATGGTAACGGAAATACTAGTTTATGGATTGTCATTCCTTTAGTATTCTCATTGTATTCTCATTTCCTTTTCAATTACCATTATCTATTTTGTACCAAGCATGCTCTCATAATCATATGTCATAAATAAACGCGGTCAAACATTCAACAATACGCGCATATAAGTGAGGGACTATTATACAAATTTGAAATTAGATCCGGCTAACCGGTAACCTTTTCCGATCAACAACCACAATCCTTTTCATCATTAATCTCAACAAATCCTTCGTACCTTCCTATCCGAACTCCATTCCAATCAAACCCGCTTCTTTCCTTCAACCCATAAAAACACTGTAATGACCCGGCTTTTTCGACTTGCTTTCGTGCTTTGTGCTTTCACGAAACTGCGTATTTATGCGTACTAAGCTAGCTTATGCTCTGGGATCTTTAATCATGATTAATTACTCTCGTTAATGTCTTACTACGTGTTATTAAGTGTGTAATCACTTAAATTGATCCCCGAATGCTTTTACGACCGTTGGTGTCACTTATCGTTTTAAACGAGATACGTACTTGGTACACGTTAAACTTTTGTCGTAATTGGAATATTATGACTGCGTAAACTTGATTGTTATTTATTATAACAATTACTTGGCTTAAGAGCTTATTTATTTAAGCTAATTGTTTATTAATGCTTATTAGTTACCTTAATGGACTTAACACCGTAATTGACTTTCCATGGCCCGACTCGTCTTTGTGACACACGTACTTTTCACGAATAATATTTAGAATATTATTTACGTTCATGATTAATTATTATTAATTATTTTTAATTAACTAATGTTACTAGTTAATCACTTGGGCTTTAATTATTTAATTGTTGCATACTTACATGGACTCATGCTAATGGACTTGGAAGCCCACCCTACTTTTCTTAATGGACTACTAGTTAGCCCAACATTATGCTAATGACTTATTAAGGATTAAACTTAGATTAATTAGTGAAATAAGGAGACAAATACTTACAAGCATGCTAGAACTCTTCCCCATACATTTAACTTTATTTCCATTTTAAGCTTTCACCACCTCCCAACACATGAAAGTTGCACCTTGATCTTCCCCTTTAAGCCTTCCAAACTGTGGCGACCCGACAAAATCGTCATTGACGGCGCCGACTACTTAGGTCCCGTTGCGTGGTCATAGTCCCTATATGAGACTCGTTTGACCAAAATTATGTCGCATTCATTTGAAACGTACAAGACTTGCAAAGTTTAGTTTACAAACAATTCGACAACAAGTTTAAGATTACAAAAATTGTAAAGTATAAATGAAATAACTTGCGACATAATATAAGTTGAAAATCACAGTTGCTATAAATAGCGTAAGTATGTATGCATGCTTGACTCCAAGCAAGTAATCAGAGTGTATGCATGTATGCTCGACCCCAAGCAAGTATGAATGTACGCGGAAGCATGTATCAATTAGCCAAATATGAACCTGAGAAAACATATATAAAACTGTCAACGAAAAACGTTGGTGAAATCATAGGTGTATTAATAAAAGTTATATTTTGAACCACAAGATTTAGTATTTCCATAAATTGATCATCCAAAAGTTGCATTCCAAAAGTTGGTTCGCGAGCACCCAATTATCAATGCTTAACATTTCCTTCCATAGAACCCCATCACAATAGTGTTAGAACATACACTGTTTCACGAAAGTATATTCCATTCGTAAACGGTAGCGAACCGTTTGAATGAGGGTTTGTCAAACCCATATGGATCCATACAACATAAGTTCTCGCTTACACCCGGCAAGTGTAACTAATGATAATCGAATTGAGGATTTTTGTTCTAAACTCGCTGTAGAATGTTTGTTTCATCGGACTTGTGTTCAAAACATAAAAGTAAGTAGTATAAGATGTAACAAAGTATATGTTTCTCAGCCCACGATTTAAAAGTATAAAAGTTGTTGAAAAGGTGGGACTATGATCTCACCTCGAGTGCACGAGTATAAAAGTACTTCACAAAGTAAACGTGTGCATGAAAGTTGCTTAGCCTTGACCTAAACAAGTAAGTTGTATCAATTAACCGGTTACGACACATGGTCGGGTGAAATGTGTTCAATTAGTCCTATGGCTCGTTACGACTCGAATATATAGCATGTGAATCACGTTGTCAAGTTTCATGCAAGAATCAAGTATGAAACAAGATTAGAACGATTGCATAAGTGTTTTGTTAAGTTTGACTAAAAGTCAAACTTGGTCAAAGTCAGCGAAAAAGTCAACGGGGTCGGGTCGGGTCCCGAACTATTTTTCTGAGCTTAGAAATCATATATGAGCATGTTGGCCAAGTTTCATGTTGATCGGGGGTGCTTAGTATACTTAGAATTAAGCGAAAATTGAGGCAGATGCGCTGCATCTGCATCTGTTTCAGCAATTCTGGGGCAGTTTTCACTTATACGATTTCAACTTCAAACGATCATAACTTTTGACTCGTTAACATTCAAAACACGTATCTTATATCGTTGGAAAGGTAATTTAAAGAGGAATACAACTAAACACGTATCATGAATCAGTTCCATCATTAACAACAATGAAAACCTCAATAAACGATCGTTAAATGTTCAAAATCGAAGTTTCGAGTTCATAAAACGCATTTATTGACTCGGGAATCCAATTTACACATACGATACGCCGTTTTGAAGGTAATGAAACATATAATACAACTAAACACTTACCAACAATGTTTCATGGCATTCAAATCATCAAAAGTCCATTTTAAGAGCTATCAAACCCTAATCAAAACTCACAAAATCAATATTCATGTGTTTGAAGTTTTCTTAATCAACCTATACATCAAAACGAAGCTAGTGATACTAGTAACACAATTAAAACATGAACTTTAACAATTTAACAACATTTAATCACCCAAAACTCAAGATTAAGCACACCCATTTCAAATGTTCAAACTAGTTACTCAAAACAACAAATCGAGCAAACAAAACATGTATTCATGCTAGACACGAGCCATAGACACTAACTAACACCATTTCAAGTATATAAAATGAATTTAGAGAAATTTAGTGTTTTAGAAACGTTACCCAAACGAGATGAAGTTGGTACCAAAATGTAGAGGATGAAGAGAGGATCACGAATATGTAATTTGTTTTGTGATGAACTTCCTTGATTGAATTTAGATGATAAATCTTTGATGTTGGGGTTTGAGAGAAAATATGGAAGTAGCAAGAATGAGGGAGGTGGAATGGATGGAGGAGAAGGCCACTTTGACTATTTGACCTAGTCAAATTTTTGCCCACTTGGCAAGTTTAGTCCCTCAAGTTTCAAAGCGGGTGCGGGAATTAACCGAGCGAATATTTTTAAAACGCTAGAGTAAACGAGTGATGTTATAATTAAATAACGGGAATATTATGAACATTAGTCAACGGAAAATATGAATTTAAATAATGAAAGATATTATTTAAAAAAAAGACAGTGTTAAAAATAAATTTAACGCAAAAACGCGGGATGTTACATTACCTACACCTTAAAAGAAATTTCGTCCCGAAATTTAGTTGGAAGTAGTAGTTGTTGTTTCTTCTTTGAAACCTTGCGTTGCAAATTCTACGGTTACGTGAAGGTACTTCCTTGGGCATTTCAACGAACTTTGACAGTCGGGATTTTTACGTTGTTTTAAAGTTTGGTTTCACGATTTATAGTTTCAACCGGTCCTCCTAGAAAGTGAAGTTTATCGTTGATAGTAAGTTCATCGAAGAGGATAACAAGTTCTTGTTTCGCAAGACACACCTTTAAGTTTGATACACAGAATGTAGGATGAACGGAATTTGTTTGAGTCGGAAGTTCGAAACGGTAAGCAATGGGCACAACACGCCCCAAGATTTCAAAAGGATTAAAAATATCGCAGATTTAGCTTTCTACGTTTCTGAAACGAACTACACCTTTTCAAGGTGCGACTTTTAACGTTACGCGGTTTCCCACATGGAATTCGAAAGGTATACATCTAACATTGGCATAGCTCCTTTGGCGACTACGGGCTGTCTCGAGCCTTTCTCAGATTGGAAGGATTTTAACGGTTACACCATGAATGAGTCAAGGTTCGGTGACTTGATTATCATTTACTTGGTTCTACAAAAGGAGAATGACGTTTCCGGTCATATAAGATTTCAAAAGGTGTGACGTTAAGACTTGAACGATAACCATCGTTGTAAGAGAATTTGGTTAAAGGCAAAGACTTTTCTCAAGAAATTTTGAAGTTGATAACATAAATTCGTATTATGGTTCCCCAGGTTCAAATCGTACATTTGCTTTATTCGTCGGTGCGTGGATGATACGCGGTACCCATGTTTAAACGCGGTCCTGAGGCTTTTTGTAAGGTACCCTGAAATTTAGAAGTGAAACGAGAATCTCGATCCGAGACGAGGTACATTTCCTCAAGATATATTTGAACAAGTTTTTTTATTTTTATTTTTTTTCAAGAATTTCGCGCCGCGAAAGATTTATCGGTTTCTGAAAACGTTCGTTAGGACTATTCACCCTCGTGGCGAATACTAGTATAATGTGAAGAGTCTCTCTCTCCATTGAGAATTTAGAATAAAGATTTCCTTAAACGGAAATACGAGTGTAAGGCGAGAGAAGTTTCCGCCTCGATGTGAGCATAACAAGCATATTGTAGTTCGTCGATAAAATCATAAAAAAACGAGATAGTATACAAGTGTAACATATGTTTGAAGTTGAAAGAATTTGTCATCCGTTCGGAAGCATAAGTATGGTTCGATAATAATCGACGATGTGTCCCAGGTATGGTTGTTATCAGTATTCTCGGAATTGTCGGATGTCCAAACAAGAAAAATGAAATCACGTACATGGCACATGGTGGTGATTAGGTTGATCGAGTCTAATCACCATCACGTGTCATTAGAACTTTGGTATGAATTACCGTAATATAACCACGTTGATCGAGTGTCGTTATATTACGCTATCTCATACCTCCATTCCCACATCACTTCATAGATTCAAGTTCGTGTAATCGTGAAAATTTAAAATGAATAAAGTGTTACGACGTCTCTAACGTGACTCGTATTGAATCGAAAGAATTAATGCAACTCTAAAGAAGCGTTCCTCGAGGGAAATGCATAAATGATTGTCACGTCAATGCGTTTCAAGTCAAACTATAATGTATTCCGGTACGAGAAGTGTAACAAATCATGATAACGAATAGTACACAACCGTAGTGATAAATAGTGATGACGAGACTCACCTAGAGTAGTGGTGGTAGTAACACGAAATGGTAGATAGTAAGGAACACCGGTGTGACACCGATAGTAGGTTGAGATGGTTGGCGAATAACAACGTGGGAGACAGAGTTCCCGAACTAGTGAGACTAATGAAGTCGTCGTCATCCTTACGCGTATGAATCTTGAATTTACGCGTGTTACCAGAAAGTTGCAGAATACGAGTTCGTATGATGAAAACTTGGTTCCATTAAGAAGTTTGCCTAAGAATGATTCAAGTATAATGCACAAGTAGTCAAGTAAGTGCTATCTATAGCAAATGTATGTCAGAATGCAATGATTTACTATCCGGTTGTAGTCTAGATTCACTAATGCGTCCTAACGACTCTGTCAGACACACTAATGCACATCCTAGTTCCCTACAACCAACGCTCTGATACCATCTGTGGCGACCCGACAAAATCGTCATTGACGGCGCCGACTACTTAGGTCCCGTTGCGTGGTCATAGTCCCTATATGAGACTCGTTTGACCAAAATTATGTCGCATTCATTTGAAACGTACAAGACTTGCAAAGTTTAGTTTACAAACAATTCGACAACAAGTTTAATATTACAAAAATTGTAAAGTATAAATGAAATAACTTGCGACATAATATAAGTTGAAAATCACAGGTGCTATAAATAGCGTAAGTATGTATGCATGCTTGACTCCAAGCAAGTAATCAAAGTGTATGCATGTATGCTCGACCCCAAGCAAGTATGAATGTACGCGGAAGCATGTATCAATTAGCCAAATATGAACCTGAGAAAACATATAGAAAACTGTCAACGAAAAACGTTGGTGAAATCATAGGTGTATTAATAAAAGTTATATTTTGAACCACAAGATTTAGTATTTCCATAAATTGATCATCCAAAAGTTGCATTCCAAAAGTTGGTTCGCGAGCACCCAATTATCAATGCTTAACATTTCCTTCCATAGAACCCCATCACAATAGTGTTAGAACATACACTGTTTCACGAAAGTATATTCCATTCGTAAACGGTAGCGAACCGTTTGAATGAGGGTTTGTCAAACCCATATGGATCTATACAACATAAATTCTCGCTTACACCCGGCAAGTGTAACTAATGATAATCGAATTGAGGATTTTTGTTCTAAACTCGCTGTAGAATGTTTGTTTCATCGGACTTGTGTTCAAAACATAAAAGTAAGTAGTATAAGATGTAACAAAGTATATGTTTTTCAGCCCACGATTTAAAAGTATAAAAGTTGTTGAAAAGGTGGGACTATGATCTCACCTCGAGTGCACGAGTATAAAAGTACTTCACAAAGTAAACGTGTGCATGAAAGTTGCTTAGCCTTGACCTAAACAAGTAAGTTGTATCAATTAACCGGTTACGACACATGGTCGGGTGAAATGTGTTCAATTAGTCCTATGGCTCGTTACGACTCGAATATATAGCATGTGAATCACGTTGTCAAGTTTCATACAAGAATCAAGTATGAAACAAGATTAGAACGATTGCATAAGTGTTTTGTTAAGTTTGACTAAAAGTCAAACTTGGTCAAAGTCAGCGAAAAAGTCAACGGGGTCGGGTCGGGTCCCGAACTATTTTTCTGAGCTTAGAAATCATATATGAGCATGTTGGCCAAGTTTCATGTTGATCGGGGGTGCTTAGCATACTTAGAATTAAGCGAAAATTGACATTTTTGGGCAGTCTGCCTCAGATGCGCCGCATCTGAGGCAGATGCGCCGCATCTGCATCTGTTTCAGCAATTCTGGGGCAGTTTTCACTTATACGATTTCAACTTCAAACAATCATAACTTTTGACTCGTTAACATTCAAAACACGTATATTATATCGTTGGAAATGTAATTTAAAGAGGAATACAACTAAACACATATCATGAATCAGTTCCATCATTAACAACAATGAAAACCTCAATAAACGATCGTTAAATGTTCAAAATCGAAGTTTCGAGTTCATAAAACGCATTTCTTGACTCGGGAATCTAATTTACACATACGATACGCCGTTTTGAAGGTAATGAAACATACAATACAACTAAACACTTACCAACAATGTTTCATGGCATTCAAATCATCAAAAGTCCATTTTAAGAGCTATCAAACCCTAATCAAAACTCACAAAATCAATATTCATGTGTTTGAAGTTTTCTTAATCAACCTATACATCAAAACAAAGCTAGTGATACTAGTAACACAATTAAAACATGAACTTTAACAATTTAACAACATTTAATCACCCAAAACTCAAGATTAAGCACACCCATTTCAAATGTTCAAACTAGTTACTCAAAACAACAAATCGAGCAAACAAAACATGTATTCATGCTAGACACGAGCCATAGACACTAACTAACACCATTTCAAGTATATAAAATGAATTTAGAGAAATTTAGTATTTTAGAAACGTTACCCAAACGAGATGAAGTTGGTACCAAAATGTAGAGGATGAAGAGAGGATCACGAATATGTAATTTGTTTTGTGATGAACTTCCTTGATTGAATTTAGATGATAAATCTTTGATGTTGGGGTTTGAGAGAAAATATGGAAGTAGCAAGAATGAGGGAGGTGGAATGGACGGAGGAGAAGGCCACTTTGACTATTTGACCTAGTCAAATTTTTGCCCACTTGGCAAGTTTAGTCCCTCAAGTTTCAAAGCGGGTGCGGGAATTAACCGAGCGAATATTTTTAAAACGCTAGAGTAAACGAGTGATGTTATAATTAAATAACGGGAATATTATGAACGTTAGTCAACGGAAAATACGAATTTAAATAACGAAAGATATTATTTAAAAAAAAAGACAGTGTTAAAAATAAATTTAACGCAAAAACGCGGGATGTTACACAAACCGTCCACCTTATGGGCATGAGAGGAAGTTCCTTTTTTTTTATATTTTTTTTTGATACTTATATGCTAGTCTTCACCTCATTTTTACACACACATACTTACACTCATTTTCTCTCAACTTTCTCTCCAAAAATTGTAAGCATTATATCTTTTCTTTCTTCCTTTTTCCTTGAAGAAAACCGAAATTCATCATCATCATTTACTAGATTGTAGTTACTTGTTGTTTGTTGTTGTTAAAGATCAAGTTCCATAACTTGTATCTTCATGTAATCTTGCTTTCTTCCATCTTTTGTTTGATGAAGAACCAAGAACAAGAATCTAAACTTGTTAGTTTATGGTTCTACACTTAAATGTTTTAAAGATTTGAAGTTCATAAGTTTCATTATCATATTTGTGTTCATGTTTTGTAGACTTAAATCCTAAGATCCAAACTTTGATTTGAATCTTCTTAAGTATGAAACAAACATGAACATAATACTTGTAACTTTAATTTATTTCTTCATTTTATTTATTTAAAGTTGTGATGTTGTTAATTTGGTCAAGTATTACTAGTTAATCTTGATCTCATATTTCTTGAACTACTTTAGTAAGTTCAAGAATATGAAAGTAAAACTTTTTAATTATAACTTTGTACACTTATGTTAGATCTAGATTGTTGGGTCTAGGATCTTCAAGATCTAACTAAGAACTATGTTCTACAACTTAAGATCTTGTTTATTTAAGTTTACTTTCAAGTTTGTAGCTTAATATTTCTTTTATTACTCATGTATGTGTCGGATCTAAGATCTTGATGTAACTTTGGTTCATCAAACTACTTACAACCCTTAAATGAGTTGTGCTACTTATCTTAGACATACACAAGTGTTATGATGGTCAAACCTTGGATAAGATGATGCAAACACATCAATGAGTTGTACACTTGAAGCTACAAGCATCAAGGATGAGAACCGTGATGAGCATCAAGCACCAAGAACCCACCGGAACAACTTTACCTACTGTTTCTGGAACTGATCAGGTCACCTGGGATACTGTAAAGTTGATTTTCAGTTAGTTTGGTTTTAGTAGATGATTTTCCGTTTAGACCTCATCTTAATCCGAGTTACGGTTTAGGATCTATGGCCTCCCGAAAGTCACTACACCCTATTAACGTTGTGCTGAAATTTCTGACCTACTCGCACTTAAACCATCACCACGGTCAAATGAAGATGAGTTTGGTTCTAGAAATTGGTCAGTAGCTAGGGGAATCATATATGGAGACATGGCCACTGGTCTCATCTCCTTTCAGATTTTATAGAGGCCGTGGCGACTGAACGAAGTCAACCCTTGTTTTAAACCTTATTCTTGATTTAAAACTTACTTTACACTTTTTGTTTAATGATGAATGATGATGATACTTAAGACCTAATTTACATACTTTTAAACCTTTGGGAACGATTTACTGACCTAGTAACTTTTGACTTAGGTTGAGGGACCTTTTGGACAACCTACTTGCTTACTTTCCCGAATCAACTTTACTACTACTTTTCACTGTGAGTTATAGCATCCCTTTTTACTTTAACTATTTTGAGACTGAGAATACTTGTGCATTTTACGTTTTACATACTAGGCACGAGTACTTAAACTTATTATATGTGTGGGTTATACAACGGCATAAACTTTCCCCTTAGCTCGGTAACGTTTAATCATTGGTCTTTGAACTGGTGAACGCAAATTTTAGATATGGATCCATAGGGTTTGACATCCCCACTCGGGCTAGTCGCGCTAGCATTTAACGGGTGTTTAATACTTCATGAACATACGCACTCGCCAAGTGCACTTTTAGGGGGTATTATTACGTTAAGTTAGTTACCGGGTGCCCACGGTTGAATATACACTTTATCATACTGATTTAGATTACTGATTTAAACTGCTGGTTGAAGCACTGAAATCTCGTGGCCTACATTACATTACTGATTACAAACAAACTATAGCTCACCAACATTCGTGTTGACTTTTTAAGCATGTATTTCTCATGTGCTTAGACGTTGTTGCTTCTGCTGTTAGACTTGCTGTCTTGGTGTTACAGACTTGCTGTGTTAGACTTCCGCTGCATTACTTAGAGATGTCTCAATCATGGAACATTTATTTTGCATTCGTAACTTACGTTATTTTCAAACAAAGGCTTTATAACGGCCCTTGGGTCACATACTTATGTTTATGCCTCTATTCATAGGAAGCACGTTAGTAAAACGCTATATTTTCATGAACGCCAAACTGGTTTTCAAATAGCATATAGTGTTTGACCTTGTAATGATCCTGTTGTTGATGATCCGTACACGATGGTTTTGTACGGGGCATCACATTTGGTATAAGAGCATTGATTGTAGGGAATTAGGTTGCATTAGTGAGTCTAGACCGGACCGAGTAGGATTCACTAATAGGACTAATCTACAACTTGCTAGTTTACTTGTTTCTGCGGAACCTGTTGCATGCCGCTGTGTTATACTACTGCATGCCACTGCTTACTTCTACTGCTGTATGAACTTACTGCATGCAACCGTTTCCTTTTACTGCTATGTAAACTCGCTGTATGCTTTTGCTTACTCTCGCTACTGCATCTGCTTTTAGCATGTTACTTCGGTATGATACTATTACTATTACCATGCTACGTGCTGCTGTAAACGATCTAGGCTGCTGTAGTTGATATGCCTGATTAAGATCTTGCTACATGTCTACTATTCGCTATACCGACTTGAAGAACTTATCCTTCCCAGTTCAGATGTTTTTCTGAACTACTCTCCCACTCGTCTAACCCTAAGAACTAGTAGTGTAATCCACCTGTTACTACTGTTCCACAGTTCCAGAGATCGAAACATTACTTCACGCAATCTAGGAGGAGTACCCCTCGGATTACACACCCACTAAAGTTGATCCTCAGAGGAGGAGATATTGGAGGACTTGTCGGAGTAACCGCACCCTGAGCTCACTCTAATTAGTCACGTACAACGTATGAACAATAGTGAAATGTCCCGTTCTTATTGATTAAAAACGTTCCATATTAATTGATTTCGTTGCGAGGTTTTGACCTCTATATGAGACGTTTTTCAAAGACTGCATTCATTTTTAAAACAAACCATAACCTTTATTTCATAAATAAAGGTTTAAAAAGCTTTACGTAGATTATCAAATAATGATAATCTAAAATATCCTGTTTACACACGACCATTACATAATGGTTTACAATACAAATATGTTACATCGAAATCAGTTTCTTGAATGCAGTTTTTACACAATATCATACAAACATGGACTCCAAATCTTGTCCTTATTTTAGTATGCAACAGCGGAAGCTCTTAATATTCACCTGAGAATAAACATGCTTTAAACGTCAACAAAAATGTTGGTGAGTTATAGGTTTAACCTATATATATCAAATCGTAACAATAGACCACAAGATTTCATATTTCAATACACATCCCATACATAGAGATAAAAATCATTCATATGGTGAACACCTGGTAACCGACATTAACAAGATGCATATATAAGAATATCCCCATCATTCCGGGACACCCTTCGGATATGATATAAATTTCGAAGTACTAAAGCATCCGGTACTTTGGATGGGGTTTGTTAGACCCAATAGATCTATCTTTAGGATTCGCGTCAATTAGGGTGTCTGTTCCCTAATTCTTAGATTACCAGACTTAATAAAAAGGGGCATATTCAATTTCGATAATTCAACCATAGAATGTAGTTTCACGTACTTGTGTCTATTTTGTAAATCATTTATAAAACCTGCATGTATTCTCATCCCAAAAATATTAGATTTTAAAAGTGGGACTATAACTCACTTTCACAGATTTTTACTTCGTCGGGAAGTAAGACTTGGCCACTGGTTGATTCACGAACCTATAACAATATATACATATATATCAAAGTATGTTCAAAATATATTTACAACACTTTTAATATATTTTGATGTTTTAAGTTTATTAAGTCAGCTGTCCTCGTTAGTAACCTACAACTAGTTGTCCACAGTTAGATGTACAGAAATAAATCGATAAATATTATCTTGAATCAATCCACGACCCAGTGTATACGTATCTCAGTATTGATCACAACTCAAACTATATATATTTTGGAATCAACCTCAACCCTGTATAGCTAACTCCAACATTCACATATAGAGTGTCTATGGTTGTTCCGAAATATATATAGATGTGTCGACATGATAGGTCGAAACATTGTATACGTGTCTATGGTATCTCAAGATTACATAATATATAATACAAGTTGATTAAGTTATGGTTGGAATAGATTTGTTACCAATTTTCACGTAGCTAAAATGAGAAAAATTATCCAATCTTGTTTTACCCATAACTTCTTCATTTTAAATCCGTTTTGAGTGAATCAAATTGCTATGGTTTCATATTGAACTCTATTTTATGAATCTAAACAAAAAAAGTATAGGTTTCTAGTCGGAAAAATAAGTTACAAGTCGTTTTTGTAAAGGTAGTCATTTCAGTCGAAAGAACGACGTCTAGATGACCATTTTAGAAAACATACTTCCACTTTGAGTTTAACCATAATTTTTGGATATAGTTTCATGTTCATAATAAAAATCATTTTCTCAGAATAACAACTTTTAAATCAAAGTTTATCATAGTTTTTAATTAACTAACCCAAAACAGCCCGCGGTGTTACTACGACGGCGTAAATCCGGTTTTACGGTGTTTTTCGTGTTTCCAGGTTTTAAATCATTAAGTTAGCATATCATATAGATATAGAACATGTGTTTAGTTGATTTTAAAAGTCAAGTTAGAAGGATTAACTTTTGTTTGCGAACAAGTTTAGAATTAACTAAACTATGTTCTAGTGATTACAAGTTTAAACCTTCGAATAAGATAGCTTTATATGTATGAATCGAATGATGTTATGAACATCATTACTACCTTAAGTTCCTTGGATGAACCTACTGGAAAAGAGAAAAAAATGGATCTAGCTTCAATGGATCCTTGGATGGCTCAAAGTTCTTGAAGCAAAATCATGACACGAAAACAAGTTCAAGTAAGATCATCACTTGAAATAAGATTGTTATAGTTATAGAAATTGAACCAAAGTTTGAATATGATTATTACCTTGTATTAGAATGATAACCTACTGTAAGAAACAAAGATTTCTTGAGGTTGGATGATCACCTTACAAGATTGGAAGTGAGCTAGCAAACTTGAAAGTATTCTTGATTTTATGAAACTAGAACTTTTGGAATTTATGAAGAACACTTAGAACTTGAAGATAGAACTTGAGAGAGTTCAATTAGATGAAGAAAATTGAAGAATGAAAGTGTTTGTAGGTGTTTTTGGTCGTTGGTGTATGGATTAGATATAAAGGATATGTAATTTTGTTTTCATGTAAATAAGTCATGAATGATTACTCATATTTTTGTAATCTTATGAGATATTTCATGCTAGTTGCCAAATGATGGTTCCTACATGTGTTAGGTGACTCACATGGGCTGCTAAGAGCTGATCATTGGAGTGTATATACCAATAGTACATACATCTAAAAGCTGTGTATTGTACGAGTACGAATACGGGTGCATACGAGTAGAATTGTTGATGAAACTGAACGAGAATGTAATTGTAAGCATTTTTGTTAAGTAGAAGTATTTTGATAAGTGTATTGAAGTCTTTCAAAAGTGTATAAATACATATTAAAACACTACATGTATATACATTTTAACTGAGTCGTTAAGTCATCGTTAGTCGTTACATGTAAGTGTTGTTTTGAAACCTTTAGGTTAACGATCTTGTTAAATGTTGTTAACCCAATGTTTATAATAACAAAAGAGATTTTAAATTATTATATTATCATGATATTATGATGTACGAATATCTCTTAATATGATATATATACATTAAATGTCGTTACAACGATAAACGTTACATATATGTCTCGTTTCAAAATCATTAAGTTAGTAGTCTTGTTTTTACATATGTAGTTCATTGTTAATATAATTAATGATATGTTTACTTATCATAATATCATGTTAACTATATATATAACCATATATATGTCATCATATAGTTTTTTTTTACAAGTTTTAACGTTCGTGAATCACCGGTCAACTTGGGTGGTCAATTGTCTATATGAAACCTATTTCAATTAATCAAGTCTTAACAAGTTTGATTGCTTAACATGTTGGAAACATTTAATCATGTAAACATCAATCTCAATTAATATATATAAACATGGAAAAGTTCGGGTCACTACAGTACCTACCCGTTAAATAAATTTCGTCCCGAAATTTTAAGCTGTTGAAGGTGTTGACGAATCTTCTGGAAATAGATGCGGGTATTTCTTCTTCATCTGATCTTCATGCTCCCAGGTGAACTCGGGTCCTCTACGAGCATTCCATCGAACCTTAACAATTGGTATCTTGTTTTGCTTAAGTCTTTTAACCTCACGATCCATTATTTCGACGGGTTCTTCGATGAATTGGAGTTTTTCGTTGATTTGGATTTCATCTAACGGAATAGTGAGATCTTCTTTAGCAAAACATTTCTTCAAATTCGAGACGTGGAAAGTGTTATGTACAGCCGCGAGTTGTTGAGGTAACTCAAGTCGGTAAGCTACTGGTCCGACACGATCAATAATCTTGAATGGTCCAATATACCTTGGATTTAATTTCCCTCGTTTACCAAATCGAACAACGCCTTTCCAAGGTGAAACTTTAAGCATGACCATCTCTCCAATTTCAAATTCAATATCTTTTCTTTTAATGTCAGCGTAGCTCTTTTGTCGACTTTGGGCGGTTTTCAACCGTTGTTGAATTTGGATGATCTTCTCGGTAGTTTCTTGTATAATCTCCGGACCCGTAATCTGTCTATCCCCCACTTCACTCCAACAAATCGGAGACCTGCACTTTCTACCATAAAGTGCTTCAAACGGTGCCATCTCAATGCTTGAATGGTAGCTGTTGTTGTAGGAAAATTCTGCTAACGGTAGATGTCGATCCCAACTGTTTCCGAAATCAATAACACATGCTCGTAGCATGTCTTCAAGCGTTTGTATCGTCCTTTCGCTCTGCCCATCAGTTTGTGGATGATAGGCAGTACTCATGTCTAGACGAGTTCCTAATGCTTGCTGTAATGTCTGCCAGAATCTTGAAATAAATCTGCCATCCCTATCAGAGATAATAGAGATTGGTATTCCATGTCTGGAGATGACTTCCTTCAAATACAGTCGTGCTAACTTCTCCATCTTGTCATCTTCTCTTATTGGCAGGAAGTGTGCTGATTTGGTGAGACGATCAACTATTACCCAAATAGTATCAAAACCACTTGCAGTCCTTGGCAATTTAGTGATGAAATCCATGGTAATGTTTTCCCATTTCCATTCCGGGATTTCGGGTTGTTGAAGTAGACCTGATGGTTTCTGATGCTCAGCTTTGACCTTAGAACACGTCAAACATTCTCCTACATATTTAGCAACATCGGCTTTCATACCCGGCCACCAAAAATGTTTCTTGAGATCCTTGTACATCTTCCCCGTTCCAGGATGTATTGAGTATCTGGTTTTATGAGCTTCTCTAAGTACCATTTCTCTCATATCTCCAAATTTTGGTACCCAAATCCTTTCAGCCCTATACCGGGTTCCGTCTTCCCGAATATTAAGATGCTTCTCCGATCCTTTGGGTATTTCATCCTTTAAATTTCCCTCTTTTAAAACTCCTTGTTGCGCCTCCTTTATTTGAGTAGTAAGGTTATTATGAATCATTATATTCATAGATTTTACTCGAATGGGTTCTCTGTCCTTCCTGCTCAAGGCATCGGCTACCACATTTGCCTTCCCCGGGTGGTAACGAATCTCAAAGTCGTAATCATTCAACAATTCAATCCACCTACGCTGCCTCATATTCAGTTGTTTCTGATTAAATATGTGTTGAAGACTTTTGTGGTCGGTATATATAATACTTTTGACCCCATATAAGTAGTGCCTCCAAGTCTTTAATGCAAAAACAACCGCGCCTAATTCCAAATCATGCGTCGTATAATTTTGTTCGTGAATCTTCAATTGTCTAGACGCATAAGCAATCACCTTCGTTCGTTGCATTAATACACAACCGAGACCTTGCTTTGATGCGTCACAATAAATCACAAAATCATCATTCCCTTCAGGCAATGACAATATAGGTGCCGTAGTTAGCTTTTTCTTCAATAACTGAAACGCTTTCTCTTGTTCCTCATTCCATTCAAATTTCTTCCCTTTATGCGTTAATGCAGTCAAGGGTTTTGCTATTCTGGAAAAGTCTTGGATGAACCTTCTGTAGTAACCAGCTAGTCCTAAAAACTGGCGTATGTGTTTCGGAGTTTTCGGGGTTTCCCACTTTTCAACAGTTTCTATCTTTGCCGGATCCACCTTAATACCTTCTTTGTTCACTATGTGACCGAGGAATTGAACTTCTTCCAACCAAAATGCACACTTTGAAAACTTAGCGTACAATTCTTCCTTCCTCAATACTTCTAACACCTTTCTCAAATGTTCACCGTGTTCTTGGTCATTCTTTGAGTAAATAAGTATGTCATCAATGAAAACAATGACAAACTTGTCAAGGTATGGTCCACACACTCGGTTCATAAGGTCCATGAACACAGCTGGTGCATTAGTTAAACCAAACGGCATGACCATAAACTCGTAATGACCGTAACGTGTTCTGAAAGCAGTCTTTGGAATATCATCTTCTTTCACCCGCATTTGATGATACCCGGAACGTAAGTCAATCTTTGAATAAACAGACGAGCCTTGTAGTTGATCAAATAAGTCGTCGATTCTCGGTAGTGGGTAGCGGTTCTTGATGGTAAGTTTGTTCAACTCTCGGTAGTCGATACACAACCTGAATGTACCATCTTTCTTCTTGACAAACAAAACAGGAGCTCCCCACGGTGATGTGCTTGGTCGAATGAAACCACGCTCTAAAAGTTCTTGTAATTGGCTTTGCAGTTCTTTCATCTCGCTGGGTGCTAGTCTGTAAGGAGCACGAGCTATTGGTGCAGCTCCTGGTACAAGATCTATTTGAAATTCAACGGATCGATGTGGGGGTAATCCTGGTAATTCTTTCGAAAATACATCGGGAAATTCTTTTGCGATGGGAACATCATTGATGCTCTTTTCTTCAGTTTGTACTTTCTCGACGTGTGCTAGAACAGCATAGCAACCTTTTCTTATTAGTTTTTGTGCCTTCAAATTACTAATAAGATGTAGGTTCGTGTTGCCCTTTTCTCCGTACACCATTAAGGGTTTTCCTTTTTCTCGTATAATGCGAATTGCATTTTTGTAACAAACGATCTCCGCTTTCACTTCTTTCAACCAGTCCATACCGATTATCACATCAAAACTCCCTAACTCTACTGGTATCAAATCAATCTTAAATGTTTCGCTAACCAGTTTAATTTCTCTATTCCGACATATATTATCTGCTGAAATTAATTTACCATTTGCTAATTCGAGTAAAAATTTACTATCCAAAGGCGTCAATGGACAACTTAATTTAGCACAAAAATCTCTACTCATATAGCTTCTATCCGCACCCGAATCAAATAAAACGTAAGCAGATTTATTGTCAATAAGAAACGTACCCGTAACAAGCTCCAGGTCTTCCTGTGCCTCTACCGCATTAATATTGAAAACTCTTCCACGTCCTTGTCCATTCGTGTTCTCCTGGTTCGGGCAATTTCTAATAATGTGGCCTGGTTTTCCACATTTATAACAAACTACATTGGCATAACTTGCTCCGACACTACTTGCTCCGCCATTACTCGTTCCGACACCATTTGTTCCTTTCGTTCTATTAACCCCTGGTCCGTAGACCTCACACTTCGCCGCGCTATGACCATTTCTTTTACACTTGTTGCAAAATTTGGTGCAGAATCCCGAGTGATTCTTTTCACACCTTTGGCATAGCTGCTTCTGATTGTTGTTGTTGTTGCGGTTATTATTGTTGTTGGGATGATTGTTGTAGTTGCTGTTGTTGTTGTTGTTGTTGTTGTTGTTGGGCCGTTTGTTGTAGTTGCGATTGATGTTGTGATTGTTGGGATAATTGTTGCGATTATTGTTATAATTGCTGTTGTTGTTGTATTGGTGATTCTTATCACCGTTTTCCTCCCACTTTCTTTTGACTTGCTTCACATTGGCCTCTTCAGCAGTCTGTTCTTTAATTCTTTCTTCAATCTAGTTCACTAGTTTGTGAGCCATTCTACATGCCTGTTGTATGGAGGCGGGCTCGTGTGAACTTATATCTTCTTGGATTCTTTCCGGTAATCCTTTCACAAACGCGTCGATCTTCTCTTCCTCATCTTCGAATGCTCCCGGACACAATAGGCACAATTCTGTGAATCGTCTTTCGTACGTGGTAATATCAAATCCTTGGGTTCGTAACCCTCTAAGTTCTGTCTTGAGCTTATTGACCTCGGTTCTGGGACGGTACTTCTCGTTCATCAAGTGCTTGAATGCTGACCACGGTAGTGCGTACGCATCATCTTGTCCCACTTGCTCTAGATAGGTATTCCACCATGTTAACGCAGAACCTGTGAAGGTATGCGTAGCGTACTTCACTTTGTCCTCTTCAGTACACTTACTTATGGCAAACACCGATTCAACCTTCTCGGTCCACCGTTTCAATCCGATCGGTCCTTCGGTTCCATCAAATTCCAAAGGTTTGCAGGCAGTGAATTCTTTGTAGGTGCATCCTACACGATTTCCTGTACTGCTAGATCCAAGGTTATTGTTGGTATGTAGCGCAGCCTGTACTGCGGCTATGTTTGAAGCTAGAAAAGTACGGAATTCCTCTTCATTCATATTCACGGTGTGTCGAGTAGTCGGTGCCATTTCCTTCAAAATAGTTAAATGGAACAAGTTAATCATACAGAATATTAAGAGTAGTTAATAGTATTTCGTAGCATAATATGAACTCATTTATAAAAGCTTTTTCTTCATATTAGCGTTTTATAAGTTTAAATTCGGGTAGTACCTACCCGTTAAGTTCATACTTAGTAGCTAATATACAATTCAACTACTACAATTCTATATGAAAAACTGATTATAATAATATTTCGCGTTCAAACTTTTATACAATATTTTACAAACTTACAATACCGCTTATTTTACATAAAGCATGAAATATAGCACACAATAACTTTGATACAAGATAGTTGTGAAGACAATTCTAGCTAGTACACAAGTCGTTCAGCAAAGGCAATAAAGACACGTAATTCATACGTCCAGAAACAAGTCATGCATTCTGGTTTTACTAGGACTACTTCCCATCCTTGGTCTTGTGCAACATAACCGTTATGGCCGTTGATAAGACAGCGTGTTGTAACGTCATCAAAGGGACGAGGGTTACGTAATGTCCAACAGTCCCGTAATAATCTAAAAACCTCATTTCTTACCCCAATTACTGACTCCGTCACTTGTGGAAACGTTTTGTTTAATAGTTGTAGCCCGATGTTCTTGTTCTCACTTTGGTGAGAAGCGAACATTACTAATCCGTAAGCATAACATGCTTCTTTATGTTGCATGTTAGCCGCTTTTTCTAAATCACGAAGTCCAATATTCGGATATATTGAGTCAAAATAATTTCTTAACCCGTTGCGTAAAATAGCATTTGGGTTCCCCGCAATATATGCGTCAAAGTAAACACATCGTAACTTATGGGTTTCCCAATGTGATATCCCCCATCTTTCAAACGAAAGTCTCTTATAAACCAAGACATTCTTGGAACGTTCTTCGAATGTCTTACAAACTGATCTCGCCTTAAATAGTTGTGCCGAAGAATTCTGGCCGACTCTAGACAAGATTTCATCAATCATGTCTCCGGGTAGGTCTCTTAAAATATTGGGTTGTCTATCCATTTTGCGTTTTTATACTGTAAAATAGACAAGAGTTAGATTCATAAAAAAAAATACTTATTAATACAAGCAATTTTTACATATATCATAAAGCATAAGCACACTATATTACATATATTACACCACATGAATACAACTATCTTATTCCGACTCGCTTGTTTCTTCTTCTTCGGTTTTGGTTCGTTTTTCCAAGTTTCTAGGGATATATGATTTTCCCCTAATACGAGCCGTCGTTATCCACATTGGTTTAGAAAAACCTGGTGGTTTAGAGGTTCCCGGGTCATTGTTACAACTTAAGGACTTCGGGGGTTGACGATACATATAAAGTTCATCGGGATTGGAATTAGATTTCTCTATTTTTATGCCCTTTCCCTTATTATTTTCTTTTGCCTTTTTAAATTCAGTTGGGGTAATTTCTATAACATCATCGGAATTCTCGTCGGAATCCGATTCATCGGAGAATTGGTAATCCTCCCAATATTTTGCTTCCTTGGCGGAAACACCATTGACCATAATTAACCTTGGTCGGTTGGTTGAGGATTTTCTTTTACTTAACCGTTTTATTATTTCCCCCACCGGTTCTATTTCTTCATCCGGTTCCGATTCTTCTTCCGGTTCCGATTCTTCTTCCGGTTCCGACTCTTCTTCCGGTTCCTCTTCGGGAACTTGTGAATCAGTCCACGAATCATTCCAATTTACATTTGACTCTTCATTATTATTAGGTGAGTCAATGGGACTTGTTCTAGAGGTAGACATCTATCACATAATATCAAACACGTTAAGAGATTAATATATCACATAATATTCACATGTTAAAAAATATATAGTTTCCAACAAAATTTGTTAAGAAATCATTTTTCAAGTAAACACGGTCGAAGTCCAGACTCACTAATGCATCCTAACAAACTCGATAAGACACACTAATGCAAAATTCTGGTTCTCTAAGACCAACGCTCGGATACCAACTGAAATGTCCCGTTCTTATTGATTAAAAACGTTCCATATTAATTGATTTCGTTGCGAGGTTTTGACCTCTATATGAGACGTTTTTCAAAGACTGCATTCATTTTTAAAACAAACCATAACCTTTATTTCATAAATAAAGGTTTAAAAAGCTTTACGTAGATTATCAAATAATGATAATCTAAAATATCCTGTTTACACACGACCATTACATAATGGTTTACAATACAAATATGTTACATCGAAATCAGTTTCTTGAATGCAGTTTTTACACAATATCATACAAACATGGACTCCAAATCTTGTCCTTATTTTAGTATGCAACAGCGGAAGCTCTTAATATTCACCTGAGAATAAACATGCTTTAAACGTCAACAAAAATGTTGGTGAGTTATAGGTTTAACCTATATATATCAAATCGTAACAATAGACCACAAGATTTCATATTTCAATACACATCCCATACATAGAGATAAAAATCATTCATATGGTGAACACCTGGTAACCGACATTAACAAGATGCATATATAAGAATATCCCCATCATTCCGGGACACCCTTCGGATATGATATAAATTTCGAAGTACTAAAGCATCCGGTACTTTGGATGGGGTTTGTTAGACCCAATAGATCTATCTTTAGGATTCGCGTCAATTAGGGTGTCTGTTCCCTAATTCTTAGATTACCAGACTTAATAAAAAGGGGCATATTCAATTTCGATAATTCAACCATAGAATGTAGTTTCACGTACTTGTGTCTATTTTGTAAATCATTTATAAAACCTGCATGTATTCTCATCCCAAAAATATTAGATTTTAAAAGTGGGACTATAACTCACTTTCACAGATTTTTACTTCGTCGGGAAGTAAGACTTGGCCACTGGTTGATTCACGAACCTATAACAATATATACATATATATCAAAGTATGTTCAAAATATATTTACAACACTTTTAATATATTTTGATGTTTTAAGTTTATTAAGTCAGCTGTCCTCGTTAGTAACCTACAACTAGTTGTCCACAGTTAGATGTACAGAAATAAATCGATAAATATTATCTTGAATCAATCCACGACCCAGTGTATACGTATCTCAGTATTGATCACAACTCAAACTATATATATTTTGGAATCAACCTCAACCCTGTATAGCTAACTCCAACATTCACATATAGAGTGTCTATGGTTGTTCCGAAATATATATAGATGTGTCGACATGATAGGTCGAAACATTGTATACGTGTCTATGGTATCTCAAGATTACATAATATATAATACAAGTTGATTAAGTTATGGTTGGAATAGATTTGTTACCAATTTTCACGTAGCTAAAATGAGAAAAATTATCCAATCTTGTTTTACCCATAACTTCTTCATTTTAAATCCGTTTTGAGTGAATCAAATTGCTATGGTTTCATATTGAACTCTATTTTATGAATCTAAACAAAAAAAGTATAGGTTTCTAGTCGGAAAAATAAGTTACAAGTCGTTTTTGTAAAGGTAGTCATTTCAGTCGAAAGAACGACGTCTAGATGACCATTTTAGAAAACATACTTCCACTTTGAGTTTAACCATAATTTTTGGATATAGTTTCATGTTCATAATAAAAATCATTTTCTCAGAATAACAACTTTTAAATCAAAGTTTATCATAGTTTTTAATTAACTAACCCAAAACAGCCCGCGGTGTTACTACGACGGCGTAAATCCGGTTTTACGGTGTTTTTCGTGTTTCCAGGTTTTAAATCATTAAGTTAGCATATCATATAGATATAGAACATGTGTTTAGTTGATTTTAAAAGTCAAGTTAGAAGGATTAACTTTTGTTTGCGAACAAGTTTAGAATTAACTAAACTATGTTCTAGTGATTACAAGTTTAAACCTTCGAATAAGATAGCTTTATATGTATGAATCGAATGATGTTATGAACATCATTACTACCTTAAGTTCCTTGGATGAACCTACTGGAAAAGAGAAAAAAATGGATCTAGCTTCAATGGATCCTTGGATGGCTCAAAGTTCTTGAAGCAAAATCATGACACGAAAACAAGTTCAAGTAAGATCATCACTTGAAATAAGATTGTTATAGTTATAGAAATTGAACCAAAGTTTGAATATGATTATTACCTTGTATTAGAATGATAACCTACTGTAAGAAACAAAGATTTCTTGAGGTTGGATGATCACCTTACAAGATTGGAAGTGAGCTAGCAAACTTGAAAGTATTCTTGATTTTATGAAACTAGAACTTTTGGAATTTATGAAGAACACTTAGAACTTGAAGATAGAACTTGAGAGAGTTCAATTAGATGAAGAAAATTGAAGAATGAAAGTGTTTGTAGGTGTTTTTGGTCGTTGGTGTATGGATTAGATATAAAGGATATGTAATTTTGTTTTCATGTAAATAAGTCATGAATGATTACTCATATTTTTGTAATCTTATGAGATATTTCATGCTAGTTGCCAAATGATGGTTCCCACATGTGTTAGGTGACTCACATGGGCTGCTAAGAGCTGATCATTGGAGTGTATATACCAATAGTACATACATCTAAAAGCTGTGTATTGTACGAGTACGAATACGGGTGCATACGAGTAGAATTGTTGATGAAACTGAACGAGAATGTAATTGTAAGCATTTTTGTTAAGTAGAAGTATTTTGATAAGTGTATTGAAGTCTTTCAAAAGTGTATAAATACATATTAAAACACTACATGTATATACATTTTAACTGAGTCGTTAAGTCATCGTTAGTCGTTACATGTAAGTGTTGTTTTGAAACCTTTAGGTTAACGATCTTGTTAAATGTTGTTAACCCAATGTTTATAATAACAAAAGAGATTTTAAATTATTATATTATCATGATATTATGATGTACGAATATCTCTTAATATGATATATATACATTAAATGTCGTTACAACGATAAACGTTACATATATGTCTCGTTTCAAAATCATTAAGTTAGTAGTCTTGTTTTTACATATGTAGTTCATTGTTAATATAATTAATGATATGTTTACTTATCATAATATCATGTTAACTATATATATAACCATATATATGTCATCATATAGTTTTTTTTTACAAGTTTTAACGTTCGTGAATCACCGGTCAACTTGGGTGGTCAATTGTCTATATGAAACCTATTTCAATTAATCAAGTCTTAACAAGTTTGATTGCTTAACATGTTGGAAACATTTAATCATGTAAACATCAATCTCAATTAATATATATAAACATGGAAAAGTTCGGGTCACTACAAATAGAAGGTTGTTCAGTTGACACATATCTTGTACGCTTTCATAACCGTCACTTAACTCTTTCATTCTTCACCACTGCTCGACGATCTAACGACACTTCTGGACTTAGGTCCCAAACACTCTTGGGCATTGGAGAGGTCAGGAGGACATCTCCTTTCACAGGGTCAGAGTGCCTTCTACAGATGCTCATCCATACCCAAAGATATGGGAGTTACCTCGAGACATATCATATCACAACTTGCTACACGTACAGCTCGACGCGAGACCCAGATTGAATTTCTAGAAAGGAACCTAACGACATTACCTGAACCCGAACATTTTGAAGAAATTTCGGGACACTTAGGCATTGATGCATGACCTACGGAACCTATGCACCCACATCGAGAAACTGTGAGATTAATTAAGTAGATTATGTTTTGAGATGGCATAGATAAAGCACCGTTATATGAAATTGAGTATAACTGGAAGTGATCACGTTACATTGACCATATGGGGTGATACTGGAATGAACGTACGATTTAGTACAATATAATGATGCCAGGCCAGCGTGATTATATTGAAGTAAATCATGCAGAAGTTCCAATGTTACTACATGAGGAATATGAGGTGATCCAGGGAAAATTTTGGCAGGGATCACTTTAGCATACATATTATAGTCTGTTAAAGGTAGGGAAGGAATAACCACGTAGACAAGATACTGTACAAGAGGGGCCTTGATTGCAGATTTGATAACCCGAAAATTTGTTATAGATATCGACACCCTGGATATTTAAGGAAAAAGTTCGCAAATAGGAAAAACTTTGTACTGACTTGCGATAGAGCAATCATTATCTTAGTTATGGAAACTCGCATGGATCCTGATTTTAGTTAGGGTACGTTTCATCACAATGTTTTATTGTCTCAAGGTTGTTTAATACTGGAGCAATAGAAACCTTATATCTAAGAATCTTAGTGTTATGACTAATAAGCCATTAACAACCATGAGAGTTAAGTATTCTATAGGATAAGCTAATGGTAAGCTGGCAGAGATAGAGGAATGATTTAAGGTAGTACATTACAAATACAGGTGGGTCATTTGGAGATGACCTCATGTCAACAAAACTTGGAAGTTTTAATGTAGTAGTTGGAATGGACTTTAGGATTAACCTAATACTCATCAGGTTGGGAAGCTTTGAGGAAATAGTTGGAACGGGCTGACTTTCAAGGATGAAAGCGAAGGATATTTATAGTGAGAAAATTTTTCGTATACCTCGCGAGAATAGTAAGCTAAAATCCATCTAGGTTATTGTTGACCGCTTCACCAAATCTGCTCACTTTCTACCCACAAGAGAAACCGATACAACGGACAAACTTGCGCAACGATACATAAAGGAAAATTGTACCCCGTCACTTCAGCGATTCAAATTCTATGGTAAGGACTACCCAAGAATCTTATTTGATACTCATTCTTACGCGACTCTGAATCCTAACTTATTCCGAGAGATTTCTTATTTGATGATAAGCACAACATCATCCTTCTCATTTCGATATTAGTCATACCAGTTCGAAATTTTTTCAAAATCAATGGGTGATTAATTCGCATCCTCATACTCTCTTATTCGTACCTCACTTATAAGCAACAGCTTCATACTTAAGCATTTTTGGTCAAAGGACTTGTGCCCTACTAATAGTCATCAATCACATTTAAATTCAACAGTTTTCATTACCTCGTGACATTTTTTTGCTCAAATATCACCCAAAATTTTCAAAAATCTTTTACTCAACCCTCATCAATTTTTATCCAACTTGTAACCTTCGAAATATGAAAATTTTGTTTGCCAAAATTTTACACACACTATTTTACCGTGTGATCCTCTCAAAGTTTTATAAAAATAAATTTATTTTATTGCCATCGTATAAATTTTAGAAGCCGTATATGTTATATATAATAAAGTAAATGATTACTTACTTTTGACTAGCACATGTGAAATTTTAGTTTCACTTTTACAAATCAATCCTTTTAATCAAAAGACATTTTACTTGGAGTAACCTATATTTACTAAGAACTTCGTTTCTTTTCTTACATTTTCACCTTAAACGATTTCTATAAAAAAATTTCGTTGCTTGTTATATAAAATTCTTTGTTGCTCATTCGTACCCAAGTCATCGTGAAGACTTTACAACCATCGAAATCGAGAGATTCATATGTGTGTATGTAATGAAGGCACTTACTACCACGTCACGCAGAGCATACGGGCATCCACTAACACTTAAACCATTCAAGATTATTGCGTTATCCTAAGGACTTTATTTGTTACACCTGCTGGAACGATGCTCTTTCCTACATAACTCTAAGTTCTAACTTATCCCAGGACATTTTCATTTAGTAATATTAACACCATCAGTATTCCGACTCTAATATTAGTCATAACCTGTTTGGCATTTTGCAAAGACAAGAAGCGATTAACTTCTCGTCCTCATGCTCTATCCTTCATACCTCACTTTTTAGCAACGGCTTCGTACGTGAACATTTTTGGCCCAAAGGCTTATGTCCTAATAATTATCAAAACTACATTTGATTCATTAATTTTCATTACCTAGTAACTTGTCACCCGATGATTTAAAGATTTTCCACTCAATCTTTTTCAAATCACGGCCTCCGGAATACGAAAAGCTATGTTTATCAAAATTTTTACACGTTGATTTTCACACGTTGATTATTCGTGCGGTCCTCACTAGATTTATGGACAAATAAAAGTAATAAAAAATTTTCTGTCACTTATGCGATTTATAAAATCATATATGTATGTATATAATTAAGTTAATAAATTTACCTTTACTTATTTTGGTTAGTACATACTAAGCTCTATCTTCAAATTATTTAAAAATCGCTCCTTTATCGAGTTATTCAACTTGAGTCAAATAGTTTTGTGCAAAATGGTACACGTTGTACCTACTTCTAAACTTGCCCGGAACTTCGTTCCGTTTATGTTGTCACATCAAACATTTAACGGTTTTTCAAAACTTCCTTGGTTGATTTTATTAAAAGTTTTCGTATTAGACTACACCATGTATGGATCACACTTTCTCTCGCCCTCTGTTAGGGATGAAACTTACTATGAAGATCTTTGTTAAAAACTCTTGAGCCACTTTAGATGGCAGTTTTATAAAAATTGTTAGAAAATCTTTGCACCCATAAAATGTTCCTTTTAAGGGTGGACATGACAAAAACGCGGGCCAATAAATCAGTTTTCTGAGGTACACACAATGGTCACCCTATTATAGGAAAGGCACTAGGTGGATTTCTGTTCTCAATACTTCACGAAAAATCGCAACACCCTCGTAAGCCTCATCTCTATGAATATGTATGTAGAGGTACAAGAAATCATTTTTGGGATTCTTTTCACTTAGGGTAAATCATTCCTTATGACCAAGGGTTTACGTATCTTCTCATCCGCGCGTCCCCTTAAGTACACGGATAAATTCAGAACGAACCGCTCGAAGAGTTCACTCTCGTTCAAAGACCACACCTTTCGTGCGACCTTCTTTCGGAAATGTAATATAAGATACTTTGAGAACCTATGAATCTTGCTATCTCTTTGGGAAGGGACTGCTTAAAACACTTACAACACTGATGTGGTCACTCTACATATTCTTTCCTTCGTTGGTTGCAACTATCTGTTGTCCTAGTTAATGTTAACCCTAACTTCAACACGTAACTGAAAGGATGAAGTTACATTACAGAACTGTGCTTTCATTTCATCCAAGGATAAGTCCACCTGCTGCATGGTAAAAATGGGTGATACCCTTCATTTTTCGTTCAGACCGTCCTGAAGACTCTATAAATAATTATGGCGTGCAAGTCCGATTGGTCACTTTCAGCTAAAATTTCGATTCACTTATTCAAATGAAACGATCTTAAATATCGGGTTCTTTATGCCTATGGCCTCCTTCCGAAATCAAGGGGTTAGTAAAATCCGTGACTAACACTATCCAGACATCAAATCGCATGGTTGTGATCACCATGTTTTCCATTCTACCTGTCAGCTTTGTATTACGACATAAGCGCTCGATGTTTTAGATGAGTTTTGAAACATTCATGATGCATTTTACGCATCCAGCTTACTGAAGATGCTTGTAAGGCTAAACACACCATCTTTCCTTTTGTGGATATACATTCAGATGACATACTCATGTTATTCAGAAATGAAATCAATTTGTTGATCTCTTAGGACAAGAGACTTAATTAATGGCATATACCTATTCTTACTTTCATACGCCGAAGTACCTTTCAAGGTAAATAACTCACTTCTGAGCCACGAGTCTCACGGAACTTTGATACGCTCCTTCTTATTCAAATACGGTACCATTGTTGGTCACTCCTCAAAATTTTGGGAAGAAATTTTCTTTAACAGGTGGGTAATGTAACAACCCGGCTTTTTCGACTTGCTTTCGTGCTTTGTGCTTTCACGAAACTGCATATTTATGCGTACTAAGCTAGCTTATGCTCTGGGATCTTTAATCATGATAAATTACTCTCGTTAATGTCTTACTACGTGTTATTAAGTGTGTAATCACTTAACTTGATCCCCGAATGCTTTTACGACCGTTGGTGTCACTTATCGTTTTAAACGAGATACGTACTTGGTACACGTTAAACTTTTGTCGTAATTGGAATATTATAACTGCGTAAACTTGATTGTTATTTATTATAACAATTACTTGGCTTAAGAGCTTATTTATTTAAGCTAAGTGTTTATTAATGCTTATTAGTTACCTTAATGGACTTAAAACCGTAATTGACTTCCCATGGCCCGACTCGTCTTTGTGACACACGTACTTTTCACGAATAATATTTAGAATATTATTTACGTTCATGATTAATTATTATTAATCATTTTTAATTAACTAATGTTACTAGTTAATCACTTGGGCTTTAATTATTTAATTGTTGCATACTTACATGGACTCATGCTAATGGACTTGGAAGCCCACGCTACTTTTCTTAATGGACTACTAGTTAGCCCAACATTATGCTAATGACTTATTAAGGATTAAACTTAGATTAATTAGTGAAATAAGGAGACAAATACTTACAAGCATGCTAGAACTCTTCTCCATACATTTAACTTTATTTCCATTTTAAGCTTTCACCACCTCCCAACACATGAAAGTTGCACCTTGACCTTCCCCTTTAAGCCTTCCAAACCGTCCACCTTATGGGCATGAGAGGAAGTTCCTTTTTTTTTATATTTTTTTTGATACTTATATGCTAGTCTTCACCTCATTTTTACACACACATACTTACACTCATTTTCTGTGACGACCCAGAAATTTCCGACTAAATTTAAACTTTATCTTTATATTATTCTGACACGATAAGCAATGTTTGTTAAGTTAAATCTCAAGGATTTTAAACTATGTTTATACATTCATTTAAACCTCGACCAAATTCCAATGATTCACGAACCATTAAATGAACATATATGAATATGTATGTATATGTGTATATATTATAAATTGAAAATGTCAAAAAAACTATTTAAACGTATAATGCTTTACATGAACGTATTTGTTTCAATATGATTATCGACGAAGTTAAAAAATATATATTAAATGCTTGAATTATCAGAAACATTGAATTATGATTACAAGTCTCTGTTGAGAGGTCCACTATGATTGAGAAAATCTATTCCTTTTAACGATATTCGGAATAATTTGTAAAGCTATTTATAAATAAAAATAAAAAGTGTCATTTACGAAAGTTAGACAAAAGTTAGTGGAGAATTGGTTTCCATAATTTTCTATTAATCTATTTTCAAACGTACAAAAACGTTTTCAGTTTAAAAAGAACTTTATTATTAAAATATATATAACTTTTATAAATATCTAGAATCACTTTTAACAACTCATTACTTAACCAGTATAATAAATATAATGATATTTATATTTTATTTCATTAAATATATATAACGATTTAAATTAATATTATATATATTTATACGCGTATTATACATACATAGTTTTTATACTTTTACTATACTTTAACTTTACCTTTACTTTACTTTTACTTTACTTTAACTTTAATAATTCACTTTAATAATTCATACTTTAATAATTCACTTTAATAATTCATACTTTAATAATTCACTTTAATAAATTATACTTTAATAATTCACTTTAATAATTCATACTTTAATAATTCACTTTAATAATTAATACTTTAATAATTCACTTTAATAATTCATACTTTAATAATTCACTTTAATAATTCAAAAATCTATTATAAATAGAATTCAATAGGTTTCATTATTTCATAGAAACTTGAAAATATATTTCTCTAAACTCTCTCAATCGATTTACATATATATATATATATATATATATATATATATATATATATATATATATATATATATATATATATATTTGCTCTGTATTATTTCAAGATATTATTAGTATACATAAAATATTACGACGGAGTGATGTCCGAGTGATTTAAAAATAGTTTTTTGAATGAGTCGAAGCTAAGAAAATTATGGGTTATAGCTATGGAGGTGATGGGTATGGTTCATGGGTATGCTCGTGAGGTCAATCTAGTGTTTATCATCTCCGTTGCGTCTACGTACTTTTCTGCAATATTGAATCTCAATATTGATACGTTCGTGAATCCGAGGCCAACCTTGCACTTGTTAAATGACGTTATATGTATTTTTACTACGAAATACAGTATGGTGAGTTTCATTTGCTCCCTTTTTAATTGCTTTTGCAATATATATTTTTGGGCTGAGAATACATGCGCTGCTTTTATAAATGCTTTACGAAATAGAGACAAGTGATCAAAAATGATAATTCTGCGGATTGATGTGCTAGGTAATTTAGTTACATGTTATAAGAGCATGTGATCACGAATCCTAAAGATGGATCTATCGGGCTTAACACCCCCATCCTGTAGGCTGCACTAGACATAAGAGCTAGTGGGCGGATGTTTAGTACTTCGAGGATTATTTATACGCTTGCGAGTGTACGTATCCATCTTTGCGAAGATGACTTATTATATTATTGTTAAGGTTGGTTACTGAGGCCTCAACATAAGCAGAACGGTTTTATACACTTGCGAGTGTACATATATTTATAAACGGAAATCTTGTGGTCTATTAATATATTGAAATGATTGTTATGATAAACCTATGAACTCACCAACCTTTTGGTTGACACTTTAAAGCATGTTTATTCTCAGGTATTAAAGAAATCTTCCGCTGTGCATTAGCTCATTTTAAGGATATTACTTGGAGTCATTCATGGCATATTTTGAAAGACGTTGCATTTGAGTCATTGAGTTCATCAAGATTATTTTTAAGTCAATTATAGTTGGATGTATTATGAAATGGTATGCATGCCGCCAACTTTCGTTGTAAAGAAAGTTTGTCTTTTAAAACGAATGTAATGTTTGTAAAATGTATCATATAGAGGTCAAATACCTCGCGATGTAATCAACTATTATAAATCATTTATAATGTATATGAACGGGTCATTTCAGTTGGTATCAGAGCGGTGGTCTTAGCGAACCAGGTCTGCATTAGTGTGTCTAACTGATAGTCGTTAGGATGCATTAGTGAGTCTGGACTTCGACCGTGTCTGCATGTCAAAAGTTTTGCTCATCATTCTTGTCAGAAATTACTTGCTTATCATTCTTAGTCTAGACACATCTTATTGCATGGATTGCATGAATAGTGTATAGACAGAATTCATATCTTAGCGTATCTGCTAATTCATATCTTAACGTATCTGTTACTGTAAACTTTGCCTGACATATTCCGTAAATTCCTCCGTAATCTACGAAATCTTTTGCGCTATATATATATAGATATTCTATGTAATTAGAATATCACCCGATAGCCGAAAAATCATTTCATATCGAAAAATCCTTTATTCAATCGAACGAAATGGAATTCGTCATTAGTTCAAGTCCCTCGAATTCCGATATGAAATCCCACTCAAGCTCCGAAAGCAGTGTGACCGGAATGGATCAACCAATTAGCCATCATCTATTCTGGATGAATTGGGGATAGGTTCGTAGCCTCGTCAATAATTGGAGACAAGAAGAAGGTGATCCCTTCCATCCACCACATTGCTCTCTTGGCGATGAACCTGAAGCACTTACCGGCGAACCAGTCTGAAACACCATTTGCTCTCTCATTTTCAGAGTATCTCGTCACGATTATATGCTACATCAAATTCTAGATTTTATTTATCCGCTCGTCCGAACCGAAAATCACCCCGGTGTAACAGAAGAAGTCAACGCGCTTCGCGCTCGAGTAGTGGCTTTAGAGAATATGGTGCAAGGGTTACAAACACCAACAAATAACGAAGTATTAATTCATAATTTCAATTTTATTGAATAAATACTCCGTAGAAGTTATGTAATTTCTAAATTCTTTAGGGATTATTCAGTTCTAGTTTCAACCGTAAATCAAATGAGTTTAATTTAATATTAACTCATTAAATCTATGTTACATCTGAAGAAAATATGCACATATATATTTTCATAAAGACTGTAATAAAATTCTGTTGTACAAAATATTAATTGTGAAAAAAAAAAAATTAACGGGTAGGTAATACCCGAGAGATATATAAATTCACAATTAATATGTTACATTTTTCGAATCTGATTAAGCAAATCATCAACTATACTCCCAAAATCTCACAACAATATACATTCTTGTATAGTAATCAAAACAACCATTCTCACCCAAATTTGATTACGCATTCTGATTTTGACAAATCAAAATCCAAGTCATGATTTAACAGAAGACATCACTCTTAGATTCCTACATCTTTCAAAGCTATACTTTGACTTCAAAACTGTGTTAGAACATCATATGTATATTAACGATTACAAACTGTGTTCAAACTCTCCGAAGTTTTCGAAGACACTTCAAACAATGAACAATCGAGATGATGATCTAACCACATATTACCCACATTTATGTACCTAAAAAGCTCTCGAAGCCAAAGTCATAGTTCAACGCGTATCCGTGTCAGACCCTTTGGCATTTATTAGCTAAAATGACTTTTCAATTCCTTTTCAAAGTAGACAGTTTTGTCACAGCTCCAGCAAGTCAACTTCGACTTTTCAGTCGGACTAGTCTTATTATAACCTCGATAGATACGTTGCCCTTTCGCCAACGTTACTGGGGAATCGTTTATATTCACCACATTATCAATAAACTTACCAACAACTTCACTGATCTATGACTTTCCAAAAAAAAAAAAAATCATTATAATTATCGAAACCCTATCATATATTTATTCGTACCTTATAACAAGAATTGCCATACCAATTATTGAGAATCAGCAATCAGTATTTTGAAACCTCGCAGCATGTCTACATCAACAATTACATATACACACAACGTCTACCTCCAAGACTTACATTCTTTGAATGAGAAATTTCTGAAAAACACCCTAAACTGCGAACCAGTTCTCGAAATTTTGAAAAATGCTGATAAAGCAACAAAAACTGTAAACGACCTTAACAGTAAAAAGTTGGATTATAAAGGATAGTATATTGGCAAAGCTCAGAAAAAGAGAAGCTTTAGAAATGGAAAACGGATTGAGCAAAGTATGAAGGAGGCTGTGGACAAATCATAAAGGCTGAACCTGCCTTCAAAGGATCCAAATGATTCATTACTTGCTGAAGTCATTAACGAATACCTTGCTCCTAACTCTAAACCCCTGCGGACAATATCCTTCATCATCCTCTGATATTAGACATTCTAAGATATCATCGTATCTTTCATTATAAATATCATCCATACTTCTGAAGATATTTTTATAATTATTCTTATCTGAAATCATTTACCTCTTCGCGCTATCTGTATTATATCATAAAGGAAACTATTTTAGTTTCTAAATTCTGAAACATTCGAGTTTAAAATAGGAATATTCTTAAAGAAGTGTTGGGAGCTGAAGCATGAGTTAGTATAATATAATGACACTTGATCAACGTGATTATATTACAGTAATTCATGCTGAGTTTCTAAATGGAACATGATGATTCACAGATCATAACGTCATCATGTGCTATGTTACACGACTCTTGTATTCTATTTAATCTCTAAAAATATCAAGAATATATTTTCTTGATGATTCGGTCTTTTCAGGGTATTTTGGTAAATTAACAAATCAAGATCGTGTCATTACAATTTCCTTCCTAGAACATTAACGACGTTCATTCTGAAATTTATATCTGCGAATTCTGGACCATTACAAGCGGTGCTTAATCGCAAGAAGAAGAAACGAAAGGACAAAGCTCCGAACTAGAAATGGGAGTATAAATCATAGCAAATAGAAGAGAGCATTAACTGTGGATGACAATGATTATAGAAGAAGCAAGGACTTTGAAATATAAGGGAAGATATAAAACCCAACAACAACCCAGAAATCACAAACCGTATATATCAATGCATATAGCAATATAAAGACACGGGAGAACTAAAAACACTATAAAACCAAGAGTATAGTAGAAGTAAATAGATTCTTCCGGAGGCAGATGAAAAAGAAGAATGACAGATATGAAAGTGAGGAGTATATCGAGAATCAGTACTGGATGAAGCATATTGACAAATACTTTAAAATATGAGTTGAGGGAGAAAGAATAGAAGGTGTGAGTTGTAAGGAAATGAAGGAGGTGGATTTATAGTGAAATACCCGACAGAGAAATCAAGATGGATTATTGTATTAATTCGAAGAGAATCATAATCTCCTTAATCACCGAAGCATCAAATCCAACATAGATTACAAAGATTTTCTTTAAATTCGGAGATCAATTGTGATGACGTCAAAAGATATGACGAATCACTATAATCTTATTTCCTTCATTTACGATAACTTCCCTCATACGCTTCGAGTAATCGAATTATTTTATCCATACTTCTTAGACATGATAAAACTTTATAATCGTCATAATAACATTCTCATTGTTAGTCATGACGACCTCTATCAAATTTCGGGGACGAAATTTTTTTAACGGGTAGGTACTGTGACGACCCAGAAATTTCCGACTAAATTTAAACTTTATCTTTATATTATTCTGACACGATAAGCAATGTTTGTTAAGTTAAATCTCAAGGATTTTAAACTATGTTTATACATTCATTTAAACCTCGACCAAATTCCAATGATTCACGAACCATTAAATGAACATATATGAATATGTATGTATATGTGTATATATTATAAATTGAAAATGTCAAAAAAACTATTTAAACGTATAATGTTTTACATGAACGTATTTGTTTCAATATGATTATCGACGAAATTATAAAATATATATTAAATGCTTGAATTATCAGAAACATTGAATTATGATTACAAGTCTCTGTTGAGAGGTCCACTATGATTGAGAAAATCTATTCCTTTTAACGATATTCGGAATAATTTGTAAAGATATTTATAAATAAAAACAAAAAGTGTCATTTACGAAAGTTAGACAAAAGTTAGTGGAGAATTGGTTTCCATAATATTCTATTAATCTATTTTCAAACGTACAAAAACGTTTTCAGTTTAAAAAGAACTTTATTATTAAAATATATATAACTTTTATAAATATCTAGAATCACTTTTGACAACTCATTACTTAACCAGTATAATAAATATAATGATATTTATATTTTATTTCATTAAATATATATAACGATTTAAATTAATATTATATATATTTATACGCGTATTATACATACATAGTTTTTATACTTTTACTATACTTTAACTTTACCTTTACTTTACTTTTACTTTACTTTAACTTTAATAATTCACTTTAATAATTCATACTTTAATAATTCACTTTAATAATTCATACTTTAATAATTCACTTTAAAAATTTATACTTTAATAATTCACTTTAATAATTCATACTTTAATAATTCACTTTAATAATTAATACTTTAATAATTCACTTTAATAATTCATACTTTAATAATTCACTTTAATAATTCAAAAATCTATTATAAATAGAATTCAATAGGTTTCATTATTTCATAGAAACTTGAAAATATATTTCTCTAAACTCTCTCAATCGATTTACATATATACATATATATATATATATATATATATATATATATATATATATATATATATATATATATATATATATATATATTTGCTCTGTATTATTTCAAGATATTATTAGTATACATAAAATATTACGACGGAGTGATGTCCGAGTGATTTAAAAATAGTTTTTTGAATGAGTCGAAGCTAAGAAAATTATGGGTTATAGCTATGGAGGTGATGGGTATGGTTCATGGGTATGCTCGTGAGGTCAATCTAGTGTTTATCATCTCCGTTGCGTCTACGTACTTTCCTGCAATATTGAATCTCAATATTGATACGTTCGTGAATCCGAGGCCAACCTTGCACTTGTTAAATGACGTTATATGTATTTTTACTACGAAATACAGTATGGTGAGTTTCATTTGCTCCCTTTTTAATTGCTTTTGCAATATATATTTTTGGGCTGAGAATACATGCGCTGCTTTTATAAATGCTTTGCGAAATAGAGACAAGTGATCAAAAATGATAATTCTGCGGATTGATGTGCTAGGTAATTTAGTTACATGTTATAAGAGCATGTGAGCGCGAATCCTAAAGATAGATCTATCGGGCTTAACACCCCCATCATGTAGGCTGCACTAGACATAAGAGCTAGTGGGCGGATGTTTAGTACTTCGAGGATTATTTATACACTTGCGAGTGTACGTATCCATCTTTGCGAAGATGACTTATTATATTATTGTTAAGGTTGGTTACTGAGGCCTCAACATAAGCAGAACGGTTTTATACACTTGTGAGTGTACATATATTTATAAACGGAAATCTTGTGGTCTATTAATATATTGAAATGATTGTTATGATAAACCTATGAACTCACCAACCTTTTGGTTGACACTTTAAAGCATGTTTATTCTCAGGTATTAAAGAAATCTTCCGCTGTGCATTAGCTCATTTTAAGGATATTACTTGGAGTCATTCATGGCATATTTTGAAAGACGTTGCATTCGAGTCATTGAGTTCATCAAGATTATTTTTAAGTCAATTATAGTTGGATGTATTATGAAATGGTATGCATGCCGCCAACTTTCATTGTAAAGAAAGTTTGTCTTTTAAAACGAATGTAATGTTTGTAAAATGTATCATATAGAGGTCAAATACCTCGCGATGTAATCAACTATTATGAATCGTTTATAATGTATATGAACGGGTCATTTCATTTTCTCTCAACTTTCTCTCCAAAAATTGTAAGCATTATATCTTTTCTTTCTTCCTTTTTCCTTGAAGAAAACCGAAATTCATCATCATCATTTACTAGATTGTAGTTACTTGTTGTTTGTTGTTGTTAAAGACCAGGTTCCATAACTTGTATCATCATGTAATCTTGCTTTCTTCCATCTTTTGTTTGATGAAGAACCAAGAAAAAGAATCTAAACTTGTTAGTTTATGGTTCTACACTTAAATGTTTTAAAGATTTGAAGTTCATAAGTTTCATTATCATACTTGTGTTCATGTTTTGTAGACTTAAATCCTAAGATCCAAACTTTGATTTGAATCTTCTTAAGTATGAAACAAACATGAACATAATACTTGTAACTTTAATTTATTTCTTCATTTTATTTATTTAAAGTTGTGATGTTGTTAATTTGGTCAAGTATTACTAGTTAATCTTGATCTCATATTTCTTGAACTACTTTAGTAAGTTCAAGAACATGAAAGTAAAACTTTTTAATTATTACTTTGTACACTTATGTTAGATCTAGACTTTTGGGTCTAGGATCTTCAAGATCTAACTAAGAACTATGTTCTACAACTTAAGATCTTGTTTATTTAAGTTTACTTTCAAGTTTGTAGCTTAATATTTCTTTTATAACTCATGTATGTGTCGGATCTAAGATCTTGATGTAACTTTGGTTCATCAAACTACTTACAACCCTTAAATGAGTTGTGCTACTTATATTAGACATACACAAGTGTTATGATGGTCAAACCTTGGATAAAATGATGCAAACACATCAACGAGTTGTACACTTGAAGCTACAAGCATCAAGGATGAGAACCGTGATGAGCATCAAGCACCAAGAACCCACCGGAACACCTTTACCTACTGTTTCTGGAATTGATCAGGTCACCTGGGCTACTCTAAAGTTGATTTTCAGTTAGTTCAGTTTGAGTAGATGATTTTCCGTTTAGACCTCGTCTTAATCCGAGTTACGGTTTAGGATCTATGGCCTCCCGAAAGTCACTACACCCTATTAACGTTGTGCTGAAATTTCTGACCTACTCGCACTTAAACCGTCACCGCGGTCAAACGAAGACGAGTTTGGTTTTGTAAATTTATCAGTACCTAGGGGACTCATATACGGAACCATGGCCACTGGTCTCACCTCATTTCAGTTTGTATAGAGGCCATGGCGACTGAACGAAATCAGCCCTTGTTTTAAACCTTATTCTTGATTTAAAACTTACTTTACACTTTTTGTTTAATGATGAATGATGATGATACTTAAGACCTAATTTACATACTTTTAAACCTTTGGAAACGATTTACTGACCTAGTAACTTTTGACTTAGGTTGAGGACCTTTTGGACAACCTACTTGCTTACTTTCCCGAATCAACTTTACAACTACTTTTCACTGTGAGTTATAGCATCCCTTTTTACTTTAACTATTTTGGGACTGAGAATACTTGCGCATTTTACGTTTTACATACTAGGCACGAGTACTTAAACTTATTATATGTGTGGGTTATACAACGGCTTAAACTTTCCCCTTAGCTCGGTAACGTTTAATCATTGGTCTTTGAACCGGTGAACGCGAATTTTAGATATGGATCCATAGGGTTTGACATCCCCACTCGGGCTAGTCGCGCTAGCATTTAACGGGTGTTTAATACTTCGTGAACATACCCACTCGCCAAGTGCACTTTTAGGGGGTATTATTACGTTAAGTTAGTTACCGGGTGCCCACGGTTGAACATATACTTTATCATACTGATTTGGATTACTGATTTAAACTGCTGGTTGAAGCACTGAAATCTCGTGGCCTATATTACATTACTGATTACAAACAAACTATAGCTCACCAACATTCGTGTTGACTTTTTAAGCATGTATTTCTCAGGTGCTTAGACGTTGTTGCTTCCGCTGTTAGACTTGCTGTCTTTGTGTTACAGACTTGCTGTGTTAGACTTCCGCTGCATTACTTAGAGATGTCTCAATCATGAAACATTTATTTTGCATTCGTAACTTACGTTATTTTCAAACAAAGGCTTTATAACGGCCCTTGGGTCACATACTTATGTTTATGCCTCTATTCATAGGAAGCACGTTAGTAAAATGCTATATTTTCATGAACGCCAAACTGGTTTTCAAACAGCATATAGTGTTTGACCTTGTAATGATCCTGTTGTTGATGATCCGTACACGATGGTTTTGTACGGGGCGTCACAAACACAAAACCCATTCAATTCCAACCATCGATTCAAGCAAAATTCCTTCTCAAGAAAATCAACTATTTTCGTCAGAGGAGTTCCAAAATCAACTTCCTTAGCCAACATCAATTACGTATTTAAAGAATTCGGCCAGATTAAAGGTTTTGGTTGGAAACAAGGCAGGCCATTTGTTTTCATTAAATTCGTTAATATTGATTCTGCTTTCAATGCCATACGGTCCATGAACATAGCATTATTTTCCGGTAGGTTGGTTTCTGTTGGTTTTGCTAAATCTGATTTGGTAGGCGAAGAATCTCAGAAAACAGCAACTCCTTTCAATTCGAAACCAGGATTATTGCTTATCGTTGAACACGATATTCAAGAAAGGATGAAGATGGCTGCATTGGTTATCGACAGAGAACCCATTAAAGCTGATAAATTGTTCAACTGATTAAGAAGCAGGGAAATCACTGTTAATTCCGTCTCAACATGGGGAAAATACGGCTACATAGTTGAATGCAAGGATCCCGATAGTTATAAAAGAATGAATTCGGGTCCTACATTGAGCAAGCTAGAGTTCTTGAAAGTACAACCAATGGAGCAACGTGCTCTTAAATTTTCTAGATTCGTTCATTTAGAGGTGAAAGGTTGTCCGATCGAATGTGCTTCTATTGACTCTTTGAACCTGATTGTAGGAGAATTGGGTGGTCAAGTGATACATGTTGACCCGAGTCATCTCAATTAAGAAACGCTGAATCTCTTTTCGTAATGGCCGAAATTGCAGACCCGTCACCTATTCAACAATATGTTAAGGTTTCTCTAAACACAAAAAAATGGTGTAAGGTTTGGGTTCAAGAGATACATGAATCTGCAACTATTGAAGATGTGTCAGATGCTTCTATCGAGGAACACAATCTCCTCATTAAAAGTTTAATATCCACGCTTCCTGCTTCAAATCCTCTCTCTGAGAAATATACTTCACCGAAAAATGTCACCACTCCGACGATTGTGGTTGAGCCGATCATTGCTGCAGATGAAGAGCCGGAAATAGACTCTTTAGGTACCAATGTTTTTGTTCCGAACACCTCTCTCATCCAAAGAAGGGAATAGGACAAAAAGGGCTCTTACTCTATCATCAAAAAGGGTAGACATAGCATTGGAGGTGGAAAATGTCGAATGCAGTAAGTCCCAAAATCCATTATTCCCCTTTCCTAATATAGATATGGTTGACAAAGATTGTAATGCTATAGAAAAGACCATGTTTCTTTACCCCAAAATACACAAGTTGACTTTGATGATTCACAATTTCCACCATTACCCTCTGTTACTCGTAAGGATACATAGGTTAAAAATACACCACCCACTAAATTTCAAAATAGTCAAATTACCAAATTCCCACTCAAAAGTCTACTGACTTCATTCAAAACCACAAAGCATGCTATGATAAAAAAAAATGTAATGAGGAATGTGATGTAATTAGGAAAAGAGGAGTTTCTATTAAAGTAGATAAGCAAGTGGGTTTAAAAGATTCCAAAATAACATCCCTTATCCCTAACCACGTTATTGATGGATCAACAACAACCATCAATTCTCCATTATTCGATACCGTTAGTGAAATTAGAAGCAATAAGTTCTCTGATCATGTAATAGAATCTGTCAATATTTATGGTGGTGATTCGGTTGAACTTCAAAGCAAGCCTAAAGGGTCCTTTAAAGAAGAGTTATTAAAATTTGGGAACGTTATGGATAAGTTGGCGGCAGAAGAGTTGCCAAAATGACTATCAAAAGCATGAGGCTAGCCTCATGGAACACCCGAGGCCTCGGTAACATAAATAAAGGCCTAATGGCGGGTGTCATGGTCAATCATTTTCATGTCGAGTTTCTAGCAATACAAGAAACAATGGTCAAAAACGTTTCACAACTCATTTTGAATTCTATATGGAAAAATCATTTTTTTCAACACGTTCAAGTTAGTTCTCAAGGACAATCCGGTGGTCTTCTTTCAATTTGGTGCGATGATATGGAAAGCACAACAATTGCATTTTGCTCAATTCATAATAAAACAATGTGAAGGTGAGATAAAGCAAATTAAAGAATTGTACAAAATGCGTGATCTAACACAAGCCGAATCCATGCTACTCGTTAATTGCAAAAATAAAAAGAAACATCTTGTGTTAAAAGAAGAAGCAAAGAAGAGACTTCACTCTCGTATCACTTGGTTTAAATTAGGGGACAAGAATATGAAGTTCTTTCATGCCGTGTCTCGAATTAAACAACAATCAAGCGTTATTACCGGTATGGAGATTGAAGGAGTGTGGTTTGAAGAGCCAAATATTGTTAAAAATTACACACTGTCATATTTTCAAAGCTTATTCTCTTCCCAACATGCCCATATACCACCCATAAGCTTCTGGGCCGATCTACACCTATCACGCCTTTCAGCCCAACAGTCTGCGGACATTGAACTTATGTTCGAAACTGAAGAAATCAGATATGTTGTTTTCGAGTTCGACGGTAACAAAACTCCGGGTCCGGATGGGTACACTTTGAAGTTTTTCAAGAAAACTTGGTCGTTTATTGAAGAAGATATAATCAAAGTCTTCGATCAATTTTTCTCTCACACCTCTTTCCCAAAAGGTTTTACTTCTTCATTCATCGTGCATCAAATAAAGCTCAAAGTATTTTTATGGGCTTCTTCTTATAAATTATGTTTTAGCCATCAATTTTATGTATGGGATATCAATCCAGGTATCTTATGTCTTTAGGTTTAACTTTATATTGTTAGCTTGTATGTTAGCCGAGAAACTCATTTGTATTCTTACTTTCATCGATTTGATGAAAGGTTTTTAATGATATGTTCATTTTTTCGCCCAAAAAAAAGGTGAGGGACTATTTGGTCATTTTCAGTTTCTTCTGATTTTATATTGAACGACCAACCGACCTTGCGTCACTATAATAACGGAGTATTTAGGATAATATTTATTTAATTCATTTTTGGGGCCTTCAAATACCTTAGAAATACGATCGATAAACGAAACAGACAGTTTGTTTTCGTCAGATCTCTATTGCAAACTTTAATTCGGGCCCCAAATCGTAAACAATGGTATGTTACTTTTCATTTACGTATTTAGATAGTTAGGTTACATGTATTGAAATTTTCTCGATTAATTTTCTAGGGTTTTATTGAAATTTGTGTTTGTAAATAGTCTCTACTGTTTAGACTGAAGATTTTAGGTTTGAGTTCGGTTTGATGGTTTCAACTGTTCGACGTAATGCCTGAATGAACACTCTTTTTGGCTAGAACTTGTGTATATATATATATATATATATATATATATATATATATATATATATATATATATATATATATATATATATATATATATATATATATATATATATATATATTTTAAATAATTTTGTATCAGTAGTTTGTGTATCGCTAACTGTATAAAGACGTGAGTAATATATAAAGACGTTGAATTGAATATCGTTTGAACGAGCTTTAATTTCTTGCAGGATCCGGAGAGTGATGATGATTATGAGGAGTATATCCCCGTTGCAAAACGAAGAGCAATGGAGGCACAAAAGATTCTTCAACGTAAAGGGCAAGCTACAACGTTTGAAGACGAAACCGAAAAGACAAAACAAGTGGAAATGAAACCTAGTTTGCTTGTAAAAGCAACACAACTTAAACGTGATCAACCTGAAGTCACACCCGCCGAACAAGCCGTTCAACAAGAAAAAGAAATGATGGAAAATCTTTCTGACAGAAAAACACTAATGTCTGTTCGTGAACTCGCAAAAGGGATTACATATTCTGAACCTCTACCGACAGGCTGGAAACCGCCGTTACCGATCAGAAAAATGTCACAAAAAGCATGTGATGCGATCCGAAAACAATGGCATATTATCGTTGACGGTGATGATGTCCCACCCCCGATTAAAAACTTTAAAGATATGAGGTTTCCTGAACCTGTTTTAAAGAAACTGAAAGAGAAAGGAATAGTACAACCGACACCTATACAAGTTCAAGGATTACCTGTTATTCTTTCGGGTAGAGATATGATTGGGATTGCGTTTACTGGGTCCGGTAAAACATTGGTGTTTGTGTTACCGTTGATTATGATGGCAATACAGGAGGAGATTATGATGCCGATTGCTGCAGGTGAAGGGCCGTTTGGGTTGATTGTTTGTCCATCACGAGAGTTAGCGAGACAAACGTATGAGGTTGTGGAGGAGTTTTTATTACCGTTGAAGGAAGCGGGATATCCGGAAATAAGACCGTTGCTTTGTATTGGAGGGGTTGATATGCGATCACAACTGGATATTGTTAAGAAGGGTGTTCATATAGTTGTTGCTACCCCGGGAAGGTTGAAGGATCTTCTTGCTAAGAAAAAGATGAATCTGGACGTTTGCAGGTAAGCACTCTTATTCTTTTCATTGTTTTATATCATATCATATCATTATTTAGTAAACAAAATGGGTAATCTTTTAGTTATTGATAAAGTTCTCTATATCTAATTGTAATTGTAATCTTAAACAGGAAACAAAAACTAAAGATAAGAACAAAAGAAAAGAACACTACGATTAGCAACCAAAAACCCAAAGGGATACATTTGTAATTGTATTACCTGATTCTTTCTTCTAGTACATAATGAGTATATATAGATACAAGGATGACATATGAAAGGAAAGGATACTATTCTAGAAAGAAAAGGATACAGTTCTATAATCTTCTAATAATTAATACATAACTAATACAATTTAATTTATTCTAACACTAATGATGCAAATAATTTATTAATACAACACTTCAGGAGGTTGTAAGTGATTGTGTACACTTTGAACGATTGTAGACCCTTTTACTGTTCGCAGTATTTGTGTTCAAGCCATATGACCTCTTCTATCATTGGCATGAAAAGATAAAAAATGCAGGTATATGGAGTTGGGTAATCTGTAAAAGTGAGGGCAGGTCAAAATGGGTATTCGTTAGTGCAGATTGACTAGCCAACAATTTCCTGTTTAAATGGTTAGATTTTTGGTAAATATTTATTATATCAAATACAATTATATAAATCCTTAATTTAAACTAATTTTAGTAGAACATTAGGTTGTTGTAAACATTTCAACACAGTGCTTCTTGACCAATTCCTTTAGTCTCACAAGTTAGGCCTGTAACTTTAAACTGTCGATTCTTATAAGCATTTTCAAGTTTCATGGCACTATTACTTATATTATTATGGTAATTAGTAGTGTATTAACATGTGATTTTTTACAGGTATTTGACTTTAGATGAAGCAGACCGATTGGTTGATCTCGGATTTGAAGACGACATCAGAGAAGTATTCGACCACTTCAAAGCGCAACGACAAACTCTTCTATTTTCCGCAACCATGCCCGCAAAGATCCAAAACTTCGCCCGAAGTGCTTTGGTCAAACCCGTGACAGTCAACGTAGGTCGAGCAGGAGCAGCAAATCTCGACGTCATCCAAGAAGTCGAGTACGTTAAACAAGAAGTCAAACTCGTATACCTCCTCGAATGCCTACAAAAAACACCACCTCCCGTTTTAGTATTTTGCGAAAACAAAAGTGACGTGGACGAAATTCACGAGTATCTTTTATTAAAAGGTGTCGAAGCCGTCGCTATCCATGGTGGTAAAGATCAAGAAGACCGTGAATCCGCCATTTCGTCTTTTAAAGCATGTAAAAAAGACGTGTTGGTTGCAACTGATGTTGCGTCAAAAGGTTTAGATTTTCCCGATATCCAACACGTGATAAATTACGATATGCCTGCGGAAATCGAAAACTATGTTCATAGAATTGGACGAACCGGGAGGTGCGGGAAAACGGGAATTGCGACAACTTTTATTAATAAGAATCAAAGTGAGACTACACTTCTTGATTTGAAGCATTTGTTGCAAGAAGCGAAACAAAGGATACCGCCAGTTCTGGCTGAGTTGAATGACCCGATGGAAGAAGTTGAAGCGATTGCTAATGTGAGTGGTGTGAAAGGGTGCGCGTATTGTGGTGGACTTGGTCATCGTATACGCGATTGTCCTAAACTTGAGCATCAGAAAAGTCAGCAGATTGCGAGCTCGAGGAGGGATTACTTTGGTTCGGGAGGATATAGAGGAGAAATCTGAGGTGTTACAAGTTGTTTTCTGTACTTGAATGGTTTCACTATACAAGTCATCTTTTGTATGAAGGTTTGCTTGACTTAATTTGATGAAGTTTTGCTAGATTTCAACTTGTGTTTTCATACATTTACCTTCATTTTATCATGAAACTGGTTTTACACTTTGTGCAATCTTGTGTGGTTAATTGAAGGCTAGTGTTTACTGTTGGCGTTTTCACCGCATCTAAAAAAAGTTACTTCGTATTATACACTTGGAAGTTGAAACTACCATATTTCACCATACTTCCTCTTTCCCTCTCAATAGTCGATACAACTGTCTCAATTTAATTTAAAAGCCTTCTTTTGACTTTAAATATTTTATATTTGTTTCATAATGCTTAATTAGAATCATACCAATGAAAGGATGATTAAAATCAAATTCGTTCATATACATTTCATTATATAATAACACATAAATATGAAAACATGATTAAAATCAAATTCATTCATATTCATATACATTTCATTATATAACACAAATAAATATGTTAGGAAGTTAAAAAGTTCATTATATAACACAAATAAATATATTCAAAGTTAAAGTTAAAGGTTGAAATAATATTTTCTAAAATCAAAACGAGACAGTTATTTAAAGACTGGAGACAATTGCTTTAGGACACAGGGAAGTATTTATATATCTTAAGCCACAAATTAACAAATCTGAAGCTATCAGTTTGGAATTGAATACAAAAATATTGTTCAATCTCAACAATATTGTTCAATCTTAGACCAGACTGAGTATGGTAAGTAACATCGTGACAGCCACCCGAATATATTAAAAGAAACAGAATAAAAAAAGGAATAATATATAAAGATTAAAAAATACATATAAAAAACAAAAACAAGACCAATAGCTGCATTTTATGTATTCTAAAAACCGAAAAACTTTTTCTTTAAACAGATGGAAGGCGATTACAGCTGGAGTATATAGTGTCTATACTGACCAAACAACCAGCAAAAACTGCACCAAAATAGATCACCTAAAACCTGCAACTACTATAAAATGTAAAAACAGCTAAACTTAGAACACCAACTGGTATTAAGAAACTAACATATTTTTCACCATCATCACCACCTAACGACCAACTCAAAAACCTAACTTGGTGCTAAATAGATGTAGGAGGCCTAAAGTTTGAAGAGCAATCCACCATGAGTAGCAAAGAAGGGTGCAAAAACGAGCGATTCCACAGCCATGAGTTTGATCAGAATGTTGAGAGATGGGCCCGAGGTATCCTTGAGTGGGTCCCCAATGGTGTCACCAATCACTGCAGCCTTGTGTGGTTCCGATCCTTTTGGTCCAAGGCTTCTTGCATGTTCTGATGCACCAGCCTGTTAAATCATATCATAAAATGGTCACAAGTTTAGTAGCATATACAAGAGGAAATAACCATACAACCCACTTTTAAGCCATACAAAAAACTACCCATTTGACCCGCCCATTTTGACACCGCCAGAAACAACCATGACCACATTTTAACAGATAATCAGCTCAACAGCTATCTAAAATATATTTCTTAGCCAACATTCTAACTATATTTTTTTGGGCGGGCGGCCCCGACCCAATTTTACACAAAACAATTTTGACATGTGACCCAATATAGCAACTAAGGCGACACGTAAACAATAATCACACCTCAATATACTTCTTCGCATTGTCCCACGCACCACCGGTATTCGATGCAGAAATCGCCACCTGTACACCATCAATTAACGAAAAAACTTAATCCAACAATCCATTATCACTATAACCACACTTGCAAAACCTATCAAACATAATATATTCAAACCTGAACACCAGAAACTAAAGCACCAGCAAGGACACCCGAAAGTGTCTCAACTCCAAAAAACGTGCCAACAATTAACGGAGTTAACATAACAAGTGCGCCAGGTGGAATCATCTCTTTAATAGAAGCATCGGTTGATATTTTCACGCACGTTGAGTAATCGGGTTTTGCGAGACCTTCCATAATACCCGGGATGGTATTAAATTGCCTACGGACTTCTTCAACCATTTTTAAAGCAGCACTACCGACACTTTTCATTGTCATAGCTGAAAACCAATATGGCAGCATTGCACCCACAATTAGACCTATGAAGACTTTGGGGGTCAACACGTCAACTGTTTGAATTCCTGCACGGCTCACGAATGCACCGAACAACGCTAACGAGACCAGTGCTGCAGATCCAATAGCAAATCCCTGTATGTATAAGATGGTGCAGTGTTAGTTTGAATAATATATAGGTTTTTTATAATTATAATGTAATTCTTAACTTATCTTTGCGAGTGTCTTAACGACTAATTATCAAAGGGCCTGCGATTTTTGTTTATACTAGATTATACATGGCAATTGAGACCCATACTATCAAATTTGGGTCGACTGGGTCAAACTTTTGGGTCCTATACATTTGAGTCAAACTTTTGGGACAAACCTTAAAAGGTTCAATGGGTTTCCTCCATCCTATTGGGTCCATATAAAATATAAAGGAACAAGTCCAATGGCTATCAATTCCTAAAGCTCAATAAAACAGATAGGTCTAATGGGTCAAAAGAATGGGTCAAACGGGTCGAGCATAAAGATCATAATAAGTTTCATCCGTCAAACATTTATGAAAGCATTCATGGTTATATCATTTAAATTGAATCACAAAAGGTGAGACTGAAAACTGACCCGTTTTCCGACCCGCTACCCAACCGGACTTATTTGGACCCATTCAATAATCGGACCCATTACTCAAACCGACCCAACCTGACCCATTTTTCAGGTATCAGACTAGATTAAGGCCACATGGAAAGTAAACTTTTGACCTACGTTGACCGACTGTTACGTGCTGACCGACAAATTAGACGTTTTTGGCAAAACGGGACACGTTAGTCACCAAACCGCCGCAATGATCGTTAGCAACCATGCCAATAGCAAATTCATAAAGCAAAATATTTATAAAGGAAAATTGATCACCTTTCCAATAGCAGCAGTGGTGTTCCCGGCAGCATCAAGGGCGTCAGTCCGCTCACGGATTCGGTGACTCATGCCTGCCATCTCAGCAATGCCGCCAGCATTATCACTAATGGGACCATAAGCATCAATGGCTAATCCAGTTGCAATTGTGCTAAGCATTCCAAGAGCAGCAACTGCAATCCCATACATGGCTGCAAAGCTGAAACTCACAAAGATGCCGATAGCTATCGCAAATATAGGAATGATTACGGATTTGTATCCCAAAGCAAGACCGAAAATAACATTTGTTGCAGCTCCAGTTCTACAGGAATCAGCAACATCTTGCACAGGACTACATCAATTATAAGAGATATCAATTCACAATTAAAAAAAAAAACATAGCTAGCCGTAATTAAAGATAAAAGAAAGAAAAAATTACATGAGTGTCCGTGGTTTACCCCATATTTCACTAGGGGTCCTTATTACTATTTTTAATGAGTGATCCGCGTGCTTTAGACGTTCGGTAGTTGCAGGACCCCTGGTGAAACAAGTGTAAAGTACACGACCCCTCATCTCTAATAAAAAAGTTTGAAAGACCCCAAGTGAAATACAGGGTAAACCACAGGGACCGCTCATGTAATTTTTAAAAAAATAAGAATACCTGTAAGCATTGCTGGTGTAGTACTCGGTCACAAAACCGATGATAAGTCCAGCCCAAAGACCAACACAAACGCACAAGAAAAGTTGCCTGCATTCATAAGTCGTACACATCAATTACTCAATACTGTAATACATAAGTAAAAGTCAACCGACAAAGAAACGTGTGCTTACCAGTTGTACACAACTTTTTGTGTTCCGAAATTAAATATTGTGAAAGATGTTGGCAGCCCGATAAAACTAACAACGGCAACACCAGCAGTCATAAGAATTGTTGAGATAATAAGTTGCCTTTTCAGTGCTGACTGGATTTCATCAACGTGTTTGATTTCGAAGAAATCGGTTGCGAATAGTGTGGTTATTAAGCATACGAGAATTCCGACAGAGCTAACGAGTAACGGGTAGCACATTGCGGTGAAGTTATGTTCGATACCGAACGAAGAAATCGAAGCAACAACGAGCGCTGCACAAGATGATTCGGCATACGAGCCGAATAGATCGGATCCCATCCCCGCAATGTCGCCCACATTATCGCCAACGTTATCGGCAATCACCTACAATTAGGAATGAACAGTAAATACACAAGATATGTGATAAGAACTGAAACTAAGAAACTGATAAATAGGCTAGATTTTATTAGAAAAACAAAGGATAGTGGCCCGATTCGAGAGGGGCTAAGTCTCCAATTACAAGTACCAGAGATATATAAAAACTGAATGAAATAAAATGAAGACTAGCCTATAATATATATATTATTCATAAGCTGTAATTATGGCAGAAATCTCTTCCTGACTTCCTGGAAAGTCATAAAAGAATTGATTGTGCCAGAATCAGTAATTGATTTACTCCAGAGGATTAAGCCAGTTTCCAAAGATAGAGTTAAATTGTCCCAGCTTTTCAGCATTGACACGATCTTTCCTTCTTGAGTACACTTTCAATGGTTGACTCTTATCATTACTTCCCTCCCGGTAAAACGTCTTGTCCTCAAGACGGAATGCAGGGAACTGTTCAGCCACTAAATCATAGGTTTCCCATGTAGACTCTTCAAAGGGGCGGTTACACCATGAAATCAACAATTCTAGGACAGGTTGGCCAGCTTCAGAAACCCATCGATGTGTGACGACCGAGTTAGGTTGTAAATCAATCTCCCAGTCCTTGGTGATGGGTAAAGGTGTGGTTGGTACCGAAGAAAACGACCCACGTGCCGGTTTGAGCATTGAAATGTGAAATACCGGGTGGATTTTAGCGTCTGGTGGTAATTCCAGCTCATAAGCGACTGGGCCCACTGCACGTTTAATACGATACGGCCCGAAAAACCTTGGGGATAACTTCTCATATCGACGTTTAGCCAAGCTTTTCTGGCGATATGGTTGAATTTTTAAGAATACAGTCACCAACCTGAAATGTTAGTTCCCTTCGTTTCTGATTAGCTTGGTTTCTCATTCTATCTTGGGCTCTCTGAAGGTTTTGACGGAGAAGCTTAAGCATGTCATCACGATCAACTAACAGTTGTTCCAGCTCAGCATTTTTGGTTTCTCCTACTACATAAGGGAACAACGCAGGGGGATCACGACCATATACAGCTGAGAAAGGAGTAGTTCCAGTGGCTGTGTGGTATCCAGTGTTGTAGGAGTATTCAGCCCAAGGTAAGTAAGTGCTCCATTTGGTTGGTTGCTCATTAGCAAAGCAACGTAAGTAAGCTTCTAGGCAGCGATTTAGAACTTCGGTTTGGCCATCCGTTTGCGGGTGGTAGCTTGTACTCAATTTCAGTTTTGTTTGACTCAATCTAAATAGTTCTTGCCAACAATTACTAAGGAAAACAACATCTCGATCAGAGATAATGGAACGCGGAAACCCATGCAACCTGACAATTTCCTTACAAAAAACTGCTGCAACTCCTTTAGCTGTGTAAGGATGGGATAAGCAAATGAAGTGAGCATATTTACTTAAACGATCCACCACCACTAAAATAGTGTCAGAACGATTAGATGGTGGTAAACCCGCAATGAAATCCATAGATACATCCTCCCAAATCCGGTCTGGGATTGGTAGGGGTTGGATCAATCCCGCTGGAGCCAAAGTTTGGTACTTTTGTTGCTGACATATAACACATTGCTGGACAAACTCCTTAACATCTTGTTTCATCTTTAGCCAATGATAACGAGAAGAGAGCCGTTTATAGGTTTTTAAAAAACCTCCATGACCACCGATCGGAGTGTCATGTGCTTCTTGAAGAAGCTTGAGTCTGATATCGTGTATCTCTGGGATCACCATTCGTTTATGATAAAACAAGAGCTGATCCGCTAAGGAGTAATCAGGTACGGATGAAGGTTGTTCCTGCAATTTCTTGATTAAATTGCGAGTGAATGGGTCTGATTGCAATCCAGCTTTGATCTCGGCTATCTCAACACAAAAAGGGATGATAAGTGTTAATAATTCACCCGAGTGAGGCCGACGAGACAAGGCATCTGCCCCTTTGTTCTCTTTCCCCGCTTTATGCACAATTGAAAAATCGTATGGCATGAGTTTTAGCAAGAGCCGTTGCTGGTCTGTAGTGGTGATACGTTGTTCCACTAAAAACTTGAGGGTATAGTGATCAGTACGGATAATAAAGTGCCGGCCAAGCAAGTAATGGTTCCATTTTTGGACAGCAAGTACTAGAGCTAAGAGCTCCCTGTCGTAAGCCGATTTAAATCGGTTAGAAGGAGAGAACCCCTTGCTAAAATAAGCCACTGGATGGTCCTCTTGTGATAGAATCGCCCCCACCCCATCTGAGGAAGCATCACACTCTATAACGAACGGTTTAGAAAAATTTGGCAGCTTCAAAACTGGTGTCGTTAGCAGTGCATGTTTCAGGTCATTAAAGGCCTTGAGGGCCGCTTCTGACCATGAAAACCCCTCCTTCTTGGTTAGGGCAGTGAGCGGTCGAGCTATGAGTCCATAATTACGGACAAAACGCCTATAGTACCCTGTTAGCCCGAGGAAACCTCTCACCTGTTTTACTGATGTGGGAATGGGCCATGTTGCCACCGCTGAAATTTTCTCTTCTTCCACACTAACTCCTTCCGCGCTAATTATATGACCCAAAAACAGAACTTGTTCTTGTCCAAAACAACATTTTGATAATTTGGCAAAAAATCGGTTGTCGTGCAGCAATTTCAAGGTCTGCTCTAGATGAGACATGTGCTTCTCCATACTTGAGCTGTAAACTAAAATGTCATCAAAGAAAACAAGTATGAAACGTCGTAAATACGGACGAAATAAATCGTTCATAACAGCCTGGAAGGTGGAAGGGGCATTAGTTAAGCCGAAAGGCATAACCTTGAACTCGTAATGGCCCGAATGGGTTCGGAAAGCTGTTTTGTTGATGTCCTGGGCTGTTACTCTTATTTGGTAATAACCTGATCGTAAGTCGAGTTTTGAAAATACCCTTGCCCCATACAATTAATCCAGCAACTCATTGATGTTTGGTATAGGGTACTTGTCGGCTACGGTTATTTTGTTAAGGGCCCGGTAGTCGATGCACATCCGCCACGTGTTGTCCTTCTTCTTTACTAATAGGACTGGACTAGAAAAAGGACTGGTACTAGGCTGTATAAAACCGGCTGCCATCAGCTGCTCTACTTGTTTTTCTATTTCGTTTTTTTGGGAGTGCGGGTATCGGTAAGGGCGGATATTAGGTGGGGTTGAGTTGGGTAATAGTGGGATTGAATGGTCTTGAGATCTGACAGGGGGTAGGGGGGTAGGTCCTGAGGTTCCTCAAAAACAGCAGTGTACTGGGCTACAATGGGTTGTAATATGGTTGGGATGCATGGTAACTGATCAGGATCAACGGCAAGGTGTTGAAAGCTGGAAGATTTTTGAGGGCCTGACGCAACACCTTGTAACTTGTATTGCTTTCCCCCTATCGTAAAGATCATGAACATCTCTTTCCAATTAGCTTGAACCGTGTTTAAGGTGGCTAACCATTGGACCCCTAAAACAAGATCAGCACCTCCGAGTGAAAAGGGGTGGAAATCTTGAGATATTTTAAGCTCCTGGATCTGAACAGGAAGATTTTTGCAAATGTTGTTGCATCGAATCACGTCTCCATTGCCAATTTGGACACCAAATGGTGCCACCGGATTGGATGCCAACTTGAGTTCACCCACCAAGACATCCGATATGAAATTATGCGTTGAACCCCCGTCAATTAAAATTAGGACTTCGGTAGAAAACAATTTACCTTGTACTTTCATTGTTGTAGGGTGTGGTTTCCCTAAGATAGCATGTAAACTGATTTCAGCGGTTTCTTCTTGGTCCTGATCAAAACTAGGCAACTCGGTTGTGTGAGTTTCCTCCATATCATCCTCAACTTCTAATGTCTTAAGGGTACCGGTCTTGCATCGATGACCCGGCCCATATTTGTCACCACATCTGAAACATTCACCTTTAAGAAACCGATTTTGTTTTTCCGTGTCGGAAATCCGGGTGGTATTTTTGGGGTGGGTAGATGTTGGAACCTGAGTGACCAGTGTTGATTTGGAGTCTGATGGAGGATTTTTTACGCTTGAGGACCAAGAGGTACCCTTCCCTGGACGATGAGACGAGAGTTTAGATTCAAACTCCATAGCCAAGCTCATTGCGTTGTACACAGTACGAGGCTTGTGAATCCTTACATCTGATTTTAACTCATCTTTAAGACCGTTCAAGAAAATGCCTAAGAGACAGTGATCCGGCCAATTTGACACTCGTGACGATCTTTTCACGAACTCCTGCCTGTATTCTTGGACCGAACCCGTTTGTTTTATGCTGCAAAGAAACTCATCCGGGTTTTGAAATTCGGCTGGACCAAAATTCTTGGTGAGGGTTTGGACCAGTTCTTCCCAAAAAAGGATTGGGTGGTCGCTGGAATACCAAGAGTAAAGATCTAAGGCATCTCCTTCTAAATGCATTGAGGCTACCTCCACCTTATCTTCATCAGGAATGTGATCATACCTGAAATATTTTTCTGCTTTCAACAACCATCCGCGAGGATCACCTCCGCTAAAAGTGGGGAAATCAATTTTGTTATAGGGTCTACTGTGTTGTCGACCCCTCCACGAACTTTCCCCTTCATCAGTCTTGCTTCCACGAGAGTGTTCTCCTGCTTTAAGCGCTGCTATATCTTCCTTCATTGTTTCAATAGATTCTAATTTTGCTGCTATGGCTGCTAACTGAACGGCGATTGGATCAGGAGGGTTGCTGCCATCTCCTGTGCTATTCCGGGTCTGCACCATATTCGTGTCCCGGCAACGGAACCAAATGATAAGAACTGAAACTAAGAAACTGATAAATAGGCTAGATTTTATTAGAAAAACAAAGGATAGTGGCCCGATTCGAGAGGGGCTAAGTCTCCAATTACAAGTACCAGAGATATATAAAAACTGAATGAAATAAAATGAAGACTAGCCTATAATATATATATTATTCATAAGCTGTAATTATGGCAGAAATCTCTTCCTGACTTCCTGGAAAGTCATAAAAGAATTGATTGTGCCAGAATCAGTAATTGATTTGCTCCAGAGGATTAAGCCAGTTTCCAAAGATAGAGTTAAATTGTCCCACCTTTTCAGCATTGACACGATCTTTCCTTCTTGAGTACACTTTCAATGGTTGACTCTTATCAATATGGCGTATAATTTACATGACAAACAAGCAGTGTTGCAGAACTCGGAAATACTCGGCAAGTGCAGGTTTCAGCTCGGGAGAACTCGAAAAGTACTCGGCCAAATTTCGTCAAGCTCAGTCAACCAACTTAGCCAAACTTGGTCAAACTTGGCCATACTCATAAAATCGGTTAAAACTGGGCCATCGGTATTACTCAGAAAATCAGTCAAACTTAGTCGAAACACGGTCAAGCTCAGTCAGCCTTGGTCAAACTCGGCCAAGCTTGGCCAAAATCGGGTTTACTCATAAAATCGGTTAAAACTCGGCCAAAAATCGGGATTACTTAGAAAATCAGTCAAACTTGGTCAAAACACGGTCAAACTCGGGATTACTCGTAAAATCGGTTAAAACTCGGGATTACTCGTATAATCGATCAAAACTGGGGATTACTCAGAAAATCGGTCAAACTTGGTCAAAAGTCAGTTAAAGTTAAACTTAGTCAACATCCGACTACTCCCCGTACTCCCCGAGGGTTGCCAAGTACTCCCTAAAATGTCCTGACTGATTACTCTCCGAGTATCAATTTTTGCAACCTTCCAACAAGGGGGTCAATCCGGGTTATATATTTGTTCCAAACGGGTAAAAAAAACTAGCATAATACGAAAATTGAGTTACTCAAAACTTTGACAGAAATATATCAACATGACTTACCGCCGGGTTTCTAGGGTCGTCTTCCGGAATGTTCCGTTCGACCTTTCCAACGAGGTCAGCGCCGACATCAGCAGCCTTAGTATAAATACCACCGCCAACTCGTCCAAACAACGCCATCGAAGAACCACCAAGTCCGTAACCAGTAATCGCTTCAAAAAGTCCTTCCCAGTCATCCCCATAATACAATTTAAAAAGATTAATCGCAATGTACAGAACCAAAAGCCCGTTCGCAGCAAGAAGAAATCCCATTACGGCACCGGACCTAAACGCAGTAACGAAAGCTTTACCGACACCTTTTCTCGCTTCTAACGTTGTCCTCGCGTTAGCGTAAGTAGCGATTTTCATACCGAGGAAACCGGAAACAATCGAAGTGATAGCGCCTAGTATAAACGCGATTGTACTGAACAGAGCGGTTGCTAAAGCGGGTTTACACATTGTAGAAACATCGTAGGTGCACTGTTGGCTTTTGGTGCTGAATCCCTCAACGGAACCCAAGAAAAGAAATATCAAAACTGCGAAAACCACCATGAAAACGCCCACATACTGATATTCTGTGTACAAGAACGACGTCGCACCTATCACATTTGAAAAAAAAAAAAAAAAACTGAATCAGTAAAAATCACCAACCAAATTGTCATAAAACTTAACTACATAGATGCAAACAAGAATTACTGAGATTGAGATGATTAGAAACGATCTTTAATAAAGAAAGTACTTACAAGTAGCATTTGTTATAACTACCAAAACTTAAAACTTTTAAATCGACAAATTTACCGCCAATCATCAGTTGAATCAACAATGAATTAATTAGAATACAGTGACATGATTAGAGCTCGAATCAAAATCAGGTAGACAAAATATAGATAAGAAGAGAGTACATATTAAAAAAGTGCATGACTATCTACATCTTACATTAACATATTTTACGAAATTGGTTAGTGTTGTCACATACAATTTGTTTATTACATTCTAGTTAATCAATCAGGTGGGCTGTGGGCAATCCATGACTCCATGTCATTATTAAACTAATCAATGTCATACTAGTTGTTATGAAACGGGTTGCAGATTGATAATTCCTAATTGATTCTTGAATCGCGAAACGCTTTCAAAATTAAGTATTTCGAACTTTTCCTACCTCGGGTTGCACGATATCTTAATTGGGATAGACAAGAACGCAATTTGATTCTAGACAAGAAGATATCAAATTATAGTATTAGTGAGAATGTTATGTTTTCTGTGTATGTTGTTATGAAAAACAGAAATCCCAAAACCGAATTGATATTCTGTTGGAGACAGTTAAAACGAAGGGACACAACCCTTCATTTAGGTGGGAATAACTGTTAATTAACAGTCATTACATTTGGCGGGAAAACCGGTTGGAAGCACCTCTTCGGTATAGAAGAGTAGTGGATTTTCGGTTGGAAGCACCTCTTCAGTATAGAAGATCCAGGTGCGCTGCCCCTTGGACCCCAAGGGGGGCGGGCCCCTTGACCCCCGCCATATTGCGACAGTGTCTAGTCAACCCTTGTGATAGTGTCTAGACAACTCTTGTTTTTCAAGTTAATCCCAATTACTTACAATGATTGTTAGATGACACTAAAATCACCACCAACACTAGTACCATTTAAGCAATCACTTAGCATCAATTTGCAGTTAAAGCATGGTAATTGATTTATGAATAGAGATAACATATATTCTGTTATCCTAAGTTTTGTTTAACACCTTCAAAAGTAAATAAATAAATGAATTAAGGGCCCGACGAGTCTACAGAGAATAACTGAATAAGCATAACAAATTTACAACTTCGCAATTTTAACCCTTCAACTATAAAATGAACATATTTAACCAAAAGAAATACACTTTGCCATGAGGCTACATAAAACCTTATACGAGTAAATTTTAGCCTCAAAATTGGTCACACAAATAACAAAAAGTAACATTGATCAATATCCACAAACCATATAATTTACACATACGGAGTATAAGAAATTAAAATCTAACCTTCAGATATAGCGTTTTGAATCTCAGCGCATTTAATAACAACATTATGATCGTTAACACCTTCTTCTTCTTCAATCAAATAATCATCATAACCATTTTTATTATTATTATTATTCCCCAAACTTCCGTTAGGTTCAGGTGTAACCCTAACTTTTGACACTAAAACCCACTGAAACAACGAAAATAAGATTCCGATAATTGCGCAAATCGGAATTATCAATTCCGTTGCGAGAGTTGACAGTAATGCCGGAGCCATTTATCGGAAAATTGAGTATATATAGCCGTAAATTGATCGGAATTGTAGCCGGATAAAAAAAAAGATGGTGAAACGGTGGGGGGGTTTAATTTAATATTTGTAGGTGGAAGAGAGATAAAAAGGATAAGGTTGACGCGTGGATAGTGATGTGTTTTATGTGATTGGATTGATTTTAGGGTTGTTCGGTGCAGCCGCATTTTTAATCGGACGGCTGGAATTTCATCACATTTGAGTTTTTGTGACTTGTGAGATCTTAGGATGTACTATGATTTGATTTTGTCGCAAGTATTATCCGTACACCACCTTATTTTTACCATACACCACTAAAACAATTATTTGGACATTTTTACCTTTTCTTTGAGAAGTTAAGGAGAGTTGGTGGTGAATAAAAGAAAGGGTAAAAATGTCCAAATAATTATTTTGATGGTGTATGGCAAAAATAAAGTGGTGTACGGATCACCTCCCTTTGCTAATATTTGATCATTTGTTTGTTTTTTAAGGAATAAGAATAAATAATTGTTCCGTTGGTCCCTCCATTTTACCCTAAAAAGCTAAGAGCGTCCCTCAATTTTTTTTTTTGGCTTTCAACGTCCTCTATTATCCCATTTAAGTATACCGAGTCCCTCCATCTAAATTCCGTTAAAAATATCCGTTAACCCTTAACATGTGCTTTGCATGAAAGACCCCCTTCATCTGAATCTAAAACATTTCTCCAAAATTGCAAACCTTAAATTAAAAAAAAAAAAAAAAAAAAAATCCAAATCGTGTTCAATTTTTTCACATCTTAATCATAAACAACAAACCCATCTATCCCATCGTTCCAAAATCATAAAATAACAAATCGTTGGTGTACATCAATCTCCATTGTAGTCATAAATCGCAAGCAACAACATAAAATCGAATTTGATTTAAACCCAAAATCGATTTCGCATGAATACTGATTTAGATAGGGTTATATTAGCTTCTGTAATTATAGTATATATTAAATTAATATTAATTAATATTAATTTCGCATGATTATAATGTTAATAAGGGTTTTATTAGCTAACGTAGTTTTGATTTCATCCATTTGCATTGTTACTGACTTACGGTGTTAATTAGAGTTTGAATTTGTGATGTAATTTTTTATTATCATTTTTGCGTGATTGTAGGTTTTATTTATTTCTTTGATTTTGATAGTCATACATTTTATGCAATTATGATGTTAATTTAGGGCTTTGTTGCTACAGATAGTAGGCATGGCTATATACGGTTTCTTATTTGCTGCTTTCTATACCTTCCTAGGGCTTTTCGTTTATAGTGAATGGTGTAATTACAAACCACATGGCTGGCTGTATTTGGGCTGATAGGATAAAAATGTGCTCTAGAACAAACCATTTTGGTTATTAATTTTCAGAAATAAGTTAATAATTGGTTGTAACAATTAACAAATGTATAATAATTGTTTTAAAATAATGCGAGGATGAAGGTTTGTTGAGGATGAAGGGAAAGAGGATTTTTAATTCAGATGAAGAAGGGAGAGAGGTTTTGAAGGATTGTTGAGTATTAAAGTTAAGATTTTAATTTGGGGATGAAGATAAAGGTAAGATGATGAAGATAAAATGGAAGAAAGATTGATTAAAATAAATGAAAAAAAGAAAAGAAAAAGACAAATAGATTAAAAGGATAAAAATACCCATCACGTTTCCTGCTTGTGATGGGACTTAACGTCCAAGATTAACGTCTGACTGACGGAGGGACGCGTAATCAAAAAAAGTGATAATAGAGGGATGCTGAAAGCCAAAACAAAACTTGAGGGACACTGTTAGCTTTTTAGGGTAAAATGGAGGGACCAACGGCACAATTATTTCGAATAAGAACGATAACGATAATCCTCCGTTTCAATTTAATTATAGTTTTTTATTTATTGTAGTAATGACTAGTTTATTTTTATAAATAGAATAGATGAAAAATAATCAGCTAGATTTTTTATAGTCTTATTTTATGCATAATATATAAAATGAAAAATGAAAAATGTAGATAAAAATAAGAAGTAAAATGGTAAAGTAATACTAATAAATAGTAAAATGGTAAAGTAATACTAATAAATAGAATGAGTTTATATAGCTACTAAAATACAGTGTTGAACTTTCGAAGTTGGGATTTCAATTCACTGAATCATTCTGTAAAATAGTTAATAAGGGAGATGATACGTTTTTTTGGAAAGACGTTTGGCTCGATAATCAACCTCTTTGCTATCAAATAGAATTTTCAGGTTCAAGACTATTAGTTCACAGTAATACGACTATGAACGCCAGACTCTCACTTTATACAATAAATAAGAATTAAAGTGCAAAAAATGAGAGAACACGATAATAGAATGAAAGACTGATAATATTGATTGTGGAAAGTACAAATTCATAAGAAAACATACGCCCCTTATTTATACAGGTAAAAATCAAATCTGGAGATTTGATTTTTATAACTACTTACCAATAAAGATGGAAAAGATAAACTAAAAACAAACCAAATTAGTTAATAACTAGGAAGTCAACTCTAGAGATAAAATCAAATCTTCAAAACAAATCTTCTTAAATAACAAGCATATCTCCAGAATATTCTTTGACTTTGGCTTCAAGAAATCATCATATGTTTACTTCAATAATTCCAGAGTCTGCAACTTCAGACTCTAAATCTCCAGACTCTAAAATCTGCAAAATACTTTTGACTCATCAGATTATTATTTCTATTTTTCCCAACAATCTCCCCCTATCTGATGATGTCAAAACAACCTGTACTCCTGATAATGCTAAAAACGAACATATATTTCATAGCATTATTCCTCAAGAAAGACAAGCTTTTAGTTGCAATTGTTCTATTTACAAGTGATATTCGTTTAAATAATAAAAGGTGAAGACAAAAGACAGATTCGACGAATTGAAGACGCAAACGACCAAAAAGCTCAAAAGTACAAAAGACAATCAAAGAGGTTCCAATTATTGATAAGAAACGTCTCGAAATTACAAGAGTACAAGATTCAAAACGCAAAGTACAAAATATAAAATTGTACGCAAGGACGTTCGAAAATCCGGAACCGGGACCAGAGTCAACTCTCAACGCTCGACGCAACGGACTAAAAATTACAAGTTAACTAGGTATATAAATATAATATAATATATAATTAATTATATATATATTATATTTATAAATAAAAACCGTCGGCAGATAAAGACTCCAAAGATGTGAGCTGTAATTTCATTCTCCGCGACTCGCGGAGTTTGAAGGCCAAAATGGCCGCGAGTCGCGGAGCCCCCAGTTTTGAAACTCCCTATAAAGCAAACCGAATTCTGATCATTTTCATCATCTTTTTTTTTCTCCTCATTCATACGATATATTTATATTTATAATTTATATTTTAATTTTAATTTTAATTATAATTCTAATAATAAGGGTATGTTAGCGAATATTGTAAGGGTGTAAGTCGAAATTCTGTCCGTGTAACGCTACGCTATTTTTAATCATTGTAAGTTATGTTCAACCTTTTTACATTAATGTCTCGTAGCTAAGTTATTATTATGCTTATTTAATCCGAAGTAATCATGATGTTGGGCTAATTACTAAAATTGGGTAATTGGGCTTTGTACCATAATTGGGGTTTGGACAAAAGAACGACACTTGTGGAAATTAGACTATGGGCTATTAATGGGCTTTATATTTGTTTAACTAAATGATAGTTTGTTAATGTTAATATAAAGATTTACAATTGGGCGTCCCTATAAATTACCATATACACTCAATCGGATACGATGGGCGGGGTATTTATATGTACGAATAATCGTTCTTTTAACAGGACACGGGAATGGATTAATAGCCACTAGAATAATTAAAACAGGGGTGAAATTATGTACAAAGGACACTTGGTATAATTGATAACAAAATATTAAAACCTTGGGTTACACTCAGTCGACATCCTGGTGTAATTATTAAACAAAGTATTAAAATCTTGTTACAGTTTAAGTCCCCAATTAGTTGGAATATTTAACTTCGGGTATAAGGATAATTTGACGAGGACACTCGCACTTTATATTTATGACTGATGGACTGTTATGGACAAAAACCAGACGGACATATTAAATAATCCAGGACAAAGGACAATTAACCCATGGGCATAAAACTAAAATCAACACGTCAAACATCATGATTACGGAAGTTTAAATAAGCATAATTCTTTTATTTCATATTTAATTTCCTTTATTTTATATTTAATTGCACTTCTAATTATCGCATTTTTATTGTTATTGTATTTAATCGCACTTTTAATTATCGTACTTTTTAATTATCGCAAGTTTATTTTATCGCACTTTTATTATTCGCAATTTCATTTATCGTTATTTACTTCATGCTTTAATTTAAGTCTTGTATTTATTTTTAATATTTTACATTTGGTTTTAACTGCGACTAAAGTTTTAAAATCGACAAACCGGTCATTAAACGGTAAAAACCCCCCCTTTATAATAATAATATTACTTATATATATATATTTGTATTTTTATAAAAGTAAACTAATATAGCGTTGAGCTTTGTTTAAAAAAGATTCCCTGTGGAACGAACCGGACTTACTAAAAACTACACTACTGTACGATTATGTACACTGCCTATAAGTGTTGTAGCAAGGTTTAAGTATATCCATTCTATAAATAAATAAATATCTTGTGTAAAATTGTATCGTATTTAATAGTGTTTCGTTGTAAAATTTAATAGTATTATATACCACTCCGCTACCACATCAAGTATTTTTGGCGCCGCTGCCGGGGAACTTTCTAAACGCCGGAAACGCAATGCTAATATATATAAAAAAAAACGTTTTAAATATTCGAAAATATAAAAAGAAAAACAAAAATTTGTATATTTTTAAGATTTTGTTAAATATTTAAGTTTTATAAAGTTTCTTTATTTTTATTTTATAAAAACATAAGTTTTATTTAAGTATTTTGTTTTTAAAAAAAAGAAAAAAAGAAAAAGAAAAAAAATATATATATAAATCTAGTTTTAAGATTTTTATTTATAAAATTATAAAGTGATTCTATTTTTATTTAAGTTTTAAATATAAGTTTTATTTATACACATATTTTTTTTTATAAACAGAAAAAATTAAAAATAAAATAAAATAAATAAATAAATAAAGAAAAACGCGTTGAAGATTAAACCTGTCAGTTGAAATTCTGAACCCCGCGACTCGCGGGGTTTGATGTTTTAAATACCGCAACTCGCGGAGTGACTCTGACACGCGACAGAACCCTAATTCAGCATTAATTACGGGGTATTTAATAATTATTATTATTATTAACCCTAATTATTATTATTATTATAATTAATTTTATTTTAACATTTACTTTTTATTTAAATTATGTATTTAGTATTAATTAGTTTTATTAAATTGTAAAATTAATAGTTTTAATAAATAAATAATATAAAAATAATATTTTTATAAAAATTGTAATTTTTACAACTTTTTGTATATTTTTATATTTTGTCCCTTTTTAATCGCTTTAGCGTAACTTTTGTATTTTTAGCTCATATTTAGTTTTAAACTTAGTTTTTGCCATAGTTATTTTTACTCCTAGATTTTTAGGCTTTGCCGTAGAATTCCTTAAGTGCTTTTTCTTTAGACTAAGATTTAGGTGCTTTAGAATTTTGCGACGCCTTTTTAAGTTTTAGTTTCTTTTTAAGTTATTTTCATTTGGGATTTAGTTTTTCTTGTAAGCTTTAATATTTTTAGACGACTTTTTACCTATGTATCAATTATCATTCCAATTAGTAATTTCAATTTGCGATTATAATTTTAAGTTAGTTGTAGTAATAAGGTTAGGTTAGTCAAGTATTTTTAAGTTTTATAAGTTTCTTTTATTTTTCCGTCACCTTTTATTTTTCAACCATTTTTCTTTTTCAACCTTTTTCCGACGAACTCTTTTTCTTTCTTATTTCTCGCTATTCTAGTTTTTAGGACATAGATTTTTATTCTACTTCTTATCTATATTTCTTAAAATTACGAAAATTTATTTTAAGTGATTAAATTAATAGACATCAAAATTTTCTGGTTCGTAGTAATAGTTGGATTTGTACGTGGACCGGGTTATTGGAGCCAAACAGTCCTCAATTATATTGAGACCAAACGAATCCTGCCCCTCTGCTGCATCTTTTGGCTATTCGAAACGTGGGCAAAATCAGAAAAGTCTATTAATTGGATAACTTATTATAATTTTTCTTTCCTTTTTAAAACTAATAGGATATTCAGTGAATGCACCGAGCAAGACGTTCACCACCTTTTGTACGTTCACCACCTGTAACTAGATCAAGACATTTAGCAAATATAACAGCCGTTGATTTTTCTTTACAATCGTCATCCAGTCGACCAAGTACTTCAGTTCAAATTTCCGATAATCCATTTTTTGAACCCAACCTCACAATTGAGAATCCGGAGAATATTCAGGAACGGTTCGTAGATCCTGAACCACTAAACTTTCCTCCGGAGCCACCAATCATTCAAACAGAGATTGTTGAGGAACGAACCATTAAATCAGAATCATCTTGTGATACCGATTCAACAAATTCAATTATGGAGAATCTGGAACCTTTAAGTATGGAAGACCGAATGAGAGCTAAACGCACTGGCCAAGGTCACACAATTACTCATCCAGACATTAATGCGCCAGATTATGAAATCAAAGGACAAATTCTACACATGGTGACTAATCAATGCCAATTTAGTGGTGCGCCGAAGGAAGATCCAAATGAACATCTACGTACCTTTAATAGGATCTGCACACTATTTAAAATCCGAGAAGTGGAGGATGAACAGATATATCTCATGTTATTTCCCTGGACTTTAAAGGGAGAAGCCAAAGATTGGTTGGAATCGTTACCTGAAGGGGCGATTGATACATGGGATGTTTTAGTTGACAAATTTCTTAAACAATTCTTTCCTGCATCTAAATCCGTAAGACTTCAAGCAGAAATTGTTACGTTCACACAGAAACCGAATGAAACTCTATATGAGGCATGGACAAGATATGGAAAGTTGTTAAGAGGATGTCCGCAACATGGTTTAGACACCTGTCAAATAGTACAAATATTCTACCAAGGATGCGACATCACTACAAGAAAAGACATAGATATAGCAGCTGGTGGTTCTATTATGAAGAAAACCGAAACTGATGCTTACAAAATTATTGATAACACTGCTTCCCACTCACATGAGTGGCACCAAGAAAAAGATATCATTAGATCATCTAAAGCAGCTAGAGCCGATTCTAGCCATGACTTAGATTCCATTTCCGCAAAGATAGATGCTGTGGAGAGACGAATGGAAAAGATGACTAAAGATATTCACTCAATACGAATTAGTTGTGAGCAGTGTGGAGGACCACATTTGACAAAAGATTGTCTCAGTATTGAATTAACAATGGAACAAAGAGAGAATATTTCATACATAAACCAAAGGCCTGGAAATAATTATCAGAATAATTATCAACCGCCAAGACCGATTTACAATCAAAACCAGAATTATAACCGAAATATTCCATACAACAACCAACAAGGTCCTAGCAATCAACAAGGATCCAATAATACTTACAATCAGCAAAGACCAAATTTTCAAAACAAACCACCACAACAAACCGATGATAAAAAGCCGAATTTAGAAGATATGATGACAAAGCTAGTTGAAACTCAAACACAGTTTTTCACATCTCAGAAACAAACCAATGAACAAAATGCTCAAGCATTTAGAAATCAACAAGCTTCTATTCAAAATCTGGAACAAGAAGTAAGTAACCTAGCAAGGTTAATAGGTGAAAGAAAACCGGGAAGTCTACCTAGTGATACAAATGCTAACCCCCGGAATGAAACAGCTAAAGCCATTACCACAAGAAGTGGTACAACACTTAAACCACCTGAAATACCTGTAACTTCTGATGAAGTCATTCCTACTCCACAAGAACCACAACCTGATCAAGATAAGGAAAAAGAACCGGTAGTTGAAAAGATTAATGAAGATAACACAGCTAAGGCTAAACCTTATGTTAAACCATATCAACCACCACTTCCTTATCCGAGTAAAATGAAGAAAGAAAAACTTGAAGCCGAGCAATCCAAATTCTTGGATATGTTTAAACAGATAAATGTAAATCTTCCTTTCATTGATGTGATTTCAGGAATGCCTAGATATGCTAAATTCTTGAAAGATCTAATCTCAAATAGAAAGAAAATGGAAGAACTCTCGGCTGTTACTATGAATGCTAATTGTTCAGCAGTGCTGTTGAATAAGATACCAGAAAAACTATCTGATCCAGGAAGTTTCACAATTCCATGTTTTCTGGGTAGTCTTAATTCAATAGAAGCATTGGCAGACTTAGGTGCTAGTATAAATTTAATGCCGTATTCACTATACACTAAACTAGACCTTGGAGAATTGAAACCAACCAGAATAAGCATACAACTAGCCGATAGATCAATAAAATATCCTAGAGGGATAATGGAGAACATGCTAGTTAAAGTTGGTACTTTAGTATTTCCAGTAGATTTTGTTGTTCTGGACATGGAAGAAGATTCTCAAGTTCCTCTCATATTAGGAAGACCATTCTTAAACACGGCTAAAGCAATGATAGACGTGTTCAGTAAGAAACTGACCCTAAGTATAGAGGATGAGAGTGTTACCTTTTCAGTTGATAGAGCAATGCAACAACCACAATCTGCAGATGATACATGTTATTATATTCAAACTATAGATGCACATGCAGAATTATTAGAAGAATTTCCAGAATTACAAGGAACAGGAGAATGCTCTTTAGGAGAAGGTAATGAACCAATTGATGAAGCTAAAATGTTAGCTACACTTATAGCTAATGGATATGAACCAACAACAGAAGAAATTCAAATGCTAAAAGAAGAAGACAGATATCGATATAAATCATCGATAGAAGAACCTCCGAAATTAGAGTTAAAGCCACTTCCAAACCATTTGGAATTCGCTTATTTACATGGTGAATCTGAATTACCTGTAATAATATCGTCTTCTCTTACTGAAAATGAGAAATCACAACTCATTTCTGTGTTGAAAGCTCATAAATCAGCCATTGCATGGAAGATTCATGATATTAAAGGAATAAGTCCTTCGTATTGCACACATAAAATCCTTATGGAAGAAGGTCATAAAACGTATGTGCAACGCCAACGAAGACTAAATCCTAATATGCAAGATGTAGTTAAGAAAGAGATTATTAAACTGCTAGATGCAGGTTTAATTTATCCAATCTCTGATAGTCCATGGGTAAGCCCAGTTCAATGCGTGCCTAAGAAGGGTGGCATGACTGTCATTACAAATGAGAAAAATGAGCTTATTCCTACTAGAACTGTAACAGGATGGCGTGTGTGTATTGATTATAGAAAATTAAATGACGCCACCAGAAAAGATCACTTTCCCTTACCTTTCATAGATCAAATGTTGGAAAGATTAGCCGGAAATAGTTTCTATTGTTTTCTAGATGGATTTTCCGGATATTTTCAAATTCCAATAGCACCCGAGGATCAAGAGAAAACCACATTCACGTGCCCTTATGGTACTTTTGCTTACAAACGCATGCCATTTGGACTTTGTAACGCCCTGCAACCTTTCAAAGGTGTATGATGGCGATTTTTCACGACATGATAGAAGAATGCATGGAAGTTTTCATGGATGACTTTTCAGTCTTCGGTGATACATTTGAATCATGTCTAGCTAATCTTGAACGAATGCTTCTTAGATGCGAACAATCAAATCTAGTACTTAATTGGGAGAAATGCCATTTCATGGTTAAAGAAGGCATCGTTCTTGGTCATAAAATTTCAAAAGAAGGAATTGAAGTGGATAGAGCTAAAGTAGATGTAATTGCTAAACTTCCACATCCCACCAATGTTAGAGGAGTTAGGAGTTTTCTAGGGCATGCCGGTTTTTACCGATGTTTCATAAAAGATTTTTCTAAAATTGCCACTCCTATGAATAAACTCCTAGAAAAGGATGCTCCATTCATCTTTTCAGATGAGTGTATCAAATATTTTAATATTCCTAAAGAGAAACTCACTAATGCACCGATCATGATAACACCAAATTGGAATCTACCATTTGAACTAATGTGCGATGCAAGTGATTTTGCAATGGGAGCCGTTTTAGGACAAAGGATTGAAAAACGATTTCAACCTATATATTATGCTAGTAAGACGTTACAAGGAGCACAAACGAACTATACAACTACTGAAAAAGAACTCCTTGCTATTGTCTTTGCTTTTGACAAATTTCGATCATATCTCGTTCTAGCAAAAACGGTGGTCTATACCGACCATTCTGCTCTTAGATACTTATTTTCAAAACAAGATGCTAAACCAAGATTAATCCGTTGGATCTTACTCTTACAAGAGTTTGATATTGAAATCCGAGATAAAAGAGGAGCAGAAAATCTCGCCGCTGATCATCTTTCTCGTCTTGAAAATCCCGAATTAGAAGTTCTAAATGAATCAGCCATACAAGACAATTTTCCTGATGAATATCTATTGAAGATAGATTATAAAGAAATCCCATGGTTTGCAGACTATGCAAATTACTTGGTTTGTGGATTCCTTGAAAAAGGATTATCGTACCAAAGACGAAAGAAATTCTTCAGTGATATAAAACACTATTTCTGGGAAGATCCACATCTGTTTAAAAGTTGTCCCGATGGAATAATACGCCGATGTGTATTTGGAGATGAAGCTAGTAAAATATTAAACCATTGTCACACAGGACCAACAAGAGGGCATTATGGGCCTCAACTAACAGCAAGAAAAGTTTATGAAGCTGGATTCTATTGGCCTACAATTTACAAAGACGCACACCTTCTTTGCAAATCCTGTGATGCATGTCAAAGGGCTGGAAAAATAAGTCAACGTGATGAAATGCCACAAAATGTCATCCAAGTATGTGAAGTATTTGACATTTGGGGTATTGACTTTATGGGTCCATTTCCAAAATCTCATAATAATCTATATATACTCGTAGCCATTGATTATGTATCTAAATGGGCGGAAGCACAAGCTCTCCCAACTAACGATGCACGAGTTGTAGTCAACTTTTTAAAACGTCTTTTTGCAAGGTTTGGAACACCGAAAGCTTTAATAAGTGATCGGGGTACTCATTTCTGTAATAATCAACTTGAGAAAGTTCTTAAAAGATATGGAGTAACTCATAAAATCTCCACCGCATATCATCCACAAACAAGTGGACAAGTTGAAAATACCAACCGAGCTTTAAAACGTATTCTAGAGAAAACCGTAGGATCAAATCCGAAGGAATGGTCCATTAAATTGGAGGATGCACTCTGGGCTTTTAGAACAGCCTACAAAACTCCAATTGGAACCACACCTTTTAGACTTGTTTATGGAAAAGCATGTCATCTTCCAGTAGAAATTGAACACAAAGCATTTTGGGCTTTGAAAACATGTAATCTTGATTTACATGAAGCTGGACGTCTACGATTAAGTCAACTAAACGAATTAGAAGAATTAAGACATGAAGCATACGAAAATTCGTTAATCTATAAGGAAAAAATGAAGAAATGGCATGATAAAAGAATCAGTAGTTCAAAAGAATTTAAAGAAGGAGACAGAGTTCTTCTTTTCAATTCACGATTCAAGCTATTTCCTGGAAAATTGAAATCAAGATGGTCTGGACCATTCATAGTCAAAAGAGTTTTCCCATACAGAACGATAGAATTGATAAATTCAAATGGGATTGAATTTAAAGTTAATGGTCACAGAGTTAAACATTACATACATGGTCCGATGGAAGTTAATCACAATTTCGACACCACAGCTAACTAAGTGTGGGGAGAATCAAGTCTTTAAAGGATAATATGTATTTCTGTTAGAGTTAGATTGTCTGTTTTCGTGTAGTTCTCGAAAATGGAACCCAAATGGTCTTTCCCTAGCAGACCCTAAAGAACTAGTCTTCTCCCCCCATTCTGAATTTTTATTTTTTTAGGTTTTTACGAAATGAAGACTGCCTGTGAACTAAACCATGGTCTAATGCTATACGCTTTGATCACTAAACGTAATAATGACATACTACCGAGTGAATTAGTATCAGTAATCAGAGAAAGAATGGACGGAGTTAGAAAAGAATCCAGATGCGAAGATAATAAGTTACAATTTGGTAAAGGAAAATCAAAATCCGCAGCGAAAAGAAGAGCACGACACCTAGAAAGATGTCACAAATGCGGAAAATGGTCACATGGAGGTAAATGTTCAAATAATCAAACCTATTCAAATACCGAATTTGTTACTTTATGCAGAGACGGACCGTTCATATGTTTAGGAGAAAAGACACTGAATGCTCGAGGTTACGCCTATGTAGCCATGGAAAACCAATTAAACCGACTATCTTATGAATGGGATAGATCATATAACTAAGAAATGTATTTCACAGGTATGTCTGTACAGTTTTTATTTTTATTTTTAACCTTTTGATAATAAACGCTAATTTGTTCGCTAAAAAGTATTAAATTGGTATTGAATAAAATTAGGTTTGGCGACCGAAATTATTGATATCATTCAAAAATTTATTACATCACTGCGAAATTTAACGTTTATTCTTAAGGTATAAATATCTTTAATCAATCAACACAAAATATTTCAAAAATTCGTCATGAGTTAAATTAGGTCTTGGAACCGAAATTACTTTACCGAAAAGAGGGGCGCATATTTTTGATAATATTTGATTGATTAAAGTGGGATAAAAAGACAAAAAGATTTTTAATTTTATTTTTACCATGTTTTTAAAATTAATATATAAATCTTAAATTAATATTGTAAACTTTGTAAAAACAATGTTTTTAAAATTGTAAATATTTGAAAAATTAATATAAGTTTGGTATGAATTTATAATATGAATTTTTAAATTAAGTTTGGTGTGAATTTTTAATTTTTAAAATATGAATTTTTAATTTTATGCATTTCAAATTTTAAGTTTGGTGTGAAATTTTAATATTAATTTTGAATTTTATATTTAAGTTGTGTGAATTTAAAAACAAAAATTTACTTTATCTCATTAAGTTAAAATATGATTTTTAAAATTCGTCGTAAGTTGAAGACTAGGTCTTTGAACCGAAATTGCTTTACCCGAGGGAGGGACGAGAACTTTTATTATCATTATTTTTAATCTTATTGAATTAAAGTATGCCAAAAACATTAAAAAAACAAAAAAAATCTTAGCTTTTAAAACAATCGCTACAAAAAGACAAATTTTAAAATTTTGTCGAAGGACGGACTAGGACATCGATCCGAAACGACCTCGTCCTAAATAACAAGGGAAACAAAATTTTAAAAATTAAGTACTTAATTGTTTTATAAGTTAATGATTATATAAAAAAAAAAAATATAGCAAACTCCGCGACTCGCGGAGTTTGAAGGGTATTTCACCGCGAGTCGCGGGAGTACCGGATTACAGAAAAAAAATAAAGAGCTGCAACAGCTCAGTTTCACACTCCACAACTCAAACAAACTGCGAAAAAACCCACGAAAAACCCGAAAAATACACCCCAAAATCACAATTTTTAACCGTTAATCACCAAATCTTTTACTAAAATCATGTTGAGAAGGATGCTATCTAGGAATTACTCAAGAAAAACGGTAAATTTCTACACCTAAACACCATTTAATCCGAAATTAGTGTTCTTGAGCTATTTTTTCCCCAATTTGATTTTGATACTTTTTAGTGTAATTATGCTTAAATTGTTTATGTATTATGCTTGTATAACCTAGATTGATGCTGTTTAACATGATTAGAAGCCTTAAACTTCAAATTTTGAGTAATCTAGGGTTTGTGTTCTTGAGCAAATTTGGGGCTTTTTGATATAAACAGGTTATGGCCGATTTTTGTCATGAATTGTTGCTAAATTGAGTAGTGTAACATGTCTAGGTAGTTAAATGATCCAAACTTTGAGCCTAAACATGATTTTGAGAATTAAAGTGGACTTTTTCAAGTCTAAAATTCATGAACTTGATTTTTGAAAGACAATGCCATTTGAAACTTGTTTAATTACTAGTAATGATTATTTTGACATGTTATTTGAGTTGAATGCTTATGAACTTGGCGAACATTTTCGTATATGCTTATTTGAAAAAGTGTAGATTTGATGACAATATGAAAATGAGCTTAAGTTTGATATAAATTGATAATGTCATTATAATTATTTTGATTGATGATTTTGCTGACACTAATGCATATTTGGATGCACAAAAATTGTGTTTGATGTGTTTTGCAGACTGAAAGGGGTGAATCTTCATCCCAAGCCCGCAATGCTCCTACTGAGAATGTGGAACAACAGGAGGTGGATAACTACTACAAGCAGGATATACCTCATCCAGTCATGACCTTTTCTGATATGCACTTGGAAGAGTTGCACCCGAACTTGAGATTTGACAGACTTTGGATAGATTATCCAAAATATCAAAGGGGTTTTCATACTCTTCATTCTAAGGTTGTTGAGGTACCGAGGGTCATAGAATGGGGACCCTTAGAAGCTGTAGAATTGGCCGGGCCAATTAGGGAATTACTTGTACAGAGGTATGGTAATTCTACTTTTAATGACTGGGTACGTTTATTCACCATGCGTAGACCTGTATATAAAGTATGGTGTGAAGAATTGTTATGTAGTATAGAGTTGAATGATCGGGTAGCTAGTTTAACCGATCGTTCTTTTATTAGATTTTTGTTAGGCGGTTCGATGCGCCACATGTCTTTACTGGACATGGCTCAGGCTTTACGTATATATACGCCTGAGGAGTTAGCATCTGCCGATTGTAGAGGGTTGATACTAAACGGTAGAAAGATAGATGAAAATTTTGATACACACGGTGTGTGGAGTCAAATGACAAGCCATCACCGTTTCAAAGGGGGAAATTACTCTTATTTGGATATAGATAGAGCCGAATTAAGAGTGATTCATAGGTTTTTAGCTAATTCGATTACACAAAGGGGTAAGAACAAGAAAAAAGTAAATGAACAGGATTTGTTTTACCATATGTGTATTCGAGACCCACAAAGCGCTGTAAGTATACCGTATTGTGTGGGTTATTATTTATCAGCTATGGTTCGGAGGATGCGACCGCATAGCATAATAGGAGGTGGTATTTTTATTACTTTGATTGGTGAATATCTCGGTGTGGATATAAGTCGGGGGGGATTATTAGTAGAAGAACCAGAACCCCGCGATACTATAGGTTTAAATGTATACCATGGTGCGAAAGTTTTGAAGAGGCGAAATAACGCCGCAGTACGATACCATGGTAGACATCCACAGGTGGAGAGAAACCAACAGCAAGGTAATGTAGGAGGGGGGAATGAGATGCAAGAAATGCAAAGGTTTATAGCTTCTCAGGAATACGAAAATGCTAGACAGAGAGCATTTGAAGATTGGCAAGTTCATCAGAACCAAATCATAGCTCATTGCCAACATATAGGTAGAAACTATATTCCTACACCGAAACCCATCTTCCCTCCTTGGTCTATAGAGATGCAGCCACCATATCCTACGTATGACCCTGCCGAAGCATTCTATAGCACCTATGGTTATGCCTGGAACCCCTATTGGTACCAGTATCATCCCTAGTATACTTATTATTTTTTTTTTTTTGTAATTTGTAATTATTGATACGTTTAATACTTTTGTTAATATTGTAATCATTTTTATAATTATCTAACTTTTATTCTTAGATTTTAATAATTTTTGAATGTGGGGTAATATACCAAACTTCAAAAATATGTATATATGTTTGCAGTTGATCTTATGTACACAGCGGGGTAAAACAACGCATTTTCAAAGACTGGCATTAAGTTCAGCAAAAGCAACTAATTTTGACGACAAGATGCAAAATATATGTGAAATAACAACAAGACGGAATGAACAAATGATGTGCACCATTTATCATTCAGAAAACAAACGCCAATATATTTGGAAACTTTGGTAAAATTTTAATCATTTTCACACAAATCACCCTCAATAATTTAAATTATTCCTGATTTCTTGCAAATGAGGGCATTGCAAGATCTTAAGTGTGGGAAGGGGTTAAATTCTTTCGGATTTTAAAATTTTTTACTTTATACACTTGGTTACCATTAAAAATACTAGTAAAGCAGTAGTTGTATTAGAATCTAGTGCTCTATGATAATAAAGAACAGCCCTGGTCTTATATACTGACTACCCAATTCTAGTAAAATTTTTCAAAATTTTTAATTAAATGAATCATGTTTATACATACTTATGAACGATAAAACTAGGTTTTAACACCGAAATTATTGTTACCTCGGAAAGGACATAAATTGAGAAACAAACTAAAATGTTAAAATTCATTTAAAATAGAATAGAGGACGATAAAAAGGAAAATAAAAGCCAAGTGTGGGAAAATTTACCAAGTTATCTTAAACATATGTCACATATATCTGTAACAAATAACTGAAAATACTTTTGCTTTGGACTAAACTAAACTGTTTTACCAAATGAAAGAAAAGAAAAGATGGATCTACACGATGAATCAATTCCATCACTAAAAGGAAGTAAAGTCTTCCGAAAAAGAAACGCGCTTCTTGATTTAGGTCATGAAGTTGTCGTCCAGACCAGCTGTAGGTTGACGAAAAATCTAGAAAAGTCATCACTAAAATCAGCAGGAAATCCACGGACCTTAGCATTAAACAGGGTCGCCAAGTGGTCAGATTTATCCTAACCATGAGAAAGATTTATCTCGTACAATGGGGGGGCACCATGCAAATTAGCCGGATAAGACTAATGAATCAGATCCCCAGAAAGGATAATCTCCTTAAAGATTAAAAATCAGCTTTTAAGACTGATATCACTCAATCCTTGAGATTGACCTTAAAGATTGAGAATTACAAACTCATGGAATTCAATGATATCTAAACTCGAGCTTGAACGAGAAAATATTTTGATCAAAATTACAAACCGATTTGTTTTCTGAAAATCCTATTTTCAATGCATTCATTACCATTGAACGTAAAATCCTAGGAATTCACCTGGAATTCATTAGGTCACCTGAACTAAATAGGGTGTCAACCGTAAGAACGGTGGTTGCATAGTGGTCAAAGACAGGACCTTGTGCCATATCGAAAAATCATGAGGGTGAGCTTTACTATTGCTCCTACCAAGGATAGTAATTGCATCCGACACGTTATAGACCATAATTTAAAGAATGTCAGGGGACATTGCCTTAACAGTCGCTTGTTCAACGCTTTCCTTTACAACCGGACGGTAGTTTACCGAAAGGTAATATACGGGACAAGTAAACTGGACGTGTTGCTTTCCAAATACAAGGTTAGCAAGTGGGTGACACAAAACCATAAGTTTTGAGCTAAAATTTTCAAATCTGAAACCCACCAAACCCACAAAAATATTTTGCAAACACCGGTAAAGGGTTATTCCGGAAAACTTATCTAGGGTAAAAACTAGATTTAATTTTCAAAAGATCAAATGTTTTCATAAAGATCCAGTTTCCTTAATGGATCTAAATTTTTATAGTCATGTGGGACTGTAAACCATATCGTTACTACCATTGTTTATACCACCGTATAGAAATCACTGATGTACAAAGTGTGAAGAATAAAGAAGTGATTCTAGTATTTCAAGACGATATTGCTTGAGGACAAGCAACGCTCAAGTGTGGGAATATTTGATAATGCTAAAAACGAACATATATTTCATAGCATTATTCCTCAAGAAAGACAAACTTTTAGTTGCAATTGTTCTATTTACAAGTGATATTCGTTTAAATAATAAAAGGTGAAGACAAAAGACAGATTCGACGAATTGAAGACGCAAACGACCAAAAAGCTCAAAAGTATAAAAGACAATCAAAGAGGTTCCAATTATTGATAAGAAACGTCTCGAAATTACAAGAGTACAAGATTCAAAAACGCAAAGTACAAAATATAAAATTGTACGCAAGGACGTTCGAAAATCCGGAACCGGGACCAGAGTCAACTCTCAACGCTCGACGCAACGGACTAAAAATTACAAGTTAACTAGGTATATAAATATAATATAATATATAATTAATTATATTAATTATATATATATTATATTTATAAATAAAAACCGTCGGCAGAGAAAGACTCCAAAGATGTGAGCTGTAATTTCATTCTCCGCGACTCGCGGAGTTTGAAGGCCAAAATGGCCGCGAGTCGCGGAGCCCCCAGTTTTGAAACTCCCTATAAAGCAAACCGAATTCTGATCATTTTCATCATCTTTTTTTTTCTCCTCATTCATACGATATATTTATATTTATAATTTATATTTTAATTTTAATTTTAATTATAATTCTAATAATAAGGGTATGTTAGCGAATATTGTAAGGGTGTAAGTCGAAATTCTGTCCGTGTAACGCTACGCTATTTTTAATCATTGTAAGTTATGTTCAACCTTTTTACATTAATGTCTCGTAGCTAAGTTATTATTATGCTTATTTAATCCGAAGTAATCATGATGTTGGGCTAATTACTAAAATTGGGTAATTGGGCTTTGTACCATAATTGGGGTTTGGACAAAAGAACGACACTTGTGGAAATTAGACTATGGGCTATTAATGGGCTTTATATTTGTTTAACTAAATGATAGTTTGTTAATGTTAATATAAAGATTTACAATTGGGCATCCCTATAAATTACCATATACACTCAATCGGATACGATGGGCGGGGTATTTATATGTACGAATAATCGTTCATTTAACCGGACACGGGAATGGATTAATAGCCGCTAGAATAATTAAAACAGGGGTGAAATTATGTACAAAGGACACTTGGTATAATTGATAACAAAATATTAAAACCTTGGGTTACACTCAGTCGACATCCTGGTGTAATTATTAAACAAAGTATTAAAATCTTGTTACAGTTTAAGTCCCCAATTAGTTGGAATATTTAACTTCGGGTATAAGGATAATTTGACGAGGACACTCGCACTTTATATTTATGACTGATGGACTGTTATGGACAAAAACCAGACGGACATATTAAATAATCCAGGACAAAGGACAATTAACCCATGGGCATAAAACTAAAATCAACACGTCAAACATCATGATTACGGAAGTTTAAATAAGCATAATTCTTTTATTTCATATTTAATTTCCTTTATTTTATATTTAATTGCACTTCTAATTATCGCATTTTTATTGTTATTGTATTTAATCGCACTTTTAATTATCGTACTTTTTAATTATCGCAAGTTTATTTTATCGCACTTTTATTATTCGCAATTTCATTTATCGTTATTTACTTCATGCTTTAATTTAAGTCTTGTATTTATTTTTAATATTTTACATTTGGTTTTAACTGCGACTAAAGTTTTAAAATCGACAAACCGGTCATTAAACGGTAAAAACCCCACCTTTATAATAATAATATTACTTATATATATATTTGTATTTTTATAAAAGTAAACTAATATAGCGTTGAGCTTTGTTTAAAAAAGATTCCCTGTGGAACGAACCGGACTTACTAAAAACTACACTACTGTACGATTAGGTACACTGCCTATAAGTGTTGTAGCAAGGTTTAAGTATATCCATTCTATAAATAAATAAATATCTTGTGTAAAATTGTATCGTATTTAATAGTGTTTCGTTGTAAAATTTAATAGTATTATATACCACTCCGCTACCACATCAACTCCTAAACAAACATCTTTGCATACTCCCTTTCAATTAGCTTGCACTTGCTCTTCATATGAGAAATTTTCTCCAACATGCTCAGCTTGCTATGCAAGTGCTTTAACAACTGCATCCTGAAAGGAGTTGTTTGTTGTGTTTCACATCTGGACAGTAAACTAATCAACATTTCGATACCAGCTCCTTCAAAATGATCACACCTAATTAACATCTTTTGATTTCCAGTGGTCTTAATCATTAAACCATCCAAATATTCAACATACATATTATCCACAAATTCCATATGCTCAGGAACAACATACCTTTCAACATTACCCTTAACTCTTCTTTCTTTCATCTCCAGATTAAAAGCTTCACAAAACACCTCATAATCTTTAGTGCTTATGAACCCCTCTTCAAACAAACATAAACACCCTTTTTAAAACTTCATCCAAAATAACCTGATCCCCTGCACACTCCTTAATACAAAAAGCTATGCCTCTCCATTCACAAAAACCCAAACGAACTATTTGATTTATTTTAACCCTTAACCTCCTGTCTGATATATGAGTAATTGTAAGCAAAAGAATTACACCTTCAAACTCAGACCTTTCAACCTCAACTTTCACAATGTCACCATCATATCTTCTGAATCTGAACTTTTTGTTCATTTGAGCCCTAAGATCACCATCTGCTCTTTGTGTAGCAGCAACCAAAACACCACTAGAATTACCCTGTTTTTCACCATCACCCCTATCAGTAATATCCTCCTCCTCAATTTGAGTCTTCTTGGATTGCTCCCCCTCAATGCGAGTCTTCTTGGATTGCTCCCCCTCAATACCTGCAATATCTGCATCATCTGATCTTTTTCTTTTCTCCCCCTTTTTGACATCATCCAAAGGAAGAGTAGATAGGAACTTTCAAATTTCAGTTTGTTCAGCCTTGAGGGAAGAAATATCAGATGCAAATCCAGTAAAACATTCTTTTATTTCATCAACACCAGCCATTCTTTTCTCCAGTTCTGTCAACCTTTGATTAATCTCTGTTACAGACCCTGAACCACTTGAACCAGTCAACCCCTGCATATCCCCAACCAACCTCCTCACCTCCATCAACTCAGTTTTAGAAACAAAATTATTATTAAAGTTAAGATTATTAAATTTAGACTGCACAACAGAAAGCTTGTCATCAAACTCCTTAGTCAACCTGGTCAAAGCCTGATGCAGGCCAACCATGGTGACTTGTGCCTCAGTCTGAGAAGTAGTGCCAATGGATGTGGGTAGGGTTGGTATGTCCTCACAGCCTTCTTGTTGAAAAGAAAGGTGATCTTTGGACATAGAAGGATTTGAGGCCTGTATTACACCCTGTGACATGAGTGTAACATTGGCAGTGAAATGTCTCGTTCTTATTGATTAAAAACGTTCCATATTAATTGATTTCGTTGCGAGGTTTTGACCTCTATATGAGACGTTTTACAAAGACTGCATTCATTTTAAAATAAACCATAACCTTTATTTCATCAATAAAGGTTTAAAAAGCTTTACGTAGATTATCAAATAATGATAATCTAAAATATCCTGTTTACACACGACCATTACATAATGGTTTACAATACAAATATGTTACAACAAAATAAGTTTCTTGAATGCAGTTTTTACACAATATCATACAAGCATGGACTCCAAATCTCGTCCTTATTTAAGTATGCGACAGCGGAAGCTCTTAATAATCACCTGAGAATAAACATGCTTAAAACGTCAACAAAAATGTTGGTGAGTTATAGGTTTAACCTATATATCAAATCATAATAATAGACCACGAGATTTCATATTTCAATACACATCCCATACATAGAGATAAAAGTCATTCATATGGTGAACACCTGGAAACCGACATTAACAAGATGCATATATAAGAATATCCCCATCATTCCGGGACACCCTTCGGATATGATATAAATTTCGAAGTACTAAAGCATCCGGTACTTTGGATGGGGTTTGTTAGGCCCAATAGATCTATCTTTAGGATTCGCGTCAATTAGGGTGTCTGTTCCCTAATTCTTAGATTACCAGACTTAATAAAAAGGGGCATATTCGATTTCGATAATTCAACCATAGAATGTAGTTTCACGTACTTGTGTCTATTTTGTAAATCATTTATAAAACCTGCATGTATTCTCATCCCAAAAATATTAGATTTTAAAAGTGGGACTATAACTCACTTTCACAGATTTTTACTTCGTCGGGAAGTAAGACTTGGCCACTGGTTGATTCACGAACCTATAACAATATATACATATATATCAAAGTATGTTCAAAATATATTTACAACACTTTTAATATATTTTGATGTTTTAAGTTTATTAAGTCAGCTGTCCTCGTTAGTAACCTACAACTAGTTGTCCACAGTTAGATGTACAGAAATAAATCGATAAATATTATCTTGAATCAATCCACGACCCAGTGTATACGTATCTCAGTATTGATCACAACTCAAACTATATATATTTTGGAATCAACCTCAACCCTGTATAGCTAACTCCAACATTCACATATAGAGTGTCTATGGTTGTTCCGAAATATATATAGATGTGTCGACATGATAGGTCGAAACATTGTATACGTGTCTATGGTATCTCAAGATTACATAATATACAATACAAGTTGATTAAGTTATGGTTGGAATAGATTTGTTACCAATTTTCACGTAGCTAAAATGAGAAAAATTATCCAATTTTGTTTTACCCATAACTTCTTCATTTTAAATCCGTTTTGAGTGAATCAAATTGCTATGGTTTCATATTGAACTCTATTTTATGAATATAGACAGAAAAAGTATAGGTTTATAGTCAGAAAAATTAGTTACAAGTCGTTTTTGTAAAGGTAGTCATTTCAGTCGAAAGAAAGACGTCTAGATGACCATTTTAGAAAACATACTTCCACTTTGAGTTTAACCATAATTTTTGGATATAGTTTCATGTTCATAATAAAAATCATTTTCTCAGAATAACAACTTTTAAATCAAAGTTTATCATAGTTTTTAATTAACTAACCCAAAACAGCCCGCGGTGTTACTACGGCGGCGTAAGTCCGGTTTTACGGTGTTTTTTGTGTTTCCAGGTTTTAAATCATTAAGTTAGCATATCATATAGATATAGAACATGTGTTTAGTTGATTTTAAAAGTCAAGTTAGAAGGATTAACTTTTGTAAGCGAACAAGTTTAGAATTAACTAAACTATGTTCTAGTGATTACAAGTTTAAACCTTCGAATAAGATAGCTTTATATGTATGAATCGAATGATGTTATGAACATCATTACTACCTTAAGTTCCTTGGATAAACCTACTGGAAAAGATAAAAATGGATCTAGCTTCAACGGATCCTTGGATGGCTCGAAGTTCTTGAAGCAGAATCATGACACGAAAACAAGTTCAAGTAAGATCATCACTTGAAATAAGATTGTTATAGTTATAGAAATTGAACCAAAGTTTGAATATGATTGTTACCTTGTATTAGAATGATAACCTACTATAAGAAACAAAGATTTCTTGAGGTTGGATGATCACCTTACAAGATTGGAAGTGAGCTAGCAAACTTGAAAGTATTCTTGATTTTATGAAACTAGAACTTTTGGAATTTATGAAGAACACTTAGAACTTGAAGATAGAACTTGAGAGAGATCAATTAGATGAAGAAAATTGAAGAATGAAAGTGTTTGTAGGTGTTTTTGGTCGTTGGTGTATGGATTAGATATAAAGGATATGTAATTTTGTTTTCATGTAAATAAGTCATGAATGATTACTCATATTTTTGTAATTTTATGAGATATTTCATGCTAGTTGCCAAATGATGGTTCCCACATGTGTTAGGTGACTCACATGGGCTGCTAAGAGCTGATCATTGGAGTGTATATACCAATAGTACATACATCTAAAAGCTGTGTATTGTACGAATACGAATACGGGTGCATACGAGTAGAATTGTTGATGAAACTGAACGAGGATGTAATTGTAAGCATTTTTGTTAAGTAGAAGTATTTTGATAAGTGTATTGAAGTCTTTCAAAAGTGTATAAATACATATTAAAACACTACATGTATATACATTTTAACTGAGTCGTTAAGTCATCGTTAGTCGTTACATGTAAGTGTTGTTTTGAAACCTTTAGGTTAACGATCTTGCTAAATGTTGTTAACCCAATGTTTATAATATCAAATGAGATTTTAAATTATTATATTATCATGATATTATCATGTATGAATATCTCTTAATATGATATATATACATTAAATGTCTTTACAACGATAATCGTTACATATATGTCTCGTTTAAAAATCATTAAGTTAGTAGTCTTGTTTTTACATATGTAGTTCATTGTTAATATACTTAATGATATGTTTACTTATCATAGTATCATGTTAACTATATATATATATATATCCATATATATGTCATCATATAGTTTTTACAAGTTTTAACGTTCGTGAATCACCGGTCAACTTGGGTGGTCAATTGTCTATATGAAACATATTTCAATTAATCAAGTCTTAACAAGTTTGATTGCTTAACATGTTGGAAACATTTAATCATGTAAATATCAATCTAAATTAATATATATAAATATGGAAAAGTTCGGGTCACTACAGTACCTACCCGTTAAATAAATTTCGTCCCGAAATTTTAAGCTGTTGAAGGTGTTGACGAATCTTCTGGAAATAGATGCGGGTATTTCTTCTTCATCTGATCTTCACGCTCCCAGGTGAACTCAGGTCCTCTACAAGCATTCCATCGAACCTTAACAATTGGTATCTTGTTTTGCTTAAGTCTTTTAACCTCACGATCCATTATTTCGACGGGTTCTTCGATGAATTGAAGTTTTTTGTTGATTTGGATTTCATCTAATGGAATAGTGAGATCTTCTTTAGCAAAACATTTCTTCAAATTCGAGACGTGGAAAGTGTTATGTACAGCCGCGAGTTGTTGAGGTAACTCAAGTCGGTAAGCTACTGGTCCGACATGATCAATAATCTTGAATGGTCCAATATACCTTGGATTTAATTTCCCTCGTTTACCAAATCGAACAACGCCTTTCCAAGGTGCAACTTTAAGCATGACCATCTCTCCAATTTCAAATTCTATATCTTTTCTTTTAATGTCAGCGTAGCTCTTTTGTCGACTTTGGGCGGTTTTCAACCGTTGTTGAATTTGGATGATCTTCTCGGTAGTTTCTTGTATAATCTCCGGACCCGTAATCTGTCTATCCCCCACTTTACTCCAACAAATCGGAGACCTGCACTTTCTACCATAAAGTGCTTCAAACGGCGCCATCTCAATGCTTGAATGGTAGCTGTTGTTGTAGGAAAATTCTGCTAACGGTAGATGTCGATCCCAACTGTTTCCAAAATCAATAACACATGCTCGTAGCATGTCTTCAAGCGTTTGTATCGTCCTTTCGCTCTGCCCATCAGTTTGTGGATGATAGGCAGTACTCATGTCTAGACGAGTTCCTAATGCTTGCTGTAATGTCTGTCAGAATCTTGAAATAAATCTGCCATCCCTATCAGAGATAATAGAGATTGGTATTCCATGTCTGGAGACGACTTCCTTCAAATACAGTCATGCTAACTTCTCCATCTTGTCATCTTCTCTTATAGGCAGGAAGTGTGCTGACTTGGTGAGATGATCAACTATTACCCAAATAGTATCATAACCACTTGCAGTCCTTGGCAATTTAGTGATGAAATCCATGGTAATGTTTTCCCATTTCCATTCCGGGATTTCGGGTTGTTGAAGTAGACCTGATGGTTTCTGATGCTCAGCTTTGACCTTAGAACACGTCAAACATTCTCCTACGTATTTAGCAACATCGGCTTTCATACCCGGCAACCAAAAATGTTTCTTGAGATCCTTGTACATCTTCCCCGTTCCAGGATGTATTGAGTATCTGGTTTTATGAGCTTCTCTAAGTACCATTTCTCTCATATCTCCAAATTTTGGTACCCAAAACCTTTCAGCCCTATACCGGGTTCCGTCTTCCCGAATATTAAGATGCTTCTCCGATCCTTTGGGTATTTCATCCTTTAAATTTCCCTCTTTTAAAACTCCTTGTTGCGCCTCCTTTATTTGAGTAGTAAGGTTATTATGAATCATTATATTCATAGATTTTACTCGAATGGGTTCTCTGTCCTTCCTGCTCAAGGCATCGGCTACCACATTTGCCTTCCCCGGGTGGTAACGAATCTCAAAGTCGTAATCATTCAACAATTCAATCCACCTACGCTGCCTCATATTCAGTTGTTTCTGATTAAATATATGCTGAAGACTTTTATGGTCGGTATATATAATACTTTTGACCCCATATAAGTAGTGCCTCCAAGTCTTTAATGCAAAAACAACCGCTCCTAATTCCAAATCATGCGTCGTATAATTTTGTTCGTGAATCTTCAATTGTCTAGACGCATAAGCAATCACCTTCGTTCGTTGCATTAATACACAACCGAGACCTTGCTTTGATGCGTCACAATAAATCACAAAATCATCATTCCCTTCAGGCAATGACAATATAGGTGCCGTAGTTAGCTTTTTCTTCAATAACTGAAACGCTTTCTCTTGTTCATCATTCCATTCAAATTTCTTCCCTTTATGCGTTAATGCAGTCAAGGGTTTTGCTATTCTGGAAAAGTCTTGGATGAACCTTCTGTAGTAACCAGCTAGTCCTAAAAACTGGCGTATGTGTTTCGGAGTTTTCGGGGTTTCCCACTTTTCAACAGTTTCTATCTTTGCCGGATCCACCTTAATACCTTCTTTGTTCACTATGTGACCGAGGAATTGAACTTCTTCCAACCAAAATGCACACTTTGAAAACTTAGCGTACAATTCTTCCTTCCTCAATACTTCTAACACCTTTCTCAAATGTTCACCGTGTTCTTGGTCATTCTTTGAGTAAATAAGTATGTCATCAATGAAAATAATGACAAACTTGTCAAGGTATGGTCCACACACTCGGTTCATAAGGTCCATGAACACAGCTGGTGCAATAGTTAAACCAAACGGCATGACCATAAACTCGTAATGACCGTAACGTGTTCTGAAAGCAGTCTTTGGAATATCATCTTCTTTCACCCGCATTTGATGATACCCGGAACGTAATTCAATCTTTGAATAAACAGACGAGCCTTGTAGTTGATCAAATAAGTCATCGATTCTCGGTAGTGGGTAGCGGTTCTTGATGGTAAGTTTGTTCAACTCTCGGTAGTCGATACACAACCTGAATGTACCATCTTTCTTCTTGACAAACAAAACAGGAGTTCCCCACGGTGATGTGCTTGGTCGAATGAAACCACGCTCTAAAAGTTCTTGTAATTGGCTTTGCAGTTCTTTCATCTCACTGGGTGCGAGTCTGTAAGGAGCACGATCTATTGGTGCAGCTCCTGGTACAAGATCTATTTGAAATTCAACGGATCGATGTGGGGGTAATCCCGGTAATTCTTTCGGAAATACATCGGGAAATTCTTTTGCAATGGGAACATCATTGATGCTCTTTTCTTCAGTTTTTACTTTCTCGACGTGTGCTAGAATAGCATAGCAACCTTTTCTTATTAGTTTTTGTGCCTTCAAATTACTAATAAGATGAAGCTTCGTGTTGCCCTTTTCTCCGTACACCATTAAGGGTTTTCTTTTTTCTCGTATAATGCGAATTGCATTTTTATAACAAACGATCTCTGCTTTCACTTCTTTCAACCAGTCCATACCGATTATCACATCAAAACTCCCTAACTCTACTGGTATCAAATCAATCTTAAATGTTTCGCTAACCAGTTTAATTTCTCGATTCCGACATATATTATCTGCTGAAATTAATTTACCATTTGCTAATTCGAGTAAAAATTTACTATCCAAAGGCGTCAATGGACAACTTAATTTAGCACAAAAATCTCTACTCATATAGCTTCTATCCGCACCCGAATAAAATAAAACGTAAGCAGATTTATTGTCAATAAGAAAGGTACCCGTAATAAGCTCCGGGTCTTCCTGTGCCTCTGCCGCATTAATATTGAAAACTCTTCCGCGGCCTTGTCCATTCGTGTTCTCCTGGTTCGGGCAATTTCTAATAATGTGGCCCGGTTTTCCACATTTATAACAAACTACATTGGCATAACTTGCTCCGACACTACTTGCTCCGCCATTACTCGTTCCGACACCATTTGTTCCTTTCGTTCTATTAACCCCTGGTCTGTAGACCTCACACTTCGCCGCACTATGACCATTTCTTTTACACTTGTTGCAAAATTTGGTGCAGAACCCCGAGTGATACTTTTCACACCTTTGGCATAGCTGCTTCTGATTGTTGTTGTTGTTGTTGTTGTTGTTGTTGTTGTTGTTGTTGTATTATTGTTGTTGGGATGATTGTTGTAGTTGCTGTTGTTGTTGTTGTTGTTGTTGTTGTTGGGCCGTTTGTTGTAGTTGCGATTGATGTTGCGATTGTTGGGATAATTGTTGCGATTATTGTTGTAATTGCTGTTGTTGTTGTATTGATGATTCTTATCACCGTTTTCCTCCCACTTTCTTTTGACTTGCTTCACATTGGCCTCTTCAGCAGTCTGTTCTTTAATTCTTTCTTCAATCTGGTTCACTAGTTTATGAGCCATTCTACATGCCTGTTGTATGGAGGCGGGCTCGTGTGAACTTATATCTTCTTGGATTCTTTCCGGTAATCCTTTCACAAACGCGTCGATCTTCTCTTCCTCATCTTCGAACGCTCCCGGACACAATAGGCACAATTCTGTGAATCGTCTTTCGTACGTGGTAATATCAAATTCTTGGGTTCGTAACCCTCTAAGTTCTGTCTTGAGCTTATTGACCTCGGTTCTGGGACGGTACTTCTCGTTCATCAAGTGCTTGAATGCTGACCACGGTAGTGCGTAAGCATCATCTTGTCCCACTTGCTCTAGATAGGTATTCCACCATGTTAACGCAGAACCTGTGAAGGTATGCGTAGCGTACTTCACTTTATCCTCTTCAGTACACTTACTTATGGCAAACACCGATTCGACCTTCTCGGTCCACCGTTTCAATCCAATCGGTCCTTCGGTTCCATCAAATTCCAAAGGTTTGCAGGCAGTAAATTCTTTGTAGGTGCATCCTACACGATTTCCTGTACTGCTAGATCCAAGGTTATTGTTGGTATGTAGCGCAGCCTGTACTGCGGCTATGTTTGAAGCTAGAAAAGTACGGAATTCCTCTTCATTCATATTCACGGTGTGTCGAGTAGTCGGTGCCATTTCCTTCAAAATAGTCAAATGGAACAAGTTAATCATACAGAATATTAAGAGTAGTTAATAGTATTTCGTAGCATAATATGAACTCATTTATAAAAGCTTTTTCTTCATATTAGCGTTTTATAAGTTTAAATTCGGGTAGCACCTACCCGTTAAGTTCATACTTAGTAGCTAACATACAATTCAACTACTACAATTCTATATGAAAAACTGATTATAATAATATTTCGTGTTCAAACTTTTACACAATATTTTACAAACTTACAATACCGCTTATTTTACATATAGCATGAAATATAGCACACAATAAATTTGATACAAGATGGTTGTGAAGATAATTCTAGCTAGTACACAAGTCGTTCAGCAAAGGCAATAAAGACACGTAATTCATACGTCCATAAACAAGTCATGCATTCTGGTTTTACTAGGATTACTTCCCATCCTTGGTCTTGTGGAACATAACCGTTATGGCCGTTGATAAGACAGCGTGTTGTAACGTCGTCAAAGGGACGAGGGTTACGTAATGTCCAACAGTCCCGTAACAATCTAAAAACCTCATTTCTTACCCCAATTACCGACTCCGTCACTTGTGGGAACGTTTTGCTTAATAGTTGTAGCCCGATGTTCTTGTTCTCACTTTGGTGAGAAGCGAAGTCCAATATTCGGATATATTGAGTCAAAATAATTTCTTAACCCATTGCGTAAAATAGCATTTGGGTTCCCCGCAATATATGCGTCAAAGTAAACACATCGTAACTTATGGATTTCCCAATGTGATATCCCCCATCTTTCGAACGAAAGCCTTTTATAAACCAAGGCATTCTTAGAACGTTCTTCAAATGTCTTACAAACTGATCTCGCCTTAAATAGTTGTGCCAAAGAATTCTGACAGACTCTAGACAAGATTTCATCAATCATGTCTCCGGGTAGGTCTCTTAAAATATTGGGTTGTCTATCCATTTTGTGTTTTTATACTGTAAAATAGACAAGAGTTAGATTCATAAAAAAATACTTATTAATACAAGCAATTTTTACATATATCATAAAGCATAAGCACACTACATTACATATATTACACCACACGAATACAACTATCTTATTCCGACTCGCTTATTTCTTCTTCTTCTTCGGTTTTGGTTCGTTTTGCCAATTTTCTAGGGATATATGATGTTCCCCTAATACGAGCCGTCGTTTTCCACATTGGTTTAGAAAAACCTGGTGGTTTAGAGGTTCCCGGGTCATTGTTACAACTTAAGGACTTCGGGGGTTGACGATACATATAAAGTTCATTGGGGTTGGAATTAGATTTCTCTATTTTTATGCCCTTTCCCTTATTATTTTCTTTTGCCTTTTTAAATTCAGTTGGGGTAATTTCTATAACATCATCGGAATTCTCGTCGGAATCCGATTCATCGGAGAATTGGTAATCCTCCCAATATTTTGCTTCCTTGGCGGAAACACCATTGACCACAATTAACCTTGGTCGGTTGGTTGAGGATTTTCTTTTACTTAACCGTTTTATTATTTCCCCCACCGGTTCTATTTCTTCATCCGGTTCCGATTCTTCTTCCGGTTCCGATTCTTCTTCCGGTTCTGACTCTTCTTCCGGTTCCTCTTCGGGAACTTGTGAATCAGTCCACGAATCATTCCAATTTACATTTGACTCTTCATTATTATTAGGTGAGTCAATGGGACTTGTTCTAGAGGTAGACATCTATCACATAATATCACACGCGTTAAGAGATTAATATATCACATAATATTCACATGTTAAAAATATATAGTTTCCAACAAAATTTGTTAAGCAATCATTTTTCAAGTAAACACGGTCGAAGTCCAGACTCACTAATGCATCCTAACAAACTCGATAAGACACACTAATGTAAAATTCTGGTTCTCTAAGACCAACGCTCGGATACCAACTTAAATGTCCCGTTCTTATTGATTAAAAACGTTCCATATTAATTGATTTCGTTGCGAGGTTTTGACCTCTATATGAGACGTTTTACAAAGACTGCATTCATTTTAAAACAAACCATAACCTTTATTTCATCAATAAAGGTTTAAAAAGCTTTACGTAGATTATCAAATAATGATAATCTAAAATATCCTGTTTACACACGACCATTACATAATGGTTTACAATACAAATATGTTACAACAAAATAAGTTTCTTGAATGCAGTTTTTACACAATATCATACAAGCATGGACTCCAAATCTCGTCCTTATTTAAGTATGCGATAGCGGAAGCTCTTAATAATCACATGAGAATAAACATGCTTAAAACGCCAACAAAAATGTTGGTGAGTTATAGGTTTAACCTATATATCAAATCATAATAATAGACCACAAGATTTCATATTTCAATACACATCCCATACATAGAGATAAAAGTCATTCATATGGTGAACACCTGGTAACCGACATTAACAAGATGCATATATAAGAATATCCCCATCATTTCGGGACACCCTTCGGATATGATATAAATTTCGAACTACTAAAGCATCCGGTACTTTGGATGGGGTTTGTTAGGCCCAATAGATCTATCTTTAGGATTCGCGTCAATTAGGGTGTCTGTTCCCTAATTCTTAGATTACTAGACTTAATAAAAAGGGGCATATTCGATTTCGATAATTCAACCATAGAATGTAGTTTCACGTACTTGTGTCTATTTTGTAAATCATTTATAAAACCTGCATGTATTCTCATCCCAAAAATATTAGATTTTAAAAGTGGGACTATAACTCACTTTCACAGATTTTTACTTCATCGGAAAGTAAGACTTGGCCACTGGTTGATTCACGAACCTATAACAATATATACATATATATCAAAGTATGTTCAAAATATATTTACAACACTTTTAATATATTTTGATGTTTTAAGTTTATTAAGTCAGCTGTCCTCGTTAGTAACCTACAACTAGTTGTCCACAGTTAGATGTACAGAAATAAATCGATAAATATTATCTTGAATCAATCCACGACCCAGTGTATACGTATCTCAGTATTGATCACAACTCAAACTATATATATTTTGGAATCAACCTCAACCCTGTATAGCTAACTCCAACATTCACATATAGAGTGTCTATGGTTGTTCCGAAATCTATATAGATGTGTCGACATGATAGGTCGAAACATTGTATACGTGTCTATGGTATCTCAAGATTACATAATATACAATACAAGTTGATTAAGTTATGGTTGGAATAGATTTGTTACCAATTTTCACGTAGCTAAAATGAGAAAAATTATCCAATCTTGTTTTACCCATAACTTCTTCATTTTAAATCCATATTTTGAGTGAATCAAATTGCTATGGTTTCATATTGAACTCTATTTTATGAATATAAACAGAAAAAGTGTAGGTTTATAGTCGGAAAAATAAGTTACAAGTCGTTTTTGTAAAGGTAGTCATTTCAGTCGAAAGAAAGACGTCTAGATGACCATTTTAGAAAACATACTTCCACTTTGAGTTTAACCATAATTTTTGGATATAGTTTCATGTTCATAATAAAAATCATTTTCTCAGAATAACAACTTTTAAATCAAAGTTTATCATAGTTTTTAATTAACTAACCCAAAACAGCCCGCGGTGTTACTACGGCGGCGTAAGTCCGGTTTTACGGTGTTTTTCGTGTTTCCAGGTTTTAAATCATTAAGTTAGCATATCATATAGATATAGAACATGTGTTTAGTTGATTTTAAAAGTCAAGTTAGAAGGATTAACTTTTGTTAGCGAACAAGTTTAGAATTAACTAAACTATGTTCTAGTGATTACAAGTTTAAACCTTCGAATAAGATAGCTTTATATGTATGAATAGAATGTTGTTATGAACATCATTACTACCTTAAGTTCTTTGGATAAATCTACTGTAAAAGAGAAAAATGGATCTAGCTTCAACGGATCCTTGGATGGCTCGAAGTTCTTGAAGCAGAATCATGACACGAAAACAAGTTCAAGTAAGATCATCACTTGAAATAAGATTGTTATAGTTATAGAAATTGAACCAAAGTTTGAATATGATTATTACCTTGTATTAGAATGATAACCTACTGTAAGAAACAAAGATTTCTTGAGGTTGGATGATCACCTTACAAGATTGGAAGTGAGCTAGCAAACTTGAAAGTATTCTTGATTTTATGAAACTAGAACTTTTGGAATTTATGAAGAACACTTAGAACTTGAAGATAGAACTTGAGAGAGATCAATTAGATGAATAAAATTGAAGAATGAAAGTGTTTTTAGGTGTTTTTGGTCGTTGGTGTATGGATTAGATATAAAGGATATGTAATTTTGTTTTCATGTAAATAAGTCATGAATGATTACTCATATTTTTGTAATTTTATGAGATATTTCATGCTAGTTGCCAAATGATGGTTCCCACATGTGTTAGGTGACTCACATGGGCTGCTAAGAGCTGATCATTGGAGTGTATATACCAATAGTACATACATCTAAAAGCTGTGTATTGTACGAGTACGAATACGGGTGCATACGAGTAGAATTGTTGATGAAACTAAACGAGGATGTAATTGTAAGCATTTTTGTTAAGTAGAAGTATTTTGATAAGTGTATTGAAGTCTTTCAAAAGTGTATAAATACATATTAAAACACTACATGTATATACATTTTAACTGAGTCGTTAAGTCATCGTTAGTCGTTACATGTAAGTGTTGTTTTGAAACCTTTAGGTTAACGATCTTGCTAAATGTTGTTAACCCAATGTTTATAATATCAAATGAGATTTTAAATTATTATATTATCATGATATTATCATGTATGAATATCTCTTAATATGATATATATACATTAAATGTCTTTACAACGATAATCGTTACATATATGTCTCGTTTAAAAATCATTAAGTTAGTAGTCTTGTTTTTACATATGTAGTTTATTGTTAATATACTTAATGATATGTTTACTTATCATAGTATCATGTTAACTATATATATATATATATCCATATATATGTCATCATATAGTTTTTACAAGTTTTAACGTTCGTGAATCACCGGTCAACTTGGGTGGTCTATTGTCTATATGAAACATATTTCAATTAATCAAGTCTTAACAAGTTTGATTGCTTAACATGTTGGAAACATTTAATCATGTAAATATCAATCTCAATTAATATATATAAATATGGAAAAGTTCGGGTCACTACAGGCAGCCTGTGCAAGAATGTGTAAGGATGGAACATTTTGGGTGGGTAGTGACAGACTTAAGTCTGGGGTAAAAGTAGGCTTGGTCATTTCAGCTGGTTTTTGGATTTGGTTATTGGAGTCCAGGATTGGGACTTCTTCATGTAAGTCAACTGAGTGGGTTTCTTCAGTGACTGTAATGTGGGTATCCAAGTTTACTATCCTACCAAGTTTAGGTTGGGTCAAAGCACTGCTCTCACCAACCTCTAGCAGAGGTGATGGAGTAGTACTAGAAGCACCTTGCCTAGTGAATTTTAGAGGGGAATCCACAGGTGCTGTATCATCTAAGGTTTCAAATATGGTGGTATTCTCTGTATGAACTGGTGAGTTCATAAGGTGGTTTGAGTAGGAAATTTACTCAGTAGCAGTGGGTGAGGATGGGTTAGACTGAGGTGGGATTTCCTCATTCATGTCCTCAGCCTGCTCTGTATGTGTAACATCATGGGGTAGAGAATGTGTGGGGGTAGAATCTGATTGCTCAGATTCTAAAGAGTGATTTTGACCATCCTCATTCCCTGATTGCTCAAAGTCAAAGGAGTTGTTGTGATCCTCTTCAGACTCTGATTGCTCAGAATTTGATGAAGATGCCCCTTCAGACTCTGATTGCTCAGAATCTGCAAGTTGGTCTGCACGGCCAAGATTGACCCAATGCATCATAGCAGGAGTAAGAGCAACTTCTTGATCATCCACAATGTGCCTGTGAAACATTCTGACACTACATTCTAGCATATATATATATACTCATACACACCAAATACTTTAAGCCCATCATACAAAACAGGAGTCATAGCTTGTTCAAACATAAGACTTAAAACTCTGATAAATGGAACATTATGATCCCTTTGAGGTTTTTCAGTGAGCACCAAGAGTTCATTGAAATATAAACGTGCAAAATCTATATTCCTCCCTGTGACCATAGCATGAAACAGATATGCCTCAAAATCATTGACTTCAGTCAAACTTCCACACTTGAAACTCAGGCTCCTAGTGATATTTGACAACAAAAACATCCATCTTGGAGAAAACATATTGATTTTAACAGTTGAATCAGTTAAGGGTTGACCAACCAAAGGAAAACTAGATCTTGCAGCAGTTTTTGATATAGTTCTAACAAAATTATCTTGAACAGGAAGATTTAAAGCAACCCTTAAATGATTTTCAGTAAGTGTTAAGGAATTGTTACCATTTCTGTAAGTTCCAGTAATAGTCCTAGCTTGTCTGTTCCCAATGTAAGTGTACCAAAATTCTGCCAACATCTCTGGAAACATGATTGTAGACTTGAAGAAAGCATCCTTCAAAGGATGATTCTTCATAAACAGTATCAGATCCTCATACCCTTCATTAGCGAAACCCTCAGGCACAGTACCACAAGCAACCCTATTATTAACCGAGACCTGTACATCCTTTCCTCCTCTGATTTCTTTAGCCCTAATCATGTTATCAGTGGGTTCAAGAACAAAAGGGATGAAATTCATGTTTGCCATTAGATACACAATTTTGAATCGAGAGAATTTTCAAGAAGATGATGATTGAATGAGAGAGTTTAGCAAGATACACAATTTTTTGAAGAGTAAAAATAGGAGAGATGAAAACAAATAAACACACCTGACACAAAAATTTTCAAAAAGTTACCATTAACCCCCTCTATTAATAACAAATTTGACCCTTTTATTTTAGGAAATAGAATAAAGAAAAATAAAATTAACCTAAAAATGAAATTAAAAAAAAAACTTTATTTAATTAAAGAAGGAAACAATTTTATACACAAAAATACACTTGAGTAAACTTTCCCAGACTCTGAATAATAATACGTCATCCAGACTCTAAGAAAATAATTCAGACTTAAGGAATATCATCACTGGACAACATTTCAATAGACGGATTTAACATTCCAAGTTGTCCAAGAAGATAGAAGTGCCTTTTCTCAGTAAGTGCCTTAGTGAAAATATCTGCCAATTGATCCTTAGTACCAATATGCTTTAAAAAGACTTTGCCCTTTGCAACACAATCCCTTATAAAGTGGTGCCTGATTTCAATATGCTTGGTTCTTAAGTGAAACACTGGATTCTCAGTAATAGCAATTGCACTCTCATTGTCACACATAATTGGAGTGTTGGTCAATGTTAACCCAAAATCCAAAAGTTGATGTTGCATCCAAAGTAACTAAGCACAACAACTTCCAGCAGCAACATACTCAGCTTCTGCTGTAGAAGTAGCCACAGAATTCTGCTTTTTACTAGACCAGCTAACCAACTTTCCACCTAGCAATTGACATCCACCAGAGGTGCTTTTCCTGTCTAACTTGCACCCTGCATAGTCTGCATCTGTGTAACCAATTAGATCAAACTCTGAGTCTTTAGAATACCAAAGACCCAGGTTAGGGGTACCTTTTAAGTACCTAAAAATTCTTTTCACAGCTTTATAATGAGACTCTATAGGATCAGATTGGTAACGTGCACAAAGACATGTGGCAAACATTATATCAGCTCTACTTGCAGTTAAGTATAGCAAAGATCCAATCATACCTCTATAGGTTGATTGACAAGTGGGTTTCTCAAACTCATCTTTATCAAGCTTTTCAGAAACACTCATTGGAGTTCTTAAAGAGGAACAATTTTTAAAACCATATTTAGTTAACATTTTAGAAATGTAGTTACTTTGGTTAATAAAAATGCCCTCAAAACTCTGTTTTATTTGCAACCTAAGAAAATAGTTTAAAGTACATAAATTACTCATTCTATACTCTTCAGACATAATGTCAGAAAACCATTTTCTCAAATGTGGATTTGTAGACCCAAACATAATGTAATCAACATAAATTTGAACAAGTAACACATCACCTTTGTCCTTTTTGATAAACAAAGTCTTGTCAGTAGCTCCTCTGGAAATGTTGACAAGGTATCATACCAGGCTCTGGTGAAATGTCCCATACATATTGATTATAAACGTTCCATATTAATTGATTTCGTCGCGAGGTTTTGACCTCTATATGAGACGTTTTTCAAAGACTCTCTTCATTTTTAAAACAACCATAACCTTTATTTTATCTATAAAGGTTTAAAAAGCATTACGTAGATTATCAAATAATGATAATCTAAAATATAACGTTTACACACGACCATTACATAATGGTTTACAATAAGAATATATTACATCAAAAAATAAGTTTCTTGGACTCCAAATCTTGTACTTATTTTAGTATGCAACAGCGGAAGCTCTTAATAATCACCTGAGAATAAACATGCTTAAAACGTCAACAAAAATATTGGTGAGTTATAGGTTTAACCTATATATTATCAAATCATAATAATAGACCACAAGATTTCATATTTCAATATACATCCCATACATAGAGATAAAAATCATTCATATGGTAAACACCTGGTAACCGACATTAACAAGATGCATATAAGAATATCCCCTATCATTCCGGAAAATCCTTCGGACATGATAAAAACAACATCGAAGTACTAAAGCATTCAGTACTTTGGATGGGGTTCGTTAGGCCCAATAGATCTATCTTTAGGATTCGCGTCAATTAGTAGATCGGTTTACTAATTCTTAGGTTACCAAGCAAAAGGGGCATATTCGGCTTCGATCATTCACCCATATAATGTAGTTTCAATTACTTGTGTCTATTTCGTAAAACATTTATAAAACTGCATGTATTCTCATCCCAAAATATTAGATTTTAAAAGTGGGACTATAAAACACTTTCACAGATTTTTACTTCGTCGGGAAGTAAGACTTGGCCACTGGTCGATTCACGAACCTATAAAAAATATGTACATATATATCAAAGTATGTTCAAAATATATTTACAACATTTTTAATACGTTTTAATATTTTAAGTTTATTAAGTCAGCTGTCCTCGTTAGTAACCTACAACTAGTTGTCCACAATTAGATGTACAGAAATAAATCAATATAAATTATCTTGGATCATGTAATGACCCGCACTTTTTCGATCGTTCTATACTTATAAGATTAATATTTATATAAATTAAACCTTACCAACATGATAAGCAATCCAAATTGTTGAGATTTATGTTTCCGAAAAGAGTTTTACACAACGTTTGACCGTCTAGTTTGACCGATGATATCACGAACTATACAATATATGATAATTATACGTTTGTGTATATATATGTATATATACATATTTAACATGATTAATGAATGTTTTAATATCTCATTTTGTATTAATAACAATAAGTTATAAGTATATTTTGAAACTACTAAATTAAGTTTTCAAAACGATAACCATACGTAACGTTATTTGACATAAATACTTATAACCTATAATGTTTATACATATATCGTATATGTAATGTATTTAATTACTTTTAAGGACTTAAATACATAAAATCATATAAGTGTATTCACAAAAGATAGCTATATTTGAATCCTCATTCTATTTTTCACAAGATTTCTATACGTATACTTAGGGTATATGTACCCGTATAAATACGCAGTTTCTAGAAGTTTTACTATTGAAAAATACCAATTATTAGACCTCAATTATATGATCTTAGCAGCCTTTGATTAGTCAATACATGTGGGATCATGGATGAAGACTTTTAAGCTAAAAATAAAAAAAAATAAAGTCTATATATACATATACATATATACGCCTATATACACACACATACACTTTCATAACAAATTTCTTTCAAGTTAAATGATCTTCTAAACTCTCTTATCTTCAACCTTCAAGTGTTCTTCAAGATCCTCATAAGTTTTTAGCTTCAAAAACATCACTTAATCACCATAAGAAAACCCTTACAAAAACACTTCAAGAAATCCTTCCAAGAACACAAACTTACTTCTAATCTTTCATCCACTTACATCACCCTTTTGGTTCTAGCTTTTTACTTCTCTTTTACAGCAACCTTGTCCAAGGAACTTGAGGTAGAATCTATGTTCATAACCTTATTCGATTCATATATATATATATAGCTATCTTATTTTGTGGTATAAAACTTTAACAACAAGAACATAGTTTGAATGTTTTCAAACTTGTTTGCAAACTAAATAGATCCTTCTAACTTAACTTTTAAAATACTTCAAGACCTGTAATATAACTTAATTATATGTTAACTTAACAAGGTTTTTCAAAGAATACCTTAAAAACTGTTTTTACGACGTCGGAGTGTAACCGGGGACTGTTTTGGGTTGGATAATTAAAAACCATCTTAAACTTTGAATTGAAGGTTTATTTTCTGGAAAAATGATTTTTATTATAAATATGATAACACATAAAAATTTCATGATTTAATTCAAAGTATAAGTATTTTTAGAAAAATAATCATTTAAGGTTGTTTACATAAAGGAAAATGTTTAACTTCATAAGTTTCACTAAAGTTTCACCTATGCCGTGTGATTTTGAATACAAACTAAGGTATTTACAGTTCATAGTCTTAAAGAGGAACTCGATCCAAGGAAGTGACAAGTTGAATCAACGAAAACGGAGTTGTAACGAAGAAACTATGACCAAAACGAGATCGGATATCTAAGACTTGTTTAACTTCGGGATTAATTGGGAAAAATTAAATAAATCACATCTTTCTAAGATAACATGATATTTTATACATATGTACTCATAATTCAATTTTATATGGTTCAGGATCACCCGTAAAACAACACGAGAAGATTAATCATAAGATCCCATGATTGTACGCAACACGTCATTTGACAACACCGGTACTTTATGTACGCAACACGTCATTTGACAACACCGGTACCGTGGGTCAAGATTAATCTCGACCAATACATATACGATGGGGTTTTATTTATTTAGTTGGGGGTTTTATTTATTTCATTGCGGGTATATTAAACATCTAAATATGAACCATTAAAATTGAATTACTAACAACGAACTGCTAACTACGGACTAAGGAATTATTCAAAGTATTAAAAGTATAACAAGTATATATATGTGACGTTTGTTTAAAAAGAAAAGGTATTGATATATTATATATGGATAGGTTCGTGATATCAACCGGAAGACCAAGTCAAAAATATATATATCTTCAAGACGAACGTGAGTATATAGTCCCACTTTTAAACTCTAAATATTTCGGGATGAGAATACATGTATTTTATGTTTTACGATATGGACACAAGTAACCGAAAAATATATTCTACGTTGAGTTGTACCACTGGCATACTTCCCTGTAGCTTGGTAACTGTTATTTACAGCGGTATTGTAAACGCGAATCCTGTTGATAGATCTATCGGGCCTGACAACCCCAACCGGACTGGACGACCAGTATTCAACGGTTGCACAGTACTTCGTTTCGTGACTACACTTGGTACGGTGTAGTAAGATTTCATAATAAAGGGAATATGCGACGTGATTAAATGTTAAGTATGGTTACCAAGTGCTCAACCACTTAGAATATTTTTATTAAAATGTTTATATATGAAATCTTGTGGTCTATATATATATTGCTGCCGGCACTAAACCTATATCTCACCAACTTTATGTTGACGTTTTAAGCATGTTTATTCTCAGGTGATAACTAAAAGCTTCCGCTGCAACATGTTGAATTTAAGCAAGATCTTGAGTATGCATATTTGTGTCAAAAATAAAACTGCATATCCAAGGACTTGTGTTGTAAAATATGCTAGAAACCGTGTTGTTATCATTATATGTAAAGTTTGTAAGTCGAAGATTATCCCTAAACGATAATCATTTTTATGTTGTCCAAAGCTTGTAACAAAAATAAGAATCAAGGTTTGTAATGTATAATATATGCAGTTTTCCTTTTAAAAATGTCGCATATAGAGGTCAATACCTCGCAATGAAATCATACGTTATTTAACACGTTCTTATGGTTAAGGATGGGTTATGACATGTGGTATCAGAGCGGTGGTCTTAGCGAACCAGGTTTGCATTAGTGTGTCTAACCGATAAGTCGTTAGGATACATTAGTAAGTCTGGACTTTGACCGGGTCTGATTTAAAAACCATTGCTTATCATTGTTGGTTAAAATTTATATGTAAATATTATGTAGTACTAATGGGTTAGTTGTTGTATGATAGATGTCGGGCTCAAAACCTGTTATCACATTCAGCGACTCCAAACCAGAATCTTCAGATGGTGTTCCAGTCATTAACCTATCCGATGACGAAAATGATATCTTTGGGGAAGACTCACAAATTCTGGATGAACCAACTATAGAGAACCCGGAAAGTGAACCCGAGGAGGAAAGTGAACCCGAGGAGGAAAGTGAACCCGAGGAGGAAAGTGAACCCGAGGAGGAAAGTGAACCCGAGGAAGAAATACAGGAAATTACAAAAGACGAGTTCGAACTAGGAAAGAAACGAAAGGCTAATGAATTAGAAAATTCAAATCCTGAGTTTAATAAGGATGATGTGGCACCAACTCCACTAGACACTACCACCCCTATTCCCGCTATTCCTATTCGTTCTATCCCGGCATCCAGTTCTTCAGTCCCACAGCCAAAATATAGGCAGACAGCCAGGATAAGCGTTAAGCGATTCTTTGAACCTAAACGTCCTAGAAAATAGACCAAACGATGCGCTGCCGTATTAAACCATGGGATCATATAATGTTTTGTATAATATTATTAGTGTGGTTTGCTTAATGTTCGATGTAAGATAAGCATATGTAAAATAGTGAAGTGTGAAATGAAATAATTTTCCATGGTTAAGTATTATTTAGATGGTAGTAATTGATTTTGTACTAAGCTATTAAGTATGGACATTAACGGGTAGGTACTACCCTAGATATAATTATAAAACGCTAATAAGAAGAAAAGGCTTTTATAATAATACCTGGTTCATATTATTAATAAGCTATAATGTACTGTAAATATACACTACATCTATAATATTCCATGTGAATAATTATTTTCTTTTCATTCTTATAGAAGAATATGGCGCGATTGAACCGAATAACGGAACAAGAAATTCAGGAACTCATCAATCAAAGAGTGAACGACAGAATGTTATGGGTTGAGGCTACAAGAGGTGCTGCAGTTAACCCAAATCCTCGTGTGGGGTGCACTTACAAAACTTTTCAAGCTTGCAAGCCCTCATCATTCAGTGGAACAGAAGGACCGATCGGTTTAACCCGATGGATAGAAAAGATGGAGACTGTGTTTAAAATCAGTGGTTGTGTTGAAAAGGACATGACCAAGTATGCATCATGCACTTTACAAGATAGTGCACTCACGTGGTGGAAAAATTATGTGAAGGCTGTAGGAGGAGATGTAGCTTATGATACTCCATGGGAAGAATTCAAAACAATTTTAATCAACGAATATTGTCCAAGGAACGAGGTTAGGAAGTTGGAAGATGAATTACGAAGTCTGAAGGTTGTTGGTCCTGAAATCACCAACTACAATCAGCGATTCATGGAATTAGTTTTGCTATGTCCTGAATTGGTTCCAACCGAAGAACGGAAGATTGAAATGTACAAAGATGGTTTGCCCAAAAAGGTCAAGGCAAACGTTACAGCATCGAAACCTAAGACAATTCATGAAGCTATAACCATGGCAAACGAGCTAATGGATCAGGTCATCATGGATAAGAAAGTATCCAATACTGATGTGAAGGTATCAGGTAACAAAAGAAAGTGGAATGGAAATTATGATCGAGGTAACCAACAACAATCTTCTAAGAAACAAGAAATCACGCAAGGTGCGGGTAGTGGTTTAAGCTTTGGTTATAAAGGACAAAATCCTTTATGCAACCGATGCCACAAACATCACTCTGGTTACTGTAATGTGGTATGCAACAAATGTAATCGAAAGGGTCATCTTGCTGAAGATTGTAGGGCTCTCGTTATAAATACAAATGGTACCAAGACTCCTGCCACCAATGCAAATAGAACTGCTTTGGCTACCATTACTTGTTATGGGTGTGGAAAACAAGGTCACTATAAGAGCCAATGCCCGAATCCAGAGAAAAATATCGGACCTGCACGAGGGAGAGCATTTGTTATTAATGCTAGAGAGGCGTGTGAAGACCCGGAGCTTGTTACGGGTACGTTTACCATTAATAACTTATCCGCATCTATTATATTTGATACTGGTGCTGATAGAAGTTACGTGTGTAGAGACTTTCACGCTAAATTGAATTGTTCATCATTACCTCTAGATGCTAAGTACATGATTGAGTTAGCTAATGGTAAACTAATTAAAGCCGATAAAATTTGCCGTGATTGTAAAATAAATTTAGCCGGAGAAACATTTAAGATTGATTTGATACCCGTAGAATTAGGAAGTTTTGATGTAATAGTCGGCATGGACTGGATGTCCAAAATAGGAGCCGAAGTTGTGTGCGCCAAGAAGGCAATTCGCATTCCTCGTAAGAATAAAACGCCAGTAATGATTTATGGAGAGAAGGGTAACTCAAAGCTAAAACTCATTAATTATTTGAAAGCTCAAAAGTGCTTGAAGAAAGGGTGCTATGCTATCTTAGCACATGTTAATAAAGTCGAAAAGAAAGAAAAAGAGAAGTGCATCAATGACGTGCCTGTGGCAAGAGATTTTCCTGAAGTATTTCCGGAAGAGTTGCCGGGATTACCTCCATTTAGATCTGTAGAATTTCAAATAGATCTTGTACCAGGAGCTGCACCGGTTGCCCGTGCTCCATATAGACTTGCACCGTCCGAGTTAAAAGAACTTCAGAGTTAGTTAAAAGAATTACTGGATCGTAGATTCATACGACCAAGTACTTCACCGTGGGGAGCTCCAATTTTATTCGTCAAGAAGAAAGACGGATCTTTCCGAATGTGTATAGATTATCGTGAATTAAATAAGTTAACTATCAAGAATCGGTATCCACTACCGAGAATTGACGACTTATTTGATCAACTCCAAGGATCATGTGTGTACTCGAAAATTGACCTAAGATCGGGCTATCATCAATTACGTGTCAAAGAAGAAGATATACCGAAAACTGCTTTTCGGACACGCTACGGTCATTACGAATTTTTGGTTATGCCGTTTGGATTGACGAATGCGCCAGCTGTATTCATGGACCTCATGAATCGAGTTTGTAGTCCATATTTAGATAAGTTTGTTATCGTTTTCATTGATGATATTCTTATCTATTCCAAGAGTGAGCAAGAGCATGAGCAGCATGTAAGGTTGATATTAGAGTTGTTAAGAAAAGAACAGCTATATGCTAAATTTTCTAAATGTGCTTTCTGGTTGAAAGAAGTGCAATTTCTTGGCCACGTTGTTAGCAGCAAAGGAATTCAGGTTGATCCAGCAAAAATTGAAGCCATTGAAAAATGGGAGACTCCTAAGACACCAACGCAGATACGCCAATTTTTGGGTTTAGCCGGTTATTATAGAAGATTTATTCAAGATTTTTCCCGAATAGCTAAGCCGTTGACAGCATTAACGCAAAAAGGGAAGAAATACGAATGGACCTCGGAGCAGGAGAACGCATTTCAATTACTGAAGAAGAAGTTAACTACGGCGCCTATTTTATCGTTACCTGAAGGGAACGATGATTTTGAAATATATTGTGACGCTTCGCGACAAGGTTTTGGTTGTGTTCTTATGCAACGAAAGAAAGTTATTGCATACGCATCTCGACAATTGAAGATTCACGAGCGGAATTATACGACGCATGATCTAGAACTGGGAGCAGTCGTGTTTGCGTTAAAGATATGGAGACACTACTTATATGGGGTTAGATGCACTGTGTTTACTGATCATAAAAGTCTTCAACATATTTTCGATCAGAAACAGCTGAACATGAGGCAACGTAGGTGGGTCGAGCTGATAAATGACTATGATTGTGAAATTCGTTATCATCCCGGGAAAGCGAACGTGGTGGCCGACGCTCTAAGCAGAAAGGAACGAGAACCAATTCGAGTACGAGCGATGAACATAAAAATTCGCATGAATCTCAACTCACAAATCAAAGAAGTTCAACGAGAAGCACTTACTAAAGAAAATATAGGAAATGAAATAATGAAGAAGTATGAGAAGCAACTCGTTATACGGGAAGATGGAATTCGATATTTTGCAAATCGTATTTGGGTACCGAAGTTGGGTGGATTAAGGAAGTTGATATTGAATGAGGCACATAAGACAAGATACTCGATACATCCTGGAGTTGGAAAGATGTACCAAGATCTTAAGACACATTATTGGTGGCCTAATTTAAAGACAGACGTTGCAACATATGTTGGGGAATGTTTAACTTGTTCCAAAGTCAAAGCTGAACACCAGAAGCCGTCAGGGTTACTTCAACAACCAGAAATCCCAGAATGGAAATGGGATGGTATTACCATGGATTTCATCACGAAGTTACCAAAGACTGCCTGGGGATACGACACCATTTGGGTGATTGTTGATCGTCTCACCAAGTCTGCACATTTCTTGCCTATAAAGGAAACGGATAGAATGGAGAAACTATTACGATTGTATATAAAGGAAGTTGTTTCAAGGCATGGAATACCTATTTCCATTATATCCGATCGTGATAGTAGATTTACATCAAAGTTCTGGCAATCACTACAGGAGGCCCTAGGAACTCGTTTGGATATGAGTACCGCGTATCATCCGCAAATCGACAGGCAGAGTGAAAGAACGATTCAGACTCTTGAAGACATGCTCAGGGCATGTGTGATCGATTTTGGAAACGGATGGGATAAATATTTACCATTAGCAGAATTCTCGTATAATAATAGTTATCATGCGAGCATTAAAGCTGCGCCATTCGAAGCATTGTACGGAAGGAAGTGTAGATCTCCTATTTGTTGGAATGAAGTAGGAGATCGACAATTAACTGGTCCCGAGATCATACACGAAACGACTGAGAAGATAGTACAAATCAAGGAGAGATTGAAAACAGCCCGTAGTCGCCAAAAGAGCTACGCCGATGTTCGAAGGAAACCATTAGAGTTTCAGATCGGTGACATGGTTATGTTAAAGGTGTCACCGTGGAAAGGTGTAATACGCTTCGGAAAAAGGGGTAAACTGAACCCAAGATATGTAGGTCCGTTCAAGATTATCGAACGCATTGGACCGGTAGCTTATCGACTCGAGTTACCACAACAACTCGCCGGAGTACATAATACATTTCACGTCTCAAACCTTAAGAAGTGTCTTGCAAAGGAAGACCTCACCATTCCTCTTGAAGAAATCCATGTCAACGAGAAACTACAATTCATCGAAGAACCAATCGAAATCATGGATCGTGAAGTTAAACGGCTCAAGTAGAGCAACATACCGATCGTTAAGGTTTGTTGGAATGCTCGAAGGGGTCCCGAGTTTACTTGGGAACGAGAGGATCAAATGAAACAAAAATATCCACACTTGTTTTCCGATGACGCAAAATAGGTACAATTTTAAAATTTCGGGACGAAATTTATTTAACGGGTAGGTACTGTAATGACCCGCACTTTTTCGATCGTTCTATAGTTATAAGATTAATATTTATATAAATTAAACCTTACCAACATGATAAGCAATCCAAATTGTTGAGATTTATGTTTCCGAAAAGAGTTTTACACAACGTTTGACCGTCTAGTTTGACCGATGATATCACGAACTATACAATATATGATAATTATACGTTTGTGTATATATATGTATATATACATATTTAACATGATTAATGAATGTTTTAATATCTCATTTTGTATTAATAACAATAAGTTATAAGTATATTTTGAAACTACTAAATTAAGTTTTCAAAACGATAACCATACGTAACGTTATTTGACATAAATACTTATAACCTATAATGTTTATACATATATCGTATATGTAATGTATTTAATTACTTTTAAGGACTTAAATACATAAAATCATATAAGTGTATTCACAAAAGATAGCTATATTTGAATCCTCATTCTATTTTTCACAAGATTTCTATACGTATACTTAGGGTATATGTACCCGTATAAATACGCAGTTTCTAGAAGTTTTACTATTGAAAAATACCAATTATTAGACCTCAATTATATGATCTTAGCAGCCTTTGATTAGTCAATACATGTGGGATCATGGATGAAGACTTTTAAGCTAAAAATCAAAAAAAATAAAGTCTATATATACATATACATATATACGCCTATATACACACACATACACTTTCATAACAAATTTCTTTCAAGTTAAATGATCTTCTAAACTCTCTTATCTTCAACCTTCAAGTGTTCTTCAAGATCCTCATAAGTTTTTAGCTTCAAAAACATCACTTAATCACCATAAGAAAACCCTTACAAAAACACTTCAAGAAATCCTTCCAAGAACACAAACTTACTTCTAATCTTTCATCCACTTCCATCACCCTTTTGGTTCTAGCTTTTTACTTCTCTTTTACAGAAACCTTGTCCAAGGAACTTGAGGTAGAATCTATGTTCATAACCTTATTCGATTCATATATATATAGCTATCTTATTTTGTGGTATAAAACTTTAACAACAAGAACATAGTTTGAATGTTTTCAAACTTGTTTGCAAACTAAATAGATCCTTCTAACTTAACTTTTAAAATACTTCAAGACCTGTAATATAACTTAATTATATGTTAACTTAACAAGGTTTAACTTGGTTTTTCAAAGAATACCTTAAAAACTGTTTTTACGACGTCGGAGTGTAACCGGGGACTGTTTTGGGTTGGATAATTAAAAACCATCTTAAACTTTGAATTGAAGGTTTATTTTCTGGAAAAATGATTTTTATTATAAATATGATAACACATAAAAATTTCATGATTTAATTCAAAGTATAAGTATTTTTAGAAAAATAATCATTTAAGGTTGTTTACATAAAGGAAAATGTTTAACTTCATAAGTTTCACTAAAGTTTCACCTATGCCGTGTGATTTTGAATACAAACTAAGGTATTTACAGTTCATAGTCTTAAAGAGGAACTCGATCCAAGGAAGTGACAAGTTGAATCAACGAAAACGGAGTTGTAACGAAGAAACTATGACCAAAACGAGATCGGATATCTAAGACTTGTTTAACTTCGGGATTAATTGAGAAAAATTAAATAAATCACATCTTTCTAAGATAACATGATATTTTATACATATGTACTCATAATTCAATTTTATATGGTTCAGGATCACCCGTAAAACAACACGAGAAGATTAATCATAAGATCCCATGATTGTACGCAACACGTCATTTGACAACACCGGTACTTTATGTACGCAACACGTCATTTGACAACACCGGTACCGTGGGTCAAGATTAATCTCGACCAATACATATACGATGGGGTTTTATTTATTTAGTTGGGGGTTTTATTTATTTCATTGCGGGTATATTAAACATCTAAATATGAACCATTAAAATTGAATTACTAACAACGAACTGCTAACTACGGACTAAGGAATTATTCAAAGTATTAAAAGTATAACAAGTATATATATGTGACGTTTGTTTAAAAAGAAAAGGTATTGATATATTATATATGGATAGGTTCGTGATATCAACCGGAAGACCAAGTCAAAAATATATATATCTTCAAGACGAACGTGAGTATATAGTCCCACTTTTAAACTCTAAATATTTCGGGATGAGAATACATGTATTTTATGTTTTACGATATGGACACAAGTAACCGAAAAATATATTCTACGTTGAGTTGTACCACTGGCATACTTCCCTGTAGCTTGGTAACTGTTATTTACAGCGGTATTGTAAACGCGAATCCTGTTGATAGATCTATCGGGCCTGACAACCCCAACCGGACTGGACGACCAGTATTCAACGGTTGCACAGTACTTCGTTTCGTGACTACACTTGGTATGGTGTAGTAAGATTTCATAATAAAGGGAATATGCGACGTGATTAAATGTTAAGTATGGTTACCAAGTGCTCAACCACTTAGAATATTTTTATTAAAATGTTTATATATGAAATCTTGTGGTCTATATATATATTGCTGCCGGCACTAAACCTATATCTCACCAACTTTATGTTGACGTTTTAAGCATGTTTATTCTCAGGTGATAACTAAAAGCTTCCGCTGCAACATGTTGAATTTAAGCAAGATCTTGAGTATGCATATTTGTGTCAAAAATAAAACTGCATATCCAAGGACTTGTGTTGTAAAATATGCTAGAAACCGTGTTGTTATCATTATATGTAAAGTTTGTAAGTCGAAGATTATCGCTAAACGATAATCATTTTTATGTTGTCCAAAGCTTGTAATAAAAATAAGAATCAAGGTTTGTAATGTATAATATATGCAATTTTCCTTTTAAAAATGTCGCATATAGAGGTCAATACCTCGCAATGAAATCATACGTTATTTAACACGTTCTTATGGTTAAGGACGGGTTATGACAGATCAATCCACGACCCAGTGTATACAAGCCTCAGGCTAGATCACAACTCAAACTATATATATTATTTTGGAATCAACCTCAACCCTGTATAGCTAACTCCAACATTACAGCATATAGAGTGTCTATGGTTGTTTCAAAATATATTTTATAGATGGGTCGATATGATATGTCAAAACATTGTATACGTGTCTATGGTATTCCAAGATTACATAATATATATTAGAATACATTAATAATACAATATAAGTTTATTAAGTTATGATTTGTATAAAATTGTTACAATATTTCCCGTAGCTACAACATTAAAAAAAAAAAATCCAATCTTGTTTTACCCATAACTTCTTCGTTTTAAATCCGTTTTGAGTGAATCAAATTGCTATGGTTTCATATTGAACTCTATTTTATGAATCTAAACAGAAAAAGTATATGTTTATAGTCAGAAATAAAAGTTACAAGTCATTTTTGTAAGAGGTAGTCATTTCAGTCGAAAGAACGACGTCTTGATGACCATTTTGAAAAACATACTTCCACTTTGAGTTTAACCATGATTTTTGGATATAGTTTCATGTTCATAAGAAAAATCATTTTCCCAGAAGTGCAACTTTTAAATCAAAGTTTATCATAGTTTTTAATTATCAAACCCAAAACAGCCCGAGGTGTTACTACGACGACGTATGTCCGGTTTTACGGTGTTTTTCGTGTTTCCAGGTTTTAAATCATTAAGTTACCATATCATATAGATATAGAACATGTGTTTAGTTGATTTTTAAACTCAATTTAGAAGGATTAACTTTATCTGCGAACAAGTTTAGAATTAACTAAACTATGTTCTAGTGATTACAAGTTTAAATCTTCGAATAAGATAGTTTTATATGTATGAATCGAATGATGTTATGAATATCATTACTACCTCAAATTTAGTAGGTAAACCTACTGGAAGTGACAAGAAATGATCTAGCTTTAAAGGATCTTGGATGGCTTGAAAGTTCTTGAAGTAGGATCATGACACAAAAACAAGTTCAAGTAAGATTTTTACTCGAATTAAGATAGTTTATAGTTATAGAAATCGAATCAAAGTTTGAATATGATTATTACCTTGAATAATAAAGATAACCTACTGTAAATAACAAAGGTTTCTTGATCTTAGATGATTACTTGGAATGGATTAGAAAGCTTGGATGTAAACTAGTAAACTTGAAAGGATTTTCAAAGTGTTCTTGAAGTGTTCTTCCTAAGATGATTATAGCTTGATTCTTGAAGTAATTTTTGATGAAGATGATGATTAGCTACTAGAAAAATTCGTTCATAAGTGTGTGTGTGTGTGTGTGTTGAGAGAGAATTAGAAAGAGAATTGGAAGTGAAATGGAGTGAATGATGAGTGATAAGTGGTGAGTGGTGAGTGGGGTTAAAAGGAGTTCTAGTTAGTTGACTAGTTCATGGTAAAAGTTAAAATTGATTAGTCATACATGACATAATCAAGAGTGGAATCCCATGCTAGTTCCTATTGGTATATACCCACAGTAAGTACGTCTAGAAGCTGTGTATAATACGGGTATGTATATGACTAGAATTCTTGATGAAAAAAAAGAATGGGAATGTAACTGTACCCATTTTCGTTAAGTATGAGTTTTTTGATATATGTCTTGAAGTCTTCAAAAAGTATATTAATACATCTAAATACACTACATGTATATACATTTTAACTGAGTCGTTAAGTCATCGTTAGTCGTTACATGTAAGTGTTGTTTTGAAATCTTTAAGTTAATGATCTCATTTAATGTTGTTAACCCATTGTTTATTATATCTTATGAGATGTTAAATTATTATATTATCATGATATTATGATATATTATTATATCTTAATATGATATATATACATTTAAATGTCGTTACAACGATAATCGTTACATATATGTCTCGTTTCGCATCCTTAAGTTAGTAGTCTTGTTTTTACATATGTTGTTCATTGTTAACATATATAATTATCATATATCATAATATCATGTTAACTATATGTATATCTATATATATCTATATATATATATCGTCATGTCATTTTTACAAGTTTTAACTATATGTTAACTATATGTATATCTATATATATATCGTCATGTCGTTTTTACAAGTTTTAACGTTCGTGAATCGCCGGTCAACTTGGGTGGTCAATTGTCTACATGAAACTCATTTCAAATAATCAAGTCTTAACAAGTTTGATTGCTTAACACATTGGAAACACTTAATCATGTAAAAATCAATTTCATTCAATATATATAAACATGGAAAAGTTCGGGTCACTACAGTACCTACCCGTTAAATAAATTTCGTCCCGAAATTTTAAGCAGTTGGAGGTGTTGTCGTATCTTCTGGAAATAAGTGCGGGTATTTCTTCTTCATCTGATCTTTTCGTTCCCAGGTGAAATCGGGTCCTCTATGAGCATTCCATCGAACCTTAACAATTGGTATTTTGTTTTGCTTAAGTCTTTTAATCTCACGATCCATTATTTCGACGGGTTCTTCGATGAATTGAAGTTTTTCGTTAATTTGGATTTCGTCTAACGGAATAGTGAGATCTTCTTTAGCATAACATTTCTTCAAATTCGAGACGTGGAAAGTGTTATGTACAGCCGCAAGTTGTTGAGGTAACTCAAGTCGGTAAGCTACTGGTCCGACACGCTCAATAATCTTGAATGGTCCAATATAACTTGGATTTAATTTTCCTCGTTTACCAAATCGAACAACGCCTTTCCAAGGTGCAACCTTAAGCATGAGCCCCTCTCTAATTTCAAATTCTATATCTTTTCTTTTAATGTCGGCGTAGCTCTTTTGTCGACTTTGGGCGGTTTTCAACCGTTGTTGAATTTGGATGATCTTCTCGGTAGTTTCTTGTATCATCTCCGGACCCGTAATCTGTCTATCCCCCACTTCACTCCAACAAATGGGAGACCTGCACTTTCTACCATAAAGTGCTTCAAACGGCGCCATCTCAATGCTTGAATGGTAGCTGTTGTTGTAGGAAAATTCTGCTAACGGTAGATGTCGATCCCAACTGTTTCCAAAATCAATAACACATGCTCGTAGCATGTCTTCAAGCTTTTGTATCATCCTTTCGCTCTGCCCATCAGTTTGTGGATGATAGGCAGTACTCATGTCTAGACGCGTTCCTAATGCTTGCTGTAATGTCTGCCAGAATCGTGAAATAAATCTTTCATCCCTATCAGAGATAATAGAGATTGGTATTCCATGTCTGGAGATGACTTTCTTCAAATACAGTCGTGCTAACTTCTCCATCTTGTCATCTTCTTTTATTGGCAGGAAGTGTGCTGATTTGGTGAGACGATCAACTATTACCCAAATAGTATCAAAACCACTTGCAGTCCTTGGCAATTTAGTGATGAAATCCATGGTAATGTTTTCCCATTTCCATTCCGGGATTTCGGGTTATTGAAGTAGACCTGATAGTTTCTGATGCTCCGCTTTGACCTTAGAACACGTCAAACATTCCCCTACGTATTTAGCAACATCGGCTTTCATACCTGGCCACCAAAAATGTTTCTTGAGATCCTTGTACATCTTCCCCGTTCCAGGATGTATTGAGTATCTGGTTTTATGAGTTTCTCTAAGTACCATTTCTCTCATATCTCCAAATTTTGGTACCCAAATTCTTTCAGCCCTATACCGGGTTTCGTCTTTCCGAATATTAAGATGCTTCTCCGATCCTTTGGGTATTTCATCCTTTAAATTTTCCTCTTTTAAAACTCCTTGTTGCGCCTCCTTTATTTGAGTAGTAAGGTTAGTGTGAATCATTATATTCATGGCTTTTACTCGAATGGGTTCTCTGTCCTTTCTGCTCAAGGCATCGGCTACCACATTTGCCTTCCCCGGGTGGTAACGAATCTCAAAGTCGTAATCATTCAACAATTCAATCCATCTGCGCTGCCTCATGTTCAGTTGTTTCTGATTAAATATGTGTTGAAGACTTTTGTGGTCGGTATATATAATACTTTTGACCCCATATAAGTAGTGCCTCCAAGTCTTTAATGCAAAAACAACCGCACCTAATTCCAAATCATGCGTTGTATAATTCTGCTCTAGAATCTTCAATTGTCTAGACGCATAAGCAATTACTTTCATTCGTTGCATTAATACACAACCGAGACCTTGGTTTGAGGCGTCACAATATATCACAAAATCATCATTCCCTTCAGGTAATGACAATATAGGTGCCGTAGATAACTTTTTCTTTAACAATTGAAACGCTTTCTCTTGTTCATCTTTTCATTCAAATTTCTTCCCTTTATGCGTTAATGCAGTTAAGAGTTTTGCTATTCTGGAAAAATCTTGGATGAACCTTCTGTAGTAATCAGCTAGTCCTAAAAACTGGCGTATGTGTTTCGATGTTTTCGGGGTTTCCCACTTTTCAACGGTTTCAATCTTTGCTGGATCCACCTGAATACCTTCTTTGTTCACTATGTGACCGAGGAATTGAACTTCTTCCAACCAAAATGCACACTTTGAAAACTTAGCGTACAGTTTTTCTTTTCTCAGCAACTCTAGCACTTTTCTCAAATGTTCTTCGTGCTCTTGATCATTCTTCGAGTAAATAAGTATGTCATCGATGAAAACAATGACAAACTTGTCAAGATATGGCCCACACACTCAGTTCATGAGGTCCATGAACACAGCTGGTGCGTTAGTCAATCCAAACGGCATAACCATAAACTCGTAATGACCGTAACGCGTCCTAAAAGCAGTCTTTGGAATATCATCCTCCTTCACCCGCATTTGATGATATCCAGAATGTAAATCGATCTTCGAATAAACCGACGAGCCTTGTAGTTGATCAAATAAGTCGTCGATTCTCGGTAGTGGGTAGCGGTTCTTGATGATAAGTTTGTTCAACTCTCGGTAGTCGATACATAATCTAAATGTACCATCCTTCTTCTTGACAAACAAAACAGGAGCTCCCCACGGTGATGTGCTTGGTCGAATGAAACCACGCTCTAAAAGTTTCTGTAACTGACTTTGTAATTCTTTAATTTCACTGGGTGCGAGTCTGTATGGAGCACGAGCTATTGGTGCAGCTCCTGGTACAAGGTCTATTTGAAATTCAACGGATCGATGTGGGGGTAATCCCGGTAATTCTTTAGAAAATACATCGGGAAATTCTTTTGCGACGGGAACATCACTGATGTTCTTTTCTTCAGGTTTAACTTCCTCGATGTGTTCTAGAATGATGTAACAACCTTTTCTTATTAGTTTTTGCGCCTTCAAACTACTAATAAGATTTAATTTCGCTTTGTTCTTTTCTCCGTACACCATTAAAGGTTTTCCTTTTTCACGCATAATGCGAATCGCATTTTTGTAACAAACGATCTCTGCTCTCACCTTTTTCAACTAGTCCATGCCAATTATTACATCAAAACTCCATAACTCGACTGGTATTAAATCAATTTTAAACGTTTCATCCCCCAGTTTAATTTCTCTCTCCCGACATATATTATCTGCTGAAATTAATTTACCGTTTGCTAATTCGAGTAAAAATTTACTATCCAAAGGCGTCAATGAACAACTTAATTTAGCACAAAATTCTCTACTCATATAGCTTTTATCTGCACCCGAATCAAATAAAACATAAGCAGATTTATCGTCAATAAGAAACGTACCCGTAACAAGCTCCGGGTCTTCCTGTGCTTTTGCCGCATTAATATTGAAAACTCTTTCATGGCCCTGCCCATTAGTATTCCCCTGATTCGGGCAATTTCTAATAATGTGGCCCAGTTTTCCACATTTATAACAAACAGCATTGGTATTACTTGCTCCGACACTATTCGTTTCGGCATTACTTGTTCCGACATTATTTGTTCCTTTAGTTCTGTTAAACTTTAGTCCGTAGACCTCACACTTTATCGCGCTATGACCATTTCTTTTACACCTGTTGCAAAATGTCGTGCAAAACCCCTGATGATTTTCTTCACACCTATGACATGGCTGTTTTTGGTTTATGTTGCCGTTGTTGTTATTGAGGTTGTTGTTGGGATTGTTATTGTTGTTAAAACGGTTGTTGTTGTTGTTGTTGTTGTTGGGATGTCTGTTGTAGTTATTGTTAGGATTGCGGTTATTGTTGCGATTGTTGTTGCGGTTGTTGGGATAGTTGTTGCGATTGTGGTTGTAATTGTTGTTGTTGTTGTTGTTGTACTGGTGACTCTTGTCACCGTTTTCCTCCCACTTCCTCTTGAGTTGTTTCGTATTGGCTTCTTCGGTCGCCTGCTCTTTAATTCTTCCCTCAATCTGATTTATGAGTTTATGAGCCATTCGACTTGCCTTATGTATAGAAGCGGGCTCGTGTGAACTCACATCTTCTTGAATCCTTACTGGTAACCCTTTTACAAACGCGTCGATCTTCTCTTCTTCATCTTCGAACGCTCCCGGAAACAATAGGCACAACTCTGTGAATCGTCGTTCATATGTGGTAACGTCGAACCCTTGTGTTCGTAACTCTCTAAGTTCTGCCTTGAGTTTATTGACTTCGTTTCTAGGATGGTACTGCTCGTTCATCAATTGCTTGAATGCCGACTACGGTAGTGCGTAAGCATCATTTTGTCCTACCTGTTCAAGATAGGTGTTCCACCACGTTAATGCAGTACCTGTGAAGGTATGCGTAGCGTACTTAACTTTGTCCTCTTCAGTACACTTACTTATGGAAAACACCGATTCGACTTTCTCGGTCCACTGTTTCAATCCAATTGGTCCTTCTGTTCCATCAAATTCCAAAGGTTTGCAGGCAGTGAATTCTTTGTAGGAGCATCCTACACGATTTCTTGCGCCGTTAGCTGCATTGCTAGATTCAGAGTTATTGTTGGTATGTAGCGCAGCCTGTACTGCGGCTATGTTTGCAGCAAGAAAGGTACGAAATTCCTCTTCGCTCATATTCATGGTGTGTCGAGTAGTCGGTGCCATTTCCTTCAAAATAGTCAACTGAATCGAGTTAATCATACAGAATATTAAGAGTAGTCAATAGTATTTCGTAGCATAATATGAACTCATTTATAAAAGCTTTTTCTTCATATTAGCGTTTTATAAGTTTAAATTCGGGTACTACCTACCCGTTAAGTTCATACTTAATAGCTAATATACAATTCAACTACTACAATTCCATATGAAAAATGGATTATAATAATATATCACATACAAATATTCTTCAAACTTACAACTTCGCTATATTACATATAACATGAAATATAGTACACTATGATACAGGACAGTTTTGAAGATAAATCTAGTTAATACGCAAGTTGTTCAGCAAAGGAAATAAAGACACGTAATTCATAAGTCTAGAAACAAGTCATGCATTCTGGTTTTACTAAGACGACTTCCCATCCTTGGTCTTGTGGAAAATAACTGTTATGACCATTGGCTAGGCAGCATGTTGTAATGTCGTCAAAAGGACGAGGGTTTCGTAATGTCCAACAGCCCCGCAATAATCTAAAAACCTTGTTTCTCACCTCAACTACTGAATCCGTCACTTGTGAAAAGGTTTTATTTAAAAGTTGTAATCCGATATTCTTTTTCTCACTTTGGTAAGAAGCGAACATCACTAACCCGTAAGTATAACATGCTTCTTTATGTTGCATGTTAGAAGCTCTTTCTAACTCGCGAAATCCTATGTTGGGATATGTTGAGTCAAAATAGGTTCTTAACCCGTAGCGTAAAATTGCATTTGGGTTCCCCGCATTTAATGCTTTAAAGAAAACACTGCGTAACTTATGGTCTTCCCAATGTGATATACCCCACCTATCAAAGGAAAGCCTTTTATAAACTAAGGCATTTCTGGAAAGTCTTTCAAATGTTTGACAAGTTAATTTCGCCATAACTAAATGTGCTGATGAATTCTGACCGACTCTAGACAAGATTTCCTCAATCATATCCTCTGGTAGGTCTTCTATAATATTCGGTTGTCTACCCTTAACGTCCATTTTGTTTTTATACTGTAAAATAGACAAGGATTAGATTCGTAAAAGATAATTAACAAACAATACAAGCAATTTTTACATAGAACATAAAAGTACAAGCATACTACAATACATATAATACACAACATGATTACAATCCTCTAATCTGAATCACTGGTTTCTTCTTCTTCGGACTTGGTTCGTTTTCCTAATTTTCTAGGAATATATGGTGTTCCTCTAATACGAGCCGTCGTTTTCCATAATGGTTTAGAAAAACCTGGTGATTTAGAGGTTCCCGGGTCATTGTTACATTTTAGGAAATACGGATGTTGTCAATACAAATACAGTTCATCGGGGTTGGAATCGGGTTTCTCTATTTTTATACCTTTTCCCTTATTATTTTTTTTCGCTTTATTAAATTGGGTCGAGGTAATTTCTATAACATCATCGAAATTCTCATTGGGATCCGATTCATCGAAAAATTGGTAATCTTCCCATTATTTTGCTTCCTCGGCGGAAACACCATTGACCATTATTAACTTTGGTCCGTTGGTTGAGGATTTTCTTTTATGTAATCGATTTACTATAGGTATCAATATTTCTTCCTCCGGAACCTCTTCTTCTGGTTCCTCCTCTTTCGATTCCTCCTCTTCTGGTTCCTCCTCTTCCGGTTCCTCCTCTTCCGGTTCCTCTTCGGGAATTTGTGAATCTTCCCAAAATATATTCGACTCTTCATTATTATTAGGTGAATCAATGGGATTTGTACTAGAGGTATACATCTATCACACAATATCAAACACGTTAAGAGATTAATATATCACATAATATTTACATGTTAATAATATATAGTTTCCAACAAAAAAATGTTAAGCAATCGTTTTTGAAGAAAAACACGGTCGAAGTCCAGACTCACTAATGCATCCTAACAAACTCGGTAAGACACACTAATGCAATTTTCTGGTTCTCTAAGACCAACGCTCTGATATCAACTGAAATGTCCCGTTCATATTGATTATAAACGTTCCATATTAATTGATTTGGTCGCGAGGTTTTGACCTCTATATGAGACGTTTTTCAAAGACTGCATTCATTTTTAAAACAACCATAACCTTTATTTTATCTATAAAGGTTTAAAAAGCATTAAGTAGATTTGTAGCGACCCGACCAAATCGTCATTGACGGCGTCGTCTACTTAGGTCCCGTTACGTGGTCATAAGTCTTTAAAACAGCGTTTGACCAAAAGATATGTCGCCTTCATTTCAAAATAAAGATTGTTTCAAAGTTTACAAGAATTGTTCAACCGATAGTTAAGTTACAACGTTATAATACGAATGAAATCTAGGCGACACGGTTTAAAGTAAAGTCAAAAGACGCTCCATGAAATGCACGTATACTCGACATCCAATGCAAGTATCAAATAATGAGCGGAAGCATGTATCATGTATCGTTCAAGGACCTGAGAAAAACATAGAAATCTGTCAACGAAAACGTTGGTGAAATCATAGGTTTAAGTAAGTAAGTACAAGTGAACCACAAGATTTGCATCAATGAAATAATAGTAATACATTCCAAAAGTTTGTTTCACGAGCACCCAATTATCAATGCTTAACATTTCCTTCCATTGAACCCCATCACTTAGTGCTAGAACATACACTGTTTCTCGAAAATATATTTCATTCGTAAACGGTAGCGAACCGTTTGAATGAGGGTTTGTCAAACCCATATGGATCCATACAACATAAGTTCTCGCTTACACCCGGCAAGTATAACTAATGATAATCGAATTGAGGATTTTGTTCTAAACTCGTATGTAGAATGTTTGTTTTCCTGTACTTGTGTTCACTTAGTAAAGAAATGTTTATGTTTTCTCATCCCAAATGTAAGTTCAAAAAGAGTAAAAGTGGGACTATGATCTCACCTTGTATGCACGAACCAAAAAGTACTTCGACAAGTAAACGTGCAGTAACAATGCTAGTCTTGACCTAAACAAATAGGTTGTATCAATAACGAAAGTCACGAGGGGTCAAAGTTGTTCAATTAGTCCTATGGCTCGATACGACTCGATTACGAAGCATGTGAAGCAAATAGTCAAGTTTCATGCAAGGTACACGTATAGAAACAAGTTAGAAAAATTACATAAGTAATTGGTCAAGTTTGATTAAAAGTCAAACTTGGTCGGGTCAAAGTCAACGAAAAAGTCAACACGTTCGGGTCGGGCCTCGAACGAATTTTCTGAAGTTTTTAATCATATATAAGCATGTTGGAACAAGTCTCATGTGAAACGGAGGTCTAGAACGTCCCAAACATTTTTCGTTAAATGACAACCAAAACAGCCCACTTTAGGCTTATGGGACGGCGTCCCAAAAGGCCTAGACGGCGTCCCACTTTGAAGGGCAAGACGGCGTCTTGGACCCCTAGACGGCGTCTAGGTTTGAAAGTCAGGACGTCGTCCTGGGTATTGGGACGGCGTCTTGGCTTGTTTCCAGACCCTGGTTGCCGAAACTCCTAAGTGCACGAGTCCAAACATAAACCAACACAAATTACAACCCGCAAACATTCAAGACATGTATTTTATATCACCGGAAAGGTATTTTGACGAGGAACACAACTATGCACTTATCATCAATCAAACTTTCGCATACAACAACCAAAAACCACATTTAGTGACCCTCATTCAATGCATATAAGTCATAAATGCTATTTAATGATTCGGTAACCAAAAGACATGAACAATATGCCGTTTCGAAGGTAATTAAGCATACAACACAACCTAACACTTATAATTAACACTTCATGTCATTTAATGCTTCAAAATCCATTCCTAGTTCATGAAACCCTAACCAAAAGTTACCAAATTTCATAATCAAGTTTAAGAGGTTTCTTTGATCAATCTTTACATCATAATGAAGCTAGTAACACTAGGAACAAGATTAAAACATGAAGTCTTAGCATCTAACAACACATGAACACTTAAAACTCAAGATTAAGCATGTTAACTTTCCATATGAACTAGTTACTCCAAAATATCAAAAACGAGCATACAAAACACATAAACAAACTAGACTTGAGCCATAGATACTAATTAACAAACTTATAACTTAAAAATCTCAAGAACACAAAGATTAGTGATTTAGAAAGTTACCCAAAATTGATGAAACCGGTATGAAATCGAAGAGGAGATCACGAGGAGTTCAAATATGTATTTTGTTTGGCAAGAAGATCACTAGCTCGGTTTTGGATGATGAATCTTTGTTCTTGAAGTTGAGAGGAAAAGTTGAAGTATTAAGAAATTGGAAGAGATGAATGAATGGATAGAATGAGAGTTTGACTCTTTGACCTAGTCACAAGTTTCAACATTTGGCAAGATTGGTCCCTCAACTTAAATCGGGTGCGGGAATTACCTAACAAGATAATTCAAACGCATATTAACGAGATGTGTTATAAACATCTAACGGAACTTAAATAGTTAAACGGAAAAGTTGACGGAAAAAGGCGGGATGTTACATTACCTACACCTTAAAAGAAATTTCGTCCCGAAATTTAAGCAGGCGTTGTAGTCGTTGTTTCTTCCTCGGAATCTGACGGTTCCGGAATCGGGAATAGATGCGGGTGCTTCTTTCGCATTTGGTCTTCTCTTTCCCAAGTAAACTCGGGTCCCCTTTTGGCGTTCCAACGGACTTTAACAATCGGGATTCGGCTTTGTTTCAATGTCTTGACGGAGGTGTCCACAATTTCAACCGGTTCCTCCACAAAATGAAGTTTGTCATCAATAGTAAGTTCTTCGAGAGGGATGACGATATCGGGTTCGGCAAGACACTTTTTCAAGTTAGATACATGGAAGGTAGGATGAACGGAGTTCAATTGAGGCGGAAGATCTAAACGATAAGCAACGGTTCCAATACGCTCCAAGATTTCGAAAGGACCAATATACCGCGGATTTAGCTTCCCGCGTTTCCCAAAACGGATTACACCCTTCCAAGGTGCGACTTTTAACATTACTCGGTCACCGACTTGAAATTCAAGATCGTTGCGTCGTTTGTCGGTATAGCTCTTTTGACGACTTCGGGCCGTCCTAAGCCTATCTCGGATTTGAACGATTTTCTCGGTAGTTTCGTGAATGAGTTCGGGTCCGGAAATTTGCACGTCACCTACTTCGGCCCAACAAAGAGGAGAGCGGCATTTTCGGCCATATAACGCTTCAAACGGTGCGGCCTTAATACTCGCGTGATAACTATTGTTATAAGAGAACTCGGCGAGAGGTAAGTGCTTGTCCCAAGCTTTGCCAAAATCGACCACACAAGCTCGGAGCATATCTTCCAAGGTTTGTATCGTACGTTCACTTTGCCCATCGGTTTGAGGATGATATGCGGTGCTCATGTCCAAACGCGTTCCCAACGCTTCTTGTAACGTACGCCAAAACCTAGAGACGAAACGACCATCTCTGTCGGAGATAATCGATAAAGGTACGCCGTGTCGGGCTACAATCTCCTTAATGTAAAGTCGTGCAAGTTTCTCCATTTTGTCGGTTTCTTTCATGGCGAGGAAGTGCGCGGATTTGGTGAGGCGATCGACAATGACCCAAATAGTATCATAACCGCCCGACGTTTTCGGTAATTTGGTGATAAAATCCATCGTGATCATTTCCCACTTCCATTGCGGGATCTCGGGTTGTTGGAGTAATCCGGACGGTCTTTGGTGTTCGGCTTTGACTTTAGCGCAAGTCAAACATTTGGCAACATATCTAGCAACTTCCTTTTTGATGTTCGGCCACCAATATTGTTCTCTAAGGTCGTGGTACATCTTATTGGCACCGGGGTGAATCGAGTATCGTGACTTATGGGCTTCATCTAAAATAAGGCTTCGTAGATCCCCATAACTAGGCACCCAAATTCTTTCGGCGAAATGTCGGAGTCCGGTTTCTTTAACTTCGAATCGAGAGGTGAGGACGTTCAAGTGTTCGAGAGAGATGTTTTCATCCTTGAGAGCCTCATCTTGGGCTACCCGAATTTGGCTATTAAGGTTGGTGTGAATGGTGATGTTTAAAGCTCGGACACGGAGAGGCACCGCTCTTTCTTTTCGGCTTAAGGCATCGGCTACTACATTTGCCTTCCCGGGATGGTAACGAAGCTCGCAATCGTAATCGTTTAAGGTTTCAATCCACCTTCGTTGTCTCATGTTTAGTTGCTTTTGATCGAAAATGTGTTGAAGGCTTTTGTGATCGGTGAAGATAGTACTCTTGGTTCCATAAAGATAGTGTCTCCACATTTTAAGTGCAAAGACAACGGCTCCGAGTTCGAGATCATGTGTCGTATAGTTTCGTTCATGAATTTTGAGTTGTCGAGAAGCATAAGCAATGACTTTCGTTCGTTGCATCAATACACACCCAAAACCATGTTTTGAGGCATCGCAATATACAACAAAGTCATCATTGCCTTCGGGAAGTGACAAGATAGGAGCGGTGGTTAGCTTCGTTTTCAAGATTTGGAATGCGGATTCATGTTCGGTCGCCCAAATGAATTTCTTTCCCTTGTGAGTCAATGCGGTCAGGGGACGTGCAACCAAAGAGAAATTTTCGATGAATCTACGATAGTACCCGGCGAGACCCAAAAATTGACGAATGTGAGTAGGAGTAGTAGGAGTCTCCCATTTGCTAATGGCTTCGATTTTCGTTGGATCGACTTTAATACCTTGGTCACTTACAACATGACCAAGAAATTGAACTTCCTTTAACCAAAATTCACACTTGGAGAATTTGGCATAGAGTTGTTCTTGTCTTAAAAGTTCAAGCACAAGTTGGAGGTGTTGTTCGTGCTCTTCTTCATTTTTGGAATAGATCAATATGTCATCGATGAACACAATAACGAATTTATCAAGATACGGTTTGCACACGCGGTTCATAAGATCCATGAACACCGCCGGTGCGTTAGTGAGACCAAATGGCATGACAAGGAATTCATAACTACCGTAACGAGTTCGGAAAACGGTTTTGGAGACATCTTCCCCCTTAACCCTCAATTGATGATAACCCGAGCGGAGATCGATTTTCGAATATACACAAGACCCTTGTAGTTGATCAAAGAGGTCATCGATGCGAGGAAGAGGATATCGGTTTTTAACCGTCAATTTATTTAGTTCGCTATAATCAATGCACATTCGTAGGGATCCGTCTTTCTTTTTAACAAACAAAATCGGAGCGCCCCAAGGTGAATGGCTAGGTTGGATAAAACCTCGATCAAGTAGTTCTTGGATTTGACTTTGCAATTCTTGCATTTCGGATGGGGCGAGTCTATATGGTGCACGTGCTACGGGTGCGGCCCCCGGAATAAGATCGATTTGGAATTCAACCGGTCGATGAGGTGGAAGACCCGGCAATTCATCGGGAAATACATCGGAAAAGTCACTAACAATTGGCACATCATCGATATGCTTCTCATCGGACTCGACTTTCTTAACGTGGGCAAGGATCGCAAAACAACCCTTACGGAGTAGTTTTCTAACTTTAAGGCACGAAACGAGATTGAGTCTGGTGCAACTCTTATCGCCATAAACAATCAAAGGTTCACCATTCTCGATAGGAATTCGGATTGCGTTAAGATCACAAAGGATGTGAGATTTCGTTTTGACTAACCAATTCATACCGATTATTACATCAAAGCTTCCTAGTTCCATGGGTATCAAGTCAATTTCAAATTCCTTACCCAAAATGTTTAACGCACACCCCCGGTAATATGTGTCGGCACTTAATAGTTTCCCGTTAGCCACTTCAATGGTATAAGTGGTATCTAATGGAAGAGGTGGAGTGCTAAAAGAATGAGTCAAAGTCTTGGATACAAAGCATTTATCGGCACCCGAATCGAATAAGCAAGAGACATAAGAATTGTTGAGAAGAAACGTACCCGTGACTAGTTCAGTGTCATCCCGGGCTTCCTCGGTGTTTATGTTGAAAGCTCGGCCGCGCGTATTGGTGTTATCTTTCCTTTTCGGGCATGCATTTCTATAATGACCCGTTTGACCACATTCGTAACAAGTGCCCGTCTTTGGTGCATTGGGCCACTTTCGAGCAATGGGAGTGGCACTTTTACAATCGTTGGCCTTATGACCAACTCCTTGGCACCGGTGGCAAATTAACTTGCCACATTCGCCAAAGTGATGTTTGTTGCATTTGTTGCAAAGAGGTAGGTTCCCGGCATAACCCCTCTTGCCGTCGGAGGTGTAAGGCTTCTTAGCAAAGTTGTTGTTGCTTGATTGGGAGGGTTCCCACTTTCTTTTGTTGCCGCCCGATTTATCCTCGGCCTTAGGTGCCGGAACTACGATTTCATCAACCGTTTCAATTAGTTGGCGAGCCATGTTCATAGCGGCTTGATGAGTAGTGGGTTTGGATGACATCACCCCTTGTTTGATGCTTTTTGGAAGACCGAGCATGTAGAGCTCAATCCTTTGAGATTCGGGGTTAACAAGATTAGGACACATCAAGGATAGTTCGGCGAAGCATTGATTATAAGCTTTAAGATCGTTTCCGACCGCTTTCAAAGCTCTTAGTTCTTCCTCAAGCTTTCGGGTTTCTTCGCGCGGAAAATATTCAACAATCATCTTTTCCTTTAGATCGGCCCAAGAGAGGGCATGAGCTTCATCGGTACCCACCGATTGTACATAAGTATTCCACCATGTAAGAGCGACACCGGCGAAGGTGTGAGTGGAGTATTTGACCTTGTCTTGGTCTCGACAACCGCTTATGCTAAAGACGGCTTCCGTTTGCTCAAACCATCGGGTGAGCACGACCGGTCCCCCGGTTCCATCAAAAGTGTGAGGTTTGCACCCCATGAAAGCTTTATAGGAGCATCCCTCGTTTGAGTTTCCGGCTCCATTGTTGTTGTTGTTGTTGTTGTTGTTGTGGTTGTTATTATTATTGTTGTTGGATGAGTGACCGGCCATGGCCGCATCTACGGCGGTGGCTATCATCCGTTCGAGAGCTTGTTCGGGAGTTTCATTGCGGCGTACACGACGAGGAGCCATTGTTCCTTCAAGACACAAGAATATCATTGATTAGTATTCTCAATAATACTAACCGTGATATAGAATAAAGATAAAGAGAAGTTTTTCCTCGACTCGCCTTAAATTCTTTATGTCATAATGTCGGAACGTTCATATGAGTCACCGTAATATAATCCCGGAAATTATATTACCCTGATTCATATGTGCATTCGACATCATTTCATATAGTCAAGGTGGCGTGTCAATCAAATTAAACAACGTGAGATTAAGATGAACTAAGAGTAGATATGAGTAGAAGCGTTCGAGTATAAATGCACAAGTAGTCAAGTAATTCCTACTTCAAGTCTATATGCCGGTTGTAGTCTAGACTCACCAATGTACCCTATGACTCGGGGTCGACACCAATGAACTCTAAATCCCTACAACCAACGCTCTGATACCATCTGTAGCGACCCGACCAAATCGTCATTGACGGCGTCGTCTACTTAGGTCCCGTTACGTGGTCATAAGTCTTTAAAACAGCGTTTGACCAAAAGATATGTCGCCTTCATTTCAAAATAAAGATTGTTTCAAAGTTTACAAGAATTGTTCAACCGATAGTTAAGTTACAACGTTATAATACGAATGAAATCTAGGCGACACGGTTTAAAGTAAAGTCAAAAGACGCTCCATGAAATGCACGTATACTCGACATCCAATGCAAGTATCAAATAATGAGCGGAAGCATGTATCATGTATCGTTCAAGGACCTGAGAAAAACATAGAAATCTGTCAACGAAAACGTTGGTGAAATCATAGGTTTAAGTAAGTAAGTACAAGTGAACCACAAGATTTGCATCAATGAAATAATAGTAATACATTCCAAAAGTTTGTTTCACGAGCACCCAATTATCAATGCTTAACATTTCCTTCCATTGAACCCCATCACTTAGTGCTAGAACATACACTGTTTCTCGAAAATATATTTCATTCGTAAACGGTAGCGAACCGTTTGAATGAGGGTTTGTCAAACCCATATGGATCCATACAACATAAGTTCTCGCTTACACCCGGCAAGTGTAACTAATGATAATCGAATTGAGGATTTTGTTCTAAACTCGTATGTAGAATGTTTGTTTTCCTGTACTTGTGTTCACTTAGTAAAGAAATGTTTATGTTTTCTCATCCCAAATGTAAGTTCAAAAAGAGTAAAAGTGGGACTATGATCTCACCTTGTATGCACGAACCAAAAAGTACTTCGACAAGTAAACGTGCAGTAACAATGCTAGTCTTGACCTAAACAAATAGGTTGTATCAATAACGAAAGTCACGAGGGGTCAAAGTTGTTCAATTAGTCCTATGGCTCGATACGACTCGATTACGAAGCATGTGAAGCAAATAGTCAAGTTTCATGCAAGGTACACGTATAGAAACAAGTTAGAAAGATTACATAAGTAATTGGTCAAGTTTGATTAAAAGTCAAACTTGGTCGGGTCAAAGTCAACGAAAAAGTCAACACGTTCGGGTCGGGCCTCGAACGAATTTTCTGAAGTTTTTAATCATATATAAGCATGTTGGAACAAGTCTCATGTGAAACGAAGGTCTAGAACGTCCCAAACATTTTTCGTTAAATGACAACCAAAACAGCCCACTTTAGGCTTATGGGACGGCGTCCCAAAAGGCCTAGACGGCGTCCCACTTTAAAGGGCAAGACGGCGTCTTGGACCCCTAGACGGCGTCTAGGTTTGAAAGTCAGGACGTCGTCCTGGGTATTGGGACGGCGTCTTGGCTTGTTTCCAGACCCTGGTTGCCGAAACTCCTAAGTGCACGAGTCCAAACATAAACCAACACAAATTACAACCCGCAAACATTCAAGACATGTATTTTATATCACCGGAAAGGTATTTTGACGAGGAACACAACTATGCACTTATCATCAATCAAACTTTCGCATACAACAACCAAAAACCGCATTTAGTGACCCTCATTCAATGCATATAAGTCATAAATGCTATTTAATGATTCGGTAACCAAAAGACATGAACAATATGCCGTTTCGAAGGTAATTAAGCATACAACACAACCTAACACTTATAATTAACACTTCATGTCATTTAATGCTTCAAAATCCATTCCTAGTTCATGAAACCCTAACCAAAAGTTACCAAATTTCATAATCAAGTTTAAGAGGTTTCTTTGATCAATCTTTACATCATAATGAAGCTAGTAACACTAGGAACAAGATTAAAACATGAAGTCTTAGCATCTAACAACACATGAACACTTAAAACTCAAGATTAAGCATGTTAACTTTCCATATGAACTAGTTACTCCAAAATATCAAAAACGAGCATACAAAACACATAAACAAACTAGACTTGAGCCATAGATACTAATTAACAAACTTATAACTTAAAAATCTCAAGAACACAAAGATTAGTGATTTAGAAAGTTACCCAAAATTGATGAAACCGGTATGAAATCGAAGAGGAGATCACGAGGAGTTCAAATATGTATTTTGTTTGGCAAGAAGATCACTAGCTCGGTTTTGGATGATGAATCTTTGTTCTTGAAGTTGAGAGGAAAAGTTGAAGTATTAAGAAATTGGAAGAGATGAATGAATGGATAGAATGAGAGTTTGACTCTTTGACCTAGTCACAAGTTTCAACATTTGGCAAGATTGGTCCCTCAACTTAAATCGGGTGCGGGAATTACCTAACAAGATAATTCAAACGCATATTAACGAGATGTGTTATAAACATCTAACGGAACTTAAATAGTTAAACGGAAAAGTTGACGGAAAAAGGCGGGATGTTACAAGATTATCAAATAATGATAATCTAAAATATACCGTTTACACACGACCATTACATAATGGTTTACAATAAGAATATATTACATCAAAAAATAAGTTTCTTGAATGCAGTTTTTACATAATATCATACAAGCATGGACTCCAAATCTTGTCCTTATTTTAGTATGCAACAGCGGAAGCTCTTAATAATCACCTGAGAATAAACATGCTTAAAACGTCAACAAAAATATTGGTGAGTTATAGGTTTAACCTATATATTATCAAATCATAATAATAGACCACAAGATTTCATATTTCAATATACATCCCATACATAGAGATAAAAATGATTCATATGGTAAACACCTGGTAACCGACATTAACAAGATGCATATAAGAATATCCCCTATCATTCCGGAAAATCCTTCGGACATGATAAAAACAACATCGAAGTACTAAAGCATCCGGTACTTTGGATGGGGTTCGTTAGGCCCAATAGATCTATCTTTAGGATTCGCGTCAATTAGTAGATCGGTTTACTAATTCTTAGGTTACCAAGCAAAAGGGGCATATTCGGCTTCGATCATTCACCCATATAATGTAGTTTCAATTACTTGTGTCTATTTCGTAAAACATTTATAAAACTGCATGTATTCTCATCCCAAAATATTAGATTTTAAAAGTGGGACTATAACTCACTTTCACAGATTTTTACTTCGTCGGGAAGTAAGACTTGGCCACTGGTCGATTCACGAACCTATAACAAATATGTACATATATATCAAAGTATGTTCAAAATATATTTACAACATTTTTAATACGTTTTAATGTTTTAAGTTTATTAAGTCAGCTGTCCTCGTTAGTAACCTACAACTAGTTGTCCACAATTAGATGTACAAAAATAAATCAATATAAATTATCTTGGATCAATCCACGACCCAGTGTATACAAGCCTCAGGCTAGATCACAACTCAAACTATATATATTATTTTGGAATCAACCTCAACCCTGTATAGCTAACTCCAACATTACTGCATATAGAGTGTCTATGGTTGTTTCAAAATATATTTTATAGATGGGTCGATATGATATGTCAAAACATTGTATACGTGTCTATGGTATTCCAAGATTACATAATATATATTAGAATACATTAATAATACAATATAAGTTTATTAAGTTATGATTTGTATAAAATTGTTACAATATTTCCCGTAGCTACAACAATAAAAAAAAAAAAATCCAATCTTGTTTTACCCATAACTTCTTCGTTTTAAATCCGTTTTGAGTGAATCAAATTGCTATGGTTTCATATTGAACTCTATTTTATGAATCTAAACAGAAAAAGTATATGTTTATAGTCAGAAATAAAAGTTATAAGTCATTTTTGTAAGAGGTAGTCATTTCAGTCGAAAGAACGACGTCTTGATGACCATTTTGAAAAACATACTTCCACTTTGAGTTTAACCATGATTTTTGGATATAGTTTCATGTTCATAAGAAAAATAATTTTCCCAGAAGAGCAACTTTTAAATCAAATTTTATCATAGTTTTTAATTATCAAACCCAAAACAGCCCGCGGTGTTACTACGACGGCGTATGTCCGGTTTTACGGTGTTTTTCGTGTTTCCAGGTTTTAAATCATTAAGTTAGCATATCATATAGATATAGAACATGTGTTTAGTTGATTTTAAAAGTCAAGTTATAAGGATTAACTTTATTTGCGAACAAGTTTAGAATTAACTAAACTATGTTCTAGTGATTACAAGTTTAAATCTTCGAATAAGATAGTTTTATATGTATGAATCGAATGATGTTATGAACATCATTACTACCTCAAATTTAGTAGGTAAACCTACTGGAAGTGACAAGAAATGATCTAACTTCAAAGGATCTTGGATGGCTTGAAAGTTCTTGAAGTAGGATCATGACACAAAAACAAGTTCAAGTAAGATTTTTACTCGAATTAAGATAGTTTATAGTTATAGAAATCAAATCAAAGTTTGAATATGATTATTACCTTGAATAAGAAAGATAACCTACTGTAAATAACAAAGGTTTCTTGATCTTATATGATTACTTGGAATGGATTAGAAAGCTTGGATGTAAACTAGTAAACTTGAAAGGATTTTCAAAGTGTTCTTGAAGTGTTCTTCCTAAGATGATTATAGCTTGATTCTTGAAGTAATTTTTGATGAAGATGATGATTAGCTACTGGAAAAATTCGTTCATAAGTGTGTGTGTGTGAGTTGAGAGAAAATTAGAAAGAGAATTGGAAGTGAAATGGGGTGAATGATGAGTGGTAAGTGGTCAGTGGTGAGTGGGGTTAAAAGGAGTTCTAGTTAGTTGACTAGTTCATGGTAGAAGTTAAAATTGATTAGTCATACATGACATAATCAAGAGTGGAATCCCATGCTAGTTCCTATTGGTATATACCCACAGTAAGTACGTCTAGAAGCTGTGTATAATACGGGTATGAATACGACTAAAATTCTTGATGAAAAAAAAAGAATGGGAATGTAACTGTACCCATTTTCGTTAAGTATGAGTGTTTTGATATATGTCTTGAAGTCTTCCAAAAGTATATTAATACATCTAAATACACTACATGTATATACATTTTAACTGAGTCGTTAAGTCATCGTTAGTCGTTACATGTAAGTGTTGTTTTGAAACCTTTAAGTTAACGATCTCATTTAATGTTGTTAACCCATTGTTTATTATATCTAATGAGATGTTAAATTATTATATTATCATGATATTATGATATATTATTATATCTTAATATGATATATATACATTTAAATGTTGTTACAACGTTAATCGTTACATATATGTCTCGTTTCGAAATCCTTAAGTTAGTAGTCTTGTTTTTACATATGTAGTTCATTGTTAACATATATAATTATCATATTATCATGTTAAATATAGTGTAGATCTTAATATGATACGTATGTATTTAGTAAGACGTTGTAATAACGATAATCGTTATATATATCGTTTCGACTTTCTTAACTTAGTAGTCTCATTTTTATGTATATAACTCATTGTTAATATACTTATGGAGATACTTACTTATCATAATATCATGTTAACTATATGTATATCTATATATATATCGTCATGTCGTTTTTACAAGTTTTAACGTTCGTGAATCGCCGGTCAACTTGGGTGGTCAATTGTCTACATGAAACTCATTTCAAATAATAAAGTCTTAACAAGTTTGATTGCTTAACATGTTGGAAACACTTAATCATGTAAAAATCAATTTCATTCAATATATATAAATATGGAAAAGTTCGGGTCACTACATCTGGGAGCTTGCTTCAGACCATACAATGCTTTTTTCAGTTTGTAGACATGCTTAGGAAATTTCTTATTTTTAAAACCAGGAGGTTGTTTCACATAAACCTCTTCTTGCAATTTACCATTCAGGAAAGCACTCTTTACATCAATTTGAAACACCTTGAAATCTTTGTGAGCAGCATATGCCAGAAACAGTCTAATAGCTTCAATTCTAGCAACAGGAGTAAAAGTCTCATCATAGTCTATTCCTTCTTTTTGTCTGTACCCTTGAGCAACCAACCTTGCTTTATTTCTGATCACAATACCATCTTTATCAACCTTGTTTCCGTAAACCCATTTTGTGCCAATTGCAGTTTTACCAGCAGGCTTTGAAACCAATTCCCATACATCATTCCTTTCAAATTCTGTCAATTCTTCAGTCATAGCCTCAACCCAATCATTGTCAGCCAATGCTTCATATACTTCTTTAGGCTCAATTAGTGAAAGAAAATTAGAAAAGAAGCAGTAATTTGCTATATCAAAGTTAGACACAGGTGTCTGAGAAGAAGAACTAGGCTTATGCAAACCTGTAGGATCCACAACATAGTCCTCAAGATGCTTTGGAGGAACTATATTTCTAGATGATTTTCTAGTAGGAACAATGAGATCCAAAGTGGTATTTGATGACTGATCACTTTCTTGATTGAAAACAGATTCATCTTGCAGTGGAGGTTCTTCTGTATGAGTATTATCTGCAATTTCATTTCTCAATCCAGGCAAGTTTGGTTCATCTGACTCAGACTTTGAATCCTGAGTCTGAACACTATTTTCAGAAATCAAATTTGACAACACCAAGTGCAGATATCTCAGTACTGAATGACTGGTCCATTTCTAAAGAATTCCCATCAAATGAAACATTAATGGATTCTTCAATATGCATTCTCCTCTGATTATATGCTCTATAAGCTTTGGATACAGAAGAATATCCCATAAATATACCTTCATCAGACTTTGGCCTCATCTTATCAAACTGATCTCTTTGATTTAAAATATAGCACTTACACCCAAATATATGGAAGTAATGAATAGTATGCACCTTTTTATGATACAACTCAAAAGGAGTTTTGCCATGTTTCTTCACAATCAAGGACCTATTTTGAGTGTAACATGCTGTATTGACAGCTTCAGCCCAGAACCTTGAGGCAACATTTGATTGGCAAAGCATGGTTCTGGCTGCTTCAATAAGTGTCCTATTTCTTCTTTCAGCAACTCCATTTTGTTGTGGAGTTCTAACAACAGCAGAGAAATTTTGACCAATTCCAGACTCTACACAAAAATCAATTAATGTGACATTTTTGAACTCAGTACCATGATCACTTCTCAACTGTTTGACAAGAACACCCTTTTGCACCTGCTCTCTCTTGATCAAATTGATGATTTCTTCAGGAGCATCACTCTTTGCAGCTAAGAAAATAACCCATGTAAATCTAGAATACTCATCAACAATCACCAGAGTATATCTTTTTCCACCCAAACTACTAGTGTTCATTGGACCAAACAGATCCATGTGAAGCATGTGAAGTGGATCACTGATGGTAGCTAGGGTTTTTGAGGGAAACTTTTTTTTGGTCTGTTTACCCATAATACAAGCAGAACAAGGTTTATCTTTCTTAAAAGGTTGTTGTGGAAGACCTCTTACAAGCTTCTTTTTGGAAAGCTCATTAATGTTTTTAAAATTAAGATGAGAAAGCCTTTTGTGCCAAAGCCAATTGAGCTCTGGGACAGTCTGAGAGTACATACATGTCTCAATTCCAGCATCAATAGATTCTAGATCCAACATATACACATTTTGAAATCTCCAATCCACAAGTGTTGGCCTTCTTTTAGGATCATAAATAATACCAGCTTTCTTCCTAATTCTGATTTCACAGTCTTCATCAGCAATTTGGCTCACACTCAGCAGATTATGTTTCAGCCCTTCAACTAAAGCATCTTTCTTAAATGTAACACTTCCATCTATAACAGTACCATAACCAATAGTCTTTGCAACAGAATTATCCCCATATCTTACAGAAGGACCCTTTTTTTCAACAAACCCTACTAGATGCTCTTTGCATCCAGTCATGTGTCTTGAGCAGCCACTATCCAGATACCACATATTACCTTGCTACACAAGACACAAACAAAAGAGAATGATTAGTTTTTAAGGGGAACCCACTTTTCAGTGGGTTCAATTGGAGTGCCCTTCACTCTCCAGACAAATGCTTTGTTTCCAATCCAGATCAACTTGTCCTTAAGACACTTTTATTTTCACAAACTTTGGGTTTCCATTCTTTCTCAATTTTCTTAGGAAAACAAAATGTTCTTTTAACTAAAGGTTTTTCTTGACTCTTGATTTTTTCATTGAGTTTTGAAATTTTCTTTTTGAGTTTATGAATAGTCTTAGCTTGATTTGACTTTGACCTTCTCTTAGTTAACCTTTTTGGATCTGGACAAATACAAGTGTCAGAGAATGATTCAGAGTTGTCCTTGCAACTTGACTCTTGTGTGTCAGACTCTAGGTCAGAACACACACTTTTATTTTGAGAGACTAAACTGTTAGAGTCTGAAGGTTTCAAAAGTTCAGACTCTAATGGATTTTTATTTTCAAGTATTATAGTCTCAGAAGGCTCAACAGGATCTAATGACCTTACAAAAGTATTGGTTAAAATCTTTTTGTCACCATCAAATTTTACAAATGTGTTTGGTAGAATGTCAGGTTTGAATACACTTTGATCAACTTCCACATTATTATTTAATATGTAGTTTTCACCTAGTATAGCTTTGACATCATTTGGAATTTGTTTGGTAATAGCATCAGGATTCTTTTTGGAAGATACACACTAAGATTTACAAATTGATTCGTAGTGTTTTGACCTTTTAATTGATCTTCCTAATTCAATATTTAATCTTTTAGTTTCTTCTGTATATGCCATTTTATATGTGTCAAGTTCAACCTCACATTTTTTTAAGACTTTAATTTCAGTATCTTTGTCTTTGATAACATTTTTAAGATAAAAAATTTGTGTTCTTAACCTATCAATATCATCTAAACACCATTGAAAGTCAAGCAGGAAGTACTGAAACATTCTCACTTTTTCATTATCAAGATAGTTCACAAAGTTTTGTACCTTATAGGCAGGAACTTTATTACAAGTAGTGTCCTTATCCATCTTCTCAACAGCTTTTAGATCTTCCTCAAACTTGCTAGAACCACCATTCTTTTCAATTATAGCCATAAGACACTTGTCCTCCTCCTCATCAGATGATGAGTCTTCATCTTCCCATGCTTCTGTGTACAAAGCTTTCTCTTGTTCTTTGTTCTTAGACTTTTCTGCTTCACTCTTTAACTTCATGTACTTCAGCTTGTACTTTCTTGATTTTTCAACTGACTTGTTGGAGTTTGAACCTCCTTCACCCTTAGACCAACATTCAGCAGCTATGTGACCTAATTTTCCACACTTAAAACATTTAGCTTTCTTTGGATCAAAAGTACCCTTGCCTTTACCCTTCTTGAAACCAAACTTTTTCTGCTCAATTCTTTGAGTCAAAAGAACCATATGGACTTCCAGATCTTTAATCTCCTCATCAACATCAGATTCGCTATCATCATCAGAAGTTTCATCACTCTCAGATTCAACCTTGCTGGAGTAACTAGAGAATAACTGCTTATTCTTCTTTGTGGTAGCCACCAATGCAGCTTCTGGATCTTTAGCAGTTTTCTTAACATTGATCTTGTTCTTCAGTTGTGTTTCCTCAAAGTTTGATAGTATACCAAACAACTCACTTAGCTCATAATCATCTATCTTCTCACTAATTATCATAGAGGTAATCACAGATTCAAAGTTTGAAGGTAGCAGTTCAATGAACTTTTGACACAACACTTGTTGTGTTTTCTCTACACCAACACTTTCAAGATCATTTATCAGAACCTAAAATCTTGAATGAAGATCACTTAAAGTTCTTTAGGCTTAGCAGCAAAATTTTCATAGCATCTAATCAGATTCTTCTTCTTCTGAGTCTTAACAACAGTGACTCCTTCATAGTCATTAAGCAACAGATCCCACATAGCTTTAGCAGTCTTGGCATGAATGATCTTTCTGAGAATTGGAACAGTAACAGCATTTTCAATAATACTCCTTATCTTGCTATCTATTTTGAACTTTATGGCTTCTGCTTTAGTCCCACTTTTCTCTTGGAGTTTCACGAAAATAGGCAGGTTGTGCAGCAACAGTATCTGAGGCAGGAACAACAGCTATCATTGAACCAGGAATAATGGGTCCTGTTATAAGAACTTGTTCAGCTTCTTCATGAATAGATCCTAAAAACCATAGGATTTCAATTTCCAAGTTGCAAAATCTGTGCCATCAAATATTGGCACACCTTTTCCAGCCATAACTGGGGTAGGAATGGTACTGGTAGACATTTTGATTAAAATATGGATCGTTTTTAAAGATCACCGAGATAGGATTTACACCTTTCCTGCTCTGATACCAGTTATTAGTTCACAGTAATATGACTATGAACACCAGACTCTCACTTTATACAATAAATAAGAATTAAAGTGCAGAAAATGAGAGAACACGATAATAGAATGAAAGACTGATAATATTGACCGTGTAAAGTACAAATTCATAAGAAAACATACGCCCTTATTTATACAGGTAAAAACTAAATCTGGAGATTTAGTTTCCATAACTACTTACCAATAAAGATGGAAAAGATAAACTAAAAACAAACCAAATTAGCTAATAACTAGGAAGTCAACTCTGGAGATAAAATTAAATCTTCAAAACAAATCTTCTTAAATAACAAGCATATCTCCAGAATATTCTTTGACTTTGGCTTCAAAAAATCATCATACGTTTACTTCAATAATATAACACCCCGCCAAAATACCATCTGACGGCGTGTTAATTCCGGTCCCACAGTTAACAGTTACGCCCTCTATATGAGACGTTTAAAGCAATCGCATTTAATTTTATTTAAATTAATAACTTTCAAAAACAAAAGTCAGAAATCCCAAAATAGAAACACTGTTGTGATCGTAACCACAAGCCAACAGTATTTAAACAGTTTAAAAGTTTTAAATGCGAAAGTAAATAAAGTTCTTTAAAATCAACAGTATTTAAATTAATAACTTTCAAAAACAAAAGTCAGAAATCCCAAAATAGAAACACTGTTGTGATCGTAACCACAAGCCAACAATATTTAAACAGTATAAAAGTTTTAAATGCGAAAGTAAATAATGTTCAAAAAAATCAAATGCTGACTCCTCGGCCAGACATGCAGCAAACACAACGAAAGCATACCTCTTAAGGACCTGAGAATAACAACACGCAAAAACAGGTCAACAAATAATGTTGGTAAATCTACAGGTTTAAAGTAACGTAACAATGTCTGAAAAATAGTTATCAGAAAAATAGTTTAATTTCATTGACCACAAGATTCTATCGCAAGCATAAACCGAGCACCTGAATACTAGTAAAGACCCGAGTATAGCCACTATACCCACCTTACCTCGTAAAATGTTATACATTATTCAGATGTATTAAATGTTCAAAGTAAATGCACCACTGATTTTATAGTGGGTGAGGTTGTCAACCTAATGGATCCGTCCATCTAAATTGTGCTTACCAATGGTATTAAAAGTATTCAAGCTAGAGGCTTTTTGAACAAACTCATTATGCATATGTGTAGTACTCATGTCAATATAAAAGTAATTGAAAATGTAAATGTAACAGCGTGTATTCTCATCCCTAAAAACATGTAAAAAGCGGGACTGTAGACTCACCTTTGAATAAGCTCGGAACGAAAGACAAATGACTTGTACGGTTTAGACCCGAGTAGTGTAACCTAAGTATATGTATGTAGGTTGGTCAATATATGTATCTTATATAAGTTTGGTTTCATAGTGTACGTTGTCTTATTGCTCGACTCGACGCGATTTAAAGTAAAAGTCAACTATATCATGCAAGTCAAATAAAGTCAACCAAAGTCAAACCGAAAGTCAAACTTGGTCAATGTGGTCAACTAAAGTCAACATCAGTAGGTTCATGTCAAATATTGGTCAATAAGTCAAACCTAAGTCAAACAATACATTTTAGGTCATGAATAATCATTTTCACAATTTCAGTTTATCGTCATGCACAAAATTTACGAACACGTAGCATACTTAGCATATTATCTCATAGTACAAAATTTAAGTAAATATGATAAACTCCAGATCATAATTAGACTCAAAATTGATTCCAAAAAGTCCGGCCAGGGACTCATACGACAAGTAAAAGTCAGGAATCAGAAGGAATACATTTGGGGTTTGCCAGGTCAGTTTCTGACCGCGCACAGATTTCATTTCGGCTATAACCGGAGTTAGGGACATGAAATTGATAAAATACCAGTGGCCATAGTTCAAGGACAAATCAAAGTAACACATATAAAAAATCTAGCCACTTTTCTTTAGCCAATTTGTACAGTTTATTCGTGCAAGTTGATCATTCAGTTTTCAGCTCAAATCAGAATTCACATAAAGTATGGCTCTATTGTGCCCAATGCATAAGGTTTCAGAGATTGACATAAACTAAAAATAAGTCAAATATCATGTTAAGTTTTATTTTCCATAAGCATACATGCTCAATAAATATAAAAGATTCACAAAGTACAAAACCGTGTTCAATTAACAGATTCGATTCTCATTTCGTTAGTCACATTCGCATACGATTATCCGAAGATCTAGATACAATTAACCTATGATATCTACATGAAAGATGAAGTAATTTTTGTCTAATTTTCAAATATGCAAAGCTTTAATCACAGAAGTTAACACATTTTATCATACAAGGTTATTTTCATGCAAGTGCTGTATAAAACTACATTTACACTAATTCTAGCATATCTCGGGCTATACATAAGCAAACGACATGATATCCTAGTCCAAATTGAGTGTTTTTAAATTATCTTTCCAGTGGTATAAATCTCACATGCCAATTCGTTTTCTATCAATACCAGATTTCTGATCAAGCAACAAAAACACAACGATAATTCAAATCGACATAACTTAATCATACGTAAACGAAATCAAGCGAATCCAAAGCCAAACTCAATAGTTTTTCGCAAGGAATCTGATTATAACATAATAATTAACATTTGAAAAACTTAATTTTTTTGATCAAACAAATACAAATTCATTTTTAAACCCTAGCGCATCAAACAATCAAAATAACGATTACAAATAACACGTACGCGTATAGACTTGAGCAATTGACAACATAACTATGAAACTTTATAAAAATCAGATTTTTAAGAATTAGGGTTCATGCAATTATACCTTTGATCACAAAATTGAATACACCAACGCGTAAAGAACGATGAGATGAACGCGATTCGTGTATAACACTTTTGCTAATTTTGAAAGATGAAGGTATGGTGGTGATGGTGATGGTCGATGGTTTTGGGAGGAGGGAGAGAAGAAAACTGCGTTATATTTTTATTAATGCTATTTAGGTTAAACACAAGCCTTAAATACTAGCCCTAATTAACCTAAATTGCACATAAGTCCCTCTACAAGCCAAAAATTAACAATATAAGGGGGTATGGGGAAGGGGTCGGCCGAATGGGGCCCACCATGGGTTCTCGGGCTCTCGTTTTGTAAAAGCGTGCATTCGTGGTCCGTTTTAAGTGTCGTTTTGTCGTACCGAAGGCCCGGAACGCTAATCCGATCGTTAAACGCAACCAATCGCTTAATTTATTAAAAACCCAATAAATTAAATATTTTAAAAAGTTAATAATTAATTAAATTAATTATTAAAATAAACTCGAGCGTTTCGTTGCTCAAAAAGCTATTATCAAAATCGTATCGTTTTTATCGTATTTCATTACCCAAAATATTTATTTGAATTAATATTAACCCATATCAATTATTGAAACTCTCCAAAGGTCAAGTACGCATTTATTACACATAAACACCCAAAAGTTAAATAATCGCCGTTAAATAAACTAACGGAAGGTTAACGGAAGTAACGGAAAAATCAGGGTTGTTACATTACCCACCTGTTATTGAAAATTTCGTCCCGAAATTTTAGTGATTGTCCGCTGAAGTGGTTTCCTCGGGAAACAATTGCGGATACTTCAGCCTCATCTGGTCTTCACGCTCCCACGTGAACTCTGGTCCTCTTCTCGCGTTCCACCGAACTTTAACGATAGGAATTCTGCTTTGCTTCAACTGTTTGACCTCTCGGCCCAAGATTTCAACAGGTTCCTCAATGAAATGGAGTTTGTCGTCGACACGTAGTTCCTCTAAAGGAATAATCAAATTATCATCGGCTAGGCACTTCTTTAGATTGGATACATGGAAAACGTCATGAATACCGCTGAGTGCTTGTGGTAGTTCCAATCTGTAAGCTACTGGTCCAACTCTTTCAGTTATCTCAAATGGTCCAACATAGCGAGGACTCAGTTTACCTCGTTTCCCAAATCGTACAACACCCTTCCAAGGTGATACTTTAAGCATAACTTTGTCTCAAACTTGGAATTCTATGTCCTTTCGTCTAACATCGACATAACTCTTTTGTCGACTTCGAGCCATTCTCAGTCGTTTCTGAATCTGTAGAACTTTCTAAGTTGTCTCCTGAATAATCTCAGGACCTGCCAACTGACTATCTCCCAACTCGCTCCAACAAACGGGAGATCTACACTTTCTTCCATACAATGCCTCGAAAGGTGCAGCTTTAATACTCGCATGGTAACTGTTATTGTATGAGAACTCAGCTAGTGGTAAATACTTATCCCATCCGTTTCCAAAATCAATGGCACACGCTCTCAACATGTCCTCAAAAGTCTGAATAGTTCGTTCGCTCTGGCCATCCGTCTGGGGGTGATATGCTGTACTCATATCTAAACGAGTCCCCATTGCTTTCTGCAATGATTGCCAAAACCTGGAAGTAAATATGCTATCGCGGTCGGATATAATAGATATAGGCACTCCATGCCTAGAGATGACTTCCTTAATGTAGATTTGAGCCAACTTCTCCATTTTATCAGTTTCCCTTATCGGTAAGAAGTGTGCAGACTTAGTGAGACGATCCACGATAACCCAAATAGTATCGTGACCTCCCACCGTTCTCGGCAGTTTCGTAATGAAGTCCATGGAAATTCCTTCCCACTTCCACTGGGGAATCTCTGGTTGAATTAGCAATCCTGATGGCTTCTGATGCCCAGCCTTGACTTTAGTGCAAGTCAAACACTTCCCGACATAAGTGGCAATGTCAGCTTTCAAATTTGGCCACCAATAAAACGCCTTTAAATCTTGGTACATCTTATCTGATCCCGGATGAATTGAGTATCTCGACTTGTGTGCTTCCTCCAACACTAGTTCTCTCAATCCACCAAACTTTGGTACCCAAATTCGGTTAGCAAAGTACCGTATTCCGTCCTCCTTGATGTCAAACTTCTTATCCATCCCTTTGAGAAATTCAACATCCACATTCTCCTGCTTCATGGCTTCTTGTTGTGCTTCGTGGATTTGCGATGTGAGATTCGTACGGACGACTATGTTAAGCGCTTTAACCCTAAGAGGTCTCTCTCGCTCTTTTCTGCTTAAGGCATCTGCCACAACATTCGCCTTACCCGGATGGTATTGAAGTTCGCAGTTATAATCGTTAAGTAGTTCCATCCAACGTCGTTGTCTCATGTTGAGCTGCTTCTGATCGAATATGTGCTGTAAACTCTTATGGTCAGTGAAGATAGTGAACTTGGTTCCAAACAGGTAGTGTCTCCACATTTTGAGTGCAAAGACAACAACTCCTAACTCAAGGTCGTGCGTAGTGTAGTTCTGCTCGTGAATCTTTAACTGACGCGATCCATAAGCAATAACTTTGTTTCGTTGCATAAGCACGCAACCCATTCCTTGACGTGAGGCATCACAATAAACAACAAAATCTTCACTTCCCTCAGGTAGAGACAATACTGGTGTAGTTGTTAACTTCTCTTTCAACAACTGAAATGCAGTCTCTTGCGGTTCTGACCACTCAAACTTCTTGCCCTTATGAGTTAATGCGGTTAATGGTCGGGCGATCTTAGAGAATCCTTCAATGAATCTCCGGTAGTAACCAGCTAGACCTAAAAATTGCCTAATCTGCGTTGGCGTCTTTGGAGTTTCCCAATTCTTAACCGACTCAATCTTTGCTGGATCGACCTGTATTCCATTGGCCCCTACAAGATGGCCAAGAAATTGTACTTCTGGTAACCAAAAGTCACACTTAGAGAACTTTGCATACAACTGCTCTTCTCTAAGCATAGTCAATATCGAACGTAGATGTTGCTCGTGCTCTTCTCTGTTCTTGGAGTACATCAATATATCATCAATGAACACAATGATGAATTTATCTAGGTATGGTTTACACACACGGTTCATGAGGTCCATGAACACTGCTGGTTCATTCGTCAAACCAAACGACATCACTGTAAACTCATAATGTCCATAACGTGTTCTAAACGCTGTCTTCGGGACATCAGCTTCTTTGACTCTCAATTGATGATAGCCGGATCTCAAATCAATCTTTGAATAACAACTAGATCCCTGCAGCTGATCAAATAAGTCATCAATCCTCGGTAGCGGATACCGATTCTTGATTGTCAGCTTGTTCAATTCTCTGTAGTCGATACACAACCTCATCGACCCATCCTTCTTCTTAACAAACAGGACCGGTGCTCCCCAAGGCGAAGAACTCGGTCTAATAAATCCCTTGTCTAACAACTCTTGCAATTGGCTAGACAATTCTTGAAGTTCTAAGGGTGCAAGTCTGTACGGTGCGCGAGCCACTGGTGCCGCTCCTGGCACTAAGTCTATCGGAAACTCAATTTCTCGATGCGGTGGGAGACCAGGTAATTCCTCCGGAAAAACTTCTAGAAATTCCTTAACTATAGGAACGTCTTCGGGTGTCCTTTCTTCTGGTACAATTTGGCTTACATGAGCCAAGAACGCGATACATCCCTTTCTCACATACTTCTGGACTTTCAAGCAATTAATGAGATGTAATTGTGAGCCATTCTTCTCACCATAAATCATCATAGGTTCACCATCAGCAATAGGAATACGAATAGCCTTCAGGTCACAGACCACCTCGGCTTTGTTATCAGCTAACCAGTCCATGCCAACCACAAGGTCAAAACTTCCCAGTTTAATAGGTATCACATTAATTCTAAAAGGCTTACTTTCTAACGTCAAAGTACAATCACGATAAATCTTATCAGCTCTCATCAAGTTACCATTCCCTAGTTCTATGGAATACACGTTATCTAAGGGAGAAACAGGTCTCTTAACAATGTGACAAATATCCTTTGATATAAAACTTCTATCAGCGCCAGTATCAAACAAAACATAAACAAGTTGATCATCAAGTGAAAACATACCCGTGACTAGCTTTGGATCATCACGAGCTTCCGAAGAATTGATGTTGAATGCCCTTCTTCGAGCATTTCCATTGTTGTTCTTAGGACAGTCCTTCTTGAAATGACCCGGCTGTCCACAACCATAACAGTTCTTACCACCATTAGCATGGTTCGCGTTGCTTGTAGTGCTGTTGTTGTTGGTGTTGCCGTTGAGATTAACCTTGCAATCTTTTGACAAATGACCAAAATTCTTACACTTAGTGCAGTCCAGCACTTTGCATTCCCCACGATGGTGCTTTCCGCATCTTCGACACAATGGTAGTTTTCCCTTGTAATTCGTGTTGGACGAAGATCCCTTCTCAAAGTTACGGGGCATTTCTTGCTTCCCACCTCGATCCTGTGCGAGACTCCCAACAATGTTCTCACTTCGTTGTCTTTTTCCATTAACTTCATTTCCTGTAATAGGCACCTCTTTCCCTTCCGATCGTCTAACTTGCTTCATCCTGTTTATCGCCATGTTAATGACTCCGAGTATTGTCTTTGGTTGATGGGAAAGGACAAAACCAAACACTTCCATCGGCAATCCCGACATATACCTCTCGATTGCTCTTTCCATTGATGAGACCAAATGTGGGCAAAGCAACGATAGTTCCCGGAATCGGGTAGTGTAACTAGCAATGTCATTTCCAATGACCCTTAGTTTCAGAAGTTCATTTTCCCATCTTATCCGCTCTCGTCGAGGACAGTATTTCTCAATCGTGCAATCAAAACCTGCAGCTATAAGAGCTTCCGTCATACGCTGGTTAACGAGTTCTTCCAATTGAGCCTCGAGCATTTCTGTAGTAAACATGGTCTCCTTCTACACAAACGATACATCGAGGTAAGATCAATGAAAAACAGAGTTACTAAAAATATACTAGCAACGAATGTTGAAGACTAGTAAATAATAGTACGAAAATATTCGCTAGTAGTGAGAAGTAGTGTATGTAGCGATAGTAGTGTTAGTAGTGTTAGTAGTAACACTAGTGGTAGTAGTAGTGGTACTAGTGTCATGTAGTGTTAGTGGTGATAGTAACACTAAGTAGTAACATTAATGGCAATAGTAGTAGTATGACATAACACAAGTATTATGATCATACAAGTTACTAAATACAAAATATTACCACATGCAATAAAAGATAATAGTTACCAATAGCATAATCCACCATTAATATAAGTATAATCCAAGAGTGATAAGCCAAATTCCAAAGTAGTAAACCAAACAATAAACATAATGTGCTAATAGCCCGGTTTATAACACCCGGTAAGTCTTATATAATCAATTAAAGAAGGTATGGCGGATGAAAAAGGAAAAAGAAGATCATGGTCAACGACCCTTCACTTCCTCTTCTGTCGGGTACGGAAGGCAGGTCCATCAGCCCTCGGCCTATTACGTTCCGCTTCTAATGCAGCAACCCTGGCAGTTAAGGCTGCTATCAATCTCGCCATCTCAACGAACCTCGCTTCAGCCTCGTACGTATAAGTATTTATACCTGTTACTCTTTCCTCCACTCTCTCTAGATCATCGGGGTGCGGATATGTCCTAGCAATATCGCTCATGGCGTTAACACGGTCAACAATATTCCTGTTACGGTTAGTATGAACCAAATCCAATGCATAAAGGTTCACGGGATGGTTAGGTATCCGATGCAGAGCAGGTGCTGGTGCTGGGGCTGGAGCATTCACCTCAGCCACGCTGAAGTCGCTGTCACTGCTTCCTGAATCCTGTGACATCTAACTCATAGTATAAGAACACAAACAAAACAGATTAGTCAAGTAAATAACGTTAGTCACAAAGTACTCATGTAATGACTAAGTCCCGGTCGTAGTCTAGACTCATCAAGGCGTCCTAATGATCAAATCAGACACACTAATGCAAGTTCTAGTTTCCCTATGAACCGTTAGCTCTGATACCAATTATAACACCCCGCCAAAATACCATCTGACGACGTGTTAATTCCGGTCCCACAGTTAACAGTTACGCCCTCTATATGAGACGTTTAAAGCAATCGCATTTAATTTTATTTAAATTAATAACTTTCAAAAACAAAAGTCAGAAATCCCAAAATAGAAACACTGTTGTGATCGTAACCACAAGCCAACAGTATTTAAACAGTATTAAAGTTTTAAATGCGAAAGTAAATAATGTTCTTTATAATCAAATGCTGACTCCTCGGCCAGACATGCAGCAAACACAGCGGAAGCATGCCTCTTAAGGACCTGAGAATAACAACACGCAAAAACAGGTCAACAAATAATGTTGGTGAATCTACAGGTTTAAAGTAACGTAACAATGTCTGAAAAACAGTTATCAGAAAAATAGTTTAATTTCATTGACCACAAGATTCTATCGCAAGCATAAACCGAGCACCTGAATACTAGCAAAGACCCGAGTATAGCCACTATACCCACCTTACCTCGTAAAATGTTATACATTGTTCAGATGTATTAAATGTTCAAAGTAAATGCACTACTGATTTTATAGTGGGTGAGGTTGTCAACCTAACGGATCCGTCCATCTAAATTGTGCTTACCAATGGTATTAAAAGTATTCAAGCTAGAGGCTTTTTGAACAAACTCATTATGCATATGTGTAGTACTCATGTCAATATAAAAGTAATTGAAAATGTAAGTGTAACAGCGTGTATTCTCATCCCTAAAAACATGTAAAAAGCGGGACTGTAGACTCACCTTTGAATAAGCTCGGAACGAAACACAAATGACTTGTACGGTTTAGACCCGAGTAGTGTAACCTAAGTATATGTATGTAGGTTGGTCAATATATGTATCTTATATAAGTGTGGTTTCATAGTGTACATTGTCTTATTGCTCGACTCGACGCGATTTAAAGTAAAAGTCAACTATATCATGCAAGTCAAACAAAGTCAACTGAAGTCAAACTGAAAGTCAAACTTGGTCAATGTGGTCAAATAAAGTCAACATCAGTAGGTTCATGTCAAATATTGGTCAATAAGTCAAACCTAAGTCAAACAATACATTTTAGGTCATGAATAATCATTTTCACAATTTACGTTTATCGTCATGCACAAAATTTACGAACACGTAGCATACTTAGCATATTATCTCATAGTAAAAAATTCAAGTAAATATGACAAACTCCAGATCATAATTAGACTCAAAATTGATTCCAAAAAGTCCGGCCAGGGACTCATACGACAAGTAAAAGTCAGGAATCAGAAGGAATACATTTGGGGTTTGCCAGGTCAGTTTCTGACCGCGCACTGATTTCATTTCGGCTATAACCGGAGTTAGGTACATGCAATTGATACAAGACCAGTGGAAATAGTTCAAGGACAAATCAAAGTAACACATATCAAAAATATAGCCACTTTTGTTTAGCCAATTTGTACAGTTTATTCGTGCAAGTTGATCATTCAGTTTTCAGCTCAAATCAGAATTCACATAAAGTATGGCTCTATTGTGCCCAATGCATAAGGTTTCAGAGATTGACCTAAACTAACAATAAGTCCCATATCATGTTAAGTTTTATTTTCCAGAAGCATACATGCTCAATCAATATACAAAATTCACAAAGTACAAAACAGTGTTCAATTAACAGATTCGATTCTCATTTCGTTAGTCACATTCGCATACGATTATCCGAAGATCTAGATACAATTAACCTATGATATCTACATGAAAGATGAATTAATTTTTGTATAATTTTCAAATATGCAAAGCTTTAATCACAGAAGTTAACAAATTTTATCATACAAGGTTATTTTCATGCAAGTGCTGTATAAAACTACATTTACACTAATTCTAGCATATCTCGGGCTATACATAAGCAAACGACATGATATCCTAGTCCAACTTGAGTGTTTTTAAATTATCTTTCCAGTGGTATAAATCTCACATGTCAATTAGTTTTCTATAAATACCAGATTTCTGATCAAGCAACAAAAACACAACGATAATTCAAATCGACATAACTTAATCATACGTAAACGAAATCAAGCGAATCCAAAGCCTAAACTCAATAGTTTTTCGCAAGGAATCTGATTATAATATAATAATTAACATTTGAAAAACTTAATTTTTCTGATCAAACAAATACAAATTCGTTTTTAAACCCTAGCTCATCAAACAATCAAAATAACGATTACAATTAACACGTACGCGTATAGACTTGAGCAATTGACAACATAACTATGAAACTTTATAAAAATCAGATTTTTAAGAATTAGGGTTCATGCAATTATACCTTTGATCACAAAATTGAATACACCAACGCGTAGAGAACGATGAGATGAACGCGATTCGTGTATAACACTTTTGCTAATTTTGAAAGATGAAGGTATGGTGGTGATGGTGATGGTCGATGGTTTTGGGAGGAGGGAGAGAAGAAAACTGCGTTATATTTTTATTAATGCTATTTAGGTTAAACACAAGCCTTAAATACTAGCCCTAATTAACCTAAATTGCACATAAGTCCCTCTACAAGCAAAAAATTAACAATATAAGGGGGTATGGGGAAGGGGTTGGCTGAATGGGGCCCACCATGGGTTCCCGGGCTCTCATTTTGTAAAAGCGTGCATTCGTGGTCCGTTTTAAGTGTCGTTTTGTCGTACCGAAGGCCCGAAACGCTAATTCGATCGGTAAACGCAACCAATCGCTTAATTTATTAAAAACCCAATAAATTAAATATTTTAAAAAGTTAATAATTAATTAAATTAATTATTAAAATAAACCCGAGCGTTTCGTTGCTCAAAAAGCTATTATCAAAATCGTATCGTTTTTATCGTATTTCATTACCCGAAATATTTATTTGAATTAATATTAACCCATATCAATTATTGAAACCATCCAAAGGTCAAGAACGCATTTATTACACATAAACACCCAAAAGTTAAATAATCGCCGTTAAATAAACTAACGGAAGGTTAACGGAAGTAACAGAAAAATCAGAGTTGTTACAAATAATTCCAGAGTCTGCAACTTCAGACTCTAAATCTCCAGACTCTAAAATCTGCAAAATACTTTTGACTCATCAGATTATTAATTCTATTTTTCCCAACAGAGACAAACAAAAATGCGCTCGTTAAAGACAGGATGCACAACATCAATTCGTGCAGATCATTGGAATGTCATGGATTCGACAGCCTACTGGAAGATCACTGACTGAATTACAGCAAATAGAATCAGAAATTGCAACGCATGGTTTTGGTTCGGGCGAAAATGTGTGACGATCGCTCCAAATCCATATGGACGAACACGTCATTCATCGATTTCATTATGAGGTATTTGACCTCTATATGATACGTTTTGTAAACATTGCATTCTTTTGAAAAGGCACACCATAAATGAATATTTAAATCAAAGGTTTTCGACATCTGATAATTTCTACATATAGACAATCACTGTAAATAATAGTTTACAATAATACTTCCGTTGACAATGCAGTCAAAATAAGATACATGGTGATGATTTGGTGAATGCAACGTTTCCTTGAAAAATATGTCATGTAAGACTCCATGCACATAGCTTGTCTAACATATAAGCAAACAGCGGAAGACTTCTAGGGAACCTAAGAATAAACATGCTAACAAGTGTCAACACAAAGGTTGGTGAGTTCATAGTTTTAATGTATCGTATAATCTGTATATAAAAGTGGATCACAAGATTTCAGTTATTTCATCCAGAAACGTTTATCAAAATATTCTACAAAATTGAGCACCCTGGTAACTAAACTTAACGTATATATAATTTATACCCTTTGTATAATCATCTTAATAATACACGCAAACCAACGTGTACGCTTCTCAAATAGCATACGTCCGTTAAAAGGCTAGTGCTCTAGCTCGGACGGAGATATCAAGCCCTATGGATCCATATACTACTACTCGCGCCCACCTGTTCTTATAACCGGCAGTTACTAGTTACCAAAGCTAAGGGATTTTCGGTTCAAACTCAGTATATAATTTAGTATGTACTTGTGTCCATTGTGTTTAAAATAAAGTGCATGTATTCTCAGCCCAAAAATATAGATTACAAAAGCAATTAAAAAGGGAGCAAATGAAACTCACCTTAGCAGCATATAAAGTCGTTCACCGAAATGTGACCGAAACTCGGAATACCAAATAACCGTAGATCTCAACTTAGAGAACATATGTTGGTCAATAAATGTCTATCAATCTAGGTCAGGTCATAGTGTATCACAATCCTAATGCTCGAGATCGACATACAAAAGTTATCCAAAGTCATTTCAAAAGGTCAATTTTGACAAAAGTTCAACAAAACGAGACGTACCTTATATAAGGATTCATTTACTCGGTTGGTAATATTCAAAAATCCAAATTATCAATCTTATAAACAAGTTGTTTAAATATCAATTGCAGATTCAAAAGCAATTTCAATTAATGTTAATCATAATTCAGTTGTCCATATCTTTTAATTCGTTCATCGAAATTACGCGATCTCTAAATGAAAAGTTATTGATTTTTCGCCAGCTTTCCAAAAACATGCATATCATATACCTTATATCAGTAATATATGTATTAAATTTGTGATCTATCATAAACTATTTAACGATAAAATTAATCGTACTAGCATGTATAATCCTATATACTCGAGCACTAGTCAGGGATACACTATTAATATATAATAGATAAGATATAAATGCTTACGTATCAATATTGTGATTTAATATCGTAGAAAAGTACGTAGAAGCAACGGAAATGATAAATGCTAGGTTGACCTTTGACTCATGATCATAACCCCCAAGTAATACCCATAACCTCCATAGCTATAACCCATAATTTCCTTAGCTCTATCCCGCTCGAAAAGCTTGTTTTGAAAATAACTTGCTCATGACCTCGTCGTAGTATTTTATGTATAATAATACTAATAATAATACTAACACTACTAATAATAATAATAATAAGATTTATAATAATAATAATAATAATAATAATAATAATAATAATAATAATAATAATAATAATAATAAATAAATAAATAAATAATGATAATAAATATAGAGAGCATAGATGGAGAGATATATGTGTGTGAGTGTCGACAAACTGTCCAATTTATAGAAGAATTTTGATTTCTGACCCCCATGCGATCGCATGGGTTTTATGCCTATTTCTCATGCAATCGCATGGCCCTCTGATCCAGCTCACAATCATTTGTTATTTTGTTTGTCGACATATTTAAATATAATATATATAATATATATAATTTAAATAATTAATTATATATTATATTAAATTCATGTGCATAGTTGACTTGTAATTTTCTTTCCGATGACTCGTACATTGTCACTCGACTTATGTCCCGGTTCTGGTTTCTCGAACGCATTTTCGTACGCTTAGAAAACTCGCAATTTACGTTTTGTGACTCGTACCTTTGTCAAAATATAATCTTAAATTATCAATAAACTGTATCATTCAAAGTGTATCTTAAACTTTCGAGTGTTTTGGTCATTTACTTCTATAAATCATTGTCTCGCTATTTGTTAATATATATTTTCAACATTCATCAACACGTTTTAAATATACGTCGCAAGTTATTCATACAATTAATATTCCAACTTATCATATATATTCAAATAAATATTTAAACCAATAAGTTTAATGTACGGTATCAAACAATTAATACATTGTTACGTTTTCAAGTTATAGTATATATATATATGTATCTATATACATATAATTGTTCGCGAATCGTCAAGAACAACCGAAAGGTATTTGAATATATGAAAGTAGTTCAAAAATTTTGAGATTCAGTTTTACAGACTTTGCTTATCGTGTCGGAAATGTTAATCATACAAAGATTAAGTTTAAATTTGGTCAGAAATTTCCGGGTCATCACAGTACCTACCCGTTAAAGAAATTTTGTCCCGAAATTTGAGTGAGGTCGTCATGACTAACAATAAAAATGTTTTCATGACGTATATGTGTTGATAAATAGAGTTTTATCACCGTTGAATAATATGGATAAAACAATCCGATTATTCGAAGCGTATGAGAGAAGTTATCGTAAAAGAGTGAAATGAAGAATAAAGATTCGTCTTAACTCTTGACGTATTAACGATCGATTTCCGTAATTTAAGGAATAGAAAATCTTCATAATCTAAATAAGATTTGATTCTTCGGAATTTAAGAAAATTAAGATTTCTTTTGATTAAATGCGTAATTTGCCTCGATTGCTATGTTTGATATTTCGCTATAAATTGACCTCTCCCATTTCATTATTTTCATCACTCTTACATCTTTTTCCTCATTTCCTATTTTCAAAAGATTGTAAAAAATGCTTCATCCAGTTCTGATTCTTGATATACTCCTAACTTTCATATCTGTCATTCATCTTTTTCATCTACCACCGGAGGAATCTGCTTACTTCTACTTTGCCCTTGGGGTTATAGTGCTTTTAATTCTCCCATGTCTTTATGTTGCGATAAACATTGATATACACGGTTTGTAATTTATGTGTTGTTATCGGGCTTTATATTCTCCCTTATATTTCAAAGTTCCTGCTTCTGTCTTCTATAATTATTGTCATCTCCAGTTAATGCTTTCTTTTATTTGCTGCGATTTATACCCCAATTTCTATTTCGGAGTTTTGTCCCTTCGTTTCTTCTTCTTGTGACTAAGCATTGCTTGTAATGGTCCAGAATTCGCAGATATGAATTTCGGAATGAACATTGTTAATGTTCTAAGAAGAAAATGGTAATGGCACGATCTTGATTTGTTAAATTACCAGAATACCCTGGAAAAGACAGAATCATCAAGAAATTTTTCTTAATATTTTAGAGATTAACTAGAACACAAGAGTCGTATGACATAGCACATGATGATGCTATGATCTGTGAATCATCACGTTCCATTTAGAAACTCAGCATGACTTACTGTAATATAATCACGTTGATCAAGTGTGATTATATTATACTAACTCATGCTTCAGCTCCCAACACCACTTCAAAAATATTCATATTTTAAACTCGAAGGTTTCATAATTTAGAAACTAAAATAGTTTCTTTTATGATGTAACACAGATATCATAAGGAGAAAATTGATTTCCGATAAGAATGATTATGGAATTATCTCCAGAAATATGGAGGATATTTATAATGAAAGATATGATGATATCTTAGAATTTCTAATATCAGAGGATGATGAAGAATATTGTCCGCAAGGGTTTAGATTCGGAAGCAAGGTATTCGTTAATGGCTTCAGCAGATACTGAATCATTTGGATTCTTTGAAGGCAGGTTTCGACCTGGTGATTTATCCACAACCTCTTTCATACTTTGCTCAATCCGTTTTCCAGTTCCAAACTTTCTCTTTTTCTGAGCTTTGCCAACACACTATCCTTTATCATCAAACTTTTTACTGTTAAGGTCGTTTACAGTTTTTGCTGCTTCATCAGCATTTTTCAAGATTTCGAGAACTAGTTCGTAGTTTAGGGTGTTTTTCAGAAACTTCACATTCGAAGTCTGTAAGTCTTGAAGGTAAATGTTATATGTATATATATAACTGTTGGCGAAAAATTGCTACGAAATTCAAAATACTGATTTGCTAATTCCTAGTAGTTGGTATGACAATTGTTGTTATAAGTTGTATATGAGTACTTGATAGAGTTTCAATGAATAATTATCGTGATTTTTCGGAGAGGCTTAATGATCAATGAAGTTGTTGATAAGTTTACTGCTAATGTGATGAAATATGAAAGGTTCCCCGATAACAATGATGAAGGAGTAATCGTTATAATAAGGCTTATTCGAATAAACAATTGAAGGTGATTTGGTGGAGTGGTGACAAAACTGTCTATTTTGAAAAGGGATTGAAAAGTTATTTTAGCTAATAAATGCCAAAGGGTCTGACACGGATACGTGTTAAACTATGACTTTGATTTCGAGGGTTTTTCAGGTACAAGACTGCGGTAACATGTGGTTGGATCATCATCTCGATGATTCATTATTTGAAGTGTCTTCAGGAATTTCGAGGGATTTGAACATAGATTGTAATTGTTAATATTCATATGATGTTCTAGGAATTTGAATGATACAAATACTTTTCTGGGTTCTATGATGTTCTAGCACAGTTTTGAAGTCAAAGTATAGCTTCGAAAGATGTAGGAATCTAAGAATGATGTCTTTTGTTAAATCTTGACTTGGATTTTGATTTGTCAAAATCAAAATATGTAATCAAATTTGAATGAAGATGGTTGCTTTGATTTTTATAAAAGAATATATATTATTGTGAAAGTAGTGAGTATAGTTGATGTTTTTTTGAATCAGAATCGAAGAATGTAACATATTAATTGTGAATTTATATATCTCTCGGGTATTACCTACCCGTTAAAATATTCTCACCATTAACAGTTTGTACAAAAGAATTTTCTTAATTACAATCTTTATGAAAATATACCTACATATATATTTTCCTTAGATGTAATCATGGATTTAATGAGTTAACATAATATTAATCTCATCTGGTTTTCGACTAGGACTAGAATATATAATCTCTAAAACTTTTAGAAACTACATATTCTCTGCAAAATATTTCTTCGATGAAGTTATGAATTAATACTTCATCGTTTGTTGTTGTTGGTATTCCTTGGTATCTATGGTGCGTATGACGTTGATGTTCGAGGTACAGATTGTGATGTTGAGGTGTGGGATGCGGATGTTGTTGTTGGTGGTGGTGATGGTACTGTTGGTGTTGCTGATGGTGGTGCTGCTGCTGCCAGTGCTGCTGCTGGTGCTTGTAACCTTTGCACCACATTCTCCAAAGCCACTACCCGAGTGCGAAGCTCGTTGACTTCTTCTATTACACCGGGGTGATTGTCGGTTCGTACGAGTGGACGAATAAGATCTAGAATTTGAGATAATATATAATCGTGACGAGACACTCTGGAAATGAGAGAGAAAATGGTGTCTCGAATAGGTTCACCGGTAAGTGCTTCAGGTTCTTCGCCAAGAGGGCAATGTGGTGGATGGAAGGGATCACCTTCTTATTGTCTCCAATGACTAAGCAGCCTACGAACCCATCCCCAATTCATCCAGAATAGGTGATGGCTGATTGGTTGATCCATTCCGGTTACAGTGTCTTCGGAATTCAGGTTAATATCCATATCGGAATAGCTGTCGGAGTTTAAGGAATTTGAACTAGATACGGGATCCATCTTGTATAATTAGGGAGATGATTTTTGATATGAATTAGATTATAGAATTTAGTTTGGTATTCTTCAATACATAATTTACATATGTATATATAATACCAAATTCCATAAATCACGGAGAAATTTTCGGAAGATGACATGTAAAGTTTATAGTAACAGATACGCTAAGATATGAATTTTGTCTATATTATCTATGCAATCAATGCAATAAGACGCGTTTAGACTTAAGATGATAGACAGGTAATTTCTGACAAGAAATGATAAGCAAAACTTTTGACACGCAGACACAGTCGAAGTCCAGACTTACTAATGCATCCTAACTATCAGTTAGACACACTAATGCAAGACCTGGTTTGCTAGGACCAACGCTCTGATACCAACTGTGACGATCGCTCCAAATCCATATGGATGAACACGTCATTCATCGATTTCATTGCGAGGTATTTGACCTCTATATGATACGTTTTGTAAACATTGCATTCTTTTGAAAAGGCACACCATAAATGAATATTTAAATCAAAGGTTTTCAACATCTGATGATTTCTACATATAGACAATCACCATAAATAATAGTTTACAATAATACTTCCGTTGACAATGCAGTCAAAATAAGATACATGGTGATGATTTGGTGAATGCAACGTTTCCTTGAAAAATATGTCATGTAAGACTCCATGCACATAGCTTGTCTAACATATAAGCAAACAGCGGAAGACTTCTAGGGAACCTGAGAATAAACATGCTAACAAGTGTCAACACAAAGGTTGGTGAGTTCATAGTTTTAATGTATCGTATGTAGTGACCCGAACTTTTCCATGTTTATATATATTAATTGAGATTGATATTTACATAATTAAATGTTTCCAACATGTTAAGCAATCAAACTTGTTAAGACTTGATTAATTGAAATATGTTTCATATAGACAATTGACCACCCAAGTTGACCGGTGATTCACGAACGTTAAAACTTGTAAAAACTATATGATGACATATATATGGATATATATATAGTTAACATGATACTATGATAAGTAAACATATCATTAAGTATATTAACAATGAACTACATATGTAAAAACAAGACTACTAACTTAATGATTTTTAAACGAGACATATATGTAACGATTATCGTTGTAAAGACATTTAATGTATATATATATCATATTAAGAGATATTCATACATGATAATATCATGATAATATAATAATTTAAAATCTCATTTGATATTATAAACATTGGGTTAACAACATTTAACAAGATCGTTAACCTAAAGGTTTCAAAACAACACTTACATGTAACGACTAACGATGACTTAACGACTCAGTTAAAATGTATATACATGTAGTGTTTTAATATGTATTTATACACTTTTGAAAGATTTCAATACACTTATAAAAATACTTCTACTTAACAAAAATGCTTACAATTACATCCTCGTTCAGTTTCATCAACAATTCTACTCGTATGCACCCGTATTCGTACTCGTACAATACACAGCTTTTAGATGTATGTACTATTGGTATATACACTCCAATGATCAGCTTTTAGCAGCCCATGTGAGTCACCTAACATATGTGGGAACCATCATTTGGCAACTAGCATGAAATATCTCATAAAATTACAAAAATATGAGTAATCATTCATGACTTATTTACATGAAAACAAAATTACATATCCTTTATATCTAATCCATACACCAACGACCAAAAACACCTACAAACAATTTCATTCTTCAATTTTCTTCATCTAATTGATCTCTCTCAAGTTCTATCTTCAAGTTCTAAGTGTTCTTCATAAATTCTAAAAGTTCTAGTTACATAAAATCAAGAATACTTTCAAGTTTGCTAGCTCACTTCCAATCTTGTAAGGTGATCATCCAACCTTAAGAAATCTTTGTTTATTACAGTAGGTTATCATTCTAATACAAGGTAATAATCATATTCAAACTTTGGTTCAATTTCTATAACTATAACAATCTTATTTCAAGTGATGATCTTACTTGAACTTGTTTTCGTGTCATGATTCTGCTTCAAGAACTTCGAGCCATCCAAGGATCCGTTGAAGCTAGATCCATTTTTCTCTTTTCCAGTAGGTTTATCCAAGGAACTTAAGGTAGTAATGATGTTCATAACATCATTCAATTCATACATATAAAGCTATCTTATTCGAAGGTTTAAACTTGTAATCACTAGAACATAGTTTAGTTAATTCTAAACTTGTTCGCAAACAAAAGTTAATCCATCTAACTTGACTTTTAAAATCAACTAAACACATGTTATATATCTATATGATATGCTAACTTAATGATTTAAAACCTGGAAACACGAAAAACACCGTAAAACCGGATTTACGCCGTCGTAGTAACACCGCGGGCTGTTTTGGGTTAGTTAATTAAAAACTATGATAAACTTTGATTTAAAAGTTGTTATTCTGAGAAAATGATTTTTATTATGAACATGAAACTATATCCAAAAATTATGGTTAAACTCAAAGTGGAAGTATGTTTTCTAAAATGGTCATCTAGACGTCGTTCTTTCGACTGAAATGACTACCTTTACAAAAATGACTTGTAACTTATTTTTCCGACTATAAACCTATACTTTTTTTGTTTAGATTCATAAAATAGAGTTCAATATGAAACCATAGCAATTTGATTCACTCAAAACGGATTTAAAATGAAGAAGTTATGGGTAAAACAAGATTGGATAATTTTTCTCATTTTAGCTACGTGAAAATTGGTAACAAATCTATTCCAACCATAACTTAATCAACTTGTATTGTATAATATGTAATCTTGAGATACCATAGACATGTATACAATGTTTCGACCTATCATGTCGACACATCTATATATATTTCGAAACAACCATAGACACTCTATATGTGAATGTTGGAGTTAGCTATACAGGGTTGAGGTTGATTCCAAAATATATATAGTTTGAGTTGTGATCAATACTGAGATACGTATACACTGGGTCGTGGATTGATTCAAGATAATATTTATCGATTTATTTCTGTACATCTAACTGTGGACAACTAGTTGTAGGTTACTAACGAGGACAGCTGACTTAATAAACTTAAAACATCAAAATATATTAAAAGTGTTGTAAATATATTTTGAACATACTTTGATATATATGTATATATTGTTATAGGTTCGTGAATCAACCAGTGGCCAAGTCTTACTTCCCGACGAAGTAAAAATCTGTGAAAGTGAGTTATAGTCCCACTTTTAAAATCTAATATTTTTGGGATGAGAATACATGCAGGTTTTATAAATGATTTACAAAATAGACACAAGTACGTGAAACTACATTCTATGGTTGAATTATCGAAATCGAATATGCCCCTTTTTATTAAGTCTGGTAATCTAAGAATTAGGGAACAGACACCCTAATTGACGCGAATCCTAAAGATAGATCTATTGGGCTTAACAAACCCCATCCAAAGTACCGGATGCTTTAGTACTTCGAAATTTATATCATATCCGAAGGGTGTCCCGGAATGATGGGGATATTCTTATATATGCATCTTGTTAATGTCGGTTACCAGGTGTTCACCATATGAATGATTTTTATCTCTATGTATGGGATGTGTATTGAAATATGAAATCTTGTGGTCTATTGTTACGATTTGATATATATAGGTTAAACCTATAACTCACCAACATTTTTGTTGACGTTTTAAGCATGTTTATTCTCAGGTGATTATTAAGAGCTTCCGCTGTCGCATACTTAAATAAGGACGAGATTTGGAGTCCATGCTTGTATGATATTGTGTAAAAACTGCATTCAAGAAACTTATTTTGTTGTAACATATTTGTATTGTAAACCATTATGTAATGGTCGTGTGTAAACAGGATATTTTAGATTATCATTATTTGATAATCTACGTAAAGCTTTTTAAAACCTTTATCTATGAAATAAAGGTTATGGTTTGTTTTAAAAATGAATGCATTCTTTGAAAAACGTCTCATATAGAGGTCAAAACCTCGCAACGAAATCAATTAATATGGAACGTTTTTAATCAATAAGAACGGGACATTTCAGTTGGTATCCGAGCGTTGGTCTTAGAGAACCAGAAAATTTGCATTAGTGTGTCTTATCGAGTTTGTTAGGATGCATTAGTGAGTCTGGACTTCGACCGTGTTTTCTTTAAAAATGATTGCTTAACATTTTCGTTGGAAACTATATATTATTAACATGTATATATTATGTGATATATTAATCTCTTAACATGTTTGATATTGTGTGATAGATGTCTACCTCTAGAACAAGCCCATTGACTTACCTAATAATAATGAAGAGTCAAATGTAAATTGGAATGATTCGTGGACTGATTCACAAGTTCCCGAAGAGGAACCGGAAGAAGAGTCGGAAGAAGAGTCGGAACCGGAAGAAGAATCGGAACCGGAAGAAGAATCAGAACCGGAAGAAGAAATAGAACCAGTGGGGGAAATAATAAAACGGTTAAGTAGAAGAAAATCCTCAACCAACTGACCAAAGTTAATTATGGTCAATGGTGTTTCCGCCAAGGAAGCAAAGTATTGGGAGGATTACCAATTCTCCGATGAATCGGATCCCGACAAGGATTCCGATGATGTTATAGAAATTACCCCAACACAATTTAATAAGGCAAAAGAGAACAATAAGGGAAAGGGCACAAAAATAGAGAAATCTAATTCCAACCCTGATGAACTTTATATGTATCGTCAACCCCTGAAGTCCTTAAGTTGTAACAATGACCCGGGAACCTCTAAACCACCAGGTTTTTCTAAACCGCTGTGGAAAACAACAGCTCGTATTAGGGGAACAGCATATATCCCTAGAAACTTGGCAAAACGAACCAAAATCGAAGAAGAAGAAACGAGCGAGTCGAAATAAGATAGTTGTATTCGTGTGGTGTAATATATGTAATATAGTGTGCTTATGCTTTATGATATATGTAAAAATTGCTTGTATTAATAAGTATTTTTTTTTATGAATCTAACTCTTGTCTATTTTACAGCATAAAAACACAAAATGGATAGACAACCCAATATTTTAAGAGACCTACCCGGAGACATGATTGATGAAATCTTGTCTAGAGTCGGTCAGAATTCTTCGGCACAACTATTTAAGGCGAGATCAGTTTGTAAGACATTCGAAGAACGTTCCAAGAATGCCTTGGTTTATAAAAGGCTTTCGTTCGAAAGATGGGGGATATCACATTGGGAAATCCATAAGTTACGATGTGTTTACACTGACGCATATATTGCGGGGAACCCAAATGCTATTTTACGCAATGGGTTAAGAAATTATTTTGACTCAATATATCCGAATATTGGACTTCGTGATTTAGAAAAAGCGGCTAACATGCAACATAAAGAAGCATGTTATGCTTACGGATTAGTAATGTTCGCTTCTCACCAAAGTGAGAACAAGAACATCGGGCTACAACTATTAAACAAAACGTTCCCACAAGTGACGGAGTCGGTAATTGGGGTAAGAAATGAGGTTTTTAGATTGTTACGGGACTGTTGGACATTACGTAACCCTCGTCCCTTTGACGACGTTACAACACGCTGTCTTATCAACGGCCATAACGGTTATGTTCCACAAGACCAAGGATGGGAAGTAGTCCTAGTAAAACCAGAATGCATGACTTGTTTCTGGACGTATGAATTACGTGTCTTTATTGCCTTTGCTGAATGACTTGTGTACTAGCTAGAATTATCTTCACAACCATCTTGTATCAAATTTATTGTGTGCTATATTTCATGCTATATGTAAAATAAGCGGTATTGTAAGTTTGTAAAATATTGTGTAAAAGTTTGAACGCGAAATATTATTATAATCAGTTTTTCATATAGAATTGTAGTAGTTGAATTGTATATTAGCTACTAAGTATGAACTTAACGGGTAGGTACTACCCGAATTTAAACTTATAAAACGCTAATATGAAGAAAAAGCTTTTATAAATGAGTTCATATTATGCTACGAAATACTATTAACTACTCTTAATATTCTGTATGATTAACTTGTTCCATTTGACTATTTTGAAGAAAATGGCACCGACTACTCGACACACCGTGAATATGAATGAAGAGGAATTCCGTACTTTTTTAGCTTCAAACATAGCCGCAGTACAGGCTGCGCTACATACCAACAATAACCTTGGATCTAGCAGTACAGGAAATCGTGTAGGATGCACCTATAAAGAATTCACTGCCTGCAAACCTTTAGAATTTGATGGAACCGAAGGACCGATCGGATTGAAACGGTGGACCGAGAAGGTCGAATCGGTGTTTGCCATAAGTAAGTGTACTGAAGAGGACAAAGTGAAGTACGCTACGCATACCTTCACAGGTTCTGCGTTAACATGGTGGAATACCTATCTAGAGCAAGTGGGACAAGATGATGCGTACGCACTACCGTGGTCAGCATTCAAGCACTTGATGAACGAGAAGTACCGTCCCAGAATCGAGGTCAATAAGCTCAAGACAGAACTTAGAGGGTTACGAACCCAAGGATTTGATATTACCACGTATGAAAGACGATTCACAGAATTGTGCCTATTGTGTCCGGGAGCGTTCGAAGATGAGGAAGAGAAGATCGACGCATTTGTGAAAGGATTACCGGAAAGAATCCAAGAAGATATAAGTTCACACGAGCCCGCCTCCATACAACAGGCATGTAGAATGGCTCACAAACTAGTGAACCAGATTGAAGAAAGAATTAAAGAACAGACTGCTGAAGAGGCCAATGTGAAGCAAGTCAAAAGAAAGTGGGAGGAAAACGGTGATAAGAATCACCAATACAACAACAGCAGCAATTACAACAATAATCGTAACAATTATCCCAACAATCGCAACATCAATCGCAACTACAACAAACGGCCCAACAACAACAACAACAACAACAACAACAACAACAACAACAACAACAACAACAACAACAACCATCCCAACAACAATAATAACCGCAACAACAACAATCAGAAGCAGCTATGCCAAAGGTGTTAAAAGTATCACTCGGGGTTCTACACCAAATTTTGCAACAAGTGTAAAAGAAATGGTCATAGCGCGGCGAAGTGTGAGGTCTACGGACCAGGGGTTAATAGAACGAAAGGAACAAATGGTGTCGAAACGAGTAATGGAGGAGCAAGTAGTGTCGGAGCAAGTTATGCCAATGTAGTTTGTTATAAATGTGGAAAACCGGGCCACATTATTAGAAATTGCCGGAACCAGGAGAACACGAATGGACAAGGCCGCGGAAGAGTTTTCAATATTAATGCGGCAGAGGCACAGGAAGACCCGGAACTTGTTACGGGTACGTTTCTTATTGACAATAAATCTGCTTACGTTTTATTTAATTCGGGTGCGGATAGAAGCTATATGAGTAGAGATTTTTGTGCTAAATTAAGTTGTCCATTGACGCCTTTGGATAGTAAATTTTTACTCGAATTAGCAAATGGTAAATTAATTTCAGCAGATAATATATGTCGGAATCGAGAAATTAAACTGGTTAGCGAAACATTTAAGATTGATTTGATACCAGTAGAGTTAGGGAGTTTTGATGTGATAATCGGTATGGACTGGTTGAAAGAAGTGAAAGCAGAGATCGTTTGTTACAAAAATGCAATTCGCATTATACGAGAAAAAGGAAAACCCTTAATGGTGTACGGAGAAAAGGGCAACATGAAGCTACATCTTATTAGTAATTTGAAGGCACAAAAACTAATAAGAAAAGGTTGCTATGCTGTTCTAGCACACGTCGAGAAAGTACAAACTGAAGAAAAGAGCATCAATGATGTTCCCGTCGCAAAATAATTTCCCGATGTATTTCCGAAAGAATTACCGGGACTACCTCCACATCGATCTGTTGAATTTCAAATAGATCTTGTACCAGGAGCTGTACCAATAGCTCATGCTCCTTATAGACTCGCACCCAGCGAGATGAAAGAACTGCAAAGCCAATTACAAGAACTTTTAGAACGTGGTTTCATTCGACCAAGCACATCACCGTGGGGAGCTCCTGTTTTGTTTGTCAAGAAGAAAGATGGTACATTCAGGTTGTGTATCGACTACCGAGAGTTGAACAAACTTACCATCAAGAACCGCTACCTACTACCGAGAATCGACGACTTATTTGATCAACTACAAGGCTCGTCTGTTTATTCAAAGATTGACTTATGTTCCGGGTATTATCAAATGCGGGTGAAAGAAGATGATATTCCAAAGACAGCTTTCAGAACACGTTACGGTCATTACGAGTTTATGGTCATGCCGTTTGGTTTAACTAATGCACCAGCTGTGTTCATGGACCTTATGAACTGAGTGTGTGGACCATACCTTGACAAGTTTGTCATTGTTTTCATTGATGACATACTTATTTACTCAAAGAATGACCAAGAACACGGTGAACATTTGAGAAAGGTGTTAGAAGTATTGAGGAAGGAAGAATTGTACGCTAAGTTTTCAAAGTGTGCATTTTGGTTGGAAGAAGTTCAATTCCTCGGTCACATAGTGAACAAAGAAGGTATTAAGGTGGATCCGGCAAAGATAGAAACTGTTGAAAAGTGGGAAACCCCGAAAACTCCGAAACACATACGCCAGTTTTTAGGACTAGCTGGTTACTACAGAAGGTTCATCCAAGACTTTTCCAGAATAGCAAAACCCTTGACTGCATTAACGCACAAAGGGAAGAAATTTGAATGGAATGATGAACAAGAGAAAGCGTTTCAGTTATTGAAGAAAAAGCTAACTACGGCACCTATATTGTCATTGCCTGAAAGGAGTGATGATTTTGTGATTTATTGTGACGCATCAAAGCAAGGTCTCGGTTGTGTATTAATGCAACGAACGAAGGTGATTGCTTATGCGTCTAGACAATTGAAGATTCACGAACAAAATTATACGACGCATGATTTGGAATTAGGCACGGTTGTTTTTGCATTAAAGACTTGGAGGCACTACTTATATGGGGTCAAAAGTATTATATATACCGACCACAAAAGTCTTCAACACATATTTAATCAGAAACAACTGAATATGAGGCAGCGTAGGTGGATTGAATTATTGAATGATTACGAATTTGAGATTCGTTACCACCCGGGGAAGGCAAATGTGGTAGCCGACGCCTTGAGCAGAAAGGACAGAGAACCCATTCGAGTAAAATCTATGAATATAATGATTTACACTAACCTTACTACTCAAATAAAGGAGGCGCAACAAGGAGTTTTAAAAGGGGGAAATTTAAAGGATGAAATACCAAAGGATCGGAGAAGCATCTTAATATTCGGGAAGACGGAACCCGGTATAGGGCTGAAAGAATTTGGGTACCAAAATTTAGAGATATGAGAGAAATGGTACTTAGAGAAGCTCATAAAACCAGATACTCAATACATCCTGGAACGGGGAAGATGTACAAGGATCTCAAGAAACATTTTTGGTGGCCGGGTATGAAAGCCGATGTTGCTAAATACGTAGGAGAATGTTTGACGTGTTCTAAGGTCAAAGCTGAGCATCAGAAACCATCAGGTCTACTTCAACAACCCGAAATCCCGGAATGGAAATGGGAAAACATTACCATGGATTTCATCACTAAATTGCCAAGGACTGCAAGTGGTTTTGATACTATTTGGGTAATAGTTGATCGTCTCACCAAATCAGCACACTTCCTGCCAATAAGAGAAGATGACAAGATTGAGAAGTTAGCACGACTGTATTTGAAGGAAGTCGTCTCCAGACATGGAATACCAATCTCTATTATCTCTGATAGGGATGGCAGATTTATTTCAAGATTCTGGCAGACATTACAGCAAGCATTAGGAACTCGTCTAGACATGAGTACTGCCTATCATCCACAAACTGATGGGCAGAGCGAAAGGACGATACAAACGCTTGAAGACATGCTACGAGCATGTGTTATTGATTTCGGAAACAGTTGGGATCGACATCTACCGTTAGCAGAATTTTCCTATAACTACAGCTACCATTCAAGCATTGAGATGGCGCCGTTTGAAGCACTTTATGGTAGAAAGTGCAGGTCTCCGATTTGTTGGAGTGAAGTGGGGGATAGACAGATTACGGGTCCGGAGATTATACAAGAAACTACCGAGAAGATCATCCAAATTCAACAACGGTTGAAAACCGCCCAAAGTCGACAAAAGAGCTACGCTGACATTAAAAGAAAAGATATAGAATTTGAAATTGGGGAGATGGTCATGCTTAAAGTTGCACCTTGGAAAGGCGTTGTTCGATTTGGTAAACGAGGGAAATTAAATCCAAGGTATATTGGACCATTCAAGATTATTGATCGTGTCGGACCAGTAGCTTACCGACTTGAGTTACCTCAACAACTCGCGGCTGTACATAACACTTTCCACGTCTCGAATTTGAAGAAATGTTTTGCTAAAGAAGATCTCACTATTCCATTAGATGAAATCCAAATCAACGAAAAACTTCAATTCATCGAAGAACCCGTCGAAATAATGGATCGTGAGGTTAAAAGACTTAAGCAAAACAAGATACCAATTGTTAAGGTTCAATGGAATGCTCATAGAGGACCCGAGTTCACCTGAGAGCGTGAAGATCAGATGAAGAAGAAATACCCGCATCTATTTCCAGAAGATTCGCCAACACCTTCAACAGCTTAAAATTTCGGGACGAAATTTATTTAACGGGTAGGTACTGTAGTGACCCGAACTTTTCCATGTTTATATATATATTAATTGAGATTGATATTTACATAATTAATTGTTTCCAACATGTTAAGCAATCAAACTTGTTAAGACTTGATTAATTGAAATATGTTTCATATAGACAATTGACCACCCAAGTTGACCGGTGATTCACGAATGTTAAAACTTGTAAAAACTATATGATGACATATATATGGATATATATATATATAGTTAACATGATACTATGATAAGTAAACATATCATTAAGTATATTAACAATGAACTACATATGTAAAAACAAGACTACTAACTTAATGATTTTTAAACGAGACATGTATGTAACGATTATCGTTGTAAAGACATTTAATGTATATATATCATATTAAGAGATATTCATACATGATAATATCATGATAATATAATAATTTAAAATCTCATTTGATATTATAAACATTGGGTTAACAACATTTAACAAGATCGTTAACCTAAAGGTTTCAAAACAACACTTACATGTAACGACTAACGATGACTTAACGACTCAGTTAAAATGTATATACATGTAGTGTTTTAATATGTATTTATACACTTTTGAAAGATTTCAATACACTTATCAAAATACTTCTACTTAACAAAAATGCTTACAATTACATCCTCGTTCAGTTTCATCAACAATTCTACTCGTATGCACCCGTATTCGTACTCGTACAATACACAGCTTTTAGATGTATGTACTATTGGTATATACACTCCAATGATCAGCTCTTAGCAGCCCATGTGAGTCACCTAACACATGTGGGAACCATCATTTGGCAACTAGCATGAAATATCTCATAAAATTACAAAAATATGAGTAATCATTCATGACTTATTTACATGAAAACAAAATTACATATCCTTTATATCTAATCCATACACCAACGACCAAAAACACCTACAAACACTTTCATTCTTCAATTTTCTTCATCTAATTGATCTCTCTCAAGTTCTATCTTCAAGTTCTAAGTGTTCTTCATATATTCTACAAGTTCTAGTTACATAAAATCAAGAATACTTTCAAGTTTGCTAGCTCACTTCCAATCTTGTAAGGTGATCATCCAACCTCAAGAAATCTTTGTTTCTTACAGTAAATTATCATTCTAATACAAGGTAATAATCATATTCAAACTTTGGTTCAATTTCTATAACTATAACAATCTTATTTCAAGTGATGATCTTACTTGAACTTGTTTTCGTGTCATGATTCTGCTTCAAGAACTTCGAGCCATCTAAGGATCCGTTGAAGCTAGATCCATTTTTCTCTTTTCCAGTAGGTTTATCCAAGGAACTTAAGGTAGTAATGATGTTCATAACATCATTTGATTCATACATATAAAGCTATCTTATTCGAAGGTTTAAACTTGTAATCACTAGAACATAGTTTAGTTAATTCTAAACTTGTTCGCAAACAAAAGTTAATCCATCTAACTTGACTTTTAAAATCAACTAAACACATGTTCTATATCTATATGATATGCTAACTTAATGATTTAAAACCTGGAAACACGAAAAACACCGTAAAACCGGGCCGTCGTAGTAACACCGCGGGCTGTTTTGGGTTAGTTAATTAAAAACTATGATAAACTTTGATTTAAAAGTTGTTATTCTGAGAAAATGATTTTTATTATGAACATGAAACTATATCCAAAAATTATGGTTAAACTCAAAGTGGAAGTATGTTTTCTAAAATGGTCATCTAGACGTCGTTCTTTCGACTGAAATGACTACCTTTACAAAAATGACTTGTAACTTATTTTTCTGACTATAAACCTATACTTTTTCTGTTTAGATTCATAAAATAGAGTTCAATATGAAACCATAGCAATTTGATTCACTCAAAACAGATTTAAAATGAAGAAGTTATGGGTAAAACAAGATTGGATAATTTTTCTCATTTTAGTTACGTGAAAATTGGTAACAAATCTATTCCAACCATAACTTAATCAACTTGTATTGTATATTATGTAATCTTGAGATACCATAGACATGTATACAATGTTTCGACCTATCATGTCGACACATCTATATATATTTCGAAACAACCATAGACACTCTATATGTGAATGTTGGAGTTAGCTATACAGGGTTGAGGTTGATTCCAAAATATATATAGTTTGAGTTGTGATCAATACTGAGATACGTATACACTGGGTCGTGGATTGATTCAAGATAATATTTATCGATTTATTTCTGTACATCTAACTGTGGACAACTAGTTGTAGGTTACTAACGAGGACAGCTGACTTAATAAACTTAAAACATCAAAATATATTAAAAGTGTTGTAAATATATTTTGAACATACTTTGATATATATGTATATATTGTTATAGGTTCGTGAATCAACCAGTGGCCAAGTCTTACTTCTCGACGAAGTAAAAATCTGTGAAAGTGAGTTATAGTCCCACTTTTAAAATCTAATATTTTTGGGATGAGAATACATGCAGGTTTTATAAATGATTTACAAAATAGACACAAGTACGTGAAACTACATTCTATGGTTGAATTATCGAAATCGAATATGCCCCTTTTTATTAAGTCTGGTAATATAAGAATTAGGGAACAGACACCCTAATTGACGCGAATCCTAAAGATAGATCTATTGGACTTAACAAACCCCATCCAAAGTACCGGATGCTTTAGTACTTCGAAATTTATATCATATCCGAAGGGTGTCCCGGAATGATGGGGATATTCTTATATATGCATCTTGTTAATGTCGGTTACCAGGTGTTCACCATATGAATGATTTTTATCTCTATGTATGGGATGTGTATTGAAATATGAAATCTTGTGGTCTATTGTTACGATTTGATATATATAGGTTAAACCTATAACTCACCAACATTTTTGTTGACGTTTTAAGCATGTTTATTCTCAGGTGATTATTAAGAGCTTCCGATGTCGCATACTTAAATAAGGACGAGATTTGGAGTCCATGCTTGTATGATATTGTGTAAAAACTGCATTCAAGAAACTTATTTTGTTGTAACATATTTGTATTGTAAACCATTATGTAATGGTCGTGTGTAAACAGGATATTTTAGATTATCATTATTTGATAATCTACGTAAAGCTTTTTAAAACCTTTATCTATGAAATAAAGGTTATGGTTTGTTTTAAAAATGAATGCAGTCTTTGAAAAACGTCTCATATAGAGGTCAAAACCTCGCAACAAAATCAATTAATATGGAACGTTTTTAATCAATAAGAACGGGACATTTCATCGTATAATCTGTATATAAAGGTGGATCACAAGATTTCAGTTGTTTCATCCAGAAATGTTTATCAAAATATTCTACGAAATTGAGCACCCTGGTAACTAAACTTAACGTATATATAATTTATACCCTTTGTATAATCATCTTAATAATACACGCAAACCAACGTGTACGCTTCTCAAATAGCATACGTCCGTTAAAAGGCTAGTGCTCTAGCTCGGACGAAGATATCAAGCCCTATGGATCCATATACTACTACTCGCGCCCACCTGTTCTTATAACCGGCAGTTACTAGTTACCAAAGCTAAGGGATTTTCGGTTCAAACTCAGTATAGAATTTAGTATGTACTTGTGTCCATTATTTTTAAAATAAAGTGCATGTATTCTCAGCCCAAAAATATAGATTACAAAAGCAATTAAAAAGGGAGCAAATGAAACTCACCTTAGCAGCATATAAAGTCGTTCACCGAAATGTGACCGAAACTCGGAATACCAAATAACCGTAGATCTCAACTTAGAGAACATATGTTGGTCAATAAATGTCTATCAAGCTAGGTCAGGTCATAGTGTATCACAATCCTAATGCTCGAGATCGACATACAAAAGTTATCCAAAGTCATTTCAAAAGGTCAATTTTGACAAAAGTTCAACAAAACGAGACGTACCTTATATAAGGATTCATTTACTCGGTTGGTAATATTCAAAAATCCAAATTATCAATCTTATAAACAAGTTGTTTAAATATCAATTACAGATTCAAAAGCAATTTCAATTAATGTTAATCATAATTCAGTTGTCCATATCTTTTAGTTCGTTCATCGAAATTACGCGATCTCTAAATGAAAAGTTATTGATTTTTCGCCAGCTTTCCAAAAACATGCATATCATATACCTTATATCAGTAATATATGTATTAAATTCGTGATCTATCATAAACTATTTAACGATAAAATTAATCGTACTAGCATGCATAATCCTATATACTCGAGTACTAGTCAGGGATACACTATTAATATATAATAGATAAGATATAAATGCTTACGTATCAATATTGTGATTTAATATCGTAGAAAAGTACGTAGATGCGACGGAAATGATAAATGCTAGGTTGACCTTTGACTCATGATCATAACCCCCAAGTAATACCCATAACCTCCATAGCTATAACCCATAATTTCCTTAGCTCTATCCCGCTCGAAAAGCTTGTTTTGAAAATAACTTGCTCATGACCTCGTCGTAGTATTTTATGTATAATAATACTAATAATAATACTAACACTACTAATAATAATAATAAGATTTATAAGAATAAGAAGAAGAAGAAGAATAATAATAATAATAATAATAATAATAATAATAATAATAATAATAATAATAATAATAATAATAATAATAATAATAATAATAATAATAATAATAATAATAATAATAAATAATGATAATAAATATAGAGAGCATAGATGGAGAGATATATGTGTGTGAGTGTCGACAAACTGTCCAATTTATAGAAGAATTTTGATTTCTGACCCCCATGCGATCGCATGGGTTTTATGCCTATTTCTCATGCGATCGCATGGCCCTCTGATCCAGCTCACAATCATTTTTTGTTTTGTTTGTCGACATATTTAAATATAATATATATAATTTAAATAATTAATTATATATTATATTAAATTCATGTGCATAGTTGACTTGTAATTTTCTTTCCGATGACTCGTACGTTGTCACTCGACTTATGTCCCGGTTCCGGTTTCTCAAACGCATTTTCGTAATCTTAGAAAACTCGCAATTTACGTTTTGTGACTCGTACCTTTGTCAAAATATAATCTTAAATTATCAATAAACTATATCATTCAAAGTGTATCTTAAACTTTCGAGTGTTTTGGTCATTTACTTCTATAAATCATTGTCTCGCTATTTGTTAATATATATTTTCAACATTCATCAACACGTTTTAAATATACGTCGCAAGTTATTCATACAATTAATATTCCAACTTATCATGTATATTCAAATAAATATTTAAACCAATAAGTTTAATGTACGGTATCAAACAATTAATACATTGTTACGTTTTCAAGTTATAGTATATATATATATGTATCTATATACATATAATTGTTCGCGAATCGGTAAGAACAACCGAAAGGTATTTGAATATATGAAAGTAGTTCAAAAATTTTGAGATTCAGTTTTACAGACTTTGCTTATCGTGTCGGAAATGTTAATCATACAAAGATTAAGTTTAAATTTGGTCAGAAATTTCCGGGTCATCACAAAATGACTCCTGAAAATGGACTGAAAGCAATAACGGTTTGTTCTCGGTGGCTTTTTTCACTGATATCATCAACAACAGGCTATTATCACAATATGCAGGCGGGACAACTACCAAAAGAAACGATCTAGTACAAAAAAAGTCAAGGTTTTCGAATGGAGAGCTGAAAAAACCGTCTTCCGGTCAGAACCGAGCAGACAAAAGGTGAATAGATTTAGACTCCACCCGTTGTCCGGTTTCTGATGATGACATCGAATCTTTAGAACATGTACAGATGAAATGTCAGTTCGCAAAAGACCTATGGCACCGCGTCTTCCGATGGTGGGGTATCCCTTATTGAAAACGACACCTCGGTCCCTGAGGCAATCTACCGAATTCAGCTCAGGTTTCAAGTATGAAAATTTGGCAGGCATGTATATGGGTAGGCGCTTACAAGATTTGGCAAAATAGGAACAACCTCCTATTTCGTAAATCAAGTTGGACATGCCCGATTCCATTGTTATACGAAATAGGAGGTTTTTCAATGGGATCTAGATTTCTTTATGTGATATTGGGTGGATAAATTTCCATAATTATTTAAAGATTACATAAAATAGATGTCATTTGATGATGATGATTGGATAAATTATGTAAAAAATCACATATTCAACGATCACATTTAGATAGACACAGCCCCTGGCTGAATTAAGTATGAATGATCGATCAATTGTAAATCAATTTGAATTCTTAATTGTTAATTAAAAAAATTACTTAAAAACTTTATTAGATTAGATATGAGAGACGATTATGGATGAATGCCACATAGATACGGACTAGACATTTGAGTTTAGATGTGGATTCTAATTCTCTAAACCTACTCATTGACCATTGTGATGGCCTACTTTTGAGCATCTCTCATATGTGAAATAAAATTTAATTATTCGATTGAGTAAGTTAGAATAAACTAGACATTGACCATTGTGATGGTCATATGTCATGATATCTTTTTTTAAATTTTATTTTTGGTAAAAAAAAGGAGTAACTTATATAAACAATAAAAAAATGAAACCTTCTTGAAACGTACAAAATCAAACTACCGAGCTAAACTAAAACAAGCAACCAAACCTAAGCTTACTACAACAAAATTACATTGAAACAAGCCTAAAAACACAAACATCACAAACCAACACATTAAAAAAATTAAATAATATCCAATCTAACTGACATACAGAAGATTATGAACTATCTAAAAACCAAAAAGAGAGCGACCGAAAGCACACGAACAATGAACTCAACCGTCTTTGATAAATTCCCCGAAAGTTTCCATCTCCGCTCCCTGAACCGGTTTCTTTTTTTTTTTTCCCTTTTAAAGTTGCACTGGAGCGGTAGGAGGGTCTCTAGATTTAATAACAATTCCTTTTTGAACACCTTTCATATTATCCATCATTTCGTTGAAAGACACAAAAGATTTAACCTCGACCCTTCCACTCGACTCCTAAATGATAGCCTCAGCCAAAGTCTTCTTACCGTTTAATTTGTCAGATTTAGGCGTGACGGTATCAAACGAGATGGGCATGTTTTCTTCGCACAATAGCTTACCACTTGCATTAACAGTGGGTTTCTTATCCCCATAATCCAAAGCGTTATGTGACCCCAGAAGCACTTTTAGTGGGCCTAGAGCCACTAGAGCTCAACATAGAGGATTTAAAATCACTCGATCCAGGGACAGTTTCACAATCATCTACAACAACTTCAAATAAACATGACAAATTGTAAACATGGATAGACGAAGAATAAACAACCTTGACCTTCTTTGAAGCAGGCGAATGTGTCGGAAGTCACATCAAGCGAATCGAGTATATGCGAGGTTGTAGGAGCACCCTCGACCAAGATTTCCTTATAAAGCGGTCTCGGGCTCGATTGAACTAACGGAGACTCAATCAGTGGCGGAACTAGGATTTTTTTCACCGGAGGCAAAAAAAATTAAAACCGTAGCAATTTTTTTTGACAAAATATGGAGGTTTTCGGTCAAAAAATTGATGTTTTTAGGCAAATTATGAAGGTTTAAGGGCAAAAATTGAAGGTTTTTGGGTAAAATTTGAAGGTTTTGAGGCAAAAGTTAGAATTTTGGGCAAAATTTGAGGTTTTGGGGCAAAATATGTAGGTTTTGGGGGAAAAAAATCTACCGGGGGCAAAGTTGAAAAACCCAAACTTTTTACACTGAAAAAAATCCACTGGAAACGGGTGCCCCCTGCCCCCATGTAGTTCCGCCCCTGGACTCAATCGACACTTCAATCGTAGGAGCCGAAACCATACCCACATAGTCAATACCATCACAGGTATTTGATAGAACATAAAATTTCTAATAAGAGATACAAATGCTTAATTTGAGAAAAATGTGATTGATAGATTATTTTACCTCCCGCAATTGTGCAAACCCAATAGAAATTTAAATTCGCGAGGGCGTAAAATAATCAATGGGATCAATCTACTCAATAAGATTGAATAGATTGATCTAAGAGGACTAAACTCCGGTGACAACCGGATTCCAATCGGAATATGTTTTGATTGTGATGTCTGATGTTATTTTGATAGAGTAATATTGTAGTGATTGTGTTGTTGGATATGAATGACTCATGTATATTTATATTTGACTCTTATCTTAAAGTTAACGTATGACCTCCTGAACTATATATATATATATATATATATATATATATATATATATATATATATATATATATATATATATATATATATATATATATTGAAAGGATCCCTAGAGAACTAGGGTATGTAGAGAACATATAGCACCAACCATTTTTCACGGCACTTCCAGCGAATTTTTCTCCGATATGTTTTACACAGTCAGGGGTATTTTTGTCATTCAAATTAGGGATTATGGATTAGGTATAAATTCATTCCAGTTCCCATTCGACAGTACATTTTTTTTTCGATCATTTTTTTTGATCGATTTTCATTTAATTCAATGGGAGATTCACATAATCATAGTTCTACATTTTCGAACTTCGCTGATTGTCGTCCTGTTCTAAATGATGATGGTAATGAATCAGATCGTATCGTGTTGTTTGATTCGAATGCCGATAACTATTATGGAGAGGGTGATCGTGAAGCTAACGACTTAGAGGTTTTCGAGTTTATTGATTCAGAGGGTGACTGTGAGTACATATCTTGCTCTGTTCATACTTGTTCATACTGAAGTTAGTTTCAACTGTTTTAAAACAAATTGTTTAGTATTATGTTTTTAGATTGATTAAATTGTTTAGTATTATGTTTTTAGATTGATAGGTGAATTTTATAAATACATTTCTTGGCAATTACCTGCAAACAGGTTGGGTTCAATCTTCAACCAGGTTGGGTTCAATCTGCAAGCAGATTGGTTTCAATCTGCAACCAGGTTGGGTTCAATCTGCAAACAGATTGGGTTCAATCACAACAATAGTAAACTTAATGATTATGCAGACTGAAGGTGTTAGATACAGATTGAGGTGAAGGTGAATTTACCAGATATTATAGGTGATTTTACAAGGTGAATTCACTAGATGTAAGTACATTTGAGGATAAAATGGAGCAAATGAAGCGTGTCTGAAACTTGAATGGCAATCTTGGCAAGATACAGACTAAAAGTCATTTTTGTACACATACAGATTAAAGTGTTAGATACAGATTAAGGTGAAGGTGAATTTACAAGATATCATAGGTGATTTTACAAGAATAATTAGTTACATAACATCAACAATATAGAATACATGTTAAGTGTATAGCTTCAAAATTAATTTTATCGGTTGTGAGCAGGTTTGTTCAATCTGCAACCAGGTTGGGTTCAATCTGCAAGCAAATTGGGTTCAATTTACAAGCAGATTGGGTTCAATCACAATAATAGTAAACTTAATGATTATACAGACTGAAGGTGTTAGATACAGATTGAGGTGAAGGTGAATTTACCAGATATTATAGGTAAATAGTTTTTCAAGTGATAAAAAGAAACTTATTGTGTTAGATGTGAACGGGTTACTTATTCACACAGTACCTTGCAAAGATCCAACAAGGAAAGTGGACTTATTTACAAGAAATGGAAAAGCAGGTTATAATTATTCATTACTTTTTAACTTTATATTATGAATATATACTTATTTTGTATGTACCATATAAATATATTTGTGTACGATAATATTCCAGTTTATAAGAGACCACATTGTGATGATTTTTTGAAATTCTGCTTCGAGAAATTCAATGTAGGTGTTTGGTCTTCAATGCAATGGTAATTTATTTTTGAATCATAACATTTATAAATAAAATATATCTTAATTTATTTGTTTATCATTTTTCAATTCAAATGTTTTTAAAATTTTTCTTACAGTCACAATTTGGATTCGATTGTTCAAAATCTGCAGGAAAGTGCAAATAATGAATTTCAATTTTGCTGGGTAAGGAAGTATTTTCCTTGTAATATATGAATGTGAATCTGCATACATTGAAACTCAAGCTGTATATAGATTCAATGTCAATCTGTATTTTTCATGAATGTTAAATCTGTATTTTATTTGTTGCAGGACCAATCTCACTGTACAAGAATAGCTTCTTACACTCTTGATAATCCCAATAAAGAATTTTTTTTGAAAGAGTTGAAGAAAATTTGGGACAAAGGAGAGTACAATCAATCAAACACGATACTTATAGACGACAATCCTTATAAGGCAATATGCAACCCTGTAAGCTACCTTTATTCAATTATTTGTTTTAAATTTAATTCACCTATTACTATTAATTATTAATTGTTAGTTTCCTAAGCATGATCTCAAAATTTTTCAGCCCCATACTGGAATATTCCCCCATCCTTGGAAAGTTGAAATAATAGAAGATAGTAGTTTGGGTATGAAAATTTAATCTCTGTCTCCTAACAGTCATTGTGAAAAATTTTGTGCTTCTCATAAAAATAATTCGATTTCACAGGACATAATGGAGATCTTCGTAATTGGCTAGAGAAATTCGCATTATCTGATGATATTAAAACATTTATGCAAGCAAATCCGTTTGGTCAAGAACCCATCACAACTAACCATACCTCATGGGAATTCTATGCTAGTGTGATTGCTAAAGTAGAAGCATCGTCTGACAGTAAACAAGATGTGATTAATGATATTTCCATGGATGCTATTTTTAATGATGGTTTGAAATTAAAAGAATTTATCATTGAATCACCATCAAAAATTGAAAGTTTTCACAGCAATAACTTGGATATTGATATTCAGAGTGCTAAAGCATTGAAGTTTTTACAAGTGAAAGAAGAAGATGAAAGAAGCAGTCATTTTTGATACGATGATCGATACGTAAAGTGACTGCAAGATCTATTCAACATTGAAGTGCAATTAAGAAAGAAGTTTTTAAAATGTAAGCATCCCAACAAAATCGAGGGTTGCTTTTATTCGTGGAATAGACATCAAGTTATGATTGAGTTATCTTTATCAAAAGGTTTGACTGAAAAGACTAGTTTAGACGATTTGCAATTACTTGGATTAAAGGAATGGAAGTTTATCAATACCCATGTGAAGAATATAGAAGATAATGTAATGAAGACTGTTGTTGTACACAAGATTTTGAGGCTGTTTCAAATCTCTTACAAAATGAATCTAATTACTCGAGAAGAGTTCAAGGCATGGTGTATGGCAAACAAAATTACAATAAGAAAAAAATCTGCTGGATTAGATATACAGAAAGAATCATATATAAAGCATCAAGTACCTAAAGAAATCACTTTTGTTGATAAGATGTATGTTAAGACTGATGACTTTGAGGGCTTATGCTACGAAGATAAAAATGGTGTTGAGTGCTTTCAAAGTGTGAACACTCTTAGTAAGCAGCATGTACTTCACTGTATTGGTTTGTTAAAAGAATGCAAGAAAGAAGATGCGTTTTTGTTCAGAAAACAATTGATAAAAAGCGTAGTCGACAAATTGTATATGATAAAAAAGTTTCCTGATTTGGAATGCTGAAGAAATGGTCAAATTGTTGAAGAAGAAGGGAGTATGGAAAGAAGCAATGAGAAACAAGTTTAAAGATTTGCTAGATAAACAGAAAGGTAAAATCATAACCGAATAACGAACAGATGTCTAAAAGGTACTTCAAATAATCCATCCTAGCTTTTCAATTTATATTACATGCTAAAGTATGTATGTCTGGTTCATTTTTCTGCTTTTTTCAGTATGTTTAAATAAACTACTTATTTTCCGATAATGAAGTGTTTTAATTTTTTTTGTTCATCATCACTTTTTTCAGTAAGTAAATCTACTATCATTACCTAGCGTTTGAATACTAACGATATGTAAAATGTAATTCGTTTCCTGCGTTTATCAAGTTACTTTATTGATATAATCTGATTCTTAATCTTTTATACATATTTTTAATAAACATAATCAAAATCAATTACCTGCAAGCAGATTGAGTCATTATTTAAGCAGATTGGGTCATTCTGCAAGCAGATTGGGTCATTCTGCAAGCAGATTGGGTCAATATGTAAGCAGATTGAATTAATCTGCAAGCAGATTGGATCATCTGCATGTAGATTTGAAGCATATTGGGTTTAAAAAAAATGGCACAACTAAGTTGGCAGATCTACGATCTATCTATATATATTTTTTATTTCGTATATCTACAATTTTGCTAGACTGTAAATATTAATATTTTTTTGCAGGCTATCCAACCGTTCCTAGTATCAAGGCTGAATTATGTCATACGAATGAATGTTTTTTAAATTTCTTTAAATTTGTATACAATTTATTAATGTTTAATAGATGTACTGGACTTAGAAGATGAAGGTAAAATTTTAATAGGTACCAACCAATCGTTCAACGCTAAGCTATTCTAGTATTTTTGCAAGATACAGACTAAAAGTCATTTTTGTACACATACAGACTGAAGTGTTAGATACAGATTAAGGTGAAGGTGAATTTACTAGATATAATAGGTGATTTTACAATGTGAATTCACCCAAAAAAACATATAATTAGTTACAAAACATCAACAAACCATTTGAGTTGTATAGCTTCAAAATTAAGTTTATGGTTATGGTTATTATGAGCAACTAAATAACAGTCATGCAGAAATCATGGCCCATGTTAAATAATTCTTTATAGTCCAATTACACATTGTGGCCCATAGAACACAATTTTAGTTTCAAAATCACCCAAAAACGGCCCAAGTACACACAATTTTTTATATATATTTGACAAAAAAATATCTACTCACCCCCACATATTTACACCTTCACCTGCCATATCTCTTTGCTTCCAAAAGCTTATCAACTCCACGCATTGCCTTCCAAGCTTCCACGACGAAATCAGGTAAACTGTTCCAATTGATTACAAAGTCCATCTTCGATTCAGTATAAAGTTTGAATTTTGAAATTTAGGGTTCTTTTGTGATGGTTTACTAATATAATGCTTGTAAACTAATTTTAGAGTTCATTTAGTGATTATAAACATAAGAGGAATTTTATTACTTTTTACACTTCAGTTCAAGAATGTTGTTACTGATATAATCGTATACTAATTTAGGGTTCATTTAGGGTTCATTTTTGACATATTTGGGGGAAATGTTTATCGTTTATACGTAGCTGATTGTTATTTAATTATGTATAGACACCAATATTTATTATGTATTCTCTTTTGCCACTAAACAGGTTGTTTTTCAATGGCATCTAATTCAACTAAGTGTGTTGCAAATAATAAGCAGTTGCAGACAAAACAAGAGAGTATTGAAGTAATTGAACTGTCATCAGATTCTGATGACAGTTATTATGGTTTTATAGGTAACATAGCAAATCTTGAAGATAGTGATTCATCTGATGATGACTTGACTGATGATGAAATTAGCGTTACAGTGACGGTAAAACGTGGAAAAATATGGGTAAGTTAGTTGATTCAATTTTTTCATTTATCAATAAACTATTATTCATATAGAATCGCCATGTTTGTAATCCTTAATTTTTCTCATATAGCGGCTACCAAATAAGTTTGTGATGGTGCCGCAACTAAAAGCTGGGATGAAAGTTATTATAGTGAATGATAAAGGAGTAGAGTTCAAGTGTCGATTGATAACAGAAAAAAATAAGAAAAAACCAAACTTTGCTGTATCAGGTGGGTGGACTAATTTCAAAAGTAAGAATAAATTGATGCCATACGATGAAGCAGTTATGACGTACAACATGTGTGAAAAAAAGTTTTTTATGTCGGATGTGAAGAGGAAGAAAAAGAGAATCCATTAGTTAAATGGATAACAACAATGAATAGTTTGACAAGTTTCTTTTGGGGGTCATTTACAAGTATATTGATGTAGTTGTTACTAATGTATAGTTTGTAATATATTTGGGACAGTTAGCTTTTATGTCTTAGGAATGTCTAATTATGTATTTTTTTTAACCTATGTAGGTGTATAATATGCTGTTATATATTTTATTTATGTTCTAGGAATGAAAACTATTTTGATATGTTGTTTTTTGTAACAACATTTTTTGTGTACTGAATGGATGTTGAAGTTCAAGTATTACAACTTTGGTGAAATGTGTCTTAATATGATTCAAGATACCAATCTAATATGTTTTCAAGATACCAATCTAATATGTTTCAAGATACCAATCTAATATGTTTCCAAGATAATATACTAGTATTAACAAAAGGCGATTGTAATGAGGAAGTAGAGCAAGGCGACCTGATGACATAATATACTAGCATCAAGGTTGAAGAAATTGGAACTCAGGGAGTTCTAAGTGGAATCATTTCTAGAAGTTCTCGGAAAACTCGGTGAGAACTCAAAGAGTTCTCAGTGGTTGACTTTCGTTGACCTTTTTGGTATAATTTTTATGATAACCAAGATTTTGAACGAGATTTGACCCAATCTCTGCTTCAAATCTTCTAGCAGAATGACCCAAACTGCATGCAGATTGACTCAATCTACTTGTAGATTGACCAAATCTGCTTGTAGAATGACCCAATCTGCTTGCATGTTGAAACAACAATGATTAAAATAAATACACAGAATGAAACTGCAATGATTAAAATAAAAACAAAAACAAATCATTCTAACAAAATAGTAATATTAACATGATAGATAACTAGTTTTTAAAGTAATTAACAAACTTCTCAACTAAAATGAACTACTATCTAACCGTATTTCTTTCGTCTCTTCTCAATTCTCTTGAATGCATTTCGCTCCATCTGTAATTTAGCTTTTCTTGACATTCCATCATAAACATTCATCTGAATTTCTATTGTATTCAACTTCGTATTCTGGTTACAAGTTAGGATTCTATGTAAATATTTGTAACGAAGACTATTCAGTTGTTCCATTAGCACTTTTCCATTTTTAAATCCACAATTCCATTTTGAAAATGAAGTCCCCATGTAGGTCTCCATATGTCTCATCAAAAATATACCACAATCAACAACATTACCTCTTATCTTCCATGGCAAATCCATTAACTCAAATTTTTCAAAATTTAGTTTCTCAATGTTTGGATGATTTTTATTTTTACAGTATCCCACCAGCAGTTTGCCCTGCATAAAAACAATTAAATTTTAAAAATATTGTTCAATATGTAAAAATAAGTTAGCTATATAAATACTTACCAAAATTCCCGTTCTTTTCTTAAATTTGATGTGTATATTATCTCTCACATCTTCATAATCTAAATTGTCAATAACATAGTATTTGTTGGTTTGCATATTGAAGCATGTCAAGAAATAATGATGATTCAACAGAATAGGGAATATGATCTGTTTGAAATATAAAATTATTCATCATGATTTATATTTCATTAATTAATAAATATAAATATTAAATATACATATATATTTAACTAACCACATCTGCTTTTTCTAGTGGATATTCCATTAGACTTAACCAAGCATCCATTTCTTCTTCAAATTTTGTTGCTATAGTAACATATCCTTTCGATATATCTTGATCAAGTTCTTTCAACATTTCATCAGTCTATAAAAAATTAACTAATTTAAAAGTTTTATTTTGTTGATATACTAACATATTCATTTGAATCATTTTATGTTTACAGAGTATAAAGGTAGTCTATAACAAATTAGGCAAGATTGATATTTCAATCTGTGCACAGTTTTTGAGTTTTCAATGTGTGCCAAATTTGAACCAATTCAAGGTCAAAAATAACAAATTGAAAGTCAAATTTCAAAGATTCAGGGTTAATTTGAACAGATTAAAGGTTCGAATTGAACAAATTCAATTCTTACAAAATTTAACAGATTTAAGCTTAAAATTTAGCAGATTGAAGGTCAAAATTGGACAGATTGAAGGTCAATTTATGTGCAGATTGAAATAAGAAAAAAAACCATTTTTAAATTCACTTATATAAACTAATGTCGTACTGCGAATTAGAAAGTCCAAGGATACTTACAAAACATCTTGTGTTGCATAGTAATCTTCTTAATATTCCCTCTTTCTTTTTTTCCCCCTAAATATTCAAAATCAAACTCCAAGCTTCAATAACACCAACATGCACTTCTGAATTTGGTATTAGGCTCTCCATTACTACTTGTGTACAAAAAACTCCACTTGTGTGCGAGAACATAATATCACTGTCACATTTAAAATTGCATACATAAAAAATTATTATAAAGAATAAAACAATTTTATTGTATTTTAAGCGTTTTTTATTTTTGGATTCTTACTGGGGTGATGGCATGCCAGAAAAAATTGTTTTACCCAATTTCATCTCAATTGCTGTTATTTTAGAATTAATGTACACAGGTCTGTTGTACAACGTTGATTTCGATATCAATAATGGTTGTTTATCTCCTCTTGTATTATCATGAGCATCAAACTTCTTTTCATGAGGTTTGCCAATTTCACTATCCACCATATTCATTTTTGATCTTCGAACATCATCTTCCATTGACAACTTTCTTTGTTTTTGCAAGTCTGAAGATTTTTCATTTTTTTGGATATTTTTTTCTTTAGAAAATCCAAACCCTAGACTGAATGTTGGTGAACATGATAATTCTGCAGGTTTGAACACAATTTCTAGTTGCTTTTTGGATGATGATTCTTGTGCATTTTTTTCTGCAATATCTGCTGCAATACAAGCATCGTCCCATAAACTATCTGATGTAGATTGACTTTTATTTGCAAGTATATTCACATCTTCTTCGCTCAACATGGCATATTCTTGAACTTTTGGTTCTATCTCAGCACATTTATCATCAAGTTTCAAACACTCTTCATCTGTTCCATTTCCCATCTGCTTCTCCTCATTAACTTGTGCATACACCTTAGCTGCTGCAATATCCGTTGCAATACCAGTTTCGACCCATATATCATCTGATGTAGATTGACTTTTATTTGCAACTACATTCACATTTTCTTATCTCAAAAATGCAGATTCTTCAACTCTTGTTTCTATCTCAACAACTTTATCATTGTCTTTCAAACACTCTACATTGATTAAATTATCTGTATTGCAATTTCCTTTTTTGATATTCAACAAATTCAACCTTTTTATGTATTGGTTGACATATTTAATCATTTCACTTTTAACCGAGTCCACTACACCATGTACTTTGACATCATTTGGATAGTATTTCAATGTACTTTCCATTTTTTGTAGCAACTCATCACCTTTTTTAGTTACTATTGTGGACAATGATTTTATCACACCACAATCATACTCCTGCACGGTGAAGAAAATTATTAGATGTCTATTATACATAAACCCATTTATAATTATAAATAAAATCAAATATGACTTTGTTTTTTTACCTCTGTTTCTTCTGTGACAGAATCATCATCATTATCATTCAAATTAATCATATTTTCTCCATCATTTGATTCTTCACTTTCACTTTCGTAAGTTCTAGAAACTTCTTTATTGTCAACTATATTAATTAAATTGCAATTTAATTTTTTAGTGTAGATTAACAGAATAATACTTGAAAATGAATTTGCAAATAACAGAATAATATTGTAATATTTAATTAAAAATCAATTAGCTGCAAGCAGGTTCGGTCAATCTGCAAGCAGTTTGGGTCAACGTGCAACCAGATTGGGTTTAATCTGCAAGCAGGTTGGGTCAATCTGCAAGCAGATTTTGGGTTTAATCTGCTTATGAATCATTCTTAAGAAAAACAATTTTGGCTCAACAAATCAATTACCTGAATGAATCATTCCATCATCACCGTTACCCGTGTCTTCATTGTCTTCACCCAATCCATCATCATCATCATCATCATCATCATCATCATCATAATAACTCCCTGCAACATCACATTTAATTATTTTTTTTTGAAACTTATTTTGCAAATACAGTTTTTCACATATTCCTAAAATGCACCTAATAAATTGCTATTTAATTTTTCAAATACTTTTTTTAAAGCAAACAATTTTTCAAAATATTGAAATATATATCTTTATCTTCATCTTGTAATGTTGTAGGTGGACTATAAACAACAATTTGTTTCATATTAGATAAATTCTTTAAGATATGTTCATTCCCAAAACCACCATCGTTTAACTCATCTTCTTCTCTTTGCATCAACATATCAGTTGTCCAGTTCATTATTTCAGGTTTTGCCTTATCACCATGTTGATCTGTCATTGAAGTCTTACTAACGTACCAGACCTAAAATAAACGATATGTAAACAAGTTGTAAGATTTTTTTGTATCTATATGTATGAATAATTAATTATTCTTATAAAAAAAGTAGTAAATAAATACTCACCATCAAAAAGGTCAAAGGACCAACATACCAATTCTTACTTTTATCCGCGCACCAATCATCTTTACTTCTTCTCAGACAATCAAGAATATATCCACACCAATCCATTTTTATCACATTATCTATTGTAGCTATTGATTGGAGGAATTTTTGATTTACAGAGTTATTTTTAACACCTTCTGCCATTATTGTCATTATCAATACTAATATCTTCAATTTAAAATCAAATCCTCCATTTTTACTAGACATAATTGAATCTTGAACACTTGTGACAAATATCCTTTGTGTTTTTCTATCAACTTTCTGAAATTGACGTCTGAACTTATTAATAAACCATGTTGTACTGATACCTGCTCTGTCTACGGCATTTACATGTATTTCTCCATTTGGGAATCCAAGTATATCATATACATCTTCTTTCGTAATTTGAAGAACTACCGACCCTAAATCAAGTTTCAACTCTCTTGCATTTTATCTTTCAACAAGCCATAAACACAATCTTCCAGGTAATTTATTAATTCTAAAAGGTATCAAACTTTGAAATCCCATATCAATCATATCTTTTTTCTGTTCATCACTTAAGTTTTCTATAACTTTAAATAATGACTTTGGACTTTGCCTCGTATCAATAGATTCTTGTTTTTTTTTTGGTTTATACGTTGTAACTTTTGTTTTCTTTTTTCTGTTTGTAAATTTACTCTTTGTCTTTGAATTATTCTTGACTTTTAATCTGAAACTCACTTCCATATTCTTCTTTTTTCCTTTTCTCTTACCCTCTGATTTGTAAAAGAATATAGCATCAGAATCACTTTGTTTTCTTTCTGCAAAAAAAAAAAAGAAAAAAAAATATATATACATATTGAAACGACCCGACCCAATCCATAGGGACGAATACAATAACATATGAGTACATCGCGAGGCATTTGACCTCTATATGATACATTTTATAAACATTGCATTCTTTTGAAAAGATATACCATAAATGAATATTTAAAATTCAATGTTTTCGACATCTGATGATTTCTACATATAGACAATCACCGTAAATAACAGTTTACAAGAATACTTCCGTTGACAATGCAGTCAAAATAAATACACGGTGATGATTTTGTGAATGCAATGCTTCCTCGAATAAAACATGTATGACTCCATGCACATGGTTTCTCTAACATATATTCAAACAGCGGAAGACTTCTAGGAACCTGAGAATAAACATGCTTTAAACGTCAACATAAAGTTGGTGAGATATAGGTTTAATGCTAGCAGCGTTATAAATATAGACCACAAGATTTCATATACATAAACGTTTTAATAAAAATATTCTAAGTGATAACCATACTTAACATTTAATCAACGTCGCATATTCCCTTTATTATGAAATCTCACTACACTGTACCAAGTGTAGTCACCGAAACGAAGTACTGTGCAACCGTTGAATACTGGTCATCCAGTCCAGTTGGGGTTGTCAGGCCCGATAGATCTATCAACAGGATTCGCGTTTACAATACCACATGTAAATAGTAGTTACCAAGCTACAGGGAAGTATGCCAGTGGTACAACTCAACGTAGAATATATTTTTTTTTTTTCACTTGTGTCCATAACGTAAATCATAAAATGCATGTATTCTCATCCCGAAATATTTAGAGTTTAAAAGTGGGACTATATACTCACTTTTGCCTTGAAGGTATTTAACTCGACTTGGTCTCCGATAGATATCATGAACCTAACCATATATATATAATATATCAACATATTTTCTTTTCAAGCAATCGTTACATATATATATATATATATATATATATATATATATATATATATATATATATATATATATATATATATATATATATATATATATATATATATATATATATATATATATATATATATAATACTTTTAATATTTTCTTAGTCCGTAGTTAGCAGTCCGATGTTAGTGGTCCAAAATTAGTTGCTCAATAAAATAAATAAAGACCCCATCGTATTCGTATTGATCAGAATTAATCTCGACCCATGGTACCATGTTGTCAAATGACGTGTTGCGTACATAAAGTACCGTGTTGTCAAATGACGTGTTGCGTACAATCATGAGGTCTTATGATTAATCTTCTCGTGTTGTTTACGGGTGGTCCTGAAATATATAAAATCAAATCATAAGTAATTATATATAAAATATCATATTAATTAGAAAAGATATGATTAATTTACTTTATCTCCAAATATTTTCGTAGCTAAACTAGCTTCGGATACCAAATCTTGTTTTAGTCGTAGTTTCTTCATTACAACTCCGTTTTTGTTGGTTCAACTTGCCACTTCCTTGGATCGAGTCAAATTTTAAGAATATGAACTGAAAATACCTTAGTTTGTATTCAAAATCACAGGTTATAGGTCAAACTTTGGTAAAACTTATGAAAGTGATCATTTTCCATCATAAAAACAACATTTAATGATCATTTTTCTAAAAATACTTACACTTTGAGTTAAACCATGAAATTTTTATGTGTTAACATATTCATAAGAAATATCATTTTTCCAGAACATGAACTTCCAAATCAATGTTCAAGATGGTTTTTAATTATCCAACCCAAAACAGCCCCCGGTTGCACTCCGACGATGTAGATTCAGTTTTTAAGGTGTTCTTTGTAAAACCAAGTTATATCTTGTTAAGTTAGCATATCATTATGATATATTACAGGTCTTGAAGTATTTTAAAAGTTAAGTTAGAAGGATCTATTTAGTTTGCAAACAAGTTTGAAATCATTCAAACTATGTTCTTGTTGTTAAAATTTTACAACATAAAATAAGATAGCTATATAATTATGAATCGAACAAGATTATGAACAAGGTTACTACCTCAAGTTACTTGGACAAAGTTACTGTAAAAGATAAGAAAAAATCTTGGAATCAAATAGTGGTGGAGTTAGATCAAAAGGTTGGAAGTATACTTCTTCAAATGGGTGGTTATTTTGATATGTTCTTGAAAGAGTTTTCTTATGGTGTTTAAGGCTTGTAATTGAAGCTAAATGATGGGGAAAATGCTTGGAGATGATCAAGTATGAAGTTAGGAGTATTTTGAGAGAGAAATGAGGGTGTAGGTATGAGAAAATGGAGTGAAGAAATGGTGTTCATTCATAAAAACGTTTTTAGTTTATAAAGAAAGAAAAGGATTCCTAATTTTGTTTTCTTACTAATAATTCATGCTACTTTACAAATCCTAGTTACCTCATATCTAGGGCAGTAATAATGTTGATTAGGATGTTGATTTGATGTGTATATACCAATAGTAAATACATATAGAAGCTGGGTATGATACGGGTACATATACCCTAGATATACGTATAGAAATCTTGAGGAAACGGAATGAGAATTCAAATATAGCTATCTTTTGTGAATATACTTATATTGTTTTATGTATTTAAGTCCTTAAAAAGTGATTAAATACATTATATATACGATACATGTATAAGCATTATAGGTTATAAGTATATATATCAAAGAATGTTACGTATAGTTATCGTTTTGAAAACTTAAGTTAGTAGTTTCAAAATATACTTATAACTCATTGTCATTAGTACACAATGAGATGTTAAACCATCCTTAGATCATGTTAAATATATATAAATACATATATATACACAAACGTATAATTATCGTATGTTATATAGTTCGTGATATCATCTGTCAAATTGAACGGTCAAACGTTATGTAAAACTCTTTTCAAAAACACAAGTCTCAACAATTTGGATTGCTTATCATGTTGGTAAGGTTTAATTTATGTAAATATTAATCTCATAAGTATAAAATGATTGGAAAAATCCGGGTCGTTACAGTACCTACCCGTTAAATAAATTTCGTCCCGAAATTTGAATGGGATGGTCATGGCTGACAATAAGTATGTTTTCATGATGTATACGAGTTGGAAATTAGAGTTTTATTATCATCAAGTAATATTGATAAAGCAATTTGATTTTTGTGAAGAGTACGAGTGAGGCTATCACCAAAGAGTGAAATGAGTAGGTATAGATTCGTCATATCTTTTGACGTAGATAGGATTGATTTCCAAGTTCAAGAGATTTGGAGTAAAATCTTCATAATGAGATTTGATTCTTCGATAATCAAGGAAATTAGAATCCGCTTTAAATGCGATCATCTATTTTGATTGCTCTGTCGGATCTTTTACTATAAATCCACCTCCCTTTATTTCCTTACAACTCATACCTTCTATTCTTCCTCCCTCAATTCATACTTTAAAACATTTTATCAGTATGCTTCATCCAGTACTGATCTTGGATATACTCTTAACTTTCATCTCTGTCATTCTTCTTTTTCATCTACCTCCGGAGGATTTTATTTATTTCTACTATTACCTTGGGGTTATAGTATTGTTAATTCTCCCGTGCCTTTACGTTGCAATACGTATTGATATACACGGTTTGTAATTTATTTGTTGTTGTCGAGCTTTATATTTTCTTTTATATTCAACAGTTCCATACTTCTGTTTCCTCTTCCCGACTTCGAGTCAAGCGAATAATGGTCCGAAATTCGTAGGTATGGATTTTGAAATAAACATAGTTAATGTTCTAAGAAGGAAATAGTAATTGCACGATCTTGATTTGGTAAGTTACCAGAATGTCCGAAAAGATAGAATTATCAAGGAGATATGTTCTTAATATGTTTGGAGATTGGGTAGAATGTAAGAGTTGTGTAACATGGCACATGATGACGTTATGATCCGTGAATCATTATGTTCCATTTAGAAACTCAGCATGAATTACTGTAATATAATCACGTTGATCAAGTGTCATTATATTATACTAATTCATGCTTCAGTTTCCAACACTACTTCAAAACATTCATATTTTAAACTCGAATTTTTCAGAATTTAGAAACTAACACAGTTTCTTTTATGTTGTAACGCAAATATTGTGAAGAGATAAATGATTTTTGATGAGGATAGTTGGGAATATATCTTTAGGAATATCGGAGATATTTATAATAAAAAATACGATGATATCTTAGAATATCTAAGATCAGGGAATGACGCGGAAAATCTGTCTGTGAAGGTTTAGAATAAGGAGTAAGGTTCTTACTAACGGTTTCAGCAGACACTGAATCATTTGAATCCTTTGAAGGTAGATTTCGTCATTGTGATTTGTCCACGACCTCCTTTATACTTTGCTCAATCCATTTTCCAGTACCAAATTTTTCGTTCGAGCTTTTCCAATCTATTATTCTTTATTGTCAAACTTCTGACCGTAATTGTTGTCTACTGTCTTTACCACTTTATCAGTCTTTTCCAAAACTTAATAGCACTAATTCGTAGACTGGAGCATTTTTCAGAAACTTCACATTTGAAATATGTAATTCTTGGCGATAGACGTTGTATATATATATATATATATATATATATATATATATATATATATATAACTGCCGAAATAGAAATGCTGCGAGATTTCAAAATACCAATTGTTGATTCCGCCAAAGGGGTAACGAGTTGCTGGTACATCTGCTGATAATGTCGTGGAATATAAAAGGTTCCCTGGTAACAAAAGGGTAATCATATGTATTACAGGTTATAATAAGGCTACTTCGAATGGAAAGTCGAGGTTGACTTGCTGAAACTGTGACAAAATTTGTTATATTGAAAAGGAATCGCAAAGTTATTTTTGCTAATAAATTCTAAAAGATTTAACGCGAATACGTGTTAAATTATGTCCTTGGTTTCGAGAGCTTTTCAGGTGCAAGACTGCGGGTAATGTGTGGTTGGATCATCATCTCGATTGTCCATTATTTGAAGTGTCTTCAGGAATTTTGAAGGGTTTGATCATAGATTGTAATTGTTAATATACATATGATGTTTTAGGACTTTGAAGGATACAAATATTTTTCTGGGTTCCAAGAATCAAATGATGTTCTAGCATAGTTTTGAAGTCAAAGTATAGTTTTGAAAGATGTAAGAGTCCTAAGAGTGATGTCTTCTGTTAAGTCTTGACTTGGATTTCTTTTTGTCGTAATCAAATTTGGATGAGAATGGTTGTTTTGATTTCTATGAAAGAATGTATATTATTGTGAAAGTAGTGAGTATAGTTGATGATTGTTGAATCAGAGTCGAAGAATTTAATCATATTAATTGTGAATTTATATATCTCTCGGGTATCACCTACCCGTTAAAAAAATTTCACAAGTAATGTTTTGTACCAGAGAATTTTATTACAATCTTTATGAAAATATATGTACATATATATCTTCTTCAGATGTAATCATGAATTTAATAAGTCAATATAATATTAGACTCATTTGATTTTCGGTTTGAGCTAGAATAAGTAATCTCTAAAACGATTAGGAACCACATATTCTTCACAGAATATTAATGAAGTTATGGATCAATACTTCATTATTTATTCTTATATATATTTCCTTAGTGAATCATGCTGATACTCATTGAACTCTTGCTAACTTCACAAGATATGAATGTTGTTTCCCAGTAAGCTTCGAGTACATTGAAGATGAAAGTGTAAAATCAAACATATTATTGAATAATACACTTGGTTTATTATAAAACGAAATTCATTGAATTGAAACAGGGATTGTAGTTAACGATGATTAAGTTGCTGACGAAGGACGTACATCATTGCATATTTGTAGTATGAATTTAAACGAGTAGTATCTACCCTTTTTCAATTCATACTTAATAGCTTAGTACGAAAAGATTTATTTTGGTTTCTAAATTCATATATATAAAATATTTATATAAATTCTTCAGAAGAATGAGTTAATACTTCATAACTCGTTGATGCAATATACGTGTTATTGATGATGTCCACGGTGATTCTTGAACTGGTGGAGCTTGTGATGTTAAAGTTGCTGACGATTCTAACGATGTTGACAGCACTGACTGTGTTGGTGAGGCTAAGGGTACTGCTGATGCTGTTGGTAAAACAAGTCTAGCTTGTACCTTAAGCATCATTCTTGTCGGGGTTTCTACTCTTCCTTTTATCATTTCTGTCCACTCATCTGATTTATGGCTAAGGCAGAAATAGGTAATCTCTATGTCTTTAGAGATTACATAATCACCATAGAATGTTTCTCCGATGAAGTTATGAATCAATACTTCATCGTTTGTTGTTGTTGGTACTTCTTGGTATCTATGGTGCGTGTGACGTTGATATCCGAGGTACGGATGGTGATATTGAGGCGTGTGATGCGGATGTGATTGTTGGTGGTGGTAATGATCCTGTTGATGTTGATGATGGTGATAACGTTGATGCTGGTGATGCTGCTGGTGCTTAGGGTATTGAGGCTTGCGATGTTGATGTTATTGACGGTACTGGTTATGCTGCTGATGCTGCTGATGGTGTTTGTAACCTTCGTACCGTATTCTCTAAAGCCACTACCCGAGTGCGAAGCTCATTGACTTCTTCTATTACACCGGGGTGATTGTCGGTTCGGACGAGTGGATAAATAAAATCTAGAATTTGATGTAGTATATAATCGTGACGAGATACTCTGGAAATGAGAGAGAAAATGGTTTCTCGAACAGGTTCGCCGGTAAGTGCTTCAGGTTCATCGTCAAGAGGGCAATTTGGTGGATGGAAGGGATCACCTTCTTCTTGTCTCCAATGATTGAGGAGGCTACGAACCCATCCCCAATCCATCCAAAATAGATGATGACTGATTGGTTGATCCATTCCGGTCACACTGCTTTCAGAGCTTGAGTGGTATTCCATATCGGAATCCGAGGGACTTCAACTAGTGACGAGTTCCATTTCGTATGATTGAATAAAGGATTTTTCGATATGAAATGATTTTTCGGCTATCGGGTGGTATTCTAATTATATAGAATATTGATGGGGGTACGTGATAGTACTATATTTTACTACGAAATACGTTACAAATTACACTAGTTTTAATTATTTATCTACAAATGGGATATACCTAAATCTTGCTACAACACTATAGGCCGTGTACCTAATCGTAGAGTAGTATATTTTTTAGTATGTTCGGTTCGTTCCACAGGGAGCGGGCTTATTAAACACTATATTTTTAAACAACTATATTTGTACAAAATATATATAATAATATATAAAAGGGGGTTTACCGTTTTATGACCGGTTTGTCGATTTATATTTTAAGCGAAGCGTATAGTAAATGACGATATTTAAATAACAATATAAAATAAATAACAATAATTAAAATGACAATAAATAAAAGTACGAGGAAAAAATGAAATAAAATATATTATGCTTATTTAGGCTTCCGTAACCATGATGTTTGACGTGTTGATTTTATGTTTTATGCCCATGGGTTAATTGTCCTTTGTCCTGGATTATTTAATATGTCCGTCTGGTTTTTGTCCATAACAGTCCTTCGGTCATAAATTTAAAGTGCGAGTGTCCTCGTCAATTTATTCTTATACCCGAAGTCAAATATTCCAACTAATTGGGGACTTAAACTGTAACAAGGTTTTAATACTTTGTTTAATAATTACACCAGGATATCGACTGCGTGTAACCCAAGGTTTTAATACTTTGTTATCAATTATGCCAAGTGTCCTTGTACATAATTTCACCCATGTTTTAATAATTCCATAGACTATTAATCTATTCCCGTGTCCGGTTAAATGAACGATTATTCGTACATATAAATATCCCGTCCATCGTGTCCGATCGAGTGTATATGGTTATTTATAGGTACGTTCAATTGTAAATCTTTATATTAAAATTAAAAAACTATCATTTAGTTAAACAAATATAAAGCCCATTAATAGCCCATAGTCTAATTTCCATAAGTGTCGTTCTTTTGTCCAAACCCCAATTATGGTACAAAGCCCAATTACCCAATTTTAATATTTTTAGCTCAACATCATGATTACTTCATCTTAAATAAGCATAATAATAACTTAAGTACGAGACATTAATTTAAAAAGGAGAACATAGCTTACATTGATTATTTATCGCGTAGTGTTACACGGACAGAGCTCCGACTTTAAAACCCGTAAAATAACCTTTACATAACCTGAACTAATCTAATATAAACTACCCTATACTATATATATTATATATATATTTATTTATTTATTTATTACAGAGTATTATTATTATTATTTATATTTTTTATATATAAAACTCGGCAGAATGCATGGCCTTTTATAGGCGTTTTGATTTTTGACAGCTCCGCGAGTCGTGGAGTTTTTGGCCTTCAAACTCCGCGAGTCGTGGAGTTTGAAAATCCAGCTCACAAACTTTTGGCTCCTACCTTGTCGACATAATAAATATATAAATATAAAATATAAATAATTAATATAATTATTTATATATTATATTATATTCTTGTGCATAACTGACTTGTAATTTTTGGTCCGTTGCGTCGGGCGTTGATAGTTGACTCATGTCCCGGTTCCGGATTTTCGAACGTCCTTGCGTATAATTTAATATCTTGTACTTTGCGTTTCGCAACTTGTACTTTTGTCATTTTTAGACGTTTCTTATCAATAAATTGAACCACTTGGATTGTATCTTGTACATTTGAGCTTTTTGGTCATTTGCGTCTTCAAATCGTCGTTTTCGCCTTTTGTCTTCGCACTTATTTAATATAAACGATTACAACTTAAAATAGGACAATTACAACTAAATAATTTACATGTTGGGAGGATATTGCTACTAAATATATGTTCATTTGGAGCACTATCAAATATCCCCACACTTGAACGTTGCTTGTCCTCAAGCAATACAGAACTTGAAATATAATACATCACACGAATCACTTCTTTATTCTTCACACTTTATACATTAGTGATTTTGAGATGGCGGTATGAACAATGGTAGTAACGATAGAACCATGGTTAAAGGTGGGTGTGTCATCCACAGTTACCTCGGGTTTAGGTCAACGACACTTGCAATCAAATAGCCGATTTACTTTCGGTTTCCAAAGCAAAGTGCACATTTGAAAGGCGGTTTACAGTCCCACATGACTATGAAAATTTAGATCCGTTAGGAAATTGGATCTTTATGAAAACATTTGATCTTTTGAAAATTCAAGCTAGATTTTACCCTAGACAAGTTTTCCGGAATAACCCTTCACCGGTGTTTGCAAAATATTTTTGTGGGTTTTGTGGGTTTCAGATTTGAAAATTTTAGCTCAAAACTTATGATTTTGTGTCACCCACTTGCTAACCTTGTATTAGGAAAGCAACACGTCCAGTTTACTTGTCCCGTATATTACCTTTCGGCAAACTACCGTCCGGTTGTAAAGGAAAGCGTTGAACAAGCAACTGTTAAGGCAATGTCTAATGACATGCTTTTGATTATGGTCTATAAACGTGTCGGATGCTAGTAGTATCCTTTGTAGGAGCAATAGTAAAGCTCACCCTATAGTTTTTCGGTCTAGCACAAGGTCCTGTCTCCGACCATGCTATGCAACCACCGTTCTTACGGTTGACACCCGATTTGGTTCAGGTGACCTAATGAATTCCTGGTGAATTCCTAGGGTTTTACGTTCAATGGTAATGAACGCATTGAAAATGGTTTTTCAGAAAACAAATCGGTTTATAATTTTGATCAAAATATTTTCTCGTTCAAGCTCGAGTTTAGATATCATCGAATTCCATGAGTTTGAATTCTCAATCTTTAAGGTCAATCTCAAGGATTGAGTAATATCAGTCTTAAAAGCTGATTTTTAATCTTTAAGGAGATTATCCTTTCTAGGGATCTGATTCATTAGTCTTATCAAGCTAATTTGCACGGTGCCCCCCATTGTACTAGATAAATCCTTCTCATGGTTAGGATAAATCTGACCACTTGGAGACCCTGTTTGATGCTGAGGTCCGTGGATTTCCTGCTGATTTTAGAGATGACTTTTCTAGATTTTTCGTCACCCTACAGCTGGTCTGGACGACAATTTCCTGACCTAAATCAAGAAGCGCGTGTCTTTTTCGGAAGAGTTTACTTCCTTTTAATTATGGAATTGATTCATCGTGTAGATCCATCTCTTCTTTCAAAAGTATTACAATAAATCGGGTAAAACTGATTAGTATTATTCAAAACAAAAGTACCTGCAATAACTTTACAGAAACATGTGATAGATAGTTTTTAATTGAATAACTTGGTACATTCTCCCCACACTTAGTTTCTTTCTTTGCCTTTTTATTCTCCTTTATTCCATTTTAAATGAATTCAAGCGTTTTAAGTTGTTTCTCAATTTATGTCCTTTTTGAGGTAACGATAATTTCGGTATTAACACCTAATTTTCATCGTTCATAAATATGTATAAACATGATTTTGAATTCATTTAGTTTAAAATTTTTCAAATTTTCACAAAATTTGGCAAATAAAACCAAGTGTAAACCCGAGAGAATTTATAATCCTTCCCCACACTTAAGATCATGCAATGCCCTCATTTGCATGAAATCAGACTCTAATTATAAATTCATGAGGGTGATTAGTGTAGAAAAGTGATTGAAAATACCCAGTTTGTAATTACAAAGCTCGTCGAATGATAGATGGTTCGCCTTATCGTTCATTCCTTCTTGTTTTATCACGCATGTTTTTCTTCAAAAACGGTTTCTTTTCTGAACTGTTATCTAAGTTTTGAAAATACGTCTTTTACCCTAACTCATCATGCATTTTTATTAACGAGTTATGCACTAACCCGAACCCCGAATTTAACGTTAAGTGGGGTTAAACTTCCCCACACTTAGCTGACGACATGTGAAGTCGGTAGAATAAGTTCCACGAATTAAACTAGTAAGCCAGTTATTTACATCTCGGGTGGTATAAAATATATTAATGGGTTTAAAGTTTAGACCCACCCGATCGTCACTACTTAATTCTTTTTTAAGTGTAGCTTTTAGTAAATGGATATGTCTCTTTTCTGGTTCTTGGTCAAATGGATCGATATACACCGACATACATATTATAGGGTGGACAATTTCTAACGTTTCCTTCCTTTTATTCTCAAGATCAAAGTTTTCACCTCTATTACCCAAGTGGGTGAAATCCGAGGTGTCATTATCTATTACAGCTCGTAGTTCATCTTCGGTAGATGACTCGTCTATTGAGAATATTGGGTTGGAAGGTTGTGGAATGGTGAATTTCGGGATTGGAGTAGATTCTTCTTCATTAACGGTACTTATCAGTCCCTCCATTTTGGTCTCGGGGGTAAAATTTTCAACGTTATCGTTTTCCCAAGAGTACAAATTTTTCTTCCTTACTTCTTCTTCATCCATAGATGGATCGATGATTTCGTCGGTAGAGGCTAATGTGTCGATATGTTGTGAAATTGGTAAGACTGAATAAAAAGTATCATCGGGATAGTTGGTAATTTCGGAGCTCTCGAATTCATAAAAATTCAATGATATGAGATTTTCTTGCACAATACTCCTCAGATCAACAGGTGTGTAGTCTGATAGAGTTTCAGCTTGCTGGTTTACAAACTCTCTCATTTGTTCATTTTGAGCATTGAGTTCTTCGAGTTTGATTTTCATATTGTCTAATAAATTTTCAGACACGTAATTTTCCTCGTCTACTGGTTGTTGAGTTTGGATATATTCTTGGGAATAATCCCAATTTGAATTGTATTCTTCATAATCATTCCATTCAGGTTCCGTGGGTGCGTAATTTTCCATAGGAACGTAATAATAACATTCTCATGTTGAGTGATAATCTCCACAGATTTCACAACCAGTTATTGTTTCGTCATTCGTGATCCAAGATTAACCGAACGAATAGTCATCAACACCCGTTTGAGAGTATTGATTTAATTGATTTTGGATATCAAAAAGAGTTTTCATAGCATTGTTTTCAAAATTTTCCATTTTATTGCGATGGCCAAATTTTAGCTACAATGTGGTGCATTTACTAATTATCCTATTAGTTATAAAAATAGAAAAACTTATATAAGTTGTCCAATTAATAGACTTTTCTACTTTTGCCCACGTTTCGAATAGCCAAAAGATGCAGCAGGGAGCCAGAACCCTTTAAATCGGAAGCTCACAACTCAGCCACTAACAAATCCAACTATTACTACGAAGCAGAAAATTGTCAACGTCCATTAATTTAACCACTTAAATAATTTTTCTTTCCGTTTGAGATATTAGATAAGAAATAGAGAAAATTTCTAAGTCCTAAAAACTAAATCGTCGAGAAATAAGAAAGAAAAAGAATGCGCGTCGAAAAACGTCGAAAAATAAAAATACGAAAATAGCGCGTCGTAACTTAAAAGTCTAAAAATTATATCTAAAAAGTTGCGCCTAAAGGTCTAAAGGTAAATGCAATTTTATTCAGAAAACGGCAATTACTTAAAGGCACTAAAATCTATTTAAAACTAAAGCTAAAAACGGTGTCGCAAAATTCCAAAGCGCCTAAATCTTAATCTAAAGAAAAAGCACTTAAGGGATTTTACGGCAAAGCCTAAAAATCTAGAAAATAAAAATAAGCTACGGCAAAATACTAGAACTTAAAACTAGCTACGAACGAAAAATATACAAATATTACGCTAAAACAAATGAAAAGATACAAAATATAAAAATAAACTTAAAGTTATAAAAATTATTTATTTTTATAAAAATATTATTTTTATATTATTTATTTTATAAAAGTATTAATTTATATATATATATATATATATATATTTAATAATACTAATTAATATTTAAAATACAAATTAATTTAAAAACTAAAACTAAATATTAATATTAAATATAAACCTAATTAAGTTTTAATAATAATAATAATTAAATTATACTCGTAATAAATGCCAAATTAGGGTTCTGGGTGGTCTGTCAGGGTGGCTCCGCGAGTCGTGGAGTTTTAAGCCTGCAAACTCCGCGAGTCGTGGAGTTTGCATTTTCGATTTTTTTTTATAATTTTATATTGTTTTTCTAAAATGATATATAAATATATTTATACAAAAATAAATTAAAAATATAGCGTTTCGCCAAGTCCCCGGCATCGGCGCCAAAAACTTGATGTGGTAGCGTGGGGGTACGTGATAGTACTATATTTTACTACGAAATACGTTACAAATTACACAAGTTTTAATTATTTATCTACAAATGGGATATACCTAAACCTTGCTACAACACTATAGGCAGTGTACCTAATCGTAGAGTAGTATAGTTTTTAGTAAGTTCGGTTCGTTCCACAGGGAGCGGGCTTATTAAACACTATATTTTTAAACAACTATATTTGTACAAAATATATATAATAATATATAAAAGGGGGTTTACCGTTTTATGACCGGTTTGTCGATTTATATTTTAAGCGAAGCGTATAGTAAATGACGATATTTAAATAACAATATAAAATAAATAACAATAATTAAAATGACAATAAATAAAAGTACGAGAAAAAAAATGAAATAAAATATATTATGCTTATTTAGGCTTCCGTAACCATGATGTTTGACGTGTTGATTTTAAGTTTTATGCCCATGGGTTAATTGTCCTTTGTCCTGGATTATTTAATATGTCCGTCTGGTTTTTGTCCATAACAGTCCTTCGGTCATAAATTTAAAGTGCGAGTGTCCTCGTCAATTTATTCTTATACCCGAAGTCAAATATTCCAACTAATTGGGGACTTAAACTATAACAAGGTTTTAATACTTTGTTTAATAATTACACCAGGATATCGACTGCGTGTAACCCAAGGTTTTAATACTTTGTTATCAATTATGCCAAGTGTCCTTGTACATAATTTCACCCCTGTTTTAATAATTCCATAGACTATTAATCTATTCCCGTGTCCGGTTAAATGAACGATTATTCGTACATATAAATATCCCGCCCATCGTGTTCGATCGAGTGTATATGGTTATTTATAGGTACGTTCAATTGTAAATCTTTATATTAAAATTAACAAACTATCATTTAGTTAAACAAATATAAAGCCCATTAATAGCCCATAGTCTAATTTCCACAAGTGTCGTTCTTTTGTCCAAACCCCAATTATGGTACAAAGCCCAATTACCCAATTTTAATATTTTTAGCTCAACATCATGATTACTTCGTCTTAAATAAGCATAATAATAACTTAAGTACGAGACATTAATTTAAAAAGGAGAACATAGCTTACATTGATTATTTATCGCGTAGTGTTACACGGACAGAGCTCCGACTTTAAAACCCGTAAAATAACCTTTACATAACCTGAACTAATCTAATATAAACTACCCTATACTATATATATTATATATATATATTTATTTATTTATTACAGAGTATTATTATTATTATTTATATTTTTTATATATAAAACTCGGCAGAATGCATGGCCTTTTATAGGCGTTTTGATTTCTGACAGCTCCGCGAGTCGTGGAGTTTTTGGCCTTCAAACTCCGCGAGTCGTGGAGTTTGAAAATCCAGCTCACAAACTTTTGGCTCCTACCTTGTCGACATAATAAATATATAAATATAAAATATAAATAATTAATATAATTATTTATATATTATATTATATTCTTGTGCATAACTGACTTGTAATTTTTGGTCCGTTGCGTCGGGCGTTGATAGTTGACTCATGTCCCGGTTCCGGATTTTCGAACGTCCTTGCGTACAATTTAATATCTTGTACTTTGCGTTCCGCAACTTGTACTTTTGTCATTTTTAGACGTTTCTTATCAATAAATTGAACCACTTGGATTGTATCTTGTACATTTGAGCTTTTTGGTCATTTGCGTCTTCAAATCGTCGTTTTCGCCTTTTGTCTTCGCACTTATTTAATATAAACGATTACAACTTAAAATAGGACAATTACAACTAAATAATTTACATGTTGGGAGGATATTGCTACTAAATATATGTTCATTTGGAGCACTATCAAATATCCACATATATAGAACAAAAGATCTCATAGATTACGGAGGGATTTACGGAATATGTCAGACAAAGTTTACAGTAACAGATACGCGTAGATATGAATTAGCAAATATGCTAAGATATGAATTTTGTCTATACACCATTCATGCAATGAATGCAGTAAGACGCGTTTAGACTTAAGATGATAAGCAGGTAATTTCCTACAGATGATAAGTAGATGATTTTAGACACAAAATGATAAGCAAAATTTTGACATGCAGACACGGTCGAAGTCCAGAATCACTAATGCAACCTAACGACTTATCAGTTAGACACACTAATGCAGACCTGGTTTGCTAAGACCACCGCTCTGATACCACATGAAACGACCCGACCCAATCCATAGGGACGAATACAATAACATATGAGTACATCGCGAGGCATTTGACCTCTATATGATACATTTTATAAACATTGCATTCTTTTGAAAAGATATAACATAAATGAATATTTAAAATTCAATGTTTTCGACATCTGATTATTTTTACATATAGACAATCACCATAAATAACAGTTTACAAGAATACTTCCGTTGACAATGCAGTCAAAATAAATACACGGTGATGATTTTGTGAATGCAATGCTTCCTCGAATAAAACATGTATGACTCCATGCACATGGTTTCTCTAACATATATTCAAACAGCGGAAGACTTCTAGGAACCTGAGAATAAACATGCTTTAAACGTCAACATAAAGTTGGTGAGATATAGGTTTAATGCTAGCAGCATTATAAATATAGACCAGAAGATTTCATATACATAAACGTTTTAATAAAAATATTCTAAGTGGTTGAGCACTTGATAACCATACTTAACATTTAATCAACGTCGCATATTCCCTTTATTATGAAATCTCACTACACTGTACCAAGTGTAGTCACCGAAATGAAGTACTGTGCAACCGTTGAATACTGGTCGTCCAGTCCGGTTGGGGTTGTCAGGCCCGATAGATCTATCAACAGGATTCGCGTTTACAATACCACATGTAAATAGTAGTTACCAAGCTACAGGGAAGTATGCCAGTGGTACAACTCAACGTAGAATATATATTTTTTTTCACTTGTGTCCATAACGTAAATCATAAAATGCATGTATTCTCATCCCGAAATATTTAGAGTTTAAAAGTGGGACTATATACTCACTTTTGCCTTGAAGGTATTTAACTCGACTTGGTCTCCGATAGATATCATGAACCTAACCATATATATATAATATATCAACATATTTTCTTTTCAAGCAATCGTTACATACATATATATATATATATATATATATATATATATATATATATATATATATATATATATATATATATATATATATATATATATAAAATACTTTTAATATTTTCTTAGTCCGTAGTTAGCAGTCCGATGTTAGTGGTCCACAATTAGTTGCTCAATAAAATAAATAAAGACCCCATCATATTCGTATTGATCAGAATTAATCTCGACCCATGGTACCATGTTGTCAAATGACGTGTTGCGTACATAAAGTATCGTGTTGTTAATTGACGTGTTGCGTACAATCATGAGGTCTTATGATTAATCTTCTCGTGTTGTTTACGGGTGGTCCTGAAATATATAAAATCAAATCATAAGTAATTATATATAAAATATCATATTAATTAGAAAAGATATGATTAATTTACTTTATCTCCAAATATTTTCGTAGCTAAACTAGCTTCGGATACCAAATCTTGTTTTAGTCGTAGTTTCTTCATTACAACTCCGTTTTTGTTGGTTCAACTTTCCACTTCCTTGGATTGAGTCAAATTTTAAGAATATGAATTGAAAATACCTTAGTTTGTATTCAAAATCACAGGTTATAGGTCAAACTTTGGTAAAACTTATGAAAGTGATCATTTTCCATCATAAAAACAACATTTAATGATCATTTTTCTAAAAATACTTACACTTTGAGTTAAACCATGAAATTTTTATGTGTTAACATATTCATAAGAAATATCATTTTCCAGAACATGAACTTCCAAATCAATGTTCAAGATGGTTTTTAATTATCCAACCCAAAACAGCCCCCGGTTGCACTCCGACGATGTAGATTCAGTTTTTAAGGTGTTCTTTGTAAAACCAAGTTATATCTTGTTAAGTTAGCATATCATTATGATATATTACAGGTCTTGAAGTATTTTAAAAGTTAAGTTAGAAGGATCTATTTAGTTTGCAAACAAGTTTGAAATCATTCAAACTATGTTCTTGTTGTTAAAATTTTACAACATAAAATAAGATAGCTATATAATTATGAATCGAACAAGATTATGAACAAGGTTACTACCTCAAGTTACTTGGACAAAGTTACTGTAAGAGATAAGAAAAAATCTTGGAATCAAATAGTGGTGGAGTTAGATCAAAAGGTTGGAAGTATACTTCTTCAAATGGGTGGTTATTTTGATATGTTCTTGAAAGAGTTTTCTTATGGTGTTTAAGGCTTGTAATTGAAGCTAAATGATGGGGAAAATGCTTGGAGATGATCAAGTATGAAGTTAGGAGTATTTTGAGAGAGAAATGAGGGTGTAGGTATGAGAAAATGGAGTGAAGAAATGGTGTTCATTCATAAAAACGTTTTTAGTTTATAAAGAAAGAAAAGGATTCCTAATTTTGTTTTCTTACTAATAATTCATGCTACTTGACAAATCCTAGTTACCTCATATCTAGGGCAGTAATAATGTTGATTAGGATGTTGATTTTATGTGTATATACCAATAGTAAATACATATAGAAGCTGGGTATGATATGGGTACATATACCCTAGATATACGTATAGAAATCTTGAGGAAACGGAATGAGAATTCAAATATAGCTATCTTTTGTGAATATACTTATATTGTTTTATGTATTTAAGTCCTTAAAAAGTGATTAAATACATTATATATACGATACATGTATAAGCATTATAGGTTATAAGTATATATATCAAAGAATGTTACGTATAGTTATCGTTTTGAAAACTTAAGTTAGTAGTTTCAAAATATACTTATAACTCATTGTCATTAGTACACAATGAGATGTTAAACCATCCTTAGATCATGTTAAATATATATAAATACATATATATACATAAACGTATAATTATCGTATGTTATATAGTTCGTGATATCATCGGTCAAATTGGACGGTCAAACGTTATGTAAAACTCTTTTCAAAAACACAAGTCTCAACAATTTGGATTGCTTATCATGTTGGTAAGGTTTAATTTATGTAAATATTAATCTCATAAGTATAAAACGATTGGAAAAATCCGGGTCGTTACACATATATAACCCAAACTAAATGTGAATTCCCTAGATGGACATATACGAAGGTGAAGGTGAAGGTGAAGGTGAATTCACTAGATGGACCAAACCTAAGTGTAGATTGACCCAAGCTGAGTGCAGTATGTGAAAACAAATATATACATATACTAAGGTGAAGGTGAATTCACTAGATGGACATTGACCCAAGCTGCTTTGCATATTGACCAAGCCTGCTTGCGCATTGGACCCAATCTGAGTGCAGATTGACTCAACCTGCTTGCAGATTTGACTCAACCTGCGTGAAGATCAACTAAACCTTCTTTGCAGATTGACCATACCTGCTTGTGCATTGGACCCAAACTGCTTGCAGATTTATATACATATATAACAACAATATTTATACACTTAAGTATGTTCAAATTGTTGACAATTATATATACAGACTGATAGATGAAGGTGAAGGTCAAGTGTGAAAGTGAATATACTAAGTGAAGGTCAATTTCGATTATAGCATATGTCATTTTTTTAGGTGATTGAAAAATAAATGTTTGCAGATTAATACAAAATTTCAAGTTTGGCAAGATACAGACTGAAGTGTTAGATACATATTGAGGTTTTTAAATAGTTCAAATACACCATATATAATACAATATAAACAAAGGTGAAGGTGAATTCACTAGATGGAAATTCACCCAACCTGCTTGCTGATTGACCAAACATGCCTGTGCATTGGACCCAACCTGCATGCAGATTAACTAAACCTGCTTGCAGATTTGACCCAACCTGCGTGCAGATTGACTAAATATGCTTTTTGCAGATTGATCAAACCTGCTTTTGTATTTTACCCCAACTTGCTTGCACATTGACTCAACCTGCTTGCAGATTTGACTCAACCAGCGTGTAGATTGACTCAACCTGCTTTTGCATATTGACCAAACCTGCTTGGACATTCACCCAACATACTTGCAGATTGATTCAACATGCGTGCAGATTGACATAATAAGCCTTTTTAGATGATTTTAACTAGGTGATACAAACAAAAGAGAGTAATTAACTAGTTCAAAATACATGTATAATTCAACATTATTTTAGGTGATTTTATTAGGTGAACTTACCTTGAGAACCATCTATATAATGAAAAGAAGCTTCAACATCAGTAGAATTGTCTTTAACATCATCAGAATGATCAACAGACGTTTCACAAACACTTTCGGTATTTGATACGCTTAATCGCCTCTTTTTATACGAACTTGAACTAATTGATTCAGATTCGTTTAAAGATTTATTTTTCATCTTCGTCATTTGTGATTTGTGAATTGTGATTTTGGATTGATCTCTGTTTAAATTGGGGAACGTTTGATTGATATCAAAAATTAGGTCGCAATTGATGTCTGTTGAAATTTGGGGGAAACGATTTGATCAATAAGGAGCAGCGTATTTTTAAGGGTGAAATATCGAAACTACCCTTCCGCGTATCTCAGTTCCTTGGGTTCTCTACATACCCTAGTTTTCCATGGATCTTCACCCTATATATATATATATATATATATATATATATATATATATATATATATATATATATATATATGGTTCAAATGAGAACCAAGAAAAAAGAAAGAACCGCGAGAACGTTAATGTCTAAACCCTAATTTCTAAACCCTAAATCCTAATTTCTAAACCCAAATACCTAATTTCTAAACCATAATAGCGAAACCCTAATTTTTCTAAACCCTAATTTCTAAACTCTAATTTTTAAACCATATAAAACAAACTCAGAATCAAAGTATTCATTGCAGTCCATGTTATCATTTATTTCTCCGAGCGTTTTCCCGCCAAAATAATAACATTCATCATGAATTGTCTTTTTTAAATCTTCATATTTTCATGTGATCTTAATATCTGAAAAAATTTAAAAAATAAACGAAAAGAATTTACTTCCCCCCACTTCCCCAAAAAAGTGCTTCCCTCTTGATTAAATCACTATGGGGGTGTTTGGGTTTACGTTTTGAAAATTGATTATGCGATTTAGATAATTATAATCAAATAATCAGCTGCAGCAAAACTTGATTTTAATACTTGGTGTTTGGATATAATTATGCTATTTGATATCGTAATAATCAGATAATTAGGTTTTTGATTGTTTGGGAAATCTGATTATTTGTTAACTTGACTTGTAAAATTACTAAAAAGGACATTATTTTAAAGTAATGAAATAAAGATAAAATTGCTGAAATAGTCACTGTGGTTTGTACCAAAATGCTAGTTTCATCTTTGTGCTTTTTTTTAATGGATTTGGTCCTGGTGGTTTGTAAAAGTTGCTAATTTAGTCCCTCTGACCGACGACTATCAAAAAAGGCCGTTAACTCCAGTCATGTGCCGGACATGTGAGGGTATTTTTGTCAGTTCATTTCCTTTATTGACAAAATTGCTGAAATGGCCCCCGTGGTTTGTACCAAAATTGCTGAAATTGCCTGAAACCTTCTCTTTCATCATCTATTTAGAATTCAGATCCAGATCCCATTTCCTTACCTTTTTCTATTTCATCTATCTAGTTTATCTTATATCTCAAACCTAAGATCAAGCAAGTAAGAAACCAAACCATCTTCAAAACCCATAACCGCCGCCACCATCGCATGGATGACCCAACCATTAAACCCCGTTAGTTTTTAGACGTTAAGTCCGCTCACATGCCATGCATGTGAGGACAATTTTGTCCACACACGTAAAAATCCTAACCCCCAAATAAAAAATAATAAGCAAAATTATATCCAAATACCTGAATATATTAGCATCGAATTAAATATAATTCCAACCCTAGTTTTAATCCCTTCAAACTTTGTTGTTCATGAGGTTTTTTATACAAAATAAAATCAAACATTAATTTGGATATATCATCCCCTGTTCATAAGTTAATCAAATTCCAAAATATCAAATTTCAATATATCAAATTTCAAATTCCAACAACCATCAATGTTGGATACATACTCCCTCCGTTAACTGAAATCAAGAAACGAAGATGAAGATTCCGGCTACCCACCTCCTCCAACAATTTTTTCAGATATAGTGTAGAATAACACTGGGTTGTCGTTGTACATTTTCGGCGATTCCCATTGTTTAAGGAAAAGATTCTGGATAGATCATCATCAAATCCGTTTCATAGATCTAGTCAATTAAAGAGCCAACAACAATGACGGCGTCATAGATCTATTGAGTTGGATTTTCACGAAGGTGATTGTGATTAAAAAGGTACTTATAAGTATCTTTATAAAGTATTACACAAAAACGATACATATGTTCAACCAGTCCAATTCCTTAATTGAGTATGATGAATCGCTTAAGGCTGTCGATGCTCATAGATTCATGACTCTGAATATCATTATAAGAAGTTGTTGAGGATGATAATGAATTAATTTTGTAGGAATTGAATCGACGATATGGTTTAAGGTTTATGAAATTTGGATTGGTACATTGGTGAAGGTATGGAAGAGATGGTGTTCATTGAGGTTGAGGAAAGAAAATCGTATTCTAATTTTGTTTTGCTGGAAGGTTTGGGTGTTGGGATTGAGTCGATTAGGCACTAAAATGGAGGTAACGGATGATTGAATTGATTAGGTAACGAATTTTTTTTCTTCTTTTTTATGGAGTCTGGAATTAAAAGATTTCAAAGAGAGATGTTTATCAACAAGAAGTATTTTTAATTTGACATCGGTTAACGTTTTTTAATTTCAGATGAAGATGAAATGATTAAATTGAAGATGAGAAATAAAACGTGTACGTGTGGACAAAATTGCCCTCACATGCATGACATGTGAGCGGACTTAACCTCAAAAAACTAACGGAGTTTAATGGTTGGGTCATCCATGCCGAAAAGTGATAGTTCAGGGTCATCTAGGTCGAAAAAAAAAGATAAAGGTTAACCGTGTATTCTAATACAAACATGATGGACCATCCACGCAATTTTATCTTCTCAAAAATATCTCCACTTTTCCATCAACATCCAATTCTTCATAACTTTTTCATCCCCTGTTTACTTTGAATTATCAACCATCACAATTACATAGTTATAAGGGTAACCAAAACAGTGGTGTATTTATGAATTGAAATAGTTTGCATGACTATCTGATTATGGTCCCATGTTTCTTTGGATTAGGATTCGAAGAACAAAACACGTCCACACTTGGTCATCCCCTGTTTATGCGGTTTTAATTCATTTATACTAGTCAAAGACCCGCGAATTCGCGGATTTTTCAAAAAAGAAAATTGTTATAGTAAAGAAGAAATAACATAAAATAATAATCAAATCCAAATGTAACAATGTTGGAATACAAAAATTCAATTTAAAATTAAATGTCTGCTAAAAAATTTAAATAAACGTTATATTAGTATGATTTTCCATTGGTGATTAAACGACTTCAAGCTATTTAGGTAGTTGCGTACGGTGAGTAATAAGCGGGCTTTCAATCACATCAATAGAAAGATCAACGGGACTAATGTTATCACCGGTGATAGATGATGCAAATTAAAAAATATAACGACGTCATTTGGTTTATTACTTTAGTTACTAAAAAAATTAAGTAACACCTCAAATTTTAGTAAGTGCCGATAGGTTAGATATATACCTTAGTAGAAGAAGTGATGTTGAACCTGGAAGTTCCTTGATTACCGTAAGACCATAGATTAACTGTAAGTCATGACTTCATAGGTGACTGAGGTTGTATTCTCGAGTTTTTCTTTTAGCGGAAAAGAGTGGAGAAGAAAGGGGATATGAGTGTTTTACTATCCTTCACAATCCGTCCAAATATGGGCGGAGAGTTTTGGTGAAAAAATCTAAAGGTACTATCCTCCCTAATCATCTCATCTCCTTTCATTTCCACTGAAATTTAAAACTCGAGAATAGTTGTTATTTTTTAATCTATCAATCTCCTCTCCTTTCCATTCTAAATAAAATTCGAGAATACAGCCTGAGCGTTTTACTTTATTGAGGTTTTTGAGATTTTTATCATATTATTGGAGGATAGGAGGATTTTATTTTATTTTTTTTATTTTTTGGGGCAAAATAACGCTAACTCGTATAGAAACGAAAACGTTTTTTTAAAAGAAAACGTTTTCAACCGAATAATACAAAATGATAGCATAGAGGCTCGAACCTAGAAAGCGTATACAACAAAAAATACAACTATGTATCACCGAGCCCCTACCTATAAAATAAACGAAAGAAACCCACAAGTAAAACAATTAAACAAACAACCCAATATTTAACAAATGCTAGAAACGAAACAAGGAAAATACAGAAATGCAACCGAGCAAACTAATTGCCCACTTTCTTCATCTTACCGTCAATGGTCTCCCGGTAATATCACATTCACATATGGTTTTAAATGCGAAGACCAATATTAAATATTAAGTGATAATGTAACGACGTGCATTTGAAATAGACCGACATAAACTGATGTATATATGCAAATCACAAGGTGTTAGAGAAAACTTGAGTTGCTTATCGTAAACTAATTCAACACTTGCATTTGAATTTGAATATAATTAAATAGAAACCCACAATAATATTATGTATGTGTTTGTAATTCTTAGATGCTCTTTAGTTAGGTTAATTTTTTGTATGACTTTTTGGTGTTTGTTTGAAGCTTAGCTTTACGATTGTTGTGCTTAGAAGTAGTTTTGTATCCTTATTAATGGTGCGTTTGATAGCATTGAATAGTTCAGAATCTGAATGGTTCATAGCCTCTAAATAAAGTTCGTTCTGAATAAAAATAAATTGTTTAAATAATCATTTTAAATGAAAGATACGAATTGAGTAAATTAACGTGTTATATGAATAAGAAATACAATATACTTGTTGGTTAAACGTTCTGGATATGATTTGAGAAGGATATTACAGAAAAATTAGGTGCTTAATAGTCAAGAGAGTGTTTTAACTCTGAATTGTTCAACACCGAATACAGATGAACAACACGCCGACATATTTTGAGATATTAAGTTGCAATTAACTCTCCATGGAAATAGAAATAATGAACTCCATAAAAAAAAAAAAAAAAAAAAAAAAAACAAAAAAAAACAAAAAATTGACTCTCAGCAATCAAAAAAGAAAGTGAGACAACACACAAGTTTTAGTAATATGGTATTGCAATGCCCGGGTAATTATTTCAAGACATTTATCAACAAACAAATCTATAGAATTAAAAAGAAGAACCCTTGAACTATATCGCTATTCTCACATTAAACAAACCCACCACAAAATTCCAAAACAGAAACCCTGAAATACCTGCAAACGTTCAGGGGGTCAAAGAGGGTGCGGTGACATGGTGGTTGATTTTTGTTTGTTGATAAAACACAGAATCAAATAGTTTCTCAATGCTCACAAACACTTTTTAATTTTTTTTTTTTTTTTTTTTTTCATTTGATAAAACATCTGAAAAATAAGATACGGTGATCTTAGCTTGCAAATAATTAATTTGTATCGTATAAATTTTTGACACATTTGATATATAATTTTTTAATCCATTTGATATTGAGGGTTTTTGATAGCATCAACCGTCGTCCTAATCAAGAAATAATAAATTGTCACTCCATCAAGTTTATACATTTCAAGTTGAACATATGTTACCTTTTCAATGACAAGAAAAACCGATAGCCGAGTAAAGAAGTCCCCATGTCCGCAAATAGACCAATGGTTTCATCATAAATCTGAATCTGAATATTCCACAAGCCGCTTGTGAAGATAAACTTTGGGTGTTTTGAAAAATCAGAATAATATTCAAAAACTTGAAATATCATCTTGATACATTTATGTTAGTCGAAAAAAATATGATGTATAAAATCAACTCGACACGAATGATCATATACATAGCATTGTATATGTGTATTTTGTTATAAAGTATGCATATACGAAACTAAAGACGTACATATTACAGAAACAGAATATTCATATGATGTTCATGCGATACAAATATGTAATCATAAACTGAAAATTAAATCGATCAAACCGAATTGAAGGGATGAACCGGGCTTGTGTTTCACACAATTCCCTTAAACAGATTCGTCGTCTGTTCCCAGGGTACACCGGTTCGAAGCAGCGTACTGCCGGACTTATAACACTTGCCTGAAAAAGAGTCGGATGCGTGAAGCTGAGATGGAACAGATTTCGTGTACTGTGTAGTTGCAGGTTTTTGTTGTGTGTTTAGTTTCTGCAGATTGAGGCACTATTTATTTACAGAAAAGTTGCAGCTCAATCATTCCAACAAGTGAGTGGATAATCATTCTATATCATGATCGACCATTCCACTCAATCATTCTAACAAGTGAGTGGGTATCTAATCAATCACTTGTGGGTCTCTAACGGCTCATCACCAAGTTGGACAATCATGATCCAACTACAACTACAACTGTATGGACCAAAAATAAATTGTATTGCAAAAACAGGCCACGCACGGGCCGGAATTTTCAGAGCTGCATTCGTGTCCGCAGGTCGTGCGGGCACGCCCATTGGATCACAGGAAATCCCAAGTTTTTGCACCCCCGTGCGCGAGAGTAGGTGCTAGAGTAAAATATGGCATAAGGTCTTGACATAGGTTTGGAGATAAGAACTTATATACCTCTCATAAGTTTATCTCCACTCCTATGTGGGACAAGATGCATTCCACTAGATTTCCATATATTTGCATCAAACACACAACATTGAGACTCGATATCTCATTCACATTCTATCCGTTTTGGACACACTTTAGCTCGTTTTAAAGTCCTCGTCAAGGACTACAAAATCCACTAAATAGCTACTAATATGTATTACATTATCATATATTAATATGTGTCCAAAGTTTGGTAAAAACCATTTGTTTTATCCAAAATTTCCAACAATCCCCCACATGAATGGAGATCGCTCTCAGAAACAACAATCTTCCGATTAAATTTCAGCAGTTGAATCTTGCATACGATAGGTAGGTGTTACCCTTTGAACCTTCGCTTATGAAACGCACTTAGTCTACTGGCTCTGAGTAGACGACGATGTCTTTGAACTCGTCTGCCGTTTGTGTAGGCGACAATACGCTTCACACAAGACTCTCCCTGACAAAGTCAATTCCTCATAGTTATGTTCGTTATGGTCATGAACATTCGCCTGGTTCTGCGAGAGCTTATCAAATATTGTGCCCCAATAATACCCTTCGAAGCGACCCCACTTCTCTCTCACATAGGTGATTCACCACATCGTGGCTACTGATTAACCACGCATGGTTATTTCAGTTGAATCATTAAAAGCCATAGGCTTATCCTCTTACTTGTCACTTTTAGGAATGGACTAGGAAGTCTACTCTTAATTAGTAAACTCTCTTTAAAAGTGTAGGGGTTACTAGTCTAGTAATTAACTCCCCCACAGTGACTTCGCTAGTTCATACAAGTAGGTTGTCCTATTGAACTCAGATCTTGGGATCTCCAGTCAACTGAGTTAGGTTTTTCTTCATATAAACTTAGCCTTTCATGGGCTTTAGTCCCATTCCCACGCACGACTTATACACTAACTCTCTGCTTAAGCCTTTTGTCAGCGGATCCGCAATATTATCCTTTGACTTCACATAGTGAATAGTGATAATTCTTGTAGAGATTAGTTGTCGTACTGTATTATGTCTACGTCGTATATGTCTATTCTTACCATTATACATTGTGCTATGAGCTCTACCAATCGCCGATTGGCTATCACAATGTATACTTATGGCCGACACCGGCTTAGGCCATCTTGGTATATTTTCAACGAATTGACGTAGCCATTCTGCCTCTTCACCAGCTTTGTCTAAAGCGATGAATTCTGATTCCATCGTGGATCTAGCAATAACCGTTTGTTTAGACGATTTCCATGATATAGCAGCACCTCCAAGTGTGAATACATATCCACTTGTCGCTCTGGAATCATTTGTATCAGATATATCCAGTTTGCATCACAATGACCTTCGATCACTGCAGGATATCTGTTATAATGCAGCCCGTAATCCCTAGTGTATCTTAAGTACTGGAGTAACCTAGTCATACACCTCCAGTGAGACGTACTTGGATTACTCGTGTATCTACTTAGCTTGCTTACATCATATGCTAAGTCGGGTCGAGTACAACTCATTAGATACATTAAGCTGCCAACAATTCTTGAGTACTCTAATTGGTTAACAGGTTCTCCTCTGTTCTTAGCTAGATGTTGACTCGTGTCAATGGGAGTTCTAGCTACATTAGAGTCATTTGCATTGAACTTCTCAAGAATTTTATCCACATAATGGTTTTGACTTAGAACAAGTCCACTTTGGGTTCGTGTGATTTTTATTCTCAATATCACATCTGCCAAACCCATGTCTTTCATGTCAAACTTCGATTTTAACATGTCTTTTGTAGATTTAATCATCTTCTCATTACTACCAGCAATGAGCATATCATCTACATATAGACAAAGGATAACATATCCATCTGGTGTGTCTTTTACATAAACACACTTGTCACATTCATTCATCTTAAATCCTAAATCAAGCATGACATGATCAAACTTCTGGTGCCATTGTTTGGGAGCTTGTTTTAGTCCATACAAGGACTTAACGAGTTTACAAACTTTCCTTTCTTGTCCAGGTGCTTTAAACCACGCGGGTTGTTCCATGTAAATCTCTTCTTCGAGATTTCCGTTTAGGAAAGCGGTTTTCACATCCATTTGATGTACTTCCAAGTTTCTAATGGCGGCAATGGCAAGTACCAACCTGATTGAGGTTATTCGCGTTATCGGCGAATATGTATCAAAGTAATCTAGACCTTCTCGTTGTCTATAACCTTTGATCACCAACCTTGCGTTATACTTATCAATGGTACCATCTGGCTTTAACTTCTTCTTGAAGATCCATCGATAACCTAGTGGCTTGCATTCCGGAGGAAGATCCACTAACTCCCAAGTATGGTTTTGTAAAATAGAATCTATTTCACTTTTAATGGCCTCCTTCCATTGAGGTCCTTCAGAGGAAGATACCGCTTCATGGTAAGTTGTAGGTTCATTTTCAACCATGTAAGTGTGAAAATCAGGACCGAATGATTTTTCTGTCCTTGCTCTTTTGCTTCGTCTCAGCTCAAGCTCTTCTTCCTCAGATTCTACTAGTTCCTCATGAACTTGTTCATGAGGTGTCTCAATTTCAACATGTTCATTTGCAATGCACGAAAATGCATTTTCAAAGAACGAAGCATTTCTCGATTCCATGATCGAACCTTTATGTATATCCGAAATCTTGGATTCATGCACAAGGAACCGATAAGCCGTACTATGTTCAGCATATCCAATAAATATGCAGTCAACAGTCTTTGACCCTATCTTTTGTGCCTTAGGTAGTGGAACAGCTACCTTTGCTAGGCACCCCCACACTTTGAGGTACTCATATGATGGTTTTATTTTCCACCTTAACTCGTATGTGGTATTATCCCTTTTCTTTTGGGGTATCTTATTTAAAAGATAGTTTGCCGATAGGATGGCATCCCCCCACATTGACTGGCTTATAACCGAACTCACCAACATGGTATTCACCATTTCTTTCAACGTTCTATTCTTTCTTTCAGCAGTGCCATTTGATTGGGGTGAGTAAGGTGCAGTGAATTCATGTCTAATGCCATTTTGTGCACAAAATTCAGCAAAAGGTGCAACATATTCGCCACCTCTATCACTGCGGACAACCTTGATTTTCTGTTCAAGTTGATTTTCAACTTCATTTTTATAAGCAATAAATTTCTCAATTGCTTCATCTTTACTTTTCAATAAGTAAACATAACAATACTTCGTGCTATCATCGATAAACGTAATGAAGTACTTGTTTCCATTCCTCGTTGGAATGGATTTCAAATCACACACATCAGTGTGAATCATATCAAGGGGTTCGGTTATTTGTTCAACCGATTTGAAGGATGATCTTGTTAATTTGGCTTCAACACATGTTTTACATTTATAGTTTGAGTCAATGTGTAATGTTGGTATGCATTTCAATTTAATTAAGCGACGAATGGAATTAAAATTAACATGACCTAGTCTACCATGCCACACATTAGAAGACTCAAGAAAATAAACAGAATTAGTACTTGTTTTATTAGCTTCATTGTTAATAACCATTGCATTTAGCTTAAACATGCCATTAAGGGCATAACCCTTACCAACATAAACACCACTTTTGGTCAACACGACCTTATCAGACTCAAACACAAGTCTAAAGCCAAACTTATTCAATAACCACCCAGACACAAGATTCTTATGAATCTCAGGAACATACAACACATTAGTCAAAGTAAGTTCCTTTCCAGAGGTCATTTTCAGGATCACATTTCCTTCACCCTTGATATCAGCTGTAGCAGAGTTTCCCATAAACATCTTATCTCCACTAGTAACCTCTTTGAAAGTTTTAAAGAGGCTCTTATCATCACACACATGATGGGTAGCCCCAGTATCAACCCACCACTCTCTAGTATTAGAACCAACCAGATTAACCTCGAAAATTATAATAGTGAGGTCAGAAACCATAGCAACTAGGTTGTCAGCATCATCAACTATGTTAGCTTGTTTAGAAGTGTATTTCTTTGGCTTAGTACACTGATCAGCACGATGACCCGGCTGGTCACAATTAAAGCATTTGCCAGAGAAATTTTTCTTCTTGGCAACACCCCCTTTAGGTCCAAACTTAAACCCTTTTCCCTTGTGACTCTTCTCAGTCTTCCCTTTGCTTCAACAAAAGGGGGAGAAAAATGGATACAAGTGATTGTTAACACTTGCATATTTATAGCAAAATGTCCCTCATCACTTTTATGTTTTTCATCATCAAAAAGGGGGAGAATGTTGGTTGAATGTTGGTTAATGAACTAAATGACAAACTTAAGTATGATTAACCAAAGAATATGTTTTGATGATGACACATACATATGCATAAGTAATGACTGACATCTTAACATAAAACACGCAAGGTCACTAATCCATACTTTACTTTGCAAACGACCAAGTAAAATATAGCTTAAATAACAGAATTAAAAGTTCAACTAAATACACGGTCAAGGTACGGTAGACCGCACAGCTAGCCGCAGAACCCCAAACTGAATTGCAACGCAGTTTTATGAAAACAAGTTGCACGGTCGCTACCACGGTCAACCGCAGTGCGACCGCAGTTTTTCTCTGTTACCAATTTTGACCAAATAATGTTTGACTAGTTCCCGACAACTATAATTCATGAAACCTTTCTCAACATGCTTAGAATAGATGCCTTCTCCATACTCAATTCAGTTTTGGTCATAAAAACACTAATTGTGATTAATTACGCCTAATGACATCTTAATGACAAATTAACCAAGATTAGGCACAACACATAAGTGTTAATCAAAAACTTGTGATCTTAATTCTTATCTAGATATCCTAAGTATGATCATCAAGTACCAACACACTTAAGCCAATGTCACTAGAACAACAATTACTATTGAAAATGACTTAGTGATTAATTAAGGCTAAATAAGGAACAATGCTTTTAAGTGTAACTAGTAAAGACTTGTAATCCTAAAATACACTTGGATACAATTAGGATGGTCACCAAGTCCCAACTAGAGATTGCTCTTCCCTTGTGCATGTGTTGGACATTAATGTGTGCTTACACATTAATCAAGCAATATGTTACATTGCACTTAAACTTGTTAAAAACTTGAGTTATAAGTATCTATATGATTGATCCTATAATAACTATCTCTTGCTATATGTGAGTATTACTTGCTACTTGTCAATATGTTTAATACTCATAAACTTGTCATCTTGATTAATATGTTTGCTATGTGCTTACTAGTTAGGATTCAAGTAACTAACATACTCCAATAGATTAAGTGTAAAATGGTTCACAATGAAACTATAGTCAATTGTCTATTTTGCCTAGTCTAAGTAACTAAGTGTGAGTGCTTATTTAAGAATGACTTAACTTTAATGTCTCTACGTACTTCATGATTATCTTATAAAGACATTATTCAATTAATCTCTATCTTAGAACATAACTTGCGATTAATTGAAACTAGAAAGTTAATGACATGGTGACTAGTCTTTAGAATTGAACCAAAGGCATTAATGTGACTAACTAAGTCTTGACAAACTGAAATTTCTCAAAATATCAATCAAGACACTTCTCCAAGAATGTTGGGTTTGCCACTTTTGGAATGTTAAGTCACTTTCATGCAATAAGACCAAATCTCACACACTTAATGCATATAGTATTTGTATAGGATGTTTGGTTTCTTTTGCAGGTGCTAGAAGGAGTAAAGGTACCAAAATATGGTGTTCAAATTTGAGTCAAACAGCTATACAATGGATACTAAATTTGGACTGAAGCACGCACGGTCGAACCACGGTCGACCGTGATAGCACTCGTATGTCAACGGCTGCTTTTTGAATCCCACTATAAAAGGCAAACTTTAATGAGAATTTGAAGCTGACCCTCTTGCATATTTCAAAGGCTTATTTCCAGAGATCACAAGGGCTCTAATTACTACTCAAATGTGATCTAGCAAGAGAAGATTCTATGATCTTATAGATATAGAATTTGGTTGTTGTAAACTTATTAATCAAAATCATTAATCTTGTGAGTTTACTTAGTGTAATATATGTCCTAGTATTGTCTTAGGATCATCAATACAAAGTGTATAAGTCATGTAACTTCAATTAGTAGAAGCATAGGCTAGCTTAGTGATCTACTTCCTTAAAGGGACTTAGGAAGTTGATTAATTTTATTTGAAGATTAATACTTGTCCAAGGTGAAGACAAGTTGATCTAGGTTGGAGTTGATCTTTCAAATGGATAGAAAGATTAGGTTTGTTGTCTACTAAGGAAGTTGAATAATTATAAATCGGATCTCCACCGGGTTTGGAGAAAAGTGCTTAGTGAAGCAACAAATCCCGATTAGTGTAATCGGGGAGTGGATTAAGGTGAATTAGTTAACATCCACCCGAACTACTATAAATCCTTGTGTCTATGTTCTTTACATTACTTCATTTATCATTTTGAACATATACACGACACACATCAAGTTTGAGTTGAATTAGTTGATCAAAGTTAATCGAATTTGATGATCAATCGAAAAAATGTTAAAAACGTATTAAGTAACTATTCACCCCCCTCTAGTTACTTACAATTGGTATCAGAGCAGTTGATAATGCTAATAACGAACACATATTTCATAGCATTATCCTTCAAGAAAGAAAAGCTTTTTGTTGCAATTGTTCTATTTTCAAGTAATTATCGTTTAAATAATAAAAGGTGAAGACAAAAGACAGATTCGACGATTTGAAGACGCAAATGACCAAAACGCTAAAAAGTACAAAGTACAATCCAAGTGGTTATATTTATTGATAAGAAACGTCTAAAAATTACAAGAGTACAAGCCGTGAAACGCAAAGTACAAGATTTCTCAGCGTACGAAAGGACGTTCGAAAATCCGGAACTGAGGCCTGAACCAACTATCAACGCGCGAGTTAACGGAGCTAAAATTACAAGTCAACGATGCACAAGAATATAATATGATATATATATAATTATATAAAATTATATATATATTATATTATATATTAAATAAAAGCAAGCCACCCACGTTTTAAACTCAATATGGTGTGATCCAGCTGGCCATGCGATCGCATGGCCTAGAAGAACAAACTCCATGCGATCGCATGGAGTCCTGTAGCTGCCCAAGTCCTATAAATAGCAACATTTTCGGCCGAATTATGTACACCTTTTTCTACTTCAATCTCTCAATCTATATTTATATTTATAATTTTAATTTTAATATTAAGTTAATAATAATAATAAGGTTATAGTATCGAATGTTTTAAGGTTTTGTAAGTCGAAACTCTATCCGTTTAACGCTACGCTATTAATACTCATTGTAAGTTATGTTCAACCTTTTTAAATTAATGTCTCGTAGCTAAGTTATTATTATGCTTATTTAAGCCGAAGTAATCGTGATGTTGGACTAAATATTAAAGACGAGGTTATTGGGCTTTGGACCATAATTGAGATTTGAACAAAAGACCGACACTTGTGAAAATTGGACTATGGGCTATTAATGAGCTTTATATTAATTAAATGATATCTCGTTGATTTAGTATAGAGATTTATAATTTGAGTATTTATATTTAACCACATACGCTTGACTGGGTACGGTGGGCGGGATATCTATAAATACTAATAATTATTATTTGACAGGACACGGGGATGAATTAATAGTCATTGGACTCATTAAAACAGGGGTGGATTACATTCAAGGGTAATTGGTGTAATTGTTAACAAAGTATTAAAACCTTGAATTACACGCAGTCGATAACCTGGTGTATTCATTAAACAAAGTATTAAGACCTTGTTACAGTTTGAATCTCCAATTAGTTGGAATATTTAACTTCGGGTATAAGGTTAATTTGACGAAGACCCTCGCACTTTATAATTATGACCAATGGGCTATTATGGACAAAACCAGATGGACATATCGAATAATCCAGGACAAAGGACAAATAACCCTTGGTAATAAATTAAAATCAACACGTTAAACATCATGATTACAGAAGTTTAAATAAGCATAATTCCTTTATTTTATATCTCATCGCACTTTTATTTATCGTCATTTTATTTATCGTACTTTAAATTATTGCACTTTTAATTATCGTACTTTTATTTTATCGCATTTTATCGTCATTTACTTTACGCTTTAAATTAATTTAATATTTTGCATTAGGATTTAAAATCGACAAACCGGTCATTAAACGGTAAAACCCCCCTTTTTATTATAATAATAATACTACTTATATATATATATATATAAACATGTTATAAAAAAATATAGCGTTAAACTCAGCTGTATCCCTGTGGAACGAACCGGACTTACTAAAAACTACACTACTCTACGATTAGGTACACTGCCTATGTAGTGACCCGAACTTTTCCATGTTTATATATATATTAAATGAAATTGTTATTTACATGATTAAGTGTTTCCAACATGTTAAGCAATCAAACTTGTTAAGACTTGATTAATTGAAATAGGTTTCATATAGACAATTGACCACCCAAGTTGACCGGTGATTCACGAACGTTAAAACTTGTAAAAACTATACGATGACATATATATGGTTATATATATAGTTAACATGATTTTATTATAAGTATGTATCTCATTAGGTATTTTAACAATGAGTTATATGTAGTGACCCGAACTTTTTCATGTTTATATATATATATTAAATGAAATTGTTATTTACATGATTAAGTGTTTCCAACATGTTAAGCAATCAAACTTGTTAAGACTTGATTAATTGAAATAGGTTTCATATAGACAATTGACCACCCAAGTTGACCGGTGATTCACGAACGTTAAAACTTGTAAAAACTATACGATGACATATGTATGGTTATATATATAGTTAACATGATTTTATTATAAGTATGTATCTCATTAGGTATTTTAACAATGAGTTATATACATAAAAATGAGACTATTAATTTAAGAAACTCGAAAACGATATATATAACGATTATCGTTATAACAACGTCTTACTAGGTACATATGAATCATATTAAGATATTGATACACTTGGTTAATTATGTTAAATGATAAGTAAATATATTATTAAGTGTATTAACAATGAAATACATATGTAAAAATAAGACTACTAACTTAATGATTTCGAAACGAGACATATATGTAACGATTATCGTTGTAACGACATTTAACTGTATATATATCATACTAAGATATATTATATATCATAATATCATGATAATATAAAAATTTAACATCTCATTTGTTATAATAAACAATGGATTAACAACATTCAACAAGATCGCTAACCTAAAGGTTTCAAAACAACATTTACATGTAACGACTAACGATGACTTAACGACTCAGTTAAAATGTATATACATGTATTGTTTTAATATGTATTCATACACTTTTGAAAGACTTCAAGAAACTTATCAAAATACTTCTACTTAACAAAAATGCTTACAATTACATCCTCTTTCAGTTTCATCCACAATTCTACTCGTATGCACCCGTATTCGTACTCGTACAATACACAGCTTTTAGATGTATGTACTATTGGTATATACACTCCAATGATCAGCTATTAGCAGCCCATGTGAGTCACCTAACACATATGGGAACCATCATTTGGCAACTAGCATGAAATATCTCATAAAATTATAAAAATATGAGTAATCATTCATGACTTATTTACATGAAAACAAAATTACATATCCTTTATATCTAATCCATACACCAACGACCAAAAACACCTACAAACACTTTCATTCTTCAATTTTCTTCATCTAATTGATCTCTCTCAAGTTCTATCTTCAAGTTCTAAGTGTTCTTCATAAATTCCAAAAGTTCTAGTTTCATAAAATCAAGAATACTTCCAAGATTGCAAGTTTACTTCCAAGTTTTCTAAATCCATTCCAAGTAATCATCCAAGATCAAGAAACCTTTGTTACTTACAGTAGATTATCTTTCTAATACAAGGTAATAATCATATTCAAACTTTAATTCAATTTCTATAACTATAACAATCTTATTTCGAGTGGAAATCTTACTTGAAATTGTTTTCGTGTCATGATTCTGCTTCAAGAACTTTCAAGCCATCCAAGGATCCTTTGAAGCTAGATCTATTTTTTTCATTTCCAGTAGGTTTATCCAAGGAACTTGAGGTAGTAATGATGTTCATAACATCATTCGATTCATACATATAAAGCTATCTTATTCGAAGGTTTAAACTTGTAATCACTAGAACATAGTTTAGTTAATTCTAAACTTGTTCGCAAATAAAAGTTAATCCTTCTAAATTGACTTTTAAAATCAACTAAACACATGTTCTATATCTATATGATATGCTAACTTAATGATTTAAAACCTGGAAACACGAAAAACACCGTAAAACCGGATTTACGCCGTCGTAGTAACACCGCGGGCTGTTTTGGGTTAGTTAATTAAAAACTATGATAAACTTTGATTTAAAAGTTGTTATTCTGGGAAAATGATTTTTATTATGAACATGAAACTATATCCAAAAATCATGGTTAAACTCAAAGTGGAAGTATGTTTTCTAAAATGGTCATCTAGACGTCGTTCTTTCGACTGAAATGACTACCTTTAAAAAAATGACTTGTAACTTATTTTTTGACAATAAACCTATACTTTTTCTGTTTAGATTTATAAAATAGAGTTCAATATAAAACCATAGCAATTTGATTCACTCAAAACGGATTTAAAATGAAGAAGTTATGGGTAAAACAAGATTGGATAATTTTTCTCATTTTAGTTACGTGAAAATTGGTAACAAATCTATTCCAACCATAACTTAATCAACTTGTATTGTATATTATGTAATCTTGAGATACCATAGACACGTATACAATGTTTCGACCTATCATGTCGACACACCTATATATATTTCGGAACAACCATAGACACTCTATATGTAAATGTTGGAGTTAGCTATACAGGGTTGAGGTTGATTCCAAAATATATATAGTTTGAGTTGTGATCAATACTGAGATACGTATACACTGGGTCATGGATTGATTCAAGATAATATTTATCGATTTTTTTCTGTACATCTAACCGTGGACAACTAGTTGTAGGTTACTAACGAGGACAGCTGACTTAATAAACTTAAAACATCAAAATATATTAAAAGTGTTGTAAATATATTTTGAACATACTTTGATATATATGTATATATTGTTATAGGTTCGTGAATCAACCAGTGGCCAAGTCTTACTTCCTGACGAAGTAAAAATCTGTGAAAGTGAGTTATAGTCCCACTTTTAAAATCTAATATTTTTGGGATGATAATACATGCAGGTTTTATAAATGATTTATAAAATAGACACAAGTATGTGAAACTACATTCTATGGTTGAATTATCAAAATCGAATATGCCCCTTTTTATTAAAGTCTGGTAATCTAAGAATTAGGGAACAGACACCCTAATTGACGCGAATCCTAAAGATAGATCTATTGGGCCTAACAAACCCCATCCAAAGTACTGGATGCTTTAGTACTTCGAAATTTATATCATATCCGAAGGGTGTCCCGGAATGATGGGGATATTCTTATATATGCATCTTGTTAATGTCGGTTACCAGGTGTTCACCATATGAATGATTTTTATCTCTATGTATGGGATGTGTATTGAAATATGAAATCTTGTGGTCTATTGTTACGATTTGATATATATAGGTTAAACCTATAACTCACCAACATTTTTGTTGACGTTTAAAGCATGTTTATTCTCAGGTGAATACTAAGAGCTTCCGCTGTTGCATACTAAAATAAGGACAAGATTTGGAGTCCATGTTTGTATGATATTGTGTAAAAACTGCATTCAAGAAACTGATTTCGATGTAACATATTTGTATTGTAAACCATTATGTAATGGTCGTGTGTAAACATGATATTTTAGATTATCATTATTTGATAATCTACGTAAAGCTTTTTAAACCTTTATTTATGAAATAAAGGTTATGGTTTGTTTTAAAAATGAATGCAGTCTTTGAAAAACGTCTCATATAGAGGTCAAAACCTCGCAACGAAATCAATTAATATGGAACGTTTTTAATCAATAAGAACGGGACATTTCAGTTGGTATCCGAGCGTTGGTCTTAGAGAACCAGAAAATTTGCATTAGTGTGTCTTATCGAGTTTGTTAGGATGCATTAGTGAGTCTGGACTTCGACCGTGTTTTCTTTAAAAATGATTGCTTAACATTTTTGTTAGAAACTATATATTATTAACATGTATATATTATGTGATATATTAATCTCTTAACATGTTTGATATTGTGTGATAGATGTCTACCTCTAGCACAAATCCCATTGACTCACCTAATAATAACGAAGAGTCGAATATATATTGGACTGATTCACAAGTTCCCGAAGAAGAACCAGAAGAAGAATCAGAACCGGAAGAAGAATCAAAACCGGAAGAGGAGGAACCGGAGGAGGAAATAGAACCGGTGGGGGAAATAATAAAACGGTTAAGTAAAAGAAAATCCTCAACCAACCGACCAAGGTTAATTATGGTCAATGGTGTTTCCGCCAAGGAAGCAAAATATTGGGAGGATTACCAATTCTCCGATGAATCGGATTCCGACGAGAATTCCGATGATGTTATAGAAATTACCCCAAATGAATTTAAAAAGGCAAAAGAAAATAATAAGGGAAAGGGCATAAAAATAGAGAAATCTAATTCCAACCTCGATGAACTTTATATGTATCGTCAACCCCCGAAGCCCTTAAGTTGTAACAATGACCCGGGAACCTCTAAACCACCAGGTTTTTCTAAACCGTTGTGGAAAACGACAGCTCGTATTAGGGGAACATCATATATCCCTAGAAACTTGGCAAAACGAACCAAAACTGAAGAAGAAGAAACGAGCGAGTCGGAATAAGATAGTTGTATTCGTGTGGTGTAATTTATGTAATATAGTGTGCTTATGCTTTATGATATATGTAAAAATTACTTGTATTAATAAGTATTTTTTTTTATGAATCTAACTCTTGTCTATTTTACAGTATAAAAACACAAAATGGATAGACAACCCAATATTTTAAGAGACCTACCCAGAGACATGATTGATGAAATCTTGTCTAGAGTCGGTCAGAATTCTTCGGCACAACTATTTACGGCGAAATCAGTTTGTAAGACATTCGAAGAACGTTCCAAGAATGTCTTGGTTTATAAGAGACTTTCGTTTGAAAGATGGGGGATATCACATTGGGAAACCCATAAGTTACGATGTGTTTACTTTGACGCATATATTGCGGGGAACCCAAATGCTATTTTACACAACGGGTTAAGAAATTATTTAGACTCAATGTATCCGAATATAGGACTTCATGATTTAGAAAAAGCGGCTAACATGCAACATAAAGAAGCATGCTATGCTTACGGGTTAGTAATATTCGCTTTTCACCAAAGTGAGAAAAAGAACATCGGGCTACAACTATTAAACAAAACGTTTTCAAGTGACGGAGTCGGTAATTGGGGTAAGAAATGAGGTTTTTAGGTTATTACGAGACTGTTGGTCATTACGTAACCCTCGTACCTTTGACGATGTTACAACACGCTGTCTTATCAACGGCCATAACGGTTATGTTCCACAAGACCAAGGATGGGAAGTAGTCCTAGTAAAACCAGAATGCATGACTTGTTTCTGGACGTATGAATTACGTGTCTTTATTGCCTTTGCTGAACGACTTGTGTACTAGCTAGAATTATCTTCACAACTATCTTGTATCAAAGTTATTGTGTGCTATATTTCATGCTTTATATAAAATAAGCGGTATTGTAAGTTTGTAAAATATTGTATAAAAGTTTGAACGCGAAATATTATTATAATCAGTTTTTCATATAGAATTGTAGTAGTTGAATTGTATATTAGCTACTAAGTATGAACTTAACAGGTAGGTACTACCCGAATTTAAACTTATAAAACGCTAATATGAAGAAAAAGCTTTTATAAATGAGTTCATATTATGCTACGAAATACTATTAACTACTCTTAATATTCTGTATGGTTAACTTGTTCCATTTGACTATTTTGAAGGAAATGGCACCGACTACTCGACACACTGTGAATATGAATGAAGAGGAATTCCGTACTTTTCTAGCTTCAAACATAGCCACAGTATAGGCTGCGCTACATACCGACAATAACCTTGGATCTAGCAGTACAGGAAATCGTGTAGGATGCACCTACAAAGAATTCACTGCCTGCAAACCTTTGGAATTTGATGGAACCGAAGGACCGATCGGATTGAAACGGTGGACCGAGAAGGTCAAATCGGTGTTTGCCATAAGTAAGTGTACTGAAGAGGACAAAGTGAAGTACGCTACGCATACCTTCACAGGTTCTGCGTTAACATGGTGGAATACCTATCTAGAGCTAGTGGGATAAGATGATGCGTACGCACTACCGTGGTCAGCATTCAAGCACTTGATGAACGAGAAGTACCGTCCCAGAACCGAGGTCAATAAGCTCAAGACAGAACTTAGAGGGTTACGAACCCAAGGATTTGATATTACCACGTACGAAAGACGATTCACAGAATTGTGCCTATTGTGTCCGGGAGCGTTCGAAGATGAGGAAGAGAAGATCGACGCGTTTGTGAAAGGATTACCGGAAAGAATCCAAGAAAATATAAGTTCACATGAACCCGCCTCCATACAACAGGCATGTAGAATGGCTCACAAACTAGTGAACCAGATTGAGGAAAGAATTAAAGAACAGACGGCTGAAGAGGCCAATGTGAAGCAAGTCAAAAGAAAGTGGGAGGAAAACGGTGATAAGAATCACCAATACAACAACAACAGCAATTACAATAATAATCGCAACAATCGCAACATCAATCGCAACTACAATAAACGGCCCAACAACAACAACAACAACAACAACAACAGCAGCAGCAGCTACAACAATTATCCCAACAACAATAACAACCACAACAACAACAATCAGAAGCAGCTATGCCAAAGGTGTGAAAAGTATCACTCGGGGTTCTGCACCAAATTATGCAACAAGTGTAAAAGAAATGGGCATAGCGCGGCGAAGTGTGAGGTCTACGGACCAGGGGTTAACAGAACGAAAGGAACAAATGGTGTCGAAACGAGTAATGGCGGAGCAAGTAGTGTCGGAGCAAGTTATGCCAATGTAGTTTGTTATAAATGTGGAAAACTGGGCCACATTATTAGAAATTGCCCGAACCAGGAGAACACGAATGGACAAGGCCGCGGAAGAGTTTTCAATATTAATGCGGCAGAGGCACATGAAGACCCGGAGCTTGTTACGGGTACGTTTCTTATTGATAATAAATCTGCTTACGTTTTATTTGATTCGGGTGCGGATAAAAGCTATATGAGTTGAGATTTTTGTGCTAAATTAAGTTGTCCATTGACGCCGTTGGATAGTAAATTTTTACTCGAATTAGCAAACGGTAAATTAATTTCAGCAGATAATATATGCCGGAATCGAGAAATTAGACTGGGTAGCGAAATATTTAAGATTGATTTGATACCAGTAGAGTTAGGGAGTTTTGATGTAATAGTTGGCATGGACTGGTTGAAGAAGGTGAAAGCAGAGATCGTATGTTATAAAAATGCAATTCGCATTGTACAAGAAGAAGGAGAACCCTTAATGGTGTACGGAGAAAAGGGCAACATGAAGCTACATCTTATTAGTAATTTGAAGGTATAAAAACTAATAAGAAAAGGTTGCTATGCTATTCTAGCACACGTCGAGAAAGTACAAACCGAAGAAAAGAGCATCAATGATGTTCCCGTTGCAAAAGAATTTCCCGATGTATTTCCGAAAGAATTACCGGGACTACCTCCACATCGATCTGTTGAATTTCAAATAGATCTTGTACCAGGAGCTGCACCAATAGCTCGTGCTCCTTATAGACTCGCACCCAGCGAGATGAAAGAACTGCAAAGCCAACTGCAAGAACTATTAGAACGTGGTTTCATTCGACCAAGCACATCACCATGGGGAGCTCCTGTTTTGTTTTTCAAGAAGAAGGATGGTACAGTTAGGTTGTGTATTGACTACAGAGAGTTGAACAAACTTACCATCAAAAACCGTTATCCACTGCCGAGAATTGACGACTTATTTGATCAACTACAAGGCTCATCAGTTTATTCGAAGATCGATTTACGTTCTGGATATCATCAAATGCGAGTAAAGGAGGATGATATTCCAAAAACTGCTTTTAGGATGCGTTATGGTCATTACGAGTTTATGGTTATGCCGTTTGGATTGACTAACGCACCAGCTGTGTTCATGGACCTTATGAACCGAGTGTGTGGGCCATATATTGACAAGTTTGTCATTGTTTTCATCAATGACATACTTATTTACTCAAAGAATGATCAAGAGCACGAAGAACATTTGAGAAAAGTGCTAGAAGTATTGAGGAAAGAAAAACTGTACGCTAAGTTTTCAAAGTGTGCATTTTGGTTGGAAGAAGTTCAATTCCTCGGTCACATAGTGAACAAAGAAGGTATCCAGGTGGACCCGGCAAAGATCGAGACCGTTGAAAAGTGGGAAACCCCAAAAACTCCGAAGCATATACGTCAATTTTTAGGATTGGCTGGTTACTACAGAAGATTCATCCAAGATTTCTCCAAAATAGCAAAACCCTTGACTGCATTAACGCATAAAGGGAAGAAATTTGAATGGAAGGATGAACAAGAGAAGGCATTTCAATTATTGAAGAAAAAGCTAACTACGGCACCTATATTGTCATTGCCTGAAGGGAATGATGATTTTGTGATTTATTGTGACGCATCAAAGCAAGGTCTCGGTTGTGTATTAATGCAACAGACGAAGGTGATTGCTTATGCGTCTAGACAATTGAAGATTCACGAGCAAAATTATACGACGCATGATTTGGAATTAGGCGCAGTTGTTTTTTCATTAAAGACTTGGAGGCACTACTTATATGGGGTCAAAAGTATTATATATACCGACCACAAAAGTCTTCAACACATATTTAATCAGAAACAACTGAATATGAGGCAGCGTAGGTGGATTGAATTGTTGAATGATTACGACTTTGAGATTCGTTACCACCCGGGGAAGGCAAATGTGGTAGCCGACGCCTTGAGCAGAAAGGACAGAGAACCCATTCGAGTAAAATCTATGAATATAATGATTCACACTAACCTTTCTATTCAAATAAAGGAGGCGCAACAAGGAGTTTTAAAAGAGGGAAATTTAAAGGATGAAATACCCAAAGGATCGGAGAAGCATCTTATTATTCGGGAAGACGGAACCCGGTATAGGGCTGAAAGAATTTGGGTACCAAAATTTGGAGATATGAGAGAAATGGTACTTAGAGAAGCTCATAAAACCAGATACTCAATACATCTTGGAACGGGGAAGATGTACAAGGATCTTAAGAAACATTTTTGGTGGCCAGGTATGAAAGTCGATATTGCTAAATATGTAGGAGAATGTTTGACATGTTCTAAGGTCAAAGCTGAACATCAGAAACCATCAGGTCTACTACAACAACCTGAAATCCCGGAATGGAAATGGGAAAACATTACCATGGATTTCATTACTAAATTGCCAAGGACTGCAAGTGGTTATGATACTATTTGGGTAATAGTTGATCGTCTCACCAAGTCAGCACACTTTCTGCCAATAAGAGAAGATGACAAGATGGAGAAGTTAGCACGACTGTATTTGAAGGAAGTCGTCTCCAGACATGGAATACCAATCTCTATTATCTCTGATAGGGATGGCAGATTTATTTCAAGATTCTGGCAGACATTACAACAAGCATTAGGAACTCGTCTAGACATGAGTACTGCCTATCATCTACAAACTGATGGGCAGCGTGAAAGGACGATACAAACGCTTGAAGACATGCTACGAGCTTGTGTTATTGATTTCGGAAACAGTTGGGATCGACATCTACCGTTAGCAGAATTTTCCTACAACAACAGCTACCATTCAAGCATTGAGATGGCGCCGTTTGAAGCACTTTATGGTAGAAAGTGCAGGTTTTCGATTTGTTGGAGTGAAGTGGGGGATAGACAGATTACGGGTCCGGAGATAATACAAGAAACTACCGAGAAAATCATCCAAATTCAACAAAGATTGAAAACCTCCCAGAGTCGACAAAAGAGCTACGCGGACAGTAAAAGAAAAGATATAGAGTTTGAAATTGGAGAAATGGTCATGCTTAAGGTTTCACCTTGGAAAGGCGTTGTTCGATTTGGTAAACGGGGGAAACTAAATCCAAGGTACATTGGACCATTCAAGATTATAGATCGTGTCGGACCAGTAGCTTACCAACTGGAGCTACCTCAACAACTCGCGGCTGTACATAACACTTTCCACGTCTCAAATTTTAAGAAATGTTTTGCTAAAGAAGATCTCACTATTCCGTTGGACGAAATCCAAATCAATGAAAAACTTCAATTCATTGAAGAACCTGTCGAAATAATGGATCGTGAGGTTAAGAGACTTAAACAAAACAAGATACCGATTGTTAAGGTTCGATGGAATGCTTGTAGAGGACCCGAGTTCACCTGGGAGCGTGAAGATCAGATGAAGAAGAAATACCCGCATTTATTTCCAGAAGATACGTCAACACCTCCAACTGCTTAAAATTTCGGGACGAAATTTATTTAACCGGTAGGTACTGTAGTAACCCGAACTTTTTCGTGTTTATATATATATATTAAATGAAATTGTTATTTACATGATTAAGTGTTTCCAACATGTTAAGCAATCAAACTTGTTAAGACTTGATTAATTGAAATAGGTTTCATATAGACAATTGACCACCCAAGTTGATCGGAGATTCACGAATGTTAAAACTTGTAAAAACTATACGATGACATATATATGGTTATATATATAGTTAACATGATTTTATTATAAGTATGTATCTCATTAGGTATTTTAACAATGAGTTATATGTAGTGACCCGAACTTTTCCATGTTTATATATATATTAAATGAAATTGTTATTTACATGATTAAGTGTTTCCAACATGTTAAGCAATCAAACTTGTTAAGACTTGATTAATTGAAATAGGTTTCATATAGACAATTGACCACCAAAGTTGACCGGTGATTCACGAACGTTAAAACTTGTAAAAACTATACGATGACATATGTATGGTTATATATATAGTTAACATGATTTTATTATAAATATGTATCTCATTAGGTATTTTAACAATGAGTTATATACATAAAAATGAGATTATTAATTTAAGAAACTCGAAAACGATATATATAACGATTATCGTTATAACAACGTCTTACTAGGTACATATGAATCATATTAAGATATTGATACACTTGGTTAATTATGTTAAATGATAAGTAAATATATTATTAAGTGTATTAACAATGAAATACATATGTAAAAATAAGACTACTAACTTAATGATTTCGAAACGAGACATATATGTAACGATTATCGTTGTAACGACATTTAACTGTATATATATCATACTAAGATATATTATATATCATAATATCATGATAATATAAAAATTTAACATCTCATTTGTTATAATAAACAATGGGTTAACAACATTCAACAAGATCGTTAACCTAAAGGTTTCAAAACAACATTTACATGTAACGACTAACGATGACTTAACGACTCAGTTAAAATGTATATACATGTAGTGTTTTAATATGTATTCATACACTTTTGAAAGACTTCAATACACTTATCAAAATACTTCTACTTAACAAAAATGCTTACAATTACATCCTCGTTCAGTTTCATCAACAATTCTACTCGTATGCACCCGTATTCGTACTCGTACAATACACAGCTTTTAGATGTATGTACTATTGGTATATACACTCCAATGATCAGCTCTTAGCAGCCCATGTGAGTCACCTAACACATATGGGAACCATCATTTGGCAACTAGCATGAAATATCTCATAAAATTACAAAAATATGAGTAATCATTAATGACTTATTTACATGAAAACAAAATTACATATCCTTTATATCTAATCCATACACCAACGACCAAAAACACATACAAACACTTTCATTCTTCAATTTTCTTCATCTAATTGATCTCTCTCAAGTTCTATCTTCAAGTTCTAAGTGTTCTTCATAAATTCCAAAAGTTCTAGTTTCATAAAATCAAGAATACTTCCAAGATTGCAAGTTTACTTCCAAGTTTTCTAAATCCATTCCAAGTAATCATCCAAGATCAAGAAACCTTTGTTACTTACAGTAGGTTATCTTTCTAATACAAGGTAATAATCATATTCAAACTTTAATTCAATTTCTATAACTATAACAATCTTATTTCGAGTGGAAATCTTACTTGAAATTGTTTTCGTGTCATGATTCTGCTTCAAGAACTTTCAAGCCATCCAAGGATCCTTTGAAGCTAGATCTATTTTTCTCATTTCCAGTAGGTTTATCCAAGGAACTTGAGGTAGTAATGATGTTCATAACATCATTCGATTCATACATATAAAGCTATCTTATTCGAAGGTTTAAACTTGTAATCACTAGAACATAGTTTAGTTAATTCTAAACTTGTTCGCAAATAAAAGTTAATCCTTCTAACTTGACTTTTAAAATCAACTAAACACATGTTCTATATCTATATGATATGCTAACTTAATGATTTAAAACCTGGAAACACGAAAAACACCGTAAAACTGGATTTACACCGTCGTAGTAACACCGCGGGCTGTTTTGGGTTAGTTAATTAAAAATTATGATAAACTTTGATTTAAAAGTTGTTATTTTGGAAAAATGATTTTTATTATGAACATGAAACCATATCCAAAAATCATGGTTAAACTCAAAGTGGAAGTATGTTTTCTAAAATGGTCATCTAGACGTCGTTCTTTCGACTGAAATGACTACCTTTACAAAAACGACTTGTAACTTATTTTTCCGACTATAAACCTATACTTTTTCTATTTAGATTCATAAAATAGAGTTCAATATGAAACCATAGCAATTTGATTCACTCAAAACGGATTTAAAATGAAGAAGTTATGGGTAAAACAAGATTGGATAATTTTTCTTATTTTAGTTACGTGAAAATTGGTAACAAATCTATTCCAACCATAACTTAATCAACTTGTATTGTATATTATATAATCTTGAGATACCATAGACACGTATACAATGTTTCGACCTATCATGTCGACACATCTATATATATTTCGGAACCACTATAGACACTCTATATGTAAATGTTGGAGTTAGCTATATAGGGTTGAGGTTGATTCCAAAATATATATAGTTTGAGTTGTGATCAATACTGAGATACGTATACACTGAGTCGTAGATTGATTCAAGATAATATTTATCGATTTATTTCTGTACATCTAACTGTGGACAACTAGTTGTAGGTTACTAACAAGGACAGCTGACTTAATAAACTTAAAACATCAAAATATATTAAAAGTGTTGTAAATATATTTTGAACATACTTTGATATATATGTATATATTGTTATACGTTCGTGAATCAACTAGTGGCCAAGTCTTACTTCCTGACGAAGTAAAAATCTGTGAAAGTGAGTTATAGTCCCACTTTTAAAATCTAATATTTTTGGGATGATAATACATGCAGGTTTTATAAATGATTTATAAAATAGACACAAGTACGTGAAACTACATTCTATGGTTGAATTATCAAAATCGAATATGCCCCTTTTTATTAAAGTCTGGTAATCTAAGAATTAGGGAACAGACACCCTAATTGACGCGAATCCTAAAGATAGATCTATTGGGCCTAACAAACCCCATCCAAAGTACCGGATGCTTTAGTACTTCGAAATTTATATCATATCCGAAGGGTGTCCCGGAATGATCGGGATATTCTTATATATGCATCTTGTTAATGTCGGTTACCAGGTGTTCACCATATGAATGATTTTTATCTCTATGTATGGGATGTGTATTGAAATATGAAATCTTGTGGTCTATTGTTACGATTTGATATATATAGGTTAAACCTATAACTCACCAACATTTTTGTTGACGTTTAAAGCATGTTTATTCTCAGGTGAATACTAAGAGCTTCCGCTGTCGCATACTAAAATAAGGACAAGATTTGGAGTCCATGTTTGTATGATATTGTGTAAAAACTGCATTCAAGAAACTGATTTCGATGTAACATATTTGTATTGTAAACCATTATGTAATGGTCGTGTGTAAACAGGATATTTTAGATTATCATTATTTGATAATCTACGTAAAGCTTTTTAAACCTTTATTTATGAAATAAAGGTTATGGTTTGTTTTAAAAATGAATGCAGTCTTTGAAAAACGTCTCATATAGAGGTTAAAACCTCGCAACGAAATCAATTAATATGGAACATTTTTAATCAATAAGAACGGGACAGTATTTTTTTAATCGTTTAATCGTAATTTGTATTTTTATCATTCGTAATTAGTTTTAAGATTAATTTTTTCCATAGTTATTTTATATTTCTAGATTTTTAGGCTTTGCCATAAAATCCCTTAAGTGGTTTTTCTTTAGATTAAGATTTAGGTGCTTTGGAATTTTACGACGCAGTTTTTTAGACTTTAGTGCCTTTTTAAGTAATTGTCGTTTTGGATTTAGAATTCCTTTAAAGCTTTAATACCTTTAGACGCAAGTTTTAATTTTTAGTTTTTAGACTTTTAAGTTTCGACGCTTTACGTTCTTATTATTATTTTTCGACTTTTTGTTTTTCGACTCTTATTTTTCGACGCGCTTTTTCTTTCTCATTTCTACGCTTTTGTTTTTTACGACATAGAATTTTCTTTATTTTTTTTAAAATTTCAACGAAAAATTATTTTAAGCAGTTAAATTGATAGACATCCAAAATTTTCTGGTTCGTAGTAATAGTTGGATTTGTTAGTGGCGAGTTGTGGATTTTCGATTTAAAGGGTCTTGGCTACCTGCTGCATCTATTGGCTATTCGAAAAGTGGGCAAAATCAGAAAAGTCTATTAATTTGATAACTTTAATAATTTTTATCTTTATAACTAATAGGATATTCAGTGAATGCACCGAGCAAAACGTTCACCACTTGTAACTCGATCAAGACATCTAGCCAATATTGTCGCCGTTGATTTTTCTTTAGAATCATTATCTAGTCGACCGAGTACTTCAATTCAAATTTCAGATAATCCATTCTTTGAACCCGACCTCACAATTGAGAACTCGGAGGTTATTCAAGGAAAATTTAGAGATCCTGAACCACTAAGCATTCCTCCTGAACCACAAATCATACAACCAGAGGTTGAAGAAACCATTAAATCAGAATCCTCTAGTGATTCAGATTCAACAAATTCAATCATGGAAAATCCGGAACCTCTAAGTATAGAAGACCGAATGAGAGCTACACGCACTGGCCAAGGTCATGTCATTACTCAACCAGATATTAATGCACCAGATTATGAAATCAAAGGACAAATATTACACATGGTAGCTAATCAATGCCAATTTAGTGGTATGCCAAAAGAAGATCCAAATGAACATCTTCGAACCTTTAATAGGATCTGTACTCTATTTAAAATCAGAGAAGTTGAGGATGAACAGATTTATCTCATGTTATTTCCCTGGACTTTAAAGGGAGAAGCCAAAGATTGGTTAGAATCATTACCTGAAGGAGCGATTGATACATGGGATTCTTTCTGGCATCTAAAGCCGTGAGACTTCAAGGAGAAATTGCTACGTTCGCGCAAAAGCCAAATGAAACATTATATGAGGCGTGGACAAGATTCGGAAAGTTGTTGAGAGGATGTCCTCAGCACGGTTTAGACACTTATCAAATAGTACAAATATTCTACCAAGGATGCGACTATGCTACACGAAAAGACATCGACACAGCAGCTGGTGGTTCCATTATGAAGAAAACCGCAACTGAAGCTCACAAAATTATTGATAATACTGCCGCCCACTCACATGAGTGGCACCAAGAAAAAGATATCTTTCGTTCATCTAAAGCGGCTAGAGCCGATTATAGCTATGACTTTGATTCCATTTCCGCAAAGTTAGATGCTTTCGAGAGACGAATGGAAAAGATGACTAAAGATATTCACGCAATACGAATTAGTTATGAGCAGTGTGAAGAACCACACTTGACAAAAGATTGTCTCAGTATTGAACAAACAATGGAACAAAGAGAGAATGTTTCATACATGAATCAAAGGCCTGGAAATAATTATCAACCGCCAAGACCAAACTACAATCAAAATCAGAATTATAACCGAAATGTTTCATACAACAACTAGCAAGGTCCTAGCAATCAACAAGTATCCAATAATACTTACAACCATCAAAGACCTATTTTTTCCAAATAAACCACCACAAATTCGATGATAAAAAGCCAAATTTAGAAGATATGATGTCAAAGCTAGTTGAATCTCAAACACAATTTTTCACATCTCAGAAACAAACTAATGAACAAAATGCTCAAGCATTTAGAAATCAACAAGCTTCAATTCAAAATCTGGAACAAGAAGTGAGTAACCTAGCAAGGTTAATAGGTGAAAGAAAATCGGGGAGTCTACCCAACGATACAAATGCTAACCCCCGAAATGAAAAACCTAAAGCCATTACCACAAGAAGTGGTATTACACTTAAACCACCTGAAATACCTGTAATTTCTGATGACTCTATTCCTACTACACAGGCATCACAGCCTGAGCAAGAGAATGAAACAGAACCGGTAGTTGAAAAGGTTAATGAAGATAACACAGTTAAGGCTAAGCCTTATGTTAAACCATACCAACCACCACTTCCTTACCCGAGTAAAATGAGAAAAGAAAGACTTGAAGCCGAGCAATCCAAATTCTTGGATATGTTTAAACAAATAAATGTAAATCTTCCTTTCATTGATGTGATTTCAGGAATGACAAGATATGCTAAATTCTTGAAAGATCTAATCACAAATAGAAAGAAAATGGAAGAACTCTCGGCTGTTACAATGAATGCTAATTGTTTTGCAGTGCTGTTGAATAAGCTACCAGAAAAAACTCTCTGATCCAGGAAGTTTCACAATTCCATGTTTTCTGGGTAGTCTTAGTTTAATAGAAGCATTGGCAGACTTAGGTGCTAGTATAAATTTAATGCCGTATTCACTATACGCTAAACTAGACGTTGGAGAATTAAAAACAACAAGAATAAGCATACAACTAGCCAATCGATCAGTAAAATATCCTAGAGGGATAATGGAGAACATGCTAGTTAAAGTTGGTACTTTAGTATTTCCAGTAGACTTTGTTATTCTGGACATGGAAGAAGATTCTCGAGTTCCTCTTATATTAGGAAGACCATTCTTAAACACGGCTAAAGCAATAATAAAACGTGTTTGGCAAGAAACTGACCCTAAGTATAGAGGACGAGAGTGTTACCTTTTCTTTTGATAGAGCCATGCAACAACCGCAATCTGCAGATGATACATGTTATTATATTCAAACTATAAATTCACATGCAGAATTGTTACAAGAATTTCCAGAATTACAAGGAACATGAGAATGTTCTTTAGGAGAACGAACTGAACCAATTGATGAAGCTGAAATGTTAGCCGCACTCATGGTTAATGAATATGAACCAACAATAGAAGAACTTCAAATGCTAAAAGAGGAAGACATATATCAATACAAATCATCGATAGAAGAACCACCGATATTAGAGTTAAAGCCACTTCCAAACCATTTCGAATATGCTTATTTACATGGTGAATCTGAATTACCTGTAATAATCTCGTCTTCTCTTACGGAAAATGAAAAATCTCAACTCATTTCTGTGCTAAAAGCTCAAAAACTAGCTATTGCATGGAAGATTCATGACATTAAAGGCATAAGTCCTTCGTATTGCACACATAAAATCCTTATGGAAGAAGGTCATAAAACATATGTGCAACGACAACGAAGACTAAATCCTAATATGCAAGATGTTATTAAGAAAGAAATTATTAAACTGCTCGATGCAGGTTTAATTTATCCAATATCTGATAGTCCATGGGTAAGCCCAGTTCAATGTGTACCTAAGAAGGGTGGCATCACTGTCATCACAAATGAAAAAGATGAGCTTATTCCTACTAGGACTGTAACAGGATGGCGTGTCTGTATTGATTATAGAAAATTAAATGACGTCACCAGAAAAGATCACTTTCCCTTACCTTTCATTGATCAAATGTTGGAAAGGTTAGCTGGGAATAGTTACTATTGTTTTCTTGACGGTTTTTCCGGATACTTTCAAATTCCAATAGCACCCGAGGACCAAGAGAAAACCACCTTCATGTGCCCTTATGGTACTTTTGCTTACAAACGCATGCCATTTGGACTTTGCAACGCCCTTGCAACCTTTCAAAGGTGCATGATGGCGATTTTTCACGACATGATAGAAGAATGCATGAAAGTTTTCATGGATGACTTTTCAGTCTTCGGTGATACTTTTGAAACATGTCTAATTAATCTTGAACGAATGTTTATTAGATGCGAGCAATCAAATCTAGTACTTAATTGGGAGAAATGCCATTTCATGGTTAAAGAAGGCATCGTTCTTGGTCATAAAATTTCAAAGGAAGGAATTGAAGTGGATAGAGCTAAAGTAGATGTAATTGCTAAACTTTCACATCCCTCCAATGTCAGAGGAGTTAGGAGTTTTCTAGGGCATGCCGGTTTTTACCGAATTTTCATAAAAGATTTTTCTAAAATTGCCACTCCTATGAATAAACTCCTTGAAAAAGATGCTCCATTCATCTTTTCGGATGAATGCATCAAATCTTTTAATATTCTTAAAGAAAAACTCACTAATGCGCCGATCATGATAACTCCAATGTGGAATTTACCATTTGAACTCATGTGCGATGTAAGTGATTTTGCAATGGGAGCCGTTTTAGGATAAAAAATGGAAAAACGATTTCAACCTATTTATTACGCTAGTAAGACGTTACAAGGAGCACAAGTGAATTACACAACTACTGAAAAAGAACTCCTTGCTACTGTCTTGACTTTTGACAAATTTCATTCATATCTCGTTCTAGCAAAAACGGTGGTCTATACCAGAAAATCTCGCAGCTGATCATCTTTCTCGCCTTGAAAATCCTGAATTAGAAGTTCTAAATGAATCAGCCATACAAGATAACTTTCCTGATGAATATCTCTTGAAAATCAATTATAGTGAAATTCCATGGTTTGCAATCTTTGCAAACTACTTAGTATGTCGATTCCTTGAAAAAGGGTTGTCGTACCAAAAACAAAAGAAATTCTTTAGTGATATAAAACACTATTTTTGGGAAGATCCACATCTGTTTAAAAGTTGTCCCAATGGAATAATATGCCGATGCGTATTCAGGGATGAAGCTAGTAAAATCTTAAACAATTGTCACACAGGACCAACATGAGGGCATTATAAGCCTCAACTCACAACAAGGAAAGTTTACGATGCTGGATTCTATTGGCCTACAATTTTCAAAGACGCACACCTTCTTTGTAAATCTTGTGATGCTTGTCAAAGGGCCGGAAAAATAAGTCAACGTGATGAAATACCACAAAACTTCATTCAAGTATGAGAAGTATTTGACGTTTGGGGTATTGAGTTTATGGGCCCATTTCCAAAATCTCATAATAATCTCTACATTCTCGTTTGTAGTGACCCGAACTTTTCCATGTTTATATATATTAAATGAAATTGATATTTACATGATTAAGTGTTTCCAACATCTTAAGCAATCAAACTTGTTAAGACTTGATTAATTGAAATAGGTTTCATATAGACTATTGACCACCCAAGTTGACCGGTGATTCACGAACGTTAAAACCTGTAAAAACTATAAGATGACATATATATGGATATATATATAGTTAACATGATATTATGATAAGTATGTATCTCATTAGGTATTTTAACAATGAGTTATATACACATAATTGAGACTATTGAATTAAGAAACTCGAAAACGATATATATAACGATTATCATTATAACAACGTCTTACTAAATACATATGAATCATATTAAGATATTGATACACTATGTTTAATCATGATAAATGATAAGTAAACATATCATTAAGTGTATTAACAATGAACTACATATGTAAGAACAAGACTACTAACTTAAGGGTTTCGAAACGAGACATATAGGTAACGATTATCGTTGTAACGACATTTAAATGTATATATATCATATTAAGATATATTAATTCATCATATTATTATGATAATATAATAATTTAACATATCATTAGATATAATAAACAATGGGTTAACAACATTTAACAAGATCGTTAACTTAAAGGTTTCAAAACAACATTTACATGTAACGACTAACGATGACTTAACGACTCAGTTAAAATGTATATACATGTAGTGTTTTAATATGTATTCATATACTTTTGAAAGACTTAAAGACACTTATATCAAAGTACTTCTACTTAACAAAAATGCTTACAATTACATCCTCATTCATTTTCACCAACAATTCTACTCGTATGAACTCATATTTGTACTTGTACAATACACAACTTCTAAACATATTTACTATTGGTATATACACTCCAATGATCAGCTCTTAGCAGCCCATGTGAGTCACCTAACCATGTAGGAACCATCATTTGGCAACTAGCATGAATGATTACACAAAATTACAAATTAATGGAGCCTTTATGAACACCTCATATTCACGTGAAGGAGTACACACACAAACACTTTCATTTTCAATTTAACTTGAATCAAACTCATCTTTCTCAAGTGTTCTTCCATTGTCCTAAGTGTTATTCATCATCTTCATCAAAATCTAGGTCAATCTAGTTCATAAATCCATACATAAACCAAGTTATAAAATAACTACTCAAGAACACACCAACAACACTTCCAAGTTTGCTAGTTTACTTCCAATCTTGCAAATCCATTTCAAGTGATCATCCAACCTCAAAAAATCTTTCTTAATTATAGTAATATATCTCTCTAATACAAGGTAGTACTCATATTCAAACTTTTATTCAATTTCTATAACTATAACAATCTTATTTCGAGTGGAAATCTTACTTGAACTTGTTTTCGTGTCATGATTTTGCTTCAAGAACTTTCAAGCCATCCAAGGATCCTTTGAAGCTAGATCTATTTTTTCTCATTTCCAGTAGGTTTATCCACAAAACCTGAGGTAGTATTGATGTTCATAACATCATTCGATTCATATATATAAAACTACCTTATTCGAAGGTTTAAACTTGTAAACACTAGAACATAGTTTAGTTAATTATAAACTTGTTCGCAAACAAAAGTTAAACCTTCTAACTTGACTTTTAAAATCAACTAAAAACATGTTCTATATCTATATGATATGCTAACTTAATGATTTAAAACCTAAAAACACGAAAAACACCGTAAAACTGGATATACACCGTCGTAGTAACACCGCGGGCTGTTTTGGGTTAGTTAATTAAAAAATATCATAAACTTTGATTTAAAAGTTGTTCTTCTGGGAAAATTTTTTTCTTATGAACATGAAACTATATCCAAAAATCATGGTTAAACTCAAAGTGGAAGTATGTTTTCCAAAATGGTCATCTAGACGTCGTTCTTTCGACTGAAATGACTACCTTTACAAAAATGACTTGTAACCTGTATTTCTGACTATAAACTTATACTTTTTCTTTTTAGATTCATAAACTTAAGTTCAATATGAAACCATAGCAACTTGAATAACTCAAAACGGATTTTAAACGAAGTAGTTATGGGTAAAACAAGATTAGAAAATTTTGCTTGTTATAGCTACGTGAAATTTGTAACAAATCTATACAAATCATATCCTAGCTAACTTATATTGTATTCTACATGTATTCTAATATATTATGTAATCTTGGGATACCATAGACACGTATGCAAATGTTTTGACATATCATATCGACCCATGTATATATATTATTTGGAACAACCATAGACACTCTATATGCAGTAATGTTTGAGTTAGCTATACAGGGCTGAGGTTGATTTCAAAAATATATATACTTTGAGTTGTGATCTAGCCTGAGACGTGTATACACTGGGTCGTGGATTGATTCAAGATAATACATATCGATTTATTTCTTTACATCTAACTGTGGACAACTAGTTGTAGGTTACTAACGAGGACAACTGACTTAATAAACTTAAAACATTAAAATGTATTAAAAAAGTAACATCACCATCAGCCCGTAGTATGATATTGTCCGCTTTGGAGACAAGCCGATCACTGACGGGCTACCCGCGCACGAGTACAACCCCGGATCGCACTTCTACCTCACGGATTTGCTTCTCGGGTAAACACCCTCAAAACGTGTCATACCAGAAGAGGTATCCACACCCTTATAAGGAGTTCTTTGTTTTCCTCTCCCACCGATGTGGGACGAGTCTGTTAAAACTCTCCCCCCCTTCGGGACACTGCGTCCCCGCAGTGCACATCGATGCGGGCCCCAGCTCTGATACCATAAGTAACATCACCATCAGCCCGTAGTATGATATTGTCCGCTTTGGACACAAGCCGATCACCGACGGGCTACCCGCGCGCGAGTACAACCCCGGATCGCACTTCTACCTCACGGATTTGCTTCTCGGGTAAACACCCTCAAAACGCGTCATACCAGAAGAGGTATCCACACCCTTATAAGGAGTGCTTTGTTTTCATCTCCCACCGATGTGGGGCGAGTCTGTTACAACTTAAGTAACATCACCATCAGCCCATAGTATGATATTGTCCGCTTTGGACACAAGCCGATCACCGACGGGCTACCCGCGCACGAGTACAACCCCGGATCGCACTTCTACCTCACGGATTTGCTTCTCGGGTAAACACCCTCAAAACGCGTCATACCAGAAGAGGTATCCACACCCTTATAAGGAGTGCTTTGTTTTCCTCTCACACCGATGTGGGACGAGTCTGTTACAACTCTCCTCCCCTTCGGGACACTGCGTCCCCGCAGTGCACATCGATGCGGGCCCCAGCTCTGATACCATAAGTAACATCACCATCAGCCCGTAATATGATATTGTCCGCTTTGGACACAAGCCGATCACCGACGGGCTACCCGCGCACGAGTACAACCCCGGATCGCACTTCTACCTCACGGATTTGCTTCTCGGGTAAACACCCTCAAAACGCGTCATACCAGAAGAGGTATCCACACCCTTATAAGGAGTGCTTTGTTTTCCTCTCCCACCGATGTGGGACGAGTCTGTTACAAAAAATGTTGTAAATATATTTTGAACATACTTTGATATATATGTACATATTTGTTATAGGTTCGTGAATCGACCCGTGGCCAGGTCTTAGTTTCTGACGAAGTGAAAATCTGTGAAAGTGAGTTATAGTCCCATTTTTACTATCTAATATTTTTGGGATGAGAATACATGCAGTTTTGAAAATGATTTACAAAATAGACACAAGTATTGAAACTACATTCTATATTGAATCGTTATACCGGATATCGCCCTTTTTGAACATGGTAGCCTAAGAATTGGTGTTTATTATAATTGCCACCAATTGATGCGAATCCTAAAGATAGATCTATGGGCTTTGACACGCCCAGTCAGAGAATTTGAACTGCTTTAGTACTTCAATATTTATATATGGGGATATTATAGATGCATTTGTTAATGTCGGTTACCAGGTGTTCAACCATATGAATGATTTTTATGCAGATTGCATGTTATTGAAACATGAAATCTTGTGGTCTATTATTACAATTTGATATATAGGTTAAACCTATAACTCACCAACATTTTTGTTGACGTTTAAAGCATGTTTATTCTCATGTGATTATTAAGAGCTTCCGCTGTTGCATGCTAATTTATGGACAAGAGTTGGAGTCAGCATGCTTGTATAATATTGTTTAAAAACTGCATTCGAAGACATATATATTGTTGTGTAATATTATTGTAAACCATTATGTAATGGTCGTGTAAAAACGCTATATTTTAGATTATCATTATTTGATAATCGTCGTAATATTTTAAAGGTTATGGTTTGTTTTAAAAATCGAATGCTGTCTTTGAAAAACGTCTCATATAGAGGTCAAAACCTCGCAACGAAATCAATTAATATGGAACGTTTATAATCGATATGAACGGGACATTTCAGTTGATATCAGAGCGTTGGTCTTAGAGAACCAGAAAATTGCATTAATGTGTCTTACTTAGTTTATTAGGATGCATTAGTGAGTCTGGACTTCGACCGTGTTTTCTTTAAAAACGATTGCTTAACACTTTTTGTTGGAAACTATATGTTATTAACATGTAAATATTATGTGATATATTAATCTCTTAACGTGTTTGGTATTGTGTGATAGATGTCTACCTCTACTACAAATCCCATCGACTCACCTAATAATAATGAAGAGTCGAATATATTTTGGGAAGATTCACAAATTCCCGAGGAAGAACCGGAAGAGGAAGAACCGGAAGAGGAGGAACCGGAAGAGGAGGAACTGGAAGAAGAGGAACCGGAACAAGAATAGGTTTCGGAGAATGAATTATTAATACCTACAGTAAAACGATTAAATAAAAGAAGATCCTCAACCAATGGTCCAAAATTAAAAATGGTCAATGGTGTTTTCGCCGAGGAAGCAAAATATTGGGAAGATTACCAATTTTCTGATGAATCGGATCCCGATGAGGATTCCGATGATGTTATAGAAATTACCTCGACCCAATTTAATAAAGCAAAAGAAAATAATAAGGGAAAAGGTATAAAAATAGAGAAACCTGATTCCAACCCCGATGAACTTTATATGTATCGGCAACATCCGTATTTCCTAAATTGTAACAATATCCCGGGAACCTCTAAACCACCAGGTTTTTCTAAACCATTGTGGAAAACGATGGCTCATATTAGAGGAACATCATATATCCCTAGAAAATTAGGAAAACGAACCAAGTCCGAAGAAGAAGAAACCAGTGATTCAGATTAGAGGGTTGTAATCATGTTGTGTATTATATGTATTGTAGTGTGCTTGTACTTTTATGTTCTATGTAAAAATTTCTTGTATTGTTTGTTAATTATCTTTTACGAATCTAATCCTTGTCTATTTTATAGTATAAAAACAAAATGGACGTTAAGGGTAGACAATCGAATATTTTAGAAGACCTACCATAGGATATGATTGAGGAAATCTTGTCTAGAGTCGTTCAGAATTCATCAGCACATTTAGTTATGGCGAAATTAACTTGTCAAATATTTGAAAGACTTTCCAGAAATGCCTTAGTTTATAAAAGGCTTTCCTTTGATAGGTGGGGTATATCACATTGGGGAGACCGTAAGTTACGCCGTGTTTTCTTTAAAGCGTTAAATGCGGGGAACCCAAATGCAATTTTACGCTACGGGTTAAGAACCTATTTTGACTCAACATATCCCAACATAAGATTTCGTGAGTTAGAAAGAGCTTCTAACATGCAACATAAAGAAGCATGTTATACTTACGGTTAGTGATGTTCGCTTTTTACCAAAGTGAGAAAAAGAACATCAAATTACAACTTTTAAATAAAACCTTCCCACAAGTGACAGATTCAGTAGTTGGGGTGAGAAACAAGGTTTTTAGATTATTACGGGGCTGTTGGACATTACGAAACCCTCGTCCTTTTGACGACATTACAACATGCTGCCTAGCCAATGGTCATAACGGTTACTTTCCACAAGACCAAGGATGGGAAGTCATCTTAGTAAAACCAGAATGCATGACTTGTTTCTGGACTTATGAATTACGTGTCTTTATTGCCTTTGCTGAACGACTTGCATATTAATTAGAATAACCTTTATAGCTGCCGAGTAGCAAAGTTATTATGTGTTATATTTCATCATATATGTATAATAAGTGGTATTGTATGTTTGTAAAATATTGTATAAAAGTTTGAACGCGAAATATTATTGTAATAAGTTTTTCATATAGAATTGTAGTAGTTGAATTATATAATAGCTACTAAGTATGAACTTAACGAGTAGGTACTACCCGAATTAAAACTATAAAATGCTAATATGAAGAAAAAGCTTTTATAAATAAGTTCATATTATGCTACGAAATACTATTGACTACTCTTAAATTCTATATGATTAACTCAATTATTTTGGATATTTTTGAAGGAAATGGCACCGACGACTCGTCAGAACTTGAACATGAGTGAGGAAGACTTTCGTTTTTTCCTTGCTGCGAACATAGCCGCAGTGCAGGCTGCAATGCAAAATAACAACAATAACTCTGTTTCTAGCAGTGAAACTAATTCCACAAGAAATCGTGTAGGATGCTCCTACAAAGAATTCATTGCCTGCAAACCTTTGGAATTCGATGGAACTGAGGGTTCAATCGGATTAAAATGGTGGACTGAAAAGGTTGAATCGGTGTTTGCCATAAGTAAATGTACTGAAGAAGACAAAGTAAAGTACGCTACGCATACCTTCACAGGTACTGCGTTAACATGGTGGAACGCCTACCTCGAGCAGGTGGGACAAGATGTTGCTTACGCACTACTGTGGTCAGCATTCAAGCATTTGATAAACGAGCAGTACCGTCCTATAAACGAGGTCAATAAGCTCAAGGTAGAGCTTAGAGGGTTACAAACACAAGGATTTGATATTACCACGTACGAACGACGATTCACAGAGTTGTGCCTATTGTGTCCGGGAGCGTTCGAAGATGAAGAAGAGAAAATTGACGCATTTGTAAAAGGGTTACCAGAAAGGATTCAAGAAGATGTGAGTTCACACGAGTCCACCTCCATACAAAAAGCAAGTCGAATGGCTCATAAACTCATAAATCAGATTGAGGGAAGAATTAAAGAACATGCGGCCGAAGAAGCCAACACGAAACAAGTCAAGAGGAAGTGGGAAGAAAATAATGACAAGAGTCACCAACAAAAAAACAATAACTATCGCTTCAACAACCAACACAGCAATCACAACTACAATCGCCCCATTTTTCGCAAAAACAAACGCAACAACAACTATCCTAACAACAACAACAACCACAATAACCGTCCTAACAACAATAACAATCGCAACAACAACCAAATCAATAACAATAATTGCAACAACAATCAGAACAATAAATGTCTAAGGTGTGGAGGGTATCATCCAGATAAGTTCTGTGTAGTAGTGTGTACCAAGTGTAATAGAACTGGACATAGTGTAACGAAGTGTGATGTCTATGGACCAAAGGCATATAAAAATAACAGAACAAATAATCCCATTATTTGTTACGGATGCAGAAAGCCGGGCCATTTCAGCAAAGCATGCCCTAATCAAGAGAATAATAATGGGCAAGGCCGTGGACGAGTCTTCAACATTAATTCAGCAGAAGTGCAGGAAGACCCGGAGCTTGTTACGGGTACGTTTCTTATTGACGATAAAGCTGCTTATGTTTTATTTGATTCGGGTGCGGATAGAAGCTATATGAGTAAAGATTTTTGTGCCAAATTAAATTGTCCATTAATGCCTTTGGATAATAAATTTTTACTCGAATTAGCAAACGGTAAACTAATTGCAGCAGATAAAGTATGTCGGGATAGAGAAATTAAACTGGTTGACGAAACATTTAAAATTGATTTAATACCAGTCGAGTTAGGGAGTTTTGATGCAATAATTGGCATGGACTGGTTGAAAAAGGTGAGAGCAGAAGTCGTTTGTTACAAAAATGTGATTCGCATTGTGCGTGAAAAAGGAAAACCTTTAATGGTGTACGGAGAAAAGAATAACGCGAAATTAAATCTTATTAGTAGTGTGAAGGCGCAAAAACTAATAAGAAAAGGTTGTTACGTCATTCTAGCACACATCAAGGAAGTTAAACCTGAAGAAAAGAATATCAGTGATGTTCCCGTCGTAAAAGAATTTCCCGATGTATTTCCAAAAGAATTATCGGGATTACCCCCACATCGATCCGTTGAATTTCAAATAGACCTTGTACCGGGAGCTGCACCAATAGCTCGTGCTCCGTACAGACTCGCACCCAGCGAAATGAAGGAACTTCAGAGCCAATTACAAGAACTTTTAGAGCGTGGTTTCATTCGACCAGGCACATCACCGTGGGGAGCTCCTGTTTTGTTTGTCAAGAAGAAGGATGGTACATTTAGGTTATGTATCGACTACCGAGAGTTGAACAAACTTACCATCAAGAACCGCTACCCACTACCGAGAATCGACGATTTATTTGATCAACTACAAGGCTCGTCGGTTTATTCGAAGATTGATTTACGTTCTGGGTATCATCAAATGCGGGTGAAGGAGGATGATATTCCAAAGACTGCTTTTAGGACGCGTTACGGTCATTACGAGTTTATGGTTATGCCGTTTGGGTTGACTAACGCACCAGCTGTGTTCATGGACCTCATAAACCGAGTATGTGGACCATACCTTGACAAGTTTTTCATTGTTTTCATCGATGACATACTTATTTACTCAAATAATGACCAAGAGCACGAAGAACATTTGAGAAAAGTGCTAGAGTTGTTAAGGAAAGAAAAACTGTACGCTAAGTTTTCAAAATATGCATTTTGGTTGGAAGAAGTTCAATTCCTCGATCATATAGTGAACAAAGAAAGTATTCAGGTGGATCCAGCAAAGATTGAAATCGTTAAAAAGTGGGAAACCCTGAAAACTGGGAGGAGCATATATGCCAATTTTTAGGACTAGCTGGTTACTACAGAAGGTTCATCCAAGATTTTTCCAGAATAGCAAAACCCTTGACTGCATTAACGCATAAAGGGAGGAAATTTGAATGGAAAGATGAACAAGAGAAAGCGTTTCAATTGTTGAAGAAAAAGTTAACTACAGCACCTATATTGTCATTACCTGAAGGGAATGATGATTTTGTGATATATTGTGACGCCTCAAAATAAGGTCTCGGTTGTGTATTAATGCAATGAACGAAAGTAATTGCTTATGCGTCTAGACAATTGAAGATTCACGAGCAGAATTATACGATGCATGATTTGGAATTAGGCGCAGTTGTTTTTGCATTAAAGACTTGGAGGCACTACTTATACGGGGTTAAAAGTATTATATATACCGACCACAAAAGTCTTCAACACATATTTAATCAGAAACAACTGAACATGAGGCAGTGCAGGTGGATTAAATTGTTGAATGATTACGACTTTGAGATTCGTTACCACCCGGGGAAGGCAAATGTGGTAGCCGACGCCTTGATCAGAAAGGACAGAGAACTCATTCGTGTAAAATCTATGAATATAATAATTCACAATAATCTTACTACTCAAATAAAGGAGGCGCAACAAGGAGTTTTAAAAGAGGAAAATTTAAAGGATGAAATACCCAAAGGTCAGAGAAACATCTTAATATTCAGGAAGACGGAACCCGGTATAGGGCTGAAAGGATTTGGGTACCAAAATTTGGAGATATGTGAGAAATGGTACTTAGAGAAGCTCATAAAACTAGATACTCAATACATCCTGGAACGGGGAAGATGTACAAGGATCTCAAGAAACATTTTTGGTGGCCGGGTATGAAAGCCGATGTTGCTAAATACGTAGGAGAGTGTTTGACGTGTTCTAAGGTCAAAGCGGAGCATCAAAACCATCAGGTCTACTTCAACAATCCAAAATCCCGGAATGGAAATGGGAAAACATTACCATGGATTTCATCACTAAATTGCCAAGGACTGCAAGTGGTTTTGATACTATTTGGGTAATAATTGATCGTCTTACCAAATTAGCACACTTCCTGCCAATAAGAGAAGATGACAAGATGGAGAAGTTAGCACGACTGTATTTGAAGGAAGTCGTCTCCAGACATGGAATACCAATCTCTATTATCTCTGATGGGGATGGCAGATTTATTTCAAGATTTTGGCAGACATTACAGCAAGCATTAGGAACTCGTCTAGACATGAGTACTGCCTATCATCCATAAACTGATGGGCAGAGCGAAAGGACGATACAAACGCTTGAATACATGCTACGAGCATGTGTTATTGATTTCGAAAATAGTTGGGATCGACACCTTCCATTAGCAGAATTTTCCTACAACAACAGCTACCATTCAAGCATTGAGATGGCACCATTTGAAGCACTTTATGGTAGAAAGTGCAGGTCTCCGATTTGTTAGAGTGAAGTGGGGGATAGACAGATTACGGGTCCAAAGATAATACAAGAAACTACCGAGAAGATCATTCAAATTCAACAACGGTTGAAAACCGCCCAAAGTCGACAAAAGAGCTACGCTGACATTAAAAGAAAAGATATAGAATTTGAAATTTGAGAGATGGTCATGCTTAAAGTTGCACCTTGGAAAGGTGTTGTTTGATTTGGTAAACGAGGGAAATTAAATCCAAGGTATATTGGACCATTCAAGATTATTGATCGTGTCAGACCAGTAGCTTACCGACTTGAGTTACCTCAACAACTCGTGACTGTACATAACACTTTCCACGTCTTGAATTTGAAGAAATGTTTTGCTAAAGAAGATCTCACTATTCCGTTAGACGAAATCCAAATCAACAAAAAACTTCAATTCATCGAAGAACCCGTCGAAATAATGGATCGTGAGGTTAAGAGACTTAAGCAAAACAAGATACCAATTGTTAAGGTTCGATGGAATGCTCGTAGAGGACCTGAGTTCACTTGGGAACGAGAAGATCAGATGAAGAAGAAATACCCGCACTTATTTCCAGAAGATACGTCAACATCTCCAACTGCTTAAAATTTCGGGACGAAATTTATTTAACGGGTAGGTACTGTAGTGACCCGAACTTTTCCATGTTTATATATATTAAATGAAATTGATATTTACATGATTAAGTGTTTCCAACATGTTAAGCAATCAAACTTGTTAAGACTTGATTAATTGAAATAGGTTTCATATAGACAATTGACCACCCAAGTTGACCGGTGATTCACGAACGTTAAAACCTGTAAAAACTATATGATGACATATATATATATATATATATATATATATATATATATATATATATATATATATATATATATATATATATATATATATATATATATATATATATATATATATATATATATATATATATATATATATATATATATATATATATATATATATAGTTAACATGATATTATGATAAGTATGTATCTCATTAGGTATTTTAACAATGAGTTATATACACATAATTGAGACTATTGAATTAAGAAACTCGAAAACGATATATATAACGATTATCATTATAACAACGTCTTACTAAATACATATGAATCATATTAAGATATTGATACACTATGTTTAATCATGATAAATGATAAGTAAACATATCATTAAGTGTATTAAAAATGAACTACATATGTAAAAACAAGACTACTAACTTAAGGGTTTCGAAACGAGACATATAGGTAACGATTATCGTTGTAATGACATTTAAATGTATATATATCATATTAAGATATATTAATTCATCATATTATTATGATAATATAATAATTTAACATATCATTAGATATAATAAACAATGGGTTAACAACATTTAACAAGATCGTTAACTTAAAGGTTTCAAAACATCATTTACATGTAACGACTAACGATGAGTTAACGACTCAGTTAAAATGTATATACATGTAGTGTTTTAATATGTATTCATACACTTTTGAAAGACTTCAAGACACTTATCAAATTACTCCTACTTAACAAAAATGCTTACAATTACATCCTCATTCATTTTCACCAACAATTCTACTCGTATGCACTCGTATTTGTACTCGTACAATACACAGCTTCTAAACAAATTTACTATTGGTATATACACTCCAATGATCAGATCTTAGCAGCCCATGTGAGCCACCTAACCATGTAGGAATCATCATTTGGCAACTAGCATGAATTATTACACAAAATTACAAACTAATGGAGCCTTTATGAACACCCCATATTCACGTGAAGGAGTACACACAAACACTTTCATTTTCAATTTTTCTTGAATCAAACTCATCTCTCTCAAGTGTTCTTCCATTTTCCTAAGTGTTCTTCATCATCTTCATCAAAATCTAGCTCAATCTAGTTCATAAATCCATACATAAACCAAGTTATAAAACAACTACTCAAGAACACACCAACAACACTTCCAAGTTTGCTAGCTTACTTCCAATCATGCAAATCCATTTCAAGTGATCATCCAACCTCAAGAAATCTTTCTTAATTACAGCAAGATATCTCTCTAATACACGGTAGTACTCATATTCAAACTTTGATTCAATTTCTATAACTATAACAATCTTATTTCGAGTGAAAATCTTACTTGAACTTGTTTTCGTGTCATGATTTTGTTTCAAGAACTTTCAAGCCATCCAAGGATCCTTTGAAGCTAGATCTATTTTTTCTAATTTACAGTAGGTTTATCCACAAAACCTGAGGTAGTATTGATGTTCATAACATCATTCGATTCATATATATATAAAACTACCTTATTCGAAGGTTTAAACTTGCAATCACTAGAACATAGTTTAGCTAATTCTAAACTTGTTCGCAAACAAAAGTTAATCCTTATAACTTGACTTTTAAAATCAAATAAATACATGTTCTATATCTATATGATATGCTAACTTAATGATTTAAAACCTGAAAACACGAAAAATACCGTAAAACCGGATATACACCGTCGTAGTAACACCGCGGGCTGTTTTGGGTTAGTTAATTAAAAACTATGATAAACTTTGATTTAAAAGTTGTTCTTATCGGAAAATGATTTTTCTTATGAACATGAAACTATATCCAAAAATCATGGTTAAACTCAAAGTGAAAGTATGTTTTCCAAAATGGTCATCTAGACGTCACCTTTAAAAAAACGACTTGTAACCTGTATTTCCGACTACAAACTTATACTTTTTCTATTTAGATTCATAAACTTAAGTTCAATATGAAACCATAGCAACTTGAATCACTCAAAACGGATTTAAAACGAAATAGTTATGGGTAAAACAAGATTGGAAAATTTTGCTTGTTATAGCTACGTGAAATTTGTAACAAATCTATACAAATCATATCCTAGCTAAATTTTATTGTATTATACATGTATTCTAATATATTATGTAAACTTGGGATACCATAGACACGTATGCAAATGTTTTGACATATCATATCGACCCATGTATATATATTATTTGGAACAACCATAGACACTCTATATGCAATAATGTTTGAGTTAGCTATACAGGGTTGAGGTTGATTCCAAAAATATATATACTTTGATTTGTGATCTAGCCTGAGACGTGTATACATTGGGTCGTGGATTGATTCAAGATAATATATATCGATTTATTTCTGTACATCTAACTGTGGACAACTAGTTGTAGGTTACTAACGAGGACAGCTGACTTAATAAACTTAAAACATTAAAATGTATTAAAAATGTTGTAAATATATTTTGAACATACTTTGATATATATGTACATATTTGTTATAGGTTCGTGAGTCTACCCGTGGCCAAATCTTATTTTCCGACGAAGTGAAAATCTGTGAAAGTGAGTTATAGGTCCATTTTTACTATCTAATATTTTTGGGATGAGAATACATGCAGTTTTGAAAATGATTGATAATGCTAAAAACGAATATATATTTCATAGCATTATTCCCCAAGAAAGACAAGCTTTTAGTTGCAATTGTTCTATTTACAAGTGATATTCGTTTAAATAATAAAAGGTGAAGACAAAAGATAGATTCGATGAATTGAAGACGCAAACGACCAAAAAGCTCAAAAGTACAAAATACAATCAAAGAGGTTCCAATTATTGATAAGAAATGTCTTGAAATTACAAGAGTACAAGATTCAAAACGCAAAGTACAAGATATTAAATTGTACGCAAGGACGTTCGAAAATCCGGAATCGGGACCAGAGTCAACTCTCAACGCTCGACGCAACGGACTAAAAATTACAAGTTAACTATGTATATAAATATAATATAATATATAATTAATTATATTAATTATATATATATATATATTATATTTATAAAATAAATCGTCGGCAAACAAAGAGCCAAATGTGGGTGAGCTGTGAAAACGATCTCCGCGACTCGCGAAGTTTGAAGAAGGAATGGGCCGCGAGTCGCGGAGCCCCAAAAACTGAAACTCCCTATAAAGCCCAACGAATTTTGATCAATTTTTCATCCATAATATATCAATCTCTCTATCTATATACGTAATATTTATATTTATAATTTATATTTTAATTTTAATTTTAATTTTAATCCTAATAATAAGGGTATGTTAGCGAATGTTAGCGAATGTTGTAAGGGTGTAAGTCGAAATTCTGTCCGTGTAACGCTACGCTATTTTTAATCATTGTAAGTTATGTTCAACCTTTTTAATTTAATGTCTCGTAGCTAAGTTATTATTATGCTTATTTAATCCGAAGTAATCATGATGTTGGGCTAATTACTAAAATTGGATAATTGGGCTTTGTACCATAATTGGGGTTTGGATAAAAGAACGACACTTGTGGAAATTAGACTATGGGCTATTAATGGGTTTTATATTAACTAAACAATACCTTGTTAATTTAATATACAAACTTATAATTCGACGTATTTATATATAACCACATACGCTTGACTGGGTACGGTGGGCGGGATATCTATAAATACCAATAATTATTCATTTTACCGGACACGGAACTGGATTAATAGTTAATAGACTTGTTGAAATAGGGGTGAATTACATTCAAGGGTAATTGGTGTAATTGTTAACAAAGCAGTAAAACCTTGGTTTACACGCAGTCGATAACCTGGTGTATTCATTAAACAAAGTATTAAAACCTTGTTACAATTCGAATCCCCAATTAGTTGGAATATTTGACTTTGGGAATAAGAATAATTTGACGAAGGCTTTCGCTCTTTATATTTATGACTGATGGACTATTATGGACAAATCCGTATGGACATATTAAATAATCCAGGACAAAGAACAATTAACCCATGGGCATAAAACTAAAATCAACACGTCAAACATCATGATTACGAAAGTTTAAATAAGCATAATTCTTTTATTTCGTATTTAATTTCCTTTATTTTATATTTAATTGCACTTCTAATTATCGCATTTTTATTTATTATTGTATTTAATTGCACTTTTAATTATCGTACTTTTTAATTATCGCAAGTTTATTTTATCGCACTTTCATTTATCGCAATTTCATTATCGTTATTTACTTTACGCTTTAAATTAAGTCTTGTATTTATTTATTATTTTACATTTGGTTTTAACTGCGACTAAAGTTTTAAAATCGACAAACCGGTCATTAAACGGTAAAAACCCCTCTTTATAATAATAATATTACTTATATATATATTTGTATTTTTATAAAAGTAAACTAATATAGCGTTAAGCTTTGTTTAAAGATTTTCCCTGTGGAACGAACCGGACTTACTAAAAACTACACTACTGTACGATTAGGTACACTGCCTATAAGTGTTGTAGCAAGGTTTAAGTATATCCATTCAATAAATAAATAAATATCTTGTGTAAAATTGTATCGTATTTAATAGCATTTCCTGCTAAAATTTTATAGTATTTTATACCCCTTAGCTTTGACATCAAGTTATTTTCGGCGCCGCTGCCGGGGACAATCTAGCTTAAAAGCCGGAAGCGCAACGCTAATAATTATATAAAAAAAAGATTTTTATTTTTAGTTTACTTTTATAAAAATACGTTTTTGTTAAAATACGTTTTAAATATTCGAAAACATAGAAAAGAAAAACAAAAATATAAATATTTTTAAGAATTTATTAAATATTTAAGTTTTATAAAGTTTCTTTATTTTTATTTTATAAAAATATAAGTTTTATTTAAATATTTTGTGTTTATTTAGAACATAAAAAAACCAAAAAAAAATTAATATATATATAAATCTATTTTTAAGATATTTTTAAAATTATAAAGTAGTTCTATTTTTATTTTAGTTTTTAAATATAAGTTTTTATTATATAAATATTTTAGATTTTAAAACAGAAAACAGAAAATATAAAAAAAAAAAAACGCGTCGAATTTTAAACTATACCTGAGTTGAAAATTGGAACCCCGCGACTCGCGGAGTTTGCAGCCTCGAATACCGCAACTCGCGGAGACACTCTGACACACGTGACAGAACCCTAATTTCGCATTAATTACGGATTTTATAATTATTATTATTAATAAACCCTAATTACTTAATTATTATTATAATTAGTTTAAGTTTTTAAATTAACTTGTATTTTAAATTTTAATTAGTTTTATTATATATATAAATTAATAGTTTTATAAAATAAATAATATAAAAATAATATTTTTATAAAAAATTGTAATTTTTACAACTTTTTGTATATTTTTATATTTTGTCCCTTTTTAATTGTTTTAGCGTAATATTTGTATTTTTCGCTAGTTTTTAGTTTTAAACTTAGTTTTTGCCATAGCTATATTTTTATTTCTAGATTTTTAGGCTTTGCCGTAAAATCCCTTAAGTGCCTTTTCTTTAGACTAAGATTTAGGTACTTTAGAATTTTGCGACGCCTTTTTAAGTTTTACTTTAATATTTTTAGACGACTTTTACCTATGTATCAATTATCATTCCAATTAGTAATCTCAATTTGCGATTATAATTTTAAGTTAGTGGTAGTAATAAGGTTGGGTTAGGCAAGTGTTTTAAAGTTTTATAAGTCACTCTTTTTATTTCTTATTTTTCGACGCCTTTTATTTTTTTTTCGATCTTTTATTTTTCGACTTTTTCCGACGCGCTCTTTTTCTTTCTTATTTCTCGCTATTCTAGTTTTAGGACATAGATTTTTATTCTACTTCTTATCTAAATTTCTTAAAATTACGAAAATTTATTTTAAGTGGTTAAATTGATAGACATCAAAATTTTCTGGTTCGTAGTAATAGTTGGATTTGTATGTGGACCGGGTTATTGGAGCCAAACAGTCCTCAATTATATTGAGACCAAACGAATCCTGCCCCTCTGCTGCATCTTTTGGCTATTCGAAACGTGGGCAAAATCAGAAAAGTCTATTGATTGGATAACTTATTATAATTTTTCTTTCCTTTTAAAAACTAATAGGATATTCAGTGAATGCACCGAGCAAGACGTTCATCACCTTTTGTACGTTCACCACCTGTAACTAGATCAAGACATCTAACTAATATTGTCACCGTTGATAATCCATTTTTTGAACCCGACCTCACAATTGAGAATCCGGAGAATATTCAGGGACGATTCGTAGATCCTGAACCACTAAATTTCCTCCGGAACCACCAATCATTCAAACAGAGATTGTTAAGGAACGAACCATTAAATCAGAATCCTCTAGTGATTCCGATTCAACAAATTCAATTATGGAAGTAACAGAACCATTAAGTATGGAAGACTGAATGAGAGCTAAACGCACTGGCCAAGGTCACGCAATTACTCATCCAGACATTAATGCGCCAGATTATGAAATCAAAGGACAAATTCTACACATGGTGACTAATCAATGCCAATTTAGTGGTGCACCGAAGGAAGATCCAAATGAACATCTTCGTACCTTTAATAGGATCTGCACTCTATTTAAAATAAGAGAAGTTGAGGATGAACAGATATATCTCATGTTATTTCCCTGGACTTTAAAGGGAGAAGCCAAAGATTGGTTGGAATCGTTACCTGAAGGGGCGATTGATACATGGGATGTTTTAGTTGAAAAATTTCTTAAACAATTCTTTCCTGCATCTAAAGCCGTAAGACTTCAAGGAGAAATTGTTACATTCACACAGAAGCCAAATGAAACTCTATATGAGGCTTGGACAAGATTTGGAAAGTTATTGAGAGGATGTCCGCAACATGGTTTAGATACCTGTCAAATAGTACAAATATTCTACCAAGGATGCGACATCACTACAAGAAAAGACATAGATATAGCAGCTGGTGGTTCCATTATGAAGAAAACCGAAACTGATGCTTACAAAATTATTGATAACACTGCTTTCCACTCACATGAGTGGCACCAAGAAAAAGATATCGTTAGATCATCTAAAGCAGCTAGAGCCGATTCTAGGCATGACTTAGATTCCATTTCCGCAAAGATAGATGATGTCGAGAGACGAATGGAAAAGATGACTAAAGATATTCACTCAATACGAATTAATTGTGAGCAGTGTGGAGGACCACATTTGACAAAAGATTGTCTCAGTATTGAATTAACAATGGAACAAAGAGAGAATATTTCATATCTAAACCAAAGGCCTGGAAATAATTATCAGAATAATTATCAACCGCCAAGACCGATTTACAATCAAAACGAGAACTATAACAGAAATATTCCATACAACAACCAACAAGGTCCTAGCAATCAACAAGTGTCCAACAATAATTACAATCAGCAAAGACCTAATTTTCAAAACAAACCACCACAACAAACCGATGATAAAAAGCCGAATTTAGAAGATATAATGGCGAAGCTAGTTGAAACTCAAACGCAGTTTTTCACATCTCAAAAACAAACTAATGAACAAAATGCTCAAGCATTTAGAAATCAACAAGCTTCTATTCAAAATCTGGAACAAGAAGTAAGTAACCTAGCAAGGTTAATAGGTGAAAGAAAACCGGGAAGTTTACCTAGTGATACAAATGCTAACCCCCGGAATGAAACAGCTAAAGCCATTACCACAAGAAGTGGTACAACACTTAAACCACCTGAAATACCTGTAACTTCTGATGAAGCTATTCCTACTCCACAAGAACCACAACCTGATCAAGATAAGGAAAAAGAACCGGTAGTTGTAAAGGTTAATGAAGATAATACAGTTAAGGCTAAACCTTATGTTAAACCATACCAACCACCACTTCCTTACCCGAGTAAAATGAAGAAAGAGAAACTTGAAGCCGAGCAATCCAAATTCTTGGATATGTTTAAACAGATAAATGTAAATCTTCCTTTCATTGATGTGATTTCAGGAATGCCTAGATATGCTAAATTCTTGAAAGATCTAATCTCAAATAGAAAGAAAATGGAAGAACTCTCGGCTGTTACCATGAATGCTAATTGTTCAGCAGTGCTGTTGAATAAGATACCAGAAAAATTATCTGATCCAGGAAGTTTCAAAATTCCATGTTTTCTGGGTAGTCTTAGTTCAATAGAAGCATTGGCAGACTTAGGTGCTAGTATAAATTTAATGCCGTATTCACTATACGCTAAACTAGACCTTGGAGAATTGAAACCAACCAGAATAAGTATACAACTAGCCGATCGATCAATAAAATATCCTAGAGGGATAATGGAGAACATGCTAGTTAAAGTTGGTACTTTAGTATTTCCAGTAGATTTTGTTGTTCTGGACATGGAAGAAGATTCTCAAGTTCCTCTCATATTAGGAAGACCATTCTTAAACACAGCTAAAGCAATGATAGACGTGTTCGGTAAGAAATTGACCTTAAGTATAGAGGATGAGAGTGTTACCTTTTCAGTTGATAGAGCAATGCAACAACCACAATCTGCAGATGATACATGTTATTATATTCAAACTATAGATGCACATGCAGAATTATTAGAAGAATTTCCAGAATTACAAGGAACAGGAGAATGTTCTTTAGGAGAAGGTAATGAACCAATTGATGAAGCTGAAATGTTAGCTACACTTATAGCTAATGGATATGAACCAACAACAGAAGAAATTCAAATGCTAAAAGAAGAAGACAGATATCGATATAAATCATCGATAGAAGAACCACCGAAATTAGAGTTAAAGCCACTTCCAAACCATTTGGAATACGCTTATTTACATGGTGAATCTGAATTACCTGTAATAATATCGTCTTCTCTTACTGAAAATGAGAAATCACAACTCATTTCTTTGTTGAAAGCTCATAAACCAGCCATTGCATGGAAGATTCATGATATTAAAGGAATAAGTCCTTCGTATTGCACACATAAAATCCTTATGGAAGGTCATAAAACGTATGTGAAACGCCAACGAAGACTAAATCCTAATATGCAAGATGTAGTTAAGAAAGAGATTATTAAACTGCTAGATGCAGGTTTAATTTATCCAATTTCTGATAGTCCATGGGTAAGCCCAGTTCAATGCGTGCCTAAGAAGGGTGGCATGACTGTCATTACAAATGAGAAAAATGAGCTTATTCCTACTAGGACTGTAACAGGATGGCGTGTATGTATTGATTATATAAAATTAAATGACGCCACCAGAAAAGATCACTTTCCCTTACCTTTTATTGATCAAATGTTGGAAAGATTAGCCGGAAATAGTTACTATTGTTTTCTAGGTGGATTTTCCGGATATTTTCAAATTCCAATAGCACCCGAAGATCAAGAGAAAACCACGTTCACGTGCCCTTATGGTACTTTTGCTTACAAACGCATGCCATTTGGACTTTGCAACGCCCCTGCAACCTTTCAAAGGTGTATGATGGCAATTTTTCACGACATGATAGAAGAATGCATGGAAGTTTTCATGGATGACTTTTCAGTCTTCGGTGATACATTTGAATCATGTCTAGCTAATCTTGAACGAATACTTATTAGATGCGAACAATCAAATCTAGTACTTAATTGGGAGAAATGCCATTTCATGGTTAAAGAAGGCATCGTTCTTGGACATAAAATTTCAAAAGAAGGAATTGAAGTGGATAGAGCTAAAGTAGATGTAATTGCTAAACTTCCACATTCCACCAATGTTAGAGGAGTTAGGAAGTTTTCTAGGGCATGCCGGTTTTTACCGACGTTTCATAAAAGATTTTTCTAAAATTGCCACTCCTATGAATAAACTCCTAGAAAACGATGCTCCATTCATCTTTTCAGATGAATGTATCAAATCTTTTAATATTCTTAAAGAGAAACTTACTAATGCGCCGATCATGATAACACCAAATTGGAATCTACCGTTTGAACTAATGTGCGTTGCAAGTGATTTTGCAATGGGAGCCGTTTTAGGACAAAGGATTGAAAAACGATTTAAACATATATATTATGCTAGTAAGACGTTACAAGGAGCACAAATGAACTATACAACTACTGAAAAAGAACTCCTTGCTATTGTCTTTGCTTTTGACAAATTTCGTTCATATCTCGTTCTAGCAAAAACGGTGGTCTATACCGACCATTCTGCTCTTAGATACCTATTTTCGAAACAAGATGCTAAACCAAGATTAATCCGTTGGATCTTACTCTTACAAGAGTTTGATATTGAAATCCGAGATAAAAGAGGAGCAGAAAATCTCGCCGCTGATCATCTTACTCGTCTTGAAAATCCCGAATTAGAAGTTCTAAATGAATCGTCCATACAAGACAACTTTCCTGATGAATATTTATTGAAGATAGATTATAATGAAATTCCATGGTTTGCAGACTATGCAAACTACTTAGTTTGTGGATTCCTTGAAAAAGGATTATCGTACCAAAAACGAAAGAAATTCTTCATTGATATAAAACACTATTTCTGGGAAGATCCACATTTGTTTAAAAGTTGTCCAGATGGAATAATACGCCGATGTGTATTCGGAGATGAAGCCAGTAAAATATTAAACCATTGTCACACAGGACCAACAGGAGGGCATTATGGGCCTCAACTAACAGCAAGAAAAGTTTATGATGCTGGATTCTATTGGCCTACAATTTACAAAGACGCACACCTTCTTTGCAAATCCTGTGATGCTTGTCAAAGGGCCGGAAAAATAAGTCAACGTGATGAAATGCCACAAAATGTCATTCAAGTATGTGAAGTATTTGACATTTGGGGTATTGACTTTATGGGTCCATTTCCAAAATCTCATAATAATCTCTATATTCTCGTAGCCATTGATTATGTATCTAAATGGGTGGAAGCACAAGCTCTCCCAACTAACGATGCACGAGTTGTAGTCAACTTTTTAAAACATCTTTTTGCAAGGTTTGGAACACAGAAAGCTTTAATAAGTGATCGGGGTACTCATTTCTGTAATAATCAACTTGAGAAAGTTCTCAAAAGATATGGAGTAACTCATAAAATCTCCACCGCATATCATCCACAAACTAGTGGACAAGTTGAAAATACAAACTGAGCTTTAAAACGTATTCTAGAGAAAACCGTAGGATCAAATCCGAAGGAATGGTCCATTAAATTGGAGGATGCACTCTGGGCTTTTAGAACAGCCTACAAAACTTCAATTGGAACCACACCTTTTAGACTTGTTTATGGAAAAGCATGTCATCTTCCAGTAGAAATTGAACACAAAGCATTTTGGTCTTTGAAGACATGTAATCTTGATTTACATGAAGTTGGACGTCTACGATGAAGTCAACTAAAAGAATTAGAAGAATTAAGACATGAAGCATACGAAAATTCGTTAATCTATAAAGAAAGAACGAAGAAATGGCATGATAAAAGAATCAGAAGTTCAAAAGAATTTAAAGAAGGAGACAGAGTTCTTTTCCATTCACGATTCAAGCTATTTCCTGGAAAATTGAAATCAAGATGGCCTGGACCATTCATAGTCAAAAGAGTTTTCCCATACGGAACGATAAAATTAATAAATTCAAATGGGATTGAATTTAAAGTTAATGGTCACAGAGTTAAACATTACATACATGGTGCGATGAAAGTTGACAATGAAGTTAATCACAATTTCAATACCACAGCTAACTAAGTGTGGGGAGAATCAAGTCTTTTAAGGATAATATGTATTTCTGTTAGAGTTAGATTGTCTGTTTTCGTGTACTTCTCGAAAATGGAACCCGAATGGTCTTTCCCTAGCAGACCCTAAAGAACTAGTCTTCTCCCCCCATTCTAAATTTTTATTTTTTTTAGGTTTTTACGAAATGAAGACTGCCTGTTGAAATGTCCCGTTCTTATTGATTAAAAACGTTCCATATTAATTGATTTCGTTGCGAGGTTTTGACCTCTATATGAGACGTTTTTCAAAGACTGCATTCATTTTAAAACAAACCATAACCTTTATTTCATCAATAAAGGTTTAAAAAGCTTTACGTAGATTATCAAATAATGATAATCTAAAATATCCTGTTTACACACGACCATTACATAATGGTTTACAATACAAATATGTTACAACAAAATAAGTTTCTTGAATGTAGTTTTTACACAATATCATACAAGCATGGACTCCAAATCTCGTCCTTATTTAAGTATGCGACAGCGGAAGCTCTTAATAATCACCTGAGAATAAACATGCTTAAAACGTCAACAAAAATGTTGGTGAGTTATAGGTTTAACCTATATATATCAAATCATAATAATAGACCACAAGATTTCATATTTCAATACACATCCCATACATAGAGATAAAAATCATTCATATGGTGAACACCTGGTAACCGACATTAACAAGATGCATATATAAGAATATCCCCATCATTCCGGGACACCCTTCGGATATGATATAAATTTCGAAGTACTAAAGCATCTGGTACTTTGGATGGGGTTTGTTAGGCCCAATAGATCTATCTTTAGGATTCGCGTCAATTAGGGTGTCTGTTCCCTAATTCTTAGATTACCAGACTTAATAAAAAGGGGCATATTCGATTTCGATAATTCAACCATAGAATGTAGTTTCACGTACTTGTGTCTATTTTGTAAATCATTTATAAAACCTGCATGTATTCTCATCCCAAAAATATTAGATTTTAAAAGTGGGACTATAACTCACTTTCACAGATTTTTACTTCGTCGGGAAGTAAGACTTGGCCACTGGTTGATTCACGAACCTATAACAATATATACATATATATCAAAGTATGTTCAAAATATATTTACAACACTTTTAATATATTTTGATGTTTTAAGTTTATTAAGTCAGCTGTCCTCGTTATTAACCTACAACTAGTTGTCCACAGTTAGATGTACAGAAATAAATCGATAAATATTATCTTGAATCAATCCACGACCCAGTGTATACGTATCTCAGTATTGATCACAACTCAAACTATATATATTTTGGAATCAACCTCAACCCTGTATAGCTAACTCCAACATTCACATATAGAGTGTCTATGGTTGTTCCGAAATATATATAGATGTGTCGACATGATAGGTCAAAACATTGTATACGTGTCTATGGTATCTCAAGATTACATAATATACAATACAAGTTGATTAAGTTATGGTTGGAATAGATTTGTTACCAATTTTCACGTAGCTAAAATGAGAAAAATTATCCAATCTTGTTTTACCCATAACTTCTTCATTTTAAATCCGTTTTGAGTGAATCAAATTGCTATGGTTTCATATTGAACTCTATTTTATGAATCTAACCAGAAAAAGTATAGGTTTATAGTTGGAAAAACAAGTTACAAGTCGTTTTTGTAAAGGTAGTCATTTCAGTCGAAAGAACGACGTCTAGATGACCATTTTAGAAAACATACTTCCACTTTGAGTTTAACCATAATTTTTGGATACAGTTTCATGTTCATAATAAAAATCATTTTCTCATAATAACAACTTTTAAATCAAAGTTTATCATAGTTTTTAATTAACTAACCCAAAACTGCCCGCGGTGTTACTACGACGGCGTAAATCCGGTTTTACGGTGTTTTTCGTATTTCCAGGTTTTAAATCATTAAGTTAGCATATCATATAGATATAGAGAATGTGTTTAGTTGATTTTAAAAGTCAAGTTAGAAGGATTAACTTTTATTTGCGAACAAGTTTAGAATTAACTAAACTATGTTCTAGTGATTACAAGTTTAAACCTTCGAATAAGATAGCTTTATATGTATGAATCGAATGATGTTATGAATATCATTACTACCTTAAGTTCCTTGGATAAACCTACTGGAAAAGATAAAAATGGATCTAGCTTCAACGGATCCTTGGATGGCTCGAAGTTCTTGAAGCAGAATCATGACACGAAAACAAGTTCAAGTAAGATCATCACTTGAAATAAGATTGTTATAGTTATAGAAATTGAACCAAAGTTTGAATATGATTATTACCTTGTATTAGAATGATAACCTACTGTAAGAAACAAAGATTTCTTGAGGTTGGATGATCACCTTATAAGATTGGAAGTGAGCTAGCAAACTTGAAAGTATTCTTGATTTTATGTAACTAGAACTTGTAGAATTTATGAAGAACACTTAGAACTTGAAGATAGAACTTGAGAGAGATCAATTAGATGAATAAAATTGAAGAATGAAAGTGTTTGTAGGTGTTTTTGGTCGTTGGTGTATGGATTAGATATAAAGGATATGTAATTTTGTTTTCATGTAAATAAGTCATGAATGATTACTCATATTTTTGTAATTTTATGAGATATTTCATGCTAGTTGCCAAATGATGGTTCCCACATGTGTTAGGTGACTCACATAGGCTGCTAAGAGCTGATCATTGGAGTGTATATACCAATAGTACATACATCTAAAAGCTGTGTATTGTACGAGTACGAATACGGGTGCATACGAGTAGAATTGTTGATGAAACTGAACGAGGATGTAATTGTAAGCATTTTTGTTGAGTAGAAGTATTTTGATAAGTGTATTGAAGTCTTTCAAAAGTTTATAAATACATATTAAAACACTACATGTATATACATTTTAACTGAGTCGTTAAGTCATCGTTAGTCGTTACATGTAAGTGTTGTTTTGAAACCTTTAGGTTAACGATCTTGTTAAATGTTGTTAACCCAATGTTTATAATATCAAATGAGATTTTAAATTATTATATTATCATGATATTATCATGTATGAATATCTCTTAATATGATATATATACATTAAATGTCTTTACAACGATAATCGTTACATATATGTCTCGTTTAAAAAATCATTAAGTTAGTAGTCTTGTTTTTACATATGTAGTTCATTGTTAATATACTTAATGATATGTTTACTTATCATAGTATCATGTTAACTATATATATATATATCCATATATATGTCATCATATAGTTTTTACAAGTTTTAACGTTCGTGAATCACCGGTCAACTTGGGTGGTCAATTGTCTATATGAAACATATTTCAATTAATCAAGTCTTAACAAGTTTGATTGCTTAACATGTTGGAAACATTTAATCATGTAAATATCAATCTCAATTAATATATATAAATATGGAAAAGTTCAGGTCACTACAGTACCTACACGTTAAATAAATTTCGTCCCGAAATTTTAAGCTGTTGAAGGTGTTGACGAATCTTCTGGAAATAGATGCGGGTATTTCTTCTTCATCTGATCTTCACGCTCCCAGGTGAACCCGGGTCCTCTACAAGCATTCCATCGAACCTTAACAATTGGTATCTTGTTTTGCTTAAGTCTTTTAACCTCACGATCCATTATTTCGACGGGTTCTTCGATGAATTGAAGTTTTTCGTTGATTTGGATTTCATCTAACGGAATAGTGAGATCTTCTTTAGCAAAACATTTCTTCAAATTTGAGACGTGGAAAGTGTTATGTACAGCCGCGAGTTGTTGAGGTAACTCAAGTCGGTAAGCTACTGGTCCGACACGATCAATAATCTTGAATGGTCCAATATACCTTGGATTTAATTTCCCTCGTTTACCAAATCGAACAACGCCTTTCCAAGGTGCAACTTTAAGCATGACCATCTCTCCAATTTCAAATTCTATATCTTTTCTTTTAATGTCAGCGTAGCTCTTTTGTCGACTTTGGGAGGTTTTCAACCGTTGTTGAATTTGGATGATCTTCTCGGTAGTTTCTTATATAATCTCCGGACCCATAATCTGTCTATCCCCCACTTCACTCCAACAAATTGAAGACCTGCACTTTCTACCATAAGTGCTTCAAACGGCGCCATCTCAATGCTTGAATGGTAGCTGTTGTTGTAGGAAAATTCTGCTAACGGTAGATGTCGATCCCAACTGTTTCCGAAATCAATAACACATGCTCGTAGCATGTCTTCAAGCGTTTGTATCGTCCTTTCGCTCTGCCCATCAGTTTGTGGATGATAGGCAGTACTCATGTCTAGACGAGTTCCTAATGCTTGCTGTAATGTCTGCCAGAATCTTGAAATAAATCTACCATCCCTATCAGAGATAATAGAGATTGGTATTCCATGTCTGGAGACGACTTCCTTCAAATACATTCTTGCTAACTTCTCCATCTTGTCATCTTCTCTTATTGGCAGGAAGTGTGCTGATTTGGTGAGACGATCAACTATTACCCAAGTAGTATCAAAACCACTTGCGGTCCTTGGCAATTTAGTGATGAAATCCATGGTAATGTTTTCCCATTTCCATTCCGGGATTTCGGGTTGTTGAAGTAGACCTGATGGTTTCTGATGCTCAGCTTTGACCTTAGAACACGTCAAACATTCTCCTACGTATTTAGCAACATCGGCTTTCATACCCGGCCACCAAAAATGTTTCTTGAGATCCTTGTACATCTTCCCCGTTCCAGGATGTATTGAGTATCTGGTTTTATGAGCTTCTCTAAGTACCATTTCTCTCATATCTCCAAATTTTGGTACCCAAATCCTTTCAGCCCTATACCGGGTTCCGTCTTCCCGAATATTAAGATGCTTCTCTGATCCTTTGGGTATTTCATCCTTTAAATTTCCCTCTTTTAAAACTCCTTGTTGCGCCTCCTTTATTTGAGTAGTAAGGTTATTATGAATCATTATATTCATAGATTTTACTCGAATGGGTTCTCTGTCCTTCATGCTCAAGGCATCGGCTACCACATTTGCCTTCCCCGGGTGGTAACGAATCTCAAAGTCATAATCATTCAATAATTCAATCCACCTACGCTGCCTCATATTCAGTTGTTTCTGATTAAATATGTGTTGAAGACTTTTGTGGTCGGTATATATAATACTTTTGACCCCATATAAGTAGTGCCTCCAAGTCTTTAATGCAAAAAAAACTGCGCCTAATTCCAATTCATGCGTCGTATAATTTTGTTCATGAATCTTCAATTGTCTAGACGCATAAGCAATCACCTTCGTTCGTTGCATTAATACACAATCGAGACCTTGCTTTGATGCATCACAATAAATCACAAAATCATCATTCCCTTCAGGCAATGACAATATAGGTGCCGTAGTTAGCTTTTTCTTCAATAACTGAAACGCTTTCTCTTGCTCATCATTCCATTCAAATTTCTTTCCTTTATGCGTTAATGCAGTCAAGGGTTTTGCTATTCTGGAAAAGTCTTGGATGAACCTTCTGTAGTAACCAGCTAGTCCTAAAAACTGGCGTATGTGTTTCGGAGTTTTCGGGGTTTCCCACTTTTCAACAGTTTCTATCTTTGCCGGATCCACCTTAATACCTTCTTTGTTCACTATGTGACCGGGGAATTGAACTTCTTCCAACCAAAATGCACACTTTGAAAACTTAGCGTACAATTCTTCCTTCCTCAATACTTCTAACTCCTTTCTCAAATGTTCACCGTGTTCTTGGTCATTCTTTGAGTAAATAAGTATGTCATCAATGAAAACAATGACAAACTTGTCAAGGTATGGTCCACACACTCGATTCATAAGGTCCATGAACACAGCTGGTGCATTAGTTAAACCAAACGGCATGACCATAAACTCGTAATGACCGTAACGTGTTCTGAAAGCAGTCTTTGGAATATCATCTTCTTTCACCCGCATTTGATGATACCCGGAACGTAATTCAATCTTTAAATAAACAGACGAGCCTTGTAGTTGATCAAATAAGTCGTCGATTCTCGGTAGTGGGTAGCGGTTCTTGATGGTAAGTTTGTTCAACTCTCGGTAGTCGATACACAACCTGAATGTACCATCTTTCTTCTTGACAAACAAAACAGGAGCTCCCCACGGTGATGTGCTTGGTCGAATGAAACCACGCTCTAAAAGTTCTTGTAATTAGCTTTGCAGTTCTTTCATCTCGCTGGGTGCGAGTCTGTAAGGAGCACGAGCTATTGGTGCAGCTCCTGGTACAAGATCTATTTGAAATTCAACGGATCGATGTGGGGGTAATCCCGGTAATTCTTTCGAAAATACATCGGGAAATTCTTTTGCAATGGGAACATCATTGATGCTCTTTTCTTCAGTTTGTACTTTCTCGACGTGTGCTAGAACAGCATAGCAACCTTTTCTTATTAGTTTTTGTGCCTTCAAATTACCAATAAGATGTAGCTTCGTGTTGCCCTTTTCTCCGTACACCATTAAGGGTTTTCCTTTTTCTCGTATAATGCGAATTGCATTTTTGTAACAAACGATCTCTGCTTTCACTTCTTTCAACCAGTCCATACCGATTATCACATCAAAACTCCCTAACTCTACTGGTATCAAATCAATCTTAAATGTTTCGCTAACCAGTTTAATTTCTCGATTCCGACATATATTACCTGCTGAAATTAATTTACCATTTGCTAATTCGAGTAAAAATTTACTATCCAAAGGCGTCAATGGACAACTTAATTTAGCACAAAAATCTCTACTCATATAGCTTCTATCCGCACCCGAATCAAATAAAACGTAAGCAGATTTATTGTCAATAAGAAACGTACCCGTAACAAGCTCCGGGTCTTCCTGTGCCTCTGCCGCATTAATATTAAAAACTCTTCCGCGGCCTTGTCCATTCGTGTTCTCCTAGTTCGGGCAATTTCTAATAATGTGGCCCGGTTTTCCACATTTATAACAAACTACATTGGCATAACTTGCTCCGACACTACTTGCTCCGCCATTACTCGTTCCGACACCATTTGTTCCTTTCGTTCTATTAACCCCTGGTCCGTAGACCTCACACTTCGCCGTACTATGACCATTTCTGTTACACTTGTTGCAAAATAGGGTACAGAACCCCGAGTGATACTTTTCACACCTTTGGCATAGCTGCTTCTGGTTGTTGTTGTTGTTGCGGTTATTATTGTTATTGGGATAATTGTTGTAGTTGCTGTTGTTGTTGTTGTTGTTGTTGTTGTTGTTGTTGGGCCGTTTGTTGTAGTTGCGATTGATGTTGCGATTGTTGGGATAATTGTTGCGATTATTGTTGTAATTGTTGTTGTTGTTGTATTGGTGATTCTTATCACCGTTTTCCTCCCACTTTCTTTTGACTTGCTTCACATTGGCCTCTTCAGCAGTCTGTTCTTTAATTCTTTCTTCAATCTGGTTCACTAGTTTGTGAGCCATTCTACATGCCTGTTGTATGGAGGCGGGCTCGTGTGAACTTATATCTTCTTGGATTCTTTCCGGTAATCCTTTCACAAACGCGTCGATCTTCTCTTCCTCATCTTCGAATGCTCCCGGACACAATAGGCACAATTCTGTGAATCGTCTTTCGTACGTGGTAATATCAAATTCTTGGGTTCGTAACCCTCTAAGTTCTGTCTTGAGCTTATTTACCTCGGTTCTGGGACGGTACTTCTCGTTCATCAAGTGCTTGAATGCTGACCACGGTAGTGCGTTCGCATCGTCTTGTCCCACTTGCTCTAGATAGGTATTCCACCATGTTAACGCAGAACCTGTGAAGGTATGCGTAGCGTACTTCACTTTGTCCTCTTCAGTACACTTGCTTATGGCAAACACCGATTCGACCTTCTCGGTCCACCGTTTCAATCCGATCGGTCCTTCGGTTCCATCAAATTCCAAAGGTTTGCAGGCAGTGAATTCTTTGTAGGTGCATCCTACACGATTTCCTGTACTGCTAGATCCAAGGTTATTGTTGGTATATAGCGCAGCCTGTACTGCGGCTATGTTTGAAGCTAGAAAAGTACGGAATTCCTCTTCATTCATATTCACGGTGTGTCGAGTAGTCGGTGCCATTTTCTTTAAAATAGTCAAATGGAACAAGTTAATCATACAGAATATTAAGAGTAGTTAATAGTATTTCGTAGCATAATATGAACTCATTTATAAAAGCTTTTTCTTCATATTAGCGTTTTATAAGTTTAAATTCGGGTAGTACCTACCCGTTAAGTTCATACTTAGTAGCTAATATACAATTCAACTACTACAATTCTATATGAAAAACTGATTATAATAATATTTCGCGTTCAAACTTTTACACAATATTTTACAAACTTACAATACCGCTTATTTTACATATAGCATGAAATATAGCACACAATAAATTTGATACAAGATGGTTGTGAAGATAATTCTAGCTAGTACACAAGTCGTTCAGCAAAGGCAATAAAGACACGTAATTCATACGTCCAGAAACAAGTCATGCATTCTGGTTTTACTAGGATTACTTCCCATCCTTGGTCTTGTGGAACATAACTGTTATGGCCGTTGATAAGACAGCGTGTTGTAACATCGTCAAAGGGACGAGGGTTACGTAATGTCCAACAGTCCCGTAACAATCTAAAAACCTCATTTCTTACCCCAATTACCGACTCCGTCACTTGTGGGAACGTTTTGTTTAATAGTTGTAGCCCGATGTTCTTGTTCTCACTTTGGTGAGAAGCGAACATTACTAATCCGTAAGCATAACATGCTTCTTTATGTTGCATGTTAGCCGCTTTTTCTAAATCACGAAGTCCAATATTCGGATATATTGAGTCAAAATAATTTCTTAACCCATTACGTAAAATAGCATTTGGGTTCCCCGCAATATATGCGTCAAAGTAAACACATCGTAACTTATGAATTTCCCAATGTGATATCCCCCATCTTTCGAACGAAAGCCTTTTATAAACCAAGGCATTCTTGGAATGTTCTTCGAATGTCTTACAAACTGATCTCGCCTTAAATAGTTGTGCCGAAGAATTTTGACCGACTCTAGACAAGATTTCATCAATCATGTCTCCGGGTAGGTCTCTTAAAATATTGGGTTGTCTATCCATTTTGTGTTTTTATACTGTAAAATAGACAAGAGTTAGATTCATAAAAAAAAACAAAATACTTATTAATACAAGCAATTTTTACATATATCATAAAGCATAAGCACACTATATTACATATATTACACCATACGAATACAACTATCTTATTCCGACTCGCTTGTTTCTTCTTCTTCGGTTTTGGTTTGTTTTGCCAAGTTTCTAGGGATATATGATGTTCCCCTAATACGAGCCGTCGTTTTCCACATTGGTTTAGAAAAACCTGGTGGTTTAGAGGTTCCCGGGTCATTGTTACAACTTAAGGACTTCGGGGGTTGACGATACATATAAAGTTCATCGAGGTTGGAATTAGATTTCTCTATTTTTATGCCCTTTCCCTTATTATTTTCTTTTGCGTTTTTAAATTCAGTTGGGGTAATTTCTATAACATCATCGGAATTCTCGTCGGAATCCGATTCATTGGAGAATTGGTAATCCTCCCAATATTTTGCTTCCTTGGCGGAAACACCATTGACCATAATTAAACTTGGTCGGTTGGTTGAGGATTTTCTTTTACTTAACCGTTTTATTATTTCCCCCACTGGTTCTATTTCTTCATCCGGTTCCGATTCTTCTTCCGGTTCCGATTCTTCTTCCGGTTCCGACTCTTCTTCCGGTTCCTCTTCGGGAACTTGTGAATCAGTCCATGAATCATTCCAATTTACATTTGACTCTTCATTATTATTAGGTGAGTCAATGGGACTTGTTCTAGAGGTAGACATCTATCACATAATATCAAACGCGTTAAGAGATTAATATATCACATAATATTCACATGTTAAAAATATATAGTTTCCAACAAAATTTGTTAAGCAATCATTTTTCAAGTAAACACGGTCGAAGTCCAGACTCACTAATGCATCCTAACAAACTCGATAAGACGCACTAATGCAAAATTCTGGTTCTCTAAGACCACCGCTCGGATACCAACTGAAATGTCCCGTTCTTATTGATTAAAAACGTTCCATATTAATTGATTTCGTTGCGAGATTTTGACCTCTATATGAGACGTTTTTCAAAGACTGCATTCATTTTAAAACAAACCATAACCTTTATTTCATCAATAAAGGTTTAAAAAGCTTTACGTAGATTATCAAATAATGAAAATCTAAAATATCCTGTTTACACACGACCATTACATAATGGTTTACAATACAAATATGTTACAACAAAATAAGTTTCTTGAATGCAGTTTTTACACAATATCATACAAGCATGGACTCCAAATCTCGTCCTTATTTAAGTATGCGACAGCGGAAGCTCTTAATAATCACCTGAGAATAAACATGCTTAAAACGTCAACAAAAATGTTGGTGAGTTATAGGTTTAACCTATATATATCAAATCATAATAATAGACCACAAGATTTCATATTTCAATACACATCCCATACATAGAGATAAAAATCATTCATATGGTGAACACCTGGTAACCGACATTAACAAGATGCATATATAAGAATATCCCCATCATTCCGGGACACCCTTCGGATATGATATAAATTTCGAAGTACTAAAGCATCCGGTACTTTGGATGGGGTTTGTTAGGCCCAATAGATCTATCTTTAGGATTCGCGTCAATTAGGGTGTCTGTTCCCTAATTCTTAGATTACCAGACTTAATAAAAAGGGGCATATTCGATTTCGATAATTCAACCATAGAATGTAGTTTCACGTACTTGTGTCTATTTTGTAAATCATTTATAAAACCTGCATGTATTCTCATCCCAAAAATATTAGATTTTAAAAGTGGGACTATAACTCACTTTCACAGATTTTTACTTCGTCGGGAAGTAAGACTTGGCCACTGGTTGATTCACGAACCTATAACAATATATACATATATATCAAAGTATGTTCAAAATATATTTACAACACTTTTAATATATTTTGATGTTTTAAGTTTATTAAGTCAGCTGTCCTCGTTAGTAACCTACAACTAGTTGTCCACAGTTAGATGTACAGAAATAAATCGATAAATATTATCTTGAATCAATCCACGACCCACTGTATACGTATCTCAGTATTGATCACAACTCAAACTATATATATTTTGGAATCAACCTCAACCCTATATAGCTAACTCCAACATTCACATATAGAGTGTCTATGGTTGTTCCGAAATATATATAGATGTGTCGACATGATAGGTCGAAACATTGTATACGTGTCTATGGTATCTCAAGATTACATAATATACAATACAAGTTGATTAAGTTATGGTTGGAATAGATTTGTTACCAATTTTCACGTAGCTAAAATGAGAAAAATTATCCAATCTTGTTTTACCCATAACTTCTTCATTTTAAATCCGTTTTGAGTGAATCAAATTGCTATGGTTTCATATTGAACTCTATTTTATGAATCTAAACAGAAAAAGTATAGGTTTATAGTTGGAAAAACAAGTTACAAGTCGTTTTTGTAAAGGTAGTCATTTCAGTCGAAAGAACGACGTCTAGATGACCATTTTAGAAAACATACTTCCACTTTGAGTTTAACCATAATTTTTGGATATAGTTTCATGTTCGTAATAAAAATCATTTTCTCATAATAACAACTTTTAAATCAAAGTTTATCATAGTTTTTAATTAACTAACCCAAAACAGCCCGCGGTGTTACTACGACGGCGTAAATCCGGTTTTACGGTGTTTTTCGTATTTCCAGGTTTTAAATCATTAAGTTAGCATATCATATAGATATAGAACATGTGTTTAGTTGATTTTAAAAGTCAAGTTAGAAGGATTAACTTTTGTTTACGAACAAGTTTAGAATTAACTAAATTATGTTCTAGTGATTACAAGTTTAAACCTTCGAATAAGATAGCTTTATATGTATGAATCGAATGATGTTATGAATATCATTACTACCTTAAGTTCCTTGGATAAACCTACTGGAAAAGAGAAAAATGGATCTAGCTTCAACGGATCCTTGGATGGCTCGAAGTTCTTGAAGCAGAATCATGACACGAAAACAAGTTCAAGTAAGATCATCACTTGAAATAAGATTGTTATAGTTATAGAAATTGAACCAAAGTTTGAATATGATTATTACCTTGTATTAGAATGATAACCTACTGTAAGAAACAAAGATTTCTTGAGGTTGGATGATCACCTTATAAGATTGGAAGTGAGCTAGCAAACTTGAAAGTATTCTTGATTTTATGTAACTAGAACTTGTAGAATTTATGAAGAACACTTAGAACTTGAAGATAGAACTTGAGAGAGATCAATTAGATGAATAAAATTGAAGAATGAAAGTGTTTGTAGGTGTTTTTGGTCGTTGGTGTATGGATTAGATATAAAGGATATGTAATTTTGTTTTCATGTAAATAAGTCATGAATGATTACTCATATTTTTGTTATTTTATGAGATATTTCATGCTAGTTGCCAAATGATGGTTCCCACATGTGTTAGGTGACTCACATAGGCTGCTAAGAGCTGATCATTGGAGTGTATATACCAATAGTACATACATCTAAAAGCTGTGTATTGTACGAGTACGAATACGAGTGCATACGAGTAGAATTGTTGATGAAACTGAACGAGGATGTAATTGTAAGCATTTTTGTTGAGTAGAAGTATTTTGATAAGTGTATTGAAGTCTTTCAAAAGTTTATAAATACATATTAAAACACTACATGTATATACATTTTAACTGAGTCGTTAAGTCATCGTTAGTCGTTACATGTAAGTGTTGTTTTGAAACCTTTAGGTTAACGATCTTGTTAAATGTTGTTAACACAATGTTTATAATATCAAATGAGATTTTAAATTATTATATTATCATGATATTATCATGTATGAATATCTCTTAATATGATATATATACATTAAATGTCTTTACAACGATAATCGTTACATATATGTCTCGTTTAAAAAATCATTAAGTTAGTAGTCTTGTTTTTACATATGTAGTTCATTGTTAATATAATTAATGATATGTTTACTTATCATAGTATCATGTTAACTATATATATATCCATATATATGTCATCATATAGTTTTTACAAGTTTTAACGTTCGTGAATCACCGGTCAACTTGGGTGGTCAATTGTCTATATGAAACATATTTCAATTAATCAAGTCTTAACAAGTTTGATTGCTTAACATGTTGGAAACATTTAATCATGTAAATATCAATCTCAATTAATATATATAAACATGGAAAAGTTCAGGTCACTACACCTGTGAACTAAACCATGGTCTAATGCTACACGCTTTGATCACTAAACGTAATAATGACACACTTCCGAGTGAAATAGTATCAGTAATCAGAGAAAGATTGGACGGAGTAAGAAAAGAATCCAGATGCGAAGATAATAAGTTACAATTTGGTAAAGGAAAATCAAAATTCGCAGCGAAAAGAAGAGCACGACACCTAGAAAGATGTCATAAATGCGGAAAATGGTCACATGGAGGTAAATGTTCAAATAATCAAACCTATTCAAACACCGAATTTGTTACTTTATGCAGAGACGGACCGTTCATATGTTTAGAAGAAAAAACACTGAATGCTCGAGGTTACGCCTATGTAGCCATGGAAAACCAATTAAACCGACTATCTTATGAATGAGATAGATCATATAACTAAGAATACTATCTCACAGGTAAGTCTGTACAGTTTTTATTTTTATTTTTAACCTTTTGATAATAAACGCTAATTTGTTCGCTATAAAGTATTAAATTGGTATTGAATAAAATTAGGTTTGGCGACCGAAATTATTGATATCATTCAAAAATTTATTACATCACTGCGAAATTTAACGTTTATTCTTAAGGTATAAATATCTTTAATCAATCAACCCAAAATATTTCAAAAATTCGTCATGAGTTAAATTAGGTCTTGGAACCGAAATTACTTTACCGAAAAGAGGGGCGCATATTTTTGATAATATTTGATTGATTAAAGTGGGATAAAAGCCAAAAAGATTTTTAATTTTATTTTTACCATATTTTTAAAATTAATATATAAATCTTAAATTAATATTGTAAACTTTGTAAAAAAAATATATTTAAAATTGTAAATATTTGAAAAATTAATATAAGTTTGGTGTGAATTTATAATATGAATTTTTAAAATTAAGTTTGGTGTGAATTTTTAATTTTTAAAATATGAATTTTTAATTTTATGCATTTCAAATTTTAAGTTTAGTGTGAATTTTTAATATTAATTTTGAATTTTATGTATTTTTAATTTAAGTTGGTGTGAATTTAAAAACAAAAATTTACTTTATCTCATTAAGTTAAAAATATGATTTTTAAAATTCGTCGTAAGTTGAAGACTAGGTCGTTGAACCGAAATTGTTTTACCCGAGGGAGGGACGAAAACTTTTATTATCATTATTTTTAATCTTATTGAATTAAAGTATGCCAAAAACATTAAAAAAACCCAAAAATCTTAGCTTATAAAACAATCGCTACAAAAAGACAAATTTTAAAATTTTGTCGAAGGACGGACTAGGACATCGATCCGAAACGACCTCGTCCTAAAACAAAGGAAAACAAAATTTTTAATTTATTTTATATATGTTTTATAAGTTAAGGCTTAAAAAAAAAAATACAAACCCCGCGACTCGCGGAGTTTGTAAGCATCAAACACCGCGACTCGCGGAGTTCCAAAAATACCGAAAAAAATAAAAGGGGAAGAACTAATCAGTCCCCAACCCACACACACGAAAACACTGCGATAAAACCCGCAAAAACCCAAAAAAAAACACTCCCAAATTCACAATTTTTGACCGTTAATCATCAAATCTTTTACTAAAATCATGTTAAGAAGGATGCTATCAAGGATTACTCAAGAAAAACGGTAAATTTCTACACCTAAACACCATTTAATCCGAAAATTAGTGTTCTTGAGCAATTTTATACCCAATTTGATTTTGATGCTTTTTAGTGTAATTATGCTTAAATTGTTTATGTATTATGCTTGTATAACCTAGATTGATGCTATTTAACATGATTAGAAGCCTTTAACTTCAAATTTTGAGTAATCTAGGGTTTGTGTTCTTGAGCAAATTTGGGGCATTTTGATATAAACAGGTTATGGCCGATTTTTGTCATGAATTGTTGCTAAATTAAGTAGTGTAACATGTTTAGGTAGTTAAATGATCCAAACTTTGAGCCTAAACATGATTTTGAGAATTAAAGTGGACTTTTTCAAGTCTAAAATTCATGAACTTGATTTTTGAGAGATAATGCCATTTGAAACTTGTTTAATTGCTAGTAATGATTATTTTGACATGTTATTTGAGTTGAATGCTTATGAACTTGGCGAACATTTTCGTATATGCTTATTTGAAAAAGTGTAGATTTGATGAAAATATGAAAATGAGCTTAAGTTTGATATAAATTGATCATGTCATTGTAATTATTTTGATTGATGATTTTGCCGACACTAATGCATATTTGGATGCACAAAAATTGTGTTTGATGTGTTTTGCAGACTGAAAGGGGTGAATCTTCATCCCAAGCTCGCAATGCTCCTACTGAGAATGCGGAACAACAGGAGGTGGATAACTACTACAAACAAAATATACCTCATCCAGTCATGACATTTTCTGATATGCACTTGGAAGATATGCACCCGAACCTGAGATTTGACAGACTTTGGATAGATTATCCAAAATACCAAAGGGGTTTGCATACTCTTCATTCTAAAGTTGTTGAGGTACCTAGGGTCATAGAATGGGGACCATTAGAAGCTGTAGAATTGGCCGGGCCAATTAGGGAATTACTTGCACAGAGGTATGGTAATTCTACTTTTAACGACTGGGTACGTTTATTCACCATGCGTAGACCTGTATAGAAAGTATGGTGTGAAGAATTGTTGTGTAGTATAGAATTAAATGATCGGGTAGCTAGTTTAACCGATCGATCTTTTATTAGATTTTTGTTAGGAGGTTCGATGCGCCACATGTCTTTACTAGACATGGCTCAGGCTTTACGTATATATACGTCTGAGGAGTTAGCATCTACCGATTGTAGAGGGTTGATACTAAATGGTAGGAAGATAGACGAAAATTTTGATACGCATGGTGTATGGAGTCAAATGACTAGCCATCACCGATTCAAAGGGGGAAATTACTCTTATTTGGATATAGATAGAGCTGAATTAAGAGTAATTCATAGGTTTTTAGCTAATTCGATTACACAAAGAGGTAAGAACAAGGAAAAGGTAAATGAACAGGATTTGTTTTACCACATGTGTATTCGAGACCCACAAAGCGCTGTAAGTATACCTTATTGTGTGGGTTATTATTTATCAGCTATGGTTAGGGGGATGAGACCGCATAGCATAATAGGAGGTGGTATATTTATTACTTTGATTGCTGAATATCTCGGTGTGGATATAAGTCGGGGGGGATTATTAGTCGAAGAACCAGAACCCCGCGATACAATAGGTTTAAATGTATACCATGGTGCAAAAGTTTTGAAGAGGCGAAATAACGCCGCAGTACGATATAATGGTAGACATCCACAGGTTGAGAGAAACCAACAGCAAGGTAATGTAGGAGGGGGAAATGAAATGGCAGAAATGCAAAGGTTTATAGCTTCACAAGAGTATGAAAATGCTAGACATAGAGCATTTGAAGATTGGCAAGTTCATCAAAACCAAATCATAGCTTATTGCCAACATATAGGTAGAAACTATATTCCTACTCCATCGCCCATATTCCCTCCCTGGTCTATAGAGATCCAACCACCGTATCCTACGTATAACCCAGCCGAAGCATTTTATAGCACCTATGGTTATGCATGGAACCCCTACTGGTATCAGTATCATCCCTAGTCTACTTAGTTTTATTTAATTTATAATTTGTAATGTTGATACGTTTAATACTTATTTAATATTGTAATAGTTTTTATAATTTTCTAACTTTTATTCTTAGATTTTAATAATTTTTGAATGTGGGGTAATATACCAAACTTCAAAAATATGTATATATGTATGCAGTTTATCTTATGTATACAACAGGGTAAAACAACGCATTTTCAAAGACTGGCATTAAGTTCAGCAAAAGCAACTAATTTTTACGACAAGATGCAAAATATATGTGAAATAACAACAAGACGGAATGAACAAATGATGTGCACCATTTATCATTCAACACAAACACAAATATGTTTGGAAACTTTGGTAAAATTTAATCATTTTCACACAAATCACCCTCAATAATTTAAATTGTTACTGATTTCTTGCAAATGAGGGCATTGCAAGATCTTAAGTGTGGGAAGGGTTAAATTCTTTCGGATTTTAAATATATATATCTTAAACACTTGGTTACCATTAAAAATACTAGTAAAGCAGTAGTTGTATTAGAACCTAGTGCTCTCTGATAATAAAGAACAGCCCTAGTCTTATATATTGACTACCCAATTCTAGTAAAATTTTTCAAAATTTTCAACTAAATGAACTCAAAATCATGTTTATACATATTTATGAACGATAAAACTAGGTTTTAACACCGAAATTATTGTTACCTCGGAAAGGACATAAATTGAGAAACAAACCAAAATGTTAAAATTCATTTAAAATGGAATAGAGGATAATAAAAAGGAAAATAAAATCCAAGTGTGGGAAAATTTACCAAGATATTTTAAACATATGTCACATATTTCTGTACAAATAACTAAAAATACTTTTGCTTTGGACTAAACTAAAAAGTTTTACCTGATTTACTGTAAGAAAGATGGATCTACATGATGAATCAATTCCAACATTAAAAGGAAGTAAAGTCTTCCGAAAAAGAAACGCGCTTCTTGATTTAGGTCAGGAAGTTGTCGTCCAGACTAGCTGTAGGTTGACGAAAAATCTAGAAAAGTCATCTCTAAAATCAGCAGGAAATCCACGGACCTCAGCATTAAACAGGGTCGCCAAGTGGTCAGACTTATCCTAACCATGAGAGGATCTGTCTCGTAAAATGGGAAGGGCACCGTGCAAATTAGCTGGATAAGACTAATGAATCAGATCCCCAGAAAGGATAATCTCCTTAAAAAATTAAAAATCAGCTTTTAAGCCTGATATTACTCAATCCTAGAGATTGACCTTAAAGATTGAGAATTCAAACTCATGAAATTCGATGATATCTAAACTCGAGATTGAACGAGAAAATATTTTGATCAAAATTATAAACCGATTTGTTTTCTGAAAAATCATTTTCAATGCGTTCATTACCATTGAACGTAAAATTCTAGGAATTCACCTGGAATTCATTAGGTCACCTGAACCAAATCAGGTGTCAACCGTAAGAACGGTGGTTGCATAGCATGGTCAAAGACACGACCTTGTGCCAGATCGGAAAATTATAAGGGTGAGCTTTACTATTGCTCCTACCAAGGATAGAAATTGTGTCCGACACGTTATAGACCATAATTAAAAGTATGTCAGGGGACATTGCCTTAACAGTTGCTTGTTCAACGCTCTCCTTTACAACCGGACGGTAGTTTACCGAAAGGTAATATACGGGACAAGTAAACTGGGCGTGTTGCTTTCCAAATACAAGGTTAGCAAGTGGGTGACACAAAACCATAAGTTTTCAGCTAAAATTTTCAAATATGAAACCCACCAAACCCACAAAAAGAATTTGCAAACACCGGTGAAGGGTTATTCCGGAAAACTTATCTAGGGTAAAAACTAGATTTAATTTTCAAAAGATCAAATGTTTTCATAAAGATCCAATTTCCTTAATGGATCTAAATTTTTATAGTCATGTGGGACTGTAAACCACAACATTACTACCATTGTTTATACCGCCGTAAAGAAATCACTGATGTACAAAGTGTGAAGAATAAAGAAGTGATTCTAGTATTTCAAGACTATATTACTTGAGGACAAGCAACGCTCAAGTGTGGGAATATTTGATAATGCTAAAAACGAACATATATTTCATAGCATTATTCCCCAAGAAAGACAAGCGTTTAGTTGCAATTGTTCTATTTACAAGTGATATTCGTTTAAATAATAAAAGGTGAAGACAAAAGACAGATTCGACGAATTGAAGACGCAAACGACCAAAACGCTCAAAAGTACAAAATACAATCAAAGAGGTTCCAATTATTGATAAGAAACATCTCGAAATTACAAGAGTACAAGATTCAAAACGCAAAGTAAAAGATATTAAATTGTACGCAAGGACGTTCGAAAATCCGGAACCGGGACCAGAGTCAACTCTCAACGCTCGACGCAACGGACTAAAAATTACAAGTTAACTATGTATATAAATATAATATAATATATAATTAATTATATTAATTATATATATATATATATATATATATATATATATATATATATATATATATATATATATATATATATATATATATATATATATATATATATATTATATTTATAAAATAAATCGTCGGCAAACAAAGAGCCAAATGTGGGTGAGCTGTGAAAACGATCTCCGCGACTCGCGAAGTTTGAAGAAGGAATGGGCCGTGAGTCGCGGAGCCCCAAAAACTGAAACTCCCTATAAAGCCCAACGAATTCTGATCAATTTTTCATCCATAATATATCAATCTCTCTATCTATATACGTAATATTTATATTTATAATTTATATTTTAATTTTAATTTTAATTTTAATCCTAATAATAAGGGTATGTTAGCGAATGTTGTAAGGGTGTAAGTCGAAATTCTGTCCGTGTAACGCTACGCTATTTTTAATCATTGTAAGTTATGTTCAACCTTTTTAATTTAATGTCTCGTAGCTAAGTTATTATTATGCTTATTTAATGCGAAGTAATCATGATGTTGGGCTAATTACTAAAATTGGGTAATTGGGCTTTGTACCATAATTGGGGTTTGGATAAAAGAACGACACTTGTGGAAATTAGACTATGGGCTATTAATGGGTTTTATATTAACTAAACAATACCTTGTTAATTTAATATACAAACTTATAATTCGACGTATTTATATATAACCACATACGCTTGACTGGGTACGGTGGGCGGGATATCTATAAATACCAATAATTATTCATTTTACCGGACACGGAACTGGATTAATAGTTAATAGACTTGTTGAAATAGGGGTAAATTACATTCAAGGGTAATTGGTGTAATTGTTAACAAAGCAGTAAAACCTTGGTTTACACGCAGTCGATAACCTGGTGTATTCATTAAACAAAGTATTAAAACCTTGTTACAATTCGAATCCCCAATTAGTTGGAATATTTGACTTCGAGAATAAGAATAATTTGACGAAGGCTTTCGCTCTTTATATTTATGACTGATGGACTATTATGGACAAATCCGTATGGACATATTAAATAATCCAGGACAAAGAACAATTAACCCATGGGCATAAAACTAAAATCAACACGTCAAACATCATGATTACGGAAGTTTAAATAAGCATAATTCTTTTATTTCATATTTAATTTCCTTTATTTTATATTTAATTGCACTTCTAATTATCGCATTTTTATTTATTATTGTATTTAATTGCACTTTTAATTATCGTACTTTTTAATTATCGCAAGTTTATTTTATCGCACTTTCATTTATCGCAATTTCATTATCGTTATTTACTTTACGCTTTAAATTAAGTCTTGTATTTATTTATTATTTTACATTTGGTTTTAACTGCGACTAAAGTTTTAAAATCGACAAACCGGTCATTAAACGGTAAAAACCCCTCTTTATAATAATAATATTACTTATATATATATTTGTATTTTTATAAAAGTAAACTAATATAGCGTTAAGCTTTGTTTAAAGATTTTCCCTGTGGAACGAACCGGACTTACTAAAAACTACACTACTGTACGATTAGGTACACTGCCTATAAGTGTTGTAGCAAGGTTTAAGTATATCCATTCAATAAATAAATAAATATCTTGTGTAAAATTGTATCGTATTTAATAGCATTTCCTGCTAAAATTTTATAGTATTTTATACCCCTTAGCTTTGACATCAATGATTTACAAAATAGATACAAGTATTGAAACTACATTCTATGTTGAACCGTTATACCGGATATCACCCTTGTTGAACTTGGTAGCCTAAGAATTGGTGTTTATTATAATTGCCACCAATTGACGCGAATCCTAAAGATAGATCTATGGGCTTTGACACGCCCCAGTCAGAGAATTTGAACTGCTTTAGTACTTCGATATTTATATATGGGGATATTCTAGATGCATTTGTTAATGTCGGTTACCAGGTGTTCAACCATATGAATGATTTTTATGCAGATTGCATGTTATTGAAAGATGAAATCTTGTGGTCTATTATTACAATTTGATATATAGGTTAAACCTATAACTCACCAACATTTTTGTTGACGTTTAAAGCATGTTTATTCTCAGGTGATTATTAAGAGCTTCCGCTGTTGCATGCTAATTTATGGACAAGAGTTGGAGTCAGCATGCTTGTATAATATTGTTTAAAAATTGCATTCGAAGACATATATATTGTTGTGTAATATTATTGTAAACCATTATGTAATAGTCGTGTGAAAACGCTATATTTTAGATTATCATTATTTGATAATCGTCGTAATATTTTAAAGGTTATGGTTTGTTTGAAAAATTGAATGCAGTCTTTGAAAAACGTCTCATATAGAGGTCAAAACCTCGCAACGAAATCAATTAATCTGGAACGTTTATAATCAATATAAACGGGACATTTCATCGTTGCCATTGATTATGTATTTAAATGGGCGGAAGCACAAGCTCTCCCAACTAACGATGCACGAGTTGTAGTCAACTTCTTAAAACGTCTTTTTGCTAGGTTCGGAACACCGAAAGCTTTAATAAGTGATCGGGGTACTCATTTCTGTAATAATCAACTTGAGAAAGTTCTTAAAAGATATGGAGTAACTCATAAAATCTCAACCGCTTATCATCCACAAACAAGTGGACAAGTTGAAAATACCAACCGAACATTAAAACGTATTCTAGAAAAAACTGTAGGATCAAACCTGAAGGAATGGTCCATGAAATTGGAGGATGCACTCTGGGCTTTTAGAACAGCCTACAAAACTCCAATTGGCACCACACCTTTTAAACTCATTTACGGAAAAGCATGTCACCTTCCAGTAGAAATTGAGCACAAAGCATTTTGGGCTTTGAAGACATGTAATCTTGATTTACATGAAGCCGGACATCTACGATTAAGTCAACTAAACGAATTAGAAGAATTAAGACATGATGCATATGAAAATTCGTTAATCTATAAGGAAAGAACGAAGAAATGGCATGATAAAAGAATCAGAAGTTCAAAAGAATTTAAGGAAGGAGATAGAGTTCTTCTTTTCAATTCACGATTCAAGCTATTTCCTGGAAAATTGAAATCAAGATGGTCTGGACCATTTATAGTCAAAAGAGTTTTCCCATACGGAACAATAGAGTTGATAAATTCAAATGGAATTGAATTTAAAGTTAATGGTCACAGAGTTAAACATTACATACATGATCCGATGGAAGTTGATAATAAAGTTAATCACAACTTCAACACCACAGCTAACTAAGTGTGGGGAGATTCAAATGTTCTAAGAAATAATATAATGCTGTCTAGAGTTAGATTTTCTGTTTTCGTGTAGTTCTCGAGAATGAAATTCGAATGGTCTTTCCCTAGCAGACCTTAAAGAACTAGTCTTCTCCCTCCATTCTGAATTTTTATTTTTTAGGTTTTACGAGATGAAGAATTCCTTTGATTTAAACCATGGTCTACTACTACACGCTATGATTACTAAACGTAATAATAACACCTTCCCGAGTGAACTGGTATCATTCATAAGAGGCAAAATGGACGAAGTAAGGAAAGAACTCAGGAAAGATCATAATAAAACACATTTTGGTAAAGGAAAATCAAAATCCGCAACAAAAAGAAGAGCACGACACCTTGAAAGATGTCATAAATGTGGAAAATGGTCACACGGAGGGAAATGTTCGAACAATCAAACACATTCCAATACCAAGTTCGTTACTTTATGCAGAGAAGGACCGTTCATATGTTTAGAAGAAAAGTTATTGAAAATTCGTGGTTACGCTTACGTAGCTATGGAAAACCAAATCGAACGACTCTCTTATGAGTCGACCAAAGCAGGTCTCTGAGAATTTTATCTCATAGGTAAGTATGTACAGTTTTTATTTTTATTTATTGCTTTTAACCTTTTGTTAATAAACGCTGAATCGTTCGCTATAAAGTATTAAATTGATATTCAATAAAATTAGGTATAATAAACCGAAATTATTGATATCAGATAAAAATTTAATTCATCACTGCGAAATTTACCGTTTATTCATAAGGTATAAATATCTTTAATCAATCAATTCAAAATATTTCAGAAATTCGTCAGGAGTAAAAGTAGGTAATTTAGCCGAATTTACTTTACCCAAAAGAGGGACGTATATTTTTGTTAATATTTGATTGATTAAAGTGGGATAAAAGACCAAAAAGATTTTTAATTTTCTTTTTACCTTGTTTTTAAATTAATATATAAATAATAAATTATTATTGTAAAATTTTAAAACCAATATATAATTATAATATTTTAAATGAAAGTTTGTAAAATTACTGTATATAATTATTAATAATATTTATATAAAATTTTATGCATTTTAAATTTAAGTTTGGTGTGAATTTTAAAAAAACAAAATTTACTTTATTTCATTAAGTTAAAAATTGGTTTCTAAAATTCATCGTGAGTTGAAGACTAGGTTATGGAACTGAAATTGCTTTACCCGAGGGCGGGACGAGAAATTTTGTTATCATTATTTTTAATTTTATTGATCTAAAGTATGCCAAAAACATTAAAAACCCCAAAAATCTTTGCTTTTAAAACAACGCTTCAAAATGACAAAGTTTAAAATTTAGTCGAGAGACGAACTAGTAAACGTACCGAAACGCCCTCAATCTAAAAAGAAACAAAATTTCAAATTAATTAATTATTTGTTTTATAAGTTAAAGGTTTTTATAAAAAAAAAAATACCAGACCCCATGCGGTCGCATGGGGTTTGCACATGATATCCATGCGATCGCATGGAAGCAAATAACTGGACATGATTAAAAAGCCAGCGAGCTCTCTGCCTCCTCACAAACACACACACACACATACATACGAAAATACTCTCAAAACCCTCTCAAATTTCATCAATTTTTCACCAAATTCAACGAAATTTTGTGCTATAATCCGCTATAATCATGTGTTTGTTCAGATTAGGGAGCAAAAACGTAGAAATTTCACCCCTAAACTCCTAAATTTCCTAATTTTTGTGATAATTACAATAAATTGCAATAATCTTAGTTTGATGATTTTTAGCTTAATTAAAGTTAAATTGATAGTATATTATGCTTGTATAACCTAGATTGATGCTATTTGTCATGATTTGAAGCCTTAAACTTCAAAAATTTTAGAAATCTAGGGTTTGTGTTCTTGAGCAATTTGGGGCTTTTTGATATAAATAGGTTATGGCCGATTTTTGTTATGAATTAGTACTAAATTAAGTAGTGTAACATGTTTAGGTTGCTAAATGAACAAAACTTTGATCCTAAACATGATTTTTGAACATCAAAGTGGACTTTTTAAGTCTAAAATTCATGAGCTTGATTATTTTGATATAATTGCCATTTGAAAATTATTTAATTGCTAGTAATGGTTATTTTAACATGTTATTTGAGATGAATGCTTATGAACATTGTATACATTTTCATATATGCTTATTTAAAAAATTGTAGAATTGATAAAAATATGAAAATATGTTTAAGTTTAATATGGATTAAACATGTTATTGTAATTGTTTTAATTTGTTATTTTGCTACTACTAATGCATGTTTGGATGCACAAAATTTTGTGTTTAATGTGTTTTGCAGAGAAATACAGATACTGACGGTGCATCATCGTCTAGACAAGCTGATCCAGAGCCACAGCCAGAGATGCCACCTGAGCCACAACAAGAGCAGCAACATCATAATCAACACCTACCATATTATGAACCGAATCTACAATTTTTTACTGCCTACGTACAATTTCCGCCTCCTCAATTAATAATAAACTCAAGAGTTCACGAACAGGAATTACATCCCAATCTGAGACTTGAGCGAAACTGGATAGATTACCCGACGTACCAAAGTAACAAATTTAAGTTTTAGACCAAAAATGTAGAGGTACCAAGGGTGATAGATTGGAGACCTTTGGAAGAAGTCAACCTAGCTAACTCATTTAGGCTGTTACTAATCCAAAGGTATGAGAACTCTTCTTTTCCTAACTGAGAACGTTTGTTTACCACTCGTAGGCCTGTATATAAGGAGTGGTGTGTTGAATTAATGAGTACTATAGCATTAAATAAGGATGTAGATAGGATAGATGATAGAACTTTTCTTAAATTTTTACTTGGAGGTAGGATGTACAGGATGTCTATGCTGGACATGGCTAGAGCTTTACAGATTTACACCCCCGCTGAATTATTATCACCTGATTGTACAGCTTTGATTTATGAAGGTGAGAGGGTAGATAGAGATTTTGACGCTAATGCCATATGGAGGCGTATGTCAAACTTTAATGAGTTTAGGCGGGGTGGAAGACACTCCTATTTAGATATTAACAAAGTAGAGCTATGCATATTTCATAGCTTTTTAGCGAACTCAATTACACAACGAGGTTAAAACAAGGAGAAAATGACCCTAAATGATTTATTCTACCTCAAGTGCATTCGAAACACCAGAAGCTTTGTTAACATCCCCTACTGTCTTGGTTATTATCTATCCAAAATGGTGGAAGGTATACAGGAGGGGGGAATAATAGGAGGAGGCATTTTTGTTACTCTCATTGAAGAGTATTTAGGTGTAGATAAATATCGAGGGGGTCCGATGGTCGAGATTTAGGGACAAGCCGAGACTATAGGTCTATCGGTTTATCAAGGTGCAAAGGTACTAACTCGGAGACACAATAGGCCACTACCATATCATGGCACCTATCCACAGGTAGAGAGGGGTTCGGACGAGGAGATGGAGGAAGCAGATGACATTAGGGATGTCATTAGGGATAGTTATACTGATGTCTTCCAGCGTATAGATGAGGTGAAAATGAGTAACGAGGCTAGGCATCCTCAGTATGAGCAGTCGAGAGCCGCGGATGTGTACGAAGAATCCAGGCAATGCCAGCATGATAGATGGGCCGTTCATCAGCACCAGATCATGAGCCAGCTATCATATGAGGTACCACATAACTACATTTCGACTCGACCTGCATACTATCTACCATATCAGCCCGACATGCGACCACCTTTTTGTAGTGACCCGAACTTTTCCATGTATATATATATTAATTGAGATTGATATTTACATGATTAAAATGTTTCCAACATGTTAAGCAATCAAACTTGTTAAGACTTGATTAATTGAAATATGTTTCATATAGACAATTGACCACCCAAGTTGACCGGTGATTCACGAACGTTAAAACTTGTAAAAACTATATGATGACATATATATGGATATATATATAGTTAACATGATACTATGATAAGTAAACATATCATTAAGTATATTAACAATGAACTACATATGTAAAAACAAGACTACTAACTTAATGATTTTTAAACGAGACATATATGTAACGATTATCGTTGTAAAGACATTTAATGTATATATATCATATTAAGAGATATTCATACATGATAATATCATGATAATATAATAATTTAAAATCTCATTTGATATTATAAACATTGGGTTAACAACATTTAACAAGATCGTTAACCTAAAGGTTTCAAAACAACACTTACATGTAACGACTAACGATGACTTAACGACTCAGTTAAAATGTATATACATGTAGTGTTTTAATATGTATTTATACACTTTTGAAAGACTTCAATACACTTATCAAAATACTTCTACTTAACAAAAATGCTTACAATTACATCCTCGTTCAGTTTCATCAACAATTCTACTCGTATGCACCCGTATTCGTACTCGTACAATACACAGCTTTTAGATGTATGTACTATTGGTATATACACTCCAATGATCAGCTATTAGCAGCCCATGTGAGTCACCTAACACATGTGGGAACCATCATTTGGCAACTAGCATGAAATATCTCATAAAATAACAAAAATATGAGTAATCATTCATGACTTATTTACATGAAAACAAAATTACATATCCTTTATATCTAATCCATACACCAACGACCAAAAACACCTACAAACACTTTCATTCTTCAATTTTCTTCATCTAATTGATCTCTCTCAAGTTCTATCTTCAAGTTCTAAGTGTTCTTCATAAATTCTACAAGTTCTAGTTACATAAAATCAAGAATACTTTCAAGTTTGCTAGCTCACTTCCAATCTTGTAAGGTGATCATCCAACCTCAAGAAATCTTTGTTTCTTATAGTAGGTTATCATTCTAATACAAGGTAATAATCATATTCAAACTTTGGTTCAATTTCTATAACTATAACAATCTTATTTCAAGTGATGATCTTACTTGAACTTGTTTTCGTGTCATGATTCTGCTTCAAGAACTTCGAGCCATCCAAGGATCCGTTGAAGCTAGATCTATTTTTCTCTTTTCCAGTAGGTTTATCCAAGGAACTTAAGGTAGTAATGATGTTCATAACATCATTCGATTCATACATATAAAGCTATCTTATTCGAAGGTTTAAACTTGTAATCACTAGAACATAGTTTAGTTAATTCTAAACTTGTTCGCAAACAAAAGTTAATCCTTCTAACTTGACTTTTAAAATCAACTAAACACATGTTCTATATCTATATGATATGCTAACTTAATGATTTAAAACCTGGAAACACGAAAAACATTGTAAAACCGGATTTACGCCGTCGTAGTAACACCGCGGGCTGTTTTGGGTTAGTTAATTAAAAACTATGATAAACTTTGATTTAAAAGTTGTTGTTCTGAAAAAATGATTTTTATTATGAACATGAAACTATATCCAAAAATTATGGTTAAACTCAAAGCGGAAGTATGTTTTCTAAAATGGTCATCTAGACGTCGTTCTTTCGACTGAAATGACTACCTTTACAAAAACGACTTGTAACTTATTTTTCCGACTATAAACCTATAATTTTTCTGTTTAGATTCATAAAATAGAGTTCAATATGAAACCATAGCAATTTGATTCACTCAAAACGGATTTAAAATGAAGAAGTTATGGGTAAAACAAGATTGGATAATTTTTCTCATTTTAGCTACGTGAAAATTGGTAACAAATCTATTCCAACCATAACTTAATCAACTTGTATTGTATATTATGTAATCTTGAGATACCATAGACACGTACACAATGTTTCGACCTATCATGTCGACACATCTATATATATTTCGGAACATCCATAGACACTCTATATGTGAATGTTGGAGTTAGCTATACAGGGTTGAGGTTGATTCCAAAATATATATAGTTTGAGTTGTGATCAATACTGAGATACGTATACACTGGGTCATGGATTGTTTCAAGATAATATTTATCGATTTATTTCTGTACATCTAACTGTGGACAACTAGTTGTAGGTTACTAACGAGGACAGCTGACTTAATAAACTTAAAACATCAAAATATATTAAAAGTGTTGTAAATATATTTTGAACATACTTTGATATATATGTATATATTGTTATAGGTTTGTGAATCAACCAGTGGCCAAGTCTTACTTCCCGACGAAGTAAAAATCTGTAAAAGTGAGTTATAGTCCCACTTTTAAAATCTAATATTTTTGAGATGAGAATACATACAGGTTTTATAAATGATTTACAAAATAGACACAAGTACGTGAAACTACATTCTATGGTTGAATTATCGAAATCGAATATGCCCTTTTTTATTAAGTCTAGTAATCTAAGAATTAGGGAACAGACACCCTAATTGACGCGAATCCTAAAGATAAATCTATTGGGCCTAACATGTAGTGACCCGAACTTTTCCATGTTTATATATATTAATTGAGATTGATGTTTACATGATTAAATGTTTCCAACATGTTAAGCAATCAAACTTGTTAAGACTTGATTAATTGAAATAGGTTTCATATAGACAATTGACCACCCAAGTTGACCGGTGATTCACGAACGTTAAAACTTGTAAAAAAACTATATGATGACATATATATGGTTATATATATAGTTACCATGATATTATGATAAGTAAACATATCATTAATTATATTAACAATGAACTACATATGTAAAAACAAGACTACTAACTTAATGATTTTGAAACGAGACATATATGTAACGTTTATCGTTGTAACGACATTTAATGTATATATATCATATTAAGAGATATTCGTACATCATAATATCATGATAATATAATAATTTAAAATCTCTTTTGATATTATAAACATTGGGTTAACAACATTTAACAAGATCGTTAACCTAAAGGTTTCAAAACAACACTTACATGTAACGACTAACGATGACTTAACGACTCAGTTAAAATGTATATACATGTAGTGTTTTAATATGTATTTATACACTTTTGAAAGACTTCAATACACTTATCAAAATACTTCTACTTAACAAAAATGCTTACAATTACATTCTCGTTCAGTTTCATCAACAATTCTACTCGTATGCACCCGTATTCGTACTCGTACAATACACAGCTTTTAGATGTATGTACTATTGGTATATACACTCCAATGATCAGCTCTTAGCATCCCATGTGAGTCACCTAACACATGTGGGAACCATCATTTGGCAACTAGCATGAAATATCTCATAAGATTACAAAAATATGAGTAATCATTCATGACTTATTTACATGAAAACAAAATTACATATCCTTTATATCTAATCCATACACCAACGACCAAAAACACCTACAAACACTTTCATTCTTCAATTTTCTTCATCTAATTGAACTCTCTCAAGTTCTATCTTCAAGTTCTAAGTGTTCTTCATAAATTCCAAAAGTTCTAGTTTCATAAAATCAAGAATACTTTCAAGTTTGCTAGCTCACTTCCAATCTTGTAAGGTGATCATCCAACCTCAAGAAATCTTTGTTTCTTACAGCAGGTTATCATTCTAATACAAGGTAATAATCATATTCAAACTTTGGTTCAATTTCTATAACTATAACAATCTTATTTCAAGTGATGATCTTACTTGAACTTGTTTTCGTGTCATGATTTTGCTTCAAGAACTTTGAGCCATCCAAGGATCCATTGAAGCTAGATCCATTTTTCTCTTTTCCAGTAGGTTCATCCAAGGAACTTAAGGTAGTAATGATGTTCATAACATCATTCGATTCATACATATAAAGCTATCTTATTCGAAGGTTTAAACTTGTAATCACTAGAACATAGTTTAGTTAATTCTAAACTTGTTCACAAACAAAAGTTAATCCTTCTAACTTGACTTTTAAAATCAACTAAACACATGTTCTATATCTATATGATATGCTAACTTAATGATTTAAAACCTGGAAACACGAAAAACACCGTAAAACCGGATTTACGCCGTCGTAGTAACACCGCGGGCTGTTTTGGGTTAGTTAATTAAAAACTATGATAAACTTTGATTTAAAAGTTGTTATTCTGAGAAAATGATTTTTATTATGAACATGAAACTATATCCAAAAATTATGGTTAAACTCAAAGTGGAAGTATGTTTTCTAAAATGGTCATCTAGACGTCGTTCTTTCGACTGAAATGACTACCTTTACAAAAACGACTTGTAACTTATTTTTCCGACTAGAAACCTATACTTTTTTTGTTTAGATTCATAAAATAGAGTTCAATATGAAACCATAGCAATTTGATTCACTCAAAACGGATTTAAAATGAAGAAGTTATGGGTAAAACAAGATTGGATAATTTTTCTCATTTTAGCTACGTGAAAATTGGTAACAAATTTATTCCAACCATAACTTAATCAACTTGCATTATATATTATGTAATCTTGAGATACCATAGACACGTATACAATGTTTCGACCTATCATGTCGACACATCTATATATATTTCGGAACAACCATAGACACTCTATATGTGAATGTTGGAGTTAGCTATACAGGGTTGAGGTTGATTCCAAAATATATATAGTTTGAGTTGTGATCAATACTGAGATACGTATACACTGGGTCGTGGATTGATTCAAGATAATATTTATCGATTTATTTCTGTACATCTAACTGTGGACAACTAGTTGTAGGTTACTAACGAGGACAGCTGACTTAATAAACTTAAAACATCAAAATATATTAAAAGTGTTGTAAATATATTTTGAACATACTTTGATATATATGTATATATTGTTATAGGTTCGTGAATCAACCAGTGGCCAAGTCTTACTTCCCGACGAAGTAAAAATCTGTGAAAGTGAGTTATAGTCCCACTTTTAAAATCTAATATTTTTGGGATGAGAATACATGCAGGTTTTATAAATGATTTACAAAATAGACACAAGTACGTGAAACTACATTCTATGGTTGAATTATCGAAATCGAATATGCCCCTTTTTATTAAGTCTGGTAATCTAAGAATTAGGGAACAGACACCCTAATTGACGCGAATCCTAAAGATAGATCTATTGGGCCTAACAAACCCCATCCAAAGTACCGGATGCTTTAGTACTTCGAAATTTATATCATATCCGAAGGGTGTCCCGGAATGATGGGGATATTCTTATATATGCATCTTGTTATTGTCGGTTACCAGGTGTTCACCATATGAATGATTTTTATCTCTATGTATGGGATGTGTATTGAAATATGAAATCTTGTGGTCTATTGTTACGATTTGATATATATAGGTTAAACCTATAACTCACCAACATTTTTGTTGACGTTTTAAGCATGTTTATTCTCAGGTGATTATTAAGAGCTTCCGCTGTCGCATACTTAAATAAGGACAAGATTTGGAGTCCATGCTTGTATGATATTGTGTAAAAACTGCATTCAAGAAACTTATTTTGTTGTAACATATTTGTATTGTAAACCATTATGTAATGGTCGTGTGTAAACAGGATATTTTAGATTATCATTATTTGATAATCTACGTAAAGCTTTTTAAACCTTTATTGATGAAATAAAGGTTATGGTTTGTTTAAAAATGAATGCAGTCTTTGAAAAACGTCTCATATAGAGGTCAAAACCTCGCAACGAAATCAATTAATATGGAACGTTTTTAATCAATAAGAACGGGACATTTCAGTTGGTATCCGAGCGTTGGTCTTAGAGAACCAGAAAATTTGCATTAGTGTGTCTTATCGAGTTTGTTAGGATGCATTAGTGAGTCTGGACTTCGACCGTGTTTTCTTTAAAAATGATTGCTTAACATTTTTGTTGGAAACTATATATTTTTAACATATGAATATTATGTGATATATTAATCTCTTAACGTGTTTGATATTATGTGATAGATGTCTACCTCTAGAACAAGTCCCATTGACTCACCTAATAATAATGAAGAGTCAAATGTAAATTGGAATGATTTGTGGACTGATTCACAAGTTCCCGAAGAGGAACCGGAAGAAGAGTCGGAACCGGAAGAAGAATCGGAACCGGAAGAAGAATCGGAACCGGATGAAGAAATAGAACCGGTGGGGGAAATAATAAAACGGTTAAGTAAAAGAAAATCCTCAACCAACCGACCAAAGTTAATTATGGTCAATGGTGTTTCCGCCAAGGAAGCAAAATATTGGGAGGATTACCAATTCTCCGATGAATCGGATTCCGACGAGAATTCCGATGATGTTATAGAAATTACCCCAACTGAATTTAAAAAGGCAAAAGAAAATAATAAGGGAAAGGGCATAAAAATAGAGAAATCTAATTCCAACCCCGATGAACTTTATATGTATCGTCAACCTCCGAAGTCCTTAAGTTGTAACAATGACCCGGGAACCTCTAAACCACCAGGTTTTTCTAAACCAATGTGGACAACGACGGCTCGTATTAGGGGAACATCATATATCCCTAGAAACTTGGCAAAACGAACCAAAACCGAAGAAGAAGAAACGAGCGAGTCGGAATAAGATAGTTGTATTCGTGTGGTGTAATATATGTAATATAGTGTTCTTATGCTTTATGATATATGTAAAAATTGCTTGTATTAATAAGTATTTTTTTTATGAATCTAACTCTTGTCTATTTTACAGTTTAAAAACACAAAATGGATAGACGACCCAATATTTTAAGAGACCTACCCGGAGACATGATTGATGAAATCTTGTCTAGAGTCGGCCAGAATTCTTCGGCACAACTATTTAAGGCGAGATCAGTTTGTAAGACATTCGAAGAACGTTCCAAGAATGTCTTGGTTTATAAGAGACTTTCGTTTGAAAGATGGGGGATATCACATTGGGAAACCCATAAGTTACGATGTGTTTACTTTGACGCATATATTGCGGGGAACCCAAATGCTATTTTACGCAACGGGTTAAGAAATTATTTTGACTCAATATATCCGAATATTGGACTTCGTGATTTAGAAAAAAGCGGCTAACATGCAACATAAAGAAGCATGTTATGCTTACGGATTAGTAATGTTCGCTTCTCACCAAAGTGAGAACAAGAACATCGGGCTACAACTATTAAACAAAACGTTTCCACAAGTGACGGAGTCGGTAATTGGGGTAAGAAATGAGGTTTTTAGATTATTACGGGACTGTTGGACATTACGTAACCCTCGTCCCTTTGATGACGTTACAACACGCTGTCTTATCAACGGCCATAACGGTTATGTTGCACAAGACCAAGGATGGGAAGTAGTCCTAGTAAAACCAGAATGCATGACTTGTTTCTGGACGTATGAATTACGTGTCTTTATTGCCTTTGCTGAACGACTTGTGTACTAGCTAGAATTGTCTTCACAACTATCTTGTATCAAAGTTATTGTGTGCTATATTTCATGCTTTATGTAAAATAAGCGGTATTGTAAGTTTGTAAAATATTGTATAAAAGTTTGAACGCGAAATATTATTATAATCAGTTTTTCATATAGAATTGTAGTAATTGAATTGTATATTAGCTACTAAGTATGAACTTAACGGGTAGGTACTACCCGAATTTAAACTTATAAAACGCTAATATGAAGAAAAAGCTTTTATAAATGAGTTCATATTATGCTACGAAATACTATTAACTACTCTTAATATTCTGTATGATTAACTTGTTCCATTTAACTATTTTGAAGGAAATGGCACCGACTACTCGACACACCGTGAATATGAATGAAGAGGAATTCCGTACTTTTCTAGCTTCAAACATAGCCGCAGTACAGGCTGCGCTACATACCAACAATAACCTTGGATCTAGCAGTACAGGAAATCGTGTAGGATGCACCTACAAAGAATTCACTGCCTGCAAACCTTTGGAATTTGATGGAACCGAAGGACCGATCGGATTGAAACGGTGGACCGAGAAGGTTGAATCGGTGTTTGCCATAAGTAAGTGTACTGAAGAGGACAAAGTGAAGTACGCTACGCATACCTTCACAGGTTCTGCGTTAACATGGTGGAATACCTATCTAGAGCAAGTGGGACAAGATGATGCGTACGCACTACCGTGGTCAGCATTCAAGCACTTGATGAACGAGAAGTACCGTCCCAGAACCGAGGTCAATAAGCTCAAGACAGAACTTAGAGGGTTACGAACCCAAGGATTTGATATTACCACGTACGAAAGACGATTCACAGAATTGTGCCTATTGTGTCCGGGAGCATTCGAAGATGAGGAAGAGAAGATCGACGCGTTTGTGAAAGGATTACCGGAAAGAATCCAAGAAGATATAAGTTCACACGAGCCCGCCTCCATACAACAGGCATGTAGAATGGCTCACAAACTAGTGAACCAGATTGAAGAAAGAATTAAAGAACAGACTGCTGAAGAGGCCAATGTGAAGCAAGTCAAAAGAAAGTGGGAGGAAAACGGTGATAAGAATCACCAATACAACAACAACAGCAATTACAACAATAATCGCAACAATTATCCCAACAATCGCAACATCAATCGCAACTACAACAAACGGCCCAACAACAACAACAACAACAGCAACTACAACAATCATCCCAACAACAACAATAACCGCAACAACAACAACAATCAGAAGCAACTATGCCAAAGGTGTGAAAAGAATCACTCGGGGTTCTGCACCAAATTTTGCAACAAATGTAAAAGAAATGGTCATAGCGCGGCGAAGTGTGAGGTCTACGGACCAGGGGTTAATAGAATGAAAGGAACAAATGGTGTCGGAACGAGTAATGGTGGAGCAAGTAGTGTCGGAGCAAGTTATGCCAATGTAGTTTGTTATAAATGTGGAAAACCAGGCCACATTATTAGAAATTGCCCGAACCAGGAGAACACGAATGGACAAGGCCGTGGAAGAGTTTTCAATATTAATGCGGTAGAGGCACAGGAAGACCCGGAGCTTGTTACGGGTACGTTTCTTATTGACAATAAATCTGCTTACGTTTTATTTGATTCGGGTGCGGATAGAAGCTATATGAGTAGAGATTTTTGTGCTAAATTAAGTTGTCCATTGACGCCTTTGGATAGTAAATTTTTACTCGAATTAGCAAATGGTAAATTAATTTCAGCAGATAATATATGTCGGAATCGAGAAATTAAACTGGTTAGCGAAACATTTAAGATTGATTTGATACCAGTAGAGTTAGGGAGTTTTGATGTGATAATCGGTATGGACTGGTTGAAAGAAGTGAAAGCGGAGATCGTTTGTTACAAAAATGCAATTCGCATTATACGAGAAAAAGGAAAACCCTTAATGGTGTACGGAGAAAAGGGCAACACGAAGCTACATCTTATTAGTAATTTGAAGGCACAAAAACTAATAAGAAAAGGTTGCTATGCTGTTCTAGCACACGTCGAGAAAGTACAAACTGAAGAAAAGAGCATCAATGATGTTCCCATTGCAAAAGAATTTCTCGATGTATTTCCGAAAGAATTACCGGGATTACCCCCACATCGATCCGTTGAATTTCAAATAGATCTTGTACCAGGAGCTGCACCAATAGCTCGTGCTCCTTACAGACTCGCACCCAGCGAGATGAAAGAACTGCAAAGCCAATTACAAGAACTTTTAGAGCGTGGTTTCATTCGACCAAGCACATCACCGTGGGGAGCTCCTGTTTTGTTTGTCAAGAAGAAAGATGGTACATTCAGGTTGTGTATCGACTACCGAGAGTTGAACAAACTTACCATCAAGAACCGCTACCCACTACCGAGAATCGACGACTTATTTGATCAACTACAAGGCTCGTCTGTTTATTCAAAGATTGACTTACGTTCCGGGTATCATCAAATGCGGGTGAAAGAAGATGATATTCCAAAGACTGCTTTCAGAACACGTTACGGTCATTACGAGTTTATGGTCATGCCGTTTGGTTTAACTAATGCACCAGCTGTGTTCATGGACCTTATGAACCGAGTGTGTGGACCATACCTTGACAAGTTTGTCATTGTTTTCATTGATGACATACTTATTTACTCAAAGAATGACCAAGAACACGGTGAACATTTGAGAAAGGTGTTAGAAGTATTGAGGAAGGAAGAATTGTACGCTAAGTTTTCAAAGTGTGCATTTTGGTTGGAAGAAGTTCAATTCCTCGGTCACATAGTGAACAAAGAAGGTATTAAGGTGGATCCGGCAAAGATAGAAACTGTTGAAAAGTGGGAAACCCCGAAAACTCTGAAACACATACGCCAGTTTTTAGGACTAGCTGGTTACTACAGAAGGTTCATCCAAGACTTTTCCAGAATAGCAAAACCCTTGACTGCATTAACGCATAAAGGGAAGAAATTTGAATGGAATGATGAACAAGAGAAAGCGTTTCAGTTATTGAAGAAAAAGCTAACTACGGCACCTATATTGTCATTGCCTGAAGGGAATGATGATTTTGTGATTTATTGTGACGCATCAAAGCAAGGTCTCGGTTGTGTATTAATGCAACGAACGAAGGTGATTGCTTATGCGTCTAGACAATTGAAGATTCACGAACAAAATTATACGACGCATGATTTGGAATTAGGCGCGGTTGTTTTTGCATTAAAGACTTGGAGGCACTACTTATATGGGGTCAAAAGTATTATATATACCGACCACAAAAGTCTTCAACACATATTTAATCAGAAACAACTGAATATGAGGCAGCGTAGGTGGATTGAATTATTGAATGATTACGATTTTGAGATTCGTTACCACCCGGGGAAGGCAAATGTGGTAGCCGATGCCTTGAGCAGGAAGGACAGAGAACCTATTCGAGTAAAATCTATGAATATAATGATTCATAATAACATTACTACTCAAATAAAGGAGGCGCAACAAGGAGTTTTAAAAGAGGGAAATTTAAAGGATGAAATACCCAAAGGATCGGAGAAGCATCTTAATATTCGGGAAGACGGAACCCGATATAGGGCTGAAAGGATTTGGGTACCAAAATTTGGAGATATGAGAGAAATGGTACTTAGAGAAGCTCATAAAACCAGATACTCAATACATCCTGGAACGGGGAAGATGTACAAGGATCTCAAGAAACATTTTTGGTGGCCGGGTATGAAAGCCGATGTTGCTAAATACGTAGGAGAATGTTTGACGTGTTCTAAGGTTAAAGCTGAGCATCAGAAACCATCAGGTCTACTTCAACAACCCGAAATCCCGGAATGGAAATGGGAAAACATTACCATGGATTTCATCACTAAATTGCCAAGGACTGCAAGTGGTTTTGATACTATTTGGGTAATAGTTGATCGTCTCACCAAATCAGCACACTTCCTACCAATAAGAGAAGATGACAAGATGGAGAAGTTAGCACGACTGTATTTGAAGGAAGTCGTCTCCAGACATGGAATACCAATCTCTATTATCTCTGATAGGGATGGCAGATTTATTTCAAGATTCTGGCAGACATTACAGCAAGCATTAGGAACTCGTCTAGACATGAGTACTGCCTATCATCCACAAACTGATGGGCAGAGCGAAAGGACGATACAAACGCTTGAAGACATGCTACGAGCATGTGTTATTGATTTCGGAAACAGTTGGGATCGACATCTACCGTTAGCAGAATTTTCCTACAACAACAGCCACCATTCAAGCATTGAGATGGCGCCGTTTGAAGCACTTTATGGTAGAAAGTGCAGGTCTCCGATTTGTTGGAGTGAAGTGGGGGATAGACAGATTACGGGTCCGGAGATTATACAAGAAACTACCGAGAAGATCATCCAAATTCAACAACGGTTGAAAACCGCCCAAAGTCGACAAAAGAGCTACGCTGACATTAAAAGAAAAGATATAAAATTTGAAATTGGAGAGATGGTCATGCTTAAAGTTGCACCTTGGAAAGGCGTTGTTCGATTTGGTAAACGAGGGAAATTAAATCCAAGGTATATTGGACCATTCAAGATTATTGATCGTGTCGGACCAGTAGCTTACCGACTTGAGTTACCTCAACAACTCGCGGCTGTACATAACACTTTCCACGTCTCGAATTTGAAGAAATGTTTTGCTAAAGAAGATCTCACTATTCCGTTAGATGAAATCCAAATCAACGAAAAACTCCAATTCATCGAAGAACCCGTCGAAATAATGGATCGTGAGGTTAAAAGACTTAAGCAAAACAAGATACCAATTGTTAAGGTTCGATGGAATGCTCGTAGAGGACCCGAGTTCACCTGGGAGCGTGAAGATCAGATGAAGAAGAAATACCCGCATCTATTTCCAGAAGATTCGTCAACACCTTCAACAGCTTAAAATTTCGGGACGAAATTTATTTAACGGGTAGGTACTGTAGTGACCCGAACTTTTCCATGTTTATATATATTAATTGAGATTGATGTTTACATGATTAAATGTTTCCAACATGTTAAGCAATCAAACTTGTTAAGACTTGATTAATTGAAATAGGTTTCATATAGACAATTGACCACCCAAGTTGACCGGTGATTCACGAACGTTAAAACTTGTAAAAAAACTATATGATGACATATATATGGTTATATATATAGTTAACATGATATTATGATAAGTAAACATATCATTAATTATATTAACAATGAACTACATATGTAAAAACAAGACTACTAACTTAATGATTTTGAAACGAGACATATATGTAACGTTTATCGTTGTAACGACATTTAATGTATATATATCATATTAAGAGATATTCGTACATCATAATATCATGATAATATAATAATTTAAAATCTCTTTTGATATTATAAACATTGGGTTAACAACATTTAACAAGATCGTTAACCTAAAGGTTTCAAAACAACACTTACATGTAACGACTAACGATGACTTAACGACTCAGTTAAAATGTATATACATGTAGTGTTTTAATATGTATTTATACACTTTTGAAAGACTTCAATACACTTATCAAAATACTTCTACTTAACAAAAATGCTTACAATTACATTCTCGTTCAGTTTCATCAACAATTCTACTCGTATGCACCCGTATTCGTACTCGTACAATACACAGCTTTTAGATGTATGTACTATTGGTATATACACTCCAATGATCAGCTCTTAGCAGCCCATGTGAGTCACCTAACACATGTGGGAACCATCATTTGGCAACTAGCATGAAATATCTCATAAGATTACAAAAATATGAGTAATCATTCATGACTTATTTACATGAAAACAAAATTACATATCCTTTATATCTAATCCATACACCAACGACCAAAAACACCTACAAACACTTTCATTCTTCAATTTTATTCATCTAATTGAACTCTCTCAAGTTCTATCTTCAAGTTCTAAGTGTTCTTCATAAATTCCAAAAGTTCTAGTTTCATAAAATCAAGAATACTTTCAAGTTTGCTAGCTCACTTCCAATCTTGTAAGGTGATCATCCAACCTCAAGAAATCTTTGTTTCTTACAGTAGGTTATCATTCTAATACAAGGTAATAATCATATTCAAACTTTGGTTCAATTTCTATAACTATAACAATCTTATTTCAAGTGATGATCTTACTTGAACTTGTTTTCGTGTCATGATTTTGCTTCAAGAACTTTGAGCCATCCAAGGATCCATTGAAGCTAGATCCATTTTTCTCTTTTCCAGTAGGTTCATCCAAGGAACTTAAGGTAGTAATGATGTTCATAACATCATTCGATTCATACATATAAAGCTATCTTATTCGAAGGTTTAAACTTGTAATCACTAGAACATAGTTTAGTTAATTCTAAACTTGTTCACAAACAAAAGTTAATCCTTCTAACTTGACTTTTAAAATCAACTAAACACATGTTCTATATCTATATGATATGCTAACTTAATGATTTAAAACCTGGAAACACGAAAAACACCGTAAAACCGGATTTACGCCGTCGTAGTAACACCGCGGGCTGTTTTGGGTTAGTTAATTAAAAACTATGATAAACTTTGATTTAAAAGTTGTTATTCTGAGAAAATGATTTTTATTATGAACATGAAACTATATCCAAAAATTATGGTTAAACTCAAAGTGGAAGTATGTTTTCTAAAATGGTCATCTAGACGTCGTTCTTTCGACTGAAATGACTACCTTTACAAAAACGACTTGTAACTTATTTTTCCGACTAGAAACCTATACTTTTTTTGTTTAGATTCATAAAATAGAGTTCAATATGAAACCATAGCAATTTGATTCACTCAAAACGGATTTAAAATGAAGAAGTTATGGGTAAAACAAGATTGGATAATTTTTCTCATTTTAGCTACGTGAAAATTGGTAACAAATTTATTCCAACCATAACTTAATCAACTTGTATTATATATTATGTAATCTTGAGATACCATAGACACGTATACAATGTTTCGACCTATCATGTCGACACAACTATATATATTTCGGAACAACCATAGACACTCTATATGTGAATGTTGGAGTTAGCTATACAGGGTTGAGGTTGATTCCAAAATATATATAGTTTGAGTTGTGATCAATACTGAGATACGTATACACTGGGTCGTGGATTGATTCAAGATAATATTTATCGATTTATTTCTGTACATCTAACTGTGGACAACTAGTTGTAGGTTACTAACGAGGACAGCTGACTTAATAAACTTAAAACATCAAAATATATTAAAAGTGTTGTAAATATATTTTGAACATACTTTGATATATATGTATATATTGTTATAGGTTCGTGAATCAACCAGTGGCCAAGTCTTACTTCCCGACGAAGTAAAAATCTGTGAAAGTGAGTTATAGTCCCACTTTTAAAATCTAATATTTTTGGGATGAGAATACATGCAGGTTTTATAAATGATTTACAAAATAGACACAAGTACGTGAAACTACATTCTATGGTTGAATTATCAAAATCGAATATGCCCCTTTTTATTAAGTCTGGTAATCTAAGAATTAGGGAACAGACACCCTAATTGACGCGAATCCTAAAGATAGATCTATTGGGCCTAACAAACCCCATCCAAAGTACCGGATGCTTTAGTACTTCGAAATTTATATCATATCCGAAGGGTGTCCCGGAATGATGGGGATATTCTTATATATGCATCTTGTTATTGTCGGTTACCAGGTGTTCACCATATGAATGATTTTTATCTCTATGTATGGGATGTGTATTGAAATATGAAATCTTGTGGTCTATTGTTACGATTTGATATATATAGGTTAAACCTATAACTCACCAACATTTTTGTTGACGTTTTAAGCATGTTTATTCTCAGGTGATTATTAAGAGCTTCCGCTGTCGCATACTTAAATAAGGACAAGATTTGGAGTCCATGCTTGTATGATATTGTGTAAAAACTGCATTCAAGAAACTTATTTTGTTGTAACATATTTGTATTGTAAACCATTATGTAATGGTCGTGTGTAAACAGGATATTTTAGATTATCATTATTTGATAATCTACGTAAAGCTTTTTAAACCTTTATTGATGAAATAAAGGTTATGGTTTGTTTAAAAATGAATGCAGTCTTTGAAAAACGTCTCATATAGAGGTCAAAACCTCGCAACGAAATCAATTAATATGGAACGTTTTTAATCAATAAGAACGGGACATTTCATAACAAACCCCATCCAAAGTACCGGATGCTTTAGTACTTCGAAATTTATATCATATCCGAAGGGTGTCCCGGAATGATGGGGATATTCTTATATATGCATCTTGTTAATGTCGGTTACCAGGTGTTCACCATATGAATGATTTTTATCTCTATGTATGGGATGTGTATTGAAATATGAAATCTTGTGGTCTATTATTATGATTTGATATATATAGGTTAAACCTATAACTCACCAACATTTTTGTTGACGTTTTAAGCATGTTTATTCTCAGGTGATTATTAAGAGCTTCCGCTGTCGCATACTTAAATAAAGACGAGATTTGGAGACCATGCTTGTATGATATTGTGTAAAAACTGCATTCAAGAAACTTATTTTGTTGTAACATATTTGTATTGTAAACCATTATGTAATAGTCGTGTGTAAACAGGATATTTTAGATTATCATTATTTGATAATCTACGTAAAGCTTTTTTTAAAATCTTTATCTATGAAATAAAGGTTATGGTTTGTTTTAAAAATGAATGCAGCCTTTGAAAAACGTCTCATATAGAGGTCAAAACCTCGCAACGAAATCAATTAATATGGAACGTTTTTAATCAATAAGAACGGGACATTTCAGTTGGTATCCGAGCGTTGGTCTTAGAGAACCAGAATTTTGCATTAGTGTGTCTTATCGAGTTTGTTAGAATTCATTAGTGAGTCTGGACTTCGACCGTGTTTACTTGAAAAATGATTGCTTAACAAATTTTGTTGGAAACTATATATTTTTAATATGTGAATATTATGTGATATATTAATCTCTTAACGCGTTTGATATTATGTGATAGATGTCTACCTCTAGAACAAGTCCCATTGACTCACCTAATAATAATGAAGAGTCAAATGTAAATTGGAATGATTCGTGGACTGATTCACAAGTTCCCGAAGAGGAACCGGAAGAAGAGTCGGAACCGGAAGAAGAATCGGAACCGGAAGAAGAATCGGAACCGGATGAAGAAGTGGAACCGGTGGGGGAAATAATAAAACGGTTAAGTAAAAGAAAATCCTCAACCAACCGACCAAGGTTAATTATGGTCAATGGTGTTTCCGCCAAGGAAGCAAAATATTGGGAGGATTACCAATTCTCCGATGAATCGGATTCCGACGAGAATTCCGATGATGTTATAGAAATTACCCCAACTGAATTTAAAAATGCAAAAGAAAATAATAAGGGAAAGGGCATAAAAATAGAGAAATCTAATTCCAACCCCGATGAACTTTATATGTATCGTCAACCCCCGAAGTCCTTAAGTTGTAACAATGACCCGGGAACCTCTAAACCACCAGGTTTTTCTAAACCAATGTGGAAAATGACGGCTCGTATTAGGGGAACATCATATATCCCTAGAAACTTGGCAAAACGAACCAAAACCGAAGAAGAAGAAACAAGCGAGTCGGAATAAGATAGTTGTATTCGTGTGGTGTAATATATGTAATATAGTGTGCTTATGCTTTATGATATATGTAAAAATTGCTTGTATTAATAAGTATTTTTTTTATGAATCTAACTCTTGTCTATTTTACAGTATAAATACACAAAATGGATAGACAACCCAATATTTTAAGAGACCTACCCGGAGACATGAGTGATGAAATCTTGTCTAGAGTCGGTCAGAATTCTTCGGCACAACTATTTAAGGCGAGATCAGTTTGTAAGACATTCGAAGAACGTTCCAAGAATGCCTTGGTTTATAAAAGGCTTTCATTCGAAAGATGGGGGATATCACATTGGGAAATCCATAAGTTACGATGTGTTTACTTTGACGCATATATTGCGGGGAACCCAAATACTATTTTACGCAATGGGTTAAGAAATTATTTTGACTCAATATATCCGAATATTGGACTTCGTGATTTAGAAAAAGCAGCTAACATGCAACATAAAGAAGCATGTTATGCTTACGGATTAGTAATGTTCGCTTCTCACCAAAGTGAGAATAAGAACATCGGGCTACAACTATTAAACAAAACGTTTCCACAAGTGACGGAGTCGGTAATTGGGGTAAGAAATGAGGTTTTTAGATTGTTACGGGACTGTTGGACATTACGTAACCCTCGTCCCTTTGACGACGTTACAACACGCTGTCTTATCAACGGTCATAACGGTTATGTTCCACAAGACCAACGATGGGAAGTAATCCTAGTAAAACCAGAATGCATGACTTGTTTCTGGACGTATGAATTACGTGTCTTTATTGCCTTTGCTGAACGACTTGTGTACTAGCTAGAATTATCTTCACAACCATCTTGTATCAAATTTATTGTGTGCTATATTTCATGCTATATGTAAAATAAGCGGTATTGTAAGTTTGTAAAATATTGTGTAAAAGTTTAAACGCGAAATATTACTATAATCAGTTTTTCATATAGAATTGTAGTAGTTGAATTGTATATTAGCTACTAAGTATGAACTTAATGGGTAGGTACTACCCGAATTTAAACTTATAAAACGCTAATATGAATAAAAAGCTTTTATAAATGAGTTCATATTATGCTACGAAATACTATTAACTACTCTTAATATTCTGTATGATTAACTTGTTCCATTTGACTATTTTAAAGAAAATGGCACCGACTACTCGACACACCGTGAATATGAATGAAGAGGAATTCCGTACTTTTCTAGCTTCAAACATAGCCGCAGTACAGGCTGTGCTACATACCAACAATAACCTTGGATCTAGCAGTACAGGAAATCGTGTAGGATGCACCTACAAAGAATTCACTGCCTGCAAACCTTTGGAATTTGATGGAACCGAAGGACCGATTGGATTGAAACGGTGGACCGAGAAGGTCGAATCGGTGTTTGCCATAAGTAAGTGTACTGAAGAGGACAAAGTGAAGTACGCTACGCATACCTTCACAGGTTCTGCGTTAACATGGTGGAATACCTATCTAGAGCAAGTGGGACAAGATGATGCGTACGCACTACCGTGGTCAGCATTCAAGCACTTGATGAACGAGAAGTACCATCCCAGAACCGAGGTCAATAAGCTCAAGACAGAACTTAGAGGGTTACGAACCCACGGATTTGATATTACCACGTACGAAAGACGATTCACAGAATTGTGCCTATTGTGTCCGGGAGCATTCGAAGATGAGGAAGAGAAGATCGACGCGTTTGTGAAAGGATTACCGGAAAGGATCCAAGAAGATATAAGTTCACACAAGCCCGCCTCCATACAACAGGCATGTAGAATGGCTCACAAACTAGTGAACCAGATTGAAGAAAGAATTAAAGAACAGACTGCTGAAGAGGCCAATGTGAAGCAAGTCAAAAGAAAGTGGGAGGAAAACGGTGATAAGAATCACCAATACAACAACAACAGCAATTACAACAATAATCGCAACAATTATCCCAACAATCGCAACATCAATCGCAACTACAACAAATGGCCCAACAACAATAACAACAACAACAACAACAACAACAACAACAACAACTACAACAATCATCCCAACAACAATAATAACCGCAACAACAACAACAATCAGAAGCAGCTATGCCAAAGGTGTGAAAAGTATCACTCGGGGTTCTGCACCAAATTTTGCAACAAGTGTAAAAGAAATGGTCATAGCGCGGTGAAGTGTGAGGTCTACGGACCAGGGGTTAATAGAACGAAAGGAACAAATGGTGTCGGAACGAGTAATGGCGGAGCAAGTAGTGTCGGAGCAAGTTATGCCAATGTAGTTTGTTATAAATGTGGAAAACCGGGCCACATTATTAGAAATTGCCCGAACCAGGAGAACACGAATGGACAAGGCTGCGGAAGAGTTTTCAATATTAATGCGGCAGAGGCACAGGAAGACCCGGAGCTTGTTACGGGTACGTTTCTTATTGACAATAAATCTGCTTACGTTTTATTTGATTCGGGTGCGGATAGAAGCTATATGAGTAGAGATTTTTGTGCTAAATTAAGTTGTCCATTGATGCCTTTGGATAGTAAATTTTTACTCGAATTAGCAAATGGTAAATTAATTTCAGCAGATAATATATGTCGGAATCGAGAAATTAAACTGGTTAGCGAAACATTTAAGATTGATTTGATACCAGTAGAGTTAGGGAGTTTTGATATGATAATCGGTATGGACTGGTTGAAAGAAGTGAAAGCAGAGATCGTTTGTTACAAAAATGCAATTCGCATTATACGAGAAAAAGGAAAACCCTTAATGGTGTACGGAGAAAAGGGCAACACGAAGCTACATCTTATTAGTAATTTGAAGGCACAAAAACTAATAAGAAAAGGTTGCTATGCTGTTCTAGCACACGTCGAGAAAGTACAAACTGAAGAAAAGAGCATCAATGATGTTCCCATTGCAAAAGAATTTCCCGATGTATTTCCGAAAGAATTACCGGGATTACCCCCACATCGATCCGTTGAATTTCAAATAGATCTTGTACCAGGAGCTGCACCAATAGCTCGTGCTCCTTACAGACTCGCACCCAGCAAGATGAAAGAACTGCAAAGCCAATTACAAGAACTTTTAGAGCGTGGTTTCATTCGACCAAGCACATCACCGTGGGGAGCTCCTGTTTTGTTTGTCAAGAAGAAAGATGGTACATTCAGGTTGTGTATCGACTACCAAGAGTTGAACAAACTTACCATCAAGAACCGCTACCCACTACCGAGAATCGACGACTTATTTGATCAACTACAAGGCTCGTCTGTTTATTCAAAGATCGACTTACGTTCCGGGTATCATCAAATGCGGGTGAAAGAAGATGATATTCCAAAGACTGCTTTCAGAACACGTTACGGTCATTACGAGTTTATGGTCATGCCGTTTGGTTTAACTAATGCACCAGCTGTGTTCATAGACCTTATGAACCGAGTGTGTGGACCATACCTTGACAAGTTTGTCATTGTTTTCATTGATGACATATTTATTTACTCAAAGAATGACCAAGAACACGGTGAACATTTGAGAAAGGTGTTAGAAGTATTGAGGAAGGAAGAATTGTACGCTAAGTTTTCAAAGTGTGCATTTTGGTTGGAAGAACTTCAATTCCTCGGTCACATAGTGAACAAAGAAGGTATTAAGGTGGATCCGGCAAAGATAGAAACTGTTGAAAAGTGGGAAACCCCGAAAACTCCGAAACACATACGCCAGTTTTTAGGACTAGCTGGTTACTACAGAAGGTTCATCCAAGACTTTTCCAGAATAGCAAAACCCTTGACTGCATTAACACATAAAGGGAAGAAATTTGAATGGAATGATGAACAAGAGAAAGCGTTTCAGTTATTGAAGAAAAAGCTAACTACGGCACCTATATTGTCATTGCCTGAAGGGAATGATGATTTTGTGATTTATTGTGATGCATCAAAGCAAGGTCTCGGTTGTGTATTAATGCAACGAACGAAGTTGATTGCTTATGCATCTAGACAATTGAAGATTCACGAACAAAATTATACGACGCATGATTTGGAATTAGGTGCGGCTGTTTTTGCATTAAAGACTTGGAGGCACTACTTATATGGGGTCAAAAGTATTATATATACCGACCACAAAAGTCTTCAACACATATTTAATCAGAAACAACTGAATATGAGGCAGCGTAGGTGGATTGAATTATTGAATGATTACGACTTTGAGATTCGTTACCACCCGGGGAAGGCAAATGTGGTAGCCGATGCCTTGAGCATGAAGGACAGAGAACCCATTCGAGTAAAATCTATGATTATAATGATTCATAATAACCTTACTACTCAAATAAAGGAGGCACAACAAGGAGTTTTAAAAGAGGGAAATTTAAAGGATGAAATACCCAAAGAATCGGAGAAGCATCTTAATATTCGGGAAGACGGAACCCGGTATAGGGCTGAAAGGATTTGGGTACCAAAATTTGGAGATATGAGAGAAATGGTACTTAGAGAAGCTCATAAAACCAGATACTCAATACATCCTGGAACGGGGAAGATGTACAAGGATCTCAAGAAACATTTTTGGTGACTGGGTATGAAATCCGATGTTGCTAAATACGTAGGAGAATGTTTAACGTGTTCTAAGGTCAAAGCTGAGCATCAGAAACCATCAGGTCTACTTCAACAACCCGAAATCCCGGAATGGAAATGGGAAAACATTACCATGGATTTCATCACTAAATTGCCAAGGACTGCAAGTGGTTTTGATACTCTTTGGGTAATAGTTGATCGTCTCACCAAATCAGCACATTCCTGCCAATAAGAGAAGATGACAAGATGGAGAAGTTAGCACGACTGTATTTGAAGGAAGTCGTCCCCAGACATGGAATACCAATCTCTATTATCTCTGATAGGGATGGCAGATTTATTTCAAGATTCTGGCAGACATTACAGCAAGCATTAGGAACTCGTCTAGACATGAGTACTGCCTATCATCCACAAACTGATGGGCAGAGCAAAAGGACGATACAAACGCTTGAAGACATGCTACGAGCATGTGTTATTGATTTCGGAAACAGTTGGGATCGACATCTACCGTTAGCAGAATTTTCCTACAACAACAGCTACCATTCAAGCATTGAGATGGCGCCGTTTGAAGCACTTTATGGTAGAAAGTGCAGGTCTCCGATTTGTTGGAGTGAAGTGGGGGATAGACAGATTACGGGTCCGAAGATTATACAAGAAACTACCGAGAAGATCATCCAAATTCAACAACGGTTGAAAACCGCCCAAAGTCGACCAAAGAGCTACGCTGACATTAAAAGAAAAGATATAGAATTTGAAATTGGAGAGATGGTCATGCTTAAAGTTGCACCTTGGAAAGGCGTTGTTCGATTTGGTAAACGAGGGAAATTAAATCCAAGGTATATTGGACCATTCAAGATTATTGATCGTGTCGGACCAGTAGCTTACCGACTTGAGTTACCTCAACAACTCGCGGCTGTGCATAACACTTTCCACATCTCGAATTTGAAGAAATGTTTTGCTAAAGAAGATCTCACTATTCCGTTAGATGAAATCCAAATCAACGAAAAACTTCAATTCATCGAAGAACCCGTCGAAATAATGGATCGTGAGGTTAAAAGACTTAAGCAAAACAAGATACCAATTGTTAAGGTTTGATGGAATGCTCGTAGAGGACCCGAGTTTACTTGGGAGCGTGAAGATCAGATGAAGAAGAAATACCCGCATCTATTTCCAGAAGATTCGTCAACACCTTCAACAGCTTAAAATTTCGGGACGAAATTTATTTAACGGGTAGGTACTGTAGTGACCCGAACTTTTCCATGTATATATATATTAATTGAGATTGATATTTACATGATTAAAATGTTTCCAACATGTTAAGCAATCAAACTTGTTAAGACTTGATTAATTGAAATATGTTTCATATAGACAATTGACCACCCAAGTTGACCGGTGATTCACGAACGTTAAAACTTGTAAAAACTATATGATGACATATATATGGATATATATATAGTTAACATGATACTATGATAAGTAAACATATCATTAAGTATATTAACAATGAACTACATATGTAAAAAACAAGACTACTAACTTAATGATTTTTAAACGAGACATATATGTAACGATTATCGTTGTAAAGACATTTAATGTATATATATCATATTAAGAGATATTCATACATGATAATATCATGATAATATAATAATTTAAAATCTCATTTGATATTATAAACATTGGGTTAACAACATTTAACAAGATCGTTAACCTAAAGGTTTCAAAACAACACTTACATGTAACGACTAACGATGACTTAACGACTCAGTTAAAATGTATATACATGTAGTGTTTTAATATGTATTTATACACTTTTGAAAGACTTCAATACACTTATCAAAATACTTCTACTTAACAAAAATGCTTACAATTACATCCTCGTTCAGTTTCATCAACAATTCTACTCGTATGCACCCGTATTCGTACTCGTACAATACACAGCTTTTAGATGTATGTACTAATGGTATATACACTCCAATGATCAGCTCTTAGCAGCCCATGTGAGTCACCTAACATATGTGGGAACCATCATTTGGCAACTAGCATGAAATATCTCATAAAATAACAAAAATATGAGTAATCATTCATGACTTATTTACATGAAAACAAAATTACATATCCTTTATATCTAATCCATACACCAACGACCAAAAACACCTACAAACACTTTCATTCTTCAATTTTCTTCATCTAATTGATCTCTCTCAAGTTCTATCTTCAAGTTCTAAGTGTTCTTCATAAATTCTACAAGTTCTAGTTACATAAAATCAAGAATACTTTCAAGTTTGCTAGCTCACTTCCAATCTTGTAAGGTGATCATCCAACCTCAAGAAATCTTTGTTTCTTACAGTAGGTTATCATTCTAATACAAGGTAATAATCATATTCAAACTTTGGTTCAATTTCTATAACTATAACAATCTTATTTCAAGTGATGATCTTACTTGAACTTGTTTTCGTGTCATGATTCTGCTTCAAGAACTTCGAGCCATCCAAGGATCCGTTGAAGCTAGATCCATTTTTCTCTTTTCCAGTAGGTTTATCCAAGGAACTTAAGGTAGTAATGATGTTCATAACATCATTCGATTCATACATATAAAGCTATCTTATTCGAAGGTTTAAACTTGTAATCACTAGAACATAGTTTAGTTAATTCTAAACTTGTTCGCAAACAAAAGTTAATCCTTCTAACTTGACTTTTAAAATCAACTAAGCACATGTTCTATATCTATATGATATGCTAACTTAATGATTTAAAACCTGGAAACACGAAAAACATCGAAAAACCGGATTTACGCCGTCGTAGTAACACCGCGGGCTGTTTTGGGTTAGTTAATTAAAAACTATGATAAACTTTGATTTAAAAGTTGTTATTCTGAGAAAATGATTTTTATTATGAACATGAAACTATATCCAAAAATTATGGTTAAACTCAAAGCGGAAGTATGTTTTCTAAAATGGTCATCTAGACGTCGTTCTTTCGACTGAAATGACTACCTTTACAAAAACGACTTGTAACTTATTTTTCCGACAATAAACCTATAATTTTTCTGTTTAGATTTATAAAATATAGTTCAATATGAAACCATAGCAATTTGATTCACTCAAAACGGATTTAAAATGAAGAAGTTATGGGTAAAACAAGATTGGATAATTTTTCTCATTTTAGCTACGTGAAAATTGGTAACAAATCTATTCCAACCATAACTTAATCAACTTGTATTGTATATTATGTAATCTTGAGATACCATAGACACGTATACAATGTTTCGACCTATCATGTCGACACATCTATATATATTTCGGAACATCCATAGACACTCTATATGTGAATGTTGGAGTTAGCTATACAGGGTTGAGGTTGATTCCAAAATATATATAGTTTGAGTTGTGATCAATACTGAGATACGTATACACTGGGTCGTGGATTGATTCAAGATAATATTTATCGATTTATTTCTGTACATCTAACTGTGGATAACTAGTTGTAGGTTACTAACGAGGACAGCTGACTTAATAAACTTAAAACATCAAAATATATTAAAAGTGTTGTAAATATATTTTGAACATACTTTGATATATATGTATATATTGTTATAGGTTCGTGAATCAACCAGTGGCCAAGTCTTACTTCCCGACGAAGTAAAAATCTGTGAAAGTGAGTTATAGTCCCACTTTTAAAATCTAATATTTTTGAGATGAGAATACATACAGGTTTTATAAATGATTTACAAAATAGACACAAGTACGTGAAACTACATTCTATGGTTGAATTATCGAAATCGAATATGCCCTTTTTTATTAAGTCTGGTAATCTAAGAATTAGGGAACAGACACCCTAATTGACGCGAATCCTAAAGATAGATCTATTGGGCCTAACAAACCCCATCCAAAGTACCGGATGCTTTAGTACTTCGAAATTTATATCATATCCGAAGGGTGTCCCCGAATGATGGGGATATTCTTATATATGCATCTTGTTAATGTCGGTTACCAGGTGTTCACCATATGAATGATTTTTATCTCTATGTATGGGATGTGTATTGAAATATGAAATCTTGTGATCTATTATTATGATTTGATATATATAGGTTAAACCTATAACTCACCAACATTTTTGTTGACGTTTTAAGCATGTTTATTCTCAGGTGATTATTAAGAGCTTCCGCTGTCGCATACTTAAATAAAGACGAGATTTGGAGACCATGCTTGTATGATATTGTGTAAAAACTGCATTCAAGAAACTTATTTTGTTGTAACATATTTGTATTGTAAACCATTATGTAATGGTCGTGTGTAAACAGGATATTTTAGATTATCATTATTTGATAATCTACGTAAAGCTTTTTTTAAAATCTTATCTATGAAATAAAGGTTATGGTTTGTTTTAAAAATGAATGCAGCCTTTGAAAAACGTCTCATATAGAGGTCAAAACCTCGCAACGAAATCAATTAATATGGAACGTTTTTAATCAATAAGAACGGGACATTTCACTTTTGACCTGTACGACCCCAACCAAGCCTATCAGGACACCTATCACTAGCCATGAAACCCGAGCGATGACATGAACTGGAATCCATATCCAGATTGAGACAGTTCCATTGGTGATTTCTTAACTTTTTTTTTATCATTTTTATCTATTTATTTTTAAACATATAATATTTTGATATTTTTATAATTTTTAACATTTTTATTATTGTGTTACTAATATTTCATATTTATAATTTGAAAGTGGGATACTAAGTCCCATTTCAAATTACCATGCATGTTTATATTGGTATTATATGTATATTGTGAATTGTACACAACAGGGTAAAACAACGAACTTTCAAAGACTGGCATTAAGTTCAGCAAAAGCAACTAATTTTGACGACAAGATACAAAATATGATGAAACATAACTAGGAACTTCGAGATCAACAGGTTTAATTCACACAAAGGCGAAATTAGTGAATCAAACCAATCAAAGTGAATATGGGTAGCTTTTTGGGATTAAATTAGTCAAACCATAACAAGGATTGTGATTAGATTAATGCCTAGAACTATTATTCACTACCAGGAGTGATTTGGGTTGAGAGAGAATCGGATCAGGTGAACCAGATCTGAGTGATTGTGTGTGAGAGAGGCTTAACCTAAAATGAAGAACATAAGACTTTATATACCCCTGCTGTTGACTCACCCGTACGAGTCATCCATCACACGTACGAGTTGGCTTCATCAGTCGTACGGGTGATCACTCACTCGTGTCTTCTCATTCAGGTTATAATTATGACTTAGCTCAGCATCAACCGTGCGTATGAGCCTGTCAGCCGTACGAGTGATACTTTACTCGTACGCCTGACTAAGTCTATCAAAGTCAAACATCCGTATCGCGTTTCTGCAGTACATGTAACCACATACAAACAAAGATAGGATAATAACGAGCGATCTTGGTATCCCATAAACTGAAGTACCTGCAATGGACGTAGGTTAGATGTCTAGGGACTTTACATAAAATGCATCAACAACTCCCCCTAGGACCTAGACCATCAATTACAATAAAGTAAACGTCCATGAAATACATATAAGTCCAAAAGTAGCATCAGTCTAATATTAATTACATTTCCAGATTCTCTCTCTCTCCAAAATACATCATCATTAAAAACAAAAACAAGCAAACAAAAAATTACTAACTAGCATCACAGTATTCGACACACATCAGCTGGATTGAACTTGGTTTGAGCTTTGAGCATCACTTTCTCTGTTGAGGTATGCATAGAGGACATCAATCACACGTTGATATCTCATAGCTTCCTCCTTTCGATTGTCTCTGAATGTAATGTGATGGCGGTGAATAGTCTCCACATCAAATCTGGACAAGTTCCTCAACCACATAGGATCTAGAATCCTCACATTGTCGAACTGTATGCTTCCATCATCCTTCTCAATTGCAGTCAAGATCACTGCTTCTTTCGATAACTCATCATAGAACCACCATCTGAAGTTCTTACAGATATCCTTGGGTAATGGCATCAAAGGAGATTGTTTCAAATACTTAGCTGGACGGAACTTAACAACACGGATAGGTCCTCCCATAGAATTTTTCGTTGTCGGGTGTATGGAAAACCTAGCGGCCGTTGACTTAAAGATGTCCCATTTCCCTATCTTATACTCATATCTGAGTTTTCTCTGAAATAATCTGGAAAGGTCACAATCTTCAGCGTTTAACATCTTCAGCTTAGCAAGTTGCATGATCTCGAAGTACGGTAGAGTTTTGAAATGACTTGGACGTGCCATATAATCAAATCCTCCTTCCCTCTTGATCGCAAAACAATTGATTTCCTTGAAATAGCCCCAACTTAAAATTTTACCCTTGGAGTACTTCTTGGTTCTTTGTCCTTTCTCATAGAAACTGGCAAACTGCGGCTCGAGCACTGGCTTATCTACTTGATCAGGGTTAACAACGTTCTATCTCCACCAACTCTGACGGATCTCGTCTTCTACAACGTTTCTGTTCACTTTAACCCTATCACATTTGAACCATTCATTAATCTCATTCCATGTCTTGGCTTTAGCTTGTTCGGCTCGGAGTTTCTGATATTGCTCTAAACATACATATTATTAGACGCAATATCACTTATATTTCATAGGTTTTTACCATCTACAAAGACATTCAATGAGCATTTCACGAGAAAAACGATAAAAGTAGACAAGAGCTTGCTATTCGAAGAAACGATGATAAAACGATAGTTTTAACCAAATTTATATCAAGAAATGTTTATCCGAATGAAAGTACAAGATAGATGAAGAAAAGAGTTCAAATGGAAAGTGCCAAGTCAGTACACATCAGTACGGGATCAACAAAGAACAAACGAAAAAGAAAAATGAAGAAAACTGTCGATTGTACTTACACGAACGGTGTAACACTACACGAAATGTGTAGCATTTTGGTCTTACGCGAATCGTGTGATCCTACATGAAACGCGTAAGGTTAGCCCGAGTTTAATCATTAGCCAGAAATGGGGCGGCTGCTTTTGGAGTTTAAAACTATATCTTTTTCTCAATGAGCTACAGCAAGCAAGCATTCAACATTTTTTAAAATCTTTACCTACTACTTTGTTACATGATAAATACGGAGTACTAGTTCAAGTGCAAGAGAGAATAAAAAAACATACAACAATTATTATACGCAAGTTATTGTCATTTTTACTTGTATCAATTAGTTCAAGGTTAAATATTTAGTATAGTTTCAAATATTAAGGATGTATTGTTCGTGATGAAGGGTGTTATTGTACGCGTGAAAGGGGTTTTATTATTGTAATTTTTCTACCGTTTGAAGTTAATGAAAGTGAAGAATTTTTAGTAAGTTTACTCTGTTAAAATTATTGTTGTTATTATGTTTGCATATCTATATTTTTATGTTTACCCTAGTGTAATGAATAGCTAAATTTTAATAGTGTTTGCTTAGATGTAGAGCCCCTAGTGAAATGGATTGTTACCATTTGTAAAAGATAAAATGTAACTTTAGTATTTTTAATATTGAGCCTAGTTAAAAGAACCATTATTGTGTAATTAGGTATTTAACCCTTGCCACTTAATTTATTAAATTTAAATAACGAAAGTTGTTTTTATTTACATAAATTAAGCTTCAACATTAAAAATGATCTAGACGAATTTATGGATAAGTTATTAACACCAATTTAGAAATAAACTTCGGTGGTTTGGGTAATATCAATAATTATATGATAGTGAAATTATAAAAAGGGAAACCGTTATAATTTGGGTATTGGCGAAAGTCAAAACTAGACTAGGTCTCAATTTAAATACTTGGGGAATAGTAGCTTTCTAAAAAGAATCCGATGAAAATTAGATTTTATTTAGTTAAGTTGTAACCTTATATTTATTCGAAAGAAAAATATAAAGTTTGATACTAGAACATTTTAAATAGGGCGTAAACTTAAAACAATCCATGGACCTAGGGGTGACACAATTAAGTAAACACTTCCATTTATCCCATTTATATTTATTATAAAAGTATTATTATTATTATTTACGAATTATTATTACAAAATATAAAAAGAATACATAAAAATACTTAAAATTCATATCAGACTGTTTGTCACATTATTTATACCATACGCGAAACGTGTATGATTACATGAAACGCGTAATCCTGAATACTAAACTGTACGATTAAAATCACACAATTCGCGTAGGTTTAAATGTATACGCGATACGCGTATAAATACGCGAAACGCGTACGGTCTACAACCCGGCTACAGTACCAGTAGGGTAAAATTAGGGTTTAGTTATTTAATTAGGTTAAAATTAGGTTTTAGTTATTTAAGTTTAGGTTATTACCATATAATTATTATTAGTTATTATAAAATAACTTTAATACATGTTTAAAACCTAATAATTAGTATTAATTATTATTACTTTATAATTAGAAATTAGTTTACAATTAGTTAATCATTTTAATTCCTTTTAATTTGTATTAATCTTTTTAAACATGTCATTTAGTTAATTTAAATAAGTTTATATTATAATTGCTCAAAACAAAATTTTAAACATATAGTTTTATTAAAAGTTACTATTTTACTAATTACCATTTAGTAATATAATTAATGCATCATAATTAGTATAATTTCATTTAGTTCCTTTTTAAGTTAATTATTGTAATCTTGTAATTTTGTTTAGTAAATTAGTTTAAGTTATTTTCTTTTACTATTATTTTATAAATTCCTAATCCAAAACCCCCTTCAATTAAGTTTGACATCAAAGACTATTAAAAACCATTAAACACTCCATCTCCCTGTGGAACGAATCGGATTTACCGACAAACTAAACTACACGGATAGGACTAGTTGCCTATATATGTGTGAAATCAACCTGAATTCAATAAAATACCACATATACAATAAATCAATTCGTGTAACAAAACAACTCAAATCCGTTCATAAATAAAGGTTACGATCCAGCACATCAACTTTTTGGCGCCGCTGCCGAGGACTTGGCAGTTAAATAAATAGATAATTTTTCTGGTTCGTAGTAATAGTTGGATTTGTACGTGGACCGGGTTGTTGGATCACCAATTTTATTGGTCTTAGAAGGATCCTGCCCCTCTGCTGCATCTTTTGGCTATTCGAAACGTGGGCAAAATCAGAAGGAAAATCTGTTTGTTTAAGGGTTTTTATCATTGTTTTTATTCGATCCTCTCGAGGAAATTCATTTCCAAGAAAGTTCAAAGTTTATGAATAAATCCTTTAATTCTTTGTACAATTTCCCAAATTGTATGATCCGTTCAATCCTAAACTCGTTAAACTTAATCCGGAACCTCAAAGAATTAATAAAGGACAAAAACAACAAAAAGAAATAGGAAGTACTAGTAATTTTAAAACACCGAAAAACACTAAAAAAGAGAAACAAATAGGTAACCCTAGATAAACCTTTAGTGAAGTGATCTCATAATAGAAATTAATGTATGAACTTACGTTCCTCCAACGCTGAATTAACTCCTTCACATCCTGAACCCGAAAGAAAATTCCACGAACGCTTAAGAGCTCAAGAAGTAGAATCTCTTGCTAAAAATTTAGAGTCACTTTCCTTAGAATCCGACTCTGAACCAATAATTCAACCAATCATAGAGCCGATTATTAAAGAAGAAGAAGAAATGGCTGATACAAATCAAACGATGGAAGCATTAATGAAGGCCACAAGAAAAGGTCAAGGCCATGCAATCATCCAACCCACGATGAGTGATGGCTTTGAAATAAAAGGTCAATTTTTACACATGGTGACTAATACATGTCAATTCGGTGGAGCCCCAAATGAGGATGCTAACGAGCATCTTCGTAAGTTTGTAAGCATTTGCAAGCTTTTCAAAATCAAAGATGTCACCGATGAAGTTGCATGTTTAAAAATCTTTCCATGGTCCTTAAAAGATGATGCAAGAGATTGGCTAGACTCATTACCAGAAGGTTATATTGAAAACTGGAATGATATGATGGATAAGTTTTTGTCAGAATTCTTTCCTGCTTCAAAAGCAGCAAAATTGCAAAGTGATATAAATCACTTTATGCAAAAGCCTAATGAAACTCTTTATGAAGCTTCGACCCGATTCAACAAAATGCTTAGGGTATGTCCTCAACACGGGTTGAATACATTCCAAAAGGTCCAAATATTCTATAAAGGAGTCAATGTGGCAACTAGAAAAGATATAGATGTTGCAGCCGGAGGTTCGATCATGAAGAAAACACCTGAAGACGCTCACACAATCATTGCTGATTTAGCTTCCCATTCCCATAATTGGCATCAAGAAATAGAATTCTCTAGATCATCAAATGTTGCTAGTATTGAAAGCAATGATGAAATTGCTTCTTTAAAAGTTCAAATAGCAAATCAAGCAAGGCAAATCGAGAAAGTAACCAAGGAAATGCATGCTATCAGAGTAGGATGTGAACTATGCCAAGGTCCCCATCTTACTAGAGATTGTGATCAAAGTACAATGGAAGAGCAAGCAAATTTCTTAGGTTACTTACGAAAAGGTGAAATGAACTTCAGTGATTTTCCAGCTATAGAAGCAAACAACCGAAAATATCCTCCTATAAATAGCTATCAAGTAGGAGGACCTTCAGGATCAAATAATAATAACTATCAAGGAGGAAATCCAGGTTACCAAAATAACCGGAATTTCCCAAATCAAAATCAAAGAAATCTGCCACCAGGCTATAATAACCGAAATCAACCTCAACAAAATTATCAAAATAATTTCCAACACAATCAACCACAACCACTAGCACTTATGAAACCACAACCATTAGCAATTATGCAATCTCAACCTGAGAGGAAATCTGGTTTAGAAGATCTACTAAGAGATTTTATGGTTAAGCACGAGCAAAATGCAGAGCTCCAAACTCAGCAAATCCAAAATCAACAAGCCACAATACAAAACTTAGAAAGAGATGTTGGAAGGATCTCACAGTTACTATCAGAGAGACCACCTGGTACTCTCCCCTCAAATACTCAAGTGAATCCCAACAACCCCCAAACAAGGAACGAGCATGTAAATGCTATAACTACTAGAAGTGGTTTAACTACTAAACCGGAGACTCTTAAGTCCCCGGAAGTTCCTTTATGTCCTTCTGTTTTACAAATACCGGTTGATGAAAATGAGCAAGTTGACAAAGAACAAGAGAAAGATGATCCACCTGAGGTCATACCAAAGAAAAGTGAAGAACCAACAGTAAAGGTGCATAAGGAACCCATTCCATACCCAAAAGCATTAAAGAAAGACAGACTCGCAAGGCGGTATGAGAAATTTGCGGACATGATTAAGCAAATTAGCATTAACATGCCACTCGCGGAGGTTCTTAGGGATATGCCCAATTACGGGAAGTTTTTAAAGGATCTCATATCCTCGAAGGGTAAATACCACGACGTTTCTACCACATTCCTCCATGAGGAATGTTCGGCCATCTTAAAGAAACAAAATGTACCTCCAAAATTAGGAGACCCTGGTAGTTTTATCATACCATGTATGATGGGTGATTCGGTAGTGTACGATGCACTAGCCGACCTAGGTGCAAGTGTTAACTTAATGCCTTACTCGTTATATTTAAAACTTGACTTAGGAGACTTAAAACCAACCCGAATGGGTATTCGATTAGCAAACCAATCATTTGATACTCCCATAGGTATAGCCGAGGATACACTTGCAAAAGTTGGCTCACTTATCTTTCACGTCGACTTCGTTATTCTAGAAATGCAAGAGGACACAAAAGTTCCTATCATTTTAGGACGTCCTTTCCTAAACACTGCAAATGCTATCATTAATGTCCAAAAAGAACAATTGAGTCTAGGTGTGGGAAACGAGAGAATAATTTGTCACATTGACAAAGCCATGAAAAGACCCACTTCTACATATGACTCTTGTTTTCAAATTGATGTTATAGATCTTTGTGTCGAGAATGAATTGAAGGAGCTACTTGAAATTGATATCCCGGGGTTAGCCCCGGTAAGTGAGAATGAATACTTCAATATTGATAAAGATTTTGATGAGTTGATGAAGGTGGTCACGGATGACGAGACCATAATAGAAGAAATTCCCATGGAAGAGGAATCATTTGAGGAAATCAAAAATGGAGATAGATTTCGTATAAAAAATTCCTTAGAAGAACCACCCGTACTAGAGCTTAAAGAGCTACCCAAACACTTGGAGTATGCTTATCTCAAAGGTACATCTCAATTACCAGTAATTATTGCTTCACATCTTTCAGATAATGAGAAGGATAAGCTAATTTCTGTATTAAAAACCCATAAAAAGGCTATAGCCTGGAAAACAACCGACATTCCGGGAATAAACCCGTCTTATTGTACACATAAAATTCTCCTTGAGAATGACTACAAACCCGTAGTACAAAGACAACGCAGGCTAAATCCCAACATGAAAGAGTTTGTTAAAAAGGAGGTAGTCAAGCTTCTTGACACCGGGTTAATCTACCCCATCTCCGATAGTCCATGGGTTAGTCCAGTACAAGTAGTACCCAAAAAGGGGGGTACAACCGTTATATTAAATGAAAAGGACGAACTCGTCCCAACTAGAACAATTACCGGCTGGAGAGTCTGTATTGATTACAGATGTCTAAATGATGCCACTAGAAAGGATCATTTCCCGTTACCTTTTATTGATCAAATGCTTGAACGATTAGCGGGAAAAGAATATTATTGCTTTTTAGACGGTTTCTCCGGTTACTTCCAAATTCCAATTGATCCCAACGACCAAGAAAAGACCACATTCACTTGTCCTTTCGGTACCTTTGCCTATCGCCGCATGCCGTTTGGTTTATGCAATGCACTCGGAACCTTTCAAAGGTGCATGATGGCAATCTTTGATGATATGGTAGAGGATTGTATGGAAGTCTTCATGGATGACTTTTCCGTGTTTGGAGACTCCTTTGAATCGTGTCTTTTCACTCTAGAACGTATGCTTATCCGATGTGAGAAAGCAAACTTGGTCCTAAATTGGGAAAAATGCCACTTCATGGTGAAAGAGGGCATTGTACTTGGTCACAAAATATCTCGTGCGGGAATAGAGGTAGATAAAGCTAAAATTGAAGTTATCTCTAAGCTACCTAAACCATCAAATGTTAAAGCAATTAGAAGCTTTCTTGGTCACGCAGGATTCTATAGGCGATTTATCAAAGATTTTTCTAAAATCGCCCGCCCATTGACCAAACTTCTTGAAAAGGATGCTCCATTTGACTTCGATTCTAATTGCGAGAATGCATTCTCGATTCTAAAGTCAAAACTCACACAAGCTCCAATTATGGTATCTCCGGATTGGAGTATGCCATTTGAGCTAATGTGTGACGCAAGCGACTATGCTTTAGGTGCTGTTTTAGGACAACGTCCCGATAATCATTTTCTTTCGATTTATTATGCAAGTAAAACTCTAACGGGAGCCCAAATTAATTATACCACCACGGAAAAAGAACTCCTAGCGGTTGTTTATGCATTTGATAAATTTCGGTCATATTTGGTGTTGTCCAAGACCATTGTTTACACGGACCATTCGGCACTTAGGTATTTATTCTCGAAACTAGATGCAAAACATCGTCTCATACGTTGGGTTCTTTTACTTCAAGAATTTGACATTAAGATACGTGACAAGAAAGGAGCTGAGAATCTAGCTGCCGATCATTTATCCCGACTTGAAAACCCCGAATTAGATAAACTTGATGATACAATCATCAAAGATACATTTCCTGACGAATCTCTAATGAGGGTTGAAAAAGAATCTAAAATCTCATGGTTTGCCCATTTTGCAAACTATCTTGCTTCAGACATTCTACAAAAAGGACTTACTTATCAGCAAAAGAAGAAATTCTTTGCAGATTTGAAGTCATATTTCTGGGAATACCCAGACCTATTTCGTGTTGGTGCGGATCAAATAATTCGCCGTTGTGTGTACGGACAATAAGCTCAACAAATTCTTGAGCATTGCCATCAAGGGCCAACCGGCGGTCATTTCGGACCAAACCACACTGCAAGAAAAACCCTTGAATCGGGCTTTTATTGGCCCACGATCTTTAAAGATGCCCATGATTTCGTTCGGACTTGTAACGCATGCCAACGAACGGGTAACATCACGAAAAAGGATGAGATGCCTCAAACCGGCATCCAAGTTTGTGAAATCTTTGACATTTGGGGAATCGATTTCATGGGACCCTTTCCAAGTTCACATAAGTGCAAGTACATACTAGTAGCCGTTGACTATGTATCCAAGTGGGCTGAAGCAAAAGCTTTGCCTACAAATGATGCTAGGGTGGTGGTAAACTTCTTGAAAAATCTCTTCTCACGCTTTGGAATCCCAAAAGCACTCATATCCGACCGAGGAACACATTTTACCAACAACCTTCTTGAAAAGGTGTTGAAGAAGTATGGCGTAACTCATCGTTTCTCTACTCCGTACCACCCGCAAACAAGTGGTCAAGTGGAGAACACGAATCGTGCCTTAAAAAGCATACTTGAGAAGACGGTTAATAACAACCCTAAAATCTGGCAACGCAAGTTAGATGACGCGTCGTGGGCTTTTAGGACTGCGTATAAAACACCAATAGGTACCACGCCATTTAGACTTGTATACGGTAAAGCGTGTCATCTACCTGTTGAAGTTGAACACAAGGCATACTGGGCTATGAGAGAATGTAATACTGACCTTGTACAAGCAGGAGAAAATAGGTTATTACAACTTAACGAACTAGATGAATTAAGATTACAGGCCTACGGAAATTCTAAAACATATAAAGAAAAAACTAAAGTATGGCACGATGCACGATTAAAAAAGAAAGAATTTGAACAAGGGGATAAAGTATTGGTATTCCAATCACGTTTCAAGTTTTCACCTGGTAAACTTAGATCCCGATGGACTGGGCCATATATAATAAAACAGGTTTTTCCATCTGGATATGCAGAGTTGTATGGTAAAGACGGTGGAACTTTCAAAGTGAACGGACACAGACTCAAGTTATACTTTGAAGAAATCAATACTACGGAAAGAGACGAAACCACCTTCTACCCTAAGGACAAATAAATTCAGGGTAACTCTAAGGTTTTAAACTCCATTCTCGATTTTTATTCTTATCTTTAAGAGTGGGGTTAGATTGGTCTTTCCCTAGCAGACCCTAAAGAACTAGTCTTCTCCCTCCATTCTACCTTTTTAATTTCTTTTTGGCGCTATTGTGTAATTTCAAGATGCGCAGTCAGTATATCTACAACCATTTCATTTTAAAGTGCGATAAGATTTTATCGAGGGATGTGGTGTTAGATATTAAGAAAAGATGCGATAAGGCGAGGAAAGAAGAAAGACAGAAACTAAATGAGACAAACTATGCAAGAGAAAAATCTAAATCAGCTAAAAGGCGTCGAGCACGTCATTTGGGTAAATGTGTGAAATGTGGAAAACCGACTCACTCCGGAGATTGCACAAAGAACCAAACGGACTCTAATTACGAGTACGTAACCTTATGCCGAGAAGGGCCTTTAAAATGTGCAGAAGAAAACCTCTTAAACCAGCGAGGTTACGCCTACGAAGCAATGGGGAGCGAAATAATGCGACTCCACTACGAGGCGAGCCAACGAGGCTTCACTCTTTAAATCTTTTTCTCGCCAATTGTGTGTTTGTGCATTTTTGTGTGTAATGTTTTGTTGTGTTTGGTTTGTTTTTGTTTGTTGTATGTTCTATTAAAACGGTCTACCATTTAAAAGTGATGAACCTTGAGTTCAATATGTTTTCATTGAAAACGATAAATGTTAAGTGTTACAACTGAATTATCGTTTTTCAAATTGCACGAAATTTCTTGTTGGATTCATAAGATATCTGTTAAATAGTAAACCACGAAAACAAAATAAAAAAAAAAAATTTAAAAAAATCCTTTCTACTAAATTGAAGGTGAAACGCCTTGAGTTTAACTTGTTTCTTTGAAAATGAAAATGTTTAGGTGTCACAACTGAATTTTCATTCTTCAAATTGCACAAAATTTTTTGTTAAATTCTAAAAGTCTACAGTAGATTACAAAATATACCTTTTTATCAATAACCGTAAAAATATATAACTTGTAAATCTTTGTCGTGGATAATGATAGGTTTGACGGCCGAATTTATCTCTACCTAATCGATAGGAAACAAAGTTTTAAGTTTGAAAATTAGTTGATTTAGGGGTATAAAAAAAATAGAGTGTATTTTAATTTGTGTAATTTTTATTTTTCATGTACTTGTTTTAAAATTAAAAATGTTAATAATTTTAACACAAAAATAGAGTGTTTTTATTTTATTTTATTTTAAATTTGTTTTCGAAAAACATTAAAAACTTTAACTTTTAATGGATTGAATTTTATAAATTGAAATTATTAAAACATGTATTGAAATTAAAAATTTATAAACGGATTAAGATCAGGTCTAACAACCGAATTTCCGTTACAAATATAAATTTATAAAAGATATTTTTAAATTCAATTGATTTTAAGTTATATAAAAAAAAATAAAAAAAATTACAGACAAAACATACGCGAATCGTGTAGACCTACACGAAACGCGTGGAATTCAAAGCATACGCGAAACGCGTAGACTTACGCGAAACGCGTAAGGTCAAAAATAGCTGAACATAACAGACGGGCAGCAGTCTGTTCTTTACACACTCTTTTCAATTTTTTTCTGCTGTGGACGAGAAGAAAACACAAAAACCCGAAAATCACACCCAAAAACTTAAATTAACAATTCCAATCTTCCCCAATTCTTCAATCTTTCAACATGCCTAGATTGGTAAGGGTCCTAAACCCATTTTACCTAGTGTTCTTCCAATTTTTCATTATATTTTTTTATAGCTTTAATCCGAAGTATATACATGTTCTTGTTGATTTTTGCTTGATTATTGCTATATTATTGTTGTTAGTATGATATTAAACCCGATTAGCATGAAAAATTGATGTTTAATTGGTTATTAAAAAATTAGGGTTTATACAAATTGGGGATAATTGTGAAATTGCTACTGAGGTGTGTTATTTTGGTTGTAATTAAATGTTTTTAAGTGTTTTGTCAGTAGTTATAACTCTTGAACATGATTTTGTTTGTTTGATTTTGTATTTTTTAATTTTAGTATGATTTTGATAGTTTTTGTCATTTTAATGAATCAAGTATGAACTTTAATGCTATTAAGGATTGTTTAGAAGCTGAAATACACGCAATGTGATTAAATTGAATTAGATACACTTAGATAAATTGCGTGTTTTCACTTGTGAATTAAACTTTGCATATGAAACTTGATTTTTGATTTATGATTTTTGGTTTGTTTCTGTTTTGTTTTGAATCATAGAACTAAAACTTCCAAAGTTGTTGAAATAAATTGATTCATGTGGTGTTGAAAACAAGTTTGTAGGTTGAATTTAGACTCTTTGCTAACATTAACACATCCTATTGGGATGATTTTCTTGTTTTAAAATGTTATGCAGGGACCATTTAGAATGAGGGCATTTAACCAACAACAAGCACAAGATCAAGTTACCCCCGAAATGGAACAACAACTCTTGAACCTACACCCGATCCTGCAATTTCCTAACGAATTACATCAAAGGGTGCAAAAAGTTAAGGATTTACTCATTCTGGTAAATCGAACCATCTCTCCAGTTTACGTTGTTGATTGGGATCCCCTAGGAGACCCAGTCAACTTAGATACACCGATAAGGGAAATTTTAACCCAAAGTTTCACGAATGAATTTGGGGAAGTCACGTATTATAATGACTTTGAGAGATTGTTTAGGTTAAATTCTCCTGTATATAGAGAATGGTGTTTAGAATTTTATTCTACCCTTAGGATGAATATACACCCGGAAAATATCGAAGATACTAGTTTCCTACAATTTAGATTGGGTGGTGTAGATAGAGAAATGTCCCTAGGCGACATGACTATGGCTTTAGGGATTTACGACAGTAATGAGATGAATGCTCCAGGTTTTTGGGAATATATTTTTACAGGAGCTAGGTATACAGGAGATTATGATTCTTTGAGTGTCTGGTGCTCTTTTTCCCAAAAGAATACTTATGTAGCAGGCCAAGAATCATACCTTAAGATCACTGATGTTCGCTATCGAATAATTCATAAATTTATAGCGAACACAATTAACCAAAGGGCATTCCTTAATACAGATAAGATTAATTATGTTGACCTTTGGTATTTGGATGCAATCAGAGATAGGGATACGTTTATTAGTATACCCTATGGAGTGGCCTACTTTTTAGCCCATTTTGGTAAGGGTGCTCGAGGATCCAGTGACATGTCGGGGGGTCACTATATCACGTGTTTGGCAGCCTGGTTCGGTCTCGACCCGAACGAATTAGCACCTCCAATCCAACCGATAGATCAACAGGTTAAAACTTTAGGATTGGAGGTGTATAAGACAGCTAAGGCTATATGTGTAATGGGTGGGGTACGTAGTTTAAGGCAACAGGAAGTTGCTGCTCACGCACCTATGGAAGAGGATGATGAACCCGCGAGGGAAGCTAGGAGGAGACGCAGAGAGACAGATCAGGCTAGCTCGTCTCATACAGGTACTTCTGATTTCGATATGCTCCAAAACTCGTTTAACGCATTGAGTTTAGATGTACGTAATTCATATCAAAACTGGGGAGCGAGATCAGAAGATCAGTACACTGCTTTATCTCGACAATTAGGGGACATTAGGCATACCCAGCTAGATCAATATAATATGCTGTCCAACATCCGATATGATCAGAGGGGAATGGGAAATCAATTAGAGTGGGCGCACCAACAGGCATATCTATACGCGTCTAACCCGCAAGCTTACGCACCCTCAGCCTTTCCATCATATCCCCCATGGCAATCACCCGATGACCCTCTACCTCCACCCTATGACCATAACGCCGCCATAGCCGTGAGTCAGGATGCATATAGGCGTTTCTACGAGGAACAACGCCTAAACGAGCAACGGCAGCGACAACAACAGGAGGAGGGCGAACGAGGAGGACCATTTTGGAGCCCATTTGACTAGTTCTATTGTTTTAAACATTTTTATTTTTATGGTGTGTAATAACATTATTGTATGGTGTGTTTTAATACTTTTATGTTTCTTATGTTTTATTATATATTAGCAAGAAAGTAGTGTGGGGTAAAATTGTTTTGTACGATTGATGTACAACCCCATGTTTTGTGTGCTTTTACATGGTTTTGACAGGTACAGAAGAAAATGCAATTAGACGAAACGAAACATCGAAATACATTGTGATACAAACGTTGGATAAAATCATAGGTAAAACAATTTGAAAATCCAAATCGGTTAACAAAAGAAGTTCCAAATATTCTACACTTTTTGTCCTCTCAAATTTATACATTATTATCTGATTTTATGTAATGAGGGCATTACATAATCTTAAGTGTGGGGTGGGAATATATAAATTCTCGAGAACTTATAATTTGGTGATTTTTATCAAGATTTATAAAAATTTTAAACAAATATATCAAATGAATTTTTAAGGTAACTACGAGCGATTAAAGCATAGGTGTCAAAAACCGAAATTATCGTCTCAATACATTAAAAACGCATAAGTTTATTTGTTTAAAACCTATAAAATAAAACCAATTATAACAAGAATTCATAAAACCTTATGTTGAGAACCATATATCACATGTTTCTATGAAGTTATTGCAGATATCATTGCTTTGGAACGTATAAACCTGAATATTCCATTATTACGAGTAATAGAGGATGAATCAAGTCCATCCCGTAAGGAAGTAAAGTCTTCCAAATTGACACACTTGCTAACTTATGTTAGAAGATGTAGTCCAGAACAGCTGTAGGTTGACGAAAAATCTTGAAAAGTCATCCCTAAAATCGGCTGGAAATCCACCTAACCTCAGCATCAAACAGGGTTTTTGGTGGTCAGACTTATCCTAACCATGAGATGGATCTGTCTCGTACAATGGGGGGCACAATGCAAATTAGCTTTTAAGACTAATGAATCTAATCCCCAGATGGATGATCTCCGTAAAGATCAACTGCATCTATGTTTGACCGCGGTCAACATACATATGCCATAACAAATTGAGGTGTGCAAACTCATGGTTCACCGATGATATTTGGACACGATATAATTTTTTTCTAAAAACTTATGCTATTTTATGAATTATATTTGTGTAAAACTATTTTTGGACATTTGGCTTCAAGTTCCATGATACTACAATCATGGGGGCGAATAGCTTGCTAATCGCCGACTGAGACTTCGGTTTTCAGTTACCCTCAACCGGAATTTGAGGTTAAAACCGGAAAACGTGTCTAGTGTAAAAACTAGCATGACATTTTATAAAATCATAAAACGTTTTCACAAGGTCCAATTTTCCCTAAGGATCCAAATTTTTAAACCCTAATCACGAGTTTCATGTTTGTTTCTGTTGTCAGAATTTCGTTTCGTGTGCGTGTGATCCAATAAATACTGTGTTGTGTAATATATTTCATATAGCGTGTGTTTCATTTTGTGTAGTGTGTGTTGTGTGATCTAATGTTCGATAATAAAGATATATATAATGTTCTAATTCTGTTCAAAGATGTAATTGCTTGAGGACAAGCAACGTTCAAGTGTGGGGTATTTTGATATTGCTCTAAACATACATATTATTCGACGCAATATCACTTATATTTCATAGGTTTTTACCATCTACAAAGACATTCAATGAGCATTTCACGAGAAAAACGATAAAAGTAGACAAGAGCTTGCTATTCGAAGAAACGATGATAAAACGATAGTTTTAACCAAATTTATATCAAGAAACGTTTATCCGAATGAAAGTACAAGATAGATGAAGAAAAGAGTTCAAATGGAAAGTGCCAAGTCAGTACACGTCAGTACGGGATCAACAAAGAACAAACGAAAAAGAAAAATGAAGAAAACTGTCGATTGTACTTACACGAACCGTGTAACACTACACGAAACGTGTAGCATTTTGGTCTTACGCGAATCGTGTGATCCTACACGAAATGCGTAAGGTTAGCCCGAGTTTAATCATTAGCCAGAAATGGGGCGGCTGCTTTTGGAGTTTAAAACTATATCTTTTTCTCAATGAGCTACAGCAAGCAAGCATTCAACATTTTTTAAAATCTTTACCTACTACTTTGTTACATGATAAATACGGAGTACTAGTTCAAGTGCAAGAGAGAATAAAAAAACATACAACAATTATTATACGCAAGTTATTGTCATTTTTACTTGTATCAATTAGTTCAAGGTTAAATATTTAGTATAGTTTCAAATATTAAGGGTGTATTGTTCGTGATGAAGGGTGTTATTGTACGCGTGAAAGGGGTGTTATTATTGTAATTTTTCTACCGTTTGAAGTTAATGAAAGTGAAGAATTTTTAGTAAGTTTACTCTGTTAAAATTATTGTTGTTATTATGTTTGCATATCTATATTTTTATGTTTACCCTAGTGTAATGAATAGCTAAATTTTAATAGTGTTTGCTTAGATGTAGAGCCCCTAGTGAAATGGATTGTTACCATTTGTAAAAGATAAAATGTAACTTTAGTATTTTTAATATTGAGCCTAGTTTAAAGAACCATTATTGTGTAATTAGGTATTTAACCCTTGCCACTTAATTTATTAAATTTAAATAACGAAAGTTGTTTTTATTTACATAAATTAAGCTTCAACATTAAAAATGATCTAGACGAATTTATGGATAAGTTATTAACACCAATTTAGAAATAAACTTCGGTGGTTTGGGTAATATCAATAATTATATGATAGTGAAATTATAAAAAGGGAAACCGTTATAATTTGGGTATTGGTCAAAACTAGACTAGGTCTCAATTTAAATACTTGGGGAATAGTAGCTTTCTAAAAAGAATCTGATGAAAATTAGATTTTATTTAGTTAAGTTGTAACCTTATATTTATTCGAAAGAAAAATATAAAGTTTGATACTAGAACATTTTAAATAGGGCGTAAACTTAAAACAATCCATGGACCTAGGGGTGACACAATTAAGTAAACACTTCCATTTATCCCATTTATATTTATTATAAAAGTATTATTATTATTATTTACGAATTATTATTACAAAATATAAAAAGAATACATAAAAATACTTAAAATTCGTATCAGACTGTTTGTCACATTATTTATACCATACGCGAAACGTGTATGATTACACGAAACGCGTAATCCTGAATACTAAACTGTACGATTAAAATCACACAATTCGCGTAGGTTTAAATGTATACGCGATACGCGTATAAATACGCGAAACGCGTACGGTCTACAACCCGGCTACAGTACCAGTAGGGTAAAATTAGGGTTTAGTTATTTAATTAGGTTAAAATTAGGTTTTAGTTATTTAAGTTTAGGTTATTACCATATAATTATTATTAGTTATTATAAAATAACTTTAATACATGTTTAAAACCTAATAATTAGTATTAATTATTATTACTTTATAATTAGAAATTAGTTTACAATTAGTTAATCATTTTAATTCCTTTTAATTTGTATTAATCTTTTTAAACATGTCATTTAGTTAATTTAAATAAGTTTATATTATAATTGCTCAAAACAAAATTTTAAACATATAGTTTTATTAAAAGTTACTATTTTACTAATTACCATTTAGTAATATAATTAATGCATCATAATTAGTATAATTTCATTTAGTTCCTTTTTAAGTTAATTATTGTAATCTTGTAATTTTGTTTAGTAAATTAGTTTAAGTTATTTTCTTTTACTATTATTTTATAAATTCCTAATCCAAAACCCCCTTCAATTAAGTTTGACATCAAAGACTATTAAAAACCATTAAACACTCCATCTCCCTGTGGAACGAATCGGATTTACCGACAAACTAAACTACACGGATAGGACTAGTTGCCTATATATGTGTGAAATCAACCTGAATTCAATAAAATACCACATATACAATAAATCAATTCGTGTAACAAAACAACTCAAATCCGTTCATAAATAAAGGTTACGATCCAGCACATCAACTTTTTGGCGCCGCTGCCGGGGACTTGGCAGTTAAATAAATAGATAATTTTTCTGGTTCGTAGTAATAGTTGGATTTGTACGTGGACCGGGTTGTTGGATCACCAATTTTATTGGTCTTAGAAGGATCCTGCCCCTCTGCTGCATCTTTTGGCTATTCGAAACGTGGGCAAAATCAGAAGGAAAATCTGTTTGTTTAAGGGTTTTTATCATTGTTTTTATTCGATCCTCTCGAGGAAATTCATTTCCAAGAAAGTTCAAAGTTTATGAATAAATCCTTTAATTCTTTGTACAATTTCCCAAATTGTATGATCCGTTCAATCCTAAACTCGTTAAACTTAATCCGGAACCTCAAAGAATTAATAAAGGACAAAAACAACAAAAAGAAATAGGAAGTACTAGTAATTTTAAAACACCGAAAAACACTAAAAAAGAGAAACAAATAGGTAACCCTAGATAAACCTTTAGTGAATTGATCTCATAATAGAAATTAATGTATGAACTTACGTTCCTCCAACGCTGAATTAACTCCTTCACATCCTGAACCCGAAAAAAAATTCCACGAACGCTTAAGAGCTCAAGAAGTAGAATCTCTTGCTAAAAATTTAGAGTCACTTTCCTTAGAATCCGACTCTGAACCAATAATTCAACCAATCATAGAGCCGATTATTAAAGAAGAAGAAGAAATGGCTGATACAAATCAAACGATGGAAGCATTAATGAAGGCCACAAGAAAAGGTCAAGGCCATGCAATCATCCAACCCACGATGAGTGATGGCTTTGAAATAAAAGGTCAATTTTTACACATGGTGACTAATACATGTCAATTCAGTGGAGCCCCAAATGAGGATGCTAACGAGCATCTTCGTAAGTTTGTAAGCATTTGCAAGCTTTTCAAAATCAAAGATGTCACCGATGAAGTTGCATGTTTAAAAATCTTTCCATGGTCCTTAAAAGATGATGCAAAAGATTGGCTAGACTCATTACCAGAAGGTTATATTGAAAACTGGAATGATATGATGAATAAGTTTTTGTCAGAATTCTTTCCTGCTTCAAAAGCAGCAAAATTGCAAAGTGATATAAATCACTTTATGCAAAAGCCTAATGAAACTCTTTATGAAGCTTGGACCCGATTCAACAAAATGCTTAGGGTATGTCCTCAACACGGGTTGAATACATTCCAAAAGGTCCAAATATTCTATAAAGGAGTCAATGTGGCAACTAGAAAAGATATAGATGTTGCAGCCGGAGGTTCGATCATGAAGAAAACACCTGAAGACGCTCACACAATCATTGCTGATTTAGCTTCCCATTCCCATAATTGGCATCAAGAAATAGAATTCTCTAGATCATCAAATGTTGCTAGTATTGAAAGCAATGATGAAATTGCTTCTTTAAAAGTTCAAATAGCAAATCAAGCAAGGCAAATCGAGAAAGTAACCAAGGAAATGCATGCTATCAGAGTAGGATGTGAACTATGCCAAGGTCCCCATCTTACTAGAGATTGTGATCAAAGTACAATGGAAGAGCAAGCAAATTTCTTAGGTTACTTACGAAAAGGTGAAATGAACTTCAGTGATTTTCCAGCTATAGAAGCAAACAACCGAAAATATCCTCCTATAAATAGCTATCAAGTAGGAGGACCTTCAAGATCAAATAATAATAACTATCAAGGAGGAAATCCAGGTTACCAAAATAACTGGAATTTCCCAAATCAAAATCAAAGAAATCCGCCACCAGGCTATAATAACCGAAATCAACCTCAACGAAATTATCAAAATAATTTCCAACACAATCAACCACAACCACTAGCACTTATGCAACCACAACCATTAGCAATTATGCAACCTCAACCTGAGAGGAAATCTGGTTTAGAAGATCTCTTAAGAGATTTTATGGTTAAGCACGAGCAAAATGCAGAGCTCCAAACTCAGCAAATCCGAAATCAACAAGCCACAATACAAAACTTAGAAAGAGATGTTGGAAGGATCTCACAGTTACTATCAGAGAGACCACCTGGTACTCTCCCGTCAAATACTCAAGTGAATCCCAACAACCCCCAAACAAGGAACGAGCATGTAAATGCTATAACTACTAAAAGTGGTTTAACTACTAAACCGGAGACTCTTAAGTCCCCGGAAGTTCCTTTATGTCCTTCTGTTTTACAAATACCGGTTGATGAAAATGAGCAAGTTGACAAAGAACAAGAGAAAGATGATCCACCTGAGGTCATACCAAAGAAAAGTGAAGAACCAACAGTAAAGGTGCATAAGGAACCCATTCCATACCCAAAAGCATTAAAGAAAGACAGACTCGCAAGGCGGTATGAGAAATTTGCGGACATGATTAAGCAAATTAGCATTAACATGCCACTCGCGGAGGTTCTTAGGGATATGCCCAATTACGGGAAGTTTTTAAAGGATCTCATATCCTCGAAGGGTAAATACCATGACGTTTCTGCCACATTCCTCCATGAGGAATGTTCGGCCATCTTAAAGAAACAAAATGTACCTCCAAAATTAGGACACCCTGGTAGTTTTATCATACCATGTATGATGGGTGATTCGGTAGTGTACGATGCACTAGCCGACCTAGGTGCAAGTGTTAACTTAATGCCTTACTCGTTATATTTAAAACTTGACTTAGGAGACTTAAAACCAACCCGAATGGGTATTCGATTAGCAAACCAATCATTTGATACTCCCATAGGTATAGCCGAGGATATACTTGTAAAAGTTGGCTCACTTATCTTTCCCGTCGACTTTGTTATTCTAGAAATGCAAGAGGACACAAAAGTTCCTATCATTTTAGGACGTCCTTTCCTAAACACTGCAGATGCTATCATTAATGTCCAAAAAGAACAATTGAGTCTAGGTGTGGGAAACGAGAGAATAATTTGTCACATTGACAAAGCCATGAAAAGACCCACTTCTACCGATGACTCTTGTTTTCAAATTGATGTTATAGATCTTTGTGTCGAGAATGAATTGAAGGAGCTACTTGAAATTGATATCCCGGGGTTAGCCCCGGTAAGTGAGAATGAATACTTCAATATTGATAAAGATTTTGATGAGTTGATGAAGGTGGTCACGGATGACGAGACCATAATAGAAGAAATTCCCATGGAAGAGGAACCATTTGAGGAAATCAAAAATGAAGATAGATTTCGTATAAAAAATTCCTTAGAAGAACCACCCGTACTAGAGCTTAAAGAGCTACCCAAACACTTGGAGTATGCTTATCTCAAAGGTACATCTCAATTACTAGTAATTATTGCTTCACATCTTTCAGATAATGAGAAGGATAAGCTAATTTCTGTATTAAAAACCCATAAAAAGGCTATAGCCTGGAAAACAACCGACATTCCGGGAATAAACCCGTCTTATTGTACACATAAAATTCTCCTTGAGAATGACTACAAACCCGTAGTACAAAGACAACGCAGGCTAAATCCCAACATGAAAGAGGTTGTTAAAAAGGAGGTAGTCAAGCTTCTTGACGCCGGGTTAATCTACCCCATCTCCGATAGTCCATGGGTTAGTCCAGTACAAGTAGTACCCAAAAAGGGGGGTACAACCGTTTTATTAAATGAAAAGGACGAACTCGTCCCAACTAGAACAGTTACCGGCTGGAGAGTCTGTATTGATTACAGACGTCTAAATGATGCCACTAGAAAGGATCATTTCCCGTTACCTTTTATTGATCAAATGCTTGAACGATTAGCGGGAAAAGAATATTATTGCTTTTTAGACGGTTTCTCCGGTTACTTCCAAATTCCAATTGATCCCAAAGACCAAGAAAAGACCACATTCACTTGTCCTTTCGGTACCTTTACCTATCGCCGCATGCCGTTTGGTTTATGCAATGCACCCGGAACCTTTCAAAGGTGCATGATGGCAATCTTTGATGATATGGTAGAGGATTGTATGGAAGTCTTCATGGATGACTTTTCCGTGTTTGGAGACTCCTTTGAATCGTGTCTTTTCAATCTAGAACATATGCTTATCCGATGTGAGAAACCAAACTTGGTCCTAAATTGGGAAAAATGCCACTTCATGGTGAAAGAGGGCATTGTACTTGGTCACAAAATATCTCGTGCGGGAATAGAGGTAGATAAAGCTAAAATTGAAGTTATCTCTAAGCTACCTAAACCATCAAATGTTAAAGCAATTAGAAGCTTTCTTGGTCACGCAGGATTCTATAGGCGATTTATCAAAGATTTTTCTAAAATCGCCCGCCCATTGACCAAACTTCTTGAAAAGGATGCTCCATTTGACTTCGATTCTAATTGCGAGAATGCATTCTCGATTCTAAAGTCAAAACTCACACAAGCTCTGTGATGACCCAGAAATTTTGACTAAATTTAAACTTAATCTTTGTATGATTAACATTTCCGACACGATAAGCAAAGTCTGTAAAACTGAATCTCAAAATTTTTAAAATACCTTTAGTTGTTCTCAACGATTCGCGAACCATTATATGTAAATAGATACATATATATACTATAACTTGAAAACGTAACAAAGTTTTAATTGCATGTTACAGTACATTAAACTTATTGGTTTATATATCTATTTGAATATATATGATTTCAAGTTATTTAGTAAACGATAGTAACATTCGATTATTGATTCGATTGATATTTAGATAAGTTAACTAAAACGTTTAAGATGAACAAGTAAAACACTAATTTGCTACAGTATTTTCAAATTACTACAGTACCCAAAATGCTACAGTGTTTTTGAAAATCACTATTTGCTACAGTGAAATTGACTTTGCTACAGTGAATTGCTACAGTAAAAATTGACTTTTCTACAGTAACTTTGCTACAGTGGTATATTACAGTAACTTTGCTACAGTGGTATATTTTATGGATGATTTAAGACTATATTTTGACAAAGGTACGATTCACGAAACGTAAAGTACAAGTTTTCTCAGCGTACGAAAGGGCGTTCGAAAAACCGGAACCGGGACATAAGTCGAGTGACAACGTACGACTTATCGGAACAAAAATTACAAGTCAACTATGCACGTGAATTTAATATAATATATAATTAATTAATTTAAATTATATATATTATATTTATATTTATTTTATATTATGTCGACAAGCTAGGAGCCAAAACAATGTGAGCTGTCCCTGGTCCTCATGCGAGTCGCGAGTCGCATGACTCCAGATTCCAGGCCAGGTACTATAAATTCAGGTGTTTTGCTCGAATGAAAAATCAAACACACATACACAAATATATATTACTCCGTATAATATTTATTATTATTATTATTATTATTATTATTATTATTATTATTATTATTATTATTATTATTATTATTAAGATTATTATTAATCTTATTAATCTTATTATTAGTATTATTATTTTTGCGATACAAAAATAATAATGTACATAAAATATTACGACGGAGTACTGTCCAAGTAATTTTCAAAACGAATTTCCGAGCGAGCTAGAGCTAAGGAAAATATGGGTTATTGCCAAGGAGGTTATGGGTAATGTTCGGGGTATTTTTGTGAATCAAACCTCGAGTTTATTATCTCCGATGCGTCTACGTGCTTTCCTGCAATATTGTATATCAATATAAAACAGTGAGTTTCATATGATCCCTTTTACTCAATATATTTTTGGGCTGAGAATACATGCGACTGTTTATAAATACTGAAAATACTAGATTTATATGCGTGAGTTTCATATGATCCCTTTTTAATTGCTTTTGCAATCTATATTTTGGTCTGAGAATACATGCACTTTATTTTAAACGCAATGGATACAAGTACATACTAAATTCTACACCGAGTTTGAACCGAAAATCCCTTAGCTTTGGTAACTAGTAACTGCCTGTTATAAGAACTGGTGGGCGCGAGTAGTAGTATATGGATCCATAGGGCTTGATATCCCCGTCCGAGCTAGAGCACTAGCCTTTTAACGGACGTATGCTATTTGAGAAGCGTACACGTTGGTTTGCGTGTATTATTAAGATGATTATACAAAGGGTACAAATTATATATACGTTAAAGTTTAGTTACCAGGGTGCTCAATTTCGTAGAATATTTTGATAAACGTTTCTGGATGAAACAACTGAAATCTTGTGATCCACTTTTATATAATCTATTGATAAACATTTCTGGACGAAACAACTAAAATCTTGTGATCCACTTTTATATACAGATTATACGAAACACTAAAACTATGAACTCACCAACCTTTGTGTTGACACTTGTTAGCATGTTTATTCTCAGGTTTCCTAGAAGTCTTCCGCTGTTTGCTTAGATGTTAGACAAGCTATGTGCATGGAGTCTTGCATGACATATTTTTCAAGGAAACGTTGCATTCACCAAATCATCACCATGTATCTTATTTTGACTGCATTGTCAATGGAAGTACTGTTGTAAACTATTATTTATGGTGATTGTCTATATGTAGAAATCATTAGATGTCGAAAACCTTTGATTTAAATATTCATTTATGGTGTGCCTTTTCAAAAGAATGCAATGTTTACAAAACGTATCATAGAGGTCAAATACCTCGCAATGAAATCAATGAATGACGTGTTCGTCCATATGGATTTGGACCGATCGTTACAGTTGGTATCAGAGCGTTGGTCTTAGCGAACCAGAATTTGCATTAGTGTGTCTAACCGGTTATTGTTAGGATACATTAGTGAGTCTGGACTTCGACCATGTCTGCATGATAAAAGTTGTTGCTTATAATTTTTTTTGTTAGAAATTACCTGCTTATCATTCCTTGTGTGGAAAATTACCTGCTTATCATTTGTAGTCTAGACACACCTTATTGCATGGATTGCATGACTAGTGTATAGACAAAATGAATATCTTAGCGTATCTGTTACTGTTACCTTTACTTGACAGTTTCCGAAAGTTTCTCCGTAATTTGCGGATCCTTTGTACTATATAAAGGTATTCTATGTAATTAGAATATCATCCGATATCCGAAAATCATTTCACATCGAAAATTATTTATCTAACCGTGTAAGATGAATTCTGAAAGTAATTCGAGTTCTTCGGATTCCGATATGAATTTCCACCTGAGTTCCGAAAGCAGTGTAACCGGAATGAATCAACCAATCAGTCATCACCAATTCTGGATGAATTGGGGATGGGTTCGTAATCAACTTAATCAATGGAGACAAGAGGAAGGCAATCCTTTCCACCAACCGAATTCACCTCTTAGTGAGGAACCTGAGGCACTTACCGGCGAACCCGTTCGAAACACTATCTTTACCCTCATTTCCAGGATATTTCGCAACGATTATATGATAACTAGAATTTTAAACTTTATTCATCCTCTCGTACCAACCGCCAATCATCCCGGAATAATAGAAGAAGTTAACGAGCTTCGCGCTCGAGTTGTGGCTTTGGAGAATATGATGCACAATTTGCAGGCATCACAGGCAGCACCGGTAGCACCACCAGAACCAGCAGTACAACCAACAACGGTACCAGTACCGACAACAACAACATTCGCAACGTAAACCTTAACCTCACAATCTGTCCCACGAGTATCAACCTCATACGCACCGTAGACACCGAAGAATACTAATAACCATAAACGATGAAGTATTAATTCATAACTTCATTGGATAAATATCCTGCGACGATTATGTAATCTTTAATATAGAAGAGATTATTCGTTTCTAGTTCCAACCGAAAATCAAATGAGTTTAATAACTCATTAAATTTATATTACATCTGAAGGAAATATACATACATATATTTTCATAAAGATTGTAATTGAAAATCCTTTTGTACAAACTGTTAATGATGAGAATATTTTAACGGGTAGGTAATACCCTAGAAATATATAAATTCCACATTAATATGTTACACTATACATTCTTCAATTCTGATTCAGCAATCATTAACTATATTGCTCAAACCTATAGATATACGTATCTGTTCATCGCAGAATAACCATTTTCATTCAATTTCATATTCTAATTTCGATAGATCAGAATCCAAGTCAAGATTAAACGAAAAACATCACTCTTAGATTCCTACATCTTTCAAAACCATGCTTCGAAAACCATGCTTTGAATTCAGAACAGTACTAGAACATCATATGATTACATTTTGCGTTCAAACCCATCGAAATTCTTGGAAACACTTCAACTAATGAACAAACGAGAAGACAAACCAACTACACGATATCTACGAGAAGAAAGATTAGTACTTATAATCATATATCTGGAAAGCTCTCGAAACCTAAGTAAAACTTTAACACGTATCTGTGATAAATCCTTCGGCATTATTATTACTGAAAGTAACCTTGCAATTCCTTTTTAAAAGTATCCAGTATTATCACCCATTCAACTAGTCAACGACGACCTTTCAGACTTATAACTTTGGCATATACGTTTTTGTTACTGGGGAACCTTTTATGTTCCACCATATTAGCAGTAAATGTACCAGCGACTCCGTCACTCTGCTATTTGAAACTCTTCGGAAATCACTATATATACATTGAAACCCTATCATGTACTCATCCACATCTTGTAACAATAGTTGCCATTCCAACTATCGGGAATTTGCAATCAGTATTTTGAAATCTTGCAGCACGTCTACGCCAACAGTTATATGTGTACATATAACGTCTACCTCCTCGAATTACATACTTCGAATGTGAAGTTTTCGAAAAACACCCCAAACTATGAAACTGGTTCTCTGAAATTGGAACAATGCTGATGAAGCAGCAAAAACTGTAAACGACCTTAACAGTCAAAAGTTTGATGATAAAGAATAGTATGGTGGTAAAGCTGAGAAAAAGAGAAGGTTTGAAACTGGAAAACGGATTGAGCAAAGTATGAAGGAGGGCTGTGGATAAATCACAAAGACTAAACCTGCCTTCAAAGAATACGAATGATTCAGTATCTGCTGAAGTCATTAACGAATACCTTGCTACTAACTCAAAATCCGTTACGAACAAATTTTCTTCATCATTCTTCGATATTAGAAATTCTAAGATATCATCGTATCTCCCATTATAAATATCCTCCATATTTCTGAAGATATTTTTTTAAACCATTCTTATCTGAAATCATTACCTCTTCGCGCTATCTGTGTTACATCATAAAAGAAACTATTTTAATTTCTAAAATCTAAAAAAAAAATTCGAAAAAAATGGATGTTTTGAAGTAATGTTGGGAACTGAAGCATGAGTTAGTATAATATAATGACACTTGATCAACGTGATTATATTACAGTAAGTCATGTTGAGTTTCTAATGGAACGTGACAAAGGTTCACAGATCACACCCTCATCATAAACCATGTTACATAACTCTTTCATTCTATATAATCTCTAAATATATCAAGAAAATATATTTCTTGATGATTCGGTCTTTTCCGGATATTCTGGTAATTTGACAAGTCAGATTGTGCCATTACCGTTTCTTTCGTAGAACATTAATTATGTTTATTCTGAAATTCATACCTACGAATTCTGGACCATTATTCGCTTGACTTAAGGTCGGGAAGAGAAAACGAAAGCTTGAAGCTCCGAAATATAATGGAGAATATAAAGCCCGATAACAACCCCGAAATTACAAACCGTGTATATCAATGCGTATAGCAACATAAAGACACGGGAGAATGAAAAACACTATAACCCCAAGGTAATAGTAGAAGAAAATAACTTCCTCTGGTGGTAGATGAAAAAGAAGAATGAAGGATACGATAGCCAGGAAAATATCAAGAATCAGAACTGGATTAAGCATTTTCACAATCTGTTGGGATGTATGAAATAATAAAGAAGAAAGTAGGAGTGGTGAAAATAAATGAAACGGAAGAGGTCAATTTATAGCGAAATATCAGACATAGCAATCGAGGCAGATTACACATTTAATCAAAGAAAATCCTAATTTCCGCAAATTCCGAAGAATCAAATCTTATTTAGATTATGAAGATTTTCTATTGCTTAAATTCCGGAAATCAATCGTTACTACGTCAAGAGTTAAAACGTATCTCTATTCTCCATTTCACTCTATTACGATAACTTCTCTCATACGCTTCGAGTAATTGGATTGTTTTATCCATATTATTCAACGGTGATAAAAATTCTATTTATCAACACATTTTCGTCATGAAAACATTTTTATTGTTAGCCATGACGACCTCACTCAAATTTCGGGACGAAATTTCTTTAACGGGTAGTTACTGTGATGACCCAGAAATTTTGACTAAATTTAAACTTAATCTTTGTATGATTAACATTTCCGACACGATAAGCAAAGTCTGTAAAACTGAATCTCAAAATTTTTAAAATACCTTTAGTTGTTCTCAACGATTCGCGAACCATTATATGTAAATAGATACATATATATACTATAACTTGAAAACGTAACAAAGTTTTAATTGCATGTTACAGTACATTAAACTTATTGGTTTATATATCTATTTGAATATATATGATTTCAAGTTATTTAGTAAACGATAGTAACATTCGATTATTGATTCGATTGATATTTAGATAAGTTAACTAAAACGTTTAAGATGAACAAGTAAAACACTAATTTGCTACAGTATTTTCAAATTACTACAGTACCCAAAATGCTACAGTGTTTTTGAAAATCACTATTTGCTACAGTGAAATTGACTTTGCTACAGTGAATTGCTACAGTAAAAATTGACTTTTCTACAGTAACTTTGCTACAGTGGTATATTACAGTAACTTTGCTACAGTGGTATATTTTATGGATGATTTAAGACTATATTTTGACAAAGGTACGATTCACGAAACGTAAAGTACAAGTTTTCTCAGCGTACGAAAGGGCGTTCGAAAAACCGGAACCGGGACATAAGTCGAGTGACAACGTACGACTTATCGGAACAAAAATTACAAGTCAACTATGCACGTGAATTTAATATAATATATAATTAATTAATTTAAATTATATATATTATATTTATATTTATTTTATATTATGTCGACAAGCTAGGAGCCAAAACAATGTGAGCTGTCCCTGGTCCTCATGCGAGTCGCGAGTCGCATGACTCCAGATTCCAGGCCAGGTACTATAAATTCAGGTGTTTTGCTCGAATGAAAAATCAAACACACATACACAAATATATATTACTCCGTATAATATTTATTATTATTATTATTATTATTATTATTATTATTATTATTATTATTATTATTATTATTATTATTAAGATTATTATTAATCTTATTAATCTTATTATTAGTATTATTATTTTTGCGATACAAAAATAATAATGTACATAAAATATTACGACGGAGTACTGTCCAAGTAATTTTCAAAACGAATTTCCGAGCGAGCTAGAGCTAAGGAAAATATGGGTTATTGCCAAGGAGGTTATGGGTAATGTTCGGGGTATTTTTGTGAATCAAACCTCGAGTTTATTATCTCCGATGCGTCTACGTGCTTTCCTGCAATATTGTATTTCAATATAAAACAGTGAGTTTCATATGATCCCTTTTACTCAATATATTTTTGGGCTGAGAATACATGCGACTGTTTATAAATACTGAAAATACTAGATTTATATGCGTGAGTTTCATATGATCCCTTTTTAATTGCTTTTGCAATCTATATTTTGGTCTGAGAATACATGCACTTTATTTTAAACGCAATGGATACAAGTACATACTAAATTCTACACCGAGTTTGAACCGAAAATCCCTTAGCTTTGGTAACTAGTAACTGCCTGTTATAAGAACTGGTGGGCGCGAGTAGTAGTATATGGATCCATAGGGCTTGATATCCCCATCCGAGCTAGAGCACTAGCCTTTTAACGGACGTATGCTATTTGAGAAGCGTACACGTTGGTTTGCGTGTATTATTAAGATGATTATACAAAGGGTACAAATTATATATACGTTAAAGTTTAGTTACCAGGGTGCTCAATTTCGTAGAATATTTTGATAAACGTTTCTGGATGAAACAACTGAAATCTTGTGATCCACTTTTATATAATCTATTGATAAACATTTCTGGACGAAACAACTAAAATCTTGTGATCCACTTTTATATACAGATTATACGAAACACTAAAACTATGAACTCACCAACCTTTGTGTTGACACTTGTTAGCATGTTTATTCTCAGGTTTCCTAGAAGTCTTCCGCTGTTTGCTTAGATGTTAGACAAGCTATGTGCATGGAGTCTTGCATGACATATTTTTCAAGGAAACGTTGCATTCACCAAATCATCACCATGTATCTTATTTTGACTGCATTGTCAATGGAAGTACTGTTGTAAACTATTATTTATGGTGATTGTCTATATGTAGAAATCATTAGATGTCGAAAACCTTTGATTTAAATATTCATTTATGGTGTGCCTTTTCAAAAGAATGCAATGTTTACAAAACGTATCATAGAGGTCAAATACCTCGCAATGAAATCAATGAATGACGTGTTCGTCCATATGGATTTGGACCGATCGTCACAAGCTCCAATTATGGTATCTCCGGATTGGAGTATGCCATTTGAGCTAATGTGTGACGCAAGCGACTATGCTTTAGGTGCTGTTTTAGGACAACGTCATTTATTATGCAAGTAAAACTCTAACGGGAGCCCAAATTAATTATACCACCACGGAAAAAGAACTCCTAGCGGTTGTTTATGCATTTGATAAATTTCGGTCATATTTGGTGTTGTCCAAGACCATTGTTTACACGGACCATTCGGCACTTAGGTATTTATTCTCGAAACTAGATGCAAAACATCGTCTCATACGTTGGGTTCTTTTACTTCAAGAATTTGACATTGAGATACGTGACAAGAAAGGAGCTGAGAATCTAGCTGCCGATCATTTATCCCGACTTGAAAACCCCGAATTAGATAAACTTGATGATACAATCATCAAAGATACATTTCCTGACGAATCTCTAATGAGGGTTGAAAAAGAATCTAAAATCCCATGGTTTGCCCATTTTGCAAACTATCTTGCTTCAGACATTCTACAAAAAGGACTTACTTATCAGCAAAAGAAGAAATTCTTTGCAGATTTGAAGTCATATTTCTGGGAATACCCAGACCTATTTCGTGTTGGTGCGGATCAAATAATTCGCCGTTGTGTGTACGGACAAGAAGCTCAACAAATTCTTGAGCATTGCCATCAAGGGCCAACCGGCGGTCATTTCGGACCAAACCACACTACAAGAAAAATCCTTGAATCGGGCTTTTATTGGCCCACAATCTTTAAAGATGCCCATGATTTCGTTCGGACTTGTAACGCATGCCAACGAACGGGTAACATCACGAAAAAGGATGAGATGCCTCAAACCGGCATCCAAGTTTGTGAAATCTTTGACATTTGGGGAATCGATTTCATGGGACCCTTTCCAAGTTCACATAAGTGCAAGTACATACTAGTAGCCGTTGACTATGTATCCAAGTGGGCTGAAGCAAAAGCTTTGCCTACAAATGATGCTAGGGTGGTGGTAAACTTCTTGAAAAATCTCTTCTCACGCTTTGGAATCCCAAAAGCACTCATATCCGACCGAGGAACATATTTTACCAACAACCTTCTTGAAAAGGTGTTGAAGAAGTATGGCGTAACTCATCGTTTCTCTACTCCGTACCACCCGCAAACAAGTGGTCAAGTGGAGAACACGAATCGTGCCTTAAAAAGCATACTTGAGAAGACGGTTAATAACAACCCTAAAATCTGGCAACGCAAGTTAGATGACGCGTTGTGGGCTTTTAGGACTGCGTATAAAACACCAATAGGTACCACGCCATTTAGACTTGTATACGGTAAAGCGTGTCATCTACCTGTTGAAGTTGAACACAAGGCATACTGGGCTATGAGAGAATGTAATACTGACCTTGTACAAGCAGGAGAAAATAGGTTATTACAACTTAACGAACTAGATGAATTAAGATTACAGGCCTACGAAAATTCTAAAACATATAAAGAAAAAACTAAAGTATGGCACGATGCACGATTAAAAAAGAAAGAATTTGAACAAGGGGATAAAGTATTGGTATTCCAATCACGTTTCAAGTTTTCACCTGGTAAACTTAGATCCCGATGGACTGGGCCATATATAATAAAACAGGTTTTTCCATCTGGATATGCAGAGTTGTATGGTAAAGACGGTGGAACTTTCAAAGTGAACGGACACAGACTCAAGTTATACTTTGAAGAAATCAATACTACGAAAAGAGACGAAACCACCTTCTACCCTAAGGACAAATAAATTCAGGGTAACTCTAAGGTTTTAAACTCCATTCTCGATTTTTATTCGTATCTTTAAGAGTGGGGTTAGATTGGTCTTTCCCTAGCAGACCCTAAAGAACTAGTCTTCTCCCTCCATTCTACCTTTTTAATTTCTTTTTGGCGCTATTGTGTAATTTCAAGATGCGCAGTCAGTATATCTACAACCATTTCATTTTAAAGTGCGATAAGATTTTACCGAGGGATGTGGTGTTAGATATTAAGAAAAGATGCGATAAGGCGAGGAAAGAAGAAAGACAGAAACTAAATGAGACAAACTATGCAAGAGGAAAATCTAAATCAGCTAAAAGGCGTCGAGCACGTCATTTGGGTAAATGTGTGAAATGTGGAAAACCGACTCACTCCGGAGATTGCCCAAAGAACCAAACGGACTCTAATTACGAGTACGTAACCTTATGCCGAGAAGGGCCTTTAAAATGTGCAGAAGAAAACCTCTTAAACCAGCGAGGTTACGCCTACGAAGCAATAGGGAGCGAAATAATGTGACTCCACTACGAGGCGAGCCAACGAGGCTTCACTCTTTAAATCTTTTTCTCGCCAATTGTGTGTTTGTGCATTTTTGTGTGTAATGTTTTGTTGTGTTTGATTTGTTTTTGTTTGTTGTATGTTCTATTAAAACGGTCTACCATTTAAAAGTGATGAACCTTGAGTTCAATATGTTTTCATTGAAAACGATAAATGTTAAGTGTTACAACTGAATTATCGTTTTTCAAATTGCACGAAATTTCTTGTTGGATTCATAAGATATCTGTTAAATAGTAAACCACGAAAACAAAATAAAAAAAAAATTTTAAAAAATATCCTTTCTACTAAATTGAAGGTGAAACGCCTTGAGTTTAACTTGTTTCTTTGAAAATGAAAATGTTTAGGTGTCACAACTGAATTTTCATTCTTCAAATTGCACAAAATTTTTTGTTAAATTCTAAAAGTCTACAGTAGATTACAAAATATACCTTTTTATCAATAACCGTAAAAATATATAACTTGTAAATCTTTGTCGTGGATAATGATAGGTTTGACGACCGAATTTATCTCTACCTAATCGATAGGAAACAAAGTTTTAAGTTTGAAAATTAGTTGATTTTGGGGTATAAAAAAATAGAGTGTATTTTAATTTGTGTAATTTTTATTTTTCATGTACTTGTTTTAAAATTAAAAATGTTAATAATTTTAACACAAAAATAGAGTGTTTTTATTTTATTTTATTTTAAATTTATTTTCGAAAAACATTAAAAACTTTAACTTTTAATGGATTGAATTTTATAAATTGAAATTATTAAAACATGTATTGAAATTAAAAATTTATAAACGGATTAAGATCAGGTCTAACAACCGAATTTCCGTTACAAATATAAATTTATAAAAGATATTTTTAAATTCAATTGATTTTAAGTTATATAAAAAAAAAAAAATTACAGACAAAACATACGCGAATCGTGTAGACCTACACGAAACGCGTGGAATTCAAAGCATACGCGAAACGCGTAGACTTACGCGAAACGCGTAAGGTCAAAAATAGCTGAACATAACAGACGGGCAGCAGTCTGTTCTTTACACACTCTTTTCAATTTTTTTCTGCTGTGGACGAGAAGAAAACACAAAAACCCGAAAATCACACCCAAAAACTTAAATTAACAATTCCAATCTTCCCCAATTCTTCAATCTTTCAACATGCCTAGATTGGTAAGGGTCCTAAACCCATTTTACCTAGTGTTCTTTCAATTTTTCATTATATTTCTTTATAGCTTTAATCCGAAGTATATACATGTTCTTGTTGATTTTTGCTTGATTATTGCTATATTATTGTTGTTAGTATGATATTAAACCCGATTAGCATGAAAAATTGATGTTTAATTGGTTATTAAAAAATTAGGGTTTATACAAATTGGGGATAATTGTGAAATTGCTACTGAGGTGTGTTATTTTGGTTGTAATTAAATATTTTTAAGTGTTTTGTCAGTAGTTATAACTCTTGAACATGATTTTGTTTGTTTGATTGGGATCCCCTAGGAGACCCAGTCAACTTAGATACACCGATAAGGGAAATTTTAACCCAAATTTTCACGAATGAATTTGGGGAAATCACGTATTATAATGACTTTGAGAGATTGTTTAGGTTAAATTCTCCTGTATATAGAGAATGGTGTTTAGAATTTTATTCTACCGTTAGGATGAATATACACCCGGAAAATATCGAAGATACTAGTTTCCTACAATTTAGATTGGGTGGTGTAGATAGAGAAATGTCCCTAGGCGACATGACTATGGCTTTAGGGATTTACGACGGTAATGAGATGAATGCTCCAGGTTTTTGGGAATATATTTTTACAGGAGCTAGGTATACAGGAGATTATGATTCTTTGAGTGTCTGGCGCTCTTTTTCCCAAAAGAATACTTATATAGCAGGCCAAGAATCATACCTTAAGATCACTGATGTTCGCTATCGAATAATTCATAAATTTATAGCAAACACAATTAACCAAAGGGCATTCCTTAATACAGATAAGATTAATTATGTTGACCTTTGGTATTTGGATGCAATCAGAGATAGGGATACGTTTATTAGTATACCCTATGGAGTGGCCTACTTTTTAGCCCATTTTGGTAAGGGTGCTCGAGGATCCAGTGACATGTCGGGGGGTCACTATATCACGTGTTTGGCAGCCTGGTTCGGTCTCGACCCGAACGAATTAGCACCTCCAATCCAACCGATAGATCAACAGGTTAAAACTTTAGGATTGGAGGTGTATAAGACAGCTAAGGCTATACGTGTAAGGGGTGGGGTACGTAGTTTAAGGCAACAGGAAGTTGCTGCTCACGCACCTATGGAAGAGGATGATGAACCCGCGAGGGAAGCTAGGAGGAGACGCAGAGAGACAGATCAGGCTAGCTCGTCTCATACAGGTACTTCTGATTTCGATATGCTCCAAAACTCGTTTAACGCATTGAGTTTAGATGTACGTAATTCATATCAAAACTGGGGAGCGAGATCAGAAGATCAGTACACTGCTTTATCTCGACAATTAGGGGACATTAGGCATACCCAGCTAGATCAATATAATATGCTGTCCAACATCCGATATGATCAGAGGGGAATGGGAAATCAATTAGAGTGGGCGCACCAACAGGCATATCTATACGCGTCTAACCCGCAAGCTTACGCACCCTCAGCCTTTCCATCATATCCCCCATGGCAATCACCCGATGACCCTCTACCTCCACCCTATGACCATAACGCCACCATAGCCGCGAGTCAGGATGCATATAGGCGTTTCTACGAGGAACAACGCCTAAACGATCAACGGCAGCGACAACAACAGGAGGAGGGCGAACGAGGAGGACCATTTTGGAGCCCATTTGACTAGTTCTATTGTTTTAAACATTTTTATTTTTATGGTGTGTAATAACATTATTGTATGGTGTGTTTTAATACTTTTATGTTTCTTATGTTTTATTATATATTAGCAAGAAAGTAGTGTGGGGTAAAATTGTTTTGTACGATTGATGTACAACCCCATGTTTTGTGTGCTTTTACATGGTTTTGACAGGTACAGAAGAAAATGCAATTAGACGAAATGAAACATCGAAATACATTGTGATACAAACGTTGGATAAAATCATAGGTAAAACAATTTGAAAATCCAAATCGGTTAACAAAAGAAGTTCCAAATATTCTACACTTTTTGTCCTCTCAAATTTATACATTATTATCTGATTTTATGTAATGAGGGCATTACATAATCTTAAGTGTGGGGTGGGAATATAAAAATTCTCGAGAACTTATAATTTGGTGATTTTTTTCAAGATTTATAAAAATTTTAAACAAATATATCAAATGAATTTTTAAGGTAACTACGAGCGATTAAAGCATAGGTGTCAAAAACCAAAATTATCGTCTCAATACATTAAAAACGCATAAGTTTATTTGTTTAAAACCTATAAAAGAAAACCAATTATAACAAGAATTCATAAAACCTTATGTTGAGAACCATATATCACATGTTTCTATGAAGTTATTGCAGATATCATTGCTTTGGAACGTATAAACCTGAATATTCCATTATTACGAGTAATAGAGGATGAATCAAGTCCATCCCGTAAGGAAGTAAAGTCTTCCAAATTGACACACTTGCTAACTTATGTTAGAAGATGTAGTCCAGAACAGCTGTAGGTTGACGAAAAATCTTGAAAAGTCATCCCTAAAATCGGCTGGAAATCCACCTAACCTCAGCATCAAACAGGGTTTTTGGTGGTCAGACTTATCCTAACCATGAGATGGATCTGTCTCGTACAATGGGGGGCACAATGCAAATTAGCTTTTAAGACTAATGAATCTAATCCCCAGATGGATGATCTCCGTAAAGATCAACTGCATCTATGTTTGACCGCGGTCAACATACATATGCCATAACAAATTGAGGTGTGCAAACTCATGGTTCACCGATGATATTTGGACACGATATAATTTTGTTCTAAAAACTTATGCTATTTTATGAATTATATTTGTGTAAAACTATTTTTGGACATTTGGCTTCAAGTTCCATGATACTACAATCATGGGGGCGAATAGCTTGCTAATCGCCGACTGAGACTTCGGTTTTCAGTTACCCTCAACCGGAATTTGAGGTTAAAACCGGAAAACGTGTCTAGTGTAAAAACTAGCATGACATTTTATAAAATCATAAAACGTTTTCACAAGGTCCAATTTTCCCTAAGGATCCAAATTTTTAAACCCTAATCACGAGTTTCATGTTTGTTTCTGTTGTCAGAATTTCGTTTCGTGTGCGTGTGATCCAATAAATACTGTGTTGTGTAATATATTTCATATAGCGTGTGTTTCATTTCGTGTAGTGTGTGTTGTGTGATCTAATGTTCGATAATAAAGATATATATAATGTTCTAATTCTGTTCAAAGATGTAATTGCTTGAGGACAAGCAACGTTCAAGTGTGGGGTATTTTGATATTGCTCTAAACATACATATTATTCGACGCAATATCACTTATATTTCATAGGTTTTTACCATCTACAAAGACATTCAATGAGCATTTCACGAGAAAAATGATAAAAGTAGACAAGAGCTTGCTATTCGAAGAAACGATGATAAAACGATAGTTTTAACCAAATTTATATCAAGAAACGTTTATCCGAATGAAAGTACAAGATAGATGAAGAAAAGAGTTCAAATGGAAAGTGCCAAGTCAGTACACGTCAGTACGGGATCAACAAAGAACAAACGAAAAAGAAAAATGAAGAAAACTGTCGATTGTACTTACACGAACCGTGTAACACTACACGAAACGTGTAGCATTTTGGTCTTACGCGAATTGTATGATCCTACACGAAACGCGTAAGGTTAGCCCGAGTTTAATCATTAGCCAGAAATGGGGCGGCTGCTTTTGGAGTTTAAAACTATATCTTTTTCTCAATGAGCTACAGCAAGTAAGCATTCAACATTTTTTAAAATCTTTACCTACTACTTTGTTACATGATAAATACGGAGTACTAGTTCAAGTGCAAGAGAGAATAAAAAAACATACAACAATTATTATACGCAAGTTATTGTCATTTTTACTTGTATCAATTAGTTCAAGGTTAAATATTTAGTATAGTTTCAAATATTAAGGGTGTATTGTTCGTGATGAAGGGTGTTATTGTACGCGTGAAAGGGGTGTTATTATTGTAATTTTTCTACCGTTTGAAGTTAATGAAAGTGAAGAATTTTTAGTAAGTTTACTCTGTTAAAATTATTGTTGTTATTATGTTTGCATATCTATATTTTTATGTTTACCCTAGTGTAATGAATAGCTAAATTTTAATAGTGTTTGCTTAGATGTAGAGCCCCTAGTGAAATGGATTGTTACCATTTGTAAAAGATAAAATGTAACTTTAGTATTTTTAATATTGAGCCTAGTTTAAAGAACCATTATTGTGTAATTAGGTATTTAACCCTTGCCACTTAATTTATTAAATTTAAATAACGAAAGTTGTTTTTATTTACATAAATTAAGCTTCAACATTAAAAATGATCTAGACGAATTTATGGATAAGTTATTAACACCAATTTAGAAATAAACTTCGGTGGTTTGGGTAATATCAATAATTATATGATAGTGAAATTATAAAAAGGGAAACCGTTATAATTTGGGTATTGGCGAAAGTCAAAACTAGACTAGGTCTCAATTTAAATACTTGGGGAATAGTAGCTTTCTAAAAAGAATCCGATGAAAATTAGATTTTATTTAGTTAAGTTGTAACCTTATATTTATTCGAAAGAAAAATATAAAGTTTGATACTAGAACATTTTAAATAGGGCGTAAACTTAAAATAATCCATGGACCTAGGGGTGACACAATTAAGTAAACACTTCCATTTATCCCATTTATATTTATTATAAAAGTATTATTATTATTATTTACGAATTATTATTACAAAATATAAAAATAATACATAAAAATACTTAAAATTCGTATCAGACTGTTTGTCACATTATTTATACCATACGCGAAACGTGTATGATTACACGAAACGCGTAATCCTGAATACTAAACTGTACGATTAAAATCACACAATTCGCGTAGGTTTAAATGTATACGCGATACACGTATAAATACGCGAAACGCGTACGGTCTACAACCCGGCTACAGTACCAGTAGGGTAAAATTAGGGTTTAGTTATTTAATTAGGTTAAAATTAGGTTTTAGTTATTTAAGTTTAGGTTATTACCATATAATTATTATTAGTTATTATAAAATAACTTTAATACATGTTTAAAACCTAATAATTAGTATTAATTATTATTACTTTATAATTAGAAATTAGTTTACAATTAGTTAATCATTTTAATTCCTTTTAATTTGTATTAATCTTTTTAAACATGTCATTTAGTTAATTTAAATAAGTTTATATTATAATTGCTCAAAACAAAATTTTAAACATATAGTTTTATTAAAAGTTACTATTTTACTAATTACCATTTAGTAATATAATTAATGCATCATAATTAGTATAATTTCATTTAGTTCCCTTTTAAGTTAATTATTGTAATCTTGTAATTTTGTTTATTAAATTAGTTTAAGTTATTTTCTTTTACTATTATTTTATAAATTCCTAATCCAAAACCCCCTTCAATTAAGTTTGACATCAAAGACTATTAAAAACCATTAAACACTCCATCTCCCTGTGGAACGAATCGGATTTACCGACAAACTAAACTACACGGATAGGACTAGTTGCCTATATATGTGTGAAATCAACCTGAATTCAATAAAATACCACATATACAATAAATCAATTCGTGTAACAAAACAACTCAAATCCGTTCATAAATAAAGGTTACGATCCATCACATCAGTTTCTTATCTTTCAATTCAGTTTCTTTTCTTTCTTTCTTTCTTTCTCAACGAGCAGTTTCTCATGTCGGATCTTCTTGTTCCTTTCTATCACAACATCCACTTCTTTCACTTGTTCTTTGTATACCTTTCTCGCCTTTTCTAACTCAATTAAGTTCTTCCTTTTCTCCTCACAACTCAGATTGAAGAAGTCACTTAAGGTGTTGAGTGACGGATGCGAATATGGCTTAAGCGAAGGCATAACAATCTCAACTTCTTCTTCTTCTTCATCATCATCATCAGATTCTGTTACAAATTCGTCTTCGGACTCAATAATCACATCCTCTTTCAAACTCTCTTTACCAACAGAATCTTCACTCTTCTCATCTTCGAACAGATCAAAATCACTTAAGTTGATATTTTGGATTGATTCAGGAGGGATACTTGACAATGACTCTTCTTGTGGAGCCTTGTTTTCAGCTTCAGCTGTCTCTGCATTCTCCGTATCATTTTCGCTGTCATATGCTAGAGCAGCAAGCTGTTCCATCAGAAATTTACTTGGTGGAACGTCCCCCTTTTCTGCATCATTAAAAACATTTGAATAATTCATATAATATTCAGCAGTAAAGACCTCACCATATTCATTAAAGCTTCGAATAGGTATCAATAACGGTATATCAAAAGAGGGTCCTCCAGTTCCAACATCTTCTTCATCGTCTTTTTCATCACCTTCTCCCAAATCAGAAGAATACTCTTCTTCTCTCTCCTTAATCAACTTGGTTTTACCAGAGGTAAGCTGCTCAATCTTTTCATTCAACTTCTTCATCTTCTCCCTGTTCGTACTCTTAATCACCAAAAACTTCTTCTTCAACTTATCTGTTCTTTCTTTCTAACTGTCCAACCTATCAGATAACCTCTTGTTCTCTTCAACCAATGATTCAATCTTAGCATTACTGATCTTCTTCTCCTCATCAGCTTGATTCTCCAAATTGGTTATTTTCGTGACCAAAGACATCAACAGATTTTGCTGAGTCTTATATTCATCTGATGTGACCTGAGGTGTTGTTGTGGCAGGTTTTGGTGAGGTAATAGCAGCCCTTGCATCCTTCATGAAACCGGATGGCTTTCTCTGAGCTTGTTGCCTTGAACCTCCTTGTGATGATCTCTGAGGTGACTCATAAGAATACTTCATTATTTTCTCTTTTTTCTTTAGTTGCTCTGCAGTCATAGGATCCTTTCCTTTTCTCTTCCTTTGAATCAAACTGGCATCCTCCTCTGTCGCTTCATCATCACCTTCGATAATCTCATCATCAACATTACTTCCTCCTTGGACATTACCAGCAGCTTTCTGATTATCACCCTCACCTTCCTCATCTGTAACTTCATAGTTAGAGTCTGAATCCTCATTCCTCCAAGCATTACCTGCTGGACATCGATAGTTCTCCTTGATAAGATGACATATGAGCTTTCTATTAAAGTCAGGCTTTAACTCAGCAATCCTTGTCTCTTCCATTCTGCGGAAAGTAATCAGATTCATCGGATTCAGGTGGATAATATCCTCTTCAAGCTTAGGTAGATCAGGTACAACGTCATTAATGATTAATTGTAGAAAACGGACATATATCAGATACTTCTGGGAAGAACTGAAGTGGTTTGCCTTGAAATAGTAGAAAACAAAACCCGAAAAATCATATGGAGCCTTGAGAACAAGTGCCACAAACATACTTTGCACTTTCTCATTCAGCTTGTCAAAACCATATTTGCGTCCACTCAAACAATGCATGATTACATGAGCAAGATATCTAAACTGCGGTGGCAGACATGTCTTCACCAGCTCAGATTTGCCAACAAGGTAACCAGAATAAGCACATCTTCTGAAACAGCCATGGATTCGTTCTCTACTGATAGTCATATGGGAGCAGTTCTCGTCATTGAACCCCAAAATCCTTCTAATCACATTCTTAGCAACAGTAATATCATGACCTTGAATCTTACTAACAAGCCTATCTACATCAACATCCAACACAACATTTCTCCAGAACTCTCTCTGATGACTGTAGTATGCAGTGCATTCAGTAGAAATAGTAGTGTGTATCCTTGATCACTTAAGAAATTCAATAATCTCCTTAAAGTGAGAACCTCTCTCTAAAGTAGTGTCATAGAGAGCGACTTGATTGTTCAGTTCACCCACCTCTAGAGGAATCTCTTGCTGAGCAGGTGGGATGACTGGATTCACTTGAGGATTCGCTTACGGATTAACTTGTTGCTCCCCCTGTCCTTCAATGTTATCAATTGGAACGTTTACTTGTTGTTCTGCCATCTGATGATATCTAAACAGAAACTGAAAATAGAACAGTTAGATATATAAATCAATCACCATAAAACATTAAAGCATTTACATCAATGCATCATAAAAGTGTTGAACAGGATGAAACGTGCGAGTGACAGTGTCACACGTGCGGCTGAGAGATCAACCGTGCGAGTGATATAGTCGCTCATGTCACTGTTGACACGTTTGATCAGTAATATGGTTTCAGACAGGGTACACGGCTGATGCAAAAATTCTAAGCGAGTGAATCAACCGTGTGGTGACTCGTGCGGTTAATCACACGTGTCAGCTCTTGCAGACGAGTGATAAACAAAATCAAGACAAACGAGTGAGCTCAAATGGTCCACACGGTTGATCATCAACCGTGCACTGACTCGTGCGAGTCATGTCTCACGCGTGCGAGTTATGTCACTCGTGCATGTCTGATGAAACCCGATATTAAATGCCTTTTTAAATCATCAAAATCACATAATCGAACGTTTTATGGACCGATTTACATCACAATAGCATAATAAGGTTCCAATTAACATAAAACAATAGCAAACTCAGTTCAAAACAAGCTCAAATTACACAAAATTCGATTTATAACCCTAAGGGTTTCGAATCACACAAACAACAAATTAAGCAACTAAAACTTAATGAAATTGTACCTAATAGGTGGCGCTGGGTTCGTCTAATGATGCTTAACGTTCGTTGCAAAAGAATGCTTGATCGGTGATGATCGAAAATAGAGAGAGAAAAAGTATTTGGGTGCACAAGTGTGAGCTGTTGAGCTCATCATCCCTATTTATACTCTCGTGAACAACCGTGCGGTTGATCACACGATCCACCATCAAACGCGCGTCTCACCTAGACCACACGTGCGTGTGACCCAATTGTCTTAGGACAAGTTGATCAGGGTCATACGTACGGTTAACCTCAAACGTGTGGTCAATCGTACGGTTCACACATCAAACGTGCGAGTGAGCACTTAGGCAATTTCAAAACTTCAAAATTCTACAACCTTAGGATTTCGACCCAGAAGAAGGTCCAAGCGAATCTAGTCATAAACTTGTCCACATACAATGCTTAGGGTAAGGGAACAAGTAACAAGGGAATAAAACATGTGGGACCAGCTGTCACATTCTTACTTCCTCATTTTAGCCGGTACATGTCATACCAGTGGGACCCGCCACTAGACCAAGGTTCCCATTAATTATGAAATTGCCACAATCTCTCTATTTTCAGCCGAATACAAGGGTTTCCGGTGGGACCCGCTGAAAATATTCTATTTTTCATTACATGAGCAGCCGACAAAAAGGCAAGTGGGTTAACAATACCAGCCGTTGTTTTTTTAATACCATGCACGGTTTTATATTTAACGCCCCGTCCTAATCCATCCGGACGAAGTCCATATCGATTATAAACGATTCACAACAGTTGATTTCATCGCGAGGTATTTGACCTCTATATGATACATTTTACAAACATTGCATTCGTTTTTGAAAAGACAAACTTTCATTTCATCGAAAGTTGACAGGCTTGCATACCATTTCATAATATATCCAACTATAATTGACTTGATAATAATCTTGATGAACTCGACGACTCGAATGCAACATCTTTTGAAATATGCCATGAATGACTCCAAGTAATATCTATAAAATGAGCAAATACACAGCGGAAGATTTCTTTCGTACCTGAGAATAAACATGCTTTAAAGTGTCAACCAAAAGGTTGGTGAGTTCATTAGTTTAACATAAATAATCATTCCATAATTTTAATAGACCACAAGATTTCATATTTTCATTTCTCATAAACATACGTCCCATGCATAGAGACAAAAATATCATTCATATGGATTGAACACCTGGTAACCGACATTCACAATATACATATTAGAATATCCCCATCATTCCGGGATCCTCCTTCGGACATGATATAAATTTCGAAGTACTAAAGCATCCGGTACTTTGGATGGGGCTTGTTGGGCCCGATAGATCTATCTTTAGGATTCGCGTCAATTAGGGTGTCTGTTCCCTAATTCTTAGATTACCAGACTTAATAAAAAGGGGCATATTCAGTTTCGATCATTCAACCATAGAACGTAATTTCGATTACTTGTGTCTATTTCGTAAAACAGTTATAAAAGTTGCGCATGTATTCTCAGCCCAAAAATATAAAGGGTAAAAAGGTAAATGAAACTCACAATACTGTATTTTGTAGTAAAAATACATATGACGACATTGAACAATGCATGGTTGGCCTCGGATTCACGAACCTATATCAAGTATTAACGCATTATAGTATAAATCAATTAAGTTTATATATTTGTTATGTATTAATTATTCTTATAATATATTATGATACTTATTTGATATTTAATTAATGTTATATCAATAATATTAGTTGAAACATAATTTTATATAATATTAGTATATTTTATGTAATAATATATTTACATATATATCTTTTGTTTTGCAAAATTAATAATTGTACAAATACCTGACTAAGGATAATAATAATATTAATAATAATAATAATAATAATAATAATAATAATAATAATAATAATAATAATAATAATAATTTTTAAAAGTATAAAACTACCTTAGGAGTCAGTTTTAAAAAGATTGCACCAAGCCGGGCTCGAACCCGAGACCTCTCGCTCACTCATCAACACCCTTAACCATTTCTCCATTTCAGTTTTTATGATTTATAATACAAACCCAAATACTTATCTATTACATGTTTCAACCCACTTCATCTTCTTCACCAAAATCTAAACAATCAAACAACTTCATTCTTAATAGTCAATCATCAAAATGGTTTTAGGACTTCTAAACAAACATGAAACAAAAAATAAAAATGTGTTCATGATATAAAAAAAAATGAGAAAAAAAAACAAAAAAAATCCTACTGCTTGCCCGTAGCTAGAAAAAAAAATTTTGTTTTCAATTTTGAGTTCGTTTTGGACAATCTTTACAACATGAAACATGTTTCAAATCATTCCTAAAAACTATTGAAATCGTCAATTGAACTAAAACATCAAAACAAGCTCTAATTTCTCCAAGAACAAAACAGTTGACTTTTGACAATTTAACTTTGACTCGCAAATTCGAATTCGTTATTAAGAATTGGAACTTGAGATTTTGCAGGAAGTTTAAGTAAATGATTCCTAACAACTCTGAATTTTTAGTTTTTGAAATTTGTTTCGAATTTACGTTAGTGTATATTACTGTGAAGAACTCAAGAACTCAAAAATTGATTTTTAGATTAAGAGTGTTATAGGTTATGATTACAACAAGAATTGTGTTGCAAATCATTCCTATAAACTTTATGGATCATCAAATTAACTGGAGATATCAAAACAAACTCGAATTTGATTCAAGAACACTTAGTTGACTTTGAAAACCAAAACTTTGACTCTCAAATTAGAAATTGATAGAAAGAATTGAAGATTGAAAACTTACAGATAGTTTAGATAGACGATTCCTAACAAGACTGCATTATTACATTTTGAAAATTCATTCGAAATCAAAATATGGTGAAAAAGATGAATGTACAGAGTGTCGAGCTTATTTTGTGATTTTTTATGTTTTACTTAATGAATTGCAGAATAATTCTTTTATAGAGTGATTGCATTGATCCTAATTGAGTTGTGAAATAGACATCTAACAGATTACAGACAGAAAACAAAATTTAAAAAAGTTGGATTGAAATGGGTAATGGAATGGTACTAGTTCTTGACTTTTTTTTTTAGATTAATATTAATAATTAATAAATATATTAATAATAATAATAATAATAATAATAATAATAATAATAATAATAATATTAATAATAATAATAATAATAATAATAATAATAATAATAATAATAATAATAATAATAATAATAATAATAATAATAATAATAATAATAATAATCATCATCATCATCATTATATCCATAATAATAATAAGTAATAATGATACAAAAATCATAAAAAATGATAATAATATTATTAATGATAAAAAAAATAATGGTTTCTTTAATAATAATATCTAATTCACGGAGTATTATATTGTGTCCATTGCTAAACAGTTAACATATAAAAGTGTTCCTAAAAATCCTAATTTTTTTGATTAAACATATTTAATTATTTCACTCATTACCTGTTTGAAACCTGATCAAAAAGGTTCAAAAAATATTTATTTTCTGTTCTAATTTATATGTACGGAGTACAAAAACTTAGATTTAAATGGTAAAAAAAATATTTATCAAAACTATTGTCTTTTTAATCAAATTTTGAAACAACATTTATTTTAGAACTTCTTATATATATATATATATATATATATATATATATATATATATATATATATATATATATATATATATATATATATATATATATATATATATTAGATCTATTTTAAAATAATTAAATGTAAACCGAAAGTTACAGACATTTACCATTTAAGCTCAAAATTAAATATATTTAATATACACTATGTATATATATAAACAGTTTTAAATAATAAAAGTTACTATTCACATAAATATATATTAAATGATTAAAATATATATACATATAAAATAATAGTTTTTATTACAATGTATTTTATTGTACATATTTATTTATAACAATAAATGTATATAATAGTTTATTAATGTTCATGTTATTATATATATTATACATATATTTATATATACACATATTTATATATATCCACATATTTACAAGCAATGGTTCGTGAATCATCGGAAACAGTCGAAAGTCAATTGAATATATGAACATTGTTTCAAAATTTTCTAGACTCAACATTACATACTTTGCTTATCGTATCGAAATCATATCAAGATTAAGTTTAAATTTAGTCGGAAATTCCCGGGTCGTCACATTATATTCCAGCCAACAACATGGGATATGCAGGTGGGACCCGCTGAAAAAAGAAAGTTCACAAAAATTACACACTATGCCATCGTCAGGTTACTATATACTCTCTTCAACCTCACAACCAAAACCCTAAACTTACGTATCACTTTTAATCACTCAACATGCGTACGTTTAACAAATCAACCGTGTGCTTGACTGTTCTTCTTCATTAACCGTACGATCCAAGCATTCATCGTGTTCTTCATGTTTCCAGTTTTCCGGCAGCCATCTATGGTGGTTCTATGGTGGCTCATGGTGGCTCTCATGGAAAACCAATTAATTCTTCATGAAAACGCTTGCAATTTTACAGACATGATCCTTGGAACCCGTCAAACACAAACCCATTAACAAATTTGTCCAACAAACAACATAATTCATGGAATCGATCGATTTCAGTTTCAAAACCCCAAAAACAAAAATTTCTTAGAACTTGTTCAATACTTCAAATCAAGAGCTGTAACTTTGAGGAATTCATCACTAGATGATTACCAACAATTCCACATTTTTAGATTTTCTAGATTCGTGCTAAAACATCAAAACCCAAATTTGGTCAACAAAAGTCAAACCGAATTCCAAACTTCAAATTCATCAAATTGCAACAGATTAATCTAATCTTGTTTGATCTTTGGCTCTGATACCATTTGTTAGATCCCGTGCATCACTAGCTATTATCGTTTGATCAAGAAACAAGCTTCGATTAGCAATTTGAGATTAACTAGTGATAAATGATGAACACATGATGAATAATGAGATGAACACAATAAACACAGCTGATTATAGTCACAATTACATGTATAATAATGATAAACGTATTACAATAAAGATTACATGAATTAGACTATCAAATCTTCATTTCCATGGTGGTTGAAGCATCAATCCACCATGGATTCTCTCCACCATGAAGGTGAAGAGGAGGAGCACTCACCTCACACACACTCAAGTGTTCTTGGTGGAAACCTCAACTACAAATGAACAAGGAAAACTCTATTTATAGGTCTGCCCATTCTGTCAGCTCAAACGCACGTTTCGGTGCTCATCCGTACGCCTGATAGTATCACACGTATAAGTGACATTTGTCACTCGTGTGTTTGACCATATGCTCCTGCGACATGAGTTTTCTTGTTCAATACATCCCTAGGTGAACAACGTAGACCTAAACCATTCTCAGGTTGTTCGACAGCGATGGACAACTCCATTTCGTGCACAAACAAAATATATGTGAAATAACAACTGCAGGAATGAACAAATGATGTGCACCATTTATCATTCAAACAAACAACAATATGTTTGGAAACTTTGATAAAATTTAATCATTTTTTTTACACTAATCACCCTCAATAATTTAAATTGTTACTGATTTCTTGCAAATGAGAGCATTGCAAGATCTTAAGTGTGGGAAGGGATTAAATTCTTTCGGTTTTAAACATTTGACTTATACACTTGGTTTAATAGCCACCGTTAAAAATTACTAGTAACGCAGTAGTTGTATTAGAATCTAGTGCTCTCTGATAATAAAGAACAACCCTAGTCTTATATACTGACTACCCACTTCTAGTAAAATTTTAAAAATTTTTAAATAAATGAACTCAAAATCATGTTTATACATATTTATGAACGATAAAACTAGATATTAACACCGAAATTATTATTGCCTCGAAAAGGACATAAATTGAGAAACAACCCAAAACGCTTGAATTCATTTAAAATGGAATATAAGAGAATAAAAAGGCAAAGAAAGAAAAATAAAAGCCAAGTGTGAGAAAAATTTACCAAGTTATTTAGAACATATGTCACATATTTTTGTACAAATAATTGAAGGTAATTTTGTTTTGGACGATTTTAATCAGTTTTACCTGTTTATTGTACTCCCTCCGTCTCAATTTAATAGTCCACAGACAAAAGGGCACACAGTTTTAGGAAATCCCACTAACTTCATTTATCCACCAATGAAATATTTTCTCTCTCCAGATCCACTAATCAAATATCCTCTTTCCTTTCTATTTATGGAATAGACTATTAATTTGGGTCATCCCAAAATAGAAAAACAGGACTATCTAATTGGGACGGAGGTAGTAATTCATTTAAAAGAAATGAAGGAAGTAAAGTCTTCCGGAAAAAAAAAAGACACGCGCTTCTTGATTTAGGTCAGGAAGTTGTCGTCCAGATCAGCTGTAGGTTGACGAAAAATCTAGAAAAGTCATCACTAAAATCAGCAGGAAATCCACGGAACTGAGCATCAAACAGGGTCGCCAAGTGGTCAGACTTATCCTAACCATGTGAGGATCTGTCTCGTACAATGGGGGACACCATGCAAATTATCTTATAAGACTACTTGTACAGTCTTAAAACCAAATGCATCCAATCATATATGACTACATGTGTATAAATATAACGTATACCCTAATTTTGTGAATATGGAAAAGGGCGAAATTGAATAAGAATTGTGCTATCAAGTGAAGTTGAAAAATACAGTAGCATCATCTGTGTGATCGAACAACATAGTATTAAAATCCTAATATGCGATTCCAAAATATTTACTCCGTATTTGAAAAGGGTATGAAATTGATTTGGGACAGCTGATAATATGACATGATACGGGTAATTTAAGAACGTAAGGGGGAGAGGGATAAATTATTTCCTAAATACATGCAATAAATTTAATTTAATACCTATTTTAATTTAATTTAAATAGTTAAAGACCCGCGACTTCGCGGGTTCAGTTAAAAACTAACAGTGAAATGAAAATTAATACGATTAACGATTACGAAAGGATCGATTCATAAAGTAATTAAATAGTTGAATGGTCGGCTGATAAAAAACCTTATAATAGCAATATAATCAATAAATACAGTTGTTTCCCGTACACTATTATTCAAGTTGTTGAAAGGTAAAAATAGATAACTATGTTCTCATATAGGTATAGCTTGCCATTGGTGATTAAATGAAATCAATCTTTTCTGGTAGTTGTGGAGTGTGATCCATGCCAAAGTTCGTTGCCTTATGGTGAGTATAGTTTGTTATTCTTCAAGAGTAGTAGTACGTAATTCGTCGGCCTGCAAAAGAAGATACATTTAAATAAATGCACAACAATACTCAAACAAAAATTATTATTAAATCCAATGAAAATTTAAAGTCATAATTGATAAATTACCTGATCGCAGTAGGTGATAACAATCGATATTTTCCCTAGATTTTTAGACATTTGATTTGAGTAATTGTTCATTGCTGAAAAGTCTCCTTTATCAACAAAGGATTTGCCGTTGAAAGAATCAACTAAAGTATCTTGTAATTTGTGAACGTTAGTTGTAATTTTCATCTCTTATTCTAAGGTCATATATTTCAACGATTCCATCATACCAATCTGTCCTTCACTTAGTTCCACGTGGTTAGTAATTAACTACATGTCAAAATGAGTAAATAGTTTAATATTTATTATATTATTGTATATATTGAAATGCCCCGTTCATATCGATTATAAACGATTCATAATAGTTGATTACATCGCGAGGTACTTGACATCTATATGATACATTTTGCAAACATTGCATTCGTTTTTAAAAGACAAACTTTCATTACATCGAAAGTTGACGGCATGCATACCATTTCATAATATATTCAACTATAATTGACTTAATAATAATCTTGATGAATTCGGCGACTCGAATGCAACGTCTTTTGAAATATGTCATGAATGACTCCAAGTAATATCTATAATGTAACACCGGCAATTTTTTTTTTTTTAAAACACAGCGGAAGACTTTATTAACAAACACACTATAAGTCGCGTCATTACATTAATCTGAGTAATTAAGTTTAAGTTTACACAACGGTGTTACGTTATTAAAAAACATGATTTAAACAAAAGTCCACATCAGAGTAGGGTTGTCAAACATGTCTTCTGCATCAGCATCCATCTCGACTAGCAGTACCCAAACCTGCAAGGGGTAATTATGTGGGGGATTAGCGCACCGCTAAGTGAATGAAATCTATCTAACAGATATAGCTTAAGTCACACACAAGCTATATACTAACAACAACACATGCTAACTACCAACTAGCATACAATAAGACAATACGAGGATCGACGGCTTGTACGAGCACACGACTCCTAGCTGATTGGACTTGAGTCTACCGATAGTCCCTGCTACTCAATTCGCAGTATAGTTATCCAGATGCAGGTGATGCATCGTTCACACTATACTCCACAATTAGTAGCCTATGGATCCAACCTTCCCTAGGCACGGTTGACCTCATACGGACTCTAACCTCTCCTAGGCACGGTCTCGAGTTCCCAGTCTCTCTAAGCCCGACTGGTGCCATTCACACAGCGTACACATAAATCACATACAACATCAGGCATACTATATTATCCTAACATGGCAATTTCTACACTATGCATGGTAAAAGAGTCAACCACAATAGCATGATATGCTACTTAAACTCTATCCAGAGATAGACCCACTCACCAATTACCAGCAACTGCTCAGTTATTATTTCTGAGCTTCCTCCTTGTCCTTATAACCTGAGAACAACACAAACAAAGTTAATATACATATCCAATAAATAATATAATCATTTCATACAATTAACTAGGTCATTTTATAAAAGGTACTGTAGCAACACAAACAAAGTTAATATACACGACTCCTATAATCATTTTATAAAAAGTACTGTAGCAAATAGTGGCACTGTAGCAAATTAAATAAACGGAGTTCGTATCTCCTTAGGCGGTCCTAACGGAGTCCAAATTAAATAAACTAACCTGTTCTGAGACCCTTGTCAGAAACTGGTCACAACACAATTATAATAAAACACTAATAAAATAATTAAAATAAAAGCACTTAAGACTAAGCACAAACCCTAAGGGCAAAATAGGTAACTTACAACTAGCCCGGGTTTCAGTCTGTTACAAATACACCCCCTTAAGAAGATTCCGTCCTCGGAATATGGTCTTGGTCAAACAAACGAGGGTAGCGTTTTCTCATCAACTCTTCCGTTTCCCAAGTAAGATTAGAACCCAAACTGTGTTTCCACTCAATCAACACCATCGGAATCTCTTTCTTTCTCAGCTTAGTCACCTTTTGGTCAACCACATGGACTGGCTCTTCCACCAATTTCTTATTCAAATCGACCCTTAAATCTTCTAAAGGAAGAAGTTGTGTTTCATCGTCGACTTTATACTTACGAAGATAACACACGTTGAATGTATTATGAATACCGGCTAACTCTGACGGAAGATCTAACACCACAGTCTGATCATTCAACACTTCACTGATCGGAAACGGACCAATAAATCTCGGTGCTAACTTACCACGTTTACCGAATCTGATAACCCCTTTCCACGGTGAAACTTTCAGATACACTCGTTCACCCACATTAAAGGTTACCGGACGTCTACGCAGATCAGCATACATTTTCTGCCTATCTCTAGCGGCTTTCAACTTTTCTCTCGCAATTGCAACTTTTTCGGTTGTCATTTGAACAATTTCGGGACCTGCAAACTGTTTCTCCCCGGCTTCTAACCAACAAGTCGGAGTTCTGCAACGACGACCGTATAACATTTCATAGGGCGGCATCCCTATACTCTAATGATATGAATTATTATACGCGAATTCGACCAACGGCAAATGTGTATCCCACGAACCACCGTATTCTAACACACAAGCCCTTAACATATCCTCCAAAGTCTGTATCATTCTTTCACTATGTCCGTCTGTCTGAGGATGATAAGTTGTACTTAAATTCACACGTGTACCCAGATTCTGTTGAAGACTATTCCAAAAATTTGACACAAATCTGGAATCTCACGATCGATAACGGCACACCTTGACGACTAACTATTTATTTCACATACAATTCGGCTAACTCACTTAACGAAGCTGTCTCACGAGTAGCAAGAAAATGAGCACTTTTAGTTAGACGATCCACTATTATCCAAATCATATCATGTCTTTTCTGAGTTCGAGGTAATTTGGTCACAAAATCCATCGTTATATGTTCCCATTTCCACTCTGGAATCTGTAACTGACGTAACGAACCATAAGGTTTCTGATGTTCTGCCTTCACTTGAGCACATATATGACACTTTTCGACATAACGGGCGATATCTGATTTCATTGTTGGCCACCAATACACTGTTTTCAAATCATGATACATCTTATTACTACCCGGATGTACTGTCAATCTGGATTTGTGAGCTTCCGTCATGATTAAATCCCTCAAATCTCCAAGCTTTGGCACCCAAACACGATTGTTTAAGGTCTTTAGTCCACGTGAGTCATCAATTAAGTCCACTTTTCGTTTGGTCATTTGTTCAGATTTAATATGTTCGTCCTCTAAAGCACAGGCCTGAATGGTTTTTAAGCTGTTAATCAAATCTGAAGTTATATTCAAACGAAGAAATTTCACATTTTCACTTGACTTTTTACGACTTAGCGCATCTGCAACCACATTTGCCTTACCCGGATGGTATTTAATTTCACAATCGTAATCTTTGATCAACTCTTGCCATCGTCTCTGACGCATATTCAATTCTTTCTGTGAGAAGATATACTGCAAACTCTTGTGATCTGTACATATAACACAATGGATTCCATACAAATAGTGTCTCCACAGTTTCAAAGCAAACACTACTGCTGAAATGTCCCGTTCTTATTGATTAAAAACGTTCCATATTAATTGATTTCGTTGCGAGGTTTTGACCTCTATATGAGACGTTTTTCAAAGACTGCATTCATTTTTAAAACAAACCATAACCTTTATTTCATAAATAAAGGTTTAAAAAGCTTTACGTAGATTATCAAATAATGATAATCTAAAATATCCTGTTTACACACGACCATTACATAATGGTTTACAATACAAATATGTTACATCGAAATCAGTTTCTTGAATGCAGTTTTTACACAATATCATACAAACATGGACTCCAAATCTTGTCCTTATTTTAGTATGCAACAGCGGAAGCTCTTAATATTCACCTGAGAATAAACATGCTTTAAACGTCAACAAAAATGTTGGTGAGTTATAGGTTTAACCTATATATATCAAATCGTAACAATAGACCACAAGATTTCATATTTCAATACACATCCCATACATAGAGATAAAAATCATTCATATGGTGAACACCTGGTAACCGACATTAACAAGATGCATATATAAGAATATCCCCATCATTCCGGGACACCCTTCGGATATGATAAAAATTTCGAAGTACTAAAGCATCCGGTACTTTGGATGGGGTTTGTTAGGCCCAATAGATCTATCTTTAGGATTCGCGTCAATTAGGGTGTCTGTTCCCTAATTCTTAGATTACCAGACTTAATAAAAAGGGGCATATTCGATTTCGATAATTCAACCATAGAATGTAGTTTCACGTACTTGTGTCTATTTTGTAAATCATTTATAAAACCTGCATGTATTCTCATCCCAAAAATATTAGATTTTAAAAGTGGGACTATAACTCACTTTCACAGATTTTTTTTTACTTCGTCAAGAAGTAAGACTTAGCCACTGTTGATTCACGAACCTATAACAATATATACATATACATATATATTAAAGTATGTTCAAAATTTATTTATAACACTTTTAATATATTTTGATGTTTTAAGTTTATTAAGTCAGCTGTCCTCGTTAGTAACCTACAACTAGTTGTCCACAGTTAGATGTACAGAAATAAATCGATAAATATTATCTTGAATCAATCCACGACCCAATGTATACGTATCTCAGTATTGATCACAACTCAAACTATATATATTTTGGAATCAACCTCAACCCTGTATAGCTAACTCCAACATTCACATATAGAGTGTCTATGGTTGTTCCGAAATATATATAGATGTATCGACATGATAGGTCGAAACATTGTATACGTGTATATGGTATCTCAAGATTACATAATATACAATACAAGTTGATTAAGTTATGGTTGGAATAGATTTGTTACCAATTTTCACGTAGCTAAAATGAGAAAAATTATCCAATCTTGTTTTACCCATAACTTCTTCATTTTAAATCCGTTTTGAGTGAATCAAATTGCTATGGTTTCATATTGAACTCTATTTTATGAATCTAAATAGAAAAAGTATAGGTTTATAGTCGGAAAAATAAGTTACAAGTCGTTTTTGTAAAGGTAGTCATTTCAGTCGAAAGAACGACGTCTAGATGACCATTTTAGAAAACATACTTTCACTTTGAGTTTAACCATAAGTTTTGGATATAGTTTCATGTTCATAATAAAAATAATTTTCTCAGAATAACAACTTTTAAATCAAAGTTTATCATAGTTTTTAATTAACTAACCCAAAACAGCCCGCGGTGTTACTACGACGGCGTAAATCCGGTTTTACGGTGTTTTTCGTGTTTCCAGGTTTTAAATCATTAAGTTAGCATATCATATAGATATAGAACATGTGTTTAGTTAATTTTAAAAGTCAAGTTAGAAGGATTAACTTTTGTTTGCGAACAAGTTTAGAATTAACTAAACTATGTTCTAGTGATTACGAGTTTAAACCTTCGAATAAGATAGTTTTATATATATGAATCGAATGATGTTATGAACATCATTACTACCTCAAGTTTAGTAGGTAAACCTACTGGAAGTGACAAGAAACGATCTAGCTTCAAAGGATCTTGGATGGCTTGAAAGTTCTTGAAGTAGGATCATGACACAAAAACAAGTTCAAGTAAGATTTTTACTCGAATTAAGATAGTTTATAGTTATAGAAATTGAATCAAAGTTTGAATATGAATATTACCTTGAATAAGAAAGATAACCTACTGTATATAACAAAGGTTTCTTGATCTTATATGATTACTTGGAATGGATTAGAAAGCTTGAAAGTAAATTAGTAAACTTGAAGGGATTTTTGAAGTGTTCTTGAAGTGTTCTTCCTATGATGATTATAGCTTGATTCTTGAAGTGAGTTTTGATGAAGATGATGATTAACTACTGGAAAAATACGTTCATAATAGTGTGTGTGTGTTGAGAGAGAATTAGAAAGAGAATTGGAAGTGAAATGGAGTGAATGATGAGTGGTAATTGGTGAGTGGTGAGTGGGGTTAAAAGGAGTTCTAGTTAGTTGACTAGCTCATGGTAGAAGTTAAAATTGATTAGTCATACATGACATAATCAAGAGTGGAATCCCATGCTAGTTCCTATTGGTATATACCCATAGTAAGTACGTTTTGAAGCTGTGTATAATACGGGTAAGAATACGACTAGAATTCTTGATGAAAGAAAAGAATGGGAAAGTAAATGTAACCATTTTCGTTAAGTATGAGTGTTTTGATATATGTCTTGAAGTCTTCCAAAAGTATTTTAATACATCTAAATACACTACATGTATATACATTTTAACTGAGTCGGTAAGTCATCGTTAGTCGTTACATGTAAGTGTTGTTTTGAAACCTTTAAGTTAACGATCTCAATTAATGTTGTTAACCCATTGTTTATTATATCTAATGAGATGTTAAATTATTATATTATCATGATATTATGATATATTAATATATCTTAATATGATATATATACATTTAAATGTCGTTACAACGATAATCGTTACATATATGTCTCGTTTCGAAATCCTTAAGTTAGTAGTCTTGTTTATATGTATATAACTAATGTTTCGCGAGGTGTATATAAAATAGCTATTATTTTTACAAGGAAATACTATTAAATACGATACAATTTTACACAAGATATTTATTTATTTATAGAATGGATATACTTAAACCTTGCTACAACACTTATAGGCAGTGTACCTAATCGTACAGTAGTGTAGTTTTTAGTAAGTCCGGTTCGTTCCACAGGGAATCTTTTTAAACAAAGCTTAACGCTATATTAGTTTACTTTTATAAAAATATAAATATATATACAAGTAATATTATTATTATAAAAGGGGGGTTTTTACCGTTTAATGACCGGTTTGTCGATTTTAAAACTTTAGTCGCAGTTAAAACCAAATGTAAAACAATAAATAAATACAAGACTTTACTTTAAAGTGTAAAGTAAATAACGATAATGAAATTGCGAATAATAAAAGTGCGATAAATTAAACTTGCGATAATTAAAAAGTACGATAATTAAAAGTGCAATTAAATACAATAACAATAAAAATGCGATAATTAGAAGTGCAATTAAATATAAAATAAAGGAAATTAAATATGAAATAAAAGAATTATGCTTATTTAAACTTCCGTAATCATGATGTTTGACGTGTTGATTTTAGTTTTATGCCCATGGGTTAATTGTCCTTTGTCCTGGATTATTTAATATGTCCGTCTGGTTTTTGTCCATAACAGTCCATCAGTCATAAATATAAAGTGCGAGTATCCTCATCAAATTATCCTTATACCCGAAGTTAAATATTCCAACTAATTGTGGACTTAAACTGTAACAAGATTTTAATACTTTGTTTAATAATTACACCAGGATGTCGACTGAGGGTAACCCAAGGTTTTAATATTTTGTTATCAATTATACCAAGTATCCTTGTACATAATTTCACCCCTGTTTTAATTATTCTAGTGGCTATTAATCCATTCCCGTGTCCGGTTAAATGAACGATTATTCGTACATATAAATACCCCGCCCATCGTGTCCGATCGAGTGTATATGGTAATTTATAGGGACGCCCAATTGTAAATATTTATATTAACATTAACAAACTATCATTTAGTTAAACAAATATAAAGCCCATTAATAGCCCATAGTCTAATTTCCACAAGTGTCGTTCTTTTGTCCAAACCCCAATTATGGTACAAAGCCCAATTACCCAATTTTAGTAATTATCCCAACATCATGATTACTTCGGATTAAATAAGCATAATAATTACTTAGCTACGAGACATTAATATAAAAAGGTTGAACATAACTTACAATGATTAAAAATAGCGTAGCGTTACACGGACAGAGTTTCGACTTACACCCTTACAACATTCGCTAACATACCCTTATTATTAGGATTAAAATTAAAATTAAAATTAAAATATAAATATAAATATAAATATAAATATATACGATATAGATAGAGAGATGGATATATTTTGTGATTTTTTCGATCAGAATTCGTTTGCTTTTATAGGGATTTTCAACTTTTGGGGCTCCGCGACTCGCGGTATTTTTGGCCTTCAAACTCCGCGAGTCGCGGAGTTTGCTTTTACAGCTCACACGAGTTTGGCTCTTTGTTTACCGACGGTTTTAAAAATAAATATAATATATTAAATAATTATAAGAATTATTTAAATATTATATTATATTTATATGCATAGTTGACTTGTAATTTTTAGTCCATTGCGTCGAGCGTTGAGAGTTGACTCTGGTCACGGTTCCGGATTTTCGAACGTCCTTGCGTACAATTTTATATTTTGTACTTTGCGTTTTGAATCTTGTACTCTTGTAATTTCGAGACGTTTCTTATCAATAATTGGAACCTCTTTGATTGTCTTTTGTACTTTTGAGCTTTTTGGTCGTTTGCGTCTAAAATTCGTCGAATCTGTCTTTTGTCTTCACCTTTTATTATTTAAACGAATATTACTTGTAAATAGAACAATTGCAACTAAAAGCTTGTCTTTCTTGAGGAATAATGCTATGAAATATATGTTCGTTTTTAGCATTATCAAATATTCCCACACTTGAGCGTTGCTTGTCCTCAAGCAATATCGTCTTGAAATACTAGAATCACTTCTTTATTCTTCACACTTTGTACCTCAGTGATTTCTATACGGCGGTATAAACAATGGTAGTAACGATATGGTTTACAGTCCCACATGACTATAAAAATTTAGATCCATTAAGGAAATTGGATCTTTATGAAAACATTTGATCTTTTGAAAATTAAATCTAGTTTTTACCCTAGATAAGTTTTCCGGAATAACCCTTCACCGGTGTTTGCAAAATATTTTTGTGGGTTTGGTGGGTTTCAGATTTGAAAATTTTAGCTCAAAACTTGCGGTTTTGTGTCACCCACTTGCTAACCTTGTCTTTGGAAAGCAACACGTCCAGTTTACTTGTCCCGTATATTACCTTTCGGTAAACTACCATCCGGTTGTAAAGGAAAGCGTTGAACAAGCAACTGTTAAGGCAATGTCCCCTGACATGCTTTTAATTATGGTCTATAACGTGTCGGACGCAATTACTATCCTTGGTAGGAGCAATAGTAAAGCTCACCCTTATAATTTTTTGGTCTGGCACAAGGTCCTGTCTTTGACCATGCTATGCAACCACCGTTCTTACGGTTGACACCCGATTTGGTTCAGGTGACCTAATGAATTCCAGGTGAATTCCTAGGATTTTACGTTCAATGGTAATGAACGCATTGAAAATAGGGTTTTCAGAAAACAAATCGGTTTGTAATTTTGATCAAAATATTTTCTCGTTTAAGCTCGAGTTTAGATATCATCGAATTCCATGAGTTTGTAATTCTCAATCTTTAAGGTCAATCTCAAGGATTGAGTAATATCAGTCTTAGAAGCTGATTTTTGATCTTTTAAGGAGATTATCCTTTCTGGGGATCTGATTCATTAGTCTTATCCAGCTAATTTGCATGGTGCCCCCTCATTTTACGAGATAAATCCTTCTCATGGTTAGGATAAATCTGACCACTTGGCGACCCTGTTTAATGCTGAGGTCCGTGGATTTCCTGCTGATTTTAGTGATGACTTTTCTAGATTTTTCGTCAACCTACAGCTGGTCTGGATGACAACTTCTTGACCTAAATCAAGAAGCGTGTTTCTTTTTCGGAAGACTTTACTTCCTTTTAATGATGGAATTGATTCATCGTGTAGATCCATCTTTCTTACAGTAAATCAGGTAAAACAGTTTAGTTTAGTTCAAAGCAAAAGTATTTTCAGTTATTTGTATAAAAATATGTGACATATGTTTAAGATAACTTGGTAAATCTTCCCACACTTGGCTTTTATTTTCCTTTTTATCGTCCTCTATTCCATTTTAAATGAATTTTAACATTTTGGTTTGTTTCTCAATTTATGTCCTTTCCGAGGTTACAATAATTTCGGTGTTAAAACCTAGTTTTATCGTTCATAAATATGTATAAACATGATTTTGAGTTCATTTAATTGAAAATTTTGAAAAATTTTACTAGAATTGGGTAGTCAGTATATAAGACTAGGGCTGTTCTTTATTATCAGAGAGCACTAGATTCTAATACAACTACTGCTTTACTAGTATTTTTAATGGTAATCCAGTGTTTAAGATAAAAATTTTAAAATCCGAAAGAATTTAACCCCTTCCCACACTTAAGATCTTGCAATGCCCTCATTTGCAAGAAATCGGTAACAATTTAAATTATTGAGGGTGATTTGTGTGAAAATGATTAAATTTTTACCAAAGTTTCCAAATATATTGGCGTTTGTTTTCTGAATGATAAATGGTGCACATCATTTGTTCATTCCGTCTTGTTGTTATTTCACATATATTTTGCATCTTGTCAAAATTAGTTGCTTTTGCTGAACTTAATGCCAGTCTTTGAAAATGCGTTGTTTTACCCTGTTGTGTACATAAGATAAACTGCAAACATATATACATATTTTTGAAGTTTGGTATATTACCCCACATTCAAAAATTATTAAAATCTAAGAATAAAAGTTAGAACATTATAAAAACTATTACAATATTAACATAAGTATTAAACGTATCAACATTACAAATTACAAAATAAATAAAACTAAGTAGACTAGGGATGATACTGGTACCAATAGGGGTTCCAAGCATAACCATAGGTGCTATAGAATGCTTCGGCAGGGTTATACGTAGGATACGGTGGCTACATCTCTATAGACCAGGGAGGGAAGATGGGTTTCGGTGTAGGAATATAGTTTCTACCTATATGTTGGCAATGAGCTATGATTTGGTTCTGATGAACTTGCCAATCTTCAAATGCTCTCTGTCTAGCTTTTCGTACTCCTGTGCAGCTATAAACCTTTGCATTTCTTGCATCTCATTTCCCCCTCCTACATTACCTTGCTGTTGGTTTCTCTCAACCTGTGGATGTCTACCATGGTATTGTACTGCGGCGTTATTTCGCCTCTTCAAAACTTTCGCACCATGGTATACATTTAAACCTATAGTATCGCGGGGTTCTGGTTCTTCTACTAATAATCCCCCCCGACTTATATCCACACCGAGATATTCAGCAATCAAAGTAATAAAAATACCACCTCCTATTATGCTATGCGGTCTCATCCCCCTAACCATAGCTGATAAATAATAACCCACACAATAAGGTATACTTACAGCGCTTTGTGGGTCTCGAATACACATATGGTAAAACAAATCCTGTTCATTTACCTTTTCCTTGTTCTTACCTCGTTGTGTAATCGAATTAGCTAAAAACCTATGAATTACTCTTAATTCAGCTCTATCTATATCCAAATAAGAGTAATTTCCCCCTTTGAAACGGTGATGGCTTGTCATTTGACTCCACACACCGTGTGTATCAAAATTTTCATCTATCTTTCTACCGTTTAGTATCAACCCTCTACAATCGGCAGATGCTAACTCCTCACGCGTATATATACGTAAAGCCTGAGCCATGTCTAGTAAAGACATGTGGCGCATCGAACCTCCTAACAAAAATCTAATAAAAGATCGATCGGTTAAACTAGCTACCCGATCATTTAACTCTATACTACATAACAATTCTTCACACCATACTTTATATACAGGTCTACGCATGGTGAATAAACGTACCCAGTCATTAAAAGTAGAATTACCATACCTCTGTACAAGTAATTCCCTAATTGGCCCGGCCAATTCTACAGCTTCTAAGGGTCCCCATTCTATGACCCTCGGTACCTCAACAACTTTAGAATGAAGCGTATGCAACCCCCTTTGATACTTTGGATAATCTATCCAAAGTCTGTCAAATCTCAGGTTCGGATGCAAATCTTCCAAGTACATATCAGAAAATGTCATGACTGGATGAGGTATATCCTGCTTGTAGTAGTTATCCACCTCCTGTTGTTCCGCATTCTCAGCAGGAGCATTGCGGGCTTGGGATGAAGATTCACCCTTTTCAGTCTGCAAAACACATCAAACACAATTTTTGTGCATCCAAATATGCATTAGTGTCAGCAAAATCATCAATCAAAATAATTACAATGACATGATCAATTTATATCAAACTTAAGCTCATTTTCACATTTTTATCAAATCTACACTTTTTCAAATAAGCATATACGAAAATGTTCGTCAAGTTCATAAGCATTTAACTCAAATAACATGTCAAAATAATCATTACTAGCAATTAAACAAGTTTCAAATGGCATTATCTCTCAAAAATCAAGTTCATGAATTTTTAGACTTGAAAAAGTCCACTTTAATACTCAAATTCATGTTTAGGCTCAAAGTTTGGATCATTTAACTACCTAAACATATTACACTACTTAATTTAGCAACAATTCATGACAAAAATCGGCCATAACCTGTTTATATCAAAAAGCCCCAAATTTTGCTCAAGAACACAAACCCTAGATAACTCAAAATTTGAAGTTTAAGGCTTCTAATCATGTTAAACACCATCAATCTAGGTTATACAAGCATAATACATAAACAATTTAAGCTTAATTACACTAAAAAGCATCAAAATCAAATTGGGGAAAAAATTGCTCAAGAACACTAATTTCGGATTAAATGGTGTTTAGGTGTAGAAATTTACCGTTTTTCTTGAGTAATTCCTAGATAGCATCCTTCTCAATATGATTTTAGTAAAAGATTTGATGATTAACGGTTAAAAATTGTGATTTTGGGGTGTATTTTTCGTGTATTTTCGGCAGTTATTTTCGCAGTATGTGTTTTGTGGTGTGTGTGGACTGAGCTGTTTCAGCTCTTATTTTTTTTTCTGTAATCCGATATCTCCGCGAGTCACGGTGTTTAAGGCTTCAAACTCCGCGAGTCGCGGAGTTTGCTTTTTTTTTTTTTTAAACTTATACTAATTAAAACAATTAAGTAATTAATTTTAAAATTTTGTTTCCCTTGTTATTTAGGACGAGGTCGTTTCGGATCGATGTCCTAGTTCGTCCTTCGACAAAATTTTAAAATTTGTCTTTTTGTAGCGATTGTTTTAAAAGCTAAGATTTTTGGGTTTTTTAATGTTTTTGGCATACTTTAATTCAATAAGATTAAAAATAATGATAATAAAAGTTCTCGTCCCTCCCTCGGGTAAAGCAATTTCGGTTCAAATACCTAGTCTTCAACTTACGACGAATTTTAAAAATCATATTTTTAACTTAATGAGATAAAGTAAATTTTTGTTTTTAAATTCACACAATTTAAATATAAAATTCAAAATTAATATTAAAAATTCACACCAAACTTAAAATTTGAAATGCATAAAAATTAAAAATTCATATTTTAAAAATTAAAAATTCATACCAAACTTAATTTAAAAATTCATATTATAAATTCACACCAAACTTATATTAATTTTTCAAATATTTACAATTTTAAATATATTGTTTTTACAAAGTTTACAATATTAATTTAAGAATTATATATTAATTTTAAAAACATGGTAAAAATAAAATTAAAAATCTTTTTGGCTTTTTATCCCACTTTAATCAATCAAATATTATCAAAAATATGCGCCCCTCTTTTCGGTAAAGTAATTTCGGTTCCAAGACCTAATTTAACTCATGACGAATTTTTGAAATATTTTAGGTTGATTGATTAAAGATATTTATACCTTAAGAATAAACGTTAAATTGCGCAGTGATGTAATAAATTTTTTGAATGATATCAATAATTTCGGTCGCCAAACCTAATTTTATTCAATACCAATTTAATACTTTATAGCGAACAAATTAGCGTTTATTATCAAAAGGTTAAAAATAAGAAAAAAAATAAAATAAAAACTGTACAGACATACCTGTGAAATAGATTTCTTAGTTATATGATCTATCCCATTCATAAGATAGTCGGTTTAATTGGTTTTCCATAGCTACATAGGCGTAACCTCGAGCATTCAGTGTCTTTTCTTCTAAACATATGAACGGTCCGTCTCTGCATAAAGTAACAAATTCGGTATTTGAATAGGTTTGATTATTTGAACATTTACCTCCATGTGACCATTTTCCGCATTTGTGACATCTTTCTAGGTGTCGTGCTCTTCTTTTCGCTGCGGATTTTGATTTTCCTTTACCAAATTGTAACTTATTATCTTCGCATCTGGATTCTTTTCTAACTCCGTCCATTCTTTCTCTGATTACTGATACTATTTCACTTGGTAGTATGTCATTATTACGTTTAGTGATCAAAGCGTGTAGCATTAGACCATGGTTTAGTTCACAGGCAGTCTTCATTTCCTAAAAAAAATAAAAATTCAGAATGGGGGGAGAAGACTAGTTATTTAGGGTCTGCTAGGGAAAGACCATTCGGTTTCCATTTTCGAGAACTACACAAAAACAGACAATCTAACTCTAACAGAAATACATAAACCCATTGATTCTCCCCACACTTAGTTAGCTGTGGTGTCGAAATTGTGATTAACTTCGTTGTCGACTTCCATCGGACTATGTATGTAGTGTTTAACTCTGTGACCATTAACTTTAAATTCAATCCCATTTGAATTTATTAATTCTATCGTTCCGTATGGGAAAACTCTTTTGACTATGAATTGTCCAGACCATCTTGATTTCAATTTTCCAGGAAATAGCTTGAATCGTGAATTGAAAAGAAGAACTCTGTCTCCTTCTTTAAATTCTTTTGAACTTCTGATTCTTTTATCATGCCATTTCTTCGTTCTTTCCTTATAGATTAACAAATTTTCGTATGCTTCATGTCTTAATTCTTCTAATTCGTTTAGTTGACTTAATCGTAGACGTCCAGCTTCATGTAAATCAAGATTACATGTCTTCAAAGCCCAAAATGCTTTGTGTTCAATTTCTACTGGAAGATGACATGCTTTTCCATAAACAAGTCTAAAAGGTGTGGTTTCAATTGGAGTTTTGTAGGCTATTCTAAAAGCCCAGAGTGCATCCTCCAATTTAATGGACCATTCCTTCGGATTTGATCCTACGATTTTCTCTAGAATACGTTTTAAAGCTCGGTTGGTATTTTCAACTTGTCCACTTGTTTGTGGATGATATGCGGTGGAGATTTTATGAGTTACTCCATATCTTTTAAGAACTTTCTCAAGTTGATTATTACAGAATTGAGTACCCCGATCACTTATTAAAGCTTTCGGTGTTCCAAACCTTGCAAAAAGACGTTTTAAAAAGTTGACTACAACTCGTGCATCGTTAGTTGGGAGAGCTTGTGCTTCTGCCCATTTAGATACATAATCAATGGCTACGAGTATATATAGATTATTATGAGATTTTGGATATGGACCCATAAAGTCAATACCCCAAATGTCAAATACTTCACATACTTGGATGACATTTTGTGGCATTTCATCACGTTGACTTATTTTTCCGGCCCTTTGACAAGCATCACAGGATTTGCAAAGAAGGTGTGCGTCTTTGTAAATTGTAGGCCAATAGAATCCAGCATCATAAACTTTTCTTGCTGTTAGTTGAGGCCCATAATGCCCTCCTGTTGGTCCTGTGTGACAATGGTTTAATATTTTACTAGCTTCATCTCCAAATACATATCAGCGTATTATTCCATCGGGACAACTTTTAAACAGATGTGGATCTTCCCAAAAATAGTGTTTTATATCACTGAAGAATTTCTTTTGTCTTTGGTACGATAATCCTTTTTTAAGGAGTCCACAAACTAAATAGTTTGCATAGTCTGCAAACCATAGAATTTCTTTATAATCTATCTTCAATAGATATTCATCAGGAAAGTTGTCTTGTATGGCCGATTCATTTAGAACTTCTAATTCGGGATTTTCAAGACGAGAAAGATGATCAGCGGCGAGATTTTCTGCACCTCTTTTATCTCGGATTTCAATATCAAACTCTTGTAAGAGTAAGATCCAACGGATTAATCTTGGTTTAGCATCTTGTTTCGAAAATAGGTATCTAAGAGCAGAATGGTCGGTATAGACCACCGTTTTTGCTAGAACGAGATATGATCAAATTTGTCAAAAGCAAAGACAATAGCAAGGAGTTCTTTTTCAGTAGTTGTATAGTTCATTTGTGCTCCTTGTAACGTCTTACTAGCATAATATATAGGTTGAAATCGTTTTTCAATCCTTTGTCCTAAAACGGCTCCCATTGCAAAATCACTTGCATCGCACATTAATTCAAATGGTAGATTCCAATTTGGTGTTATCATGATCGGCGCATTAGTGAGTTTCTCTTTAAGAATATTAAAAGATTTGATACACTCATCTGAAAAGATGAATGGAGCATCCTTTTCTAGGAGTTTATTCATAGGAGTAGCAATTTTAGAAAAATCTTTTATGAAACGTCGGTAAAAACCGGCATGCCCTAGAAAACTCCTAACTCCTCTAACATTGGTGGGATGTGGAAGTTTAGCAATTACATCTACTTTAGCTCTATCCACTTCAATTCCTTCTTTTGAAATTTTATGTCCAAGAACGATGCCTTCTTTAACCATGAAATGGCATTTCTCCCAATTAAGAACTAGATTTGATTTTTCGCATCTAATTAGCATTCGTTCAAGATTAACTAGACATGATTCAAATGTATCACCGAAGACTGAAAAGTCATCCATGAAAACTTCCATGCATTCTTCTATCATGTCGTGAAAAATCGCCATCATACACCTTTGAAAGGTTGCAGGGGCGTTGCAAAGTCCAAATGGCATGCGTTTGTAAGCAAAAGTATCATAAGGGCACGTGAATGTGGTTTTCTCTTGATCTTCGGGTGCTATTGGAATTTGAAAATATCCGGAAAATCCATCTAGAAAACAATAGTAACTATTTCCGGCTAATCTTTCCAACATTTGATCTATGAAAGGTAAGGGAAAGTGATCTTTTCTGGTGGCGTCATTTAATTTTCTATAATCAATACATACACGCCATCCTGTTACAGTCCTAGTAGGAATAAGCTCATTTTTCTCATTTGTAATGACAGTCATGCCACCCTTCTTAGGCACACATTGAACTGGGCTTACCCATGGACTATCAGAAATTGGATAAATTAGACCTGCATCTAGCAGTTTAATAATCTCTTTTTTAACTACATCTTGTATATTTGGATTTAGTCTTCATTGGCGTTGCACATACGTTTTATGACCTTCTTTCATAAGGATTTTATGTGTGCAATACGAAGGACTTATTCCTTTAATATCATGAATCTTCCATGCAATGGCTGGTTTATGAGCTTTCAACACAGAAATGAGTTGTGATTTCTCATTTTCAGTAAGAGAAGACGATATTATTACAGGTAATTCAGATTCACCATGTAAATAAGCGTATTCCAAATGGTTTGGAAGTGGCTTTAACTCTAATTTCGGTGGTTCTTCTATCGATGATTTGTATCGATATCTGTCTTCTTCTTTTAGCATTTGAATTTCTTCTATTGTTGGTTCATATCCATTAGCTATAAGTGTAGCTTACATTTCAGCTTCATCAATTGGTTCATTACCTTCTCCTAAAGAACATTCTCCTGTTCCTTGTAATTCTGGAAATTCTTCTAATAATTCTGCATGTGCATCTATAGTTTGAATATAATAACATGTATCATCTGCAGATTGTGGTTGTTGCATTGCTCTATCAACTGAAAAGGTAACACTCTCATCCTCTATACTTAGGGTCAGTTTCTTACCGAACACGTCTATCATTGCTTTAGCCGTGTTTAAGAATGGTCTTCCTAATATGAGAGGAACTTGAGAATCTTCTTCCATGTCCAAAACAACAAAATCTACTGGAAATACTAAAGTACCAACTTTAACTAGCATGTTCTCCATTATCCCTCTAGGATATTTTATTGATCTATCGGCTAGTTGTATGCTTATTCTGGTTGGTTTCAATTCTCCAAGGTCTAGTTTAGCGTATAGTGAATACGGCATTAGATTTATACTAGCACCTAAGTCTGCCAATGCTTCTATTGAGCTAAGACTACCCAGAAAACATGGAATTGTGAAACTTCCTGGATCAGATAGTTTTTATGGTATCTTATTCAACAGTACTGCTGAACAATTAGCATTCATAGTAACAGCCGAGAGTTCTTCCATTTTCTTTCTATTTGAGATTAGATCTTTCAAGAATTTAGCATATCTAGGCATTCCTGAAATCACATCAATGAAAGGAAGATTTACATTTATCTGTTTAAACATATCCAAGAATTTGGATTGCTCGGCTTCAAGTTTCTCTTTCTTCATTTTACTCGGGTAAGGAAGTGGTGGTTGGTATGGTTTAACATAAGGTTTAGCCTTAACTGTGTTATCTTCATTAACCTTTTCAACTACCGGTTCTTTTTCCTTATCTTGATCAAGTTGTGGTTCTTGTGGAGTAGGAATAGCTTCATCAGAAGTTACAGGTATTTCAGGTGGTTTAAGTGTTGTACCACTTCTTGTGGTAATAGCTTTAGCTGTTTCATTCCGGGGGTTAGCATTTGTATCACTAGGTAGACTTCCCGATTTTCTTTCACCTATTAACCTTGCTAGGTTACTTACTTCTTGTTCCAGATTTTGAATGGAAGCTTGTTGATTTCTAAATGCTTGAGCATTTTGTTCATTGGTTTGTTTTTGAGATGTGAAAAACTGCGTTTGAGTTTCAACTAGCTTCGTCATCATATCTTCTAAATTCGGCTTTTTATCATCGGTTTGTTGTGGTGGTTTGTTTTGAAAATTAGGTCTTTGCTGATTGTAATTATTATTGGATACTTGTTGATTGCTATTGTTGATTGTTGTATGGAATATTTCTGTTATAATTTTGGTTTTGATTGTAAATCGGTCTTGGCGGTTGATAATTATTCTGATAATTATTTCCAGGCCTTTTGTTTATGTATGAAATATTCTCTCTTTGTTCCATTGTTAATTCAATACTGAGACAATCTTTTGTCAAATGTGGTCCTCCACACTGCTCACAACTAATTCGTATCGAGTGAATATCTTTAGTCATCTTTTCCATTCGTCTCTCCACAGCATCTATCTTTGCGGAAATGGAATCTAAGTCATGGCTAGAATCGGCTCTAGCTGCTTTAGATGATCTAACGATATCTTTTTCTTGGTGCCACTCATATGAGTGGGAAGCAGTGATATCAATAATTTTGTAAGCATCAGTTTCGGTTTTCTTCATAATAGAACCACCAGCTGCTATATCTATGTCTTTTCTTGTAGTGATGTCGCATCCTTGGTAGAATATTTGTACTATTTGACAGGTATCTAAACCATGTTGCGGACATCCTCTTAACAACTTTCCATATCTTGTCCACGTCTCATATAGAGTTTCATTCGGCTTCTGTGTGAACGTAACAATTTCTGCTTGAAGTCTTACGGCTTTAGATACAGGAAAGAATTGTTTAAGAAAATTTTCAACTAAAACATCCCATGTCTCAATCGCCCCTTCAGGTAACGATTCCAACCAATCTTTGGCTTCTCCCTTTAAAGTCCAGGGAAATAACATGAGATATATCTGTTCATCCTCCACTTCTCGGATTTTAAATAGTGTGCAGATCCTATTAAAGGTACGTAGATGTTCATTTGGATCTTCCTTCGGCGCACCACTAAATTGGCATTGATTAGTCACCATGTGTAGAATTTGTCCTTTGATTTCATAATCTGGCGCATTAATGTTTGGATGAGTAATTGCGTGACCTTGGCCAGTGCGTTTAGCTCTCATTCGGTCTTCCATACTTAAAGGTTCCAGATTCTCCATAATTGAATTTGTTGAATCGGAATCACTAGAGGATTCTGATTTAATGGTTCGTTCCTCAACAATCTCTGTTTGAATGATTGGTGGTTCCGGAGAAAAATTTAATGGTTCAGGATCTACGAATCGTTCCTGAATATTCTCCAGATTCTCAATTGTGAGGTCGGGTTCAAAAAATGGATTATCGAAAATTTGAACTGGAGTACTTGGTCGACTGGATGACGATTCTAAAGAAAAATCAACGGCAGTAATATTTGCTAAATGTCTTGATCTAGTTACAGGTGGTGAACGTACAAAAGGTGGTGAACGTCTTGCTCGGTGCATTCACTGAATATCCTATTAGTTTTAAAAAGGAAAGAAAAATTATAATAAGTTATCCAATCAATAGACTTTTCTGATTTTGCCCACGTTTCGAATAGCCAAAAGATGCAGCAGAGGGGCAGGATTCATTTGGTCTCAATATAATTGAGGACTGTTTGGCTCCAATAACCCGGTCCACGTACAAATCCAACTATTACTACGAACCAGAAAATTTTGATGTCTATTAATTTAACCACTTAAAATAAATTTTCGTAATTTTAAGAAATTTAGATAAGAAGTAGAATAAAAATCTATGTCCTAAAACTAGAATAGCGAGAAATAAGAAAGAAAAAGAGCTCGTCGAAAAAGGTCGAAAAAGAAAAATGGTTGAAAAATAAAAGGTGACGGAAAAATAAAAGAAACTTATAAAACTTAAAAATACTTGACTAACCTAACCTTATTACTACAACTAACTTAAAATTATAATCGCAAATTGAGATTACTAATTGGAATGATAATTGATACATAGGTAAAAGTCGTCTAAAAATATTAAAGCTTACAATAAAAACTAAATCCCAAAATAACTTAAAAAGAAACTAAACTTAAAAAGGCGTCGCAAAATTCTAAAGCACCTAAACCTTAGTCTAAAGAAAAAGCACTTAAGGAATTCTACGGCAAAGCCTAAAAATCTAGAAGTAAAAATAACTATGGCAAAAACTAAGTTTTCAAACTAAATATGGGCTAAAAATACAAATATTACGCTAAAACAATTAAAAAGAAACAAAATATAAAAATATACAAAAAGTTGTAAAAAGTACAATTTTTATAAAAATATTATTTTTATATTATTTATTTATTAAAACTATTAATTTTATATTTTAATTAAACTAATTAAAAATAATTATTACAAATTAATTAAATCTTTAAACTAAATAATAAATTAATTAACCCTAAATAATAATTAATTAATAATAATAATTAAAATTCCGTAATAAATGCCAAATTAGGGTTGCTGTGTGCCCGTGTCAGACGGCTCCGCGAGTCGCGGTAATCGAAGCTGCAAACCCCGCGAGTCGCGGGGTTCCAGTTTTCAACTCTGGAACAGTTTAAATTTGACGTTTTTTTTTTTTAATTTTCTGTTTTTATATAAATAAAAGATATTTAAATAAAACTTATATTTTTATAAACTAAAATAAAAATAAAGAAACTTATAAAACTTTTAACAAACTCTTAAAAGTATATAAATTTTTGTTTTTCTTTTTATATTTTCGAATATTTAAAACGTATTTTTATAAAAACGAAATTTAATAAAAGTAAACTAAAAATCTTTTTTTTTTCTATTAGCGTTGCGCTTCCGGCGTTTAAGAGTTTCCCCGGCAGCGGCGCCAAAAATAACTTAATGTTTCGCGAGGTGTATATAAAATATCTATTATTTTTACAAGGAAATACTATTAAATACGATACAATTTTACACAAGATATTTATTTATTTATAGAATGGATATACTTAAACCTTGCTACAACACTTATAGGCAGTGTACCTAATCGTACAGTAGTGTAGTTTTTAGTAAGTCCGGTTCGTTCCACAGGGAATCTTTTTAAACAAAGCTTAACGCTATATTAGTTTACTTTTATAAAAATATAAATATATATACAAGTAATATTATTATTATAAAAGGGGGGTTTTTACCGTTTAATGACCGGTTTGTCGATTTTAAAACTTTAGTCGCAGTTAAAACCAAATGTAAAATAATAAATAAATACAAGACTTTACTTTAAAGTGTAAAGTAAATAACGATAATGAAATTGCGAATAATAAAAGTGCGATAAATTAAACTTGCGATAATTAAAAAGTACGATAATTAAAAGTGCAATTAAATACAATAACAATAAAAATGCGATAATTAGAAGTGCAATTAAATATAAAATAAAGGAAATTAAATATGAAATAAAAGAATTATGCTTATTTAAACTTCCGTAATCATGATGTTTGACGTGTTGATTTTAGTTTTATGCCCATGGGTTAATTGTCCTTTGTCCTGGATTATTTAATATGTTCGTCTGGTTTTTGTCCATAACAGTCCATCAGTCATAAATATAAAGTGCGAGTATCCTCGTCAAATTATCCTTATACCCGAAGTTAAATATTCCAACTAATTGTGGACTTAAACTGTAACAAGATTTTAATACTTTGTTTAATAATTACACCAGGATGTCGACTGAGGGTAACCCAAGGTTTTAATATTTTGTTATCAATTATACCAAGTATCCTTGTACATAATTTCACCCCTGTTTTAATTATTCTAGTGGCTATTAATCCATTCCCGTGTCCGGTTAAATGAACGATTATTCGTACATATAAATACCCCGCCCATCGTGTCCGATCGAGTGTATATGGTAATTTATAGGGACGCCCAATTGTAAATCTTTATATTAACATTAACAAACTATCATTTAGTTAAACAAATATAAAGCCCATTAATAGCCCATAGTCTAATTTCCACAAGTGTCGTTCTTTTGTCCAAACCCCAATTATGGTACAAAGCCCAATTACCCAATTTTAGTAATTATCCCAACATCATGATTACTTCAGATTAAATAAGCATAATAATTACTTAGCTACGAGACATTAATATAAAAAGGTTGAACATAACTTACAATGATTAAAAATAGCGTAGCGTTACACGGACAGAGTTTCGACTTACACCCTTACAACATTCGCTAACATACCCTTATTATTAGGATTAAAATTAAAATTAAAATTAAAATTAAAATTTAAATATAAATATATACGATATAGATAGAGAGATGGATATATTTTGTGATTTTTTCGATCAGAATTCGTTTGCTTTTATAGGGATTTTCAACTTTTGGGGCTCCGCGACTCGCGGTATTTTTGGCCTTCAAACTCTGCGAGTCGCGGAGTTTGCTTTTACAGCTCACACGAGTTTGGCTCTTTGTTTACCGACGGTTTTATAAATAAATATAATATATTAAATAATTATAAGAATTATTTAAATATTATATTATATTTATGTGCATAGTTGACTTGTAATTTTTAGCCCATTGCATCGAGCGTTGAGAGTTGACTCTGGTCACGGTTTCGGATTTTCGAACGTCCTTGCGTACAATTTTATATTTTGTACTTTGCGTTTTGAATCTTGTACTCTTGTAATTTCGAGATGTTTCTTATCAATAATTGGAACCTCTTTGATTGTCTTTTGTACTTTTGAGCTTTTTGGTCGTTTGCATCTAAAATTCGTCGAATATCTTTTGTCTTCACCTTTTATTATTTAAACGAATATCACTTGTAAATAGAACAATTGCAACTAAAAGCTTGTCTTTCTTGAGGAATAATGCTATGAAATATATGTTCGTTTTTAGCATTATCAATAACTCATTGTTAATATACTTATGGAGATACTTACTTATCATAATCTCATGTTAACCATATGTATATCCATATATATATCGTCATGTCGTTTTTACAAGTTTTAACGTTCGTGAATCGCCGGTCAACTTGGGTGGTCAATTGTCTATATGAAACATATTTCAATTAATCAAGTCTTAACAAGTTTGATTGCTTAACATGTTGGAAACATTTAATCATGTAAATATCAATCTCAATTAATATATATAAACATGGAAAAGTTCGGGTCACTACAGTACCTACCCGTTAAATAAATTTCGTCCCGAAATTTTAAGCTGTTGAAGGTGTTGACGAATCTTCTGGAAATAGATGCGGGTATTTCTTCTTCATCTGATCTTCATGCTCCCAGGTGAACTCGGGTCCTCTACGAGCATTCCATCGAACCTTAACAATTGGTATCTTGTTTTGCTTAAGTCTTTTAACCTCACGATCCATTATTTCGACGGGTTCTTCGATGAATTGGAGTTTTTTGTTGATTTGGATTTCATCTAACGGAATAGTGAGATCTTCTTTAGCAAAACATTTCTTCAAATTCGAGACGTGGAAAGTGTTATGTACAGCCGCGAGTTGTTGAGGTAACTCAAGTCGGTAAGCTACTGGTCCGACACGATCAATAATCTTGAATGGTCCAATATACCTTGGATTTAATTTCCCTCGTTTACCAAATCGAACAACGCCTTTCCAAGGTGCAACTTTAAGCATGACCATCTCTCCAATTTCAAATTCTATATCTTTTCTTTTAATGTCAGCGTAGCTCTTTTGTCGACTTTGGGCGGTTTTCAACTATTGTTGAATTTGGATGATCTTCTCGGTAGTTTCTTGTATAATCTCCGGACCCGTAATCTATCTATCCCCCACTTCACTCCAACAAATCAGAGACCTGCACTTTCTACCATAAAGTGCTTCAAACGGCGCCATCTCAATGCTTGAATGGTAGCTGTTGTTGTAGGAAAATTCTGCTAACGGTAGATGTCGATCCCAACTGTTTCCGAAATCAATAACACATGCTCGTAGCATGTCTTCAAGCGTTTATATCGTCCTTTCGCTCTGCCCATCAGTTTGTGGATGATAGGCAGTACTCATGTCTAGACGAGTTCCTAATGCTTGCTGTAATGTCTGCCAGAATCTTGAAATAAATCTGCCATCCCTATCAGAGATAATAGAGATTGGTATTCCATGTCTGGAGACGACTTCCTTCAAATACAGTCGTGCTAACTTCTCCATCTTGTCATCTTCTCTTATTGGCAGGAAGTGTGCTGATTTGGTGAGACGATCAACTATTACCCAAATAGTATCAAAACCACTTGCAGTCCTTGGCAATTTAGTGATGAAATCCATGGTAATGTTTTCCCATTTCCATTCTGGGATTTCGGGTTGTTGAAGTAGACCTGATGGTTTCTGATGCTCAGCTTTGACCTTAGAACACGTCAAACATTCTCCTACGTATTTAGCAACATCGGCTTTCATACCCGGCCACCAAAAATGTTTCTTGAGATCCTTGTACATCTTCCCCGTTCCAGGATGTATTGAGTATCTGGTTTTATGAGCTTCTCTAAGTACCATTTCTCTCATATCTCCAAATTTTGGTACCCAAATCCTTTCAGCCCTATACCGGGTTCCGTCTTCCCGAATATTAAGATGCTGCTCCGATCCTTTGGGTATTTCATCCTTTGAATTTCCTTCTTTTAAAACTCCTTGTTGCGCCTCCTTTATTTGAGTAGTAAGGTTATTATGAATCATTATATTCATAGATTTTACTCGAATGGGTTCTCTGTCCTTCCTGCTCAAGGTATCGGCTACCACATTTGCCTTTCCCGGGTGGTAACGAATCTCAAAGTCGTAATCATTCAACAATTCAATCCACCTACGCTGCCTCATATTCAGTTGTTTCTGATTAAATATGTGTTGAAGACTTTTGTGGTCGGTATATATAATACTTTTGACCCCATATAAGTAGTGCCTCCAAGTCTTTAATGCAAAAACAACCGCGCCTAATTCCAAATCATGCGTCGTATAATTTTGCTCGTGAATCTTCAATTGTCTAGACGCATAAGCAATCACCTTCGTTCGTTGCATTAATACACAACCGAGACCTTGCTTTGATGCGTCACAATAAATCACAAAATCATCATTCCCTTCAGGCAATGACAATATAGGTGCCGTAGTTAGCTTTTTCTTCAATAACTGAAACGCTTTCTCTTGTTCATCCTTCCATTCAAATTTCTTCCCTTTATGCGTTAATGCAGTCAAGGGTTTTGCTATTCTGGAAAAGTGTTGGATGAACCTTCTGTAGTAACCAGCTAGTCCTAAAAACTGGCGTATGTGTTTCGGAGTTTTCGGGGTTTCCCACTTTTCAACAGTTTCTATCTTTGCCGGATCCACCTTAATACCTTTTTTGTTCACTATGTGACCGAGGAATTAAACTTCTTCCAACCAAAATGCACACTTTAAAAATTTAGCGTATAATTCTTACTTCCTCAATACTTCTAACACCTTTCTCAAATGTTCACCGTGTTCTTGGTCATTCTTTGAGTAAATAAGTATGTCATCAATGAAAACAATGACAAACTTGTCAAGGTATGGTCCACACACTCGGTTCATAAGGTCCATGAACACAGCTGGTGCATTAATTAAACCAAATGGCATGACCATAAACTCGTAATGACCGTAACGTGTTCTGAAAGCAGTCTTTTGAATATCATCTTCTTTCACCCGCATTTGATGATACCCGGAACGTAAGTCAATCTTTGAATAAACAGACGAGCCTTGTAGTTGATCAAATAAGTCGTCGATTCTCGGTAGTGGGTAGCGGTTCTTGATGGTAAGTTTGTTCAACTCTCGGTAGTCGATACACAACCTGAATGTACCATCTTTCTTCTTGACAAACAAAACAGGAGCTCCCCACGGTGATGTACTTGGTCGAATGAAACCATGCTCTAAAAGTTCTTGTAATTGGCTTTGCAGTTCTTTCATCTCGCTGGGTACGAGTCTGTAAGGAGTACGAGCTATTGGTGCAGCTCCTGGTACAAGATCTATTTGAAATTCAACGGATCGATGTGGGGGTAATCCCGGTAATTCTTTCGGAAATACATCGGGAAATTCTTTTGCGACGGGAACATCATTGATGCTCTTTTCTTCAGTTTGTACTTTCTCGACGTGTGCTAGAACAGCATAGCAACCTTTTCTTATTAGTTTTTGTGCCTTCAAATTACTAATAAGATGTAGCTTCGTGTTGCCCTTTTCTCCGTACACCATTAAGGGTTTTCCTTTTTCTCGTATAATGCAAATTGCATTTTTGTAACAAACGATCTCTGCTTTCACTTCTTTCAACCAGTCCATACCGATTATCACATCAAAACTCCCTAACTCTACTGGTATCAAGTCAATCTTAAATGTTTCGCTAACCAGTTTAATTTCTCGATTCCGACATATATTATCTGCTGAAATTAATTTACCATTTGCTAATTCGAGTAAAAATTTACTATCCAAAGGCGTCAATGGATAACTTAATTTAGCACAAAAATCTCTACTCATATAGCTTCTATCCGCACCCGAATCAAATAAAACGTAAGCAGATTTATTGTCAATAAGAAACGTACCCGTAACAAGCTCCGGGTCTTCCTGTGCCTCTGCCGCATTAATATTGAAAACTCTTCCGCGGCCTTGTCCATTCGTGTTCTCCTGGTTCGGGCAATTTCTAATAATGTGGCCCGGTTTTCCACATTTATAAAAAACTACATTGGCATAACTTGCTCCGACACTACTTGCTCCGCCATTACTCGTTCCGACACCATTTGTTCCTTTCGTTCTATTAACCCCTGGTCCGTAGACCTCACACTTCACCGTGCTATGACCATTTCTTTTACACTTGTTGCAAAATTTGGTGCAGAACCCCGAGTGATGCTTTTCACACCTTTGGCATAGCTGCTTCTGATTGTTGTTGTTGTTGTTGCGGTTATTAATGTTGTTGGGATGATTGTTGTAGTTGCTGTTGTTGTTGTTGTTGTTGTTGTTGTTGTTGTTGTTGTTGGGCCATTTGTTGTAGTTGCGATTGATGTTGCGATTGTTGGGATAATTGTTGCGATTATTGTTGTAATTGCTGTTGTTGTTGTATTGGTGATTCTTATCACCGTTTTCCTCCCACTTTCTTTTGACTTGCTTCACATTGGCCTCTTCAGCAATCTGTTCTTTAATTCTTTCTTCAATCTGGTTCACTAGTTCGTGAGCCATTCTACATGCCTGTTGTATGGAGGCGGGCTCGTGTGAACTTATATCTTCTTGGATTCTTTCTGGTAATCCTTTCACAAACGCGTCGATCTTCTCTTCCTCATCTTCGAATGCTCCCGGACACAATAGGCATAATTATGTGAATCGTCTTTCGTACGTGGTAATATCAAATCCTTGGGTTTGTAACCCTCTAAGTTCTATCTTGAGCTTATTGACCTCAGTTCTGGGACGGTACTTCTCGTTCATCAAGTGCTTGAATGCTGACCACGGTAGTGTGTACGCATCGTCTTATCCCACTTGCTCTAGATAGGTATTCCACCATGTTAACGCAGAACCTGTAAAGGTATGCGTAGCGTACTTTACTTTGTCCTCTTCAGTACACTTACTTATGGCAAACACCGATTCGACCTTCTCGGTCCGCCGTTTCAATCCGATCGGTCCTTCGGTTCCATTAAATTCTAAAGGTTTGCAGGCAGTGAATTCTTTGTAGGTGCATCCTACACGATTTCCTGTACTGCTAGATCCAAGGTTATTGTTGGTATGTAGCGCAGCCTGTACTGCGGCTATGTTTGAAGCTAGAAAAGTACGGAATTCCTCTTCATTCATATTCACGGTGTGTCGAGTAGTCGGTGTCATTTCCTTCAAAATAGTCAAATGGAACAAGTTAATCATACAGAATATTAAGAGTAGTTAATAGTATTTCGTAGCATAATATGAACTCATTTATAAAAGCTTTTTCTTCATATTAGCGTTTTATAAGTTTAAATTCGGGTAGTACCTACCCGTTAAGTTCATACTTAGTAGCTAATATACAATTCAACTACTACAATTCTATATGAAAAACTGATTATAATAATATTTCGCGTTCAAACTTTTACACAATATTTTACAAACTTACAATACCGCTTATTTTACATATAGCATGAAATATAGCACACAATAAATTTGATACAAGATGGTTGTGAAGATAATTCTAGCTAGTACACAAGTCGTTCAGCAAAGGCAATAAAGACACGTAATTCATACTTCCAGAAACAAGTCATGCATTCTGGTTTTACTAGGATTACTTCCCATCCTTGGTCTTGTGGAACATAACCGTTATGGCCATTGATAAGACAGCGTGTTGTAACGTCGTCAAAGGGACGAGGGTTACGTAATGTCCAACAGTCCCGTAACAATCTAAAAACCTCATTTCTTACCCCAATTACCGACTCCGTCACTTGTGGGAACGTTTTGTTTAATAGTTGTAGGCCGATGTTCTTGTTCTCACTTTGGTGAGAAGCGAACATTACTAATCCGTAAGCATAACATGCTTCTTTATGTTGCATGTTAGCCACTTTTTCTAAATCACGAAGTCCAATATTCGGATATATTGAGTCAAAATAATTTCTTAACCCATTGCGTAAAATAGCATTTAGGTTCCCCGCAATATATGCGTCAAAGTAAACACATCGTAACTTATGGATTTCCCAATGTGATATCCCCCATCTTTCGAACGAAAGCCTTTTATAAACCAAGGCATTCTTGGAACATTCTTCGAATGTCTTACAAACTGATATCGCCTTAAATAGTTGTGCCGAAGAATTCTGACCGACTCTAGACAAGATTTCATCAATCATGTCTCCGGGTAGGTCTCTTAAAATATTGGGTTGTCTATCCATTTTGTGTTTTTATACTGTAAAATAGACAAGAGTTAGATTCATAAAAAAAATACTTATTAACACAAGCAATTTTTACATATATCATAAAGCATAAGCACACTATATTACATATATTACACCACACGAATACAACTATCTTATTCCGACTCGCTTGTTTCTTCTTCTTCGGTTTTGGTTCGTTTTGCCAAGTTTCTAGGGATATATGATGTTCCCCTAATACGAGCCGTCGTTTTCCACATTGGTTTAGAAAAACCTGGTGGTTTAGAGGTTCCCGGGTCATTGTTACAACTTAAGGACTTCGGGGGTTGACGATACATATAAAGTTCATCGGGGTTGGAATTAGATTTCTCTATTTTTATGCCCTTTCCCTTATTATTTTCTTTTGCCTTTTTAAATTCAGTTGGGGTAATTTCTATAACATCATCGGAATTCTCGTCAGAATCCGATTCATCGGAGAATTGGTAATCCTCCCAATATTTTGCTTCCTTAGCGGAAACACCATTGACCATAATTAACCTTGGTCGATTGGTTGAGGATTTTCTTTTACTTAACCGTTTTATTATTTCCCCCACCGGTTCTATTTCTTCATCCGGTTCCGATTCTTCTTCCGGTTCCGATTCTTCTTCTGGTTCCGACTCTTCTTCCGGTTCCTCTTCGGGAACTTGTGAATCAGTCCACGAATCATTCCAATTTACATTTAACTCTTCATTATTATTAGGTGAGTCAATGGGACTTGTTCTAGAGGTAGACATCTATCACATAATATCAAACGCGTTAAGAGATTAATATATCACATAATATTCACATGTTAAAAATATATAGTTTCCAACAAAATTTGTTAAGCAATCATTTTTCAAGTAAACACGGTCGAAGTCCAGACTCACTAATGCATCCTAACAAACTCGATAAGACACACTAATGCAAAATTCTGGTTCTCTAAGACCAACGCTCGGATACCAACTGAAATGTCCCGTTCTTATTGATTAAAAACGTTCCATATTAATTGATTTCGTTGCGAGGTTTTGACCTCTATATGAGACGTTTTTCAAAGACTGCATTCATTTTTAAAACAAACCATAACCTTTATTTCATAAATAAAGGTTTAAAAAGCTTTACGTAGATTATCAAATAATGATAATCTAAAATATCCTGTTTACACACGACCATTACATAATGGTTTACAATACAAATATGTTACATCGAAATCAGTTTCTTGAATGCAGTTTTTACACAATATCATACAAACATGGACTCCAAATCTTGTCCTTATTTTAGTATGCAACAGCGGAAGCTCTTAATATTCACCTGAGAATAAACATACTTTAAACGTCAACAAAAATGTTGGTGAGTTATAGGTTTAACCTATATATATCAAATCGTAACAATAGACCACAAGATTTCATATTTCAATACACATCCCATACATAGAGATAAAAATCATTCATATGGTGAACACCTGGTAACCGACATTAACAAGATGCATATATAAGAATATCCCCATCATTCCGGGACACCCTTCGGATATGATATAAATTTCGAAGTACTAAAGCATCCGGTACTTTGGATGGGGTTTGTTAGGCCCAATAGATCTATCTTTAGGATTCGCGTCAATTAGGGTGTATGTTTCCTAATTCTTAGATTACCAGACTTAATAAAAAGGGGCATATTCGATTTCGATAATTCAACCATAGAATGTAGTTTCACGTACTTGTGTCTATTTTGTAAATCATTTATAAAACCTGCATGTATTCTCATCCCAAAAATATTAGATTTTAAAAGTGGGACTATAACTCACTTTCACAGATTTTTTTTTTTTACTTCGTCGAGAAGTAAGACTTGGCCACTGTTGATTCACGAACCTATAACAATATATACATATATATTAAAGTATGTTCAAAATATATTTACAACACTTTTAATATATTTTGATGTTTTAAGTTTATTAAGTCAGCTGTCCTCGTTAGTAACCTACAACTAGTTGTCCACAGTTAGATGTAAAGAAATAAATCGATAAATATTATCTTGAATCAATCCACGACCCAGTGTATACGTATCTCAGTATTGATCACAACTCAAACTATATATATTTTGGAATCAACCTCAACCCTATATAGCTAACTCCAACATTCACATATAGAGTGTCTATGGTTGTTCCGAAATATATATAGATGTATCGACATGATAGGTCGAAACATTGTATACGTGTCTATGGTATCTCAAGATTACATAATATACAATACAAGTTGATTAAGTTATGGTTGGAATAGATTTGTTACCAATTTTCACGTAGCTAAAATGAGAAAAATTATCCAATCTTGTTTTACCCATAACTTCTTCATTTTAAATCCGTTTTGAGTGAATCAAATTGCTATGGTTTCATATTGAACTCTATTTTATGAATCTAAACAGAAAAAGTATAGGTTTATAGTCGGAAAAATAAGTTACAAGTCGTTTTTGTAAAGGTAGTCATTTCAGTCGAAAGAACGACGTCTAGATGACCATTTTAGAAAACATACTTCCACTTTGAGTTTAACCATAATTTTTTGATATAGTTTCATGTTCATAATAAAAATAATTTTCTCAGAATAACAACTTTTAAATCAAAGTTTATCATAGTTTTTAATTAACTAACCCAAAACAGCCCGCGGTGTTACTACGACGGCGTAAATCCGGTTTTACGGTGTTTTTCGTGTTTTCAGGTTTTAAATCATTAAGTTAGCATATCATATAGATATAGAACATGTGTTTAGTTAATTTTAAAAGTCAAGTTAGAAGGATTAACTTTTGTTTGCGAACAAGTTTAGAATTAACTAAACTATGTTCTAGTGATTACGAGTTTAAACCTTCGAATAAGATAGTTTTATATATATATGAATCGAATGATGTTATGAACATCATTACTACCTCAAGTTTAGTAGGTAAACCTACTGGAAGTGAAAAGAAATGATCTAGCTTCAAAGGATCTTGGATGGCTTGAAAGTTCTTGAAGTAGGATCATGACACAAAAACAAGTTCAAGTAAGATTTTTACTCGAATTAAGATAGTTTATAGTTATAGAAATTGAATCAAAGTTTGAATATGAATATTACCTTGAATAAGAAAGATAACCTACTGTATATAACAAAGGTTTCTTGATCTTAGATTATTACTTGGAATGGATTAGAAAGCTTGGAAGTAAATTAGTAAACTTGAAGGGATTTTTGAAGTGTTCTTGAAGTGTTCTTCCTATGATGATTATAGCTTGATTCTTGAAGTGATTTTTGATGAAGATGATGATTAACTACTGGAAAAATACGTTCATAATAGTGTGTGTGTGTGTGTGTGTTGAGAGAGAATTAGAAAGAGAATTGGAAGTGAAATGGAGTGAATGATGAGTGGTAATTGGTGAGTGGTGAGTGGGGTTAAAAGGAGTTCTAGTTAGTTGACTAGCTCATGGTAGAAGTTAAAATTGATTAGTCATACATGACATAATCAAGAGTGGAATCCCATGCTAGTTCCTATTGGTATATACCCATAGTAAGTACGTTTTGAAGCTGTGTATAATACGGGTAAGAATACGACTAGAATTCTTGATGAAAGAAAAGAATGGGAAAGTAAATGTAACCATTTTCGTTAAGTATGAGTGTTTTGATATATGTCTTGAAGTCTTCAAAAAGTATTTTAATACATCTAAATACACTACATGTATATACATTTTAACTGAGTCGTTAAGTCATCGTTAGTCGTTACATGTAAGTGTTGTTTTGAAACCTTTAAGTTAACGATCTCAATTAATGTTGTTAACCCATTGCTTATTATATCTAATGAGATGTTAAATTATTATATTATCATGATATTATGATATATTAATATATCTTAATATGATATATATACATTTAAATGTCGTTACAACGATAATCGTTACATATATGTCTCGTTTCGAAATCCTTAAGTTAGTAGTCTTGTTTATATGTATATAACTCATTGTTAATATACTTATGGAGATACTTACTTATCATAATCTCATGTTAACGATATGTATATCCATATATATATATCGTCATGTCGTTTTTACAAGTTTTAACGTTCGTGAATCGCCGGTCAACTTGGGTGGTCAATTGTCTATATGAAACATATTTCAATTAATCAAGTCTTAACAAGTTTGATTGCTTAACATGTTGGAAACATTTAATCATGTAAATATCAATCTCAATTAATATATATAAACATGGAAAAGTTCGGGTCACTACAACTGCGGCCATTTCAAGATCATGCACTGGATAATTCTTCTCATGAACTTTCAACTGTCGCGAGGCGTAAGCGATTACTTTATCTCTATGCATTAATACACAACCCAACCCAGCAAATGACGCATCACAGTATACTACGAAGTCGTCTGAACCTTCTGGTAAAGCTAATACTGGTGCCTGACACAGTAGCTGTTTCAAAATCTGAAAAGCCTTTTCCTGTTCATCAGTCCATCGAAAGGCTACATCTTTACGAGTCAACTTAGTCAACGGACCCGCTATTTTAGAGAAATCCTTGATAAATCTGCGATAATAACCGGCTAATCCCAGAAAACTCTTAATCTCAGTCAGAGTCTTCAGAGAATTCCAATTCATTACCGCTTCTATCTTTGTCGGATCAACTTTTATACCCTTGGCACAAATCACATGACCCAAAAACTGCACTTCACGTAACCAAAATTCACACTTTGAAAATTTTGCAAATAGTTGTTCACGTTTCAACATGTTCAAAACCTGTCTCAGATGTTCAGCATGTTCACTTTCGGTCTTTGAATACACTAGTATATCATCTATAAACTCAATCACAAACTTATCTAAGAACGGGCGACACACTCTATTCATTAGATCTATGAAGATTGCTGGCGCATTCGTCAACCCAAACGGCATGACAAGAAATTCATAATGACCATACCTTGTTCTGAACGCTGTTTTCGGTATATCTGATTCAGCAACACGAACCTGATGATATCCGGATCGTAAGTCTATCTTAGAAAAGAATGAAGCACCCTGTAACTGATCGAACAAATCGTCTATTCGAGGTAACGGATACTTATTCTTCACTGTTCTTTTGTTCAATTCACGATAATCAATACACATACGCATTGACCCATCTTTATTTTTAACAAACAATACCGGAGCACCCCAGGGTGAAGAACTCGGTCGGATAAACCCACGATCTAATAGTTCTTGAATCTGTGACATTATTTCACGGATTTCAAACGGCGCTAATCGGTATGGGGCTTTTGCAACTGGAGTTGTTCCAGGAACCAACTCAATCTTATATTCGACTTCCCTTACCGGCGGCAGACCTGGTAACTCATCTGGGAACACTTCGAAAAATTCTGATACTACCGGAATATCAGCCACTGTTTTCTTTTCTTTCTTCGTATCAATTACATATGCAAGAAATGATTCACAACCCTTTCCCATCGACTTTTTCGCTTTCATCATGGTTATCAACGGAAGATTATACCCGCTCCGCTCCCCTCGGGCCACAACACGGGTTCCATCGGTCGGACGAAAGGTAATCATTTTCCTATTGCACTTAATATTAGCCCTAAGCGAGCTCAACCAATCCATTCCTAGTACTACATTAAAGCTAGGAATAGGTAACACTAAACAAGTCACCGGGAAAGACTTCCCTTCGATCTCTATACAAATCCCAGACATATAGGTTGTGACGGGTGTGGTCTTACCATCGGCTACTTCTACACTAACCGGCTTGTGTAACGACCCGTCAAAATCGCTATTGACGCGGCACGTTAATCATTGATTCCACAGTGAGGTTTTGACCTCTATATGATACGTTTTGATAAAATATTGCATTCATTAAAATAAGTGACTTTCTAAACATAGAAAGTTATAAACATGTGGACGAGTGCTTAGGTATAAGCAAAACCACGAAATACATAAGTCTTTAATTTACAGGTTGACATCACAGTCCAATTATTTATTACACAACGCAGTTTTATTTTGAATGCAATAAACTTTGTACAAAGCATGAGAGACTCCATGCAGGCAACAAGCACATCACAGCGGAAGCATTCTAAGGACCTGAGAATAAAACATGCTAAAAAGTCAACACGAATGTTGGTGAGTTATAGGTTTAATTGCTCGAGTCATAAACATGTATAAAGATAGACCACAAGATTTCATCAAAAGTTTATCAATAGATTCTACGTAACAGAGCACTCTAGTAACTAAACTTAACGCTATAGTGATAATTACCCCATTCGTTTTAATACACGCAAACCAACGTGTCTTAAACTCAAATAACATACGTCCGTTAAAAGGCTAGCGCTCTAGCTCGGACGGGGATGTCAAGCCCTATGGATCCATATACAATTATTCGCGCCCACCAGTCCATATCCTATGTACTAGCAGCTACTAGTTACCAAAGCTAAGGGATTTCCGGTTTAACTCAGTGTAGAATTTAGTATGTACTTGTGTCTTATCGCGTTTAAAATAAATTGCATGTATTCTCAGCCCAAAAATATTTAAAGTATTTAAAAAGGGAGACTATAAACTCACAATTCAATATTGAGACTCAATATTGTAGGCAAATTGCGTAGACGTAATGACGGTAGACGACTGTATGGTTGGCCTTGGATTCAAGAACAATACCCTAAACAATACCCAATATTTCCTTAGCTTAAAGCGGTTTGAAACCCGAATTAAAACACCCTCGAATATACTTTATTATTATTAACTTAAATTAAAATTATAATTATAATTATAAATTAAAATTTAAATTACATAAGAAAATATGTTGTGAAGTATATCGTCGAACAAACTGGCCTTTTTATAGTACTTTTCGATTTTACTGTAGCTCATGCGATCGCATGAGTTTTCAGTGTTTTTGCCATGCGATCGTATGGCCGCCTTTCCCGTTTTGTTTGCTAGTTCGTCGACATCAAATAGTGTTTACTGTAGCAAATAGTGTTTACTGTAGCAAATAGTTTTTACTGTAGCAAATAGTGTTTTACTGTAGCAAATCACTGTAGCAAAGTCGTTTTCACTGTAGTACTGTAGCAAAATACGGTTTCACTGTAGCGAATAGTGTTTTACTGTAGCAAATAGTGTTTTACTGTAGGAAAGTCATTTTTACTTGTACATATATATATACATACATATAATTGTTCATGAATCGTCGAGAGTAGTCAAAGGTAATTGTATATATGAAACAGTTCTAAAATTTTTGAGACTCAATATAACAGACTTTGTTTAACGTGTCAAAATAATAAATCGTATAGAGAATTGGTTTAAATAAGTCGAAATTTTCCGGGTCATCACATAACCTCCCCGTTAAAGAAAATTTCGTCCCGAAATTTTGAGTAGTACCTGTTTTATGAGCGATATCAGTGAACAAATGTGGATACTTTTGCTTCATTTGATCCTCACGTTCCCAAGTAAACTCGGGTCCTCGTCTAGCGTTCCAACGAACTCTAACTATCGGTATTTTGCTTTGTTTTAATTGTTTGACCTCACGGTCCATGATTTCAACAGGTTCTTCGACAAAATGGAGTTTATCATTGATTCGTATTTCGTCAAGAGGAATTACGACATCCTCTTCAGCTAAACATTTCTTCAAATTTAACACGTGAAATGTGTCGTGAACACTACTAAGTTCTTGCGGTAGCTTTAATCGATAAGCAAATGCTCCAATTCTTTCGGTGATTTCAAAGGGTCCTACGTACCTAGGACTTAGCTTTCCTCGTTTACCGAATCGCACAACACCTTTCCAGGGTGACACTTTCAACATGACTTTGTCGCCCACTTGAAATTCTAGCAGTTTTCTTCTTACATCAGCATAACTCTTTTGGCGACTCATGGCCGTTTTCAATCGCTGTTGTATTTGAATGATCTTTTCGGTGGTTTCGTGAATAATTTCTGGTCCAGTAAGTTGTCTTTCTCCTACTTCACTCCAACATATAGGAGATCTGCACTTTCTACCGTAAAGTGCTTCAAATGGCGCTGCGTTGATGCTCGTATGATAGCTGTTATTGTATGAAAATTCTGCCAACGATAAGTGTCGATCCCAACTGGTTCCAAAGTCAATTACGCATGCCCGTAACATGTCTTCCAATGTTTGTATTGTTCTTTCACTTTGACCATCTGTCTGTGGGTGATAAGCGGTGCTCATATCTAATCGAGTTCCCAATGCTTTTTGTAATGACTGCCAAAAATGTGATGTGAATCGGGTGTCGCGATCAGATATGATGGAGATAGGTACACCATGCCTGGAAACTACTTCCTTCAAATATAGGCGTGCTAATTTCTCCATACTGTCTGTCTCCTTTATTGGTAGAAAGTGAGCTGATTTAGTTAGACGATCAACTATCACCCAAATAGTATCATGACTACTTGTAGTCCTTGGCAATTTCGTAATGAAATCCATGGTTATTCTTTCCCATTTCCACTGCGGAATTTCCGGTTGTTGCAGTAATCCTGACGGCTTTTGGTGCTCAGCTTTAACCTTTGCACACGTCAAACATTTGCTTACATAAATAGCAATTTCTGTCTTCATATTAGGCCACCAATAAAACTTCTTGAGATCGTGGTACATTTTCCCGTTTCTTGGGTGAATTGAGTACCTCGTTTTGTGTGCTTCATCCAGTACTAGTTGCCTTAGGTTACCATGTTTTGGTACCCATATCCTACCAGCAAAATACAGGGTTCCATCGGCTTTTACTTCAAGTTGTTTTTCTAACCCTTTGCTCATTTCGCCTTTTTCGTTTGCTTCTTTTAAAGCTTCTAACTGTGCAGCTTGAATTTGCTTTGTGAGATCAGTACGAATTGTAATATTCAAAGCTCGAACCCTAAGAGGTTTTACTCTTTCTTTTCGACTTAAGGCATCAGCTACAACATTAGCCTTTCCGAGGTGGTAACGGATTTCACAATCGTAATCGTTTAACAACTCTACCCAGCGACGTTGCCTCATATTGAGTTGTTTTTGATCAAAAATATGCTGAAGACTCTTATGGTCAGTGTACACTGTACACTTGGTGCCATATAGATAGTGTCTCCATATTTTGAGTGCAAAAACTACTGCTCCAAGTTCTAAATCATGCGTCGTATAGTTATTTTCATGAATTTTTAGTTGTCGTGAGGCATATGCGATAACTTTTGTGCGTTGCATTAATACACATCCTAAACCTTGGCGCGAAGCGTCACAATAGATCACGAAATCATCATTTCCTTCTGTTAATGACAAAATGGGTGCAGACGTTAACTTCTTCTTTAATAACTGGAATGAGGATTCCTATTCCGTGGACCAATCATACTTCTTTTCCTTTTGAGTCAATGCAGTTAAGGGTTTGGCGATTCTAGAGAAATCTTGAATGAATCTTTGGTAGTAACCAGCAAGACCTAAGAATTGACGAATTTGTGTTGGAGTCTTCGGGGTTTCCCATTTACTAATGGCTTCGATCTTGGCGGGGTCAACTTTAATTCCATGTTTACTGACAACATGGCCCAAAAATTGTACTTCTTGTAACCAGAAATCACACTTCGAAAATTTTGCGTACAATTCTTCTTTCTTGAGTATCTCCAGTACCAGTCTTAAGTGTTGCTCATGTTCTTCCTTGTTCTTCGAGTAAATCAATATGTCGTCGATAAAAACAATGACAAATTTGTTTAAATACGGTCTACAGATGCGATTCATTAGATCCATGAATACTGCTGGAGCATTAGTTAATCCAAAAGGCATGACTAGAAACTCATAGTGACCATAACGGGTTCTGAACGCGGTTTTAGGAACATCTTCTTCCTTCACTCTCAGCTGATGATATCCGGAGCGTAGATCAATCTTAGAATAAACACTTGATCCTTGCAATTGATCAAACAAATCATCAATCCTCGGTAATGGGTACCGATTCTTGATCGTTAATTTGTTTAATTCTCGGTAATCTATGCACATTCTCATAGATCCATCCTTCTTCTTGACGAACAGAATAGGAGCACCCCAAGGTGAAAAACTAGGACGAATAAATCCACGGTCCGATAATTCTTGCAATTGGTCTTGTAATTCTTGCATTTCTGAAGGTGCAAGTCTATATGGAGATCGGGCTACAGTTGCAGCTCCTGGTATGAGATCAATCTGGAATTCTACACATCTGTGTGGAGGTAGCCCCGGTAATTCTTCTGGAAATACTCCGGGATATTCTCTTACAACCGGCATGTCATTAATGCTTCTTTCTTCAGTATCGATCTTCTTTATGTGTGCCAGAATAGCATAACAACCTTTTCTTATAAGTTTCTGGGCCTTCATACAGCTGATAAAGTTCAGCTTTGAGTTGCTCTTCTCCCCATAAATCATTAATGACGTTTCATCCTTACGAAGGATACGGATTGCTTTCTCAGCGCAAACAACTTCCGCTCTTGTTTTGGACATCCAGTCCATGCCAACGATTACGTCAAAACTTCCTAATTCTACGGGTATCAAATCGATTTTGAAGGTTTCACCAGCGAGATTCATTTCGCAACCATGGCAAATTTTATCGGCTTTTATCAGTTTACCATTAGCTAATTCAATATTATATTTATCGTCTAGAGGTAATGATGCACATTTTAGTTTAGAACTAAAGTCTTTACACATATAACTTCTATCAATACCCGTATCAAACATAATAGAAGCTAGTTGATTATTAACGGTAAACGTACCCGTGACAAGATTAGGATCCTCACGTGCTTCACTGGTACTAACATTAAATGCCCTTCCACATGCGGGTTCTTTGTTCTTCTCCTTATCAGGGCATTGATTTATAAAGTGACCAGACTTCCCGCATCCAAAACATTTCTTGACATCGGTCGGTTTTGTCTTTACTTCAGAAATGGTGGCATAACAATCTTTCACCACATGTCCTTTCTTGTTGCACTTATCACAGACCACTTGGCAATAACCAGCATGATGTGTGTAACATCTTTTGCAGAACGGATGGGGTCCCTTATAGTTTGGACTTGCAGTTGCCCCATCTTGTTTACCTTTAAAAGTTTCTTGTTTCTTCAGGAGAGTACTTTTGCCCTTATAGTCTTCCCATTTCCTCTTTCCTTCAGTTGTCTTGACTTCGGTAATTGGTGCCTTAATCGAACTCTCTGTGATCTGGTCCATGAGTTGGTGTGCCATTGTCATGGCTTCCTGCATCGTATTCGGTTTGGATGATGTAACATTTCCTTTGATATTGATCGATAAACCGTCAATATACATTTCTATCTTTCGTTTCTCGTTTGGCACTAATTCGGGACACAACAAGGCTAGTTCCATGAAACGCTTTTCATAGTTATTGAGATTCGTGCCGATAACCTTCAGATTACGTAACTCAGATTCCATTTTTCTGATCTCGTTTCGAGGACAGTACTCCTCGATTAGCATCTTTTTCAGTTCTTCCCAAGAGATATCATATGCCGTATCTATTCCTTCTGCTTTAGCATAATTGTTCCACCAAGTAAGTGAACCGTCTTGCAACGTGCACGAAGCATATTTTGACTTGTCTCCATTCGCACAATTACTGATTTTGAAAACGGACTCCATCTTTTCAAACCATCGGGTTAGACCGACTGGTCCCTCAGTTCCACTAAACGTCTGTGGTTTGCATCCTTGAAAAGTTTTGTATGAGCATCCGTTTCGTGAGTTTGTGTTTACGGCTGCTGCTTTGGCTGCTGCTTCGGCTGTTGCTTTTGCTGCCTCGGCTGCAGCAATTCTTTCATTCACACGTTTCTCGACTAGTTGCTCAAACTCAGCATCCGACATTTGAGACATGTTTCTTCAATAAACACAACAGATATAATTTAATCATATAGAATATTATAGGTAAAATGAGTTGTCAATAGTTAATCGTAGCATATTAATAATATGAACCGATTATTATAAAAGCTTTTTCTTCTTATTAGCATTTTATAATTATTTCTAGGGTATTACCTACCCGTTAAGTTCATACATAATAGCTATTACAAGGAATTAACTACTAAAATCCTAATAATATTCCACTATGAAAAATTATAGCGAGTTATTACATTATTATGTAATAATAATAATAATAATAAGTAGTAATAATACAAATAATCATTCCATGCATTTATTATTAATAAACCAAAATAATACAATACCATACAATACCGATATTTTACATATGCATATTTTACATAACAAGATAGAGTAGCACACATAAGCAATAAAATAGCGCATGGAAGATTTATGGTTGTGAGGTCGTTTATTCAGAACTATCAGAAACTTCTTCCCATTTGGTTCTCTCTGCCAATTGTTTGTGTGCACATGGTCCGACAGACATTCTGGCAGTGTATTTTATTTTTGGTTGGGGTTTTGAGGTACCCGTTGCCTCAATGGGTTTAATACAATAAGGGTGGTTACGGATCGAATGGTCCTGTTCCTTTTTAATAATTAAGGACTTTTTATTATTGTGGTTATTTTTATTATCTATAGCAAGTTGGAATTTCTCCTTAGTGATCTCTTTTATTTCATTAGCGAAATCCTCCTCCTTACTGATCTCGTCTGATGACGAACTGTCTGAGTCATGTGTAGGAGAATATGATGACGAACTGCGAGAATATGTACCGGTGTCATGAACCGAAATCTGCCAGGCGTAATCGGCACAACCCGCCCGTCGGCGGTATATCTGGACCAATGTCCATATTTGTTTAGAAATGGACGATCCTCGTTTACTCCAGGGATCATGGGTCCATGCCAACGATACTGTGGCTCCGGAAAACTAAAGCTGGGTGGAGCTGGAACCTCCTCTGGGTTTACCGGGAGTTGAGATTCCCCGGCTAACACAATTTCTTCTTTAATAGGTATTGGAACCCCCTTTTCAGTTGTGGATAGAATAGATTCAGTGTCCGATTCCGAGTCGTACAAAATGATAGGATTAGAAGAAGTCATCTATCACATAATTGAAACAACAATTACGTTAGCATATAAATATATCACATATAATGTTTTTGACCAAATAATAAGCAAAAATCAGTAAAAACAGATATGGTCATAGTCCAGACTCACTAATGCATCCTAACAATTACCAGTTAAACACACTAATGTAATTTCTGGTTCCCTATGACCTCAAGCTCTGATACCAACTGTAACGACCCGTCAAAATCGCTATTGACGCGGCACGTTAATCATTGATTCCACAGTGAGGTTTTGACCTCTATATGATACGTTTTGATAAAATATTGCATTCATTAAAATAAGTGACTTTCTAAACATAGAAAGTTATAAACATGTGGGCGAGTGCTTAGGTATAAGCAAAACCACGAAATACATAAGTCTTTAATTTACAGGTTGACATCACAGTCCAATTATTTATTACACAACGCAGTTTTATTTTGAATGCAATAAACTTTGTACAAAGCATGAGAGACTCCATGCAGGCAACAAGCACATCACAGCGGAAGCATTCTAAGGACCTGAGAATAAAACATGCTAAAAAGTCAACACGAATGTTGGTGAGTTATAGGTTTAATTGCTCGAGTCATAAACATGTATAAAGATAGACCACAAGATTTCATCAAAAGTTTATCAATAGATTCTACGTAACAGAGCACTCTGGTAACTAAACTTAACGCTATAGTGATAATTACCCCATTCATTTTAATACACGCAAACCAACGTGTCTTAAACTCAAATAACATACGTCCGTTAAAAGGCTAGCGCTCTAGCTCGGACGGGGATGTCAAGCCCTATGGATCCATATATACAATTATTCGCGCCCACCAGTCCATATCCTATGTACTAGCAGCTACTAGTTACCAAAGCTAAGGGATTTCCGGTTTAACTCAGTGTAGAATTTAGTATGTACTTGTGTCTTATCGCGTTTAAAATAAATTGCATGTATTCTCAGCCCAAAAATATTTAAAGTATTTAAAAAGGGAGACTATAAACTCACAGTTCAATATTGAGACTCAATATTGTAGGCAAATTGCGTAGACGTAATGACGGTAGACGACTGTATGGTTGGCCTTGGATTCAAGAACAATACCCCAAACAATACCCAATATTTCCTTAGCTTAAAGCGGTTTGAAACCCGAATTAAAACACCCTCGAATATACTTTATTATTATTAACTTAAATTAAAATTATAATTATAATTATAAATTAAAATTTAAATTACATAAGAAAATATGTTGTGAAGTATATCGTCGAACAAACTGGCCTTTTTATAGTACTTTTCGATTTACTGTAGCTCATGCGATCGCATGAGTTTTCAGTGTTTTTGCCATGCGATCGCATGGCCACCTTTCCCATTTCGTTTGCTAGTTCGTCGACATCAAATAGTGTTACTGTAGCAAATAGTGTTACTGTAGCAAATAGTGTTTACTGTAGCAAATAGTGTTTTATTGCAGCAAATCACTGTAGCACTGTAGCAAAATACGGTTTCACTGTAGCAAATAGTGTTTTACTGTAGTAAATAGTGTTTTACTGTAGGAAAGTCGTTTTTACTTGTACATATATATATACATACATATAATTGTTCATGAATCGTCGAGAGTAGTCAAAGGTAATTGTATATATGAAACAGTTCTAAAATTTTTGAGACTCAATCTAACAGACTTTGTTTAACGTGTCAAAATAATAAATCGTATAGAGAATTGGTTTAAATAAGTCGAAATTTTTCGGGTCATCACAGCTTGGGTAACACAGTAGCTGGTAAATTCAACTTAGCACAGAAATCTAGGAACATAAAACACCTATTGGCACCATAATCAAACAATACGCGAGCAGGTATTGAGTTGATTAGAAACATACCGGTGATCACTTCGTCGGTTGCCACAGCATTCTCAACCGACATTTGAAAAGCTCTAGCCTCTACTGTTGAAGGGTTCTTCCTCTTCTGCCCACTCGAGGCAGTTGACCCTCCAGCTGATGCTGAACGCGCCCCTGACCCTGCCCCGGAACAACCACTCTTCAACGGACAACTAATTGCATGATGCCCTGGTTTGTGACAACTCCAACACACACTATTCGGATACAGACATGCTGAAGACTCATGCCCAACAACACCACACTTTAAGCATCTTCTTGTAGCCTCAGAACACTGACTACTGTGAGAAGATCGACACGTGTGACACTATTCCCTTTACCTGATCCAGATCCAGTACTACTCTGACCACTTTTACCCTTCGATTTAAACCCACTAGACTTCTTGGATTTAGATCCTGATTGACCAGATACTTGCCCACCTTGTTGTAGCACATTACCAAACATTCTGTTTCTGGCGGTCTGAACATCACTTTCTACCATCTTAGCCATCACAACAGCTTGAGACAATGATGTAGCTGTTCTAACAAAAGTTCTGTACTCAGGCAGAATGATATTAACAAAATGCTGGATACGAGACGCTTCGTCTGGCACCCATTGTTGTACAAACCTCAGTTTATCCATAAACTTCTCTACTACCTCATCGATCGTCATTTGAGGTGTCATCTTCATTTCAAGAAACTCAGTCTTGATTCGGTTCATATCAAACGGATTACAATACTGTTCACACACCTTCCCATAAAACTGCTCCCATGTGATCATACTCACTTGCTCTTTCGGTATACTGGAAATCAAAGAATCTCAACAAATCATAGCCCTAACTTTCAACAGTCTACTAGCATATGTTACCTTCAGCTCGGGTTCACACTTACACGCTTCAAATACCCTTTCAACTTCTTGCAACCAATTGAGAGTTACAGTCGGATCAGTACTTCCAGAGAACTCGGAGGGTTTGCAATCACGGAAGTTCTTATAAGTACATCTTTTGGATGGTTACATGTAAGGTTGATGGAACATTTGCATTTGGTATGGATTCATCATCATGGAATTTTGGTAAGTAAAGGTGTTTTGTGGTGGCATATAATATTGTTAGGTATTTGATTCTGAAACTGGTTCTGGGACACATTAGGTATAGTTTGGGATTGCGCGGTTGGGAATCCAGGTGGTGTATCATCATTTCCAGAATGCCTTGCCAATTCAAGCTCATTAATTTTGTCCTCAGCCTCTTTTAGATTGCTTTCTAACTGAAGGATGTAACTACTCTGATCATCATCCGACTCAACACCCTCTTCTGGTGCTCTGAATGTTTCGGGGTTGGAGGGGCCAGTTGCGTTTCTATCAGCCATACCTGTCCTACAAAACATCTCACACAAAAGCTTAGTGGATAACAGTTAGTTCAATCACAACTAACACACGTATATCCTATTTTCCACTTAACCCCCACTCCCACAGACATGTTTGACTTGCCTCAGGCTTTGGGAACAAAATACGCGCACGTATTTGCTGCCAAACCATGCTCTGATACCAACTTGTAACACCGGAAATTTTTTATTTTTTTTAAAACACAGCGGAAGACTTTATTAACAAACACACTATAAGTCGCGTCATTACATTAATCTGAGTAATTAAGTTTAAGTTTACACAACGGTGTTACGTTATTACAAAACATGATTTAAACAAAAGTCCACATCAGAGTAGGGTTGTCAAACATGTCTTCTGCATCAGCACCCATCCCGACTAGCAGTACCTAAACCTGCAAGGGGTAATTATGTGGGGGATTAGCGCACCGCTAAGTGAATGGAATCTATCTAACAGATATAGCTTAAGTCACACACAAGCTATATACTAACAACAACAGATGCTAACTACCAACTAGCATACAATAAGACAATACAAGGATCGGCGGCTTGTACGAGCACACGACTCCTAGGTGATCGGACTTGAGTCTACCGATAGTCCCTGCTACTCAATTCGCAGTATAGTTATCCAGATGCAGGTGATGCATCGTTCACACTATACTCCACAATTAGTAGCCTATGGACCCAACCTCCCCTAGGCACGGTTGACCTCATACGGACTCTAACCTCTCCTAGGTACGGTCTCGAGTCCCCAGTCTCCCTAAGCCCGACTGGTGCCATTCACACAGTGTACACATAAATCACATACAACATCAGGCATACTATATTATTCTAACATGGCAATTTCTACACTATGCATGGTAAAAGAGTCAACCAAAATAGCATGATATGCTACTTAAACTCTATCCGAAGATAGACCCACTCACCAATTACCAGCAACTGCTCAGTTATTATTTCTGAGCTTCCTCCTTGTCCTTATAACCTGAGAACAACACAAACAAAGTTAATATACATATCTAATAAATAATATAATCATTTCATATAATTAACTAGGTCATAACACCATATATTCATAATTTTATGAGTCTACATCATGACTCCATTCAATAATGGCATACAGGTGCGTGCAAAACACGACATACACACTAAAACTCCTTTTCCGGCCCAAAAAAAATTTGACCTAGTTTCTTAAAAGTTCACCATTGAAAAGTATTCTTTATTACGATTCTAACGATAGTTTATTCATCAAAAACGGAGTTACATTTTAAAAGTTACGCCAGTTTCAATTTCATAAAAGGTAATGTAGCAAATAGTGGCACTGTAGCAACTCGGTACTATAGCAAATAGTGACACTGTAGCAACTCGGTACTGTAGCAAATAGTGACACTGTAGCAACTCGGACTGTAGCAAATAGTGACACTGTAGCAACTCCGGTACTGTATCGAATAGTGACACTGTAGCAACTCGGTACTGTAGCAATACTGTAGCAAATACTGTAGCAACTGGGTTTCGAACTACTTCGCTGATTTTGAGCATTTTTCGCCCAAAACTCGATTTTTGAGCGATTTTGATCAAATTTTAAGCACATGGAAGCTACTAAACATATATACAACATATTTCTAACATCTATTGATGTTTTTGGAACATTAAACAACAAGATTTGAACTAATTTTTTCAAAAACCCATAAGAACACTAAAACCCAATTTTCAACAAGATTAATACATAAATCTTTGTAATATTTACCTTAAGATGATCACAAGAACACAAGGAATCGATTGCTAACTTCAATTAATCCAAAAGCTTACAAAATCAAATTAGGGTTCAAGAGGAATAAGAAGTTAGGTACGGGATGTAATTTGGGAATTTTAGAGAGAATGAGAAAAATGAGCTGAATCACAGCTCTCTAGTCACTTAATTGGGTTAAAACCCATACCCCTCAACACACGGGTATTTATCAGTTATCTTATTTGATAATCTTTCGTATCTCCTTAGGCGGTCCTAACGGAGTCCAAATTAAATAAACCAACCTGTTCTGGGACCCTTGTCACAAACTGGTCACAACACAATTATAATAAAACACTAATAAAATAATTAAAATAAAAGCACTTAAGACTAAGCACAAGCCCTAAGGGCAAAATAGGCAACTTACAACTAGCCCGGGTTTCAGTCTGTTACATCTAATATGAGCAAATGCACAGCGAAAGATTTCTTTAATACCTGAGAATAAACATGCTTTCAAGTGTCAACCAAAAGGTTGGTGAGTTCATTAGTTTATCATAAACAATCATTTCCAATAATATAATAGACCACAAGATTTTCATTTTTTGTTTCAATATACATCTCATATCAGGCATTTCGCACAAACTGCATAGAGATAAAAATCATTCATATGGTGAACACCTGGTAACCGATATTAACAGAACGTGTCTAGAATATCCCCATCATTCCGAGACTCTCATCGGACATGATAAAATCGAAGTACTAAAGCATCCGTAACCCGGATGAGGTTTGTTAAGCCCAATAGATCTATCTTTAGGATTCACGTCAATTAGGGTTTTTGTTCCCTAATTCTTAGATTACCAGACTAAAAAGGGTGATATTCGATTCGATAATCCAACCATAGAATGCAGTTTTGATTACTTGTGTCTATTTCGTAAAACATTTATAAAAGCAACGCATGTATTCTCAGTCCCAAAAATATATATTGCAAAAGCATTTAAAAAGGGAGCAAATGAAACTCACTATATTGTATTTTGTAGTAAAAATACATATGACGAGATTGAACAATGTAGGGTTGGCCTCGGATTCACGAACCTATATCATTTATATATAAATATATTAACACACATAATTGTAATCGAACAAATTTATATATTATTTGTTATTTTAGTAAATTATATGTTTCATTTATAACTTAATTAACTATTTTTATTCTATATACTTTAGATACATAATTAGTATTTATTATAAAAATATTAATATAGTTATGTTATATGTATTTAATTATATTTTTATATAACAAATATTTATTTGGTAAATTAATATTAATAATAAATAAATAAAAGGTATATTTGATTAATAATAATAATACTAATAATAATAATAATTATAGTAATAGTACTGTTAATAATAAAAATAATAAAATGATGATCTTAATAAAAAAAATACTTTTAATAATAGTAGTAGTTTTTAATAAAATGATAATGAAAATAATTAGTTTTGATAATAATACTTAATAATTAATAATAATAATAATAATAATAATAATAATAATAATAATAATAATAATAATAATAATAATAATAATAATAATAATAATAATAATCATACTACCTTAAAAGAATTCATAATCTTCCCTAAAAAGAAAACTGTTTCTGCCACTGCTCGGGCTCGAACCCGCGACCTCTCGCTTAAACACCCCCACCTTCTACCATCCATCTGTGATTGCATTTCTGTATTAATTCGACCCTAAATTACTTTAACCCATCATCTTTTCTTCTTCATCATTAACGTTTAAAAAAAATACTTGTCATCTAATAAGATTTAATTACGCATTATAATTATCATCTTCAACTTCGTTACCCAACTATTATTCATCATCCTCTTGATCAACATTATGTACCTCACTCTTAATTTAGATTGTTTATTCTGGCCCAATAAGCAATAACTCATCGGCCCAACATAAAACTAGCCTAACCACAACATTTAATCCATACACAGCAGTCCAAAATATGAAGTATGTTCTCGATTAAAGCTAGAACTGGTAACAGGAAAAAGAGAAAAATAATCATTATTAATTCATCACCTTCCATCGGTGAATCACCATCATCCTAGAATCATTTATCATCGTTCTTCTCTTTTATTCGTCATTGACTCACCATAGTTCAACATCTTCTTACATCAACAATAATAATAATTGCGGTTTATTTGGTAATCGGGACAAAAACATAGAATAACAGTGGCTATCGATTGGAACAGTAAAATAGATAGTTATAATATGAAGGTGATCGATAGATATGGGTTCTTATTGAAGGTGACGGGGTGTTCGAATAGAATCAAGAAAACAATGAATATAGTAGGTGGTTCGGTTGTGGTTGTTCTTCGAGCAAGATTAATAGAGAGAGATATAGAGAGGATGAGAGAGGCTAGAGAGATGGTGGCGGTTATGGTGATTCAAAGTGTTAGTGGTGACCTCGGTGATGGTTGGCCGACGGTTTGTAGGTCACGGTGGTGGTGGAAGTGGCGGTGCAGGAGGAAGATGATCTGGATGAGTAGAAACCGTAGGTATTTCTTGATGATGGTTGTGTCGGTTCGAATTGTGGAAAACAGAAGCAATAGTTGCAGTTGTAGCTTGGACACAAATCAAAGAGTGTTTTGAGTGATGGGTTGTGTAGTGGCGGTTTTAAGTGGTGATCATGGTGTAGGGTGGCGACGGTTCGAATAGAGCACAACAGAAACAAGAATAGTGTCCCAGTAGGAATCGTGAAAGAAGAAGAACTAAAAAAATAAGGTGAAGTGGTTAAATGATGGTTACTTTGTTCAATGATGATGGGTGTTGAGGTGGTGAGGATGGTGGTCCGGTTGTATGGTGATGGCGACAGTGGTCTGGTGGGGGTGACCGGTGGTGTGGGTGGCGGTGGACAGTAAGTAGTTCATGAGCATATGGGGTGTTCGATTTTATAACTCAAGTAATAACAAGATTCAGAGATGAATACCAAGTGGCATGTGTTCTTCTTTATGTAACATGCTTTGTCAATATATAAATATATAAGAATCTTAGGTAGTGGAAAACATAAAGACAATCGGTAATCAATTAAATTCAAATGTGTAGACACAATATTTAATAGTACAGCAGCCACTCTTTTGTTATCTTCCTACTGACGGTTTTGGCACGCACTGCTCTATCGTACTCCGTTGTAAATTAGTGAAGGATAAAAGTTTTCGAAAAAATTCCAAATTTTTAAATTAACTATATTTTTTTATTTTGGTCATTATGGTATAAAATTCGATCATTAATTTATTAAATAAAAATTACATCAACTATCCCTCTCAATTATGGGTAAAATATGAAAAGTGTTAAAACTTAACAAATAGTTCCTAAATACATTTTTAATAAGCCTAAAATTTATAGAACTCATTTTCGTATCACCGTTTATTTTAAAATTACATAAGTTTGAATTTAACTTGCTTAATATCAATCAGATCATTAAACGAGTATTACAATCATTTAATATTTATTTTTAATATATTTTATTTATATATAGTTATGTTTTAAATAATAATAATTATAATATTTTATTTTATTTTATTTTACATATTAAATTCTAATAATTGAATCATATAACATTTCAAATTAATATATATGTATATATTTAAATATGTACATATCTATTCACAAATAGATGTTCGTGAATCTTCGGGTACTGTCGGTGGTCAATTGAATATATGAACATCGTTTCAAAATTTTCTAGACTCAACATTACATACTTTGCTTATCGTATCGAAATCATATAAAGATTAAGTTTAAATTTTGTCGGAAATTCCCGGGTCGTCACATATATACTTGGATCTGGATCTTGTATGTCGTAAAGAGTATTTACATTATTGATTTAATTAAATAGACAATATATATATGTGTGTATGTATATATATATATATATATATATATATATATATATATATATATATATATATATATATATATATATATGGGTGGGTGTGCGTGTGTGTGTGTGTGTGTGTGTGTATATCTACATATATATAAGTTTTCAAATTAATTACTCATCTTTACTATATTTGAGGGCCTTAGTCCACCTAACCAAGCAAAAAATTGTTCTACATGCGACATTCACGAACCAAATAAAATGCTGAATACATTGATTTTTGGTGCATTGCTTATTGATTCACCAATTCAATATAATGATCTAATATTTGTTTGTTTATCGGATCAATTTGATTATCAGTAGACTGCATCATCAATGTTTTTTGAAGACTTAATACCATTTGATCATGGTCTTCGTACCAGACATTGTATGTTGCTCGAAAATTAATAAGATATGTTTAGTCATCAAATTTATATACAATTCAAATTGTATACAATTACATATAACTTGTTAAATGTATTGTATTATAAAAGTACCAGGATTATGTGATATAATTCAACAACTGCAATATATTTGTATATACCATTAATTTGAATTAAAATTGAATTAATGACATATTTAGATGTAATAATAAAGTTACAATATGTAAATAAAATAAAATAAGCAATAGTTTCAAACCTTTTGGGCGGCTGTATGTTGTTCTTGAAGCTACTGAATTGTATTTTGCAGATCATTTATGCATTCCTATAATATAAAAATCGAACATTTTTTACAAACTTATGGTGTATCAATATATTGTATGTAATTTAGACTAAAAAAAATTTAGGTTAATAAAACATGTGCGTTAACAATTTTATTCTAATGAAATCAGACTATAGTTAGTTACATATATCATGAAAACCGCTCTTTTTTCCTAATAATTTAGTTGCTTGAGGTTGTTTACAGTTAACCAATGAAACAGATGCGTTTGAGCTTATAAGCGAGGGAACGTGTTTATGCATTATAACATAAAAACTAACATTATGTAATACAAAAGTACCTTTTTTTGTTGGCGACATTTCTGGATTGCAAGTCTTTTTTTGTTCTTAACATCTTGGTCCCGTATCTCCTATGTTATACGAAAAATTATCTTATCATGCTGAAAAGTGAAATCGTTTAAAATATAGGTAGAAAAGTTTGATCAAAGACGCATCATACATAAATATATGGATCATAAAATTAAATTTGATTTTCAAAATACAAAACAATTTACCTGTTCCTATGGTGACAATTGTTTCTTCTTGTATTTACCACGTTTCTTCCTTTGATTATGTGTAGTTTGCGTATAAAATTTCAGTATTTTCCAAAGGATTGTTCATGTTTTGTTTCCTGAAACTTGTTAAACAATCGTCTGTTCTTTTGATACTTAAGAAGTTTTTTAAGTAAATATAGTGGTATGGAATTTATTTAAAAAAAAAAAAAGTTAAAGATACCGTGAATGGCGACTATATTGTGAATATGGTTAGTAGTACAATTTATATAAATAGAAAACACATTAATGATTTTATTAGATTTGTTTTAATTGTTTTTATTTAAAAAATTGAGAATATAATTTATTGCCAAAAAATAAGAGTTTGTTACTCAATCGGTTTGACTTCTATTCTGGACATTGTTTGATTTCCCAATCTTTTCGCCCAAAATTAACGGGTTTAGATTTTTACAATGAGCTCATTTTATTATGTAACAGTTTTAATTGAACCAACAAAATATTGATAGGTTTCGTGATTTTGATTCACTATAACCAACCGTGATTTTAAGTCTAAATTACATAACATCAGCAGCTTCAATGGAACAGTTTTAATATATTAGTATACTTTTTAGATCTGGTACAATACATATGATAATTTAATTTTAAATCTGGTAGTGAGATATATCTAGAATACTTATACAGAAATTGAACCTGTTACATATACAAAGAATGAATCTGCAACAATAAATATGCAAAAAAAAAAAAAAAGCTTTAAAATTGACTGTTAAATATTGATTTAAACAATAAAATCACAAAGTAAAGAAATTAACTTTCAAAATCATCATCATAGTATAACAACTGATAGGTGCTTAAGTATGAAATAAAGCAAACAGATCCCACAATGAGTATTGAAAATATCTAAGATTGCAACGCTTGTAATATAAAAAAGTTGACCAGACTGCAGCACTTGAATGCGGTGACAGTGTATGGTGCCGCAAATGTAATGGATACACTTGTTAGTCAATCCTCGAATTTGTTCTTTATCAACAAATAGTAACGAACTGCAAAAAAAAAAAAAAAAAAAACAGGCATCAATATCAGTGTGCCAACTCAGAACCCTATTAAAACAAAATAAAGATGAATCAAATAAGAAGAGAAATGAAATAAGTTCATTGACATTAGAATTCCAAAAGACCTGAAATAAGTTCATATGATAACCAAGAAAACGCGATAAATCTGACACATTTTAATAATAGGATTTTGGACAGTTCAATTCCCATTAGCAATAATCTTGAACAGATAGCCGTCTATCTTGTTTATCAACATTGTTGTGGGTTTGTTAAAGTCAAAGACTTGTAAGATCGCATAGCCCAAACACAATGTCCTGCAATATAAGCCCAAGAGTCCATCATTTTATAAAATCAAGCCCAAGAGTCCATCCTTTTATAAAACCAATTGGTATTAGAGGGACTTCCCCTTAGACTTATATACATACATTTGTTTTTGTCTCCCTCCTATGTGGGATAGGTTTGCACCCCAACAATCCTCCCCTCAAACCGAAGACCACATTCCCCTTCAACGATACTCCCGCCATCTTATATCACCGATCTCTTTTCTTTCACTACCGGGACACGCCTCTTATACCGCCGATCTCTTTCTTTCACTTTTCTTTCACCATCGGGACACGCCGCACTTCCACGCCTTGGGAAGGAAGACTTTCGATATAAGGCACCATGACTCAATTATCGTTGGCAAACTGAGGGGTGTGCCATGTCGCACCGTGCGTTCAGGGGTGCGCCACCATCGTCCGCCACATCGGGCTATAGCCTAGCTCTGATGCCATTTGTAAGATCGCATAGCCCAAACACAATGTCCTGCAATATAAGCCCAAGAGTCCATCCTTTTATAAAACCAATTGGTATTAGAGGGACTTCCCCTTAAACTTATATACATACATTTGTTTTTGTCTCCCTCCTATGTGGGATAGGTTTGCACCCCAACAAGACTTCCGATTATATGTTGGCTTTTGTTCTCCGATTTCAAAGAGAGGAGAGATTATTGTTATATACTTTTGTTGTTATATATTTATGGGATTGATTAATTTATAATATATAGTTTTGAACATATATAGTTTGAAAAACACAGAATAGTAAAGTTGAAGTTTCAAGAGGTTTCATCAGATTGGATTAATTCACGGAATATTTACGGGATTGATTAAAAATAAAAAATGACTAAATAAAAGGGGAAAAAAAAATAGAAAGTATATATTGGTTTGTTAGAGTATGGAGAATGATTTGATTATTAGTTGCCTAATTATTTGGAACAAATTAATACCTGAATTTATTGAATTTGAATGGAACCAAAATAATCGACAGTATTTGAAACCAAATTTGTAATTTTGAGCCAATTAAGGGTAGGTTAATCATTGAATTATAGATGTTAAATGTGATTAGTAATTAATTTTTGTTTTTTGAATCAAGGGTTAGATGATGGTTGTTAATATTGATCTAATGGATAGGAGTTGTTTTAAGGAGTTTAAATGAAAAATTATTTTACTAATTGGCTCCTCTTTTAATAAGTAGGAGATTACTCCGTATGACTTCCCAATTTTTCTGTATTATTGAACAGAATGCAGTATTTGACTATTGTCCGTTCGGATTTATTTCAAAAAAAGAATGATTTAACGTAAATTAAAGTTAAATAGAGGGTATTGATGTCTTTGGGCTGGAAAATGAAAATCAATTAGGTAATATTGTTTTCGAAATTAAAATAAACGGCTAGATTTAAATCTTCTATTAGATTTAATGTTCAAGATTTATGAATCCAAAAAATTATTACATAATTTTGCTTTTGCTTTAATAAGTAGAGAGAAGAGAAGAGAAGAGAAGAGATTTGATTATATTTGAAAATTATATATTTGGTAAGCATAAAAAAGGGAGGATACAGAATATTGACTTTTACGAAAAAAATTGTACTGGTAGCATTTTCCTAAAAACAAATCAATCAATCCCAAATACATCTCCCCAATACTATAAATTCAAGGCAAAAATTCAGTCTCCAACGATATTTAGCAATTAAGATATGGCAAAGGAAGAAGTTTTCATTGGATCAATTGATCAAGGAACAACAAGCACAAGATTCATCAAGAGGAGTTCACTCAGTCTTGCCCACAAGCAGGGTAACTAAAACAGCAAGTTTAATAAAATTGATTATTTAGACTACCATTTTACCTAATAAATGAATCTTTACAATGAAAAAATCTCACATTTTTCATGTTGTTTGTTATAATTCTTTAAATATAAACCCGCGCCAGTTCCTCTATAAGAACTTTCTCCCCCTGATGATCAAAAGCCAAATCAGCCAATTTGCTAAGCGCATCCGCTTTCTTATTTTGCCCCCGCATTACGTGGGAGATTTGAAAAGCTTCAAACTGATCAGCGAGGTTATGAACAAGCGATAAATATTGCTGCATGGCAATGTCATGCGCTTCAAAGTCCCCGCTGACTTGACTACATACCAGCTTTGAATCCACATAAGCGTGCAGAATTTTAACATTCAATTTATGCGCAATGCGCATACCTGCTAACAGAGCCTCATATTCTGCTTTGTTGTTCGTAACAGCAAAATTAAACCGCAGCGCATATGTATGCTCTTCACCATCTGGGCCAGTTAAAATTACGCCTGCACCCGCGCCAGCTGCACTGCAGGCACCATCGGTCTATAATTCCCATGGTGACAAAGATGACACAGGCGCGTCCTGATGCGCTGCCGATGCTTCAACATCCGCAGGTAACTCCGCTAGGTAATCCGCTAGTATTTGACCCTTAACCGCGCTGCGCGAAGAAAAATTTATTTCATGTTCTCCTAACTCAACTACCCATTTAGCCATTCGGCCAGAAATCTCAGGCTTGTATAACACCTGAAAGAAAAATGATTGTGTTAGTCAATGCGGTAACCCCGGACATTGCCGCAAATTAGGCATGTACCAACCTGTTTGATCGGTTGATCAGTTAGAACCACAATTGGATGTGCTTGAAAGTATCGGCGCAATCGCCGCGCTGTGTGGACTAGCGCATATACTAGCTTTTCTATTGGTGAATAGTTTACTTCACTTGATGTCAGCGTCTTGCTTACGAAGTAGACCGGCATTTGCGTCTGAGAAAACCACAGCGTTATATTTCTGCGAAATAAATAATGCATGTAAATAAGTGGATTACCTTTCCACGATCTGCGATAAGAACCGAACTGATAGCCTCTTTCGATGCCGCAAGGTACAGCGTAAGCGTTTCTCCTGATACTGGCGCGGTGAGTGTTGGTAATTCAGCGAGCACCTTCTTCATCTCCTGAAAGGCTGATTCTGCTTCCTGAGTTCACACAAAGTCTTTCTTTTTTAAACAATTCTTCAAAGTATTGAAGAATGGCAATTGTCTCTCTGCGGCCTTCGACAAAAACCGCGTGATCGCCGCAAGCTTCCCGATTAGACTCTGCACGTCTTTCTTTGTCTTCGGAGATGGCAAACTATCAATGGCTTCAATCTTTTTGGGATTTGCCTTGATTCCCCGCGCTGTCACCACATGACCTAGAAACTTGCCTTCCTCTTCCCCAAAACTACATTTGAGCGGGTTAAGCTTCATGTTTATCCTGCGTAGAGACGCAAACGTTTCTAGAACGTCTGCGAGCATTTCTTCTTCAGTGTTGCTCTTAATTACCAAATCGTCAACGTACGCTTCAAGATTCCTACCAATTTGGTGTTTGAACGCCGCATCAATTACGCGCTGATATGTTGCGCCTGTGTTTTTTAATCCGAAAGGCATCTTCGTATAGCAATAAATACCCTGTGGCGTATGAAAAGCAGTTTTGTCCTCATCTTCCGCAGCCATTAAGATTTGGTGTTAACCCTTGTATGCGTCCAGAAAACATTTGTACCGGAAACCTGACAATGATTCCACTTTCCAGTCTATCTCCGGGAGAGGATAGTTGTCCTTAGGACAGGCTTTATTAATGTCTTTAAAATCAACGCACATCCGCCAATTACCGTCAGCCTTCTTGACTAACACAGGATTAGCAACCCATGTCTGATAGCGTACTTCCCGCAGAATGTTTGCTTTGACAAGGTTATCTACTTCTGCGCACAACCAATCACTACGTTCAAGAGCCATATGCCGCTTTTTTGTCTAACGGGCGTGAGTGATGGATTAACATTCAATTTATGTTCCGCAATATCTCACGGAACCCCAGTCATGTCTGATTCACACCACGCGAAAACTTCTGCGTTAGCGGATAACATTCCATGCAATTTGGCCTTTGTTTCTGCTGACAAGCCTGCGCCGATTTTAATTCGCTTATCCGGATGTAAGCGGTTTGCTATGACCGTACTGCTTGCGAGTTGTTCTCCCATGCTGGGAATGTTTACAGGCACAACTGAACCACACAACTCGGTTGTTTGATGTGACGCAATTGTGGCAACCCCTCCCTTCGTAGGAAACTTTATCAAACCATGCACCACCGGCGGTATAATGTTAAAACGTCGTATGAAATTTCTCCCAAGCAGCGCGTTGTACCGCGAAGTTGAACGAACCACGTAAAAGTCAACTAACTCGTGTCTAACCAATTGTGGATTCTTGTCATCCGCAAGTTCTATTATTAGCTCTATCCGGCCTAGCGGCCATGAGCTTTCTCCGGAGAACCCAGATAACGTAATATCAGACTGGCGTAGCTGCGTTTTAACTTCTGCAGGGAGGAAACGATAGCAATGCTCGTACATAATGTCAACGCCACTCCCGGTGTCAACATGCATGCGTTTAATTTGTACTCCGCAAGTAGGGATGCGACACTTGATGATAATGGGCTCGTTAACCGTGTCGATTGACATTACAGGAGGAAACGTGATTGGGAGAAGTTCCCAGTCGTGGTGATCACTGTACTTTCTCCGCTGGCTAACTTTCTCTGCGCCAACCATATTGATGGTTAAATCGGCGTTTTTTGTTTTATCAACTTTTTGCCATGCGAAAGTTTTAGCCTTTTAACCTTCCTCCGCAGTTTTTCCCTTATCCTTCTTAGGCGGTTTCAGGTGATCCAACTTGCCTGCGCGCAGTGCTTCAAGCACTCGCTCCATCAAGTTTTTACACCGATTAGTGTCATGACCGTAATCGTCATGGAATTCACAATACTTTGTTTTATCCCGCTTACCAAATTCTGTAAGCGGAGTTGGAACCGCAAAGGTCGCGCACACTGGTTCGGTTGCCAAAATTTCCTTTGGTGTTTTAGACAAACTTTTCAGCAGTGCATATTTTTGATTATTGATGCCGCGCTGGTTACTGTTTCGATAATTGCCACTTGATTTCCCTTTATCATTTCTGATAGGACCACCGCTAGGATACCTTCCGCGAGAGTTGTTACCACGATTTTGATCGCGCGAACGATCATCATTGTCTTTCCTCTCGTTGCGTGAGCTAGCTGTTGGAATATCATTATCTTCGCCACTCCGCATATAGTCATGGCATTCATTAAGCGCTTCAGCATAAGTTGTTGGGACTGTATGGCGCAGACGCCTTACCAGTGTTGGATGACGTTCTGAGTTTATACCATGTATGAGTCCGGAAATCTGTTGCTCTGGCTTAAGATCTGGTATGCGCAGACACTCATTAGTATATCTTGTGAGAAATTCACCTAAAGATTCCTTGGACTTCTGCACAATATCATGACATTCGATATGAGTGCGTTTGTGTGGCCTCTGATTCTGATATTGCAGCAAGAACTTCGTCCGCAAGTCCATGAACCCGGATATGCTACCTGATGGGAGCTTATTAAACCATTCACGAGCAATGCCCTGCAGCGTCATGGGAAATATCTGACATGCGACCGGATCCACCCAGCCTTGGGTGCGCATTGCGCCCTCAAAACGCTGCAGGAAGTCATCCGGATCAGTCAAACCATTATAAGTACCCAGTGTATGGGGTATCTTTGGCGCTGATGGAAACGGATATGCAGTTATATGCGGAGGAAACTTATCAAAAGTAGTTGGCAGCTCAAAAGGTGGTTTAACAGGGTCACCTTTGAGCCCTGCGAAGAAACGCCTCATAATATCCTGAACAAAATCAGGTTGTGAAAATAGGTGGACCATGTCAGGAGGTGCCACCTGCATAAATTGGCTTGCGAGATTCGCCTGCCCCTGAATATTTTGCCAAGGCTGCCCTGGCGTCTGCGGATACAACCAAGGCTGATGCGTTGGAAAAGAAGGCAGGCTTGCCGGCGCAGAGTATACGGGCAGCTGAAAAGGTGCCGAAACCTGTGGCGCAGATGCCTGCGAGACCTGAGAATATGCCGCTATAAGCCCAACCGTATGCGCAGTGCTTTGATGTTCTGCGGTTATCGGCGTCCAATGAGAATTGGCATCCGGAATGACACCGAACCCCCAACTATTAAGTAATGCATGCGCATCCGCAGGAGTCAAAAACTGCGAAATTGGACGCGGTGGTTGCCAAGGTTGCAACGGTGTAAACGATGAATTCTGCTGAACACTCTGCATCTGCAGAGGGATTGAAACCGTGGTACTATAAATAGGTACCTGGCCGCAGCATACCACGTGCGGGCCTACTGTTTCTTCGCTAGTGTCTACCAAGATGACCCTTGGATCCACCGCGGAAAAATCCAACCGCGTGGTGGTGGCTGGCGAGTTTGCCCTTGGCGGTGTAATCCCATCTGGATATATCGGCTTATACCTCTGAAAAGGCTCGCCGGATACAGGCGGAGGATATGGCGCGTATCCCGCCCCCGTAGCCATAGCTTGCGTATGCTGATTACCTGACGGCGTGTTTTGATTATCTGTTTGAGTACGTTCCGATGATTCCCCGGAAGTCATGATACTGTTAAAGAAAAAATTCAAAAAATTTTGTGAATAATAAGCCTCATAATTCAAAACTTTACAAGAAAAAACAAATAAACATGTCTTGAATTAGTTCGGCTCTCAATGAAAGCACCACTTGATCATGCATATTTTAACCACAGGGTTTAATATGCCTGCTCAATACGTTAGAAGGGTGGGGTTTAAGGATCTTAGAACAAGGCTCTCCGGTCCGGCTACCGTGAATAACCCTGGCCGACATGATGATGTCGGCGGGGTGGCCAAGTGATTAAGTCCACCTTTAATGACGATCGTCGATTAGAAGGCCCCAAATAAGGTCGTAGGTGCTAGTTAATCAAGAAACTAACCTGTTAACCTTTAGAGGATGCTAGATGATGTTGTTACGTAAGGTGTATACTAGGAGACGACTACGTAACGTGATGATGCTTAGAATGATAGTTAGGGTTTATATATATAGGCAAACCCTAATTCTAGAATCATCCGAGGTAATGGCAATCATTTCCATAACAAACTCCCCCGAATCACGGATGTAATTATGGAAAAGATATTTACTTGATAGCCAAGTAATCGCTGTACCGGGAACAAAGGCATTAGATACGAATCCGCATACCGCATAACGCGCATAAGCACACGCATACGCACACTAGTGAGTGCCCGCATACATATGGGGTGCGCATGCGGGTTGCGGTATCATTATCTTATATTTTTCAATAACTGTTCATAAAGATTTAAATCCATGAAATATTTATTTTCATCTTTTTCATTTTTGTTGAGGTAATTTCTCTTACGAATCATTCAAATGAAAAAAATATATGATCTTTTTTAAAGTTTGTGGGAGTAATTCTTTAAAAAGATTCAAACCCATGAAAAAAATCTAATTTTTTTCATCTTTGTTGTGGAGATCACAAATGGGTTGAGCATGATCCTATGGAAATTCTTGAAAGTGTGAAGATGTGCATATCAAAGGCTACTGATAAAGCCATTGCTGATGGGTATAATTAATGTTGATATAATGGTCTTAAAGCTATTGGGATTACTAATCAGAGAGAAACTATTGTTGTTTGGAGCAAGTCTACTGGGGTTGCTCTTTGTAATGCCATTGTTTGAATGGATATTAGAACCAGTTCAATTTGCAGGTAAATTAAAATTAATTCTCATATAATTTTTTTTCAAATCATGGTTTTTGATTCATACCCACTTTGTTTCTATTGAAAAAGTTGTAACCATTTTTTCTGTTAATTAACTGATTGTTTTCTTTATGATTTAAAATTTGAATTGATCTCCTCTTGTGTAGGATTTAAGGGTGGCAAAATGGGTTGTTGTAGATCATAATAAAAAAGATTATTTAAGATCACTTTGTTTTTTTTTTTTTTTTTTTTTTTTTTTGTTATAAACTGCCAAATGAGTGTTCAAATGATTATATTCTTGTTGCCAACTGGATCTTGATCTGAATCACTCTTCTATTATGTTATGATTGTGATGATCACCCTTTTTCTAGAAAATAGGATGGCAAAATGGGTTGGTCGGGTCACTTTAATAAAAGGGTTAAGTCATTTTCATAATGGGTGTAACCATCTGCACAAACAGGAATATGATTGCAGAAACTATATCTTTTAAAATATTAATGTAATTAAAAATAATTTTAGTAGGGTGTAACCATATCAATTTGGTTTAGGTAAATGAGTGAATATTGTTTCTTATGCTTTCATCCCACGTATATTTATTAGTGTATCATTAAATTTCCCTTATTTTGCAGGATGCTAGAAAAAGAATCATCAGGTGGAATAACCCATTTTTTGCAATCATGTGGCTTACCTATCAACGCGTATTTTAGTGCACTCAAGCAGTTATGGCTACTAGAATACATTGAACCTGTGAAAGAAGCTGTTAATAAAGTCAGATGCCCTTTTTGGAGCCAAGATTCATGGTTCATATGGTACTTAACAGGAGGTGATAATGACGGTTTACATGTCACTGATGTCTCAAAAGCATTAGGAACCATGCTTATGATTTATGAACTTAAAAACACTTAATTGGGATGAATCGAAGTTGGAAACATTAAAGATTCAAAAAACATTCTACCAAAAATTGTAAGTAATGCTGAAGTTATTGGGAATGTAGCAAAAGATTGGGTGATTCCTGATGTCCCTATTTCGGGATGTTTAGGTGATCAACGTACATGCAGCTATGTTGGGTCAATCTTGTAAAAAAGGCTAGGCGAAAAGCACTTACAGAACAGGTGCTTTTATACTTCTTAATACCGGTGAGGATGTGATCGAGTCAGAGCACGGTTTGTTGACCGCTTTATCTTTTAAGCTTGAAAGAGATGGACCTACAAATTATGCTCTCTGAGGGTCGATTGCAATTGTTGGTGCAGCGGTTCAATGGCTAAGGGATAGTTTAGGGATTATTAAATCAGCTAGTGAAATTGAAGAGTTGGCTTCAAAGGTCGACGTACTCAAGTGGTGGTGTGTACTTTGTACCAGCTTTTAATGAATTGTTTGCACCTTGGTGGCGTGATGAGGCTCGTGGGATGTTAGTTAGGATTACTCGGCTTACAAATAAGTCTCATATTGCTCGGGCCGTGCTTGAAAGTATGTGTTTTCATGTGAAAGACGAATTTGACTCGATGCATAAAGATGCCGGTGAGAAAGGGGAAAGCAAAAATGAAAAGGGATAGTTCTTGCTTAGAGTAGATGGTGGGGCCACTGTTAATAACTCGCTCATGAAGTTCAGGTATGTGTTGGGTACCTGGTGAAATGGGTTTGGGTCAAAAAAGTGTTTTTTCTTTGTCTACGCTATACCTGGAAAAACGGGTCGGTTTGGATAACGGGTCAAATTGGTTTTATAAGAAACTTTCTGCTCAATCTGTCTTTGTTTATGTTACATATGTCTTTCTATGTCTTATAGTGTTGTTTTTTATTTTATTATTTCAATAAAATGATTATGTTTCTAATTATTCAGATTGAACAGGTAAAGCTCATTTGCCAATCGCCGATTCTTTGACTTTATTACCAAATTTATATGTATGTATATGTATTTTATGTGTTCGTATTTTAACCAATCCTCATAAATCACCTTTCCTTAACTCCAATTGATTACAGGTTAGTTTTTGTTCCTTCCTTGAATATAATTGACAGAGAGGAAATAAAGAAAATGTAGTAATTGTGTACATGAAAAAATTCGCAATCTTATTCCACTATTACAAACACAAACAGATACACACATAACATGTATCAAAACCTCCGCTTACGGAAACAATCAGAAAGGAAGTAATAACAAATATACATACATTTTTCAACTAAAACAACCACCTCCTACGCCAATTAGGATTTACATAAAGAATCCCAAAAAATCCTATCAAGAAAACAAACCATGTGGAGACCAAACTTGCACTAAAGAATATCATATCCACATCATACCATTTTTCGGCATTTTCTTCCGTTACCATCATTAATGTCGAATTTGTTTTTTCAGGTGCACAACTCTTCGCTAATGGTGGTCCACACAGAAAGGGATTGCCCTTGTAGCTATCAGCAGTAAACGTTGAGAACTGGTTCACTTGCGGGAGGCTACCAGACAGATTGTTGTTAGCAACAATGAAAGTGGGGAGATAATTCAACCGAGTCAGTTCCGATGGAACTTTACCACTCAAATGGTTTGATGAAATATCCAAGCTCTCTATATTTGCTAGATTTGAAAACGAATGTGGTATGGGTCCCGTGAGTTGATTATGAGACAAGTTAACCGCATGAACGTCGACCAACATCCCAAGTTCTTCTGGGATTTCACCGGTTAGATTGTTGCAAGATAAATCCAACCCTGACATGTAATCAAGGATTCCAGCTTTGTAGGTATCAGGCCTGCTTTTTGTAAGGAACTGAACGTCGTCTTGTCTTTCATAGAGTTCATTCTGTCCATGTATCTTGGTGTACCTCACTAGAACACTTTTGTATTGATACAATGTGTGCATTTGCATCACTTCAGTTAAAGAATTTAAAAAGGAAAGTTGGCCACTTTGAGTGATATTTTGTAAGCAATTAGGTATTGAACCAGAAAGGAAGTTTCGTGATAGATCTAACAGCCTCAAATAACTTAACTGGCACAATTGCTTAGGAATAGAACCAGAGAAGTTATTATTTCTCAAAAGGAGGATTCTTAAACTTGAGATTTCACCTAAGAATTTTGGAATGTGACTTGATAGTTTGTTATTGCTCATATCCAAAGTCAAAAGATTTGTGAGATTACGAAAGGATTCGGGTATTGATCCAGTGAAGCTGTTTGAATCCAAATGAAGATGCTGCATATAATTACTATACATACCTAACCAGGATGGAATGGACCCTGAGAAATTATTTTGTGAAATATCAAGAAACAAGAATGAAGACGTCCCACATGGGAATTGACCTTCGAACATGTTGTCTCGTATCACGAGTGTATCTAAGGGTGTGTTGTTGGTTAACCATCCTGGAATCACACCTGAAAATAGGTTGCCACTAATATCCAACATTCTTAAAGAAACACCTTCAGTAGTACTGATCTCTTTTGTGAGCACCCCTGTAAACCGATTATTGTCCAACAACAGAAAACTTAGCCGACTCGCATTGAATTTTCTTGAAAGTACTTCACCGTGCAAACTGTTATTAGATAGTTGTAAAACGAACAACTTTTGACAGTTAGAAAGCAATCCCTCCGGCACTTCTCCTGATAAATTATTGTTAGATAAATCCAACGTTTGTATACTACTCAAATCACCCATTGACCAAGGGAGAGGGCCGTTCAAACAATTTCGAGACAAGTTCAAGTCCTCTATACACGGAAAAATATTTCCTAAATCATGAGGTATAGTACCTGTTATTTGATTACCTGACATATCCAACCACCATGTATTAGCGTTTCTATACAACGGCATACGAATGGGACCAGAAACAAAGTTGTTCCTTAAACTAACAACTTCCATCTTTGCATTGGTATTAATCAACCAATTTGGAAATTGCATCTCCAGTGAATTTTGAGACAGGTCTAGTACTTGTAACGTACGCTGATGAAGTAGAAAACTGGGAAGAACCCTTCCTTTAAGCCTGTTTACATTGCAATTAGATAGCACAAGAATCTTCAACTGAAACATCGGAACCCATCCTATAGGCTCCTCGGTTTCAACCTCAAAGTTTTCGTTGTCACTTATGAATTCGACCACCTCTAGCTTTGTATGATTGGAGAAAGAGCTAAAATCAACATACTCAAGAGATATAAGATTAGAAAACAATGAAGGCGGAAGTGTTCCAGTGAATTGGTTTGAAGAAATATCAGAGAGTTTAAGAGATGTTAGACTGCTCAAACACTCAGAAATGTTTCCACCAAAGTTGTTTTGACTAAGATCCAACTCTCGAAGATTCTTCAACCGGCAGAAACCTGCGGTCAAATGAAAAACAAAATAACAGTCATCCTTTCCTTTAAGCCACATTACATGAACTTTCAACTATGTAAAATCAGAATTAAAGCAGTAAGCAATCCCAGACTTAGTCATGCATACATGCTTGAGATAACTTACCATCATCTGGTAATGAGCCGTTGAGCTCATTTCTAGCAAACGAGACAACTTCAAGCAAAAATAATATACTTATTGCAGATGGGATGCTCCTACTTAAATGATTTCCACTCATATCTAAGACCTTCAGATGGCGAAAAGATGCCAAAGCTAGATTAATTACAAAAGCAGATTAAATATGTGTTAGTAATCAAGACACAAAGAGATTTCTTAATATGGTAAGTACTTGATCATATTGAGTTGGATAAAATTTGTAGACAAATGAAGATGAAGAAGAAGATGTTATTACTTTACCTTCCATAGGTAATGTTCCATTGATATTATTATCTTTAAAAAGAAAGATTTCCAAATCAGGCGGTAGAAATACTTCTGAATTGGATGAGGAAATTACTAGTAAAAAAAGTTCCTCTAATATTACAAGTAATTCTAAAAAGGTATTAGAGTACACAAACAATTCAATGGCTAAAAGTACGAACCTTGAGCAAAAAACAATCCTCCTATATTACAATGCTCTAAAGACAAAAATCTTAAGGATGGAAAAGCAACCATTGCCCGTATGACATCAACTTTACTGAAGTTGTTCGAATTGAGATTCAAGCGCACCAGGGGGCTCATGGTGCCTAAAACATATCTCAGACAAAATAAGAAGAATACACAACACATTTGCCGAAAGGATGTATTCCATAAAACTTAATTCTTGAAAATTGAAAAAGTAATATAACGTTATCTATATAGGTTATGCATTGGATCTTACTCATAACATTATTATGAGATGTTAGTATCAAATTTATATAATAGCTATATATATAGATAAGAATTACAAAAAACTGTTAAAATGAGTACATTTCTGAGACATTTGGTGTATTTAATAGTCTAACCATTATATGCGAGTGAGTCTAGGCCACAGTTGCTTAAATCGAGTTCCTCTAAGTGAGTGAAACGAGATAATTCTGCAGAAAAGTTAAAGAAATAATTAGAGAAGGCAAATTTGTTATGGCAGTTAAGATGAAACTTAGACGTTTACCACATGCCTTGCATCGTAAAAGAAGTTCCCGGTGAATCAGAACCACTAAGATCAAGAATCTTGAGAGATGGGAGGGAACTTAGGCACGATATGACGCTCCTGTTGAAACTGTTTCGTCCAAAAGATAGACTCTCTAACCTTTTTAATCTTGAAAAATTCTTGCAACCTGTAATGATAGTATAATATTCATGAATGAATCCTGAGAGTAAACTTATAGGTCTGTAGTTATAAAATCGAACAAGTGTAATTAAGTTGGTCGATGTATTTCAACAATTTAATCTTTTCAACTACCCACAGATAATAAAGCAGAATCACTAAGATCGAGAATCTTGAGAGATGGGAGGGAACTTAGGCACGATATGACGCTCCGGGTGACACGGTTACTTCCAAGGGATATGCTCTCTAATCTTTTCAATCTTGATAAATACTTACAACCTGTAGTATAATATTAATGAATCTTCAGAGGTACTAACAGGTCTGTAGTGATAGAATTGAACAAGTGTAATTAAGATGCTTGATTTCATTTAACAATTTTATCTTGTGAACTATCCGGCCACAAATAATTGTGGCTAAATAAACTAATTTAAATCGTCATTTACCTTGAATACTTTTAATCCCATTAATATAAGTTAAATCCTACGTCTCCAGGTTAGTCAAATGGGCTAAATCTGTAATAGAACGTTCATTTATTTAGTAAATCAAACTATAAGATTCGACCATTATCATAGAAAGAGAATACCTGCGAATGATTTTGTATATTGATTATGCATAGAAGCGCAGAGTAAGTGAAAAACAAAAAGCAAAATACTAAAAGCAATATATAGGATGATGTACCTTTAGCCAGAAATGATTAAGAAATAGGATTGAAACGAAGATTTAGGACTTGGAGGGATGGAAGAGCTTTTAAAGATGTTATAAGGGTTTCATTGAAAAAATTATACCCAAGATTTAAAACTTTCAACTTCTTCAACATCAATCTCTCTTCAAAACCTACAATCATGCATCCAAAATTCGAAATTCTCAATGCTAACTTACATATATGATGAATGCAACTACAATGCAATATTGTGTTTTGATTTATGAAAGAAGAAATTAGTACTTTCTAAAATCATTAAATACTTTTCTTTGTCAGATTTAAAATTGAAATTTTATGCTATTACATGCAAGGAAATCTATTTTCGTGGTCCTTGGGGAGTTAGGAGTATCTGCTTGTTACACATGGAAAAAGTATTCATTTAGTGGATCTCCATGCATGTTGAATAACACGTAATAAAATGGGTATTGTTTATTTATTAAAAATGAGAATTAATTACCTTGCATTTGAAAGGTACCATAGTATTTATTGTAGGTGAGATTCAATACCTCCAAATTTTCCAAAGCTGCAAACTCTATAATGTGTAAAAGGCCGGGCATAAGCCTCTTGATAAGATATATGCATGTTTAAATGCCATACAAAAATTTTCAGGACGGAAAAACTTACCATGAGCAGGAAAGTTTCCCTCCAATTCATTGTGACCAAGATCAAGAATTTTGAGTGAAGTAAGCGCACCCAAAGAAGGAAATATCCCATTTGTAATAGAATTACTACTGAGGTCCAATATCTCTAAGTTCTTCAAATTCGACAACTTTGCTAGTCCTGCAACAAAAAGTTACATCCGTGTTTAAAAAAAAAAAAATTGACCTTCTAAATATGTTTTTTAACAATAGAAAGTCGAATGGCTTGTGATTAGCATATATATCTGATTCAGGATCGGGTCAATATGTGAGAGCAATTGGGTTGCTGGATTATTAGGCTGGATACATGAATCATAATCGTGGGTTGTACATGGAAATTTTGTAGGCAACAAGGCATGCCCAACTGGAATTGGATAAGGATGAAATCTTAAAAAATGTTTATCTTATTTTAATTATTCCGTAATTCATTTATAAAATAGACCTCTAGTTTTCCTGTATGTTTAGGTTTTTGATACTCCATTATTACTCCATAAAAGAGTACACAAGGCCGTAGCCGTTGGTTCCAACGCAAGTTTGTTTTAACTTGCATCTTTTTGTCTTGTTTCTTATTTAGCCACGATCCATATACTCCTCCCAATATTTTGCAAGCCTATTATTTTGTTCTTCAAGCCCACCATTATGATTCATGTATCCAGCCCAATAATCAAGCAACCCAATTGTTCCCACATATTGACCCGATCCTGCATCAATATCTTTAGATGGTCAAACAATTGGTCGATCAACATATAGGCACACTTGGATCAGAATTAATTTCAACACTTGTAGTTTACATAAATATGAAGCGATTAATTTACTTATACTAGACATAAGGCACCAGTTTTTGGCTAATGATCACACAAGCAAACATCCCCCATGGCCATCGACCGAAAACCACAAACTCTAAAGCAAAATAAGGTTTTAGGGTATCGACACACACATCTTTTGTATGTTATTCTTATATCGGTTCGCACGTCAGTTGTAAATATTTATGAAGTTAAACGCATTCAAATGGATTAGCAACTAGCGGTTATTCAAATGGTGACTAGTACCGGTATGAACTGTTCATGCCAAACAAGAAAAGAAAGACTGTTCATGCCAAGTACATTGAGGCTAGTAACATCAATCACTTTATTCTTGTAAATCGTTTTTAAAAAAAAAAAAACAAACAAAAAAAAAAAAAAAAACAAATAGTAAATCAGACAATGATGTACAAGATACCTGTGCTGACAATTCCATTGTCCAGACAATCTGATGACAAATTGAGACTTCTCAGCTCTTTGAAATGAAGAAAAAGAGACATGTTTAATTGCCAAGTCCTGTCGTAGTCTTCATATACTATTCCCCTGATGTTTCGAAATAACAAGCTTATTACATGACCAGTAGTTTTGTTGCACTCGACCCTCTCCCAATCGCAACACTCGCCGTCATCATCAACCCATGTTGGAACAAGTGGGTCCGCATCAGAAACATATGAATCGACAAGGGATGCTTTAATTTGCAGCAGTGCCTTTCTCTCCTCTTCTATACAACTACCTTGTATAAATCCAAACATTTGAATATGAATCATCATCATAATCAACAACAACAACCAGTTAAACCACGATTTGTGGGCGATTAGGGCGGGAATTGCAATTACGCCATTTCTAGGGGGTTTTTTTTTTTTTCGTGCTTTTCGATCGCAATTTCTTCACAATTCCTCCTTGATAATCAATTTAATCATCTGTAAGTGCAATGAATTCCTAGCTTAGGTGGTTTATCGGAGTAATATCATGCAGCAGTCACGCAAATCATCGAGAAGACCTATCAAAATCCCTAACAAGTTTGATAATTCAGTTCATGATTTAGCGAAGAAAAATGTAACTCCAGTGCAATCAACCACTAGTAATAGAAAGATAGGCTCAGTGGATAAAGAAGATTGTGGAATTGGGGGAAAATCTCAAGGTGCAGTAAGTTGCCCTAATTTTACATGTGAAGATGACGTAGTTGAGGTAACTGCAACAGAGGAAAGCAATAATTCAGCTGAAAACACCAATGTAACTCACCTGTTAATGAAGTACATAATACTGTTGATAATAAAGGCAATGAAACAGCACCTGTGAAATTGTCATATGCTAGAGCTGTGAATAGTGGTAAAAATAGCATTGACAGGAATTTGTGTTTCATCCCTCCTGCTACTGACAAGGATGGGAATGAATTTGTTATCTTTGAAGAGGAATTTGTACAGGAAAGCAGTAAAAAATGGGAACACACAGCTAGTGGTTACTTTGTAGGCTACAACATGCCTTACAATGTTATGAATTATAATTTGAGAAGGATGTGGCATAAGTTTGGTATAAAGGACATTATCATGGATGGGAAGAACATTTGTTACTTCAAATTTAACAATGAAGATGGAATGAATCAAGTAATTGAGGCTAGTCCTTGGATGGTGAATGGTAAACCTTTGTTGGTTCAGAAATGGAATCCAGAGGATAGTGTGGAGAAGATTGATCCAGTTAAGATTCCTGTTTGGGTGAAACTTACTAATGTTCCTCTGGAGGCCTGGAACTCAAAAGGAATTAGCACTTTGGCCAGTAGGCTGGGTAAACCATTGGTAATGGATAGTGTGACTGCTTCTATGTGTCACAGAGGAACAGGAAGGGCTGGGTTTGCTAGGATCATGGTTGAGATAGAAGCTAGCAAGGGATATGCAGACTGTATTGATATCCAGTACCAAGATAAAGATAAAAATGTGAAGGGTACAAAGAAGGTACAGGTTGAATACAGTTGGAAACCAAGTCTGTGCAGCCATTGTTTAGTATTTGGGCATGACCACCGAGGGTGTACTAAAAGACCAAGAACTGTTGATGAAGTAAAGAATAAAGAAGATGTATTCAAAGTGGATAATGATGGATTTAAGGAAGTGAGAAATAGGAAAAAAGGATATCATAATAAAAAGGAAAGAGAACAGGCACAGAGTATGAATGGAAAAGGTATTAATGTTGAGGTAGCTAAAAAAGCTGAGGTACCTAAAAGTCCTGGTGGGCAGTGGAAACTTAATGATAATGAGAATGTTGCATTCAAGCAAAGTGTTAATAAGTATGCAGTGTTAGAAGAGGATGCTGACTATGATGAAATTGAAGATCCTTTAGTGGATAATCGACTGATTGTAGATAGATATATATCTACAAAGCAAAATCCAACTAAAGAAGTGATGAGTAAATGGACATATGACATGATTGTTTACTTTAATTTGGAATGGGAAGCTTTACTAAGGAAGAAGAAACAAATTCAGGAGGTTGAAGACATCTGTGATGAGATGAATAACAAAGATTCTGTATTGGCTAATGAGCTGAATGGGTTAGATGCTGAACTACTGGCATGAGTCAGTGGTTTTTTTTTTTTTTTTTTTTTTTTTTTTTGAATGTCTAAAATGTTAATGATGAAAGAAATGAAGATTGCATCATGGAATATCCGTGGTATGACATATAGTGATAAACAGAATGAAGTTAAGAAGTTCACAAAAGATGAAAAATTGTGTTTTTGTGCAGTTCTTGAGACTCATTTGAAACAGAAGAATATTGATGGAGCTTGTAGCAATGTGTTTGATAAGTGGAAATGGCATTCTAATATCAGATATAGTGCTAACAGTTGTAGAATTGTGGTGGGTTGGGATGAGAATGTAGTGAGAGTTATGGTGATTAGTACTACTAGGCAGTCCATGTTATGTTTGGTAGAAGCTGTTGGTATGCACACGAAGATATATTGTAGTGTAGTGTATGCAAGTAATAATATTAAAGAAAGACAAAAGTTATGGAAGGAGTTAAGTGTGCATAAAGTGATTGCCAAAGATTGTCCATGGGTGATTATGGGTGACTTTAATGTTACAAGAAAGATAGATGAACACTCTGCTGGTGGTTCTTGTTTAACTGATGAAATGAAGGAATTTGTTGATTGTATTAATGAGATTGAGGTGGATGATATTGGAAGCACTGGTTTTAATTTCACATGGACAAAATCCTTAAGAATCCAATGTGTGGTGTTCTGAAGAAGCTTGATAGAATTATGGTCAATGATGATATGCTAAATAAATTCCCACAAGCACATGGTATCTTTCTCCCATACTTAATCTCAGATCATAGTCCAGCAATTTTTGTTATCCCTAATGGTGTGCAGCAGAAACCAAAAGCTTTCAGATTTATGAATCACATTGCCAATAAAGATGAGTTTATTCCTCTTGTTATGCAAAGCTGGAACAGACAAATTCAGGGTCACACCATGTATAGTGTTGTCCAAAAAATGAAAGATCTGAAAAAAAAGCTCAAAAATCTGAATTGGAGTTATGGTAATGTATTTGATAAAGTATGTGAAGCTAAAAATAAGTTGAAAGAGGTTCAAGGGAAGATTGATAAGGACCCTCATAACATCCAATTGAGGAAAGAGGCCACTGAATTTTCAAAGCAATATGAAGAGGCTAAGAATGATGAATTTGTATTGCTTAAGCAAAAAGCAAAGATTAAGTGGCTTTTAGAAGGGGACAAGAATACAAAATATTTCCATGGTATTCTAAAGAGTAGAAAGCAAAAGGCCAGGGTGGATAGTATTTGCAATGAGCAAGGTATAAGATTTTATGGAGATCAAGTGGCAAAGCAATTCCTTGAGCATTTTAAAAAAATTTTGGGAGCTGGTGATTTTGCAAAGCCCCTAGCAGAAGTTGAGTTGCAGTTCCCTAATAAATTGAATGAAGATGAAGCTCTTAGTATGATTACTGATATTAAAGATGAAGAAATTCAAAGTGCTATGTTTGATATTGATGGAAACAAGGCCTCTGGACCTGATGGGTACACTTCTACATTCTTTAAAAAGTCTTGGAATATTATTGGAAGTGAGGTTTGCACTGCAGTTCGTGAATTTTTCAACTCTGGGAAGTTATTGGGTGAAGTTAATGCAACTTTAATAGCTTTAATCCCCAAGGTAGATACTCCTAATAAAGTATCTGACTTCAGACCTATTGCATGTTGCAATGTGCTTTACAAATGCATAAGTAAAGTGATAGTCAATAGGTTGAAAGGAAGTCTTGACAAGTTGGTTAATTGCAATCAGAGTGCGTTCATACCTGGAAGGTCAATTCATGATAACATTTTGGTAACTCAAGAGCTATTGAAGGGATATAATAGAAGAAATTGTGCTAGGAGATGTGCACTGAAGATTGATCTTCAAAAAGCATATGATACAGATAACTGGAAGTGGAAGCTGTTTTGCTTCAATTTGGTTTTCATAGAAAGATGGTGCAGTGGATTATGACTTGTGTCACTACAACAAAGTTCTCTGTTTGTATTAATGGTGAGATTCTGGGGTATTTCAATGGTGGGAGAGGGCTCAGACAAGGAGACCCTATGTCTACATACTTATTTACTTTAGTAATGGAGGTGTTTACCCTTTTGATGCATCAGAAAATAAGAGAAAGTAGTGAATTCAAGTATCATTTTGGATGTAAGCAAATGAAGTTATCTCACTTATGCTTTGCTGATGATCTATTGGTGTTGTGTCATGGGGATTGTAGATCTATTGAGGTGGTCAAAAGTGCATTGAATGAATTCAGTCAAATCTCAGGGGTGCACCCTAACATGAGTAAAAGTACCATATTTTTTGGGAGTGTACCTATGGGAATTCAGCAGAGTATTCTTCAACATTTGCCATTTGCAGTTGGTAAATTACCAATGAAATATCTTGGGGTTCCATTATTGGCTAAAAGACTAGGTGTTTGCTAAGTGTTTGGTGGATAAGGTTAAAATTAGAATCAATAGCTGGAGGAATAAGTGTCTATCTTATGCTGGGAGACTACAACTTATAGCATCTGTTCTGAGGTCAATGCAAGTTTATTGGGCTTCGGTATATAAGATTCCAATGTCAACCATTAAGGAAATTGATAAAGCTCTTAAAGGTTTTTTATGGAATAAGGGAGATAGCTGTAGAGGAAAAGCTAAGGTGTCATGGAAAATTATTTGCACTCCTAAGAGTCAAGGTGGATTGGGGCTGAAGCCATTGAGAGAGTGGAATGATACTCTGCTTATTAAGCAGCTTTGGAAGATCATTGTCAAAAAAGACTCTTTATGGTTTGATTGGGTCAACTTGGTAAAATTAAAGGGCAGGAGCATTTGGGAAATTAACATTGAACAAAATGATAGTTGGGGTTGGAAAACTTTGCTTGACTTGAGGGACAAAATTAAAACTCATATTCATTATAAAGTTGGTAATGGGAAGAGTATTTCAGCATGGTTTGACAATTGGAGTGGTGTAGGTCCTATTGCAAACTTTGTTTCTAGAAGAGAAAGATATGAGGAAAGGTTCAATGATGACATGACTCTTGACATGTTAATTGATGATAACAAGTGGAAATGGCCTGCTGAGTGGGATAGTAGATACCAGCATATGCAGAGTTTACAGGTTCCTGTGTTAGTTGACAAAAAAGATGAGTTTTTATGGTTAACTAATGAAGGGAAAGTGGTGCTTTATTCAACTGGCCAAGTGTGGAATGACTTGAGAATTGATGAGCCTATTGTTCCATGGCATTATGTAGTTTGGTTCCCTCAAGCCAACCCTAAACATGCATTTATTATGTGGCTAGCTGTCCATAATAGACTTCCTACTCAAGACAGGTTACAGCAGTGGGTTCCAAATCAGGTGTACAAGTGTGCTTTGTGCAATACTTGTATTGATTATGTTAAGCATATAGCATTCCAGTGTGACTATGCAGTAAAGGTGTGGAAGCAATTGAAGACTATGTTGCAATTCAAAGGAATGCCTGATATATTTCATGAGATAGTTGAAAGACTTGCTCAGTATCCATCTTCAAAGCAGATTTGGAATGTGGTTAATAGGTTGATGGTTGCAGCTGCTGTTTATTATCTTTGGCAGGAGAGGAATAGAAGATTATTTCAAAAGCATAGTAGAAGTGATGCTGAATTGAGTAAAGAAATCATGGTTTATATGAGGTCTAAAATGTTGACTTTAAAAGTCAACAATACAAAACCTGTTTGTGAACTGGCCAGTATGTGGAATATGGAATGGAGAGATCATTATCTGCATCAGAAATAATCATGCTGTTGAGGCCTGGTGGTGTAGCTGCTTGATGTTTGTTTTTGAATTTTGGTGATTGTTTTAAATGTAGTCAGTGTTTGTTTTGTACTCCGTATTTGTTTGTTGGTATGGAGTTAGTGGTATGCCCTGCTCCTTTTGTATGTTTCATTTGGTGAGTTAATAAAAAATTTATCTTTTTTGCCACAAAAAAAAAAAAAAAAAAAGTAACACCAATCCATTTTAGTAGATAAAGTAAGTGAAGAATAATAATCGGTCACAAATGATGCTTAGATTTTTCCTGTTTCTTTACAATAATGAATGCAAGCATATATGAATAATAATTTGTGCTTGAATATTACTTGGAATTTGAATAGATATAAATGTAGCACGGATATGATATAAGTCATCAAGTCAATGAAGTCAACTTGAGAAGTTTCCAGCCAAAGACATCAACCAGTACTTGAAGCATCATCCATCATCTAGACATTCAATATTTACACTACTACCTCAAAATTTATGGGGTATTACTTGTTAGCCCCCTATACAACTAGCCTATTGAAATATTCAGCCGTCGAGCAAAGTTGAAAAGTCAAACGTGTGTAGTACAACTGCTACACAAGTATCGTACAAAATGGGATAAAATTGGAATTTAAGCAATAACAGGGGCTATATCTGGTAAATCCCCCCTACCTCATTATTTTTTTTTTTCATTTTAATTTTTATTATAATAAAAATAAAAAAATAAAGATATATCCTCTTTGTTTAGAAACGCATAAATGGCCCCTTGGGTTGTTGTCCCTCCCGAATGCAGTCCCCAAGGTTTTACTATAGATAATAAATCATTTATTTAATTTATATATGTATATGTATATGTATATGTATATGTATATGTATATGTATATGTATGTATTTTTCCTCTCATGAATATATGATCGATAAATAAATTACACATTTGAGAATTATAAATCATTATGTATCATTTATTGATGCGATTGAAGTGTTCCTGTATGAAAGTTTTAGCATGTATAATGGTGCTGTTTTAAAGATAACCAACTCCTATTTAAAACGAAAAAAGATTGTAAATTTTACTCAAATAGATCAATTTTACTAATAGAGGTTTTCTAAATAAATAATCACCTAGTAATGCTATAATTAGAGTTTATCAATATGCTAGAAGCATCACACCTTCAAAGTTTACATGTTGCATGTTACTTAGTAAACGTAAAATTATATATTTGAGAATGTAGTTAAATCAAGATAAAGTGATTATTACCTTATATATAAGAATTAATGTTGTAAAACTTGGCCAACTCCATCAAGTTTTTGGGTAGTTCCGGGTTTAGATCACCAACCGAGATCTCGATGCCCTAGTTGATCAATTATCGGTCAACGACCGAGTTACTCGGACAACAGATGAGTTTCTCGGTCAACTCGGGGAGTTTTCTGTCAACTCGGCCAACTCGGGAGTTCTTGGTCCACTCCGCCAGCCCGACAACTCAGCAACTCTGTCAAAAACTCAGCAACTCGGTCAACAACTCAGCTAATTGATAAAAGTCTATTAGAATTTATATTAGAACATATATATTTATATTGAAAAATTACTCCATCCGTCTCAAATTTATGGTCCATTATTTCATTTTGGAATGTTTTAAATTAATTTTTCACTTTTATAAATGATAAAGAATAATGTGATAAATCTCTTTTTGCGGTCCTGCGTTATTTATGTAAGATAAAAAACGTAGGTAAAAAGTAATCAGTAAGACAGAAAAGTTAACAAAAAAGTATATGTTACAGTTACTTTTTACAAAATTGTGTGTTTTTTTTTTATCTAGGACAATAGAATTAGAATGGAGGGAGTAAAGAGTTAACGTAAGTCAACATCTAAATTCTCCCCGATTTGTCGAGAACTTCCTAAAAATTCTGAGTTCTGTTCAAGTTTTGAGTTCCTCAACCTTAACAAAAATACTTCGACCATGACTTACAACAAACGTCCAATTATAGAAGTCATCAAGTCAATGAAGTCAACTTGAGTGAATGCCAGCCAAAGGAAACCTTGATTTATCAACAAACTTCCAAATATCAATATCTTACCGCTTAAATTAAATTCCAGGCATGATTTAAAACTCATGAAAATTTGATTCTACCATTTTCATGGCGTCTACTTATTTTTATTTTATTATTTTTTATTTTTTTAAAAAAACTTTTTCCTACTTAAAGGCCGGAGGTCCTCTCGGAAGCAATCTCTTTATCCGTCGAATAGAGAGAGAGATGATTTTCTCTACTGTTAAGAGTGTTTTTCACTCTGGGTGGAGAAATGACTTGTCTTTATTCTCGGATAGGGGAAGGGTTGTCTACATCTCACATCCCCATACACCACTTATGTGGTATTGAATTTTGTTGTTGTTATTGTTGTTGTTGTTGTTCCAAATATCAATATCTGTTTTTCATCCTTACGAGAGGTGATCCTCACACACTATTTTTTATTCATTTCCACTATTTTATGCAACTTGACTAATTTGCCCTTGTCCTAGTTTAACATCAGACTCTGAACTCTTCTCTCATCCGTATACATAGCTGACGAAACAATACGAATAACGCCAATTAATCTTTATCCATATAACCATATACAGGATAATATGTAAGATCTTAAATATAAAAAAGGTTCATGCATACCTTAATGCATATTTAACAGAAATATAATATATCTAGCCACGTAAACAATTGATGAAGAAAAAAAAAAAAGTCAGTCACGGACCTCTTAGGTTTTTTCAGAAAGAACCGTAGAATCGAATAGATACATATTATAGATGGATTCATAATTTCAACAGCAAGACCAACAACACTCATCGACAACCAAAATCATTGGACCTCTCTGTTTCATTCGCTGCTACCGACTCTCTCTGAAGAATTCTCACACCTTACACACTCTTCACTCCCGTTGTTTTCATCTTACAAAGATTGCCAAAAGTTCATACAAAATTAATACTGAAATTCTTGAAAATCATGAACAAAAAATTGTAGGATGGCCCTGTAAAGTGTTAATGAGTAAAGTTCATCAATTCTTCAATCGCTTTATCCTTTAGATACAACTTAGAGTTCTCTATCGATTTTAATAAAAATAAATATAGATTATAGCTTATAGGATGTATATGTATTATAAAGCAGAACAATAGTAGATTAAAAAAAGATATAATGGAAGAATAATAATAGAATAATAGATAACAGATTATCAGTAGATAGAAACAGAGGTTACAGAATGGAGTGTCGATGCAGATGTGAAGATAAGGGATTTAGGGTTAAACTAGTAGAGGAATGATCGCGCGTTGACGCGAGTCCCAACTATCTCTTTTAGTATATACGAAACGTTGTTGGTGAAAGTTAGGTGAAAATTGTAGAGAAAAAGAAGGGTAAAAATAGCAAATTAAGAAGGAAGCGTAACGTTTTTGTGAGGGGTAAAATGTAAAAAAAAAAAAATTATAGCTTAGTAGTAAACCTTGTGCGTACAACTCTTTCTGAACAACGTACAAGTCCATGAAACTTAGGAAGGGGTAGTAGTGAACCTTGTGCGTACAACTGTTTCTGCACATCGTACAAGTCCATGAAGCTTAGGAGGGGGTATTATTCATCAATAGTACCCCATGTCTTTTAGTTCTGAACAACGTACAAGTCCATGAAACTTAGGAAGGGGTAGTAGCGAACCTTGTGCGTACAACTGTTTCTGCACATCGTACAAGTCCATGAAGCTTAGGATGGGGTACTATTCATCAATAGTACCTCGACTATGTCTTTTAGTGTATATATATATATATATATATATATATATATATATATATATATATATATATATATATATATAATATAATGTTTGAAATTAAATCAGGGGCAAATTAGTCACTTCGTATAAAATGATGTGTATGGATCAATATTTCATGTGTGAGGATCACCTCCCTTTCCCTATATTTTTATGCAACTACAAGTAGTATTGTTTCATACAAATACAACATATAGATTAGATTGAAATCGTCACCAAATGTGATATGGGTTTTGTTATTAACTAGTGAAATGACCTGTGGAAATACGCGTTTGTTTAAACGAAACAGTTTAATGATATGTTTTACGTATTAAGTGAAAGTAAATGTTAAAGTCATTTAGTTTATTGGCTCGTGGAACAACGAATTACGACTAAGAAACTTGTCGTTGATTTTACAAACATAAAGTTCGCTAAAAGTTGAGTATTTATATTTATATGTTTAATAATGATAATAATAATTAATAATAATAAATGCCTTTAAATTTTTTTAGAAAAATAAAATTACAATTTATGAGAGATTAATATTTCCTTTTGACAAAATTGCTCATTTCGTCTCTGTGTTTTCTATTTTTTGTCCGTTTCATCCCTGTATTTTATTTTTTTCATTTTTCATCCTTAAAAGCATTTTACAGTTTCAATTTCATCCCTCACCATAACGAATGTTAACTAAGTCCGTTAAAACTATTCACGAGGACTATTCACGTAATCTTTAAACTAATTAAACTACAAAAATCATAATTATTAATAAACACCACGTAATCCTATGCACTGCGAGGATTACTCATCATTCCAAGCAAAATTGGGGCCCACAACGCGAGCGCACGGTCAGAATCTAAGTCACCGGTGTGATGGTGATGATTGTGGTTGTGATTATCAGTCCTGATACTGTCCATTTCCTCCACAAAACTGCCGTTACCTAACGAACATTTGATGGTTGTTTCGGATTCGGTGATGGTTTCAACTGCCCTTGAGCAATCATGACATCAGTATCTTGTTGACTCTCTTCCATCTAAATTTATAAATTTTAATTTTATTATACTCCATATATTTATAATCTCATAACAATTCAATACAATCTGTTATGAATATATCTAAACAAAACCCTATTGATTATTGCCATCATAAACTACAAAATCAAACAAAGTGTTCAACTTTGTGTTCAAAAAACCTGGTTGATCATACAGAGTGCGACAATGAAAATGAAAAGAAAAAAACAAAAATATACTGTATTATTTTTATGCACACAAATTGAATTAAACATTATGCATTTGTGGAATCTTAGATACCCCTAATAAAAAAATCGAACTTTTGGTCAAATTAAGTTCTCTTCATCTCACGGAACACGAAAATCAATTTTTTGGGTCAAAGACGATGAATCTGAAAGCTTAAGCTTGGACTGATCGAAATTCAAAGCCTTTATCAGTACTTTTAATTTCAAATTCTTACAAAAAAGTGTTTAAAGAAACTGAACCACAAAAGTACTTACACAGAAAAGAAACAAGAAATCACATGAATCAGAAAAACAAACCTGGAATCTTCGCAAGAACCAAACCTGGCAATTGAACTCTTTACATGGACATTTGAAGTTATACATGATAATTGCCGTATATAACACATAAAATAATTAATCTTTGAGATCTTTAGGAACTTAATGTTAAATACTATATATAGTTCCCTAAGATATGTTTATGCTGGTGTTTATTAATAATTATGATTTTTGTAGTTTAATTAGTTAAAGATTAGGTAGATAGTCCCTGTGAATAGTTTTAACGGACTCAGTTAATATTCGTTAGGGTGAGGGATGAAATTGGGACTTTAAAATGTTTTTAAGGATGAAAAATGCAGAAAATAAAATATAAGGATGAAACGGGCAAAAAGTGGAAAACACAAGGACAAAATGGACAATTATGTCTTTCCTTTTATAAAAGATTTTGTATTATTTTTTAAATTAAATTAATATATAATTATGAAATCATCATTATGAAAATTAAACTTAATGATGACATTAACATTTTAGAGGTTTAATAGAATATATAGATATAGATATGACTAACTTGATATTATACCGCTTAACAATGTGTTTTGAATATAAATAGAAAATGTTGTTTAAACTGGCTTTTATTTACATCCATTCAAAATATAACTACAGTCTATTCTTGAACATCTTAGTTCCAGTGTAAACTGAATTCTAATAGTATTACACGTAAAAAAGTACTGTTACATACGGGAAATATATACGGACATCTGACCTGATACAAGATTGGTGTTCGACTTTTGTTGGCAACTAACAACAATCTTTCGATCTTCAGAGTTGTCCTTGTTGTCCTCATCGTCACTCAAATGTGTTCACCGGTGCCATTTAGATGATAACGAGACCGTAAGTGTAATTCTTTATGGAAAATATGAATTAGTAAATAATAAATATTAGTGTTTACCCTAAATTATATACGATTACCTCTATTTCGCTGACATGATCATATGATGTATCCGAAGATAGGCACCTAGTTCTGAGTAGTAATAGAGATCCACTTTTAATATGTAATCAAAGTATATCATCAGCCTATTAAAGAAACTGATCATGTGAAAGGACCCGTTCATATACATTATAAACGATTCACAATAGTTGATTACATCGCGAGGTATTTGACCTCTATATGATACGTTTTACAAACATTGCATTCGTTTTTAAAAGACAAACTTTCTTTACATAAAAAATTGACGGCATGCATACCATTTCATATTACATCCAACTATAATTGACTTAATATTAATCTTGATGAACTCAACGACTCGAATGCAACGTCTTTCAAAGTATGTCTTGAATGACTCCAAGTAATATCCTTAAAATGAGCTAATGCACAGCGGAAGATTTCTTTAATACCTGAGAATAAACATGCTTTAAAGTGTCAACCAAAAGGTTGGTGAGTTCATTAGTTTATCATAATCCATCATTTCCGTAATAGTAATAGACCACAAGATTTCAGTTTCTATAAATATCCGTACACTCGCAAGTGTATAAAAGTATTCTATAAGTTGTAGGCACCCGGTAACAAGCCTTAACGTTCATGTTTTACCCTCTGAAGTACACCAGATCAGGTGTGTTTAAAATAACCTCGAAGTACTAAAGCATCCCATAGTCAGGATGGGGTTTGTCAGACCCAATAGATCTATCTTTAGGATTCGCGCCTACCGTACATAGACAAGTAGTTTAATGTTACCAAGCTAAGGGTATATTTCTGGTTTAAACCCACATAGAATTAGTTTTAGTACTTGTGCCTATTTCGTAAAACATTTATAAATCAGCGCATGTATTCTCAGCCCAAAAATATATATAAAAAGGGAGCAAATGAAACTCACAATACTGTATTTCGTAGCAATTATGTATATGACGGCACTGAACAAGTGCAGGGTTTGTCTCGGATTCACGAACCTATATTAAGTATATATATTTATATGTTGGTCAATATCTGTCTAACAATTTAGGTCAAGTCGTAGTGTATCACAATCCTAATGCTCGAGACCGACATGCAAAAGTCAACAAGAGTCAACTTGACCCAAAATGACTTTCAAAATCTATACATGTTTATTATATAACTTATATATAGTAGTTTTATATATTTAAATATATTTATCAGATCTTATTATACTAAATAATACAAGTCATTTATTAATAAATAAAAATTTATATTAAAATTCATATATGATAAAAATATACTTTTATATATCTCAAGTAATAAAATTTATAAAATTCACTTAATATCATAAAAATATAGTGGTATGTATTATTAATGTAATTACATTACATGTGGTAAAAATATCTTTGTACGCATATTTATTTGATAAAATAATATTGATAATAATAATAATGATAAAAATAATAAAATGATAGTTTCAATAAAAATATTAATTTTTAGTAATAAAGATAATTTTAGTAATAACATCAACTGATAACAGTTATAATAATCGTTTTAATAATAATATTAAAATTAATGATAATTCAGTTGACCATATCTTTTAATCCGTTCATCGAAACCACACGATTTCTAAATGAAAAGTTATTAATTTTTTTCTTCAGCTTTTCAACGACATGCATATCATATAACTTATCTCAGTAGCATATGTATCAAATTCGTGATTTATCATAAACTATTTAACGACGAAACTAAGCATACAAACATGCATAATCATATATACTCGAGCACTAGTCAGGGATACACTATTAATATATAAAAGATAAGATATGAATGCTCACGTATCAATATTGTGATTCAATATTGCAGGAAAGTACGTAGACGCAACGAAAATGATAAACGTTAGGTTGACCTCACGAGCAATACCCTCGATCAATACCCATAACCTTCATAGCTATAACCCATAATTTCCTTAGCTATATCCCATTTGAAAACTTATTTTGAAATCGTCTGAATATAACTCCGTCGTAGTATTTTATGTATACTAATAATATCTTGAAATAGTACTAAGTAAATATATATATATATATATATATGTAATTCGATTGAGAGAGTTTAGAGAAATATATTTTCAAGTTTCTATGAAATAATGAAACCTATTGAATTCTATTTATAATAGATTTTTGAATTATTAAAGTGAATTATTAAAGTATGAATTATTAAAGTGAATTATTAAAGTATGAATTATTAAAGTGAATTATTAAAGTATGAATTATTAAAGTATAATTATTAAAGTGAATTATTAAAGTATGAATTATTAAAGTGAATTATTAAAGTTAGAGTAAAGTAAAAGTAAAGTAAAGGTAAAGTTATAGTATAGTAAAAGTATAAAATTATGTACGTATAATACGCGTATAAAAATATATAATATTAATTTAAATCGTTATATATATTTAATAAAATAAAATATAAATATCGTTATCTTTATCATACTGGTTAAGTAATGAGTTGTCAAAAAGAATAGATTTCTTAAATCACAGTGGACCTCATAACATAGGCCCGTAATCATATCATAATGTATCTGATAATTCAATCATTTGATATTATCTCTTAATTCTGTCGATAAATATATCGAAACAAATATGTTCATGTAAAGTATCATATATCTAATACTTTGTTAATGTTTTCAGTTAATATTATATATTATATATACATATCTATATACACATAATTGTTCGTGAATCGTCGAATACGGTCAAAGGGTAATTGATTACATGAATGTAGTTCCAAACTTTTTAAGATTCAACATTACAAATTCTGCTTATCGTGTCGGAAACATATAAAGGTTAAGTTTAAATTTGGTCGGAAATTTCCGGGTCGTCACAGTACCTACCCGTTAAAGAAATTTCGTCCCGAAATTTGATCGAGGTTGTCATGGCTAACTATAAAAATGTTTTCATGATGAATATGAGTTGATAAATTGTAGCGACCCCGACAAATCGTCAAGTGACGGCGTCGACTACGTAGGTCCCATTACCTGGTCATAAGTCTTTAAAACAGGCGTTTGACCCAAAACATGTCGCATCCATTCAAGTGTAAAGATTGTTTCAAAGTTTACAAAGATAATTGACCACAAGTTAAGTTACAACGTTATAAGTACAAATGAAAACTATGCGACACAGTTTAAATAAGTTCAAAAGATGCTCCAAAATGCATGTATACTCGACATCCAAGCAAGTATCAAAAGAGTGCGGAAGCATGTATCACTAAGCATTCAAAACCTGAGAAAACATAGAAGAATCTGTCAACGAAAACGTTGGTGAAATCATAGGTTTAGTAAGTATTAAACGTTGTTTTTGAACCACAAGATTTTGTATTTCCATAACGTAGATTATCCAAATCATTTGCATTCTAAAAGTGTTGTTATACGCGAGCACTCAATTATCAAAACTTAACCAACGTTACCCCATCACACAGTGCTAGAACCCACACTAAAACACAAAAATATATTTCATCCGCATAACGGTAGCGAACCGTCCGAATGAGGGTTTGTTAAACCCGTATGGCCACACAATATAAGTTCTCGCTTACACCCTGCAAGTGTAACTAATGATAATCGAATTGAGGCATTTTTGTTCTAACTCGCACGTGGAATGTTTGTTTTCACACTTGTGTTCAAAACATAAAAGTAAGTAGTACAAGATGTAACAAAGTATATGTTTTCTCAGCCCACGATTTAAAAGTATAAAAGTTGTTGAAAAGGTGGGACTATGATCTCACCTTGAGCGCAAGAGTTAATAAAGTACTTCAACAAGTAGACGCGTGCAAAGACAAAGCTAGTCTTGACCTAAACATATAGGTTGTATCAATAACGGTAGACACAAACGGTCAAAGATGTTCAATTAGTCCTATGGCTCGTTTCGACTCGATTAATATAGCATGTGAATCAATTTGTCAAGTTTCATGCACAATACAAGTAGTTAAGTATGTTAGAACGATTGTATAATCGTTTGGTTAAGTTTGACTAAAAGTCAAACTTGGTCAAAGTCAAAGTCAACGGGGTCGGGTCGGGTATCCGACAATTTTCCCAAGACGAGAAGTCATATAAGAGCCTAATAGTCAAGTTTCATGTTAAACGGAGTTTTAGTTAAGCGGAAACATTTTTGTGACATTTAAAAACAAAAGAGAGTGGCCTGGGGCTTTTGCGCGGCGCGCACTGGGTTGCGCGGCGCGCACCCAAGTGCAATTTCTGGTCAGAACTCAACCAAGAAGGCAAACATCTGGGATCTCTGATTCTACGCGGCGCGCGGGTAAATGCGCGGCGCGCAATACCTGGGAATCATGCAGTTTGCAGAAAAAAATGGTCCAAGTCACGAACCAAAATACAATATAACACATTTCATGCACCGAAAACACTTAAAACGCATAACCTATATCATTAGAAAGGTAATTTGACAAGGAAAACAACTAAACACGTTTCATCAAACAAAAACATCAATTTCAATAACCGATTTTCCTTCAAGTGATCATTAAGAATCCATTTTCAAAGTTTCAAGTTCATCAAATGCATTTTAAGTTTCGGGAATCCAATTCACACATGTGATATGCCGTTTTGAAGGTAATGAAGCATACATTACTACTAAACACTAACAATTAACATTTCATGGCATTCAAGCATCCAAAAATTCATGTCAAGAACTATCAAACCCTAGTCAAACATCTCAAAATCAATAATCATGTTTTTGGAGTTTCCTTAATCAACCTATACATCAAAACAAAGCTAATGATACTAGTAACACTTTTAAAACATGCACTTTAACAATCTAACAACATTTGATCATCCAAAATCAAGGATTTAGCAAGTAATTTTCATATTGAACTAGCTACACCAAAAACAACGAATCGAGCATACAAATTACATACACGACATCACAATGAGCCATAGACACTAATTAACAACTTTATAACTCAAAAATCTCAAGAACACATAAAATTAGTGATTTTAGAAAGTTACCCAAATGAGATGAAGTTGGTATCAAATTGAAGAGGATGAAGAGAGGATTCCAAATATGTATTTTGTTTAGTTGTAAGCTTCCTTGATTGAATTTGGATGATGAATTTATGAATTGGGTTTTGAGAGGATTTGTGAAAGTATTAAAGAAAAATGGAAAAGAAAAAGATAAATGAATGGATGAGGGAGGTTTGACCTCTTTGACCTAGTCAAAGGTTTGGTCCCTTGGCAAGTTTGGTCCCTCTAGTTTCAAAGCGGGTGCGGGAAATAACCAAACGAATATTTTAAAACGCTCGAGTAAACGGGTGACGTTATAATTAAATAACGAGGATATTATGAACGTTAGTTAACGAAAGATACCAAATTAAATGACGAAAGATATTATTAAAAAAAAAAAGACGGTGTTAAAATAAATTTAACGGAAAAATGCGGGATGTTACATTATCCACACCTCAAAAGAAATTTCGTCCCGAAATTTAGTTGGAAGTAATAGTCGATGTCTCTTACTCGAGACCTAGTGTAGTAACTCTACGAATGATTGAAGGTACTTTCTTGGACATTCCACGAATCCGGATAGTCGGGGTGTTACGTTGTATTAGGGCTTGGTTTTACGATCCACAAGTTCAGCCGGTTTTCCCTACGAGGAGGAGTTTGTCATCAATAGTTGGTGCATCTAGAAGGATTGCACGTTCCTGTTCCGCAGGACACGTTTCTAAGTTTGTTACACGAAATGTAGGGTAAACGGAAACTTAATTTAGTCGGAAGTTATAAACGATAGGAAGCGGTTCCAATACGCCCCAAGGTTTCAAAAGGTTCGATATTGCGGATATAGCCTTTCTCGATTTTCCAAAATGGATTACACCTTTCCAAGGTGCGGTTTCTCAATATTACGCGGTGACACGCTGGGATTTGTGAGGTTTTTATCTAAGTTTGGTATAACTCTTCTGGCGACTACGGGTCATCTCGAGCCTTTCTCGGACTTGAACGATCTCAATTGTTGTTTCTTGATGGAGTTCAGATTTCGGTGGTTGATGCTTTGGTTAAATGAACAGGGGTATGACATTAGCGGTCATATAGGGTTTCGGAAAGTGCGCGTGAACACATGAGTGGTAACTACTGTTGTAAGAGTGATCTACTAAAGGTGACAATACGAGTTTGTGACATGTCTTTCCAAGACGTAAATCGTTCGTTTGCTCGGTTCGTCAGTTTGTGGGTGGTACGCGGTACTCATGTCTAAGCGGGTTCCCAAGGTTTCTTGTAAAACTAGAAGTGAAACGAGTATTTCGATACGGAATAATTGACAAAGATACACCGTGTTGGAATAGAATCTCTTAAGATACGTTTGAACAAGTTAGTTAGGGTTCGAAAAATGTTCGTTAGGACTATTCACCCTCGTGGCGAATACTTATGTAATATGAGGAGTTTCTCTATCCATGGAGAAATGTTACAAGGAGTTTCTTTAAACGGAAATGCGAACGGTAAAGATAGTAGTGAAATGAGGACTTAGAATAGGATGAGTTTACATCTCGAGGTTGCCATAACGTGCCTCTAGTTGTCAAAAGTTGAAGTCTGAAAGAGAAACGAGGTAGTACACGTAGTTGTATAGTTCGGGGTTGAATAATAGTTGACCGATTATCAGAAACACAAGGGCGTTAAGTCAAAGAAGAGTGAAGTATCGTTGGATTGTGTGTTATCTTAAATCCCAGTAATATCAGACGGTGACGGTGAAATAACAGAGGTAGGTAGTGTGGTACGGGATGACGAGAAAATTGATCGGATCCACAATTTAGTATTCGAATTCTTCGTGCAAAATAACGAATTTCAGTTATGTTGATTTTTGAGTCGAGAGAGTATGCCTTTCGGCGTTCAAGTAGAAATATTTCCATGTTTGAGTTCCATCTGTTGCTATACGATTTTAACTAGAAATGTTGGTGTGAAGGATCACGCTCAAGGTTCGAACACGGAGAGGTTTAGAGTTTTCCTTAGTGAGTTAACGAGTTTAAAAGTCGTGTGACACGAGAAAAGTCAGAAATGAATCCTCGGTAAAAATAGACGAGATCTAAGATTTTACGAATACAAGTCTGAGTTGGGAGAGTTTCCTGATTACATGTGGCTTGATTTCGAGATTGATTGTAATGCCTTGACCATTAACATCATGGTCTAGAAAATTGGACTTCGTTCAACAGAGATTCTCACTCGGAGAATTTGGTATAGAGTTGCTCTTTTCTCAAAAGTTCGAGCTTAAGATGGTGATGTTGTTCGTTTTCCTTCTTTACTTGAATAGGTTAAGATGTCATCTATAAATACGATAACAGATTAGTCTAGATAAGTTGCATACGTGGTTTAGGAGGTTCATGAATACGGACGGAGTCCTAAATAAATCAAACGGTACTAAGAGAGATTTACAACTAACGTCGCGAGTTCAGAAAATGGCTTAGGAGACATCGTCTCCCTTAACCCCCAATTGATGATAACCGGAACGGAGGTCGATTTGGAACATACGGGATTCATGCAATTAATCATGAGGTCATGGATGCGAGGGAGAGGGTATCGGTTTCAACCGAAAATTTCTTAGTTCACAATAATCTACACAAAATTGTAGGGAAGCAATTTCTCCTTAATGAATAGGTTTTGAGTTCCTTAGTTCTATAGGTGCCGAGTCCAATTTCTTAACGCATATCCTCCGATAAAATTTATAGGCACACAATATTTTTCCGTTAGTCACTTAAATCGTCTAAGTAGTATCTAGGGAAAAAGGTGAAATGTAAAGAGTACAGGTCAAAGTCTCGGTTGTAAAACGTCTAGCGGTAATCGAATCGAATAAGTATGAAATATACGGTTTGTTGTGAAGAAACGTACCCGTGACTAGTCCATCGTCGTCTCGGGCATCCTAGGCGTTGATGTTGAAAGTTCAACGGCGTGCGTTGGGGTTGATTTTCTTATTTGGGCATGCACTCCTAAAATGACCCGGTTGGCCACATTCAAAGCAAACACCCGTCGTGGGCGCATTGGGCTCCTTTCGAGCGACGGTAGCGGTACTCTTACAGGCATGGGCCACATGGCCACTTCGGTGACACTTGATGCAAAATGGTTTGCCACACTCACCAAAATGATGTTTGCGACACTTGTTACAATAAGGTAGATTTCCGGCGTACCCCTTCTTGCGGCCGAGGGTGAAAGGTTTCTTGGAGATGTTATTATTGTTGTGGTTGCTTGGTTGCGAGGCTTCCCATTTCCTTTTGTTGTTACTCGGGTGGCTCTCGACCATTGGTGTCGGTGCTTTCATTTCATTCGTCGTTCCTAAAGTTTGGCGGGCCGTTGTTAAAGCCTCTTGTAGGTTAGGGGGTTGGGATATTATTACCCCGTGTTGAATGCTCTTAGGGAGGCCATCCATGTAAAGTTCGACCCTTAGGGATTCGGGAGTCGTGAGATTTGGACACATTGAGACTAGTTCGATAAACCGTTGATTATAAGCTTCGAGGTCATTTCCGACCGTTTTTAAATTCCTTAGACCCTGTTCGAGCCTTCGAGTCTCGTTGCGCGGGAAGTATTCGGTGATCATTCTTTCTCTTAATTCGGTCCAAGAGAGTGTGTGGGCTTCATCGCTTCCCACTAATCGTACATACGTGTTCCACCATGAGAGAGCAATACCGGTGAAAGTGAGGGTGGAAAACTTGACCTTATCTTGGTCTTGACAACCGCTTGTGTTAAAAACGGTCTCCATTTGTTCAAACCATCGGGTGAGAGTAACCGGTCCCCCAGTTCCATCGAAAGTGGGAGGATTGTACTTCATGAAGTTCTTGTAGGAGCAACCTTCGATTGAATTACCGGCTCCATGATTGTTGTTGTTAGAAAAGTGATCGGCCACGGCCGTACCCACGGCGGTGGTTATCATTCGTTGAAGAGCTTGTTCTAGGGTTTCGAGAGGAGTATTGTGTTGACCTTGGTGAGCCATTGTTCCTTCATGACACAAGAATATCGTTGGTTAGTATTTTCAACAATACTAACCGGAGTATGGAATAAGGATAGAGAGGAAATTTTTCCTTGACTCGCCTTAAATTCTTTACGTCATAATGTCGGAACGTCCATGTGAATCACCGTAATATAATCCCGGAAATTATATTACCCTGATTTACATGTGCATTTAACATTACTTTATAAAGTCAAGGTGGCGCGTCAACAAAATTTATCAACGTAAGATCAAGATCGAATACGAGTTAGATATGATAGAAGAGTTCGAGTATAAATGCACAAATAGTCAAGTAATTCCTACTTCAGTCTATATGCCGGTTGTAGTCTAGATTCACCTATGTACCCTATGACTCGGGGTGGACACAAATGAACTCTAAATCCCTACAACCAAGGCTCTGATACCACTTGTAGCGACCCCGACAAATCGTCAAGTGACGGCGTCGACTACGTAGGTCCCATTACCTGGTCATAAGTCTTTAAAACAGGCGTTTGACCCAAAACATGTCGCATCCATTCAAGTGTAAAGATTGTTTCAAAGTTTACAAAGATAATTGACCACAAGTTAAGTTACAACGTTATAAGTACAAATGAAAACTATGCGACACAGTTTAAATAAGTTCAAAAGATGCTCCAAAATGCATGTATACTCGACATCCAAGCAAGTATCAAAAGAGTGCGGAAGCATGTATCACTAAGCATTCAAAACCTGAGAAAACATAGAAGAATCTGTCAACGAAAACGTTGGTGAAATCATAGGTTTAGTAAGTATTAAACGTTGTTTTTGAACCACAAGATTTTGTATTTCCATAACGTAGATTATCCAAATCATTTGCATTCCAAAAGTGTTGTTATACGCGAGCACTCAATTATCAAAACTTAACCAACGTTACCCCATCACACAGTGCTAGAACCCACACTAAAACACAAAAATATATTTCATCCGCATAACGGTAGCGAACCGTCCGAATGAGGGTTTGTTAAACCCGTATGGCCACACAATATAAGTTCTCGCTTACACCCTGCAAGTGTAACTAATGATAATCGAATTGAGGCATTTTTGTTCTAACTCGCACGTGGAATGTTTGTTTTCACACTTGTGTTCAAAACATAAAGGTAAGTAGTACAAGATGTAACAAAGTATATGTTTTCTCAGCCCACGATTTAAAAGTATAAAAGTTGTTGAAAAGGTGGGACTATGATCTCACCTTGAGCGCGAGAGTTAATAAAGTACTTCAACAAGTAGACGCGTGCAAAGACAAAGCTAGTCTTGACCTAAACATATAGGTTGTATCAATAACGGTAGACACAAACGGTCAAAGATGTTCAATTAGTCCTATGGCTCGTTACGACTCGATTAATATAGCATGTGAATCAATTTCTCAAGTTTCATGCACAATACAAGTAGTTAAGTATGTTAGAACGATTGTATAATCGTTTGGTTAAGTTTGACTAAAAGTCAAACTTGGTCAAAGTCAAAGTCAACGGGGTCGGGTCGGGTATCCGACAATTTTCCCAAGACGAGAAGTCATATAAGAGCCTAATAGTCAAGTTTCATGTTAAACGGAGTTTTAGTTAAGCGGAAACATTTTTGTGACATTTAAAAACAAAAGAGAGTGGCCTGGGGCTTTTGCGCGGCGCGCACCCAAGTGCAATTTCTGGTCAGAACTCAACCAAGAAGGCAAACATCTGGGATCTCTGATTCTGCGCGGCGCGCGGGTAAATGCGCCGCTCGCAATACCTGGGAATCATGCAGTTTGCAGAAAAAAATGGTCCAAGTCACGAACCAAAATACAATATAACACATTTCATGCACCGAAAACACTTAAAACGCATAACCTATATCATTAGAAAGGTAATTTGACAAGGAAAACAACTAAACACGTTTCATCAAACAAAAACATCAATTTCAATAACCGATTTTCCGTCAAGTGATCATTAAGAATCCATTTTCAAAGTTTCAAGTTCATCAAATGCATTTTAAGTTTCGGGAATCCAATTCACACATGTGATATGCCGTTTTGAAGGTAATGAAGCATACATTACTACTAAACACTAACAATTAACATTTCATGGCATTCAAGCATCCAAAAATTCATGTCAAGAACTATCAAACCCTAGTCAAACATCTCAAAATCAATAATCATGTTTTTGGAGTTTCCTTAATCAACCTATACATCAAAACGAAGCTAATGATACTAGTAACACTTTTAAAACATGCACTTTAACAATCTAACAACATTTGATCATCCAAAATCAAGGATTTAGCAAGTAATTTTCATATTGAACTAGCTACACCAAAAACAACGAATCGAGCATACAAATTACATACACGACATCACAATGAGCCATAGACACTAATTAACAACTTTATAACTCAAAAATCTCAAGAACACATAAAATTAGTGATTTTAGAAAGTTACCCAAATGAGATGAAGTTGGTATCAAATTGAAGAGGATGAAGAGAGGATTCCAAATATGTATTTTGTTTAGTTGTAAGCTTCCTTGATTGAATTTGGATGATGAATTTATGAATTGGGTTTTGAGAGGATTTGTGAAAGTATTAAAGAAAAATAGAAAAGAAAAAGATAAATGAATGGATGAGGGAGGTTTGACCTCTTTGACCTAGTCAAAGGTTTGGTCCCTTGGCAAGTTTGGTCCCTCTAGTTTCAAAGCGGGTGCGGGAAATAACCAAACGAATATTTTAAAACGCTCGAGTAAACGGGTGACGTTATAATTAAATAACGAGGATATTATGAACGTTAGTTAACGAAAGATACCAAATTAAATGACGAAAGATATTATTAAAAAAAAAAGACGGTGTTAAAATAAATTTAACGGAAAAATGCGGGATGTTACATAAATAGAGTTTTATCATCATTGAATAATATAGATAAAATAATTTGATTACGCGAAGAGTATAAGTGAAGCTATCGCAAGAGAGTGAAATGAGTAAACGTATATTCGTTTTAACCAATGACGTAGTTATGATTGATTTTCGGAATTCATGGGATTTAAAGAAAATCTTTGCAATAAGATTTGGTTCTTCGGCGATTAAGGAAATCAAGATCTTCTTTGATTAAATGCGATAATCTGTCTCGATTTCTCTGTCTGATATTTTACTATAATTCCACCCCCTTCGTTTCTTTATTTCCACATCTCACACCTTCTAGTCTTTCTCCCTAATTCATACTTTAAAGCATTCGTTAATATGCTTCATCCAGTATTGATTCTTGATATACTCTTAACTTTCATATATGTCATTCTTCTTTTTCATCTACCACCGGAAGAAGTTATTTTCTTCTACCATTACCTTGGGGTTATTGTGTTTTTCATTCTCCCGTGTCTTTATATTGCTATACGCATTGATATACACGGTTTGTAATTTCGGGGTTGTTATCGGGATTATATTCTCCATTATATTTTGGAGCTTCATGCTTTCGTTTTCTCTTTCCGACCTTAAGTCAAGCGGATAATGGTCCAAAATTCGTAGATATGAATTTTTGGATGAACATAGTGAATGTTCCAAGAAGAAAATCGTAATGGCACGATCTTGATTTGGCAAATTACCATAATATCCGAAAATATAGAGCTATCAAGATGATATGTTCTTAATATGTTTGGAAATTGGGTAGAATGTAAGAGTCATGTAAACAGTACATGATGACAGTATGTTCTGTGAATCATCACGTTCCATTAGAAACTCAGCATGACTTACTGTAATATAATCACGTTGATCAAGTGTCATTATATTATACTAACTCATGCTTCAGTTCCCAACACTACTTCAAAAACATTCCTATTTTAAATTCAATTTTTTTTTTTTTTAGAATTTAGAAACTAACACAGTTTCTTTTTATGTTGTAACGCAGATATTGCGAAGAGATAAAAGATTTCAGATAAGAATAGTTGTGAAAATATCTTCAGGAATATCGAAGATATTATAATAAAAGATACGATAATATGGATGATGAAGAAGATTTGTCTGTGAAGGTTTAGAATAAGAAGTAAGTTGTTTGCTAACGATTTCAGTAGACACTGAATCATTTGGATCCTTTGAAGGCAGGTTTAGTCTTTGTGATTTGTCCACAGCCTCCTTCATGGTCTGCTCAATCCGTTTTCCAGTTTTAAACCTTCTCTTTTTCTCAGCTTTACCACCATACTATTCTTTATCATCAAACTTTTGACTGTTAAAGTCGTTTACAGTTTTTGCTGCTTCATCAGCATTTTCCCAATTTCGGAGAACTAGTTCATGGTTTGGGATGTTTTTCATAAAATTCACATTCGAAGTATGTAAGTCTAGGAGATAGACGTTATATGTATAACTTTTGACGTAAAATTGTCGCGAAATTCAAAATACTGATTGCTAATTCCCAGTAGTTGGTGTGACAATTATTGTTACAGGATGTAGGTGAGTACATGATGGGGTTTTAATGAATAAGTATAGTGGCTTTTCGGAGAGGCTTAAGTCGAAGGTTAATGAAGTTGTTGATAAGTTTACTGCTAATGTGGCGAGATATGAAAGGTTCCCCGGTAACAATGATAAAGGGGTAATTGTTATAATAAGGTTTATTCGTATAAACAAATGAAGGTGATTTGCTGGAGCTGTGACAAAACTGTCTATTTTGGAAAGAGATTGAAAAATTATATTTGGTAATAAATATCAAAGGATCTGACATGGATACGTGTTAAACTATAACTTTGGTTTCGAGAGCTTTTCAGATGCATGACAGTGGGTAATATGTGGTTGGATCATCATCTCGCATGTCTTTAGAAATTTCGAAGTGTTTGAACACATATTGTAATTGTTAATATACATATGATGTTCTAAGATTTTGAATGATACAAATATTTTTGTGAGTTCCATGAATAGAAATGAGGTTCTAGGACAGTTTTGAAGTCAAAGTATAGTTTTGAAAGATGTAGGAATCTAAGAGTGACGATTTCGGTTATATCTTGAATCGAATTCTGAGATTTCAAAATCAGAATATGTAATTAGATTTTGAATGAGTATGGTTGTTTTGATTTTTATAAAAGAATGTATATTGTTGTGAAAGTAGGGAGTATAATGGATGATTTGCTGAATCAGATTCGAAAAATGTAACATATTAATTGTGAATTTATATATCTCTCGGGTATTACCTACCCGTTAAAAAAAAATTCACAATTAATATTTTGTACAAAAGAATTTTATTACAGTCTTTATGAAAATATATATGTATATATTTCTTCAGATGTAATATTGATTTAATGAGTTAATATTAAATTAAACTCATTTGATTTATGGTTAAGGCGAGGATAGATAATTTCTAAATTTTAGAAATTACATAATCGCCGTAGAATGTTTCCCCAATGAAGTTATGAATCAATACTTCATCGTTGTGGTATTCCTTGGTATTTACATGGCGTATGACGTCGATGCTCGTGGGACAGATTGTGAAGTTGAGGTTTGCGATGCGGTTGTTGTTGTTGGTGGTGGTAATGGTACTGTTGATGGTGGTACTGGTTATGCTGTTGGTGCTGCTGCTGGTGTTTGTAACCTTTGCACCATATTCTCCAAAGCCACTACCCGAGCGCGAAGCTCGTTGACTTCTTCTATTACACCGGGGTAATTGTAGGTTCGGACGAGCGGATAAATAAGATCTAGAATTTGGTGTAGTAAACAATCATGACGAGATACTCTGGAAATGAGAGAGAAAATGGTGTTTCGGACAGGTTCGCCGGTAAGTGCTTCAGGTTCATTGCCAAGAGGGCAATGTGGTGGATGAAAGGGATCGCCTTCTTCTTGTCTCTAATGGTTAAGTAGATTACGAACCCATCCCCAATTCATCCAGAATAGATGATGGCTAATTGGTTGATTCATTCCGGTCACGCTGCTTTCGGAGCTCATGTGGAAATCCATATCGGCATAGCTGTCGGAATCCGAGGAACTCGAACTGGTTGAGGGATCCATCTTGTATGATCAGGGAAAGAATTTTTTGGTATGAAATAGATTGTAGAATTTAGATTTGGTATTCTTCAATACATAATTTACATATGTATATATAATACCAAAATCCCATAAATTACGGAGGAATCTTTGAAAGATGTCAGTCAAAGTTCACAGTAACAGATATGCTATGATAAGAATTCGTCTATACACTATTATGCAATAAATGTAGGAAAACGCGTCTAGACTTAAGAATGATAAGCAGGTAATTTCCTAAGGATGGTAAGTAGATGATTTTCGACTAAAAATGATAAGCAAAAATTTTGACATGCAGACACGGTCGAAGTCCAGACTCACTAATGCATCTTAACAACTATCAGTTAGACACACTAATGCAAGACCTGGTTCGCTAATACCACCGCTCTGATACCAACTGAAAGGACCCGTTCATATACATTATAAACGATTCACAATAGTTGATTACATCGCGAGGTATTTGACCTCTATATGATACGTTTTACAAACATTGCATTCGTTTTTAAAAGACAAACTTTCTTTACATAAAAAATTGACGGCATGCATACCATTTCATATTACATCCAACTATAATTGACTTAATATTAATCTTGATGAACTCAACGACTCGAATGCAACGTCTTTCAAAGTATGTCTTGAATGACTCCAAGTAATATCCTTAAAATGAGCTAATGCACAGCGGAAGATTTCTTTAATACCTGAGAATAAACATGCTTTAAAGTGTCAACCAAAAGGTTGGTGAGTTCATTAGTTTATCATAATCCATCATTTCCGTAATAGTAATAGACCACAAGATTTCAGTTTCTATAAATATCCGTACACTCGCAAGTGTATAAAAGTATTCTATAAGTTGTAGGCACCCGGTAACAAGCCTTAACGTTCATGTTTTACCCTCTGAAGTACACCAGATCAGGTGTGTTTAAAATAACCTCGAAGTACTAAAGCATCCCATAGTCAGGATGGGGTTTGTCAGACCCAATAGATCTATCTTTAGGATTCGCGCCTACCGTACATAGACAAGTAGTTTAATGTTACCAAGCTAAGGGTATATTTCTGGTTTAAACCCACATAGAATTAGTTTTAGTACTTGTGCCTATTTCGTAAAATATTTATAAATCAGCGCATGTATTCTCAGCCCAAAAATATATATAAAAAGGGAGCAAATGAAACTCACAATACTGTATTTCGTAGCAATTATGTATATGACGGCACTGAACAAGTGCAGGGTTTGTCTCGGATTCACGAACCTATATTAAGTATATATATTTATATGTTGGTCAATATCTGTCTAACAATTTAGGTCAAGTCGTAGTGTATCACAATCCTAATGCTCGAGACCGACATGCAAAAGTCAACAAGAGTCAACTTGACCCAAAATGACTTTCAAAATCTATACATGTTTATTATATAACTTATATATAGTAGTTTTATATATTTAAATATATTTATCAGATCTTATTATACTAAATAATACAAGTCATTTATTAATAAATAAAAATTTATATTAAAATTCATATATGATAAAAATATACTTTTATATATCTCAAGTAATAAAATTTATAAAATTCACTTAATATCATAAAAATATAGTGGTATGTATTATTAATGTAATTACATTACATGTGGTAAAAATATCTTTGTACGCATATTTATTTGATAAAATAATATTGATAATAATAATAATGATAAAAATAATAAAATGATAGTTTCAATAAAAATATTAATTTTTAGTAATAAAGATAATTTTAATAATAACATCAACTGATAACAGTTATAATAATCGTTTTAATAATAATATTAAAATTAATGATAATTCAGTTGACCATATCTTTTAATCCGTTCATCGAAACCACACGATTTCTAAATGAAAAGTTATTAATTTTTTTCTTCAGCTTTTCAACGATATGCATATCATATAACTTATCTCAGTAGCATATGTATCAAATTCGTGATTTATCATAAACTATTTAACGACGAAACTAAGCATACAAACATGCATAATCATATATACTCGAGCACTAGTCAGGGATACACTATTAATATATAAAAGATAAGATATGAATGCTCACGTATCAATATTGTGATTCAATATTGCAGGAAAGTACGTAGACGCAACGAAAATGATAAACGTTAGGTTGACCTCACGAGCAATACCCTCGATCAATACCCATAACCTTCATAGCTATAACCCATAATTTCCTTAGCTATATCCCATTTGAAAACTTATTTTGAAATCGTCTGAATATAACTCCGTCGTAGTATTTTATGTATACTAATAATATCTTGAAATAGTACTAAGTAAATATATATATATATGTAATTCGATTGAGAGAGTTTAGAGAAATATATTTTCAAGTTTCTATGAAATAATGAAACCTATTGAATTCTATTTATAATAGATTTTTGAATTATTAAAGTGAATTATTAAAGTATGAATTATTAAAGTGAATTATTAAAGTATGAATTATTAAAGTGAATTATTAAAGTATGAATTATTAAAGTATAATTATTAAAGTGAATTATTAAAGTATGAATTATTAAAGTGAATTATTAAAGTTAGAGTAAAGTAAAAGTAAAGTAAAGGTAAAGTTATAGTATAGTAAAAGTATAAAACTATGTACGTATAATACGCGTATAAAAATATATAATATTAATTTAAATCGTTATATATATTTAATAAAATAAAATATAAATATCGTTATCTTTATCATACTGGTTAAGTAATGAGTTGTCAAAAAGAATAGATTTCTTAAATCACAGTAGACCTCATAACATAGGCCCGTAATCATATCATAATGTATCTGATAATTCAATCATTTAATATTATCTCTTAATTCTGTCGATAAATATATCGAAACAAATATGTTCATGTAAAGTATCATATATCTAATACTTTGTTAATGTTTTCAGTTAATATTATATATTATATATACATATCTATATACACATAATTGTTCGTGAATCGTCGAATACGGTCAAAGGGCAATTGATTACATGAATGTAGTTCCAAACTTTTTAAGATTCAACATTACAAATTCTGCTTATCGTGTCGGAAACATATAAAGGTTAAGTTTAAATTTGGTCGGAAATTTCTGGGTCGTCACATCATGCAAGGACCATCAAATGAATTCAAATTTATCACTGGTTCTAATTTTGTGTGAGAAAGAACCTCGCAATATATCGGTTGAAGTATATAGGTATACTGATAAAAGAACCAACATAGATATTGATATATCATTAGTGTTGCAACAGAACAAGAACACAAAACAGCCATTTTGAGATCATTATAAACAATAGACTTCACAATCTCTATTAGAAAGAATCAATATGTTCACATAAATCATAAATAATCCTAAAGTAAACTCCGAAACAAATCACCAAAATTACCCAAAGGTTACCCCACCAAACAAACACATGTTTATTTGAGTAAGTCCAACAAGATTCATCGAAATATAAGGAATATGTACATACATATTACATGTTTAACGAGAATACAGAGTTGTAAATTTAAATAAAAAAAGAAATGACTGAATCTTAAAAAACAGTTCTATGCGCCTCTTCCTAACTGAATCATAATTCTAAAGCCTATATGGCATACATATACCAAAAAATTAGTATGGAATTAAAGTCAAAATCGAGAAGCATATATAGGCAAATAATAATACGTTCATCATCACCTATATATGTAGTACATAATTACATAAGATTACAATATGAGGGTAATTGAATCGTTGAAAGAGAAATAGGTACCCACTGATTTCTAAAAGCGAATTGAATCGAAATTGTTTAATTAAGGACGAAAGATAATTGAGAGGGAGATCGAATGAAACCATAGTAGTTTCAATTGATATGAAAAAATTCGTGATAAATACTAAAATCTGGTTTATTTCTTCTATTTCATAGTCAACTGGGTTGGAAATGTTTTGGATTATGTTCTATTTTTAGTGGACCCAACAACAGGTTAAGAATAATTACCTATTGAACCTTTCAAAAGAGAATTAGGTCTACATTGACAGGCAGCCTCCTAATAATGCAGATTTTAAGATATTTATATATCCATATCCATATAAATTATCAATGACATATAAGCAACAGAAATAAGTACCCGAAATGACAAAGAAACCGAAAATTAGTACTTGGAAAGTTCAGCTTCTTTCCGTAATCAAGAACTGTAAGGAGCTCTGAAATCTACTAAAAGAACAGTAATGAGAACTCGAAGACACAATTTTATAGTGAAGTATATTTGAATAGCATCGTTTGAAGAGAAAACTCATTTTACAAAGGAACCTCATGTATTGCAAATTTCGTTCGGATCAACTTTTCTGCCAGAAAGATTCAGCGACAGTTCTCAAGTTTCAATAATTCCATTTCTGAAGAAAACACATAACAATTGTATAAAATATTCAGATTTAGATATAGAAGTGGTAGTCAGCAAAAAAAAAAGTCACCTGCGTAAATGTGTCTCGATATGCTTTTAGGTCAACCTGACATCTCGTTCTGAGTACTAATAGACATCCCCTTTTCGTCTGGATTACTAAGTATTTCATACTATCAAAAGTAACTTAATAGAGGTATTAGAGAAATAGAGATATACCTAGTTATACTTGGAAAGCAAGTTAGAATGAAATATCGTACCTTAAAAGTTTAGTCAAAATATTACCCAAGTGCGTACCCAAATGCCCTGAAGCAAAAACAAAAATAAAATGTAAATTTGTATAATTACCTCTTATGTATAAATTCATTTGTATGATGATTACATATGTAGAATTGTAAAATTCGTAACAAACATAAAAGTAGTTCACATTTTTAATACCGGGCAGCATACATTAATCTTGCCCAAGCATATAACAACTAAAAATAGTATTATTGTACAGTACTAAATAACGGAAGAAGAAAACAGTTTCAAAGATCATGCAAGACATACCAGACACATTGCTTTGCAATAAATCATACGTCACTGGAAGCTTGAAAGGGAATAAGTAATCTAACTTGGAAAACGCATCATTGATCAGAAAAAGAAAAGGTAAGGAAATTGCAGGGACATTGCAAACATGTTTAAACATATGTAAGGATACATGACATACCATCATCAAGTGATTCACAACCCAAGCAAGTCTAACAAAGTTTTTAGAGACCTCAATCGCATGATCATTTCCAATATCAAGTGACGCACAACCTATGCAAGTCTAACACAGTTCTTACATACCTCAGTCATATGAAAATTTACAATAGCCATCACTTGTATTAAGTTTTTAAATAAGTATTAAGAACACAAATTGTTAATATATATATATATATATATATATATATATATATATATATATATATATATATATATATATATATATATATATAACATGATTATCACAAATCATTAGCTAGTTACTTATTGAAAACCACCGGTGTTACGTTAAACAACTAGTTACATATTTATAAAAGTTAAGACATCAGAGTTCGTCTTGTCAAACATATCTTCAAACAACCACTTCTATCTCGAAACCCGCTAACATCCAAAACCTGCAAGGGAGGAGGTGAGGGGGGTTAGCACAAGGCTAAGTGAATGGAATCATCTAACAGATCTAGCATACAGTACCAACTTGTACAACTACAGCAACTACAACAATCAATGACAGGCAACCGACAACTAACAACTGGCAACTATCAACTAGCAACTATGCTCCAACTAGATACTCGGTGACTTGTACGAGCACACGACCACTAGCTGATCAGTCTAGCGTCTACCGAAAGTCCTTACTACCAAATCCCCAGTATAGTAAATCCACACGCAGGTGATGCGTTATTTAGCACTATACTCAACACACAGTAGCCAACTGGACCCAACCACAACAAGGTTGACCTCTCTGAGCTGAACCTAACAACAATAGGTTCTAACAGGCAACTACAACTTGTGCACACAACTATTAAGCAACTACCACTACGAACAACTGTCCCTACGACTAGCATGACAACTCTACAATGATCATTATTACAACATATCTACTAAGCATAACAACTAAAACAGTATAACATAGTAGCACAACTTGCTACTCTATACTACACCCGGAGATAATCCCACTCACCGATTACCAGCAACAGAAGGCACTCAGAATTCTAATCTTACTGAGCCTTCTCTTCGTCCTTATCACCTGAGAATAGACATAACACAGTCAGTAATCATGTCTTGATAACAACCCGACAACAAGACAATAACACAACAATAATAAAACCAGCACTTAATCACTTTACAATTGGTCTGTCAACTGTACGAGTAACACCATCACACGCACGTTTGAGAACACTCAACCGTGCGGTTGACAATTCACTCGTACTTTTGGTCTATGACCAAACATCCAAAAATGACTCACCTGATCCGTACGGTTCACTACACGAGTGACCAGTGACTCGTACGAGTCACATCTCAACCGTACGTATCATCACAATCAAAACATAAGTTCCCATCACCACTCACTCGCACGGTTCACCACACGGTTGACTACCTCAACCGTACGAGTGAAGGCTCACTCGTGCGAGTGATGAAGAACAGTAGCAACATCTATTTATATGGGTTTCAACCCAAAATCACAATATCAGACAATAATACATATACTAAATCAACACCTACAACATGTATTCACTATATGATAAGTCTACATTATAATTTCAGCCCATAACGACACTCAAATGCGTGCAAAACAAGGCATAAACCCTAAAACCCCTTTTTCTGACTAAAATAAAGTTTGATACAGTTTCTTAAAAGTTTACCATTGGAAAGGATTTTTCATTATAATTCCAACGATACTTGATTCATCAAAAACGGAGCTACGGTTTGAAAGTTATGACCAAAACAAGTTTCCACAAAATCTGACCAGCTGTCACACGTGTGACTGAGGCCTCACTCGTGCGAGTGAGCCCTCACACGCGCGGTTGACCCTCAAAAGTGTGGTCACTCGTACGAGTGACCTGTCACTCGTGTGGGAGCTGAAGAACAGCTCCAGCACGCTGTTTACCGCGTTTTTGGCCCAAAGACTCGAATTTTGCAAGTTCTAACACCAAAACCACTTCAAATACATCATATAACAACTATATAACATATATCTAACATCAATTAAGCATAACAAACACATTTCATGAAGATTCAAGCCCAAAATTACACTTTTAAACTCATAAACCCAAAACCCAAATTTGACAAGATTAAAGTATGAAATCAAAGCACAAACCTGAGAATAGTGATTACTATGATGTTAGAATTCAATCTCTAAAGCCACACAATCCAATTTCAAGCATAAATTAAATAGGGTTTCAAGGGAGTGAGAGTTTAGGTACGGAGTATAATTTGGAAGCTTCAAGAAAATAAGAGAAGTAGCTGACTTCTTGCTTTTATATGTAGGTTAAATACAATACCCCATCACACACGGGTATTTACCAGTTGTCTGATATCTTTCGTACTTCGTTAGGAGGCCCTAACGGAGTCCAAATTCAACAAACGAACCTGTTCTGTGACCCTTATCACAAACTGGTCTCAACTAAACAACCAAATAATTATAAACATATAATTATTAAAATCACTAATTACACCATACCCAAGGGTACAATGGTCATTTCAACTAGCCCCAAAACGCGGGTGTTACAAATCTACCCTCCTTAAAAGAGATTCCGTCCTTGGAATCGGGTCAACTATGCTCAATAAACCCAAAAATTGTTACTCGAACCGCCAAAACACACGGTTAACTTTATCGATCTTATCCCCAATACCGACGATATCCACCACAACTGCATAGGAAAATGAGATTCTTGACGTCAATACACCCCCGATACAAAATAACTTGTCACAATCTTCATCGATCAACGTCCGTTAATCCACTTAAGCCCACAAATTACACGATCAAGTCAAATAATCAGAGTTAAATTCATGTTTCTTCGCCATTCCGTATCATAAATTTCACGATCTGTCATCCAATTGAACTCTTTATACATTTCACTTTTCCCAATTATCCAAAGCTTAGGCAATAGAATTAGTTATCATACTAAAATCTATACCTATGTCCACGAAATTGTCTCGTAAGTCAACATAACTTCACAGGTTATTCGTCTCATATCCAGTCACATCACAATCCAATATAGCACAGGTCGCCTAATTTTCCTTGAGCTTCACAGAAATTCTGTATGATTTATCACAATATACTTCTGTTGGCCAGACACAAGCATATTATCCTAAATCATACCTTCATTCTGAGTTGCTCGAAACAGAAAAATTCTACTTGTCTCATTCACTAACTTATGTCCAATCAATCTCCTCAATAAGCATCGGTAATTAATTTAACTACTTTATGACTAATCAATCACAACATCTGTCCAATCACAGTTATTTAAACATTATCCATCGAATGTTCAAATATAGTCTACTAACATCACTACACATCCAACAAGCATAGGAAATACCGTCATAACAATCATACTCATGCCACTATCCAACAACTTCATGTCGTCCAAAAATCCACTACACAAACATACTCAACGCATCTCTATCCAAGTCACGGTTCTCAATCCCAAAAAAAAAAAATCAACCTAAAGGTCACCCTTACCCCCACAAAGCACACAAAGGTCGCAACCAAACATACCACAACATAATGCAACAAAATAATTCTTACACTACTATCAAGATCTACTAATCTAACACACATATATATACACACAATCATATACATGTATATAACTAAACAATACGAGGATTTTGAAGCATACCTGTATTCACATCATATTCAACATCTGCATCTGCAACTGCAACCATCTGATAAGCTCTTGATGTTGCCTTAGGTGGATTCTTTCTTTTCTGCCCAACTGGAGAACCAGAAGATCCACCTACCGATCCCTACTACGCTCCTGGCCCCGCCCCAGAACCTGATCCTCTTACATACGGACACTGAGCTGACCTATGCCCCACTTGATGACATTTCCAACATACATCCTCTTGGAACGAACACATCTGAATCTCGTGCCCCACAATACCACATCTCAAACATCTTTTGGTTAAATCTGAACAAGGACCACTATGAGATGATCTGCAACTATAACACCAAGAATTCTGACTTGATATGTTAGATACCAGGGTGAAGATGGGATGCAGGATGATATGTTTGACAAGTCGAAACTCTGATGTCGCGTCTTTTGTTACTATTGTCGTTGTTTTAATGTAACACCCAGTTTTTAATATATGTAATGGACTTTAAATAAATGATATGATGTAAATAAAATATAGTGCAAGTGTCTTTTATATATATGTATCAGATTTAATAAACAGGTTTCCGCTGTGACTTAAAAAAAATCAGGGGTGTTATAAGTTATATATATATATATATTAATATATATACAACAACAACAAACCCAATCCCGCATGTGCGGGGTATGGGGGAGGTGAGACGTAGGCAATCCTTCCTATATCCTAGAATAAAGAGAAGTCATTTCTCCAACCCGAGTGAAACACTCCAAAAGTGGGGAAAGTCCTCCCTCTCTATGTTCGACGGATAAAGAGATTGCTTCCAAGGGGACCTCCGGCCCATATATATATATATATATATATATATATATAGGGGCAGGATCAATGGGGAAGTAACCAATCGGGGGGAAGCGGGGTGATGATGTAGCGTGAGGGTACGAAATAGTATTATTTTTAATACAAAATACTACAAAATATGACACAAGTTTTATTAATTTACGGATGGGATATACCTAAACCTTGCTACAACACTATAGGCAGTGTACCTAATCGTAGAGTAGTGTAGTTTTTAGTAAGTCCGGTTCGTTCCACAGGGAGCTGGTGATACTTACTATATTTTTAACAACTATATTTATACAAAATATATATAATTATATAAGTAGTAATATTATTATAAAAGGGGGGTTTTACCGTTTAATGACCGGTTTGTCGATTCTATATTTTAAGCGCAAAGATAAATGACGATAATTAAAGTGCGTAAAATAATGACAATAAATAAAATGACAGTAAATAAAATTGCGAGTAATAAAATGACAGTAAATAAAGATACGATGAGAAATACAATAAAAGAATTATACTTATTTAAACTTCCGTAATCATGATGTTTGACGTGTTGATTTTAATTTATTACCATGGGTTAATTGTCCTTTGTCCTGGTTTATTTGATACGTCTATCTGGTTTTTGTCCATAATAGTCCATCGGTCATAAATATAAAGTGCGAGTGTCCTCGTCAAATTACCCTTATACCCGAAGTCAAATATTCCAACTAATTAAGGATTTAAACTGTGACGCAGTTATCACTTCTGTCAACAATTACACCAGTTATCACTGTATGTAATCTACCCCTGTTTTGATTAGATATGAATATTAATTTACCCACTTGATCAGTTTGAATAATCAATTACCCAACCCGAATAATTAATTAAATGATTATAATAGATTCCATATGAACGTCACTAAATAGGACAACCATAATCATTATTAATTATTAGGATAATTAATTTGAAGATAGGTTCGACAGACTCCAATGAGTTGTCACTCAATTAGACAATACCCCCCATCTATTAATAGTCAATAGTCCAATTTCCACAAGTGTCGGTCTTTTGCCCAAACCTTAATTATGGTACAAAGCCCAATTACCCAATTTTAGTAATTAGCCCAACATCATGATTACTTCGTTTTAAATAAGCATAATAATAACTTAGCTACGAGACATTAAATTAAAAAGGAAAGACATAACTTACAGTGGGTATTAATATCGTAGTATTACACGGACAGAGTCTTGACTTAAAACCCGTAAATCATTTGTTACAATACTAAACTAAATCATAATTATTAAAATTATAATTAAAATTATAATTATTTATTTATGTTATATGTTTACAGAGAAGGAAAAGAAAAAGATGTGTTTGAGTTCGTGCATAAACTGCCTTTTTATAGGCATTTGGCCAGATTTTTACTGCCATGCGACTCGCATGGGTTTATGCCTATTTGCCATGCGACTCGCATGGCCACGCTGGACAGCTCACATATCTTTTGTCTTCTTGTTAGTCGACATATTTATTAAATATATATAAAATATAAATAATTTTAATAATTATTTATATATTATATTATATTTATGTGCATAGTAGACTAGATATTTTTGGTCCATTGCGTCGGGCGTTTCTTCTTGGCTCGGGTCCCGGTTCTGGATTTTCGGACGTCCTTTCGTACTATTTTATATCGTGTACTTTGCGTTCCGCAACTTGTACTCTTGTCATTTTTAGACGTTCTTCATCAATAATTTGAACCTTTTTAATTGTATCTTGTACTTTTGAGCTTTTTGGACCTTTTTGTCTTCAATTTGTCGAATCTGCCTTTTGTCTTCGCACTTATTTAATATAAACGAATATCACTTGAAAATGGAACAATTGCAACTAAAATCTTGTCTTTCTTGGGGGATAATGCTATGAAATATATGTTCCTTTTTAGCCTTATCAATATCCCCACACTTGAGCGTTGCTTGTCCTCAAGCAATATAGTCTTGAAATACTATAATACATCACACGAATCACTTCTTTATTCTTCACACTTTGTACATCAGTGATTTTGATAGAGCGGTATAAACAATGATATTAACAATAGAACCATGGTTAAAGGTGGGTGTGTCATCCACAGTTGCCTTGGGTTTAGGTCAACGACACTTGCAATCAAATAGCCGATTTACTTTCGGTTTCCAAAGCAAAGTGCACATTTAAAAGGCGGTTTACAGTCCCACATGAATATAAAAATGTAGATCCTTTAGGAAATTGGATCTTTATGAAAACATTTGATCTTTTTAAAAATTCAAGCTAGATTTTACCCTAGACAAGTTTTCTGATTTGACCCACCATCGGTGTTGCAAAATATATTTGTGGATCAATATTTTGGCTAAAAACATTTAGGTTCGTGTAATCCACTGCTATCCCTGTATCGGAAAGCACACATCCAATTTACTTGTTCCGTATATTACCTTTCGGTAAACTACCGTCCGGTTGTAAAGGAAAGCGATGAACAAGAAACTGTTAAGGCAATGTCCCATGACATGCAGATGATTATGGTCTTTTGACGTGTCGGATGCTAGTACTATCCTTGGTAGGAGCAATAGTAAAGATCATCCTATGATTTTTCGGTCTGGCACAAGGTCCTGTCTCCGACCATGCTATGCAACCACCGTTCTTACGGTTGACACCCGATTTGGTTCAGGTGACCTAATGAATTCCAGGTGAATTCCTAGGATTTTACGTTCAATGGTGATGAACGCATTGAAAATGGGTTTTCAGAAAACAAATCGGTTTGTATTTTTGATCAAAATATTTTCTCGTTCAAGCTCGAGTTTAGATATCATTGAATTCCATGAGTTTGAATTCTCAATATTTAAGGTCAATCTCTAGGATTGAATAATATCAGTCTTAAAAGCTGATTTTTAATCTTTAAGGAGATTATCCTTTCTGGGGATCTGATTCATTAGTCTTATCAAGCTAATTTGCACGGTGCCTCCCCATTGTACGAGATAAATCCTTCTCATGGTTAGGATAAATCTGACCACATGGCGACCCTGTTTGATGCTGAGGTCCGTGGATTTCCTGCTGATTTTAGAGATGACTTTTCTAGATTTTTCGTCAACCTACAGCTGGTCTGGACGACAACTTCTTGACCTAAATCAAGAAGCGCGTGTCTTTTTCGGAAGACTTTACTTCCTTTTAATGATGGAATTGATTCATCGTGTAGATCCATCTTTCTTTAAAATATATTACAGTAAACCGGGTAAAACTGATTAGTATCGTCCAAAGCAAAAGTACCTGCAATAATTCTTATACAAAAATGTGATAGATAGTTTTTAATTGAATAACTTGGTACATTCTCCCCACACTTAGCTTTTATTTATTCTTTTCTTTGCTTTTTTATTCTCTTCTATCCCATTTTAAATGAATTCAAGCGTTTTGGGTTGTTTCTCAATTTATGTCCTTTTCGAGGTAACGATAATTTCGGTATTATCACCTAGTTTTCACCGTTCATAAATATGTATAAACATGATTTTAAATTCATTTAGTTGAAAATTTTTCAAATTTTCAGAAAATTTGGCAAATAAACTAAGTGCAAACCCGAGAGAATTTATAACCCTATATCCCCACACTTGAGATCATGCAATGCCCTCATTTGCATGAAATCAGACTATAATTATAAATTCATGAGGGTGATTAGCGTAGAAAAGTGATTAAAAATACCGAGTTTGCAAACATATTGTTATTTCACATTTGATTTTTTGCGTCTTGTCAAAATCAGTAGCTTTTGCTGAACTTCATGACAGTCTTTGAAAGTGCGCTGTTTTACCCTGTTGTGTACATAACATAAAATACAAACATATATATACATATTTTTGAAGTTTGGTATATAACCCCACGTTCAAAAATTTATAAAACATAGTATTTTTTGGCATACTTTAAATCAATAAAATTAAAAATAATGATAACAAAATTTTTCGTCCCGCCCTCGGGTAAAGCAATTTCGGCTCAACGACCTAGTCTTTAACTCACGACGAATTTTAGAAATCATTTTTTAAACTTAATGAATTAAAGTAAATTTTGTTTTTAAATATCACACAAAACTTAAAAGCATATTAATTTCATATAAGACCTACAAAACAAAAATTCAGAATGGAGGGAGAAAACTAGTTCTTTAGTGTCTGCTAGCGGAAAAGACCAATCGGGTTCCATTCTCGGAACTACACGAGAACAGAACAACTAACTCTAGATAGCATTTTCTTTTTAGAACATTTGAATCTCCCCACACTTAGGTAGCTGTGGTGTCGAAATTGTGATTAACTTTATCGTCAATTTCTCTTGGTCCATAATCAACTTGCCTATCTGTGACTTTTTCTTTAAGCCAGTGCCCGGCTTCTTCCGTAATATCCCATAATTCAACTAGCTTCGCCCTTTCTTTAGGCGACAGATTGGATACTAACCGGTTACATAACTTAAAGTTCCCCTTGGTTCTAGCTTCGCGAATCCGTTTAATAAGTTTCTTCATTGAACTATTAATAACGAGATCATTTAATTTCGTATCAACAACGGGGTTCTTTGTTATCATGTCATCATTAGGTGTTACTTCATTTTCCCCACACTTAGGCGTTTCATTATTATTAAGCACTACCGTTGGAGTTGGTAAAACAACATGGTTGTTACCAATCGTTTTTGCTGGTTCAATGGTTTTGGTTGGTGGAGATTTAGACTTTCGAATCATAAAGGTGATCGATTTGTTACCACTACTAAGTGTCATTCTTCCATTTCCTACATCAAATAACGCCCCGGTGGACGCAAAGAATGGTCGACCTAAAATTAGAGGAATGTTTAGGTCCTCTTCTATGTCAATGACAATGAATTCGACTAGAAAGGTTAAATTACCTACTTGAATGGGTAGGTTGTCAGCAATTCCAACTGGGTGCTTAATGGTTTGATCAAAGAGTCGAACACTCATATCCGTTGGACTTAACTTACCTACACCTAATCTCTTATATAAGGAAAGAGGCATAACACTTACACTTGCACCTAAATCTGCTAGTGCATCATACATGACACAATCACTAAGTAGACAAGGAACAATAAATTCACCCGGATCACCTACCCTAGGTGGAGGTTTTGGTGGAACTGTCTTCACCGGGTTTATATTTACGGCTTTTGTTTCTTGCACTTTCTTATTCTTTTTCTTCTTCTTCTTTCCAGAGGTATCACAATCTTTATTACCTATCACTTGCTCATACTCAACTCCTTTTCTTGGAAACGGGATGGGTGGTTTGTATGGTGCCACCATTGGCTTTACATACTCGGGTGGTGGTGGTGTAACTTCTTCATTGTTACTCTCATCTAAAACCTTCCCATCTTCTGGTGCTGGTTTTTCAGAATTCGTTGAAACCATATTAACATTCTCATTCCGAGGATTTATTTCAGTATTACTCGGTAGCTTTCCTTGTTCCCTCTCACTCATCATGCTAGCAAGAGTACCTACGTGTTTTTCTAGATTCAAAATGGAAGCTTGTTGAGTTCTTAATGACTGATCAAATCTCTCGTTCGTTTGGGTTTGAGATGTAATGAATTGTGTTTGAGATTCAATCAGCTTTGCCATCATTTCTTCTAGATTTGGCTTTTTCTCTTCGGGTTGTTGTGGTGGTTTATACAAGCTAGGTCTTTGTTGATTGAAAGTGTTGTTTTGAGTCGGTTGGTTATTCGGACCTTGTTGGTTATACCAGTTATTTTCGGGTCCTTTTGGATTGTAAAGAATGTTTTGATTTCGATTTAAGTTTAGCCTTGGCGGTTGATAATTATTTTGATAATTATTTCCCGGCCTTTGGTTCATATAGGAAACATTCTCTCGTTGTTCCATCGTTGGTTCAATGTGACAATCTTTCAATAAGTGTGGTCCACCGCATTGCTCACAACTGATTCGTATTGCGTGAATATCTTTATTCATCTTTTCCATTCGTCTTTCGAAAGCATCTATTTTTGCGGAAACGGAATCAAAGTCATGGCTAGAATCGGCTCTAGCCACTTTAGATGAACGAAAAATATCTTTTTCTTGGTGCCACTCATGCGAGTGGGAGGCTGTGTTATCAATAATTTTGTAAGCTTCAGTTGCGGTTTTCTTCATAATGGAACCACCAGCTGTTATGTCGATGTCTTTTCGTGTAGCAACGTTGACACCTTGGTAGAATATTTGTACTATTTGGTAAGTGTCTAAACCATGTTGAGGACATCCTCTCAACATCCTTCCGAATCTTGTCCACGCCTCATATAATGTTTCATTTGGCTTTTGCGCGAACGTAACAATTTCTCCTTGAAGTCTCACGGCTTTAGATGCCGGAAAGAATTGTAAAATGTATTAGTAACGTTTTTGTGCGGGGTAAAATGTAAAAAAAAAAAAATTATAGCTTAGTAGTAAACCTTGTGCGTACAACTCTTTCTGAACAACGTACAAGTCCATGAAACTTAGGAAGGGGTAGTAGTGAACCTTGTGCGTACAACTGTTTCTGCACATCGTACAAGTCCATGAAGCTTAGGAGGGGGTATTATTCATCAATAGTACCCCATGTCTTTTAGTTCTGAACAACGTACAAGTCCATGAAACTTAGGAAGGGGTAGTAGCGAACCTTGTGCGTACAACTGTTTCTGCACATCGTACAAGTCCATGAAGCTTAGGATGGGGTACTATTCATCAATAGTACCTCGACTATGTCTTTTAGTGTATATATATATATATATATATATATATATATATATATATATATATATATATATATATATATATATATATAATATAATGTTTGAAATTAAATCAGGGGCAAATTAGTCACTTCGTATAAAATGATGTGTATGGATCAATATTTCATGTGTGAGGATCACCTCCCTTTCCCTATATTTTTATGCAACTACAAGTAGTATTGTTTCATACAAATACAACATATAGATTAGATTGAAATCGTCACCAAATGTGATATGGGTTTTGTTATTAACTAGTGAAATGACCTGTGGAAATACGCGTTTGTTTAAACGAAACAGTTTAATGATATGTTTTACGTATTAAGTGAAAGTAAATGTTAAAGTCATTTAGTTTATTGGCTCGTGGAACAACGAATTACGACTAAGAAACTTGTCGTTGATTTTACAAACATAAAGTTCGCTAAAAGTTGAGTATTTATATTTATATGTTTAATAATGATAATAATAATTAATAATAATAAATGCCTTTAAATTTTTTTAGAAAAATAAAATTACAATTTATGAGAGATTAATATTTCCTTTTGACAAAATTGCTCATTTCGTCTCTGTGTTTTCTATTTTTTGTCCGTTTCATCCCTGTATTTTATTTTTTTCATTTTTCATCCTTAAAAGCATTTTACAGTTTCAATTTCATCCCTCACCATAACGAATGTTAACTAAGTCCGTTAAAACTATTCACGAGGACTATTCACGTAATCTTTAAACTAATTAAACTACAAAAATCATAATTATTAATAAACACCACGTAATCCTATGCACTGCGAGGATTACTCATCATTCCAAGCAAAATTGGGGCCCACAACGCGAGCGCACGGTCAGAATCTAAGTCACCGGTGTGATGGTGATGATTGTGGTTGTGATTATCAGTCCTGATACTGTCCATTTCCTCCACAAAACTGCCGTTACCTAACGAACATTTGATGGTTGTTTCGGATTCGGTGATGGTTTCAACTGCCCTTGAGCAATCATGACATCAGTATCTTGTTGACTCTCTTCCATCTAAATTTATAAATTTTAATTTTATTATACTCCATATATTTATAATCTCATAACAATTCAATACAATCTGTTATGAATATATCTAAACAAAACCCTATTGATTATTGCCATCATAAACTACAAAATCAAACAAAGTGTTCAACTTTGTGTTCAAAAAACCTGGTTGATCATACAGAGTGCGACAATGAAAATGAAAAGAAAAAAACAAAAATATACTGTATTATTTTTATGCACACAAATTGAATTAAACATTATGCATTTGTGGAATCTTAGATACCCCTAATAAAAAAATCGAACTTTTGGTCAAATTAAGTTCTCTTCATCTCACGGAACACGAAAATCAATTTTTTGGGTCAAAGACGATGAATCTGAAAGCTTAAGCTTGGACTGATCGAAATTCAAAGCCTTTATCAGTACTTTTAATTTCAAATTCTTACAAAAAAGTGTTTAAAGAAACTGAACCACAAAAGTACTTACACAGAAAAGAAACAAGAAATCACATGAATCAGAAAAACAAACCTGGAATCTTCGCAAGAACCAAACCTGGCAATTGAACTCTTTACATGGACATTTGAAGTTATACATGATAATTGCCGTATATAACACATAAAATAATTAATCTTTGAGATCTTTAGGAACTTAATGTTAAATACTATATATAGTTCCCTAAGATATGTTTATGCTGGTGTTTATTAATAATTATGATTTTTGTAGTTTAATTAGTTAAAGATTAGGTAGATAGTCCCTGTGAATAGTTTTAACGGACTCAGTTAATATTCGTTAGGGTGAGGGATGAAATTGGGACTTTAAAATGTTTTTAAGGATGAAAAATGCAGAAAATAAAATATAAGGATGAAACGGGCAAAAAGTGGAAAACACAAGGACAAAATGGACAATTATGTCTTTCCTTTTATAAAAGATTTTGTATTATTTTTTAAATTAAATTAATATATAATTATGAAATCATCATTATGAAAATTAAACTTAATGATGACATTAACATTTTAGAGGTTTAATAGAATATATAGATATAGATATGACTAACTTGATATTATACCGCTTAACAATGTGTTTTGAATATAAATAGAAAATGTTGTTTAAACTGGCTTTTATTTACATCCATTCAAAATATAACTACAGTCTATTCTTGAACATCTTAGTTCCAGTGTAAACTGAATTCTAATAGTATTACACGTAAAAAAGTACTGTTACATACGGGAAATATATACGGACATCTGACCTGATACAAGATTGGTGTTCGACTTTTGTTGGCAACTAACAACAATCTTTCGATCTTCAGAGTTGTCCTTGTTGTCCTCATCGTCACTCAAATGTGTTCACCGGTGCCATTTAGATGATAACGAGACCGTAAGTGTAATTCTTTATGGAAAATATGAATTAGTAAATAATAAATATTAGTGTTTACCCTAAATTATATACGATTACCTCTATTTCGCTGACATGATCATATGATGTATCCGAAGATAGGCACCTAGTTCTGAGTAGTAATAGAGATCCACTTTTAATATGTAATCAAAGTATATCATCAGCCTATTAAAGAAACTGATCATGTGAAAGGACCCGTTCATATACATTATAAACGATTCACAATAGTTGATTACATCGCGAGGTATTTGACCTCTATATGATACGTTTTACAAACATTGCATTCGTTTTTAAAAGACAAACTTTCTTTACATAAAAAATTGACGGCATGCATACCATTTCATATTACATCCAACTATAATTGACTTAATATTAATCTTGATGAACTCAACGACTCGAATGCAACGTCTTTCAAAGTATGTCTTGAATGACTCCAAGTAATATCCTTAAAATGAGCTAATGCACAGCGGAAGATTTCTTTAATACCTGAGAATAAACATGCTTTAAAGTGTCAACCAAAAGGTTGGTGAGTTCATTAGTTTATCATAATCCATCATTTCCGTAATAGTAATAGACCACAAGATTTCAGTTTCTATAAATATCCGTACACTCGCAAGTGTATAAAAGTATTCTATAAGTTGTAGGCACCCGGTAACAAGCCTTAACGTTCATGTTTTACCCTCTGAAGTACACCAGATCAGGTGTGTTTAAAATAACCTCGAAGTACTAAAGCATCCCATAGTCAGGATGGGGTTTGTCAGACCCAATAGATCTATCTTTAGGATTCGCGCCTACCGTACATAGACAAGTAGTTTAATGTTACCAAGCTAAGGGTATATTTCTGGTTTAAACCCACATAGAATTAGTTTTAGTACTTGTGCCTATTTCGTAAAACATTTATAAATCAGCGCATGTATTCTCAGCCCAAAAATATATATAAAAAGGGAGCAAATGAAACTCACAATACTGTATTTCGTAGCAATTATGTATATGACGGCACTGAACAAGTGCAGGGTTTGTCTCGGATTCACGAACCTATATTAAGTATATATATTTATATGTTGGTCAATATCTGTCTAACAATTTAGGTCAAGTCGTAGTGTATCACAATCCTAATGCTCGAGACCGACATGCAAAAGTCAACAAGAGTCAACTTGACCCAAAATGACTTTCAAAATCTATACATGTTTATTATATAACTTATATATAGTAGTTTTATATATTTAAATATATTTATCAGATCTTATTATACTAAATAATACAAGTCATTTATTAATAAATAAAAATTTATATTAAAATTCATATATGATAAAAATATACTTTTATATATCTCAAGTAATAAAATTTATAAAATTCACTTAATATCATAAAAATATAGTGGTATGTATTATTAATGTAATTACATTACATGTGGTAAAAATATCTTTGTACGCATATTTATTTGATAAAATAATATTGATAATAATAATAATGATAAAAATAATAAAATGATAGTTTCAATAAAAATATTAATTTTTAGTAATAAAGATAATTTTAGTAATAACATCAACTGATAACAGTTATAATAATCGTTTTAATAATAATATTAAAATTAATGATAATTCAGTTGACCATATCTTTTAATCCGTTCATCGAAACCACACGATTTCTAAATGAAAAGTTATTAATTTTTTTCTTCAGCTTTTCAACGACATGCATATCATATAACTTATCTCAGTAGCATATGTATCAAATTCGTGATTTATCATAAACTATTTAACGACGAAACTAAGCATACAAACATGCATAATCATATATACTCGAGCACTAGTCAGGGATACACTATTAATATATAAAAGATAAGATATGAATGCTCACGTATCAATATTGTGATTCAATATTGCAGGAAAGTACGTAGACGCAACGAAAATGATAAACGTTAGGTTGACCTCACGAGCAATACCCTCGATCAATACCCATAACCTTCATAGCTATAACCCATAATTTCCTTAGCTATATCCCATTTGAAAACTTATTTTGAAATCGTCTGAATATAACTCCGTCGTAGTATTTTATGTATACTAATAATATCTTGAAATAGTACTAAGTAAATATATATATATATATATATGTAATTCGATTGAGAGAGTTTAGAGAAATATATTTTCAAGTTTCTATGAAATAATGAAACCTATTGAATTCTATTTATAATAGATTTTTGAATTATTAAAGTGAATTATTAAAGTATGAATTATTAAAGTGAATTATTAAAGTATGAATTATTAAAGTGAATTATTAAAGTATGAATTATTAAAGTATAATTATTAAAGTGAATTATTAAAGTATGAATTATTAAAGTGAATTATTAAAGTTAGAGTAAAGTAAAAGTAAAGTAAAGGTAAAGTTATAGTATAGTAAAAGTATAAAATTATGTACGTATAATACGCGTATAAAAATATATAATATTAATTTAAATCGTTATATATATTTAATAAAATAAAATATAAATATCGTTATCTTTATCATACTGGTTAAGTAATGAGTTGTCAAAAAGAATAGATTTCTTAAATCACAGTGGACCTCATAACATAGGCCCGTAATCATATCATAATGTATCTGATAATTCAATCATTTGATATTATCTCTTAATTCTGTCGATAAATATATCGAAACAAATATGTTCATGTAAAGTATCATATATCTAATACTTTGTTAATGTTTTCAGTTAATATTATATATTATATATACATATCTATATACACATAATTGTTCGTGAATCGTCGAATACGGTCAAAGGGTAATTGATTACATGAATGTAGTTCCAAACTTTTTAAGATTCAACATTACAAATTCTGCTTATCGTGTCGGAAACATATAAAGGTTAAGTTTAAATTTGGTCGGAAATTTCCGGGTCGTCACAGTACCTACCCGTTAAAGAAATTTCGTCCCGAAATTTGATCGAGGTTGTCATGGCTAACTATAAAAATGTTTTCATGATGAATATGAGTTGATAAATTGTAGCGACCCCGACAAATCGTCAAGTGACGGCGTCGACTACGTAGGTCCCATTACCTGGTCATAAGTCTTTAAAACAGGCGTTTGACCCAAAACATGTCGCATCCATTCAAGTGTAAAGATTGTTTCAAAGTTTACAAAGATAATTGACCACAAGTTAAGTTACAACGTTATAAGTACAAATGAAAACTATGCGACACAGTTTAAATAAGTTCAAAAGATGCTCCAAAATGCATGTATACTCGACATCCAAGCAAGTATCAAAAGAGTGCGGAAGCATGTATCACTAAGCATTCAAAACCTGAGAAAACATAGAAGAATCTGTCAACGAAAACGTTGGTGAAATCATAGGTTTAGTAAGTATTAAACGTTGTTTTTGAACCACAAGATTTTGTATTTCCATAACGTAGATTATCCAAATCATTTGCATTCTAAAAGTGTTGTTATACGCGAGCACTCAATTATCAAAACTTAACCAACGTTACCCCATCACACAGTGCTAGAACCCACACTAAAACACAAAAATATATTTCATCCGCATAACGGTAGCGAACCGTCCGAATGAGGGTTTGTTAAACCCGTATGGCCACACAATATAAGTTCTCGCTTACACCCTGCAAGTGTAACTAATGATAATCGAATTGAGGCATTTTTGTTCTAACTCGCACGTGGAATGTTTGTTTTCACACTTGTGTTCAAAACATAAAAGTAAGTAGTACAAGATGTAACAAAGTATATGTTTTCTCAGCCCACGATTTAAAAGTATAAAAGTTGTTGAAAAGGTGGGACTATGATCTCACCTTGAGCGCAAGAGTTAATAAAGTACTTCAACAAGTAGACGCGTGCAAAGACAAAGCTAGTCTTGACCTAAACATATAGGTTGTATCAATAACGGTAGACACAAACGGTCAAAGATGTTCAATTAGTCCTATGGCTCGTTTCGACTCGATTAATATAGCATGTGAATCAATTTGTCAAGTTTCATGCACAATACAAGTAGTTAAGTATGTTAGAACGATTGTATAATCGTTTGGTTAAGTTTGACTAAAAGTCAAACTTGGTCAAAGTCAAAGTCAACGGGGTCGGGTCGGGTATCCGACAATTTTCCCAAGACGAGAAGTCATATAAGAGCCTAATAGTCAAGTTTCATGTTAAACGGAGTTTTAGTTAAGCGGAAACATTTTTGTGACATTTAAAAACAAAAGAGAGTGGCCTGGGGCTTTTGCGCGGCGCGCACTGGGTTGCGCGGCGCGCACCCAAGTGCAATTTCTGGTCAGAACTCAACCAAGAAGGCAAACATCTGGGATCTCTGATTCTACGCGGCGCGCGGGTAAATGCGCGGCGCGCAATACCTGGGAATCATGCAGTTTGCAGAAAAAAATGGTCCAAGTCACGAACCAAAATACAATATAACACATTTCATGCACCGAAAACACTTAAAACGCATAACCTATATCATTAGAAAGGTAATTTGACAAGGAAAACAACTAAACACGTTTCATCAAACAAAAACATCAATTTCAATAACCGATTTTCCGTCAAGTGATCATTAAGAATCCATTTTCAAAGTTTCAAGTTCATCAAATGCATTTTAAGTTTCGGGAATCCAATTCACACATGTGATATGCCGTTTTGAAGGTAATGAAGCATACATTACTACTAAACACTAACAATTAACATTTCATGGCATTCAAGCATCCAAAAATTCATGTCAAGAACTATCAAACCCTAGTCAAACATCTCAAAATCAATAATCATGTTTTTGGAGTTTCCTTAATCAACCTATACATCAAAACAAAGCTAATGATACTAGTAACACTTTTAAAACATGCACTTTAACAATCTAACAACATTTGATCATCCAAAATCAAGGATTTAGCAAGTAATTTTCATATTGAACTAGCTACACCAAAAACAACGAATCGAGCATACAAATTACATACACGACATCACAATGAGCCATAGACACTAATTAACAACTTTATAACTCAAAAATCTCAAGAACACATAAAATTAGTGATTTTAGAAAGTTACCCAAATGAGATGAAGTTGGTATCAAATTGAAGAGGATGAAGAGAGGATTCCAAATATGTATTTTGTTTAGTTGTAAGCTTCCTTGATTGAATTTGGATGATGAATTTATGAATTGGGTTTTGAGAGGATTTGTGAAAGTATTAAAGAAAAATGGAAAAGAAAAAGATAAATGAATGGATGAGGGAGGTTTGACCTCTTTGACCTAGTCAAAGGTTTGGTCCCTTGGCAAGTTTGGTCCCTCTAGTTTCAAAGCGGGTGCGGGAAATAACCAAACGAATATTTTAAAACGCTCGAGTAAACGGGTGACGTTATAATTAAATAACGAGGATATTATGAACGTTAGTTAACGAAAGATACCAAATTAAATGACGAAAGATATTATTAAAAAAAAAAAGACGGTGTTAAAATAAATTTAACGGAAAAATGCGGGATGTTACATTATCCACACCTCAAAAGAAATTTCGTCCCGAAATTTAGTTGGAAGTAATAGTCGATGTCTCTTACTCGAGACCTAGTGTAGTAACTCTACGAATGATTGAAGGTACTTTCTTGGACATTCCACGAATCCGGATAGTCGGGGTGTTACGTTGTATTAGGGCTTGGTTTTACGATCCACAAGTTCAGCCGGTTTTCCCTACGAGGAGGAGTTTGTCATCAATAGTTGGTGCATCTAGAAGGATTGCACGTTCCTGTTCCGCAGGACACGTTTCTAAGTTTGTTACACGAAATGTAGGGTAAACGGAAACTTAATTTAGTCGGAAGTTATAAACGATAGGAAGCGGTTCCAATACGCCCCAAGGTTTCAAAAGGTTCGATATTGCGGATATAGCCTTTCTCGATTTTCCAAAATGGATTACACCTTTCCAAGGTGCGGTTTCTCAATATTACGCGGTGACACGCTGGGATTTGTGAGGTTTTTATCTAAGTTTGGTATAACTCTTCTGGCGACTACGGGTCATCTCGAGCCTTTCTCGGACTTGAACGATCTCAATTGTTGTTTCTTGATGGAGTTCAGATTTCGGTGGTTGATGCTTTGGTTAAATGAACAGGGGTATGACATTAGCGGTCATATAGGGTTTCGGAAAGTGCGCGTGAACACATGAGTGGTAACTACTGTTGTAAGAGTGATCTACTAAAGGTGACAATACGAGTTTGTGACATGTCTTTCCAAGACGTAAATCGTTCGTTTGCTCGGTTCGTCAGTTTGTGGGTGGTACGCGGTACTCATGTCTAAGCGGGTTCCCAAGGTTTCTTGTAAAACTAGAAGTGAAACGAGTATTTCGATACGGAATAATTGACAAAGATACACCGTGTTGGAATAGAATCTCTTAAGATACGTTTGAACAAGTTAGTTAGGGTTCGAAAAATGTTCGTTAGGACTATTCACCCTCGTGGCGAATACTTATGTAATATGAGGAGTTTCTCTATCCATGGAGAAATGTTACAAGGAGTTTCTTTAAACGGAAATGCGAACGGTAAAGATAGTAGTGAAATGAGGACTTAGAATAGGATGAGTTTACATCTCGAGGTTGCCATAACGTGCCTCTAGTTGTCAAAAGTTGAAGTCTGAAAGAGAAACGAGGTAGTACACGTAGTTGTATAGTTCGGGGTTGAATAATAGTTGACCGATTATCAGAAACACAAGGGCGTTAAGTCAAAGAAGAGTGAAGTATCGTTGGATTGTGTGTTATCTTAAATCCCAGTAATATCAGACGGTGACGGTGAAATAACAGAGGTAGGTAGTGTGGTACGGGATGACGAGAAAATTGATCGGATCCACAATTTAGTATTCGAATTCTTCGTGCAAAATAACGAATTTCAGTTATGTTGATTTTTGAGTCGAGAGAGTATGCCTTTCGGCGTTCAAGTAGAAATATTTCCATGTTTGAGTTCCATCTGTTGCTATACGATTTTAACTAGAAATGTTGGTGTGAAGGATCACGCTCAAGGTTCGAACACGGAGAGGTTTAGAGTTTTCCTTAGTGAGTTAACGAGTTTAAAAGTCGTGTGACACGAGAAAAGTCAGAAATGAATCCTCGGTAAAAATAGACGAGATCTAAGATTTTACGAATACAAGTCTGAGTTGGGAGAGTTTCCTGATTACATGTGGCTTGATTTCGAGATTGATTGTAATGCCTTGACCATTAACATCATGGTCTAGAAAATTGGACTTCGTTCAACAGAGATTCTCACTCGGAGAATTTGGTATAGAGTTGCTCTTTTCTCAAAAGTTCGAGCTTAAGATGGTGATGTTGTTCGTTTTCCTTCTTTACTTGAATAGGTTAAGATGTCATCTATAAATACGATAACAGATTAGTCTAGATAAGTTGCATACGTGGTTTAGGAGGTTCATGAATACGGACGGAGTCCTAAATAAATCAAACGGTACTAAGAGAGATTTACAACTAACGTCGCGAGTTCAGAAAATGGCTTAGGAGACATCGTCTCCCTTAACCCCCAATTGATGATAACCGGAACGGAGGTCGATTTGGAACATACGGGATTCATGCAATTAATCATGAGGTCATGGATGCGAGGGAGAGGGTATCGGTTTCAACCGAAAATTTCTTAGTTCACAATAATCTACACAAAATTGTAGGGAAGCAATTTCTCCTTAATGAATAGGTTTTGAGTTCCTTAGTTCTATAGGTGCCGAGTCCAATTTCTTAACGCATATCCTCCGATAAAATTTATAGGCACACAATATTTTTCCGTTAGTCACTTAAATCGTCTAAGTAGTATCTAGGGAAAAAGGTGAAATGTAAAGAGTACAGGTCAAAGTCTCGGTTGTAAAACGTCTAGCGGTAATCGAATCGAATAAGTATGAAATATACGGTTTGTTGTGAAGAAACGTACCCGTGACTAGTCCATCGTCGTCTCGGGCATCCTAGGCGTTGATGTTGAAAGTTCAACGGCGTGCGTTGGGGTTGATTTTCTTATTTGGGCATGCACTCCTAAAATGACCCGGTTGGCCACATTCAAAGCAAACACCCGTCGTGGGCGCATTGGGCTCCTTTCGAGCGACGGTAGCGGTACTCTTACAGGCATGGGCCACATGGCCACTTCGGTGACACTTGATGCAAAATGGTTTGCCACACTCACCAAAATGATGTTTGCGACACTTGTTACAATAAGGTAGATTTCCGGCGTACCCCTTCTTGCGGCCGAGGGTGAAAGGTTTCTTGGAGATGTTATTATTGTTGTGGTTGCTTGGTTGCGAGGCTTCCCATTTCCTTTTGTTGTTACTCGGGTGGCTCTCGACCATTGGTGTCGGTGCTTTCATTTCATTCGTCGTTCCTAAAGTTTGGCGGGCCGTTGTTAAAGCCTCTTGTAGGTTAGGGGGTTGGGATATTATTACCCCGTGTTGAATGCTCTTAGGGAGGCCATCCATGTAAAGTTCGACCCTTAGGGATTCGGGAGTCGTGAGATTTGGACACATTGAGACTAGTTCGATAAACCGTTGATTATAAGCTTCGAGGTCATTTCCGACCGTTTTTAAATTCCTTAGACCCTGTTCGAGCCTTCGAGTCTCGTTGCGTGGGAAGTATTCGGTGATCATTCTTTCTCTTAATTCGGTCCAAGAGAGTGTGTGGGCTTCATTGCTTCCCACTAATCGTACATACGTGTTCCACCATGAGAGAGCAATACCGGTGAAAGTGAGGGTGGAAAACTTGACCTTATCTTGGTCTTGACAACCGCTTGTGTTAAAAACGGTCTCCATTTGTTCAAACCATCGGGTGAGAGTAACCGGTCCCCCAGTTCCATCGAAAGTGGGAGGATTGTACTTCATGAAGTTCTTGTAGGAGCAACCTTCGATTGAATTACCGGCTCCATGATTGTTGTTGTTAGAAAAGTGATCGGCCACGGCCGTACCCACGGCGGTGGTTATCATTCGTTGAAGAGCTTGTTCTAGGGTTTCGAGAGGAGTATTGTGTTGACCTTGGTGAGCCATTGTTCCTTCATGACACAAGAATATCGTTGGTTAGTATTTTCAACAATACTAACCGGAGTATGGAATAAGGATAGAGAGGAAATTTTTCCTTGACTCGCCTTAAATTCTTTACGTCATAATGTCGGAACGTCCATGTGAATCACCGTAATATAATCCCGGAAATTATATTACCCTGATTTACATGTGCATTTAACATTACTTTATAAAGTCAAGGTGGCGCGTCAACAAAATTTATCAACGTAAGATCAAGATCGAATACGAGTTAGATATGATAGAAGAGTTCGAGTATAAATGCACAAATAGTCAAGTAATTCCTACTTCAGTCTATATGCCGGTTGTAGTCTAGATTCACCTATGTACCCTATGACTCGGGGTGGACACAAATGAACTCTAAATCCCTACAACCAAGGCTCTGATACCACTTGTAGCGACCCCGACAAATCGTCAAGTGACGGCGTCGACTACGTAGGTCCCATTACCTGGTCATAAGTCTTTAAAACAGGCGTTTGACCCAAAACATGTCGCATCCATTCAAGTGTAAAGATTGTTTCAAAGTTTACAAAGATAATTGACCACAAGTTAAGTTACAACGTTATAAGTACAAATGAAAACTATGCGACACAGTTTAAATAAGTTCAAAAGATGCTCCAAAATGCATGTATACTCGACATCCAAGCAAGTATCAAAAGAGTGCGGAAGCATGTATCACTAAGCATTCAAAACCTGAGAAAACATAGAAGAATCTGTCAACGAAAACGTTGGTGAAATCATAGGTTTAGTAAGTATTAAACGTTGTTTTTGAACCACAAGATTTTGTATTTCCATAACGTAGATTATCCAAATCATTTGCATTCCAAAAGTGTTGTTATACGCGAGCACTCAATTATCAAAACTTAACCAACGTTACCCCATCACACAGTGCTAGAACCCACACTAAAACACAAAAATATATTTCATCCGCATAACGGTAGCGAACCGTCCGAATGAGGGTTTGTTAAACCCGTATGGCCACACAATATAAGTTCTCGCTTACACCCTGCAAGTGTAACTAATGATAATCGAATTGAGGCATTTTTGTTCTAACTCGCACGTGGAATGTTTGTTTTCACACTTGTGTTCAAAACATAAAGGTAAGTAGTACAAGATGTAACAAAGTATATGTTTTCTCAGCCCACGATTTAAAAGTATAAAAGTTGTTGAAAAGGTGGGACTATGATCTCACCTTGAGCGCGAGAGTTAATAAAGTACTTCAACAAGTAGACGCGTGCAAAGACAAAGCTAGTCTTGACCTAAACATATAGGTTGTATCAATAACGGTAGACACAAACGGTCAAAGATGTTCAATTAGTCCTATGGCTCGTTACGACTCGATTAATATAGCATGTGAATCAATTTCTCAAGTTTCATGCACAATACAAGTAGTTAAGTATGTTAGAACGATTGTATAATCGTTTGGTTAAGTTTGACTAAAAGTCAAACTTGGTCAAAGTCAAAGTCAACGGGGTCGGGTCGGGTATCCGACAATTTTCCCAAGACGAGAAGTCATATAAGAGCCTAATAGTCAAGTTTCATGTTAAACGGAGTTTTAGTTAAGCGGAAACATTTTTGTGACATTTAAAAACAAAAGAGAGTGGCCTGGGGCTTTTGCGCGGCGCGCACCCAAGTGCAATTTCTGGTCAGAACTCAACCAAGAAGGCAAACATCTGGGATCTCTGATTCTGCGCGGCGCGCGGGTAAATGCGCCGCTCGCAATACCTGGGAATCATGCAGTTTGCAGAAAAAAATGGTCCAAGTCACGAACCAAAATACAATATAACACATTTCATGCACCGAAAACACTTAAAACGCATAACCTATATCATTAGAAAGGTAATTTGACAAGGAAAACAACTAAACACGTTTCATCAAACAAAAACATCAATTTCAATAACCGATTTTCCGTCAAGTGATCATTAAGAATCCATTTTCAAAGTTTCAAGTTCATCAAATGCATTTTAAGTTTCGGGAATCCAATTCACACATGTGATATGCCGTTTTGAAGGTAATGAAGCATACATTACTACTAAACACTAACAATTAACATTTCATGGCATTCAAGCATCCAAAAATTCATGTCAAGAACTATCAAACCCTAGTCAAACATCTCAAAATCAATAATCATGTTTTTGGAGTTTCCTTAATCAACCTATACATCAAAACGAAGCTAATGATACTAGTAACACTTTTAAAACATGCACTTTAACAATCTAACAACATTTGATCATCCAAAATCAAGGATTTAGCAAGTAATTTTCATATTGAACTAGCTACACCAAAAACAACGAATCGAGCATACAAATTACATACACGACATCACAATGAGCCATAGACACTAATTAACAACTTTATAACTCAAAAATCTCAAGAACACATAAAATTAGTGATTTTAGAAAGTTACCCAAATGAGATGAAGTTGGTATCAAATTGAAGAGGATGAAGAGAGGATTCCAAATATGTATTTTGTTTAGTTGTAAGCTTCCTTGATTGAATTTGGATGATGAATTTATGAATTGGGTTTTGAGAGGATTTGTGAAAGTATTAAAGAAAAATAGAAAAGAAAAAGATAAATGAATGGATGAGGGAGGTTTGACCTCTTTGACCTAGTCAAAGGTTTGGTCCCTTGGCAAGTTTGGTCCCTCTAGTTTCAAAGCGGGTGCGGGAAATAACCAAACGAATATTTTAAAACGCTCGAGTAAACGGGTGACGTTATAATTAAATAACGAGGATATTATGAACGTTAGTTAACGAAAGATACCAAATTAAATGACGAAAGATATTATTAAAAAAAAAAGACGGTGTTAAAATAAATTTAACGGAAAAATGCGGGATGTTACATAAATAGAGTTTTATCATCATTGAATAATATAGATAAAATAATTTGATTACGCGAAGAGTATAAGTGAAGCTATCGCAAGAGAGTGAAATGAGTAAACGTATATTCGTTTTAACCAATGACGTAGTTATGATTGATTTTCGGAATTCATGGGATTTAAAGAAAATCTTTGCAATAAGATTTGGTTCTTCGGCGATTAAGGAAATCAAGATCTTCTTTGATTAAATGCGATAATCTGTCTCGATTTCTCTGTCTGATATTTTACTATAATTCCACCCCCTTCGTTTCTTTATTTCCACATCTCACACCTTCTAGTCTTTCTCCCTAATTCATACTTTAAAGCATTCGTTAATATGCTTCATCCAGTATTGATTCTTGATATACTCTTAACTTTCATATATGTCATTCTTCTTTTTCATCTACCACCGGAAGAAGTTATTTTCTTCTACCATTACCTTGGGGTTATTGTGTTTTTCATTCTCCCGTGTCTTTATATTGCTATACGCATTGATATACACGGTTTGTAATTTCGGGGTTGTTATCGGGATTATATTCTCCATTATATTTTGGAGCTTCATGCTTTCGTTTTCTCTTTCCGACCTTAAGTCAAGCGGATAATGGTCCAAAATTCGTAGATATGAATTTTTGGATGAACATAGTGAATGTTCCAAGAAGAAAATCGTAATGGCACGATCTTGATTTGGCAAATTACCATAATATCCGAAAATATAGAGCTATCAAGATGATATGTTCTTAATATGTTTGGAAATTGGGTAGAATGTAAGAGTCATGTAAACAGTACATGATGACAGTATGTTCTGTGAATCATCACGTTCCATTAGAAACTCAGCATGACTTACTGTAATATAATCACGTTGATCAAGTGTCATTATATTATACTAACTCATGCTTCAGTTCCCAACACTACTTCAAAAACATTCCTATTTTAAATTCAATTTTTTTTTTTTTTAGAATTTAGAAACTAACACAGTTTCTTTTTATGTTGTAACGCAGATATTGCGAAGAGATAAAAGATTTCAGATAAGAATAGTTGTGAAAATATCTTCAGGAATATCGAAGATATTATAATAAAAGATACGATAATATGGATGATGAAGAAGATTTGTCTGTGAAGGTTTAGAATAAGAAGTAAGTTGTTTGCTAACGATTTCAGTAGACACTGAATCATTTGGATCCTTTGAAGGCAGGTTTAGTCTTTGTGATTTGTCCACAGCCTCCTTCATGGTCTGCTCAATCCGTTTTCCAGTTTTAAACCTTCTCTTTTTCTCAGCTTTACCACCATACTATTCTTTATCATCAAACTTTTGACTGTTAAAGTCGTTTACAGTTTTTGCTGCTTCATCAGCATTTTCCCAATTTCGGAGAACTAGTTCATGGTTTGGGATGTTTTTCATAAAATTCACATTCGAAGTATGTAAGTCTAGGAGATAGACGTTATATGTATAACTTTTGACGTAAAATTGTCGCGAAATTCAAAATACTGATTGCTAATTCCCAGTAGTTGGTGTGACAATTATTGTTACAGGATGTAGGTGAGTACATGATGGGGTTTTAATGAATAAGTATAGTGGCTTTTCGGAGAGGCTTAAGTCGAAGGTTAATGAAGTTGTTGATAAGTTTACTGCTAATGTGGCGAGATATGAAAGGTTCCCCGGTAACAATGATAAAGGGGTAATTGTTATAATAAGGTTTATTCGTATAAACAAATGAAGGTGATTTGCTGGAGCTGTGACAAAACTGTCTATTTTGGAAAGAGATTGAAAAATTATATTTGGTAATAAATATCAAAGGATCTGACATGGATACGTGTTAAACTATAACTTTGGTTTCGAGAGCTTTTCAGATGCATGACAGTGGGTAATATGTGGTTGGATCATCATCTCGCATGTCTTTAGAAATTTCGAAGTGTTTGAACACATATTGTAATTGTTAATATACATATGATGTTCTAAGATTTTGAATGATACAAATATTTTTGTGAGTTCCATGAATAGAAATGAGGTTCTAGGACAGTTTTGAAGTCAAAGTATAGTTTTGAAAGATGTAGGAATCTAAGAGTGACGATTTCGGTTATATCTTGAATCGAATTCTGAGATTTCAAAATCAGAATATGTAATTAGATTTTGAATGAGTATGGTTGTTTTGATTTTTATAAAAGAATGTATATTGTTGTGAAAGTAGGGAGTATAATGGATGATTTGCTGAATCAGATTCGAAAAATGTAACATATTAATTGTGAATTTATATATCTCTCGGGTATTACCTACCCGTTAAAAAAAAATTCACAATTAATATTTTGTACAAAAGAATTTTATTACAGTCTTTATGAAAATATATATGTATATATTTCTTCAGATGTAATATTGATTTAATGAGTTAATATTAAATTAAACTCATTTGATTTATGGTTAAGGCGAGGATAGATAATTTCTAAATTTTAGAAATTACATAATCGCCGTAGAATGTTTCCCCAATGAAGTTATGAATCAATACTTCATCGTTGTGGTATTCCTTGGTATTTACATGGCGTATGACGTCGATGCTCGTGGGACAGATTGTGAAGTTGAGGTTTGCGATGCGGTTGTTGTTGTTGGTGGTGGTAATGGTACTGTTGATGGTGGTACTGGTTATGCTGTTGGTGCTGCTGCTGGTGTTTGTAACCTTTGCACCATATTCTCCAAAGCCACTACCCGAGCGCGAAGCTCGTTGACTTCTTCTATTACACCGGGGTAATTGTAGGTTCGGACGAGCGGATAAATAAGATCTAGAATTTGGTGTAGTAAACAATCATGACGAGATACTCTGGAAATGAGAGAGAAAATGGTGTTTCGGACAGGTTCGCCGGTAAGTGCTTCAGGTTCATTGCCAAGAGGGCAATGTGGTGGATGAAAGGGATCGCCTTCTTCTTGTCTCTAATGGTTAAGTAGATTACGAACCCATCCCCAATTCATCCAGAATAGATGATGGCTAATTGGTTGATTCATTCCGGTCACGCTGCTTTCGGAGCTCATGTGGAAATCCATATCGGCATAGCTGTCGGAATCCGAGGAACTCGAACTGGTTGAGGGATCCATCTTGTATGATCAGGGAAAGAATTTTTTGGTATGAAATAGATTGTAGAATTTAGATTTGGTATTCTTCAATACATAATTTACATATGTATATATAATACCAAAATCCCATAAATTACGGAGGAATCTTTGAAAGATGTCAGTCAAAGTTCACAGTAACAGATATGCTATGATAAGAATTCGTCTATACACTATTATGCAATAAATGTAGGAAAACGCGTCTAGACTTAAGAATGATAAGCAGGTAATTTCCTAAGGATGGTAAGTAGATGATTTTCGACTAAAAATGATAAGCAAAAATTTTGACATGCAGACACGGTCGAAGTCCAGACTCACTAATGCATCTTAACAACTATCAGTTAGACACACTAATGCAAGACCTGGTTCGCTAATACCACCGCTCTGATACCAACTGAAAGGACCCGTTCATATACATTATAAACGATTCACAATAGTTGATTACATCGCGAGGTATTTGACCTCTATATGATACGTTTTACAAACATTGCATTCGTTTTTAAAAGACAAACTTTCTTTACATAAAAAATTGACGGCATGCATACCATTTCATATTACATCCAACTATAATTGACTTAATATTAATCTTGATGAACTCAACGACTCGAATGCAACGTCTTTCAAAGTATGTCTTGAATGACTCCAAGTAATATCCTTAAAATGAGCTAATGCACATCGGAAGATTTCTTTAATACCTGAGAATAAACATGCTTTAAAGTGTCAACCAAAAGGTTGGTGAGTTCATTAGTTTATCATAATCCATCATTTCCGTAATAGTAATAGACCACAAGATTTCAGTTTCTATAAATATCCGTACACTCGCAAGTGTATAAAAGTATTCTATAAGTTGTAGGCACCCGGTAACAAGCCTTAACGTTCATGTTTTACCCTCTGAAGTACACCAGATCAGGTGTGTTTAAAATAACCTCGAAGTACTAAAGCATCCCATAGTCAGGATGGGGTTTGTCAGACCCAATAGATCTATCTTTAGGATTCGCGCCTACCGTACATAGACAAGTAGTTTAATGTTACCAAGCTAAGGGTATATTTCTGGTTTAAACCCACATAGAATTAGTTTTAGTACTTGTGCCTATTTCGTAAAATATTTATAAATCAGCGCATGTATTCTCAGCCCAAAAATATATATAAAAAGGGAGCAAATGAAACTCACAATACTGTATTTCGTAGCAATTATGTATATGACGGCACTGAACAAGTGCAGGGTTTGTCTCGGATTCACGAACCTATATTAAGTATATATATTTATATGTTGGTCAATATCTGTCTAACAATTTAGGTCAAGTCGTAGTGTATCACAATCCTAATGCTCGAGACCGACATGCAAAAGTCAACAAGAGTCAACTTGACCCAAAATGACTTTCAAAATCTATACATGTTTATTATATAACTTATATATAGTAGTTTTATATATTTAAATATATTTATCAGATCTTATTATACTAAATAATACAAGTCATTTATTAATAAATAAAAATTTATATTAAAATTCATATATGATAAAAATATACTTTTATATATCTCAAGTAATAAAATTTATAAAATTCACTTAATATCATAAAAATATAGTGGTATGTATTATTAATGTAATTACATTACATGTGGTAAAAATATCTTTGTACGCATATTTATTTGATAAAATAATATTGATAATAATAATAATGATAAAAATAATAAAATGATAGTTTCAATAAAAATATTAATTTTTAGTAATAAAGATAATTTTAATAATAACATCAACTGATAACAGTTATAATAATCGTTTTAATAATAATATTAAAATTAATGATAATTCAGTTGACCATATCTTTTAATCCGTTCATCGAAACCACACGATTTCTAAATGAAAAGTTATTAATTTTTTTCTTCAGCTTTTCAACGATATGCATATCATATAACTTATCTCAGTAGCATATGTATCAAATTCGTGATTTATCATAAACTATTTAACGACGAAACTAAGCATACAAACATGCATAATCATATATACTCGAGCACTAGTCAGGGATACACTATTAATATATAAAAGATAAGATATGAATGCTCACGTATCAATATTGTGATTCAATATTGCAGGAAAGTACGTAGACGCAACGAAAATGATAAACGTTAGGTTGACCTCACGAGCAATACCCTCGATCAATACCCATAACCTTCATAGCTATAACCCATAATTTCCTTAGCTATATCCCATTTGAAAACTTATTTTGAAATCGTCTGAATATAACTCCGTCGTAGTATTTTATGTATACTAATAATATCTTGAAATAGTACTAAGTAAATATATATATATATGTAATTCGATTGAGAGAGTTTAGAGAAATATATTTTCAAGTTTCTATGAAATAATGAAACCTATTGAATTCTATTTATAATAGATTTTTGAATTATTAAAGTGAATTATTAAAGTATGAATTATTAAAGTGAATTATTAAAGTATGAATTATTAAAGTGAATTATTAAAGTATGAATTATTAAAGTATAATTATTAAAGTGAATTATTAAAGTATGAATTATTAAAGTGAATTATTAAAGTTAGAGTAAAGTAAAAGTAAAGTAAAGGTAAAGTTATAGTATAGTAAAAGTATAAAACTATGTACGTATAATACGCGTATAAAAATATATAATATTAATTTAAATCGTTATATATATTTAATAAAATAAAATATAAATATCGTTATCTTTATCATACTGGTTAAGTAATGAGTTGTCAAAAAGAATAGATTTCTTAAATCACAGTAGACCTCATAACATAGGCCCGTAATCATATCATAATGTATCTGATAATTCAATCATTTAATATTATCTCTTAATTCTGTCGATAAATATATCGAAACAAATATGTTCATGTAAAGTATCATATATCTAATACTTTGTTAATGTTTTCAGTTAATATTATATATTATATATACATATCTATATACACATAATTGTTCGTGAATCGTCGAATACGGTCAAAGGGCAATTGATTACATGAATGTAGTTCCAAACTTTTTAAGATTCAACATTACAAATTCTGCTTATCGTGTCGGAAACATATAAAGGTTAAGTTTAAATTTGGTCGGAAATTTCTGGGTCGTCACATCATGCAAGGACCATCAAATGAATTCAAATTTATCACTGGTTCTAATTTTGTGTGAGAAAGAACCTCGCAATATATCGGTTGAAGTATATAGGTATACTGATAAAAGAACCAACATAGATATTGATATATCATTAGTGTTGCAACAGAACAAGAACACAAAACAGCCATTTTGAGATCATTATAAACAATAGACTTCACAATCTCTATTAGAAAGAATCAATATGTTCACATAAATCATAAATAATCCTAAAGTAAACTCCGAAACAAATCACCAAAATTACCCAAAGGTTACCCCACCAAACAAACACATGTTTATTTGAGTAAGTCCAACAAGATTCATCGAAATATAAGGAATATGTACATACATATTACATGTTTAACGAGAATACAGAGTTGTAAATTTAAATAAAAAAAGAAATGACTGAATCTTAAAAAACAGTTCTATGCGCCTCTTCCTAACTGAATCATAATTCTAAAGCCTATATGGCATACATATACCAAAAAATTAGTATGGAATTAAAGTCAAAATCGAGAAGCATATATAGGCAAATAATAATACGTTCATCATCACCTATATATGTAGTACATAATTACATAAGATTACAATATGAGGGTAATTGAATCGTTGAAAGAGAAATAGGTACCCACTGATTTCTAAAAGCGAATTGAATCGAAATTGTTTAATTAAGGACGAAAGATAATTGAGAGGGAGATCGAATGAAACCATAGTAGTTTCAATTGATATGAAAAAATTCGTGATAAATACTAAAATCTGGTTTATTTCTTCTATTTCATAGTCAACTGGGTTGGAAATGTTTTGGATTATGTTCTATTTTTAGTGGACCCAACAACAGGTTAAGAATAATTACCTATTGAACCTTTCAAAAGAGAATTAGGTCTACATTGACAGGCAGCCTCCTAATAATGCAGATTTTAAGATATTTATATATCCGTATCCATATAAATTATCAATGACATATAAGCAACAGAAATAAGTACCCGAAATGACAAAGAAACCGAAAATTAGTACTTGGAAAGTTCAGCTTCTTTCCGTAATCAAGAACTGTAAGGAGCTCTGAAATCTACTAAAAGAACAGTAATGAGAACTCGAAGACACAATTTTATAGTGAAGTATATTTGAATAGCATCGTTTGAAGAGAAAACTCATTTTACAAAGGAACCTCATGTATTGCAAATTTCGTTCGGATCAACTTTTCTGCCAGAAAGATTCAGCGACAGTTCTCAAGTTTCAATAATTCCATTTCTGAAGAAAACACATAACAATTGTATAAAATATTCAGATTTAGATATAGAAGTGGTAGTCAGCAAAAAAAAAAGTCACCTGCGTAAATGTGTCTCGATATGCTTTTAGGTCAACCTGACATCTCGTTCTGAGTACTAATAGACATCCCCTTTTCGTCTGGATTACTAAGTATTTCATACTATCAAAAGTAACTTAATAGAGGTATTAGAGAAATAGAGATATACCTAGTTATACTTGGAAAGCAAGTTAGAATGAAATATCGTACCTTAAAAGTTTAGTCAAAATATTACCCAAGTGCGTACCCAAATGCCCTGAAGCAAAAACAAAAATAAAATGTAAATTTGTATAATTACCTCTTATGTATAAATTCATTTGTATGATGATTACATATGTAGAATTGTAAAATTCGTAACAAACATAAAAGTAGTTCACATTTTTAATACCGGGCAGCATACATTAATCTTGCCCAAGCATATAACAACTAAAAATAGTATTATTGTACAGTACTAAATAACGGAAGAAGAAAACAGTTTCAAAGATCATGCAAGACATACCAGACACATTGCTTTGCAATAAATCATACGTCACTGGAAGCTTGAAAGGGAATAAGTAATCTAACTTGGAAAACGCATCATTGATCAGAAAAAGAAAAGGTAAGGAAATTGCAGGGACATTGCAAACATGTTTAAACATATGTAAGGATACATGACATACCATCATCAAGTGATTCACAACCCAAGCAAGTCTAACAAAGTTTTTAGAGACCTCAATCGCATGATCATTTCCAATATCAAGTGACGCACAACCTATGCAAGTCTAACACAGTTCTTACATACCTCAGTCATATGAAAATTTACAATAGCCATCACTTGTATTAAGTTTTTAAATAAGTATTAAGAACACAAATTGTTAATATATATATATATATATATATATATATATATATATATATATATATATATATATATATATATATATATATATATATATATATATATAACATGATTATCACAAATCATTAGCTAGTTACTTATTGAAAACCACCGGTGTTACGTTAAACAACTAGTTACATATTTATAAAAGTTAAGACATCAGAGTTCGTCTTGTCAAACATATCTTCAAACAACCACTTCTATCTCGAAACCCGCTAACATCCAAAACCTGCAAGGGAGGAGGTGAGGGGGGTTAGCACAAGGCTAAGTGAATGGAATCATCTAACAGATCTAGCATACAGTACCAACTTGTACAACTACAGCAACTACAACAATCAATGACAGGCAACCGACAACTAACAACTGGCAACTATCAACTAGCAACTATGCTCCAACTAGATACTCGGTGACTTGTACGAGCACACGACCACTAGCTGATCAGTCTAGCGTCTACCGAAAGTCCTTACTACCAAATCCCCAGTATAGTAAATCCACACGCAGGTGATGCGTTATTTAGCACTATACTCAACACACAGTAGCCAACTGGACCCAACCACAACAAGGTTGACCTCTCTGAGCTGAACCTAACAACAATAGGTTCTAACAGGCAACTACAACTTGTGCACACAACTATTAAGCAACTACCACTACGAACAACTGTCCCTACGACTAGCATGACAACTCTACAATGATCATTATTACAACATATCTACTAAGCATAACAACTAAAACAGTATAACATAGTAGCACAACTTGCTACTCTATACTACACCCGGAGATAATCCCACTCACCGATTACCAGCAACAGAAGGCACTCAGAATTCTAATCTTACTGAGCCTTCTCTTCGTCCTTATCACCTGAGAATAGACATAACACAGTCAGTAATCATGTCTTGATAACAACCCGACAACAAGACAATAACACAACAATAATAAAACCAGCACTTAATCACTTTACAATTGGTCTGTCAACTGTACGAGTAACACCATCACACGCACGTTTGAGAACACTCAACCGTGCGGTTGACAATTCACTCGTACTTTTGGTCTATGACCAAACATCCAAAAATGACTCACCTGATCCGTACGGTTCACTACACGAGTGACCAGTGACTCGTACGAGTCACATCTCAACCGTACGTATCATCACAATCAAAACATAAGTTCCCATCACCACTCACTCGCACGGTTCACCACACGGTTGACTACCTCAACCGTACGAGTGAAGGCTCACTCGTGCGAGTGATGAAGAACAGTAGCAACATCTATTTATATGGGTTTCAACCCAAAATCACAATATCAGACAATAATACATATACTAAATCAACACCTACAACATGTATTCACTATATGATAAGTCTACATTATAATTTCAGCCCATAACGACACTCAAATGCGTGCAAAACAAGGCATAAACCCTAAAACCCCTTTTTCTGACTAAAATAAAGTTTGATACAGTTTCTTAAAAGTTTACCATTGGAAAGGATTTTTCATTATGATTCCAACGATACTTGATTCATCAAAAACGGAGCTACGGTTTGAAAGTTATGACCAAAACAAGTTTCCACAAAATCTGACCAGCTGTCACACGTGTGACTGAGGCCTCACTCGTGCGAGTGAGCCCTCACACGCGCGGTTGACCCTCAAAAGTGTGGTCACTCGTACGAGTGACCTGTCACTCGTGTGGGAGCTGAAGAACAGCTCCAGCACGCTGTTTACCGCGTTTTTGGCCCAAAGACTCGAATTTTGCAAGTTCTAACACCAAAACCACTTCAAATACATCATATAACAACTATATAACATATATCTAACATCAATTAAGCATAACAAACACATTTCATGAAGATTCAAGCCCAAAATTACACTTTTAAACTCATAAACCCAAAACCCAAATTTGACAAGATTAAAGTATGAAATCAAAGCACAAACCTGAGAATAGTGATTACTATGATGTTAGAATTCAATCTCTAAAGCCACACAATCCAATTTCAAGCATAAATTAAATAGGGTTTCAAGGGAGTGAGAGTTTAGGTACGGAGTATAATTTGGAAGCTTCAAGAAAATAAGAGAAGTAGCTGACTTCTTGCTTTTATATGTAGGTTAAATACAATACCCCATCACACACGGGTATTTACCAGTTGTCTGATATCTTTCGTACTTCGTTAGGAGGCCCTAACGGAGTCCAAATTCAACAAACGAACCTGTTCTGTGACCCTTATCACAAACTGGTCTCAACTAAACAACCAAATAATTATAAACATATAATTATTAAAATCACTAATTACACCATACCCAAGGGTACAATGGTCATTTCAACTAGCCCCAAAACGCGGGTGTTACAAATCTACCCTCCTTAAAAGAGATTCCGTCCTTGGAATCGGGTCAACTATGCTCAATAAACCCAAAAATTGTTACTCGAACCGCCAAAACACACGGTTAACTTTATCGATCTTATCCCCAATACCGACGATATCCACCACAACTGCATAGGAAAATGAGATTCTTGACGTCAATACACCCCCGATACAAAATAACTTGTCACAATCTTCATCGATCAACGTCCGTTAATCCACTTAAGCCCACAAATTACACGATCAAGTCAAATAATCAGAGTTAAATTCATGTTTCTTCGCCATTCCGTATCATAAATTTCACGATCTGTCATCCAATTGAACTCTTTATACATTTCACTTTTCCCAATTATCCAAAGCTTAGGCAATAGAATTAGTTATCATACTAAAATCTATACCTATGTCCACGAAATTGTCTCGTAAGTCAACATAACTTCACAGGTTATTCGTCTCATATCCAGTCACATCACAATCCAATATAGCACAGGTCGCCTAATTTTCCTTGAGCTTCACAGAAATTCTGTATGATTTATCACAATATACTTCTGTTGGCCAGACACAAGCATATTATCCTAAATCATACCTTCATTCTGAGTTGCTCGAAACAGAAAAATTCTACTTGTCTCATTCACTAACTTATGTCCAATCAATCTCCTCAATAAGCATCGGTAATTAATTTAACTACTTTATGACTAATCAATCACAACATCTGTCCAATCACAGTTATTTAAACATTATCCATCGAATGTTCAAATATAGTCTACTAACATCACTACACATCCAACAAGCATAGGAAATACCGTCATAACAATCATACTCATGCCACTATCCAACAACTTCATGTCGTCCAAAAATCCACTACACAAACATACTCAACGCATCTCTATCCAAGTCACGGTTCTCAATCCCAAAAAAAAAAAATCAACCTAAAGGTCACCCTTACCCCCACAAAGCACACAAAGGTCGCAACCAAACATACCACAACATAATGCAACAAAATAATTCTTACACTACTATCAAGATCTACTAATCTAACACACATATATATACACACAATCATATACATGTATATAACTAAACAATACGAGGATTTTGAAGCATACCTGTATTCACATCATATTCAACATCTGCATCTGCAACTGCAACCATCTGATAAGCTCTTGATGTTGCCTTAGGTGGATTCTTTCTTTTCTGCCCAACTGGAGAACCAGAAGATCCACCTACCGATCCCTACTACGCTCCTGGCCCCGCCCCAGAACCTGATCCTCTTACATACGGACACTGAGCTGACCTATGCCCCACTTGATGACATTTCCAACATACATCCTCTTGGAACGAACACATCTGAATCTCGTGCCCCACAATACCACATCTCAAACATCTTTTGGTTAAATCTGAACAAGGACCACTATGAGATGATCTGCAACTATAACACCAAGAATTCTGACTTGATATGTTAGATACCAGGGTGAAGATGGGATGCAGGATGATATGTTTGACAAGTCGAAACTCTGATGTCGCGTCTTTTGTTACTATTGTCGTTGTTTTAATGTAACACCCAGTTTTTAATATATGTAATGGACTTTAAATAAATGATATGATGTAAATAAAATATAGTGCAAGTGTCTTTTATATATATGTATCAGATTTAATAAACAGGTTTCCGCTGTGACTTAAAAAAAATCAGGGGTGTTATAAGTTATATATATATATATATTAATATATATACAACAACAACAAACCCAATCCCGCATGTGCGGGGTATGGGGGAGGTGAGACGTAGGCAATCCTTCCTATATCCTAGAATAAAGAGAAGTCATTTCTCCAACCCGAGTGAAACACTCCAAAAGTGGGGAAAGTCCTCCCTCTCTATGTTCGACGGATAAAGAGATTGCTTCCAAGGGGACCTCCGGCCCATATATATATATATATATATATATATATAGGGGCAGGATCAATGGGGAAGTAACCAATCGGGGGGAAGCGGGGTGATGATGTAGCGTGAGGGTACGAAATAGTATTATTTTTAATACAAAATACTACAAAATATGACACAAGTTTTATTAATTTACGGATGGGATATACCTAAACCTTGCTACAACACTATAGGCAGTGTACCTAATCGTAGAGTAGTGTAGTTTTTAGTAAGTCCGGTTCGTTCCACAGGGAGCTGGTGATACTTACTATATTTTTAACAACTATATTTATACAAAATATATATAATTATATAAGTAGTAATATTATTATAAAAGGGGGGTTTTACCGTTTAATGACCGGTTTGTCGATTCTATATTTTAAGCGCAAAGATAAATGACGATAATTAAAGTGCGTAAAATAATGACAATAAATAAAATGACAGTAAATAAAATTGCGAGTAATAAAATGACAGTAAATAAAGATACGATGAGAAATACAATAAAAGAATTATACTTATTTAAACTTCCGTAATCATGATGTTTGACGTGTTGATTTTAATTTATTACCATGGGTTAATTGTCCTTTGTCCTGGTTTATTTGATACGTCTATCTGGTTTTTGTCCATAATAGTCCATCGGTCATAAATATAAAGTGCGAGTGTCCTCGTCAAATTACCCTTATACCCGAAGTCAAATATTCCAACTAATTAAGGATTTAAACTGTGACGCAGTTATCACTTCTGTCAACAATTACACCAGTTATCACTGTATGTAATCTACCCCTGTTTTGATTAGATATGAATATTAATTTACCCACTTGATCAGTTTGAATAATCAATTACCCAACCCGAATAATTAATTAAATGATTATAATAGATTCCATATGAACGTCACTAAATAGGACAACCATAATCATTATTAATTATTAGGATAATTAATTTGAAGATAGGTTCGACAGACTCCAATGAGTTGTCACTCAATTAGACAATACCCCCCATCTATTAATAGTCAATAGTCCAATTTCCACAAGTGTCGGTCTTTTGCCCAAACCTTAATTATGGTACAAAGCCCAATTACCCAATTTTAGTAATTAGCCCAACATCATGATTACTTCGTTTTAAATAAGCATAATAATAACTTAGCTACGAGACATTAAATTAAAAAGGAAAGACATAACTTACAGTGGGTATTAATATCGTAGTATTACACGGACAGAGTCTTGACTTAAAACCCGTAAATCATTTGTTACAATACTAAACTAAATCATAATTATTAAAATTATAATTAAAATTATAATTATTTATTTATGTTATATGTTTACAGAGAAGGAAAAGAAAAAGATGTGTTTGAGTTCGTGCATAAACTGCCTTTTTATAGGCATTTGGCCAGATTTTTACTGCCATGCGACTCGCATGGGTTTATGCCTATTTGCCATGCGACTCGCATGGCCACGCTGGACAGCTCACATATCTTTTGTCTTCTTGTTAGTCGACATATTTATTAAATATATATAAAATATAAATAATTTTAATAATTATTTATATATTATATTATATTTATGTGCATAGTAGACTAGATATTTTTGGTCCATTGCGTCGGGCGTTTCTTCTTGGCTCGGGTCCCGGTTCCGGATTTTCGGACGTCCTTTCGTACTATTTTATATCGTGTACTTTGCGTTCCGCAACTTGTACTCTTGTCATTTTTAGACGTTCTTCATCAATAATTTGAACCTTTTTAATTGTATCTTGTACTTTTGAGCTTTTTGGACCTTTTTGTCTTCAATTTGTCGAATCTGCCTTTTGTCTTCGCACTTATTTAATATAAACGAATATCACTTGAAAATGGAACAATTGCAACTAAAATCTTGTCTTTCTTGGGGGATAATGCTATGAAATATATGTTCCTTTTTAGCCTTATCAATATCCCCACACTTGAGCGTTGCTTGTCCTCAAGCAATATAGTCTTGAAATACTATAATACATCACACGAATCACTTCTTTATTCTTCACACTTTGTACATCAGTGATTTTGATAGAGCGGTATAAACAATGATATTAACAATAGAACCATGGTTAAAGGTGGGTGTGTCATCCACAGTTGCCTTGGGTTTAGGTCAACGACACTTGCAATCAAATAGCCGATTTACTTTCGGTTTCCAAAGCAAAGTGCACATTTAAAAGGCGGTTTACAGTCCCACATGAATATAAAAATGTAGATCCTTTAGGAAATTGGATCTTTATGAAAACATTTGATCTTTTTAAAAATTCAAGCTAGATTTTACCCTAGACAAGTTTTCTGATTTGACCCACCATCGGTGTTGCAAAATATATTTGTGGATCAATATTTTGGCTAAAAACATTTAGGTTCGTGTAATCCACTGCTATCCCTGTATCGGAAAGCACACATCCAATTTACTTGTTCCGTATATTACCTTTCGGTAAACTACCGTCCGGTTGTAAAGGAAAGCGATGAACAAGAAACTGTTAAGGCAATGTCCCATGACATGCAGATGATTATGGTCTTTTGACGTGTCGGATGCTAGTACTATCCTTGGTAGGAGCAATAGTAAAGATCATCCTATGATTTTTCGGTCTGGCACAAGGTCCTGTCTCCGACCATGCTATGCAACCACCGTTCTTACGGTTGACACCCGATTTGGTTCAGGTGACCTAATGAATTCCAGGTGAATTCCTAGGATTTTACGTTCAATGGTGATGAACGCATTGAAAATGGGTTTTCAGAAAACAAATCGGTTTGTATTTTTGATCAAAATATTTTCTCGTTCAAGCTCGAGTTTAGATATCATTGAATTCCATGAGTTTGAATTCTCAATCTTTAAGGTCAATCTCTAGGATTGAATAATATCAGTCTTAAAAGCTGATTTTTAATCTTTAAGGAGATTATCCTTTCTGGGGATCTGATTCATTAGTCTTATCAAGCTAATTTGCACGGTGCCTCCCCATTGTACGAGATAAATCCTTCTCATGGTTAGGATAAATCTGACCACATGGCGACCCTGTTTGATGCTGAGGTCCGTGGATTTCCTGCTGATTTTAGAGATGACTTTTCTAGATTTTTCGTCAACCTACAGCTGGTCTGGACGACAAATTCTTGACCTAAATCAAGAAGCGCGTGTCTTTTTCGGAAGACTTTACTTCCTTTTAATGATGGAATTGATTCATCGTGTAGATCCATCTTTCTTTAAAATATATTACAGTAAACCGGGTAAAACTGATTAGTATCGTCCAAAGCAAAAGTACCTGCAATAATTCTTATACAAAAATGTGATAGATAGTTTTTAATTGAATAACTTGGTACATTCTCCCCACACTTAGCTTTTATTTATTCTTTTCTTTGCTTTTTTATTCTCTTCTATCCCATTTTAAATGAATTCAAGCGTTTTGGGTTGTTTCTCAATTTATGTCCTTTTCGAGGTAACGATAATTTCGGTATTATCACCTAGTTTTCACCGTTCATAAATATGTATAAACATGATTTTAAATTCATTTAGTTGAAAATTTTTCAAATTTTCAGAAAATTTGGCAAATAAACTAAGTGCAAACCCGAGAGAATTTATAACCCTATATCCCCACACTTGAGATCATGCAATGCCCTCATTTGCATGAAATCAGACTATAATTATAAATTCATGAGGGTGATTAGCGTAGAAAAGTGATTAAAAATACCGAGTTTGCAAACATATTGTTATTTCACATTTGATTTTTTGCGTCTTGTCAAAATCAGTAGCTTTTGCTGAACTTCATGACAGTCTTTGAAAGTGCGCTGTTTTACCCTGTTGTGTACATAACATAAAATACAAACATATATATACATATTTTTGAAGTTTGGTATATAACCCCACGTTCAAAAATTTATAAAACATAGTATTTTTTGGCATACTTTAAATCAATAAAATTAAAAATAATGATAACAAAATTTTTCGTCCCGCCCTCGGGTAAAGCAATTTCGGCTCAACGACCTAGTCTTTAACTCACGACGAATTTTAGAAATCATTTTTTAAACTTAATGAATTAAAGTAAATTTTGTTTTTAAATATCACACAAAACTTAAAAGCATATTAATTTCATATAAGACCTACAAAACAAAAATTCAGAATGGAGGGAGAAAACTAGTTCTTTAGTGTCTGCTAGCGGAAAAGACCAATCGGGTTCCATTCTCGGAACTACACGAGAACAGAACAACTAACTCTAGATAGCATTTTCTTTTTAGAACATTTGAATCTCCCCACACTTAGGTAGCTGTGGTGTCGAAATTGTGATTAACTTTATCGTCAATTTCTCTTGGTCCATAATCAACTTGCCTATCTGTGACTTTTTCTTTAAGCCAGTGCCCGGCTTCTTCCGTAATATCCCATAATTCAACTAGCTTCGCCCTTTCTTTAGGCGACAGATTGGATACTAACCGGTTACATAACTTAAAGTTCCCCTTGGTTCTAGCTTCGCGAATCCGTTTAATAAGTTTCTTCATTGAACTATTAATAACGAGATCATTTAATTTCGTATCAACAACGGGGTTCTTTGTTATCATGTCATCATTAGGTGTTACTTCATTTTCCCCACACTTAGGCGTTTCATTATTATTAAGCACTACCGTTGGAGTTGGTAAAACAACATGGTTGTTACCAATCGTTTTTGCTGGTTCAATGGTTTTGGTTGGTGGAGATTTAGACTTTCGAATCATAAAGGTGATCGATTTGTTACCACTACTAAGTGTCATTCTTCCATTTCCTACATCAAATAACGCCCCGGTGGACGCAAAGAATGGTCGACCTAAAATTAGAGGAATGTTTAGGTCCTCTTCTATGTCAATGACAATGAATTCGACTAGAAAGGTTAAATTACCTACTTGAATGGGTAGGTTGTCAGCAATTCCAACTGGGTGCTTAATGGTTTGATCAAAGAGTCGAACACTCATATCCGTTGGACTTAACTTACCTACACCTAATCTCTTATATAAGGAAAGAGGCATAACACTTACACTTGCACCTAAATCTGCTAGTGCATCATACATGACACAATCACTAAGTAGACAAGGAACAATAAATTCACCCGGATCACCTACCCTAGGTGGAGGTTTTGGTGGAACTGTCTTCACCGGGTTTATATTTACGGCTTTTGTTTCTTGCACTTTCTTATTCTTTTTCTTCTTCTTCTTTCCAGAGGTATCACAATCTTTATTACCTATCACTTGCTCATACTCAACTCCTTTTCTTGGAAACGGGATGGGTGGTTTGTATGGTGCCACCATTGGCTTTACATACTCGGGTGGTGGTGGTGTAACTTCTTCATTGTTACTCTCATCTAAAACCTTCCCATCTTCTGGTGCTGGTTTTTCAGAATTCGTTGAAACCATATTAACATTCTCATTCCGAGGATTTATTTCAGTATTACTCGGTAGCTTTCCTTGTTCCCTCTCACTCATCATGCTAGCAAGAGTACCTACGTGTTTTTCTAGATTCAAAATGGAAGCTTGTTGAGTTCTTAATGACTGATCAAATCTCTCGTTCGTTTGGGTTTGAGATGTAATGAATTGTGTTTGAGATTCAATCAGCTTTGCCATCATTTCTTCTAGATTTGGCTTTTTCTCTTCGGGTTGTTGTGGTGGTTTATACAAGCTAGGTCTTTGTTGATTGAAAGTGTTGTTTTGAGTCGGTTGGTTATTCGGACCTTGTTGGTTATACCAGTTATTTTCGGGTCCTTTTGGATTGTAAAGAATGTTTTGATTTCGATTTAAGTTTAGCCTTGGCGGTTGATAATTATTTTGATAATTATTTCCCGGCCTTTGGTTCATATAGGAAACATTCTCTCGTTGTTCCATCGTTGGTTCAATGTGACAATCTTTCAATAAGTGTGGTCCACCGCATTGCTCACAACTGATTCGTATTGCGTGAATATCTTTATTCATCTTTTCCATTCGTCTTTCGAAAGCATCTATTTTTGCGGAAACGGAATCAAAGTCATGGCTAGAATCGGCTCTAGCCACTTTAGATGAACGAAAAATATCTTTTTCTTGGTGCCACTCATGCGAGTGGGAGGCTGTGTTATCAATAATTTTGTAAGCTTCAGTTGCGGTTTTCTTCATAATGGAACCACCAGCTGTTATGTCGATGTCTTTTCGTGTAGCAACGTTGACACCTTGGTAGAATATTTGTACTATTTGGTAAGTGTCTAAACCATGTTGAGGACATCCTCTCAACATCCTTCCGAATCTTGTCCACGCCTCATATAATGTTTCATTTGGCTTTTGCGCGAACGTAACAATTTCTCCTTGAAGTCTCACGGCTTTAGATGCCGGAAAGAATTGTTTAAGAAATTTTTCAACTAAAACATCCCATGTGTCAATCGCCCCTTCAGGTAACGATTCTAACCAATCTTTGGCTTCTCCCTTTAAAGTCCAGGGAAACAACATGAGATAGATCTGCTCATCCTCAACTTCTCGGATTTTGAATAGTGCACAAATTCTTTTAAACGTACGAAGGTGTTCGTTAGGATCTTCATTCGGTGCACCACTGATTTGGCATTGGTTAGTTACCATGTGTAGAATTTGTCCTTTGATTTCATAATCTGGCGCATTAACTTCTGGCTTAATAATGGCGTGACCTTGGCCCGTGCGTGTGGCTCTCATTCGATCTTCCATACTTAGAAGTTCCAGATTTTTCATAATTGAATTTGTTGAATACGAATCACTAGAAGATTCTGATTTAATGGTTTTTGGCTCAGGAGGAATAATTAGTGGTTCTGGATCTTGGAATTGTCCCTGAATATTCTCCGGATTCTCAATTGTGAGGTCGGGTTCAAAAGATGGATTATCGGAAATTTGAGTTGGAGTTCTTGTTCGACTAGATGACGATTCTAAAGAAAAATCAACGGTGACAATATTTGCTAGATGTCTTGATCGAGTTACAGGTGGTGAACGTATGACCGGCGGCGAACGTCTTGCTCGGTGCATTCACTGAATATCCTATTAGTTTTTAAAAAAGAAAGAAAAATTATATAAGTTATCCAATCAATAGACTTTTCTGATTTTGCCCACGTTTCGAATAGCCAAAAGATGCAGCAGAGGGGCAGGATTCGTTTGGTCTCAATATAATTGAGTACTGTTTGGCTCCAATAACCCGGTCCACGTACAAATCCAACTATTACTACGAACCAGAAAATTTTGATGTCTATCAATTTAACCACTTAAAATAAATTTTCGTAATTTTAAGAAATTTAGAGAAGAAGTAGAAAAAATTCTAAGTCCTAAAAACTAGAATGACGAGAAATAAGAGAGAAAAAGATTGCGCGTCGAAAAGTGTCGAAAAATGAAAAAGACGAAGAGTGGTTTGTAAACACGCGGTTAATCCAACCTTATAACGATCACTATCTTAAAATTAAAGCTACAAATGGAGATCACTAATTGGAATTGTAATTGATACATAGGTAAAAGGCGTCGAAAAATACGAAATAAGAAAATAGCACGAAAAATGGCGTCGCAAAATTTTAAGGCACCTAAATCTTAGTCTAAAGAAAAAGCACTTAAGGGATTTTACGGCAAAACTAAAAATTCTAGAAGTAAAAATAACTATGGCAAAACTAAACTTAATACTAAAAGTTGCGAATATAGTCTAAAAATCTAAAGGTAATAAAACTAAAAAAAATTTTTTTTTTTTATAGACAAAATCTTAAAAATATATTTTTTTTAATAATTTTTTTTTTTTTTACGTTTTTTTTTGTTTTTTTTTTTTTACGTTTTTTTTTTTTTTTTTTTTTACGTTTTTGTTTTTTTTTTTTTTTTTTTTTTTGCAAATATAAATTCAAAATATAGCGTTTTAGTGCTCCCCGGCAGCGGCGCCAAAAACTTGATGATGTAGCGTGAGGGTACGAAATAGTATTATTTTTAATACAAAATACTACAAAATATGACACAAGTTTTATTAATTTACGGATGGGATATACCTAAACCTTGCTACAACACTATAGGCAGTGTACCTAATCGTAGAGTAGTGTAGTTTTTAGTAAGTCCGGTTCGTTCCACAGGGAGCTGGTGATACTTACTATATTTTTAACAACTATATTTATACAAAATATATATAATTATATAAGTAGTAATATTATTATAAAAGGGGGGTTTTACCGTTTAATGACCGGTTTGTCGATTCTATATTTTAAGCGCAAAGATAAATGACGATAATTAAAGTGCGTAAAATAATGACAATAAATAAAATGACAGTAAATAAAATTGCGAGTAATAAAATGACAGTAAATAAAGATACGATGAGAAATACAATAAAAGAATTATACTTATTTAAACTTCCGTAATCATGATGTTTGACGTGTTGATTTTAATTTATTACCATGGGTTAATTGTCCTTTGTCCTGGTTTATTTGATACGTCTATCTGGTTTTTGTCCATAATAGTCCATCGGTCATAAATATAAAGTGCGAGTGTCCTCGTCAAATTACCCTTATACCCGAAGTCAAATATTCCAACTAATTAAGGATTTAAACTGTGACGCAGTTATCACTTCTGTCAACAATTACACCAGTTATCACTGTATGTAATCTACCCCTGTTTTGATTAGATATGAATATTAATTTACCCACTTGATCAGTTTGAATAATCAATTACCCAACCCGAATAATTAATTAAATGATTATAATAGATTCCATATGAACGTCACTAAATAGGACAACCATAATCATTATTAATTATTAGGATAATTAATTTGAAGATAGGTTCGACAGACTCCAATGAGTTGTCACTCAATTAGACAATACCCCCCATCTATTAATAGTCAATAGTCCAATTTCCACAAGTGTCGGTCTTTTTCCCAAACCTTAATTATGGTACAAAGCCCAATTACCCAATTTTAGTAATTAGCCCAACATCATGATTACTTCGTTTTAAATAAGCATAATAATAACTTAGCTACGAGACATTAAATTAAAAAGGAAAGACATAACTTACAGTGGGTATTAATATCGTAGTATTACACGGGCAGAGTCTTGACTTAAAACCCGTAAATCATTTGTTACAATACTAAACTAAATCATAATTATTAAAATTATAATTAAAATTATAATTATTTATTTATGTTATATGTTTACAGAGAAGGAAAAGAAAAAGATGTGTTTGAGTTCGTGCATAAACTGCCTTTTTATAGGCATTTGGCCAGATTTTTACTGCCATGCGACTCGCATGGGTTTATGCCTATTTGCCATGCGACTCGCATGGCCACGCTGGACAGCTCACATATCTTTTGTCTTCTTGTTCGTCGACATATTTATTAAATATATATAAAATATAAATAATTTTAATAATTATTTATATATTATATTATATTTATGTGCATAGTAGACTAGATATTTTTGGTCCATTGCGTCGGGCGTTTCTTCTTGGCTCGGGTCCCTGTTCCGGATTTTCGGACGTCCTTTCGTACTATTTTATATCGTGTACTTTGCGTTCCGCAACTTGTACTCTTGTCATTTTTAGACGTTCTTCATCAATAATTTGAACCTTTTTAATTGTATCTTGTACTTTTGAGCTTTTTGGACCTTTTTGTCTTCAATTTGTCGAATCTGCCTTTTGTCTTCGCACTTATTTAATATAAACGAATATCACTTGAAAATGGAACAATTGCAACTAAAATCTTGTCTTTCTTGGGGGATAATGCTATGAAATATATGTTCCTTTTTAGCCTTATCACGGGGGGAAGCAAAAAATTTTTTTTTTTCGTTTTTTTGAAATTTTTTTTTTCCGGCATCAAGATCACACAAAAATATGAACATTTAGAAGAGACACTTCGTGATGAATATTATTATTTAGGCAGGAAAACGATCGACAAAAATAACATTCAAGATAATATTGTTCGTGAAGAATATGAACGTTTTTTTTTTTTTTTTTTCATGTTTTGTGAAGTAAAAATTTAGCCCGATTTAGAGTTTAGGGTTTAGGGTTTGGTGTTTTGGGTTTATGGAATAAACCCAAAACACCAAACCCTAAACCCTAAACCCTAAACCGTTCGTGTTAAAAACTCAATCTAAATCCTAAATCTAAACCCTAAATCTAAACCCTAAATTTCTAAACCCTAATATCTAAACCCTATAAACTCTAATATCTAAACCCCAATAGCTAAAACCTCAAAATACGCTCGAAAAACACGATAATTGTTATATATTACTTCTTCGAGCATTTTCCCGTCAAAATGAAAACATTTATCACAAAGTATCTCTACTAAATGTTCATATTTTCAGCTCATATATAATGTTCGTGAACAATGTTTTTTCAAAAAATGAAAAAAAAAAATTTGCTTCCCCCCGATTGGTTACTTCCCTCTTGATCCTACCACTATATATATATATATATATATATATATATATATATATATATATATATATATATATATATATATATATATATATATATATATATATATATATGGTAGGATCAAGGGGGAAGTAACCAAGCCGGGGGAAGCAAAAAATTTTTTTTTTTTTCCGTTTTTTGAAAAAATTTTGTTCACGACATTATAGATTGGATGAAAATATAAACATTTAATAAAGACACTTTGTGATAAATGATTTTATTTTAGCGAAAAAATGCTCGAAGAATTAATATATAACAATTATGGTGTTTTTCAAGCGCATGTTGAGGTTTTAGATATTAGGGTTTAGATATTAAGGTTTAGAAATTTAGGGTTTAGAGGTTAGATTTAGGGTTTAGATTTAGGATTTAGATTGAGTTTTTAACACGAACGGTTTAGAGTTGGTTTAGAGTTTAGAGTTTAGGGTTTAGGGTTTGGGGTTTAGGGTTTTGGGTTTAGGGACTAAACCAAAACCCTAAACCCTAAACTCTAAATCGGGTTAAATTTTACTTCACAAAACATGAAAAAAAACGTTAACATTCTTCAAGAACAATATTATCTTGAATGTTATTTTTGTCGATCGTTTTCCCGCCTAAATAATAACATTCATCACGAAGTGTCTTTTTTAAATGTTCATATTTTCATCCAATCTATTAAGTTCGTGAACAAAGTTTTTTCAAAAAACGAAAAAAAAAAAATTGCTTCCCCCCACTTTTCCCCGATTGGTTACTTCCCCATTGATCCTGCCCCTATATATATATATATATATATATATATATATATATATATATATATATATATATATATATATATATATATATATATATATATATATATATATATATATATACACATATCCAAATGACATATAATCAGCAGAAATAAGTACCAAAGAGACCGGAAATTGGTACTAGAAAAGCTCAGCTTCTTAGATAAAACAACTACGGAATGAAGGAACATAGCATAACTTGATGCTTATCATTGGTTCTAATTATGTGTGAGAAAGAACCTCGCAATGCTTCATTGTTGTATCCAGAGACCTAAACTGGAAGGATTTAAACAACTCTAACACTTGATTTAAGGATTGAGAACCATTTGACAACAAGCAAACAAAGGCCAAACCTTCAACCTAAAGCAATAACGAATTTTTATTCGGTACAAGTAAAAATATAGAGATGTGATTCGTTTAAATATATACATTTATACGTAAAGCAATAAAAAATTACTGAGTTCTTTGTCAGACTTACCTATGATTGTTGCGGAAAAGTATAAGGTAAACAGGATGGTCAATAGAGATATTAAACAGCTGCTTCACTATGTATGCACACAAAGAAATCTTGAAAGAATGAACATCAGAAGATAGGTTATGTAATCATTCAGATAAAAGTAGTCCTTTAAGATGGATACCAAGTGGCCAATGGGTTATCAATCTAGTATAAACATTATATAACATCTCCACCAAGTTGCAACATATTTTATATATAGGAAAGCCTATATACAGCTATACACGTAAATAGTGCATCTTTGTATAAAATCATCTGTACATGTTTTATGTAGAATATAGAAAACCCCGTAGGTTGTATTGTATTATTCATCAACTATATATAGATTTTACAATGATACATTCTAACCCTAATGGACCGAGCCCATCTACACAATTGGGCTGGACCTATACTAATATCATCTACATATTCTAATACTCCCCCGCAGTTTGAGCGGGAGGAAATACATACGCTTAAACTGAAACGCAAATACATGGACTAACGACACAAACATTAATAAAATAAAATATAAACAATGTCTTCATGTGTCTTCATATTGGAGCTTGGATAATCTTGTATGTTGCAACTTCACATTTCTTCGCCTTAATTAAGTAAATTTGTACATAAGTGATTGAAGAAAATTTGTAAAGTAAATAAAGAAAACATAGAAGGTTGATTGGATTAGAAACAAATTAAAATCAGAATAAGGTAAGGAAAGAAAGAATATAGAAAAGGAAAGAAATCAACGAAAGAAAATGAAAGATGATAGGAAAAATTAAAAAGATACGTATTATTATTTTTATTTATTTTTTGACTAAAGAACCAATAAAGGGAGTTTATTTATGGAAAGAATTCAGAGAATTAAAAGTGAAATTAGAAAAGAAAAGATGATTTGATGAAGACAAGATTTAGAACTAAATTAGATTTTTAAGAAAGGAAAGATTGAAACGTAAATTTTAGAAATTGAAAGGAGATGGGAAATATATATATATTTTTTTCATTTGAATTACCAAATAACAAAAAAACGAAAAAAACAATCTATCCCTTCTATACATTAAAAGATTATTTTTAAAAAGAGCTGGTAGAGACACGAGAATGATAATTACCGGTAGTGAATAGGTTGATCCGTAAGCATAGGAGAAAATAAAGGAATATGGAGTATAATATTTACAATTGTTGCAATAGACCATAGGAATCTAATTGAAGTAAAGAAGGTGATCGAATAAAGCAGAAGTGGCAATAACAATGGGTCGAACCTATTATCTAACAAACTCATGTGGTTTGTAAGTATTGGTTTTTATGACAATGTAATGGTTTCAATGATCATGTAATGACAATGCTAATGTAATGGCAATCTTATTATGTTTAGTGATCTATTTTGACTTCATAGTTTGGGTTTTATTGTTGAACCATTTATCCAATATAGTGTGCAAAAGTAGATGTAAAACAAGCAAAACTCTATTTGCAGGTCCCAAATTCCAGCAACTTTTTCCATAACTTTTGCCTTTTGAATCTAAAACAAACAAATCAAAACATCATTCGGGTATAAATGTACTAGATAAAAAATGGTCAAAAAGTACCCAATATCAGGCATGCCAAAAGTTAAAGTATGCATAACAAATGGTCAAAAAGTAACTATATACATAACAAAAGTTAAAGTATGCAGGGTTCAAAACATACTTTAAATAGATTATATGCCATTCATTCAAAATATATAACTGAAATATTGTTTACAAAAGCCCACTTTGCCATTCTGCTATCATAACATTACATACAAAAGACAAGCTAATTAGTAATAAAAACAAAAGACTAGCTAACTAGATAGATCAACAGAAGGCAACATACAAAAGACTAGCTAAATAGTAGAGATACAAAAGACTAGCTACATACAAGTCATAACCACACCTACACATGAGATCCAGCAGCTGTATTAGATGCACCAACACCAGACTGAGCACCACTTGGCCTGCCATCTTTCCTTGGCCTTCCAACAGGTTTAGATACCTTAACAGGTTTGTCCTTTGGAACATTTTTGCAGCCTCTTTTGTTATGCCCTTCTTCATGACATAGTTGACATGTCATAACAACACCTGTTTTTGGTATTCTAACTCCACTACCACCTTCATGTGCAGCTCTTCTCCTCTTTCTTTTAGGCATTCCAGGCTTTTTTTTAGGTTGTGGTGGTAGGGGTTTGTTCAAGTTATTTGGAACCCAACATGATATTCCATCAACTGGTCTAAGATATGTACTGTATGTCCCAATATACATATCTTTTCTGAACCATGCTGGAATATAATCTTCTGGAGACTTACCCATAGCAAAAATAGCTGAACAAGCATGGGGACATGGTAAACCAGATAATTGCCACATCCTACAACTACAAGTTCTCATTTTTTCATCAACTTTAAAAGCTTCAGACTTTTGCCTCACTTCAAATTCATAACCACCTGAAAAATGTGTAGTCCAGAACCTACAAATAAGACAATATTAGTCAAAACTAGTCAAAATTAGTCAAAATTAGTAATCTTAATCAAAATAAATAAAATTATTTGTGTGTTTACCTGATGATCTTTATTAATTTCAAGTCTTCTCATAATATTTGGGGCTATATCACCAACCCATTCCTGACCAAGTCTTCTCATTACATTCATTCTTTCCATCACAATAACCCTAATTGATTCTAACATTGTTATTATGGGCTTATGTCTACATGTTAGGATCACCGAGTTAAAACATTCACTAAAACCATTTTCTACTGCTTCACACCCTCTGTTTGTTCAAAGAAAGCCCTTGACCAACTTTTTGGATTTCTCTCAATTAAGTAAGTAGCTGCATTTCACTGCTTCTATTAACCCTTTATGTTGATCAGACATAAGGGTTATTCCAACACCACCATTAATTTCCAAATCACCTGCTAGAAGCTCAAGGAACCATGTCCAGTTATCTTTGTTTTCCACACTCACAACAGCCCAAGCAATAGGGTAAATATGGTTATTTCCATCTCTTCCAATTGCAGTCAACAACTCTCCTTGATTAGGTTTTTTCAAAAAACAACCATCTAAAGCTATTATCCTCCTACAACCTCTCTTCCAACCTTTTTTCAGTCCATTTAAACACACATAAAACCTATCAAAATATACTTTTTCATCACGGTTTTGAGTTACTCCAATTTTAACTGTTGATCCTGGGTTGCTGGTTAACAATTCATCACCATAAGACCTTAACAGGGCATAATGTTGTTGTATGGACTTATCATACTCGGATAATGCCCATGTCTTTGCCTTACTACACTGATTGGGGGTAACTGTGCATTTATACTTTTTAAGAACCAAATCAGTAATGTCCACTAATCTAATATTTGGATTTGCCCTAATTTTGTCACCAAACTCTTTCCCTATCCACTTGTAATTTATTAAGCTTCCAAACCTAAAACTTCTAACACAAGTATGTTCATCAACTAAGGATACAATCTGGAATGAATCTTCAGTTTTTATCTTTCTACCAAAGCACCTCCAAGAACATTTTGGTTCATCACCCTTACCCACACTAGGATACCTGTTGTACTTCCTTTTTTACCTATTTATCAGTTATAATAAAAGACAATTAATATATATACACGTAAGATAATTACATTAATATAATACAGTAAAAACATAGAGTACCTGCATCTGGATTTTTCAATCTAGGTGGTCTTTGGCCACACTTTGCAATGACTTCCTTTTCACTACTCCTATGGTACCATAATGAGAAACCATTTGCTAGGGCATAATACGTTAAACAATCCTTAAACTGTTTTGCATTAACATACTTCTCACTCAATATTGGTTTCTTCATTCTCCAATTGGTTTTGTCATCGTGGATTGGAAAGTTTTCAACTGCTACAATAGCTTTAAAAGGATCACTAACTTGTTCATCACCATTTAACTTCCTCAAAAGTTCATCCATAAACTCCTCATGCTCATCCACTACATCTATCATACAGTTTTCATTTTTAACATTATTTGATCTTGCTTGGACACCTAACTTTGGCTTAGGTTGTGGTTTTGGCATTTTTTTGGCATTTGCCTTCAAAGTTCTAAGTTCCTTTAACTCTTCCTCACATTCTTGTAACATCCCGTTTCCCCGTACACGTCTAAAGGTACATACTTAATCATTGGTACGTTTGTAACTCGTTAGTTTTTGCGTAAATGTATAGATATATGTGTAGTTATATATAGATATATACTTGATAATGTGTGCTTATACAAGTTATACATGGGTTTTGTTAGCATTAAGTCTTGTGAGACTATTGTTGAAGGCTAGGTGAATATAGGAAGCGGGTTTGGAATGTACAAATTAAATAACATCGAAAATTGTTTAAGGTGAACGAGTTGTTCAGATGCAGCCTTAAGCCGCGCCGCGACAAAGGGGTCCGCGCCGCGGCATATAAAGCAATTCCAGATCAAAAAGTGGGTTAAAAGGGGGCTTTTTTCCTTCGATACGTCGCGCCGCGGCATCTCTGCTGTTCTGACTCCGATTTTTACTCAATTTAAAAGGGTTTTAGGGGTAATTTGGTCTTTTTGCGTGTTGATCAAATTGGAGCATTAAATCACAGCCACTTATTCATTTAATTCAATTTCTTTTCTCTTTTCTTTCCATTTTCTCTCCCAAAACTTAAAAGCCCATTTGTGTTCAAGTGAGATTTGAGAGTGGAGAATTGTGAATCAAACCTTGGAGCAAGAATTAAAGTTGTTGCTTGTGTCTCTAGCTACGCGTTGATAGTCTCGGTAAGTTCTAACTCTAATTTTTTTAGTTTTAATTGGTTAATGGTTAGGGTTTTGGTTACTAGAGATTTGGGTGACCCATTTGAGGGTAAAATGGGTGAATTTGGGTTATGTTGTTGTAATGAAACCCTAATAGCCACAAACTAGGGTTTTGGTCTTGTTATTTGAGGTTGTAAGTGTCAAATGGTATTGCTAGTCACTAATACACTTTTAGATTTATGAAAGAATTGTTAATGGGTGAGTTTGACTCGATTATGAGTCTAAGTATTCAAAATGGGTCAAATGGGTACTAGTTGACCTAATTGGGTGAAATGGGTATGAATTACCCTAAGTTATGTTAATTGATGTTAGTAGACTTTAAATCACTAGCCTTAGTGATTTAATATGAGTCTTGGCCATTTATGGGCGATTGTGGTGTAGTTGAGTCATTTAATGCAAATTGGGTCATTAAATGCTCAAGTGTAAGTATTGTGGTTAATTCCACTAGTTGTGTGATTGAATGTGTACTTAATGAATTAGGTACATTGCCTTGAAGTTCGAACGTGCATAATCATCATCCTTGTGTCAAGGTGAGTGGAATAAGTATACTTGTACGTATATGATGTGTTTATTTGTACGTAAGGATATGTGTTATCCTAGTTAGTGATATATGTGTTGTACACTAACGATTTATGAACGGATATGTGTTGTCCAAGTTGGTGATATATGCGTTGTACACTAACGATCTTATGAACGGATATGTGTTGTCCAATGGTTGGTGATATATGTGTTGTACACTAACGGTTGTTATGAACACCGATGGGAAATTCGAGTACCATTCCTTTTACTATTGGTTAACCATGGTTGTGTGAGTTTGGTATTAGCATAATTAATATTGAACTATATGCTATTGGTGTTGCTAGTTTCTTGTAAATTGTGGATGGTAGTTTATGCATGATGTTTGCATGGTCGTCGTATTGCTAGCTTGTATGCGGTGTTGCGTAAGTGGTTGCAAATAAGTAGGTTATATATGTACATGTATAATTATTGCATTCACTAAGCATTAGCTTACCCCTCTCGTTGTTTATTTTTTTAGATGCAGGTGTGGATAAGGGCAAAGGGGTTATCGGGCATTAGGTGTCCTTTGATGATGTTTTGTTGGATCTTTTGGAAGTTGGCCTAGCGTTTTGGGTAGTTTAGTCCCAAACCATGCTCGATGTGTTGTTTGGTTTAAAACTATCATTTTTGTATTGGTCAAACTTGTATCACATTCGTTAATGGCCTTTGTGCCTTTTGTAAACACTAAAACTTGTTGTATGTTCCAACGAACGTGTGGAATGGTTATATATTTAATTGGCGCGTAAATGTGTATTATATAAAAAAAAAATTATCGTATGGAATACGGGTTGGGTTGTTACAAGTGGTATCAGAGCATGGTCTAAGGGATTTAGGCGACTTGAGATAGGTGCCTAGACTTAGACTTTATTGTGTGTGCGCTTTATGCGGGACTTGTAGGACTTCGGGTCGGATCGGGAATTGTTAATGCTTAGATTTAAGTGATTTAACCTTGCACTAATTTTTGTGTGTTGTAGTTGTAATCATCGAGCGAGATAGACGTTGTACTAGCGAGTTAATGCGACATGCTCGCATAGCAATGACTAGCTACCATTGTTACGGGCGCAAATCATGTCAAACGAGCGATGTACGACGATTGTTGAGCAAGATGGGGCGTTAAGGTGTATATGTGTATATATGCGTGTCATGTCTTTTCATTCGTTGTTTAACCTCTTTCGTTTTATAGAATGAAGATGATAAATGGACACGACACCGATAATGGGGGTACGAGTGAGGACGTTGAGTTCACGGCCAAAGTTGAGGCCATCTTTAAACGTCAAAAAGCGGAATTCCTCGAAGACGTTAAGAAAATGTTTCTTGATACGATCGACGAGCAACTAGTCAATGTATTAAAGGATCAAGTTAAGGCCGTTCTTTATGAAGATAATGTGGGAAGACGGGACTTTTTCTATAAGAACTTCAAGGATTCTCAACCTCCCACCTTTGAAGGTGAAAGGGACCCCCTTAAGAGTGCCCAATGGATCTCTGATATGGAGGGGGCTTTCCGTACTTGTGAATGTACTCTCGATAAGAAGACAAGGTACGGGTGTAGTATGTTGAGGGGCGATGCTAAATTGTGGTGGGACGCGAAGATCCAACTTTATGGCGAAGAACAATGCATGTAATTCACTTGGGATGAATTCAAGAAAGAGTTTTTCGATGAATACCGAACTCCGGCCGATCTTACTAGGCTTAAGGACGAGTTACGTTCCTTGAGGCAAGGGTCGATGGATTTGAACACTCTCAAATCCGTGTTTTTGTCCAAGACCCAATTTTGCCCGGAGTATGTCGGGAATGATAAGATGTTGAAGGAAGATTTCTATCGAATCTTGAATGATAATTATCAAGAGAAAATTAGCGTGAATGTGGTGAAGAGCTTTGACGAGTTGTTCAATATGGCCAAAGGTTTTGAGGCGCTCGTGTTAAGAACGGGTGGCTTTACTTTTGGTAAGAGGAAGTTTGAGAATTCGAGTCAATCGAATTTTTCCAACAAAAAGAACAAGAAGGGCTCTGAAAGTGTTAATAGCATAAAGAAGGGTGGTTCCGGTGGTCATGTGGTCACTTGTTATACTTGTGGGCAAAAAGGACACATGGCTCGTGATTGTCCAAATGCGCCAAACAAGGTTACATGTTACAATTGTGGTAAAGAAGGGCACAAGAGGCCCGAGTGTCCCGAGTTGCGCAATGATAATGTTAAGCGGCTAGAGAAGGTGGCAGGTACGGCTAGGGGTCGAAATTATTTGATGACCAATGACGAAGCCAAGCTGTCGAACGAAGTTGTCTCAGGTACCTTCACGGTTAACTCTAATCCGGCAAAGATATTACTTGATAGCGGTGCTAACTTGTCGTTTGTGTCTCCAAGATTTGTGCCTAAGTTGAATAAACTGCTAGCTAAGTTAAGTCATCCGGTAGAAGTCGAAATAGCGGATGGTAAAACGGTGCTAGGAGTTGATGTTTGTAAAAATTGTAATGTTGTGTTTGGTACCGAAAACTTTAAAATTGATCTCATCCCTATAACTTTGGGCAATTTTGATATCATTGTTGGTATGGATTGGCTTGATCGAAATAGAGCCGATATCGCATGCCATGAAAAATCTATTCGAGTGAAGACCCCGAGTGGGGGAGAGTTAATTATTCACGGTGATAAGTGTAGGAGACTTGTGCCGATATGCACTTTTGCACGGGCACGTCGTTCTCTTGTTAGTGGTGGCATGGCTTTTCTTGCCCATGTTGTTGATACTCGTGATGAGCCACCACCCATTCGTGAAATTCCGGTGGTTAGTGAATTCGAAGACGTTTTTTCGGACGAGTTACCGGGTGTTCCGGCAGAAAGACAAGTAGAATTTCGCATTGAGTTGGTTTCGGGAGCTACTCCCATTGCTAAAACCCCTTATCGTTTAGCAACGACGGAAATTCAAGAGTTGTTAAACCAAACCCAAGAGTTACTTGAAAAGGGTTTTATTCGACCGAGTGCTTCGCCATGGAGCGCTCCGGTTTTATACGTGAAAAAGAAGGATGGTAGTATGCGGATGTGCATCGACTATAGGGAGTTGAATAAAGTGACGATCAAAAATCGTTATCCATTACCTAGGATTGATGATTTGTTTGACCAACTCCAAGGTGCGACGTATTTCTCAAAGATTGACCTACGGTCCGGCTATCACCAAATGCGGGTCCGTGAGGAAGATATTGAGAAAACGGCTTTTCGAACGCGTTATGGGCATTTTGAGTTTGTAGTTATGCCTTTTGGTCTTACGAATGCACCGGCGGCATTCATGTATCTTATGAACCGAGTGTGCCAACCTATGTTGGACAAGTCGGTAATTGTGTTCATTGACGATATACTTGTCTACTCGAAAAGTATGAAGGAACATGAGCACCATTTGCGTGAAGTGTTGAAGACATTGCGGAAGGAGAAGTTGTATGCAAAATTCTCCAAATGTGAATTTTGGCTAAGGGAAGTTCAATTCCTTGGCCATATTGTGAACCAAGAAGGTATTCAAGTAGATCCGGGGAAGATAGAAACGGTGAAGAGTTGAAGACAACCGACTACGCCTACGGAAATCCGAAGTTTTCTTGGGTTGGCCGGTTATCATCGTCGGTTTATCCAAGACTTTTCTAAGATTGCTTCTCCTTTGACGAAGTTGACAAGGAAGAACGTAAGGTTCAATTGGGAAAACGAGCAAGAAATTGCTTTTCAATTGTTAAAAGAGAAGTTGTGTCAAGCTCCGGTGTTAGTGTTTCCGGAAGGGGTAGAATACATGAAGGTTTATTGTGATGCTTCTTTAAATGGGCTCGGGTGTGTTTTGATGCAAAGAGGTAAAGTCATCGCTTACGCCTCTCGACAATTAAAGGAACACGAAAAGAGATACCCGACTCATGATCTTGAATTGGCTGCGGTGGTACATGCGTTGAAAATTTGGCACCACTACTTGTATGGTGTCAAGTGTACGATTTATTCGGATCATAAGAGTTTGAAACACCTCTTTACTCAACGAGATTTGAATTATCGTCAACGTAGGTGGATGGATGTGGTAAAGGACTATGATTGTGAAATACTTTATCATCCGGGCAAGGTGAATGTGGTCGCGGATGCGTTAAGTCGAAAGAGTCATCACCCGGCATTACGATTGGGATTGTTACGTATGATTATTACTAACGATTTTCTTGAAAAACTTGGTGTGATTCAAATAGAGGCTTATGTTCACAACAAGCATGCGGAACGAATTGTGGGACAATCGGAATTCATTACTATGGGTTCGCGTGGGTTGTTATCTTTTCAAGGAAGAGTGTGAGTGCCTAAGATGGGTGATTATCAACAAGTGCTACTTGATGAAGTACATAAGTCAAAGTATTCCATTCATCCGGGCGCGACGAAAATGTATCTTGAATTGAGGAAGGATTATTGGTGGCTGGGCATGAAACGCGATGTCGTAAAATATGTTGAACAATGTGTTACATGTTTGCAAGTCAAAGCCGAACACCAAAAGCCGTATGGTAAGTTGCAACCGTTAGAAATCCCGAAATGGAAATGGGAGCACATTACCATGGATTTCATCACAAAGTTACCTAAAACGGCGAGAATCCAATTTGATTCGATTTGGGTTATAGTTGATCGATTGACGAAAAGTGCTTTGTTTCTTCCCATTAAGGAAGCGATATCGTCGGAGACGTTGGCTAAGTTGTTTATCAAGGAAGTTATCTCTCGACACGGAGTTCCTATATCTATTATTTCGGATCGAGATACCCGTTTTACATCTCGGTTTTGGGAGAAATTTCATGAAGATATGGGTACGCAATTAAAATTAAGCACGGCGTATCATCCTCAAACGGACGGTCAAACCAAATGTACGAATCAAACTTTGGAAGATATGTTACGTGCGTGCATTATTGATTTCGGTGGTAGTTGGGATGAGCATCTGCCTTTGGTGGAATTCTCGTACAATAATAGTTATCATACTAGTATCGGGATGCCGCCATATGAGATGCTTTATGGGCGTAGATGTCGAACCCCGGTTTGTTGGGGTGAAGTCGGACAAAATGAAATCGGGAGTACCGATTTGGTTTTAGAGACGAATAGCAAGATTGATATGATTCGAGAGCATTTGAAAAAGGCTCATGATAGGCAAAAGTCGTATGTCGATAAACGTAGACGAACGATCGTATTATTCGATTTCGAAAACGGAGAAAGTTAGCTCCTCGGTTTATTGGGCCGTTTAAGGTTTTAGCTCGTGTTGGTGAAGTCGCGTATCGTTTGGAATTACCCGAAGAGCTTGCGGGGATCCATAATACATTTCATGTCTCCCATCTCCGTAAGTGTCTTGCGGATGATTCATCTTGGGTCCCATTAGAAGAGATTGAGCTAAATAATAAGTTAGAATATATCGAGGAACCGATAGCCATACTTGATGAGAAGGTCAAAAGGTTGAGGCATAAAGAGGTTAGGACTTTTAAAGTTCAATGGCGTCGTAGTAAGGGTTCCGAGTTTACTTGGGAGCCCGAAGAGTTTGTGTTGGTTTATCTTCCTTCTTGTCATGCGGCTTGGATCGCGAGGACGCGCTCCGATTCAAGTGGGGGAGAGTTGTAACATCCCGTTTTCCCGTACGTATCGAAAGGTACTTACTTAATCATTTGTACGTTTATAACTCGTTAGCTTATGCGTAAATGTATGAATATATGTGTGTGTGTATATATATATATATATATATATATATATATATATATATATATATACATATATGTATACTTGATAATGTGTGTATGTATAAGTTTAAACATGGGTTTGTTAGCGTTAAGTCTTGAGAGACTATTGTTGAAGGCTAGGTGAATATAGGAAGCGGGTTTGGAATGTACAAATTAAATAAAATCAAAAATTGTTTAAGTTGGTCGAGCTGTTCAGATACAGCCTTAGGCCGCGCCGCGACAATTGGGTCCGCGCCGCGGCATATCAAGCAAATCTGGATCAGAAGTTGGGTTAAAAGGGGTTGTTTTTCCTTCGATAAGTCGTGCCGCGACAAATTGACCGCGCCGCGGCATCTCTGTTGTTCTGACTCCGATTTCTACTCAATTTAAAAGGGTTTTAGGGGTAATTTGGTCTTTTTGCTTGTAAATCAGATTGGAGCATTAAATCACCGCCACTTGTTCATTTAATTCATTTCCTTTTCTATTTTCTTTCATTTTCTCTCCCAAAACTTAAAACCCATTTGAATTAAAAGTGAGATTTGAGAGTGAAGGATTGAGGGTTGATCTTTGGAGCAAGAATTAAAATTGTTCCTTGTGTCTCTAGCTACATGTTGATAGTCTCGGTAAGTTCTAACTTTATGTTTTAAGTTTTAATTGGTTAATGGCTAGGGTTTTGGTTACTAGAGACTTGTATGACCCATTTGAGGGTGAATTTGGGTTATGTTGTTGTAATGAAACCCTAATGGCCACAAACTAGGGTTTTGGTCTTGTGATTTGAGGTTGTAAGTGTCAAATGGTATTGCTAGTCACTAATACACTTTTGGATTTATGAAAGAAGTGTTATTGGGTAAGTTTGACTTGATTGTGAGGCTAAGTAATTAAAATGGGTCAAAATGTACTAGTTGACCTAGTTTAGGTGAAATGGGTATGAATTACCCTAAGTTTGTGTTAGTTGAGGTTAGAAGACTTTAATTCACTAGCTTTAGTGGTTAAAGTCGGGTCTTGGCCATTTAAGGGCGGTTTTGGTGTGGTTGAGTCATTTAATGCGAATTGAGTCATTAAATGCTCAAGTATTGTGTAATGTGGTTAATTCCACTAGTGTGTAATTGAATGTGTACTTATGTAAATAGGTACTTTGCTTTGAAGTCTTCGAAAGCATTAAATCACCACCGAGGTGTTAAGGTGAGTGGAATAAGTATACTTGTACGTATATGATGTGCTTATTTGTACGTAAGGATATGCATTGTCCTAGTTAGTGCTATATGTGTTGTATACTAACGATTTACGAACGGATATGTGTTGTCTAATTTAGCAATATATGTGTTGTACGCTAATGGTTTATTAAATGGATATGTGTTGTCCAAGTTGGTGATATATGTGTTGTACACTAATGATCTTATGAGCGGATATGTGTTGTCCAAGGGTTGGTGATATATGTGTTGTGCACTAACGGTTGTTATGAACACCGACGGGAAGTTTGAGTACCATTCATTTTGCTATTGGTTAACCATGGTTGTGTGAATTTGGTGTTAGCATATTTAATATTGAACTCTATGCTATTGGTGTTGCTAGCTTCTTATAAATTGTGGATAGTAGTTTATGCATGAGGTTTGCATGGTTGTCGTATTGCTAGCTTGTATGCGGTGTTGTGTAAGTGTTTGCAAATGAGTAGGTTATATATGAACATGTATAATTATTACACTCACTAAGCATTAGCTTACCCCTCTCCTTGTTTATCTTTTTAGTCGCAGGTGCGGATAAGGGCAAAGGGGTTATCGGGTATTAGGTGGCCCTTGATGATGTTTTGTTGAAGCTTGGAAGTTGGCCTAACGTTTTGGGTAGTTTAGTTCTAAACCATGCTCGAGTGTCGTTTGGATTATAAACTATCATTGTAGTGGGTCAAACTTGTATTAAACATTAATTAATGGACTTCGTGCCTTCTGTAAACATTTAAATTGTTGTATGTTTAAATGAAACTTGTGGAATAGTTTACATATTTAATTGGCACGTGAATGTGTATTATTTAAAAAAAAAATTATCGTATGGAATACGGGTTGGTTTGTTTCATTGTTACCGGGGAACCTTTTATATTCCACTAAATTATCAGCAGATGTACCAGCAACTTCGTTACTCTTTGGCGAAAAGCCTCTCCGAAAAATCATTATATGTACTCATTGAAACCCCATCATCTACTCATCTGCATCTTGTAATGATAATTGCCATACCAATTACCATGAATCAGCAATCAGTATTTCGAATCTCGCAGCGTTTCTACATCAACAGTTATATGTATACATATAACATTTATCTCTTAGAATTATGATCTTCCATTTGGAAATTCTGAAAAGCACCCCAAACTACGAATTAGTTCTCCGAATTTTTGAAAAATTGCTGATGAAGCAGCAAAAAATGTAAACGACCTTAACAGTCAAAAGTTTGATGATAAAGAATAATGTGTTGGCAAAGCTCAGAAAAAGAGAAGGTTCGGAACTGGAAAACGGATTGAGCAAACTATGAAGAAGGCTGTGAACAAATCATAAAGACTAAACCTGTCTTCAAAGAATCCAAATGATTCAGTATCTGCTGAAGTCATTAACGAATACCTTGCTCTTGACTCTAAACGTTTACGGACAAATCTTCTTCATCATCCTTCGATATTAGAAATTCTAAGATATCATCGTATCTTTCATTATAAATATCCTCGATATTTCTGAAGATATTTTCATAACTATTCTTATCTGAAATCATTTATCTCCTCGCGTTATGTGTATTACATCATAAAGGAAATTGTTTAGTTTCTATATTCTGTAAACCTTCGAGTTTAAATTCGAATGTTTTTGAAGTAGTGTTGAGAATTGAAGCATGAGTTAGTATAATATAATGACACTTGATCAACGTGATTATATTACAGTAAGTCATGCTGAGTTTCTAATGGAACATGATAATTCACAGATCACACCGTCATCATGTGCTATGTTACACGACTCTTACATTCTACCTAATCGCTAAACATATCAAGAACATATTTTCTTGATAGTTCTATATTTTACTTTGACTTCTGGTAATTTAACAAATCAAGATTGTCCTATTACAATTTCTTTCTAAGAACATTAGCTATGTTCATTCGAAATTCATACCTACGAATTCTGGACCATTACTTGTTGTACTGAAAGTCGAGAAGTAAAAACAAAAGCATGAAGCTTCGAAATAAAAATAGGAGTATAAATCACAGCAAATGGGAGAGAGCATTAACCGTGAATAACGATACGGAAGCATGGAGCTCCAAAATATAAGGGAAAATATAAAACCCGATAATAACACATAAATTACAAACCGTGTATATCAATACATATAGCAACATAAAGACACGGGAGAATTAAAAACACTATAACCCCAAGGTAATTGTAGAAGTAAACAGATTCCTCTGGGGGTAAATGAAATAGAAGAATGACAGAAATGATAGTCAGAAAAATATCCAGGATAAGAACTGGATGGAGCATTTTCACAATCTTTGGAAGTATGAATCGCGAAAGAGAGTACAAAAATGGTGAAGATAATGAAACAAAAGAAGCTAATTTATAGCAAAATTCCAGACACAGCAATCAAGGCAATTTTAATTTCCTTAATTATCGGAGAATCAAATCTTATACAGATTATAAAGATTTTCTTTAAATCCCTTGAATTCCGGAAATCAACTTTAATTACGTCAAGAGTTAAAACAAATCTTTATTTTCCTCATTTCATTTTTTTACGATAGCTTCAGTCATACTCTTCACGTAATCGAATTGTTTTATTACTCAGTAGTGAAAAAAATCTATTTTCCAACTTATATCCGTCATGAAAACATACTTATTATCAACCATGATGATCTCTGTCAAATTTCGGGACGAAATTTCTTTAACGGGTAGGTACTATAACAACCCTCATATTTCCATACTTGAATTTACTAATTTGCCCCTAGGGTTGTTATCCATGCTTAATATATGATTAAATTCGACGTTGATTAAATATATTTTTTTTTTGTCGACATGTTTTTGTTAACTAAAGTTTATACTAATTATATAAAAAAAACTTTAGTTAATATTAATATTAATGTGTATTATATATAAAACTATATGTAACATAATTATTAATTAAATGATAAGTTATTTTAATCAATATTTATATTTTTAGCTTATAAAAAAAATAAGATTTTTTTATAAATTAAATAATGAGCCCATGAATTTTGACTAAATATTTTCAAAAACAAAAACTTATTAAAAACATTTTTAACATGTTTTTATTATTTTGTCAAAATTGGCACCTTTATTTTATTAATTTTTTTTCTTTTCACCAACCATTTTTACCTATAAATACATGGCTCCTCATTCATATTTTCTTGCTAAAAACAAAAACTTAAGATGTTTTCTCAAAACATTGAAGAAAATTTGAGGTACTTTCTATTTTTTTTTATATTGTCAATTATATTTATATTTATTATATATTCTTTGTAAAATTTGAAATTAATTATGTTTATATGTTATAATTAGTATTATAAGTATTATGATGTATTAAAATAATTTTGATAATTTATGAAATATTATTTATAATTAAATACGAATTATGTAGTGTTTAAACGTAAAAATAATGTAAAATTCGTAATAAATACTTTTAACCAAAAATAAAATATATATAATTTTTTTATGAGTTTATAAAACTTATATAGACCTGCAAAAATTATAAAAATAATTACTTGGGTCAAATTGGTAATTATTATATAAATAAACTCTATTATTATGTAATTCGAAGGTAAATTAAGAATAAATATAAAATAATAAAAAATATTTTTTAAATATTTTTCTACAGGTTATTAGACTGATAGAAACTTATAAAAATTATAAAAAAAAATTGATTGGGTTTATTTAGTAATTATGTAGAATTAAACTTGTTTTGTAAATAAATTAAGGGTAAAAACAAAAATAAATACAAAAATATAATAAAAATGTTTTCTTAAATTTTTCTACTAATCTATATGATTAACTAAGACTATAAAAATTATGTATATAATTTTTACATATTCAATTAGTTATTTAGACATTTTTGGATAATGTTCGATTAATAAAATACTATTATTTTTGAAGTAATTTAGGTATTTATTTAAAGGTAATTATATTTAATATATATAAGACATACTAAGGTATAATAACTAAATATTAAATAATACTTAGGTTATATTATCACATATATAATTATTAAGTACATTAATAATTTGTTGTGTGTATACACCTAAAGTGAAGGTTAATCAAAGATAATGTATCATTCATGTGAACTCACCGCTATTTACGGTAAAGTGGATGATGTCTAGGTTGCCATAATGGGAATAAGGTTCTGGATTAAACGAAAGGTTGTAAACTTATAGTCCAACTGAAAGTTCCTGACCCCCGGTTACATCTGGTCATCCTGACTTACTTAATAGCAACGAAGTTTGGACAAAGTTGTACAACGTTTTAATGTGGAGGATTATAACCCAAACTTTCTAAAACTATAAACCTGCTTTAAATGGAAACTTTTCAAAAGTAGAAACTCTTACTATAAATTGTCACTATTAATATAATCCTTATATTAATAAACATACTTTTTGTCTGTTAGAACATAACTGACTAAACGTTATATCTCTAGGTTGAGATCTCCGTTACTTACTTCCGTCATTTCTTTTCTTTGTGGATTATCTTCAACTACTATTTAAGGTGAACTTCATAGCCCCACTTTTTACTGTTTCATAACCGTTTTATAACTTTTGGGGTGAGACACATACTTTCTTTATAACTGTTTTACGCTTAGACACAAGTACTAAATTGTTAACTATGTTGTCATGCTTTGATTCATGCTAAATCCCTACCGTAATATCGTTAATTGCTACGTTTAAATGCAAACTTAATTATTGTGAGTAGGCCTATTGAGAGTAACGTCTCTAACCATTTGACCGCTGGTCTTTGGTTACATAATAATGATTCCACGACACTGACAGTACAAGGTGTCACAGGGTAAACTTATTTAGTAGCGATATTACAAACTGCAGCAACACTTTTAGATTGATATTTCTATATCAATCAACTTTAAACTAAATCTTGTGATCTATCATTATTATCAAAATCATTGTTTATGATAAACCTATGAACTCACCAACCTTTTGATTGACACTTTTAAGCATGTTTTGTCTCAGGTACTTATATATTATGCTTCCGCTGTAGAACTTTGATGTACTTAGAAGTCAAGCCATTCACTGGGACTAGAGTTAACATCTGAGTCAATGTCGATTTTGACAGGGTGTTACAAAATTTGTTATCACCATTTTTTCAAAATATTACCTTTAGCTATGAAATATTCATCAGCATCAGCATGAATTTGCTTTATGAGATGTTCGAAAAATATTATAAGCTAAAATGAATTCGGTTGATGACTTCAATTATAAATAGAAAATGAATAACATACTAATTTATGTGTCGAGTGGCTATAGCTTACATCATCATCGCACTTCGACGACCTCGATCTTCCGCACACCTTCAGAATTTAATCTTCTCAACGATTTATTAAAGTAAATCTCAATTGTTTACGAAACCCTCCTATATAGATATTTTCACATCATACTTATCAGAAAACATATATACATCATCCAAATAAATCATATTCAATTTGTTATATTGCTACAACTTAGAATCTGATGGCTTCTAATCAAGATATTAAGAAGAAAGAGATTGCACGGATGAACTTAACAACATTATAATTAATAATACAAAAAAGTTATTTTTAATTTAGTTTTCAATTTTGAAATTACTTTTGCACCAAATATGCAATATATACTGATGATAATTCAATATTTAATATATTGTTAGTTTAAAAATAATAATAATGTTTTTGAAATGATGAATGAAATTGCGAAATTATCTTTTACTTTCATATGATTTGCCAAAAAGTAAGATTAAACAGGGTTTAACATAAATTAAAAGTGGGGATTATTTACGTGCACTTTTAAGTATATCAGGGATGATCATTAAAATTTTATTAACGTTAGGACTAATTGTATAATTGTGTGTAAAGTACAGGGATCATTAATATAATTTATCCTTTAGTTAATTACTTTTGTCTTGTATTAGTCATGTCACTATATATCGTTTCACGTAATTATTAAAAAACTATAATTTATATCTGCGATTAATAATGGATGATGATATGTACACAACCACTTTTTACACATACACAACCAAATATGCTTTATAGTGTTGTACAGTATAACAACCCTCATATTTCTATACTTGAATTTACTAATTTGCCCCTAGGGTTGTTATCCATGCTTAATATATGATTAAATTCGACGTTGATTAAATATATTTTTTTTTGTCGACACGTTTTTGTTAACTAAAGTTTATACTAATTATATAAAAAAAACTTTAGTTAATATTAATATTAATGTGTATTATATATAAAACTATATGTAACATAATTATTAATTAAATGATAAGTTATTTTAATCAATATTTATATTTTTAGCTTATAAAAAAAGAAATAAGATTTTTTTATAAATTAAATAATGAGACCATGAGTTTTGACTAAATATTTTCAAAAACAAAAACTTATTAAAAACATTTTTAACATGTTTTTATTATTTTGCCAAAATTGGCACCTTTATTTCATTTTATTTTTTTCTTTTCACCAACCATTTTTACCTATAAATACATGGCTCTTCATTCATATTTTCTTTCCAAAAACAAAAACTTAAGATGTTCTCTCAAAACATTGAAGAAAATTCGAGGCACTTTCTATTTTTATTATTATTTTTTAATATTGTCGATTATATTTATATTTATTGTATATTCTTTGTAAAATTGGAAATTAATTATGTTTATATATTATAATTAGTATTATAAGTATTAAGATGTATAAAAATAATTTTGATAATTTATGAAATATTATTTATAATTAAATACAAATTATGTAGTGTTTAAACGTAAAAACAATGTAAAATTCGTAATAAATACTTTTAACCAAAAATAAAAAATATATAATTTTTTATGAGTTTATAAACCTTATATAGACCTGCAAAAATTATAAAAATAATTACTTGGGTTGAATTGGTAATTATTATATAATTAAACTCTATTATTATGTAATTCGAAGGTAAATTAAGAATAAATATAAAATAATATAAAATATTTTTTAAATATTTTTTCTACAGGTTATTAGACTGATAGAAACTTATAAAAATTATAAAAATAATTGTTTGGGTTTATTTAGTAATTATGTAGAATTAAACTTTTTTTGTAAATAAATTAAGGGTAAAAACAAAAATAAATACAAAAATATAATAAAAATGTTTTCTTAAATTTTTCTACTAATCTATATGATTAACTAAAACTATAAAAATTATGTATATAATTTTTACATATTTAATTAATTATTTAGACATTTTTGGATAATGTTCGATTAATAAAACACTATTATTTTTGAAGTAATTTAGGTATTTATTTAAAGGTAATTATATTTAATATATATAAGACATACTAAGGTATAATAACTAAATATTAAATAATACTTAGATTATATTATCACATATATAATTATTAAGTACATTAATAATTCGTTGTGTGTATACACCTAAAGTGAAGGTTAATCAAAGATAACGTACAATTCATGTGAACTCACCGCTATTTACGGTAAAGTGGATGATGTCTAGGTTGCCATAATGGGAATAAGGTTTTGGATTAAACGAAAGGTTGTAGACTTATAGTCCAACTGAAAGTTCCTGACCCTCTGTTACATCTGGTCATCCTGACTTACTTAATAGCAACGAAGTTTGGACAAAGTTGTACAACGTCTTAATGTGGAGGATTATAACCCAAACTTTCTAAAACTATAAACCTGCTTTAAATGGAAACTTTTCAAAAGTAGAAACTCTTACTATAAATTGTCACTATTAATATAATCCTTATATTAATAAACATACTTTTTGTCTGTTAGAACATAACTGACTAAACGTTATATCTCTAGGTTGAGATCTCCGTTACTTACTTTTGTCATTTATTTTCTTTGTGGATTATCTTCAACTTCTATTTAAGGTGAACTTCATAGCCCCACTTTTTACTGTTTCATAATTGTTTTATAACTTTTGAGGTGAGACACATGCTTGCTTTATAACTGTTTTACGCTTAGACACAAGTACTAAATTGTTAACTATGCTGTCATGCTTTGATTCATGCTAAATCCCTATCGTAATATCGTTAATTGCTACGTTTAAATGCAAACTTAATTATTGTGAGTAGGCCTATTGAGAGTAACGTCTCTAACCATTTGACCGCTGGTCTTTGGTTACATAATAATGATTCCACGACACTGACAGTACAAGGTGTCATAGGGTAAACTTGTTTAGTAGCGATATTGCAAACTGCAGCAACACTATTAAATTGATATTTCTATATCAATCAACTTTAAACTAAATATTGTGATATATCATTATTATCAAAATCATTGTTTATGATAAACATATGAACTCACCAACCTTTTGGTTGACACTTTTAAGCATGTTTTGTCTCAAGTACTTATATATTATGCTTCCGCTGTAGAACTTTGATGTACTTAGAAGTCAAGCCATGCACTAGGACCAGAGTTAACATCTGAGTCAATGTTGATTTTGACAGGGTGTTACAGTTGGTATCAGAGCGGTGGTTGTAGGGAACTAGGCAGTCTTAATATGGATAACCATGATTAATAGGGTGCATAAAAGTATAGTCTACAGCCTGACTTATAGCTTTAAGATATTATTACTTGCATTATACATATACATATCTCTTATTCTGTAACTCCGGGAGGAAACTCCCATTGTGATTCAAAATATTCTATAACTCACGCGAGTTATCTTTATAAACCTACCTTGGTTAAGGGAACCAAGGGATGTCACTCATGATTTCTGAAATTCTTGACTGTCATGACCCGGAAAATTTCGACTAATTCTAAACCAAACTCTCGATACGATTTCATAATTCTGACACGATAAGCAAAGTCTGTAATGTTGAGTCTCGAAAACTTTGGAACAGTTATATGAATGCATTTGCCCTTTTGACCATTCCCGACGATTCACGAACAATTATTTGTAAATAAATAAATATGTATATATATATATATATGTATGTATGTAAGGTATATTGAATGTATATTTACATGGTTTCGAATTTAGTTAGTAAACGATAATAGCACTCGTTTGTCAGTCAATCGATATTAAGTAAGTAAAATTCGAACTTATATGATTTTAAAATAAACGGTGATACGAAAATGAGTTCTATAAATTTTAGGCTTACTAAAAATGTGTTTAGGATCTAGTTATTTAATTTTAACACTTTTTATATTTTACCCAGAATTGAGAGGGACAGTTGATGTAATTTTTATTTAATAAATTAATGATTGAATTTTATACCATAATGACAAAAATAAATAAAGATAATTAATGTAAAAATTTGAGATTTTTCCGAAGACTTTTATTCGCCACTAAAATATCAACGGAGCATGATAGCAATCCGTGTAAATTTGTCGGTAGAATAATCCATTCTCTCGGCTGTTTACTATTTTTAAAACTCATATGATTTAAGATTATTATTATTATTCTAATTATATTATTATTACTAATTATTAGATGAATGTGACAGTTAACAATACCCATTTGTTTGTGAATTGGATTACTTTTGATTGCAAACTCTTTCCACACATTCCTTTCAAATTCATAATTTAAGTTTATTTGTTTTGCTTTTCATTATCACTAGTCACCATCCTATATTATATATCTATATATGGAGATACATGCATTTGGAGTAACAAACAACCAGTACACTGTTTCTTATTATTGCTTGATATCGGACCATCACCATCATTTTTCCATCTTTTGAAAACATTGGCAACCCACTTGCTAATTCCTCTTCTTTAAATTATAAGATACTCAAGATGTAAGTAAAGGTGACGATTGTTAATTAATTAATTTTCTTCTTTTCTTCACACTATGCTATTATCAATTATTAACATCATCGTCTCGGTCCACAAGAGAATTCACCCACAAAAAAAAAATGTTTTTGTCATCACCTTCAACATTTTTCTTTCTTTCTTCTATTACTACAACAACCCACTTATAATTCTCATCTTTTCCTTCTTATGTATATTACTCCTTATATTTCTTTTGATAATTAACTAGCTAGTACACATAAATCGGTTTGTTGTTCCAGCCTTGAATCCTCACCACCATTGACAATATCGAATCACCATGCTTACTTCTGAATACTGGTTCGATTACATTCGATGAGAAAAGAAAAAAAAATACGCATATGCATCATCACCTATTGTTTCGGTTCAACCCCAACACATACCCACCGAACACCACCTTTGATCTCTTTCTTATTCATGACTGCTCGCCACCCCAACAGCCACAACTTCCACCACCTTCGGCCATCATAACCACAACACCATCACCTTCTTCATTTTGAACACCATTAACCACCTTCACCGCCATTGTGAGTCAACCAAAACCACACACAACCGCTACATGTTTCCTGTTCGAAGACAGTAGACCAACACAAGTATGGCGGATGTATTACTTTCTCTTGGTTGTTGCTACAGCCGAAATATCATCACCTTCACTTTAACACCTTGAATCTACTTCATTGACACCCACATCAACCATTGTTCAATATATTATATTTTTTTTCTTCGAATAAGCCATACAATTAAAGACCACACATCATGTTGTATTGTTTTAAAATTTCTAGTACGGGCTCCTTTCTTTTATTTATGGCTGACACATTCTAACAAGATAACCCACTTGCTTTTCTTTTTATTATTTAAAGGTATATTATAATTATTATCCATAAAATTATGGATATATGATTATGATTATGATAAAAGAAAAACGATGATTGTCATTCTGAATGGTTGAGTTTTAACAGCCAAAAACAACCTTTACGATGCCATCCACGACCATGAACAACCTCCACTCCTTGCTGCCGTTTCTATTCGATTTCCAACACCAAAAACCGAAACCTTATGTTGTTACTGCTGCCACAGCCATATGCTTCTTTACCTTTTCGTTTAATATCACGATACCACCTTCTTTGATTGATTCTTGCTGCTGCCATCATTCTAAATTGAATCGATTAAACCTAGATCAAACGATTACCCTTTTGTTATTTGATGATATTGGGCTAGTGTATTTTGATATAGATGTTAAGCAGGCCGAGGAGTTAATACTAGTTGGGCCGTAGGAAAACCATCGGCTACTTCTTTTGCTAAACACTGTACGAGTTCGGTTCCTGCTTTACCACTCCTGGTCGAATGAGATAATAGTAGTTGATGTTACAGAAGTCGATACATGGGGAATTGTTACGTGATACTTGATGATTCGTTGACGTGATGATGGCGTAATTAGGAAGTAGGAATGATAATGATTATGATAAAGATGATAATGATATATGTAAACAAGATGATGATTGTGCTGAGTGTTGATGATGAAGATTATATGATAAAGATAAAGATGCATATGATGATGATTAGGATTATGAGATAATGAGAGTGGTGACATTAGTGAAGAAGGAAGGCAGAATTTAATCCGAAAAGAAACAACGGAAGAATGGTTTAAGGGTGTTATTGGGTTAGTGGGAGGTCGCGGGTTCAAACCCGGGCGTGGGCATTTTTTTTAGGACTACTTCATTGAGGTAGTTTACTTATTACTCATTATTATTATTATTATTATTATTATTATTATTATTATTATTATTATTATTATTATTATTATTATTATTATTATTATTATATATTAATAGTGTATCCCTGACTAGTGCTCGAGTATATAGAATTATGCATGCTTGTACCTTTAATATTGCCGTTAGATAGGCTATGTTAAATCCTGAATTAGTTACATATGCGGTTAAGATAAGATATAAGATATGCATGTCGTTGGAAAGCGGGCGAAAAACTATAAACTTTTCATTTAGATATCGAATGGATTCGATGAACAGATTAGAAGTTATTATCAAATGAATTTTTGTATTATTATTAAAAATGATTATTATTATCGTCGTTATTATCGTCGTTCCAATTTTTATCTAATTATTATTATTATTATTATTATTATTATTATTATTATTATTATTATTATTATTATTATTATTATTATTATTATTATTATTATCATTATCATTATAAATAAAAAGTATTATTATTAAAAATTGTTATTATTATTATTATTACTATCGTTATTATCGTTAAAGTTATAATTAGTATTATTATTATTATTATCATTAAAATAGTTATTAGTATTATCATTATCATAATATTTATTATTATTAGTATTATAATAATTAAAACTAATATTAGTAACACTTAATTATTATGATTAATATTATTATCATTAAAATGAACGCGATATAAAAGACGATTTAAAAGCTATTAACAAATTGATTAGGAAATAATGAGTATGAGTATCATGATAAAATTTAAAGATATTGATTTAGATAAAATTATCATTTTTCATTATTTTTATCACTATTATTAAAAGTATTATTATTAATATTAAAAATATCATCTTTACAAAAATTATTATTTTTAATGGGAATATCATTGTAAAATTTCATTATTAATAAGAATTATCATATTGTTATAATACCATTTTCGTAAATATAAATATTGTTATTATTAGTAGAATAATAATAATTAGTAATACAAAATAATACAACTTATACTTATTATTATTATCAACATTATTTTATCAAATAAAAAGGTAATACAAATAATATAATTAACTTAATAAAACCTATCATAACATTTTTATGATATTCAATGAACTTTATAAATTTTATTTTATATAAATTTTTATTTATTAATAAATGAATTATATTATTTACTCTAATAAATCTTTTAAAAATATTTAAAAATATAAAACGACGATATTTAAACTATATAATAATCATGTATAAATTTTGGAAATCATTTTGAGATAAATTGACTTTTGTTGACTTTTGCATATTAGTCTCGAGCATTAAGATTGTGGTACACTATGACTTGACTTAATTGTTAGACAAATATTGACCAACACATAAATATATATAATTAATTTAGATTCGTGAATCCGAGGCCAACCTTGCATTTGTTCAATGATGTTATATGTATTTTTACTACAAAATACAGTATGGTGAGTTTCATTTGCCTTTTTACCCTTTACATTTTTGGGCTGAGAATACATGCGCAACTTTTATAACTGTTTTACGAAATAGACACAAGTAATTGAAACTACATTATATGTGTGAACGATCGAAGCCGAATATGCCCCTTTTACTTGGTAACCTAAGAATTAGTAAACCGATCTGCTAATTGACGCGAATCCTAAAGATAGATCTATGGGCCCGACGAACCCCATCCAAAGTACCGGATGCTTTAGTACTTCGTTGTTGTTTTATATCATGTCCGAAGGATTTCCCGGAATGATAGGGGATATTCTTATATGCATCTAGTTAATGTCGGTTACCAGGTGTTCACCATATAAATGATTTTTATGCAGATGCAGTTTGCAAAATGCCTGATATGCATGTTAATAAGAAATGGAAAATACGAAATCTTGTGGTCTATTAAAATGATGGAAATGAATGATTATGATAAACTAATGAACTCACCAACCTTTTGGTTGACACTTTAAAGCATGTTTATTCTCGGGTTCGAAAGAAATCTTCCGCTGTGCATTAGCTCATTTTAAAGATATTACTTGGAGTCATTCATGACCTATTTCAAAAGACGTTGCATTCGAGTCGTTGAAGTTCATTAGAGATTATTATTAAGTAAATGACAGATTAGGTCATTTATAGTTTGGATATTATGAAATGGTATGCATACCTGTCAACTTTCGATGAAATGAAAGTTTGTCTTTTAAAAACGAATGCAATGTTTGTAAAATGTATCATATAGAGGTCAAATACCTCGCGATGTAATCATATGTAATGTTCTCGTCCATGTGGATTTGGTCGGGGCACTACATTGACATTCCTATGTCATGTATCATGGTTTTGTGTATTACATATGTATTACATGAAATGTTATCTATGATTTTTGAAATTTCTATGTTTGTTACTACTCATACTCAAACGTATATAACTCCCTGTTATATTACGTATCTATGTGCCCTTATGCCTTTGTGCATTGGTTTGCGAACCGAAAAATGTCATTATTGACTCATAAAGATTCTCGATAATTCAAAGACATTATAATGTCATCACTATTCATATTCATTACTTTTAAAGTTTTGTTTTCTCGTTATTTATGATCATTGAACTTTCTTGACGGGTGGCGTCTACGAAACTCTAGGATGAAAGGGTTTAGATTACCGATTTAAAGGATCCTACAGCTCAAGCCCCTAGACCTGAATAGGCCATTACGAATTGAAAGTCTTTAATCAAAAGTTTATCTGATTACATACTTATCATTTTTTTTATCTCGACACGTCATACTGCAATTATTGCATACACGGTGTATAGACGAATCATATCCTATCATATCTATTATTTGGTGATGTCCGCAATTTCCTCCGTAATTTAAGGAATCCTGGTATTATATATATCTATGCATATTATGCATTGAGAATACATCCAACTATCATTTCCTATTACCAATCTTTTCATACCCAAAAATCTTTTCTGTGATCAAGTAAGATGGCATCTACGAATAGACCAAGTTCCTCTAGCTCTGAAGACAGCGTGACAGGAGCGCACCAACCGATCAACTACCGTGACTTCTTTAGAAAATGGGGATGGGTTCGCGAAATACTCACCCTATGGAGAAATGAAGAATGTACTCCATATCACGAGCCGAACTTACCACCTAACGTCGGAGTACTCGATCCGCTTACCGGAGAACCTGTCCGCAACACCGTTTTCACTCTTTTCGCAAGGATTTTTCGCCTTGAAGGTCGACTCGATGTAGTTAAAGGCAGTATTCGTCCTCTACTCCCGAATTCTAATCAGATAAGATTATTAGAAGAAGTTAGAAGACTTCGAACTAAATATCAAGAATTGACAAACCTTATAGAAGAATGGGTAAAACTAATTCATAGACTCGAACGTAAAGTAGAAACCCTGGAGGTGACGGTGTTCGATTTGGAAGCTAGGCTCGCACCTACTACGCAGGTACCACCATCAATACCAACAACATCAGCAACACCACTAGCACCAGCATCATTCCCATCACCACAAGCTCCGTAAACACCACAGACATCGAAGAGTACTGAGAATGATGAATTATGATATTAATTCATTACTTTTGGTTCACGATTAAAAGATATATGTATATATATTTATGTGTATCTCGAAATCGTAATAAAAAAATCTTTTCATACTAAGCTATTATGCGTGAATATTATCTGGTAGGTACTACTTGGTTAATTCATATCACTAATATGCTATGATATACATCCTTCGTTAATGACTTAACAATCGTTAACTATAATCTCTGTTTCAACTCAATAAATTCCATTTCATAATAAACCAAGTGTATTATTCGAATACATGTTTGATTGTATACTTTCATTTTCGATGTACTCGAAACTTTTTAGAAAACATCATTCGTGCCTTGCGAAGTTCACAAGATTCCCCGAGCACCAACATCATACACCGAGGAATATCAATAACAATGAACGATGAAGTATTGATTCATAACTTCAATAAAGAAAAATTCCTCGACGATTATGTAATCTCTAAAGTTTTGGAGATTATTTATTCTCGTTTCAACTATAAATCAAATGAGTTTAATATTATATTAACTCATTAAATCCATGATTACATCTGAAGGAAAATATATATGTACGTATATTATCTTAAAGATTGTAATTAAATATTCTGTTGTACAAACTGTTGATGGTGAAAATATTTTAACGGGTAGGTAATACCCGAGAAATATTTAAGTTCACAATTAATATGTTACACCGTACATTCTTCAATTTTGATTCATAAATCGTTAACTATACTCACTACCTTCACAGCGATACACAATCATTTTCATACAAATTCAATTACATATTCTGATTTTACAAATCAGAATCCAAGTCAAGATTTGACAGGAGACATCACCCTTAGATTTATACATCTTTCAAAATCATACTTTAAATTCAAACTATACTAGAACATCAATTTTATTCACAAAACTCATAAAGATATTCGTATCATTCAAGATTCACGACGATTTCATCATACGGATATTGACGATGACAACTTGCATTTAAACCCTTCAAAATTCTTGAAAACACCTCAACTAAGGAACAATCGAAAGAATGAACCAATCACACGATACATACGAAGAATATATGCATGTAGTTATGCACCTGGAGAACACTTGGAACCTAAGTAAAAGTTTAACACGTATCCGTGTTAGATCCTTTGGCATTTATAATTACTGAAAATAACTTTGCAATTCCTTTCCAAAATAGCCAATTTTGCCACACCTCCAGCAAAATCAATTTCGACTTTTCATTCGGATTAGCCTTATTATAATCTTGATATATATGTTGCCCTGTATGTCATTGTTACCGGGGAACCTTTTATATTCCACCACATTATCAGCAGATGTACCAGCAACTTCGTTACTCTTTGGCGAAAAGCCTCTCTGAAAAATTATTATATGTGCTCATTGAAACCCCATCATCTACTCATCTGCATCTTGTAACGATAATTGCCATACCAATTACCAAGAATCAGCAATCAGTATTTCGAATCTCGCAACGTTTCTACATCAACAGTTATATGTATACATATAACATTTATCTCTTAGAATTATGATCTTCCATTTGGAAATTCTGAAAAGCACCCCAAACTACGAATTAGTTCTCCGAATTTTTGAAAAATTGCTGATGAAGCAGCAAAAACTGTAAACGACCTTAACAGTCGAAAGTTTGATGATAAAGAATAATGTGTTGGCAAAGCTCAGAAAAAGAGAAGGTTTGGAACTGGAAAACGGATTGAGCAAACTATGAAGAAGGCTGTGAACAAATCACAAAGACTAAACCTGTCTTCAAAGAATCCAAATGATTCAGTATCTGCTGAAGTCATTAACGAATACCTTGCTCCTGACTCTAAACCTTTACGGACAAATCTTCTTCATCATCCTTCGATAATAGAAATTCTAAGATATTATCGTATCTTTCATTATAAATATCCTCGATATTTCTGAAGATATTTTCATAACTATTCTTATCTGAAATCATTTATCTCCTCGCGTTATCTGTATTACATCATAAAGGAAACTGTTTAGTTTCTATATTCTGTAAACCTTCGAGTTTAAATTTGAATGTTTTTGAAGTAGTGTTGAGAATTGAAGCGTGAGTTAGTATAATATAATGACACTTGATCAACGTGATTATATTACAGTAAGTCATGCTGAGTTTCTAATGGAACATGATAATTCACATATCACACCGTCATCATGTGCTATGTTACACGACTCTTACATTCTACCTAATCGCTAAACATATCAAGAACATATTTTCTTGATAGTTCTATATTTTACTTTGACTTCTGGTAATTTAACAAATCAAGATTGTCCTATTACAATTTCTTTCTAAGAACATTAGCTATGTTCGTTCGAAATTCATACCTACGAATTCTGGACCATTACTTGTTGTACTGAAAGTCGAGAAGTAAAAACAAAAGCATGAAGCTTCGAAATAGAAATAGGAGTATAAATCACAGCAAATGGGATAGAGCATTAACCGTGAATAACGATACGGAAGCATGGAGCTCCGAAATATAAGGGAAAATATAAAACCCGATAATAACACATAAATTACAAACCGTGTATATCAATACATATAGCAACATAAAGACACGGGAGAATTAAAAATACTATAACCCCAAGGTAATTGTAGAAGTAAACAGATTCCTCTGGGGGTAAATGAAAAAGAAGAATGACAGAAACGGTAGTCAGAAAAAAATCCAGGATAAGAACTGGATGGAGCATTTTCACAATCTTTGGAAGTATGAGTCGAGAAAGAGAGTACAGAAATGGTGAAGATAATGAAACAAAAGAAGCTAATTTATAGTAAAATTCCAGATACAGCAATCAAGGCAATTTTAATTTCCTTAATTACCGGAGAATCAAATCTTATACAGATTATAAAGATTTTCTTTAAATCCCTTGAATTCCGGAAATCAACTTTAATTACGTCAAGAGTTAAAACAAATCTTTATTTTCCTCATTTCATTTTTTTACGATAGCTTCACTCATACTCTTCACGTAATCGAATTGTTTTATTACTCAGTAGTAAAAAAATCTATTTTCCAACTCATATCCGTCATGAAAACATACTTATTATCAACCATGACGATCTCTGTCAAATTTCGGGACGAAATTTCTTTAACGGGTAGGTACTATAACAACCCTCATATTTCCATACTTGAATTTACTAATTTGCCCCTAGGGTTGTTATCCATGCTTAATATATGATTAAATTCGACGTTGATTAAATATTTTTTTTTTGTCGACACGTTTTTGTTAACTAAAGTTTATACTAATTATATAAAAAAACTTTAGTTAATATTAATATTAATGTGTATTATATATAAAACTATATGTAACATAATTATTAATTAAATGATAAGTTATTTTAATCAATATTTATATTTTTAGCTTATAAAAAAAATATTTTTTTATAAATTAAATAATGAGCCCATGAATTTTGACTAAATATTTTCAAAAACAAAAACTTATTAAAAACATTTTTAACATGTTTTTATTATTTTGTCAAAATTGGCACCTTTATTTTATTAATTTTTTTTCTTTTCACCATCCATTTTTACCTATAAATACATGGCCCCTCATTCATATTTTCTTGCCAAAAACAAAAACTTAAGATGTTCTCTCAAAACATTGAAGAAAATTTGAGGTACTTTCTATTTTTTTATATTGTCGATTATATTTATATTTATTATATATTCTTTGTAAAATTTGAAATTAATTATGTTTATATGTTATAATTAGTATTATAAGTATTATGATATATAAAAATAATTTTGGTAATTTATGAAATATTATTTATAATTAAATACGAATTATGTAGTGTTTAAACGTAAAAACAATGTAAAATTCGTAATAAATACTTTTAACCAAAAATAAAATATATATAATTATTTTATGAGTTTATAAAAATTATATAGACCTGCAAAAATTATAAAAATAATTACTTGGGTCAAATTGGTAATTATTATATAAATAAACTCTATTATTATGTAATTCGAAGGTAAATTAAGAATAAATATAAAATAATAAAAAATATTTTTTAAATATTTTTTTTACAGGTTATTAGACTGATAGAAACTTATAAAAATTATAAAAATAATTGTTTGGGTTTATTTAGTAATTATGTAGAATTAAACTTGTTTTGTAAATAAATTAAGGGTAAAAACAAAAATAAATACAAAAATATAATAAAAACGCTTTCTTAAATTTTTCTACTAATTTATATGATTAACTAAGACTATAAAAATTATATATATAATTTTTACATATTTAATTAATTATTTAGACATTTTTGGATAATGTTCGATTAATAAAATACTATTATTTTTGAAGTAATTTAGGTATTTATTTAAAGGTAATTATATTTAATATATATAAGACATACTAAGGTATAATAACTAAATATTAAATAATACTTAGATTATATTATCACATATATAATTATTAAGTACATTAATAATTCGTTGTGTGTATACACCTAAAGTGAAGGTTAATCAAAGATAATGTACAATTCATGTGAACTCATCGCTATTTACGGTAAAGTGGATGATGTCTAGGTTGCCATAATGGGAATAAGGTTTTGGATTAAACGAAAGGTTGTAGACTTATAGTCTAACTGAAAGTTCCTGACCCTCTGTTACATCTGGTCATCCTGACTTACTTAATAGCAACGAAGTTTGGACAAAGTTGTACAACGTCTTAATGTGGAGGATTATAACCCAAACTTTCTAAAACTGTAAACCTGCTTTAAATGGAAACTTTTCAAAAGTAGAAACTCTTACTATAAATTGTCACTATTAATATAATCCTTATATTAATAAACATACTTTTTGTCTGTTAGAACATAACTGACTAAACGTTATATCTCTAGGTTGAGATCTCCGTTACTTACTTTCGTCATTTCTTTTCTTTGTGGATTATCTTCAACTGCTATTTAAAGTGAACTTCATAGCCCCACTTTTTACTGTTTTATAACTGTTTTATAACTTTTGGGGTGAGACACATGCTTGCTTTATAACTGTTTTACGCTTAGACACAAGTACTAAATTGTTAACTATGCTGTCATGCTTTGATTCATGCTAAATCCATACCGTAATATCATTAATTGCTACGTTTAAATGCAAACTTAATTATTGTGAGTAGGCCTATTGAGAGTAACGTCTCTAACCATTTGACCGATGGTCTTTGGTTACATAATAATGATTCCACGACACTGACAATACAAGGTGTCATAGGGTAAACTTGTTTAGTAGCGATATTACAAACTGCATCAACACTTTTAGATTGATATTTCTATATCAATCAACTTTAAACTAAATCTTGTGATCTATCATTATTATCAAAATCATTGTTTATGATAAACCTATGAACTCACCAACCTTTTAGTTAACACTTTTAAGCATGTTTTGTCTCAGGTACTTATATATTATGCTTCCGCTATAGAACTTTGATGTACTTAGAAGTCAAGCCATGCACTGGGACCAGAGTTAACATCTGAGTCAATGTCAATTTTGACAGGTGTTACATACAGTACAACACTGTAAAAAGTGTTTGATTGTGCATGTGTAAAAAGTGGTTATGTACATATCACTTCCCATTAATAATAGATATAGTTTTGCAGATCATCCTAGGTTTATTCTAAATTGCTAGTCTCATCCCTAAACTTTTGTTACCTTCCTCGTCCATTGGATTATAATTTTTAACACGGACTGTCCCTCAGTCAAAATTTCATTAAATTCCTCCGTTAGTTTTGGTCATGTGCTAGGCATGTGAGGGTATTTTTGTTTTTTGAATCCAGTTTATAGTATATATATTAATATTAATAATTTAATCTATCTATCTATACATCTATATCTATACATCTATATAAAACGCATCCCTTTAATCCTACGTGTCAATTTCTCATTAATCCGAATTAAATAAATCCTACTTGTCATTCAATTAATCAATCTCAAATTGAATACATCTGTAGTATCTAATATCCGTATTATTTTCACGACCCAAATATGATTCCATGAAACTTGGTAACTGAATTTGGTATCCCCAAATAGATCTTATAACAATAAATAAATAAAAGATTTGGTCAACATATAAATTTAGTTATGATTAATATCCTACGTAATATTCCTAATATATTACAGTTTATGTAAGATTGGGTCAACATATTACAGTTTATGTAAATGCCTAATAAATATATTAAGGCATACCAATCCCTATCCCTAACATATATAAATCAAGGGATGGATCACCTACGTGGCGCCACCTCCTTGATCCCTACATTTTCGGCACACTTGTCAGCCCCACAAAAATTGATTTTTTTAACCTAAAGTTTTCATAAAGTTGTCTTTGATTGCCACGTGTCCTATCAAAACATAACCTTTTGTTTCTGCAAAACCGTGCAAGTCTCCACTCTCTTATCCCCTCTTTCTCTCTCTCTTAAAAAAAATTCATCTGATCTTTTTTACCGCCCATTGTGTGTTCATCACGCCGTATTAGGCGACACAACCACCACCAATTAATCGTTCATGTTTTTCTCTACAATACCGTACAGATTTTATATATAACAACGATCTCAGTAATTTCTTCATTGTTCATCATCCGATTCATCGTTGCCGTCAACCACCGTTTTTGATCAGCTTTATCTACTTGATTACAATCAATAGCATTGTTAACCGGATGGAGTATTCAAAATTCAGATTCAGATTCATAAACCCTAACCCATTTGAATCACTTTTATTATCTTCCTCAAACTCTAATTTATGCCTAATAAATGTCTACCGTCGACATCAAAACACCGCTGCCGTTAAATAATCGCCGTCATCAAATAACCGTCGCCGTCAAACAACCGTCGCTGCCGTAAGTGATATATCTTACATATCGTAAATCATATGTTTTCATGAATACTGAAAGACAATATTGGAACAAATGCTCGATTCTGATCGATTGTAACACGATTCTGTAACGGTATGTGTAAAATGTTTATTTGATTTGTAAATTCATACTCTTATGAACAAATATGGCTTCAGTTGGGGATGTTCTCTTCGATTGACAACATTCTTTTGATTTATTTATTTTGTGAGATAAGTGAATAGAGATTTGTGTTTTTTGTTGACTTTATGAGATTTGATTTTCTCAGTTCTTCATTCTATATTCATAATATTTAATAATTTGATTTAGAACATTATTGTTATTAATGTTGAGTTTTATGTAATTTGTAGTGAGGGTTCATAAACTTGAAAAGGCTGCAAGCAGTGGCGGTTTGAATTATATCACAAAGAAGTTGCAGTAGAATATTAGTGTTGCGAGTGAAAACTTTTGATTTGAGGTAAGTGGTTAATTAGTAGTTTCGATGATGAGTTCGATTCTATTTGTATTCTTTGGATTTGTTATCATGTTTTCAACCTGTAACCCTTAATCCAAATAGCAGCACGACATAATTAGTTTGGGTATCCATCCATTTTTTATTAGGGTTTGTAATTCAATTCAAAACGCATGTATATTCGTCATCTTTGATTGCTGATCTATTTCATAACGATGCAGATATCATCATAACGAACTGCATATTCGATTTATCTTTTATCAATCTTCTCCAATCCCCCACCAGATATGCGTTTTCAGGTGTAATATATTTTATTTTTATCATTGAAACTACTTATGTTTTGTTATAATGACTAATAAGCAAGAAGATGTATTTTTTTTTAATTTTCTATTTCTTGTAGTGTTAAATGCCCTGAAACAGAGGACAAACACTCTTAAGAATGAAAATGTGGCTGATAATGAATATGTAGGCGAAAAATACAATCAATACGTGCTAATTTTAAACAAAGATGATCAACTTGCAAATATAACAATAAATGTCAACTTTAAAGAAGTTTTGCAGTATTTATAGTGTTTCTCAATCTCATTCTCCATCGATCACTTGAATGATTCTTAAGGTTAGTATCTATCTGTGTTTATACGGTTTTAATTTTTTAATGTTAGTATCTATATGTGTTTTAAGTCCTTAAAATATATTACATCTTATATCAAGTGTATAAAATTGAACCTATTATGCACTTCTTTTCAGCTGGGTGCTCTGATGGAAGCTGTGTTGTGTAGGACTTTAAGACCTGAGGAATTGCAGAAGAACTCATATATAGAGACTTTGATAAGACTTTTGTAAGTTCCTATTTTTCAACATTATGTATCTGAATGTGGGTTTTATTTTTCAACATTATGTAATATGTAATTGAACTCATATGTATTTGATGCAGGTCTACTTATTCTGACATGTTTTATCATGCACAAAAGAAGAAGGTAATAATTATATATAGTAGGTGATAGGGTAGTGGAGTTTGGCACGTTCATGAAATTTGTATTTATGGTACTATTTTAATTCGGTTACTCAAAACACTCCATGGCGAAATTGTTTATATATAGTGACTTTTTTAAGTATGATTTTAAAAGTTCTGGGCACGTGGTCCGATTTTAGGACCTAATGTTTAATGCAAGTTGACCTAATACGTGCATAAACTGGTGGTTGTATTATGTAACGAAGCTTCTTGATTTGAAATATTTGACCCGGTAACTATTTATATGTTATTTGGTACGTTTTATTTTTCAGGAACGCGGTACGATATGGCTGCTAAGAAATTTTAAATAGTATTGAGAAACCTTCTATTATGCATAGGCAGATAATAATATCTATGTAAGTCTTCTACAAGGAAACACTCTATTTCCAGGTTCACAATCGGAAGTGCAGCAACCAAAACTGCAAAAACACTTGGTAGTTACTTACTTACTGTTATTATTTACTTATTTACGGATACCATTTCGAAATAATAAAGATTTATTCTTTTTCGTTGTTTAGCTAAAGAAGAGTGGAAGATAAAGAGGGAGCTCCTACTAAAAAAAAGGGTAATATTTTACATAAAGAATTATTATTATACGTAACCAGTCCTTTCTTACCGAAGAAGGCGTTAGAATCAAAATATCATATTAAACACGTGATTAATAAGTGTACGTTAATGGGTCATATCAGGCTTGGGTTGATACTGACCATTTTATTATGGGTCAAAATGGGTCGGGTCCCCTTAGGGCTACTGGCAACATTTTGATCCAGTTTTTTAATGCATTAAGTGTACACAATGTATATTATTGCTTTAACATGTACGGTATGCAGACTTTTTATATACAATGAGTTGCTGAATATATATAGACTGGCATATCTGAAAGTTAACATCATGAATTGATCAGTATAATAATATGATAATTTGTGACTCAATATTCACTATATGATATAATGTGTAATAAATTTATCTAACTTGATTTTTTTATCATGAGATAAGTGAAAGTAAGCAAGATAGGACTAAATTTGATGTGCTATTGACATATAACAAAATAATCAACATAGATAATGGGGTCACTGATGGAAATGATCCAGTGTTACCTGTGTCCTGATGACCATTGATATCTGGACAATTGGATGTTGAACATGTATGGCAACACATGTATTTTTTTCATATGTATTTCAAAACTTCTTTATTTGTCTCATTTTATTTTGATCATGATTTTGTAGATGATGTTGGATTGTTGACATAGGCAACCTGAATTGACGAATACAATTGTTTTAAAATTAGTTTTATAGCCATTTAGGAATGCGAATAAGTGGTATGAAGTAAAGCTTACTTTGTAGGCTAATGTAAACTGAGTGGATGTCTTTTGACCCCAATAGTAAGTTATTTAAGTTGGATCATATGAAATTTAAAAACTGTTGAACTACATCATGTAGGCTCTCTAAAGATTATACTGTAAAAATAATGGTAGCAGGGTAACCAATTTTTGTAAACTCGGGTCATCACTATTGTGATAGAATGATTAATATTAAGCTTGCCACTTCTTAAACCTCAATCGAATTACCTGCTTTCTAATTATTAGTTGCAATGACAAATATTATACGTTCTTGATACATGATACTTTTTCTTCCGTACAGAATAAAAACAAGAAAGGTCCCGGAAGTCAAATCATCATCTATTTATAGCCAGTCAGTGGTCAACGTACAACGATTTCACAGAATATTAGAAGAATATTAGATGTTGCACTAGCACAACAGTCTCAAAAATTGTCAAGGTACATCTTATTTTAAAAAATTACATTTTCATCATTCATCCTTAATCTCAATGCATTAACTTAAATAAAACCTCTGAACCTTTTGAAAAGTGTGTAGCATTTTGCAAAAATTTAGCTTCATCGATTAGAAGTGTTGCGGATTTGGGTATATCTAACCAGGATTCTAGAGGCATCAGTTTTATAAATACAACCTTAATTAATCTCATTTAATGTCTTATAAACAGCTTTCTCAATATTCTGTTTGTTGCGTTCATGTAACATCGCATTTTCGGTGAGATTTGTTTTGTATTTATTTTAACTTCGTGTAGAGATTTTAATGGTGAAGTGACAGGATGTGTCTGAAAGATTGTGAGCGTAGATAGAGAAGCTGTTGCGAGTCATGAAAGCCGTTTGACCGAGGTATGTACTTGTATAGAGGTTGGTAAATGGTAATGTGTATCCATATTCATTTTGACCTCAATAACTGGGTTTTTATGGCCATCCCATCAACCATTTTTTTGTTTATTTTTTTAAACGTAATTGTGTCACTTATAACTCATGTTACTGTACTTTTTGGTATAGAAGAGCTGGAGGCTACTGGTGAAAGATATTGTTATTTGGTTTCAATCGACTAATATTATTTTGAATTATGAATTGTGGTTGTTGTGAATGATAGGGAGGTGTTAGGGAACGAGGCAATGAAGAGCTAAACTGTGGTACTAGAATTAACATGACTGGATGGATCAACTCAGCAGGTGCAGAATGGTTTGTCGCATACTCAATTCGATTATCTGTTTACGAAAAAATAACCACATGTTTATATTTATATTTGTAATATAAACATATCAATAACACATTTTATTGAGCCTACTATTTCTATACCTCACAACGATAATTGTTTGATAGAAACAGATAATTTTATACGCTTAAACACTACTTGACATGCAGACTAAACACCAATTATTATGAATACACTTAATAAAATGCACAATAATTAACTGCTTAAACTTGTCATGTTCTGTTCATACAGGTACGCTGAATTTCCTAAGGACAAAAAGAATAACTTTATCATCATCAAAAGGTTTTTACAATGGTGAAGTCACACTTTCGTTAAACTAGGTATGTATTTTATACAAAGGATTCAAATTAATCCATTGTTTTATCGTGCATATGATTCAGATTCGTAGTCTAATTCTAATCGAGGTAATGAGCATGGTAGTTGAGGGTATGGTATTATTAACAGATATTACTCAATGTAAAGCAATGATTTAAACCCATTTTTTAAGAAAGGAGAATTTCATTTCACATTTCGCCCCATTTAGTAGTCAATATAGTCACAGTTTCATTATCATGTGTATCAATGGTACATAAATATGTACGTATATATGTTTCAATATGTAGTATTAGCAGATGTAAACAAAGGGTATGATTTTATAAGTATGTATGCATCAACAAGTATTAGTCAAGTTTTATGATGCACAAATGGTATAAGCAGGCTATGATATTAATCAACTTTTATTAGTCAATGAAACTTAACTTACACTTCTATATTCTTTGTAGGTTGAAATGCGTTCAGCGAAATCGGATGCTCTTAACTTGTGGTGTAGCTTAACTAAATTTGGTGAAATGAACACAAATATGGAGCTTAGACTTTCTCATACATAATAACGGTTCCAAACTTTTAAATAGTAATGTGATGTGGTTTACCATTTAGACACTTTCACCCGTTCTAATTTTTTGTTGTTGAAGTTACATATGTTGTAGCCAAATAAGTATATCAATTTCTTTGTTCATTTTGACACTTTAACCAATTTAGACACTTTGACCCGTATCAATCTCTTTGTTCATTTAACAGGTAAAGTTCAAGTTTAATTGTATATTATATATAGTAACAACTGAGCTATTTGAATGACACATTTTGTTTGAATTATGTTGTACATTGTCACAAAATAGTTTAGAATATATAATGACTTGATCAGAACAAAGCAATTTCATTAATGATTGTTTTCGTCATTGCCATGGTGTAATACAGGTAATTGGTGCCAATAGTAAATCATTCAAATACTATTTCTTTGAGCCGTCGTTCAACGCACGAGCTCTTAAATCTGGAAATCATGCCTTTACAAATCATTTACTGAACAATAAATCATGTTTACATCAATTCGTAACTTTATGTTGTATAATCAATCTATGTATGAACTATATAATGTGTGTTGTTTACAAACGTATTTTACTATTTTAACCACAAGAGTACTTTTTACATTTTTCCTATAATATCGTTATTTCATATATAAGTTTAAAAACCAATAATGTTTACGGATGAGTCCCCATGCAACGCACGGGCTCATAAATCTAGTTTATTTTATATATATAATATAAAAATACGTAATACACAAGTAAAAATATATTGTATCCCTTTAGTAGCATATAATCCAAATTTAATTCAAATTAAAATAGATACTAAAATTTTATCCCTCTATCTATCTATATATATAATATGATATCTAATCTATAAATTCGTTATTATAAAAAATATATAATATGATATCTAATCTATAAATTCGTTATTATAAAAAAAATTGTATTCCATATTACTTTTAAATATGAGATCTCTAGATTGGGTTTATCAATATGTAAACATGAAGACATTGTATAAATTTAAACTAGAGATATTTAAATTGGACTTGCATTCGTTATTTTATTAAAAATATAAGGACGCATATCTTATCACTTGATTTTAATAAGATATGTCTTTAAATTTCAATTATTATTTATTAAATTTAATATTTTAGTAATTAAAGACTACTATATTTATATCTTTAAATAAAGAATGTACCACATAAACGAGCTCATAATCTATGCGTTAGTTTCAAAACTAATGTTTTCGATACAAATGTTATTAGTAATAAACATTTTTATTGCAATTGTATTATACATTTGATAATAATTAATACGAACGTTCTCGAACACTAAATTATAAAACTGATGTGACATGTACAGACTCACGTTGGTATTTAATACTAATGCTTTAGATACACATATTATTAGTAATAAAAGTTTTTTTCATTGTATTTGTATTAGACATTTGATAACATGTCAATTCTAACGTTATCGAATACGAAGTATTAATTTGTACAACTACCGTGCAACGCACGGGCTCAAAAAACTAGTATATATATATATATATATATATATATATATATATATATAAACCAAAAAAATTTTCTTAATTGTGGTTAAAAGTTATTTATAGATGTTTGTATCTATATATTATATCTATATATCTATATTATATTATATTTATATTTATATATATTATTAAAATAAAATAAAATATATAATAATACACAATTAAACTACAATTACGTAATATAACTTAAATATAGAAGTAATAATACTTAATCTTTATATATCTATGTCTAATCTATTTATGGTACGAAAACAATACCCATTAAATTTTTTTAACGGATTTATCTTTCTATTCGTCGCGAGTTAGGTTTCACCGTTATCACCGTTCAACTCGAAATAATTTTACTAACTAAATGCAATAGTTTGTATTCGACACGGAGCTTCGATGCACTACTAACAGAACATTTCTTTTTAGCAATAAATATGGAAGTTATTTAAATTTACAATTAAGGCCTTAAAATATTTGTGAACGGACAAATATAACTATTATAATATTAATTATACACTACGACTCTCTGAGTATCATTATTTTGCTAAAATGACTAACAACTTTTCTAAAATTAAACTCGCGGGTTACACTTATATTTAAAAAATAATTGTATATAATAATTCTAAAGTAATATAATTTAGACTTAAACTAACGTTACATTCCATGACAAATTTTCAATGATTTTCTCTAAATATAACGTACTATATAATTTAAATAAAATGAAAAGGATATTAATGGTGAGAAAAATAATTATATAAATTAAGTTACTAGCACCACCCAATATCACTTTTAAAATTTATCAACACCACATACTCTTAAACTCAAAAGAACTTTTAAAATTTGTCAACATCACGGACTCTTAAACTCAAAAGAACTTTTAAAATTTGTCAACATCACGGGCTCTTAAACTCCGAAGAATTTTGAAAATTTGTCAACACCACGGGCTCTTAAATAATTCTTATACTTTTTCTATTTTTTTAGTATCGCTATTTACATATTAATATGAACTGTAAATTACATTTTTTGCACGGTTTTTACACATCCGTGTAACGTACGGGCTCAAAAACCTAATATATATATATATATATATATATATATATATATATATATATATATATATATATATATATATATATATATATATATATATATATATATATAAACCAAAAGTTTTTTGTTAATTGTGGTTAAAAGTTATTTTAGGATATTTGTATCTATATATTATATCTACTAGATTTAAGAGTCCGTGCGTTGCACGAGTACTCTTAATCAAACAAACTGGAATCGTAAAATGTTATATCAATAGATATATGATATAGACAGTATCACAAGTATTGTTGTGGATGAAATAAACATACAATTGTAATATTAATGTATTACATTTTTTATGAAATGCTTTTCAAACAACATTATAACAAAATTAAAAGGGGTTAAAAAAAGTATAGAAGCAATGAAGGATTAGTTACTCACTTCGTTTATGTTTGACGGAAACTTGAGTTGCATATGTACAAATTGTTGCACCAAAAGCAATTAATATCTCCCATCTGTGGCAAATCTTGACTTATGATATCAACTAAACCATCAAAGAACACATCTTTCGTTATCGAAAATTTTCAAGTCCACACGTTTACGTGTATCACCGATCAAGCTCTAGTGCTCTTCCTTCTTTGGCATGGATCAACATTTTCATCATCCACCCTTGATAACACTTTACAACATGTACAACACTAACCACACTCCACAAGAATAATCACTATACATGTTCATGTAAGCATCGCTTGTCAATTTGTTCAGAAGGTGTTATACAAATACCTTGTTGGAAGAACCCAGAAACTAACTACATGAACACAATACATGAAATAACACCTCAATATTCAAATGATACAACTCAATATCAGATTCTTGAAAGCTAAAAAGTACAAAAATGGAGTTTCATTGGGAAAACGTATTATTCAATGAATTGAGTAAAAAGCTTTGTAATAACAAAATGGATATCATGATAGAATGAAACTACAGACAAAATAAATACTTTCACTTTTCAAAATGAAAGTAGGATGTAACCCTATTGTAGACAACAACAACAACAACAACAACAACAACAACGACGACGACAATGACAACAACAACAACAACAACAACAACAACAACAACAACAACAACAAAACCCACTCCCACGGGTATGGGGGAGGTGAGACTTAGACAATCATTAAGCTGAAATATTTATTGAAAGCTGGTAAACAACATTACCATCCGAAACTCTTCATGTTCTCGGATTGCTCATGTAATGCATCTCAGTGTTTGGTCAATGCAAACACTTAAGAACATTGTGACATATCTTTATCATATATGTGTAAAAACGAATCCCCCACAAACTGTTTATGACTTTGTAATGTCAAACCAAAACTGTTATCATAGGTATGACAATTCGTTTTTTAATAAACAATATGAATATGATAAGATTATAAGAACATATGAAATAAATAAGTACGTACCTTTGCATCAACCAGAATCATGTATGAAGTGAATTGTTTTAACTTCCTCCAAGCAGTCTTCTTCCACGTCTTAGGAACCTTAACAGTTAACACGTACTCCAGTCATTTCGTTGGTTGTTCAACAAATTATGAGTAAACTCGTTTATCAGTCATTTTTTTGTACCAAATTAAATGTGGATTTGAGGTGTGATAGTCAGGATTATATTATGCTAGTCTAATGTGATGAAGGAATTATATTTATAATAGTAGTGGTATAGTAGAGATGATAAATACTACTTAATAAACAGCCTTTGATCATTATAATTAACAACTGATCCTTAAAGTATAACCTTTTTTAAATTTTAGGGGGATTTGAATAAATATCTTTTAATGATATATCTTTACATTATAATTTATAATCATTTGATTTCTTATACCATAAATAGATGTGTCAAAAATAAGTTATCTTCAAAAATATAACTCCTCTTAGTTGACTGCTTAAATTAATTGAAAAGGTTACTATTAGTATTGGTGAGTAATAGGTCTGCATACCTTATCAGTCCACACACAATTATTACACGTATGTGTAATAATTTTTATCATTCATACATTATAGCAAGAAATACTACAGCAAACAATTAGTTTTACGTAAGTGTAAATTATGTTGGGTAATAAGTATGCATACCTTATCAGTACATAGACTCTAATTATTGGTGGTTAAAGGCTGGAACTTTGTCTGGACAGGTCTGCATACTTTTCCAATGATAGAAGGCTTTACATATTCATTCATTGTTTTAGAGTTGCAGTCAGACACATACAATAACAATTTACAGTTGAAATACATAATGACAAACACATCATTTACACGCTAACTCAATTATTACCTTAGCATATTCACAAAGCAGAACTAATGTTTATGAGACTTGGCCCGGAAAATATTTACTAATTACCCAAACCAACCCGCCCAAGTTGACACCTCTAACTGAAGAGAAACTTTTTGAGTGAAGAAAATTATTCGTTAGATGACTGGACAATAGTAAATGTCACATTCGTTGTGAAGTAAATAACTTCAATCACCATTAAACACACACAGTACAACAATAGCTTTATATATATCTTGAATTTTTAAATTGACACTTTACGGCACACCGTTTAAATCTACAGTCACCAAAAGGCTAAGAAATGTGCAAAGCGATGCAAAGATTTGTCTTAATTTTAAACCTTTACAATTAATAACAAAACAGGTTGTGATTCTTCTTGAGACCCACTTTAAGTCATGGAGGGATAGTCTACTGCACCCCGTACAAATAGTTTTCTAAAATAATGTTACTGAAATTAATAAGACTAACCTTCTCTTCAGGTAAGTCTTTGAGAACACAAACTTTCTAGGGTCTGCAACTGTTGAACTTTGCAGCAGTAGACAAAATGGGCTCACTGGCACAAACCAAACCCAAACTATTTTACTCAATCTCATCGAGTTTGTTTTTTTTCTCCTTCTATAAAATAGAGAAAAAAATAAAAACACTAACCCTTTGAGAACACTCCCTTCAGTGTTCAGGTTGACACATATAAAAGCATGATGTCTGTTGTGTTCAACATCCCATCGGTTAGCCCGCCCATATTGCTACCGATAGGAATATAAATTTATTAACAATACCACCTATTTGGGTCGGTTAAATAAATAAAATACAGCCAGATCAACAATGTCAATTTTAACACAAATAGTTGTACAATCACTCTCCACCTGTTTGTTGTGTTCATATATCGTTTGCTATGTATTTATATTGTACCTGACAACCTTATTTGATAAGGATAAATACTGATTCTAGTACTTTCTACAACGACATCATAAATTGGTAATATGCATGGTCAACTTTAATTCCTTGAAGAAAATATAGTTACTAATTTTATATAAAAAAAATTATGTAAACTGCAAAATAGGGGATCAAAATATTTCGTATTATTTTGGTATATAGTTTCTATTAAAGCTGAGAAACAAAAGTATAACGGGTCAACCCACCCCATTTTTACCACTAAAGAGATGGTAACCATTTCTACCCGTTACCCAACCAACCCATTTTCTATGAAAACAGCATATGCAAGAATGACGAAACCAATTTTTCATTCAGATGGTTGAATTGTTTTTAACTAATAGCAAAACATTTCTTCAATGTTAATGAATCGATATAATCCAAAAACTACATATCACATCAAATAGTATAGCATTTAGTAGTTAAATATCATATAAAAAAATAAGAAATCTATCTATTCTATCTAATAAATGGGGGGTTTGAGGTGAGGTCATTATGTGTTTCCTCAAATTGTAATATGTGCTTTTAGAGTTGTAACATGAGATTTGATGATGTAATACTTAAATAATTAATATAAATAAGAAAAGTTCCTCTAATTTAAGGCTTTTACACTAACTTTTTGATTTCTAAGCATGATTCTAGGTTCTGACTGTCATTTTCCAAGAAATCTAACTGCCATATGTTTTAATTCAAAAATTAAAATTTCAATTTGAAGGTACCAGAGCTTTTGAAAATCACCATTCCCCTCTCTTTTTTTTTTTTTGGGAGATGATAAAATGCTCTTAATGATAAACTAATACTATAAAAATTTTAAAACTTTTTATTGTACTTTATTGAAGGATATTTTGGGAAAAAGGAATAAAATGATGTTGGAAGAAGTAAAAATCATGTTGGATTTATCATCTCCTTTTTTTTTTTTTTTTTATCATTCTTCTTTTTCGTTTACACTTTAATCATTTTTAGGTGAATTCAACATTTTTTTGTGTTTAGATTATAATGATCTAATTTCTATGATTTTGAGGAAATTGGACTGAGGTATTGTTATTTGTTATATATGTACAAATTAAGAAGTTTAACTTTTTTTCTTTGTTAGTGTTTAACTTTTTAGAGTTTATTATTGTTTAATTCTTATGCAATAATTTTGATGGTTGAACATACAGAACTGAACATAGAAAAATAAGCATGAAAAAGGAATTGAAGCTTGATAATGTGGATTACTTAATCGAAGACAACTTCAAACACTTCTCTTCTAAGCTCCAATTGTTGTATAGTCAGGTATGTTATATTAAACCTTTCTAATTAGTTGGTGATCTATTTGATGCTCTTTGGTTTTTGTACCAGTAAATATCGAGTTTCCTAATTTTTTCTTTTTCAGATTCAAATAGTTATGAATAATTATGTTAAAATGATGTTAAGATGATGCATAAATTAGTTATAAATGAACACTCGATTGATGCACACCAACTGTTTGCTTAAATGTGTAGATGAAAAGTTTCATTTGATTTCAAGTGTAAAATATTGTTCTATGTTCATTCCTTGATTTTATCTCCATCTATATGTTTTGGTTTAGATTTTAAGCATCCTAAAGAGTTGATGGATTCAAAATTTAATATTGTGCCTACTTTTAATTGGGTTGAATTGTCACCTCTAACCATATGAGTGTAAAGCGTGAAAAAAAATAGGTAAGTGGGAGCATTGGGTCAGCATCTGTTGTTATTTCTTTGTAGTGCATGTATATATACTACAGTGGACTTGAAAGTGGATCAAGGGATTATGCTTGCAATTGTCTTCACAAAGCCGTGGTATATATTCTCCAGCCTTTAGACGACTTGAAGATTACACGTTTTCGTATTTGTAAGTGTAAGGTCCGTGTTTGTATTTTAGGGTTAATTTCATACTTCTTATTCATGTATTTGTTTTTCACAACTTGGGATTTTAATGTTTAAGCTTCATCTATTTATTGAACATGATAGCAAGCTAAAAGTGTGTGTTTGTGTGTGTGTGTGTGTGTGTGTGTGTTTAGAGCTGAATAACAATTGAAATATGTTCTCAATGTTTGATCCGGTATGTGAATGATCTGTGACCCGTTTTACTTTTTACCCCGACCGTTTTGCCTCTCTATTTGTGAGGAATTTTTACAAATATAATATTGTTTATTTGTAGGTAATGGGCAGTGGTTATTATGGAGTATTATTGTTAGTAGTAAGTTCTAAATGTTGTCAGAAAAAAGTAATTAGCTTTATACAATGTGAATTAGACTTCAGTTCTAGAAAAATAATGGATATAGCTTTGCATAATTAAGCTTGATTTTGTTACATGTTTTATTAAGCTTTTGTTAATAGCTTTGCAAATACATTACTTGGATAGGCATATCTTTAATCTTGATTTATTTGTTAAAATTTCATCTAATTGTAGTTTTTGTTTTGGGTTAGTTTCTCACTTTGACCCATTTGCAGATACATGATGTTATTGTACATATTACGGAGTAAATAATTTTCTCTTCATAGTTGTGAACTCTTAGATTGTCAGTGTTAGTTCAATGTGGTTTAATTAAATATTTTTGTAGTTTCTATTAAGTAAACTTAGATTAGAAGATATGACTGCATAATATAAGATGGGTTTTGTGTGAGCAAAGCACGACAATTGTAATGTGCTTTTCAAGATTTAATAGAGCATGGTATATTTGTATGGTATGTCTGTATTGATTTATTAGTTTAGTACATGTAGAACGCTCGAAAAAACATTATGGTGCTAACTGTTTAAATTTTATTTTATACCTCAACTTGCTGTAGTTCTGATGTGGCTAAGGAAAAAATTGTTTGCAACTTTTCTTATTACAATACACAGTATATTAAATGAGATGGTATTTGATCTCTAGATGTCAAGTATGCAAGAAATCTTCTGTTACTTTCTATTTGGATAATACAACAGTTATTTAGAACATAAATATGCTTTCGTTTTTGTTCTAATGTCAATTTTAGGTTTTGTTTATGCACTACAATTTCATATTTGGTTTATGTAGGTAAACGAAACAAGTTTTTTAGCCGGTTTGTACGTGTAGCGGTGTAGTGAAATTGATTTTTTAGCCAGTTTCTACACGTCAATAACACTAATATTATAATGTAGATTTCTTCGGCAACCCGTGAATTCACGGGTCAATGAACTAGTATAACTATAGAATGAAACACGTTCACCATCAACAGGCTTCCCGAAATGTTGAAACCATCAACAGGACTAATATGTGATAACGAACTTGGATGTTGGACCTTTTTATGAAAACCAATTTTCTTTTTTGTTGTAATTTTAAGTGCATAAGTTTGATTAAAACATACATCAATAACCTCTAATTTATGAAATCATGATCTGCATGAATAATGAGGCAATTTTTCATTCAGACGATGATTGTATTTTTTATAACTAATAGCACACAACATGAATTCAATGTTAATGAATTGACACAATTAAAAAAAATGCATATCACATCTCGTAGTATAGCATTTTTATTTCAAAGATCATATCACAAGATAAGAAATCTAAGTAAACACATTAGAACCCTAATATGTAAAATTCAGAAATTAATCCAAAAAGTAACCCAATCAATAGGCATGGTTAGTTACATACAGAGTACTTCTTTTGACAGAATCGATGAATGAAGAATCTGATTGCAGAGACATGAAGAAAACTTCTAATGGCGCTGAATCGGCATGTGTTGGCGATGATCGCAGTTACTCGATAACCATCTGCTGATAACTGATTCGATATCTGTATTAGGGTTTGATGCAGATTGAAGAATTTTGGGGTTTTTTTTCCTGCGGTTTCTTCAGGCCCGTATCAAATGCCAGCGTGGAATGTATTAAGGGCTAATTAGGCGTGATTAGAAAGTAATTAGGGACTGCCACGTCAGCAATATGGCTTAAGGGATCATTAGGGGTTGACAACTTGGATTAACTTTCACGATTTATAGATGTAGATAGATATATCTATATTATATATATTATTAAATTAATTACAAATTAATTAATGACAAATTCATAAATATGTATTAAATATTAATAAATTAGTGTAAATATTCGCATGACCAAATTAAGGAAACAAGTATACACACCCGTTGAATTATATATATATATATATATATATATATATATATATATATATATATATATATATATATATATATATATATCTATCTATTATCTATCTATCTATTATTTACATCATATAAATCACGAAAGAAAATCCAACGTGTCACTCCATTAGTAAATCTTAATCTCATCCCTCTACTAATTATCATTAAAACTAATCATGCCACGCTGTCCAAAAAAAAAAAACCCAGATCGTATATCTTCTTCTCATTCGTCGTCTGTTGAACCGATCCAATAGAAACCCTAAATCCCATCCTTCGTCGTCTCTTTCACCCATCAATACAAACCTTAAGTGTCAATTGATTACATCGATTGACAAAAAACAAACACAAGCTAACATTAAATTGATTCATTCGAAAATTTAATCGAAAGAGAACCGGCCGATTCAAACTAGCATCACCACGATTTGTCTACGGATTTATTAATATCAACCAAGAATTCGGATTTTACTACTCCAATATTTTAATTTCTGTATCGAGATTTGTCTACAGGTTCGTTAATCCTTCTTAATTTTTAAATTCGTAATCGAGATTTGCATATATGTTGTTGTTGCCTTTACTAATTTGCTAACTAGATTTGATTTGTAAAACCCCCGCAAAAAATTGAATTCACGCCTATGGACATATGGTATATGGGTGTGATAAATTGAAGCTAAAAGTTCCTCCGTAAGCTAACATATGTTATCACAAATTGTAACCTTTTTTACTTCATTCTCCAATTTGGATTTTGTTGAAAGGTTGGTTTAAGTGTTGTTCATTCGTTCTTTTATCATCAGCACATTATTCGGTGTCGTTCTTTTCTTTGGTAATGTTGTTTTAGTTATGTCTTATTGTCTTTGTAGTTGGACACCACTTGTTTGTTAAAATGTTTGGTTCAACTTTAAAAATCGAATTTTAAGCTATGCTTTTTTACATATAGATAGGTTCATTTAACAATTGTTATGACAAAAACATAAAGATTGATAAAAATTATTTTCGAGCAGGTATGTTTTGATTCTATATATGTGATACTAGAAAGATATCTTGATTACCATCTTGATTATTAGAGTATTTACGTGTAATATTATATTAATTTGATTACGTAATTAGGTCTTACTATTGATTACCATCTTCGGTAAAAATAACATATCAGCATGCTTTAAAGTGTTTGTCTCATTCACTTATAGTCAATCATTTTGGTTTCATGACTTTAATATGTAAAAAAATAGTTTCATCTTTTAAGTAAAAAAACTGTAAAAATTGAACAAAGTTGACTACCTGACACTGTATTGTAATACACTTGGTTTCGATTACATCCTAGGGTGAGGGTTTTATGCGATGAGCACGGTGATCATTTGATTGATTTCGATGACGGATTTAATTCAGATATTTGGGATGATAACATATGTAACTAATTGACCCATTCACATATGTTATCACGATTAAGTTTATATTATCGGTTTATCTATAATCGGTCAAATGGGCAAAGTAATAGGGAAATAAGGAAACAATTACATAGGCTGAAAATGTTGTTTGGATTCACTGCATTTTCTTTACCATTTTGTTTAGGGAGCTATAGGTTAATACTGTAATTTGTAATCATATCATATATGAACAATAATTGTTTTTAATAGAGTTTAAGCTTATAACAAAATAAATGTTATGGGAGAACCCCGAGCTGTTGGAGGTTGATGTAAAAATATTATATTCGAAGTAATAAAAGTTATTGTACATATTTTGGAATGAAGTTGATTGATTTTAAAATTCGGCTTACACATTTATTTAATTTCATATTGCACTTAATATTCCACCGAGCATATTTCGTTATGACTAATAAGAATCTGATGCTATTATGAAATACATAAGAATTCATATTAAGGTGTTCTCTACTGAATTGGAGCCACAAATTATTTTGATTGCTATTGCTAATGTACCACATGTTAAACTCAACTTCGCTTGGTGGTGAATTTAGCTATGGTTGTTTTTTCTATGGGCTCACCATCATTTGTTATTACTTGGGTTAGGTCGGGCTCACCATCATTTGTTTTTACTTTTGCTCATGATGATATTATCTTTTTACAGAGACTCGATATAAAGCATGTAGACGAAACATTCAAAATTTCCAAGTCATTTACCACACTGCAGCTAGGCTGAATGGTCAACACTTTCCCATGATGGCTAATGAAACTTGTGTTGAAAGTGTATGACGCAAATGGCTGGTTGGTTGTCGGTTGGGTCATGACGATTAAATGGTGAATAGATTACAAAGGCAAAAAATATTTCGTCTACACAAGTTGCGATTACAACTTTCATAGTACACGTCTCAGGTATATATCCTTCAACCATGACTAAATAATAATGTTCTTTTTAATAGTCGTGTAACGCACGAGCTTCGGAACCTACATGTAATAACACATTTATATAGTCAGGTGATGCATTCTTGAGCGGGTAATGTTTCCCTATAAACTTAGCGCGCTAGCAACTTAGAGATGATGTAATTCACTATGAACTATTGAAAACTACATTGTAACTGTATTCATTAACAACGTTTATAATACTAATCATTTCAATACATTTACTTTTATTACAAATGTTATCAATACTTGAGAGTTTCTTAATTATAATTGTATACTACAGCTACATAGTCTCAAAACAATCGTCTTTGAATGCTATTTTATAGAGTTGACGTGCAACGCATGAGCTCTTAAATCTAATAAAACATGTTTATGGTCATGTACTTATAAATTATAATGTTGGTGATGTAGTTATATAATGAACAACTTATAACTATTTCGATTTTCTCTGATTGAGAGCCGCCGTGCAACGCACGGGCTCTTAAATCTAGTATAATATATATAATATAATATGTATTATTATTATGAAACCAGTTAATTTATAGTAGATTTTAATAAAGTAATATATATATATATATATATATATATATATATATATATATATATATATATATATATATATATATATATATATATATATATATATATATATATATATATATATATATATATAACGTTAGGTTAAATAACCGCAACATATATTCACTATTATTAGTAATATACGTTATATTTTACTAACGTCAATAACGAGATGTTATATTTCAACCATAGTATGTAACATATATATAACCCAAATTTTTTTTTTTAATTGTGGTTAAAAGTTATTTATAGATGTTTGTATCTATATATTATATCTATATATCTATATTATATTATATATATTATTAAAATAAAATAAAATATATAATAGTACACAATTAAACTACAATTACGTAATATAACTTAAATATAGAAGTAATAATACTTAATCTTTATATATCTATGTCTAATCTATTTATGGTACGGAAACAATACCCATTAAAATTTTTTAACGGATTTATCTTTCTATTCGTCGCGAGTTAGGTTCCACTGTTATCACCGTTCAACTCGAAATAATTTTACGAACTAAATGTAATATTTGTATTCGACACGGAGCTTCGATGCACTACTAACAGAACATTTATTTTTAGCAATAAATATGGAAGTTATTTAAATTTACAATTAAGGCCTTAAAATATTTGTGAACGGACAAATATAACTATATAATATTAATTATACACGACGACTCTCCGAGTATCATTATTTTGCTAAAATGAACTTTTCTAAAATTAAACTCGCGGGTTACACTTATATTTAAAAAATAATTGTATATAATAATTCTAAAGTAATATAATTTAGACTTAAACTAACGTTACGTTCTATGACAAATTTTCAATGATTTTCTCTAAATATAACGTACTATATAATTTAAATAAAATGAAAAAGATATTAATGCTGAGAAAAATAATTAAGTTACTAGCACCACCCAATATCACTTTTAAAATTTATCAGCACCACATACTCTTAAACTGAAAAGAACTTTTAAAATTTGTCAACGTCACGGACTCTTAAACTCAAAAGAACTTTTAAAATTTGTCAACATCACGGGTTCTTAAACTCCGAAGAATTTTGAAAATTTGTCAACCCCACGGGCTCTTAAATAATTCTTATACTTTTCCTATTTTTTTAGTATCGCTATTTACATACTAATATGAACTGTAAATTACATTTTTTGTACGGTTTTTTACACACCTATGCAACGCACGTGTTCAAAAACCTAGTATATGTACATTACCTAAAATTGTATACTGAAGATCCATAACGCACTTAATTTAGGAACTGAGTGAGTAACTTTTTATAATGTGTAGAAAAACGATATGGCGATTGGATCTGGATCAATATTAAATGAAGAAACTGTATCTTTTAAAATATTAATGGAACTAACAAAATTGAGTTCTTAGGGTATAAATGATTAAGCATATTCGGGTATAACCGAATCAATCTGGTTTAGGTAAAAAAGTGAATAATGCTTATTATGCTTTTATCCCACATATATACATTAGTGTATCTTTAAATTCTATATTTTAAGGAGCCTAGAAAAAGAATTATCAGATGGAATAACCCATTATCTGCAATCATGTGGGTTGCCTATCAGCATATATTTTAGTGCAATCAAGCTCTCATGGCTACTAGAAAACATTGAACCCGTGAAAGAAGCTGTTAAGAAAGGCGATGCCGTTTTTGGAACCATGGATTCCTGGATAATTTGGAACAGGACAGAAGGTTTTAATAACGGTTTACATGTCACTGATGTCTCAAATGCACCAAGAACCATGCTTATGAACTTAAAAACACTTAATTGGGATGAATCGACCTTGGAAACATTAAAGATTTCTAAAAACATTCTACCAAAAATTGTAAGTAATGCTGAAATTATTAGGAATGTAGCAAAAGGTTGGGTGATTCCCGGTGTCCCTATTTCGGGTTGTTTAGGTGATCGACATGCAGCCATGTTGGGTAAATCTTTTAAAAAGGGGTAGGCAAAAGTACTTACGGAACAAGTGCTTTTATTCTTTTTAATACTGGTGAGGATGTGATCGAGTCATAGCACGGTTTGCTGACCACTTTATCTTTTAAGCTTGGAAAAGATGTACCTACAAATTATGCTCTCGAGGGCTCGATTGCATTTGCTGGTGCAGCCGTTCAATGGCTAAAGGTTGAGTCGAGTGGTGGTGTGTACTATGTACCGGCTTTTAACAGATTAATTGCACCTTGGTTGCGTGATGATGCTCGCGGAGTGTTAATTGAGATTACGCGGTTAACAAATAAGTCTCATATTGCTGGGCTGTTCTTGAAAGTATGTGTTTTCTGGTGAAAGACGTGTAATTACGAATGATTATCGTTTCAGACCGTCAAATATGAAATATGATGTAGCAAATTATACATTTTTAAGAATAGTCTAATTTTCTGAATAGTAAAATGGATCAAAAGTGTCTGTTTAGCAAAATTATCCAGTACATACTCTTGACCCATTTAACTTTGATTAAATTTTGATCCATTTGACTTGTTGGACGTATTGTATTTTACTCGTTAGGGATAAGTACCCCTGCATCAACCCGTTCATAAGTGAATTGACTAAAAATTTGAGATCTGGTTTTCGAGATATATCAGAATCAAGTTTGTTGAATATTTACCTAACTGAATTTGCAGCTCGTTTAGGTGTACGAGTGGAAATATTTGCACATGGGGAGAGAATGAAGAGATAGACAGGGGCGGATCTTAGTGGAACCCAAAGGGGGTATCCGCCTCACCTGGATTTAACGGATAAAAAAATTATACACTAAAAAATTTTTTTTTACTAAATTCGCCCAAATACACTTTTTTTAAAACTTTTCTTCCAAAATACACTTTCGGGAAAAAAATTGTCTATTTACACCATTAGGTCGACCACAATTTGGGTCGACTACCCCTTTACCCGGTCGACCACATTAGTTTTCAAGGTAGTCGACCAACATTCTTCATTGATGTTGGTCGACTACTTCGATGATGTGGTCGACTTCAAGGTCGACCGACTTGTTAGCCATAAGTGGGTCGACTAACCCTAGTCGACCATCCTTGCGTTGTAGGCGACCGATTAGTGGGTCGACTAAGCATAACTCATACTACTATTGGATAAGATATATCAGATAAGATTTTTCATGAGTTCCAATGTAGTCTGTCATCCAATTTAGTGAAATAAACTTTAATTTGAACAACAAATATTATATATTATCTCATACTACATTTATTGATTACACAACAAATAACACAAGTTACAGACACAACACATACACGACAGTTAAATGGCTAGAAAACATACGAACACACATACCTATCATCCATGGCAGTTAAACACATTTAAAACACAAAGAAGAAGCTAATCATCACTCAAATTGTAAGTGGAGCCAAATTGTGTTGAGCATGAGTCTTCACGTTTTCCTTTACCCTTGCCCTTTATCAACCCCTTCGGCTTTGCCTTTGTTTTTGAGTTACACTTGGACTTTTGTTTACCTTCAGAAAGATCATAATGTGCGGTGCAAGTTGATCTAGTATGTCCATATTCCAAGCAACGACTGCATTTTCTTTTAGATTTGAAATTGTCTTTGTCCTCTCCTTGGGACGGTATACGAGCAGTACTCTTCGGTCTACCCGATTGTCGCTTTGTAACCAATGGCGGTAGGACGGTTTGTAGGTGTCCTGGATCTATCCATTCAGAAATATGATCTAGCGGGTTAATATCTTCCATGTATGCCGACTTGTACGTTTCAGTGTGGAAATACTTCTGAACGTGTGTAGTAACGTTACGTAGGACAAAATACCTTGCTACTGCCATTACATGTCCACAGGGTATACCGGAAAACTGCCATTGTTTACATGTGCAAGTTTTATCTTGTAGATTGACTTTACCACCTTTTTTCATATCCAATACCTCAAACTTAACTTGTGATATCGGTTTGACAGTCCAACTAATAGACTTACGATTTCTTTTACCAAGCTTACGCTCTGCATATGGTGTGACAGGGGTTGTTAAACCATCGGCAGTGTTTCGGTGTTCCCAAAACCATTGTTGAACTGAAGCTCTAAAGAATTCAAGAAGCATTGTAATCGGGAGTTTCCTCGCATGAACTGACAGTGCGTTCATTGACTCTGCACTATTAGAAGTTAGGTAAGCATACCGAACACGATCTGCATGATGTCTAGACCATCTGTTGAACCCAACAGTAGTGAGTGTACGTGCACTGTCTGGGATACGTCGTGCTAGTATACCATAGTGGTGATCAAAATCAGATTTTCTATACGCTTTGCACATTTTTCAGTAGTGCCACTCGTAACTTTTAACCCTTTTAGACACACTTTTGAGGTTTTCCAACAAATGTCTAGCACATAGTGCATGAAATACTTCTGGAAATACGTTTGATATGCCAGCAGCTATTGCAGGTGCCCTGTCAGATATAAGGGTAAGATTAACAATACAACACCCCGAAGACTGTAGAGAGTCTCTTAGATTACCAAAAAACCATGTCCAATGATCGGTGGTCTCTCCTGCTCCAATACCGTAGGCTAATGGAAGGATTCCATTGTTAGCATCCATAGCGACAGCAATCAAGTTAGTCCCCAAGTAACGACTTTTTAAATGAGCCCCATCGACTATGATTACTGGTCGTGCATAGTTAACAAACGAACGTGTCTGCATATTAAAGTATTGAAACATTATTTTTAAATACGAGTTAAATTAATAAGTAAATAAAGAAAGCATTAAACATATCGCTGCACCAATGGACATGTAACTCATAATAAATCTGCCTTTGTTGTCCGTTCGAATGTTGGTTACACTACATGGGTTAGACAATCTAAGATTATATAGATAATTAGGTAGTATTTGAAAGGAATCTTCAAGACTACCCCTCAACATCTCAATTGCGTAACATTTGGCTTTCCATGCTTGGTGGTATGATAGACTTATTTTAAATCGCCCCGACATATCAGTCCTTATATCATTCGGTCGATAGACACGACCTTCTTGTTTCATCACCTCTTTCAGTATATTACCTAGGACCTTCTTGGTGGCATGCTTATTGTTCGGAAGAATTTGGGTATTTGAGCACGTGTGTAGATCATTCAACTTATGTACTTGAAAGTTGTTGCTATCTTGTATACACCTAGCAGTAATTTGCCATGAACAATTTGGTGATATGCATGTAGCTGTATACCTTGACTTGTCTGAGTACTTTGGTTTTATCTGGAACCCTTCAGTAACACACTTTGTACGTAATTGCATAAGAAAATCTTCCTTGTTTTCGAAAGTCTGATTCAATTTAACTAGATCTGAGGTTTCATATATTGTCATTGATCTAGGTTTCATTTCGGGTTGGGTGTTCGACAGTAACGGTGGCATGTTTCAAAATATATCATCGGGTTGGGGATTATACTTAATTGGCTGGTCATAAGTTTGTGTTTGGTCGACGTATTCATCTTCGTATTCATCATCACTATCAGGAACATCATCCTCATCAACTATGTAGTTAGAAAAAGGGTGTTTTGTTGGTTTGATTGGATTCACATTTTCCATATCATCATGCTCAGATCTGCTTTGATCAGATGTAGGTAGGTCAACCATGTAATGATCTCCGTTACCTTCAAACGGTGGTTGTTTATCATTCAACAAATTGGTGTATTGTATTTGTTGGTTGATTTCATCCGTGGTTTGAGTTTGTAAGTTGATCTGATTTACAGATTGATTTTTTAGGTTCGAATTATTTGTGTATGGATGTGGTTGGTTGTACTGATCAGTGTATGGGTGGTGTAGGTTGAACTGATTGTTACTTTGGTGTTCTAGGTCGTACTGATTGATGGTTGACTGTTGTAGGTTGAACTGATTGCTGGATGACTGTTGTCGGTTGAACTGATTATTGTATGGATGATGTAGGTTGAACTGTTGATTGGATTGCTGAGGTAGGTTGAACTGATTATTGGATGGATGATTAAGGTTGTACTGATTATTGTAAGGATTTTGTAGGTTGAACTGATAATTGGTCGGATGTTGTAGGTTTAACCGATTATTGTATTGTTGTTGTAGGTTGAACTGATCATTAGGATTAGTAAGGTTTCGACCTAAAACATGCATTGAATTCGTAATATCTTCTAGATATATGTGAACGGGTTGATTTGAGATGGCGAAATTCATAAAATCATTAAAATCATCTTCATCATCAGTGATATCCAAGACACAGTTATCGACAACGTATTTCATAGATATAACTAAATCTTGTGAAACATCGATTTTTTTAACACATATTTTAACAAAAGCGTACGATTTAAGGGTTTGTTTGGCGCGATTGTAAGTTTCAAAGGTACTCTGGGACAATTAAGTGGCATATAAACTATATGATTATTGACATGTTCAAAATAACCTCCTGAACAAATATATATCTTTAACTTACTCATCACTATAAATGTAAAGACATATAAAAGTAGGGATTACTCATCAATAAGTGATGACCTCAAACTGCGCAAAGAGTTAACTTCAACTACTAAGTTGTTGTGAATATGAATCTGGTGTGTTTGAATATCGATCAAGTATGGTGTTTATTAAATATGAGAATTACTTATGGGATCCCATTACTTATAGAGTACAAATGGATAACAGGAATAAAAGGATCTACGTTATCCAATTAAATTCATGAAAGGTGGATTTCTTATCCGTAGCTAATAAGTATAAGAAATGTTATCTAAATGTGGGACCTAGGTTGCCTTTTTAATCATGAAAGTCCACTGTGGTCGACTACTTCATATATGGTGGTCGACCATGTCATTTTTATTAAGTGGTCGACCCACATCAGGGTCGACCACAGTGTATTTAAGCAGGGGTCGACCACATTTTCCACGGTGGTCGACTATGTCATTTTTATTAAGTGGTCGACCAACATCATGGTCGACCACAGTGTATTTAAGCAGTGGTCGACCAAATTTAACACCAGTGGTCGACCAGTCATTTGGTGACTGTCAAAAGATTACAGTGGAGCATGTTCAACCTGCTGACCTAATATGCCAACACAAACATTAGAGCTACCTTTTACAGTGGAGCCTGTTCAAAATACAATACCAACACAAACATTAGATCTACCTTTTACGTACTTCGATTCGAGATCTAAAGAATGTCTTCCCCATCCTATGTCTGTATTCTAATGCAACCTTCGCAGTATCTTTCTCGAATGGGTAGGTTAGCTGGCAAAACACACGCTCCATGTTTATGCAAACCCATACACCACAGTCACCGTAATATCCTGACTGCTGAGGTGAGTCGATATACATAAATGTAGATGGCATCGAGACGTGTGGTGGAGGAGTGTAGTTAATTGCCCTCAAAAACTCTGGCAGACACTTACCTAACTCGGAAACATAATAAGCGCGGTGGTCAATTGACTTGTGCTTGACAAAACTATCGTAAATGACGACGGTGAAGTCCTTAAGATCAAGCACAATAAGCACCCAGTGATCCGCATCTTCCAAACATGTTGGGAATAGGACCTACAATTAACGTTAGAAAGTTATACAGATAACTCTAATCTGAATGTATATGTCAATGTATATTTAAACTGTATATGTATATGTATTTGATATTGTAACCTTCTGACACTTCGACCAATGTGGGAAAGGGAGTCTCGATCCGTCTGCATAGCAAGTAATATTGGGATTGGTGTAATTCGGGTCAAGTGTTACACCCGTTTTAAAAATCCCCATCCAGTTAATCATGTCGACCGGCATGATCGTACATCTTTGGTGGTCCTTTAGTGGCTGAAAATCCATTTGATCTAAACGGTAACTCCACCACAACAACATAGATCCCCAACCATTAATATTCTGAAATTAACAATCACTTAGTCAATCTCAAGCTAGCGGAGTTAAATGTCGACCACTTTAATAATAAGTTTATAAAACACTTACAAAGTTATCTAAGTAACCGCCTTCAAATTTGTTGTAGATCCGCTCCCAAAACTCGTCAGTGATGAATATAAATCCGTCGAATAGGCCCCTAACAAATACCGATAAGCACTCGTAATGTGGAGTCATCATCTCTTCCGGTGTCTTAGGGCCGTCCAGATTCCTTTCATCATGATATAATGTGGACGGGCCGGGATAGATAAGTCCAGACTTATGAATCAAATCGTCAATGATTTCTAGAATAACATTATCAGGCACTACCGGGGCACTCAGTCTCCCCGTCTTCTGTTGTTTTATCGGGATTTCTTTCTCTGGCATGTCAGGCTTTCTTTTAGCACCCTTTTTGATCATTTGTGACGGTGTAACGAAGGGAGACATCCTTGCCCGTGCAACCCGACGGTCCCTTTTGCTTCTCCTCACATAAACCGGTGAAGCAACCTTCACATTATCATACATATCTTTCTTGGTTGTCTGAACTTCAACATCTGACACATATCCACCAATGCAACCACCATCATCCTGTCACAGAAACACACAGCAGTAAGTCATCAGAAAGTCATCCATATAGTCGACCTTGACATGGGTCGACTATAGTATAAATGTATTATAGTCGACCTAGATAATGGTCGACTACAATGTAAACGTGGTGATAGTCGATCCAATGAAGGGTCGACTACAAATCTGCACACTGGACAGTTTATATAACTTACCAACTTGCTTAAATGAATTGTATAATAAGAAATTACCTGCTCTTGTTGACGAATATGCTGTTTTAGGTTTTGTATCATAGAATGGAGTTTTAAAATCATTGTCTTGTGGTAGCCTCTAGAAACATATAAACTCTGCACTATCTTTAGTGTCTCACGTGTAACACGGATGCCAGCCTCAACCCGATCACTCATCTCCTTAATCTCCTTGGCATGTTAGTTTTCCTGGTCATCTAATCTCTTTGTCAAATTCTTAATCATATCCGTCAACTCCTTCTTCGTCTCATCATCAAATTTCTTCGGATCATCAACTTTCTTCACCGGTACTTTAGCATCGGGGTTCTTGAAATAGTTTGCACTAGCAACCCACCACTCACACTTAACCTCTGTCTTGGTGGGCCTCAAACGATTGAGAGGTCGTTCTTCGTCCGGGATATCATCCTGTCATACACATATACATATACATGTACATATACAGTTACATATACATGTACATATACATATACAGTTACAGTTACATATACATATACAGATACATATATAGTTACATATACAAATACAGATACATATACATATACATATACAGTTACATATACACATACATATACAGTTACATATACATATAGATATACACATACATATAAACATAACACATACATAAATATTTTGGCCCATATTTTGGTATAATTATACTCACCGGGAGTTGCATCAACTCAACGTACTCATTCCAGCCCATGACTTTCTTCTTCCGTTTCCAGTGGATTCCACGAGGTATGCCTTCACTTTCCGGCTTGAAAGCATATGCTTCTATTCGGTGTTTGTATGCCTCCCATATCCACATCTACAAACAAAAACCAAATTTGGTTAAATATGAAACATGTTAATTGCTTAAAATTCATAAGTACGGATTACTACCTTAAACGCTCAAGTGAAGCCGCTCAAATGGTATGTCATTACCCCCTTCCGGGTTTTATCTGCTACCCTCTCTTTATAAGGTACTAACACGTGACGCAAACTATTGTAAAGTTTGGTCCATAAGAAAGAACCCCACGGATACTTGTTCATCAACTCAAAGTCCTCTAATAAAAGAAGCATGTCATCGTTTACGCTATCCCGCAACTGCTTCCCAAGGAAGCATAAGTTAATTATCAACGCAATGGCGACTATGACCTTATCCTTGTCAGTTCCTTTCAACTCATCTTTAAAAAAGACGTCGTGAAACTCCGAAAGATGACGTTGACCACTATGTCGTTTAATAAAAACACGAGATGAAACCGAGTGGTCAAAATCCGACCTCTCTTGACCTATCCAATCTATAAAAGATGTAACTGGACCAAACCGCATCCCGGTAACCAAGCAAAACTCACGTCTACCACACCTAATGACATGGTCTCGGGTAACTCGAAACCATAGCTCTTCTGGATCCTCACATATTTCGCGTCCGTTGATTACAGACTTTTTCGGACGGTCAGTCTGATTCATTAATAAGCAATTTATGTATCCCGGATCATTGTCATCACACTTTATATCTAACCAATGACCGAAACACGTCTCTCTGAAAATCTTTGTCTGAGCCGGAGTGAGTTTGTTCTTAATCTCCCTTATAAGAGACATCTTGCTTCGAATGGTGACCTTGACCTCGAACCAAACCTGTAATCAGACAATGATAATGTCATTATACATAAATGTTAATACACATACACATACATACAGGTACATACAATTGAAAAGCAAATACACTATAGTCGACCTTATTTTTGGTCGACTAAAGTTTTATTCAACTATAGGCGATCCAAAATGGGGTCGACTATAGTGTATGTTTTTGGAAGTCGACCCTTTGAATGGTCGAGTATGCAAGTGATCTTCTGACCTAAGGCATCCCCATAACCATATACAGATATATACACTTTAGCAAAAACAATGGGAGAATTGTATATCTATAGTTACATATACATATACATATACATTTACATATACATATACAATTACAGATACCTATCATATACTGACGTATACACACATACAAATACATCCATACACACATATATATAAATACAGGGACCCATACATAGATATACATATATACACATATATACACATACAGATAAACTAACATATACATACAACAACGAAATAGGTTTTACCTCAATATCTGACATCTTTGAAGGGAACTCTTGATTGAATCTAGGGACGAAATAGATACACTGACGATGGAATTAGGGTTTATCTACAAAACTATTGAAGTGATCTCTTGATTGAATCTGCAATGAATGAGGGTTGATGAATCAGGTTTGAATCTGCAATGTTAGAGTTGAAATTTGAATTTTGTTATCCCAACTCGCTATTTCAGTGTCTTTTTGTATACTCGACCATCATTAAGGTCGCCCGTGTTTTTTGGGGTCGAATATAGTGGTCGACCGATAGCCAACAGAAGTCGACCTTGCCAGTTATAAACGGTGGTCGACCACATTTAAATTTGGTGTGGTCGACCGGGTATAGAGGTAGTCGACCCAATGTGTGATCGACTTAATGGTGTAAATAGACAATTTTTTTTCTAAAAGTGTATTTTGGAATAAAACTTTTTTAAAAAGTGTATTTTGGGGAATTTCACAAAAAAATAAGGTTTTTATTAGTGTTTACCCCCACTGGAAATGAAAAATTTATTAAATTTTTGCATCCGCCCCGTATGTCTTTGAGTTCAAGTTCCGCCACTGGAGATATACTCCTTTTAATCCGGCTTTGAACAATGAATTGAGGACAAAGAAGGTGGCCTCTTGGTGCAAAGCTGAAAGCAGTGGAAAGGACTTTCGATCTGATTGATTTAATTCTTATAAGAAACTTTTCTGCTCAATCTAATTTTGTTTCAAGATGCAGTAATTGTGTACATTTTCTATTTGAGAGGAGTCTACAGTACATAAGGCTCGTTTGTTACAGTAACCACTATTACAAACGCAAACAGATTCAAACATAACATGTATCAAAACCAGCACTTCTACGCCAATTAGGATTTACGGAAACAATCAGAAAGGAAACAATCAGGATTTACGCAAACATTCATCAACTAAAACAAACCACCTTCTACGCCAATTAGGATTTACGCAAAGAATCCCAAAAAATCCCATCAAGAACACAAACCATGTGGAGACCAAACTTGCACTAAAGGAAACCAAATCCAAGGCATACCATTTTTCTTCATTTTCTTCTGGTACCGTCATTAACGTCGAATTTGTTTGTTTAGGTGCACAACTCTTCGCTAATGGTGGTCCACAAACAAACGGATTACCCTTATAGCTATCAGCAGTAAATGTGGCAAACTGTCCCTTCATTTGCGGGAGGCTACCAGACAGATTGTTGTTAGCAACAATGAAAGTAGACAGAGAATACAACCGAATCAGTTCCGATGGAACTTTACCACTCAAATGGTTTGATGAAATATCCAGGCTCTCTATATCTGCTAGATTTGAGAAAGAACTTGGTATGGGCCCCGTGAGCTGATTATGAGACAAGTTAACCGCACGAATCTGAACCAACATTCCAAGTTCTTTAGGTATTTCACCCATTAGATTGTTGCATGATAAATCCAACCCTGACATGTAATCAAGGATCCTACCTTTGTAGGAGTCAACCCTGCTTTTTGTTAGGAACTGAACTTCATCTTGCTTTACATAGAATTCATCTCCATGTATCTCGTCGTACTTCACTAGAACACTTTCATACTGATACAATGTCTGCGCTGGCATCTCTCCAGTTAAATAGGTTAAAAAGGCAAGTTGGCCACTTTGAGTGATATTTTGTAAGCAATTAGGTATTGAGCCACAAAGGAAGTTGCTAGATAAGTCTAACAGCCTCAAATAACTTTATTGGCACAAGTGCTTAGGAATAGAGCCAATAAAGTTATTATTTCTCAAAAGGAGGATTCTTAAATCTATGATTTCACCTAAGAAGTATGGAATGTTACCTGATAACTTGTTATTGCTCATATCCAAAGTCAAAAGATTTGTCAGATTACGAAAAGATTCAGGTATTGATCCCGTGAATCTATTTGAATCCAAATGAAGAGATCCCATCCTACTATACATACCTAAGCAGGATGGGATGAACCCTGAGAAATTATTTCGTTAGATATCGAGAAACATGAATGAAGCCGTCCCGCATGGAAATCGACCTTCGAACATGTTGTCTCGTATCAGGAGTGTATCTAAGAATGTCAGATTGGTTAACCATCCTGGAATCATACCTGAAAATAAGTTGCTACTTATATCCAACATTGTTAAAGAAACACCTTCAGTACTCATCTCTTTTGTGAGCACCCCTGTAAACTGGTTATTGTCTAACAAGAGAATTGTTAGCTGACTTGCATTGAATTTTCTTGAAAGTACTTCACCGTACAAACTGTTATTAGATAGTTGTAAAACCCTCAACTGTTGACAGTTGTAAAGCAATCTCTCCGGAACTTCTCCTGATAAATTATTGTTAGATAAATCCAACATTCGTATTTGACTCAAATCTTTCACTGACCAAGCGAGAGAACCGTTTAAAGAATTTCGAGACAAGTTCAAGTTCTGTATACCCGGAAAAATATATCCTATATCAAGAGGTATAGTACCTGTTATTAGATTGTTGTCTGACATATTCAAATACCATGTTTTATCGTTCCTATACAATGGCATACGAATGGTACCAGTAACCGAGTTGTTCTTTAAACTAATAACTTCCAGATCTGCGTTAGTATTAATCAACCAATTTGGAAATTGCATCTCCAGTGAGTTGTGAGATAGGTCTAGCTGACGTAACTTATGCTGGTGAAGTAGAAAACTAGGAAGAACCCTTCCTTTGAGCCGGTTTATATTGCAATTAGATAGCACAAGAACTTTCAATTGAAACATTGGAACCCAACCTATAGGCTCTTCTGTTTCAACCTCAAATTTGCCGTTGTTACTCACGAATGCAACCACCACTAGCTTTGTATGATCGGAGAAAGTGCTAAATGAAAATGATCCTTCCAATTTATTAAGACTAAAATCAACATACTCGAGAGATGTGAGATTAACAAACAGTGATGGGGGAAGTGTTCCAGTGAATTGGTTAAAAGAAATATCAAAGAGTTTAAGAGATGTTAGACTACTCAAACACTCTGAAAGGCATCCAGTAAATTTGTTTTGTATAACAACCCTCACTTTTCCCTTCTGAATTTACCAAGTTGTCCTTAGGGCTTCAATGTCATATTCTGTGCATCATCATTAGGGTTGTTATCCATTTCGACAAACGAACATTTATACGTTCATTAAATGATCGTAATTAGTATTAAAACCCTAATATGATATAAAACCCTAATCCTAACCGTACCTATTAACTACAAAACCCTAATACCATTACATATTAAATAATAAACCCTAACCCTAGTACTTAATTAATAATATAAACTATATGTTAATAATTAAAAGTGACATTATATAAACTATAAAAATTAACACAAACTAATTGGAACTAATTAGAATTAATAAAAGATTAGGGGCTAATAAATAAATAAGATGTAATTAAAATAAATCTAACCCTAATAATATTTATTATAAAAAAAGGGGATAAATCATATGTAACTAGAGCAAATCGGTTGTATAGTTGTAGGGTTTCTTTTTAGACTTGAACACTAAGTTTCCACATCCAAGTTTAACTCAAATACCTTCCTTAATCCTCAAGAATTAGAGTGTAACTAGGAAACTTACAATAATCTATAAAAGGCTCGTGATTTTTCAAGTTAATCACCATAATCTGCTCAATTCAGTCGACTCATTCCCTCCTGCATTCCCTCCCTTCTAGTAGATCAAAACCCCTCATCCACCTGCAGTTTCAGTCGACAACAACCTCCACAAAACCCTCTCTGAAATCGTGAATCATCACCACCCATCCAGCCTGCTATTCGTGATCAAACAGGTTTAAGAACCACTCCAAGTTGCTGCATAAAGTCTGCTGTAAGTTGCTTCTGTTTTGATGTATAATTCGATCCACAACAGCTTTTGTTTTAATTGTTGTTGTTTGCTTTTCTTTTTCTGTTTCTTACGTGTTCTAATAGCCCAAAAGAACCTCCTGGTGATCGAGTATTGCTTGCTAAACCTGCTGCTACCTGTTCCTGGTTTCTGTCGTGTGTGATCAGACCCAAACAGACCCTTGTCTGGGTCGTGATCTTGCTGTTGCTGCAGCCTGCTTGTTTTCTGTACGTGCCATACCCATCACCAAATCTTGATTTCATTCTTCTTGAGGTAGTTCTAATTCCTAGTTAAATCCTGCTTAAATCTACTAGATGATAAATATAAGTATTAAGATAAAAGATTATGATTTTATGTTGTGTTAAGAGATGAATAATAAGTATGTTTAAAGTAGATAAAGATTAATGATGTTGTTAAAGGTTAAAAATTTGATCAAGTGTTATAACTAGTTATTAATAAGTAGTATGATTTTATGTGGGAATATGGTTAAAGATGTTATGATTGAAAGGTTAAGTAGGTTTAATAAAAGTTGTTTAGTAATAATAATAATGGGTAAAGGAAAAATATAATTAAAAGATGATAGGAATATGATTATGATTTTATGTGGTGTAATAAGGTAAAAGAAAAATTAAAAGTATGATTAAAAGGTGATAACAAGTATGATTATGGCTATTCTGATTAGGGTTAATGAATATAACTAGTAATTATGCTAAAAGTTGTGATTTTATGTGTTGATTAGGTTAAGATTATGGATTAGTAAGGTGATCATGGTGTACGTGCATGCGTGCATGCATACGTACGTATGTGCATGTATACACTGTATGTATATGTGTGTGTGTATATGTAAATATATGCATACGTGTATATGTATGTGTATATGTGTATGTATATGTACGTGTGTATGTATGTATGAATGTTCATTATGCGAGATACATAAGTTAGTAAACATAATAATGAAAAGTAATGAGTATATGTATATGTACCATCTTAAACTATTATATAAGTAACACATACGCCTACTATATATGTATCATATAGATATAAATACATACATGTATGAAAATAATAAAGAATATATGTATATATATGTAACAACATAGAGGCATATTTATAGATGTAATATATAATGATAGATGTACATAGTAATTGATTAAAGTAAATAATAATACTATTATTAAGATTATTAGTATAACCTGTACACATACCTATATAGTAACACTTATAACACTAAGTATATTATCACTTATATACATATAACTTTCTCGAAAACGGTCACTGTTAATATAGCTTACTATATTAATAAACAAGCTTTGTGTCTATTAGACATTAATTAATCGAACATTATATCTCTAGGTTGAGATCTCCGTGTTCAACACTTCGATCATATAACTTGCGTGGAATATCTATCTGCTATTAAGGTGAACTTCATAGCCCCTCTTTTTACTATTTCTTAACTGTTTTATAACTTTGGGGTGAGACACATGCTTGCTTTTAAACTGTTTTACGCTTAGACACAAGTACTCAAACTTTATTTTGATCAGTTCAAACTATTGTTAACATGCTTTGATTCATGCTAAATCCCTACCATGATATCGTTAATTACTGGAATAATGGTAAGCTTAGTTATTGTGAATAGCGCTATTGAGAATGACGTCTCTATCCGGATGACCGCTGGTCAATGGATACATAATAATGATTCAACGACACGAACGTGATGTGTTTAGGGTAACTTTTGGTTAGTTTCGATATCATATACACCAGCACTACTACCGAACTGATTAAACCTCATAATTAAATCTTGTGGTCTAAAAACTTGTTATAACTATTAAACCTATGTTGTTCACTCAACCATTTTGGTTGACACTTTAAGTATGTTTTGTCTCAGGTGAAGATTGCTAAAGATTATTTGCTATTTGGACCTTGCTGCTTTTGGAGTCCGCATTTATTCATACATATTATTGCATTAAAACATTTATTGTAATGACATAATATTTTCCGCTGCTTTAATACATTGGTTATCAATTAAAACGTCTCATATAGAGTCGTTCTCGTTTATACATACTTTTGTTATAATTTTGTGAAGTCATATTTCCCCGGCCCTATTTGGGGGTATGATAGAGTGGTATCAGAGCCAGGTTGTTATAGAGAACCAGGATTGCATATTATGTGTGCCTTATGTGTTTGTTAGGTGTCTTAGCAATCTATAGGACTATAACCTTTCATGCCTTAGCTTGAAATGTAATCCTCATATCTTTGATTGCCTTACTATGCCCCCTTATATCCCTACCGTCATACCGTGCCTTAGAATCTAGTTAGTACTCCTTCTCTAGGATGTCTAGTCATCACCCAGTCATCGTTTTAGACACCGAAGGATCCGAAACTAAAGGATCTATCCGCACACCCAATTACTCACTTGTTTCACCATCATTATCACTAACTAACCCATACTACCTTTTCTTATCCATTGGTGTTGCTACCTAGTGCACCATAAACTATTCAACTAATACTATTTTTGTGTATTGAAGATCAATGGCAACTTGTGGTGCTAACGCTCTTCCAAATGTCACTTTGACTCCCGCACAATTTCAACAACTGCTTGCTGCCACCCAAGTCAACAATATTCAAGGAAACAACCAAGGAAACCCACTTACCTCATGCACCTACAAGGAGTTTATGAACTGTAAGCCTCCATCCTTCAATGGGAATGAGGAAGTAGTTGAGCTAACTCGTTGGTTCGAAAAACTCGAATCAATCTTTCGCATCTGTAACTGCGCGGAGGTCGACCGAGTGAAGTATGCCACTCATACACTAAGTGGTCTTGGTTTGACTTGGTGGAACGCTTATGCCCAAACTATAGGGCTAGATGCTGCTAATGCTATTCCATGGGCTGTTGTGAAAAGAATGATGACGGATAAGTTTTTCCCAAGGAACCAAATTCAAAAGTTAGAGGTTGAGTTTTGGGAATTGAAGGTCAGTGGTACCAATATTGAAGCTTATACCAACAGGTTTATAGAGTTGGTTTCATTGTGCCCGGACATGGTGCCCACTGAACAAAAGAAGATTGAGCGATACATAGAAGGTCTCCCTGACGAGATTCAAGGAAATGTTATTGCTGCTAGTAAAGAAACCTTAGATGCGGTGATACTTATGGCTCAAAACTTGATGATGGCTAAGAGGAGAAAGGCCGCGGCTAATAAACAAGCCGGGGCTAAGACTAGTGAAGGCAAAAGGAAGATTGAGCCTACTCCGGAATCAAACCATGGTTCAAATAAGAAGGTTGCTGAAAATTCAAGAGGAGGTTATTTAGGGAACCAACCTTATTGTAATCGTTGTGAGAAACACCATTCTAGGTGGTGCAAGGCTGAGTGCACTAAGTGTAAGAAGATTGGTCATATAGCCAAGACTTGTAGGGTTGCAGTTCCTTCGAACAATACACCTGTAACAAAAGCCAATGCAGTCGTTCCTACATGTTATGCCTGTGGAGAAAAAGGGCATTATCGCAACCAGTGTCCAAAGAAAAAGGATAACACGGGAAATGCTAAAGGCCGAGCATTTGTGATGACTGCCGAGGAAGCTCGGGATAATGAGGAAGAAGGGGAAGAGGCACAATGAAGAGTTTTTGACAACTACAAGAGTCATTTAAATTTTCATAGTATTCTTTGTGTTACCGTTTAGTACTTCTATAGTTTGGAAGGTTTCGTTAAGTTTCTGTAGTACTCTAGTTATTTTCTTTTAATGAATGATGTTATTTTCTTTTCTTTCATTTTTCGTTGAATTATTCACCTCGATGAAGATGCATATTGACTAGATGACATAGTAGTAACCTTATGGAGTGATAAAAGTATGATTTAGAATAATATAATGACACTTGATCAACGTCATTATATTATGATAAGTCATACAGAAATCCTAATGGATCATGATGGGAATAAGATTTGATCAACCTTAGGACCACTGTGTACCATTACATACTCCTTATCTCTACATTGTCAACTAAAAATATCAACCCTAGATATTATAAATCCTTTACATGTAAACTATCCACGCCCGGTGCTGTACCTATTGCATAGGTACCATACCGCTTAGCTCCATCCGAAATGAAGAAATCATCCAATCAACTCCAAAAAGTTTTGGAGAAAGGTTTTATTCATCTTAGCTTGCCTTCATGGGGAGCACTCGTTCTTTTCCTTAAGAAGAAAGGTGGCACGTTAAGAATGTGTATTGATTACTGAGAACTCAACAAGGTAACCATCAAAAATCGTTATCCATTCATGCATATTGATGACCTGTTTGACCAACTGCAAGGATCGAGTCAATTCGAAGATTGATCTTAGGTCGGGCTATCATCAATTGAGAGTCAATGAAGTTGACGTTTCTAAGACTGCTTTCTGAATCCGTTATGAGCATTATGAGTTTCTTGTCATGCCTTTTGGTTTAACCAATGTGTAACGACCCGGCTTTTTTGACTTGCTTTTGTGCCTTGTGTTTTTGCGAAACTGCGTATTTGTGCGTACTGTGTTACTTTATACTCTGGAAACTTGATTTACGTGGTTTACTTCCATTTATATGTTAAAACGTGCCTTAGAGTACGTAGGATACATAACTTGATCATTGGAAGCCTTTATAACCGTTAGTGTTATTTGACGTTTCGAATAAACCGCGAACTTGCGCGCACGTTTAACTTTTGTCATAATCGGAATATTATGACTGCGAAATATTAATTATTATTTTATAATAATAATTACCTGGGTTTTTGGATGCTTAATTACGCGTAGTAATTTAATTATGCACAATAGTTAGTCTTGTTGGACTTTCTACCTTGTTGGGCTCAAGCCCACCCTACTCTAGCTAGTGACCCAATTAATTAGCCCTTGTCCATGTCATCAATCCTTGTCAAATTCCTTGCTTATAAATACTAGCCCTTGTCCATGTCATCAATCCTTGTCAAATTCCTTGCTTATAAATACTAGCCATTTACCTCTCATTCAAATCACTTGCTCATTTGGTTTTCACACACACTTGTTCTTTCTTTCTTTCCTTTCTAGTATTGCTTGTAAGTCTTCTTTTTCTTCTTCTTTTCCTTTCATTTTCGTGGCCATCATCATCATATTATGGAGATCAAAGTTCCTTTTAGCTTTGATCTTGCTTATATCTTGTTGATTCAAGCATGAATCTTTCAAGAACATGGAAGATTCAAGCTTTCTAGCTTTGAATCTTCACCAACTTTGTAGATTCATCTTTCTTTTACTTTAATCTTGTTATTTTGTGATAAAGATTCAAACTTTTGTTTGTTATCTTCATATATCTTAAAGATCCAAGCTTTATGCTTCAAGATCTTCAAGAACACTAAAGGTTCAAGCTTTCTAGCTTTGTGACCTTATAAATTGTGTGAAAGGGATCCAAGCTCTCTAGCTTAGGGTTCCATCACCTCTTTTGACTTGGATCATGTTCATACTTGTTTGATTGATGTAAAGTTTGTAACTTTGTTTGTAAATAGGACTTGTAATTGTGTTAAGACTAAGGATATGATGTAACCTTGGTTCATCATCCATCTAAGACTCTTAAATGAGTTGTGTTACCACTTGGTCTTAACATATTGTGTATTGATGGTATAATCTTGGTCAAAAGTGATGCTAAACCATCAACGAGTTGTACACTTGAAGCTACAAGCATCAAGGATGAGAACCGTGATGAGCATCAAGCACCAAGAACCTCACCGGAGCACTTGTCCACTGATTTTCGTATCTGATCAGACCACCTGGGCTACTGGAAAGTTGATTTTCAGTTAGTTCGGTTCGATTAGATGATTTTCCGTTTAGGCCTCGTCTTAATCCGAGTTACGGTTTAGGATTTATGGCCATCCGAGAGTCACTACACCCTATTAACGTTGTGCTGAAATTTCTGACCTACTCGCACTTAAACCGTCGCCACGGTCAAACGAAGATGAGTTAGGTTCTGAAAATTGGTCAGCGGTTAGGGGACTCACATACGGAGCCATAGCCACTGACTATGCATCTTTTCGATTTACGTAGAGGTCGCAGCAGCTGACCGAAGTCAGCCTATTGTTTCGATCTCTATTCTTGTCGAACTTACTTAGCTTTTATGATGATGAATGATGATGATGATGACACTTAAACTTATTTTATGCACTATTAGAATTTATAAAAAAACAACCTACTGACCTAGTAACCCTTGATTTAGGTTGACGACCTTTCGGACCGACTTACTACTTGCGTACTTTCATTACCGACTTTACCGCTTTTATCACTGTGAGTTATAGCATCCCTTTTTACTACTTTTACTATTTTTGGGACTGAGAATACATGCGCTTTTTACGTTTTACATACTAGGCACGAGTACTTAAACTTTGTATGTATGTGGGTTATATAACGGCATAAACATTCCCTTTAGCACGGTAACGTTTAGTCATTGGTTTTTGAACCGGTGAACGCGAATCTTAGATATGGATCCATAGGGTTTGACATCCCCACTCGGGCTAGTCGCGTTAGCATTTAACGAGTGTTTAATACTTCGTGAACATACGCACTCGCCAAGTGTACTTTCAGGGGGTTATAAACGTTAAGTCTAGTTACCGGGTGCCCACGGTTATACATATACTTTATCATACTGATTTGAATTACTGATTTGAAATGCTTGTTTGAAGCACTGAAATCTCGTGGCCTACATTACATTACTGAATACAAACAAACTATAGCTCACCAACATTCGTGTTGACTTTTTAAGCATGTATTTCTCAGGTGTTTAGACGTTGTTGCTTCTGCTGTTAGCCTTGCTGTTCTAGTCTCGGTGTATAGACTTGCTGTTACAGACTTGCTGTGTTAGACTTCCGCTGCATTACTTAGAGATGTCTCAAACATGAAACTTTTACTTTGCATTCCCAACTTATGTTATTTTCAAAACAATAGTTTTGTAATGACCTTAGTATCATGTACTCATGTTAATGTTTCCTATTCATCTTTTGTAAAACGTTATCTGTTCATGAATGCAAAACTGGTTTTCAAACAGCATATAGTGTTTGACCTTGTAATGATCCTGTTGTTGATGTACCGTACACGATGATTTTGTACGGGGCGTCACAGTTGGTATCAGAGCATTGGTTGTAGGGAATTAGGTTGCATTAGTGAGACTAGGACCGACCCGAGTAGGATTCACTAATAGGACTAATCTACAACTTGCTAGTTTACTTGTTTCTGCGGAACCTGCTGCATGCTACTGTGTTATATTACTACATGTTACTGCTTACTACTACTGCATGCCACTGCTTACTTTTACTACCGTATGAACTTGCTGCATGCTACCGTTTCCTTTTACTGCTATGTAAACTCGCTGCATGCTTTTGCTTATTCTAGCTACTGCATGCTACTATCTGCTTTCGATTGCATGTTACTTCTGTTTAGTACTGTTAATATTGCCATGCTATATACTGCTGTAAACGAGCTAGGTTGCTGTAGTGTCTGATTACGTGCTTGCTTCATGCCTGCTATTCGCTGCACCGACTTGGAAAAACTTACCTTTCCTAGTTCAGATGTTCTTCTGAACCCATTTCCCACACGTCTAACCCTAAGGATTAGTATTGTAATCCACCTGTTACTACTGTTCCACCGTTCCAGAGATTGAAACGATTCTTCACGCAATCTAGGAGGAGTACCCCTCGGATTATACGCCCACTAAAGTCGATCCTCGGAGGAGGAGATATTGGAGGATTTGTCGGAGTAACCGCACCCCGAGCTCACTCTAAATAGCCACGTACGACGTGTGAACATTCGAAGGTTGTTCAGTTTCTGCAAGATGGCTCGTATCTCGTACGCTTTCATGACCGTCACTTATCTCTTTCGTTCTTCACCACTGCTCGACGATCTGACGACATTTCTGGATTTAGTACCCTAACACTCTTAGGCATTGGGGAAGTCGGGAGGACATCTCCTTTCACAAGGTCAGAGTGCCTTCTACTGATGCTCAACCATACCCAAAGACTTGGGAGTCGCCTCAAGACATATCGTACTACTACTTGCTACACATACAACTCGACGCGAGACCCAGATTGAATTTCTAGAAAAGAACCTAACGATGTTACCTGAACCTGAACATTTTGAAGAAATTTCAGGACATTTAGGCATTGGTGCATGACCTACGGAACTTACGCACCCAAACCGAGAAACCGTGAGATTAATTATGTAGATTTTGTTTTGAGATAGCATAGATAAAGCACCGTTGGATGAAATTGAGTAGAACTGAAAGTGATCACGTTACATTGACCATATGGAGTGATATTGGAATGAACGTACGATTTAGTACAATATAATGACGCCAGGCCAGCGTAATTATATTGAAGTGAATCATGCATAAGTCCCAATGTTACTACATAAGGAATATGAAGCGATTCAAAGGAAATTTTGGTAGGAACCACTTGAGTATACGCATTATGGTCTGATAAAGACAGAAATAACCACTTGGTCTAGATACTGTACGAGAAGGGCCTGGACTGCAGAATTGATAACCCGAAATTTTTTTATAGATATAGACACCCTGGATACTTAAGGAAAAAGTTCTCAAATAGGAAAAAAAAAAACTTTGGACTCACATACGATAGAGCAATCGTTATCTCAGCTATGGAGACTCGCATGGATCCTGATTTTAGTTAGGGTACGTTTCTTCACAATGATTTATCGTCTCGAAATTGTTTAATACTAGAGTGATAGAAACCTTATATCTAAGAATCCTAGTGTGATGACTAATAAGCCATTAACAATCATGAGAGTTAAGTATTCTATAGGACAAGCTAATGGTAAGTTGGCAGAGATAGAGGATAATTTAAGATAGTACCTTAAAAATTAACAGGTGGGTCATTTGGAGATGACCTCATGCCAACAAAACTTGGAAGTTTTATAGTAGTAGTTGGAAAGGATTAGTTACCTGTGCACAAGCAGATGTTATTTGAGAAGGTTGATAAAAATTTTCACGGCAGTATAATAAGATTTGGTTGGAATGGACCTTAAAATTAACCTAATACTCATTGAGTTAGAAAGATTTGAGGAAATAGTTGGAACGGACTGACTTTCAAGGACGAAAGCGAAAGTTATTTATAGTAAGAAGATTATTCGTATACCTTGCGAGAATGGTGAGCCAAAAGCCATCTGGATTACTTCAACAACCCGAGATCCCAGAATGTAAATGGGAAGGGATGACGATGGATTTCATTCTGAAACTACCGAAAACAGTCGGCAGTTATGACACTATCGGGGTTATCGTTGATCGCCTCACCAAATCTGCTCACTTTCTAGCCATGAAAGAAACCGATACAATGGACAACGATACATAAAGGAAATTGTATCCCGTTACTTCAGCAATTCAAATTCTATACTACCCAAGAATCGTATTTGATACTCATTCTTATGCGACACTGAATCCTAACTTATTCCGAGAGAATTCTTAATCAATGATAATCACACCATCACCCTTCTTACTTCGATATTAGTCATACCAGTTCGGAATTTCCAAAATCAATGGGTAGTTAATCCCCGTCCTCATACTCTCCCTTTCGTTTCTCACTTATAAGCAATAACTTTATACTTAAGCATTTTTGGTCGAAGGACTTATGCCCTACTAATAGTCATCAACCACATTAAAATTCAACAGTTTTCATTACCTCGTAACATTTTTGCTCAAATATCACCCGAGATTTTCAAAAGTCTTTTACTCGATTCTCATCAATCTTTTTTCAACTTGTAACCTCCGAAATATGAAAATTTTGTTTGCCAAAATTTTACTTACACTATTTTACTGTGCGATCCTCTCAAAACTTAATAAAAATAAATTTATTTTATTTGCCATTCGTGCAAATTTTTGAAATCGTATACGTTATATAAAATAAAGTAAATAATTACTTCTTTTTGACAAATACATATGAAATTTTACTTTCACTTTTACAAATCAAATCTTTTATTCAAAGGATATTTTACCTTGAATGGTACGTGTTGTACATAACCCTAGTTTGCTAAGAACTTAATTTCTTTTCTTACATCGTCACCTTAAATGAATTCTATAAAATTTTCGTTGCTTGTCAATATAAAATTTTTCGTTGCTTATTCGTATTCAAGTCATCATGAAGACAGACAACTGTCGAAACTAAGAGATTCATGTGTGCGTATGTGATGAAGGCACTTACTACCACGTCATGCAGAGCCTTCGGGCATCCACAAACACTTAAACCATTCAAGATTACTGCGTTACCCCAGGGATCTTATTCTTCACACCTGTCGGAGCGATACTCTATCTTACATAACTCAAAGTCCTGACCTATTCCAAGGAAATTCTCATCTAGCGATATTAACATCATTAGTATTCCGAATTTAATATTAGCCATAACCTGTGTGGCATTCTGCAAAGTCAAGAAGCGATTAACTTCTCATCCTCATGCTCTATCCTTCATACCTCACTTTTTAGCAACGGCTTCGCACGTAAACATTTTTGGGCCAAAGACTTAAGTTCGGATAATCATCAAAACTACATTTAATTCATTAGTTATCATTACCTAGTAACATGTCAACCGATGATTCAAAGATTTTTCACTCGACCTTTTTCAACTCATAACCTCTGAAATACTAAAAACTATGTTTATCAAAATTTTTACACGTTGATTTACACGTTGCTTATTTGTGCAGTGCTCACGAGATTTATGGACAAATGGAAGTACTAAAAACTTTTCTATCACTTACGCGATTTATAAAATCATATATGTATAAATTTACCCTTACTTATTTTGGGTTAGTACATACTAAGTTATACCTTCAAGATGATTAAAAATCGCTCCTTTATTGAGTTGTTTTAAGTCAAATAATTTTGTGCAAATGGTACTCGTTATACATACTTCTAAATTTACCAAGAACTTCGTTCCATTTATGTTGTCGCATCAAACATTTAAAGGTTTTTCAAAACTTCCTCGGTTGATTTTATTAAAGGTTTCCGTATTAGACTACACCATGTAGGGATCACACTTCTTCTCTCCCTCCGTTAGGGATGAAGCTTACTATTAAAATCCTTGTTAAAAACGCTTGAGCCACTTTGGGTGGCAGATTTATATAAAAAAAAAATTGTTAGGAAGTCTTTGTACTCGAAAAATGTTCCTTTTAAGGTTAAACATGGCAAAATCGCGGGCCGATAAATCAGTGTTCTGAGGTACACTCAATGGTCACCCCATTATAGGAAGGGCACTAGGTGGGTTTCTATTCTCAATATTTCACTGCTAATCGCAACATCCTCGTAAAAATCATCTCTATGAATTAGTATGTTGAGGTACAAGGAATCGTTTTGAGATTCTTTTCACTTAGAGTAAACCGTTCTTTACGACCAAGGGTCCACGTATCTTCTTGTCCGCGCATCTCCTTAAGTATAAGGATAAATTCAGAACAAACCGCTCGAAGAGTTCACCCTGGTTCAAAGATCACACCTTTCGTGCGATTCTCTTTCGGAAATGTAAAGTAACATACTTTAGGAATCTATGAATCTTGTTATCCTCTTGGAAGGGACTACTTAAAACATCTGTAATACGGATATGGTTACTCTACACATTCATTTCTTCGTTGGTTGCAACTATATGTTGTTCTAGTTAATGTTAACCCTAACTTCAACATGTAACTGAAAGGATAAAGTTACATTATGGAACTGTTCTTTCATTCCATCTAAGGATAAGTTCACCTGCAGTATGGTAAACTGGGTGATATTTTTCATTGTTCGTTCAGACCGTCCTGAAGGCACTATAGATAATTATGGCTTGCATTGCATATAAGTCCGATTATTCACTTTTAGCAAAAGTTTCAATTCATATAGTCAAATGAAACGTTCTTAAATATCGAGTTCTTTATGCCTATGGTCTCTTTCCGAAATCAAGGGGTTAGTAAAATTCGTGGCTAACACTATCCAGACATCAAATCGCATGGTTATGATCACCATGTTTTCCATCCTACCTGTCAGCTTTGTATTGTGACATAAGCGCTCAATGTTTTAGATGAGTTTAGTAACATTCATGATGTATTTCATGCATCCAGCTTACTAAAGATGCATGTAAGGCTAAAAACATCATCTTTTCTTTTGTGGATATATTCAGACAACATACTCATGTTAACCAGAAACGAAATCAATTTTTTGATCTCCTAAGAGACTTAATTAATAGCATATACCTATTCTTATTATACGCCAGAGTACCTTTCAAGGTAAATAGCTCACTTTTTAGCACACGAATCTTTCAGAACTTTGATACGCTACTTCTTATTTAAATACGGTACCATTTTTTTTTTGTCACTCCTCAAATTTCGGGACGAAATTTCCATTAACAGGTGGGTAATGTAACGACCCGGCTTTTTCGACTTGCTTTTGTGCCTTGTGTTTTTGCGAAACTGCGTATTTGTGCGTACTGTGTTACTTTATACTCTGGAAACTTGATTTACGTGGTTTACTTCCATTTATATGTTAAAACGTGCCTTAGAGTACGTAGGATACATAACTTGATCATTGGAAGCCTTTATAACCGTTAGTGTTATTTGACGTTTCGAATAAACCGCGAACTTGCGCGCACGTTTAACTTTTGTCATAATCGGAATATTATGACTGCGAAATATTAATTATTATTTTATAATAATAATTACCTGGGTTTTTGGATGCTTAATTACGCGTAGTAATTTAATTATGCACAATAGTTAGTCTTGTTGGACTTTCTACCTTGTTGGGCTCAAGCCCACCCTACTCTAGCTAGTGACCCAATTAATTAGCCCTTGTCCATGTCATCAATCCTTGTCAAATTCCTTGCTTATAAATACTAGCCCTTGTCCATGTCATCAATCCTTGTCAAATTCCTTGCTTATAAATACTAGCCATTTACCTCTCATTCAAATCACTTGCTCATTTGGTTTTCACACACACTTGTTCTTTCTTTCTTTCCTTTCTAGTATTGCTTGTAAGTCTTCTTTTTCTTCTTCTTTTCCTTTCATTTTCGTGGCCATCATCATCATATTATGGAGATCAAAGTTCCTTTTAGCTTTGATCTTGCTTATATCTTGTTGATTCAAGCATGAATCTTTCAAGAACATGGAAGATTCAAGCTTTCTAGCTTTGAATCTTCACCAACTTTGTAGATTCATCTTTCTTTTACTTTAATCTTGTTATTTTGTGATAAAGATTCAAACTTTTGTTTGTTATCTTCATATATCTTAAAGATCCAAGCTTTATGCTTCAAGATCTTCAAGAACACTAAAGGTTCAAGCTTTCTAGCTTTGTGACCTTATAAATTGTGTGAAAGGGATCCAAGCTCTCTAGCTTAGGGTTCCATCACCTCTTTTGACTTGGATCATGTTCATACTTGTTTGATTGATGTAAAGTTTGTAACTTTGTTTGTAAATAGGACTTGTAATTGTGTTAAGACTAAGGATATGATGTAACCTTGGTTCATCATCCATCTAAGACTCTTAAATGAGTTGTGTTACCACTTGGTCTTAACATATTGTGTATTGATGGTATAATCTTGGTCAAAAGTGATGCTAAACCATCAACGAGTTGTACACTTGAAGCTACAAGCATCAAGGATGAGAACCGTGATGAGCATCAAGCACCAAGAACCTCACCGGAGCACTTGTCCACTGATTTTCGTATCTGATCAGACCACCTGGGCTACTGGAAAGTTGATTTTCAGTTAGTTCGGTTCGAGTAGATGATTTTCCGTTTAGGCCTCGTCTTAATCCGAGTTACGGTTTAGGATTTATGGCCATCCGAGAGTCACTACACCCTATTAACGTTGTGCTGAAATTTCTGACCTACTCGCACTTAAACCGTCGCCACGGTCAAACGAAGATGAGTTAGGTTCTGAAAATTGGTCAGCGGTTAGGGGACTCACATACGGAGCCATAGCCACTGACTATGCATCTTTTCGATTTACGTAGAGGTCGCAGCAGCTGACCGAAGTCAGCCTATTGTTTCGATCTCTATTCTTGTCGAACTTACTTAGCTTTTATGATGATGAATGATGATGATGATGACACTTAAACTTATTTTATGCACTATTAGAATTTATAAAAAAACAACCTACTGACCTAGTAACCCTTGATTTAGGTTGACGACCTTTCGGACCGACTTACTACTTGCGTACTTTCATTACCGACTTTACCGCTTTTATCACTGTGAGTTATAGCATCCCTTTTTACTACTTTTACTATTTTTGGGACTGAGAATACATGCGCTTTTTACGTTTTACATACTAGGCACGAGTACTTAAACTTTGTATGTATGTGGGTTATATAACGGCATAAACATTCCCTTTAGCACGGTAACGTTTAGTCATTGGTTTTTGAACCGGTGAACGCGAATCTTAGATATGGATCCATAGGGTTTGACATCCCCACTCGGGCTAGTCGCGCTAGCATTTAACGAGTGTTTAATACTTCGTGAACATACGCACTCGCCAAGTGTACTTTCAGGGGGTTATAAACGTTAAGTCTAGTTACCGGGTGCCCACGGTTATACATATACTTTATCATACTGATTTGAATTACTGATTTGAAACGCTTGTTTGAAGCACTGAAATCTCGTGGCCTACATTACATTACTGAATACAAACAAACTATAGCTCACCAACATTCGTGTTGACTTTTTAAGCATGTATTTCTCAGGTGTTTAGACGTTGTTGCTTCTGCTGTTAGCCTTGCTGTTCTAGTCTCGGTGTATAGACTTGCTGTTACAGACTTGCTGTGTTAGACTTCCGCTGCATTACTTAGAGATGTCTCAAACATGAAACTTTTACTTTGCATTCCCAACTTATGTTATTTTCAAAACAATAGTTTTGTAATGACCTTAGTATCATGTACTCATGTTAATGTTTCCTATTCATCTTTTGTAAAACGTTATCTGTTCATGAATGCAAAACTGGTTTTCAAACAGCATATAGTGTTTGACCTTGTAATGATCCTGTTGTTGATGTACCGTACACGATGATTTTGTACGGGGCGTCACACAATGCTCCTGCTGTATTCATGGATCTTATGAACCGTGTATGCAAACCTTATCTTGATAAATTCGTAACCGTTTTCATTGATGACATCATAATCTATTCCAAGAGCGAGAAAGAGCATGAGCAACATCTGCAATTGATCCTAGAGCTCTTAAAGAAGGAACAACTGTGTGCCAAGTTTTTTTTTTCCAAGTGTGAACTTTGGCTACGAATCGTACAATTCCTTGGACATGTAGTTATAGTGAAGGAATACATGTCGATCCTATAAAAATCACCATTAATCAGAAATTTTCAAGAACTAGTCATGGAGGAAGTCCATAAGACTAGATATTCTAATCACCTAGGCTTTTAGCTGAAATTTCATACAATATCAACTCTCACTCAAGTAGGTCCCCACTGTAATTAAGTGTAGACTTTACTTTAACAAAACGTTGATCGAATGATAATTTTTTGTCAACACTTCCTGTTAAATAAAATTCATACACTTCACATCTCGAATCTTAAAAAGTGTCTTGTTGACGACATACTCGTTATTCCCTTGAATGATCTTCGCATTAATTTCACTCCATCGAAAAACCTAAAGAAGTTATGGATCGTAAGATTAAACGTTTGAAATAAAGCTCTATTCTTGTTGTTAAAATCCGTTGGAATTCACGAAGAGGCCCAGAATATACCTGGGAAAGTGAAGACCAAGTGAAACGGAAATATCCACATCTATTCTCAACTGTTGGTGCATCTGAGAAGTCCACCTAAAACTTCGGGACGAAGTTTAAATTAATGGGGAGGTACTATAACAACCCTCACTTTTCCCTTCTGAATTTACCAAGTTGTCCTTAGGGCTTCAATGTCATATTCTGTGCATCATCATTAGGGTTGTTATCCATTTCGACAAACGAACATTTATACTTTCACTAAATGATCGTAATTAGTATTAAAACCCTAATATTATATAAAACTGTCACACCCCCAAAATGGACCAGGGGTAATTGTGACCAATCATATCATAACACAGTTGTATAAGCGAGAACGACTCTAAATGAGACGTTTTATTTATTAAATAAACAGCGGAAGCATTATTCAAAGTTTTACATCATAAGAGTACAGTAAATGGAAAATGTCTTAAACAAAATGATAAATATGAATGATGGACTCCATGCAAGCAGCAAAGCATACATCAATCATCTAGTAGCAAGTAGCAGCTAGCTCAATCATCACCTGAGACAAAACACGCTTAAAGTGTCAACCAAAAAGGTTGAGTGAAATTCATAGGTTTATAAATAATATCCAAAGTTTTAGACCACAAGATTTAGTTTAAAGTTGATTGATATAGAAATATCAATCTAAATGTGTTGCTGCATTTTGTAATATCGCTACTAAACAAGTTTACCCTATGACACCTTGTACTGTCAGTGTCGTGGAATCATTATTATGTAACCAAAGACCAACGGTCGAATGGTTAGAGACGTTACTCTCAATAGGCCTACTCACAATAATTAAGTTTGCATTTAAACGTAGCAATTAACGATATTACGGTAAGGATTTAGCATGAATCAAAGCATGACAGCATAGTTAACAATTTAGTACTTGTGTCTAAGCGTAAAACAGTTATAAAGCAAGCATGTGTCTCACCCCAAAAGTTATAAAACAGTAAAAAGTGGGGCTATGAAGTTCACCTTAGTAGCACACGAAAGAATTGAACGGAAGGACGTGACCGAGATCTCAACCTAGAGATAGAACGTATGATCAAACATTGCCTAACAGACAATAGTATATAGTACTATATTGATAGTAATGGTTCACTAAAGAATTTCCATTTTCAGAAGGTTACTATTTATGGAAAGTTTCCACTTATAGTAATTTTCCAATTTTAGAAAGTTCGGGTTAATCTTTAGCAAGACGTTGTATAACTTTACTCAAACTTCATTGCTATCAAATAAGTCAGGAATGACCAGATGTAACCGGAGGCCCAGGATTCTTGACCAGAATCTAAGTCATGGCATTCGAGATCCACAAGCTTACCCATAAATGGCAACCTAGACATCATTCACTTACGACCGTGAGTAGCGATGAAGTTCACATGAATTATACATTATCTTTGATTAACCTTCACTTTAGGTGTATACGCACAACGAATTATTAATGTACTTAATAATTATATATGTGATAATATAACCTAAGTTTTATTTAATATTTAGTTATTATACCTTAGTATGTCTTATATATATTAAATATAATTACCTTTAAATAAATACCTAAATTACTTCAAAAATAATAGTGTTTTATTAATCGAACATTATTCAAAAATGTCTAAATAATAAATTAAATATCTAAAAATTACATACATAATTTTTATAGTCTTAGTTAATCATATAGATTAGTAGAAAAATTTAAGAAAACATTTTTATTATATTTTTGTATTTATTTTTGTTTTTACCCTTAATGTATTCACAAAACAATTTTAATTCTACATAATTACTAAATAAACCCAAATAATTATTTTTATAATTTTTATAAGTTTCTATCAGTCTAATAACCTGTATAAAAATATTTAAAAAATATTTTTTTATTATTTTATATTTATTCTTAATTTACCTTCGAATTACATAATAATAGAGTTTAATTATATAATAAATACCAATTCGACCCAAATAATTATTTTTATAATTTTTTCAGATCTATATAAGTTTTAAAAACTCAGAAAAAAATTATATATATTTTATTTTTGGTTAAAAGTATTTATTACAAATTTTACTTTATTTTTACGTCTAAACACTACATAATTCGTATTTAATTATAAATAATATTCCATAAATTATCAAAATTATTTTTATGCATAATAACACTTATAATACTAATTATAACATATAAACATAATTAATTTCGAATTTTACAAAGAATATACAATAAATATAAATATAAATGACAATATTGAAAAAAAATTAATAAAAATAGAAAGTACCTCAAATTTTCTTCAAGGTTTTGAGAGAATAACTTAAGTTTTTGTGTTTGGCAAGAAAAAATGAATGAGGAGCCATGTATTTATAGGTAAAAAATGGTTGGTGAAAAGAAAAAATAATAATAAAATAAAGGTGCCAATTTTGACAAAATAATAAAAACATGTTAAAAATGTTTTTAATAAGTTTTTGTTTTTGAAAATATTTAGTCAAAATTCATGGGCTCATTATTTAATTTATTAAAAAAAATCTTATTTCTTTTTATTTTTATTTTTTTATAAGCTAAAAATATATATAATGATTAAAATAACTTATCATTTAATTAATAATTATGTTACATATAGTTTTAAATATAATACGCATTAATATTAACTAAAGTTATTTTATATAATTAGTGTAAACTTTAGTTAACAGAACGTGTCAACTAAATATTTGATCAACGTCGAATTTAATTATATATTACGTATGGATAACAACCCTATAGTCAAATTAGTCAATTCAGGTATGGAAATATGAGGGTTGTTATAGTACCTACCCGTTAAAAGAAATTTCGTCCCGAAATTTAGTTGTTGCCATTAATCGGTGTTGTTCGTACATAGACGAGGATATTTACGTTTTATTTGGTTTTCACGTTCCCAGGTATGCTCGGGGCCTTGCGTGAATTCCAACGGATAGAATATTGTTCTGTTTCAAGAATTAAAATCATACATACCATAATTTCTACAAGTTTTTCTACGAAGTGCATTTTATTATTAATGCGGAGATCATTCAAAATGATGATGTTATACAAGTCATTTCAGTAAATTGGATATATAAAATGTGTTATGAATAATATCGAGCTCATTTAAACCTTGAGCGTTTATGCCACAATGTTAGGGTAGACAAAACAGAGAGTAGTTCATGAAAATTATAGTCATGAAGTTTGATAGAGATCATCATTGTTTACAACAAGAATATTGTAATGATGAATATAAGTTGAAGAATAAAGTTTTATCACTATTGAATAATATGGATATAACGATTCGATTATAGAAAGAGTATAAACGAAGCTATCGTAAAAGAGTGAATGAGTAAATTAAATGTTCGCCTTAACTTTTGACGTAGTCACGATTGATTTCCGGAATTCAAGGGATTAAAGGAAATCTTCGTAATCTATAAGATTTGATTATCCGGTATTTACGGAATTTTGGGATTTCTTTGATTAAATGCGATGAATTGCCTCGATTGCTGTGTTTGGAAATTTTGCTATAAATTAGCTTCTTCCGTTTCATTATCTTCACCACTTCTATACTTTCTTCCTAGATTCATACTTCCAAAAGATTTGTTAATATGCTCAATCCCGTATTGATATTTGTTATTATATTGACCATATATGCAGTCATGCTTCTTTTTCTTTTACCACCAGAGGAATCTGTTTACTTCTACTATGCTCTTGGGGTTATAGTGTTTTTAATTCTCCCGTGTCTTTATGTTGCTATACGCATTGATATACACGATTTGTAATTTTCGTGTTGTTATCGGGCTTTGTATTTTCCCTTATATGTCGGAGCTCTTTACCTTTTTATTCTGCTCTCGTCTCTAAGTTAAGCGAGTAATGGGCCAGAATTTGTAGGTATGAAGTTTCGAATGAACCTAATGTTCTAAGCATAATATCACGATTTGATTTGGTAAATTACCAGAATTACTGAGGATAGAACTATCAAGAATATATGTTCTTGATATGTTCAGAGATTAAGTAGAATGTAAGAGTCGTGTAACATGGCAAATAATGATTATAAAGTCTATGAATCATCATCTTCCATTAAAAATTTAGCATGACTTACTGTAATATAATCACGTTGGCCTGACGTCATTATATTATACTAACTCATGCTTCAATTTCCAACATTTCTTCAAAACATTTATAATTTAAACTTGAATTTTACTGAATATAGAAACTAAAATAGTTTCCATTATAAAGATATCGCAAAGAGATACTTAATTGTGGACAAGAATCGTTATGAAAATATCTTCAGAAATATAGAGGATATTTATAACGACATTTTGGAATTTCTAAGTTCGAAGGTTGATGAAGAAAAATTTTCCGCAAGCTTTTAACATAACTTCGGAGCAAGATATTCTCTAAAGATTTCATCGGATCTAGAATTACCTGGATTCTTTGAATATAGGGTTTGGTCCTTGTATTTGTCCTTGGTCTCCTCCATGGTTAGCTCAATCCGTTTTTCAGTTCCAAATTTTCTTTTGAGCTTTTCCAACGTACCATTCTTTATTATCAAACTTTTGGCCATTGAGACCATCTACAATTTTGCTGTTTCCTCTGCATTTAATGCAGCCATATTTGATTCATCGGTTATCAATCCGAGATGGTTTCAAGAAATTTCATTTTTATATGATTAAACGCTGATTGTAATCGTCAACGGTTCTAATGGTTGATGAATAGGCGTTGTTGATTTCAAAAGTAATGAACGATAATTTCGGTGGTTTGATGTGATAATTCATCATAGAATACGAATGAATATAATTCATGAATGTAGTGATCTTTAGGAAGATTACACTTGCTAAAGCTTTACTTGGATTCCGATATGTCCAAATCAGAATAGGTAATTAAATTTGTATGAAAATAGTTGTTCTTTAGTGAACGGATACATATGTGGATGTAAGTAGAATAGTTACTAATTATTGAATCAGAATTTGAAGAATGTACAATGTAAGATATTGATGTGAGATATAAATATTTCTCGAGTTTTACCTACCCGTTAAAATATTTTCACAATTAACAGTTTGTACAAAAGGATTTTTAATTACAATCTTTATGAAGATATACGTTCATATATGTATTCTTCACGTATAATATAGATTTAATGAGTTAATATACTATTAAAATCATTTGATTTGCGGTTGAAGCGAGAATAAATAATCTTCAAAACTTGAGAGATTACATAATCATCGCAGAATCTTTCTTTAATGAAGTTATGAATCAATACTCCATCGTTCATTGTTATTGATATACCTCGGTATATGATGTTGATGCTCGTGGAATTCTTGTGAAATTCACAAGGCACGAATGATGTTTTCTAAAGAGTTTTGAGTACATCGAAAATGAAAGTGTAAAACCAAACATGTATTTGAATAATACACTTAGTTTATTATGAAATGGAGTTTATTGTGATGAAGCAGTGATTAACGAGGAATGTATATCATAGCATATTAGTGATATGAATTAACCAAGTAGTACATACTTTTTAAGATTCACACGTAATAGCTTAATACGAAAAGATTTATTATTGTTCCAAACCATATATATATATATATATATATATATATATATATATATATATATATATATATATATATATATATAAAGTATACATATATAATTTTCAGGAAGAATGAGTCAATACATCTTAACTCATTATTACTAATAATCCTTGGTATCTATGGGGCGTATGATGTTGATATCCGAGGTACAGATTATGGTGTTTGTTATTGGTGAAGCTGATGTTGTTGGTGGTGATGCTGTTGGTACTGGTGGTGATGCTGGTTATGCTGCTGGTGCTGCTGCTGGTGCTCGTAGGTTTCGCACCATATTCTCCTGAGCCACCACTCGAGCGCGAAGCTCATTGACTTCTTCTATTATTCCGGGGTGATTGGCGGTTCGGACAAGTGGATGAATAAGATCTAGAATTTTAGATATTATATATTCGTGACTGGATACCCTGGAAATGAGGGTGAAAATAGTGTTCTGAACGGGTTCGCCGGTAAGTGCTTCAGGTTCTTTACCAAGAGGTGAATTCGGTTGGTGGAAGGGATCACCTTCTTCTTGTCTCCATTGATTAAGTTTACTACGAACCCATCCCCAATTCATCCAAAATAGATGATGACTAATTGGTTGGTTCATTCCGGTTACGCAGCCATTGGAGCTCGAGGAGTTCGAGGAATTATGTGAGAAATCCATATTATCTGATCGGAATAAGGGTTTTTGTTATGAGATGAGTGTTGAATATTGAATGATATATTTGTCTTCTTGATATACGTATATATAGCAAAAAGATTTCCGTAATTTACGGAGAAAATTTAGGAAAAGTGTTAGACAAAGATATGATAAGATATAATAAGATATGATGTGTCTATAATCCAATAATAGCAGTATGACGTGTCGAGATCAAAAAATGATAAGTATGTAATCTGATAATCTTTCGATTAAAGACTTTCAATTCGTAATGGCCTATTCAGGTCTAGGGGCTTGAGCTATAGGATCCTTTAAATCGGTAATCCAAACCCTTCCATTCTAGAGTTTCGTAGACGCCATCCGTCAAGAAAATTCAATAACGAGAAATAAAAGGTATAAAAGTAATGAATATGAGTAGTGATGACATTATAATGTCTTTGAGATTCTCGATAACTCAATGACATTTTTCGGTTCGCAAACTGATGCATAAAGGCATAAAGCATATAGGTACGTGATATAACAGGGAGTTATATACGTTTGAGTATGAATAGTAACAAATATAGGAGTTTCAAAAATTCATGGATAATATTACATATGTAATACACAAAACCATGATAAATGACATAGGAATGTCGAGAACGGTGTCGCATTTAAATGTGGTGGCGGAATTGAATAGTACTTAGGAGAATGAGCAGAGTTCTTAGATTGACTCGGCATTCTAAGATAAGTAAAGTTTCTAAAGTATAGTGTAGCATTTAACAGTTAAAGGCAACAATTAAAGGCACTATAGTCAAAGGAAGTTGTAGTCCTACATTGCTAAGGTACCTAATTGTATAAGGCACACATAAGATGCAATCTTGGTTCTCTACAACAACCCTCACTTTTCCCTTCTGAATTTACCAAGTTGTCCTTAGGGCTTCAATGTCATATTCTGTGCATCATCATTAGGGTTGTTATCCATTTCGACAAACGAACATTTATACTTTCATTAAATGATCGTAATTAGTATTAAAACCCTAATATTATATAAAACCCTAATCCTAACCGTACCTATTAACTACAAAACCCTAATACCATTACATATTAAATAATAAACCCTAACCCTAGTATTTAATTAATAATATAAACTATATATTAATAATTAAAAGTGACATTATATAAACTATAAAAATTAACACAAACTAATTGGAACTAATTAGAATTAATAAAAGATTAGGGGCTAATAAATAAATAAGATGTAATTAAAATAAATCTAACCCTAATAATATTTATTATAAAAAAAAGGGATAAATCATATGTAACTAGAGCAAATCGGCTGTATAGTTGTAGGGTTTCTTTTTAGACTTGAACACTAAGTTTCCACATCCAAGTTTAACTCAAATACCTTCCTTAATCCTCAAGAATTAGAGTGTAACTAGGAAACTTACAACAATCTATAAAAGGCTCGTGATTTTTCAAGTTAATCACCATAATCTGCTCAATTCAGTCGACTCATTCCCTCATGCATTCCCTCCCTTCTAGTCGATCAAAACCCCTCATCCACCTGCAGTTTCAGTCGACAACAACCTCCACAAAACCCTCTCTGAAATCGTGAATCATCACCACCCATCTAGCCTGCTATTCATGATCAAACAGGTTCAAGAACCACTCCAAGTTGCTGCATAAAGTCTGCTGTAAGTTGCTTCTATTTTGCTGTATAATTCGATCCACAACAGCTTTTGTTTTAATTGTTGTTGTTTTCTTTTCTTTTTCTGTTTCTTGCGTGTTCCAATAGCCCAAAAGAACCTCCTGGTGATCGAGTATTGCTTGCTAAACCTGCTGCTACCTGTTCCTGGTTTCTGTCGTGTGTGATCAGACCCAAACAGACCCTTGTCTGGGTCGTGATCTTGCTGTTGCTTCAGCCTGCTTGTTTTCTGTTTTCTGTACGTGCCATACCCATCACCAAATCTTGATTTCATTCTTCTTGAGGTAGTTCTAATTCCTAGTTAAATCCTGCTTAAATCTATTAGATGATAAATATAAGTATTAAGATAAAAGATTATGATTTTATGTTGTGTTAAGAGATGAATAATAAGTATGTTTAAAGTAGATAAAGATTAATGATGTTGTTAAAGGTTAAAAATTTGATCAAGTGTTATAACTAGTTATTAATAAGTAGTATGATTTTATGTGGGAATATGGTTAAAGATGTTATGATTGAAAGGTTAAGTAGGTTAAATAAAAGTTGTTTAGTAATAATAATAATGGGTAAAGAAAAAATATAATTAAAAGATGATAGGAATATGATTATGATTTTATGTGGTGTAATAAGGTAAAAGAAAAATTAAAAGTATGATTAAAAGGTGATAACAAGTATAATTATGGCTATTCTGATTAGGGTTAATGAATATAACTAGTAATTATGCTAAAAGTTGTGATTTTATGTGTTGATTAGGTTAAGATTATGGATTAGTAAGGTGATCATGGTGTGCGTGCATGCGTGCATGCATACGTACGTATGTGCATGTATACACTATATGTATATGTGTGTGTGTGTATATGTAAATATATGCATACGTGTATTTGTATGTGTATATGTGTATGTATATGTACGTGTGTATGTATGTATGAATGTTCATTATGCGAGATACATAAGTTAGTAAACATAATAATGAAAAGTAATGAGTATATGTATATGTACCATCTTACACTATTATATAAGTAACACATACGCCTACTATATACGTATCATATAGATATAAATACATACATGTATGAAAATAATAAAGAATATATGTATATATATGTAACAACATAGAGGCATATTTATAGATGTAATATATAATGATAGATGTACATAGTAATTGATTAAAGTAAATAATAATACTATTATTAAGATTATTAGTATAACCTGTACACATACCTATATAGTAACACTTATAACACTAAGTATATTATCACTTATATACATATAACTTTCTCGAAAACGGTCACTGTTAATATAGCTTACTATATTAATAAACAAGCTTTGTGTCTATTAGACATTAATTAATCGAACATTATATCTCTAGGTTGAGATCTCCGTGTTCAACACTTCGATCATATAACTTGCGTGGAATATCTATCTGCTATTAAGGTGAACTTCATAGCCCCTCTTTTTACTAAATCCCTACCATGATATCGTTAATTACTGGAATAATGGTAAGCTTAGTTATTGTGAATAGCGCTATTGAGAGTGACGTCTCTATCCCGATGACCGCTGGTCAATGGATACATAATAATGATTCAACGACACGAACGTGATGTGTTTAGGGTAACTTTTGGTTAGTTTCGATATCATATACACCAGCACTACTACCGAACTGATTAAACCTCATAATTAAATCTTGTGGTCTAAAAACTTGTTATAACTATTAAACCTATGTTGTTCACTCAACCATTTTGGTTGACACTTGAAGTATGTTTTGTCTCAGGTGAAGATTGCTAAAGATTATTTGCTATTTGGACCTTGCTGCTTTTGGAGTCCGCATTTATACATACATATTATTGCATTAAAACATTTATTGTAATGACATAATATTTTCCGCTGCTTTAATACATTGGTTATCAATTAAAACGTCTCATATAGAGTCGTTCTCGTTTATACATACTTGTGTTATGATATTGTGAAGTCATATTTCCCCGGCCCTATTTGGGGGTATGACATTTTGACTAAGATCTAACTCTCGAAGGTTCTTCAGCTGGCAGAACCCTGCAGTCAAATACATTAAGAAAACCAAAATTAGTCACGTGTGCATGCTTTAGATAGCTTACCATGATCTCGTAATGAGCCACTAAGTTCATTGTAAGCAAACAAGATATCTTTAAGCAAAAATAATGTACGTATTGCAGGTGGGATGATCCCAACTAAAATTATTTTTACTCAAAAATCCTCTAAAATGTGCTACAAAAGGAGTGCACTGATGAAACCACATTACGCGGACTTTTCAATTATGTGAATACTTTAGAGAAGTTACCATGATCTAATGAGCCGTTGAGCTGATTGTAAGCAAACGAGACAACCTCAAGCGAAGATAATGTACTTATTGCAGATGGGATGCTCCCAACTAAATCAGTATTACTCATATCTAAAACCTCCAAATGGCGTAAAGATGCCAAAGCTAGATTAATTACAAAATCAGATTAAATATGGGTTAGCAAGTAATCAAGATACAAACTCTAAAAAGAGAATTCTGAGTAGTTGTGTTTTATGAAAACTTGAAAGTGGATTAGATTTTGCAGCACCAGTTGGAGCCTTCAAATGAGTTGGTACGTCCTTAATCATACTAAATTTCTTACATGAGTAACAAAATTTGTAGGCAAATGAAACAAATACTTTACCTTCCATAGGAAGTGTTCCGTTGATATTATTACCATTTAAAGACAAAAATCTTAAGAATGGAAAAGCAGCCATTGCACGTATAACATCATCTTTATTGAAGTTGTTCTCATCAAGATTTAAGTGCACCAGGGTGCTCATGGTGCCTAAAATGTAATGTCAGACAAAATAAGTAGAATAGACAACACCTCAGCCAAAACAATGTATTCTGTAATCTTAATACTTGAAAATTGATCGAAAGTTATACGGCGTTATCCACAAAAGTATAAGTTATGCAATAGATTTTAATCATAGCATCAACACTGAGATTTTCTCGTCAAGTCTATGTATCAGCTATATACAGGCATATATCATAATTAAAACAACTATTAAATGACATTTCTGAGACATTTATTGTACTTAATAATCTAACCGTTATATTCGAATGAGCCTAGGTTACAATAGCTTAGATCGAGTTCCTCTAAGTGAGTGATACGAGATAATTCTGCAAAAAAAAAGTTAGAGAAATAATAAGAAGGCATATTCGTTATGACAGTTATGACGAAACATAGCTGTTTATCAATGTTTTTTTTTTTATTTGTTGAAAGGCAACATAGATGTTTAGTAATGTCAACACATATTATGAATTATGATGAAACTTAGATGATTAATATTGTCTACATATTAATATGATACACATGCCTTGCATCGGAAAAGAAGAATCCAGTAAATCAGAACCACTAAGATGAAGAATCTTAAGAGATGGGAGGGAACTTAGGCACGATATGACGCTTGTGGTGACACGGTTACTTCCAAGGGATATGCTCTCTAACCTTGTCAATCTTGATAAATTCTTGCAGCCTGTAGTAGTATCTATTACTACCTAAATATTGACACCCTGTGTCATAAATCATAAATCAGGCTAATTAATTCCCTGCTCTTTATTCCTACAATTCCAATTCCATGCTAATAATTCTTACATTTCCACTTTTAATACGTTTAATAAATTAATATATATATAAAAATTTAATTCATACATAAAAAGGCAATATTTAGGTAGTAATACAGTTAAAAATGATAAATTTATTTAATTAAATCCTTTTATCCCGCTACCGGCCACAATTGTATCTCTCCACCGTTTCTTCTCCCTATTCGAGTTTAATTCCAGATTCATGGTGGACGGGTATGCAATTGCATCTCCTGCATGAACCCTACCTTCCCCCTAATTCAATCGTCCACCTCCCTTCATCCCAGATCTGTATCCGCTAACCCCAATTTTCCCAACGCGAACCCAATTCAATTCCTATACTACAGTCAATTTTAATTCAAGCTTTGGTTTGCTAAAAAAATTGGTCGGTTACTCTGTTTAATATTACTCCAATTCATTATCTAAATTGAATGTGGATGTTGTAGAGCCCTTCGTTTGTCCAATTGAATATCTTAATTAAATTCGTTAAATTCGTCAGTTGAAGAGCCCATTGGTTTCCTGTATTACCAGATAGATGTTTGGGATGGGTATAAATTGCAAGGTCAGTCATTGTTGTTTACAATATCACCTGCAACAGAATATTAAATTAATAATATTAGAATGGCACATGCTAAAGAAACATCCGCCGGCAGTGTTGAGAGAAATGCATACGCCTTTCTTAGGCAGCTCGAAATTGGCAAGGAAGCTGAGGTGAAACTCATGATATGTAGAAGTTGGGATACGTATAACGCGTACGGCACGTATCTGAGCACAGACTTCATCGCTTCCGATGAACAGGTCTACAAATTAACTTTAGATTTGCATTTACATTGGCTAATTTTGTTGAATTATTATGTCCTTAGTTCTAGATGAATATGTAATTAGTGGATGAGGTTCAAATAGGTGCATGATAGTTATAAACTATTGGTGAAAACTATATCCTATTACAGGTTTTATTGATAAACAGACGTCAAATCTATTTTTGTAAAAATGATATTGTTTCACAGTGCACTATTCCTCATATTTATTCAGTCCTTTACTTTCAACCGTGTTTAAAGGTCATAGATATTGGTTTTTAGGTTGTGTGTCAGACATTGGCAATAGGTGTATTTAGAAGGTATTTAGCCACAAATAAAGGTTATCAGCCTTTGTTTTTAGGCTGTGTGCATGTTCATCAATTATAGCTCAAATCAATATGTTATACCACACTAATATAAACAAATATATTATATTTTAACCGTTCATTAGCATAGTCAAAATAGCAAACATTAAATAGGAGCAACCTTGATGAACATTAGCATGTTCAGACATTGATGAACATGTTTTTAGGTTTTTAATCAACTTTGGTTATAATTGTATTTAGAAGTTCCCTCACACTAATGTTTCTTATTTACATGTAATGATAAGTAGCCATTTAAATAGGAGCAACATTGTATGCAACTCAGGCCTTACACTTTCGTTAACCGTCATTCTCCAACTTACCCTAATTTTCTGATTTCCTGAAACCGTTCCTTTATTCTCATGTGTTAGCCTCTTCTGTACCCTCGCTTTGTACTAGCTAAACTAATGAATTGCCTTTCATGTGATGCAAGGTGATGTAATCCAGTTGACCGCTAAGAGCAACGTTGCTCACCATTTCATCCCTCGATTGAAGGAGGGATCCGTCTACTTGCTCAACCACTTTGATGTGGTCCGCAATAAAGACGAGTACCGTATTATGAAGGACAACAAGCTGCTCATTCAGCTCACCGGCTCCACGTTCCTAAGAAAACAGCCCGCACGTGACGAAGCTTTGTTTGTCCGTCATCCCTTCAGCTGCATTGAAATGGAAGACATGGAACTCACTTCGGGCAAATACGTCATCGGTATAACTTAATTACCCCTACCCAGTTCTTTCCCTACAGTTTATTGTTCTTTTAGCTTACTAAAAAAGTGGACTCTAAATGCTGTAGACGTAGTTGGGCGTGTCCTGAACGTCGGGGAGCCCCAGACACAGAAATCAGGGGCGGTCATTCTAGAATTTGACCTTGCTAATGAAAGGTGCTCAACAATCTAAACTCTAACCCATCTGTCAATAGGTATCTGTATGTTTGTTTCTAATCTTTTGCTTTTGCATAGGGCTCGAAGAATGAAAACGGCACTTTGGGGAACCTTGGGTCCGTCGTTTGTGGAGAAGATGCCTGCTGCTAATGCTTTGTATTGCATCATTCTGACCTCCGTGTCAGTCAAAAAGACCTTCAACGGTACCCTTTCAACATAGCGCTTTCCAATTAATTCGAATCCTTAATGCCCTGTTTATATCACTGTGTTTTTGCTAATTGCAGGCAACCTATCTCTCTCGAGCACCTCCGCCACCCAAATTATCAATGACATCCAGATTCCGACGCTTGCGAAGTTCCTAGAGAAAATGAGGTTTTGTCCACACTAATACTAAGATGTCATATTGACATTATTCACTGGTTTGCTCCAAAATAATTCCCACCGTGGTTTTTGCAGTGGCGTTGATCTCCCAGCCGACGTGGAAGACACTTCTGCAGTGTGGCAGCTTCCACCACCAAAAGAGGGAACGCTTTCTGAGCTGATTGCAATGGTGCGGAAGGGGAAAAGCACATCGTACGTAGCACTGCGCCTACGACCTCACCTTCTGTAATCAATTGAAATGCACAGCTAATTCTGTTTGGTTTTTACCTTTACATTACAGTCGGACGATGTGTTCAAGTGCAGAGTCGAGATCACAAACATCCGCCTAAAAAACAGCTGGTACTACAACACTTGCAGTGTTTGCAAGGCACGGAAGGGGATCTCACGAAAGCATAACCAACACTGGTGCGAGTCGTGCAGCGATGTTATCCCAGAACCACTATCAAGGTATTCACTTCGACACTAGAAACGTTTACAAATGTGATGCTTAACCACCTGAGCTTCCTTTCTAACAAAGGGTTTGTCACACGCGTTTGAATGTTTCAGGTTTCGTGTGCAATCTGATGTCACCGATGGAACTGCGTCCACAGTTATTGTTCTTTTCGATGAGACAGCTGAGGAACTAACAAACACCACTGCAGCAAGGCTGTTGCTCGAGCTAGATGCGGTAAGCCTCTATTTTTAATAAAATTCACACTTTAATAGGTGTTTAGTTTGCTAACGTGTTGCGGATTAGGAGACTTGCAACACGGTGTTGCCGAATGCACTCGCTAATCTCCTGAATACCAAGCAAGTCGTTTTGTTGAAGACAATATCCTATTTTGAGCACGGACCATATGAGAGTTTCAACTGTGTTAAAGTATACCCTCACGAAATTGCTGCCGAGAACCCACCCACTGAAGATTCGGGAGACGATTTAGGGCCTGCAACCATCAACAAGGCTTTGAAACTGGTCAGCCCTTCCCTTTCAGCAGCAAAGGCCGCAAAGAGAACCATAGAAGTTCCTACTCCTTCAAAGGTTGCAGAGCGTGTCACCCGTCACAAGTAAGATGTTAATTATATTTGTATTCACATAGGACAGTTACATGTATTGCACCAGACCTACACGCACAACTAAAATTGTTATCTTTTATGTTTGTGACCTTCATACACCATCGTTATTCTTATATACACCATTATGCTCCCCCCGCAGGTTTGTTGTTACAAGTGACACTGAGGATGAGGATGGGATAGCTGGAGATGACACAAATCCCAAGACTAGCGTTTGTACTGACGCATAGGTTGTTTTTTAGTGATAAATAAAAAGGGTCAGCCTGTTGACTTTAAAAATTTCCATGTTGGTTTTCTAAGACACTTTTTGGGTTTCATGTGTTTTTTTTGTTTCCAAGCTACTTAAAATAATAAAGTGCCTCAATAAAAGCAATTTTTGCTTATACATCGACAGCCTTCATTTTCATTATGTTTGTGTTGTGTTGGTTGATTTTTAAATGCATTACACTCACATCATTTGTCTATGGTATTCCCAAATCAAGTGCTATGCCTTTTTGCGTATAGCGTGAAATTGCCATAATGCGTTTTATAGGTGACTGGCATGTCACCTTCTTAACTGAGTCAGGATGTCGTTAGAAATATATCTAGCGATCACAATGTCGCCATTCAAAAATAGACTTTGTTAATGTGTGTGCTCATCTCAGGTCTAAAGTGCAGGTTCTTACCAAGAGTTTTTTAAATGTGCAGGTTTGAACACAGGCTACACAGCCACTGTATGTGTAGGTGTTGCCAGATATGTGCAACATGCTACATATCTTGGATGATTAGTAAAGGTATGTAACTGTGAATCAAATCGTAGCCCATGCTAAGTTTTTTACAATGCCACAACATGAATACAAAACGCATTGTATACCTTGCTTACGAATTGGTTTTCATTTTCCATTGTACGTTTTAGGCGTTTAGTCATAGAACTGAGCAAACCTCCATTGTATATGTATAAGTGTTGTATGGGTTTATTGTTTGATATATAGTGTTTAGATGAGCTAGAGCTTCATCAATTGTTTTTAGTAGTTCAGTTTATGTATATATACATATATATATATATATATATATATATATATATATATATATATATATATATATATATATATATACATACATACATACATACATATATATATATATATATATATATATATATATATATATATATATATATATATATATATATATACGTATATAGTACATCTATGTTTGAATACATAAACACAAATAATATATAGACCATCTTGAAGTAGGTGGAAATTTTATGACGTCCAGTCACTGTTTTCTCAGATTTCCTTTCCTGTGTGCAGGGACTCTCATTGCCAAAAACTGGGAGGCACGCAACCGACCCTTTGTAAACACCCCATCCAAGTCATCAGGTAATTACACGAGGTTCGTCATTTTGAAACGGGTCAATAGAATTTAATATAAGTTAGCAATTACACATAGCTGAGCAGTTGAGAAAATTTGGGATCATGGTAAGAAACTCTAAACATCATAAAACTACCGATGTTGGAGGGATTAACAATGAAATCCCTGATTTGAAGGGTAAATATAGATTTGGAGATGATTATTTGTGAGCCAAAATCCTCCATGTGGTACATCTGTTGCTTAAAGAAAAAAAAACCTGGCACTGCTTACCATTTTTCGTATATGTTACGGAGTAATTGCATAACTTCGTGCTTTCGGTTTATAACACTAATTTAATTAGTTTTGTATACTGACAATATGATTGTGCTTTTGTCTTATTAGGAAACTAAAATTAGGATCTGTATATTAAAAGATTTTATTAAACTTTCTTTATTATTAGGGAATTGCTTATGTCTTATAATATGCAATTAATTGGAACATGTTAAACCAATTAATTTGTAGTATGACATCTCATTACGATAATCGGAAAACCTTTTAATGGTGTAAACTTTCTTCCTTTGTTAAGGATCTGTATATTAAAAGGTTTTATTAAACTTTCTTTATTATTAGGGAATTGCTTATGTCTTATAATATGCCATTAATTGGAACATGTTAAACCAATTAATTTGCAGTATGACATCTCATTACGATAATCGGAAAACCTTTTAATGGTGTAAACTTTCTTGCTTTGTTGCTGATTTTGGTATGTACTGGTGTCATAATTTAGTTGCTCCTATGTATTTATTCATGATCTGATATTGTGGAGTTATTTGAACTTTTCCTGATTACTTCTCAGATTGTTGCGAAACCTGAGCTTCTTTAACCTAAAAGGTAACTGAATTATATTTATTTATATAACTTTTATAATATAATCAGTTTACAAAACTAATATTATTGTGGACTATTACTCTGCGTTTTATGCTCTTTCACTGATTATTTTTGCAACCTTATCAGAAGTGTGTAATCTCGCGATTACTGTACCAAGTTATCGGAAGGTCTAAACAAGTTATTGTTTTGTTATTACTTTTGTTTAACAAGGTCTATTCAGGTTGATATTCTTAACAAGGTCTGAACAAGTCTCTATAGACCTGCCCGGAAACTGGGGTTTAAATTGTTACTTGCTACCTTCGGTTTCTAAAATTCCGTTTATAAGTTCTATAGAATCTATGAATGCATTTATGCTATTTTGACTATGTGAATCAACGGTTAAAATATAATATATTTGTTTATATTATTGTGGTATAACAGATTGATTTGAGCTATAATTGATGAACATGTTAAGAATTTTTTTTAAACATGTATGTGATTCTGTTTACAGGACCGTTTGTGCTAATTATTACATATTAATGGCCAAGCTTTCCCACTTTTTATTTGCCTAGGAGGGAGGCTTCGAGGAAACATGTTGGTATAATTTAGCACTCTAATTACACGCATCATATGGGTTTGTCTTTTGTCTCAAATGTTTCCAAAGAACCGGGTCAACTGGGTTGAGAGTTAAGTTTATTAATGACTGCACCCTTTCATGTTTCCCCTTCACAATTACTACTCTTAAACTCTATAACTTATATGCAATACTATTAATATTAATTAGCCTGGCAATGTTAACACCCCTATGAATACTAACAGTCCCAGCTGTTACTTTCTTGAACAGCCCTATAAGTATACTTTGCACATTCTACCAGCTCCTCATCTTACATGGCTTCAACTACATTGCCCTCCCCCTCTGCCCATATTTCCAAAGGAATGCCCAGTGTTGTCTTCACCATTTAAACTTGAATTATTTTCCCATTCAATCTTTGATCAATTTTTTTTTACAGGTGTTTGGAAGCATCTACAGCTCACGGATTTACTCAATGGACCCATATCAATTCACACTTCAACAGCACCTGGACCAAACGGGCGAACGCAGGTGTTCTGTGGGCTCATAATACGTGACCCACCGTACTTTCATCCAGGTTTATCATCGTCCATCCTAAAATTTTATACCTAATATAATATAACATTTGTTTCCTTGAACGTTCCAAAGTTTCATGGTAGAACCGATTAAAACAGATGGTTATTAATTGTTGATATGAATTTTGTTCGTTTGCTTTGTAAAGATATAACAACCTAAACTCATTTAATATCATAATTTGGCTATGGTTTAAAAAAGAAAAAAACGTGTTAAACTCGGGCTACTCTAAAAGACCATGTACTATAAGAAGGAGTTATTTTTCAGGTTGTCGTCATGTTAGATTGTGATTAGTTAACGGGCATTATACCATTATTGCTTTGTTTGTACTTATACAAAACACGTTGACATGATATGACTGCCAATTTGTGTAGCTATAATTAAAAAAAAAAAACCCAGGCAATACAAAATTACTTATTTATGAACGGTACATTACTTACTCACTGTCACTGTTCACCATAATTTGTATACTCAGCTATCGCCAATTTTTGCCAATTTGTTCAGGAAGTACAAGTATTGAGGAACAAGTATACAATAACCCCACCATCAATACCACCCCTCTGGACTCAGGTAATAACACCCCTCTACAAAAAATATGTGTATTTCACTTTACGCCCTCGACCCTCATCAGCCTGCAACTGTAGTTCTCCCCAGGTAATTGGTCAGATTGTCGTCATGTTAATTTGTGATTAGTTAACGGGCATGATACCATTATTGCTTTGTTTATATTTATACAAAACACATTGACATGCTATGACTGCCGTTTCGTCTGCCTATAATAAAAAAAACGACAATACAAAATGACTTATTTATGAACGGTGCATTACATTCTCACTATCAGTGTTTACCATAATCTGAATACTCAGTTATCGCCGATTTGTTCAGGAAGAACAAGCGTCCAATAACCCTGCCAACAATAGCACCCAGCTGGACTCGGGTAATAACACCCCTGTACAAAAAATTGGTGCATTTTACTTTACACCCTCGGCACCCATCAGCCTGCAACTGTAGTTGAAAAATGACGTGGCTGATGCTGGTCATTTTCTATTCAGCCCCTACCTTTACAGTCCTATGTCATCCGACTTCCGTTTTGGCATGTCCCATGTATATAGAGATGTATAAATATGTCTATGGTTATAAATATATACACGTAAATAAACGTATCTATGAATATATAGGTAAGAATATATATATGAATAAAAATATATGTTTTGATATGTGTACACCTGAATATATATATATATATATATATATATATATATATATATATATATATATATATATATATATATATATATATATATATATATATATACACACACACACACACACACACACGCACACATGGATGGTTTTTAATATTTTCCCGATTACCAGGTGGTTTAGAGCGGATTCAACTCTCGGATTTCCTAAAGGGCCCGATGACAATTTATACGTCATCAAAAACATCAGGTTCTGGAGGGACACTTTCGTTCGGTGGCCTGGTCTTAAATACCCGACATTACGTACACCAAAGCGCAGGTGCCAGGATAGCAACTACAACAGCCAACAGTTTACCAATTTATACTCTGAACCATCCAGGTACCCCTGCACTATGCATACAACTACCCTCTATCCCCTTTTTTAGCGTATCTCTGCCTTTTTTGCGTTTATCTGAATTTAGTAACAGTATCTATTGGCTTTCCTGATTGGAACCAGATTACTCTCTGCTGCCTCTATCGAGTTTGTTAACTGGTCACCTATCCCTCTACTCATCAACAACAAACACACATAATGGAAAAAGCCAAAAATACTATTGTCTGAAATTGACTGCCCCTTCCGAGATGAACACAGATACACGTGACCCATCATATATTTGTAGTCCTCAGGCAGTTACCCGAAAGGCCGGATGTTCCCCAGGTAACTTGAGAAATTTTACTCCATCTTCAAAATATTCCACTCTTTAACATAACACCCCCTATTTACTCCGTTTATTTATATTGTCCCAGCTGCGTTGACTACGGATCCAAGAGTTTGTACGAAACGTCCAATAACACCCGCATCCACCTCGGCAGGTAATCATTCCCACATTAAATTATTTACAAATGTTGTTGTTTATTTAAAATTACCCAAATTCCGATAAACGGCAGCCTACGCCAAGCAAACTTCATAGATTATCGTATATTGGTTCCCATGTGTATGCCTGCTAAATTCCCTTCTACTTCCTATATAATATATGTTAATGTATCTTTACTGCTGAACAGTGTTTTGCTAAATTTGTGTACGCTGTGCATACGATGTATGATGTGTAGATGATTTACGTAAATTTGTATATCCCATTAATTGTTGAAAAATAGTATTGTTGACTAAAGTTATCGATACACAATTAAACAGCGCCAATAATAGAAAAAACGTAGTAAATAACCGAGTTATTTGTAATTGTATTGTGCTGAAATGTGTTTATGATATTTCCTATGCATGTGATAGTTTATAGGTATTTGTTGTGGATGTGTATATGATGTTTCATTAATAATCTTAATAAATTAATATCTTTAGTAGTAACAATAGTTTTGCTAAATTTGTATATGCTGTGCATACAATGTCTGATGTGCATATGCTGTTTCATGCGATGTCTGATGTGCATAGGATGTCTGGTTCCCATACGATGTCTGATGTATATATGTTGTTTCATTGGCACTGAAAAGTGTTTTGATAAATTTTTTTTTTACAAATCTTGGATAAAATTATTACTATTTTGAATAATCTAATTTGAAAAACCCCTGCTACTTCAATCCACCAGGCACACATGTTTCTTATCGTTCAAATTATTACTATTTTGAATAATCTAATATGAAAAACCCCTACTACTTCAATCCACCAGGCACACATGTTTCTTATCGTTCTCATGGACCTCCTTCGTTTAAGTGCCGGAACTGTGACGCAACAATGTGGTATGAAGAGCGGAACAACAAGCCAAAAAACACTTCCAGACCATCCTTCTCAATGTGTTGTCAAAATGGAAAAGTCTTACTCCCACAGCTCATGCCGTCTCCTCTGTTGTTACAGACATTGCTTGATTACAATGATTCTACATCATCTAAATTCCGAGAACAAATACGCATATATAACAGCATGTTTTGTTTTACATCTTTTGGGGCTAAAATAGACCATTTTGTTAACTGTGGCCGAGGCCCGTATACATTTAGGATAAGCGGGTAAACCTATCATAAAATTGGTTCACTTATACCAGAGGCTGCAGGGACACCAAAATATGCACAACTATACTTTTATGATACACAAAATGAAGCGAGGAATCGTATGTCCACTTTCTTAGGCCATGATTCTAAAGAGACAGTTGATGAAACCCTAACCAAGAATCTCATTAGCATGCTAGATGAGTACAGTGCTGTAGCAAAGGCATTTCGTATGGCAAGGGATTGGTCAAGTAATAACCCAACGTTAGATTGTGAACTACATTTAGTTGCTAAAATTACCAGCTCACACGACAATATAATGCACCCAATGTTGGTGAAATAGCTGCGTTACTCACTAGCGACTTTGGCCACTGCAATTCTTCACGAGATATCATTGTCCAAAAAAAGAATTGTGCCCCGAAAAGAATATCAGAGCTACATCAACTTTATATGGCTTTGCAATACCCTTTACTATTTCCATACGGTGAAACCGGATATCACGAAGCGATACCATATAATAATAATAGCGGGAAAAGGCAGACTGCCAGAGGTTACGTCACTATGCGAGAGTACTATTGCTATAGAATTCAGCATCGTGAAAATGAGGGCACAACTCTCCTAAGAGGTGGTCGATTATTCCAACAATTCTTGGTCGACGCATATACATCCGTTGAAGAACAAAGATTGCAGTGGGTAAGACATCACCAAAATGAGTTGCGAACCGACCTATACAATAATGTTTGTGATGCTGTTACAAGGGGCAACACGTCAGCGGCATCAATCGGAAAGAGAATTATTTTGCCAGCTTCCCATACAGGGAGTCCACGATATATGGTCCAAAATTACCAAGATGCAATGGCTTTATGTCGGTAATTTGATAACCCTGATTTATTCATCACCTTCACTTCTAACCCAAAATGGCCCGAAATTGATGGAATGCTCTCCTATGTCGACGGTCAAAAGACACCAGATCGCCCTGAGATTGTCGCCCGAGTATTCAAACAGAAACTAGATGCTCTGACAAATGATATCATGAAAGAACACATATTTGGCACGTGTCAAGCAGGTACTATGAACACCTACTTAAGCATTTCCACTTACGCATAATGCCATGTTTTTTTAATTTGATAATTTACCGTTTTAAGAACCACCCACTAGGTTACATATATGTTAACAACCCCTTTAACCCCATATGTTGTTTCAGGCCTCTACATTATCGAATTCCAAAAGCGCGGATTACCTCATGTACATATGTTAATATGGTTGACACGTGATTACAAGTGCAAGACACCATCAGACATCGATGATCTCATATCAGCAGAGATACCCTCTCAAATACACGATCCTGAAGGGTTTAAAGCAGTCACTGAATACATGTTGCACGGACCTTGCGGTGGTTCACATATGGATGCTCCTTGCATTATTGATAGGAAATGCTCAAAACACTTTCCTAAACCATATTATGCAGAAACCACTATTGACGAAGACTAGTACGCCAATTATAGGCGTCGCAACAACGGAGTCAAATTTCGCAAGAACAACACTAACCTTGATAATAGTTTTGTTGTCCCCTACAACAGATATTTGTTGCTCAAGTACAACGCCCATATTAATGTCGAATGGTGCAATAGATCACGCGCAATCAGGTACTTATTCAAATACTTAAACAAAGGTCCGGATCGAGCAACAATAGTCATACAAGAAAACATGATCCCCAACGAAAACTCAACAGTGCAAACTGTTATTGACGTTGACAAAATTAAGAATTATTTGGATTGCCGATATTTATCACCGTGTGAGGCCGTCTGGCAATTGTTTTCGTTTGACATCCATTATTCAAGACCATCAGTTATCAAATTGTCATACCATTTGCCTAATCAACAATCAGTGACATTGCGCGATTCCCAGCAACTCCTTCCCCTTCTACACAGAGAGAGCATTAAAGAGACAATGTTCACCCAGTGGTTTGAACTTAATAAACAGGATGAACATGCGCGCTCCCTAACTTATGCAAAAATCCCCAAAGATTATGTGTGGAACCAAGACGCCAAAATATGGACCCGCAGAAAACAAAGAACATGCATCGGACGTATTGTCTATTCAAATCCTGCATCAGGTGAACGTTACTACCTACGGATGTTGTTGAACATAGTTAAAGGTCCCCGTTCCTTTGAGGAAATTCGAACTGTAGATGGTACATTGCACCCCACGTTTAAAGATGCATGCTTTGCACATGGTTTGTTGAACGATGATAAAGAATGGACAGAAGCCATCTCTGAAGCAAGGCTATGGGCAACAGGTTCGCAACTGCGAGACTTATTTGTAACCATGTTACTCTTTTGCAATGTAAGTAAACCACTCACACTATGGGAACTAAATTGGGAAGCTTTATCAGAGGACAATCTCTATAAAAAAAGAAAAATATTCAACTTCCCAGATTTGATCCTAACCGAGGCTCAGCTTAAAAATTATTGCTTAGTTGAGATACAAGGCATTTTAAATAAAAATGGCAAATCCTTAGCTGACTTCCCCGAACTTCCGCAGCCGGACCAATCAATGCTAACCCAAATGGATAACCGTCTAATACGCGAGGAATTAAACTACAATATAAAAGAAATGACTACCTTACATAACACCCTTTTCAGCTCACTCAACCCAGAGCAACTAGAAATATATCTCCAGGTCATTAACGCTGTTCATAAACAACAAGGTGGTCTTTTTTTTTATATGGTCCCGGCGGCACCGGGAAAACATTCTTATACAATGCCGTCCTCGCAAAATTAAGGTCAGAAAGGCTAATTGTGCTCGCAGTTGCATCTTCGGGTGTGTTTACCTTTAACTATATATGATTGCCAACTCATATTGAAATGTCCCGTTCTTATTGATTAAAAACGTTCCATATTAATTGATTTCGTTGCGAGGTTTTGACCTCTATATGAGACGTTTTTCAAAGACTGCATTCATTTTTAAAACAAACCATAACCTTTATTTCATAGGTAAAGGTTTTAAAAATCTTTACGTAGATTATCAAATAATGATAATCTAAAATATCCTGTTTACACACGACCATTACATAATGGTTTACAATACAAATATGTTACAACAAAATAAGTTTCTTGAATGCAGTTTTTACACAATATCATACAAGCATGGACTCCAAATCTCGTCCTTATTTAAGTATGCGACAGCGGAAGCTCTTAATAATCACCTGAGAATAAACATGCTTAAAACGTCAACAAAAATGTTGGTGAGTTATAGGTTTAACCTATATATATCGAATCATAATAATAGACCACAAGATTTCATATTTCAATACACATCCCATACATAGAGATAAAAATCATTCATATGGTGAACACCTGGTAACCGACATTAACAAGATGCATATAGAAGAATATCCCCATCATTCCGGGACACCCTTCGGATATGATATAAATTTCGAAGTACTAAAGCATCCGGTACTTTGGATGGGGTTTGTTAGGCCCAATAGATCTATCTTTAGGATTCGCGTCAATTAGGGTGTCTGTTCCCTAATTCTTAGATTACCAGACTTAATAAAAAGGGGCATATTCGATTTCGATAATTCAACCATAGAATGTAGTTTCACGTACTTGTGTCTATTTTGTAAATCATTTATAAAACCTGCATGTATTCTCATCCCAAAAATATTAGATTTTAAAAGTGGGACTATAACTCACTTTCACAGATTTTTACTTCGTCGGGAAGTAAGACTTGGCCACTGGTTGATTCACGAAACTATAACAATATATACATATATATCAAAGTATGTTCAAAATATATTTACAACACTTTTAATATATTTTGATGTTTTAAGTTTATTAAGTCAGCTGTCCTCGTTAGTAACCTACAACTAGTTGTCCACAGTTAGATGTACAGAAATAAATCGATAAATATTATCTTGAATCAATCCACGACCCAGTGTATACGTATCTCAGTATTGATCACAACTCAAACTATATATATTTTGGAATCAACCTCAACCCTGTATAGCTAACTCCAACATTCACATATAGAGTGTCTATGGTTGTTCCGAAATATATATAGATGTGTCGACATGATAGGTCGAAACATTGTATACGTGTCTATGGTATCTCAAGATTACATAATATACAATACAAGTTGATTAAGTTATGGTTGGAATAGATTTGTTACCAATTTTCACGTAGCTAAAATGAGAAAAATTATCCAATCTTGTTTTACCCATAACTTCTTCATTTTAAATCCGTTTTGAGTGAATCAAATTGCTATGGTTTCATATTGAACTCTATTTTATGAATCTAAACAGAAAAAGTATAGGTTTATAATCGGAAAAATAAGTTACAAGTCGTTTTTGTAAAGGTAGTCATTTCAGTCGAAAGAACGACGTCTAGATGACCATTTTAGAAAACATACTTCCACTTTGAGTTTAACCATAATTTTTGGATATAGTTTCATGTTCATAATAAAAATCATTTTCTCAGAATAACAACTTTTAAATCAAAGTTTATCATAGTTTTTAATTAACTAACCCAAAACAGCCCGCGGTGTTACTACGACGGCGTAAATCCGGTTTTACGGTGTTTTTCGTGTTTCCAGGTTTTAAATCATTAAGTTAGCATATCATATAGATATAGAACATGTGTTTAGTTGATTTTAAAAGTCAAGTTAGAAGGATTAACTTTTGTTTGCGAACAAGTTTAGAATTAACTAAACTATGTTCTAGTGATTACGAGTTTAAACCTTCGAATAAGATAGCTTTATATATATGAATCGAATGATGTTATGAACATCATTACTACCTTAAGTTCCTTGGATAAACCTACTGGAAAAGAGAAAAATGGATCTAGCTTCAACGGATCCTTGGATGGCTCGAAGTTCTTGAAGCAGAATCATGACACGAAAACAAGTTCAAGTAAGATCATCACTTAAAATAAGATTGTTATAGTTATAGAAATTGAACCAAAGTTTGAATATGATTATTACCTTGTATTAGAATGATAACCTACTGTAAGAAACAAAGATTTCTTGAGGTTGGATGATCACCTTACAAGATTGGAAGTGAGCTAGCAAACTTGAAAGTATTCTTGATTTTATGTAACTAGAACTTGTAGAATATATGAAGAACACTTAGAACTTGAAGATAGAACTTGAGAGAGATCAATTAGATGAATAAAATTGAAGAATGAAAGTGTTTGTAGGTGTTTTTGGTCGTTGGTGTATGGATTAGATATAAAGGATATGTAATTTTGTTTTCATGTAAATAAGTCATGAATGATTACTCATATTTTTGTAATTTTATGAGATATTTCATGCTAGTTGCCAAATGATGGTTTCCACATGTGTTAGGTGACTCACATGGGCTGCTAAGAGCTGATCATTGGAGTGTACATACCAATAGTACATACATCTAAAAGCTGTGTATTGTACGAGTACGAATACGGGTGCATACGAGTAGAATTGTTGATGAAACTGAACGAGGATGTAATTGTAAGCATTTTTGTTAAGTAGAATTATTTTGATAAGTGTATTGAAGTCTTTCAAAAGTGTATAAATACATATTAAAACACTACATGTATATACATTTTAACTGAGTCGTTAAGTCATCGTTAGTCGTTACATGTAAGTGTTGTTTTGAAACCTTTAGGTTAACGATCTTGTTAAATGTTGTTAACCCAATGTTTATAATATCAAATGAGATTTTAAATTATTATATTATCATGATATTATCATGTATGAATATCTCTTAATATGATATATATCCATTAAATGTATTTACAACGATAATCGTTACATATATGTCTCGTTTAAAAATCATTAAGTTAGTAGTCTTGTTTTTACATATGTAGTTCATTGTTAATATACTTAATGATATGTTTACTTATCATAGTATCATGTTAAATATATATATATATATATATATCCATATATATGTCATCATATAGTTTTTACAAGTTTTAACGTTCGTGAATCACCGGTCAACTTGGGTGGTCAATTGTCTATATGAAACATATTTCAATTAATCAAGTCTTAACAAGTTCGATTGCTTAACATGTTGGAAACATTTAATCATGTAAATATCAATCTCAATTAATATATATAAACATGGAAAAGTTCGGGTCACTACACATATTACCATTAACATATTACCTACTACACAAAAAACATTTCATACATGCTACCCCTACATACACTAACAAACCTAAACTATAGGTATCGCATCATTGCTATTACCCGAAGGCCGGACAGCACACAGTCAATTTGTCATCCCTCTTGAATTAATGGAAAACAGCACATGCGGAATAAAACAACAAACACACTTGGCATCACTTATTCAAGAAGCCCGTTTAATAATTTGGGATGAGGCGCCAATGACTCAAAGGTTCACTTTCGAGGCCCTAGATAAAACTTTGCGAGATATTTTAGGGGCGAAGGATGATAGAAACAGATCAAAGATTTTCGGAGGTATGCCTGTCTTACTAGGTGGCCACTTTAGACAAATACTTCCAGTGATACCAAAGGGCAAAAGACAAGAAATAGTCCATGCATGCATTAACAGGTCTGAATTATGGCAACATTGTAACCTGCACACACTATCCCGCATTATGCGGGTGAACGAATACACTCCAGATGGACATCTTGATACACGAAAACAAAACTTCAATAAATGGGTACTAGATATAGGGGAAGGTAAAGTTCCTGCAATTGCTAAAGATGGGGAGGATGAGCTAACATGGATAAAAATTCCCGAAGAATTCATTATATCTTCCAGCAAACCCCCGATTGAAACGATCGTTGACACGATATTTCCAGATTTCCCCGTTAGACTGGAAGATGAAGATTACTTGCGAGAGAGGGCTATTTTGACACCAAGTGAAAGGATCCGAAACTAATCATCCGGACGTTGTCCATATTGATTACAAACGAATTACAATAGTTGATAACATTGCGAGGTACTTGCCCTCTATATGATACATCTTACAAACGTTGCATTTATTCTTAAAAGGCAATCTATAGTTACATCCATAATTGACATATTCGCCTGACATTTCATAATATTCAAATGACCTAAACCGCCATTTACTTAATAATAGTCTCTATGAACTTCAATGACTCGAATGCAACGCCTTATGATATAAGTCCTTAATGGCCTCAAGTAGTATCCTTAGTACGAGATAATGCACAGCGGAAGACTTAATTCATACCTGAGAATAACATGCTTTAAAATGTCAACATAAAGTTGGTGAGATATAGGTTTAATGTCGATAGCGATATAAATATAGACCACAAGATTTCATATATAAACATTTTAATAAAAATATTCTAAGTGGTTGAGCACTTGGTAACCATACTTAACAATTAATCACGTCGCATATTCCCTTTAATATGAAATCTTACTACAATGTACCAAGTGTAGTCACGAAACGAAGTACTGTGCAACCGTTGAATACTGGTCGTCCAGTCCGGTTGGGGTTGTCAGGCCCGATAGATCTATCAACAGGATTCGCGTTTACAATACCGCTGTAAATATTAGTTACCAAGCTACAGGGAAGTATGCCAGTGGTACAACTCAACGTAGAATATATTTTTCAGTTACTTGTGTCCATAACGTAAAACATAAAATACATGTATTCTCATCCCGAAATATTTAGAGTTTAAAAGTGGGACTATATACTCACTTTCGTCTTGAAGATATATATAATTTGACTTGGTCTCCGGTTGATATCACGAACCTATCCATATATAATATATCAATACCTTTTCTTTTTAAACAAACGTCACATATATATACTTGTTATACTTTTAATACTTTGAATAATTCCTTAGTCCGTAGTTAGCAGCTCGTTGTTAGTAATTCAATTTTAATGGTTCATTTTTAGATGTTTAATATACCCGCAATGAAATAAATAAAACCCCCAACGAAATAAATAAAACCCCATCGTATATGTATTGGTCGAGATTAATCTTGACCCACGGTACCGGTGTTGTCAAATGACGTGTTGCGTACATAAAGTACCGGTGTTGTCAAATGACGTGTTGCGTACAAACATGGGATCTTATGATTAATCTTCTCGTGTTGTTTACGGGTGATCCTGAACCATATAAAATTGAATTATAAGTACATATATATAAAATATCATGTTATCTTAGAAATATGTGATTTATTTAATTTTTCCCAATTAATCCCGAAGTTAAACAAGTCTAGGATAACCAATTTTGTTTCGGTCATAGTTTCTTCGTTACAAATCCGTTTTCGTTGATTCAACTTGCCATCTCCTTGGATCGAGTCCCTCTTTAAGACTATGAACTGAAAATACCTTGGTTTGTATTCAAAATCACACGGCATAGGTGAAACTTTAGTGAAACTTATGAAGTTAAACATTTTTGTTACAAAAAAAAAAACACTTAATGACCATTTTTCTAAAAATACTTATACTTTGAATTAAATCATGAAATTTTTATGTGTTAACATATTTATAGTAAAAATCATTTTTTCCAGAACATAAACCTCCAATTCAAAGTTTAAGATAGTTTTTAATTATCCAACCCAAAACAGTCCCCGGTTACACTCCGACGTCGTAAAAACAGTTTTTAAGATATTCTTTGAAAAACCAAGTTATACCTTGTTAAGTTAGCATATATTTAAGTTATATTACAGGTCTTGAAGTATTTTAAAAGTTAAGTTAGAAGGATCTATTTAGTTTGCAAACAAGTTTGAAAACTTTCAAACTATGTTCTTGTTGTTAAAATTGTATACCACAAAATATGATAGCTATATATATATGAATCGAATAAGGTTATGAACATAGATACTACCTCAAGTTCCTTGGACAAGGTTGCTGTAAAAGAGGAGTAAAAAGCTAGAACCAAAAGGGTGATGGAATTGGATGAAAGATTGGAAGTAAGTTTGTGTTCTTGGAAGGATTTCTTGAAGTGTTTTTGTATGGTTTTCTTATGGTGTTTAAGTAAGGTTTTTGAAGCTAAATGATGGGGAAAATGCTTGGAGATGATCAAGTATGAAGTTAAGAGTATTTTGAGAGAGAAATGGAAGTGTAAGTATGAGAAAATGGGGTGAAGAAATGGTGTGCATGCATAAAAACGTTTTTAGGTTATAAAGGAAAAAAAAGATACCTAACTTTGTTTTCTTGCTAAATAATTCATGCTACTTGACAAATGGTTGGTTCCACATGTTTCTTAATCATTTAAGGCTGCTAAGGAGCAGATTTTTATTGGTATATACCAATAGTAAATACATCTAGAAGCTGCGTATGATACGGGTACATATACCCTAGGTATACGTATAGAAATCTTTGAGAAAACGGAACGAGGATTCAAATATAGATATCTTTTGTAAATATACTTATATTGTTTTATGTATTTAAGTCTTTAAAAGTGATTAAATACATTACTTATACGATATATGTATAAACATTATAGGTCATAAGTATTTAAGTCAAATAACGTTACGTATGGTTATCGTTTTGAAAACTTAAGTTAGTAGTTTCAAAATATACTTATAACTTATTGTTATTAATACAAAATGAGATATTAAAACATTCTTAGATCATGTTAAATATGTATATATACATATATATACACAAACGTATAATTATCATATATTGTATAGTTCGTGATATCATCGGTCAAACGTTGTGTAAAACTCTTTTCGAAAACATAAGTCTCAACAATTTGGATTGCTTATCATGTTGGTAAGGTTTAATTTATGTAAATATTAATCTTATAAGTATAGAACGATCGAAAAAGTGCGGGTCAACTTTAGGGTTTTTGCTTATCGTGTCGGAACCATATAGAGATTAGAGTTTAAATTTGGTCGGAAATTTCCGGGTCGTTACACCAAGAAATGACAATGCGGATGAGATTAATAAACATATGTTCAAAAAATTACAAGGAGCAACAATGACATACAAAAGCTCTGATGAGATTTGCAAGGGATCAACCAACAGCATGGAACAACAACAAACATATCCCGTGGAATACTTAAATACGTTAAACTTCCCAGGTGTTCCTCCTCACAAACTTAAGCTAAAATTAGGTCAACCAGTTATGATGTTACGAAACCTATGCCCAAGCGCAGGTCTGTGCAACGGAACACGTCTCATCCTAACAGATTTCCAAAAGTTTGTTCTTCAAGCCCGGATTATAACAAGCTCGCATATAGGAAAAACAGTCATCATTCCACGAATTGTTCTTACGTCGGCCCAAACAAAATGGCCCTTTGTGATGCAACGAATTCAATTCCCAGTCAAGCCCTGTTATGCAATGACAATAAAAAAAAGCCAGGGATAATCTTTAAAATATGTCGGTCTTTACCTACCTAAACCAGTTTTTAGCCACTGACAACTATATGTTGCCCTATCACGAGTAACCGACCCAGCTGGTTTAAAAATAGTCATGATAAATGATAGCGACGAACGTTTAAAGGGTCACACACGAAATGTTGTCTACAGGGAAACTTTCTTCAACTTGAAACATGATTCATAGAGGTATGCTTACTACTAATTTCAATCACTTAATTATTTCATCTCAAACAACTGGATTTGATGTTATTATTCCACAATGCAGATTACACACATTTTCGCACCCCCGCACCAGCCTTCGCGAGGTATTTTATTAGCATTTTACTTTCAGATACTCATTAACTTTATTAGTTGTGCACATAATGACATTCATTGATTTGAATTCCCTCATTACCATAGATATATTACACCGAAAAGGGCATCGGATTTGTTCCAAAACATCAGCTGCTACTAAAGCCGAAGGCACATCAACAGTGGACTAACTATGTCCATCAATCCCTTTTTCATCCTTTATAATACAAGTGTTATAGTTTTTTTTGGTGTAATCATTTGTATGGTTGTAGATAAATAAATTAAACCTCATTTGTCTTTCATATATTTCTAACTTCATACTAACTCAATATGATTGTCGTTAAACCAATTACCAAAGGAATTACCCCCTTTACCTGATTGCTATACGACCCACCCCCCTAACCACAAACCATACAAGTGTTCGTGCAACGCACGGGCACTGCAACTAGTAATATTAATGAATGAATCCTGAGAGAAACTTATAGGTCTCTAGTTAAGTGTAATTAAATGCTGGATTTAATTAAACAATTTTATCTTTTGAACTACCCACAATTAGTTGTGTCTATCTAAAAGAATTAAAATCGTACCAAAGGGCCATCAGCCTAGCACTTTCGAGGGATTTTTGGATGAATGGTATGTTTTTGAAGGGTGTTTGTAGAACAGGGCACTTTTTAAGTACTCATGTTAAACAAAGAAAACCCGGTGTTGGCAACACCGGGTCTTGTCACATCATAAAAACATGAAATACTAAAATGATTTGTACGGTTTTTGTATAAAAAATGGAAAAACAAAGAAGTCAATTTGTTGCCACGTAGGCAAGACCCATTGTTGCCAACACCGAGCTGAGTTTACTTGTTCTACAAAAATCCTTGAATAAATACATTGTCCAACAAACACCTTTCAAAATCACAAAATTCAACCAAAAAATTCAGGTGGCCCTTCCAACCAAGAGGTTGAGGGTTCGAGTCATGAGATGGGACAATTGTATATACTTGTGTGGTAGTGGGTGTGTGTGTATTGCCTTTGATAAAATATCTGAGAGGGTTGTTTTGAATACGTTTGATTCAGAAAGAAGTTAAATTCATGTTCTCCAGGTTAGTCAAATGGGCTAAGTATGTATTGGAAAAAAAAAAAAAAAAAAAAAAAAAAAAAAAAAAAAAAACACTGATTGATTCAATAAATCAAACAAAAACTCCAACCAATTACAAAGAAAGAGAATGTTGTGAATCCACTTTGCATGAATGCTTTTGTAAATTGGTTGTCGATAGACGTGCAAAGTATTTCAACCAATTATATTGGATGGATGTACGTACCTTGAGCTGGAAATGATTCAAAAGAAAAAGGATTGAGCTGAAGATCTAATACTTGGAGTGATGGAAGAGCATTTAAATATGTTATAAGGCTTTCATTGAAACGATTATTCGCAAGATTTAACACTTTCAACTTCTTTGACATGAATCTCTCTTCAAAACCTACACTTATCCAAATTCTAAATGCCAACATACATAATTAAGGAAAGCAACGATAATAAATATACGTATAAGTCGACTCTTCCAATATTGTGTTTGGATTTATGAGAAACAGACTAAACTAACTTGTTAGTAATTTTTAAAATTTCTTTCGTATTTTAGGTGTCCTTGGACAACAATAAAATACTCAATCCTACAAATGAAATGTGAGATATGAGAAGGTAAGATGTATATAATCGATCATTCTTCTTAGATGAAAAAGGATGTCGATCCTCAACCTATGGGTAGAGAAAGGTCTCCCTCTAGAGAGACTACTTCTAAAAGGAACTCCGGTTGAAATGAAATAATTAAGGAAAAAAAGCGCATACATATGTGTTAACATATTTAAGATGGTGCAAGTTGTGTTAGCCATTGACCAAGTGAAATGGGGTTATTTAAAGTTAATGTTTAATTCCTTACACAACACATGCTTACTAACTAATACCAACCCAATTCCTAACCCCTTACTACATCTATAGGATTTCACTAACCAAGACACAACCTTTGATTCAAGTGTGTGTGAGAGCTAAGATTGTAAACACACACACACACACACACACACACAAAAACATACATACATACATCCATAACAAATTTCTTGAGCCCAAAATCCTCTCAACTGTAGCTACCAACTGCTCTACCCTTGAAAACCATAGTTGCCGCCATCACCACCTTACACCACCATTCGACATCCTCCTTCACCTAATTTACTTTCTTTTTTTTTTTAACTTGTTTTTTTTTCGTTATTTAGTTTAAGAAAGCTGTGGAATTTCTCTATGAATTTCGCCACACATATCATGTAACAAGAATCGAAATAGATATAATTGTTCATCAAATTCACTCCCCTGTTCCAACTTTTTCGGTTTAATACTGTAGACATGAACTAGCACGAATATATTTGTTTACAATATGAGAATGCAAATAAAAAAAACTTAAACATCCCTGTTATGGTGAAATTACTCGTGTATTTGATCTCAATGCATGTTGCAAAACATGAGGTAACATGTGTAAGTTAAATTAATGAAAATCAGAATGATTACCATGCATTTCTAGGGTACCATGAGGTCCATGATATTTACAGGAGGTGAGATTCAATACATCCAAATTTTCCAAAGCTGCACATTCTACAATAAATGCAAAAGGGCATGTATAAGCCTCTTGATAACATATATGCATGTACATGTGCTATCCAGAAAATTATAGGGCGAAAAAGATACCATGAGCTGGAAACTTTCCTTCCAATCTATTTTAACTAAGATCCAGAACTTTGAGTGAAGTAAGCGCACCCAAAGAAGGAAATACCCTATTTGTAATAAAATTCATGTCGAGGTCCAATAATTCTAGGTTTTTCAAACTCGAAAACTTTTCAAGTCCTGAAACAATAAATTAATATCGTCGTTTCAATAGGTTGACTTTCGAAATATGTTTTCTAATAACAGAAAGTTAAATGACTTGTGACTGGCATATATATCTTCGATTCACTACAACAAAATTATACACCCATTTTACTAAATATTTAAACAGTTAAAAGCGTGTAGAGAACTGAAGTACACGCTTGGCTAGGGTGTGAGCAAAGGAGGCGTAACAAATTTTACACGAGTGCTCACGTTTTCAAGTGTACATATACTAAGAGAATCCTCACACTTTTAAATGATTTTGTAGATTTTTACACTTTTCAGCGTGAGGAATCTAAACAATCTACTCACAGTTTTAAATGTGCAATTTTTACTTTAACACTTATAAGTGTGTAGTAATATATATATATATATATATATATATATATATATATATATATATATATATATATATATATATATATACACACACACACACACATATATATAGGGGCAGGATCAATGGGGAAGTAACAAATCGGGGGGAAGCAGGAGGAAGCAAAAAAAAAAAAAAATTCGTTTTTTTGGAATTTTTTTTTTTCCGACATCAAGATCACACGAAAATATGAACATTTAGAAGAGACACTTCGTGATGAATGTTATTATTTAGGCGGAAAAACGATCGACAAAAATAACATTCAAGATAATATTGTTCGTGAAGAATATGAACGTTTTTTTCATGTTTTGTAACATCCTCAATCGGTCCTAGCTGTAAGATTACTTATTTACCCTTAAGTTCGTGTTGATTAAATATATGTTTGAATTTTTAAGTTAATATTTATTATTAAATAATAATGTGGTTAGGACTAGTTTGTGACAAGGGTCACAGAACAGGTTTGTTTATTTAATTTGGACTTCGTTTGGGTTGTCAAATGATGTACGAAAGATATCAGATAACTGATAAATACCCGTGTGTTGCACAGTGTGGGAATAAACCTCACTTAAAAGACTTGTGGTGTGTTCTTTCTTCCATTTTCTAGACTTTTCCAAATACACACACCGTACTTTCATCTTCACCTAACCAAAACCTAATTGCTTGATCTTGTTCTTGAGCTTAAATAAATCATATCATCTTGTTCTATGTGATTTTGTGATCAATTTAAGGTAAGCATCTCTTAGATTCATGTAGTGATTCTTGTTGAAATTGGGTTTTAGTGTTCTTGAGTAAAAGTTAGATTTTGATGCTTGAATCCTAATCTTAAGTGTTTGTTGTGCTTAATTGATGTTAGAAATATATTCTATATAGTTTATATGATGTTTTGGGAGTGGTTTTGGTGTTAAATCTTGCAAAAATCGAGTTTTTGGGTCAAAATGGCAAAAATCAGTTTTTGGTAAACTTGAAAAGGTTGTAACTTTCTAACCGTAACTCCGTTTTTGATGAATAAACTATCGTTGGACTCGTCTTGAAGTTTACTATCCAATGATAAGGTTTTGAGAAACTATATCAAACTTTATTTTGGTCATAAAAAGGGATTTTATGGTGTATGTCATGTTCTGTACTCGTTTGGTGTCGTTATTGATTGAGTTTATGATGTGGGCTTATCATATAGTGAATATATGATGATATAGGTTAACTTACTGTATAAATTGATGATTACGTTGTACATTTGGAATTGAAACCCGATTAAACAGTTGCTGCTACTGTTCTTCATCACTCGCACGAGTGAGCCTTCACTCGTACGGTTGAGGTAGTCAACCGTGTGGTGAACCGTGCGAGTGAATGGTGATGGAAACTTATGATTTGATTATGATGATACGCACGGTTGAGAAATGACTCGTACGAGTCACTGGTCACGCGTGTGATGAACCGTATGGATCATTTAATCCATTGATGGGTGTTTAATCATAGATCAAACGTACGAGTAAGTTGTCACCCGTACGGGTGAGTGTTCTCAAATGTATGAGTGAGAGTGTTACTCGTACGGTTGATGGATCAGTTGTTATGTGCTTAAGTGTTGATATTCAGTGTTATTATTTTATTGTCATTATTATCGAGACATTGTAACTAACTTGTGTATATGTCTTTCTCGGGAGAAAAGGAGAAAGAGAAGGTTCAGTGATTAGACAGCTGAACACCATCTCATTTGCTGGTAATCGGTGAGTGGGACTAACTGTGGAATATAGTATAGAGTAGCATGTTATATTATGACTGCCATGCTTGTTAGTTATACTTACTGATACAGTTAGTTAGTATGTTGTGATGACTGCATGTTGGTTGATGCTTGTCTGTTGGATCCCAGTGCGTCCCTATTGTGTGGTTGCCTCGGTAGGAGAGATCAACCTGTGGGTTGGGTTCCTCATGTGGTTACCTAGACAATCGTGGTGTATATATATGTGAATGACGCGTCCGTCGCGTGTGGATTATGTATATACATACGGTGGTGGAGGAACTTCTGGTAAGCCCCAGTCCGATCAGCTGGTGGTAAATGGTTTGGCCGAGCCGCCAGAGTCTCTGTAGATGGCACTTGGGTGATAATTGTGTGTTAGCTTTTTGTGACATGATTAGTATAACACTTCTGTATGCTATGGCCTGTAGTTAGTCGTACTCACTTAGCTTCGTGCTAATTCCCCTCCATCTCCTCCCTGCAATTTGTAGCTTTGTAGATAATGCTTTTGGGAGAAGACGGGGCATGCTAATGTTATATTTGACAGGGTTAACTCTGATGTGGTCTTTTAGATTATGAACCGTGTACTTTTGAAAACAGAAAGTATTTACGTCTTTTCCTGTTAATATGTAATTTGTTTTAGTGACACGTGACATCGGTTTGTACAAATGTTAATATCGTGTTTAAATAATATTATGCTTCCGCCATGTATTTTAAAAAAAAAAATTAGCGGTGTCACAAGTTGGTATCACAGCTTAGTTTGGCAGCATGTGCATTGTGATCTAAATGCCATGTTCCCAAACTTAGTAGAGTCATGTCAAACATAACATGCTGGGGATGGGTTAAGTGAGTACTAGAACAGGTCATGTGTTAGTTGATAGTACTAACAGAGTTTATACTAAGCTTTGGTGTGAGTGTTGTGGTAGTGCAGTAATGACAGATAACGAAGTTAACGCTACTGGCCCTGCCGCCCCTGGAACCGGAGTCTTCAGAGCTCCCGATGAAGATGGACATGTATCATCAGAGGAAGAAACCTCTCAAGAAGTTATAAACCTTCAAAGCTGATTATTAGAAGCTCAAGAGAATATCAAAGAATTAGAACAAGAACGGGCGCAATGGAACCCTAATACCACTGCGTTGAACACAACATTTCCTCCTAACTATTATAACCAAGTTGGTGGCAGTTCTCAGTCACAGTTTCCTCAAACCACCTATCAAAACCTCCAAATGCCATTCCCGTTTAACCAGGCATTTCCAAACCAAATGATGCACCCATTTCAAGTTCCCGAGACGAAAAAGAAGTGTACCTATAAACAGTTTCTTGAGTGCAAACCTCCCGAATATCATGGTCACACAAACCTTACAATGATCCTTAATTGGCTAAGAGAAGTGGAGAGGGCGTTAGAAGCATGTTTTTATGAGCCTGAATCTATGGTACTGTTTGATAGCAGGCTTCTCAAGGGTGAAGCGATGGAGTGGTGGGATTCTATTACTGCGTATTTACCTAAGGAACATATCAGTCAGATTACCTGGGAACAATTTGCTGCTAAGGTTCGTGAGCAGTATTATTCTGAATATGAGATGAAAAGATTAAAAACTGAGTTTCTGAGTATGAAGATGACAGAAAGTATGACGATTGATGAGGTTTTCAGAGACTTTACATTTAAGTTGAGGTTTGTCCAACAGTGGGTACCGACTGAGAAAGATAAGATTCAACATTTCATGCGGGTGATTAAACCAGAGTATAGAACAGTTGCCAGATTTGCAACAACCTTGGCGCAGGCTCATGAGATGGCTAAGGTTACTGAGGGTGATGTAATGGTAGCGAAAAGAGAAAGTTCAAGAGGTGGATCTGTTGGGGGAAAATCAGATAGTCAATCGGGTGGACAGTCGACTCATCAGTCGAGTAAGCAATCTGGTTTTCGAGGTAAAAAGTCAGGCGGGTTTAAACAGAAGAGTAAGTCTGGTATGAGTGGATCGGGTTCTAGTCATTCTGTATGGTGTAATATGTGTAAATCGACTCATGCCTGTCCATGTTCTCCAATGACCCGAAGATGTCTGAAATGTGGGGTGATAGGTCATGAAGCAACAGCTTGTTCTTTTAAATCATATGTTTGTTGGAGTTGTCATCAGGAGGGACATAGATCAGCAAATTGTCCATCTGCGTCAAGAGCTGGTTCTGGGGCAGGGTCAGGGGCGAGGTCAGTAACTTCTGGGGGATCTTCTGCTTCTACTGCCGGGCAGAAAAGAAAGAATCCTCCAATAGCAGAGGCAAGGGCGTTTCAGATGATAGTAGACGCTGCAACCGCTACCGATGATGTCATTACCGGTATGTTCTTGGTTAATTCCTTGCCAGCTCGTGTGTTGTTTGATTCAGGAGCAAATCGTTCTTTTATGTCCTTAGGCTTCTGTGATAAGTTGAAGTTGCCTGTTAGGATGTTAGATGCGCCTTTGGGAATAGAAGTAGCTGATGGTAAAATGGTTCCATGCACATCATCTGTGTCTGGAATTACCATCGAAATTGATGGCCATTCTTTCCCTTTAACCTGTTTGTTGATGCCTATACCTAGCTTTGATGTAGTCATAGGCATGAATTGGTTAAGAGCTAATAGGGCTAATATTAAGTGTGATGAGAAGATGATTTCTTTCCGTTTGGCCGACGGATCCCGAGTGATAGCTAGGGGAGAGCGCAATGGATTTAACTTCCCTATGGTTTCCCTAATGAAAGCCCAGAAGGCGATATTGAAAGGTTGTGATTCGTTCTTAGCTTATGTGATTGATGTTAAGAAAGAAAAGAAGCAGGTGACCGATATTCCCATTGTGTCAGAATTTCCCGAAGTGTTTCCAGATGATCTACCAGGGTTACCTTCAGTACGTGAAGTAGAGTATAGAATCGATTTAGTTCCAGGTGCTACGCCAGTTGCAAAAGCTCCTTACAGATTAGCTCCATCAGAAATCCAAGAAATGATGTCTCAGATTCAGGAACTGTTAGATAAGGGGTTTATTCGACCAAGTTCTTCACCGTGGGGTGCTCCTGTTTTATTTGTGAAAAAGAAAGATGGGTTGCTTCGTATGTGTATAGATTACCGTGATTTGAATAAGAGAACAATCAAGAATAAGTATCCGTTACCAAGAATAGATGACTTATTTGATCACTTACAGGGTGCTTCCTACTTCTTAAAGATTGATTTACGTTCAGGGTATCATCAGGTACGTGTTGCAGAGAACAATATACCGAAAACAGTGTTCAGAACTAGATATGGTCATTATGAATTTTTAGTTATGCCATTCGGGTTAACCAACGCGCCAGCAGTGTTTATGGATTTAATGAACAGTGTATGTCATCAGTATCTTGACAAGTTTGTGATTGTCTTCATAGATGATATATTGATATATTCGAAAACCGAGAAACATCATGCTACGCATCTGAGGTTAGTGTTAGAGCTTCTGAAACAGGAACAGTTGTACGCTAAGTTCTCCAAATGTGAATTCTGGTTGCGAGAAGTACAGTTTCTGGGTCATGTGATTTGTGAACAGGGTATTAAAGTAGATCAGTCTAAGATAGAGGCTGTAATAAATTGTAACTCACCGAAAACACCGACAGAAATCAAAAGTTTTCTGGGTTTAGCAGGTTATTACCGCCGGTTTATCAAAGACTTTTCCAAAATAGCAGGCCCATTAAATAAGTTAACCAGAAAAGATGTAGCCTTTCGATGGACTGATGAACAAGAAAAGGCTTTTCAGACTCTCAAACAGTTGTTATGTCAAGCGCCGGTTTTAGCTTTACCAGTGGGAACAGAAGATTTTGTGGTTTACTGCGATGCGTCACGTGCAGGTCTGGGCTGTGTTCTGATGCAAAGAAATAAAGTTATAGCGTATGCTTCACGACAGTTGAAGAATCATGAACGAAATTACCCTACTCATGATTTAGAATTAACTGCAGTTGTGTTTGCCTTGAAGCTCTGGAGACACTATTTGTATGGTACGCATTGTGAAATCTATACAGATCATCAGAGTCTTCAATATATCTTTTCACAGAAAGAATTAAATATGCGTCAACGTCGATGTTTAGAATTGATTAAAGACTACGATTGTGAGATTAAGTACCATCCGGGTAAAGCAAATGTGGTCGCAGATGCTCTGAGTCGTAAGAAAACAGTCGAAAACGTTAGATTTATGAGAATTGAGATAGTTTCAGACTTGATTGATAGATTGAAAACCGTTCAGTTAGTAGCTTTGAATGACGAAAACTTAAAGACTGAGCAAATGACCAAAAGAAAATTTGACCTATGCAATGATTCCAGAGGATTAAAGACCTATAATGACCGTATTTGGGTGCCTTTACTTGGAGATTTGAGGGATTTAATCCTTACAGAAGCACATAAATCTAGATTGACAGTGCATCCAGGCAGTACAAAGATGTACAGAGATTTGAAAACGTTGTATTGGTGGCCGACAATGAAGACAGATGTTGCAGGTTTCGTTGAAAAATGTCATATTTGTGCGCAAGTTAAAGCAGAACATCAGAAGCCGTATGGGTCTCTACGACAGTTAGAAATTCCTCAGTGGAAATGGGATCATGTAACGATGGATTTTGTAACCAAGTTACCCCGAACCCAGAAAGGTCACAACATGATCTGGGTGATAGTGGATCGTCTAACTAAGAGTGCTCACTTCTTAGCTACTCGTGAAACAGCTTCGTTGAGTGATTTGGCAGAGTTGTACTTGAAAGAAATCGTTAGCCGACATGGTGTACCGTTGTCAATAGTTTCCGACAGAGATACTAGGTTTGTATCGAACTTCTGGAACAGTTTACAACAGAATTTGGGTACACGTGTGAATCTGAGTACAGCATATCATCCACAGACAGACGGTCAGAGTGAACGAACGATTCAGACATTAGAAGATATGTTGAGAGCGTGTGTCTTAGAATACGGTGGTTCTTGGGATTCGCATCTTCCATTGATAGAGTTTGATTACAACAATTCGTATCATTCAAGTATCGGAATGCCACCGTATGAGATGTTGTATGGTCGAAAATGCAGAACTCCTACGTGTTGGTTAGAAGCAGGTGAGAAACAATTTGCAGGTCCCGAAATTGTTCAGATAACCGCAGAAAAAGTCGAAATTGCACGTGAGAAGTTAAAAGCAGCCAGAGACCGACAAAAGATGTATGCTGATCCGCGCAGACGTCCGGTGATATTTAATGTAGGTGATCGTGTATATTTGAAGGTATCACCGTGGAAAGGGGTGATCAGATTTGGTAAACGTGGTAAACTAGCTCCGAGGTTTATTGGGCCATTTCCGATCATAGAAATTTTGAACGACCAGACTGTTGTTTTAGATCTTCCTTCAGAGTTAGCAGGAATTCACAACACGTTCAATGTGTGTTATTTAAGGAAGTGTAAAGTAGACGACGAAAGTTTGATTCTTCCGCTGAAGGATTTGAAAGTGGATTTGAACAAGAAGTTAGTTGAAGAGCCGATTAGAATAGTGGACAAGAAGGTCACCAAGCTAAGAAAGAAACAGATCCCTATGGTGTTAGTGGAATGGCGACACAGTTTAGGTTCCAACTTGACATGGGAAACCGAGGAGTTAATGAGGGCGCGCTATCCTCAGTTGTTTGACCTTGACCAGATTCCGAGGACGGAATCTTCTTAAGGGGGTAGATTTGTAACATCCTCAATCGGGCCTAGCTGTAAGATTACTTATTTACCCTTAAGTTCGTGTTGATTAAATATATGTTTGAATTTTTAAGTTAATATTTATTATTAAATAATAATGTGGTTAGGACCAGTTTGTGACAAGGGTCACAGAACAGGTTTGTTTATTTAATTTGGACTTCGTTTGGGTTGCCAAATGATGTACGAAAGATATCAGATAACTGATAAATACCCGTGTGTTGCACAGTGTGGGAATAAACCTCACTTAAAAGACTTGTGGTGTGTTCTTTCTTCCATTTTCTAGACTTTTCCAAATACACACACCGTACTTTCATCTTCACCTAACCAAAACCTAATTGCTTGATCTTGTTCTTGAGCTTAAATAAATCATATCATCTTGTTCTCTGTGATTTTGTGACCAATTTAAGGTAAGCATCTCTTAGATTCATGTAGTGATTCTTGTTGAAATTGGGTTTTAGTGTTCTTGAGTAAAAGTTAGATTTTGATGCTTGAATCCTAATCTTAAGTGTTTGTTGTGCTTAATTGACGTTAGAAATATATTCTATATAGTTTATATGATGTTTTGGGAGTGGTTTTGGTGTTAAATCTTGCAAAAATCGAGTTTTTGGGTCAAAATGGCAAAAATCAGAGAGCTAGAATGTTCTAACAGCTCCCACACTTCTGACAGGTCAACCGTGCGTGTGACCATGCGTTTGAGGCTCAACCGCGCGGTTGATGACTCACTCGCACGAGTGAGGTCTCTCCCACGCGAGTGAGCACTGATCAGTTTTTGGTAAACTTGAAAAGGTTGTAACTTTCTAACCGTAACTCCGTTTTCGATGAATAAACTATCGTTGGACTCGTCTTGAAGTTTACTATCCAATGATAAGGTTTTAAGAAACTATATAAAACTTTATTTTGGTCATAAAAAGGGATTTTATGGTGTATGTCATGTTCTGTACTCGTTTGGTGTCGTTATTGATTGAGTTTATGATGTGGGCTTATCATATAGTGAATATATGATGATATAGGTTAACTTACTGTATAAATTGATGATTACGTTGTACATTTGGAATTGAAACCCGATTAACAGTTGCTGCTACTGTTCTTCATCACTCGTACGAGTGAGCCTTCACTCGTACGGTTGAGGTAGTCAACCGTGTGGTGAACCGTGCTAGTGAATGGTGATGGAAACTTATGATTTGATTATGATGATACGCACGGTTGAGACGTGACTCGTACGAGTCACTGGTCACGCGTGTGATGAACCGTACGGATCATTTAATCCATTAATGGGTGTTTAATCATAGATCAAACGTACGAGTAAGTTGTCACCCGTACAGGTGAGTGTTCTCAAACGTACGAGTGAGAGTGTTACTCGTACGGTTGATGGATCAGTTGTTATGTGCTTAAGTGTTGATATTCGGTGTTATTGTTTTATTGTCATTGTTATCGAGACATTGTAACTAACTTGTGTATATGTCTTTCTCAAGAGAAAAGGAGAAAGAGAAGGTTCAGTGATTAGACAGCTGAACACCTTCTCATTTGCTGGTAATCGGTGAGTGGGACTAACTGTGGAATATAGTATAGAGTAGCATGTTATATTATGACTGCAATGCTTGTTAGTTATACTTACTGATACAGTTAGTTAGTATGTTGTGATGACTGCATGTTGGTTGATGCTTGTCTGTTGGATCCCAGTGCGTCCCTATTGTGTGGTTGCCTCGGTAGGAGAGATCAACCTGCGGGTTGGGTTCCTCATGTGGTTGCCTAGACAATCGTGGTGTATATATATGTGAATGACGCGTCCGTCGCGTGTGGATTATGTATATACATACGGTGGTGGAGGAACTTCTGGTAAGCCCCAGTCCGATCAGCTGGTGGTAAATGGTTTGGCCGAGCCGCCAGAGTCTCTGTAGATGGCACTTGGGTGATGTTTGTGTGTTAGCTTTTTGTGACATGATTAGTATAACACTTCTGTATGCTATGGCCTGTAGTTAGTCGTACTCACTTAGCTTCGTGCTAATTCCCCTCCATCTCCTCCTTGCAGGTTGTAGCTTTGTAGAAAATGCTTTTGGGAGAAGACGGGGCATGCTAATGTTATGTTTGACAGGGTTAACTCTGATGTGGTCTTTTAGAATATGAACCGTGTACTTTTGAAAACAGAAAGTATTTACGTCTTTTCCTGTTAATATGTAATTTGTTTTAGTGACACGTGACATCGGTTTGTACAAATGTTAATATCGTGTTTAAATAATATTATGCTTCCGCCATGTATTTTAAAAAAAAAATAAAAATTAGCGGTGTCACATGTTTTGTGAAGTAAAATTTAGTCCGATTTAGAGTTTAGGGTTTAGGGTTTAGGGTTTGGTATTTTGGGTTTATTCCATAAACCCAAAACACCAAACCCTAAACCCTAAACCCTAAACTCTAAACCGTTCGTGTTAAAAACTCAATCTAAATCCTAAATCTAAACCCTAAATCTAAACCCTAAACCCTAAATTTCTAAACCCTAATATCTAAACCCCAATAGCTAAAACCTCAATATACGCTCGAAAAACGCGATAATTGTTATATATTGTAACGACCCGGAATTTTCCGATCGTTTTATACTTATGAGATTAATATTTACACAAATTAAACCTTACCAACATGATAAGCAATTCAAACTGTTGAGACTTATATTTTTGAAAAGAGTTTTACACAACGTTTGACCGTCCAATTTGACCGATGATATCACGAACTATATAACACACGATAATTATACGATTATGTATATGTACATATCTATACATATTTAACATGATTTAAGGATGGGCTAACATTTCATTGTGAACTAACAACAATGAGTTATAAGTATACTTTGAGACCACTAACTTAAGTTTTCAAAACGATAACTATATGTAACGTTCTTTGACATATATACTTACAATCTATAATGTGTTGTGATTTATGTCACCAATATGATTTAAGTGTAATGGGATTAATTTGTAACCAAAATAATCTTGATAAATATCGAACAAGTTTGGGGAAGTGTGGAGTGCACACTTGTTTGAACTTATCTTGATTATGACGGGGGTTCGGGGGCAGCGCCCCCGATAAGCGGGGTCCAAGGGGTGGCAACCCCTGGCGGGGTCCAAGGGGCAGGTAGGATCAAGAGGGAAGTAACCAATCGGGGGGAAATGGGGGGAAACAATTTTTTTTTTTTCGTTTTTTGAAAAAACTTTGTTCACGAACATTATAGATGAGATGAAAATATGAACATTTAGTATAGACACTTTGTGATAAATGTTTTTATTTTGGCGGGAAAACGCTCGAAGAAGTAATATATAACAATTATCGTGTTTTTCGAGCGTATTTTGAGGTTTTAGCTATTGGGGTTTAGATATTAGGGTTTAGATATTAGGGTTTATAGGGTTTAGATATTAGGGTTTAGAAATTTAGGGTTTAGGGTTTAGATTTAGGATTTAGATTGAGTTTTTAACACGAACGGTTTAGAGTTTAGGGTTTAGGGTTTGGTGTTTTGGGTTTATGGACCCTAAACCCTAAATCCTAAACCCTAAACTCTAAATCGGGCTAAATTTTACTTCACAAAACATGGGGAAAAAAAACGTTCATATTCTTCACGAACAATATTATCTTTAATGTTATTTTTGTCGATCGTTTTCCCGCCTAAATAATAACATTCATCACGAAGTGTCTCTTCTAAATGTTCATATTTTCGTGTTATCTTGATGCCGGGAAAAAAAAATTCAAAAAAAACGGAAAAAAAAAAAAAAATTCTTCCCCCCGCTTCCCCATTGATCCTGCCATATATATATATATATATATATATATATATATATATATATATATATATATATATATATATATATATATATATATATATATCGCACAGATTAAAACATACTGAATTATGAGCATTACAATCTTATAAATACAAAAGTATGTCACGTAACAAATAATAAAATTGACCTGAAATCAAGTAACATAATACTTTGTTTATGTCTAAACACTTTACATATTCTATTGCTATTGATATATTCAGAATTCAGATTCTATTTTACATAAGTTGTTTGTGCCTCATGTAATCTGATCTTTAAAATTTGAAAGTCCCCAGAGTCTAATCTGCTGCATACCATCATTCCTGAAATAGTAAACAAACCATAAACCATTCTAATTTTATGAACAAAGCCAAATTTATAGACCAATAGAAAAAATGACATACACTTGGTCAAGGTTTTCCCCAATTTTAAAACTCTTAACTTGATATAAAGTATCACAAAAGTACTCACCGCTCTATTCTAGCCTGTAAGAGCAAAGTTGAGAGCACTACGAACATCAACTCTAATCCTAGCTTTAGCTTTGTCCGAGTAGGTTGATGTTGAGCTCAGCTTGTGTAAATCCCTTTGTACTTGTGTGGGATTGGTTCTACCAAGTGGAATAGCGTCAAAATCAGATATGTCTGCATAAGAGAATAAGAGTTTGAATGTATAAAAGTAAAGCCACTGTTAATGAAGTTCATATTCAAGTTCATACGACTCCCTCTTACAAAAAACCTTGAAAAGGCATAAAATAACATTCAATAAATATGTAATACATGCAAAATGTTTCTAACATAATTATAAATTTCGAAAATACAAGTTCATATTCAAGCATGTGATATAGGTCTATCTCATTTGAAAGTTCAACATCCTTAAGCACAAGGCATAAACAAGTGCAAATAGTATGCAAAAACGAACTAGAACCACATTAACCAGAGCCATGATAAGAAACATTACAAACATGAATATGCATCCATGTAACTATTAGTATACATCACATCAAATAACTTTGCAAAATAAAGTTCGTGTAATTATATTACTTTATATTATATATTGTACCATATACAACTAAATATAAATCACACATAAGATCTGTGAGTAACTTTTCGAGGGATAGTTGAAGGCGAACCTGACTCGCCATACACAAGCTCGGCTGGGATAGTTCGTGTAATTGATTCCTTGATCCTGTCCTTTTATTACTTGACCTACCAATACATAACAACAGGGTGCATAAATATACCTTCTTATAAATCAATCAGCCCACACATGCCAACCACCAAGCACTTCGAATGCAAGATATACGGGTACCAACTTATTAGACTAAGCAACAACTCACAAACAGGCTAGGTATTCGAGACGGTCAAAGGTTATCATAACTAAACTAGGATGATAGAGTTTTGAGGTGTTACATTCACATTCTAGAGTGAAGAAACCATATTCAATATTTCTCTCAACTTCCTCAATACGGATCTTAAGATCCCTCATGTCTTGTGTGTCTTAAAGAGCTATAAGATGCAACTGCAAAACATATAAATATTACTTTATGATTTCATGTAATGATAAAAATAAAGACTCGTGGTCTATGAGTCATAGATATCCTACAATTGATCATCATCAATGATTTTTTATAGCTTCTTATTTTCTGTCAAAAATTATTTTTTAAAGATGATAATTTTGCAAAACTAAATTCAAAATCGTCCAAACTAAGCTATCTGCAAAAGCCTTTACCATCTTAAAATATTACACTGATCATAGACGACATGAACATTATCAACTTAAACATTTTTTTTACAAAAGATCTGTGATAGCTTTAATCTATAACGAGCACACTCCATAATAACAAATATAACAGAATTGTATGAATGCCGCAATATGATAAGCATATATACAGGGCGTATATTAAAAATTGTGTTTAAGTATGCACCACTCCGTCAGCTTAAGTGCACTTATCCTCTAAACATATCACCAAGCGAAGCTGTATCCAAACACTTATAATTTGATTACATAAACACTATAAGCCATGAGCAATTAAAATATGTCCTACTAGTAAAATAACTTAGATGTGTTACATACAGAACAAATTATGTGATCAACTGTCTACAGGTAAGGCTCAGTTTCTTAGACGAAACTTGAGAACACGGCGTAATTATGACGAATTCATGGTTAAAATCATATAACACATCGCTAATCAATAATACAAAAACAGGTAATTCATAGGATTTCTTTGTTACATAAACAAAATTAGGAATTAAATCAAATTATGACATATAAACATAGCTAATACAGCTTAGTAATTTTCAATTAGCAGATATAGAATCATACAAACAAACAAAACCCTAAGTCGGCGTTTTAACAAAAGCACGAAATGAATTGAATAAAATTTAACCTAAATTGAAAAAAAGAAGGATCAATAACCTGTAAAGTTCTTCGAAACTAAGGCCACCGGCGTTATGATTTAATATCTCGTGAATCGCATCGTCATTTACTTTCCATGTCTTTTCAACATATTTTGGATCCACAACAACACGATGTTTAAACGCTTCGATTTGAAAATTTCTCTTCTTCTGTGAACTCATTGTTGTGCCAAATCTATTAATCCTCAAATTAGCAAAAATATACCTGTGTCTTTTTATATTCATAGAACAAAAAGTGGCGAATTGACTTAATTAACAAAATATGTACAAAATTTGACAAATTGATCGAGTTACCTAGAAGACGGTGAGAATTATGCAGTAGTTGTTCGATTGGATCGTAGAGAACGAAGATTATCGAAGGGATGAATGATTAGGGTTTGAACTAGCAGTGCTTTATTAGAATTTAGGGCTAGCTCCAACAAAACTGTACACCAGTAAAGTGGAGAGATGCATAATTTGTGTTGCGGTAACTTATCCGGAAGCAACATCACTTTTACTCCCTCCACCTTAAATGTCTAAATTACCCTTAATGATACACTTGCACAAACTTTTTAAAGCATTTTAATATAATTTAATAAGGGATATTTTAGAAAAGTACCATGATATGATGGTGGAAGAAGTAAAAATCATGTTGGAAATATCATCTCCCTATCCGGAAGTGAACCGTTTATAATTTCGGATTTGGTATCTGTGAGTACTTCCTAGTTGGTCATATGTTCACGATTGTTGGAAGGCGTGAGCTTTTATTGCTTCCGTCTAATATTATATTTCATAGTTTTTTCACGACAAAATTGCCCGGATGATTCATCATGTTTGTATCAAAATGCATGGTTAACCTTTATTTTTTTTCGATCTAGATGACCTGAACTATCACTTTTCAACATGGATGAACCACGTGCCAAGTGTGAGGGCAATTTTGTCCACACATATTTTATTTAAATTATTGAATTTGATTAAAAAAAAATTGGAAATTAAAACCCGTTCCTCCCCCACCTCCTCCTCCCTTCTTCCCTTCTTTCTTTCTTGAATTCATATATGAAACATGTTCATCCCCTTCCTCCTCCTCCCTTCTTCCCTTCTACAAATCCTACCACTATTTCTCCTTGCCGTTGTTCTCTCTCATTCAACGCACTACCAGTTTAATTATTTTTTTCTTGACACTTTATTATACGCTAGAGGGGGAGAGATGGGTTAGACTCAAATTTGTGGACCTAAATAAAATATAAACCTTTATGGGGTTTGTTCGAATTTGATTATTAGCTGACTTTCAGACTAGAATTCTGGAATTTAGTCAAACTTTATAGGTGCTATCTGACAGGTTTATTATGCGTTAATTTTCCAGACAGTTGGGTATTCATTCATTGAACTATATATAGTACAGGATACAAGAATTTGATAAGGATACAAATTACAACATGATAAGAATAATATCCTAAATAATAGAGATAAACTCGTTGGTTTATTAGCCGTGATATTATCTTCAAATATTTAATGAATCTCAAATATGATCGTTAACACTATCTTTCTTGATTCTTTATTTTGATTTTTTTTAAACAAAGCTGGAACAAGAGGAGTATATACATCGTTATCAAGGGTCTGATTCTAGATCCTCAAAAGATTCATCCAATAGGTTTTCATGGATTTCATCAAATATTCAAATTGCCCTCCCAGCTTCAACCAAATCAAGAATAATACTCAATTTCATTAGCCTTTTTTCCAATTGGTGATTGATCAAACCACCTACCTAATAATAATACTCAATTTCATCATCAAAATTTGTTATCTAGAATTAGCAGTATAACTCAAGAGCTAAGGCTGGAATTGTCGTAACCCGTCCCAATCCATAGGAACAAATACAACAACATATGATTACATCGCGAGGTACTTGACCTCTATATAATACATTTTACAAACATTGCATTCGTTTTTAATAGACAGACTTTCATTTCATCGAAAGTTGACAAGTATGCATACCATTTCATAATATCCAAACTATAAATGACCTAATCCGTCATTTACCCAATAATAATCTCTAATGAACTTCAATGACTCGAATGCAACGTCTTTTGAAATATGTCATGAATGACTCCAAGTAATATCTTTAAAATGAGCTAATGCACAGCGGAAGATTTCTTTCAAACTTGAGAATAAACATGCTTTAAAGTGTCAACCAAAAAGGTTGGTGAGTTCATTAGTTCATCATAATCATTCTTTTCCATCATTTTAATAGACCACAAGATTTTCATATTTCTATTTCTCATAAATATACGTTCCATACATAGGGACAAAATCATTCATATGGTGAACACATGGTAACCGACCTTAACATGATGCATATAGAATATCCCCATCATTCCGGGACCCACATCGGATATGATAATTCGAAGTACTAAAGCATCCGAACTCGGATGATGGCTTGTTGGGCCAAATAGATCTATCTTTAGGATTCGCGTCAATTGGTGGCAATTATCTAAAACACCAATTCTTAGGCTACCAAGCTAAAAAGGGGCATATTCGGTTTGATAATTCAACCATAGAATGTAGTTTCACTTTGTTTCACTTACTTGTGTCTATTTCGTAAAACATTTATAAAAGTTGCACATGTATTCTCAGCCCAAAAACATAAAGGGTAAAAAGGCAAATGAAACTCACCATACTGTATTTCGTAGTAAAAATACATATAACATCATTGATCAAGTGTAAGGTTGGCCTCGGATTCATGAACCTATATTGATTATATATATTTATACGTTGGTCAATATCTGTCTAATAAATTTAGGTCAAGTCATAGTGTACCACAATCCTATTGCTCGAGACTAATATGCCATAGTCACTAAAAGTTAATTTGACTCAAAATGATTTCCAGAATGATTATTATATAGATTAAATATCGTCGTTTTTATATTTTAAATATCTTTAAAAGATTTATTAGAGTAAATAATATAATTCATTTATTAATAAATAAAACTTTATATATGAAAATATACTTTCTATATATCTTAGATAATAAAATTTATAAAGTTCATTGAATATTATAAAAATGTTATGATAGGTTTTATTAAGGTAATTTATATTATTTGTATTACATTTTTATCTGATAAAATAACATTGATAATAATAATAAGTAAATGTTGTATTATTTTGTAATAATAATAATTATTTTTCTTATTAATAAAAATATCAATATTTATATTTACTAAAAATGATATTACGATAAAATGATAATTCTAGTTATGATAACTTTAATATTTACGATACTTTAAAATAACAATTTTATTTAAAATGATAATAATAATGATATTTTATAGTAACAATGACATTTCTATTAAAATGATAGTTTTAATACTAACGATACTTTTTAATAATGATAATAATGAATAAAATAACAAGAAGGATAATTTTATCTAAATCAATATCTTACAATATTTTAATTTCATGATGATACTCATACTTATTATTTCCTAATCAATCTGTTAATAGTTTTTAAATCGTCTTTTATATCGCGTTCATTTTAATGATAATAATAGTAATCATAATAATTAAGTGTTACTAATAATAATAAATATTATGATAATGATAATACTAATAATTAGTTAAATGACAATAATAATAATAATAATACTAATTATAATTTTTAATGATAATAACGATAGTAATAATAATTATTAATGATAATACCTTTTATTAATAATAATAATAATAATAATAATAATAATAATAATAATAATAATAATTAGATAAAAACTAGAACGACGATAATAACGACGATAATAATAATCATTTTTAATAATAATACAAAGATTCAATTGGCTATAACTTCTAATCCACCCGTCAAAACCATTCGGTATCTAAAGGAAAAGTTCTTAATTTTTCGCTAGCTTTCCAAGGACATGCATATCTTATATCTTATCTCAACCGTAGGTGTAACTAATTCAAGATTCACATAACCTATCTAAGGGCAATGTTAAAAGTACAAGCATGCATAATCCTATTTTCTCGAGCACTAGTCAGGGATACACTATTAATATGTAAAAAATTATTTACGAGTACTCACGTATCAATATTGAGATTCAATATTGCAGGAAGGGTACGTAAACGCAACGGAGATGATAAACACTAGTTTAATCTCACGAGCATAACCCCCGAACATTACCCATAACCTCCATAACTATAACCCATAATTTCCTTAGCTCTATCCCACTCATGAAACCCGTTTTGGAATGGCTCGCTCATGACCTCGTCGTAATATTTTATTTATATTTAATACTAATTATACTCCTAATCCTAAGATTAATAATAATATTAATCTTAATAATAATAATAATAATAATAATAATAATAATAATAATAATAATAATAATAATAATTATTATTATTATTATTATTATTATTATTATTATTATTATTATTATTATTATTATTATTATTATTATTATAATATATGTAATACTCCGTAAGATGAAATGAAATATGAAGTGAATCAAACTGCCTCAAATTCGGTTTATAAAGAGATGTGGCCACCAACCCCTTGCCATGCGATCGCATGGTTTCAGTGGGCAAAGGCCATGCGATCGCATGGCCACTTTGTCCAGCCCACAATTGAGCAATCAAACTTGCCAACACTCTATTATTATTATTTAATATATATTAATTAATTTATATAATTACTTATTTATTATATTATATTTAAGGTCATGGTAAAAATATAATTTTTACAAAAAATGGCTCGTACGTTGTCACTTGACTCATGTACCACTTTCGGTTTTTCAAACGAAGTTTCGTACATTTAGAAAACTAGCCCTTTATATTTTGTGTACGTAGCCTTACTGAAGCGACCGGTCCTAATCCTCCCGGACGAAGTCTTCAATAGTTGGTCCCATTGCGATGATCGACTTCAAGTAATGTCCTTAGTATGAGCTAATACACAGCGGAAGACTTAATTCGTACCTGAGAATAACATGCTTTAAAACGTCAACATAAAGTTGGTGAGATATATAGGTTTGATGCTAGCAGCGTTATAACTATGGACCACAAGATTTCATGTTTATACAAAATACACTCCTCGTGTATGGAAAAGACGTTGAGCACTTGGTAACCATACTTAACTAAAAGTCACAGCAGCATACTCTTAAATAAACCCTACACCGTACCAAGTGTAGTAACGAGAACGAAGTACTGTGCAACCGTTAAATGCTGGTCGTCCAGCCCGGTTGGGGATGTCAGCCCGATAGATCTATCAACAGGATTCGCGTTTACGCTCCTCACGTAATTAGCAGTTACCAAGTATAAAGAGATATGCCATGGTACAACTCAACGTAGAATTTAGTTTGATCACTTGTGTCCATAACGTAAATCATAAAATGCATGTATTCTCATCCCAAAATATTTAGAGTTTAAAAAGGGACTATATACTCACCATACTGTATTTTGTAGTAAAAATACATATAACACCATTGATCAATTATAAGGCTGGCCTCGGATTCACGAACCTATATCAATTATTTAGCTATTAAAACATATATTCGTAATCGAATAAGTTTATATTTTATTATTAATGAAAAATTTCCTAATTTATATGTCTTATTAATAATTTGATAAAATATATTTAATTATATATTTTTAAATGAAAACTTTATTATTTGTCAAAATAATGATATAGTTATGATATGTATTAAATACATTTTCATATAAATTAATATAAAAAAAAAAATTTATATCATTTATGACATTAATAATACTAAAAATAATTAGATTTAGTAATGATACTGATATTAATAGTTTTGGATAATAACACTAATAATGATAATAACTAAATAATAATTTTTAATATTGAGGATTATAATATTAATCCTAATGAGCTAATAATAACTTAATTGATAATAATAATAATAATAATAATAATAATAATAATAATAATAATAATAATAATAATAATAATAATAATAATAATAATAATAATAATAAGGGTTTTTGTAATAACTACCTCAAATAAGCTTTGTCTAAAAATAAATGCCCATGCCTGGATTCGAACTCACAACCTCTCGTTCAACACAAACTCCCCTAAACCATCCCTCTACATTCAGTTTTTCTGCAACCAATACCACCCAACAGTATATAACCCGTATCTTTTCGGCCCAACTAATTGTCTTAGCCCAATTAATAAAACCGGCCCAAGTAATAAACGAATTTGGATCTCGGCCCATCAACAATTTCTTAAACCTAATCAGTAATCCCATGTGTCGATGTGGTTTTTATGAGTTCATTAAACAGCCGGTTTCCAGTATATATCGATTGGATTCCTTTTTCTTTAAACTACGGAGTATTATTTTAAAAGACCAACACATCATCTTTGTCGGCCACATTCTTTTCCTTTTCTTTTTTTTTAAACCGACAGGTGTAAACATTAAATCATTATCATAACCCCATCCTCAATATCGTTTTCCTTATCTTCACTATTTATCATCTCCATATAACGTCTCATCATATTCATCATGTTCGTGCAAACAGAAAAACATAGCAGCAGTGGGTTGCAGTAATTTAATGGGTGCGATGGTTGTTTAGCTATGGTGTTATTGAAACGATCCAAAAACAGATTAATAGCTACGATATGCAGCAGTCTTCGAACAGCAGTAACCCGAACAGTTCATCAGGAAAAAGAAACAGAAGAACGTTGCTAATTGTGGTGGTGGGTTTAGTTGGTTTCGGACTGAATAGAAACAGAAAACATTCGAATAAAGGTGGTGGTCTGGTACGGCTGCGATCAAAACAATGGTAAGTTTCTTGATTCTTGTTCGTGAAAACTATTTGTGTTTATAAAACGTTCAAGGGTAATAATTGGTGAAGGAGTGGTGAACGATTGTAATGGTCGATGCTAGAGGTGTGATAGAGTAATCGGACATTCAAGAGTGTAGGGTAGAAGGTTGTCTTGTGGGGGATGACCGATGGTGTTCCTCGGTGGTTGTTTGATTGGGGTGATTTGTTTGAGGTGTTGTTCTTGTTCGATAGAAACAGTAAATACAATTTAAATGGGTTTCGATGAAAATGGTTCTGTGGTGATTGTAATGGATGTCGATAGGAAAAGAAGAAGGAAATAGGATGCAAGTGAGATGGTTTGTTGTAATGGTTTTGGTGATTTGTTGGACGAAACAGAAACGTTGCAGGTTTAAGGATGGTGAGGATGGTTTGTGATTAAGAGAAGAAGAACACAAGAAGATCCGAGGGAGAGATAGGTGGATTGAGATGAATGTGTGGAAAATAAAAAAAATGGTTATCTTATATAATGTGATTATGTACGTAAATTAACAATTGAATTGGATCCTAAAAGATATGTGAAATCAACATTTGAAGATATTACAGACAGGTAGTACAATTTTGTTATTCAGGATAATAAAAAAAAATAAACAGATAGCAACTGATTTTGTTTGTGTTATGTGATTGATCCTCTAATTAGCACAATTCAAAATACAAAGAGACAAATTACAGAAAGTTTGAAAACGATTGATTACAGAATTTTACTCTCTTTTGTATAATTACGTATTTATCAATATTTATATATATTTTTATTGTATTTATATATATATATCTATACATATAATGTATATCTATATGTATCTTAATACGACCTGGTATCTAGTTCAAACACAAAAAGGTCGAATTCATAAACTGTTCGATGGTGGAGATGTAACACAGAAAGTCGATTTAGTATATAGTTTTATTTATAATTAATATTAATAATTAATATTATTAATAGTTAAAATAGATAAATATATTATTAATAATGATATAAAATACTGGTACTTATAGTAAAAGAAAATAATAATAATAATAATATCAAAATAATACAATTAATATTAAGAACAATGATTAAAAGTAATATAAATAATGTAACAAAATACATGTGTTCACTTTCATATATTATAGATTGGAAATAGTAAGATAACTAATACACATAATAGTTCGTGAATCGTCAGGCATGGTCAAAGGGTAACTAATCATCCGAATATCAATTTCAAACTTTCTAGACTCAACTTTAGGGTTTTTGCTTATCGTGTCGGAAACATATGGAGATTAGAGTTTAAATTTGGTCGGAAATTTCCGGGTCGTTACAGTACCCACCCGTTAAAGAAATTTCGTCCCCGAAATTTGGTAGAGGTTGCCATAAATAACAATAGGAATGTTTTCATGACGAATATGAGGTAATAATAGAGTTTTATCATTATTGGAAAATATGGATAAAACGATTCGATCATGTGAAGCGCACGAGTGAAGCTATCACAAAAGAATGAAAGGAGTGAATATGGTATCGTTTTAACTGATGACGTGGTTATAATTGATTTCCGGAATTCACGAGATTTAAAGAAAATCTTTCGTAATAAGATTTGGTTCTTCGGCGATTTAGAAAACAGGATCTCCTTTGATTTAATGCGGCAAATCTGTTGTGATTTCTTTGTCGGATATTTCACTTATAAAACTATCCCCTTCATTCCCTTATTTCCATATCTCACATCTTCTACTCTTTCTCCTTAATCCTTACTTAAAGGTATTTGCCAATATGCTCCATCCTATTCTAATCCTTGATATATTCTTAATTTTCACATCTGTCATCCTTCTCTTTCATTTACCACCAGAAGAATCTATTTACTTCTACTATACTCTTGTGTTTATAGTGTTTCTAATTCTCCCGTGTCTCTATATTGCTATTTGTATTGATATACATGGTTTGAAATTTCTGGGTAGTTATTGAGTTTTATATCTTCCCTTATACTTCGATGTTCATACTCCTTTCCTCTATAATCATTGTCATCCGCAGTTAATGCCTTCTCCTATTTGCTGCATTTTATACTCTAATTTCTATTTTGGAGCTTCATTCTTTCATTTCATCTTCCCGTCCTCAAGCCAAGCGAGCAATGGTTCAGAATTCGTAGGTATAAGATTTGGAATGTACATAGCTAATGTTTTCAGAAAGGAATGGTAATGGCATGATTTTGATTTGTCAAATTACCAGAATATCCAGGAAAATAGAACTATCAAGATGATTTGTTCTTAATACGTTTCGGAATTGGATAGAATGTAAGAGCCGTGTAACATGGCACATGATGACGGTACTGTGAATCATCACATTCCATTAGAAACTTAACATGACTTACTGTAATATAATGAAGTTGATCAAGTTTCATTATATTATACTAATTCATGCATCAGTTCCCAACACTACTTCAAAACATTCATATTTTAAATTTGAAGGTTTCAAAATTTAGAAACTAACACAGTTTCTTTTATGTTGTAACGCAGATGTTACAAAAAAAAATAAACGATCCCAGATAGGAATAGTTGTGAAAATATCTCCAGAAATATGGAGAATATGTATAACGGAAGATATGAAGATGTCTTATATATCTTAAGATAAGATGATGATGAAGAATATCATTTGGAAAGGTTTAGATTAAGAAGTAGGGTTCTTACTAACGGTTTCAGCAGGCACTGAATCGTTTGGATTCTTTGAAGTCAAACTTATTCTTTATGATTTGTCCACAGCCTCTTTCATACTTTGCTCAATTCGTTTTCCAGTTCCCATCCTTCTCTTTTTCTGAGCTTTACCAACATACAATACTTTATCGTCAAACTTTTGACTGTTAAGGTCGTTTACGGTTTTTGCTGCTTCATCGGCATTTTCAGAACTACTTCACAGTTTAGGGTGTTTTTCAGAAACTTCACATTCAAAGTATAAAATTCTTAGGGATAGACGCTATAGGTATAACTGGAGAAGTTCTGCGAGATTTTCAAAATACTAATTGCGGATTTCGCCAAAAAGATAACGAGTTGCTGGTACGTCTGCTGATGATGTTGTGTAAAAAGGTTTTCTGGTAATAACGGCAAAAGGACAAGGTATAAATATTGAGGTTATAATAGGAGCATTCTCACTGAGAAGTCGAAGTGGAGCTGTGACAAAATTAGCTTCTTGAAAAGGAATCATATGATTGTTTTTGCTAATGGATGATAAGGAATTCGACGCAGATGTGATTTAAATATAACTTCGGTTTCGAAAGTTTTTCAGGTGCATAACTGTATGCATAAATCTTTCTTTCGTAGACAAAGTGCGGCTGGTTCAACTTCTCAATCGAGGTGTTTTCAAGAATCATAAAAAGTTGTGGATGTGATTTGTAGTCGTCAAGATACGAATGAGGTTTAAAATAGAATCAAGTGGCAAACTTGAAGAATTGTTTAGTTTCATAGAGTATAATCAATATTTTAATTCATTTTATTTGTCCATAGTTAGAAGTCTATTAGTTCGATTGTCCAATGGTCCAATAGTTCAACAGTTCAATATATTCATATATAATTTAATATACATAATTAATACGTATCGTGACCCGTGTACCGGTCTCAGTGTCGATCACAACTCAAAGTATATATATATTTTGGAATCAACACCGACCCTGTATAGCCAACTCCCACCTTCACATATAGAGTGTCTACGGTTGTTTCAAAATATGTATATAGATGGGTCAATATGATAAATCGAAACCTTGTATACGTGTCCCGTTATTTGAAATGCGTAAAATAAATAAATATATATCATGACCCATTATACAACGTGTTGTCTCAGAATTAATCCGACGTATTGTTGTACACGTGTCCCGACAGTATATACAGTGCAAAAATTAAAATTGCAAGAATGTAAATTGCGATAAATTAAATGTTAATCAGTTAGCCGGGAGCAGTTAGCCGGAACAGTTAGCGTGTAATCCTAGCCAAATTTCAATTAGTTAATTCGTCTGTTTCTAACACTTTTTATTTTGTCCAATGTCTTCTTCGTTATGCCACTTGTTGGATTCTGATAGGTCAAAATCCAAATATGAAATTTGAATGAAAATGGTTATTCTGTGGTGAACGGATACGTATATCGATAGTTGTAAGTAGGATAGTAAATGATCGTTGAATCAAATTCGAAGAATGTACAGTGTAACTTATTAATGTGAATTCTAAATATTCTTCGGGTACTACCCACCCGTTAAAATATTTTCATCATTAACAGTTTGTACGAAAGAATTTTTAATTACAATCTTTATGAAAATATACTTGCATATATATTTTCTTCGGATGTAATTATGAATTTAATGAGTTAATCAAATATTAGACTCATTTGATTTATTGTTAACGTTAGATTACATAATCTCTAAAACTTTAGAAATCACATAATCGTCATGTCGAATGAGGATAATTAAAATCGAGCGATACGTAAAGCGAAAATAATCGATGTATAACGATATGTAGAACGAAGATCATACTTGAAGTACAGATGGTGATATTGAGGCGTGTAATGTTGATATTCGAGGTACAGATTGTGATGTTGAGAGTTACGGCGCGGTTATGGTTTAGGGATGATAAGGGTACTGTCGACGTTGATGATGGTGGTCCTGATTATGCTGCTGGTGCTGCTGCTGGTGTTTACAACCTTCGCATCATGTTCTCCAAAGCCGTCACGCGAGCGCGAAGTTCGTTAACTTCTGCTAGTACACCGGAATGATTGGCGGTTGGAACGAGCGAATGAACAAGATTCGAAATATGGGATAGTATGTAATTGTGATGAAATACTCGGAAAAAGGGGAGAGAAAATGGTTTCTCGAACAGGTTCGCCGGTAAGCGCTTCAGGTTGAAAAGGGCAATTTGGTGAATGGAAGAGATCTTCGATGTGAAATGATTTTTCGGATGTCGGATGATATTCTAGCTATGTAGAATATCTATGTATAATACCAAAGATTTCGTAAACTGCAGAGGAATTTACGGCATATGTCAGGCAAGTCTACGAATGCGCTACGATATGAATTTTTGTCTATACACTATCGATGCACTAAATGCAGTAGGACGTATCTAGACTTTGAGAATGATAGGCAGGCAATTTCCTAAAGATGATAAGCAGATGATTTTCGACTAGAAATGATAAGCAAAACTTTTGACAGGCAGACACGGTCAAAGTCCAGACTCACTAATGCATCCTAACAACTACCAGTTAGACACACTAATGCGAGGCCTGGTTCGCTAAGACCAACGCTCTGATACCAACTGAAGCGACCGGTCCTAATCCTCCCGGACGAAGTCTTCAATAGTTGGTCCCATTGCGATGATCGACTTATAGTAATGTCCTTAGTATGAGCTAATACACAGCGGAAGACTTAATTCATACCTGAGAATAACATGCTTTAAAACGTCAACATAAAGTTGGTGAGATATATAGGTTTGATGCTAGCAGCGTTATAACTATGGACCACAAGATTTCATGTTTATACAAAATACACTCCTCGTGTATGGAAAAGACGTTGAGCACTTGGTAACCATACTTAACTAAAAGTCACAGCAGCATACTCTTAAATAAACCCTACACCGTACCAAGTGTAGTAACGAGAACGAAGTACTGTGCAACCGTTAAATGCTGGTCGTCCAGCCCGGTTGGGGATGTCAGCCCGATAGATCTATCAACAGGATTCGCGTTTACGCTCCTCACGTAATTAGCAGTTACCAAGTATAAAGAGATATGCCATGGTACAACTCAACGTAGAATTTAGTTTGATCACTTGTGTCCATAACGTAAATCATAAAATGCATGTATTCTCATCCCAAAATATTTAGAGTTTAAAAAGGGACTATATACTCACCATACTGTATTTTGTAGTAAAAATACATATAACACCATTGATCAATTATAAGGCTGGCCTCGGATTCACGAACCTATATCAATTATTTAGCTATTAAAACATATATTCGTAATCGAATAAGTTTATATTTTATTATTAATGAAAAATTTCCTAATTTATATGTCTTATTAATAATTTGATAAAATATATTTAATTATATATTTTTAAATGAAAACTTTATTATTTGTCAAAATAATGATATAGTTATGATATGTATTAAATACATTTTCATATAAATTAATATAAAAATAAAAAAAATTTATATCATTTATGACATTAATAATACTAAAAATAATTAGATTTAGTAATGATACTGATATTAATAGTTTTGGATAATAACACTAATAATGATAATAACTAAATAATAATTTTTAATATTGAGGATTATAATATTAATCCTAATGAGCTAATAATAACTTAATTGATAATAATAATAATAATAATAATAATAATAATAATAATAATAATAATAATAATAATAATAATAATAATAATAATAAGGGTTTTTGTAATAACTACCTCAAATAAGCTTTGTCTAAAAATAAATGCCCATGCCTGGATTCGAACTCACAACCTCTCGTTCAACACAAACTCCCCTAAACCATCCCTCTACATTCAGTTTTTCTGCAACCAATACCACCCAACAGTATATAACCCGTATCTTTTCGGCCCAACTAATTGTCTTAGCCCAATTAATAAAACCGGCCCAAGTAATAAACGAATTTGGATCTCGGCCCATCAACAATTTCTTAAACCTAATCAGTAATCCCATGTGTCGATGTGGTTTTTATGAGTTCATTAAACAGCCGGTTTCCAGTATATATCGATTGGATTCCTTTTTCTTTAAACTACGGAGTATTATTTTAAAAGACCAACACATCATCTTTGTCGGCCACATTCTTTTCCTTTTCTTTTTTTTTTAAACCGACAGGTGTAAACATTAAATCATTATCATAACCCCATCCTCAATATCGTTTTCCTTATCTTCACTATTTATCATCTCCATATAACGTCTCATCATATTCATCATGTTCGTGCAAACAGAAAAACATAGCAGCAGTGGGTTGCAGTAATTTAATGGGTGCGATGGTTGTTTAGCTATGGTGTTATTGAAACGATCCAAAAACAGATTAATAGCTACGATATGCAGCAGTCTTCGAACAGCAGTAACCCGAACAGTTCATCAGGAAAAAGAAACAGAAGAACGTTGCTAATTGTGGTGGTGGGTTTAGTTGGTTTTGGACTGAATAGAAACAGAAAACATTCGAATAAAGGTGGTGGTCTGGTACGGCTGCGATCAAAACAATGGTAAGTTTCTTGATTCTTGTTCGTGAAAACTATTTGTGTTTATAAAACGTTCAAGGGTAATAATTGGTGAAGGAGTGGTGAACGATTGTAATGGTCGATGCTAGAGGTGTGATAGAGTAATCGGACATTCAAGAGTGTAGGGTAGAAGGTTGTCTTGTGGGGGATGACCGATGGTGTTCCTCGGTGGTTGTTTGATTGGGGTGATTTGTTTGAGGTGTTGTTCTTGTTCGATAGAAACAGTAAATACAATTTAAATGGGTTTCGATGAAAATGGTTCTGTGGTGATTGTAATGGATGTCGATAGGAAAAGAAGAAGGAAATAGGATGCAAGTGAGATGGTTTGTTGTAATGGTTTTGGTGATTTGTTGGACGAAACAGAAACGTTGCAGGTTTAAGGATGGTGAGGATGGTTTGTGATTAAGAGAAGAAGAACACAAGAAGATCCGAGGGAGAGATAGGTGGATTGAGATGAATGTGTGGAAAATAAAAAAAATGGTTATCTTATATAATGTGATTATGTACGTAAATTAACAATTGAATTGGATCCTAAAAGATATGTGAAATCAACATTTGAAGATATTACAGACAGGTAGTACAATTTTGTTATTCAGGATAATAAAAAAAAATAAACAGATAGCAACTGATTTTGTTTGTGTTATGTGATTGATCCTCTAATTAGCACAATTCAAAATACAAAGAGACAAATTACAGAAAGTTTGAAAACGATTGATTACAGAATTTTACTCTCTTTTGTATAATTACGTATTTATCAATATTTATATATATTTTTATTGTATTTATATATATATATATATCTATACATATAATGTATATCTATATGTATCTTAATACGACCTGGTATCTAGTTCAAACACAAAAAGGTCGAATTCATAAACTGTTCGATGGTGGAGATGTAACACAGAAAGTCGATTTAGTATATAGTTTTATTTATAATTAATATTAATAATTAATATTATTAATAGTTAAAATAGATAAATATATTATTAATAATGATATAAAATACTGGTACTTATAGTAAAAGAAAATAATAATAATAATAATAATATCAAAATAATACAATTAATATTAAGAACAATGATTAAAAGTAATATAAATAATGTAACAAAATACATGTGTTCACTTTCATATATTATAGATTGGAAATAGTAAGATAACTAATACACATAATAGTTCGTGAATCGTCAGGCATGGTCAAAGGGTAACTAATCATCCGAATATCAATTTCAAACTTTCTAGACTCAACTTTAGGGTTTTTGCTTATCGTGTCGGAAACATATGGAGATTAGAGTTTAAATTTGGTCAGAAATTTCCGGGTCGTTACACTTACGAATGACAAGACTCAAATCAATAGAAACTGTTTTACTCTAAATGTAACTTAATCATTTTAATCGTTTTGATCATTTACTTCTATAAATTAAAGTCTCGTTATTTATCAAAGCGTACTTAATAATGTTAGTTCAAATCCAAACGTTGTATGACTAAATTAAAATACATAATATATAGGTTTGTAATATTTATCTAATAATACAATATTTAGATTTTCAGAACTAATTATATTTCAAAGTATAATTCAAGATCATTTACACAATCGAAAATCATTTAACGTTTACGCTTTAAAACTTAATTTGATTTAATCCTTTTATGCGCCAATGTTTATTTTGATTTCCTTAAACTTTCTAAATACTATATCCTAATATTGATCGAACCAAATGATAATTACTACTATTGTTTGAAATACTATATATTTAATATACATAACTACGTTGTAGACACCCGTTGCTTTTTATTTATATACCTAGTTTTACACTTACCATTTCGACCTATTGTATATATTCAATTTACGTTATTTAAACAAAACCTTTTTAAATACAAATCTTATTCTATCAAGTACGTTTTCGTTTAATAAAGTTAAGTCATAAGTCATAATGGTTCCTAGTTTCAACTTATAGTTTAATAGTGTATCGTAAGGTTAAATTTAAAGGACAATCAAATGTATGTAATCATTTTAATGTAACATATCAAATGGGTTTATCTAATCGACGAACCTTATTCCAATGATTTAATTATTATGAAAGTTAAATGATTAACTCGAGAATTATTTATAAAATATATGTTGTAGATCAAACAGGAATCTCTACTAACTTTTGTCTAACACTTGATAAGTGATACTTTGTTCTCATTTGAAAAGCACTTTATCATTTATTCCGAATACCGTTAAAGAGAAATAATTTCTCAAATTAATGTGGACCTCATAACAGAGACTCGTAATCATAATTCAATGTATCTGATAATTCAATCATATGATATTATCTTTTAATTCCGTCAATAACTATATTGAACAAATATCGAAACCAACACGTTTATGTAAAGTATTATATATCTAATACTTTGTTAACGTTTTCAAGTCATATAATAATTTCATAATTTATTTTCATATTAACCATATGTTAACTGTTTTGCTACTATCACTCAATTTAATATTCGCACATGTGTATATAATCATATATATATATATATATATATATATCTATTTACACATAATTGTTCGTGAATCGTCAGGCATGGTCATAGGGTATCTGATTATATGAACATAGTTTCAAATCTTTCGAGACTCAACATTACAGATTTTGCTTATCGTGTCGGATACATATAAAGATTAAAGTTTAAATTTGCTCGGAAATTTCCGGGTCATCACAGTACCTACCCGTTAAAAGAAATTTCGTCCCGAAATTTGATAGAGGTCGTCATGGCTAATAGTAAGAATGTTATTATGACGAATATAAGCTGATACATAGAGTTTTAACATGATTAAGAAATACGGATAAAATAATTCGATTTCTCGAAGCGTATGAGTGAAGCTATCGTAAAAGAGCGAAATGAGTAAATTTAGAATCGTTTTAACCGATGACGTAGTTATGATTGATTTCCGGAATTCGTGGGATTTAAAGAAAATTTTCATAATAAGATTTGGTTCTTCGGCGATTAAGAGAAATAGGATCTCTTTTGATTTAATGCGGTAATCTGTTTCAATTGCTATGTCGGATATTTCACTATAAATCCACCCCTTTGTTTCTTTATTTTTCACAACTCACACCTTCCATTCTTTCTCCTTAATTTATACTTTAAGACATTCGTCAATATGCTACATCCCGTTTTGATCCTTGATATACTTCTAACTTTTGTATCTATCATTCTTCTTTTTCATCTACCACCGGAGGATTTTATTTACTTCTACTATTATCTTGGGGTTATAGTGTTATTAATTTTTCTGTGCCTTTACGTGACAATACGTATTGATATGCACGGTTTGTAGTTTCTGGGTAGTTGTTGGGTTTTATATCTTTTCTTATACTTTGATGTCCCTGCTTCTGTCTTCTATAATCATTGTCATCCACAGTTAATGCTCTCTCCTATTTGCTGCGATTTATACTCCAATTTTCTATTTCAGAGTTTTGTCCTTTCGTTTCTTCTTCTTGTGATTAAGCACTGCTTGTAATGGTCCAGAACTCGTAGATACGGATTTCAGAATGAACACAGTAAATGTTCTAAGAAGGAAATCGTAATGGCGCGATTTTGATTTGTTAAATTACCAGAATACACTGGAAAAGACCGAGTCATCAAGAAAAATATTTTCTTGATATGTTTAGAGATTAGATCGAATGTAAGAGTCGTGTAAATGGCACATGATGACGGTATGTTCTGTTAATCACCACATTCTATTAGAAACTCAGCATGAATTACTGTAATATAATCACGTTGATCAAGTGTCATTATATTATACTAACTCATGCTTCAGTTCCCAACACTACTTCAAAACATTCATATTTGAATTTTTCAGAATTTAGAAACTAACACAGTTTCTTTTATGTTGTAGATATTACGGGGAGATAAATGATCTCAGATAAGAATAGTTGCGAAAATATCTCCAGAAATATGGAGAATATGTATAATGAGAGATACGAAGATATCTTATAATATTTAAGATAAGATGATGATGAAGAATAAGGTTCGCAAGGTTTAGAGTCAGGAGCAAGGTATTCGTTAATGACTTCATCAGAGACAGAATCATCAAGATTCTTTAAATATAGACTTTGGTCCTTGTATTTGTCCTTGGTCTCCTTCACGGTCTGCTCAATCCATTGTTCAGTACGAACTCTTCTCTTTTTCTGGGCTTTACCAACACATTATCTTTGTCATCACACTTTTGACGGTTAAAGTCGTTTACAGTTTTTGTTGCTTCATTGGCATTTCGAGAACTAATTCATAGTTTGAGATGTTTTTCAGAAACTTCTCATTCGAAGTGTGTAAGTTTAGGAGATAGACGTTATATGTATATATAACTATTGAAGTAGAAACGCTGCGAGATACTGATTGCTGATTTTCAGTAATCGGTATGACAATTATCGTTACAGGATGTAGGTGAGTACATGATGAGTTTTTAATGAATAAGTATAGTGACTTTTTGGAGAGGCTTAAGTCGAAGGTTAATGAAGTTGTTTATAATTTTACTGCTAATGTGACGAGATATGAAAGGTTCCCCAGTAACGATGGCGGAAAAGGGCAACGTATCTATCGAGGTTATAATAAAATTAGTTTTACTGAAAAGTCGAAGTTGACTTGCTGGAGCTGTGACAAAACTGGCTACTTTGAAAAGGAATCGTAAGGTTGTTTTTGCTAATAAATGATAAAGAATTCGTCGCGGGTACGTGTTAAACTATGACTTTGGTTTCGAGAGTTTTTCAGGTATAAAACGACGGGTAACATGTGGTTGGATCATCATCTCGATTGTTCATTATTTGAAGTGTCTTCCGAAATTTCGAAGTGTTGTAAATGCAACTTGTCATTGTCAATATCCAAAGGATGAAATCGTCATGAATCTCGATTGATTCCCATATCCTTCTGAGTTGTTACAAATAAAAGTGATGTCATATCACAGTTTTGAAGTCAAAGTATAGCTTTGAAAAATATAAGGATCTAAAAGTGATGAGTTTGCTTATATCTTGAGTTGCATTCTGAGATTTCAAAATCAGAATATGTAATTGAATTTGAATGAGTATGGTTGTTTTGATTTCTTATAAAAGAATGTATACTATTGTGAAAATAGGGAGTATAGTTGATGATTGTTGAATCAGAATCGAAGAATGTATCATATTAATTGTGAATTTAAATATTTCTCGGGTATTACCTACCAGTTAACAAAAAATTCACAGATAATATTTTAAACAAGAATTTTCATTACAGTCATCATGAAAATATATGTGGGTATATTTTCTTTCGATGTAATACAGATTTATTGAGTTAATACCATATTAAGCTCATTTGATTTTCGACTTGAATTAGAAATGAATAATCTCTAAAACATTAGAGATTACATAATTTTCACAAAATATTTCACTACTGTGATTAATACTTCATTATTTATTCTTATAGATATTTCCTTAGTGAATCATGCTGCTGCTCATAGAACTCTTGCTAACTTCGCAAGATACGAATGTTGTTTTTCCAGAAAGTTTCGAGTACATCGAAGATGAGAGTGTAAAATTAAACATGTTATTGAATAATACATTTGGTTTATTATAAAACCGAATTCATTGAATTGAAATAAAGATGGCAGTTAACGATGGTTAGGTTGTTAATGAAGGATGTACATCATAGCATATTAGTAACATGAATTTAACCGAGTGGTATCTACTCTTGTCCAATTCATACTAAATAGCTTAGTACAAAATATTTATTATAATTTCAGAATTTATATATATATATATATATATATATATATATATATATAATATATACATAATTTCTTCAGAAAGGATGAGTTACTACTCCATAACTCGTTGATACAATATATACTCGTTGTTTATTCGTAATAATTTCCACAGTGATTCATGAACTGACGAAGCTCGTGATGTTATAGGTGTTGCTAGTGCTGATGATGCTGACAATATTGATGGTGATGGTGGTACTGACGATATTGTTGATGCCGATGATACTGCCGGTAACTGCTGGTGGTGCTTGTATAACAAGTCTAGCTTGTAAATCGCGCACCATTCCTTGTCAGGGTTTCGATTCTTCTTCTTATCATCTTTGTCTACTTATCTGATTTATGGTTAAGGCTGAAATAGATAATCTCTAAGACTTTAGAGATTACATAATCACCGCAGAATGTTTCTCTGATGAAGTTATGAATCAATACTTCATCATTTGTTGTTTTTGGTATTCCTTGGTGTCTACGGTGCGTATGATGTTGATATCCGAGGTACAGATTGTGATGTTAAGGCGTGTGATGCGGATGTGATTGTTGATGGTGGTAATGGTACTGTTGGGGTTGATGATGGTGGTACCGATGATGCCGGTGATGCTGCTGGTGCTTATGGTATTGAGACTTGCGATGTTAATGTTACTAGCTGTATTGGTTATGCTGCTGGTGCTGCTGATGGTGTTTGTAATCCTTGCACCATAATCTCCAAAGCCGTCACACGAGCGCGAAGTTCGTTAACTTCTGCTAGTTGTAACACCGGCCATTTTATATATATATATATATATATATATACACAGCGGAAGACTTCATTTACATAATTACCCTTATTCGATAACAACATGATTACCATAAATCCTTAGTTAATTACTTTATTACAAACCACAGGTGTTACGTTATTACAAAACATTATTTAAACAAAAGTCCACATCAGAGTTGGTTGTCAAACATGTCATCTGCTGTATCACCCATCCCGACTAGCAGTACCTAAACCTGCAAGGGGGAAAACATGTGGGGGATTAGCGCACCGCTAAGTGAATGGAATCTATCTAACAGATATAGCTTAAGTCACACACAAGCTATATACATCAACAATACCTGCTAACTACCAACTAGCATACAAAAGACAATACGAGGATCGGCGGCTTGTACGAGCACACGACTCCCAGCTGATCGGGCCTGAGTCTACCGATAGTCCCTGCTACTCAATTAACAGTATAGTTATCCAGATGCAGGGGGTGCATCGTTCACACTATACTCCACAATCAGTAGCCTATGGACCCAACCTCCCCTAGGCACGGTTGACCTCATACGGACTCTAACCTCTCCTAGGCACGGTCTCGAGTCCCCAGTCTCCCTAGGCCCGACTGGTGCCATTCACACAGTGTACACATAATTCACATACAACATCAGGCAAACGATATTATTCTATCATGGCAATTCCTACACTATGCATGGTAAAAGAGTCAACCACAGTAGCATGATATGCTACTTAAACTCTATCCGTAGATAGACCCACTCACCAATTACCAGCAACTGCTCAGTTATTATTTCTGAGCTTCTTCCTTGTCCTTATCTCCTGAGAACAGCAAAAACCAAGTTAGAATAGTGTTCCCATCAAGATTAGACACACTGACAGCGAATTATAGCAAATTAGTAAAAATTTGCGTCCGCTAAAATTTTCATGCTTAACACTTATGCACTTTCAAAATTTACATCCTGAACACCAAAATACAAACGGGCAGCATAACGGCTAGAATTCCACACTTAGTAAGAATTTCACTGTCTAAGACCATCGGTCGATCGTCAAAATTACATCCGCTGGTCAGAAATCATACACCATCGGTCGATGGTCTCGTCCATCGGCCGATCGTCCTCACCATCGGTCGATGGTCAACGACCATCGGCCGAAGGTAGTTCATCAGCTGCAACAGCAGCAAAGTGATGGGTTTCAACCCAAAATCACCAAATCTCAACTTTGGACACGTTTTTTGACCTCAAAACTGGTTACATCTTTTACACTAAACATTTAGAAACATAAACCCACAACTTTTATGAACAAACAACAACAAATTGAACCAATTTGGACATCAAAACCCACTTTCATAAAACTTGACTAAAGCACCCATTTTGACACTGATTTGATCACGAAAACAGATAAACTTTACCTTGTTAGAATCACAACAACATAAGGAACGATTTGACACCAAAATCAAGCTTTAATTCGAGATCAAATGATTTAGGGTTGTTTGAAGGAGGTGAAGTTAGGTGAGAGTGAGTGAGAGGAAGGTTCAGGAGCAACTGAGATGAAATTAGCTGGTCTCACACTTAATTTGAGGTTAAAACCTCATACCCCACAACACACGGATATTTACCAGTTATCTGATATCTTTCGCACAAGATTAGGTAACCCAAACGAGGTCCAAATAAAATAAACAAACCTGTTCTGGGACCCTTGTCACAAACTGGTCACAACACAATTATATTAAAATACTAATAAAATAATTAAAATAAAAAGCACTTAAGACTAAGCACAAACCCTAAAGGCAAAAATAGACAACTTACAACTAGCCCGGGTTTCAGTCTGTTACACTAGTACACCGGGATGATTGGCGGTTGGAGCGAGCGGATGAATAAGATTTGTAATATGGGATAGTATATAGTCGTGATGTGACGATCGCTCCAAATCCATATGGACGAACACGGCATTCATCAATTTCATTGCGAGGTATTTGACCTCTATATGATATGTTTTGTAAACATTGCATTCTTTTGAAAAGGCACACCATAAATGAATATTTAAATCAAAGGTTTTTGACATCTGATGATTTCTACATATAGACAATCACCGTAAATAATAGTTTACAATAGTAATTCCGTTGACAATGCAGTCAAAATAAGATACATGGTGATGATTTGGTGAATGCAACGTTTCCTTGATAAATATGCCATGTAAGACTCCATGCACATAGCTTGTCTAACATATAAGCAAACAGCGGAAGACTTCTAGGGAACCTGAGAATAAACATGCTAACAAATGTCAACACAAAGGTTGGTGAGTTCATAGTTTTAGTGTTTCGCATAATCTGTATATAAAGGTGGATCACAAGATTTCAGTTGTTTCATCCAAAACGTTTATCAAAATATTCTACGAAATTGAGCACCCTGGTAACTAAACTTAACGTATATATAATTTATACCCTTTGTATAATCATCTTAATAATACACGCAAACCAACGTGTACGCTTCTCAAATAGCATACGTCCGTTAAAAGGCTAGTGCTCTAGCTCAGACGGGGATATCAAGCCCTATGGATCCATATATAACTACTCGCGCCCACCAGTTCTTATAACCGGCAGTTACTAGTTACCAAAGCTAAGGGATTTTCGGTTCAAACTCGGTGTAGAATTTAGTATGTACTTGTATCCATTGCGTTTAAAATAAAGTGCATGTATTCTCAGCCCAAAAATATATATTGCAAAAGCAATTAAAAAGGGAGCAAATGAAACTCACGCATATAAATATTGTATATCGGTTAACAAAGCATTTGCATGTATTCTCAGCCCAAAAATGTAGAGAGTAAAAGGGATCTTATGAAACTCACCTTAGCCGCATATAAAGTCGTTCACCAAAATATGACCGAAACTCGGATTACCAAATAACTGTAGATCTCAACCTAGAGAACATATGTTGGTCAATAATTGTTTATCAAGCTAGGTCGGGTCATAGTGTATCACAATCCTAATGCTCGAGATCAACATACAATAGTTATCAAAAGTCATTTCAAAAAGTCAATTTTGACAATTGTTCAACAAAACGAGACGTGCCTTATATAAGAATTCATTTACTTGGCTAGTAGTATTTTATCAATATCATAAACAGGTTGTTTAAATATTAATTGCAGATTCAAAAGCAATTCCAATTAACGTCAATTATAATTCAGTTGACCATATCTTTTGATTCGTTCATCGAAATTACGCGATTTCTAAATGAAAAGTTATTGATTTTTCGCCAGCTTTCCGAAAACATGTATATCATATACCTTTTACCAGTAATATATGTATTTAATTCGTGATTCATTATAAACTATTTAACGACGAAATTTAGCATACAAGCATGTATAAATATATACTCGAGCACTAGACATGTATACACTATCAATATATAAAAGATAAGATATGAATGCTCACGTATCAATATTGAGATTCAATATTGCAGGAAAGTACGTAGACGCAACAGAGATGATAAATACTAGGTTTGACTTGCGAACAATACCCATGAACATTACCCATAACCTCCATAGATATAACCCATAATTTCCTTAGTTCTATCCCGTTTGAAGCTTGTTTTGAAAGTGACACGCTCATGACCTCGTCGTAATATTTTATGTATAATATTACTAAAAATATTAAGATTAATAATAATAATAATCTTAATAATAATAATAATAATAATAATAATAATAATAATAATAATAATAATAATAATAATAATAATAATAATAATAATAATAATAATAATAATAATAATAATAATAATAAATAAATAAATACTTACATAGTAATAGGTGTAAAAAAACATGCGCAAGAAACCTGGTATTTATAGCCATAATTCCTGATTCTGATGCCCATGCGATCGCATGGGTTTTATGCCTATTTCTCATGCGATCGCATGGCCGTCAGATCCAGCTCACATATTTTTGTTTTCTTGTTTGTCGACATAATTAAATATAATATATATAATATATATAATTTAAATAATTAATTATATATTATATTAAATTCATGTGCATAGTTGACTTGTAATTTTCGTTCCGATGACTCGTACGTTGTCACTTGACTTATGTCCCGGTTCCGGTTTCTCGAACACACTTTCGTACGCTTAGAAAACTCGCAATTTACGTTTTGTGACTCGTACTTTTGTCAAAATATAGTCTTAAATTATCAATAAACTATATCATTCAAAGTGTATCTTAAACTTTCGAGTGTTTTGGTCATTTACTTCTATAAATCATTGTCTCGCTATTTGTTAATATATATATATATATATATATATATATATATATATATATATATATATATATATATATATATATATATATATATATATATATATATATATATATATATATAATAACAAATCGTTTTATGACCAAGTTAATATATATTTTCAACATTCATAAACACGTTTTAAATATACGTCGTAAGTTATTCATACAATTAATATTCCAACTTATCATATATATTCAAATAAATATTTAAACCAATAAGTTTAATGTACGGTATCAAAAAAATTAATACATTGTTACGTTTTCAAGTTATAGTATATATATGTATCTATATACATATAATTGTTCGCGAATCATCGAGAACAACCGAAAGGTATTTGAATATATGAAAATAGTTAAAAAAAAATTGAGATTCAGTTTTACAGACTTTGTTTATCGTGTCGAAAATGTTACTCATACAAAGATTAAGTTTAAATTTGGTCAGAAATTTCTGGGTCATCACACGTGACGAGATACTCTAGAAATGAGAGAGAAAATGGTGTTTCGAACAGGTTCGTCGGTAAGTGCTTCAGGCTCAACGCCAAGAGGTGATTGTGGTGGGTGGAAGGGATCACCTTCTTCTTGTCTCCAATGATTTAGTATATTACGAACCCATCCCCAATTCATCCAGAACAGATGATGGAAAATTGGTTGGTCCATTCCGGTGACGCTGCTTTCGGAGCTTGTGTGGAAGTCCATATCAGCATAGCTGTCGGAATCTGAGGAGTTCGAACTGGTTGAGGGATCCATCTTGTATATTCGGGGAAGATGAATTTTTGGTATGAAATAGATTGTAGAATTTAGATTTGGTATTCTTCAATACATAATATACATATGTATATATAATACCATAATCCCATAGATTACGGAGAATCTTTGAAAAGTGTTAGTCAAAGTTCACAGTAACAGATACGCTAAGATATTAATTCGTCTATACTCTATTTTGCAATAAATGCAGGAAAACGCGTCTAGACTTAAAAATGATAAGCAGGTAATTTCCTAAGAATGATAAGTAGATGATTTTCGACTAGAAATGATAAGCAAAACTTTTGACATGCAGACACGGTCGAAGTCCAGACTCACTAATGCATCTTAACAACTATTAGTTAGACACACTAATGCAAGACCTGGTTCGCTAAGACCACCGCTCTGATACCACATGTCGTAACCCGTCCCAATCCATAGGAACAAATATAACAACATATGATTACATCGCGAGGTACTTGACCTCTATATGATACATTTTACAAACATTGCATTCGTTTTTAATAGACAAACTTTCATTTCATCGAAAGTTAACAAGTATGCATACCATTTCATAATATCCAAACTATAAATGACCTAATCCGTCATTTACCCAATAATAATCTCTAATGAACTTCAATGACTCGAATGAAACGTCTTTTGAAATATGTCATGAATGACTCCAAGTAATATCTTTAAAATGAGCTAATGCGCAGCGGAAGATTTCTTTCAAACCTGAGAATAAACATGCTTTAAAGTGGCAACCAAAAAGGTTGGTGAGTTCATTAGTTTATCATAATCATTCTTTTCCATCATTTTAATAGACCACAAGATTTTCATATTTCCATTTCTCATAAATATACGTCCCATACATAGGGACAAAATCATTCATATGGTGAACACCTGGTAACCGACCTTAACAGGATGCGTATAGAATATCCCCATCATTCCGGGACCCACATCGGATATGATAATTCGAAGTACTAAAGCATCCGAACTCGGATGATGGCTTGTTGGGCCAAATAGATCTATCTTTAGGATTCGCGTCAATTGGTGGCAATTATCTAAAACACCAATTCTTAGGCTACCAAGCTAAAAATGGGCATATTCGGTTTGATAATTCAACCATAGAATGTAGTTTCACTTTGTTTCACTTACTTGTGTCTATTTCGTAAAACATTTATAAAAGTTGCGCATGTATTCTCAGCCCAAAAACATAAAGGATAAAAAGGCAAATGAAACTCACCATACTGTATTTCGTAGTAAAAATACATATAACATCATTGATCAAGTGTAAGGTTGGCCTCGGATTCACGAACCTATATTGATTATATATATTTATACGTTGGTCAATATCTGTCTAATAAATTTAGGTCAAGTCATAGTGTACCACAATCCTATTGCTCGAGACTAATATGCCATAGTCACTAAAAGTTAATTTGACTCAAAATGATTTCCAGAATGATTATTATATAGATTAAATATCGTCGTTTTTATATTTTAAATATCTTTAAAAGATTTATTAGAGTAAATAATATAATTCATTTATGAATAAATAAAACTTTATATATGAAAATATACTTTCTATATATCTTAGATAATAAAATTTATAAAGTTCATTGAATATTATAAAAATGTTATGATAGGTTTTATTATGGTAATTTATATTATTTGTATTACATTTTTATCTGATAAAATAACATTGATAATAATAATAAGTAAATGTTGTATTATTTTGTAATAATAATTATTATTTTTCTTATTAATAAAAATATCAATATTTATATTTACTAAAAATGATATTACGATAAAATGATAATTCTAGTTATGATAACTTTAATATTTACGATACTTTAAAATAACCATTTTATTTAAAATGATAATAATAATGATATTTTATAGTAATAATGACATTTCTATTAAAATGATAATTTTTGTTAAAATGATAGTTTTAATACTAACGATACTTTTTAATAATGATAATAATGAATAAAATAACAAGAAGGATAATTTTATCTAAATCAATATCTTACAATATTTTAATTTCATCATGATACTCATACTTATTATTTCCTAATCAATCTGTTAATAGTTTTTAAATCGTCTTTTATATCGCGTTCATTTTAATGATGACAATAATAGTAATCATAATAATTAAGTGTTACTAATAATAATAAATATTATGATAAGGATAATACTAATAATTAGTTAAATGACAATAATAATAATAATACTAATGATAATTTTTAATGATAATAACGATAGTAATAATAATTATTAATGATAATACCGCTTATTAATAATAATAATAATAATAATAATAATAATAATAATAATAATAATAATAATAATAATAATAATAATTAGATAAAAACTAGAACGACGATAATAACGACGATAATAATAATCATTTTTAATAATAATACAAAGATTCAATTGGCTATAACTTCTAATCCACCCGTCAAAACCATTCGGTATCGAAAGGAAACGTTCTTAATTTTTCGCTAGCTTTCCAAGGACATGCATATCTTATATCTTATCTCAACAGTAGGTGTAACTAATTCAAGATTCACATAACCTATCTAAGGGCAATGTTAAAAGTACAAGCATGCATAATCCTATTTTCTCGAGCACTAGTCAGGGATACACTATTAATATGTAAAAATTTATTTACGAGTACTCACGTATCAATATTGAGATTCAATATTGCAGGAAGGGTACGTAAACGCAATGGAGATGATAAACACTAGTTTAATCTCACGAGCATAACCCCCGAACATTATCCATAACATCCATAGCTATAACCCATAATTTCCTTAGCTCTATCCCACTCATGAAACCCGTTTTGGAATGGCTCGCTCATGACCTCATCGTAATATTTTATGTATATTTAATACTAATTATACTCCTAATCCTAAGATTAATAATAATATTAATCTTAATAATAATAATAATAATAATAATAATAATAATAATAATAATAATAATAATAATATATGTAATACTCCGTAAGATGAAATGAAATATGAAGTGAATCAAACTGCCTCGAATTCAGTTTATAAAGAGATGTGGCCACCAACCCCTTGCCATGCGATCGCATGGTTTCAGTGGGCAAAGGCCATGCGATCGCATGGCCACTTTGTCCAGCCCACAATTGAGCAATCAAACTTGCCGACACTCTGTTATTATTATTTAATATATATTAATTAATTTATATAATTACTTATTTATTATATTATATTTACGGTCATGGTAAAAATATAATTTTTACAAAAATGGCTCGTACGTTGTCACTTGACTCATGTACCACTTTCGGTTTTTCAAACGAAGTTTCGTACATTTAGAAAACTAGCCCTTTATATTTTGTGTACGTAGCCTTACGAATGACAAGACTCAAATCAATAGAAACTGTTTTACTCTAAATGTAACTTAATCATTTTAATCGTTTTGATCATTTACTTCTATAAATTAAAGTCTCGTTATTTATCAAAGCGTACTTAATAATGTTAGTTCAAATCCAAACGTTGTATGACTAAATTAAAATACATAACATATAGGTTTGTAATATTTATCTAATAATACAATATTTAGATTTTCAGAACTAATTATATTTCAAGGTATAATTCAAGATCATTTACACAATCGAAAATCATTTAACGTTTACGCTTTAAAACTTAATTTGATTTAATCCTTTTACGCGCCAATGTTTATTTTGATTTCCTTAAACTTTCTAAATACTATATCCTAATATTGATCGAACCAAATGATAATTACTACTATTGTTTGAAATACTATATATTTAATATACATAACTACGTTGTAGACACCCGTTGCTTTTTATTTATATACCTAGTTTTACACTTACCATTTCGACCTATTGTATATATTCAATTTACGTTATTTAAACAAAACCTTTTTAAATACAAATCTTATTCTATCTAGTACGTTTTCGTTTAATAAAGTTAAGTCATAAGTCATAATGGTTCCTAGTTTCAACTTATAGTTTAATAGTGTATCGTAAGGTTAAATTTAAAGGACAATCAAATGTATGTAATCATTTTAATGTAACATATCAAATGAGTTTATCTAATCGACGAACCTTATTCCAATGATTTAATTATTATGAAAGTTAAATAATTAACTCGAGAATTAATTATAAAATATGTTGTAGATCAAACATGAATCTCTACTAACTTTTGTCTAACACTTGATAAGTGATACTTTGTTCTCATTTGAAAAGCACTTATCATTTATTCCAAATACCGTTAAAGAGAAATGGTTTCTCAAATTAATGTGGACCTCATAACAGAGACTCGTAATCATAATTCAATGTATCTGATAATTCAATCATATGATATTATCTTTTAATTCCATCAATAACTATATTGAACAAATATCGAAACCAACACGTTTATGTAAAGTATTATATGTCTAATACTTTGTTAACGTTTTCAAGTCATATAATAATTTCATAATTTATTTTCATATTAACCATCTGTTAACTGTTTTGCTACTATCACTCAATTTAATATTCGCACATGTGTATATAATCATATATATATATATATATATATATATATATATATATATATATATATATATATATATATATATATATATATATATATATATATATATATATATATATATATATATATCTATTTACACATAATTGTTCGTGAATCGTCAGGCATGGTCATAGGGTATCTGATTATATGAACATAGTTTCAAATCTTTCGAGACTCAACATTACAGATTTTGCTTATCGTGTCGGATACATATAAAGATTAAATTTTAAATTTGCTCGAAAATTTCCGGGTCATCACAAGAATCACGTGGGTTTTTCCATCAAATAAAAAGTGTGTGGGCAGAATTTCCCTCACATGTTTGGCACGTGAGCGTACTTAACGTCAAAAAATTAACGGGGTTTAATGGTTGGATCATCCATGTCAAAAAATGATAGTTCAGGGTCATCTAGGTTGAAAAAAAAGATAAAGGTTAACCGTGCATTTAGATACAAACATGGTGAACCATCCATGCAATTTTGTCTTTTTTCACGGATAAAAGCATGAACTAATGTTACATAATTCTACACACTCGAAAGTGTGGGAAGAATATATACGCCTTGAAGCGTGATGAGAATATATGGCATACTAGTTTAGTGACCCGTAAATTCACGAGTTTGTTTAACATATAAATTAACTAATTAAATAACGGTTATATGAAAACATACACAGTTACACACATTAAATTAGGTGCCATGATAACACGATACAAACGCTCATCAACTTTATCGCACTTCATTATAAACACATTCATTATGATACTACCAACGCTCATATATAAATGCATTTATTTAATCCCTTCTTACTTTTCACTCACGACATAAAAACCTATAATTGACCATGATTCAAGACTAAACATGGTAAAAACAAACCAACATATGATAGTGAATGAGTGTATTTTATTTATGGTCATTGATAAATCTATTAGAATAGAAGATTGCTCATTGCTTTCTTGTAATCTTGACCGGTACATGATTATGAGGACCGAGTTTCATACATGATGGAATCAGGAAGCTTATGAGATGATGGCTATCCTTAGATGCAACTAGTAGGGTTACAATTATAATACATAAGCATTGCTAATGTAAAAGATAAAAACATTGCTTTCAACTTAAAAAAAAAAAACAAACCTTGATGGCTTCCAAGAATATGCAAAAGTCCGGCCATATTATTATCTTCATTCTTGACTGTATGTAGTCTAGCACAATCTTATGGACAATCTGATGCACTGTTGCAAAACACCCCGTCTCGAGCCGTCTCGACGCCCGTTGCGACGGTTTGGTGACTAGCCCGTACCGTCTCGAAGAAAACCGTCTAATATGACAGTCAACGGTCAAAATTCGGGTCAAAGTTGAAAAAAATCAGGTCAAAGTCTCTCAAAATTCGGAAAAGTCAGAAAGTCGGTAAAATCGGTCAAATTTTTCGTATTTTAGTAGGAAATTTCTGTATTGTATTAACAGTGATAGCAATTATGAGTACAAATTAGTTAATTAAAGCTTTTGGCTTTAAAATATGTACACATATATACATTTATATACTTATATATTTAAAAGTCAACTTTGGTCAACGTCCGTCTCGACCCCGTCTCTAACGTTTCGACCTTTTTAGAACCCGACCGTCTCGACCCCGTCTCACGTCTTTTGCAACCTTGATCTGATGTATAATCAAAACATATTATGAATATGCTCTTAGATCAAGTTGCAAAAGACATGATATTGGACATTAGTAGCATGCTTGTGTAACTGATTTGGCTGTTTACATAAGTTGTAAGTCTATTTAAAAGCCAATTCTGCAAATTGTTATTCAACACATTGTGATTTTCCAATAACAAAGTTAGCCACATTTGACACCATACGTATCACGTTTTAGTATCGAATATATAAAAGCTCAACCAATCGGCATAATGATAGTACAACCTAAAAGTGAATGCTTTGCTATATTCAAAATACCAAAGACATAATGGTTTTTGTAGGTATGAATTCTTACAACTTATGTAAACAGTCAAATTAGTTCTTGGCTTTTAAATATAATTACAAAAATTACAGATATATCTAACCCATTGCATATTTATAGATTGTTCAACATGAGTACCATTAACAATAACATAACAATAACTGTAAAGGGAAGGAAAGAAAACGAAAAGATACGCAAAACATGGCAAAGCCACAAACAAATTTAACAAAACAACATGAACTGAATTTCTAAAACACGTGATAGGCAATAGGATCTGAGTAAACTACCTTTCTTAGCATCCTCCTTGATAATTAGAATCTCGTTAGAACCATCTAAATCCTGAAAAAAACACACAACACTTAATGAACATCACATCAACAACCTATCAATCTACAGATAGAAAGCTTGCAAATGTATCTGTTAATCACAACATATTTCAGTAATTAACATCATAACTCAATTCACTGTAATTGAACATTTTATGGAATAAGTAACAAAAAAAAAAAGACATTCTTATCTAACGGAGACCGAAAGAAATTGTTAGCAATCAATCCTTTGATGTGATAACTTGGAGAAGCTGTAAGAATCAATCCTTTGCTTTGATAACATAAACCAAAACATTGAATAGCTTATTCAAAAGCCCTAAAATTGAGTGAAAATACACACACCTATGCCTTCAAAATCCAAGTTAACCAATTAGAATCAACAAATCGGCAATTAACGATGAAGAAATAGAAAAAATCACCATAAACAAAAATGTTTAATACGCCCAAATCAAACCGTGTAACCTAAATCAAATAAGAACAATAAAGTTACCAAATAATTATCGTTAGTACATCCAACAAAATTACATTAATAATTGTGTATCTTCAAGAAAAATAAATTAATTCATCAAACCTTGGTGAATTTTTGAGTTCGATTAGACTGAAGATTACAAAATTTTTTTAATTAAGGTTTAGGCAGGGTTTTAAAAATTGCAGTGAAAAAGAAAAGAAAGCCTGATGAAAGATGGATAGTGATGATAAAAGCTGTGTTATTGGAAGCTGTATTTATTTATTGGAAATATACCCCGTGAGAACAGTTGAAGCTTCTGATAGAAGCTGTGTTTTCTTATTTATTTATTACATCATCCAAGTAATTTATATATGCATGTTACACTCTTAAAAGCACAAGTTACAATTCTTTGAAGCAGGTGATGATCTCTGCATAAACTCCATATTATAAACTCCATATTATAAGATAGAATAGATTTTTCTATTCTTTGTCAACACTTGTAAAAGTGAAGATTGTTTTTCACAATCTTTAGCGTGTAGTTTTCTTTACACAAATGTAACGTACACGCTATTAGATGTGTATGTAAATAACTATGTTTATAAATGTGAGGACTCTTAACATTATTTTCACACCTCTATAGAGCGTGAACAAAAAAGCGTGTGGGATCCATCAATTTGTTGTAGTGATTATCGCGCAGTTTGGTCGATCAACTTATAGGCACACTTAAAACAAAACTTATTCTGAAATTTTTGGTTTACATAAATTGAAGATGGTTAATATACTTATACTAACATTTAATATCAGCCAGACAGACAAACCAATACTGTTCACTCATTTTTATAATCAACATGAGAGTAAATTTCCAAGAACTATATCGAAGCAGTAAAATAGTAAATGAAGCAAATATAAATATATGGAAAATGAAATGTACGAGATAAGAAAAGAAAAATATCTAAAACATATGTCAACTAAACGAATGTATTAGGTTAATTTACACGGTAATTGTATTGGTGTATTATTTAATCTGGTAATTAAGACCCTAATGGGTGCTATCTATAACACCCCGTCAAAATCGACATTGACACAGATGTTAACTCTGGTCCTAGTGCATGGCTTGACTTCTAAGTACATCAAAGTTCTACAGCGGAAGCATAATATATAAGTACCTGGGACAAAACATGCTTAAAAGTGTCAACCAAAAGGTTGGTGAGTTCATAGGTTTATCATAAACAATGATTTTGATAATAATGATAGATCACAAGATTTAGTTTAAAGTTGATTGATATAGAAATATCAATCTAAAAGTGTTGCTGCAGTTTGTAATATCGCTACTAAACAAGTTTACCCTATGACACCTTGTACTGTCAGTGTCGTGGAATCATTATTATGTAACCAAAGACCAGCGGTCAAATGGTTAGAGACGTTACTCTCAATAGGCCTACTCACAATAATTAAGTTTGCATTTAAACGTAGCAATTAACGATATTACGGTAGGGATTTAGCATGAATCAAAGCATGACAGCATAGTTAATCAATTTAGTACTTGTGTCTAAGCGTAAAACAGTTATAAAGCAAGCATGTGTCTCACCCTAAGTTGTAAACAGTTATGAAATAGTAAAAACGGGGCTATGAAGTTCACCTTAAATAGCAGTTGAAGATAATCCACAAAGAAAAGAAATGACGGAAGTAAGTAACGGAGATCTCAACCTACAGATATAACGTTTAGTCAGTTATGTTCTAACAGACAAACAGTATGTTTATTAATATAAGGATTATATTAATAGTGACAATTTATAGTAAGAGTTTCTACTTTTGAAAAGTTTCCATTTAAAGCAGATTTATAGTTTTAGAAAGTTTGGGTTATAATCCTCCACATTAAGACGTTGTACAACTTTGTCCAAACTTCGTTGCTATTAAGTAAGTCAGGATGACCAGATGTAACCGGGGGTCAGGAACTTTCAGTTGGACTATAAGTCTACAACCTTTCGTTTAATCCAAAACATTATTCTCATTATGGCAACCTAGACATCATCCACTTTACCGTAAATAGCGGTGAGTTCACATGAATTGTACATTATCTTTGATTAACCTTCACTTTAGGTGTATACACACAACGAATTATTAATGTACTTAATAATTATATATGTGATAATATAACCTAATTATTATTTAATATTTAGTTATTATACCTTAGTATGTCTTATATATATTAAATATAATTACCTTTAAATAAATACCTAAATTACTTCAAAAATAATAGTGTTTTATTAATCGAACATTATTCAAAAATGTCTAAATAATTAATTAAATATATAAAAATTATGTACATAATTTTTATAGTATTAGTTAATCATATAGATTAGTAGAAAAATTTAAGAAAACGTTTTTATTATATTTTTTTTATTTATTTTTGTTTTTACCCTTAATTTATTTACAAAACAAGTTTAATTCTACATAATTACTAAATAAACCCAAACAATTATTTTTATAAGTTTCTATCAGTCTAATAACCTGTAAAAAAAATATTTAAAAAATATTTTTTATTATTTTATATTTATTCTTAATTTACCTTCGAATTACATAATAATAGAGTTTAATTATATAATAATTACCAATTCGACCCAAGTAATTATTTTTATAATTTTTTCAGGTCTATATAAGTTTTATAAACTCAGAAAAAAATTATATATATTTTATTTTTGGTTAAAAGTATTTATTACGAATTTTACATTGTTTTTATGTTTAAACACTACATAATTCGTATTTAATTATAAATAATATTTCATAAATTATCAAAATTATTTTTATACATCACAATACTTATAATACTAATTATAACATATAAACATAATTAATTTCAAATTTTACAAAGAATATACAATAAATATAAATATAATCGATAATATAAAAAAAAAATTAGAAAGTACCTCAAATTTTCTTCAATGTTTTGAGAGAACATATTAAGTTTTTGTTTTTGGCAAGAAAATATGAATGAGGAGCCATGTATTTATAGGTAAAAATGGTTGGTGAAAAGAAAAAAAAATTAATAAAATAAAGGTGCCAATTTTGACAAAATAATAAAAACATGTTAAAAATGTTTTTAATAAGTTTTTGTTTTTGAAAATATTTAGTCAAAATTCATGGGATCATTATTTAATTTATAAAAAAAATCTTATTTCTTTTTTTTATAAGCTAAAAATATAAATATTGATTAAAATAACTTATCATTTAATTAATAATTATGTTACATATAGTTTTATATATAATACACATTAATATTAATATTAACTAAAGTTTTTTTATATAATTAGTATAAACTTTAGTTAACAAAACATGTCGACAAAATATATATATATATATATATATATATATATATATATATATATATATATATATATATATATATATATATATATATATATATATATATATTTAATCAACGTCGAATTTAATCATATATTAAGCATGGATAACAACCCTAGGGGCAAATTAGTAAATTCAAGTATGGAAATATGAGGGTTGTTATAGTACCTACCCGTTAAAGAAATTTCATCCCGAAATTTGACAGAGATCGTCATGGTTGATAATAAGTATGTTTTCATGACGGATATTAGTTGGAAAATAGAGTTTTATCACTATTGAGTAATAAAACAATTCGATTACGTGAAGAGTATGAGTGAAGCTATCGTAAAAAAATGAAATGGGGAAAATAAAGATTTGTTTTAACTCTTGACATAATTAAAGTTGATTTCCAGAATTCAAGGGATTTAAAGAAAATATTTATAATCTGTATAAGATTTGATTCTCCGGTAATTAAGGAAATTAAAATTGTCTTGATTGATGTGTCTGGAATTTTGCTATAAATTAGCTTCTTTTGTTTCATTATCTTCACCATTTCTGTACTCTCTTTCTCGATTCATACTTCCAAAGATTGTGAAAATGCTCCATCCAGTTCTTATCCTGGATATTTTTCTGACTATCGTTTCTGTCATTCTTCTTTTTCATTTACCCCCAGAGGAATCTGTTTACTTCTACAATTACCTTGGGGTTATAGTGTTTTTAATTATCCCGTGTCTTTATGTTGCTTTATGTATTGATATGGACGGTTTTTAATTTATGTGTTATTATCGGGTTTTATATTTTCCCTTATATTTCGGAGCTCCATGCTTCCGTATCGTTATTCACGGTTAATGCTCTCTCCCATTTGTTGTGATTTATACTCCTATTTCTATTTCGAAGCTTCATGCTTTTGTTTTTACTTCTCGACTTTAAGTACAACAAGTAATGGTCCAGAATTCGTAGGTATGAATTTCGAACGAACATAGCTAATGTTCTTAGAAAGAAATTGTAATAGGACAATCTTGATTTGTTAAATTACCAGAAGTCAAAGTAAAAGATAGAACTATCAAGAAAATATGTTCTTGATATATTTAGCGATTAGGTAGAATGTAAGAGTCGTGTAACATAGCACATGATGACGGTGTGATATGTGAATTATCATGTTCCATTAGAAACTCAGCATGACTTACTGTAATATAATCACGTTGATCAAGTGTCATTATATTATACTAACTCATGCTTCAATTCCCAACACTACTTCAAAAACATTCAAATTTAAACTCGAAGGTTTACAGAATATAGAAACTAAACAGTTTCCTTTATGATGTAATACAGATAACGCGAGGAGATAAATGATTTCAGATAAGAATAGTTATGAAAATATCTTCAGAAATATCGAGGATATTTATAATGAAAGATACGATGATATCTTAGAATTTCTAATATCGAAGGATGATGAAGAAGATTTGTCCGTAAAGGTCTAGAGTCAGGAGCAAGGTATTCGTTAATGACTTCAGCAGATACTGAATCATTTGGATTCTTTGAAGGCAGGTTTAGTCTTTGTGATTTGTCCATAGCCTACTTCATAGTTTGCTCAATCCGTTTTCCAGTTCCAAACCTTCTCTTTTTCTGAGCTTTGCCAACACATTATTCTTTATCATCAAACTTTCAACTGTTAAGGTCGTTTACAGTTTTTGCTGCTTCATCGGCAATTTTTCAAAAATTCTGAGAACTAATTCGTAGTTTGGGGTGCTTTTCAGAATTTCCAAATGGAAGATCATAATTCTAAGAGATAAATGTTATATGTATACATATAACTGTTGATGTAGAAATGTTGCGAGATTCGAAATACTGATTGCTGATTCTTGGTAATTGGTATGGCAATTATCGTTACAAGATGCAGATGAGTAGATGATGGGGTTTCAATGAGTACATATAATGATTTTTAGGAGAGGCTTATCGCCAAAGAGTAACGAAGTTGTTGGTACATCTGCCGATAATGTGGTGGAATATAAAAGGTTCCCCGGTAACAATGACATACCGGGAAACGTATATATCAAGGTTATAATAAGGCTAATTCGAATGAAAAGTCAAAATTGATTTTCCTGAAGGTGTGACAAAATTGGCTATTTTGGAAAGGAATTGCAAAGTTATTTTCAGTAATAATAAATGCCAAAGGATCTGACACGGATACGTGTTAAACTTTTACTTAGGTTCCAAGTGTTCTCCAGGTGCATAACTATATGCATATATTCTTCGTATGTATCGTGTGATTGGTTCATTCTTTCGATTGTTCCTTAGTTGAGGTGTTTTCAAGAATTTTGAAGGGTTTAAATGCAGGTTGTCATCGTCAATATTCGTATGATGAAATCGTCGTGAATCTTGAATGATACGAATATCTTTATGAGTTTTGTGAATAAAAGTGATGTTCTAGTATAGTTTGAATTTAAAGTATGATTTTGAAAGATGTAGAAATCTAAGGGTGATGTCTCCTGTAAAATCTTGACTTGGATTCTGATTTGTAAAATCAGAATATGTAATTGAATTTGTATGAAAATGATTGTGTATCGATGTGAAGGTAGTGAGTATAGTTAACGATTTATGAATCAAAATTGAAGAATGTACGATGTAACATATTAATTGTGAACTTAAATATTTCTCGGGTATTACCTACCCGTTAAAATATTTTCACCATCAACAGTTTGTACAACAGAATATTTAATTACAATCTTTATGATAATATACGTACATATATATTTTTCTTCAGATGTAATCATGAATTTAATGAGTTAATATAATATTAAACTCATTTGATTTATAGTTGAAACGAGAATAAATAATCTCCAAAACTTTAGAGATTACATAATCGTCGAGGAATATTTCTTTATTAAAGTTATGAATCAATACTTCATCGTTCATTGTTATTGATATTCCTCGGTGTATGATGTTGGTGCTCGGGGAATCTTGTGAACTTCGCAAGGCACGAATGATGTTTTCTAAAAAGTTTCGAGTACATCGAAAATGAAAGTATACAATCAAACATGTATTCGAATAATACACTTGGTTTATTATGAAATAGAATTTATTGAGTTGAAACAGAGATTATAGTTAACGATTGTTAAGTCATTAACCAAGGATGTATATCATAGCATATTAGTGATATGAATTAACCAAGTAGTACCTACCAGTTAAGATTTACGCATAATAGCTTAGTATGAAAAGATTTTTTTTATTACGATTTCGAGATACACATAAATATATATATACATATATCTTTTAATCGTGAACCGAAAGTAATGAATTAAATTTCATAATTCATCATTCTCAGTACTCTTCGGTGTCTGTGGTGCTTACGGAGCTTGTGGTGATGGGAATGATGCTGGTGCTAGTGGTGTTGCTGATGTTGTTGGTATTGATGGTGGTACCTGCATAGTAGGTGCGAGCCTAGCTTCCAAATCGAACACCGTCACCTCCAGGGTTTCTACTTTACGTTCGAGTCTATGAATTAGTTTTACCCACTCTTCCGTAAGGTTTGTCAATTCTTGATATTTAGTTCGAAGTCTTCTAACTTCTTCTAATAATCCTATCTGATTAGAATTCGGGAGTAGAGGACGAATACTGTCCTTAACTACATCGAGTCGACCTTCGAGGCGGAAAATCCTTGCGAAAAGAGTGAAAACGGTGTTGCGGACAGGTTCGCCGGTAAGCGAATCGAGTACTCCGACGTTAGGTGGTAAGTTCGGCTCGTGATATGGAGTACCTTCTTCATTTCTCCATAGGGTGAGTATTTCGCGAACCCATCCCCATTTTCTAAAGAAATCACGGTAGTTGATCGGTTGGTGCACTCCCTTCACGCTGTCTTCGGAGCTAGAGGAACTTGGTCTATTCGTAGATGCCATCTTACTTGATCACAGAAAAGATTTTTGGGTATGAAAAGATTGGTAATAGGAAATGATAGTTGGATGTATTCTCAATGCATAATATGCATAGATATACATAATACCAGGATTCCTTAAATTACGGAGAAAATTGCGGACATCGCCAAATAAGATCCACTATAATAGATATGATAGGATATGATTCATCTATACACCGTGTATGCAATAATTGCAGTATGACGTGTCGAGATAAAAAAAAAATGATAAGTATGTAATCAGATAAACTTTTGATTAAAGACTTTCAGTTCGTAATGGCCTATTCAGGTCTAGGGGCTTGAGCTATAGGATCTTTTAAATTGGTAATCCAAACCCTTCCATCCTAGAGTTTCGTAGACGCCACCCGTCAAGAAAGCTCAATGATCATAAATAACGAGAAAACAAAAATTTTAAAGTAATGAATATGAATAGTGATTACATTATAATGTCTTTGAATTATCGAGAATCTTTATGAGTCAATAATGACATTTTTCGGCTCGCAAACTAATGCACAAAGGCATAAGGGCACATAGGTACGTAATAAAACAGGGAGTTATATACGTTTGAGTATGAGTAGTAACAAACATAGAAATTTCAAAAATCATAGATAACATTTCATGTAATACATACGTAATACACAAAACCATGATAGATAACATAGGAATGTCAAGAATTTCAGAAATCATGAGTGACATCCCTTGGTTCCCTTAACCAAGGTAGGTTTATAAAGATAACTCGCGTGAGTTATAGAATATTTTGAATCACAATGGGAGTTTCCTTCCGGAGTTACAGAATAAGAGATATGTATATGTATAATGCAAGTAATAATATCTTAAAGCTATAGGTCAGGCTGTAGACTAGACTTTAATGCACCCTATTAATCTGGGTTATCCACATTAAGACTGCCTAGTTCCCTACAACCACTGCTCTGATACCAACTGTAACACCCCGTCAAAATCGACATTGACGCAGATGTTAACTCTGGTCCCAGTGCATGGCTTGACTTCTAAGTACATCAAAGTTCTACAGCGAAAGCATAATATATAAGTACCTGAGACAAAACATGCTTAAAAGTGTCAACCAAAAGGTTGGTGAGTTCATAGATTTTTCATAAACAATGATTTTGATAATAATGATAGATCACAAGATTTAGTTTAAAGTTGAGTAATATAGAAATATCAATCTAAAAGTGTTGCTGCAGTTTATAATATCGCTACTAAACAAGTTTACCCTATGACACCTTGTACTGTCAGTGTCATGGAATCATTGTTATGTAACCAAAGACCAGCGGTCAAATGGTTAGAGACGTTACTCTCAATAGGCCTACTCACAATAATTAAGTTTGCATTTAAACGTAGCAATTAACGATATTACGGTAGGGATTTAGCATGAATCAAAGCATGACAGCATAGTTAATCAATTTAGTACTTGTGTCTAAGCGTAAAACAGTTATAAAGCAAGCATGTGTCTCACCCCAAGTTGTAAACAGTTATGAAATAGTAAAAACGGGGCTATGAAGTTCACCTTAAATAGCAGTTGAAGATAATCCACAAAGAAAAGAAATGACGGAAGTAAGTAACGGAGATCTCAACCTAGAGATATAACGTTTAGTCAGTTATGTTCTAACAGACAAACAGTATGTTTATTAATATAAGGATTATATTAATAGTGACAATTTATAGTAAGAGTTTCTACTTTTGAAAAGTTTCCATTTAAAGCAGATTTATAGTTTTAGAAAGTTTGGGTTATAATCCTCCACATTAAGACGTTGTACAACTTTGTCCAAACTTCGTTGCTATTAAGTAAATCAGGATGACCAGATGTAACCGGGGGTCAGGAACTTTCAGTTGGACTATAAGTCTACAACCTTTCGTTTAATCCAAAACCTTATTTCCATTATGGCAACCTAGACATCATTCACTTTACCGTAAATAGCGGTGAGTTCACATGAATTGTACATTATCTTTGATTAACCTTCACTTTAGGTGTATACACACAACGAATTATTAATGTACTTAATAATTATATATGTGATAATATAACCTAAGTATTATTTAATATTTAGTTATTATACCTTAGTATGTCTTATATATATTAAATATATTTACCTTTAAATAAATACCTAAATTACTTCAAAAATAATAGTGTTTTATTAATCGAACATTATCCAAAAATGTCTAAATAATTAATTAAATATGTAAAAATTATATACATAATTTTTATAGTATTAGTTAATCATATAGATTAGTAAAAAAATTTAAGAAAATGTTTTTATTATATTTTTGTATTTATTTTTGTTTTTACCCTTAATTTATTTACAAAACAAGTTTAATTCTACATAATTACTAAATAAACCCAAAAAATTATTTTTATAATTTTTATAAGTTTCTATAAGTCTAATAACCTGTAGAAAAAATATTTTAAAAATGTTTTTTATTATTTTATAATTATTCTTAATTTACCTTCGAATTACATAATAATAGAGTTTAATTATATAATAATTACCAATTCGACCCAAGTAATTATTTTTATAATTTTTCCAGGTCTATATAAGTTTTATAAACTCAGAAAAAATTATATATATTTTATTTTTGGTTAAAAGTATTTATTACGAATTTTACATTATTTTTACGTTTAAACACTACATAATTCGTATTTAATTATAAATAATATTTCATAAATTATCAAAATTATTTTTATACATCATAATACTTATAATACTAATTATAACATATAAACATAATTAATTTCAAATTTTACAAAGAATATACAATAAATATAAATATAATCGAAAATATAAAAAAAATAGAAAGTACCTCAAATTTTCTTCAATGTTTTGATAGAACATCTTAAGTTTTTGTTTTTGGCAAGAAAATATGAATGAGGAGCCATGTATTTATAGGTAAAAAAGGTTGGTGAAAATAAAAAAAAATTAATAAAATAAAAGTGCCAATTTTGACAAAATAATAAAAACATATTAAAAATATTTTTAATAAGTTTTTATTTTTGAAAATATTTAATCAAAATTCATGGGCTCATTATTTAATTTATAAAAAAAATCTTATTTTTTTTATAAGCTAAAAATATAAATATTGATTAAAATAACTTATCATTTAATTAATAATTATGTTACATATAGTTTTATATATAATACACATTAATATTAATATTAACTAAAGTTTTTTTATATAATTAGTATAAACTTTAGTTAACAAAACGTGTTGACAAATATATATATATATATATATATATATATATATATAATCAACGTCGAATTTAATCATATATTAAGCATGGATAACAACCCTAGGGGCAAATTAGTAAATTCAAGTATGAAAATATGAAGGTTGTTATACTATCACCATCAGAAAAGATATTTATTATATTTTGATAATAAACATATTATGGTTAATTACATATATATAAATTAATTAAAAGGGAGATGATTATATTTGGTGACTAAATTTGAGTGAAATTAAATTTAGGGTTATTAACCAAAATGCCTTTTTAATTAACTCATTAGCGGGTGTTGAATAGTAAACTCAAAGTGCAAGACTCCAACTTATTGAAGGGGTTCGGGTTCGAGGGTCATTCTGATATTTTCAACTATTGTTGAATTTTTCTTTACAGACAAAAACGGGTGTAACATAAAACCCTACAATTTTTCTTTACACCATCTCCTGCCATTCCACATATATGCTTTCGCTCTTGTAGCTTCCCCACAATCTCAGATTTATGTTCAATATATATATATATATATATATATATATATATATATATATATATATATATATATATATATATATATATATATATATATATATATACTTGTTTTGACCCGTTGCCCGACCCGCTCATTTTTCCACCCTAGATTAAATATAGGTTGTTTACCAGGGAAGACTCCAGTGAAACCATCAGCCTTTTCGATTAATTCTTCAATTGGGATATCTGCAGTAGCTGAATCTTTGTTTTGACCAAGAAGTGAAGAATATGGGTACATATTGGTACCTATTCCAAGTCTGCAACCCGTTTCCTTGCCAATACCTAACTGATCACCGGTGATCATTTTCAAGTTGACACCAAGGTGTAGGGCCCGTCAAATGGTTTCGGCACTGTCAAATTCCCACCGGCCACCAGAGTTCCTTGGGTACTGTCTGTATAATTGATTAATTATTGAGTATCATAAGTTTTATATCAAAAATCCATAATTCTAATATATGTGACCTTTTATGTAATTAAAAATAGCAATATAATTGAAAACTTGATATGTTTAATGTAATCTTTGAAAGATGAATACTATAAAATTTCGTTAAATTTGGATACATTTTCAGACACTGACCTTTTGATATTATTAATACTAACATTATGATATATGGATATTTTTAGTTTTGTTCAACTTTTTGTTTTACTAGTTATAGATGCTTTGTCATTGGGACCAGTTTTGAGTAAATTTAATCCATTGAAAATGGCTGGCAACAAGTGGCCGGTGACTGTTATTAAATACGTTAGTTTCTGCAACAAATAATTTTCGTGAAAAAAATATCACAGGGGATGGTGCATCTGAGAGTGTATACAAAGCTTGTTTCAACGATCATTTTGTTGCGGCTCTTAAGAGAATCCATGGTGGAGGACCATATGCCCATAGAGGATTTCAAGTAATTAGAGGCGACAATTTTGACCCATTTCCTGATTATTTTTATGTCGAATAGTCAAAACAATTAATTTAGAAATTAGGGAATGGGTAACAAGTAACAACTAACAAGTTACTTTAAGTGGTTTATGTAAAGATTTACATTTAATTGATGCAAGCTTGCCGTTCAAAAAAAATAAAAAATTTACATTTAATTGCAATGAAATTGTTTTCTAATTGGTAGGTAGTCGATGCATTTAACTATTAATGAGCCCGATTTGACCGTATTATGTCATTTTTATTCAAAAATAACACATCATTTTAGCTTTAGAAATGGATAAAAAAAAAAAGTGTTGGTGGGTCAACCCAACCCAGTCGCTCGACCTTTTGATCCATTATAAGTCGTTTCGACCCGATTTTATTTTGACCCATAATCTCACTCGCCCGTCTTACAACCTCCAGTATGAATTGTTACCAATTATGTGTTTTGTTTGCAGCGTGAGATAAATTGTTTAAGCAGACTTCAACATCAAAAAGGTAAAAGAACAGTGAGACTAGGTTTTTGGTACATGAAATGATGCATAACGGTTCGCCAGAATCTCAACTGCATGGCTCATTATTCTGTCTTTTACAACAGTAATTACTATAATTTTAATTGAACAGCCATTATTATACAATAATCACTAGTACAAACAGATAATATATGTATTGTAAGATTCGTAACCTATGCTTACGGAAACAATCACAAAGGAAGTAATAACATGTATACAAACATTCTTCAACTAAAACAAACCACCTCCTACGCCAATTAGGATTTACATAAAGAATCCCAAAAAAGCCCATCAAGAACACAAACCATGCGGAGACCAAACTTGCACTAAAGAATACCATATCCACATCATACCATTTTTCGTCATTTTCTTCTGGTGCCATCAATGTCAAATTTGTTTTTGCAGGTGCACAACTCGTCGCTAATGGTGGTCCACAAAGAAAAGGATTGCCCTTATAGCTATCAGCAGTAAACGTTGAAAACTGGTTCACTTGCGGGAGGCTACCTGACAGATTGTTGTTAGCAACAATGAAAGTGGACAGAGAATACAACCCAGTCAGTTCCGACGAAACTTTACCACTCAAATGGTTTGATGAAATATCCAAACTCTCTATATCTGCTAGATTCGAGAAAGAACTTGGTATGGGTCCCATAAGTTGATTATGAGACAAGTTAACCGCATGAATGTGAACCAGCATTCCAAGTTCTTTTGGGATTTCACCGGTTAGATTGTTGCATGATAAATCCAACCCTGACATGTAATCAAGGATCCCACCTTTGTAGGAGTCAACCCTGCTTTTTGTCAGGAAGTGAACTTCATCTTGCTTTTTGTAGAGTTCATCAAGTCCTTGTGTATATGTGTACGCTAGATTTCTTTCATACTGATAAAATGTGGGCCCTGACATCACTCTAGCTAAAGAGTTTAAAAAGGAAAGTTGGCCACTCTGAGTAATATTTTGTAAGCAATTAGGTATTGAACCAGAAAGGAAGTTGCTAGATAGATCTAAGAGCCTCAAATAACTTAACTGGCACAAGCGCTTAGGAATTGAACCAGCGAAGTTATTATTTCTCAAAAGGAGGATTCTTAAGCTTGAGATTTCGCCTAAGAATTCTGAAATGTTACTTGATAGCTTGTTATTTCCAATATCCAAAGTCAAAAGATTTGTCAGATTACGAAAAGATTCAGGTATTGATCCCGTGAAACTGTTTGAATCCAAATGAAGATGCTCCATACTACTATACATACCCAAGCAAGATGGAATGGACTCAGAAAAATTATTATGAGAGATATCGAGAAACAAGAATGAAGCCGTCCCACATGGGAATTGACCTTTGAACATGTTGTCTCGTATCAAGAGTGTATCTAAGGTTGTGGTGTTGGTTAACCATCCTGGAATCACACCTGAAAATGAGTTGCCACTAATATCCAACATACTTAAAGAAACACCTTCAGTACTGACCTCTTTTGTGATCAGCCCTATAAACCGATTATTATCTAACAACAGAAACTCTAGCTGACTTGCGTTGAATTTTCTTGAAAGTACTTCACCGTACAATCTGTTATTAGATAGCTTTAAAACCATCAAGTCTTGACAGTTAGAAAGCAATCTCTCCGGAACTTCTCCTGATAAATTATTGTTAGATAAATCCAACCTTTGTATAATACTCAAATCGCCCATTGACCAAGGAATAGGGCCGTTCAAAGAATTTCGAGACAAGTTCAAGTACATTATATACGGAAAAGTATTTCCTATATCAAGAGGTATAGTACCTGTCATTTGATTATCTGACATATCCAAATACCGTGTATTAGCGTGCCTATACAACGGCATACGAATAGTACCAGAGACTGAGTTGTTCCTTAGTGTAACAACTTCCAGATTTGTATTAGTATTAATTAACCAATTTGGAAATCGCATCTCCAGTGAATTGTGAGACAGGTCTAGTACTTGTAATGTACGCTGATGAAGTAGAAAACTGGGAAGAACCCTTCCTCTAAGCCTGTTTAGACCGCAATTAGATAGGACAAGAATTTTCAGCTGAAAAATCGGAACCCAACCAATAGGCTCTTCTGTTTCAACCTCAAATTTGTTGTTGTTACTTATGAATGTAAAAAATTCTAAATTTGTATGATTGGAGAATGAGCTAAATGATAAAGAGCCTTCAAATTGATTTTGACTAAAATCAAGATGCACAAGAGATCTGAGATTAGCAAACAGTGAAGGCGGAAATGTTCCCGTGAATTGGTTATAAGAAATATCAAAAAGTTCAAGAGATGTTAGACTGCTCAAACACTCAGGAAGGTTTCCATCAAAGTTGTTATCACTAAGATGCAACTCTTGGAGATTCTTCAACCGGCACAACCCTGCACTCAGATGAAATAATTACAGTCATCCTTAACCACATTACATGAACTTCTCAATTATGTAAATTAAAAACAGTAAGCAATCCCAATGTTACCATCATCTGGTAATGAGCCTTCAAATTGACTATGACTAAAATCAACATACTCGAGAGATGTGAGATTAACAAAAAGTGATGGTGAAAGTGTTCCGGTGAATTGGTTTGAAGAAATATCAAAATGTTCAAGAGATGTGAGACTGCTCAAACACTCAGAAGAAAGGTTTCCATCAAACTTGTTTTGACTAAGATATAACTCTCGGAGGTTCTTCAGCTGGCAGAACCCTGCAGTCAAACGAAAAAATTACAGTCATTCTTTAGAGTATTTAATTTGTTATCTAAAAAAATGCTACAAAAGGAGTGCATTGATGAAATCACATTACACGAACTTTTCAGTTATGCAAAGTCATTAAGAGTATGCTTTAGATAGGTTACCATCATCTGGTAATGAGCCGCTGAGCTGATTGTAAGCAAACGAGACAACCTCAAGCGAAGATAATGTACTTATTGCAGATGGGATGCTCCCTTCTAAATGATTTTCACTCAAATCTAAGACCTCCAGATGGCGTAAAGATGCCAAAGCTAGATTAATTACAAAAGCAGATTATATATATGCATGTTAGTAATCAAGACACAAACTCTAAAGAGAGATTTCTGTATACTTGTGTCATATGAATAGTTGAAACTGGATTAGATTTTGCATCACATGTTGGAGCCTTCATATGACTTGGTAAGTACTTGATCATACTAAAAATCTTAAAGCAGTAATAAAATTTGTAGACAAATGAAACAAAAACCAATTACTTTACCTTCCATAGGCAGTGTTCCACGGATAGTATTACCCATTAAAGACAAAAATCTTAAGGATGGAAAAGTAGCCATTGCCCGTATGACATCATCTTTATTGAATTTGTTCCAATCGAGATTCAAGTGCACCAGGGTGCTCATGGTGCCTAAAACGTAATGCCAAGAAAAATATAAGTAGAATACATAACACCTCGGCGGAAACAATGTATTCCGTAATCTTAATACTTGAAAATTGATGAAAAGGTATACACTGTTATCTATGTATCTGCAATATATAGACATTAAATTACATTTATGAGACATTTAGTGTACTTAATAATAATCTAACCATTATATGCGAATGAGTGTAGGCCACAATCTCTTAAATCGAGTTCCTCTAAGTGAGTGAAACGAGATAATTCTGCAGAAAAGTTAAAGAAATAATAAGAAATAGCAAATTAGTTGTTAAAATGCAATGCAAACTTAGATAATATGAAATTAGTAATGTATGTAAATATCTAGATATTAAAATGTAAAAGAAATATCTAGATATTAATGAGGAAAAAAATTTAGATATTAAAATGTAAAAATCTAGATATTTTTATGTGGTAAAAATATCTAGATATTTATCAATGGAAAAATCTAGTGTGTAGAAGTTTCCATAGAGTAGTATAAATATGGGTGGTGATTTCATTTGTGAGTAAGTTGTGAAAAGAGTGAGTTGAGAAGTAGAGAAGAAGTAAGAAGTGAGAAGAGTGTGAGTAGAGAAGAAAAGCTTGTAATGGGTGTGTTGGGCTCGTCGAAGCTTCCAACAATTGGTATCAGAGCCAGGTTGTTCGGGACCATTGCTAGTGGAGGTACTCATCGGTAAACGTTGGACGTTTACATCGTCTTGTTGACACCAAGGCCCTAAGGGGAGATTCTGTCAGAGCACAGTTAGGGACTGTGAAAGCTCATTGGTCTGGGACCAAGCTTATTGGACGTTGGACGTCATGATGACAGATCTTGCAAGTACGAGCAGTGGAATCAAGAGTCTCAATAACCACAACTATAGTTATTGGCGGACTTGCATAGAATCCTACCTACAAGGACAAGATTTATGGGAAATAGTTGCTGGCAGTGACACAACGCCTCCACCGAAAGAAAATGTCGAAGCCTTGAGAAAATGAAACATCAAGGCCGGGAAGGCTTTATTTATATTGAAGACTACAATCGAGGAGGATCTATTGGAGCACATCCGTGACGAGAAAACACCAAAGGCAGCTTAGGAAACTTTTAAAAAATTATTTTCAAAGAAGAATGAAGCACGCCTCCAGCTCTTGGAAAATGAACTCGCAGTTATCTCACAAGGAAGTCTATCTATTTCTCGGTATTTCACCAAGGTGAAATCTATTTGTCGTGAGATATCTCAACTTGCTCCTGAAGAGAAAGTGAGTGATGCAAGGATGAAGAGAATTATCATCCACGTCTTAAGATCCGAGTATAATGGATTTATAGCCGCTGTGAGAGGATGACCTACTCAACCATCATTAATAGAGCTGGAGAATGGCTAATCAAGAGGCATTAGCCAAGCAGATGAATGAAGTAACCATAAAAGACGGAGAAGATGCACTCTTCACCAATAAGAAGAAAGCAACATCTCGAAGACAAGAGGCGATGAAAGAAAGTAAGACATATGGGTGGAAGGGTCACCCAAAATCAAAAGGCAACGCTTCAGGGGGAGCTCAACAAGGAAGAAGAGATCATCGCCAACAATACGGGGAAAATGATAAGAGAAAGAATGATGAATGCTTCAATTGTGGCAAGAAGGGTCATTTTGCTCGAGATTGTAGATTCCCCAGAAGGCGAACTTTCGAAGGAAATGTGGCCGCCGCAAGAAATGAGAAGAAAGAGGTCACATTCGAAGCATCCATTAATGAGGAAACTTGGGATGCAGAAGCAGGACTCTGCGTTGAAGCTGACATGGATGATCAAGCTCTTGCAGCAACCTTAAAGTCAAAAATAAACTACAAAGATGATTGGATCATTGATTCTGGGTGCTCAAATCATATGACCAATGATGAGACGAAGCTATAAGAAATGGATGATTACAAAGGAAAGAGAGTCGTGTTGACAGCCGACAATTCAAGGTTGTCTATTTCTCACATTGGAAAGACAATAATTCCAAGTGAAGGTGGATCTCATAAGCTTCAACTCGAGAAGATGTATCTTGTCCCTGTCCTAAAGAAGAATTTACTGTCAGTACCACAATTGACAGCAGAAGGGAATTATGTGCTCTTTGGACCAGAAGATGTGTCCGTATTCAAGAGAGTGAAGGTGGTTGGCAATCCAATTATGCAAGGAAGAAGAATAGAGTCGGTCTATGTACTATCTGCTGAAACAGCATATGTGGATAAGACTCGAAAGAATGAGACGGCTGATCTTTGGCATGAACGTCTTGGGCATGTGGGCTACAACAAGTTAAAGGAGATGATGGTGAAACACATAGTAAATGGGCTTCCTCAAATTGATATCCGAACAAATATAATTTGTGCTGGATGTCAATTTGGCAAAGCTCACCAATTGCCATTCAAGGAGTCAGCGCATCAGTCCAAGACACCACTAGAGCTCATACACTCAGATGTCTTCGGCCCAGTGAAACAAACATCACTTGGAGGCATGAAGTATATGGTGACATTCATTGATGACTTCTCAAGGTATGTGTGGGTTTACTTCATGAAAGAAAAGTCGGAGACTTTTCAGAAGTTTAAAGAGTTCAAGAAGAAGATAGAAAGTGGGCTCAATAATAAGATTAGGTGCTTACGCACAGATAATGGAGGAGAATATTTATCGACTGAGTTCAATATGTATCTTGAGAAGCACAATATCAGAAGGCAATTAACTTGCCCTAATACTCCACAACAGAATGGAGTGGCAGAACGTAAGAATCGTCATCTTGCTGAAACTTGTCGAAGTATGCTTCATGGTAAGAATGTACCAGGAAGATTTTGGGCCGAATGTATGAGGACGGCTTCATACGTGATTAACAGACTCCCACAAACAAAGTTGGGATATATTTCACCATATGAAAGATTATGGAAGATCAAGCCAACCGTCAATCATCTCAAGGTTTTTGGATGTGTATAAAGCTTGACTTGTTGCTAGAGATTTTTCTCAACAATATGGGCTGGATTATGAAGAAACGTTTAGTCCAGTGGCGAAGATCACAACAATTCGAGCTCTACTAGCTTTAGCCGCTAGCAAATCTTGGAAGCTGTGGCAGATGGATGTCAAGAACGCTTTCTTATATGGAGAACTTGACAAAGACATTTATATGGATCAACCAAGAGGCTTTGAGAACAAAATCCATCCCGAGCATGTCTGCAAATTAAAGAAAGCATTATACGGCTTGAAGCAGGCTCCAAGAGCTTGGTACGGGAAGATTGGCGAGTTCTTAGTACAAAGTGGTTTCACAGTTGCCCCTTCAGATTCTAGTTTATTTGTGAAACAAGATCAAGGAAATTAGTCATAGTGCTAGTATATGTGGATGACTTAATCATCACGGGAGATCACTATGAGGAGATCCAAAGAACAAGAGAGAATCTGTCTATCAGATTTCATATGAAGGAGCTTGGAGAACTCAAACATTTTCTTGGACTCGAAATAGAGCAGAAAAGAGAAGGATTATTTCTGGGACAACAGAAATATGTGCGTGATCTTTTACAAAAGTACGGAATGCTTAATTGCAAACCTATCTCAACTCCGATGGATCCGAATACAAAACTACGAGCAGATGAAGGAAAAAGTCTTCAAGACGTTACCATGTATCGAAAGATGGTCGGAAGTCTTATTTATCTCACACTAAGCCGGCCAGACATATCTTATGCAGTTGGAGTGGTTAGTCGATACATGAGCAATCCGAAGAAGCCTCACCTTGATGTTGTACGACGCATCTTAAGGTATGTTAAAGGCACTATTAACTTTGGCATTTTATACAGGAAAATAAAAGAATGTCATGTGATTGGATATTGTGATGCCGATTATGCTGGAGACTATGATACACGACGGTCAACAACTGGATATATGTTTAGTCTTGGATCGGGAGTAATATCATGGTGCAGCAAGAGACAACCAACAGTATCCTTGTCAAGCACTGAAGCAGAATATCGATCGGCATCATCAGCAACACAAGAAATTACATGGTTGAAACAACTAATGGAAGATCTTCATCAATCAACAGATTATCAAGTAAATCTTATTTGCGATAACCTATCAGCTATACGACTAGCAGAGAATCCAGTCTTTCATGCAAGAACAAAACATATAGAAGTGCACTATCATTATGTTCGTGAGAAGGTCCTTGAAGGGAAAATCAAGATGATGCCAACAAAGACAGATGAACAGGTTGCGGATATATTCACCAAGAGCCTAAGTAAACCGAAGTTTACAAAATTCAGAGAAGCACTTGGAATGGTCTGCAAGTCATCGTTGGAAGAAAATTTGCATTGAGGGGGAGTGTTAAAATGCAATGCAAATTTAGATAATATGAAATTAGTAATGTATGTAAATATCTAGATATTAAAATGTAAAAGAAATATCTAGATATTAATGAGGAAAAATCTAGATGTTAAAATGTAAAAATCTAGATATTTTTATGTGGTAAAAATATCTAGATATTTATTCATGAAAAAATCTAGTGTGTAGAAGTTTCCATAGAGTAGTATAAATATGGGTGGTGATTTCATTTGTGAGTAAGTTGTGAAAAGAGTAAGTTGAGAAGTAGAGAAGAAGTAAGAAGTGAGAAGAGTATGAGTAGAGAAGAAAAGCTTGTAATGGGTGTGTTGGGCTCGTCGAAGCTTCCAACATTAGTTATGCTAGTTAAGATGAAACTTAGATGTTTAATAATGTCTACATATATTATATATGATTATGATACACATGCATTGCATCAGAAAAGAAGTTCTCCATAGTGAATCAGAATAACTAAGATGAAGAATCTTGAGAGATGGGAGGGAACTTAGACACGATATGACGCTCCTGTTGAAAAGGTTTCTTCCAAGAGATATAAGTCTGTGATTATAGAATTTTTTTTTTTTTTTTTTTTGAAAAGCAAGTAAATTATATTAATATAAACCGGATAAGTACAAGTCCCTATAAACTATACAACGAATATTACAACTCGATTACATTTGATGACTATGATCATGCGAGTATGCGAGATTCGAATAGTTCAGCCGATTCCTGTTCTTTGTGTATCCGAGAAGATGTAGGAGGATGGGTTTATGAGCCATTGGTGCCACTCGATTGGTGATTTTTTTGCTCTTTTTGAGATCCAAGAATAGCTTTGTGTTTGTATTTCGTTGAGTATGATGTCGTGGTTCCAATCTTTCTTGCTAAAGACTTTTAAGTTGCGGTGTTTCCATAGGATGTAGATGGTGGACCATTTGGTGGCTTGCCAAATTGAGGTACCGGTTTGATTGGAGGAGAGGTTTTGGTTGATTGATGTAATGTCGGAGAAGTTAGTTAGTAAGTTGTTGGGGAGCTTCCACCATTGTAGAATGGAACTCCATATTTGAGTGGTTTTTGGACATAGAAAGAGGATATGATCTATGGATTCGATTTGCGCTTCGCAAATTGGGCACAATATTGAGTCAAGGTCGATATTTCTTTTGTCGAGTTCGGATCTAGTTGGTATTCTACCGTTTATGACACGCCATATGAAAATGCAGATTTTTTGTGGTAAGAATTTATTTCTAGGTGTTGGTGTCGAACTGTGTGAAGTTGCGAGTTTTAAGTTATCAAGGATATGAGATAGCATTTTTGTAGAGAAGGAACCGGAAGGGTCGAGGTTCCATTTCCATGAATCCGGCGCCTCGGTAAGGGAGATGGATGATATGAGATTGTTTAGTTCAGTTAGCGTCTGTGATTATAGAATTGAACAAGTGTAGCTAAGTTGGTCGATTTATTTCAACAATTCAATGTTCTGAACTATCCACATACAATTGTGCCTATTTAAAGAGTTAAAATTGTACCAAAGGGCCATTGGCCTAGCAGTTTCAAGGTGGCCCTTCCAACAATGAGTTAAGTTGAGGGTTCAAGTCATGGGATGGGACAATTGTAGATATTCGTGGTAGTGGGTGTATTGTGCGAGTTGCCTTTAAAATTGTATATATGTGCACAGTACGTCGATAACAAAAAGAAAGAACTAAAAGTAGAGTGATAAATAGGACGGATGTACGTACCTTGAGCTGGAAATGATTCAGAAGAAAAAGTATTGACACTAAGATCTAGTACTTGGAGTGATGGAAGAGCTTTTAAAGATGTTATAACGCTTTCATTGAATAAATTACCCGCAAGGTTTAAAACTTTTAGATTCGTCAACATCAATTTCTCTTCAAAACCTACAATCATGCATCTTAATTCTCAATGACAGCATATATAATTAAGGAAAGCAACGATAAATAAATATACATACAAGTCAACTTTTCCATTATTGTGTTTGGATTTATCAGAAACTGACAACTTACTAGTACTTTCTAAAATCATTTACAACATTTCAGCTGGACACATACGGAGAAGAAGTTACTCATGTAGTTGATCTCAATGCATGTTGCACAACACGTGAAAACATGGGTATGTTTAATTACTAGAAATGATGATGATTACCTTGCACTAAGAAAGTACCTTGATAGCTATTGTCGCTCACATTCAATACCTCCAAATTTTCCAAAGCTGCAAAATCTACAATATATGTAAAAATGGTATGTATAAGTCTCTTGATAACATATATGCATGTACATGTACTATACAAAAAGTTATAGGGCGAAAACGATACCATGAGCAGCAAAGTTTCCTTTCAATTTATTATTAGTAAGATCCAGAACTTTGAGTGAAGTAAGCGCGCCCAAATAAGGAAAAATCCCATTTGTAATTAAATTATGCGCGAGGTCCAATATTTCTAAGTTTTTCAAACTAGACAGCTTTTCTAGTCCTGCAATAAAAATGTTATATTGTTGTTTCAATAACTTGACTTTCTAAATATGTTATCTAATAAAAGAAAGTTGAATGGCTTGTGATTGGCAAATGTATCTTTGATTGTCGAATAGTTTGGTCGATCAACCTATAGGCACACTTAAATCAAAATTTATTTTAACACTTTTGGTTTACAAAAAGTAAAGCTAGTTAATATACTTGTACTAACATTTGATATCAGCCAGACGAAGACAAACCAATACTGTTCATCACCATCAGAAAAAGATATTTTGTTATATTTTAATAATAATAAATATATTAAGGTTGATTACACATGAATTAATTAAAACGGAGATAATTATATTTGGTGACTAAATTTGACTGATATTAATTTTAGAGTTATTAACCAAAACGCCTTTTTAATTAACTGATTAGCTGGTGTTGAATAGTAAACTCAAGTGCAAGCCTCAAAATTATTGAAGGGGTTCGGGTTCAAGGGTAATTATGATATTTTCAACTATTGTTGAATTTTTCTTTAGGAAAAAAAAAAAAAAAAAAAAAAAAAAAAAAAAAACGGGTGTAACACAAAACCGTTCAATATGTATCATTACTCATAGTAAATTAGACAATGATGTACATGATACATGTGCTCACAATTCCATCATCCAGGTGATCCGATGACAAATCGAGACTTCTCAACTCTTTAAAATGAAGAAAAAGAGACACATTTAATGGCCAAATCCTTTCGTCCTCTTCATCCTCTATTCCAATAATGTTTTCAAATAACAAGTTTATTACATGACCAGTAGTTTTGTTGCACTCGACCCTCTCCCAATCACAACACTCTCTGCCATCATCAACCCAAGTTGGAAGAAGTGGGTCAGCATCAGAAACAAATAAATGATCGATAAGAGACACTTTGATTTGCAGCAGCGCCTTACTCTCCTCTTCAATACAACTACCTTGTATAATTCTGGCCATTAGAATATGAATCATCATCATAATTAACAACAACCAGTTAAACCAAGATTTGTGCTTACTCATACACCAATCCATTTTAGTAGATATAGCAAGTAAATAATAATAATCAGTCACAAATGATGCTATAATTTCCAGTTTCTTAATAAAAAACGAATGCAAGCATATAAATAATGTGTACTTGAATATTACTTGGAATTTGAGTCGATGTATATGTAGCACCGATATGATATAAGTCATCAAGTCAATGAAGTAAACTTCTCATAATTACTGAGTGCTACTGAATAGAAGTCATCGAATCAATGAAGTCAACTTGAGTGGATGCCAGCCAAAGGCAACCTTGACTTATCAACAAACTTCCAAATATCAGTATACGTTTTCCTTATATGTTTATGTAACTAATACTAGTATGGTTTCATACATATACAAAGTATATATACGATTGAAATCATCACCAAATGTGATATGTATTTTATTATTAACATCTATCTACTAACTTGAAATTACCCTTGAATACCGCATTACCGCTTAACAATGTGTTATGAATGGTAAATGTTGTCTAAATTAATAATGATTTAATAAAACTGGTTTTTATTACACCTATTATTGAACATCTAAGTTCCAATGTAAATTGGGTTCTGATAATGTTATTAAAAATTTAAACAAAAAAGGTATGGTTACAAATATATCTACAAATTCTGACCTGATACAAGATTGGTGTTCTACTTCTGTTGGCAATTAACACTAATTTTTCGATCTTCAGAATGGTCCTTGTTGGCCTCATTGTCACGCAAATGTGTTCACCGGTGCTGTTTACATGATAACGAGACCGTAAGCATAGTTTGCTTAAGACAAAAATGAACTAGTATATAATTGTTAACACATTTACTATCTTGTATAATTCTGGCCATTTGAATATGAATCATCATTATCATAATCAACAACAACCACCATTTAAACCAACATTTTTGATTACTCAAACACCAATCCATTTTAGTAAATAGAGTAAGTAAATACTAATTACTAATAATACGTCATAAATGAAGCTTAATAACCTCGTATCTTAGCATAAACATATGCATATTTTATGGGACCACAATATTTAATATATTATCTACATTTTAAAAGATATCAATTCTTTTTCCCCCACTAAGCCCAAGTACTTGCTTTCCATTTAGTAATCCATCACCTAAATGATAACATCTATTTGAAACACACGTTTCCATTATTTATTAGTCACTACAAAAAGCAATTTATATATTTGATAGACAAGTCAGATATTCTTATTACAAATTGTATTTGTATTAAATCAAACTTCCATTAGCATCACAAAGTTGCATATCATGAAGATCCCTAGTCCCAACTTACGCATACAAATCATGCATCACTTATTATCAGCATGTGATATATAAATTAAACTTTGATTTGATACAACACTAGACTCAGTGGCGGAACTTGAGTTCGACTACAGAAAGGGTGAAACTAGTGACAGAGGGGTAAACACTACAAAAAAACCTTATTTCTTGGTTAAAAAAAGGAAAAAAAATAAGTGTAAAATACATAATAGAATCTGACACTTAATTGCAGTATAATACATAATAGAAGTCATCAGGTCGTCGGCTCTAGTTATTGAGTCGAAAACAAGCGTCGATTTATTTGCGACTTGACTGACTCTTAGAGCCTAAAGGAAATTTCAGGCAGGATTTAAAACTCATGAAAATTTGAGTTTACCATTTTCATGGTGTCTCAATTTTATTTTATTTTTTTAAATAATTTTTCCTACTTATTGGCCGGAGGTCCACTCGGAAGCAATCTCTCTATCCGTTGAATGGAGAGAGGGATGACTTTCTCTACTTTTAAGTGTGTTTTCACTTTGGGTGGAGAAATGACTTGTTTTTATTCTCGGATAGGGGAAGGATTGTAGACACATCTCACATCCCCCATACACCACTTACGTGGTATTGGGTTTCGTTGTCGTTGTCGTTGTTGTTGTAGAAGTCATGAGGTCAACCAAGTCAACTTGATAGGATGCCAGCCAAAGGCAACCTTGACTTATCAACAGACCTTTAAATTTTCAACATCAGCCAAAGGCAACCTTGACTTATCAACAGACCTTTAAATTTTCAACATCAGGCCAATCATCATATCGCACGAATCACTCCAAATATTTTATCTTGACTTCCAACAAACTTATTAAGTTTCAAATATAAGTATATGTTTTCTCTATATATTTATGCTGCTAAAGTAACATTATCATGTATTACATTGAATACATCATTAGATGTGATATGTATTTTGCTATTTACATGTACTACCTTGATGTTAACCTAAATACCACTTATTAGCACAGTGGTATGATTAGCAAATTCCAAATTCTGTCTTAGAAAACTGATTTATATTTACACCTATTCAAAATCAAACAACTAGAGTCTATTCTTGAACGTTTAAGTTCCGTTACAAAATTACGTTCAAATATTTTAATTAAAATTATAGCAAAAAAAATAATGGTTATAAAATTATTTATAGCACGCGCGCGCACTCATACACTATACGTACATCTAACCTGATGCAAGGTTGGTGTTCTACTTCTGTTGGCAACTAACAACGATTCTCGATCCTAAGAGTGGTCCTTTTACTCATCGTTACCCAAATGTGTTCACCGGTGCTTTTTACATGAAAATGAGACGTAAATGTAATTCATTTATGGCAAAAATACTACATGTGTTTACCATATGTATATACGATCTCCACTATTTCGGTAAGATGATCCCGATGAAGCATACAGCCATACACAGGTTAAATATGAATACATACTTTTGTAGATACTTATGTAGTCAATAATACAAAATGTTTGGTAATGTAAATCAAACATACACAAGCACGGAGAACAGGGGACATTTAAAAGAGTGTAGACTGACTTACAATAGCAGAACAAGAGAATAAAAAACCCTAAGTCTGATAAGACTAAAATTATTCTATCATTTTCAAACCTACTGGTATATACTTGATTTGGTATTAAACATTAAATTTAGAATAACATTCATATAAAATCGATAAAACTCTAGAACAAGCTAGAGAAAAACGCATAAAATAATTTAAAAAAAAAAAAACTTTCACGGAATCCAAAAATCTCGCATGGAATAAAAAAATCGACAGAGATTAAACAGATATGGACATATAGATAACTACCTGATACGGTTTGCGTTTTTAGAGATGTAAATCGGAACAACTAGCTAAAACTAGCCAGCAGCGGTCGGCGATCGAAATTAGCGGCGGAGAGCGACGGAAGGAGCCAGAGATGGATGCCAGTCGTTAAAATCACCAGTCTCCGCCGTGCTTTTCATTTCTCTCTTTTTCACTTTATACATCTATATAGCTATTTCTATCTTCTATTTCTATGTATAAATTTTTAAAATAATAATAATAATAATAATGTTAATAATAAGAATTATTCAAGTTTTTAAAAATTTTAAAAATTTTAAAAATAGAAAAAAAAAATTAACCTCTAATTGATGATGTCATTAAAATAATTAATTATTTTTAATAAAAATATTACATGTTAATTGTATAATATATAAAGCACATTATGTACAACCTTAAAATAAAATACTTATGACCACATATACAATATTTGAATCATTATGTACAACCTTATGGTAAAACACCTCCATTATCATATGTACAATATTTGAAATATTATGTATACAATCATATGATAAAACATCCTCATAATCATATGTACAAACTTTAAAACAAATTATACAATCTTTTACAAAACACCACATGAACACATGTTCAAACTTTGAAGCATATTATTTAACCTTTATATAATTATTATATTTTAGTTTTAAAAAATTAAAGAGACGTCTGTTATTACTATTAATTATTATTAAAAATATAAATATTCAATTTTAGAGCAAACTTTATTATTATTATATTATTATTATTCAAATATGAGTTCTCTTTACAAGATTAGTTATGTTATATATGTATGCGAAATACATGTCTAAATAAAATGTTGTAATGTAGCTTTTATGACAAGAAAAATAATAATTGTGATGAAAATTGAATAAAGTGGTAGGAGAATAAATGTAGTTCATTTATTCTGACCAAGTTAAGTTTATCAATATGTTTGAAAATACAACGACAAGTTTCTTAGTTGGAATATGTGGTTCCACGAATCATTAACTAAATGACATTAGCATTTGCGTTCATTTAATATCTAAAACATGTCATTAAAATGTTTCGTTTTCGTGTTTCCACGAGTCATTTCACTGGTATATATATATATATATATATATATATATATATATATATATATATATATATATATATATATATATATATATATATATATATATATATAGTCATAATCAAGATGGAAGCACTTTGGGGGGGGGGGGAAGTAAATTTTTTTCGATTTTTTTTTCATACATCAAGTTTAGGTGAAAATATGAACCTTTAAAAAGACACTTTGTGATGAATGTTATTATTTAGGCGGGAAAACGGTTGAAGAAATAATTGATAACATTCATCATGAGTAATGTTATTCCTAATAATATTTTTGGAACATTGTTATCTTTCATCTTATATGAAGTTTTTTTTTTCAAAATTTAACCCAATTTAGAGTTTAGGGTTTAGGGTTTTGGATTTTGGGTTTAGGGAGGGTTTAGTGTTACGGGTTTAGTCCCTAAACCCAAAACCCAAAACTCTAAACCATTTGTGTTTAAAATTCAATCTAAGCCCTAATTTCTAACCCTAAACCCTAATTTCTAAACCCTAAACCCTAATAGCTAAACCCTAATTTTTGAACCATAATTTCTAAACCCTAATTACTGAACCCTAATTTTTAAACCTTAACAAAAAAAAAATTCAAAAGCATAATATTACACATGATGCATGTTTTCATTTTTTTTCTTTGAGCGTTTTTTCGCCAAGATAATAGCATTCATCACAAAGTGTCTTTTTTAAATGTTTATATTTTCATGTTATCTTGATGCCTGAAAAAAACGAAAAAGAAAATAACTTCTCCCCCATTGTAACGTCCTCCCAATAGGGTCTAGAAGGAACGCCACTAATATCAAAACATACCAACATATTATAATAAACGAGAACAATACTAAATGATGAATTTAACTTTAATGAGTACGCAGCGGAAAATGAAATGTCGTTACAATGACAGGAATAACAATAACGTAAATGTTCACATGCAGAAGTAATAAATATGATATCTCTTGATCCTATGTCCAAGTAGCATCACATAAGCAGTAAGTATAAGAGCTTGAATCAAACAGCACCTGAGACAAAATATGCTAAAGTGTCAACCAAAAAGGTTGAGTGAAGTTCATAGGTTTAACAAAAAGTTTGACCGTTGTTTTAGACCACAAGATTTAGTTTGTAAAGTTGATCTCCCGCAGGATCAAAAAGTTATGCCAATGCGTGATATTTAGACTAAACGTTCAAGTTTGCCCCATGACAAGTTGTGTCTGTCCTTGTCGGTTTAATTTCATTATTAAGTAATACAATGACTTAGTCAAATGTATCGGGGACGTTACTCCCGATAGGCCTACCCCCAATAATTAAGCAAGCAGCAGCAATTAAAAATATCATTGTAGGGACTTAGTCGGACATAGCCAGGTATAGCATAGTTTAACAGTTTGGTACTTGTGTCTAAAGTGTAAAAAGTAAAAACAGCATGTGTCTCACCCCGAGTAAAAGTAAGTAAGTTTTCTAGCAATTAAAGAGGGGCTATGAATTCACCTTAAATAGCAGTTGAAGTATTCCACGCAAGAAGGAAAGTAAATCAAGTAAGTGATCTGGATATCAACCTAGAGGTATAACGTTTGATTAGTTAATGTCTAACTGACATAAAGTATGTTTATTAATATAGCAACTATATTGACAGTGACGGTTTTCGAGAAAAGTTCCTATTTCTCAAAAGTTTCTATTTTTGGAAACTTACTATTTATGGAAAGCTTCCACTTATAGTAAGCTTCTAGTTTAAGAATGTTCGGGTTATAATTCTTAACAAAGATGTTGTACAATCTCGCCCAAACTTCGTTGCTAACATGCAAGTCACTCGAATGATCTATTGTTACCGAGTGGCCCAGGATCTCTTGACCAGAATCTAAGTCTTGGCATTCGAGATCCACAAGCGTCCCATAATGGTAACAAGGATCACCCTAGGCCACAAGTAGCGGTGATGTTTGTAGTCTTTGTACACTATCTTTAATTATAACCTTCACGTTAGGTGCGTATATACATATATATTCATTAATTCAATTTTAATTATAATTCATATATATTAATTCATAAAAATACTTTTATAATTTTTAGTAACATATATTATTAATTATAACATGTTATTTATTTTATTTTTAATTGCATATAATTTATAACATTATTTACATGTTTCGGTAAAAAAATAATAATAAACCGAAGTATTAAATGTTAGGTCATGGGATAATGCACAAAATAAAATAATAAAAGTAGTTTTTCCATTATAATTTTTAATTAAAAAGTAATTTATTTATTTATTTATTTATTTTTTAATTTCATTTATTTTAAGGAGTTTTTTTATATATATAAATAAACAATTTGATTTAATGTTTTTCCAAGAATATTTGTCAATAATATTTTAATTATTTTTTTATTATTTTTTATTTAATTAATAAATATAAATTTTGCATAAAAATAATAAATAATTCGGTATTTTGTATTTTTAATAATAATTATGATTTTAATTATTAAACTATAGTTTTAGTAAGTTTGTAAATATTATTACATTTATATATAATTGGATTTATTATATAGTTAAATATATAATACATTAACTAAATAATAAAAGTGATACAAATTTTATATACTTAGTTAAATTATGTCAAATTATATAAATTAATAATATATTATTTATTTAAGCGTACATTGTTGACTAAAAATTACTATTCGGTCAATATTTAGTTGTATACAACAACCCTTAATACATATAGTCAGGCAGATAACCCTATGGTTAATTTAGTAAATTTAGAAGTCGAAAAGTGAGGGTTGTTACAGTACCTCCCTGTTAATAAAAGCTTCGTCCCGAAGTTTTAGGTAGACTTCTCGGATGCATCAGCGGTTGAGAAGAGATGGGGATATTTCTGTTTCATTTGGTCTTCACATTCCCAGGTATACTCGGGGCCACGTCGTGAATTCCAACGGATCTTAACAATAGGTATGGTGCTTTGTTTTAAGCGTTTAGCAGATCGGTCCATGACTTCTACGGGTTCCTCTATGAAGTGCATTTTATCATCAATGCGAATGTCATCCAAAGGAATAACGAGAGTGTCATCAGCGAGACACTTTTTAAGATTCGAGACATGAAATACGTCGTGTACGCTGCTAAGTTCAGCAGGTAATTCTAATCGATAAGCCACTGGTCCGATCCTTTCAGTAATCTTGAAGGGTCCAACAAAACGCGGACTTAGTTTGCTTCGTTTACCAAAACGGACGACGCCTTTCCATGGGGATACTTTCAACATGACTTTGTCACCAACTTGGAATTCCAAATCTTTCCGACCTTTATTAGCATAGCTCTTCTGTCGGCTGCGGGCAGTTTCTATTCGTTTCTTAATCTGAACTATCTTTTCGGTTGTCTCGTGTATGATTTCAGGACCAGTTAACTGTCTGTCCTCTAATTCATCCCAGCACAGTAGGGATCTATATTTTCGTCCGTATAAGGCCTCAAAAGGTGCAGCCTTAATACTTGAGTGGTAACTATTATTGTAAGAGAATTCAACCAAACGCAAATGTCTATCCCAGCCTTTGCCGAAGTCGATAACACAAGCGCGAAGCATATCTTCCAATGTTTGAATGGTTCGTTCACTTTGACCATCGGTTTGCGGATGATAAGCAGTACTCATGTCGAGTTGAGTTCCAAGAGCAGTTTGTAAGGATTTCCAGAATCTGGAAGTGAATCTACTGTCGCGATCGGATATGATTGATATAGGAACACCATGACGAGAGACAATTTCTTTGATATACAATTGTGACAATCTCTCCATCTTGTCGGTCTCCTTGATCGGTAAGAAATGAGCAAATTTAGTAAGACGATCTACTATGACCCATATAGTATCATTGCCACTAGAAGTCTTGGGCAATTTAGTAATAAAGTCCATAGCGATACATTCCCACTTCCACTGCGGAATATCGGGTTGTGTCAACAGAACAGAAGGCTTTTGATGTTCAGCCTTGACTTTCAAATAAGTGAGACACTTACTAACATAAGTAGCAATGTCGGCTTTCATATTAGGCCAACAGTAGAATTCCTTCACATCGTGGTACATCTTACTGGAACCCGGATGAATAGAATACCTAGTCTTATGCGCTTCATCCAAGACTAGTTCACGGAGATTACCGAAGCGAGGAACCCAAATTCTGTTGCCAAAGTACCGTGTACCATTAGCTTTCACTTGGAGTTGATTCTCGAAACCGATAGGTCCTTCACCTTCGATAAGTGTTGGTTTAATAGCTTCCAGTTGAGCTTCGCAGATTCGTGATATAAGATTTGATTTGATTTTCAGGTTTAAGGCACGAACACGTTTAACATCATCTTTTCGACTAAGGGCATCGACAACTACGTTTTCCTTGCCAGGATGATATTCCATCTTACAGTCATAATCGTTCAATAACTCGAGCCATCGGCTTTGCCTCATATTCAGCTGTTTTTGATCAAAGATGTGTCGAAGACTTTTATGGTCAGTGTACACCGTAAACTGGGTACCATATAGATAATGTCTCCATATCTTTAATGCAAATACCATGGCACCTAACTCAAGGTCGTGTGTGGTATAGTTCTCCTCGTGTTTCTTCAACTGTCTAGATGCGTAGGCAATAACCTTTTCACGTTGTATTAAAACACAACCAAAGCCTTGCTTTGAGGCATCGCAGTAAACAACAATTTCGTCGGTACCTTCTGGTAAAGATAGAATCGGGGTTGTGGTCAATTTCTCCTTCAGAATCTTGAAAGCAGATTCCTGTTCTTCGGACCACTCAAATTTCTTCCCTTTTTGAGTTAGCTTTGTGAGAGGTTTAGCAAGGAGGGAAAAATCTTTTATGAATCTCCGATAGTAACCGGAAAGTCCCAAAAATTAACGAATATGCTTCGCAGTCTTTGGTATCTACTAATATCAAGATGATCGTTTTTCTTCTTGCATTTGGGTTTTTGAGCAGATAGCTAGAGAGTTTTCTTTGAATCACATTCTATTCCATACGTCATGATATTGGAATTTTTCTATGAATTACCGTAATATAATCACGTTGACCACCGTCTTTATATTTCACTAATTCATATTTTCATTCCAAGGTCACTTCATAAGGTCAGGATATGGTAAATGATGATTTCTAATATAGTGTATTAAGGATAGCAGCAATCTTAGCTGGATCGACAACATGTCGGTTTTAAGCCAAAACTTGCACTTGGAAAAGTTTGCGTAGAGTTGTTCTTCTTCTTAAGAATGAATTTGCAAATGTTGCTCATGTTCTTTCTCACTCTTGGAGCAGATCAAAACGTCATCCATGAAAATAGTTACGAACTTGTCGAGTCATGGTTGGCTAGTTTTAAGTTGCAGTCTTTATAAACTTGGTCAACTTTCATACCTTTGAAAGTTATGGAAGTTGTGAAAGTTATGAAATGGACGTGGTCAAATGAGAAAGTTATGAGACATCGTGGTAAGAGTTGGTGCAGTTGGACGAACCATGATTCTTCACTACATAAGGGTGTATAGAAGTTTGATAAATCTGATAGGTCATAAGTTTGAAGAATTTTTAAGCGGGATAAAGATGAATATGATATGAACGAAACACTTTATATTATTAAGAACGATGCATTAAACAAGCCTTTTTATTACACAATTCGGAAATAGAAATAGTTTAAGGCATATCCTTTACATAGATAAGAAATTTGGAAAAATAAATTAGGAAATATTAAGATTGAAGTAGTCTTCATGTCTCTTCTTCTCGTCCTCAACCTTCTTCATAAACTTCTCAACTTTCTCATTCTTCGCCTTTTGTTTCTCATGCAGGAATTCGAGATTATCATAAAGATTAGAAACACCATTATTGATTACATGGTACTTGTGGTCCCTTATAGAAAGTTGATTATTCACGCCGTTTTCCTCCATCTTCAATCTAAGGTCAACATCTTCTCTTAGGTAGGAGAGAGATTGCTTCCCCCATCGGGTATTTCTATCACCTTCATACTTCACCAACTTTATCTCTTTCTTTAGTTCAGCATTTTCCTCCATGAGCTTCTTGATCGCTAGGTCATTTTCCTTCATTTGAACATCGATCCTTGCAATATGGAGAATTAGGTCATCGGTAGTTTTTCGCAGATTCATGAGCTCGTAATTGGCATCAACTTCATCGTAGGAAGGAGATCGGGATCTTTTCTTTGACGGCCCAGTTTCTTCAAGACATTTCCTCTTGTCTTTATTCCTCGGGGTTGGATAGTATTCAGGAGACCCATGTAACTTTAGAGTAGTATTTGGGCTATAATTTGGTGAAGGAGGACCACCAAAGCCATAAGGTGGACTTTGGACTGGTCTTTTTGTAGAAGACCTTACAGTATCTTTTTCGGTTGGCTTGAAAAGATTCATTTTGGTCGTTTGATGATAATTAGACATCCTAACATTAGGAAGGAGATTTTGATCAGTTTTAGGATAGGATTGTAAGGCATATGTTTTAAGATTACAAGGCAATCCTAAGTGCTTTAAAGTCTAAGGCAGGAAATGTTATAGTTTCCTAGATTGCTAAGGCACCCTAGCTAACAAATAAGGCATACATAAAAATGCAATCTTGGTTCTCTATAACAGCCTGGTTATGCTCTGATACCAATCTATAACGTTCTCCCAATAGGGTCTAGAAGGAACGCCACTAATATCAAAACATAACAACATATTATAATAAACGAGAACAATACTAAATGATGAATTTAACTTTAATGAGTACGCAGCGGAAAATGAAATGTCGTTCATAACCCGACCTTAACCATAAGGACGAATACAATAACATATGATTTCATCGCGAGGTATTGACCTCTATATGCGACATTTTTCAAAAACTGCATTCGTTTTTACAATACAAACCATAGCTTTTATTACAAATACAAGGTTTAAACAACTTAATAATGATTATCGTTTAGCGATAATCTTAGACTTACAAACTTTACATGTGATAATAACAATACGACCTCCAACATATTTTACATTACAAATCCTCCGATATGCAGTTTTATTTTTGACACAAATATGCATACTCAAGATCTTGCTTAAATTCAACATGTTGCAGCGGAAGCTTTTAGTTATCACCTGAGAATAAACATGCTTAAAACGTCAACATAAAGTTAGTGAGATATAGGTTTAATGCCGGCAGCGTTATAAATATAGACCACAAGATTTCATATATAAACGTTTTAATAAAAATATTCTAAGTTGTTGAGCACTTGATAACCATACTTAACATTTAATCAACGTCGCATATTTCCTTTATTATGAAATCTTACTACACCGTACCAAGTGTAGTTACCGAAACGAAGTACTGTGCAACCGTTGAATACTGGTCGTCCAGTCCGGTTGGGGTTGTCAGGCCCGATAGATCTATCAACAGGATTCGCGTTTACAATACCTCATGTAAATAATAGTTACCAAGTTACAGGGAAGTATGCCAGTGGTACAACTCAACGTAGAATATATATTTTTAATCACTTGTGTCCATAACGTAAATCATAAAATGCATGTATTCTCATCCCGAAATATTTAGAGTTTAAAAGTGGGACTATATACTCACCTTTTCCTTGAAGGTATTTAACTCGACTTGGTCTCCGATAGATATCACGAACCTAACCATATATATAATATATCAACATATTTTCTTTTCAAGTAATCGTTACATATATATATATATATATATATATATATATATATATATATATATATATATATATATATATATATATATATATATATATATATATATATATATATATATATACTTATAATACTTTTAATATTTTCTTAGTCCGTAGTTAGCAGTCTGTTGTTAATGGTCCATAATTAGTTGCTCAATAAAATAAATAAAGACCCCATCGTATTCGTATTGATCAGAATTAATCTCGACCCATGGTACCATGTTGTCAAATGACGTGTTGCGTACATAAAGTACCGTGTTGTCAGATGACGTGTTGCGTACAATCATGAGGTCTTATGATTAATCTTCTCGTGTTGTTTACGGGTGGTCCTGGAATATATAAAATCAAATCATAATTAAATATATATTAAATATTATGTTAATTAGCCAAGATATGATTAATCCGATTTTGTCATAATATGATATATTACAGGTTTTGAAGTGTTTTAAAAATCAAATTAGAAGGATCTATTTAGTTTGCGAACAAGTTTGAAATCATTCAAACTATGTTCTTGTTGTTAAAAATTTTATAACACAAAATAAGATAGCTATATAAATATGAATCGAATAAGATTATGAATAAGGTTACTACCTCAAGTTACTTGGATAAAGCTACTGGAAAAGATAGAAAATAATCTTGATCAAACTTTCTTATGATGATTATAGGTTGTTCATGAAGCTAGTTCTTCATGAGTATTTGCTGAGATTGTGAAGAACACTTAGAGTTCCTAAGAGTGTGTTTTTGTTTGGTTAGAGAAAGATGGTTGTAAGAATGAAATGAAAAACCAAGGTGATGGTGATACTTATAGGACAGTCTGGTTGTTGAGGGAACAAGGACAAATTATTGTGTTGAATTTTTGAGAAATAATGTATGCTAGCTTACAAATAAGATTCCCTCTTATCTAGGGCAGATCTAAAGCTGATAAGGATATTGATTTGATGTGTATTTACCAATAGTAAATACGTATGGATGATGGGTATGATACGGTAAAAGAAGCTCAAAATCGGGCTTTTATTTTGGGTCCAACCGGGCCAAAAATAAAATTTTAAGACATTTTTAATAAAGCAATGTTAGCCCAAAAAAAAAATTTCCAAGCTGACCTGGCAGCTCGACCCCAGCCAGGGGCTCTGCCCCTTGGACCCCGCCAGGGGTTGCCACCCCTTGGACCCCGCTTATCCCGAACTCCCGTCATAATCAAGATAAGTTCAAACAAATGTGCACTCCACACTTCCCCAAACTTGTTCGATATTTATCAAGATTATTTTGGTTACAAATTAATCCCATTATACTTAAATCATATTGGTGACATAAATCACAACACATTATAGATTGTAAGTATATATGTCAAAGAACGTTACATATAGTTATCGTTTTGAAAACTTAAGTTAGTGGTCTCAAAGTATACTTATAACTCATTGTTGTTAGTTCACAATGAAATGTTAAACCATCCTTAAATCATGTTAAATATGTATAGATATGTACATATACATAATCGTATAATTATCGTGTGTTATATAGTTCGTGATATCATCGGTCAAATTGGACGGTCAAACGTTGTGTAAAACTCTTTTCAAAAATATAAGTCTCAACAGTTTGGATTGCTTATCATGTTGGTAAGGTTTAATTTATGTAAATATTAATCTCATAAGTATAGAACGATCGGAAAATTCCTGGTCGTTACATAATAAATGCGATATCTCTTGATCCTATGTCCAAGTAGCATCACATAAGCAGTAAGTATAAGAGCTTGAATCAAACAGCACCTGAGACAAAACATGCTAAAGTGTCAACCAAAAAGGTTGAGTGAAGTTCATAGGTTTAACAAAAAGTTTGACCGTTGTTTTAGACCACAAGATTTAGTTTGTAAAGTTGATCTCCCGCAGGATCAAAAAGTTATGCCAATGCGTGATATTTAGACTAAACGTTCAAGTTTGCCCCATGACAAGTTGTGTCTGTCCTTGTCGGTTTAATTTCATTATTAAGTAATACAATGACTTAGTCAAATGTATCGGGGACGTTACTCCCGATAGGCCTACCCCCAATAATTAAGCATGCAGCAGCAATTAAAAATATCACTGTAGGGACTTAGTTGGACATAGCCGGGTATATCATAGTTTAACAGTTTGGTACTTGTGTCTAAAGTGTAAAAAGTAAAAACAGCATGTGTCTCACCCCAAGTAAAAGTAAGTAAGTTTGCTAGCAATTAAAGAGGGGCTATGAATTCACCTTAAATAGCAGTTGAAGTATTCCACGCAAGAAGGAAAGTAAAGCAAGTAAGTGATCTGGATATCAACCTAGAGGTATAACGTTTGATTAGTTAATGTCTAACTGACATAAAGTATGTTTATTAATATAGCAACTATATTGACAGTGACGGTTTTCGAGAAAAGTTCATATTTCTCAAAAGTTTCTATTTTTGGAAACTTACTATTTATGGAAAGCTTCCACTTATAGTAAGCTTCTAGTTTAAGAATGTTCGGATTATAATTCTTAACAAAGATGTTGTACAATATCGCCCAAACTTCGTTGCTAACATGCAAGTCACTCGAATGATCTATTGTTACCGAGTGGCCCAGGATCTCTTGACCAGAATCTAAGTCTTGACATTCGAGATCCACAAGCGTCCCATAATGGTAACAAGGATCACCCTAGGCCACAAGTAGCGGTGATGTTTGTAGTCTTTGTACGCTATCTTTAATTATAACCTTCACATTAGGTGCGTATATACATATATATTCATTAATTTGATTTTAATTATAATTCCTATATATTAATTCATAAAAATACTTTTATAATTTTTAGTAACATATATTACTAATTATAACATGTTATTTATTTTATTTTTAATTGCATATAATTTATAACATTATTTACATATTTCGGTAAAAAAAAATAATAAACCGAAGTAAAAAGTAAAAAGTAAATAGTAAAAAGTAAAAAGTAAAAAATAAAAAGTAAGAAAAGAATACTTACTAGTAGTAATTCTTCAAAGAGAGAATGAGAGAAATTTTTGGTGTGAGTTTGAATGAGAAATTAGGGATATTTATACTTGAAAAAATTAGATAAAAAGAATAAAATAATTAAAAGAAAAAGAAATATTTTAATTCTTAATGGAATTTTAAAATTCAAAAGTATTAAATGTTAGGTCATGGGATAATGCACAAAATAAAATAATAAAAGTAGTTTTTCCATTATAATTTTTAATTAAAAAGTAATTTATTTATTTATTTAATTTTTTTATTTAATTTCATTTATTTTAAGGATTTTATATATATATATATAAATAAACAATTTGATTTAATGTTTTTCCAAGAATATTTGTCAATAATATTTTTATTATTTTTTATTATTTTTTATTTAATTAATAAATATAAATTTTGCATAAAAATAATAAATAATTCGGTATTTTGTATTTTTAATAATAATTATGATTTTAATTATTAAACTATAGTTTTAGTAAGTTTGTAAATATTATTACATTTATATATAATTGGATTTATTATATAGTTAAATATATAATACATTAACTAAATAATAAAAGTGATACAAAGTTTATATACTTAGTTAAATTATGTCAAATTATATAAATTAATAATATATTATTTATTTAAGCGTACATTGTTGACTAAAAATTACTATTCGGTCAATATTTAATTGTATATAACAACCCTTAATACTTATAGTCAGACAGATAACCCTATGGTTAATTTTGTAAATTTAGAAGTCGAAAAGTGAGGGTTGTTACACCCATTTCCCCCCAAAAAGTACTTCCCTCTTGATTAAATCACTATATATATATATATATATATATATATATATATATATATATATATATATATATATATATATATATGGATAAAATGAGAACTTTTTTTGTGTGAGAACCATGAGAACTCAAAAATACACTGAAATTCGAGCAAAAAAGAGAAATTCGAGCAAAAAAGGAAAATTCGAGCAAAAAAGGGACACGGGCGAACAAAAAAATAGCAATTCGAGCAAAAAATGGGACAAGGGTGAACAAAAAATTGATACTCGAACAAAAAAAAAGAAATTCGAGCAAAAAAAAAAAGGAAAGGGCGAGCGTTTTTTTGTATTAGAACAAAAATTGTTGAATTAGAACATAAAAGTTTGAATTAGAACCAAAAAAAAGAAGGGCGAGCAATTTTTGAGCTATTAGAACAATTCTACAATTTTAGATGCATTTGCTTTGTTTCTACAATTTTTGTAGAACGACATGTTCTACACTCGTTCTACACTCGTTTCTACATCGATTTTCTTCAAATTAAATTTAGGCTTTAGATTTTAGGGTTTAGGGTTTAGATTTTAGGGTTTAGATTGAGTTTTTTACACGAACGGTTTAGCGTTTAGGGTTTAGGGTTGAGGGTTTACTGAGTAAACCCGAAAACCTTATACCCTAAACCCTAAACCCTAAACTCTAAATCGGGCTAAATTAAAAAAAAATCGATTTTGATGTAGAGTAGGTGCAATTCGAACAAATTTGGAGAAAATCGAACAAATCATGATCAATTCGAACAATTATGTGTTCTATATTTTGGTTAATTCGAGAAAAATTGATGAAATTAGAACAGAATTAGAGAAAATTCGAACTTGTTCTACATTTGTGTTCTACATTTATTTGTAGAACTTTTGTTCTACAAAATAAAGATGCATCTCAATTTTGTTCTAATACTTAAAAATTGTTCGCCTTGTTTTTTTTTGTTCTAATACCTCCAATTTTGTTCTAATACATCCAATTTTGTTCACCCTTGTTTTATTTTTGTTCTAATACCTCTAATTTTGTTCTAATACATTCAAATTTGTTCGCCGTTGTTTTTTTGTTCTAATTAGGGTTCCTAGAGTTCTCACACATGTTGAATTCTCAGGGGATCCTCTCCATATATATATATATATATATATATATATATATATATATATATATATATATATATATATATATATATATATATATATATATATATATATATATATACTATTTTATTATTTATTATGATATGATTTTTTTTTATATTCATATGTCATGGTAAAACTTGTGAATTTCAAAAAATTGGCCAAGCGCATGCATCGTGCCGAACCTATCGTGTACTCGTGTAACAATCAATCCTTTATATACTACTAGTGAAATGACCCGTGAAATTACGGGTTTGTTTAAACGAAACAATTTAATGATATGTATTAGGTCTTAAGTGAATGTAAATACTAAAGTCATTTATTTTAATGACTCGTTTGACTAAGAAACTTGTCGTTGTTTTTACAAATATATAGAGACATGTATTTTCGCATACATATGTAACGTAATTAATTTCGTAAAAAGAATCCATATTTAAATATTAATAATATAATAATTATAATTATTATATTAAAAGTAAATAATAATAATAAAGTTCGATCAAAGTTGAGTGTTTATATTTTTAATAATAATAATAATTATTAGTAATAATAAATGTCTTTTAATTTTTTTAAAAAATTAAAATATAATTATTATATAAAAGTTGTACAATATGCTTTAAAATTTGGGTATGGTGTAGAAGATTTTACAATTTATGAGAGATTAGTATTTTCTTTTATAAAAGATTTCATATTATTTATTAATTAAATTAATATAAAATTATGACATCATCATTATGAAAATTAAAAGGTAATTAGTTTAATGATAATATCACTATTTTAGAGCTTTATAACTATATGACTACTAATGAAATGACCCGTGGAAATACGGGTTTGTTTAAATGAAACAGTTTAATGATATGTTTTAGGTATTAAGTGAATGTAAATGTTAAAGTCATTTAGTTTATTGCCCAGTGGAACCACAGATTTCAACTAAGAAACTTGTCGTTGATTTTACAAACATAAAGTTCGTTCAAAGTTGAATATTTATATTTATATTTTTAATAATAATAATAACTATTAATAATAATAAATGTCTTTTAAATTTTTTTAGAAAAATAAAATTACAATTTAGGAGAGATTAATATTTTCTTTTATAAAAGATTTTGTATTAATTTTTTAATTAAATATAACTATGACATCATCATTATGAAAAGTAAAAAGTAATTTAGCTTAATGGTTTATTAGACTATATAGAAGATTAGAGACTATTTTTTTGTCTTTTTGATGAAAATTCCCGTAAAGTTTCATACGGTGTCGTTTGGTATCATCATGCATGGATCAATTGCTTTCTATTTGGTTTTTCTCTTCCAAATCACATGTCATTGGTCAATTGTTTCCAAACTTTTTTTAAAACTTTCTCTTTCTCTTTAATATATATTTATTTTGAATTTTTACCTTTTCATTTAACAAATTGCACTAAAACTTAATACATGTAATATAATTCTAAGCTACTGAAAAAGTGTGAAATGTATATAACGAGACCACGAATTTCTGCAAACGATTTCCCACCGCAATGAATGAGTCACATGTGCTACTGAAACAGTATTTAAATTATCCAGGAAAATCTTTTTTCAACAACGCGCACACATTTCTAAACTCCTCGTTTGACAATCAAGACTTCTCAGATCCTAAAATCAAATACGCATTTAAAAGTCAAATTCACTTGTGCTCTTTGTATACTCCGTATATAGTATCGACATCGTGTTGCTTAACGAAAGGTGTGTGACATCATGTGTGGTGGTTCTGTTGCACGTGACCATCTTCTAATAACAACTCTCGCTATAATCAACGTTAATTCAATCGGGGTTAAGTGTACTTTCGCCATTACTCTTATATATTAGAACCCACAATTTATGTCGTTTCAGTTATATAGGTATGTCGTTTTTGGCATCATTTCACACCTTAATTTTTTATTTAGGCTGAGGTTTTGGAGTACTATATGCGTCCTCTTTTTCAAGTATATATCAAAATGAAATTTGTTGAATATTTAGTAAACTGAATGTGCAGGCTGACTTGTTGGCCAACCCAGTGGTGAGACCCGCAGACATAGAGTCAACAGCACTCGGTGTAGCGTATGTAGCCACCCTAGGTGTAAGAGATTGGACAGAAGAAGAGATATTTGCAAATTTATGTTTCAGTTATAAAGGTGTGTCGTTTTTAACATCATTACTTTAATTTTTTAGTTAGGCAACAAATGAGGTTTTAGGGTATTATATGCGTCCTCCTTTTCATGTATACATCAAAATGAAGTTTGTTGAATATTTAGTAAACTGAATGTGCAGGCTGACTTGTTGGGCAACCCAGTGGTGAGACCCGCAGACATAGAGTCGACAACACTTGGTGCAGCGTATGCAGCCGGTTTAGGTGTAAGAGTTTGGACAGAAGAAGAGATATTTGCAAATGGGGAGAGAATGAAGAAAGATGCTACTTTAAATCCCGCTTTGACCGATGAATTAAGCACAAAGAACGATGAATTTAGTTATGCAAGTTAAGATAAAACTTAGATGTTTAATAATGTCTATATATATATATATATATATATATATATATATATATATATATATATATATATATATATATATATATAAACAAACTTGTGATTTTATATCTTTAATTCTGATTTAAAAAAAAATCTGGTATCAATTTTCATTGTGTAGATTAGGAATTTTTTTTTACAGGCTTGTTAACATACATATGATGTATGTTAACAGCTGTTCATACATCATGTATAATAATAATAAAAAATAAAAAAAATGATTAATGATTAATGAAAAACTATGTTTAGGTTTAGTAATTAGGGTTAGAAATTACTGTTTAGGGGTTTAGATTTAGGGTTTGGATTGAGTTTTTAACACTAAAGGTTTAGAGTATAGGGGTTAGGGTTTAGTCCTTAAACCCAAAATACTAAACCTTAACCTCTAAACCCTAAATCGGGCTAAATTTATAAATAAAAAAAACACCACAACACGTTAACATACAACAACTGTATAATAAGCACGATATGACGCTCCTGGTGACATTGTTTCCTCCCAGAGATATACTAACCTTTTTAGTCTTGATAGATTCTTGCAACCTGTAGTAGTATAATATTAATGAATCGTAAGAGAAAATTATAGGTCTGTAGTTACAGAAGTGTACTTAGCTGCTCGATTTAATTCAAAATTTTTATCTTTTCAATTATCCAACAAATAATTGTGCCTATCAATCGTACCGAAGGGCCATTGATCTAGTGGTTTCGAGGGGGGCCTTCCAACCATGAGGTTGAGGTTTCAAGTCATGGGATGGGACAATTGTATATATGTGTGGTAGTGGTTGATTGTGTGAATTGCCTTAAAAAAATTGAGGGGGTGTTTACCTTGAATAATTTGGATCCTAGTAGAAGTAGAACTAGACTAGACCTGGCAAACGGGTGAGGTTGGGTCTGTTGAACACAGGTCCCTTTAAAAAATTAAAATTAGAATACTAGCACGAAGAAAGTTATGCTTATTGTGTTTTTTTAGTGCAAGAAATAAAAGAAGCAATATAAACACAAATGACTACATTGGTACTTCTGTTTTATCAAACTGATTACAATATGTGAGAACTTAAATACTAAAGCTACCACTTAGCCCACTAACAAATTAAACCTAAAAAAACGGTATTCTCACAGTTTCATTTCTCACTAACATGAAACTCGGTCCAACTCATACCTATTCCAAGCACCTAGCAAACTTATTAATTAAAATATACATAGCAACACTAACTTCTAGTCAAACCTTAACATATAAAAATGCAACGTAATTTTACCATACATATTAAATACTTAATGTATCAAACTTAATAATTCTAAACTTCTTGGCATGTAACGACTCAAACATGCACCCATACAAACTCAAGAAACATTAAACCCATTAACTCAATACGATACAAACCGTTTATCTCCAACAATCACCCCCTTAATCGGTTTATCAATAGTATTTGTTCATCACACTTGTAACATCTACGCGGCTCTCCCGGACACGTTCTAACAGCATCTCGACTCACCCGGACACCTGACCTCTTCACCTATCACGTCCATAGTCATCTCGGTTTGAACAACCATAGCCACAATGCATACACTAATGTGTGATTTCCCCTGAACAATAAACAACTCCGTTCCGATCAAATTTGTTCCAAGAGCCTTTTACACCGCCCAAGAAAATAAGCCGAACACGCTGTACTATTTTCTTGTACCTCCACCGGTTAGTCTCCTATCACAAACAAATTTTAACAACTCCAATCAACGCCCTTGACATCTTCAACTTTTCTGATCACTGCTCCAAGAAACTCTTCACACCACCCAAGAAAACAAACCCTGGCCACGAGCTATCACGATTTCTTGTCCCCGGTCTAGTTTCTTCTCACGAGCAACACGACCTAGTTGAAGCTACACCTTAGCTCTTGATATCAATTGTTGGAACACAGGTCCCTTTAAAAAATTAAAATTAGAATACTAGCACGAAGAAAGTTGTGTTTATTGTGTTTATTTTAGTGCAAGAAATAAAAGAAGCAATATAAACACAAATGACTACATTGGTACTTCTGTTTTATCAAACTGATTACAATATGTGGGAACTTAAATACTAAAGCTACCACTTAGCCCACTAACAAATTAAACCTAAAGAAACGGTATTCTCACACGTTTCATTTCCCACTAAAATGAACTCGGTCCAACTCATATACTGATGTGTCGAAACGAGACCTTTATTTATGAACGGATTTGAGTTGTTTTGTTACACGAATTGATTTATTGTATATGTGGTATTTTATTGATTTTAGGTTGATTTCACACATATATATAGGCAACTAGTCCTATCCGTGTAGTTTAGTTTTATAGGTAAATCCGATTCGTTCCACAGGGAGATGGAGTGTTTAATGGTTTTTAATAGTCTTTGATGTCAAACTTAATTAAAGGGGGTTTTAGATTAGGAATATATAGTATAACAGTAAAAGAAAATAACTTAAACTAATTTACAAAATAAAATTACAAGATTACACTAATTAACTTAAAAGGGAATCTAATTGAAATTATACTAATTATGATGCGACAATTATATTACTAGATGGTAATTAGTAAAATAGTAATTTTTAATAAAACTATATGTTTAGAATTTTGTTTTAAGCAATTATTATATAAACTTATTTAAATTAACTAAATGACATTTTTAATAAAACAAATACAAATTAAAAGGAAATTAATTAATTAACTAATTATAAACTAGTTACAATTTATAAACTTATAATAATTAATACTAATTTTAAGATTAAAACATTTATTAAGGTATTTTATAATAAGTAAAACTAATTAACTTAATTAAAATAACTAATAACCTAAATATATATAATTAAATAATTAAAACCCTAAATTTAACCCTAGCTGTACTGTAGCCGCGTCAGAGCCTTACACGATTCGTGTGACCATACACGATTCGTGTATGAGTAAAAAGATGTGACAAACAGAACTGTTACGAAAATTAACTATTTTTATGTATTTTTTTATATTTTAAAATAATACATCGTAAATAATAATGATAATACTTTTATAAGAAATATAAATGAGGTAAATGGGAGTGTTTACTTAATTGTGTCACCCCTAGGTCCATGGATTGTTTTAAGTTTTACGCCCTATTAAAATGTTCTAGTATCAAACTTTACATTTTTCTCTCGAATAAACATAAGGTTACAACTTAACTAAATAAAATCTAATTTTCATCGGATTCTTTTTAGAAAGCTACTATTCCCTAAGTATTTAAATTGAGACCTAGCCTAGTTTTGACCTTCGCCAATACCCAAATTATAACGGTTTCCCTTTTTATAATTTCACCTTCATATAATTTATTGATATCACCCAAACCACCGAAGTTTATTTCTAAATTGGTGTCAATAACTTATCCATAAATTCGTCTAGATCATTTTTAATGTTGAAGCTTAATTTATGTAAATAAATATAACTTTTGTTATTTAAATTTAATAAATTAAGTGGCAAGGGTTAAATACCTAATTACATAAAAATGGTTCTTTTAACTAGGCTCAATATTAAAAATACTAAAGTTACATTTTAACTTTTACTAATGGTAACAATCCATTTCACTAGGGGCTCTACATTTAAGCAAACACTAGGGAAATTTAGCTATCCATTACACTAAGGTAGACATAAAAATATAGATATGCAAACATAATAACAACGCTAATTTTAACAGAGTAAACTTACTAAAATCTCTTCACTTGCATTAACTTCAAACGGTAGAAAAATTACAATAATAACACCCCTTTCACGCGTACAATAACACCCTTAATCACGGACAATACACCCTTAATATTTGAAACTATCCTAATCTTCAAACTTGAAATTAATATTGAACAATACTAAAAACTAGATGAAATGATACGGAGTACTTTGAAATTTATGAAAATAGTGAGAATATTAATTTCTATATTGTATCTTCATATGTGTCTGTGTGTAATTTGCATCCTCACTAGTACTCCGTATTTAACATTCATAATTGGTGTAGTATTCATAATTGGTGTAGTAGGTAAAGTTGGTCAAAAAGCCCCATTTTCTGTAGCACTAGGCAAAAGAATAGATTTTTAAATACAAAAGCAGCCGTCCCACTTTCATTTGGAATCTGATTCTGGTTGAAAGATTACACGATTCGTGTAGTTGTACACGTTTCGTGTAAGTACAATTCTTTGAGGTTGTAGATTTTTGAGTTACGGACGTCTGGACACCTGATTCGCCTTTTTTCGAGTCCGTATGATTTAGTTATGATTTTTCTCGTGCAGGCGCGCTGATTTCGTGATTTCGATCATTTTGACTTGTAGTCTTGAGGCGCGATGTTGTAGTCTTTTGTTGCTCATTAGAAATCTTCATTTTATCTTCATTTTGATCTTTATTGAAAATCCATAATAACATTTCATTCGACGCTTTGGACATTTTTACCAATTACAAACCGAAAACTACTCGAATACACATAAAAATCATAACATTTTGGATTGATATTGCGACGAAGTATATGTATATTTATAGCAATATCAAATTACCCCACACTTGAACGTTGCTTGTCCTCAAGCAATTACATCTTTTAACAGAATTAGAACATTATATATTTTTCTTTATCGAACATTTAGATCACACAATACACACTACACGAAATGAAACACACGCTATATGAAATATATTACACAACACAGTATTTATTGGATCACACGCACACCACACGAAACGAAATTCTGACAACAGAAACAAACATGAAACTCGTGATTAGGGTTTAAAAATTTGGATCCTTAGGGAAAATTGGACCTTGTGAAAACGTTTTATGATTTTATAAAATGTCATGCTAGTTTTTACACTAGACACGTTTTCCGGTTTTAACCTCAAATTCCGGTTGAGGGTAACTGAAAACCGAAGTCTCAGTCGGCGATTAGCAAGCTATTCGCCCCCATGATTGTAGTATCATGGAACTTGAAGCCAAATGTCCAAAAATAGTTTTACACAAATATAATTCATAAAATAGCATAAGTTTTAGAACAAAATTATATCTTGTCCAAATATCATCGGTGAACCATGAGTTTACACACCTCAATTTGTTATGGCATATGTATGTTGACCGCGGTCAAACATAGATGCAGTTGATCTTTACGGAGATCATCCATCTGGGGATTAGATTCATTAGTCTTAAAAGCTAATTTGCAATGTGCCCCCCCATTGTACGAGACAGATCCATCTCATGGTTAGGATAAGTCTGACCACCAAAAACCCTGTTTGATGCTGAGGTTAGGTGGATTTCCAGCCGATTTTAGGGATGACTTTTCAAGATTTTTCGTCAACCTACAGCTGTTCTGGACTACATCTTCTAACAAAAGTTAGCAAGTGTGTCAATTTGAAAGACTTTACTTCCTTACGGGATGGACTTGATTCATCCTCTATTACTCGTCATAATGGAATATTCAGGTTTATACGTTCCAAAGCAATGATATCTGCAATAACTTGAAAGAAACATGTGATAAATGGTTCTCAACATAAGGTTTTCAAAATTCTTGTTATAAATGGTTTTCTTTTATAAGTTTTAAAATAATAAACTTATGTATTTTTAATGTATGGAGACAACAATTTCGGTTTTTACACCTGATCTTTAATTGCTCGTAGTTACCTTAAAAATTGATTAGATACATTTGTTTAAAAATTTTCAAATTTTCATAAAAACCAATAACTTATTAGTTCTCGAGAATTTATATATCTCCACCCCACACTTAAGATTATGTAATGCCCTCATTACATAAAATCAGATAATAATTTATAAATTTGAGAGGACAAAAAGTGTAGAATATTTGGAACTTCCTTTGTTAATCGATTTGGATTTTCTTAAATTGTTTTACCTATGATTGTATCCAATTTTTGTATCACAATGTATTTCGATATTTCGTTTCCTCTAATTGCATTTTCTTCTGTACCTGTCAAAACCATGTTAAAAACACACAAAATATGGGGTTGTACTTCAATCGTACAACACATTTTTACCCCACACTATATTTTCTTGCTAAAATAAAAAATAAAAACATAATAAGTTTCAATACACACCAAAAAATTATGTTATTACAAACTAAAAATTTTTTTTTACTTTTTTTCATTTTATATTTTTTTATATAACTTATAATCAATTAAATTTAAAATATCTTTTATAAATTTATATTTGTAACGGAAATTCGGTTGTTATACCTGATCTTAATCCGTTTATAAATTTTTAAATTCAATTTATAAAATTCAATTCATTAAAAGTTAAAGTTTTAATATTTTTCGAAAACAAATTTAAAATAAAATAAAAACACTCTATTTTTGTGTTAAAAAGATTAACATTTTTAAATTTTAAAACAAGTATATGAGAAATACAAATAAAAAGGAATTTAAAATAAAAACGAGACACACGAATGGGACTATTTACAATTTGTGAAGTTTATTAGCGAGTCGTTCACGCGACTCCACCCTAATTTTAACTAACGTCGGGGTGATAAACATCACCCTTCTTTACTCCAATAGAACCATTACTGCAACCATTCTTACCACTAATTTTTGATAATAACCAAGAGTCCGAAAATCTTGACTCTTCAACCAGTTTTTTCAACTTATATTTCTCAAGTTTTGATAGGTTTGAAATCAATCTCTCTCTCAAATGTTTATCTTTTTTCGACATAGCATTTCTAATCCTACCATATAACTTCTTCATGGTTTTCTCAACAACACTATCATTGGGCGGTTTACTATCTAGTTTCTCCTCATCACCCTCCCCACACTTAGCTTGTTGACTAATGGGTTTGACATTGTCAACAATATTCACTGAAACTATCGGTGTGGGTGGTGGGTTCATACTAAACTCAGTTTGATAGGTTGCACTCTTGCCTCTATCCTTCAAAACTAGTTTTCCTGTTTTCCAATCTGTTAAAGCACATGCAGTTGCTAAGAATGGTCTACCTAAAATAATAGGTACAAACTTATCTTTCTTCATGTCTACAACTACAAAGTCAGCTAGAAACTCAAGTTCACCTGTTTTTACTACTAAGTTTTCAGCAATCCCTATAGGTTTATTAACCGACTGATCAATGAATCTAATGCCTGAATTGGTGGGTTTAAGTTCACCTAAGTTCAAATGCGAGTAAATGGAATAAGGCATGAGATTTATACTTGCACCTGAGTCAGCTAATGATCTAAGAATTTCAGATTCATTAAGCTTACAAGGTACTATGAACGGTCCAGGATCACCTAACTTAGGTGGCAATTCATTCTTTTTCACAATAGCAGCACATTCTGCTTTAAGAAACGCAGATGATGCCTGCTCACACACTCCTTCTTTTGCCATTAAATCATTCAAGAATTTCCCATAGTTTGGCATACCTGCAACAACATCAACCAAAGGTACATTTACACAGATATTATCCGTATTTAAAGGCTTACAATGATTCTCCTTTGGTTTTTCGGATGCAAGTGCTTGTGGGTATGGAATGGGTTCTTTATAGTCTTCCACTTTAGGTGCTTGCTTCACCGTATCTTCCGCTTCTTCTTTGATCATCTTCAAATCATCATCAACCCTAAATTCGGAAGGCTCGGTGGTTTCAATTTTCTGCACTTCCGCATGATTTCCCGACATCAACCTCATCAAATAATCACCATACTCGGGAGTTATGTCACCAACTCGGATCTCTTCATCTTCACATGTTATACTTTTCACACTTTCAACTCGGGTATCATCCATCTCTTGATAAGGAGTGTAATCCGCCATATTGGATAAATCAGAAAATATAAACTCATCACACTCTTCATCATCATCTTCACACCCAAGAGTAAAAATAGGACTATGCTCCGGTGTTTTGAAACTTTCTTCATCCTCACAGAAACTATAAATAGCATTCACTTGTGAATATGCTGGGGCTTGAGGATCATTCTTCTTTAGTATAAACGGAGGGTTACTTGCAATTGGTGGTCTCTCTGCTAGTAACTGTGAGATCCTTCCAACATCTCTTTCTAAAATCTGAATCGTGGCTTGTTGATTTCGAATTTGCTGAGTTTGGAGCTCTGCATTTTGCTCGTGCTTAACCATAAAATCTCTTAAGAGATCTTCTAAACCAGATTTCCTCTCAGGTTGAGGTTGCATAATTGCTAATGGTTGTGGTTGATTGAATGCTAGTGGTTGTGGTTGATTGTGTTGGAAATTATTTTGATAATTTCGTTGAGGTTGATTTCGGTTATTATAACCTGGTGGCGGATTTCTTTGACTTTGATTTGGGAAATTCCGGTTATTTTGGTAACCTGAATTTCCTCCTTGATAGTTATTATTCTGATAGTTATTATTATTAGATCCTGAAGGTCCTCCTACTTGATAGCTGTTTATAGGAGGATATTTTCGATTGTTTGCTTCTATAGCTGGAAAATCGCTAAAGTTCATTTCACCTTTTCGTAAGTAACCTAAGAAATTTGCTTGTTCTTCCATTGTACTTTGATCACAATCTCTAGTAAGATGGGGACCTTGGCACAGTTCACATCCTACTCTGATAGCATGCATTTCCTTGGTTACTTTCTCGATTTGCCTTGCTTGATTTGCTATTTGAACTTTTAAAGAAGCAATTTCATCATTGCTTTCAATACTAGCAACATTTGATGATCTAGAAAATTCTATTTCTTGATGCCAATTATGAGAATGGGAAGCTAAATCAGCAATGATTGTGTGAGCGTCTTCAGGTGTTTTCTTCATGATCGAACCTCCGGCTGCAACATCTATATCTTTTCTAGTTGCCACATTGACTCCTTTATAGAATATTTGGACCTTTTGGAATGTATTCAACCCGTGTTGAGGACATATTCGAAGCATTTTATTGAATCGGGTCCAAGCTTCATAAAGAGTTTCATTAGGCTTTTGTTTAAAGTGATTTATGTCACTTTGTAATTTTGCTGCTTTTGAAGCAGGAAAGAATTCTGACAAAAATTTATCCATCATATCATTCCAGTTTTCAATATAACCTTCTGGTAATGAGTCTAGCCAATCTCTTGCATCATCTTTTAAGGACCATGGAAAGATTTTTAAACATGCAACTTCATCGGTGACATCTTTGATTTTGAAAAGCTTGCAAATGCTTACAAACTTACGAAGATGCTCGTTAGCATCCTCATTTGGGGCTCCACCGAATTGACATGTATTAGTTACCATGTGTAAAAATTGACCTTTTATTTCAAAGCCATCAGTCATCGGTGGTTGGATGATTGCGTGGCCTTGACCTTTTCTTGTGGCCTTCATTAATGCTTCCATCGTTAGGTTTGTATCAGCCATTTCTTCTTCTTCTTTAATAATTGGCTCTATGATTGGTTGAATTATTGGTTCAGAGTCGGATTCTAAGGAAAGTGACTCTAAATTTTTAGCAAGAGTTTCTACGTCTTGAGCTCTTAAGTGTTCGTGGAATTTTCTTTCGGGTTCAGGATGTGAGGGAGTTAATTCAGCGTTGGAGGAACGTAAGTTCATACATTAATTTCTATTATGAGATCACTTCACTAAAGGTTTATCTAGGGTTACCTACTTGTTTCTCTTTTTTTTTTTTAGTGTTTTTCGGTGTTTTAAAATTACTAGTACTTCCTATTTCTTTTTGTTGTTTTTGTCCTTTATTAATTCTTTGAGGTTCCGGATTAAGTTTAACGAGTTTAGGATTGAACGGATCATACAATTTGGGAAATTGTACAAAGAATTAAAGGATTTATTCAAAAACTTTGAACTTTCTTGGAAATGAATTTCCTCGAGAGGATCGAATAACATAAAAACAATGATAAAAACCCTTAAACAAACAGATTTTCCTTCTGATTTTGCCCACGTTTTGAATAGCCAAAAGATGCAGCATAGGGGCAGGATCCTTCTATTGACCAATAAAATAGGTGATCCAACAACCCGGTCCACGTACAAATCCAACTATTACTACGAACCAGAAAAATTATCTATTTATTTACTGCCAACTCCCCGGCAGCGGCGCCAAAAAGTTGATGTGTCGAAACGAGACCTTTATTTATGAACGGATTTGAGTTGTTTTGTTACACGAATTGATTTATTGTATATGTGGTATTTTATTGATTTTAGGTTGATTTCACACATATATATAGGCAACTAGTCCTATCCGTGTAGTTTAGTTTTATAGGTAAATCCGATTCGTTCCACAGGGAGATGGAGTGTTTAATGGTTTTTAATAGTCTTTGATGTCAAACTTAATTAAAGGGGGTTTTAGATTAGGAATATATAGTATAACAGTAAAAGAAAATAACTTAAACTAATTTACAAAATAAAATTACAAGATTACACTAATTAACTTAAAAGGGAATCTAATTGAAATTATACTAATTATGATGCGACAATTATATTACTAGATGGTAATTAGTAAAATAGTAATTTTTAATAAAACTATATGTTTAGAATTTTGTTTTAAGCAATTATTATATAAACTTATTTAAATTAACTAAATGACATTTTTAATAAAACTAATACAAATTAAAAGGAAATTAATTAATTAACTAATTATAAACTAGTTACAATTTATAAACTTATAATAATTAATACTAATTTTAAGATTAAAACATTTATTAAGGTATTTTATAATAAGTAAAACTAATTAACTTAATTAAAATAACTAATAACCTAAATATATATAATTAAATAATTAAAATCCTAAATTTAACCCTAGCTGTACTGTAGCCGCGTCAGAGCCTTACACGATTCGTGTGACCATACACGATTCGTGTATGAGTAAAAAGATGTGACAAACAGAACTGTTACGAAAATTAACTATTTTTATGTATTTTTTTATATTTTAAAATAATACATCGTAAATAATAATGATAATACTTTTATAAGAAATATAAATGAGGTAAATGGGAGTGTTTACTTAATTGTGTCACCCCTAGGTCCATGGATTGTTTTAAGTTTTACGCCCTATTAAAATGTTCTAGTATCAAACTTTACATTTTTCTCTCGAATAAACATAAGGTTACAACTTAACTAAATAAAATCTAATTTTCATCGGATTCTTTTTAGAAAGCTACTATTCCCTAAGTATTTAAATTGAGACCTAGCCTAGTTTTGACCTTCGCCAATACCCAAATTATAACGGTTTCCCTTTTTATAATTTCACCTTCATATAATTTATTGATATCACCCAAACCACCGAAGTTTATTTCTAAATTGGTGTCAATAACTTATCCATAAATTCGTCTAGATCATTTTTAATGTTGAAGCTTAATTTATGTAAATAAATATAACTTTCGTTATTTAAATTTAATAAATTAAGTGGCAAGGGTTAAATACCTAATTACATAAAAATGGTTCTTTTAACTAGGCTCAATATTAAAAATACTAAAGTTACATTTTAACTTTTACTAATGGTAACAATCCATTTCACTAGGGGCTCTACATTTAAGCAAACACTAGGGAAATTTAGCTATCCATTACACTAAGGTAGACATAAAAATATAGATATGCAAACATAATAACAACGCTAATTTTAACAGAGTAAACTTACTAAAATCTCTTCACTTGCATTAACTTCAAACGGTAGAAAAATTACAATAATAACACCCCTTTCACGCGTACAATAACACCCTTAATCACGGACAATACACCCTTAATATTTGAAACTATCCTAATCTTCAAACTTGAAATTAATATTGAACAATACTAAAAACTAGATGAAATGATACGGAGTACTTTGAAATTTATGAAAATAGTGAGAATATTAATTTCTATATTGTATCTTCATATGTGTCTGTGTGTAATTTGCATCCTCACTAGTACTCCGTATTTAACATTCATAATTGGTGTAGTATTCATAATTGGTGTAGTAGGTAAAGTTGGTCAAAAAGCCCCATTTTCTGTAGCACTAGGCAAAAGAATAGATTTTTAAATACAAAAACAGCCGTCCCACTTTTATTTGGAATCTGATTCTGGTTGAAAGATTACACGATTCGTGTAGTTGTACACGTTTCGTGTAAGTACAATTCTTTGAGGTTGTAGATTTTTGAGTTACGGACGTCTGGACACCTGATTCGCCTTTTTTCGAGTCCGTATGATTTAGTTATGATTTTTCTCGTGCAGGCGCGCTGATTTCGTGATTTCGATCATTTTGACTTGTAGTCTTGAGGCGCGATGTTGTAGTCTTTTGTTGCTCATTAGAAATCTTCATTTTATCTTCATTTTGATCTTTATTGAAAATCCATAATAACATTTCATTCGACGCTTTGGACATTTTTACCAATTACAAACCGAAAACTACTCGAATACACATAAAAATCATAACATTTTGGATTGATATTGCGACGAAGTATATGTATATTTATAGCAATATCATATACCTATTCCAAGCACCTACCAAACTTATTAATTAAAATATACATAGCAACACTAACTTCTAGTCAAACCTTAACATATAAAAATGCAACGTAATTTTACCATACATATTAAATACTTAATGTATCAAACTTAATAATTCTAAACTTCTTGGCATGTAACGACTCAAACATGCACCCATACAAACTCAAGAAACATTAAACCCATTAACTCAATACGATACAAACCGTTTATCTCCAACAATCACCCCCTTAATCGGTTTATCAATAGTATTTGTTCATCACACTTGTAACATCTACGCGGCTCTCCCGGACACGTTCTAACAGCATCTCGACTCACCCGGACACCTGACCTCTTCACCTATCACGTCCATAGTCATCTCGGTTTGAACAACCATAGCCACAATGCATACACTAATGTGTGATTTCCCCTGAACAATAAACAACTCCGTTCCGATCAAATTTGTTCCAAGAGCCTTTTACACCGCCCAAGAAAATAAGCCGAACACGCTGTACTATTTTCTTGTACCTCCACCGGTTAGTCTCCTATCACAAACAAATTTTAACAACTCCAATCAACGCCCTTGACATCTTCAACTTTTCTGATCACTGCTCCAAGAAACTCTTCACACCACCCAAGAAAACAAACCCTGGCCACGAGCTATCACGATTTCTTGTCCCCGGTCTAGTTTCTTCTCACGAGCAACACGACCTAGTTGAAGCTACACCTTAGCTCTTGATATCAATTGTTGGAACACAGGTCCCTTTAAAAAATTAAAATTAGAATACTAGCACGAAGAAAGTTGTGTTTATTGTGTTTATTTTAGTGCAAGAAATAAAAGAAGCAATATAAACACAAATGACTACATTGGTACTTCTGTTTTATCAAACTGATTACAATATGTGGGAACTTAAATACTAAAGCTACCACTTAGCCCACTAACAAATTAAACCTAAAGAAACGGTATTCTCACACGTTTCATTTCCCACTAAAATGAACTCGGTCCAACTCATATACCTATTCCAAGCACCTACCAAACTTATTAATTAAAATATACATAGCAACACTAACTTCTAGTCAAACCTTAACATATAAAAATGCAACGTAATTTTACCATACATATTAAATACTTAATGTATCAAAATAATTCTAAACTTCTTGGCATGTAACGACTCAAACATGCACCCATACAAACTCAAGAAACATTAAACCCATTAACTCAATACGATACAAACCGATTATCTCCAACAGGGTCGGTTTGGATAACGGGTTTGGGTTTAAATGGTTCATGGGTCAAACGGGTAAAAAAAATTAAACGGGTCCAAATGTGTCAGGTCGGGTCAGTTTGGGTAAGGGCTAGAAACAGGTCGTGGGTCAAACGGGTAAAACGGGTCATATACTTTTACACTTGATTTTTTGCATTTATTATATTATTTAAGTTATTATTATATATTATATATTATTTATAATTTATAATTATATCATGTATAAGAACATATTAATATACATAATACATGATATAACCATGAATACTTACATAAATGTTGACGGACGAAACCTGCTATGGTCGACCCATTTGACCCATTCAAAAGACCCATTAGACCTCTCTATTTATTGAGCTTTAGAATTTGATACCCATATATATATATATATATATATATATATATATATATATATATATATATATATATATATATATATATATATACGTATTTTTAAATTTTGTATAGGACCCAATAGGTTGGAGGAAAACCCATTGGAACTTTTTTTATGTTTTGATTTAAATTGCCGAGTCTAATTTTTCTCAAGACCCAATTGAGCCGAAAGCTTGACCCAATTGACCCAAATTTGAGAGTATGGGTCTCAATTGCCAAGTATCTGTAGAACTTAAATCCAGCTTCTCCAGATTAGTCTAATGGGTAAAGTCTGTATTGAAAAAGAACACGTTGATTCATTTAATAAATCAAACTAAAACTCCAAACATTTACAAAGAAAGAGAATGTCTATGAAGCCACGTTTGCAGAGTACGTCGATAACAACAAAGAAAAAACTAAAAGCAAAGTGTATATAGGAAAGATATACCTTGGGCTTGAAATGATTCACAGAAGAAAAAGGATTGTGACTAAGATGTAAGACTTGCAGTGATGAAAGAGCATTTAAAGATGTTATTACGCTTTCATTGAAACTATTATACACAAGATCTAAAACTTTCAACTTCTTAAACGTAGATCTCTCTTCAAAACCTACAATCCAAATTCTCATTGTCAACATACATAATTAAATAACTTATTGGTACTAACTAAAGTCATTTACTGACATTTTTCTGTCTTATTTATCGGGGTCCTTGGGGAGTATGTTAAATTATTAGAAAATGACGATAATTACCTTGCACTAAGAAAGTACCATGATAATTTTTGTAGCTGGCATTCAATACCTCCAAATTTTCAAAAGCTGCAAACTCTACAATATATGTGTAAAAAGGGTATGTATAAGCCTCTTGATAACATTTATGCAATTATGCATGTACATATGCTATAAGGGTGAAAAAGATACCCTGAGCAGGAAAGTTTCCTTCCAAATAATTGCCACTAAGATCAAAAACTTTGAGTGAAGTTAGCGCATCCAAAGAAGGAAATATCCCATTTGTAATAAAATTCCACGCGAGGTCCAGTATTTCTAGGTTTTTCAAAGTCGACAACTTTTCAAATCCTGGAACAAGAAAGTTATATCGTTGTTTCAATAAGTTAACTTTCTAAATATGTTTTCTAATAACAGAAAGTTGAACGGCTTGTAATCGGCGTATGTATCTTTGATTGTCGAACATTTTGGCCGATCAACTTATAGGCACACTTAAATCAAAAATTATTCCAACACATTTGGTTTACATAAATTGAAGATAGTGTACTTATTATACTAACATTTAATATCAGCCAAAATACTGTTCACTCGTTTTTTAAAATCAATACATGAAGGTAAATTTCCAAAATCTAGATCGAAGCAGTAAAACAGTAAATGAATCAAATCTATATAAGGAAAATGAAATGTAAGAGATAAGAAAAGAGAAAATATCTAAAACATATGTCAACTAAACGAATATATTAGGTTAATTTACTCGATAATTGTATTGTATTAATGTATGTATTATTTAATCTTGTAATTGATTAAGACCCTAATATATGGGTGTTATGACCATCAGAAAAGGTATTTATTATATTTTGATGATAAATATATTAAGGTTAATCACATTACATTACATATGAATTAATTAAAACTAAAATATGTATCATCATAACTTATGTTAAATTAGACAATGATGCATATGATACCTGTGCTCACAGTTCCATTATCCAGACAATCCCGTGACAAGTTGAGACTTCTCAGCTCTTTGAAATGAAAAAAAAGAGACATGTTTAATGACCAAATGCTTTCTCTTTCGTAATATACTTTTCCCACGATGTTTCCAAATAACAAGTTTATTACATGCCCAGTAGTTTTGTTGCACTCGACCCTCTCCCAATCACAACACTCGCCATCATCATCAACCCAAGTTGAAAGAAGTGGGTCTGCATCAGAAATATATAAATCGATAAGGGATGCTTTGATTTGCAGCAACGCATTTTTCTCCACTTCTATACAACTATCTTGTGTAATTCTGAATATTACAATATGAATCATCATCATAATCAACCACCAGTTAAACCACGATTTGTGCTTACTCAAACACCAATCCATTTCAGTAGAGAGAGTAAGTAAAGAATAAATATAATCGGTCACAAATGACGCTTAAAATATTTCTGTTTCTTAACAAAATGAATGTAAGCATGTAAATAGTAATTTGTGTAGGGATATTAATTGTAATTGAAATTTGAGTAAATATATATGTAGCATGGATATAAAACCCTTAATATGTGATCCATTGAAATCTGAATCTTATCTTAATTAGTGTGTGGTACAAAATAGAAGTCAAGTCATGAAGTAAACTTGAGTGGATGTGATCCAAAGGCAACCTTGACTCATCAACAAACTTTCAAATATCAGTATATATTTTTCCTATATGTTTAAGTAAATAAAAGTAGTATTGTTTTCATACAAATGTGATGTGTACTTTGTTATCAGCATCTTAGCAATGTGTTATGAATGTTAAATGTTGTCTAAATTAATGATTTAATAAAACTGGTTTTTATTTACACCTGTTCAAAATAGAATAATAACTAGCTACAGTTTATTCTTGAACATCTAAGTTCCAATGTAAATTGAGTTCTGATAATATTATTTATTATTAGTAATAATTTAAACAAAAAAAAAGTACGGTTACAAATATTATTAAAAAGAAACACACTACACAAACATCTGACCTGATGCAAGATTGATGTTTTAATTCTGTTGGCAACTAAAAATAAATTTTCGATCTTCAGAGTGGTCCTTGTTGTCCGCATCGTCACCCAAATGTGTTCACCATTGCTGTTCAGATAATAGCCAGACTGTAACCGTGGTCCTCAGATTGATCCTCCTGTAAAAAGGTTTTGAAGTCATTTAGACTCAACTATCAGTAAGCTCTCAGTTATTTTTTTATGATAATAATGACCAGTTCTTAAATCCTATATAATACCGTTCTGTTTACTGACAGTATAAAAGACGAACTAAGAAGTGTTTGCAACAAGCAAACCCAACTAAACCTGTTTGGAACGATTCTAAAAATTACAGTTTGACAGAAGTTAGAATTTGGAGTATACATTCTGTCAATGTGCTACATTAGCATTAGCCTTAGCCTGTTCTAATCTGATTCTTGAATAAAAGTGCACATCGCTAATGTTTATGTATCACATTGACAGAAAGTTGGTTCCGAACAACAATGTGAAAACTGAAAAGTGAACTTCACACCTCCTTTTTGGGTCCATTTAGACAAGCAAAATTATTATTGAAAAATAAAAGAAACAGAAAAAAAAAATGCGAGTCATTCCTCTTCCTCATCAAGCTGTCCAAACGTGGCCGCTTCTTCTCGTATCCGAAAAGACCAAATGGCGAGTCTTCTCTTTTTCATACACTTCCTGCAGTAAAGACCAACTTTTACCCAGCATTTGAGACAAAAACACACCATAGTATTCGATCATTGTTACAGATGTAGTGTTATCTTGTCCCAAAAGAAAGACGTTTAGTATATAAACTCTTTATCTCCATTCTATGATTGTTATATGCATGTGCTTAAATGTTACTGTTCTATTATTCATACCATAAATGGTAATCTTCCAAATGTAAGTAAGTTATTGTTATTTTTATTAATCTTTAACAGTCCAAACTTTTCCTCTAATCTAAAAATAACTTACACTAGTATCAAGACCACACATCAAGTCTACGTTATTATTATTCTATTTCGGTTCTAGCAGGGTTATCGATAATACTTTTACGAAACATGTCCCGAGATAGATAATTCTTTCAAGTGTAATTCGCTTATGGTAAAAATTGAACTAGAAAATAAAGTATATGTGTTTACTGCAAGTATATACGAATAACGCTGTTTCGCTAACATGATCATGATGTGTCTCATACACACGTTACATATATATTTACATACTTATGTATATACTGCGTAGTCAGTAATACAAAATATTTTGTGTACGTAAATCACACATACACAAGCATGTAGAACAGGGGACAGTTAAAAAAGTGGAGACAAACTTACAATTGCAGAAGCAGAGAGAATCAAAGGAAACCCTAATTCTAACTTTTGTCTTCGTGTGCTGTCTGATTTTCCGTTCGAATAAAAAATCGTCTATAATTTCTTCAAATCTAAATTTAATTGTATATATATTTAATTTAGCACAGAACATTAAATTTAGCATAATATATTTAATTTTAAGAAGAAAAAAAATGGTATTTCATAAAAGAATCCAGTTGGCAAATGTGCAAATATTCATAATTGTAACATTCATAAAGCTCTCGCATAGAATGAAATGCAAAAAATCGAGTCAAATTGAACAGATATTAATATATCGGTACCTCCCTTATATAGTTTATGTTTGTAAATCAACACAACCAGCCAACAACAACGTTATATAACTCATAGGGAAAAAAAAAAATGAAAAATATAATCATTCATGATCATCTTATCCTATGAAAGTAATGAATTGGGTTTTTTACTATAAAACTTGCACAAATAAGCATAATCAAACACAGTAATCTAATTATCAGCTTACAAGTGATAAACCTACACAAATTGCAGAATATGATAAACCTGTAAGTTTGATTTTATTACAGAATCAGATTGAAGTGAGGAAGATAGAATGATAGAGGTGTTGAGCAAACTCATAAACAAAGCACTCGTTCAGCACCTCATCGTTCGTTCAGAGGCTGTATATTACCATCACCAAATGCACTGAACTTTGGGTGATTCAGCATTTAGATATGGATTATTCAGTTTAGTTGCATTGCAACACTACCTAAGTCATACGAGTAATAAGCTAATATTATAAGCTAACACAAAGACTCATAACACTAATAAAATGGATACCATAAAGCCAAACATGATATGAAACCATATATAAAGTTTTAAAAGTCTTATGCACTTAAAGTACACTTTGGGCGACTATTGACCTGTTCCTTAGTTTTAATCATCTTAGACTTGGAGGCTTATTTAGTTGAGCTGGAGGTGCTGAATAACATTTAGTGTTTGTGTTACCTAGTTTCGGTACCTCATACGGTTACTAATATCATTGGAAACACGGGGTTGACTTTGATATTGACTTTGACCCTGGGTCAAGGAATCGAAGAGGTTTAGTATTTCTCAAAAGGAGGATTCTTAAACTTGAGAGTTCACCTAAGAATCCCGGAATGTTACCTGATAGCTTGTTATTGCCCATATCCAAAGTCAAAAGATTTGTCAGATTACGAAAAGATTCGGGTATTGTTCCAGTGAATCTGTTTGAATCCAAATGAAGATGCTTCATATGACTTCTATACATACCTAAGCAAGATGGAATGGACCCAGAGAAATTATTTTGTGAAATATCGAGAAACAAGAAAAAAGCCGTCCCACATGGGAATTGACCTTCGAACCTGTTGTCTCGTATCACAAGTGCATTTAAGGTTGTCTGGTTGGTTATCCATCCTGGAATTACACCTGAAAATAGGTTGCCACTAATATCCAACATAATTAAAAAAACACCTTCAGTATTGATCTCTTTTGTGAGCACCCCTGTAAACCGATTATTGTCTAACAACAGAACTAATAGCTGACTTGCGTTGAATTTTCTTGAAAGTACTTCACCATGCAAACTGTTATTAGATAGTCGTAAAATCTGCAACACTTGACAGTTAGAAAGCAATCCCTCCGGCACTTCTCCTGAGAAATCATTGTGAGATAAATCTAACGTATGTATTTCACTCAAACCGCCCATTGACCAAGGGAGAGGGCCGTTCAAAGAATTTTGAGACAAGTTCAAGTTTTCTATATACGGAAAAATATTTCCTACATCATGAGGTATAGTACCTGTCATTAGATTATCAGATATATCCAACCACCGTGTATTAGCGTTTCTATACAACGGCATACGAATAGGACCAGAAATTGAGTTGTTCCTTAAACTAACAACTTCCAGATCCGCATTACTATTAATCAACCAATTTGGAAATTGCATCTCTAGTGAGTTACTAGACAGGTCTAGTACTTTTAATGTACGCTGATGAAGTAGAAAACTGGGAAGAACTCTTCGCTTAAGCCTGTTTAGATTGCAATTAGATAGCACAAGAACTTTCAACTGAAACATCGGAACCCAACCTTTAGGATCTTCTGTCTCAACCTCAAATTTGTCGTTGTCACTTATGAATTCGACCATCTCTAACTTTGTATGATTGGAGAACGAGCTAAATGATAACGAGCCTTCAAACTTATTATGACTAAAATCAACATACTTAAGAGATGTGAGATTAGCAAACAGTGATGGAGGAAGTGTTCCCGTTAACTGGTTATAAGAAATATCAAAGAGTTTAAGAGATGTTAAACTGCTCAAACACTCTGAAAGGTTTCCACCAAACTTGTTTTGACGAAGATCCAACTCTTGGAGGTTCTTCAACCGGCACAACCCTGCACTCAAATGCATTAATGAAACCACATTACGTGGACTTTTCGATTATGCACATACATTAAGAAAACCAGTATTAATCACATGTGCATGCTTTAGATAAACTTACCAAGATCTAGTAATGAACCGTTGAGCTCATCATTGTATGCAAACGAGACAGCTTTAAGCGCAGTTAATGTACTTATTTCAGATGGGATGCTCCCAACTAACCGATTAACACTCATATCTAAGACTTCCAGATGGCGTAAAGATGCCAAAGCTAGATTAATTACAGAAGCAGATTAAATATGGGTTAGTAATCAAGACTCAAACTCTAGAAAGAGAATTCTGTATGCTTGTGTCTTACGGAAAGCTGAAACTGAAATAAATTTTGCATCACTGTTGGAGCCTTCAAATGAGTTGTTAAGTACTTGATAATACTGAATTTCTTAAATCAATAATTAAAATTTGTAGAAATATGAAACAAAAACCAATTATTTTACCTTCCATAGGCAGTGTTCCATTGATAAAATTAGATTGCAAAGACAAAAATCTTAAGGATGGAAAAGCAGCCATTGCCCGTATGACATCATCTTTATTGAAGTAGTTATCATCAAGATTTAAGTGCACCAGGGTGCTCATGGTGCCTAAAACGTAATGTTAGAAAAAATAATAGAATACACAACACCTCGGCTGAAATAATGTTTTATCGTAATCTTAATAGTTGAAAATTGATGGAAAGTTATACGGTGTTATCTATGAATCTGCTATATATAGACATAGATCAGAAGTTTTAAAACAGCTGTTAAATTACATTTATGAGACATTTAGTGTATTTAATAATCTAACCGTTATATGTGAATGAGTCTAGGTTACAATAGCTTAGATCGAGTTCCTCTAAGTGAGTGAAACGAGATAATTCTGCAGAGAAGTTAAAAAAAAAAAATAGAGAAGGCAAATTTGTTATGACAGTTAAGATGAAACTTAGATGTTTAACAATGTCTACGTATATATTACGAAATTATGATACACATGCCTTGCATCAGAAAAGAGGTTCCAAATAATAAAGCAGAATCACTAAGATCGAGAATCTTAAGAGATGGGAGGGAACTTAGGCACGATATGACGCTCCGGGTGACACGGTTACTTCTAAGGGATATGCTCTCTAACCTTTTCAATCTTGATAAATTCTTGCAACCTGTAATAATAATAGTATAATATTAATGAATGAATCCTAAGAGAAACTTACATGTCTGTAGTTGTAGAATTAAACAAGTGTAATTAAGTTGCTTGATTTAATTCAAAAATTTTTACTTTTGAACTATCTACAAATAACTGTGCCTATCTAAAGGAATTAAAATCGTACCAAAGGGCCTTTGGCTTAGTGGTCACGAGGTGGCACTTCCAACCATGAGGTTGAGGGTTCAAGTCATGGGATGGGACAATTGTATATTGTATGAACTATTTAATCTGGTAATTAAGATCGTGATGGGTGCTATCACCATCAGAAAAGATATTTATTATATTTTGATGATAAATATAGTAAGGTTAATTACATTACTATGAAGCCACTTTGCTGTACTAAAATCAGAGTGATATAGCATGGATGTACAGTTGTACATACCTTGAGCTGGAAATGATTCAGAAGAATAAAGATTGCTACTAAAATCTAGGACTTGGAGTGATGGAAGAGCCTTTAAAGATGTTAATAATGTTATTAGGCTTTCATTGAAACGATTAGACCCAAGATTTAAAACTTTCAACTTCTTCAAAACCAAAAATCAAGCATCCAAATTCTCAATACCACATACATAATTAAGAAAATCAACGAATTTGTACAAGTAAACACTTATTGTGTTTGGATTAATGACAAATTGACTTAAATATCTTATTAGTACTTTCTAAAATCATTTACAAAATTACAACATTCCTGTCTTAGTTGCACAACACGTGAAAACATGAGTATGTTTAATTACTAGAAATGATGATGATTACCTTGCACTAAGAAAGTACCATGATAGTTAATGTCTCTGATATTCAATACCTCCAAATTTTCCAAACCTTCAAACTCTACAATATATGTGTGTAAAAGGGTATGTATAAGCCTCTTGATAACATATATGCATGTACATGTGCTATACACAAAGTTATAGGGCGAAAAAGTTACCATGAGCAGGAAAGTGTCCTTCAAAGTTATTATAACTAAGATTCAAAACTTTGAGTGAAGTAAGCGCACCCAAAGAAGGAAATATCCCATTTGTAATATAATTCCACTCGAGGTCAAGTGATTCTAGATTTTTCAAACTCGACAACTTTTCAAGTCCTGCAACAACAAAGTTATATCGTTGTTTCAAAAAAGTTGACTTTCTAAATATGTTTCATGCCCCATACATGTGGGATTGGGTTTTGTTGTTGTCTAAATATGTTTTCTAATAATAGAAAGTTGAATGGCTTGTGATTGGCATATGTATCTTTGATCGTCGAACACTTTGGTCGATCAACCTATAGGCACACTTAAATCAAAATTTACTTTAACGCTTTTGGTTTAAATAAAGTAAAGCTAGTTAATATACTTATACTAACATTTGATATGAGCTAGACAAAGACAAACCAATACTGTTCACTCGTTTTTAAAATCAATATGAAGGTAAATTCCCCAAGAGCTAGATGGAAGCAGTAAAGTAGTAAATGAAGCAAATATATATACGGAAAATGAAACGTATGATATAAGAAAAGCGAAAATATCTAAAACACATGTCAACAAAACAAATGTATTAAGTTAATTTACTCGGTAATTGTATTAATGTATAATTTAATCTGGTAATTAAGACCATAATGGGTGCTATCACCATCAGAAAAGATATTTATAATCTTTTGATAATAAATTTATTAAGGTTAATTACATTGGTATAACTTAACCAAGAGGGAGAAAATTATATTTGGTGACTAAATTTGTTTGAGATTAAATTTAGGGTTATTAACCAAAACGCCTTTTTAATTAACTCATTCGCGGGTGTGTTGAATAACAAACTAAGGGCAAGACTCAAAATTATTGAAGGGGTTCGGGTTAGAGGGTAATTATGATATTTTCAACTATATGAAATTTTCTTTACAAACGGAAATGGGTCTAACATAAAACACTTCAATATGGATCATTACTCAAAGAAAATTAGACAATGATGTACATTATACCTGTGCTCACAATTCCATTATCCAGAAGATCATATGACAAATTGAGACTTCGCAGCTCTTTAAAAGGAAGAAAAAGAGACACGTTTAATGGCCAAATCCTTTCATCCTCTACATCATATGCTAATCTTCCCGTGATGTTTCCGAATAACAAGTTTATGACATGCCCAGTAGTTTTGTTGCACTCGACCCTCTCCCAATCACAACACTCTCCGTCATCATCAACCCAAGTTGGAAGAAGTGGGTCCACATCAGAAACATGTGAATCGATAAGAGATGCTTTAATTTGCAGCAGCGCCTTTCTCTCCTCTTCTATACAACTACCTTGTATAATTCTGGCCATTAGAATATGAATCATCATCATAATTAACAACAACCAGTTAAACCAAGTTTTGTGCTTACTCGTACACCAATCCATTTTAGTAGATATAGCAAGTAAATAATAATAATAATCAGTCACAAATGCAAGCATATAAATAATAAGTTGTGCTTGAATATTACTTGGAATTTTAAGTAGATGTATATGTATATGTAGCACCAATATGATATGAGTCATCAAGTCAATGCAGTCAACTTAGTCAACTTCCAAATATCAGTATACGTTTTCCTTATATGTTTATGTAACTAATACTAGTATGGTTTCATACAAATACAAAGTATATATACGATTGAAATCGTCACCAAATGTGATATGTATCTATTATTAACATCTATCTACTAACTTGAAATTACCCTTGAATACCGCATTACCGCCTAACAATGTGTTATGAATGGTAAATGTTGTCTAAATTAATAATGATTTAATAAAACTGGTTTTTATTACACCTATTATTGAACATCTAAGTTCCAATGTAAATTGGGTTCTGATAATATTATTAAAAATTTAAACAAAAAAGGTATGGTTACAAATATATCTACAAACGCACATTATATACGGATATCTGACCTGATACAAGATTGGTGTTCTACTTCCGTTAGCAATTAACAGTAATTTTTCGATCTTCCGAATGGTCCTTGTTGGCCTCATTGTCACGCACATGTGTTCACCGGTGCTGTTTACATGATAACGAGACCGTAAGCATAGTTTGCTTAAGAAAAAAATGAATTAGTATATAATTGTTAACATATTTACTATCTTGTATAATTCAGGCCATTTGAATATGAATCATCATTATCATAATCAACAACAACAACCATTTAAACCAACATTTTTGATTACTCAAACACCAATCCATTTTAGTAAATAGAGTAAGTAAATACTAATTACTAATAATACGTCATAAATGAAGCTTAATAACCTCGTATCTTAGCATAAACATATGCATATTTTATGGGACCACAATATTTAATATATTATCTACATTTTAAAAGATATCAATTCTTTTTCCCCCACTAAGCCCAAGTACTTGCTTTCCATTTAGTAATCCATCACCTAAATGATACCATCTATTTGAAACACACGTTTGCATTATTTATTAGTCACTACAAAAAGCAATTTATATATTTGATAGACAAGTCAGATATTCTTATTACAAATTGTATTTGTATTTGTATTAAATCAAACTTCCATTAGCATCACAAAGTTGCATATCATGAAGATCCCTAGTCCCAACTTACGCACACAAATCGTGCATCACTTATTTTCAGCATGTGATATATAAATACAACTTTGATTTGATACAACACTAGACTCAGTGGCGGAACTTGAGCCCGACTACAGAAAGGGTGAAACTAGTGACGGATGTTGAATAATAGATGAGATATAGTTGGTGGATACAAGTAGTCAAGTTGCACATGTATTGGTGGATGCAAGTTGTCAACATGCATATGGTATACAAAGACTACACTTATGCCACGAAGACTTCTTTTGTCATCACCACACAAGTTGTCTCCATATTATTTACAATATTGCCATTATGGAGTACTATAAATGGAGCATTATGTTAGCTCATTTAAATCATCCCAACACATTCTTCCTTCTTGTGTTCTAGTAGTCTAATAGAGAATTAGTAAGTGATAAATCTCCTAATTACAAGAGATATAAAACTTGGAACTTATCCTTGTAATTAGAGAGAAGTGTAATTCCTATTATTCATATTAGTGAAACGTTTCTTTTCTTGCCCGTAGTTTTTACCCTATTGGTGTTTTCCACGTTAAATCTCGGTGTCTCTTTATTGTCGTTATTTCAATTATTACTAGCGGTTTGCTATAATTCGGTGTCGCTTTTCTCAGACGGAGGGGTAAACACTACAAAAAAACCTTATTTTTTGGTTAAAAAAAAGGAAATTTTTTTTTAAGTGTAAAATATATAATAGAATATGACACTTAATTGCAGTATAATACATAATATTAGTCATCAGGTCGTCGACTCTAGTTATTCAGTGACAACAAGCGTCGATTTATTGACGACTTGACTGACTCTTAGACCACCCTTAACGGTAGCATGCTCGGAAGTGTATTGGCCAACACGCCGGCAAACACGCCGTAGCGCGGCGTGTTGAACCAAAATTACGGCGGCGTGCTTCAAGTGAGCACCAAATATTTGTGAGGCGTGTTGCATTTTTCCCCATTTTTTAATTAGTTTTTATCCCCCTTTTCACCCAACTTCCAATCAGATTTTAACACATCACCCAACACGCCACTTAACACCCCACCCCATTATACACCGGTATGGCAGCACGCTCATCAAGCACCTCACCCCACCCAGCAACACGCCCATCATCCCCTTCAGGGATAAAGATGGTCTTAGAGCCTAAAAGAAATTTCAGGCAGGATATAAAAACCCATGGAAATTTGAGTTTACCATTTTCATGGCGTCTCAATTTTATTTTATTTTTTTAAATAATTTTTCCTACTTATTGGCCGGAGGTCCACTCGGAAGCAATCTCTCTATCCGTTGAATGGAGAAAGGGATAAGTTTCTCTACTTTTGAGAGTGTTTTCACTCTGAGTGGAGAAATGACTTGTTTTTATTCTAAGATAGGTGAAGCATTGTCTACATCTCACCTCCCCCATACGCCACTTATGAGGTATTGGATTTCGTTGTCGTTGTTGTTGTGGAAGTCACGAGGTCAACCAAGTCCACTTGATAGGATGCCAGCCAAAGGCAACCTTGACTTATCAACAGACCTTTAAATTTTCAACATCAGGCCACTCATCATATAGCACGAATCACTCCAAATATTTTATCTTGACTTCCAACAAACTTATTAAGTTTCAAATATAATTTATTAGTATATGTTTTCTCTATATATTTATGCTGCTAAAGTAGCATTATCATGTATTACATTGAATACATCATTAGATGTGAGATGAATTTTGCTATTTACATGTACTACCCTGATGTTAACCTAAATACCACTTAGCAAAGTGGTATGATTAGCAAATTCCAAATTCTGTCTTAGAAAACTGATTTATATTTACACCTATTCAAAATCAAACAACTAGAGTCTATTCTTGAACATTTAAGTTCCGTTACAAAATTACGTTCAAATATTTTAACTAAAATTTTAGCAAAAAAAAATAATGGTTATAAAATTATTTAAAACACGCCCGGGCACACATACACTATACGTACATCTAACCCGATGCAAGGTTGGCATTCTACTTCTGTTGGCAACTAACAACGATTCTCGATCCTAAGAGTGGTCCTTTTACTCATCATTACCCAAATGTGTTCACCGGTGCTGTTTACATGATAATGAGACCGTAAATGTAATTCGTTTATGGCAAAAATACTACATATGTTTACCATATGTATATACGATCTCCTCTGTTTCTGTAAGATGATCCCGATGTATCGTACAGACATACACAGGTTAAATATGAATACATACTTTTGTAGATACTTATGTAGTCAATAATACAAAATATTTGTGTATGTAAATCAAACATACACAAGCACAGAGAACGACAGATAAAAGAGTGTAGACTGACTTACAATAGCAGAGCCAGAGAAGAGCCAGAGATGAATAAAATAATCGATTGAGATTAAACAGATATGAATATATTAGATACCTACCTGATACGGTTTGCATTTTTAAACATGTAATCCGGAAGAACCGGCTAAAACTAGCCAGTAGCGGTCGACGATCGAAATTAGCGACGGAGAGCAACGGAAGGAGCCAGAGATGGATGTTCAGTCGTTAAAATCACCAGTCTCCGCCGCGCTTTATATCTGGTGTTCATAAAATACCAGTCTCTCTTTTTTTTTCCCTATCTATCTATCTTCTATTTCTATTTCTATCTATAATAATATCATATATCTTATAAATATAAATTTCTAAAATAATGATATCATAAATAAAAATTATTCGAGTTTTTTAAAATTTCAAAAATAAAAAATAAAAAATTTAAAACCTCTAATTAATGATGTCAATAAAATAATTAATTACTTTTAAATACTAATTGTATAATATATAAAGCATTATATACAACCTTAAAATAAAATACTCTATGACCATATGTACAATATTTGAATCATTATGTACAACCTTATGGTTAAACACCTCCATAATCATATGTACAATATCTGAAATATTATGTACAACCATATGATAAAACAGCTTCATGACCTTATGTATAAACTTTAAAACAAATTGTACAATCTTTTACAAAACACCGATGAACACATGTACAACCTTTTACATTCATATAATAATTGTAGTTTAGTTTAAAAAAATAAAAAAATAAAGAGACATTTGTTATTACTAATAATTATTATTAAAAATATAAATACTCAATTTTAGAGCAAACTTAATTATTATGATATTACTAGTATTATTCAAATATGAGTTCTCTTTACGGGATTGATTATGTTACATATGTGTGTGAAATAAATGTCTCAATAAAATGTTGTAATGTAGCTTTTATGACAAGAAAAATAATAATTGTGATGAAAATTGAAAAAAAAAAAGTGGTGGAAGAATAAATGAATTCATTTATTCTGACCAAGTTAAGTTTATCAATATGTTTGTAAAAACAACGACAAGTTTTTTAGTCAGAATATGTGATTTCACGAGTCATTAAACTAAATAACATTAGCATTTACGTTTATTTAATACCTAAAAATATCATTAAACTGTTTCGTTTAAACAAACTCGTGTTTTCACGGATCATTTCACTAGTCTATATTGTATATATTCTATTTTATAATAATTTTATTATTTATTATGATATTTTTTTTTTATATTCATATGTCATGGTAAAACTTGCGAATTATAAAAAATTGGCCAAGCGCATGCATCGTGCCGAACCTATCGTGTATTCGTGTTACAATTAATCCTTTAGACTCTTAGAGACTCATTTTTTGTCTTTTTGATCATTCATTATTTTGAAAATCCTCGTAAAGTTTCATACGGTGCCGTTTGGTATCATCATGCACGGATCAATTGCTTTCTATTTGGTTTTTCTCTTCCAAATCACATGTCATTGGTCAATTGTTTCCAAACTTTTTTTTAAACTTTTTCTCTTTAACTAGTAAAAGGGGCCCGTGTGATGCCGCGAGGTCTTTGGGTTGAACATTCATAGTTAACGTAGCGTTATGTATTTACAAAAGTAAAAACATTTTGCTACGGGTGTTTTTAGATACACGTAGTTAGTACCTAGTATACCTAATGGCCTATGCGTTTTTAACGGCACAAAGATTACGTAAAAAAAAGTGAAACAGAACTATCGATATGATGTAGTTAGTTTGGGTAGTTTATTATAGGTGTTTGTATATGTATTGAATGTAGTCCGAGGTATTTAGCGTTTTTTTATAAGTGTCTGTTTCGCGTATAGTTAGTCACGTTGTGTTCGTAAATTTTTTTTGAGTTGAACGGTGAATTCGGAAAAATTTAACGCGAGGCGAGTGGGAAGATATGGCCTGTTGAAAATATGGGTGAAGTTGGGTTAAGTTTTTTAATTAAAATATAAGTTTACATTTTAGACCCCTGGTTTGAGGGCTGAACTTGAAAGTTGTTTAAAGTTTGAGGGGGTGGTTGGTTTTTTTTTTCCAATATCGTTTGGTAGGCATAGAGTCAAGAACGACCAAAAACCCGTCCTTTTAGTATATAGATAAATAAATAAATAAATAAATAAATATATATTTATTTTGAATTTTTACCTTTTCATTTAACAAATTGAAATAAAACTTTATATCTATGATGTAATTGTAAGCTACTGAAAAAGTGTGAAATGTATAAAATGAGACCACATGAAACAATATTTAAGTTATCCAAGAAAATCTTTTTCTGCAGCAACGCGCACACATTTCTAAACTCGTTGTTTGACAATCAATACTTCTCAGCTCCTAAAATCAAATACGCATTAAAGTCAAATTCACTTGTGCTCTTTGTATACTCCGTATATAGTATCGACATCGTGTTGCTTAACGAAATGTGTGTGACATCATGTGTGGTGGTTCTGTTGCACGTGACCATTTTCTAATAACAACACTCTTTATAATCAACGTTAACTCAAGTCGGGGTTAAGTGTATTTTCGCCATTACTCTTACATACTATTAGAACCCACAATTTATGTCGTTTCAGTTATATAGGATTGTCGTTTTTGACATCATTTCACACCTTATTTTTTTTTATTTAGGTTGAGGTTTTAGGGTATTATATGCGTCCTCTTTTTCAAGTACATATCAAAATGAAGTTTGTTGAATATTTAGTAAACTGAATGTGTAGGCTGACTTGTTGGGCAACCCAGTGGTGCGACCGCAGACATAGATGTTGGTTATAGTTTTGGTTAGAAGATGGATATGGTTGCTAGCTATATTGGTAAAATGGATGTTATCCCACATAGGTGGGAGGAAGAACTTGGAAGGGGGTGACTTGGTTATAAAAGGAGTGTTAAGCCTCACTTCCAAATTGCACCAATCAATACGCTTTAAGTATTTGATTATTTTTTTTCTTTCTTACCCTTGTTTGAGAGTTATATTAGTTAAATACTTTGGAGAGTGTAGTTGGCTTAAGAGAGTTGTCTATGTCATTGTAACAATTTGTGATATAGTGTATTTCTCTCTTTGGAGGCCCGTGGTTTTTCTCCTGTTTTGGAGTTTCCACGTTAAATTCTTGTGTTGTGGATTGTTCTTATTTCTTTACTGTTTTTCATTGGGCGTTTGTTGGGAATTAGTGAGATCGTAATTTCCCAACAACTAGTATCAGAGCGTCAGGTTTGACGGGGGTCTCGGTTATAGGAGTCGGAGTATGCTCTGTGGTTGCCACGGGAGTGGATCGTCCACATCAGAAACGAGTTCTATTGATCGTATAGGGTATATGGTTAGACAATATTTTTTCTGATTCGTAGTAATAGTTGGATTTGTTAGTGGCGAGTTGTGGATTTCCGATTTAAAGGGTGCTGGCTACCTGCTACATCTTTTGGCTATTCGAAACGTGAGCAAAATCAGAGAAAGTGTTGTTTATAGGATACGGATACGATGTCGAAATTCAGTCCGATGAGGTTTGATGTAGAGAAATTTGATGGGAGGATCAATTTTGGTTTGTGGCAGGTTCAAGTCAAGGATGTGTTGATTCAGTCCGGTTTACACAAGGCTTTGATGGGTAAATCCACCCTGGTTCCCGGCAGTGATTCTAGCAGTAAGTTCGATGAAGAAGAATGGGATGATATGGATTTGAGGGCAGCAAGTGCGATTCGTTGGTGTCTTGCAAAGAACGTGCTTGCAAATGTGCACGGGTTATCAACGGCAAATGAGCTTTGGGTTAAACTAGAGCAGTTTTACCAGGGCAAGGGCATCTCAAATAGATTGTGTCTTAAAGAACAATTTCATACTCTGCGTATGGATGGGGGTTCAAAGATTTCAGATCATCTAAGTATTCTTAACGGTATTGTTTCGGAACTGGAGGCTATTGGAGTTAAAACGGATGATGAAGATAAAGCTTTGAGATTGATATTATCTTTATCATCGTCCTATGAGCACATGAAACATATTCTAATGTACGGGAAAGAAACGTTGAAGTTTGAAGATGTTACTAGCAAGCTCCTATCCGAGGAGAAAAGATTGGAAGGTAACGGGGTCTCGTCATCAGAAGCTACGGTACTGTTGTGTTCGGATAGGCAGAAGAGAAACTCTAGAAAGAATCTGACATGCTGGAAGTGCGGGAAGACTGGGCATGTAAGGGTTAAGTGTCCCGGTGGAGCTAATCCGGCAAATGGCTCCAAAGATGCTAACATTGTCTCCGTCGTTACGGAGAGTGACGAATTCTTCTGAAGTCACGTCATCCTCATGGTGTGTCCGCGCCACCATGGAAAGGAATATTCGTTAGCGGTTCCACAAATTGTACATGGGCATTGGTTTGGCGTTGATGCAAGGTGTGTGGTGGAAACTGATGTTGTAGCTGATGAAACTTCCAGAGAAAGCCAAACATGAAGTTGCACCATAACTGTTCAGCTGGTTATACAACATGTGCCGAGGTGAAATGCTTGGAATGCGATATTCTAAGTGCTATACTCTTTATAGTGGAGTATGATAATTCTGTTAAGAGTTATGATTGTCTGTTATGACAATGATTGTCGGGTCTTGACAATATTCGATGAAGATGCAGATTTTATTTCTTGGGTTAGAGATAATGTCAGCGGCATGAAGATGAGGATCTTGAAGTTGTCGTCAAGGAAGCATCTACGTCGGTTATCCTTGCAATGTGGAAGCATGGTTATCTTCTTCTATCCAAAAGGTGGAGATTTGTTGGTTATAGTTTTGGTTAGAAGATGGATATGGTTGCTAGCTATATTGGTAAAATGGATGTTATCCCACATAGGTGGGAGGAAGAACTTGGAAGGGGGTGACTTGGTTATAAAAGGAGTGTTAAGCCTCACTTCCAAATTACACCAATCAATACGCTTTAAGTATTTGATTATTTCTTTCTTTCTTACCCTTGTTTGAGAGTTATATTAGGTAAATACTTTGGAGAGTGTAGTTGGCTCAAGAGAGTTGTCTATGTCATTGTAACAATTTGTGATATAGTGTATTTCTCTCTTTGGAGGCCCGTAGTTTTTCTCCTGTTTTGGAGTTTTCACGTTAAATTCTTGTGTTGTGGATTGTTCTTATTTCTTTACTATTTTTCATTAGGCGTTTGTTGGGAATTAGTGAGACCGTAATTTTCCAACAATAGAGTCAACGGCACTCGGTGCAGCGTATGTAGCCGGCCTAGGTGTAAGAGTTTTGACAGAAGAAGAGATATTTGCAAATTTATGTTTTAGTTATAAAGGTGTGACGTTTCTAACATCATTACTTTAATTTTTTAATTAGGCAACAAATGAGGTTTTAGGGTATTATATGCAGTGGCGGAACTAGAATTTTTTTCACCGAGGGCAAAAAATAAAAATAAAACCGCAGAAATTTTTTGGACAAAATATGGAGGTTTTGGGGCAAAAATATGAGATTTTTGGACAAATTATGAAGGTTTTTGGGCAAAAGTTGAAAGTTTTTGGGCAAAATTTATAGGTTTTGGGACAAAAGTTGAAGAATTTTGGCTAAAATTCAAATGTTTTGGGGCAAAAAAAAAAAATCTATCGGGGGCAAAGTCGAAAAACCCAAAATTTTAACACTTAAAAAAAACCCACTGAGGCGGGTGCCCCCTACCCCCATGTATTTTCGCCACTGATATATGCGTCCTCCTTTTCGTGTATACACCAAAATGAAGTTTGTTGAATATTTAGTAAACTGAATGTGCAGGCTGACTTGTTGGGCAACCCAGTGGTGAGACCCGCAAACATAGAGTCAACAACACTTGGTGCAGCGTATGCAGCCGGTTTAGGTGTAAGAGTTTGGACAGAAGAAGAGATATTTGCAAATGGGGAGAGAATGAAGAAAAATGATACTTTTAATCCCGCTTTGAACGATGAATTAAGGACAAAGAAAGTGGCATCTTAGTGCAAAGCAGTTTTCATTCAGCTTATTTGGCTCTCTAAATAGATTAGATATTTTGTTGGTTTCATAGTATTTTCCCTTAGTTTTTCACTTTTTATTTAAGAAACTTTATGTTCAATCTGTCTTTGTTTGTGTTACATATGCGTCTTTCTACGTTTTATAGCGTTTGTTTTTATTTGTTCAAACAATGATCATGTTTCTAATTGTTTGATCATCATCAAATAAAACAAACGAAACTCATTTACAAGAATCAAGCCGATCACCCACAGACCAAATTCGTGGGTAAAGGACTTAAATTCGTGGGTAACAAGCGAATACACATGAATTTCCCACAAATGCAATTAGATGGGTAATACCTTTGAGGGTAATCGTTTCCACACGAAAAGTTTAACTTATGGGTATTTTTAACCACAACAATATTTGTGGATGAATTGTTATATACGTGTGTAAATATGTTGTGGGATTTTATATATGACCACGAATTTACCCATAGACATAGTCATGGGAAATTTGTGGGTAAGGTTACCCATTAATATTCTTATGTGTTAGATAATTGTTTGTGGGTAAATTAACACAAATATAATTGTGCGTATAAATTGAGAGGAGGTAATTTGTAATTTACACATGATACGTATGAGTAACTTTATGAGTGAAGTACAACAGTACATTAAAACATTTAGATATAAGAGTCAAAATTATGAAAAATACAAACATCAGAAACCATAAACTAAATAAACTATAATGTCATAAAAGTGAAGTAGCAAGCATAACATGAAGACTTTTGAGCCATGGTTAGCATCTTCATTAGTTCCACTTTTCTCGAGATAACCTACAAATGAACATCTTTACAATTATCCTTTTGATCACTATCTTCACTCTCACTTTCAAATGATAGTCAAATACTTTTGAGCCAAATCCATACACTCTTTACCTTCTTTTTGAGACTGTCTTCATTAAAATAAAGTGACTATTGATTACTTAATTAGGACTCAGTGGTGGATTGGAAATATTGGTTTGGACTGTTTCTCTAACACGTAACGTGTTATCCTACAAGTATACACATACATTTATCATTTATCAATAATTTAAATAGCTAATAAGGATATTATGAAATCTTGAAATCAAGACTTACAGTCATTGCTATTGACCTCTCGTTAATAAAAGTGTTTCTTGTCATCTCCCTTCATACTAGTATATAGAAACAACTAGTGTTCGAACCCTCGCTTTGCGCCGGGGTTCGGTTTTCAATGTATTTTATTGCGTTTAGTTTGTAAAATTATTTCGTGGCTAACGATAATGTCGTTGAAGCGCAACTCGAGTCGAACTAAAAGGTATAATCCGTGAAATATTTAAATGTTATTTTAAATCAACAATATATGTGCATCTCCGCGTTTTGCTATGGAATTGTCGACTTTTAAAAATTTAACGCAAAATCAACGTGTATGAAAAAGACCTCAAACATTTAGCGTTTTTTAAAAAAACGTCCATTTTGCATATAGTTAGTGACATTGTGTTCCTAAAATTATTTCGAGTTTAACGATGGTGTCGGAAAAATTTAACTCGTTGCGAGCGAGAAGATATGGCCCGTTGAATATTTGGGTGAAGTTTGTTTAAGACTTCTTTTATGAAAATGATTATTTGACACTTTACCCCCCTGTTTGGGATTTTAATATTTGAACAAAGTATGAGTGCTTTTTTGGAAGAAAAAAAAGGTGAAAGGACGAAAACGTCCATGATCACTGTTCATCTTTTTTTGTCTATTAGATATTAAGTTTGGTGTGCATTTGTGAAGCTTGAAAATAAAATAGTTATTAAAAAATGAGTTACGTAGTTAATTTATAATAAGAAAAAAAAGTTAAACAATAATAAAGTGAAGAATTATGTGATTGGTTTAATAATAATAATAATAATAATAATAATAATAATAACAATAATAATAATAAAAATAATGGATAGTTATTAGATAGTAAAAAGTATGTGGTCGACTTATAATAGATGAGAAGTGTAATGGTGAATTTATGAAATGTGAAAAGTTTGTGATAAATTTATAAGAGTTATAAAGTTAACTATTATAGAGGAGTGGTTGAATTATAAAAAAGTAAAAAGTTTGGTGGTTGAATTATAAAAAAGTAAAAAAGTTGGTGTGCATTAAAAAGGTAAAAAAGTTGGTGTGCATATGTGAAGCGTGAAAATATTACTATTCATTTTAACTATGCCTTTTAGATATATACTAGTTGTGGGGTCCTCGTTTCGCGTCGGGGGCTCCGTTTTGAATGCGAGTAAAAAAAAAAAGTCTTGATCTATTTTGTAAAAAAAAAAAAATTTCGACATAACATTAAAGGGTTGTTCCTTTTGTGAAAGTTGCTGCTTTTAGCGTTCGGGTTTTTATTTAAAAAAAAAAAGTTAGTAAAGTGGGGGTTCGATTTGTATTTTAATAAAAGGTAGTGGGTTAAGTTTGTGAAATTTGAAAAAACTGTACGTATAAAGTGGGGGTTCGATTTGTATTTTAATAAAAGTTAGGGGGTTAAGTTTATGAAAACTGAATATTAGTAAAAAACAAAAAAATAAAGTTAGTAAAGTGAGGGTTCGATTTGTATTTTAATAAAAGTAAGGGGGTTAAGCTTGTGAAATTTTTGAAAAAATATGACAAAGTGGAAATGAATAGTACTATTCATTTCTCCACTTTGTCCCATCTTAACCCCTTAACTTCTTTCACTTTATCTAAAATATACGAAAAAAGTGGAGGGTTCGATTTGTATGTTAATGAAAGTTAAAGGGTTAAGTTTAGATAAAGTGAATACCTATATCTAAATGACAGAGTGGAAATGAATAGTACTATTCATTTCTCCACTTTGTCCCATCTTAACCCCTTAACTTCTTTCACTTTATCTAAAATATACGAAAAAAGTGGAGGGTTCGATTTGTATGTTAATGAAAGTTAAAGGGTTAAGTTTAGATAAAGTGAAAGAAGTTAAGGGATTAAGATGGGGCAAAGTGAAGAAATAAATAGTACTATTCATTTCCACTCTGTCATTTAGATATAGGTATAATATAATTCAAAGGGATCGAGTATATGGACAATTTAGTACAGATTCCTACACCAATACGGAGTATATAAAACATAAGAGATTAGCAAGGATTATGAAGGAATTAATAACTAATATATACATCTTAAACACTCATATATCGAAGTATATCTATTACTACTCCAACGAAATGAAGTAGGCTGTTGATTCACAAAGGGATTTTGGCTTGAACCAACTATATAAATACATCTACCCAGTAACTAATAATCACTTGAAAAAAGTTAACAACTTAACTAGTAATTAAATCAAATATTTCATTTCAACTTTTAGAATTATATAATTAGCATCACTTCATATTCATACCAACAACAATTATTTACGAGCCCTAAGACCATAACAAACCCAAAAACACTAAATATCCCAACAAAAAACAGCAATCCTAAATACTACTCCACTTCATAACTGAGAATTCTAGTAATGTTATTGCAATAGAATTAAAAATTAACTTACATTAGATTGTTTTACCTCAAAGCCGGAGATAGTTTTGTACCGTTTACGTTGCTCACTTGCTCTACGTACATTTAAAGCACAACTATCGGTTTAATAGAACTCTGCCGAAAATTTCGGTCATAAACCGTGCGACACGTTCATATAAACCGCGCGCAATTTGATTTTCGTTTTAAAAAACCCCAATTCAATATACACAAGTTTACCGCCAGATCTCATATAATTTAATTAATCATTCACGCTAGGAAAAGTAGACTTTAACTCTTTGTTTCTTTTTTATATATAAAGAAATTAACAAATTATTTAATTGTTAGGATATTAGGACCCAAACAACGCTAGTAATTCTACAAGATTACTAGCCGAGTAGTGATTCTATCAAGATCACTCAAACCCACTTAATGAACGAAAGATAATAAATGCGAAAAATAAATCGACACAAGATATAACGTAGTTATATGCAATCGTTGTGATTGCTTTAGTCCACGGACCAACTAGAGATCGTTTATTTACTGAATATTTGAGAGTGGTGTGTTACAATTGCATACAATGAGTTCTATATATAGAGAAAACAAGAACACCATGAAACTTCAACTTGATCTTCAAGTGTGCTAGCAATCATGAAAGATAAACCAACTAGCCATACTTTCCACCTTGTATTGGCATGATCACAGCCCTAATTTTAGGTGTAAAGTGATCAACTTTGCACCTAAAGTGAAAGGAGGCCAAAGCATGCTCGGATGTAAAGGTTGCAACTTGCCAAATTGCTGCCAGACACTAGATGCGCCGCATCTGATGAGTGATGCGCCGCATCACCTGCTTCCACGACTGCAGATTCAAGAACCAGCTCCAGATGCGCCGCATCTAGAAGTGATGCGCCGCATCTAGAAGTGATGCGCCGCATCTCTGCCCTTTGATGCGCCATATCAGCTTGAAACACCGCATCCAAAACCTTCGGACAATTTTGCTCTATAAATGCGCCGCATCCAAAGAGTGATGCGCCGCATTTCACTATTTCACGTTTACCGAAATCTGTAAAATTCGTACAACACTTTAACTCATCTTTTGTAGCGACATTTCCAACTTTGTTTAAATGTCTCCATACTCCAACAATCTCCCACTTTGAGACTTTGAACAAACTCCATTCATATCAATGATCTAACCAAGTACATTAAACCACCTTCGATTACCGCCAAATTTCATTTGGGACACGCACGCTCAACACATTCTTCGGATGAGTAGACTTTCGATAAAAGGTCTTCAATACTACTTGTTAAACTTGTAACACCATTCACATCTCTAGTTGGGGTCTTCTCTCATCAATTCGTGAGAAGACCAATTGAGGTAATGCAAAACCTCAATTTTTCCGTCGTGACCACCTTAGTAAACATATCGGCAGGATTCTTCGTACCAAGGATTTTCTCCAAGAATAAAGTGCCATCATTTATATGTTGTCGAATAAAATGATACCTTATCTTGATGTGTTTCGTACGACTATGAAACACCGGATTCTTCCCAAGATGAACCGCACTTTGATTATCACAATACAAGACGCAATAGTCTTGTCTTTTACCCAACTCGCCTAAGAAGTTCTTCAACCACACTAGCTCTTTAGAAGCTTCCGCAATAGCCATGTATTCGGCTTCGGTGGTTGACAAAGCAACACTCTTTTGCAATCGAGATAACCAACTAATCACCGTCTTCCCCATTGTGAAAACATAACCCGTAGTGCTTTTTTCCGAATCATCACATCCACCCAAATTAGCATCCGCATAGCCTCTAAGTATGAGATTGTTTTTAGAGAAACACAATCCCATATTAGAAGTACCTTTCAAATAACGAAGCAACCATTTGACCACTTTCCAATGCTCTTTCCCCGGATTAGACATATAACGACTTACAACTCCCGCTGCTGGAGCAATATCGGGTCTTGTACAAACCATGGCATACATAATACTACCCACGGCCGATGCATATGGAACCTTTTCCATATCCATTTTTTCTTTTACCGTCTTTGGTGATTGTCTTTTCGATAACTTAATCGTGCTACCCAAAGGCATAGAACGAGACTTTGAATTCTCCATATTGAACCTCTCTACTACTTTCTCAATATATTTGGATTGAGACAAGTATAGAGTACCTTTCATACGATCACGTACAATACTCATGCCAAGTATTTGCTTAGCACCACCAACATCTTTCATCTCGAATTCGCGGGAAAGTAATCCCTTCATCTTTTTAATTTCAGACATGTTGGAACCTGCAAGTAACATGTCATCAACATACAACAATAAGATTATGTAAGAAGACTTGAATTTCTTCAAGTAGCAACAGTGATCCGCTTCACATCTTAAGAAACCAATATTCTTCATAAACTCGTCAAACTTCAAGTACCATTGCCGATGTAGTGACCCGAACTTTTCTATTTTTATATATATTAATTGAGATTGATATTTACATGATTAAATGTTTCCAACATATTAAGCAATCAAACTTGTTAAGACTTGATTAATTGAAATATGTTTCATATAGACAATTGACCACCCAAGTTGACCGGTGATTCACGAACGTTAAAACTTGTAAAAACTATATGATGACATATATATGGATATATATATAGTTAACATGATACTATGATAAGTAAACATATCATTAAGTATATTAACAATGAACTACATATGTAAAAACAAGACTACTAACTTAATGATTTTTAAACGAGACATATATGTAACGATGATCGTTGTAAAGTTATTTTATGTATATATATCATATTAAGAGATATTCATACATGATAATATCATGATAATATAATAATTTAAAATCTCATTTGATATTATAAACATTGGGTTAACAACATTTAACAAGATCGTTAACCTAAAGGTTTCAAAACAACAATTACATGTAACGACTAACGATGACTTAACGACTCAGTTAAAATGTATATACATGTAGTGTTTTAATATGTATTTATACACTTTTGAAAGACTTCAATACACTTATCAAAATACTTCTACTTAACAAAAATGCTTACAATTACATCCTCGTTCAGTTTCATCAACAATTCTACTCGTATGCACCCGTATTCGTACTCGTACAATACACAGCTTTTAGATGTATGTACTATTGGTATATACACTCCATGTGAGTCACCTAACACATGTGGGAACCATCATTTGGCAACTAGCATGAAATATCTCATAAAATTACAAAAATATGAGTAATCATTCATGACTTATTTACATGAAAAGAAAATTACATATCCTTTATATCTAATCCATACACCAACGACCAAAAACACCTACAAACACTTTCATTCTTCAATTTTCTTCATCTAATTGATCTCTCTCAAGTTCTATCTTCAAGTTCTAAGTGTTCTTCATATATTCTACAAGTTCTAGTTACATAAAATCAAGAATACTTTCAAGTTTGCTAGCTCACTTCCAATCTTGTAAGGTGATCATCCAACCTCAAGAAATCTTTATTTCTTACAGTAGGTTATCATTCTAATACAAGGTAATAATCATATTCAAACTTTGGTTCAATTTCTATAACTATAACAATCTTATTTCAAGTGATGATCTTACTTGAACTTGTTTTCGTGTCATGATTCTGCTTCAAGAACTTCGAGCCATCCAAGGATCCGTTGAAGCTAGATCCATTTTTCTCTTTTCCAGTAGGTTTATCCAAGGAACTTAAGGTAGTAATGATGTTCATAACATCATTCGATTCATACATATAAAGCTATCTTATTCGAAGGTTTAAACTTGTAATCACTAGAACATAGTTTAGTTAATTCTAAACTTGTTCGCAAACAAAAGTTAATCCTTCTAACTTGACTTTTAAAATCAACTAAACACATGTTCTATATCTATATGATATGCTAAATTAATGATTTAAAACCTGGAAACACGAAAAACACCGTAAAACCGGATTTACGCCGTCGTAGTAACACCGCGGGCTGTTTTGGGTTAGTTAATTAAAAACTATGATAAACTTTGATTTAAAAGTTGTTATTCTGAGAAAATGATTTTTATTATGAACATGAAACTATATCCAAAAATTATGGTTAAACTCAAAGTGGAAGTATGTTTTCTAAAATGGTCATCTAGACGTCATTCTTTCGACTGAAATGACTACCTTTACAAAAACGACTTGTAACTTATTTTTCCGACTATAAACCTATACTTTTTCTGTTTAGATTCATAAAATAGAGTTCAATATGAAACCATAGCAATTTGATTCACTCAAAACGGATTTAAAATGAAGAAGTTATGGGTAAAACAAGATTGGATAATTTTTCTCATTTTAGCTACGTGAAAATTGGTTACAAATCTATTCCAATTGGTAACAAATCTATTCCAACCATAACTTAATCAACTTGTATTGTATATTATGTAATCTTGAGATACCATAGACACGTATACAATGTTTCGACCTATCATGTCGACACATCTATATATATTTCGGAACAACCATAGACACTCTATATGTGAATGTTGGAGTTAGCTATACAGGGTTGAGGTTGATTCCAAAATATATATAGTTTGAGTTGTGATCAATACTGAGATACGTATACACTGGGTCGTGGATTGATTCAAGATAATATTTATCGATTTATTTCTGTACATCTAACTGTGGACAACTAGTTGTAGGTTACTAACGAGGACAGCTGACTTAATAAACTTAAAACATCAAAATATATTAAAAGTGTTGTAAATATATTTTGAACATACTTTGATATATATGTATATATTGTTATAGGTTCGTGAATCAACCAGTGGCCAAGTCTTACTTCCCGACGAAGTAAAAATCTGTGAAAGTGAGTTATAGTCCCACTTTTAAAATCTAATATTTTTGGGAAGAGAATACATGCAGGTTTTATAAATGATTTACAAAATAGACACAAGTACGTGAAACTACATTCTATGGTTGAATTATCGAAATCGAATATGCCCCTTTTTATTAAGTCTGGTAATCTAAGAATTAGGGAAAAGACACCCTAATTGACGCGAATCCTAAAGATAGATCTATTGGGCCTAACAAACCCCATCCAAAGTACTAGATGCTTTAGTACTTCGAAATTTATATCATATCCGAAGGGTGTCCCGGAATGATGGGGATATTCTTATATATATGCATCTTGTTAATGTCGGTTACCAGGTGTTCACCATATGAATGATTTTTATCTCTATGTATGGGATGTGTATTGAAATATGAAATCTTGTGGTCTATTATTATGATTTGATATATATAGGTTAAACCTATAACTCACCAACATTTTTGTTGACTTTTTAAGCATGTTTATTCTCAGGTGATTATTAAGAGCTTCCGCTGTCACATACTTAAATAAGGACGAGATTTGGAGTCCATGCTTGTATGATATTGTGTAAAAACTGCATTCAAGAAACTTATTTTGTTGTAACATATTTGTATTGTAAACCATTATGTAATGGTCGTGTGTAAACAGGATATTTTAGATTATCATTATTTGATAATCTACGTAAAGCTTTTTAAACCTTTATTGATGAAATAAAGGTTATGGTTTGTTTTAAAATGAATGCAGTCTTTGAAAAACGTCTCATATAGAGGTCAAAACCTCGCAACGAAATCAATTAATATGGAACGTTTTTAATCAATAAGAACGGGACATTTCAATTGGTATCCGAGCGTTGGTCTTAGAGAATCAGAATTTTGCATTAGTGTGTCTTATCGAGTTTGTTAGGATGCATTAGTGAGTCTGGACTTCGACCGTGTTTACTTGAAAAATGATTGCTTAACAAATTTTGTTGGAAACTATATATTTTTAACATGTGAATATTATGTGATATATTAATATCTTAACGCGTTTGATATTATGTGATAGATGTCTACCTCTAGAACAAGTCCCATTGACTCACCTAATAATAATGAAGAGTCAAATGTAAATTGGAATGATTCGTGGACTGATTCACAAGTTCCCGAAGAGGAACCGGAAGAAGAGTCGGAACCGGAAGAAGAATCGGAATCGGAAGAAGAATCGGAACCGGATGAAGAAATAGAACCGGTGGGGGAAATAATAAAACGGTTAAGTAGAAGAAAATCCTCAACCAACCGACCAAGGTTAATTATGGTCAATGGTGTTTCCGCCAAGGAAGCAAAATATTGGGAGGATTACCAATTCTCCGATGAATCGGATTCCGACGGGAATTCCGATGATGTTATAGAAATTACCCCAACTGAATTTAAAAAGGCAAAAGAAAATAATAAGGGAAAGGGCATAAAAATAGAGAAATCTAATTCCAACCCCGATGAACTTTATATGTATCGTCAACCCCCGAAGTCCTTAAGTTGTAACAATGACCCGGGAACCTCTAAACCACCAGGTTTTTCTAAACCAATGTGGATAACGACGGCTCGTATTAGGGGAACATCATATATCCCTAGAAACTTGGCAAAACGAACCAAAACCGAAGAAGAAGAAACAAGCGAGTCGGAATAAGATAGTTGTATTCGCGTGGTGTAATATAAGTAATATAGTGTGCTTATGCTTTATGATATATGTAAAAATTGCTTGTTTAATAAGTATTTTTTTTATGAATCTAACTCTTGTCTATTTTACAGTATAAAAACACAAAATGGATAGACAACCCAATATTTTAAGAGACCTATCCGGAGACATGATTGATGAAATCTTGTCTAGAGTCGGTCAGAATTCTTCGGCACAACTATTTAAGGCGAGATCAGTTTGTAAGACATTCGAAGAACGTTCCAAGAATGCCTTGGTTTATAAAAGGCTTTCGTTCGAAATATGGGGGATATCACATTGGGAAATCCATAAGTTACGATTTGTTTACTTTGACGCATATATTGCGGAGAACCCAAATGCTATTTTACGCAATGGGTTAAGAAATTATTTTGACTCAATATATCCGAATATTGGACTTCGTGATTTAGAAAAAGCGGCTAACATGCAACATAAAGATTCATGTTATGCTTACGGATTAGTAATGTTCGCTTCTCACCAAAGTGAGAACAAGAACATCGGGCTACAACTATTAAACAAAACGTTCCCACAAGTAACGGAGTCGGTAATTGGGGTAAGAAATGAGGTTTTTAGATTGTTACGGGACTGTTGGACATTACGTAACCCTCGTCCCTTTGACAACGTTACAACACGCTGTCTTATCAACGGCCATAACGGTTATGTTCCACAAGACCAAGGATGGGAAGTAATCCTAGTAAAACCAGAATGCATGACTTGTTTCTGGACGTATGAATTACGTGTCTTTATTGTCTTTGCTGAACGACTTGTGTACTAGCTAGAATTATCTTCACAACCATCTTGTATCAAATTTATTATGTGCTATATTTCATGCTATATGTAAAATAAGCGGTATTGTAAGTTTGTAAAATATTGTGTAAAAGTTTGAACACGAAATATTATTATAATCAGTTTTTCATATAGAATTGTAGTAGTTGAATTGTATATTAGCTACTAAGTATGAACTTAACGGGTAGGTACTACCCGAATTTAAACTTATAAAACGCTAATATGAAGAAAAAGCTTTTATAAATGAGTTCATATTATGCTACGAAATACTATTAACTACTCTTAATATTCTGTATGATTAACTTGTTCCATTTAACTATTTTGAAGGAAATGGCACCGACTACTCGACACACCGTGAATATGAATGAAGAGGAATTCCGTACTTTTCTAGCTTCAAACATAGCCGCAGTACAGGCTGCGCTACATACCAACAATAACCTTGGATCTAGCAGTACAGGAAATCGTGTAGGATGCACCTACAAAGAATTCACTGCCTGCAAACCTTTGGAATTTGATGGAACCGAAGGACCGATCGGATTGAAACGGTGGACCGAGAAGGTCGAATCGGTGTTTGCCATAAGTAAGTGTACTGAAGAGGACAAAGTGAAGTACGCTACGCATACCTTCACAGGTTCTGCGTTAACATGGTGGAATACCTATCTAGAGCAAGTGGGACAAGACGATGCGTACGCACTACCGTGGTCAGCATTCAAGCACTTGATGAACGAGAAGTACCGTCCCAGAACCGAGGTCAATAAACTCAAGACAGAACTTAGAGGGTTACGAACCCAAGGATTTGATATTACCACGTACGAAAGACGATTCACAGAATTGTGCCTATTGTGTCCGGGAGCATTCGAAGATGAGGAAGAGAAGATCGACGCGTTTGTGAAAGGATTACCGGAAAGAATCCAAGAAGATATAAGTTCACACGAGCCCGCCTCCATACAACAGGCATGTAGAATGGCTCACAAACTAGTGAACCAGATTGAAGAAAGAATTAAAGAACAGACTGCTGAAGAGGCCAATGTGAAGCAAGTCAAAAGAAAGTGGGAGGAAAACGGTGATAAGAATCACCAATACAACAACAACAGCAATTACAACAATAATCGCAACAATTATCCCAATAATCGTAACATCAATCGCAACTACAACAAACGGCCCAACAACAACAACAACAACAGCAACTACAACAATCATCCCAACAACAATAATAACCGCAACAACAACAACAATCAGAAGCAGCTATGCCAAAGGTGTGAAAAGTATCACTCGGGGTTCTGCACCAAATTTTGCAACAAGTGTAAAAGAAATGGTCATAGCGCGGCGAAGTGTGAGGTCTACGGACCAGGGGTTAATAGAACGAAAGGAACAAATGGTGTCGGAACGAGTAATGGCGGAGCAAGTAGTGTCGGAGCAAGTTATGCCAATGTAGTTTGTTATAAATGTGGAAAACCGGGCCACATTATTAGAAATTGCCCGAACCAGGAGAACACGAATGGACAAGGCCGCGGAAGAGTTTTCAATATTAATGCGGCAGAGGCACAAGAAGACCCGGAGCTTGTTACGAGTACGTTTCTTATTGACAATAAATCTGCTTACATTTTATTTGATTCGGGTGCAGATTGAAGCTATATGAGTAGAGATTTTTGTGCTAAATTAAGTTGTCCATTGACGCCTTTGGATAGTAAATTTTTACTCGAATTAGCAAATGGTAAATTAATTTCAGCAGATAATATATGTCGGAATCGAGAAATTAAACTGGTTAGCGAAACATTTAAGATTGATTTGATACCAGTAGAGTTAGGGAGTTTTGATGTGATAATCGGTATGGACTGGTTGAAAGAAGTGAAAGCAAAGATCGTTTGTTACAAAAATGCAATTCGCATTATACGAGAAAAAGGAAAATCCTTAATGGTGTACGGAGAAAAGGGCAACACGAAGCTACATCTTATTAGTAATTTGAAGGCTCAAAAACTAATAAGAAAAGGTTGCTATGCTGTTCTAGCACACGTCGAGAAAGTACAAACTGAAGAAAAGAGCATCAATGATGTTCCCATTGCAAAAGAATTTCCCGATGTATTTCCGAAAGAATTACCGGGATTACCCCCACATCGATCCGTTGAATTTTAAATAGATCTTGTACCAGGAGCTGCACCAATAGCTCGTGCTCCTTACAGACTCGCACCCAGCGAGATGAAAGAACTGCAAAGCCAATTACAAGAACTTTTAGAGCGTGGTTTCATTCGACCAAGCACATCACCGTGGGGAGCTCCTGTTTTGTTTGTCAAGAAGAAAGATGGTACATTCAGGTTGTGTATCGACTACCGAGAGTTGAACAAACTTACCATCAAGAACCGCTACCCACTACCGAGAATCGACGACTTATTTGATCAACTACAAGGCTCGTCTGTTTATTCAAAGATTGACTTACGTTCCGGGTATCATCAAATGCGGGTGAAAGAAGATGATATTCCAAAGACTGCTTTCAGAACACGTTACGGTCATTACGAGTTTATGGTCATGCCGTTTGGTTTAACTAATGCACCAGCTGTGTTCATGGACCTTATGAACCGAGTGTGTGGACCATACCTTGACAAGTTTGTCATTGTTTTCATTGATGACATACTTATTTACTCAAAGAATGACCAAGAACACGGTGAACATTTGAGAAAGGTGTTAGAAGTATTGAGGAAGGAAGAATTGTACGCTAAGTTTTCAAAGTGTGCATTTTGGTTGGGAGAAGTTCAATTCCTCGGTCACATAGTGAACAAAGAAGGTATTAAGGTGGATCCGGAAAAGATAGAAACTGTTGAAAAGTGGGAAACCCCAAAAACTCCGAAACACATACGCCAGTTTTTAGGACTAGCTGGTTACTACAGAAGGTTCATCCAAGACTTTTCCAGAATAGCAAAACCCTTGACTGCATTAACGCATAAAGGGAAGAAATTTGAATGGAATGATGAACAAGAGAAAGCGTTTCAGTTATTGAAGAAAAAGCTAACTACGGCACCTATATTGTCATTGCCTGAAGGGAATGATGATTTTGTGATTTATTGTGACGCATCAAAGCAAGGTCTCGGTTGTGTATTAATGCAACGAACGAAGGTGATTGCTTATGCGTCTAGACAATTGAAGATTCACGAACAAAATTATACGACGCATGATTTGGAATTAGGCGCGGTTATTTTTGCATTAAAGACTTGGAGGCACTACTTATATGGGGTCAAAAGTATTATATATACCGACCACAAAAGTCTTCAACACATATTTAATCAGAAACAACTGAATATGAGGCAGCGTAGGTGGATTGAATTATTGAATGATTACGACTTTGAGATTCGTTACCACCCGGGGAAGGCAAATGTGGTAGCCGATGCCTTGAGCAGGAAGGACAGAGAACCCATTCGAGTAAAATCTATGAATATAATGATTCATAATAACCTTACTACTCAAATAAAGGAGGCGCAACAAGGAGTTTTAAAAGAGGGAAATTTAAAGGATGAAATACCCAAAGGATCGGAGAAGCATCTTAATATTCGGGAAGACGGAACCCGGTATAGGGCTGAAAGGATTTGGGTACCAAAATTTGGAGATATGAGAGAAATGGTACTTAGAGAAGCTCATAAAACCAGATACTCAATACATCCTGGAACGAGGAAGATGTACAAGGATCTCAAGAAACATTTTTAGTGGCCGGGTATGAAAGCCGATGTTGCTAAATACGTAGGAGAATGTTTGACGTGTTCTAAGGTCAAAGCTGAGCATCAGAAACCATCAGGTCTACTTCAACAACCCGAAATCCCGGAATGGAAATGGGAAAACATTACCATGGATTTCATCACTAAATTGCCAAGGACTGCAAGTGGTTTTGATACTATTTGGGTAATAGTTGATCGTCTCACCAAATCAGCACACTTCCTGCCAATAAGAGAAGATGACAAGATGGAGAAGTTAGCACGACTGTATTTGAAGGAAGTCGTCTCCAGACATGGAATACCAATCTCTATTATCTCTGATAGGGATGGCAGATTTGTTTCAAGATTCTGGCAGACATTACAGCAAGCATTAGGAACTCGTCTAGACATGAGTACTGCCTATCATCCACAAACTGATGGGCAGAGCGAAAGGACGATACAAACGCTTGAATACATGCTACGAGCATGTGTTATTGATTTTGGAAACAGTTGGGATCGACATCTACCGTTAGCAGAATTTTCCTACAACAACAACTACCATTCAAGCATTGAGATGGCGCCGTTTGAAGCACTTTATGGTAGAAAGTGCAGGTCTCCGATTTTTTGGAATGAAGTGGGGGATAGACAGATTACGGGTCCAGAGATTATATAAGAAACTACCGAGAAGATCATCCAAATTCAACAACGGTTGAAAACCGCCCAAAGTCGACAAAAGAGCTACGCTGACATTAAAAGAAAAGATATAGAATTTGAAATTGGAGAGATGGTCATGCTTAAAGTTGCACCTTGGAAAGGCGTTGTTCGATTTGGTAAACGAGGAAAATTAAATCCAAGGTATATTGGACCATTCAAGATTATTGATTGTGTCGGACCAGTAGCTTACCGACTTGAGTTACCTCAACAACTCGCGGCTGTACATAACACTTTCCACGTCTCGAATTTGAAGAAATGTTTTGCTAAAGAAGATCTCACTATTCCATTAGATGAAATCCAAATCAACAAAAAACTTCAATTCATCGAAGAACCCGTCGAAATAATGGATCGTGAGGTTAAAAGACTTAAGCAAAACAAGATACCAATTGTTAAGGTTCGATGGAATGCTCGTAGAGGACCCGAGTTCACCTGGGAGCGTGAAGATCAGATGAAGAAGAAATACCCGCATCTATTTCCAGAAGATTCGTCAACACCTTCAATAGCTTAAAATTTCGGGGCGAAATTTATTTAACGGGTAGGTACTGTAGTGACCCGAACTTTTCCATGTTTATATATATTAATTGAGATTGATATTTACATGATTAAATGTTTCCAACATGTTAAGCAATCAAACTTGTTAATACTTGATTAATTAAAATATGTTTCATATAGACAATTGACCACCCAAGTTGACCGGTGATTCACGAACGTTAAAACTTGTAAAAACAATATGATGACATATATATGGATATATATATATATATATATAGTTAACATGATACTATGATAAGTAAACATATCATTAAGTATATTAACAATGAACTACATATGTAAAAACAAGACTACTAACTTAATGATTTTTAAACGAGACATATATGTAACGATGATCGTTGTAAAGACATTTAATGTATATATATCATATTAAGAGATATTCATACATGATAATATCATGATAATATAATAATTTAAAATCTCATTTGATATTATAAACATTGGGTTAACAACATTTAACAAGATCGTTAACCTAAAGGTTTCAAAACAACAATTACATGTAACGACTAACGATGACTTAACGACTCAGTTAAAATGTATATACATGTAGTGTTTTAATATGTATTTATACACTTTTGAAAGACTCCAATACACTTATCAAAATGCTTCTACTTAACAAAAATGCTTACAATTACATCCTCGTTCAGTTTCATCAACAATTCTACTCGTATGCACCCGTATTCGTACTCGTACAATACACAGCTTTTAGATGTATGTACTATTGGTATATACACTCCAATGATCAGCTATTAGCAGCCCATGTGAGTCACCTAACACATGTGGGAACCATCATTTGGCAACTAGCATGAAATATCTCATAAAATTACAAAAATATGAGTAATCATTCATGACTTATTTACATGAAAACAAAATTACATATCCTTTATATCTAATCCATACACCAACGACCAAAAACACCTACAAACACTTTCATTCTTCAATTTTCTTCATCTAATTGATCTCTCTCAAGTTCTATCTTCAAGTTCTAAGTGTTCTTCATATATTCTACAAGTTCTAGTTACATAAAATCAAGAATACTTTCAAGTTTGCTAGCTCACTTCCAATCTTGTAAGGTGATCATCCAACCTCAAGAAATCTTTGTTTCTTACAGTAGGTTATCATTCTAATACAAGGTAATAATCATATTCAAACTTTGGTTCAATTTCTATAACTATAACAATCTTATTTCAAGTGATGATCTTACTTGAACTTGTTTTCGTGTCATGATTCTGCTTCAAGAACTTCGAGCCATCCAAGGATCCATTGAAGCTAGATCCATTTTTCTCTTTTCCAGTAGGTTTATCCAAGGAACTTAAGGTAGTAATGATGTTCATAACATCATTCGATTCATACATATAAAGCTATCTTATTCGAAGGTTTAAACTTGTAATCACTAGAACATAGTTTAGTTAATTCTAAACTTGTTCGCAAACAAAAGTTAATCCTTCTAACTTGACTTTTAAAATCAACTAAACACATGTTCTATATCTATATTATATGCTAAATTAATGATTTAAAACCTGGAAACACGAAAAACACCGTAAAACCGGATTTACGCCGTCGTAGTAACACCGCGGGCTGTTTTGGGTTAGTTAATTAAAAACTATGATAAACTTTGATTTAAAAGTTGTTATTCTGAGAAAATGATTTTTATTATGAACATGAAACTATATCCAAAAATTATGGTTAAACTCAAAGTGGAAGTATGTTTTCTAAAATGGTCATCTAGACGTCGTTCTTTCGACTGAAATTACTACCTTTACAAAAACGACTTGTAACTTATTTTTCCGACTATAAACCTATACTTTTTCTGTTTAGATTCATAAAATAGAGTTTAATATGACACCATAGCAATTTGATTCACTCAAAACGGATTTAAAATGAAGAAGTTATGGGTAAAACAAGATTGGATAATTTTTCTCATTTTAGCTACGTGAAAATTGGTAACAAATCTATTCCAACCATAACTTAATCAACTTGTATTGTATATTATGTAATCTTGAGATACCATAGACACGTATACAATGTTTCGACCTATCATGTCGACACATCTATATATATTTCGGAACAACCATAGACACTCTATATGTGAATGTTGGAGTTAGCTATACAGGGTTGAGGTTGATTCCAAAATATATATAGTTTGAGTTGTGATCAATACTGAGATACGTATACACTGGGTCGTGGATTGATTCAAGATAATATTTATCGATTTATTTCTGTACATCTAACTGTGGACAACTAGTTGTAGGTTACTAACGAGGACAGCTGACTTAATAAACTTAAAACATCAAAATATATTAAAAGTGTTGTAAATATATTTTGAACATACTTTGATATATATGTATATATTGTTATAGGTTCGTGAATCAACCAGTGGCCAAGTCTTACTTCCCGACGAAGTAAAAATCTGTGAAAGTGAGTTATAGTCCCACTTTTAAAATCTAATATTTTTGGGATGAGAATACATGCAGGTTTTATAAATGATTTACAAAATAGACACAAGTACGTGAAACTACATTCTATGGTTGAATTATCGAAATCGAATATGCCCCTTTTTATTAAGTCTGGTAATCTAAGAATTAGGGAACAGACACCCTAATTGACGCGAATCCTAAAGATAGATCTATTGGGCCTAACAAACCCCATCCAAAGTACCAGATGCTTTAGTACTTCGAAATTTATATCATATCCGAAGGGTGTCCCGGAATGATGGGGATATTCTTATATATATGCATCTTGTTAATGTCGGTTACCAGGTGTTCACCATATGAATGATTTTTATCTCTATGTATGGGATGTGTATTGAAATATGAAATCTTGTGGTCTATTATTATGATTTGATATATATAGGTTAAACCTATAACTCACCAACATTTTTGTTGACTTTTTAAGCATGTTTATTCTCAGGTGATTATTAAGAGCTTCCGCTGTCGCATACTTAAATAAGGACGAGATTTGGAGTCCATGCTTGTATGATATTGTGTAAAAACTGCATTCAAGAAACTTATTTTGTTGTAACATATTTGTATTGTAAACCATTATGTAATGGTCGTGTGTAAACAGGATATTTTAGATTATCATTATTTGATAATCTACGTAAAGCTTTTTAAACCTTTATTGATGAAATAAAGGTTATGGTTTGTTTTAAAATGAATGCAGTCTTTGAAAAACGTCTCATATAGAGGTCAAAACCTCGCAACGAAATCAATTAATATGGAACGTTTTTAATCAATAAGAACGGGACATTTCAGCCGAGGTGCTTGCTTCAATCCATACAAACTTTTCTTTAGCTTACAAACCCACTTCTCTTTACCCTTTACCTCAAAGCCCTCGGGTTGCCTCATGTAGATCTCTTCAACAAGATCACCATGTAAGAATGCATTTTTTTACATCTAGTTGCTCAAGATGTAAGTCTTCGGATGCAACCATAGAAAGTACCAAACGGATAGTAGTCATTTTAACTACCGGTGAAAATATCTCTTTGTAGTCAACCCCTTTCTTTTGTTGAAAGCCTTTGACTACCAAACAAGCCTTGTACCTTCTCTTGCCATCTAACTCATTCTTGATTCTATACACCCATTTGCTTTGCAATGCCCTTTTATCATGAGGTAACTTCACTAGTGACCAACTCTTGTTTTTTTTCAAGTGATCCCATTTCTTATTTCATGGCAAGCTCCCATTGTATGGATTCTTTTGTCTTCATTGCCTCAAAGTAACTTTCGGGTTCACCATTCTCGGTATAGAGCAAGTAGTTTGCTGATGGAGAATACCTAGGATTAGGTTTCGGCACTCTAGTCGAGCGTCTTGGTATAGAAGTAACCGGAATGATTGGACCGGTTTCATTTGTGTCCTCCTCATCAATAGAACTCGCACTATGTTCGGAATCATCACCGCTTTGCAAATCATTCCCATCATTAGCATTTTCCGACGCCTCACCGTCATTCGGCAATTCATTATTTTCCAAACTCCCACTAGAACCTGCAAGATCATCAATAGTAACATCGTCAAAAGTAACTTGACTCGGTTTAGGACTCCCCATTTCCGGTTTGCCATAGACCGAATCTTCATCAAAAGTAACATCTCACGAACGAATTACTTTTCTAGCCTCGTTGTCCCAACAACGATAGGCCATTTCATCTGACCCGTAGCCTATGAAAATACACTTCTTTGACTTAGCTTCAAGCTTATCTTTATCCGCATCTTTAGTCTTCACATATGCATTACACCCAAAGATCCTAAGGTGACCATAACTCACCTTCTTGCCTTGCCATTCTTCCTCGGGAATTCGGAAACCCAACGGTGTTGAGGGTCCCCTATTTATCAAATAAGCCACCGTATTAATCGCATCCGCCCAAAACATCTTAGGAAAACCGGCATGTAGTCTCATACTCTTAGCCCTTTCATTTAACGTACGATTCATACGTTCGGCGACCCCATTGTGTTGCGGTGTTTCCGGTACCGTTTTCAACATTCTAATACCGACCTTTGCACAATGGTCTTTAAATTCAAGACTACCATAATCCCCTCTATTATCCGACTTCAAGCACTTGACTTTCAAGTTAGTTTCATTTTCTACCATAGCTTTCCACTTCACAAAAGTATTAAACACATCGGATTTAGCTTTAAGAAAATAAACTCGTACCTTTCGAGTGGAGTCGTCAATGAAGGTGACATAATAGCAAGAACCTCCATGTGATTCTACATTGATTGGACCAAACACATCCGTATGAACGAGCTCCAATTTCTCTAACTTAGGTGTATTCCCTGATTTCCTAAAAGTCACCTTCTTTTGCTTCCCATAAACACATGGTTCGCAAAACTCAAGTTCTACCTTTTTCAAATCCGGAATTATCCCACTCGAAACAAGTATCTTCATACCCTTCTCACTCATATGCCCGAGTCTTCGGTGCCATAGAGTTGATTCGGACTCAACATTAACCGTAGCATCTACCGTGTCTTCATTAAATACTTCAACCATATAAAGAGTTCCCTTTTTATGTCCACGAGCCACTACACAACTACTCTTAACCACCTTCCATTGGCGGTTTTCAAACGTAACCGCGTTACCTTCATCATCTAATTGACCAACCGAAATAAGTTTCCTTTTTAATTTAGGAATGTACCTTACATTCTTCAAAGTCCAATTAGAACCAAGAGTAGTCTTCAAAACAACATCTCCAATGCTGATGCGTCCCGTTCATATCGAATATAAACGTCACGTACTCATTGGTGTCATTGCGAGGTATTGACCTCTAAATGTGACATTTTTCAAAATCTGCATACGTTTTTATAATAAAAACCATAACCTTTATTATAATCAAAGGTTCAAATAGCATAATAATGATTATCGTTTAGCGATAATCTTAGTTTTACAAACTTTACATTTGATAATAACAATACGATTTCCAACATATTTCACATTACAAATCTTCCGATATGCAGTTTTATTTTTGACACAAATATGCATACTCCAAATCCTGCTTAAATTCGGCATAATGCAGCGGAAACTTTTAATTATCACCTGAGAATAAACATGCTTAAAACGTCAACATAAAGTTGGTGAGATATAGGTTTAATGCTAGCAGCGTTATAAATATAGACCACAAGATTTAATATACATAAACGTTTTAATAAAAATATTCTAAGTGGTTGAGCACTTGATAACCATACTTAACATTTAATCAACGTCGCATATTCCCTTTATTATGAAATCTCACTACACCGTACCAAGTGTAGTCACCGAAATGAAGTACTGTGCAACTGTTGAATACTGGTCGTCCAGTCCGGTTGGGATTGTCAGTCCCGATAGATCTATCAATAGGATTCGCGTTACAATACCTCATGTAAATAGTAGTTATCAAGTTACAGGGAAGTATGCCAGTGGTACAACTCAACGTAGAATATATATTTTTAATCACTTGTGTCCATAACGTAAATCATAAAATGCATGTATTCTCATTCTGAAATATTTAGAGTTTAAAAGTGAGACTATATACTCACTTTTGTCTTGAAGATATACGACTTGGTCTCCGATAGATATCACGAACCTAACCATATATAATATATCAACATATTTTCTTTTCAAATAATCGTTACATGTATACTTGTAATACTTTTAATATCTAATAGTCCGTAGTTAGCAGTCCGATGTTAGTGGTCCACAATTAGTTGTTCAATAAAATAAATCAAGACCCCATCGTATTTGTATTGATCAGAATTAATCTCGACCCATGGTACCGTGTTATCAAATGACGTGTTGCGTACATAAAGTACCGTGTTGTCAAATGACGTGTTGTGTACAATCATGAGGTCTTATAATTAATCTTCTCGTGTTGTTTACGGGTGGTCCTGAAATATATAAAATCAAATCATAAGTAAATATATATAAAATATCATATTAATTAGCAAAGATATGATTAGTTTAGTTTTACTCCAATTAATTTCGTAGCTAAACTAGCTTCGGATACCCAATTTTGTTTTAGCCGTAGTTTCTTCAATACAACTCCATTTTTGTTGGTTCAACTTGCCACTTCCTTGGATCGAGCCATTATTTATGAATATGAACTGTAAATATCTTAGTTTACATTCAAAATCACAGGTTATAGGTCAAACTTTGGTGAATCTTATGAAAGTGATCATTTTCGTCGTAAAAACAACATCTAGATGATCATTTTTACAAAAATACTTACACTTTGAGTTACACCATGAGATTTTTATACATTAACATATTCATAAGAAATATCATTTTTCCAGAATATAAACTTCCAAATCAATGTTTAAGATGGTTTTTAATTATCCAAAACAAAACAGCCCCCGGTTGCACTCCGACGACGTAGATTCAGTTTTAATGTGTTCTTTGTAAAATCAAGTTGTATCTTGTTAAGTTAGCATATCATTATGATATATTACAGGTCTTGAAGTGTTTTAAAAGTCAAGTTATAAGGATCTATTTAGTTTGCAATTAAGTTTGAAATCATTCAAACTATGTTCTTGTTGTTATATATATTCGTAGTAAGATAGTCATATATGAATTGAACAAGATGATGAACCAAGGTTATACCTCAAGTATGATGAAGAAAGTTACTGAATAAATAAGATATGAACTTGTCCTTGATGACTTGGAAGATTAAGAAGTGAAATCATGAAAAGAAACAAAGGTTGTAAGTAAGTTTATATCTTGATTTAAGATAAATAACTTACATGAATTGAATCAAAGTTTAAACATAGTTTTACCTTGATTATGAAGCTAAAAGATGGTGAAAATGCTTGGAGATGATCAAGTATGATGTTAGGAGTATTTTGAGAGAGAATTTGGAGTGTAAGTATGAGAAAATGGAATGGAAAAATGGGGTGAAATCATAAAAACGAATTTACTTGTTATATAGAAAAAAAAAATCCTTAAGTTTGTTTTTTAGCTCATTAGTCATATAAGTAGAAAAATAATGGTTCCACATATTTTTGACTCTAAGATGGCTGCTAAGAATGAATGATTAAAGGTGTATATACTAATAGTAAATACATCTAGAAGCTGCGTACAATACGGTTACATATACCCTAGGTATACATGTAAAAATCTTGAGGAAACGGAACGAGAATTCAAATATAACTATCTTTTGTGAATATACTTATATTATTTTATGTATTTAAGCCCTTTAAAAGTAATTAAATACGTATTTATACGATACTTGTATAAGCATTATAGGTTATAGGTATATATATCAAAGAACGTTACGTATAGTTACCGTTTTGAAAACTTTAGTTAGTACTCTCAAAGTATACTTATAACTCATTGTTATTAGTACACAATGATATGTTAAACCATCCTTAGGTTATGTTAAATATGTATAAATTCGTATATGTACACAATCGTATAATTATCATATGTTATATAGTTCGTGATATCATCGGTCAAATTGGACGGTCAAACGTTGTGTAAAACTCTTTTCAAAAGCACAAGACTTAACAATTTGGATTGCTTATCATGTTGGTAATGTTTAATTTATGTAGATATTAATCTCATATGTATAAAACGGTCGGAAAAAATCCGGGTCGTTACAGTACCTACCCGTTAAATAAATTTCGTCCCGAAATTTTAAAGTTGTACCTATTTTGCGTTTTCGGGAAACAAATGTGGGTACTTTTGTTTCATCTAATCCTCTCGTTCCCAAGTAAACTCGGGACCCCTTCGAGCATTCCAACGAACCTTAATGATTGGTATGTTGCTCTGCTTGAGCTGTTTAACTTCACGATCCATGATTTCGACTGGTTCTTCTATGAATTGAAGTTTCTCGTCGACTTGGATTTCTTCAAGAGGAATGGTGAGGTCTTCCTTTGCAAGACACTTCTTAAGGTTTGAAATGTGAAACGTATTATGTACTCCGGCGAGTTATTGTGGTAACTCGAGTCGATAAGCTACCGGTCCAATGCGTTCGATGATCTTGAACGGGCCTACATACATTGGGTTCAGTTTACCCCTTTTGCCGAAACGTATTACACCTTTCCAAGGTGAAACCTTTAGCATAACCATGTCACCGATCTGAAACTCTAATGGTTTCCTTCGAACATCGGCGTAGCTCTTTTGGCGACTACGGGCTGTTTTAAATCTCTCCATGATTTGTACTATATTCTCAGTAGTTTCGTGTATGATTTTGGGACCAGTTAATCGTCGATCTCCTACTTCATTCCAATAGATAGGGGATCTACACTTCCTTCCATACAGTGCTTCGAATGGTGCAGCTTTAATGCTCGCATGATAACTATTATTATACGAGAATTCTGCTAATGGTAGATATTTATCCCATCCATTTCCAAAATCGATCACACATGCCCTGATCATGTCTTCAAGAGTCTGAATTGTTCTTTCACTCTGCCCGTCAGTTTTTGGATGATATACGGTGCTCATATCCAAACGAGTTCCCAGGGCCTCCTGTAGTGATTGCCAGAACTTTGATGTAAATCTACTATCACGATCGGATATAATGGAAATAGGTATTCCATGCCTTGAAACAATTTTCTTTAGGTATAATCATAATAGTTTATCCATTCTATCCGTTTCCTTTATAGGCAAGAAATGTGCAGATTTAGTGAGACGATCAACTATTACCCAAATGGTGTCATAACCCCATGCAGTCTTGGGTAACTTCGTGATAAAATCCATGGTAATACCGTCCCACTTCCATTTTGGGATTTCTGGTTGTTGAAGTAACCCTGACGGCTTCTGGTGTTCTGCTTTGACTTTGGAACAAGTTAAACATTCCCCGACATATGTTGCAACGTTTGTCTTTAAATTAGGCCACCAATAATGCGTCTTAAGATCTTGATACATCTTTCCAACTCCAGGATGTATCGAGTATCTTGTTTTATGTGCCTCGTTCAATATCAACTTCCTTAATCCACCTAACTTTGGTACCCAAATACGTTTTGCAAAACATCGAATTCCTTCATCCCGTATAACGAGTTGCTTCTCATACTTTTTCATTATTTCATTTCCTATGTTTTCCTTAGTAAGAGCTTCTCGTTGAGCCTCTTTGATTTGTGAGTTGAGATTCATGCGAATTTTTATGTTCATCGCTCGTACTCGAATTGGCTCTCGTTCCTTTCTGCTTAGAGCGTCAGCCACTACATTCGCTTTCTCGGGATGATAGCGAATCTCATAATCATAGACGTTTATCAGTTCGACCCACCTACGTTGCCTCATGTTCAGCTGTTTTTGATCGAAAATATGTTGAAGGCTTTTATGATCGGTAAACACAGTGCATTTAACCCCATATAAGTAGTGTCTCCATATCTTCAATGCAAACACTACTGCTCCCAGTTCTAGATCATGGGTCGTATAATTTCGCTCGTGAATCTTCAATTGTCGGGATGCGTACGCAATAAATTTCTTTCGTTGCATAAGGACGCAACCAAAACCTTGTCGCGAAGCACAATATATCTCAAAATCATCGTTCCCTTCAGGTAACGATAAAATAGGTGCTGTAGTCAACTTCTTCTTTAGTAATTGAAATGCACTCTCCTGCTCAGAAGTCCATTCATACTTCTTCCCTTTTTGCGTTAACGCTGTTAATGGTTTAGTTATTCGGGAGAAATCTTGAATAAAACTTCTATAATAACCGGCTATACCCAAAAATTGACGTATTTGTGTTGGTGTCTTGGGAGTCTCCCATTTTTCAATGGCATCAATTTTAGCTGGATCAACCTGAATTCCTTTGCTACTAACAACGTGACCAAGAAATTGCACTTCTTTCAACCAAAATGCACACTTAGATAATTTGGTGTATAACTGTTCTTTTCTTAACAATTCTAATACCAACCTTAAATGCTGCTCATGCTCTTGCTCATTTTTGGAATAGATGAGAATATCATCAATGAAAACGATAACAAACTTATCTAGATACGGACTACAAACTCGATTCATGAGGTCCATGAATACAGCTGGCGCATTCGTTAATCCAAACGGCATGACCAAAAATTCGTAATGACCGTAGCGTGTCCGTAGTTGATGATAGCCCGATCTTAGATCGATTTTTGAATAAACACATGATCCTTGCAGTTGATCAAATAAGTCGTCAATTCTCGATAGCGGATACCGATTCTTGATAGTTAACTTATTTAATTCACGGTAATCTATACACATTCGGAAAGATCCATCTTTCTTCTTGACAAATAAAATCAGAGCTCCCCACGGTGAAGTGCTCGATCGAATGAAACCACGGTCCAGTAATTCTTGTAACTGGCTTTGTAACTCTTTCATCTCAGATGGTGCAAGTCTGTATGGAGCACGAGCCACTGGTGCAGCTCCTGGTACTAGATCTATTTAAAATTCTACAGATCTAAATGGAGGTAATCCCGGCAACTCTTCCGGAAAGACTTCAGGAAAATCTTTTGCTACAGGCACGTTGTTGATGCTCTTCTCTTTTTCCTTCATTTCAACTTTATTAACATGTGCTAAGATTGCATAGCACCCTTTCTTCAAGCACTTTTGGGCTTTCAAACAGCTAATGAGTTTTAGCTTTGAGTTACCCTTCTCTCCATAAATCATTACTGGCGTTTTATCCTTACGAGGAATGCGAATTGCCTTCTTGGCACATACAACTTCAACTCCTATTTTGGGCATCCAGTCCATGCCAACTATTACATCAAAACTTCCTAATTCTACGGGTATCAAATCAATTTTAAACGTTTCTCCGGCTAAATTTATTTTACAATCACGGAAAATTTTATCGGATTTAATTAGTTTACCATTAGCTAACTCAATCATGTACTTAGCATCTAGAGGTAATTATGAATAATTCAATTTAGCATAAAAGTCTCTACACATATAACTTCTATCGGTACCAGTATCAAATATAATAGATGCTGATAAGTTATTAATGGTAAACGTACCTGTAACAAGCTCCGGGTCTTCACACGCCTCTCTAGCATTAATAATAAATTCTCTTCCACGTGCAGATCCGTTATTCTTCTCTAGATTTGGGCACTGGATCTTATAATGACCCTGTTTCCCACACCCATAACAAGTAACAGTGGCCAAGGCAGTTCTATTTGCATTGGTGGCAGGAGTCTTGGTGCCATTTGTATTTGTAACAGGAATCCTACAATCTTCAGCAAGATGACCCCTTTGATTACAATTATCGCACACCACATTACAATAACCAGAGTGATGTTTGTGGCATCTGTTACATAAAGGATTTCGTCCTTTATAACCTGAGCTTGAACCACTACCCGCACCTTGCGTGGTTTCTTGTTTCTTGTTGGATTGTTGATTACCTTCCCACTTTCTTTTGTTTTCCGATGTCTTGACATCGGTGTTCTTATCCAGAATAATCTGGTCCATCAACTCGTTTGCCATAGTGATGGCTTCATGAATAGTCTTGGGTTTCGATGCTGTAACATTTGCCTTGACATTTTTAGGCAACCCATCTTTGTACAGTTCTATCTTCCGTTCTTCGGTTGGTATCAATTCGGGACATAGCAACGCTAATTCCATGAATCGCTGATTGTAGTTGGTGAGTTCAGTACCAACAACTTTCAGGTTTCGTAGTCCAGCTAGCTGGACTAACCTCATTCCTTGGACAATACTCGTTGATTAGCATTGTTTTAAATTCTTCCCATGGAGTATCATAAGCTACATCTCCTCCTACGGCCTTCACATAGTTTTTCCACCACGTGAGTGCACTATCTTGTAAGGTGCACGATGCATACTTGGTCATGTCCTTCTTAATACAACCACTGATTTTAAACACAGACTCAATCTTTTCGATCCACCGAGTTAAACCGACCGGTCCTTCTGTTCCACTGAATGATGAGGGCTTGCAACCTTGAAAAGTTTTGTAAGTACATCCCACACGAGGATTTGGGTTAACTGCAGAACCTCTCACAGCCTCGACCCATAACATTCTGTCATTCACTCGCTGATTGATGAGTTCCTCGATTTCTTGTTCCGTCGTTCGGTTCAATCGCGCCATATTCTTCAATAAGAATGAAAAAAATAATTATTCATATAGAATATTATGGATGTAGTGTGTATTTACAGTACATTGTAGCTTATTAACAATATGAACCAGTTATTATTATAAAAGCCTTTTCTTCCTATTAGCGTTTTATAATTATATCTAGGGTAGTACCTACCCGTTAAAGTTCATACTTAATAGCTTAGTACAGAAATTAATTACTACCATCCAAATAATACTTCACCATGGAAAATTATTGCATTTCACACTTCACTATTTTACATATGCTTATCTTATATCAAACATTAAGCAAACCACACTAGTAATATTATACAAAACGTTATATGATCCCATGGTTTAAAACAACAGCGCATCATTTAACCCAAAACGTTTGTATTCAAAGAAATCGCTTAAAGCTTATCCTGGCTGTCTCCCTGCGTTTTGGCTGAGGGACCGAAGAACTGTATGTCGGGATAGAACTAATAGGAATAGTGGGAATAGGGGTAGAAGTGTCTGGTGGAGTTGGTGCCACAACATCCTCACTAAACTCGGGATTTGGATTTTCCAATTCAGTAGCCTTTCGTTTCTTTCCTCGTTCGAACTTGTCTTTCGTAATTTCCTGTATTTATTCCTCCTCAGGATCACTTTTCGGTTCCTCTTCAATTGATTCATCCGGAAATTGTGAGTCTTCCCCAATTAAAGGTGTCGTTTTCATCATCGGATAGGTTAATGACTGGAACACTATCTGAGAATTCTGGTTCGGAGTCGCTGAATGTGATAACAAGTTCTAAGCCAGACATCTATCACATAAAAACTAGCACGTTAGTACCACATATTATTTACATATTAATTTTTAAGCAACAAGGATAAGCAATAGTTTTCGAAATCAAACATGGTTAAAGTCCAGACTCACTAATGCATCCTAACAAACTCGATAAGACACACTAATGCAAATTTTCTGGTTCTCTAAGACCAACGCTCTGATACCACCTGAAGTGTCCCATTCATATCGAATATAAACGTCACGTACTCATTGGTGTCATTGTGAGGTATTGACCTCTAAATGTGACATTTTTCAAAATCTGCATACGTTTTTATAATACAAACCATAACCTTTATTATAATCAAAGGTTCAAATAGCATAATAATGATTATCGTTTAGCGATAATCTTAGTTTTACAAACTTTACATTTGATAATAACAATACGATTTCCAACATATTTCACATTACAAATCTTCCGATATGCAGTTTTATTTTTGACACAAATATGCATACTCCAAATCCTGCTTAAATTCGGCATAATGCAGCGGAAGCTTTTAATTATCACCTGAGAATAAACATACTTAAAATGTCAACATAAAGTTGGTGAGATATAGGTTTAATGCTAGCAGCGTTATAAATATAGACCACAAGATTTAATATACATAAACGTTTTAATAAAAATATTCTAAGTGGTTGAGCACTTGATAACCATACTTAAAATTTAATCAACGTCGCATATTCCCTTTATTATGAAATCTCACTACACCGTACCAAGTGTAGTCACCGAAACGAAGTACTGTACAACCGTTAAATACTGGTCGTCCAGTCCGGTTGGGGTTGTCAGGCCCGATAGATCTATCAACATGATTCGTGTTTACAATACCTCATGTAAATAGTAGTTACCAAGTTACAGGGAAGTATGCCAGTGGTACAACTCAACGTAGAATATATATTTTTAATCACTTGTGTTCATAACGTAAATCATAAAATGCATGTATTCTCATCCCGAAATATTTAGAGTTTAAAAGTGGGACTATATACTCACTTTTGTCTTGAAGATATACGACTTGGTCTCCGATAGATATCACGAACCTAACCATATATAATATATCAACATATTTTCTTTTCAAATAATCGTTACATGTATACTTGTAATACTTTTAATATCTAATAGTCCGTAGTTAGCAGTCCGATGTTAGTGGTCCACAATTAGTTGTTCAATAAAATAAATCAAGACCCCATCGTATTCGTATTGATCAGAATTAATCTCGACCCATGGTACCGTGTTGTCAAATGACGTGTTGCGTACATAAAGTACCGTGTTGTCAAATGACGTGTTGTGTACAATCATGAGGTCTTATAATTAATCTTCTCGTGTTGTTTACGGGTGGTCCTGAAATATATAAAATCAAATCATAAGTAAATATATATAAAATATCATATTAATTAGCAAAGATATGATTAGTTTAGTTTTACTCCAATTAATTTCGTAGCTAAACTAGCTTCGGATACCCAATTTTGTTTTAGCCGTAGTTTCTTCAATACAACTCCATTTTTGTTGGTTCAACTTGCCACTTCCTTGGATCGAGCCATTATTTATGAATATGAACTGTAAATATCTTAGTTTACATTCGAAATCACAGGTTATAGGTCAAACTTTGGTGAATCTTATGAAAGTGATCATTTTCGTCGTAAAAACAACATCTAGATGATCATTTTTACAAAAATACTTACACTTTGAGTTACACCATGAGATTTTTATATATTAACATATTCATAAGAAATATCATTTTTCCAAAATATAAACTTCCAAATCAAAGTTTAAGATGGTTTTTAATTATCCAACACAAAACAGCCCCCGGTTGCACTCCGACGACGTAGATTCAGATTTAATGTGTTCTTTGTAAAATCAAGTTGTATCTTGTTAAGTTAGCATATCATTATGATATATTACAGGTCTTGAAGTGTTTTAAAAGTCAAGTTATAAGGATCTATTTAGTTTGCAATCAAGTTTGAAATCATTCAAACTATGTTCTTGTTGTTATATATATTCGTAGTAAGATAGTCATATATGAATTGAACAAGATGATGAACCAAGGTTATACCTCAAGTATGATGAAGAAAGTTACTGAATAAATAAGATATGAACTTGTCCTTGATGACTTGGAAGATTAAGAAGTGAAATCATGAAAAGAAACAAAGGTTGTAAGTAAGTTTATATCTTGATTTAAGATAAATAACTTACATGAATTGAATCAAAGTTTAAACATAGTTTTACCTTGATTATGAAGCTAAAAGATGATGAAAATGCTTGGAGATGATCAAGTATGATGTTAGGAGTATTTTGAGAGAGAATTTGGAGTGTAAGTATGAGAAAATGGAATGGAAAAATGGGGTGAAATCATAAAAACGAATTTACTTGTTATATAGAAAAAAAAATCCTTAAGTTTGTTTTTTAGCTCATTAGTCATACAAGTTGATAAATAATGGTTCCGCATGTTTTTGACTCTAAGATGGCTGCTAATAATGAATGATTAAAAGTGTATATACCAATAGTAAATACATCTAGAAGCTGCGTACAATACGGTTACATATACCCTAGGTATACATGTAAAAATCTTGAGGAAACGGAACGAGAATTCAAATATAACTATCTTTTGTGAATATACTTATATTATTTTATGTATTTAAGCCCTTTAAAATTAATTAAATACGTATTTATATGATACTTGTATAAGCATTATAGGTTATAGGTATATATATCAAAGAACGTTACGTATAGTTACCGTTTTGAAAACTTTAGTTAGTAGTCTCAAAGTATACTTATAACTCATTGTTATTAGTACACAATGATATGTTAAACCATCCTTAGGTCATGTTAAATATGTATAAATACGTATATGTACACAATCGTATAATTATCGTATGTTATATAGTTCGTGATATCATTGGTCAAATTGGACGGTCAAACGTTGTGTAAAACTCTTTTCAAAAACACAAGACTCAACAATTTGGATTGCTTATCATGTTGGTAATGTTTAATTTATGTAGATATTAATCTCATATGTATAAAACGGTCAGAAAAAGTCTGGGTCGTTACAAACGCCCTCTATGTTGAGTTCTTGTTGTCCGCCAATCTCACCTTGCCTTGATATGAACGAAAATTCTTCATCATGCTTTTGACATGAGTAGCATGAAATGAAGCTCCCGAATCCAAAATCCAAGACTCCATCGAATTTTTAACACTACACAAAAGTGCATCATCACTTTCTCCTTCGGCCAAGTTTACACCTTTCGCGGAACCATTTTTGCAATTCCTTTGAAAGTGCCTTTTTTGATTGCAACCCCAACAAGTAACTTCACTTCTATCTTTTGATGAATTCCTCTTCTTAGATTTCTTCCTACCCTTCTTCTCACCGCGTTCAAATTTCCTACCCCGGTTGTCGGTACTTAACAAAGAACCGGACGTTGATTCTCCCGAGTTTCTCCTACGAGTATCTTCACCAAGAATCAAATCCCTTATGGCTTCAAACGCTAGCTTAGTAGTTCCCGTAGAGCTACTAACTGCGGTAACCGTACCCGACCAACTTTTCGGTAATGATGAAAGCAAGATAAGTGCTTTTAGTTCATCATCAAACTTAATCTCTACCGATTCAAGTCTTGAAACGATATTATTAAATTCATTGATATGATCCGTTGCACTCGTACCTTCCTTCATCTTAGTATTAAACAATTGGCGCATGAGAAATACCTTATTTACAGCGGTAGGTTTCTCATACATGTTAGAGAGTGCTTTCAAGCAAGCAAACATCGTCTTCTCATTCACAACGTTGTATGCAACGTTCTTAGCAAGTGAAAGACGAATAGCACCCAAAGCTTGACGATCCAAAAGCATCCAATCGGCATCATCCATGCTTTCTGGCTTGGTCTCTAACAAGGGTTGGTGTAGCTTCTTTTGATACAAGTAATCTTCAATTTGCATCTTCCAAAAGCCAAAGTCTCTCCCATCGAATCGGTCGATTCTAAACTTCCCATCTTCCGCCATCGTTCCCTTAATGAAACCTTGTGCTCTGATACCAGTTGTTAGGATATTAGGACCCAAACAACGCTAGTAATTCTCCAAGATTACTAGCCGAGTAGTGATTCTATCAAGATCACTCAAACCCACTTAATGAACGAAAGATAATAAATGCGAAAAATAAATCGACACAAGATATAACGTGGTTATATGCAATCGTTGTGATTGCTTTAGTCCACAGACTAACTAGAGATCATTTATTTACTGAATATTTGAGAGTGGTGTGTTACAATTGCATACAATGAGTTCTATATATAGAGAAAACAAGAACACCATGAATCTTCAACTTGATCTTCAAGTGTGCTAGCAATCATGAAAGATAAACCAACTAGCCATACTTTCCACCTTGTATTGGCATGATCACAACCCTAATTTTAGGTGTAAAGTGATCAACTTTGCACCTAAAGTGAAAGGAGGCCAAAGCATGCTCGGATGTAAAGGTTGCAACTTGCCAAATTGCTGCCAGACACCAGATGTGCCACATCTGATGAGTGATGCACCGCATCACCTGCTTCCACGACTGCAGATTCAAGAACCAGCTCCAGATGCACCGCATCTAGAAGTGATGCGCCGCATCTCTGCCCTTTGATGCGCCATATCAGCTTGAAACACCGCATCCAAAACCTTCGGAGACTTTGAAAAAATGTCTCCATACTCCAACAATCTCCCACTTGGAGACTTTGAAAAAACTCCATTCATATCAATGATCTAACCAAGTACATTAAACCACCTTCGATTACCGCCAAATTTCATTTGGGACACGCACGCTCAACACATTCTTCGGATGAGTAGACCTTCGATAAAAGGTCTTCAATACTACTTGTTAAACTTGTAACACCATTCACATCTCTAGCTGGGGTCTTCTCTCATCAATTCGTGAGAAGACCAATTGAGGTGATGCAAAACCTCAATTTTTCCGTCGTGACCACCTTAGTAAACATATCGGCAGGATTCTTCGTACCAAGGATTTTCTCCAAGAATAAAGTGCCATCATTTATATGTTGTCGAATAAAATGATACCTTATCTTGATGTGTTTTGTACGACTATGAAACACTGGATTCTTCTCAAGATTAACAGCACTTTGATTATCACAATACAAGACGCAATAGTCTTGTCTTTTACCCAACTCGCCTAAGAAGTTCTTCAACCACACTAGCTCTTTAGAAGCTTCCGTAATAGCCATGTATTCGGCTTCGGTGGTTGACAAAGCAACACTCTTTTGCAATCGAGATAACCAACTAATCGCCGTCTTCCCCATTGTAAAAACATAACCCGTAGTGCTTTTTCCCGAATCATCACATCCACCCAAAATAGCATCCGCATAGCCTCTAAGTATGAGATTGTTTTTAGAGAAACACAATCCTATATTAGAAGTACCTTTCAAATAACGAAGCAACCATTTGACCGCTTCCCAATGCTCTTTCCCCGGATTAGACATATAATGACTTACAACTCCCACTGCTTGAGCAATATCGGGTCTTGTACAAACCATGGCATACATAATACTACCCACGGCCGATGCATATGGAACCTTTTCCATATTCATTTTGTCTTTTACCGTCTTTGTGATTGTCTTTTCGATAACTTAATCGTGCTACCCAAAGGCATAGAACGAGCCTTTGAATTCTCCATATTGAACCTCTCTACTACTTTCTCAATATATTTGGATTGAGACAAGTATAGAGTACCTTTCACACGATCATGCACAATACTCATGCCAAGTATTTGCTTAGCACCACCAAGATCTTTCATCTCGAATTCGCGGGAAAGTAATCCCTTCAACTTTTTAATTTCAGACATGTTGGAACCTGCAAGTAACATGTCATCAACATAAAACAATAAGATTATGTAAGAAGACTTGAATTTCTTCAAGTAGCAACAGTGATCCGCTTCACATCTTAAGAAACTAATCTTCTTCATAAACTCGTCAAACTTCAAGTACCATTGTCGAGGTGCTTGCTTCAATCCATACAAACTTTTCTTTAGCTTACAAACCCACTTCTCTTTACCCTTTACCTCAAAACCCTCGGGTTGCCTCATGTAGATCTCTTCAACAAGATCACCATGTAAGAATGCAATTTTTACATCTAGTTGCTCAAGATGTAAGTCTTCGGATGCAACCATAGAAAGTACCAAACGGATAGTAGTAATTTTAACTACCGGTAAAAATATCTCTTTGTAGTCAACCCCTTCCTTTTGTTGAAAGCCTTTGACTACCAAACGAGCCTTGTACCTTCTCTTGCCATCTAACTCATTCTTGATTCTATACACCCATTTGCTTTGCAATGCCGTTTTATCATGAGGTAACTTCACTAGTGACCAAGTCTTGTTTTTTTCAAGTGATCCCATTTCTTCTTTCATGGCAAGCTCCCATTATATAGATTCTTTTGTCTTCCTTGCCTCAAAGTAACTTTCGGGTTCACCATTCTCGGTATAGAGCAAGTAGTTTGCTGATGGAGAATACCTAGGATTAGGTTTCGGCACTCTAGTCGAGCGTCTTGGTATAGGAGTAACCGGAATGGTTGGACCGGTTTCATTTGTGTCCTCCTCATCACTAGAACTCGCACTATGTTCGGAATCATCACCGCTTTCCGAATCATTCCCATCATTAGAATTTTTCGACGCCTCACCGTCATTCGGCAATTCATTGTTTCCTAAACTCCCACTAGAACCTGCAAGATCATCAATAGAAACATCGTCAAAAGTAACTTGACTCAGTTTAGGACTCCCCGTTTCCGGTTTGCCATAGACCGAATCTTCATCAAAAGTAACATCTCGCGAACGAATTACTTTTCTAGCCTCGTTGTCCCAACAACGATAGCCCATTTCATCTGACCCGTAGCCTATGAAAATACACTTCTTTGACTTAGCTTCAAGCTTATCTTTATCCGCATCTTTAGTCTTCACATATGCATTACACCCAAAGATCCTAAGGTGACCATAACTCACCTTCTTGCCTTGCCATTCTTCCTCGGGAATTCAAAAACCCAACGGTGTTGAGGGTCCCCTATCTATCAAATAAGCCGCCGTATTAACCGCATCCGCCCAAAACAACTTAGGAAAATCGGCATGTAGTCTCATACTCTTAGCCCTTTCATTTAACGTACGATTCATACGTTCGGCGACCCCATTGTGTTACGGTGTTTTCGGTACCGTTTTCAACATTCTAATACCGAGCTTTGCACAATGGTATTTAAATTCAAGACTACCATATTCCCCTCCATTATCCAACTTCAAGCACTTGACTTTCAAGTTAGTTTCATTTTCTACCATAGCTTTCCACTTCACAAAAGTATTAAACACATCAGATTTAGCTTTAAGAAAATAAACCTATTCCTTTCAAGTGGAGTCGTCAATGAAGGTGACATAATAGCGAGAACCTCCATGTGATTCTACATTGGTTGGACCAAACACATTCTTATAAATGAGCTCCAATTTCTCTAACTTAGGTGTATTCCCTGATTTCCTAAAAGTCACCTTCTTTTTCTTCCCATAAACACATGGTTCGCATAAAGCATTTGAAACGATATTTTCCATGGTAAATAGATGATCATGTATACATATTTAAGCATGAATCAGCGACGTAAAATTACCCACGAACTAGTGACGTAAAATTAGTCACGATCGCAAATGTTGTGTGTCATTTGTACGTCACACACATTTACCCATGAAGTTGCCCACACATTTACCCATGATATCTTGATTTGTGGGTAATTTGTGTGAAATATTTTATACTCGTTGGTTTAGTCACGACGCCCGTGCATCTTGACTACAGCATACACGTTCAGACGGCTCATCCAATTGAGTGACTCGGTTAGGTGATGTATTAACATTCCACAAAGGTCTAAACTTTCTTAAGCATAATGAAATATGAGGTATGCCATATTCGAGAGACGTGATGTGTGTTGATGCTTACATTAATGATTAGGTTTAAAAAGATAGTTAGGCCCTTAAAAAGAGTTTAACCATAAGGAACACCATGGCCAATTTGGTTTAACTTCCATGAACACGTTCGGTTATCCTAACGGTCCAATCCTTTATGAGTTTAAACAAACAGTTCCTTAATTAACTATGAATCCCTCAAGTGGGGTGCAATGCTTGAGACCGCGTTATGGTGAAGTGTACTAATCAGCACTGACCGGGTTCCATGGTCTTACTTAGCAGAGGTACAGCTTACAACAACCGTTGTACTTCAGCGTGCAGGTGCGAATTTTATATGCTTGGTGACTACTGAAGCGACCCGTCCTAATCCATCCGGACGAAGTCCATATCGATTATAAACGATTCACAAAAGTTGATTACATTGCGAGGTACTTGACCTCTATATGATACATTTTACAAACATTGCATTCGTTTTTGGATAGACAATCTTTCATTACATCGAAAGTTGAGGGCATGCATACCATTTCATAATATATCTAACTATAATTGCTGCCAATGTAGTGAGATATAAACGGTTTTCTGGTATTGATGACGAAAGGCAACTTTTATATCATGGTTATAATAAGGTTGTTTCGAACGAAAATTTGAAGTTGACTTGTTGGAGCTGTGACAAAATTGGCTAATTTGAAGAGAGATTGTAAAGTTACTTTCGGTAATAATAACGCCAAGGAGTTAGCACAGATACGGGTTAAATGTTTACTCAGGTTCTAAGTGTTTTCAGGTGCATAACTATATGCGTCAATCTTTTCTTTCATTGATGAAGTGCGGTTGGTTCATCTTCTCGATTGAGGTGTTTTCAAGAATCATGAAAGGTTTGAACGCAGATTGTAATCATCAAGATACAAATGAGGTTTTAAATGAAATCAAGTGGAAAACTTAAAGAATTGTTTAGTTTCATATGTTATAATCAATATTTTAATTCATTTTTAATTGTCCAATCTTGGTAGTCCACAGTTTGCAGTCCACAGTTACTAACTCAATAATTCATATATAGTTTATAATATTCGAATTAATTAATACGTATCGTGACCCGTGTACATGTCTCAGACTCGATCACAACTCAAAGTATATATATTATTATAGAATCAACCTCAACCCTGTATAGAGAACTCGATCATTACTGCATATAGAGTGTCTATGGTAATTCCAAATAATATATATAGATGCGTTGATATGATATGTCAAAACCTTGTATACGTGTCCCGATATTTAAAGTGCGTAAAATAAATAACAGAAATTAAATGATGATAAATTAAATTGCGATAATTAAATTGCGATAAATAAATTACGATAAATAAAATGTGATCAGTTAGCTAGGAACAGTTAGCTAGGAACAGTTAGCGTGGATTCTTAACAAAATTTCTATTAGTTAATTCGTTTGTTTCTAACAACTTTTATTTTGTCCAATGTTTTCTTCATTATGCCACTTGTTGGATTATGATAAGTCAAAATCCAAATATGAAATTGAATAAAAATGGTTATTCTGCGGTGAACGGATTCGTATCTCTGTAGATGTAAGTAGGATAGTAAATGACCGTTGAATCAGATTCGAAGAATGTACATTGTAACTTATTAATGTGAAGTCTAAATATTCCTCGAGTATTACCTACCCGTTAAAATATTTTTACCATTAACAGTTTGTACAAAAGAATTTTTAATTACAATCTTTATGAAAATATACTTGCATATACATTTTCTTCAGATGTAATCATGGATTTAATGAGTTAATATGATATTAAACTCATTCGATTTTTGGTTTGAGCTAGAATAAGTAATCTCTAAAACTATTAGGAACCACATATTCTTCGCAGAATATCAATGAAGTTATGGATCAATACTTCATCGTTCATTGTTGTTGGTACTCATTGGTATATATGATGCGTATGATGTTGTTTTTAGTGGTAAAGATTCTGATGTTGAGATGCGGGATGCGGATGTTGATGTTGGTGGTGGTGATGGTACTGTTGATGTTGTTGATGGTGTATTGGTTATGCTGCTGGTGCTGCTGCTGGTGTTTGTAACCTTCGCACCATATTCTCTAAAGCCACTACCCGAGCGCGAAGCTCGTCTACTTCTTCCATTACACCGGGGTGACTGTCGGTTCGGACGGGCGGATAAATAAGATCTAGAATTTGGTATAGTATATGATCGTGATGAGATACTCGGGAAATGAGAGAGAAAATAGTGTTTCGGTCGGTTCACCGGTAAGTGCTTCAGGTTCTTCACCCAGAGGTGAATTCGGTTGGTGGAAAGGATCACCTTCTTCTTGCCTCCAATGATTAAGTAGGCTACGAACCCATCCCCAATTCATCCAGAATTGGTGATGATTAATTGGTTGATCTATTCCGGTTATACTGTCTTCGGAGCTTGAGTCGAAATCCATATCGAAATAGCTGTCGGAATCTAAGGAATTTGAACTAGTTGCGAGTTCCATCTTGTACGGTTAGATAAAGGATTTTCGATATGAGATGATTTTTGGATATCGGATAATATTCTAATTATATAGAATATCTAATATAGTACAGAAGATCCCGTAGATTACGGAGGAAATTAAGGAAACGTGTCAGATAATGTCTACAGTAACAGATACGCTAAGATATGAATTTTGTCTATACACTATTCATGCAGTCAATGCATTAAAACGTGTCTAGACTAAGAATAATGAGCAGATAATTTCCTAAAGATGATTAGCAGATGATTTCTGACAAAAATGATAAACAAAACTTTTGTCATGCAGACACCGTCGAAGTCCAGACTCACTAATGCGTCCTAACGACTATCAGTTAGACTCACTAATGCAAAACCTGGTTCGCTAAGACCACCGCTCTGATACCAACTGAAGCGACCCGTCCTAATCCATCCGGACGAAGTCCATATCGATTATAAACGATTCACAACAGTTGATTACATCGCGAGGTACTTGACCTCTATATGATACATTTTACAAACATTGCATTCATTTTTGGAAAGACAATCTTTCATTACATCAAAAGTTGACGGCATGTATACCATTTCATAATATATCTAACTATAATTGACTTAATAATTATCTTGATATACCAACTGAAGCGACCCTTCCTAATCCATCCGGACGAAGTCCATATCGATTATAAACGATTCACTACAGTTGATTACATCGCGAGGTACTTGACCTCTATATGATACATTTTACAAACATTGCGTTCGTTTTTGGAAAGACAATCTTTCATTACATCGAAAGTTGACGGCATGCATACCATTTCATAATATATCTAACTATAATTGACTTAATAATAATCTTGATAATCTCGACGACTCGAATGCAACGTCTTTTGAAATATGTCATGAATGACTCCAAGTAATATCTTTAAAATGAGTAATTACACAGCGGAAGACTTCTTTCATACCTGAGAATAAACATGCTTTAAAGTGTCAACCAAAAGGTTGGTGAGTTTATTAGTTTACATAAATAATCATTTCATAATTTTAATAGACCACAAGATTTCATATTTCCATTTCTCATAAACATACGTCCCATGCATAGAGACAAAAATATCATTTATATGGATTGAACACCTGGTAATCGACATTCACAATATACATATAAGAATATCCCCATCATTCCGGGATCCTCCTTCGGACATGATATAAATTTCGAAGTACTAAAGCATCCGGTACCTTGGATGGGGCTTGTTGGGCCCGATAGATCTATCTTTAGGATTCGCGTTAATTAGGGTGTCTGTTCCCTAATTATTAGATTACCAGACTTAATATAAAGGGGCATATTTGATTTCGATAATTCAACCATATAATGTAGTTTCACGTACTTGTATCTATTTTGTAAATCATTTATAAAAGCGCATGTATTCTCAGTCCTAAAAATATATATTGCAAAAGCATTTAAAAAGGGAATAATGAAACTCACCTAATGTATTTTGTAGTAAAAATACATATGACTATATTGAACAATGCAGGGTTGACCTCGGATTCACGAACCTATATCATTTGTGTATATATTAACACATATAATCGAAATTGAACAAATTCATGTATTATAACTTATGTTATATATTATGTATATTTAATTTGTGTATACAAACATGATTAGTGCTTAGATAATTATATTAATATATATAATCGTAATCGAACAATATTATATATTATATCTTAAATTATATATTATACTTAATTAGTTTGTGTATTTATCCAAAATGTTTAATATATATATATAATTATATTTATCTTATTTTAGTATTATTTTGAAAATATCTAACTTGTCATTTATGAATATTTATATACAAATTGTTATACGATTAATACATATTTATAATCTTAATAATATCCTTAACTTTTATCTTTAATCAAATCTTAATGTTAATATATATAGATAATACCAAAAATAATAATACTTAAATGATATAATTTATAATAATCTTAATAATACCAATGTTAGTAACATGTCTAATACTTATAAATTTAAATATGATATTATTACTAATAACTATAATACTAACAATATCAACAATAATAACAAATAATCTTAATCTTAATAACGATACTTGAAATGATAAAAATTAGTAGTAATAATTATATAAATCATACTTAAACTAATACTAATATTAATGATGATACTAATAATATTTAATGATAATTTAGTAATGAGAATGATAATGATATTAATAATAATACTAATTATATTATTAATCTTAGCATGTATAATAACAATAATAATTATAATAGTATTAATAATTAGTAATAATAACATTAACAAATAATAACAATAATATTAATAACAATTTTAATAATAATAAGAATGATAACATTAATAATGGAAATAAAATTTAAATGTATATACCCTTTGAAAGTTTTTCTAAAAAGAAATGCCTCAAACGAGAATCGAACCCAAGACCTCCCGTTAATTGGTGACACCCTCTAACCGTTCCTGCACTTCTGTCTTTCTGAATTAAATCCTAATCCATTCTATATAACACTCGTTTCTGTTTCTAAATCTTCTTCTTCTTCATCATAATGAGATCGACCAGGGATTGAATCAAAACAAAATAACTAATTAGTTTTAAGATTGTAAACGAACCAGAAAAGCTTCATCCAAGTGATTGAACTTTAACAAAAAAAAATATAATATATATATCTCTATGCTGCTGTCCGACGAGTATAAGAGAAAAAAAAATATATTTGATTTTGAATTGGGTAACGTTTTAAGCAAAAGTTCCTACATGAACTAGTTTTCGAATCGTGTATATGAACTTAAGGAATCATTAATTGCTCCATAAACTCAAAAACAAAATCGAATTTTGCCAAGAACACATTTGTTGACCTTTTTGAAATATAAGTTTGACTCATAAATTAGCAATCAATTTGAGGAATTAAGCCTTGAAATTTTACAGAGAGTTTAAATGAAATACCTCTAACATCATCATATTAATGAATTTTGAAAACTCGCACGATTTCAATTCCTTGTTCATACCAGACGCGAACAGAAAAAAAATGGGCAGTTTCTTGACTTACAAAATAATCAAAACAGATAATAGAAAAACTAAATATAATTAATATGGATAATGGAAAATGGAAAGAATCTCTTTTCTCAAAAATACTAGTCGATCGATTGATATGGGTGAGGGAAAGGTCGGACAAAGGTTCACAGGTTAAACAGAAAACAGAAAAAAAATAAAGAATAGAATAGAATATGGTAACCAGAAATCTCGCGTATATAATCTGTATTAAATATAATTAACTGGATTTTCTTATATAATTGCTTATATTTATTTAGAAAGCTGTATTTTATAAAATTGTATTTATGTATATATAACTGTTTATGTATATTTTATTACATTTCGTAATTATTAGATGTTTATAAAATGCTATAAGTAATTTTAATAAGAATTCCAATATTATAAAAGATATAATGTTGATAATATTAATAATAATAGATAATAATAAAGATAATAATAATAATAATAATACACAATCATTTGTAGTAACTAAAATTGTAATCTTACAACTAATTACGATATGAATAATGATAACAATAATACTAATAATACTGATAATAATTAGTAGTTATATAACAAATCAATTATATCAAATTTCGTGTCTATATTTTATACAATATAATAATAGTAACACTGTTATTAATATTAGATACATATTCTAATAATAGTAAAGAAAGTAATAATAATATTAGTAAAGGTAACAAACTAAATGCATTAAATTTCATATCTATATACTATCCATAATAGTATAACTAATACTGATGTTAATTATTAATATTAATATTAGTATTAATAATAATAATGAAAGTAATATTAATCTTATTATAACAACTATGTTTCAATTTATTAATATATTATTAATTATGTAATATCATATAATATTTTATATAATAACCCTTATTGATTCTTTATTATTTAATTATATATATATTTTTATACATAGATTTCATATGTCTTTATATATAGATTCATTTTAAATTGTACTTAATTATTTTGTATCATTTTACATATCTAATTCCAATGTTTAAATTATATTTTATAAATTTCAAATAACTACATATATCTACATTTATACATATATATATATATATATATATATACATTTTTATTTACAAACAATTGTTCGTGAATCGTTGGGAATAGTCGTAGGGTAAATGTATATATGAAATAGTTCAAACTTTTTGACACTCAATTTTACAGACTTTGCTTATCGTGTCGAAATCATATAAAGATTTAAGTTTAAATTTGGTCAGAAATTTCCGGGTCATCACAACTACACTAGCATGGTCTGAGAACGACAATGTACTATGAGCCTTGTTAGATGTTTCGCTACGAAAGAGTCTTTAATCGGAATCCAAATCTCGGTGGACCTACTACAACTGGTGTGCCTCGGTCAAGCTTGAGTTGTATCCGAAAGACTTCTCTTACCAAGGGGTGACACATATAGTATACTCTGAATCGGGGTTCGCGACTTCCCAATAACAGAGCCAATAACTACGTTCTATTAGTTGAAAAAGCGATTGAGTTTAAAGCATAATCGAAAAGCATCTCAACGACATACACAAACCATAATATTATTTCGGCATTTTAACTAACTACATTATAGCATACACTAAAGATAACTACTCGCTAATCATGGTAACAATATCATAAATCATAATAATGGAAGACATTATATAAAGACAAAGGATAGAAGTACCAGTAGATTAATCGAGTTCCGAAAGTACAAAAGTGTCAACTTTAAACTCCAGACCGCTCCTAATACAATCTTCAGCGTTCTTCTCTGGGTACTAATTTTCCCGCTCGGAGTCGAAGGCCTTGAGAGTATGACTAATTATTGTAAAAGGAAAGAGAAAGAAGTGAATTGAAGTGTGTGGAAAATGGTGTGACAAATGGCCCAATTTATAGAGAGTTTTTGGCTGGAACCGGCTGGCAGGCCGGTGTGGCAGGCCGGTGCCTGGCAGGCAGTTTGCCTTGGCCGTTTCATGTGCCCAGTGTCCGAGTCTGATGGTAGGCTGGCTCCTAAGTGGCAGGCCGGTTTGGAAGGCTGGCTTAGGAGGCCGGTGTGGGCTCCTGGTCTGCTGTTGGCTTGGATCGTCTTGCTTGTTTCCGAGATCGTAACTTGGTTTCTGGGTTCGTAACTTGTCTTTCATCGTTTTAACTCTAGAATTTTCATTTTAGCTCTGTTTTACTCAATGTTGTAAAACACCCCGTCTCGAGCCATTTCGACGCCCGTTACGACGGTTTGGTGACTAGCCCGTCCCGTCTTGAAGAAAACTGTCTAATATGATAGTCAACGGTCAAAATTCGGGTCAAAGTTGAAAAAAATCAGGTCAAAGTCTCTCAAAATTTGGAAAAACCAAAAAGTCGGTAAGATCGGTCAAGTTTGTCATATTTTAGTTTGAATTTTCTGTATTATACTAATGGTGATAACGATTATGGGTCCAAATTAGTAAATTAAAGTTATTGGCTTTAAAATATGTACACACATATTATAACGACCCTCATTTTTCCATTCTATATTTTTCCAATATTAAATGCCCAACCAGTATAATTAAAACTTAATGATTAAAATTTAATCAATAATTGTTAAGTGTTAAGAGTTATAAAGCATATTAATTAACTTAGTACAATAATTGACAAGTTAATAAAAGATGAAAATAATAAGCAAATTAACTTTCGTGGACAAAATGTAAAACTCTAAAACTTGTAGCCCTTAAACATTTAAACTTGAACATACAAGGAGCTATTTTAACCAAGCAAATGTACAAGGTCTAAAACGAAAAAGTTCCATCTCCCTCCTTCTAACCCTAGCCGATTTTGGGCAAGGCAAAAAGACCCTTTTACCCTTGTAAAACTCAGGTAAAACCACCACTCATAACCTAACCCTAATTTATAACTTTTCCTCCAAGTATTCTAACCTAAACCTAATTCTAGAATGACCTAATCTCAACTATAAAAAGAGGTGCTAGGTTATCATTTTTCTCATCCCATTCTCTCATTCATAATCACCTCAGAAAAACAATCAATTGAAATGTCCCGTTCTTATTGATTAAAAACGTTCCATATTAATTGATTTCGTTGCGAGGTTTTGACCTCTATATGAGACGTTTTTCAAAGACTGCATTCATTTTTAAAACAAACCATAACCTTTATTTCATAAATAAAGATTTAAAAAGCTTTACGTAGATTATCAAATAATGATAATCTAAAATATCCTGTTTACAAACGACCATTACATAATGGTTTACAATACAAATATGTTACATCGAAATCAGTTTCTTGAATGAAGTTTTTACACAATATCATACAAACATGGACTCCAAATCTTGTCCTTATTTTAGTATGCAACAGCGGAAGCTATTAGTATTCACCTGAGAATAAACATGCTTTAAACGTCAACAAAAATGTTGGTGAGTTATAGGTTTAACCTATATATATCAAATCGTAACAATAGACCACAAGATTTCATATTTCAATACACATCCCATACATAGAGATAAAAATCATTCATATGGTGAACACCTGGTAACCGACATTAACAAGATGCATATATAAGAATATCCCCATCATTCCGGGACACCCTTCGGATATGATATAAATTTCGAAGTACTAAAGCATCCGGTACTTTGGATGGGGTTTGTTAGGCCCAATAGGTCTATCTTTAGGATTCGCGTCAATTAGGGTGTCTGTTCCCTAATTCTTAGATTACCAGACTTAATAAAAAGGGGCATATTCGATTTCGATAATTCAACCATAGAATGTAGTTTCACGTACTTGTGTCTATTTTGTAAATCATTTATAAAACCTACATGTATTCTCATCCCAAAAATATTAGATTTTAAAAGTGGGACTATAACTCACTTTCACAGATTTTTCCTTCGTCGGGAAGTAAGACTTGGCCACTGGTTGATTCACGAACCTATAACAATATATACATATATATCAAAGTATGTTCAAAATATATTTACAACACTTTTAATATATTTTGATGTTTTAAGTTTATTAAGTCAGCTGTGAAGCGACCCGTCCTAATCCATCCGGACGAAGTCCATATCGATTATAAACGATTCACAACAGTTGATTACATCGCGAGGTACTTGACCTCTATATGATATATTTTACATACATTGCATTCATTTTTGAAAAGACAATCTTTCATTACAACAAAAGTTGACAGCAGGCATACCATTTCATAATATATCTAACTATAATTGACTTAATAATAATCTTGATGAACTCAACGACTCGAATGCAACGTCTTTTGAAATATGCCATGACTGACTCCAAGTAATATCTTTAAAATGAGCAAATGTACAGCGGAAGATTTCTTTCATACCTGAGAACAAACATGCTTTAAAGTGTCAACCAAAAGGTTGGTGAGTTCATTAGTTTAACATAAATAATCATTTCCATCATTTTAATAGACCACAAGATTTCATATTTCCATTTCTCATAAACATACGTCCCATGCATAGAGACAAAAATATCATTCATATGGATTGAACACCTGGTAATCGACATTCACAATATGCATATAAGAATATCCCCATCATTCCGGGATCCTCCTTCGGACATGATATAAATTTCGAAGTACTAAAGCATCCGGTACTTTGGATGGGGCTTGTTGGGCCCGATAGATCTATCTTTAGAGTTCGCGTCAATTAGGGTGTCTGTTCCCTAATTTTTAGATTACCAGACTTAATAAAAAGGGGCATATTCGATTTCGATCATTCAACCATATAATGTAGTTTCAATTACTTGTGTCTATTTCGTAAAACAGTTATAAAAGCGCATGTATTCTCAGTCCCAAAAATGTAAAGAGTAAAAGGGAGTAAATGAAACTCACTGTACTGTATTTTGTAGTAAAAATACATATGACGACATTGAACAATGCAGGGTTGGCCTTAGATTCACGAACCTATATCAAGTATATATATATTAACACATATAGTTAACGTATAATAATAATTAAGCTAATTTATGTATACTACTTATTTAATTTAGTAATGTATTTATTATTTCAAATGTTATATATATATATATATATACATATATATACATATATATATATATATATATTTTATATTTTAATATTTATACATATAGTTACACTAATATATATATATATCCATATAATTAGTATTGTGTTGATAAGTCAAAAATTTATTATATGTAAATATTTATGTAAACAATGTTATTAGGTTTAATATATAATGTATTTTTAATATGTAATTTTAATATGGTTATAGTATGTGTAATAAGTATATTTTTGTATATATAAAAAATGTTTATTTGTTTAAATGATAGATTTGAGAATAATGAATCACTAGTATTAGTAATAATAATTACTTTATTAATAATGACAATGTTAATGATAAAAGTGACATTTGTTAATAATGATTCTTATGTTAATGATAATAATATTAATAATATTCCTAATACTTAATGATAATACTTAGTAATACTAATAATGATAATAATGTTTAATCCCGTTAATGATGGTAACAATAATAATTATCTTATCCCTAATAACAATGATTTATAACAATAGTAATAATAATAATAATAATAAATTAGATATCTACCTCAAAATAGGCTTTCCTAAAAAAAATGCTTCGGCCCAAGCTTGAACCCACGACATCTCGATTAAACACCCACACCCTTAACCATCCTTCCAATTCCTCTCTTCTGTTTTAGTACCCGAATTATATGTATGTATCCTGTATTGTTTTATGTTTTCCTTCTTTAAATTTCCAATCAACTAAAGGACACCCAATAACCATAATCCATCAACATGATCATTATGAAACTCCTTCATATTGTCGGACCAGAAATGAAAAATAGGACACGACCCTTAATTGATACACTTAGGATTCGAAATTGGAACATAAAGTGGAAGTCGTTATCCACTGATTTACTTTATCGATTTTTAAATCCCAATTGCTCATTATTCCTCATTCTTTAATCAATACCAACAGCCCATTACTCTTATTATATTCGAGTATTAAATCGTTCGGTTGAGAAAAAGAAAAAGAAAAAAAATATTAAAAAGCCTTCTTTGCTTCTGCATACTTCGATAGATGATGACCAACAAGTAATTGTCATCCATACCTTTTCTTATTTTATTCTCGATATGTAAATAAAAAAAAACACTCGACATTCTTTTATTTCATAAAGTGGAATGTGACAGCACTTTAATCCACTATCGGTGGATCCCAAGTTTGCTTTTAATATGTTTTTCTTACTTGCACTCTCATAATTTGATCACCGTAATATGTATACTTGAATATATATTGGGTACTTGGTGGGTTTTAAAAAAAATATAAAATAGCATGTGAGGATTTAAAGATGGTGTTTTGCATGGGAGTGGGTTGTTTGGGGTGGTAATCTGCTGTTTTCAGTCATAGAAGAAGCAAGGAAATAGCAGCGGTTTCCATCGTTTGGTGTTGGGTTTCTCTTCGAACAGAAACAGTAACATAGCAGCATAAATGATCGCACAAATGGTGGTTCATGGTTAAGAATAGGAGAGATAGATATAGAGAATTAAAGAGGTGGTTTATGAATGAAGAATACTAGCGAGCAACAACAGGTTCGATGGTAGTTGTTCGTTGGGTTGTGGGTTTGGTTCGAGCAAACACGTAAAACAAAAAAAAACAAGAGCCAAGTAGTATCGTTAGTGGTAAATGATTTTGTGTTGTGGTAGACAAAGCAAACCCAGCAGTAGTTCAAAGGTTGGTTATGATTTGATGATGATTTATGTCATAACACATCATAACCGTGATAATAGGATGGTGTTAGGAGGTAAGAAATCGATTGAATTGTTGTTAATCAATTATAAGGAGTGGATCGTTTGGTTAAAGAAGTCAAGTGATTAGACAGAAGATCCTCATTCATAAGCAACCAAATAGAAGAATTTAAGAGTAGTTTATAAATTAAGTTGATTTGTACGAACGAATCAATCTTCTACAGCTGAAAATGATATGATCTGATTTACGTTTGTTATCAGTATTTATATATGTACGTATACAATATTTACATATCTATGCATCTGTACCAATATATGTATCTATCTATATTTCTATAACTAAAATTTGTAAATATATACATAATTAAGTATATCTGTATATTTGCTTGTATGAATATTTATATATCTACTTATTTCTGTACTTTACATATTTAAGGAAATATAATATTATACAAACATTAGTAATAGATTTTAATAAGAAGATTAGTAATATTAATAATAATGATGTTAGTAAGGATAATGAAAATAACAATTTTAAATAAAATGATATTTCTTTATGATCAAGTTAATAATAATAATTTTAAAAAATTTTAAATTAAATTTACAATTTTACTAATAACAATGATACTAATAATGTTATTATTAGTATTTATTTATGAAAGTAATAACAATAACAATATTACTAATTATATTTTAACTTATTTTTCAATTACCATTTATATATATATATATATACACATATCTATTTACAATTAATTGTTCGTGAATCGTCGGAACTGGTCGAAGGTCAAATGCATCAATGTAAACAGTTCCAAAATTTTTAAGACTCAATATTACAGACTTTTCTTATCGTATCAATTTCATATAAAGATTAAGTTTAAATTTGATCAGAAATTCCCGGGTCATCACAAGTTGTCCTCGTTAGTAACCTATAACTAGTTGTCCGCAGTTAGATGTACAGAAATAAATCCATAAATATTATCTTGAATCAATCCACGACCCAGTGTATACGTATCTCATTATTGATCACAACTCAAACTATATATATTTTGGAATCAACCTCAACCCTGTATAGCTAACTCCAACATTCACATATAGAGTGTCTATGGTTGTTCCGAAATATATATAGATGTGTCGACATGATAGGTCGAAACATTGTATACGTGTCTATGGTATCTCAAGATTACATAATATACAATACAAGTTGATTAAGTTATGGTTGGAATAGATTTGTTACCAATTTTCACGTAGCTAAAATGAGAAAAATTATCCAATCTTGTTTTACCCATAACTTCTTCATTTTAAATCCGTTTTGAGTGAATCAAATTGCTATGGTTTCATTTTGAACTCTATTTTATGAATCTAAACAGAAAAAGTATAGGTTTATAGTCGGAAAAATAAGTTACAAGTCGTTTTTGTAAAGGTAGTCATTTCAGTCGAAAGAACGACGTCTAGATGACCATTTTAGAAAACATACTTCCACTTTGAGTTTTATCATAATTTTTGGATATAGTTTCATGTTCATAATAAAAATCATTTTCCCAGAATAACAACTTTTAAATCAAAGTTTATCATAGTTTTTAATTAACTAACCCAAAACAGCCCGCGGTGTTACTACGACGACGTAAATCCGGTTTTACGGTGTTTTTCGTGTTTCCAGGTTTTAAATCATTAAGTTAGCATATTATATAGATATAGAACATGTGTTTAGTTGAATTTAAAAGTTAAGTTAGAAGGATTAACTTTTATTTGCGAACAAGTTTAGAATTAACTAAACTATGTTCTAGTGATTACAAGTTTAAACCTTCGAATAAGATAGCTTTATATGTATGAATAGAATGATGTTATGAACATCATTACTACCTCAAGTTCCTTGGATAATGTAGTGACCCGAACTTTTCCATGTTTATATATATTAATTGAGATTGATATTTACATGATTAAATGTTTCCAACATGTTAAGCAATCAAATTTGTTAAGACTTGATTAATTGAAATTTGTTTCATATAGACAATTGACCACCCAAGTTGACCGGTGATTCACGAACGTTAAAACTTGTAAAAACTATATGATGACATATATATGGATATATATATAGTTAACATGATACTATGATAAGTAAACATATCATTAAGTATATTAACAATGAACTACATATGTAAAAACAAGACTACTAACTTAATGATTTTTAAACGAGACATATATGTAACGATTATCGTTGTAAAGACATTTAATGTATATATATCATATTAAGAGATATTCATACATGATAATATCATGATAATATAATAATTTAAAATCTCATTTGATATTATAAACATTGGGTTAACAACATTTAACAAGATCGTTAACCTAAAGGTTTCAAAACAACACTTACATGTAACGACTAACGATGACTTAACGACTCAGTTAAAATGTATATACATGTAGTGTTTTAATATGTATTTATACACTTTTGAAAGACTTCAATACACTTATCAAAATACTTCTACTTAACAAAAATGCTTACAATTACATCCTCGTTCAGTTTCATCAACAATTCTACTCGTATGCACCCGTATTCGTACTCGTACAATACACAGCTTTTAGATGTATGTACTATTGGTATATACACTCCAATGATCAGCTCTTAGCAGCCCATGTGAGTCACCTAACACATGTGGGAACCATCATTTGTCAACTAGCATGAAATATCTCATAAAATTACAAAAATATGAGTAATCATTCATGACTTATTTACATAAAAACAAAATTACATATCCTTTATATCTAATCCATACACTAACGACCAAAAAAACCTACAAACACTTTCATTCTTCAATTTTATTCATCTAATTGATCTCTCTCAAGTTCTATCTTCAAGTTCTAAGTGTTCTTCATATATTTTACAAGTTCTAGTTACATAAAATCAAGAATACTTTCAAGTTTGCTAGCTCACTTCCAATCTTGTAAGGTGATCATCCAACCTCAAGAAATCTTTGTTTCTTACAGTAGGTTATCATTCTAATACAAGGTAATAATCATATTCAAACTTTGGTTCAATTTCTATAACTATAACAATCTTATTTCAAGTGATGATCTTACTTGAACTTGTTTTCGTGTCATGATTCTGCTTCAAGAACTTCGAGCCATCCAAGGATCCGTTGAAGCTAGATCCATTTTTTTCTTTTAAAGTAGGTTTATCCAAGGAACTTAAGGTAGTAATGATGTTCATAACATCATTCGATTCATACATATAAAGCTATCTTATTCGAAGGTTTAAACTTGTAATCACTAGAACATAGTTTAGTTAATTCTAAACTTGTTCGCAAACAAAAGTTAATCCTTCTAACTTGACTTTTAAAATCAACTAAACACATGTTCTATATCTATATGATATGCTAACTTAATGATTTAAAACCTGGAAACACGAAAAACACCGTAAAACCGGATTTACGCCGTCGTAGTAACACCGCGGGCTGTTTTGGGTTAGTTAATTAAAAACTATGATAAACTTTGATTTAAAAGTTGTTATTCTGAGAAAATGATTTTTATTATGAACATGAAACTATATCCAAAAATTATGGTTAAACTCAAAGTGGAAGTATGTTTTCTAAAATGGTCATCTAGACGTCGTTCTTTCGACTGAAATGACTACCTTTACAAAAACGACTTGTAACTTATTTTTCCGACTATAAACCTATACTTTTTCTGTTTAGATTCATAAAATAGAGTTCAATATAAAACCATAGCAATTTGATTCACTCAAAACGGATTTAAAATGAAGAAGTTATGGGTAAAACAAGATTGGATAATTTTTCTCATTTTAGCTACGTGAAAATTGGTAACAAATCTATTCCAACCATAACTTAATCAACTTGTATTGTATATTATATAATCTTGAGATACCATAGACACGTATACAATGTTTCGACCTATCATGTCGACACATCTATATATATTTCGGAACAACCATAGACACTCTATATGTGAATGTTGGAGTTAGCTATACAGGATTGAGGTTGATTCCAAAATATATATAGTTTGAGTTGTGATCAATACTGAGATACGTATACACTGGGTCGTGGATTGATTCAAGATAATATTTATCGATTTATTTCTGTACATCTAACTGTGGACAACTAGTTGTAGGTTACTAACGAGGACAGCTGACTTAATAAACTTAAAACATCAAAATATATTAAAAGTGTTGTAAATATATTTTGAACATACTTTGATATATATGTATATATTGTTATAGGTTCGTGAATCAACCAGTGGCCAAGTCTTACTTCCCGACGAAGTAAAAATCTGTGAAAGTGAGTTATAGTCCCACTTTTAAAATCTAATATTTTTGGGATGAGAATACATGCAGGTTTTATAAATGATTTACAAAATAGACACAAGTACGTGAAACTACATTCTATGGTTGAATTATCGAAATCGAATATGCCCCTTTTTATTAAGTCTGGTAATCTAAGAATTAGGGAACAGACACCCTAATTGACGCGAATCCTAAAGACAGATCTATTGGGCCTAACAAACCTCATCCAAAGTATCGGATGCTTTAGTACTTCGAAATTTATATCATATCCGAAGGGTGTCCCGGAATGATGGGGATATTCTTATATATGCATCTTGTTAATGTCGGTTACCAGGTGTTCACCATATGAATGATTTTTATCTCTATGTATGGGATGTATATTGAAATATGAAATCTTGTGGTCTATTGTTACAATTTGATATATATAGGTTAAACCTATAACTCACCAACATTTTTGTTGACGTTTAAAGCATGTTTATTCTCAGGTGAATACTAAGAGCTTCCGCTGTTGCATACTAAAGTTAGGACAAGATTTGGAGTCCATGTTTGTATGATACTGTGTAAAAACTGCATTCAAGAAACTGATTTCGATGTAACATATTTGTATTGTAAACCATTATGTAATGGTCGTGTGTAAATAGGATATTTTAGATTATCATTATTTGATAATCTACGTAAAGCTTTTTAAACCTTTATTTATGAAATAAAGGTTATGGTTTGTTTTAAAAATGAATGCAGTCTTTGAAAAACGTCTCATATAGAGGTCAAAACCTCGCAACGAAATCAATTAATATGGAACGTTTTTAATCAATAAGAACGGGACATTTCAGTTGGTATCAGAGCGTTGGTCTTAGAGAACCAGAATTTTGCATTAGTGTGTCTTATCGAGTTTGTTAGGATCCATTAGTGAGTCTGGACTTCGACCGTGTTTACTTGAAAAATGATTGCTTAACAAATTTTGTTGGAAACTATATATTTTTAACATGTGAATATTATGTGATATATTAATCTCTTAACGCGTTTGATATTATGTGATAGATGTCTACCTCTAGAACAAGTCCCATTGACTCACCTAATAATAATGAAGAGTCAAATGTAAATTGGAATGATTCGTGGACTGATTCATAAGTTCCCGAAGAGGAACCGGAAGAAGAGTCGGAACCGGAAGAAGAATCGGAACCGGATGAAGAAATAGAACCGGTGGGGGAAATAATAAAACGGTTAAGTAAAAGAAAATCCTCAACCAACCGACCAAGGTTAATTATGGTCAATGGTGTTTTCGCCAAGGAAGCAAAATATTGGGAGGATTACCAATTCTCCGATGAATCGGATTCCGACGAGAATTCCGATGATGTTATAGAAATTACCCCAACTGAATTTAAAAAGGCAAAAGAAAATAATAAGGGAAAGGGCATAAAAATAGAGAAATCTAATTCCAACCCCGATGAACTTTATATGTATCGTCAACCCCCGAAGTCCTTAAGTTGTAACAATGACCCGGGAACCTCTAAACCACCAGGTTTTTCTAAACCAGTGTGGAAAATAACGGCTCGTATTAGGGGAACATCATATATCCCTAGAAACTTGGCGAAACAAACCAAAACCGAAGAAGAAGAAACAAGCGAGTCGGAATAAGATAGTTGTATTCGTGTGGTGTAATATAAGTAATATAGTGTGCTTATGCTTTATGATATATGTAAATATTGCTTGTATTAATAAGTATTTTTTTTTTATGAATCTAACTCTTGTCTATTTTACAGTATAAAAACACAAAATGGATAGACAACCCAATATTTTAAGAGACCTACCCGGAGACATGATTGATGAAATCTTGTCTAGAGTCGGTCAGAATTCTTCGGCACAACTATTTAAGGCGAGATCAGTTTGTAAGACATTTGAAGAACGTTCCAAGAATGCCTTGGTTTATAAAAGGCTTTCGTTCGAAAGATGGGGGATATCACATTGGGAAATCCATAAGTTACGATGTGTTTACATTGACGCATATATTGCGGGGAACCCAAATGCTATTTTACGCAATGGGTTAAGAAATTATTTTGACTCAATATATCCGAATATTGGACTTCGTGATTTAGAAAAAGCGGCTAACATGCAACATAAAGAAGCATGTTATGCTTACGGATTAGTAATGTTCGCTTCTCACCAAAGTGAGAACAAGAACATCGGGCTACAACTATTAAACAAAACATTCCCACAAGTGACGGAGTCGGTAATTGGGGTAAGAAATGTGGTTTTTAGATTGTTACGGGACTGTTGGACATTACGTAACCCTCGTCCCTTTGACGACGTTACAACACGCTGTCTTATCAACGGCCATAACGGTTATGTTCCACAAGACCAAAGATGGGAAGTAGTCCTAGTAAAACCAGAATGCATGACTTGTTTCTGGACGTATGAATTACGTGTCTTTATTGCCTTTGCTGAATGACTTGTGTACTAGCTAGAATTATCTTCACAACTATCTTGTATCAAAGTTATTGTGTGCTATATTTCATGCTTTATGTAAAATAAGCGGTATTGTAAGTTTGTAAAATATTGTATAAAAGTTTGAACGCGAAATATTATTATAATCAGTTTTTCATATAGAATTGTAGTAGTTGAATTGTATATTAGCTACTAAGTATGAACTTAACGGGTAGGTACTACCCGAATTTAAACTTATAAAACGCTAATATGAAGAAAAAGCTTTTATAAATGAGTTCATATTATGCTACGAAATACTATCAACTACTCTTAATATTCTGTATGATTAACTTGTTCCATTTGACTATTTTGAAGGAAATGGCACCGAATACTCGACACACCGTGAATATGAATGAAGAGGAATTCCGTACTTTTCTAGCTTCAAACATAGCCGCAGTACAGGCTGCGCTACATACCAACAATAACCTTGGATCTAGCAGTACAGGAAATCATGTAGGATGCACCTACAAAGAATTCACTGCCTGTAAACCTTTGGAATTTGATGGAACCGAAGGACCGATCGGATTAAAACGGTGGACCGAGAAGGTCGAATCGGTGTTTGCCATAAGTAAGTGTACTGAAGAGGACAAAGTGAAGTACGCTACGCATACCTTCACAGGTTCTGCGTTAACATGGTGGAATACCTATCTAGAGCAAGTGGGACAAGACGATGCGTACGCACTACCGTGGTCAGCATTCAAGCACTTGATGAACGAGAAGTACCTTCCCAGAACCGAGGTCAATAAGCTCAAGACAGAACTTAGAGGGTTACGAACCCAAGGATTTGATATTACCACGTACGAAAGACGATTCACAGAATTGTACCTATTGTGTCCGGGAGCATTCGAAGATGAGGAAGAGAAGATCGACGCGTTTGTGAAAGGATTACCGGAAAGAATTCAAGAAGATATAAGTTCACACGAGCCCGCCTCCATACAACAGGCATGTAGAATGGCTCACAAACTAGTGAACCAGATTGAAGAAAGAATTAAAAAACAGACTGCTGAAGAGGCAAATGTGAAGCAAGTCAAAAGAAAGTGGGAGGAAAACGGTGATAAGAATCACCAATACAACAACAACAGCAATTACAATAATAATCGCAACAATTATCCCAACAAACGCAACATCAATCGCAACTACAATAAACTGCCCAACAACAACAATAACAACAACAACAACAACAACAACTACAACAATCATCCCAACAACAATAATAACCGCAACAACAACAACAATCAGAAGCAGCTATGCCAAAGGTGTGAAAAGTATCACTCGGGGTTCTGCACCAAATTTTGCAACAAGTGTAAAAGAAATGATCATAGCGCGGCGAATTGTGAGGTCTACGGACCAGGGGTTAATAGAACGAAAGGAACAAATGGTGTCGGAACGAGTAATGGCGGAGCAAGTAGTGTCGGAGCAAGTAGTGTCGGAGCAAGTTATGCCAATGTAGTTTGTTATAAATGTGGAAAACCGGGCCACATTATTAGAAATTGCCCGAACCAGGAGAACACGAATGGACAAGGCCGCGGAAGAGTTTTCATTATTAATGCGGCAGAGGCACAGGAAGACCCGGAGCTTGTTACGGGTACGTTTCTTATTGACAATAAATCTGCTTACGTTTTATTTGATTCGGGTGCGGATAGAAGCTATATGAGTAGAGATTTTTGTGCTAAATTAAGTTGTCCATTGACGCCTTTGGATAGTAAATTTTTACTCGAATTAGCAAATGGTAAATTAATTTCAGCAGATAATATATGTCGGAATCGAGAAATTAAACTGGTTAGCGAAACATTTAAGATTGATTTGATACCAGTAGAGTTAGGGAGTTTTGATGTGATAATCGGTATGGACTGGTTGAAAGAAGTGAAATCAGAGATCGTTTGTTACAAAAATGCAATTCGCATTATACGAGAAAAAGGAAAACCCTTAATGGTGTACGGAGAAAAGGGCAACACGAAGCTACATCTTATTAGTAATTTGAAGGCACAAAAACTAATAAGAAAAGGTTGCTATGCTGTTCTAGCACACGTCGAGAAAGTACAAACTGAAGAAAAGAGCATCAATGATGTTCCCGTCGCAAAAGAATTTCCCGATGTATTTCTGAAAGAATTACCGGGACTACCTCCACATCGATCTGTTGAATTTCAAATAGATCTTGTACCAGGAACTGCACCAATAGCTCGTGCTCCTTATAGACTCGCACCCAGCGAGATGAAAGAACTGCAAAGCCAACTGCAAGAACTATTAGAACGTGGTTTAATTCGACCAAGCACATCACCATGGGGAGCTCCTGTTTTGTTTGTCAAGGAGAAGGATGGTACATTTAGGTTGTGTATTGACTATAGAGAGTTGAACAAACTTACCATCAAAAACCGTTATCCACTGCCGAGAATTGACGACTTATTTGATCAACTACAAGGCTCGTCGGTTTATTCGAAGATCGATTTACGTTCTGGATATCATCAAATGCGAGTAAAGGAGGATGATATTCTAAAAACTGCTTTTAGGACGCGTTATGGTCATTACGAGTTTATGGTTATGCCGTTTGGATTGACTAACGCACCAGCTGTGTTCATGGACCTTATGAACCGAGTGTGTGGACCATACCTTGACAAGTTTGTCATTGTTTTCATTGATGACATACTTATTTACTCAAAGAATGACCAAGAACACGGTGAACATTTGAGAAAGGTGTTAGAAGTATTGAGGAAGGAAGAATTGTACGCTAAGTTTTCAAAGTGTGCATTTTGGTTGGAAGAAGTTCAATTCCTTGGTCACATAGTGAACAAAGAAGGTATTAAGGTGGATCCAGCAAAGATAGAAACTGTTGAAAAGTGGGAAACCCCGAAAACTCCGAAACACATACGCCAGTTTTTAGGACTAGCTGGTTACTACAGAAGGTTCATCCAAGACTTTTCCAGAATAGCAAAACCCTTGACTGCATTAACGCATAAAGGGAAGAAATTTGAATGGAATGATGAACAAGAGAAAGCGTTTCAGTTATTGAAGAAAAAGCTTGTAGTGACCCGAACTTTTCCATGTTTATATATATTAATTGAGATTGATATTTATATGATTAAATGTTTCCAACATGTTAAGCAATCAAACTTGTTAAGATTTGATTAATTGAAATATGTTTCATATAGACAATTGACCACCCAAGTTGACCGGTGATTCACGAACGTTAAAACTTGTAAAAACTATATGATGACATATATATGGATATATATATAGTTAACATGATACTATGATAAGTAAACATATCATTAAGTATATTAATAATGAACTACATATGTAAAAACAAGACTACTAACTTAATGATTTTTAAACGAGACATATATGTAACGATTATCGTTGTAAAGACATTTAATGTATATATATCATATTAAGAGATATTCATACATGATAATATCATGATAATATAATAATTTAAAATCTCATTTGATATTATAAACATTGGGTTAACAACATTTAACAAGATCGTTAACCTAAAGGTTTCAAAACAACACTTACATGTAACGACTAACGATGACTTAACGACTCAGTTAAAATGTATATACATGTAATGTTTTAATATGTATTTATACACTTTTGAAAGACTTCAATACACTTATCAAAATACTTCTACTTAACAAAAATGCTTACAATTACATCCTCGTTCAGTTTCATCAACAATTCTACTCGTATGCACCCGTATTCGTACTCGTACAATACACAGCTTTTAGATGTATGTACTATTGGTATATACACTCCAATTATCAGCTCTTAGCAGCCCATGTGAGTCACCTAATACATGTGGGAACCATCATTTGGCAACTAGCATGAAATATCTCATAAAATTACAAAAATATGAGTAATCATTCATGACTTATTTACATGAAAACAAAATTACATATCCTTTATATCTAATCCATACACCAACGACCAAAAACACCTAAAAACACTTTCATTCTTCAATTTTCTTCATCTAATTGATCTCTCTCAAGTTCTATCTTCAAGTTCTAAGAGTTCTTCATAAATTCCAAAAGTTCTAGTTTCATAAAATCAAGAATACTTTCAAGTTTGCTAGCTCACTTCCAATCTTGTAAGGTGATCATCCAACCTCAAGAAATCTTTGTTTCTTACAGTAGGTTATCATTCTAATACAAGGTAATAATCATATTCAAACTTTGGTTCAATTTCTATAACTATAACAATCTTATTTCAAGTGATGATCTTACTTGAACTTGTTTTCGTGTCATGATTCTGCTTCAAGAACTTCGATCCATCCAAGGATCCATTGAAGCTAGATCCATTTTTCTATTTTCCAGTAGGTTTATCCAAGGAACTTAAGGTAGTAATGATGTTCATAACATCATTCGATTCATACATATAAAGCTATCTTATTCGAAGGTTTAAACTTGTAATCACTAGAACATAGTTTAGTTAATTCTAAACTTGTTCGCAAACAAAAGTTAATCCCTCTAACTTGACTTTTAAAATCAACTAAACACATGTTCTATATCTATATGATATGCTAACTTAATGATTTAAAACCTGGAAACACGAAAAACACCGTAAAACCGGATTTACGCCGTCGTAGTAACACCGCGGGCTGTTTTGGGTTAGTTAATTAAAAACTATGATAAACTTTGATTTAAAAGTTGTTATTCTGAGAAAATGATTTTTATTATGAACATAAAACTATATCCAAAAATTATGGTTAAACTCAAAGTGGAAGTATGTTTTCTAAAATGGTCATCTAGACGTCGTTCTTTCGACTGAAATGACTACCTTTACAAAAACGACTTGTAACTTATTTTTCTGACTATAAACCTATACTTTTTCTGTTTAGATTCATAAAATAGAGTTCAATATGAAACCATAGCAATTTGATTCACTCAAAACGGATTTAAAATGAAGAAGTTATGGGTAAAACAAGATTGGATAATTTTTCTCATTTTAGCTACGTGAAAATTGGTAACAAATCTATTCCAACCATAACTTAATCAACTTGTATTGTATATTATGTAATCTTGAGATACCATAGACACGTATACAATGTTTCGACCTATCATGTCGACACATCTATATATATTTCGGAACAACCATAGACACTCTATATGTGAATGTTGGAGTTAGCTATACAGGGTTGAGGTTGATTCCAAAATATATATAGTTTGAGTTGTGATCAATACTGAGATACGTATACACAGGGTCGTGGATTGATTCAAGATAATATTTATCGATTTATTTCTGTACATCTAACTGTGGACAACTAGTTGTAGGTTACTAACGAGGACAGCTGACTTAATAAACTTAAAACATCAAAATATATTAAAAGTGTTGTAAATATATTTTGAACATACTTTGATATATATGTATATATTGTTATAGGTTCGTGAATCAACCAATGGCCAAGTCTTACTTCCCGACGAAGTAAAAATCTGTGAAAGTGAGTTATAGTCCCACTTTTAAAATCTAATATTTTTGGGATGAGAATACATGCAGGTTTTATAAATGTTTTACAAAATAGGCACAAGTACGTGAAACTACATTCTATGGTTGAATTATCGAAATCGAATATGCCCCTTTTTATTAAGTCTGGTAATCTAAGAATTAGGGAACAGACACCCTAATTGACGCGAATCCTAAAGATAGATCTATTGGGCCTAACAAACCCCATCCAAAGTACCGGATGCTTTAGTACTTCGAAATTTATATCATATCCGAAGGGTGTCCCGGAATGATGGGGATATTTTTATATATGCATCTTGTTAATGTCGGTTACCAGGTGTTCACCATATGAATGATTTTTATCTCTATGTATGGGATGTGTATTGAAATATGAAATCTTGTGGTCTATTGTTACGATTTGATATATATAGGTTAAACCTATAACTCACCAACATTTTTGTTGACGTTTAAAGCATGTTTATTCTCAGGTGAATATTAAGAGCTTCCGCTGTTGCATACTAAAATAAGGACAAGATTTGGAGTCCATGTTTGTATGATATTGTGTAAAAACTGCATTCAAGAAACTGATTTCGATGTAACATATTTGTATTGTAAACCATTATGTAATGGTCGTGTGTAAACAGGATATTTTAGATTATCATTATTTGATAATCTACGTAAAGTTTTTTTTTTTAAACCTTTATTTATGAAATAAAGGTTATGGTTTGTTTTAAAAATGAATGCAGTCTTTGAAAAACGTCTCATATAGAGGTCAAAACCTCGCAACGAAATCAATTAATATGGAACGTTTTTAATCAATAAGAACGGGACATTTCAGTTGGTATCCGAGCGTTGGTCTTAGAGAACCAGAATTTTGCATTAGTGTGTCTTATCGAGTTTGTTAGGATGCATTAGTGAGTCTGGACTTCGACCGTGTTTACTTGAAAAATGATTGCTTAACAAATTTTGTTGGAAACTATATATTTTTTAACATGTGAATATTATGTGATATATTAATCTCTTAACGCGTTTGATATTATGTGATAGATGTCTACCTCTAGAACAAGTCTCATTGACTCACCTAATAATAATGAAGAGTCAAATGTAAATTGGAATGATTCGTGGACTAATTCACAAGTTCCCGAAGAGGAACCGGAAGAAGAGTCGGAACCGGAAGAAGAATCGGAACCGGAAGAAGAATCGGAACCGGATGAAGAAATAGAACCGGTGGGGAAAATAATAAAACGGTTAAGTAAAAGAAAATCCTCAACCAACCGACCAAGGTTAATTATGGTCAATGGTGTTTCCGCCAAGGAAGCAAAATATTGGGAGGATTACCAATTCTCCGATGAATCGGATTCCGACGAGAATTCCGATGATGTTATAGAAATTACGCCAACTGAATTTAAAAAGGCAAAAGAAAATAATAAGGGAAAGGGCATAAAAATAGAGAAATCTAATTCCAACCCCGATGAACTTTATATGTATCGTCAACCCCCGAAGTCCTTAAGTTGTAACAATGACCCGGGAACCTCTAAACCACCAGGTTTTTCTAAACCAATGTGGATCACGACGGCTCGTATTAGGGGAACATCATATATCCCTAGAAACTTGGCAAAACGAACCAAAACCGAAGAAGAAGAAACAAGCGAGTCGGAATAAGATAGTTGTATTCGTGTGGTATAATATATGAAATATAGTGTGCTTATGCTTTATGATATATGTAAAAATTGCTTGTATTAATAAGTATTTTTTTTTATGAATCTAACTCTTGTCTATTTTACAGTATAAAAACACAAAATGGATAGACAACTCAATATTTTAAGAGACCTACCCGGAGACATGATTGATGAAATCTTGTCTAGAGTCGGTCAGAATTCTTCGGCACAACTATTTAAGGCGAGATCAGTTTGTAAGACATTCGAAGAACGTTCCAAGAATGCCTTAGTTTATAAAAGGCTTTCGTTCGGAAGATGGGGGATATCACAATGGGAAATCCATAAGTTACGATGTGTTTACTTTGACGCATATATTGCGGGGAACCCAAATGCTATTTTACGCAATGGGTTAAGAAATTATTTTGACTCAATATATCCGAATATTGGACTTCGTGATTTAGAAAAAGCGGCTAACATGCAACATAAAGAAGCATGTTATGCTTACGGATTAGTAATGTTCGCTTCTCACCAAAGTGAGAACAAGAACATCGGGCTACAACTATTAAACAAAACGTTCCCACAAGTGACGGAGTCGGTAATTGGGGTAAGAAATGAGGTTTTTAGATTGTTACGGGACTGTTGGACATTACGTAACCCTCGTCCCTTTGACGACGTTACAACACGCTGTCTTATCAACGGCCATAACGGTTATGTTCCACAAGACCAAGGATGGGAAGTAGTCCTAGTAAAACCAGAATGCATGACTTGTTTCTGGACGTATGAATTACGTGTCTTTATTGCCTTTGCTGAACGACTTGTGTACTAGCTAGAATTATCTTCACAACCATCTTGTATCAAATTTATTGTGTGCTATATTTCATGCTATATGTAAAATAAGCGGTATTGTAAGTTTGTAAAATGTTGTGTTAAAGTTTGAACGCGAAATATTATTATAATCAGTTTTTCATATAGAATTGTAGTAGTTGAATTGTATATTAGCTACTAAGTATGAACTTAACGGGTAGGTACTACCCGAATTTAAACTTATAAAACGCTAATATGAAGAAAAAGCTTTTATAAATGAGTTCATATTATGCTACGAAATACTATTAACTACTCTTAATATTCTGTATGATTAACTTGTTCCATTTAACTATTTTGAAGGAAATGGCACCGACTACTCGACACACCGTGAATATGAATGAAGAGGAATTCCGTACTTTTCTAGCTTCAAACATAGCCGCAGTACAGGCTGCGCTACATACCAACAATAACCTTGGATCTAGCAGTACAGGAAATCGTGTAGGATGCACCTACAAAGAATTCACTGCCTGCAAACCTTTGGAATTTGATGGAACCGAAGGACCGATCGGATTGAAACGGTGGACCGAGAAGGTCGAATCGGTGTTTACCATAAGTAAGTGTACTGAAGAGGACAAAGTAAAGTACGCTACGCATACCTTCACAGGTTCTGCGTTAACATGGTGGAATACCTATCTAGAGCAAGTGGGACAAGACGATGCGTACGCACTACCGTGGTCAGCATTCAAGCACTTGATGAACGAGAAGTACCGTCCCAGAACCGAGGTCAATAAGCTCAAGACAGAACTTAGAGGGTTACGAACCCAAGGATTTGATATTACCACGTACGAAAGACGATTCACAGAATTGTGCCTATTGTGTCCGGGAGCATTCGAAGATGAGGAAGAGAAGATCGACGCGTTTGTGAAAGGATTACCGGAAAGAATCCAAGAAGATATAAGTTCACACGAGCCCGCCTCCATACAACAGGCATGTAGAATGGCTCACAAACTCGTGAACCAGATTGAAGAAAGAATTAAAGAACAGACTGCTGAAGAGGCCAATGTGAAGCAAGTCAAAAGAAAGTGGGAGGAAAACGGTGATAAGAATCACCAATACAACAACAACAGCAATTACAACAATAATCGCAACAATTATCCCAACAATCGCAACATCAATCGCAACTACAACAAACGGCCCAACAACAACAACAACAACAGCAACTACAACAATCATCCCAACAACAATAATAACCGCAACAACAACAACAATCAGAAGCAGCTATGCCAAAGGTGTGAAAAGAATCACTCGGGGTTCTGCACCAAATTTTGCAACAAGTGTAAAAGAAATGGTCATAGCGCGGCGAAGTGTGAGGTCTACGGACCAGGGGTTAATAGAACGAAAGGAACAAATGGTGTCGGAACGAGTAATGGCGGAGCAAGTAGTGTCGGAGCAAGTTATGCCAATGTAGTTTGTTATAAATGTGGAAAACCGGGCCACATTATTAGAAATTGCCCGAACCAGGAGAACACGAATGGACAAGGCCGCGGAAGAGTTTTCATTTTTAATGCGGCAGAGGCACAGGAAGACCCGGAGCTTGTTACGGGTACGTTTCTTATTGACAATAAATCTGCTTACGTTTTATTTGATTCGGGTGCGGATAGAAGCTATATGAGTAGAGATTTTTGTGCTAAATTAAGTTGTCCATTGACGCCTTTGGATAGTAAATTTTTACTCGAATTAGCAAATGGTAAATTAATTTCAGCAGATAATATATGTCGGAATCGAGAAATTAAACTGGTTAGCGAAACATTTAAGATTGATTTGATACCAGTAGAGTTAGGGAGTTTTGATGTGATAATCGGTATGGACTGGTTGAAAGAAGTGAAAGCGGAGATCGTTTGTTACAAAAATGCAATTCGCATTATACGAGAAAAAGGAAAACCCTTAATGGTGTACGGAGAAAAGGGCAACACGAAGCTACATCTTATTAGTAATTTGAAGGCACAAAAACTAATAAGAAAAGGTTGCTATGCTGTTCTAGCACACGTCGAGAAAGTACAAACTGAAGAAAAGAGCATCAATGATGTTCCCGTCGCAAAAGAATTTCCTGATGTATTTCCGAAAGAATTACCGGGATTACCCCCACATCGATCCGTTGAATTTCAAATAGATCTTGTACCAGGAGCTGCACCAATAGCTCGTGCTCCTTACAGACTCGCACCCAGCGAGATGAAAGAACTACAAAGCCAATTACAAGAACTTTTAGAGCGTGGTTTCATTCGACCAAGCACATCACCGTGGGGAGCTCCTGTTTTGTTTGTCAAGAAGAAAGATGGTACATTCAGGTTGTGTATCGACTACCGAGAGTTGAACAAACTTACCATCAAGAACCGCTACCAACTACCGAGAATCGATGACTTATTTGATCAACTACAAGGCTCGTCTGTTTATTCAAAGATTGACTTACGTTCCGGGTATCATCAAATGCGGGTGAAAGAAGATGATATTCCAAAGACTGCTTTCAGAACACGTTACGGTCATTACGAGTTTATGGTCATGCCGTTTGGTTTAACTAATGCACCAGCTGTGTTCATGGACCTTATGAACCGAGTGTGTGGACCATACCTTGACAAGTTTGTCATTGTTTTCATTGATGACATACTTATTTACTCAAAGAATGACCAAGAACACGGTGAACATTTGAGAAAGGTGTTAGAAGTATTGAGGAAGGAAGAATTGTACGCTAAGTTTTCAAAGTGTGCATTTTGGTTGGAAGAAGTTCAATTCCTCGGTCACATAGTGAACAAAGAAGGTATTAAGGTGGATCCGGCAAAGATAGAAACTGTTGAAAAGTGGGAAACCCCGAAAACTCCGAAACACATACGCCAGTTTTTAGGACTAGCTGGTTACTACAGAAGGTTCATCCAAGACTTTTCCAGAATAGCAAAACCCTTGACTGCATTAACGCATAAAGGGAAGAAATTTGAATGGAATGATGAACAAGAGAAAGCGTTTCAGTTATTGAAGAAAAAGCTAACTACGGCACCTATATTGTCATTGCCTGAAGGGAATGATGATTTTGTGATTTATTGTGATGCATCAAAGCAAGGTCTCGGTTGTGTATTAATGCAACGAACGAAGGTGATTGCTTATGCGTCTAGACAATTGAAGATTCACGAACAAAATTATACGACGCATGATTTGGAATTAGGCGCGGTTGTTTTTGCATTAAAGACTTGGAGGCACTACTTATATGGGGTCAAAAGTATTATATATACCGACCACAAAAGTCTTCAACACATATTTAATCAGAAACAACTGAATATGAGGCAGCGTAGGTGGATTGAATTATTGAATGATTACGACTTTGAGATTCGTTACCACCCGGGGAAGGCAAATGTGGTAGCCGATGCCTTGAGCAGGAAGGACAGAGAACCCATTCGAGTAAAATCTATGAATATAATGATTCATAATAACATTACTACTCAAATAAAGGAGGCGCAACAAGGAGTTTTAAAAGAGGGAAATTTAAAGGATGAAATACCCAAAGGATCGGAGAAGCATCTTAATATTCGGGAAGACGGAACCCGGTATAGGGCTGAAAGGATTTGGGTACCAAAATTTGGAGATATGAGAGAAATGGTACTTAGAGAAGCTCATAAAACCAGATACTCAATACATCCTGGAACGGGGAAGATGTACAAGGATCTCAAGAAACATTTTTGGTGGCCGGGTATGAAAGCCGATGTTGCTAAATACGTAGGAGAATGTTTGACGTGTTCTAAGGTCAAAGCTGAGCATCAGACACCATCAGGTCTACTTCAACAACCTGAAATCCCGGAATGGAAATGGGAAAACATTACCATGGATTTCATCACTAAATTGCCAAGGACTGCAAGTGGTTTTGATACTATTTGGGTAATAGTTGATCGTCTCACCAAATCAGCACACTTCCTGCCAATAAGAGAAGATGACAAGATGGAGAAGTTAGCACGACTGTATTTGAAGGAAGTCGTCTCCAGACATGGAATACCAATCTCTATTATCTCTGATAGGGATGGCAGATTTATTTCAAGATTCTGGCAGACATTACAGCAAGCATTAGGAACTCGTCTAGACATGAGTACTGCCTATCATCCACAAACTGATGGGCAGAGCGAAAGGACGATACAAACGCTTGAAGACATGCTACGATCATGTGTTATTGATTTCGGAAACAGTTGGGATCAACATCTACCGTTAGCAGAATTTTCCTACAACAACAGCTACCATTCAAGCATTGAGATGGTGCCATTTGAAGCACTTTATGGTAGAAAGTGCAGGTCTCCGATTTATTGGAGTGAAGTGGGGGATAGACAGATTACGGGTCCGGAGATTATACAAGAAACTACCGAGAAGATCATCCAAATTCAACAACGGTTGAAAACCGCCCAAAGTCGACAAAAGAGCTACGCTGACATTAAAAGAAAAGATATAGAATTTGAAATTGGAGAGATGGTCATGCTTAAAGTTGCACCTTGGAAAGGCGTTGTTCGATTTGGTAAACGAGGGAAATTAAATCCAAGGTATATTGGACCATTCAAGATTATTGATCGTGTCGGACCAGTAGCTTACCGACTAGAGTTACCTCAACAACTCGCGGCTGTACATAACACTTTCCAAATCTCGAATTTGAAGAAATGTTTTGCTAAAGAAGATCTCACTATTCCGTTAGATGAAATCCAAATCAACGAAAAACTTCAATTCATCGAAGAACCCGTCGAAATAATGGATCGTGAGGTTAAAAGACTTAAGCAAAACAAGATACCAATTGTTAAGGTTCGATGGAATGCTCGTAGAGGACCCGAGTTCACCTGGGAACGTGAAGATCAAATGAAGAAGAAATACCCACATCTATTTCCAGAAGATTCGTCAACACCTTCAACAGCTTAAAATTTCGGGACGAAATTTATTTAACGGGTAGGTACTGTAGTGACCCGAACTTTTCCATGTTTATATATATTAATTGAGATTGATATTTACATGATTAAATGTTTCCAACATGTTAAGCAATCAAACTTGTTAAGACTTGATTAATTGAAATATGTTTCATATAGACAATTGACCACCCAAGTTGACCGGTGATTCACGAACGTTAAAACTTGTAAAAACTATATGATGACATATATATGGATATATATATATAGTTAACATGATACTATGATAAGTAAACATATCATTAAGTATATTAATAATGAACTACATATGTAAAAACAAGACTACTAACTTAATGATTTTTAAACGAGACATATATGTAACGATTATCGTTGTAAAGACATTTAATGTATATATATCATATTAAGAGATATTCATACATGATAATATCATGATAATATAATAATTTAAAATCTCATTTGATATTATAAACATTGGGTTAACAACATTTAACAAGATCGTTAACCTAAAGGTTTCAAAACAACACTTACATGTAACGACTAACGATGACTTAACGACTCAGTTAAAATGTATATACATGTAATGTTTTAATATGTATTTATACACTTTTGAAAGACTTCAATACACTTATCAAAATACTTCTACTTAACAAAAATGCTTACAATTACATCCTCGTTCAGTTTCATCAACAATTCTACTCGTATGCACCCGTATTCGTACTCGTACAATACACAGCTTTTAGATGTATGTACTATTGGTATATACACTCCAATGATCAGCTCTTAGCAGCCCATGTGAGTAACCTAACACATGTGGGAACCATCATTTGGCAACTAGCATGAAATATCTCATAAAATTACAAAAATATGAGTAATCATTCATGACTTATTTACATGAAAACAAAATTACATATCCTTTATATCTAATCCATACACCAACGACCAAAAACACCTACAAACACTTTCATTCTTCAATTTTCTTCATCTAATTGATCTCTCTCAAGTTCTATCTTCAAGTTCTAAGTGTTCTTCATAAATTCCAAAAGTTCTAGTTTCATAAAATCAAGAATACTTTCAAGTTTGCTAGCTCACTTCCAATCTTGTAAGGTGATCATCCAACCTCAAGAAATCTTTGTTTCTTACAGTAGGTTATCATTCTAATACAAGGTAATAATCATATTCAAACTTTGGTTCAATTTCTATAACTATAACAATCTTATTTCAAGTGATGATCTTACTTGAACTTGTTTTCGTGTCATGATTCTGCTTCAAGAACTTCGAGCCATCCAAGGATCCATTGAAGCTAGATCCATTTTTCTCTTTTCCAGTAGGTTTATCCAAGGAACTTAAGATAGTAATGATGTTCATAACATCATTCGATTCATACATATAAAGCTATCTTATTCGAAGGTTTAAACTTGTAATCACTAGAACATAGTTTAGTTAATTCTAAACTTGTTCGCAAACAAAAGTTAATCCTTCTAACTTGATTTTTAAAATCAACTAAACACATGTTCTATATCTATATGATATGCTAACTTAATGATTTAAAACCAGGAAACACGAAAAACACCGTAAAACCGGATTTACGCCGTCGTAGTAACACCGCGGGCTGTTTTGGGTTAGTTAATTAAAAACTATGATAAACTTTGATTTAAAAGTTGTTATTCTGAGAAAATTATTTTTATTATGAACATGAAACTATATCCAAAAATTATGGTTAAACTCAAAGTGGAAGTATGTTTTCTAAAATGGTCATCTAGACGTTGTTCTTTCGACTGAAATGACTACCTTTACAAAAACGACTTGTAACTTATTTTTCCGACTATAAACCTATACTTTTTCTGTTTATATTCATAAAATAGAGTTTAATATGAAACCATAGCAATTTGATTCACTCAAAACGGATTTAAAATGAAGAAGTTATGGGTAAAACAAGATTGGATAATTTTTCTCATTTTAGCTACGTGAAAATTGGTAACAAATCTATTCCAACCATAACTTAATCAACTTGTATTGTATATTATGTAATCTTGAGATACCATAGACACGTATACAATGTTTCGACCTATCATGTCGACACATCTATATATATTTCGGAACAACTATAGACACTCTATATGTGAATGTTGGAGTTAGCTATACAGGGTTGAGGTTGATTCCAAAATATATATAGTTTGAGTTGTGATCAATACTGAGATACGTATACACTGGGTCATGGATTGATTCAAGATAATATTTATCGATTTATTTCTGTACATCTAACTGTGGACAACTAGTTGTAGGTTACTAACGAGGACAGCTGACTTAATAAACTTAAAACATCAAAATATATTAAAAGTGTTGTAAATATATTTTGAACATACTTTGATATATATGTATATATTGTTATAGGTTCGTGAATCAACCAGTGGCCAAGTCTTACTTCCCGACGAAGTAAAAATCTGTGAAAGTGAGTTATAGTCCCACTTTTAAAATATAATATTTTTGGGATGAGAATACATGCAGGTTTTATAAATGTTTTACAAAATAGACACAAGTACGTGAAACTACATTCTATGGTTGAATTATCGAAATCGAATATGCCCCTTTTTATTAAGTCTGGTAATCTAAGAATTAGGGAACAGACACCCTAATTGACGCGAATCCTAAAGATAGATCTATTGGGCCTAACAAACCCCATCCAAAGTACCGGATGCTTTAGTACTTCGAAATTTATATCATATTCGAAGGGTGTCCCGGAATGATGGGGATATTTTTATATATGCATCTTGTTAATGTCGGTTACCAGGTGTTCACCATATGAATGATTTTTATCTCTATGTATGGGATGTGTATTGAAATATGAAATCTTGTGGTCTATTGTTACGATTTGATATATATAGGTTAAACCTATAACTCACCAACATTTTTGTTGACGTTTAAAGCATGTTTATTCTCAGGTGAATATTAAGAGCTTCCGCTGTTGCATACTAAAATAAGGACAAGATTTGGAGTCCATGTTTGTATGATATTGTGTAAAAACTGTATTCAAGAAACTGTTTTCGATGTAACATATTTGTATTGTAAACCATTATGTAATGGTCGTGTGTAAACAGGATATTTTAGATTATCATTATTTGATAATCTACGTAAAGTTTTTTTTTTTAAACCTTTATTTATGAAATAAAGGTTATGGTTTGTTTTAAAAATGAATGCAGTCTTTGAAAAACGTCTCATATAGAGGTCAAAACCTCGCAACGAAATCAATTAATATGGAACATTTTTAATCAATAAGAACGGGACATTTCAAAGCTAACTACGGCACCTATATTGTCATTGCCTGAAGGGAATGATGATTTTGTGATTTATTGTGACGCATCAAAGCAAGGTCTCGGTTGTGTATTAATGCAACGAACGAAGGTGATTGCTTATGCGTCTAGACAATTGAAGATTCACGAACAAAATTATACGACGCATGATTTGGAATTAGGCGCGGTTGTTTTTGCATTAAAGACTTGGAGGCACTACTTATATGGGGTCAAAAGTATTATATATACCGACCACAAAAGTCTTCAACACATATTTAATCAGAAACAACTGAATATGAGGCAGCGTAGGTGGATTGGATTATTGAATGTGTAACGACCCGGAAATTTCCGACCAAATTTAAACCTTAAACTTTATATGTTTCCGACACGATAAGCAAAATCTGTAATATTGAGTCTCGAAAGTTTTGAAATCTATATTCATGTGTACATTGACCTTGACTATGCCCGGTGATTCACGAACATTTAATTGTAAATAAATGTGTATACAGATAAAAATAAATATAATTATATGTATATAAAATAATCTGACATGATAATTTTGTTGCTTAAACTAAAAAAAAAAAAAAAGAAAAGAAAATAATAATAAAATAAATGCAGGAATTACAAATATAACTAATGATAATTCAAATAAATGTAGATAAAAACATATACATATATAGTTATATAAATACCGAATATATAATTACTCAAAGAACGTAAATATCTTTCATGTTGCTTTCAAACTATTCTAAATTGCTTAAACTGTCTGTATGATTTGTACTACAAGAATCTTGATCCAAACACAAACAAACAATTTCTGTTAGCTGTAAATATCGATTCTTATATATTTTATATATATATTTTCTCCAGTGCGATGTAAATGATTCTGTGACCTCCTTTTTCTATAAGTAGACAAATTATATTTGATATTAAGGGGAATTATCCAGTTCATCCATTATCACTCTCAGTTAAAACCAATACACCTTCTTGATCGATTTTAAAACCCACCACTTTCTATCTTACTCTTTTATCTTGTATCCGAGAACCATTAGACCAACACCACAATCGACACACCATGAGCAACGAGCCACCACATTCTCTTCCTCTTAAAACTTGCAACCCACGACCAAAACATCATCACATACAATTTTTCTTTTCTCTTCCTTTTCGTCTTCAACCGTTGAACCACCACCTATTTCTTTCTCCTTGTTGAAACTCCATACCATAAACATGTCACTGCTACTGCAGCTGTGAACCACCGAAATCAACACCTATATATCTCGTTTCTGGTTTAGTTTAAATCAACCACCACCTTCACTATTGTTGCTGTTGCTATCCGTTTCGAACACCACAACAACTTTGCTACAACTTCCGGTCTACAAACACCCATCATCACCACACCATCTAGCTTTCGGTTACCTTTTGTTGTTGTCAAGCACTCCGACAAGACACCCATAGCCATTCGAACCTGTAGCACTTGTTGTTTTTGTTTTAATTTTTTTTTAAAACGCGAAGATAATGGAGACAGATATCGACACAACATGATACAATTGATTATATCTTTCTTAGACTACAACTAACCAAGTCTTTAAATCAAATGATGCGTGCCCTTCTTTTTATAGCCAACAACCAATAGTGCAACACCACTTGCAAAGCTACATAACCCTACATGCACATGTTGTTTTGAGAAAGGTATACGTGTGAAAATTCTCAATTATGGCCGACAAACTATGGTGAACTTCACTATCACTATAATGTTATGGAAGTAATTGGCATCCTTTAATTCTCAGAAGGCCATCGAATTTTAATAGGCCCGTTTATTTGTTTGATGTAGAATGGGCTGAAAAACTTATTCATTATAGTGGCCCGTATACTATTAGTGGTGATTGGGCCAAGACTCTTGAACCCGTTGACACATGCTAGTGGGCTTACGAAATATCTACTATAGTTGAAGAAACACGTGAAATTTTGACATGTTAGACCGAGTAATGTATAGACTAAAACATAGGATTTTTATATGAATGATGTACGTGACCATAATGATATGCAAAGATTATTGAGGACGATATAATTATGTGATGAGATCGTTATGATTAGGAAGATGTGATGATAGTGTAAAATGATTATGATAATACATGAAAATGGAAGGTGACGTGATTATGGTAAACCCGGATTTACTATGATGATGACGATAAGAAGAAGGGTGCAGATTCATGAGTTTAAATGAATTAAGGTAGTGGTTAAATCATAAATGAAATGGCGATGGAATGTTAAGGAATGTTTTGGGTTAGTGGGACGTTGCGAGTTCAAACCCGGACTTGGACATTTTTTTTAATGGATTACTTCTTTGAGGTAGTTATTACTAATACTCTTACTATTACTATTATTATTTTTATTATTATAATTATCATTATTACAAATTTTATTATTTATTATTTAATTATGTAAAAATATTGTATATAACCAATTACTGATTTTTGATAAAATACTAACTACTTATATATAACTACATATATAAATATTAATTATCTTATAAAATAAATATATGAAAACATAATATTTAAGTAAAATATATATATACATATATAAATTTTAATTAGAATTAAGTAGGTGTAGTATATAATTAAAACATTTAATAAATAATTATTATATATTTAATAGATGAAATTATGTGATTATACGTGTTAATATATATATACATGATATAGGTTCGTGAATCCGAGGCCAACCCTACACATGTTCAATGATGTTATATGTATTTTTACTACAAAATACAGTATGGTGAGTTTCATTTGCTCCCTTTTTAATTGCTTTTGCAATATATATATTTTGGGACTGAGAATACATGCGCTGCTTTTATAAATGTTTTACGAAATAGACACAAGTACTTAAAATACATTCTACGTTGAGTTGTACCATGGCATATTTCTTTATACTTGGTAGCTAATATTTACATGGGTATTGTAAACGCGAATCCTGTTGATAGATCTATCGGGCCTGACAACCCCAACCGGGCTGGACGACCAGTATTCAACGGTTGCACAGTACTTCGTTTCTGTATACTACACTTGGTACGGTGTAGCGATTAATTAAGAATATGCTGCGATGATTTTAAATGTTAAGTATGGTTACCAAGTGCTCAACAAACTTAGAATGCTTTTCATACACTTGCGAGTGTATTATGTTTATAAATATGAAATCTTGTGGTCTATTAAAATAATGGAAATGATTGTTATGATAAACTTATGAACTCACCAACCTTTTGGTTGACACTTTTAAGCATGTTTATTCTCAGGTACGAATTAAGTCTTCCGCTGTGCATTTGCTCATATTAAAGACATTATTTGGAGTCGATCATCGCAATGGAACCAACTGTTGAAGACTCCGTCCGGATGGATTAGTTCGGGTTTCTACAGTTGGTATCAGAGCGTTGGTCTTAGCGAACCAGGTCTTACATTAGTGTGTCTAACTGATAGTTGTTAGAATGCATTAATGAGTCTGGACTTTGACCGTGTCTACATGTCAAAAAGTTTTGCTTATCATTTCTAGTCGGAAATCATCTACTTATCATCCTTAGGGAATTGCCTGCTTACCATTCTTAAGTCTAGACATGCCTTACTGCCTTTATTGCATAGATAGTGTATAGACAAATTTATATCTTAGCGTATCTATTACGATAGACTTTGCTTAATATCTTCCGTAAATTTCTCCGTAATTTAAGGGATCCTGGTACTATATATATCTATGCATATTATGCATTGAGAATACCATCCAACTATTATTTGCTGTCACTAAGCTTTTCATACCAAAAATCTTTTCTGTGATCGCGTACGATGGCCTCTACGAATCGACCAAGTTCTTCTGACTCCGAAGATAGCGTGACGGGAGCGCACCAACCGATCAACTATCGTGATTTCTTTAGAAAGTGGGGATGGGTTCGCGAAATACTTACCCTATGGAGAAATGAAGAAGGTACTCCATATCACGAGCCGAACTTACCACCTAACGTCGGAGTGCTCGACCCGCTCACCGGCGAACCTGTTCGCAACACCGTTTATACCCTTTTTGCAAGAATTTTTCGTCTTGAGGCTACCATTAACGGAACTAGAGAAGATATCCGACCTTTACCTCACACTGATAACCAACCAGGGTTAGTAGAAGAGGTTAAAGAACTCCGAGCTCGAGTGTTAACTTTAGAGAGCACGGTACACAATTTGCAAGCACCAGCAGTATCACCAACACCAGTAACATCACCAGCTTCAGCACCAACGGTACCAGTACCACCAATAACCCAAGTTTCAACAATCCATGCCTCACCATCTCATTCTGCACCTCGAGTATAATCATCGTTCTACAAATCGTTCTACATCGATTATCTTCGCTCGACATGGCGATTATGTAATTTCTAAAGTTTTAGAGATTATGTAATCTAGTATTAATGGCAAATCAAATGAGTTTAATATCTTATTGACTCATTAAATCCATAATTGCATCTGAAGAAAATATATATGCAAGTATATTTTCATAAAGATTGTAATTAAAAACTCTTCCGTACAAACTGTTAATGATGAAAATATTTTAACGGGTGGGTAGTACCCGAGGAATATTTAGAATTCACATTAATAAGTTACACTGTACATTCTTCGAATCTGATTCAACGGACGTTTGCTATCCTGCTTACAACCACCGATATACATATCTGTTCACCATAAAATGACCATTTCTGTTCAGATTTCATATTTGGATTTTGACCTATCAGAATCCAACAAGTGGCATAATGAAGAAAACATTGGACAAAATAAAATTTGTTAGAAACAAACGAATTAACTAATTGAAATTTTGTTAAGAATCCACGCTAACTGTTCCAGCTAACTGTTCCTAGCTAACTGATTACATTTTATTTATCGCAATTTAATTATCGCAATTTTATTTATCGTCATTTAATTTCTGTTATTTACTTTACGCATTTAATTTATCGTCATTTAATTTCTGTTATTTACTTTTACGCACTATAAATAACGGGACACGTATGCAAGGTTTCGACTTATCATATCGACCCATCTATATATATATTTTGGAACAACCGTAGACACTCTATATGTGAAGGTGGGAGTTGGCTATACAGGGTCGGAGTTGATTCCGAAATATATATATACTTTGAGTTGTGATCGACACTGAGACCGGTACACGGGTCACGATACGTATTATTTAATTCGAATATTATATATTAAATTATATATGAATATATTGGATCATTGAACCATTGGACAATTAGACTGCTAACTTTGGACAATTAAAATGAATTAAAATATTGATTATAACATATGAAACTAAATAATTCTTCAAGTTTGCCACTTGATTTTATACTAAACCTTATTTGAATCAGTCGCATCTCGTCTATGGAAGAAAGATTTATGCATACAGTTATGCACCTGAAAAACTTTCGAAACCGAAGTTATAGTTAAAACCTATCTGCGTCGAATTCCTTATCATTCACTAGCAAAAACAATCATACGATTCCATTTCAAGCAGCAAATTTTGTCACATCTTCACTTCGACTTCCCAGAAAGACTACTCTTACTATAACCTCGATATTTATACCTTGTCCTTTCGCTATCGTTACCGGAGAACCTTTTATATTCTACAACATCATCAGCAGCTCGTTATCTCTTTGGTAGAATCCGCAATCAGTATTTTGAAAATCTCGCAGAACTTCTTCAGTCATACCTAAAACATTTATCCCTAAGAATTTCATACTTCGAATATGAAGTTTCTGAAAAATACCCTGAACTGTGAAGTAGTTCTTGGAATGCTGATGAAGCAGCAAAAATCATAAACGACTTTAACAGTCAAAAGTTTGATGACAAAGAATAGTAAGGTGGTAAAGCTGAGAAAAAGAGAAGGTTTAGAACTGGAAAACGGATTGAGCAAAGTATGAAGGAGGTAGTGAACAAATCATGAAAACTAAACTTCAAAGAATCCAAACGATTTCGTGCCTGTTGAAACCGTTAGTAAGAACTCTACTCCTTATTCTAAACTTTTCAAGATGATATTCATCACCATCATCTTATCTTAGATATTATAAGATATCTTCATACCTTTCGTTATACATATTCTCCATATTTCTGGAGATATTTTCACAACTATTCTTATCTGAGATCATGTATCTCTCCGTAATATCTGCATTACAATATAAAAGAAACTGTGTTAGTATCTAAATTCTGAAACCTTCGAGTTTAAAATAGAAATGTTCTGAAGTAGTGTTGGGAACTGATACATGAATTAGTATAATATAATGAAACTTGATCAACTTCATTATATTACAGTAAGTCATGTTAAGTTTCTAATGAAACGTGATGATTCACAGTACCATCATCATGTGCCATGTTACACGGCTCTTACATTCTAACCAATCTTCAAACATATTAGAACGTGTTACCCTGATAGTTCTATTTTTCGGAATATTCTAGTAATTTGACAAATCAAAATCGTACCATAATCATTTCTTTCTAAGAGCATGAGCTATGTTCATTCTGAATTTCATACCTACGAATTTCAGACCATTGTTCGCTTGACTTAAGGACGGGAAGAGGAAACGAAAGAATGAAGACTCCAAACCAGAAATTGGAGTATAAATCGCAGTAAATCGAAGAGAGCATTAACTATAGATGACAATAATTATAGAAGACAAAAGTAGGAACATCGAGATATAAGAAAAAAAAAAAAAAAAAAAATATAAAACTCAATAACAACCCTGACACTAGAAACCGTGCATATCAATACGTATTGCCACATAAAGGCATGGGAGGATTAAAAACACTATAACCCCAAGATAATAGTAGAAGTAAATAAAATCTTCCGGTGGTAGATGGAAGAGAAGAATGACGGATGTGAAAATTAGGAGTATATCAAGAATCAGAATTGGATGGAGCATATCGACGAATGTTTTGAAGTAGGAATTAAGGAGTAGAAGATGTGAGTTGTGAAAAATAAGGAAACGAATGAGTAGATTTATAGTAAAATATCCGACAGAGAAATCGAAACAGATTGCCGTATTAAATCAAAGAAGATCTTGATCGCCGAAGAACCAAATCTTATTACGTAAGATTTTCTTTAAATCCCATAAATTCCGGAAATCAATCCTAATCATGTCATCGGTTAAAACAATTCCATATTTACTCATTTCACTCTTTTGTGACAGCTTCACTCGTACGCTTCACATGATCGAATCATTTTATCCATATCTTCCAATAATGATAAAAATCTATTATTACCTCATATTCGTCATGAAAACATTCCTATTGTTATTTATGACAACCTCTATCAAATTTCGGGGACGAAATTTTTTTTTAACGGGTGGGTACTGTAACGACCCGGAAATTTCCGACCAAATTTAAACCTTAAACTTTATATGTTTCCGACACGATAAGCAAAATCTGTAATATTGAGTCTCGAAAGTTTTGAAATCTATATTCATGTGTACATTGACCTTGACTATGCCCGGTGATTCACGAACATTTAATTGTAAATAAATGTGTATACAGATAAAAATAAATATAATTATATGTATATAAAATAATCTGACATGATAATTTTGTTGCTTAAACTAAAAAAAAAAAAAAAGAAAAGAAAATAATAATAAAATAAATGCAGGAATTACAAATATAACTAATGATAATTCAAATAAATGTAGATAAAAACATATACATATATAGTTATATAAATACCGAATATATAATTACTCAAAGAACGTAAATATCTTTCATGTTGCTTTCAAACTATTCTAAATTGCTTAAACTGTCTGTATGATTTGTACTACAAGAATCTTGATCCAAACACAAACAAACAATTTCTGTTAGCTGTAAATATCGATTCTTATATATTTTATATATATATTTTCTCCAGTGCGATGTAAATGATTCTGTGACCTCCTTTTTCTATAAGTAGACAAATTATATTTGATATTAAGGGGAATTATCCAGTTCATCCATTATCACTCTCAGTTAAAACCAATACACCTTCTTGATCGATTTTAAAACCCACCACTTTCTATCTTACTCTTTTATCTTGTATCCGAGAACCATTAGACCAACACCACAATCGACACACCATGAGCAACGAGCCACCACATTCTCTTCCTCTTAAAACTTGCAACCCACGACCAAAACATCATCACATACAATTTTTCTTTTCTCTTCCTTTTCGTCTTCAACCGTTGAACCACCACCTATTTCTTTCTCCTTGTTGAAACTCCATACCATAAACATGTCACTGCTACTGCAGCTGTGAACCACCGAAATCAACACCTATATATCTCGTTTCTGGTTTAGTTTAAATCAACCACCACCTTCACTATTGTTGCTGTTGCTATCCGTTTCGAACACCACAACAACTTTGCTACAACTTCCGGTCTACAAACACCCATCATCACCACACCATCTAGCTTTCGGTTACCTTTTGTTGTTGTCAAGCACTCCGACAAGACACCCATAGCCATTCGAACCTGTAGCACTTGTTGTTTTTGTTTTAATTTTTTTTTAAAACACGAAGATAATGGAGACAGATATCGACACAACATGATACAATTGATTATATCTTTCTTAGACTACAACTAACCAAGTCTTTAAATCAAATGATGCGTGCCCTTCTTTTTATAGCCAACAACCAATAGTGCAACACCACTTGCAAAGCTACATAACCCTACATGCACATGTTGTTTTGAGAAAGGTATACGTGTGAAAATTCTCAATTATGGCCGACAAACTATGGTGAACTTCACTATCACTATAATGTTATGGAAGTAATTGGCATCCTTTAATTCTCAGAAGGCCATCGAATTTTAATAGGCCCGTTTATTTGTTTGATGTAGAATGGGCTGAAAAACTTATTCATTATAGTGGCCCGTATACTATTAGTGGTGATTGGGCCAAGACTCTTGAACCCGTTGACACATGCTAGTGGGCTTACGAAATATCTACTATAGTTGAAGAAACACGTGAAATTTTGACATGTTAGACCGAGTAATGTATAGACTAAAACATAGGATTTTTATATGAATGATGTACGTGACCATAATGATATGCAAAGATTATTGAGGACGATATAATTATGTGATGAGATCGTTATGATTAGGAAGATGTGATGATAGTGTAAAATGATTATGATAATACATGAAAATGGAAGGTGACGTGATTATGGTAAACCCGGATTTACTATGATGATGACGATAAGAAGAAGGGTGCAGATTCATGAGTTTAAATGAATTAAGGTAGTGGTTAAATCATAAATGAAATGGCGATGGAATGTTAAGGAATGTTTTGGGTTAGTGGGACGTTGCGAGTTCAAACCCGGACTTGGACATTTTTTTTAATGGATTACTTCTTTGAGGTAGTTATTACTAATACTCTTACTATTACTATTATTATTTTTATTATTATAATTATCATTATTACAAATTTTATTATTTATTATTTAATTATGTAAAAATATTGTATATAACCAATTACTGATTTTTGATAAAATACTAACTACTTATATATAACTACATATATAAATATTAATTATCTTATAAAATAAATATATGAAAACATAATATTTAAGTAAAATATATATATACATATATAAATTTTAATTAGAATTAAGTAGGTGTAGTATATAATTAAAACATTTAATAAATAATTATTATATATTTAATAGATGAAATTATGTGATTATACGTGTTAATATATATATACATGATATAGGTTCGTGAATCCGAGGCCAACCCTACACATGTTCAATGATGTTATATGTATTTTTACTACAAAATACAGTATGGTGAGTTTCATTTGCTCCCTTTTTAATTGCTTTTGCAATATATATATTTTGGGACTGAGAATACATGCGCTGCTTTTATAAATGTTTTACGAAATAGACACAAGTACTTAAAATACATTCTACGTTGAGTTGTACCATGGCATATTTCTTTATACTTGGTAGCTAATATTTACATGGGTATTGTAAACGCGAATCCTGTTGATAGATCTATCGGGCCTGACAACCCCAACCGGGCTGGACGACCAGTATTCAACGGTTGCACAGTACTTCGTTTCTGTATACTACACTTGGTACGGTGTAGCGATTAATTAAGAATATGCTGCGATGATTTTAAATGTTAAGTATGGTTACCAAGTGCTCAACAAACTTAGAATGCTTTTCATACACTTGCGAGTGTATTATGTTTATAAATATGAAATCTTGTGGTCTATTAAAATAATGGAAATGATTGTTATGATAAACTTATGAACTCACCAACCTTTTGGTTGACACTTTTAAGCATGTTTATTCTCAGGTACGAATTAAGTCTTCCGCTGTGCATTTGCTCATATTAAAGACATTATTTGGAGTCGATCATCGCAATGGAACCAACTGTTGAAGACTCCGTCCGGATGGATTAGTTCGGGTTTCTACAGAATGATTACGACTTTGAGATTCGTTACCACCCGGGGAAGGCAAATGTGGTAGTCGATGCCTTGAGCAGGAAGGACAGAGAACCCATTCGAGTAAAATCTATGAATATAATGATTCATAATAACCTTACTACTCAAATAAAGGAGGCGCAACAAGGAGTTTTAAAAGAGGGAAATTTAAAGGATGAAATACCCAAAGGATCGGAGAAGCATCTTAATATTTGGGAAGACGGAACCCGGTATAGGGCTGAAAGGATTTGGGTACCAAAATTTGGAGATATGAGAGAAATGGTACTTAGAGAAGCTCATAAAACTCGATACTCAATACATCCTGGAACGGGGAAGATGTACAAGGATCTCAAGAAACATTTTTGGTGGCCGGGTATGAAAGCTGATGTTGCTAAATACATAGGAGAATGTTTGACGTTTTCTAAGGTCAAAGCTAAGCACCAGAAACCATCAGGTCTACTTCAACAACCCAAAATCCCGGAATGGAAATGGGAAAACATTACCATGGATTTCATCACTAAATTGCCAAGGACTGCAAGTGGTTTTGATACTATTTGGGTAATAGTTAATCGTCTCACTAAATCAGCACACTTCCTGCCAATAAGAGAAGATGACAAGATGGAGAAGTTAGCACGACTGTATTTGAAGGAAGTCGTCTCCAGACATGGAATACCAATCTCTATTATCTCTGATAGGGATGGCAGATTTATTTCAAGATTCTGGCAGACATTACAGCAAGCATTAGGAACTCGTCTAGACATGAGTACTGCCTATCATCCACAAACTGATGGGCAGAGCGAAAGGACGATACAAACGCTTGAAGACATGCTACGAGCATGTGTTATTGATTTCAGAAATAGTTGGGATCGACATCTACCGTTAGCAGAATTTTCCTACAACAACAGCTACCATTCAAGCATTGAGATGGCGCTGTTTGAAGCACTTTATGGTAGAAAGTGCAGGTCTCCGATTTGTTGGAGTGAAGTGGGGGATAGACAGATTACGGGTCCGGAGATTATACAAGAAACTACCGAGAAGATCATCCAAATTCAACAACGGTTGAAAACCGCCCAAAGTCGACAAAAGAGCTACGCTGACATTAAAAGAAAAGATATAGAATTTGAAATTGGAGAGATGGTCATGCTTAAAGTTGCACCTTGGAAAGGCGTTGTTCGATTTGGTAAACGAGGGAAATTAAATCCAAGGTATATTGGACCATTCAAGATTATTGATCGTGTCGGACCAGTAGCTTACCGACTTGAGTTACCTCAACAACTCGCAGCTGTACATAACACTTTCCACGTCTCGAATTTGAAGAAATGTTTTGCTAAAGAAGATCTCACTATTCCGTTAGATGAAATTCAAATCAACGAAAAACTTCAATTCATCGAAGAACCCGTCGAAATAATGGATCGTGAGGTTAAAAGACTTAAGCAAAACAAGATACCAATTGTTAAGGTTCGATGGAATGCTCGTAGAGGACCCGAGTTCACCTGGGAGCATGAAGATCAGATGAAGAAGAAATACCCTCATCTATTTCCAGAAGATTCGTCAACACCTTCAACAGCTTAAAATTTCGGGACGAAATTTATTTAACGGGTAGGTACTGTAGTGACCCGAACTTTTCCATGTTTATATATATTAATTGAGATTGATATTTACATGATTAAATGTTTCCAACATGTTAAGCAATCAAATTTGTTAAGACTTGATTAATTGAAATTTGTTTCATATAGACAATTGACCACCCAAGTTGACCGGTGATTCACGAACGTTAAAACTTGTAAAAACTATATGATGACATATATATGGATATATATATAGTTAACATGATACTATGATAAGTAAACATATCATTAAGTATATTAACAATGAACTACATATGTAAAAACAAGACTACTAACTTAATGATTTTTAAACGAGACATATATGTAACGATTATCGTTGTAAAGACATTTAATGTATATATATCATATTAAGAGATATTCATACATGATAATATCATGATAATATAATAATTTAAAATCTCATTTGATATTATAAACATTGGATTAACAACATTTAACAAGATCGTTAACCTAAAGGTTTCAAAACAACACTTACATGTAACGACTAACGATGACTTAACGACTCAGTTAAAATGTATATACATGTAGTGTTTTAATATGTATTTATACACTTTTGAAAGACTTCAATACACTTATCAAAATACTTCTACTTAACAAAAATGCTTACAATTACATCCTTGTTCAGTTTCATCAACAATTCTACTCGTATGCACCCGTATGCGTACTCGTACAATACACAGCTTTTAGATGTATGTACTATTGGTATATACACTCTAATAATCAGCTCTTAGCAGCCTATGTGAGTCACCTAACACATGTGGGAACCATCATTTGGAAACTAGCATGAAATATCTCATAAAATTACAAAAATATGAGTAATCATTCATGACTTATTTACATGAAAACAAAATTACATATCCTTTATATCTAATCCATACACCAACGACCAAAAACACCTACAAACACTTTCATTCTTCAATTTTCTTCATCTAATTGATCTCTCTCAAGTTCTATCTTCAAGTTCCAAGTGTTCTTCATATATTTTACAAGTTCTAGTTACATAAAATCAAGAATACTTTCAAGTTTGCTAGCTCACTTCCAATCTTGTAAGGTGATCATCCAACCTCAAGAAATCTTTGTTTCTTACAGTAGGTTATCATTCTAATACAAGGTAATAATCATATTCAAACTTTGGTTCAATTTCTATAACTATAACAATCTTATTTCAAGTGATGATCTTACTTGAACTTGTTTTCGTGTCATGATTCTGCTTCAAGAACTTCGAGCCATCCAAGGATCCGTTGAAGCTAGATCCATTTTTTTCTTTTCCAGTAGGTTTATCCAAGGAACTTAAGGTAGTAATGATGTTCATAACATCATTCGATTCATACATATAAAGCTATCTTATTCGAAGGTTTAAACTTGTAATCACTAGAACATAGTTTAGTTAATTCTAAACTTGTTCGCAAACAAAAGTTAATCCTTCTAACTTGACTTTTAAAATCAACTAAACACATGTTCTATATCTATATGATATGCTAACTTAATGATTTAAAACCTGGAAACACGAAAATCACCGTAAAACCGGATTTACGCCGTCGTAGTAACACCGCGGGCTGTTTTGGGTTAGTTAATTAAAAACTATGATAAACTTTGATTTAAAAGTTGTTATTCTGAGAAAATGATTTTTATTATGAACATGAAACTATATCCAAAAATTATGGTTAAACTCAAAGTGGAAGTATGTTTTCTAAAATGGTCATCTAGACGTCGTTCTTTCGACTGAAATGACTACCTTTACAAAAACGACTTGTAACTTATTTTTCCGACTATAAACCTATACATTTTCTGTTTAGATTCATAAAATAGAGTTTAATATGAAACCATAGCAATTTGATTCACTCAAAACGGATTTAAAATGAAGAAGTTATGGGTAAAACAAGATTGGATAATTTTTCTCATTTTAGCTACGTGAAAATTGGTAACAAATCTATTCCAACCATAACTTAATCAACTTGTATTGTATATTATATAATCTTGAGATACCATAGACACGTATACAATGTTTCAACCTATCATGTCGACACATCTATATATATTTCGGAACAACCATAGACACTCTATATGTGAATGTTGGAGTTAGCTATACAGGGTTGAGGTTGATTCCAAAATATATATAGTTTGAGTTGTGATCAATACTGAGATACGTATACACTGGGTCGTGGATTGATTCAAGATAATATTTATCGATTTATTTCTGTACATCTAACTGTGGACAACTAGTTGTAGGTTACTAACGAGGACAGCTGACTTAATAAACTTAAAACATCAAAATATATTAAAAGTGTTGTAAATATATTTTGAACATACTTTGATATATATGTATATATTGTTATAGGTTCGTGAATCAACCAGTGGCCAAGTCTTACTTCCTGACGAAGTAAAAATCTGTGAAAGTGAGTTATAGTCCCACTTTTAAAATCTAATATTTTTGGGATGAGAATACATGCAGGTTTTATAAATGATTTACAAAATAGACACAAGTACGTGAAACTACATTCTATGGTTGAATTATCGAAATCGAATATGCCCCTTTTATTTAAGTCTGGTAATCTAAGAATTAGGGAACAGACACCCTAATTGACGCGAATCCTAAAGATAGATCTATTGGGCCTAACAAACCCCATCCAAAGTATCGGATGCTTTAGTACTTCGAAATTTATATCATATCCGAAGGGTGTCCCGGAATGATGGGGATATTCTTATATATGCATCTTGTTAATGTTGGTTACCAGGTGTTCACCATATGAATGATTTTTATCTCTATGTATGGGATGTATATTGAAATATGAAATCTTGTGGTCTATTGTTACAATTTGATATATATAGGTTAAACCTATAACTCACCAACATTTTTGTTGACGTTTAAAGCATGTTTATTCTCAGGTGAATACTAAGAGCTTCCGCTGTTGCATACTAAAATAAGGACAAGATTTGGAGTCCATGTTTATATGATACTGTGTAAAAACTGCATTCAAGAAACTGATTTCGATGTAACATATTTGTATTGTAAACCATTATGTAATGGTCGTGTGTAAATAGGATATTTTAGATTATCATTATTTGATAATCTACGTAAAGCTTTTTAAACCTTTATTTATGAAATAAAGGTTATGGTTTGTTTTAAAAATGAATGCAGTCTTTGAAAAACGTCTCATATAGAGGTCAAAACCTCGCAACGAAATCAATTAATATGGAACATTTTTAATCAATAAGAACGGGACATTTCAGATAAACCTACTAGAAATGAGAAATATAGATCTAGCTTCAAAGGATCCTTGGATGGCTTGAAAGTTCTTGAAGCAGAATCATGACACGAAAACAATTTCAAGTAAGATTTCCACTCGAAATAAGATTGTTATAGTTATAGAAATTGAATTAAAGTTTGAATATGATTATTACCTTGTATTAGAAAGATAATCTACTGTAAGTAACAAAGGTTTCTTGATCTTGGATGATTACTTGGAATGGATTTAGAAAACTTGGAAGTAAACTTGCAATCTTGGAAGTATTCTTGATTTTATGAAACTAGAACTTTTGGAATTTATGAAGAACACTTAGAACTTGAAGATAGAACTTGAGAGAGATCAATTAGATGAAGAAAATTGAAGAATGAAAGTGTTTGTAGGTGTTTTTGGTCGTTGGTGTATGGATTAGATATAAAGGATATGTAATTTTGTTTTCATGTAAATAAGTCATGAATGATTACTCATATTTTTGTAATTTTATGAGATATTTTATACTAGTTGCCAAATGATGGTTCCTACATGTGTTAGGTGACTCACATGGGCTGCTAAGAGCTGATCATTGGAGTGTATATATGTAGCGACCCGACAAAATCGTCATTGACGGCGCCGTTAACTTAGGTCCCGTTACGTGGTCGTAGTCCCTATATGAGACACGTTTGACCAAAATTATGTCGCATTCATTTGAAACGTACAAAACTTACAAAGTTTAGTTTACAAAACCGTTCGACAACAATTTTAAGTTTGCAAAAGTATAAATTATAAATGAGATAACTTGCGACATAATTAGTTTAAAATCACGGTTGCTATAAATAGCGTAAGTATGTAAACGATATGTTTGAATCCAAAGGTGCTATCACTAGCGTATGTATGTATGTATGCTTGACCCCAAGCAAGAAATCAGAGTGTATGCATGTATGCTTGACTCCAAGCAAGTATGAGTGTACGCGGAAGCATGTATCAAATAGCCAAGTATGAACCTGAGAAACATATAGAAAACTGTCAACGAAAAACGTTGGTGAAATCATAGGTGTTTTAGTAAACGTTGTATTTGAACCACAAGATTTAGTATAAGATGATTATCAAAATCATTTGCATTCCAAAGTTGTTGTTTGTATCCCGGGCACCTAATTATCAAACTTAACTGTTTTGCACCCTTTGCGTAGTGTTAGAACATACACTAGACCCGAAAATATATTTCATCCGCTAACGGTAGCGAACCGTCCGAATGAGGCTCGTCAAGCCCATGTGATCACATAATATGAGTTCACGTTTACACCCTGCAAGTGTAACTAATGATAATTGAATTGAGGCTTTTTGTTCAAACCCGTACGTGGAATGTTCGTTTTCGTACTTGTGTTCAAAGTGTAAAAGTATGATACGTATATGTTTCTCATCCCATAGTTTAAAGCATAAAAGTTGTTTGAAAGATGGGACTATGATCTCACCTCGAGTGCGCGAGTATAAAAGTACTTCACAAAGTAAACGTGTGCATGAAAGTTGCTTAGCCTTGACCTAAACAAGTAAGTTGTATCAATTAACCGGTTATGACACAAGGTCGGGTGAAATGTGTTCAATTAGTCCTATGGCTCGTTACGACTCGATTAAAATAGCATGTGAATCAATTTGTCAAGTTTCATGCAAGATACAAGTATAGAAACAAGCTAGGAAGGTTGCATAATCATTTGGTTAAGTTTGACAAAAAGTCAAACTTTGGTCGGTCAAAGTCAACGAAAAAGTCAACACGTTCGGGTCGGGTCCTGAACTATTTTTCTGAGGTTTTTATTCATATATAAGCATGTTAGAACAAGTTACATGTGAATCGGAGGTGCGTAGCATAGCAAACATTTTTCGAAATTTGACAAAGTAGGTCAGAACCCAAACACGGCTATTGCCACGCCGCGGCCAGAGGTGTCGCGTCGCGACATTAGGCGTGGCCTGGTACCTGGTCAGTTTCAAAAGTTCAAGTCTTGATCCAAAATTCAATTTAGCACAAAACGCAAACCGTAAACATTTAGAATACGCATCTTATATCATTGGAAAGCTCTTTTGACAAGGAATACAATTAACTACCTTTCACAAGCAAAAACATCAATTACAATAACCGAAAACTCGTCAATTGATCAAGAAAGGTTTATTTTCAAAGTTTCAAGTTCGTAAAACGTATTTTATGATTCGGGAATCCAATTTACATGTATTATATGCCATTTTGAAGGTAATGAAACATACAATACAATTAAATACTTACTAACAACATTAACAAGCATTCAATGCATCAAAATCCCGTTTTAAAGTTCATTAAACCCTAACCAAAATCATGAATTCAACCATTTTGTAAATGAAGCTTTTCTAAATCAACTTACACATCAAAATGAAGCTAATGATGCTAGTAACACTTTTAATACATGAACTTTAACATTTAAACAACATTAACTCATCCAAAATCAAAGATTAAGCACACCCATTTCAAGTTCATGCTAGTTACTCCAAAAACAACAAATCGAGCAAACCAAACATATATTCATGTTAGACTTGAGCCATAGACACTAACTAACACCATTTCAAGTATATAAAACGAATTTAGAGAAATCTAGAGTTTTTAAAAAACCTTACCCCAAGTAGTGAAATTGGTACCAAATTGAAGAGGATGAAGAGAGGATTCCAAATATGTAATTTGTTTTTATGTTTCCTTCTTGATCCAGATTTAGATGATGATTTTATAAAGATGGGTGTTTGAGTTCTAAAATGGAAGAGAGAAAAAGAGGGAGAAGATGAAGTGAGAAATGAATGGATGAGATGGTGGGAGGTGGTGGTGACTAGTTACCAAAATTTGGCCAAGTGCCAAGATTAGTCCCTCAAGTTTCAAAGCGGGTGCGGGAATTAACCAAACGAATATTTTAAAAACGCTCGAGTAAACGAGTGATGTTATAATTAAATGACGGAATTATTATGAACGTTAGTCAACGGAAACTACGAATTTAAATAACGAAAGGTATTATTTAAAAAAAAGACGGTGTTAAAAATAAATTTAACGGAAAAATGCGGGATGTTACATTACCTACACCTTAAAAGAAATTTCGTCCCGAAATTTAGTTGGAAGTAGTAGTTGTTGTTTCTTCTTTGAAACCTTGCGTTGCAAATTCTACGAATAAGTGAGGGTACTTCCTTGGGCATTTCAACGAACTTTGACAGTTGGGATTTTTTACATTGGTTTAAAGTTTGGTTTCACGATTTACAGTTTCAACCGGTCCTCCTAGGAAGTGAAGTTTATCGTTGATAGTAAGTTCGTCGAAGAGGATAACAAGTTCTTGTTTCACAAGACACGCCTTTAAGTTTGATACACAGAATGTAGGGTGAACGGAATTTGTTTGAGTCGGAAGTTCGAAACGGTAAGAAACGGGTACAAAATGCCCCAAGATTTTAAAAGGATCAAAATATCGCAGATTTAGCTTTCTATGTTTCTGAAACGGACTACACCTTTTCAAGGTGCGACTTTTAACGTTACGCGGTTTCCCACATGGAATTTGAAAGGTTTACGTCTAACATTGGCATAGCTCCTTTGGCGACTACGGGCCGTCTCGAGCCTTTCTCGGATTGGAACGATTTTAACGGTTACTCCATGAATGAGTCCAGGTTCGGTGACTTGATTATCATTTACTTGGATCTACAAAAGGAGAATGACGTTTCCGGTCATATAAGATTTCAAAAGGTGTGACGTTAAGACTTGAATGATAACCATCGTTGTAAGAGAATTTGGTTAAAGGCAAAAACTTTTCTCAAGTAAATTTGAAGTTGATAACGCAAACTCGTATTATGGTTTTCAAGGTTTGAATCATGTGTTTGCTTGGTCCGTCGGTTTGTGGATGATACGCGGTACTCATGTTTAAACGTGGTCCCGAAGCTTTTTGTAAGGCACTCTGAAATCTAGAAGTGAAATGAGAATCTCGATCCGAAACGAGGTACATTTCTTTAAGGTATATTTGAAAAAGTTTGTTAGGACTTGAAAACGTTTGTTGGAACAAGTTTCTGTTTCTCAAGAATTTTGCGCCGCGGAAGATTTATCGGTTTCTAAAAACGTTCGTTAGGACTATTCACCCTCGAGGCGAATACTAGTATAACGTGAGGAGTCTCTCCCTCCATTGAGAATTTAGAATAAAGATTTCCTTATACGAAAGTGTGAGTGTAAAGCGAGAGAGGTTTCCCCCTCGATGTGAGCATACCAAGCATTTTGTAGTTCGTCGATAAAATTGTGCGAAAACGAGATAGTATACACGTATAGCATATGGTTGAAGTCGAAGGAATTTTTCATTCATTCGGAAGCATAAGTATGGTTTGATAATAATCGACGATGTGTCCCAGGTATGGTTGTTATCAGTATTCTCGGAGTTGTCGGATGTTCAAACAAGAAAAATGAAGTCATGTACATGGCACATGGTGGTGATTAGGTTGATCGAGTCCAACCACCATCATGTGTCATTAGAACTTTGGTATGACTTACCGTAATATAACTACGTTGATCGAGTGTCGTTATATTATTCTAACTCATACCTCCATTCCCACATCACTCCATAGATTCAGGTTCGTGTAATCGTGAAGTTTTAAAATGAACAAAGCATAGCGACATCACCAACGTGACTCGTATTTAATCGCAAGAATTAGTGCAACTCTAAAGAAGCGTTCCCCGAGGGAAGTGTATAAATGATTGTTCACGTCAATGCGGTTCAAGTCAAACGATAATGTATTTTGGTGCGAGAAGTGTAACGAATCATGATAACGAATAGTACACAACCGTAGTGTTAAGTATTGATGACGATACTCACCTGGAGTAGTGATAGTAGTAACAAGAAGTGGTAGATAGTAAGGAACAACGGTGTGACACCGGTAGTAAGTTGAAACGGTGGCAAATAACAATCTGGGAGACAGAGTTCCCGAACAAGTGTGACTAATGAAGTCGTCGTCATCCTTACGCGTATGAATCTTGAATTTACGTGTGTTACCAGAAAGTGGCAGAATACGGATTCGTATGACGAAAGTTTGGTACCATTATGGAGTTCACCTAAGAAAGATTCAAGTATATATGCACAAGTAGTCAAGTAAGTGCTATCTATAGCAAATGCAAGTCAGGATGCAATGATTAACTATCCGGTTGTAGTCTAGATTCACTAATGCGTCCTAACGACTCCGTCAGACACACTAATGCACATCCTAGTTCCCTACAACCAATGCTCTGATACCATCTGTAACGACCTGACAAAATCGTCATTGACGGCGCCGTTAACTTAGGTCCCGTTACGTGGTCGTAGTCCCTATATGAGACACGTTTGACCAAAATTATGTCGCATTCATTTGAAACGTACAAAACTTACAAAGTTTAGTTTACAAAACCGTTTGACAACAATTTTAAGTTTGCAAAAGTATAAATTATAAATGAGATAACTTGCGACATAATTAGTTTAAAATCACTGTTGCTATAAATAGCGTAAGTATGTAAACGATATGTTTAAATCCAAAGGTGCTATCACTAGCGTATGTATATATGTATGCTTGACCCCAAGCAAGAAATCAGAGTGTATGCATGTATGCTTGACTCCAAGCAAGTATGAGTGTACGCGGAAGCATGTATCAAATAGCCAAGTATGAACCTGAGAAACATATAGAAAACTGTCAACGAAAAACGTTGGTGAAATCATAGGTGTTTTAGTAAACGTTGTATTTGAACCACAAGATTTAGTATAAGATGATTATCAAAATCATTTGCATTCCAAAGTTGTTGTTTGTATCCCGGGCACCCAATTATCAAACTTAACTGTTTTGCACCCTTTGCGTAGTGTTAGAACATACACTAGACCCGAAAATATATTTCATCCGCTAACGGTAGCGAACCGTCCGAATGAGGCTCGTCAAGCCCATGTGATCACATAATATAAGTTCACGTTTACACCCTTCAAGTGTAACTAATAATAATTGAATTGAGGCTTTTTGTTCAAACCCGTACGTGGAATGTTCGTTTTCGTACTTGTGTTCAAAGTGTAAAAGTATGATACGTATATGTTTCTCATCCCATAGTTTAAAGCATAAAAGTTGTTTGAAAGATGGGACTATGATCTCACCTCGAGTGCGCGAGTATAAAAGTACTTCACAAAGTAAACGTGTGCATGAAAGTTGCTTAGCCTTGACCTAAACAAGTAAGTTGTATCAATTAACCGGTTACGATACAAGGTCGGGTGAAATGTGTTCAATTAGTCCTATGGCTCGTTACGACTCGATTAAAATAGCATGTGAATCAATTTGTCAAGTTTCATGCAAGATACAAGTATAGAAACAAGCTAGGAAGGTTGCATAATCATTTGGTTAAGTTTGACAAAAAGTCAAACTTTGGTCGGTCAAAGTCAACGAAAAAGTCAACACGTTCGGGTCGGGTCCCGAACTATTTTTCTGAGGTTTTTATTCATATATAAGCATGTTAGAACAAGTTACATGTGAATCGGAGGTGCGTAGCATAGCAAACATTTTTCGAAATTTGACAAAGTAGGTCAGAACCCAAACACGGCTATTGCCACGCCGCGGCCAGAGGTGTCGCGCCGCGACATTAGGCGTGGCCTGGTACCTGGTCAGTTTCAAAAGTTCAAGTCTTGATCCAAAATTCAATTTAGCACAAAACGCAAACCGTAAACACTTAGAATACGCATCTTATATCATTGGAAAGCTCTTTTGACAAGGAATACAATTAACTACCTTTCACAAGCAAAAACATCAATTACAATAACCGAAAACTTGTCAATTGATCAAGAAAGGTTTATTTTCAAAGTTTCAAGTTCGTAAAACGTATTTTATGATTCGGGAATCCAATTTACATGTATTATATTCCGTTTTGAAGGTAATGAAACATACAATACAATTAAATACTTACTAACAACATTAACAAGCATTCAATGCATCAAAATCCCGTTTTAAAGTTCATTAAACCCTAACCAAAATCATGAATTCAACCATTTTGTAAATGAAGCTTTTCTAAATCAACTTACACATCAAAATGAAGCTAATGATGCTAGTAACACTTTTAATACATGAACTTTAACATTTAAACAACATTAACTCATCCAAAATCAAAGATTAAGCACACCCATTTCAAGTTCATGCTAGTTACTCCAAAAACAACAAATCGAGCAAACCAAACATATATTCATGTTAGACTTGAGCCATAGACACTAACTAACACCATTTCAAGTATATAAAACGAATTTAGAGAAATCTAGAGTTTTTAAAAAACCTTACCCCAAGTAGTGAAATTGGTACCAAATTGAAGAGGATGAAGAGAGGATTCCAAATATGTAATTTGTTTTGATGTTTCCTTCTTGATCCGGATTTAGATGATGATTTTATAAAGATGGGTGTTTGAGTTCTAAAATGGAAGAGAAAAAAAGAGGGAGAAGATGAAGTGAGAAATGAATGGATGAGATGGTGGGAGGTGGTGGTGACTAGTTACCAAAATTTGGCCAAGTGCCAAGATTAGTCCCTCAAGTTTCAAAGTGGGTGCGGGAATTAACCAAACGAATATTTTAAAAACGCTCGAGTAAACGAGTGATGTTATAATTAAATGACGGAATTATTATGAACGTTAGTCAACGGAAACTACGAATTTAAATAACGAAAGATATTATTTAAAAAAAAGACGGTGTTAAAAATAAATTTAACGGAAAAATGCGGGATGTTACAATATACCAATAGTACATACAACTAAAAGCTGTGTATTGTACGAGTACGAATACGGGTGCATACGAGTAGATTTGTTGATGAAACTGAACGAGGATGTAATTGTAAGCATTTTTGTTAAGTAGAAGTATTTTGATAAGTGTCTTGAAGTATTTCAAAAGTGTATGAATACATATTAAAACAATACATGTATATACATTTTAACTGAGTCGTTAAGTCATCGTTAGTCGTTACATGTAAATGTTGTTTTGAAACCTTTAGGTTAACGATATTGTTAAATGTTGTTAACCCAATGTTTATAATATCAAATGAGATTTTAAATTATTATATTATCATGATATTATGATGTACGAATATCTCTTAATATGATCTATATACATTAACTGTCGTTACAACGATAATCGTTACATATATGTATCGTTTCAAAATCATTAAGTTAGTAGTCTTATTTTTACATATGTAGTTCATTGTTAATACATTTAATGATATATTTACTTATCATTTAACATAATTAACCAAGTGTATCAATATCTTAATATGATTCATATGTACCTAGTAAGACGTTATAACGATAATCGTTATATATATCGTTTTCGAGTTTCTTAATTTAATAGTCTCATTTTTATGTATATAACTCATTGTTAAAATACCTAATGAGATACATACTTATAATAAAATCATGTTAACTATATATATAACCATATATATGTCATCGTATAGTTTTTACAAGTTTTAACGTTCGTGAATCACCGGTCAACTTGGGTGGTCATTTGTCTATATGAAACCTATTCCAATTAATCAAGTCTTAATAAGTTTGATTGCTTAACATGTTGGAAACACTTAATCATATAAATATCAATTTCATTTAATATATATAAACATGGAAAAGTTCGGGTCACTACAGTACCTACCCGTTAAATAAATTTCGTCCCGAAATTTTAAGCCGTTGAAAGTGTTGACGAATCTTCTAGAAATAGATGCGGGTATTTCTTCTTCATCTGATCTTCATGCTACCAGGTGAACTCGGGTCCTCTACGAGCATTCCATCGAACCTTAACAATCGGTATCTTGTTTTGTTTAAGTCTCTTAACCTCACGATCCATTATTTCGACGGGTTCTTCAATGAATTGAAGTTTTTTCATTGATTTGGATTTCGTCCAATGGAATAGTGAGATCTTCTTTAGCAAAACATTTCTTCAAATTTGGGACGTGGAAAGTGTTATGTACAGCTGCGAGTTGTTGAGGTAACTCAAGTCGGTAAGCTACTGGTCCGACACGATCAATAATCTTGAATGGTCCGATATACCTTGGATTTAATTTCCCTCGTTTACCAAATCGAACAACACCTTTCCAAGGTGCAACTTTAAGCATGACCATCCCTCCAATTTCAAATTCTATATCTTTTCTTTTAATGTCAGCGTAGCTCTTTTGTTGACTTTGGGCGGTTTTCAACCGTTGTTGAATTTGGATGATCTTCTCGGTAGTTTCTTGTATTATCTCCGGACCCGTAATCTGTCTATCCCCCACATCATTCCAAAAATTTGGAGACCTGCACTTTCTACCATAAAGTGCCTCAAAAGGCGCCATCTCAATGCTTGAATGGTAGCTGTTGTTGTAGGAAAATTCTGCTAACGGTAGATGTCGATCCCAACTGTTTCCGAAATCAATAACACATGCTCCTAGCATGTCTTCAAGCATTTGTATCATCCTTTCCCTCTGCCCATCAGTTTGTGGATGATAGGCAGTACTCATGTCTAGAAGAGTTCCTAATGCTTGCTGTAATGTCTGCCAGAATCTTGAAATAAATCTGCCATCCCTATCAGAGATAATAGAGATTGGTATTCCATGTCTGGAGATGACTTCCTTCAAATACAGTCGTGCTAACTTCTCCATCTTGTCATCTTCTCTTATTGGCAGGAAGTGTGCTGATTTGGTGAGACGATCAACTATTACCCAAATAGTATCAAAACCACTTGCAGTCCTTGGCAATTTAGTGATGAAATCCATGGTAATGTTTTCCCATTTCCATTCCGGGATTTCGGGTTGTTGAAGTAGACCTGATGGTGTCTGATGCTCAGCTTTGACCTTAGAACACGTCAAACATTCTCCTACGTATTTAGTAACATCGGCTTTCATACCCGGCCACCAAAAATGTTTCTTGAGATCCTTGTACATCTTCCCCGTTCCAAGATGTATTGAGTTTCTTGAGATCCTTGTACATCTTCCCCGTTCCAGGATGTATTGGGTATCTGGTTTTATGAGCTTCTCTAAGTACCATTTCTCTCATATCTCCAAATTTTGGTACCCAAATTCTTTCAGCCCTATACCGGGTTCCGTTTTCTCGAATATTAAGATGCTTCTCCGATCCTTTGGGTATTTCATCCTTTAAAATTCCCACTTTTAAAACTCTTTGTTGCGCCTCCTTTATTTGAGTAGTAAGGTTAGTGTGAATCATTATATTCATAGATTTTACTCGAATGGGTTCTCTGTCCTTTCTGCTCAAGGCGTTGGCTACCACATTTGCCTTCCCCGGGTGGTAACAAATCTCAAAGTCGTAATCATTCAACAATTCAATCCACCTACGCTGCCTCATATTCAGTTGTTTCGAATTAAATATGTGTTGAAGACTTTTGTGGTCGGTATTAAAGATATAATGTTGATAATATTAATAATAATAGATAATAATAATAATAATAATACACAATCATTTGTAGTAACTAAAATTGTAATCTTACAACTAATTACGATATGAATAATGATAACAACAATACTAATAATACTGATAATAATTAGTAGTTATATAACAAATCAATTATATCAAATTTCGTGTCTATATTTTATACAATATAATAATAGTAACACTGTTATTAATATTAGATACATATTCTAAAAATAATAAAGAAAGTAATAATAATATTAGTAAAGGTAACAAACTAAATGCATTAAATTTCATATCTATATACTATCCATAATAGTATAACTAATACTGATGTTAATTATTAATATTAATATTAGTATTAATAATAATAATGAAAGTAATAATAATCTTATTATAACAACTATGTTTCAATTTATTAATATATTATTAATTATGTAATATCATATAATATTTTATATAATAACCCTTATTGATTCTTTATTATTTAATTTTATATATATTTTTATACATAGATTTCATATGTCTTTATATATAGATTCATTTTAAATTGTACTTAATTATTTTGTATCATTTTACATATCTAATTTCAATGTTTAAATTATATTTTATAAATTTCAAATTACTACATATATCTACATTTATACATATATATATATATATACATTTTTATTTACAAACAATTATTCGTGAATCGTTGGGAATAGTCGTAGGGTAAATGTATATATGAAATAGTTCAAACTTTTTGACACTCAATTTTACAGACTTTGCTTATCGTGTCGAAATCATATAAAGATTTAAGTTTAAATTTGGTCGGAAATACCCGGGTCATCACAGTACCTACCCGTTAAAGAAATTTCATCCCGAAATTTGAGTGAGGTCGTCATGGCTAACAATAAATATGTTTTCCTGATGAATATGAGCTGATAAATAGAGTTTTATCATTATTGAATAATACAAATAAAACAATTCGATTATTCGAAGAGTACGAATGAAGCTATCACCAAAGATTGAGATAGAGATTTAACTTTTGACGTAGTCACGATTGAATTTAGAAAATAATGTGCGTCTTAACTTTTGACGTTGTCTTGGTTGAATTCCAGAGTTCAAGGGATTTAAAGAAAATCTTCGAAATCTAAGAGATTTGATTCTTCGGTGAATAAGGAGATTAAGATTTCTTCAATTAAATACGGTGATCTGCCTTGATTACTCTGTCTGATATTTTCAATATAAATTAAGCTCTTCCGTTCCATTATTCTCACCATTCCTATACTTTCTTTCTTAGTTCATACATCCAAAAGATTGTGAAAATACTTAATCCAGTTCTAATCCTTGATATTTTTCTAATTATCATTTCTGACAATCTTCTTTTTTCAATCTTCCATCAGAAGAATCTGTTTACTTCTACTATTACCTTGGGGTGATACTATTCTTAATTATACCGTGTCTTTATATTGCTATCCGTATTAATATCCACGGTTTGTAATCTCCGTGTTGTTATTGGGCTTTATATTTTTTTTTTTTTATATTTTGGAGTTCTCTGCCTTTTTTACTCTCATTTCGACTCCTAGTAAAGCGGGTAAGGGTCCAGAATTTGTAAGTATTGAGTTTCGAATGATTATAATGTTCTAAGCAGGAAGGAACGTGATAGCACAATTTGATTTTCAAATTCATCATAATCACTGAGAATAGAACTATCAAGAATATGTTTTCTTGATTTGTTCAGAAGTTAAGCAGAATGACAGAGTTATGTAACATGGCACATGATGACGTTATAATCTGTGAACCATCATGTCCCATTTAGAAACCCAGCATGACTTACTGTAATATAATCACATTGATCAAGTGTCATTATATTATCCTAACTCATGCATCAGTTCCCAACATTACTTCAATAACATTCATATTTTAAGCTCAAAAGGTTACAGAATATAGAAACTAACAGCTTCTATATGATGTAATATTGATAGCACGAAGAGATTAATGATTTCAGATAAGAATAGTTATAAAAATATCTCCAGAAATACGGAGGATATTTATAATGAAAGATACGATAATATCTCGGAATATCTAAGATCAGCAGATGATAGAAACTATTGTCTACAAGGGTTTAGAGTAAGGAGCAAGATATTCACTAAAGACTTTAGCAGACATTGAATCATTTGGATTCTTTGAAGTCAAACTTATTCTTTGTGATTTGTCCACGGCTTTATTCATAGTTTCGCATAATCTGCTTTTCGGTACTAAATTTTCTCTTGAATGTTTCCAATATAATGATACACAGGAAGCACGAAGAGGTATATAATTTCGGACGAGAATATTTATGAAAATATCCTCAGAAATATCGAAGATATTGATGATGATATTTTGGAATTTCTAAGTTCGATGGTTGATGGAGAAAGATTTTTCGCAAGATTTTAACATGACTTCGGAGCAAGATATTCTCTAAAGATTTAACGGATCCAGAATTATCTGGATTCTTTGAATATAGGGTATGGTCCTTGTATTTGTCCTTGGTCTCCTTCATGGTTAACTCTATCCGTTTTCCAGTTCCAACGTTTCTGAGCTTTTCCAACATATTATTCTTTATCATCAAACTTCCGACGGTTAAGGTCGTGTACAGTTTTTGCTGCTGTATTCAGCTTTTTCATAATTTGTGGTATTGATTTGTAGACCGAGTGCTTTTCAGAATTTCAGAATGAAAGATCATAATTCTAAGAGATAAATGTTGTATATATAACTGTTGATGTAAATATGCTGTGAGTTTTTCAAGGTACTGATTGCTGATTCTCGGTATTTGGTACGGCAATTCTCGTTATCAGATGCAGATGAGTAGATGATAGGATTTCAATGAATATAATAACTTTTCATAAGGTCAAAGATCAATGATGTTGCTGGTAAATTTGCTGCTAATGTAGTGAGATATAAACGGTTTTCCGGTATTGATGACGAAAGGCAACTTTTATATCATGGTTATAATAAGGTTGTTTCGAACGAAAATTTGAAGTTGACTTGTTGGAGCTGTGACAAAATTGGCTAATTTGAAGGGAGATTGTAAAGTTACTTTCGGTAATAATAACGCCAAGGAGTTAGCACAGATACGGGTTAAATGTTTACTCAGGTTCCAAGTGTTTTCAGGTGCATAACTATATGCGTCAATCTTTTCTTTCATTGATGAAGTGCGGTTGGTTCATCTTCTCGATTGAGGTGTTTTCAAGAATCATGAAAGGTTTGAACGCAGATTGTAATCGTCAAGATACAAATGAGGTTTAAAATGAAATCAAGTGGCAAACTTGAATAATTGTTTAGTTTCATATGTTATAATCAATATTTTAATTCATTTTTAATTGTCCAATCTTGGTAGTCCACAGTTTGCAGTCCACAGTTACTAACTCAATAATTCATATATAGTTTATAATATTCGAATTAATTAATACGTATCGTGACCCGTGTACATGTCTCAGACTCGATCACAACTCAAAGTATATATATTATTATAGAATCAACCTCAACCCTGTATAGAGAACTCGATCATTACTGCATATAGAGTGTCTATGGTGATTCCAAATAATATATATAGATGCGTCGATATGATATGTCAAAACCTTGTATACGTGTCCCGATATTTAAAGTGCGTAAAATAAATAACAGATATTAAATGATGATAAATTAAATTGCGATAATTAAATTGCGATAAATAAATTGCGATAAATAAAATGTAATCAGTTAGCTAGGAACAGTTAGCTAGGAACAGTTAGCTTGGATTCTTAACAAAATATCTATTAGTTAATTCGTTTGTTTCTAACAACTTTTATTTTGTCCAATGTTTTCTTCATTATGCCACTTGTTGGATTATGATAAGTCAAAATCCAAATATGAAATTGAATAAAAATGGTTATTCTGCGGTGAACGGATTCGTATCTCTGTAGATGTAAGTAGGATAGTAAATGACCGTTGAATCAGATTCGAAGAATGTACATTGTAACTTATTAACGTGAAGTCTAAATATTCCTCGGGTATTACCTACCCGTTAAAATATTTTTACCATTAACAGTTTGTACAAAAGAATTTTTAATTACAATCTTTATGAAAATATACTTGCATATACATTTTCTTCAGATGTAATCATGGATTTAATGAGTTAATATGATATTAAACTCATTCGATTTTTGGTTTGAGCTAGAATAAGTATTCTCTAAAACTATTAGGAACCACATATTCTTCACAGAATATCAATGAAGTTATGGATCAATACTTCATCGTTCATTGTTGTTGGTACTCATTGGTATATATGATGCGTATGATGTTGTTGTTAGTGGTAAAGATTCTGATGTTGAGATGTGGGATGCGGATGTTGATGTTGGTGGTGGTGATGGTACTGTTGATGTTGTTGATGGTGTATTGGTTATGCTGCTAGTGCTGCTGCTGGCATTTGTAACCTTCGCACCATATTCTCTAAAGCCACTACCCGAGCGCGAAGCTCATCTACTTCTTCCATTACACCGGGGTGACTGTCGGTTCGGACGGGCGGATAAATAAGATCTAGAATTTGGAATAGTATATGATCGTGATGAGATACTCGGGAAATGAGAGAGAAAATGGTGTTTCGGACCGGTTCACCGGTAAGTGCTTCAGGTTCTTCACCCAGAGGTGAATTCGGTTGGTGGAAAGGATCACCTTCTTCTTGCCTTCAATGATTAAGTAGGCTACAAACCCATCCCCAATTCATCCAGAATTGGTGATGACTAATTGGTTGATCAATTCTGGTTATACTGTCTTCGGAGCTTGAGTTGAAATCCATATCGGAATAGCTGTCGGAATCTAAGGAATTTGAACTAGTTGCGAGTTCCGTCTTGTACGGTTAGATAAAGGATTTTCGATATGAGATGATTTTTGGATATCGGATAATATTGTAATTATATAGAATATCTAATATAGTACAGAAGATCCCGTAGATTACGGAGGAAATTAAGGAAACGTGTCAGATAATGTCTACAGTAACAGATACGCTAAGATATGAATTTTGTCTATACACTATTCATGCAGTCAATACATTAAAACGTGTCTAGACTAAGAATAATGAGCAGATAATTTCCTAAAGATGATAAGCAGATGATTTCCGACAAAAATGATAAACAAAACTTTTGTCATGCAGACACGGTCGAAGTCCAGACTCACTAATGCATCCTAACGACTATCAGTTAGACTCACTAATGCAAAACCTGGTTCGCTAAGACCACCGCTCTGATACCAACTGAAGCGACCCGTCCTAATCCATCCGGACGAAGTCCATATCGATTATAAACGATTCACAACAGTTGATTACATCGCGAGGTACTTGACCTCTATATGATACATTTTACAAACATTGCATTCGTTTTTGGAAAGACAATCTTTCATTACATCAAAAGTTGACGGCATGCATACCATTTCATAATATATCTAACTATAATTGACTTAATAATTATCTTGATATACCAACTGAAGCGACCCTTCCTAATCCATCCGGACGAAGTCCATATCGATTATAAATGATTCACAACAGTTGATTACATCGCGAGGTACTTGACCTCTATATGATACATTTTACAAACATTGCGTTCGTTTTTGGAAAGACAATCTTTCATTACATCGAAAGTTGACGGCATGCATACCATTTCATAATATATCTAACTATAATTGACTTAATAATAATCTTGATAATCTCGACGACTCGAATGCAACGTCTTTTGAAATATGTCATGAATGACTCCAAGTAATATCTTTAAAATGAGTAATTACATAGCGGAAGACTTCTTTCATACCTGAGAATAAACATGCTTTAAAGTGTCAACCAAAAGGTTGGTGAGTTTATTAGTTTACATAAATAATCATTTCATAATTTTAATAGACCACAAGATTTCATATTTCCATTTCTCATAAACATACGTCCCATGCATAGAGACAAAAATTTCATTCATATGGATTGAACACCTGGTAACCGACATTCACAATATACATATAAGAATATCCCCATCATTCCGGGATCCTCCTTCGGACATGATATAAATTTCGAAGTACTAAAGCATTCGGTACTTTGGATGGGGCTTGTTGGGCCCGATAGATCTATCTTTAGGATTTGCGTTAATTAGGGTGTCTGTTCCCTAATTCTTAGATTACCAGACTTAATAAAAAGGGGCATATTCGATTTTGATAATTCAACCATAGAATGTAGTTTCACGTACTTGTATCTATTTTGTAAATCATTTATAAAAGCGCATGTATTTTCAGTCCCAAAAATATATATTGCAAAAGCATTTAAAAAGGGAATAATGAAACTCACCTAATGTATTTTGTAGTAAAAATACATATGACTATATTGAACAATGCAGGGTTGGCCTCGAATTCACGAACCTATATCATTTGTGTATATATTAACACGTATAATCGAAATTGAACAAATTCATGTATTATAACTTATGTTATATATTATGTATATTTAATTTGTGTATATAAACATGATTAGTGCTTAGATAATTATATTAATATATATAATCGTAATCGAACAAGATTATATATTATATCTTAAATTATATATTATACTTAATTAGTTTGTGTATTTATCCAAAATGTTTAATATATATATATATAATTATATTTATCTTATTTTAGTATTATTTTGAAAATATCTAACTTGTCATTTATGAATATTTATATACAAATTGTTATACGATTAATACATATTTATAATCTTAATAATATCCTTAACTTTTATCTTTAATCAAATCTTAATGTTAATATATATAGATAATACCAAAAATAATAATACTTAAATGATATAATTTATAATAATCTTAATAATACCAATGTTAGTAACATGTCTAATACTTATAAATTTAAATATGATATTATTACTAATAACTATAATACTAACAATATCAACAATAATAAAAAATAATCTTAATCTTAATAACGATACTTGAAATGATAAAAATTAGTAGTAATAATTATATAAATCATCCTTAAACTAATACTAATATTAATGATGATACTAATAATATTTAATGATAATTTAGTAATGAGAATGATAATGATATTAATAATAATACTAATTATATTATTAATCTTAGCATGTATAATAACAATAATAATTATAATAGTATTAATAATTAGTAATAATAACATTAACAAATAATAACAATAATATTAATAACAATTTTAATAATAAGAATGATAACATTAATAATGGAAATAAAATTTAAATGTATATACCCTTTGAAAGTTTTTCTAAAAAGAACTGCCTCAAACGAGAATCGAACCCAAGACCTCCCGTTAATTGGTGACACCCTCTAACCGTTCCTGCACTTCTGTCTTTCTGAATTAAATCCTAATCTATTCTATATAACACTCGTTTCTGTTTCTAAATCTTCTTCTTCTTCATCATAATGAGATCGACCAGGGATTGAATCAAAACAAAATAACTAATTAGTTTTAAGATTGTAAACGAACCATAAAATCTTCATCCAAGTGATTGAACTTTAACAAAAAAAATATAATATATATATCTCTATGCTGCTGTCCGACGAGTATAAGAGAAAAAAATATATATTTGATTTTGAATTGGGTAACGTTTTAAGCAAAAGTTCCTACATGAACTAGTTTTCGAATCGTGTATACGAACTTAAGGAATCATTAATTGCTCCATAAACTCAAAAACAAAATCGAATTTTGCCAAGAACACATTTGTTGACCTTTTTGAAATATAAGTTTGACTCATAAATTAGCAATCAATTTGAGGAATTAAGCCTTGAAATTTTACAGAGAGTTTAAATGAAATACCTCTAACATCATCATATTAATGAATTTTGAAAACTCGCACGATTTCAATTCCTTGTTCATACCAGACGCGAACAGAAAAAAAAATGGGCAGTTTCTTGACTTACAAAATAATCAAAACAGATAATAGAAAAACTAAATATAATTAATATGGATAATGGAAAATGGAAAGAATCTCTTTTCTCAAAAATACTAGTCGATCGATTGATATGGGTGAGGGAAAGGTCGGACAAAGGTTCACAGGTTAAACAGAAAACAGAAAAAAAAATAAAGAATAGAATAGAATATGGTAACCAGAAACCTCGCGTATATAATCTGTATTAAATATAATTAACTGGATTTTCTTATATAATTGCTTATATTTATTTAGAAAGCTGTATTTTATAAAATTGTATTTATGTATATATAACTGTTTATGTATATATCTATTTTATTACATTTCGTAATTATTAGATGTTTATATAATGCTATAAGTAATTTTAATAAGAATTCCAATATTATTAAAGATATAATGTTGATAATATTAATAATAATAGATAATAATAATAATAATACACAATCATTTGTAGTAACTAAAATTGTAATCTTACAACTAATTACGATATGAATAATGATAACAACAATACTAATAATACTGATAATAATTAGTAGTTATATAACAAATCAATTATATCAAATTTCGTGTCTATATTTTATACAATATAATAATAGTAACACTGTTATTAATATTAGATACATATTCTAATAATAGTAAAGAAAGTAATAATAATATTAGTAAAGGTAACAAACTAAATGCATTAAATTTCATATCTATATACTATCCATAATAGTATAACTAATACTGATGTTAATTATTAATATTAATATTAGTATTAATAATAATAATGAAAGTAATAATAATCTTATTATAACAACTATGTTTCAATTTATTAATATATTATTAATTATGTAATATCATATAATATTTTATATAATAACCCTTATTGATTCTTTATTATTTAATTTTATATATATTTTTATACATAGATTTCATATGTCTTTATATATAGATTCATTTTAAATTGTACTTAATTATTTTGTATCATTTTACATATCTAATTCCAATGTTTAAATTATATTTTATTAATTTCAAATTACTACATATATCTACATTTATACATATATATATATATATACATTTTTATTTACAAACAATTGTTCGTGAATCGTTGGGAATAGTCGTAGGGTAAATGTATATATGAAATAGTTCAAACTTTTTGACACTCAATTTTACAGACTTTGCTTATCGTGTCGAAATAATATAAAGATTTAAGTTTAAATTTGGTCAGAAATTCCCGGGTCATCACAACTACACTAGCATGGTCTGAGAACGACAATGTACTATGAGCCTTGTTAGATGTTTCGCTACGAAAGAGTCTTTAATCGGAATCCAAATCTCGGTGGACCTACTACAACTGGTGTGCCTCGGTCAAGCTTGAGTTGTATCCGAAAGACTTCTCTTACCAAGGGTGACACATATAGTATACTCTGAATCGGGGTTCGCGAATTCCCAATAACAGAGACAATAACTATGTTCTATTAGTTGAAAAAGTGATTGAGTTTAAAGCATAATCGAAAAGCATCTCAACTAGGGGTGGTCAGTATTTGGTTTGAAACCGTTTAACCCGAACACCAAACCGAAACCAAACCGGAAAAAACCAAACCGAATTTGAAAAACGGTTTTCGAATCGAGTCAAAACCGAAACCGAATTTGAATTCGGTTTTCGGTTCGGTGTTCGGTTTTAAAAATTCTGAATTCGGTTTAACCGAAAACCGAATTCAAAACCGAATTCAAAATTTTTATATATTTAATTTGTATATCTATGTTTTAATGTCATTATAATTTGGGATCTAATCAATAAAATAGTTTCTCATCAATATGACGATTTGGTAGCTCATATTATAATTATGTTACTCAAATTATTATGTTCTTCTTCTTAATAATAGAAGCAGTAAACGCCAAAATTAAGCTGTAAATATTATTAAATCATCGAATTCTTGATAATTTAATAGTATGTCATTGTTTTAGGTTGTAAATAACTAAGACATTAGTAATGCCAAAATTAAAGTATCATCGTTCTCAAATTTTTCATAATATTTGGTTTTAACCGAAAACCGAACCGAATCCGAATTCGAATTCGGTTTTCGGTTCGGTTCGGTTTCAACTTTGAATTCGGTTTTCGGTTCGGTTTTCGGTTTTGCCCAAAAAAAAATTCAAAACCGAATACACCGAACCGAAAACACCGAACAAACCGAAAACCGAACCGATGAACACCCCTAATCTCAACGACATACACAAACCATAATATTATTTCGGCATTTTAACTAACTACATTATAGCATACACTAAAGATAACTACTCGCTAATCATGGTAACAATATCATAAATCATAATAATGGAAGACATTATATAAAGACAAAGGATAGAAGTACCAGTAGATTAATCGAGTTCCGAAAGTACAAAAGTGACAACTTCAAACTCCAGACCGCTCCTAATACAATCTTCAGCGTTCTTCTCTGGGTACTAATTTTCCCGCTCGGAGTTGAAGGCCTTGAGAGTATGACTAATTATTGTAAAAAGAAAGAGAAAGAAGTGAATTGAAGTGTGTGGAAAATGGGGTGACAAATGGCCCAATTTATAGAGAGTTTTTGGCTGGAACCGGCTGGCAGGCCGGTGTGGCAGGCCGGTGCCTGGCAGGCAGTTTGCCTTGGCCGTTTCATGTGCCCAGTGTCCGAGTCTGATGGTAGACTGGCTCCTAAGTGGCAGGCCGGTTTGGCAGGCCGGCTTAGGAGGCCGGTGTGGGCTCCTGGTCTGCTGTTGGCTTGGATCGTCTTGCTTGTTTCCGAGATCGTAACTTGGTTTCCGGGGTCGTAACTTGTCTTTCATCGTTTTCGCTCTAGAATTTTCATTTTAGCTCTGTTTTACTCAATGTTGTAAAACACCCCGTCTCGAGCCATTTCGACGCTCGTTGTGACGGTTTGGTGACTAGCCCATCCCGTCTTGAAGAAAACCGTCTAATATGACAGTCAACGGTCAAAATTCGGGCCAAAGTTGAAAAAAAATCAGGTCAAAGTCTCTCAAAATTTGGAAAAACCAAAAAGTCGGTAATATCGGTCAAGTTTGTCGTATTTTAGTTTGAATTTTCTGTATTATACTAATGGTGATAACGATTATGGGTCCAAATTAGTAAATTAAAGTTATTGGCTTTAAAATATGTACACACATATTATATCGACCCTCATTTTTCCATTCTATATTTTTCCAATATTAAATGCCCAACCAGTATAATTAAAACTTAATGATTAAACTTTAGTCAACAATTGTTAAGTGTTAAGAGTTATAAAGCATATTAATTAACTTAGTATAATAATTGACAAGTTAATAAAAGATGAAAATAATAAGCAAATTAACTTTCGTGGACAAAATGTAAAACTCTAAAACTTGTAGCCCTTAAACATTTAAACTTGAACATACAAGGAGCTATTTTAACGAAGCAAATGTACAAGGTCTAAAACGAAAAAGTTCCATCTCCCTCCTTCTAACCCTAGCCGATTTTGGGCAAGGCAAAAAGACCCTTTTACCCTTATAAAACTCAGCTAAAACCACCACTCATAACCTAACCCTAATTTATAACTTTTCCTCCAAGTATTCTAACCTAAACCTAATTCTAGAATGACCTAATCTCAACTATAAAAAGAGGTGCTAGGTTATCATTTTTCTCATCCCATTCTCTCATTCATAATCACCTCAGAAAAACAATCAATTGAAATGTCCCGTTCTTATTGATTAAAAATGTTCCATATTAATTGATTTCGTTGCGAGATTTTGACCTCTATACGAGATGTTTTTCAAAGACTGCATTCATTTTTAAAACAAACCATAACCTTTATTTCATAAATAAAGATTTAAAAAGCTTTACGTAGATTATCAGATAATGATAATCTAAAATATCCTGTTTACACACGACCATTACATAATGGTTTACAATAAAAATATGTTACATCAAAATCAGTTTCTTGAATGCAGTTTTTACACAATATCATACAAACATGGACTCCAAATCTTGTCCTTATTTTAGTATGCAACAGCGGAAGCTCTTAGTATTCACCTGAGAATAAACATGCTTTAAACGTCAACAAAAATGTTGGTGAGTTATAGGTTTAACCTATATATATCAAATCGTAACAATAGACCACAAGATTTCATATTTCAATACACATCCCATACATAGAGATAAAAATCATTCATATGGTGAACACCTGGTAACCGACATTAACAAGATGCATATATAAGAATATCCTCATCATTCCGGGACACCCTTCGGATATGATATAAATTTCGAAGTACTAAAGCATCCGGTACTTTGGATGGGGTTTGTTAGGCCCAATAGATCTATCTTTAGGATTCGCGTCAATTAGGGTGTCTGTTCCCTAATTCTTAGATTACCAGACTTAATAAAAAGGGGAATATTCGATTTCGATAATTCAACCATAGAATGTAATTTCACGTACTTGTGTCTATTTTGTAACATTTATAAAACCTGCATGTATTCTCATCCCAAAAATATTAGATTTTAAAAGTGGGACTATAATTCACTTTCACGGATTTTTACTTCGCCGGGAAGTAAGACTTGGCCACTGGTTGATTCACGAACCTATAACAATATATACATATATATCAAAGTATGTTCAAAATATATTTACAACACTTTTAATATATTTTGATGTTTTAAGTTTATTAAGTCAGCAGTCCTCGTTAGTAACCTACAACTAGTTGTCCACAGTTAGATGTACAGAAATAAATCGATAAATATTATCTTGAATCAATCCACGACCCAGTGTATACATATCTTAGTATTGATCACAACTCAAACTATATATATTTTGGAATCAACCTCAACCCTGTATAGCTAACTCCAACATTCACATATAGAGTGTCTTTGGTTGTTCCGAAATATATATAGATGTGTCGACATGATAGGTTGAAACATTGTATACATGTCTATGGTATCTCAAGATTACATAATATACAATACAAGTTGATTAAGTTATGGTTGGAATAGATTTGTTACCAATTTTCACGTAGCTAAAATGAGAAAAATTATCCAATCTTGTTTTACCCATAACTTCTTCATTTTAAATCCGTTTTGAGTGAATCAAATTGCTATGGTTTCATATTGAACTATATTTTATGAATCTAAACAGAAAAAGTATAGGTTTATAGTCAGAAAAATAAGTTACAAGTCGTTTTTGTAAAGGTAGTCATTTCAGTCGAAAGAACGACGTCTAGATGACCATTTTAGAAAACATACTTCCACTTTGAGTTTAACCATAATTTTTGGATATAGTTTCATGTTCATAATAAAGATCATTTTCCCAGAATAACAACTTTTAAATCAATGTTTATCATAGTTTTTAATTAACTAACCCAAAACAGCCCGCGGTGTTACTACGACGGCGTAAATCCGGTTTTACGGTGTTTTTCGTGTTTCCAGATTTTAAATCATTAAGTTAGCATATCATATAGATATAGAACATGTGTTTAGTTAATTTTAAAAGTCAAGTTAGAAGGATTAACTTTTATTTGCGAACAAGTTTAGAATTAACTAAACTATGTTCTAGTGATTACAAGTTTAAACCTTCGAATAAGATAGCTTTATATGTATGAATAGAATGATGTTATGAACATCATTACTACCTCAAGTTCCTTGGATAAACCTACTGGAAATGAGAAAAATAGATCTAGCTTCAAAGGATCCTTGGATGGCTTGAAAGTTCTTGAAGCAGAATCATGACACGAAAACAATTTCAAGTAAGATTTTCACTCGAAATAAGATTGTTATAGTTATAGAAATTGAATTAAAGTTTGAATATGATTATTACCTTGTATTAAAAAGATAACCTACTGTAAGTAACAAAGGTTTCTTGATCTTGGATGATTACTTGGAATGGATTTAGAAAACTTGGAAGTAAACTTGCAATCTTGGAAGTATTCTTGATTTTATGAAACTAGAACTTTTGGAATTTATGAAGAACACTTAGAACTTGAAGATAGTACTTGAGAGAGATCCATTATATGAAGAAAATTGAAGAATGAAAGTGTTTGTAGGTGTTTTTGGTCGTTGGTGTATGGATTAGATATAAAGGATATGTAATTTTGTTTTCATGTAAATAAGTCATGAATGATTACTCATATTTTTGTAATTTTATGAGATATTTTATGCTAGTTGCCAAATGATGGTTCCCACATGTGTTAGGTGACTCACATGGGCTGCTAATAGCTGATCATTAGAGTGTATATACCAATAGTACATACATCTAAAAGCTGTGTATTGTACGAGTACGAATACGGGTGCATACGAGTAGATTTGTTGATGAAACTGAACGAGGATGTAATTGTAAGCATTTTTGTTAAGTAGAAGTATTTTGATAAGTGTCTTGAAGTCTTTCAAAAGTGTATGAATACATATTAAAACAATACATGTATATACATTTTAACTGAGTCGTTAAGTCATCGTTAGTCGTTACATGTAAATGTTGTTTTGAAACCTTTAGGTTAACGATCTTGTTAAATGTTGTTAACCAAATGTTTATAATATCAAATGAGATTTTAAATTATTATATTATCATGATATTATGATGTACGAATATCTCTTAATATGATCTATATACATTAACTGTCGTTACAACGATAATCGTTACATATATGTCTCGTTTCAAAATCATTAAGTTAGTAGTCTTATTTTTACATATGTAGTTCATTGTTAATACACTTAATGATATATTTACTTATCATTTAACATAATTAACCAAGTGTATCAATATCTTAATATGATTCATATGTACATAGTAAGACGTTATAACGATAATCATTATATATATCGTTTTCGAGTTTCTTAATTTAATAGTCTCATTTTTATGTATATAACTCATTGTTAAAATACCTAATGAGATACATACTTATAATAAAATCATGTTAACTATATATATAACCATATATATGTCATCGTATAGTTTTTACAAGTTTTAACGTTCGTGAATCACCGGTCAACTTGGGTGGTCATTTGTCTATATGAAACCTATTCCAATTAATCAAGTCTTAATAAGTTTGATTGCTTAACATGTTGAAAACACTTAATCATGTAAATATCAATTTCATTTAATATATATAAACATGGAAAAGTTCGGGTCACAACAGTACCTACCCGTTAAATAAATTTCGTCCCGAAATTTTAAGCTGTTGAAAGTGTTGACGAATCTTCTAGAAATAGATGCGGGTATTTCTTCTTCATCTGATCTTCACGCTACCAGGTGAACTCGGGTCCTCTACGAGCATTCCATCGAACCTTAACAATCGGTATCTTGTTTTGTTTAAGTCTCTTAACCTCACGATCCATTATTTCGACGGGTTCTTCAATGAATTGAAGTTTTTTCATTGATTTGGATTTCGTCCAACGGAATAGTGAGATCTTCTTTAGCAAAATATTTCTTCAAATTTGAGACGTGGAAAGTGTTATGTACAGCTGCGAGTTGTTGAGGTAACTCAAGTCGGTAAGCTACTGGTCCGACACGATCAATAATCTTGAATGGTCCGATATACCTTGGATTTAATTTCCCTCGTTTACCAAATCGAACAACACCTTTCCAAGGTGCAACTTTAAGCATGACCATCCCACCAATTTCAAATTCTATATCTTTTCTTTTAATGTCAGCGTAGCTCTTTTGTTGACTTTGGGCGGTTTTCAACCGTTGTTGAATTTGGATGATCTTCTCGGAAGTTTCTTGTATTATCTCCGGACCCATAATCTGTCTATCCCCCACTTCATTCCAACAAATCGGAGACCTGCACTTTCTACCATAAAGTGCCTCAAACGGCGCCATCTCAATGCTTGAATGGTAGCTGTTGTTGTAGGAAAATTCTGCTAACGGTAGATGTCGATCCCAACTGTTTCCGAAATCAATAACACATGCTCGTAGCATGTCTTCAAGCGTTTGTATCATCCTTTCACTCTGCCCATCAGTTTGTGGATGATAGGCAGTACTCATGTCTAGACGAGTTCCTAATGCTTGCTGTAATGTCTGCCAGAATCTTGAAATAAATCTGCCATCCCTATCAGAGATAATAGAGATTGGTATTCCACGTCTGAAGACGACTTCCTTCAAATACAGTCGTGCTAACTTCTCAATCTTGTCATCTTCTCTTATTGGCAGGAAGTGTGCTGATTTGGTGAGACGATCAACTATTACCCAAATAGTATCAAAACCACTTGCAGTCCTTGGCAATTTAGTGATGAAATCCATGGTAATGTTTTCCCATTTCCATTCCGGGATTTTGGGTTGTTGAAGTAGACCTGATGGTTTCTGATGCTCAGCTTTGACCTTAGAACACGTCAAACATTCTCCTACGTATTTAGCAACATCGAATTTCCTACCCGGCCACCAAAAATGTTTCTTGAGATCCTTGTACATCTTCCCCGTTCCAGGATGTATTGAGTATCTGGTTTTATGAGCTTCTCTAAGTACCATTTCTCTCATATCTCCAAATTTTGGGACCCAAATTCTTTCAGCCCTATACCGGGTTCCGTTTTCCCGAATATTAAGATGCTTCTCCGATCCTTTGGGTATTTCATCCTCTAAATTTCCCTCCTTTAAAACTTCTTGTTGCGCCTCCTTTATTTGAGTAGTAAGGTTAGTGTGAATCATTATATTCATAGATTTTACTCGAATGGGTTCTCTGTCCTTTCTGCTCAAGGCGTTGGCTACCACATTTACCTTCCCCGGGTGGTAACGAATCTCAAAGTCGTAATCATTCAACAATTCAATCCACCTACGCTGCCTCATATTCAGTTGTTTCTGATTAAATATGTGTTGAAGACTTTTGTGGTCAGTATATATAATACTTTTGACCCCATATAAGTAGTGCCTCCAAGTCTTCAATGCAAAAACAACCGCACCTAATTCCAAATCATGCGTCGTATAATTTTGTTCGTGAATCTTCATTTGTCTAGACGCATAAGCAATCACCTTCGTTCGTTGCATTAATACACAACCGAGACCTTGCTTTGATGCGTCACAATAAATCACAAAATCATCATTCCCTTCAGGCAATGACAATATAGGTGCCGTAGTTAGCTTTTTCTTCAATAACTGAAACTCTTTCTCTTGTTCATCCTTCCATTCAAATTTCTTCCCTTTATGCGTTAATGCAGTCAAGGGTTTTGCTATTCTGGAAAAGTCTTGGATGAACCTTCTGTAGTAACCAGCTAGTCCTAAAAACTGGCGTATGTGTTTCGGAGTTTCGGGGTTTCCCACTTTTCAACAGTTTCTATCTTTGCCGGATCCACCTTAATACCTTCTTTGTTCACTATGAGACCGAGGAATTGAACTTCTTCTAACCAAAATGCACACTTTGAAAACTTAGCGTACAATTCTTCCTTCCTCAATACTTCTAACACCTTTCTTAAATGTTCACTGTGTTCTTGGTCATTCTTTGAGTAAATAAGTATGTCATCAATGAAAACAATGACAAACTTGTCAAGGTATGGTCCACACACTCGGTTCATAAGGTCCATGAACACAGCTGGTGCATTAGTTAAACCAAACGGAATGACCATAAACTCGTAATGACCGTAACGTGTTCTGAAAGCAGTCTTTGGAATATCATCTTCTTTCACCTGCATTTGATGATACCCGGAACGTAAGTCAATCTTTGAATAAACAGACGAGCCTTGTAGTTGATCAAATAAGTCATCGATTCTCGGTAGTGGGTAGCGGTTCTTGATGGTAAGTTTGTTCAACTCTCGGTAGTCGATACACTACCTAAATGTACCATCTTTCTTCTTGACAAACAAAATAGGAGCTCCCCACGGTGATGTGCTTGGTCGAATGAAACCACGCTCTAAAAGTTCTTGTAATTGGCTTTGCAGTTCTTTCATCTCGCTGGGTGCGAGTCTGTAAGGAGCACGAGCTATTGGTGCAGCTCCTGGTACAAGATCTATTTGAAATTCAACAGATCGATGTGGAGGTAGTCCCGGTAATTCTTTCGGAAATACATCGGGAAATTCTTTTGCGACGGGAATATCATTGATGTTCTTTTCTTTGGAATTGACTTTCTCGACGTGTGCTAGTACAGCATAGCAACCTTTTCTTATTAGTTTTTGTGCCTTCAGGTTACTAATAAGATTTAACTTCGCGTTGCTCTTTTCTCCGTACACCATTAAGGGTTTTCCTTTTTCTCGTATAATGCGAATTGCATTTTTGTAACAAACGATCTCTGCTTTCACTTCTCTCAACCAGTCCATACCGATTAGCACATCAAAACTCCCTAACTCTACTGGTATCACGTCAATCTTAAATATTTCGCTAACCAGTTTAATTTCTCGATTCCGGCATATATAATCTGCAGAAATTAATTTACCGTTTTCTAATTCGAGTAAAAATTTACTATCCAACGGCGCCAATGGACAACTTAATTTAGCACAAAAATCTCTACTCATATAGCTTCTATCCGCACCCGAATCAAAAATCTCTACTCACAAAATCATCATTCCTTTCAGGCAATGACAATATAGGTGCCGTAGTTAACTTTTTCTTTAACAATTGAAACGCTTTCTCTTGTTCATATTTCCATTCAAATTTCTTCCCTTTATGCGTTAATGCAGTCAAGGGTTTTGCTATTCTGGAAAAATCTTGGATGAACCTTCTGTAGTAACCAGCTAGTCCTAAAAACTGGCGTATGTGTTTTGGAGTTTTCGGGGTTTCCCACTTTTCAACAGTTTCTATCTTTGCCGGATCCACCTTAATACCTTCTTTGTTCACTATGTGACCGAGGAATTGAACTTCTTCCAACCAAAATGCACACTTTGAAAACTTAGCGTACAATTCTTCCTTCCTCAATACTTCTAACACCTTTCTTAAATGTTCACCGTGTTCTTGGTCATTCTTTGAGTAAATAAGTATGTCATCAATGAAAACAATGACAAACTTGTTAAGGTATGGTCCACACACTCGGTTCATAAGGTCCATGAACATAGCTGGTGCATTAATTAAACCAAACGGCATGACCATAAAATCATAATGACCGTAACGTGTTCTGAAAGCAGTCTTTGGAATATCATCTTCTTTCACCCGCATTTGATGATACCCGGAACGTAAGTCAATCTTTGAATAAACAGACGAGCCTTGTAGTTGATCAAATAAGTCGTCGATACTCGGTAGTGGGTAGCGGTTCTTGATGGTAAGTTTGTTCAACTCTCGGTAGTCGATACACAACCTGAATGTACCATCTTTCTTCTTGACAAACAAAACAGGAGCTCCCCACGGTGATGTGCTTGGTCGAATGAAACCACGCTCTAAAAGTTCTTGTAATTGGCTCTAAAGTTCCTTCATTTCGCTAGGTGCGAGTCTGTATGGAGCACGAGCTATTGGTGCAGCTCCCAGTACAAGGTCTATTTGAAATTCAACGGATCGGTGTGGAGGTAGTCCCGGTAATTCTTTCGGAAATACATCGGGAAATTCTTTTGCGATGGGAACATCATTGATGCTCTTTTCTTCAGTTTTTACTTTCTCGACGTGTGCTAGAACAGCATAGCAACCTTTTCTTATTAGTTTTTGTCCCTTCAAATTACTAATAAGATGTAGCTTCGTGTTGCCCTTTTCTCCGTACACCATTAAGGGTTTTCCTTTTTCTCGTATAATGCGAATTGCATTTTTGTAATAAACGATATCTGCTTTCACTTCTTTCAACCAGTCCATACCGATTATCACATCAAAACTCCTTAACTCTACTGGTATCAAGTCAATCTTAAATGTTTCGCTAACGAGTTTAATTTCTCGATTCTGACATATATTATGAAACTAGAACTTGTAGAATTTCTCGATTCTGACATATAGTAAGCTAGCAAACTTGGAAGTATTCTTGATTTTATGAAACTAGAACTTGTAGAATTTATGAAGAACACTTAGAACTTGAAGATAGAACTTGAGAGAGATCAATTAGATGAAGAAAATTGAAGAATGAAAGTGTTTGTAGGTGTTTTTGGTCGTTGGTGTATGGATTAGATATAAAGGATATGTAATTTTGTTTTCATGTAAATAAGTCATGAATGATTACTCATATTTTTGTAATTTTATGAGATATTTCATGCTAGTTGCCAAATGATGGTTCCCACATGTGTTAGGTGACTCACATGGGCTGCTAAGAGCTGATCATTGGAGTGTATATACTAATAGTACATACATCTAAAAGCTGTGTATTGTACGAGTACGAATACGAGTGCATACGAGTAGAATTGTTGATGAAACTGAACAAGGATGTAATTGTAAGCATTTTTGTTAAGTAGAAGTATTTTGATAAGTGTCTTGAAGTCTTTCAAAAGTGTATGAATACATATTAAAACACTACACGTATATACATTTTAACTGAGTCGTTAAGTCATCGTTAGTCGTTACATGTAAGTGTTGTTTTGAAACCTTTAGGTTAACGATCTTGTTAAATGTTGTTAACCCAATGTTTATAATATCAAATGAGATTTTAAATTATTATATTATCATAATATTATGATGTACGAATATCTATTAATATGATATATATACATTAAATGTCGTTACAACGATAATCGTTACATATATGTCTCGTTTCAAAATCATTAAGTTAGTAGTCTTGTTTTTACATATGTAGTTCATTGTTAATATACTTAATGATATGATTACTTATCATAATATCATGTTAACTATATATATAACCATATATATGTCATCATATAGTTTTTACAAGTTTTAACGTTCGTGAATCACCGGTCAGCTTGGGTGGTCAATTGTCTATATGAATCCTATTTCAATTAATCAAGTCTTAACAAGTTTGATTGCTTAACATGTTGGAAACACTTAATCATGTAAATAACAATTTCATTTATTATATATATAAACATGGAAAAGTTCGGGTCACTACAATCATCTCCTTTAACTTATTGTATCCCACATGCCCAAGACGTTCATGCCACAGATCAGCCGTCTCATTCTTTCGAATCTTATCCACATAAGTTGTTTTAGCAGATAATACATAGACCGATTCTATTCTTCTTCCATGCATAACTGGATTTCCAACCACCTTTACTCTCTTGAATAAGGACACATCTTCTGGTCCAAAAAGCACATAGTTCCCTTCTGCTGTTAATTGTGGTACTGACAGTAAATTCTTCTTTAGGCCAGGGACAAGATACACCTTCTCGATTTGGAGCTTTTGAGAGCCGCCTCCATTTGGAATTATTGTCTTTCCAATGTGAGAAATAGATAACCTTGAATTGTCGGCTGTCAACACGACTCTCTTTCCTTTGTAATCATCCATTTCTTGCAACTTCGTCTCATCATTGGTCATATGATTTGAGCACCCAGAATCAATGATCCAATCATCTTTGTAGTTTATTTTTGACTTTAAAGTTGTTGTAAGAGCTTGATCATCTATGTCAGCTTCAATAGAGAGTCCAGCTTCTGCATCCCATGTTTTCTCATTAATGGTTGCTTCGAATGTGACCTCTTTCTTCTCATCTCTTGCGGCGGACACATTTCCTTCGAAAGTTCGCCTTCTGGGGAATCTACAATCTCGAGCAAAATGACCCTTCTTGCCACAATTGAAGCATTCACCATTCTTTCTCTTATCATTTTCCCCGTATTGTTGGCGATGATCTCTTCTTCCTTGTTGAGCTCCCCCTGAAGCGTTGCCATTTGATTTTGGGTGACCCTTCCACCCATATGTCTTACTTTCTTTCATTGCCTCTTGTCTTCGAGATGTTGCTTTCTTCTTATTGGTGAAGAGTGCATCTTCTCCGTCTTTTATGGTTACTTCATTCATCTGCTTGGCTAATGCCTCTTGATTAGCCAATAGATTCTCCAGCTCTATTAATGATGGTTGAGTAGACCATCCTCTCACAGCGGCCATAAATCCATTATACTCGGATCTTAAGCCATGGATGATAATTCTCTTCATCCTTGCATCACTCACTTTCTCTTCAGGAGCAAGTTGAGATATCTCACGACAAATAGATTTCACCTTGGTGAAATACTGAGAAATGGATAGACTTCCTTGTGAGATACCTGCGAGCTCATTTTCCAATAGCTGGAGGCGTGCTTCATTCTTCTTTGAAAACAATTTTTCAAAAGTTTCCCAAGCTGCCTTTGGTGTTTTCTCGTCACGGATGTGCTCCAATAGATCCTCCTCGATTGTGGTCTTCAATATAAATAAAGCCTTCACGGCCTTGATGTTCCATTTTCTCAAGGCTTCGGCATTTTCTTTCGGTGGAGGCGTTGTGTCACTGCCAGCAACTATTTCCCATAAATCCTATCCTTGTAGGTAGGATTCTATGCAAGTCCGCCAATAACCATAGTTGTGGTTATTGAGACTCATGATTCCACTGCTCGTACTTGCAAGATCTGCCATCATGACGTCCAACGTCCAATAAGCTTGGTCCCAGACCGATGAGCTTTCACAGTTCATAACTGTGCTCCGACAGAATCTCCCTTAGAGCCTTGGTGAAAACAAGTCGATGTAAACGTCCAACGTTTACCGATTTCCTCCACTAGAAATGGTCCCGAACGACCCGCCCTGATACCAATTGTTGGAAGCTTCGACAAGCCCAACACACCCACTATAGAGGATCTAGACTATACTAGACTCACTACACCAACACTTTGACGTTGGTTAGCCTTTAATTTTATAAATCCTTAGTGCACAATGAACTTAGGCGACAGTGTCAACCATATATCTTTAGGCGGTATAACCGATCATGTATTACTTAGGCGACAGAGCCGACCATATAATAAGAACAACAAAAGTGCACTAAGAACTTAAACACAAACTAAGGCTTGATCGGGAAACTTAACAAAAACACTTATATTAAATTACAATTACAATATTACTTACAAGCTTTCTCTTCTCTACTTTCGCTAACTCGCACTCTTCTTCTCTTCTTCACAACTCACTTCTTATTTCACTCTTACAACTTACAAATGAACTCCTCACCCCTATTTATACTACTTCATGGAAACTTCTACACACTAGATATTTCCATGGATAAATATCTAGATATTTCTTTCACTTATAAATATCTAAATTTTCTAGAATTTTCTTTATATTATAATATCTAGATATTTTCTTATACATATTAATATCTAGATATTTTACATATATACATCTATTAATTCCATATTATTTTATAATATCAAATTTGCATTGCATTTTAACACAAACAAACATTTTTCAACAAAAACAAACCACCTCCTACGCCAATAAGGATTGAGGTGAAGAATCCCACAAAATTCTACAACACACTTATTATGAAATAGAGGAAGTGGCTTTTTAAGATGTGTATAAATGGTACAAGCTGATATCCTCTTTGTATTAGCTTCTGAAATAGTTTATAAGTTGAGTTATTTGTTTGGTATACATCACCGATCAATCATACTTGGTATATCTCTTCCTTTAATTCACTTAGGATGTATAATATAGTTAATACAGTGATAAAATAATGTATTTTGTGTCAGGGTCGGTCCCGAAAATTTAAGTACTTAGTTAGATTTGGTAAAAAGATCATTGGGCCTAAACGAATAATATAACTTATTTTAAAAGGCCTTTTGGGCTTTGCTAGGATGCTGGTGGACTTTAATTTCTTTTTTTCCGGAGCCTTTGCTTGTTTTTTGGGCCTATTGTGCTTCGTCTTCGTTGTTTCTTTGTGTTTTTCTAAGTCCCATGTTTCCCAAATCTCGACTATGTTTGTATATATATAAATAATTGGCCCCCTGAAAACGTGTGCCCCAAATGGTCGATCGAGTTGCTCCTCATTGAGCAGCCTTTGTTTTGCGCAGAGAGCAGCATGATCACGTTTTTAAACTTTCTTTAAAAATTCTTATTTTCTCACTTGTATACAGTGCCCACACTTGTTATCCTGAAAGCATTTTCCAAGAAGTTGACATTATGTTATCTAAACAAACCATTTGAACATATCAGTGGTAATTTCAGGTTTTAGTTGCTACCTGGTATATAATTGTCATCAACTCTTTTGTTTGGCATAGAGGAAATATAAAAAAATGCGGTAATTGCGTACATAGTAAAATTTAAAATCTTTTATTCCTCACGAGTCTATAAGTACGTAAGACGCAATTATCCGTCTTTTACCACAGTAAAAACTATTACAAACGGATAATAAAAAATGTATCATAACCTACGCTTACGGAAACAATCAGAAAGAAAGTAATAACATGTATACAAACATTCTTCAACTAAAACCACCTCCTGCGCCAGTTAGGATTTATGTAAAGAATCCCAAAAAATCCCATCAAGAACACAAACCATGTGGAGACCAAACTTGCGCTAAAGGAAACCATATCCACATCATACCATTTTTCTTCATTTTCTTCCGGCGCCATCATTAACGTAGAATTTGTTTTTGCAGGTGCACAACTCTTCGCTAATGGTGGTCCACAAAGAAACGGGTTACCCTCATAGCTACTAGCAGGAAACGTCCCAAACTGTCCTTTCATTTGTGGGAGGCTACCAGACAGATTGTTGTTAGCAACAATGAAATTAGACAGATAATTCAACCGAATCAGTTCCAACGGAACATTACCACTCAAATGGTTTGAAGAAATATCCAAGCTCTCTATATTTGCTAGATTTGAGAAAGAACGTGGTATGGGTCCTGTGAGTTGATTATGAGACAAGTTAACTGCATGAACATCGACCAACATCCCAAGTTCTTGTGGGATTTCACCGGTTAGATTGTTACAAGATAAATCCAACCCTGACATGTGATCCAGGATTCCACCTTTGTAGGAATCATGCCTGCTTTTTGTAAGGAACTCAACTTCGTCTTGTCTTTCATAGATTTCATTCTGTCCATGTATCTCGGTGTACTTCACTATGACACTTTCATACGGATAAAATGTGCGCATTGGCATCTGTAAAGTTAAAGTGTTTAAAAAGGACAGTTTGCCACTTTGAGTGATATTTTGTAAGCAATCAGGTATTGAACCAGAAAGGAAGTTGCTAGATAAGTTTAACAGCCTCAAATAACTTAACTGGCACAACTGCTTAGGAATCGAACCAGCGAAATTAGTATTTCTCAAAAGGAGGATTCTTAAACTTGAGAGTTCACCTAAGAATTGTGGAATGTTACCTGATAGCTTGTTATTGCCCATATCCAAAGTCAAGAGATTTGTTAGATTACGAAAAGATTCAGGTATTGATCCCGTGAAACTGTTTGAATCCAAATGAAGATGCTCCATATGAGTATACATACCTAAGCAGGATGGAACGGACCCCGAGAAATTATTTTGTGAGATATCGAGATGCGAGAATGAGGCCGTCCCACATGGGAATTGACCTTCAAACATGTTGTCCCGTATCACGAGTGCATATAAGGATGTCTGGTTGGTTATCCATCCTGGAATTACACCTGAAAATAGGTTGCCACTAATATCCAACGTCATTATAAAAACACCTTGAGTATTGATCTCTTTTGTGAGCACCCCTGTAAACCGATTATTGTCTAACAACATAATTAATAGCTGACTTGCGTTGTATTTTCTTGAAAGTACTTCACCATGCAAACTGTTATTAGATAGTCGTAAAACCTGCAACACTTGACAGTTAGAAAGCAATCCCTCCGGCACTTCTCCTGAGAAATCATTGTGAGATAAATCTAACGTATGTATTTCACTCAAACCGCCCATTGACCAAGGGAGAGGGCCGTTCAAAGAATTTTGAGACAAGTTCAAGTTTTCTATATACGGAAAAATATTTCCTACATCATGAGGTATAGTACCTGTCATTAGATTATCAGATATATCCAACCATCGTGTATTAGCGTTTCTATACAACGGCATACGAATAGGACCAGAAATTGAGTTGTTCCTTAAACTAACAACTTCCAGATCTGCATTACTACTAATCAACCAAATTGGAAATTGCATCTCTAGTGAGTTACTAGATAGGTCTAGTACTTTTAATGTACGCTGATGAAGTAGAAAACTGGGAAGAACTCTTCGTTTAAGCCTGTTTAGATTGCAATTAGATAACACAAGAACTTCCAACTGAAACATCGGAACCCAACCTTTAGGCTCTTCTATCTCAACCTCAAATTTGTCGTTGTCACTTATGAATTGGACCATCTCTAACTTTGTATGATTGGAGAACGAGCTAAATGATAACGAGCCTTCAAACTTATTATGACTAAAATCAACATACTTAAGAGATGTGAGATTAGCAAACAGTGATGGTGGAAGTGTTCCAGTGAATTGGTTTTCAGAAATATCAAAGAGTTCAAGAGATGTTAGACTGCTTAAACACTCAGAAAGGTTTCCATCAAACTTGTTATAACGAAGATCCAACTCTTGGAGGTTCTTCAACCGGCACAACCCTGCACCCAAATGGAATAATTATCTACCACATTAAACGAACTTTTCAAGTATGCTTTAGATAACTTACCATGATCTAGTAATGAGGCGTTGAGGTAATTGCCAGCAAACGACACAACTTCAAGTGAAGATATTTTACTTATTGCAGATGGGATGCTCCCAACTAAATAATTTGCACTCATATCTAAGACCTCCAGATGGCGTAAAGATGCCAAAGCTAGATTAATTACATAAGTAGATTAAATATGGGTTAGTAATCAAGACTCAAACTCTAAAAAGAGAATTTTGTATACTTGTGTCTTACGGAAAGCTGAAACTGAAATAAATTTTGCATCACTGTTGGAGCCTTCAAATGAGTTGTTAATTACTTGATAATACTGAATTTGTAGAAAAATGAAACAAAAACCAATTATTTTACCTTCCATAGGCAGTGTTCCATTGATAAAATTAGACTGCAAACACAAAAATCTTAAGGATGGAAAAGCAGCCATTGCCCGTATGACATCATCTTTATTGAAGTAGTTCGTTTCGAGATTTAAGTGCACCAGGGTGCTCATGGTGCCTAAAACGTAATGTTAGAAAGAAAAAAAATAGAATACACAACACCTCAGCTGAAATAATGTTTTATCGTAATCTTAATAGTTGAAAATTGATGGAAAGTTATACGGTGTTATCTATGTATCTGCTATATATAGACATAGATCAGAAGTTTTAAAACAGCTGTTAAATTATATTTATGAGACATTTAGTGTATTTAATAATCTAACCGTTATATGTGAATGAGTCTAGGTTACAATAGCTTAGATCGAGTTCCTCTAAGTGAGTGAAACGAGATAATTCTGCAGAAAAGTTATTAAAAAAAAAAAAAAAATAGAGAAGGCAAATTTGTTATGACAGTTAAGATGAAACTTAGATGTTTAACAATGTCTACGTATATATTACGAAATTATGATACACATGCCTTGCATCAGAAAAGAGGTTCCAAATAATAAAGCAGAATCACTAAGATCGAGAATCTTGAGAGATGGGAGGGAACTTAGGCACGATATGACGCTTGTGGTGACACGGTTACTTCCAAGGGCTATGCTCTCTAACCTTGTTAAATTCTTGCAACCTGTAATAATAATAGTATAATATTAATGAATGAATCCTAAGAGAAACTTACATGTCTGTAGTTGTAGAATTAAACAAGTGTAATTAAGTTGCTTGATTTAATTCAAAAATTTTTACTTTTGAACTATCTACAAATAACTGTGCCTATCTAAAGGAATTAAAATCGTACCAAAGGGCCATTGGCTTAGTGGTCACGAGGTGGCTCTTCCAACCATGAGGTTGAGGGTTCAAGTCATGGGATGGAACAATTGTATATTGTATGAACTATTTAATCTGGTAATTAAGATCGTGATGGGTGCTATCACCATCAGAAAAGATATTTATTATATTTTGCTGATAAATATAGTAAGGTTAATTACATTACTATGAAGCCACTTTGCTGTACTAAAATCAGAGTGATATAGCATGGATGTACAGTTGTACATACCTTGAGCTGGAAATGATTCAGAAGAAAAAAGCTTGCTACTAAAATCTAGGACTTGGAGTGATGGAAGAGCCTTTAAAGATGTTAATAATGTTATTAGGCTTTCATTGAAACGATTAGACCCAAGATTTAAAACTTTCAACTTCTTCAAAACCAAAAATCAAGCATCCAAATTCTCAATACCACATACATAATTAAGAAAATCAACGAATTCGTACAAGTAAACTCTTATTGTGTTTGGATTAATGACAAACTGGCTTGACTATCTTATTAGTACTTTCTAAAATCATTTACAAAATTACAACATTCTTGTCTTATTTGCTGGGGTCCTTGGTGAGTATCGCTTGTCACATACGGAGAAGTTACTCATGTAGTTGATCTCAATGCAAGTTGCACAACACGTGAAAACATGAGTATGTTTAATTACTAGAAATGATGATGATTACCTTGCACTAAGAAAGTACCATGATAGTTAATGTCTCTGATATTCAATACCTCCAAATTTTCCAAAGCTGCAAACTCTACAATATATGTGTGTAAAAGGGTATGTATAAGCCTCTTGATAACATATATGCATGTACATGTGCTATACACAAAGTTATAGGGCGAAAAAGATACCATGCGCAGGAAAAGTGGAAGCCGCCGAGATACTCGGGCTGTAAAGTGTTTGGTCATAGGGATGCGCAATGCCCGAAAAATATCACGGTTCAGCCAACTACAAAAGTTATCGATAGTGATGGTTTTCAATCTGTAAAACCTTCGAAGGTGGTCACGCCGAATAAGAAACAGAATGACGGCTTTAAAATGGCAAAACGTGGGCCTACTATGGTGTACAGGCCAAAGATTAACCCAACAAATGTTGCAAGTACAAGTGGTACTCCAAGTAAGAACGTTCCAGTGGAAAAGCCAAGGAAGGATAAGCACCATGTTTCTTTTAGTAACTCTTATGCTGTTCTAGATAACATTGTGGAAGAAGGAGGTACAACAGGGTATTAACTTGTTGATGAACCTAGTGATGTAGAACCTGAGAATAACGAGACTGTGAACTTTATGGTTCCACCAAATTCTGAGGGGGCAAGCACTCCCGGTAAGGACGGTCATCATGGTTAGTATCGCTGCATGGAATATAAGGGGTTTGAACCGAATCCCTAAACAACAAGAGGTTCACGAGGTGGTTGTTAGTAACCGGTTAAGTGTCTTTGCTGTTTTAGAGTCTCACGTTGCTCTTAGTAAACTTAATAATGTTTGTAATTCTGTGTTTCCTCATTGGAGTTGGACATCGAATAGTAATATGTGTGCTATTGGTACTCGTATTATTTTGGGTTGGGATCCATCTGTAACTCAACTTATGGTGGTTACAGCTACTGATCAGGTGGTTCATTGTCTACTCTCATTTCACTGTGGTAAGAAATTCTATGTCTCTTTTGTTTATGCAGCTAATTCCTACATACAACGTAGACAACTATGGAAGGATTTATGTGTTCATAAGCAGTTTGTGGGTGATCACCCTTGGACTATTATGGGGGATTTTAATGCATCTCTTAGTCTTGAGGAGTCCACTGCTAGCTCTTCAAATGTCACTATTGCTATGCGTGAGTTTCAAGAATGTGTAGATGCAATTAACATGGCGGATGTGAATTATTCTGGGTTACATTATACATGGAATCAGCGTCCTAACTCAGAAACTGGTATTCTAAAGAAAATTGATCGAGTTATGGCTAATGATATGTTGATGTGATAAAACCGACCTTTAAATTTTACAACTAAACTAACTAATAAATATTATCACACTACGGGCAACTAGTCCCGATCGTGCAGCAATAGATACTGGCAAGTCAAGTTCGTTCCACAGGGAGAAGCGTATTCAAGAATTTAATGACAATTAATTATCCTTTTAAGTGGGTTTTAATTGGTTTTTGGTTTTGGATATAATTAACTAAAATAATAATAAAAACTACAATAAATAAAAATATAAGAAAGTGTATTTACTTAGATTTCGTCCCCCTCGTTGATATGAATCATAGACAATTCATAATCAATTTACTATGGATTGTTGTTAAGTCCGATTACAATATTATATAGTATATAACTTCGTGATAACCTCTCGATTTCATAAAGTCTTGATTTACTAAGATTCAACTTAACTTTCGCTAATTTCGTCTTAACAAAGCAAACTATACCCGATCATTCGAATTGTGATTCAACCTAGTTTTAACTTTCATTAAAACTTAAACTAAAATGGTTTCCCTTCTTATAATTTCATGACTGTATAAATATAAATATCACCCAATCACCAAATCCATATTCTTATATTTTTGTTAGAAATATAATCCTACGTTTTGTCTAGATCACAAATAGTGTTGAAGCATATTTTATATATCACCAATTTAACTTTTGCTAAATGATTCAATAAACTATGTGACGGGGATTAAGTATTAAATTTATATAATAATGGATCTTTTGATTGAACACAATATCTAAAATGATCTAAATATCATCTTAACTAACTATATTCAATCTAATTTTCATTGGATCTTATTTTAGATAGTTAACTATACCCCGATTATCTAAATTGAGACCTAGTCTAGTTTTGACTTTCGCCAAAACTTAAATCATAACGGTTTCCCTTTTTATGATTTCACGATTATATAAACTATAATATTACCCAAACCACCGAATCTTATTTCTAAATTGGTGTCAATAATTTATCCATAAGTTCGTCTAAATCACTTTTAGTGTTAAAGCATAATCTATATCAATAAAAATAACTTTCGCTATTTTTATCTAATAAATTAAGTGATAGGGTTAAATATCTAATTATATAACAATGGTTCTTTCAACTAGGCACAATATTAAAAATAATCTAAGTTACATTTTAGTATTCTAAATGAAAACAATCCATAATCGAGGGGTTCTACATCTAAGCAAACACGAGAGTAAACTAACTAATCATAATAATAGGACGGGAGTAAAAATGCAAACATAAAATAATAAACATGGCAATAATAATAATTCTAGCAAAATGATAGTAACAAAAAAGGCTATAACTAATAACAATAATAACAATAATAATGATAGTAGCGATAATGAAATTTAAATAGAACAACTTACAAACAAAGCTTCAATTTATTGATTGGAAATGGTAAGAAATGGAAATGACAGCACCCGTGCACACGAACAATAATACCCGTACAATATTGAAACTATCTAACTTGAACTTGGAATTAAAAATAATACGGAATACGAAACTTAAAATAATTGATACGGAGTAAAAGAAAATAATATGACAGTATCTTGAAATTAATTTATGAGTAAGTTGATGTCTCTTGACTCTCTGCTTTCTATCTCTGTATCCTCTTTTCAACCGGTGCAAACCTCTTTCTATATAATCTCAAATCATGAGATTTAAGATTAAATTAATTACTATTATATATTATATTTATTATTATATGTTAAACTGCATCTGAATCTGAGACGTTCTCTTGCTCCAGCCGAAAGTAACAAATTTTATATCATAAAGTGTACCGCCCCATGTGAACTTGGAATCTAACTCTGGTCGAAAACCTACGCGTTTCGCGTAGATAGGTACGCGTTTTGCGTAAGGCATCTTCATGAAAGTTGTAGATTTTTGAGTTACGGATGCCTGGACACCTGATTCGCCTTTTTTCGAGTCCGTATGATTTAGTTATGATTTTTTTCGTGCAGGCGCGCTGATTTCGTGATTTCGATCATTTTAACTTGTAGTCTTGAGGCGCGATGTTGTAGTCTTTTGTTGCTCATTAGAAATCTCCATTTTATCTTTATTTTGATCTTTATATCATTGAAAATCCATAATAACACTTCATTCGACGCTTTGGACATTTTAACCAATTACAAACCTGAAAACTACTCGGATACACATAAAATCATAACATTTGGGACTGATATTGCGACTAAGAATATGCATTAATTGAGCAATATCAAATTACCCCACACTTGAACGTTGCTTGTCCTCAAGCAATTACTACTTTTCAATAGACTTGGAATACTACATAATCTTCCATATAAATCATTAAACAACACACACACACCACACGAAACGAAAACACACGCTTTATGAAATAGATTGAAAACACCACACAATATTTATTGGGTCACACGCACATCACACGAAATGAAATTCTGACAACAGAAACAACGATGAAATTCGTGATTAAAGTCTCATGAAAAATTACAAATTTGGATCCTTAGGGAAAATTGGACCTTGTGAAAACGTTTTATGATTTTTTAAAATGGCATGCTAGCTTTTACGCTAGACACGTTTTCTGGTTTTAACCTCAAATTCCGGTTGAGGGTAACTGAAAACCGAAGTCTCAGTCGGCGATTAGCAAGCTATCCGCCCCATGATTGAAGTATCATGGAACTTGAAACCGAATGTCCTAAAAATGGTTTTACACAATATAGTTCATAAAATAGCATAAGTTTTAGAAGAAACTTATATCATGTCCAAATATCATTGGTGAACCATGAGTTTGCACACCTCAATTTGTTATGGCATATGTATGTTGACTGCGGTCAAACATAGATGCGGTTGATCTTTACGGAGATCATCCATCTGGGGATTAGATTCATTAGTCTTAAAAGCTAATTTGCAATGTGCCCCCCATTGTACGAGACATATCCATCTCATGGTTAGGATTAGTCTGACCACCAAAAACCCTGTTTGATGCTGAGGTGAGGTGGATTTCCAGCAGATGATAGAGATGACTTTTCAAGATTTTTCATCAACCTACAGCTGTTCTGGACTACATCTTCTAACATAAGTTAGCAAGTGTGTCATTTTGGAAGACTTTACTTCCTTAAGGGATGGACTTGATTCATCCTTTATTACTCGTATCAATGGGATATTCAGGTTTATACATTCCAAAGCAATGATATCTGCAATAAACTTCATAGAAACATGTGACAAATGGTTCTAAACATATGGGGTTATAATTTCTTGTTTATACTTGGTTTTCTTTTATAGGTTTTAATCAAATAAACTTATGTATTTTTAATGTATGGAGACAATAATTTCGGTTTTTGACACCTAATCTTTAATCGCTCGGAATTACCTTAACAATTGACTAGATATATTTGTTTAAAAATTTTCAAAATTTTCGTAAAAATCACCAAGTTATAAGTTCTCGAGAATTTATATATTCCCACCCCACACTTAAGATTATGTAATGCCCTCATTACATAAAATCATATTAAATGTATAAATTTGAGAGGACAAAAAGTGTAAAGTATTTAGAACTTCCTTTGTTAAGTAATTGGACATTGTAAAATGCTTATCGTATGAATATATCCAATCCCTTTATCACAATATAAATGTAGTGTTTCGTTATGTCGAACGCATCATCATCATAAGTACCTGTCAACAAACATGTTAATCACACAAAATATGGGGTTGTACTTTAGTAGTACAAAAATTTTACCCCACACTTAAAATTTGTGTATATATATAAATAAACTAAAATATAATAAACTAAAAACACAATTATTTTATTATTTTTTTTTTCAACTTAGTAACTATTTAAAATATCATTTATAAAATTTATATTTCTCATAACGAAAAGTTCGGTTATAAAACCTAGTCTTTATCCGTTTATAAATTTTAAAATTCAAATTTATAAAATTCAATTTATTAAAAGGTCAAGTTTTTTTTTTTTTTTTTTAATTTTGAGAAATAAACATACTTTAATATCTTTTTTAGAATTTAATTTTATAAATCACATAATGAATAAAAAAGGGCACTCAAAACATGATTTTTTAACAAGTCGTTTTCTCGACTCGACCCCATAATTTATTGCCTAGTGGGGTCAAATTTCTCTATATTTATCGAACGACATGCAAAATCAGTGGAGAAAGTTCCACGAATTAGAAGAGTGAGCCATTCATTTACATCTCGGGTAGTATATAATATATCAGATAAATCCTTTTTCAGTTGACCGAAAAAAGATGACTCAACCCGAGAGTCAACGCACAACTCTTCTCTAAGTGTGGCTTGCAATAAAAATTTTATTCTCCTAGGTGGATCCTGCCCAAATGGATCATCTTTCAAGGTATTCCAAGTGTTAACCTCTTGAGGATATACGAATTCAACATGAGAAGGTGACTCCTCAAGTGGTTTTTGTAGTGACCCGAACTTTTCCATGTTTATATATATTAATTGAGATTTATATTTACATGATTAAATGTTTCCAACATGTTAAGCAATCAAACTTGTTAAGACTTGATTAATTGAAATATGTTTCATATAGACAATTGACCACCCAAGTTGACCGGCGATTCACGAACGTTAAAACTTGTAAAAAACGACATGACGATATATATATGGATATACATATGGTTAACATGAGATTATGATAAGTAAGTATCTCCATAAGTATATTAATAATGAGTTATATACATATAAACAAGACTACTAACTTAAGGATTTCGAAACGAGACATATATGTAACGATTATCGTTGTAACGACATTTAAATGTATATATATCATATTAAGTTATATTAATATATCATAATATCATGATAATATAATAATTTAACATCTCATTAGATATAATAAACAATGGGTTAACAACATTAATTGAGATCGTTAACTTAAAGGTTTCAAAACAACACTTACATGTAACGACTAACGATGACTTAACGACTCAGTTAAAATGTATATACATGTAGTGTATTTAGATGTATTCAAATACTTTTGGAAGACTTCAAGACATATATCAAAACACTCATACTTAACGAAAATGGTTACAGTTACTTTCCCATTCTTTTCTTTCATCAAGAATTCTAGTCGTATTCTTACCCGTATTATACACAGCTTCAAAACGTACTTACTATAAGTATATACCAATAGGAACTAGCATGGGATTCCACTCTTGATTATGTCATGTATGACTAATCAATTTTAACTTCTACCATGAGCTAGTCAACTAACTAGAACTCCTTTTAACCCCACTCACCACTCACCAATTACCACTCATCATTCACTCCATTTCACTTCCAATTCTCTTTCTAATTCTCTCTCAACACACACACATACACACTATTATGAACGTATTTTTCCAGTAGTTAATCATCATCTTCATCAAAAATCACTTCAAGAATCAAGCTATAATCATCATAGGAAGAACACTTCAAGAACACTTCAAAAATCCCTTCAAGTTTACTAATTTACTTCCAAGCTTTCTAATCCATTCCAAGTAATCATCTAAGATCAAGAAACCTTTGTTATATACAGTAGGTTATCTTTCTTATTCAAGGTAATATTCATATTCAAACTTTGATTCAATTTCTATAACTATAAACTATCTTAATTCGAGTAAAAATCTTACTTGAACTTGTTTTTGTGTCATGATCCTACTTCAAGAACTTTCAAGCCATCCAAGATCCTTTGAAGCTAGATCATTTCTTTTCACTTCCAGTAGGTTTACCTACTAAACTTGAGGTAGTAATGATGTTCATAACATCATTCGATTCATATATATAAAACTATCTTATTCGAAGGTTTAAACTCGTAATCACTAGAACATAGTTTAGTTAATTCTAAACTTGTTCGCAAACAAAAGTTAATCCTTCTAACTTGACTTTTAAAATTAACTAAACACATGTTCTATATCTATATGATATGCTAACTTAATGATTTAAAACCTGGAAACACGAAAAACACCGTAAAACCGGATTTACGCCGTCGTAGTAACACCGCGGGCTGTTTTGGGTTAGTTAATTAAAAACTATGATAAACTTAGATTTAAAAGTTGTTATTCTGAGAAAATTATTTTTATTATGAACATGAAACTATATCCAAAAATTATGGTTAAACTCAAAGTGGAAGTATGTTTTCTAAAATGGTCATCTAGACGTCGTTCTTTCGACTGAAATGACTACCTTTACAAAAATGACTTGTAACTTATTTTTCCGACTATAAGCCTATACTTTTTCTGTTTAGATTCATAAAATAGAGTTCAATATGAAACCATAGCAATTTGATTCACTCAAAACGGATTTAAAATGAAGAAGTTATGGGTAAAACAAGATTGGATAATTTTTCTCATTTTAGCTACGTGAAAATTGGTAACAAATATATTCCAACCATAACTTAATCAACTTGTATTGTATATTATGTAATCTTGAGATACCATAGACACGTATACAATGTTTTGACCTATCATGTCGACACATCTATATATATTTCGGAATCACCATAGACACTCTATATGTGAATGTTGGAGTTAGCTATACAGGGTTGAGGTTGATTCCAAAATATGTATAGTTTAAGTTGTGATCAATACTGAGATACGTATACACTGGGTCGTGGATTGATTCAAGATAATATTTATCGATTTATTTCTGTATATCTAACTGTGGACAACTAGTTGTAGGTTACTAACGAGGACAGCTGACTTAATAAACTTAAAACATCAAAATATATTAAAAGTGTTGTAAATATATTTTGAACATACTTTGATATATATGTATATATTGTTATAGGTTCGTGAATCAACCAGTGGCCAAGTCTTACTTCCCGACGAAGTAAAAATCTGTGAAAGTGAGTTATAGTCCCACTTTTAAAATCTAATATTTTTGGGATGAGAATACATGCAGGTTTTATAAATGATTTACAAAATAGACACAAGTACGTGAAAATACATTCTATGGTTGAATTATCGAAATCGAATATGCCCCTTTTTATTAAGTCTGGTAATCTAAGAATTAGGGAACAGACACCCTAATTGACGCGAATCCTAAAGATAGATCTATTGGGCCTAACAAACCCCATCCAAAGTACCGGATGCTTTAGTACTTCGAAATTTATATCATATCCGAAGGGTGTCCCGGAATGATGGGGATATTCTTATATATATGCATCTTGTTAATGTCGGTTACCAGGTGTTCACCATATGAATGATTTTTATCTCTATGTATGGGATGTGTATTGAAATATGAAATCTTGTGGTCTATTGTTACGATTTGATATATATAGGTTAAACCTATAACTCACCAACATTTTTGTTGACGTTTTAAGCATGTTTATTCTCAGGTGATTATTAAGAGCTTCCGCTATCGCATACTTAAATAAGGACGAGATTTGGAGTCCATGCTTGTATGATATTGTGTAAAAACTGCATTCAAGAAACTTATTTTGTTGTAACATATTTGTATTGTATACCATTATGTAATGGTCGTGTGTAAACAGGATATTTTAGATTATCATTATTTGATAATCTACGTAAAGCTTTTTAAACCTTTATTGATGAAATAAAGGTTATGGTTTGTTTTAAAATGAATGCAGTCTTTGAAAAACATCTCATATAGAGGTCAAAACCTCGCAACGAAATCAATTAATATGGAACGTTTTTAATCAATAAGAACGGGACATTTCAGTTGGTATCCGAGCGTTGGTCTTAAAGAACCAGAATTTTGCATTAGTATGTCTTATCTAGTTTGTTAGGATGCATTAGTGAGTCTGGACTTCGACCGTGTTTACTTAAAAAATGATTGCTTAACAAATTTTGTTGGAAACTATATATTTTTAACATGTGAATATTATGTGATATATTAATCTCTTAACGCGTTTGATATAATGTGATAAATGTCTACCTCTAGAACAAGTCCCATTGACTCACCTAATAATAATGAAGAGTCGAATGTAAATTGGAATGATTCGTGGACTGATTCACAAGTTCCCGAAGAGGAACCGGAAGAAGAGTCGGAACCGGAAGAAGAATCGGAACCGGAAGAAGAATCGGAACCGGATGAAGAAATAGAACTGGTGTGGGAAATAATAAAACGGTTAAGTAAAAGAAAATCCTCAACCAACCGACCAAGGTTAATTATGGTCAATGGTGTTTCCGCCAAGGAAGCAAAATATTGGGAGGATTACCAATTCTCCGATGAATCGGATTCCGACGAGAATTCCGATGATGTTATAGAAATTACCCCAACTGAATTTAAAAAGGCAAAAGAAAATAATAAGGGAAAGGGCATAAAAATAGAGAAATCTAATTCCAACCCCGATGAACTTTATATGTATCGTCAACCCCCGAAGTCCTTAAGTTGTAACAATGACCCGTGAACCTCTAAACCACCAGGTTTTTCTAAACCAATGTGGATAACGACGGCTCGTATTAGGGGAACATCATATATCCCTAGAAACTTGGCAAAACGAACCAAAACCGAAGAAGAAGAAACAAGCGAGTCGGAATAAGATAGTTGTATTCGTGTGGTGTAATATATGTAATATAGTGTGCTTATGCTTTATGATATATGTAAAAAAAATTGTTTGTATTAATAAGTATTTATTTTTTTATGAATCTAACTCTTGTCTATTTTACAGTATAAAAACACAAAATGGATAGACAACCCAATATTTTAAGAGACCTACCCGGAGACATGATTGATGAAATCTTGTCTAGAGTCGGTCAGAATTCTTCGGCACAACTATTTAAGGCGAGATCAGTTTGTAAGACATTCGAAGAACTTTCCAAGAATGCCTTGGTTTATAAAAGGCTTTCGTTCGAAAGATGGGGGATATCACATTGGGAAATCCATAAGTTACGATGTTTTTACTTTGACGCATATATTGCGGGGAACCCAAATGCTATTTTACGCAATGGGTTAAGAAATTATTTTGACTCAATATATCCGAATATTGGACTTCGTGATTTAGAAAAAGCGGCTAACATGCAACATAAAGAAGCATGTTATGCTTACGGATTAGTAATGTTCGCTTCTCACCAAAGTGAGAACAAGAACATCGGGCTACAACTATTAAACAAAACGTTCCCACAAGTGACGGAGTCGGTAATTAGGGTAAGAAATGAGGTTTTTAGATTGTTACGGGACTGTTGGACATTACGTAACCCTCGTCCCTTTGACGACGTTACAACACGCTGTCTTATCAACGGCCATAACGGTTATGTTCCACAAGACCAAGGATGGGAAGTAATCCTAGTAAAACCAGAATGCATGACTTGTTTCTGGACGTATGAATTATGTGTCTTTATTGCCTTTGCTGAACGACTTGTGTACTAGCTAGAATTATCTTCACAACTATCTTGTATCAAAGTTATTGTGTGCTATATTTCATGCTCTATGTAAAATAAGCGGTATTGTAAGTTTGTAAAATATGTGTAAAAGTTTGAACGCGAAATATTATTATAATCAGTTTTTCATATAGAATTGTAGTAGTTGAATTGTATATTAGCTACTAAGTATGAACTTAACGGGTAGGTACTACCCGAATTTAAACTTATAAAACGCTAATATGAAGAAAAAGCTTTTATAAATGAGTTCATATTATGCTACGAAATACTATTAACTACTCTTAATATTCTGTATGATTAACTTGTTCCATTTGACTATTTTGAAGGAAATGGCACCGACTACTCGACACACCGTGAATATGAATGAAGAGGAATTCCGTACTTTTCTAGCTTCAAACATAGCCGTAGTACAGGCTGCGCTACATACCAACAATAACCTTGGATCTAGCAGTACAGGAAATCGTGTAGGATGCACCTACAAAGAATTCACTGCCTGCAAACCTTTGGAATTTGATGGAATCGAAGGACCGATCGGATTGAAACGGTGGACCGAGAAGGTCGAATCGGTGTTTGCCATAAGTAAGTGTACTGAAGAGGACAAAGTGAAGTACGCTACACATACCTTCACAGGTTCTGCGTTAACATTGTGGAATACCTATCTAGAGCAAGTGGGACAAGACGATGCGTACGCACTACCATGGTCAGCATTCAAGCACTTGATGAATGAGAAGTACCGTCCCAGAACCGAGGTCAATAAGCTCAAGACAGAACTTGGAGGGTTACGAACCCAAGGATTTGATATTACCACGTACGAAAGACGATTCACAGAATTGTGCCTATTGTGTCCGGGAGCATTCGAAGATGAGGAAGAGAAGATCGACGCGTTTGTGAAAGGATTACCGGAAAGAATCCAAGAAGATATAAGTTCACACGAGCTCGCCTCCATACAACAGGCATGTAGAATGGCTCACAAACTAGTGAACCAGATTGAAGAAAGAATTAAAGAACAGACTGCTGAAGAGGCCAATGTGAAACAAGTCAAAAGAAAGTGGGAGGAAAACAGTGATAAGAATCACCAATACAACAACAACAGCAATTACAACAATAATCGCAACAATTATCCCAACAATCGCAACATCAATCGCAACTACAACAAACGGCCCAACAACAACAACAACAACAACAACAACAACAACAACAACAACAACAACAACAACAACAACAACAACAACAACAATAACAACAACAACAACAACAACAACTACAACAATCATCCCAACAACAATAATAACCGCAACAACAACAACAACAATCAGAAGCAACTATGCCAAAGGTGTGAAAAGTATCACTCGGGGTTCTGCACCAAATTTTGCAACAAGTGTAAAAGAAATGGTCATAGCGCGGCGAAGTGTGAGGTCTACGGACCAGGGGTTAATAGAACGAAAGGAACAAATGGTGTCGAAACGAGTAATGGCGGAGCAAGTAGTGTCGGAGCAAGTTATGCCAATGTAATTTGTTATAAATATGGAAAACCGGGCCACATTATTAGAAATTGCCCGAACCAGGAGAACACGAATGGACAAGGCCGCGGAAGAGTTTTCAATATTAATGCGGCAGAGGTACAGGAAGACCCGGAGCTTGTTACGGGTACGTTTCTTATTGACAATAAATCTGCTTACGTTTTATTTGATTCGGGTGCGGATAGAAGCTATATGAGTAGAGATTTTTGTGCTAAATTAAGTTGTCCATTGACGCCTTTGGATAGTAAATTTTTACTCGAATTAGCAAATGGTAAATTAATTTCAGCAGATAATATATGTCGGAATCGAGAAATTAAACTGGTTAGCGAAACATTTAAGATTGATTTGATACCAGTAGAGTTAGGGAGTTTTGATGTGATAATCGGTATGGACTGGTTGAAAGAAGTGAAAGCAGAGATCGTTTGTTACAAAAATGCAATTCGCATTATACGAGAAAAAGGAAAACCCTTAATGGTGTACGGAGAAAAGGGCAACACGAAGCTACATCTTATTAGTAATTTGAAGGCACAAAAACTAATAAGAAAAGGTTGCTATGCTGTTCTAGCACACGTCGAGAAAGTACAAACTGAAGAAAAGAGCATCAATGATGTTCCCATTGCAAAAGAATTTCCCGATGTATTTCCGAAAGAATTACCGGGATTACCCCCACATCGATCCGTTGAATTTCAAATAGATCTTGTACCAGGAGCTGCACCAATAGCTCGTGCTCCTTACAGACTCGCACCCAGCGAGATGAAAGAACTACAAAGCCAATTACAAGAACTTTTAAAGCGTGGTTTCATTCGACCAAGCACATCACCGTGGGGAGCTCCTGTTTTGTTTGTCAAGAAGAAAGATGGTACATTCAGGTTGTGTATCGACTACCGAGAGTTGAACAAACTTACCATCAAGAACCGCTACCCACTACCGAGAATCGATGACTTATTTGATCAACTACAAGGCTCGTCTGTTTATTCAAAGATTGACTTACGTTCCGGGTATCATCAAATGCGGGTGAAAGAAGATGATATTCCAAAGAATGCTTTCAGAACACGTTACGGTCATTACGAGTTTATGGTCATGCCATTTGGTTTAACTAATGCACCAGCTATGTTCATGGACCTTATGAACCGAGTGTGTGGACCATACCTTGACAAGTTTGTCATTGTTTTCATTGATGACATACTTATTTACTCAAAGAATGACCAAGAACACGGTGAACATTTGAGAAAGGTGTTAGAAGTATTGAGGAAGGAAGAATTGTACGCTAAGTTTTCAAAGTGTGCATTTTGGTTGGAAGAAGTTCAATTCCTCGGTCACATAGTGAACAAAGAAGGTATTAAGGTGGATCCGGCAAAGATAGAAACTGTTGAAAAGTGGGAAACCCCGAAAACTCCGAAACACATACGCCAGTTTTTAGGACTAGCTGGTTACTACAGAAGGTTCATCCAAGACTTTTCCAGAATAGCAAAATCCTTGACTGCATTAATGCATACAGGGAAGAAATTTGAATGGAATGATGAACAAGAGAAAGCGTTTCAGTTATTGAAGAAAAAGCTAACTACGGCACCTATATTGTCATTGCCTGAAGGGAATGATGATTTTGTGATTTATTGTGATGCATCAAAGCAAGGTCTCGGTTGTGTATTAATGCAATGAACGAAGGTGATTGCTTATACGTCTAGACAATTGAAGATTCACGAACAAAATTATACGACGCATGATTTGGAATTAGGCGCGGTTGTTTTTGCATTAAAGAGTTGGAGGCACTACTTATATGGGGTCAAAAGTATTATATATACCGACCACAAAAGTCTTCAACACATATTTAATCAGAAACAACTGAATATGAGGCAGCGTAGGTGGATTGAATTATTGAATGATTACGACTTTGAGATTCGTTACCACCCGGGGAAGGCAAATGTGGTAGCCGATGCCTTGAGCAGGAAGGACAGAGAACCCATTTGAGTAAAATCTATGAATATAATGATTCATAATAACATTACTACTCAAATAAAGGAGGCGCAACAAGGAGTTTTAAAAGAGGGAAATTTAAAGGATGAAATACCCAAAGGATCGGAGAAGCATCTTAATATTCGGGAAGACGGAACCCGGTATAGGGCTGAAAGGATTTGGGTACCAAAATTTGGAGATATGAGAGAAATGGTACTTAGAGAAGCTCATAAAACCAGATACTCAATACATCCTGGAACGGGGAAGATGTACAAGGATCTCAAGAAATATTTTTGGTGGCCGGGTATGAAAGCCGATGTTGCTAAATACGTAGGAGAATGTTTGACGTGTTCTAAGGTCAAAGCTAAGCATCAGAAACCATCGGGTCTACTTCAACAACCCTAAATTCCAGAATGGAAATGGGAAAACAGTACCATGGATTTCATCACTAAATTGCCAAGGACTGCAAGTGGTTTTGATACTATTTGGGTAATAGTTGATCGTCTCACCAAATCAGTACACTTCCTGCCAATAAGAGAAGATGACAAGATGGAGAAGTTAGCACGACTGTATTTGAAGGAAGTTGTCTCCAGACATGGAATACCAATCTCTATTATCTCTGATAGGGATGGCAGATTTATTTCAAGATTCTGGCAGACATTACAGCAAGCATTAGGAACTCGTCTAGACATGAGTAATGCCTATCATCCACAAACTGATGGGCAAAGCGAAAGGATGATACAAACGCTTGAAGACATGCTACGAGCATGTGTTATTGATTTCGGAAACAGTTGGGATCGACATCTACCGTTAGCAGAATTTTCCTACAACAACAGCTACCATTCAAGCATTGAGATGGCGCCGTTTGAAGCACTTTATGGTAGAAAGTGCAGGTCTCCGATATGTTGGAGTGAAGTGGGGGATAGACAAATTACGGGTCCGGAGATTATACAAGAAACTACCGAGAAGATCATCCAAATTCAACAACGGTTGAAAACCGCCCAAAGTCGACAAAAGAGCTACGCTGACATTAAAAGAAAAGATATAGAATTTGAAATTGGAGAGATGGTCATGCTTAAAGTTGCACCTTGGAAAGGCGTTGTTCGATTTGGTAAACGAGGGAAATTAAATCCAAGGTATATTGGACCATTCAAGATTATTGATTGTGTCGGACCAGTAGCTTACCGACTTGAGTTACCTCAACAACTCGCGGCTGTACATAACACTTTCCACGTCTCGAATTTGAAGAAATGTTTTGCTAAAGAAGATCTCACTATTCCGTTAGATGAAATCCAAATCAACGAATGGGTTAACAACATTAATTGAGATCGTTAACTTAAAGGTTTCAAAACAACACTTACATGTAACGTCTAACGATGACTTAACGACTCAGTTAAAATGTATATACATGTAGTGTATTTAGATGTATTCAAATACTTTTGGAAGACTTCAAGACATATATCAAAACACTCATACTTAACGAAAATGGTTACGGTTACTTTCCCATTCTTTTCTTTCATCAAGAATTCTAGTCGTATTCTTACCCGTATTATACACAGCTTCAAAACGTACTTACTATGAGTATATACCAATAGGAACTAGCATGTGATTCCACTCTTGATTATGTCATGTATGACTAATCAATTTTAATTTCTACCATGAGCTAGTCAACTAACTAGAACTCCTTTTAACCCCACTCACCACTCACCAATTACCACTCATCATTCACTCCATTTCACTTCCAATTCTCTTTCTAATTCTCTCTCAACACACACACACACTATTATGAACGTATTTTTCCAGTAGTTAATCATCATCTTCATCAAAAATCACTTCAAGAATCAAGCTATAATCATCATAGGAAGAACACTTCAAGAACACTTCAAAAATCCCTTCAAGTTTACTAATTTACTTCCAAGCTTTCTAATCCATTCCAAGTAATCATCTAAGATCAAGAAACCTTTGTTATATACAGTAGGTTATCTTTCTTATTCAAGGTAATATTCATATTCAAACTTCGATTCAATTTCTATAACTATAAACTATCTTAATTCGAGTAAAAATCTTACTTGAACTTGTTTTTGTGTCATGATCCTACTTCAAGAACTTTCAATCCATCCAAGATCCTTTGAAGCTAGATCATTTCTTGTCACTTCCAGTAGGTTTACCTACTAAACTTGAGGTAGTAATGATGTTCATAACATCATTCGATTCATATATATAAAACTATCTTATTCGAAGGTTTAAACTCGTAATCACTAGAACATAGTTTAGTTAATTCTAAACTTGTTCGCAAACAAAAGTTAATCCTTCTAACTTGACTTTTAAAATTAACTAAACACATGTTCTATATCTATATTATATGCTAACTTAATGATTTAAAACCTGGAAACACGAAAAACACCGTAAAATCGGATTTACGCCGTCGTAGTAACACCGCGGGCTGTTTTGGGTTAGTTAATTAAAAACTATGATAAACTTAGATTTAAAAGTTGTTATTCTGAGAAAATTATTTTTATTATGAACATGAAACTATATCCAAAAATTATGGTTAAACTCAAAGTGGAAGTATGTTTTCTAAAATGGTCATCTAGACGTCGTTCTTTCGACTGAAATGACTACCTTTACAAAAACGATTGTAACTTATTTTTCCGACTATAAACCTATACTTTTTATGTTTAGATTCATAAAATAGAGTTCAATATGAAACCATAGCAATTTGATTCACTCAAAACGGATTTAAAATGAAGAAGTTATGGGTAAAACAAGATTGGATAATTTTTCTCATTTTAGCTACGTGAAAATTGGTAACAAATATATTCCAACCATAACTTAATCAACTTGTATTGTATATTATGTAATCTTGAGATACCATAGACACGTATACAATGTTTCGACCTATCATGTCGACACATCTATATATATTTCGGAACAACCATAGACACTCTATATGTGAATGTTGGAGTTAGCTATACAGGGTTGAGGTTGATTCCAAAATATGTATAGTTTAAGTTGTGATCAATACTGAGATACGTATACACTGGGTCGTGGATTGATTCAAGATAATATTTATCGATTTATTTCTGTATATCTAACTGTGGACAACTAGTTGTAGGTTACTAACGAGGACAGCTGACTTAATAAACTTAAAACATCAAAATATATTAAAAGTGTTGTAAATATATTTTGAACATACTTTGATATATATGTATATATTGTTATAGGTTCGTGAATCAACCAGTGGCCAAGTCTTACTTCCCGACGAAGTAAAAACCTGTAAAAGTGAGTTATAGTCCCACTTTTAAAATCTAATATTTTTGGGATGAGAATACATGCAGGTTTTATAAATGATTTACAAAATAGACACAAGTACGTGAAAATACATTCTATGGTTGAATTATCGAAATCGAATATGCCCCTTTTTATTAAGTCTGGTAATCTAAGAATTAGGGAACAGACACCCTAATTGACGCGAATCCTAAAGATAGATCTATTGGGCCTAACAAACCCCATCCAAAGTACCGGATGCTTTAGTACTTTGAAATTTATATCATATCCGAAGGGTGTCCCGGAATGATGGGGATATTCTTATATATATGCATCTTGTTAATGTCGGTTACCAGGTGTTCACCATATGAATGATTTTTATCTCTATGTATGGGATGTGTATTGAAATATGAAATCTTGTGGTCTATTGTTACGATTTGATATATATAGGTTAAACCTATAACTCACCAACATTTTTGTTGACGTTTTAAGCATGTTTATTCTCAGGTGATTATTAAGAGCTTCCGCTGTCGCATACTTAAATAAGGACGAGATTTGGAGTCCATGCTTGTATGATATTGTGTAAAAACTGCATTCAAGAAACTTATTTTGTTGTAACATATTTGTATTGTAAACCATTATGTAATGGTCGTGTGTAAACAGGATATTTTAGATTATCATTATTTGATAATCTACGTAAAGCTTTTTAAACCTTTATTGATGAAATAAAGGTTATGGTTTGTTTTAAAATGAATGCAGTCTTTGAAAAACGTCTCATATAGAGGTCAAAACCTCGCAACGAAATCAATTAATATGGAACGTTTTTAATCAATAAGAACGGGACATTTCAGTTTTAATATATTAAACTCCTCATCCTCAATGATCCCTGATGATTTCATCAACATAACCTCCTCATTATCACAATTATACCCGAGTGAAGTATTATAAACTGAAAAGTTCTCGGGTGTATGAAAAACCGGTTCTACCACTTCGACCTCAGAATTAGAATCCTCATCATTATTCTTTCCATTCACTACATATTCATTTTGACTTATCCTATTTATATATTTCATAGAGGTTTCATATTCTTTTAATTCAAGAGGTTCCTGTGAATTTATTTTTACAATTTCAATTTGCACCTTGTCCTCCTGTTTAACTGTTTGTTCATTTGGAACCTGTAAAATAGGGTTAGGATAAAAATATGAAGACTCAACCGATGAATCATCCGATTGTCTTTTCGAAAGAATAGTAAACAAACGCTCTATTTCTCTTTCTAGATTTTGAATAGATGTTTGATTTTGTTGCCATTGTTGATTTAGTAATTCCCTAGTTTCGGTTTGACTTTCAATAAAGCTCATCATAATATTTTGAAAATCATACGAGTAATTTTCTTCATTTTGAGTTTGTTGAAAATTTTGTGACATTTGGTTAGAAAATTGGTATTGTTGATAATTTTTTTGGGGAATCGTAATAAGGTTGGTTTGGATAATAAAAATCTGGATTCGAGTTATTCTCTTGATATTCATTCCATATATAGTTCATGGGTTCATAACTCTCCATTTGATCCATGGAAATATGATAATCACATTCCCAAGTCAAATGGTAACCTCCACAATTTTCACAAATATATGTAGTTTCAACCCTATTAAACATAGATGAATCGCACCAATTATCATCAAAACTTGTTTGAGAGTATTGATTAAATTGTTGGGCATTAAAAAGATTTTCCATTGTCATATTCTCAAAATCATCCATATTACAGTATGACTGGAACCTAGTTGAAATCTAAAAAGAATAAAGAGAAAAATGAAATAGAACTTTCGTAGGAAAATAAATCCCGACGAAAGGATCAAATAACTAAAAGTAATTAAATTCCTGAATGAACAATTTCTCCCCGTCAGCGGCGCCAAAAAGTTGATGTGATAAAACCAACCTTTAAATTTTACAACTAAACTAACTAATAAATATTATCACACTACGGGCAACTGGTCCCGATCGTGCAGCAATAGATACTGGCAAGTCAAGTTCGTTTCACATGGAGAAGCGTATTCAAGAATTTAATGACAATTAATTATCCTTTTAAGTGGGTTTTAATTGGTTTTTGGTTTTGGATATAATTAACTAAAATAATAATAAAAACTACAATAAATAAAAATATAAGAAAGTGTATTTACTTAGATTTCATCCCCCTCGTTGATATGAATCATAGACAATTCATAATCAATTTACTATGGATTGTTGCTAGTCCGATTATTAATATTATATAGTATATAACTTCGTGATAACCTCTCGATTTCATAAAGTCTTGATTTACTAAGATTCAACTTAACTTTCGCTAATTTCGTCTTAACAAAGCAAACTATAACCGATCATTCGAATTGTGATTCAACCTAGTTTTAACTTTCATTAAAACTTAAACTAAAATGGTTTCCCTTCTTATAATTTCATGACTGTATAAATATAAATATAACCCAATCACCAAATCCATATTCTTATATTTTTGTTAGAAATATAATCCTACGTTTTGTCTAGATCACAAATAGTGTTGAAGCATATTTTATATATCACCAATTTAACTTTCGCTAAACAATTCAATAAACTATGTGACGGGGATTAAGTATTAAATTTATATAATAATGGATCTTTTGATTGAACACAATATCTAAAATGATCTAAATAACATCTTAACTAACTAAATTCAATCTAATTTTCATTGGATCTTATTTTAGATAGTTAACTATACCCCGATTATCTAAATTGAGACCTAGTCTAGTTTTGACTTTCGCCAAAACTTAAATCATAACGGTTTCCCTTTTTATGATTTCACGATTATATAAACTATAATATTACCCAAACCACCGAATCTTATTTCTAAATTGATGTCAATAATTTATCCATAAGTTTGTCTAAATCACTTTTAGTGTTAAAGCATAATCTATATCAATAAAAATAACTTTCGCTATTTTTATCTAATAAATTAAGTGATAGGGTTAAATATCTAATTATATAACAATGGTTCTTTCAACTAGGCATAATATTAAAAAAAATCTAAGTTACATTTTAGTATTCTAAATGAAAACAATCCATAATCGAGGGATTCTACATCTAAGTAAAAACGAGAGTAAACTAACTAATCATAATAATCACGGGAGTAAAAATGCAAACATAAAATAATAAACATGGCAATAATAATAATTCTAGCAAAATGATAGTAACAAAAAAGGCTACAACTAATAACAATAATAACAATAATAACAATAATAATGATAGTAGCGATAATGAAATTTAAATAGAACAACTTACAAACAAAGCTTCAATTTATTGATTGGAAATGGTAAGAAATGGAAATGACAGCACCCGTGCACACGAACAATAATACCCGTACAATATTGAAACTATCTAACTTGAACTTGGAATTAAAAATAATACGGAATACGAAACTTAAAATAATTGATACGGAGTAAAAGAAATAATATGACAGTATCTTGAAATTAATTTGTGAGTAAGTTGATGTCTCTTGACACTCTGCTTTCTATCTCTGTATCCTCTTTTCAACCGGTGCAAACCTCTTTCTATATAATCTCAAATCATGAGATTTAAGATTAAATTAATTACTATTATATTTTATATTTATTATTATATGTTAAACTGCATCTGAATCTGAGATGTTCTCTTGGTCCAGCCGAAAGTAACAAATTTTATATCATAAAGTGTACCGCCCCATGTGAACTTGGAATCTAAATCTGGTCGAAAAACTACGCGTTTCGCGTAGATAGATAAGCGTTTTGCGTAAGGCATCTTCATGAAAGTTGTAGATTTTTGAGTTACGGACGTCTGGACACCTGATTCACCTTTTTTCGAGTCCGTATGATTTAGTTACGATTTTTTTCGTGCAGGCGCGCTGATTTCGTGATTTCGATCATTTTAACTTGTAGTCTTGAGGCGCGATGTTGTAGTCTTTTGTTGCTCATTAGAAATCTCCATTTTATCTTTATTTTGATCTTTATATCATTGAAAATCCATAATAACACTTCATTCGACGCTTTGGATATTTTAACCAATTACAAACCTGAAAACTACTCGGATACACATAAAATCATAACATTTGGGACTGATATTGCGACTAAGAATATGCATTAATTGAGCAATATCATATGTTTATAGGGGAATACCCGGATGCTTATGTTATTTTTCAACCTTATTGAATTTCTGATCATAGACCCATGGTGTTAAAGTTGCCCGATGTTAGTGGTTCTAAGCCAAAACCGTTTAAGTTTGGCAATTTTGTTGTTCATAATGAGGCGTTTCAAAAGGTGGTTAAGGATGGTTGGGGTGTTGAGGTGCATGGTCATCTAATGTTTCGTGTTGTTAAAAGACTTCGATTGATGAAGAAAGCCTTTAGAAAACTCATGTGGTCTAAAGGAAATATTCATGATCGAGTTACTAAACTAAGGGCTGAATTGGACTCAACGCAGGTTCTTCTAAATGTTAATCCTGATTCAGTGCCTCTTCGATTAGCTGAGAAAAACAAATTGCAAGAGTTTAACGAAGCATTGATTGAGGAAGAACGCTTTTTAAAACAAAAGGCAAAGGTGGAGTGGCTTCGAGTTGGTGATTCAAACTCTAGTTACTTCCACAAAGTTGTTAAAGGTAGGAAAAATCGCAACCATATTCACGCTATTTTTCACAATAATGATAATGTCGTTGAAGGTGATGGAGTTGCTAATGTTTTTACGCAACATTATGAACAATTCCTTGGTATGGCAGCCAACTGTGATAGCATCGATGATCCTGATTCATTGTTTACTTCACGCATTAGTTCGGTTAAAGCTATTCATATGGTGAGACCAATTACGAGCCAGGAAGTTCGGGAGGCTATGTTCATTATTGGTAATGATAAAGCGCCGGGGCCAGATGGGTACTCTTCGATGTTTTTCAAAGAGGCGTGGGATATTGTTAGAGAGGATGTTTGTTCGGCTATTAAAGCTTTCTTTGCTAATGGTCAGTTGCTTTCGGAACTGAACCACACGATTATTGCTCTTGTGCCGAAAACTCAGCACCCAAGTAAGGTTAATGATTTTCGCCCAATTTCATGCTGTAATGTTATTTATAAATGCATTAGCAAAATTATTACGAACCGTATTACTTCGTGCTTGGGTGATATTGTCCAGGAAAACCAATCGGCTTTTATTCCGGGTCGCCGTATAGCTGATAATATCTTATTAACCCAGGAATTAATGAGGAATTATCACTTGCAAAGTGGGATTCCTCGGTGTGCTTTCAAGGTTGACATCCAAAAAGCTTATGACACGGTTGATTGGAGTTTTTTGAGGGCCATATTGGGGCATTTTTGTTTTCATAAAATAATGATAAAGTGGATAATGAAGTGTGTTTCATCTACTTCCTTCTCGATATGCATTAATGGTAACTTATGTGGGTACTTTAAGGGCAAACGGGATCTTAGGCAGGGAGACCCAATGTCTCCTTATTTATTTACCCTTGTGATGGAAGTTCTTTCGCTCATGTTACAACGGAATATTCGGCGTTCGCCAGGTTTCCGTTATCACCCAAAGTGTGAGAGGCTCAAAATCATTAATTTATGTTTCGCAGATGACTTGTTCTTATTTACTCATGCAGATGTTGTATCCGCAAGAGTTGTCTTTGATTCGTTGGATGAATTCAAGAGAGTTTCGGGCCTTACTCCTAGCATTCCTAAAAGCACCGGTTACTTTGCTAATGTTAACAATGACGTGAAAACTCAAATCCTGAGCTTAATGTCGTTTGAAGTGGGTCATCTTCATGTGCGTTATTTGGGTGTTCCCTTGGTTTCCTCAAGATTACACATACGTGATTGTAAACCGTTGCTTGAGATGGTGAAAAATTGTATTAATGACTGGAGAAATAAGTTTTTATCATTTGCAGGCCGAGTCCAACTGATTATGTCGGTGATCGAGTCTATGCAACTGTATTGGTACTCGGTGTTTGTTATCCCAGATTCGGTAGTCAAAGAGATCGAGAAAATGACAAGGGGTTTCTTGTGGTGTCAAGGCGAGATGAAACGTGGTAAAGCTAAGGTTAAGTGGGATGATGTATGCCTTCCAAAAACAGAGGGTGGTCTCGGTATTAGATGTCTCAAACTATGGAATGTGGCGTTATTATCTTCCCAGTTTGGCGTCTGTTATCCCATAAGCAATCTTTATGGGTGAAGTGGGTGCACACTTACCGTTTGGCTAATCATAATTTTTGGGATGTGATGATGCCTAATGATGCTAGTTGGAGTTGGCGGAAAATGCTTAATATTAGAGACATTATTCATATGCATGTTGTTCATAAGATTGGTAATGGGACTACCACTAATGCTTGATTTGATCGTTGGCACCCTCACGGGACTATTGTAGAAATTGTTTCTCGTCGGAACATTGTTCGTGAAGGGTACAATTTAAATGAGAAGGTGTGTGATGTAATGCATGGTTCTGAATTGACATGGCCGAGTACGTGGTATACGGAATTTAATGCTATCCAAGATGTTGCGCCTCCCATTCTTACGGATCAATCTGATATAGTTCAATGGCGAGATTGTAGTGGTAATTGGATAGATTTTTCAGTTAGCGTGGTATGGGATACAATTCGTCCCCATGCTCCTACGATCCCGTGGTGTAGCGTGATTTGGTATAGCCAATGCATTCCCCGGCACGCATTTATTGTTTGGCTTCTTATGGGAGAACGGTTGAAAACCCAGGATAAATTAAAGGCATGCGAACGAAATTTACAATTGAATGTGAATTTGACGTGTGCCTTGTGTAAGTCTCAACCTGACTCGCATGATCATTTATTTTTTTATTGCCCCGTTTCGAAACAATTATGCAAGAAGTTCACGCATGTGGTTGCGGTTGCAAACTGGAGTAGCGATTGGAAAAATCTTCGGGAAATTCTAATCCCTTATGCGAACCGCAATGTTGCTCGTGGTGTTGTTGCTAAACTCGTTTTTGGTGCCTTGGTTTACTACGTGTGGCAGGAAAGAAACAACCGGTTATATGGCCAAAGGCTCGTTCGGTGGACCAGCTCTATGAAGTTACCTTCTCAACAGTTTGAATGAAGTTATTGTCTATCAAGTTTCGGAATTCAGCCTTTGTTCGAGTAATGAAGGAGTGTTGGAAAGTGCCATAACATAATCTTGTTTTGGTAGTGGGGTCTAGATTTTGCATATTTTATGTTTAGTCTAGTTGGTTTGCTGTTTGGTTGTAAGGCGCGCTTACAACATTGAACTCTCATTGTACTCATTCTTTTTATTATTTTTAATAATATTTGCCGGGATAACCCTTTACCAAAAAAAAAGTTATTATAACTAAGATTCAAAATTTTGAGTGAAGTAAGCGCACCCAAAGAAGGAAATATCCCATTTGTAATATAATTCCACTCGAGGTCAAGTGATTCTTGATTTTTCAAACTCGACAACTTTTCAAGTCCTGCAACAACAAAGTTATATCGTTGTTTCAAAAAGTTGACTTTCTAAATATGTTTCATGCCCCATACATGTGGGATTGGGTTTTGTTGTTGTCTAAATATGTTTTCTAATAATAGAAAGTTGAATGGCTTGTGATTGGCATATGTATCTTTGATCGTCGAACAGTTTGGTCGATCAACCTATAGGCACACTTAAATCAAAATTTACTTTAACGCTTTTGGTTTAAATAAAGTAAAGCTAGTTAATATACTTATACTAACATTTGATATGAGCTAGACAAAGACAAACCAATACTGTTCACTCGTTTTTAAAATCAATAGAAGGTAAATTCCCCAAGAGCTAGATGGAAGCAGTAAATTAGTAAATGAAGCAAATATATATACGGAAAATGAAACGTATGATATAAGAAAAGCGAAAATATCTAAATCACATGTCAACAAAACAAATGTATTAAGTTAATTTACTCGGTAATTGTATTAATGTATACTTTAATCTGGTAATTAAGACAATAATGGGTGCTGTCACCATCAGAGAAGATATTTATAATCTTTTGATAATAAATATATTAAGGTTAATTACATTGGTATAACTTAACCAAAAGGGAGAAAATTATATTTGGTGACTAAATTAGTTTGAGATTAAATTTAGGGTTATTAACCAAAACGCCTTTTTAATTAACTCATTAGCGGGTGTGCTGAATAAAAAACTAAGGGCAAGACTCAAAATTATTGAAGGGGTTCGGGTTAGAGGGTAATTATATTATTTACAAACCGAAATGGGTGTAACATATAACACATCAATATGGATCATTACTCAAAGAAAATTAGACAATGATGTACATTATACCTGTGCTCACAATTCCATTATCCAGAAGATCATATGACAAATTGAGACTTCGCAGCTCTTTAAAAGGAAGAAAAAGAGACACGTTTAATGGCCAAATCCTTTCATCCCCTAAATCATCTGCTAATCTTCCCATGATGTTTCCGAATAACAAGTTTATGACATGCCCAGTAGTTTTGTTGCACTCGACCCTCTCCAAATCACAACACTCTCCGTCATCATCAACCCAATTTGGAAGAAGTGGGTCCACATCAGTGACATGTAAATGTTGGAATTCAATATAACAACATGTTCTTAATGTTAACATAATTACTAAACCAATTTAGTAAGATATATAGCAAGCGGAAGCATGATTTACTAAGAAAACAAGTGTATATATTTAACCATTTATTTGAATTCTAAGTGGATATCAAGTCTTGAAATATACTTACAAATAAGATTAAGGAAGAAGTAGTACCTCCTCAAGTAAATTGAGGGTAGTTTACAAGGTTGCAAGATGATGAAACAATGCACCAATACACCCTTGATATAGTTAGGCTTTAGAACCTTAATGAGCTAGCAAACTAAGCTTGGAACCCACTCCTTTCGCACCCCAAAAACTGGACAGCAGCAGGCTCCAAAGATGATGTCGAATGTAAGTTCCAAAACTATGAAACCTCAAGAGATAATACCCCAAGCCAACCTCCAACACCTAGTACTTTAGTTAGGATTTAATGACACTTGATTAGAGCTTGCAAAGATCAAATTTTGAACTCCTTTTAACCACCAAAAGGCCACGGCAGCAGGCAGCAAAGAAGCTGAATTTTGTGCAGTTTTTCTTTGATCTTTTGATGTGTATTGCATGTCTTACTTGAGTCAAGACCTTGGTAGACTACTTAAGCATGTACCTAAGGAGTTGTGCTATCTTAAAAGTGACAAACCAAAGCATGGGTGTCTCCTTGGAGACTCCAAAATCTGCACACTATTAATTATATAACAAGGTTTATATCTTATAAAACTTGTTATAAAATACTTTGTAATTATATAAAACTTGTTATATAAAGTATGCATTTGTTAAATCACTTATTTTATAAACCAAGTTTTATAAAATATAACACAACATAATTATTTAAACCTATAAATAATTAAATACAAATTATCCAAATAATTTGTTTCAAGTAATAACATTTCAGAAAACTGATTTCCTAAAGTTCAAGTGTCGCGTATTTATTTAACAATCCAGTCGTTAAGATTAAATACATATAAAGTGTTGGTAAGCTTGTTATTGGGTATGACCCGACTTGGATCATAACACATTAGCCACATTAATTTAATATGTCTCTCGGGCATATGAAATACCTTCAATCTCCCACTTGCACGAGAAACATAAGAAATTAATGCAAGTGATGGATACCACCTAACGACCGTCCATCACCCCCAATATGTTATGACTTTGTGCCATTCAATAACATCATCCCTTTCGAGTTCCCATCTCGAATATGAATAGGTGAATCTTTTCATTATATCCTTTCGTCCTAGATGTCATGTTAATTCCAAGAGATACAGAATGATCACTCTCTTTTAGATTTAACTTTATCAGGCCTTAGACATCTGACTCTCAACGAATAAGAGGGACAAATTCCATCTTGACTACACACGTCCTAAATATTTACTTTGTATTATACCTGAACTCTTCCTTATGAACTACCATATTTCAGAATAGCGAAGGAAAGAATCAAGGTACAATACTTGATAAATATCCGAACCTAATATGTATCTCAGGTCGGAGGATACAATGATATTCGCCTTTACTCAAGATTACATGTGATCAACCACAAAGGCTCCATTTTGTAAGTCTTGAGAGCGGGTCTTCCAATATTCGTGTCCCACAAATATCTATGAACCTTGGTTGCAACCTTGCCCCACATTCATCCCGTGAATATATACCAATCCAAGTTCATAATAGTCTAAACCTCACACTTGTTCCCACAAATGTGATCGACTACGGAATTTAGAATAATTACTTATTCATGGATAAAATATGCAAATAGGAACATAACTCAAAATAAATTAATGCCATAATTATATTAATGATTTTGAACAATTTCGTTCCGTTACAATACTTAAAACAGATCACAACCAATCACTAGAATATCGAAGCCCTAATGCACTAACATGCCCTTGATGTTTTGCACCATGTAAGAGCTTCGTGAGTGGATCCGCTATATTAAGATCTGTGTGAACTTTGCGAATACATATCTTTCCCTTTTCAACTTCATCCCTTATGTAGTTGAATCACCGCTCAATGTGACGGGTCTTTTGGTGAGCACGAGGTTCCTTGATTTGAGCAATCGCACCCTCGTTGTCACAAAAGATCTCAAGAGGGTCCTGAATGGAAGGGACTACTCCTAAGTCGTCGATGAATTTCTTCATCCATGCAGCTTCCTGAGCTACCAATGAGGCGGCAATGTACTCCGACTCTGTAGTGGATAATGCAACAACATCCTGTTTTAAACTCTTCCAAGAGACCGCACCTCCATTTAACGTGAAGACATAACCGGATTGTGATCGAGAATCATCTCGATCAGTTTGGAAACTCGCGTCCACGTAACCTTTTACAGCGAGTTCCTCCTCACCAGACCCATATATTAGAAACATATCCTTAGTCCTCCTAAGGTATTTCAATATACTTTTGACAGCAATCCAATGAATTTTTCCTGGGTTATTCTGGTATCTACTTGTCAAGCTAAGAGCGCATGACACATCCGGTCTAGTGCATATCATTGCATACATGATTGACCCAATAGCAGATGCGTATGAGACTTTCTTCATTCTCTCTTGTTCATCTTTCGTGGTAGGGCACTGAGATGAACTGAGAAGTGTTCCCTTTTGAATAGGTACCAAACCTTTCTTAGAGTTGTCCATCTTGAACCTTTTCAAGATCTTTTCAATGTATGCACTTTGATTCAAACCTATCAGTTTCTTGGATCTATCCCTGTAGATCACAATCCCCAAAACGTATTGTGCTTCTCCAAGATCCTTAATGGAGAAGCATTTACTTAACCAAGTTTTAACTCCTTGCATTGCCGAAATATCGTTTCCAAATAACAATATATCATCCACATATAGTACAAGGAACATGATTGTGCTCCCACTAGCTTTCTTGTATACACAAGCTTCATCACCATTTTTAATGAAGCTAAATTTCTTGGCCTCCTCATTAAAACGATGATTCCACATTCTAGATGCTTGTTTCAATCCGTAGATTGACTTCTTTAACTTGCATACCTTTTTAGGATATTTCGGATCAACAAAACCCTCAGGCTGAACCATATAGACATCTTCCTCAAGATGTCCGTTTAGGAAAGCGGTCTTGACATCCATCTGCCATATTTCATAATCATAATGAGCAGCAATGGCAAGTAATATCCTAATAGACTTTAGCATTGCCACAGGCGAAAAAGTTTCATCATAGTCAACCCCTTGAGTTTGAGTGAAACCTTTTGCTACAAGTCTAGCTTTATATGTATCCAAGTTTCCATGTATGTTGGTTTTCATTTTGAAAAGCCATTTACAATCAACTAGCCTTGAGCCAGTAGATTGTTCAACAAGTTCCCAAATTTGGTTGTCATACATGGATTGCATCTCAGCGTTCATGGCTTCCTGCTATTTATCTTTATCAATCCTTGATAAAGCATCTTGGTAGTTTGTTGGTTCATCCAAATCAACCACGTAGCAACCATCCATGAGAAACCTATATCTCTCAGGAGGATTACTGATCCTACCAGATCTGCGAACGTCTTGTGTATTTTGATCATCCATTAGATCACTCTCAACATTTTCATGTTGAGTACTAGTGTCAACCAATTGGGTGTCATCTACTTGATCTTGAACCTCTTCAAGATCAATCTTCCTTTCACTATTTCCTTCTATTAGGAACTTAGTTTCAAGGAATTCAGCCTTTCGAGCAACAAATACATTTTGCACGGTTGGATCATAGAAATAGTATCCCATATCATCCTTGGGATATCCTATGAAGATACACTTCGTGGATCGAGCATTCAACTTATTAGGGACGTAACGCTTAGGATAAGCTTCACATCCCCATACCTTTAAGTATGATAGAGATGGAGGTTTTCCAAACCATATCTCATGAGGTGTTCGTTCCACTTTCTTGGTTGGGGCCATATTTAAAATACGAGCTGCGGAGCATAGACAATAACCCCAAAATGATAGAGGTAACGAGCTTCTAGCCATCATAGATCGAACCATATCCATTAGGGTTTGGTTCCTCCTTTCGAAAACTCCATTAAGTTGTGGTGTCCCGGGTGGAGTAAGTTGCGAGATAATCCCACAACTTCTAAGATGATCTTGGAAAGCATCGCTTAGGTATTCACCTCCTCTATCGGTACGAAGTACCTTGATTGTCTTATTTAGTTGATTTTGTACTTCGTTTTGATATTCCTTGAATGCTTCAAAAGTTTCGTCCTTGTGTCTTAATAAGTAGACATATCCGAAACGACTAAAGTCATCAATGAAAGTGACGAAGTATCTTTCACCATTCCTAGTTATGGGCTTAAAGGGTCCACATACATCCGAATGTATTAAGCCCAATAAGTCTTTAGCCCTTTCATAGGTTCCTTTGAAAGATGCTTTAGTCATTTTGCCTTGTAAACAAGATTCACATACATCAAACGAGTCTAGATCATTTGATTTCAAAAGTCCATTATTTTGAAGTGTATGCATTCGGTTCTTGTTTATGTGACCAAGGCAACAATGCCATAAGTAGGAATCACTCAAATCCCTTTTGAGTTTCTTGGTGTTTGTAACATCCCGCCTTTTTCCATTTATTTTTCCGTTATACTAATATAAAGTCCGTTATATGTTTATAACATCTCCCGTTGATACGCGTTTTAAATTATCTCGTTTAGGTAATTCCCGCACCCGAGCGAAAGTTGAGGGACTAAACTTGACAAGGGATCAAACCCTTGACTAGGTCAAAGGGTCAAACCCCTTTCACCCATTCATTTCATCTTCATCTCTCTCTCTTTCTCTCTAGCAAGAACACACACACCCAAAACCATATTCATTCAATCATCATCTAAATTCGATCTAGGAGGCTTACAACAAAATAAATTACATATTCGTGATCCTCTCTTCATCCTCTTCGTTTTGGTACCAACTTCATCTCATTTGGGTAACTTTCTAAAATCACTAGATTTTGTGTTCTTGATGTTTTTAACTTATAAAAGTGTTAATTAGTGTCTATGGCTCAAGTCTAACATGAATATATGATTTATATGCTCGATCTCGTTGTTTTAGTGTAACTAGCATGAACTTGAATTTTGGTGTGTTATTCTTGAATTTTGGATGATCATATGTTGTTAGATGTTAAAAGTTGATGTTTTAATTGTGTTACTAGTATCACTAGCTTCAATTTGATGTGTAGGTTGCTTTAGAAAAGTTCATGAACTCGATTTATGATTTTGGTGAAATTGGGTTAGGGTTTGATGAACTTGAAATGGACTTTTGATGCATTGAATGCCATGGATTATGGTTGGTAAGTGTTTAGTTAGAATGTATGCTTGATTACCTTCGAAACGGCATATCATTCATGTAAATTGGTTGCCCGAATCATTGAATTGCATTTATGAACTTGTATGCGATTAATGTTGAGCATTAGATGCGATTTTGGTTGTTATAATAGGTAGATTGATTGATGAAATGTGTTTAGTTGTGTTCTTTGTCAAATTACCTTTCCAACGATATAAGGTGCGAGTTCTAAATGTTAGCGGTTTGTAATTTATGCTTGAAAGAGTTTTGATTTGGGACTTGAACAATTGAGACTGACCAGGTACCAGCGCACGGCCAATGCCGCGGCGCGGCCAGACCATGTCGCGGTGCGACATAAGCCTTGGTCAGGCTCTGACCACCATGTCCAAATTACGAAAAATGTTTGGCATACTACGGACCTCCGATTCACATGAAATTTGTTCTAACATACTCATATATGATTAAAAACCTCAGAAAAATAGTTCGGGACACGACCCGAACGTGTTGACTTTCGTTGACTTTGACCGACCAAAGTTTGACTTTTTGTCAAACTTAACCAAATGATTATGCAACCTTCCTAACTTATTTATATACTTGTATCTTGCATGAAACTTGGCAATTTGATTTCACATGCTAAATAATCGAGTCGTAACGAGCCATAGGACTAATTGAACATCTTTGACCTATCGTGTTTACCGTTATTGATACAACCTATTGTTTAGGTCAAGACTAGCATTGTTCTTTGCACACGTTTACTTGTCGAAGTACTTTACTACTCGTGCACTCAAGGTGAGATCATAGTCCCACTTTTACTCTTTTTGAACTTACATTTGGGATGAGAAAACATAAACATTTCTTTACTAAGTGAACACAAGTACAGGAAAAACAAACATTCTACATACGAGTTTAGAACAAAATCCTCAATTCGATTATCATTAGTTACACTTGCCGGGTGTAAGCGAGAACTTATGTTGTATGGATCCATATGGGTTTGACAAACCCTCATTCAAACGGTTCGCTACCGTTTACGAATGAAATATATTTTCGAGAAACAGTGTATGTTCTAGCACTAAGTGATGGGGTTCAATGGAAGGAAATGTTAAGCATTGATAATTGGGTGCTCGTGAAACAAACTTTTGGAATGTATTACTATTATTTCATTGATGCAAATCTTGTGGTTCACTTGTACTTACTTACTTAAACCTATGATTTCACCAACGTTTTCGTTGACAGATTTCTATGTTTTTCTCAGGTCCTTGAACGATACATGATACATGCTTCCGCTCATTATTTGATACTTGCATTGGATGTCGAGTATATGTGCATTTCATGGAGCGTCTTTTGACTTTACTTTAAACCGTGTCGCCTAGATTTCATTCGTATTATAACGTTGTAACTTAACTATTGGTTGAACAATTCTTGTAAACTTTGGGAACAATCTTTATTTTGAAATGAAGGCGACATATTTTGGTCAAACTTTGTCTTAAAGACTTATGACCACGTAACGGGACCTAAGTAGACGGCGCCGTCAAACATGATTTGGTCGGGTCGCTACAGATGGTATCAGAGCGTTGGTTGTAGGGATTTAGAGTTCATTGGTGTCAACCCCGAGTCATAGGGTACATTAATGAGTCTAGACTACAACCGGCATATAGACTTGAAGTAGGAATTACTTGACTACTTGTGCATTTATACTCGAACGTTTCTACTCATATCTACTCTTAGTTCATCTTAATCTCACGTTGTTTAATTTGATTGACACGCCACCTTGACTATATGAAATGATGTCGAATGCACATATGAATCAGGGTAATATAATTTCCGGGATTATATTACGGTGACTCGTATGAACGTTCCGACATTATGACATAAAGAATTTAAGGCGAGTCGAGAAAAAAAAAAAAAAAAAAAAAAAAAAAAAAAAAAACAAACTTCTCTTTATCTTTATTCTATATCACGGTTAGTATTATTGAGAATACTAATCAATGATATTCTTGTGTCTTGAAGGAACAATGGCTCCTCGTCGTGTACGCCGCAATGAAACTCCCGAACAAGCTCTCGAACGGATGATAGCTACCGCCGTAGATGCGGCCATGGCCGGTCACTCATCCAACAACAATAATAATAACAACCACAACAACAACAACAACAACAACAACAATGGAGCCGGAAACTCAAACGAGGGATGCTCCTATAAAGCTTTCATGGGGTGCAAACCTCACACTTTTGATGGAACCGGGGGACCGGTCGTGCTCACCCGATGGTTTGAGCAAACGGAAGCCGTCTTTAGCATAAGCGGTTGTCGGGACCAAGACAAGGTCAAATACTCCACTCACACTTTCTCCGGAATTGCTCTAACATGGTGGAACACCTATGTTCAATCGGTGGGTACCGATGAAGCTCATGCCCTCTCTTGGGCCGATCTAAAGGAAAAGATGATTGTTGAATACTTTCCGCGCGAAGAAACCCGAAAGCTTGAGGAAGAACTAAGAGCTTTGAAAGCGGTCGGAAACGATCTTAAAGCTTATAATCAACGTTTCGCCGAACTATCCTTGATGTGTCCTAATCTTGTTAACCCCGAATCTCAAAGGATTGAGCTCTACATGCTCGGTCTTCCAAAAAGCATCAAACAAGGGGTGATGTCATCCAAACCCACTACTCATCAAGCCGCTATGAACATGGCTCGCCAACTAATTGAAACGGTTGACGAAATCGTAGTTCCGGCACCTAAGGCCGAGGATAAATCGGGCGGCAACAAAAGAAAGTGGGAACCCTCCCAATCAAGCAACAACAACTTTGCTAAGAAGCCTTACACCTCCGACGGCAAGAAAGGTTATGCCGGGAACCTACCTCTTTGCAACAAATGCAACAAACATCACTTTGGCGAATGTAGTAAGTTAATTTGCCACCGGTGCCAAGGAGTTGGTCATAAGGCCAACGATTGTAAAAGTGCTACTCCCGTCGCTCGAAAGTGGCCCAATGCACCAAAGACGGGCACTTGTTACGAATGTGGCCAAACGGGTCATTATAGAAATGCATGCCCGAAAAGGAAAGATAACACCAATACGCGCGGCCGAGCTTTTAACATCAACACCGAGGAAGCCCGGGATGACACTGAACTAGTCACGGGTACGTTTCTTCTCAACAATTCCTATGTCTCCTGTTTATTCGATTCGGGTGCCGATAAATGCTTTGTATCCAAGACTTTGACTCATTCTTTTAGCACTCCACCTCTTCCATTAGATACCCCTTATACCATTGAAGTGGCTAACGGGAAACTATTAAGTGCCGACACATATTACCGGGGGTGTGCGTTAAACATTTTGGGTAAGGAATTTGAAATTGACTTGATACCCATGGAACTAGGAAGCTTTGATGTAATAATCGGTATGAATTGGTTAGTCAAAACGAAATCTCACATCCTTTGTGATCTTAACGCAATCCGAATTCCTATCGAGAATGGTGAACCTTTGATTGTTTATGGCGATAAGAGTTGCACCAGACTCAATCTCGTTTCGTGCCTTAAAGTTAGAAAACTACTCCGTAAGGGTTGTTTTGCGATCCTTGCCCACGTTAAGAAAGTCGAGTCCGATGAGAAGCATATCGATGATGTGCCAATTGTTAGTGACTTTTCCGATGTATTTCCCGACGAATTGCCGGGTCTTCCACCTCATCGACCGGTTGAATTCCAAATCGATCTTATTCCGGGGGCCGCACCCGTAGCACGTGCACCATATAGACTCGCCCCATCCGAAATGCAAGAATTGCAAAGTCAAATCCAAGAACTACTTGATCGTGGTTTTATCCAACCTAGCCATTCACCTTGGGGCGCTCCGATTTTGTTTGTTAAAAAGAAAGATGGATCCCTACGAATGTGCATTGATTATCGTGAACTAAATAAATTGACGGTTAAGAACCGATATCCTCTTCCTCGCATCGATGACCTCTTTGATCAACTACAAGGGTCTTGTGTATATTCGAAAATCGATCTCCGCTCAGGTTATCATCAATTGAGGGTTAAGGGGGAAGATGTCTCCAAAACCGCTTTCCGAACTCGTTATGGTAGTTATGAATTCCTTGTCATGCCATTTGGTCTCACTAATGCACCGGCGGTGTTCATGGATCTTATGAACCGCGTGTGCAAACCGTATCTCGATAAATTCGTTATTGTGTTCATCGATGACATATTGATCTATTCTAAAAATGAAGAAGAGCACGAACAACATCTCCGACTTGTGCTTGAACTTTTAAGACAAGAACAACTCTATGCCAAATTCTCCAAGTGTGAATTTTGGTTAAAGGAAGTTCAATTTCTTGGTCATGTTGTAAGTGACCAAGGTATTAAAGTCGATCCCACAAAGATCGAAGCCATTAGTAAATGGGAGACTCCTACTACTCCTACTCACATTCGTCAATTTTTGGGTCTCGCCGGGTACTATCGTAGATTCATCGAAAATTTCTCTTTGGTTGCACGTCCTCTAACCGCATTGACTCACAAGGGAAAGAAATTCATTTGGGCGACCGAACATGAATCCGCATTCCAAATCTTGAAAACGAAGCTAACCACCGCTCCTATCTTGTCACTTCCCGAAGGCAATGATGACTTTGTTGTATATTGCGATGCCTCAAAACATGGTTTTGGGTGTGTATTGATGCAACGAACGAAAGTCATTGCTTATGCTTCTCGACAACTCAAAATTCATGAACGAAACTATACGACACATGATCTCGAACTCGGAGCCGTTGTCTTTGCACTTAAAATGTGGAGACACTATCTTTACGGGACCAAGAGTACTATCTTTACCGACCACAAAAGCCTCCAACACATTTTCGATCAAAAGCAACTAAACATGAGACAACGAAGGTGGATTGAAACCTTAAACGATTACGATTGCGAGCTTCGTTACCATCCCGGGAAGGCAAACGTAGTAGCCGATGCCTTAAGTCGAAAAGAAAGAACGGTGCCTCTTCGTGTCCGAGCCTTAAACATCACCATCCACACAAACCTTAATAGCCAAATTCGGGTAGCCCAAGATGAGGCTCTCAAGGATGAAAACATCTCTCTCGAACACTTGAACGTCCTCACCTCTCGATTCAAAGTTAAAGAAACCGGACTCCGATATTTCGCCGGAAGAATTTGGGTGCCTAGTTATGGGGACCTACGAAGCCTTATTTTAGATGAAGCCCATAAGTCACGATACTCGATTCACCCCGGTGCCAATAAGATGTACCACGACCTTAAACAGCTATATTGGTGGCCGAACATCAAAAGGGACGTAGCTACTTATGTTTCCAAGTGTTTGACATGTTCCAAAGTCAAAGCCGAACACCAAAGACCGTCCGGACTACTTCGACAACCCGAGATCCCGCAATGGAAGTGGGAAAGGATAACGATGGATTTTATCACCAAACTACCAAAAACGACGGGCGGTTATGATACCATTTGGGTTATTGTTGACCGTCTCACCAAATCCGCACACTTCCTGGCCATGAAAGAAACGGACAAAATGGAGAAACTCGCACAACTTTACATTAAGGAGATCGTAGCCCGACACGGTGTACCTTTATCGATTATCTCCGACCGAGATGGCCGTTTCGTTTCTAGATTTTGGCGTACATTGCAAGAAGCGTTGGGAACACGTTTAGACATGAGCACCGCATATCATCCTCAAACCGATGGACAAAGCGAACGTACAATTCAAACCTTAGAGGACATGTTACGAGCTTGCGTGGTTGATTTCGGAAAAGCTTGGGACAAGCACTTACCTCTCGCCGAGTTCTCTTACAACAATAGTTATCACGCGAGTATTAAAGCCGCACCCTTTGAAGCGCTATATGGCCGCAAATGTCGTTCACCTCTTTGTTGGGCCGAGGTAGGCGACGTGCAAATCACCGGACCCGAACTCATTCACGAAACCACCGAGAAAATCGTTCAAATCCGAGATAGGCTTAGGACGGCCCGAAGTCGTCAAAAGAGCTATACCGACAAACGACGCAACGATCTCGAATTTCAAGTCGGTGACCGAGTAATGTTAAAAGTCGCACCTTGGAAGGGTGTAATCCGTTTTGGGAAACGCGGGAAGCTAAATCCGCGGTATATTGGTCCTTTCGAAATCTTGGAGCGTATTGGAACCGTTGCTTATCGTTTAGATCTTCCGCCTCAATTGAACTCCGTTCATCCTACCTTCCATGTATCTAACTTGAAAAAGTGTCTTGCCAAACCCGATATCGTCATCCCTCTCGAAGAACTTACCATTGATGACAAACTTCATTTTGTGGAGGAACCGGTTGAAATTGTGGACACCTCCGTCAAGACATTGAAACAAAGCCGAATTCCGATTGTCAAGGTTCGTTGGAATGCCAAAAGAGGACCCGAGTTTACTTGGGAAAGACAAGATCAAATGCAAAGGAAGTATCCTCATCTATTCGTGAATTCGGAAACGCGAGATCTCGAGGAAGAAACAACGACTACTACGCCTACTTAAATTTCGGGACGAAATTTCTTTTAAGGAGTAGGTAATGTAACATCCCGCCTTTTTCCATTTATTTTTCCGTTATACTAATATAAAGTCCGTTATATGTTTATAACATCTCCCGTTGATACGCGTTTTAAATTATCTCGTTTAGGTAATTCCCGCACCCGAGCGAAAGTTGAGGGACTAAACTTGACAAGGGATCAAACCCTTGACTAGGTCAAAGGGTCAAACCCCTTTCACCCATTCATTTCATCTTCATCTCTCTCTCTTTCTCTCTAGCAAGAACACACACACCCAAAACCATATTCATTCAATCATCATCTAAATTCGATCTAGGAGGCTTACAACAAAATAAATTACATATTCGTGATCCTCTCTTCATCCTCTTCGTTTTGGTACCAACTTCATCTCATTTGGGTAACTTTCTAAAATCACTAGATTTTGTGTTCTTGATGTTTTTAACTTATAAAAGTGTTAATTAGTGTCTATGGCTCAAGTCTAACATGAATATATGATTTATATGCTCGATCTCGTTGTTTTAGTGTAACTAGCATGAACTTGAATTTTGGTGTGTTATTCTTGAATTTTGGATGATCATATGTTGTTAGATGTTAAAAGTTGATGTTTTAATTGTGTTACTAGTATCACTAGCTTCAATTTGATGTGTAGGTTGCTTTAGAAAAGTTCATGAACTCGATTTATGATTTTGGTGAAATTGGGTTAGGGTTTGATGAACTTGAAATGGACTTTTGATGCATTGAATGCCATGGATTATGGTTGGTAAGTGTTTAGTTAGAATGTATGCTTGATTACCTTCGAAACGGCATATCATTCATGTAAATTGGTTGCCCGAATCATTGAATTGCATTTATGAACTTGTATGCGATTAATGTTGAGCATTAGATGCGATTTTGGTTGTTATAATAGGTAGATTGATTGATGAAATGTGTTTAGTTGTGTTCTTTGTCAAATTACCTTTCCAACGATATAAGGTGCGAGTTCTAAATGTTAGCGGTTTGTAATTTATGCTTGAAAGAGTTTTGATTTGGGACTTGAACAATTGAGACTGACCAGGTACCAGCGCACGGCCAATGCCGCGGCGCGGCCAGACCATGTCGCGGCGCGACATAAGCCTTGGTCAGGCTCTGACCACCATGTCCAAATTACGAAAAATGTTTGGCATACTACGGACCTCCGATTCACATAAAATTTGTTCTAACATACTCATATATGATTAAAAACCTCAGAAAAATAGTTCGGGACACGACCCGAACGTGTTGACTTTCGTTGACTTTGACCGACCAAAGTTTGACTTTTTGTCAAACTTAACCAAATGATTATGCAACCTTCCTAACTTATTTATATACTTGTATCTTGCATGAAACTTGGCAATTTGATTTCACATGCTAAATAATCGAGTCGTAACGAGCCATAGGACTAATTGAACATCTTTGACCTATCGTGTTTACCGTTATTGATACAACCTATTGTTTAGGTCAAGACTAGCATTGTTCTTTGCACACGTTTACTTGTCGAAGTACTTTACTACTCGTGCACTCAAGGTGAGATCATAGTCCCACTTTTACTCTTTTTGAACTTACATTTGGGATGAGAAAACATAAACATTTCTTTACTAAGTGAACACAAGTACAGGAAAAACAAACATTCTACATACGAGTTTAGAACAAAATCCTCAATTCGATTATCATTAGTTACACTTGCCGGGTGTAAGCGAGAACTTATGTTGTATGGATCCATATGGGTTTGACAAACCCTCATTCAAACGGTTCGCTACCGTTTACGAATGAAATATATTTTCGAGAAACAGTGTATGTTCTAGCACTAAGTGATGGGGTTCAATGGAAGGAAATGTTAAGCATTGATAATTGGGTGCTCGTGAAACAAACTTTTGGAATGTATTACTATTATTTCATTGATGCAAATCTTGTGGTTCACTTGTACTTACTTACTTAAACCTATGATTTCACCAACGTTTTCGTTGACAGATTTCTATGTTTTTCTCAGGTCCTTGAACGATACATGATACATGCTTCCGCTCATTATTTGATACTTGCATTGGATGTCGAGTATATGTGCATTTCATGGAGCGTCTTTTGACTTTACTTTAAACCGTGTCGCCTAGATTTCATTCGTATTATAACGTTGTAACTTAACTATTGGTTGAACAATTCTTGTAAACTTTGGGAACAATCTTTATTTTGAAATGAAGGCGACATATTTTGGTCAAACTTTGTCTTAAAGACTTATGACCACGTAACGGGACCTAAGTAGACGGCGCCGTCAAACATGATTTGGTCGGGTCGCTACAGTGTTTGCTTGGAACATTGAGCTATTGTATGATGTGTCATCATGAACCAATTCATAAATACCATTTGAAGGTGAAGCCTTAAAATAGAACACATTATCTAAAGAAACATGGATATCATCATTAACGAAATTAAGATTAAAACCATTTTGTTTCAAACGGGATACAGAAATAATGTTTCGCGATAAATCGGGTGCATACAAAATATTTTACAAAATAAGTTCCAAACCATTTGGAAGCTTTAGAATAAAGTCTCCTTGAGCTACTACGTGCACCTTAGCTCCATTACCCATGTAGAGACTTGATGTTCCCGCTTCTTGTTTACTTTTTTTGAACCCCTGCATAGAATTGCAAATGTGAGTTCCACATCCTGTGTCTAATACCCATGTATTAGAAGAAGTAATACTAAGCTCAATGTATACCATATATACATTACCTGAGGTTTGCCCTGCATCCCTCTTTTCTTTCAACTCCTTTTGGTAGACCGGGCAGTTGCGTTTCCAGTGACCCATTTCACCGCAACCAAAGCACGGATCTTCCTTGGTGTTAGCCTTTCCGGCAACCTTTTGCTTCTTGTTGTTGTTGGTTGGGGTAACCATCTTCCCCTTTCCCTTGCCCTTGCCTTGGTAGGTGGGTCCTTTCCTCTTAGCCGCCTTCGGCTTAGAAGTGTTATTTTTTTTGGACCCGCCTTCATTGATCGTAAACACGGGTGAAGCCCTTTTACCCATGCTTGCTTCTGCCGTCTTAAGCATGGCATGTAATTCGCCAATGCTTTTATCCCAACCATTCATGTTGTAATTCATTACAAATGTGTCAAACCTTTTTGACAATGAGTTGAGAATAAGGTCCGTGGCTAATTCATTAGACACGTTGCAATTTAGACGGTTTGCTCGATCAATTAGGCTTTTCATCTTAAGGACATAAGATGAAACGGATTGGGAGTCGTCCATCCGACATGCATGAAGCGCTTGGACCGTTTCAAAGTGCTTGACACGAGCTTGTTGAAGGAACATCTCCTTCAACTGTGTGATCATGTCATATGCACTATGATGCTCAAAATCCTTTTTGAGTTCGGGTATCATAGTCCCAAGCATAACGCAAAAAACTTGCAACGAATCGGTGCAATATTTCTCCCAATAAGCCATGCCTTCCGTATCATCCTCGTCCGGTTGATCGGGAATGGGGTCTTCCAACACATACGCCCTGTCCTCAAGTTTGAGGAGAATTCTTAGATTGCAGAACCAATCCATGAAGTTCGTATGGTTGAGTTTTTCCTTTTCGAGGATTGACCTCAACGATAGGTTGTTAAAGTTTATTGGTGCGTTTGGAATGTTGTTGTTATTGGCGGCCATCTACAAAATTTAACAAAGTTGTTTAGGTATCAATTTTAATTTAACAATCAATACCCTTTAAATCCAATTGATATATATATATATATATATATATATATATATATATATATATATATATATATATATATATATATATATATATATATATATTAAATTTTAGAATCCAACGGTAAGCCAAATTTCGGTTAGGTGACCTTTATCCCGTCATTTGATTTAGCTAGGTAGTCATTATATGACAATTGCAATCCTTTTGCAACTTCTAAGTTATGAGATCATGCAATCCTTTTGCATGGCATATTTATCCCATCAACGCCTATTTGTTCCTCATGCTTCGGTGACCCTAAGTTCATGATTCCCAAATCAAGTTGTCCTCTGCGTAAACGTGTAAATTTAACATACAAGTGGTTAGGTGACCTTTATCCCACAAGTGTGCGAAATTTTCCTCAATCATATTAGTTTGCTCATAACGGTTAGGTGACCTTTATCCCATTATGAGTTCCCTAATATTTTCAAGTGTCACACAAAAGGATGACGTTTAACTTGTTTGCCTTGTTAATAAGGGATTTTAAGTTTTCATTAATTCTAGTTTGAGAAAACTATCATGCCATACACCAACATGCATTTAGTGTATGGTTCATTTGAAATCCATTTTCAAGTCTTGTAATTTTAGCCAATTACTTGATATAAACCATTTTATATATATGATCCTTATCATGTTGTTAATAACCGTTTATTAATGTCCTTTTAGCCATTTTTAATTTAACCATTTAAATTGACGTTTTGCATGTCGTTAATAATGTTTTAATTTAACCAATTAAATTGCCATTTTCTAGTTGTTGACTTGTGTGATTAACTTGTAGCAACCAAACATATAATCCAAAATCAAACAACCATGCATGCAAAATTAATGTGTTCACAATCAAGCCATTTTGGTAGACATTTGTTTAGCCGAAAACAAATGTCACCGGTTAAGGGGTTATAACACAAAGTAGGAGATTTCAAATCTCCCACTTAATCTTGCATCCAAATGCATCTTCTTGTGTCCTTCATTTGCCTCTTCTTGTATCTTCATCTTGTTACAAAATATATCCTAATACATTTTGTCTAGAAAATGAAAATACAACCTAATCTATTTTACATACCAAATATAAAATAAATTACATAACCAAATGAATAATTATTACAAACAAAATTGAATAAATTATTACAAACCAAATGAATGAATAAATCAACCAAACAAACATCCATTCAAACACAAGGTCGTGGCAATGATTGTGAAAAACAATTATGACCAAAATGGAACAACCCAAAACCCATTTTGGGTGTCAAAGAATTCGGCCAAACCAAGCAACCATCCAAACCCGAAAAGTATTTGCAATCTACTTTCATGCATGTTTATAGATTACAAAATTCATGGGTTTATTAACCATATAAGAAGCATATTCCAAAGACCTCGGCTCTAGATACCATTGTTGGAATTCAATATAACAACATGTTCTTAATGTTAACATAATTACTAAACCAATTTAGTAAGATATATAGCAAGCGGAAGCATGATTTACTAAGAAAACAAGTGTATATATTTAACCATTTATTTGAATTCCAAGTGGATATCAAGTCTTGAAATATACTTACAAATAAGATTAAGGAAGAAGTAGTACCTCCTCAAGTAAATTGAGGGTAGTTTACAAGGTTGCAAGATGATGAAATAATGCACCAATACACCCTTGATATAGTTAGGCTTTAGAACCTTAATGAGCTAGCAAACTAAGCTTGGAAACCACTCCTTTCGCACCCCAAAAACTGGACAGCAGCAGGCTCCAAAGATGATGTCGAATGTAAGTTCCAAAACTATGAAACCTCAAGAGATAATACCCCAAGCCAACCTCCAACACCTAGTACTTTAGTTAGGATTTAATGACACTTGATTAGAGCTTGCAAAGATCAAATTTTGAACTCCTTTTGACCACCAAAAGGCCACGGCAGCAGGCAGCAAAGAAGCTGAATTTTGTGCAGTTTTTCTTTGATCTTTTGATGTGTATTGCATGTCTTACTTGAGTCAAGACCTTGGTAGACTACTTAAGCATGTACCTAAGGAGTTGTGCTATCTTAAAAGTGACAAAACAAAGCATGGGTGTCTCCTTGGAGACTCCAAAATCTGCACACTATTAATTATATAACAAGGTTTATATTTTATAAAACTTGTTATAAAATACTTTGTAATTATATAAAACTTGTTATATAAAGTATGAATTTGTTAAATCACTTATTTTATAAACCAAGTTTTATAAAATATAACACAACATAATTATTTAAACCTATAAATAATTAAATACAAATTATCCAAATAATTTGTTTCAAGTAATAACATTTCAGAAAACCGATTTCCTAAATTTCAACTGTCGCGTATTTATTTAACGATCCAGTCGTTAAGATTAAATACATATAAAGTGTTGGTAAGCTTGTTATTGGGTATGACCCGACTTGAATCATAACACATTAGCCACATTAATTTAATATGTCTCTCGGGCATATGAAATACCTTCAGTAAATCGATAAGGGTGGTTTCATAATCAATTACCTTGTATAATTCTGGCCATTAGAATATGAATCATAATCATAATCAACAACAACCAGTTAAACCAAGATTTCTGCTTACTCAAACACCAATCCATTTTAGTAGATATAGCAAGTAAATAAAAATAATCAGTCACAAATGATGCAATAATTTCCAGTTTCTTAATAAAAACGAATGCAGTCATATAAATAATAAGTTGTGCTTGAATATTACTTGGAGTTTAAGTAGACGTATATGTAGCACCAATATGATATGAGTCATCAAGTCAATGCAGTCAACTTCTCATAATTACTGAGTGCTACTGAATAGAAGTCATCGAGTCAATGAAGTCAACTTGAGTGGATGCCAGCCAAAGGCAACCTTGACTTATCAACAAACTTCCAAATATCAGTATACGTTTTCCTTACATGTTTATGTAACTAATACTAGGATGGTTTCATACAAATACAAAGTATATATACGATTGAAATCGTCACCAAATGTGATATGTATCTATTATTAACATCTATCTACTAACTTGAAATTACCTTGAATACCGTATTACCGCTTAACAATGTGTTATGAATGGTAAATGTTGTCTAAATTAATAATGATTTAATAAAACTGGTTTTTATTACACCTATTATTGAACATCTAAGTTCCAATGTAAATTGGGTTCTGATAATATTATTAAAAATTTAAACAAAAAAGGTATGGTTACAAATATTTCTACAAACGCACATTATATACGGATATCTGACCTGATACAAGGTTGGTGTTCTACTTCCTTTAGCAATTAACAGTAATTTTTCGATCTTCCGAATGGTCCTTGTTGGCCTCATTGTCAAGCAAATGTGTTCACCGGTGCTGTTTACAGGATAACGAGACCGTAAGCATAGTTTGCTTAAGAAAAAAATGAATTAGTATATAATTGTTAACATATTTACTATCTTGTATAATTCTGGCCATATGAATATGAATCGTCATTATCATAATCAACAACAACAACCATTTAAACCAACATTTTTGATTACTCAAACACCAATCCATTTTAGTAAATAGAGTAAGTAAATACTAATTACTAATAATACGTCATAAATGAAGCTTAATAACCTCGTATCTTAGTATAAACATATGCATATTTTATGGGACCACAATATTTAATATATTATCTACATTTTAAAAGATATCAATTCTTTTTCCCCCACTAAGCCCATGTACTTGCTTTCCATTTAGTAATCCATCACCTAAATGATACCATCTATTTAAAACACATGTTTCCATTATTTATTAGTCACTACAAAAAGCAATTTATATATTTGATAGACAAGTCAGATATTCTTATTACAAATTGTATTTGCATTTGTATTAAATCAAATTTCCATTAGCATCACAAAGTTGCATATCATGAAGATCCCTAGTCCCAACTTACGCATACAAATCGTGCATCACTTATTATCAGCATGTGATATATAAATACAACTTTGATTTGATATATTAGTTCACAGTATTTGATCTATGAACACCAGACTCTCAATTGAATAATAAATATGAATTATAAGAACAATAATTGAGAGAACACGATATGAAATATATGTTTTATAATATTGATCGTGCCAAAAGATACATCGAATGAAAAACACACGTCCCTATTTATACAGATCAAAAACCAAATCTGGAGATTTGGTTTCCAAAACTACTTAGCTATAAATATGGAAAAGATAAACTAAAAACAAACCAAATTTACTAATAACTAGGAAGTAAATTCTGAAGATAAAATCAAATCTTCAAAACAAATCTTCTTAAATAACAAGCATATCTCTAGAATATTCTATGGCTTTTGCTTCAAGAAATCTTCAAACGTTTACTCCAGCAATTCCAGAGTCTGTAACTTCAGACTCTAAATTTCCAGACTCTAAAATCTGCAAAATGCTTTTGACTCATCAGATTATTATTTTCATTTTCCCAACAATCTCCCCCTATCTGATGATGTCAAAACAACCTGTACTCCTAAACAAACATCTTTGCATACTCCCTTTCAATTAGCTTACACTTGCCCTTCATATGAGAAATTTTCTTCAACATGCTCAGCTTGCTATACAAGTGATTCAACAATTGTACCCTAAAAGGAAAAGTTTGCTCTGTCTCACATCTGGATAATAAACTGATCAACATCTCAATGCTAGCTCCTTCAAACTGATCAACCCTAACCAACATTCTTTGATTTTCATTTGTCTTAAACATCAAACCATCCAAATACTCAACATACTTACCATCAACAAACTCTAAACGTTCAGAAACAGCATACCTTTCTACATGTCCCTTAGCTCTCCTCTCCTTCATCTCTGGATCAAACATCCCACAAAATACTTCATAATTCTTGAAACTTATAAACCCTTCTTCAAATACTAAGTGTACCAACATAGATACCCTCTTCAACACTTCTTGCACTATAGCTTGATCATCTGTATACTCCTTGATACACACAGCTATGCCTTTCCACTCACAAAAACCCAATCGAACAATTTGATTCAATTTAACTCTTAATCTCCTTGCATAGCAGCAACAACAACAGCGCTAGGGCTTCCTTGAATATCACCAACACCTCTAATAGCAACCATCTGAGTATCACCAACACCTCTATCAGTTATATTCTCCCCCTCAACCTGATGCTCCCCCTCAATTTGAGCTCTCTTTGATTGCTCACCCTCAACACTTGCAATACCTGCATCTGCAATACCTGCATCATTTTGATCTCTTTCTTTTCTCCCCCTTTTTGACATCATCTAAAGGCAGAGAAGATATGAACTTCCAAATTTCAGTCTGTTGATTCTTGAGGGAACAAATATCAGAAGCAACCCCAGTAAAACATTGTCCCAGTTCATCAACACCAACCATTCTTTTCTCCAGCTCAGCCAACCTGTGATTAATTTCTGCAACAGACCCTGAACCACCTGCACTAGACAACCCCTGCATATCCTCAACCAACCTCCTTACCTCCAACAGCTCATCTTTGGAAATAAAATTATTATTAAAGTTAAGATTATTAATCTTAGACTGCACACCAGAGAGCTTGTCATCAAACTCCTTAGTCAACTTGGTCAAAGCCTGATGTAGGCCAACCATGGTGACTGGTGCCGCAGTCTGAGAAGTAGTGCCAGAAGATAAGGGTAGGTTTGGTATGTCCTCACAGCCTTCCTGTTGTAAAGAAAGCTGATCCTTAGACATAGAAGATTTTGAGGCATGTATCTCACCCTGTGACATGAGTGTGATATTGGCAGCCTGTGCAAGTAAGTGTAAGGATGGAATATTTTGGATGGGTAGTGACAGACTTAAGTCTGGGGTAACAGTTGGCTTGGTCATTGCAACTGGTTTTTGGATTTGGTTATTTGAGTCCAGGATTGGGACTTCTTCAAATAAGTCAACTGAGTGGGTTTCTTCAGTGACTGTAATGAGGGTATCCAAGTTTACTATCCTATCAGGTTTAGGTTGGATCAAAGCACTGCCTTCACCAACCTCTAGCAGAGGTGATGAAGTAGTACTAGAAGCACCTTGCCTAGTAAATTTTTGAGGTGAATTCACAAGTGCTGTAACATCTAGGGTTTTAAGTATGGTGGTATTCTCAATATGAACTGGTGAGTTCATAAGGTTGGTTAAATGGAGATTTTGTTCAGTAGCAGCGAGTGAAGATGGGTTAGAATGAGGTGGGATTTACTCATTCATGTCCTCAGCCTGCTCTGTATGTGGAACATCACCAAAAAGGCTCTCGTTACTGGTTTTAGCCCCAATAAGGCTCTAGTGTGCGATTCATCCGCGGGTTACAGGCTTGTGTATTCAAAGTTGTTCCCTGTGTCGAAACAACCACACGTCGAGAAAAATTACCGAGCCAACTAAACCCGGTTTCGAAGTAGGGCAGAAAAGATACTCGAGAATGGCAATTTGTACAATTCAATTCAATTCAATTCTTGGGTAACAACTTTGACTCTGATTGCTCAGAATCTGCAGGTTGGTTTGCACGGCCAAGATTGACCCAATGCATCATAACAGAAAGTTATCAAAAATATTGACACAATCATTATCAAATTAATACTCCTGACAAAAATTTTCAAAAAAAATTACCATTAACTCCCTTCATTAATACCAAATTTGACCCTTTTATTTTAGGAAATAGAATAAAGGAAAAAAAAAAAATTTAACCTAAAAACAAAATTTAAAAAAAAACTTTATTTGACTAAAGAAGGAAACAAATTTATACACAAAAATACACTTGAGTAAACTTTTCCAGACTCTGAACAATATTACGTCACCCAGACTCTAAGAAAATAATTCAGACTCAAGAAATATCATTACTGGACAACATTTCAATAGATGGATTTAACATTCCAAGTTGTCCAAGAAGATAGAAATGCCTTTCCTCAGGAAGTGCTTTAGTGAAAATATCTGTCAATTGATCCTTAGTGCCAATATGCTTTAAAAACACTTTGCCCTTCTCAACACAATCCCTTATAAAATGATGCCTGATTTCAATATGCTTGGTTCTGGAGTGAAACACTGGATTCTCAGTAATAGCAATTGCACTTTCATTATCACACATTATTGGAGTTTTGGTTAATGTTAACCCAAAATCTAAAAGTTGATGTTGCATCCAAAGTAATTGAGCACAACAACTTCCTGCAGCAACATAATCAGCTTCTGCTGCGGACGTGGCCACAGAATTCTGCTTTTTACTAGTCCAGCTAACCAATTTTCCACCTAGCAATTGACATCCACTAGAAGTGCTCTTTCTGTCTAATTTGCAACCTGCATAGTCTGCATCTGTGTAACCAATTAGATCAAACCCTGAGTCTTTGGAGTACCAAAGACTCAGGTTAGGGGTACCTTTTAAGTACCTAAAAATTCTTTTCACAGCTTTATAATGAGACTCCCTAGGATCTGATTGGTAACGTGCACAAAGACATGTAGCAAACATTATATCAGGTCTACTAGCAGTTAAGTATAGCAAAGATCCAATCATACCTCTATAGGTTGATTGACAAGTGAGTTTCTCAGATTCATCTTTATCAAGCTTTTCAGAAATACTCATTGGAGTTCTTAAAGTAGAATAATTTTTAAAACCAAATTTAGTTAGCATATCAGAAATGTAGTTACTTTGGTTAATAAAAATGCCTTCAGAACTCTGTTTAATTTGCAACCCAAGAAAATAGTTTAAAGTACATAAATTGCTCATTCTATACTCTTCAGACATAATGTCAGAAAACCATTTTCTTAAGTGTGGATTAGTAGACCCAAAAATAATGTCATCAACATAAATTTGAACAAGTAACACATCACCTTTGTCCTTTTTGATAAATAAAGTCTTGTCAATGGCTCCTCTGAAAAAATTCTTTTCTAGAAGAAATGTTAACAAGGTATCAAACCAGGCTCTGGGAGCTTGTTTCAGACCATACAATGCTTTCTTCAATCTGTAAACATGCTTAGGAAATTTCTTACTTACAAAACCAGGAGGTTGTTTCACATAAACCTCTTCTTGCAATTTACCATTCAGGAAAGCACTCTTCACATCCATTTGAAACACCTTAAAATCTTTGTGTGCAGCATATGCCAGAAACAGTCTAATAGCTTCAATTCTAGCAACAGGAGCAAAAGTCTCATCATAATCTATTCCTTCTTCTTGTCTATACCCTTGAGCAACCAATCTTGCTTTATTTCTGATCACAACACCATCTTTATCAACCTTGTTTCTGTAAACCCATTTTGTGCCAATAGCAGTTTTACCAGCAGGCTTTGGAACCAATTCACATACATCATTTCTTTCAAATTCTGTCAATTCTTCAGTCATAGCCTCAACCCAGTCATTATCAACCAATGCCTCATCTACTTCTTTAGGCTCAATCAGTGAGAGAAAACTTGAAAAGAAGCAAAAATTCGCTGTAGCAAAGTTAGACACAGGTGTCTGAGAAGAAGAACTAGGCTTAGGCAAACCTGTAGGATCCACAACATAGTCCTTAAGATGCTTTGGAGGAACTATATTTCTAGATGATTTCCTAGTAGGAATAGTGAGATCCAAAGTGGTATTTGATGACTGTTCAATTTCTTGATTGACAACAGATTCATCTTCCTGAGGAGGTTCTTCTGTGAGAGTATTATCTGCAACTTCATTTCTCAAACCAGAAAAATTTGGTTCATCTGACTCAGACTCTGAATCCAGAGTCTGAACAATATTCCCTGAAATCAAATTTGACAATTCACCAAGTGCAGATAGTTCAATCCTAAATGACTGATCCATTTCTAAAGAACTTTCATCAAAAGAAACATTAATGGATTCTTCAATCTTCATTCTCCTCTGATTGAATACTCTGTAAGCTTTAGATACAGAAGAGTATCCCATAAAAATACCTTCATCAGACTTTGGCCTCATTTTATCCAGCTGATCCCTTTGATTCAAGATATAGCACTTACACCCAAATACATGAAAATAATGAATAGTAGGCACCTTTTTGTGATATAACTCATAAGGAATTTTGCCATGTTTCTTCACAATCAAGGATCTATTTTGAGTGTAACATGCTGTATTGACAGCTTCAGCCCAGAACCTTAGGGCAACATTTGATTGACATAGCATGGTTATAGCTGCTTCAATAAGTGTTCTATTTCTTCTTTCAGCAACTCTATTTTGTTGTGGAGTTCTAACAGCAGAGAAATTTTGACCAATTCCAGACTCCACACAAAAATCAATTAAAGTGACATTTTTGAACTCAGTACCATGATCACTTCTCAACTGTTTGACAAGAACACCCTTTTTCACCTGCTCTCTCTTGATCAAATTGATGATTTCTTCAGGAGCATCACTTTTTGCAGTTAAGAAAATAACCCATGTAAATTTAGAATACTCATCAACAATCACTAGAGTATATCTTTTCCCACCCAAACTACTAGTGTTCATTGGACCAAATAGATCCATGTGAAGCATGTGAAGTGGATCACTGATAGTAGCCAGGGTTTTTGAGGGAAACTTTGTTTTGGTCTGTTTACCCATAATACAGGCAGAACAAGGTTTATCTTTCTTAAAAGGCTGTTGAGGCAGACCTCTTACACGCTTCTTTTTGGAAAGCTCATTAATGTTTTTGAAATTGAGATGAGAAAGCCTTTTGTGCCACAGCCAATTAAGTTCAGGGACAGTCTGAGAGTACAAACATGTTTCTATTCCAGCATCAACAGAATCTAAATCCAGCATATACACATTTTGAAATCTCCAGGCTACAAGTGTTGGCCTTCCTTTAGGATCATAAATAATACCAGCTTTCTTTCTTATTCTGATCTCACAATCTTCATCAGCAATTTGACTCACACTTAGCAGATTATGCTTCAACCCTTCAACTAAAGCAACTTTCTTAAATGAAACACTTCCAGCTATAACAGTACCATAACCAATAGTCTTTGCAAACGAATTATCACCATATCTTACAGAAGGACCTTTTTCTTCAACAAACCCTACAAGATGCTCTTTGCATCCAGTCATGTGACTTGAGCAACCACTATCCAAATACCACATGTTACCCTGTTACACAAGACACAAAACAAAAGAAAATGGTTAGTTTTTAAGGGGAACCCACTTTTCAGTGGGTTCAGTTGGAGTGCTCTTCACTCTCCAGACAAAAGCTTTGTTTCTAATCCAGATCAACTTTTCCTTTACTGTTTTCAAAACACCTTTATTTTCACAAGCTTTAGGTTTCCATACCTTCTTAATTTTCTCAGGAAAACAAGATGTTCTTTTAACTGAAGGTTTTTCTTGACTCTTGATTTTTTCATTGAGTTTTGAAATTTTCTTTTTGAGTTTTTGAATAGTCTTAGCTTGTTTTGACTTTGACCTTCTTTTAGTTGACCTTTTTGGATCTAGACAAGTGTCAGTGACAGATGATGATTCAGAATTGCTCTTGCAACTTGACTCTTGGGTGTCAGACTCTAGGTCAGAACATACACTATTATTTTGAGAGACTAAACTATTAGAGTCTGAAGGTTTCAAAAGTTCAGACTCTAGTGGATTTCTGCTTTCAAGTATTATAGTCTCAGAAGGTTCAACAGGATCTAAAGATCTTACAAAAGCATTAGTTAAAATCTTTTTATCACCATCAAATTTTACAAATGCGTTTGGTAGAATGTCAGGTTTGAATACACTTGGATCAACTTCCACATTATTATTTAATATGTAGTTTTCACCTAGTATAGCTTTGACATCATTTGGAATTTGTTTGGCAATAGCATCAGAATTCTTTTTGGAAGATACACACCAAGATTTATAAATTGTTTCATAGTGTTTTGACCTTTTCATTGATCTTCCTAATTCTGTATTTAACCTTTTAGTTTCTTCTGTGTATGCCATTTTATAAGTGTCAAGTTCTGCCTCACATTTTTGCAATTCTTTAATTTCGGCATCTTTGTTTTTGATCGTATTTTTAAGATCAAAAATTTGTGTTCTTAATCTATCAATATCATCTAAACACCATTGAAAGTCAAGCAACAAGTACTGAAACATTCTCACTTTTTCATTATCAAGATAATTCACAAAGTTTTGTACCTTATAGGCAGAAGCTTTATTGCAAGTAGAGTCCTTATTCATCATCTCAACAGCTTTTAGATCTTCCTCAAACTTGCTAGAACCACCATCCCTTTCAATTACAGCCATATCTGGAGTAGTAATAGTACTGATAAGAAAAATATGGATCGTTTTAAAGATCACCGAGATAGGATTTACACCTTTCCCGCTCTGATACCAGTTATTAGTTCATAGTATTTGATCTATGAACACCAGACTCTCAATTGAATAATAAATATGAATTATAAGAACAATAATTGAGAGAACACGATATGAAATATATGTTTTATAATATTGATCGTGCCAAAAGATACATCGAATGAAAAACACACGTCCCTATTTATACAGATCAAAAATCAAATCTGGAGATTTGGTTTCCAAAACTACTTAGCTATAAATATGGAAAAGATAAACTAAAAACAAATCAAATTTGCTAATAACTAGGAAGTAAATTCTGGAGATAAAATCAAATCTTCAAAACAAATCTTCTTAAATAACAAGCATATCTCCAGAATATTCTATGGCTTTTGCTTCAAGAAATCTTCAAACGTTTACTCCAGCAATTCCAGAGTCTGTAACTTCAGACTCTAAATCTCCAGACTCTAAAATCTGCAAAATGCTTTTGACTCATTAGATTATTATTTTCATTTTCCCAACATGATACAACACTAGACTCAGTGGCGGAACTTGAGCCCGACTACAGAAAGGGTGAAACTAGTGACAGAGGGATAAACACTACAAAAAAAAACTTATTTTTTGGTTAAAAAAGGAAAAAGAAAAAAATTAGTGTAAATTACATAATAGAATCAGACACTTAATTGCAGTATAATACATAATATTAGTCATCAGCTCTAGTTATTGAGTTGACAACAAGCGTCGATTTATTGGCAACTTGACTGACTCTTAGAGCCTAAACGAAATTTCAGGCAGGATATAAAACCCATGGAAATTTGAGTTTACCATTTTCATGGCGTCTCAATTTTATTTTATTTATTTGAATAATTTTTCCTACTTATTGGCCGGAGATCCACTCGGAAGCAATCTCTCTATCCGTTGAATGGAGAGAGGGATGACTTTCTCTATTTTTAAGAGTGTTTACACTCTGGGTGGAGAAATGACTTGTTTTTATTCTTGGATAGGGGAAGGATTGTCTACATCTCACCTCCCCATACACCACTTATGTGATATTGGGTTTCGTTGTCGTTGTTGTTGTAGAAGTCATCAGGTCAACCAAGTCAACCTGATAGGATGCCAGCCAAAGGCAACCTTGACTTATCAACAGACCTTTGAATTTTCAACATCAGGCCACTCATCATATCACACGAATCACTCCAAATATTTTATCTTGACTTTCAACAAACTTATTAAGTTTCAAATATAATATATTAGTATATGTTTTCTCTATATATTTATGCTGCTAAAGTAGCATTATCATGTATTACATTAAATACATCATTAGATGTGATATGTATTTTGCTATTTACATGTACTACCTTGATGTTAACCTAAATACCACTTAGCACAGTGGTATGATTAGCAAATTCCAAATTCTGTCTTAGAAAAGTGATTTATATTTACACCTATTCAAAATCAAACAACTAGAGTCTATTCTTGAACATTTAAGTTCCGTTACAAAATTAAGTTCAAATACTTTAATTAAAATTTTAGCAAAAAAAATAATGGTTATAAAATTATTTAAAACACGCGCGCGCGCACATACACTATATGTACATCTAACCCGATGCAAGGTTGGTGTTCTACTTCTGTTGGCAACTAACAACGATTCTCGATCCTAAGAGTGGTCCTTTTACTCATCGTTACCCAAATGTGTTCACCGGTGCTGTTTACATGATATGAGACCGTAAATGTTATTCGTTTATGGCAAAAATACTACATATGTTTACCATATGTATATACGATCTCCACTATTTCGGTAAGATGATCCCGATGTATCATACAGCCATACACAGGTTAAATATGGATACATACTTTTGTACATACTTATGTAGTCAATAATACAAAATGTTTTGTTATGTAAATCAAACATACACAAGCACGGAGAACAGGGGACAGTTAAATGAGTGTAGACTGACTTACAATAGCAGAACCAGAGACGTCTGTTATTACTAATAATTATTATTAAAAATATAAATACTCAATTTTAGAGCAAACTTTATTATTATTATATTATTATTATTATTCAAAATTCAAATATGAGTTCTCTTTACCGGATTAATTATGTTACATATGTATGCGAAATACATGTCTCAATAAAATGTTGTAATGTAGCTTTTATGACAAGAAAAATAATAATTGTGATAAAAATTGGATAAAGTGGTGGGAGAATAAATGTAGTTCATTTATTCTGACCAAGTTAAGTTTATCAATATGTTTGTAAAAACAAGGACAAGTTTATTAGTCAGAATCTGTGGTTCCACGAGTCATTAAACTAAATGACATTAGCATTTACGTTCATTTAATACCTAAAACATATCATTAAACTGTTTCGTTTAAACAAACTCGTGTTTCCACGGGTCATTTCACTAGTATAACCAATCGGGGGGAAACGGGGGGAAGAAAAAAAAAATTAGTTTTTTTTGGAATTTTTATTTTTTCGGCATCAAGATCACACGAAAATATGAACATTTAGAAGAGACACTTCGTGATGAATGTTATTATTTTGGCGGGAAAACGATCGACAAAAATAACATTCAAGATAATATTGTTCGTGAAGAATATGAACGTTTTTTCATGTTTTGTGAAATAAAATTTAGCCCGATTTAGAGTTTAGGGTTTAGGGTTTAGGGTTTGGCGTTTTGGGTTTATTCCATAAACCCAAAACACCAAACCCTAAACCCTAAACTCTAAACTCTAAACCGTTCGTGTTAAAAACTCAATCTAAATCCTAAATCTAAACCCTAAATCTAAACCCTAAACCCTAAACCCTAAATTTCTAAACCCTAATATCTAAACCCTATAAACCCTAATATCTAAACTCTAATATCTAAAGCCCAATAGCTAAAACCTCAACATACGCTCGAAAAACACGATAATTGTTATATATTACTTCTTCGAGCGTTTTCCCGCCAAAATAAAAACATTTATCACAAAGTGTCTCTACTAAATGTTCATATTTTCATCTCATCTATAATGTTCGTGAACAAGGTTTTTTCAAAATACGAAAAAAAAGCTTTTTTCTTCCGCCCGCTTCCCCCCGATTGGTTACTTCCCTCTTGATCCTACCGCTATATATATATATATATATATATATATATATATATATATATATATATATATATATATATATATATATATATATATATATATATATATATATATATTCTATTTTATAATTATTTTATTATTTATTATGATGATTTTTTATAATATTCATATGCAATGGTAAAACTTGTGAATTAAAAAAAATTGGCCAATCGCATGCATCGTGCCGAACCTATCGTGTATTCGTGTTACAATTAATCCTTTATATACTATTAGGTGTTATTTGTTTTCTTGTTTGCAGATCTTATTATGTCTTATGTCTGCGCGCCCGCAGACGTTTTTACTGCAGACCTCCGTTTGTTTTTCTGAAGACATAAGATAAAATAATGTCTTATTATGTCTGCATCCTAGCAGCCTTAGAAATGTGCTTCTAAGTGCTGCAGACAGAATTAAGTTATGTTGCAGACATAAAAACAAACAGTCTTCATTATTCAGCATACAGACCTTCAGACCACATTTTCTTAACAGACATGGTCCACAAATCTTCAGACAAAACAAACAGCACCTTAGAGATTTAGAGACATTTTTTTGTCTTTTTGATCATTCATTATTTTGAAAATTCCCGTAAAGTTTCATACGGTGCCGTTTGGTATCATCATGCATGGATCAATTGCTTTCTATTTGGTTTTTCTCTTCCAAATCACATATCATTGGTCAATTGTTTTCCAAACTTTGTTTAAAACCTTCTCTTTCCCTTTAATATATATTTATTTTGAATTTTTACCTTTTCATTTAACAAATTGCACTAAAACTTTATACCTGCAATATAATGTTAATCATAACATAATCATCATGTAATTCATTTAACATAAATATTAACACATAAGAGATCGATTAGGCTTACTTGAGTGGAAGGATGAAGAAGCCATAAGCTCAAAGTAGGGATGTTGATCTTCTTTTTAAACCTCTCACTAAGATGATGGTATTAGTGTATATGTGTTGTATATAAGTGTATCTTATGAGGTGAACATAAAGCTCTATAATATGAGTGGTCAAGTAAGGGATCAACTCCATGCATTAAGGAGTATGCAACTCAAGAGTCTCCCATCAAGACTAGTAAATGCAATTCAATATGGTTAATTATTGGAGTTCATGTCAAGAGTCTCCAATTCAATAAGATGATCCTGATGTATCATACAGCCATACACAGGTTAAATATGAATACATACTTTTGTACATACTTATGTAGTCGATAATACAAAATATTTGGTTATGTAAATCAAACATACACAAGCATGGAGAACAGGGGACAGTTAAAAGAGTGTAGACTGACTTACAATAGCAGAACCAGAGAGAATAAAAAAAAACCCTAATTCTGATAAAACTAAAAATATTCTATCATTTTCAAACCTACTTGTATATACTTGATTTGGTATTGAACATTAAATTAAATTTAGCATACTATATTAACTTTTCAAAAATTTAAGTATATCGCGAGAAATCAATTTGCGAATTTGCAGACAATCATAACATTCATATAAGATCGATAAAATTCTAGAAGCTAGAGAGAAACGCATAAAATAATTAAAAAAAACTTGCACGGAATCCAAAATCTCGCATAGAATAAAAAAAATTGACGGAGATTAAACAGATATGAATATATAGATACCTACTTGATACGGTTTGCGTTTTTAGAGATGTAAATCGGAACAACCAGATAAAACTAGCCAGCAGCGGTCGGCGATCGAAATTACCGGCGGAGAGCGACGGAAGGAGCCAGAGATGGATGTTCAGTCGTTAAAATCACCAGCCTCCGCCGCGCTTTATATCTGGTGTTCATAAAATACCAGTAAGTATTCATTTATCTCCTTTTTTTTAATATATATCTTTTATTTATTTATATCTATTGATGTTATCATTAAGCTAATTCTCTTTTAATTTTCACAATGATGATATCATAGTTTTATACGTAGTATTAATTTAATTAAAAAAATAATACAAAATCTTTTATAAAGGAAATACTAATCTCTCCTAAATTGTAAAATCTTTTACAGAACAACCAAATTTTAAAACAAATTGTACAACTTTTATATAATAATTTTATTTTAATTTTCTAAAAAAAATAAAAGATATTTATTATTACTAATTATTATTATTATTATTAAAAATATAAATACTCAACTTTGAGCGAACTTTATTACTATAATTTACTTTTAATATAATAATTATAATAATAATAATAATAATAATAATAATAATAATAATAATAATTATTATTATTATTATTATTATATTATTATATTATTAATATTCAAATATGGATTATTTTTACGATATTAATTACGTTAAATATGTATGCGAAAATACATTATTTTATATATTTGTAAAAACAGCGACAAGTTTCTTAGTCAAACGATTAATTAAAATAAATGACTTTAGTATTTACATTCACTTAATACGTAAAATATGTCATTAAATTGTATCGTTTAAACAAACCCGTGAATTCACGGGTCATTTCACTAGTTATCATATAAATCTCTAAACCAATAATTTCATAAATAATAATTATTTAAGTTTTAAAAAAGTTTAAAAATAAATAAGAAATTTCTAAGCCCCTCATAATGATGTCATTAAAAAAATTAATTTTTTTAATAAAAATATTAACACGTTAATTGTATATTATATGAAGTATTATGTACAACCTTAAGATTAAATATCTCATGACTATATGTACAATATTTGATGCATTATGTACAATCTTATAATAAAACACTCTCATGACCATATGTACAAATGTACAATATTTGAAATGTTATGTACCACCCCCCTAATGACAAAACACTTCATGACCATATGTATGTACAATATTTTACAAAATACCACATAAACATGTGTACAAATTTTGAATCATATTGTACAGTATTTTAGTTTTTTTTAAATTAAAGAGACATTTGTTATTACTAATAATTATTATTAAAAATATAAAAAATTAGAGCAAATTTTATTATTATTATATTATTATTATTATTCAAATATCAGTTCTCGATTAATTATGTTACATATGTATGCGAAATACATGTCTCAATAAAATATTGTAATGTAGCTTTTATGACAAGAAAAAAAAATTGTAATGAAAATTGGAAAAAAGTGGTGGGAGAATAAACAACGACAAATTTCTTAGTCGGAATTTGTGGTTTCACGAGTTATTAAACTTAATGACTTTAGCATTTATGTTCACTTAATACCTAAAACATATCATTAAATTGTTTCGTTTAAACAAACCCGTGATTCACTATATATATATATATATATATATATATATATATATATATATATATATATATATATATATATATATATATATATATATATATATATATATATATATATATCAGGGCCGGTCCTAAATTTTCCGGTGCCTCGAGCGAGCCGATAAAAAAGGCCCCTATATAACAATGTGATAGTTTGGGGCTGTCCTCATGTTTAGGTCATGACAACAGCAGACTCAATCAATCTGTTGTTGGAATTCATGTATTATCCATCCCACATCGATGGATCAAGTAGAGAAGAGATTCTATAAAATCAAAAGCCCATCGTTTTAATTTGATAAAATTAAAACTGTCTTGCTTCACTTGGGCCCGAGCAATTGAGTTATTAGTTCTCGGTAATGAAACGTTGGGCTTAGTTATAAAGAAACGTTGGGCTTAGTTAATATATATATTGTATATATTCTTTTTTATAATTATTTACTAGCTTAAGACCCGCGAATTCGCAGAGTTTTTCTAAGGGTAAAATCATATTTTTATTTATTCTATTAATAGGTTTTTGTAGAAGGCCCCAAATCTGACATATAACTCATCATCTATCAAGGAATCATGATATCCTTTCATCGCAGATGCCGGACTGCTCCTATTTTCCCTTAGATAAGATCAAATTGATGGTGTTGCACAGCCATTAGTCTTGTTTACTTACACAAATTTCGTATCCCATTAGAGGACTCTTAACCATGACGTAGTGTCATCCGAGGACTGACTGCCACATCAGCACCATTTTCCCATTACTAACCAAAGACATTTTGCTAACATCAATGGCATACCCATCACACACTTCCTCACACCCACTAAATTAATTAATTAATTCAAGGTACAAATTTCAAAACTAAATTTACAACACAAAAATGCATTCGGCTCCGTCTTTGATTTTGCGTAGCATCGACGAAATGGAGTACGGGACATCAACCTCTAGCCAACGGCTAATTGCTAATATTGGTGCCCTTCATTGGCGGACTCAAAGACGGGCCAACCTTAGAAACCGTTATTAGTGCTCTTATTCCTTAATGATATGTTACAATACCCAATCATCAAATCAATATTATAGATTCAACATGCCTAGTGACCTAGTTAGATACACGATTAGCATCTCATGTAATCTGGATCCTAATTCTTGCACCTGAACCATATTGAAAAGTTCTAATAGTATCTCCATCCTTTCCAATTATCAATCCAACATGTGCATCTGCTGCTGATGGTCTTGTTGTCACAGACGGTCTTCTGTTGGCAATTGAATCAACTCTTACTGCTCGAGTAGACGGTCTTCTTGGTGAGTGAATCATCTTCATCCTATAATAAATAAGGACATTTACACCACCTATTACAGGTCAGGTCCTAAAGCTATAGTGTAATTCCCTGTGACTATTGACAGGAGATCCTTTTATGCTTTCACCTGACAAATCGAAAATTATATCTAGAATTTAAAAAAAAAAAAAAAAAGTTACCTAATTACAAACTCTTCAATTGTTGCTATGATTTTGCATATTACAAATATTAAAATAGTTGGGTATCAAAATACTTAATAAATTATAGTCACACCTTATTAGCTACAATGCATAATAAACTATACCTCTTTATTTGTCCTATTTTAGAATTGTAGTTATCTCTACCATATTAAATTGATGATATAACATGGAGTGCTTAAAATGATGAAAGTTAATGTGATATACACGAAAATTATTGTATTCCTTGAATTTTTGTATGGTCGTCCTTTCAATTTTCCCATTTCGTTTTTACAACACTTCTTGCATTTTTTTTATCCATAACTCCTCATCAATATTTTTCTAATTATATAGGTTACCTCATGTAGAATTTAAATTTTTGACATGGTTCACAGAATTACAATTACAATAATAAATGGTTATTAAAAGGCAGGGTGATCTCAGATACAAGTAATACCTTCCTGGAGCCATTCACCAAAGCGTCTTATTCAAGGTCGAATCAGCAAAGCGTTTGCTATTGACTTCAGAACCCCCGAGTTGTCTTGCTGCACACAATTAATGGTTCAAGTTTATAACGGATCGGTTAAGTTGAATGTTACCAACAGCTGGACCCTAAGTAGGTAGCACATTACAACCTTTTTTTATTATCCTTTTGTTGTTTATGAACCAGTGGTGCCCAACTATAAAAATGTAATAGGAAGATGCCTATTTTTATGTTCCAATAATTCAGTATGCTAATGCTAATAACTTAGCTTATTAAAAGCATTTACAATACTCTATTTACAGAAGTCATATCAATTTCAAGTATAAAGATGTTAAGTTGTATGGTCTAAACAATATCCAAATTCACATATAAAAACAACAATTTTCATCAATCACATCAAACCTTATCTCAATTCATGATGCATTTAATACATACATACACAAATCATTCAAACCCCAACAGAAAATCATAAACCCTAAAACCCCAAATCACGTCAAGGTCAAATAATCACAAAAAACTAACCTTTTCAACAGCACCCTCTGTTCTTGCTGAAGCAACGATTGAACTGTTAGCAGCTATGCTCATGAATTGACCCAAAAATGAAACCCTAATTCCAAATACTAATCGTCGTGGCACTCTGTTGTTGACTGATCTTCATTAACAAACTCAATATTGTTATTAACGGACCACTTCTCATCGTGGATCCCTAAATTGTTCTTCCTTTTTCGCTGTAAGGATAGTTAAGGTGGCGATTCTTTCATCTTCAAAGTTTCGTCAGCATCAATTTCAGATTTACACTACAACAATGGAGATACGTGAATTAATTTTCGAGGGTGAACATGTGCCGATTTGAGGGCAAGAGTTAGGGTTTCTGTAACTAGTTAATGTGTTAAGTGTAGTGAAAATGTGAACCCCTATATTGATTTAGGTATCCCGTGTCTTCTAGTTATTTTAGGGGCATTTTAGTCTCTTTACTTCAAATTGTATCTTTATGACCTCATAAAGGTGAGGTGGCTAATTTAATGGCTATGATGTAGCGAAGGATATTGAATGAATGGCTCAGATTAAATTTGTTTTTCTAAGATGACTTATTTTTGTGTTTCTTATCTATCTATACACTATAATAAATCGGGTTTGGGGCGAGCTGTGGGCTACATTAGATATGGGTTGAAATGGCGTAATAAATCGAGGGATGTAAATCCTACGTGTCGGCTCCACATTAATTGCTGACGTGGCATCCTACATGTTTAATTTTAATTGGTCCGGATAATAAACCGCTAATGACATGGAATTTACAGATGTTTCCCAAATTCAATCAAATAAACCCTAAATCAATTTCATAATACGTAAGTAATTCCCAAAATTATCACAACACAATCAATTCCGCGATTTCTTTACAATTATCACCCAAATCATTGATTTCATCACAAACACCAACTATTCTCTGTTGAAATTTGATTTTATCATAAACACCAACTATTCTCTGTTGAAATTTTAGGGTCCTAATCAAACAAAAAAAACACACGCTCACATCTGAAACCCATGAGATTTCAAGGATACATCTGAAACTCATGGGTTTCAGATGTGAGCGTGTTTTTTTCTCCTTTTTTTTTTTTTTTTTTTTTAAATGACCCTAAAATTTCAACAGAGAATAGTTGGTGTTTGTGATGAAATCAAATTTCAACAGAGAATAGTTGGTGTTTGTGATGAAATCAATGATTTGGGTGATGAATGTGAAGAAATCGCGGGATTGATTGTGTTGTGATAATTTTGGGAATTACTTACGTATTATGAAATTGATTTAGGGTTTATTTGATTGAATTTGGGACACACCTATAAATACCATGTCATTAGCAGTTTATTATCCGGACCAATTAAAATTAAACATGTAGGATACCACGTCAGCGACTAATATGGAGCCGACACATAGGATTTACATCCCTCGATTTATTATAGTGTATAGATTTAAAAACCTTTTGAATCGTCCTCATCTTCTTCCTAATCGAAACTCAATTTGAGTCAAATGATTGGCTTATATCTTCGATTATATCTCCACCTGCGATTGCATACTATTAGATTATATAAACTACGACGAGTAACGAAAGTGACATCCCATTGGATCAAGAAAATTGTCGACAACAAATGAATCGTTGATATCATCCGATTCAATAGATATGTAAGTTTCAATTTTGTTATAATGTTCGATTTTAAATTCAAGTAGTAACAGATACATCGATTTTTATTTTCTTTGATCGTGCTATTTTAGGTTAGGATTTTTTATTTTGTTTTAAAACACATTTAATTTGTTGCAGAAGTCAACATAGTCATTTTCGTGGATTAATTTTTAAAACTAACTTATTTGGTATGGAATCATCATGAGGAAATAAAACATTGACACAGTGAGAGCGTATACGTTTGGTTCTCATTATTTTGTGGAGGTAGACATCGTGTTGCCAGAAGATGTGTTGCTTAACAAAGCTCATAAGATTGGAGAAATGCTGCAAGAAAAGCTTGAACAACTGCCTGAAGTTGAACGAGCCTTCGTTCATATTGACTTTGAGTTCAGTTACACGGACCTGAACACAAAGCCAAGGTCTAGGTACCAGTTTACACTATCATGTAACACTTTCTATCTGTTTCAAGTAAACAAGCAAGAAAAATTTCTTGACAACATATGTTTTTATAGTTAGCATTGTGGTTGCATATTTTGGTTTGGGTTCAATTACATGCGTATTTGGTTGACATCATTGTGATGATATGGATCAACTCTTCCCTTTTCTTCCTCATACCATTGTTAATGAAAATATTATTTTTTCTTAGTCGCTTTAGGCTTTACTATTTTATTTTTGTTTGTGATATTTGTTTTGTGTTAACCTGTTTTATATTTCTTCATGCTACAGGTTGATATGAGTAGTATTTGTGTTTAGTGAAGTTTAAATCTGTTAGGTCTAAGAATAGATGAGATTTATTGTTGTTATGAGCTAGTATAAATAGTATTTATCTAGCTTAAACGTTAAGCCTTCTCTCACAATTACACCTAGAACACACACACTCTCTCACCTTGTAACCACCTCACCCTTGTAATCACATTCATCCTTCATGTAATCTTGACACTATGTTGGCTCTATAGTCACGCATATGATTATTGATAATTTTATTACGCCTGTTATCTACACACTCCATTGAAGTGTGAACTGAATGAATCCAAACTCTTTTAAGTGTGTACAATTGCCAAAATAAACGTGTCTATTTGAAGTATTTGTTATAGTGCAGTAACCACTATTACAAATGCAAACATATTCAAACATAACATGTATCAAAACCTGCGCTTACGGAAACAATCAGAAAGAAAGTAATAACATGTATACAAACATTCTTCTACTAAAACAAACCACCTTCTACGCCAATTAGGATTTACGTAAAGAATCCCAAAAAATCCCATCAAGAACACAAACCATGTGGAGACCAAACTTGCACTAAAGGAAACCAAATCCAAGGCATACCATTTTTCTTCATTTTCTTCTGGTACCATCATTAACGTCGAATTTGTTTGTTTAGGTGCACAACTCTTCGCTAATGGTGGTCCACAAACAAACGGATTACCCTTGTAGCTATCAGCAGTAAATGTCGCAAACTGTCCCTTCATTTGTGGGAGGCTACCAGACAGATTGTTGTTAGCAACAATGAAAGTAGACAGAGAATACAACCCAATCAGTTCCGATGGAACTTTACCACTCAAATGGTTTGATGAAATATCCAGGCTCTCTATATCTGCTAGATTTGAGAAAGAACTTGGTATGGGCCCCGTGAGCTGATTATGAGACAAGTTAACCGCACGAATCTGAACCAACATTCCAAGTTCTTTTGGGATTTCACCCGTTAGATTGTTGCATGATAAATCCAACCCTGACATGTAATCAAGGATCCTACCTTTGTAGGAGTCAACCCTGCTTTTTGTTAGGAACTGAACTTCATCTTGCTTTACATAGAATTCATCTCCACGTATCTCGGCGTACTTCACTAGAACACTTTCATACTGATACAATGTCTGCGCTAGCATCTCTCGAGTTAAATAGTTTAAAAAGGCAAGTTGGCCACTTTGAGTGATATTTTGTAAGCAATTAGGTATTGAGCCAAAAAGGAAGTTGCTAGATAAGTCTAACAGCCTCAAATAACTTAATTGGCACAAGTGCTTAGGAATAGAGCCAATAAAGTTATTATTTCTCAAAAGGAGGATTCTTAAACTTGAGATTTCACCTAAGAAGTATGGAATGTTACCTGATAACTTGTTATTGCTCATATCTAAAGTCAAAAGATTTGTCAGATTACGAAAAGATTCAGGTATTGATCCCGTGAATCTATTTGAATCCAAATGAAGATATCCCATCCTACTATACATACCTAAGCAGGATGGGACGAACCCTGAGAAATTATTTCGTGAGATATCGAGAAACATGAATGAAACCGTCCCGCATGGAAATCGACCTTCGAACATGTTGTCTCGTATCAGGAGTGTATCTAAGAATGTCAGGTTGGTTAACCATCCTGGAATCATACCTGAAAATAAGTTGCCACTTATATCCAAAATGGTTAAATAAACACCTTCAGTACTCATCTCTTTTGTGAGCACCCCTGTAAACTGGTTATTGTCTAACAAGAGAATTGTTAGCTGACTTGCGTTGAATTTTCTTGAAAGTACTTTACCGTACAAACTGTTATTAGATAGTTGTAAAACCCTCAACTGTTGACATTTGTAAAGCAATCTCTCAGGAACTTCTCCTGATAAATTATTGTTAGATAAATCCAACATTCGTATTTGACTCAAATCGTTCGCTGACCAAGCGAGAGAACCGTTTAAAGAATTTCGAGACAAGTTCAAGTACTGTATACCCGGAAAAATATATCCTATATCAAGAGGTATAGTACTAGTCAAATGATTATCTGACATATCCAAAGACCATATTTTAGCGTTCCTATACAATGGCATACAAATGGTACCAGCAACGTTATTCCTTAAACTAATAACTTCCAGATCTGCGTTAATATTAATCAACCAATTTGGAAATTGCATCTCCAGTGAGTTGTGAGACAGGTCTAGCTGACGTAACTTATGCTGGTGAAGTAGAAAACTAGGAAGAACCCTTCCTTTGAGCCGGTTTATATTGCAACTAGATAGCACAAGCACTTTCAATTGAAACATTGGAACCCAACCGATAGGCTCTTCTGTTTCAACCTCAAATTTGTTGTTGTCACTTATGAATTTGACCACCTCTAACTTTGTATGATTGGAGAAAGAGCTAAATGATAATGATCCTTCAAATTGATTATGACTAAAATCAACATACTCGAGAGATGTGAGATTAACAAAAAGTGATGGTGAAAGTGTTCCGGTGAATTGGTTTGAAGAAATATCAAAGAGTTTAAGAGATGTTAAACTGCTCAAACACTCAGAAAGGTTTCCATCAAACTTGTTTTGACTAAGATCTAACTCTCGGAGGTTCTTCAGCTGGCAGAACCCTGCAGTCAAACGAAAACATTACAGTCATTCTTTAGAGTTATAAATTGATATTAATTTAACTTATTATCTAAAAAATGCTACCAAGAGAGTGCATTGATGAAACCACATTACAAGAAGTTTTCAGTTATGGAAATACATTAAGAAAACCAAAATTAGTCACGTGTGCATGCTTTATATAGCTAACCATGATCTAGTAATGAGCCACTAAGTTCATTGTAAGCAAACAAGATATATTTAAGCGAAAATAATGTACGTATTGCAGGTGGGATGATCCCAACTAAATTATTTCTACTCGAAAATTCTCTAAAATTTGCTACAAAAGGAGTGCACCGATGAAACCACATTACGCGGACTTCTCAATTATGCAAATACTTTAAGAGTATGCTTTAGAGAAGTTACCATCATCTGGTAATGAGCCGTTGAGCTGATTGTTAGCAAACGAGACAACCTCAAGCAAAAGATAATGTACTTATTGCAGATGGGATGCTCCCAACTAAATCAGTATCACTCATATCTAAAACCTCCAGATGGCGTAAAGATGCCAAAGCTAGATTAATTACAAAATCAGATTAAATATGGGTTAGCAAGTAATCAGGACAAAAACTCTAAAAAGAGAATTCTGAGTAGTTGTGTTTTATGAAAAATTGAAAGTGGATTAGATTTTGCAGCACCAGTTGGAGCCTTCAAATGAGTTGGTAAGTCCTTAATCATACTAAATGTCTTAAATCAGTAACAAAATTTGTAGGCAAATGAAACAAATACTTTACCTTCCATAGGAAGTGTTCCATTGATATTATTACCATTTAAAGACAAAAATCTTAAGAATGGAAAAGCAGCCATTGCCCGTATAACATCATCTTTATTGAAGTTGTTCTCATTAAGATTTAAGTGCACCAGGGTTCTCATGGTGCCTAAAATGTAATGTCAGACAAAATAAGTAGAATACACAACACCTCAGCCAAAACAGTGTATCCTGTAATCTTAATACTTGAAAATTGATCAAAAGTTATACGGCGTTATCTACAAAAGTATAAGTTATGCAATAGATTTTAATCATAGCATCAACACTGAGATTTTCTCGTCAAGTCTATGTATCAGCTATATATAGACATATATCAGAATTAAAACAGCTATTAAATGACATTTAGTGTACTTAATAGTCTAACCGTTATATTCGAATGAGTCTGGGTTACAAAAGCTTAGATCGAGTTCCTCTAAGTGATTGAAACGAGATAATTCTGCAAAAAAAAAAGTTAAGGAAATAATAAGAAGGCATATTCGTTATGACAGTTATGATGAAACTTCGCTGTTTATCAATGATTTTTTTTAAAGGCAAAATAGATGTTTAGTAATGTCAACACATATTATGAATTATGATGAAACTTGATGATTAATAATGTCTACATATTAATATGATACACATGCCTTGCATCGGAAAAGAAGAACCACCAAGATCAAGAATCTTAAGAGATGGGAGGGAACTTAGGCACAATACGACGCTTGTGGTGACACGGTTACTTCCAAGTGATATGCTCTCTAACCTTGTTAATCTTGATAAATTCTTGCAGCCTGTAGTAGTATAATATTAATGAATGAATCCTGAGAGAAACTTATAGGTCTGTAGTTATAGAACTGAACAAGTGTAATTAAGTTGCTCGATTTTATTCAACAATTTTATCTTTTGAAATATCCACAAATAGTTGTGTCTATCTAAAAGAATTAAAATCGTACCAAAGAGCCATCAGCCTAGCACTTTCGAGGGATTTTTGGATGAATGATATGTTTTTGAAGGGTGTTTGTAGAACAAGGTACTTTTTAAGTATTCATGTTAAACAAAGAAAACCGGTGTTGGCAACAACGGGTCTTGTCATATCATAAAAACATGAATTACTAAAATGATTTGTACGGTTTTGTATAACAAATGGAAAAACAAAGAAGTCAATTTGTTGCCAGGTAGGCAAGACCCATTGTTTCTGTTGGTGTAATCGGTTTATATTATAAGTTTTAAGTTTAATACTTATTAGTTATGCTAATTTGTTAGTGAAAGTTAAATTAAATATTTGGTTTTGGTATCTAGAAGTGGTCTGTTGATGACCGATTATTTAGTTAAGTAGTGGCTAAGATTATTTAGTTAAGTAGTGGTCAAGTAGGGAATTAGTCTTACTGATTTCATGGAGCACATGGGGTGATTTGGTGCTAATATTGTGGTAACCGATAGTGTATTAGATGGCTATATAATAAGCCATAATTGATGAATAAAAAATAACGTTGAAAGCAAAGATGTAGTCATTCATGTTTCATTTGCTTTCTTTTTTCTTTTTGCTTCCATATTTTCTTTCGTATCACAATAAACACAATTTAATTAGTGTAAGTTGTTTAGTGTTTTGATTAACTCATATTTGTTTGGGACTGTGATCCAACAATTGGTATCAAGAGCTAAGGTTCGGCTTCAACTAGGGTCATGTTGTTCATGAGATGAAACTGAACCGAGGTACAAGAAAGCTGTATAACCAGGTGGGTTTGTTTTCTTGGGTGGTGTAAGAGTTTCACGAGAAGAAATTAAACCGGGGACAAGAAATTGGTAGAGCCCGTGGCCAGGGTTTGTTTTCTTGGGTGGTGAAAAAATTTCTTTGAGCAGATTGATCCAGAAAAGTTGAAGTGATCAAAGGTTGTTGTCAAATGAGCGGGGTAAATTTGTTCGTGAAAAGAGACTAACCGGTGGAGGTACAAGAAAACGTGATAGCGTGTTCGCCTTGTTTTCTTGGGCGGTGTAAAAGACTCTTGGAACAAGTTTTTTAAATGGAGAAGACACACGGTGTATACATTGTGGCTATGGAGGTTCAAACCGGGATGGCTGTGGACGTGACCGGGGAAGAAGTCGGGAGTCCGGGTGAGCCGAGATGGTGTTGAACAGTTCAAACCGATCGAGATGACTGTGGACGTGACCGGGGAAGAAGTCGGGAGTCCGGGTGAGTCGAGATGGTGTTGAACGTGTCCGGAAGAACCGCGAAATATGTTACAAGTGTGGTGCACGAGAACGAGGAAAAACTAATTAAGGTGGTGATTGTTGGATTAATTAATTAGTTTATCCTAAGTTTGAGTTACTATATTATTTGTCATGTTTTAGTTAATAGACGGCAGTTAACATTTATGTGAAATGTTAGGTACGGTTTCTAATTAGATGACATATAGTATATGTAATTAGAATTGGTATTGATGTCTTGACCGATTCTCATGGGTGAAGTTACAAGTGGGAGTAGTCTACCATTTCTTTAGGGATAGTTGAAATGATTGGTAGTTGTGGGCTAGTTTTATGGATACGTGTGTAATTTTCATGACTATATATTTAGTCATAACTTATATGAATAAACACAGAAGTTAAGCACAATGTAGTCTTCCGTATTTGTTTTCTTCATTTTCCCTTTTGCATAGTAAAATAATACAAGTTTCTTTCTGTTGGTATTTTAAATATTGATAAGGACCTGTGTCCCAACAGTTTCCAACACCGAGTTTACTTGTTCTACAAAAATCCTTGAATAAATACATTGTCCAACAAACACCTTTCAAAATCACAAAATTCAACCAAAAAATTCAGGTGGCCCTTCCAACCAAGGGGTTGAGGGTTCGAGTCATGGGATGGGACAATTGTATATACTTGTGTGGTAGTGGGTGGGTGTGTGTATTGCCTTTGATAAAATATTTGAGGGGGTTGTTTTGAATACGTTTGATTCAAATAGAAGTTAAATTCATGTTCTCCAGGTTTGTCAAATGGGCTAAGTATGTATTGAAAAAGAAAACACACTGATTGATTCAATAAATCAAACAAAAACTCCAACCAATTACAAAGAAAGAGAATGTTTGTGAATCACTGAATCCACTTTGCATGAATGCTTTTGTAAATTGGTTGTCGATAGGCGTGCAAAGTATTTCAACCAATTACTATTGGATGGATGTACGTACCTTGAGCTGGAAATGATTCAGAAGAAAAAGGATTGAGCTGAAGATCTAATACTTGGAGTGATGGAAGAGCATTTAAATATGTTATAAGGCTTTCATTGAAACGATTATCCGCAAGATTTAACACTTTCAACTTCTTTAACATGAATCTCTCTTCAAAACCTACACTTATGCATCCAAATTCAAAATGCCAACATATATAATTAAGGAAAGCAACGATAATAAATATAAGTCGACTCTTCCAATATTGTGTTTGGATTTATGAGAAACTGACTAAAATAACTTGTTCGTACTTTCAAAATTTCTGTCTTCTTTTAGGTGTCCTTAGAACAACAATAAAAATACTCAATCCCACAAATGTGTGATATATATAAAAAGGTAAGATGTATAGAATCATTCTTCTTAGATAAAAAAGGATGTCGATTCTCAACCTAAGGGTAGAGAAAGTCATTCCCTCTAGAGAGACTACTTCTAGAAGGAACTCCGGTCGAAATGAAATAATTAAGGGAAGAAAAAGCACATAGATATGCACGGGTTATAAACTAGTACAAATTACAATTACAAGAAAAGTTGATTTGATACACATCAACTTTGAATCATACACACTCTTACACAACACATGCTTACCAACTAGCCTTACTACTTCCGCTCGAGTACGCTTAACTGCAGAGTTCTGACGGTTTCTGTTGTGTTTGTAGCCCCAAAACGTGTTGTGTCTGGTAAGGATGAGAGTTAACTTATAAGGGACTCAAACAATCTTACAAAATCCGATGTGGGATGCGGTGTTACAGCTAAGATTGTAAACACACAAAAAAAAACACATACATACATCCATAACATATTTCTTGAGCCCAAAATCCTCTCAACCGTAGCTACCAACTGCTCTACCCTTGAAAACCATAGCTGCCTCCATCACCACTTTACACCACCATACGACCACCATACGACCACCTCCTTCACCTAATTTACTTTCTTTTTATTACTTGTTTTTACGTTATTTAGTTTAAGAAAGCTATGGAATTTCTCTATGAATTTCGCCACACATATCATGTAACAAGAATCGAAATAGATATAATTGTTCATCAAATTCACTCCCCTGTTCCAACTTTTTCGGTTTAATACTGTAGACATGAACTAGCACGAATATATTTGTTTACAATATGAGAATGCAAATAAAAAACTTAAACATCCCTGTTATGGAGAAATTACTCGTGTAGTTGATCTCAATGCATGTTGCAAAACATGAGATAACATGTGTAAGTTAAATTAATGAAAATGAGAATGATTACCATGAATTTCGAGGGTACCGTGATATTTACAGGAGGTGAGATTCAATACCTCCAAATTTTCCAAAGCTGCAAATTCTACAATAAATGCAAAAGGGCGTGTATAAGCCTCTTGATAACATATATGCATGTACATGTGCTATCCAGAAAATTATAGGGCGAAAAAGATACCATGAGCTGGAAACTTTCCTTCCAATCTATTATAACTAAGATCCAGAACTTTGAGTGAAGTAAGCGCACCTAAAGAAGGAAATACCCTATTTGTAATAAAATTCATGTCGAGGTCCAATAATTCTAGGTTTTTCAAACTCGAAAATTTTTCAAGTCCTGCAACAATAAATTAATATCATCGTTTCAATAGGTTGACTTTCAAAATATGTTTTCTAATAACAGAAGGTTAAATGACTTGTGACTGGCATATATATCTTCGATTGTCGCACAGTTTGGTCGATCAACTTATAGGCACACTTAAAACAAAATTTATTCTGAAATTTTTGGTTTACATAAATTGAAGATGGTTAATATACTAATACTAACATTTAATATCAGCCAGACAGACAAACCAATACTGTTCACTCATTTTATAATCAACATGAGAGTAAATTTCCAAGAACTATATCAACAACAACAACAACAACAACATTATCCAATTCCACTAAAGTGGAGTATGGAGGAGGTTAGATGTAGACAGTCCTTTCCTCTACCCTAAAGTAAAAGGGAAGTCATTCTTCTACCCAGGATACCTATCGGTCCCCAGGTAGAGGAAGTCGTCCCTCCCTATTCTGTAGAGCAGAGAGGCTGCTTCCTTGGGACCTCCGACCAGAAAGAATCATGAAATTCGATATGTGAAGTAAAAATATACAAGTAAAGTTGATAAAATAGAAACTTTACCATGAATAATGTATACTCCAATACGATATATATAGGTAAATAAAGCATATAACAATATAATGTAATATAACATATACGAAAATATGTGAGTGTCAAATATGCAAGTATAACAAGTCATGTAAGTACAATAAGTATACGTAAACATGTTGGTAAGAAGCATGTAGGTATAATATGTAGTATAAAATAGATGGTATACTATGTAGGCATAGACAAATAAGTATACTATGTTAACATAAAAACATGTGATATGTAAGTACGTATAAATTAATTGCTATATAATGTAATACAAACATGTAACCATATAGTGCAATAGAGCATGTGAATATGCTACAATAAGTATAGATATATTATATATCCATAAAACATGTCCAGCCAATAAGTAAAGTCCCACGAAAAAAAAATAAAAAAAAATAAAATAATAATAATAATAATAATAATAATAATAATAATAATAATAATAATAAAATAATAATAAAGACATATATGAAGTGTACACAAGCAAGTAGGCAAGAACTATATCGAAGCAGTAAAATAGTAAATGAAGCAAATATAAATATATGGAAAATGAAATGTACGAGATAAGAAAAGCAAAATATCTAAAACATATGTCAACTAAACGAATGTATTAGGTTAATTTACACGGTAATTGTATTAGGGTATTATTTAATCTGGTAATTAAGACCCTAATGGGTTCTATCACCATCAGAAAAGATATTTATTATATTTTGATAATAAACATATTATGGTTAATTACATATAAATTATTTAAAAGGGAGATGCTTATATTTGGTGACCAAATTTGAGTGAAATTAAATTTAGGGTTATTAACCAAAATGCCTTTTTAATTAACTCATTAGCGGGTGTTTGCAAGAGACAAAATTATTGAAGGGGTTCGGGTTCGAGGGTCATCCTGATATTTTCAACTATTGTTGAATTTTTCTTTACAGACAAAAACGGGTGTAACATAAAACCCTACAATATGTATCATTACTCAATGTAAATTAGACAATGATGTACATGATACCTGTGCTCACAATTCCATCATCCAGATGATCCGATGACAAATCGAGACTTCTCAACTCTTTAAAATGAAGAAAAAGAGACACATTTAATGGCCAAATCCTTTCGTCCTCTTCATCCTCTATTCCAATAATGTTTTCAAATAACAAGTTTATTACATGACCAGTAGTTTTGTTGCACTCGACCCTCTCCCAATCACAACACTCTCTGCCATCATCAACCCAAGTTGGAAGAAGTGGGTCAGCATCAGAAACAAATAAATGATCGATAAGAGACGCTTTGATTTGCAGCAGCGCCTTTCTCTCCTCTTCAATACAACTACCTTGTATAATTCTGGCCATTAGAATATGAATCATCATCATCATAATTAACAACAACCAGTTAAACTAAGTTTTGTGCTTACTCATACACCAATCCATTTTAGTAGATATAGCAAGTAAATAATAATAATAATCAGTCACAAATGATGCTATAATTTCCAGTTTCTTAATAAAAACGAATGCAAGCATATAAATAATAAGTTGTGCTTGAATATTACTTGGAATTTAAGTAGATGTATATGTAGCACCAATATGATATGAGTCATCAAGTCAATGCAGTCAACTTCTCATAATTACTGAGTGCTACTGAATAGAAGTCATCGAGTCAATGAAGTCAACTTGAGTGGATGCCAGCCAAAGGCAACCTTGACTTATCAACAAACTTCCAAATATCAGTATACGTTTTCCTTATATGTTTATGTAACTAATACTAGTATGGTTTCATACAAATACAAAGTATATATACGATTGAAATCGTCACCAAATGTGATATGTATTTTATTATTAACATCTATCTACTAACATGAAATTACCCTTGAATACCGCATTACCGGTTAACAATGTGTTATGAATGGTAAATGTTGTCTAAATTAATAATGAATTAATAAAACTGGTTTTTATTACACCTATTATTGAACATCTAAGTTCCAATGTAAATTGGTTCTGATAATGTTATTAAAAATTTAAACAAAAAAGGTATGGTTACAAATATATCTACAAACGCACATTATATACGGATATCTGACCTGATACAAGATTGGTGTTCTACTTCTGTTGGCAATTAACAGTAATTTTTCGATCTTCAGAATGGTCCTTGTTGGCCTCATTGTCACGCAAATGTGTTCACCGGTGCTGTTTACATGATAACGAGACCGTAAGCATAGTTTGCTTAAGACAAAAATGAATTAGTATATAATTGTTAACATATTTACTATCTTGTATAATTCTGGCCATTTGAATATGAATCATCATTATCATAATCAACAACAACCATTTAAACCAACATTTTTGATTACTCAAACACCAATACATTTTAGTAAATAGAGTAAGTAAATACTAATTACTAATAATACGTCATAAATGAAGCTTAATAACCTCGTATCTTAGCATAAACATATGCATATTTTATGGGACCACAATATTTAATATATTATCTACATTTTAAAAGATATCAATTCTTTTTCCCCCACTAAGCCCAAGTACTTGCTTTCCATTTAGTAATCCATCACCTAAATGATAACATCTATTTGAAACACATGTTTCCATTATTTATTTGTCACTACAAAAAGCAATTTATATATTTGATAGACAAGTCAGATATTCTTATTACAAATTGTATTTGTATTTGTATTAAATCAAACTTCCATTAGCATCACAAAGTTGCATATCATGAAGATCCCTAGTCCCAACTTACGCATACAAATCATGCATCACTTATTATCAGCATGTGAAATATAAATACAACTTTGATTTGATATAACACTAGACTCAGTGGCGGAACTTGAGCCCGAGGACAGAAAGGGTGAAACTAGTGACAGAGGGGTAAACACTACAAAAAAACCTTATTTTTTGGTTTAAAAAAAGGAAAAAAAAAAGTGTAAAATACATAATAGAATCTGACACTTAATTGCAGTATAATACATAATATTAGTCATCAGGTCGTCAGCTCTAGTTATTGAGTCGACAATAAGCATCGATTTATTGGCGACTTGACTGACTCTTAGAGCCTAAAGGAAATTTCACGCAGGATATAAAACCCATGGAAATTTGAGTTTAGCATTTTCATGGCGTCTCAATTTTATTTTATTTTTTTAAATAATTTTTCCTACTTATTGGCCGGAGGTCCACTCGGAAGCAATCTCTCTATCCGTTGAATGGAGAGAGGGATGACTTTCTCTACTTTTGAGAGTGTTTACACTCTGGGTGGAGAAATGACTTGTTTTTATTCTCGGATGGGGGAAGGATTGTCTACATCTCACTTCCCCCATACACCACTTATGTGGTATTGGGTTTCGTTGTCGTTGTTGTTGTAGAAGTCATCAGGTCAACCAAGTCAACTTGATACGATGCCAGCCAAAGGCAACCTTGACTTATCAACAGACCTTTAAATTTTCAACATCAGGCCACTCATCATATCGCACGAATCACTCCAAATATTTTATCTTGACTTCCAACAAACTTATTAAGTTTCAAATATAATATATTAGTATATGTTTTCTCTATATATTTATGCTGCTAAAGTAGCATTATCATGTATTACATTGAATACATCATTAGATGAGATATGTATTATTATATTTACATGTACTACCTTAATGTTAACCTAAATACCACTTAGCACAGTGGTATGATTAGAAATTCCAAATTCTGTCTTAGAAAACTGATTTATATTTACACCTATTTAAAATCAAACAACTAGAGTCTATTCTTGAACATTTAAGTTCCGTTATAAAATTACGTTCAAATATTTTAATTAAAATTTTAGCAAAAAAAAAAAAATGGTTATAAAATTATTTAAAACACGCGCGCGCACATACACTATACGTACATCTAACCTGATGCAAGGTTGGTGTTCTACTTCTGTTGGCAACTAACAATGATTTTCGATCCTAAGAGTGGTCCTTTTACTCATCGTTACCCAAATGTGTTCACCTGTTTACATGATAATGACACCGTAAATGGAATTCGTTTATGGCAAAAATACTACATATGTTTACCATATGTATATACGATCTCCACTATTTCGGTAAGGTGATCCCGATGTATCATACAGCCATACACCGGTTAAATATGAATACATACTTTTGTACATACTTATGTAGTCAATAATACAAAATGTTTGGTTATGTAAATCAAACATACACAAGCACGGAAAACAGGGGACAGTTAAAAGAGTGTAGACTGACTTACAATAGCAGAACAAGAGAATAAAAAAAACCCTAATTCTGATAAGACTAAAAATTATTCTATCATTTTCAAACCTACTTGTATATACTTGATTTGGTATTAAACATTAAATTTAGCATACTATATTAACTTTTCAAAAATTTAAGTATATCGCGAGAAATCAATTTGAGAATTTGCAGACAATCATAACATTCATATAAAATCGATAAAATTCTAGAAGCTAGAGAAAAACGCATAAAATAATTTAAAAAAACTTGCACGGAATCCAAAAATCTCGTATGAAATAAAAAAATCGACAGAGATTAAACAGATATGGATATATAGATAGCTACCTGATACTGTTTGCGTTTTTAGAGATGTAAATCGGAACAACTAGCTAAAACTAGCCAGCAGCGGTCGGCGATCGAAATTAGCGGCGGAGAGCGACGGAAGGAGCCAGAGATGGATGTTCAGTCGTTAAAATCACCAGTCTCCGCCGCGCTTTATATCTGGTGTTCATAAAATACCAGTTCCAGTAAGTATTCATTTATCCCCCTTTTTTTCCTATCTATATCCATATTATATCTATTATTACTAGTTTTATGAGCCCGTCCGTTGGACGGAAGTTATAAAAATATGATTGCACAACTGTTGAATATATAAAAAATGTAGAAGTACATATTATATTGAAGTTCGTTGTAGATTGTGACGACCCGGAAATTTCTGACCAAATATAAACTTAATCTTTAATTGATTTCGACACGATAAGCAAAGTCTGTAAATCTGAGTCTAATAAATTTTGAACTGTTTTCGTGTATGTAATTACCCAGTGACTACTTTTGACGATTCACGAACCTTTGATCGTAAATATAAATGTAAATATAAATAACTATACACGTAAATAATTATATAATATAAATTAAATATATTAATGAACTACGACGTGAATTAGAAAGAAAAACTTAGACTTGTTATTTAAACCCGATTACTCAAATATAGAGAGTAGATTGAATACACATAATTTGTTACATCATTATTATTATTACTAATACATTTGTTATCATTATTAATAACATTATTATTATCATTTTTATAATTACTACTATAATTATTATTATTTATATTATTATTATTATTATTATTATTATTATTATTATTATTATTATTATTATTATTATTATTATTATTATTATTATTTATATTATTATTAATAGTACTATTAGTAATATATATATTTATTAATTATTAATATATTAAATATAAATTATAATGTGCTACTCCCCGTCTCTACCCATACAAAAACTAAAGAAACGTCATATTATATAAATTAAATATATTTATCCTAAATTCATAATCAGTGTGCAACTTTTGAAAGTAACAATTTGATATACTAATAATCAACTTACAACTTAATGACTACCTAACTTCGAGTATCTTTTAGAACTAATATGCCAAGTGAGAATGAGAAAAGTCAACAAAGACAAACTAAAAGTCAAGTGACCATGAGACTACTCAAAACATGTTTTCCGTAGTTTAAGGGTGTATTCCAACTTCCAACTCATTTATGTATCGTGCCTCATGTAATGACACTGAAAATAATATTTACATGGGTCCTTCAGGATTCTTTATTGAAATGGAATGTAGTTAAAGACAATATCTAATAAAGATATGTACGAGTGGAGCCAAGCATTATTTCCATTATCACAATGCACGTTTTATTTTTATTTTTACTTTGTGACTGATTAATATAATTCTTATATTAATCTTTCCTTGTCATCTCATATTGACTATGTGCTGGAATGCATATATGCATATCACACATACAAGCTAATAAGCACCTACTACTACTACTACACTGTTTTCTGTTTCAATCATTATAATCATCGTTAAAGAACACCACTTCAAAACCCACTTACTTTTTTTTTTAGTTTAACCGAGACAAACCATTCAAAACCCACTTACTTCTTTTTTTAGTTTAACCGAGACAAACCATACACATGTACAATATCACAAACCACCGTAAGCTGCTATTGTTTTTCTTGTTGACCATTAAACACCACCATTATCAACCTCTATATTTTCTATTTCTTTAGAACAAATCACAACCAACAAACTGTCGATGCTATGCTGCATATATGCTACTTCATTTTTCTTCCCTGCTCGTCTTTCAGTCCAAACAATGGAACCATCAAACCATCTACTGTTATTTCTACTGCGTAATATTTATTTTCTGTTTTCCTTTCGGTTCACCACAAGAACAACACCACCGGAGAATCATCACAACCCGGTCACCATCACATCATAGAACCACCAAAACCGGTATAAAAATCACCACCACCTTTCGTGTTTCTTTTCACGACTACAACGATCGAACCACTTTTCTCCAACACTACAACCGTACGACTACTTCACCATTTGCTCGATATAAACACGAAACGAACCCATTTAAATTCCTACGGTTGCTATGTTCATTTTTATTTCACCCAAAAAAAAACCCACCATTTTCTACCCCAATACCACTATCAAAACCGCCACCCATAAAACCTGTAAACTGCTACTGTAAAGCTGCTATTTCTTCTGACTTTTAGTTAACTAAACACCCTAAACCGCCAATCATTTAGACTGCTACAGCTGCATCGTTTATTTTATATTTTTGTCACAAACAGTAAAAACATAATGATATTAATGTTTGATGCTGCTGTATTGTTTTCTTCTTTTATTTAAAACCGACAAGTATTCCCACCCATTCAACGAACCCACCTTACAGCTGATGTTTAATTTTTAATTAAATGAATTTAAAAGTCACTTTTGGGATTAATAATTCTTGTGGATTAGAAGGTGGCAGACAAGCTTGGTCTTAAAAATGTATTATTTGATAATGATTAAAGCTGGGAGACAAATTTTTTTCTTTCATTTTTGATTAAACCAAATCAATTAAATCCATGGTTGGATTGGGGCTGCCATATGTTCAAAGTGGGCCGAGATTTATGGTTGGATCGGGAAGAAGTTGGGCCAGAAATATTATAAATAGACTTGCATTACGGGTTTTGATGTTGGGCCTGGGCTGTCGAATTCTTACAAGATCAAGTAAGCCCAACCTTCTATTGTTGCAAATGTATTATGCTGATGTGCATACGTCTTTTTTTTTGTTTATCTTCTTCCGAGATAAATGATGATAGCTTATATTGGTGATAATATATAAGTTGGTAATGATATTGATGATGATTGATGATGCTAGATAACATTTAAATGATGATGATGGCAATTAGGATAGAAAAAGATTAAGTTACTATGATGATGAAGATGTAACGATGATAATATGATCATAATGATAATCGTGATGTTGTGGCAAGCATGAGAATGAGATTTGATTACATACATGACAATCATGGAGATTTGATGATAATAATAATGGTTACATAGATGATAAAATGAAACTAAAATTTATAGTTATGTTAACTGAAATAATCGAATTAGTTATAATTGGGTTAAGAATCAAAACAGAAATGAATGGACAGTGGAATGGTTAGGAGTGTGGGTGTTGAACGAGACGTCTTGGGTTCGAGTCCTGTCTTGGGCAGTTTAACTCTTTTTAATGCTACAAAGGTATAATTTAATATTTTTATTATTTTTAATATTTTTATTATTTTTATTATTATTATTATTTTTATTATTATTATTATTATTATTATTATTATTATTATTATTATTATTATTATTAATATTATTATTATAATAGTTATTATTATTAACTAATATTAATATATGTATTATTATTATTATTATTATTATTATCATGATCACTATTATTATTATCATTTTTATTATTGTTATCATTTTTTATTATTACTATTAGTATTGTTAAAAATTATTATCTTCATCATTATTACTATTCGTGGTATTACAAGTATTATTATTACTATCCTTATATTGTTATTATTATAATTAAAATTTTACAAACAAAAGAAATTTATATAAAATATATTTATTGCATAAGTATACTAATATTACATAATATTATGTTTAACTAATACAAATATTATAAGTTAATTGAATTATATATCAAATAAGTATTATAACCTATTATAAGTAGTAATAAAATATATATAGGAATTATAATTGTAATACAAAACAAAATAAATATAAAATATTCGATTACGATTATATGTATTAATGAACATACAAATGATATAGGTTCGTGAATCCGAGGCCAACCCTGCATTGTTCAAAGTCGTCATATGTATTTTTACTACAAAATACAGTATTGTGAGTTTCATTTGCCTTTTTACCCTTTATATTTTTGGGCTGAGAATACATGCGCAATTTTTATAACTGTTTTACGAAATGGACACAAGTAATTGAAACTACATTATATGATTGAATTATTGAAATCGAATATGCCCCTTTTTATTAAGTCTGGTAATCTAAGAATTAGGGAACAGACACCCTAATTGACGCGAACTCTAAAGATAGATCTATCGGGCCCAACAAGCCTCATCCAAAGTACCGGATGCTTTAGTACTTCGAAATTTATATCATGTCCGAAGGAGGATCCCGGAATGATGGGGATATTCTTATATGCATATTGTGAATGTCGGTTACCAGGTGTTCAATCCATACGAATGATATTTTTGTCTCTATGCATGGGACGTATGTTTATGAGAAATGGAAATATGAAATCTTGTGGTCTATCAAAATGATTAATTTTATTATTTTATGAAAAACTTATGAACTCACCAACCTTTTGGTTGACACTTGAAAGCATGTTTATTCTCAGGTATGAAAGAAATCTTCCGCTGTGCATTTGCTCATATTATATGGAGTCGTTCATGGCATATAGAGGGCAGAACCTCGCAATGGGACCAGCTGTTGAAGACTTCGTCCAGATGGATTAGGACGGGTCCTTTCAGTTGGTATCAGAGCGGTGGTCTTAGTGAACCATGTCTGCATTAGTGTGTCTAACTGGTAAATTGTTAGGATGCATTAGTGAGTCTGGACTTCGACCGTGTCTGCTTGTCAAAAGTTTTGCTTATCATTTGGTGTCAAAAATTACCTGCTTATCATTCTTAGAGAATCACTTGCTTATTATTCTTAGTCTAGACACGTTTTACTGCATTGACTACATGAATAGTGTATAGACAAAATTCATATCTTAGCGTATCTGCTACTTCATATCTTAGCGTATCTGTTACTGTAACTTTGCCTGAAAACTTCCGTAGATTCCTCCGTAACTTATGGGATTTTAGTATTATATATGCATATGTAAATTATGTATTGCAGGGTACTAATCTACATCCTATAATCTATTTCTTATCGAAAATCCTTCATCTGATCGTACGAGATGAATCCTGCAACCAGTTCGAGTCCCTCAGATTCCGATAGCTATTCCAATAGTTATTCCGACAGCTATTCCGACATAGATGTTCACCTAAGCTCCGAAAACAGCGTCATCGGCATGAATCAACCAATCAGCCATTATCAATTCATCTGATGGGTTCGTAGTTGACTTAATTAATGGAAACGCGCAGAAGGCAATCCCTTCCATCAACCGAATTCACCTCTTGACAATGAACCTGAAGCGTTTACCGGCGAGCCTGTTCGAGACACCATTTTCAGTCTCATTTCCAGGGTAACTCGACAAGATCATATTCTATCCACAATTCTGAACCTTATTCATCTGCTTGTTCCGACCGACAATCATCCTGGAGTAATAAGTCAACGAACTTCGCGCTCGAATAATCAATTCAGAGAATATGGTGCAAAATGTACCAGCTTCAGCAACATCACCAGCACCAACAGTACAATCAATAACAGCACCTGTACCATCAACAATCCATGCTTCAATATCATCATCTGTACTTTGAGTATGATCTTCTTTCGACATGTCGAATAGGTAATCTCTAAAGTTTTAAAGATTATTTATTCTAGTTCCAACCAAAAAGCAAATGGGTTTAATATTATATTAACTCATTAAATCCATGAATACATCTGAAGAAAATATATATGTATATATGTTTTCATAATGATTGTAATTAAAAATTCTCTTATACAAACTGTTAATGGTGAAAATATTTTAACGGGTAGGTAATACCCGAGGAATATTTAAATTTCACATTAATAAGTTACACTGTATATTCTTCGAATCTGATTCGACAGTTATTCACTATCCTATTTACAACCACCAGGATACTTATCCGTTCACCAAAGAATAACTATTTTCATTCAAATTCAATTTCATACTTGGATTTTGACCCATTAGAATTCAACAAGTGGCATAATGAAGAAAACATTTGACAAAATAAAATTTGTTAGAAACAAACAAATTAACTATGAGAAATTCTGTTAAGAAACCACGCTAACAAAATCCTAACTAACTGTTCCTAACTAACTGATTACATTTTATTCATCGCAATTTAATTATCGCAATTTACATTCTCGCAATTTTATTTATCGTCATTTAATTTCTGTTATTTATTTTACGCACTTTAAATATCGGGACACGTATACAAGGTTTTGACATATCATATCGACGCATCTATATATATTATTTGGAATCACCATAGACACTCTATATGCAGTAATGATCGAGTTCTCTATACAGGGTTGAGGTTGATTCTCAAATAATATATATACTTTGAGTTGTGATCGAGTCTGAGACGTATACGGGTCACGACATGTATTAATTAATTTGAATATTATATATTAAACTATATATGAATGATTGCACTGTCAACTGTGGACTATCGACTGTGGACTAATAACATTGGACAATTAAAATGAATTAAAATATTGAATATAACATATGAAACTAAACAATTCTTCAAGTTTGCCACTTGATTTCATCTTAAACCTCATTTATATCTTGACGATTACAATCTGCGTTTAAACCTTTCATAATATTTGAAAACACCTCAATCGAGAGGATGAACCAACCGCATTACATCTACGGAAGGAAAGATTGATGCATATAGTTATGCACTTGAAAACACTCAGAACCTGAGTAAACGTTTAACACGTATCTGTACTAGCTTCTTTGGCGTTGTTATTACCGAAAATAACTTTACAATCCCTCTTTAAAGTAGCCAATTTTGTCACAGCTCCAGCAAGTCAACTTCGACTTTTCATTCGAAACAACCTTATTATAACCTTGATATATATATATATATATATATATATATATATATATATATATATATATATATATATATATATATATATATATATATATATATATATATATATATATATGTGTGCTCTTTTATTGTTACCGGAGAACCTTTCATATTTTACCATATTACCAGCAGACGTACCAGCAACCTCGTTGCTTATTGGTTTAAATTTCTCCGATAAATCATTATATTTATTTATTGGAACTTTATCATATACTCATCCGCATCTTGTAACGAGAACTGCCATACCAATTATCGGGAATCAACAATCAGTACTTTGAAAACGCACAGTATATCTACATCAACTGTTAAATGTATAACATTTATCTTTTAAAATTATGGTCTTTCATTCTGAAATTCTGAACAGCACTCAGCCTACAAACCAATACTCTGAATGTTGAAAAAGCTGAATGAAGCAGCAGAAACTGTAGACAACCGTAAATGACCTTAATCATCAAAAGTTTAATGATAAAGAATAGTATGTTGGAAAAGCTCAGAAAAGTTGGAACTGAAAAGAAAAAAAAGGATTGAGCTAACCATGAAGGAGACCAAGGACAAATATAAGGACCATATCCTATATTCAAAGAATCCAGATAATTCTGAATCCGTTGAAACCTTTAGAGAATATCTTGCTTCGAAGTCATGTTAAAATCTTGCGGAAAATCTTTCTTCATCAACCTACGAATTTAGAAATTTCAAAATATCATCATAAATATCTTCGATATTTCTGAGGATATTTTCATAAATATTCTTGTCCGAAATTATCTACTTCTTATTATTTTCTTTATTCCATTATATTGGAAACTTCTGTAAAATCTAAGAATAAACCATGAATGAATTCTAAAGTAGTGTTGGAAATTGATGCATGGGTTAGTACAATATAATGACACTTGATCAACGTGATTATATTACAGTAAGTCATGCCGAGTTTCTAATGGAACGTGATGATTCACAGATCCTAACGTCATCATGTGCCATGTTACATAACTCTTTCATTCTGCTTAACTTCTGAACATATCAAGAAAGTATATTCTTGATAGTTCTATTCTCAGTGATTCTGGTAATTTGACAAATCAAATCGTGCTATTACGTTCTTTCTTATTTAGAACATTAAGTTCATTCAAAACTTCATACTTACGAATTCTAGACCATTACTCGCTTTACCAGAGTTCGAAAGGAGAATAAAAAGGCAAAGAGCTCCAGAATATAAGAGAAAATATAAAGCCCAATAACAACATGGAGGTCACAAACTGTGGATATTAATACGAATAGCAATATAAAGACTCGGGAGAACTAAACACACAATAAACCCAAGAGCATAGTAGAAGTAGACAGATCCCTTCAGTGGTAGATGAAAAAGGAGAATGATCAATATGAAAGTCAGGAATATATTCAGAATTAAAACTGGATGAAGCATATTGATTGATGATTTGAAAGAATGAATTAAAATATAGAAATTTGAAGTGATGGGAAGTAATGAAAAGGAAGAAGTTCATTTATTGTGGAGATACCAGACAAAGCAATCGAGACAGATGATCGCATTAAATTAAAGAGATTATAATCTCCTTAAACCCGAGGAAATCAGATCTTATTCAGATTTCGAAGATTTTCTTAAAATCCCTTGAATTCCAGAATTCAACCAAGACAACGTCAAAAGTTAAGACGCACCTTATTTTCTAAATTCAACCATGACGACGTCAAAAGTTAAGACGGAACTTTTCACTCTTTTATGATAGCTTCATTCGTACTCTTCGAATAATCGAATTATTTTATCCTTATTACTCAATGGTGATAAAACTCTATTTATCAACTCATATTCGTCATGAAAACATTCTTATTGTTAGCCATGACAACCACACTCAAATTTCGGGACGAAATTTCTTTAACGGGTAGGTACTGTGACGACCCGGAAATTTCTGACCAAATATAAACTTAATCTTTAATTGATTTCGACACGATAAGCAAAGTCTGTAAATCTGAGTCTAATAAATTTTGAACTGTTTTCGTGTATGTAATTACCCAGTGACTACTTTTGACGATTCACGGACCTTTGATCGTAAATATAAATGTAAATATAAATAACTATACACGTAAATAATTATATAATATAAATTAAATATATTAATGAACTACGACGTGAATTAGAAAGAAAAACTTAGACTTGTTATTTAAACCCCATTACTTAAATATAGAGAGTAGATTGAATACACATAATTTGTTACATCATTATTATTATTACTAATACATTTGTTATCATTATTAATAACATTATTATTATCATTTTTATAATTACTACTATAATTATTATTATTTATATTATTATTATTATTATTATTATTATTATTATTATTATTATTATTATTTATATTATTATTAATAGTATTATTAGTAATATATATATTTATTAATTATTAATATATTAAATATAAATTATAATGTGCTACTCCCCGTCTCTACCCATACAAAAACTAAAGAAACGTCATATTATATAAATTAAATATATTTATCCTAAATTCATAATCAGTGTGCAACTTTTGAAAGTAACAATTTGATATACTAATAATCAACTTACAACTTAATGACTACCTAACTTCGAGTATCTTTTAGAACTAATATGCCAAGTGAGAATGAGAAAAGTCAACAAAGACAAACTAAAAGTCTAGTGACCATGAGACTACTCAAAACATGTTTTCCGTAGTTTAAGGGTGTATTCCAACTTCCAACTCATTTATGTATCGTGCCTCATGTAATGACACTGAAAATAATATTTACATGGGTCCTTCAGGATTCTTTATTGAAATGGAATGTAGTTAAAGACAATATCTAATAAAGATATGTACGAGTGGAGCCAAGCATTATTTCCATTATCACAATGCACGTTTTATTTTTATTTTTACTTTGTGACTGATTAATATAATTCTTATATTAATCTTTCCTTGTCATCTCATATTGACTATGTGCTGGAATGCATATATGCATATCACACATACAAGCTAATAAGCACCTACTACTACTACTACACTGTTTTCTGTTTCAATCATTATAATCATCGTTAAAGAACACCACTTCAAAACCCACTTACTTTTTTTTTAGTTTAACCGAGACAAACCATTCAAAACCCACTTACTTCTTTTTTTAGTTTAACCGAGACAAACCATACACATGTACAATATCACAAACCACCGTAAGTTGCTATTGTTTTTCTTGTTGACCATTAAACACCACCATTATCAACCTCTATATTTTCTATTTCTTTCGAACAAATCACAACCAACAAACTGTCGATGCTATGCTGCATATATGCTACTTCATTTTTCTTCCCTGCTCGTCTTTCAGTCCAAACAATGGAACCATCAAACCATCTACTGTTATTTCTACTGCGTAATATTTATTTTCTGTTTTCCTTTCGGTTCACCACAAGAACAACACCACCGGAGAATCATCACAACCCGGTCACCATCACATCATAGAACCACCAAAACCGGTATAAAAATCACCACCACCTTTCGTGTTTCTTTTCACGACTACAACGATCGAACCACTTTTCTCCAACACTACAACCGTACGACTACTTCACCATTTGCTCGATATAAACACGAAACGAACCCATTTAAATTCCTACGGTTGCTATGCTCATTTTTATTTCACCCGGAAAAAAAAACCCACCATTTTCTACCCCAATACCACTATCAAAACCGCCACCCATAAAACCTGTAAACTGCTACTGTAAAGCTGCTATTTCTTCTGACTTTTAGTTAACTAAACACCCTAAACCGCCAACCATTTAGACTGCTACAGCTGCATCGTTTATTTTATATTTTTGTAACAAACAGTAAAAACATAATGATATTAATGTTTGATGCTGCTGTATTGTTTTCTTCTTTTATTTAAAATCGACAAGTATTCCCACCCATTCAACGAACCCACCTTACAGCTGATGTTCAATTTTTAATTAAATGAATTTAAAAGTCACTTTTGGGATTAATAATTCTTGTGGATTAGAAGGTGGCAGACAAGCTTGGTCTTAAAAATGTATTATTCGATAATGATTAAAGCTGGGAGACAAATTTTTTTCTTTCATTTTCGATTAAACCAAATCAATTAAATCCATGGTTCGATTGGGGCTGCCATATGTTCAAAGTGGGCCGAGATTTATGGTTGGATCGGGAAGAAGTTGGGCCAGAAATATTATAAATAGACTTGCATTACGGGTTTTGATGTTGGGCCTGGGCTGTCGAATTCTTACAAGATCAAGTAACCCCAACCTTCTATTGTTGCAAATGTATTATGCTGCTGTGCATACGTCTTTTTTTTTGTTTATCTTCTTCCGAGATAAATGATGATAGCTTATATTGGTGATAATATATAAGTTGGTAATGATATTGATGATGATTGATGATGCTAGATAACATTTAAATGATGATGATGGCAATTAGGATAGAAAAAGATTAAGTTACTATGATGATGAAGATGTAACGATGATAATATGATCATAATGATAATCGTGATGTTGTGGCAAGCATGAGAATGAGATCTGATTACATACATGACAATCATGGAGATTTGATGATAATAATAATGGTTACATAGATGATAAAATGAAACTAAAATTTATAGTTATGTTAACTGAAATAATCGAATTAGTTATAATTGGGTTAAGAATCAAAACAGAAATGAATGGACAGTGGAATGGTTAGGAGTGTGGGTGTTGAACAAGAGGTCTTGGGTTCGAGTCCTGTCTCGGGCAGTTTAACTCTTTTTAATGCTACAAAGGTATAATTTAATATTTTTATTATTTTTAATATTTTTATTATTTTTATTATTATTATTATTATTATTATTATTATTATTATTATTATTATTATTATTATTATTATTATTATTATTATTATAATAGTTATTATTATTAACTAATATTAATATATGTATTATTATTATTATTATCATGATCACTATTATTATTATCATTTTTATTATTGTTATCATTTTTTATTATTACTATTAGTATTGTTAAAAATTATTATCTTCATCATTATTACTATTCGTGGTATTACAAGTATTATTATTACTATCCTTATATTGTTATTATTATAATTAAAATTTTACAAACAAGAGAAATTTATATAAAATATATTTATTACATAAGTATACTAATATTACATAATATTATGTTTAACTAATACAAATATTATAAGTTAATTGAATTATATATCAAATAAGTATTATAACCTATTATAAGTAGTAATAAAATATATATAGGAATTATAATTGTAATACAAAACAAAATAAATATAAAATATTCGATTACGATTATATGTATTAATGAACATACAAATGATATAGGTTCGTGAATCCGAGGCCAACCCTGCATTGTTCAAAGTCGTCATATGTATTTTTACTACAAAATACAGTATTGTGAGTTTCATTTGCCTTTTTACCCTTTATATTTTTGGGCTGAGAATACATGCGCAATTTTTATAACTGTTTTACGAAATGGACACAAGTAATTGAAACTACATTATATGATTGAATTATTGAAATCGAATATGCCCCTTTTTATTAAGTCTGGTAATCTAAGAATTAGGGAACAGACACCCTAATTGACGCGAACTCTAAAGATAGATCTATCGGGCCCAACAAGCCCCATCCAAAGTACCGGATGCTTTAGTACTTCGAAATTTATATCATGTCCGAAGGAGGATCCCGGAATGATGGGGATATTCTTATATGCATATTGTGAATGTCGGTTACCAGGTGTTCAATCCATACGAATGATATTTTTGTCTCTATGCATGGGACGTATGTTTATGAGAAATGGAAATATGAAATCTTGTGGTCTATCAAAATGATTAATTTTATTATTTTATGAAAAATTTATGAACTCACCAACCTTTTGGTTGACACTTGAAAGCATGTTTATTCTCAGGTATGAAAGAAATCTTCCGCTGTGCATTTGCTCATATTATATGGAGTCGTTCATGGCATATAGAGGGCAGAACCTCGCAATGGGACCAGCTGTTGAAGACTTCGTCCAGATGGATTAGGACGGGTCCTTTCATAGATTAATGCACCAAATTTCCTTTTATGAGTCAGTCCGTCAAACGAAAGTTGTAATAATATGATACCGCAACTGTTGAATATATAATAAAGTACATATTGTGGCGAGGTTCATTGCAGATAAATACACAGAATTACCTTTATGAGCACGTCTGTTGGACGGGAGTTGTAAAAATATGAATTCGCAACTGTTGAATATATAACAAAAGCAGAAGTTTATATTATGGTGAAATTCATTGCAGATAAATACATCGAATTTTCTTTTATGAGTCCCTCTGTTGAACGAAAGTTGTAAAAATTAATTTTAACTTTAAAACAACAAATGCACTGAATTTCCTTTTATGAGCTCATCCATTGGATGAAAGTTGTAAATAAATAATCATAACTCTAACACAACAAATTAGTAAAAAAAAAAAAAAGAGTAAATAAAATATGATGATAGCATGCAGTAAATTTAATATGGTACCTGCCTCATTGAGGACATACCTGATTTAAGCTAGTTATCATAATCCTGATATGCAAGATTTATAACATAAAAGCTGAGTTGGCATTATATATGACTAATGTTTAAAATTTGAATGTGCGTTTGTTTACCTCTTAATTGAATAGTTCAACATTCAGTCTGTTTGTTATGACCTCTGAATGACAAATGTTGTTGAATGGTTCAACAATCAGTGTTAAACCATTCAGTGAAATCTTCTCTTAACCATTAAGCGCCAAAACTTTATGTTACATTATATTTAAACTATATTAAGAATACTTTTTAAACAACTATATTGTAGTTTTCAATCATGTCAAAAGTTAATAAGTTAATTTACGTCATTCATATTGTGCGTTTAAATGATTATCAAATATGTTATTATCATACATAAGCAACTTCATTCGAAACCACTGAATTGCTCAGATTATGAATCATCCAATGCTTAATCATTTAATTTTATCAAACGCACAATGAGTTAACATCAATAAATTAAATTTTGCCGAGTGTAACTATATCAGTTATTCCATACTTAAAAACCCACATGTCACTATTCCACGTCCCTTTTAATTACTTAAATTAAATTTTACTCTTGAATTTTATAATATTAGCTAATATTATATTAATTAATAATTAATTAATAGTAATCATAACCAACCGGATGATTCCTAAAAAATGGGCGTATTTACGGTTTAAGATTTGTATCTAGTTCAAGATAAATTTTCATGTGTATATATATAGTTATCTTATAAGATACCTTTAATTTAATTGGTTATTTTGGGAAGTTATTATTATTTAATTCAGTTTAATTGAGAAATTAACATGTGTGCAAATTTAAATAAGATTAGTTCAGAAATTGACACGTAGGATTATTGGCACGCTAGAAGATTATTATTTATATTTAATATTTATTATATTATACTTAATATTTATTATATCTATATATTTATTATATTACTTCAAACTTTTTATTTTTTATAATTCAACCACATTTTTTATAATAGTTAATTTCATAGTTTTTATAAAATTACCACAAACTTTTCACATTTCATAATTTAACCATAAAACTTCTCGTTCATTATAAATCGACCACACAATTTTTACTATCAAATAACTATTCTTTATTATTATTATTATTATTATTATTATTATTATTATTATTATTATTATTATTATTATTATTATTATTATTATTATTATTATTATTATTAAATCAATCACATAATTTTTCACTTTATTATTGTTTAACTTTTTTTCTTATTATAAATTAACTACGTAACTCATTTTTTAATAATTGTTTTATTGTTATTATATATATACACACATATATATTATATAAATAGTTTGTATCAATCGTTGATGTACATCTCACTTTATTAATTGAGCATTTGGATCTTTTCTCTCGACAAGACGAAAAGTAAAACAAAAAATGATCAATAATTACTCTCACCCTTATTACAAATCAATTACATAACTATTTTTTGTCCTTCCTAGACAAAACGAAAAAATTTCTCAATAAATAGGGAAGTTTAGAAGCTTCACAAACTTACCCCAAACTATTTATTTTTTATAATTCAACCACATTCTTTATAATAGTTAATTTCATAGTTTTTATAAACTTACCACAAACTTTTCACATTTCATAATTTAACCATCAAACTTCTCATTCATTATAATCACCCACACAATTTTTACTATCTAATAACTATTATTTATTATTATTATTATTATTATTATTATTATTATTATTATTATTATTATTATTATTATTATTATTATTATTATTATTGTTATTGTTATTGTTATTGTTATTGTTATTGTTATTATTATTATTATTATTATTATTATTATTATTATTATTATTATTATTATTATTATTATTATTATTACTATTATTATTATTATTATTATTATTATTATTATTATTATTAAATCAATCACATAATTTTCCATTTTATTATTGTTTAACTTTTTTTCTTATTATTAATTAACTACGTAACTCATTTTTTAATAACTGTTTTATTGTTATTATATATATACACACAGGGGCAGGATCAATGGGGAAGTAACCAATCGGGGGGAAGCGGGGGGAAGCAAAAAAAAAATTCGTTTTTTTTTTTAAATTTTTTTTTCCCGGCATCAAGATCACACGAAAATATGAACATTTAGAAGAGACACTTCGTGATGAATGTTATTATTTAGGCGGGAAAACGATCGACAAAAATAACATTCAAGATAATATTGTTCGTGAAGAATATGAACGTTTTTTTTCTTCATAAACCCAAAACACCAAACCCTAAACCCTGAACTCTGAACCGTTCGTGTTAAAAACTCAATCTAAATCCTAAATCTAAACCCTAAACCCTAAATTTCTAAACCCTAATATCTAAACCCTATAAACCTTAATATCTAAACCCCAATAGCTAAAACCTAAAAATACGCTCGAAAAACACGATAATTGTTATATATTACTTCTTCGAGCGTTTTCCCGCCAAAATAAAAACATTTATCACAAAGTGTCTCTACTAAATGTTCATATTTTCATCTCATCTATAATGTTCGTGAACAAAGTTTTTTCAAAAAACGAAAAAAAAAAGTTTTTGCTTCCCCCCGCTTCCCCCCGAATGGTTACTTCCCTCTTAATCCTACCACTATACACACATATATATTATATAAATAGTTTGTACCAATCGTTGATGTACGTCTCACTTTACTGATTGAGCATTTCGATCTTTTCTCTCGACAAGACGAAAAGTAAAACAAAAAATGATCAATAATTACTTTCACGCTTACTACAAATCAATCACATAACTATTTTTGGTCCTTCCTCGACAAAACAAAAAAAATGATAAATAATTATTTTCTCAATAATTAGCTATGTAATTAATGTTAATAAAGGGTGAAAACCGGCGCAAAGCCAGGTCACCCAACTAGTTAGACTCTATTTATTAAGTATGATATATATCTATATCTTACTACTATATAAAGAATAAGAAGTATTTTCCATCTTTAACTCCAGCTCTCACCATGTGTCACTCTATTACTGGCTCAGGAAACAACAGGTTGGGTCACTTATTTGGGTCGGGTATTTATCTTACTTCACATGAGCTGATATTTTTTTCTTTATCTAGCGCCTCATACAGCTAAATTTACAGGGCATGCTTTCTTCACGTGTATGTTGCTTTAGAGACAACCACGTGCCTTTAACCGATTGATGTGTCATTCATGTCTTTAGATGTCTCTAACAAACACTTGCAAGCAAAAATATTTCATGTTCATCTTCTTCACCTCTTGGTTTTGTACGAACCGGTTGTTGTGTCAAAAATGTCTTTAGATATCTCCAACAAACACTAATTCCTACAAGAAAAAATATTTCATGTTCAACTTCTTCGCCTCTTGGTTTTGCACCATAATTTTGTACAGTAACATATATTTCTTCATTGAACAAAATCACATATAGCATGTTTCTTTGTTCCTTTTGCTAACTCTACATCTATTGATTTATGGACTTTCGGAATTTGATTACGTGTCACTCTATTACTAGCTCAGGAAACAACAGGTTGGGTCACTTATTTGGGTCGGGCCGTCGCGTATTTATCTTACTTCACATGAGCTGATATTTTTTCTTTATCTAGCGCCTCATACAGCTAAATTTACAGCGAATGCTTTCTTCACGTGTATGTTGCTTTAGAGACAACCACGTACCGTTAATCGATTGTTGTGTCATTCATGTCTTTAGATAGGGGAGTGATATGTACACAACCCTTTTTTGTTATGTACACAACCAACATGATTTATAGTGTTGTACAGTACAACACTGTAAAGCATGTTGGTTGTGTACATAACAAAAAAAGGTTGTGTACATATCATCACCCAGACCTTTAGATATCTCCAACAAACACTTGCAAGCAAAAATATTTCGTGTTCAGCTTCTTCGCCTCTTGGTTTTGTACGAATCGATTGTTGTGTCAAAAACGTCTTTAGATATCTCCAACAAACACTAATTCCTACAAGAAAAAATATTTCATGTTCAACTTCTTCGCCTCTTGGTTTTGCACCATAATTTTGTACAGTAACATATATTTCTTCAATGAACAAAATCACATATAGCATGTTTCTTTGTTCCTTGTAAGACCCTAATATTTATGTTACAGAGAAGTAAATAGAATACATGAAGTGTGGGTGACAATGTGAAATTTAACAGAGGTCAGGGACTGAGCAGGCCATGGTGCGCTCAGCGCACACTTAAGGGTGCGCGTGGCGCACTTCCACTGTAGCCGGATTCTGTTTCTTTTAATCAGATATTTTAGAAGGGCTTTGTGATAATTTCACTTGTGGACGAGTTAAGACCAGTAGATCAGATCTTGGGGTGTCATTCACTCCAATTTCAACAACCTTATCCTTTTCACTTCAATTTTAGAGAGAGAGAGAGAGAGAGAGATTCTTAGTGTGAGAAAGCTCAAGTAAGGGAAGAAGGAGCTAGTTTCGGGTCTTAGCTCGAGTTATAAAGTTGTTCATCTCCTCACTAGCTATGTTTTTGGTTGTGGTGGTATGTTCTAACTTTTATTTCCTTACTTTGATTTTGTGTATGGGTTAGGGTTTGAGTAAATGAAGAGCATAAAACCCATATTTGGTGATTTTGGGTGTTCTTGGGTAAGATTGAATCATGAGGACTCAAGAATGACTAACCTAGGGTTTCAAAATGATAAATGTGTTTATGTGTCATAATTGGTTAGTTAATTACTAGCACACCTAGTTATTTAGCAAATGGGTGTTGTTTGGGTTTGAGGATGACTCAAAATGGGTGTGTTGGTTTTAAAATGGTCAGAGTGTTAATGATTGACCTAGTTGGGAAATATGGGTATGAAATACCCTAATTGTGTATTAGCTAGTGTTGTTGGACCTTAATCACTAGCTTTGAGTGATTTATGATGGTCTTGACCTTAAAGGGGCGGTTTTGGTAATAATGGGGCATTTAATGCATTTAAGTCATTAAATGCACATGGGGGAATTGTTGGTGTTTAATCCAGCTAGTTTGTGTGTTGATTGAGTAATTATTGAATTAGGTATTTTGCTTTGAAGCCTGCGGAAGTGTAAAACCGTCACCGAATCGTTAAGGTGAGTGGAATAATTATATGCGTAGGTATATAATGTATTTATTTGTGTAGCGTGAGTTGTGAAGTGTCGATGTGCTAAGACACCACGTTCACGTGACGAGTGAAGTGTCGATGTGCTAAGACACCACTCCATGTAAGGTAATAAGTGAAGTGTCGATGTGTTAAGACACCACTCGGGGTGAAGTATCGACCTGTTAAGATGCCACCCAAGTTAAGATGAAGAGTGAAGTGTCGATGTGTTAAGACACCACTCGAGGTGAAGTATCGATGTGTTAAGATGCCACCTCAAGTCATATGAAGAGTGAAGTGTCGATGTGTTAAGACACCACTCGGGGTGAAGTATCGACGTGTTAAGATGCCACCCGTGGGATTAGTGTACGACGTGTTAAGTACTCTAATGGTTGTTATGAACACCGATGGGAAATTCGAGTACCATTCCTTGTACGATTGGTTAACCATGATTATTGTGTTGTAGCGTAAGCATATTATATTGTACGAGTTATATATATATGCTATTGTATTGCTAGCTTGTGGTATTGGAAGTTAATAGCTTGTATTTGAGATGATAAGATAATTGTGTTGCTAGCATGTATGTGGTATGTGTGTAAGTGTTTGCAAGTAGGTATATTATATATGTACGTGTATAGTTATTGCATTCACTAAGCATTTTGCTTACCATCTCGTTGTTTACCTTTTATAGGCTCCAGCGTGGACAAGGGTAAGGGCGTTCGTTTGGATTAGTGATCCCGCTTCGTTATGTTAAGAGAAGCTTTTGGACGCATAGCTTTTGAAGTTTGACAGAGATTTGGGTAGTTTAACCCCCAAACATCATGCTCTAGTGTCGTTTGGAATTTAAACTAATTTGGTCGAAACTTGTATTTTGTACGAAACACGTAATTTGGGCATACGTGGGCCCGGTGTCGTAAAACTTCTTTTATTATTGGAATGTGTTAGTTTTACATATTATAACATGTTGTGAAAAGCGTTTCGTCTAAATACGTTGAGAAGTGGGTGATCTTTTTTGGAAATATTGCAAATTCGGACAGAAGCTGCCAGGGCAGTCTGCGCGCCTCGCACCCTAAGGTGGTGCGCGTGGCGCACCCTTATGACAAAAAAAAAATTTATTATGTGTATTCGATTGTATATTGGGTTGGGTTGTTACAAGTGGTATCAGAGCATGGTCTAAGGGATTTACGCGACTTGGGATAGGTGCCTAGACTTAGATTTTATTGTGTATGCGTTTTATGCGAGATTTGTAGGAGACGGGTCGGACCGGGAGTTGGTTAGTGCTTAGGTTTATGCGAATTAACCTTGCGCAAATTGTTTTGTGTTGTTTTAGCAATCATCAAGCGAGATAGACGTTGTACTAGCAAGTTAATGCGACGTGCTCGCGTAACAATGATTAGCTACCATTGTTACGGGTTCAAATCGTGTCAAACAAGCAATGTACGACGAGTGTTGAGCAAGATGGAGTTGTGTGGTGTATATATATATATATATATATATATATATATATATATATATATATATATATATATATATATATATATATATATATATATATATATATATATATATATATATATACGTACGTGTTATGTCCTTTCGTTTCGTCGTTTAACCTATTTCGTTTTATAGAATGAAGACGAGAAATGAACCCGATAATGATAACGGGGGTAAGAGTGAAGACTCCGAGTTCACGGCCAAGGTTGAGGCCATTTTGAAAAGTCATCATGCGACTTTTCTAGAAGATGTTAAGAAGATGTTCCTAGATACGATTGACGAGCAACTAGTCAATGTAGTAAAGGAACAAATTAAGGCCGTTCTTCACGAAGATAATGTGGGAAGACGGGACTTTTTCTATAAGAATTTCAAGGATTCTCAACCTCCCACCTTTGAAGGTGAACGAGACCCTCTTAAGAGTGTCCGTTGGATCTCCGATATGGAGGGGGCCTTCTGTACTTGTGAATGTCCTCTCGATAAGAAGACAAGGTACGTGTGTAGTATGTTGAGGGGCGATGCTAAATTGTGGTGGGACGCAAAAATCCAAGTTTATGGTGAAGAACAATGCATGGAATTCACTTGGGATGAATTCAAGGCGGAATTTTTCGACGAATACCGAACTTCGGCCGATCTTACAAGGCTTAAGAACGAGTTGCGTTCCTTGAGGCAAGGGTCGATGGATTTGAACACTCTCAAATCCGTTTTCTTGTCCATGACCTAATTTTGCCCGGAGTATGTCGGGAATGATAAAATGTTGAAGGAAGACTTCTATCGAATCTTGAACGATAGTTATCAAAAGAAGATTAGTGTAAACGTGGTAAAAAGTTTTGATGAGTTGTTCAATATGGCCAAAGGTTTTGAGGTGCTCGTGTTGAGGAAGAGTGGCTTTACTTTTGGCAAAATAAAGATTGAAGGTTCGAGCCATTCGAACTTTTCAAAGAAAAAGAACAAGAAGGGTTCCGAGAGTGTTGGTAGTGTGAAGAAAGGTGCTTTCGGAGATTTTTCTTATGCGTGCTACAATTGTGGACAAAAGGGCCATATGGCACGTGAATGTCCGAAACCATCATCTACAACCAAGCTTACTTGTTTTAATTGTGGTAAAGAAGGGCACTGAAGGACAGAGTGTCCCGATTTGCGGGGTGATAATGTTAAGCGGCTAGAGAAGGCGGCGGGCACGGCTAGGGGTCGCAACTACTTGATGACCAATGATGAGGCCAAACAATCCAACGAAGTTGTCTCAGGTACTTTCACGGTTAGTTCTAATCCGGCGAGGGTACTTTTGATAGTGGTGCTAATTTGTCGTTTGTGTCACCAAAATTTGTGCCTAAACTTAATAAACCGTTAGCTAAGTTAAGTCGTCCGGTAGAAGTCGAAATAGCGGACGGCAAGTCGGTGCTAGTGGTTGATATGTGTAAAAATTGTAATGTTGTGTTTGGTGCCGAAAACTTTAAAATTGATCTCATCCCGATGACTTTGGGTGATTTTGATATCGTTGTTGGTATGAATTGGCTCGATCATAATAGAGCCGATATTGCATTCCATGAAAAATCTATTCGTGTGAAGACCCCAAGTGGGGGAGAGTTAATTATTCATGGCGATAAGCGAAGAAGACTTGTGCCGATATGCACTTTTGCACGGGCACGTCGTTTCCTTGTTAGTGGTGGCATGGCTTTTCTTGCCCATGTTGTTGATACTCGTGATGAGCCACCACCCATTCTTGAAATTCTGGTGGTAAATGAATTTGAAGACATTTTTCTGGATAAGTTACCGGTTTTTTCGGCGGAAAGACAAGTTGAATTTTGCATTGAGTTGGTTCCGGGGGCTACCCCCATTGCTAAAACTCCTTATCGTTTAGCGCCGACGGAAATGCAAGAGTTGTTAAATCAAACCTAAGAGTTACTTGAGAAGGGTTTTTTTCGACCGAGTGCTTCGCCATGGGGCGCTCCGGTTTTATTCGTGAAGAAGAAGGATGGTAGTATGCTAATGTGCATCGATTATCGGGAGTTGAACAAAGTGACGATCAAGAATCATTATCCATTGCCTAGGATTGACGATTTGTTTAACAACTCCAAGGTGCAACGTATTTCTCTAAAATCGACCTACGGTCCGGCTATCACCAAATGCAGGTCCGTGAGGAAGACATCGAGAAAACGGCCTTTCGAAGGCGTTACGGGCATTTTAACTTCGTAGTTATGCCTTTTGGTCTTACGAATGCACCGGCGGCATTCATGGATCTTATGAACCGAGTGTGCCAACCTATGTTGGACAAGTCGGTAATTGAAATGACCCGTCAAAGTACACTTGACGACCATCGTTATCTTGGTCCCACAGCTTGATCGAAACTCTATATGAATTTAATAAAACAACCTTGCATTCTTTATTAAAAAAATGATTTCCTATAAAGGAAATCTACTAAAATGTATAAGTTTAGAAAAACTATACAAAAATACTTTTAACCAAAAGTTGACCAAAACAAAGTCAACAAACACCCACTATTTAATGTAACAAAATAGAATGCAAGTTAATGTTTAACAAAAGCTGTCATCATAAATATGCAGACTCTCTAAGCACAGCGGAAGTAATCAATCATGAATCTGAGAATAAAACATGCGAGTAACTGTCAACAAAAATGTTGAGTGAATTATAGGTTTAATATTGCAAATAATATTTAATTTAAACCATAAAAATTTATGTTTGAAAACATAAAAACTTCTTTTTGGACCACAAAATTATATGCTAGAAAACGTATAAAAACATTATTCCATTTTTCGTGAGCCACATGGTAACTACTTAACCATTTATTTACCCTTACCAAACACAATAATTAATATACACCAAACAAGTGTATCTTCAACTAAATATGAAGTACTAAACATTCCGATTATAAATTGCTAGCGCGACTAGCTCGAAATGGGGTTGTCAAACCCGATAGATCTATCCGTAGGATTTGCGTTCACCAGTAGAAACCAGTGATTACAATTACCAAATTAGGGAATATTTTTGTTCGACTCACAATGAATAATTTAAACCAACTTCCACTTGTCCAAAATATAAAATAAATTGCATGTATTCTCATCCCAAAAGATTAAAAATAGAAAAATGGGACTATAACTCACCTTAACAGCAAACGAAGTCACCACACAAATATGTGAACATCAAAAGAAGTAAGTGATCAAGAATGATCACAACGCCGACCTATCAATAAAGCAGGTCGATATAAATAACTAACTTAGGTCAAGTCTTAGTATGATAGCTATAGTACTTGTTGCAAGTAAACATAGAACAACACTCGGTATGCTTCGGTTTAATCAGGACAGCGTAGTAACACGTACTTTCTATTTTTAGAAAATTTCTATTTTTGGCAGGTTTCCATTTCTGGAAAAATTTCTATTTTTGGAAAGTTTCTATTTTAGGAAAGTTTTATTTTAGGAAAGTTTTTATTTTAGGAAAGTTTCTATTTTTGGAAAGTTTTCAAATTTAGAAAGTTTCCATATTTAGAAAGTTTCTATTTTTAGAAAGTTTTTAAGTTAGAAAGGTTTTCTTAATTAGAAATTCAACACAAGTCAACTGAAAGTCAAAGTCAACCGAAAGTCAACTCAAAAGTCAACCTTGGTCAAACATAGTCAACATTAATTTTAAAAGTGTACGTTGTAATAATAATATAAGCTATAATGTTAATTAAAGTTAAATATGTATAATTATGTCATAACATAAGTTTAATTAAATTAAAATGAATTATTAAGTTAACATAAGTTTAAATGATATAATTAATATAACATAGGTAATTAATTGATTAATTAAATATTAGTCATAATATAAGTATTATTAATTAATAATAAATTTTAATCATATCATAAGTATTATTAATTAATAATGAATTATTAATCATATCATAAGTTTCTAATTATAATTATTAAACCATAAGTATTTAATAATTAAATTATAATTAAATAATAACTAAGCCTTATAATAATTAAATAATTAATTAATCCTTATTATAAGTCTTATAATAATAATCTCATAATATAAGTTTAATACTTGTCATAAGTATTTTTCATTAATAAAAGTATTATTAATCATAAGTTAAATTAAATGTTTAATTAAAGCATAAGTAATTATTAAATGATATAATAAATATATATATCATAAGTCTCAAATCATAATAATTACTTTTTATATCATAAGTAATTTAATAATAATGTAAATCATTATTTATATCATAATTTTTAATAATTAACGATAAGTTTTAATTAAAAGTTCATCGGGTCATAACTTGAGCCCCGGGTGTCGGTTTTCGGCGAGCCTTATAAATATCGCCGCCTAATCAAACCACCCGACACTTTGGTGTACTCAAGAACATCCCAAGAACATCAAACAAGTCGTGATGATCAGCCATTAAACAACTTGGAGCTTTAATCCGTTCAAAAACACGTTTTAGTCATAACGGGTGATCCGTGGCTCGAATTTAGATGACCCGAACATGAAAGTTCATCCCATCATCAGTCCTAACACACTAGTACACCCTAAAGACTCCAAAATTGGTCACAAAGTCGGACCAAACCTGGAACAATTCGTTTTTATATTTTAATCTCATCAAAACACCAATTTAAGCATAACTTTTGATCCGGAACTCGAAAATAGGTGAACCAAAAGCCTAAAATTATGTACTAAATGAGAGGAAATCATTTGTATACTTTATTTCATCAAAAATCACAGTTAAGTTCACTGATTTTAACCAACAAGCTGCTGTCCCAATTTAATTAAACCGAAAACATACAATAACGAGTGATTCTATGCATAATAACATCAATACAATCATACACACGTACTATAACATCATCATACATACAAGATCAGTAAAAATAAATGAAAATTGAAAATTTAGGGTTTATGGTTATACCCTAATCAAAGAACAAGTTGTATGAGCTTGTAGATCTTGAAATGGAGAACCCGATGAGATAAAAAGCCCTAAATCTCCAAGTATAAAATTGTTGAAGATGATGATAATATTGGTGATGGTGGTGAACGTCCATGGGAGGAGAAAAAGAGAGGGAGGAGAGAAAAAAAAAAGATTTAGGTTAAATGAAATCAAGTAGTGAACCATTTAGCACATGTAATCTCTCATTTTCAAAAATTTGCACTAAACCCCCTCCCCATGGGGAGTTTTGGCTGAACCAAGCATAAGGGTGGGCCTTCTTGGCCCACTTTGATGTAAAATGAATTAACTTGTGGCCCGAAAGCCCGAACGGATCCCGAAACGTGAAAACACCGCTACGCGATTGAAAATTCGGAGAGATAACAAATACGCGACGAAAAATATATATAAACACTATATATAAACATATGACATTAAAATATCATATTTTAAATAATAAGGACTTAAAAATTCTAAAAGCTCGACCGTTGGTTTGAAAACCAAAAAGATTCGCTGCATAGAAATCCGCGACACGTAGAAACGTATAACTTCAAATATGAATACAAATATTCATATAACACATAATAATTAAAATATTATTACTAAAATAATAATATAGATCATAGAAATGACGTGGCACGAATAACAATTAACGGTCATTAAATAATTAACGGTAAAAGATAACGAAAAAAGTAGGGACGTTACAGTACCTTCCCGTTACGGAAATTTCGTCCCGAAATTTAAGCAGGTGCAGGGGTTGACTCAGCATATGGGAACAAATGCGGGTACTTCAGCTTCATCTGATCTTCACGCTCCCAAGTGAACTCGGGACTTCTTCTGGCGTTACATCTAACCCGGACAATAGGAATTCTGCTCTGCTTGAGAGTCTTAACCTGTCGGTCCATAATTTCAACAGGTTCCTCAATTAAATGAAGTTGCTTATCAACATGAAGTTCCTCCAGAGGAATTGTCTTATCGGCCTCGGCCAAACGCTTCTTTAAATTCGATACATGAAAAACATCGTGAACAACACTGAGTTCTTGTGGCAACTTCAAACGATATGCCGCTGGTCCAACTCTCTCAATAATCTCGAACGGTCCAACAAAACGAGGATTTAAATTTTCCCTTTTACCAAAACGTACCGCACCTTTCCAAGGTGATACCTTTAACATAACATGGTCATCGACCTGAAATTCAATATCGTTCCTTCTCTTATTGGCATAGCTCTTATGCCGACTTCTGGCGGTTCTCAATCTTTCCTTAATCTGTACAATCTTCTCGGTAGTCTCATGGATAATTTCTGGACCTGTGAATTGAGCATTCCCATTCTCATTCCAGCAGACAGGAGACCTATACTTTCTACCATACATCGCTTCAAAAGGTGTGGCATAATACTTGAATGATAACTATTATTATAAGAAAATTCAGCCAATGGCAAGTACTTATCCCAACCATTACCAAAATCAATGATGCATGCTCGTAACATGTCTTCCAACGTTTGAATGGTCCTTTCACTCTGACCATCTGACTGTGGATGATAAGCCGTGTTCATATACAATTTAGTTCCCAAAGCATCTTGTAAGGACTTCCAAAACCTCGATGTAAATCGACTGTCTCGGTCCGAAATAATAAATACGGGAACACCATGTCTAGAAACAATCTTCTTTAAATACAAACGAGTAAGCTTCTCCTTCGAATCAATTTCCTTAATTGGCAAGAAATGAGCTAACTTAGTGAGTCGGTCCACAATCACCCCAAATGGTATCATAACCACCCACAACTCTCGGTAATTTCACAATAAGTCCATCGTAATACCTTCTCACTTCCACCCGGGAATCTTAGGTTGCACCAGAAGTCCGGACGGTTTCTGATGTTCAGCTTTGATCTTAGCACAGGTTAAACACTTAGCCACATAAGTAGCCACATCAGCTTTCAAGTTAGGCCACCAGTAAAGCTCCTTAAGATCATGATACATCTTTCCTGAACCAGGATGAATAGAGTACCTAGACTTATGAGCTTCATCTAAAACAAGTTGTCGCAAATCACCAAATTTCGGAACCCAAAGGCGTCTCGCAAAATACCGAGTGCTATTGGTTCGTACCTCAAACTGTTTAATTAAGCCTCTAACCTTCCCGTTACGAAATTCTCCTCCTTCAAGGCTCCTTGTTGAGCTACAAGAATCTGCCTTGCGAGGTTTGTTCGAATGGTCATGTTTAAGGCTCTAAACCTGCGAGGTTCTACTTTCGCTTTTCGACTCAAAGCATCAGCCACGACATTGGCTTTTTCTCGGAATGGCTAAAGGAGTTCACAATCATAATCGTTCAACAATTCAACCCATTTTTGCTACCTCATATTCCACTGTCTTTGATCAAAGATATGTTGAAGACTTTTGTGATCGGTGTACACAGTACTTTTGACCCCATAAAGATAATGTCTCCAAATCTTAAGCGCAAACACAACAGCTCCCAACTCTAAATCATGGGTTGTATAATTCTGCTCGTGAATCTTCAACTGACGTGACGCGTACGCAATAACCTTCTTTCGTTGCATCAAAACACAACCAAAGCCTTGACGCGAAGCATCACAATAACAACAAAATCATCATTACCCTCAGGTAGTGACAATATCGGAGCGGTAGTCAACTTCTACTTCAAAATTTGAAAAGCAGTCTCTTGTTCATCCTTCAACTCATACTTCTTCCCCTTATGCGTTAAAGCAGTCAGAGGTTTCGCTATACGAGAGAAATCTTGAATGAACCTTCTATAGTAACCTGCCAACCCTAGAAACTGACGAATCTGAGAAGGAGTTTTTGGAATTTCCCACTTCTCAATCGTCTCATTCTTAGCAGGCTCAACTTGTATTCCCTGTTTAAAGACAATATGTCCAAGGAATTGAACTTCTCTTAACCAGAAAGCACACTTAGAGAACTTAGCGTACAACTCTTCTTTCCTCAATAAATCAAGCACCAACTTAAAATGTTCTTCGTGCTCTTCATCGCTCTTAGACTAAATAAGGATGTCATCGATGAAAACAATAACGAATTTGTCCAGATAGGGTCTACACACACGGTTCATGAGGTCCATGAACACAGCAGGTGCATTTATCAATCCGAACGGCATAACAAGGAATTCAAAGTGACCATAACGGGTACGGAAAGCGGCTTTTGGAATATCAGTTTCTTTAATGCGCAATTGGTGATAACCGGAACGAAGATCAATCTTAGAATAAACGGACGAACCTTGAAGTTGATCGAACAGATCATCAATTCTCGGAAGAGGGTAACGGTTTTTAACCGTAAGCTTGTTCAATTCACGATAATCAATGCACAAATGAAACGAACCATCTTTCCTCTTAACAAACAAAACAGGAGCTCCCCAACGGGACGAACTGGGACGAATGAAATGTAGTTGCAACAATGAAGGAAGAAATATATGGAGTAGTCACATCGGTGTCATAGATATTTAAGGCAATTCTCTCAAAGGAGATAACGAGGATCATGGACTTCAAAGTAAATTTTCATTACATTCCCGAAAGGAAGACGTACGAAAGGTGTGATATTTTGACGAGAGTGAACTTCCTTGTACAATGAGCGAGGAAATCTAGGATTCATCCATATTCTTAAATTTATGTGCGGATGAAAGGAAACGTGAATCGTAGACTATAAAGAATAGTCGACTCCAGGTGAGATGAATCTCCAAAAATGATTTCGCGCACCTCAAAGTATTGAATCCTAGGATTGATGTTGCGGTTGACAGCGAATATTGAGAGTAGAAACTCCTCAAACGGTCTAGTGTAATATATATCCATGATACCCACTATAACAACAGTTGGGGTAGAAACCCACCTAGCGCCTTTTCTATAATAGGGTGATCACCGAGTGTACCCCAGGAAATTGATTTATCGGTCCGCATTTCAGCCATGTCCAACCATAAGAGGGAAAATTTTTATGAGCGCAAAGACTTCCCAACAAATTTTATAAAACCGGCATCCAAAGTGGTGTAAGAGTTTCTATCAATGAACTTAGTGGTAAGTGTTGGAATTCATTATATTAACAAGTTTCATGTAGAGCATGTCAAAACCAATTTGAACATAAAGCGGAAGCATATTAACAAATTAATATAAAGTTTAACCATTTAAACATGAATCCCATATGAATATCAAGTCAAGAATATATGCTTAAAAGTAAAAGAGCTAGTTCATGAAGTTATACCTTCTCCAAGTTAGGAGGTTAAAATGATAATGAAGATGATGAACAAGTGTGTTAAAACCCCAAGCTTTTGATGCACCAACACCACCCTTGAACTTGGTTATGTTTTACACACTTAATCACCTTAAAACCAAGCTAGAAACCCACTTTTCTTTGAACCCAAAATCTGGACAGCAGGTTGTAAAAGATGGTGATGAATGGAGTCTCAAAACTATGAAACCTCAAGAGATAATACCCCAAACTTTTACCCAACACCTAATGCAATGGTTAGGATTTATTGACACTTAAATTTAGCTTGAAAATAAACTTGAAAACCCTCTCCAAAAGGCTGAAAGTTTCGGCCAGAAATGAAGAGAAAGAGAGCAGAATTTTTCAAGTGTGTTGTATGTGTGTTACATGCAAGTTTTTTGGTCAAATGCCTTGGTATACTTGATGTGCTTGTCCTTGAAAGTTGAAGCCTCAAAAATACCAAAGGAATAAGCATGGGAGGGCATTTCTTGGGGCTACAAAATCTGCCCACACACTAACCCATTTTTATATACAAGATGTAATTTTTTATAAAACTTGTATAAACTTTTATAAAACTTGTATATGTATTTGTTCTTGCAATGATTTTATAAACCATTTTATAAAATATAACACAACATAATTATTTAAACCTATAAATAATTACATATAAATTATCCAAATAATTTGTCTCAAGTGATGATATTTTAGAAAACCGATTTTCTAAAGTTCAAGCGTCGCGTATTTACTTAACGATCCAACCGTTAAGATTTAATACTTATAAGGTGTCAGTAAGTTTGTTATTGGGTATGACCCGACTTGGATCAAAACATATTAGCCACTTTAATTTAATATGTCTCTCGGGCATACGAAATACCTTCAGTAAGTTTCATCCTTAAACGGAGAATGAGAAGAACTGTGATCCAAACACTCTGTAGAGTAATGCGAAAATTTGATAAAATCAATCAAAGGAGTTTTGAAAAAGCTTTAAACGTTTGATGTGACAACATAAACGGAACGAAGTTCTTAGTAAATTTAGAAGTATGTACAACGTGTACCATTTCATATAAAATGAATTGACTTAGTCAAACAGCTCAATAAATGAGTGGTTTTAAAATAATTTTGAAGGTATCATTTAGTATGACCCAACTTGGATCAAAACATATTAGCCACTTTAATTTAATATGTCTCTCGGGCATACGAAATACCTTCAATCTCCCACTTGCACGAGAAACATAAGAAATTAATGCAAGTGATGGATACCACCTAACTACCGTCCATCACCCCTAATATGTTATGACTTAGTGCCATTCAATAACATCATCCCTTTCGAGTTCCCATCTCGAATATGATTTAGGTGAATCTTTCAATATATCCTTTTGTCTTAGATGTCATGTTAAATCCAAGAGATATAGAATGATCACTCTCTTATAGATTTAACTTTATCAGGCCTTAGACATCTGACTCCCAACGAATAAGAGGGACAAATTCCATCTTGACTACATACGTCCTAGACACTACACCTTGTACCATACCTGAAGCCTCCCTTATGAGCTACCTTCTCAGAATAGCGAAGGAAAGAATCAAGGTACGATATTCAGTGAATATCTGAACCCAATATGTATCTCAGGTCAGAGGATACAATGATATTCTCCTTTACTCAAGATTACATGTGATCAACTACAAAAGCTCCATACAGTAAATCTTGAGAGCGGGTCTTCCAATATTTGTGTCCCACAAATATCTATGAACCTTGGTTGCAACCTTGCCCCACATTCACCATATGAATGTTAACCAATCCAAGTTCATAATAGTCTAGACCTCACACTTGTTCCCACAAATGTGATCAACTACGGAATTTAGAATAATAGTTTATTCATGGATAAAATATGCAAAATTGGAACATGACTCATAATTAAATTAATACCATAATTATATTAATGAGTTTGAACTAATTCGTTCCGTTACAATACATAAAATAGATCATTTCCAATCACTAGAATATCGAAGCCCTAATGCACAAACATGTCCTTCATGTTTTGGCCCATGTAAAAGCTTCGTGAGTGGATCCGCAACATTATGATCTGTGTGAACTTTGTGAATACATATCTTTCCCTTTTCAACCTCATCCCTGATGTAGTTGAATCTCCGCTCAATGTGACGAGTCTTTTGATGAGCACGAGGTTCCTTGATTTGAGCAATCGCACCCTCGTTGTCACAAAAGATCTCAAGAGGGTCCTGAATGGAAGGGACCACTCCTAAGTCGTCGATGAATTTCTTCATCCATGCAGCTTCCTGAGCTGCCAGTGAGGCGGCAATGTACTCCGACTCTGTAGTGGATAACGCAACAACATCCTGTTTTGAACTCTTCCAAGAGACTGCACCACCATTTAACATGAAGACATAACCGGATTGTGATCGAGAGTCATCTCGATCAGTTTGGAAACTCGCGTCCACGTAACCTTTTACGGCGAGTTCCTCCTCACCAGACCCATATATTAGAAACATATCCTTAGTTCTCCTAAGGTATTTCAATATACTTTTAACAGCAATCCAATGACTGTTTCCTGGGTTATTCTGGTATCTACTTGTCAAGCTTAGAGCGCATGACACATCCGGTCTAGTACATATCATCGCATACATGATAGACCCAATAGCAGATGCGTATGGGACTTTCTTCATTCTCTCTTGTTCATCTTTCGTGGTAGGACACTGAGATGAACTGAGAACGGTTCCTCTTTGAATAGGTACCAAACCTTTCTTAGAGTTTTCCATCTTGAACCTTTTCAAGATTTTATCAATGTATGTACTTTGACTTAAACCTATCAATCTCTTGGATCTATTCCTATAGATCCCTATCCCCAATATGTATTGTGCGTCTCCAAGATCCTTAATGGAGAAGCAACTCTTTAGCCAAGTTTTGACTCCTTGCATTGTGGTAATATCATTCCCAAATAATAATATATCATCCACATATAGCACAAGGAATATTATAGAGCTCCCACTAGCCTTCTTGTATACACAAGCTTCATCACCATTTTTAATGAAGCCAAATTTCTTTGCCTCTTCATTAAAACGATGATTCCACATTCTAGATGCTTGTTTCAATCCGTAGATTGATTTCTTTAACTTGCATACCTTTTTAGGATTTTTCGGATCAACAAAACCTTCGGGCTGTACCATATAGACATCTTCCTCAAGATATCCATTTAGGAAAGCGGTTTTGACATCCATTTGCCATATTTCATAGTCATAGTGAGCAGCAATGGCAAATAATATCCTAATAGACTTTAGCATTGCCACTGGCGAGAAAGTTTCATCATAGTCAACCCCTTGAGTTTGAGTGAAACCTTTTGCTACAAGTCTAGCTTTGTATGTATCCAAGTTTCCATGTATGTCGGTTTTCTTCTTGAAAAGCCATTTGCAATCAACTAGCTTGGAGCTAGGAGGCTGCACTATAAGTTCCCAAACTTGGTTTTCATACATGGATTGCATCTCGGCTTTCATGGCTTCCTGCCATTTATCTTTATCAATCCTTGATAAAGCATCTTCGTAGTTTGTCGGTTCATCCAAATCAACCGTATAGCAACCATCCACGAGAAAACCATATCTCTCAGGAGGATTACTAATCCTATTAGATCTTCGAACGTCTTGTGTACTTTGATCATCCACCTGATCATTTTCAACATCCTCATGTTGAGTACTAGTGTCAACCATTTGTGTATCATCAACTTGTTCTTGTACCTCTACAAGATCTATTTTCCTTTCACCATCACATTCCATAAGGAATTTGGTTTCAAGGAATTCCGCCTTTCGAGCAATAAATACACTTTGCTCGGTCGGATCATAGAAATAGTATCCCATATCATCCTTGGGATATCCTATGAAGATACACTTTGTGGATCGAGCATGCAACTTATTAGCAACATGACGCTTAGGATAAGCTTCACATCCCCATACTTTCAAGTATGAAAGAGAAGGAGGTTTTCCAAACCACATCTCATGAGGAGTTCGTTCCACTTTCTTGGTTGGGGCCATATTTAAAATACGAGCCGCGGAGCTTAGACAATAACCCCAAAATGATAGAGGTAACGAGCTTCTTGCCATCATAGATCGAACCGTATCCATTAGGGTTCGGTTCCTCCTTTCAGAAACTCCATTAAGTTGGGGTGTTCCGGGTGGAGTAAGTTGTGAGATGATCCCACAACTCCTAAGATGATCTTGGAAGGCATCGCTTAGGTATTCACCTCCTCTATCGGTACGAAGTACCTTAATTGTCTTATTGAGTTGATTTTGTACTTCGTTTTGATATTCTTTGAATGCTTCAAAAGTTTCATCCTTATGTCTTAACAAGTAGACATATCCGAAACGACTAAAGTCATCAATGAAAGTAACAAAGTATCTTTCACCATTCCTTGTCATGGGCTTAAAGGGTCCACACACATCCGAATGTATTAATCCCAATAAGTCTTTAGCCCTTTCGTAGGTCCCTTTGAAAGGTGCTTTAGTCATCTTGCCTTGTAAACAAGATTCACATACATCAAACGAATCCATTTCATTTGATTTCAAAAGTCCATTCTTTTGAAGTGCATGCATTCGGTTCTTGTTTATGTGACCAAGGCGACAATGCCATAAGTAGGAATCACTCAAATCCCTTTTGAGTTTCTTGGTGCTTGTATGGTACATTGAGCTACTAGATGATGTGTCATCATGAACCAATTCATAAATTCCATTTGAAGGCGAAGCCTTGAAATAGAACACATTATCTAAACAAACATGGATATCATCATTAATAAAATTAACATTAAAACCACATTGTTTCAAAAGAGAAATAGAAATAATGTTTCTACACAAATCCGGAGCATACAAAACATTTTCTAAAATAAGTTCCAATCCGCTTGGAAGCTTCAAAATAAAATCTCCTTGAGCTTTAACATGCACCTTTGCACCATTGCCCATATAGAGACTCGATGTTCCCGCCATATGATCACTTCTTTTGAACCCCTGCAAAGAATTGCAAATATGAGTTCCACATCCCGTGTCTAATACCCATGTATTAGAAGAAGTAATATTAAGCTCAATATATACCATATATATATTACCTGAGGTTTGCCCCGCATCCCTCTTGTCCTTCAACTCCTTAAGATAGACCGGGCAATTTCGCTTCCAGTGACCCATTTCACCGCAACCGAAACACGGGTCTTCTTTGGGGTTTTCCTTCTCGGTGACCTTTTGCTTCTTGGCCTTGTTGATGGTTGGGGTAACCATCTTCCCCTTTCCTTTGCCTTGATAGGCGGGTCCTTTTCTCTTAGCCACCTTTGGCTTAGAGGTGTTACCTTTGGACCCACCTTGATCGATTGCTAACACGGGTAAAGCCCTTTTACCCATGCTAGTTTCCGCCGTTCTAAGCATACCGTGAAGCTCACCTATGCTCTTATCCATCCCATTCATATTGTAATTAATTACAAATTGATCAAACCTTTTTGATAGGGAATTAAGGATAAGATCGGTGGCTAACTCATTTGATATGTTTAGGTTAAGACGGTTAGCATGATCAATAAGGCTCTTCATTTTGAGGACATAAGAGGAGACGGATTGGGTGTCATCCATACGACATGCATGTAGCGCTCGAACCGTTTCGAAGCGCTCGACACGTGCTTGTTGAAGGAACATCTCCTTCAATTGCGTAATCATGTCATATGCACTATGATGTTCGAAATCCTTTTGGAGTTCGGGTATCATAGTCCCAAGCATTAGACAAGCGACTTGCACCGAATCGGCGCAATACTTGTCATAATAAGCCATGCCCTCTATATCTTCCTCATCCGGTTAGTCGGGAATAGTGTCCTCCAACACATACGCTTTGTCCTCAAGTTTGAGGACAATCCTAAGATTACGGAACCAATCCATAAAGTTCGTATGGTTGAGTTTGTCTTTCTCGAGGAGAGACCTTAATGATAGGTTGTTTAGGTTAAGTGGTGCATTTTGCATGTTGTTGTTATTTGCGGCCATCTACAAAATTTAACAAAGTTCATTTTAGTATCGATTTTTAATTTAATAAACAACACCCTTTTATAATTAATTGTTTTATTAAATATTAGAATCCAACAGTAAATCAAATTTCGGTTAGGTGACCTTTATCCCGTTATTTGATTTAGCTAGGTAGTCATTTATATGACAATTGCAATCCTTTTGCAACTTCTAAATTATGGGATCATGCAATTCTTTTGCATGGCATATTTATCCCATCAACGCCTATTTGTTCCTCATGCTTCGGTGACCCTAAGTTCATGATTTCCAAATCAAGTCGTCCTACTTGTGTAAACTTGTAAAATTAACATACAAGTGGTTAGGTGACCTTTATCCCACAAGCATGCGAATTTTACCTTAACCATATTAGTTAGTTCATAATGGTTAGGTGACCTTTATTCCATTATGAGTTCACTACTATGTTCAAGTGTTCCTACAAAAGGATGGCGTTTAACTTGTTTGCCTAGTTTTAGTTAAGGGATTTTAAGTTTTCATAAATTCTAGTTTAAGAAAACATTTGCCATACACCAACATGCATTTGGTGTATAGTTCATTATGAAAAGCCAATTTTCAAGTCATATTAGCAAAGCCAATTACTTTGCTATAAACCATTTTATATGCATTGTTATTTATGTCCTTAATAACCATTTATTAGTGTCCTTTTGTTGTTTCAATTTAACCATTTAAATTTGTCATTTTTGCATGTTGTTAATAACGTCTAATTTAACCAATTAAATTTTAGTTTTATTTGTTGTTAACTTGTGTGATTAACTTGTAGCATACAAACATACAATCCACAATCATACAATAAACAACCAAGCATGCAAAATAAAAGTCCACAATCATGCCAAAGTGGTAAACACTTGTTTAGCCAAAACAAGTGTTACCTAAAGGGTTAAAATCACAAAGTAGGAGATTAACAAATCTCCCACTAACTCTTGCATCCTTATGCTCCATCTTGTAATCTTCTTGAATCTTCACTTTTCTTTTTACAAAATATATAACCTAATACATTTTTTCTAGAAAAGGAAATTACAACCTAATCTTTTTACATACCAAATAAAATAAATTACATCATAAAATTACAAGATTATTACAAACCAAATGAATGAATTTACAAGCATCAAAATACAACCAAATCACACACAAATCCAACCACAAGGTCAAGGCATGATTGTGAACCAAAACAACAACAAATCTTGGCCAAACTTGAAGCTCCAAAACCCATTTGGAACCCCATATTTTCGGCCAAAATATAACCCCCACCCAAAACCCAAAAATTTTACTTTCTAGTTTCATGCATGTTACTAGATTGTAAAGAAAATGGGTTTACAAGCCAAATACAAGAAGCATATATCTATGACTTTGGCTCTAGATACCATTGTTGGAATTCATTATATTAACAAGTTTCATGTAGAGCATGTCAAAACCAATTTGAACATAAAGCGGAAGCATATTAATGTAAACAAATTAATATAAAGTTTAACCATTTAAACATGAATCCCATATGAATATCAAGTCAAGAATATATGCTTAAAAGTAAAAGAGCTAGTTCATGAAGTTATACCTTCTCCAAGTTAGGAGGTTAAAATGATAATGAAGATGATGAACAAGTGTGTTAAAACCCCAAGCTTTTGATGCACCAACACCACCCTTGAACTTGGTTATGTTTTACACACTTAATCACCTTAAAACCAAGCTAGAAACCCACTTTTCTTTGAACCCAAAATCTGGACAGCAGGTTGTAAAAGATGGTGATGAATGGAGTCTCAAAACTATGAAACCTCAAGAGATAATACCCCAAACTTTTACCCAACACCTAATGCAATGGTTAGGATTTATTGACACTTAAATTTAGCTTGAAAATAAACTTGAAAACCCTCTCCAAAAGGCTGAAAGTTTCGGCCAGAAATGAAGAGAAAGAGAGCAGAATTTTTCAAGTGTGTTGTATGTGTGTTACATGCAAGTTTTTTGGTCAAATGCCTTGGTATACTTGATGTGCTTGTCCTTGAAAGTTGAAGCCTCAAAAATACCAAAGGAATAAGCATGGGAGGGCATTTATTGGGGCTACAAAATCTGCCCACACACTAACCCATTTTTATATACAAGATGTAATTTTTTATAAAACTTGTATAAACTTTTATAAAACTTGTATATGTATTTGTTCTTGCAATGATTTTATAAACCATTTTATAAAATATAACACAACATAATTATTTAAACCTATAAATAATTACATATAAATTATCCAAATAATTTGTCTCAAGTGATGATATTTTAGAAAACCGATTTTCTAAAGTTCAAGCGTCGCGTATTTACTTAACGATCCAACCGTTAAGATTTAATACTTATAAGGTGTCAGTAAGTTTGTTATTGGGTATGACCCGACTTGGATCAAAACATATTAGCCACTTTAATTTAATATGTCTCTCGGGCATACGAAATACCTTCAGTAAGTTTCATCCTTAAACGGAGAATGAGAAGAACTGTGATCCAAACACTCTGTAGAGTAATGCGAAAATTTGATAAAATCAATCAAAGGAGTTTTGAAAAAGCTTTAAACGTTTGATGTGACAACATAAACAGAACGAAGTTCTTAGTAAATTTAGAAGTATGTACAACGTGTACCATTTCATATAAAACGAATTGACTTAGTCAAACAGCTCAATAAATGAGTGGTTTTAAAATAATTTTGAAGGTATCATTTAGTATATACTAGCCAAAATAGGTAAAGGTAAATTTATTCACTTGAAACCATACATACATATATGATTTTTATAAATTGTATACATAACAAAATATTTCATTACTTCTATTTGCCCAAAAATCTCGTGAGAACCGCCCAGTTAAACAAATGTGTAAAACTTTCGATGATAAACAGAGTAGTATCTGTATTTCAGAGGTTACAAGTTGAAGTAAGATCATGGAAGATCGAGTAAAGGACTTGAATCGTCGTGCGAAATTTGACCAACAGATGTTACGAGGTCATGAAAACCAATGAGTTAACTGTTATTTTGACTATTATCAGGATATAAGTCCTTGGGCCAAAACTGTTCCCGAGCGAAGCTGTTGCTAACAAGCGAGTTATGAAGGATAGAGCATGAGATAGATAACCTAGTTAAAACAAGCTTCTCGTATATCAACAATTAAGATAATGTATATTTTCCCTACCCATGTAATACATCGGAATTTTTGAATGAGTAGTGTAAAAATTTTCTTTGACTCGCTTTCTATTCCTCATGTCACAATATTGGGACTTCTTTATGAATTAACGTAGTATAATCACGTTGAACTGTTATATTTCACTAATTCATAGTTCCATTCCAATAGCACTACATGAGGTCAGGACACGCGATCAACCTCGAATTTCCACACAATTTCCCTAAAACGATTTCTTAAACAATGTGCTAAGGATAGCATAAGAGACAAAAACATCAAAAGTAATGAATAGGAGTAACGATGACATAAAAATGTCTTCGAAGTACTAAAAATCTCTAAAAGTCAAGAATGACGTTTTTCGGTTCAAAAACCAAAGCACATAGGCACAACGGCGCAAAGGCACGTAATATAATAAGAATGTTATATACCTAAACATAATAGCTGACATTGAAATGCCGAGCATTTAGAAGTCGAGAATGACATCTCGCGTAATATAACTAAAACGTTATATACATAACCATAATAGATGACATAGAAATGTCGAGAATTTCAGAAGTCAAGAATGACATCCCTCGGATTCACTACCCGAGGTGTTCTTATAAGGATAAGTTCGCATGAGTCGGAGAATACGTTTAAATCGAAATAGGAGTTCCTCCCGGATTCAGAACATATAGAGATGTATGTATGATAACAACATACATACCAATACGATACAAATAATCACATATAATAATATATTATAGGCCAAGCTGTAGACTAGACTCACTAATGCACCCTATTGACTCGGGTAACGACATCAATACAGCCTAATTCCCTACAACCAACGCTCTGATATCAACTGAAATGACCCGTCAAAGTACACTTGACGACCATCGTTATCTTGGTCACACAGCTTGATCGAAACTCTATATGAATTTAATAAAACAACCTTGCATTCTTTATTAAAAAAATGATTTCCTATAAAGGAAATCTACTAAAATGTATAAGTTTAGAAAAAATATACAAAAATACTTTTAACCAAAAGTTGACCAAAACAAAGTCAACAAACACCCACTATTTAATGTAACAAAATAGAATGCAAGTTAATGTTTAACAAAAGCTGCCATCATAAATATGCAGACTCTCTAAGCACAGCGAAAGCAATCAATCATGAATCTGAGAATAAAACATGCGAGTAACTGTCAACAAAAATGTTGAGTGAATTATAGGTTTAATATTGCAAATAATATTTAATTTAAACCATAAAAATTTATGTTTGAAAACATAAAAACTTCTTTTTGGACCACAAAATTATATGCTAGAAAACGTATAAAAGCATTATTCTATTTTTCGTGAGCCACCTGGTAACCACTTAACCATTTATTTACCCTTACCAAACACAATAATTAATATACACCAAACAAGTGTATCTTCAACTAAATACGAAGTACTAAACATTCCGATTATAAATTGCTAGCGCGACTAGCTCGAAATGGGGTTGTCAAACCCGATAGATCTATCCGTAGGATTCACGTTCACCAGTAGAAACCAGTGATTACAATTACCAGATTAGGGAATATTTTTGTTCGACTCACAATGAATAATTTAAACCAACTTCCACTTGTCCAAAATATAAAATAAATTGCATGTATTCTCATCCCAAAAGATTAAAAATAGAAAAATGGGACTATAACTCACCTTAACAGCAAACGAAGTAACCACACAAATATGCGAACATCAAAAGAAGTAAGTGATCAAGAATGATCACAACGCCGACCTATCAATAAAGCAGGTCGATATAAATAACTAACTTAGGTCAAGTCTTAGTATGTTAGCTATAGTACTTGTTGCAAGTAAACATAGAACAACACTCGGTATGCTTCGGTTTAATCAGGACATCGTAGTAACACGTACTTTCTATTTTTAGAAAATTTCTATTTTTGGCAGGTTTCCATTTCTGTAAAAATTTCTATTTTTGGAAAGTTTCTATTTTAGGAAAGTTTTATTTTAGGAAAGTCAAAGTCAACCGAAAGTCAACTCAAAAGTCAACCTTGGTCAAACATAGTCAACATTAATTTTAAAAGTGTACGTTGTAATAATAATATAAGCTATAATGTTAATTAAAGTTAAATATGTATAATTATGTCATAACATAAGTTTAATTAAATTAAAATGAATTATTAAGTTAACATAAGTTTAAATGATATAATTAATATAACATAGGTAATTAATTAATTAATTAAATATTAGTCATAATATAAGTATTATTAATTAATAATAAATTTTAATCATATCATAAGTATTATTAATTAATAATGAATTATTAATCATATCATAAGTTTCTAATTATAATTATTAAACCATAAGTATTTAATAATTAAATTATAATTAAATAATAACTAAGCCTTATAATAATTAAATAATTAATTAATCCTTATTATAAGTCTTATAATAATAATCTCATAATATAAGTTTAATACTTGTCATAAGTATTTTTCATTAATAAAAGTATTATTAATCATAAGTTAAATTAAATGTTTAATTAAAGCATAAGTAATTATTAAATGATATAATAAATATATATATCATAAGTCTCAAATCATAATAATTACTTTTTATATCATAAGTAATTTAATAATAATGTAAAACATTATTTGTATCATAATTTTTAATAATTAACCATAAGTTTTAATTAAAAGTTCATCGGGTCATAACTTGAGCCCCGGGTGTCGGTTTTCGGCGAGCCTGTAATGACCCGGAATTTTCCGACCAAATTATATTTATGAGATTAATATTTACATAAATTAAACCATACCAACAAGATAAGCAATCCAAATTGTTGAGACTTGTGTTTTTGAAAAGAGTTTTACACAACGTTTGACCGTCCAATATGACCGATGATATCACGAACTATATAACATACGATAATTATACGTTTGTGTATATATATGTATTTATATATATTTAACATGATCTAAGGATGGTTTAACATCTCATTGTATACTAATGACAATGAGTTATAAGTATATTTTGAAACTACTAACTTAAGTTTTCAAAACGATAACTATACGTAACATTCTTTGATATATATACTTATAATCTATAATGCTTATACATGTATCGTATATATAATGTATTTAATCACTTTTTAAGGACTTAAATACATAAAACAATATAAGTATATTCACAAAAGATAGCTATATTTGAATTCTCGTTCCGTTTCCTCAAGATTTCTATACGTATATCTAGGGTATATGTACCCGTATCATACCCAGGTTCTATACGTATTTACTATTGGTATATACACATCAAATCAACATCCTAATCAACATTATTACTGCCCTAGATATGAGGTAACTAGAATTTGTCAAGTAGTATGAATTATTAGTAAGAAAACAAAATTAGGAATCCTTTTTTTTTATAAACTAAAAACGTTTTTATAAATGAACACCATTTCTTCACTCCATTTTCTCATACCTACACCCTCATTTATCTCTCAAAATACTCCTAACTTCATACTTGATCATCTCCAAGCATTTTCCCCATCATTTAGCTTCAATTACAAGCCTTAAACACCATAAGAAAACTCTTTCAAGAACATATCAAAATAACCACCCATTTGAAGAAGTTTACTTCCAACCTTTTGATCTAACTCCACCACTCTTTGATTCCAAGATTATTTCTTATCTTTTGCAGTAACTTTGTTCAAGTAACTTGAGGTAGTAACCTTGTTCATAATCTTATTCAATTCAAATTCATATAGCTATCTTATTTTGTGGTATAAAATTTTAACAACAAGAACATAGTTTGAATGATTTCAAACTTGTTCGCAAACTAAATAGATCCTTCTAACTTAACTTTTAAAACACTTCAAGACATGTAATATATCATAATGATATGCTAACCTAACAAGATATAACTTGGTTTTACAAAGAACATCTTAAAAACAGAATCTACGTCGTCGGAGTGCAACCGGGGGCTGTTTTGGGTTGGATAATTAAAAACCATCTTGAACTTTGAATTGGAAGTTCATGTTCTGGAAAAATGATATTTCTTATGAATATGTTAACACATAAAAATTTCATGGTTTAACTCAAAGTGTAAGTATTTTTAGAAAAATGATCATTAAATGTTGTTTTTATGATGGAAAATAATCACTTTCATAAGTTTCACCAAATTTTGACCTATAACCTATAATTTCGAATATAAACTAAGGTATTTTCAGTTCATATTCTTAAAATTGAATCGTTCCAAGGAAGTGGCAAGTTGAACCAACAAAAACGGAGTTGTAATGAAGAAACTACGACTAAAACAAGATTGGGTATCCGAAGCAAGTTTAGCTACGAAAATATTTGGAGAAAAAGTAAATTATTCATATCTTTTCTAATTAATATGATATTTTATATATAATTACTTATGATTTGATTTTATATATTTCAGGACCACCCGTAAACAACACGAGAAGATTAATCATAAGACCTCATGATTGTACGCAACACGTCATTTGACAACACGGTACTTTATGTACGCAACACGTCATTTGACAACATGGTACCATGGGTCGAGATTAATTCTGATCAATACGAATACGATGGGGTCTTTATTTATTTTATTTAAGCAACTAATTGTGGACCACTAACATCGAACTGCTAACTACGGACTAAGAAAATATTAAAAGTATTAAAAGTATATATATATATATATATATATATATATATATATATATATATATATATATATATATATATATATATATATGTAACGATTACTTAAAAAGAAAATATGTTGATATATTATATATATGGTTAGGTTCGTGATATCTATCGGAGACCAAGTCGAATTAAATACCTTCAAGGCAAAAGTGAGTTTTATTTGCTCCCTTTTTAATTGCTTTTGCAGTATATATTTTTGGACTGAGAATACATGCGCTGCTTTTATAAATGTTTACAAAATAGACACAAGTACTTACAAATATATTCTACGTTGAGTTGTACCACTGGCATATTTCCCTGTAGCTTGGTAACTACTATTTACATGGGTATTGTAAACGCGAATCATGTTAATAGATCTATCGGGCCTGACAACCCCAACCGGACTGGACGACCAGTATTCAACGGTTGCACAGTACTTCGTTTTGGTGACTACACTTGGTACGGTGTAGTGAGATTTCATAATAAAGGGAATATGCGACGTTGATTAAATGTTAAGTATGGTTACCAAGTGCTCAACCACTTAGAATGCTTTACATACACTTGCGAGTGTATTATGTTTATGATTATGAAATCTTGTGGTCTATTAACATATTGAAATGATTGTTATGATAAACCTATGAACTCACCAACCTTTTGGTTGACACTTTAAAGCATGTTTATTCTCAGGTATGAATTAAGTCTTCCGCTGTGCATTTGCTCAATATAAGGACATTACTTGGAGCCGATCATCGCAATGGGACCAAATGTTGATGACTTCGCCCAGGTGGATTAGGACGGGTCGTTTCAGTTGGTATCAGAGCGGTGGTCATAGCGAACCAGGTCTTGCATTAGTGTGTCTAACTAGTAGTTTTTAGGATGCATTAATGAGTCTGGACTTCGACCGTGTCTACATGTCAAAAGTTTTGCTTATCATTTCTAGTCGGAAATCATCTGCTTATCATCCTTAGGAAATTACCTTCTTATCATTCATAAGTCTAGACATGTTTTACTGCATTTACTGCATTGATAGTGTATAGACGAATTCTTATCTTAGCATATCTGTTATTGCGAACTTTTACTGATATCTTTTCAAAGATTCTCCGTAATTTATGGAATTTTGGTATTATATATACATATGTAAATTATGTATTGAAGAGTACCAAATCTAACTCCTATAATCTATTCCATACCAAAAATTCATTTTCCCCATTATACAAGATGGATTCCGCATCTAGTTCGAATTCTTCAGATTCCGACAGTTATGCCGATATGGATTTCCATTCGGGCTCTAAAAGCAGCATCACTGGAATGGATCAACCAATTTCCCATCATCTATTCTGGATGAATTGGGGATGGGTTCGTAATATACTAAATCACTGGAGACAAGAAGAAGGTGATCCATTCCATCCACCAAATTGCCCTCTTGGCGATGAACCTGAAGCACTTACCGGTGAACCTATTCGAAACACCATTTTCTCTCTCATTTCTAGAGTATCTCATCACGATTATATACTATCCCATATTACAAATCTTGTTCATTCGCTCGCTCCAACCTCCAATCATCCCGGTGTACTAGCAGAAGTTAACGAACTTCGCGCTCGCGTGACGGCTTTGGAGAACATGGTGCGAAGGTTGCAAACACCAGCAGCAGTACCAGCAGCATAATCAGCACCACCATCAATAACATCAACAATACCATCATCACCACTAACAAACAACATCCGCATCACACGTCTCGACATCATAATCTGTCCCACAAACATCAACATCATGCGCACCATAGATACCAAGGAGTACCAACAATAATGAACGATGAAGTATTGATCCATAACTTCATTGATATTCTGCGAAGAATATGTGGTTTCAAAAAGTTTTAGAGATTTCTTATTCTAGCTCAAACCGAAAAGCAAATGAGATTAATATCATATTAACTCATTAAATTCATGATTTCATCTGAAGAAAATATATATGTATATATGTTTTCATAAAGATTGTAATTAAAAGTTCTTTTGTATAAAATATTAATGGTGAATTTTTTTTTAACGGGTAGGTAATACCCGAGGAATAATTAGATTTCATCTTAATAAGTTACATTGTACATTCGTCGAAGCTGATTCAACAGTCATTTACTATCCTACTTACAACCACCGACATACGTATCCGTTCACCGCAGAATAACCATTTTCATTCAATTTTATATTTGGATTTTGACTTCCCAGAATCCAACAAGTGGCATATGAAGAAAACATATGACAAAATAAAATCTGTTAGAAATAAACAAATTAACTATGAAAAATTTTGTTAAGAATCCACGCTAACTGTTCCAGCTAACTCTTCCTAACTAACTGATTACATTTTATTTATCGCAGTTTATTTATCGCAATTTAATTATCGCACTTTTATTTATCGTCATTTAATTTCTGTAATTATTTTACGCACTTTAAATATCGGGACACGTATACAATGTTTTGACATATCATATCGACGCATCTATATATATTATTTGGAATCACCATAGACACTCTATATGCAGTAATGATCGAGTTCTCTATACAGGGTTGAGGTTGATTCTACAATAATATATATAGTTTGAGTTGTGATTGAGTCTGAGAGGTATACGGGTCACGACACGTATTAATTAATTCGTATATTATATATTAAACTATATATGAATTATTGGACTGTTACTGTGGACTATCGACTGTGGACTATTGACATTGGACAATTAAAATGAATTAAAATATTGATTATAACATATGAAACTAAACATTTATTCAAGATTGCCACTTGATTTCATCTTAAACCTCATTGTATCTCGACGATTACAATCAGCGTTCAAATCTATCATGATTCTTAAAAACACCTCAATCGAGAGGATAAACCAACCGCACTTCATCTACGGAAGAAAAGATTGATGCATATAGTTATGCACCTGAAAAACCCTCGGAAACTGAGTAAACGTTTTACACGTATCTGTTCTAGTTCCTTTGACATTGTTATTACCGAAGATCGTTTTGCAATCCCTTTCCAAAGTAGCTAATTTTGTCACAGCTCCAGCAAGTCAACTCCGACTTTTCATCCGAAACAACTTTATTATAACCGCGATATATATGCGTACTCTTTATTGTTACTGGGGAACCTTTTATATTCCACAATATTACCATCAGCGATTAATCATTCTAAAAACACAATTCTCCTAAAACTACCTCGGTTTGATAACCGATGACCCATATCAGTTAACTTTGAAAATGCTGACGAAGCAGCATGTTGTAGATGATCTTAATGGCCAAAAGTTTGATGATAAAGAAAGGAGTGTTAGGAACGCTCGATAGAAAATTTAGTACCGAAAAGCAGATTATGTGAAACTATGAAGAAAGCCGTGGACAAATCACAAAGAATAAGTTTGCCTTCAAAGTGTGCCTACTGAAATCGTTAGCAAACATCTTATTTCTCATTCTAAACCTTCACAGACAAATCTTCTTCATCATCCATTGATATTAGAAATTCTAAGATATTCTCGTATGTTCTATTATAAATATCCTCCATATTTCTGGCGATATTTTCACAAATATTCTTATCTGAGATCAATTATCTCTCCGTAATATCTGCAACATAAAAGAAACTGTGTTAGTTTCTAAATTCTAAAACCTTCGAGTTTAAAATATGAATGTTTTGAAGTAGTGTTGGGAACTGAAGCATGGATTAGTATAATATAATGACACTTAATCAACGTCATTATATTACAGTAAGTCATGCTGAATTTCTAATGAAGTATGATGATTCATAGTACCGTCATCATGTGCCATTTACACGACTCTTACATTCTATCTAATCTCTAAACATATCAAGAGAATATTTTTCTGGATGACTCGGTCTTCTCCAGGGTATTCTGGTAATTTAACAAATCAAAATCGTTCTATTACCATTTTCTTCTTAGAGCATTAGCTATGTTCATTCTAAATTTCATATCTACGAATTCCGGACCATTACTCGCTTGATTCGAAGTCGGGAAGAGAAAACGAAAGCATGAAGCTCCGAAAAATAATGAAGAATATAAACTTCAATAATAACCTCGAAATTACAAACCGTGTATATCGATGCAGATAGCAATATAGAGACACGGGAGAATTAGAAACACTATAAACACAAGAGTATAGTAGAAGTAAATAGATTCTTCTGGTGGTAGATGAAAAAGAAGAATGACAGATATAAAAGTTAGGAGTATATCAAGAATCAGGACTGGATGGAGCATATTGATGAATGCTTTAAAGTAAGAATCAAGGGAGAAAGAATAGAAGGTGTGAGTCGTGGAAAATAAGGAAACGAAGGGGTGAATTTATAGTGAAATATCCGACAGAGCAATCGAAACAGATTATTGCATATAATCAAAGAAGATCCTGATTTCCTTAATCACCAAAGAACCAAATCTTATTACGTAAGATTCTCTTTAAATCCCTTAAATCCCGGAAATCAATCATAACTACGTCATCGGTTAAGATGAATATATTTTACTCATCTCACTCTTTTACGATAGTCTCATTTATATTCTTCGCATAATCAAATCGTTTTATCTACATTACTCAATGATGATAAAACTCCATTATCACCTTATATTTTTCATGAAAACCTTCTTATTGTTATCCATAACAACCTTTATCAAATTTCGGGGACGAAATTTCTTTAACGGGTAGGTACTGTAATGACCCGGAATTTTTCGACCAAATTATATTTATGAGATTAATATTTACATAAATTTAACCATACCAACATGATAAGCAATCCAAATTGTTGAGACTTGTGTTTTTGAAAAGAGTTTTACACAACGTTTGACCGTCTAATATGACCGATGATATCACGAACTATATAACATACGATAATTATACGTTTGTGTATATATATGTATTAATATATATTTAACATGATCTAAGGATGGTTTAACATCTCATTGTATACTAATGACAATGAGTTATAAGTATATTTTGAAACTACTAACTTAAGTTTTCAAAACGATAACTATACGTAACATTCTTTGATATATATACTTATAATCTATAATGCTTATACATGTATCGTATATATAATGTATTTAATCACTTTTTAAGGACTTAAATACATAAAACAATATAAGTATATTCACAAAAGATAGCTATATTTGAATTCTCGTTCCGTTTCCTCAAGATTTCTATACGTATATCTAGGGTATATGTACCCGTATCATACCCAGGTTCTATACGTATTTACTATTGGTATATACACATCAAATCAACATCCTAATCAACATTATTACTGCCCTAGATATGAGGTAACTAGAATTTGTCAAGTAGTATGAATTATTAGTAAGAAAACAAAATTAGGAATCCTTTTTTTTTATAAACTAAAAACGTTTTTATAAATGAACACCATTTCTTCACTCCATTTTCTCATACCTACACCCTCATTTATCTCTCAAAATACTCCTAACTTCATACTTGATCATCTCCAAGCATTTTCCCCATCATTTAGCTTCAATTACAAGCCTTAAACACCATAAGAAAACTCTTTCAAGAACATATCAAAATAACCACCCATTTGAAGAAGTTTACTTCCAACCTTTTGATCTAACTCCACCACTCTTTGATTCCAAGATTATTTCTTATCTTTTGCAGTAACTTTGTTCAAGTAACTTGAGGTAGTAACCTTGTTCATAATCTTATTCAATTCATATTCATATAGCTATCTTATTTTGTGGTATAAAATTTTAACAACAAGAACATAGTTTGAATGATTTCAAACTTGTTCGCAAACTAAATAGATCCTTCTAACTTAACTTTTAAAACACTTCAATACATGTAATATATCATAATGATATGCTAACCTAACAAGATATAACTTGGTTTTACAAAGAACATCTTAAAAACAGAATCTACGTCGTCGGAGTGCAACCGGGGGCTGTTTTGGGTTGGATAATTAAAAACCATCTTGAACTTTGAATTGGAAGTTCATGTTCTGGAAAAATGATATTTCTTATGAATATGTTAACACATAAAAATTTCATGGTTTAACTCAAAGTGTAAGTATTTTTAGAAAAATGATCATTAAATGTTGTTTTTATGATGGAAAATAATCACTTTCATAAGTTTCACCAAATTTTGACCTATAACCTATGATTTCGAATATAAACTTGTGACAACCCGGAAATTTCCAACCAAATTTAAACTTTAATCTTTATATGTTTCCGACACGATAAGCAATATTTGTTAAGTTAAATTGCAAGAATTTTAAACTACGTTCATACATTCATTCAACCTCGACCATGTTCCAACGATTCACGAACCATTAAACGAATATGATTATATATGTATATGTGTATATATATTATAACTTGAAACGTAAACAAAATATTAGATTAAATACTTTATATGATTGTATCTGCTTCAAAATATTTATCAATGGAATTAGAAGACAAGATCAAATGATTGAATTATCAGATATATTGAATTATGATTACAAGTCTCTGTTGAAAGGCCCACGTTGATTTGAGAAATCTTTCCGTTTTAACAATATTCGAAAAATGGTAAAGTGATTTATAAATAAGAATAAATTGTCAATCATTGAGAACTAGACAAAGGATAGTGGAAGATTGAATCTCATAAAGACTCGATTGATCTATTTAGTTTCAAACGTACAAAAACGTTTTCAGTTTAAAAAGAACTTTATTATTAAAACGTATATAACTTTTATAAATATCTAGAACCACTTTTGACAACTCATTACTTAACTAGTATGATAAAGATAACGATATTTATATTTTATTTTATTAAATATATATAACGATTTAAATTAATATTATATATATTTATACGCGTATTATACGTACATAGTTTTATACTTTTACTATACTTAAACTTTACCTTTACTTTATTTTTACTTTACTTTAACTTTAATAATTCACTTTAATAATTCATACTTTAATAATTCACTTTAATAATTCATACTTTAATAATTCACTTTAATAATTCATACTTTAATAATTTACTTTAATAATTCATATTTTAATAATTTACTTTAATAATTCATACTTTAATAATTCACTTTAATAATTCAAAAATCTATTATAAATAGAATTCAATAGGTTTCATTATTTCATAGAAACTTGAAAATATTTTTCTCTAAACTCTCTCAATCGATTTACATATATATATATTTACTCCGTATTATTTCAAGATATTATTAGTATACATAAAATATTACGACGGAGTGCTGTCCGAGTGATTTCAAAATTGTTTTTCGAGTTGGATAGGATTAAGGAAATTATGGGTTATAGCTATGGAGGTGATTGAGTATGGTTCATGGGTATGCTCGTGAGGTCAATATAGTGTTTATCATTTCCGTTGCATCTACGTACCTTTCCTGCAATATTGAATCTCAATATTGATACGTGAGTACTCATAATTTAACTTTTACATACTAATAGTGTATCCCTGACTAGTGCTCGAGTATTTAGGATTATGTATGCTTGTACTTTTGATATTGCCCTTAGACAGGTTAGGTTGAATATTGAATTAGTTACACTTGCGGTTGAGATAAGGTATAAGATATGCATGTCCTTGGAAAGCTAGCGAAAAATTAAGGACTTTTCCTTTAGATATCGAATGATTTCGATGAACGGATTAGAAGTTATAATCAATTGAATTTTCTATATTTTTATTAAAAATGATTATTATCGTCGTTTTTATCGTCGTTCTAGTTTTATCTTATTATTATCACTATTATTATCTTTATCAATAAAATGGATTTATCATTAAAAATTGTTATTTTTTTTTATTATTACTATCGTTATTATTGTTAAAGTTATAATTAGTATTATTATTATTATTATCCAATTATTATTATTATTATTATTATTATTATTATTATTATTATTATTATTATTAGTATTAGTATTATTATTATTATTATTATCATTATTAATATATATATCATTATTTAAAGATGGATATTGTCATTGTTATTATTATTATTACTATATTATCATTAAGATAATTATTAGTATTATCGTTAAAAATGTTATAGTAACTATCATTATTAATATTAGTGTAATTAAAACAAATATTTGTAACACCTAATTATTTTGATTACTATTATTATCATTATTATGAACACGATATAAAAGACGATTAAAAACTATTAAACGAAACGATTAGGAAATAATGGGTAAGAGTATCATGATGAAATTAAAATATTATAAGATATTGATTTAGATAAAATTATCGTTCTTATTATTTTTATCATTACTATTATTATTAAAATTATCGTTAGTATTAAAACTATCATTTTAACAAAAATTATCATTTTAATAGAAATGTCATTGTTACTATAAAATATCATTATTATTATTATTATTTTAAATAGAATTATTATTTTAAAGATAATATTAAAAATTATCGTAAATATTAAAGTTATCATAATTAGAATTATCGTTTTATCATAATGTCATCTTAGTAATTATAAATATTGATATTTTTATAATAATTATGATTATTACAAAATAATACAACTTTTACTTACTATCATTATAGATATTATTTTATCAAATAAATATGTGATACAAACATATTTTACTACGTGTAATAACTTACTTTAATAATACCTATCATATTATCTTTATGATATTAAATGAACCCTATAAATTTTATTACTTAATATATATAAAATTATATTTTATTATATAAATATAATATAAAATTTTATTTATTAATAAATAAATTATATTATTTACTCTAATAAATCTTTTAAAAATATTTAAAAATATAAAACGACGATATTTAAACTATATATTAATCATGTATAAATTTTTGGAAATTATTTTGAGTCAAATTTACTTTTGTTGACTTTTGCATATTAGTCTCGAGCATTAGGATTGTGGTACACTATGACTTGACCTAATTTATTAGACAAATATTGACCAACACATAAATATATATAATTAATTTAGGTTCGTGAATCCGAGGCCAACCTTGCACTTGTTCAATGACGTTATATGTATTTTTACTACGAAATACAGTATGGTGAGTTTCATTTGCCTTTTTACCCTTTATATTTTTGGGCTGAGAATACATGCGCAACTTTTATAAATGTTTTACGAAATAGACACAAGTACGTGAAACTACATTCTATGGTTGAATTATCGAAATCGAATATGCCCCTTTTTATTAAGTCTGGTAATCTAAGAATTAGGGAACAGACACCCTAATTGACGCGAATCCTAAAGATAGATCTATTGGGCCTAACAAACCCCATCCAAAGTACCGGATGCTTTAGTACTTCAAAATTTATATCATGTCCGAAGGAGGATCCCGGAATGATAGGGGATATTCTTATATGTATCTAGTTAATGTCGGTTACCAGGTGTTCACCATATGAATGATTATTTTTGTCTCTATGCATGGGACGTATATTTATGAGAACTGGAAATGAAATTCTTGTGGTCTATTAAAATGATGGAAATAAATGATTATGATAAACTAATGAACTCACCAACCTTTTGGTTGACACTTTAAAGCATGTTTATTCTCAGGTGTTAAAGAAATCTTCCGCTGTGCATTTGCTCATTTTAAAGATATTACTTGGAGTCTTTCATAGTATATTTTGAAGAACGTTGCATTCGAGTCATTGAGTTCATCAAAGATTATTATTAAATCAATTTATAGTTGGATAGTGGATATTATGAAATGGTATGCATGCCTGTCAATTTTTGATGTAAAGAAAGATTGTCTTTTAAAAATGAATGCAATGTTTGTAAAATGTATCATATAGAGGTCAAATACCTCGCAATGTAATCAACTATTGTGAATCGTTTATAATGTATATGAACGGGTCCTTTCAGTTGGTACCAGAGCGGTGGTCTTAGCGAACCAGGTCTGCATTAGTGTGTCTAACTGATAGTCGTTAGGATGCATTAGTGAGTCTGGACTTCGACCGTGTCTGCATTTCAAAAGTTTTGCTCATCATTCTTGTCGTAAATTACCTGCTTATCATTCTTAGTCTAGACACATCTTATTGCATTGATTGCATGAATAGTGTATAGACAAAATTCATATCTTACCGTATCTGCTAATTCATATCTTAGCGTATCTGTTACTGTAAACTTTGCCTGACATATTCCGTAAATTCCTCCGTAATCTACGAAACCTTTTGCTCTATATAATTAGAATACCACCCGATAGCCGGAAAATCATTTCATATCGAAAAATTCTTTATTCAATCGTACGAAATGGAATTCGTCATTAGTTCAAGTCCCTCGGATTCTGAAATGGAATCCCACTCAAGTTTCGAAAGCAGTGTGACCGGAATGGATCAACCAATTAGTCATCATCTATTCTGGATGAATTGGGGATGGGTTCGTAGCCTCCTTAATCATTGGAGACAAGAAGAAGGCGATCCCTTCCATCCACCACATTGCCCTCTTGGCGAAGAACCTGAAGCACTTACCGGCGAACCTATCCGAAACACCATTTTCTCTCTTATTTCTAGAGTATCTCGTCACTATTACATACTACACCAAATTCTAGATTTTATTTATCCGCTCGTCCGAACTGACAATCACCCCGGTGTAATAGAAGAAGTCAACGAGCTTCGCGCTCGGGTAGTGGCTTTGGAGAATATGGTGCAAAGGTTACAAACACCAGCAGCAGCACCAACAGCATAAACAGTACACCCATCAGCAACACCAATAGTACCATCACCACCACCAACAACAACATCCACATCCCACACCGCAACATCACAATATGTATCTCAAACATCAACGTCATACGCCCTGTAAATATCCAGGAATATCAACAACAACAAACGATGAAGTATTAATTCATAGACTTCATTGAAGAGATATCTCTGCGGCAGTTATGTAATCTCCAAAATCTTAGAGATTATTTAATTCTGACCGTAAATCGGATGAGTGAACGGAGATGGTAGAGTAGAAACTTTGATCGAAAATGGTGTACGATTTACAAGCTAGAATTGTTTTACCAACAACATCAACAGGACCGTAGCATCATCAACACAGTCAGTGCCGTCAGTATCGTCAGAATCAACAGCACCTGTAACATCACAAACTCTGTCAGTTCAAGAATCATTGTGGACATTATTACGAATCAACAACAAATATATTGTATCAACGAGTTATGAAGTATTAACTCATTTCCAATCGAAAGATTTATATGTATAAATTTTTAAACCATAATAAATCTTCCCGTACTAAGCTATTATGTGTGAATCTTAACTACTCAGTTAATTCATATTACAAATATGCAATGATGTACGTCCTTCGTCCGCAACTTAACCATCGTTAATTACAATCTCTGTCTCAATTCAATAAAAAAATCCAATTTATAATAAATCAAGTGTATTATTCGAATATATGTTTGATTTTACGCTTTCATCATCGATGTACTCGAAACTTTTCAAATAACATCATTCGTACCTTGCGAAGTTCACAAGAATTTCACGAAAACCAACAAATAACAAAGTAATGATTCATAATTTCAATATTATTGAAGAAATACTTATGCAATTTATAAAGTTTTAGGGATTACTCAATTCTAGTTCCAACCATAAAACAAATGAGTTTAATTTAATATTAACTCATTAAATCTATATTACATCTAAAGAAAATATACACATATATTTTCATAAAGACTGTAATAAACTTCTTTTGTACAAAATATTAATTGTGAAATTTTTTTTAACGGGTAGGTAATACCCGAGAGATATATAAATTCACAATTAATATATTACATTTTTCGAAACTGATTCAGCAATCATCAACTATACTCCCTACTTTCACAACAATATCCATTCTTTCGTATAAATCAAAACAACCATACTCATTCAAAATTTAATTACATATTCTGATTTTGAAATCTCAAAATTCAACTTGAGATATGACCAAAATCATCACTCTTAGATCCTTACATCTTTCACAAGCTATATTTTGACTTCAAAACTGTGTTAGAACATCAAATGTATGTTAACGATTACAATCTGTGTTCAAACCCTTCGAAATTTCTGAAGACACTTCAACTAAGGAACAATCGAGATGATGATCCAACCATATGTTACCCACAGTTATACACCTGAAAAACTCTCAAAACCCAAGTCATAGTTCGACACGTATCCGTGTTAGACCCTTTGGCATTTACTAGCTAAAATAACTTTTCAATTCCGTTTCAAAATAGACAGTTTTGTCACAGCTCCAGCAAGTCATCTTCGACTTCTCAATCAAAAAAAAGTCTTATTATAACCTCGATAGATACGTTGCCCTTTCGCCAACGTTACCGGGGAATCGTTTATATTCACCACATTAGCAATAAACTTACCAACAACTTCATTGATCTTTGACTTTCAAAAAAAAAAAATCATTATAATTATCGAAACCCTATCATATACTCATTCGTACCTTATAACAAGAATTGCCATACCAATTATTGAGAATCAGCAATCAGTATTTTGAAACCTCGCAGCATGTCTACATCAACAATTACATATACACACAACGTCTACCTCCAAGACTTACATTCTTTGAATGAGAAATTTCTGAAAAACACCCTAAACTGCGAACCAGTTCTCGAAATTTTGAAAAATGCTGATGAAGCAGCAAAAACTGTAAACGACCTTAACAGTAAAAAGTTGGATGATAAAGGATAGTATATTGGCAAAGCTCAGAAAAAGAGAAGCTTTGGAACTGGAAAACGGATTGAGCAAAGTATGAATGAGGCTGTGGACAAATCACAAAGGCTGAACCTGCCTTCAAAGAATCCAAATGATTCAGTACTTGCTGAAGTCATTAACGAATACCTTGCTCCTGACTCTAAACCCTTGCGGACAATATCCTTCATCATCCTCTGATATTAGACATTCTAAGATATCATCGTATCTTTCATTATAAATATCATCCATACTTCTGAAGATATTTTTATAATTATTCTTATCTGAAATCATTTACCTCTTCGCGCTATCTGTATTATATCATAAAAGAAACTATTTTAGTTTCTAAATTTTGAAACATTCGAGTTTAAAATAGGAATATTCTTGAAGAAGTGTTGGGAGCTGAAGCATGAGTTAGTATAATATAATGACACTTGATCAACGTGATTATATTACAGTAATTCATGCTGAGTTTCTAAATGAAACATGATGATTCACAGATCATAACGTCATCATGTGCTATGTTACACGACTCTTGTATTCTCTTTGATCTCTAAATATCAAGAAAATATTTCTTGATGATTCGGCCTTTTTTGAGGTATTCTGGTAATTTGACAAGTTAAGATCGTGTCATTACAATTTCCTTCCTAGAACATTAACAATGTTCATTCCGAAATTTATATCTGCGAATTCTGGACCATTACAAGCGGTGCTTAATCGCAAGAAGAAGAAACGGAAGGACAAAGCTCCGAACTAGAAATGGGAGTATAAATCATAGCAAATAGAAGAGAGCATTAACTGTGGATGACAATGATTATAGAAGAAGCAAGGACTTTGAAATATAAGGGAAGATATAAAACCCAACAACAACCCAGAAATCACAAACCGTATATATCAATGCATATAGCAATATAAAGACACGGGAGAACTAAAAACACTATAAAACCAAGAGTATAGTAGAAGTAAATAGATTCTTCCGGCGGTAAATGAAAAAGAAGAATGACCGATATGAAAGTTATAAGTATATCGAGAATCAGAACTGGATGGAGCATATTGATGAATACTTTAAAATATGAGTTGAGGGGGAAAGAATAGAAGGTGATGAAACATGACTAGGAACTTAGAAATCAACAGATTTAACTCACACAATGGCGGAATAAGTGAATCAAACCCTCTAGTGAATAGGTTAAGTTTTTTTTGATTAATTTAGTCAAACCACAACTAAATCAAGTGTGATTAGATCAACACCTAGAGCTATTATTCACCACCTGGGTGATTTGGACTGAGAGAGAATCGGAGGAGCTCACTAGATCTGAGTGTGTGTAACAAATGAGAGGCTTAACCTAAAATGAAGAACATAAGACTTTATATACCCTGCTGTTGACTCACCTATACGATTCATTCATCACACGTACGAGTAGGCTTCATCAGTCGTACGGGTGATCACTCACTCGTGTCTTCTCATTTAGGTTGTAATTGTGACTTAGCTCAGCATCAACCGTGCGTATGAGCCTGTCAGCTATACTAGTGAGGCTTCACTCGTACGTCTGACTAAGTCTAACATAGTTAAACATTTAAATCTCATTCCTGCAGTTCCTGTAACCACATACAAACATGGATAGGATAATAACGAGCAATCATGGTGGCCTGTAAACTGTTGTACCTGCAATGGACGCGGGTAGATGTCTAGGAACTGCATAAAATGCATCAACAGAAGGTGTGAGTTGTAAGGAAACGAAGGAGGTGAATTTATAAGAAAATCTCCTGCAGAACAATTAAAATGGACGATCGCATTTAAAGCGGATCCTAATTCCCTTGATTACCGGAGAGTCAAATCTTATTAAGAAGATTTTCTTCAAATCCCTTGAAATCTGGGAATCAATCATATCTACGTCAAATGATAAGATGAATCTACACTTACTCATTTCACTCTTCTATGTTAGCTTCATTCGTACTCTTCATATAAATGGATTGTTTATCCAAATTATTCGCTGATGATAAAACTCTAATTTTCAGCCCGTATGCATCATGAAAACATACTTATTATCATTCACGACCTTTCCACTCAAATTTCGGGACGAAATTTCTTTAACGGGTAGGTACTGTGACAACCCGGAAATTTCCAACCAAATTTAAACTTTAATCTTTATATGTTTCCGACACGATAAGCAATATTTGTTAAGTTAAATTGCAAGAATTTTAAACTACGTTCATACATTCATTCAACCTCGACCATGTTCCAACGATTCACGAACCATTAAACGAATATGATTATATATGTATATGTGTATATATATTATAACTTGAAACGTAAACAAAATATTAGATTAAATACTTTATATGATTGTATCTGCTTCAAAATATTTATCAATGGAATTAGAAGACAAGATCAAATGATTGAATTATCAGATATATTGAATTATGATTACAAGTCTCTGTTGAAAGGCCCACGTTGATTTGAGAAATCTTTCCGTTTTAACAATATTCGAAAAATGGTAAAGTGATTTATAAATAAGAATAAATTGTCAATCATTGAGAACTAGACAAAGGATAGTGGAAGATTGAATCTCATAAAGACTCGATTGATCTATTTAGTTTCAAACGTACAAAAACGTTTTCAGTTTAAAAAGAACTTTATTATTAAAACGTATATAACTTTTATAAATATCTAGAACCACTTTTGACAACTCATTACTTAACTAGTATGATAAAGATAACGATATTTATATTTTATTTTATTAAATATATATAACGATTTAAATTAATATTATATATATTTATACGCGTATTATACGTACATAGTTTTATACTTTTACTATACTTAAACTTTACCTTTACTTTATTTTTACTTTACTTTAACTTTAATAATTCACTTTAATAATTCATACTTTAATAATTCACTTTAATAATTCATACTTTAATAATTCACTTTAATAATTCATACTTTAATAATTTACTTTAATAATTCATATTTTAATAATTCACTTTAATAATTCATACTTTAATAATTCACTTTAATAATTCAAAAATCTATTATAAATAGAATTCAATAGGTTTCATTATTTCATAGAAACTTGAAAATATTTTTCTCTAAACTCTCTCAATCGATTTACATATATATATATATTTACTCCGTATTATTTCAAGATATTATTAGTATACATAAAATATTACGACGGAATGCTGTCCGAGTGATTTCAAAATTGTTTTTCGAGTTGGATAGGATTAAGGAAATTATGGGTTATAGCTATGGAGGTGATTGAGTATGGTTCATGGGTATGCTCGTGAGGTCAATATAGTGTTTATCATTTCCGTTGCATCTACGTACCTTTCCTGCAATATTGAATCTCAATATTGATACGTGAGTACTCATAATTTAACTTTTACATACTAATAGTGTATCCCTGACTAGTGCTCGAGTATTTAGGATTATGTATGCTTGTACTTTTGATATTGCCCTTAGACAGGTTAGGTTGAATATTGAATTAGTTACACTTGCGGTTGAGATAAGGTATAAGATATGCATGTCCTTGGAAAGCTAGCGAAAAATTAAGGACTTTTCCTTTAGATATCAAATGATTTCGATGAACGGATTAGAAGTTATAATCAATTGAATTTTCTATATTTTTATTAAAAATGATTATTATCGTCGTTTTTATCGTCGTTCTAGTTTTATCTTATTATTATCACTATTATTATCTTTATCAATAAAATGGATTTATCATTAAAAATTGTTATTTTTTTTTATTATTACTATCGTTATTATTGTTAAAGTTATAATTAGTATTATTATTATTATTATCCAATTATTATTATTATTATTATTATTATTATTATTATTATTATTATTATTATTATTATTATTATTAGTATTAGTATTATTATTATTATTATTATCATTATTAATATATATATCATTATTTAAAGATGGATATTGTCATTGTTATTATTATTATTACTATATTATCATTAAGATAATTATTAGTATTATCGTTAAAAATGTTATAGTAACTATCATTATTAATATTAGTGTAATTAAAACAAATATTTGTAACACCTAATTATTTTGATTACTATTATTATCATTATTATGAACACGATATAAAAGACGATTAAAAGCTATTAAACGAAACGATTAGGAAATAATGGGTAAGAGTATCATGATGAAATTAAAATATTATAAGATATTGATTTAGATAAAATTATCGTTCTTATTATTTTTATCATTACTATTATTATTAAAATTATCGTTAGTATTAAAACTATCATTTTAACAAAAATTATCATTTTAATAGAAATGTCATTGTTACTATAAAATATCATTATTATTATTATTATTTTAAATAGAATTATTATTTTAAAGATAATATTAAAAATTATCGTAAATATTAAAGTTATCATAATTAGAATTATCGTTTTATCATAATGTCATCTTAGTAATTATAAATATTGATATTTTTATAATAATTATGATTATTACAAAATAATACAACTTTTACTTACTATCATTATAGATATTATTTTATCAAATAAATATGTGATACAAACATATTTTACTACGTGTAATAACTTACTTTAATAATACCTATCATATTATCTTTATGATATTAAATGAACCCTATAAATTTTATTACTTAATATATATAAAATTATATTTTATTATATAAATATAATATAAAATTTTATTTATTAATAAATAAATTATATTATTTACTCTAATAAATCTTTTAAAAATATTTAAAAATATAAAACGACGATATTTAAACTATATATTAATCATGTATAAATTTTTGGAAATTATTTTGAGTCAAATTTACTTTTGTTGACTTTTGCATATTAGTCTCGAGCATTAGGATTGTGGTACACTATGACTTGACCTAATTTATTAGACAAATATTGACCAACACATAAATATATATAATTAATTTAGGTTCGTGAATCCGAGGCCAACCTTGCACTTGTTCAATGACGTTATATGTATTTTTACTACGAAATACAGTATGGTGAGTTTCATTTGCCTTTTTACCCTTTATATTTTTGGGCTGAGAATACATGCGCAACTTTTATAAATGTTTTACGAAATAGACACAAGTACGTGAAACTACATTCTATGGTTGAATTATCGAAATCGAATATGCCCCTTTTTATTAAGTCTGGTAATCTAAGAATTAGGGAACAGACACCCTAATTGACGCGAATCCTAAAGATAGATCTATTGGGCCTAACAAACCCCATCCAAAGTACCGGATGCTTTAGTACTTCAAAATTTATATCATGTCCGAAGGAGGATCCCGGAATGATAGGGGATATTCTTATATGTATCTAGTTAATGTCGGTTACCAGGTGTTCACCATATGAATGATTATTTTTGTCTCTATGCATGGGACGTATATTTATGAGAACTGGAAATGAAATTCTTGTGGTCTATTAAAATGATGGAAATAAATGATTATGATAAACTAATGAACTCACCAACCTTTTGGTTGACACTTTAAAGCATGTTTATTCTCAGGTGTTAAAGAAATCTTCCGCTGTGCATTTGCTCATTTTAAAGATATTACTTGGAGTCTTTCATAGTATATTTTGAAGAACGTTGCATTCGAGTCATTGAGTTCATCAAAGATTATTATTAAATCAATTTATAGTTGGATAGTGGATATTATGAAATGGTATGCATGCCTGTCAATTTTTGATGTAAAGAAAGATTGTCTTTTAAAAATGAATGCAATGTTTGTAAAATGTATCATATAGAGGTCAAATACCTCGCAATGTAATCAACTATTGTGAATCGTTTATAATGTATATGAATGGGTCCTTTCAAAACTAAGGTATTTTCAGTTCATATTCTTAAAATTTGACTCGTTCCAAGGAAGTGGCAAGTTGAACCAACAAAAACGGAGTTGTAATGAAGAAACTACGACTAAAACAAGATTGGGTATCCGAAGCAAGTTTAGCTACGAAAATATTTGGAGAAAAAGTAAATTAATCATATCTTTTCTAATTAATATGATATTTTATATATAATTACTTATGATTTGATTTTATATATTTCAGGACCACCCGTAAACAACACGAGAAGATTAATCATAAGACCTCATGATTGTACGCAACACGTCATTTGACAACACGGTACTTTATGTACGCAACACGTCATTTGACAACATGGTACCATGGGTCGAGATTAATTCTGATCAATACGAATATGATGGGGTCTTTATTTATTTTATTTAAGCAACTAATTGTGGACCACTAACATCGAACTGCTAACTACGGACTAAGAAAATATTAAAAGTATATATATATATATATATATATATATATATATATATATATATATATATATATATATATATATGTATATGTATATATATATATGTAACGATTACTTAAAAAGAAAATATGTTGATATATTATATATATGGTTAGGTTCGTGATATCTATCGGAGACCAAGTCGAATTAAATACCTTCAAGGCAAAAGTGAGTTTCATTTGCTCCCTTTTTAATTGCTTTTGCAGTATATATTTTTGGACTGAGAATACATGCGTTGCTTTTATAAATGTTTACAAAATAGACACAAGTACTTAAAAATATATTCTACGTTGAGTTGTACCACTGGCATATTTCCCTGTAGCTTGGTAACTACTATTTAATGGGTATTGTAAACGCGGATCATGTTGATAGATCTATCGGGCCTGACAACCCCAACCGGACTGGACGACCAGTATTCAACGGTTGCACAATACTTCGTTTTGGTGACTACACTTGGTACGGTGTAGTGAGATTTCATAATAAAGGGAATATGCGATGTTGATTAAATGTTAAGTATGGTTACCAAGTGCTCAACCACTTAGAATGCTTTACATACACTTGCGAGTGTATTATGTTTATGATTATGAAATCTTGTGGTCTATTAACATATTGAAATGATTGTTATGATAAACCTATGAACTCACCAATCTTTTGGTTGAAACTTTAAAGCATGTTTATTCTCAGGTACGAATTAAGTCTTCCGCTGTGCATTTGCTCAATATAAGGACATTACTTGGAGCCGATCATCGCAATGGGACCAAATGTTGATGACTTCGTCCAGGTGGATTAGGACGGGTCGTTTCAGAGCCTTATAAATATCGCCGCCTAATCAAACCACCCGACACTTTGGTGTACTCAAGAACATCCCAAGAACATCAAACAAGTCGTGATGATCAGCCATTAAACAACTAGGAGCTCTAATCCGTTCAAAAACACGTTTTAGTCATAACGGGTGATCCGTGGCTCGAATTTAGATGACCCGAACATGAAAGTTCATCCCATCATCAGTCCTAACACACTAGTACACCCTAAAGACTCTAAAAGTGGTCACAAAGTCAGACCAAACCTGGAACAATTCGTTTTTATATTTTAATCTCATCAAAACACCAATTTAAGCATAACTTTTGATCCGGAACTCGAAAATAGGTGAATCAAAAGCCTAAAATTATGTACTAAATGAGAGGAACTCATCTATATACTTTATTTCATCAAAAATCACAGTTAAGTTCACTGATTTTAACCAACAAGCTGCTGTCCCAATTTAATTAAACCGAAAACATACAATAACGAGTGATTCTATGCATAATAACATCAATACAATCATACACACGTACTATAACATCATCATACATACAAGATCAGTAAAAATAAATGAAAATTGAAAATTTAGGGTTTATGGTTATACCCTAATCAAAGAACAAGTTGTATGAGCTTGTAGATCTTGAAATGGAGAACCCGATGAGATAAAAAGCCCTAAATCTCCAAGTATAAAATTGTTGAAGGTGATGATAATATTGGTGATGGTGGTGAATGTCCATGGGAGGAGAAAAAGAGAGGGAGGAGAGAAAAAAAAAAGATTTAGGTTAAATGAAATCAAGTAGTGAACCATTTAGCACATGTAATCTCTCATTTTCAAAAATTTGCACTAAACCCCCTCCCCATGGGGAGTTTTGGCTGAACAAAGCATAAGGGTGGGCCCTATTGGCCCACTTTGATGTAAAATGAATTAACTTGTGGCCCGAAAGCCCGAACGGATCCCGAAACGTGAAAACACCGCAACGCGATTGAAAATTCGGAGAGATAACAAATACGCGACGAAAAATATATATATAAACACTATATATAAACATATAACATTAAAATATCATATTTTAAATAATTAGGACTTAAAAATCCTAAAAGCTCGACCGTTGGTTTGAAAACCAAAAAGATTCGCTGGATAGAAATCCGCGACACGTAGAAACGTATAACTTCAAATATGAATACAAATATTCATATAACACATAATAATTAAAATATTATTACTAAAATAATAATATAGATCATAGAAATGACGTGGCACGAATAACAATTAACGGTCGTTAAATAATTAACGGTAAAAGATAATGGAAAAAGTAGGGACGTTACAGTAATTGTGTTCATCGACGACATACTTGTTTATTCGAAGAGTATGAAGGAACATGAACATCATTTGCGGGGTGTGTTGAAGACGTTGCGGAAGGAGAAGTTGTATGCTAAGTTCTCCAAATGTGAATTTTGGCTAAGGGAAGTTCATCTCATTGGTTATATTGTGAACAAAGATGGTATTCAAGTAGATCCGGGGAAGATAGAGACGGTGAAGAGTTGGGGACGACCGACTATGCCGACGAAAATCCGAAGTTTTCTCGAATTGGCCGGTTATTATCGTCCGTTTATCCAAGACTTTTCTAAGATTGCTTCTCCATTGACGAAGTTTGAAATGTCCCGTTCTTATTGATTAAAAACGTTCCATATTAATTGATTTCGTTGCGAGGTTTTGACCTCTATATGAGACGTTTTTCAAAGACTGCATTCATTTTAAAACAAACCATAACCTTTATTTCATCAATAAAGGTTTAAAAAGCTTTACGTATATTATCAAATAATGATAATCTAAAATATCCTGTTTACACACGACCATTACATAATGGTTTACAATACAAATATGTTACAACAAAATAAGTTTCTTGAATGCAGTTTTTACACAATATCATACAAGCATGGACTCCAAATCTCGTCCTTATTTAAGTATGCGACAGCGAAAGCTCTTAATAATCACCTGAGAATAAACATGCTTAAAACGTCAACAAAAATGTTGGTGAGTTATAGGTTTAACCTATATATATCAAATCGTAACAATAGACCACAAGATTTCATATTTCAATACACATCCCATACATAGAGATAAAAATCATTCATATGGTGAACACCTGGTAACCGACATTAACAAGATGCATATATAAGAATATCCCCATCATTCCGGGACACCCTTCGGATATGATATAAATTTCGAAGTACTAAAGCATCCGGTACTTTGGATGGGGTTTGTTAGGCCCAATAGATCTATCTTTAGGATTCGCGTCAATTAGGGTGTCTGTTCCCTAATTCTTAGATTACCAGTCTTAATAAAAAGGGGCATATTCGATTTCGATAATTCAACCATAGAATGTAGTTTCACGTACTTGTGTCTATTTTGTAAATCATTTATAAAACCTGCATGTATTCTCATCCCAAAATATTAGATTTTAAAAGTGGGACTATAACTCACTTTCACAGATTTTTACTTCGTCGGGAAGTAAGACTTGGCCACTGGTTGATTCACGAACCTATAACAATATATACATATATATCAAAGTATGTTCAAAATATATTTACAACACTTTTAATATATTTTGATGTTTTAAGTTTATTAAGTCAGCTGTCCTCGTTAATAACCTACAACTAGTTGTCCACAGTTAGATGTACAGAAATAAATCGATAAATATTATCTTGAATCAATCCACGACCCAGTGTATACGTATCTCAGTATTGATCACAACTCAAACTATATATATTTTGGAATCAACCTCAACCCTGTATAGCTAACTCCAACATTCACATATAGAGTGTCTATGGTTGTTCCGAAATATATATATATGTGTCGACATGATAGGTCGAAACATTGTATACGTGTCTATGGTATCTCAAGATTACATAATATACAATACAAGTTGATTAAGTTATGGTTGGAATAGATTTGTTACCAATTTTCACGTTACTAAAATGAGAAAAATTATCCAATCTTGTTTTACCCATAACTTCTTCATTTTAAATCCGTTTTGAGTGAATCAAATTGCTATGGTTTCATATTGAACTCTATTTTATGAATCTAAACAGAAAAAGTATAGGTTTATAGTCGGAAAAATAAGTTACAATTCGTTTTTGTAAAGGTAGTCATTTCAGTCGAAAGAACGACGTCTAGATGACCATTTTAGAAAACATACTTCCACTTTAAGTTTAACCATAATTTTTGGATATAGTTTCATGTTCATAATAAAAATAATTTTCTCAGAATAACAACTTTTAAATCAAAGTTTATCATAGTTTTTAATTAACTAACCCAAAACAGCCCGCGGTGTTACTACGACGGCGTAAATCCGGTTTTACGGTGTTTTTCGTGTTTCCAGGTTTTAAATCATTAAGTTAGCATATCATATAGATATAGAACATGTGTTTAGTTAATTTTAAAAGTCAAGTTAGAAGGATTAACTTTTTTTTTGCGAACAAGTTTAGAATTAACTAAACTATGTTCTAGTGATTACGAGTTTAAACCTTCGAATAAGATAGTTTTATATATATGAATCGAATGATGTTATGAACATCATTACTACCTCAAGTTTAGTAGGTAAACCTACTGGAAGTGACAATAAATGATCTAGCTTCAAAGGATCTTGGATGGCTTGAAAGTTCTTGAAGTAGGATCATGACACAAAAACAAGTTCAAGTAAGATTTTTACTCGAATTAAGATAGTTTATAGTTATAGAAATTGAATCAAAGTTTGAATATGAATATTAACTTGAATAAGAAAGATAACCTACTGTATATAACAAAGGTTTCTTGATCTTAGATGATTACTTGGAATGGATTAGAAAGCTTGGAAGTAAATTAGTAAACTTGAAGGGATTTTTGAAGTGTTCTTGAAGTGTTCTTCCTATGATGATTATAGCTTGATTCTTGAAGTGATTTTTGATGAAGATGATGATTAACTACTGGAAAAATACGTTCATAATAGTGTGTGTGTGTTGAGAGAGAATTAGAAAGAGAATTGGAAGTGAAATGGAGTGAATGATGAGTGGTAATTGGTGAGTGGTGAGTGGGGTTAAAAGGAGTTCTAGTTAGTTGACTAGCTCATGGTAGAAGTTAAAATTGATTAGTCATACATGACATAATCAAGAGTGGAATCCCATGCTAGTTCCTATTGGTATATACCCATAGTAAGTACGTTTTGAAGCTGTATATAATACGGGTAAGAATACGACTAGAATTCTTGATGAAAGAAAAGAATGGGAAAGTAACTGTAACCATTTTCGTTAAGTATGAGTGTTTTGATATATGTCTTTAAGTCTTCCAAAAGTATTTTAATACATCTAAATACACTACATGTATATACATTTTAACTGAGTCGTTGAGTCATCGTTAGTCGTTACATGTAAGTGTTGTTTTGAAACCTTTAAGTTAACGATCTCAATTAATGTTGTTAACCCATTGTTTATTATATCTAATGAGATGTTAAATTATTATATTATCATGATATTATGATATATTAATATATCTTAATATGATATATATACATTTAAATGTCGTTACAACGATAATCGTTACATATATGTCTCATTTCGAAATCCTTAAGTTAGTAGTCTTGTTTATATGTATATAACTCATTGTTAATATACTTATGGAGATACTTACTTATCATAATCTCATGTTAACCATATGTATATCCATATATATATCGTCATGTCGTTTTTACAAGTTTTAACGTTCGTGAATCGCCGGTCAACTTGGGTGGTCAATTGTCTATATGAAACATATTTCAATTAATCAAGTCTTAACAAGTTTGATTGCTTAACATGTTGGAAACATTTAATCATGTAAATATCAATCTCAATTAATATATATAAACATGGAAAAGTTCGGGTCACTACAGTACCTACCCGTTAAATAAATTTCGTCCCGAAATTTTAAGCTGTTGAAGGTGTTGACGAATCTTTTGGAAATAGATGCGGGTATTTCTTCTTCATCTGATCTTCACGCTCCCAGGTGAACTCAGGTCCTCTACGAGCATTCCATCGAACCTTAACAATTGGTATCTTGTTTTGCTTAAGTCTTTTAACCTCACGATCCATTATTTCGACGGGTTCTTCGATGAATTGGAGTTTTTCGTTGATTTGGATTTCATCTAACGAAATAGTGAGATCTTTTTTAGCAAAACATTTCTTCAAATTCGAGACGTGGAAAGTGTTATGTACAGCCGCGAGTTCTTGAGGTAACTCAAGTCGGTAAGCTACTGGTCCGACACGATCAATAATCTTGAATGGTCCAATATACCTTGGATTTAATTTCCCTCGTTTACCAAATCAAACAACGCCTTTCCAAGGTGCAACTTTAAGCATGACCATTTCTTCAATTTCAAATTCTATATCTTTTCTTTTAATCTCAGCGTAGCTCTTTTGTCGACTTTGGGCGGTTTTCAACCGTTGTTGAATTATGATCTTCTCGGTAGTTTCTTGTATAATCTCCGGACCCGTAATCTGTCTATCCCCCACTTCACTCCAACAAATCGGAGACCTGCACTTTCTACCATAAAGTACTTCAAACGGCGCCATCTCAATGCTTGAATGGTAGCTGTTGTTGTAGGAAAATTCAGCTAACGGTAGATGTCGATCCCAACTGTTTCCGAAATCAATAACACATGCTCGTAGCATGTCTTCAAGCGTTTGTATCATCCTTTCGCTCTGCCCATCAGTTTGTGGATGATAGGCAGTACTCATGTCTAGACGAGTTCCTAATGCTTGCTGTAATGTCTGCCAGAATCTTGAAATAAATCTGCCATCCCTATCAGAGATAATAGAGATTGGTATTACATGTCTGGAGACGACTTCCTTCAAATACAGTCGTGCTCACTTCTCCATCTTGTCATCTTCTCTTATTGACAGGAAGTGTGCTGATTTGGTGAGACGATCAACTATTACCCAAATAGTATCAAAACCACTTGCAGTCCTTGGCAATTTAGTGATGAAATCCATGGTAATGTTTTCCCATTTCCATTCCGGGATTTCGGGTTGTTGAAGTAGACCTGATGGTTTCTGATGCTCAGCTTTGACCTTAGAACACGTCAAACATTCTCCTACGTATTTAGCAACATCGGCTTTCATACCCGGCCACCAAAAATGTTTCTTGAGATCCTTGTACATCTTCCCCGTTCCAGGATGTATTGAGTATCTGGTTTTATGAGCTTCTCTAAGTACCATTTCTCTCATATCTCCAAATTTTGGTACCCAAATCCTTTCAGCCCTATACCGGGTTCCGTCTTCCCGAATATTAAGATGCTTCTCCGATCCTTTGGGTATTTCATCCTTTAAATTTCCCTCTTTTAAAACTCCTTGTTGCGCCTCCTTTATTTGAGTAGTAAGGTTATTATGAATCATTATATTCATAGATTTTACTCGAATGGGTTCTCTGTCCTTCCTGCTCAAGGCATCGGCTACCACATTTGCCTTCCCTGGGTGGTAACGAATCTCAAAGTCGTAATCATTCAATAATTCAATCTACCTACGCTGCCTCATATTCAGTTGTTTCTGATTAAATATGTGTTGAAGACTTTTGTGGTCGGTATATATAATACTTTTGACCCCATATAAGTAGTGCCTCCAAGTCTTTAATGCAAAAACAACCGCGCCTAATTCCAAATCATGCGTCGTATAATTTTGTTCGTGAATCTTCAATTGTCTAGACACATAAGCAATCACCTTCGTTCGTTGCATTAATACACAACCGAGACCTTGCTTTGATGCATCACAATAAATCACAAAATCATCATTCCCTTCAGCCAATGACAATATAGGTGCCGTAGTTAGCTTTTTCTTTAATAACTGAAACGCTTTCTCTTGTTCATCATTCCATTCAAATTTCTTCCCTTTATGCGTTAATGCAATCAAGGGTTTTGCTATTCTGGAAAAGTCTTGGATGAACCTTCTGTAGTAACCAGCTAGTCCTAAAAACTGGCGTATGTGTTTCGGAGTTTTCGGGGTTTCCCACTTTTCAACAGTTTCTATCTTTGCCGGATCCACCTTAATACCTTCTTTGTTCACTATGTGACCGAGGAATTGAACTTCTTCCAACCAAAATGCACACTTTGAAAACTTAGCGTACAATTCTTCCTTCCTCAATACTTCTAACACCTTTCTCAAATGTTCACCGTGTTCTTGGTCATTCTTTGAGTAAATAAGTATGTCATCAATGAAAATAATGACAAACTTGTCAAGGTATGGTCCACACACTCGGTTCATAAGGTCCATGAACACAGCTGGTGCATTAGTTAAATCAAATGGCATGACCATAAACTCGTAATGACCGTAACGTGTTCTGAAAGCAGTCTTTGGAATATCATCTTCTTTCACCCGCATTTGATGATACCCGGAACGTAAGTCAATCTTTGAATAAACAGACGAGCCTTGTAGTTGATCAAATAAGTCATCGATTCTCGGTAGTGGGTAGCAGTTCTTGATGGTAAGTTTGTTCAACTCTCGGCAGTCGATACACAACCTGAATGTACCATCTTTCTTCTTGACAAACAAAACAGGAGCTCCCCACGGTGATGTGCTTGGTCGAATGAAACCACGCTCTAAAAGTTCTTGTAATTGGCTTTGTAGTTCTTTCATCTCGCTGGGTGCGAGTCTGTAAGGAGCACGAGCTATTGGTGCAGCTCCTGGTACAAGATCTATTTGAAATTCAACGGATCGATGTGGGGGTAATCCCGGTAATTCTTTCGGAAATACATCGGGAAATTCTTTTGCAATGGGAACATCATTGATGCTCTTTTCTTCAGTTTGTACTTTCTCGATGTGTGCTAGAACAGCATAGCAACCTTTTCTTATTAGTTTTTGTGCCTTCAAATTACTAATAAGATGTAGCTTCGTGTTGCCCTTTTCTCCGTACACCATTAAGGGTTTTCCTTTTTCTCGTATAATGCGAATTGCATTTTTGTAACAAACGATCTCTGCTTTCACTTCTTTCAACCAGTCCATACCGATTATCACATCAAAACTCCCTAACTCTACTGGTATCAAATCAATCTTAAATGTTTCGCTAACCAGTTTAATTTCTCGATTCCGACATATATTATCTGCTGAAATTAATTTACCATTTGCTAATTCGAGTAAAAATTTACTATCCAACGGCGTCAATGGATAACTTAATTTAGCACAAAAATCTCTACTCATATAGCTTCTATCCGCACCCGAATCAAATAAAACGTAAGCAGATTTATTGTCAATAAGAAACGTACCCGTAACAAGCTCCGGGTCTTCCTGTGCCTCTGCCGCATTAATATTGAAAACTCTTCCGCGGCCTTGTCCATTCGTGTTCTCCTGGTTCGGGCAATTTCTAATAATGTGGCCCGGTTTTCCACATTTATAACAAACTACATTGGCATAACTTGCTCCGACACTACTTGCTCCGCCATTACTCGTTCCGACACCATTTGTTCCTTTCGTTCTATTAACCCCTGGTCTGTAGACCTCACACTTCGCCGCGCTATGACCATTTCTTTTACACTTGTTGCAAAATTTGGTGCAGAACCCCGAGTGATACTTTTCACACCTTTGGCATAGCTGCTTCTGATTGTTGTTATTGTTACGATTATTATTGTTGTTGGGATGATTGTTGTAGTTGCTGTTGTTGTTGTTGTTGTTGTTGTTGTTGTTGTTGTTGTTGGGCCGTTTGTTGTAGTTGTGATTGATGTTGCGATTGTTGGGATAATTGTTGCGATTATTGTTGTAATTGCTGTTGTTGTTGTATTGGTGATTCTTATCACCGTTTTCCTCCCACTTTCTTTTGACTTGCTTCACATTGGCCTCTTCAGCAGACTGTTCTTTAATTCTTTTTTCAATCTGGTTCACTAGTTTGTGAGCCATTCTACATGCCTGTTGTATGGAGGCGGGCTCGTGTGAACTTATATCTTCTTGGATTCTTTCCGGTAATCCTTTCACAAACGCGTCGATCTTCTCTTCCTCATCTTCGAATGCTCCCGGACACAATAGGCACAATTCTGTGAATCGTCTTTCCTACGTGGTAATATCAAATCCTTGGGTTCGTAACCCTCTAAGTTCTGTCTTGAGCTTATTGACCTCGGTTCTGGGACGGTACTTCTCGTTCATCAAGTGCTTGAATGTTGACCACGGTAGTGCGTACGCATCGTCTTGTCCCACTTGCTCTAGATAGGTATTCCACCATGTTAACACAGAACCTGTGAAGGTATGCGTAGCGTACTTCACTTTGTCCTCTTCAGTACACTTACTTATGGCAAACACCGATTCGACCTTCTCGGTCCACCGTTTCAATCCGATCGGTCCTTCGGTTCCATCAAATTCCAAAGATTTGCAGGCAGTGAATTCTTTGTAGGTGCATCCTACACGATTTCCTATACTGCTAGATCCAAGGTTATTGTTGGTATGTAGCGCAGCCTGTACTGCGTCTATGTTTGAAGCTAGAAAAGTACGGAATTCCTCTTCATTCATATTCACGGTGTGTCGAGTAGTCGGTGCCATTTCCTTCAAAATAGTCAAATGGAACAAGTTAATCATACAGAATATTAAGAGTAGTTAATAGTATTTCGTAGCATAATATGAACTCATTTATAAAAGCTTTTTCTTCATATTAGCGTTTTATAAGTTTAAATTCGGGTAGTACCTACCCGTTAAGTTCATACTTAGTAGCTAATATACAATTCAACTACTACAATTCTATATGAAAAACTGATTATAATAATATTTCGCGTTCAAACTTTTACACAATATTTTACAAACTTACAATACCGCTTATTTTACATATAGCATGAAATATAGCACACAATAAATTTGATACAAGATGGTTGTGAAGATAATTCTAGCTAGTACACAAGTCGTTCAGCAAAGGCAATAAAGACACGTAATTCATACATCCAGAAACAAGTCATGCATTCTGGTTTTACTAGGATTACTTCCCATCCTTGGTCTTGTGGAACATAACCATTATGGCCGTTGATAAGACAGCGTGTTGTAACGTCATCAAAGGGACGAAGGTTACGTAATGTCCAACAGTCCCGTAACAATCTAAAAACCTCATTTCTTACCCCAATTACCGACTCCGTCACTTGTGGGAACGTTTTGTTTAATAGTTGTAGCCAGATGTTCTTTTTCTCACTTTGGTGAGAAGCGAACATTACTAACCCGTAAGCATAGCATGCTTCTTTATGTTGCATGTTAGCCGCTTTTTCTAAATCATGAAGTCCTATATTCGGATACATTGAGTCAAAATAATTTCTTAACCCGTTGCGTAAAATAGCATTTGGGTTCCCCGCAATATATGCGTTAAAGTAAACACATCGTAACTTATGGGTTTCCCAATGTGATATCCCCCATCTTTCAAACGAAGGTCTCTTATAAACCAAGACATTCTTGGAACGTTCTTCGAATGTCTTACAAACTGATTTCGCCGTAAATAGTTGTGCCGAAGAATTCTGACCGACTCTAGACAAGATTTCATCAATCATGTCTCCGGGTAGGTCTCTTAAAATATTGGGTTGTCTATCCATTTTGTGTTTTTATACTGTAAAATAGACAAGAGTTAGATTCATAAAAAAAAATACTTATTAATACAAGCAATTTTTACATATATCATAAAGCATAAGCACACTATATTACATATATTACACCGCACGAATACAACTATCTTATTTCGACTCGCTCGTTTCTTCTTCTTCGATTTTAGTTCGTTTTGCCAAGTTTCTAGGGATATATGATGTTCCCCTAATACGAGCTGTCGTTTTCCACAACGGTTTAGAAAAACCTGGTGGTTTAGAGGTTCTCGGGTCATTGTTACAACTTAAGGGCTTCGAGGGTTGAAGATACATATAAAGTTCATCGGGGTTGGAATTAGATTTCTCTATTTTTATGCCCTTTCCCTTATTATTTTCTTTTGCCTTTTTAAATTCAGTTGGGGTAATTTCTATAACATCATCGGAATTCTCGACGGAATCCGATTCATCGGAGAATTAGTAATCCTCCCAATATTTTGCTTCCTTGGCGGAAACACCATTGACCATAATTAACCTTGGTCGGTTGGTTGAGGATTTTCTTTTACTTAACCGTTTTATTATTTCCCCCACCGGTTCTATTTCCTCCTCCGGTTCCTCCTCTTCCGGTTCTGATTCTTCTTCCGGTTCTGATTCTTCTTCCGGTTCTTCTTCGGGAACTTGTGAATCAGTCCAATATATATTCGACTCTTCGTTATTATTAGGTGAGTCAATGGGATTTGTGCTAGAGGTAGACATCTATCACACAATATCAAACATGTTAAGAGATTAATATATCACATAATATATACATGTTAATAATATATAGTTTCCAGACTCACTAATGCATCCTAACAAACTCGATAAGACACACTAATGTAAATTTTCTGGTTCTCTAAGACCAATGCTCGGATACCAACAGAAATGTCCCGTTCTTATTGATTAAAAACGTTCCAGATTAATTGATTTCGTTGCGAGGTTTTGACCTCTATATGAGACGTTTTTCAAAGACTGCATTCATTTTAAAACAAACCATAACCTTTATTTCATCAATAAAGGTTTAAAAAGCTTTACGTAGATTATCAAATAATGATAATCTAAAATATCCTGTTTACACACGACCATTACATAATGGTTTACAATACAAATATGTTACAACAAAATAAGTTTCTTGAATGCAGTTTTTACACAATATCATACAAGCATGGACTCCAAATCTCGTTCTTATTTAAGTATGCGACAGCGGAAGCTCTTAATAATCACCTGAGAATAAACATGCTTAAAACGTTAACAAAAATGTTGGTGAGTTATAGGTTTAACCTATATATATCAAATCGTAACAATAGACCACAAGATTTCATATTTCAATACACATCCCATACATAGAGATAAAAATCATTCATATGGTGAACACCTGGTAACCGACATTAACAAGATGCATATATAAGAATATCCCCATCATTCCGGGACACCCTTCGGATATGATATAAATTTCGAAGTACTAAAGCATTCGGTACTTTGGATGGGGTTTGTTAGGCCCAATAGATCTATCTTTAGGATTCGTGTCAATTAGGGTGTCTGTTCCCTAATTCTTAGATTACCAGTCTTAATAAAAAGGGGCATATTCGATTTCGATAATTCAACCATAGAATGTAGTTTCACGTACTTGTGTCTATTTTGTAAATCATTTATAAAACCTGCATGTATTCTCATCCCAAAATATTAGATTTTAAAAGTGGGACTATAACTCACTTTCACAGATTTTTACTTCGTCGGGAAGTAAGACTTGGCCACTGGTTGATTCACGAACCTATAACAATATATACATATATATCAAAGTATGTTCAAAATATATTTACAACACTTTTAATATATTTTGATGTTTTAAGTTTATTAAGTCAGCTGTCCTCGTTAGTAACCTACAACTACTTGTCCACAGTTAGATGTACAGAAATAAATCGATAAATATTATCTTGAATCAATCCACGACCCAGTGTATACGTATCTCAGTATTGATCACAATTCAAACTATATATATTTTGGAATCAACCTCAACCCTGTATAGCTAACTCCAACATTCACATATAGAGTGTCTATGGTTGTTCCGAAATATATATAGATGTGTCGACATGATAGATCGAAACATTGTATACGTGTCTATGGTATCTCAAGATTACATAATATAAAATACAAGTTGATTAAGTTATGGTTGGAATAGATTTGTTACCAATTTTCACGTTGCTAAAATGAGAAAAATTATCCAATCTTGTTTTACCCATAACTTCTTCATTTTAAATCCGTTTTGAGTGAATCAAATTGCTATGGTTTCATATTGAACTCTATTTTATGAATCTAAACAGAAAAAGTATAGGTTTATAGTCGAAAAAATAAGTTACAAGTCGTTTTTGTAAAGGTAGTCATTTCAGTCGAAAGAACGACGTCTAGATGACCATTTTAGAAAACATACTTCCACTTTGAGTTTAACCATAATTTTTGGATATAGTTTCATGTTCATAATAAAAATCATTTTCTCAGAATAACAACTTTTAAATCAAAGTTTATCATAGTTTTTAATTAACTAACCCAAAACAGCCCGCGGTGTTACTACGACGGCGTAAATCCGGTTTTACGGTGTTTTTTGTGTTTCCAGGTTTTAAATCATTAAGTTAGCATATCATATAGATATAGAACATGTGTTTAATTAATTTTAAAAGTCAAGTTAGAAGGATTAACTTTTGTTTGCGAACAAGTTTAGAATTAACTAAACTATGTTCTAGTGATTACGAGTTTAAACCTTCGAATAAGATAGTTTTATATATATGAATCGAATGATGTTATGAACATCATTACTACCTCAAGTTTAGTAGGTAAACCTACTGGAAGTGACAATAAATGATCTAGCTTCAAAGGATCTTGGATGGCTTGAAAGTTCTTGAAGTAGGATCATGACACAAAAACAAGTTCAAGTAAGATTTTTACTCGAATTAAGATAGTTTATAGTTATAGAAATTGAATCAAAGTTTGAATATGAATATTACCTTGAATAAGAAAGATAACCTACTGTATATAATAAAGGTTTCTTGATCTTAGATGATTACTTGGAATGGATTAGAAAGCTTGGAAGTAAATTAGTAAACTTGAAGGGATTTTTGAAGTGTTCTTGAAGTGTTCTTCCTATGATGATTATAGCTTGATTCTTGAAGTGATTTTTGATGAAGATGATGATTAAATACTGGAAAAATACGTTCATAATAGTGTGTGTGTGTTGAGAGAGAATTAGAAAGAGAATTGGAAGTGAAATGGAGTGAATGATGAGTGGTAATTGGTGAGTGGCGAGTGGGGTTAAAAGGAGTTCTAGTTAGTTGACTAGCTCATGGTAGAAGTTAAAATTGATTAGTCATATATGACATAATCAAGAGTGGAATCCCATGCTAGTTCCTATTGGTATATACCCATAGTAAGTACGTTTTGAAGCTGTGTATAATACGGGTAAGAATACGACTAGAATTCTTGATGAAAGAAAAGAATGGGAAAGTAACTGTAACCATTTTCGTTAAGTATGAGTGTTTTGATATATGTCTTGAAGTCTTCCAAAAGTATTTTAATACATCTAAATACACTACATGTATATACATTTTAACTGAGTCGTTGAGTCATCGTTAGTCGTTACATGTAAGTGTTGTTTTGAAACCTTTAAGTTAACGATCTCAATTAATGTTGTTAACCCATTGTTTATTATATCTAATGAGATGTTAAATTATTATATTATCATGATATTATGATATATTAATATATCTTAATATGATATATATACATTTAAATGTCGTTACAACGATAATCGTTACATATATGTCTCGTTTCGAAATCCTTAAGTTAGTAGTCTTGTTTATATGTATATAACTCATTGTTAATATACTTATGGAGATACTTACTTATCATAATCTCATGTTAACCATATGTATATCCATATATATATATCGTCATGTCGTTTTTACAAGTTTTAACGTTCGTGAATCGCCGGTCAACTTGGGTGGTCAATTGTCTATATGAAACATATTTCAATTAATCAAGTCTTAACAAGTTTGATTGCTTAACATGTTGGAAACATTTAATCATGTAAATATCAATATCAATTAATATATATATAAACATGGAAAAGTTTGGGTCACTACAAAGTTGACGAGAAAGAACACGAGATTTAATTGGGAGATCGAGCAAGAAATTGTTTTTCAATTGTTAAAAGAGAAATTGTGTCAAGCTCCGGTGTTAGTGTTGCCGGAAGGGGTAGAAGACATGACGGTTTATTGTGATGCTTCTTTAAATGGGCTCGGGTGTGTTCTAATACAAAGGGGTAAAGTCATCGCTTATGCCTCTCGACAATTAAAGGAACACGAAATGAGATATCCGACTCATGACCTTGAGTTGGCGGCGGTTATTCATGCGTTGAAAATTTGGAGCCATTACTTGTACGGTGTCAAGTGTACGATTTATTCGGATCATAAGAGTTTGAAACACCTTTTCGATCAACGAGATTTGAATTATCGTCAACGTAGATGGATGGATGGATGTGGTAAAAGATTACGATTGTGAAATACTTTATCATCCGGGCAAGGCGAATGTGGTCGTGGATGCGTTAAGTCGAAAGAGACAACATCCGGCATTACGATTGGGATTGTTACGTATGATTATTACTAACGATTTTCTTGTAAAACTTGGTGAGATTCAAATAGAAGCTTACGTTCACAACAAGCATGAGGAACGAATCGTGGGGCAAACGGAGTTCATTACTTTAGGCCCGCATGGTTTGTTGTCTTTTCAAGGAAGAGTGTGGGTGCCTAAGATGGGGGATTTTCGACGAGTGCTACTTGATGAAGCACATAAGTCCAAATATTCCATTCATCCGGGCGCTACGAAAATGTATCTTGATTTGAAGAAGGAGTATTGGTGGCCGGGCATGAAACGTGATGTTGTTAAGTATGTTGAACAATGCGTCACGTGTTTGCAAGTTAAAGCAGAACACCAAAAGCCGTATGGTATGTTACAACCGTTAGAAATCCCGAAATGGAAATGGGAGCACATTACCATGGATTTCATCACAAAGTTACCTAAGACGGCGAGAACCCAATTTGATTCGATTTGGGTGATAGTTGATCGATTGACGAAGGGTGCCTTGTTTCTTCCCATTCGGGAAGTGATATCGTCGGAGACCTTGGCTAAGTTGTTTATCAAGGAAGTGATATCGAGGCACGGGGTTCCTATATCTATTATTTCGTATCGAGATACTCGTTTCACATCTCGGTTTTGGGAAAAGTTTCATGAAGATATGGGTACACAATTGAAATTGAGCATGGCGTACCATCCTCAAACGGACGGTCAAACCGAACATATGAACCAAGCATTGGAGGATATGTTACGGGGTGCATTATTGATTTCGGTGGTAGTTGGGATGAGCACTTACCTTTGGTGGAATTCTCGTACAATAATAGTTATCATACTAGTATTGGGATGCCACCTTATGAGATGCTTTATGGGCGTAGGTGTCGAACTCTGATTTGTTGGGGTGAAGTGGGTCAAAGAGAAATCGGGAGTACCGATTTGGTTTTAGAGACGAATAGCAAGATCGATATGATTCGGACTCACTTGAAAAAGGCTCAAGATAGACAAAAATCTTATGCCAATAAGCGTAGACGACCGATTGAGTTCCAAGAAGGTGACATGGTGATGCTTAAAGTTTCGCCATGGAAAGGTGTTATTCGGTTTCGAAAATGAGGAAAGTTAGCTCCTCGGTTATTGGGCCATTTAAAATTTTAGCTCGTGTAGGTGAAGTTGCATATCGTTTGGAATTACCCGAAGAACTTGCGGGGATCCATAATACATTTCATGTTTCCCATCTCCGTAAGTGTCTTACGGATGATTCATCTTGGGTGCCATTAGACGAGATTGAGCTAAACAATAAGTTAGAGTATATTGAGGAGCCGATTGCTATACTCGATGAGAAGGTCAAAAGGTTGAAAAATAAAGAGGTGAGAACTTTTAAAGTTCAATGGCGTCGTAGTAAAGGTTCCGAGTTTACTTGGGAGCCCGAAGAGTTTGTGTTAGTTTATCTTCCCTCTTGTCATACGGCTTGGATCGCGAGGACGCGCTCTGTTTCAAGTGGGGGAGAGTTGTAAGACCCTAATATTTATGTTACAGAGAAGTAAATAGAGTACATGAAGTGTGGGTGACAATGTGAAATTTAACAGAGGTCAGAGACTGAGCAGGCCATGGTGCGCTCAGCGCACACTTAAGGGTGCGCGTAGCGCACTTCCACTGTAGCCGGATTCTGTTTCTTTTAATCAGATATTTTAGAAGGGCTTTGTGGTAATTTCACTTGTGGACGAGTTAAGACCAGTAGATCAGATCTTGGGGTGTCATTCACTCCAATTTCAACAACCTTATCCTTTTAACTTCAATTTTAGAGAGATAGAGATTCTTAGTGTGAGAAAGCTCAAGTAAGGGAAGAAGGAGCTAGTTTCGGGTCTTAGCTCGAGTTATAAAGTTGTTCATCTCCTCACTAGCTACGTTTTTGGTTGTGGTGGTATGTTCTAACTTTGATTTTGTGTATGTGTTAGGGTTTGAGTAAATGAAGAGCATAAAACCCATATTTGGTGATTTTGGGTGTTCTTGGGTAAGATTGAGTCATGAGGACTCAAGAATGACCAACCTAGGGTGTCAAAATGATAAATGTGTTTATGTGTCATAATTGGTTAGTTAATTACTAGCACACCTAGTTATTTAGCAAATGGGTGTTGTTTGGATTTGAGGATGACTTAAAATGGGTGTGTTGGTTTTAAAATGGTCAGAGTGTTAATGATTGACCTAGTTGGGAAATATGGGTATGAAATACCCTAATTGTGTATTAGCTAGTGTTGTTGGACCTTAATCACTAGCTTTGAGTGATTTATGATGGTCTTGACCTTAAAGGGGCGGTTTTGGTGATAATGGGGCATTTAATGCATTTAAGTCATTAAATGCACATAGGGGAATTGTTGGTGTTTAGTCCAACTAGTTTGTGTGTTGATTGAGTACTTATTGAATTAGGTATTTTGCTTTGAAGCTTGCGGAAGTGTAAAACCGTCACCGAATCGTTAAGGTAAGTGGAATAATTATATGCGTAGGTATATAATATATTTATTTGTGTAGCGTGAGTTGTGAAGTGTCGATGTGCTAAAACATCACGTTCACGTGACGAGTGAAGTGTCGATGTGCTAAGACACCACTCCATGTAAGGTAATGAGTGAAGTGTCGATGTGTTAAGACACCACTCGGGGTGAAGTATCAACGTGTTAAGATGCCACCCAAGGTAAGATGAAGAGTGAAGTGTCGATGTGTTAAGACACCACTCGAGGTGAAGTATCGACGTGTTAAGATGCCACCTCAAGTCATATGAAGAGTGAAGTGTCGATGTGTTAAGACACCACTCGGGGTGAAGTATCGACGTGTTAAGATGCCACCCCTGGGATTAGTGTACGATGTGTTAAGTACTCTAATGGTTGTTATGAACACCGATGGGAAATTCGAATAACATTCCTTGTACGATTGGTTAACCATGATTATTGTGTTGTAGCGTAAGCATATTATATTGTACGAGTTATATATATGCTATTGTATTGCTAGCTTGTGGTATTGGAAGTTAATAGCTTGTATTTGAGATGATAAGCTAATTGTGTTGCTAGCATGTATGCGGTATGTGTGTAAGTGTTTGCAAGTAGGTATATTATATATGTACGTGTATAGTTATTGCATTCACTAAGCATTTTGCTTACCCTCTCGTTGTTTACCTTTTATAGGCTCCGGCGTGGACAAGGGTAAGGGCGTTCGTTTGGATTAGTGATCCCGCTTCGTTATGTTAAGAGAAGCTTTTGGACGCATAGCTTTTGAAGTTTGACCGAGATTTGGGTAGTTTAACCCCCAAACATCATGCTCTAGTGTCGTTTGGAATTTAAACTAATTTGGTCGAAACTTGTATTTTGTACGAAACACGTAATTTGGGCATACGTGAGCCCGGTGTCGTAAAACTTCTTTTATTATTGGAATGTGTTAGTTTTACATATTATAACATGTTGTGAAAAGCGTTTCGTTTAAATACGTCGGGAAGTGGGTGATCTTTTTTGGAAATATTACAAATTCGGACAGAAGCTGCCAGGGCAGTCTGCGCGCCGCGCACCCTAAGGTGGTGCGCGTGGCGTACCCTTCTGACAAAAAAAAAAAAAAATTATTACGCGTATTCGATTGTATATTGGGTTGGGTTGTTACATTCCTTTTGCTAACTCTACATCTATTGATTTATGGACTTTCGGAAATTGATTTTCACGTTGTTTTGATTTGATTGTAGGTATCGCGAATGTAGGTTATGTGTAACTTGGATTATAATTGTGAACCGTAAGTTTTGTTATTATATGAGTGCTTGAAAGGTGTTCGATGAAATGACCAACAAAAGTATGATTGTATGCGATCTCTACGTTTAAAGTTTCTTTTTATGTTTTACCAATTAACTATTTGCAATTCGTATTTTTTTTTTAAACAGCGATTGGGATCACCCGAGGGGGACTAAACCACCCGTTGTGGTCATCTCCCCGTTTCGACTATGCCGATGCAGGGATAATAACCTCGCCCTCATCGTTGTTCGGGAGGAAACCTTGAAACCGATCCAAGGGCATGGCCAAGTAAAACCCCATCCCCTTTACCCCTCAAACGATATGGGAAAGGTGTCATGGGTGGATACTTGATGGCAGGGTTGAAATTGTGTTTTTTATATGTAGCCAACGGGTCGAACTCTTGACTTCCCCTAAAGGAGGCAGGTCACCAACCGCTAGACCACATCACAACTTCATTTGCAATTCGTATTTTATTTTTTATTTTTATTTTTTGTCATCAAGCTGTATGTAGAGATGGTAGCTATGATCCTTTTCAATTTTTGTTATAAGCGCCTCGAAATCTACACAGGTGATTTTTTAATTTCTTTTATGTTTTAATTCGTTTTATGTTTTGGTTTTCAAGTACTAATGTTCAGACGAATGAATGAAGAAGGTGCAATTAGGCTGGTAACTGCTGTGTTCTTCTTTAGCTTCATATTTTTGGAATCTGAATGTCATTATATGGTGAGCTGAATCAAAATTTCCTTATTTTAGGGTTATTGAAAAGAATGAGTCAATTGTTTAGGAGTCTTTAAAATGAATCTTGATTGAAATTATTTATTTTAGGTAGTGATAGAATGTTGTTATGAAACTTAGTTATAAACTATGAAAGTAGTTCAGAAATTTTTCAATATAATTATACTTCTACTATACATCATAGGTGAATAAAATGTGTGGGTAAGTGCTAAAAAGCGCCACATTTTATCTAAATTAATAGGTTATTAAAGTAGTCAACTTTCAAAACAAATTGTTAATTGGTTATTAATATGGTATTTGAAGAAATCACTGGCATGTAGTGTTCATACCCCTTTTCAATGGAAAATATGCCAATATCTCATTTTAAGTTAAATTTTCTGTATGATTTAATTGATTTCAACCAATATCTTATTTTAAGTTCAATTTCGTCATGTTATAAGTGAATATAACAAGATTGGATGACTTAACTTCTTGTAGCATTATAAGAAGTGGAATGGTTACCTTTGAGCCTCATAATCATGCTTTCAGGTTAAGAAAAGGCTTTAGTTTTTTTTTTTTTTTTTAAATCGCCTGATTTGTTCTGTTATAATACATTAGTTGTATTTAGGTATTTGCTATAGCTAACACATTTGTACTAATGTTGTTGATCCTTATGTAAAGAAATCACTTTAAGAATAGGTGTCAAAATGGGTCATATGAAAAAGAAACTTAGTGACGAAGATCACGTGTTCAACAAAGATTCTCTCCTTGGATCCTAAAGCTTCACCTTAGTCACATTCGAGTTCTGAGGATGATTTTTCGCCTGATAAAGTGAGTGTCCTTTAAACAGTTTCTCCGATTATATTTGACTTTTGGGTTGACTAAATTGTTTAACCTTTCTTTGTAGGGTCAAAAGGGTGATTCATGTGAAATAGATTGTTTAAACCAACAACAGACACTTCGTACTTTCTTTTCAGCTGCAAGGATCTATGGAAACATCGATGATGTTGAGGTACTGTTGAGCTTAGTGTTAAGCATATGTAAATCTCCTAATATGTAAACAAATGTGGATTCTTCAACTGAACTATCATTTTTTAAAGTTTCAGGGATAGATGAAAGTGAAATTTAGGTATGTGTTATCAAATAACCATATAGGCATGTTTTCAAATGGTTTTACAGTTTTGTTAATTATGAATTATTGCCATTGCCAAGTAGTTTAATTTTATTTTTTTTATCTGAATCTTAACTTCTTTTAATAAGATATCTTTTAAATTATTATGCAGCCATTCGTAGAAAGCTTATCGAAGTGTTCGAAACATGGCATCCACAACCTTTTGAAATATCTTGAAAGTTTTTCAAAAGGTTCATCTAAGAGTTACCAGAGGGATCTTGATGAGTGAGAAGTTTTTTGAGAACTTCTCTGATGACCCGATACATGCTTCTTAACTAGAATTCAAATCATACCCTCTACCATTTAAACCCAAATGTACAAGTAGTACACGTAAAACCATTCACCGCAGTTGATGTATGATACATTTGTTGTGGAATAGATATTGATTTGTAAGTTTATATACAGAATATAAATGTGCTTGTATATAGTATTATATTGTATGAGAAGTATGTTTATATATATATATATATATATATATATATATATATATATATATATATATATATATATATATATATATATATATATATATATATATATATATATATATATATATATATATATATATATAGTGGTAGGATCAAGAGGGAAGTAACCAATCGGGGGAAGCAAAAACCTTTTTTTTTTCTTTTTCATTTTTTGAAAAAACTTTGTTCACGAACATTATAGATGAGATGAAAATATGAACATTTAGTAGAGACACTTTGTGATAAATGTTTTTATTTTGGAGGAAAAACGATCGAAGAAGTAATATATAACAATTATCGTGTTTTTCGAGCGTATGTTGAGGTTTTAGCTATTGGGATTTAGATATTAGGGTTTAGATATTAGGATTTAGAAATTTAGGGTTTAGGGTTTAGATTTAGGGTTTAGATTTAGGGTTTAGATTTAGGATTTAGATTGAGTTTTTAACACGAACGGTTTAGAGTTCAATATGAAACCATAGCAATTTGATTCACTCAAAACGGATTTAAAATGAAGAAGTTATGGGTAAAACAAGATTGGATAATTTTCCATAAACCCAAAACACCAAACACCAAACCCTAAACCCTAAACCCTAAACCCTAAACTCTAAATCGGGCTAAATTTTACTTCACAAAACATGAAAAAAAAAAAAAAAAACGTTCATATTCTTCACGAACAATATTATCTTGAATGTTATTTTTGTCGATCGTTTTTCCGCCTAAATAATAAAATTCATCACGAAGTGTCTCTTCTAAATGTTCATATTTTCATGTGATCTTGATGCCAGAAAAAACAAATTCCAAAAAAACGGGAAAAAAATTTTTTTTTGCTTCCCCCCGATTGGTTACTTCCCCATTGATCCTGCCTATATATATATATATATATATATATATATATATATATATATATATATATATATATATATATATATATATATATATATATATATATATATATATATATATATACTAGTTTTATGAGCCCGTCCGTTGGACGGAAATTGTAAATATTAATTTTTTAAAAAACGTTAGTAGTGATGACAATTACTGATGTTACCGATCAAATGTCGATTATAATTAGAAACATGAAAACGTAAATAAAATAAAATTATTACATGATAATCATCTATGAAAGAGCCCGTGCTTTGTCTGGTATTATAATAATAAATAAAAAAATCATTATTAAATTTTATCTTAAATATAATATGCAAGCGGGTTTTAAGGATTCAATTTCAAAATTGAAAATTCAATTAAACAATTAGAATCTATAGTTTCTATTAAAATTCTATAATGATGATGTCATTATTAGGCTAATTTCTTTGTTAAAAAAATTAAAAAATAAAAGAAAAAAATCTAAGCATAATAGGTGATGTCATTAATTTAAATAATTTTTAATTAAAATTAAATCTTATTAATTAACTATTATTATTATTAAATCTTATTAATAATTATTTTAGTTATTAAAACTAGTTTAATGACCCGTGAAATCACGGGTTTTGTTAAAAACCACATGATTCATGATCCAATCTTAACACAAATATCTTTTAAACGAAAGTCACAATAAGGCCACTTCCTATCGTAACTAAACTATTCATCCTCTTAACCTTTCACATCAGCGCCACATCAGCACCAATATCCTATAACTAACTCATAACTAAACACTCCCTATCATGGCTAAAACAATACTCCTCTTAATATACAAAGTACAAGCAATAAAGCATCAAGTCCAACAATAAAAAGCACTGGGACCCGTAATTTCCTATAACTCTTCCGTTAAATCTATGGTGAAAGCGGGTAACTAACGCGGGTAACTAAGTGGTGCCTATGGTTAGTTACGGGTAACGAGCGGGTAATGGACGGGTAACTAACCATAGGGGGTGGTCTAAAAAGGATATTGTATTAACATTAGTAATTCGATAAATTGTTATATATATCAGCTAACAATAATGTGTAAAGTTAGGCATACATTTGAATAAAGATAACTAAAACATGTACAAATTATACATTGGAAAATTCTTATATAGTAAATATATCTTGGTGTTGTGAGCGACTTCGTAAAATGACTAATAAGAAACCTAAATCGAAATTATCAACCAGTAAAAGTCCATCATCATAATCAAGCACTCTAGTATGAAGTACTAATAAGCTATAACAAACCCATGAGTTTCAAACAAATAATGTTTGGACAAAAGAAACTCAAGTATAGCCCAAAGTATATTACAAAAATATCAACCCATTAAACCACAAGTTTGTTAAGAGAACATGTATATAAATTTAACGAATTATGCATAAAGGATTCATTTTGTAGGATGCATAAGATGGTCATTTTGGTACCACCAGTAAACAAAAACTACATGACGCATAAAGATCATATTAATATTGATGAGGATAATAAATTCTCTATCCCTACATATATTAACAATTTACATTGTTTAACTTCAACATCAAATTTGAGTTGAAAACCATAGTACTCATGGGAAAAAATCTTCAAACACAAATAACAATTTAATGGTTTGAATTGTGAAGTCTTGAGTCTCATCCATGTTCAAACTCAAACGACTTTGAGTGACTCAAAAACTGGAATAAAAAACTCAGTAGCCCACAACACCACCTCCAGTGCTAATTTGAGTTTCTAAGATCTTATGAAAGAAACACCATTGAAGCAGAAGACGAACATTGCATATATAAAAAACAAAACGTTATATGTTATACTGCACATGCAAGTATTATTAATATAATAACAAATTTTACTTCAAATGCACATATAAATTCGAAAGCAAAGTAATTAACAATCTTTAAGCAAATATTTTAACAATCATACATGTCCAGAATAATTATAAACCTCTTAAGAAGGGATGAAAACTTGATCTCCTAAAATGGTAGCCACTATAGGGAAGGTTAAAACCAAAATGATGTTAACTGATTAAGCTCAATGATAACTAATTGACACTTCACCATCGATTAAACCGTAACCAAAGAACAAACTGGAAATTAAACAGTATACAACTAAATCGCATCTAACACGATGTTCAAAAAATATCTATTAATGAATTAATGAACATACCTTAAACTTATAGCAAATAATATATAAATAATTTTCTCATTCCTTATATCCTTATACTAAAATACTACAGTAGAAATCAGTAACGTATGTGATTTTCAATTACCTAAATTGGATTGAGCCAAAGTTGAAACTTCCATCTAAGCCTTCGCAGCCGTCTCGGTCAATCGATGCAAAGTTTGCTTGTCTTTTAATAGATCGATGCCTCCATCTTTCTTGAAGCTTGCAGCAAGCCAATCAACAATTCTCTACAAATATGAATTCAATTATTAATCACGTTAGACTAAAAATAAAATAAATCCACCTCAATATTGGATAAAAAAACGACCCATACCTTGTCAAAATCATCACCACCAAGATGTGTATCTCCAGATGTAGACAACACCTCAAAGACTTCATCATCAACCTCAACAACTGCAAATCAATTATTATTAACGAAAGAAACTATTGAGAAAGAAGTAACAATACAACCCTAATTTCTCTATGTGGTTAAACTTCTTGAAGAAGCTTAAAATCCAATGATGAAGACAATATACATAGTAATCTCAACAACAAAATCAATTAAAAACTAATAGGAGAAACCTGAATCGATTATTATAAAGCTTATTTTCACATGAATATTCCTGCAAATATAATAAATCATGAGAATAATTGCAAAATTTATATAAATTAGAAATACAAAGAATTAAGATTGATATAAATAGCCTGAGTTGATTTTAGAAGAAGTTAGGGTTTAGAGCGGTCAAATAAATATAAATACTCCGTATAATTACACACTTTTAATTATAATTAGTTTTTTAATTGTATAATTATGATTAATGACATCAGCTTGGTGGCTTAGATTTTTTCTTTTTTCTTTTTAATTTTTTCTTAACAAAGGAATTAGCCTAATAATGACATCATCATTATAGAATTTTAATAGAAACTATAGATAGATTAAATAATTTTGAACAATTTTAATTAATTATTTTAAATTGAGTACGAGAAGGTATAAAAGCTAGGGAATGAAATCAATTCTAAATTTATATTTTAATTTACACTTTTTAAAATAAAATGAAAATCAATATTATCTCTTATGATTGGATATGGATTCTTTAATATGCATTTTAGGTGTTTGATAAAATGTCCAGCTATCGAGTTTCTTAGTCGGACTCTGTGTTCCACGGGTCATTAAAATAAATGACTTTAGCATTTACGTTCACTTAATACTTTAAACAAACCCGTGATTTCACGGGTCATTTCATAGTTTAATATTATATTATTACTAGCTTAAGCCCGCGAATTCGCGGGATTTTTTTTATGGGTAAAATAAAATTTATATTTGTTTCATTAATAGTATTTAATATAGTATATGTTAGGTCGATTAAAAAACAAAACAATATTAGAAATAATGGTGTATTAATATTGCAAAAACCAAATAAAACAAAATTGTAAACCACAATATCACTAAAAAGCGAGACTTTCTACTTAATTTTTAGGTCAAGTTTCCCACTCTCACAGCCTACTCCATGATTAATCTATCAAACATCCAATTTGAATCTAATCATTTTATTTCTGAAAGTCCGCAACCATCTTCGGATTGCGATTTGAACACCAGAAGTGGGACAACACTTTAACACTTGCAAGGATGTATTCCTTCCATAGATGGTAGTGGTGAACTGGAGATTTTATAAAAACACCAAAACTTGAATACACACTTCGCACATACACAGTGGATGTGTCCAAATCAAGCACTACCTAATTTGACCCTAAAACAACCAAAATGGTCAAATGTGCACCAGACGACATATATATAAAACACCTAAACAACTATTATTATTTCCTAAAACCAGTAGTTCACCATATTTTACAAAAGGCTATATTTCAAAATTTTGATATGTTTGTTTAGTGAGCTATAAATTTACGTATAACTCTATCCTTTTCCATTGTGAACATATGATTCTATTTCGAGGTTGAAACTTCCAGCAAGTTGTGCAATGGTGGCACATAGGGTCATAGGGAGATCATGTCTGAACCCTAAGCTCAAAATTCTAAACCTTATGTCCTAAACCCTAAAACCTATATCCTAGTTTTACCCACACAACCTACATATTTGTTTGTATTTAAGCTAATCATGCATACAAAACGGACATAAAGTGGTCATGGGTCAACTATTTGGTTTGGCTTGATCTGATCCATGCATAAATATGACCCGTTTTGATCAACTTGTCACCTTTAATGGTATGGTACCATAACAGGTCTTCCATTCAATGAGTTGAACATCGATGTAGTTAGCTTAGCATCTGTATTTTTGGTCCACCTGGTTGATAAAGATGGACTAAAAATGTGATCTTTTTATTTAAATTAATAAAAGTATGTCTTTTTATTAATATACATATTAAATATACCCCTGTAATATTTTTTCCAATCCAATAACAAAGATAATAGTCCTCCTTTTTCTCTTTAGAATGGTAACAATAAAGAACAATGTAGAAATATTCACAGTAAAATTTACCGATGTTCTCACTAGCTCCCGGATTCTTGGCACCAGCGTCGATACACCACACCTTAATGCCAAAAGACAAAAAATTCAAATTTAAATAAAAATGAAAATGAGAACACATAGTGTCACTTATGACCCATATCTGTTTTTTGTTATATACTAAGAATTTGTGTTAGGATACAAAATACAACCACAATCGACCCATTTGATGTACAAATGATGAGTCAATATTGCAACCCCCACATGAGGGCATGTATATAGTTTCCACCTCTACATGTTTTGCCCATTTGGACCCTTTAGACCCGTTTGGTGTACCTTAAGCCTTGGGATGTTCATTTGTACCTTAAGCCTTGGGATGTTCATTTTAGTGTACCTTAAGCCTTGGGATGTTCATTTGTACTTCCGTGCGTCTTTGCTATTACCAATGTATAAACATAGCGTAAATGGCTAGTTAGTTTAACATAAATTGGTTCTACAGCTTGTCAATGCTCGTATCATGGGTCATAAATAGTAATCACGCATTCATATTTATAACCTTGTGATTTCTTAAAACAACAATTATAATCAATTATAATCAATTGACGCAGAAATAGTCTATATTAGTCGTTAGAAGTACCTCAAGCAGAACATCTTTTGAATAGTCAAAGACGCTATCATCAAATGTATCCTTGTTTACTATCATCAAATGTATCAAAATTGTGATGTTTCAAGTAAAGTAGCTTTATATATAATATGTTCGTTTGATTACAAGGCAAAAGAAAATAGAATAATAATCTATTAATGTTGTTTACTTAACTCGAACAGAAAGAATCCGAGATTCAAGAGATTGAGAGAGTCAGAGTTATGTTCGGATCCTCTTAATCAAACGTGAGTAGTTTAATACCCATGATCCAATGTATTTGCCAACATGGAGAAAAAAGTGCCTCATTTATGTTATATATATATATATATATATATATATATATATATATATATATATATATATATATATATATATATATATATATATATATATATATATATATATTGTTATGTAAATGAGAGAGGGGTATGCCTCTTTATTTGTTAATCCTTGTAAACAATTAAAGAGAGAAAATAAAACTCACTTTACCCCATATTTTTCATGCGGTTCCTTATTTCTTTTAATTTTAGGTCCATTAAAACTAATTATAGAATTCATACAAATTACGTTGTGACTTTGTTAATTTGTAACGGATCATCGATAAAGCCAAAAATGAGCATGGTCCAGAAACAACCTAAATAAGAATCAGAGACGTAACCACCAAAGAGATCTAGAATGAAGACAATACCGATAAAATTAGTGACTATGTTAGCTGATTTTGATAGCGAAAAGTGCATATCGTTTATTAGATATGTTATAAGGTTGTTTCCAACTGCTCCATAGCCATTATCTCAAATGATTGAACCCCTGCAATATTCAAATTAGAACATTATCAACTAAAGTAAGTTCTATGAAATGTCCCGTTCATATTGATTATAAACGTTCCATATTAATTGATTTTGTTGCGAGGTTTTGACCTCTATATGAGACGTTTTTCAAAGACTGCATTCATTTTTAAAACAACCATAACCTTTATTTTATCAATAAATATTTTAAAAACATTATGTAGATTATCTAATAATGATAATCTAAAATATACTGTTTACACACGACCATTACATAATGGTTTACACTAGAAATATATTACATCGACATATGTTTCTTGAATGCAGTTTTTACACAATATCATACAAACATGGACTCCAAATCTTGTCCTTATTTTAGTATGCAACAGCGAAAGCTCTTAGTATTCACCTGAGAATAAACATGCTTTAAACGTCAACAAAAATGTTGGTGAGTTATAGGTTTAACCTATATATATCAAATTGTAACAATAAACCACAAGATTTCATATTTCAATACACATCCCATACATAGAGATAAAAATCATTCATATGGTGAACACCTGGTAACCGACATTAACAAGATGCATATATAAGAATATCCCCATCATTCCGGGACACCCTTCGGATATGATATAAATTTCGAAGTACTAAAACATCCGGTACTTTGGATGGGGTTTGTTAGGCCCAATAGATCTATCTTTAGGATTCGCGTCAATTAGGGTGTCTGTTTCCTAATTCTTAGATTACCAGACTTAATAAAAAGGGGCATATTCGATTTTGATAATTCAACCATAGAATGTAGTTTCACGTACTTGTGTCTATTTTGTAAATCATTTATAAAACCTGCATGTATTCTCATCCCAACAATATTAGATTTTAAAAGTGGGACTATAACTCACTTTCACAGATATTTCCTTCCTCGGAAATAAGACTTGGCCACGGATCGATTCACGAACCTATACAAATATGTACATATATATCAAAGTATGATAAAAATATAATTACAACCATTTTTATTATGTTTTAAAGATTTGAGTGTATTAAGTCAGCTGTCCTCGTTAGTAACCTACAACTAGTTGTCCACAGTTAGATGTACAGAAATAAATCGATATATATTATCTTGAATCAATCCACGACCCAGTGTATACACGTCTCAGGCTAGATCACAACTCAAAGTATATATATTTTTAGAATCAACCTCAACCCTGTATAGCTAACTCCAACATTACTGCATATAGAGTGTCTATGGTTGTTTCAAATAATATATATACATGGGTCGATATGATATGTCAAAACATTTGCATACGTGTCTATGGTATCCCAAGATTACATAATATATTAGAATACATGTATAATATAATATAAGTTAGCTAGGATATGATTTGTATAGATTTGTTAAACATTTCCCGTAGCTAAAAAGATCAAAAATATCCAATCTTGTTTTACCAATAACTTCTTCATTTTAAATCCGTTTTGAGTGAATCAAATTGCTATGGTTTCATATTGAACTCTAATTTAAGAATCCAAACAGAAAAAGTATAGGTTTATAGTCGGAAATTTAAGTTACATGTCAATTACTAAAGAGGTAGTCATTTCCGTCGAAAGAACGACATCTTGATGACCATTTTGAAAAACATACTTTCACTTTGAGTTTAACCAAGATTTTTGGATATAGTTTCATGTTCATATGAAAAATCATTTTTCCAGAAGAACAACTTTTAAATCAAATTTTATCATAGTTTTTAATTATCCAAACCAAAACAGCCCTCGGTTTCACTACGACGGCGTATATCCGATTTTATGGTGTTCATCGTGTTTCCAGGTTTTAAATCATTAAGTTAGCATATCATATAGATATAGAACATATGTTTAGTTGATTTTAAAAGTCAAGTTAGAAGGATTAACTTTTGTTTGCGAACAAGTTTAGAATGAACTAAACTATGTTCTAGTGATTACAAGTTTAAACCTTCGAATAAGATAGCTTTATATGTATGAATAGAATGATGTTATGAACATCATTACTACCTCAAGTTTTCTGGATAAAACTACTGGAAATGAGAAAAATGGATCTAGCTTCAAAGGATCCTTGGATGGCTTGAAAGTTCTTGAAGCAGAATCATGACACGAAAACAGTTCAAGTAAGATTTTCACTCGAAATAAGATTGTTATAGTTGTAGAAATTTAATCAAAGTTTGAATATGAATATTACCTTGAATTAGAAATATAACCTAATGTAAATAACAAAGGTTCCTTGATCTTATATGATTACTTGGAATGGATTAGAAAGCTTGGAAGTAGACTTGGAAACTTGGAAGTATTCTTGATTTTTATGAAACTATACTTATGGAATTTATGAAGAACACTTAGAACTTGAAGATGGAACTTGAGAGAGATCAATTAGATGAAGAAAATTGAAGAATGAAAGTGTTTGTAGGTGTTTTTTGGTCGTTGGTATGTGGATTAGATATAAAGGATATGTAATTTTATTTTCATGTAAATAAGTCATGAATGATTACTAATATTTTTGTAATTTTATGAGATATTTCATGCTAGTTGCCAAATGATGGTTCCCACATATGTTAGGTGATCACATGGGCTGCTAAGAGCTGATCATTGGAGTGTATATACCAATAGTACATACATCTAAAAGTTGTGTATTGTACGAGTACGAATACGGGTGCATACGAGTAGAATTGTTGATGAAACTGAACGAGGATGTAATTGTAAGCATTTTTGTTAAGTAGAAGTACTTTGATATGTGTCTTGAAGTCTTTCAAAAGTGTAAGAATACATATCAAAACACAACATGTGTATACATTCTAATGGAGTCGTTAAGTCTTCGTTAGTCGTTACATGTAAGTGTTGTTTTGAAACCTTTAAGTTAACGATCTCAATTAATGTTGTTAACCCAATGTTTATTATATCAAATGAGATGTTAAATTATTATATTATCATGATATTATGATGTATGAATATCTCTTAATATGATATATACATTAAAATATCGTTACAACGATAATCGTTACATATAAGTCTCGTTTCGTAATTCTTGAGTTAGTAGTCTTGTTTTTACATATGTAGTTCATTGTTAACACACATAATGATATATTTAAATATCATTTTATCATGTTAAATATAGTGTATCAATATCTTAATATGATACATATGTATTTAGTAGACGTTATCATAACGATAATCGTTATATATATCATTTCGAGTTTCTTAATTTAGTAATCTCATTTCTTATGTATATCACACATTGTTAATATATTTAGTGAGATACTTACTCATCATAATCTTATGTCAACCATATATATATGTCTATATATACCACAACATGTAGTTTTTACAATTTTGTAACGTTCGTGAATCGCCAATCAACTTGGGTGATCAAATGTCTATATGAAACTTATTTCATTTAATCAACTCTTAACAAGTTTGATTGCTTAACATGTTGGAAACATTTAGTCATATAAATATCAATCTCAATTAATATATATAAACATGGAAATGTTTGGGTCATTACAGTACCTACCCGTTAAATAAATTTCGTCCTGAAATTTTAAGCTGTTGAAGGTGTTGACGAATCTTCTGGAAATAGATGCGGGTATTTCTTCTTCTTCTGATCTTCACGCTCCCAGGTGAACTCGGGTCCCTTACGAGCATTCCATTGAACCTTAACAATCGGCATCTTGTTTTGCTTAAGTCTCTTAACCTCACGATCCATTATTTCAACGGGTTCTTCAATGAATTGAAGTTTTTCATTGATTTGGATTTCGTCCAATGGAATAGTAAGATCTTTTTTAGCAAAACATTTCTTCAAATTCGAGACGTGGAAAGTGTTATGTACAGCCGCGAGTTGTTGAGGTAGCTCCAGTTGGTAAGCTACTGGTCCGACACGATCTATAATCTTGAATGGTCCAATGTACCTTGGATTTAGTTTCCCCCGTTTACCAAATCGAACAATGCCTTTCCAAGGTGAAACCTTAAGCATGACCATTTCTCCAATTTCAAACTCTATATCTTTTCTTTTACTGTCCGCGTAGCTCTTTTGTCGACTCTGGGCGGTTTTCAATCGTTGTTGAATTTGGATGATTTTCTCGGTAGTTTCTTATATTATCTCCGGACCCGTAATCTGTCTATCCCCCACTTCATTCCAACAAATCAGAGACCTGTACTTTTTACCATAAAGTGCCTCAAACGGCGCCATCTCAATACTAGAATGATAACTGTTGTTGTAGGAAAATTCTGCTAATGGTAGGTGTTGATCCCAATTGTTTCCGAAGTCAATAACACATGCTCGTAGCATGTCTTTAAGCGTTTGTATCGTCCTTTCACTCTGCCCATCAGTTTATGGATGATAGGCAGTACTCATGTCTAGACGAGTCCCCAATGCTTGTTGCAACGTCTGCCAGAACCTTGAAACAAATCTACCATCCCTATCAGAGATAATAGAGACGGGTATTCCATGTCTGGAGACAACCTCTTTCAAATACAATCATGCCAACTTCTCCATTTTGTCATCTTCTCTCATTGGCAGGAAGTATGCTGACTTGGTGAGACGATCAACTATTACCCAAATAGTATCATAACCACTTGCAGTCCTTGGCAATTTAGTAATGAAATCTATGGTAATGATTTTCCATTTCCATTCCGGGATTTCAGGTTGTTGTAGTAGACCTGATGGTTTCTGTTGTTCAGCTTTGACCTTAGAACACGTCAAACATTCTCCTACATATTTAGCAATATCAGCTTTCATACCCGGCCACCAAAAGTGTTTCTTGAGATCTTTATACATCTTCCCCACTTCAGGATGTATTGAATATCTGGTTTTATGTGCTTCTTTAAGTACCATTTCTCTCACATCTCCAAACCTTGGTACCCAAATTCTATCAGCCCTATATCGGGTTCTGTCTTCCCGAATATTAAGATGTTTCTCTGATCCTTTGGATATCTCATTCTTCAACTTTCCTTCTTTTATAACCCCCTGTTGCACCTCCTTTATTTGAGTAGTAAGGTGTGACGATCGCTCCAAATCCATATGGACGAACACGTCATTCCTCGATTTCATTGCGAGGTATTTGACCTCTATATGATACGTTTTGTAAACATTGCATTCTTTTGAAAAGGCATACCATATATGAATATTTAAATCAAAGGTTTTCGACATCTGATAATTTCTACATATAGACAATCACCGTAAATAATAGTTTACAATAGTACTTCCATTGACAATGTAGTCAAAATAAGATACATGGTGATGATTTGGTGAATGCAACGTTTCCTTGATAAATATGCCATGTAAGACTCCATGCACATAGCTTGTCTAACATATAAGCAAACAGCGGAAGACTTCTAGGGAACCTGAGAATAAACATGCTAACAAGTGTCAACACAAAGGTTGGTGAGTTCATAGTTTTAATGTTTTGTATAATCTGTACATAAAGGTGGATCACAAGATTTCAGTTGTTTCATCCAGAAACGTTTATCAAAATATTCTATGAAATTGAGCACCCTGGTAACTAAACTTAACGTATATATAATTTATACCCTTTGTATAATCATCTTAATAATACACGCAAACCAACGTGTACGCTTCTCAAATAGCATACGTCTGTTAAAAGGCTAGTGCTCTAGCTCGGACGGGGATATCAAGCCCTATGGATCCATATACTACTACTCGTGCCCACCAGTTCTTATAACTGGCAGTTACTAGTTACCAAAGCTAAGGGATTTTCGGTTCGAACTCAGTGTACAATTTAGTATGTACTTGTATTCATTGTGTTTAAAATAAAGTGCATGTATTCTTAGCCCAAAAATATAGATTGCAAAAGCAATTAAAAAGGGAGCAAATGAAACTCACCTTAGCAGCATATAAAGTCGTTCACCAAAATGTGACTGAAACTCGGATTACCAAATAACCGTAGATCTCAACCTAGAGAATATATGTTGGTCAATAAATGTCTATCAAGCTAGGTCTGGTCATAGTGTATCACAATCCTAATGCTCGAGATTGACATACAAAAGTTATCCAAAGTAGTTTCAAAAAGTCAATTTTGACAATAGTTCAACAAAACGAGACATACCTTATATAAGGAGTTATTTACTCGGTTGGTAATATTCAAAAATTTATTTTATCAATCTCGTAAACAAGTTGTTTAAATCTTAATTGTAGATTCAAAAGCAATTTCAATTAACGTCAATCATAATTCAGTTGATCATATCTTTTAATCCATTCATCGAAACTATTAGATATCTAAATGTAAAGTCATTGATTTTTCGGCTTTCCAAAAACATGCATATCATATACCTTTTACCAGTAATATATGTATTTAATTCGTGATTCATCATAAACTGTTTAACGACGAAATTTAGCATACAAGCTTGTATAAATATATATACTCGAGCACTAGACATGGATACACAATTAATATATAAAAGATAAAATATGAGTGCTTACGTATCAATATTGAGATTAAATATTGTAGGAAAGTGCGTAGACGTAACGGAGATGATAAACACTAGATTTGATTCACAAATATACCCCCAAACATTACCCTTAACCTCCTTGGCAATAACCCATAATTTCCTTAGCTCTATCCCACTCGAAAACATATTTTGAAAGTGACACGCTCATGACCTCGTCGTAGTATTTTATGTATAAATAATAATACTCATACTACTAATAATAATATTAGGATTAATAATAATAATAATAATAATAATAATAATAATAATAATAATAATAATAATAATAATAATAATAATAATAATAATAATAATAATAATAATAATAATAATAATAATAATAATAATAATAATATAAATATATATAGAGATCAGAGAGATAGTTTGATGAAAATATGAAATGAATTCGGCACCAGACTTCGCATTTTATAGTACTTGGCCTGCAATCTCAGCTCATGCGATTGCATGAGAAGAGTATGGGGAACTCATGCGATCGCATGAGGTCCCTGTCCAGCTCAAAATGTGGTTTGTCACTTTGTTTGTCGACATATTAATTTAATATATATATAATATATTTAATTTATATAATTAATTATATATTATATTAAATTCACATGCATAGTTGACTTGTAATTTTCATTCCGATAAGTCGTACGTCGTCACTCGACTTATGTCCCGGTTCCGGTTTTTCAAACGTCCTATCGTATACTGAGAAAACTTGTACTTTACGTTTCGTGAATCGTACCTTTGTCAAAATATAGTCTTAAATCATCCATAAACTATACCACTCGAGGTATAACTTATACATTTGAGTGTTTTGGTCATTTTCTTCTATAAATCATCGTCTCGCTATATGTTAATATATATATATATATATATATATATATAATACATACATTTTTATTTTGAAATAGTGTTTTACTGTAGCAAAGTCAATTTTTTACTGTAGCAATTCACTGTAGCAAAGTCAATTTCACTGTAGCAAATAGTGATTTTCGAAAACACTGTAGCATTTTGGGTACTGTAGCAATTTGAAAATACTGTAGCAAATTAGTGTTTTACTGGTTCTTCTTAAACGCTTTAGTTAACTTATCTAAATATCAATCGAATCAATAAACGAATGTTACTATCATTTACTAAATAACTTGAAATTATATATATGTATATATCTTTTTAATATACATAAATCAGTTTTTAAATACACATTGGAAGTTATTTATAAATAAATTTTAATAATAAATATTTCAACTTATCATATATATTCAAATAGATATTTAAACCAATAAGTTTAATGTACGGTATCAAACAATTAATACATTGTTACCTTTTCAAGTTATAGTATATATGTATCTATTTACATATAATTGTTCGCGAATCGTTGAGAACAACCGAAAGGTATTTGAATAGTTCAAAAATTTTGAGATTCAGTTTTACAGACTTTGCTTATCGTGTCGAAAATATTAATCATACAAAGATTAAGTTTAAATTTGGTCAAAAATTTCCGGGTCATCACAGTACCTACCCGTTAAAGAAATTTCGTCCCGAAATTTGAGTGAGGTCGTCATGACTAACAATAAAAATGTTTTCATGCCATACATGTGTTGATAAATAGAGTTTTATCACCGTTAAATAATATGGATAAAACAATCCGATTATTCGAAGCGTATGAGAGAAGTTATCGTAAAAGAGTGAAATGAAAGAATAGAGATTCGTCTTAACTTTTGACGTAGTTACGATTGATTTCTGGAATTTAAGGAATAGAAAATCTTCATAATCTAAATAAGATTTGATTCTTCGAAATTTAAGGAAATTAAGATTTCCTTTAAATGCGTAATCTTCCTCGATTGTTATGTCTGATATTTCGCTATAAATTAACCACTTCCGTTTCGTTATTTTCACCACTCTTACATCTTCTTCCTTATTTCATACTTCCAAAAGATTGTGAAATGCTTAATCCAGTTCTGATTCTTGATATTTTCTTGGCTATCGTATCCTTCATTCTTCTTTTTCATCTGCCACCAGAGGAGGTTATTTTCTTCTACTATTACCTTGGGGTTATATTGGTTTTCATTCTCCCGTGTCTTTATATTGCTATATGCATTGATATACACGGTTTGTAATTTCAGGGTTGTATTCGGGCTTTATATTTTCCATTACATTTCGGAGCTTCATGCTTTCGTTTTCTCTTCCCGACTTTAAGTCAAGCGAATAATGGTCCAGAATTCGTAGGTATGAATTTCGGAATAAACATAATTAATGTTCTAAGAAAGAAACGGTAATGGCACAATCTGACTTGTCAAATTACCAGAATACCTCGAAAAAAGACCGAATCATTAAGAAAATATTTTCTTGATAGTTTAGAGGTTAAATAGAATGAAAGAGTTATGTAACATGGTTCATGATGAGGGTGGGATCTGTGAACCTTTGTCACGTTCCATCAGAAACTCAACATGACTTACTGTAATATAATCACGTTGATTAAGTGTCATTATATTATACTAACTCATGCTTCAGCTACCAACACCACTTCAAAAATATTCATATTTTAAACTCGAAGGTTTTAGAATTTAGAAACTAAAATAGTTTCTTTTATGATGTAACACAGATATCATAAGGAGAAAATTGATTTTCGATAAGAATGATTATGGAATTATCTCCAGAAATATGGAGGATATTTATAATGAAAGATATAATGATATCTTAGAATTTATAATATCAGAGGATGATGAAGAATATTTTCCGCAATGGTTTAGATTCGGAAGCAAGGTATTCGTTAATGGCTTCAGTAAATACTGAATCATTTGGATTTTTAGAAGGCAGGTTTCGTCCTTGTGATTTATCCACAGCCTCCTTCATACTTTGCTCAATCCGTTTTTCAGTTCTAAACCTTTTCTTTTTCTGAGCTTTGCCAACACACTATTCTTTATCATCAAACTTTTTACTGTTAAGGTCGTTTACAGTTTTTGCTGCTTCATCAGCATTTTTCCAAAATTCGGAGAACTAGTTTCGTAGTTTGGGGTGTTTTTCAGAAACTTCACATTCGAAGTATGTAAGTCTAGAAGATAGACATTATATGTATATATATAACTGTTGACGTAAAATTGCTGCGAAATTCGAAATACTGATTGCTAATTTCCGGTAGTTGGTATGGCAATTATTGTTACAAGATGTAGGTGAGTACATGATGGGGTTTCAATGAGTATAATGATTTTTCAGAAGGTCACAGATCAATGAAGTAGTTGGTAAATTTACTGCTAATGTGGTGAAACATGAAAGGTTCCCCAGTAACAAGAACGTATATGTCAAGGTTATAATAAGGTTAATTTGAAAAGTCGAAGTTGACTGGTTGAAAGTGTGGTAAAACTGGATACTTTGAAAAGGGATTGCAAGATTATTTTCGGTAATAACAATGCTAAAGGATCTTTCACATTTTTGAAGTCAAAGTTTAGTTTTGAAAGATGTAGAGATCTAAGAATGATGTCACCCGTTAAATTTTGACTTGGATTCCGATCCGTCAATATCAGAATATGTAATTGAATTTGTATGGAAACGATTGTATATCGTTGTGAGCATAGTTAATAATTTTTGAATCAAAGTTGAAGAATGTACAGTATAACATATTAATTGTGAACTTATATATTTCCCGGGAATTACCTACCCGTTAAAGATTTCACAAGTAATATTTTGTACAAAAGAATTTTTATTACCGTCTTTATGAAAATATATGTATGTATATTTTCTTCAGATATTATACAGATTTGATGAGTTAATATCATATTAAGCTCATTTGATTTTTGACTTGAATTAGAAATGAATAATCTCTAAAACATTAAAGATTTAATAATCTTTACGGAGTATTTCACTAATGTAATCAATACTCAGTTTTATTGATATTTTCTCAGTGAATCATGTTGGTGCTCATGGAACTCTTGCTAACTTCGCAAGGTACGAATGATATTTTCTAGAAAGTTTCGAATACATCGAAGATGAAAGTATATAATCAACCATATAATTGAATAATATACTTAGTTTATTATGAAATGGAATTCATTGAGTTGGAAACAGAGATTGTAGTTAATGATGGTTAAGTCATTAACGAAGGATGTACATCATTGCATATTAGTAATATGAATTAACCGAGTAGTACCTACCAGTTAAGATTCACACGTAATAACTTGGTACGAAAAGATTTATTTTGATTTCAAAATTCATATATATTAAATATACATAAAATTTCTTCAGGGGAAATGAGTTAATACTTCATCGGTTATTGTTGCTGGTATTTCTTGGTAACTACGGTGTGTATGACGTTGATGCTCGTGGAACAGATTGTGAAGTTGAGGTTTGCGATGCGGATGTTGTTGGTGGTAGTAATGGTACTGTTGGCGTTGTTGTCAGTGGTACTGTTGATGCCGGTGATGCTGCTGGTACTTGTAACCTTTGCACCATATTCTCCAAAGCCACTACCCGAGCGCGAAGCTCGTTGACTTCTTCTACTACACCGGGATTATTGGCGGTTCGGACGAGCGGATGAGTAAGATCTAGAATTTGAGAGAGTATATGATCATGACGAGATATTCTGGAGATGATAGAGAAAATGGAATTGCGAACAGGTTCGCCGGTAAGTGCTTCAGGTTCTTCGCCAAGAGGGCAATGTGGTGGATGGAAGGGAGCACCTTCTTCTTGTCTCCAATAATTAAGTAGGCTACGAACCCATCCCCAATTCATCCAGAATAGATGATGGCTAATTGGTTAATCCATTTTGGTTACACTTTCTTCAGAGTTCAGGTGAATATCCATATCAGAATAGCTGTCAGAGTTTAAAGAATTTGAACTAGATACGGGATCCATCTTGTATAATTAGGGAGATGATTTTTCTGTATATGAATTAGATAATAGAATTTAGTTTGGTATTCTTCAATACATAATTTACATATGTATATATAATACCAAATTTCATAAATCACGGAGAAATTTTCGGAAGATGTCAGGAAAAGTTTACAGTAACAGATACGCTAAGATATGAATTTTTTCTATACACTATTCATTCAATTAATGCAGTAAAACGTGTCTAGACTAGGAATAATAAGCAGGTAATTTCCGACAAAAATGATAAGCAAAACTTTTGACATGCAGACACGGTCGAAGTCCAAACTTACTAATGCATCCTAACAACTATCAGTTAGACACACTCATGCAAGACCTGGTTCGCTAGGACCAACGCTCTGATACCAACTGTGATGATCGCTCCAAATCTATATGGACGAACACGTCATTCATCGATTTCATTGCGAGGTATTTGACCTCTATATGATACGTTTTGTAAACATTGCATTCTTTTGAAAAGGCACACCATATAAGAATATTTAAATCAAAGGTTTTCGACATCTGATGATTTCTACATATAGATAATCACCGTAAATAATAGTTTACAATAGTACTTCCATTGACAATGCAGTCAAAATAAGATACATGGTGATGATTTGGTGAATGCAACGTTTCCTTGATAAATATGCCATGTAAGACTCCATGCACATAGCTTGTCTAACATATAAGCAAACAGCGGAAGACTTCTAGGGAACCTAAGAATAAACATGCTAACAAGTGTCAACACAAAGGTTGGTGAGTTCATAGTTTTAATGTTTTGCATAATCTGTACATAAAGGTGGATCACAAGATTTCAGTTGTTTCATCCAGAAACGTTTATCAAAATATTCTACGAAATTGAGCACCCTGGTAACTAAACTTAACGTATATATAATTTATACCCTTTGTATAATCATCTTAATAATACACGCAAACCAACGTGTACGCTTCTCAAATAGCATACGTCCGTTAAAAGGATAGTGCTCTAGCTCAGACGGGGATATCAAGCCCTATGGATCCATATACTACAACTCGCGCCCACCAGTTCTTATAACTGGCAGTTACTAGTTACCAAAGCTAAGGGATTTTTGGTTCGAACTCAGTGTAAAATTTAGTATGTACTTGTATTCATTGTGTTTAAAATAAAGTGCATGTATTCTCAGCCCAAAAATATAGATTGCAAAAGCAATTAAAAAGGGAGCAAATGAAACTCACCTTAGCAGCATATAAAGTCGTTCACCAAAATGTGACTGAAACTCGGATTACCAAATAACCGTAGATCTCAACCTAGAGAATATATGTTGGTCAATAAATGTCTATCAAGCTAGGTCTGATCATAGTGTATCACAATCCTAATGCTCGAGATTGACATACAAAAGTTATCCAAAGTAGTTTCAAAAAGTCAATTTTGACAATAGTTCAACAAAACGAGACATACCTTATATAAGGAGTTATTTACTCAGTTGGTAATATTCAAAAATCCATTTTATCAATCTCGTAAACAAGTTGTTTAAATCTTAATTGTAGATTCAAAAGCAAATTCAATTAACGTCAATCATAATTCAGTTGATCATATCTTTTAATCCATTCATCGAAACTATTAGATATCTAAATGAAAAGTCATTGATTTTTCGCCAGCTTTCCAAAAACATGCATATCATATACCTTTTACCAGTAATATATGTATTTAATTCGTGATTCATCATAAACTGTTTAACGACGAAATTTAGCATACAAGCTTGTATAAATATATATACTCGAGCACTAGACATGGATACACAATTAATATATAAAAGATAAAATATGAGTGCTTACGTATCAATATTGAGATTCAATATTGTAGGAAAGTGCGTAGACGTAACGGAGATGATAAACACTAGATTTGATTCACAAATATACCCCCGAACATTACCCATAACCTCCTTGGCAATAACCCATAATTTCCTTAGCTCTATCCAGCTCAAAAACATATTTTGAAAGTGACACGCTCATGACCTCGTCGTAGTATTTTATGTATAAATAATAATACTCATACTACTAATAATAATATTAGGATTAATAATAATAATAATAATAATAATAATAATAATAATAATAATAATAATAATAATAATAATAATAATAATAATATAAATATATATATAGATCAGAGAGATAGTTTGATGAAAATATGAAATGAATTCGGCACCAGACTTCGCATTTTATAGTACTTGGCCTGCAATCTCAGCTCATGCGATCGCATGAGAAGAGTATGGGGAACTCATGCGATCGCATGAGGTCCCTGTCCAGCTCAAAATGTGGTTTGTCACTTTGTTTGTCGACATATTAATTTAATTTATATATAATATATTTAATTTATATAATTAATTATATATTATATTAAATTCACATGCATAGTTGACTTGTAATTTTCGTTCCGATAAGTCGTACGTCGTCACTCGACTTATGTCCCGGTTCCGGTTTTTCAAACGTCCTATCTTATACTGAGAAAACTTGTACTTTACGTTTCGTGAATCGTACCTTTGTCAAAATATAGTCTTAAATCATCCATAAACTATACCACTCGAGGTATAACTTATATATTTGAGTGTTTTGGTCATTTTCTTCTATAAATCATCGTCTCGCTATTTGTTAATATATATATATATATATATATATATATATATATATATATATATATATATATATATATATATATTACATACATTTTCATTTTGAAATAGTGTTTTACTGTAGCAAAGTCAATTTTTTACTGTAGCAATTCACTGTAGCAAAGTCAATTTCACGGTAGCAAATAGTGATTTTCGAAAACACTGTAGCATTTTGGGTACTGTAGCAATTTGAAAATACTGTAGCAAATTAGTGTTTTACTGGTTCTTCTTAAACGCTTTAGTTAACTTATCTAAATATCAATCGAATCAATAAACGAATGTTACTATCGTTTACTAAATAACTTGAAGTTATATATATGTATATATCTTTTTAATATACATAAATCAGTTTTTAAATACACATTGGAAGTTATTTATAAATAAATTTTAATAATAAATATTTCAACTTATCATATATATTCAAATAGATATTTAAACCAATAAGTTTAATGTACGGTATCAAACAATTAATACATTGTTACCTTTTCAAGTTATAGTATATATGTATCTATTTACATATAATTGTTCGCGAATCGTCGAGAACAACCGAAAGGTATTTGAATCGTTCAAAAATTTTGAGATTCAGTTTTACAGACTTTGCTTATCGTGTCGAAAATGTTAATCATACAAAGATTAAGTTTGAATTTGGTCAAAAATTTCCGGGTCATCACATAAGGTTAGTACGAATAATTATATTCATAGCTTTTACCCGTATAGGTTCTCTGTCCTTTCTACTCAAAGCGTCGGCTACCACATTCGCCTTCCCCGGGTGGCATCGAATCTCAAAATCATAATCATTCAACAGTTCAATCCACCTGCGTTGTCTCATATTCAGTTGCTTCTGATTAAATATATGTTGGAGACTTTTGTGGTCGGTATATATAATACTTTTGACCCCATATAAATAATGCCTCCAAGTCTTTAATGCAAAAACAACAGCACCCAATTCCAAATCATGAGTTGTATAATTTTGCTCGTGAATCTTCAATTGTCTAGACGCATAAGCAATCACCTTCGTTCGTTGTATTAATACACAACCGAGACCTTGCTTTGATGCGTCACAATAAATCACAAAATCATCATTTCCTTCAGGCAATGACAATATAGGTGCCGTAGTTAGCTTTTTCTTCAATAACTGAAACGCCTTCTCTTGTTCATCCTTCCATTCAAATTTCTTCCCTTTATGCATTAATGCAGTCAAGGGTTTTGCTATTTTGGAGAAATCTTGGATGAATCTTCTGTAGTAACCAGCCAATCCTAAAAATTGACGTATATGCTTCGGAGTTTTTGGGGTTTTCCACTTTTCAACGGTTTTGATCTTTGCCGGGTCCACCTGGATACCTTCTTTATTCACCATGTGACCGAGGAATTGAACTTCTTCCAACCAAAATGCACACTTTGAAAACTTAGCGTACAGTTTTTCTTTCCTCAATACTTCTAGCAATTTTCTCAAATGTTCTTCGTGCTCTTGATCATTCTTTGAGTAAATAAGTATGTCATCGATGAAAACAATGACAAACTTGTCAAGATATGGCCCACACACTCGGTTCATAAGGTCCATGAACACAGCTGGTGCGTTAGTCAATCCAAACGGCATAACCATAAACTCGTAATGACCATAACGCGTCCTAAAAGCAGTTTTTGGAATATCATCCTCCTTTACTCGCATTTGATGATATCCAGAACATAAATCAAATTTCGAATAAACTGACGAGCCTTGTAGTTGATCAAATAAGTCGTCAATTCTATGCAGTGGACAACGGTTTTTGATGGTAAGTTTATTCAACTATCTGTAGTCAATACACAACCTAAATGTACCATCCTTCTTCTTGACAAACAAAACAGGAGCTCCCTATGGTGATGTGCTTGGTCGAATGAAACCACGTTCTAATAGTTTTTGTAGTTGGCTTTGCAGTTCTTTCATCTCGCTGGGTGAGAGTCTGTAAGGAGCACGAGCTATTGGTGCAGCTCCTGGTACAAGATCTATTTGAAATTCAACAGATCGATGTGGAGGTAGTCCCGGTAATTCTTTCGGAAATACATCGGGAAATTCTTTTGCGACGGGAACATCATTGATGCTCTTTTCTTCAGTTTGTACTTTCTCGACGTGTCCTAGAATAGCATAGAAACCTTTTCTTATTAGTTTTTGTGCCTTCAAATTACTAATAAGATGTAGCTTCGTGTTGCCCTTTTCTCCGTACACCATTAAGGGTTCTCCTTCTTCTCGTACAATGCGAATTGCATTTTTGTAACATACGATCTCTGCTTTCATCTCCTTCAGCCAGTCCACGCCAACTATTACATCAAAACTCCCTAACTCTACTGGTATCAAATCAATCTTAAATATTTCGCTACCCAGTTTAATTTCTCGATTCTGGCATATATAATCTGCTGAAATTAATTTACCGTTTGCTAATTCGAGTAAAAATTTACTATCCAACGGCGTCAATGGACAACTTAATTTAGCACAAAAATCTCTACTCATATAGCTTCTATCCGCACTCGAAATAAAACGTAAGCAGATTTATTGTCAATAAGAAACGTACCCGTAACAAGCTCCGGGTCTTCCTGTACCTCTGCCTCATTAATATTGAAAACTCTTCCACGGCCTTGTCCATTCCTGTTCTCCTGGTTTGGGCAATTTCTAATAATTTGGCTTAGTTTTCCACATTTATAACAAACTATATTGGCATAACTTGCTCCGACACTACTTGCTCCGCCATTACTCGTTCCGACACCATTTGTTCCTTTCGTTCTGTTAACCCCTGGTCCGTAGACCTCACACTTCACCGCGCTATGACCATTTCTTTTACACTTGTTGCAAAATTTGGTGCAGAACCCCGAGTGATACTTTTCACACCTTTGGCATAGCTGCTTCTGATTGTTGTTGTTGTTGCGGTTGTTATTGTTGTTGGGATGATTGTTGTAGTTGTTGTTGTTGTTGTGCCGTTTGTTGTAGTTGCGATTGATGTTGCGATTGTTGGGATAGTTGTTGCTGTTGTTTTGCTGACTCTTATCACCGTTTTCCTCCCACTTTCTTTTGACTAACTTCACGTTGGCCTCTTCAGCCGCCTGTTCTTTAATTCTTCCCTCAATCTGGTTTACTAGTTTGTGAGCCATTCTACATGCCTTTTGTATGGAGGCAGGCTCGTGTGAACTTATATCTTCTTGGATTCTCTCCGGTAACCCTTTCACAAACGCGTCGATCTTCTCTTCCTCATCTTCGAACGCTCTCGGACACAATAGGCACAATTCTGTGAATCGTCTTTCGTACGAAGTAATATCGAATCCTTGTGTTCGTAACCCTCTAAGTTCTGACTTGAGCTTATTGATCTCGGTTCTGGGACGGTACTTCTCGTTCATTAAGTGCTTGAATGCTGACCACGGTAGCGCGTAAGCAGCATCTTGTCCCATTTTCTCTAGATAGGTATTCCACCATGTTAACGCAATACATGTGAAGGTATGCGTAGCGTACTTCACTTTGTCTCCTTCAGCACACTTACTTATGGCAAACACCGATTCAACTTTCTCGGTCCACCGTTTCAATCCGATTGGTCCTTCGGTCCCATCAAATTCTGAAGGTTTGCAGGCAGTGAATTCCTTGTAGGAGCATCCTACACAATTTCTTGAGCCGTTAGCTGTATTGCTAGATTCAGAGTTATTGTTGGTATGTAGCACGGCCTGTACTGCGGCTATGTTTGAAGCAAGAAAGGCACGAAATTCCTCTTCGCTCATATTCAAGGTGTGTCGAGTAGTCGGTGCCATTTCCTTCAAAATAGTCAAATGAAACAATTTAATCATACAGAATATTAAGAGTAGTCAATAGTATCTCGTAGCATAATATGAACTCATTTATAAAAGCTTTTTCTTCATATTAGCGTTTTATAAGTTTAAATTCGGGTACTACCTACCCGTTAAGTTCATACTTAGTAGCTAATATACAATTCAACTACTACAATTCCATATAAAAAACTGATTATAATAATATATGACATACAAATATTCTTCAAACTTACAACTTCGCTATATTACATATAACGTGAAATATAGTACACTATGATACAGGACAGTTTTGAAGATAAATCTAGTTAATACGCAAGTTGTTCAGCAAAGGAAATAAAGACACGTAATTCATAAGTCCAGAAATAAGTCATGCATTCTGGTTTTACTAAGACGACTTCCCATCCTTGGTCTTGTGGAAAATAACCGTTATGACCATTAGCTAGGCAGCATGTTGTAATGTCGTCAAAAGGACGAGGGTTTCGTAATGTCCAACAGCCCCGTAATAATCTAAAAACCTTGTTTCTCACCCCAACTACTGAATCCGTCACTTGTGGGAAAGTTTTATTTAAAAGCTGCAATCCGATGTTCTTTTTCTCACTTTGGTAAGAAGCGAACATCACTAACCCGTATGCATAACATGCTTCTTTATGTTGCAAGTTAGAAGCTCTTTCTAATTTCTTTAAATCCTATGTTGGGATATGTTGAGTCAAAATAGGTTCTTAACCCGTAGCGTAAAATTGCATTTGGGTTCCCTGCATTTAACGCTTTAAAGAAAGCACGGCGTAACTTAAAGTCTCCCCAATGTGATATACCCCACCTATCAAAGGAAAGCCTTTTATAAACTAAGGCATTTCTGGAAAGTCTTTCAAATGTTTGACAAGTTAATTTCGCCATAACTAAATGTGCTAATGAATTCTGACCGACTCTAGACAAGATTTCCTCAATCATATCCTCTGGTAGGTCTTCTAAAATATTCGGTTGTCTACCCTTAACGTCCATTTTGTTTTTATACTATAAAATAGACAAGGATTAGATTCGTAATAACAAATAATACAAGCAATTTTTACATAGAACATAAAAGTACAAGCACACTACAATACATTTATTACACAACATGCTCACACCCCTCTAATCTGAATCACTGGTTTCTTCTTCTTCGGACTTGGTTCTTTTTCCTAATCTTCTAGGGATATATGATGTTCCTCTAGTATGAGTCGTCGTTTTCCACATTGGTTTAGAAAAACCTGGTGGTTTAGAAGTTCCCAGGTTATTGTCACGATATTGAAAATACGGGTGTTGACGGTACATATAAAGTTCATCGGGGTCGGAATCAGATTTCTCTATTTTGATGCCTTTTCCCTTATTATTTTCTTTTGCCTCATTAAATTGGGTCTGAGTAATTTCTATAACATCAACGGAATCCTCATCAGGATCCGATTCATCGGAAAATTGGTAATTTTCCCAATATTTTGCTTCCTTAGCGGAAACACCATTGACCATTATTAACTTTGGTCCATTGGTTGAGGATTTTCTTTTATTTGATCGGTTTTCTATGGTTCCTACTATTCCCCCCTCCGGAACCTCTTCTTCTTCCGGTTCCTCTTCTTCTGGTTCCTCTTCTTCCGGTTCCTCTTCTTCCGGTTCCGTTTCCTCTTCTTCCGGTTCTTCGGGAACTTGTGAATCTTGCCAATATATATTCGACTCTTTGTTATTATTAGGTGAGTCAATGGGATTTATGCTAGAGGTAGACATCTATCACACAATATCAAACATGTTAAGAGATTAATATATCACATAATATTTACATGTTAATAATATATAGTTTCCAACAAAAATGTTAAGCGATCATTTTTAAAGAAAACACGGTCGAAGTCCAGACTCACTAATGCATCCTAACAAACTCGATAAGACACACTTGTAAAGACCCGCCCTTATCCACCTGGACGAAGTCATCAACATTTGGTCCCATGGCGATGATCGACTCCAAGTAATGTCCTTAAAATGAGCAAATGCACAGCGGAAGACTTAATTCATACCTGAGAATAAACATGCTTTAAAGTGTCAACCAAAAGATTGGTGAGTTTATAGGTTTATCATAACAATCATTTCAATATATTAATAGACCACAAGATTTCATAATCATAAACATAATACACTCGCAAGTGTATGTAAAGCATTCTAAGTGGTTGAGCACTTGGTAACCATACTTAACATTTAATCAATGTCGCATATTCCCTTTATTATGAAATCTCACTACACCGTACCAAGTGTAGTCACCAAAACGAAGTACTGTGCAACCGTTGAATACTGGTCGTCCAGTCCGATTGGGGTTGTCAGGCCCGATAGATCTATCAACAGGATTCGCGTTTACAATAACCATGTAAATAGTAGTTACCAAGCTACAGGGAAATATGCCAGTGGTACAACTCAACGTAGAATATATTTTTAGTACTTGTGTCTATTTCGTAAACATTTATAAAAGCAGCGCATGTATTCTCAGCCCAAAAATATATATTGCAAAAGCAATTAAAAAGGGAGCAAATGAAACTCACCTACTGTATTTTGTAGTAAAAATACATATGACGACATTAAACAAGTGTAGGGTTGACCTCGGATTCACGAACCTATATTCAGTTATGTATATTAACACATATAATGATAATCAAAAAATTCCATTTATTATTTATATAGTATTTATATATTTAGTGTTGTAGTTTATATATAATTTGTACTAAATTCTAATATATTTTATATTTTAAATAACATGTTATATATGTATTTATTTTGTATATATACATAATAGAAATGTTAATATTTTTAATATATGATTATAGGTAGTATTTATATAATCATAGTGTAAGTATATTTTTATATATAAAATATTTATTTGTTATGATAATATAATAATAATAATAATAATGATAATAATGATAATGATAATGATAATGATAATAATAATAATAATAATAATGATAATAATAATTAATTCTAATAATAATAATAATAATATTAAAATTGAGTAAACTACCTTTTAGCTTTTTCTAAAAAAAAAACCTTAGACAAGGCTCGAACCCGAGATCTCTCGCTCACCCGTTATCACACTAAACCATTCTTCCAAATCTGTTTTCCTATTTCTTTATCTTCTACAACTCAATCATCACCATCTTTCTTAACATCAAATCATCATCCTCTTCGTTAAATTTTTGAGTCATTAACATAACATCATCATACATCATACCATCATGATCATTACCGTATGATTATCATCATCTCATATCCATCATCCCGTTACTCATCATCATTATCAAAATCACATCACGAGATCATCATCATACCCTTATCATCGGCATTAAACATCATCATCATTTACGTTTCTTCGCATCACCATCCTTGTTATCAACCCCTTGGCCCAAATATAGAAACATAATACGGGACCCAACAAATCCCATGGAACTCGGCCCACACGAGTATCATGTTTAAAAGTCCCATTTCAAAACAAGGTTCACGGCTAAAAAAATATATATATGTAAAACGTCCGCAAATTAAAAAATATATATAAATACTAACTCCATGATCGACCACTAGTTCCACTTATTCCCCATGTGGGAACTCTTCACCAAATTAAATATATTAAGCTGTCCACTTTATTTGTCCACTTGATTTAGTTAATTCCTTTTAAACAGTTGATCCATTTTATTAATCAACTAAAAGCTTCAAATAGTTACAACGTCTTTCAACTTTGAACTTGATTACCAACCCAAATAATGATAATCTAGATCACAACTCATTTGATTTATGAGCAACCGTAAAGTTGCAGGTGTCTGATGTTTCGATGGTTTTATAAAGGAACAAAGCAAAAGAATTAGATAACGATGATGATGATGGTGATTCCAAGATGTGAAGTGGTGGTTAAACCGAACACGAGTAACAGTAGGTGTTGGTGATGAATACCGAAAACGTTTTAAGGGGTGAAACAATAGCATCCTCATCATTGTTGTTACCGAAACAAAGAAGTATATATGTGGCCTGGTTCGTTGGTGATGGAGGCTGTCACAACAGCAACAAACATGATGGAGTTCAATGTAAATGGTCACGGTGGTGGAGGTGAGGAGGCTTGGGTTCAACAGAAACATAAAATGAGAAAAGATGGTGGATTTTAAGGTTCTTGAATAAGAAGAAAGAAACAAAGGTGATATTGAACCCATGGTGGTTCATGGGTGGCGACAGTTTGGGTGAAGATGGTCGGTGTAGGATGGTGGAAGGTGGTCGTGGTAGCCGGAGGTTTGCTTCTCAACATAAACAGTCGCGTATAGTAGCAGTAGTACTTCTTTGTTTTTGGTGTTTGATCGTGTTTAGAAAAGAAAGAAAATGCAAGTGGGTTGATTGCGTAAGTGGTGGTGATTGTATGGTGATAGTTTAATGGGTTTGAACATGATTAGAAGAACGAAAACAGTAAGCACGAAGGTGATGGAGTGGTTGAGGTGAAATGGGTTAGAGTTTGTTCAACATACAAAAAAAAAAAAAAAAAAAAAAATTTAAGAAGTTGGAAGACACAAGTGATGTGTGATTCTATATCATGCAATCTGTATATGTTTATATATACAATTCATATTCCATAAGTTAATAAGATGGTGGATAGAAGACAACAAAACTCCACAGTAATTCAATGAAACATATTAACTTTGTTGAAAATTTTCATATATCTACAAAACTTATATAGTAATATATATGAAGGAAAGAAAAACGTGTAACACTTTACAACTTTTTATATGTCATATTACCTACCGACAGTTTATCCCGGATGGCTATATCGTGTCCATTGCTAAACAGTTAATGTATAAAAAGTGTTCATAAAAAAATCCCAAATTTTTAGATTAAATAGATTTAATTATTTCACTCATTATCTGTTTGAAACCTGATCAAAAAGGTTCGATAATTATTTATTTTCTGTTACAATTTATATGTACGGGGTACTAATATTTAAACTTAAAAATGTAAAAATATTTTTAACAAATCTAAAAGCTTCGTAATCGATTTACTGTTCAACTTTTATTTTTATCCAGAGTTTAAGTTGTATCAGTAATATAAGATTGACCACGAGATTTCAATGTTTGAAAACAGTATGAAAAGCATATGTATAACCGTGGGCACATGGTAACTAGACTTAACGTAAATATAAATATCACCTCCTAAAAGTACACCTGGCGAGTGCGTATGTCCTCGAAGTATTAAACACCCATTAAATGCTAGCGCGACTAGCCCGAGTGGGGATGCCAAACCCTATGGATCCATATCTAATATTCGCGTCTACCGGTTCAAAAACCAATAGTTAAACGTTACCGTGCTAAGGGGAATCTTTATGCCGTTGTATAACCCACACATATGTAAAGTTTAAGTACTCGTGTCAAGTAAGTAAAACATAAAAAGCGCATGTATTCTCAGTCCCAAAAATAGTATAAGTAAAAAGGGATGCTATAACTCACAGTAAAGTCGGTAATGAAAGTATGCGAGTAGTAAGTCCGTCCGAAAGGTTGTCAACCTAAATCAAAGGTTACTAGGTCAGTAGGTTGTCTTTATAAGTTCTAATAGTGCATAGAATAAGTTTAAGTGTCATCATCATCATCGTTCATCATTATAAAAGCTAAGTAAGTTTGACAAGAATAGAGATCGAAACAATAGGCTGACTTCGGTCAGCAGCTACGACCTGTACGTAAATCGAAAAGATGCATAGTCAGTAGCTATGGCTCCGTATATGAGTCCCCTAACCGTTGACCAATTTTCAGAACCTAACTCGTCTTCGATTGACCGTGGAGATGGTTTAAGTGAGAGTAGGTCAGAAATTCCAGCACAACGTTACAACGGCGTAGTGACTTTCAGAGGGCCGTAAATCCTAAACCGTAACTCGGATTAAGACGAGGCCTAAACAGAAAATCATCTACTCGAACCGAACTAACTGAAAATCAACTTTCCAGTAGCCCAGGTTGTAGTGACCCGAACTTTTCCATGTTTATATATATTAATTGAGATTGATATTTATATGATTAAATGTTTCCAACATGTTAAGCAATCAAACTTGTTAAGACTTGATTAATTGAAATATGTTTCATATAGACAATTGACCACCCAAGTTGACCGGTGATTCACGAACGTTAAAACTTGTAAAAACTATATGATGACATATATATATGGATATATATATAGTTAACATGATACTATGATAAGTAAACATATCATTAAGTATATTAACAATGAACTACATATGTAAAAACAAGACTACTAACTTAATGATTTTTAAACGAGACATATATGTAATGATTATTTTTGTAAAGACATTTAATGTATATATATCATATTAAGAGATATTCATACATGATAATATCATGATAATATAATAATTTAAAATCTCATTTGATATTATAAACATTGGGTTAACAACATTTAACAAGATCGTTAACCTAAAGGTTTCAAAACAACACTTACATGTAACGACTAACGATGACTTAACGACTCAGTTAAAATGTATATACATGTAGTGTTTTAATATGTATTTATACACTTTTGAAAGACTTCAATACACTTATCAAAATACTTCTACTTAACAAAAATGCTTACAATTACATTCTCGTTCAGTTTCATCAACAATTCTACTCGTATGGACCCGTATTCGTACTCGTACAATACACACCTTTTAGATGTATGTACTATTGGTATATACACTCTAATGATCAGCTCTTAGTAGCCCATGTGAGTCACCTAACACATGTGGGAGCCATCATTTGGCAACTAGCATGAAATATCTCATAAAATTACAAAAATATGAGTAATCATTCATGACTTATTTACATGAAAACAAAATTACATATCCTTTATATCTAATCCATACACCAACGACCAAAAACACCTACAAACACTTTCATTCTTCAATTTTCTTCATCTAATTGATCTCTCTTAAGTTCTATCTTCAAGTTCTAAGTGTTCCTCATAAATTCTACAAGTTCTAGTTACATAAAATTAAGAATACTTTCAAGTTTGCTAGCTCACTTCCAATCTTGTAAGGTGATCATCCAACCTCAAGAAATCTTTGTTTCTTACAGTAGGTTATCATTCTAATACAAGGTAATAATCATATTCAAACTTTGGTTCAATTTCTATAACTATAACAATCTTATTTTAAGTGATAATCTTACTTGAACTTGTTTTCGTGTCATGATTCTGCTTCAAGAACTTCGAGCCATCCAAGGATCCGTTGAAGCTAGATCCATTTTTCTCTTTTCCAGTAGGTTTATCCAAGGAACTTAAGGTAGTAATGATATTCATAACATCATTCGATTCATACATGTAAAGCTATCTTATTCGAAGGTTTAAACTTGTAATCACTAGAACATAGTTTAGTTAATTCTAAACTTGTTCGCAAACAAAAGTTAATCCTTCTACCTTGAATTTTAAAATCAACTAAACACATGTTCTATATCTATATGATATGCTAACTTAATGATTTAAAACCTGGAAACACGAAAAACACAGTAAAACCGGATTTACGCCGTCGTAGTAACACCGCGGGCTGTTTTGGGTTAGTTAATTAAAAACTATGATAAACTTTGATTTAAAAGTTGTTATTCTGAGAAAATGATTTTTATTATGAACATGAAACTATATCCAAAAATTATGGTTAAACTCAAAGTGGAAGTATGTTTTCTAAAATGGTCATCTAGACGTCGTTCTTTCGACTGAAATGACTACCTTTACAAAAACGACTTGTAACTTATTTTTCGGACTATAAACCTATACTTTTTCTGTTTAGATTCATAAAATAGAGTTCAATATGAAACCATAGCAATTTTATTCACTCAAAACGGATTTAAAATGAAGAAGTTATGGGTAAAACAAGATTGGATAATTTTTCTCATTTTAGCTACGTGAAAATTGGTAACAAATCTATTCCAACCATAACTTAATCAACTTGTATTGTATATTATGTAATCTTGAGATACCATAGACACGTATACAATGTTTCGACCTATCATGTCGACACATCTATATATATTTCGGAACAACCATAGACACTCTATATGTGAATGTTGGAGTTAGCTATACAGGGTTGAGGTTGATTCCAAAATATATATAGTTTGAGTTGTGATCAATATTGAGATACGTATACACCGGGTCGTGGATTGATTCAAGATAATATTTACCGATTTATTTCTGTACATCTAACTGTGGACAACTAGTTGTAGGTTACTAACGAGGACAGCTGACTTAATAAACTTAAAACATCAAAATATATTAAAAGTGTTGTAAATATATTTTGAACATACTTTGATATATATGTATATATTGTTATAGGTTCGTGAATCAACCAGTGGCCAAGTCTTACTTCCCGACGAAGTAAAAATCTGTGAAAGTGAGTTATAGTCCCACTTTTAAAATCTAATATATTTGGGATGAGAATACATGCAGGTTTTATAAATGATTTACAAAATAGACACAAGTACGTGAAACTACATTCTATGGTTGAATTATCGAAATCGAATATGCCCCTTTTTATTAAGTCTGGTAATCTAAGAATTAGGGAACAGACACCCTAATTGACGCGAATCCTAAAGATAGATCTATTGGGCCTAACAAACCCCATCCAAAGTACCGGATGCTTTAGTACTTCGAAATTTATATCATATCCGAAGGGTGTCCCGGAATGATGGGGATATTCTTATATATGCATCTTGTTAATGTTGGTTACCAGGTGTTCACCATATGAATGATTTTTATCTCTATGTATGGGATGTGTATTGAAATATGAAATCTTGTGGTCTATTATTATGATTTGATATATATAGGTTAAACCTATAACTCACCAACATTTTTGTTGACGTTTTAAGCATGTTTATTCTCAGGTGATTATTAAGAGCTTCCGCTGTCGCATACTTAAATAAGGACGAGATTTGGAGTCCATGCTTGTATGATATTGTGTAAAAACTGCATTCAAGAAACTTATTTTGTTGTAACATATTTGTATTGTAAACCATTATGTAATGGTCGTGTGTAAACAGGATATTTTAGATTATCATTATTTGATAATCTACGTAAAGCTTTTTAAACCTTTATTGATGAAATAAAGGTTATGGTTTGTTTTAAAATGAATACAGTCTTTGAAAAACGTCTCATATAGAGGTCAAAACCTCGCAACGAAATCAATTAATATGGAACGTTTTTAATCAATAAGAACGGGACATTTCAGTTGGTATCCGAGCGTTGGTCTTAGAGAACCAGAAAATTTGCATTAGTGTGTCTTATCGAGTTTGTTAGGATGCATTAGTGAGTCTGGACTTCGACCGTGTTTTCTTTAAAAATGATTGCTTAACATTTTTGTTGGAAACTATATATTTTTAACATATGAATATTATGTTATATATTAATCTCTTAACGTGTTTGGTATTATGTGATAGATGTCTACCTCTAGAACAAGTCCCATTGACTCACCTAATAATAATGAAGAGTCAAATGTAAATTGGAATGATTCGTGGACTGATTCACAAGTTCCCGAAGAGGAACCGGAAGAAGAGTCGAAACCGGAAGAAGAATCGGAACCGGAAGAAGAATCGGAACCTGAAGAAGAAATAGAACCGGTTGGGGAAATAATAAAACGGTTAAGTAAAAGAGAATCCTCAACCAACTGACCAAGGTTAATTATGGTCAATGGTGTTTCCGCCAAGGAAGCAAAATATTGGGAGGATTACCAATTCTCTGATGAATCAGATTCCGACGAGAATTCCGATGATGTTATAGAAATTACCCCAACTGAATTTAAAAAGGCAAAAGAAAATAATAAGGGAAAGGGCATAAAAATAGAGAAATCTAATTCCAACCCCGATGAACTTTATATGTATCGTCAACCCCCGAAGTCCTTAAGTTGTAACAATGACCCGGGAACCTCTAAACCACCAGGTTTTTCTAAACCAATGTGGACAACGACGGCTCATATTAGGGGAACATCATATATCCCTAGAAACTTGGCAAAACGAACCAAAACCGAAGAAGAAGAAACAAGCGAGTCGGAATAAGATAGTTGTATTCGTGTGGTGGAATATATGTAATATATTGTGCTTATGCTTTATGATATATGTAAAAATTGCTTGTATTAATAAGTATTTTTTTTTATGAATCTAACACTTGTCTATTTTACAGTATAAAAACACAAAATGGATAGACAACCCAATATTTTAAGAGACCTACCCGGAGACATGATTGATGAAATCTTGTCTAGAGTCGGTCAGAATTCTTCGGCACAACTATTTAAGGCGAGATCAGTTTGTAAGACATTCGAAGAACGTTCCAAGAATGCCTTGGTTTATAAAAGGCTTTCGTTCGAAAGATGGGGGATATCACATTGGGAAATCCATAAGTTTCGATGTGTTTACTTTGACGCATATATTGTGGGGAACCCAAATGCTATTTTACGCAATGGGTTAAGAAATTATTTTGACTCAATATATCCGAATATTGGACTTCATGATTTAGAAAAAGCGGCTAACATGCAACATAAAGAAGCATGTTATGCTTACAGATTAGTAATGTTCGCTTCTCACCAAAGTGAGAACAAGAACATCAGGCTACAACTATTAAACAAAACGTTCCCACAAGTGACGGAGTCGGTAATTGGGGTAAGAAATGAGGTTTTTAGATTGTTACGGGACTGTTGGACATTACGTAACCCTCGTCTCTTTGACGACGTTACAACACGCTGTCTTATCAACGTTCCACAAGACCAAGGATGGGAAGTAATCCTAGTAAAACTAGAATGCATGACTTGTTTCTGGACGTATGAATTACGTGTCTTTATTGCCTTTGCTGAACGACTTGTGTACTAGCTAGAATTATCTTCACAACCATCTTGTATCAAATTTATTGTGTGCTATATTTCATGCTATATGTAAAATAAGCGGTATTGTAAGTTTGTAAAATATTGTGTAAAAGTTTGAACGCGAAATATTATTATAATCAGTTTTTCATATAGAATTGTAGTAGTTGAATTGTATATTAGCTACTAAGTATGAACTTAACGGGTAGGTACTACCCGAATTTAAACTTATAAAATGCTAATATGAAGAAAAAGCTTTTATAAATGAGTTCATATTATGCTACGAAATACTATTAACTACTCTTAATATTCTGTATGATTAACTTGTTCCATTTGACTATTTTGAAGGAAATGGCACCGACTACTCGACACACCGTGAATATGAATGAAGAGGAATTCCGTACTTTTCTAGCTTCAAACATAGCCGCAGTACAGGCTGCACTACATACCAACAATAACCTTGGATCTAGCAGTACAGGAACTCGTGTAGGATGCACCTACAAAGAATTCACTGCCTGCAAACCTTTGGAATTTGATGGAACCGAAGGACCGATCGGATTGAAACGGTGGACCGAGAAGGTCGAATCGGTGTTTGCCATAAGTAAGTGTACTGAAGAGGACAAAGTGAAGTACGCTACGTATACCTTCACAGGTTCTGCGTTAACATGGTGGAATACCTATCTAGAGCAAGTGGGACAAGACGATGCGTACGCACTACCGTGGTCAGCATTCAGGCACTTGATGAACGAGAAGTACCGTCTCAGAACCGAGGTCAATAAGCTCAAGACAGAACTTAGAGGGTTACGAACCCAAGGATTTGATATTACCACGTACGAAAGACGATTCACAGAATTGTGCCTATTGTGTCCGGGAGCGTTCGAAGATGAGGAAGAGAAGATCGACGCGTTTGTGAAAGGATTACCGGAAAGAATCCAAGAAGATATAAGTTCACACGAGCCCACCTCCATACAACAGGCATGTAGAATGGCTCACAAACTAGTGAACCAGATTGAGGAAAGAATTAAAGAACAGACGGCTGAAGAGGCCAATGTGAAGCAAGTCAAAAGAAAGTGGGAGGAAAACGGTGATAAGAATCACCAATACAACAACAACAGCAATTACAATAATAATCGCAACAATTATCCCAACAATCGCAACATCAATCGCAACTACAACAAACGGCCCAACAACAACAACAACAACAACAACAACAACAGCAACTACAACAATCATCCCAACAACAATAACAACCGCAACAACAACAACAATCAGAAGCAGCTATGCCAAAGGTGTGAAAAGTATCACTCGGGGTTCTGCACCAAATTTTGCAACAAGTGTAAAAGAAATGGTCATAGCGCGGCGAAGTGTGAGGTCTACGGACCAGGGGTTAATAGAATGAAAGGAACAAATGGTGTCGGAACGAGTAATGGCGGAGCAAGTAGTGTCGGAGCAAGTTATGCCAATGTAGTTTGTTATAAATGTGGAAAACTGGGCCACATTATTAGAAATTGCCCGAACCAGGAGAACACGAATGGACAAGGCCGCGGAAGAGTTTTCAATATTAATGCGGCAGAGGCACAGGAAGACCCGGAGCTTGTTACGGGTACGTTTCTTATTGACAATAAATCTGCTTACGTTTTATTTGATTCGGGTGCGGATAGAAGCTATATGAGTAGAGATTTTTGTGCTAAATTAAGTTGTCCATTGACTCCTTTGGATAGTAAATTTTTACTCGAATTAGCAAAAGGTAAATTAATTTCAGCAGATAATATATGTCGGAATCGAGAAATTAAACTGGTTAGCGAAACATTTAAGATTGATTTGATACCAGTAGAGTTAGGGAGTTTTGATGTGATAATCGGTATGGACTGGTTGAAAGAAGTGAAAGCAGAGATCGTTTGTTACAAAAATGCAATTCGCATTATACGAGAAAAAGGAAAACCCTTAATGGTGTACGGAGAAAAGGGCAACACGAAGCTACATCTTATTAGTAATTTGAAGGCACAAAAACTAATAAGAAAAGGTTGCTATGCTGTTCTAGCACACGTCGAGAAAGTACAAACTGAAGAAAAGAGCATCAATGATGTTTCCGTCGCAAAAGAATTTCCCGATGTATTTCCGAAAGAATTACCGGGATTACCCCCACATCGATCCGTTGAATTTCAAATAGATCTTGTACCAGGAGCTGCACCAATAGCTCGTGCTCCTTACAGACTCACACCCAGTGAGATGAAAGAACTGCAAAGCCAATTATAAGAAATTTTAGAGCGTGGTTTCATTCGACCAAGCACATCACCGTGGGGAGCTCCTGTTTTGTTTGTCAAGAAGAAAGATGGTACATTCAGGTTGTGTATCGACTACCGAGAGTTGAACAAACTTACCATCAAGAACCGCTACCCACTACCGAGAATCGATGACTTATTTGATCAACTACAAGGTGAAATGTCCCGTTCTTATTGATTAAAAACGTTCCATATTAATTGATTTCGTTGCGAGGTTTTGACCTCTATATGAGACGTTTTTCAAAGACTGCATTCATTTTAAAACAAACCATAACCTTTATTTCATCAATAAAGGTTTAAAAAGCTTTACGTAGATTATCAAATAATGATAATCTAAAATATCCTGTTTACACACGACCATTACATAATGGTTTACAATACAAATATGTTACAACAAAATAAGTTTCTTGAATGCAGTTTTTACACAATATCATACAAGCATGGACTCCAAATCTCGTCCTTATTTAAGTATGCGACAGCGGAAGCTCTTAATAATCACCTGAGAATAAACATGCTTAAAACGTCAACAAAAATATTGGTGAGTTATAGGTTTAACCTATATATATCAAATCATAATAATAGACCACAAGATTTCATATTTCAATACACATCCCATACATAGAGATAAAAATCATTCATATGGTGAACACCTGGTAACTGACATTAACAAGATGCATATATAAGAATATCCCCATCATTCCGGGACACCCTTCGGATATGATATAAATTTCGAAGTACTAAAGCATCCGGTACTTTGGATGGGGCTTGTTGGGCCCGATAGATCTATCTTTAGGATTCGCGTCAATTAGGGTGTCTGTTCCCTAATTCTTAGATTACCAGACTTAATAAAAAGGGGCATATTCGATTTCGATAATTCAACCATAGAATGTAGTTTCACGTACTTGTGTCTATTTTGTAAATCATTTATAAAACCTGCATGTATTCTCATCCCAAAAATATTAGATTTTAAAAGTGGGACTATAACTCACTTTCACATATTTTTACTTCGTCGAGAAGTAAGACTTGGCCACTGGTTGATTCACGAACCTATAACAATATATACATATATATCAAAGTATGTTCAAAATATATTTACAACACTTTTAATATATTTTGATATTTTAAGTTTATTAAGTCAGCTGTCCTCGTTAGTAACCTACAACTAGTTGTCCACAGTTAGATGTACAGAAATAAATCGATAAATATTATCTTGAATCAATCCACGACCCAGTGTATACGTATCTCAGTATTGATCACAACTCAAACTATATATATTTTGGAATCAACCTCACCCCTGTATAGCTAACTCCAACATTCACATATAGAGTGTCTATGGTTGTTCCAAAATATATATAGATGTGTCGACATGATAGGTCGAAACATTGTATACGTGTCTATGGTATCTCAAGATTACATAATATACAATACAAGTTGATTAAGTTATGGTTGGAATAGATTTGTTACCAATTTTCACGTAGCTAAAATGAGAAAAATTATCCAATCTTGTTTTACCCATAACTTCTTCATTTTAAATCCGTTTTGAGTGAATCAAATTGCTATGGTTTCATATTGAACTCTATTTTATGAATCTAAACAGAAAAAGTATAGGTTTATAGTCGGAAAAATAAGTTACAAGTCATTTTTGTAAAGGTAGTCATTTCAGTCGAAAGAACGATGTCTAGATGACCATTTTAGAAAACATACTTCCACTTTGAGTTTAACCATAATTTTTGGATATAGTTTCATGTTCATAATAAAAATCATTTTCTCAGAATAACAACTTTTAAATCAAAGTTTATCATAGTTTTTAATTAACTAACCCAAAACAGCCCGCGGTGTTACTACGACGGCGTAAATCCGGTTTTACGGTGTTTTTCGTGTTTCCAGGTTTTAAATCATTAAGTTAGCATATCATATAGATATATAACATGTGTTTAGTTGATTTTAAAAGTCAAGTTAGAAGGATTAACTTTTGTTTGCGAACAAGTTTAGAATTAACTAAACTATGTTCTAGTGATTACAAGTTTAAACCTTCGAATAAGATAGCTTTATATGTATGAATCGAATGATGTTATGAACATCATTACTACCTTAAGTTCCTTGGATAAACTTACTGGAAAAGAGAAAAATGGATCTAGCTTCAACAGATCCTTGGATGGCTCGAAGTTCTTGAAGCAGAATCATGACACGAAAACAAGTTCAAGTAAGATCATCACTTGAAATAAGATTGTTATAGTTATAGAAATTGAACCAAAGTTTGAATATGATCATTACCTTGTATTAGAATGATAACCTACTGTAAGAAACAAAGATTTCTTGAGGTTGGATGATCACCTTACAAGATTGGAAGTGAGCTAGCAAACTTGAAAGTATTCTTGATTTTATGTAACTAGAACTTGTAGAATTTATGAAGAACACTTAGAACTTGAAGATAGAACTTGAGAGAGATCAATTAGATGAAGAAAATTGAAGAATGAAAGTGTTTGTAGGTGTGTTTGGTCGTTGGTGTATGGATTAGATATAAAGGATATGTAATTTTGTTTTCATGTAAATAAGTCATGAATGATTACTCATATTTTTGTAATTTTATGAGATATTTCATGCTAGTTGCCAAATGATGGTTCCCACATGTGTTAGGTGACTCACATGGGCTGCTAAAAGCTGATCATTGGAGTGTATATACCAATAGTACATACATCTAAAAGCTGTGTATTGTACGAGTACGAATACGGGTGCATACGAGTAGAATTGTTGATGAAACTGAACGAGGATGTAATTGTAAGCATTTTTGTTAAGTAGAAGTATTTTGATAAGTGTATTGAAGTCTTTCAAAAGTGTATAAATACATATTAAAACACTACATGTATATACATTTTAACTGAGTCGTTAAGTCATCGTTAGTCGTTATATGTAAGTGTTGTTTTGAAACCTTTAGGTTAACGATCTTGTTAAATGTTGTTAACCCAATGTTTATAATATCAAATGAGATTTTAAATTATTATATTATCATGATATTATCATATATGAATATCTCTTAATATGATATATATACATTAAATGTCTTTACAACGATAATCGTTACATATATGTCTCGTTTAAAAATCATTAAGTTAGTAGTCTTGTTTTTACATATGTAATTCATTGTTAATATACTTAATGATATGTTTACTTATCATAGTATCATGTTAACTATATATATATCTATATATATGTCATCATATAGTTTTTACAAGTTTTAACGTTCGTGAATCACCGGTCAACTTGGGTGGTCAATTGTCTATATGAAACATATTTCAATTAATAAAGTCTTAACAAGTTTGATTGCTTAACATGTTGGAAACATTTAATCATGTAAATATCAATCTCAATTAATATATATATAAACATGGAAAAGTTCGGGTCACTACACAAGGCTCGTCTATTTATTCAAAGATTGACTTACGTTCCGGGTATCATCAAATGCGGGTGAAAGAAGATGATATTCCAAAAACTGCTTTTAGGACGCGTTATGTTCATTACGAGTTTATGGTTATGCCGTTTGGATTGACTAACGCACCAGCTGTGTTCATGGACCTTATGAACCGAGTGTGTGGGCCATATCTTGACAAGTTTGTCATTGTTTTCATCGATGACATACTTATTTACTCAAAGAATGATCAAGAGCACGAAGAACATTTGAGAAAAGTGCTAGAAGTATTGAGGAAAGAAAAACTATACGCTAAGTTTTCAAAGTGTACATTTTGGTTGGAAGAAGTTCAATTCCTCGGTCACATAGTGAACAAAGAAGGTATCCAGGTGGACCCGACAAAGATAGAAACTGTTGAAAAGTGGGAAACCCCAAAAACTCCGAAACACATACGCCAGTTTTTAGGACTAGCTGATTACTATAGAAGGTTCATCCAAGACTTTTCCAGAATAGCAAAACCCTTGACTGCATTAACGCATAAAGGGAAGAAATTTGAATGGAAGGATGAACAAGAGAAAGAGTTTCAGTTATTGAAGAAAAAGCTAACTACGGCACCTATATTGTCATTGCCTGAAGGGAATGATAATTTTGTGATTTATTGTGACGCATCAAAGCAAGGTCTCAGTTGTGTATTAATGCAACGAACGAAGGTGATTGCTTATGCGTCTAGACAATTGAAGATTCACGAGCAAAATTATACGACGCATGATTTGGAATTAGGCGCGGTTGTTTTTGCATTAAAGACTTGGAGGCACTACTTATATAGGGTCAAAAGTATTATATATACCGACCACAAAAGTCTTCAGCACATATTTAATCAGAAACAACTGAATATGAGGCAGCGTAGGTGGATTGAATTGTTGAATGATTATGACTTTGAGATTCGTTACCACCCGGGGAAGGCAAATGTGGTAGCCGACGCCTTGAGCAGAAAGGACAGAGAACCCATTCGAGTAAAATCTATGAATATAATGATTCACAATAACCTTACTACTCAAATAAAGGAGGCGCAACAAGGAGTTTTAAAAGAGGGAAATTTAAAGGATGAAATACCCAAAGGATCGGAGAAGCATCTTAATATTCGGGAAGATGGAACCCGGTATAGGGCTGAAAGAATTTGGGTACCAAAATTTGGAGATATGAGAGAAATGGTACTTAGAGAAGCTCATAAAACCAGATACTCAATACATCCTGGAACGGGGAAGATGTACAAGGATCTCAAGAAACATTTTTGGTGGCCGGGTATGAAAGCCGATGTTGCTAAATACGTAGGAGAATGTTTGACGTGTTCTAAGGTCAAAGCTGAGCATTAGAAACCATCAGGTCTACTGCAACAACCCAAAATCCTGGAATGGAAATGGGAAAACATTACCATGGATTTCATCACTAAATTGCCAAGGACTGCAAGTGGTTTTGATACTATTTGGGTAATAGTTGATCGTCTCACCAAATCAGCACACTTCTTGCCAATAAGAGAAGATGACAAGATGGAGAAGTTAGCACGACTGTATTTGAAGGAAGTCGTCTCCAGACATGGAATACCAATCTCTATTATCTCTGATAGGGATGGCAGATTTATTTCAAGATTCTGGCAGACATTACAGCAAGCATTAGGAACTCGTCTAGACATGAGTACTGTCTATCATCCACAAACTGATGGGCAGAGCGAAAGGACGATACACACGCTTGAAGACATGATACGAGCATGTGTTATTGATTTCGGAAACAGTTGGGATCGACATCTACCGTTAGCAGAATTTTTCTACAACAACAGCTACCATTCAAGCATTGAGATGGCGCTGTTTGAAGCACTTTATGGTAGAAAGTGCAGGTCTCTGATTTGTTGGAGTGAAGTGGGGGATAGACAGATTACGGGTCCGGAGATTATACAAGAAACTACCGAGAAGATCATCCAAATTCAACAACGGTTGAAAACCGCCCAAAGTCGACAAAAGAGCTACGCTGACATTAAAAGAAAAGATATAGAATTTGAAATTGGAGAGATGGTCATGCTTAAAGTTGCACCTTGGAAAGGCGTTGTTCGATTTGGTAAACGAGGGAAATTAAATCCAAGGTATATTGGATCATTCAAGATTATTGATCGTGTCGGACCAGTAGCTTACCGACTTGAGTTACCTCAACAACTCGCGGCTGTACATAACACTTTCCACGTCTCGAATTTGAAGAAATGTTTTGCTAAAGAAGATCTCACTATTCTGTTAGATGAAATCCAAATCAATGAAAAACTCCAATTCATCGAAGAACCCGTCGAAATAATGGATCGTGAGGTTAAAAGACTTAAGCAAAACAAGATACCAATTGTTAAGGTTCGATGGAATGCTCGTAGAGGACCCGAGTTCACCTGGGAGCGTGAAGATCAGATGAAGAAGAAATACCCGCATCTATTTCCAGAATATTCGTCAACACCTTCAACAGCTTAAAATTTCGGGACGAAATTTATTTAACGGGTAGGTACTGTAGTGACCCGAACTTTTCCATGATTATATATATTAATTGAGATTGATATTTACATGATTAAATGTTTCCAACATGTTAAGCAATCAAACTTATTAAGACTTGATTAATTGAAATATGTTTCATATAGACAATTGACCACCCAAGTTGACCGGTGATTCACGAACGTTAAAACTTGTAAAAACTATATGATGACATATATATGGATATATATATATATATATAGTTAACATGATACTATGATAAGTAAACATATCATTAAGTATATTAACAATGAACTACATATGTAAAAACAAGACTACTAACTTAATGATTTTTAAACGAGACATATATGTAACGATTATCGTTGTAAAGACATTTAATGTATATATATCATATTAAGAGATATTCATACATGATAATATCATGATAATATAATAATTTAAAATCTCATTTGATATTATAAACATTGGGTTAACAACATTTAACAAGATCGTTAACCTAAAGGTTTCAAAACAACACTTACATGTAACGACTAACGATGACTTAACGACTCAGTTAAAATGTATATACATGTAGTGTTTTAATATGTATTTATACACTTTTGAAAGACTTCAATACACTTATCAAAAGACTTCTACTTAACAAAAATGCTTACAATTACATTCTCGTTCAGTTTCATCAACAATTCTACTCGTATGGACCTGTATTCGTACTCGTACAATACACAGCTTTTAGATGTATGTACTATTGGTATATAAACTCCAATGATCAGCTCTTAGCAGCCCATGTGAGTCACCTAACACATGTGGGAACCATCATTTGGCAACTAGCATGAAATATCTCATAAAATTACAAAAATATGAGTAATCATTCATGACTTATTTACATGAAAACAAAATTACATATCCTTTATATCTAATCCATACACCAACGACCAAAAACACCTACAAACACTTTCATTCTTCAATTTTCTTCATCTAATTGATCTCTCTCAAGTTCTATCTTCAAGTTATAAGTGTTCTTCATAAATTCTACAAGTTCTAGTTACATAAAATCAAGAATACTTTCAAGTTTGCTAGCTCACTTCCAATCTTGTAAGGTGATCATCCAACCTCAAGAAATCTTTGTTTCTTACAGTAGGTTATCATTCTAATACAAGGTAATAATCATATTCAAACTTTGTGTCACGACCCTACTTTTTCCGTTATCTTTTTCTGTTAATTATTTAACGACCGTTAACTGTTAGTGTGCCACGTCATTTCCATGACCTATATTATTATTTTTGTAATAATATATATATAATAATTATTATGTGTTATGTGGATATATGTATTCATATTTTAAATTATACGTTTCTACGTTCCGCGGATTTCCATCCGGCGAATCTTTTCGGTTTTTAAACCAACGGTCGAGCTTTCAGGATTTTTAAATCCTAAATATTTTAAATATGATATTTTAAGGTCATATTATTAATAGGTGTATTTATATTTATTTTTCGTCGCGCGTTCGTTATCTTTCCGTATTTTTAATCGCGTAAGCGTGTTTTCGCGTTTCGGGGTTCGTTCGGGCTTTCGGGCCAAAAGTAATTTAACATTAAGTGAGATGGGCTAGTGGGGCCCACCCCACTCCCCTTGGATCGGCCGAAGCTAAGGGGGAGTATACTCCCCTTTGCTTCTCATTTGTTTCCCATATTTTTTTTTTAGCAAGTTATACCTAAAACCTAATACTTGCAATTTTCTCTCAAACCCTCTTCCCCCCTCTCCCTTGTGCCGTCACCATCCACCACCAACATCACCATCATCATCTAAAATTGTAGCTTGGATCGAGGATTGAATAGCATACACGCGTTCCTCTCTTCGTTCTCTACACATCTATATACTTTGATTCTCGATTAGGGTATAAACCCTAACCCTAGAACTTTCCATATTTATTTATATTTCTGTATTTTGATGTTATATGATTAGTATGATATGTATAAGTTGTTGTAATGTTGTTTGAATGCGTAGGATTACTCGTTTGTTCATGTTTTCGGTTTGTAAATTTTGGACAGCAGTTTGATTCGAATATTCTGACTATATAACTGTTATGAATGTTAAAATAAAGTACATAAATGAGTTCCTCTCATCAAGACATTAATTTTAGACTCCGGATTCATGTCGTTTCGATTCCCGGAGCCCTAGATATGCTTAATTTGGTTTTTGTTAAAGATTGAAAGGTGTTCTTGGCATGAACAAGGTTAGGTCCGACTTTGTGACCATCCTTGGTGTCTTTAGGGTGTGTCATTTGGTTAGGACTGATGGTGAGACGAATTTTTATGTTCGGGTCACCTAAATCCGAGCCACGGTTCACCCGTTGTACCCGAATTACCGTTTTGAGTAAATTGATCTCCCAAATGTTGTCATGGCTGATATCCACGACCTAGGGACTGTTCTTGGAGTGTTTTTGAGTTCATAATTGTGTCGGGTGGTTTGAGTAGGTGAAGTTGCATATGTGGCTTGCCCGAAACCGACACCCGGGGCTCAAGATACGACCCGACGAACTTTTAAACTTAAAACTTATGGTTAATGATTAAACTTATGATAAAATTTATGGAATTCATTATTAATTAATTACTTATGATAAAAGAAGTAATTATTATTATTTAAAACATATGATATAAATATTTATTATATCATTTAATTATTAATTATAATTTAATTAACATTTTAATTAAACTTATGATTAGTAATACTTTTATTATTAAAGGAAAATACTTATGATAAGTATTAAATTTGTTTTTGAGAAATTATTAAAAGACTTATAATAAATATTAAATAATTATTTAATTATTATAAGACTTAATTATTATTTAATTATGACTTAATTATTATTTAATTATGACTTAATTATTATTTAATTATGACTTAATTATTATTTAATTATGACTTAATTATTAAATACTTATGATTTAATAATTTTAATTAGAAACTTATGATATGATTAATAATTCATTATTAATTAATAATACCTATGATATGATTTAAAATTCATTATAAATTAATAATATTTATATTATGATTGATATTTAATTAATTAATTAAATACTTATGTTATACTAATTATAACATTTCAACTTATATTAACTTTAATAATTCATTTTTATTTAATTAAACTTATGTTAAGACTTTATTATACACATTTGACTTTAAATAACATTATAACCTATGTTATTATTATAACTTATACTTTTAAAATTAATATTGATTATGTTTGACCAAGGTTGACTTTTAAGTTGACTTTCGGTTGACTTTGACTTCCAGTTGACTTCAGTTGACTTTCTAAATAAGGAAACTTTCCTAACTTCAAAACTTTCTAAAAATAGAACTTTCTAAATTTGGAAACTTTCCAAAAATAGAAACTTTCCAAAAATAGAAACTTTCCAAAAATAGAAACTTTCTAAAAATAGAAACTTTCCAAAAATGGAAACCTGCTAAAAATAGAAACTTTCTAAAAATAGAAAGTGTGTGTCCTTATGATGTTCCAATCAAACCGATGCTTGCTGAGTAATGTTCTATGCCTACTTGCAACATGTACAATAGCTATCATACTAAGACTTGGCCTAAGTTAGTTATTTATTTCGACCTGCTTTATTTATAGGTCGGCGTTGTGATCTTTCTTGATCACATTACTTTACTTGCTGTTCGCTTGTTTGTGAGATTTCTTCAGTTGCTATTTAAGGTGAGTTATAGTCCCATTTTTCTATTTTAAATCTTTTGGGATGAGAATACATGCAATTTATTTTATATTTTGGACACATGTGGAAGTTGGTTTAAATTATTCATTGTGAGTTGAACAAAAATATTCCCTAGTCTGGTAACTGTAATCACTGGTTTCTACTGGTGAACGCGAATCCTATGGATAGATCTATCGGGTTTGACAACCCCATTTCGAGCTAGTCGCGCTAGCAATTTATAATCGGAATGTTTAGTACTTCGTATTTTGTTGTAGATACACTTGTTCGGTGTATATTATTTATTGTGTTTGGCAAGGGTAAATAAATGGTTAAGTGGTTACCAGGTGGCTCACGGAAAATGGAATAATGTTTTATTATATGTTTTCTAGCATATAATTTGGTGGTTTAAAAAGGAGTTTTATGTTTTCAAACATAAATTTTTATTGTTTAAATTAAATATTGTTTGCAATATTAAACCTATAATTCACTCAACATTTTTGTTGACAGTTACTCGCATGTTTTATTCTCAGGTTCATGATTGATTGCTTCCGCTGTGCTTAGAGAGTCTGCATATTTATGATGGCAGCTTTTGTTAAACATTAACTTGCATTCTATTTTGTTACATTAAAAAGTGGTTGTTTGTTGACTTTATTTTGGTCAACTTTTGGTTAAAGTATTATTGTATAGTTTTTCTAAACTTATACATTTTAGTAGATTTCCTTTATAGGAAATCATTTTTAAATAAAGAATGCAAGGTTGTTTTATTAAATTCATATAGAGTTTCGATCAAGCTGTGGGACCAAGTGACGGAGCCGTTAAGTGTTTTGACGGAGTTATCACAGTTGGTATCAGAGCTCTGGTTGTAGGGAATTAGGCTGCATTGATGTCGTTACCCGGGTCAATAGGGTGCATTAGTGAGTCTAGTCTACAGCCCGACCTATTATATATTATTATATGTGATTATTTGTATCGTATTGGTATGTATATGGTTATCATACATACATTTCTATTATGTTCTGAATCCGGGAGGAACTCCCATTCTGATTTAAACGTATTCTCCGACTCATGCGAGTTCATCTTTTATAGGAACGCCTCGGTTAGTGAAACCGAGGGGGTGACATTCTTGACTTCTGAAATTCTCGACATTTCTATGTCATAATTAGTGTTTATTGATATAACGTTTAAGTTACATTACGTGTTCAAGAATTCTCGGCATTTCTATGTCATCTATTATGGTTATGTATATAACGTTTGAGTTATATTACGCGAGATGTCATTCTTGACTTCTAAATGCTCGGCATTTCAATGTCAGCTATTATGTTTAGGTATATAACATTTTTGTTATATTACGTGCATTTGTGCCGTTGTGCCTATGTGCTTTGGTTGTTGAAACGGAAAACGTCATTCTTACTTTTAGAGATTCTTGGTACTTCGAAGACATTTTTATGTCATCGTTACTCCTATTCATTACTTTCGATGTCTTTGTCTCTTGTGCTATCCTTAGCACATTGTTAAGAAATTGTTTTAGGGAAATCGTGTTGAAATTCGAGGTTGACCACGTGTCCTGACCTTATGTAGTGATATTGGAATGGAACTATGAGTTAGTGAAATATAATGGCGTCAGGCCAACGTGATTATATTACTTTAATTCATAAAAAGTCCCAATATTGTGACATGAGGAATAGAAAGCGAGTCAAAGAAAATTTGTACACCGCTCATTCGGAAATTCTAACGTTATTACATGAGTAAGGAAGATACTCATTATCTTATTTGTTGATATGCGAGAGACTCATCTTAACCGAACTACCTACCCCATGTTTTATCATTTATGACTCGCTTGTTAGTGACAGCTTCGCACGTGAATAGTTTTGACCCAAGGACTTGTGTTCTGATAAAAGTCAAGACATTATTTAACTCATTGGTTTTCATGACCTCGTAGCATTTATTGAAGAGATGTCGCAAGACGATTCAAGTCCATCACCCGAGCTTTAACGATCTTACTTCAACTCATAACCTCTGTGATGCGGATACCCTGCTTTTCATTAAAAATTTTACACATTTGTGTAATTGGGCGGTTCTCACGAGATTTATGGGCGAATAGAAGTAATGAAATACTTTGTCATGTATACTATTTATAAAATCATATATGTACGTATGAATTAAAATGGACAAATTTACCCTTACCTATTTTGGCTAGTATACACTAATTTATACCTTCAAAATTATTTTAAAACCACTCTTATTGAGTTGTCTAGTTAACTCAAATTGATTTACGTAAAATGGTACACGTTGTACATACTTCTAAATTTACTAAGAGCTTCGTTCCATTTATGGGGTTACATTAGACGTTTAAAGCTTTTTCAAAACTTCTTTGATTGATTACATTAGAATTTTCGCATTACTCTACAGAGTGTTTGGATCACATTTCTTCTCATCCTCCGTTTAAGGATGAAAATTTACCATTAAGTCCATTGATAGAAATTCTTACACCAGTTTGAATGCCGGTTTTATAAAATTGTTGGAAAGTCCTTGCGCTCATAAAACTTTCCCTCTTATGGTTGGACATGGCCGAAACGCAGACCGATAAATCAAGTTTCTGGGGTACACTCGATGGTCACCTTATTGTAGAAAAGGCGCTAGGTGGGTTTCTACCCCAACTGTTGTTATAATGGGTATCATGGATATATATTACTCTAGACCGTTTGAGGAGTTTCTACTCTCAATTTTCGCTGTCAACCGCAACACCCTCGTAAACATCAATCCTAGGATTCAATACTTTAGGGTGCACGAAATTATTTTTGGAGATTCATCTCACCTGGAGTCGGCCATTCTTTATAACCCATGATTCGCGTTCTTTTCATCCGCACATAAATTTAAGAATATGGATGAATCCTAGACTTCCTCACTCATTGTACAAGGAAGTTCACTCTCGTTGAATTATCACACCTTTCATACGTCTTCCTTTCGGAAATATAATGAAAATTTACTTTGGAGTCCATGATCCTCGTTAACTCCTTTGAGAGAATTGCCTTAAATATCTATGCCACCGATGTGACTACTCCATATTTATTTCTTCCTTCATTATTGCAACTTTATTTCATCCGGCCCAGTTCGTCCCCTTGGGGAGCTCCTGTTCTGTTTGTTAAGAAGAAGGATGGTTCTTTTCGTTTATGCATTGATTATCGTGAACTGAATAAGCTCACTGCTAAAAATCGTTATCCTCTTCCGAGAATTGATGATCTGTTCGATCAGCTTCAGGGATTCTTCTGTTTATTCAAAAATTGATCTTCGTTCTGGCTATCATCAGTTGCGTGTTAAAGAATCTGATGTTTCAAAAACTGCTTTTCGCACCCGTTACGGTCACTTTGAATTTCTTGTTATGCCGTTCGGATTGACAAATGCACCTGCTGTGTTCATGGACCTCATGAATCGTGTGTGTAGACCCTATCTGGACAAGTTCGTTATTGTTTTCATCGACGACATTCTTATCTATTCTAAGAGTGATGAAGAGCACGAAGAACACTTGAGGTTAGTACTTGATTTGTTAAAGAAAGAAGAGTTGTACGCTAAGTTCTCTAAGTGTGCTTTTTGGTTAAGAGAAGTTCAGTTCCTTGGTCACATTGTTAGCAAACAAGGAATACAAGTTGATCCTGCTAAAATTGAGGCGATTGAAAAGTGGGAAACCCCGAAAACTCCTACTCAAATTCGTCAGTTCTTAGGATTGGCAGGTTACTATCGAAGGTTCATCCAGGATTTCTCTCGTATAGCGAAACCTCTGACTGCTTTAACGCATAAAGGGAAAAAGTATGAGTGGAAGGATGAACAGGAGAATGCTTTTCAGATTTTGAAGAAGAAACTGACTACCGCTCCGATAATGTCTCTACCGGAGGGTAATGATGATTTTGTTGTTTATTGTGACGCATCACGACAAGGCTATGGTTGCGTTTTGATGCAACGAAAGAAGGTTATTGCGTACGCATCACGTCAGTTGAAGATTCACGAGCAGAACTATACAACTCATGATTTAGAGTTGGGGGCCGTTGTTTTTGCACTTAAGATTTGGAGACATTATTTGTATGGGGTCAAGAGTACTGTGTACACAGATCACAAAAGTCTTCAACATATCCTCGATCAGAAACAGTTGAACATGAGACAACGAAGATGGATTGAGACGTTGAATGATTACGATTGTGACCTTTTGTATCACCCGGGTAAGGCCAATGTTGTGGCTGATGCATTGAGTCGTAAAGAAAGGACTGAACCTCGCAGGGTTAGGGCCTTGAATATGACAGTTAGATCAAACCTCGCAAGGCAGATTCTTGAGGCACAACAAGAAGCCTTAAAGGAAGAGAATTTTGTTAAAGAAAACGTAAGAGGTATGGCTAAGAAATTTGAGATTCGAGCAGATGGTACTAGGTACTTTGTAGGACGTCTTTGGGTTCCGAAGTTTGGTGAACTGCGACAACTTGTTTTGGATGAGGCTCATAAGTCTAGGTACTCTATTCATCCTGGTTCAGGAAAGATGTATCATGATCTTAAGGAGCTGTATTGGTGGCCAAATTTGAAAGGTGATGTGGCTACGTATGTGGCTAAGTGTTTGACCTGTTCTAAGGTCAAAGCTGAACATCAAAAACCGTCCGGATTGTTGGTGCAACCAGAAATTCCCGAGTGGAAGTGGGAAGGTATCACTATGGATTTTATCACTAAGTTACCAAGAGTTTCGGGTGGCTACGATGCGATTTGGGTGATTGTAGATCGACTCACTAAGTCGGCTCACTTTTTGCCGATTAGGGAAACCGATTCCATGGAGAAACTCACCCGTTTGTATTTGAAAGAGATTGTTTCGAGGCATGGTGTTCCCGTTTCTATAATTTCCGACAGAGATAGTCGATTTGTATCGAGATTTTGGCAATCGTTGCAAGAAGCCTTGGGCACTAGATTGGATATGAGCACCGCTTATCATCCTCAAACGGATGGTCAAAGTGAGAGGACCATTCAGACTTTAGAAGATATGTTGCGAGCTTGTGTGATTGATTTTGGAAATGGGTGGGATAAGTATTTGCCGTTAGCTGAGTTTTCTTATAACAACAGCTACCACGCAAGTATTAAAGCCGCACCGTTTGAAGCTTTGTACGGTAGGAAATGTAGGTCTCCTATTTGTTGGAATGAGGTTGGGGATGCTCAACTTACAGGTCCAGAGATTATTCACGAGACTACTGAGAAGATTGTTCAAATTAAAGAAAGGTTGAGAACTGCTAGAAGTCGGCAAAAGAGTTATGCCGACAAAGGAAGGAAAGATGTTGAATTTCAAGTTGGTGATCGTGTTATGTTAAAAGTTTCGCCTTGGAAGGGTGTTATTCGTTTTGGTAAAAGAGGGAAGTTAAGTCCTCGTTTCGTGGGACCGTTTGAGATCATTGAAAGAGTTGGACCGGTGGCTTATCGTTTGAAGTTGCCACAAGAACTCAGTGCTGTTCACGATGTTTTCCATATTTCGAACTTAAAGAAGTGTTTGGCTGAATTTGATCAGACTATTCCTTTGGAGGAACTTCAAGTTGACAAGCAATTGCATTTTATCGAGGAGCCAGTTGAGATCATGGACCGAGAGGTTAAGACTCTTAAACAGAGTAGAATTCCTATTGTTCGGGTCCGATGGAACGCTAGACGCGGTCCCGAGTTCACTTGGGAGCGTGAAGACCAAATGAAGCAGAAGTATCCGCATTTGTTCTCAGATGCCGAATCAACCCCTGCGCCTGCTTAAATTTCGGGACGAAATTTCCATAACGGGGAGGTACTGTCACGACCCTACTTTTTCCGTTATCTTTTTCTGTTAATTATTTAACGACCGTTAACTGTTAGTGTGCCACGTCATTTCCATGACCTATATTATTATTTTTGTAATAATATATATATAATAATTATTATGTGTTATGTGGATATATGTATTCATATTTTAAATTATACGTTTCTACGTTCCGCGGATTTCCATCCGGCGAATCTTTTCGGTTTTTAAACCAACGGTCGAGCTTTCGGGATTTTTAAATCCTAAATATTTTAAATATGATATTTTAAGGTCATATTATTAATAGGTGTATTTATATTTATTTTTCGTCACGCGTTCGTTATCTTTCCGGATTTTTAATCGCGTAAGCGTGTTTTCGCGTTTCGGGGTTCGTTCGGGCTTTCGGGCCAAAAGTAATTTAACATTAAGTGAGATGGGCTAGTGGGGCCCACCCCACTCCCCTTGGATCGGCCGAAGCTAAGGGGGAGTATACTCCCCTTTGCTTCTCATTTGTTTCCCATATTTTTTTTTTAGCAAGTTATACCTAAAACCTAATACTTGCAATTTTCTCTCAAACCCTCTTCCCCCCTCTCCCTTGTGCCGTCACCATCCACCACCAACATCACCATCATCATCTAAAATTGTAGCTTGGATCGAGGATTGAATAGCATACACGCGTTCCTCTCTTCGTTCTCTACACATCTATATACTTTGATTCTCGATTAGGGTATAAACCCTAACCCTAGAACTTTCCATATTTATTTATATTTCTGTATTTTGATGTTATATGATTAGTATGATATGTATAAGTTGTTGTAATGTTGTTTGAATGCGTAGGATTACTCGTTTGTTCATGTTTTCGGTTTGTAAATTTTGGACAGCAGTTTGATTCGAATATTCTGACTATATAACTGTTATGAATGTTAAAATAAAGTACATAAATGAGTTCCTCTCATCAAGACATTAATTTTAGACTCCGGATTCATGTCGTTTCGATTCCCGGAGCCCTAGATATGCTTAATTTGGTTTTTGTTAAAGATTGAAAGGTGTTCTTGGCATGAACAAGGTTAGGTCCGACTTTGTGACCATCCTTGGTGTCTTTAGGGTGTGTCATTTGGTTAGGACTGATGGTGAGACGAATTTTTATGTTCGGGTCACCTAAATCCGAGCCACGGTTCACCCGTTGTACCCGAATTACCGTTTTGAGTAAATTGATCTCCCAAATGTTGTCATGGCTGATATCCACGACCTAGGGACTGTTCTTGGAGTGTTTTTGAGTTCATAATTGTGTCGGGTGGTTTGAGTAGGTGAAGTTGCATATGTGGCTTGCCCGAAACCGACACCCGGGGCTCAAGATACGACCCGACGAACTTTTAAACTTAAAACTTATGGTTAATGATTAAACTTATGATAAAATTTATGGAATTCATTATTAATTAATTACTTATGATAAAAGAAGTAATTATTATTATTTAAAACATATGATATAAATATTTATTATATCATTTAATTATTAATTATAATTTAATTAACATTTTAATTAAACTTATGATTAGTAATACTTTTATTATTAAAGGAAAATACTTATGATAAGTATTAAATTTGTTTTTGAGAAATTATTAAAAGACTTATAATAAATATTAAATAATTATTTAATTATTATAAGACTTAATTATTATTTAATTATGACTTAATTATTATTTAATTATGACTTAATTATTATTTAATTATGACTTAATTATTATTTAATTATGACTTAATTATTAAATACTTATGATTTAATAATTTTAATTAGAAACTTATGATATGATTAATAATTCATTATTAATTAATAATACCTATGATATGATTTAAAATTCATTATAAATTAATAATATTTATATTATGATTGATATTTAATTAATTAATTAAATACTTATGTTATACTAATTATAACATTTCAACTTATATTAACTTTAATAATTCATTTTTATTTAATTAAACTTATGTTAAGACTTTATTATACACATTTGACTTTAAATAACATTATAACCTATGTTATTATTATAACTTATACTTTTAAAATTAATATTGATTATGTTTGACCAAGGTTGACTTTTAAGTTGACTTTCGGTTGACTTTGACTTCCAGTTGACTTCAGTTGACTTTCTAAATAAGGAAACTTTCCTAACTTCAAAACTTTCTAAAAATAGAACTTTCTAAATTTGGAAACTTTCCAAAAATAGAAACTTTCCAAAAATAGAAACTTTCCAAAAATAGAAACTTTCTAAAAATAGAAACTTTCCAAAAATGGAAACCTGCTAAAAATAGAAACTTTCTAAAAATAGAAAGTGTGTGTCCTTATGCTGTTCCAATCAAACCGATGCTTGCTGAGTAATGTTCTATGCCTACTTGCAACATGTACAATAGCTATCATACTAAGACTTGGCCTAAGTTAGTTATTTATTTCGACCTGCTTTATTTATAGGTCGGCGTTGTGATCTTTCTTGATCACATTACTTTACTTGCTGTTCGCTTGTTTGTGAGATTTCTTCAGTTGCTATTTAAGGTGAGTTATAGTCCCATTTTTCTATTTTAAATCTTTTGGGATGAGAATACATGCAATTTATTTTATATTTTGGACACATGTGGAAGTTGGTTTAAATTATTCATTGTGAGTTGAACAAAAATATTCCCTAGTCTGGTAACTGTAATCACTGGTTTCTACTGGTGAACGCGAATCCTATGGATAGATCTATCGGGTTTGACAACCCCATTTCGAGCTAGTCGCGCTAGCAATTTATAATCGGAATGTTTAGTACTTCGTATTTTGTTGTAGATACACTTGTTCGGTGTATATTATTTATTGTGTTTGGCAAGGGTAAATAAATGGTTAAGTGGTTACCAGGTGGCTCACGGAAAATGGAATAATGTTTTATTATATGTTTTCTAGCATATAATTTGGTGGTTTAAAAAGGAGTTTTATGTTTTCAAACATAAATTTTTATTGTTTAAATTAAATATTGTTTGCAATATTAAACCTATAATTCACTCAACATTTTTGTTGACAGTTACTCGCATGTTTTATTCTCAGGTTCATGATTGATTGCTTCCGCTGTGCTTAGAGAGTCTGCATATTTATGATGGCAGCTTTTGTTAAACATTAACTTGCATTCTATTTTGTTACATTAAAAAGTGGTTGTTTGTTGACTTTATTTTGGTCAACTTTTGGTTAAAGTATTATTGTATAGTTTTTCTAAACTTATACATTTTAGTAGATTTCCTTTATAGGAAATCATTTTTAAATAAAGAATGCAAGGTTGTTTTATTAAATTCATATAGAGTTTCGATCAAGCTGTGGGACCAAGTGACGGAGCCGTTAAGTGTTTTGACGGAGTCATCACACTTTGGTTCAATTTCTATAACTATAACAATCTTATTTCAAGTGATGATCTTACTTGAACTTGTTTTCGTGTCATGATTCTGCTTCAAGAACTTCGAGCCATCCAAGGATCCGTTGAAGCTAGATCCATTTTTCTCTTTTCCAGTAGGTTTATCCAAGGAACTTAAGGTAGTAATGATATTCATAACATCATTCGATTCATACATATAAAGCTATCTTATTCGAAGGTTTAAACTTGTAATCACTAGAACATAGTTTAGTTAATTCTAAACTTGTTCGCAAACAAAAGTTAATCCTTCTAACTTGACTTTTAAAATCAACTAAACACATGTTCTATATCTATATGATATGCTAACTTAATGATTTAAAACCTAAAAACACGAAAAACACCGTAAAACCGGATTTACGCCGTCGTAGTAACACCGCGGGCTGTTTTGGGTTAGTTAATTAAAAACTATGATAAACTTTGATTTAAAAGTTGTTATTCTGAGAAAATGATTTTTATTATGAACATGAAACTATATCTAAAAATTATGGTTAAACTCAAAGTGGAAGTATGTTTTCTAAAATGGTCATCTAGACGTCGTTCTTTCGACTGAAATGACTACCTTTACAAAAACGACTTGTAACTTATTTTTCCGACTATAAACCTATAATTTTTCTGTTTAGATTCATAAAATAGAGTTCAATATGAAACCATAGCAATTTGATTCACTCAAAACGGATTTAAAATGAAGAAGTTATGGGTAAAACAAGATTGGATAATTTTTCTCATTTTAGCTACGTGAAAATTGGTAACAAATCTATTCCAACCATAACTTAATCAACTTGTATTGTATATTATGTAATCTTGAGATACCATAGACACGTATACAATGTTTCGACCTATCATGTCGACACATCTATATATATTTCGGAACAACCATAGACACTCTATATGTGAATGTTGGAGTTAGCTATACAGGGTTGAGGTTGATTCCAAAATATATATAGTTTGAGTTATGATCAATACTGAGATACGTATACACTGGGTCGTGGATTGATTCAAGATAATATTTACCGATTTATTTCTGTACATGTAACTGTGGACAACTAGTTGTAGGTTACTAACGAGGACAGCTGACTTAATAAACTTAAAACATCAAAATATATTAAAAGTGTTGTAAATATATTTTGAATATACTTTGATATATATGTACATATTTGTTATAGGTTCGTGAATCGACCAGTGGCCAAGTCTTACTTCCCGACGAAGTAAAAATCTGTGAAAGTGAGTTATAGTCCCACTTTTAAAATCTAATATTTTTGGGATGAGAATACATGCAGGTTTTATAAATGATTTACAAAATAGACACAAGTACGTGAAACTACATTCTATGGTTGAATTATCGAAATTGAATATGCCCCTTTTTATTAAGTCTGGTAATCTAAGAATTAGGGAACAGACACCCTAATTGACGCGAATCCTAAAGATAGATCTATTGGGCCTAACAAACCCCATCCAAAGTACCGGATGCTTTAGTACTTCGAAATTTATATCATATCCGAAGGGTGTCCCGGAATGATGGGGATATTCTTATATATGCATCTTTCTTATATATACGTCTTGTTAATGTCGGTTACCAGGTGTTCACCATATGAATGATTTTTATCTCTATGTATGGGATGTGTATTGAAATATGAAATCTTGTGGTCTATTATTATGATTTGATATATATAGGTTAAACCTATAACTCACCAACATTTTTGTTGACGTTTTAAGCATGTTTATTCTCAGGTGATTATTAAGAGCTTCCGCTGTTGCATACTTAAATAAGGACGAGATTTGGAGTCCATGCTTGTATGATATTGTGTAAAAACTGCATTCAAGAAACTTATTTTGTTGTAACATATTTGTATTGTAAACCATTATGTAATGGTCGTGTGTAAACAGGATATTTTAGATTATCATTATTTGATAATCTACGTAAAGCTTTTTAAACCTTTATTGATGAAATAAAGGTTATGGTTTGTTTTAAAATGAATGCAGTCTTTGAAAAACGTCTCATATAGAGGTCAAAACCTCGCAACGAAATCAATTAATATGGAACGTTTTTAATCAATAAGAACGGGACATTTCACAGGTTGTGCGATCAGATACGAAAAACAGTAGGTAATGTGCTCCGGTGGGGTTCTTAGTACTTGATGCTCATCACGGTTCTCATCCTTGGTGCTTGTAGCTTCAAGTGTACAACTCGTTGATGGGTTAGTGATAGTGCTCCAAATGAATATATATTTAGGCGCAATATCATCCCAATATGTAAAGCTTTTAGTTGCAATTGTTCTATTTTTATGTAATATTCGTTTAAATAAATAAGTGCGAAGACAAAAGAAGAAAACGATGATTTGAAGATGCAAATGACCAAAAAGCTCAAATGTACAAGATATAATTCAAGTGGTTCAATTTATTGATGAGAAACGTCCAAAAATGACAAGAGTACAAGTCGTGAAACGCAAAGTACAAGATATTAAATCGTACGAAAGGACGTTCGAAAAACCGGAACCGAGACATAAACCGGGCGTAAATGTACGAGACAACGGAGTAAAAATTACAAGTCAACTATGCACAAGAATATAATATATATATATATATATATATATATATATATATATATATATATATATATATATATATATATATATATATATATATATATATATATATATATATATATATATATATATATAATTAATATAAATTATATATATTATATATATAATAATATGTCGACAAGCAAGAAAACAAAAAATATGTGAGCTGGATCTGACGGCCATGCGATCGCATGGGAAATAGGCATAAAACCCATACGAGTGCATGAGCCCTTGCGAGTGCATGAGATTTGCACTAAAAATCCATGCGATCGCATGGGCATCAGAATCTGGCCAAGTGCTATAAATAGCCACGAATTCGGACGAGCTCAACACCTCTTTTTAATTTCCTTTCTTTCTGTAAACAATATAATATATATATTATTATTTATAATTATAATTTTAAGTTAAGTTAATAATAAGAAGGTTATTGTAAGAATGTTTTACGGGTTTTAAAGTTGGAACTCTGTCCGTGTAACGCTACGCGATTAAATACCACTGTAAGCTATGTTCTTCCTTTTTAAATTAATGTCTCGTAGCTAAGTTATTATTATACTTACTTGAGCCGAAGTAATCGTGATGTTGGACTAAATATTAAGACGGGTCTATTGAACTTTGGACCATAATTAAGGTTTGGGCAAAAGACCGACACTTGTAGAAATTGGACTATTGACTACTAATAAATGGGGGGTATTGTCTAATTGAGTGACAACTCATTGGAGTCTGTCGAACCTATCTTCTAATTAATTAACCTAATAATTAATAATGATTATGGTTGTCCTATTTAGTGACGTTCATATGGAATCTATTATAATCATTTAATTAATTATTCGGATTAGGTAATTGATTATTCAAACTGATCAAGTGGGTAAATTAATATTCATATCTAATCAAAACAGGGGTGGATTACATACAGTGATAACTGATGTAATTGTTGACAGAAGTGATAACTGCGTCATAGTTTAAATCCTTAATTAGTTGGAACATTTGACTTCGGATATAACGGTAATTTGACGAGGACACTCGCACTTTATATTTATGACCGATGGACTATTATGGACAAAAACCAGATGGACATATCGAATAATCCAGGACAATTAACCCATGGTAATAAATTAAAATCAACACGTCGAACATCATGATTATGGAAGTTTAAATAAGCATAATTCCTTTATTTTATATCTCATCGCACTTTTATTTATCGTCATTTTATTTTTTGTACTTTAAATTATTGCACTTTTTATTATCGTACTTTTATTTTATCACATTTTTATTTATCGTCATTTACTTTACGCTTTAAATTAAGTTGTATTTATATTTAATATTTTACATTAGGTTTTAATTGTGACTTAAGACATAAAATCGACAAACCGGTCACTAAACGGTAAAAACCCCCTTTTATAATAATAATAATAATACTACTTATATATATATATATATATATATATATATATATATATATATATATATATATATATATATATATATATATATATATATATATATATATATATATATATATATATATATATATATATATATATATATATATATATATATATACATATATACAAATATAGTTTAAAATATATATAGCGTTAAACTTAGCCAGCTCTCTGTAGAACGAACTGGACATACTAAAAACTACACTACTCTACGATTAGGTACACTGCCTATAAGTGTTGTAGCAACGTTTAGGTATATCCATTCTATAAATAAATAAAAAACTTGTATCATATTTCGCCGTATTTCATATTAAAAATAAAAGTATATTTCGTATACACCGCTGCACACATCAAGTTTTTGGCGCCCCTGCCGGGGAACACGAAAGTGAAACGCTATAAAAAAAATTAGTTTTTAAGATATTTTTGTAAAAATATAATATTTCTTAATTTGTAAAAATATTTTGTTTTAGTAATAAGTGTTAAAAAAATTAAAATATATATATATATATATATATATATATATATATATATATATATATATATTTAAGATTTTGTCTTTAAAAAGTATTTTTTTTATTTTTAGATTTTAAAATATAAGTTTATTTTAATAAATATTTTCTTTATATATTTTGTATAAATTAAAATAAGAAAAATAAAAAAAAATATAATAATTAAAATAAAAGTTGGGCCGAGTCAGCTTTCGAAGCCCAATCTGTTCTGGTAAACTGGGTCATGCGACCACATAAGCGCGTAGGCAAAGATCCATGCGACCGCATGGTTTAATCTGACAGGTCTGATCCCAGCATTAATTACGCGTAGGGTTTTAATTAAATTATTATTATTAATTAGGGTTTAATTATAATATTAATTAGTTTAGTTTTTAGTTTTTAGTTTTAATTTTTAATTTAAGATTTATTAGTTTTATTAATTATATAAATTTAATCCTTTTATAAAATAATAATATAAAAATAATTTTTTTTATAAAATTGTATTTTATCAAATTAGTTTATTATTGTATTTTGTATTTTTTATCGTTTAATTCGTAGTTTTTATAATTTCCATTCGTAATTAGTTTTAAACTTAGTTTTTGCCATAGAATTTTTTTTTTATTTCTAGATTTCTAAGATTTGCCGTAAAATCCCTTAAGTGCTTTTTATATAGACTAAGATTTAGGTGCTTTAGAATTTTGCGACGCTGTTTTAAAATTTTAGTGTCTTTTAAGTTATTGCCGTTTTGGATATAGAATTCCTTTAAGCTTTATTACCTTTAGACGTAAGTTTTAATTCTTAGTTTTTAGGCTTTTAAGTTTCGACGCTCTACTTTCTTATTATTATTTTTTGACTTTTATTTTTCAACTTTTATTTTTCGACGTTTTTCGACGCACTCTTTTTCTTTCTTATTTCTCGACGCTCTAGTTTTTAGGACATAGAATATTTTTTTTATTTTCTTTAAACTTCGACGAAAAATTATTTTAAGTGGTTAAATTAATAGACATCCAAATTTTCTGGTTCGTAGTAATAGTTGGATTTGTTAGTGGTGAGTTGTGGGCTTCCGATTTAAAGGTCCTGGCTACCTGCTGCATCTATTGGCTATTCGAAACGTGGGCAAAAATAAGAAAAGTCTATTAATTTGATAACTTATATAATTTTTATCTTTATAACTAATAGGATATTCAGTGAATGCACCGAGTAAAACGTTCACCACCTTTCATACGTTCACCACCTTTCATATGTTCACCACCTGTAACTCGATCAAGACATCTAGCCAACATTGTCGCCGTTGATTTTTCTTTAGAATCATCATCTAGTCGAACAAGAACTCCAATTCAAATTTCTGATAATCCATTTTTTGAACCCGACTTCACAAGTGAGAACCCGGAGGATATTCAAGGACAATTCCAAGATCCTGAACCACTAATCATTCCTCCTGAACCACAAACCGTTAAATCAGAATCCTCTAGTGATTCGTATTCAACAAATTCAATTATGGAAGTAACGGAACCTCTAAGTATGGAAGACCGAATGAGAGCCACACGCACGGGCCAAGGTCACGCCATTATTAAGCCAGATGTTAATGCACCAGATAATGAAATCAAAGGACAAATCCTACACATGGTAACTAATCAATGCCAATATAGTGGTGCACCAAAAGAAGATCCAAACGAACATCTTCGAAACTTTAATAGGATCTATACTCTATTCAAAATCAGAGAAGTTGAGGATAAACAGATCTATCTCATGTTGTTTCCCCGGACTTTAAAGAGAGAAGCCAAAGATTGGTTAGAATCGTTACCTGAAGGGGCGATTAATACATGGGATGATTTAGTTGAAAATTTTCTTAAATAATTCTTTCCGACATCTAAAGCCGTGAGACTTCAAGGAGAAATTGTTACGTTCACACAAAAGCCAAATGAAACTCTATATGAGGCGTGGACAAGATTTGGAAAGTTGTTGAGAGGATGTCCGCAACATGGTTTAGACACTTATCAAATAGTACAAATATTCTACCAAGGATGCGACATCACTACAAGAAAAGACATAGATATAGCAGCTGGTGGTTCCATCATGAAGAAAACTGCTACCGAAGCTCACAAAATCATTGATAACACTGCATCCCACTCGCATGAGTGGCACCAAGAAAAAGATATATATCATTCATCTAAAGCGGCTAGAGCCGATTCTAGCCGTGACTTTGATTCCGTTTCCGCAAAAATAGATGCTTTCAAGAGACGAATGGAAAATATGACTAAAGATATTCATACAATACGAATCAGTTGTGAGCAATGCGGTGGACCACACTTGATGAAATATTGTCACATTGAACAAACCATGGAACAACGAGAGAATGTTTCCTACATGAACCAAAGGCCGGGAAATAATTATTAAAATAATTATCAACCGCCGAGGCCAAACTTCAATCGAAATCAAAACATTCTTTACAATCCAAATGGACCCAACAATAACTCGTATAACCAACAAGGTTCGAATAACCAACCAACTCAAAACAACACTTTCAATCAACAAAGACCTAGAGTGTACAAACCACCGCAACAAACTGAAGAGAAAAAGCCAAATCTGGAAGAAATGATGGCAAAGCTAATGGAATCTCAAACACAATTTATTACATCTTAAACCCAAACAAATGAGAGGTTTGATCAGTCATTAAGAACTCAACAAGCTTCCATTTTGAATCTAGAAAAACACGTAGGTACTTTTGCTAGCATGATGAGTGAGAGGGAACAAGGAAAGCTACCGAGTAATACTGAAGTAAATCCTCGGAATGAGAATGTTAATATGGTATCAACAAATTCTGAAAAACCAGCACCAGAAGATGGGAAGGTTTTAGATGTGAGTAACAATGAAGAAGTTACAACACCACCACCACCCGAGTATGTAAAGACAGTGGTGGCACCATACAAACCACCCATCCCGTTTCCAAGAAAAGGAGTTGAGTATGAGCAAGTGATAGCTAATAAAGTTTGTGATACCTCTGGAAAGAAGAAGAAGAATAAGAAAGTGCAAGAAACAAAATCCGTAAAAATAAATCCGGTGAAGACAGTTCCACCAAAAGTTCCACCCAGGTTGGGTGATCCGGGTGAATTTATTGTTCCTTGTCTACTTAGTGATTGTGTCATGTATGATGCACTAGCAGATTTAGGTGCGAGTGTGAGTGTTATGCCTCTTTCATTATATAAGAGATTAGGATTAGGTGAGTTCAGTCCGACAAAGATGAGTGTTCGACTCTTTGATCAAACCATTAGGCACCCAGTTGGAATTGCGGACAACCTACTCGTTCAAGTAGGTAATTTAACCTTTCTAGTCAAATTTATTGTCATTGACATAGAAGAGGACCCAAACATTCCTCTAATTTTAGGTCGACCATTCTTAGCGTCTACCGGGGCGTTATTTGATGTAAGAGAAGGTAGAATGACACTTAGTAATGATGAAAAATCGGTCACCTTTGTGAGTCGAAAGTCTAAATCTCCACCAACCAAAACCGTTGAACCAAAAACGATTGGTAAAAACTATATTGTTTTACCAACTCCAACGGTAGTGCTTAACAATAATAAAACACCTAAGTGTGGGGAAGATGAAGTAACACCTAATGATGAGCTGATAACAAAGAACCCCGTTGTTGATACGAAATTAAATGACTCCGTTAGTAACAGTTCAAAGAAGAAACTTATTAAACGGATTCGCGATGCTAGAACCAAAGGGAACTTTAAGTTATGTAACCGGTTAGTATCCAATCTATCGCCTAAAGAAAAGGCAAAACTAGTTGAATTTTTGGATATTACACAGGATTTCGACCAATGGCTTAAAGCAAAAGTCACAAATATGCAAGTTGATTATGGTCCAAGAGAAATTGACAATGAAGTTAATCACAATTTCGAAACCACAGCTACCTAAGAGTGGGGAGATTCAAATGTTCTAAAAATAAAATGCTGTCTAGAGTTAGTTTTTTTGTTCTCGTGTAGTTCCGAGAATGGAATCCGATTGGTCTTTTCCGCTAGCAGACACTAAAGAACTAGTTTTCTCCCTCCATTCTGAAATTTTTTTTGTTTTGTAGGTTTGTATGAAATTAATACGCTTTTTAAATTTAAGTTTTGTGTGAATTTAAAAACAAAATTTACTTTATTTCATTGCGTTTAAAAAAATGATTTCTAAAATTCGTCGTAAGTTAAAGACTAGGTCATGGGACCGAAATTGCTTTACCCGATGGCCAAGCGAAAAAGTTTGTTATCATTATTTTTAATATTATTGATCTAAAGTATACCAAAAAAACCTAAAAATCTTTGCTTTTAAAACAATCGCTTTAAAAACGACAAATTTTAAATTTTGTCGAGGGACGGACTAGGTAAATATACCGAAACTACCTAAAGTAAAAGGAAACAAAATCTTTAAAAAAAATTATTCAATTAAATTGTTTTAATAAATAAAGATTTTATAATAATAATAATAATAATAATAATAATAATAATAATAATAATAATAATAATAATAATAATAATAATAATAATAATAATAATAATAATAATAATAATAATAATAATAATAATAATAATAATAATATTATGTATGTTTGTAGTTTATCTTATGTACAAAACAGGGTAAAACAACGCAGTTTTAAAAACTGGCATTAAGTTCAGCAAAAGCTACTAATTTTAACGACAAGACGTAAAATATCAAATGTGATATAAAATAATATGTTAGCAAACTGGGTATTTTTAATCACTTTTCTACACTAATCACCCTCATAAATTTATAATTATAGTCTAATTTCATGCAAATGAGGGCATTGCATGATCTCAAGTGTGGGGAAGGGTTATAAATTATCTCGGATTTACACTTGGTTTATTTGCCAAATTCTCTCGGGTTGACACATCAAGTAATTGTGTGATAAATTAAAATGCGATAAATAAAATGACAATAAATAAAGTTGCGATAATTAAAAAGTACGATAATTAAAAGTGCAATTAAATAAAATGACAGTAAATAAAAGTGCGATGAAATATGAAATAAAGGAATTATGCTTATTTAAACTTCCGTAATCATGATGTTTGACGTGTTGATTGTAGTGACCCGAACTTTTCCATGTTTATATATATTAATTGAGATTGATATTTACATGATTAAATGTTTCCAACATGTTAAGCAATCAAACTTGTTAAGACTTGATTAATTGAAATATGTTTCATATAGACAATTGACCACCCAAGTTGACCGGCGATTCACGAACGTTAAAACTTGTAAAAACGACATGATGATATATATATGGATATACATATGGTTAACATGAGATTATGATAAGTAAGTATCTCCATAAGTATATTAACAATGAGTTATATACATATAAACAAGACTACTAACTTAAGGATTTCGAAACGAGACATATATGTAACGATTATCGTTGTAACGACATTTAAATGTATATATATCATATTAAGATATATTAATATATCATAATATCATGATAATATAATAATTTAACATCTCATTAGATATAATAAACATTGGGTTAACAATATTAATTGAGATCGTTAACTTAAAGGTTTCAAAACAACACTTACATGTAACGACTAACGATGACTTAACGACTCCGTTAAAATGTATATACATGTAGTGTATTTAGATGTATTAAAATACTTTTGGAAGACTTCAAGACATATATCAAAACACTCATACTTAACGAAAATGGTTACAGTTACTTTCCCATTCTTTTCTTTCATCAAGAATTCTAGTCGTATTCTTACCCGTATTATATACAGCTTCAAAACGTACTTACTATGGGTATATACCAATAGGAACTAGCATGGGATTCCACTCTTGATTATGTCATGTGTGACTAATCAATTTTAACTTCTACCATGAGCTAGTCAACTAACTAGAACTCCTTTTAACCCCACTCACCACTCACCAATTACCACTCATCATTCACTCCATTTCACTTCCAATTCTCTTTCTAATTCTCTCTCAACACACACACACTATTATGAACGTATTTTTCCAGTAGTTAATCATCATCTTCATCAAAAATCACTTCAAGAATCAAGCTATAATCATCATAGGAAGAACACTTCAAGAACACTTCAAAAATCCCTTCAAGTTTACTAATTTACTTCCAAGCTTTCTAATCCATTCCAAGTAATCATCTAAGATCAATAAACCTTTGTTATATACAGTAGGTTATCTTTCTTATTCAAGGTAATATTCATATTCAAACTTTGATTCAATTTCTATAACTATAAACTATCTTAATTCGAGCAAAAATCTTACTTGAACTTGTTTTTGTGTCATGATCCTACTTCAAGAACTTTCAAGCCATCCAAGATCCTTTGAAGCTAGATCATTTCTTGTCACTTCCAGTAGGTTTACCTACTAAACTTGAGGTAGTAATGATGTTCATAACATCATTCGATTCATATATATAAAACTATCTTATTCGAAGGTTTAAACTCGTAATCACTAGAACATAGTTTAGTTAATTCTAAACTTGTTCGCAAACAAAAGTTAATCCTTCTAACTTGACTTTTAAAATTAACTAAACACATGTTCTATATCTATATGATATGCTAACTTAATGATTTAAAACCTGGAAACACGAAAAACACCGTAAAACCGGATTTACGCCGTCGTAGTAACACCGCGGGCTGTTTTGGGTTAGTTAATTAAAAACTATGATAAACTTTGATTTAAAAGTTGTTATTCTGAGAAAATGATTTTTATTATGAACATGAAACTATATCCAAAAATTATGGTTAAACTCAAAGTGGAAGTATTGTTTTCTAAAATGGTCATCTAGACGTCGTTCTTTCGACTGAAATGACTACCTTTACAAAAACGACTTGTAACTTATTTTTCCGACTATAAACCTATACTTTTTCTGTTTAGATTCATAAAATAGAGTTCAATATGAAACCATAGCAATTTGATTCACTCAAAACGGATTTAAAATGAAGAAGTTATGGGTAAAACAAGATTGGATAATTTTTCTCATTTTAGCTACGTGAAAATTGGTAACAAATCTATTCCAATCATAACTTAATCAACTTGTATTGTATATTATGTAATCTTGAGATACCATAGACACGTATACATTGTTTCGACCTATCATGTCGACACATCTATATATATTTCGGAACAACCATAGACACTCTATATGTGAATGTTGGAGTTAGCTATACAGGGTTGAGGTTGATTCCAAAATATATATAGTTTGAGTTGTGATCAATACTGAGATACGTATACACTGGGTCGTGGATTGATTCAAGATAATATTTATCGATTTATTTCTGTACATCTAACTGTGGACAACTAGTTGTAGGTTACTAACGAGGACAGCTGACTTAATAAACTTAAAACATCAAAATATATTAAAAGTATTGTAAATATATTTTAAACATACTTTGATATATATGTATATATTGTTATAGGTTCGTGAATCAACCAGTGGCCAAGTCTTACTTCCCGACGAAGTAAAAATCTGTGAAAGTGAGTTATAGTCCCACTTTTAAAATCTAATATTTTTGGGATGAGAATACATGCAGGTTTTATAAATGATTTACAAAATAGACACAAGTACGTGAAACTACATTCTATGGCTGAATTATCGAAATCGAATATGCCCCTTTTTATTAAGTCTGGTAATCTAAGAATTAGGGAACAGACACCCTAATTGACGCGAATCCTAAAGATAGATCTATCGGGCCCAACAAGCCCCATCCAAAGTACCGGATGCTTTAGTACTTCGAAATTTATATCATATCCGAAGGGTGTCCCGGAATGATGGGGATATTCTTATATATGCATCTTGTTAATGTCGGTTACCAGGTGTTCACCATATGAATGATTTTTATCTCTATGTATGGGATGTGTATTGAAATATGAAATCTTGTGGTCTATTGTTACGATTTGATATATATAGGTTAAACCTATAACTCACCAACATTTTTGTTGACGTTTAAAGCATGTTTATTCTCAGGTGAATATTAAGAGCTTCCGCTGTTGCATACTAAAATAAGGACAAGATTTGGAGTCCATGTTTATACGATATTGTGTAAAAACTGCATTCAAGAAACTGATTTCGATGTAACATATTTGTATTGTAAACCATTATGTAATGGTCGTGTGTAAACAGGATATTTTAGATTATCATTATTTGATAATCTACGTAAAGCTTTTTAAACCTTTATTTATGAAATAAAGGTTATGGTTTGTTTTAAAAATGAATGCAGTCTTTGAATAACGTCTCATATAGAGGTCAAAACCTCGCAACGAAATCAATTAATATGGAACGTTTTTAATCAATAAGAACGGGACATTTCAGTTGGTATCAGAGCGTTGGTCTTAGAGAACCAGAATTTTGCATTAGTGTGTCTTATCGAGTTTGTTAGGATGCATTAGTGAGTCTGGACTTCGACCGTGTTTACTTGAAAAATGATTGCTTAACAAATTATGTTGGAAACTATATATTTTTAACATGTGAATATTATGTAATATATTAATCTCTTAACGCGTTTGATATTATGTGATAGATGTCTAACTCTAGAACAAGTCCCATTGACTCACCTAATAATAATGAAGATTCAAATCTAAATTGGAATGATTCGTGGACTGATTCACAAGTTCCCGAAGAGGAACCGGAAGAAGAGTCGGAACCAGAAGAAGAATCGGAACCGGAAGAAGAATCGGAACCGGATGAAGAAATAGAACTGGTGGGGGAAATAATAAAACGGTTAAGTAAAAGAAAATCCTCAACCAACCGACCAAGGTTAATTATGGTCAATGGTGTTTCCGCTAAGGAAGCAAAATATTGGGAGGATTACCAATTCTCCGATGAATCGGATTCCGACGAGAATTCCGATGATGTTATAGAAATTACCCCAACTGAATTTAAAAAGGCAAAAGAAAATAATAAGGGAAAGGGCATAAAAATTGAGAAATCTAATTCCAACCCCGATGAACTTTATATGTATCGTCAACCCCCGAAGTCCTTAAGTTGTAACAATGACCCGGGAACCTCTAAACCACCAGGTTTTTCTAAACCAATGTGGAAAATAACGGCTCGTATTAGGGGAACATCATATATCCCTAGAAACTTGGGAAAACGAACCAAAACCAAAGAAGAAGAAACAAGCGAGTCGGAATAAGATAGTTGTATTCGTGTGGTGTAATATATGTAATATAGTGTGCTTATGCTTTATGATATATGTAAAAATTGCTTGTATTAATAAGTATTTTTTTTATGAATCTAACTCTTGTCTATTTTACAGTATAAAAACACAAAATGGATAGACAACCCAATATTTTAAGAGACCTACCCGGAGACATGATTGATGAAATCTTGTCTAGAGTTGGTCAGAATTCTTCGGCACAACTATTCAAGGCGAGATCAGTTTGTAAGACATTCGAAGAACGTTCCAAGAATACCTTGGTTTATAAAAGGCTTTCGTTCGAAAGATGGGGGATATCACATTGGGAAATCCATAAGTTACGATGTGTTTACTTTGACGCATATATTGCGGGGAACCCAAATGCTATTTTACGCAATGGGTTAAGAAATTATTTTGACTCAATATATCCGAATATTGGACTTCGTGATTTAGAAAAAGCGGCTAACATGCAACATAAAGAAGCATGTTATGCTTACGGATTAGTAATGTTCGCTTCTCACCAAAGTGAGAACAAGAACATCGGGCTACAACTATTAAACAAAACGTTTCCACAAGTGACGGAGTCGGTAATTGGGGTAAGAAATGAGGTTTTTAGATTGTTACGGGACTGTTGGACATTACGTAACCCTCGTCCCTTTGACGACGTTACAACACGCTGTCTTATCAACGGCCATAACGGTTATGTTCCACAAGACCAAGGATGGGAAGTAGTCCTAGTAAAACCAGAATGCATGACTTGTTTCTGGACGTATGAATTATGTGTCTTTATTGCCTTTGCTGAACAACTTGTGTACTAGCTAGAATTATCTTCACAACTATCTTGTATCAAAGTTATTGTCTGCTATATTTCATGCTTTATGTAAAATAAGTGGTATTGTAAGTTTGTAAAATATTGTATAAAAGTTTGAACGCGAAATATAATTATAATCAGTTTTTCATATAGAATTGTAGTAGTTGAATTGTATATTAGCTACTAAGTATGAACTTAACGGGTAGGTACTACCCGAATTTAAACTTATAAAACGCTAATATGAAGAAAAAGCTTTTATAAATGAGTTCATATTATGCTACGAAATACTATTAACTACTCTTAATATTCTGTATGATTAACTTGTTCCATTTGACTATTTTGAAGGAAATGGCACCGACTACTCGACACACCGTGAATATGAATGAAGAGGAATTCCGTACTTTTCTAGCTTCAAACATAGCCGCAGTACAGGCTGCGCTACATACCAACAATAACCTTGGATCTAGCAGTACAGGAAATCGTGTAGGATGCACCTACAAAGAATTCACTGCCTGCAAACCTTTGGAATTTGATGGAACCGAAGGACCGATCGGATTGAAACGGTGGACCGAGAAGGTCGAATCGGTGTTTGCCATAAGTAAGTGTACTGAAGAGGACAAAGTAAAGTACGCTACGCATACCTTCACAGGTTCTGCGTTAACATGGTGGAATACCTATGTAGAGCAAGTGGGACAAGACGATGCGTACGCACTACCGTGGTCAGCATTCAAGCACTTGATGAACGAGAAGTACCGTCCCAGAACCGAGGTCAATAAGCTCAAGACAGAACTTAGAGGGTTACGAACCCAAGGATTTGATATTACCACGTACGAAAGACGATTCACAGAATTGTGCCTATTGTGTCCGGGAGCATTCGAAGATGAGGAAGAGAAGATCGACGCGTTTGTGAAAGGATTACCGGAAAGAATCCAAGAAGATATAAGTTCACACGAGCCCGCCTCCATACAACAGGCATGTAGAATGGCTCACAAACTAGTGAACCAGATCGAAGAAAGAATTAAAGAACAGACTGCTGAAGAGGCCAATGTGAAACAAGTCAAAAGAAAGTGGGAGGAAAACGGTGATAAGAATCACCAATACAACAACAACAGCAATTACAACAATAATCGCAACAATTATCCCAACAATCGCAACATCAATCGCAACTACAACAAACGGCCCAACAACAACAACAACAACTACAACAATCATCCCAACAACAATAATAACCGCAACAACAACAACAACAATTAGAAGCAGCTATGCCAAAGGTGTGAAAAGTATCACTTGGGGTTCTGCACCAAATTTTGCAACAAGTGTAAAAGAAATGGTCATAGCGCGGCGAAGTGTGAGGTCTACGGACCAGGGGTTAATAGAACGAAAGGAACAAATGGTGTCGGAACGAGTAATGGCGGAGCAAGTAGTGTCGGAGCAAGTTATGCCAATGTAGTTTGTTATAAATGTGGAAAACCGGGCCACATTATTAGAAATTGCCCGAACCAGGAGAACACGAATGGACAAGGCCGCGGAAGAGTTTTCAATATTAATGCGGCAGAGGCACAAGAAGACCCGGAGCTTGTTACGGGTACGTTTCTTATTGACAATAAATCTGCTTACGTTTTATTTGATTCGGGTGCGGATAGAAGCTATATGAGTAGAGATTTTTGTGTTAAATTAAGTTGTCCATTGACGCCTTTGGATAGTAAATTTTTACTCGAATTAGCAAATGGTAAATTAATTTCAGCAGATAATATATGTCGGAATCGAGAAATTAAACTGGTTAGCGAAACATTTAAGATTGATTTGATACCAGTAGAGTTAGGGAGTTTTGATGTGATAATCGGTATGGACTGGTTGAAAGAAGTGAAAGCAGAGATCGTTTGTTACAAAAATGCAATTCGCATTATACGAGAAAAAGGAAAACCCTTAATGGTGTACGGAGAAAAGGGCAACACGAAGCTACATCTTATTAGTAATTTGAATGCACAAAAACTAATAAGAAAAGGTTGCTATGCTGTTCTAGCACACGTCGAGAAAGTACAAACTGAAGAAAAGAGCATCAATGATGTTCCCGTCGCAAAAGAATTTCCCGATGTATTTCCGAAAGAATTACCGGGATTACCCCCACATCGATCCGTTGAATTTCAAATAGATCTTATACCAGGAGCTGCACCAATAGCTCGTGCTCCTTACAGACTCGCACCCAGCGAGATGAAAGAATTGCAAAGCCAATTACAAGAACTTTTAGAGCATGGTTTCATTCGACCAAGCATATCACCGTGGGGAGCTCCTGTTTTGTTTGTCAAGAAGAAAGATGGTACATTCAGGTTGTGTATCGACTACCGAGAGTTGAAAAAACTTACCATCAAGAACCGCTACCCACTACCGAGAATCGACGACTTATTTTATCAACTACAAGGCTCGTCTGTTTATTCAAAGATTGACTTACGTTCCGGGTATCATCAAATGCGGGTGAAAGAAGATGATATTCCAAAGACTGCTTTTAGAACACGTTACGGTCATTACGAGTTTATGGTCATGCCGTTTGGTTTAACTAATGCACCAGCTGTGTTCATGGACCTTATGAACCGAGTGTGTGGACCATACCTTGACAAGTTTGTCATTGTTTTCATTGATGACATACTTATTTACTCAAAGAATGACCAAGAACATGGTGAACATTTGAGAAAGGTGTTAGAAGTATTGAGGAAGGAAGAATTGTACGCTAAGTTTTCAAAGTGTGCATTTTGGTTGGAAGAAGTTCATTTCCTCGGTCACATAGTGAACAAAGAAGGTATTAAGGTGGATCCGGCAAAGATAGAAACTGTTGAAAAGTGGGAAACCCCGAAAACTCCGAAACACATACGCCAGTTTTTAGGACTAGCTGGTTACTACAGAAGGTTCATCCAAGACTTTTCCAGAATAGCAAAACCCTTGACTGCATTAACGCATAAAGGGAAGAAATTTGAATGGAATGATGAACAAGAGAAAGCGTTTCAATTATTGAAGAAAAAGCTAACTACGGCACCTATATTGTCATTGCCTGAAGGGAATGATGATTTTGTGATTTATTGTGACGCTTCAAAGCAAGGTCTCGGTTGTGTATTAATGCAACGAACGAAGGTGATTGCTTATGCGTATAGACAATTGAAGATTCACGAACAAAATTATACGACGCATGATTTGGAATTAGGCGCGGTTGTTTTTGCATTAAAGACTTGGAGGCACTACTTATATGGGGTCAAAAGTATTATATATACTGACCACAAAAGTCTTCAACACATATTTAATCAGAAACAACTGAATATGAGGCAACGTAGGTGGATTGAATTATTGAATGATTACGACTTTGAGATTCGTTACCACCCGGGTAGCCGATGCCTTGAGCAGGAAGGACAGAGAACCCATTCGAGTAAAATCTATGAATATAATGATTCATAATAACCTTACTACTCAAATAAAGGAGGCGCAACAAGGAGTTTTAAAAGAAGGAAATTTAAAGGATGAAATACCCAAAGGATCGGAGAAGCATCTTAATATTCGGGAAGACGGAACCCGGTATAGGGCTGAAAGGATTTGGGTACCAAAATTTGGAGATATGAGAGAAATGGTACTTAGAGAAGCTCATAAAACCAGATACTCAATACATCCTGGAACGGGGAAGATGTACAAGGATCTCAAGAAACATTTTTGGTGGCCGGGTATGAAAGCTGATGTTGCTAAATATGTAGGAGAATGTTTGACGTGTTCTAAGGTCAAAGCTGAGCATCAGAAACCATCAGGTCTACTTCAACAACCCGAAATCCCAGAATGGAAATGGGAAAACATTACCATGGATTTCATCACTAAATTGCCAAGGACTGCAAGTGGTTTTGATACTATTTGGGTAATAGTTGATCGTCTCACCAAATCAGCACACTTTCTGCCAATAAGAGAAGATGACAAGATGGAGAAGTTAGCACGACTGTATTTGAAGGAAGTCGTCTCCAGACATGGAATACCAATCTCTATTATCTCTGATAGGGATGGCAGATTTATTTCAAGATTCTGGCAGACATTACAGCAAGCATTAGGAACTCGTCTAGACATGAGTACTGCCTATCATCCACAAACTGATGGGCAGAGCGAAAGGACGATACAAACGCTTGAAGACATGCTACGAGCATGTGTTATTGATTTCGGAAACAGTTGGGATCGACATCTACCGTTAGCAGAATTTTCCTACAACAACAGCTACCATTCAAGCATTGAGATGGCGCCGTTTGAAGCACTTTATGGTAGAAAGTGTAGGTCTCTAATTTGTTGGAGTGAAGTGGTGGATAGACAGATTACGGGTCCAGAGATTATACAAGAAACTACCGAGAAGATCATCCAAATTCAACAACGGTTGAAAACCGCCCAAAGTCGACAAAAGAGCTACGCTGACATTAAAAGAAAAGATATAGAATTTGAAATTGGAGAGATGGTCATGCTTAAAGTTGCACCTTGGAAAGGCGTTGTTCGATTTGGTAAACGAGGGAAATTAAATCCAAGGTATATTGGACCATTCAAGATTATTGATCGTGTCGGACCAGTAGCTTACCGACTTGAGTTACCTCAACAACTCACGGCTGTACATAACACTTTCCACGTCTCGAATTTGAAGAAATGTTTTGCTAAAGAAGATCTCACTATTCCGTTAGAAGAAATCCAAATCAATGAAAAACTCCAATTCATCGAAGAACCCGTCGAAATAATGGATCGTGAGGTTAAAAGACTTAAGCAAAACAAGATACCAATTGTTAAGGTTCGATGGAATGCTCGTAGAGGACCCGAGTTCACCTGGGAGCGTGAAGATCAGATGAAGAAGAAATACCCGCATCTATTTCCAGAAGATTCGTCAACACCTTCAACAGCTTAAAATTTCGGGACGAAATTTATTTAACGGGTAGGTACTGTAGTGACCCGAACTTTTCCATGTTTATATATATTAATTGAGATTGATATTTACATGATTAAATGTTTCCAACATGTTAAGCAATCAAACTTGTTAAGACTTGATTAATTGAAATATGTTTCATATAGACAATTGACCACCCAAGTTGACCGGCGATTCACGAACGTTAAAACTTGTAAAAACAACATGATGATATATATATGGATATACATATGGTTAACATGAGATTATGATAAGTAAGTATCTCCATAAGTATATTAACAATGAGTTATATACATATAAACAGGACTACTAACTTAAGGATTTCGAAACGAGACATATATGTAACGATTATCGTTGTAACGACATTTAAATGTATATATATCATATTAAGATATATTAATATATCATAATATCATGATAATATAATAATTTAACATCTCATTAGATATAATAAACAATGGGTTAACAATATTAATTGAGATCGTTAAAATGTAACGACTAACGATGACTTAACGACTCCGTTAAAATGTATATACATGTAGTGTATTTAGATGTATTAAAATACTTTTGGAAGACTTCAAGACATATATCAAAACACTCATACTTAACGAAAATGATTACAGTTACTTTCCCATTCTTTTCTTTCATCAAGAATTCTAGTCGTATTCTTACCCGTATTATACACAGCTTCAAAACGTACTTACTATGGGTATATACCAATAGGAACTAGCATGGGATTCCACTCTTGATTATGTCATGTATGACTAATCAATTTTAACTTCTACCATGAGCTAGTCAACTAACTAGAACTCCTTTTAACCCCACTCACCACTCACCAATTAACACTCATCATTCACTCCATTTCACTTCCAAATCTCTTTCTAATTCTCTCTCAACACACCCACACTATTATGAACGTATTTTTCCAGTAGTTAATCATCATCTTCAGCAAAAATCACTTCAAGAATCAAGCTATAATCATCATAGGAAGAACACTTCAAGAATACTTCAAAAATCCCTTCAAGTTTACTAATTTACTTCCAAGCTTTCTAATCCATTCCAAGTAATCATCTAAGATCAAGAAACCTTTGTTATATACAGTAGGTTATCTTTCTTATTCAAGGTAATATTCATATTCAAACTTTGATTCAATTTCTATAACTATAAACTATCTTAATTCGAGCAAAAATCTTACTTGAACTTGTTTTTGTGTCATGATCCTACTTCAAGAACTTTCAAGCCATCCAAGATCCTTTGAAGCTAGATCATTTCTCTTCACTTCCAGTAGGTTTACCTACTAAACTTGAGGTAGTAATGATGTTCATAACATCATTCGATTCATATATATAAAACTATCTTATTCGAAGGTTTAAACTCGTAATCACTAGAACATAGTTTAGTTAATTCTAAACTTGTTCGCAAACAAAAGTTAATCCTTCTAACTTGACTTTTAAAATTAACTAAACACATGTTCTATATCTATATGATATGCTAACTTAATGATTTAAAACCTGGAAACACGAAAAACACCGTAAAACCGGATTTACGCCGTCGTAGTAACACCGCGGGCTGTTTTGGGTTAGTTAATTAAAAACTATGATAAACTTTGATTTAAAAGTTGTTATTCTGAGAAAATGATTTTTATTATGAACATGAAACTATATCCAAAAATTATGGTTAAACTCAAAGTGGAAGTATTGTTTTCTAAAATGGTCATCTAGACGTCGTTCTTTCGACTGAAATGACTACCTTTACAAAAACGACTTGTAACTTATTTTTCTGACTATAAACCTATACTTTTTCTGTTTAGATTCATAAAATAGAGTTCAATATGAAACCATAGCAATTTGATTCACTCAAAACGGATTTAAAATGAAGAAGTTATGGGTAAAACAAGATTGGATAATTTTTCTCATTTTAGCTACGTGAAAATTGGTAACAAATCTATTCCAATCATAACTTAATCAACTTGTATTGTATATTATGTAATCTTGAGATACCATAGACACGTATACATTGTTTCGACCTATCATGTCGACACATCTATATATATTTCGGAACAACCATAGACACTCTATATGTGAATGTTGGAGTTAGCTATACAGGGTTGAGGTTGATTCCAAAATATATATAGTTTGAGTTGTGATCAATACTGAGATACGTATACACTGGGTCGTGGATTGATTCAAGATAATATTTATCGATTTATTTCTGTACATCTAACTGTGGACAACTAGTTGTAGGTTACTAACGAGGACAGCTGACCTAATAAACTTAAAACATCAAAATATATTAAAAGTGTTGTAAATATATTTTAAACATACTTTGATATATATGTATATATTGTTATAGGTTCGTGAATCAACCAGTGGCCAAGTCTTACTTCCCGACGAAGTAAAAATCTGTGAAAGTGAGTTATAGTCCCACTTTTAAAATCTAATATTTTTGGGATGAGAATACATGCAGGTTTTATAAATGATTTACAAAATAGACACAAGTACGTGAAACTACATTCTATGGCTGAATTATCGAAATCGAATATGCCCCTTTTTATTAAGTCTGGTAATCTAAGAATTAGGGAACAGACACCCTAATTGACGCGAATCCTAAAGATAGATCTATCGGGCCCAACAAGCCCCATCCAAAGTACCGGATGCTTTAGTACTTCGAAATTTATATCATATCCGAAGGGTGTCCCGGAATGATGGGGATATTCTTATATATGCATCTTGTTAATGTCGGTTACCAGGTGTTCACCATATGAATGATTTTTATCTCTATGTATGGGATGTGTATTGAAATATGAAATCTTGTGGTCTATTGTTACGATTTGATATATATAGGTTAAACCTATAACTCACCAACATTTTTGTTGACGTTTAAAGCATGTTTATTCTCAGGTGAATATTAAGAGCTTCCGCTGTTGCATACTAAAATAAGGACAAGATTTGGAGTCCATGTTTATACGATATTGTGTAAAAACTGCATTCAAGAAACTGATTTCGATGTAACATATTTGTATTGTAAACCATTATGTAATGGTCGTGTGTAAACAGGATATTTTAGATTATCATTATTTGATAATCTACGTAAAGCTTTTTAAACCTTTATTTATGAAATAAAGGTTATGGTTTGTTTTAAAAATGAATGCAGTCTTTGAAAAACGTCTCATATAGAGGTCAAAACCTCGCAACGAAATCAATTAATATGGAACGTTTTTAATCAATAAGAACGGGACATTTCATTGATTTTATTTTATTACCATGGGTTAATTATCCTTTGTCCTGGATTATTCGATATGTCCATCTAGTTTTTGTCCATAACAGTCCATCAGTCATAAATATAAAGTGCGAGTGTCCTCGTCAAATTATCCTTATATTCGAAGTCAAATATTCCAACTAAATGGGTATATTTTTTTTTTACTTATACACTTGGTTAACTTATACATCATTAAAAATACTAGTAATGCAGTAGTTGTATTAGAATAAATATAAATAGTTATATTTTATTCTAGTAATGTCGTATGTGTTCATATTTAAAGAGGTGTATACGAAATAGTTATATTTTTACTACAAAATACTATTAAATACGATACAATTTTATACAAGTTATTTATTTATTTATAGAGTGGATATACCTAAACCAGAAATGTCCCGTTCTTATTGATTAAAAACATTCCATATTAATTGATTTCGTTGCGAGGTTTTGACCTCTATATGAGACGTTTTTCAAAGACTGCATTCATTTTAAAACAAACCATAACCTTTATTTCATCAATAAAGGTAAAAAAAAACTTTACGTAGATTATCAAATAATGATAATCTAAAATATCATGTTTACACATGACCATTACATAATGGTTTACAATACAAATATGTTACAACAAAATAAGTTTCTTGAATGCAGTTTTTACACAATATCATACAAGCATGGACTCCAAATCTCGTCCTTATTTAAGTATGCGACAGCGGAAGCTCTTAATATTCACCTGAGAATAAACATGCTTTAAACGGCAACAAAAATGTTGGTGAGTTATAGGTTTAACCTATATATATCAAATCGTAACAATAGACCACAAGATTTCATATTTCAATACACATCCCATACATAGAGATAAAATTTCATTCATATGGTGAACACCTGGTAACCGACATTAACAAGATGCATATATAAGAATATCCCCATCATTCCGGGACACCCTTCGGATATGATATAAATTTCGAAGTACTAAAGCATCCGGTACTTTGGATGGGGTTTGTTAGGCCCAATAGATCTATCTTTAGGATTCTCGTCAATTAGGGTGTCTGTTCCCTAATTCTTAGATTACCAGACTTAATAAAAAGGGGCATATTCGATTTCGATAATTCAACCATAGAATGTAGTTTTACGTACTTGTGTCTATTTTGTAAATCATTTATAAAACCTGCATGTATTCTCATCCCAAAAATATTAGATTTTAAAAGTGGGACTATAACTCACTTTCACAGATTTTTACTTCGTCGGGAAGTAAGACTTGGCCACTGGTCGATTCACGAACCTATAACAAATATGTACATATATATCAAAGTATATTCAAAATATATTTACAACACTTTTAATACATTTTGATGTTTTAAGTTTATTAAGTCAGCTGTCCTCGTTAGTAACCTACAACTAGTTGTCCACAGTTAGATGTACAGAAATAAATTGATAAATATTATCTTGAATCAATCCACGACCCAGTGTATACGTATCTCAGTATTGATCACAACTCAAACTATATATATTTTGGAATCAACCTCAACCCTGTATAGCTAACTCCAAGATTCACATATAGAGTGTCTATGGTTGTTCCGAAATATATATAGATGTGTTGACATGATAGGTCGAAACATTGTATACGTGTCTATGGTATCTCAAGATTACATAATATACAATACAATTTGATTAAGTTATGGTTGGAATAGATTTGTTACCAATTTTCACGTAGCTAAAATGAGAAAAATTATCCAATCTTGTTTTACCCATAACTTCTTCATTTTAAATCCGTTTTGAGTGAATCAAATTGCTATGGTTTCATATTGAACTCTATTTTATGAATCTAAATAGAAAAAGTATAGGTTTATAGTCGGAAAAATAAGTTACAAGTCGTTTTTGTAAAGGTAGTCATTTCAGTCGAAAGAACGACGTCTAGATGACCATTTTAGAAAACATACTTCCACTTTGAGTTTAACCATAATTTTTGGATATAGTTTCATGTTCATAATAAAAATCATTTTCTCAGAATAACAACTTTTAAATCAAAGTTTATCATAGTTTTTAATTAACTAACCCAAAACAGCCCGCGGTGTTACTACGACGGCGTAAATTCGGTTTTACGGTGTTTTTCGTGTTTCCAGGTTTTAAATCATTAAGTTAGCATATCATATAGATATAGAACATGTGTTTAGTTAATTTTAAAAGTAATGTTAGAAGGATTAACTTTTGTTTGCGAACAAGTTTAGAATTAACTAAACTATGTTCTAGTGATTACGAGTTTAAACCTTCGAATAAGATAGTTTTATATATATGAATCGAATAATGTTATGAACATCAATACCACCTCAAGTTTAGTAGGTAAATCTACTGGAAGTGACAAGAAATGATCTAGCTTCAAAGGATCTTGGATGGCTTGAAAGTTCTTGAAGTAGGATCATGACACAAAAACAAGTTCAAGTAAGATTTTTACTCGAATTAAGATAGTTTATAGTTATAGAAATTGAATCAAAGTTTGAATATGAATATTACCTTGAATAAGAAATATAACCTACTGTATATAACAAAGGTTTATTGATCTTAGATGATTACTTGGAATGGATTAGAAAGCTTGGAAGTAAATTAGTAAACTTGAAGGGATTTTTGAAGTGTTCTTGAAGTGTTCTTCCTATGATGATTATAGCTTGATTCTTGAAGTGATTTTTGATGAAGATGATGATTAACTACTGGAAAAATACGTTCATAATAGTGTGTGTGTCTTGAGAGAGAATTAGAAAGAGAATTGGAAGTGAAATGGAGTGAATGATGAGTGGTAATTGGTGAGTGGTGAGTGGGGTTAAAAGGAGTTCTAGTTAGTTGACTAGCTAATGGTAGAAGTTAAAATTGATTAGTCACACATGACATAATCAAGAGTGGAATCCCATGCTAGTTCCTATTGGTATATACCCATAGTAAGTACGTTTTGAAGCTGTGTATAATACGGGTAAGAATACGACTAGAATTCTTGATGAAAGAAAAGAATGGGAAAGTAACTGTAACCATTTTTGTTAAGTATGAGTGTTTTGATATATGTCTTGAAGTCTTCCAAAAGTATTTTAATACATCTAAATACACTACATGTATATATACATTTTAACTGAGTCGTTAAGTCATCGTTAGTCGTTACATGTAAGTGTTGTTTTGAAACCTTTAAGTTAACGATCTCAATTAATGTTGTTAACCCATTGTTTATTATATATAATGAGATGTTAAATTATTATATTATAATTATATTATGATATATTAATATATCTTAATATGATATATATACAATTAAATGTCGTTACAACGATAATCGTTACATATATGTCTCGTTTCGAAATCCTTAAGTTAGTAGTCTTGTTTATATGTATATAACTCATTGTTAATATACTTATGGAGACACTTACTTATCATAATCTCATGTTAACCATATGTATATCCATATATATATATCGTCATGTCATTTTTACAAGATTTAACGTTCGTGAATCGCCGGTCAACTTGGGTGGTCAATTGTCTATATGAAACATATTTCAATTAATCAAGTCTTAACAAGTTTGATTGCTTAACATGTTGGAAACATTTAATCATGTAAATATCAATCTCAATTAATATATATAAACATGGAAAAGTTCGGGTCACTACAGTACCTACCCGTTAAATAAATTTCCTCCCGAAATTTTAAGCTGTTGAAGGTGTTGACGAATCTTCTGGAAATAGATGCGGGTATCTCTTCTTCATCTGATCTTCACGCTCCCAGGTGAACTCGGGTCCTCTACGAGCATTCCATTGAACCTTAACAATTGGTATCTTGTTTTGCTTAAGTCTTTTAACCTTACGATCCATTATTTCGACGGGTTCTTCGATGAATTGGAGTTTTTCGTTGATTTGGATTTCATCTAACGGAATAGTGAGATCTTCTTTAGCAAAACATTTCTTCAAATTCGAGACGTAGAAAGTGTTATGTACAGCCGCGAGTTGTTGAGGTAACTCAAGTCGGTAAGCTACTGGTCCGACACGATCAATAATCTTGAATGGTCCAATATACCTTGGATTTAATTTCCCTCGTTTACCAAATCGAACAACGCCTTTCCAAGGTGCAACTTTAAGCATGACCATCTCTCCAATTTCAAATTCTATATCTTTTCTTTTAATGTCAGCGTAGCTCTTTTGTCGACTTTGGGCGGTTTTCAACCGTTGTTGAATTTGGATGATCTTCTCGGTAGTTTCTTGTATAATCTCCGGACCCGTAATCTGTCTATCCCCCACTTCACTCCAACAAATCGGAGACCTGCACTTTCTACCATAAAGTGCTTCAAACGGCGCCATCTCAATGCTTGAATGGTAGCTGTTGTTGTAGGAAAATTCTGCTAACGGTAGATGTCGATCCCAACTGTTTCTGAAATCAATAACACATGCTCGTAGCACGTCTTCAAGCGTTTGTATCGTCCTTTCGCTCTGCCCATCAGTTTGTGGATGATAGGCAGTACTCATGTCTAGACGAGTTCCTAATGCTTGCTGTAATGTCTGCCAGAATCTTGAAATAAATCTGCCATCCCTATCAGAGATAATAGAGATTGGTATTCCATGTCTGGAGACGACTTCCTTCAAATACAGTCGTGCTAACTTCTCCATCTTGTCATCTTCTCTTATTGGCAGGAAGTGTGCTGATTTGGTGAGACGATCAACTATTACCCAAATAGTATCAAAACCACTTGCAGTCCTTAGCAATTTAGTGATGAAATCCATGGTAATGTTTTCCCATTTCCATTCTGGGATTTCGGGTTGTTGAAGTAGACCTGATGGTTTCTGATGCTCAGCTTTGACCTTAGAACACGTCAAACATTCTCCTATGTATTTAGCAACATCGGCTTTCATACCCGGCCACCAAAAATGTTTCTTGAGATCCTTGTACATCTTCCCCGTTCCAGGATGTATTGAGTATCTGGTTTTATGAGCTTCTCTAAGTACCATTTCTCTCATATCTCCAAATTTTGGTACCCAAATCCTTTCAGCCCTATACCTGGTTCCGTCTTCCCGAATATTAAGATGCTTCTCCGATCCTTTGGGTATTTCATCCTTTAAATTTCCCTCTTTTAAAACTCCTTGTTGCGCCTCCTTTATTTGAGTAGTAAGGTTATTATGAATCATTATATTCATAGATTTTACTCGAATGGGTTCTTTGTCCTTCCTGCTCAAGGCATCGGCTACCACATTTGCCTTCCCCGGGTGGTAACGAATCTCAAAGTCGTAATCATTCAACAATTCAATACACCTACGCTGCCTCATGTTCAGTTGTTTCTGATTAAATATGTGTTAAAGACTTTTGTGGTAGGTATATATAATACTTTTGACCCCATATAAGTAGTGCCTCCAAGTCTTTAATGCAAAAACAACCGCGCCTAATTCCAAATCATGCGTCGTATAATTTTGTTCATGAATCTTCAATTGTCTAGACGCATAAGCAATCACCTTCGTTCGTTGCATTAATACACAACCGAGACCATGCTTTGATGCGTCACAATAAATCACAAAATCATCATTCCCTTCAGGCAATGACAATATAGGTGCCGTAGTTAGCTTTTTCTTCAATAACTGAAACGCTTTCTCTTGTTCATCATTCCATTCAAATTTCTTCCCTTTATGCGTTAATGCAGTCAAGGGTTTTGCTATTCTGGAAAAGTCTTGGATGAACCTTCTGTAGTAACCAGCTAGTCCTAAAAACTGGCTTATGTGTTTCAGAGTTTTCGGGATTTCCCACTTTTCAACAATTTCTATCTTTGCCGGATCCACCTTAATACCTTCTTTGTTCACTATGTGACGGAGGAATTGAACTTCTTCCAACCAAAATGCACACTTTGAAAACTTAGCGTACAATTCTTCCTTCCTCAATACTTCTAACACCTTTCTCAAATGTTCACCGTGTTCTTGGTCATTCTTTGAGTAAATAAGTATGTCATCAATGAAAACAATGACAAACTTGTCAAGGTATGGTCCACACACTCGGTTCATAAGGTCCATGAACACAGCTGGTGCATTAGTTAAACCAAACGGCATGACCATAAACTCGTAATGACCGTAACATGTTCTGAAAGCAGTCTTTGGAATATCATCTTCTTTCACCCACATTTGATGATACCCAGAACGTAAGTCAATCTTTGAATAAACAGACGAGCCTTGTAGTTGATCAAATAAGTCGTCGATTCTCGGTAGTGGGTAGCGGTTCTTGATGGTAAGTTTGTTCAACTCTCGGTAGTCGATACACAACCTGAATATACCATCTTTCTTCTTGACAAACAAAACAGGAGCTCCCCACGGTGATGTGCTTGGTCGAATGAAACCATGCTCTAAAAGTTCTTGTAATTGGCTTTGCAGTTCTTTCATCTCGCTGGGTGCGAGTCTGTAAGGAGCACGAGCTATTGGTGCAGCTCCTGGTACAAGATCTATTTGAAATTCAACGGATCGATGTGGGGGTAATCCCGGTAATTCTTTCGGAAATACATCGGGAAATTCTTTTGCAATGGGAACATCGTTGATGCTCTTTTCTTCAGTTTGTACTTTCTCGACGTGTGCTAGAACAGCATAGCAACCTTTTCTTATTAGTTTTTGTGCCTTCAAAATACTAATAAGATGTAGCTTCGTGTTGCCCTTTTCTCCGTACACCATTAATGGTTTTCCTTTTTCTCGTATAATGCATTTTTGTAACAAACGATCTCTGCTTTCACTTCTTTCAACCAGTCCATACCGATTACCACATCAAAACTCCCTAACTCTACTGGTATCAAATCAATCTTAAATGTTTCGCTAACCAGTTTAATTTCTCGATTCCGACATATATTATCTGCTGAAATTAATTTACCATTTGCTAATTCGAGTAAAAATTTACTATCCAAAGGCGTCAATGGACAACTTAATTTAGCACAAAAATCTCTACTCATATAGCTTCTATCTGCACCCGAATCAAATAAAACGTAAGCAGATTTATTGTCAATAAGAAACGTACCCGTAACAAGCTCCGGGTCTTCCTGTGCCTCTGCCGCATTAATATTGAAAACTCTTCCGCGGCCTTTTCCATTCGTGTTCTCCTGGTTCGGGCAATTTCTAATAATGTGGCCCGGTTTTCCACATTTATAACAAACTACATTGGCATAACTTGCTCCGACACTACTTGCTCCGCCATTACTCGTTCCGACACCATTTGTTCCTTTCGTTCTGTTAACCCCTGGTCCGTAGACCTCACATTTCTCCGCGCTATGACCATTTCTTTTACACTTGTTGCAAAATTTGGTGCAGAACCCCGAGTGATACTTTTCACACCTTTGGCATAGCTGCTTCTGATTGTTGTTGTTGTTGCGGTTGTTATTGTTGTTGGGATGATTGTTGTAGTTGCTGTTGTTGTTGTTTTTGTTGTTGTTGTTGTTGTTGGGCCGTTTGTTGTAGTTGCGATTGATGTTGCGATTGTTGGGATAATTGTTGCGATTATTATTGTAATTGATGTTGTTGTTGTATTGGTGATTCTTATCACCGTTTTCCTCCCACTTTCTTTTGACTTGCTTCACATTGGCCTCTTCAGCAGTCTGTTCTTTAATTCTTTCTTCAATCTGGTTCACTAGTTTGTGAGCCATTCTACATGCCTGTTGTATGGAGGTGGGCTCGTGTGAACTTATATCTTCTTGGATTCTTTCCGGTAATCCTTTCACAAATGCGTCGATCTTCTCTTCCTCATCTTCGAATGCTCCCGGACACAATAGGCACAATTCTGTGAATCGCCTTTCGTACGTGGTAATATCAAATCCTTGGGTTCGTAACCCTCTAAGTTCTGTCTTGAGCTTATTGACCTCAGTTCTGGGACGGTACTTCTCGTTCGTCAAGTGCTTGAATGCTGACCACGGTAGTGCGTACGCATCGTCTTGTCCCACTTGCTCTAGATAGGTAGTCCACCATGTTAACGCAAAACCTGTGAAGGTATGCGTAGCGTACTTCACTTTGTCCTCTTCAGTACACTTACTTATGGCAAACACCGATTCGACCTACTCAGTCCACCGTTTCAATCCGATCGGTCCTTCGGTTCCATCAAATTCCAAAGGTTTGCAGGCAGTGAATTCTTTGTAGGTGCATCCTACACGATTTTCTGTACTGCTAGATCCAAGGTTATTGTTGGTATGTAGCGCAGCCTGTACTGCGGCTATGTTTGAAGCTAGAAAAGTACGGAATTCCTCTTCATTCATATTAACAGTGTGTCGAGTAGTCGGTGCCATTTCCTTCAAAATAGTCAAATGGAACAAGTTAATCATACAGAATATTAAGAGTAGTTAATAGTATTTCGTAGCATAATATGAACTCATTTATAAAAGCTTTTTCTTCATATTAGCGTTTTATAAGTTTAAATTTGGGTAGTACCTACCCGTTAAGTTCATACTTAGTAGCTAATATACAATTCAACTACTACAATTCTATATGAAAAACTGATTATAATAATATTTCGCGTTCAAACTTTTATACAATATTTTACAAACTTACAATACCGCTTATTTTACATAAAGCATGAAATATAGCACACAATAACTTTGATACAAGATAGTTGTGAAGATAATTCTAGCTAGTACACAAGTCGTTCAGCAAAGGCAATAAAGACACGTAATTCATACGTCCAGAAACAAGTCATGCATTCTGGTTTTACTAGGATTACTTCCCATCCTTGGTCTTGTGGAACATAACCGTTATGGCTGTTGATAAGATAGCGTGTTGTAACGTCGTCAAAGGGACGAGGGTTACGTAATGTCCAACAGTCCCGTAACAATCTAAAAACCTCATTTCTTACCCCAATTACCGACTCCATCACTTGTGGGAACGTTTTGTTTAATAGTTGTAGCCCGATGTTCTTATTCTCACTTTGGTGAGAAGCGAACATTACTAATCCGTAAGCATAACATGCTTCTTTATGTTGCATGTTAGCTGCTTTTTCTAAATCACGAAGTCCAATATTCGAATATATTGAGTCAAAATAATTTCTTAACCCGTTGCGTAAAATAGCATTTGGGTTCCCCGCAATATATGCGTCAAAGTAAACACATCGTAACATATGGATTTCCCAATGTGATATCCCCCATCTTTCGAAAGAAAGCCTTTTATAAACCAAGGCATTCTTGGAACGTTCTTCGAATGTCTTACAAACTGATCTCGCCTTAAATAGTTGTGCCGAGGAATTCTGACCGACTCTAGACAAGATTTCATCAATCATGTCTCCGGGTAGGTCTCTTAAAATATTGGGTTGTCTATCCATTTTGTGTTTTTATACTGTAAAATAGACAAGAGTTAGATTCATAAAAAAATACTTATTAATACAAGCAATTTTTACATATATCATAAAGTATAAGCACACTATATTACATATATTACACCACACGAATACAACTATCTTATTCCGACTCGCTTGTTTCTTCTTCTTCTTCGGTTTTGGTTCATTTTGCCAAGTTTCTAGGGATATATGATGTTCCCCTAATACGAGCCGTCGTTATCCACATTAGTTTAGAAAAACCTGGTGGTTTAGAGGTTCCCGGGTCATTGTTACAACTTAAGGACTTCGGGGGTTAACGATACATATAAAGTTCATCGGGGTTGGAATTAGATTTCTCTATTTTTATGCCCTTTCCCTTATTATTTTCTTTTGCCTTTTTAAATTCAGTTGGGGTAATTTCTATAACATCATCGGAATTCTCGTCGGAATCCGATTCATCGGAGAATTGGTAATCCTCCCAATATTTTGCTTCCTTGGCGGAAACACCATTGACCATAATTAACCTTGGTCGGTTGGTTGAGGATTTTCTTTTACTTAACCGTTTTATTATTTCCCCCACCGGTTCTATTTCTTCATCCGGTTCCGATTCTTCTTCCGGTTCCGATTCTTCTTCCGGTTCCGACTCTTCTTCCGGTTCCTCTTCGGGAACTTGTGAATCAGTCCACGAATCATTCCAATTTACATTTGACTCTTCATTATTATTAGGTGAGTCAATGGGACTTGTTCTAGAGGTAGACATCTATCACATAATATCAAACGCGTTAAGAGATTAATATATCACATAATATTCACATGCAAAAAATATAGTTTCCAACAAAATTTGTTAAGCAATCATTTTTCAAGTAAACACGGTCGAAGTCCAGACTCAATAATGCATCCTAACAAACTAGATAAGACACACTAATGCAAAATTCTGGTTCTCTAAGACCAACGCTCGGATACCAACTGAAATGTCCCGTTCTTATTGATTAAAAACGTTCCATATTAATTGATTTCGTTGCGAGGTTTTGACCTCTATATGAGACGTTTTTCAAAGACTGCATTCATTTTAAAACAAACCATAACCTTTATTTCATCAATAAAGGTAAAAAAAAAACTTTACGTAGATTATCAAATAATGATAATCTAAAATATCTTGTTTACACACGACCATTACATAATGGTTTACAATACAAATATGTTACAACAAAATAATTTTCTTGAATGGAGTTTTTACACAATATCATACAAGCATGGACTCCAAATCTCGTCCTTATTTAAGTATGCGACAGCGGAAGCTCTTAATATTCACCTGAGAATAAACATGCTTTAAACGTCAACAAAAATGTTGGTGAGTTATAGGTTTAACCTATATATATCAAATCGTAACAATAGACCAGAAGATTTCATATTTCAATACACATCCCATACATAGAGATAAAAATTCATTCATATGGTGAACACCTGGTAACCGACATTAACAAGATGCATATATAAGAATATCCCCATCATTCTGGGACACCCTTCGGATATGATATAAATTTCGAAGTACTAAAGCATCCGGTACTTTGGATGGGGTTTGTTAGGCCCAATAGATCTATCTTTAGGATTCGCGTCAATTAGGGTGTCTGTTCCCTAATTCTTAGATTACCAGACTTAATAAAAAGGGGCATATTCGATTTCGATAATTCAACCATAGAATGTAGTTTCACGTACTTGTGTCTATTTTGTAAATCATTTATAAAACCTGCATGTATTCTCATCCCAAAAATATTAGATTTTAAAAGTGGGACTATAACTCACTTTCACAGATTTTTACTTCGTCGGGAAGTAAGACTTGGGCACTGGTCGATTCACGAACCTATAACAAATATGTACATATATATCAAAGTATATTCAAAATATATTTACAACACTTTTAATACATTTTGATGTTTTAAGTTTATTAAGTCAGCTGTCCTCGTTAGTAACCTACAACTAGTTGTCCACAGTTAGATGTACAAAAATAAATCGATAAATATTATCTTGAATCAATCCACGACCCAGTGTATACGTATCTCAGTATTGATCACAACTCAAACTATATATATTTTGGAATCAACCTCAACCCTGTATAGCTAACTCCAACATTCACATATAGAGTGTCTATGGTTGTTCCGAAATATATATAGATGTGTCGACATGATAGGTCGAAACATTGTATACGTGTCTATGGTATCTCAAGATTACATAATATACAATACAAGTTGATTAAGTTATGGTTGGAATAGATTTGTTACCAATTTTCACGTAGCTAAAATGAGAAAAATTATCCAATCTTGTTTTACCCATAACTTCTTCATTTTAAATCCGTTTTGAGTGAATCAAATTGCTATGGTTTCATATTGAACTCTATTTTATGAATCTAAACAGAAAAAGTATAGGTTTATAGTCTGAAAAATAAGTTACAAGTCGTTTTTGTAAAGGTAGTCATTTCAGTCGAAAGAACGACGTCTAGATGACCATTTTAGAAAACATACTTCCACTTTGAGTTTAACCATAATTTTTGGATATAGTTTCATGTTCATAATAAAAATCATTTTCTCAGAATAACAACTTTTAAATCAAATTATATCATAGTTTTTAATTAACTAACCCAAAACAGCCCGCGGTGTTACTACGACGGCGTAAATCCGGTTTTACGGTGTTTTTCGTGTTTCCAGGTTTTAAATCATTAAGTTAGCATATCATATAGATATAGAACATGTGTTTAGTTAATTTTAAAAGTAAAGTTAGAAGGATTAACTTTTGTTTGCGAACAAGTTTAGAATTAACTAAACTATGTTCTAGTGATTACGAGTTTAAACCTTCGAATAAGATAGTTTTATATATATGAATCGAATGATGTTATGAACATCATTACTACCTCAGTTTAGTAGGTAAACCTACTGGAAGTGACAAGAAATGATCTAGCTTCAAAGGATCTTGGATGGCTTGAAAGTTCTTGAAGTAGGATCATGACACAAAAACAAGTTCAAGTAAGATTTTTATTCGAATTAAGATAGTTTATAGTTATAGAAATTGAATCAAAGTTTGAATATGAATATTACCTTGAATAAGAAAGATAACCTACTGTATATAACAAAGGTTTCTTGATCTTAGATGATTACTTGGAATGGATTAGAAAGCTTGGAAGTAAATTAGTAAACTTGAAGGGATTTTTGAAGTGTTCTTGAAGTGTTCTTCCTATGATGATTATAGCTTGATTCTTGAAGTGATTTTTGATGAAGATGACGATTAACTACTGGAAAAATACGTTCATAATAGTGTGTGTGTGTTAAGAGAGAATTAGAAAGAGAATTGGAAGTGAAATGGAGTGAATGATGAGTGGTAATTGGTGAGTGGTGAGTGGGGTTAAAAGGAGTTCTAGTTAGTTGACTAGCTCATGGTAGAAGTTAAAATTGATTAGTAATACATGACATAATCAAGAGTGGAATCCCATGCTAGTTCCTATTGGTATATACCCATAGTAAGTACGTTTTGAAGCTGTGTATAATACGGGTAAGAATACGACTAGAATTCTTGATGAAAGAAAAGAATGGGAATGTAACTGTAACCATTTTCGTTAAGTATGAGTGTTTTGATATATGTCTTGAAGTCTTCCAAAAGTATTTTAATACATCTAAATACACTACATGTATATACATTTTAACTGAGTCGTTAAGTCATCGTTACTCGTTACATGTAAGTGTTGTTTTGAAACCTTTAAGTTAACGATCTCAATTAATGTTGTTAACCCATTGTTTATTATATCTAATGAGATGTTAAATTATTATATTATCATGATATTATGATATATTAATATATCTTAATATGAAATATATACATTTAAATGTCGTTACAACGATAATCGTTACATATATGTCTCGTTTCGAAATCCTTAAGTTAGTAGTCTTGTTTATATGTATATAACTCATTGTTAATATACTTATGGAGACACTTACTTATCATAATCTCATGTTAACCATATGTATATCCATATATATATCGTCATGTCATTTTTACAAGATTTAACGTTCGTGAATCGCCGGTCAACTTGGGTGGTCAATTGTCTATATGAAACATATTTCAATTAATCAAGTCTTAACAAGTTTGATTGCTTAACATGTTGGAAACATTTAATCATGTAAATATCAATCTCAATTAATATATATAAACATGGAAAAGTTCGGGTCACTACAAAACCTTGCTACAACCTTTATAGGCAGTGTACCTAATCGTACAGTAGTGTAGTTTTTAGTTAGTCCGGTTCGTTCCACAGGGAGCTAGCCAAGTTTAACGCTATATTTGTAAAAATATTAAATATATATATATATATAAGTAGTATTATTATTATAAAAGGGAGTTTTTACCGTTTAATGACCGGTTTGTCGATTTTAAAACTTTAATCGCAGTTAAAACCAAATGTAAAATATTAAAAATAAATATAACTTTAATTTAAAGCGTAAAGTAAATAACGATAATGAAATTGCGATAAATAAAAGTGCGATAAATAAAATGACGATAAATTGAAATTGCGATAATTAAAAAATACGATAATTAAAATGACAATAAATTAAAGTGCGATAATTAAAAGTGCAATTAAATATGAAATAAAGAAATTATGCTTATTTAAACTTCCGTAATCATGATGTTTGACGTGTTGATTTTAATATGTTACCATGGGTTAATTGTCCTTTGTCCTGGATTATTCGATATGTCCATCTGGTTTTTGTCCATAACAGTCCATCAGTCATAAATATAAAGTGCGAGTGTCCTCGTCAAATTATCCTTATATCCGAAGTCAAATATTCCAACTAATTGGGGACTTAAACTATAATTACACCAATTTTTCTTTTATATAATTCACCCCTGTTTTAATAAGTCCATTGACTATTAATCCATTCCCGTGTCCGGTTAAATGAACGATTATTAGTACTTATAAATATCCCGCCCATCTTGTCCGATCGAGTGTATATGGTTATTTATAGGTACGTCCAATTGTAAATCTTTATATTAAATTAATAAACTATCATTTAATTAAACAAATATAAAGCCCATTAATAGCCCATAGTCTAATTTTCACAAGTGTCGTTCTTTTGTCCAAACCCCAATTATGGTACAAAGCCCAATTACCCCGTCTTAATATTTTAGTCCAACATCATGATTACTTCGGCTTAAATAAGCATAATAATAACTTAGCTACGAGACATTAATTTAAAAAGGTTGAACATAACTTACAATGATTAATAATAGCGTAGCGTTATACGGACAGAATTTTGACTTACACACTTACAACATTCGCTAACACACCCTTATTATTATTAAATTAAAATTAAAATTAAAATTATAATATATATATATATATATATATATATATATATATATATATATATATATATATATATATATATATATATATATATATATATATATATATATATATATATATATATATATATATATATATATATATATATATATATATGTGTGAGATAGAGAGAATAGAAAAGAGGTGTATATTCGACCAAAAACTGCGAAATTTATAGATGTGGCCAGACATTTAGCTCCATGCGATCGCATGGAAATTGGTCTTGCTGGCCATGCGATCGCATGGCCTGGGATTCCAGCTCACATTCGATTGTTTGCTTCTTCCCGACGATTTTATTAAATAATATAATATATATAATTTTTAAGAATTAATTATATATTATATTATATTCATGTGCATAGTTGACTTGTAATTTTTAGTCCGCTGCGTCGAGCGTTGAGAGTTGACTCTGGTCCCGGTTCCGGATTTTCGAACGTCCTTTCGTACTATTTAATATCTTGTATTTTGCGTTTCGCGTCTTGTACTCTTGTAATTTCGAGACGTTTCTCATCAATAATTTGAACCACTTTGATTGTACTTTGTACTTTTGAGCTTTTTGGTCGTTTGCGTCTTCAATTCGTCGAATCTGTCTTTTGTCTTCACCTTTTATTATTTAATCAAATATCACTTGTAAATAGAACAATTGCAACTAAAAGCTTGTTTTTCTTGAGGGATAATGCTATGAAATATATGTTCGTTTTTAGCATTAACAAATATTCCCACACTTGAGCGTTGCTTGTCCTCAAGCAATATAGTCTTGAAATAAAAATATACTTGAATCACTTCTTTATTCTTCACACTTTGTACATCAGTGATTTCGATTTGGCGGTATAAACAATGATAGTAACGATGTGGTTACAGTCCCACATGACTTATGAAAATTTAGATCCTTAAGGAAATTGGATCTTTATGAAAACATTTGATCTTTTGAAAATTAAATCTAGCTTTTACCCTAGATAAGTTTTTCAGAATAACCCTTCACCGGTGTTTGCAAATTGTTTTTGTGGGTTTGGTGGGTTTCAGATTTGAAAATTTTAGCTCAAAACTTATGGTTTTGTGTCACCCACTTGCTAACCTTGTTTTAGGAAAGCAACACGTCCAATATACTTGCTCCGTATATTACCTTTAGGTAAACTACCGTCCGGTTGTAAAGGAAAGCGTTGAACAAGCAACTGTTAAGGCAATGTCCCGTGACATGCTTTTGATTATGGTCTATATCGTGTCGGATGCAATTACTATCCTTTGTAGGAACAATAGTAAAGATCACCCTATAGTTTTTTGGTCTGGCACAAGGCCCCGTCTTCGACCATGCTATGCAACCACCGTTCTTACGGTTGACACCTAATTTGGTTCAGGTGACCTAATGAATTCCAGGTGAATTCCTAGGATTTTACGTTCAATGGTAATGAACGCATTGAAAATAGGTTTTCAGAAAACAAATTGGTTTGTAATTTTGATCAAAATATTTTCTCGTTCAAGCTCGAGTTTAGATATCATCGAATTCCATGAGTTTGTAATTCTCAATCTTTAAAAGTCAATCTCAAGGACTGAGTAATATCAGGCTTAAAAGCTGATTTTTGATCTTTAAGGAGATTATCCTTTCTGGGGATCTGATTCATTAGTCTTATAAGCTAATTTGAACGGTGCCCCCATTGTACGAGACAGATCCTTTCATTAGTCTTATAAGCTAATTTGAACGGTGCCCCCATTGTACGAGACAGATCTTCTCATGGTTAGGATAAGTCTGACCACTTGGCGACCCTGTTTTATGCTGAGGTCCGTGGATTTCCAGCTGATTTTCGAGAAAACTTTTCAAGGTTTTTCGTAGACTATACAACTGGTCTAGACGACAACTTCCTGACCTAAATCAAGAAGTGCGTGTCTTTTTCTCTTGGAAGACTTTACTTCCTTTTAATGATGGAATTGATTCATCGTGTAGATCCATCTTTCTAAATATATTATAAGAAATCGGGTAAAACTGATTAATATTGTCCAAAATAAAAGTATCTTTAATTATTTGTACAAAAATATGTGATATATGTTCTAAATAACTTGGTAAATTTTTCCCACACTTGACTTTTATTTTCCTTTCTTTGTCTTTTTATTCTCCTCTATTCCATTTTAAATGAATTCTAACATTTTGGGTTGTTTCTCAATTTATGTCATTTCTGAGGTAACAATAATTTCGGTGTTAACACCTAGTTTTATCGTTCATAATTTGTATAAACATGATTTTGAGTTCATTTAATTAAAAATTTTGAAAATTTTTACTAGAATTGGGTAGTCAGTATATAAGACTAGGGCTGTTCTTTATTATCAGAGAGCACTAGATTCTAATACAACTATTGCATTACTAGTATTTTTAATGATGTATAAGTTAACCAAGTGTATAAGCTAAAAAATTTAAAAATCCGAAAGAATTTAACCCCTTCCCACACTTAAGATCTTGCAATGCCCTCATTTGCAAGAAATCAGTAACAATTTAAATTATTGAGGGTGATTAGTGTAGAAAAATGATTAAATTTTACCAAAGTTTCCAAACATATTGGCGTTTGTTTGTTGAATGATAAATGGTGCACATCATTTGTTCATTCCGTCTTGTTGTTACATCACATTTGTTTTTCGTTTTGTTTTCAAAATTAGTAGCTTTTACTGAACTTAATGCCAGTCTTTGAAAATGCGCTGTTTTACCCTGTTGTGTACAATTGACAATATACATACATACAAATAATTACATGCATGGTAATTTAAAATGGGACTTAACATCCCACTTTCAAATCAAATATGAAATATTAGTACAACATAATAAAAATATTAAACATTACAATAAAAGTATCACAATATTATATGTTTAAACATAAATAAATAGAAATAATAAAAAGATAAAAATCATAGAAATCACCAACGGGAACTATATCAATCTGGATAGGGGTTCCAGTTCATGTCGTCGGTCGGGTTCCACGGTTGGTGATAGGTGTACTGGTATGCCTGGTTAGGGTTGTAGAGAGTAAATGGTGGTCGCATATCGGGCTGGTGTGGAGGATAGTAAGTAGGTCGGGTTGGTATGTAGTTATTTGGTACCTGAGGTGATAGCTGGCTCATGATCTGATGCTGATGATAGTGCCATCTATCATGCTGTCGTTTCCTAGAATGTTCGTACACATCCTCGGCGTGCCACTGCTCTAACTGACTAAATCTAGCCTCGTTTGTCATTTCTACCTCATCTATACGCTGGTAGACGTCAGTCATAGCCTCCCTAACGACATCCCTAATGTCATCTGCTTCCTCCATTTCCTCATTTGAACCTCTCTCTACCTGTGGATGATTACCATCATATGGTAGTGCCTGATTGCGTCTGCTCTTTAATACCTTAGCACCCTGATAGACTTTCAATCCTAAAGGCTCAACCTGTTATCTACACACCATCAGTGGACCCCCTTGATCCCTATCTACACCCAAATACTCTCCAATGAGAGTAACAAAAATTCCCCCTCCTATTATTCCCCCGTCCTGTATTCCTGCTACCATTTTGGACAAATAAAAACCGACACAGTAGGGGATATTAACAAAGCTTCTATTGTTTCGAATACACTTAAGGTAAGATAAATCATGTAAAGTCATTTTCTCCTTGTTTTTACCTCTTTGTGTAATCGAATTAGTTAAAAATCTATGTATAATACGTAGCTCTGCTTTGTTAATATCTAAGTAGGAGTGTCTTCCTCCCAGCGTAAAAACATTATAATTTGACATACGCCCCCAGACGGCGTTCGCGTCAAAATTCCTATCTACCCTTTCACCATGATAAATCAAATTTATACAATCAGGTAGTAGTAATTCACCAGGAGTGTAAATCTGTAAAGCCCTGGCCATGTCCAGCATGGACATCCTATACATCCTACGGCCAAGTAAAAATCTAAGAAAACTTCTATCATCTAATCTATCTACATCTGCATTTAACGCTATAGTACTCATAAGCTCAACACACCATTCCTTATATACAGGCCTACGAATGGTGAATAAACGTTCCCAATCGGGAAAAGAAGAACTGCCATACCTTTGGATCAGATGCTGTCTAACTGAGTTAACTTGTTGGACCCTTTCCAAAGGCTCCCAATCAATTACCCTCGGTACTTCTACATTTTTCGTTACAAGTTTAAATTTGTTACTTTGGTACGTCGGGTAATCTCTCCAGCTTCGATCAAATCTCAGATTAGGATGCAACTGTGCTTCATGAATCGTTGGGTGTTCTACTATCGAATGAATCGGAAAAATTACGTAGGCATTAACATATTGTATTTGCGGATCATAATATGGTACGTGTTGATCAGGTTGTTGTTGTTGTTCCTGTTGTTGCTCCGGTTCATATTGTGGCTCATATTGCATTTCTGGTTCAGGTTCTGGAGCAGGTTGCCTAGTTGATGATGATGCACCATCAGTATCGGTAAATCTCTGCAAAACACATTAAACACAAAATTTGTGCATCCAAATATGCATTAGTATTAGCAAAATAACAACTTGAAACAATTACAATAACATGTTCAATCAAAATTAAACTTATACACATTTTCATAATTTTAACAATTCTACACTTTTTCAAATAAGCATTTATGAAAATGTTTACAAAGTTCATAAGCATTCAACTCAAATAACATGTTAAAACAACCATTACTAGTAATTAAACAAGTTTCAAATGACATTTACATCAATTTAATCAAGTTCATGAATTTTAGACCTAAAAAGTCCACTTTAATTGTCAAAAATCATGTTTAGGATCAAAGTTTGGATCATTTCTACCTAAACATGTTACACTACTTAATTTAGCAATAATTCATGACAAAAATTGGCCATAACCTGTTTATATCAAAAAACCCCAAATTGCTCAAGAACACAAACCCTAGATTTCTAAAAAATTTGAAGTTTTTGGCTTCAGATCATGTTAAATAGCATCAATCTAGGTTATACATGCATAATATACTAACAATCTAACTCTAATTACACTAGAAATTAACAAAATCAAATTAGGTAAATTATAGCTCAAGAACGCTAAAAATCAAATTTAAAGAGGTTTAGGGGTGAAATCTTTACCTTCTTTGAAAAACTTCTAAACAATTTCATGATTAGAGCGGATTATAGCAAGAAATTTGGTGAATTTTGGTGAAAATTTGCGAATTTTTGAGAGGTTTTGGGTGTGTGTTCGTGTGTTGTGTGTGTGTTTGTGGACAGAACAGACTGCTCGCTGCCTTTTGTTCTTGACCAGTTTTTTCACTCCATGCGATCGCATGGATTTTACAAGGGAACCCCATGCGATCACATGGGGTCTGATAATTATTCTTTTTTTTTTATATAAAAAGGTTATACTTTTAAACCATAAATTAATAAATTTTAAAAATTTGTTTCTTTTAAGAATGAGGGCGTTTTGGATCGTTGTCCTAGTCCGTCTCTCAACAAAGTTTTAAAATTTGTTACTTTTTAAGCGTCGTTTTAAAAGCAAAGATTTTTGGGTTTTTTTAATGTTTTTGGCATACTTTAATTCAATAAGATTAAAAATAATGATAATAAAATTTCTCGTCCCTCCCTTGGATAAAGCAATTTTGGTTCAAAGACCTAGTTTTCAACTCACGACGAATTTTAAATATCAAATTTTTAACTTAATGAAATAAAGTAAATTTTTGTTTTTAAATTCACACCAAACTTAAATTTAAAATGCATAAAATTAAAAATTCATATTATTAAAATTAAAAATTCACACCAAATTTATATTATATTTTTCTTTTTATACATACAAACTTATATTAAAAATATTAATTTTTCAAATATTTACAAACGTAAATATATTGATTTTAAAAAGTTTACAATATTAGTTTAATATTAATTTTAAAAACATGGTAAAAATTAAAATTAAAAATCTTTTTGGTCTTTTATCCCACTTTAATCAATCAAATATTATCAAAAATATATGACCCTCTTTTCGGTAAAGTAATTTCGATTCCATAACCTAGTTTTACTCCTGACAAATTTTTGAAATATTTTGGGTTGATTGATTAAAGTTATTTATACCGTAAGAATAAACGGTAAATTTCGCAGTGATGTAATAAATTTTTGTATGATATCAATAATTTCGGTTACGCATACCTAATTTTATTGAATACCAATTTAATACTTTATAGTGAACGATTTAGCGTTTATTATCAAAAGGTTAAAAGCAATAAAAATAAAAATAAAAACTGTACATACTTACCTATGAGAAAGAATTCTCAGAGACCTGCTTTAGCCGACTCATAGGAGAGTCGTGTGATTTGGTTCTCCATAGCTACATAAGCATAACCTCGATTCTTCAATATCTTTTCTTCTAAACATATGAACGGTCCTTCTCTGCATAGAGTAACAAATTTGGTATTTGAATATGTTTGATTATTTGAACATTTACCTTCGTGTGACCATTTTCCGCATTTGTAACAACTTTTAAGGTATCGTGCTCTTCTTTTTATTGCGGATTATGATTTTCCTTTACCAAAATGTATCTTATGATGATCTTTCCTGAGTTCTTTTCTTACTCCGTCCATTTTGGCTCTTATTACTGACATCAGGTCACTCGGGAGTATGTCATTATTACGTTTAGTGTAGCATTAGACCATGGTTCAGATCAAAGGAATTCTTCATCTCGTAAAACCTAAAAAAAAATATTCAGAATGGGGGGAGAAGACTAGTTCTTTAGGGTCTGCTAGGGAAAGACCATTCGGATTCCATTCTCGGAAACTACACAAAAATAGAATATCTAACTCTAACAGAAAAATAACTATTATCCTTAAAAGACTTGATTCTCCCCACACTTAGTTAGCAGTGGTGTTGAAATTGTGATTAACTTCGTTGTCAACTTCCATCGGATTATCTATGTAATGTTTAACTCTGTGACCATTAACTTTAAATTCAATCTCAATTGAATTTATTAATTCTACTGTTCCGTACGGAAAAACTCTTTTGACTATGAATGGTCCAGACCATCTTGATTTCAATTTTCCAGGAAATAGCTTGAATCGTGAATTGAAAAGAAGAACTCTGTCTCCTTCTTTAAATTCTTTTGAACTTCTGATTCTTTTATCATGCCATTTCTTCGTTCTTTCTTTATAGATTAACGAATTTTCGTATGCTTCATGTCTCAATTCTTCTAATTCGTTTAATTGGCTTAACCGTAGACGTCCAGCTTCATGTAAATCAAGATTACATGTCTTCAAAGCCCAAAATGCTTTGTGTTCAATTTCTACTGGAAGATGACATGCTTTTCTGTAAACGAGTCTAAAAGATGTGGTTTTAATTGGAGTTTTGTAGGCTGTTCTAAAAGCCCAGAGTGCATCCTCTAATTTCTTGGACCATTCCTTCGGATTTGATCCTACGGTTTTCTCTAGAATACGTTTTAAAGCTCGGTTGGTATTTTCAACTTATCCACTTGTTTGTGGATGATAAGCTGTTGAGATTTTATGAGTTACTCCATATCTTTTGAGAACTTTCTCAAGTTGATTATTACAAAAATGAGTACCCTGATCACTTATTAAAGCTTTCGGTGTTCCAAACCTTGCAAAAAGACATTTTAAGAAGTTGACTACAACTCGTGCATCGTTATTCGGGAGAGCTTGTGCTTCCGCCCATTTAGATACATTATCAATGGCTACGAGAATGTAGAGATTATTATGAGATTTTGGAAATGGATCCATAAAGTCAATACCCCAAACGTCAAATACTTCACATACTTGAATGACATTTTGTGGTATTTCATCACATTGACTTATTTTTCCAGCCCTTTGACAAGCATCACAGGATTTGCAAAGAAAGTGTGCGTCTTTGAAAATTGTAGGCCAATAAAATCCAGCATCGTAAACTTTTCTTGCTGTGAGTTGAGGCCCATAATGCCCTCCTGTTGGTCCTGTGTGACAATGGTTTAAGATTTGACTGGCTTCATCCCCGAATACACATCGGCGTATTATTCCATCGGGACAACTTTTAAACAAATGTGGATCTTCCCAGAAATAGTGTTTTATATCACTAAAGAATTTCTTTCATTTTTGGTACGACAACCCTTTTTCAAGGAATCCACATACTAAGTAGTTTGCATAGTCTGCAAATCATGGAATTTCATTATAATCTATCTTCAATAGATATTCATCAGGAAAGTTATCTTGTATGGCCGATTCATTTAGAACTTCTAATTCGGGATTTTCAAGACGAGAAAGATGATCAGCGGCGAGATTTTCTGCTCCCTTTTTGTCTCGGATTTCAATATCAAACTCTTGTAAGAGTAAGATCTAACGAATTAATCTTGGTTTGGCATCTTGTTTTAAAAATAGGTATCTAAGAGCAGAATGGTTGGTATAGACCACCGTTTTAGCTAGAACGAGATATGAACGAAATTTGTCAAAAGCAAAGACAATAGCAAGGAGTTCTTTTTCAGTAGTTGTGTAATTTTTTTGTGCTCCTTGTAACGGCTTGCTAGCATAATAAATAGGTTGAAAAAGTTTTTCAATCATTTGTCCTAAAACGGCTCCCATTGCAAAATCACTTGCATCGCACATGAGTTCAAACGGTAGATTCCAATTTGGAGTTATCATGATCGGTGCATTAGTGAGTTTTTCTTTAAGAATATTAAAAGATTTGATGCATTCATCTGAAAAGATGAATGGAGCATCCTTTTCTAGGAGTTTATTCATAGGAGTGGCAATTTTAGAAACATCTTTTATAAAACGTCGGTAAAAATCGGCATGCCCTAGAAAACTCCTAACTCCTCTAACATTGGTGGGATGTGGAAGTTTAGCAATTACATCTACTTTAGCTCTATCCACTTCAATTCCTTCCTTTGAAATTTTATGACCGAGAATGATGCCTTCTTTAACCATGAAATGGCATTTCTCCCAATTAAGAACTAGATTTGATTGTTCGCATCTAATAAGCATTCGTTCAAGATTAATTAGACATGTTTCAAAAGTATCACCGAAGACTGAAAAGTCATCCATGAAAACTTCCATGCATTCTTCTATCATGTCATGAAAAATCGCCATCATGCACCTTTGAAAGGTTGCAGGGGCGTTGTAAAGTCCAAATGGCATGCGTTTGTAAGCAAAAGTACCATAAGAGCACGTGAACGTGGTTTTCTCTTGGTCCTTGGGTGCTATTGGAATTTGAAAATATCCGGAAAAATTGTCAAGAAAACAATAGTAACTATTTCCGACTAATCTTTCCAACATTTGATCAATGAAAGGTAAGGGAAAGTGATCTTTTCTGGTGGCATCATTTAATTTTCTATAATCAATACAAACACGCCATCATGTTACAGTCCTAGTAGGAATAAGCTCATTTTTCTCATTTATGATGACAGTCATGCCACCCTTCTTAGGTACGCATTGAACTGGGCTTACCCATGGACTATCAGAGATTGGATAAATTAAACCTGCATCTAGCAGTTTAATAATTTCTTTCTTAACAACATCTTGCTTATTAGGATTTAGTCTTCATTGGCGTTGCACATACGTTTTATGACCTTCTTCCATAAGGATTTTATGTGTGCAATACGAAGGACTTATGCCTTTAATGTCATAAATCTTCCATGCAATAGCTAGTTTATGAGCTTTAAGCACAGAAATGAGTTGAGATTTTTCATTTTCAGTAAGAGAAGATGATATTATTACAGGTAATTCAGATTCACCATGTAAATAAGCGTATTCCAAATGGTTTGGAAGTGGCTTTAACTCTAATGTCGGTGGTTCTACTATCGATGATTTGTATTGATATTTGTCTTCTTCTTTTAGCATTCAAATTTCTTCTGTTGTTGGTTCATACCCATTAGCCATAAGTGTAGCTAACATTTCAGTTTCATCAATTGGTTCAGTTCCTTCTCCTAAAGAACATTCTCATGTTCCTTGTAATTCTGGAAACTCTTCTAACAATTATGCATATCTTTAGTCATCTTTTCCATTCGTCTCTCGACAGCATCTATTTTTGCGGAAATGGAATCGAAGTCATGGCTAGAATCGGCTCTAGTTGCTTTAGATGATCTAACGATATCTTTTTCTTGGTGCCAGTTATGTGAGTGGGAAGCAGTGTTATCAATAATTTTATAAGCTTCAGTTGCGGTTTTCTTCATAATGGAACCACCAGCTGCTATGTCGATATCTTTTCTTGTAGTGATGTCGCATCCTTGGTAGAATATTTGTACTATTTGATAAGTGTCTAAACCATGTTGCGGACATCCTCTTAACAACTTTCCAAATCTTGTCCACGCTTCATATAGAGTTTCATTTGGCTTCTGTGTGAATGTAACAATTTCTCCTTGAAGTCTCACGGCTTTAGATACCGGAAAGAATTGTTTAAGAAATTTTTCAACTAAAACGTCCCACGTATCAATCGCCCCTTCAGGTAACGATTCTAACCAATCTTTGTCTTCTCCCTTTAAATTCCAGGGAAATAACATGAGATATATCTGTTCATCCTCAACTTCTCTGATTTTGAATAGAGTACAGATCCTATTAAAGGTACGAAGATGTTCGTTTGGATCTTCCTTCGGCGCACCACTAAATTGGCATTGATTAGTTACCATGTGTAGGATTTGTCCTTTGATTTCATAATCTGGCGCATTAATGTCTGGTTGAGTAATTCCGTGACCTTGGCCAGTGCGTTTAGCTCTCATTCGGTCTTCCATACTTAGAGGTTCCAGATTTTCCATAATTGAATTTGTTGAATCTGAATCACTAGAGGATTCTGATTTAATGGTTGGTTCCTCGACAATCTCTGTTTGAATGATTGGTGGTTCAGGAGGAATGATTAGTGGTTCAGGATCTCCGAATTGTCCCTGAATATCCTCCGGATTCTCAATTGTGAGGTCGGGTTCAAAAAATAGATTATCGGAAATTTGAATTGGAGTACTTGGTCGACTAGATGACGATTCTAAAGAAAAATCAACGGCGAAAATATTGGCTAGATGTCTTGATCGAGTTACAGGTGGTGAACTTATAAAAGGTGGTGAACGTTTTGCTCGGTGCATTCACTGAATATCCTATTAGATATAAAAGATAAAAATTATATAAGTTATCAAATTAATAGACTTTTCTAATTTTGCCCACGTTTCGAATAGCCAATAGATGCAGCAGGTAGCCAGGACCCTTTAAATCGGAAGCCCACAACTCGCCACTAACAAATCCAACTATTACTACGAACCAGAAAATTTTGGATGTCTATCAATTTAACCGCTTAAAATAATTTTTCATTGAAATTTAAAGAAATTTTAGAGAAGAAATAGAAAATTCTATGTTAAAAAAAAAACTAAAGCGTCGAGAAATAAGAAAGAAAAAGAGTGCGTCGAAAAACGTCGAAAATTAAAACGTCGAAAAATAATAAAAAGAACGTAGCTCGTCAAAACTTAAAAGTCTAAAAACTAAGAATTAAAAGTTGCGTCTAAAAAAATTAAAGCTTAAAAGAAATACTATATCCAAAACGGCAATTATTTAAAAAGTACTAAAATCTTAAAACGGCGTCGCAAAATTCTAAAGTACCTAAATCTTAGTCTAAAGAAAAAGCACTTAAAGGATTTTACGGCAAAGCCTAAAAATCTAGAAATAAAAAATAACTATGGCAAATACTATAATTAAACTAGTTACGAGCGATAAAAATACAAATTATGAATTAAACAAATTAAAAAGATACAAAAATAAAAATAAAGTTCTAAAAATACAATTTTTATAAAAATATTATTTTTATATTATTTATTTTATAAAAGTAATAAGTTTATATATTTAATAAAACTAATTTTAACTTAAAATACAAATTAATTAAAAACTAAAACTAAATAATTAAATAATTAACCCTAATTAGGGTTTTAATAATAATAATAATTAATACTCCGTAATTATTGATGTACTAGGTCAAAATGTGGCATGTCAGAGCAGCTCATGCGGTCGCATGAGTTTTATTCATACAGGCCATGAGATCGCATGACTCTTGGATCCGGGCCAGAAGTTGGGCTGCTACAGTGTAGTGCCCGTATGCTTTTTTTCCTGTTTTATATTATATATATATAAACAAATAAAAACTTATATTTTAAAAACTAAAATAAAAATAAAGAAACTTTATAATTTTATATATATATTTAACAAACTATTAAAAATAAATAAATTTCGTTTTTCTTTTCTTTTTATATTTTTGTATTTTTAATATTTAAAACGTATTTTTACAAAAAGAAATTAAAACTTATTAAAAATCTTTTATATATATATATATATATATATATATATATATATATATATATATATATATATATATATAGCGTTTCACTTCCGGCGTTTAAGCAGTTCCCCGGCGGCGGCGCCAAAAATACTTGATGTGCGTAGAGGTGTATACGAAATAGCTATATTTTTACTACAAAATACTATTAAATACGATACAATTTTACACAAGTTATTTATTTATTTATAGAGTGGATATACCTAAACCTTGCTTCAACACTTATAGGGAGTGTACCTAATCGTACAGTAGTGTAGTTTTTAGTAAGTCCGGTTCGTTCCACAGGGAGCTAGCCAAGTTTAACGCTATATTTGTAAAAATATTAAAAATATATATAAGTAGTATTATTATTATAAAAGGGAGTTTTTACCGTTTAATGACCAGTTTGTCGATTTTAAAACTTTAGTCGCAGTTAAAACCTAATGTAAAATATTAAAAATAAATATAACTTTAATTTAAAGCTTAAAGTAAATAACGATAATGAAATTGCGATAAATAAAAGTGCGATAAATAAAATGACAATAAATGAAATTGCGATAATTAAAAAATACGATAATTAAAATGACAATAAATTAAAGTGTGATAATTAAAAGTGCAATTAAATATGAAATAAAGAAATTATGCTTATTTAAACTTCCGTAATCATGATGTTTGACGTCTTGATTTTAATTTGTTACCATGGGTTAATTGTCCTTTGTCCTGGATTATTCGATATGTCCATCTGGTTTTTGTCCATAACAGTCCATCAGCCATAAATATAAAGTGCGAGTGTCCTCGTCAAATTATCCTTATATCCGAAGTCAAATATTCCAACTAATTGGGGACTTAAACTATAATTACACCAATTTTCCTTGTATATAATTCACCCCTGTTTTAATAAATCCATTGACTATTAATCCATTCCCGTGTCCGATTAAATGAACGATTATTAGTACTTATAAATATCCCGCCCATCTTGTCCGATCGAGTGTATATGGCTATTTATAGGTACGTTCAATTGTAAATCTTTATATTAAATTAACAAACTATCATTTAATTAAACAAATATAAAGCCCATTAATTGCCCATAGTCTAATTTCCACAAGTGTCGTTCTTTTGTCCAAACCCCAATTATGGTACAAAGCCCAATTACCCCGTCTTAATATTTTAGCCCAACATCATGATTACTTCGGCTTAAATAAGCATAATAATAACTTAGCTACGAGACATTAATTTAAAAAGGTTGAACATAACTTACAATGATTAATAATAGCGTAGCGTTACACGGACAGAATTTCGACCTACACACTTACAACATTCGCTAACATACCCTTATTATTATTAAATTAAAATTAAAATTATAATATATATATATATATATATATATATACATATATATATATATATACATATATCTGTGAGATAGAGAGAATAGAAAAAGAGGTGTATATTCGACCAAAAACTGCGAAATTTATAGATGTGGCCAGACATTTGGCTCCATGCGATCGCATGGAAATTGGTCTTGCTGGCCATGCGATCGCATGGCCTGGGATTCCAGCTCACATTCGATTGTTTGCTTCTTGCCGACGGTTTTATTAAATAATATAATATATATATAATTTTTAAGAATTAATTATATATTATATTATATTCATGTGCATAGTTGACTTGTAATTTTAGTCCGTTGCGTCGAGCGTTGAGAGTTGACTCTGGTCCCGGTTCTGGATTTTCGAACGTCCTTTCGTACTATTTAATATCTTGTATTTTGCGTTTCGCGTCTTGTACTCTTGTAATTTCGAGACGTTTCTCATCAATAATTTGAGCCACTTTGATTGTACTTTGTACTTTTGAGCTTTTTGGTCGTTACATCTTCAATTCGTCGAACCTATCTTTTGTCTTCACCTTTTATTATTTAAACGAATATCACTTGTAAATAGAACAATTGCAACTAAAAGCTTGTTTTTCTTGAGGGATAATGCTATTGATGTCGAACGAGGTGTATATAAAATAGTTATTATTTTACTAGGAAAAACTATTAAATACGATACAATTTTACACAAGATATTTATTTATTTATAGAATGGATATACTTAAACCTTGCTACAATACTTATAGGCAGTGTACCTAATCGTACAGTAGTGTAGTTTTTAGTAAGTCCGGTTCGTTCCACAGGGAAATCTTTAAACAAAGCTCAACGCTATATTAGTTTATTTTTATAAAAATACAAATATATATATAGGTAATATTATTATTATAAAGGGGGGGTTTTTACCGTTTAATGACCGGTTTGTCGATTTTAAAACTTTAGTCGCAGTTAAAACCTAATGTAAAATATAAAATAAATACAAGACTTAAATTAAAGCGTAAAGTAAATAACGATAATGAAATTGCGAATAATAAAAATGCGATAAAATAAAATTGCGATAATTAAAAAGTACGATAATTAAAAGTGCGATTAAATAACAATAAATAAAAGTGCGATAATTAGAAGTGCAATTAAATATAAAATAAAGGAAATTAAATATGAAATAAAAGAATTATGCTTATTTAAACTTCCGTAATCATGATGTTTGACGTGTTGATTTTAGTTTTATGCCCATGGGTTAATTGTCCTTTGTCCTGGATTATTCAATATGTCCGTCTGGTTTTTGTCCATAACAGTCCATCAGTCATAAATATAAATTGCAAGTGTCCTTGTCAAATTATTATTATACCCGAAGATAAATATTCCAACTAATTGGGGATTCGAATTGTAACAAGGTTTTAATACTTTGTTTAATGAATACACCAGGTTATCGACTGCGTGTAAACCAAGGTTTTACCACTTTGTTAACAATTACACCAATTACCCTTGAATGTAATTTCACCCCTGTTTTAATTATTCTAGTGGCTATTAATCCATTCCCGTGTCCGGTTAAATGAACGATTATTCGTACAAATAAATACCCCGCCCATCGTGTCCGATCGAGTGTATATGGTAATTTATAGGGACGCCCAATTGTAAATCTTTATATTAACATTAACAAACTTTCATTTAGTTAAACAAATATAAAGCCCATTAATAGCCCATAGTCTAGTTTCCACAAGTGTCGTTCTTTTGTCCAAACCCCAATTATGGTACAAAGCCCAATTACCCAATTTTAGTAATTAGCCCAACATCATGATTACTTCGTTTTAAATAAGCATAATAATAACTTAGCTACGAGACATTAATGTAAAAAGGTTGAACATAACTTACAATGATTAAAAATAGCGTAGCGTTACACGGACAGAATTTCGACTTACACCCTTACAACATTCGCTAACATACCCTTATTATTAGAATTATAATTAAAATTAAAATATAAATTATAAATATAAATATATTTACGTATGAAGAGGAAGGAAAAAGATGTGTTAAATTTGATCAGAATTCGGTTGGCTTTATAGCCAGACTTGAAATTTGGGGCTCCGCGACTCGCGGCAAAATGCCCTTAAAACTCCGCGAGTCGCGGAGAGGTATTTACAGCTCACACCCTTGGAGTTTCTTGCTGCCGACGGTTTTTATTATATATATATAATATATATATAATTAATATAATTAATTATATATTATATAATATTTATATACATAGTTAACTTGTAATTTTTAGTCCGTTGCGTCGAGCGTTAAGAGTTGACTCTGGTCCCGGTTCCGGATTTTCTAACGTCCTCGCGTACAATTTAATATCTTGTACTTTGCGTTTTGAATCTTGTACTCTTGTGATTTCGAGACGTTTCTTATCAATAATTGGAACCTTTTTGATTGTCTTTTGTACTTTTGAGCTTTTTGGTCGTTTGCGTCTTCAATTCGTCGAATCTGTCTTTTGTCTTCACCTTTTATTATTTAAACGAATATCACTTGTAAATAGAACAATTGCAACTAAAAGCTTGTCTTTCTTGAGGAATAATGCTATGAAATATATGTTCGTTTTTAGCATTATCAGCTATGAAATATATGTTCGTTTTTAGCATTATCAAATAAATATATTGCTTGTCGATTTATTAAATATATGAAAATAATACGGTTTTATTAAATAATATAAAAGTTTGTCGATTCAAGACTATATTGCTTGAGGACAAGCAACGCTCAAGTGTGGGAATATTTGATAATTCTAAAAACGAACATATATTTCATAGCATTATCCCTCAAGAAAAACAAACTTTTAGTTGCAATTTTTCTATTTACAAGTGATATTCGTTTAAATAATAAAAGGTGAAGACAAAAGACAGATTCGACGAATTGAAGACGCAAACGACCAAAAAGCTCAAAAGTACAATCAAAGTGGTTCAAATTATTGATGAGAAACATCTCGAAATTACAAGAGTACAAGACACGAAACGCAAAATACAAGGTATTAAATAGTACGAAAGGACGTTCGAAAATCCGGAACCAGGACCAGAGTCAACTCTCAACGCTCGACGCAACGGACTGAAAATTACAAGTCAACTATGCACAAGAATATAATATAATAAATATATAATTAATATAAATTATATATATTATATATATAATAATATGTCGACAAGCAAGAAAACAAAAAATATGTGAGCTGGATCTGACGGCCATGCGATCGCATGGGAAATAGGCATAAAACCCATGCGAGTGCATGAGCCCATGCGAGTGCATGAGATTTGTACTAAAAATCCATGCGATCTCATGGGCATCAGAATCTGGCCAAGTGCTATAAATAGCCACGAATTCGGACGAGCTCAACACCTCTTTTTCATTTCCTTTTTTCTGTAAACAATATAATATATATATTATTATTTATAATTATAATTTTAAGTTAAGTTAATAATAAGAAGGTTATTGTAAGAATGTTTTACGGGTTTTAAATTTGGAACTCTGTCCGTGTAACGCTACGCGATTAAATACCACTGTAAGCTATGTTCTTCCTTTTTAAATTAATGTCTCGTAACTAAGTTATTATTATGCTTATTTGAGCCGAAGTAATCATGATGTTGGACTAAATATTAAGACGGGGATATTGAACTTTGGACCATAATTAAGGTTTGGGCAAAAGACAGACACTTGTAGAAATTGGACTATTGACAATTAATAAATGGGGGGTATTGTCTAATTGAGTGACAACTCATTGGAGTCTGTCGAACCTATCTTCAAATTAATTAACCTAATAATTAATAATGATTATGGTTGTCCTATTTAGTGACGTTCATATGGACTCTATTATAATCATTTAATTAATTATTCGGGTTGGGTAATTGATTATTCAAACTGATCAAGTGGGTAAATTAATATTCATATCTAATCAAAACAGGGGTGGATTACATACAGTGATAACTGGTGTAATTGTTGACAGAAGTGATAACTGCGTCACAGTTTAAATCCTTAATTAGTTGGAACATTTGACTTCGGATATAAGGGTAATTTGACGAGGACACTCGCACTTTATATTTATGACCGATGGACTATTATAGACAAAAACCAGATGGACATATCGAATAATCCAGGACAATTAACCCATGGTAATAAATTAAAATCAACACATCGAACACCATGATTACGGAATTTTAAATAAGCATAATTCCTTTATTTTATATCTCATCGCACTTTTATTTATCGTCATTTTATTTTTCGTACTTTAAATTATTGCACTTTTTATTATCGTACTTTTATTTTATCGCATTTTATTTATCGTCATTTACTTTACGCTTTAAATTAAGTTGTATTTATATTTAATATATTACATTAGGTTTTAATTGTGACTTAAGACATAAAATCGACAAACCGGTCACTAAACGGTAAAAACCCCCTTTTATAATAATAATACTACTTATATATATATATATATATATATATATATATATATATATATATATATATATATATATATATATATACAAATATAGTTTAAAATATATATAGCGTTAAACTTAGCCAGCTTCCTGTGGAACGAACCGGACTTACTAAAAACTACACTACTCTATGATTAGGTACACTGCCTATAAGTGTTGTAGCAACGTTTAAGTATATCCATTCTATAAATAAATAAAAAACTTGTATCATATTTCGCCGTATTTCATATTAAAAATAAAAGTATATTTCGTATACACCGCTGCACACATCAAGTTTTTGGCGCCGCTGCCGGGGAACACGAAAGCGAAACGCTATAAAAAAATTAGTTTTTAAGATATTTTTGTAAAAATATAATATTTCTTAATTTGTAAAAATATTTTGTTTTAGTAATAAGTGTTAAAAAAAATTAAAAAAAAAATATATATATATATATATATATATATATATATATATATATATATATATATATATATATATATATATATATTTTAAGATTTTGTCTTTAAAAAGTATTTTTTTTATTTTTAGATTTTAAAATATAAGTTTATTTTAATAAATATTTTCTTTATATATTTTGTATAAATTAAAATCAGAAAAAGAAAAAAAAAATATAATAATTAAAATTAAAGTTGGGCCGAGTCAGTTTTCGAAGCCTAATCTGTTCTGGTAAACTGGGTCATGCGACCGCATAAGCCAGTAGGCAAAGATCCATGCGACCGCATGGTTTAATCTGACAGGTCTGATCCCAGCATTAATTACGCGTAGGGTTTTAATTAAATTATTATTATTAATTAGGGTTTAATTATAATATTAATTAGTTTAGTTTTTAGTTTTAATTTGTAATTTAAGATTTATTAGTTTTATTAATTATATAAATTTAATCCTTTTATAAAATAATAATATAAAAATAATATTTTTTTTATAAAATTGTATTTTATCAACTTAGTTTATTATTGTATTTTGTATTTTTTTTATCGTTTAATTCGTAGTTTTTATAATTTTCATTCGTAATTAGTTTTAAACTTAGTTTTTTCCATAATTTTTTTTTTTATTTCTAGATTTCTAAGATTTGCCGTAAAATCCCTTAAGTGCTTTTTCTATAGACTAAGATTTAGGTGCTTTAGAATTTTGCGACGCTGTTTTAAAATTTTAGTGCCTTTTAAGTTAATGTCGTTTTGGATATAGAATTCCTTTAAGCTTTAATACCTTTATACGTAAGTTTTAATTCTTAGTTTTTAGGCTTTTAAATTTCGACGCTCTACTTTCTTATTATTATTTTTTGACTTTTATTTTTCGACTTTTATTTTTCGACGTTTTTTGACGCACTCTTTTTCTTTCTTATTTCTCGACGCTCTAGTTTTTAGAACATAGAAATTTTTTTTTATTTTCTTTAAACTTCGACGAACAATTATTTTAAGTGGTTAAATTAATAGACATCCAAATTTTCTGGTTCGTAGTAATAGTTGGATTTGTTAGTGGCGAGTTGTGTGCTTCCGATTTAAAGGGTCCTGGCTACCTGCTGCATCTATTGGCTATTCGAAACGTGGGCAAAAATCAGAAAAGTCTTTTAATTTGATAACTTATATAATTTTTATCTTTATAACTAATAGGATATTCAGTGAATGCACCGAGCAAAACGTTCACCACCTTTCATACGTTCACCACCTGTAACTCGATCAAGACATCTAGCCAACATTGTCGCCGTTGATTTTTCTTTAGAATCATCATCTAGTCGAACAAGAACTCCAATTCAAATTTCCGATACTCCATTTTTTGAACCCGACTTCACAAGTGAGAACCCGGAGGATATTCAAGGACAATTCCAAGATCCTGAACCACTAATCATTCCTCCTGAACCACAAACCATTAAATCAGAATCCTCTAGTGATTCGTATTCAACAAATTTAATTATGGAAGTAACGGAACCTCTAAGTATGGAAGACCGAATGAGAGCCACACGCACGGGCCAAGGTCACGCCTTTATTAAGCCAGATATTAATGCACCAGATTATGAAATCAAAGGACAAATCCTACACATGGTAACTAATCAATGCCAATATAGTGGTGCGCCAAAAGAAGATCCAAACGAACATCTTCGAACCTTTAATAGGATCTGTACTCTATTCAAAATCAGAGAAGTTGAGGATGAACAGATCTATCTCATGTTGTTTCCTTGGACATTAAAGGGAGAAACCAAAGATTGGTTAGAATCGTTACCTGAAGGGGCGATTAATACATGGGATGTTTTAGTTGAAAAATTTCTTAAACAATTCTTTCCGGCATCTAAAGCCGTGAGACTTCAAGGAGAAATTGTTAAGTTCACGCAAAAGCCAAATGAAACTCTATATGAGGCGTGGACAAGATTTGGAAAGTTATTGAGAGGATGTCCGCAACATGGTTTAGACACTTATCAAATAGTACAAATATTCTACCAAGGATGCGACATCACTACAAGAAAAGACATAGATATAGCAGCTGGTGGTTTCATCATGAAGAAAACCGCTACTGAAGCTCACAAAATCATTGATAACACAGCATCCTACTCCATGAGTGGCACCAAGAAAAAGATATATATCGTTCATCTAAAGCGGCTAGAGCCGATTCTAGCCATGACTTTGATTCCGTTTCCGCAAAAATAGATGCTTTCGAGAGACGAATGGAAAAGATGACTAAAGATATTCATGCAATACGAATCAGTTGTGAGCAATGCAGTGGACCACACTTGATGAAAGATTGTCACATTGAACAAACCATGGAACAACGAGAGAATGTTTCCTACATGAACCAAAGGCCGGGAAATAATTATCAAAATAATTATCAACCGCCAAGGCCAAACTTCAATCGAAATCAAAACATTCTTTACAATCCAAATGGACCCAACAATAACTCGTATAACCAACAAGGTCCGAATAACCAACCAACTCAAAACAACACTTTCAATCAACAAAGACCTAGCTTGTACAAACCACCGCAACAAACTGAAGAGAAAAAGCCAAATCTGGAAGAAATGATGGCAAAGCTAATGGAATCTCAAACACAATTTATTACATCCCAAACCCAAACAAATGAGAGGTTTGATCAGTCATTAAGAACTCAACAAGCTTTCATTTTGAATCTAGAAAAACAAGTAGGTACTCTTGCTAGCATGATGAGTGAGAGGGAACAAGGAAAGCTACCGAGTAATACTGAAGTAAATTCTCGGAATGAGAATGTTAATATGGTATCAACAAATTCTGAAAAACCAGCACCAGAAGATGGGATGGTTTTAGATGTGAGTAACAATGAAGAAGTTACAACACCACCACCACCCGAGTATGTAAAGCCAGTGGTGGCACTATCATACCCCGTCCAAAATCTTCCGAACGAATACAATAACATATGGTACCATCGCGATGAACGGGCCTCTATATGCCTTGAACGACTCCATGTAATGTCTCTAAAATGAGCTAGTGCACAGCTGAAGATTTCTTTCATACCTGAGAATAAACATGCTTTCAAGTGTCAACCAAAAGGTTGGTGAGTTCAATAGTTTATAGTAATCATTTCATTTTCATCATTTTTAATAGACCACAAGATTTTAAATATTATAAAATGTGCAGAAGTCCCATTCCAACTGCACAAAAAAATATCTTTCATATGAAGAACACCTGGTGAGGATTCATAATATAATAGTAACCATCTGTGCCGGTCTTTCACCCCATGGCTGAATACATGTGCCTTCAAAATATAGAACCTCCGTGCCGGTCTTTACACCCCACGGCTGAACACATGTTTATAAAATATAGGACAACCGGTGCCAAAATGTCATAAATAATAAACCATTCATATCAATCAACCATCTCATAGCAGGCATTTCGCATCGTACTAGAGATAAAAATCATTCATATCAATCCCAATCCCAGATAATTCTATTATAGAATGCAGTTAAGGTACTTGTGTCTATTGCGTCAAACATTTATAAAAGCGCATGTATTCTCAGTCCCAAAAATGTAAAGAGTAAAAGGGAATCAAATGAAACTCACTTACTGTATTTCGTAGTAAAAATACATATAACGTCATTGAACAACTGATCAATGTAGGGTTGATCTCGGATTTACGAACCTATATCATTTATATATATATTAATACATATAATCTTAATCGAACCATTTATGTATTATTCTTAGTGATATAATAATTTATAGGTTTCATTTATTTAGATATATTTACTTTAGATAATTAGTTATTACATATATTATAAAGATACTTAATATAATAATGTTATACGTATTTAAATATATTTTTATATATCTAATATTTATTTGGTAAAATAATATTAATAATAATAATGAATAAAAGTTATATCATATTATAATAATAATAATAATAATAATAATAATAAAATCATGTTTAATGATAATAATAATAATAATAATAATAATAATAATAATAGTAATAATAATAGTAATAATAATAATAATAATAATAATAATAATAATAATAATAATAATAATAATAATAATAATAATAATAATAATAATAATAATAATAATAATAATAATAGAAATAATAATAGTATTAAATTATACCTTTGTAGTCTTAAAAGAATTAAAGTGCTTGAGATGGGACTCGAACCCAAGACCCCTCGTGTAACACCAACACCCCCGACCATCCCTCTGTCAATTCATTTCTCTTTTAAATCATGAATTAAAATATATAACCGATTATATGTGCGCCTTCTTCTAACTTCTCATAACCCAATTTGTGTAATCACTCTACTCTAACATCGTCTTTATCATTCTTATAACAATCTGTTATCATCAAAAATTTCGCATCATTATCATAACTTAATCCTAATAACTAATCTAACCATAATCATATCATAACATTATCATCATTATCTTTATTTCCGTTTCATGTTTTCCTCGTTATTCCTATCATCATCATCATCATCTTATAGTTACATAATCATAATCATAATCAGATATAATACCTCATCATCATCATCTCATTGTTTATCACCACCGTCACCTATCATTATCATTATCTCGCACCCCTTTAGCTTCCTTATCATCCTATTGTTATCGTAGTCCAATAGCAAGACACAAGCCCAATCTTGGCCCAATGCATCTAAACAGCCCAAGTCCATATCGTTAATGAACCCAATTAAAAACCTGCGTGCTCACATCTCAATTTATTTCCGGAAACAGATGCAAAATTATCTTTTATGTGGGGTTCATTTTCGTGGATATGGGAAATAGAAACAATAACAGCATATCTTTATCATCTATGTTTCCACTATATCTATATCATCAAAAAAAAACGCCTAATAAAAGTAACCCATTTTGGGTCGGCACCTTTCCTTTAGATGGGATCTTGTGGAATAAAATAATACCTATCATCATATGTAAAGGGGGTTTATGTAAAGGGGGTTTCGGTTCTGAGTGTATACTAGGAATTATTCACGTAATTTGAAAGGGACCAACCTTGGTCCGCCACTACAAAAAATCGAAAGGTATCCAATGATCCTAACCCCATGCTTCACTTAATGAAATCATAATATTAGACGTTGCTTCCATTGGATCCAAAATGTCGGGCATGATTTACTAATTGGATCCACATGCTCATTTAATAATTGCTATAAAGTATCTTTCTTTAAGATCAAGTTGACAACTAATATCCAATGATACATAACACTCTTTAATTAATTCGACAGAAGGGAAGAAAAACTAACATTAGTGATAGTTTTCAAAATGGTAAAACCCAGAAAGTAGTAGCGGTTTACACGAAGGTTTTAGGAGGTCTTCGTTACAATAAATAGCTTAATGGTAGCTTAGAGTGATGGTTTAATAAAGGTGGTGAGTTTGGGTTTATAAATGGGGTTCTCAGCCTGCAACCGTAACATGGACATGCGTGTTTAGTAGTAGTTGGTGGTATTAGAATGATGTTGTTCTGTTGAGATGATAGGCAAAGGTGGTTTGGAGAAAAACAAGGTGATGGTTGTCATTTGATTCGAAGGTGTTTGACGGATGAAGTGAAAGTGGGTTTATCAAGGGTGGTGTTCTTGATCATGTGCAAGAGAAACAGAAAATAGAAGCAGTATTGATTTATAGAACGTAAGTGATATTTAAACAGCATAAGATTCGTTTGATTATTGTTTTGTAGTATGGAGTTGTCGACACAAAATAATCGAGCCAGACAAGAATATTTGTACCAGAACAATAAAAAAATATAAATCAGATAATGACACTCAACTGATTTTGGACTTGCTCTACTGATGGGATCAGATTAGTACGAATGGAATCAATTCACTACAGCTGGAGAACAACATGAAACAGAATTGTACTAGTTCTTTGAATTGATAATTTATATAATTAATTTAATATTAATAAATATATTAATAATAATAATAAAAATAATTACATTAATAATAATAATAAATAATAATGTTACTAATAATAAAAATAGTAATATTAATATATATATATTTTTTTTAGTGCTACTAATTATAATAAACTTAAAACTAATGATAATAATAATATGATGAAATTTTATAATGGCAATAATAATAACTTTAATAAGTTAAATAAAATTTAAGAAAATGATAATAATCATAACAATTTTAATGGTGAAGATAATAATAATTTTTAAGGATAATGATAATAATATGATAATATTAATGATAATTCTAGTAATAACATTTGATATAACAACTTGAAATTAATATTACATATTAATATCTATGTAATATTTAATAATTTAATAATTATATATAATACATATAATATTTGTATCTTTTATATATATAAATTCCAATGTACATATCATAATAATTATTTATAGAATTCATATATATTTATATATAAATTCATCTTAATAACGACCTTCTATTTTGTATATTATTTTACATGTTTAATTCTAACGATTAAATTATATTTTAAAATTTTCAAATTGTTATATATATACTTACATATATATATATATATATATATATATATATATATATATATATATATATATATATATATATATATATATATATATATATATATATATATATATATATATTTATATTTACAGACAATGTTCGTGAATCGTCGAGAGCAGTCAAAGGGTAATTGATTACATGAATATAGTTTCAAAACTTTCGAGACTCATTATTACAGATTTTGCTTATCGTGTCGGAAACATATAAAGATTAAAGTTTAGATTTGGTTGGAAATTCCCGGGTCATCACAGTACCTACCCGTTAAAGAAATTTCGTCCTCGAAATTTGATAGAGGTCGTCATGGATAACAATAAGAATGTTTTCATGACAAATATGAGTTGATAAATAGAGTTTTATCATCATTGAGTAATATAGATAAAACAATTTGATTACGCGAAGAGTATAAGTGAAGCTATCGCAAGAAAGCGGAATGAGTAAATGTATATTCGTTTTAACCGATGACGTAGTTATGATTGATTTCCGAAATTCACGGGATTTAAAGAAAATCTTCGTAATAAGATCTGCTTGTTCGGCGATTAAGGAAATCAGAATCTTCTTTGATTAAATGCAATAATCTGTTTCGATTGCTCTGTCGGATGTTTCATTATAAATCCACCCCCTTCATTTCCTTATTTTCCACTACTCACACCTTTTATTCTTTCTCCCCAATTCATACTTTAAAACATTTGTCAATATGATTCATCCCATTTTGATCCTTGATATACTCTTAACTTTCATATCTGTCATTCTTCTCTTTCATCTATCACCGAAGGATTTTATTTACTTCTACCATTATCTTGGGGTTATAGTGTTATTAATTTTCCCGTGTCTTTACGTTGCAATACGTATTGATATACACGGTTTGTAAATTATGTGTTGTTGTCGAGATTTTATCTTTCCTTATTTTTATTTTATTTTATTTTTATTTTTATTTTTTTGGAATTTTTTTTTTTTTTTGGAAGTCCATACTTCTGTTTCCCATAATCATTGTCATCCACAGTTAATGCTCTCTCCTATTTGCTGCAGTTTATACTCCCATTTACACTTTGAAACTTCATTCTTTCATTTCCTCTTCTTGCGATTAAGCATCGTATGTAATGGTCCAGAATTTGTAGGTATGGGTTTCAGAATGAACATAGTAAATGTTCTAAGAAGGAAATCGTAATGGCGCGATTTTGATTTGTTAAATTACCAGGATACCCTGGAAAATAGAACTATCGAGAAGATATGTTCTTAATATGTTTGGAGATTGAGTAGAATGTAAGAGTCGTGTAACATGGCACATGATGATGGTACTGTGAATCATCACATTCCATTAGAAACTCAGCATGAATTACTGTAATATAATCACGTTGATCAAGTGTCATTATATTATACTAACTCATGCTTCAGTTCCCAACACTACGTCAAAAACATTCATATTTTAAATTCAAAGGTTCGCAGAATATAGAAACTAAAACAGTTTCCTCTTATGATATAATACAGATAGCGCAGGGAGATAATTAATATCGAACGAGAATATTTATGAAGATATCTTCAGAAATATTGAGGATATTAATAAAGAAAGGTACGAAGATATCTTAGAATTTCTAATATCGATGGATGATGCAGAAGGTTTTCCCGTAAAGGTTTAGAGTCAGGAGCAAGGTATTCGATAATAACTTCAGCAGATATTGAATCATTTGGATTCTTTGAAGGCAAGTTTATTCTTTGTGATTTATTCCCAGCTTCCTTCATAGTTTCACATAATCTGCTTTTCGGTACTAAATTTTCTATTGAGCGTTTCCAACACTCCATTCTTTATCATCATACTTTTGACTGTTAAGGTCGTTTACAGTTTTTGCTGCTTCATCAGCATTTTCAAAACTCAAAGAACTGATTCGTAGGCTAGAGTGCTTTTCAGAATGGAAGATCATAATTCTAAAGATTATATGTATACATATAACTGTTGATGTAGAAACGTTGCGAGATTCGAAATACTGATTGCGGATTCTCGGTAATTAGTATGGCAATTCTCGTTATAAGTTATGGATAAGTATATGGTAAGGTTTTAATGAACAACCATAATGATTCATCGGAGAGACTTAAGTCAATGAGTAATGAAGTTGCTGATAAGTTTAATGCTAATGTGGTGGAATATAAACGGTTCCCCAGTAACGATGATGAAGGGGTAATCTTTATAATAGAGTTTATTCGAATGAAAAACTTGAACTTGGTTTGTTGAAGCTATCACAAAATTGGCTAATTTGAAAATAAATTTCGTTGTTATTTTCGAAAATAACAATACCAAAGAAGCTAGCACAGATACGTTTTAAACATTTATACAGGTTCCGAGAATTTTCAGGTGCATAACTATACGCATCAATCTTTTCTTCAGTAGATGAAGTGCGGTTGGTTCATCCTCTCGATTGAGGTGTTTTCAAGAATTACGAAAGGTTTGAACGCAGATTGTAATCGTCAATATACAAATGAGGTTTAAGATGAAATCAAGTGGCAAACTTGAGGAAATATTTAACTATAGTAGATGTAATTTATTTACAATCTTTTAAGTCGAAATGTGTTGTATTTAATATTTCCTACTCTTTTAATACTTTTTAATTGTCCATAATAGTAGTCCAATAGTTCAATAGTTCAATAGTTCCACCAAAACTAGTATATTTTAAGGAAATAGTCACATAGGAACAGTTAGCTACGAACAGTTAGCTAGGAACAGTTAGCTAGGATTTCTTTAGTATAGGTTTAAAGTTTTACGTAGTTAATTAATTGGTTACTAATCAATTTTATTTTGTTCATTATTTTCTTCATTATGCCGCTTGTCAAATCTTGATTTGGATTCTGATCGGTCAAAATCCGAATATGAAATTGAATTTGAATGAAAATAGTTGTTCTTCGGTGAACAGATACGTATATGTGCGGATTTGAGCAATATTGTTAATGACTGCTGAATCTGAATTGAAGAATGTACAGTGTGACATATTAATGTGAAATCTAAATATTCCTTGGATATTACCTACCCGTTAAAATATTTTCACCATTAACAGTTTGTACAAAAGAATCTTTTAATTACAATCTTTATGAAAATATATATACATATATATTTTCTTCAGATGTAATCATGGATTTAATGAATCAATATAATATTAGACTCATTTGATTTTCGGTTTGAGCTAGAATAAGTAATTTCTAAACTATTAGGAACCACATATTCTTCGCAGAATATTGATGAAGTTATGGATCAATACTTCATCGTTAATTGCTGTTGGTACTCCTTGGTATCTATGGTGTGTATGATGTTGATGTTCGTGGGACAAATTGTGAAATTGAGGCTTGGGATACGGATGTTGTTGTTGGTGGTACTGTTGATGCCGGTAATGTTGCTGAAGCTGGTACATTTTGCACCATATTTTTCAAATTGATTACTCGAGCGCGAAGTTCGTTGACTTCTTCTATTATTTCGGGATGATTGTCGGTCGGAACGAGCGGATGAATAAGATTTTGAATTTGAGATAGTATATAATCATGGCGTTCGGAAAATAAGGATGAAAATGGTGTTTCGAATTGGTACGCCGGTAAGTGCTTCAGGTTCATCGCCAAGAGGTGAATTCGGTTGACGGAAGGGATCGCCTTCTTCACGTCTCCATTGATTAAGTCGACTATGAACCATCAGACGAATTGGGGATGGCTGATTGATTGATTCATTCTAGTGACGCTTCTTTCGGAGCTGGAGTGGGACTCCATATCGGAATCCGAGGGACTTGAACTAGAGGTGAGTTCCATTGCGTACGATTGAATAAAGGATTTTTCGATATGAAATGATTTTCGGATATCAGATGATATTCTAATTACATAGAATACCTATACATAGTACAGAAGATCCCGTAGATTGCGAAGGGAATTAAGGAAACGTGTCAGATAAAGTCTACAGTAACAGATACGCTAAGATATGAATTAGCAGATACGCTAAGATATGAATTTTGTCTATACACTATTCATGCAATCAATGCAGTAAGATGTGTCTAGACTAAGAATGATAAGCAGGTAATTTTCGACAAGAAATGATAAGCAAAACTTTTGACATGCAGATCAGGTTCAAGTCCAGACTTATTAATGTATCCTAACAACTACTAGGTCAAAGTCCAGACTCATTAATGCATCCTAACGACTATCTGTTAGACACCCTAATGCAAGACCTGGTTCGCTAAGACCACCTCTCTGATACCACCTGTCATACCCCGTCCAAAATCTTCCGAACGAATACAATAACATATGGTACCATCGCGATGAACGGACCTCTATATGCCTTGAACGACTCCATGTAATGTCTCTAAAATGAGCTAGTGCACAACGGAAGATTTCTTTCATACCTGAGAATAAACATGCTTTCAAGTGTCAACCAAAATGTTGGTGAGTTCATTAGTTTATAGTAATCATTTCATTTTCATCATTTTTAATAGACTACAAGATTTTAAATATTATAAAACGTGCAGAAGTCCCATTCCAACTGCACAAAAAAATATCTTTCATATGAAGAACACCTGGTGAGGATTCATAATATAATAGTAACCATCTGTGCCGGTCTTTCACCCCACGGCTGAATACATGTGCCTTCAAAATATAGAACCTCTGTGCCGGTCTTTACACCCCACGGCTGAACACATGTTTATAAAATATAGGACAACCGGTGCCAAAATGTCATAAATAATAAACCATTCATATCAATCAACCATCTCATAGCAGGCATTTCGCATCGTACTAGAGATAAAAATCATTCATATCAATCCCAATCCCAGATAATTCTATCATAGAATGCAGTTAAGGTACTTGTGTCTATTGCGTCAAACATTTATAAAAGCACATGTATTCTCAGTCCCAAAAATGTAAAGAGTAAAAGGGAATCAAATGAAACTCACCTACTGTATTTCGTAGTAAAAATACATATAACGTCATTGAACAACTGATCAATGTAGGGTTGATCTCGGATTTACGAACCTATATCATTTATATATATATTAATACATATAATCTTAATCGAACCATTTATGTATTATTCTTAGTGATATAATAATTTATAGGTTTCATTTATTTAGATATATTTACTTTAGATAATTAGTTATTACATATATTATAAAGATACTTAATATAATAATGTTATACGTATTTAAATATATTTTTATATATCTAATATTTATTTGGTAAAATAATATTAATAATAATAATGAATAAAATGTTATATCATATTATAATAATAATAATAATAAAATCATGTTTAATAATAATAATAATAATAATAATAATAATAATAATAATAATAATAATAATAATAATAATAATAATAATAGAAATAATAATACTATTAAATTATACCTTTGTAGTCTTAAAAGAATTAAAGTGCCTGAGATGGGACTCGAACCCAAGACCCCTCGTGTAACACCAACACCCCCGACCATCCCTCTGTCAATTCATTTCTCTTTTAAATCATGAATTAAAATATATAACCGATTATATGTGCGCCTTCTTCTAACTTCTCATAACCCAATTTGTGTAATCACTCTACTCTAACATCGTCTTTATCATTCTTATAACAATCTGTTATCATCAAAAATTTCGCATCATTATCATAACTTAATCCTAATAACTAATCTAACCATAATCATATCATAACATTATCATCATTATCTTTATTTCTGTTTCATGTTTTCCTCGTTATTCCTATCATCATCATCATCTTATAGTTACATAATCATAATCATAATCAGATATAATACCTCATCATCATCATCTCATTGTTTATCACCACCGTCACCTATCATTATCATTATCTCGCACCCCTTTAGCTTCCTTATCATCCTATTGTTATCGTAGTCCAATAGCAAGACACAAGCCCAATCTTGGCCCAATGCATCTAAACAGCCCAAGTCCATATCGTTAATGAACCCAATTAAAAACCTGCGTGCTCTCATCTCAATTTATTTCCGAAAACAGATGCAAAATTATCTTTTATGTGGGGTTCGTTTTCGTGGATATGGGAAATAGAAACAATAACAGCATATCTTTATCATCTACGTTTCCACAATATCTATATCATCAAAAAAAAAACGCCTAATAAAAGTGACCCATTTTGGGTCGGCACCTTTCCTTTAGATGGGATCTTGTGGAATAAAATAATACCTATCATCATATGTAAAGGGGGTTTATGTAAAGGGGGTTTCGGTTATGAGAGTATACTAGGAATTATTCACGTAATTTGAAAGGGACCAACCTTGATCCGCCACTACAAAAAATTGAAAGGTATCCAATGATCCTAACCTCATGCTTCACTTAATGAAATCATAATATTAGACGTTGCTTCCATTGGATCCAAAATGTCGACCATGATTTACTAATTGGATCCACATGCTCATTTAATAATTGCTATAAAGTATCTTTCTTTAAGATCAAGTTGACAACTAATATCCAATGATACATAACACACTTTAATTAATTCGACAGAAGGGAAGAAAAACTAACATTAGTGATAGTTTTCAAAATGGTAAAACCCAGAAAGTAGTAGCAGTTTACACGAAGGTTTTAGGAGGTCTTCGTTACAATAAATAGCTTAATGGTAGCTTAGAGTGATGGTTTAATAAAGGTGGTGAGTTTGGGTTTATCGATGGGGTTCTCAGCCTGCAACCATAACATGGACATGCGTGTTTAGTAGCAGTTGGTGGTATTAGAATGATGTTGTTCTGTTGAGATGATAGGCAAAGGTGGTTTGGAGAAAAACAAGGTGATGGTTGTCATTTGATTCGAAGGTGTTTGACGGATGAAGTGAAAGTGGGTTTGTCAAGGGTGGTGTTCTTGATCATGTGCAAGAGAAACAGAAAATAGAAGCAGTATTGATTTATAGAACGTAAGTGATATTTAAACAGCATAAGATTCGTTTGATTATTGTTTTGTAGTATGGAGTTGTCGACACAAAATAATCGAGCCAGACAAGAATATTTGTACCAGAACAATAAAAAAATATAAATCAGATAATGACACTCAACTGATTTTGGACTTGCTCTACTGATGGGATCAGATTAGTACGAATGGAATCAATTCACTACAGCTGGAGAACAACATGAAACAGAATTGTACTAGTTCTTTGAATTGATAATTTATATAATTAATTTAATATTAATAAATATATTAATAATAATAATAAAAATAATTACATTAATAATAATAATAAATAATAATGTTACTAATAATAAAAATAGTAATATTAATATATATATTTTTTTTAGTGCTACTAATTATAATAAACTTAAAACTAATGATAATAATAATATGATGAAATTTTATAATGGCAATAATAATAACTTTAATAAGTTAAATAAAATTTAAGAAAATGATAATAATCATAACAATTTTAATGGTGAAGATAATAATAATTTTTAAGGATAATGATAATAATATGATAATATTAATGATAATTCTAGTAATAACATTTGATATAACAACTTGAAATTAATATTACATATTAATATTTATGTAATATTTAATAATTTAATAATTATATATAATACATATAATATTTGTATCTTTTATATATATAAATTCCAATGTACATATCATAATAATTATTTATAGAATTCATATATATTTATATATAAATTCATCTTAATAACGACCTTCTATTTTGTATATTATTTTACATGTTTAATTCTAACGATTAAATTATATTTTAAAATTTTCAAATTGTTATATATATACTTACATTTATATATATATATATATATATATATATATATATATATATATATATATATATATATATATATATATATATATATATATATATATATATATATATATATATATATATATATTTACAGACAATCTTCGTGAATCGTCGAGAGCAGTCAAAGGGTAATTGATTACATGAATATAGTTTCAAAACTTTCGAGACTCATAATTACAGATTTTGCTTATCGTGTCGGAAACATATAAAGATTAAAGTTTAAATTTGGTTGGAAATTCCCGGGTCATCACAGGCACCATACAAACCACCCATCCCGTTTCCAAGAAAAGGAGTTGAGTATGAGCAAGTGATATGTAATAAAGTTTGTGATACCTCTGGTAAGAAGAAGAAGAATAAGAAAGTGCAAGAAACAAAAACCGTAAAAATAAACCCGGTGAAGATAGTTCCACCAAAAGTTCCACCCGGGTTGGGTGATCCGGGTGAATTTATTGTTCCTTGTCTACTTAGTGATTGTGTCATGTATGATGCACTAGCAGATTTAGGTGCGAGTGTGAGTGTTATGCCTCTTTCATTATATAAGAGATTAGGATTAGGTGAGTTAAGTCCGACAGAGATAAGTGTTCGACTCTTTGATCAAACCTTTAGGTACCCAGTTGGAATTGCTGACAACCTACCCGTTCAAGTAGGTAATTTAACCTTTCTAGTCGAATTTATTGTCATTGACATAGAAGAGGACCCAAACATTCCTCTAATTTTAGGTCGACCATTCTTAGCATCTACCGAGGCGTTATTTGATGTAAGAGAAGGTAGAATGACACTTAATAATGATGAAAAATCGATCACCTTTGTGAGTCGAAAGTCTAAATCTCCACCAACCAAAACCGTTGAACCAAAAACGATTGGTAAAGACCATATTTTTTACCAACTCCAACGGTAGTGCTTAACAATAATAAAACACCTAAGTGTGGGGAAGATGAAGTAACACCTAATGATGAACTGATAACAAAGAGCCCTGTTGTTGATACGAAATTAAATGACTCCGTTATTAACAGTTCAATGAAGAAACGTATTAAACAGATTCGCGATGCTAGAACCAAGGGGAACTTTAAGTTATGTAACCGGTTAGTATCCAATCTATCGCCTAAAGAAAAGGCAAAACTAGTTGAATTTGTGGATATTACACAGGATTCCGACCAACGGCTTAAAGCAAAAGTCACAAATAGGCAAGTTGATTATGGTCCAAGAGAAATTGACCATGAAGTTAATCACAATTTCGACACCACAGCTACCTAAGAGTGGGGAGATTCAAATGTTTTAAAAATAAAATGATGTCTAGAGTTAGTTGTTCTGTTCTCGTGTAGTTCCGAGAATGGAATCCGATTGGTCTTTTCCACTAGCAGACACTAAAGAACTAGTTTTCTTCCTCCATTCTGATTTTTTGTTTTTGTTTTGTAGGTTTGTATGAAATTAATACGCTTTTTAAATTTAAGTTTTGTGTGAATTTAAAAACAAAATTTACTTTATTTCATTACAATTAAAAAAAAGATTTCTAAAATTCGTCGTAAGTTAAAGACTAGGTCATGGGACCGAAATTGCTTTACCCGATGGCGGGGCGAAAAATTTTGTTATCATTATTTTTAATATTATTGATCTAAAGTATACCAAAAAAAATTAAAAAACCCAAAAATCTTTGCTTTTAAAACAATCGCTTTAAAACGACAAATTTTAAATTTTGTCGAGGGACGGACTAGGTAAACATACCGAAACTACCTATAGTAAAAGGAAACAAAATTTTTTAAAAAAAAATTATTCAATTAAATTGTTTTAATAAATAAAGATTTTATAAAAATAATAATAATAATAATAATATTATGTATGTTTGTAGTTTATCTTATGTACAAAACAGGGTAAAACAACGCACTTTCAAAAACTGGCATTAAGTTCAGCAAAAGCTACTAATTTTAACGACAAGACGTAAAATATCAAATGTGATATAAAATAATATGTTAGCAAACTGGGTATTTTTAATCACTTTTCTACACTAATCACCCTCATGAATTTATAATTATAATCTGATTTCATGCAAATGAGGGCATTGCATGATCTCAAGTGTGGGGAAGGGTTATAAATTCTCTCGGGTTTACACTTGGTTTATTTGCCAAATTTTATGAAAATTTGAAAAATTTTCAACTAAAATGAATTCAAAATCATGTTTATACATATTTATGAACGATAAAACTAGGTTATAATACCGAAATTATTGTTACCTCGGAGAGAACATAAATGGAGAAACAACCCAAAACACTTGAATTCATTTAAAATGGAATAGAAGAGAATAAAAAGGCAAAGAAAAGAATAAATAAAAGCTAAGTGAGGGAAGAATTTACCAAGTTATTTAAAACAGATATCACATATTTTTGTACAAGATTATTGCAGGTACATTTACTTTGGACTAAACTAATTAGTTTTACCCAATTTACTGTAATATATTTGAAAGAATAGATGGATCTACACGATGAATCAATTCCATCATTAAAAGGAAGTAAAGTCTTCCGAAAAAGACAACGCTTCTTGATTTAGGTCAGGAAGTTGTCGTCCAGACCAGCTGTAGGTTGACGAAAAATCTAGAAAAGTCATCTCTGAAATCAGCAGGAAATCCACGGACCTCAGCATCAAACAGGGTCGCCAAGTGGTCAGACTTATCCTAACCATGAGAGGATTTGTCTCGTAAAATGGGGAGGGCGCCGTGCAAATTAGCTTGATAAGACTAATGAATCAGACCCCCAGAAAGGATAATCTCCTTAAAGATTAAAAATCAGCTTTTAAGACTGATATTACTCAATCCTTGAGATTGACTTTAAAGATTGAGAATTACAAACTCATGGAATTCAATGATATCTAAACTCGAGCTTGAACGAGAAAATATTTTGATCAAAATTACAAACCGATTTGTTTTCTGAAAACCCTATTTTCAATGCGTTCATTACCATTGAACATAAAATCCTAAGAATTCACTGGAATTCATTAGGTCACCTGAACCAAATCGGGTGTCAACCGTAAGAACGGTAGTTGCATAGCATGGTCGAAGACAGGACCTTGTGCCAGACCGAAAAAACTATAGGGTGATCTTTACTATTACTCCTACAAAGGATAGTAATTGCATCCAACATGTTATAGACCATAATCAAAAGCATGTCACGGGACATTGCCTTAACAGTTACTTGTTCATCGCTTTCCTTTACAACCGGACGGTAGTTTATCGAAAGGTAATATACGGAGCAAGTATACTGAAATGTCCCGTTCTTATTGATTAAAAACGTTCCATATTAATTGATTTCGTTGCGAGGTTTTGACCTCTATATGAGACGTTTTTCAAAGACTGCATTCATTTTAAAACAAACCATAACCTTTATTTCATCAATAAAGGTTTAAAAAGCTTTACGTAGATTATCAAATAATGATAATCTAAAATATCCTGTTTACACACGACCATTACATAATGGTTTACAATACAAATATGTTACAACAAAATAAGTTTCTTGAATGCAGTTTTTACACAATATCATACAAGCATGGACTCCAAATCTTGTCCTTATTTTAGTATGCAACAGTGGAAGCTCTTAATAATCACCTGAGAATAAACATGCTTAAAACGTCAACAAAAATGTTGGTGAGTTATAGGTTTAACCTATATATATCAAATCATAATAATAGACCACAAGATTTCATATTTCAATACACATCCCATACATAGAGATAAAAATCATTCATATGGTGAACACCTGGTAACCGACATTAACAAGATGCATATATAAGAATATCCCCATCATTCCGGGACACCCTTCGGATATGATATAAATTTCGAAGTACTAAAGCATCCGGTACTTTGGATGGGGCTTGTTAGGCCCAATAGATCTATCTTTAGGATTCGCGTCAATTAGGGTGTCTGTTCCCTAATTCTTAGATTACCAGACTTAATAAAAAGGGGCATATTCGATTTCGATAATTCAACCATAGAATGTAGTTTCGCGTACTTGTGTCTATTTTGTAAATCAGTTATAAAACCTGCATGTATTCTCATCCCAAAAATATTAGATTTTAAAAGTGGGACTATAACTCACTTTCACAGATTTTTTTACTTCGTCGGGAAGTAAGACTTGGCCACTGGTTGATTCACGAACCTATAACAATATATACATATATATCAAAGTATGTTCAAAATATATTTACAACACTTTTAATATATTTTGATGTTTTACGTTTATTAAGTCAGCTGTCCTCGTTAGTAACCTACAACTAGTTGTCCACAGTTAGATGTACAGAAATAAATCGATAAATATTATCTTGAATCAATCCACGACCCAGTGTATACGTATCTCAGTATTGATCACAACTCAAACTATATATATTTTGGAATCAACCTCAACCCTGTATAGCTAACTCCAACATTCACATATAGAGTGTCTATGGTTGTTCCAAAATATATATAGATGTGTCGACATGATAGGTCGAAACATTGTATACGTGTCTATGGTATCTCAAGATTACATAATATACAATACAAGTTGATTAAGTTATGGTTGGAATAGATTTGTTACCAATTTTCACGTAGCTAAAATGAGAAAAATTATCCAATCTTGTTTTACCCATAACTTCTTCATTTTAAATTCGTTTTGAGTGAATCAAATTGCTATGGTTTCATATTGAACTCTATTTTATGAATCTAAACAGAAAAAGTATAGGTTTATAGTCGGAAAAATAAGTTACAAGTCGTTTTTGTAAAGGTAGTCATTTCAGTCGAAAGAACGACGTCTAGATGACCATTTTAGAAAACATACTTCCACTTTGAGTTTAACCATAATTTTTGGATATAGTTTCATGTTCATAATAAAAATCATTTTCTCAGAATAACAACTTTTAAATCAAAGTTTATCATAGTTTTTAATTAACTAACCCAAAACAGCCCGCGGTGTTACTACGGCGGCGTAAATCCGGTTTTACGGTGTTTTTCGTGTTTCCAGGTTTTAAATCATTAAGTTAGCATATCATATAGATATAGAACATGTGTTTAGTTGATTTTAAAAGTCAAGTTAGAAGGATTAACTTTTGTTTGCGAACAAGTTTAGAATTAACTAAACTATGTTCTAGTGATTACAAGTTTAAACCTTCGAATAAGATAGCTTTATATGTATGAATCGAATGATGTTATGAACATCATTACTACCTTAAGTTCCTTGGATAAACCTACTGGAAAATAGAAAAATGGATCTAGCTTCAATGGATCCTTGGATGGCTCGAAGTTCTTGAAGCAGAATCATGACACGAAAACAAGTTCAAGTAAGATCATCACTTGAAATAAGATTGTTATAGTTATAGAAATTGAACCAAAGTTTGAATATGATTATTACCTTGTATTAGAATGATAACCTACTGTAAGAAACAAAGATTTCTTGAGGTTGGATGATCACCTTACAAGATTGGAAGTGAGCTAGCAAACTTGAAAGTATTCTTGATTTTATGAAACTAGAACTTTTGGAATTTATGAAGAACACTTAGAACTTGAAGATAGAACTTGAGAGAGATCAATTAGATGAAGAAAATTGAAGAATGAAAGTGTTTGTAGGTGTTTTTGGTCGTTGGTGTATGGATTAGATATAAAGGATATGTAATTTTATTTTCATGTAAATAAGTCATGAATGATTACTCATATTTTTGTAATTTTATGAGATATTTCATGCTAGTTGCCAAATGATGGTTCCCACATGTGTTAGGTGACTCACATGGGCTGCTAAGAGCTGATCATTGGAGTGTATATACCAATAGTACATACATCTAAAAGCTGTGTATTGTACGAGTACGAATACAGGTGCATACGAGTAGAATTGTTGATGAAACTGAACGAGGATGTAATTGTAAGCATTTTTGTTAAGTAGAAGTATTTTGATAAGTGTCTTGAAGTCTTTCAAAAGTGTATGAATACATATTAAAACACTACATGTATATACATTTTAACTGAGTCGTTAAGTCATCGTTAGTCGTTACATGTAAATGTTGTTTTGAAACCTTTAGGTTAACGATCTTGTTAAATGTTGTTAACCCAATGTTTATAGTATCAAAAGAGATTTTAAATTATTATATTATCATGATATTATGATGTACGAATATCTCTTAATATGATATATATACATTAAATGTCGTTACAACGATAATCGTTACATATATGTCTCGTTTCAAAACCATTAAGTTAGTAGTCTTGTTTTTACATATGTAGTTCATTGTTAATATACTTAATGATATATTTACTTATCATAATATCATGTTAACTATATATATAACCATATATATGTCATCATATAGTTTTTACAAGTTTTAACGTTCGTGAATCACCGGTCAACTTGGGTGGTCAATTGTCTATATGAAACCTATTTCAATTAATCAAGTCTTAACAAGTTTGATTGCTTAACATGTTGGAAACATTTAATCATGTAAATATCAATCTCAATTAATATATATAAACATGGAAAAGTTCGGGTCACTACAGTACCTACCCGTTAAATAAATTTCGTCCCGAAATTTTAAGCTGTTGAAGGTGTTGACGAATCTTCTGGAAATAGATGCGGGTATTTCTTCTTCATCTGATCTTCACGCTCCCAGGTGAACTCGGGTCCTCTACGAGCATTCCATCGAACCTTAACAATTGGTATCTTGTTTTGCTTAAGTCTTTTAACCTCACGATCCATTATTTCCACGGGTTCTGCGATGAATTAAAGTTTTTCGTTGATTTGGATTTCATCTAACGGAATAGTGAGATCTTCTTTAGCAAAACATTTCTTCAAATTCGAGACGTGGAAAGTATTATGTACAGCCGCGAGTTGTTGAGGTAACTCAAGTCGGTAAGCTACTGGTCCGACACAATCAATAATCTTGAATGGTCCAATATACCTTGGATTTAATTTCCCTCGTTTACCAAATCGAACAACGCCTTTCCAAGGTGCAACTTTAAGCATGACCATCTCTCCAATTTCAAATTCTATATCTTTTCTTTTAATGTCAGCGTAGCTCTTTTGTCGACTTTGTGCGGTTTTCAACCGTTGTTGAATTTGGATGATCTTCTCGGTAGTTTCTTGTATAATCTCCGGACCCGTAATCTGTCTATCCCCCACTTCACTCCAACAAATCGGAGACCTGCACTTTCTACCATAAAGTGCTTCAAACGGCGTCATCTCAATGCTTGAATGGTAGCTGTTGTTGTAGGAAAATTCTGCTAACGGTAGATGTCGATCCCAACTGTTTCCGAAATCAATAACACATGCTCGTAGCATGTCTTCAAGCGTTTGTATCGTCCTTTCGCTCTGCCCATCAGTTTGTGGATGATAGGCAGTACTCATGTCTAGACGAGTTCCTAATGCTTGCTGTAATGTCTGCCAGAATCTTGAAATAAATCTGCCATCCCTATCAGAGATAATAGAGATTGGTATTCCATGTCTGGAGATGACTTCCTTCAAATACAGTCGTGCTAACTTCTCCATCTTGTCATCTTCTCTTATTGGCAGGAAGTGTGCTGATTTGGTGAGACGATCAACTATTACCCAAATAGTATCAAAACCACTTGCAGTCCTTGGCAATTTAGTGATGAAATCCATGGTAATGTTTTTCCATTTCCATTCTGGGATTTCGGGTTGTTGAAGTAGACCTGATGGTTTCTGATGCTCAGCTTTGACCTTAGAACACGTCAAACATTCTCCTACGTATTTAGCAACATCGGCTTTCATACCCGGCCACCAAAAATGTTTCTTGAGATCCTTGTACATCTTCCCCGTTCCAGGATGTATTGAGTATCTGGTTTTATGAGCTTCTCTAAGTACCATTTCTCTCATATCTCCAAATTTTGGTACCCAAATCCTTTCAGCCCTATACCGGGTTCCGTCTTCCCGAATATTAAGATGCTTCTCCGATCCCTTGGGTATTTCATCCTTTAAATTTCCCCTTTTTAAAACTCCTTGTTGCGCCTCCTTTATTTGAGTAGTAAGGTTATTATGAATCATTATATTCATAGATTTTACTCGAATGGGTTCTCTGTCCTTCCTACTCAAGGCATCGGCTACCACATTTGCCTTCCCCGGGTGGTAACGAATCTCAAAGTCGTAATCATTCAATAATTCAATCCACCTACGCTGCCTCATATTCAGTTGTTTCTGATTAAATATGTGTTGAAGACTTTTGTGGTCGGTATATATAATACTTTTGACCCCATATAAGTAGTGCCTCCAAGTCTTTAATGCAAAAACAACCGCTCCTAATTCCAAATCATGCGTCGTATAATTTTGTTCGTGAATCTTCAATTGTCTAGACGCATAAGCAATCACCTTCGTTCGTTGCATTAATACACAACCGAGACCTTGCTTTGATGCGTCACAATAAATCACAAAATCATCATTCCCTTCAGGTAATGACAATATAGGTGCCGTAGTTAGCTTTTTCTTCAATAACTGAAACGCTTTCTCTTGTTCATCATTCCATTCAAATTTCTTCCCTTTATGCGTTAATGCAGTCAAGGGTTTTGCTATTCTGGAAAAGTCTTGGATGAACCTTCTGTAGTAACCAGCTAGTCCTAAAAACTGGCGTATGTGTTTCGGAGTTTTCGGGGTTTCCCACTTTTCAACAGTTTCTATCTTTGCCGGATCCACCTTAATACCTTCTTTGTTCACTATGTGACCGAGGAATTGAACTTCTTCCAACCAAAATGCACACTTTGAAAACTTAGCGTACAATTCTTCCTTCCTTAATACTTCTAACACCTTTCTCAAATGTTCACCGTGTTCTTGGTCATTCTTTGAGTAAATAAGTATGTCATCAATGAAAACAATGACAAACTTGTCAAGGTATGGTCCACACACTCGGTTCATAAGGTCCATGAACACAGCTGGTGCATTAGTTAAACCAAACGGCATGACCATAAACTCGTAATGACCGTAACGTGTTCTAAAAGCAGTCTTTGGAATATCATCTTCTTTCACCCGCATTTGATGATACCCGGAACGTAAGTCAATCTTTGAATAAACAGACGAGCCTTGTAGTTGATCAAATAAGTCGTCGATTCTCGGCAGTGGGTAGCGATTCTTGATGGTAAGTTTGTTCAACTCTCGGTAGTCGATACACAACCTGAATGTACCATCTTTCTTCTTGACAAACAAAACAGGAGCTCCTCACGGTGATGTGCTTGGTCGAATGAAACCACGCTCTAAAAGTTCTTGTAATTGGCTTTGCAGTTCTTTCATCTCGCTGGGTGCGAGTCTGTAAGGAGCACGAGCTATTGGTGCAGCTCCTGGTACAAGATCTATTTGAAATTCAACTGATCGATGTGGGGGTAATCCCGGTAATTCTTTCGGAAATACATCGGGAAATTCTTTTGCAATGGGAACATCATTGATGCTCTTTTCTTCAGTTTGTACTTTCTCGACGTGTGCTAGAACAGCATAGCAACCTTTTCTTATTAGTTTTTGTGCCTTCAAATTACTAATAAGATGTAGCTTCGTGTTGCCCTTTTCTCCGTACACCATTAAGGGTTTTCCTTTTTCTCGTATAATGCGAATTGCATTTTTGTAACAAACGATCTCTGCTTTCACTTCTTTCAACCAGTCCATACCGATTATCACATCAAAACTCCCTAACTCTACTGGTATCAAATCAATCTTAAATGTTTCGCTAACTAGTTTAATTTCTCGATTCCGACATATATTATCTGCTGAAATTAATTTACCATTTGCTAATTCGAGTAAAAATTTACTATCCAAAGGCGTCAATGGACAACTTAATTTAGCACAAAAATCTCTACTCATATAGCTTCTATCCGCACCCGAATCAAATAAAACGTAAGCAGATTTATTGTCAATAAGAAACGTACCCGTAACAAGCTCCGGGTCTTCCTGTGCCTCTGCCGCATTAATATTGAAAACTCTTCCGCGGCCTTGTCCATTCGTGTTCTCCTGGTTCGGGCAATTTCTAATAATGTGGCCCGGTTTTCCACATTTATAACAAACTACATTGGCAAAACTTGCTCCGACACTACTTGCTCCGCCATTACTCGTTCCGACACCATTTGTTCCTTTCGTTCTATTAACCCCTGGTCCGTAGACCTCACACTTCGCCGCGCTATGACCATTTCTTTTACACTTGTTGCAAAATTTGGTGCAGAACCCCGAGTGATACTTTTCACACCTTTGGCATAGCTGCTTCTGATTGTTGTTGTTGTTGCGGTTATTATTGTTGTTAGGATGATTGTTGTAGTTGCTGTTGTTGTTGTTGTTGTTGTTGTTGTTGTTGGGCCGTTTGTTGTAGTTGCGATTGATGTTGCGATTGTTGGGATAATTGTTGCGATTATTATTGTAATTGTTGTTGTTGTTGTTGTATTGGTGATTCTTATCACCGTTTTCCTCCCACTTTCTTTTGACTTGCTTCACATTGGCCTCTTCAGCAGTCTGTTCTTTAATTCTTTCTTCAATCTGGTTCACTAGTTTGTGAGCCATTCTACATGCCTGTTGTATGGAGGCGGGCTCGTGTGAACTTATATCTTCTTGGATTCTTTCCGGTAATCCTTTCACAAACGCGTCGATCTTCTCTTCCTCATCTTCGAATGCTCCAGGACACAATAGGCACAATTCTGTGAATCGTCTTTCGTACGTGGTAACATCAAATCCTTGGGTTCGTAAACCTCTAAGTTCTGTCTTGAGCTTATTGACCTCGGTTCTGGGACGGTATTTCTCGTTCATCAAGTGCTTGAATGCTGACCACGGTAGTGCGTACGCATCGTCTTGTCCCACTTGCTCTAGATAGGTATTCCACCATGTTAACGCAGAACCTGTGAAGGTATGCGTAGCGTACTTCACTTTGTCCTCTTCAGTACACTTACTTATGGCAAACACCGATTCGACCTTCTCGGTCCACCGTTTCAATCCGATCGGTCCTTCGGTTCCATCAAATTCCAAAGGTTTGCAGGCAGTGAATTCTTTGTAGGTGCATCCTACACGATTTCCTGTACTGCTAGATCCAAGGTTATTGTTGGTATGTAGCGCAGCCTGTACTGCAGCTATGTTTGAAGCTAGAAAAGTACGGAATTCCTCTTCATTCATATTCACGGTGTGTCGAGTAGTCGGTGCCATTTCCTTCAAAATTGTCAAATGGAACAAGTTAATCATACAGAATATTAAGAGTAGTTAATAGTATTTCGTAGCATAATATGAACTCATTTATAAAAGCTTTTTCTTCATATTAGCGTTTTATAAGTTTAAATTCGGGTAGTACGTACCCGTTAAGTTCATACTTAGTAGCTAATATACAATTCAACTACTACAATTCTATATGAAAAACTGATTATAATAATATTTCGCGTTCAAACTTTTATACAATATTTTACAAACTTACAATACCGCTTATTTTACATAAAGCATGAAATATAGCACACAATAACTTTGATACAAGATAGTTGTGAAGATAATTCTAGCTAGTACACAAGTCGTTCAGCAAAGGCAATAAAGACACGTAATTCATACGTCCAGAAACAAGTCATGCATTCTGGTTTTACTAGGACTACTTCCCATCCTTGGTCTTGTGGAACATAACCATTATGGCCGTTGATAAGACAGCGTGTTGTAACGTTGTCAAAGGGACGAGGGTTACGTAATGTCCAACAGTCCCGTAACAATCTAAAAACCTCATTTCTTACCCCAATTACCGACTCCGTCACTTGTGGGAACGTTTTGTTTAATAGTTGTAGCCCGATGTTCTTGTTCTCACTTTGGTGAGAAGCGAACATTACTAATCTGTAAGCATAACATGCTTTTTTATGTTGCATGTTAGCCGCTTTTTCTAAATCACGAAGTCCAATATTCGGATATATTGAGTCAAAATAATTTCTTAACCCATTGCGTAAAATAGCATTTGGGTTCCCCGCAATATATGCGTCAAAGTAAACACATCGTAACTTATGGATTTCCCAATGTGATATACCCCATCTTTCGAACGAAAGCCTTTTATAAACCAAGGCATTCTTGGAACGTTCTTCGAATGTCTTACAAACTGATCTCGCCTTAAATAGTTGTGTCGAAGAATTCTGACCAACTCTAGACAAGATTTCATCAATCATGTCTCCGGGTAGGTCTCTTAAAATATTGGGTTGTCTATCCATTTTGTGTTTTTATACTGTAAAATAGACAAGAGTTAGATTCATAAAAAAAGATACTTATTAATACAAGCAATTTTTACATATATCATAAAGCATAAGCACACTATATTACATATATTACACCACACGAATACAACTATCTTATTCCGACTCGCTTGTTTCTTCTTCTTCGGTTTTGGTTCGTTTTGCCAAGTTTCTAGGGATATATGATGTTCCCCTAATACGAGCCGTTATTTTCCACATTGGTTTAGAAAAACCTGGTGGTTTAGAGGTTCCCGGGTCATTGTTACAACTTAAGGACTTCGGGGGTTGACGATACATATAAAGTTCATCGGGGTTGGAATTAGATTTCTCTATTTTTATGCCCTTTCCCTTATTATTTTCTTTTGCCTTTTTAAATTCAGTTGGGGTAATTTCTATAACATCATCGGAATTCTCGTCGGAATCCGATTCATCGGAGAATTGATAATCCTCCCAATATTTTGCTTCTTTGGCGGAAACACCATTGACCATAATTAGCCTTGGTCGGTTGGTTGAGGATTTTCTTTTACTTAACCGTTTTATTATTTCCCCCACCGGTTCTATTTCTTCATCCGGTTCCGATTCTTCTTCCGGTTCCGATTCTTCTTCTGGTTCCGACTCTTCTTCCGGTTCCTCTTCGGGAACTTGTGAATCAGTCCATGAATCATTCTAATTTACATTTGACTCTTCATTATTATTAGGTGAGTCAATGGGACTTGTTCTAGAGGTAGACATCTATCACATAATATCAAAAGCGTTAAGAGATTAATATATCACATAATATTCACATGTTAAAAATATATAGTTTCCAACAAAATTTGTTAAGCAATCATTTTTTTCAAGTAAACACGGTCGAAGTCCAGACTCACTAATGCATCCTAACAAACTCGATAAGACACACTAATGCAAAATTCTGGTTCTCTAAGACCAACGCTCGGATACCAACTGAAATGTCCCGTTCTTATTGATTAAAAACGTTCCATATTAATTGATTTCGTTGCGAGGTTTTGACCTCTATATGAGACGTTTTTCAAAGACTGCATTCATTTTAAAACAAACCATAACCTTTATTTCATCAATAAAGGTTTAAAAAGCTTTACGTAGATTATCAAATAATGATAATCTAAAATATCCTGTTTACACACGACCATTACATAATGGTTTACAATACAAATATGTTACAACAAAATAAGTTTCTTGAATGCAGTTTTTACACAATATCATACAAGCATGGACTCCAAATCTTGTCCTTATTTTAGTATGCAACTGCGGAAGCTCTTAATAATCACCTGAGAATAAACATGCTTAAAACGTCAACAAAAATGTTGGTGAGTTATAGGTTTAACCTATATATATCAAATCATAATAATAGACCACAAGATTTCATATTTCAATACACATCCCATACATAGAGATAAAAATCATTCATATGGTGAACACCTGGTAACCGACATTAACAAGATGCATATATAAGAATATCCCCATCATTCCGGGACACCCTTCGGATATGATATAAATTTCGAAGTACTAAAGCATCCGGTACTTTGGATGGGGCTTGTTAGGCCCAATAGATCTATCTTTAGGATTCGCGTCAATTAGGGTGTCTGTTCCCTAATTCTTAGATTACCAGACTTAATAAAAAGGGGCATATTCGATTTCGATAATTCAACCATAGAATGTAGTTTCGCGTACTTGTGTCTATTTTGTAAATCATTTATAAAACCTGCATGTATTCTCATCCCAAAAATATTAGATTTTAAAAGTGGGACTATAACTCACTTTCATAGATTTTTTTACTTCGTCGGAAAGTAAGACTTGGCCACTGGTTGATTCACGAACCTATAACAATATATACATATATATCAAAGTATGTTCAAAATATATTTACAACACTTTTAATATATTTTGATGTTTTACGTTTATTAAGTCAGCTGTCCTCGTTAGTAACCTACAACTAGTTGTCCACAGTTAGATGTACAGAAATAAATCGATAAATATTATCTTGAATCAATCCACGACCCAGTGTATACGTATCTCAGTATTGATCACAACTCAAACTATATATATTTTGGAATCAACCTCAACCCTGTATAGCTAACTCCAACATTCACATATAGAGTGTCTATGGTTGTTCCGAAATATATATAGATGTGTCGACATGATAGGTCGAAACATTGTATACGTGTCTATGGTATCTCAAGATTACATAATATACAATACAAGTTGATTAAGTTATGGTTGGAATAGATTTGTTACCAATTTTCACGTAGCTAAAATGAGAAAAATTATCCAATCTTGTTTTACCCATAACTTCTTCATTTTAAATCCGTTTTGAGTGAATCAAATTGCTATGGTTTCATATTGAACTCTATTTTATGAATCTAAACAGAAAAAGTATAGGTTTATAGTCGGAAAAATAAGTTACAAGTCGTTTTTGTAAAGGTAGTCATTTCAGTCGAAAGAACGACGTCTAGATGACCATTTTAGAAAACATACTTCCACTTTGAGTTTAACCATAATTTTTGGATATAGTTTCATGTTCATAATAAAAATCATTTTCTCAGAATAACAACTTTTAAATCAAAGTTTATCATAGTTTTTAATTAACTAACCCAAAACAGCCCGCGGTGTTACTACGGCGGCGTAAATCCGGTTTTACGGTGTTTTTCGTGTTTCCAGGTTTTAAATCATTAAGTTAGCATATCATATAGATATAGAACATGTGTTTAGTTGATTTTAAAAGTCAAGTTAGAAGGATTAACTTTTGTTTGCGAACAAGTTTAGAATTAACTAAACTATGTTCTAGTGATTACAAGTTTAAACCTTCGAATAAGATAGCTTTATATGTATGAATCGAATGATGTTATGAACATCATTACTACCTTAAGTTCCTTGGATAAACCTACTGGAAAATAGAAAAATGGATCTAGCTTCAATGGATCCTTGGATGGCTCGAAGTTCTTGAAGCAGAATCATGACACGAAAACAAGTTCAAGTAAGATCATCACTTGAAATAAGATTGTTATAGTTATAGAAATTGAACCAAAGTTTGAATATGATTATTACCTTGTATTAGAATGATAACCTACTGTAAGAAACAAAGATTTCTTGAGGTTGGATGATCACCTTACAAGATTGGAAGTGAGCTAGCAAACTTGAAAGTATTCTTGATTTTATGAAACTAGAACTTTTGGAATTTATGAAGAACACTTAGAACTTGAAGATAGAACTTGAGAGAGATCAATTAGATGAATAAAATTGAAGAATGAAAGTGTTTGTAGGTGTTTTTGGTCGTTAGTGTATGGATTAGATATAAAGGATATGTAATTTTGTTTTCATGTAAATAAGTCATGAATGATTACTCATATTTTTGTAATTTTATGTGATATTTCATGCTAGTTACCAAATGATGGTTCCCACATGTGTTAGGTGACTCACATGGGCTGCTAAGAGCTGATCATTGGAGTATATATACCAATAGTACATACATCTAAAAGCTGTGTATTGTACGAGTACGAATACAGGTGCATACGAGTAGAATTGTTGATGAAACTGAACGAGGATGTAATTGTAAGCATTTTTGTTAAGTAGAAGTATTTTGATAAGTGTCTTGAAGTCTTTCAAAAGTGTATGAATACATATTAAAACACTACATGTATATACATTTTAACTGAGTCGTTAAGTCATCGTTAGTCGTTACATGTAAATGTTGTTTTGAAACCTTTAGGTTAACGATCTTGTTAAATGTTGTTAACCCAATGTTTATAGTATCAAAAGAGATTTTAAATTATTATATTATCATGATATTATGATGTACGAATATCTCTTAATATGATATATATACATTAAATGTCGTTACAACGATAATCGTTACATATATGTCTCGTTTCAAAACCATTAAGTTAGTAGTCTTGTTTTTACATATGTAGTTCATTGTTAATATACTTAATGATATGTTTACTTATCATAATATCATGTTAACTATATATATAACCATATATATGTCATCATATAGTTTTTACAAGTTTTAACGTTCGTGAATCACCGGTCAACTTGGGTGGTCAATTGTCTATATGAAACCTATTTCAATTAATCAAGTCTTAACAAGTTTGATTGCTTAACATGTTGGAAACATTTAATCATGTAAATATCAATCTCAATTAATATATATAAACATGGAAAAGTTCGGGTCACTACATATACTGGACGTGTTGCTTTCCTAATACAAGGATTAGCAAGTGGGTGACACAAAACCATAAGTTTTGAGCTAAAATTTTCAAATCTAAAACCCACGCAACCCACAAAAACATTTTGCAAACACCGGTGAAGGGTTATTCCGAAAAACTTATCTAGGGTTAAAGCTAGAATGAATTTTCAAAAGATCAAATGTTTTCATAAAGATCCAATTTCCCTAAAGGATCTAAATTTTTATAGTCATGTGGGACTGTAAACCACATCGTTACTATCATTGTTTATACCGCCGTATCAAAATCACTGATGTATAAAGTGTGAGAATAAAAAAAAGTGATTCGAGTAAAGTGTGATTTTATTTCAAGTTATGTATTGCTTGAGGATAAGCAACGTTCAAGTGTGGGGATATTTGATAGTGCTCTAAATGAACATATATTTAGGCGCAATACCATCCCAATATGTAAAGCTTTTAGTTGCAATTGTTCTATTTTTACGTAATATTCGTTTAAATAAATAAGTGCGAAGACAAAAGAAGAAAACGACAATTTGAAGACGCAAATGACCAAAAAGCTCAAATGTACAAGATATAATTCAAGTGGTTCAATTTATTGATGAGAAACGTTCAAAAATGATAAGAGTACAAGTCGCAAAACGCAAAGTATAAGATATTAAATCGTACGAAAGGACGTTCGAAAAACCAGAACCGAGACATAAACCGGGCGTAAATGTACGAGATAACGGAGCAAAAATTACAAGTTAACTATGCACAAGAATATAATATAATATATATATAATTAATATAAATTATATATATATTATATATATATATATAATAATATGTCGACAAGCAAGAAAACAAAAAATATGTGAGCTGGATCTGACGGCCATGCGATCGCATGGGAAATAGGCATAAAACCCATGCGAGTGCATTAGCCCATGCAAGTGCATGAGATTTGCACTAAAAATCCATGCGATTGCATGGGCATCAGAATCTGGCCAAGTGCTATAAATAGCCACGAATTCGGACGAGCTCAACACCTCTTTTTCATTTCCTTTCTTTCTGTAAACAATATAATATATATATATTATTATTTATAATTATAATTTTAAGTTAAGTTAATAGTAAGAAGGTTATTGTAAGAATGTTTTACGGGTTTTAAAGTTGGAACTCTGTTCGTGTAACGCTACGTGATTAAATACCACTGTAAGCTATGTTCTTCCTTTTTAAATTAATGTCTCGTAACTAAGTTATTATTATGCTTATTTGCGCCGAAGTAATAGTGATGTTGGACTAAATATTAAGACGGGGCTATTGAACTTTGGACCATAATTAAGATTTGGGCAAAAGACCGACACTTGTAGAAATTGGACTATTGACTATTAATAAATGGGGGGTATTGTCTAATTGAGTGACAACTCATTGGAGTCTGTCGAACCTATCTTCAAATTAATTAACCTAATAATTAATAATGATTATGGTTGTCCTATTTAGTGACGTTCATATGGAATCTATTATAATCATTTAATTAATTATTCGGGTTGGGTAATTGATTATTCAAACTAATCAAGTGGGTAAATTAATATTCATATCTAATCAAAACAGGGGTGGATTACATACCGTGATAACTGGTGTAATTGTTGACATAAGTGATAACTGCGTCACAGTTTAAATCCTTAATTAGTTGGAACATTTGACTTCGGATATAAGGGTAATTTGACGAGGACACTCGCACTTTATATTTATGACCGATGGACTATTATAGACAAAAACCAGATGAACATATCGAATAATCCAGGACAATTAACACATGGTAATAAATTAAAATCAACATGTCAAACACCATGTTTACGGAAGTTTAAATAAACATAATTCCTTTATTTTATATCTCATCGCACTTTTATTTATCGTCATTTTATTTTTCGTACTTTAAATTATTTCACTTTTTATTATCGTACTTTTATTTTATCGCATTTTTATTTATCGTCATTTACTTTACGCTTTAAATTAAGTTGTATTTATATTTATATTTAATATTTTACATTAGGTTTTAATTGTGACTTAAGACATAAAATTGACAAACCGGCCACTAAACGGTAAAAACCCCCTTTTATAATAATAATAATAATAATAATAATAATACTTATATATACATATATATATATATACATATATATATATATATATATATATGTATATATATATATGTATATATATATGTATGTATATATATATATATATATATATATATATATATATGTATATATATATATATATATATATATATATATATATATATATATATATATATATATATATATATATATATACAAATATAGTTTAAAATATATATAGCGTTAAACTTAGCCAGCTCCCTGTGAAACGAACCGGACTTACTAAAAACTACACTACTCTACGATTAGGTACACTGCCTATAAGTGTTGTAGCAACGTTTTGGTATATCCATTCTATAAATAAATAAAAAACTTATATCATATTTCGCCGTATTTCATATTAAAAATAAAAGTATATTTCGTATACACCGCTGCACACATCAGTTAGCATCACCTTGACTAAGATTCTACCATCAACACACAATATGTTAAGACCAAGTAAGAACACAACTCATTTAAGAGTCTTAGATGGATGATGAACCAAGGTTACATCATATCCTTAGTCTTAACACAATTACAAGTTATATTTACAACTAAAGCTACAAACTTTACATCAATCAAACAAATATGAACATAATCTAAGTTCAATGAGGTGATGGAACCCTAAGCTAGAGAGCTTGGATCCCTTTCACACAAGTTATAAGGTCACAAAGCTAGAAAGCTTGAACCTTTAGTGTTCTTGAAGATCTTGAAGCATAAAGCTTGGATCTTTAAGTTACATGATTACCATAATCACAAGTTTTGATCTTTATAACAAAATAATGAGATCATGAGTTAGAAAACTTAGATCTAACAAAAGATATGAAGATCCAAGCTAGAAAGCTTGCATCTTGATTGTTCTTGAAGATCTTGAAGCATAAAGCTTGGATCTTTAAGTTACATAAAGATTACAAACACAAGTTTGAATCTTTATAACAAAATAACAAGATTAAAGTTTAAAAAAATATAGATCTACAAAGTGGGTGAAGATTCAAAGCTAGAAAGCTTGAATCTTCCATGTTCTTGAAGGATTCATGCTTGAATCTACAAGATGTAATCAAGATCAAAGCTAAAAAGCTTGATCCTCCATGGATGATGATGAACACGAAAAAGAAAGGAGAAGAAGAAGAAGAAGAAAAGATCAGAAACTTACAAGTTTTAGAGTGAGAAAGACTAGAAAGGAAATAAGAGAGTAAGTGTGTGTGAAATACAAATGAGAGCAAGTGTAAAATGAGATGAATAAGGCTAGTATTTATAGGCAAATGAGGGTGGGAGGGAGGCCTCATGGCCGTGAGTTTTGGGGGAGACAAGGGGGGACAAAAAGTTGCTTTTTGGTTAATGGTTGTCTAAAGTTGGTGCTTATGTTAAGATCCCATGAAACATTAAGGATACTACTTGACATAAATACTAGCATGTTCCCTCTAATAAATGGGCATTTATCTTACTTATTATTGGGTCACTAGTAATTAATAAGTGGGCTAAATAAATGGGCTACTAGCTAGAGTAGGGTGGGCTTAAGTCCAACAAGGTAGAAAGTCCAACAAGACTAACTAGTAAGCATAATTAAATTACTACGCATAATTAAGCATCCAAAAATCCAAGCAATTATTATTATAAAATAATAATTAATATTTCGTAGTCATAATATTCCGGTTACGATAAAAGTTAAACGTATGCGCAGTTCGCGGTTTATTCGAAACGTCAAGTGACACTAACGGTCATAAAGTATCCGGTGATCAAGTTAAGTATCCTACGTACTCTAAGGCACATTTTAACACATAAATGAAAGTAAACCATGTATATAAAGGTTCCAGAGTATAAAGTAGCATAGTACGCACAAATACGCAGTTTCGCTAAAACACAAGGCACAAAAGCAAGTCGAAAAAGTCGGGTTGTTACATTTACTATGCTTCATGTGGTTCTAGGTTCAATCTTTAACATCAGCTTTTTTTTAATTGATTAAAACTTACCCGCCGCAACGCGCGGGTAACCCAAAAACTTGTTGTATTCATTCGAACAAATTTTTTAGGTTAGTTCTATCCCCAATTCTATCAAATCTCTAAACCCCCAATTCTCTTTGTAAGACCCTAATATTTATTGTACAGAGCTGTAAATAGAGTACATGAAGCGTGGGTGATGTTGTGTATTAAAACTGAGGTCAGAAGCTGAACTGAGCAAGGTGCGCTGAGCGCATACCTATTGGTGAGCGTGGCGCACTCTCCACTGTAGCCGGGTTCTGCTTGTTTTAATCAGATATTTTGATGGGCTTTTTGGTAATTTCACTTGTAGACGAGTTTAAGGCCAGTAGATCAGTTTTGGGAGAGTCGTAACTCCATTATCAACAACCTTATCCTTTCCACTTCAATTTTAGAGAGAGAGTGAGATTCTTGTGTGAGAAAGCTCAAGCCAAGAAAGGAGGAGCTAGTTTTGGGTCTTAGCTCAAGTTATAAAGTTGTTCATATAGTCACTAGCTATGTTGTACTTGTAGTGGTATGTTCTAACTTGGATTTCCTTACTTTGATTTATGTATGGGTTAGGGTTTGGGTAAATGAAGAACATAAAACCCATGTTTGGTGATTTTGGGTGTTCTTGGGTAAGATAGAGTCATGAAGACTCAATGGTAACTAACCTAGGGTTTCAAAGTGTTAATTGATGTTTATGAGTCCTAATTGGTTAGTTAATCACTAGCACACCTAGTAAATTAGTAAATGGGTGTTAGATGGGTTAGTGGATGATCCGAAAGGGATGTGTTGACTTTAAATTAGTCAAAGGGCTAATGATTGACCTAGTTGGGAAATATGGGTATGAAATACCCTAATTGTGTAATAGTTAGTGTTGTTGGACCTTAATCACTAGCTTTTGAGTGATTAATGATGGTCTTGACCCTTAAGGGGCGGTTTTGGTGAAAATGGGGCATTTAATGCACTTAAGTCATTAAATGCACATGAGTGAAGTGTTGGTATTTAGCCCAACAAGTTTGTTTGTTGATCGAGTACTTATTATATTAGGTACTTTGCCTTGAAGCTTGCCGAAGTATAAAACATTCACCGAAGGCGTTAAGGTGAGTGGAATGATTATATGCATATGTATGTAATGTATTTATTTGTATGCTAGTCGGTAGTGCCAAAGTATGTGCGAGCGTGCTATGATGTGAACTAAAGAGCCGGTAGCGTCATAGTACGTGTGTTGTAGTGTGAACCAAAGAGCCGGTAGCACTACAGCATGAGTTGTTAGAGTGTGAACCAAAGAGCCTGCAGCACTTTAACGCGAGTATGACTCGGGTTGTGATGTGAACCAAAGAGCCGGTAGCATCATAACCGATGCGTATGGTGTGAACCAAAGAGCCGATAGCACCATGACGCGAGAATGGTTAACCATGGTTGTGTATTGTTTTGTAGCATATTATATTATGTCGATTATATGTTATTGATTACGCTAGTAGCGGTTTATTGGAGATTATTAGCTTTGTACTTGAGATGGTATGCTAATTGTATTGCTAGCGTGTATGCGGTATATGTGTAAGTGATTGCAAGTAGGTATATTATATATATATATATATATATGGGTATAATTATTGCATTCACTAAGCTTTGATTACCCTCTCGTTGTTTATCTTTTTATAGGCTCCAGCGTTGACAATGGTAAGGGCATTCGGTTGGATTAGAGATCCTGCTTGTTGTTAGGGGACGCTTTTGGGATGTGATAGCTTTTGGAGTTTGACCGACACTTGGGTAGTTTAACCCCCAAACACCATGCTCTTAGTGTCGTTTGGAAATTAAACAAATGTGGTCGAAACTCATGATTTGTACGAAACTCGTAAAACGGCCGATGTGGGCCCTGTTTTGTAAAAGTTGTTTTATGATTGATTCGTGTTAGTTTTACATATATGAACATGTGGTAAAAAGCGTTTCATCTAAATATGTCGGGAAGTGGGAGATCTTTATTTGAAAATGGACAAAACCGGACAGAACTGAAAATGGACTGTGCGCGCTGCGCACCCTGAGGTGGTGCGCGTGGCGCACTATTCTGTAAAAAAAAATAAAAAAATTCTTTCGCGTGATCTGTTGGTTATTGGTTTGGGTTGTTACAAGTGGTATCAGAGCATGGTCTAAGGGATTTAGGCAACTTGAGATAGGTGCCTAGACTTAGATTTATTTGTGTGTGAGCTTTATGATGGACTTGTAGGAGACGGGTCGGACTGAGAGTTGATTAGTGCTTAGGTTTATGTGAACTAACCTTGCGCTAATTGTTTTGTGTTGTGTTAGCAATCATCAAGAGCAATAGACGTTGTACTAGCAAGTTAATGCGACGTGCTCACGTAACAATAATTAGCTACCATTGTTACGGGTTCAAATCGTGTCAAACAAGCGATGTACGATGATTGTTGAGCAAGATGGGGTAGTGTGGTGTATATGTATATACATATGTGTTAAGTCCTTTCGTTTCTTTACTTAATCTTTTCCGTTTTATAGTATGAAGACGAGAAACGGACCCGAGAACAACGAAGGGGGTTCGAGCGAGGATGTCGAGTTTACGGCCAAGGTTGAGGCCATTATGCAAAGGCGTCATGCGGCCTTCTTAGAGGATGTTAAGAAGATGTTCTTGGATTCGATTGACGAACAAGTAGTCAATCTAGTCAAGGAACAAGTTAAGAGTGTTCTTAAAGAGGATAACGCGGGAAGGCGAGACTTCCACTATAAAAACTTCAAAGATGCTCAACCTCCCACCTTTGAAGGTGAACGAGACCCACTTAAGAGTGCTCGATGGATCTCAGATATGGAGGGGGCTTTTCGTACTAGTGAGTGCCCTCTCGATAAAAAGACTAGGTTTGGTAGTAGCATGATGAAGGGTGATGCCAAGTTGTGGTGGGACGCAAAAATCCGAATTTATGGCGAAGAACAAAGTATGAGTTTGACGTGGGATGAGTTTAATGAAGAATTTTTCAAGGAGTACCGAACTTCGGCCGATCTTTCAAAGCTTAAGGACGAGTTACGTACTTTAAGGCAAGGGTCAATGGATTTGAACACTCTCAAGTCCACTTTCTTATCAAAGACCCAATTTTGCCCAGAGTATGACGGGAATGATCATATGTTGAAAGAAGATTTCTACCGAACCTTGAATGATAACTATCAAGAGAGGATTAGTAGGAATTCGGTGAAGACTTTTGATGAGCTATTTGATATCGCTAAGGGTTTTGAGTCGCTTGCTCTAAGAAAGAGTGACTTCACCTTTGGCAAACGAAAATTTGAAGCTACTAGCCACTCGAACAAGAAGAGCAAGAGTGTGACCGAGAGCATCAGTAGTGTGAGAAAGGGGGCTTCTAAGAGTTTTGGGCCCACGTGCTACAATTGTGGTCGACAAGGGCACTTAGCCAGTGATTGTACGAACTCATCTTCCAACAAAATCGTTTGTTTTAATTGTAACAAAGAAGGGAACAAGAGGCCGGAGTGTCCCGAATTGCGCAACGATAATGTTAAGCGGCTAGAGAAGGCAGCGGGTACGGCTAGGGGTTTCAATTATTTGATGACCAATGAGGAAGCCAAGCAATCTAACAAAGTTGTCTCAGGTACTTTCATGGTTAATTCTAATCCGGCAATGATACTCTTTGATAGTGGTGCAAACTTGTCGTTTGTGTCACCAAAATTTGTGCCTAAACTTAATAAACCGTTAGCTAAGTTAAGTCATCCGATAGAAGTCGAAATAGCGGATGGCAAGACGGTGCTAGTGGTTGATGTGTGTAAAAATTGTAATGTTGTGTTTGGTGCCGAAAACTTTAAAATCGATCTCATCTCGATGACTTTGGGTGATTTTGATATCGTTGTTGGTATGGATTGGCTCGATCATAATAGAGCCGATATTGCATGCCATGAAAAATCTATTCGAGTGAAGACCCCTTGTGGGGGAGAGTTAATTATTCATGGCGATAAGCAGAGAAGGCTTATGCCGATATGTACTTTTGCACGGGCACGTCGTTTTCTTATTGGTGGTGGCATGGCTTTTCTTGCCCATGTTGTTGATACTCGTGATGAGCCACTACCCATTCGTGAAATTCAAGTGGTTAATGAATTTGAAGACGTTTTTCGAATGAGTTACTGGGTATTCCGGCGGAAAGACAAGTAGAATTTCTCATTGAGTTAGTTTCGGGGGCTACCCCCATTGCTAAGATTCCTTATCGATTAGCACCGACAGAAATGCAAGAGTTGTTAAATCAAACCCAAGATTTACTTGAAAAGGGTTTTATTCGACCGAGTGCTTCGCCATGGGGCGCTCCGGTTTTATTCGTGAAGAAGAAGGATGGTAGTATGCGGATGTGCATCGATTATCGGGAGTTGAACAAAGTGACGATCAAGAATCGTTATCCGTTGCCTAGGATTGACGATTTATTTGACCAACTCCAAGGTGCAACGTTTTTCTCTAAAATCGACCTACGGTCCGGCTATCACCAAATGCGGGTCCGTGAGGAAGATATCGAGAAAACGGCTTTTCGAACGCGTTATGGGCATTTTGAATTCGTAGTTATGCCTTTTGGTCTTACGAACGCACCTGCGGCATTCATGGATCTTATGAACCGAGTGTGCCAACCTATGTTGAACAAGTCGGTAATCGTGTTCATCGACGACATACTTGTCTATTCGAAGAGTATGAAGGAACATGAACTTCATTTGCTGTGTGTGTTAAAGATGTTGCGGAAGGAGAAGTTGTATGCTAAATTCTCCAAATGTGAATTTTGGCTAAGGGAAGTTGAATTCCTTGGCCATATTATGAACGAAAATGGTATTCAAGTAAATTCGGGGAAGATTGAGACGGTAAAGAGTTGGGGACGACCGACTACGCCTACGAAAATCCGAAGTTTTCTCGGATTGGCCGGTTATTATCGTCGGTTTATCCAAGACTTTTCCAAGATTGCTTCTCCATTGACGAAATTGACGAGAAAGAACGCAAGATTTAATTGGGAGAACGAGCAAGAAATTGCTTTTCAATTGTTAAAAGAGAAGTTATGTCAAGCTCCGATGTTAGTGTAGTGACCCGAAATTTTCCATGTATATATATATATATATTAAATGAAATTGTTATTTACATGATTAAGTGTTTCCAACATGTTAAGCAATCAAACTTGTTAAGACTTGATTAATTGAAATAGGTTTCATATAGACAATTGACCACCCAAGTTGACCGGTGATTCACGAACGTTAAAACTTGTAAAAACTATACGATGACATATATATGGTTATATATATAGTTAACATGATTTTATTATAAGTATGTATCTCATTAGGTATTTTAACAATGAGTTATATACATAAAAATGAGACTATTAATTTAAGAAACTCGAAAACGATATATATATAACGATTATCGTTATAACAACGTCTTACTAGGTACATATGAATCATATTAAGATATTAATACACTTGGTTAATTATGTTAAATGATAAGTAAATATATTATTAAGTGTATTAACAATGAAATACATATGTAAAAATAAGACTACTAACTTAATGATTTCGAAACGAGACATATATGTAACGATTATCGTTGTAACGACATTTAACTGTATATATATCATACTAAGATATATTATATATCATAATATCATGATAATATAACAATTTAACATCTCATTTGTAATAATAAACAATGGGTTAACAACATTCAACAAGATCGTTAACCTAAAGGTTTCAAAACAACATTTACATGTAACGACTAACGATGACTTAACGACTCAGTTAAAATGTATATACATGTAGTGTTTTAATATGTATTCATACACTTTTGAAAGACTTCAAGACACTTATCAAAATACTTCTACTTAACAAAAATGCTTACAATTACATCCTCGTTCAGGTTCATCAACAATTCTACTCGTATGCACCCGTATTCGTACTCGTACAATACACAGCTTTTAGATGTATGTACTATTGGTATATACACTCCAATGATCAGCTTTTAGCAGTCCATGTGAGTTACCTAACACATGTGGGAACCATCATTTGGCAACTAGCATGAAATATCTCATAAAATTACAAAAATATGAGTAATCATTCATGACTTATTTACATGAAAACAAATTTACATATCCTTTATATCTAATCCATACACCAACGACCAAAAATACCTACAAACACTTTCATTCTTCAATTTTTTTCATCTAATTTATCTCTCTCAAGTTCTATCTTCAAGTTCTAAGTGTTCTTCATAAATTCCAAAAGTTCTAGTTTCATAAAATCAAGAATACTTCCAAGATTGCAAGTTTACTTCCAAGTTTTCTAAATCCATTCCAAGTAATCATCCAAGATCAAGAAACCTTTGTTACTTACAGTAGGTTATCTTTATAATACAAGGTAATAATCATATTCAAACTTTAATTCAATTTCTATAACTATAACAATCTTATTTCGAGTGGAAATCTTACTTGAAATTGTTTTCGTGTCATGATTCTGCTTCAAGAACTTTCAAGCCATCCAAGGATCCTTTGAAGCTAGATCTATTTTTCTCATTTCCAGTAGGTTTATCCAAGGAACTTAAGGTAGTAATGATGTTCATAACATCATTCGATTCATACATATAAAGCTATCTTATTCGAAGGTTTAAACCTGTAATCACTAGAACATAGTTTAGTTAATTCTAAACTTGTTCGCAAATAAAAGTTAATCCTTCTAACTTGACTTTTAAAATCAACTAAACACATGTTATATATCTATATGATATGCTAACTTAATGATTTAAAACCTGAAAACACGAAAAACACCGTAAAATCGGATTTACGCCGTCGTAGTAACACCGCGGGCTGTTTTGGGTTAGTTAATTAAAAACTATGATAAACTTTGATTTAAAAGTTGTTATTCTGGGAAAATGATTTTTATTATGAACATGAAACTATATCCAAAAATTATGGTTAAACTCAAAGTGGAAGTATGTTTTCTAAAATGGTCATCTAGACGTCGTTCTTTCGACTGAAATGACTACCTTTATAAAAATGACTTGTAACTTATTTTTCCGACTATAAACCTATACTTTTTCTGTTTAGATTCATAAAATAGAGTTCAATATGAAACCATAGCAATTTGATTCACTCAAAACGGATTTAAAATGAAGAAGTTATGGGTAAAACAAGATTGGATAATTTTTCTCATTTTAGCTACGTGAAAATTGGTAACAAATCTATTCCAACCATAACTTAATCAACTTGTATTTTATATTATGTAATCTTGAGATACCATAGACACGTATACAATGTTTCGACCTATCATGTCGACACATCTATATATATTTCGGAACAACCATAGACACTCTATATGTGAATGTTGGAGTTAGCTATACATGGTTGAGGTTGATTCACAAATATATATAGTTTGAGTTGTGATCAATACTGAGATACGTATACACTGGGTCGTGGATTGATTCAAGATAATATTTATTGATTTATTTCTATACATCTAACTGTGTACAACTAGTTGTAGATTACTAACGAGGACAGCTGACTTAATAAACTTAAAACATCAAAATATATTAAAAGTGTTGTAAATATATTTTGAACATACTTTGATATATGTGTATATATTGTTATAGGTTCGTGAATCAACCAGTGGCCAAGTCTCACTTCCTGACGAAGTAAAAATCTGTGAAAGTGAGTTATAGTCCCACTTTTAAAATCTAATATTTTTGGAATGAGAATACATGCAGGTTTTATAAATGATTTACAAAATAGACACAAGTACGTGAAACTACATTCTATGGTTGAATTATCGAAATCGAATATGCCCCTTTTTATTAAGTCTGGTAATCTAAGAATTAGGGAACAGACACCCTAATTGACGCGAATCCTAAAGATAGATCTATTGGGCCTAACAAACCCTATCCAAAGTACCGGATGCTTTAGTACTTCGAAATTTATATCATATCCGAAGGGTGTCCCGGAATGATGGGGATATTCTTATATATGCATCTTGTTAATGTCGGTTACCAGGTGTTCACCATATGAATGATTTTTATCTCTATGTATGGGATGTGTATTGAAATATGAAATCTTGTGGTCTATTGTTACGATTTGATATATATAGGTTAAACCTATAACTCACCAATATTTTTGTTGACGTTTAAAGCATGTTTATTCTCAGGTGAATACTAAGAGCTTCCGCTGTTGCATACTAAAATAAAGACAAGATTTGGAGTCCATGTTTGTATGATATTGTGTAAAAACTGCATTCAAGAAACTGATTTCGATGTAACATATTTGTATTGTAAACCATTATGTAATGGTCGTGTGTAAACAGGATATTTTAGATTATCATTATTTGATAATCTACGTAAAGCTTTTTAAACCTTTATTTATGAAATAAAGGTTATGGTTTGTTTTAAAAATGAATGCAGTCTTTGAAAAACGTCTCATATAGAGGTCAAAACCTCGCAACGAAATCAATTAATATGGAACGTTTTTAATCAATAAGAACGGGACATTTCAGTTAGTATTGTCGGAAGGGGTAGAAGACATGACGGTTTATTGTGACACGTCTTTAAATGGGCTCGGGTGTGTTCTAATGCAAAGAGGTAAATTCATCGCGTATGCCTCCCGACAATTAAAGGAACACGAAACGAGATATTCGACTCATGATCTTGAGTTGGCGGCGGTTGTTCATGCGTTGAAAATTTGGCGCCATTACTTGTATGGTGTCAAGTGTACGATTTATTCGGATCACAAGAGTTTGAAACATCTTTTTGATCAAAGAGATTTGAATTATCGTCAACGTAGATGGATGGATGCGGTGAAAGACTATGATTGTGAAATACTTTATCATTCGGGTAAGGCGAATGTGGTAGCGGATGAATTAAGTCAAAAGTGTCAACATTCGGTGATACGAGTAGGATCGTTACACATGATTATTACTAACAATTTCCTTGTAAAGCTTGGCGAGACTCAAATCGAAGCTTTTGTTAACAATAAGCATGTGGAACGAATCGTGGAACAAACAGAGTTTATTACCTTAGGTCCGTATGGTTCATTATCTTTTCAAGGAAGAGTGTGGGTGCCTAAAATGGGTGATCATCGACGAGTGCTACTTGATGAAGCACATAAGTCAAAGTATTCCATTCACCCGGGCGCGACAAAAATGTATCTTGATTTGAGGAAAGAGTATTGGTAGTCGGATATGAAACGTGATGTTGTTAAGTATGTTGAACAATGCGTCACGTGTTTGCAAGTGAAAGCCGAACACCAAAAGTCGTATGGGTAGTTACAACCGTTAGAAATCCAGAAATGGAAATGGGAGCACATTACCATGGATTTCATCACAAAGTTACCAAAGACGGCAAGAAACCAATTTGACTTGATTTGGGTAATAGTTGATCGATTGACGAAGAGTGCTTTGTTTCTTCCCATTCGGGAAGCGATATCGTCGGAAACTTTGGCTAAGTTGTTTATCAAGGAGGTGATAGCGAGACACGGAGTTCCTATATCTATTATTTCAGATCGAGATACCCGTTTCACATCTCGATTTTGGGAAAAGTTTCATGAAGATATGGGTACACAATTGAAATTGAGCACGGCGTATCATCCTCAAACGGACGGTCAAACCGAACGTACGAATCAAACTTTGGAGGATATGTTACGGGCGTGTATTATTGATTTCGGTGGCAGTTGGGATGAGCACTTACCTTTGGTGGAATTCTCGTACAATAATAGTTATCATACTAGTATCAGGATGCCACCTTACGAGATGCTCTATGGGCGTAGATGTCGAACCCCGATTTGTTGGGTGAAGTTGGTCAAAAAGAAATCGGGAGTACTTATTTGGTTTTAGAGACGAATAACAAGATTGATATGACATATATATGGTTATATATATTGTTAACATTATATTATGATAAGTAAACATATCATTAAGTATATTAATAATGAACTACATATATAAAAACAAGACTACTAACTTAATGATTTTGAAACGAGACATATATGTAACGATTATCGTTGTAACGACATTTAATGTATATATATCATATTAAGAGATATTCGTACATCATAATATCATGATAATATAATAATTTAAAATCTCATTTGATATTATAAACATTGGGTTAACAACATTTAACAAGATCGTTAACCTAAAGGTTTCAAAACAACACTTACATGTAACGACTAACGATGACTTAACGACTCAGTTAAAATGTATATACATGTAGTATTTTAATATGTATTCTTACACTTTTGAAAGACTTCAATACACTTATCAAAATACTTCTACTTAACAAAAATGCTTACAATTACATCCTCGTTCAGTTTCATCAACAATTCTACTCGTATGCACCCGTATTCGTAGTCGTACAATACAGAGCTTTTAGATGTATGTACTATTGGTATATACACTCCAATGATCAGCTCTTAGCAGCCCATGTGAGTCACCTAACACATGTGGGAACCATCATTTGACAACTAGCATGAAATATCTCATAAAATTACAAAAATATGAGTAATCATTCATGACTTATTTACATGAAAACAAAATTACATATCCTTTATATCTAATCCATACACCAACGACCAAAAACACCTACAAACACTTTCATTCTTCAATTTTTTTCATCTAATTGATCTCTCTCAAGTTCTATCTTCAAGTTCTAAGTGTTCTTCATAAATTCTACAAGTTCTAGTTTCATAAAATCAAGAATACTTCCAAGTTTTCTAGCTTACTTCCAATCTTGTAGAGTGATCATCCAACCTCAAGAAATCTTTCTTATTTACAGTAAGATATCTTTCTAATACAAGGTAATACTCATATTCAAACTTTGATTCAATTTCTATAACTATAACAATCTTATTTCGAGTGAAAATCTTACTTGAACTGTTTTCGTGTCATGATTCTGCTTCAAGAACTTTCAAGCCATCCAAGGATCCTTTGAAGCTAGATCCATTTTTCCCATTTCCAGTAGCTTTATCCAGAAAACTTGAGTTAGTAATGATGTTCATAACATCATTCGATTCATGAAGGTTTAAACTTGTAATCACTAGAACATAGTTTAGTTAATTCTAAACTTGTTCGCAAACAAAAGTTAATCCTTCTAACTTGACTTTTAAAATCAACTAAACACATGTTCTATATCTATATGATATGCTAACTTAATGATTTAAAACCTGGAAACACGAAAAACACCGTAAAACCGGATTTACGCCGTCGTAGTAACACCGCGGGCTGTTTTGGGTTAGTTAATTAAAAACTATGATAAACTTTGATTTAAAAGTTGTTCTTCTTGGAAAATGATTTTTCTTATGAACATGAAACTATATCCAAAAATCATGATTAAACTCAAAGTGGAAGTATGTTTTCTAAAATGGTCATCTAGACGTCGTTCTTTCGACTGAAATGACTACCTTTACAAAAACGACTTGTAACTTATATTTCCGACTATAAACCTATATTTTTTCTGTTTAGATTCATAAAATAGAGTTCAATATGAAACCATAGCAATTTGATTCACTCAAAACGGATTTAAAATGAAGATGTTATGGGTAAAACAAGATTGGATAATTTTTCTTGTTGTAGCAACGTGAAAATTGGTAACAAATCTATATTAATCATATCCTAGCTAACTTATATTGTATTATACATGTATTCTAATATATTATGTAATCTTGGGATACCATAGACACGTATGCAAATGTTTTGACATATCATATCGACCCATGTGTATATATTATTTGGAACAACCATAGACACTCTATATGCAGTAATGTGGGAGTTACCTATACAGGGTTGAGGTTGATTCTAAAAATATATATACTTTGAGTTGTGATCTAGCCTGAGACGTGTATACACTGGGTTGTGGATTGATTCAAGATAATATATATCAATTTTTTTCTGTACATCTAACGTTGGACAACTAGTTGTAGGTTACTAACGAGGACAGCTGACTTAATAAACTTAAAACATCAAAATGTATTAAACGTGTTGTAAATGTATTTTGAATATACTTTGATATATATGTACATATTTGTTATAGGTTCGTGAATCGACCAGTGGCCAAGTCTTACTTCCCAACGAAGTAAAAATCTGTGAAAGTGAGTTATAGTCCCACTTTTAAAATCTAATATTTTTGGGATGAGAATACATGCAGGTTTTATAAATGATTTACAAAATAGACACAAGTACGTGAAACTACATTCTATGGTTGAATTATCGAAATCGAATATGCCCCTTTTTATTAAGTCTGGTAATCTAAGAATTAGGGAACAGACACCCTAATTGACGCGAATCCTAAAGATAGATCTATTGGGCCTAACAAACCCCATCCAAAGTACCGGATGCTTTAGTACTTCGAAATTTATATCATATCCGAAGGGTGTCCCGGAATGATGGCGATATTCTTATATATGCATCTTGTTAATGTCGGTTACCAGGTGTTCACCATATGAATGATTTTTATCTCTATGTATGGGATGTGTATTGAAATATGAAATCTTGTGGTCTATTGTTACGATTTGATATATATAGGTTAAACCTATAACTCACCAACATTTTTGTTGACGTTTAAAGCATGTTTATTCTCAAGTGAATACTAAGAGCTTCCGCTGTTGCATACTAAAATGAGGACAAGATTTGGAGTCCATGTTTGTATGATATTGTGTAAAAACTACATTCAAGAAACTGATTTCGATGTAACATATTTGTATTGTAAACCATTATGTAATGGTCGTGTGTAAATAGGATATTTTAGATTATCATTATTTGATAATCTACGTAAAGCTTTTTAAACCTTTATTTATGAAATAAAGGTTATGATTTGTTTTAAAATGAATGCAGTCTTTGAAAAACGTCTCATATAGAGGTCAAAACCTCGCAACGAAATCAATTAATATGGAACGTTTTTAATCAATAAGAACGGGACATTTCAAACATAACCGTTATGGCCGTTGATAAGACAGCGTGTTGTAACGTCGTCAAAGGGACGAGGGTTACGTAATGTCCAACAGTCCCATAACAATCTAAAAACTTTGTTTCTCACCCCAACTACTGAGTCCGTCACTACAGTACATAATATACAATATAAGTTGATTAGGTTATGGTTGGAATAGATTTATTACTAACTTTTACGTAGGTAATATAAGTTCTTCATATTGAACTCTATTTTATGAATCTAAACAGAAAAAGTATAGGTTTATAGTCAGAAAAATAAGTTACAAGTCGTTTTTGTAAAGGTAGTCATTTCAGTCGAAAGAACGACGTCTAGATTACCATTTTAGAAAACATACTTCCACTTTGAGTTTAACCATAACTTTTGGATATACTTTCATGTTTATAATAAAAATCATTTTCTCAGAATAACAACTTTTAAATCAAAGTTTATCATAGTTTTTAATTAACTAACCCAAAACAGCCCGCGGTGTTACTACTACGGCGTAAATCCGGTTTTACGGTGTTTTTCGTGTTTCCAGGTTTTAAATCATTAAGTTAGCATATCATATAGATATAGAACATGTATTTAGTTGATTTTAAAAGTCAACTTAGAAGGATTAACTTTTATTTGCGAACAAGTTTAGAATTAACTAAACTATGTTCTAGTGATTACAAGTTTAAACCTTCGAATAAGATAGCTTTATATGTATGAATCGAATGATGTTATGAACATCATTACTACCTCAAGTTCCTTGGATAAACCTAATGGAAATGAGAAAAATAGATCTAGCTTCAAAGGATCCTTGGATGGCTTGAAAGTTCTTGAAGCAGAATCATGACACGAAAACAATTTCAAGTAAGATTTCCACTCGAAATAAGATTGTTATAGTTATAGAAATTGAATTAAAGTTTGAATATGATTATTACCTTGTATTAGAAAGATAACCTACTGTAAGTAACAAAGGTTTCTTGATCTTGGATGATTACTTGGAATGGATTTAGAAAACTTGGAAGTAAACTTGCAATCTTGGAAGTATTCTTGATTTTATGAAACTAGAACTTTTGGAATTTATGAAGAACACTTAGAACTTGAAGATAGAACTTGAGTGAGATCAATTAGATGAAGAAAATTGAAGAATTAAAGTGTTTGTAGGTGTTTTTGGTCGTTGGTGTATTGATTAGATATAAAGGATATGTAATTTTGTTTTCATGTAAATAAGTCATGAATGATTACTCATATTTTTGTAATTTTATGAGATATTTCATGCTAGTTGCCAAATGATGGTTCCCAAATGTGTTAGGTGAATCACATGGGCTGCTAAGAGCTGATCATTGGAGTGTATATACCAATAGTACATACATCTAAAAGCTGTGTATTGTACGAGTACGAATACGGGTGCATACGAGTAGATTTGTTGATGAAACTGAACAAGGATGTAATTGTAAGCATTTTTGTTAAGTAGAAGTATTTTGATAAGTGTCTTGAAGTCTTTCAAAAGTGTATGAATACATATTAAAACACTACATGTATATACATTTTAACTGAGTCGTTAAGTCATCGTTAGTCGTTACATGTAAATGTTGTTTTGAAACCTTTAGGATAACGATCTTGTTAAATGTTGTTAACCCAATGTTTATAATATCAAATGAGATTTTAAATTATTATATTATCATGATATTATGATGTACGAATATCTCTTAATATGATCTATATACATTAAATGTCGTTACAACGATAATCGTTACATATATGTCTCGTTTCGAAATCATTAAGTTAGTAGTCTTATTTTTACATATGTATTTCATTGTTAATACACTTAATAATATATTTACTTATCATTTAACATAATTAACCAAGTGTATCAATATCTTAATATGATTCATATGTACGTAGTAAGACGTTGTTATAACGATAATCGTTATATATATCGTTTTCAAGTTTCTTAAATTAATAGTCTCATTTTTTTGTACATAACTCATTGTTAAAATACCTAATGAGATACATACTTATAATAAAATCATGTTAACTATATATATAACCATATATATGTCATCGTATAGTTTTTACAAGTTTTAACGTTCGTGAATCACTGGTCAACTTGGGTGGTCAATTGTCTTAACATGTTGGAAACACTTAATCATGTAAATAACAATTTCATTTAATATATATATAAATATGGAAAAGTTCGGGTCACTACAGTACCTACCTGTTAAATAAATTTCGTCCCGAAATTTTAAGCAGTTGGAGGTGTTGACGTATCTTCTGGAAATAAATGCGGGTATTTCTTCTTCATCTGATCTTCATGCTCCCAGGTGAACTCAGGTCTTCTACGAGCATTCCATCGAACCTTAACAATCGGTATCTTGTTTTGTTTAAGGCTCTTAACCTCACGATCCATTATTTCGACGGGTTCTTCAATGAATTGAAGTTTTTCATTGATTAGATTTTGTCCAACGGAATAGTGAGATCTTCTTTAGCAAAACATTTCTTCAAATTTGAGACGTCGAAAGTGTTATGTACAGTCGCGAGTTGTTGAGGTAACTCAAGTCGGTAAGCTACTGGTCCGACACGATCAATAATCTTGAATGGTCCAATATACCTTGGATTTAATTTCCCTCGTTTACCAAATCGAACAACGCCTTTCCAAGGTGCAACTTTAAGCATGACCATCCCTCCAATTTCAAATTCTATATCTTTTCTTTTAATGTTAGCGTAGCTCTTTTGTCGACTTTGGGCGGTTTTCAACCGTTGTTGAATTTGGATGATCTTCTCGGTAGTTTCTTGTATTATCTCCAGACCCGTAATCTGTCTATCCCCCACTTCACTCCAACAAATCGGAGACCTGCACTTTCTACCATAAAGTGCTTCAAACGGCACCATCTCAATGCTTGAATGGTAGCTGTTGTTGTAGGAAAATTCTGCTAACGGTAGATGTCGATCCCAACTGTTTCCGAAATCAATAACACAAGCTCGTAGCATGTCTTCAAGCGTTTGTATCGTCCTTTCGCTCTGCCCATCAGTTTGTGGATGATAGGCAGTACTCATGTCTAGACGAGTTCCCAATGCTTGCTGTAATGTCTGCCAGAATCTTGAAATAAATCTGCCATCCCTATCAGAGATAATAGAGATTGGTATTCTATGTCTGGAGACGACTTCCTTCAAATACAGTCGTGCTAACTTCTCCATCTTGTCATCTTCTCTTATTGGCCGGAAGTGTGCTGACTTGGTGAGACGATCAACTATTACCAAAATAGTATCATAACCACTTGCAGTCCTTGGCAATTTAGTAATGAAATCCATGGTAACACGTCAAACACGTCAAACATTCTCCTACATATTTAGCAATATCGACTTTCATACCTGGCCACCAAAAATGTTTCTTAAGATCCTTGTACATCTTCCCCATTCCAGGATATATATTGAGTATCTGGTTTTATAAGCTTCTCTAAGTACCATTTCTCTCATATCTCCAAATTTTGGTACCCAAATCCTTTCAGCCCTATACTGGGTTCCGTCTTCCCGAATATTAAGATGCTTCTCCGATCCTTTGGGTATTTCATCCTTTAAATTTCCCTTTTTTAAAACTCCTTGTTGCGCCTCCTTTATTTGAGTAGTAAGGTTATTGTGAATCATTATATTCATAGATTTTACTCGAATGGGTTCTCTATCCTTCCTGCTCAAGGCGTCGGCTACCACATTTGCCTTCCCCAGGTGGTAACGAATCTCAAAGTCGTAATCATTCAACAATTCAATCCACCTACGCTGCCTCATATTCAGTTGTTTCTGATTAAATATGTGTTGAAGACTTTTGTGGTGGGTATATATAATACTTTTGACCCCATATAAGTAATGCCTCCAAGTCTTTAATGCAAAAACAACCGCGCCTAATTCCAAATCATGCGTCGTATAATTTTGTTCGTGAATCTTCAATTGTCTAGACGCATAAGCAATCACCTTCGTTCGTTGCATTAATACACAACCGAGACCTTGCTTTGATGCGTCACAATAAATCACAAAATCATCATTCCCTTCAGGCAATGACAATATAGGTACCGTAGTTAGCTTTTTCTTCAATAACTGAAACGCTTTCTCTTGTTCATCCTTCCATTCAAATTTCTTCCCTTTATGCGTTAATGCAGTCAAGGGTTTTGCTATTCTGGAAAAGTCTTGGATGAACCTTTTGTAGTAACCAGCTAGTCCTAAAAACTGGCGTATGTGTTTTGGAGTTTTTGGGGTTTCCCACTTTTCAACAGTTTCTATCTTTGCCGGATCCACCTTAATACCTTCTTTGTTCACTATGTGACCGAGGAATTGAACTTCTTCCAACCAAAATGCACATTTTGAAAATTTAGCGTACAATTCTTCCTTCCTCAATACTTCTAACACCTTTCTCAAATGTTCACCGTGTTCTTGGTCATTCTTTGAGTAAATAAGTATGTCATCAATGAAAACAATGACAAAGTTATCAAGGTATGATCCACACACTCGGTTCATAAGGTCCATAAACATAGCTGGTGCATTAGTTAAACCAAACGGCATGACCATAAACTCGTAATGACCGTAACGTGTTCTGAAAGCAGTCTTTGGAATATCATCTTCTTTCACCCGCATTTGATGATACCCGGAACGTAAGTCAATCTTTGAATAAACAGACGAGCCTTGTAGTTGATCAAATAAGTCGTCGATTCTCGGTAGTGGGTAGCAGTTCTTGATGGTAAGTTCGTTCAACTCTCGGTAGTCGATACACAACCTGAATGTACCATCTTTCTTCTTGACAAACAAAACAGGAGCTCCCCACGGTGATGTGCTTGGTCGAATGAAACCACGCTCTAAAAGTTCTTGTAATTGGCTTTGCAGTTCTTTCATCTCGCTGGGTGCGAGTCTGTATGGAGCACGAGCTATTGGTGCAGCTCCTGGTACAAGATCTATTTGAAATTCAACGGATCGATGTAGGGGTAATCCAGGTAATTCTTTCGGAAATACATCGGGAAATTCTTTTGCGACGGGAACATCATTGATGCTCTTTTCTTCAGTTTGTACTTTCTTGACGTGTGCTAGAACAGCATAGCAACCTTTTCTTATTAGTTTTTGTGCCTTCAAATTACTAATAAGATGTAGCTTCGTGTTGCCCTTTTCTCCGTACACCATTAAGGGTTTTCCTTTTTCTCGTATAATGCGAATTTCATTTTTGTAACAAACGATCTCTGCTTTCACTTCTTTCAACCAGTCCATACCGATTATCACATCAAAACTCCCTAACTCTACTGGTATCAAGTCAATCTTAAATGTTTCGCTAACCAGTTTAATTTCTCGATTCCGACATATATTATCTGCTGAAATTAATTTACCATTTGCTAATTCGAGTAAAAATTTACTATCCAACGGCGTCAATGGACAACTTAATTTAGCACAAAAATCTCTACTCATATAGCTTCTATCCGCACCCGAATCAAATAAAACGTAAGCAGATTTATTTTCAATAAGAAACGTACCCGTAACAAGCTCCGGGTCTTCCTGTGCCTCTGTCGCATTAATATTGAAAACTCTTCAGTGGCCTTGTCCATTCGTGTTCTCCTGGTTCGGGCAATTTCTAATAATGTGGCCCGGTTTTCCACATTTATAACAAACTACATTGGCATAACTTGCTCCGAAACTACTTGCTCCACCATTACTCATTCCGACACCATTTGTTCCTTTCGTTCTGTTAACCCCTGGTCCGTAGACCTCACACTTCGCCGCGCTATGACCATTTCTTTTACACTTGTTGCAAAATTTGGTGCAGAACCTCGAGTGATACTTTTCACACCTTTGGCATAGCTGCTTCTGATTGTTGTTGTTGTTGCGATTATTATTGTTGTTGGGACGATTGTTGTAGTTGCTGTTGTTGTTGTTGTTGTTGTTGTTGGGCTGTTTGTTGTAGTTGCGATTGATGTTGCGATTGTTGGGATAATTGTTGCCATTATTATTGTAATTGCTGTTGTTGTTGTATTGGTGATTCTTATCACCGTTTTCCTCCCACTTTCTTTTGACTTGCTTCACATTGGCCTCTTCAGCCGTCTGTTCTTTAATTCTTTCCTCAATCTGGTTCACTAGTTTGTGAGCCATTCTACATGCCTGTTGTATGGAGGCGGGCTCGTGTGAACTTATATCTTCTTGGATTCTTTCCGGTAATCCTTTCACAAATGCGTCGATCTTCTCTTCCTCATCTTCGAACGCTCCCGGACACAATAGGCACAATTCTGTGAATCGTCTTTCGTACGTGGTAATATCAAATCCTTGGGTTCGTAACCCTCTAAGTTCTGTCTTGAGCTTATTGACCTCGGTTCTGGGACGGTACTTCTCGTTCATCAAGTGCTTGAATGCTGACCACGGTAGTGCGTACGCATCGTCTTGTCCCACTTGCTCTAGATAGGTATTCCACCATGTTAACGCAGAACCTGTGAAGGTATGCGTAGCGTACTTCACTTTGTCCTCTTCAGTACACTTACTTATGGCAAACACCGATTCGACCTTCTCGGTCCACCGTTTCAATCCGATCGGTCCTTCGGTTCCATCAAATTCCAAAGGTTTGCAGGCAGTGAATTCTTTGTAAGTGCATCCTACACGATTTCCTGTACTGCTAGATCCAAGGTTATTGTTGGTATGTAGCGCAGCCTGTACTGCGGCTATGTTTAAAGCTAGAAAAGTACGGAATTCCTCTTCATTCATATTCACGGTGTGTCGAGTATTCGGTGCCATTTCCTTCAAAATAGTCAAATGGAACAAGTTAATCATACAGAATATTAAGAGTAGTTAATAGTATTTCTTAGCATAATATGAACTCATTTATAGAATCTTTTTCTTCATATTAGCGTTTTATAAGTTTAAATTCGGGTAGTACCTACCCGTTAAGTTCATACTTAGTAGCTAATATACAATTCAACTACTACAATTCTATATGAAAAACTGATTATAATAATATTTCGCGTTCAAACTTTTATACAATATTTTACAAACTTACAATACCGCTTATTTTACATAAAGCATGAAATATAGCACACAATAACTTTGATACAAGATAGTTGTGAAGATAATTCTAGCTAGTACACAAGTCGTTCAGCAAAGGCAATAACGACACGTAATTCATACGTCCAGAAACAAGTCATGCATTCTGGTTTTACTAGGACTACTTCCCATCCTTGGTCTTGTGGAACATAACCGTTATGGCCGTTGATAAGACAGCGTGTTGTAACGTCGTCAAAGGGACGAGGGTTACGTAATGAGCAACAGTCTCGTAATAACCTAAAAACCTCATTTCTTACCCCAACTACCGACTCCGTCACTTGTGGGAACGTTTTGTTTAATAGCTGTAGCCCGATGTTCTTTTTCTCACTTTGGTGAGAAGCGAACATTACTAACCCGTAAGCATAGCATGCTTCTTTATGTTGCATGTTAACCGCTTTTTCTAAATCATGAAGTCCTATATTCGGATACATTGAGTCAAAATAATTTCTTAACCCGTTGCGTAAAATAGCATTTGGGTTCCCCGCAATATATGCGTCAAAGTAAACACATCGTAACTTATGGGTTTCCCAATGTGATATCCCCCATCTTTCAAACAAAAGTCTCTTATAAACCAAGACATTCTTGGAACGTTCTTCGAATGTGATATCCCCCATTTTGTGTTTTTAAACTGTAAAATAGACAAGAGTTAGATTCATAAAAAAATACTTATTAATACAAGCAATTTTTACATATATCATAAAGCATAAGCACACTATATTACATATATTACACCACACGAATACAACTATCTTATTCCGACTCGCTCGTTTCTTCTTCTTCGGTTTTGGTTCGTTTTGCCAAGTTTCTAGGAATATATGATGTTCCCCTAATACTAGCTGTCGTTTTCCACAACGGTTTAGAAAAACCTGGTGGTTTAGAGGTTCCCAGGTCATTGTTACAACTTAAGGACTTCGGGGGTTGACGATACATATAAAGTTCATCGGGGTTGGAATTAGATTTCTCTATTTTTATGCCCTTTCCCTTATTATTTTCTTTTGCTTTTTTAAATTCAGTTGGGGTAATTTCTATAACATCATCGGAATTCTCGTCGGAATCCGATTCATCGGAGAATTGGTAATCCTCCCAATATTTTGCTTCCTTGGCGGAAACACCATTGACCATAATTAACCTTGGTCGGTTGGTTGAGGATTTTCTTTTACTTAGCCGTTTTATTATTTCCCCTACCGGTTCTATTTCCTCCTCCGGTTCCTCCTTTTCCAGTTCTGATTCTTCTTCCGGTTCCTCTTCGGGAACTTGTGAATCAGTCCAATATATATTAGACTCTTCGTTATTATTAGGTGAGTCAATGGGATTTGTGCTAGAGGTAGACATCTATCACACAATATCATACATGTTAAGAGATTAATATATCACATAATATATACATGTTAATAATATATAGTTTCCAACAAAAATGTTAAGCAATCATTTTTAAAGAAAACACGGTCGAAGTTCAGACTCACTAATGCATCCTAACAAACTCGATAAGACACACTAATGCAAATTTCTGGTTCTCTAAGACCAACGCTCGAATACCAACTGAAATGTCCCGTTCTTATTGATTAAAAACGTTCCATATTAATTGATTTCGTTGCGAGGTTTTGACCTCTATATGAGACGTTTTTTTCAAAGACTGCATTCATTTTTAAAACAAATCATAACCTTTATTTCATAAATAAAGGTTTAAAAAGCTTTACGTAGATTATCAAATAATGATAATCTAAAATATCCTGTTTACACACGACCATTACATAATGGTTTACAATACAAATATGTTACATCGAAATCAGTTTCTTGAATGCAGTTTTTATACAATATCATACAAACATGGACTCCAAATCTTGTCCTTATTTTAGTATGCAACAGCGGAAGCTCTTAGTATTCACCTGAGAATAAACATGCTTTAAACGTCAACAAAAATGTTGGTGAGTTATAGGTTTAACCTATATATATCAAATCGTAACAATAGACCACAAGATTTTATATTTCAATATACATCCCATACATAGAGATAAAAATCATTCATATGGTGAACACCTGGTAACCGACATTAACAAGATGCATATATAAGAATATCCCCATCATTCCGGGACACCCTTCAGATATGATATAAATTTCGAAGTACTAAAGCATCCGGTACTTTGGATGGGGTTTGTTAGGCCCAATAGATCTATCTTTAGGATTCGCGTCAATTAGGGTGTCTGTTCCCTAATTCTTAGATTACCAGACTTAATAAAAAAGGGCATATTCGATTTCGATAATTCAACCATAGAATGTAGTTTCACGTACTTGTGTCTATTTTGTAAATCATTTATAAAACCTGCATGTATTCTCATCCCAAAAATATTAGATTTTAAAAGTGGGACTATAACTCACTTTCACAGATTTTTACTTCGTCGGGAAGTAAGACTTGGCCACTGGTTGATTCATGAACCTATAACAATATACATATATATCAAAGTATGTTCAAAATATATTTACAACACCTTTAATATATTTTGATGTTTTAAGTTTATTAAGTCAGCTGTCCTCGTTAGTAACCTACAACTAGTTGTCCACAGTTAGATGTACAGAAATAAATCGATAAATATTATCTTGAATCAATCCACGACCCAGTGTATACGTATCTCAGTATTGATCACAACTCAAACTATATATATTTTGGAATCAACCTCAACCCTGTATAGCTAACTCCAACATTCACATATAGAGTGTCTATGGTTGTTCTGAAATATATATAGATGTGTCGACATGATAGGTCGAAACATTGTATACGTGTCTATGGTATCTCAAGATTACATAATATACAATACAAGTTGATTAAGTTATGGTTTGAATAGATTTGTTACCAATTTTCACGTAGTTAAAATTAGAAAAATTATCCAATCTTGTTTTACCCATAACTTCTTCATTTTAAATCCGTTTTGAGTGAATCAAATTGCTATGGTTTCATATTGAACTCTATTTTATGTATCTAAACATAAAAAGTATAGGTTTATAGTCGGAAAAATAAGTTACAAGTCATTTTTGTAAAGGTAGTCATTTCAGTCGAAAGAACGACGTCTAGATGACCATTTTAGAAAACATACTTCCACTTTGAGTTTAACCATAATTTTTGGATATACTTTCATGTTCATGATAAAAATCATTTTCTCAGAATAACAACTTTTAAATCAAAGTTTATCATAGTTTTTAATTAACTAACCCAAACAGCCAGCGGTGTTACTACGACGGCGTAAATCCGGTTTTACGGTGTTTTTCGTGTTTCCAGGTTTTAAATCATTAAGTTAGCATATCATATAGATATAGAACATGTATTTATTTGATTTTAAAAGTCAAGTTAGAAGGATTAACTTTTATTTGCGAACAAGTTTAGAATTAACTAAACTATGTTCTAGTGATTACAAGTTTAAACCTTCGAATAAGATAGCTTTATATGTATGAATCGAATGATGTTATGAACATCATTACTACCTCAAGTTCCTTGGATAAACCTACTGGAAATGAGAAAAATAGATCTAGCTTCAAAGGATCCTTGGATGGCTTGAAAGTTCTTGAAGCAGAATCATGACACGAAAACAATTTCAAGTAAAATTTCCACTCGAAATAAGATTGTTATAGTTATAGAAATTGAATTAAAGTTTGAATATGATTATTACCTTGTATTAGAAAGATAAACTACTGTAAGTAACAAAGGTTTCTTGATCTTGGATGATTACTTGGAATGGATTTAGAAAACTTGGAAGTAAACTTGCAATCTTGGAAGTATTCTTGATTTTATGAAACTAGAACTTTTGGAATTTATGAAGAACACTTAGAACTTGAAGATAGAACTTGAGAGAGATCAATTAGATGAAGAAAATTGAATAATGAAAGTGTTTGTAGGTATTTTTGGTCGTTGGTGTATGGATTAGATATAAAGGATATGTAATTTTGTTTTCATGTAAATAAGTCATGAATGATTACTCATATTTTTGTAATTTTATGAGATATTTCATGCTAGTTGCCAAATGATGGTTCCCAAATGTGTTAGGTGACTCACATGGGCTGCTAAGAGCTGATCATTGGAGTGTATATACCAATAGTACATACATCTAAAAGCTGTGTATTGTACGAGTACGAATACGGGTGCATACGAGTAGATTTGTTGATGAAACTGAACGAGGATGTAATTGTAAGCATTTTTGTTAAGTAGAAGTATTTTGATAAGTGTCTTGAAGTCTTTCAAAAGTGTATGAATACATATTAAAACACTACATGTATATACATTTTAACTGAGTCGTTAAGTCATCGTTAGTCGTTACATTTAAATGTTGTTTTGAAACCTTTAGGTTAACGATCTTGTTAAATGTTGTTAAATGTTTATAATATCAAATGAGATTTTAAATTATTATATTATCATGATATTATCATGTACGAATATCTCTTAATATGATCTATATACATTAAATGTCGTTACAACGATAATCGTTACATATATGTCTCGTTTCGAAATCATTAAGTTAGTAGTCTTATTTTTACATATGTATTTCATTGTTAATACACTTAATAATATATTTACTTATCATTTAACATAATTAACCAAGTGTATCAATATCTTAATATGATTCATATGTACCTAGTAAGACGTTGTTATAACGATAATCGTTATATATATCGTTTTCGAGTTTCTAAAATTAATAGTCTCATTTTTATGTATATAACTCATTGTTAAAATACCTAATGAGATACATACTTATAATAAAATCATGTTAACTATATATATAACCATATATATGTCATCGTATAGTTTTTACAAGTTTTAACGTTCGTGAATCACTGGTCAACTTGGGTGGTCAATTGTCTCTATGAAATCTATTTCAATTAATCAAGTCTTAACAAGTTTGATTCCTTAACATGTTGGAAACACTTAATCATGTAAATAACAATTTCATTTAATATATATATAAACATGGAAAAGTTCGGGTCACTACATTTGCTATTCTGGAAAAGTCTTGGATGAACCTTCTGTAGTAACCAGCTAGTCCTAAAAACTGGCGTATGTGTTTCGGAGTGTTCGGGGTTTCCCACTTTTCAACAGTTTCTATCTTTGCCGGATCCACCTTAATACCTTCTTGGTTCACTATGTGACCGAGGAATTGAACTTCTTCCAACCAAAATGCACACTTTGAAAATTTAACGTACAATTCTTCCTTCCTCAATACTTCTAACATCTTTCTCAAATGTTCACCGTGTTCTTGGTCATTCTTTGAGTAAATAAGTATGTCATCAATGAAAACAATGACAAACTTGTTAAGGTATGGTCCATACACTTGGTTCATAAGGTCCATGAACACAGCTGGTGCATTAGTTAAACCAAACGGCATGACCATAAACTCGTAATGACCGTAACTTGTTCTGAAAGCAGTCTTTGGAATATCATCTTCTTTCACCCGCATTTGATGATACCCGGAACGTAAGTCAATCTTTGAATAAACAGACGAGCCTTGTAGTTGATCAAATAAGTCGTCGATTCTCGGTAGTGGGTAGCGGTTCTTGAAGGTAAGTTTGTTCAACTCTCGGTAGTCAATACACAACCTGAATGTACCATCTTTCTTCTTGACAAACAAAACAGGAGCTCCCCACGGTGATGTGCTTGGTCGAATGAAACCACGCTCTAAAAGTTCTTGTAATTGACTTTGCAGTTCTTTCATCTCGCTGAGTGTGAGTCTGTAAGGAGCACAAGCTATTGGTGCAGCTCCTGGTACAAGATCTATTTGAAATTCAATGGATCGATGTGGGGGTAATTCCGGTAATTCTTTCGGAAATACATCGGGAAATTCTTTTGCGACGGGAATATCATTGATGCTCTTTTCTTCAGTTTGTACTTTCTCGAAGTGTGCTAGAATAGCATAGCAACCTTTTCTTATTATTTTTTGTGCCTTCAAATTACTAATAAGATGTAGCTTCGTGTTGCCCTTTTCTCCGTACACCATTAAGGGCTTTCCTTTTTCTCGTATAATGCGAATTGCAATTTTGTAACAAACGATCTCTGCTTTCACTTCTTTCAACCAGTCCATACCGATTATCACATCAAAACTCCCTAACTCTACTGGTATCAAGTCAATCTTAAATATTTCGCTACCCAGTTTAATTTCTCGATTCCGGCATATATTATCTGCTGAAATTAATTTACCGTTTGCTAATTCGAGTAAAAATTTACTATCCAATGGCGTCAATGGACAACTTAATTTAGCACAAAAATCTCTACTCATATAGCTTCTATCCGCACCCGAATCAAATAAAACGTAAGCAGATTTATTGTCAATAAGAAACGTACCCGTAATAAGTTTCGGGTCTTCATGTGCCTCTGCAGCATTAATATTGAAAACTCTTCTGCGGCATTGTCCATTCGTGTTCTCCTGGTTCGGGCAATTTCTAATAATGTGGCTCGGTTTTCCACATTTATAACAAAATACATTGGCATAACTTGCTCCGACACTACTTGCTCCGCCATTACTCGTTTCGACACCATTTGTTCCTTTCGTTCTGTTAACCCCTGGTCCGTAGACCTCACACTTCGCCGCGTTATGACCATTTCTTTTACACTTGTTGCAAAATTTGGTGCAGAACCCCGAGTGATACTTTTCACACCTTTGGCATAGCTGCTTCTGATTGTTGTTGTTGTTGCGGTTGTTATTATTGTTGGGATGATTGTTGTAGTTGTTGTTGTTGTTGTTGTTGTTGTTGTTGTTGTTGTTGTTGTTGTTGTTGTTGGGCCGTTTGTTGTAATTGCGATTGATGTTGCGATTGTTGGGATAATTGTTGGGATTATTGTTGTAATTGCTGTTGTTGTTGTATTGGTGATTCTTATCACCGTTTTCCTCCCACTTTATTTTGACTTGCTTCACATTGGCCTCTTCAGCAGTCTGTTCTTTAATTCTTTCTTCAATCTGGTTCACTAGTTTGTGAGCCATTCTACATGCCTGTTGTATGGAGGCGGGCTCGTGTGAACTTATATCTTCTTGGATTCTTTTCGGTAATCCTTTCACAAAGCGTCGATCTTCTCTTCCTCATCTTCGAACGCTCCCGGACATAATAGGCATAATTCTGTGAATCGTCTTTCGTACGTGGTAATATCAAATCCTTGGGTTCGTAACCCTCTAAGTTCTGTCTTGAGCTTATTGACCTCGGTTCTGGGACGGTACTTCTCGTTCATCAAGTGCTTGAATGCTGACCACGGTAGTGCGTAAGCATCATCTTGTCCCACTTGCTCTAGATAGGTATTCCACCATGTTAACGCAAAACCTGTGAAGGTATGCGTAGCGTACTTCACTTTGTCCTCTTCAGTACACTTACTTATGGCAAACACCGATTCGACCTTCTCGGTCCACCGTTTCAATCCGATCGGTCCTTCGGTTCCATCAAATTCTAAAGGTTTGCAGGCAGTGAATTCTTTGTAGGTGCATCATACACGATTTCCTGTACTGCTAGATCCAAGGTTATTGTTGGTATGTAGCGCAGCCTGTACTGCGGCTATGTTTTAAGCTAGAAAAGTACGGAATTCCTCTTCATTCATATTCACGGTGTGTCGAGTAGTCGGTGCCATTTCCTTCAAAATAGTCAAATGGAACAAGTTAATCATTCAGAATATTAAGAGTAGTTAATAGTATTTCGTAGCATAATATGAACTCATTTATAAAAGCTTTTTCTTCATATTAGCGTTTTATAAGTTTAAATTCGAGTAGAACCTACCCGTTAAGTTCATACTTAGTAGCTAATATACAATTCAACTACTACAATTCTATATGAAAAACTGATTATAATAATATTTCGCGTTCAAACTTTTATACAATATTTTACAAACTTACAATACCGCTTATTTTACATAAAGCATGAAATATAGCACACAATAACTTTGATACAAGATAGTTGTGAAGATAGTTCTAGCTAGTACACAAGTCATTCAGCAAAGGCAATAAAGACACGTAATTCATACGTCCAGAAACAAGTCATGCATTCTGGTTTTACTGGGACTACTTCCCATCCTTGGTCTTGTGGAACATAACTGTTATGGCCATTGATAAGATAGCGTGTTGTAACGTTGTCAAAGGGACGAGGGTTACGTAATGTCCAACAGTCCCGTAACAATCTAAAAACCTTGTTTCTCACCCCAACTACTGAGTCCGTTACTTGTGGAAATGTTTTGTTTAATAGTTGTAGCCCGATGTTCTTGTTCTCACTTTGGTGAGAAGCGAACATTACTAACCTGTAAGCATAACATGCTTGTTTATGTTGCATGTTAGCCGCTTTTTCTAAATCATGAAGTCCTATGTTCGGATACATTGAGTCAAAATAATTTCTTAACCCGTTGCGTAAAATAGCACTTGGGTTCCCCGCAATATATGCGTCAAAGTAAACACATCGTAACTTATGGGTTTCCCAATGTGATATCCCCCATCTTTAAAACGAAAGTCTCTTATAAACCAAGGCATTCTTGGAACGTTCTTCGAATGTCTTACGAACTGATTTCGCCGTAAATAGTTGTGCCGAAGAATTCTGACTGACTCTAGACAAGATTTCATCAATTATGTCTCCGGGTAGGTCTCTTAAAATATTGGGTTGTCTACCCATTTTGTGTTTTTATACTGTAAAATAGACAAGAGTTAGATTCATAAAAAAAATTCTTATTAATACAAGTAATTTTTACATATATCATAAAGCATAAGCACACTATATTACATATATTACACCATATGAATACAACTATCTTATTCCAAATCGCTCGTTTCTTCTTCTTCGGTTTTGGTTCGTTTTGCCAAGTTTCTAGGGATATATGATGTTCCCCTAATACTAGCTGTCGTTTTCCACAACGGTTTAGAAAAACCTGGTGGTTTAGAGGTTCCCAGGTCATTGTTACAACTTAAGGACTTCGGGGGTTGACGATACATATAAAGTTCATCGGGGTTGGATTTAGATTTCTCTATTTTTATGCCCTTTCTCTTATTATTTTCTTTTGCCTTTTTAAATTCAGTTGGGGTAATTTCTATAACATCATCGGAATTCTCGTCGGAATCCGATTCATCGGAGAATTGGTAATCCTCCCAATATTTTGCTTCCTTGGCGGAAACACCATTGACCATAATTAACCTTGGTCGACTGGTTGAGGATTTTCTTTTACTTAACCGTTTTATTATTTCCCCCACCGGTTCTATTTCCTCCTCCGATTCCTCCTCTTCCGGTTCTGATTCTTCTTCCGGTTCCTCTCCGAGAACTTGTGAATCAGTCCAATATATATTCGACTATTCGTTATTATTAGGTGAGTCAATGGGATTTGTGCTAGAGGTAGACATCTATCACACAATATCAAACATGTTAAGAGATTAATATATCACATAATATATACATGTTAATAATATATAGTTTCCAACAAAAATGTTAAGCAATCATTTTTAAAGAAAACACGGTCGAAGTCCAGACTCACTAATGCATCCTAATAAACTCGATAAGACACACTAATGAAAACTTTCTGGTTCTCTAAGACCAACGCTCGGATACCAACTGAAATGTCCCGTTCTTATTGATTAAAAACGTTCCATATTAATTGATTTTGTTGCGAGGTTTTGACCTCTATATGAGACGTTTTTCAAAAACTGCATTCATTTTAAAACAAACCATAACCTTTATTTCATAAATAAATGTTTAAAAAGCTTTACGTAGATTATCAAATAATGATAATCTAAAATATCCTGTTTACGCACGACCATTACATAATGGTTTACAATACAAATATGTTACATCGAAATCAGTTTCTTGAATGCACTTTTTACACAATATCATACAAACATGGACTCCAAATCTTGTCCTCATTTTAGTATGCAACAGCGGAAGCTCTTAGTATTCACCTGAGAATAAACATGCTTTAAACGTCAACAAAAATGTTGGTGAGTTATAGGTTTAACCTATATATATCAAATCGTAACAATAGACCACAAGATTTCATATTTCAATACACATCCCATACATAGAGATAAAAATCATTCATATGGTGAACACCTGGTAACCGACATTAACAAGATGCATATATAAGAATATCCCCATCATTCCGGGACACCCTTCGGATATGATATAAATTTCGAAGTACTAAAGCATCCGGTACTTTGGATGAGGTTTGTTAGGCCCAATACATCTATCTTTAGGATTCGCGTCAATTAGGGTGTATGTTCCCTAATTCTTAGATTACCAGACTTAATAAAAAGGGGCATATTCGATTTCGATAATTCAACCATATAATGTAGTTTCACGTACTTGTGTCTATTTTGTAAATCATTTATAAAACCTGCATGTATTCTCATCCCAAAAATATTAGATTTTAAAAGTGGGACTATAACTCACTTTCACAGATTTTTACTTCGTCGGGAAGTAAGACTTGGCCACTGGTTGATTCACGAACCTATAACAATATATACATTTATATCAAAGTATGTTCAAAATATATTTACAATACTTTTAATACATTTTGATGTTTTAAGTTTATTAAGTCAGCTTTCCTTGTTAGTAACCTACAACTAGTTGTCCAGAGTTAGATGTACAGAAATAAATCGATAAATATTATCTTGAATCAATCCACGGCCCAGTGTATACGTATCTCAGTATCGATCACAACTCAAACTATATATATATTTTGAAATCAACCTCAACCCTGTATAGCTAACTCCAACATTCACATATAGAGTGTCTATGGTTGTTCCGCAATATATATATATATATATAGATGGGTCGACATTATAGGTCGAAACATTGTATACGTGTCTATGATATCTAAAGATTACATAATATACAATATAAGTTGATTAGGTTATGGTTGGAATAGATTTATTACTAACTTTCACGTAGGTAAAATGAGTAGTTTTTATCAATCTTGTTTTACTCGCCATTTCTTCGTTTCTAATCCGTTTTGAGTGATTCCAGTGGCCACGGTTTCATATTGAACTTAACTTTATGAATCTAAATATAAAAAGTATAAGTTTATAGTTGGAAATACAAGTTACAAGTCGTTTTTGAAAGAGGTAGTCATTTCCGTCGAAAGAACGACATCTTGATGACCATTTTGAAAAACATACTTTCACTTTGAGTTTAACCATGATTTTTGGATATAGTTTCATGTTCATAAGAAAAATTATTTTTCCAGAAGTATATCTTTTAAATCAAAGTTCTTCTTAGCTTTTAATTATCCCAACCAAAACAGCCCCCGGTTTTACTACGACGGCGTATATCCAGTTTTATGGTGTTTATCGTGTTTTCGGGTTTTAAATCATTAAGTTAGCATATCATATAGATATAGAACATGTGTTTAGTTGATTTTAAAAGTCTAGTTAGAAGGATTAACTTTATTTGCGAACAAGTTTAGAATTAACTAAACTATGTTCTAGTGATTACAAGTTTATAACGTTGAATAAGACAGCTTTTTATGTATGAATCGAATGATGTTATGAACATCATTACTACCTCAAGTTCCTTGGATAAACCTACTGGAAATGATAAAAATGGATCTAGCTTCAAAGGATCCTTGGATGGCTTGAAAGTTCTTGAAGCAAAATCATGACACGAAAACAATTTCAAGTAAGATTTCCACTCGAAATAAGATTGTTATAGTTATAGAAATTTAATTAAAGTTTGAATATGATTATTACCTTGTATTAGAAAGATAACCTACTATAAGTAACAAAGGTTTCTTGATCTTGGATGATTACTTGGAATGGATTTAGAAAACTTGGAAGTAAACTTGCAATCTTGGAAGTATTCTTGATTTTATGAAACTAGAACTTTTGGAATTTATGAAGAACACTTAGAACATGAAGATAGAACTTGATAGAGATCAATTAGATGAAGAAAATTGAAGAATGAAAGTGTTTATAGGTGTTTTTGGTCGTTGGTGTATGGATTAGATATAAAGGATATGTAATTTTGTTTTCATGTAAATAAGTCATGAATGATTACTCATATTTTTGTAATTTTATGAGATATTTCATGCTAGTTGCCAAATGATGGTTCCCACATGTGTTAGGTGACTCACATGGGCTGCTAAGAGCTGACCATTGGAGTGTATATACGAATAGTACATACATCTAAAAGCTGTGTATTGTACGAGTACGAATACGGGTGCATACGAGTAGAAATGTTGATGAAACTGAACGAGGATGTAATTGTAAGAATTTTTGTTAAGTAGAAGTATTTTGATAAGTGTCTTGAAGTCTTTCAAAAGTGTATGAATACATATTAAAACACTACATGTATATACAATTTAACTGAGTCGTTAAGTCATCGTTAGTCGTTACATGTAAGTGTTGTTTTGAAACCTTTAGGTTAACGATCTTGTTAAGTGTTGTTAACCCAATGTTTATAATATCAAATGAGATTTTAAATTATTATATTATCATGATATTATGATGTATAAATATCTCTTAATATGATATATATACATTAAATGTCGTTACAACGATAATCGTTACATATATGTCTCGTTTCAAAATCATTAAGTTAGTAGTCTTGTTTTTACATATGTAGTTCATTGTTAATATACTTAATGATATGTTTACTTATCATAATATCATGTTAACTATATATATATATCCATATATATATATGTCATCATATAGTTTTTACAAGTTTTAACGTTCGTGAATCACCGGTCAACTTGGGTGGTCAATTGTCTATATGAAACCTATTTCAATTAATCAAGTCTTAACAAGTTTGATTGCTTAACATGTTGGAAACACTTAATCATGTAAATAACAATTTCATTTAATATACATATAAACATGGAAAAGTTCGGGTCACTACAATGTTTCACAAGACCAAGGATGGGAAGTGGTATTAGTAAAACCAGAATGCATGACTTGTTTCTGGACGTATGAATTATGTGTCTTTATTGCCTTTGCTGAACGCCTTATTTATTAACTAGAATTATCTTCGCAACTACTTTGTATCAAAGTTTTATGTGCTATATTTCATGCTATATGTAAAAAAAAAAAAAAAAAAAAAAAACGGTATTGTAAGTTTGCAAGTTATTGTATAAAGGTTTCAATATGATTTTTTTTTTTTGTGATTAGTTTTTCATATAGAATTGTAGTAGTTGAAATGGTATGTTAGCTACTAAGTATGAACTTAACGGGTAGGTACTACCCGAATTAAAGAGTATAAAACGATAATATGAAGAAAGAGCTTTTATAAATATGTTCATATTACGCTACGAAATACTATTGACTACTCTTGATATTCTATATGATTAACTCGTTTCATTTGACTATTTTGAAGGAAATGGCACCGACTACTCGACACACCTTGAATATGAGCGAAGAGGAATTTCGTGCCTTTCTTGCTTCAAACATAGCCGCAGTACAGGCTGCGCTACATACCAACAATAACCTTGGATCTAGCAGTACAGGAAATCGTGTAGGATGCACCTACAAAGAATTCACTGCCTGCAAACCTTTGGAATTTGATGGAACCGAAGGACCGATCGGATTGAAACGGTGGACCGAGAAGGTCGAATCGGTGTTTGCCATAATTAAATGTACTGAAGAGGACAAAGTGAAGTACGCTACGCATACCTTCACAGGTTCTGCGTTAACATGGTGGAATACCTATCTAGAGCAAGTGGGACAAGATGATGCTTACGCACTACCGTGGTCAGCATTCAAGCACTTGATGAACGAAAAATACCGTCCCATAACCGAGGTCAATAAGCTCAAGACAGAACTTAGAGGGTTACAAACCCAAGGATTTGATATTACCACGTACGAAAGACGATTCACAGAATTATGCCTATTGTGTCCGGGAGCGTTCGAAGATGAGGAAGAGAAGATCGACGCGTTTGTGAAAGGATTACCGGAAAGAATCCAAGAAGATATAAGTTCACACTAGCCCGCCTCCATACAACAGGCATGTAGAATGGCTCACAAACTAGTGAACCAGATTGAAGAAAGAATTAAAAAACAGACTGCTGAAGAGGCCAATGTGAAGCAAGTCAAAAGAAAGTGGGAGGAAAACGGTGATAAGAATCACCAATACAACAACAACAGCAATTACAACAACAATCGCAACAACTATCCCAACAATCGCAACATCAATCGCAACTACAACAAACGGCCCAACAACAACAACAACAACAACAACAACAACAACAACAACAACAACAACAACAACAACAACAACAACAACAACAACAACAACAACAACCACCACCACCACCACCACCACCACCACCACCACCGCAACAACAACAACAATCAGAAGCAGCTATGCCAAAGGTGTGAAAAGTATCAATCGGGGTTCTGCACCAAATTTTGCAACAAGTGTAAAAGAAATGGTCATAGCGTGGTGAAGTGTGAGGTCTATGGACCAGGGGTTAACAGAATAAAAGGAACAAATGGTGTCGGAACGAGTAATGGCAGAGCAAGTAGTGTCGTAGCAAGTTATGCCAATGTAGTTTGTTATAAATGTGGAAAATTGGGCCACATTATTAGAAATTGCCCAAACCAGAAGAACACGAATGGACAAGGCCGCGGAAGAGTTTTCAATATTAATGCGGCAGAGGCACAGGAAGACCCAGAGCTTGTTACGGGTACGTTTCTTGTTGACAATAAATCTGCTTACGTTTTATTTGATTCGGGTGCAGATAGAAGCTATATGAGTAGAGATTTTTGTGCTAAATTAAGTTGTCCATTGACGCCTTTGGATAGTAAATTTTTACTCGAATTAGCAAATGGTAAATTAATTTCAGCAGATAATATATGTCGGAATCGAGAAATTAAACTGGTTAGCAAAACATTTAAGATTGACTTGATACTAGAAGAGTTAGGGAGTTTTGATGTGATAATCGGTATGAACTGGTTGAAAGAAGTGAAAGCAGAGATCGTTTGTTACAAAAATGCAATCCGCATTATACGAGAAAAAGGAAAACCCTTAATGGTGTACGAAGAAAAGGGCAACACGAAGCTACATCTTATTAGTAATTTGAAGGCACAAAAACTAATAAGAAAAGGTTGCTATGCTGTTCTAGCACACGTCGAGAAAGTACAAACTGAAGAAAAGAGCATCAATGATGTTCCCGTCGCAAAAGAATTTCCCGATGTATTTTCGAAAGAATTACCGGGATTACCCCCACATCGATCTGTTGAATTTCAAATAGATCTTGTACCAGGAGCTGCACCAATAGCTCGTGCTCCTTACAGACTCTCACCCACCGAGATGAAAGAACTGCAAAGCCAATTATAAGAACTTTTAGAGCGTGGTTTCATTCGACCAAGCACATCACCGTGGGGAGCTCCTGTTTTGTTTGTCAAGAAGAAAGATGGTACATTCGGGTTGTGTATCGACTATCGAGAGTTGAACAAACTTACCATCAAGAACTGCTACCCACTACCGAGAATCGATGACTTATTTGATCAACTACAAGGCTCGTCTGTTTATTCAAAGATTGACTTACGTTCCGGGTATCATCAAATGCGGGTGAAAGAAGATGATATTCCAAAGACTGCTTTCAGAACACGTTACAGTCATTACGAGTTTATGGTCATGCCGTTTGGTTTAACTAATGCACCAGCTGTGTTCATGGACCTTATAAACCGAGTGTGTGGACCATACCTTGACAAGTTTGTCATTGTTTTCATTGATGACATACTTATTTACTCAAAGAATGACCAAGAACACGGTGAACATTTGAGAAAGGTGTTAGAAGTATTGAGGAAGGAAGAATTGTACGCTAAGTTTTCAAAGTGTGCATTTTGGTTGGAAGAAGTTCAATTCCTCGGTCACATAGTGAACAAAGAAGGTATTAAGGTGGATCCGGCAAAGATAGAAACTGTTGAAAAGTGGGAAACCCCGAAAAATCCGAAACACATACGCCAGTTTTTAGGACTAGCTGGTTACTACAGAAGGTTCATCCAAGACTTTTCCAGAATAGCAAAACCCTTGACTGCATTAACGCATAAAGGGAAGAAATTTGAATGGAAGGATGAACAAGAGAAAGCGTTTCAGTTATTGAAGAAAAAGCTAACTACGGCACCTATATTGTCATTGCCTGAAGGGAATGATGATTTTGTGATTTATTGTGACACATCAAAGCAAGGTCTCGGTTGTGTATTAATGCAACGAACGAAGGTGATTGCTTATGCGTCTAGACAATTGAAGATTCACAAACAAAATTATACGACGCATGATTTGGAATTAGGCGCGGTTGTTTTTGCATTAAAGACTTGGAGGCACTACTTATATGGGGTCAAAAGTATTATATATACCGACCACAAAAGTCTTCAACACATATTTAATCAGAAACAACTGAATATGAGGCAGCGTAGGTGGATTGAATTGTTGAATGATTACGACTTTGAGATTCGTTACCACCCAAGGAAGGCAAATGTGGTAGCCGACTCCTTGAGCAGGAAGGACAGAGAATCCATTCGAGTAAAATCTATGAATATAATGATTCACAATAAACTTACTACTCAAATAAAGGAGGCGCAACAAGGAGTTTTAAAAGAGGGAAATTTAAAGGATGAAATACCCAAAGGATCGGAGAAGCATCTTAATATTCGGGAAGACGGAACCCGGTATAGGGCTGAAAGGATTTGGGTACCAAAATTTGGAGATATGAGAGAAATGGTACTTAGAGAAGCTCATAAAACCAGATACTCAATACATCCTGGAACGGGGAAGATGTACAAGGATCTCAAGAAACATTTTTGTGGGCCGGGTATAAAAGCCGATGTTGCTAAATACGTAGGAGAATGTTTGACATGTTCTAAGGTCAAAGCTGAGCATCAGAAACCATCAGGTCTACTTCAACAACCCGAAATCCCGGAATGGAAATGGGAAAACATTACCATGGATTTCATCACTAAATTGCCAAGGACTGCAAGTGGTTTTGATACTATTTGGGTAATAGTTGATCGTCTCACCAAATCAGCACACTTCCTGCCAATAAGAGAAGATGACAAGATGGAGAAGTTAGCACGAATGTATTTGAAGGAAGTCGTCTCCAGATATGGAATACCAATCTCTATTATCTCTGATAGGGATGGCAGATTTATTTCAAGATTCTGGCAGACATTACAGCAAGCATTAGGAACTCGTCTAGACATGAGTACTGCCTATCATCCACAAAATGATGGGCAGAGTGAAAGGACGATACAAACACCTGAAGACATGCTACGAGCATGTGTTATTGATTTCGGAAATAGTTGGGATCGACATCTACCGTTAGCAGAATTTTCCTACAACAACAGCTACCATTCAAGCATTGAGATGGCGCCGTTTGAAGCACTTTATGGTAGAAAGTGCAGGTCTCCGATTTGTTAGAGTGAAGTGGGGGATAGACAGATTACGGGTCTTAAGATAATATAAGAAACTACCAAGAAGATCATCCAAATTCAACAACGGTTGAAAACCGCCCAAAGTCGACAAAAGAGCTATGCTGATATTAAAAAAAAAGATATAGAATTTGAAATTGGAGAGATGGTCATGCTTAAAGTTGCACCTTGGAAAGGCGTTGTTCAATTTGGTAAATGAGGGAAATTAAATCCAAGGTATATCGGACCATTCAAGATTATTGATCGTGTCGGACCAGTTGCTTACCGACTTGAGTTACCTCAACAACTCGCGGCTGTACATAACACTTTCCACGTCTCGAATTTGAAGAAATGTTTTGCTAAATAAGATCTCACTATTCCGTTAGATGAAATCCAAATCAACGAAAAACATCAATTCATCGAAGAACCCATCGAAATAATGGATCGTGAGGTTAAAAGACTTAAGCAAAACAAGATACCAATTGTTAAGGTTCGATGGAATGCTCGTAGAGGACCCGAGTTTACCTGGGAATGAGAAGATCAGATGAAGAAGAAATACCCGAATTTATTTTCAGAAGATACGTCAACACCTCCAACTGCTTAAAATTTCAGGACGAAATTTATTTAACTGGTAGGTACTGTAGTGACCCGAACTTTTCCATGTTTATATATATATAAAATGAAATTGTTATTTACATGATTAAGTGTTTCCAACATGTTAAGCAATCAAACTTGTTAAGACTTGATTAATTAAAATAGGTTTCATATAGACAATTGACCACCCAAGTTGACCGGTGATTCACGAACGTTAAAACTTGTAAAAACTAAATGATGACATATATATGGTTATATATATTGTTAACATGATATTATGATAAGTAAATATATCATTAAGTATATTAATAATGAACTACATATGTAAAAACAAGACTACTAACTTAATGATTTTGAAACGAGACATATATGTAACGATTATCGTTGTAACGACATTTAATGTATATATATCATATTAAGAGATATTCGTACATCATAATATCATGATAATATAATAATTTAAAATCTCATTTGATATTATAAACATTGGGTTAACAACATTTAACAAGATCGTTAACCTAAAGGTTTCAAAACAACACTTACATGTAACGACTAATGATGACTTAACGACTCAGTTAAATTGTATATACATGTAGTGTTTTAATATGTATTCATACACTTTTGAAAACTTCAATACACTTATCAAAATACTTCTACTTAACAAAAATGCTTACAATTACATCCTCGTTCAGTTTCATCAACAATTCTACTCGTATGCACCCGTATTCGTACTCGTACAATACACAGCTTTTAGATGTATGTACTATTGGTATATACACTCCAATGATCAGCTCTTAGCAGCCCATGTGAGTCACCTAACACATGTGGGAACTATCATTTGGCAACTAGCATGAAATATCTCATAAAATTACAAAAATATGAGTAATCATTCATGACTTATTTACATGAAAACAAAATTACATATCCTTTATATCTAATCCATACACCAACGACCAAAAACACCTACAAACACTTTAATTCTTCAATTTTCTTCATATAATTGATCTCTCTCAAGTTCTATCTTCAAGTTCTAAGTGTTTTTCATAAATTCTACAAGTTCTAGTTTCATAAAATCAAGAATAATTCCAAGTTTGCTAGCTTACTTCCAATCTTGTAGAGTGATCATCCAACCTCAAGAAATCTTTCTTATTTACAGTAAGATATCTTTCTAATACAAGGTAATACTCATATTCAAACTTTGATTCAATTTCTATAACTATAATAATCTTATTTCGAGTGAAAATCTTACTTGAACTGTTTTCGTGTCATGATTCTGCTTCAAGAACTTTCAAGCCATCCAAGGATCCTTTGAAGCTAGATCCATTTTTCCCATTTCCAGTAGCTTTATCCAGAAAATTTGAGGTAGTAATGATATTCATAACATCATTCGATTCATACATATAAAGCTATCTTATTCGAAGGTTTAAACTTGTAATCACTAGAACATAGTTTAGTTAATTCTAAACTTGTTCGCAAACAAAAGTTAATCCTTCTAACTTGACTTTTAAAATCAACTAAACACATGTTCTATATCTATATGATATGCTAATTTAATGATTTAAAACCTGGAAACACGAAAAATACCGTAAAACCGGATTTACGCCGTCGTAGTAACACCGCGGGCTGTTTTGGGTTAGTTAATTAAAAACTATGATAAACTTTGATTTAAAAGTTGTTCTTCTGGGAAAATGATTTTTCTTATGAACATGAAACTATATCCAAAAATCATGATTAAACTCAAAGTGGAAGTATGTTTTCTAAAATGGTCATCTAGACGTCGTTCTTTCGACTGAAATGATTACCTTTACAAAAACGACTTGTAACTTATATTTCCGACTATAAACCTATACTTTTTCTGTTTAGATTCATAAAATAGAGTTCAATATGAAACCATAGCAATTTGATTCACTCAAAACGGATTTAAAATGAAGAAGTTATGGGTAAAACAAGATTGGATAATTTTTCTTGTTGTAGCTACGTGAAAAATGGTAACAAATCTATATTAATCATATCCTAGCTAACTTATATTGTATTATACATGTATTCTAATATATTATGTAATCTTGGGATACCATAGACACGTATGCAAATGTTTTGACATATCATATCGACCCATGTGTATATATTATTTGGAACAACCATAGACACTCTATATGCAGTAATGTGGGAGTTAGCTATACAGGGTTGAGGTTGATTCCAAAAATATATATACTTTGAGTTGTGATCTAGCCTGAGACGTGTATACACTGGGTCGTGGATTGATTCAAGATAATATATATCAATTTTTTTCTGTACATCTAACGTTGGACAACTAGTTGTAGGTTACTAACGACGACAGCTGACTTAATAAACTTAAAATATCAAAATGTATTAAAAGTGTTGTAAATGTATTTTGAACATACTTTGATATATATGTACATATTTATTATAGGTTCGTGAATCGACCAGTGGCCAAGTCTTACTTCCCGACGAAGTAAAAATCTGTGAAAGTGAGTTATAGTCCCACTTTTAAAATCTAATATTTTTGGGATGAGAATACATGCAGGTTTTATAAATGATTTACATAATAGACACAAGTACGTGAAACTACATTCTATGGTTGAATTATCGAAATCGAATATGCCCCTTTTTATTAAGTCTGGTAATCTAAGAATTAGGGAACAGACACCCTAATTGACGCGAATCTTAAAGATAGATCTATTGGGCCTAACAAACCCCAGCCAAAGTACCAGATGCTTTAGTACTTTGAAATTTATATCATATCCGAAGGGTGTCCCAGAATGATGGGGATATTCTTATATATGCATCTTGTTAATGTCGGTTACCAGGTGTTCACCATATGAATGATTTTTATCTCTATGTATGGGATGTGTATTGAAATATGAAATCTTGTGGTCTATTGTTACGATTTGATATATATAGGTTAAACCTATAACTCACCAACATTTTTGTTGACGTTTAAAGCATGTTTATTCTCAGGTGAATACTAAGAGCTTCCGCTGTTGCATACTAAAATAAGGACAAGATTTGGAGTCCATGTGTGAAATGTCCCGTTCTTATTGATTAAAAACGTTCCATATTAATTGATTTCGTTGTGAGGTTTTGACCTCTATATGAGACGTTTTTCAAAGACTGCATTCATTTTTAAACAAACCATAACCTTTATTTCATCAATAAAGGTTTAAAAAGCTTTACGTAGATTATCAAATAATGATAATCTAAAATATCCTGTTTACACACGACCATTACATAATGGTTTACAATACAAATATGTTACAACAAAATAAGTTTCTTGAATGCAGTTTTTACATAATATCATACAAGCATGGACTCCAAATCTTGTCTTTATTTAAGTATGCGACAGCGGAAGCTCTTAATAATCACCTGAGAATAAACATGCTTAAAACGTCAACAAAAATGTTGGTGAGTTATAGGTTTAACCTATATATATCAAATCGTAACAATAGACCACAAGATTTCATATTTCAATACACATCCCATACATAGAGATAAAAATCATTCATATGGTGAACACCTGGTAACCGACAATAACAAGATGCATATATAAGAATATCCCCATCATTCCGGGACACCCTTCGGATATGATATAAATTTCGAAGTACTAAAGCATCCGGTACTTTGGATGGGGTTTGTTAGGCCCAATAGATCTATCTTTAGGATTCGCGTCAATTAGGGTGTCTGTTCCCTAATTCTTAGATTACCAGACTTAATAAAAAGGGGCATATTCGATTTCGATAATTCAACCATAGAATGTAGTTTCACGTACTTGTGTCTATTTTGTAAATCATTTATAAAACCTGCATGTATTCTCATCCCAAAAATATTAGATTTTAAAAGTGGGACTATAACTCACTTTCACAGATTTTTACTTCGTCGGGAAGTAAGACTTGGCCACTGGTTGATTCACGAACCTATAACAATATATACATATATATATCAAAGTATGTTCAAAATATATTTACAACACTTTTAATATATTTTGATGTTTTAAGTTTATTAAGTCAGCTGTCCTCGTTAGTAACCTACAACTAGTTGTCCACAGTTAGATGTACAGAAATAAATCAATAAATATTATCTTGAATCAATCCACGACCCAGTGTATACGTATCTCAGTATTGATCACAACTCAAACTATATATATTTTGGAATCAACCTCAACCCTGTATAGCTAACTCCAACATTCACATATAGAGTGTCTATGGTTGTTCCGAAATATATATAGATGTGTCGACATGATAGGTCGAAACATTGTATACGTGTCTATGGTATCTCAAGATTACATAATATATAATACAAGTTGATTAAGTTATGGTTGGAATAGATTTGTTACCAATTTTCACGTAGCTAAAATGAGAAAAATTATCCAATCTTGTTTTACCCATAACTTCTTCATTTTAAATCCGTTTTGAGTGAATCAAATTGCTATGGTTTCATATTGAACTCTATTTTATGAATCTAAACAAAAAAAGTATAGTTTTCTAGTCGGAAAAATAAGTTACAAGTCGTTTTTGTAAAGGTAGTCATTTCAGTCGAAAGAACGACGTCTAGATGACCATTTTAGAAAACATACTTCCACTTTGAGTTTAACCATAATTTTTGGATATAGTTTCATGTTCATAATAAAAATCATTTTCTCAGAATAACAACTTTTAAATCAAAGTTTATCGTAGTTTTTAATTAACTAACCCAAAACAGCCCGCGGTGTTACTACGACGGCGTAAATCCGGTTTTACGGTGTTTTTCGTGTTTTCAGGTTTTAAATCATTAAGTTGGCATATCATATAGATATAGAACATGTGTTTAGTTGATTTTAAAAGTCAAGTTAGAAGGATTAACTTTTGTTTGCGAACAAGTTTAGAATTAACTAAACTATGTTCTAGTGATTACAAGTTTAAACCTTCGAATAAGATAGCTTTATATGTATGAATCGAATGATGTTATGAACATCATTACTACCTTAAGTTCCTTGGATGAACCTACTGGAAAAGAGAAAAATGGATCTAGCTTCAATGGATCCTTGGATGGCTCAAAGTTCTTGAAGCAAAATCATGACACGAAAACAAGTTCAAGTAAGATCATCACTTGAAATAAGATTGTTATAGTTATAGAAATTGAACCAAAGTTTGAATATGATTATTACCTTGTATTAGAATGATAACCTACTGTAAGAAACAAAGATTTCTTGAGGTTGGATGATCACCTTACAAGATTGGAAGTGAGCTAGCAAACTTGAAAGTATTCTTGATTTTATGAAACTAGAACTTTTGGAATTTATGAAGAATACTTAGAACTTGAAGATAGAACTTGAGAGAGTTCAATTAGATGAAGAAAATTGAAGAATGAAAGTGTTTGTAGGTGTTTTTGGTCGTTGGTGTATGGATTAGATATAAAGGATATGTAATTTTGTTTTCATGTAAATAAGTCATGAATGATTACTCATATTTTTGTAATCTTATGAGATATTTCATGCTAGTTGCCAAATGATGGTTCCCACATGTGTTAGGTGACTCACATGGGCTGCTAAGAGCTGATCATTGGAGTGTATATACCAATAGTACATACATCTAAAAGCTGTGTATTGTACGAGTACGAATACGGGTGCATACGAGTAGAATTGTTGATGAAACTGAACGAGAATGTAATTGTAAGCATTTTTGTTAAGTAGAAGTATTTTGATAAGTGTATTGAAGTCTTTCAAAAGTGTATAAATACATATTAAAACACTACATGTATATACATTTTAACTGAGTCGTTAAGTCATCGTTAGTCGTTACATGTAAGTGTTGTTTTGAAACCTTTAGGTTAACGATCTTGTTAAATGTTGTTAACCCAATATTTATAATATCAAAAGAGATTTTAAATTATTATATTATCATGATATTATGATGTACGAATATCTCTTAATATGATATATATACATTAAATGTCGTTACAACGATAAACGTTACATATATGTCTCGTTTCAAAATCATTAAGTTAGTAGTCTTGTTTTTACATATGTAGTTCATTGTTAATATAATTAATGATATGTTTACTTATCATAATATCATGTTAACTATATATATAACCATATATATGTCATCATATAGTTTTTTACAAGTTTTAACGTTCGTGAATCACCGGTCAACTTGGGTGGTCAATTGTCTATATGAAACCTATTTCAATTAATCAAGTCTTAACAAGTTTGATTGCTTAACATGTTGGAAACATTTAATAATGTAAACATCAATCTCAATTAATATATATAAACATGGAAAAGTTCGGGTCACTACAGTACCTACCCGTTAAATAAATTTCGTCCCGAAATTTTAAGCTGTTGAAGGTGTTGACGAATCTTCTGGAAATAGATGCGGGTATTTCTTCTTCATCTGATCTTCATGCTCCCAGGTGAACTCGGGTCCTCTACGAGCATTCCATCGAACCTTAACAATTGGTATCTTGTTTTGCTTAAGTCTTTTAACCTCACGATCCATTATTTCGACGGGTTCTTCGATGAATTGGAGTTTTTCGTTGATTTGGATTTCATCTAACGGAATAGTGAGATCTTCTTTAGCAAAACATTTCTTCAAATTCGAGACGTGGAAAGTGTTATGTACAGCCGCGAGTTGTTGAGGTAACTCAAGTCGGTAAGCTACTGGTCCGACACGATCAATAATCTTGAATGGTCCAATATACCTTGGATTTAATTTCCCTCGTTTACCAAATCGAACAACGCCTTTCCAAGGTGAAACTTTAAGCATGACCATCTCTCCAATTTCAAATTCTATATCTTTTCTTTTAATGTCAGCGTAGCTCTTTTGTCGACTTTGGGCGGTTTTCAACCGTTGTTGAATTTGGATGATCTTCTCGGTAGTTTCTTGTATAATCTCCGGACCCGTAATCTGTCTATCCCCCACCTCACTCCAACAAATCGGAGACCTACACTTTCTACCATAAAGTGCTTCAAACGGCGCCATCTCAATGCTTGAATGGTAGCTGTTGTTGTAGGAAAATTCTGCTAACGGTAGATGTCGATCCCAACTGTTTCCGAAATCAATAACACATGCTCGTAGCATGTCTTCAAGCGTTTGTATCGTCCTTTCGCTCTGCCCATCAGTTTGTGGATGATAGGCAGTACTCATGTCTAGACAAGTTCCTAATGCTTGCTGTAATGTCTGCCAGAATCTTGAAATAAATCTGCCATCCCTATCAGAGATAATAGAGATTGGTATTCCATGTCTGGAGACGACTTCCTTCAAATACAGTCGTGCTAACTTCTCCATCTTGTCATCTTCTCTTATTGGTAGGAAGTGTGCTGATTTGGTGAGACGATCAACTATTACCCAAATAGTATCAAAACCACTTGCAGTCCTTGGCAATTTAGTGATGAAATCCATGGTAATGTTTTCCCATTTCCATTCCGGGATTTCGGGTTGTTGAAGTAGACCTGATGGTTTCTGATGCTCAGCTTTGACCTTAGAACACGTCAAACATTCTCCTACGTATTTAGCAACATCGGCTTTCATACCCGGCCACCAAAAATGTTTCTTGAGATCCTTGTACATCTTCCCCGTTCCAGGATGTATTGAGTATCTGGTTTTATGAGCTTCTCTAAGTACCATTTCTCTCATATCTCCAAATTTTGGTACCCAAATCCTTTCAGCCCTATACCGGGTTCCGTCTTCCCGAATATTAAGATGCTTCTCCGATCCTTTGGGTATTTCATCCTTTAAATTTCCCTCTTTTAAAACTCCTTGTTGCGCCTCCTTTATTTGAGTAGTAATGTTATTATGAATCATTATATTCATAGATTTTACTCGAATGGGTTCTCTATCCTTCCTGCTCAAGGCATCGGCTACCACATTTGCCTTCCCCGGGTGGTAACGAATCTCAAAATTGTAATCATTCAATAATTTAATCCACCTACGCTGCCTCATATTCAGTTGTTTCTGATTAAATATGTGTTGAAGACTTTTGTGGTCGGTATATATAATACTTTTGACCCCATATAAGTAGTGCCTCCAAGTCTTTAATGCAAAAACAACCGCGCCTAATTCCAAATCATGCGTCGTATAATTTTGTTCGTGAATCTTCAATTGTCTAGACGCATAAGCAATCACCTTCGTTCGTTGCATTAATACACAACCGAGACCTTGCTTTGATGCGTCACAATAAATCACAAAATCATCATTCCCTTCAGGCAATGACAATATAGGTGCCGTAGTTAGCTTTTTCTTCAATAACTGAAACGCTTTCTCTTGTTCATCATTCCATTCAAATTTCTTCCCTTTATGCGTTAATGCAGTCAAGGGTTTTGCTATTCTGGAAAAGTCTTGGATGAACTTTCTGTAGTAACCAGCTAGTCCTAAAAACTGGCGTATGTGTTTCGGAGTTTTCGGGGTTTCCCACTTTTCAACAGTTTCTATCTTTGCCGGATCCACCTTAATACCTTCTTTGTTCACTATATGACCGAGGAATTGAACTTCTTCCAACCAAAATGCACACTTTGAAAACTTAGCGTACAATTCTTCCTTCCTCAATACTTCTAACACCTTTCTCAAATGTTCACCGTGTTCTTGGTCATTCTTTGAGTAAATAAGTATGTCATCAATGAAAACAATGACAAACTTGTCAAGGTATGGTCCACACACTCGGTTCATAAGGTCCATGAACACAGCTGGTGCATTAGTTAAACCAAACGGCATGACCATAAACTCGTAATGACCGTAACGTGTTCTGAAAGCAGTCTTTGGAATATCATCTTCTTTCACCCGCATTTGATGATACCCGGAACGTAAGTCAATCTTTGAATAAACAGACGAGCCTTGTAGTTGATCAAATAAGTCGTCGATTCTCAGTAGTGGGTAGCGGTTCTTGATGGTAAGTTTGTTCAACTCTCGGTAGTCGATACACAACCTGAATGTACCATCTTTCTTCTTGACAAACAAAACAGGAGCTCCCCACGGTGATGTGCTTGGTCGAATGAAACCACGCTCTAAAAGTTCTTGTAATTGGCTTTGCAGTTCTTTCATCTCGCTGGGTGCGAGTCTGTAAGGAGCACGAGCTATTGGTGCAGCTCCTGGTACAAGATCTATTTGAAATTCAACGGATCGATGTGGGGGTAATCCCGGTAATTCTTTCGGAAATACATCGGGAAATTCTTTTGCAATGGGAACATCATTGATGCTCTTTTCTTCAGTTTGTACTTTCTCGACGTGTGCTAAAACAGCATAGCAACCTTTTCTTATTAGTTTTTGTGCCTTCAAATTACTAATAAGATGTAGCTTCGTGTTGCCCTTTTCTCCGTACACCATTAAGGGTTTTCCTTTTTCTCGTATAATGCAAATTGCATTTTTGTAACAAACGATCTCCGCTTTCACTTCTTTCAACCAGTCCATACCGATTATCACATCAAAACTCCCTAACTCTACTGGTATCAAATCAATCTTAAATGTTTCGCTAACCAGTTTAATTTCTCGATTCCGACATATATTATCTGCTGAAATTAATTTACCATTTGCTAATTCGAGTAAAAATTTACTATCCAAAGGCGTCAATGGACAACTTAATTTAGCACAAAAATCTCTACTCATATAGCTTCTATCCGCACCCGAATCAAATAAAACGTAAGCAGATTTATTGTCAATAAGAAACGTACCCGTAACAAGCTCCGGGTCTTCCTGTGCCTCTACCGCATTAATATTGAAAACTCTTCCACGGCCTTGTCCATTCGTGTTCTCCTGGTTCGGGCAATTTCTAATAATGTGGCCTGGTTTTCCACATTTATAACAAACTACATTGGCATAACTTGCTCCGACACTACTTGCTCCGCCATTACTCGTTCCGACACCATTTGTTCCTTTCGTTCTATTAACCCCTGGTCCGTAGACCTCACACTTCGCCGCGCTATGACCATTTCTTTTACACTTGTTGCAAAATTTGGTGCAGAACCCCGAGTGATTCTTTTCACACCTTTGGCATAGTTGCTTCTGATTGTTGTTGTTGTTGCGGTTATTATTGTTGTTGGGATGATTGTTGTAGTTGCTGTTGTTGTTGTTGTTGTTGTTGGGCCGTTTGTTGTAGTTGCGATTGATGTTGCGATTGTTGGGATAATTGTTGCGATTATTGTTGTAATTGCTGTTGTTGTTGTATTGGTGATTCTTATCACCGTTTTCCTCCCACTTTCTTTTGACTTGCTTCACATTGGCCTCTTCAGCAGTCTGTTCTTTAATTCTTTCTTCAATCTGGTTCACTAGTTTGTGAGCCATTCTACATGCCTGTTGTATGGAGGCGGGCTCGTGTGAACTTATATCTTCTTGGATTCTTTCCGGTAATCCTTTCACAAACGCGTCGATCTTCTCTTCCTCATCTTCGAATGCTCCCGGACACAATAGGCACAATTCTGTGAATCGTCTTTCGTACGTGGTAATATCAAATCCTTGGGTTCGTAACCCTCTAAGTTCTCTCTTGAGCTTATTGACCTCGGTTCTGGGACGGTACTTCTCGTTTATCAAGTGCTTGAATGCTGACCACGGTAGTGCGTACGCATCATCTTGTTCCACCTGCTCTAGATAGGTATTCCACCATGTTAACGCAGAACCTGTGAAGGTATGCGTAGCGTACTTCACTTTGTCCTCTTCAGTACACTTACTTATGGCAAACACCGATTCAACCTTCTCGGTCCACCGTTTCAATCCGATCGGTCCTTCGGTTCCATCAAATTCCAAAGGTTTGCAGGCAGTGAATTCTTTGTAGGTGCATCCTACACGATTTCCTGTACTGCTAGATCCAAGGTTATTGTTGGTATGTAGCGCAGCCTGTACTGCGGCTATGTTTGAAGCTAGAAAATTACGGAATTCCTCTTCATTCATATTCACGGTGTGTCGAGTAGTCGGTGCCATTTCCTTCAAAATAGTTAAATGGAACAAGTTAATCATACAGAATATTAAGAGTAGTTAATAGTATTTCGTAGCATAATATGAACTCATTTATAAAAGCTTTTTCTTCATATTAGCGTTTTATAAGTTTAAATTCGGGTAGTACCTACCCGTTAAGTTCATACTTAGTAGCTAATATACAATTCAACTACTACAATTCTATATGAAAAACTGATTGTAATAATATTTCGCGTTCAAACTTTTATACAATATTTTACAAACTTACAATACCGCTTATTTTACATAAAGCATGAAATATAGCACACAATAACTTTGATACAAGATAGTTGTGAAGACAATTCTAGCTAGTACACAAGTCGTTCGGCAAAGGCAATAAAGACACGTAATTCATACGTCCAGAAACAAGTCATGCATTCTGGTTTTACTAGGACTACTTCCCATCCTTGGTCTTGTGCAACATAACCATTATGGCTGTTGATAAGACAGCGTGTTGTAACGTCATCAAAGGGACGAGGGTTACGTAATGTCCAACAGTCCCGAAATAATCTAAAAACCTCATTTCTTACCCCAATTACCGACTCCGTCACTTGTGGAAACGTTTTGTTTAATAGTTGTAGCCCGATGTTCTTGTTCTCACTTTGGTGAGAAGCGAACATTACTAATCCGTAAGCATAACATGCTTCTTTATGTTGCATGTTAGCCGTTTTTTCTAAATCACGAAGTCCAATATTCGGATATATTGAGTCAAAATAATTTCTTAACCCGTTGCGTAAAATAGCATTTGGGTTCCCCGCAATATATGCGTCAAAGTAAACACATCGTAACTTATGGGTTTCCCAATGTGATATCCCCCATCTTTCAAACGAAAATCTCTTATAAACCAAGACATTCTTGGAACGTTCTTCGAATGTCTTACAAACTGATCTCGCCTTAAATAGTTGTGCCGAAGAATTCTGGCCGACTCTAGACAAGATTTCATCAATCATGTCTCCGGGTAGGTCTCTTAAAATATTGGGTTGTCTATCCATTTTGTGTTTTTAAACTGTAAAATAGACAAGAGTTAGATTCATAAAAAAAATACTTATTAATACAAGCAATTTTTACATATATCATAAAGCATAAGAACACTATATTCCATATATTACACCACACGAATACAACTATCTTATTCCGACTCGCTCGTTTCTTCTTCTTCTTCGGTTTTGGTTCGTTTTGCCAAGTTTCTAGGGATATATGATGTTCCCCTAATACGAGCCGTCGTTGTCCACATTGGTTTAGAAAAACCTGGTGGTTTAGAGGTTCCCGGGTCATTGTTACAACTTAAGGACTTCGGGGGTTGACGATACATATAAAGTTCATCGGGGTTGGAATTAGATTTCTCTATTTTTATGCCCTTTCCCTTATTATTTTCTTTTGCCTTTTTAAATTCAGTTGGGGTAATTTCTATAACATCATCGGAATTCTCGTCGAAATCCGATTCATCGGAGAATTGGTAATCCTCCCAATATTTTGCTTCCTTGGCGGAAACACCATTGACCATAATTAACTTTGGTCGGTTGGTTGAGGATTTTCTTTTACTTAACCGTTTTATTATTTCCCCCACCGGTTCTATTTCTTCATCCGGTTCCGATTCTTCTTCCGGTTCCGATTCTTCTTCCGGTTCCGACTCTTCTTCCGGTTCCGACTCTTCTTCCGGTTCCTCTTCGGGAACTTGTGAATCAGTCCACAAATCATTCCAATTTACATTTGACTCTTCATTATTATTAGGTGAGTCAATGGGACTTGTTCTAGAGGTAGACATCTATCACATAATATCAAACACGTTAAGAGATTAATATATCACATAATATTCATATGTTAAAAATATATAGTTTCCAACAAAAATGTTAAGCAATCATTTTTAAAGAAAACACGGTCGAAGTCCAGACTCACTAATGCATCCTAACAAACTCGATAAGACACACTAATGCAAATTTTCTGGTTCTCTAAGACCAACGCTCGGATACCAACTGAAATGTCCCGTTCTTATTGATTAAAAACGTTCCATATTAATTGATTTCGTTGCGAGGTTTTGACCTCTATATGAGACGTTTTTCAAAGACTGCATTCATTTTTAAACAAACCATAACCTTTATTTCATCAATAAAGGTTTAAAAAGCTTTACGTAGATTATCAAATAATGATAATCTAAAATATCCTGTTTACACACGACCATTACATAATGGTTTACAATACAAATATGTTACAACAAAATAAGTTTCTTGAATGCAGTTTTTACATAATATCATACAAGCATGGACTCCAAATCTTGTCCTTATTTAAGTATGCGACAGCGGAAGCTCTTAATAATCACCTGAGAATAAACATGCTTAAAACGTCAACAAAAATGTTGGTGAGTTATAGGTTTAACCTATATATATCAAATCGTAACAATAGACCACAAGATTTCATATTTCAATACACATCCCATACATAGAGATAAAAATCATTCATATGGTGAACACCTGGTAACCGACAATAACAAGATGCATATATAAGAATATCCCCATCATTCCAGGACACCCTTCGGATATGATATAAATTTCGAAGTACTAAAGCATCCGGTACTTTGGATGGGGTTTGTTAGGCCCAATAGATCTATCTTTAGGATTCGCGTCAATTAGGGTGTCTGTTCCCTAATTCTTAGATTACCAGACTTAATAAAAAGGGGCATATTCGATTTCGATAATTCAACCATAGAATGTAGTTTCACGTACTTGTGTCTATTTTGTAAATCATTTATAAAACCTGCATGTATTCTCATCCCAAAAATATTAGATTTTAAAAGTGGGACTATAACTCACTTTCACAGATTTTTACTTCGTCGGGAAGTAAGACTTGGCCACTGGTTGATTCACGAACCTATAACAATATATACATATATATCAAAGTATGTTCAAAATATATTTACAACACTTTTAATATATTTTGATGTTTTAAGTTTATAAAGTCAGCTGTCCTCGTTAGTAACCTACAACTAGTTGTCCACAGTTAGATGTACAGAAATAAATCGATAAATATTATCTTGAATCAATCCACGACCCAGTGTATACGTATCTCAGTATTGATCACAACTCAAACTATATATATTTTGGAATCAACCTCAACCCTGTATAGCTAACTCCAACATTCACATATAGAGTGTCTATGGTTGTTCCGAAATATATATAGATGTGTCGACATGATAGGTCGAAACATTGTATACGTGTCTATGGTATCTCAAGATTACATAATATATAATACAAGTTGATTAAGTTATGGTTGGAATAGATTTGTTACCAATTTTCACGTAGCTAAAATGAGAAAAATTATCCAATCTTGTTTTACCCATAACTTCTTCATTTTAAATCCGTTTTGAGTGAATCAAATTGCTATGGTTTCATATTGAACTCTATTTTATGAATCTAAACAAAAAAAGTATAGGTTTCTAGTCGGAAAAATAAGTTACAAGTCGTTTTTGTAAAGGTAGTCATTTCAGTCGAAAGAACGACGTCTAGATGACCATTTTAGAAAACATACTTCCACTTTGAGTTTAACCATAATTTTTGGATATAGTTTCATGTTCATAATAAAAATCATTTTCTCAGAATAACAACTTTTAAATCAAAGTTTATCATAGTTTTTAATTAACTAACCCAAAACAGCCCGCGGTGTTACTACGACGGCGTAAATCCGGTTTTACGGTGTTTTTCGTGTTTCCAGGTTTTAAATCATTAAGTTAGCATATCATATAGATATAGAACATGTGTTTAGTTGATTTTAAAAGTCAAGTTAGAAGGATTAACTTTTGTTTGCGAACAAGTTTAGAATTAACTAAACTATGTTCTAGTGATTACAAGTTTAAACCTTCGAATAAGATAGCTTTATATGTATGAATCGAATGATGTTATGAACATCATTACTACCTTAAGTTCCTTGGATGAACCTACTGGAAAAGAGAAAAATGGATCTAGCTTCAATGGATCCTTGGATGGCTCAAAGTTCTTGAAGCAAAATCATGACACGAAAACAAGTTCAAGTAAGATCATCACTTGAAATAAGATTGTTATAGTTATAGAAATTGAACCAAAGTTTGAATATGATTATTACCTTGTATTAGAATGATAACCTACTGTAAGAAACAAAGATTTCTTGAGGTTGGATGATCACCTTACAAGATTGGAAGTGAGCTAGCAAACTTGAAAGTATTCTTGATTTTATGAAACTAGAACTTTTGGAATTTATGAAGAACACTTAGAACTTGAAGATAGAACTTGAGAGAGTTTAATTAGATGAAGAAAATTGAAGAATGAAAGTGTTTGTAGGTGTTTTTGGTCGTTGGTGTATGGATTAGATATAAAGGATATGTAATTTTGTTTTCATGTAAATAAGTCATGAATGATTACTCATATTTTTGTAATCTTATGAGATATTTCATGCTAGTTGCCAAATGATGGTTCCCACATGTGTTAGGTGACTCACATGGGCTGCTAAGAGCTGATCATTGGAGTGTATATACCAATAGTACATACATCTAAAAGCTGTGTATTGTACGAGTACGAATACGGGTGCATACGAGTAGAATTGTTGATGAAACTGAACGAGAATGTAATTGTAAGCATTTTTGTTAAGTAGAAGTATTTTGATAAGTGTATTGAAGTCTTTCAAAAGTGTATAAATACATATTAAAACACTACATGTATATACATTTTAACTGAGTCGTTAAGTCATCGTTAGTCGTTACATGTAAGTGTTGTTTTGAAACCTTTAGGTTAACGATCTTGTTAAATATTGTTAACCCAATGTTTATAATATCAAAAGAGATTTTAAATTATTATATTATCATGATATTATGATGTACGAATATCTCTTAATATGATATATATACATTAAATGTCGTTACAACGATAAACGTTACATATATGTCTCGTTTCAAAATCATTAAGTTAGTAGTCTTGTTTTTACATATGTAGTTCATTGTTAATATAATTAATGATATGTTTACTTATCATAATATCATGTTAACTATATATATAACCATATATATGTCATCATATAGTTTTTTACAAGTTTTAACGTTCGTGAATCACCGGTCAACTTGGGTGGTCAATTGTCTATATGAAACCTATTTCAATTAATCAAGTCTTAACAAGTTTGATTGCTTAACATGTTGGAAACATTTAATCATGTAAACATCAATCTCAATTAATATATATAAACATGGAAAAGTTCGGGTCACTACAATGTGTGTATGATATTGTGTAAAAACTATATTCAAGAAACATATGTCGATGTAATATATTTCTATTGTAAACCATTATGTAATGGTCATGTGTAAACAGTATATTTTAGATTATCATTATTTGATAATCTACGTAATGTTTTTTAAAAAAAAACCTTTATTGATAAAAAAAAGGTTATGGTTGTTTTAAAAATGAATGCAGTCTTTGAAAAACGTCTCATATAGAGGTCAAAACCTCGCAACGAAATCAATTAATATGGAACGTTTATAATCAATATGAACGGGACATTTCAAGTGGATGACCCGAAATGGGTGTGTTGACTTTAAATTAGTCAAAGGGCTATTGATTAACCTAGTTGGGAAATATGTGTATGAAATACCCTAATTGTGTAATAGTTAGTGTTGTTGGACCTTAATCACTAGCTTTTGAGTGATTAATGATGGTCTTGACCCTTAAGGAGCGGTTTTGGTGAAAATGGGGCATTTAATGCACTTAAGTCATTAAATTCACATGAGTGAAGTGTTGGTATTTAGTCCAACAAGTTTGTTTGTTGATCGAGTACTTATTATATTAGGTACTTTGCCTTGAAGCTTGCGAAAGTATAAAACATTCACCGAAGGCGTTAAGGTGAGTGGAATGATTATATGCATATGTATGTAATGTATTTATTTGTATGCTATGGTATGAACCAAAGAGCCGGTAGTGCCATAGTATGTGCGAGCGTGCTATGATGTGAACCAAAGAGCCGATAGCGTCATAGTACGTGTGTTGTAGTGTGAACCAAAGAGCCGGTAGCACTACAGCACGAGTTGTTAGAGTGTGAACCAAAGAGCCGGTAGCACTTTAACGCGAGTATGACTTGGGTTGTGATGTGAACCAAAGAGCCGGTAGCATCATAACCGATGCGTATGGTGTGAACCAAAGAGCCGGTAGCACCATGACGCGAGAATGGTTAACCATGGTTGTGTATTGTTTTGTAGCATATTATATTATGTCGATTATATGTTATTGATTACACTAGTAGCGGTTTGTTGGAGATTATTAGCTTTGTACTTGAGATGGTATGCTAATTGTATTGCTAGCGTGTATGCGGTATTTGTGTAAGTGATTACGAGTAGGTATATTATATATATATATATATATATATATATATATATATATATATATATATATATATATAGGTATATATATATATATAGGTATATATATATATATATATATATATATATAGGTATATATATATATATAGGTATATATATATATAGGTATATATATATATATATAGGTATATATATATATATATAGGTATATATATATATAGGTATATATATATATATAGGTATATATATATAGGTATATATATATATATAGGTATATATATATATATAGGTATATATATATATAGGTATATATATATATATATATATATATATATATATATATATATATATATATATATATATATATATATAGGTATAATTATTGCATTCACTAAGCTTTGCTTACCCTCTCGTTGTTTATCTTTTTATAGGCTCCGGCGTTGACAAGGGTAAGGGCATTCGGTTGGATTAGAGATCCCGCTTGTTGTTAGGGGACGCTTTTGGGATGTGATAGCTTTTGGAGTTTGACCGAGACTTGGGTAGTTTAACCCCAAAACACCATGCTCATAGTGTCGTTTGAAAATTAAACTAATGTGGTTGAAACTCATGATTTGTACGAAACTCGTAAAACGGCCGATGTAGGCCCCGTTTTGTAAAACTTGTTTTATGATTGATTCGTGTTAGTTTTACATAAATGAACATGTGGTAAAAAAGCGTTTCGTCTAAATATGTCGGGAAGTGGGAGATCTTTATTTGAAAATGGACAAAACCGGACAGAACTGAAAATGGACTGTGCGCGCCGCGCACCCTGAGGTGGTGCGCGTGGCGCACTATTCTGTAAAAAAAAAAAAAAATCTTTCGCGTGATCTGTTGGTTATTGGTTTGGGTTGTTACACTCTCACCCATTCAGATACAAATTGAAATTTATGAATTCCAAAATTAATCAATTTACAACTCAATCGTGATTCGTGAGTATTCATCTTTCAACTTCTAATCTAGCATAATACTCATCATTATTCAAACTCTAAAATTAACAATAGAGTTATGATCTCAAGTTCTTCCTTAACCGAAAATGAGCCCGTTTTGGCCTCCGGAATGATTCACACACAATTCGAGAAAAGTAAAATTTCAGTGTTGTTAGGAATCACTTAGTGATCGTTTCGGCAAATTTTTTGAATCTAGTTCGAAGAATTGAGTTCGAATTTGAAGGTCAAACATTGGCCTGATGAACTTGGATCCAATTCGAATTAACTGTGATGTTTTTAGGTTAAGGACGTGATTTTCGAACAATCTATAAATGATTTTAAGCAAGTTTCAAGAATAAATCAAAGTCTAATACCAATTAAATCATGCAAACGAATTTCATGAAGAACATGAAGACTGCTAACTATTTTTCTAATAATTCTGAGATCTAATGCGGTTTTGGATCAGATTCTTTATCAACATATGTTAGACGCTTCAAAAGGATTCATATGAAAACAATTTTAAGGATTAAGTTGTTCAATTGACGATTCGAGCAAAATCTTATATTCTACAAAATAGATGCAAGTTGATGCACCTATAAAATATGTAGAATATAAATGTAGACATAAAATGTAGAACATGTACATTTTCGTTCTACATTTTCTGCAGCTCATTTTTTTGCTCGAATTTCATCATTTTTGCTCGAATTTCACCATTTTTGCTCGCCCACCATTTTTTTTGCTCGAATTTCACCAAAATTGCTCGAATTTTTTGTTTTTTGCTCGCCCGCCAATTTTTTTTGCTCGAATTTCACAAAAATTGCTCGAATTTCACCAAAATTGCTGGAATTTCAATATTTTTGCTCTTCCGCCACTTTTTTTTGTTCTAATATATAACGACCCTCATTTTTCCATTCTATATTTTTCCATATTTAATGCCCAACAATATAATTAAACTTAACCATTAAACCTTAATTAACGATTGTTAAGTATTAAGAATTATAAATTATAATAATTAACTTTATGTAATAATTAACAAGTTAATAAAAAGATAAAAATAATGAGCTTATTAACTTTCGTGAACAAATAAATAACTTTAAAACTTGTGTACTTAAAATAATTAAACTTGAATAATTAAGGAACTATTTAAGCTAAAATAAAGAACAAGGACTAAAGTGAAAAATCCCAAAACTCCTCTTGAAAATACCCTAGCTGAAAGTAAAAAAAAAACAAATTAGTGAATTGCCTAAAATACCCTCCCTAAAATCGGCTCCCATGAACTCCCATTACTTCCTCATCAAGTTTGACTTGTTCCCTAAGTAAAACCTAACCCTAATCACCTCTTCGTTAACCTAACTTGTTCCCAAAGTAATTCCTAATTAAACCCTAATTCTAGAATTCTCCTAACTCTCCTATAAATAGAGACCTAGGCTAGAGCTAAACATGCACCAAATCACAATTACAAATCTCTCTCTCAAATCTCTCATCTCTCTCTAATTTTCGGCGCAAAAACCGAAAATCCCCCACCACCATCGAAAATCTTCAAGGGTTTTCAAGCAATCTTCAAGTTGTTCTTCGCGTTCTTCAAAGTTCTTCAAGAATCTTCAAGGTGTTCTTCAAATCTTCAAGGTTTTGATCTTCAATCTTCAAGTGTTCTTCTCTTCTTTTGTTAATCATCTTCGAATCTTCAAGGTATAACATAAACTCTAAAACTTATTTACATAATCTTTGATCTTTGTTTTAATTCTTATTCATGTTACAAACTTGTTAATTCATAAACATATACAATATATACATGAACACACATAGATTAATATTAATATATACATGAAAAAAAAAATATATGTATGTATATGTATAGTCGATCGAAAAAAAAAGAAAAAAAAGGGGATAGTAGTATTTGATCTTTAAAACCTAGGTGATTAGATAAAAGATTTGTTTGTGTTTAATTATGGAAACAAAATATAAATATATATACATATGCATAAATCGATACATATATATATACACATGCAAAAAAAATATTTATATATATATATATATATATATATATATATATATATATATATATATATATATATATATATATATATATATATATATATATATATTAAACCCTAATTACACTTAAACTATACTACATTAACTAAAACCCTAAACCTAACCCTAATTATTAAACCCTAATTTACTAAACCCTAATACATTAAATAAAACCCTAATACTACTTTAATTAATTAAAACCCTAATCATTACTACACTAAATCCTAAACCTAAACATTTATTACAAAACCCTAATCATTAAATACTTTAATTAATTAATGAAACCCTAATACTACTTGATAATGCTAAAAACGAACATATATTTCATAGCATTATTCCTCAAGAAAGACAAGCTTTTAGTTGCAATTGTTCTATTTACAAGTGATATTCGTTTAAATAATAAAAGGTGAAGACAAAAGACAGATTCGACGAATTGAAGACGCAAACGACCAAAAAGCTCAAAAGTACAAAAGACAATCAAAAAGGTTCCAATTATTGATAAGAAACGTCTCGAAATTACAAAAGTACAAGATTCAAAACGCAAAGTACAAGATATTAAATTGTACGCAAGGACGTTCGAAAATCCGGAACCGGGACCAGAGTCAACTCTTAACGCTCGACGCAACGGACTAAAAATTACAAGTTAACTATGTATATAAATATAATATAATATATAATTAATTATATTAATTATATATATATTATATTTATATATAATAAAACCGTCGGCAGAGAAACTCCAAGGGTGTGAGCTGTAAATACATCCTCCGCGACTCGCGGAGTTTGAAGGGGTTTTTGCCGCGAGTCGCGGAGCCCCAAAATTCTACTCTGGCTATAAAGCAAACCGAATTCTGATCAAATTTCATAATCTTTTTCTCTCTTCTCTATCTATATCGTATATATTTATATTTATATTTTAATTTTAATTTTAATTTTAATTATAATTCTAATAATAAGGGTATGTTAGCGAATGTTGTAAGGGTGTAAGTCGAAATTCTGTCCGTGTAACGCTACGCTATTTTTAATCATTGTAAGTTATGTTCAACCTTTTTATATTAATGTCTCGTAGCTAAGTTATTATTATGCTTATTTAAAACGAAGTAATCATGATGTTGGGCTAATTACTAAAATTGGGTAATTGGGCTTTGTACCATAATTGGGGTTTGGACAAAAGAACGACACTTGTGGAAATTAGACTATGGGCTATTAATGGGCTTTATATTTGTTTAACTAAATGAAAGTTTGTTAATGTTAATATAAAGATTTACAATTGGGCGTCCCTATAAATTACCATATACACTCGATCGGACACGATGGGCGGGGTATTTATATGTACGAATAATCGTTCATTTAACCGGACACGGGAATGGATTAATAGCCACTAGAATAATTAAAACAGGGGTGAAATTACATTCAAGGGTAATTGGTGTAATTGTTAACAAAGTAATAAAACCTTGGTTTACACGCAGTCGATAACCTGGTGTATTCATTAAACAAAGTATTAAAACCTTGTTACAATTCGAATCCCCAATTAGTTGAAATATTTATCTTCGGGTATAATAATAATTTGACAAGGACACTTGCAATTTATATTTATGACTGATGTACTGTTATGGACAAAAACCAGACGGACATATTAAATAATCCAGGACAAAGGACAATTAACCCATGGGCATAAAACTAAAATCAACACGTCAAACATCATGATTACGGAAGTTTAAATAAGCATAATTCTTTTATTTCATATTTAATTTCCTTTATTTTATATTTAATTGCACTTCTAATTATCGCACTTTTATTTATTCGCACTTTTAATTATCGTACTTTTTAATTATCGCAAGTTTATTTTATCGCACTTTTATTATTCGCAATTTCATTATCGTTATTTACTTTACGCTTTAATTTAAGTCTTGTATTTATTTTATATTTTACATTAGGTTTTAACTGCGACTAAAGTTTTAAAATCGACAAACCGGTCATTAAACGGTAAAAACCCCCCTTTATAATAATAATATTACTTATATATATATTTGTATTTTTATAAAAGTAAACTAATATAGCGTTGAGCTTTGTTTAAAGATTTCCCTGTGGAACGAACCGGACTTACTAAAAACTACACTACTGTACGATTAGGTACACTGCCTATAAGTGTTGTAGCAAGGTTTAAGTATATCCATTCTATAAATAAATAAATATCTTGTGTAAAATTGTATCGTATTTAATATTATTTTCTAGTAAAATAATAACTATTTTATATACACCTCGCATAACATCAAGTATTTTTGGCGCCGCTGCCGGGGACTTATCTTAAAAGCCGGAAGCGCAACGCTAATATAAAAAGAAAAAAAAAAAGATTTTTATCTACTTTTATTAAAATTCGTTTTTGTAAAAATACGTTTTAATTATTCAAAAATATAAAAAGAAAAAAAAACAAAAATATAAGTATTTTTTTTTTAGATTTTGTTAAATATTTAAGTTTTATAAGTTTCTTTATCTTTATTTTAGTTTATAATAATATAAATTTTATTAAACATCTTTTATTTATATAAAAAACATAAAACATAAAATAAAAAAAAAAATAAAGAAAAACGCGTAAAAAAATTGAAAGCTGTCAACAGAATTTCTGAACCCCGCGACTCGCGGGGTTTTCTTCTTTAATTGCCGCGACTCGCGGAGATACTCTGACACGCGAACAGAAATCCTAAAACTGCATTAATTACGGGATATTATTAATTATAATTATTATTTAACCTAATTATTATTATTATTATTAGTTTTAGTTTTATTTTTACTTTTTATTTAATTTATGTATTTTGTTTAATTAGTTTTTTTTTAAAATTGTAAAATTAATAGTTTAATAAATAATATAAAAATAATATTTTTTATAAAAATTGTACTTTTTACAACTTTTTGTATATTTTTATATTTTGTCCCTTTTTAATCGTTGTAGCGTAATATTTGTATTTTTTAGCTCATATTTAATTTTAAACTTAGTTTTTGCTATAGTTATTTTTACTCCTAGATTTTTAGGCTTTGCCGTAGAATTCCTTAAGTGCTTTTTCTTTAGACTAAGATTTAGGTGCTTTAGAATTTTGCGACGCCTTTTTAAGTTTTAGTTTCTTTTTAAGTTATTTCCATTTGGGATTTAGTTTCTCCTGTAAGCTTTAATATTTTTAGACCTTTTACTATGTATCAATTATCATTCCAATTAGTAATATCAATTTGCGATTATAATTTTAAGTTAGTTGTAGTAATAAGGTTAAATTAGTTAAGTATTTTTAAGTTTTTATAAGTTTCTTTTATTTTTCCGTCACCTTTTATTTTTCAACCATTTTTCTTTTTCGACCTTTTGCGACGAACTCTTTTTCTCTCTTATTTCTCGCCATTCTAGTTTTTAGGACTTAGAATTTTTTCTACTTCTTATCTAAATTTCTTAAAATTACGAAAATTTATTTTAAGTAGTTAAATTAATAGACATCAAAATTTTCTGGTTCGTAGTAATAGTTGGATTTGTACGTGGACCGGGTTATTGGAGCCAAACAGTCCTCAATTATATTGAGACCAAACGAATCCTGCCCCTCTGCTGCATCTTTTGGCTATTCGAAACGTGAGCAAAATCAGAAAAGTCTATTGATTGGATAACTTATTATAATTTTTCTTTCCTTTTTAAAACTAATAGGATATTCAGTGAATGCACCGAGCAAGACGTTCATCACCTTTTGTACGTTCACCACCTGTAACTAGATCAAGACGTTTAACAAATATAACCGCCGTTGATTTTTCTTTAGAATCGTCATCCAGTCGACCAAGTACTTCAGTTCAAATTACCGATAATCCATTTTTTGAACCCGACCTCACAATTGAGAATCCGGAAAATATTCAGGAACGGTTCATAGATCCTGAACCATTAAACTTTCCTCCGGAACCACCAATCATTCAAACAGAGATTGTTGAGGAACGAACCATTAAATCAGAATCATCTAGTGATACCGATTCAACAAATTCAATTATGGAGAATCTGGAACCTTTAAGTATGGAAGACCGAATGAGAGCTAAACGCACTGGCCAAGGTCACGCAATTACTCATCCAGACATTAATGCGCCAGATTATGAAATCAAAGGACAAATTCTACACATGGTGACTAATCAATGCCAATTTAGTGGTGCGCCGAAGGAAGATCCAAATGAACATCTACGTACCTTTAATAGGATCTGCACACTATTTAAAATCCGAGAAGTGGAGGATGAACAGATATATCTCATGTTATTTCCCTGGACTTTAAAGGGAGAAGCCAAAGATTGGTTGGAATCGTTACCTGAAGGGGCGATTGATACATGGGATGTTTTAGTTGACAAATTTCTTAAACAATTTTTTCCTGCATCTAAAGCCGTAAGACTTCAAGCAGAAATTGTTACGTTCACACAGAAGCCAAATGAAACTCTATATGAGGCGTGGACAAGATATGGAAAGTTATTAAGAGGATGTCCGCAACATGGTTTAGACACCTGCCAAATAGTACAAATATTCTACCAAGGATGCGACATCACTACAAGAAAAGACATAGATATAGCAGCTGGTGGTTCTATTATGAAGAAAAGCGAAACTGATGCTTACAAAATTATTGATAATACTGCTTCCCACTCACATGAGTGGCACCAAGAAAAAGATATCATTAGATTATCTAAAGCAGCTAGAGCCGATTCTAGCCATGACTTAGATTCCATTTCGGCAAAGATAGATGCTTTCGAGAGACGAATGGAAAAGATGACTAAAGATATTCATGCTATACGAATTAGTTGTGAGCAGTGTGGAGGACCACATTTGACAAAAGATTGTCTCAGTATTGAATTAACAATGGAACAAAGAGAGAATATTTCATACATAAACCAAAGGCCTGGAAATAATTATCAGAATAATTATCAACCGCCAAGACCGATTTACAATCAAAACCAGAATTATAACCGAAATATTCCATACAACAACCAACAAGGTCCTAGCAATCAACAAGTATCCAATAATACTTACAATCAGCAAAGACCAAATTTTCAAAACAAACCACCACAACAAACTGATGATAAAAAGCCGAATTTAGAAGATATGATGACGAAGCTAGTTGAAACTCAAACGCAGTTTTTCACATCTCAAAAACAAACCAATGAACAAAATGCTCAAGCATTTAGAAATCAACAAGCTTCTATTCAAAATCTGGAACAAGAAGTAAGTAACCTAGCAAGGTTAATAGGTGAAAGAAAACCGGGAAGTTTACCTAGTGATACAAATGCTAACCCCAGGAATGAAACAGCTAAAGCTATTACCACAAGAAGTGGTACAACACTTAAATCACCTGAAATACCTGTAACTTCTGATGAAACTATTCCTACTCCACAAGAACCACAACCTGATCAAGATAAGGAAAAAGAACCGGTAGTTGAAAAGGTTAATGAAGATAACACAGTTAAGGATAAACCTTATGTTAAACCATACCAACCACCACTTCCTTATCCGAGTAAAATGAAGAAAGAAAAACTTGAAGCCGAGCAATCCAAATTCTTGGATATGTTTAAACAGATAAATGTAAATCTTCCTTTCATTGATGTGATTTCAGGAATGCCTAGATATGCCAAATTCTTGAAAGATCTAATCTCAAATAGAAAGAAAATGGAAGAACTCTCGGCTGTTACTATGAATGCTAATTGTTCAGCAGTGCTGTTGAATAAGATACCAGAAAAATTATCTGATCCAGGAAGTTTCACAATTCCATGTTTTCTGGGTAGTCTTAGTTCAATAGAAGCATTGGCAGACTTAGGTGCTAGTATAAATCTAATGCCGTATTCACTATACGCTAAACTAGACCTTGGAGAATTGAAACCAACCAGAATAAGCATACAACTAGCCGATAGATCAATAAAATATCCTAGAGGGATAATGGAGAACATGCTAGTTAAAGTTGGTACTTTAGTATTTCCAGTAGACTTTGTTGTTCTGGACATGGAAGAAGATTCTCAAGTTCCTCTCATATTAGGAAGACCATTCTTAAACACGGCTAAAGCAATGATAGACGTGTTCGGTAAGAAACTGACCCTAAGTATAGAGGATGAGAGTGTTACCTTTTCAGTTGATAGAGCAATGCAACAACCACAATCTGCAGATGATACATGTTATTATATTCAAACTATAGATGCACATGCAGAATTATTAGAAGAATTTCCAGAATTACAAGGAACAGGAGAATGTTCTTTAGGAGAAGGTAATGAACCAATTGATGAAGCTGAAATGTTAGCTACACTTATAGCTAATGGATATGAACCAACAACAGAAGAAATTCAAATGCTAAAAGAAGAAGACAGATATCGATATAAATCATCGATAGAAGAACCTCCGAAATTAGAGTTAAAGCCACTTCCAAACCATTTGGAATATGCTTATTTACATGGTGAATCTGAATTACCTGTAATAATATCGTCTTCTCTTACTGAAAATGAGAAATCACAACTCATTTCTGTGTTGAAAGCTCATAAACCAGCCATTGCATGGAAGATTCATGATATTAAAGGAATAAGTCCTTCGTATTGCACACATAAAATCCTTATGGAAGAAGGTCATAAAACGTATGTGCAACGCCAACGAAGACTAAATCCTAATATGCAAGATGTAGTTAAGAAAGAGATTATTAAACTGCTAGATGCAGGTTTGATATATCCAATTTCTGATAGTCCATGGGTAAGCCCAGTTCAATGCGTACCTAAGAAGGGTGGTATGACTGTCATTATAAATGAAAAAAATGAGCTTATTCCTACTAGGACTGTAACAGGATGGCGTGTATGTATTGATTATAGAAAATTAAATGACGCCACCAGAAAAGATCACTTTCCCTTACCTTTCATAGATCAAATGTTGGAAAGATTAGCCGGAAATAGTTACTATTGTTTTCTAGATGGATTTTCCGGATATTTTCAAATTCCAATAGCACCCGAAGATCAAGAGAAAACCACATTCACGTGCCCTTATGGTACTTTTGCTTACAAACGCATGCCATTTGGACTTTGTAACGCCCCTGCAACCTTTCAAAGGTGTATGATGGCGATTTTTCATGACATGATAGAAGAATGCATGGAAGTATTCATGGATGACTTTTCAGTCTTCAGTGATACATTTAAATCATGTCTAGTTAATCTGGAACGAATGCTAATTAGATGCGAAAAATCAAATCTAGTACTTAATTGGGAAAAATGCCATTTCATGGTTAAAGAAGGCATCGTTCTTGGACATAAAATTTCAAAAGAAGGAATTGAAGTGGATAGAGCTAAAGTAGATGTAATTGCTAAACTTCCACATCCCACAAATGTTAGAGGAGTTAGGAGTTTTCTAGGGCATGCCGGTTTTTACCGACGTTTCATAAAAGATTTTTCTAAAATTGCCACTCCTATGAATAAACTCCTAGAAAAGGATGCGCCATTCATCTTTTCAGATGAGTGTATAAAATCTTTTAATATTCTTAAAGAAAAACTCACTAATGCACCGATCATGATAACACCAAATTGGAATCTACCATTTGAACTAATGTGCGATGCAAGTGATTTTGCAATGGGAGCCGTTTTAGGACAAAGGATTGAAAAACGATTTCAACCTATATATTATGCTAGTAAGACATTACAAGGAGCACAAACGAACTATACAACTACTGAAAAAGAACTCCTTGCTATTGTCTTTGCTTTTGACAAATTTCGATCATATCTCGTTCTAGCAAAAACGGTGGTCTATACCGACCATTCTGCTCTTAGATACCTATTTTCAAAACAAGATGCTAAACCAAGATTAATCCGTTGGATCTTACTCTTACAAGAGTTTGATATTGAAATCCGAGATAAAAGAGGAGCAGAAAATCTCGCCGCTGATCATCTTTCTCGTCTTGAAAATCCCGAATTAGAAGTTCTAAATGAATCGGCCATACAAGACAACTTTCCTGATGAATATCTATTGAAGATAGATTATAAAGAAATTCCATGGTTTGCAGACTATGCAAACTACTTAGTTTGTGGATTCCTTGAAAAAGGATTATCGTACCAAAGACGAAAGAAATTCTTCAGTGATATAAAACACTATTTCTGGGAAGATCCACATCTGTTTAAAAGTTGTCCCGATGGAATAATACGCCGATGTGTATTTGGAGATGAAGCTAGTAAAATTTTAAACCATTGTCACACAGGACCAACAGGAGGGCATTATGGGCCTCAACTAACAGCAAGAAAAGTTTATGAAGCTGGATTCTATTGGCCTACAATTTACAAAGACGCACACCTTCTTTGCAAATCCTGTGATGCATGTCAAAGGGCCGGAAAAATAAGTCAACGTGATGAAATGCCACAAAATGTCATCCAAGTATGTGAAGTATTTGACATTTGGGGTATTGACTTTATGGGTCCATTTCCAAAATCTCATAATAATCTATATATACTCGTAGCCATTGATTATGTATCTAAATGGGCGGAAGCACAAGCTCTCCCAACTAACGATGCACGAGTTGTAGTCAACTTTTTAAAACGTCTTTTTGCAAGGTTTGGAACACCGAAAGCTTTAATAAGTGATCGGGGTACTCATTTTTGTAATAATCAACTTGAGAAAGTTCTTAAAAGATATGGAGTAACTCATAAAATCTCCACCGCATATCATCCACAAACAAGTGGACAAGTTGAAAATACCAACCGAGCTTTAAAACGTATTCTAGAGAAAACCGTAGGATCAAATCCGAAGGAATGGTCCATTAAATTGGAGGATGCACTCTGGGCTTTTAGAACAGCCTACAAAACTCCAATTGGAACCACACCTTTTAGACTTGTTTATGGAAAAGCATGTCACCTTCCAGTAGAAATTGAACACAAAGCATTTTGGGCTTTGAAGACATGTAATCTTGATTTACATGAAGCCGGACGTCTACGATTAAGTCAACTAAATGAATTAGAAGAATTAAGACATGAAGCATACGAAAATTCGTTAATCTATAAAGAAAGAACGAAGAAATGGCATGATAAAAGAATCAGAAGTTCAAAAGAATTTAAAGAAGGAGACAGAGTTCTTCTTTTCAATTCACGATTCAAGCTATTTCCTGGAAAATTGAAATCAAGATGGTCTGGACCATTCATAGTCAAAAGAGTTTTCCCATACGGAACGATAGAATTGATAAATTCAAATGGGATTGAATTTAAAGTTAATGGTCCCAGAGTTAAACATTACATACATGGTCCGATGGAAGTCGACAACGAAGTTAATCACAATTTCGACACCACAGCTAACTAAATGTGGGGAGAATCAAGTCTTTAAAGGATAATATGTATTTCTGTTAGAATTAGATTGTCTGTTTTCGTGTAGTTCTCGAAAATGGAACACGTATGGTCTTTCCCTAGCAGACCCTAAAGAACTAGTCTTCTCCCCCCATTCTGAATTTTTATTTTTTTAGGTTTTTACAAAATGAAGACTGCCTGTGAACTAAACCATGGTCTAATGCTACACGCTTTGATCACTAAAAGAAATAATGATATACTACCGAGCGAATTAGTATCAGTAATCAGAGAAAGAATGGACGGAGTTAGAAAAGGATCCAGATGCGAAGATAATAAGTTACAATTTGGTAAAGGAAAATCAAAATCCGCAGCGAAAAGAAGAGCACGACACCTAGAACGATGTCACAAATGCGGAAAATGGTCACATGGAGGTAAATGTTCAAATAATCAAACCTATTCAAATACCGAATTTGTTACTTTATGCAGAGACGGACCGTTCATATGTTTAGAAGAAAAGACACTGAATGCTCGAGGTTACGCCTTTGGAGCCATGGAAAACCAATTAAACCGACTATCTTATGAATGGAATAGATCATATAACTAAAAAATCTATTTCACAGGTATGTCTGTACAGTTTTTTATTTTTATTTTTATTTTTTTAACCTTTTGATAATAAACGCTAATTTGTTCGCTAAAAAGTATTAAATTGGTATTAAATAAAATTAGGTTTGGCGACCGAAATTATTGATATCATTCAAAAATTTATTACATCACTGCGAAATTTAACGTTTATTCTTAAGGTATAAATATCTTTAATCAATCAACCCAAAATATTTCAAAAATTCGTCATGAGTTAAATTAGGTCTTGGAACCGAAATTACTTTACCGAAAAGAGGGGCGCATATTTTTGATAATATTTGATTGATTAAAGTGGGATAAAAAGACAAAAAGATTTTTAATTTTATTTTTACCATATTTTTAAAATTAATATTTAAACCTTAAATTAATATTGTAAACTTTATAAAAACAATATATTTAAAATTGTAAATATTTGAAAAATTAATATAAGTTTGATATGAATTTATAAATTTTTAAATTAAGTTTGGTGTGAACTTTTAATTTTTAAAATATGAATTTTTAATTTTATGCATTTCAAATTTTAAGTTTGGTGTGAATTTTTAATTTTTAATTTTGAATTTTATATTTAAGTTGTGTGAATTTAAAAACAAAAATTTACTTTATCTCATTAAGTTAAAAATATGATTTTTAAAATTCGTCGTAAGTTGAAGACTAGGTCTTTGAACCGAAATTGCTTTACCCGAAGGAGGGACGAGAACTTTTATTATCATTATTTTTAATCTTATTGATTTAAAGTATGCCAAAAACATTGAAAAAACCCAAAAATCTTAGCTTTTAAAACAATCGCTACAAAAAGACAAATTTTAAAATTTTGTCGAGGGACGGACTAGGACATCGATCCGAAACGACCTCGTCCTAAATAACAAGGGAAACAAAACTTTAAAATTAATTACTAAATTGTTTTAATAAGTTAAAGATTATAAAAAAAAAAAAAAATAATAAAATACCAAACTCCGCGAGTCGCGGAGTTTGGAGGGTAAATCCCCGCGACTCGCGGAGAGACCGGATTACAGAAAAAAAAATAAGAGCTGCAAACGATCAGTTCACTCACCCACACACAAAACAGAAATATACTGCGAAAAAACACCCCCAAAAAAAAACCCGAAAATCACCCCCAAAAATCCCAATTTTTAACCGTTAATCACCAAATTTTTTGCTAAAATCATGTTAAGAAGGATGCTATCTAAGAATTTCTCAAGAAAAACGGTAAATTTCTACACCTAAACACCATTAATTCGAAATTAGGTGTTCTTGAGCTATTTTTTCCCCAATTTGATTTTGATGCTTTTTAGTGTAATTAGACTTAAATTGTTTATGTATTATGCTTGTATAACCTAGATTGATGCTGTTTAACATGATTAGAAGCCTTAAACTTCAAATTTTGAATAATCTAGGGTTTGTGTTCTTGAGCAATTTGGGGCTTTTTGATATAAACAGGTTATGGCCGATTTTTGTCATGAATTGTTGCTAAATTAAGTAGTGTAACATGTCTAGGTAGTTAAATGATCCAAACTTTGAACCTAAACATGATTTTGAGAATTAAAGTGGACTTTTTCAAGTCCAAAATTCATGAACTTGATTTTTGAAAGATAATGCCATTTGAGACTTGTTTGATTGCTAGTAATGATTATTTTGACATGTTATTTGAGTTGAATGCTTATGAACTTGGCGAAAATTTTCGTATATGCTTATTTGAAAAAGTGTAGATTTGATAAAAATGTGAAAATAAGCTTAAGTTTGATATAAATTGATAATGTCATTGTAATTATTTTGATTGATGATTTTGCTGACACTAATGCATATTTGGATGCACAAAATTTGTGTTTGATGTGTTTTGCAGAATGAAAGGGGTGAATCTTCATCCCAAGCCCGCCATGCTCCTGCTGAGAATTTGGAACAACAGGAGGTAGATAACTACTACAAGCAGGATGTACCTCATCCAGTCATGACCTTTTCCGATATGCATTTGGAAGAGTTGCACCCGAACCTGAGATTTGACAGACTTTGGATAGATTATCCAAAATATCAACGGGGTTTGCATACTCTTCATTCCAAGGTTGTTGAGGTACCGAGGGTCATAGAATGGGGACCCTTAGAAGCTGTAGAATTGGCCGGGCCAATTAGGGAATTACTTGTACAGAGGTATGGTAATTCTTCTTTTAATGACTGGATATGTTTATTCACCATACGCAGACCTGTATATAAAGTATGGTGTGAAGAGTTGTTATGTAGTATAGAGTTGAATGATCGGGTAGCTAGTTTAACCGATCGTTCTTTTATTAGATTTTTGTTAGGCGGTTCGATGCGCCACATGTCTTTACTGGACATGGCTCAGGCTTTACGTATATATACGCCTGAGGAATTAGCGTCTGCCGATTGTAGAGGATTGATACTAAACGGTAGAAAGATAGATGAGAATTTTGATACACACGGTGTGTGGAGTCAAATGACAAGCCATCACCGTTTCAAAGGGGGAAACTACTCTTATTTGGATATAGATAGAGCCGAATTAAGAGTAATACATAGGTTTTTAGCTAATTCGATTACACAAAGGGGTAAGAACAAAGAAAAAGTAAATGAACAAGATTTGTTTTACCATATGTGTATTCGAGACCCACAGAGCGCTGTAAGTATACCATATTGTGTGGGTTATTATTTATCAGCTATGGTTCGGGGGATGCGTCCACATAGCATAATAGGAGGTGGTATTTTTATTACTTTGATTGGTGAATATCTCGGTGTGGATATAAGTCGGGGGGGATTATTACTAGAAGAGCCGGAACCCCGCGACACTATAGGTTTAAATGTATACCATGGTGCGAAAGTTTTGGAGCGGCGAAATAACGCCGCAGTACGATACCATGGTAGACATCCACAGGTGGAGAGAAACTAGGAACAAGGTAATGTAGGAGGGGGGAATGAGATGCAAGAAATGCATAGGTTTATAGCTTCTCAGGAATACGAAAATGCTAGACAGAGAGCATTTGAAGATTGGCAAGTTCATCAGAACCAGATCATAGCGCATTGCCAACATATAGGTAGAAACTATATTCCTACACCGAAACCCGTCTTCCCTCCTTGGTCGATAGAGATGCAGCCACCATATCCTACGTATGATCCTGCCGAAGCATTCTATAGCACGTATGGTTATGCCTGGAACCCCTATTGGTACCAATATCATCCTTAGTATACTTATTTTTTTTATTTTGTAATTTGTAATTATTGATACATTTAATATTTTTGTTAATATTGTAATCATTTTTATAATAATCTAACTTTTATTCTTAGATTTTAATAATTTTTGAACGTGGGGTAATATACCAAACTTCAAAAATATGTATATATGTTTGCAGTTTATCTTATGTACACAACAGGGTAAAACAACGCATTTTCAAAGACTGGCATTAAGTTCAGCAAAAGCAAGTAATTTTGACGACAAGATGCAAAATATATGTGAAATAACAACAAGACGGAATGAACAAATGATGTGCACCATTTATCATTCAGCAAACAAACGCCAATATATTTGGAAACTTTGGTAAAAATTTAATCATTTTCACACAAATCACCCTCAATAATTTAAATTGTTACTGATTTCTTGCAAATGAGGGCATTGCAAGATCTTAAGTGTGGGAAGGGGTTAAATTCTTTCGGATTTTAAAATTTTTATATTAAACACTTGGTTACCATTAAAAATACTAGTAAAGCAGTAGTTGTATTAGAATCTAGTGCTCTCTGATAAAAAAGAACAGCCCTAGTCTTATATACTGACTACCCAATTCTAGTAAAAATTTTCAAAATTTTCAATTAAATGAATTCAAAATCATGTTTATACATATTTATGAACGATAAAACTAGGTTTTAACACCGAAATTATTGTTACCTCGGAAAGGACATAAATTGAGAAACAAACTAAAATGTTAAAATTCATTTAAAATGGAATAGAGGACGATAAAAAGGAAAATAAAAGCCAAGTGTGGGAAAATTTACCAAGTTATCTTAACATATGTCACATATATCTGTAACAAATAACTGAAAATACTTTTGCTTTGGACTAAACTAAACTGTTTTACCCGATGAAAGAAAAGAAAAGATGGATCTACATGATGAATCAATTTCATCATTAAAAGGAAGTAAAGTCTTCCGAAAAAGACACGCGCTTCTTGATTTAGGTCATGAAGTTATCGTCCAGACCAGCTGTAGGTTGACGAAAAATCTAGAAAAGTCATCACTAAAATCAGCAGGAAATCCACGGACCTCAGCATTAAACAGGGTCGCCAAGTGGTCAGATTTATCCTAACCATGAGAAGGATTTATCTCGTACAATGGGGGGCACCATGCAAATTAGCTGGATAAGACTAATGAATCAGATCCCCAGAAAGGATAATCTCCTTAAAGATTTAAAATCAGCTTTTAAGACTGATATTACTCAATCCTAGAGATTGACCTTAAAGATTGAGAATTCAAACTCATGGAATTCAATGATATCTAAACTCGAGCTTAAACGAGAAAATATTTTGATCAAAATTATAAACCGATTTGTTTTCTGAAAACCCTATTTTCAATGCGTTCATTACCATTGAATGTAAAATCCTAGGAATTCACCTGGAATTCATTAGGTCACCTGAACTAAATCGGGTGTCAACCGTAAGAACAGTGGTTGCATAGTGGTCAAAGACAGGACCTTGTGCCAGACCGAAAAAAAATTATTAGGGTGAGCTTTACTATTGCTCCTACCAAGGATAGTAATTGCGTCCGACACGTTATAGACCATAATCAAAAGCATGTCACGGGACATTGCCTTAAACAGTTGCTTGTTCAACGCTTTCCTTCACAACCGGACGGTAGTTTGCCGAAAGGTAATATACGGGACAAGTAAACTGGACGTGTTGCTTTCCAAATACAAGGTTAGCAAGTGGGTGACACAAAACCGCAAGTTTGAGCTAAAATTTTCAAATCTGAAACCCACCAAACCCACAAAAATATTTTGCAAACACCGGTAAAGGGTTATTCCGGAAAACTTATCGAGGGTAAAAACTAGATCAAATATTTTCATAAAGATCCAATTTCCTTAATGGATCTAAATTTTTATAGTCATGTGGGACTGTAAACCATATCGTTACTACCATTGTTTATACCGCCGTATAGAAATCACTGATGTACAAAGTGTGAAGAATAAAGAAGTGATTCTAGTATTTCAAGACAATATTGCTTGAGGACAAGCAACGCTCAAGTGTGGGAATATTTGATAATGCTAAAAACGAACATATATTTCATAGCATTATTCCTCAAGAAAGACAAGCTTTTAGTTGCAATTGTTCTATTTACAAGTGATATTCGTTTAAATAATAAAAGGTGAAGACAAAAGACAGATTCGACGAATTGAAGACGCAAACGACCAAAAAGCTCAAAAGTACAAAAGACAATCAAAAAGGTTCCAATTATTGATAAGAAACGTCTCGAAATTACAAAAGTACAAGATTCAAAACGCAAAGTACAAGATATTAAATTGTACGCAAGGACGTTCGAAAATCCGGAACCGGGACCAGAGTCAACTCTTAACGCTCGACGCAACGGACTAAAAATTACAAGTTAACTATGTATATAAATATAATATAATATATAATTAATTATATTAATTATATATATATATTATATTTATATATAATAAAACCGTCGGCAGAGAAACTCCAAGGGTGTGAGCTGTAAATACATCCTCCGCGACTCGCGGAGTTTGAAGGGTTTTTGCCGCGAGTCGCGGAGCCCCAAAATTCTACTCTGGCTATAAAGCAAACCGAATTCTGATCAAATTTCATAATCTTTTTCTCTCTTCTCTATCTATATCGTATATATTTATATTTATATTTTAATTTTAATTTTAATTTTAATTTTAATTATAATTCTAATAATAAGGGTATGTTAGCGAATGTTGTAAGGGTGTAAGTCGAAATTCTGTCCGTGTAACGCTACGCTATTTTTAATCATTGTAAGTTATGTTCAACCTTTTTATATTAATGTCTCGTAGCTAAGTTATTATTATGCTTATTTAAAACGAAGTAATCATGATGTTGGGCTAATTACTAAAATTGGGTAATTGGGCTTTGTACCATAATTGGGGTTTGGACAAAAGAACGACACTTGTGGAAATTAGACTATGGGCTATTAATGGGCTTTATATTTGTTTAACTAAATGAAAGTTTGTTAATGTTAATATAAAGATTTACAATTGGGCGTCCCTATAAATTACCATATACACTCGATCGGACACGATGGGCGGGGTATTTATATGTACGAATAATCGTTCATTTAACCGGACACGGGAATGGATTAATAGCCACTAGAATAATTAAAACAGGGGTGAAATTACATTCAAGGGTAATTGGTGTAATTGTTAACAAAGTAGTAAAACCTTGGTTTACACGCAGTCGATAACCTGGTGTATTCATTAAACAAAGTATTAAAACCTTGTTACAATTCGAATCCCCAATTAGTTGAAATATTTATCTTCGGGTATAATAATAATTTGACAAGGACACTTGCAATTTATATTTATGACTGATGGACTGTTATGGACAAAAACCAGACGGACATATTAAATAATCCAGGACAAAGGACAATTAACCCATGGGCATAAAACTAAAATCAACACGTCAAACATCATGATTACGGAAGTTTAAATAAGCATAATTCTTTTATTTCATATTTAATTTCCTTTATTTTATATTTAATTGCACTTCTAATTATCGCACTTTTATTTATTCGCACTTTTAATTATCGTACTTTTTAATTATCGCAAGTTTATTTTATCGCACTTTTATTATTCGCAATTTCATTATCGTTATTTACTTTACGCTTTAATTTAAGTCTTGTATTTATTTTATATTTTACATTAGGTTTTAACTGCGACTAAAGTTTTAAAATCGACAAACCGGTCATTAAACGGTAAAAACCCCCCTTTATAATAATAATATTACTTATATATATATTTGTATTTTTATAAAAGTAAACTAATATAGCGTTGAGCTTTGTTTAAAGATTTCCCTGTGGAACGAACCGGACTTACTAAAAACTACACTACTGTACGATTAGGTACACTGCCTATAAGTGTTGTAGCAAGGTTTAAGTATATCCATTCTATAAATAAATAAATATCTTGTGTAAAATTGTATCGTATTTAATATTATTTTCTAGTAAAATAATAACTATTTTATATACACCTCGCATAACATCACTACTATTACTACTATATAATATTTATACACTATTACTATTACTAACACTTATAATATACTACTTATATTATAATACTTATGTTACAATAGTTATCCACGATAACGTGAAGTCACTTGAACGTCAACACTACTTAAGGTCTAGGGTGATCCTTGGTACCACTTAAGGGACGCTTGTGGATTACGAATGCCAAACTTAGATTTTGGTCAAGAAATCTTGGGCCAACCGGTAACAATAGATCATCTTGGTGACTCGGCGATAGCATAGATGTTCGGGTACGATCCACAATATCAACCCGACTATAGTAATCATACACTTAATTATTTTTCACACTTAATAGGTGGTAGACTTATTAAGGACAACTCACTAGTGTTCAACACTAACTTACTAAAAATGGAAACTTTCTAAAAGTGGAAACTTACTAGGAATGGAAACTTAGTAAAACAAAACTTACTAAAAATACTTAAAACACTTTCATACCTAAACTTAAACTTGGGCAAAACACGTAACTACTCTTAAATGTCATTAGGTTGACTTTCTGCTCACGTTCATCCAACTTTTCTATTACGAGGAATAACTCTTTCATCTACTTACTAAGGTGAACTTCATAGCCCCACTTTACTTTGTGCACAACTTATTTAACTTACTAGGGGTGAGACACATGCTACTTTTACTTTTTACAATTTAGACACAAGTACCAACTGTTAACCTATGCTATACCCGGCTATGTCCGACTAAGTCCCTACAATGATATTTTTAATTGTTGGTTAAACGCATTCTTAATTATTAGGGGTAGGCCTATCGGGAGTAACGTCACCGATACATTTGACCAAGTCATTGTATTAGTTAATAATGAAATTAAACCAACAAGTATAGACACAACTTGTCTTTGGGGCAAACTTTGAACGTTTAGTCTAAATATCACGAATTGGCATAACTTTTTGATCCCTGCGAGATCAACTTTTAAGATCTTTGTGATCTTCTTTGACAACAAAAGATCTGTCTGATCTACTTTATAAACAAATCTTGTGTTCTAAAAACAACGATAACTCTTTTGTTAAACCTATGATTTCACTCAACCTTTTTGATTGACACTTTAGCATGTTTGTCTCAGGTGCTGATTGATCAAGCTTACTTACTTACTGCTTATGTGATGCTACTTGGACTTAGGATAAAGAGATATCGCATTTATTATTCTTGCATTTGAAACAATTACTTTATTGTAATTTCCATTATCGTAACGACATTCATTTTCCGCTGCGTACTCAATAAAGTTTGTTTTATCATTTAGTATTGTTCTCGTATATTATAATATGTTGGTTTATTTGATATTAGTAACGTTTTCTTCCAGACCCTAATAAACTAATATTATTATTATTATTATTATTATTATTATTATTATTATTATTATTATTATTATTATTATTATTATTATTATTATTATTATTATTATTATTATTATTATTATTATATTATAAATTATTATTATTCTTTGTATTAATTATTAATATGGTTATTATTATGATTGTTATTATTATTATTGTTATTAATAGTATTATACTTATTACCATATAATCATTATCATTATTATTATTATAAGTATTAACAATATTATTATTAGTAACCTTATCATTTTAGAGTTAGTAGTATCATTATGATTATGATTATGATTATTATTATTATTATTATTATTATTATTATTATTATTATTATGATAGTACTAAAAATATATTATTATTATCATTAACATTAGGATTGTTATCCTTTTATAAATATTAGTTTTATCAATATAATTATAATTATAATTATTAATAACATATTTATCATTATTATTGTTAAAAGTATCATCATTAATATTTACTATTATTATTATGATTATCATTATCTATACTGTTATTATTTAAAATTTACTATCATTACTATCAATTTTTACTAAAGCTATCAATAAAAATATTACTTAACAATAATACTTATACTGATAATAATATTAGTAATAACAATAATAATAATAATAATAATAATAATAATAATAATAATAATAATAATAATAATAATAATAATAATAATAATAATAATAATAATAATAATAATAATAATAATAATAATAATAATAATAATAATAATAATAATAATAATAATAATAGTTATAATTGCAACTAAGGTTATGATAACAATAATGATATTTGATATCTAATACTTATATTAGTAATAATAATAATAGTAATAACTAATATTCATAATACTACTTGTACTTGAGTCAACAATAAGCGTTGATTTATTGGCGACTTAACTGACTCTTAGAGCCTAAATTAAATTTCATGCAGCATTTAAAACTCATGAAAATTTGATATTACCATTTTAATGGCGTCTCAATTTTATTTTTATTTTTTTAAAAAAAATTCTACTTATTGGCCGGAGGTCCACGAGGAAGCAATCTCTCTATCCGTCGAATAGAGAGACGGATGACTTTCTATACTTTTAAGAGTGTTTTCACTCTGAGTGGAGAAATGAATTATCTTTATTTTTGAATAGAGGAAAGATTGTCTACATCTCACCTCCTCCATACACTACTTATGTGACATTTGCTATTGGATTTTGTTGTTGTTGTGTATTTATTACGTATGATATGATTTTTTTTATATTCATATGTCATGGTAAAACTTGTGATTTAAAGAAAAGGGTTAAAGTTATAAATAGGCTATATACTTTCATTTTTGTTCCAATGTAGGCTATATACACAGAAAAATACCAATGTAGGTTATATACTTTCAAAAAGTGTACTCATGTCAACAAAAATAACTTGCTACCGGCTAAACCGGTTAAAATGATTATGTGGATTTTTTTCTTTTAAATATGACATGGAAAAAAACCTGCAACTTGTTCTTCCATAAATAGGCTATATACTTTCATTTTTGTTCCAATGTAGGCTATATACTTCAAAAAATACCAGTGTAGGCTATATACTTTCAAAAAGTGTACTCATGTCAACAAAACACAATTTTGGTGTTCTTCATGAAAACCGCTCATGTTCTTCATCGAATTGTGAAATCGTTGTGGATTTTGAATCTTAATACTTCACAAAAGATGTTAGTCGAGTCTATTGGCATCATTTTCGAGTAATTTGAAGCTCCGATTAGATGATGATGATGATGATGTTGATACGATGATGATGATGATGATGATTATGATGATGTTGATACAATGAAGATGATGATGTTAGCAGGTTTTTAAGTTTTGTTGATATACATCGATACACCTTTTAAGAGTATATAGCCTACGTTGATATTTTTCTGAGTATATAGCCTAAATTGGAACAAAAATGAAAGTATATAGCATATTTATGGCTTTAACCTTAAGGAAAAGTGGCCATATATGAAGCGATAGAGCGTCTCGAACGTATCGTGTATTCGTATGAATACAATTAATCCTTTGTACTATTAGGTTGGTCCCAATGGTGGTTTCTTGACTCCCGCCCACCCCATCGCCCGTAAAGTTTCATACGGTGCCATTTGGTATCGCTTAATCATGCATGGATCAATTGTTTTCTATTTGGTTTTTCTCTTCCAAATCACATTGTCATTGGTCAATTGTTTTCAAACTTTTTTTAAAACTTTCTCTTTGATATCTATTTGTTTAAAAATTTTATTCCATTTCATTTAACAGTTGTACTAAAACTTTATATTTGTAATGTAATTCTTAGTTACTGAAAAAATGTGTAATGCAAATGATTTCTCACCGTAACGAATGAGTCACGTGTTACTGAAACAATATTTAAGTTATCAAGGAAAATCTTTTTTCGCAGCAACGAACACACATTTCTAAACTCGTCGTTTGACAATCAAGACTTCTCAGCTCCTAAAATCAAATACACATTTAGAGGTCAAATTCACTTGTACCCTTTATATACTCCGTATATAGTATCGACATCGTGTTGTTTAACGAAAGGTGTGTGACATCATTGCTGGTGGTTCTGTTTCACGTGACCCTCTTCTAATAACAACACTCGCTATGATCAACGTTAACTCAAGTCGGGGTTAAGTGTACTTTCGCCATTACTCTTATATACTATTAGAACCCCCAATTTATGCCGTTTCAGTTATAAAGGTGTGTCGTTTTTGACATCATTTCACACCTTAATTTTTTAATTAGGAAACAAATAAGGTTTTAGGGTATTATATGCGTCCTCCTTTTCATGTATATATCAAAATGAAGTTTGTTGAATATTTAGTAAACTGAATGTGCAGGCTGACTTGTTGGGCAACCCAGTGGTGAGACCCGCAGACATAGAGTCAACAACACTCGGTGCAGCGTATGCACTCGGTTTAGGTGTAATAGTTTGGACGGAAGAAGAGATATTTGCAAATGGGGAGAGAATGAAGAAACTACATTTAATCCCGCTTTGAACGATGAATTAAGGATAAAGAAAGTGGCATCCTGGTTTGGTGCAAAGCAGTGGAAAGAACTTTTTATTTGGCTGATTTGGCTCTCTCAATAGATCGGATATTTGGTTGGTTCCATAGTATTTTCCCTTAGAATTTATTTTTTATATAAGAAACTCTATGTTCAATCTGTCTTTGTTTGTGTTACGTATGTGTCTTTCTATGTGTTATAGCGTTTGTTATTATTTGTTCAAACAATGATCATGTTTCTAATTGTCTGATCATCATTTAAATAAAACAAATGAAACTCATTTGCCAATCTTCAATACTTAAACATTCCTTAACCGTACAAGCGGAATTCAGACCCACCACCATCACTACTTCACCGGTCATATTCACATTTTATGCATATCAAACTCATATGTTAAATGTGCAAATTTAAAAGAAGTTTTAATTTTCTTTTCACACTTTCAATTTCAAGATGCATTCCCTTTTCTTGTGCAATTCAAATCTTCAAACTAAACACATGTTTACATCTGAACATACTTGAAGTTCAATGAGATTTTATACGTAAAGTGAGCAAGTAGGTATCTAAAATCTTTTAACCATGCATTTATATAATGAGAGGCTATCCATAGTAGCAACAAAATGTCATACAACTCGAGATAACCAAATAGTAGTCACTATTACATCTTATCGAGTGGTAACAAATTACCCACCATTATTACAAACAGATAAAAACATGTATCAAAACATGCACTAAAGGAAACAGTCAGAAAGGAAGTAATAACATGTATACAAACATTCTTCAACTAAAACAAACCACCTTCTACTCCAATTCGGATTTACGTAAAGGATCCCAAAAAATCCCATCAAGAACACAAACCATGTGGAGACCAAACTAGCACGAAAGAAAACCATATCCACATCATACCATTTTTCTTCTTCATTTTCTTCTGGTGCTATCATTAACGTCAAATTTGTTTTTTCAGGTGCACAACTCTTCGCTAATGGAGGTCCACAAAGAAACGGATTGCCCTCGTAACTATCAGCAGTAAACGTCGCAAACTGATTCTCTTGCGGGATGCTACCAGCTAGATTGTTGTTAGCAACAATGAAAGTAGACAGAGAATACAACCCAATTAGTACCGATGGAATTTTACCACTCAAATGGTTTGATGAAATATCCAAGCTTTCTATATCTGCTAGATTTGAGAAAGAACTTGGTATGCGTCCCGTGAGTTGATTATGAGACAAGTTAACCGCACGAATCTGAACCAACATTCCAAGTTCTTTTGGGATTTCGCCAGTTAGATTGTTGCAAGATAAATCCAACCCCGACATGTAATCAAGGATTCCACCTTTGTAGGTATCAGACCTGCTTTTTGTAAGGAACTCGACTTCATCTCGTTTTACATAGAATTCATCATATCTATCTAAGTCGAAGTTCCTCAGAACACTTCCATAGTGATAAAATAAATGCTCTATCATATAATCAATTTTTTGAGTTTTTAAAAAGACAACTTGGCTACTTTGAGTAATATTTTGCAAGCAATCGGGTATTGAACCAAAAAGGAAGTTTGTAGATAAATCTAACAACCTCAAATAACTTAGCTGGCACAAGTGCGTAGGAATAATACCAGCAAAGTTATTATTCCTCAACAAGAGGATTCTTAAACTTGAGAGTTCACCTAAGAAGTATGGAATCTTACTTAACAACTTGTTATTGCTCATGTCCAAAGTCAAAAGATTTGTCAGATTAAGAAAGGATTTGGGTATTGATCCAGTGAATCTGTTTGAACCCAAATGAAGATGCTTCATATTACTACCAGACATACCAAAGCAGGATGGAACGGACCCCGAGAAGTTATTTTGTGAGATATCAAGATACGAGAATACAGCCATCCCACATGGGAATTGACCTTCGAACATGTTGTCTCGTATCACAAGTGAATTTAAGTTTGTCAGGTTGGTCATCCATTTTGGAATCGCACCTGAAAATAAGTTGCCACTTATATCCAACATGAATAAAGAAAGACCTTCAGTTCTGATCTCATTTGTGAGCACCCCTGTAAAATGGTTATTGTCTAACAACAAAATTCCTAGCTGACTTGCGTTGAATTTTCTTGAAAGTATTTCACCGTACAAACTGTTATTAGATAACTGTAAACCCATTAACTGTCGACAGTTAGAAAGCAATCTCTCCGGCACTTCTCCTGATAAATTGTTGTTGGATAAATCCAACATCTCTATTTTACTCAAAGCGGCCATTGACCAAGGGAGAGGGCCGCTCAAAGAATTTTGAGACAAGTTCAAGTAAGTTATATACGGAAAAATATTTCCTATATCAAGAGGTATAGTACCTGTCATTTGATTATCTGACGTATCCAACCACCATGTATTAGCGTTCCTATACAACGGCACACCAATAGTACCAGCAACTGAGTTATTCCTTAAACTAATAACTTCCAGATCTGAGTTGTTATTAATAAACCAAATCGGAAATTGCATCTCCAGTGAGTTGTGAGACAGGTCTAGTACGTGTAACTTATGCTGGTGAAGTAAAAAACTGGGAAAAACCCTTCCTTTAAGCCGGTTTATATTGCAATTAGATAGCACAAGAACTTTCAACTGAAACATCGGAACCCAACCTATAGGCTCTTCTGTTTCAACCTCAAATCTGTCGTCGTTACTTATGAATGCAACAACCTCTAGCTTTGTAAGATTGGAGAAAGAGCTAAATGACAATGAGCCCTCAAATTTATTATGACTAAAGTCAACATACTCAAGAGATGTGAGATTAGCAAAAAGTGATGGCGAAAGTGTTCCCGTTAATCGATTTGAAGAAATATCAAAAAGTTTAAGAGATGTTAGACTGTTGAAACACTGTGAAAGGTTTCCATCAAACTTGTTTCCGCTAAGATCCAACTCCTGGAGGTTCTTCAACCTGCACAACCCTGCAGTCAAATGGAATAATTAATAGAGTCAGCCTTTAGAGTATTAAATTTATCATCTAAAAAAATGCTACAAAAGAAGTGCTTTGATGAAACCGCATCACGCAGACTAATCAATTATGCAAATACATTAAGAGTATGCTTTAGATAACTTACCATCATCTGGTAGTGAGCCGTTGAGATGATTGTAAGCAAACGAGACATCCTCAAGCGAAGATAATGTATGTATTGAAGATGGGATGCTCCCAACTAAATAATTATCACTCATATCTATGACCTCCAGATGGTGTAAAGATGCCAAAGTATTAGTTAACAGTAATTGAACTATGAACATCGTACTCTCAATTAAATAATAAATAAGAATTATTAGTTAATAGTAATTGAACTATGAACATCATACTCTCAATTAAACAATAAATAAGAATTATTAGTGCAGAAATTGAGAGAACATTATAATAGAATAGAAGACAAATAATATTAATCGTGAAAAGTACGTCTATCAAATGAACCATACGTCCCTATTTATACAGATAAAAACCAAATCTGGAGATTTGGTTTCCAAAACTACTTAGCTATAAATATGGAAAAGATAAACTAAAAACAAACCAAATTTGCTAATAACTAGGAAGTAAATTCTGGAGATAAAATCAAATCTTCAAAACAAATCTTCTTAAATAACAAGCATATCTCCAGAATATTCTATGGCTTTTGCTTCAAGAAATCTTCAAACGTTTACTCCAGCAATTCCAGAGTCTGCAACTTCAGACTCTAAACCTTCAGACTCTAAAATCTGCAAAATACTTTTGACTCATCAGATTATTATTTCTATTTTTTCCAACAATCTCCCCCTATCTGATGATGTCAAAACAACCTGTACTCCTAAACAAACATCTTTGCATACTCCATTTCAAACTGATCAACCTTAATCAACATTATTTGATTTTCATTTGTCTTAAACATCAAAACATCCAAATACTCAACATACTTATCATCAACAAACTCTAAATGTTCAGGAACAGCATACCTTTCAACATGTCCCTAAGCTCTTCTCTCCTTCATAAACATTCCACAAAATACCTCATAATCCTTAAAACTTATAAACCCTTCTTCAAATACCAAATGTACCAGCATATAAACTCTCTTCAACACTTCTTGCACAATAACTTGATCATCTGTATACTCCTGGATACACACAGCTATGCCTTTCCACTCACAAAAACCCAATCGAACAATTTGATTCAATTTAACTCTTAATTTCCTTGCATAGCAGCAACCACAACAGCACTAGTGCTTCCTTGAATATCACCAACACCACCAACAGTAACCATTTGAGTATCACCAACACCCCTATCAGTTATATTCTCCCCCTCAATCTGATGCTCCCCCTCAATTTGAGCTCTCTTTGATTGCTCCCCCTCAACACCTGCAAAACCTGCATCTGCAGTACCTGTACCTGGATCATCTGACCTCTTTCTTTTCTCCCCCTTTTTGACATCATCTAAAGGCAGAGAAGATATGACCTTCTAAATTTCAGTTTGTTGATTTTTGAGGGAACAAATATCAGAAGCAAACCCAGTAAAGCATTGTCTCGGTTCATCAACACCAACCATCCTTTTCTCCAGCTCAGCTAACCTGTGATTAAATTCTGCAACAGACCCTGAATCACCTGCACTAGACAACCCCGGCATATCCCCAACCAACCTCCTTACCTCCAACAGCTCATCTTTTGAAACAAAATTATTATTAAAGTTAAGATTATTAATCTTAGACTGCACACCAGAGAGCTTGTAATCAAACTCCTTAGTCAACTTGGTCAAAGTCTGATGTAGACCAACCATGGTGACTGATGCCTCAGTCTGAGAAGTAGTGCCAGAAGATAAGGGTAGGGTTGGTATGTCCTCACAGCCTTCCTGTTGTAAAGAAAGCTGATCCTTAGACATAGAAGATTTTGAGGCCTGTATCTCACCCTGTGACATGAGTGTGATATTGGCAGCCTGTGCTAGTAAGTGTAAGGATGGAATATTTGGAGTGAGTAGTGGCAGACTTAAGTCTGGGGTAGCAGTTGGCTTGGTCATTGCAGTAGGTTGTTGAATTTGTTTATTTGAGTCCAGAATTGGGACTTCTTCATGTAAGTCAACTGAGTGGGTTTTTTCAGCGACTGTAGTGTGGGTATTCAAGCTAACTAACCTACCAGGTTCAGGCTGGGTTAAAGCACTCTTCTCACCAACCTCTAGCAGAGGTGGTGGAATAGTACGTGCAGCACTTTTCCTAGTGAATTTTTGAGGTGAATTCACAAGTGCTGTAGAATCTAAGGTTGTAGATATGGTGGTATTCTCAGTATGAACTGGTAGGTTCATAAGGTGGGTTGAGTGGATAATTTGCTCAGCAGCAGTGGGTGAAGATGGGTTAGAGTGAGGTGGGATTTCCTCACACATGTCTTCAGCCTGCTCTGTTTGTGGAACATCACCAAAAAGGCTCTCGTTACTGGTTTTAGCCCCAATAAGGCTCTAGTGTGCGATTCATCCGCGGGTTACAGGCTTGTGTATTCAAAGTTGTTCCCTGTTTCAAAACAACCACACGTCGAGTAAAATTACCGAGCCAACTAAACCCGATTTCGGAGTAGGGCGGAAAAGATACTCGAGAATGGCAATTTGTACAATTCAATTCAATTCAATTCTTGCGTAACAACTTTGACTCTAATTGCTCAGAATCTGCAGGTTGGTTTGCACGGCCAAGATTGACCCAATGCATTATAACAGAAAGTTATCAAAAATATTGACACAATCATTATCAAATTAATACTCCTGACAAAAAATTTCAAAAAGTTACCATTAACTCCCTTCATTAATACCAAATTTGACCCTTTTATTTTAGGAAATAGAATAAAGAAAAAAAATAACCTAAAAACGAAATTTAAAAAAAACTTTATTTGACTAAAGAAGGAAACAAATTTATACACAAAAATACACTTGAGTAAACTTTCCCAGACTCTGAACAATATTACGTCACCCAGACTCTAAGAAAATAATTCAGACTTAAGAAATATCATCACCGGACAACATTTCAATAGATGGATTTAACATTCCAAGTTGTCCAAGAAGATAGAAATGCCTTTCCTCAGGAAGTGCTTTAGTGAAAATATCTGCCAATTGATCTTTAGTACCAATATACTTCAAGAACACTTTGCCCTTTTCAACACAATCCCTTATAAAATGATGCCTGATTTCAATATGTTTAGTTCTGGAGTGAAACACTGGATTCTCAGTAATAGCAATTGCACTTTCATTATCACACATTATTGGAGTTTTGGTCAATGATAACCCAAAATCCAAAAGTTGATGTTGCATCCAAAGTAACTAAGCACAACAACTTCCTGCAGCAACATATTCAGCTTCTGCTGTGGAAGTGGCCACAGAATTCTGCTTTTTGCTAGTCCAGCTGACCAATTTTCTACCTAGCAATTGACATCCACCAGAAGTGCTCTTTCTGTCTAATTTGCAACCTGCATAGTCTGCATCTGTGTAACCAATTAGATCAAACCCCGAGTCTTTGGAGTACCAAAGACTCAGGTTAGGGGTACCTTTTAAGTACCTAAAAATTCTTTTCACAGCTTTATAATGAGACTCCTTAGGATCTGACTGATAACGTGCACACATACATGTAGCAAACATTATATCAGGTCTACTAGCAGTTAAATATAACAAAGATCTAATCATACCTCTATAGGTTGATTGACAAGTGGGTTTTCCAGACTCATCTTTATCAAGTTTTTCAGAAACACTCATTGGAGTTCTTAAAGAGGAGCAATTTTTAAAACCATATTTAGTTAACATATCAGAAATGTAATTACTTTGGTTAATAAAAATACCCTCATGACTCTGCTTTATTTGTAGTCCAAGAAAATAGTTTAGAATACATAAATTACTCATTCTATATTCTTTAGACATTATGTCTGAAAACCATTTTCTCAAAAGTGGATTAGTAGACCCAAAAATAATGTCATCAACATAAATTTGAACAAGTAACACACCACCTTTCTCCTTTTTGATGAATAAAGTTTTGTCAATAGCCCCTCTAGAAAATTTCTTTTCTAGAAGAAATGTTGACAAAGTATCATACCAGGCTCTGGGAGCTTGCTTCAGACCATACAAAGCTTTCTTCAACTTGAAGACATGCTTGGGAAACTTCTTACTCTTGAAACCAGGAGGTTGCTTCACATAAACCTCTTCTTGCAATTTGCCATTTAGAAAAGCACTCTTTACATCCATTTAGAACACCACAAAATCTTTATCTGAAGCATATGTCAGAAACAATCTAATAGCTTCAATTCTAGCAACAGGAGCAAATATCACATCATAGTCTATACCTTCTTCTTGTCTATACCCTTGAGCCACTAACCTTGCTTTATTCCTAACCACAATACCATCTTTGTCAACCTTGTTTCTGTAAACCCATTTAATACCAATTGCAGTTTTACCATCAGGTTTTAGAACCAACTCCCATACATCATTCCTTTCAAACTCTGTCAACTCTTCAGTCATAGCTTCAACCCAATCATTGTCAGCCAATGCTTCATCTACTTCTTTGGGTTCAATGAGTGAAAGAAAATTAGAAAAGAAACAATAGTTTGCAATGGCAAAGTCAGATACAGGTGTCTGAGAAGAACCAGGTTTAGGCAAACCAGCAGGATCTACAACATAATCTTCAAGATGCTTTGGAGGAACTATGTTTCTAGAAGATTTTCTGATAGGAACAACAGGAACCAAGGTGTTATTAGGTGATTGATCACCTTCTTGAATAACAACAGGCTCATCTTCTTGTTGAACTTCTTCTGTATGAGAATTATCTGCAGAATCATTTTTCAATCCAGAAGAGTGAGGTTCATCTGACTCAGACTCTGAATCCAGAGTCTGAACACTGTTACCAGAAATTAAATTTGACAATTCACCAAGTGCAGAATGCTCAGAACTAGATGACTGATCCATTTCAATAGAACTTTCATCAAAAGAAACATTAATGGATTCTTCAATTTTCATTCTTCTCTTATTAAATACTCTAAAAGCTTTAGAAACAGAAGAATATCCCATGAACACACCTTCATCAGATTTTGGCCTCTACTTTTCAAGCTGATCTCTTTGATTCAAAATATAGCACTTACATCCAAATACACGAAAGTAATGAATAGTAGGTATCTTTTTATGATATAGCTCATAGGGAGTTTTGCCATGTTTCTTCACAATCAAGGACCTGTTTTGAGTATAACAAGCTGTATTAACAGCTTCTGCCCAGAATCTGAGTGCAACATTTGATTGGCATAGCATAGTTCTGGCTGTTTCAATAAGTGTTCTATTTCTTCTTTCAGCAACTCCATTTTGTTGTGGAGTTCTAACAGCAGAAAAATTTTGACCAATTCCAGACTCTTCACAAAAGTCAATTAAAGTAACATTTTTGAACTCAGTGCCATGATCACTTCTCAATTGCTTAACAAGAACACCTTTTTGAACCTGCTCTCTCTTGATCAAATTAATGATTTCTTCAGGAGCATCACTTTTTGCAGCTAAGAAAATAACCCAGGTAAACCTAGAATACTCATCAACAATTACCAAAGTATATCTTTTCCCACCAAAACTACTAGTGTTCATTGGACCAAATAGATCCATGTGAAGCATATGAAGTGGATCACTAATAGCAGCTAGGGTTTTTGAGGGAAACTTTGTTTTGGTTTGTTTACCCATAATGCAAGCAGAACAAGGTTTATCTTTCTTGAAAGGTTGTTGAGGCAACCCTCTAACAAGCTTCTTTTTGGAAAGCTCATTAATATTTTTGAAATTGAGATGAGATAACCTTTTATGCCAAAGCCAATTAAGTTCAGGAACAGTCTGAGAATACAGACATGTTTCAATTCCAACATCAACAGAATCTAGATCCAGCATATACACATTTTGAACTCTCCATGCTACAAGTGTTGGCCTTCCTTTTGGATCATAAATAATACCAGCTTTCTTTCTTATTCTAATCTCACAATCTTCATCAGCAATCTGACTCACACATAGCAGATTATGCTTCAACCCTTCAACTAAAGCAACTTTCTTAAATGAAACACTTCCAGCTTTAACCGTACCATAACCAATAGTCTTTGCAACTGAATTATCACCATATCTTACAGAAGGACCCCTTTCTTCTACAAACCCTACAAGATGCTCTTTGCATCCAGTCATGTGTCTTGAGTAGCCACTGTCCAAATACCACAAATTACCCTGCTACACAAGACACAAAACAAAAGAAAATGGTTAGTTTTTAAGGGGAACCCACTTTTCAGTGGGTTCAGTTGGAGTGCTCTTCACTCTCCAAACAAAAGCTTTGTCCTCAATCCAAATCAACTTGTCCTTAACTGTTTTCAAAACATTTTCACAAACTTTAGGTTTCCATACCTTTTCAATTTTCTCAGAAAAACAAGATGTTCTTTTAACTAAAGGTTTTTCTTGACTCTTGATTTTTTCATTGAGTTTTGAAATTTTCCTTTTGAGTTTTTGGATAGTCTTTGCTTGTTTTGACCTTCTTTTAGTTGACCTTATTGGATCTGGACAAGTGTCACTATCAGAGGATGATTCAGAATCACTTTTGCTACTTGACTCTTGAGTGTCAGACTCTAGGTTAGAACATACACTTTCACTTTTAGAGACTAAACTGTTAGAGTCTGAAGATTTCAAGAGTTCAGACTCTAGTGGATTTCTACATTCTAGTATTATATTCTCTGAGGGTTCAACAGGATCTAATGATCTTACAAATGCATTAGTTAAAATCTTTTTGTCACCATCAAATTTTACAAAGGTGTCAGGTAAAATGTCAGGTTTGAATACACTAGGATCAACTTCCACATTATTGTTTAATATGTAGTTTTCACCTAGTATAGCCTTGACATCATTTGAAATTTGTTTGGAAATAGCATCAGAATTCTTTTTGGAAGATACACACCAAGATTTACAAATTGTTTCATAATACTTTGACCTTTTAATTGATCTTCCTAATTCAGTATTTAACCTTTTTGTTTCTTCTGTGTATGCCATTTTATAGGTGTCAAGTTCTGCCTCACATTCTTTTAATTCTTTAATTTTAGCATCTTTGTTTTCGATGGTGTCTTTAAGATCAAAAAATTGTGTTCTTAACCTATCAATATCTTCTAAGCACCACTTAAAGTCAAGTAACAAATACTGAAACATTCTCACTTTTTCATTATCAAAATAGTTTACAAAATTTTGTACCTTATAGGCAGAAACTTTATTACAAGTAGAGTCTTTATTCATCTTTTCAATAGCTTTCAAATCTTCCTCAAACTTGCTAGAACCACTATCCCTTTCAGTTATAGCCATAAGACACTTATCCTCTTCCTCATCAGATGATGAATCTTCATCCTCCCATGCTTCTGTGTACAAAGCCTTCTCCTGATCTTTGTTCTTTGACATTTCTGCTTCACTCTTCAACTTCATGTACTTGAGCTTATACTTTCTTGCCTTGTCAACAGACTTGTTGGTATTTGAACCTCCTTCACTCTTAGACCAGCAATCTACAGCTATGTGACCTATCTTTCCACACTTAAAACATTTAGCTTTCTTTGGATCAAAAGTACTCTTACCTTTACCCTTCTTATAACCAAACCTTTTCTGCTCAATCCTTTGAGTCAAAAGAGCCACCTGCCCTTCCAGATCTTGAATCTCCTCATCTTCATCAGAATCACTATCATCATCAGAAGTTTCATCACTTTCAGATTCAACCTTGCTAGAATAACTGGAGAATAATTGCTTATTCTTCTTTGTGGTAGCCACCAATGCAGCTTCTGGATCTTTAACAACCTTCTTAGCATTAATCTTGTTCTTTAATTGTGTTTCTTCAAAATTTGATAGTATGCCAAACAGCTCACTTAATTCATAGTTGTCTATCTTCTCACTGATTACCATGGATGTAATCACAGACTCAAAATTTGAAGGTAACAATTCAATGAACTTTTGACACAATACCTGTTGTGTTTTCTCTACGCCAACACTTCCAAGATCATTAATTAGAACCTGAAATCTTGAATGGAGATCACTCAAAGATTCTTTAGGCTGAGCAGCAAAGTTTTCATAACATCTTATCAGATTCTTCTTCTTCTGAGTCTTAACAACTGTGACTCCTTCATAGTCATTAAGCAAAAGATCCCACATAGCTTTTGCAGTTTTGGCATGACTTATCTTTCTAAGAATCGGAACAGTAACAGCATTGCCTATAATACTCCTAATCTTGCTATCAAGCTTGAATTTTATGGCTTGTGCTTCAGTCCATCTATCTCTTGGAGTTTCACGAAAATAAGCAGGTTGTGCAGCAACAGTATCTGTGGCAGGAACAGCTTCAACCATTGCACCAGGTATAATAGGTCCTGTTGTGAGGACTTGCTCAGCATCTTCATGAATGGAACCCAGAAACCAAAGAACTTTCAGTTTCCATGTTGCAAAGTCTGTCCCATCGAATATTGACACACCTTTTCCAGCCATAACTGGGGTTGGAATGGTACTGACGGGGTCGACACCCACCCACCCGATCATGTTTTTGGTACGAATCATTACAATCCTACCGCCCCTCAGAAGGAAAACCACACGACAAATCCATACGGACATCGCGTGTGGTAAAACCCTTCGGATGAGGCCCGAACGCAAGATGTCCGCAACCTTCTAGGCCTATGAAATGGGCCGGGATAACAAGGGAAATTTTGCAGCGAGTGGAAATCAAACCTCTAACCTCCCATATGGGAAGACAAGTCACTACCACTACACCAACTCCTTGTTGTTAGTGTACTTAATAATGTAACCAGTATATGCGAATGAGTACATTTCGGAGACATCAAGTAAACTTAATAATCTAACCAATATATACGAATGAGTGTAGGCCACAAATGCTTAAATCGAGTTCCTCCAAGTGAGTGAAACGAGATAATTCTGCAGAAAAGTAAAAGAAACAATAAAAGAAGACAAATTAGTTATGTAGTTAAGATGAAACTTAGATGTTTGATAATGTCTACATATATACATACAGTTAATTACACCATTGGTCCCTGTGGTTCACTCAACCAAAAATATACTGGTAGTCCTTTTCTTTTTAAATTTATATTGGTATTCCATGTGGTTTAACAAATGTACGACATTGGTCCTAAACTTAACGTTAACATCGTGCATTTATCAAACCAAAGAGACTACGGGTATGATTTTCAAAAGAAAAAGACTACTTTTCTTCTCTTTTCTCACCTTCATCTTCATCATCTCAAAATTATTACAAATCCTAATTTTGTAAACCTTCATCATCATCATCATCATCATCCCAATTACAATAACCCTAATTTTATAAAATTTACATTTTCATTATCCCAATTACATCACCGAATCATTCATTTTAATATAGATAAAGTTTCTAGACTAAACAGTTCAGATTCGATTAGTACTCACATTACACAGTAAGATTCAAGTAAGTTACATCATCAATGAAAAAAAGAAACATGATGTATTACATCATCATTTTACGAGGTGATTCCAAATCTCTTTCGCCGTCTTCTTTTCTTCTATGCTAGACAAAACGGCATCTGCTAGTGCCAGATGAAGATTTACGATAGCCTGACCATCCATCTCTTCCCATTTTTCATCAGTCAACTCGGATGGCCGTTGACTGATGGCCGCTAAACACTTATCCTTTCTCAGGATAGCTTTCATCTTTAGTTTCCCTAACGAGAAGTTACTCCCGTTGAACTTTTCAATTTCGAATTTCGTAGACATTGCTATAATCACAATCTTCTTTTCAACAATACTATTTTTCTGAGAAATAGTACCCGGGAACTTTTATCGAGTGAAATCAATCTTACTTATTTTCTGATGTGGACGATCCACTCCAGCGGCAACCACAGAGCATACGATAAGTAGATTAATACACACTAGATATTAGAACTTAGCTCTTGATACCACTTGTTGAGAAAAACGACACCGAATTATAGCAAACCGCTAGTAATACTTGAAATAATGACAATAAAGGAACACCGAGATTTAACGTGGAAAACCCCAATAGGGTAAAAACCACGGGCAAGGAAAGAAACGCTTCACTAATAAGAATAATAGGAATTACACTTCTCTCTAATTACAAGGATAAACCATAAGCTTTATATCACTTGTAATTAGGAGATTACTCACAAACTCTCTATTTAACTCTTTTAGTACATGAAAGAAAGAAATGATTTTGGGATGCATTTAAGAGCTTGAGTTGAGCTCTTATTTATAGTACATGATGATGGTGAAGATGTAAATAATCAGTATGCAAAATGGTTGGTGAAGTTTGCAAATTCAAACTTGTCTTCTCAAAATTGTAGGCTACCAAATATTTAATTCCCACGTGAGTATTGACTCACCTACTCCATTATTCAACAACCTTGACTTATCAACAGTATATGTCTTCCTTATATGTTTATGTAACTAATAGTAGTATTGTTTCATACAAATACAAAGTATATATAAGATTGAAATCGTCACGAAATGTGATATGTACTTTATTATTAACATCTATCTACTAACTTGAAATTACCCTTGAATACCGCTTAACAATGTGTTATGAATGGTAAATGCTGTGTAAATTAATAAAGATTTAATATAACTGGTTTTTATTTACACCGATTATTGAACATCTAAGTTCCAATGTAAATTGAGTTCTGATAATATTATTAAAATTTTAAACAAAAAAGGTATGGTTACAAATATATCCACACACACGTACATTATATACGGACATCTGACCTGATGCAAGATTGGTGTTCTACTTCTGTTGGCAACTAACAATAATTTTTTGATCTTCAGAGTGGTCCTTGTTGGCCTCATTGTCACCCAAATGTGTTCACCGGTGCTGTTTAGATGATCACGAGACCGTAAGCGTAATTCATTTAAGGCAAAAATGAATTAGTAACTATAACATATTAGCATTTACCCTAAAGTATATAGGATTACCTCTGTTTTGCTGACATGATCATGATGTATCATACACATATTAAATATGCAATTGGAGTAAAAAAAAATCTATTATTTGTCTGAATTGCAATAGCAGAACCAGGGAGAATCAAAGGAAACCCTAATTCTATTATTTGCCTGAATTTCAATTGGAGTAAATAAAAATTCTTCAAACCTAATTGTATGTACCAATTTGCAACGTAGCAAATAATCATAACATTGTTATAAAATCAATAAATTCGCCGAGAAGCTATATTTTAGTATTTGATGAAGGAAAACGCATAAATCAAAAAAGTCAAATAGAGATTAAACAGATATAAATGAAAATATTTGAATAACAAAATTCGAGTGAGATTAAACAAATACGAATATATAGATACCTTCGTTTTTAGAGATGTAAAACGGCATAACCAGCTAAAACTAGCCAACAGCGTTCGGCAATCAAAATTAGCAGCGGAAAGCGACGACGGAGGAGACCAAAGATGGAGCCATGGAGCTTCAGTTGTTCAAATCACCAATCACCGCGAGTGGTGTTAAGGTTTTCGCTTCCTTAATTTTTAATTTTTATTCATTTATTATTACAAAGTGAGCACGATAAAACGACATCATAATCAAGGCACTCACTCATTCAGCATATCATCGTTTCGTTCAGCCTAAAACAAACGACTAAACGGGGAGACAACCAAATAAAAAATATATGAGCTCAACCTAAAACAAATGACTAAACGAGAGCTCACAACAAAAAGGTGTTCGCGTAGTGGTGGTGGTGAGTTCAGGGGTTCGGCTGGCAGCAAAAGTTCGTCAAGGAAATGATGGGTGAGTAGGTTTCAACATCGCTTTCAGTGACTTCTAACCGTCATTCAAATAAAACGAGAGCTCACTACGGCCTCGAGATCGCAACAATAAACAAACATACCTATACCCAGCAAAAATAAAAAGGAGAGTCAGGTCAAAGAAACATAATCAAATTGCTGACACAAGATTAAATACCATCTATGACCAACAAAAGGACCCCAAAAAAAGAGAGTTCGACAAAAGGAAGCTCAAATATCCTTAACAAAATGCCAAAAAAAAAAATCATCTCTTTGCCTTACATTGGTCTCCTCCTACGAGTTTTCTTAAGTTTAGGCGGACGATTGAAAGGATCACTCGAGTTAATAAGAATTGCGTCGACTTTAATGGCACAAAGATTCTTTATCATCTCATCAAATTGAGCAAAAGGAGAGTCCAAAATACGCTCTAGATTAGAAATTGTCGAGATTGAATCCACACAAATAGGCTTCTTCCCCTAAAACTTGTCAAATAATGAGCAACGGAAGCAAAATCAATAGGGCCCTTATTAACACCACGGAGATCATCTTTAACATTCTCTTACAATTCATAAACAACACCGAACCCGAAGAAGACGCATCAAAACTAGAACAACAAAAATTGTGACTCACAACAGGAACGTCGATCAAGCAATAATCAACTCCATCCGGCACCAGGGTTGGCACCTTTCCGATTAGCATATCCTTATATATCGACTTTGTCTCTGAAAGAGAAGCCAAGTTATAAGCCTTGTAGCCCCAAAATGTGTTGTCTCTGGTAAGGATGTGAGTTACCGTATAAGAGATTCCAACTTTCTTACACAAATTGATATGGGACGAGGTATTACAAACTCCACCACTTAGAATCCTGACGTCCTCGTCAGGCCGAAACAAATTGATACACATGATCTATACCTCAGGATAGGCTAGTGCTCTGATACCTTCTGTAACATCCCTCCTTACCATGACCACAACTTTGTCCGCTTTGTCCACTGGCGCATGGATATTTTCTTGGTGACCACACGAGGCCTTCCAAGGAGATCACCCATCCTAGTACTACTCCCGCTCGAGCTCGCTTAACTTCAGAGTTCTCATGAGATCTGATGTGCTTATAGCCCCAAAACGCGTTGTGTCTGGTAAGGATGGAAGTTACTTTACAAGGGATTTAAACGTTCTTACACAAATCGATGTAAGACGGGGTATTATAGTATACCTGAATTTTTCACTCGCTTTGCAAATAATTATTCCAGTAAATCATACACAATAGTATTTAAAATCACCAAGTAACAAGTATGTTGTATGACAAATCAATAGATTTTAGTATATATATATATATATATATATATATATATATATATATATATATATATATATATATATATATATATATATATATATATATATATATATAAAGTAAGAAGATAAACTTTTATTCAGGCTACTAGTAGAAAAAAATTAACTTAAAAATATGCAATTTATCGAGATTTTATATAATCCTTTTTTTTTTCAAGTCTACGGAAGATACATACATATTACATATAGGGATGGCAATGGATCGGATGATGTCATATCCACATCCATATCCATTTAATTTTTCTTAATCCATATCCATATCCATTTAATTTCAGTTCATCCGTCCATATCCATATCTGATGGATTAAGCGGTTAATGGGTATCCATTGGATATCAAACGAAATGTTAATCTAACGACAATTTTATCAATTTAATATAGATTATAACAAATGTAAATATTTAATCTTTATGTTTTTTATTTGTTACAAATGTTTTGATTCTAATTTTTCGCCGATTGTAAATTTAATTGAGCAAAATACGTTATAATATAAATATACGTTTAACCTAATCTAAATATGTAAATTTGAATATTGTTAACAACAATTTAATAATTGTGACTATCACATCCCTTATTTTTGTTAACAATTTAAGAATTTGTAGGTTATATGTATATATATATATATATCGATATGTAGATGTATATGCATATTTTAGTATGTAAACATGTATATATAGATGTATTTAGGGTGATAATGGATATACCCGTGAATGATAAATTGTCATCCATATCCGATCCACAAAATATTTATATCATCCATATCCATATCCATATCCGTTACTCATCCATTTACATCATCCATATCCATTATAAATGGATTGGATCAGGTGGATGTCCATGGATGGAACATCCATTGCCATCCCTAATTACATATATGGCAATCAGGATCCATACATCGAATATTGGGTAAATCATTTGGATCCGTTGGGTCTCAAAAAACAAAGAGAATGAGTCATGAATCCATCTTTAGTCAATTACGGAGTAATATATTAGAAGGTCTATCTAGGCTCGTTGAAACTCATTTCCTACCCATTTCAATACGAAAAAATTAAAAAGCAAAAATGCAAAAATAATACACTTGGAAAATTAGAAAACTAAAAATATTAAAAAATTAATATAACCAAAAAAATATTAAAAATTAATTTTCTAAATAATTATTATTTATAAAATGTTGAAAAATATAAAAATTTTTTTTTTAAAAAAAAATTAGTAAAATTTTTTATAAGAAAAATAGGACTCGACCCTACCCAATTCATTTGGACCCGGCCCGTTTGACCCAAACTCATTTGATTCTCGACTCAACTCGATCTAATCCTGTAACGACCCTGAATTTTCCAACGTTTAATTAATAATATTTATTATTAATGCTTGTATTTAATGAATGTATTTTTATACATTTACCTGTTACCGTACTTGACTTTACATGCCCGACTCGTCTTTGTGACACACGTACTTTTAACGAATAATATTTTCGAATATTATTTACATTCATGATTAATTATTATTAATCATTTTAATTAACTAATGCAAGTGGTTAATTACTTGGGCCTTATTTAATTAATTATTGCTTACTTACTTAAAACTTGGGCTTTTGTTAATGGATTCATGTTAATGGACTTGGAAGTCCACCCTACTTTTCATAATGGACTATTATGAAATGTCCCGTTCTTATTGATTAAAAACGTTCCTTATTAATTGATTTCGTTGCGAGGTTTTGACCTCTATATGAGACGTTTTTCAAAGACTGCATTCATTTTAAAACAAACCATAACCTTTATTTCATCAATAAAGGTTTAAAAAGCTTTACGTAGATTATCAAATAATGATAATCTAAAATATCCTGTTTACACACGACCATTACATAATGGTTTACAATACAAATATGTTACAACAAAATAAGTTTCTTGAATGCAGTTTTTACACAATATCATACAAGCATGGACTCCAAATCTCGTCCTTATTTAAGTATGTGACAGCGGAAGCTCTTAATAATCACCTGAGAATAAACATGCTTAAAACATCAACAAAAATGTTGGTGAGTTATAGGTTTAACCTATATATATCACATCATAATAATAGACCACAAGATTTCATATTTCAATACACATCCCATACATAGAGATAAAAATCATTCATATGGTGAACACCTGGTAACCGACATTAACAAGATGCATATATAAGAATATCCCCATCATTCCGGGACACCCTTCGGATATGATATAAATTTCGAAGTACTAAAGCATCCGGTACTTTGGATGGGGTTTGTTAGGCCCAAAAGATCTATCTTTAGGATTCGCGTCAATTAGGGTGTCTGTTCCCTAATTCTTAGACTACCAGACTTAATAAAAAGGGGCATATTCGATTTCGATAATTCAACCATAGAATGTAGTTTCACGTACTTGTGTCTATTTTGTAAATCATTTATAAAACCTGCATGTATTCTCATCCCAAAAATATTAGATTTTAAAAGTGGGACTATAACTCACTTTCACAGATTTTTACTTCGTCGGGAAGTAAGACTTGGACACTGGTTGATTCACGAACCTATAACAATATATACATATATATCAAAGTATGTTCAAAATATATTTACAACACTTTTAATATATTTTGATGTTTTAAGTTTATTAAGTCAGCTGTCCTCGTTAGTAACCTACAACTAGTTGTCCACAGTTAGATGTACAGAAATAAATCGATAAATATTATCTTGAATCAATCCACGACCCAGTGTATACGTATCTCAGTATTGATCACAACTCAAACTATATATATTTTGGAATCAACCTCAACCCTGTATAGCTAACTCCAACATTCACATATAGAGTGTCTATGGTTGTTCCGAAATCTATATAGATGTGTCGACATGATAGGTTGAAACATTGTATACGTGTCTATGGTATCTCAAGATTACATAATATACAATACAAGTTGATTAAGTTATGGTTGGAATAGATTTGTTACCAATTTTCACGTAGCTAAAATGAGAAAAATTATCCAATCTTGTTTTACCCATAACTTCTTCATTTTAAATCCGTTTTGAGTGAATCAAATTGCTATGGTTTCATATTGAACTCTATTTTATGAATCTAAACAGAAAAAGTATAGGTTTATAGTCGGAAAAATAAGTTACAAGTCATTTTTGTAAAGGTAGTCATTTCAGTCGAAAGAACGACGTCTAGATGACCATTTTAGAAAACATACTTCCACTTTGAGTTTAACCATAATTTTTGGAAATAGTTTCATGTTCATAATAACAATCATTTTCTCAGAATAACAACTTTTAAATCAAAGTTTATCATAGTTTTTAATTAACTAACCCAAAACAGCCCGCGGTGTTACTACGACGGCGTAAATTCGGTTTTACGGTGTTTTTCTTGTTTCCAGGTTTTAAATCATTAAGTTAGCATATCATATAGATATAGAACATGTGTTTAGTTGATTTTAAAAGTCAAGTTAGAAGGATTAACTTTTGTTTGCGAACAAGTTTAGAATTAACTAAACTATGTTCTAGTGATTACAAGTTTAAACCTTCGAATAAGATAGCTTTATATGTATGAATCGAATGATGTTATGAACATCATTACTACCTTAAGTTCCTTGGATAAACCTACTGGAAAAGAGAAAAATGGATCTAGCTTCAATGGATCCTTGGATGGCTCGAAGTTCTTGAAGCAGAATCATGACACGAAAACAAGTTCAAGTAAGATCATCACTTGAAATAAGATTGTTATAGTTATAGAAATTGAACCAAAGTTTGAATATGATTATTACATTGTATTAGAATGATAACCTACTGTAAGAAACAAAGATTTCTTGAGGTTGGATGATCACCTTACAAGATTGGAAGTGAGCTAGCAAACTTGAAAGTATTCTTGATTTTATGTAACTAGAACTTGTAGAATATATGAAGAACACTTAGAACTTGAGGATAGAACTTGAGAGAGATCAATTAGATGAAGAAAATTGAAGAATGAAAGTGTTTGTAGGTGTTTTTGGTAGTTGGTGTATGGATTAGATATAAAGGATATGTAATTTTGTTTTCATGTAAATAAGTCATGAATGATTACTCATATTTTTGTAATTTTATGAGATATTTCATGCTAGTTGCCAAATGATGGTTCCCACATGTGTTAGGTGACTCACATGGGCTGCTAAGAGCTGATAATTGGAGTGTATATACCAATAGTACATACATCTAAAAGCTGTGTATTGTACGAGTACGAATACGGGTGCATACGAGTAGAATTGTTGATGAAACTGAACGAGGATGTAATTGTAAGAATTTTTGTTAAGTAGAAGTATTTTGATAAGTGTATTGAAGTCTTTCAAAAGTGTATAAATACATATTAAAACACTACATGTATATACATTTTAACTGAGTCGTTAAGTCATCGTTAGTCGTTACATGTAAGTGTTGTTTTGAAACCTTTAGGTTAACGATCTTGTTAAATGTTGTTAACCCAATGTTTATAATATCAAATGAGATTTTAAATTATTATATTATCATGATATTATCATGTATGAATATCTCTTAATATGATATATATACATTAAATGTCTTTACAACGATAATCGTTACATATATGTCTCGTTTAAAAATCATTAAGTTAGTAGTCTTGTTTTTACATATGTAGTTCATTGTTAATATACTTAATGATATGTTTACTTATCATAGTATCATGTTAACTATATATATATATATATATATATATATATATATATATATATATATATATATATATATATATATATATATATATATATATATATATATATATATATATATATATATATATATATATATATATATCCATATATATGTCATCATATAGTTTTTACAAGTTTTAACGTTCGTGAATCACCGGTCAACTTGGGTGGTCAATTGTCTATATGAAACATATTTCAATTAATCAAGTCTTAACAAGTTTGATTGCTTAACATGTTGGAAACATTTAATCATGTAAATATCAATCTCAATTAATATATATAAACATGGAAAAGTTCGGGTCACTACATATTAGGAGCCCAACATTATGTTAATGACTTGTTAAGGACTTAACTTGGATTAATTAGTAAAGGAATCTAGTTACATGCACACTTACACCACTTTCCCATACCAATTTGCTTTATTACCATTCTAAGCTATCACCTCCTCCCCATGCTTGAAAGGTTGCATTTGACCCTTCCTCTTTGACACCAAAACCGTCCACTTTAGATGGGTGGGGGAGAGTTCAAATTTTTTTTTTATTACTTACTCACTTGCATTCTCTCATTCCAAACACACACAACTTACTTGTAATTTCTTTTTACTCTCCTTTTCTCTCAAATTGTAAGTAACAAGGCTTCATTTTTTTCTCTTCTTTTTCTTGTGAAAACCGAAACATATACCTACATCATCATCATCATTTGCTTGATTAAGTTACTTGTTCTTTGTTGTTGTTGAATTACTTGCTTTGTTAGCTTGTTGTTTGTTGTTGTTAAGAATCAAACTTCCTAGTTTATTCTTCATATTATCTTGTTATTACAAGAACAAACAAGAACCTAAACTTTCTAGTTTATGGTTCTACACTTAATGTTTTAAAAGATTTAAAGTTCATGAGTTTTAAACATACTTGTGTTCATGTTTGTAAACTCAAGGTTTACTTTCTTAAAGATTAAAGCCTTGGCTTGAATCTTTAAAGTATGAACAACCATGAACTTGTCACTTGTAGAATTAGTTTATCTCTTCATTTTATGTATTTTGTAGTTTGTGATGTTGTTATTTTGGTCAAGTGTTACTAGTTAATCTTGATCTCATTTTTCTTGAACCAAAGTTAACTTTATAAGTTCAAGAACATGGAAGTATAACTTTCTAGTTATAACTTCATATACTTGTGTTGGATCTAAGTTTCTATAGCTTATGGTCTTCTAATTTTGTTGTAAACAAGAGCTTATGAGCTTACATACACTTTTCAAGATGAAAATCTAAGTTTCATAACTTATGGTTTCATTAAAGTAAAGATCCAAGTATTATAACTTAGGATCTAACTTAAGAACTTTAGATCTAGACTTTTGGGTCTAGGATCTTCAAGATCTAACTAAGAACTATGTTCTACAACTTAAGATCTTGTTTATTTAGTTTACTTTCAAGTTTGTAGCTTAATATTACTTTTATAACTCTTGTATGTGTCGGATCTAAGATCTTGATGTAACTTTGGTTCATCAAACTACTTGCAACACTTAAATGAATTGTGCTACATATCTTAGACTTGCACTAGTGTTATAATGGTCAAAACTTGGTAAAGATGATGTAAACACATCAACGAGTTGTACACTTGAAGCTATATGCATCAAGGATGAGAACCGTGATGAACATCAAGCACCAAGAACCCATCGAAGCACTCTGTTTACTGTTTTTGGAGGTCTGATCAGTAACCTGGGATACTCTAAAGTTTATTTTCAGTTAGTTCGGTTCAAGTAGATGATCTTTCGTTTAGGCCTCGTCTTAATCCGACTTACGGTTTAGGATTTATGGCTCTCCAAAAGTCACTACACTCTATTAACGTAATGCTAAAATTTCTGACCTACTCGCACTTAAACCATCACCACACTCAAACGAAGACGAGTTTGGTTCTGAAAATTGGTCAACCTCTAGGGGACTCATATACGGAGCCATGGCCACTGGCCTCACCTTATTTCAATTTTTATAGAGGTCGTAACGGCTGAACGAAGTCAGCCTTTGTTTTAAACTCTTTTCTTGAACGAAACTTACTTTACACTTTTTGTTTAATGATGGATGATGATGATACTTAAGACCTAATTTACATACTTTTAAAACTTTGGAAACGATTTACTGACTTAGTAACTTTTGACTTAGGTTGAGGACTTTCTGACCAACCGCTTGCTTACTATTCCCGCGTATCGACTTTTACTACTTTCCACTGTGAGTTATAGCATCCCTTTTTACTTTAACTATTTTGGGAACTGAGAATACATGGGCATTTTATGTTTTACATACTAGGCATGAGTACTTAAACTTTATATATGTGTGGGTTATACAACGGCATAAACTTTCCCCTTAGCTCGGTAACGTTTAGTCATTGGTCTTTGAACCGGTGAACGCGAATCTTAGATATGGATCCATAGGGTTTGACATCCCCACTCGGGCTAGTAGCGCTAGCATTTAACGGGTGTTTAATACTTCGTAAACATATGCACTCTCCAAGTGTACTTTTAGGGGGTGATAAACGTTAAGTTAGTTACCAAGTGCTCACGGTTAAACATATACTTTTCATACTATTTTGAAACGCTGTTGAAGCACTGAAATCTAGTGGCCTACCTTACATTACTGTTATACTTAAACTATAGCTCACCAACCTTTGTGTTGACATTTTTAAGCATGTTTTTCTCAGGTGCTTAAGGTTTGCTTGCTTCCGCTGTTGTACTAGTCATGCCTTGTAGACTCCCGCTGCGCTTATTAGAGATGTCATCGCATGAAATATTTTATCTTGCATTCAGACTTTATTACTTTTGAACAATGTATTTGTAACGACCTATGGGTCACGTACTATTATTTTGCTTGCTATTCGTAGAAGCATACTTCCGGATGTTAAACATTTGACGTTGGTTAAAACGTCACCTTTTATCATGAATGCAAACTTACTTTTGAAACAGCATATAGTATTTGACCTTGTAATGATCCTGTTGTTGATGATTCGTACACGATGGTTTTGTACAGGGCATCACATTTGGTATCAGAGCATTGGTTGTAGGGAATTAGGTTGCATTAGTGAGTCTAGACCGACCCGAGTAGGATTCACTAATAGGACTAATCTACAACTTGCTAGTTTACTTGTTTCTGCGGAACTTACTGCATGCTGCTGCTTACTTTTGCTACTATATGCATATACTGCTACATGTTTATTCTACTGCATGTTACTATATGCTTCGATTGCATGATACTTTTGTACGATTTGTTATTATTGCCATGCTACTTACTGCTATACATGATCTAGACTGTCGTAGTTAATTTGCCTAATACGTGCTTGCTTTATGACTTACTGACATGGAAAAAGTTATTTTTCCTTGTTTAGATGTCGAATGCCCCGCCCACTATCATTCACTTGGAGAGCAACTCGGACTCATCGGCCACCTCACCTACCGTTGTTGCTGACTCGATCCGTCATCTACACCTTCCAGCGACTCCGGCGATTCATCCTCCGGAGCCAGTAGCCATGCACCCAGCCCAGTGATCACCTCTGATGGAGCCGAGAACCTACAGGAGATTCCAGCTCCACTTGCCCAAGGACCCTCGGAGCCACAGCACCATTCCGGTGGTGCTGTGATTCCCGCAGAACTTGGGGAAGGTTCGTTCCGTAACGAGCATAATCATTGGTGTAGACGCCTTCCTGATGGAGGTTTAGTGCCGATCCCGCCTTTCAGATACCGACTGATGATGGCCGCCCGAAGAGAGCCATCCGTGCAGCTACCCTCAGATGATTTCGATGACTCATCATCTGACGACTCATCCTCATCCTCTGATGACTCCAGTGACGAGGATTCCGACGAGGATCCCAAGGAAGCACCCGTGCATCCACCCTCTACCCCGCCGAAGAAGCAGTATCGTTTCGACGGTACTGTTATTCATGGGGTTAACGGAGGGAGATCATCCATTAACGCACATGGACTAAGGACTAGAGTTACCGCCCGTAAGCGGCTTGTGCCGTATCCTGCTGATCCTTTCATCCGCAAGCCTTACCGCTATGCACCATCCACTTCTGGAGCTGGACCATCTGCACCACCAACACCACCTGTACCGACTGCACCGTCTGCCCCACCATCTCCCTCTGTCAAGGAACTGACAAGGGAAGTGGAGACCCTCTGTGCTTGGGTAGCAGAGCTCGAGGACCAGATGTCCCACGTAATGGACATCCTACATCCACCATCACCATAGGACATTTGTAGTAGATTTCATTATGTAATCTCACTTGTAGTTTTATGTTTTACTTATATATTGTGTGAACCTATGCTGATGTATGTAACTTATTATTAATGAATGGAACTTTGTGTTGTTTAATACTTGTATGGTGTTCTATTTACGTTACTGTATGATGATCTTGTGGCATCTGAATCTATTTGCATTACTTAATTAACATGTGTTGTGTTGATTCCATACTGGTTACCATATACTGTATCATTACTATTTGAATACTGGATTTTGACTTGAGTCAAAATTTTTGTTTAGAACATCAATGGCCAACGGAAGATCAACGCCAACCACAGCACAGATCGAGGAAATGATCGCTGAACGTGTGGCTGCAGCTTTAACGGAAAGGAACCCCTAAGTTCCACCAGTTAACCAGCCCATTCGTAATGGGTTGCACATACAAAGAGTTTCAAAGCTGCAAGCCCCACAACTTTAGTGGAACTGAGGGGCCGGTTGGTCTCACTAGGTGGTTTGAGAAATTAGAATCTGTGTTTCGAGTTAGTAACTGCTCAGAGACGGACAAAACCAAGTATGCCTCATGTACACTATCTGACGGTGCCCTAACTTGGTGGAACACACTGGCATAAGCAAAGGGTATTGATGAGGCGTATGCTACTCTATGGGAGGAATTTAAAGGGGCCATGATTGAAGAGTATTGCCCTAGGACAGAGATCCAGAAGATGGAGATTGAGTTTGGGCAGTTGAAGGTTGTGGGATATGATCTCGATGGTTATAATCGTAGGTACTTGGAACTAGCCCTGATGTGTCCTACCATGGTTACCCCGGAGTTTAAGCGTATGGAAAGGTACTTGTAGGGACTTCCTAAGTCCATTAAGGGAAATGTCACCTCATCTAAGCCACCAAATGTCCCGAAAGCAATGCGCATGGCGCACACCTTAATGAACCAAATTATCAGCGATGAACCGGAGAAGGCAAAATCTGAAGCGGGTAGTAGTGATAAGCGTAAGTGGGACAACAACAAGGGGAGAGCCTATGATCAAACCCCCAATAAGAGGCACAACAACGGTGGGAATCCCAATCCGAACACCAACTCGAACCCCAAATACAAGGGCAGTCTGCCACAGTGTAAGAGGTGCTACAAGCACCATACCGGGTACTGTAACGTTGTTTGTGAAAAGTGCAAAAGGACCGGACATATTGGAAAGGACTGCAAGATCACCACCATGACTGGGAAGCCGAACCCCAATGGACCAAGAAAGTGCTACGAATGCGGAAAAATGGGCCACTTCAGAAATGAGTGTCCCAACAAGCGAAAGGACGGCGGACCACCGCGTGGGCGAGCTTTCAATGTAAACGCAAAGGATGCCCGTGAGAACCCCGACTTGGTGACAGGTATATTCACTATCAACAATCTATTAGCTTCTGTCCTATTTGATACTGGTGCCGATAGAAGTTATGTATGTAGACACTTTTGCTCTAATATAAATTGATCGTTAGTTCTTTTAAAGGAGAGTATGCTTGTAGAAGTAGCCAATGGTAAACTTGAGAAAGTTGACCAAATTAGCCGAGGAGCTATTATCAACATAGCTGGTGTGGATTTCGAAATTGACTTGATACCCATTAAGTTAGGAAGCTTTGATGTTATTGTCGGTATGGACTGGTTGACCAAGATAAGGGCTGAAATTATCTGTGGAGATAAAGCTCTTCATATACCGCACGGGAATGGTGAGCCACTGATTATTTACGGAGAGAGATGTAGCTCGAAACTGAATCTCATTAGTTGCATGAAAGCGCAAAAGATCATGAAGAAAGGACGTCTTGCTGTTTTAGCACATGTGAAAACGTTAGAAACTGAGGTGAAGAGCGTGGGTGACGTACGAATTGTGAACGAATTTTCCGATGTCTTTCCGGAAGAATTGCCTGGATTACGCCACCGAGAGCAGTGGAGTTTCAGATCGATTTAGTGCCAGGAGCTGCACCTATAGCTCGTGCACCTTATCGACTCGCACCTTCCGAAATGCAAGAGTTGCAGAGCCAATTACAAGAACTGCTAGACCGTGGATTTATCCAACCAAGTTTCTCGCCTTGGGGTGCACCTGTTTTATTTGTGAAGAAGAAGGACGGATCATTCCGCATGTGTATCGACTACCGTGAACTCAATAAATTGACAATCAAGAATCGGTATCCTCTTCCCCGAATTGACGATCTTTTTGATCAACTACAAGGATCGAGCGTTTACTCTAAGATCAATTTGCGATCCGATTATCACCAGTTGAGGGTCAAAGAGAGCGATGTGATGAAGACTGCATTCAGAACTTGTTATGGCCATTATGAGTTTCTCGTGATGCCTTTCGGTTTAACCAATGCATCTGCCGTGTTTATGGACCTCATGAATCGTGTCTGCAAGCCATACCTGGATAAGTTCGTTATCGTCTTCATAGATGATATCCTCATCTACTCCAAAAGCGAAGAAGAACATGAACAACATCTTCGATTAGTGTTGGAACTCTTGAGACAAGAGCAACTTTACGCCAAATTCTCCAAGTGTTAATTTTTGTTGAAGGAAGTCCAATTTATGGGTCATGTTGTGAGCGACCAGGGTATCAAAGTTGATCCCGCAAAGATCGAAGCTATCAGCAAGTGGGAAACATGTGACAACCCGGAAATTTCCAACCAAATTTAAACTTTAATCTTTATATGTTTCCGACACCGGAAATTTCCAACCAAATTTAAACTTTAATCTTTATATGTTTCCGACACGATAAGCAATATTTGTTAAGTCAAATTTCAAGAATTTTAAACTATGTTCATACATTCATTCAACCTCGACCAAGTTCCAACGATTCACGAACCATTAAACGAATATGATTATATATGTATATGTGTATATATATTATAACTTGAAACGTAAACAAAATATTAGATTAAATACTTTATATGATTGTATCAGTTTCAATATGTTTATCAATGGAATTAGAAGATAAGATCAAATGATTGAATTATCAGATATATTGAATTATGATTACAAGTCTCTGTTGAAAGGCCCACGTTGATTTGAGAAATCTTTCCATTTTAACAATATTCGGAAAATGGTAAAGTGATTTATAAATAAGAACAAATTGTCAATCATTGAGAACTAGACAAAGGATAGTGGAAGATTGAATCTCATAAAGACTCGATTGATCTATTTAGTTTCAAACGTACAAAAACGTTTTCAGTTTAAAAAGAACTTTATTATTAAAACGTATATAACTTTTATAAATATCTAGAACCACTTTTGACAACTCATTACTTAACTAGTATGATAAAGATAACGATATTTATATTTTATTTTATTAAATATATATAACGATTTAAATTAATATTATATATATTTATACGCGTATTATACGTACATAGTTTTATACTTTTACTATACTTAAACTTTACCTTAACTTTATTTTTACTTTACTTTAACTTTAATAATTCACTTTAATAATTCATACTTTAATAATTCACTTTAATAATTCATACTTTAATAATTCACTTTAATAATTCATACTTTAATAATTCACTTTAATAATTCATACTTTAATAATTCACTTTAATAATTCATACTTTAATAGTTCACTTTAATAATTCAAAAATCTATTATAAATAGAATTCAATAGGTTTCATTATTTCATAGAAACTTGAAAATATTTTTCTCTAAACTCTCTCAATTTATTTACATATATATTTACTCCGTATTATTTCAAGATATTATTAGTATACATAAAATATTACGACGGAGTGCTGTCCGAGTGGTTTCGAAATTGTTTTTCGAGTAGGATAGGATTAAGGAAATTATGGGTTATAGCTATGGAGGTGATTGAGTATGGTTCATGGGTATTCTCGTAAGGTCAATATAGTGTTTATCATTTTCGTTGCGTCTACGTACCTTTCCTGCAATATTGAATCTCAATATTGATACGTAAGTACTCATAATTTAACTTTTACATACTAATAGTGTATCCCTGACTAGTGCTCAAGTATTTAGGATTATGCATGCTTGTACTTTTGATATTGCCCTTAGACAAGTTAGGTTGAATCTTGAATTAGTTACACTTGCGGTTGAGATAAGGTATAAGATATGCATGTCCTTGGAAAGCTAGCGAAAAATTAAGAACTTCTCCTTTAGATATCGAATGGTTTCGATGAACGGATTAGAAGTTATAATCAATTGAATTTTCGATATTTTTATTAAAAATGATTATTATTATCGTCGTTTTTATCGTCGTTCTAGTTTTATCTTATTATTATGATTATTATTATCTTTATCAATAAAAGGGATTTATCATTAAAAATTGTTATTTTTTTATTATTATTATCCAATTATTATTATTATTAGTATTATTATTATTATTATCATTATTATGAACACGATATAAAAGACGATTAAAAGCTATTAAACGAAACGATTAGGAAATAATGAGTAAGAGTATCATGATGAAATTGAAATATTATAAGATATTGATTTAGATAAAATTATCGTTCTTATTATTTTTATCATTACTATTATTATTAAAAGTATCGTTAGTATTAAAACTATCATTTTAACAAAAATTATCATTTTAATAGAAATATCATTATTACTATAAAATATAATTATTATTATTATTTTAAATAGAATTATTATTTTAAAGATAATATTAAAAATTATCGTAAATATTAAAGTTATCATAATTAGAATTATCGTTTTATCATAATGTCATCTTAGTAATATAAATATTGATATTTTTATAATAATAATTATTATTACAAAATAATACAACTTTTACTTACTATCATTATAGATATTATTTTATCAAATAAATATGTGATACAAACATATTTTACTACGTGTAATAACTTACTTTAATAATACCTATCATATTATCTTTATGATATTAAATGAACCCTATAAATTTTATTACTTAATATATATAAACGTATATTTTATTATATAAATTTAATATAAAATTTTATTTATTAATAAATAAATTATATTATTTACTCTAATAAATCTTTTAAAAATATTTAAAAATATAAAACGACGATATTTAAACTATATATTAATCATGTATAGATTTTTGGAAATTATTTTGAGTCAAATTTACTTTTGTTGACTTTTGCATATTAGTCTCGAGCATTAGGATTGTGGTACACTATGACTTGACCTAATTTGTTAGACAAATATTGACCAACACATAAATATATATAATTAATTTAGGTTCGTGAATCCGAGGCCAACCTTGCACTTGTTCAATGACGTTATATGTATTTTTACTACGAAATACAGTATGGTGAGTTTCATTTGATTCCCTTTTACTCTTTACATTTTTGGGACTGAGAATGCATGCGCTACTTTTACAACTGTTTTGTTAAATGCTTTTGAAATATATTTTGAACTGCGAATACATGCAAATGCTTTATTAATTATTTTACAATATTTATATGCGTGAGTTTCATTTTCTCCCTTTTTAAGTGCTTTTGCAATATATATTTTTGGGACTGAGAATACATGCACTGCTTTTATAAATGTTTTACGAAATGGACACAAGTGATCGAAACTACATTCTATGGTTGGATTATCTAATCGAATATGCCCTTTTTATTAATTCTGGTAATCTAAGAATTAGGGAACAGACACCCTAATTGACGCGAACTCTAAAGATAGATCTATCGGGCCCAACAAGCCCCATCCAAAGTACCGGATGCTTTAGTACTTTGAAATTTTATATCATGTCCGAAGGAGGATCCCGGAATGATGGGGATATTCTTATATATAAATTGTGAATGTCGGTTACCAGGTGTTCACCATATGAATGATTATTTTTGTCTCTATGCATGGGACGTATATTTATGAGAACTGGAAATGAAATTCTTGTGGTCTATTAAAATGATGGAAATAAATGATTATGATAAACTAATGAACTCACCAACCTTTTAGTTGACACTTTAAAGGATGTTTATTCTCAGGTGTTAAAGAAATCTTCCGTTGTGCATTTGCTCATTTTAAAGATATTACTTGGAGTCTTTCATAGCATATTTCGAAGAACGTTGCATTCGAGTCATTGAGTTCATCAAAGATTATTATTAAATCAATTTATAGTTGGATAGTGGATATTATGAAATGGTATACATGCCTGTCAATTTTCGATGTAAAGAAAGTTTGTCTTTTAAAAACGAATGCAATGTTTGTAAAATGTATCATATAGAGGTCAAATACCTCGCAATGTAATCAACTATTGTGAATCGTTTATAATGTTTATGAACGGGTCCTTTCAGTTGGTATCAGAGCGGTGGTCTTAGCGAACCAGGTCTGCATTAGTGTGTCTAACTGATAAGTCGATAGGATGCATTAGTGAGTCTGGACTTCGACCGTGTCTGCATGTCAAAAGTTTTGCTTATCATTTTGTGTCAAAAATTAACTACTTATCATCCTCAGAAAATTACCTGCTTATCATTTTTAGTCTAAGACACGTCTTGCTGCATTGATTGCATGAATAGTGTATAGACAAAAATTCATATCTTAGCATATCTGCTAAATCATATCTTATCGTATCTGTTACCTTAAACTTTGTCTGACATATCCCGCAAAGTCCTCCGTAATCTACGAAATCTTTTGATCTATATATATTCTATGTAATTAGAATACCATTCGTTAGCCAAAATCATTTCATATCGAAAAAAAAAAATCCTTTATCCAATCGTACGAAATGGAATTCGTCATCAGTTCAAGTCACTCAGATTCCGAAATGGAATCCCTTTCAAGCTCCGAAAGCAGTGTGACCGGAATAGATAAACCAATTAGTCATCACCTATTCTGGATGAATTGGGGATGGGTTCGTAGCCTCCTCAATCATTGGAGACAAGAAGAAGGTGATCCCTTCCATCCACCACATTGCCCTCTTGACGAAGAACCTGAAGCACTTACCGACGAACCTGTCCGAAACACCATTTTCTCGCTCATTTCCAGAGTATCTCGTCACGATTATATATTACATCAAATTTTAGATTTTATTTATCCGCTCGTCCGAACCGACAATCACCCCGGTGTAATAGAAGAAGTCAACGAGCTTCGCGCTCGGGTAGTGGATTTGGAGAATATGGTGCAGAGATTACAAACACCAGCAGCAGCATCAGCAGCATAACCAGTACCACCATCATCAACGCCAACAGTACCATTACCACCTCCAACCACAACTGCGTCGTAAACCTCAACTTCACAATCTGTCCCACGAGCAATTCTTTCATTCACACGTTTCTCGACTAGTTGCTCAAACTCAGCATCCGACATTTGAGACATGTTTCTTCAATAAACACAACAGATATAATTTAATCATATAGAATATTATAGGTAAAATGAGTTGTCAATAGTTAATCGTAGCATATTAATAATATGAACCGGTTATTATAAAAGCCTTTTCTTCTTATTAGCATTTTATAATTATTTCTAGGGTATTACCTACCCGTTAAGTTCATACATAATAGCTAGTACAAGGAATTAACTACTAAAATCCTAATAATATTCCACTATGAAAAATTATAGCGAGTTACTACATTATTATGTAATAATAATAATAAGAAGTAGTAATAATACAAATAATCATTCCATGCATTTATTATTAATAAACCAAAATAATACAATACCATACAATACTGATATTTTACATATGCTTATTTTACATAACAAGATAGAGTAGCACACATAAGCAATAAAATAGCGCATGGAAGATTTATGGTTGCGAGGTTGTTTATTCAGAACTATCAGAAACTTCTTCCCATTTGGTTCTCTCTGCCAATTGTTTGTGTGCACATGGTCCGACAGACATTCTGGCAGTGTATTTTATTTTTAGTTGGGGTTTTGAGGTACCCGTTGCCTCAGTGGGTTTAATACAATAAGGGTGGTTACGGATCGAATGGTCCTGTTCTTTTTTAATAATTAAGGACATTTTATTATTGTGGTTGTTTTTATTATCTATTGCAAGTTGGAATTTCTCCTTAGTGATCTCTTTTATTTCATTAGCGAAATCCTCCTCCTTACTGATCTCGTCTGATGACGAACTGTCTGAGTCATGTGTAGGAGAATATGATGACGAACTGCAAGAATATGTACCGGTGGTCATGAATGTAGTGACCCGAACTTTTCCATGTTTATATATATTAATTGAGATTGATGTTTACATGATTAAATGTTTCCAACATGTTAAGCAATCAAACTTGTTAAGACTTGATTAATTGAAATAGGTTTCATATAGACAATTGACCACCCAAGTTGACCGGTGATTCACGAACGTTAAAACTTGTAAAAAACTATATGATGACATATATATGGTTATATATATAGTTAACATGATATTATGATAAGTAAACATATCATTAATTATATTAACAATGAACTACATATGTAAAAACAAGACTACTAACTTAATGATTTTGAAACGAGACATATATGTAACGTTTATCGTTGTAACGACATTTAATGTATATATATCATATTAAGAGATATTCGTACATCATAATATCATGATAATATAATAATTTAAAATCTCTTTTGATATTATAAACATTGGGTTAACAACATTTAACAAGATCGTTAACCTAAAGGTTTCAAAACAACACTTACATGTAACGACTAACGATGACTTAACGACTCAGTTAAAATGTATATACATGTAGTGTTTTAATATGTATTTATACACTTTTGAAAGACTTCAATACACTTATCAAAATACTTCTACTTAACAAAAATGCTTACAATTACATTCTCGTTCAGTTTCATCAACAATTCTACTCGTATGCACCCGTATTCGTACTCGTACAATACACAGCTTTTAGATGTATGTACTATTGGCATATACACTCCAATGATCAGCTATTAGTAGCCCATGTGAGTCACCTAACACATGTGGGAACCATCATTTGGCAACTAGCATGAAATATCTCATAAGATTACAAAAATATGAGTAATCATTCATGACTTATTTACATGAAAACAAAATTACATATCCTTTATATCTAATCCATACACCAACGACCAAAAACACCTACAAACACTTTCATTCTTCAATTTTCTTCATCTAATTGAACTCTCTCAAGTTCTATCTTCAAGTTCTAAGTGTTCTTCATAAATTCCAAAAGTTCTAGTTTCATAAAATCAAGAATACTTTCAAGTTTGCTAGCTCACTTCCAATCTTGTAAGGTGATCATCCAACCTCAAGAAATCTTTGTTTTTTTACAGTAGGTTATCATTCTAATACAAGGTAATAATCATATTCAAACTTTGGTTCAATTTCTATAACTATAACAATCTTATTTCAAGTGATGATCTTACTTGAACTTGTTTTCGTGTCATGATTTTGCTTCAAGAACTTTGAGCCATCCAAGGATCCATTGAAGCTAGATCCATTTTTCTCTTTTCCAGTAGGTTCATCCAAGGAACTTAAGGTAGTAATGATGTTCATAACATCATTCGATTCATACATATAAAGCTATCTTATTCGAAGGTTTAAACTTGTAATCACTAGAACATAGTTTAGTTAATTCTAAACTTGTTCGCAAACAAAAGTTAATCCTTCTAACTTGACTTTTAAAATCAACTAAACACATGTTCTATATCTATATGATATGCTAACTTAATGATTTAAAACCTGGAAACACGAAAAACACCGTAAAACCGGATTTACGCCGTCGTAGTAACACCACGGGCTGTTTTGGGTTAGTTAATTAAAAACTATGATAAACTTTGATTTAAAAGTTGTTATTCTGAGAAAATGATTTTTATTATGAACATGAAACTATATCCAAAAATTATGGTTAAACTCAAAGTGGAAGTATGTTTTCTAAAATGGTCATCTAGACGTCGTTCTTTCGACTGAAATGACTACCTTTACAAAAACGACTTGTAACTTATTTTTCCGACTAGAAACCTATACTTTTTTTGTTTAGATTCATAAAATAGAGTTCAATATGAAACCATAGCAATTTGATTCACTCAAAACGGATTTAAAATGAAGAAGTTATGGGTAAAACAAGATTGGATAATTTTTCTCATTTTAGCTACGTGAAAATTGGTAACAAATCTATTCCAACCATAACTTAATCAACTTGTATTATATATTATGTAATCTTGAGATACCATAGACACGTATACAATGTTTCGACCTATCATGTCGACACATCTATATATATTTCGGAACAACCATAGACACTCTATATGTGAATGTTGGAGTTAGCTATACAGGGTTGAGGTTGATTCCAAAATATATATAGTTTGAGTTGTGATCAATACTGAGATACGTATACACTGGGTCGTGGATTGATTCAAGATAATATTTATCGATTTATTTCTGTACATCTAACTGTGGACAACTAGTTGTAGGTTACTAACGAGGACAGCTGACTTAATAAACTTAAAACATCAAAATATATTAAAAGTGTTGTAAATATATTTTGAACATACTTTGATATATATGTATATATTGTTATAGGTTCGTGAATCAACCAGTGGCCAAGTCTTACTTCCCGACGAAGTAAAAATCTGTGAAAGTGAGTTATAGTCCCACTTTTAAAATCTAATATTTTTGGGATGAGAATACATGCAGGTTTTATAAATGATTTACAAAATAGACACAAGTACGTGAAACTACATTCTATGGTTGAATTATCGAAATCGAATATGCCCCTTTTTATTAAGTCTGGTAATCTAAGAATTAGGGAACAGACACCCTAATTGACGCGAATCCTAAAGATAGATCTATTGGGCCTAACAAACCCCATCCAAAGTACCGGATGCTTTAGTACTTCGAAATTTATATCATATCCGAAGGGTGTCCCGGAATGATGGGGATATTCTTATATATGCATCTTGTTATTGTCGGTTACCAGGTGTTCACCATATGAATGATTTTTATCTCTATGTATGGGATGTGTATTGAAATATGAAATCTTGTGGTCTATTGTTACGATTTGATATATATAGGTTAAACCTATAACTCACCAACATTTTTGTTGACGTTTTAAGCATGTTTATTCTCAGGTGATTATTAAGAGCTTCCGCTGTCGCATACTTAAATAAGGACAAGATTTGGAGTCCATGCTTGTATGATATTATGTAAAAACTGCATTCAAGAAACTTATTTTGTTGTAACATATTTGTATTGTAAACCATTATGTAATGGTCGTGTGTAAACAGGATATTTTAGATTATCATTATTTGATAATCTACGTAAAGCTTTTTAAACCTTTATTGATGAAATAAAGGTTATGGTTTGTTTAAAAATGAATGCAGTCTTTGAAAAACGTCTCATATAGAGGTCAAAACCTCGCAACGAAATCAATTAATATGGAACGTTTTTAATCAATAAGAACGGGACATTTCAGTTGGTATCCGAGCGTTGGTCTTAGAGAACCAGAAAATTTGCATTAGTGTGTCTTATCGAGTTTGTTAGGATGCATTAGTGAGTCTGGACTTCGACCGTGTTTTCTTTAAAAATGATTGCTTAACATTTTTGTTGGAAACTATATATTTTTAACATATGAATATTATGTGATATATTAATCTCTTAACGTGTTTGATATTATGTGATAGATGTCTACCTCTAGAACAAGTCCCATTGACTCACCTAATAATAATGAAGAGTCAAATGTAAATTGGAATGATGTGGACTGATTCACAAGTTCCCGAAGAGGAACCGGAAGAAGAGTCGGAACCGGAAGAAGAATCGGAACCGGAAGAAGAATCAGAACCGGATGAAGAAATAGAACCGGTGGGGGAAATAATAAAACGGTTAAGTAAAAGAAAATCCTCAACCAACCGACCAAAGTTAATTATGGTCAATGGTGTTTCCGCCAAGGAAGCAAAATATTGGGAGGATTACCAATTCTCCGATGAATCGGATTTCGACGAGAATTCCGATGATGTTATAGAAATTACCCCAACTGAATTTAAAAAGGCAAAAGAAAATAATAAGGGAAAGGGCATAAAAATAGAGAAATCTAATTCCAACCCCGATGAACTTTATATGTATCGTCAACCCCCGAAGTCCTTAAGTTGTAACAATGACCCGGGAACCTCTAAACCACCAGGTTTTTCTAAACCAATGTGGACAACGACGGCTCGTATTAGGGGAACATCATATATCCCTAGAAACTTGGCAAAACGAACCAAAACCGAAGAAGAAGAAACGAGCGAGTCGGAATAAGATAGTTGTATTCGTGTGGTGTAATATATGGAATATAGTGTTCTTATGCTTTATGATATATGTAAAAATTGCTTGTATTAATAAGTATTTTTTTTATGAATCTAACTCTTGTCTATTTTACAGTTTAAAAACACAAAATGGATAGACAACCCAATATTTTAAGAGACCTACCCGGAGACATGATTGATGAAATCTTGTCTAGAGTCGGCCAGAATTCTTCGGCACAACTATTTAAGGCGAGATCGGTTTGTAAGACATTCGAAGAACGTTCCAAGAATGTCTTGGTTTATAAGATACTTTCGTTTGAAAGATGGGGGATATCACATTGTTAAACCCATAAGTTACGATGTGTTTACTTTGACGCATATATTGCGGGGAACCCAAATGCTATTTTACGCAACGGGTTAAGAAATTATTTTGACTCAATATATCCGAATATTGGACTTCGTGATTTAGAAAAAGCGGCTAACATGCAACATAAAGAAGCATGTTATGCTTACGGATTAGTAATGTTCGCTTCTCACCAAAGTGAGAACAAGAACATCGGGCTACAACTATTAAACAAAACGTTTCCACAAGTGACGGAGTCGGTAATTGGGGTAAGAAATGAGGTTTTTAGATTATTACGGGACTGTTGGACATTACGTAACCCTCGTCCCTTTGATGACGTTACAACACGCTGTCTTATCAACAGCCATAATGGTTATGTTGCACAAGACCAAGGATGGGAAGTAGTCCTAGTAAAACCAGAATGCATGACTTGTTTCTGGACGTATGAATTACGTGTCTTTATTGCCTTTGCCGAACGACTTGTGTACTAGCTAGAATTGTCTTCACAACTATCTTGTATCAAAGTTATTGTGTGCTATATTTCATACTTTATGTAAAATAAGCGGTATTGTAAGTTTGTAAAATATTGTATAAAAGTTTGAACGCGAAATATTATTACAATCAGTTTTTCATATAGAATTGTAGTAGTTGAATTGTATATTAGCTACTAAGTATGAACTTAACGGGTAGGTACTACCCGAATTTAAACTTATAAAACGCTAATATGAAGAAAAATCTTTTATAAATGAGTTCATATTATGCTACGAAATACTATTAACTACTCTTAATATTCTGTATGATTAACTTGTTCCATTTAACTATTTTGAAGGAAATGGCACCGACTACTCGACACACCGTGAATATGAATGAAGAGGAATTCCGTACTTTTCTAGCTTCAAACATAGCCGCAGTACAGGCTGCGCTACATACCAACAATAACCTTGGATCTAGCAGTACAGGAAATCGTGTAGGATGCACCTACAAAGAATTCACTGCCTGCAAACCTTTGGAATTTGATGGAACCGAAGGACCGATCGGATTGAAACGGTGGACCGAGAAGGTTGAATCGGTGTTTGCCATAAGTAAGTGTACTGAAGAGGACAAAGTGAAGTACGCTACGCATACCTTCACAGGTTCTGCGTTAACATGGTGGAATACCTATCTAGAGCAAGTGGGACAAGATGATGCGTACGCACTACCGTGGTCAGCATTCAAGCACTTGATAAACGAGAAGTACCGTCCCAGAACCGAGGTCAATAAGCTCAAGAGAGAACTTAGAGGGTTACGAACCCAAGGATTTGATATTACCACGTACGAAAGACGATTCACAGAATTGTGCCTATTGTGTCCGGGAGCATTCGAAGATGAGGAAGAGAAGATCGACGCGTTTGTGAAAGGATTACCGGAAAGAATCCAAGAAGATATAAGTTCACACGAGCCCGCCTCCATACAACAGGCATGTAGAATGGCTCACAAACTAGTGAACCAGATTGAAGAAAGAATTAAAGAACAGACTGCTGAAGAGGCCAATGTGAAGCAAGTCAAAAGAAAGTGGGAGGAAAACGGTGATAAGAATCACCAATACAACAACAACAGCAATTACAACAATAATCGCAACAATTATCCCAACAATCGCAACATCAATCGCAACTACAACAAACGGCCCAACAACAACAACAACAACAACAACAGCAACTACAACAATCATCCCAACAACAATAATAACCGCAACAACAACAACAATCAGAAGCAACTATGCCAAAGGTGTGAAAAGAATCACTCGGGGTTCTGCACCAAATTTTGCAACAAGTGTAAAAGAAATGGTCATAGCGCGGCGAAGTGTGAGGTCTACGGACCAGGGGTTAATAGAACGAAAGGAACAAATGGTGTCGGAACGAGTAATGGCGGAGCAAGTAGTGTCGGAGCAAGTTATGCCAATGTAGTTTGTTATAAATGTGGAAAACCAGGCCACATTATTAGAAATTGCCCGAACCAGGAGAACACGAATGGACAAGGCCGTGGAAGAGTTTTCAATATTAATGCGGTAGAGGCACAGGAAGACCCGGAGCTTGTTACGGGTACGTTTCTTATTGACAATAAATCTGCTTACGTTTTATTTGATTCGGGTGCGGATAGAAGCTATATGAGTAGAGATTTTTGTGCTAAATTAAGTTGTCCATTGACGCCTTTGGATAGTAAATTTTTACTCGAATTAGCAAATGGTAAATTAATTTCAGCAGATAATATATGTCGGAATCGAGAAATTAAACTGGTTAGCGAAACATTTAAGATTGATTTGATACCAGTAGAGTTAGGGAGTTTTGATGTGATAATCGGTATGGACTGGTTGAAAGAAGTGAAAGCGGAGATCGTTTGTTACAAAAATGCAATTCGCATTATACGAGAAAAAGGAAAACCCTTAATGGTGTACGGAGAAAAGGGCAACACGAAGCTACATCTTATTAGTAATTTGAAGGCACAAAAACTAATAAGAAAAGGTTGCTATGCTGTTTTAGCACACGTCGAGAAAGTACAAACTGAAGAAAAGAGCATCAATGATGTTCCCATTGCAAAAGAATTTCCCGATGTATTTCCGAAAGAATTACCGGGATTACCCCCACATCGATCCGTTGAATTTCAAATAGATCTTGTACCAGGAGCTGCACCAATAGCTCGTGCTCCTTACAGACTCGCACCCAGCGAGATGAAAGAACTGCAAAGCCAATTACAAGAACTTTTAGAGCGTGGTTTCATTCGACCAAGCACATCACCGTGGGGAGCTCCTGTTTTGTTTGTCAAGAAGAAAGATGGTACATTCAGGTTGTGTATCGACTACCGAGAGTTGAACAAACTTACCATCAAGAACCGCTACCCACTACCGAGAATCGACGACTTATTTGATCAACTACAAGGCTCGTCTGTTTATTCAAAGATTGACTTACGTTCCGGGTATCATCAAATGCGGGTGAAAGAAGATGATATTCCAAAGACTGCTTTCAGAACACGTTACGGTCATTACGAGTTTATGGTCATGCCGTTTGGTTTAACTAATGCACCAGCTGTGTTCATGGACCTTATGAACCGAGTGTGTGGACCATACCTTGACAAGTTTGTCATTGTTTTCATTGATGACATACTTATTTACTCAAAGAATGACCAAGAACACGGTGAACATTTGAGAAAGGTGTTAGAAGTATTGAGGAAGGAAGAATTGTACGCTAAGTTTTCAAAGTGTGCATTTTGGTTGGAAGAAGTTCAATTCCTCGGTCACATAGTGAACAAAGAAGGTATTAAGGTGGATTCGGCAAAGATAGAAACTGTTGAAAAGTGGGAAACCCCGAAAACTCCGAAACACATACGCCAGTTTTTAGGACTAGCTGGTTACTACAGAAAGTTCATCCAAGACTTTTCCAGAATAGCAAAACCCTTGACTGCATTAACGCATAAAGGGAAGAAATTTGAATGGAATGATGAACAAGAGAAAGCGTTTCAGTTATTGAAGAAAAAGCTAACTACGGCAACTATATTGTCATTGCCTGAAGGGAATGATGATTTTGTGATTTATTGTGACGCATCAAAGCAAGGTCTCGGTTGTGTATTAATGCAACGAACGAAGGTGATTGCTTATGCGTCTAGACAATTGAAGATTCACGAACAAAATTATACGACGCATGATTTGGAATTAGGCGCGGTTGTTTTTGCATTAAAGACTTGGAGGCACTACTTATATGGGGTCAAAAGTATTATATATACCGACCACAAAAGTCTTCAACACATATTTAATCAGAAACAACTGAATATGAGGCAGCGTAGGTGGATTGAATTATTGAATGATTACAATTTTGAGATTCGTTACCACCCGGGGAAGGCAAATGTGGTAGCCGATGCCTTGAGCAGGAAGGATAGAGAACCCATTCGAGTAAAATCTATGAATATAATGATTCATAATAACATTACTACTCAAATAAAGGAGGCGCAACAAGGAGTTTTAAAAGAGGGAAATTTAAAGGATGAAATACCCAAAGGAATGGAGAAGCATCTTAATATTCGGGAAGACGGAACCCGGTATAGGGCTGAAAGGATTTGGGTACCAAAATTTGGAGATATGAGAGAAATGGTACTTAGAGAAGCTCATAAAACCAGATACTCAATACATCCTGGAACGGGGAAGATGTACAAGGATCTCAAGAAACATTTTTGGTGGCCGGGTATGAAAGCCGATGTTGCTAAATACGTAGGAGAATGTTTGACGTGTTCTAAGGTCAAAGCTGAGCATCAGAAACCATCAGGTCTACTTCAACAACCCGAAATCCCGGAATGGAAATGGGAAAACATTACCATGGATTTCATCACTAAATTGCCAAGGACTGCAAGTGGTTTTGATACTATTTGGGTAATAGTTGATCGTCTCACCAAATCAGCACACTTCCTACCAATAAGAGAAGATGACAAGATGGAGAAGTTAGCACGACTGTATTTGAAGGAAGTCGTCTCCAGACATGGAATACCAATCTCTATTATCTCTGATAGGGATGGCAGATTTATTTCAAGATTCTGGCAGACATTACAGTAAGCATTAGGAACTCGTCTAGACATGAGTACTGCCTATCATCCACAAACTGATGGGCAGAGCGAAAGGACGATACAAACGCTTGAAGACATGCTACGAGCATGTGTTATTGATTTCGGAAACAGTTGGGATCGACATCTACCGTTAGCATAATTTTCCTACAACAACAGCTACCATTCAAGCATTGAGATGGCGCCGTTTGAAGCACTTTATGGTAGAAAGTGTAGGTCTCCGATTTGTTGGAGTGAGGTGGGGGATAGACAGATTACGGGTCCGGAGATTATACAAGAAACTACCGAGAAGATCATCCAAATTCAACAACGGTTGAAAACCGCCCAAAGTCGACAAAAGAGCTACGCTGACATTAAAAGAAAAGATATAGAATTTGAAATTGGAGAGATGGTCATGCTTAAAGTTTCACCTTGGAAAGGCGTTGTTCGATTTGGTAAACGAGGGAAATTAAATCCAAGGTATATTGGACCATTCAAGATTATTGATCGTGTCGGACCAGTAGCTTACCGACTTGAGTTACCTCAACAACTCGTGGCTGTACATAACACTTTCCACGTCTCGAATTTGAAGAAATGTTTTGCTAAAGAAGATCTCACTATTCCGTTAGATGAAATCCAAATCAACGAAAAACTCCAATTCATCGAAGAACCCGTCGAAATAATGGATCGTGAGGTTAAAAGACTTAAGCAAAACAAGATACCAATTGTTAAGGTTCGATGGAATGCTCGTAGAGGACCCGAGTTCACCTGGGAGCGTGAAGATCAGATGAAGAAGAAATACCCGCATCTATTTCCAGAAGATTCGTCAACACCTTCAACAGCTTAAAATTTCGGGACGAAATTTATTTAACGGGTAGGTACTGTAGTGACCCGAACTTTTCCATGTTTATATATATTAATTGAGATTGATGTTTACATGATTAAATGTTTCCAACATGTTAAGCAATCAAACTTGTTAAGACTTGATTAATTGAAATAGGTTTCATATAGACAATTGACCACCCAAGTTGACCGGTGATTCACGAACGTTAAAACTTGTAAAAAACTATATGATGACATATATATGGTTATATATATAGTTAACATGATATTATGATAAGTAAACATATCATTAATTATATTAACAATGAACTACATATGTAAAAACAAGACTACTAACTTAATGATTTTGAAACGAGACATATATGTAACGTTTATCGTTGTAACGACATTTAATGTATATATATCATATTAAGAGATATTCGTACATCATAATATCATGATAATATAATAATTTAAAATCTCTTTTGATATTATAAACATTGGGTTAACAACATTTAACAAGATCGTTAACCTAAAGGTTTCAAAACAACACTTACATGTAACGACTAACGATGACTTAACGACTCAGTTAAAATGTATATACATGTAGTGTTTTAATATGCATTTATACACTTTTGAAAGACTTCAATACACTTATCAAAATACTTCTACTTAACAAAAATGCTTACAATTACATTCTCGTTCAGTTTCATCAACAATTCTACTCGTATGCACCCGTATTCGTACTCGTACAATACACAGCTTTTAGATGTATGTACTATTGGTATATACACTCCAATGATCAGCTCTTAGCAGCCCATGTGAGTCACCTAACACATGTGGGAACCATCATTTGGCAACTAGCATGAAATATCTCATAAGATTACAAAAATATGAGTAATCATTCATGACTTATTTACATGAAAACAAAATTACATATCCTTTATATCTAATCCATACACCAACGACCAAAAACACCTACAAACACTTTCATTCTTCAATTTTCTTCATCTAATTGAACTCTCTCAAGTTCTATCTTCAAGTTCTAAGTGTTCTTCATAAATTCCAAAAGTTCTAGTTTCATAAAATCAAGAATACTTTCAAGTTTGCTAGCTCACTTCCAATCTTGTAAGGTGATCATCCAACCTCAAGAAATCTTTGTTTCTTACAGTAGGTTATCATTCTAATACAAGGTAATAATCATATTCAAACTTTGGTTCAATTTCTATAACTATAACAATCTTATTTCAAGTGATGATCTTACTTGAACTTGTTTTCGTGTCATGATTTTGCTTCAAGAACTTTGAGCCATCCAAGGATCCATTGAAGCTAGATCCATTTTTCTCTTTTCCAGTAGGTTCATCCAAGGAACTTAAGGTAGTAATGATGTTCATAACATCATTCGATTCATACATATAAAGCTATCTTATTCGAAGGTTTAAACTTGTAATCACTAGAACATAGTTTAGTTAATTCTAAACTTGTTCGCAAACAAAAGTTAATCCTTCTAACTTGACTTTTAAAATCAACTAAACACATGTTCTATATCTATATGATATGCTAACTTAATGATTTAAAACCTGGAAACACGAAAAACACCGTAAAACCGGATTTACGCCGTCGTAGTAACACCGCGGGCTGTTTTGGGTTAGTTAATTAAAAACTATGATAAACTTTGATTTAAAAGTTGTTATTCTGAGAAAATGATTTTTATTATGAACATTAAACTATATCCAAAAATTATGGTTAAATTCAAAGTGGAAGTATGTTTTCTAAAATGGTCATCTAGACGTCGTTCTTTCGACTGAAATGACTACCTTTACAAAAACGACTTGTAACTTATTTTTCCGACTAGAAACCTATACTTTTTTTGTTTAGATTCATAAAATAGAGTTCAATATGAAACCATAGCAATTTGATTCACTCAAAACGGATTTAAAATGAAGAAGTTATGGGTAAAACAAGATTGGATAATTTTTCTCATTTTAGCTACGTGAAAATTGGTAACAAATCTATTCCAACCATAACTTAATCAACTTGTATTATATATTATGTAATCTTGAGATACCATAGACACGTATACAATGTTTCGACCTATCATGTCGACACATCTATATATATTTCGGAACAACCATAGACACTCTATATGTGAATGTTGGAGTTAGCTATACAGGGTTGAGGTTGATTCCAAAATATATATAGTTTGAGTTGTGATCAATACTGAGATACGTATACACTGGGTCGTGGATTGATTCAAGATAATATTTATCGATTTATTTCTGTACATCTAACTGTGGACAACTAATTGTAGGTTACTAACGAGGACAGCTGACTTAATAAACTTAAAACATCAAAATATATTAAAAGTGTTGTAAATATATTTTGAACATACTTTGATATATATGTATATATTGTTATAGGTTCGTGAATCAACCAGTGGCCAAGTCTTACTTCCCGACGAAGTAAAAATCTGTGAAAGTGAGTTATAGTCCCACTTTTAAAATCTAATATTTTTGGGATGAGAATACATACAGGTTTTATAAATGATTTACAAAATAGACACAAGTACGTGAAACTACATTCTATGGTTGAATTATCGAAATCGAATATGCCCCTTTTTATTAAGTCTGGTAATCTAAGAATTAGGGAACAGACACCCTAATTGACGCGAATCCTAAAGATAGATCTATTAGGCCTAACAAACCCCATCCAAAGTACCGGATGCTTTAGTACTTCGAAATTTATATCATATCCGAAGGGTGTCCCGGAATGATGGGGATATTCTTATATATGCATCTTGTTATTGTCGGTTACCAGGTGTTCACCATATGAATGATTTTTATCTCTATGTATGGGATGTGTATTGAAATATGAAATCTTGTGGTCTATTGTTACGATTTGATATATATAGGTTAAACCTATAACTCACCAACATTTTTGTTGACGTTTTAAGCATGTTTATTCTCAGGTGATTATTAAGAGCTTCCGCTGTCGCATACTTAAATAAGGACAAGATTTGGAGTCCATGCTTGTATGATATTATGTAAAAACTGCATTCAAGAAACTTATTTTGTTGTAACATATTTGTATTGTAAAGCATTATGTAATGGTCGTGTGTAAACAGGATATTTTAGATTATCATTATTTGATAATCTACGTAAAGCTTTTTAAACCTTTATTGATGAAATAAAGGTTATGGTTTGTTTAAAAATGAATGCAGTCTTTGAAAAACGTCTCATATAGAGGTCAAAACCTCGCAACGAAATCAATTAATATGGAACGTTTTTAATCAATAAGAACGGGACATTTCAATGAACCGAAATCTGCCAGGCGTAATCGGCACAACCTGCCCGTCGGCAGTATATCTGGACCAATGTCCATATTTGTTTAGAAATGGACGATCCTCGTTTACTCCAGGGATCATGGGTCCATGCCAACGATACTGTGGCTCTGGAAAACTAAAGCTGGGTGGAGCTGGAACCTCCTCTGGGTTTACCGGGAGTTGAGATTCCCCGGCTAACACAATTTCTTCTTTAATAGGTATTGGAATGCCCTTTTCAGTTATGGATAGAATAGATTCAGTGTCCGATTCCGAGTCGTACAAAATGATAGGATTAGAGGAAGTCATCTATCACATAATTGAAACAACAATTACGTTAGCATATAAATATATCACATATAATGTTTTTGACCAAATAATAAGCAAAAATCAGTAACAACAGATATGGTCATAGTCCAGACTCACTAATGCATCCTAACAATTACCAGTTAAACACACTAATGTAATTTCTGGTTCCCTATGACCTCAAGCTCTGATACCAACTGTAACGACCCGTCAAAATCGCTATTGACGCGGCACGTTAATCATTGATTCCACAGTGAGGTTTTGACCTCTATATGATACGTTTTGATAAAATATTGCATTCATTAAAATAAGTGACTTTCTAAACATAGAAAGTTATAAACATGTGGGCGAGTGCTTAGGTATAAGCAAAACCCCGAAATACATAAGTCTTTAATTTACAGGTTGACATCACAGTCCAATTATTTATTACACAACGCAGTTTTATTTTGAATGCAATAAACTTTGTACAAAGCATGAGAGACTCCATGCAGGCAACAAGCACATCACAGCGGAAGCATTCTAAGGACCTGAGAATAAAACATGCTAAAAAAGTCAACACGAATGTTGGTGAGTTATAGGTTTAATTGCTCGAGTCATAAACATGTATAAAGATAGACCACAAGATTTCATCAAAAGTTTATCAATAGATTCTACGTAACAGAGCACCCTGGTAACTAAACTTAACGCTATAGTGATAATTACCCCATTCGTTTTAATACACGCAAACCAACGTGTCTTAAACTCAAATAACATACGTCCGTTAAAAGGCTAGCGCTCTAGCTCGGACGGGGATGTCAAGCCCTATGGATCCATATACAATTATTCGCGCCCACCAGTCCATATCCTATGTACTGGCAGCTACTAGTTACCAAAGCTAAGGGATTTCCGGTTTAACTCAGTGTAGAATTTAGTATGTACTTGTGTCTTATCGCGTTTAAAATAAATTGCATGCATTCTCAGCCCAAAAATATTTAAAGTATTTAAAAAGGGAGACTATAAACTCACAGTTCAATATTGAGACTCAATATTGTAGGCAAATTGCGTAGACGTAATGACGGTAGATGACTGTATGGTTGGCCTTGGATTCAAGAACAATACCCCAAACAATACCCAATATTTCATTAGCTTAAAGCGGTTTGAAACCCGAATTAAAACACCCTCGAATATACTTTATCATTATTAACTTAAATTAAAATTTATATTATAATTATAAATTAAAATTTATATTACATAAGAAAATATGTTGTGAAGTATTTCGTTGAACAAACTGGCCTTTTTATAGTACTTTTCGATTTACTGTAGCTCATGCGATCGCATGAGTTTTCAGTGTTTTTGCCATGCGATCGCATGGCCGCCTTTCCCGTTTTGTTTGCTAGTTCGTCGACATCAAATAGTACTGTAGCAATAGTGTTTACTGTAGCAAATAGTGTTTTACTGTAGCAAATAGTTACTGTAGCAAATAGTGTTTTACTGTAGCAAATCACTGTAGCAAAGTCGTTTTCACTGTAGCACTGTAAGAAAATACGGTTTCACTGTAAGAAAATACGGTTTCACTGTAGCAAATAGTGTTTTACTGTAGGAAAGTCGTTTTTACTTGTACATATATATATACATACATATAATTGTTCATGAATCGTCAAGAGTAGTCAAAGGTAATTGTATATATGAAACAGTTTTAAAATTTTTGAGACTCAATCTAACAGACTTTGTTTAACATGTCAAAATAATAAATCGTATAGAGAATTGGTTTAAATTAGTCGAAATTTTTCGGGTCATCACATGCGAATACATGCAAATGCTTTATTAACTATTTTACAATATTTATATGCGTGAGTTTCATTTGCTCCCTTTTTAAGTGCTTTTGCAATATATATTTTTGGGACTGAGAATACATGCACTGCTTTTATAAATGTTTTACGAAATGGACACAAGTGATCGAAACTACATTCTATGGTTGGATTATCTAATCGAATATGCCCTTTTTATTAAGTCCGGTAATCTAAGAATTAGGGAACAGACACCTTAATTGACGCGAACTCTAAAGATAGATCTATCGGGCCCAACAAGCCCCATCCAAAGTACCGGATGCTTTAGTACTTCGAAATTTTATATCATGTCCGAAGGAGGATCCCGGAATGATGGGGATATTCTTATATATAAATTGTGAATGTCGGTTACCAGGTGTTCACCATATGAATGATTATTTTTGTCTCTATGCATGGGACGTATATTTATGAGAACTGGAAATGAAATTCTTGTGGTCTATTAAAATGATGGAAATAAATGATTATGATAAACTAATGAACTCACCAACATTTTGGTTGACACTTTAAAGGATGTTTATTCTCAGGTGTTAAAGAAATCTTCCGCTGTGCATTTGCTCATTTTAAAGATATTACTTGGAGTCTTTCATAGCATATTTCGAAGAACGTTGCATTCGAGTCATTGAGCTCATCAAAGATTATTATTAAATCAATTTATAGTTGGATAGTGGATATTATGAAATGGTATACATGCCTGTCAATTTTCGATGTAAAGAAAGTTTGTCTTTTAAAAACGAATGCAATGTTTGTAAAATGTATCATATAGAGGTCAAATACCTCGCAATGTAATCAACTATTGTGAATCGTTTATAATGTATATGAATGGGTCCTTTCAAAACCCCCACTACTCCGACTCATATCCGCCAATTTTTAGGTCTCGCCGGTTACTACCGAAGGTTTATTGAAGGTTTCTCTCTGATTGCTCGTCCTTTGACCGCACTGACTCACAAAGGGAAGAAATTCATTTGGGAACCCGAACAGGAATAAGCATTTCAAACCTTGAAAAAGAAGCTAACCACCGCACCTATCTTATCACTTCCTGAAGGCAGTGACGATTTCGTCGTTTATTGCGATGCTTCGAAGAGTTGTTTTGGTTGTGTACTGATGCAACGAACAAAGGTTATTGCTTACGCCTCTCGCCAACTGAAGATTCACAAGCAAAACTACACTACTCATGATCTCGAGCTTGGAGCCGTTGTCTCTGCATTAAAACTGTGGAGACACTACCTTTATGGAACAAAGAGCACTATCTTCACCGATCATAAAAGCCTCCAACACATCTTTGATCAGAAGCAATTGAACATGAGACAACGTCGATGGATCGAGACGCTGAACGACTATGATTGTGAACTTCGTTATCATCCTGGCAAGGCCAATGTTGTAGCCGACGCTTTGAGCCGAAAGGAGAGGATGGCACCTCTTCGTGTTCAGGCACTGAACATCACCATTCATTCGAACCTCAATAGCCAGATCCGAGTAGCCCAAGATGAGGCTCTCAAGGAAGAGAATATATCTCATGAATACTTGAACAATCTCATTTCTCGATTTGAAGTTAAGGAGACTGGACTCCGATGCTATGCCGGAAGAATTTGGGTACCTCGTTATGGAGATCTACGGAACCTTATATTAGATGAAGCCCACAAGTCGAGATATTCGATTCATTCAGGAGCCCGTAAAATGTACCACGATCTCAAGGAACAGTATTGGTGGCCTAATCTTAAGAAGGACGTTGCAGCTTATGTTGGGAAGTGTTTGACTTGCTCGAAAGTTAAGGCCGAGCATTAGAGGCCTTCTGGGTTACTTCAACAACTGGAAATCCCGCAATGGAAGTGGGAAAGGATAACAATGGATTTCATTGCGAAGTTACCAAAGACGGTAGGCGGATACGATACCATCTGGGTTATTGTTGACCGACTCACTAAATCTGCACACTTTTTAGCCATGAAGGAAATGGATACGATGGAAAGACTCACTCAACTATACATAAAAGAGGTTGTATCTCATCATGATGTGCCCTTCTCGATCATCTCAGATCGCGATCCCCGTTTTGCTTCCAGATTTTGGCATTCTTTGCAAGAAGCCTTGGGAACCCGTCTCGACATGAGTACTGCGTATCACCCACAGACCGACGGGCAAAGCGAATGCACTATTCAGACTTTAGAAGACATGTTGCGTGCATGTGTCATTGATTTTGGAAAGGCTTGGGAAAGGCATTTACCGCTAGCCGAATTCTCTTACAACAACAGTTATCATTCGAGTATTAATGCCGCACCTTTTGAAGCGTTGTATGGCCGCAAGTGCCAATCTCCTATTTGTTAGGCCGAAGTAGGCGAAACGCAAATCACCGTACCCGATGTAACAACCCAGAAATTTCCGAGTTAATTTAAACAAAAACTTTATATGATTTCATTAAACTTCGACTGTTACCGACGATTCACGAATAACTGGTTATAAAAGATATGTAAATATAATTGTGTGTGTATATACATCATTATTTTTATCAGTATTATAATTATTATTATTAATAATTATCATCATCATTAACATAATTACTAATATATTATTAATATTATTAGTATTATCACTTTTACTAAAAGTGATAAGATTATTGATAAATTAATACAACTTACTATTAATAATATTGTATTGATTATCAACATTATTATTAATAATTATCATTAACCATGTTATTAATATTAATATTATTATTATTATAAGTATTAATGTTATATTTATCAATACTATAATCTATTATTAATATAATCATTATTATTATTAATATCATTAATAATATTATTATTATTATCATGTTTATAATTAATATTCTCATTATTATGATACAATCTTATATTATTATTATCATTAATAATATTATTGTTAATACCATTTTTATAATTATTATTATAATTTTTATTATTATCATCATTATTATTAATTATTAATAAACGTATTACAATTATCATTATTATTAGGTTTATCATTATTATTATCATCTTCATTTATTATTATTAATATAATAACTATTAATTAGTATTATTATCATTAATATATATAAAAAATATAATAATAATAATAATAATCAGATACCTAATTTAGGTAAAGCTATTTTTTTATATAATCGTGACTGTTTTTTTTTTTTGTTATTTTGGATCGTGACTCAGTGTCAACAATAACATCAAATTATACTACATAAATTATTCATCATAATCGTGTATATAACTGCTGATAATCAATTCAAATTGAAGAATCAAAAACAGAAGTATTATTTTTTTTCTGCTGCGATACCTCTGTTCTATAAAATTTTGCCAAAAATTCGAATTCTAAATCCATATCAAAATCCAACAATGCAGTCTTGTTAGAATTTCTTTACTAAAACAACTTGCAAAAGCTCAACTTCCAGTTTTTCATATCGAAGTCTAATTTTAGAGTCAAAGTTTTGATTTCAAAAGTCAAACGAATTGTTCTTGGCGAAATTCGAATTTGTTTTGAAGATTCAAGTCAAATTGATAATACAAACAGTTTCTAGGAGGGATTTGGAAAGTATTTCGTGAAGGAGTCATTACCTAAAAACTTCTAAAAATCAAAATCAAGTTTTCTTTTTTTTTTAAAAAAAATAACGACAGCAGCACTTGTTGTTTCTGTTTTATTTTTAATTTTTTTTATTTAAAGATCACATTTTATGATTTGATTTTTGTTTACAAGACATAAACAAAACTATAAATTCATTTTTATAATTAATAAGATTGATTTGGTCAAGCTTTTGAACAAGAAGAAGAAAAGAGGAAACAGGAAGATAGATATTATATATAATTAATACGGATTAAAAACAAAAAGGCAGAAGCAGTCGAGTGGTGTTTTGTGTTTGCGTGTTAGCAAGAGGTCTCGGGTTTGAGCCCCGTCTTGGGCATCTTTTTTTAGAAAAAGCTTTTTAAGGTAGTTTCCTCTATCAAGGTTTTTATTTTAATTATTATTGTTATTATTATTAGCGTTATAATTATTATCATCAATATTATTATGATTTTAATTATTATTACTAATAAAAATTACCAAGTATTATTAACATAATTAAAATTATAATTATAATTACTATTATTATTGTTACTACTAAAATTACTATTACTAGTATAATTGGTAAGTATTATTATTAATATTATCATTAGTATTATTAAAAGTATTACTAATTTTACTATTTTAAGTATTATTATTATCATTATGATTATTATTATCATTTTAAATATTACTATCATCATTACTATTATTATTGTTATAATTATCATTACCATCAGTATTTTTATTACCCTTATAACCAAATACAACTTTTAATTACCAATATTAATATTAGTTTACTAAATAGATATTATGTATATAAAAACATATTTATAATTAATATTACATATAAGTATGTAATAACCATATTATCAATTTTAAACGAATATTCATATATAACAAATTGGATATTTTTAAAACAAACTAGATATATATTAATAAAACTATACAAATATTTATCATTTTAAATACATATACACAAATTAAATATATATAAAATATAATATAAGTTATAATATGTGAAATTGTTTAATTATGATTACATGTTTTAACATATATAATCGAATATAGGTTCGTGAATCCGAGGACAACCCTACACTTGTTCAGTGCCATCAAACGCATAATTACTACAAACTATCGTATCGTATCGTATCGTGAGTTTTCATAGCTCCCTTTTTTATCTATATTTTTGGGCTGTGAATACATGCGCAACTTTTATAACTGTTTTATACGTTAGACACAAGTACCAACTATTAAACTGTGATATGTTGGGCTATGACCAGCAAGTCCCCAACCGACAAGTATAAACGATAACTTGTTACGGGGCAAACTTGAAAGTCTAGTTTAAATATCAGTACCAACTATTAAACTATGCTATACCCGGCTATGTCCGACTAAGTCCCTACAGTGATATTTTTAATTGCTGCGGCATTCTTAATTATTGGGGATAGGCCTATCGGGAGTAACGTCCCCGATACATTTGACTAAGTCTTTGTATTACTTGATAATGAAATTAAACGACAAGGACAGAACAACTTTTCACGGGGCAAACAACGTTTAGTATAAATATTACGCACTGGCATAACTTTTGGATCTTGCGAGATCTACTTTACAAACTAAATCTTGTGGTCTAACACTATTACTGAAATCATTATTTATGACAAACCTATGAACTCACTAAACCTCGTGTTGACTTTTAAGCATGTTTATTCTCAGGTACTTAAATATTGCTTCCGCTGTATATCTACTGCTTTGATGATGATTGCTTGCTATGCTTGGAGTCTTCATTACATATCATATCAATTAAAGACATATTTATCTTCCGCTGCAAAACTCAACAAAACGTCTCATGTAGAGTCGTTCTCGTTTATACAACTGTGATTTGATATAATTAGTCACAAATACCCCATGCCCTATTTGGGGGTGTGACAGATTGGTATCAGAGCAGGTTGTTGTAGAGAACCAGGATTGCATTTTATGTGTGCCTTATACAATTAGGTACCTTAGCAATGTAGGACTACAACTTTTCCTGACCATAGTGCCTTTAATTGTTGCCTTTAACTGTTAAATGCTACATTATGCCTTAGAAACTATGCTTATTAAATTTTTAATATTCCTTAGAATGCCGAGCCAATCAGAGAATTCTGTCTACTCTCCAATTATGCCACCACATTCAAATGCGACACCTAATGATTCTGCTGACTCTGGCTCTAATCACTCACCGGTATATAAACCAACGAGTACTTCTGAATGGGAAGCTATTCAAAGCCTTCCTAACTACAATGGTGACTACTCAGGCTACAAGCCCGAAAAAGAGCCTATTGAGGAATCGTCTAAAAACTTATCTCTAAAAAGAAAGCAAACCGAAACCGCTACTGCTGATGAAGCCGGTCAATTAAAAAGGGCTAGCTCACCATCTCGTGAAAACATCTCTCAGATAGAGGCGCGTCTAAATAACCTAGAGAAAGAAAACAAAATCTTGAAAGAGATCATCATAGAATCCTTCGAAACTCAAACCGAAAGGCTAGAAGAACTTGTAAAGTATAACACAGAAAAAGTGATGGAGAAGGTGATGAAAGTGAAGGATGATGAAGAACGTAATACCTGCTGGGGAAAACAATCTCTTGCCTATTTGAGAGAAGATGTTGACCTTAGATTGAAGATGGAGGAAGACCACAAGAATAATCAACTTTCTATGAGGGACTACATGTACCATGTAATCAACAATGATGTTTCCAATCTTTATGATAACCTCGAGTATCTTTATGAGGAACAAAAGGAGAAGAACGAGAAAGTTGAAAAGTTTATGAAGAAGGTTGAGGACGAGAAAAAGAAATATGAAGACTACTTCAATCTTAATATTTCCTAGTTATTTTTTTTTCTATTTTCTATCTATTCAAAGGCTAGGCCTTAAACTATTTCTATCCCCGAATCGTGTAATAAGAAGGCTTGTTTAAAGCCTCGTTCTTAATAAAATAAAGTGTTTCGTTTATATCATATTCATCTTCATCCCACTTATTTTTTTTCAAACTTATGACCTATCAGATTTATCAAAACTTCTATACACCCTTATGTAGTGAAGATAATGGTTCGTCCACAAGCTCCTACTGCTACTCCAAATATTCACGTATCTATATGCCTTATGCCTTTTTGCATCGGTTTGCGAACCAGAAAATGTCATTGGGTTATCACAGTATACGAATTGAAAGTCTTTAATCAAAAGTATATCTATCAATCCTTGTTGGAAAGCATTTGCTTAATAATTAAAGTCTCGACACGTCATACTTCAATTATTGCATAGATGATGTACAGACAAAATCACATCTTATCATATCTATCCCAGTAAACTTTGTCTACCACTTTTCCTAAATTTCCTCCGTAAATCACGGAAATATTTTTGCTATAAATACGTATTCAAGGAGACGAATATATCATTCAGTATTCAATACCCATTTCATATCAAACCCTATTCCAAACACATAATATGAATTTCTCGAACTCCTCGAGCTCCAACGACAGTGTAACCGGAATAAACGAACCAATCAGCCATCATCTATTCTGGATGAAATGGGGATGGGTTCGTAGCCGACTCAATCAATGGAGGCAAGAAGAAGGTGATCCCTTCCACCAACCGAATTCACCTCTTGGCGAAGAACCTGACACGCTTACCGGCGAACCAGTCCGAAACACCATTTTCTCTCTTCTTTCCAGGGTATCCCGTCACGAATATATAATATCGAAGATTTTAGATCTTATTCACCCCTTGTTCTAACCTCCAATCATCCCGGAATAGTAGAAGAAGTCAACGAGCTTCGCGCTCGTGTGGTGGCTCTGGAGAATATGGTGCGAATTCTACAAGCATCAGCAGCACCAGCAGCATAACCAGCATCACCACCAGAACCAACAGTATCATCAACATCACCACCAACAGCATCAGCTTCATCAACAACAACATCCGCATCCCACGCCTCAACATCACACTCAGTATCTCAAACATCAACATCATACGCCCATAGATACCAAGGAATATTAGTAATAATGAGCTAAGATGTATTGACTCATTCTTCGTGAAGAATTATATATGTATACCTTATATATATATGATTTGGAACAATAATAAATCTTGTCGTACTAAGCAATTACGTGTGAATCTCAACCAGTATGTACTACTTGGTTAATTCATATCACTAATATGCTATGATGTACACCCTTCGTTAATGACTTAATAATTGTTAATCACTGCTTCAACACAATAAACTAAATTTCATAATAAATCAAGTGTAACGATGAATGTATTGATTCATAACTTCATTAGCAAAATATTTCGTGACAATTATGAAATCTCTAAGGTTTTGGAGATTATTTACTCTCGTTCCAAACCACAAAACAGATGAGTTTAATATATATTAACTCATTAAATCCATGATTATATCTGAAGAATACATATATGAACGTATATCTTCATAAGGATTGTAAATTCTATTGTACAAACTGTTAATTGTGAAAATATTTTAACGGGTAGGTAATACCCGAGAAATATTTACATCTCACATTAATACATTGTACATTCTTCAATTTTGATTCATAAATCATTAATTATACGCACTACCTTCACAATGATACACAATCATCTTCATACAAAATCAATTACACATTCTGAAATTAACATATCGGAATTCAAGTAAAGCTTTAGCAGGTGTTATCTTCCTAAAGATTACTACATTCATGAATTATATTCATTCGTATTCTGCAATGAATTATCACATCAAACCACCGAAATTATCATTCATCACTTTTAAAATCAATAACGTTGATTCATTAACCATTAGATCCGTTGACAATTACAATCAACGTTTAATCATCTAAAAATAAAATTTCTTGAAACCATCTCGGATTGATAACCAATGATTCAGATATGGTAGCATTAAATGCAGAGGAAACAGAAGAATTTTCCTCGTCATTGGATCTTAGAAATTCTAAGATATCACCGTATCTTTCGTTATAAATATCCTCTATATTTCTGAAGATATCTTTATAACAATTCTTGTCCGCAATTAATTATCTCTTTGCGATAACTTTATCACATCATAAAGGAAACTGTTTTAGTTTCTATATTCAAGTTTAAATTATAAATGTTTTGAAGAAGTGTTGGGAATTGAAGCATGAGTTAGTATAATATAATGACGTCAGGCCAATGTGATTATATTACAGTAAGTCATGCTAAATTTTTAATGGAAGATGATGATTCATAGACTTTATAATCATCATTTACCATGTTACACGACTCTTACATTTAAACTCTGAAACATATCAAGAAAATATTTTTCTTGATAGTTCTATCTTTCCGGATATTCTGGTAATTTGACAAATCAAATCGTGCTATTACCTTTCATTCTGCTTTGTATATTATGATCATTCGAAACTTCATACCTACGAATTCTGGACCGTTACTTGCTTTACAAAATCATGAAGCTTCGACATATAACGGAAAATATAAAGCCCGATAACAACACCGAAATTACAAACCGTGTATATCAATGCGTATAGCAATATAAAGACACGGGAGAACTAAAAACACAATAAATCCTAGAGCATAATAGAAGTAAACAGACTCCTCTGGTGGGAGTTGGAAAAGAAGGAAGATTGTGGCAATAACCAATATAAGGTCAAGAACAAGAACTGGATTGAGCATATTAACAAATCTTTTGGAAATATGAATTGGGGAAAGAAAGTATAGAAGTAGTGAAGATAACGAAACGGAAGAAGCTAATTTATAGCGAAATTCCAGACACATCAATCGAGGCAAATCACCGCATTTAATTAAAGAAAATCCTAATTTTCTTAATTACCAGAGAATCAAATCCTATAGACTACGAAGATTTCCTTTAATTCCTTGAATCCCGAAAATCAATCGTGACTACGTCAAAAGTTAAAGCGAACATTTAATTTCCTCATTTCAATCTTTTGCGATAGCTTTGTTTATACTCTTTCTATAATCGAATCATTTTATCCACATTATTCAAATGTGATAAAACTCTATTTTTCAACTCATATTCATCATTACAATATCCATGTTGTAAACAATGACGATCTCTATCAAATTTCATGATTATGATTTCCATGAACTTCTCTCTATTTTGTCTACCCTAATCTTGTGGCATAAACGCTCAAGGTTTAAATAAGCTCACTATTATTCATAACACATTTCATGTATATTGAAATACTTGTATATAGCGTCATCATCCCTTTTGAGGATAACCTAGTCAAATAACACTCTTATTAAATCCTTTAGATAACCTCCGCATTAATAATAAAATGCACTTCGTAAAATTTATGGATTCGTATGATTTAAACTCTTGAAACAAAACAATATTCTATCCGTTGAAATTCACGCAAGGTCCCGAGCATACCTGGGAACGTGAAGACCAAATAAAATGAAAATATCCTCACCTGTTTACAAACAACGCCGATGGATGGCAACAACTAAAATTTCGGGACGAAATTTCTATTAACAGGGGGATACTGTGACAACCCAGAAATTTTCGAGTTAATTTAAACAAAAACTTTAAATGATTTCATTAAACTTCGACTGTTACCGACGATTCATGAATAACTGGTTATAAAAGATATGTAAATATAATTGTGTGTGTATATACATCATTATTTTTATCAGTATTATAATTATTATTATTAATAATTATCATCATCATTAACATAATTACTAATATATTATTAATATTATTAGTATTGTCACTTTTACTAAAAGTGATAAGATTATTGATAAATTAATACAACTTACTATTAATAATATTGTATTGATTATCAAAATTATTATTAATAATTATCATTAACCATGTTATTAATATTAATATTATTATTATTATAAGTATTATTGTTATATTTATCAATACTACAATCTATTGTTATTATAATCATTATTATTAATATCATTAATAATATTATTATTATCATGTTTATAATTAATATTCTCAGTATTATAATACAATCTATTATTATTATCATTAATAATATTATTGTTAATACCATTTTTATAATTATTATTATCATTTTTATTATTATCATCATTATTATTAATTATTAATAAACTTATTACAATTATCATTATTATTAGGTTTATCATTTTTATTATCATCTTCATTTATTATTATTAATATAATAACTATTAATTAGTATTATTATCATTAATATATATAAAAAAATATAATAATAATAATAATAATCAGATACCTAATTTAGGTAAAGCTGTTTTTTTATATAATCGTGACTGCTTTTTTTTATTTTTTTTTTATTATTTTGGATCGTGACTCAGTGTCAACAATAACATCAAATTATACTACATAAATTATTCATCATAATCATGTATATAACTGCTGATAATCAATTCAAATTGAAGAATCAAAAACAGAAGTATTATTTTTTTTTCTGCTACGATACCTCTGTTTTATAAAATTTTGCCAAAAATTCGAATTCTAAATCCATATCAAAATCCACCAATGCAGTCTTGTTAGAATTTCTTTACTAAAACTACCTGCAAAAGCTCAACTTCCAGTTTTTCATATCGAAGTCTAATTTTAGAGTCAAAGTTTTGATTTCAAAAGTCAAACGAATTGTTCTTGGCAAAATTCAAATTTATTTTGAAGATTCAAGTCAAATTGATAATACAAACAGTTTCTAGGAGGGATTTGGAAAGTATTTCGTGAAGGAATCATTACCTAAAAACTTCTAAAAATCAAAATCGAGTTTTCTTTTTAAAAAAAAAAAAAATAACGACAGCAGCACTTGCTGTTTCTGTTTTATTTTTAAATTTTTTATTTATTTAAAGATCACATTTTATGATTTGATTTTTGTTTACAAGACATAAACAAAACTATAAATTCGTTTTTATAATTAATAAGATTGATTTGGTCAAGCTTTTGAACATGAAGAAGAAAAGAGGTAACAGGAAGATAGATATTATATATAATTAATACGGATTAAAAATAGAAAGGCAGAAGCTGTCGAGTGGTGTTTTGTGTTTGCGTGTTAGCAAGAGGTCTCGGGTTCGAGCCCCGTCTTGGGCATCTTTTTTTAGAAAAACCTTTTTAAGGTAGTTTCCTCTATCAAGGTTTTTATTTTAATTATTATTGTTATTATTATTAGCGTTATAATTATTATCATCATTATTATTATGATTTTAATTATTATTACTAATAAAAATTACCAAGTATTATTAACATAATTAAAATTATAATTATAATTACTATTATTATTATTACTACTAAAATTATTATTACTAGTATTATTGGTAAGTATTATTATTAATATTATCATTAGTATTATTAAAAGTATTACTAATTTTACTATTTTAAGTATTATTATTATCATTATGATTATTATTATCATTTTAAATATTACTATCATCATTACTATTATTATTGTTATAATTATCATTACCATCAGTATTTTTATTACCCTTATAACCAAATACAACTTTTAATTACCAATATTAATATTAGTTTACTAAATAGATATTATGTATATAAAAACATATTTATAATTAATATTACATATAAGTATGTAATAACCATATTATCAATTTTATACGAATATTCATATATAACAAATTGGATATTTTTAAAACAAACTAGATATATATTAATAAAACTATACAAATATTTATCATTTTAAATACATATACACAAATTAAATCTATATAAAATATAATATAAGTTATAATATGTGAAATTGTTTAATTATGATTACATGTTTTAACATATATAATCGAATATAGGTTCGTGAATCCGAGGACAACCCTACACTTGTTCAGTGCCATCAAACGCATAATTACTACAAACTATCGTATCGTATCGTGAGTTTTCATAGCTCTCTTTTTTATCTATATTTTTGGGCTGAGAATACATGCGCAACTTTTATAACTGTTTTATACGTTAGACACAAGTACCAACTATTAAACTGTGATATGTTGGGCTATGACCAGCAAGTCCCCAACCGACAAGTATAAACGATAACTTATTACAGGGCAAACTTGAAAGTCTAGTCTAAATATCAGTACCAACTATTAAACTATGCTATACCCGGCTATTGTGACGACCTGGGAATTTCCGACTAAATTTAAACTTAATCTTTATATGTTTCCGACACGATAAGCAAAGTCTGTACTATTGAAATCTAAAACTTTGAACTGTGTTTATATATACATTTGACCTTTGACTATTTCCGACGATTCACGAACAATTAAGTGTAAATAGATATGTGTGTATGTATATATAAATAATAATTCGAAATATAATTTGAAGTATTATATGTTGTTGTTATTAAAAATTAATAAAATAAAAATAGAATATTATAATAATATATCTCTATATATAAATAAAGTATATTAAAAATAAATATTAAATGATTGTAATACTCGTGTGATGTTCCGATTGATATTAAGCAAGTTAAATTCAAACTTATATTATTTTAAAATAAACGGTTACCGAAAATGAGTTTTATAAATTATAGGCTTATTTATAATATATTTATTAGTTATTGATAAACTTTAACACTGACTATATTTTACTTGGGGTTGAGAGTGGATAGTTAATTCAATTTTTATTTAATAGTTAATGACCGCATTTTTGTACCATAATTACTAAAATGAATATCAGTATTATTAATATTTATATCTTAAAATAAGTTGATACATTCAATTAGTTATATCTATTAATATTATTATTATCATCATTAATATTAATATTTTTATAATTAGTAGTAAAAATCATGATTTTAGTTATTATTATTATTATTATTATTACTATTACTAAAAATTATCATTAAAAATTATTATTACATTATTTTTATTACTTTTATCAATATTCTTAATATTATTAATATTACTTTGATAATATTATCATAACTATTATTATTTTTATTTATTATTAGTATTTTAGTATTGTTAACAAAATAATTGATATATATTTATTAGTTAATAATTAACAAAATTAATTAAATATAAATCATAAAAGTCATGGAAATCGTACAAGTTTTGTTACCAATCTCAATCTACTTTTTTTTTTTACTTTGTTTATATATCTTTGATTAATTGATTCTTGTCTTCCACAATTACACTCCATAACAAACTCTTCCATAATTACATTACATAAAAATGATGATTCTAACTACCTTTCACTGTCTCCCTATCTCTCTCTCTTTAAGTTATATATATATATTTACATAGATATGCATCAAGTATGAGATGTAACCAAATCATCATCTTTGCACTCTCATTACCATGTGAAACCTTACCAACACCATCATTTAAATGCCGCTGCTTAATCTCCTGTTTATACCCAAAAATTCACAACCACAATCAACCATATCTTTTTATCTCTCTTGGACCGAAAACAAACCACCTATAGGTTATCATCACTACCTTGATTGATCATCTAGCTGCTGAACTCAAAACAACCGCCACATTATAAACCCACTTGCTATTTCTGTTTAAGTCAAACCAGGAAGCAAACATTAAATTGCCACCTTCTATTCAACTTGCTGGTACAACTCCAATTTTTCTGTTTTATTCGAGCAATACCAAATGCCACTAGTTTTTCTACTGCAGCACCAACTTAAACAGTAGGGCAGCTATTCGATCACCACTATCTTAAAACCACCTACATTCAAAACTAAAACAAAACATATATCAAGATCCTGTAATTGATTACTTTAATTTGTGCTGCTATTTTTTTCCTACTATTTCAATCCAACAAAATTACCACAAGTCGAAACAATTACATTTCCTCTGTTTGTCAATCACCAAATAAACCTGATCCTAACCTGTTGTGCTATTAAATTTCTGTGTCTTCTATTCCAAAACCGAGCGCCACTTGAACCTTTGTGAACCACCACCACAAATCAAACCCACACACATACGATTACTTGTATATATATATCATAAATTGAAAACACTATTTATATAATTGATCAATCAAACAATTATCAAACCTGCAAGCTCCTTAGTCGTATACTATCCTGCTGCAATTGTCTCTGTTTCGAACCCCATCATTGAACCAATTACTGTTACAAGTGCTGCTGTTGTATTCGCTTTCTGTTTCAGGCCACCAATTAATCTCCATCAATTCGAATCAAACAACCATCGACAACCACCAAAACCACCACCTAATAACAATACTATCTTGATTAGCTGCTACATCTAACGGCCCTATTTGTTTCAGTTTTGAGCAGACCCAAGAACCCTCAACCCCTTCGGTTCCCTTCGGTATCTATCACCAAACCATCAAAACCATCACAGCAATCCACCACCACAACCATCGGATTACCTACTGCTGCCTATTCCTATATTTTCGATCAGACCCAAACAATTTCGAATAGGTCGAACAAATTCATCAGTTTTTTCGATTACCATCATCAAAACACCAAAATCATTATTAATACTGTTATTATCCTACCAAATGAATACACATCAAATATAGAGGGATTATAGAAATTAAACGAATATTATCGAACCAATTACCTGCATCACCAAGCAATGAATTGATTAATTTCTTAAATCAATTAATTGAACGAGTAATGGATCGATTGATGATGAGGATGATTAACCATGATGAAGAAGACCGATGATGATGAGGATGATGAAGAATCGATGATCTTCTATTCGTCGATAATTGTGGTTTGATTAATCCGTTGATGATGAGGATGATTATAGATGGATTGTTCGGTGATGATGATTTTTTTTTTGCTGCGTTACTATCTCGATCTGTTTTTGGGGAACTACAAATAAAAAGCGTGATCAAATTATATTAGGTATTATTATTATTATTATTATTATTATTATTATTATTATTATTATTATTATTATTATTATTATTATTATTATTATTATTATTATTATTATTATTATTATTATTGTTATTATTATTATTATGTTAATTTTAATTATTATTTTTATTTTTTGTTATTATTATTAGTGTAATCTAATTATTACTAATAATATTACTATTATTAGAATAAGTATTATTTTTTAAAATTATTGTTATTATTAATACATTATCATTATTATTAAAAGTATTATTATTATTATTATCATTATTACAAAAATTACCATTTTTATTAGAACAATTATTATTTTTATTCATTTAAAATTATAATTATTATCATTATCATTATTATTATTAATAATATTTTTTTTATCATTAGCATTATTTCTACCATTATTATTATTATTTTCAAATTAACTATTAATATAATCATTATTACTACAACAAATATTATTTAAATAAGAATATATTACCTACTATTATATTTTATATATATTAAATAATATTAGTTATATAATATTATGTATATACATATTTTAATGAGGAACTTACTATATTAATAAACTTATTAGTATAATAAATCAACAAACATGATTAATTAAAATATATAAAACAAACATATAAACATATAAATTATTAATATACTAACTATACTACTAGTAATAACATATAAATTTGTTACATTACGTGTTCTAATATATATATATATATATATATATATATATATATATATATATATATATATATATATATATATATATATATATATATATATATATATATATATATATATATATATATATATATATATTCATATAACTGATATAGATTCGTGAATCCGAGGCCAAATTGCATTTGTTCAATGCCGTCATATGTATTTTTACTACAAAATACAGTATGGTGAGTTTCATTACTCCCTTTTTAAATGCTTTTGCAATATATATTTTTGGGACTGAGAATACATGCGCTGCTTTTATAACTGTTTTACGAAATAGACACAAGTACTTAAAACTACATTCTATGGCTGGATTATTAAACCGAATATGCCCCTTTATAGTCTGGTAATCTAAGAATTAGGGAACAGACACCCTAATTGACGCGAATCCTAAAGATAGATCTATCGGGCCCAACAAGCCCCATCCAAAGTACCGGATGATTTATTACTTCGAAATTTATATCATGTCTGAAGGAGGATCCCGGAATGATGGGGATATTCTTATATGCATATTGTGAATGTCGGTTACCAGGTGTTCAATCCATATGAATGATATTTTTGTCTCTATGCATGGGACGTATATTTATGAGAAATGAAAATCTTGTGGTCTATTAAAATGATGGAAATGATTATTTATGTTAAACTAATGAACTCACCAACCTTTTGGTTGACATTTTAAAGCATGTTTATTCTCTGGTATAAAAGAAATCTTCCGCTGTGTATTTGCTCATCTTTGAGATATTACTTGGAGTCATTCATGACATATTTCAAAAGACGTTGCTTTCGAGTCATTGCGTTCATCAAGATTGTTATTAAGTCAATTATAGTTAGATATATTATGAAATGGTATGCCTGCCGTCAATTTTCAATGTAATGAAAGATGGTCTTTTCAAAAACGAATGCAATGTTTGTAAAATGTATCATATAGAGGTCAAGTACCTCGTGATGTAATCAACTATTGTGAATCGTTTATCATCGATATGGACTTCGTCCAGATGGATTAGGACGGGTCTTCACAGTTGGTATCAGAGCGGTGGTCTTAGCGAACCATGTCAGCATTAGTGTGTCTAACTGATAAGTCGTTAGGATGCATTAGTGAGTCTGGACTTCGACCGTGTCTGCATGTCAAAAGTTTTGCTTATCATTTTGTGTCAAAAATTACCTGCTTATCATTCTTAGAGAATCACTTGCTTATCATTCTTAGTCTAGACACGTTTTACTGCATTGACTGCATGAATAGTGTATAGACAAAATTCATATCTTAGCGTATCTGCTACTTCATATCTTAGCGTATCTGTTACTGTAACTTTGCCTAACAACTTCCGTAGATTCCTCTATAACTTATGGGATTTTAGTATTATATATGCATATGTAAATTATGTATTGCAGGGTACTAATCTACATCCTATAATCTATTTCTTATCGAAAATCCTTCATCTGATCGTACGAGATGAATCCTGCAACCAGTTCGAGTCCCTCCGATTCCGATAGCTATTCCGATAGTTATTCCGACAGCTATTCCGACATAAATGTTCACCTAAGCTCCGAGAACAGCATCATCGGCATGAATCAACCAATCAGCCATTATCAATTCATCTGATGGGTTCGTAGTTGACTTAATTAATGGAAACGCGCAGAAGGCAATCCCTTCCACCAACCGAATTCACCTCTTGGCAATGAACCTGAAGCGTTTACCGGTAAACCTGTTCGAGACACCATTTTCAGTCTCATTTTCAGGGTAACTCGACAAGATTATATTCTATCCACAATTCTGAACCTTATTCATCCTCTCATTCCTACCGACAATCATCCTGGAGTAATAAGTCAACGAACTTCGCGCTCGAATAATCAATTCGGAGAATATGGTGCAAAATATACCAGCTTCAGCAACATCACCGGCACAAACAGTACCATCAATAACAGCACCAGTACCATCAACAATCCATGCTTCAATATCATCATCTATACTTTGAGTATGATCTTCGTTCTACGTATCGTTCTACCTCATTTATCTTCGTTCGACATGGCGAACATGTAATCTCTAAAGTTTTAGAGATTATTTATTCTAGTTCCAACCGAAAAGCAAATGAGTTTAATATCATATTAACTCATTAAATCCATGAATACATCTGAAGAAAATATATATGTATATATATTTTCATAGAGATTGTAACTAAAAATTCTCTTGTACAAACTGTTAATGGTGAAAATATTTTAACGGGTAGGTAATACCCGAGGCATATTTAAATTTCACATTAATAAGTTACATTGTACGTTCTTCGAATCTGTTTTAACAGTCATTTACTATCCTACTTACATCCACCGATATACAAATCCATTCACTACAGAATAACCATATTCATCCAATTTCATATTTGGATTTTGATTTATCAGAATCCAACAAGTGGCATAATGAAGAAAACATTTGACAAAAATAAAATTTGTTAGAAACAAACAAATTAACTATGAGTAATTTTGTTAAGAATCCACGCTAACTGTTCCTAGATAATTATTCCTAGCTAACTGATTACATTTTATTTATCGCAATTTAATTATCGCAATTTACATTCTCTCAATTTTATTTATCGTCATTTAATTTCTGTTATTTACTTTACGCACATTATTTATCGTCATTTAATTTTTGTTATTTATTTTTACGCACTTTAAATATCGGGACACGTATACAAGGTTTTGACATATTATATCGATACATCTATATATATTATTTGGAATCACCATAGACACTCTATATGCAGTAATGATCGAGTTCTCTATACAGGGTTGAGGTTGATTCTCAAATAATATATATACTTTGAGTTGTGATCGAGTCTGAGACACGTACACGGGTCACGATATGAATTAATTAATTCGAATATTATATATTAAACTATGTATGAATTATTGGACTGTTAACTGTGGACTATCGACTGTGGACTGCCAACATTGGACAATTAAAATGAATTAAAATACTAATTATAACATATGAAACTAAACAATTCTTCAAGTTTGCCACTTGATTTCATCTTAAACATCATTTGTATCTTGACGATTACAATCCGCGTTCAAACCTTTCATGATTCTTGAAAACACCTCAATTGAGAGGATGAACCAACCGCACTTCATCTACGGAAGGAAAGATTTATGCATATAGTATTGCACCTGAAAAACTCTCGGAAACTGAGTAAACGTTTAACGCGTAGCTGTGCTAATTTCTTTAGTGTTATTATTACCCGAAAATAACTTTGAAATCCCTTTTCAAATTAGACAATTTTGTCACAGCTTCAACAAGTCAACTTCGACTTTTCACTCGGATTAGCTTATTATAACCCTGAAATATAAGTTGTCTTTCGTCATCGATACCGGGAAACCGTTTATATCTCACCACATTAGCAGTAAATTTACCAACAACTCCGTTGATCTCTGAATTTTCGAAAAATCACTATATTCAGTGAAACCCTATCGTTTACTCATTTACATCTTATAACAAGAATTACTATACCAACCATCGGGAATTAGCAATCAGTATTTTGAAATCTTGCAGCATGTCTACATCAATAGTTATATGTATACATATAACAATTATCTCCTAGAATTACAATCTTCAATTCTGAAATTTTGAAAAGGCACCCAGCTTACGAATCAATACATTGAACTTTGAAAAAGCTGAATGAAGCAGCAAAAACTGTAGGCAACCGTAAACAACCTTAGTCGTCGGAAGTTTGATGATAAAGAATAGTATGTTGGAAAAGCTCAGAAACGTTGGAACTGGAAAACGGATTGAACTAACCATGAAGGAGACCAAGGACAAATACAAGGACCATACCCTCTATTCAAAGAATCCAGGTAATTCTGGATCCGTTGAAATCTCTAGAGAATATCTTGCTCCGAAGTCATGTTAAAATCTTCCGGAAAATTTTTCTTCAGCAACCTTCGAACTTGGAAATTCCAAGATATCATCGTATCTTTTATTATAAATATCCTCTATATTTCTGAAGATATTTTCAGAACTATTCTTATCTGAAATCATTAATCTCTTCGTGCTATCAGTGTTACATCATATAGAAACTGTTAGTTTCTATATTTTGTAAACTTTCGAGCTTAAAATATGAATGTTATTGAAGTAATGTTGGGAACTGAAGCATGAGTTAGTATAATATAATGACACTTGATCAACGTGATTATATTACAGTAAGTCATGCTGAGTTTCTAATGAAACGTGATGATTCACAGACCATAACGTCATCATGTGTCATATTACATAACTCTTTCATTCTACATAACCTCCGAACATATCAAGAAGAATATATTCTTGATAGTTCTATCTTCTGTAATTTTGATAAATTTGTGATAATGCTAAAAACGAACATATATTTCATAGCATTATTCCTCAAGAAAGACAAGCTTTTAGTTGCAATTGTTCTATTTACAAGTGATATTCGTTTAAATAATAAAAGGTGAAGACAAAAGACAGATTCGACGAATTGAAGACGCAAACGACCAAAAAGCTCAAAAGAACAAAAGACAATCAAAGAGGTTCCAATTATTGATAAGAAACGTCTCGAAATCACAAGAGTACAAGATTCAAAACGCAAAGTACAAAATATAAAATTGTACGCAAGGACGTTCGAAAATCCGGAACCGGGACCAGAGTCAACTCTTAACGCTCGACGCAACGGACTAAAAATTACAAGTTAACTATGCATATAAATATAATATAATATATAATTAATTATATTAATTATATATATATTATATATATATTATAAACCGTCGGTAAACAAAGAGCCAAACTCCTCTGAGCTATAAAAGTAACCTCCGCGACTCGCGGAGTTTGAAGAGGTTTTCACCGCGAGTCGCGGAGCCCCAAAATTCGACTTTTCCTATAAAAGCAACCGAATTCTGATCGCAATTGATAATCTTTTTTTTCTTCCTCATTCATACGTAAAATTTATATTTATATTTATAATTTATATTTTAATTTTAATTATAATTCTAATAATAAGGGTATGTTAGCGATTATTGTAAGGGTGTAATTCGAAATTCTGTCCGTGTAACGCTACGCTATTTTTAATCATTGTAAGTTATGTTCAACCTTTTTACATTAATGTCTCGTAGCTAAGTTATTATTATGCTTATTTAAAACGAAGTAATCATGATGTTGGGCTAATTACTAAAATTGGGTAATTGGGCTTTGTACCATAATTGGGGTTTGGACAAAAGAACGACACTTGTGGAAATTAGACTATGGGCTATTAATGGGCTTTATATTTGTTTAACTAAATGATAGTTTGTTAATGTTAATATAAAGATTTACAATTGGGCGTCCCTATAAATTACCATATACACTCAATCGGACACGATGGGCGGGGTATTTATATGTACGAATAATCGTTCATTTAACCGGACACGGGAATGGATTAATAGCCACTAGAATAATTAAAACAGGGGTGAAATTACATTCAAGGGTAATTGGTGTAATTGTTAACAAAGTAGTAAAACCTTGGTTTACACGCAGTCGATAACCTGGTGTATTCATTAAACAAAGTATTAAAACCTTGTTACAATTCGAATCCCCAATTAGTTGGAATATTTAACTTCGGGTATAAGAATAATTTGATGAGGACACTCGCACTTTATATTTATGACTGATGGACTGTTATGGACAAAAACCAGACGGACATATTAAATAATCCAGGACAAAGGACAATTAACCCATGGGCATAAAACTAAAATCAACACGTCAAACATCATGATTACGGAAGTTTAAATAAGCATAATTCTTTTATTTCATATTTAATTTCCTTTATTTTATATTTAATTGCACTTCTAATTATCGCAATTTTATTTATTGTTATTTAATCGCACTTTTAATTATCGTACTTTTTAATTATCGCAAGTTTATTTTATCGCACTTTTATTATTCGCAATTTCATTATCGTTATTTACTTTACGCTTTAATTTAAGTCTTGTATTTATTTTATATTTTACATTAGGTTTTAACTGCGATTAAAGTCTTAAAATCGACAAACCGGTCATTAAACGGTAAAAACCCCCCTTTATAATAATAATATTACTTATATATATGTTTGTATTTTTATAAAAGTAAACTAATATAGCGTTGAGCTTTGTTTAAAAAAGATTCCCTGTGGAACGAACCGGACTTACTAAAAACTACACTACTGTACGATTAGGTACACTGCCTATAAGTGTTGTAGCAAGGTTTAAGTATATCCATTCTATAAATAAATAAATATCTTGTGTAAAATTGTATCGTATTTAATAGTTTTTCCTAGTAAAATATAAACTATTTCTTATACACTTAGCTTCGACATCAAGTATTTTTGGCTCCGCTGCCGGGGAACACTCTTAAACGCCGGAAGCGCAACGCTAATATAAAAAAAAAAAAAGGATTTTTTGTTTACTTTTATTAAAATTCGCTTTTGTAAAAATACGTTTTAAATATTCGAAAATATAAAAAGAAAAACAAAAATATAAGTATTGTTAAGATTTTGTTAAATATTTAAGTTTTATAAGTTTCTTTATTTTTATTTTAGTTTATAAAAATATAAGTTTTATTTTAATATGTTTTATTTATTTAAAAACAGAAAACAGAAAATAAAAAAAAAATAAAGAAAAAACGCGTCGAATATTTAAACCTGTCAGCTGAATTCTGGAACCCCGCGACTCGCGGGGTTTGATGCAATAAATACCGCGACTCGCGGAGGGTACCTGACACACGAACAGAAACCCTAATCCTGCATTTATTAAAGTAATTATTAATTAATTATTATTAAACCCTAATTATTATTATTATTATAATTAATTTTATTTTAACTTTTACTTTTTATTTAATTTATGTATTTAGTATTAATTAGTTTTATTAAATTGTAAAATTAGTAGTTTTATTAAATAAATAATATAAAAATAATATTTTTATAAAAATTGTAATTTTTACAACTTTTTGTATATTTTTATATTTTGTCCCTTTTTAATCGTTGTAGCATAACTTTTGTATTTTTAGCTCATATTTAATTTTAAACTTAGTTTTTGCTATAGTTATTTTTACTCCTAGATTTTTAGGCTTTGCCGTAGAATTCCTTAAGTGCTTTTTCTTTAGACTAAGATTTAGGTGCTTTAGAATTTTGCGACGCCTTTTTAAGTTTTAGTTTCTTTTTAAGTTATTTCCATTTGGGATTTAGTTTTTCCTGTAAGCTTTAATATTTTTAGACGACTTTTACTATGTACCAATTATCATTCCAATTAGTAATATCAATTTGCGATTATAATTTTAAGTTAGTTGTAGTAATAAGGTTAGGTTAGTCAAGTATTTTTAAGTTTTTATAAGTTTCTTTTATTTTTCCGTCACCTTTTATTTTTCAACCATTTTTTCTTTTTCGACCTTTTGCGACGAACTCTTTTTCTCTCTCATTTCTCGCCATTCTAGTTTTTAGGACTTAGAATTTTTTCTACTTCTTATCTAAATTTCTTAAAATTACGAAAATTTATTTTAAGTGGTTAAATTAATAGACATCAAAATTTTCTGGTTCGTAGTAATAGTTGGATTTGTACGTGGACCGGGTTATTGGAGCCAAACAGTCCTCAATTATATTGAGACCAAATGAATCCTGCCCCTCTGCTGCATCTTTTGGCTATTCGAAACGTGGGCAAAATCAGAAAAGTCTATTAATTGGATAACTTATTATAATTTTTCTTCCTTTTTAAAACTAATAGGATATTCAGTGAATGCACCGAGCAAGACGTTCATCACCTTTTGTACGTTCACCACCTGTAACTAGATCAAGACATTTAGCAAATATAACCACCGTTGATTTTTCTTTAGAATCGTCATCCAGTAGACCAAGTACTTCAGTTCAAATTTCCGATAATCCATTTTTTGAACCCGACCTCACAATTGAGAATCCGGAAAATATTCAGGAACGGTTCGTAGATCCTGAACCATTAAACTTTCCTCCGGAGCCACCAATCATTCAAACAGAGATTGTTGAGGAACGAACCATTAAATCAGAATCATCTAGTGATACCGATTCAACAAATTCAATTATGGAAAATCTAGAACCTTTAAGTATGGAAGACCGAATGAGAGCTAAACGCACTGGCCAAGGTCACGCAATTACTCATCCAGACATTAATGCGCCAGATTATGAAATCAAAGGACAAATTCTACACATGGTGACTAATCAATGCCAATTTAGTGGTGCGCCGAAGGAAGATCCAAATGAACATCTACGTACCTTTAATAGGATCTGCACACTATTTAAAATCCGAGAAGTGGAGGATGAACAGATATATCTCATGTTATTTCCCTGGACTTTAAAGGGAGAAGCCAAAGATTGGTTGGAATCGTTACCTGAAGGGGCGATCGATACATGGGATGTTTTAGTTGACAAATTTCTTAAACAATTCTTTCCTGCATCTAAAGCCGTAAGACTTCAAGCAGAAATTGTTACGTTTACACAGAAACCAAATGAAACTCTATATGAGGCGTGGACAAGATATGGAAAGTTGTTAAGAGGATGTCCGCAACATGGTTTAGACACCTGTCAAATAGTACAAATATTCTACCAAGGATGCGACATCACTACAAGAAAAGACATAGATATAGCAGCTGGTGGTTCTATTATGAAGAAAACCGAAACTGATGCTTACAAAATTATTGATAACACTGTTTCCCACTCACATGAGTGGCACCAAGAAAAAGATATCGTTAGATCATCTAAAGCAGCTAGAGCCGATTCTAGCCATGACTTAGATTCCATTTCCGCAAAGATAGATGCTGTGGAGAGACGAATGGAAAAGATGACTAAAGATATTCACTCAATACGAATTAGTTGTGAGCAGTGTGGAGGACCACATTTGACAAAAGATTGTCTCAGTATTGAATTAACAATGGAACAAAGAGAGAATATTTCATACATAAACCAAAGGCCTGGAAATAATTATCAGAATAATTATCAACCGCCAAGACCGATTTACAATCAAAACCAGAATTATAACCGAAATATTCCATACAACAACCAACAAGGTCCTAGCAATCAACAAGTATCCAATAATACTTACAATCAGCAAAGACCTAATTTTCAAAACAAACCACCACAACAAACCGATGATAAAAAGCCGAATTTAGAAGATATGATGACGAAGCTAGTTGAAACTCAAACGCAGTTTTTCACATCTCAAAAACAAACTAATGAACAAAATGCTCAAGCATTTAGAAATCAACAAGCTTCTATTCAAAATCTGGAACAAGAAGTAAGTAACCTAGCAAGACTAATAGGTGAAAGAAAACCGGGAAGTTTACCAAGCGATACAAATGCTAACCCCCGGAATGAAACAGCTAAAGCTATTACCACAAGAAGTGGTACAACACTTAAACCACCTGAAATACCTGTAACTTCTAATGAAACTATTCCTACTCCACAAGAACCACAACCTGATCAAGATAAGGAAAAAGAACCGGTAGTTGAAAAAGTTAATGAAGATAACACAGTTAAGGATAAACCTTATGTTAAACCATACCAACCACCACTTCCTTACCCGAGTAAAATGAAGAAAGAAAAACTTGAAGCCGAGCAATCCAAATTCTTGGATATGTTTAAACAGATAAATGTAAATCTTCCTTTCATTGATGTGATTTCAGGAATGCCAAGATATGCTAAATTCTTGAAAGATCTAATCTCAAATAGAAAGAAAATGGAAGAACTCTCGGCTGTTACTATGAATGCTAATTGTTCAGCAGTGCTGTTGAATAAGATACCAGAAAAACTATCTGATCCAGGAAGTTTCACAATTCCATGTTTTCTGGGTAGTCTTAGTTCAATAGAAGCATTGGCAGACTTAGGTGCTAGTATAAATCTAATGCCGTATTCACTATACGCTAAACTAGACCTTGGAGAATTGAAACCAACAAGAATAAGCATACAACTAGCCGATAGATCAATAAAATATCCTAGAGGGATAATGGAGAACATGCTAGTTAAAGTTGGTACTTTAGTATTTCCAGTAGATTTTGTTGTTTTGGACATGGAAGAAGATTCTCAAGTTCCTCTCATATTAGGAAGACCATTCTTAAACACGGCTAAAGCAATGATAGACGTGTTCGGTAAGAAACTGACCCTAAGTATAGAGGATGAGAGTGTTACCTTTTCAGTTGATAGAGCAATGCAACAACCACAATCTGCAGATGATACATGTTATTATATTCAAACTATAGATGCACATGCAGAATTATTAGAAAAATTTCCAGAATTACAAGGAACAGGAGAATGTTCTTTAGGAGAAGGTAATGAACCAATTGATGAAGCTGAAATGTTAGCTACACTTATAGCTAATGGATATGAACTAACAACAGAAGAAATTCAAATGCTAAAAGAAGACGACAGATATCGATATAAATCATCGATAGAAGAACCTCCGAAATTAGAGTTAAAGCCACTTCCAAACCATTTGGAATACGCTTATTTACATGGTGAATCTGAATTACCTGTAATAATATCGTCTTCTCTTATTGAAAATGAGAAATCACAACTCATTTCTGTGTTAAAAGCTCATAAACTAGCCATTTCATGGAAGATTCATGATATTAAAGGAATAAGTCCTTCGTATTGCACACATAAAATCCTTATGGAAGAAGGTCATAAAACGTATGTGCAACGCCAACGAAGACTAAATCCTAATATGCAAGATGTAGTTAAGAAAGAGATTATTAAACTGCTAGATGCAGGTTTGATATATCCAATTTCTGATAGTCCATGGGTAAGCCCAGTTCAATGCGTGCCTAAGAAGGGTGGCATGACTGTCATTACAAATGAGAAAAATGAGCTTATTCCTACTAGGACTGTAACAGGATGGCGTGTATGTATTGATTATAGAAAATTAAATGACGCCACCAGAAAAGATCACTTTCCCTTACCTTTCATAGATCAAATGTTGGAAAGATTAGCCGGAAATAGTTACTATTGTTTTCTAGATGGATTTTCCGGATATTTTCAAATTCCAATAGCACCCGAGGACCAAGAGAAAACCACATTCACGTGCCCTTATGGTACTTTTGCTTACAAACGCATGCCATTTGGACTTTGTAACGCCCCTGCAACCTTTCAAAGGTGCATGATGGCGATTTTTCACGACATGATAGAAGAATGCATGGAAGTATTCATGGATGACTTTTCAGTCTTCGGTGATACATTTAAATCATGTCTAGTTAATCTGGAACGAATGCTAATTAGATGCGAACAATCAAATCTAGTACTTAATTGGGAGAAATGCCATTTCATGGTTAAAGAAGGCATCGTTCTTGGACATAAAATTTCAAAAGAAGGAATTGAAGTGGATAGAGCTAAAGTAGATGTAATTGCTAAACTTCCACATCCCACCAATGTTAGAGGAGTTAGGAGTTTTCTAGGGCATGCCGGTTTTTACCGACGTTTCATAAAAGATTTTTCAAAAATTGCCACTCCTATGAATAAACTCCTAGAAAAGGATGCTCCATTCATCTTTTCAGATGAGTGTATCAAATCTTTTAATATTCTTAAAGAGAAACTCACTAATGCACCGATCATGATAACACCAAATTGGAATCTACCATTTGAACTAATGTGCGATGCAAGTGATTTTGCAATGGGAGCCGTTTTAGGACAAAGGATTGAAAAACGATTTCAACCTATATATTATGCTAGTAAGACGTTACAAGGAGCACAAACGAACTATACAACTACTGAAAAAGAACTCCTTGCTATTGTCTTTGCTTTTGACAAATTTCGATCATATCTCGTTCTAGCAAAAACGGTGGTCTATACCGACCATTCTGCTCTTAGATACCTATTTTAAAAACAAGATGCTAAACCAAGATTAATTCGTTGGATCTTACTCTTACAAGAGTTTGATATTAAAATCCGAGATAAAAGAGGAGCAGAAAATCTCGCCGCTGATCATCTTTCTCGTCTTGAAAATCCCGAATTAGAAGTTCTAAATGAATCAGCCATACAAGACAACTTTCCTGATGAATATCTATTGAAGATAGATTATAAAGAAATCCCATGGTTTGCAGACTATGCAAACTACTTAGTTTGTGGATTCCTTGAAAAAGGATTATCGTACCAAAGATGAAAGAAATTCTTCAGTGATATAAAACACTATTTTTGGGAAGATCCACATCTGTTTAAAAGTTGTCCCGATGGAATAATACGCCGATGTGTATTTGGAGATGAAGCTAGTAAAATTTTAAACCATTGTCACACAGGACCAACAGGAGGGCATTATGGGCCTCAACTAACAGCAAGAAAAGTTTATGAAGCTGGATTCTATTGGCCTACAATTTACAAAGACGCACACCTTCTTTGCAAATCCTGTGATGCATGTCAAAGGGCCGGAAAAATAAGTCAACGTGATGAAATGCCACAAAATGTCATCCAAGTATGTGAAGTATTTGACATTTGGGGTATTGACTTTATGGGTCCATTTCCAAAATCTCATAATAATCTATATATACTCGTAGCCATTGATTATGTATCTAAATGGGCGGAAGCACAAGCTCTCCCAACTAACGATGCACGAGTTGTAGTCAACTTTTTAAAACGTCTTTTTGCAAGGTTTGGAACACCGAAAGCTTTAATAAGTGATCGGGGTACTCATTTCTGTAATAATCAACTTGAGAAAGTTCTTAAAAGATATGGAGTAACTCATAAAATCTCCACCGCATATCATCCACAAACAAGTGGACAAGTTGAAAATACCAACCGAGCTTTAAAACGTATTCTAGAGAAAACCATAGGATCAAATCCGAAGGAATGGTCCATTAAATTGGAGGATGCACTCTGGGCTTTTAGAACAGCCTACAAAACTCCAATTGGAACCACACCTTTTAGACTTGTTTATGGAAAAGCATGTCATCTTCCAGTAGAAATTGAACACAAAGCATTTTGGGCTTTGAAGACATGTAATCTTGATTTACATGAAGCCGGACGTCTACGATTAAGTCAACTAAATGAATTAGAAGAATTAAGACATGAAGCATACGAAAATTCGTTAATCTATAAAGAAAGAACGAAGAAATGGCATGATAAAAGAATCAGAAGTTCAAAAGAATTTAAAGAAGGAGACAGAGTTCTTCTTTTCAATTCACGATTCAAGCTATTTCCTGGAAAATTGAAATCAAGATGGTCTGGACCATTCATAGTCAAAAGAGTTTTCCCATACGGAACGATAGAATTAATAAATTCAAATGGGATTGAATTTAAAGTTAATGGTCACAGAGTTAAACATTACATACATGGTCCGATGGAAGTCGACAATGAAGTTAATCACAATTTCGACACCACAGCTAACTAAGTGTGGGGAGAATCAAGTCTTTAAAGGATAATATATATTTCTGTTAGAGTTAGATTGTCTGTTTTCGTGTAGTTCTCGAAAATGGAACCCGAATGGTCTTTCCCTAGCAGACCCTAAAGAACTAGTCTTCTCCCCCCATTCTGAATTTTTATTTTTTTTAGGTTTTTACAAAATGAAGACTGCCTGTGAACTAAACCATGGTCTAATGCTACACGCTTTGATCACTAAAAGAAATAATGACATACTACCGAGTGAAATAGTATCAGTAATCAGGGAAAGAATGGACGGAGTTAGAAAAGAATCCAGATGCGAAGATAATAAGTTACAATTTGGTAAAGGAAAATCAAAATCCGCAGCGAAAAGAAGAGCACGACACCTAGAACGATGTCACAAATGCGGAAAATGGTCACATGGAGGTAAATGTTCCAATAATCAAACCTATTCAAATACCGAATTTGTTACTTTATGCAGAGACGGACCGTTCATATGTTTAGAAGAAAAGACACTGAATGCTCGAGGTTACGCCTATGTAGCCATGGAAAACCAATTAAACCGACTATCTTATGAATGGGATAGATCATATAACTAAGAAATCTATTTCACAGGTATGTCTGTACAGTTTTTATTTTTATTTTTATTTTTAACCTTTTGATAATAAACGCTAATTTGTTCGCTAAAAAGTATTAAATTGGTATTGAATAAAATTAGGTTTGGCGACCGAAATTATTGATATCATTCAAAAATTTATTACATCACTGCGAAATTTAACGTTTATTCTTAAGGTATAAATATCTTTAATCAATCAAACCAAAATATTTCAAAAATTCGTCATGAGTTAAATTAGGTCTTGGAACCGAAATTACTTTACCGAAAAGAGGGGCGCATATTTTTGATAATATTTGATTGATTAAAGTGGGATAAAAAGACAAAAAGATTTTTAAATTTATTTTTACCATGTTTTTAAAATTAATATTTAAATCTTAAATTAATATTATAAATTTTGTAAAAACAATATATTTAAAATTGTAAATATTTGAAAAATTAATATAAGTTTGATATGAATTTATGAATTTTTAAATTAAGTTTGGTGTGAATTTTTAAAATATAAATTTTTAATTTTATGCATTTCAAATTTTGAGTTTGGTGTGAATTTTTAATAATAATTTTGAATTTTATATTTAAGTTGTGTGAATTTAAAAACAAAAATTTACTTTATCTCATTAAGTTAAGAATATGATTTTTAAAATTCGTCGTAAGTTGAAGACTAGGTCTTTGAACCGAAATTGCCTTACCCGAGGGAGGGACGAGAACTTTTATTATCATTATTTTTAATCTTATTGAATTAGAGTATGCCAAAAACATTGAAAAAAACCCAAAAATCTTAGCTTTTAAAACAATCGCTACAAAAAGACAAATTTTAAAATTTTGTCGAAGGACGGACTAGGACATCGATCCGAAACGACCTCGTCCTAAATAACAAGGGAAACAAAATTTTAAAATTAATTACTTAATTGTTTTAATAAGTTAATAATTATAAAAAAAAAAAAAAAAAAAAACCAAACTCCGCGAATCGCGGAGTTTGGAGCTTAAATCTCCGCGACTCGCGGAGGGACCGAAAATCAGAAAAAAAAAAAAAAGAGCTGAACGATCAGTGCACCACACAACTCAAACACTGCGAAAAATAACAGCGAAAAAACTCCGAAAAACCACCCAAAAACACCCCAAAAATCACAATTTTTAACCGTTAATCACCAAATCTTTTGCTAAAATCATGTTGAGAAGGATGCTATCTAAGAATTACTCAAGAAAAACGGTAAATTTCTACACCTAAACACCATTTAATTCGAAATTTGATGTTCTTGAGCAATTTTTTTTCCCCAATTTGATTTTGATGCTTTTTAGTGTAATTAGGCTTAAATTGTTTATGTATTATGCTTGTATAACCTAGATTGATGCTGTTTAACATGATTAGAAGCCTTAAACTTCAAATTTTGAGTAATCTAGGGTTTGTGTTCTTGAGCAAATTTGGGGCTTTTTGATATAAACAGGTTATGGCCGATTTTTGTCATGAATTGTTGCTAAATTGAGTAGTGTAACATGTCTAGGTAGTTAAATGATCCAAACTTTGAGCCTAAATATGATTTTGAGAATTAAAGTGGACTTTTTCAAGTCTAAAATTCATGAACTTGATTTTTGAAAGATAATGCCATTTGAGACTTGTTTAATTGCTAGTAATGATTATTTTGACATGTTATTTGAGTTGAATGCTTATGAACTTGGAGAACATTTTCGTATATGCTTATTTGAAAAAGTGTAGATTTGATAAAAATGTGAAAATGAGCTTAAGTTTGATATAAATTGATAATGTCATTGTAATTATTTTGATTGATGATTTTGCTGACACTAATGCATATTTGGATGCACAAAAATTGTGTTTGATGTGTTTTGCAGAATGAAAGGGGTGAATCTTCATCCCAAGCCCGCAATGCTCCTGCTGAGAATTTGGAACAACAGGAGGTGGATAACTACTACAAGCAGGATATACCTCATCCAGTCATGACCTTTTCCGATATGCACTTGGAAGAGTTGCACCCGAACCTGAGATTTGACAGACTTTGGATAGATTATCCAAAATATCAACGGGGTTTGCATAATCTTCATTCTAAGGTTGTTGAGGTACCAAGGGTCATAGAATGGGGACCCTTAGAAGCTGTAGAATTGGCCGGGCCAATTAGGGAATTACTTGTACAGAGGTATGGTAATTCTTCTTTTAATGACTGGGTACGTTTATTCACCATGCGTAGACCTGTATATAAAGTATGGTGTGAAGAATTGTTATGTAGTATAGAGTTGAATGATCGGTTAGCTAGTTTAACCGATCGTTCTTTTATTAGATTTTTGTTAGGCGGTTCGATGCGCCACATGTCTTTACTGGACATGGCTCAGGCTTTACGTATATATACGCCTGAGGAGTTAGCGTCTGCCGATTGTAGAGGATTGATACTAAACGGTAGAAAGATAGATGAAAATTTTGATACACACGGTGTGTGGAGTCAAATGACAAGCCATCACCGTTTCAAAGGGGGAAATTACTCTTATTTGGATATAGATAGAGCCGAATTAAGAGTGATACATAGGTTTTTAGCTAATTCGATTACACAAAGGGGTAAAAACAAGGAAAAAGTAAATGAACAGGATTTGTTTTACCATATGTGTATTCGAGACCCACAAAGCGCTGTAAGTATACCGTATTGTGTGGGTTATTATTTATCAGCTATGGTTCGGGGGATGCGACCACATAGCATAATAGGAGGTGGTATTTTTATTACTTTGATTGGTGAATATCTCGGTGTGGATATAAGTCGGGGGGGATTATTAGTAGAAGAACCGGAACCCCGCGATACTATAGGTTTAAATGTATACCATGGTGCGAAAGTTTTGAAGAGGCGAAATAACGCCGCAGTACGATACCATGGTAGACATCCACAGGTGGAGAGAAACCAGCAGCAAGGTAATGTAGGAGGGGGGAATGAGATGCAAGAAATGCATAGGTTTATAGCTTCTCAGGAATACGAAAATGCTAGACATAGAGCATTTGAAGATTGGCAAGTTCATCAGAACCAAATCATAGCTCATTGCCAACATATAGGTAGAAACTATATTCCTACACCGAAACCCATCTTCCCTCCCTGGTCTATAGAGATGCAGCCACCGTATCCTACGTATGACCCTGCCGAAGCATTCTATAGCACCTATGGTTATGCCTGGAACCCCTATTGGTACCAATATCATCCTTAGTTTACTTATTATTATTTTTTTTTTTTTTTTGTAATTTGTAATTATTGATACGTTTAATACTTTTGTTAATATTGTAATCATTTTTATAATTGTCTAACTTTTATTCTTAGATTTTAATAATTTTTGAATGTGGGGTAATATACCAAACTTCAAAAATATGTATATATGTTTGCAGTTTATCTTATGTACACAACAGGTTAAAACAACGCATTTTCAAAGACTGGCATTAAGTTCAGCAAAAGCAACTAATTTTGACGACAAGATGCAAAATATATGTGAAATAACAACAAGACGGAATGAACAAATGATGTGCACCATTTATCATTCAGCAAACAAACGCCAATATATTTGGAAACTTTGGTAAAATTTAATCATTTTCACACAAATCACCCTCAATAATTTAAATTGTTACTGATTTCTTGCAAATGAGGGCATTGCAAGATCTTAAGTGTGGGAAGGGGTTAAATTCTTTCGGATTTTAAAATTTTTTACTTTATACACTTGGTTACCATTAAAAATACTAGTAAAGCAGTAGTTGTATTAGAATCTAGTGCTCTCTGATAAAAAAGAACAGCCCTAGTCTTATATACTGACTACCCAATTCTAGTAAAAATTTTCAAAATTTTCAATTAAATGAATTCAAAATCATGTTTATACATATTTATGAACGATAAAACTAGGTTTTAACACCGAAATTATTGTTACCTCAGAAAGGACATAAATTAAGAAACAAACTAAAATGTTAAAATTCATTTAAAATGGAATAGAGGACGATAAAAAGGAAAATAAAAGCCAAGTGTGGGAAAATTTACCAAGTTATCTTAAACATATGTCACATATATCTGTAACAAATAACTGAAAATACTTTTGCTTTGGACTAAACTAAACTGTTTTTACCCGATGAAAGAAAATAAGAGATGGATCTACATGATGAATCAATTCCATCATTAAAAGGAAGTAAAGTCTTCCGAAAAAGACACGCGCTTCTTGATTTAGGTCATGAAGTTGTCGTCCAGACCAGCTGTAGGTTGACGAAAAATCTAGAAAAGTCATCACTAAAATCAGCAGGAAATCCACGGACCTCAGCATTAAACAGGGTCGCCATGTAGTGACCCGAACTTTTCCATGTTTATATATATTAATTGAGATTGATATTTACATGATTAAATGTTTCCAACATGTTAAGCAATCAAACTTGTTAAGACTTGATTAATTGAAATATGTTTCATATAGACAATTGACCACCCAAGTTGACCGGTGATTCACGAACGTTAAAACTTGTAAACACTATATGATGACATATATATGGATATATATATAGTTAACATGATACTATGATAAGTAAACATATCATTAAGTATATTAACAATGAACTACATATGTAAAAACAAGACTACTAACTTAATGATTTTTAAACGAGACATATATGTAACGATTATCGTTGTAAAGACATTTAATGTATATATATCATATTAAGAGATATTCATACATGATAATATCATGATAATATAATAATTTAAAATCTCATTTGATATTATAAACATTGGGTTAACAACATTTAACAAGATCGTTAACCTAAAGGTTTCAAAACAACACTTACATGTAACGACTAACGATGACTTAACGACTCAATTAAAATGTATATACATGTAGTGTTTTAATATGTATTTATACACTTTTGAAAGACTTCAATACACTTATCAAAATACTTTTACTTAACAAAAATGCTTACAATTACATCCTCGTTCAGTTTCATCAACAATTCTACTCGTATGCACCCGTATTCGTACTCGTACAATACACAGCTTTTAGATGTATGTACTATTGGTATATACACTTCAATGATCAGCTCTTAGCAGCCCATGTGAGTCACCTAACACATGTGGGAACCATCATTTGGCAACTAGCATGAAATATCTCATAAAATTACAAAAATATGAGTAATCATTCATGACTTATTTACATGAAAACAAAATTACATATCCTTTATATCTAATCCATACACCAACGACCAAAAACACCTGCAAACACTTTCATTCTTCAATTTTCTTCATATAATTGATCTCTCTCAAGTTCTATCTTCAAGTTCTAAGTGTTCTTCATAAATTCCAAAAGTTCTAGTTTCATAAAATCAAGAATACTTTCAAGTTTGCTAGCTCACTTCCAATCTTGTAAGGTGATCATCCAACCTCAAGAAATCTTTATTTCTTATAGTAGGTTATCATTCTAATACAAGGTAATAATCATATTCAAACTTTGGTTCAATTTCTATAACTATAACAATCTTATTTCAAGTGATGATCTTACTTGAACTTGTTTTCGTGTCATGATTCTGCTTCAAGAACTTCGAGCCATCCAAGGATCCATTGAAGCTAGATCCATTTTTCTCTTTTCCAGTAGGTTTATCCAAGGAACTTAAGGTAGTAATGATGTTCATAACATCATTCGATTCATACATATAAAGCTATCTTATTCGAAGGTTTAAACTTGTAATCACTAGAACATAGTTTAGTTAATTCTAAACTTGTTCGCAAACAAAAGTTAATCCTTCTAACTTGACTTTTAAAATCAACTAAACACATGTTCTATATCTATATGATATGCTAACTTAATGATTTAAAACCTGGAAACACGAAAAACACCGTAAAACCGGATTTACGCCGTCGTAGTAACACCGCGGGCTGTTTTGGGTTAGTTAATTAAAAACTATGATAAACTTTGATTTTAAAGTTTTTATTCTGAGAAAATGATTTTTATTATGAACATGAAACTATATCCAAAAATTATGATTAAACTCAAAGTGGAAGTATGTTTTCTAAAATGGTCATCTAGACGTCGTTCTTTCGACTAAAATGACTACCTTTACAAAAACGACTTGTAACTTATTTTTCCGACTATAAACCTATACTTTTCTGTTTAGATTCATAAAATAGAGTTCAATATGAAACCATAGCAATTTGATTCACTCAAAACGGATTTAAAATGAAGAAGTTATGGGTAAAACAAGATTGGATAATTTTTCTCATTTTAGCTACGTGAAAATTGGTAACAAATCTATTCCAACCATAACTTAATCAACTTGTATTGTATATTATGTAATCTTGAGATACCATAGACACGTATACAATGTTTCGACCTATCATGTCGACACATCTATATATATTTCGGAACAACCATAGACACTCTATATGTGAATGTTGGAGTTAGCTATACAGGGTTGAGGTTGATTCCAAAATATATATAGTTTGAGTTGTGATCAATACTGAGATACGTATACACTGGGTCGTGGATTGATTCAAGATAATATTTATCAATTTATTTCTGTACATCTAACTGTGGACAACTAGTTGTAGGTTACTAACGAGGACAGCTGACTTAATAAACTTAAAACATCAAAATATATTAAAAGTGTTGTAAATATATTTTGAACATACTTTGATATATATATGTATATATTATTATAGGTTCGTGAATCAACCAGTGGCCAAGTCTTACTTCCCGACGAAGTAAAAATCTGTGAAAGTGAGTTATAGTCCCACTTTTAAAATCTAATATTTTTGGGATGAGAATACATGCAGGTTTTATAAATGATTTACAAAATAGACACAAGTACGTGAAACTACTTTCTATGGTTGAATTATCGAAATCGAATATGCCCCTTTTTATTAAGTCTGGTAATCTAAGAATTTGGGAACAGACACCCTAATTGACGCGAATCCTAAAGATAGATCTATTGGGCTTAACAAACCCCATCCAAAGTACCGGATGCTTTAGTACTTCGAAATTTATATCATATCCGAAGGGTGTCCCGGAATGATGGGGATATTCTTATATATGCATCTTGTTAATGTCGGTTACCAGGTGTTCACCATATGAATGATTTTTATCTCTATGTATGGGATGTGTATTGAAATATGAAATCTTGTGGTCTATTGTTACGATTTGATATATATAGGTTAAACCTATAACTCACCAACATTTTTGTTGACGTTTAAAGCATGTTTATTCTCAGGTGAATATTAAGAGCTTCCGCTGTTGCATACTAAAATAAGGACAAGATTTGGAGTCCATGTTTGTATGATATTGTGTAAAAACTGCATTCAAGAAACTGATTTCGATGTAACATATTTGTATTGTAAACCATTATGTAATGGTCGTGTGTAAACAGGATATTTTAGATTATCATTATTTGATAATCTACGTAAAGCTTTTTAAACCTTTATTTATGAAATAAAGGTTATGGTTTGTTTTAAAAATGAATGCAGTCTTTGAAAAACGTCTCATATAGAGGTCAAAACCTCGCAACGAAATCAATTAATATGGAACGTTTTTAATCAATAAGAACGGGACATTTCAGTTGGTATCCGAGCGTTGGTCTTAGAGAACCAGAATTTTTCATTAGTGTGTCTTATCGAGTTTGTTCGGATGCATTAGTGAGTCTGGACTTCGACCGTGTTTACTTGAAAAATGATTGCTTAACAAATTTTGTTGGAAACTATATATTTTTAACATGTGAATATTATGTGATATATTAATCTCTTAACGCGTTTGAGATTATGTGATAGATGTCTACCTCTAGAACAAGTCCCATTGACTCACCTAATAATAATGAAGAGTCAAATGTAAATTGGAATGATTCGTGGACTGATTCACAAGTTCCCGAAGAGGAACCGGATGAAGAGTCGGAACCGGAAGAAGAATCGGAACCGGAAGAAGAATCGGAACCGGATGAAGAAATAGAACCGGTGGGGGAAATAATAAAACGGTTAAGTAAAAGAAAATCCTCAACCAACCGACCAAGGTTAATTATGGTCAATGGTGTTTCCGCCAAGGAAGCAAAATATTGGGAGGATTACCAATTCTCCGATGAATCGGATTCCGACGAGAATTCCGATGATGTTATAGAAATTACCCCAACTGAATTTAAAAAGGCAAAAGAAAATAATAAGGGAAAGGGCATAAAAATAGAGAAATCTAATTCTAACCCCGATGAACTTTATATGTATCGTCAACGCCCGAAGTCCTTAAGTTGTAACAATGACCCGGGAACCTCTAAACCACCAGGTTTTTCTAAACCAATGTGGACAACGACGGCTCGTATTAGGGGAACATCATATATCCCTAGAAACTTGGCAAAACGAACCAAAACCGAATAAGAAGAAACGAGCGAGTCGGAATAAGATAGTTGTATTCGTGTGGTGTAATATATGTAATATAGTGTTCTTATGCTTTATGATATATGTAAAAATTGCTTGTATTAATAAGTATTTTTTTTTATGAATCTAACTCTTGTCTATTTTACAGTTTAAAAACACAAAATGGATAGACAACCCAATATTTTAAGAGACCTACCCAGAGACATGATTGATGAAATCTTGTCTAGAGTCGGCCAGAATTCCTCGGCACAACTATTTAAGGCGAGATCATTTTGTAAGACATTCGAAGAACGTTCCAAGAATGTCTTGGTTTATAAGAGACTTTCGTTTGAAAGATGGGGGATATCACATTGGGAAACCCATAAGTTACGATGTGTTTACTTTGACGCATATATTGCGGGGAACCCAAATGCTATTTTACGCAACGGGTTAAGAAATTATTTTGACTCAATATATCCGAATATTGGACTTCGTGATTTAGAAAAAGCGGCTAACATGCAACATAAAGAAGCATGTTATGCTTACGGATTAGTAATGTTCGCTTCTCACCAAAGTGAGAACAAGAACATCGGGCTACAACTATTAAACAAAACGTTTCCACAAGTGACGGAGTCGGTAATTGGGGTAAGAAATGAGGTTTTTAGATTATTACGGGACTGTTGGACATTACGTAACCCTCGTCCCTTTGACGACGTTACAACACGCTGTCTTATCAACGGCCATAACGGTTATGTTGCACAAGACCAAGGATGGGAAGTAGTCCTAGTAAAACCAGAATGCATGACTTGTTTCTGGACGTATGAATTACGTGTCTTTATTGCCTTTGCTGAACGACTTGTGTACTAGCTAGAATTATCTTCACAACTATCTTGTATCAAAGTTATTGTGTGCTATATTTCATGCTTTATGTAAAATAAGCGGTATTGTAAGTTTGTAAAATATTGTATAAAAGTTTGAACGCGAAATATTATTATAATCAGTTTTTCATATAGAATTGTAGTAGTTGAATTGTATATTAGCTACTAAGTATGAACTTAACGGGTAGGTACTACCCGAATTTAAACTTATAAAACGCTAATATGAAGAAAAAGCTTTTATAAATGAGTTCATATTATGCTACGAAATACTATTAACTACTCTTAATATTCTGTATGATTAACTTGTTCCATTTAACTATTTTGAAGGAAATGGCACCGACTACTCGACACACCGTGAATATGAATGAAGAGGAATTCCGTACTTTTCTAGCTTCAAACATAGCCGCAGTACAGGCTGCGCTACATACCAACAATAACCTTGGATCTAGCAGTACAGGAAATCGTGTAGGATGCACCTACAAAGAATTCACTGCCTGCAAACCTTTGGAATTTGATGGAACCGAAGGACCGATCGGATTGAAACGGTGGACCGAGAAGGTCGAATCGGTGTTTGCCATAAGTAAGTGTACTGAAGAGGACAAAGTAAAGTACGCTACGCATACCTTCACAGGTTCTGCGTTAACATGGTGGAATACCTATCTAGAGCAAGTGGGACAAGACGATGCGTACGCACTACCGTGGTCAGCATTCAAGCACTTGATGAACGAGAAGTACCATCCCAAAACCGAGGTCAATAAGCTCAAGACAGAACTTAGAGGGTTACGAACCCAAGGATTTGATATTACCACGTACGAAAGACGATTCACAGAATTGTGCCTATTGTGTCCGGGAGCATTCGAAGATGAGGAAGAGAAGATCGACGCGTTTGTGAAAGGATTACCGGAAAGAATCCAAGAAGATATAAGTTCACACGAGCCCGCCTCCATACAACAGGCATGTAGAATGGCTCACAAACTCGTGAACCAGATTGAAGAAAGAATTAAAGAACAGACTGCTGAAGAGGCCAATGTGAAGCAAGTCAAAAGAAAGTGGGAGGAAAACGGTGATAAGAATCACCAATACAACAACAACAGCAATTACAACAATAATCGCAACAATTATCCCAACAATCGCAACATCAATCGCAACTACAACAAACGGCCCAACAACAACAACAACAACAACAACAACAACAACAACAGCAACTACAACAATCATTCTAACAACAATAATAACCGCAACAACAACAACAATCAGAAGCAGCTATGCCAAAGGTGTGAAAAGAATCACTCGGGGTTCTGCACCAAATTTTGCAACAAGTGTAAAAGAAATGGTCATAGCGCGGCGAAGTGTGAGGTCTACGGACCAGGGGTTAATAGAACGAAAGGAACAAATGGTGTCGGAACGAGTAATGGCGGAGCAAGTAGTGTTGGAGCAAGTTATGCCAATGTAGTTTGTTATAAATGTGGAAAACCGGGCCACATTATTAGAAATTGCCCGAACCAGGAGAACACGAATGGACAAGGCCGTGGAAGAGTTTTCAATATTAATGCGGCAGAGGCACAGGAAGACCCGGAGCTTGTTACGGGTACGTTTCTTATTGACAATAAATCTGCTTACGTTTTATTTGATTCGGGTGCGGATAGAAGCTATATGAGTAGAGATTTTTGTGCTAAATTAAGTTGTCCATTGACGCCTTTGGATAGTAAATTTTTACTCGAATTAGCAAATGGTAAATTAATTTTAGCAGATAATATATGTCGGAATCGAGAAATTAAACTGGTTAGCGAAACATTTAAGATTGATTTGATACCAGTAGAGTTAGGGAGTTTTGATGTGATAATCGGTATGGACTGGTTGAAAGAAGTGAAAGCGGAGATCGTTTGTTACAAAAATGCAATTCGCATTATACGAGAAAAAGGAAAACCCTTAATGGTGTACGGAGAAAAGGGCAACACGAAGCTACATCTTATTAGTAATTTGAAGGCACAAAAACTAATAAGAAAAGGTTGCTATGCTGTTCTAGCACACGTCGAGAAAGTACAAACTGAAGAAAAGAGCATCAATGATGTTCCCGTCGCAAAAGAATTTCCTGATGTATTTCTGAAAGAATTACCGGGATTACCCCCACATCGATCCGTTGAATTTCAAATAGATCTTGTACCAGGAGCTGCACCAATAGCTCGTGCTCCTTACAGACTCGCACCCAGTGAGATGAAAGAACTACAAAGCCAATTACAAGAACTTTTAGAGCGTGGTTTCATTCGACCAAGCACATCACCGTGGGGAGCTCCTGTTTTGTTTGTCAAGAAGAAAGATGGTACATTCAGGTTGTGTATCGACTACCGAGAGTTGAACAAACTTACCATCAAGAACCGCTACCCACTACCGAGAATCGATGACTTATTTGATCAGCTACAAGGCTCGTCTGTTTATTCAAAGATTGACTTACGTTCCGGGTATCATCAAATGCGGGTGAAAGAAGATGATATTCCAAAGACTGCTTTCAGAACACGTTACGGTCATTACGAGTTTATGGTCATGCCGTTTGGTTTAACTAATGTACCAGCTGTGTTCATGGACCTTATGAACCGAGTGTGTGGACCATACCTTGACAAGTTTGTCATTGTTTTCATTGATGACATACTTATTTACTCAAAGAATGACCAAGAACACGGTGAACATTTGAGAAAGGTGTTAGAAGTATTGAGGAAGGAAGAATTGTACGCTAAGTTTTCAAAGTGTGCATTTTGGTTGGAAGAAGTTCAATTCTTCGGTCACATAGTGAACAAAGAAGGTATTAAGGTGGATCCGGCAAAAATAGAAACTGTTGAAAAGTGGGAAACCCCGAAAACTCCGAAACACATACGCCAGTTTTTAGGACTAGCTGGTTACTACAGAAGGTTCATCCAAGACTTTTCCAGAATAGCAAAACCCTTGACTGCATTAACGCATAAAGGGAAGAAATTTGAATGGAATGATGAACAAGAGAAAGCGTTTCAGTTATTGAAGAAAAAGCTAACTACGGCACCTATATTGTCATTGCCTGAAGGGAATGATGATTTTGTGATTTATTGTGATGCATCAAAGCAAGGTCTCGGTTGTGTATTAATGCAACGAACGAAGGTGATTGCTTATGCATCTAGACAATTGAAGATTCACGAACAAAATTATACGACGCATGATTTGGAATTAGGCGCGGTTGTTTTTGCATTAAAGACTTGGAGGCACTACTTATATGGGGTCAAAAGTATTATATATACCGACCACAAAAGTCTTCAACACATATTTAATCAGAAACAACTGAATATGAGGCAGTGTAGGTGGATTGAATTATTGAATGATTACGACTTTGAGATTCGTTACCACCCGGGGAAGGCAAATGTGGTAGCCGATGCCTTGAGCAGGAAGGACAGAGAACCCATTCGAGTAAAATCTATGAATATAATGATTCATAATAACATTACTACTCAAATAAAGGAGGCGCAACAAGGAGTTTTAAAAGAGGGAAATTTAAAGGATGAAATACCCAAAGGATCGGAGTAGCATCTTAATATTCGGGAAGACGGAACCCGGTATAGGGCTGAAAGGATTTGGGTACCAAAATTTGGAGATATGAGAGAAATGGTACTTAGAGAAGCTCATAAAACCAGATACTCAATACATCCTGGAACGGGGAAGATGTACAAGGATCTCAAGAAACATTTTTGGTGGCCGGGTATGAAAGCCGATGTTGCTAAATACGTAGGAGAATGTTTGACGTGTTCTAAGGTCAAAGCTGAGCATCAGAAACCATCAGGTCTACTTCAACAACCCGAAATCCCGGAATGGAAATGGGAAAACATTACCATGGATTTCATCACTAAATTGCCAAGGACTGCAAGTGGTTTTGATACTATTTGGGTAATAGTTGATCGTCTCACCAAATCAGCACACTTCCTACCAATAAGAGAAGATGACAAGATGGAGAAGTTAGCACGACTGTATTTGAAGGAAGTCGTCTCCAGACATGGAATACCAATCTCTATTATCTCTGATAGGGATGGCAGATTTATTTCAAGATTCTGGCAGACATTACAGCAAGCATTAGGAACTCGTCTACACATGAGTACTGCCTATCATCCACAAACTGATGGGCAGAGTGAAAGGACGATACAAACGCTTGAAGACATGCTACGAGCATGTGTTATTGATTTCGGAAACAGTTGGGATCGACATCTACCGTTAGCAGAATTTTCCTACAACAACAGCTACCATTCAAGCATTGAGATGGCGCCGTTTGAAGCACTTTATGGTAGAAAGTGCAGGTCTCCGATTTGTTGGAGTGAAGTGGGGGATAGACAGATTACGGGTCCGGAGATTATACAAGAAACTACCGAGAAGATCATCCAAATTCAACAACGGTTGAAAACCACCCAAAGTCGACAAAAGAGCTACGCTGACATTAAAAGAAAAGATATAGAATTTGAAATTGGAGAGATGGTCATGCTTAAAGTTGCACCTTGGAAAGGCGTTGTTCGATTTGGTAAACGAGGGAAATTAAATCCAAGGTATATTGGACCATTCAAGATTATTGATCGTGTCGGACCAGTAGCTTACCGACTAGAGTTACCTCAACAACTCGCGGCTGTACATAACACTTTCCACGTCTCGAATTTGAAGAAATGTTTTGCTAAAGAAGATCTCACTATTCCGTTAGATGAAATCCAAATCAACGAAAAACTTCAATTCATCGAAGAACCCGTCGAAATAATGGATCGTGAGGTTAAAAGACTTAAGCAAAACAAGATACCAATTGTTAAGGTTCGATGGAATGCTCGTAGAGGACCCGAGTTCACCTGGGAGCGTGAAGATCAGATGAAGAAGAAATACCCGCATCTATTTCCAGAAGATTCGTCAACACCTTCAACAGCTTAAAATTTCGGGACGAAATTTATTTAACGGGTAGGTACTGTAGTGACCCGAACTTTTCCATGTTTATATATATTAATTGAGATTGATATTTACATGATTAAATGTTTCCAACATGTTAAGCAATCAAACTTGTTAAGACTTGATTAATTGAAATATGTTTCATATAGACAATTGACCACCCAAGTTGACCGGTGATTCACGAACGTTAAAACTTGTAAACACTATATGATGACATATATATGGATATATATATAGTTAACATGATACTATGATAAGTAAACATATCATTAAGTATATTAACAATGAACTACATATGTAAAAACAAGACTACTAACTTAATGATTTTTAAACGAGACATATATGTAACGATTATCGTTGTAAAGACATTTAATGTATATATATCATATTAAGAGATATTCATACATGATAATATCATGATAATATAATAATTTAAAATCTCATTTGATATTATAAACATTGGGTTAACAACATTTAACAAGATCGTTAACCTAAAGGTTTCAAAACAACACTTACATGTAACGACTAACGATGACTTAACGACTCAATTAAAATGTATATACATGTAGTGTTTTAATATGTATTTATACACTTTTGAAAGACTTCAATACACTTATCAAAATACTTCTACTTAACAAAAATGCTTACAATTACATCCTCGTTCAGTTTCATCAACAATTCTACTCGTATGCACCCGTATTCGTACTCGTACAATACACAGCTTTTAGATGTATGTACTATTGGTATATACACTTCAATGATCAGCTCTTAGCAGCCCATGTGAGTCACCTAACACATGTGGGAACCATCATTTGGCAACTAGCATGAAATATCTCATAAAATTACAAAAATATGAGTAATCATTCATGACTTATTTACATGAAAACAAAATTACATATCCTTTATATCTAATCCATACACCAACGACCAAAAACACCTGCAAACACTTTCATTCTTCAATTTTCTTCATCTAATTGATCTCTCTCAAGTTCTATCTTCAAGTTCTAAGTGTTCTTCATAAATTCCAAAAGTTCTAGTTTCATAAAATCAAGAATACTTTCAAGTTTGCTAGCTCGCTTCCAATCTTGTAAGGTGATCATCCAACCTCAAGAAATCTTTATTTCTTATAGTAGGTTATCATTCTAATACAAGGTAATAATCATATTCAAACTTTGGTTCAATTTCTATAACTATAACAATCTTATTTCAAGTGATGATCTTACTTGAACTTGTTTTCGTGTCATGATTCTGCTTCAAGAACTTCGAGCCATCCAAGGATCCATTGAAGCTAGATCCATTTTTTTCTTTTCCAGTAGGTTTATCCAAGGAACTTAAGGTAGTAATGATGTTCATAACATCATTCGATTCATACATATAAAGCTATCTTATTCGAAGGTTTAAACTTGTAATCACTAGAACATAGTTTAGTTAATTCTAAACTTGTTCGCAAACAAAAGTTAATCCTTCTAACTTGACTTTTAAAATCAACTAAACACATGTTCTATATCTATATGATATGCTAACTTAATGATTTAAAACTTGGAAACACGAAAAACACCGTAAAACCGGATTTACGCCGTCGTAGTAACACCGCGGGCTGTTTTGGGTTAGTTAATTAAAAACTATGATAAACTTTGATTTTAAAGTTTTTATTCTGAGAAAATGATTTTTATTATGAACATGAAACTATATCCAAAAATTATGATTAAACTCAAAGTGGAAGTATGTTTTCTAAAATGGTCATCTAGACGTCGTTCTTTCGACTAAAATGACTACCTTTACAAAAACGACTTGTAACTTATTTTTCCGACTATAAACCTATACTTTTCTGTTTAGATTCATAAAATAGAGTTCAATATGAAACCATAGCAATTTGATTCACTCAAAACGGATTTAAAATGAAGAAGTTATGGGTAAAACAAGATTGGATAATTTTTCTCATTTTAGCTACGTGAAAATTGGTAACAAATCTATTCCAACCATAACTTAATCAACTTGTATTGTATATTATGTAATCTTGAGATACCATAGACACGTATACAATGTTTCGACCTATCATGTCGACACATCTATATATATTTCGGAACAACCATAGACACTCTATATGTGAATGTTGGAGTTAGCTATACAGGGTTGAGGTTGATTCCAAAATATATATAGTTTGAGTTGTGATCAATACTGAGATACGTATACACTGGGTCGTGGATTGATTCAAGATAATATTTATCAATTTATTTCTGTACATCTAACTGTGGACAACTAGTTGTAGGTTACTAACGAGGACAGCTGACTTAATAAACTTAAAACATCAAAATATATTAAAAGTGTTGTAAATATATTTTGAACATACTTCGATATATATATGTATATATTGTTATAGGTTCGTGAATCAACCAGTGGCCAAGTCTTACTTCCCGACGAAGTAAAAATCTGTGAAAGTGAGTTATAGTCCCACTTTTAAAATCTAATATTTTTGGGATGAGAATACATGCAGGTTTTATAAATGATTTACAAAATAGACACAAGTACGTGAAACTACATTCTATGGTTGAATTATCGAAATCGAATATGCCCCTTTTTATTAAGTCTGGTAATCTAAGAATTTGGGAACAGACACCCTAATTGACGCGAATCCTAAAGATAGATCTATTGGGCTTAACAAACCCCATCCAAAGTACCGGATGCTTTAGTACTTTGAAATTTATATCATATCCGAAGGGTGTCCCGGAATGATGGGGATATTCTTATATATGCATCTTGTTAATGTCGGTTACCAGGTGTTCACCATATGAATGATTTTTATCTCTATGTATGGGATGTGTATTGAAATATGAAATCTTGTGGTCTATTGTTACGATTTGATATATATAGGTTAAACCTATAACTCACCAACATTTTTGTTGACGTTTAAAGCATGTTTATTCTCAGGTGAATATTAAGAGCTTCCGCTGTTGCATACTAAAATAAGGACAAGATTTGGAGTCCATGTTTGTATGATATTGTGTAAAAACTGCATTCAAGAAACTGATTTCGATGTAACATATTTGTATTGTAAACCATTATGTAATGGTCGTGTGTAAACAGGATATTTTAGATTATCATTATTTGATAATCTACGTAAAGCTTTTTAAACCTTTATTTATGAAATAAAGGTTATGGTTTGTTTTAAAAATGAATGCAGTCTTTGAAAAACGTCTCATATAGAGGTCAAAACCTCGCAACGAAATCAATTAATATGGAACGTTTTTAATCAATAAGAACGGGACATTTCATGCCAAGTGGTCAGATTTATCCTAACCATGAGAAGGATTTATCTCGTACAATGGGGGGGCACCATGCAAATTAGCTGGATAAGACTAATGAATCAGATCCCCAGAAAGGATAATCTCCTTAAAGATTAAAAATCAGCCTTTAAGACTGATATTACTCAATCCTAGAAATTGACCTTAAAGATTGAGAATTACAAACTCATGGAATTCAATGATATCTAAACTCGAGCTTGAACGAGAAAATATTTTGATCAAAATTACAAACCGATTTGTTTTCTGAAAACCCTATTTTCAATGCGTTCATTACCATTGAACGTAAAATCCTAGGAATTCACCTGGAATTCATTAGGTCACCTGAACTAAATCGGGTGTCAATCGTAAGAACGGTGGTTGCATAGCATGGTCAAAGACAGGACCTTGTGCCAGACCGAAAAATTATAAGGGTGAGCTTTACTATTGCTCCTACCAAGGATAGTAATTGCGTCCGACACGTTATAGACCATAATTAAAAGCATGTCAGGGGACATTGCCTTAACAGTTGCTTGTTCAACGCTTTCCTTTACAACCGGACGGTAGTTTACCGAAAGGTAATATACGGGACAAGTAAACTGGACGTGTTGCTTTCCAAATACAAGGTTAGCAAGTGGGTGACACAAAACCGCAAGTTTTGAGCTAAAATTTTCAAATCTGAAACCCACCAAACCCACAAAAATATTTTGCAAACACCGGTAAAGGGTTATTCCGGAAAACTTATCTAGGGTAAAAACTAGATTTCAAAAGATCAAATGTTTTCATAAAGATCCAATTTCCTTAATGGATCTAAATTTTTATAGTCATGTGGGACTGTAAACCATATCGTTACTACCATTGTTTATATCACCGTATAGAAATCACTGATGTACAAAGTGTGAAGAATAAAGAAGTGATTCTTATATTTCAAGACGATATTGCTTGAGGACAAGCAACGCTCAAGTGTGGGAATATTTGATAATGCTAAAAACGAACATATATTTCATAGCATTATTCCTCAAGAAAGACAAGCTTTTAGTTGCAATTGTTCTATTTACAAGTGATACTCGTTTAAATAATAAAAGGTGAAGACAAAAGACAGATTCGACGAATTGAAGACGCAAACGACCAAAAAGCTCAAAAGAACAAAAGACAATCAAAGAGGTTCCAATTATTGATAAGAAACGTCTCGAAATCACAAGAGTACAAGATTCAAAACGCAAAGTACAAAATATAAAATTGTACGCAAGGACGTTCGAAAATCCGGAACCGGGACCAGAGTCAACTCTTAACGCTCGACGCAACGGACTAAAAATTACAAGTTAACTATGCATATAAATATAATATAATATATAATTAATTATATTAATTATATATATATATATATTATATATATATTATAAACCGTCGGTAAACAAAGAGCCAAACTCCTCTGAGCTGTAAAAGTAACCTCCGCGACTCGCGGAGTTTGAAGAGGTTTTCACCGCGAGTCGCGGAGCCCCAAAATTCGACTTTTCCTATAAAAGCAACCGAATTCTGATCGCAATTGATAATCTTTTTTTTCTTCCTCATTCATACGTAAAATTTATATTTATATTTATAATTTATATTTTAATTTTAATTATAATTCTAATAATAAGGGTATGTTAGCGATTATTGTAAGGGTGTAAGTCGAAATTCTGTCCGTGTAACGCTACGCTATTTTTAATCATTGTAAGTTATGTTCAACCTTTTTACATTAATGTCTCGTAGCTAAGTTATTATTATGCTTATTTAAAACGAAGTAATCATGATGTTGGGCTAATTACTAAAATTGGGTAATTGGGCTTTGTACCATAATTGGGGTTTGGACAAAAGAACGACACTTGTGGAAATTAGACTATGGGCTATTAATGGGCTTTATATTTGTTTAACTAAATGATAGTTTGCTAATGTTAATATAAAGATTTACAATTGGGCGTCCCTATAAATTACCATATACACTCAATCGGACACGATGGGCGGGGTATTTATATGTACGAATAATCGTTCATTTAACCGGACACGGGAATGGATTAATAGCCACTAGAATAATTAAAACAGGGGTGAAATTACATTCAAGGGTAATTAGTGTAATTGTTAACAAAGTAGTAAAACCTTGGTTTACACGCAGTCGATAACCTGGTGTATTCATTAAACAAAGTATTAAAACCTTGTTACAATTCGAATCCCCAATTAGTTGGAATATTTAACTTCGGGTATAAGAATAATTTGATGAGGACACTCGCACTTTATATTTATGACTGATGGACTGTTATGGACAAAAACCAGACGGACATATTAAATAATCCAGGACAAAGGACAATTAACCCATGGGCATAAAACTAAAATCAACACGTCAAACATCATGATTACGGAAGTTTAAATAAGCATAATTCTTTTATTTCATATTTAATTTCCTTTATTTTATATTTAATTGCACTTCTAATTATCGCACTTTTATTTATTGTTATTTAATCGCACTTTTAATTATCGTACTTTTTAATTATCGCAAGTTTATTTTATCGCACTTTTATTATTCGCAATTTCATTATCGTTATTTACTTTACGCTTTAATTTAAGTCTTGTATTTATTTTATATTTTACATTAGGTTTTAACTGCGACTAAAGTCTTAAAATCGACAAACCGGTCATTAAACGGTAAAAACCCCCCTTTATAATAATAATATTACTTATATATATGTTTGTATTTTTATAAAAGTAAACTAATATAGCGTTGAGCTTTGTTTAAAAAAGATTCCCTGTGGAACGAACCGGACTTACTAAAAACTACACTACTGTACGATTAGGTACACTGCCTATAAGTGTTGTAGCAAGGTTTAAGTATATCCATTCTATAAATAAATAAATATCTTGTGTAAAATTGTATCGTATTTAATAGTTTTTCCTAGTAAAATATAAACTATTTCTTATACACTTAGCTTTGACATCAATTTGAAAATCAAATCGTGCTATCACATTCCACCATGCTTAGAACATTATAATCATTTGAAACTCTATATCTACGAATTCTGGATCATTGTTCGCTTGACTTGAAGTCGGGAAGAGAAAACAAGAACATGGAGCTCCGAAAAATAAAGGAAAATATAAAGCCGATCACAAACACAGGAATTACAAACCGTGTATATCAATGTTTATCGCACATAAAGACACGGGAGAATTAAAAATATTATAACCCCGAGGGCGAAGTAGAAGAAAACATATTCCTCCGATGGTAATTGAAAAACGAGTATGATTGTTGCGATAATGAGGATAAGGACAAGGATCTGAATTGGATTAATCATTTTCATAATCTTTTGAATTTGTGGATTGTATAGAAATGGTGAGAATAAGGGAACGGAAGAGCTTAATTTATAAGGGAAATATCAGACAGAGTAATCGAGGCGGATCACCGTATTTAATTTTAGAGATCTTAATTTCCTTATTCGCCGAAGAATCAAATCTTTTAGATTTCGAAGATTTCCTTTAAATCTCTTGAATTCTGGAATTCAACGTGACCACGTCAAAGGTTATGACGCACCTTATTTTTCTAAATTCAACCCTGACTCTGTCGAAAGTTAAGACGAATCTCTATTTCTTTATTTCACTCTTTTGTGATAGCTTCATTTGTACTCTTCGATTAATCGAATTGTTTTATCCATATCACTCAATGATAATAAAATTCTATTTATCAACTTATATTCGTCATGAAAATATGTTTATTGTTAGCCATGACCACCTCACTCAAATTTTGGGACGAAATTTCTTTAACGGGTAGGTACTGTGACGACCCGGGAATTTCCGACTAAATTTAAACTTATTCTTTATATGTTTTCGACACGATAAGCAAAGTCTGTACTATTGAAATCTAAAACTTTGAACTGTGTTTATATATACATTTGACCTTTGACTATTCCCGACGATTCACGAACAATTAAGTGTAAATAGATTTGTGTGTATGTATATATAAATAATAATTCGAAATATAATTTAAAGTATTATATGTTGTTATTATTAAAAATTAATAAAATAAAAATAGAATATTATAATAATATATCTCTATATATAAATAAAGTATATTAAAAATAAATATTAAATGATTGTAATACTCGTGTGATGTTCTGATTGATATTAAGCAAGTTAAATTCAAACTTAAATTATTTTAAAATAAACGGTTACCGAAAATGAGTTTTATAAATTATAGGCTTATTTATAATATATTGATAAACTTTAACACTGACTATATTTTACTTGGGGTTGAGAGTGGATAGTTAATTCAATTTTTATTTAATAGTTAATGACCGCATTTTTGTACCATAATTACTAAAATGAATTTCAGTATTATTAATATTGGTATCTTAAAATAAGTTGATACATTCAATTAGTTATATCTATTAATATTATTATTATCATCATTAATATTAATATTTTTATAATTAGTAGTAAAAATCATGATTTTAGTTATTATTATAATTATTATTACTATTACTAAAAATTATCATTAAAAATTATTATTACATTATTTTTATTACTTTTATCAATATTCTTAATATTATTAATATTACTTTGATAATATTATCATAACTATTATTATTTTTATTTATTATTAGTATTTTAGTATTGTTAACAAAATAATTGATATATATTTATTAGTTAATAATTAACAAAATTAATTAAATATAAATCATAAAAGTCATGGAAATCGTACAAGTTTTGTTACCAATCTCAATCTACTTTTTTCTTTTACTTTGTTTGTATCTCTTTGATTAATTGATTCTTGTCTTCCACAATTACACTCCATAACAAACTCTTCCACAATTACATTACATAAAAATGATGATTCTAACTACCTTCCACTGTCTCCCTATCTCTCTCTCTTTAAGTTATATATATATATATATTTACATAGATATGCATCAAGTATGAGATGTAACCAAATCATCATCTTTGCACTCTCATTACCATGTGAAACCTTACCAACACCATCGTTTAAATGCCGCTGCTTAATCTCCTGTTTATACCCAAAAATTCACAACCACAATCAACCATCTCTTTTGATCTCTCTTGGACCGAAAACAAACCACCTATAGGTTATCATCACTACCTTGATCGATCACCTAGCTGCTGAACTCAAAACAACCGCCACAATTTAAACCCACTTGCTATTTCTGTTTAAGTCAAACCAGGAAGCAAACATTAAATTGCCACCTTCTATTCAACTTGCTGCTACAACTCCAGTTTTTCTATTTTATTCGAACAATACTAAACGCCACTAGTTTTTCTACTGCGGCACCAACTTAAACAGTAGGGCAGCTGTTCGATCACCACTATCTTAAAACCACCTACATTCAAAACTAAAACAAAACATATATCAAGATCCTGTAACTGATTACTTTAATTTGTGCTGCTATTTTTTTCCTACTATTTCAATCCAACAAAATTACCACAAGTCGAAACAATTACATTACCTCTATTTGTCAATCACCAAATAAACCTGATCCTAACCTGTTGTGCTATTAAATTTCTGTGTCTTCTATTCCAAAACCGAGCACCACTTGAACCTTTGTGAACCACCACCACAAATCAAACCCACACACATACGATTACATATATATATATCATAAATTGAAAACACTATTTATATAATTGATCAATCAAACAATTATTAAACCTGCAAGCTCCTTAGTCGTATACTATCCTGCTGCAATTGTCTCTGTTTCGAACCCCATCATTGAACCAATTACTGTTACAAGTGCTGCTGCTGTATTCGCTTTCTGTTTCAGGCCACCAATTAATCTCCATCAATTCGAATCAAACAACCATCGACAACCACCAAAACCACCACCTAATAACATTACTATCATGATTAGCTGCTGCATCTAACGGCCCTATTTGTTTCAGTTTTGAGCAGACCCAAGAACCCTCAACCCCTTCGGTTCCCTTCGGTATCTATCACCAAACCATCAAAACCATCACAGCAAACCACCACCACAACCATCGGATTACCTACTGCTGCCTATTCCTATATTTTCGATCAGACCCAAACAATTTTGAATAGGTCGAACAAATTTATCAGCTTTTTCGATTACCATCATCAAAACACCAAAAACATTATTAATACTGTTATTACCCTACCAAATGAATACACAGCAAATATAGAGGGATTATAGAAATTAAAAGAATATTATCGTACCAATTACCTGCATCACCAAGCAATGAATCGATTAATTTCTTAAATTGATTGATTGAATGAGTAATGGATCGATTGATGATGAGGATGATTAACCATGATGAAGAAGACCGATGATGACGAGGATGATGAAGAATCGATGATCTTCTATTCATCGATAATAGTGGTTTGATTAATCCGTTGATGATGAGGATGATTATAGATGGATTGTTCGGTGATGATGATTTTTTTTTTGATGCGTTGCTATCTCAATCTGTTTTTGGGGAACTACAAATAAAAAGCATGATCAAATTATATTATTATTATTATTATTATTATTATTATTATTATTATTATTATTATTATTATTATTATTATTATTATTATTATTATTATTATTATTATTATTATTGTTATTATTATTATTATTATTGTTATTATTATTATTATTATGTTAATTTTAATTATTATTTTTATTTTTTGTTATTATTATTAGTGTAATATACTTATTACTAATAATATTACTATTATTAGAATAAGTATTATTTTTTTAAAATTATTGTTATTATTAATACATTATCATTATTATTAAAAGCATTATTATTATTATTATCATTATTACAAAAATTACCATTTTTATTAGAACAATTATTTTTTTTATTTATTTAAAATTATAATTATTATCATTATCATTATTATTATTAATAATATTTTTTTATCATTAGTATTATTTCTACCATTATTATTATTATTATTATCAAAATTACTATTAATATAATCATTATTACTACAAAAAATATTATTTAAATAACAATATATATTACCTACTATTATATTTTATATATATTAAATAATATTAGTTATATAATATTATGTATATACATATTTTAATGAGGAACTTACTATATTAATAAACTTATTAGTATAATAAATCAACAAACATGATTAATTAAAATATATAAAACAAACATATAAACATATAAATTATTAATATACTAACTATACTACTAGTAATAACATATAAATTTGTTACATTACGTGTTCTATATATATATATATATATATATATATATATATATATATATATATATATATATATATATATATATATATATATATATATATATTCATAAAACTGATATAGATTCGTGAATCCGAGGCCAACTTGCATTTGTTCAATGCCGTCATATGTATTTTTACTACAAAATACAGTATGGTGAGTTTCATTACTCCCTTTTTAAATGCTTTTGCAATATATATTTTTGGGACTGAGAATACATGCGCTGCTTTTATAACTGTTTTACGAAATAGACACAAATACTTAAAACTACATTCTATGGCTGGATTATTAAACCGAATATGCCCCTTTATAGTCTGGTAATCTAAGAATTAGGGAACATACACCCTAATTGACGCGAATCCTAAAGATAGATCTATCGGGCCCAACAAGCCCCATCCAAAGTACCGGATGCTTTAGTACTTCAAAATTTATATCATGTTCGAAGGAGGATCCCGGAATGATGGGGATATTCTTATATGCATATTGTGAATGTCGGTTACCAGGTGTTCAATCCATATGAATGATATTTTTGTCTCTATGCATGGGACGTATATTTATGAGAAATGAAAATCTTGTGGTCTATTAAAATGTTGGAAATGATTATTTATGTTAAACTAATGAACTCACCAACCTTTTGGTTAACATTTTAAAGCATGTTTATTCTCAGGTATGAAAGAAATCTTCCGCTGTGCATTTGCTCATCTTTGAGATATTACTTGGAGTCATTCATGACATATTTCAAAAGACGTTGCATTCGAGTCGTTGCATTCATCAAGATTGTTATTAAGTCAATTATAGTTAGATATATTACGAAATGGTATGCCTGCCATCAATTTTCGATGTAATGAAAGATGGTCTTTTCAAAAACGAATGCAATGTTTGTAAAATGTATCATATAGAGGTCATGTACCTCGCGATGTAATCAACTGTTGTGAATCGTTTATCATTGATATGGACTTCGTCCGGATGGATTAGGACGGGTCTTCACAGTTATGTCCGACTAAGTCCCTACAGTGATATTTTTAATTGCTGCGGTATTCTTAATTATTGGGGATAGGCCTATCGGGAGTAACGTCCCCGATACATTTGACTGAGTCTTTGTATTACTTGATAATGAAATTAAACGACAAGGACAGAACAACTTATCACGGGGCAAACAACGTTTAGTATAAATATCACGCACTGGCATAACTTTTGAATCTTGCGAGATCTACTTTACAAACTAAATCTTGTGGTCTAACACTATTACTGAAATCATTATTTATGACAAGCCTATGAACTCACTCAACCTCGTGTTGACTTTTAAGCATGTTTATTCTCAGGTACTTAAATATTGCTTTCGCTGTATATCTACTGCTTTGATGATGATTGCTAGCTATGCTTGGAGTCTTCATTACATATCATATCAATTAAAGACATATTTATCTTTCGCTGCAAAACTCAACAAAACGTCTCATGTAGAGTCGTTCTCGTTTATACAACTATGATTTAATATAATTAGTCAAAAATACCCCAGGCCCTATTTGGGGGTGTGACACCCGAGGTAGTCCATGAAACAACTGAGAATATTATCCAAATTCAAGCGAGACTCAAGACTGCCCGTGATCGCCAAAAGAGTTATGCAGACCTTAAACGTAAGGACTTCGAATTCAACGTGGGTGACCGTGTAATGTTGAAGGTTACACCTTGGAAGGGTGTAATTTGTTTTGGAAAACGTGGAAAGTTAAACCCGCGATACATTGATCCTTTTAAAATCTTGGAGCATGTTGGACCCGTTGCTTACCATCTGGATCTTCCAACTCAATTGCGCTCCGTTCATCCTACTTTTCATGTATCGAATTTGAAGAAGTGTCCTCCTAAACCGGAACATGTCATACCATTGGAGGAACTTATGATTGACGACAAACTCCACTTCGTGGAAGAACCTGTTGAAATTATGGACCGTGAGATCAAAACTTTGAAACACAACAAGATTCCGATCGTTCGAGTACGATGGAATGCCAAACGAGGACCTGAGTTTACCTGGGAACGAGAGGATCAAATGATGCTGAAGTATCCTCACCTTTTCCCAAGTCCTCCATCTACCTCAGCTTAAAATTTCGGGACGAAATTTTCTTTAACAGGTGGGTAATGTAACGACCCTGGATTTTCCAACGTTTAATTAATAATATTTATTATTAATGCTTGTGTTTAATGAATGTATTTTTATACATTTTCTTGTTACCGTACTTGGCTTTACATGCCCGACTCGTCTTTGTGACACACGTGCTTTTAACGAATAATATTTTTGAATATTATTTACATTCATGATTAATTATTATTAATCATTTTAATTAACTAATGCAAGTGGTTAATTACTTGAGCCTCATTTAATTAATTGTTGCTTACTTACTTAAAACTTGGGCTTTTGTTAATGGATTCATGTTAATAGACTTGGAAGCCCACCCTACTTTTCTTAATGGACTATTAGGAGCCCAACATTATGTTAATGACTTGTTAAGGACTTAACTTGGATTAATTAGTAAAGGAATCTAGTTACATGCACACTTACACCACTTTCCCATACCAATTTGCTTTATTACCATTCTAAGCTATCACCTCCTCCCCATGCTTGAAAGGTTGCATTTGACCCTTCCTCTTTGACACCAAAACCGTCCACTTTAGATGGGTGTGGGAGAGTTTAAATTTTTTTTTATTACTTACTCACTTGCATTCTCTCATTCTAAACACACACAACTTACTTGCAATTTCTTTTTACTCTCCTTTTCTCTCAAATTGTAAGTAACAAGGCTTCATTTTTTTCTCTTCTTTTTCTTGTGAAAACCGAAAATATACCTGCATCATCATCATCATTTGCTTGATTAAGTTACTTGTTCTTTGTTGTTGTTGAATTACTTGCTTTGTTAGCTTGTTGTTTGTTGTTGTTAAGAATCAAACTTCCTAGTTTATTCTTCATATTATCTTGTTATTATAAGAACAAATAAGAACCTAAACTTTCTAGTTTATGGTTCTACACTTAATGTTTTAAAAGATTTAAAGTTCATGAGTTTTAAACATACTTGTGTTCATGTTTGTAAACTCAAGGTTTACTTTCTTAAAGATCAAAGCATTGGCTTGAATCTTTAAAGTATGAACAACCATGAACTTGTCACTTGTAGAATTAGTTTATCTCTTCATTTTATGTACTTTAAAGTTTGTGATGTTGTTATTTTGGTCAAGTGTTACTAGTTAATCTTGATCTCATTTTTCTTGAGCCAAAGTTAACTTTGTAAGTTCAAGAACATGGAAGTATAACTTTATAGTTATAACTTCATATACTTGTGTTGGATCTAAGTTTCTATAGCTTATGGTCTTCTAATTTTGTTATAAACAAGAGCTTATGAGCTTACATACACTTTTCAAGATGAAAATCTAAGTTTCATAACTTATGGTTTCATTAAAGTAAAGATCCAAGTATTATAACTTAGGATCTAACTTAAGAACTTTAGATTTAGACTTTTAGGTCTAGGATCTTCAAGATCTAACTAAGAACTATGTTCTACAACTTAAGATCTTGTTTATTTAGTTTACTTTCAAGTTTGTAGCTTAATATTACTTTTATAACTCTTGTATGTGTCGGATCTAAGATCTTGATGTAACTTTGGTTCATCAAACTACTTGCAATACTTAAATGAGTTATGCTACATATCTTAGACTTGCACTAGTGTTATGATGGTCAAAACTTGGTAAAGATGATGTAAACACATCAATGAGTTGTACACTTGAAGCTATAGGCATCAAGGATGAGAACCGTGATGAACATCAAGCACCAAGAACCCACCGAAGCACTTTGTTTACTATTTTTGGAGGTCTGATCAGTAACCTGGGCTACCGTAAATTTGATTTTTAGTTAGTTCAGTTCGAGTAAATGATCTTCCGTTTAGGCCTCGTCTTAATCCGAGTTACGGTATAGGATTTATGGCTCTCCAAAAGTCACTACACTCTATTAACGTTATGCTGAAATTTCTGACCTACTCGCACTTTGATAATGCTAAAAACGAACATATATTACATAGCATTATCCCTCAAGAAAGACAAGCTTTTGGTTGCAATTGTTCTATTTACAAGTAATATTCATTTAAATAATAAAAGGTGAAGACAAAAGACAGATTCGACGAATTGAAGATGCAAACGACCAAAAAGCTCAAAAGTACAAAGTACAATCAAAGTGGTCCAAATTATTGATGAGAAACGTCTAAAAGTTACAAAAGTACGAGCCGCGAAACACGAAATAAAAGATATTAAATTGTACGAAAGGACGTTCAAAAATTCGAAACCGGGACCAGAGTCAACTCTCAACGCGCAACGCAACAGAGTTAAAATTACAAGTTAACTATGCATATAAATATAATATAATATAAATATAATTATATAAAAATTATATATATTATATTTATATTTATAAGTGTCGGCAAGCTAGGAGCCAAGAGTACCTGAGCTGGTAAAAGAGGCCATGCGATCGCATGGCCTGGAAGTGAAAAACCCATGCGATCGAATGGTGAACAGTATCACGGGACATCCTATAAATTTCTTAGTTTTTGGTTGAACTTAACACATCTTTTTCTTTCTTCATCTCTCAACGTATTTATATATATATATATATATATATATATATATATATATATATATATATATATATATATATATATATATATATATATATATATATATATATTATAATTTTAATTTTAATTTTAATTTTAATAATAATAAGGGTATGTTAGCGAATGTTGTAAGGGTGTAAGTCGAAATTCTGTCCGTGTAACGCTACGCTATTATTAATCATTGTAAGTTATGTTTAACCTTTTTAAATTAATGTCTCGTAGCTAAGTTATTATTATGCTTATTTAAGCCGAAGTAATCGTGATGTTGGGCTAAATATTAAAGACAGGGTAATTGGGCTTTGTACCATAATTGGGGTTTGGACAACAGAACGACACTTATGGAAATTAGACTATGGGCTATTAATGGGCTTTATATTTGTTTAATTAAATAATAGTTTGTTAATTTAGTATAAAGATTTACAATTGGACGTACCTATAAATAACCATATACACTCGATCGGACACGATGGGCGGGATATTTATAAGTACTAATAATCGTTCATTTAACCGGAAATGGGAATGGATTAATAGTCAATGGACTTATTAAAATAGGGTTGAATTATATACAAGGACACTTGGTGTAATTATAGTTTAAGTCCCCAATTAGTTGGAATATTTGACTTCGGATATAAGGATAATTTGACGAGGACACTCGCACTTTATATTTATGACTGATGGACTGTTATGGACAAAAACCAGACGGACATATTGAATAATCTAGGACAAAGGACAATTAACCCATGGTAATAAACTAAAATCAACACGTCAAACATCATGATTACGAAAGTTTAAATAAGCATAATTCCTTTATTTCATATTTAATTGCACTTTTAATTATCACACTTTTATTTACTGTCATTTTATTTAAATGCACTTTTAATTATAGTACTTTTTAATTATCGCAATTTTATTTATCGTCATTTTATTTATTGCATTTTTATTTATCGCAATTTCATTATCGTTATTTACTTTACGCTTAAAATTAAGTTATATTTATTTTTAATATTTTACATTAGGTTTTAACTGCGACTTAAGTTTTAAAATCGACAAACCGGTCATTAAACGGTAAAAATCCCCTTTTATAATAATAATACTACTTATATATACATTTATATACAAATATAGTTTTTAAAAATATAGCGTTAAACTTGGCTAAGATCCCTGTGGAACGAACCGGACTTACTAAAAACTACACTACTGTACGATTAGGTACACTGCCTATAAGTGTTGTAGCAAGGTTTAGGTATATCTACTCTATAAATAAATAAATAACTTGTGTAAAATTATATCGTATTTAATAGTATTTTGTAGTAAAAATATAACTATTTTGTACCCCTTCGCTTTAACATCAAGTATTTTTGGCGCCGCTGCCGGGGAAAAACAACGCCGGAAACGAAACGCTATATATAAAAAAAAAAGATTTTTAATTTACTTTTGTAAAAATATGTTTTAGATAAAAAAAATACAAAAATATAAAATTATAAAGTTTGTTTAATCGTACAGTAGTGTTTTATATGTTTTATATATATATTTAAGAGTTTGTTTAAAATATAAAAAATTATAAAGTTTTTATTTAAAAATTAAGTTTTTATTTAATTTTTATATATATTTTGTATAAATATAAAACAGAAAACAGAAAGAAAAAAAAAAGTAATCGGGCTACACTGTAGCAGCCCAAACAATCTGGCCCGATTTCCTACTTCATGTGACCGCATGAAAAATGTACTAGCACTCCATGCGATCGCATGGAGTGATTTGAATCGTTTGTTACCTTAGCTGTACGAAATTAGGGTTTATAATTATAATTATTATTAACTAAAAACCTAGTTAGGGTTAATTATTTAATTATTTAGTTTTAGTTTTTAATTAATTTATATTATTTAGTTTAATTAGTTTTATTAATTTATAAAAATTAATACTTTTATAAATAAATAATATAAAAATACTATTTTTATAAAAATTGTACTTTTTACAACTTTAAGTTTATTTTTATATTTTGTATCTTTTTATTTGTTTTAGCGTAATATTTGTATTTTTCGTTCGTATTTAGTTTTAAGTCATAGTTTTTTCCATAGTTATTTTTATTTCTAGATTATTAGGCTTTGCCGTAAAATCCCGTAAGTACTTTTTCTTTAGACTGAGATTTAGGTGCTTTAGAATTTTGCGACGCCGTTTTATAAATTTTAGTACTTTTTAAGTTATTGCCGTTTTGGATATAGAATTCCTTTTAAGCTTTAATACCTTTAGACGCAAGTTTTTATATTTAGTTTTTAGACTTTTAAGTTTCGACGCTTTATTTTCTTTTTATTATTTTTCGACTCTTATTTTCTTATTTTTATTTTTCGACGTTTTTCGACGCACTCTGTTTCTTTCTTATTTTTCGCCGTTCTAGTTTTTAGGACACAGAATTTTCTATTTCTTCTCTAAAATTTCTTTAAATTTCGACGAAAAATTATTTTAAGTGGTTAAATTGATAGACATCCAAAATTTTCTGGTTCGTAGTAATAGTTGGATTTGTTAGTGGCGAGTTGTGGGCTTCCGATTTAAAGGGTCCTGGCTACCTGCTGCATCTTTTGGCTATTCGAAACGTGGGCAAAAGCAGAAAAGTCTATTAATTTGATAACTTATATAATTTTTATCTTTTATAACTAATAGGATATTCAGTGAATCCACCGAGCAAAACGTTCACCACCTTTTATACGTTCACCACCTGTAACTCGATCAAGACATCTAGCCAATATTGTCGCCGTTGATTTTTCTTTAGAATCGTCATCTAGTCGACCAAGTACTCCAATTCAAATTTCCGATAATCCATTTTTTGAACCCGACCTCACAATTGAGAATCCAGAGAATATTTAGGGACAATTCAGAGATCCTGAACCATTAATCTTTCCTCCAGAACCACCAATCATTCAAACAGAGATTGTCGAGGAACAACCCATTAAATCAGAATCCTCTAGTGATTCAGATTCAACAAATTCAATCATGGAAAATCTGGAACCTCTAAGTATGGAAGACCGAATGAGAGCTAAACGCACTGGCCAAGGTCACACAATTACTCAACCTGACATTAATGTGCCAGATTATGAAATCAAAGGACAAATTCTACACATGGTAACTAATCAATGCCAATTTAGTGGTGCGCCGAAGGAAGATCCAAATGAACATCTTCGCACCATTAATAGGATTTGTACACTATTTAAAATCCGAGAAGTGGAGGGTGAACAGATATATCTCATGTTATTTCCCTGGACTTTAAAGGGAGAAGCCAAATATTGGTTGGAATCGTTACCTGAAGGGGCGATTGATACATGGGATGTTTTAGTTGAAAATTTTCTTAAACAATTCTTTCCGGCATCTAAATCCGTAAGACTTCAAGGAGAAATTGTTACGTTCACACAAAAGTCAAACGAAACTCTATATGAAGCGTGGACAAGATTTGGAAAGTTGTTGAGAGGATGTCCGCAACATAGTTTAGACACTTATCAAATAGTACAAATATTCTACCAAGGATGCGACATCACTACAAGAAAAGACATCGATATAGCAGCTGGTGGTTCCATTATGAAGAAAACCGCAACTGAAGCTTACAAAATTATTGATAACACTGCTTCCCACTCACATGAGTGGCACCAAGAAAAAGATATCGTTAGATCATCTAAAGCAACTAGAGACGATTCTAGCCATGACTTTGATTCCATTTCTGCAAAGATAGATGCTGTCGAGAGACGAATGGAAAAGATGACTAAGGATATTCACTCAATACGAATTAGTTGTGAGCAGTGTGGAGGACCACATTTGACAAAAGATTGTCTCAGTATTGAACAAACAATGGAACAAAGAGAGAATGTTTCATACATGAACCAAAGGCCTGAAAATAATTATCAGAATAATTATCAACCGCCAAGACCGATCTACAATCAAAACCAGAATTATAACCGAAATGTTCCATACAATAACCAACAAGGTCCTAGCAATCAGCAAGTATCCAACAATACTTACAATCAGCAAAGGCCTATTTTTCAAAACAAACCACCAAAAACCGATGATAAAAAGCCAAATTTAGAAGATATGATGTCGAAGCTAGTTGAATCTCAAACGCAGTTTTTCACATCCCAGAAACAAACCAGTGAACAAAATGCTCAAGCATTTAGAAATCAACAAGCTTCTATTCAAAATCTGGAACAAGAAGTGAGCAACCTAGCAAGGTTAATAGGTGAAAGAAAACCGGGAAGTCTACCTAGCGATACAAATGCTAATCCCCGGAATGAAACAGCTAAAGCCATTACCACAAGAAGTGGTATTACACTTAAACCACCTGAAATGCCTGTAATTTCTGATAACGCTATTCCTACTCCACAAGAACCACAACCTGAGCAAGATAAGGAAACAAAACTGGTAGTTGAAAAGGTTAATGAAGATAACACAGTTAAGGCTAAACCTTATGTTAAACCATACCAACCACCACTTCCTTACCCGAGTAAAATGAGAAAAGAAAGACTTGAAGCCGAGCAATCCAAATTCTTGGATATGTTTAAACAAATAAATGTAAATCTTCCTTTCATTGATGTGATTTCTGGAATGCCTAGATATGATAAATTCTTGAAAGATCTAATCACAAATAGAAAGAAAATGGAAGAACTCTCGGCTGTTACTATGAATGCTAATTGTTCTGCAGTACTGTTGAATAAGATACCAGAAAAATTATCAGATCCAGGAAGTTTCACAATTCCATGTTTTCTGGGTAGTCTTAGTTCAATAGAAGCATTGGCAAACTTAGGTGCTAGTATAAATTTAATGCCATATTCACTATACGCTAAACTAGACCTTGGAGAATTGAAACCAACACGAATAAGCATACAACTAGCCGATCGATCGGTAAAATATCCTAGAGCGATAATGGAAAACATGCTAGTTAAAGTTGGTACTTTAGTATTTCCAGTAGATTTTGTTATTCTGGACATGGAAGAAGATTCTCGAGTTCCTGTCATATTAGGAAGACCATTCTTAAACACAGCTAAAGCAATAATAGACGTGTTCGGTAAAAAACTGACCCTAAGTATAGAGGAAGAGAGTGTTACCTTTTTTGTTGATAGAGCCATGCAACAACCGCAATCTGCAGATGATACATGTTATTATATTCAAACTATAGATTCACATGCAGAATTGTTAGAAGAATTTCCAGAATTACAAGGAACGGGAGAATGTTCTTTAGGAGAAGGAACTGAACCAATTGATGAAACTGAAATGTTAGCTACACTTATGGCTAATGGATATGAACCAACAACAGAAGAAATTCAAATGCTAAAAGAAGAAGATAGATATCGATACAAATCATCGATAGAAGAACCACTGACATTAGAGTTAAAGCCACTTCTAAACCATTTGGGATACGCTTATTTACATGGTGAATCTGAATTACCTGTAATAATATCGTCTTCTCTTACTGAAAATAAAAAATCTCAACTCATTTCTGTGCTAAAAGCTCATAAACCAGCTATTGCATGGAAGATTCATGACATTAAAGGCATAAGTCCTTCGTATTGCACACATAAAATCCTTATGGAAGAAGGTCATAAAACGTATGTGCAACGCCAACGAAGACTAAATCCTAATATGCAAGATGTTGTTAAGAAAGAAATTATTAAACTGCTAGATGCAGGTTAAATTTATCCAATCTCTGATAGTCCATGGGTAAGCTCAATTCAATGCGTACCTAAGAAGGGTGGCATGACTGTCATCACAAATGAGAAAAATGAGCTTATTCCTACTAGGACTGTAACAGGATGGCGTGTTTGTATTGATGATGTGTTAAGACGTAACCTTTAAAATGTTGACAATATGCTTAATAATTAACACATAATACAGGCAACTAAAACCCGATCATGTAGTAACTAGCAAGTAAATTGACCAGTTCGATCCACAGGGAGAAGTTTGTTTAAATGATTTTACTACGATTAATTATTCTAAAAAGGGGGTTTGTATTTGAAGTTGTATTTTTGTTTAACGAAACAGTAAATAAAAATAATAATTAATAAGAATGAGAATGCAGTGTTTACTTCTTTGCTTGATAAATGACAGGGATTGTTCTTTTATAATTAAAACCGTTATGCGATAGTTACAATAGAGTAGTTTATATCAATTTCACAATATCTATAAACTTAAGAACTATGTTTAATCAACAAGATTGTTTCTTGGTTAAATTCACATAAAACCTAGTTTACTAAGATCACTCTAAGTAAACTACATGATTGTAAAACCTAAATATCATCCAATTACCATCCTATATTCACATATAGGTGTGTAGATCACTAGGTGTTGAAGTACAAATTATAGCCTTTGATAAATTCACATAAATCAAGTCATAACTCGTATAATTGAACTAGAATATAAAGATAGTTACAACAATGTATTTCTTGAAAGAACATGGTGATTTAGATTGATTAACTAACTAGATTCAACCCGGTTAAACTCACGTGAAACCTTAATTACAACAATCACTTGAGGTAATTTCATAACTATGTTGCTTTGCAACTTATTCAATTACCGAATTAAACACATAACAAAATCACTTAAGTGTATGTATCTAATCGTCTAGATTACTAGATGTATTGAAGTATAGATTGTTTTCCTAGTTAACTCACATTAATAGGTTACAATCTATATAATTGAAGTAATGATCTAAACATGCATAACAATGGTTCTTACGATTGAACTAGATAATTAAATCAATCAAACATATGTATAACTAGCATAACATCAAAGTATAGAACAATCCCAAGCCATAAATCTTACATTGAAGCAAACACACAAGGCTTTTAGCCTAACATAATCATAGGAGAACTAATGAAACAGTAAATACAAGTTGAATTCATGTTAAAAAGATATAGAACAATAGTACCAATTGTGATAAACGATCCTAGCTTAATGTTGATGTTGAAAGAGTTGAGATTAACTTGCAGCCTTCCTTGGACCTTGAAAATCATCTTAAAACTGGGGGAGAACGTAGTAGTGAAGGTCTCTCAAGTAAGTAACCAGTTTCTTCATTAAATAGCCTCAAAAGTTAGGTATTTTAGCCAGAAAGTGACCAGATGCGCCGCATCTCTTTGGGATGCGCCGCATCTCTTTACGTTTAGTAGATTCCAGCTCGATTCTGCACTCAGGACTGTCGGCAGGGGGTCAGATGCGCCGCATCTAGGACAGATGCGCCGCATCTGGCTTGGATGCGCCGCATTTGGACCTGTTTCAGTGGTTTCGGGCTGTTTTACGCATTCGATCTTCGTTTTAACTCTGTTTTCGCTGTTGGTCTTCATTTATTCATTCACAATGGGCTTTTTTACAAATGTACATGAATTACAATACATACGTATAACAATTACATACAAATGGAACAACATTGGATCAAAATAACGACAATAAACATGTATAATTTTGGCGTTATCAAAATCCCCACACTTAAACCTTGCTTGTCCTCAAGCAAGACTTACAAGAAATCGAAATTTACTACAGTAAACACACTTATTTAAGTGAGAACACAAAAAATGGGACTCACACTCACTCGATATAATACACAAGACACACAAGTTATTTAGTAACACAATAACTCACGCTATATGGAAATCACACTCGGGTTACAATATATACACACTCACACTTTTATTTCACACACGAATCAAACTCACGCGTTTTGAGTATACACACAGCTTTGGAGTACACACGCGAAATGAAATCACGCCAAAGTCGAAAGGTGGGTTTTAAAGTCCACATTTCTTGAAAATTTGGATCCTTAGGGAAATTAGGACCTTTGCTAAAAACCTTTTATGTTTTGAAAATTATTCATGTTAGTTTTTACACTAATCAAGTTTTCCGGTTTTAACCTCAAAGTCCGGTTGAGGGTAACTGAAAACCGAAGCCTCAGTCGGCGCTTAGCAAGCTACTCGCCCCCATGATTGAAGTATCATGGAACTTGAAACCGAATGTCCTAAAAATGGTTTTACATAATATAGTTCATAAAATAGCATAAGTTTTTAGAAGAAACTAATATCATGTCCAAATATCATCGGTGAACCATGAGTTTGCACACCTCAATTTGTTATGGCATATGTATGTTGGCCGCAATCAACATAGATGCGGTTGATCTTTACGGAGATCATCCATCTGGGGATTAGATTCATTAGTCTTAAAAGCTAATTTGCAATGTGCCCCCCCATTGTACGAGACAGATCCATCTCATGGTTAGGATAAGTCTGACCACCAAAAACACTGTTTGATGCTGAGGTGAGGTGGATTTCCAGCCGATGATAGAGATGACTTTTCAAGATTTTTCATCAACCTACAGCTGTTCTGGACAACATCTTCTAACATAAGTTAGCAAGTGTGTCATTTTGGAAGACTTGACTTCCTTCACAATCATTACATTGATGAGCATTGGATTAGATTGTTAGAACAACAAAGTACTTGATGATTCTTTCCATTAAGAATGTGGTATAGCATGATGTTTATCTCTTTTATATGACTACTAGTTTTATGATTTTTAACAAAATAAACTAAATCATTTGGTTGTTTCTTAATTTATTTTGTGATAATAATTTCGGTGTATACACCTAGTTTTAAAATCTACAAATTTTAAACAAAATTTGAATTTATGAAGATAAAAGTTCAAAAAAATCTCACCATTTTAAGCCAATTTAACAAAAATCAAAACCCGAAAGAATTTATAACTTCCTCCCCACACTTGAGTTCATGTATCGCCCTCGTTACATGAAATCAGAAAAATTAAATTCAAGAGGGTTAAATAGTGTATAAGAGAGTTATTACTTTCGAGGTTTAAAACTGAAGCGTACGGGATGATGGCGCTGAACTGAATGCCAGCATAAGAACATCATCCACTTCTTGTAACCACAAATCAATCACCAATCAAGTATGTGTTGAACTTAATGTCAGTCTTTATAAAAATGCAGCATATAGCACAATGCTTACCTGTATCAAACCAAACCAAGCAAACATTTCATAAAAAAAACAATGGGGTGGTACTCCATGTACCGCAAATACCCCACTTATAAAAACCTAAGGAAGTTAAATTACATCACAATCCAAATTACTATAATCCTAAACAAACCAAATGAAATAAATTGTTTTTAAACATAACCAACATTGTTCAAATCATCAAAGAAACAAACCATCATCCTCGGAAGTCATCAATATAAACCTGCAAACACAAATCAAGAGTTAGAAAAATCCCCAAAATGAGCTGCTTGGTCCAGCTCCACCTTCATTTTCTTGTTGAGTTTGTGGAGCGGGTTCCTTTCCTTTTCTTTTCCTAGTTGATGGACCTCCATAAACTTGTTCCTTCCCTTTATCCTACAAACAATCAAAATAGATAAAACAAAACCAAACAAAACAAACCAAATCGATTAGCGTTAGAAATCCAAATTCAAAACCTAACATTAGCCACCATTTATACACAAAAACCATTTAGAATAAGTTTAAACATGTTATATTATACATATCTAATAATCTCTCGAACTACATGCCAAACATAATCCTATCATGGTACGGACTCATTCCATCTTCAACAAACATGTACTAGTATGTCATATGATTAGAGACACTTTTACAAGCATAACCATACAAAACATGTTTAATTTCACCAAAACTTTCAATGACATAACATATTAAACCATAAGCATTCGCTAATAATCATGTCTAACAATATGCAATCTATGGTTTTCATACATTTAAACATTAAAGTCAAGCAAAATCAACCTTTCACCAAAAATCCTAATGCATACAATGCTTAACTCTCAAATGTAATCTTTCAAATCGAATAAACACAAAGTTAAGGCATAAATGAGTTTAGCATTAGTAATGTATTGCAACAATTCCCCTTAGAACAACAACAAGTCAACACAAGTCAAAATCCCCAAATTAAGAACCTAGATTTTAATTTATGCAAAATTATTTGATTCAGCAAGGATTTATGGCATTTTGTTAGTGTAAACAAGTAGTTAAACATCAAAACATCTTAATTTAAACAAGTAATGGTCAAAAATTTGAAACCCCTAAATTTCATCAAGAACCCTAATTTGCAAATTGAAGATTTAAGCATGTAATCATCAAGTTAGAGCATGAACAAGGATTAATAACAACATTACAATCATAATATGACCAAAACATGAAGATTCAAACACCCCCACACTTAGAACAAGCAAAATCCGAATTGAAGAATGAAGAACATTAAAATCATGAAGAAATGAAGAGTAATCTTACCTTTCCCATGTTAATAGTCGGATTTGTTGTTTAAAGATGGGATTAAACGGTTGATTTTGTGTTTAGAGATGAATGTTTTGAGAGAAAATGGAATGGGGTTCGAAGTTGTAGGTGAGAAAATGAGAAAAATGAAGATGAAAACCGTTTTTGTGGTGTAACACGCGAGACAGGAGAAAAATACCCCAGATACGGCGCATCTGGGGTTCGATGCGGCGCATCTACCTCGACAAATGCGGCGCTTTTGCCTTATGCGGTGCATCTAAAGCTGTCGGCTTTTTTTATGTCCACAAATGCGGCGCATCCATCACAGATGCGGCGCATCTGACCCTGGTTCACCAGTTTTCGATGTTTTTCACTGTCTAATCAGTTTGGAAGGTCCCTAAACAACTTGGTTCGTATTAAAACTCGAAAAATTCACTTAAAAACAATCAATCCTAAAAAAAAAATAGACGCACGAATGAGACTATGTACAAAATGTGAAGTTTATTAGTGAGTCGTTCACTCGACTCCACCCTGATTTTAACTAACATCGGGGTGATAAACATCACCCTTCTTTACTCCAATAGAACTATTACCGCAACCATTCTCACCACTAATTTTTGACAATAACCAAGAGTCCGAAAATCTTGACTCTTCAACCAATTTTTTCAACCTATCTTTCTCAAATTTCGATAAGTTTGACACCAATCTCTCTCTCAAATGTTCATCTTTTTCCGACATAGCATTTCTAACCCTACCATATAACTTCTTCATGGTTTTCTCAACAACACAATCATTGGGTGGTTTACTATCAAGCTTTTCTTTACCGCTATCCCCACACTTAGCTTGTTGACTAATGGGTTTGACATTGTCAACAATATTCACTGAAACTATCGGTGTGGGTGGTGGGTTCATACTAAACTCAGTTTGATAGGTTGCACTCTTGCCTCTATCTTTCAAAACTAGTTTTCCTGTTTTCCAATCTGTTAAAGCACTTGCAGTTGCTAAAAATGGTCTACCTAAAATAATAGGTACAAACTTATCTTCCTTCATGTCTACAACTACAAAGTCAGCTAGAAACTCAAGTTCACCTGTTTTTACTACTAAGTTTTCAGCAATCCCTATAGGTTTATTAACCGACTGATCAATGAATCTAATGCCTGAATTGGTCGGTTTAAGTTCACCTAAGTTCAAACACGAGTAAATGGAATAGGGCATGAGATTTATACTCGCACCTGAGTCAGCTAATGATCTAAGAGTTTTAGATTCATTAAGTTTACAAGGTACTATGAACGGTCCAGGATCACCTAACATAGGTGGCAACTCATTCTTCTTCACAATAGCAGCACATTCTGCTTCAAGGAGAGCGGATGATGCCTGCTCACACACTCCTTCTTTTGCCATCAAATCATTCAAGAATTTCCCATAGTTTGGCATACCTGCAATAACATCAACCAAAGGTACATTTACACAAATATTATCCGTATTTAAAGGCTTACAATGATTCTCTTTTGGTTTTTCGGATGCAAGTGCTTGTGGGTATGGAATGGGTGGTTTGTAGTCTTCCACTTTAGGTGCTTGCTTCACCGTATCTTTTGCTTCTTCCTTGATCATCTTCAAATTATCATCAACCATAAACTCGGAAGGCTCGGTGGTTTCCATTTTCTGCACTTTCGCATGATTTCCCGACATCAACCTCATCAAATAATCACCATACTCGGGAGTTATGTCACCAACTCGGATCCCTTCATCTTCACATGTTATACTCTTCACACTTTCAACTTGGATATCATCAATCTCTTGATAAGGAGTGTAATCCGCCATATTGGATAAATCAGAAAATATAAACTCATCACACTCTTCATCATCATCTTCACACCCAAGAGTAAAAATAGGACTATGCTCCGGTGTCTTGAAACTTGCTTCATCCTCACAGAAACTATAAATAGCATTCACTTGTGAATACGCTGGAGCTTGAGGATCCTTCTTCTTTAGTATAACCGGAGGGTTACTTGCACTTGGTGGTCTAGGTTGGTTCATGCCATGACTAGGATTCACTTGCGTATTCGATGGAAGAGTGCCCGGTGGCCTCTCCCCTAGTAATTGTGAAATCCTACCCACTTCTCTTTCAAGAGTTTGAATCGTAGTTTGTTGACTTTGTATTTGTTGTTGTACAAGATTTCCACTTTCTCCTTGTTTCACCATGAAATCCCTAAGTAAATCTTCTAAACCTGGGCTAACATGAGTTTGATTTTGCTGTTGTGGGAATTGATTTTTATTGTAGAATGGTAGATTTCTGTCGTTAAACCCTGGTGGTCCATTTTGATATGAAAAATTTTTCAAGTTGTTTTGATAACCCGAATTTCTTCCTTGTTAATTATAATTGTTGGACCCCGAAGCTCCTTCTCTTTGATAAGCATTAGAACCTTGATTCCCTGAGTAACCAATGAAATTAGCTTGCTCCTCCATTGAACTTCGATCGCAATCCTTAGTAAGGTGCGGTCCTTGACATAATTCACAACCTACTTTTATAGCATGCATTTCTTTAGTCATCTTCTCAATTTTCCTTCCTTGATTTGCCAATTGAACTTTTAAAGTAGCGATTTCATCGTTGCTTTCAATACTAGCAACCGTGGTTGATCTAGAGAACTCCATCTCTTGATGCCAATTATGAGAATGTGCTGCTATATCGGTAATGATTGTGTGAGCTTCTTCGGGTGTTTTTTTCATGATTAAACCTCCTGCTGCAACATCAATATCTTTTCGAGTAGCCACATTGACTCCTTTATAGAATATTTGGACCTTTTGGAATGTGTTCAACCCGTGTTGAGGACATACTCTAAGTATTTTATTGAATCGGGTCCAAGCTTCATAAAGGGTCTCATTAGGCTTTTGCTTAAAGTGATTTATATCACTTTGTAACTTTGCTGCTTTTGAAGCAGGGAAGAACTCTGACAAAAACTTGTCCGTCATATCATTCCAATCTTCGATATAACCTTCTGGTAACGAGTCTAACCAATCTCTTGCATCATCCTTTAACGACCATGGAAAGATTTTTAAACATGCGACATCATCGGTGACATCCTTGATCTTGAATAGCTTGCATATGCTTACAAACTTACGAAGATGCTCGTTAGCATCCTCATTCGGAGCTCCACCAAATTGGCATGTATTAGTCACCATGTGGAGAAATTGACCTTTTATTTCAAAACCATCAGTCATCGTAGGTTGAACAATTGTGTGGCCTTGTCCTGTCCTTGTTGCCTTCATCAAAGCATCCATCGTTTGATTTGTAGCAGTCATCTCTTCCTCTTCTTTAATGACTGGCTCGATGATAGGTTGAACAATCGGTTCATAGTTAGAATCTAATGAAAGTGATTCTAAACCCTGAGCAAGAGATTCTACTTCTTGAGCCCTTAAGCATTCGTGAAGTTCTCTTTCAGGCTCAGGATATGAAGGAATTAAATTAGAGTTGGAAGAACGTAGATTCATGCACTAATACCTATCCTGCAATCACAACACCACAAACAAACTAATTGCAAAAATACAAGCTTACAATAAAAAGTAACTTTTCTAGGAATTGAATTCCTGCAAAAGGATCGAATAATTCAAAGTTTATTAAAATCTTTTAACAAAACCGCTCCCCGGCAGCGGCGCCAAAAAGTTGATGTGTTAAGACGTAACCTTTAAAATGTAGACAATATGCTTAATAATTAACACATAATACAGGCAACTAAAACCCGATCATGTAGTAACTAGCAAGTAAATTGACCAGTTCGATCCACAGGGAGAAGTTTGTTTAAATGATTTTACTACGATTAATTATTCTAAAAAGGGGGTTTGTATTTGAAGTTGTATTTTTGTTTAACGAAACAGTAAATAAAAATAATAATTAACAAGAATGAGAATGCTGTAACGACCCAACCAAAACCGTTATTGACGGCGCCGTTAACTTAGGTCCCGTTGCGTGGTCGTAGTCCCTATATGAGACTCGTTTGACCAAAATTATGTCACATTCATTTGAAAGGTACAAGACTTGCAAGTTTAGTTTACAAAACCGTTCGACAACAAGTCTAAGTTTACAAAAGTCATAAAGTATAAATGAAATAACTTGCGACATAATTAGTTTAAAAACACAGTTGCTATAAATAGCGTAAGTATGTAAACAAAAGTTTGAATCAAAAAGTGCTATCACTAGCGTATGTATGTATGTATGCTTGACCCCAAGCAAGAAATCAGAGTGTATGCATGTATGCTCGACTCCAAGCAAGTATGAGTGTACGCGGAAGCATGTATCAAATAGCCAAGTATGAACCTAAGAAACATATAGAAAACTGTCAACGAAAAACGTTGGTGAAATCATAGGTGTTTGTAAACGTTGTTTTTGAACCACAAGATTTTGTATTTCCATAACGTTGATTATCTAAATCGTTTGCATTCCAAAAGTATTGTTCGCGAGCACCCAATTATCAAGACTTAACGTTTCCTTCCATAGAACCCCATCACAATAGTGTTAGAACATACACTGTTTCTCGAAAATATATTTCATCCGTAGACGGTAGCGAACCGTCCGAAATGAGGGTTTGTCAAACCCGTATGGCCACACAATATAAGTTCTCGCTTACACCCTGCAAGTGTAACTAATGATAATCGAATTGAGGATTTTTGTTCTAACTCGCTGTGGAATGTTTGTTTCCTTGTACTTGTGTTCAAAGTATAAAAGTATGTAGTATAAAACTGTATATGTTTCTCATCCCATAATTTAAAAGTATAAAAGTTGTTGAAAGATGGGACTATGATCTCACCTCGAGTGCATGAGTATAAATGTACTTCACAAAGTAAACGTGTGCATGAATGTTGCTTAGCCTTGACCTAAACAAGTAAGTTGTATCAATTAACCGGTTACGACACAAGGTTGGGTGAAATGTGTTCAATTAGTCCTATGGCTCGTTACGACTCGATTATGTAGCATGTGAATCAAATTGTCAAGTTTCATGCAAGATACAAGTACAGAAACAAGTTAGGAAGGTTGCATAATCATTTGGTTAAGTTTGACAAAAAGTCAAACTTTGGTCGGTCAAAGTCAACGAAAGTCAACACGTTCGGGTCGGGTCCCGAACTATTTTTCTGAGGTTTTTATTCATATATAAGCATGTTAGAACAAGTTACATGTGAATCGGAGGTGCGTAGCATAGCAAACATTTTTCGAAATTTGACAAAGTAGGTCAGAACCCAAACACGGCTATTGCCGCGCCGCGGCCTGAGGTGTCGCGCCGCGACATTAGGCGTGGCCTGGTACCTGGTCAGTTTCAAAAGTTCAAGTCTTGATCCAAAATTCAATTTAGCACAAAACGCAAACCGTAAACACTTAGAATACGCATCTTATATCATTGGAAAGCTCTTTTGACAAGGAATACAATTAACTACCTTTCACCAAGCAAAAACATCATTTACAATAACCGAAAACTCGTCAATTGATCAAGAAAGGTTTATTTTCAAAGTTTCAAGTTCGTAAAACGTATTTTATGATTCGGGAATCCAATTTACACATACGATATGCCGTTTTGAAGGTAATGAAACATACATTACAACTAAACACTTACTAATAACATTTCATGGCATTCGAAACATCAAAAGCTCGTTTTAAGTCTATCAAACCCTAACCAAAATCCGCAAAAATCAATATTCATGTTTTTGAAGTTTTCTTAATCAACCTACGCATCAAAACGAAGCTAGTGATACTAGTAACACAATTAAAACATGAACTTTAACAATCAAACAACATTTAATCTTCCAAAATGCAAGATTAAGCAAACCCATTTCAAAAGTTCAAACTAGTTACTCAAATCAACAAATCGAGCAAACAAAACATATATTCATGCTAGACACGAGCCATAGACACTAACTAACACAATTTCAAGTCAAAAACACGAATTTATAGAAATCTAGAGTTTTTAGAAAGTTACCCAAACTTGATGAAATTTGTATCAAAATGTAGAGGATGAAGAGAGGATCACGAAAATGTAATTTGTTTTGAAGTTTGCTTCCAATCCCGAATTTAGATGATGATTTTAGGAAGTTGGGGTTTGTGTTCAAAAATGAGAAGTAGAGAGAAAGGGAAGGATGAAGGTGGGTGGTGATAATGAATGGATGAGATGGGGTTTGACTAGTTGACCTAGTCACTAGTTAGGCCCCTTTGCAACTTTGGTCCCTCGAGTTTCAAAGCGGGTGCGGGAATTAACCAAACGAATATTTAAAAAAAACGCTCGTGTACGGGTGACGTTAAAATTAAATAATGAGGGATATTATTTAAAAAAAAAGACGGTGTTAAAATAAATTTAACAGAAAAACGCGGGATGTTACATTATCCACACCTCAAAAGAAATTTCGTCCCGAAATTTAGTTGGAAGTAGTAGTTGTTGAATCTTCCTCGAGATCTTGCGTTGCAAATTCTACGGATATGTGAAGGTACTTCCTTGGGCATTCAACGAACTTTGACAGTCGGGGTTTTTACGTTGGTTTAAAGTTTGGTTTCACGATTTATAGTTTCAACCGGTCCTCCTAGGAAGTGAAGTTTATCGTTGATAGTAAGTTCATCGAAGAGGATAACAAGTTCTTGTTTCGCGAGACACGCCCTTAAGTTTGATACGCAGAATGTAGGATGAACGGAATTTGTTTGAGTCGGAAGTTTGAAGCGGTAAGCAACGGGCACAACACGCCCCAAGATTTTAAAAGGATAAAAATATCGCGAATTTAGCTTTCTACATTTTCGACACGGATTACACCTTTTCAAGGCGCGACTTTTAACGTTACGCGGTTTCCCACATGGAATTTGAAAGGTTTACGTCTAACATTGGCATAGCTCCTTTGGCGACTACGGGCCGTCTCGAGCCTTTCTCGGATTGGAACGATTTTATCGGTTACTCCATGAATGAGTCTAGGTTCGGTGACTTGATTATCATTTACTTGGTTCTACAAAAGGAGAATGACGTTTCCGGTCATATAAGATTTCAAAAGGTGTGACGTTAAGACTTGAATGATAACCATCGTTGTAAGAGAATTTGGTTAAAGGCAAAAAAAAAATTTCTCAAGTAAATTTGAAGTTGATAACACAAACTCGTATTATGGTTTTCAAGGTTTGAATCATGTGTTTGCTTGGTCCGTCGGTTTGTGGATGATACGCGATACTCATGTTTAAACGTGGTCCCGAGAATTTTTGTGAGGCACTCCAAAATCTAGAAGTGAAACGAGGATCTCGATCCGAAACGAGGTACATCTCTTTAAGGTATATTTGAAAGAGTTTGTTAGGACGTGAAAATGTTTGTTGGAACAAGTTTCTGTTTCTCAAGAATTTCGCGCCGCGGAAGATTTATCGGTTTCTAAAAACGTTCGTTAGGACTATTCACCCTCGAGGCGAATACTAGTATAACGTGAGGAGTCTCTCCCTCCATTGAGAATTTAGAATAAAGATTTCCTTATACGAAAGTGCGAGTGTAAGGCGAGAGAAGTTTTCGCCTCGATGTGAGCATACCAAGCATTTTGTAGTTCGTCTATAAAAACTATAAGAAAACGAGATAGTACACACGTGTAACATATGTTTGAAGTCGAAAGAATTTGTCATTCATTCGGAAGCATCAATATGGTTCGACAATAATCGAAGATGTGTCCTGGGTATGGTTGTTATCAGTATTCTCGGAGTTGTCGGATGTTCAAACAAGAAAAATGAAGTCATGTACATGGCACATGGTGGTGATTAGGTTGATCGAGTCCAATCACCATCACGTGTTACTAGAACTTTGGTGTGAATTACCGTAATATAACCACGTTGATCGAGTGTCGTTATATTACGCTAACTCATACCTCCATTCCCACATCACTCCATAGATTCAAGTTCGTGTAACCGTGAAGATCTAAAATGAACAAAGTGCAACGGCATCTCTAACGTGACTCGTATTGAATCGAAAGAATTTGTGCAACTCTAAAGAAGCGTTCCCCGAGGGAAGTGTATAAATGATGGTTCACGTCAATGCGGTTTAAATCAAACGATAATGTATTTCGGTGCTAGAAGTGTAACGAATCATGATAACGAATAGTACACAACCGTAGTGTTAAGTATTGATGACGATACTCACTTGGAGTAGGGATGGTAGTAACACGATATGGTAGATAGTAAGGAACACCGGTGTGACACCGATAGTAAGTTGAAACGGTGGCGAATCATAATCTGGGAGACAAGGTTCCCGGACAAGTGTGACTAATGAAGTCGTCATCATCCTTACGTGTATGAATCCTGAATTTACGCGTGTTACTAGAAAGTTGCAGAATATGAGTTCCTATGATGAAAACGTGGTACCATTAAGAAGTTTGCCTAAGAATGATTCAAGTATAATGCACAAGTAGTCAAGTAAGTGCCATCTATAGAAAATGTATGTCAAAATGCAATGGCTAACTATCCGGTTGTAGTCTAGATTCACTAATGCGTCCTAACGACTCTGTCAGACACACTAATGCACATCCTAGATCCCTACAACCAACGCTCTGATACCACTTGTAACGACCCGACCAAAACCGTTATTGACGGCCCCATTAACTTAGGTCCCGTTGCGTGGTCGTAGTCCCTATATGAGACTCGTTTGACCAAAATTATGTCACATTCATTTGAAAGGTACAAGACTTGCAAGTTTAGTTTACAAAACCGTTCGACAACAAGTCTAAGTTTACAAAAGTCATAAAGTATAAATGAAATAACTTGCGACATAATTAGTTTAAAAACACAGTTGCTATAAATAGCGTAAGTATGTAAACAAAAGTTTGAATCCAAAAGTGCTATCACTAGCGTATGTATGTATGTATGCTTGACCCCAAGCAAGAAATCAGAGTGTATGCATGTATGCTCGACTCCAAGCAAGTATGAGTGTACGCGGAAGCATGTATCAAATAGCCAAATATGAACCTGAGAAACATATAGAAAACTGTCAACGAAAAACGTTGGTGAAATCATAGGTGTTTGTAAACGTTGTTTTTGAACCACAAGATTTTGTATTTCCATAACGTTGATTATCTAAATCGTTTGCATTCCAAAAGTATTGTTCGCGAGCACCCAATTATCAAGACTTAATGTTTCCTTCCATAGAACCCCATCACAATAGTGTTAGAACATACACTGTTTCTCGAAAATATATTTCATCCGTAGACGGTAGCGAACCGTCCGAAATGAGGGTTTGTCAAACCAGTATGGCCACACAATATAAGTTCTCGCTTACACCCTGCAAGTGTAACTAATGATAATCGAATTGAGGATTTTTGTTCTAACTCGCTGTGGAATGTTTGTTTCCTTGTACTTGTGTTCAAAGTATAAAAGTATGTAGTATAAAACTGTATATGTTTCTCATCCCATAATTTAAAAGTATAAAAGTTGTTGAAAGATGGGACTATGATCTCACCTCGAGTGCACGAGTATAAATGTACTTCACAAAGTAAACGTGTGCATGAATGTTGCTTAGCCTTGACCTAAACAAGTAAGTTGTATCAATTAACCGGTTATGACACAAGGCCGGGTGAAATGTGTTCAATTAGTCCTATGGCTCGTTACGACTCGATTATGTAGCATGTGAATCAAATTGTCAAGTTTCATGCAAGATACAAGTACAGAAACAAGTTAGGAAGGTTGCATAATCATTTGGTTAAGTTTGACAAAAAGTCAAACTTTGGTCGGTCAAAGTCAACGAAAGTCAACACGTTCGGGTCGGGTCCCGAACTATTTTTCTGAGGTTTTTATTCATATATAAGCATGTTAGAACAAGTTACATGTGAATCGGAGGTGCGTAGCATAGCAAACATTTTTCGAAATTTGACAAAGTAGGTCAGAACCCAAACACGGCTATTGCCGCGCCGCGGCCTGAGGTGTCCCGCCGCGACATTAGGCGTGGCCTGGTACCTGGTCAGTTTCAAAAGTTCAAGTCTTGATCCAAAATTCAATTTAGCACAAAACGCAAACCGTAAACACTTAGAATACGCATCTTATATCATTGGAAAGCTCTTTTGACAAGGAATACAATTAACTACCTTTCACCAAGCAAAAACATCATTTACAATAACCGAAAACTCGTCAATTGATCAAGAAAGGTTTATTTTCAAAGTTTCAAGTTCGTAAAACGTATTTTATGATTCGGGAATCCAATTTACACATACGATATGCCATTTTGAAGGTAATGAAACATACATTACAACTAAACACTTACTAATAACATTTCATGGCATTCGAAACATCAAAAGCTCGTTTTAAGTCTATCAAACCCTAACCAAAATCCGCAAAAATCAATATTCATGTTTTTGAAGTTTTCTTAATCAACCTACGCATCAAAACGAAGCTAGTGATACTAGTAACAGAATTAAAACATGAACTTTAACAATCAAACAACATTTAATCTTCCAAAATGCAAGATTAAGCAAACCCATTTCAAAAGTTCAAACTAGTTACTCAAATCAACAAATCGAGCAAACAAAACATATATTCATGCTAGACACGAGCCATAGACACTAACTAACACAATTTCAAGTCAAAAACACGAATTTATAGAAATCTAGAGTTTTTAGAAAGTTACCCAAACTTGATGAAATTTGTACCAAAATGTAGAGGATGAAGAGAGGATCACGAAAATGTAATTTGTTTTGAAGTTTGCTTCCAATCCCGAATTTAGATGATGATTTTAGGAAGTTGGGGTTTGTGTTCAAAAATGAGAAGTAGAGAGAAAGGGAAGGATGAAGGTGGGTGGTGATAATGAATGGATGAGATGGGGTTTGACTAGTTGACCTAGTCACTAGTTAGGCCCCTTTGCAACTTTGGTCCCTCGAGTTTCAAAGCGGGTGCGGGAATTAACCAAACGAATATTTTAAAAAAAACGCTCGTGTACGGGTGACGTTAAAATTAAATAACGAGGGATATTATTTAAAAAAAAAGACGGTGTTAAAATAAATTTAACGGAAAAACGCGGGATGTTACAAATGCGGTGTTTACTTCTTTGCTTGATAAATGACAGGGATTGTTCTTTTATAATTAAAACCGTTATGCGATAGTTACAATAGAGTAGTTTATATCAATTTCACAATATCTATAAACTTAAGAACTATGTTTAATCAACAAGATTGTTTCTTGGTTAAATTCACATAAAACCTAGTTTACTAAGATCACTCTAAGTAAACTACATGATTGTAAAACCTAAATATCATCCAATTACCATCCTATATTCACATATAGGTGTGTAGATCACTAGGTGTTGAAGTACAAATTATAGCCTTTGATAAATTCACATAAATCAAGTCATAACTCGTATCATTGAACTAGAATATAAAGATAGTTACAGCAATGGATTTCTTGAAAGAACATGGTGATTTAGATTGATTAACTAACTAGATTCAACCCGGTTAAACTCACGTGAAACCTTAATTACAACAATCACTTGAGGTAATTTCATAACTATGTTGCTTTGGAACTTATTCAATTACCGAATTAAACACATAACAAAATCACTTAAGTGTATGTATCTAATCGTCTAGATTACTAGATGTATTGAAGTATAGATTGTTTTCCTAGTTAACTCACATTAATAGGTTGCAATCTATATAATTGAAGTAATGATCTAAACATGCATAACAATGGTTCTTACGGTTGAACTAGATAATTAAATCAATCAAACATATGTATAACTAGCATAACATCAAAGTATAGAACAATCCCAAGCCATAAATCTTACATTGAAGCAAACACACAAGGCTTTTAGCCTAACATAATCATAGTAGAACTAATGAAACAGTAAATACAAGTTGAATTCATGTTAAAAAGATATAGAACAATAGTACCAATTGCGATAAACGATCCTAGCTTAATATTGATGTTGAAAGAGTGGAGATTAACTTGCAGCCTTCCTTGGACCTTGAAAATCGTCTTAAAATTGGGGGAGAACGTAGTAGTGAAGGTCTCTCAAGTAAGTAACCATTTGCTTCATTAAATAGCCTCAAAAGTTAGGTATTTTGGCCAGAAAGTGACCAGATGTGCCGCATCTCTTTGGGATGCGCCGCATCTCTTTACGTTTAGTAGATTCCAGCTCGATTCTGCACTCGGGACTGTCGGCAGGGGGTCAGATGCGCCGCATCTGGGACAGATGCGCCGCATCTGGCTTGGATGCGCCGCATTTGGACCTGTTTCAGTGGTTTCGGGCTGTTTTACGCATTCGATCTTCGTTTTAACTCTGTTTTCACTGTTGGTCTTCATTTATTCATTCACAATGGACTTTTTACAAATGTACATGAATTACAATACATACGTATAACAATTACATACAAATGGAACAACATTGGATCGAAATAACGACAATAAACATGTATAATTTTGGCGTTATCAATTGATTATAGAAAATTAAATGACGCCACCAGAAAAGATCACTTTCCCTTACCTTTCATTGATCAAATGTTGGAAAGATTAGCCGCAAATAGTTACTATTGTTTTCTTGATGGTTTTTCCGGATATTTTCAAATTCCATTAGCACTCGAGGACCAAGAGAAAACCACGTTCACGTGCCCTTATGGTACTTTTGCTTACAAACGCATGCCATTTGGACTTTGCAACGCCCCTGCAACCTTTCAAAGGTGCATGATGGCGATTTTTCACGACATGATAGAAGAATGCATGGAAGTTTTCATGGATAACTTTTCAGTTTTCGGTAATACATTTGAATCATGTCTAGTTAATTATGAACGAATGCTTATTAGATGCGAACAATCAAATCTAGTACTTAATTGGGAGAAATGCCATTTCATGGTTAAAGAAGGCATCGTTCTTGGTCATAAAATTTCAAAGGAAGGAATTGAAGTAGATAGTGCTAAAGTAGATGTAATTGCTAAACTTCCACATCCTACCAATGTTAGAGGAGTTAGGAGTTTTCTAGGGCATGCCGGTTTATACCGACGTTTAATAAAAGATTTTTCTAAAATTGCCACTCCTATTAATAAACTCCTAGAAAAGGATGCTCCATTCATCTTTTCAGATGAATGCATTAAATCTTTTAATATTCTTAAAGAAAAACTCACTAATGCGCCGATCATGATAACTCCAAATTGGAATCTACCGTTTGAACTCATGTGCGATGCAAGTGATTTTGCAATGGGAGCCGTTTTAGGACAAAAGATTGAAAAATGATTTCAACCTATTTATTACGCTAGTAAGACATTACAAGGAGCACAAACGAATTACACAACTACTGAAAAAGAACTCCTTGCCATTGTCTTTGCTTTTGATAAATTTCGTTCATATCTCGTTCTAGCTAAAACGGTGGTCTATACCGACCATTCTGCTCATAGATACCTATTTTCGAAACAAGATGTCAAGCCACGATTAATCCGTTGGATCTTACTCTTACAAGAGTTCGATATTGAAATCCGAGATAAAAAGGGAACAGAAAATCTCGCCGCTGATCATCTTTCTCGTCTTGAAAATCTTTAATTAGAAGTTCTCAATGAATCGGCCATACAAGATAACTTTCCTGATGAATATCTATTGAAGATAGATTATAGTGAAATTCCATGGTTTGCAGACTATACAAACTACTTAGTATGTGGATTCCTTGAAAAAGGGTTGTCGTACCAAAAATGAAAGAAATTTTTTAGTGATATAAAACACTATTTCTGGGAAGATCCACATTTGTTTAAAAGTTGTCCCGATGGAATAATACGCCGATGTGTATTCGAAGATGAAGCTAGTCAAATCTTAAACCATTGTCACACAGGACCAACAGGAGGGCATGATGGGCCTCAACTCACAGCAAGAAAAGTTTACGATGTTGGATTCTATTGACCTACAATTTTCAAAGACGCACACCTTCTTTGCAAATCCTGTGATGCTTGTCAAAGGGCCAGAAAAATAAGTCAACGTGATGAAATGCCACAAAATGTCATTCAAGTATGTGAAGTATTTGACGTTTGGGGTATTGACTTTATGGGTCCATTTCCCAAATCTCATAATAATCTCTACATTCTCGTTGCCATTGATTATGTATCTAAATGGACGGAAGCACAAGCTCTCCCAACTAACGATGCACGAGTTGTAGTCAACTTTTTAAAACGTCTTTTTGCTAGGTTCGGAACACCGAAAGCTTTAATAAGTGATCGGGGTACTCATTTTTGTAACAATCAACTTGAGAAAGTTCTCAAAAGATATGGAGTAACTCATAAAATCTCAACCGCTTATCATCCACAAACAAGTGGACAGGTTGAAAATACCAACCGAGCATTAAAACGTATTCTAGAGAAAATCGTAGGATCAAATCCGAAGGAATGGTCCATGAAATTGGAGGATGCACTCTGGGCTTTTAGAACAGCCTACAAAACTCCAATTGGAACCACACCTTTTAGACTCGTTTATGGAAAAGCATGTCACCTTCGAGTAGAAATTGAACATAAAGGATTTTGGGCTTTGAAGACATGTAATCTTGATTTACATGAAGCTGGACGTCTACGGTTAATCCAACTAAACGAATTAGAAGAATTAAGACATGAAGCATATGAAAATTCGTTAATCTATAAGGAAAGAACGAAGAAATGGCATGATAAAAAAATCAGAAGTTCAAAAGAATTTAAAGAAGGAGACAGAGTTCTTCTTTTCAATTCACGATTCAAGCTATTTCCTGGAAAATTGAAATCAAGATGGTCTGGACCATTCATAGTCAAAAGAGTTTTCCCGTACGGAACAGTGGAATTAATAAATTCAAATGGGGTTGAATTTAAGGTTAATGGTCACAGAGTTAAACATTACATAGATAATCCAATGGAAGTTGAAGATGAAGTCAATCACAATTTCGACACCACAGCTAACTAAGTGTGAGAAGGTTCAAATTTTTTAGGGTAATATATATTTCTGTTAGAGTTAGATATTCTATTTTCGTGTAGTTTCCGAGAATGGAATCCGAATGGTCTTTCCCTAGCAGACCCTAAAGAACTAGTCTTCTCCCCCCATTCTGAATTTTTATTTTTTTTAGGTTTTACGAGATGAAGAATTCCTTTGATCTGAACCATGGTCTAATGCTACATGCTATGATTACTAAACGTAATAATGACACACTTCCGAGTGAACTGGTATCATTCATAAGAGAAAAAATGGACGGAGTAAGAAAAGAACTCAGAAAAGATCATCATACGATACATTTTGGAAAAGGAAAATCAAAATCCGCAATGAAAAGAAGAGCACGACACCTTGAAAGATGTTACAAATACGGAAAATGGTCACATGAAGGTAAAAGTTCAAATAATCAAACATATTCAAATACCGAATTTGTTACTCTATGCAGAGAAGGACCGTTTATATGTTTAGAAGAAAAGATATTGAAGATTCGAAGTTATGCTTACGTAGCTATGGAGAACCAAATCACACGACTCTCCTATGAGTCGGCTAAAGCAGGTCTCTGAGAATTTTTTTCTCACAGGTAAGTATGTACAGTTTTTATTTATTTTTATTGCTTTTAACCTTTTGATAATAAACGCTGAATCGTTCGCTATAAAGTATTAAATTGGTAATCAATAAAATTAGGTATGCGTAACCGAAATTATTGATATCATACAAAAATTTATTACATCACTGTAAAATTTATCGTTTATTCTTAAGATATAAATATCTTTAATCAAACAACCCAAAATATTTCAGAAATTCGTCAGGAGTAAAACTAGGTCGTTGAACCGAAATTACTTTACTGAAAAGAGGGGCGTATATTTTTGATAATATTTGATTGATTAAAGTGGGATAAAAGACAAAAAAGATTTTTAATTTTATTTTTACCATGTTTTTAAAATTAATATATAAATATTAAATTATTATTTTAAACTTTTTAAAATCAATATATTTAAGTTTGTACCTATTTGAAAAATTAATATTTAATATAAGTTTGTATGTATAAAAACAAAAATATAATATAAGTTTGGTGTGAATTTTTAAAATATTAATAATATGAATTTTTAATTTTATGCATTTTAAATTAAAGTTTGGTGTGAATTTAAAAATAAAAATTTACTTTATTTCACTAAGTTAAAAATATGATTTTTAAAATTCATCGTGAGAGTTGAAAACTAGGTCGTTGAACCGAAATTGCTCTACCCAAGGGAGGGACGAGAACTTTTATTATCATTATTTTTAATATTATTGAATTAAAGTATGCCAAAAACATTAAAAACTCAAAAATCTTTGCTTTTAAAACAACGCTTTGAAATAGCAAAATTTTAAAACTTTGTTGAGAGACGGACTAGGACAACGATCCGAAACGTCCTCACTCCTAAAAAGAAACAAATTTTTAAAAATTTATTAATTATTTGTTTTAAAAAGTATAAGGTTTTTCTAAAAAAAAAAAAAAATGCCAGACCTTATGCGATCGCATGGGGTTTCTTTGAAAAACTCATGCAGTCGCATGAGGACCGAATTCTGGTCAGGTATCAAAAGGTCAGTCGAGTTCTGTTGTTTCCTCACTCCACACACAAATACACGAACATACTCCCCAAATCCTCTCAATTTTCATCAATTTTTCACCAAAATCAACCAAATTTCTTGCTATAATCCGCTCTAATCATGAATTTGATAAGAAGTTTATCAAGAAGGGTAACAATTACACCCCTAAACCTCTTTAAATTTGATTTTTATTATTCTTGAGCTATAATTTACCTAATTTGATTTTGTTAATTTCTAGTGTAATTAGAGTTAAATTGTTAGTATTTTATGCATGTATAACCTAGATTGATGCTATTTAACATGATTTGAAGCCAAAAACTTCAAAATTTTTAGAAATCTAGGGTTTGTGTTCTTGAGCAATTTGGGGCTTTTTGATATAAACAGGTTATGGCCGATTTTTTTCATGAATTATTGCTAAATTAAGTAGTGTAACATGTTTAGGTAGCTAAATGATCCAAACTTTGATCCTAAACATGATTTTTGAGAATTAAAGTAACTTTTAGGTATAAATTTCATGAACTTGATTAAATTGATGTAAATACCATTTGAAACTTGTTTAATTGCTAGTAATGGTTGTTTTAACATATTATTTGAGTTGAATGCTTATGAACTTTGTAAACATTTTTATATATGTTTATTTAAAAAAGTGTAGAATTGTTAAGATTGTGAAAATGTGTATAAGTTTAATTTTGATTAAACATGTTATTGTAATTGTTTCAAGTTGTTATTTTGCTAACACTAATGCATATTTGGATGCACAAAATTTGTGTTTAATGTGTTTTGCAGAGATTTACTAATACTGATGGTACATCATCATCATCTAGACAACCTGCTCCAGAACCTGAACCAGAAATGCAATATGAACCGGAGCAACAACAGGAACAACAATAACAACCTGATCAACACGTACCTTATTATGATCCGCAAAAAGAATATGTTGATGCCTACGTAGTATTTCCGATGCATCCGATAGTACAACACCCAACGATTCATGAAGAACAGTTGCATCCCAATTTGAGATTTGATCGAAGTTGGAGAGATTACCCGACATATCAAAGTAACAAATTCAAATTGGTAACTAAAAATGTAGAAGTGCCGAGGGTAATTGATTGGGAGCCTTTGGAAAGGGTCCAACAAGCTAACTCAGTTAGACAGCATTTGATCCAAAGGTATGACAACTCTTCTTTTCCCGATTGGGAACGTTTATTCACCATTCGTAGGCCTGTATATAAGGAATGGTGTGTTGAGCTTATGAGTACTATTTCACTTAATGCGGATGTAGTTAGGTTAGATGATAGAAGTTTTCTTAGATTTATACTTGGCCGTAGGATGTACAGGATGTCCATGCTGGACATGTCCAGGGCTTTACAGATATATACGCCCACTGAATTACTATTACCCGATTGTACAAACTTGATTTATCATGGTGAAAGGGTAGATAGGAATTTTGATGCTAACGCCGTCTGAAGGCGTATGTCAGATTATAATGTTTTTGGGCGGGCAGGAACACACTCCTACTTACATATTAACAGAGCCGAGCTTCGTATAATTCATAGATTTCTGGCTAACTCGATTACACAGAGAGGTCACAACAAGGAGAAAATGACCTTACATGATTTATTCTACCTTAAGTGTATTCGAGACCCAAGAGGCTTTGTTAATATCCCCTACTGTGTTGGTTTTTATTTGTCTAAGATAGTGGAAGGAATACAGGAAAGGGGAATAATAGGAGGAGGTATTTTTGTTACTCTCATTGGAGAGTATTTGAGTGTAGATAAGGATCAAGGGGGTCCACTTATGGTATGTAGGGAACAGGATGATACCTTAAGATTAAAGATCTATCAGGGTGCTAAGGTATTGAAGAGCAGACGCAATCAGGCAGTACCATATGTTGGTCGTCATCCACAGGTAGAGAGAGGTTCAGATGAGGAAATGGAGGAAGCAGATGACATTATGGATGTCATTAGGGAGGCTATGACTGACGTCTACCAGCGTATAGATGAGGTAGAAATGACAAACGGGGATAGATTTAGTCGGTTAGAGCAGTGGCAAGCCCGGAATGAGTACGAGTATTCTAGGCAACGACAGCATGATAGATAGGACTATCATCAGCGTCAGATCATGAGTCGGCTATCACCTCAGGATCACTACGTACCGACCCAACCCGCTTACTATCCTCCACACCAGCCCGAGATGAGACCACCATTTACTCTCTACGACCCTAACCAGGCCTACCAGTACACCTATCACCAACCATGGAACCCGACCGACGACATGAACTGGAACCCCTATCCAGATTGATATAGTTCTCGTTGGTGATTTCTATGATTATTATCTTTTTATTATTTTTATTTATTTATGTTTAAACATTATATTTTGATTTGATACTTTTATGTAAGTTTAATATTTTTATTATGTTGTACTAATATTTCATATTTGATTTGAAAGTGGGATGTTAAGTCCCATTTTAAATTACCATGCATGTTATTATTTGTATGTATGTATATTGTCAATTGTACACAACAGGGTAAAACAGCGCATTTTCAAAGACTGGCATTAAGTTCAGCAAAAGCTACTAATTTTGACGACAAAACGAAAAAACAAATGTGATGTAACAACAAGACGGAATGAACAAATGATGTGCACCATTTATAATTCAGCAAACAAACGCCAATATGTTTGGAAACTTTGGTAAAATTTAATAATTTTTCTACGTAATCACCCTCAATAATTTAAATTGTTACTGATTTCTTGCAAATGAGGGCATTGCAAGATCTTAAGTGTGGGAAGGGGTTAAATTTTTTCGGATTTTTAAAATTTTAACTTATACACTTGGTTACCATTAAAAATACTAGTAACGCAGTAGTTGTATTAGAATCTAGTGCTCTCTGATAATAAAGAACAGCCCTAGTCTTATATACTGACTACCCAATTCTAGTAAAAATTTTCAAAATTTTCAAATAAATGAATTCAAAATCATGTTTATACATATTTATGAACGATAAAACTAGGTGTTGACACCGAAATTATTGTTACCTCGGAAAGGACATAAATTGAGAAACAACCCAAAATGTTAGAATTCATTTAAAATGGAATAGAGGACAATAAAAAGGCAAAGAAAGGAAAATAAAAAGCCAAATGTGTGAAAATTTTACCAAGTTATTTAAAACATATATCACATATTTTTTTACAAATAATTGAAGAAACTTTTGTTTTGGACAAAATTAACCGTTTTACCCGGTAAATTGTAATGTATTTGAAAGAAAGATGGATCTACACGATGAATCAATTCCATCATTAAAAGGAAGTAAAGTCTTCCAAAAAATACCACGCGCTTCTTGATTTAGGTCCGGAAGTTGTCGTCCAGACCAGTTGTAGAGTCTACGAAAAACCTTGAAAAGTTTTCTCAAAAATCAGCTGGAAATCCACGGACCTCAGCATCAAACAGGGTCGCCAAGTGGTCAGACTTATCCTAACCATGAGAGGATCTGTCTCGTAAAATGGGGAGGGCGCCGTGCAAATTAGCTTGATAAGACTAATGAATCAGATCCCCGGAAAGGATAATCTCCTTAAAGATCAAAAATCGGCTTTTGAGCCTGATATTACTCAATCCTTGAGATTGACCTTAAAGATTGAGAATTACAAACTCATGGAATTCGATGATATCTAAACTCGAGCTTGAACGAGAAAATATTTTGATCAAAATTACAAACTGATTTGTTTTCTGAAAAACCCATTTTTAATGCGTTCATTACCATTGAACGTAAAATTCTAGGAATTCATTAGGTCACCTGAACCAAATCGGGTGTCAACCGTAAGAACGGTGGTTGCATAGCATGGTCGAAGACAGGACCTTGTGCCAGACCGAAAAATTATAGGGTGATCTTTACTATTGCCCCTACAAAGGATAGTAATTGCATCCGACACGTTATAGACCATAATTAAAAGCATGTCACGGGACATTGCCTTAATAGTTGCTTGTTCAATGCTTTCCTTTACAACCGGACGGTAGTTTACCAAAAGGTAATATATGGAGCAAGTAAACTGGACGTGTTGCTTTCCCAATACAAGGATAGCAAGTGGGTGACAGAAAAACCATAAGTTTTGAGCTAAAATTTTCAAATCTGAAACCCACAAAACCCACAAAAACAATTTGCAAACACCGGTGAAGGGTTATTCCGAAAAACTTATCTAGGGTAAAAGCTAGATTAATTTTCAAAAGATCAAATATTTTCATAAAGATCCAATTTCCTTAAGGATCTAAATTTTCATAGTCATGTGGGACTGTAAACCACATCATTACTTCCATTGTTTATACCGCCGTATAAAAATCACTGATGTACAAAGTGTGAAGAATAAAGAAGTGATTCTAGTATTTTTATTTCAAGACTATATTGCTTGAGGACAAGCAATGCTCAAGTGTGGGAATATTTGATAATGCTAAAAACGAACATATATTACATAGCATTATCCCTCAAGAAATACAAGCTTTTGGTTACAATTGTTCTATTTACAAGTAATATTTGTTTAAATAATAAAAGGTGAATACAAAAGACAGATTCGACGAATTGAAGACGCAAATGACCAAAAAGCTCAAAAGTACAAAGTACAATCAAAGTGGTCCAAATTATTGATGAGAAATGTCTAAAAGTTACAAAATTACGAGCCGCGAAACACAAAATACAAGATATTAAATTGTACGAAAGGACGTTCGAAAATCCGGAAACAGGACCAGAGTCAACTCTCAACGCGCGACGCAACGGAGCTAAAATTACAAGTCAACTATGCATATAAATATAATATAATAAAAATATAATTATATAAAAATTATATATATTATATTTATATTTATAAGTGTCGGCAAGCTAGGAGCCAAGAGTACCTGAGCTGGAAAAAGAGGCCATGCAATCGCATGGCCTGGAAGTGAAAAACTCATGCGATCGCATGGTGAACAGTATCACGTGACATCCTATAAATTTCTTAGTTTTTGGTTGAACTTAACACATCTTTTTCTTTCTTCATCTCTCAACGTATTTATATATATATATATATATATATATATATATATATATATATATATATATATATATATATATATATATATATATATATATATATATATATATATATATATATATATATATATATATATTATAATTTTAATTTTAATTTTAATTTTAATAATAATAAGGGTATGTTAGCGAATGTTGTAAGGGTGTAAGTCGAAATTCTGTCCGTGTAATGCTACGCTATTATTAATCATTGTAAGTTATGTTCAACAAATTAATGTCTCGTTGCTAAGTTATTATTATGCTTATTTAAGCTGAAGTAATCGTGATGTTGGGCTAAATATTAAAGACAAGGTAATTGGGCTTTGTACCATAATTGGGGTTTGGACAACAGAACGACACTTGTGGAAATTAGACTATGGGCTATTTATAAGTTGATAATGTTAAAAACGAACATATATTTCATAGCATTATCCCTCAGGAAAGACAAGCTTTTAGTTGCAACTATTCTATTTACAAGTGATATTCGTTTAAATAATAAAAACTGAAGACAAAAGACAGATTCGACGAATTGAAGACGCAAACGACCAAAAAGCTCAAAAGTATAAAATACAATCAAAGAGGTTCCAATTATTGATAAGAAACGTCTCAAAATTATAAGAGTACAAGAAGCAAAACGCAAAGTATAAGATATTAAATTATACGCAAGGACGTTCGAAAATCCAGAACCGGGACCAAAATCAACTATCAACGCACGACGTAACAGAGCTAAAATTACAAGTCAACGGAGTACAAGAATATAATATAATATATATATAATTAGATTTAATTATAATTATATATATTATATTATATAATAAATAAATATGCAGCCCACGTTTTTAAAGACTTTTGAGCCTCCCCAGCTGGCCATGCAATCGCATGGCCTTGAAGGGCAAAACTCATGCGATCGCATGAGCTCCTTTTTCTGGCCACAGCCCTATAAATTCGCGTGTTTGGTTCATCATAATATATCAACCTATCTCTCTATCTATATCATACGATATATATATATATATATATATATATATATATATATATATATATATATATATATATATATATATATATATATATATATATATATATTAATTTTAATTTTAATTTTAAATTCCAATAATAAGGGTATGTTAGCGCATATTGTAAGGGTGTAAGTCGAAATTCTGTCCGTGTAACGCTACGCTATTTTTAATCATTGTAAGTTATGTTCAACCTTTTTAATTTAATGTCTCGTAGCTAAGTTATTATTATGCTTATTTAAAACGAAGTAATCATGATGTTGGGCTAAATATTTAAATTTGGGTAATTGGGCTTTGTACCATAATTGGGGTTTGGACAAAAGAACGACACTTGTGGAAATTAGACTATGGCCTATTAATGGGCTTTATATTTGTTTAACTAAATGATAGTTTGTTAATTTTAATATAAAAATTTACAATTGGACGTACCTATAAATAACCATATACACTCGATCGGACACGATGGGCGGGATATTTACATGTATGAATAATCGTTCATTTAACCGGACATGGGAATGGATTAATAGTCACTAGAATTATTAAAACAGGTGTGAAATTATGTACAAGGACACTTGGCATAATTGATAACAAAGTATTAAAACCTTGGGTTACACGCAGTCGATATCCTGGTGTAATTATTAAATAAAGTATTAAAATCTTGTTACAGTTTAAGTCCCCAATTAGTTAGAATATTTGACTTCGGGTATAAGGATAATTTGACGAGGACACTCGCACTTTATATTTATGACTGATGGACTGTTATGGACAAAACCAGACGGACATATTAAATAATCCAGGACAAAGGACAATTAACCCATGGGCATAAAACTAAAATCAACACGTCAAACATCATGATTACGGAAATTTAAATAAGCATAATTCCTTTATTTTCATATTTAATTGCACTTCTAATTATCTCACTTTTATTTATTGTCATTGTATTTAATTGCACTTTTAATTATCGTACTTTTTAATTATCGCAAGTTTATTTTATCGCACTTTTATTTATCGCAATTTCTTTATCGTTATTTACTTTACGCTTTAAATTAAGTCTTTTATTTACTTTTACATTAGGTTTTAACTGCAACTAAAGTTTTGGAATCGACAAACCGGTCATTAAACGGTAAAAACCCCCCTTTATAATAATAATATTACTTATATATATATTTGTATTTTTATAAATTAAAACTAATATAGCGTTAAGCTTTGTTTAAAGATTTTCCTGTGGAACGAACTGGACTTACTAAAAACTACACTACTGTACGATTAGATACACTGCCTATAAGTGTTGTAGCAAGGTTTAAGTATATCCATTCTATAAATAAATAAATATCTTGTGTAAAATTGTATCGTATTTAATAGTATTTTTCATTGTAAAAATATAAGCTATTTCATATACACATCGCGAAACATCAAGTATTTTTGACGCCGCTGTCGGGGAAAATTCTGCTTAAACGCCGGAAGCGCAACGCTAATATATATATAAAAAAAGATTTTTATTTTTAGTTACTTTTATAAAAAATACGCTTTTGTAAAAATACGTTTTAAAAATTCAAAAATATAAAAAGAAAAACAAAAATATAAATATTTTTAAGAGTTTGTTAAATATATAACTGTTATAAAGTTTCTTTATTTTTATTTTTGTAAAAATATAAATTTTATTTAAATATTTTGTAATTATATAAATCAGATTTAAAATAGAAAAAAATAAATAAATAAAACTCGAGCCCGGTACTGTAGCAGCCCGTAACCTGGCCCAAAATCCAATCTCATGCGATCGCATGAGCCCGAAGGCATAACTTCATGCGATCGCATGAAGGCACCTGACACGCCACAGTAAAACCCTAACAGCATTAAATACGGAGTAATTATTATTATTATTTTTTAATTAAAACCCTAATTAGATTAGTGTATTAATTTAATTTTTATTTTAGTTTTTATTTTTAATTTGTTCTATTTAGTTTAATTTGTTTTAATAATTTATAAATTAATAGTTTTATTAAATAAATAATATAAAAATAATATTTTTATAAAAATTTTACTTTTTACAACTTTTAGTTATTTTTATATTTTGTACTCTTTTTAATTGTTTTAGCGTAATATTTGTATTTTTCGTTCGTATTTAGTTTTAAGATATAGTTTTTGCCATAGTTATTTTTATTTCTAGATTTTTAGGCTTTGCCGTAAAATCCCTTAAGTGCTTTTTCTTTAGACTAAGATTTAGGTGCTCTAGAATTTTGCGACGCCTTTTTAAGTTTTAGTACCTTTTTAAGATATTGCCATTTGGGATATAGTTTTACTTGTAAGCTTTAATATTTTTAGACGCAACTTTTAAGTTCTTAGTTTTTAGTGCCCTTTTAAGTTTCGACGCGCTACTTTCTTATTTTTATTTTTCGACGCCTTTTATTTTTCAACCCTTTTATTTTTCAACCTTTTTCGACGCTCTCTTATTTCTCGCCATCCTAGTTTTTAGGACATAGAATTTCTCTATTTCTTATCTAATATTTCTTCAAATTACGAAAAATTATTTTAAGTGGTTAAATTAATAGACATCAAAATTTTCTGGTTCGTAGTAATAGTTGAATTTGTACGTGGACCGGGTTATTGGAGCCAAACAGTACTCAATTATATTGAGACCAAACGAATCCTGCCCCTCTGCTGCATCTTTTGGCTATTCGAAACGTGGGAAAAATCAGAAAAGTCTATTAATTGGATAACTTATATAATTTTTCTTTCTTTTTAAAAACCTAATAGGATATTTAGTGAATGCACCGAGCAAGACGGTCACCACCTTTTGTACTTTCACCACCTGTAACTCGATCAAGACATCTAGCAAATATTGTCGCCGTTGATTTTTCTTTAGAATCGTCATCCAGTCGACCAAGTACTCCAATTCAAATTTTCGATAATCCATTTTTTGAACCCGACCTCACAATTGAGAATCCGGAGAATATTCAGGGACAATTCATAGATCCTGAACCACTAATCTTTCCTCCGGAACCACCAATCATTCAAACAGAGATTGTTGAGGAACGAACCATTAAATCAGAATCCTCTAGTGATTCAGATTCAACAAATTCAATCATGGAGAATCTGGAACCTTTAAGTATGGAAGACCGAATACGAGCTAAACGCACTGGCCAAGGTCACACAATTACTCATCCAGACATTAATGCGCCAGATTATGAAATCAAAGGACAAATTCTACATATGGTGACTAATCAATGCCAATTTAGTGGTGCGCCGAAGGAAGATCCAAATGAACATCTTCGTACCTTTAATAGGATCTGTACACTATTTAAAATAAGAGAAGTGGAGGATGAATAGATATATCTCATGTTATTTCCCTGGACTTTAAAGGGAGAAGCCAAAGATTGGTTGGAATCGTTACCTGAAGGGGCGATTGATACATGGGACGTTTTAGTTGAAAAATTTCTTAAACAATTCTTTCCGGCATCTAAAGCCGTAAGACTTCAAGGAGAAATTGTTACATTCACACAGAAACCAAATGAAACTCTATATGAGGCATGGACAAGATTTGGAAAGTTATTAAGAAGATGTCCGCAACATGGTTTAGACACTTGTCAAATAGTACAAATATTCTACCAAGGATGCGACATCACTACAAGAAAAGACATAGATATAGCAGCTGGTGGTTCCATTATGAAGAAAACAGAAACTAATGCTTATAAAATTATTGATAACACTACTTCCTACTCACATGAGTGGCACCAAGAAAAAGATATTGTTAGATCATCTAAAGCAGCTAGAGCCGATTCTAGCCATGACTTAGATTCCATTTCTGCAAAGATAGATGTTGTCGAGAGACGAATGGAAAAGATGACTAAAGATATTCACTCAATACGAATTAGTTGTGAGCAGTGTGTAGGACCACATTTGACAAAAGATTGTCTCAGTATTGAACTAACAATGGAACAAAGAGAGAATGTTTCATATATAAACCAAAGGCCTGGAAATAATTATCAGAATAATTATCAACCGCCAAGACCAATCTATAATCAAAACTAGAATTATAACCGAAATGTTCCATACAACAACCAACAAGGTCCTAGCAATCAACAAGTATCCAATAATACTTACAATCAGCAAAGACCTAATTTTCAAAACAAACCACCACAAACCGATGATAAAAAGCCAAATTTAGAAGATATGATGACGAAGCTAGTTGAATCTCAAACGCAGTTTTTCACATCTCAGAAACAAACCAATGAACAAAATGCTCAAGCATTTAGATATCAACAAGCTTCTATTCAAAATCTGGAACAAGAAGTAAGTAACCTAGCAAGGTTAATAGGTGAAAGAAAACCGGGAAGTCTACCTAGTGATACAAATGCTAACCCCCGGAATGAAACAGCTAAAGCCATTACCACAAGAAGTGGTATTACACTTAAACCACCTGAAATACCTGTAATTTCTGAGGAAGCTATTCCTACTCCACAAGAACCACAACCTGAACAAGATAAGGAAAAAGAACCGGTAGTTGAAAAGGTTAATGAAGATAACACAGTTAAGGCTAAACCTTATGTTGAACCATACCAACCACCACTTCCTTACCCGAGTAAAATGAAAAAAGAGAGACTTGAAGCCGAGCAATCCAAATTCTTGGATACGTTTAAACAGATAAATGTAAATCTTCCTTTCATTGATGTGATTTCAGGAATGCCTAGATATGCTAAATTTCTGAAAGATCTAATCTCGAATAGAAAGAAAATGGAAGAACTCTCGGCTGTTACTATGAATGCTAATTGTGAAATGTCCCGTTCTTATTGATTAAAAACGTTCCATATTAATTGATTTCGTTGCGAGGTTTTGACCTCTATATGAGACGTTTTTCAAAGACTGCATTCATTTTTAAACAAACCATAACCTTTATTTCATCAATAAAGGTTTAAAAAGCTTTACGTAGATTATCAAATAATGATAATCTAAAATATCCTGTTTACACACGACCATTACATAATGGTTTACAATACAAATATGTTACAACAAAATAAGTTTCTTGAATGCAGTTTTTACACAATATCATACAAGCATGGACTCCAAATCTTGTCCTTATTTAAGTATGCGACAGCGGAAGCTCTTAATAATCACCTGAGAATAAACATGCTTAAAACGTCAACAAAAATGTTGGTGAGTTATAGGTTTAACCTATATATATCAAATCGTAACAATAGACCACAAGATTTCATATTTCAATACACATCCCATACATAGAGATAAAAATCATTCATATGGTGAACACCTGGTAACCGACAATAACAAGATGCATATATAAGAATATCCCCATCATTCCGGGACACCCTTCGGATATGATATAAATTTCGAAGTACTAAAGCATCCGGTACTTTGGATGGGGTTTGTTAGGCCCAATAGATCTATCTTTAGGATTCGCGTCAATTAGGGTGTCTGTTCCCTAATTCTTAGATTACCAGACTTAATAAAAAGGGGCATATTCGATTTCGATAATTCAACCATAGAATGTAGTTTCACGTACTTGTGTCTATTTTGTAAATCATTTATAAAACCTGCATGTATTCTCATCCCAAAAATATTAGATTTTAAAAGTGGGACTATAACTCACTTTCACAGATTTTTACTTCGTCGGGAAGTAAGACTTGGCCACTGGTTGATTCACGAACCTATAACAATATATACATATATATCAAAGTATGTTCAAAATATATTTACAACACTTTTAATATATTTTGATGTTTTAAGTTTATTAAGTCAGCTGTCCTCGTTAGTAACCTACAACTAGTTGTCCACAGTTAGATGTACAGAAATAAATCGATAAATATTATCTTGAATCAATCCACGACCCAGTGTATACGTATCTCAGTATTGATCACAACTCAAACTATATATATTTTGGAATCAACCTCAACCCTGTATAGCTAACTCCAACATTCACATATAGAGTGTCTATGGTTGTTCCGAAATATATATAGATGTGTCGACATGATAGGTCGAAACATTGTATACGTGTCTATGGTATCTCAAGATTACATAATATATAATACAAGTTGATTAAGTTATGGTTGGAATAGATTTGTTACCAATTTTCACGTAGCTAAAATGAGAAAAATTATCCAATCTTGTTTTACCCATAACTTCTTCATTTTAAATCCGTTTTGAGTGAATCAAATTGCTATGGTTTCATATTGAACTCTATTTTATGAATCTAAACAAAAAAAGTATAGGTTTCTAGTCGGAAAAATAAGTTACAAGTCGTTTTTGTAAAGGTAGTCATTTCAGTCGAAAGAACGACGTCTAGATGACCATTTTAGAAAACATACTTCCACTTTGAGTTTAACCATAATTTTTGGATATAGTTTCATGTTCATAATAAAAATCATTTTCTCAGAATAACAACTTTTAAATCAAAGTTTATCATAGTTTTTAATTAACTAACCCAAAACAGCCCGCGGTGTTACTACGACGGCGTAAATCCGGTTTTACGGTGTTTTTCGTGTTTCCAGGTTTTAAATCATTAAGTTAGCATATCATATAGATATAGAACATGTGTTTAGTTGATTTTAAAAGTCAAGTTAGAAGGATTAACTTTTGTTTGCGAACAAGTTTAGAATTAACTAAACTATGTTCTAGTGATTACAAGTTTAAACCTTCGAATAAGATAGCTTTATATGTATGAATCGAATGATGTTATGAACATCATTACTACCTTAAGTTCCTTGGATGAACCTACTGGAAAAGAGAAAAATGGATCTAGCTTCAATGGATCCTTGGATGGCTCAAAGTTCTTGAAGCAAAATCATGACACGAAAACAAGTTCAAGTAAGATCATCACTTGAAATAAGATTGTTATAGTTATAGAAATTGAACCAAAGTTTGAATATGATTATTACCTTGTATTAGAATGATAACCTACTGTACGAAACAAAGATTTCTTGAGGTTGTATGATCACCTTACAAGATTGGAAGTGAGCTAGCAAACTTGAAAGTATTCTTGATTTTATGTAACTAGAACTTGTAGAATATATGAAGAACACTTAGAACTTGAAGATAGAACTTGAGAGAGATCAATTAGATGAAGAAAATTGAAGAATGAAAGTGTTTGTAGGTGTTTTTGGTCGTTGGTGTATGGATTAGATATAAAGGATATGTAATTTTGTTTTCATGTAAATAAGTCATGAATGATTACTCATATTTTTGTAATCTTATGAGATATTTCATGCTAGTTGCCAAATGATGGTTCCCACATGTGTTAGGTGACTCACATGGGCTGCTAAGAGCTGATCATTGGAGTGTATATACCAATAGTACATACATCTAAAAGCTGTGTATTGTACGAGTACGAATACGGGTGCATACGAGTAGAATTGTTGATGAAACTGAACGAGAATGTAATTGTAAGCATTTTTGTTAAGTAGAAGTATTTTGATAAGTGTATTGAAGTCTTTCAATAGTGTATAAATACATATTAAAACACTACATGTATATACATTTTAACTGAGTCGTTAAGTCATCGTTAGTCGTTACATGTAAGTGTTGTTTTGAAACCTTTAGGTTAACGATCTTGTTAAATGTTGTTAACCCAATGTTTATAATACCAAAAGAGATTTTAAATTATTATATTATCATGATATTATGATGTACGAATATCTCTTAATATGATATATATACATTAAATGTCGTTACAACGATAAACGTTACATATATGTCTCGTTTCAAAATCATTAAGTTAGTAGTCTTGTTTTTACATATGTAGTTCATTGTTAATATAATTAATGATATGTTTACTTATCATAATATCATGTTAACTATATATATAACCATATATATGTCATCATATAGTTTTTTTTTACAAGTTTTAACGTTCGTGAATCACCGGTCAACTTGGGTGGTCAATTGTCTATATGAAACATATTTCAATTAATCAAGTCTTAACAAGTTTGATTGCTTAACATGTTGGAAACATTTAATCATGTAAATATCAATCTCAATTAATATATATAAACATGGAAAAGTTCGGGTCACTACAGTACCTACCCGTTAAATAAATTTCGTCCCGAAATTTTAAGCTGTTGAAGGTGTTGACGAATCTTCTGGAAATAGATGCGGGTATTTCTTCTTCATCTGATCTTCACGCTCCCAGGTGAACTCGGGTCCTCTACGAGCATTCCATCGAACCTTAACAATTGGTATCTTGTTTTGCTTAAGTCTTTTAACCTCACGATCCATTATTTCGACGGGTTCTTCGATGAATTGAAGTTTTTCGTTGATTTGGATTTCTTCTAACGGAATAGTGAGATCTTCTTTAGCAAAACATTTCTTCAAATTCGAGACGTGGAAAGTGTTATGTACAGCAGCGAGTTGTTGAGGTAACTCTAGTCGGTAAGCTACTGGTCCGACACGATCAATAATCTTGAATGGTCCAATATACCTTGGATTTAATTTCCCTCGTTTACCAAATCGAACAACGCCTTTCCAAGGTGCAACTTTAAGCATGACCATCTCTCCAATTTCAAATTCTATATCTTTTCTTTTAATGTCAGCGTAGCTCTTTTGTCGACTTTGGGCGGTTTTCAACCGTTGTTGAATTTGGATGATCTTCTCGGTAGTTTCTTGTATAATCTCCGGACCCGTAATCTGTCTATCCCCCACTTCACTCCAACAAATCGGAGACCTGCACTTTCTACCATAAAGTGCTTCAAACGGCGCCATCTCAATGCTTGAATGGTAGCTGTTGTTGTAGGAAAATTCTGCTAACGGTAGATGTCGATCCCAACTGTTTCCGAAATCAATAACACATGCTCGTAGCATGTCTTCAAGCGTTTGTATCGTCCTTTCGCTCTGCCCATCAGTTTGTGGATGATAGGCAGTACTCATGTCTAGACGAGTTCCTAATGCTTGCTGTAATGTCTGCCAGAATCTTGAAATAAATCTGCCATCCCTATCAGAGATAATAGAGATTGGTATTCCATGTCTGGAGACGACTTCCTTCAAATACAGTCGTGCTAACTTCTCCATCTTGTCATCTTCTCTTATTGGTAGGAAGTGTGCTGATTTGGTGAGACGATCAACTATTACCCAAATAGTATCAAAACCACTTGCAGTCCTTGGCAATTTAGTGATGAAATCCATGGTAATGTTTTCCCATTTCCATTCCGGGATTTCGGGTTGTTGAAGTAGACCTGATGGTTTCTGATGCTCAGCTTTGACCTTAGAACACGTCAAACATTCTCCTACGTATTTAGCAACATCGGCTTTCATACCCGGCCACCAAAAATGTTTCTTGAGATCCTTGTACATCTTCCCCGTTCCAGGATGTATTGAGTATCTGGTTTTATGAGCTTCTCTAAGTACCATTTCTCTCATATCTCCAAATTTTGGTACCCAAATCCTTTCAGCCCTATACCGGGTTCCGTCTTCCCGAATATTAAGATGCTTCTCCGATCCTTTGGGTATTTCATCCTTTAAATTTCCCTCTTTTAAAACTCCTTGTTGCGCCTCCTTTATTTGAGTAGTAATGTTATTATGAATCATTATATTCATAGATTTTACTCGAATGGGTTCTCTATCCTTCCTGCTCAAGGCATCGGCTACCACATTTGCCTTCCCCGGGTGGTAACGAATATCAAAATCGTAATCATTCAATAATTCAATCCACCTACGCTGCCTCATATTCAGTTGTTTCTGATTAAATATGTGTTGAAGACTTTTGTGGTCGGTATATATAATACTTTTGACCCCATATAAGTAGTGCCTCCAAGTCTTTAATGCAAAAACAACCGCGCCTAATTCCAAATCATGCGTCGTATAATTTTGTTCGTGAATCTTCAATTGTCTAGACGCATAAGCAATTACCTTCGTTCGTTGCATTAATACACAACCGAGACCTTGCTTTGATGCGTCACAATAAATCACAAAATCATCATTCCCTTCAGGCAATGACAATATAGGTGCCGTAGTTAGCTTTTTCTTCAATAACTGAAACGCTTTCTCTTGTTCATCATTCCATTCAAATTTCTTCCCTTTATGCGTTAATGCAGTCAAGGGTTTTGCTATTCTGGAAAAGTCTTGGATGAACCTTCTGTAGTAACCAGCTAGTCCTAAAAACTGGCGTATGTGTTTCGGAGTTTTCGGGGTTTCCCACTTTTCAACAGTTTCTATCTTTGCCGGATCCACCTTAATACCTTCTTTGTTCACTATGTGACCGAGGAATTGAACTTCTTCCAACCAAAATGCACACTTTGAAAACTTAGCATACAATTCTTCCTTCCTCAATACTTCTAACACCTTTCTCAAATGTTCACCGTGTTCTTGGTCATTCTTTGAGTAAATAAGTATGTCATCAATGAAAACAATGACAAACTTGTCAAGGTATGGTCCACACACTCGGTTCATAAGGTCCATGAACACAGCTGGTGCATTAGTTAAACCAAACGGCATGACCATAAACTCGTAATGACCGTAACGTGTTCTGAAAGCAGTCTTTGGAATATCATCTTCTTTCACCCGCATTTGATGATACCCGGAACGTAAGTCAATCTTTGAATAAACAGACGAGCCTTGTAGTTGATCAAATAAGTCGTCGATTCTCGGTAGTGGGTAGCGGTTCTTGATGGTAAGTTTGTTCAACTCTCGGTAGTCGATACACAACCTGAATGTACCATCTTTCTTCTTGACAAACAAAACAGGAGCTCCCCACGGTGATGTGCTTGGTCGAATGAAACCACGCTCTAAAAGTTCTTGTAATTGGCTTTGCAGTTCTTTCATCTCGCTGGGTGCGAGTCTGTAAGGAGCACGAGCTATTGGTGCAGCTCCTGGTACAAGATCTATTTGAAATTCAACGGATCGATGTGGGGGTAATCCCGGTAATTCTTTCGGAAATACATCGGGAAATTCTTTTGCAATGGGAACATCATTGATGCTCTTTTCTTCAGTTTGTACTTTCTCGACGTGTGCTAGAACAGCATAGCAACCTTTTCTTATTAGTTTTTTGTGCCTTCAAATTACTAATAAGATGTAGCTTCGTGTTGCCCTTTTCTCCGTACACCATTAAGGGTTTTCCTTTTTCTCGTATAATGCGAATTGCATTTTTGTAACAAACGATCTCCGCTTTCACTTCTTTCAACCAGTCCATACCGATTATCACATCAAAACTCCCTAACTCTACTGGTATCAAATCAATCTTAAATGTTTCGCTAACCAGTTTAATTTCTCGATTCCGACATATATTATCTGCTGAAATTAATTTACCATTTGCTAATTCGAGTAAAAATTTACTATCCAAAGGCGTCAATGGACAACTTAATTTAGCACAAAAATCTCTACTCATATAGCTTCTATCCGCACCCGAATCAAATAAAACGTAAGCAGATTTATTGTCAATAAGAAACGTACCCGTAACAAGCTCCGGGTCTTCCTGTGCCTCTACCGCATTAATATTGAAAACTCTTCCACGGCCTTGTCCATTCGTGTTCTCCTGGTTCGGGCAATTTCTAATAATGTGGCCTGGTTTTCCACATTTATAACAAACTACATTGGCATAACTTGCTCCGACACTACTTGCTCCGCCATTACTCGTTCCGACACCATTTGTTCCTTTCGTTCTATTAACCCCTGGTCCGTAGACCTCACACTTCGCCGCGCTATGACCATTTCTTTTACACTTGTTGCAAAATTTGGTGCAGAACCCCGAGTGATTCTTTTCACACCTTTGGCATAGTTGCTTCTGATTGTTGTTGTTGTTGCGGTTATTATTGTTGTTGGGATGATTGTTGTAGTTGTTGTTGTTGTTGTTGTTGTTGTTGTTGTTGGGCCGTTTGTTGTAGTTGCGATTGATGTTGCGATTGTTGGGATAATTGTTGCGATTATTGTTGTAATTGCTGTTGTTGTTGTATTGGTGATTCTTATCACCGTTTTCCTCCCACTTTCTTTTGACTTGCTTCACATTGGCCTCTTCAGCAGTCTGTTCTTTAATTCTTTCTTCAATCTGGTTCACTAGTTTGTGAGCCATTCTACATGCCTGTTGTATGGAGGCGGGCTCGTGTGAACTTATATCTTCTTGGATTCTTTCCGGTAATCCTTTCACAAACGCGTCGATCTTCTCTTCCTCATCTTCGAATGCTCCCGGACACAATAGGCACAATTCTGTGAATCGTCTTTCATACGTGGTAATATCAAATCCTTGGGTTCGTAACCCTCTAAGTTCTGTCTTGAGCTTATTGACCTCGGTTCTGGGACGGTACTTCTCGTTCATCAAGTGCTTGAATGCTGACCACGGTAGTGCGTACGCATCATCTTGTCCCACTTGCTCTAGATAGGTATTCCACCATGTTAACGCAGAACCTGTGAAGGTATGCGTAGCGTACTTCACTTTGTCCTCTTCAGTACACTTACTTATGGCAAACACCGATTCAACCTTCTCGGTCCACCGTTTCAATCCGATCGGTCCTTCGGTTCCATCAAATTCCAAAGGTTTGCAGGCAGTGAATTCTTTGTAGGTGCATCCTACACGATTTCCTGTACTGCTAGATCCAAGGTTATTGTTGGTATGTAGCGCAGCCTGTACTGCGGCTATGTTTGAAGCTAGAAAAGTACGGAATTCCTCTTCATTCATATTCACGGTGTGTCGAGTAGTCGGTGCCATTTCCTTCAAAATAGTTAAATGGAACAAGTTAATCATACAGAATATTAAGAGTAGTTAATAGTATTTCGTAGCATAATATGAACTCATTTATAAAAGCTTTTTCTTCATATTAGCGTTTTATAAGTTTAAATTCGGGTAGTACCTACCCGTTAAGTTCATACTTAGTAGCTAATATACAATTCAACTACTACAATTCTATATGAAAAACTGATTATAATAATATTTCACGTTCAAACTTTTATACAATATTTTACAAACTTACAATACCGCTTATTTTACATATAGCATGAAATATAGCACACAATAACTTTGATACAAGATAGTTGTGAAGACAATTCTAGCTAGTACACAAGTCGTTCAGCAAAGGCAATAAAGACACGTAATTCATACGTCCAGAAACAAGTCATGCATTCTGGTTTTACTAGGACTACTTCCCATCCTTGGTCTTGTGCAACATAACCGTTATGGCCGTTGATAAGACAGCGTGTTGTAACGTCATCAAAGGGATGAGGGTTACGTAATGTCCAACAGTCCCGTAATAATCTAAAAACCTCATTTCTTACCCCAATTACCGACTCCGTCACTTGTGGAAACGTTTTGTTTAATAGTTGTAGCCCGATGTTCTTGTTCTCACTTTGGTGAGAAGCGAACATTACTAATCCGTAAGCATAACATGCTTCTTTATGTTGCATGTTAGCCGCTTTTTCTAAATCACGAAGTCCAATATTCGGATATATTGAGTCAAAATAATTTCTTAACCCGTTGCGTAAAATAGCATTTGGGTTCCCCGCAATATATGCGTCAAAGTAAACACATCGTAACTTATGGGTTTCCCAATGTGATATCCCCCATCTTTCAAACGAAAGTCTCTTATAAACCAAGACATTCTTGGAACGTTCTTCGAATGTCTTACAAACTGATCTCGCCTTAAATAGTTGTGCAGAAGAATTCTGGCCGACTCTAGACAAGATTTCATCAATCATGTCTCCGGGTAGGTCTCTTAAAATATTGGGTTGTCTATCCATTTTGTGTTTTTAAACTGTAAAATAGACAAGAGTTAGATTCATAAAAAAATACTTATTAATACAAGCAATTTTTACATATATCATAAAGCATAAGAACACTATATTCCATATATTACACCACACGAATACAACTATCTTATTCCGACTCGCTCGTTTCTTCTTCTTCGGTTTTGGTTTGTTTTGCCAAGTTTCTAGGGATATATGATGTTCCCCTAATACGAGCAGTCGTTGTCCACATTGGTTTAGAAAAACCTGGTGGTTTAGAGGTTCCCGGGTCATTGTTACAACTTAAGGACTTCGGGGGTTGACGATACATATAAAGTTCATCGGGGTTGGAATTAGATTTCTCTATTTTTATGCCCTTTCCCTTATTATTTTCTTTTGCCTTTTTAAATTCAGTTGGGGTAATTTCTATAACATCATCGGAATTCTCGTCGGAATCCGATTCATCGGAGAATTGGTAATCCTCCCAATATTTTGCTTCCTTGGCGGAAACACCATTGACCATAATTAACTTTGGTCGGTTGGTTGAGGATTTTCTTTTACTTAACCGTTTTATTATTTCCCCCACCGGTTCTATTTCTTCATCCGGTTCCGATTCTTCTTCCGGTTCCGATTCTTCTTCCGATTCCGACTCTTCTTCCGGTTCCTCTTCGGGAACTTGTGAATCAGTCCACAAATCATTCCAATTTACATTTGACTCTTCATTATTATTAGGTGAGTCAATGGGACTTGTTCTAGAGGTAGACATCTATCACATAATATCAAACACGTTAAGAGATTAATATATCACATAATATTCATATGTTAAAAATATATAGTTTCCAACAAAAATGTTAAGCAATCATTTTTAAAGAAAACACGGTCGAAGTCCAGACTCACTAATGCATCCTAACAAACTCGATAAGACACACTAATGCAAATTTTCTGGTTCTCTAAGACCAACGCTCTGATACCAACTGAAATGTCCCGTTCTTATTGATTAAAAACGTTCCATATTAATTGATTTCGTTGCGAGGTTTTGACCTCTATATGAGACGTTTTTCAAAGACTGCATTCATTTTTAAACAAACCATAACCTTTATTTCATCAATAAAGGTTTAAAAAGCTTTACGTAGATTATCAAATAATGATAATCTAAAATATCCTGTTTACACACGACCATTACATAATGGTTTACAATACAAATATGTTACAACAAAATAAGTTTCTTGAATGCAGTTTTTACACAATATCATACAAGCATGGACTCCAAATCTTGTCCTTATTTAAGTATGCGACAGCGGAAGCTCTTAATAATCACCTGAGAATAAACATGCTTAAAACGTCAACAAAAATGTTGGTGAGTTATAGGTTTAACCTATATATATCAAATCGTAACAATAGACCACAAGATTTCATATTTCAATACACATCCCATACATAGAGATAAAAATCATTCATATGGTGAACACCTGGTAACCGACAATAACAAGATGCATATATAAGAATATCCCCATCATTCCGGGACACCCTTCGGATATGATATAAATTTCGAAGTACTAAAGCATCCGGTACTTTGGATGGGGTTTGTTAGGCCCAATAGATCTATCTTTAGGATTCGCGTCAATTAGGGTGTCTGTTCCCTAATTCTTAGATTACCAGACTTAATAAAAAGGGGCATATTCGATTTCGATAATTCAACCATAGAATGTAGTTTCACGTACTTGTGTCTATTTTGTAAATCATTTATAAAACCTGCATGTATTCTCATCCCAAAAATATTAGATTTTAAAAGTGGGACTATAACTCACTTTCACAGATTTTTACTTCGTCGGGAAGTAAGACTTGGCCACTGGTTGATTCACGAACCTATAACAATATATACATATATATCAAAGTATGTTCAAAATATATTTACAACACTTTTAATATATTTTGATGTTTTAAGTTTATTAAGTCAGCTGTCCTCGTTAGTAACCTACAACTAGTTGTCCACAGTTAGATGTACAGAAATAAATCGATAAATATTATCTTGAATCAATCCACGACCCAGTGTATACGTATCTCAGTATTGATCACAACTCAAACTATATATATTTTGGAATCAACCTCAACCCTGTATAGCTAACTCCAACATTCACATATAGAGTGTCTATGGTTGTTCCGAAATATATATAGATGTGTCGACATGATAGGTCGAAACATTGTATACGTGTCTATGGTATCTCAAGATTACATAATATATAATACAAGTTGATTAAGTTATGGTTGGAATAGATTTGTTACCAATTTTCACGTAGCTAAAATGAGAAAAATTATCCAATCTTGTTTTACCCATAACTTCTTCATTTTAAATCCGTTTTGAGTGAATCAAATTGCTATGGTTTCATATTGAACTCTATTTTATGAATCTAAACAAAAAAAGTATAGGTTTCTAGTCGGAAAAATAAGTTACAAGTCGTTTTTGTAAAGGTAGTCATTTCAGTCGAAAGAACGACGTCTAGATGACCATTTTAGAAAACATACTTCCACTTTGAGTTTAACCATAATTTTTGGATATAGTTTCATGTTCATAATAAAAATCATTTTCTCAGAATAACAACTTTTAAATCAAAGTTTATCATAGTTTTTAATTAACTAACCCAAAACAGCCCGCGGTGTTACTACGACGGCGTAAATCCGGTTTTACGGTGTTTTTCGTGTTTCCAGGTTTTAAATCATTAAGTTAGCATATCATATAGATATAGAACATGTGTTTAGTTGATTTTAAAAGTCAAGTTAGAAGGATTAACTTTTGTTTGCGAACAAGTTTAGAATTAACTAAACTATGTTCTAGTGATTACAAGTTTAAACCTTCGAATAAGATAGCTTTATATGTATGAATCGAATGATGTTATGAACATCATTACTACCTTAAGTTCCTTGGATGAACCTACTGGAAAAGAGAAAAATGGATCTAGCTTCAATGGATCCTTGGATGGCTCAAAGTTCTTGAAGCAAAATCATGACACGAAAACAAGTTCAAGTAAGATCATCACTTGAAATAAGATTGTTATAGTTATAGAAATTGAACCAAAGTTTGAATATGATTATTACCTTGTATTAGAATGATAACCTACTGTAAGAAACAAAGATTTCTTGAGGTTGTATGATCACCTTACAAGATTGGAAGTGAGCTAGCAAACTTGAAAGTATTCTTGATTTTATGTAACTAGAACTTGTAGAATATATGAAGAACACTTAGAACTTGAAGATAGAACTTGAGAGAGATCAATTAGATGAAGAAAATTGAAGAATGAAAGTGTTTGTAGGTGTTTTTGGTCGTTGGTGTATGGATTAGATATAAAGGATATGTAATTTTGTTTTCATGTAAATAAGTCATGAATGATTACTCATATTTTTGTAATCTTATGAGATATTTCATGCTAGTTGCCAAATGATGGTTCCCACATGTGTTAGGTGACTCACATGGGCTGCTAAGAGCTGATCATTGGAGTGTATATACCAATAGTACATACATCTAAAAGCTGTGTATTGTACGAGTACGAATACGGGTGCATACGAGTAGAATTGTTGATGAAACTGAACGAGAATGTAATTGTAAGCATTTTTGTTAAGTAGAAGTATTTTGATAAGTGTATTGAAGTCTTTCAATAGTGTATAAATACATATTAAAACACTACATGTATATACATTTTAACTGAGTCGTTAAGTCATCGTTAGTCGTTACATGTAAGTGTTGTTTTGAAACCTTTAGGTTAACGATCTTGTTAAATGTTGTTAACCCAATGTTTATAATACCAAAAGAGATTTTAAATTATTATATTATCATGATATTATGATGTACGAATATCTCTTAATATGATATATATACATTAAATGTCGTTACAACGATAAACGTTACATATATGTCTCGTTTCAAAATCATTAAGTTAGTAGTCTTGTTTTTACATATGTAGTTCATTGTTAATATAATTAATGATATGTTTACTTATCATAATATCATGTTAACTATATATATAACCATATATATGTCATCATATAGTTTTTTTTTACAAGTTTTAACGTTCGTGAATCACCGGTCAACTTGGGTGGTCAATTGTCTATATGAAACATATTTCAATTAATCAAGTCTTAACAAGTTTGATTGCTTAACATGTTGGAAACATTTAATCATGTAAATATCAATCTCAATTAATATATATAAACATGGAAAAGTTCGGGTCACTACAAATTGTTCTGCAATGCTGTTGAATAAGATACCAGAAAAACTATCTGATCCAGGAAGTTTCACAATTCCATGTTTTCTGGGTAGTCTTAGTTCAATAGAAGCATTGGCAGACTTAGGTGCTAGAATAAATTTAATGCCGTATTCACTATAACTAGACCTTGGATAATTGAAACCAACACGAATAAGTATACAACTAGCCGATAGATCAGTAAAATATCCTAGAGGGATAATGGAGAACATGCTAGTTAAAGTTGGTACTTTAGTATTTCCAGTAGATTTTGTTGTTCTAGACATGGAAGAAGATTCTCAAGTTCCTCTCATATTAGGAAGACCATTCTTAAACACGGCTAAAGCAATGATAGACGTGTTCGGTAAGAAATTGACCCTAAGTATAGAGGACGAGAGTGTTACCTTTTCAGTTGATAGAGCATTGCAACAACCGCAATCTGCAGATGATACATGTTATTATATTCAAACTATAGAATCACATGCAGAATTGTTAGAAGAATTTCCAGAATTACAAGGAACAGGAGAATGTTCTTTAGGAGAAGGTACTGAACCAATTGATGAAACTGAAATGTTAGCTACACTTATGACTAATGGATATGGACCAACAACAGAAGAAATTCAAATGCTACAAGAGGAAGACAAATATCGATATAAATCATCGATAGAAGAACCACCGAAATTAGAGTTAAAGCCACTTCCAAACCATTTGGAATACGCTTATTTACATTGTAAATCTGAATTACCTGTAATAATATCGTCTTATCTTACTGAAAATGAAAAATCTCAACTCATTTCTGTGCTAAAAGCTCATAAACCAGCCATTGCATGGAAGATTCATGATATTAAAGGAATAAGTCCTTCGTATTGCACACATAAAATCCTTATGGAAGAAGGTCATAAAACGTATATGCAACGCCAACGAAGACTAAATCCTAATATGCAAGATGTTGTTAAGAAAGAAATTATTAAACTGCTTGATGCAGGTTTAATTTATCCAATTTCTGATAGTCCATGGGTAAGCCCAGTTCAATGCGTACCTAAGAAGGGTGGCATGACTGTCATTACAAATGAAAAAAATGAGCTTATTCCTACTAGGACTGTAACAGGATGGTGTGTATGTATTGATTATAGAAAATTAAATGACGCCACCAGAAAAGATCACTTTCCCTTACCTTTCATTGATCAAATGTTGGAAAGATTAGCCGAAAATAGTTACTATTGTTTTCTTGATGGTTTTTCCGGATACTTTCAAATTCCAATAGCACCCGAGGACCAAGAGAAAACCACATTCACGTGCCCTTATGGTAGTTTTGCTTACAAACGCATGCCATTTGGACTTTGCAATGCCCCTGCAACCTTTCAAAAGTGCATGATGGCGATTTTTCACGACATGATAGAAGAATGCATGGAAGTTTTCATGGATGACTTTTCAGTCTTCGGTGATACATTTGAATCATGTCTAGTTAATCTTGAACGAATGCTTATTAGATGCGAACAATCAAATCTAGTACTTAACTGGGAGAAATGCCATTTCATGGTTAAAGAAGGTATCGTTCTTGGTCATAAAATTTCAAAGGAAGGAATTGAAGTGGATAGAGCTAAAGTAGATGTAATTGCTAAACTTCCACATCCCACCAATGTTAGAGGAGTTAGGAGTTTTCTAGGGCATGTCGGTTTTTGCCGACATTTTATAAAAGATTTTTCTAAAATTGCCACTCCTATGAATAAACTCCTAGAAAAGGATGCTCCGTTCATCTTTTCAGATGAATGCATCAAATCTTTTGACATTCTTAAAGAAAAACTCACTAATGCGCCGATCATGATAACTCCAAATTGGAATCTACCGTTTGAACTAATGTGCGATGCAAGTGATTTTGCAATGGGAGCCGTTTTAGGAAAAAGGATTGAAAAACGATTTCAACCTATATATTATGCTAGTAAGACGTTACAAGGAGCACAAACAAATTACACAACTACTGAAAAAGAACTCCTTGCTATTGTCTTTGCTTTTGACAAATTTCGTTCATATCTCGTTCTAGCTAAAACGGTGGTTTATACCGACCATTCTGCTCTTAGATACCTATTTTCGAAACAAGATGCTAAACCAAGATTAATCCGTTGGATCTTACTCTTACAAGAGTTCGATATTGAAATCCGAGATAAAAGAGGAGCAAAAAATCTCGCCGCTGATCATCTTTCTCATCTTGAAAATCCCGAATTAGAAGTTCTAAATGAATCGGCCATACAAGACAACTTTCATGATGAATATCTATTGAAGATAGATTATAATGAAATTCCATGGTTTGCAGCCTATGCAAACTACTTAGTATGTGGATTCCTTGAAAAAGGATTATCGTACCAAAAACGAAAGAAATTCTTTAGTGATACAAAACACTATTTCTGGGAAGATCCACATTTGTTTAAAAGTTGTCCCGATGGAATAATATGCCGATGTGTATTCGGAGATGAAGCTAGTAAAATTTTAAACCATTGTCACACAGGACCAACAGGAGGGCATTATGGGCCTCAACTAACAGCAAGAAAAGTTTATGATGCTGGATTCTATTGGCCTACAATTTTCAAAGACGCACACCTTCTTTGCAAATCCTGTGATGCATGTCAAAGGGCCGGAAAAATAAGTCAACGTGATGAAATGCCACAAAATGTCATTCAAGTATGTGAAGTATTTGACATTTGGGGTATTGACTTTATGGGTCCATTTCCAAAATCTCATAATAATCTATATATTCTCGTAGCCATTGATTATGTATCTAAATGGGCGGAAGCACAAGCTCTCCCAACTAACGATGCACGAGTTGTAGTCAACTTTTTAAAACGTCTTTTTGCAAGGTTTGGAACACCGAAAGCTTTAATAAGTGATCGGGGAACTCATTTCTGTAATAATCAACTTGAGAAAGTTCTTAAAAGATATGGAGTAACTCATAAAATCTCCACCGCTTATCATCCACAGACAAGTGGACAAGTTGAAAATACCAACCAAGCTTTAAAACGTATTCTAGAGAAAATCGTAGGATCAAATCCGAAGGAATGGTCCATTAAATTGGAGGATGCACTCTGGGCTTTTAGAACAGCCTACAAAACTCCAATTGGAACCACACCTTTTAAACTCGTTTACGGAAAATCATGTCATCTTCCAGTAGAAATTGAACACAAAGCATTTTGGGCTTTGAAGACATGTAATCTTGATTTACATGAAGCCAAACGTCTACGGTTAAGTCAACTAAACGAATTAGAAGAATTAAGACATGAAGCATAAGAAAATTCGTTAATCTATAAAGAAAGAATGAAGAAATGGCATGATAAAAGAATCAGAAGTTCAAAAGAATTTAAAGAAGGAGACAGAGTTCTTCTTTTCAATTCACGATTCAAGCTATTTCCTGGAAAATTGAAATCACGATGGTCTGGACCATTCATAGTCAAAAGAGTTTTCCCATACGGAACAGTAGAATTAATAAATTCAAATGGGATTGAATTTAAGGTTAATGGTTACAGAGTTAAACATTACATAGATAGTCCGATGGAAGTTGACAACGAAGTTAATCACAATTTCGATACCACAGCTAACTAAGTGTGGGTAGAATCAAATCTTTTAAAGGATAATATGTATTTCTGTTAAAGTTAGATTTTCTGTTTTCGTGTAGTTCTCGAAAATGGAACCCGAATGGTCTTTCCCTAGCAGACCCTAAAGAACTAGTCTTCTCCCCCCATTATGAATTTTTATTTTTTTTAGGTTTTTCAAAATGAAGACTTCCTGTGAACTAAACCATGGTCTAATACTACACGCTTTGATCACTAAACGTAATAATGACACCCTTCCAAGTGAATTGGTATCATTAATCAGAGGTAAATTGGACGAAGTAAGAAAGGAATCCAGATGCGAAAATAATAAGTTTCAATTTTGTAAAGGAAAATCAAAATCCGCAGCGAAAAGGATAGCACGACACCTTGAAAGATGTCACAAATGCGGAAAATGGTCACACGAAGGAAAATGTTCGACGAATCAGACATATTCCAATACCGAATTTGTTACTTTATGCAGAGACAGACCGTTCATATGTTTAGAAGAAAAAACGTTGAATGCTCGAGGTTACGCCTATGTAGCTATGGAAAACCAATTAGTCCGACTATCTTATGAGTGGGCTAGAGCATATCACTAAGAAATATATTTCACAGGTAAGTTTGTACAGTTTTTATTTTTATTTTTTTTATTTTTAACCTTTTGATAATAAACGCTAATTTGTTCACTATAAAGTATTAAATTGATATTCAATAAAATTAGGTCTTGCGACCGAAATTATTGATATCATACAAAAATTTATTACATCACTGCGAAATTTAACGTTTATTCTTAAGGTATAAATATCTTTAATCAATCAACCCAAAATATTTCAAAAATTCGTCATGAGTTAAATTAGGTTATGGAACCGAAATTACTTTACCGAAAAGAGGGACGTATATTTTCGATAATATTTGATTGATTAAAGTGGGATAAAAGACCAAAAAGATTTTTAATTTTATTTTTACTTTGTTTTTAAAATTAATATTAAATAAACATTGTAAAACTTTTAAAATCAATATATTTAAAATTGTAAATATTTGAAAAATTAATATTTTTAATATAAGTTTGTATGTATAAAAACAAAAATATAATATAAGTTTTGTGTGAATTTTTAAAATATGAATTTTTAATTTTATGCATTTTAAATTTAAGTTTGGTGTAAATTTAAAAACAAAAATTTACTTTATTTCGCTAAGTTAAAAATATGATTTTTAAAATTCGTCGTGAGTTGAAGACTAGGTCATTGAACCGAAATTGCTTTACCCGAGGGAGGGACGAGAACTTTTATTATCATTATTTTTAATCTTATTGAACTAAAGTATGCCAAAAACATTAAAAAACCCAAAAATCTTTACTTTTAAAATCGCGCTTTGAATTGACAAATTTTAAAAAAATTTCGAGGGACGGACTAGGACAACGATCCGAAACACCCTCATCCTAAAAAGAAACAAATTTTTAAAATTTTATTAATTTTATGTTTTATTAAGTATAAGGTTTTATATAAAAAAAAAACAAACGCCAATATGTTTGGAAACTTTGGTAAAATTTAATCATTTTTCTACGCTAATCACCCTCAATAATTTAAATTGTTACTGATTTCTTGCAAATGAGGGCATTGCAAGATCTCAAGTGTGGGAAGGGGTTAAATTCTTTCAGAATTTTAAAAATTTTTGATTTATACACTTGGTTACCATTAGAAATACTAGTAAAGCAGTAGTTGTATTAGAATCTAGTGCTCTCTGATAATAAAGAACAGCCCTAGTCTTATATACTGACTACCCAATTCTAGTAAAATTTTTCAAAATTTTCAATTAAATGAACTCAAAATCATGTTTATACATATTTATGAACGATAAAACTAGGTGTTAACACCGAAATTATTGTTACCTTGGAAAGGACATAAATTGAGAAACAAAACAAAATGTTAGAATTCATTTAAAATGGAATAGAGGACAATAAAAAGGAAAATAAAAAGCCAAGTGTGGAAAAATTACCAATTTATCTTAAACATATGTCACATATTTCTGTAACAAATAATTGAAGATACTTTTGCTTTGGATTAATTTAATCAGTTTTACCCGATTTACTGTAAGAAAGATGGATCTACACGATGAATCAATTCCATCATTAAAAGGAAGTAAAGTCTTCCGAAAAAGAAACGCGCTTCTTGATTTAGGTCATGAAGTTGTCGTCCAGACCAGCTGTAGGTTGACGAAAAATCTAGAAAAGTCATCTCTAAAATCAGCAGGAAATCCACGGACCTCAGCATCAAACAGGGTCGCCAAGTGGTCAGACTTATCCTAACCATGAGAGGATCTGTCTCGTAAAATGGGGATTGCACCGTGCAAATTAGCATGATAAGACTAATGAATCAGATCCCCAGAAAGGATAATCTCCTTAAAAGATCAAAAATCAGCTTTTAAGCCTGATATTACTCAATCCTAGAGATTGACCTTAAAGATTGAGAATTACAAACTCATGGAGTTCGATGATATCTAAACTCGAGCTTGAACGAGAAAATATTTTGATCAAAATTACAAACCGATTTGTTTTCTGAAAACCCATTTTCAATGCGTTCATTACCATTGAACGTAAAATCCTAGGAATTCACCTGGAATTCATTAGGTCACCTGAACTAAATCGGGTGTCAACCGTAAGAACGGTGGTTGCATAGCATGGTCAAAGACAGGACCTTGTGCCAGACTAAAAAATTATAAGGGTGAGCTTTACTATTGCTCCTACAAAGGATAGTAATTGCATCCGACACGTTATAGACCATAATTAAAAGCATGTCAGGGGACATTGCCTTAACAGTTGCTTGTTCAACGCTTTCCTTTACAACCGGACGGTAGTTTACGGAAAGGTAATATACGGAGCAAGTATACTGGATGTGTTGCTTTCCCAATACAAGGTTAGCAAGTGGGTAACACAAAACCGCAAGTTTTGAGCTAAAATTTTCAAATCTGAAACCCACCAAACCCACAAAAAGAATTTGCAAACACCGGTGAAGGGTTATTCCGGAAAACTTATCTAGGGTAAAAACTAGATTGAATTTTCAAAAGATCAAATGTTTTCATAAAGATCCAATTTCCTTAAAGGATCTAAATTTTCATAGTCATGTGGGACTGTAAACCACATCGTTACTACCATTGTTTATACCGCCGTATAGAAATCACTGATGTACAAAGTGTGAAGAATAAAGAAGTGATTCTAGTATATTCCAAGACTATATTTCTTGAGGACAAGCAACGCTCAAGTATGGGAATATTTGATAATGTTAAAAACAAACATATATTTCATAGCATTATCCCTCAGAAAAGACAAGCTTTTAGTTGCAACTGTTCTATTTACAAGTGATATTCGTTTAAATAATAAAAGGTGAAGACAAAAGAAAGATTCGACGAATTGAAGACGCAAACGACCAAAAAGCTCAAAAGTACAAAATACAATCAAAGAGGTTCCAATTATTGATAAGAAACGTCTCAAAATTACAAGAGTACAAGAAGCAAAACGCAAAGTACAAGATATTAAATTATACGCAAGGACGTTCGAAAATCCGGAACCGGGACCAAAGTCAACTATCAACGCGCGACGTAACGGAGCTAAAATTACAAGTCAACGGAGTACAAGAATATAATATAATATATATATAATTAGATTTAATTATATATATTATATTATATAATAAATAAATATGCAGCCCACGTTTTTAAAGACTTTTGAGCCTCCCCAGCTGGCCATGCGATCGCATGGCCTTGAAGGGCAAAGCTCATGCGATCGCATGAGCTCCTTTTTCTGGCTACAGCCCTATAAATTCTCGTGTTTAGTTCATCATAATATATCAACCTATCTCTCTATCTATCTATCTATATATATATATATATATATATATATATATATATATATATATATATATATATATATATATATATATATATATATTTATATTTTAATTTTAATTTTAAATTCCAATAATAAGGGTATGTTAGCGCATATTGTAAGGGTGTAAGTCGAAATTCTGTCCGTGTAACGCTACGCTATTTTTAATCATTGTAAGTTATGTTCAACCTTTTTAATTTAATGTCTCGTAGCTAAGTTATTATTATGCTTATTTAAAACGAAGTAATCATGATGTTGGGCTAAATATTTAAATTTGGGTAATTGGGCTTTGTACCATAATTGGGGTTTGGACAAAAGAACGACACTTGTGGAAATTAGACTATGGGCTATTAATGGGCTTTATATTTGTTTAACTAAATGATAGTTTGTTAATTTTAATATAAAGATTTACAATTGGACGTACCTATAAATAACCATATACACTCGATCGGACACGATGGGCGGGATATTTACATGTACGAATAATCGTTCATTTAACCGGACACGGGAATGGATTAATAGTCACTAGAATTATTAAAACAGGTGTGAAATTATGTACAAGGACACTTGGCATAATTGATAACAAAGTATTAAAACCTTGGGTTACACGCAGTCGATATCCTGATGTAATTATTAAACAAAGTATTAAAATCTTGTTACAGTTTAAGTCCCCAATTAGTTGGAATATTTGACTTCGGTTATATGGATAATTTGACGAGGACACTCGCACTTTATATTTATGACTGATGGACTGTTATGGACAAAAACCAGACGCACATATTAAATAATCCAGGACAAAGGACAATTAACCCATAGGCATAAAACTAAAATCAACACGTCAAACATCATGATTACGGAAGTTTAAATAAGCATAATTCCTTTATTTTCATATTTAATTGCACTTCTAATTATCGCACTTTTATTTATTGTCATTGTATTTAATTGCACTTTTAATTATCGTACTTTTTAATTATCACAAGTTTATTTTATCGCACTTTTATTTATCGCAATTTCTTTATCGTTATTTACTTTACGCTTTAAATTAAGTCTTTTATTTATTTTTACATTAGGTTTTAACTGCAACTAAAGTTTTGAAATCGACAAACCGGTCATTAAACGGTAAAAACCCCCCTTTATAATAATAATATTACTTATATATATATATATATTTGTATTTTTATAAATTAAAACTAATAAAGCGTTAAGCTTTGTTTAAAGATTTCCCTTTGGAACGAACCGGACTTACTAAAAACTACACTACTGTATGATTAGGTACACTGCCTATAAGTGTTGTAGCAAGGTTTAAGTATATCCATTCTATAAATAAATAAATATCTTGTGTAAAATTGTATCGTATTTAATAGTATTTTTCGTTGTAAAAATATATGCTATTTCATATACACCTCGCGAAACATCATAAGTACTAATAATCGTTCATTTAACCGAAAACGAGAACGGATTAATAGTCAATGGACTTATTAAAACAGGGGTGAATTATATACAAGAACACTTGGTGTAATTATAGTTTAAGTCCCCAATTAGTTGAAATATTTGACTTCGAATATAAGGATAACTTGACGAGGACACTCGCACTTTATATTTATGACTGATGGACTGTTATGGACAAAAACCAGACGGACATATTGAATAATCCAGGACAAAGGACAATTAACCCATGGTAATAAACTAAAATCAACACGTCAAACATCATAATTATGAAAGTTTAAATAAGCATAATTCCTTTATTTCATATTTAATTGCACTTTTAATTATCGCACTTTTATTTACTGTCATTTTATTTAAATGCACTTTTAATTATCGTACTTTTAATTATCGCAATTTTATTTATCGCATTTTTATTTATTGCAATTTCATTATCGTTATTTACTTTACGCTTAAAATTAAGTTATATTTATTTTTAATATTTTACATTAGGTTTTAACTGCGACTTAAGTTTTAAAATCGACAAACCGGTCATTAAACGGTAAATATCCCCTTTTATAATAATAATACTACTTATATATTTATATTTATATTTATATACAAATATAGTTTTTAAAAATATAGCGTTAAACTTGGCTAAGATCCCTGTGGAACGAACCGGACTTACTAAAAACTACACTACTGTACGATTAGGTACACTGCCTATAAGTGTTGTACCAAGGTTTAGGTATATCCACTCTAAATAAATAAATAACTTGTGTAGAATTGTATCGTATTTAATAGTATTTTGTAGTAAAAATATAACTATTTTGTACCCCTTCGCTTTAACATCACACTTCAAACCTAATTGTATGTACCAATTTGCAACGTAGCAAATAATCATAACATTGTTATAAAATCAATAAATTCGCCGAGAAGCTATATTTTAGTATTTGATGAAGGAAAACGCATAAATCAAAAAGTCAAATAGAGATTAAACAGATATAAATGAAAATATTTGAATAACAAAATTCGACTGAGATTAAACAAATACGAATATATAGATACCTTCGTTTTTAGAGATGTAAAACGGCATAACCAGCTAAAACTAGCCAACAGCGTTCGGCGATCAAAATTAGCAGCGGAAAGCGACGACGGAGGAGACCAGAGATGGAGCCATGGAGCTTCAGTTGTTCAAATCACCAATCACCGTGAGTGGTGTTAAGGTGTTCGCTTCCTTAATTTTTAATTTTTATGAATTTATTATTACAAAGTGAGCACGATAAAACGACATCATAATCAAGGCACTCACTCATTCAGCATATCATCGTTTCGTTCAGCCTAAAACAAACGACTAAACGGGGAGACAACCAAATAAAAAATATATGTGCTCAACCTAAAACAAATGACTAAACGAGAGCTCACAACAAAAAGGTGTTCGCGTAGTGGTGGTGGTGAGTTCAGGGCTTCGGCTGTCAGCAATAGTTCTTCAAGGAAATGATGGGTGAGTAGGTTTCAACATCGCTTTCAGTGACTTCTAACCGTCATTCAAATAAAACGAGAGCTCACTACTGCCTCGAGATCGCAACAATAAACAAACATACATATACCCAGCAAAAACAAAAAGGAGAGTCAGGTCAAAGAAACATAATCAAATTGCCGACACAAGATTAAATACCATCTATGACCAACAAAACGACCCCAAAACAAGAGAGTTCGACAAAAGGAAGCTCAAATATCCTTAACAAAATGTGAAAAAAAAATCATCTCTTTGCCTTACATTGGTCTCCTCCTACGAGTTTTCTTAAGTTTAGGCGGACGATTGAAAGGATCACTCGAGTTAATAAGAATTGCGTCGACTTTAATGGCACAAAGATTCTTTATCATCTCATCAAATTAAGCAAAAGGAGAGTCCAAAATACGCTCTAGATTAGAAATTGTCGAGATTGAATCCACACAAATAGGCTTCTTCCCCTAAAACTTGTCAAATAATGAGCAACGGAAGCAAAATCAATAGGGCCCTTATTAACACCACGAAGATCATCTTTAACATTCTCTTACGATTCATAAACAACACCGAACCCGAAGAAGACGCATCAAAACTAGAACAACAAAAATTGTGACTCACAACAGGATCGTCGATCAAGCAATAATCAACTCCATCCGGCACCAGGGTTGGCACCTTTCCGATTAGCATATCCTTATATATCGACATTGTCTCTGAAAGAGAAGCCAAGTTATAAACAATCGGGGCTGAATGAACCGGATTAATCAAATCCAGTGCATCATCAACATCAAAAATGTACACATTTCCTTTTCTTCTTTTTTTGGAAAATGAAGCTAAATTATTAAACTATTAAAGTTTAGATACACTATATGCATGGCTATCAGTACAAGCAATGGCATGTCAATGTAACCTCAGTTAAAATGCACGATATTTACATATACAACAACAATGAAAATTGAGGAGCACAGTCCCTTCTTCATACTATTCATGTGCGATTTTGAATTAGAGGATTAGTAAGGCATCATAGTCACTCCATTTTTTTGTTGTTGTTCCTTTTAGAGGTCCACTCGAATGATTTAATATGGATCTCATTTAGTAATCATGAAGTAGACCATGCTTCGTCACATAATATCTTTTGGTTCTGATTTTCCATTATAAGTATCCACAACTTCATATCACTTTAGATATAAAATGTATATATTTCAACATATTGAAATATTTTGCAGGTATATGTTATTAGCATATTTTTAGTAAATTGAAGTCTTGTAAGATAATAATTACGCGAACATTAGTGTTATTATTGTCAGTAAATTGAAGTCTTGTAAGATAATAATTATTCAACATTAGTGCTAATAACGTGTAGCTAAGTTGATAATGAATGAAGATATATTTGTCAAAAAATTAATCGTCGTTAGTATATGTATTTTTTTAGTGAGTATATGTAACATTCCTCCTTACCGACGACCACAATATTTTCCGTTTTGCCCACTAGCGCATGATTTTTTTCTTGGTGACCACACCAGGCCTTCCCAGTAGGTCACTCATCCTATACTACTCCCGCTCGAGCACGCTTAACTTCAGAGTTGTCATAAGATCTGATGAGCTTGTAGCCCCAAAATGCATTGTCTCTGGTAAGGATGTGAGTTACCGTATAAGAGATTCAAACTTTCTTACACAAATTGATATTGGACGGGGTATTACAAACTCCACCACCTAGAATCCTGACGTCCTCGTCAGGCCGAAACAAATTGATACACATGATCTATACCTCAGGATAGGCTAGTGCTCTGATACCTTCTGTAACATCCCTCCTTACCATGACCACAACTTTGTCCGCTTTGTCCACTGGCGCATGGATATTTTCTTGGTGACCACACGAGGCCTTCCAATGAGATCACCCATCCTAGTACTACTCCCACTCGAGCTCGCTTAACTTCAGAGTTCTCATGAGATCTAATGTGCTTATAGCCCCAAAACGCGTTGTGTCTGGTAAGGATGAAAGTTACTTTATAAGGGATTTAAACGTTCTTACACAAATCGATGTAAGACGGGGTATTATAGTATACCTGAATTTTTCACTCGCTTTGCAAATAATTATTCCAGTAAATCATACACAATAGTATTTAAAATCACCAAGTAACACGTATGTTGTATGAAAAATCAATAGATTTTAGTATATATATATATATATATATATATATATATATATGTATATATATATATATATATATATATATATATATATATAAAGTAAGAAGATAAACTTTTATTCAGGCTACTAGTAGAAAAAAATTAACTTAAAAATATGCAATTTATCGAGATTTTATATAATCTTTTTTTTTTTCAAGTCTACGGAAGATACATACATATTACATATAGGGATGGCAATTGATCGGATATGGATCGGATGATGCCATATCCACATCCATATCCATTTAATTTTTCTTCATCCATATCCATATCCATTTAATTTCAGTTCATCCGTCCATATCCATATCTGATGGATTAAGCGGGTTAATGGGTATCCATTGGATATCAAACGAAATGTTAATCTAACGACAATTTTATCAATTTAATATAGATTATAACAAATGTAAATATTTAATCTTTATGTTTTTTATTTGTTACAAATGTTTTAATTCTAATTTTTCGCCGATTGTAAATTTAATTGAGCAAAATACGTTATAATATAAATATACGTTTAACCTAATCTAAATATGTAAATTTGAATATTGTTAACAACAATTTAATAATTGTAACTATCACATCCCTTATTTTTGTTAACAATTTAAGAATTTGTAGGTTATATGTATATATATATATCGATATGTAGATGTATATGCATATTTTAGTATGTAAACATGTATATATAGATGTATTTAGGGTGATAATGGATATACCCGTGAATGATAAATTGCCATCCATATCCGATCCACAAAATATTTATATCATCCATATCCATATCCATATCCATATCCATTACTCGTCCATTTACATCATCCATATCCATTATAAATGGATTGGATCGGGTGGATGTCCATGGATGGAACATCCATTGCCATCCCTAATTACATATATGGAAATCAGGATCCATACATCGAATATTGGGTAAATCATTTGGATCCGTTGGGTCTCTGGATCCGTTGGGTCTCAAAAAACAAAGAGAATGAGTCATGAATCCATCTTTAGTCAATTACGGAGTAATATATTAGAAGGTCTATCTAGGCTCGTTGAAACTCATTTCCTACCCATTTCAATACGAAAAAATTAAAAAGCAAAAATGAAAAAATAATACACTTAGAAAATTAGAAAACTAAAAATTTTAAAAAATTAATATAACCAAAAAAATATTAAAAATTAATTTTCTAAATAATTATTATTTATAAAATGTTGAAAAATATAAAAAATTTAAAAAGTTTTTTTTAAAAAAAAATTAGTAAAGTTTTTTATAAGAAAAATAGGACTCCACCCTACCCAATTCATTTGGACCCGGCCCGTTTGACCCAAACTCATTTGATTCTCGACTCAACTCGATCTAATCCTGTAACGACCCTGGATTTTCCAACGTTTAATTAATAATATTTATTATTAATGCTTGTGTTTAATGAATGTATTTTTATACATTTACTTGTTACCGTACTTGACTTTACATGCCCGAATCGTCTTTGTGACACACGTACTTTTAACGAATAATATTTTCGAATATTATTTACATTCATGATTAATTATTATTAATCATTTTAATTAACTAATGCAAGTGGTTAATTACTTGGGCCTTATTTAATTAATTGTTGCTTACTTACTTAAAACTTGGGCTTTTGTTAATGGATTCATGTTAATGGACTTGGAAGCCCACCCTACTTTTCTTAATGGACTATTAGGAGCCCAACATTATGTTAATGACTTGTCTAGGACTTAACTTGGATTAATTAGTAAAGGAATCTAGTTACATGCACACTTACACCACTTTCCCATACCAATTTGCTTTATTACCATTCTAAGCTATCACCTCCTCCCCATGCTTGAAAGGTTGCATTTGACCCTTCCTCTTTGACACCAAAACCGTCCACTTTAGATGGGTGGGGGAGATTTCAATTTTTTTTTTATTACTTACTCACTTGCATTCTCTCATTCCAAACACACACAACTTACTTGCAATTTCTTTTTACTCTCCTTTTCTCTCAAATTGTAAGTAACAAGGCTTCATTTTTTTCTCTTCTTTTTCTTGTGAAAACCGAAACATATACCTACATCATCATCATTTGCTTGATTAAGTTACTTGTTCTTTGTTGTTGTTGAATTACTTGCTTTGTTAGCTTGTTGTTTGTTGTTGTTAAGAATCAAACTTCCTAGTTTATTCTTCATATTATCTTGTTATTACAAGAACAAACAAGAACCTAAACTTTCTAGTTTATGGTTCTACACTTAATGTTTTAAAAGATTTAAAGTTCATGAGTTTTAAACATACTTGTGTTCATGTTTGTAAACTCAAGGTTTACTTTCTTAAAGATCAAATCCTTGGCTAGAATCTTTAAAGTATGAACAACCATGAACTTGTCACTTGTAGAATTAGTTTATCTCTTCATTTTATGTACTTTAAAGTTTGTGATGTTGTTATTTTGGTCAAGTGTTACTAGTTAATCTTGATATCATTTTTCTTGAACCAAAGTTAACTTTGTAAGTTTAAGAACATGGAAGTATAACTTTCTAGTTATAACTTCATATACTTGTGTTGGATCTAAGTTTCTATAGCTTATGGTCTTCTAATTTTGTTGTAAACAAGAGCTTATAAGCTTACATACACTTTTCAAGATGAAAATCTAAGTTTCATAACTTATGGTTTCATTAAAGTAAAGATCCAAGTATTATAACTTAGGATCTAACTTAAGAACTTTAGATCTAGACTTTTGAGTCTAGGATCTTCAAGATCTAACTAAGAACTATGTTCTACAACTTAAGATCTTGTTTATTTAGTTTACTTTCAAGTTTGTAGCTTAATATTACTTTTATAACTCTTGTATGTGTCGGATCTAAGATCTTGATGTAACTTTGGTTCATCAAACTACTTGCAACACTTAAATGAGTTGTGCTACATATCTTAGACTTGCACTAGTGTTATGATGGTCAAAACTTGGTAAAAATGATGTAAACACATCAACGAGTTGTACACTTGAAGCTATATGCATCAAGGATGAGAACCGTGATGAACATCAAGCACCAAGAACCCACCGAAGCACTCTATTTACTGTTTTTGGAGGTCTGATCAGTAACCTGGGCTACTGTAAAGTTGTTTTTCAGTTAGTTCGGTTCGAGTAGATGATCTTCCATTTAGGCCACATCTTAATCCGAGTTACGGTTTAGGATTTATGGCTCTCCAAAAGTCACTACACTCTATTAACGTTATGCAGAAATTTCTGACCTACTCGCACTTAAACCATCACCACAGTCAAATGAAGACGAGTTTGGTTCTGGAAATTGATCAGCCTCTAGGGGACTCATATACGGAGCCATGACCACTGGCCTCACCTTATTTCAGTTTGTATAGAGGTCGTAGCGGCTGAACGAATTCAGCCTTTGTTTTAAACTCTTTTCTTGAACGAAACTTACTTTACACTTTTTGTTTAATGATGGATGATGATGATGATGATACTTAAGACCTAATTTACATACTTTTAAACCTTTGGAAACGATTTACTGACTTAGTAACTTTTGACTTAGGTTGAGGACCTTTCTGACCAACCACTTGCTTACTATTCCCGCGTATCGACTTTTACTACTTTTCACTGTGAGTTATAGCATCCCTTTTTACTTTAACTATTTTGGGAACTGAGAATACATGCGCATTTTACGTTTTACATACTAGGCACGAGTACTTAAACTTTATATATGTGTGAGTTATACAACGGCATAAACTTTTCCCTTAGCTCGGTAACGTTTAGTCATTGGTCTTTGAACCGGTGAACTCGAATCTTAGATATGGATCCATAGGGTTTGACATCCCCACTCGGGCTAGTAGCGCTAGCATTTAACAGGTGTTTAATACTTCGTAAACATACGCACTCGCCAAGTGTACTTTTAGGGGGTGATAAATGTTAAGTTAGTTACCAAGTGGCCACGGTTAAACATATACTTTTCATACTGTTTTGAAACGCTGTTGAAGCACTGAAATCTCGTGGCCTACCTTACATTACTGTTATACTTAAACTATAGCTCACCAACCTTTGTGTTGACGTTTTTAAGCATGTTTTTCTCAGGTGCTTAAGGTTTGCTTGCTTCCGCTGTTGTACTAGTCATGCCTTGTAGACTCCCGCTGCGCTTATTAGAGATGTCATCGCATGAAACATTTTATCTTGCATTCAGACTTTATTGCTTTTGAACAATGTATTTGTAACGACCTATGGGTCACGTACTATTATTTTGCTTGCGATTCGTAGAAGCATACTTCCGGATGTTAAACATTTGACGCTGGTTAAAACGTCACCTTTTTATCATGAATGCAAACTTACTTTTGAAACAGCATATAGTATTTAACCTTGTAATGATCCTGTTGTTGATAATTCATACACGATGGTTTTGTACGGGGCATCACAAATCCGACCCGTTTGACAGGCTTAGATAGTATATATATAATGGGAGCTGACTCGTACACCGGTTACTTTTTGCCATACACCACCAATATAGATTTTTGGACCATTTTACCCTTTTCTCTAATTAAGTTAATTCACCCCATTTCTATAAAAAAATCAACCTTTTTAAAAACGTTAAAGATTTATTACAATTAAAAATGAGTACAGTATACAACTTAATTTGACCTATATTAATGGGGAAGTGATATGTACACAACCCATTTTTGTTATGTACACAACTATCATGCTTTATAGTGTTGTACTGTATAACACTGTAAAGCATGTTTTATAGTGTTGTACTGTACAACACTGTAAAGTATGAGGAATGTGTACATAACAAAAATGAGGTGTGTGTATATCATGCCCATATTAATGGTTAATTGGTATGATTAAACATGTGAATCAAACTATTTGATAAATATCCAAAAATCAATTTTATAAATATCTTTTATCATCCCCGTGTAATCACGGGTCATGAAGTTGTTTCTATAAAAAATCAACCTTTTTATAAACGTTAAAGATTTATTACAATTAAAAATGAGTACAGTATATATATGATACACATGTGCTATAATGTACAAAATACACATATGATCATTTATCCACGCATATGAGCAAAAATTAGATACACATCAATTATATCTTCAATATATATTTTCATTACTGTATTACGAAGTATGTATTTACGGCCCGAATGCAAAGCCCCATAGAGAAACTTATACTCAATTTCAAAGTGGAGCTCGTGGTTGTGTTCCAAATGTTTTGCCTTAAATATCCAATTAACCTCACCTCTCTTCAATACCAAGTATGTCTCGATAAAAACCTCCCCGATCACATTGCAAAGTGTAGAACTTATCTTTTTCTGAGTTGCGGATGGATATCCATATCCTCCGGCATTATAAAAATCACGCACACTCTTCAGTAACTCTTCAGACGATTCAAATTTTGAGCTAGATAGATAAAGTTTTTCCTTTTCAACAAACAAATTTGATGAATCACTTGAAGCTTGTCAGAAATAAATCAAAATAAATCACCATTGTAAGAACATTAACCAAAAAAAACCTTAGAAACGTGGCAAGATTCATCCCGAATATATACTGTAGCATGTAAGCATTGTCAATTGCTTAAGTGATTGTTATTAGACACGTACAATCATTAAAATCATATAACCGCTTGGTGACACTATGATTATATATACACTAATACACTAAAGATATTAAAAATAAAGGTAATCGTCAATTGATAAATTGATTATTATCACGATATAACCAAATTTGCACATAACCATGAAAAAAATTAGAAGCAACAATAATTGATGAATAATATCAACAAGAAATTGTTTACGGCTACAAAGGGTTAATCAAAAGCTGTGTATCCATTATGTGTATTGATTGAAGAAGATGCGCTAGATTTTAAGAAGTAGATGCCTTCACGATACAAATGGAGACGTGGAGTATGTGTGGCATGAAGCTTTTGAGCTTTTTAGAGCTTTTAACTTTTATGAAAAAACTTCTATCAAATAAAAAGTTTCGTTTGACTAAAGGAGCTTCAAGCTTTTTGTGGAAAATAAAAAGCTCCATTTAGCTCTATTACTAAACGCTTTTGCATCAAGCGTTTGATTCTTGAAAAGAGCTTTTGGCCATTTAATTACTTAAACACCCTACTAACTTATATATTAAAAATACACGTAACCTACTATTACTTTTTTCATGTTATATTGAGCAGTATTCTACTACTCCTTTTTACACAACCCAATATTCTTTTTTCATGTTAACCATTATAAACATGCCACTCTATTTATCTTATTGATAATTGATAGGATATATGGATTTACTGATTTATTTATTGATTTATTTGATTTTTAACAACTTGGAGTTACATTAAGATTAATTTGTTTCATTATTCTTCATGAGTGAGTTACTACTTTAAAGTAATTTGTTGAGATAAAATCGAAATTCATGTTAATTTAGCATACTCGCAAGACGATAGAAATAGAAAATTACATACATATGTTAATTTAGCATTAAGTTTTTTTTACCGTGTCTATTTTTGTCATTTTATCATTTTTTAACAACTCTAGCTCCTTTCCCCAAACACCTAAATATATCTTAAAAGCTCCAGCTATCAGCTACCAGTTACCAGCTTTCAGCTAACAGCTACCAGCATTCAGCTTCCAGCTCCAGCTACCAGCTAGTTTTGCCAAACATGCCCGTGGTATTTAGCAATAAGGGTTTAGATATTTGGGGGAAAAGGGTTTAGATATTAGGCACACAAAAAAAGGTGTGAATTAATTTGGAAAAATTGATTCAAAATGCATCGAACTTTCCACAAATTCCTATTGTATGCATCCATCTTTCATACCTCCTATTGTATGCATTAAACTTTTTAATTTATCCTATTGTATGCACTCCAATACTTGGATATCCGGTTTCCGGTAATTATTTAGTTTGAGGTATTAAAAAGAATGACGTGGATAATATTATATTAATGTTTTGATCTCACGTGGAAATTATTATTAATATATAAACAAATTGAAACTGAAACCCCTTCATTACACCTCTTTTCACCGCCAATTTTACAAAAGCCCTAATTGATGGTCACTACAAATCTGATGAAACAAAACCAAAATTGATTCATTTTTGTATCATCGAAGCTTGACAAGGTTTGTATATGCACAATTTTAAGTTCTATTCTCAACTAAGTACTTGATTATACCTGTTTAAGGATTTGTATTTTACTTTCTTTATTTCAATTGTAGATGGTTGGAAGCCCTTTTCCTGCACAAGATTTTGTTTTTTTATGTTTATTATGATGGTGCGCTTATGTACGACCCCCTTAGGTATGAAAATGGCAGTGTTTTGCCCATCTGTGTTGGTAAAATTGATGACTTTTATGAGTTTCATGAGTTTTTAGAAAAAGAAACTGGTAGACCGTTTAATTGGTTATACTATAAGGAATCAGGAACATCACTTAATAATGGGATTTTTCCTTTAGGGAACACAGACCAATTGTGTGTATTGTATGACATTGCTTGGTGTTATGGTAAAGTAGATATATTTATTGACTATTATAATGAAAACTTAAGTCAATATATAATGAATGGTGATGTTAGTGATGTTCTATGTAATGAGGAAGATGAAGTCATAACTGAGGAAGTTGAAGTGAAACAGTTAGATGATGTTGTATGTAATGAGGTAGTTGAAGTCAAACAGTTAGATGATGTTCTATGTAATGAGGAAGCTCAAGTCAGAACTGAGATAGCTGATGATTCTGGACAGATATGTGTGTTTAAGGAGGTTGAAAATACTACTGGGATAGATGACAATAGGCTGGATACCAGTGAAAGTGAGTATGATAGTGACTACACAGGTGGAGAAAGTGAGAATGAGAGTGATACTTTTTTAATAGATCACTTATCTGAGGGAGAGGAAGAGGTGAAGGAACTTAGAATATTGAAGGCAAATGCCAAAAAAAAAAGACCAAAACCACTCCCAAAACTAAAGTTAGGTGCTCCAAGAAGATCAAGTAATGGTCAAGATGACAACCCTTTATTGGATGCAATTGGTGAACATGAGGAGTTTATGGATGATCTTTTGAAGAAGTTAAAACCAGATGAAGAAGTTAGTGATCCATTTAAAGCAATTGTAATTGATGAAAAGGTGTCAGTACATGATGAACAAACTCATTGGAGATTGAAGAAGCCAATTGTGAGTGAGAGATATACAAATGCAAAACAATTTAAGGATTGTTTAACTTACTATGCATTGGCAAATGGTTTTTCATTATGGTATTCCAAAAGCAGTGAGAAAATAGTGATAGCAAAGTGTGGACAGAGACCACCTAGAGTGAAAAATCCAAATGAATGTAATTTTTGTGTTAATTATCAATTATATCATTGCAACTGTCTTATATTTATATTAATATTTATTCTCTGTTTTTTATGTAAATGATGAACAGGTAAAAAAAGAAAGTATAACAGATACCCTACTTCTTCTAAAGGTGAAGAAAAAACATGCCCTTGGAGGAGTTTTGGTAGAAAGATGAAAAATAAGGATTCTTTTCAGGTCATTTCCTTGGTTGATGAACACTCTTGTGTTAGAAACTTTTGGTTTGGAAGTTTGATAAACTATAAGTGGATAGGCAGACAGTTTGGTGAAAAAATTAGGTCAAATCCAAACATAAGGTTAGTAGACATTGCTGATTTGGTGATGAAAAAGTATAAGTGCACTGTAACTGCTAATCAGTGTAGAAAGGCAAAGGATTGGGCATTACATGAATATGAGAAAACACTTGCAGAGCATTATGGTATGTTAAGATCTTATGGTGATGAACTTTTAAACAGTAATCCAGGATCAACAGTTAAAATAGGGGTAACTAATAATCCTGATGATAAAGTTTATTTTGATAGATTCTATGTGTGTTTGAATAGACTGAAAGAGGGATGGAAGAATGGTTGTAGGAAGGTAATAGCTTTAGATGGATGCTTCTTAAAAAAACCTAATCAAGGTGAGCTTTTAACTGCAATTGGTAGAGATAGGAAGAATCACATATTCCCTGTTGCTTGGGCTGTTGTCAGTGTGGAGAACAAAGTAAATTGGAGTTGGTTTATTGAGCTTCTAGCTGCTGATTTGGAAGTTGAAGGTGGTGTTGGTCTAACCCTTATGTCTGATCAACATAAGGAGTTAATAGAAGCAGTTAAAGACATAATGCCACATGCTGAGCACAGACAATGTGCTAGGCATATTTATGATAACTTTAGGAAGAAATTTAGTGGTGTAGAATTTAGGAACATGTTTTGGGCAGCCTCTAAAGCTTCATATCCTGTGTTATTTGAAACAACAATGGAAAAAAATCAAGGATGCTAACCCTAATGCATTTAAACACTTGAATGAAAAAAAATCTAAAGTCATGGTTAAGGGCTTTTTTTGATACAGGCAGAGGGTGTGAGGCTGTTGAAAATGGGTTTAGTGAGTGCTTTAACTCTGTGATACTATTATGTAGACATAAAATCATAATAACCATGTTAGAATCTATTAGGGTAATTGTAATGGAACGAATGAATGTTATGAGAAGACTTGCTGGAGCATGGGTTGGTGATATTGCTCCTAATATCATGAAAACTTTAGAAAGCAATAAAGATCATCATAGGTATGAACTAAACTTAATTGCATTTAATTTGTATTTTTTTTTATATACAAACATGTCTAACAATTTGTTATTTTTGAAGGCACTGGCAAGCACATTTTGCAGGTAGTTTTGAGTTTGAAGTTAGACATAGAAATGAAGCATTCAAAGTTGATGAAGATAGAAGAACCTGCAGTTGTAGAATGTGGCAGTTATCAGGTATACCATGTCCTCATGCTTGTTCAGCAATCTTTACACTTGGTAAGTCACCAGAAGACTACATCCCTGAATGGTTTAGAAAGGAAATGTACATGAGGGCTTATAGTACTTACTTTAGACCAGTTGGTGGAATGGGTACTTGGGTACCAAATACTTTGAACAAACCATTACCACCCCGTGATGACCCGGAAATTTCTGACCAAATTTAAACTTTATCTTTAAATGATTTAATGTTTTCGACACGATAAGCAAAGTCTGTAATGTTGAGTCTCAAGTTTTGGAACTATATTCATGTAATCAATTATTCTTTGACTGTTCTCGAAGATTCACGAACAATATATTGTAACGTCCCAACCCGTATTAAAACCGGCCCATAAAAATTTTTCCTTTTAATACGCGTTAAATAATACTTTAGGTCCCAATTGTGTTTCCATAAACATCTTTAATACAATAATAAGTTTAATAACTTTAAAACATTTAATACATTAGTTAATTGTCCAAACGGACATACACGACCCGACTAGTTTAGTTTCCAACCAAAACTGAGCATGGTGATTTGGGACTACGCTACCCAAATCCTAATCGGATACAAAAGTAAGATCTTCTAAGCAACCTAGCCAAGATCTCTAATCCCCAAGCTTACCCGAGCCACCATCATGCGAACCTATAAAAATATCAACAACGAGAGGGTAAGCTAACGCTTAGTGAATGATAATATACTACATACATATATATATGTATAAAATGGACACGCCACACAAATACCAAATACCGCATACCGAAGCATCCATGTGTAGAGACCCGTCCTAATCCATACGGACGAAGTCCATATCGATTATAAACGATTCACAACAGTTGATTACATCGCGAGGTATTTGACCTCTATATGATACATTTTACAAACATTGCATTCAATTTTAAAAGACAATCTTTCTTTACAACGAAAATTGACGGTATGCATACCATTTCAGAATATATCCATCTATAATTGACTTAATAATAATCTTGATGAACTCGATGACTCGAATGCAACGTCTTTTGAAATATGCCATGAATGACTCCAAGTAATGTTTCTAAAATGAGCAAATTGCACAGCGGAAGAATTCTTTCATACCTGAGAATAAACATGCTTTAAAGTGTCAACCAAAAGGTTGGTGAGTTCATTAGTTTTTCAAAATTAATCATTTCATCATTTTAATAGACCACAAGATTTCATATTTCCATTTCTCATAAATATACGTCCCATGCATAGAGACAAAAATATCATTCATATGGATTGAACACCTGGTAACCGACATTAACAAGATGCATATTAGAATATCCCCATCATTCTGGGATCCTCCTTCGGACATGATATAAATTTCGAAGTACTAAAGCATCCGGTACTTTGGATGGGGTTTGTTAGGCCCAATAGATCTATCTTTAGGATTCGCGTCAATTAGGGTGTCTGTTCCCTAATTCTTAGATTACCAGACTTAATAAAAATGGGCATATTCGATTTCGATCATTCAACCATATAATGTCGTTTCAATTACTTGTGTCTATTTCGTAAAACAGTTATAAAAGCAGCGCATGTATTCTCAGTCCCAAAAATATATATTGCAAAAGCATTTAAAAAGGGAGTAATGAAACTCACACAAATAAATATTGTAAAAACAGTTAACAAAGCATTTGCATGTATTCGCAGTTCAAAATATATTTCAAAAGCATTTAATAAAGCAGTTGTAAAAACAGCGCATGTATTCTCAGTCCCAAAAATATAAAGAGTAAAAGGGATCAAATGAAACTCACGCATATAAATATTGTAAAACAGTTAATAAAGCATTTGCATGTATTCTCATCCCAAAAACGTAAAGAGTAAAAAGGGAAAATGAAACTCACACATATAAATATTGTAAAACCATTAATAAAGCATTTGCATGTATTCTCAGCCCAAAAATGTAAAGAGAAAAAGGGAGTAAATGAAACTCACCATACTGTATTTTGTAGTAAAAATACATATGACGACATTGAAAAATGCAGGGTTGGCCTCGGATTCACGAACCTCAAAGAAGTAGTCCTTAAAAAAATGCCCAAGTTCGGATTTGAACTCAAGACCTCTCGCTCACACGACAACACCCCAAACCAATGCTCTATATGATTCTTTCCTGGACTAATTCCCAAATTATTTAATATAACCCGTTTATCTGCTCAAGCCCTTTAATCATCTTATTAGGCTTGGCTTTATACAAACAGCCCAGCCGATATTTTAACTCCATTTTCACTGCCCAATTCAGTTTTTAAATAATCAGCCCAACTCGGTTTTTAAATAATCAGCCCAACTAGCCCATCTTATCCAAAGAGCTTCTATTGTAAAAAAAAAAAATTGCAGATGCCTAGATTCGAACTCAAGACCTCTTATTCACTGACCACATCACTAAACCATTCCTCTGTCACTTGATTTCTGTTTTAATTCCTAACTAAAAGAAAACTTATGCAACCCATTTTTATTTTCTTCTTCTCCTAAAACTAAACCCATAACTATTCATCATCATCAATACTAAAATACTTCATCATCATCATCGTGGATTGACATCATCTGCATCTTCATTATTCGATTACCATCCTTATAAGAATCATCATCATTATCGTTCCTCACCGTTTTCACTACTATCATCGCAATCGATAGGAAAAAAATATATATATTTATCATCTTCATTTCATTATTGTAAAACGTTATCATCATTCTACCTCATAACATAAGCATAATCGTATTTACTTAAACATAATAATTGTTTATCAACTGTTGTGTTTTTAACAGAATTATGAACAAAAGAAAACTAGTTGCAGTGGTGTCGATTCTATGCAGAAAATAGTTACGGTATACCAGCAACATAACATTCAACCGAAGACATTGCTAAGCAGTTAGATGAGTGGGTTTTTGTGGAGTTCTTTGGACAAAACAACGTCATGGCAGTAGTAGTAACCTTTAACAGCAGGTATAGCAGTTTTAAAAAAAATAGTTGTGGTGGTTCACTAAAAAGAAAAACAAGTGAGAGAGAGATAAGTAGAGAGAGGTGGTGGTGTATGGCAGCGATAATGGTGGTGGAAGTGGTGGTGTTGCAGGTGGCGGTTTTGGTAGTGCTCACGGTGGAGTAGATATTGAAGGTATGTGGGGGGTGGTCGTTGGTTTCCGGTAAAAATAGGAGAGAGAGAGAGAGAGAGAGAGAGAGAGAGAGAGAGAGAAAGAGAGAAATGTGGTGGCGGATGAGGATGGTTCCCGGTGGTGTGGTGTCAATGTTTGAATCAACGGCGGAGGTGACCTCCGGTTGCAAGAGGTGGTGGCGAAGGGAATGTGATGGATATGGTAGCCGATGGTTTGATAAAGATTGGATGAAGGTAGTGAGTTATTGCACATATATATCCACATATATATACATACATAATTTATTTATATATATATAACTATAATGCTGATTAATAATTATAATTATATTATAATATTAAAATTAAATATCAACGAGTGAGAATGAGGATTTAAAAGGAAACAGAAAAGGGATGTTCATGTGGGACGATTGATATAGATGGAATACAATAATGACAATTAAGTGGTGGTTGTGATGTTTCCTCATGTGAAAGTATATGTATATATAAGCAATATAAGTGACATAAATAATATAATAATAATATTAATAATAATAATAATATAATAATAATATTACTTTATAATCAATCAGTGTGAATTGAAAGGAAGAGGTAATCTGATTCAATTCTCGTGAATTCAATTGTAAATATGCTACCGACAGTTTTTACGGACTTTGTATCATCCACTATTTGAAATCAGTGGCGGATAAAAGTGTTCAGAAAAATCCCATATTTTTAAATTAATTATATTTATTTATTTTGATTATTATAGTATAAAATTCGATCATTAACTATTAAATAAAAATTACATCAACTGTCCCTCTCATTTATGGGTAAAATATTAAAAATGTTAAAATTAAATAATTAGATTCTAAATATACTTTTAATAAGCCTATAACTTATATAACTCATTTTCGGATCACCTTTTATTTTAAAATTACATAAATTCGAATTTTACTTGCTTAATATCAATCAGAACATTAAACGAGTATTACAAGCATTTAATATTTATTTTTAATATACCTTATTTATATATAGAGATTTATTTTAAATAATAATTATTATAATATCCTATTTTTATTTTATAAATTTTTAATAACAACAACATATAATACTTTAAATTATATTTTGAAATATTATTTATATATACATTCACACATATCTATTTACAATTAATTGTTCGTGAATCGTCGAGAGCAGTCGAAGGTCAATTGAATATATGAACATCGTTTCAACATTTTCTAGACTCAACATTAAATACTTTGCTTATCGTGTCGAAAACATATAAAGATTAAGTTTAAATTTGGTCGGAAATTCCCGGGTCGTCACAGTACCTACCCGTTAAAGAAATTTCGTCCCGAAATTTGAGTGAGGTGGTCATGGCTAACAATAAAAATGTTTTCATGACGAATATGAGTTGATAAATAGGGTTTTATCATCATTGAGTAATATGGATAAAACAAATCGATTATTCGAAGAGTACGAATGAAGCTATCACAAAAGAGTGAAATGAGAGAAATAAAGTTTCGTCACATCTTTTGACGTAGATAGGGTTGATTTCTGGAGTTTAAAGGATTTAGAGGAGATCTTCGAAATCTAAAAGGTTTGATTCTTCGGCGAATAAGGAAATTAAGATCCCTATAATTAAATACGGTGATCTGCCTCGATTACTCTGTCTGATATTTCCATTATAAATTAGGCTCTTCCGTTCTCTTATTCACACCATTCCTATACTTTCTTTCTTAGTCCATACATCCAAAGATTGTGAAAATACTTAATCCCGTTCTAATCCTTGATATTTTTCTAATTATCATTTCTGTCATCCTTCTTTTCAATCTTCCACCAGAAAAATTTGTTTACTTCTACTATTACCTTGGCTGATATTATTCTTAATTATACCATGTCTTTATATTTCTATTCGTATTAATATCCACGGTTTATAACCTCGGTGTTGTTATTGGACTTTATATTTTCTCTTATATTTTGGAGCTCTTTGCCTTTTTATTAACTTCTCGACCTCCAGTAAATCGAGTAATGGTCCAGAATTCATAAGTATGGAGTTTTTAATGAACTTAATGTTCTAAACAAGAAAAGGACGTAATACCACGAATTGATTTGTCAAATTACCAGAATCACTGAGAAGGGAACTATCAAGAATATACTTTCTTGATATGTTCAGAAGTTAAGCAAAATGAAAGAGTTATGTAACATGGCACATGGTGACGTTATGAATCTGTGAATCATCACGTCCCATTAGAAACTCAGCATGACTTACTGTAATATAATCACGTTGATCAAGTGTCATTATATTATACTAATTCATGCATCGGTTCCCAACATTACTTCAATAACATTCATATTTTAAGCTCGAAAGTTTACAGAATATAGAAACTAACAGTTTCTATATGATGTAATACTGATAGCACGAAGAGATTAATGATTTCAGATAAGAATAGTTACAAAAATATCTCCAGAAATATGGAGGATATTTACAATGAAAGATACGATAATATCTCGGAATATCTAAGATCAGAGGATGATAGAAACTATTATCTGCAAGGGTTTAGAGTAAGGAGCAAGATATTCACTAAAGACTTTAGCAGACATTGAATCATTTGGATTCTTTGAAGTCAAACTTATTCTTTATGATTTGTCCACGGCTTTCTTCCTAGTTTCGCATAATCTGCTTTTCGGTACTAAATTTTCTATTGAACGTTTCCAATATAATGATACACAGGAAGCACGAAGAGGTATATAATTTCGGACGAGAATATTTATGAAAATATCCTCAGAAATATCGAAGATATTGATGATGATATTTTGGAATTTCTAAGTTGGATGGTTGACGGAGAAAGATTTTCCGCAAGATTTTAACATGTATTCGGAGCAAGATGTTCTCTAAAGATTTCAACGGATCCAGAATTATCTGGATTCTTCGAATATAGGGTATGGTCCTTGTATTTGTCCTTGGTCTCCTTCATTGTTAACTTTATCCGTTTTCCAGTTCCAACGTTTCTGAGCTTTTCCAACATTCAGAGTATCGATTCGTAAACTGTGTGCCTTTTCAAAATTTCAGAATTGAAGATCGTAATCCTAGGAGATAATTGTTATATGTATACATATAACTATTGATGTAGAAATGCTACGAGATTCGAAATACTGATTGCTGATTCTCGGTAATTGGTATGGCAATTATTGTTACAGGGTATAGATGAATACAAGATGGGGTTTCAATGAATATAATGATTTTTCGGAAAGTCCAAATTCATTGAAGTTGCTGGTAATTTTACTGCTAATGTGGTGAAATATAAACGGTTCTCCGGTAACGATGACGACATGCAAACTTATATATCGAGGTTATAATAAGGCTAATTCGAATGGAAGTTGAAGTTGATTTGTTGAAGCTGTGATAAAATTGGCTAATTTGAAAAAAGAGTTGCAATGTTATTTTTGGTAATAACAATGCCAAAGGAGCTAACACAGACACGTGTTAAACTTTTACTTAGGGTCCAGGAGTTTTCAGGTGCATAACTATATGCATAAATCCTTCCTTCCGTACACGAAGTGCGGTTGGTTCATCCTCTCGATTAAGGTATTTTCAAGAATCGTGAAAGGTTTGAACGCAGATTGTAATCATCAAGATACAAAGGAGGTTTAAGATGAAATCAAGTGGCAAACTTGAAGAATTATTTAGTTTCATATATTATAATCAATATTTTAATTCATTTTAATTGTCCAATGTCATTAGTCCACAGTCGATAATCTACAGTTAACAGTCCAATAATTCATATATAATTTAATATATAATATTCGAATTAATTAATATGTATCGTGACCCGTGTACATGTCTCAGACTCGATCACAACTCAAACTATATATATTATTGTAGAATCAACCTCAACCCTGTATAGAGAACTCGATCATTACTGCATATAGAGTGTCTATGGTGATTCCAAATAATATATATAGATGCGTCGATATGATATGTCAAAACCTTGTATACGTGTCCCGATATTTAAGTGCGTAAAATAAATAACAGAAATTAAATGACGATAAATAAAATTGCGATAATTAAATTGCGATAAATAAACTGCGATAAATAAAATGTAATCAGTTGGCTAGGAACAATTAGTTAGGAACAGTTAGCGTGGATTCTTAACAAAATTTCTCATAGTTAATTTGTTTGTTTCTAACAAATTTTATTTTGTCAAATGTTTTCTTCATTATGCCACTTGTTGGATTCTGATAAATCAAAATCCAACTATGAAATTGGATGAATATGGTTATTCTGTGGTGAACGGATTTGTATATCGGTGGATGTAAGTAGGATAGTATATGACTATTGAAACAGATTCGAAGAACGTACAATGTAACTTATTAATGTGAAATTTAAATATTCCTCGGGTATTACCTACCCGTTAAAATAATTTCACCATTAACAGTTTGTACGAGAGAATTTTTAATTACCATCTTTATGAAAACATATCTACATCTATATTTTCTTCAGATGTATTCATGGATTTAATGAGTTAATATGATATTAAACTCATTTGCTTTTCGGTTGGAACTAGAATAAATAATCTCTAAAACTTTAAAGATTACATATTCGCCATGTCGAACGAAGATAAATGAAGTAGAACGATACGTAGAACGAAGATAATCGATGTAGGATGTCATGGAGTACGATGATTATACTGGAGGTACAGAATGAGATGTTGAGGCATGGATTGTTGATGGTACAGATGCTGTTACTGATGGTACTGTTGGTTTCGGTGATGTTGCTGAAGCTGGTAAATTTTGCACCATATTCTCCAAATTGATTGCTCGAGCACGAAATTCGTTGACTTCTTCTATTATTTCGGGATAATTGTCGGTTAGAATGAGCGGATGAATAAGATCTAGAATTTGAGATAGTATATAATCATGGCGAGATATCCGGGGAATGAGGGTGAAAATGATGTTTCGGACTGGTTCGCTGATAAGTGCTTCAGGTTCATCGCCAAGAGGTAAATTCATTTGGTGAAAAGGATCGTCTTCTTCGCGTCTCCATTGATTAGGTCGACTACGAACTCATCAGATGAATTGGGGATGGATGATTTGTTGATTCATTCTGGTGACACTGCTTTCGGAGCTTAGGTGAAACTCCATATCGGAATAGCTGTCGGAATTCGAGGAATTCGAACTGGTTGAGGGATTCATCTCGTACGATTAGATGAAGGATTTTCGATAAGAAATAGATTATAGGATGTAGATTAGTACCCTGCAATACATAATTTACATATGCATATATAATACTAAAATCCCATAAGTTACGGAGGAATCAACGGAATATGTCAGACAAAGTTTACAGTAACAGATACGCTAAGATATGAATTTTGTCTATACACTATTTATGCAATTAATGCAGTAACATGTGTCTAGACTAAGAATTATAAGCAGGTAATTTCCTAAAGATGATAAGCAGATGATTTCCGACTAGAAATGATAAGCAAAACTTTTGACATGCTGACACGGTCGAAGTCCAGACCCACTAATGCATCTAAACAACTATCAGTTAGACACACTAATGCAAGACCTGGTTCGCTAAGACCACCGCTCTGATACCAACTGTAGAGACCCATCCTAATCCATACGGACAAAGTCCATATTGATTATAAACGATTCACAACAGTTGATTACATCGCGAGGTATTTGACCTCTATATGATACATTTTACAAACATTGAATTCAATTTTAAAAGACAATCTTTCTTTACAACGAAAATTGACGGTATGCATACCATTTCAGAATATATCCATCTATAATTGACTTAATAATAATCTTGATGAACTCGACGACTCGAATGCAACGTCTTTTGAATTATGCCATGAATGACTCCAAGTTATGTTTCTAAAATGAGCAAATTGCACAGCGGAAGAATTCTTTCATACCTGAGAATAAACATGCTTTAAAGTGTCAACCAAAAGGTTGGTGAGTTCATTAGTTTTTCAAAATTAATCATTTCATCATTTTAATAGACCACAATATTTCATATTTCCATTTCTCATAAATATACGTCCCATGCATAGAGACAAAAATATCATTCATATGGATTGAACACCTGGTAACCGACATTAACAAGATGCATATTAGAATATCCCCATCATTCCGGGATCCTCCTTCGGACATGATATAAATTTTGAAGTACTAAAGCATCCGGTACTTTGGATGGGGTTTGTTAGGCCCAATAGATCTATCTTTAGGATTCGCGTCAATTAGGGTGTCTGTTCCCTAATTCTTAGATTACCAGACTTAATAAAAATGGGCATATTCGATTTCGATCATTCAACCATATAATGTCGTTTCGATTACTTATGTCTATTTCGTAAAACAGTTGTAAAAGCAGCGCATGTATTCTCAGTCCCAAAAATATATATTGCAAAAGCATTTAAAAAGGGAGTAATGAAACTCACACAAATAAATATTGTAAAAACAGTTAACAAAGCATTTGCATGTATTCGCAGTTCAAAATATATTTCAAAAGCATTTAATAAAGCAGTTGTAAAAACAGCGCATGTATTCTCAGTCCCAAAAATATAAAGAGTAAAAGGGATCAAATGAAACTCACGCATATAAATATTGTAAAACAGTTAATAAAGCATTTGCATGTATTCTCAGCCCAAAAACGTAAAGAGTAAAAAGGGCAAATGAAACTCACACATATAAATATTGTAAAACCATTAATAAAGCATTTGCATGTATTCTCAGCCCAAAAATGTAAAAAGAAAAAGGGAGTAAATGAAACTCACCATACTGTATTTTGTAGTAAAAATACATATGACGACATTGAACAATGCAGGGTTGGCCTCGGATTCACGAACCTCAAAGAAGTAGTCCTTAAAAAAATGCCCAAGTTCGGATTTGAACTCAAGACCTCTCGCTCACAGGACAACACCCCAAACCAATGCTCTATATGATTCTTTCCTGGACTAATTCCCAAATTATTTAATATAACCCGTTTATCTGCTCAAGCCCTTTAATCATCTTATTAGGCTTGGCTTTATACAAACAGCCCAGCCGATATTTTAACTCCATTTTCACGGCACAATTCAGTTTTTAAATAATCAGCCCAACTCGGTTTTTAAATAATCAGCCCAACTAGCCCATCTTATCCAAAGAGCTTCTATTGTAAAAAAAATAAATATGCAGATGCCTAGATTCGAACTCAAGACCTCTTATTCACTGACCACATCACTAAACCATTCCTCTGTCACTTGATTTTTGTTTTAATTCCTAACTAAAAGAAAACTTATGCAACCCGTTTTTATTTTCTTCTTCTCCTAAAACTAAACCCATAACTATTCATCATCATCAATACTAAAATACTTCATCATCATCATCGTGGATTGACATCATCTGCATCTTCATTATTCGATTACCATCCTTATAAGAATCATCATCATTATCGTTCCTCACCGTTTTCACTACTATCATCGTAATCGATAGGAAAAAAATATATATATTTATCATCTTCATTTCATTATTGTAAAACGTTATCATCATTCTACCTCATAACATAAGCATAATCGTATTTACTTAAACATAATAATTGTTTATCAACTGTTGTGTTTTTAACAGAATTATGAACAAAAGAAAACTAGTTGCAGTGGTGTCGATTCTATGCAGAAAATAGTTACGGTATACCAGCAACATAACATTCAACCGAAGACATTGCTAAGCAGTTAGATGAGTGGGTTTTTGTGGAGTTCTTTGGACAAAACAACGTCATGGCAGTAGTAGTAACCTTTAACAGCAGGTATAGCAGTTTTAAAAAAAATAGTTGTGGTGGTTCACTAAAAAGAAAAACAAGTGAGAGAGAGATGAGTAGAGAGAGGTGGTGGTGTATGGCAGCAATAATGGTGGTGGAAGTGGTGGTGTTGCAGGTGGCGGTTGTGGTAGTGCTCATGGTGGAGTAGATATTGAAGGTGTGTGGGTGGTGGTAGTTGGTTTCCGGTAAAAATAGGAGAGAGAGGGAGAGAGAAAAAAAAATGTGGTGGCGGATGAGGATGGTTCCCGGTGGTGTGGTGTCAATGTTTGAATCAACGGCGGAGGTGACCTCCGGTTGCAAGAGGTGGTGGCGAAGGGAATGTGATGGATATGGTAGCCGATGGTTTGATAAAGATTGGATGAAGGTAGTGAGTTATTGCACATATATATCCAGATATATATACATACATAATTTATTTATATATATATATAACTATAATGTTGATTAATAATTATAATTATATTATAATATTAAAATTAAATATCAACGAGTGAGAATGAGGATTTAAAAGGAAACAGAAAAGGGATGTTCATGTGGGACGATTGATATAGATGGAATACAATAATGACAATTAAGTGGTGGTTGTGATGTTTCCTCATGTGAAAGTATATGTATATATAAGCAATATAAGTGACATAAATAATATAATAATAATATTAATAATAATAATAATAATATAATAATATTACTTTATAATCAATCAGTGTGAATTGAAAGGAAGAGGTAATCTGATTCAATTCTCGTGAATTCAATTGTCCATATGCTACCGACAGTTTTTACGGACTTTGTATCATCCACTATTTGAAATCAGTGGCGGATAAAAGTGTTCAGAAAAATCCCATATTTTTAAATTAATTATATTTATTTATTTTGATTATTATAGTATAAAATTCGATCATTAACTATTAAATAAAAATTACATCAACTGTCCCTCTCATTTTTGGGTAAAATATTAAAAATGTTAAAATTAAATAATTAGATTCTAAATATACTTTTAATAAGCCTATAACTTATATAACTCATTTTCGGATCACCTTTTATTTTAAAATTACATAAATTCGAATTTTGCTTGCTTAATATCAATCAGAACATTAAACGAGTATTACAAGCATTTAATATTTATTTTTAATATACCTTATTTATATATAGAGATTTATTTTAAATAATAATTATTATAATATCCTATTTTTATTTTATAAATTTTTAATAACAACAACATATAATACTTTAAATTATATTTTGAAATATTATTTATATATACATTCACACATATCTATTTACAATTAATTGTTCGTGAATCGTCGAGAGCAGTCGAAGGTCAATTGAATATATGAACATCGTTTCAACATTTTCTAGACTCAACATTACATACTTTACTTATCGTGTCGAAAACATATAAAGATTAAGTTTAAATTTGGTCGGAAATTCCCGGGTCGTCACACCATGTATAAGGCAACTACACTAAGCATACCGTACGATCTCTAAGCAACAAGCTAAAGATATCAACAAAGTATAAGTTCACCAACGACGATGTGAACAACGCCAATAAGCTACACCCGGAGGGTTAGCTACAACACAACAATACATTAATATATATATATATATATATATATATATATATATATATATATATATATATATATATATATATATAACAGAGCGTAAAACCGCCCAAGGTTAAACAATCGTACAAAGGAATGGTACTCGAATTTCCCATTGGTGTTCATAACAACCGTTAGTGTACAACACATATATCACTAACCCTTGGACAACACATATCCGTTCGTGAAACCGTTAGCGTACAACGCATATATCACTAACTTGGACAACACATATCCATTCATAAAACCGTTAGCGTACAACACATATATCACTAACTTGGACAACACATATCCATTCGTAAAGCCGTTAGAGTACAACACATATATCACTAACTTGGACAATACATATCCATTCATAAAAATAAACACATCACAATTCAATATCAACCCTTCGCCATTGGGGTTATCCAATTCACAATCACGTGTGATAATGTACACACAAAACATGTACCTCGCCAAAGGTGGTCAACCAAAACGCACATTCGTGCTAATTGGACCTATACACAAGTCCATCAAATCCACCTATATGTGAAGTGAGCTCTATAACCGAGAACCACTTCACCCGACCCGCACACATCCTACACATACATATGCACATAAGATATTAACACTCACCTTGTAGTCTTGAAGAATGCTTCCAAGCAATCCGCAACTCGTCAATGGAAAGTACCTATTCCATAATCATAAATACCACAATACAATTAGGATGGATTTACAAACCAACCCAATTCGACACTTAGTGCAAATTCGACCCAAATGCACTTCCAAGTACAAACCGCGCCCAAATTAACCAATCATCACTAACACGAGTGACAATGGTCCTAATATGCCAATTAAACCCAAACACAAGTGTTAAACACGTGTCTCACCCATTTTGACACCAAAACCCTAATTTTGACCCATTAAGTCAAAATCTCACCATTTACAAGTCTTGACACCAAAACACATTTAACTCGGTTTCATACATCAACTTAATCCATTTTAAGTTTATAAAGCTCCACGAATCGACATTCGGGTTATAATCATCATCAAACCCTAATTTTGACTCTGGTCAAAATTAGTCAAACACGAGAACCCTAAAAGTCTCCAAAACACCAATAATCACTAATGCTAGTGATTATACACCCTTTACAAGTCTTAAACATGGTTAAATCATTAACCAACCCAAATCCCGCCTTTAACACTTACAAACCCGAATCTTGGTGTTAATCTTCAATTAACAACTAAATGGGTTCCATCTATGAACATACAAGCCAAAAGCCTCAAATTTGAATGATGAACACGAAAATGAAATTCGGAGTTAGAGCTTACCACTAGTATCACCGTGTAGCTAAGAACAAGGAGAACATACTTGTCAACTACACCAAAGATCAAAACCCGCTTCTTCCTTTCCAAAATCCCACTTGAATCACTTGAGTGTTTGAGTTTTCTTGAGAGAAAATGAAAAGAAAAGATAAAAGAAAATAAGAAAAAGAAATGAATGGATGAGGTTAAAGCCTCAAATCTGGCTCAAACGTGAAATGACCAAATTGCCCTTGAACTTCATTTAAAATTACAAGAATCTGGTGCCAGTTAGCCCGTATCGCCGCGACGCGGCATTAATGGTCGCGCCGCCACCTTTGCCTGAGTCTGGTGCCTTCTTTACCACACTTTCTTATCTGATTTCTAGTTGATTGTCGCGCCGCGACCTCATTTGTCGCGCCGCGACGTTCCACGTGATCTGACTCCTTTCCTTGCATACAAGACCTCAACACCCAAACATGTCCCGAACCCTTCATATGCCATTCGTACATACCCGATACACCTATAAATCATATACGGGAAAAACGGGGTGTTACAACTCTCCCCCACTTAGACTCGATCTCGTCCTCGTGATCCTCGTCACTTAACCAAACGGACCACACTTCACGATCCTCAAAAATAAGTCCCAACCGACTTTCCTAAGCGATTCTTCCCACTGAATTGCCTTTAACAACTAAATCGTCCCCCGCGATTTATCAAATCCACAATCCGAGCACTAAAACCATGCTCATTCCCTTACATCGGGAAAACTCAACCAATCTCATACCAAGATATCAACCCCTTAGCGTACCCTTACCGAGTACAATGCTAAAAGCAACCAAGTCTCAACCTAAGGTCAACAATCCGAAACGATGAAGACCGAACCAACGAATCCTGACGGATAACACCAATCACTAAACATCCCTTGTAGTGCGCAATACGATCAATACGCAACTACCGTAACATCATAATCCAACGGCTAAAACCGATAGCGCCCAAAACGACTATGGAAACGCAAATCTCAAGGTGTACAAAATCAACTATCGTCACACCCGTAACATCATGTGAGCAAAACACGGCTATCGCATCACTAATCATACAACATGGTCCTCGCGACCCCACCATCGGCGTATAAAACAACCAATAGATCAAACATCATGGTCCTTACGACCCCACCATCGGTGTATAAAACAACCGATAGATCACAACTCAACATGGCCGAAACAACCCGAGCCAAAACACATATGGAGGATGGTCGAAACAACCCGAACCTTAGTGAATTCGCACAACCCGAAATTCACCAACCCAAATCCATATTTCCCACAACAAAATGACCGCACAACCCGAGTCATTGTGAGTACGCGCAAACCGATACTCACTACCACCACATAGTATAACCGAGGATGGCCGTACAACCCGAGCCTTAGTGAATCCGAACTACCCGACATTCACTACCTCAAACTATGAGTCCAACCAACAGGGACAATCGTACTACCCGAAATATTGTGAATACGAACAACCCGATATTCACGTCCCACAACACAACTCATGAATGGTACTCTCATTCCGATAACGTTATACCATACCGATATAACACTAACCCATGATGAAGTCAGCGGACCCCGTAGGTCATGCTCCACCAATCTGAATACCGGATGAAGTCAGCGGACCCCGAAAGTCATGCTTCACCGATACAACACTACCATGATGAAGTCAGCGGACCCCGAAGGTCATGCTTCATTAATCAACGCCCTTTTGGCCTCGAACAACGAGTAGCGTAACATCGCGCTCTGCTACGCCATAGTGAATCCTAACGGATACCACTAACCATAGAACCACCTATATCAAACATAGGTACAAAACAATAATTCTCTGAAAGAGAACCCGGCACACACATCCCTTAACCGAGGGATTCCACCTTGCTCGCCAACCACGTCCAATATCTCTCAACGAGATTTACCACATTACCACCTCGGTGGTAATGCAAATCCAAAAATCATAAGTACAATTTATCCGAAATTGTACTCTACCACAAATCGACCAAAACCAGGTCTCGACAACATTTTCCGGATCTACCAAAAGAATCATCCGAAATCTCACACTAAAACTTCCTCGGGCGGGAGTGCAACTCCCCCACTTGGAAATATCACAACTCGTACAACCGTACAATGCTACCGAAGGTAGACTTTACCAACAATTGGGCTCACACGACCCATCACCACATCTTGCTCCAATCTTGAGCACACGAAAGATTTCAATCAACCCTTATACACTTCGAACGAAAAGTGTACCACGATTACACGAACCATACCCTCGCAATCATCCAATTGCTTTAGTTTGTCAAATTTCACCCGGTCACTCATGTACCTAAGGGTTTCACTTCAGTACCCTAAGTACCATATAACCGCAACACAATCGGAGTCGAACACCACGCTAGTAGGTATAAAAGAGGCACCTAATGTCGCGTCATGTAAACTCCATTACCAACATACATCGAGATCAAACACTCGATCTTTTTCGGGTTCCAATCCACCCAACGAATCTCATGGTTCATCAACTTCAACACGAAAGCGAACACGCGCTTAACAATCGAACACCAAAATCCATTTCCCTGGCTTGGTAGAAACATTTTACAAATATCAAGGAATGCTTGGTTACACCAAGTCTTACGCCTTTTGCCCGACAATCAAACGTCACCTTAGGGTACTTCCATTAGGAACGTCACCCATAACAACAACATGAACAACACAAGGCATTTAATCAACTCAAATTTAAACGGCACTTAATAAATAATCAAAGGACATATTCATTAAAACGAAACGTACCTTAACGTCTCCTTGCCGCATTCGTCGCCGCCAACTCAGGACAATCCGGCTTGCGATGTCCCTCCTTATGACAATAGTAGCACATCCCGTCATCACTTCTCGGCATTGTGCATTCCCATAACTTGTGGCCCCTAACACCACAATTGAAACATCTAGGCGTACGAGAACTCGTCAAACCTTTCTCCACGTTATCCATACTCACACTCGCGCCCTTAGTTTTCTTACTTGGAGCACTATACGACTCAACCCTTCTCTTACTTGAAAGTTCCTAACCTTCGATCGCGAATAAGATTCGAAACCCCTAGCCATGTTAAATAACTCCGCAAACGAGTTCACTTGGCCAACGCTAATTTTGCCCTACAACTCATCATTCAAAGTCCGATAGAAATCTTCCATCAACATCCGATCATTCCCAATATACTCCGGGCAAAAACGAGCCTTCGACATAAAGGTCGTCTTTAGAGTATTCAAATCCATAGAACCCTGTTGCAAATTTCGCAACTCATTACGCATTTTCGATAAATCGGCTGAAGTTCGGAACTCCTCGAAGAATTCCTTCTTAAACTCGTCCCATGATAACGCCATAAACGGTTCACCACCGACAAGATCAATCTTACCATCCAACCAATCCTTTGCTCTACCCCGTAACAAACTAGTAGCGAGTCTTGTCCTCTTCTCAGGAGGGCATTCAATTGTGCGAAAACATCCTTCGACATTCGAGATCCAAGTTGTGCTTACCAAAGGATCCGGTTTCCCATCATACATCGGGGGTTTAGTCCTCATGAAGCTTTTAAGACAACGCTTCAATTCACTACCACCCCGTAATTCGGAATACTTCCTATCCATTTCTTCTAGAAACGCACCCATTAGCTCCGCAACAGCGGCCGCAACTCTAGAGTTAAACTCTTCATCATTCGTCTTGATCTCGTTTCGCATCGCCGTTCTAAAGAATGCAAAACGATTAGTCCATGAACGTATAAAACCATACGCACAACACCGCCCCATCTTGCTTAACACCCGTCGTACATCACTTGTTTGACACGATTTGCACCCGTAATAAGGTTTGCAAGTCCTTATTACGCACACACGCCGTATCGACTCGTTAGTACAACGACCGCCTCGCTCGATGATTTAACCAACACCAACAAATCCTATGCGATATAAACATACACAAGATAATAACATCACAACACGAGTCACAATCCTAGTTAGTTTACCTACGCGCTAAGGCACTAACCAAATTCTCGTCCGACCCGTTCTCCTACAAGCCCCGCAACAAAGAAGCACACACAAAAGTCTAAGTCTAGGCACCTATCTCAAGTCGCCTAAATCCCTTAGACCATGCTCTGATACCACTTGTAACTTCCCAACCCGTATTAAAACCGGCCCATAAAATTTTTTCCTTTTAATACGCGTTAAATAATACTTTAGGTCCCAATTGTGTTTCCATAAACATCTTTAATACAATAATAAGTTTAATAACTTTAAAACATTTAATACATTAGTTAATTGTCCAAACGGACATACATGACCTGACTAGTTTAGTTTCCAACCAAAACCGAGCATGGTGATTTGGGACTACGCTACCCAAATCCTAATCGGATACAAAAGCAAGATCTTCTAAGCAACCTAGCCAATATCTCTAATCCCCAAGCTTACCCGAGCCACCATCATGCGAACCTATAAAAATATCAACAACGAGAGGGTAAGCTAACGCTTAGTGAATGATAATATACTACATACATATATATGTATAAAATGGACACGCCACACAAATACCAAATACCGCATACCGAAGCATCCATGTATAAGGCAACTACACTAAGCATACCGTATGATTTCTAAGCAACAAGCTAAAGATATCAACAAAGTATAAGTTCACCAACGACGATGTGAACAACGCCAATAAGCTACACCCGGAGGGTTAGCTACAACACAACAATACATATATATATATATATATATATATATATATATATATATATATATATATATATATATATATATATATATATATATATATAACAGAGCGTAAAACCGCCCAAGGTTAACCAATCGTACAAAGGAATGGTACTCGAATTTTCCATCGGTGTTCATAACAACCGTTAGTGTACAACACATATATCACTAACCCTTGGACAACACATATCCGTTCGTGAAACCGTTAGCGTACAACGCATATATCTCTAACTTGGACAACACATATCCATTCATAAAACCGTTAGCGTACAACACATATATCACTAACTTGGACAACACATATCCATTCGTAAAGCCGTTAGCGTACAACACATATATCACTAACTTGGACAACACATATCCATTCATAAAAATAAACACATCACAATTCAATATCAACCCTTCGCCATTGGGGTTATCCAATTCACAATCACGTGTGATAATGTACACACAAAACGTGTACCTCGCCAAAGGTGGTCAACCAAAATGCACATCCGTGCTAATTGGACCTATACACAAGTTCATCAAATCCACCTATATGTGAAGTGAGCTCTATAACCGAGAACCACTTCACCCGACCCGCACCCATCCTACACATACATATGCACATAGGATATTAACACTCACCTTGTAATCTTGAAGAATGCTTCCAAGCAATCCGCAACTCGTCAATGGAAAGTACCTATTCCATAATCATAAATACCACAATACAATTAGGATGGATTTACAAACCAACCCAATTCGACACTTAGTGCAAATTCGACCCAAATGCACTTCCAAGTACAAACCGCGCCCAAATTAACCAATCATCACTAAAATGAGTGACAATGGTCCTAATATGCCAATTAAACCCAAACACAAGTGTTAGACACGTGTCTCACCCATTTTGACACCAAAACCCTAATTTTGACCCATTAAGTCAAAATCTCACCATTTACAAGTCTTGACACCAAAACACATTTAACTCGGTTTTATACATCAACTTAATCCATTTTAAGTTTATAAAGCTCCACGAATCGACATTCGGGTTATAATCATCATCAAACCCTAATTTTGACTCTAGTCAAAATTAGTCAAACACGAGAACCCTAAAAGTCTCCAAAACACCAATAATCACTAATGCTAGTGATTATACACCCTTTACAAGTCTTAAACATGGCTAAATCATTAACCAACCCAAATCCCACCTTTGACACTTACAAACCCAAATCTTGGTGTTAATCTTCAATTAACAACTAAATGGGTTCCATCTATGAACATACAAGCCAAAAGCCTCAAATTTGAATGATGAACACGAAAATGAAATTCGGAGTTAGAGCTTACCACTAGTATCACCGTGTAGCTAAGAACGAGGAGAACACACTTGTCAACTACACCAAAGATCAAAACCCGCTTCTTCCTTTCCAAAATCCCACTTGAATCACTTGGTTGTTTGAGTTTTCTTGAGAGAAAATGAAAAGAAAAGATAAAAGAAAATAAGAAAAAGAAATGAATGGATGAGGTTAAAGCCTCAAATCTGGCTCAAACGTGAAATGACCAAATTGCCCTTGAACTTCATTTAAAATTACAAGAATCTGGTGCCAGTTTGCCCGTATCGCCGCGCCGCGGCATTAATGGTCGCGCCGCGACCTTTGCCTGAGTCTGGTGCCTTCTTTACCACAATTTCTGATCTGATTTCTAGTTGATTGCCGCGCCGCGACCTCATTTGTCACGCCGCGATGTTCCACGTGATCTGACTCCTTTCCTTGCATACAAGACCTCAACACCCAAACATGTCCCGAACCCTTCATACGCCATTCGTACATACCGAATACACCTATAAATCATATACGGAGAAAAACGGGGTGTTACATATATATATAACTTAATGTGCATATATATATATATATATATATATATATATATATATATATATATATATATATATATATATATATATATATATATATATATATATATATATATATATATATATATATATATATATATATATATATATATATGATTTCAAATTATTTAGTAAACGATAGTAACATTCGATTATTGATTCGATTGATATTTAGATAAGTTAACTAAAATGTTTAAAATAAACTAGTAAAACACTAATTTGCTACAGTATTTTCGAATTGCTACAGTACCCGAAAAGCTACAGTGTTTTCGAAAATCACTATTTGCTACAGTAAAAAAACTTTGCTACAGTAACTTTGTTACAGTAAAACACTATTTCAAAATGAAAATGTATATATGTATATACTACGAGACGATGATTTATAGAAGCAAATAACCAAAACACTTAATTGATTAAAGCTACACTTCGAGTGACATAGTTTATCAATAATTAAGTTTAATTTTTGATTAAGGTACACGTCGCGTAATGAAAAGTACTAGTTTTCTAAGCGTACGAAAATGCATTCGAGAAACCGGAACCGGGACATAAGTCGCGTGATGACGTACGACTTATCGAAACAAAAATTACAAATCAACTATGCACGGGAATATAATATAACATATAATTAATTAATTTAAATTATATATATTATATTAATATTTAAATATGTCGACAAGCAACACGATAAAACGAATCTGAGCTGGAAAAAGAGGCCATGCGATCGCATGGCCATTGTGCCTCAGACCCATGCGATCGCATGGGAAGGCTGGGCAGGCAACATCTATAAATTTAGTCGATTTCTGTTTTTGCACACACACATCTCTCAATCTCTCTATCAATAACTCGTACAATTATTATTATTATTATTATTATTATTATTATTATTATTATTATTATTATTATTATTATTATTATTATTATTATTATTATTATTATTATATTATTATTATTATTATTATTATTAATACGGCTCTATTGAGTCGACAGCAATCGTCGATTTATTGGCGACTTGACTGACTCTTAGAGCCTAAATTAAATACCAGGCAGGAGTTAAAACCCATGGAAATTTGATTCTACCATTTTCATGGCGTCTAATTATTTTTATTTTATTATTCTTTTTTTTTAAACTTTTTCCTACTTAAAGGCCGGAGGTCCTCTCGGAAGCAATCTCTTTATCCGTCGAATAGAGAGAGGGATGACTTTCTCTACTTTTGAGAGTGTTTCACTCTGGGTGAAGAAGTGACTTGTCTTTATTCTCGGATAGGGGAAGGATTGTCTACATCTCACCTCCTCCATACACCACTTACGTGGTATTGGGTTTTGTTGTTGTTGTTGTATTATTATTATTAAGATTATTATTATTATTATTAATCTTATTATTATTATTAGAAATATTAGACATAAAATACTACGACGAGGTCATGAGCGGATCACTTTTGAAATGGGTTTTCGAGCGGGATAGAGCTAAGAAAACTATGGGTTATAGCTATGGGGGTTATGGGTAACGTTCATGGGTATTGTTCGCAAGTCAGACCTAGTGTTTATCATCTCTGTTGCGTCTACGTACTTTCCTACAATACTGAATTACAATATTGATGCGTGAGCATTCATATCTTATCTTTTGTATATTAATTATGTATCCATGTCTAGTGCTCGAGTATATATATTTATGCATGCTTGTATGCTAAATTTTGTCGTTAAACAGTATATGATGAATCACGAATTAAATACATATATTGCTGGTAAAAGGTATATGATATACATGTTTTTGGAAAGCTGGCGAAAAATCAATAACTTTTCATTTAGAAATCGCGTAATTTCTATGAACGAATCAAAAGATATGGTCAACTGAATTATGATTGATGTTAATTGGAATTGCTTTTGAATCTGCAATTAATATTTAAAACAACTTGTTTTTCAGATTGATAAATTGAATTTTTGAATATTACCAACCGAGTAAATGAATCCTTATATAAGGTACGTCTCGTTTTGTTGAACTATTGTCAAAATTGACCTTTTGAAATGACTTTGGATAACTTTTGTATGTCGATCTCGAGCATTAGGATTATGATACACTATGACCAGCCCTAGCTTGTTAGACATTTATTGACCAACATATATTCTCTAGGTTGAGATCTACGGTTATTTGGTATTCCGAGTTTCGGTCACATTTCGGTGAACGACTTTATGTGTTGCTAAGGTGAGTTTCATTTGCTCCCTTTTTAATTGCTTTTGCAATCTATATTTTTGGACTGAAAATACATGCAATTTATTTTAAACGCAATGGATACAAGTACATACTTAATTCTACACTGAGTTTGAACCGAAAATCCCTTAGCTTTGGTAACTAGTAACTGCCAATTATAAGAACTGGTGAGCGCGAGCAGTAGTATATGGATCCATAGGGCTTGATATCCCCGTCCGAGCTAGAGCACTAGCCTTTTAACGGACGTATGCTATTTGAGAAGCGTACATGTTGGTTTGCATGTATTATTAAGATGATTATACAAAGGGTATAAATTATATATACGTTAAGTTTAGTTACCAGGGTGCTCAATTTCGTAGAATATTTTGATAAACGTTTCTGGATGAAACAACTGAAATCTTGTGATCCAACTTTATACACAGATTATGCGAAACATTAAAACTATGAACTCACCAACCTTTGTGTTGACACTTGTTAGCATGTTTATTCTCAGGTTCCCTAGAAGTCTTCCGCTGTTTGCTTATATGTTAGACAAGCTTTGTGCATGGAGTCATACATGCTTTATTCAAGAAAACGTTGCGTTCACAAAACCATCATCATGTATCTATTTTGACTGCATTGTCAACGGAAGTATTATTGTAAACTATTATTTACGGTGATTGTCTATATGTAGAAATCATCATATATCGAAAACCTTGGATTTAAATATTCATTATGGTATACCTTTTCCAAAGAATGCAATGTTTATAAAACGTATCATATAGAGGTCAAATACCTCGCAATGAAATCGATGAATGACGTATTCGTCCATATGGATTTGGAGCGATTGTCACACACCCTAACCAAGAACCATGACAGGGAGACCTAAAAGGAAGAGAATTAGAGCTGCACATGAAAGTGGATCTGGGTCTAGAGCTAGGATATCAAAAACAGGTTCTGTTATAACATGCTCTTTGTGTTTGGAAGTTGGACATAATAAAAGGGGTTGTACAAATACACCTAAGGAAAAACCAGTTAAGGTTTCTAAACCTGTTGGAAGACCAAGGAAGGATGGTAGGCCAAGTGGTTCTGTAATACCAAGTGATGGTGGTGGTGCACAATGTAGCGACCCGACCAAATCATGTTTGACGGCGCCGACTACTTAGGTCCCGTTACGTGGTCATAAGTCTTTAACGTGACGTTTGACCAAAATATGTCGCATTCATTTCATAAGTAAAAGGATGTTTCAAGTTTACAAAAGTAGTTCAATGACAAGTTACATTTCAAAGTTTAACGTACAAATGAAACCTATGCGACACAATTTATAAAAGTAGTCAAAATACGCTCCAACAATGCACGTATATTCGACATCCAAGCAAGTATCAAAAGTAAGCGGAAGCATGTATCCTTAAGCATTCAAGGACCTGAGAAAACATATAGAAAACTGTCAACGAAAACGTTGGTAAAATCATAGGTGTTTTAGTAAACATTGTATTTGAACCACAAGATTTAATATAAGATGATTATCAAAATCATTTGCATTCCAAAGTTGTTATTTGTTTCGAGGGCACCCAATTATCAAACTTAACTGTTTTGTACCCTGTTACGTAGTGTTAGAACATACACTATACTCGAAAATATATTTCATCCGCTAACGGTAGCGAACCGTCCGAATGCGGCTCGTCAAGCCCATGTGATCACATAATATAAGTTCTCGTTTACACCCTGCAAGTGTAACTAATGATAATTGAATTGGGTCTTTTTGTTCAAACCCGTACGTGGAATGTTCGTTTTCGTACTTGTGTTCAAAGTGTAAAAGTATGATACGTATATGTTTCTCATCCCATAGTTTAAAGCATAAAAGTTGTTTGAAAGGTGGGACTATGATCTCACCTTGAGTGCACGAGTAATAGAGTACTTCAACAAGTAAACGTGTGCAAAGAACAATGCTAGTCTTGACCTAAACAAATAGGTCGTATCAATAACGGTAAACACGATAGGTCAAAGTGTTCAATTAGTCATATGGCTCGTTACGACTCGATTATTATAGCATGTGGATCAAATTGTCAAGTTTCATGCAAGGTACAAGTATAAAAGCATGTTAGAACGATTGCATAAGTATTTGGTTAAGTTTGATTAAAAGTCAACTTTGGTCGGGTCAAAGTCAACGAAAAAGTCAACACATTCGGGTCGGGTCCCGAACTATTTTTCTGAGGTTTTTATTCATATATAAGCATGTTAGAACAAGTTACATGTGAATCGGAGGTGCGTAGCATAGCAAACATTTTTCGAATTTTGACCATGTAGGTCAGAACCCAAACACGGCAAATGCCGCGCCGCGACCAAGGAGGGCCGCGCTGCGACATTTAACGTGGTCTGGTGCCTGGTCAGTCTCAATTGTTCAAGTCAAAATTAACTCTTCAATTGAGTACAATTCACAAACCGTAAACACTTAGAACACGTATCTTATATCATTGGAAAGGTAATTTGACGAGAAACACAACTAAACACATTTCAACAAACAATTCAATACTTGCAACTACCCAAAACACATTCAATGCTCATCATTTGATGCATTCAAGTTCATAAATGCAATTCAATGACTCGCGCAACCAATTTATACGAATGATATGCCGTTTCGAAGATAATTAAACATACAATACAACCTAACACTTACAAATAACATTTCATGACATTCAATGCATCAAAAGTCCATTTTAAGTTCATCAAACCCTAACCCAATATCACCAAAATCACTAATCAAGTTCATGGAGTTTTCTAAAGCAACCTACACATTAAATTGAAGCTAGTGATACTAGGAACACATTTAATACTTGCATTTTATCATAACAACAACATTTAAGCAACCAAATCATCAATCAACAAACCAAACTTTCAAGTTCATGCTAGTTACTAAAAATAACAAGATCGAACATATAAATCATATATTCATGTTAGACTTGAGCCATAGACACTAATTAACAACTTTATAAGTTAACAACAACAACTTTATAAGTTAACAACAACAAGAACACAAAATCTAGTGATTTTAGAAAGTTACCCAAATTAGATGTAATCGGTATGGAATCGAAGAGGAAGTTGCAAGGATTCCAAAAATGTAATTTGTTTTGCGAAACACCCGCTAGCTTGGATTTGGATGATGATTCTTTGAAATGGTGTTTTGAGAGAAAATATGAAAGTAGTAAAGAAAAAGGGAAATGAAAATGAAAAAAAAAGGGAGGTGGGTGTTGACTAGTCAAAAGCTAGTCACATCTTTGCTCCCTTGGCGAAACTAGTCCCTCGAGTTCGGTTGCGGTTGCGTGAATTACCTAAACGAGATATTTTTAAAACGCGTATCAACGGGAGATGTTATAAACATATAACATAATTTAAAATAGTTAAACGAAAAAGTAACGAAAAAAGGCGGGATGTTACACACAATCTGATGCAGTTTAGCTTTTTTAAAAAGTTAGTCTTTTGGTAAAGTTAGTCTTTTGGTAAAGTTGGTCAAGCTTACTTTTTTTGCTTTTCAATGTGGTGCAAGTTAGTATTTTGTATATATATGCCAGGTGGTGATGTTTTTAGTTTATGAATCTGGTGCAAGTTAATGAAAGATAGTCTTTTGGTAATTTAGTCTTTTGGTAATGTAGTTTTCACAGTTTATGTTTTGTACCCTTGTATTGGGTTGCTTCAAAGTGTAAGGTGTTCCCTTTTGTAAACAATACATTACTTATGATTATGAATGGCATATGATATTTGGTATTTTGCATTTGTTGTTTCTTATTACCATTTACCATTTGTTAGTTCTTATTACCATTTGTTGTTTGTTATTACCAATTAATGTTTGCATTTGCACTAACTGTTATACAACAATTTGATGTTTCTTTATACAACAATTTGCACTAAGTAAATCATGTGAATGTTTGTGAAAACAATGAAAAGCACTAACTGTGAAAGGAACAATGTTTATTGATCATAATGTTGCAACTACCAACAAGATGATGTCAAAAGACTACCAACATTAACATACTACCAACAGGTTCATTACATTAGTCCTACTACTAAATTAGTTTCATCTAATAACCAAAAGGCTAACCAAAATCCCAATTACAATACACAAAACTACCACAATGCATAACAATCCTGCAAATAACCTATCATACATTGAAAGCTTCGACTTTGCCATGGATAACTCTTCCAACACCTTCAAATCTTCAACTTCAACATCCTGATTACATCTTGTTTGTACTTCCAATTTCTTGCATCGCAAATACAGTTTATAAAACAGCACCTTGTAGTGTTCACCAGGAAGCTCGTCATCAATAAACATAAATACCTTACATTTTCTTTGTTCATCCTGCAAACACATCACTAATTAGGGGAAATTTGTGAAAAAAATAAAATTAGGGCAAATTAGAAACATACAAAATTAGGACAACTAATGAATCTTCTTCCTGGGTTTTTGGATGTGCAAGCAATACGCTCGTATAATCTGTTACCACAATCACAGTATTTTCCACCTTGGTGTGGAATCATGGTGTTGAACGACGAAGAAGAAGAAGATGATGAAATAGCGGCCATTATTGTGAAAGGGTGAGGTGAATCGATTTAGGGTTAATAAAAGGGGTATATAAATGGGTGACATGGATGATGACATAGGTAATGACATGGAAAAAAAAAGGTTGACTGGTTACACATCAGATGGTAACCGGTTATTGCCAATACAATGCATATAATAGGATAAATTAAAAAGTTTAATGCATACAATATGAGGTATGAAAGATGGATGCATACAATAGGAATTTGTGAAAAGTTCGATGCATTTTGAATCAATTTTTCCAATTAATTTTACTAGGAAGAAGGGTAAAAAGGTTCAAAAATTTATTTTAGTGGTGTATGGCAAAAAGTAACAGGTGTATCCCATATATAATTGTATTGTATGTATATGTATGTATAACCAATATTTCAATATCATACGGAGTAGTTGACTTTTTGATATCTTAGTAAAGTATTTTTACATTATTTACCCGACTTTAAAGACCACTCGAGTAAAATGTTAGTTGAGCAGCCTATCTTTAATTTACGAAGTTAAAATTACACTTCACACAGCAAAAAGTTTTTGAATTATTCCGGGTCGGATACTTCGATCGGATCTTTATAACCGCCCAAATCAACGAATTATATATGGATAAGGTGATAAGCTATAAACTATAACAAATTCACATGTTTGACGTGGATTTTTGACGAACTACTCCAGTAATTTAGAACGAGAGGGACCATCATTCACCAAAAGTAATGATGAATTCATTATTATGTTTTTGAAAAAAACGGTCGACTTTTTCAGACATCCAAATCGACGAAATTTATAGCTTAGAACATCATTTTTTAACAATTTTGGAAAGAAAAAAAAAAAGTTACAAAGCACATATATTCTAACAACAACAACAAAGTACCCAATACCACTTAAAACACATATATTCTAACAAAATAAATAAACCACTCTAGTCAAAAATCATAATAAATATGCGAACCGAACGACCTAGCTCGTAGCTACACCAAACACAATGTAGTCACCAACAAGGTTGAAAAAGGTTAATTCGGCGAGCGAAACAAACGACCAAGACTGCATGTAAACCCGCAGTATCGATCAGACCAACAACCATTTCCGACAAAACACATGTCATCAGGATAACACCGAAGATCACCATATCTGCCGAAAATTAATGTCCATAGTCACAAATCCTCACGAGCCACCACTAAAGAGCACTCTAACTACAAAAAACTAATCACATCTTCGGAGCTGAAACTAACTCTTCAACAGGATGATTGTCGCTTGAAACAACATAAAAGCATAACCGAAAAAGGAGTATGACGAGACAACACCACGAATCTGTGCAATTAATATTAAATGAGTGACTAATTTGAGAATACTATTGATGTGCTAAAATCGAGTTATAAAATATGAATGGGATTGTACCGCGTCACTCTAGAGAATGCCCCGCGTCACTACACTGGATGCAACGCATGTTAAGAATGCGCCTCTTTCTTTTCTGCAGGCTGGAAACTTGACACTTTGAACACCATGAAATGTGCCAGCTCCCGAATCAAAATTTCAATGCACAAACCATTTATAAAGTAAAAATGTGTGTAAGATGAGTGTGTCATCCACAATTATTCCTTATTATTTTGAAAAGTGGTACACCAATAAAATGTGATGAAGTCTGTTATTCTTTTTATGTAGAATAAGATGCATAAATGAAAGGAGGTTCATGGTTATAGTCCCATGTGACTTAAGGTATTGAAACGTGACATCAACATCAAAATCCTTAGTTTTGAATTGCGACACGGTGCAAGTATCAGACTCTAACAAAATCACTTTGGATCAAAATGATCAAGATGAACAAGAGACATGAATTTATAGGGTAAATAAAATGTACCATATACGACTTAGTCTGGTGTAAGACTAGTGGTACGGTGTAATTATCATGTTTTAACAACTATAGCTCTTAAAAAGAGTTGTACACGTTCTAATGCTCAAAACTCGAACACCGACACGTATAGGTAATTAAATCATCTCAAAATGGATGTTGGTGCATTTCTGGTGACTTGACTTCTCATGTGAGGTCGAGCATTTGACTCCCATGTACATCAAAAATTATTCCCATTGTGGTTACCCGTCAATTTTATGAGTCCCGGAGGTTTTAGACGTCAATGAGTTTGAGCCTCACTCGAGGGGGTTTTACCTCACGCGATGCCGATATGAATTTGTTGTGGGGGTTTTCTCCTGATGTCAGTAAAACTGTAATGGTACGTCCAAAGAAATGATCGATTATGTGGGTTTCGAAATCGCGTTCGGACCCGTCACTAGTTTCTCAAATTTCAAGTAATTATAATCTAAATCTATATCTACTTAATTAGCAAGAGAAAAAAATGTGTTTTTTTCTTCTTACTCAACACCACAAGTATTGTACTACTCAACACCACTAATATTGTACGTAGTAGTTTATCAAATTTTAAATTTTCAAGTACAACTGTAATTATAATAATCATAACGAATTACGAGTGCATGAAATTGCTATTGCATTGTACACCAACAAGCCCTACTTTTTAACTCCAAGTACAATTGTAAAGCTGTACTATAATGGATATTAGCCAAGGATAGCTCGGATATCGTTGCCAAAAAGGGTTTTGGTACCTATGAAAGCTGGAGGATAATATGTTATGTTGGGAAAGAAAGGACAAATGGGCTAACCAGGGTCCAGAGCCAGCGAGTCACCTAGCCACACCGACTTGACGTGACTTAACCCAGACCTCATGTTATCTGATTGATCTGACTTTACTCAACCTTTACCTTTCACTCAATTTCACTTTGCAAAATTCCCCTATCTTTTCACACGTACTATCTTACTGAATCATCCAATATCACGAGTCATTTATACTCTTTAAAGCACAACTAGTGTTGTATGGCTAAAACTTGGTGGTGTACGAAATATCACCCTTTTATTTATCCGTGTAGTACTGAACGTAGTTTAGAGGGACTTGATATTTTCAACATTATTTTTTAATATATCCCAAAGTTTATCAAAATACTCTTAGATTATGTTTTACACAAGTTTCATATTAGAATTATTTGAGGATATTCTTAGAACATCACATCGATTAATGGTAGATTTATCATAGAAGAATTTACAAATATCACCCCTATTCTATAGTCTAGCACTCCGGTTTATTTATTCACACGTCGTAGCATTATTACACTACATTTTAATTTTTTATCCTTACTTTTTATCTTACATATATACAACCGAACTTTAATTTTTAAGTCATATCAATTTATGGATGGAAGTAAGTACAGTAATTAATTTAATACAATTAAAAAAAACTGCATCGAACGATTAAATTGAGCGGAAAGGGGTAATATTAATTGATCGTGTTGCTCATAACAAGAACGTTCAGGCACCTGTGGCGAGAGTGTTTTCGGTTAAAAAAGGTGCTAGGAAATCGGTTCATGTTAGGGGCAAGAAAGATAAGAGTGGCTCATTTCGGTTGTGGAACAGTGTTGATGATCTAGTTGTTGGTGAAACAATTCAAAACTTATTTTTGCGAAAAGTCGGTTGTTCTTCCTTCAAACGGAGAGGAGAATGTCGTTTTTTTAGGGGTTAGCGAGACAGGGTTTGATTCCTCCATCGTCGGACACGCTCATCGGGGATCCCTCGGCTAATGTGTTGACGTAGTGGATCACACCGGTCATCGGCAACAAGGGTGATGGGTTAACTGTCTCTTCAGACTCCAAATCTCACAAGGGTAAGTCGGTGGTGTTGTAATCCGTGTTTCTCGTTAATTGATTAAGTTGGTTGTTTAGTTAAGCTTAATGTTTATGTTGTACTCTCCTTTGTTTCGTTGTGTTCTTTTTGAGGTTAGGCTTTTAGCGTCTCTGCTCATGTTTTTGATTCGATTGGTTAGTTTGTATAGCTAGTTAGTTGCGTTTTGTTCTAGTAAGCCGAATCACTTAATGCTTGTAATCTTCGTTTAGGTCTTTCATCTTTTCGAGAAAAAAACCTCGTTTATAAACCCAAAAAATAAAATAAAAAATTTATATAGTACTTGAAAGCAAATTCAATTGTTTACAATGCAACACATTTATGGTTCAATAAATTTGTAGATCTCAAAAAACAGTTTTTTAAAAAACTTACTGCAACACTATTTATTGATTATTTAGAAGCCAGAAAAATTATCCAAGACATTATGGAACTGTACGACTATAATAAATTGTTAAACATTTGAATTTTCCCTCTTTCTCATGACAACCTGACATTTTACACACTCCTTCAATGGTGTAATTCACATTTTGGCCCACTCTTCTATATATAATTCCACTACCACTATCGTTACTTCTAATACATAGTTACTTTTTCTAACACAATGGCTTCAGACCACCCAAATTCTACCACATTTGTCCAAGCCGACCCATCCACCTTTCGGGCCGTTGTCCAACGGCTAACGGGTGCCAACCCTGCCCCAAGGGCCACACCCGAAACACCCCCAAGGACGTCCGCGTTCAAACTTCATGAACGCAGACAAACCACTAGAAAATTAGAGATCACACTCAACCACGGGGTCCGACAATTTGGTATCATGTCACCGTCAGCAAGACAACGTGGTTTTGTTAACGGTGACATGATGATGTCATCGCCCGTGTCGACTTTAGATGTTTATGGAAGAGGGAGCCCACTTACGCCCGTGGAGGAAGAGGAAAGAACGATTGCGGAAAAAGGGTTTTATTTGCACCCGAGCCCGATTAGCACTCCTCGTGGATCCGAACCCGAATTATTGGTTTTGTTTCCTCTTCATTCACCGAAAAGTGACCCATAGTCATTGTCTTGACCCGATGGCCAATTTGAGTATGGTTTGTTATGAAGTATGTACCAAATGATATAGATTAATCAGTTAGTTTAAGTAGGATTAATAGTTAGTTGATTTTGAATTATATTGATGTATGATGTATGATGTATGATGTATTAGTTACTCCGTATGAAGTTTGTTATTTATAGCAACTGTATTTTATTGTCTTTTCTTGAGAAATTCTTCAATGAGTTGGCATTGTAAAATGGATTTGGACTTTGGTATGTTGATTATGACAAGTAATATTAAAATTAAGTTTGGATATGTATAAGATTATAACTTTTTTTTGGAAAAGCAGGTATTTCATTAGTACTCAAAAACAATAATACAACAGATTCATGGCCCAGCAAAATATGCCAGCCACCTCAACGATACAGTGAAACAGTTACAAGCAATTCGCGAATTGTTAATCTAACAAGAGGTTAAGCTAACAATTAAGAAAAACACGAGGGTTGTGTAACCAACTATGCCAATCAATCTTCAATGATTTACACCTTTTCGCGATCCACTCATAAGACTTTACTTGAATCTCACATAATGCAACGGGTGGATTCCAACACTTGTTATTGAAGACCTTTTGGTTTCGATTACGCCAAATAAGATAGCCGCATGCCCAAATTACCGCTTGCCAAATCTTCTATCCCAAGGGAGACATTGTAGTACTCGGATTGGCAAGGAACATTTCCCTAATGCTTAGAGAAGCACTAATGTTAATGCCCCACCAATTGAAAACTTTATACCATACGTCAAGCGCGAATTTGCAGAAAATTAGACAATGGTCCACCGACTCTACATCATCGTCGCTTAGGGGGCAACGAGTGGAATGTAGGTCGATGCCCCGATTATCCAATTCCTTTAAAGCCGGAAGGCGCTTCCTCATCGCTCTCCACACAAAAATACCCACTTTTTTCGGGACAAGAATGTTGCACAAAGTTTCGATGACATTGGAACCTGTGATAATTAGTTTTGAATCAATCAAACCCGCTAGTTTTTTAACCGTAAAGATCCCGCTAGATGCCAACTGCCACTGCCCGATCAGCTCCTCTAGTTCTCCTTTGCCTCGACCTGTAGGTGACCTCGACCAGCTCCATTTTCCCACACTTACTGTTCCTTCGCTACTAACCCGATCAATAACCGCTGCGTCAATATTCGACTCTAAACGTGCGAGCCTTTTAAACCGAACAGCTAAAGGAACATTCCCTAGCCATGGCTCTTTCCAAAACGACGTATTAGCACCATTTCCAAATTTTTTCTTGAATGAGTTTCTGAAAGATAAGCCTAACGAATCCAGATACACTCCTGTATTAACAATGTTAACCCATGTAGTGCAAGATTTCAATCTCGAATTGGGATGCAAATCAAGATAATCCGAAGGACCGTAAATACTCGAAATGACTTTGACCCACAATGAGGCGGTTTTCGTTTTAAACCTCCACCACCACTTGCCGATCTAAGCCAAATTTTTGCTTTTAAGAGAACCCAAATTTAACCCACCCTCCCTAAGAGGCAATAGGACCTCCTCCCATTGCCTCTTAGGGAGGAGGCAATATAACTAACTTATATATTATTATATATTACATATAAATATTATATTATTATGCATTATATATAAATATAAATATATAAATCTTATTGAAGCAATCTTATTTGTAATTGTAAAATATTACGGAGTAGTAATACTTAAAGTTAAATACAACTCTCTTTTTAGTTACTCCGTACTAGTATGCATTTTAATAGAATAACTATGATTGTATGTTCTCACTTCGTTGCGAAAATTAGTGTGTAAAATATTTTGAAAAACCAAGTGTTTTTTTTTTAGTAAGCGAGAAAACCCTCCTATGAACGAGCACATTGGCTCATCTATAGAAGGTAAAATCTCGGGTAATCAAGCCCCTCTAGTCACACTCCCTTTTTGAATAATTTGGCATATTCAGAAATTGAACCAATTAAAGTTAGTGAATGAATGTTAATGTCAAAAAAGCGTGCCTAGAATTTGAACAAGCGACTACCTCGTAAAGAATAGTTGAGTCCAACCATTCCGTTAGAATTGCGTTTGTTAGTTATTTTTTTTTCGAAAGGCAAGCAAACTTATATTAATCAAAAAGACTAGCCAGAAGCTAGCAAGTACAACAACACCAAAAAACGATCCGCAAACATCAACGACCCGCAATACATCGACGACCCCAATACATCAACGATCACTAGCAACGAAAATATCACGAGAACTACATCACATCACAAGAAGATTAACACGAGAAAACGAAAAGGAAAAACAAACACTATGGGCATGATTTGGTGAAACCGGACGCAAGCCACTATCTTGATGCTGGTTTTTGGATAAGTATTAGTCCCACTTGCTTCTTAATATTGTAAATTGTGTTTTACTTTTTATATATATAGGTATATGTATTATTTGTGGTTTATATCTAGTAAAAAAATATGTAGTGTTTAGTTAATTTTTTTTAAGGTTTTTGATGATGATGTGACGTTGATGTAAAAAAGAAAAGTTCAGTTACGAGAGAGTATACGATAAGAAATGATCTTAGATTATTTGGTTATTGTGAACTCGGACGTCATTTCATTTATAATTACCAAGTTGTATTTATTTGAATAAAAGGATTATAACTATATTTCGTTATACTTATTTAATTTTTGGTGAGGAAAAAATAAGTAATACGGAGTATTACTACTTCTTATAGAAAGTACTTTTTGCTTTACGTGATAACTACCAACGAATGGAAATAAATAAAGTCATGATTAAATGAAATAAAAAATAGTCAATGAAGTCATGAATGAATTTTTGAATGTTTTAAAAACAACAATCATCAAATGCAAAAGAAATCAATGATTTTAATTTTGAAAATTTAGGACCAACTGTATATTCAAGTAGGATTTTGAAATAGACGGTGTAGAGAAACTTAAAACATAAATGTGAATGATCTATTAGATCACATTAATTTAATTATGAACACCAGACTCTCAATTAAACAATAAATAAGAATTATTAGTGCAGAAATTGAGAGAACACGATAATAGAATAGAAGACAAATAATATTAATCGTGAAAAGTACATCTATCAAATGAACCATACGTCCCTATTTATACAGATAAAAACCAAATCTGGAGATTTGGTTTTCAAAACTACTTAGCTATAAATATGGAAAAGATAAACTAAAAACAAACCAAATTTGCTAACAACTAGGAAGTAAATTCTGGAGATAAAATCAAATCTTCAAAACAAATCTTCTTAAATAACAAGCATATCTCCAGAATATTCTATGGCTTTTGCTTCAAGAAATCTTCAAACGTTTACTCCAGCAATTCCAGAGTCTGCAACTTCAGACTCTAAACCTTCAGACTCTAAAATCTGCAAAACACTTTTGAATCATCAGATTATTATTTCTATTTTTCCCAACAATCTCCCCCTATCTGATGATGTCAAAACAACATGTACTCCTAAACAAACATCTTTGCATACTCCCTATCAATTAGCTTGAACTTGCCCTTCATATGAGAAATTTTCTTCAACATGCTCAGCTTGCTATGCAAGTGTTTTAACAACTGCACCCTGAAAGGAGTTGTCTGCTGTGTTTTACATCTGGACAGTAAACTGATCAACATATCAATGCTAGCCCCTTCAAACTGATCACACATAATTAACATCCTTTGATTTCCATTTGTCTTGATTATCAAAGCATCCAAATACTCAACATACTTATCATCAACAAACTCTAAATGTACAGGAACAACATATCTTTCAACATGTCCCTTAGCTCTTCTCTCCTTCATAAACATTCCACAAAATACCTCATAATCCTTAAAACTTATAAACCCTTCTTCAAATACACACAGCTATGCCTTTCCACTCACAAAAACCCAATAGAACAATTTGATTCAATTTAACTCTTAATCTCCTTGCATAGCAGCAACCACAACAGCACTAGTGCTTCCTTGAATATCACCAACACCACCAACAGCAACCATTTGAGTATCACCAACACCCCTATCAGTTATATTCTCCCCCTCAATCTGATGCTCCCCTCAATTTGAGCTCTCTTTGATTGCTCCCCCTCAACACTTGCAAAACCTGCATCTGAAGTACCTGTACCTGCATCATCTGACCTCTTTCTTTTCTCCCCCTTTTTGACATCATCTAAAGGCAGAGAAGATATGACCTTCCAAATTTCAGTCTGTTGATTCTTGAGGGAACAAATATCAGAGGCAAGCCCAGTAAAACATTGTCTCATTTCATCAACACCAATCATCCTTTTCTCCAGCTCAGCCAACCTGTGATTAATTTCTGTTACAGACCCTGAACCACCTGTACTAGTCAACCCCTGCATATCCCCAACCAACCTCCTTACCTCCAACAGCTCATCTTTTGAAACAAAATTATTATTAAAGTTAAGATTATTAATCTTAGACTGCACACCAGAGAGCTTGTCATCAAAACTCCTTAGTCAACTTGGTCAAAGCCTGATGTAGGCCAACCATGGTGACTGGTGCCTCAGTCTGAAAAGTAGTGCCAGAAGATAAGGGTAGGGTTGGTATGTCCTCACAGCCTTCCTGTTGAAAAGTAGGGCGATCTTTGGACATAGAAGGATTTGAGGCCTGTATCACACCCTGTGACATGAGTGTAACATTGGCAGCCTGTGCAAGAATGTGTAAGGATGGAACATTTTGGATGGGTAGTGACAGACTTAAGTCTGGGGTAAAAGCAGGCTTGGTCATTTCAGTTGGTTTTTGGATTTGGTTATTTGAGTCCAGGATTGAGACTTCTTCATATAAGTCAGCTGAGTGGGTTTCTTCAGTGACTGTAATGTGGGTATCCAAGTTCACTATCCTATCAGGTTTAGGTTGGGTCAAAGCACTGCCTTCACCAACCTCTAGCAGAGGTGATGAAGTAGTACTAGAAGCACCTTGCCTAGTGAATTTTTGAGGTGAATTCACAAGTGCTGTAACATCTAGGGTTTCAGATATGGTGGTATTCTCTGTATGAACTGGTGAGTTCATAAGGTGGTTTGAGTGGAAAATTTGCTCAGTAGCAGTGAGTGAAGATGGGTTAGAATGAGGTGGGATTTACTCATTCATGTCCTCAGCCTGCTCTGTATATGGAACATCACCAAAAAGGCTCTCGTTACTGGTTTTAGCCCCAATAAGGCTCTAGTGTGCGATTCATCCGCGGGTTACAGGCTTGTGTATTCAAAGTTGTTCCCTGTTTCGAAACAACCACACGTCGAGTAAAATTACCGAGCCAACTAAACCCGGTTTTGGAGTAGGGCGGAAAAGATACTCGAGAATGGCAATTTGTACAATTCAATTCAATTCTTGGGTAACAACTTTGACTCTGATTGCTCAGAATCTGCAGGTTGGTCTGCACGGCCAAGATTGACCCCATGCATCATAAAAGAAAGTTATCAAAAAGATTGACACAATCATTATCAAATTAATACTCCTGACAAAAATTTTCAAAAAGTTACCATTAACTCCCTTCATTAATACCAAATTTGACCCTTTTATTTTAGGAAATAGAATAAAGAAAAAAAATTTAACCAATAAACGAAATTTAAAAAAAAAAACTTTATTTGACTAAAGAATGAAACAAATTTATACACAAAAATACACTTGAGTAAACTTTCCCAGACTCTGAACAATATTACGTCACCCAGACTCTAAGAAAATAATTCAGACTCAAGAAATATCATCACTGGACAACATTTCAATAGATGGATTTAACATTCCAAGTTGTCCAAGAAGATAGAAATGCCTTTCCTCAGGAAGTGCTTTAGTGAAAATATCTGCCAATTGATCCTTAGTGCCAATATGCTTTAAAAATACTTTGCCCTTTTCAACACAATCCCTTATAAAATGATGCCTGATTTCAATATGCTTGGTTCTGGAGTGAAACACTGGATTCTCAGTAATAGCAATTGCACTTTCATTATCACACATTATTGGAGTTTTGGTCAATGATAACCCAAAATTCAAAAGTTGATGTTGCATCCAAAGTAACTGAGCACAGCAACTTCCTACAGCAACATATTCAGCTTCTGCTGTAGAAGTGGCCACAGAATTCTACTTTTTACTAGACCAGCTGACCAATTTTCCACCTAGCAATTGACATCCACCAGAAGTGCTTTTTCTGTCTAATTTGCAACCTGCATAGTCTGCATCTGTGTAACCAATTAGATCAAACCCTGAGTCTTTGGAGTACCAAAGACCCAGGTTAGGGGTACCTTTTAAGTACCTAAAAATTCTTTTCACAGCTTTATAATGAGACTCCCTAGGATCTGATTGGTACCGTGCACAAAGACATGTAGCAAACATTATATGAGGTCTACTAGCAGTTAAGTATAGCAAAGATCCAATCATACCTCTATAGGTTGATTGACAAGTGAGTTTTCCAAATTCATCTTTATCAGGCTTTTCAGAAACACTCATTGGAGTTCTCAAAGTAGAACAATTTTTAAAACCAAATTTAGTTAACATGTCAGAAATGTAGTTACTTTGGTTAATAAAAATGCCTTCAGAACTCTGTTTAATTTGCAACCCAAGAAAATAGTTTAAAGTACATAAATTGCTCATTCTATACTCTTCAGACATAATGTCAGAAAACCATTTTCTTAAGTGTGGATTAGTAGACCCAAAAATAATGTCATCAACATAAATTTGATCAAGTAACACATCACATTTGTCCTTTTTGATAAATAAAGTCTTGTCAATGGCTCCTTTGGAAAAATTCTTTTCTAGAAGAAATGTTGACAAGGTATCATACCAGGCTCTGGGAGCTTGCTTCAGACCATACAATGCTTTCTTCAATCTGTAAACATGCTTAGGAAATTTCTTACTTACAAAACCAGAAGGTTGTTTCACATACATATCTTCTTGCAATTTACCATTCAGAAAAGCACTCTTCACATCCATTTGAAACACTTTAAAATCTTTGTGTGCAGCATATGTCAGAAACAGACTAATAGCTTCAGTTCTAGCAATAGGAGCAAAAGTCTCATCATAATCTATTCCTTCTTCTTGTCTATACCCTTGAGCCACTAACCTTGCTTTGTTTCTAATCACAATACCATCTTTATCAACCTTGTTTCTGTAAACCCATTTAGTGTCAATTGCAGTTTTACCATCAGGTTTTGGAACCAACTCCCATACATCATTCCTTTCAAATTCTGTCAATTCTTCAGTCATAGCCTCAACCCAATCATTGTCAGCCAATGCTTCAAATACATCTTTGGGCTCAATTAGTGAAAGAAAACAAGAAAAGAAGCAGTAGTTTGCAATAGCAAAGTCAGACACAGGTGTCTGAGAAGAAGAGCTAGGTTTAGGCAAACCAGTAGGATCCACAACATAATCCTCAAGATGCTTTGGAGGAACTATATTTCTAGATGATTTTCTAGTAGGAACAGCAGGATCCAAGATGGTATTTGATGTCTGATCACCCTCTTGAATAACAACAGATTCATCTTCTTGTAGAACTTCTTCTGTATGAGAATTAACTGCAGAATCATTTTTCAACCCAGACAAATCAGGTTCATCTGACTCAGACTCTGAATCCAGAGTCTGAACACTGTTTCCAGAAATTAAATTTGACAATTCACCAAGTGCAGATTGCTCAGAGCTGGATGACTGATCCATTTCTATAGAACTTTCATCAAAAGAAACATTAATGGATTCTTCAATCTTCATTCTCCTCTGATTATATACTCTATAAGCTTTAGATACAGAAGAATATCCCATGAACATACCTTCATCAGATTTTGGCCTCATCTTTTCAAGCTGATCTCTTTGATTTAAAATATAGCATTTACACCCAAATACATGAAAGTAATGAATAGTAGGCACCTTTTTATGGTATAACTCATAGGGAGTTTTGCCATGTTTCTTCACAATCAAGGACCTATTTTGAGTATAACATGATGTATTAACTGCCTCTGCCCAGAACCTTAGTGCAACATTAGATTGACATAACATGGTTCTGGCTGCTTCAATAAGTGTTCTATTTCTTCTTTCAGCAACTCCATTTTGTTGTAGAGTTCTAACAGCAGAGAAATTTTGACCAATTCCAAACTCTTCACAAAAGTCAATTAGTGTAACATTTTTGAACTCAGTACCATGATCACTCCTCAATTGTTTAACAATAACACTTTTTTGAACCTGCTCTCTCTTGATTAAATTGATGATTTCTTCAGGAGCATCACTTTTTGCAGCTAAGAAAATAACCCAAGTAAACCTAGAATACTCATCAACAATTACCAGAGTGTGACGATCGCTCCAAATCCATGTGGACGAACACGTCATTCATCGATTTCATTGCGAGGTATTTGACCTCTATATGATACTATAACAACCCTCACTTTTTGACTTCTGAAATTACTGAAATGACCCTAGGGTTTACTGTCTGACTATACGTATTAATTATTTAAGGGTTGTTATATACACAATCAATTTAACGTTGACCAAATAATAAACTTTTATTCGACACTCACTGCTAATTAAAATTTATGCATTTCAGTAATATTATTTATAACTATTAATCTATAAGTAATAAATAAAAAGTGACATTTATATAAATAATAAAACAATTGGGAACTAAATAAAAATAAATACAAGTCATGAATTAGTAAAAAGAAATTAATACTTATCATGTAGTAAATGTAATAATAATAATAATAATAATAATAATAATAATAATAATAATAATAATAATAATAATAATAATAATAATAATAATAATAATAATAATAATAATAATAATAATAATAATAGTAATTGTAACACCCGCATTTTGGGCCTAGATGAAATGACCATTGTACCCTGGGGTAGGGCGTAATTAGTGATTTTTATAATTATATGTTTATAATTATTTGGTTGATTAGTTGAGACCAGTTTGTGACAAGGGTCACAGAACAGGTTCGTTTGTTGAATTTGGACTCCGTTAGGGCCTCCTACCGAAGTACGAAAGATATCAGATAACTGGTAAATACCCGTGTGTGATGGGGTATTGTATTTAACCTAAATATAAAATCTAGAATTAAGCTACTTCTCTTATTTTCTTGAAGCTTCTAAACAAACACCGTACCTAATCTCTATCTCCTTCACAAACCCTAGTTGATCTAAACTTGAAATTGGATTAAGAGACTTTAGAAACTGATTTCTAGCATCATTGTGAGCATCATCTCAGGTTTGTCTTGTTGAATCCTTGCTTTGATTCTTGATTAAATGGGTTTTTATGTTCTTGAGTAAAAAGTGTGGTTTTTGAGCTTGAATCTTCATGAAATATGTTAGTTATGCTTAATTGATGTTAGAAATAGGTTGTATATATGTTTAGTAACTTTCTTGTGCTTAAAATTTGGTCAAAAACACTTAGAAATCGAGTTTTTGGGGAAAAAATACGAAATCATCGAATGTGTTCGAACCAGTTGCTACAGTATTTTGCTACAGTACCCGAGTTGCTACAGTACCCGAGTTGCTACAGTACCGAGTTGTTACAGTGTCACTATTTGCTACAGTGCCAAGTTGCTACAGTACCCCCGAGTTGCTACAGTACCCGAGTTGCTACAGTGTCACTATTTGCTACAGTGTCACTATTTGCTGCAGTACCTTTATGAAATTGAAACGGGCGTAACTTTCAAAACGTAACTCCGTTTTTTATGAATAAACTATCGTTAGAATCGTAATAAGGAATACTTTTCAATGGTGAACTTTTAAGAAACTAGATCAAACTGTTTTTGGGTCAGAAAAGGAGTTTTAGTGTGTATGTCGTGTTTTGCACGCACCTGTATGCTATTATTGAATGGAGTCATGATGTAGACTCATAAAATTATGAATATATGGTGTTATGACCTAGTTTATAGTATGATTTGATTATACTATTGATTGAGATATGTATATTGACTGTGTTATGTCTATTCTCAGGTGATAAGGACGAAGAGAAGGCTCAGTAAGATTAGAATTCTGAGTGCCTTCTGTTGCTGGTAATCGGTGAGTGGGATTATCTCCGGGTGTAGTATAGAGTAGCAAGTTGTGCTACTATGTTATACTGTTATAGTTGCTATGCTTAGTAGATATGTTGTAATAATGATCATCGTAGAGTTGCCATGCTAGTCGTAGGAACAGTTGTTCGTAGTGATAGTTGCTTAACAGTTGTGTGCACAAGTTGTAGTTGCCTGTTGGAACCTATTGTTGTTAGGTTCAGCTTAGAGAGGTCAACCTTGTTGTGGTTGGGTCCAGTTGGCTACTGTTTGTTGAGTATAGTACTGAATGACGCATCACCTGCGTGTGAATTTACTATACTGGAGATTCAGTAGTAAGGACTTTCGGTAGACGCTAGACTGATCAGCTAGTGGTCGTGTGCTCGTACAAGCCGCCGAGTCTCTAGTTGGAGCATAGTTGCTAGTTGATTGTTGCCAGTTGATAGTTGCTAGTTATTAGTTGTCAGTTGCCTGTTATGGATTGTTGTAGTTGCTGTAGTTGTACAAGTTGGTACTGTATGCTAGATCTGTTAGATGATTCCATTCACTTAGCCTCGTGCTAACCCCCCTCACCTCCTCCCTTGCAGGTTTTCGATCTTAGTGCTGGTAGGGACGGGAGTTGGGTTGACGATATGTTTGACAAGACGAACTCTGATGTCTTAACTTTTATAAATATGTAACTAGTTGTTTAACGTAACACCGGTTGTTTGTAATAAGTAACTAGCTAATGATTTGTGATAATCATGTTCGTAATTAACTAAGGGTATTTATGTGAATTAAGACTTCCGCTGTGATTTAAAAAAAAAAGCAGGGTGTTACAACTTGGTATCAGAGCATAGGTTTGGCCGCATGTACATTGTGTTGAATGTCATGTTCCCAAACCTTGTGTTGTGTCAAACATATATGAGGGAACGGGTTAAGTGAATGTAGGGATTACATGCGTTAGTGGATAGGTACTAACCTGTTTTTCACTAAGAGTTTGTGTGAGATGTTGTGGTAGTGCAGATATGGCAGATAATACAGGAAACGCAACTGGTCCGTCAGCCCCCGGAACATTCAGAGCCCCAGATGAAGACGGGTACGTGTCAGAAGAGGATCCACAGGAACAAATAATAGATTTGCAAAGTAAGTTAAAGGAAGCACGTGATCGAATACGGGAATTAGAACAACGACAGGTAACCGTGAATCCAAGTGGTAGTGTACCGAATCAGATGATTAGTGGGTATCCGGTGCAGTCAAATATTCATCAGCAAACTGGAAGTGCTTTCCAACAACAGCAATGGATACCATCTCAGTATCAGTTTTCTCAACAGTATCAGGTGCCACCTCAGTTTAATCAATAGTTCCTAAATCAGATGTGGGGTCCTTATCAGATGCCGATGTTTCAACAACAGAAGAAATGTACGTTTAAACAGTTTCTGAATTGTAATCCACCAGAGTACTCGGGAAGTTCTAACCCAACGGTAACCCTTAACTGTTTAAGAGAGATAGAAAAGGTTTTTGAGGCCTGTCAGTGCGAACCAGAATTAAAGGTTATTTATGCTAGTCGTATGTTGAAAAATAGGGCAATGGTTTGGTGGGATACGGTTACTTCTAGTATCCCAAAAGAGCAAGTGAGCATGATTACTTGGGAACAATTTTATAGTAAAGTTTGCGAACAGTATTGCTCAGCCTATGATCTCAATCGAATTAAGACAGAATTTTTGGAAATGAAAATGACGCCTCGAATGACGATAGATGAGGTGATTGAGCAGTATATGGATAAATTAAGGTTCGTTCAACAGTGGGTTCCAGATGAGCAGTCCAGAATTCAGCACTTTGTTAACATAATTTTACCAGAGTACAGAACAATGGTTAGGATGGCGACGACGTTATCGCAAGCATTTGTTATGGCCAAGATGGTAGAGGATGATGTCAGAGCAGCAAGGAATGGAATAGTAGGTTATGAGATGTCACAACAAGATCAGGTGATGAGTCATTCGAACTCTAGGTCAAAGAAGTCTGTTAATTTGAAACATAAGAGTGGGTCAGAACAGTGTGGGTCAGCATCAAGTCAGAATTCTTGGTGTTATATTTGCAGATCATCTCATAGTGGTAATTGTTCGGATTCAACCAAAAGATGTTTGAGATGTGGTATTGTGGGACACGAGATTCGGATGTGTTCGTTCCAAGAGGATGTATGTTGGAGATGTCATCAAGTGGGGCATAGGTCAGCTCAGTGTCCGTATGTAAGAGGATCGAGTTCTGGGGCGGGGCCAGGAGCGCAGTCGGGATCAGTAGGTGGATCTTCTGGTTCTCCAGTTGGGCAAAAAAGAAAGAATCCACCTACAGAAACAGCAAGAGCTTATCAGATGGTTGCAGATGCAGATGTTGAATATGATGTGAATACAGGTATGCTTCAAAATCCTCGTATTGTTTAGTTATATACATGTATATGATTGGGTGTATATATATGTGTGGTAGATTAATAGATCTTGATAGTAGTGTAAGATTTATTTTGTTGCATTATGTTGTTTATGTTTTGGTTGCGACCCTTCTGTGCCATGTGGGGTAAGGGTGACCCTTAGTTTGACTTTTTGGGATTGAGAACCGTGACTTGGATAGAGATGCGTTGAGTATGTTTGCGTATTGGACTTTTGGACGACATGAAGTTGTTGGATAGTGGCATGAGTATGATTGTTATGACGGTATTTCCTAAGTTTGTTGGATGTATGATCTGGTTGATAGATTATATTTGGATGATTGATAGACAAGGTTTGAGTAACTATGATTGGACAGATGTTGTGATTGAATAGTTATAAAGTAGTTAAATTAATTACCGATGCTTATTGAGAAAATTGATTGGACATAAGTTAGTGAATGAGACAAGTAGAATTTTTCCGTTACGAGCAACTCAAAATGAAGGTATGATTTAGGATAATATGCTTGTGTCTGGCCAACAGAAGTATATTGTGATAAATCATACGGAATTTCTGGGAAGCTGAAGGAAAATTAGGCGGCCTGTGCTATATTGGATTGTGATGTGACTGGATATAAGACGAATAACCTGTGAAGTTCTGATGACTTACGAGACAATTTCTTGGACCTAGGTATAGATTTTAGCATGATGACTAATTCTATTGCCTAAGCTTTAGATAATTAGGAAAAGTGGACTGTATAAAGAGTTGAATTGGATGGCAGATCGTGAAATTTATGATACGGAATGGCGAAGAAACACGAATTTGACTCTGATTATTTGACTTGATCGTGTAATTTGTGGCCTTAAGTGGATTAATGGACGTTGATCGACGGAGATTGTGACAAGTTATTTGGTATCGGGAGTGTATTGACGTCAGGAATCTCATTTCCCTATGCAATTGTGGTGGATATTGTCGGTATCGGGGAAAAGATCGATAAAGTTAACCATGTGTTTTGACGGTGCGAGTAACAATTTTTGGGTTTATTGACCATAGTTGACCCGATTCCGAGGACGGAATCTCTTTTAAGGAGGGTAGATTTGTAACACCCGCATTTTGGGCCTAGATGAAATGACCATTGTACCCTGGGGTAGGGCGTAATTAGTGATTTTTATAATTATATGTTTATAATTATTTGGTTGATTAGTTGAGACCAGTTTGTGACAAGGGTCACAGAACAGGTTCGTTTGTTGAATTTGGACTCCGTTAGGGCCTCCTACCGAAGTACGAAAGATATCAGATAACTGGTAAATACCCGTGTGTGATGGGGTATTGTATTTAACCTAAATATAAAATCTAGAATTAAGCTACTTCTCTTATTTTCTTGAAGCTTCTAAACAAACACCGTACCTAATCTCTATCTCCTTCACAAACCCTAGTTGATCTAAACTTGAAATTGGATTAAGAGACTTTAGAAACTGATTTCTAGCATCATTGTGAGCATCATCTCAGGTTTGTCTTGTTGAATCCTTGCTTTGATTCTTGATTAAATGGGTTTTTATGTTCTTGAGTAAAAAGTGTGGTTTTTGAGCTTGAATCTTCATGAAATATGTTAGTTATGCTTAATTGATGTTAGAAATAGGTTGTATATATGTTTAGTAACTTTCTTGTGCTTAAAATTTGGTCAAAAACACTTAGAAATCGAGTTTTTGGGGAAAAAATACGAAATCAGCGAATGTGTTCGAACCAGTTGCTACAGTATTTTGCTACAGTACCCGAGTTGCTACAGTACCCGAGTTGCTACAGTACCGAGTTGCTACAGTGTCACTATTTGCTACAGTGTCACTATTTGCTACAGTGCCACTATTTGCTACAGTGCCAAGTTGCTACAGTACCCCCGAGTTGCTACAGTACCCGAGTTGCTACAGTGTCACTATTTGCTACAGTACCTTTATGAAATTGAAACGGGCGTAACTTTCAAAACGTAACTCCGTTTTTTATGAATAAACTATCGTTAGAATCGTAATAAGGAATACTTTTCAATGGTGAACTTTTAAGAAACTAGATCAAACTGTTTTTGGGTTAGAAAAGGAGTTTTAGTGTGTATGTCGTGTTTTGCACGCACCTGTATGCTATTATTGAATGGAGTCATGATGTAGACTCATAAAATTATGAATATATGGTGTTATGACCTAGTTTATAGTATGATTTGATTATACTATTGATTGAGATATGTATATTGACTGTGTTATGTCTATTCTCAGGTGATAAGGACGAAGAGAAGGCTAAGTAAGATTAGAATTCTCAGTGCCTTCTGTTGCTGGTAATCGGTGAGTGGGATTATCTCCGGGTGTAGTATAGAGTAGCAAGTTGTGCTACTATGTTATACTGTTATAGTTGCTATGCTTAGTAGATATGTTGTAATAATGATCATCGTAGAGTTGCCATGCTAGTCGTAGGAACAGTTGTTCGTAGTGATAGTTGCTTAACAGTTGTGTGCACAAGTTGTAGTTGCCTGTTGGAACCTATTGTTGTTAGGTTCAGCTCAGAGAGGTCAACCTTGTTGTGGTTGGGTCCAGTTGGCTACTGTTTGTTGAGTATAGTACTGAATGACGCATCACTTGCGTGTGAATTTACTATACTGGAGATTCAGTAGTAAGGACTTTCGGTAGACGCTAGACTGATCAGCTAGTGGTCGTGTGCTCGTACAAGCCGCCGAGTCTCTAATTGGAGCATAGTTGCTAGTTGATTGTTGCCAGTTGATAGTTGCTAGTTATTAGTTGTCAGTTGCCTGTTATGGATTGTTGTAGTTGCTGTAGTTGTACAAGTTGGTACTGTATGCTAGATCTGTTAGATGATTCCATTCACTTAGCCTCGTGCTAACCCCCCTCACCTCCTCCCTTGCAGGTTTTCGATCTTAGTGCTGGTAGGGACGGGAGTTGGGTTGACGATATGTTTGACAAGACGAACTCTGATGTCTTAACTTTTATAAATATGTAACTAGTTGTTTAACGTAACACCGGTTGTTTGTAATAAGTAACTAGCTAATGATTTGTGATAATCATGTTCGTAATTAACTAAGGGTATTTATGTGAATTAAGACTTCCGCTGTGATTTAAAAAAAAAAAAAAGCAGGGTGTTACAGTAATAATAATGAGACTAAAGAATCTTAAACAATTACATCCTTATGTTGACTAAAAATAAAGTATAAACTAGTACATCCTTATGTTGACTAATTATAAACTAGTACCACCTTTTGTTGACTAAAAATTATAAAACAAAATAAAATCATTAATTAGAACATCCTTATGTTGACTAACACTCTAATACTTGCACTATATAAACACTCCTAGACTCCTAGTTTCTCATTCACAAATCACACCAAAATCCTCTCTCAATAACAATCTCTCCCTCTCCCTCTCTTGTGGTATTCGGATCTTCAAGCTTGTTCTTCGTGTTCTTCAAGAATCTTCAAGGAGTTCTTCAAGATTTTTAAGGCTTTGATCTTCCATCTTCATCGTGTTCATCTTTTCTTTGTTAAGTATCTTGAATCTTCAAAGGTATAACATAAACCCTAAACTATTTACATAAACTTTAATCTTTGTTAATTCATATTCATATTATAAACTTGTTATTCATAAGTATATACATAAACACACCTAGATTTATATATACATATATACATGTAAAAAAAAATATTTTTATGTATATATACGAATTATATATACATATACATATTAAAACCTTAAACCCTAATACTACTTATACTAGTACTTAACATGTATACACTATTACTATTACTAGCACCTATAACCTACTACTTATATTGTAGCACAAAAACATTTTGGGATATGTATTAGAGATGTATAGATCTTCGAACTTTCTTGACGAATGGTTTCTACGAGATTCTAGGCAGAGGGTTTGGATTTCCGATTTAAAGGGTCCTATGGCTCAAGCCCCTAGATCTAAATTAGCCATTCGAAGGGAAAGGGGTGATTGGAAGCTTATCTAGTACGGCAAGTATCCTAAAATGGAAAACACTCATAAAAGTAGAAACTCTCTAGTCATAGAAACTTAGTAAAATAAGAAACTTTCTAAAAATGAAAACTTTATAAAAATAGTAACTTACTAGGAATAGAAACTTAGTAAAACAAACTATACTTAAACACATACTTAAACTTAAACATGGGCAAAACACTTAACTACTCTTAAATGTCAATAGGTTGACTTTCCTGCTCACTCGTTCAACTCTTTATTCCGAGGAATAACTCTCTCTCTACTTACTAAGGTGAATTTCATAGCCCCACTTTTTACTATTTCATTACTGTTTTGAAACTATGGGGTGAGACACATGCTTGCTTTTTAAATTTTTAACATGCAATATTTTAATAACTGTTTTACAATATTTATATACGTGAATTCATAGCCCCACTTTTTACTGTTTCATAACTGTTTTATAACTTTTGGGGTGAGAATACATGCACAACTTTTATAACTATTTTACACGTATTAACTATTAAACTGTGATATGTTGGGCTATGACTAGCAAGCCCCCAACCGATAAGTATAAACGATAACTTGTTACGGGGTAAACTTGAAAGTCTAGTCTAAATATCAGTACTTACACGTATCAACTATTAAACTGTGATATGTTGGGCTATGACCAGCAAGCCCCCAACCGACAAGTATAAACGATAACTTGACACGGGGTAAACTTGAAAGTCTAGTCTAAATATCAGTACCAACTGTTAAAACTATGCTATACCCGGCTATGTCCGACTAAGTCCCTACAGTGATATTTTTAAGTGCTGCGACATGCTTATTTATTGGGGGTAGGCCTATCGGGCGTAACGTCCCCGATACATTTGACTAAGTCTTTGTATTACTTGATAATGAAATTAAACCGACAAGGACAGACACAACTTGTCATGGGGCAAACTTGAATGTTTAGTCTAAATATCACGCACTGGCATAACTTTTGGATCTGCGAGATCTACTTTTTGATCCTGCGGGAGATCAACTTTACAACTAAATCTTGTGGTCTAAAAACAACGATAACTACTTTTGTTAAACCTATGAACTTCACTCAACCTTTTTGGTTGACACTTTAGCATGTTTTGTCTCAGGTGCTGTTTGATTCAAGCTTTCTTATCTACTACTTATGTGATGCTACTTGGACTTAGGATCAAGAGATATCGCATTTATTACTTCTGCATATGAACAATTACTTTATCGTTATTTCAATTATTGTAACGACATTTCATTTTCCGCTGCGTACTCAATAAAGTTAAATTTTCTCATTTAGTATTGTTCTCGTATTATAATATGTTAGTTTATTTGATATTAGTAACGTTTCTTCCTGACCCTATTGGGAGGACATTACAGATTGGTATCAGAGCATAACCAGGCTATTATAGAGAACCAGGATTGCATTTTTATGTGTGCCTTACTTGCTAGCTAGGGTGCCTTAGCAATCTAGGAAACTATAACATTTCATGCCTTAGACTTAAAGCATTTAGAATTGCCTTATAATCTTAACAATCATGCTTTACCAAACTTGACTTAAAGATTCTAATCAAAGTCTCTTTCCTAATGTAGGACAACAACTTTCCTTGACCATAGTGCCTTTAATTGTTGCCTTTAACTGTTAAATGCTACACTATACTTTAGAAACTTTACTTATCTTAGAATGCCGAGCTAATCTAAGAACTCTGCTCACTTTCCTGAGTACTATCCAATTACACCACCGCATCTAAATGCGACACAATGATTTCAGAAATTCTTGACATTCATAAGTCATCTATCATGGTTATGTGTATTACATATGTATTACATGAAATATTATCCATGATTTTGAAACTCTTATAATTGTTACTACTCACACTCAAACGTATATAACTCTCTGTTATATCACGTACCTATATGCCTTATGCCTTTATACATCGGTTTGCGAATCGAAAATGTCATTGGGTTATCACAGTATACGAATTGAAAGTCTTTAATCAAAAGATTATTAGATTACATACTTATCACTTTATGATCTCGACACGTCATACTGCCATTATTAAAGTAAAGACACATCATATCTTATTATATCTTATTGTATCTATCCTAACAGATTTTGTCTAACACTTTTCCTAAATTCCCTCCATAAATTACGGAAATCTTTTTGCTATATACACGTATTCGAGGAGACGAATATATCATCCAGTATTCAAAACTAATCTCATATCAAAAACCCTAATTCCAAACACATAATATGGATTCCTCGAACTCTTCGAGCTCCAATGGCAGCGTAACCGGAATGAACCAACCAATCAGCCATCATCTATTTTGGATGAATTGGGGATGGGTTCGTAGTAAACTTAATCAATGGAGACAAGAAGAAGGTGATCCTTTCCACCAACCGAATTCACCTCTTGGTGAAGAACCTAAAGCACTTACTGGCGAACCCATTCGGAACACTATTTTCACCCTCATTTCCAGGATATCCAGTCAGGAATATATAATATCTAAAATTTTAGATCTTATTCATCTACTTGTCCGAACCGCCAATCATCCCGAAATAATAGAAGAAGTCAATGAGCTTCGCGCTCGAGTAGTGGCTCTGGAGAATATGGTGTGAAACCTACGAACACCAGCAGCAGCACCAGCAGCATAACCAGTACCACCAGTACCATCGACATCACCACCAACATCACCAGCTTCACCAACGACAACATCCGCATTCCACGCCTCAACATCACACTCAGTACCTCAAACATCAACATCATACGCCCCATAGATACCAAGGAATATTAGTAATAATGAGTTAAGATGTATTGACTCATTCTTCCTGAAGAATTACATATGTATACTTTATATATATATGGATTGGAACAATAATAAATCTTTTCGTACTAAGCTATTACGTGTGATTCTTAACTAGTATGTACTACATGGTTAATTCATATCACAATATGCTATGATGTACATCTTTTGTTAATAACTTAACAATCGTTAATCATTGCTTCAACACAACAAACTCCATTTCGTAATAAACCAAGTGTATTACTCAAATACATGATTGATTGTATACTTTAATTTTCGATGTACTCGAAACTTTCTAGAAAACATCATTAGTGCCTTATGAATTTCACAAGAATTCCACGAGCACCAACATCATATACCGAAGTATATCAATAACAATGAACGATGAAGTATTGATTCATAACTTCATTAGCGAAATATTTCACGACAATTATGAAATCTCTAAGGTTTTGGAGATTATTTATTCTTGTTTCAACAGCAAATCAAATGAGTTTAATATTATATTAACTCATTAAAACCATGATTACATCTGAAGAATACATATATGAACGTATATCTTCTCTTTTGTACAAACTGTTAATTGTGAAAAATATTTTAACGGGTAGGTAAAACCCGAGAGATATTCATATCTCATATAAATATGTTACATTGTACATTCTTCCATTCTGATTCAGCAGTTGTTAACTATACTACTTACATTCACATGATATATGTATATGTTCACCAAAGAACAACCATTTTCATACAAATTCAGTTACATATTCTGATTTTGACATATCGGAACTTAAGTAAAGCTTTAGCAAATGTTATCTTCCTAAAGATCACTCATTCATGAATTATATTCATTCGTATTCTATGATGAATTATCACATCAAACCACTGAACTTACCATTCCTTACTTTTGAAAATCACAACATTTCTTCTTCAACCGTTAGATCTATTGATGGATGCATCTTACGCTTAAACACTTCAAATTCAAAATTCTTGAAAACATCCTTTGAATCTTGACGATCGCAATCAGCGTTTAATCATCTAAAAATGAAATTTCTTGAAACCATCTCGGATTGATAACCGATGATTCAAATATGGCTGCATTAAATGCAGAGGAAACAGAAAAATTGTAGATGGTCTTAAGGGCCAACAGTTTGATAATAAAGAATGGTACGTTGGAAAAGCTCAAAAGAAAATTTGGAACTGAAAAATGGATTGAGCTAACCATGGAGGAGACCAAGGACAAACACAAGGGCCAAACCCTATATTCAAAGAATCCAGGTAATTCTGGATCCGGTGAAATCTTTAGAGAATATCTTGCTCCGAAGTCATGTTAAAAGCTTGCGGAAAATTTTTCTTCATCAACTTTCGAACTTAGAAATTCCAAAATATCATCATAAATATCCTCTATATTTCGGAAGATATCTTCATAACGATTCATGTCCGCAATTAAGTATCTCTTTGCGATATCTTTATAAAGGAAACTGTTTCAGTTTCTATATTCTGTAAAATTCGAGTTTAAATTATAAATGCTTTGAAGAAGTGTTGGGAATTGAAGCATGAGTTAGTATAATATAATGACGTCAGGCCAACGTGATTATATTACAGTAAGTCATGCTAAGTTTTTAATGAAATATGATGATTCATAGATTTTATAATCATCATTTGCCATGTTACACGACTCTTACATTCTATTTAACCTCTAAACATATCAAGAAAATATTTTTCTTGATGATTCGGTCTTTTCCGGATATTCTGGTAATATGACAAATCAAATCGTGCTATTACCTTTCCTTTTTACTTTATATATTATGATCATTCGAAACTTCATACCTATGAATTCTGGACCATTACTCGTTTGACTTGAAGTCGGGAAGAAGAAACAAAAGCATAAAGCTCCGACATATAAGGGAAAATATAAAGCCCGATAACGACTCCGAAATTACAAACCGTGTATATCAATGCGTATAGCAATATAAAGACACGGGATAATTAAAAACACTATAACCCCAAGAGCATAGTAGAAGTAAACAGATTCATCTGGCGGTAAAAGAAAAAGAAGAATGACTGCATATATGGTCAATATAATAACCAGGATCAGAACTGGATTAAGCATTTTCTTAATCTTTTGGAAGTTTAAATTGAGGAAGAAAGTATAGAAGTGGTGAAGATAATGAAACGGAAGAAGCTAATTTATAGCAAAATTCCAAACACAACAATAGAGACAATCCACCGCATTTAATCAAAGAAAATCTCAAATTCCTTAATTACCGGAGAATCAAATCTTATAGATTACGAAGATTTCCTTTAATTCCTTGAATTCCGAAAATCAATCGTGACTACATCAAAAGTTAAGGCGAACATTTAATTTTCTCATTTCACTCTTTTATGATAGCTTCGTTTATACTCTTCCTATAAACGAATTGTTTTATCCATATTATTCAATAGTGATAAAACTTTATTTTTCAACTTATATTCATCATTAAAATATTCTTGTTGTAAACAATGAAGATCTCTATCAAATTTCATGACTGTGATTTTCACGAACTCCTCTCTGTTTGTCTGCCCTAATATTGTGGCATAAAATGCTCAAGGTTTTAAATGAGCTCAATACTATTCATAACATATTTCATGTATCCAATTTACTGAAATGACTTGTATAACATCATCATTTTGAATGATCTTCGCATTAATGATAAAATGCACTTTGTTGAAGAACCTATAGAAATCATGGAAGGAGAGGTCAAACAAACGCGTAAAAGCAACATACCTATCATTAAAGTCTGTTGGAATTCGCGTAGAGGCCCCGAATATACCTGGGAACGCAAAGACCATATGAAACGGAAATATCCCCAGCTCTTCTCAACTGCTGATGCATCCGAGAAGTCTACCTAAAACTTCGGGACGAAGTTTTTATTAACGGGGAGGTACTAAAACAACCCTCACTTTTTGACTTCTGAAATTACTGAAATGACCCTAGGGTTTACTGTCTGACTATACGTATTAATTATTTAAGGGTTGTTATATACACAATCAATTTAACGTTGACCAAATAATAAACTTTTATTCGACACTCACTGCTAATTAAAATTTATGCATTTCAATAATATTATTTATAACTATTAATCTATAAGTAATAAATAAAAAGTGACATTTATATAAATAATAAAACAATTGGGAACTAAATAAAAATAAATACAAGTCATGAATTAGTAAAAAGAAAATAATACTTATCATGTAGTAAATGTAAAAATAATAATAATAATAATAATAATAATAATAATAATAATAATAATAATAATAATGAGACTAAAGAATCTTAAACAATTACATCCTTATGTTGACTAAAAATAAAGTATAAAGTAGTACATCCTTATGTTGACTAATTATAAACTAGTACCACCTTTTGTTGACTAAAAATTATAAAACAAAATAAAATCATTAATTAGAACATCCTTATGTTGACTAACACTCTAATACTTGCACTATATAAACACTCCTAGACTCCTAGTTTCTCATTCACAAATCACACCAAAATCCTCTCTCAAAAACAATCTCTCCCTCTCCCTCTCTTGTGGTATTCGAATCTTCAAGCTTGTTCTTCGTGTTCTTCAAGAATCTTCAAGGAGTTCTTCAAGATTTTTAAGGCTTTGATCTTCCATCTTCATCGTGTTCATCTTTTCTTTGTTAATTATCTTGAATCTTCAAAGGTATAATATAAACCCTAAACTATTTACATAAACTTTAATCTTTGTTAATTCATATTCATATTATAAACTTGTTATTCATAAGTATATACATAAACACACCTAGATTTATATATACATATATACATGTAAAAAAAATATTTTTATGTATATATACGAATTATATATACATATACATATTAAAACCTTAAACCCTGATACTACTTATACTAGTACTTAACATGTATACACTATTACTATTACTAGCACCTATAACCTACTACTTATATTGTAGCACAAAAACATTTTGGGATATGTATTAGAGATGTATAGATCTTCGAACTTTCTTGACGAATGGTTTCTACGAGATTCTAGGCAGAGGGTTTGGATTTCCGATTTAAAGGGTCCTATGGCTCAAGCTCCTAGATCTAAATTAGCCATTCGAAGGGAAAGGGGTGATTGGAAGCTTATCTAATACGGCAAGTATCCTAAAATGGAAAACACTCATAAAAGTAGAAACTCTCTAGTCATAGAAACTTAGTAAAATAAGAAACTTTCTAAAAATGGAAACTTTATAAAAATGGAAACTTTATAAAAATAGTAACTTACTAGGAATAGAAACTTAGTAAAACAAACTATACTTAAACACATACTTAAACTTAAACATGGGCAAAACACTTAACTACTCTTAAATGTCAATATGTTGACTTTCCTGCTCACTCGTTCAACTCTTTATTCCGAGGAATAACTCTCTCTCTCTACTTACTAAGGTGAATTTCATAGCCTCACTTTTTACTATTTCATTACTGTTTTGAAACTATGGGGTGAGACACATGCTTGCTTTTTAAATTTTTAACATGCAATATTTTAATAACTGTTTTACAATATTTATATACGTGAATTCATAGCCCCACTTTTTACTGTTTCATAACTGTTTTATAACTTTTGGGGTGAGAATAAATGCACAACTTTTATAACTATTTTACACGTATTAACTATTAAACTGTGATATGTTGGGCTATGACTAGAAAGCCCCCAACCGATAAGTATAAACGATAACTTGTTACGGGGTAAACTTGAAAGTCTAGTCTAAATATCAGTACTTACACGTATCAACTATTAAACTGTGATATGTTGGGCTATGACCAGCAAGCCCCCAACCGACAAGTATAAACGATAACTTGACACGGGGTAAACTTGAAAGTCTAGTCTAAATATCAGTACCAACTGTTAAGACTATGCTATACCCGGCTATGTCCGACTAAGTCCCTACAGTGATATTTTTAAGTATTGCGGCATGCTTATTTATTGGGGGTAGGCCTATCGGGCGTAACATTCCCGATACATTTGACTAAGTCTTTGTATTACTTGATAATGAAATTAAACCGACAAGGACAGACACAACTTGTCTTGGGGCAAACTTGAATGTTTAGTCTAAATATCACGCACTGGCATAACTTTTGGATCTGCGAGATCTACTTTTTGATCCTGCGGGAGATCAACTTTACAACTAAATCTTGTGGTCTAAAAACAACGATAACTACTTTTGTTAAACCTATGAACTTCACTCAACCTTTTTGGTTGACACTTTAGCATGTTTTGTCTCAGGTGCTGTTTGATTCAAGCTTTCTTATCTACTACTTATGTGATGCTACTTGGACTTAGGATCAAGAGATATCGCATTTATTACTTCTGCATATGAACAATTACTTTATCGTTATTTCCATTATTGTAACGACATTTCATTTTCCGCTGCGTACTCAATAAAGTTAAATTTTCTCATTTAGTATTGTTCTCGTATTATAATATGTTAGTTTATTTGATATTAGTAACATTTCTTCCAGACCTTATTGGGAGGACGTTACAGATACGTTTTATAAACATTGCATTCTTTTGAAAAGGCAAACCAAATATGAATATTTAAATCAAAGGTTTTCGACATCTGATGATTTCTACATATAGACAATCACTGTAAATAATAGTTTACAACAGTACTTCAGTTGACAATGCAGTCAAAATAAGATACATGGTGATGATTTGGTGAATGGAACGTTTTCTTGAAAAATATGCCATGTAAGATGCCATGCACATAGCTTGTCTGTCATATAAGCAAACAGCGGAAGACTTCTTGGAAACCTGAGAATAAACATGCTACCAAGTGTCAACACAAAGGTTGGTGAGTTCATAGTTTTAATGTTTCATATAATCTGTATATAAAGGTGGATCACAAGATTTCAGTTGTTTCATCCAGAAACGTTTATCAAAATATTCTACGAAATTGAGCACCCTGGTAACTAAACTTAACGTATATATAATTTGTACCCTTTGTATAATCATCTTAATAATACACGCAAACCAACGTGTACGCTTCTCAAATAGCATACGTCCGTTAAAAGGCTAGTGCTCTAGCTCGGACGGGGATATCAAGCCCTATGGATCCATATACCACTACTCGCGCCCACCAGTTCTTATAACTGACAGTTACTAGTTACCAAAGCTAAGGGATTTTTGGTTCAAACTCAGTATAGAATTTAGTATGTACTTGTATCCATTGCGTTTAAAATAAAGTGCATGTATTCTCAGCCCAAAAATATAGATTGCAAAAGCAATTAAAAAGGGATCAATGAAACTCACCTTAGCAGCATATAAAGTCGTTCACCAAAATGTGATCGAAACTCGGATTACCAAATAATCGTAGATCTCAACCTAGAGAATATATGTTGGTCAATAAATGTCTATCAAGCTAGGTCCGGTCATAGTGTATCACAATCCTAATGCTCGAGATCGACATACAAAAGTTATCCAAAGTCGTTTCAAAAAGTCAATTTTGACAATAGTTTAACAAAACGAGACGTGCCTTATATAAGATTTCATTTACTCGGCTGGTAATATTTAAAAATCCATTTTATAAATCTTGTAAACAAGTTGTTTAAATCTTAATTGCAGATTCAAAAGCAATTTCAATTAACGTCAATCATAATTCAGTTGATCATATCTCTTAATCCGTTCATCGAAACTATTCGATATCTAAATGAAAAGTCATTGATTTTTCGCCAGCTTTCCAAAAACATGCATATCATATACCTTTTACCAGTAATATATGTATTTAATTCGTGATTCATCATAAACTGTTTAACGATGAAATTTAGCATACAAGCATGTATAAATATATATACTCGAGCACTAGACATGGATACACAATTAATATATAAAAGATAAAATATGAGTGCTTACGTATCAATATTGAAATTCAATATTGTAGGAAAGTACGTAGACGCAACGGAGATGATAAACACTATGTTTGATTCATAAATATACCCCCGAACATTACCCATAACCTCCTTGGCAATAACCCATAATTTCCTTAGCTCTATCCCGCTTGAAAATCATTTTGAAAGTGACACGCTCATAACCTCGTCGTAATATTTTATGTCAAATACTAATATTACTAATAATAATATTAAGATAAATAATAATATTAATCTTAATAATATTAATATTAATAATAATAATAATAATAATAATAATATATTTATACGGAGGAATATAAGAGAGAAGTGAATGAGCAAACAAAAACAGAATTCGATCGAATTTATAGCACTTGGCCTGAAATTCACTGTCATGCGATCGCATGGCTTGGTAGAAGGATTCCCATGCAATCACATGGGGTCCTTTTCCAGCTCACAAAACTTTTGTCCAAACGTTTGTCGACATAATTTTTATATTAATATATAATATATATAATTTATATAATTAATTATATATTATATTAAATTCACGTGCATAGTTGACTTGTTATATTTGTTACGATATGTCGTACGTCGTCACTCGACTTATGTCCCGGTTTCGGTTTTTCGAATGTCCTTTCGTACGCTGAGAAAACTTGTACATTACATTTTGGGACACGTACCTTAGTCAAAATATAGCCTTAAATTATCCCTGAATTATATCACTCGAAATATAACTTATACATTTGAGTGTTTTGGTCATTTACTTCTATAAATCATCGTCTGGCTATTTGTTAAAATACATTTTAAAATGGTGTTTTACTGTAGCAAAGTTACTGTAGCAATTTGAAAATACTATAGCAAATTAGTGTTTTACTGGTTCATCTTAAATGCTTTAGTTAACTTATCTAAATATCAATCGAATCAATAAACGAATGTTACTATCGTTTACTAAATAACTTGAAATTATATATATGTATATATCTTTTTAATATACATAAATCAGTTTTTAAATACACATTGGAAGTTATTTATAAATAAATTTTAATAATAAATATTTCAACTTGTCATATATATTCAAATAGATATTTAAACCAATAAGTTTAATGTACGGTATCAAACAATTAATACATTGTTAGCTTTTCAAGTTATAGTATATATGTATCTATTTACATATAATTGTTCGCGAATCGTCGAAAACAACCGAAGGGTATTTAAATATATAAAGGTAGTTCAAAAATTTTGAGATTCAGTTTTACAGACTTTGCTTTTCGTGTCGAAAATGTTAATCATACAAAGATTAAGTTTAAATCTGGTCAGAAATTTTCGGGTCATCACACAGAGTATATCTTTTTTCACCCAGACTACTAGTGTTCATTGGACCAAATAGATCCATGTGAAGCATGTGAAGTGGATCACTTATAGTAGCTAGGGTTTTTGAGGGAAACTTTGCTTTGGTCTGTTTACCCATAATACATGCAGAACAAGGTTTATCTTTCTTAAAAGATTGTTGAGGCAAACCTCTAACAAGCTTCTTTTTGGAAAGCTCATTAATGTTTTTGAAATTGAGATGAGATAACCTTTTGTGCCAGAGCCAATTAAGTTCAGGAACAGTCTGAGAATACAGACATGTTTCAATTCCAACATCAACAGAATCTAGATCCAGCATATACACATTTTGAACTCTCCAGGCTACAAGTGTTGGCCTTCCTTTTGGATCATAAATAATACCAGCTTTTTTTCTTATTCTAATCTCACAATCTTCATCAGCAATCTGACTCACACTTAGCAGATTATGCTTCAACCCTTCAACTAAAGCAATTTTCTTAAATGAAACACTTTCAGCTTTAAAGTACCATAACCAATAGTCTTTGCAACTGAATTATCACCATATCTTACAGAAGGACCTTTTTCTTCTACAAACCCTACAAGATGCTCTTTCCATCCAGTCATGTGTCTTGAGCAACCACTGTCCAAATACCACAAATTACCCTGCTACACAAGACACAAAACAAAAGAAAATAGTTAGTTTTTAAGGGGAACCCACTTTTCAGTGGGTTCAGTTGGAGTGCTCTTCACTCTCCAAACAAAAGCTTTGTTCCCAATCCAAATCAACTTGTCATTAACTATTTTCAAAACATTTTCACAAACTTTAGGTTTCCGTACCTTTCCAATTTTCTCAGGAAAACAAGATGTTCTTTTAACTGAAGGTTTTTCTTGACTTTTGATTTTTTCATTGAGTTTTGAAATTTTCCTTTTCAGTTTTTGAATAGTCTTAGCTTGTTTTGACCTTCTCTTAGTTGACCTTATCGGATCTGGACAAGTGTCATTATCAGAGGATGATTCAGAATCACTTTTGCTACTTGACTCTTGGGTGTCAGACTCTAGGTCAGAACATACACTTTCACTTTTAGAGACTAAACTGTTAGAGTCTGAAGATTTCAAGAGTTCAGACTCTAGTGGATTTCTGCATTCTAGTATTATAGTCTCTGAGGGTTCAACAGGATCTAAAGATCTTACAAAAGCATTAGTTAAAATCTTTTTGTCACCATCAAATTTTACAAAAGTGTCAGGTAAAATGTCAGGTTTGAATACACTAGGATCAACTTCCACATTATTGTTTAATATATAGTTTTCACCTAGTATAGCCTTGACATCATTTGGAATTTGTTTGGCAATAGCATCAGAATTCTTTTTGGAAGATACACACCAAGATTTACAAATTGTTTCATAATATTTTGACCTTTTAATTGATCTTCCTAATTCAGTATTTAACCTTTTAGTTTCTTCTGTGTATGCCATTTTATAAGTGTCAAGTTCTGCCTCACATTCTTTTAAATCTTTAATTTCAGCATCTTTGTTTTTGATGGTGTTTTTAAAATCAAAAATTTGTGTTCTTAACCTATCAATATCTTCAAAACACCACTTAAAGTCAAGCAACAAGTACTGAAACATTCTCACTTTTTCATTATCAAGATAATTCACAAAGTTTTGTACCTTATAGGCAGAAACTTTATTACAAGTAGAGTCCTTATCCATCTTTTCAATAGCTTTCAAATATTCCTCAAACTTGCTAGAACCACTATCCCTTTCAATTATAGCCATAAGACACTTATCCTCTTCCTCATCAGATGATGAATCTTCATCCTCTCATGCTTCTGTGTACAAAGCCTTCTCCTGATCTTTGTTCTTTGACTTTTCTGCTTCAATCTTCAACTTCATGTACTTGAGCTTATACTTTCTTGCCTTGTCAACAGACTTGTTGGTATTTGAACCTCCTTCACTCTTAGACCAGCAATCTGCAGCTATGTGACCTATCTTGCCACACTTAAAACATTTAGCTTTCTTTGGATCAAAAGTACTCTTACCTTTACCCTTCTTATAACCAAACCTTTTTTGCTCAATCTTTTGAGTCAAAAGAGCCACATGCCCTTCCAGATCTTGAATCTCCTCATCAGACTCACTATCATCATCAGAAGTTTCATCACTTTCAAATTCAACCTTGCTGGAATAACTGGAGAATAATTGCTTATTCTTCTTTGTGGTAGCCACCAATGCAGCTTCTGAATCTTTAACAACCTTCTTAGCATTAATCTTGTTCTTTAATTGTGTTTCTTCAAAATTTGATAGTATGCCAAACAGCTCACTTAATTCATAGTTGTCTATCTTCTCACTGATTACCATGGATGTAATCACAGACTCAAAATTTGAAGGTAACAATTCAATGAACTTTTGACACAATACCTGTTGTGTTTTCTCTACGCCAACACTTCCAAGATCAATAATTAGAACCTGAAATCTTGAATGGAGATCACTCAAAGATTCTTTAGGCTGAGCAGCAAAGTTTTCATAACATCTTATCAGATTCTTCTTCTTCTGAGTCTTAACAACTGTGAATCCTTCATAGTCATTAAACAAAAGATCCCACATAGCTTTAGCAGTCTTGGCATGACTGATCTTTCTTAGAATTGGAACAGTAACAGTGTTACCTATAATACTTCTTATCTTACTATCAAGCTTAAATTTAATGGCTTTTGCTTCTGTCCATCTATCTCTTGGAGTTTCACGAAAGTAAGCAGGTTGTGCAGCAACAGTATCTGTGGCAGGAACAGCATCAACCATTGCACCAGGGATAATAGGTCCTGTTGTGATAACTTGCTCAGCATCTTCATGAATGGAACCCAAAAACCAAAGAACTTTCAGTTTCCATGTTGCAAAGTCTGTGCCATCGAATATTGGCACGCCTTTTCCAGTCATAACTGGGGTTGGAATGGTACTGGTATACATCTTGATCAATATATGGATCGTTTTAAAAGATTACCAAGTTGGATTTACACCTTTCCAGCTCTGATACCAGTTATTAGATCACAGTAATTGAACTATGAACACCAGACTCTCAATTAAACAATAAATAAGAATTATTAGTGCAGAAATTGAGAGAACACGATAATAGAATAGAAGACAAATAATATTAATCGTGAAAAGTACATCTATCAAATGAATCATACGTCCCTATTTATACAGATAAAAACTAAATCTGGAGATTTGGTTTCCAAAACTACTTAGCTATAAATATGGAAAAGATAAACTAAAAACAAACCAAATTTGCTAATAACTAGGAAGTAAATTCTGGAGATAAAATCAAATCTTCAAAACAAATCTTCTTAAATAACAAGCATATCTCCAGAATATTCTATGGCTTTTGCTTCAAGAAATCTTCAAACGTTTACTCCAGTAATTCCAGAGTCTGCAACTTCTGACTCTAAACCTTCAGACTCTAAAATCTGCAAAACACTTTTGACTCATCAGATTATTATTTCTATTTTTCCCAACATGATCTATTAAACTTATATAAAAATATCTAGAGACAAAATTACGCTCGTCGTCCCTAAACTTGTTTCCAGCCTTCTCAGGTCGTCCTATTTTTTTTTTCCTGTCGTCGTCCCTATTCTTATAGTTTATATTGTCGGTCGTCCTTCTGTTCACCTTCCGTCACATAATTTTGTTAACCTCAAGCATGTGAGAATCATGTGAGGGTGTTTAAGTCTTTTAACTTCTTCAGGGACGACGAGTGTAACTTGTTCCCATTTAAATACACCTCAAGTTACACTTGTCGTCCCTGAAGAAGTTAAAAGACTTAAACACCCTCACATGATTCTCACATGCTTGAGGTTAACAGAAATATGTGACGGAAGGTGAACAGAAGGACGACCGGCAATATTAACTATAAGAATAGGGAAGAAGACAGGAACAAACAAACAAACAAAAAAAAAAAAAGAGGACGACCTAAGAAGGCTGGCAACAAGTTTAGGGACGACGAGCGTAATTTTGTCATATCTAAATTTATGGTATAGAAAAACTTAATATGGAGTACATAACTATGAATGATCTATTAATACATAGATGTGAATGCCAACGAAGCATTGCTTCAACGGCATCCCATGTGTTGGGGCTGGGGGTTAGGTCATGAGTTCGAGCCTCGCTCTGCCCATCCTATTAATTAATCTGCCTGAAATATGGATATCCAGATTGACCTCAGGGGGTTTTCTCCCAGATCCATTCAGGATTCAAACATGGTCCGCCTGCCCCTCGGGATGGTTAAAGGATCGGGTTCCTGTAATGCGATTCGGGTTTCCTCCCGAACGCGCGTGTGTGTGCAAATGATGAGTGTCGTTGAAATAAATGATATACTGATGCAAATCTTGCCGTTTAAAAAAAAAAAATACATAGATGTGAATGATCTATTAAATTTACGGTAAAATATATATATATATCCTTGCAAATTTTTTTTTTTTTTTTTTTTTTTTTTTTTTTTGTGTGTTTTAGTTTATATAAAAACATTTCTACAATTTAACACATATGTCATATATGTGTATGTGCGCTTGTGAAACAGAAGTTTGTTGTTATGTTTGTAGTTCTAGCTTTCGTGATTCGGTTTAGTTAGTTAGAGTCGGGTGCTCCGTTTCGCTTTATTTCCTTATTTTTGAGGCGTGACTATTGTTTCTCTAACAATAGTTTCGGCCCTTTTGTTGTGTTAAGCTCCCATGTTTATATTTGTTGTGTTTCTTTCAACAATTGTTGAAAAAATTTCAATTTTATTTAATTTCAAAATCTTTAAAAAATAATAATAATAATAATAATTACTCTAGAGACGCTTAATCCTACAACCTTCTATATTAACAGACTCATTAAGCAAAGATCTTTTGATGAAATGATTCTGTTTATCTATTATCTTTATACAATAAATACAATAATTTTGTCTGCCTCTTATTTTTTTTTCTTACAAAATCGTAACAAATTTATTATCTTCACAAATCTCAACTCATTTAAAATATTTAGCGTGTATTAATCGAAGGTAATATGATTTTAATAAGGTTACGTCAATTGTTATCAAGAAAATCGTTAAATTTTTTCAATTCAGTAGCATTAGGATCTGCTATAATTATACCACAACTAGATTTATTTGATCTATTGTAATTTAAATTTATGTTTCTGCTAAAAAAAAGATATTTAGGTAAAAGAAAAATTATTTACATCAACATATATAACATAAATATATAATATAATTATATAATAATAATAATAATAATAATAATAATAATAATAATATAGTAATAATACTACGCAATGAGATTGTTTCCACAGTATTTTAGTTGAAGAATTATTTTGGATCCCTGCTCTTTATCGGATCGAGCTGCATATACTATCGAGTTCGTGGGTACAATCAGCAGACAAATTAAGTTGATCAAGAGTGATGATGAAGACTTTGAATCAATTACCACATCATCGAAGCCCTCACTATCGTTCTTTGACTTAACGTGTATACGTGGGCTGTTTGGGCGAAAATAAGGTTTTACTGTTTAAGTTCAAACAGTAACTTTTAAGTGGACTGCCAGGAGCTGTTGCTGGCCATCGGAATTTCTCACGGGTTGTGTTTCTTTTTTTGATTTCTCTTTACTCTTTCATAATTTGATACATCTCCTATGCTGCTACTGCCTTTGAAATTTGATTCTTATGTGGTATTATTAAGAAGAGCTAATACATTGGGGAATAGAAAGAAAATGGAGATGTGATTTTTAACATGATGATACACAGACAGAATGAGATTGAGGTGCTTAATCTCCATACTTGTGACGATCGCTCCAAATTCATATGGACGAACACGTCATTCATCGATTTCATTGCGAGGTATTTGACCTCTATATGATACGTTTTGTAAACATTGCATTCTTTTGAAAAGGCACACCATAAATGAATATTTAAATCAAAGGTTTTCGACATCTGATGATTTCTACATATAGACAATCACCGTAAATAATAGTTTACAATAGTAATTCCTTTGACAATGCAGTCAAAATAAGATACATGGTGATGATTTGGTGAATGTAACGTTTTCTTGATAAATATGCCATGTAAGACTACATGCACATAGCTTGTCTAACATATAAGCAAACAGCGGAAGACTTCTAGGGAACCTGAGAATAAACATGCTAACAAGTGTCAACACAAAGGTTGGTGAGTTCATAGTTTTAGTGTTTCGCATAATCTGTATATAAAAGTGGATCACAAGATTTCAGTTGTTTCATCCGAAACGTTTATCAAAATATTCTACGAAATTGAGCACCCTGGTAACTAAACTTAACGTATATATAATTTATACCCTTTGTATAATCATCTTAATAATACACGCAAACCAACGTATACGCTTCTCAAATAGCATACGTCCGTTAAAAGGCTAGTGCTCTAGCTCAGACGAGGATATAAAGCCCTATGGATCCATATTTCTCTATTCGCGCCCATCGGTTCTTATAACCGACAGTTACTAGTTACCAAAGCTAAGGGATTTTCGGTTCAAACTCAGTGTAGAATTTAGTATGTACTTGTATCCATTGCGTTTAAAATAAAGTGCAAGTATTCTCAGCTCAAAAATATATATTGCAAAAGCAATTAAAAAGAGAGCAAACGAAACTCACCTTAGCCGCATATAAAGTCGTTCACCAAAATGTGACCGAAACTCGGATTACCAAATAACTGTAGACCTCAACCTAGAGAACATATGTTGGTCAATAATTGTTTATCAAGCTAGGTCGGGTCATAGTGTATCACAATCCTAATGCTCGAGATCGACATACAATAGTTATCAAAAGTCATTTCAAAAAGTCAATTTTGACAATTGTTCAACAAAACGAGACGTGCCTTATATAAGGATTCATTTACTTGGCTAGTAGTATTTTATCAATCTCATAAACAGGTTGTTTAAATATTAATTGCAGATTCAAAAGCAATTCCAATTAACGTCAATTATAATTCAGTTGACCATATCTTTTGATTCGTTCATCGAAATTACGCGATTTCTAAATGAAAAGTTATTGATTTTTCACCAGCTTTTCGAAAACATGTATATCATATACCTTTTACCAGTAATATATGTATTTAATTCGTGATTCATTATAAACTGTTTAACGACGAAATTTAGCATACAAGCATGTATAAATATATACTCGAGCACTAGACATGTATACACTATTAATATATAAAAGATAAGATATGAATGCTCACGTATCAATATTGAGATTCAATATTGCAGGAAAGTACGTAGACGCAACAGAGATGATAAATACTAGGTTTGACTTGCTAACAATACCCATGAACATTACCTATAACCTCCATAGCTATAACACATAATTTCCTTAGTTCTATCCCGTTTGAAGCTTGTTTTGAAAGTGACACGCTCATAACCTCGTCGTAATATTTTATGTATAATATTACTAAAAATTTTAAGATTAATAATAATAATAATAATAATAATAATAATAATAATAATAATAAATAAATACTTACAGAGTAATAGGTGTAAAAAAACATGCGCAAGAAACCTGGTATTTATAGCCATAATTCCTGATTCTGATGCCCATGCGATCGCATGGGTTTTATGCCTATTTCTCATGCGATCGCATGGCCGTCAGATCCAGCTCACATATTTTTTGTTTTCTTGTTTGTCGACATAATTAAATATAATATATATATAATTTAAATAATTAATTATATATTATATTAAATTCATGTGCATAGTTGACCTGTAATTTTCGTTCCAATGACTCGTACGTTGTCACTCGACTTATGTCCCGGTTTCAGTTTCTCGAACGCACTTTTGTACGCTTAGAAAACTCGCAATTTACGTTTTGTGACTCGTACTTTTGTCAAAATATAGTCTTAAATTATCAATAAACTATATCATTCAAAGTGTATCTTAAACTTTCGAGTGTTTTGATCATTTACTTCTATAAATCATTGTCTCGCTATTTGTTTATATATATATATATATATAATAACAAATCGTTTTATGACTAAGTTAATATATATTTTCAACATTCATAAACACGTTTTAAATATACGTCGTAAGTTATTCATACAATTAATATTCCAACTTATCATATATATTGAAATAAATATTTAAACCAATAAGTTTAATGTACGGTATCAAAAAAAATTAATACATTGTTACGTTTTCAAGTTATAGTATATATATATGTATCTATATACATATAATTGTTCGCGAATCGTCGAGAACAACCGAAAGGTATTTGAATATATGAAAATAGTTCAAAAATTTTGAGATTCAGTTTTACAGACTTTGTTTATCGTGTCGAAAATGTTACTCATACAAAGATTAAGTTTAAATTTGGTCAGAAATTTCCGGGTCATCACAGTACCTACCCGTTAAAGAAATTTCGTCCCGAAATTTGAGTAAGGTCGTCATGACTAACAATAAAAATGTTTTCATGCCGTATATGTGTTGATAAATAGAGTTTTATCACCGTTGAATAATATGGATAAAACAATCCGATTATTCGAAGCGTATGAGAGAAGTTATCGTAAAAGAGTGAAATGGAGAATAGAGATTCGTCTTAACTCTTGACGTATTAATGATTGATTTCCGTAATTTAAGGAATAGAAAATCTTCATAATCTAAATAAGATTTGATTCTTTGGAATTTAAGGAAATTAAGATTTCTTTTGATTAAATGCGTAATTTGCCTCGATTGCTATGTTTGATATTTCGCTATAAATTGACCTCTTCCGTTTCATTATTTTCATCACTCTTACATCTTCTTCCTCATTTTCTATTTTCAAAAGATTGTAAAAATGCTTCATCCAGTTCTGATTCTTGATATACTTCTAACTTTCATATCTGTCATTCTTCTTTTTCATCTACCACCGGAGGAAGTTATTTTCTTCTACCATTACCTTGGGGTTATAGTGTTTTTCATCCTCCCGTGTCTTTATATTGCTATACGCATTGATATACACGGTTTGTAATTTCTGGGTGGTTGTTGGGTTTTATATCTTCCCTGATATTTCGATGTCTCTGCTTCTGTCTTTCCATAATAATTGACATCCACAGTTAATACTCTCTCCAATTTACTGTGATTTATATATACTCCCATTGATATTTTGAAGCTTCATGCTTTTGTTTTATCTTCCCGACTTTAAATCAAGCGAATAATGGTCCAGAATTCGTAGGTATGAATTTCAGAATGAACATAATTAATGTTCTAAAAAAAAGGGTAATAGCACAATCTGACTTGTCAAATTACCAGAATACCTCAAAAAGACCGAATCATTAAGAAAATATTTTCTTGATAGTTTAGAGGTTAAATAGAATGAAAGAGTTATGTAACATGGTTTATAATGAGGGTATGATCTGTGAACCTTTATCACGTTTCATTAGAAACTCAGCATGACTTATTGTAATATAATCACGTTGATCAAGTGTCATTATATTATACTAACTCATGCTTCAGTTCCCAACACCACTTCAAAAATATTCATATTTTAAACTCGAAGGTTTCAGAATTTAGAAACTAAAATAGTTTCTTTTATGATGTTACACAGATATCGCAAGGAGAAAATTGATTTTCGATGAGAATGATTATGGAATTATCTCCAGAAATATGGAGGATATTTATAATGAAAGATACGATGATATCTTAAAATTTCTAATATCAGAGGATGATGAAAAATATTGTCCGCAAGGGTTTAGATTCGGAAGCAAGGTATTCGTTAATGGCTTCAGCAGATACTGAATAATTTGGATTCTTTGAAGGCGGGTTTAGTCTTTGTGATTTATCCACAGCCTCCTTCATACTTTGCTCAATCCGTTTTCCAGTTCCAAACCTTCTTTTTTTCTGAGCTTTGCCAACACACTATTCTTTATCATCAAACTTTTGGCTGTTAAGGTCGTTTACAGTTTTTGCTGCTTCATCAGCATTCAAAGTTATCATAACCGAATCGTTGGTTATCAATCCGAGGTATTTTCAAAAGTTTGAAAGGTTTGCATGAAGATTGTAATTGTCAAGATACATATGATGTTCTAGAAATTTGAACGATACAAATTTTTTTTTTCTTTTTTTTCTGGGTTTATGAATAGAAGTGATGTTCTAGCACAGTTTTGAAGTCAAAGTATAGCATTTGAAAGATGTAAGAATCTAAGAGTGATGTTTTCTGTTAAATCTTGGCTTGGATTCTGATTTTTCAAAATCAGAATATGTAATTGAATTTGTATGGAAACGATTGTATATCGCTTTGAGCATAGTTAATAATTTTTGAATCAAAGTTGAAGAATGTACAGTATAACATATTAATTGTGAACTTATATATTTCCCGAGTATTACCTACCCGTTAAAGATTTCACAACTAATACTTTGATTATGGTGGTGGGGAAGGTTTTGCATTTGATTATGGAGGATGGGCCTCGTTTTGGGCTACATCTCAACGTTGAAAAAACAGAAATTTTCTGGCCTACGGAGGACCCTCGCAGCAGGCAAGTAGGTGTCTTTCCTCTTAATATTGCTCGGCCTTTAAATGGTGTTAAGTTGCTAGGGGCCCCCGCAACTTCCGATCTTGGTTTTAGTAGTGAACTGGTGATGCAAAGGGTGACCAAGTCTATTGCGCTTATGGATAAGGTTGCTAAGTTTGATGATCCTCAGTGTGAGTTGTTGTTGCTTAGGGCATGTACGGGAGTTTCTAAACTCTACTTTACCTTGCGTACTTGTCCTCCTAGTATATTTGAGGCAGCTCAACGCGCTTTCGATGGAGCCCTTCGATCTTCCTTGGAGCGTATTGTTACTGCTTCAGGGCCTGGGTTTGGTGATTGGCAGTGGCGGCTTGCCACCTTGCCATTTGCATTTGGAGGGCTTGGTGTTTATTCTGCGGGAGATGTTCGTCATTATGCTTTTCTGGCTTCTCGATTACAGTCTGCTGGGTTGCAGACCAAGCTCTTACGTCATACGGGTATTGTTGGTCTTGGTCGTGCTTTTGAAGATGCACTGGGTCTGTTTAATAATAAGGTTGGTTTGATATTTTAGGTAATCCGAGTGAGGTCGCTGCCCCAATACTCATGAAGAAATTGGCAGATATTTATTTCACAAAGGTTACCGCTTCTGCAGAATCCACTTTTTCGTTATCTCCCCGACAATCGGCCTTATGGAAATCACAGCAGGGTGATCACACATCTGCTTGGCTAAGGGCAGTCCCTATTTTGGGGTTGGGTCAGACGATGAACGCAAAGACTTACCGATGTGTGTTGTGCTACCGGTTAGGTGTTCCATTGTTCTCTATCTCGACGGCATGCTCTGCCTGTTCAAGGGTTTTTACTGGGGATATTTTTGGGGATCACGCCGTGTCTTGTGCTAGTATGGTGGGTATTAAGCATTGACATAATATTGTTCGGGATTTCCTTGTTGATGTTTGTTATCGATCTGGGATTTCAGCGAGAAAGGAGGTTGACATTGGGTTGTCTGGAGGGAACGACAGGGCCCACAGACCTGCAGATGTGTTACTTTATTCCTGGGATTGTGGTCGCGATGTTTGTGTTGACTTGACAGGGTCTTCTCCTTTGACGCATTTTGGGCTTTCTGACTTTGTCCCTGGACGTGCTGTGGTTGATGCGGCTCGTCGGAAGCGGGTCAAGTACGAATCTAGCTGTCAGGCGATTGGTTATGGTTTCATTCCTTTCTCATTTTCTTCCCTGGGGGAATTAGAGAAGGGGCTGTTTCTTTGCTAAAGCGGGTTTAGAAGAGTTCGATGGCGCAAGATATTAGTGCCGGTGCTGCTGCTCATATTTTTACTAGGATAGGTTTTGCTATTGCTAGAGGTGTGGGTGCCCAGATTGTCTCTAGGCTTCCCACTAATTTTTTGTAAGTTTTAAAACTTTTAAGTTTTTTATTATAATAATAATAATAATAATAATAATAATAATAATAATAATATAATAATAATAATAATAATAATAAAAATATAATAATAATAATAATATTTTTATTACATTATAAAATGATACGTAGTACTAGTAAATTTTTCATACGGAGTAGTAAAATTTATGTTTTTTTTTCCCCTTTAAACTAGGCTAGATTTTGGCGGGAGGAGTACGGTGAGGATATTTATGGTGTTTATTTTTTTTTGTTACGTTATAAATATAAATAAATGGGTGAGGAAGTGTGAGCCGTTGGATCTGTTGACAAATATTGGAGGCGAGTTTTTTTTTTTTTTTTTTAACGGCAAAGAAAGTATGTATTATATATATCAACACGAAATAATTACAATAATGTCATGCTTACAAAAACGGAACTACATCTAGGAAAACAAAACGACAAATATATAACCGAGATAGTAAGACTCCACAAGTGTGCAGGAAAACGCCGTAGTCCGTTCATTATCATTAAGGTCGAGATTGGACTTGAGAAGAATTAACTAAACAAGCTGGAGTGGGGACAGAGCACAGTGTTGGCAATTCAACGACAAAGCCCCCTAATCCACCTCAAATTCTCTCGACCAAAACGACTACTCCAGGAGTGGGGCAAAAAACCTGCGTGTAGAACAATTAATTAACCTATCCCGGATCTCCTAGACGATAAAGCTAGCGAATCATAACCTCGTGGATTTGCAAGCCAGACATCCCATTCAATATTGGTACCTTTGATCCTATTAGAGAACCATTCGAGAACAATACATTAACTTGAGAACAATTACATTAACTAACCTACGGTCGGGCCTTCACTTATTCACTACTTCAAATTTGTCAGATTACCCATACCATCCGATGACTCCAAAGTCCGAACCCGTTTACATCATTTGTCAATGTTTCGTTATCATTTAAAGATCACAAGATCGTGAATTCGTAACCGTAAAGATCCGATAATAATCACGAATCTCCCTATATTTGAAACATCGTTTAGTCAAAAAATTTAATCGGGCAAAATTATTAAATCCATCCCATAATAATTACTCCGTATCACACACTAAATTTTATTTTAACTTATAATATATCAATTATTATAAGTTTTGTTTTTATATAACCATGTGGTGGTACTCGGGCCGCAATTCTAACTTTCCTACTATAGTACAAACTAGTTTTCGAACCCTCGCTTTGCATCGGGGGTTCGGTTTTCAATGTATTTTATTGCGTTTAGTTTGTAAAATTATTTCGTGACTAACGATGATGTCGTTGAAGCGCAACTCTAGTCGAACTAAAAGTTATAACCCGTGAAAGATTTAAATGTTATTTTAAATTAACAATATATGTACATTTCCGCGTTTCGCTATGGAATTGTCGACTTTTAAAAATTTAACGCAAAATCAACGTGTATGAAAAGTACCCCAAATATTTAGCGTTTTTTAACAAGCGTCTGTTATGCGTATAGCTAGTGACATTGTGTACCTAAAATTATTTCGAGTTTAACGATGGTGTCGGAAAAATTTAACTCGTTGCGAGTGAGAAGATATGACCCGTTGAATATTTGAGTGGAGTTTATTTAAGATTTTTTTATAAAAATGTTTATTTGACACTTTACCCCGGGAGTCGATTTGATTTTTTCAAAAAATGTGTGGGGGGCTTTTTTTGGTAGAATGAAATTTAGTACTACTATACATCTATCCGAGACAAGTCTTTCAAAAACCGTTGTTGCCATTTACACTACTTTTGTGTAGACAAAATAAGTACATCCTTGCAAAAGTGCCAGCTTGAAATCATCTTCCCAAAACTTAGTGGGGAATATGAATGCAATGTTGAAACGAAGATTTTAACCTTGGTAAAAATAGTTACTTCATGTGATGATTAAAATAAATTCAATTTTGAAATTTTTAATGTCAGATCGATATTCCAACTTCAAACGGATAGTCTTTTTAGTACTATGACAAATTTTCCAAAACAAATATCTACAGTACTTAGCAAGTGACTTATAATTTTGGATATAGTATAAACTGTCACTCATTAATGGCCAAATGTCCGTTTTATGCAGGTAATCGTATATATTGAAAAGTTATAGTTAAATGTATTAAAATTTGAGGAAACTAGACAATGTACTCCGGAATTGTTGTTGTAAATAGGTCCATCACAATTAAACTGACGTATTTGATTTGATAGATTCACCACATATATATATATTATACTCCGTAAGAAGTTTTATTGAGTATGTAAACAAGTTTCTAAATTTTTTTTTTTTTTTTTTTTTTTTTTGGCGAAGAAGACACTTGTACATATATTGAACCGATCTTCATCAAATCGATGAAGATAAAATGAAGGATACAAAGACGGAGTAGAACTCGGTCCATACAAAAACATACAAATTGAAATAAACACTAATAACATAATAAAGTCGGGTTATGATTCCAAACGTAGAATTGAGATCCATTGCAAAACTTTCGGTTTGTAGCCCAAAGGAAGTCTTGAATTTTATGTTGCCCACCAATAACGAACGGCACATAAACAAGTTTATAAATAACGTGATACAGTTTTAAATGTTGGACTTATTGTAGACATAAAAACGTATTAACAGTTTTCACAAGTCCCATATGAGTTGATTGGACGTATCACAAGTACACTTTGTCTATTGTACGACTATTTGTTAGTTTATCCACCTCACATAATATACTGTTCCCAAATAAATAAATTAAAAGAAAAAAGAAGAATAATTCATTTGTACTTTCTAGTCCAGTGAAATGACCCGTGGAACTACGTGTTTGTTTAAACGAAATAGTTTAATGATATGTTTTAGGTATTAAGTGAACGTAAATGATAAAGTTATTTAGTTTAATGACCCGTGGAACCACAGAGTCCGACTAAGAAACTCGTTAGCTGAACATTTCATCAAACACCTAAAATGCATATTAAAGAATCCACATTCAATCATAAGAGATAATAGTGGTTGTCATTTTATTTTAAAAGTGTAAATTAACATATAAATTTAGAATTGATTTTCGTAATCAATTCAAAATAATTAATTAAAATAATTCAAAAGTATTTAATTTTAATAATTAAAATAGTTATTAATAAGATTTAATAATAATAATTAATTAATAAGATTTAATTGTAATTCAAAATTATTTACATTAATGACATCACTCACCATGCTTAGATTTTTTTTCTTTTTCTTTTTGATTTTTTCTTAACAAATAAATTAGCCTAATAATGACATTATCATTATAGGATTTTAATATTAACCATAGATTATCGTGAAACGGTTAATAGACATAAATAAAAAGTTCAGTTCAACCAAAAAGTTTGTAACCTTTTTAAAGTGGAAGCACTATAAAGCCATTCCGAACGGGGAAAGCGCGAAGCGCCCTCGACGTCCAGATGCTCGCCCATAAGGGCGGTGTTACAGCACACGGTATCGAACATCACTTTTGCCGGTGGTTTCGGTGTCGGAGGTGATAGACGGTCGGTCGATACCCCGCCGCCGTCGGTTCACCATTTTGAGGACCAAAGTCTTCTGCTCGACGGTGTAATTCGACTTGGATGTGGGTCCCATTTTCAAATTTCTATCTGTTGCTAGCCGTTGAGTTTATTTTTTTTTTTTAAATCACTTAACTACACACCATTTTTCACACCATTTCTCATTAAACTCTCTCAAAAACACCTTCTAAATTTCTATCAATTCAAATAAAAATGTCTCAATCCAACAACGATTTCATAGCAATAGACGTTATTTTGGGGGTCAAATTAACGACGACAAAAAGACGTACAAGAGTGGATCGAAAAATCCGTTTGATGAAATAAACGTCTGTGGCTTTGATTTTCATATATTGTTAGCTTTACTTGATGAGCATTTACGCTGCATCTACACTTCGGTTTTATATTTCAACGAAGATACGAACAAATTTGATTATCTTGATTATCCGTACAAATTGTATGGAATCGTAGGGGCAACTAATTAAGATACACTAACACGAAGTCAATGTGTATCTTGAATTCAATCTTGATGAGTATCAGCCTGGATACATGCACGTGTATCCAGACGAAGACGGATACTATACAGATTAGTTTTATAATATTCTCGTTTAGGACTTTATTTATGTATTTTAGGACTTTATTTTATGTGATAATCGTATTTAGAAAATGTATTTGTATTTTAAAATTGTGTTAATTAATTGTGTGTTAATTCTACTATATATTAGAATATTTAAATAAATAAGTAAAAAATATAAATAACAAATATTTTTCATTGAAAACTGACATCGAAACTGACACTGAACGAATTCATCTCTCTCTTATCAATGTTAGTTTTTCAGTGTCAGTCCAGTTAGCGTCCACTTATCAAACTGACAATGAAAGACACTGAAACTGACACTTAACGACACCCAGTGCTCTTAGATTCGCCGTCGCCCTATTCGCCCTCCGTGTCACCGCCTAGAATTCTATCAAATTTACCACATGTTTGAGCAAGAGGAAGCCGTTTTCAACGGATATATTTTAATTCGTTGAAAATGCAAGGGTTATAAATACATCACATTCATCCCATTTTAACTAAATCTTCAAATTCTCTCATTCTTATTTAAAACTATCCGTTGTAATTTTTTTTATTTATCAAACGGTAACTTGGAACCAGGGAAACAATCAAAAAATTTCACACATCTAACACGCTAAAATTTCCTCTGTGTCGCTGGCTAGCACGCCGCAACTGAAGACCTACTAACACGCCGCGCTACTGGGATGTTGGTGGCGTGCTAGACAAAAAAATCTCTGTCAGCACGCGTGTGGCAATAGGCCTTATAAGCTTAATATAACAACTCGGTGAATCTTTTATATCTCAAAAATTTTAATTTAATTTTAATTGTTCAACTTTGGGAACGCCTGTATTAGGACCACTGACCGGGGGTCCTTTGTAGTGACCCGAACTTTTCCATGTTTATATATATTAATTGAGATTGATATTTACATGACTAAATGTTTCCAACGTGTTAAGCAATCAAACTTGTTAAGACTTGAGTAAATGAAATAAGTTTCATATAGACAATTGATCACCCAAGTTGACCGGCGATTCACGAACGTTACAAAATTGTAAAAACTACATGTTGTGGTATATACCACATATAGACATATATATATATGGTTGACATGAGATTATGATGAGTAAGTATCTCACTAAGTATATTAACAATGTGTGATATACATAAGAAATGAGATTACTAAGTTAAGAAACTCGAAATGATATATATAACGATTATCGTTATGATAACGTCTACTAAATACATATGTATCATATTAAGATATTGATACACTATATTTAAAATGATAAAATGATATTTAAATATATCATTAAGTGTGTTAACAATTAACTACATATGTAAAAACAAGACTACTAACTCAAGAATTACGAAACGAGACTTATATGTAACAATTATCGTTGTAACGATATTTTAATGTATATATCATATTAAGAGATATTCATACATCATAATATCATGATAATATAATAATTTAACATCTCATTTGATATAATAAACATTGGGTTAACAACATTAATTGAGATCGTTAACTTAAAGGTTTCAAAACAACACTTACATGTAACGACTAACGAAGACTTAACGACTCCATTAGAATGTATATACATGTTGTGTTTTGATATGTATTCTTACACTTTTGAAAGACTTCAAGACACATATCAAAGTACTTCTATTTAACAAAAATGCTTACAATTACATCCTCGTTCAGTTTCATCAACAATTCTACTCGTATGCACCCGTATTCGTACTCGTACAATACACAGCTTTTAGATGTATGTACTATTGGTATATACACTCTAATGATCAGCTCTTAGCAGCCCATGTGAGTCACCTAACACATGTGGGAACCATCATTTGGCAACTAGCATGAAATATCTCATAAAATTATAAAAATATTAGTAATCATTCATGACTTATTTACATGAAAACAAAATTACATATCCTTTATATCTAATCCATATACCAACGACCAAAAACACCTACAAATACTTTCATTCTTCAATTTTCTTCATCTAATTGATCTCTCTCAAGTTCCATCTTCAAGTTCTAAGTGTTCTTCATAAATTCCATAAGTATAGTTTCATAAAAATCAAGAATACTTCCAAGTTTGCAAGTCTACTTCCAAGCTTTCTAATCCATTCCAAGTAATCATCTAAGATCAAGGAACCTTTGTTATTTACAGTAGGTTATCTTTCTAATTCAAGAACTTTCAAGCCATCCAAGGATCCTTTGAAGCTAGATCCATTTTTCTCATTTTCAGTAGTTTTATCCAGAAAACTTGAGGTAGTAATGATGTTCATAACATCATTTGATTCATACATATAAAGCTATCTTATTCGAAGGTTTAAACTTGTAATCACTAGAACATAGTTTAGTTAATTCTAAACTTGTTCGCAAACAAAAGTTAATCCTTCTAACTTGACTTTTAAAATCAACTAAACACATGTTCTATATCTATATGATATGCTAACTTAATGATTTAAAACCTGGAAACACGATGAACACCATAAAATCAGATATACGCCGTTGTAGTGAAACCTGGGGCTGTTTTGGTTTGGATAATTAAAAAACTATGATAAACTTTGATTTAAAAGTTTTTCTTCTGGGAAAATGATTTTTCATATGAACATGAAACTATATCCAAAAATCTTGGTTAAACTCAAAGTGAAAGTATGTTTTTCAAAATGGTCATCAAGATGTCGTTCTTTCGACGAAAATGACTACCTCTTTAGTAATTGACATGTAACTTAAATTTTCAACTATAAACCTATACTTTTTCTGTTTTGATTCTTAAATTAGAGTTCAATATGAAACCATAGCAATTTTATTCACTCAAAACGGATTTAAAATGAAGAAGTTATGGGTAAAACAAGATTGGATATTTTTGATCTTTTTAGCTACGGGAAATGTTTAACAAATCTATACAAATCATATCCTAACTAACTTATATTGTATTATACATGTATTCTAATATATTATGTAATCTTGGGATACCATAGACACGTATGCAAATGTTTTGACATATCATATCGACCCATGTATATATATTATTTGGAACAACCATAGACACTCTATATGCAGTAATGTTGGAGTTAGCTATACAGGGTTGAGGTTGATTCCAAAAATATATATACTTTGAGTTGTGATCTAGCCTGAGACGTGTATACACTGGGTCGTGGATTGATTCAAGATAATATATATTGATTTATTTCTGTACATCTAACTGTGGACAACTTGTTGTAGGTTACTAACGAGGACAGCTGACTTAATACACTCAAATCTTTAAAACATAATAAAAATGGTTGTAATTATATTTTGATCATACTTTGATATATATGTACATATTTGTATAGGTTCGTGAATTGATCTGTGGCCAAGTCTTATTTTCGAGGAAGGAAATATCTGTGAAAGTGAGTTATAATCCCACTTTTAAAATCTAATATTTTTGGGATGAGAATACATGCATATTTTATAAATGATTTACAAAATAGACACAAGTACGTGAAACTACATTCTATGGTTGAATTACCGAAATCGAATATGCCCCTTTTTATTAAGTCTGGTAATCTAAGAATTAGGGAACAGACACCCTAATTGACGCGAATCCTAAAGATAGATCTATTGAGCCTAACAAACCCCATCCAAAGTACCGGATGCTTTAGTACTTCGAAATTTATATCATATCCGAAGGGTGTCCCGGAATGATGGGGATATTCTTATATATGCATCTTGTTAATGTCAGTTACCAGGTGTTCACCATATGAATGATTTTTATCTCTATGTATGGGATGTGTATTGAAATATGAAATCTTGTGGTCTATTGTTACGATTTGATATATATAGGTTAAACCTATAACTCACCAACATTTTTATTGACGTTTAAAGCATGTTTATTCTTAGGTGAATACTAAGAGCTTCCACTGTTGCATACTAAAATAAGGACAAGATTTGGAGTCCATGTTTGTATGATATTGTGTAAAAACTGCATTCAAGAAACATATGTCGATGTAATATATTTCTATTGTAAACCATTATGTAATGGTCGTGTGTAAACAGTATATTTTAGATTATCATTATTTGATAATCTACGTAATGTTTTTAAAACCTTTATTGATAAAATAAAGGTTATGGTTGTTTTAAAAATGAATGCAGTCTTTGAAAAACGTCTCATATAGAGGTCAAAACCTCGCAACGAAATCAATTAATATGGAACGTTTATAATCAATATGAACGGGACATTTCATCCTTAGCCACTCATCCGATCATATTGAAGAAGTCATAGGTCATGCTCACTTCTTACACCCGTACTGAGAAAATTCAGAGGACTCTATAACCAACTGCGAGGCAAATTACATATCTTCAAGTGAGACTTGAACTCGAGACCTCTCAGACACCTAGACGGATGATAACCACTCAGCTAGATGAAAATGGTTAGTGTTAACTGTCCAATCTAACTAGTGTATATATTACTCTATATAATTTCTGTATATATTACGCTATATAATTTTTACTTGTAAAATAAACTTATATAAATAATTAATTTCTTTTAACTTACTTATTATTCTTAACTATATAATTAAATTTAGTTTATATATAAAATTCTATTTGACTTACTATAAATAAAATGAAAATAACAATTCATCAGCATATCTTAATTAAAAAAGTTGTATTGTGAGACAACTATTATAAAACAAAAGGAGTATAAAACTATATCAAACTATTAAATGAATCTACATAAAGTCTTAATTTTAAATACAAATAGCTAAATGTGACGACCCGAAAATTTTTGACCAAATTTAAACTTAATCTTTATATGATTTCGACAAGATAAGCAAAGTCTGTAATATTGATTCTCAAAATTTTTGAACTAATGTTATATATTCAGTTAATCTTTAACTGTAGACCGATGATTCACGAACATCTATTTGTAAAAGATGTATATATATATAAATATATATATACAATAAGTTGGAATATTAATTATTAAAATTTTTTTATAAATAACTTGCAATGTGTATTTAAAAACTGATTTGTGTATATTAAATAAAGATATATACATATATATAATTTCAAGTTAATTAGTAAACGATATTAACATTCGTTTATTAATTCGGTTGATATTTAGATAAGTTAACTAAAACGAACAAGCAAAACATTAAATTGCTACAGTATTTTCGAATTGCTACAATACCCGAATGTGACGACCCGGAAATTTTCGACCAAATTTAAACTTAATCTTTATATGTTTCCAACACTATAAGCAAAGTCTGTTATGTTGCGTCTCAAAATATTTGAACTATTTTCGTATATTCATTTAACCTCGACTAGTTTCGACGATTCACGAACAATTAATTGTAAATAGATATGTGTGTATGTATATAAATAACAATTCGAAATATAATTTGAAGTATTATATGTTTTTGTTATTAAAGATTTAATAAAACAAAAAAATAGGATATTATAATAATTATTATTTAAAATATATCTCTATATATAAATAAAGTATATTAAAAAAATATTAAATGATTGTAATACTCGTTTGATGTTTCGATTGATATTAAGCAAGTTAAATTTAAACTTATGTATTTTTTTAAAATAAACGGTGATTCGAAAATGAGTTTTATAAATTTTAGGCTTATTAATTATATGTTTAGATGTTGTTTGTCAAATTTTAAAACTTTTTATATTTTACTTGGGGTTGGGAGTGAATAATTAATGTAATTTTTATTTAATAGTTAGTGACTGAACTTTATACCATAATGACCAAAATAAATAAATATATTTAATTTAAAAGTTTAGGATTTTTCTGAGACCTTTTTATCCGCCACTAATTTAACAACGGAGTACGATTTAGCAGTCCGTGTAAACTGTCGGTAAAAGTGACAAAATTAAGGCTGCTAAACTGTTGCTTAAATTGTTGGCACGTTTCTTCCATTTGCTAGTATTATTATCATATTGATTATTTTATTATTATTATGTACCCCTTAACTTTAATCCCACTAGTGGCAACAATCACGGTTTTAAAACTGTTGATACATGTTCTTGCGTGAATTTAAAATATATTTATTTATACTACTTGCAAGAACAACACCCATATATATTTTTCTCTGTTACATCATTTGTCACAACAAACCACTTGTTCCCGGTTTTGTGATTGAACGATCATCTTCAATCTCCAACAAACACACACCATCGGCCAACCATATCAACCATGTAAACCACCTACATATGCGTTTTTCGTCTTCTCTTCTTTCTTTTTCCCGAGGTAAATCCCACAACACCGTCGTCATTTTTTTTAGTTGTTTCACACTTTCATGATGTAAACCTTCACCACCATCATAAACTATTAATCACCACTTTGTTTTCTGTTTCAAATATTCGAACCTAACCTTTTTATTTCTACATCCACGAAACCCACCACCTTGTTGCTTCTTCTTTCCTTCATCGTGAAATCACATAAACACCACCACAAAACACCCACAAACCTACCTGCAGCGTGTTTATTTTTTTTTTGTTGTTTCGGCTGTTCGAGCAGCAGCAAAAGCTGCTACGTTTGGTATATTTTTTTTCAAACCTCATCGTTGCAAACCTTTTTATACTAAAAAAATGAACCACCACTTGAACCACCTATTTATATATATATATATATATATATATATATATATATATATATATATATATATATATATATATATATATATATATATATATATATATATATATATTACTTAAACATACATATATCTATGTATCGACATGCTTTCATGCGTCTTACCAACTTCTACTTTTATTTTTCTATTTGCGTCCAGCGAGCACCAACCATAAACCCTTCTTACACACTTTTAAATTCGTGGCAGACAAACTCCAAGACAAACTCCAAGTCCCCACTTGATTTCTTTATTGTTAAAAGTTTGTGTTACATGGACTTATTTGATAGTGGGGCACCGAAATTTTCTAACATTTACAAGTTGGATTTAGGAAAAGCAAGTTGGATTTAGGAAAAGGAAGTAGGAGACATAATGATATTAATTCACGAGTATAATGCGTTTTACTTTGTTTCGATGCTTGTGAGGGGCCAACACATTTGACTTTTAAGATTTAGGAACAAAGATGATTTACGTGGCTATTATGATTAGGATCGAACCCCACCTACACTTAATCATCTAATCGAAAGCAATTTCATAGAATATATATAGGGTTAGCGAGTTTAGGGGCTCATAATATCGCTATGGAGCCAGACATGAAATACAAGCTCATATCCCTCTTTAAAATTGGTACCGAATCAGTTGAAGACTCATTTTGTTAACTTGGGTTGTAACATATTTTGGTTATTGGATTTCTAGTTTGGGCCGTGGGGATAGTATAGTTGGGCTGAGATCCAATTAAATTATTGGGCCATGTTGTTTGTATAGATGGGCTGAAAAGAATGATGATGATGATATTAACGATTTAACAAAATTAAAACTATGATGAATGATTATCTTGATGATTATCATGATGAATATGAAACATGACATAACGAAATAATGGTGATAGTTATGTTAGATGATGATAAGATAGTAATAAAATGTTGATGGTATGATGAAGATGATGACCCGTTAATGATGTAGTATGATGATGAATCGATGTATAATGATTACGGTTATGATTAAGATGATGATGCTAGGGTTACTGTTTGATCGGGCACACAACACCTTTAGTGTAAAGGTTTTTATTTAGACCACATGTATTACGAGTTAAGAGAATTTTAGGTGCTAATTAAAAAGAGAAAATGAGAAGCAGAGGATTGATTAGAAGGAGTTTCGGGTTAGCGGGACGTCGCGGGTTCAAACCCGGGCTTGAGCAATATTTTTCAGGGCTACTCCTTTGAGGTAGTATCACTATTATTATTATTATTATTATTATTATTATTATTATTATTATTATTATTATTATTATTATTATTATTATTATTATTATTATTATTATTAAACTAACATTAAATATTAAAATTATAATTATTATTATAATTATTATTACTATTATTATTATTATTATTATTATTATCATTAAAATCATTATTATTTTAACATTAAAATTATTATTTTTAACATTATTATTATTATTACTATCATCATTTGTATTACTAATATTACCATTGGTATTATCATTATTATTACAACAAATATTATATGATTATCACATGTAACATAACTATAGTAATATTTACATAATAAATATCAATAAAAGTAATTAATTAAGTTATTAATGAAACACATGATTTAAACTAACAATTAAAATCACTAACAAGATAAAAATTTGTTCGATTTCCATTACATGTATTAATATACATAATTGAATATAAGTTCGTGAATCCGAGGCCAACCCCACACTTGTTCAATGTCGTCATATGTATTTTTACTACAAAATACAATATGGTGAGTTTCATTTGCCTTTTTACCATTTATATTTTTGGGCTGAGAATACATGCGAAATTTTTATAAATGTTTTACGAAATAGACACAAGTAATCGAAACTACATTATATGGTTGAATGATCGAAGCTGAATATGCCCCTTTTTTCTTGGTAACCTAAGAATTAGTAAACCAGTCTACTAATTGACGCGAATCCTAAAGATAGATCTATTGGGTCTAACAAACCCCTTCCGTTGTAGCGGATGCTTTAGTACTTCGATGTTGTTTTATCATGTCCGATGGATGTCCCGGAATGATAGGGGATATTCTTATATGCATCTTGTTAATGTCGGTTACCTGGTGTTCAATCCATATGAATGATTTTTATGCGTGATGTTTATGAGAAATGGAAATATGAAATCTTGTGGTCTATTAAAATTATGAAATGATTATTTATGATAAACTAATGAACTTACCAACCTTTTAGTTGACACTTTAAAGCATGTTTATTCTCAGGTATGAAAGAAATCTTTCGCTGTGCATTTGCTCATTTTAAGGGCATTGGAGTCGATCATCGCAATGGGACCAGATGTTGGTGACTTCGTCCAGATAGATTAGGACGGGGTACGACATGTGGTATCAGAGCGGTGGTCTTAGTGAATCAGGTCTTGCATTAGTGTGTCTAACTGATAGTTGCTTAGATTCATGTCAAAAGTTTTGCTTATCATTTCTAGTCGAAAATCATCTGCTTATCATCCTTAGGAAATTACCTGCTTATCATTCTTATTCTAGACACATCTTACTGCATTGATTGCATGAATAGTGTATAGATAAATTCATATCTTAGCGTATCTGCTAATCCATATCTTAGTGTATCTGTTACTGTAGACTTTATCTGACACGTTCCCGTAATTCCCTCCGTAATCTACGGGATCTTTTGTACTATGTATAGGTATTCTATGTAATTAGAATATCATCCGATATTCGAAAATCATTTTATATTGAAAAAAAAACCCTTTACTCAATCGTACGAAATGGAACTCGCCACTAGTTCAAGTCCCTCGGATTTCGACAGCTACTCCAACATGGATGTTCACCTAAACTCCGGAAGCTGCGTCACCAGAATGAATTAACCAATCAGCCATCCCCAATTCATCTGATGGGTTCGTAGTCGACTTAATCAACGGAGACGCGAAGAAGGCGATCCATTCCACCAACCGAATTCACCTCTTGACGATGAACCTGAAGAGCTTACCGGTGAACTTGTTCGTAATACCATTTTCTCTTTCATTTTCAGCGTACCTCATCACGATTATATACTATCTCAAATTCTGAATCTTATTCATCCGCTCGTCCGAACCGACAATCATCCCGGAGTAATACAAGAAGTCAACGAACTTTGTGCTCGAGTAATCAATTTAGAAAACATGGTGCAAAACTTACCAGCTTCAGCAACATCACCGGCACCAACAGTACCGCCAACAACCCAAGTTTCAACATCACATGCCTCAATATCACCATCTGTACTTCGTTGTATGATCTCCGTTCTACATATCGTTCTACATCGATTATCTTCATTATACATGACGATTATGTAATCTCTAATATTTTAGAGATTATGTATCATAGTTCTAATCGTAAATTTGATAAGTTTAATATCACATTGACTCATTAAATCCATGATTACATCTGAAGAAAATATATATGTATGTATATTTTTATAAAGATTGTAATTAAAAATTCTTTTGTACAAACTGTTAATGGTGAAAATATTTTAACGGGTAGGTAATACCCGAGGAATATTCAGATTTCACATTAATAAGTTACACTGTACATTTTTCGAAGCTGATTCAACGGTCGTTTACTATCCTACTTACATCCACCGATATACAAATCCGTTTACCACAGAATAACTATTTTCATCCAATTTCATATTTGGATTTTGATTTATCAGAATCCAACAAGTAGCATAATAAAGAAAAACATTGGACAAAATAAAATTTTTTAGAAACAAATGAATTAACTATGAGAAAATTTTTGTTAAGAATCCACGCTAACTGTTTCGAGCTAACTGTTCCTAGCTAACTGATTACATTTTATTTATCGCAGTTTATTTTTCGCAATTTAATTATCGCAATTTTATTTATCGTCATTTAATTTCTGTTATTTATTTTACGCACTTTATTTATCGTCATTTAATTTCTGTTATTTATTTTACGCACTTTAAATATCGGGACACGTATACAATGTTTTGACATATCATATCGACGCATCTATATATATTATTTGGAATAACCATAGACACTCTATATGCAGTAATGCTTGAGTTAGCTATACAGGGTTGAGGTTGATTCTACAATAATATATATACTTTGAGTTGTGATCGAGTCTGAGACATGTACACGGGTCACGATACGTATTTATTAATTCGAATATTATATATTAAGCTATATATGAATTATTGGACTGTTAACTGTGGACTATCAACTGTGGACTACTAACATTGGACAATTAAAATGAATTAAAATACTGATTATAACATATGAAACTAAAAAATTCTTCAAGTTTGCCACTTGAGTTCATCTTAAACCTCATTTGTATTTTGACGGTTACAATCTGCGTTCAAACCTTTCATAATTCTTGAAAACACCTCAATCGAGAGGATGAACCAACCGTACTTCATCTACGGAAGAAAAGATTGATGCGTATAGTTATGCACCTGAAAACTCTCAAAAACTGAGTAAACGTTTAACGCGTAGCTGTGCTAATTCCTTTAGCGTTATTATTACCGAAAATAACTTTGCAATCTCTTTCCAAATTAGCCAATTTTGTCACAGCTCTAACAAGTCAACTTCAATTTTTCGTTCGAAACAACCTTATTATAACCTTGATATATATATGTGCTCTTTTATTGTTACCGGGGAACTTTTTATATTCCATCGTATTATCAGCAGACGTACCAGCAACCTCGTTTCTCCTTGGCTTAAATCTCTTTGACACAACACTATATTTATCTATTGAAGTCTTATCATGAACTCATCAACATCTTGTAACGAGAATTGCCATACCAAGTATCGAGAAATCAGCAATCAGTATTTTGAATCTCGCAGCGTTTCTACATCAAAAGTTATATATACATATAACATTTATCTCTTAGAATTATGATCTCTCATTCTGAAACTCTGAACAAATCACAAGGACTAAACTTGTACATAAAGAATCCTGATGATTCTGTTTCTGATGAAATCTTTAGCGAATACCTTGCTCCTTAATCACTTTAAATCATTGTGAATGATTTTCTTCATCACACTTTGAAACTAAAATTCTAAGATATTATCGTATCTTTCATTGTAAATATCCTCAATATTTCTGAAGATATCTTCATCAATATTCTTGTCCGATATTAATTATCTCTCCTCTCTATCTATGTTATATCAGAAAAGAAACTGTTTTAGTTTATAAATTCTAAAAAATTCGAATTTAAAATATGAATGTTTTTGAAGAAGTGTTGGGAACTGAAGCATGAGTTAGTATAATGTAATGACACTTGATCAACGTGATTATATTACAGTAAGTCATGCTGAGTTTCTAATGGAACGTGATGATTCACATATCCTAACGTCATCATGTGCCATGTTACACGACTCTTACACTCTACCTAATCTCCAAACATATCGAGAACATATCTTCCTGATAGTTCTATCTTTACTCTTGAATTATGGTAAGTTAACCAATCAAGATCGTGATATTACAATCTCTCTCTTAGAACATTAGTTATGTTCATTCGAAACTTCATATCTACGAATGCTGGACCATTATTCGCTTGACTTAAAGTCGGGAGGAGAAAACAAAAGTATGGAACTCCAAAATATAAAGAAAATAAAGAGAATGGATTTATAGTAAAATGTCCGACAGAGCAATCGAAATAGATAATTGCATCTAATCAAAGAAGATCCAAATTTCCTTATTCACCGAAGAACCGAATCTTATATAGATTTCGAAGATTTTCTTTAAATCCCTTGAATTCCGGAAATCCACCGTGACTACGTCAAAAGTTAAATCTCTATCTCAAACTTTTATGACAGCTTCACTCGTACGCTTCACATAATAGAATCGTTATATCTATATTATTCAATAATGATAAAACTCCATTTATCAACCCATATCTGTCATGAAAACATTTTTATTGTTAGCCATGACAACCACACTCAAATTTCGGGACGAAATTTCTTTAACGGGTAGGTACTGTGACGACCCGAAAATTTCCGACCAAATTTAAACTTAATCGTTATATGTTTCCGACACGATAAGCAAAGTTCGTTATGTTGCGTCTCAAAATTTTTGAACTATTTTCGTATATTCATTTAACCTCGACCAGTTTCGACGATTCACGAACAATTAGTTGTAAATAGATATGTGTGTATGTATATATAAATAACAATTTGAAATATAATTTGAAGTATTATATGTTGTTGTTATTAAAGATTTAATAAAATAAAAAAAGGATATTATAATAATTATTATTTAAAATATATCTCTATATATAAATAAAGTATATTAAAAATAAATATTAAATGATTGTAATACTCGTTTGATGTTTCGATTGATATTAAGCAAGTTAAATTTAAACTTATGTATTTTTTTAAAATAAACGGTGATTCGAAAATGAGTTTTATAAATTTTAGGCTTATTAATAATATGTTTAGATGATGTTTGTCAAATTTTAAAACTTTTTATATTTTACTTGGGGTTGGGAGTGAATAATTAATGTAATTTTTATTTAATAGTTAATGACTGAACTTTATACCATAATGATCAAAATAAATAAATATATTTAATTTAAAATTTTGGGATTTTTCTGAGACCTTTTTATCCGCCACTAATTTAACAACGGAGTACGATTTAGCAGTCCGTGTAAACTGTCGGTACAAGTGACAAAATTAAGGCTGCTAAACTGTTGCTTAAATTGTTGGCACGTTTCTTCCATTTGCTAGTATTATTATCATATTGATTATTTTATTATTATTATGTATCCCTTAACTTTAATCCCACTAGTGACAACAATCACGGTTTTAAAACTGTTGATACATGTTCTTGTGTGAATTTAAAATATATTTATTTATACTACTTGCAAGAACAACACCCATATATATTTTTCTGTGCTACATCATTTGTCACAACAAACCATTTGTTCCCGATTTTGTGATTGAACGATCATCTTCAATCTCCAACGCACACACCCCATCGGCCAACCATATCAACCATGTAAACCACCTACATATGCGTTTTCCGTCTTCTCTTCTTTCTTCTGCCCGAGGTAAATCCCACAACACCATCATCAATTTTTTTTAGTTGTTTCACACTTTCATGATGTAAACCCTCACCACCATCATAAACTATTAATCACCACTTTGTTTTCTGTTTCTAATATTCGAACCCAACCTTTTTATTTCTACATCCACGAAACCCACCACCTTGTTGCTTCTTCTTTCCTTCATCGTGAAATCACCCAAACACCACCACAAAACACCCACAAACCTACCTGCAGCGTGTTTATTTTTTTTTTGTTGTTTCGGCTGTTTGAGCAGCATCAAAAGCTGCTACGTTTGGTATTTTTTTTTTCAAACCTCATCATTGCAAACCTTTTTATACTAAAAAAATGAACCGCCACTTGAACCATCTATTATATATATATATATATATATATATATTACTTAAACAAACATATATCTATGTATCGACATGCTTTCATGCGTCTCACCAACTTCTACTGAGACGACCTGTCCTAATCCATAAGGACGAATACAATAACATATGATTACATCGTGAGGTATTTGACCTCTATATGATACATTTTACAAACATTGCATTCATTTTTAAAAGACAACCTTTCATTACAACGAAAGTTGACATGCATGTATACCATTTCATAATATCCAACTTATAAATGACCTAATCTGTCATTTACTTAATAATAATCTCTATTGAACTTAATGACTTGAATGCAACGTCTTTTGAAATATGTCATGAATGACTCCAAGTAAAATCTCTAAAATGAGCAAATGCACAGCGAAAGATTTCTTTCAACCCTAGAATAAACATGCTTTAAAGTGTCAACCAAAAGGTTGGTGAGTTCATTAGTTTATCATAATCAATCATTTCCATAATTTTAATAGACCACAAGATTTCCTTTATTCAATAATCATACACTCGCAAGTGTTTAAAAATCATTCATATGGATTAAACACCTGGTAACCGACATTAACATAATGCATATAGAATATCCCCAAAACAGAAATCCATCTGTATAATATAAACTCGAAGTACTAAAGCATACCATTTTCCAGTATGGGGGGAGTTAGTGCCCGTAGATCTACCTTTAGGATTCGCATCAATTAGGGTGTCTGTTCCCTAATTCTTAGGCTACCAAGCTAAAAGGGGTGATATTCGATTCGATAATCCAACCATAGAATGTAATTTTGATTACTTGTGTCTATTTCATAAAGCATTTATAAAAGCAGTGCATGTATTCTCAGTCCCAAAAATATATATTGCAAAAGCATTTAACAAGGGAGCATATAAAACTCACAATACTGTATTTCGTAGTAATTACGCATATGATGGCACTGAACAAATGTAAGGTTGGCCTCGGATTCACGAACCTATATTAATTATATATATATTTATATGTTGGTCAATATCTGTATAACAATTTAGGTCAAGTCATAGTATACCACAATCCTAATGCTCGAGATTATTTATATTATATGTAGTAAAATATCTTTGTATCACATATTTATTTAATAAAATAATATCGATAATAACAATAATAAGTAAAAGTTGTATTATTTTGTAATAATAACAATTATTATTATTCTATTAATAAAAATAATAACAATATTTATATTTACTAAAGATGATATTAATTAATAAAATGATAATTCTAAACATGATAATCTTAATAATAACGATACTTTTTAATATTAACCATAATAATAATAATATTTTATAAAAAATAATAATTCTTTTCAAAATGATAATTTTTATTAATAATAATAATACTAAAATGATAATAAAAGTGTTATTTTACAATAGCAATGATATTTCTATTAACAATAATAAGTTTAATAAAAATGATAGTTTTAATATTAATAATACTTTTAATAATAAAAGTAATGATAAAAATAATGAAAATTATATTTTTATCTAAATCAATATCTTACCATATTTTAATTTCATCATGATACTCATACTCATTATTTCCTAATCGATTTGTTTAATAGTCTTTAATCCTCTTTTATATCGCATTCATAATAATGATAATAATTGCAATCATAATAATTAGATAATACTATATTAGTTTTAAAGATAATGATACTAATAAGTATTATAATAATATTAATAATAATACTAGTAATTATAATAATAATGATGATAGTATTAATAATAATTTATGTAATAATAACAATAATAATAATAATAACAAAATACGATTTTTAAATAGTGATGCATATATTAATAATGATAATATTAATAATAATAAGAATAATAATAATAAGAATAATAATAATAATAATAATAATTAGGTAATAATAATAATAACGACGATAATAACGACGATAATAATAATAATCATTTTAACAATAATACAAAAATTCATTTGACTATAACTTCTAATCTGTTCATCGAAACCATTCGATATCTAAATGAAAGTTCTTAATTTTTCGCTAGCTTTCCAACGACATGCATATCATATACCCTATCTCAGTAGCATATGTATCTAATTCAGGATTCATCATAACCTATCTAACAACAATATCAAACGTACAAGCATGCATAATCCTATATACTCGAGCACTAGTCAGGGATACACTATTTATATATAAAAGTTAAGTTATGAGTGCTCACGTATCAATATTGAGATTCAATATTGTAGAAAACTACGTAGACGCAACGGAGATGATAAATACAAGATTGACCTTACGAGCATACCCTCGAACATTACCCATCACCTCCATAGCTATAATCCAAAGTTCCCTTAGCTCTATCCCGTTTAAAAACTTATTTTGAAATCGCCTGAATATAACTCCGTCGTAGTATTTTATGTATACTAATAATATCATGAAATAATACTGAGTAAATATATATATATGTAAATTGATTGAGAGAGTATAGAGAAATATATTTCAAGTTTCTATGAAATAATGAAACCTATTAAATTCTATTTATAATAGATTTTTAAATTATTAAAGTGAATTATTAAAGTATGAATTATTAAAGTGAATTATTAAAGTATGAATAATTAAAGTGAATTATTAAAGTATGAATTATTAAAGTGAATTATTAAAGTATGAATTATTAAAGTATGAATTATTAAAGTGAATTATTAAAGTTAAAGTAAAGTAAAAATAAAGTAAAGGTAAAGTTAAAGTATAGTAAAAGTATAAAACTATGTACGTATAATACACGTATAAATATATATAAAATTAATTTAAATCGTTATATATATTTAATAAAATAAAATATAAATATCGTTATCTTTATCATACTGGTTAAGTAATGAGTTGTCAAAAGTGGTTCTAGATATTTATAAAAGTTATGTACGTTTTAATAATAAAGTTCTTTTTAAACTGAAAATGTTTTTGTACGTTTGAAACTAAATCAAATAAATATGATAACTTTGTTTTTCAAAACTAAATATATTTAAGAATTATTTTGTTAAAAAGTTAAAATAATGAAAATCGTTATATCATAAAACGTTTTAGAAAAGTAGAGTTATATATATTCATAATAGGTTTCAAGTTTTTAAATTACAATTTGTGGGTGAAGCGTGGGATAAAGTCCAAAAGTTAAATAATCATATGAAACATTTTAAGGTAAAATGTCGATATCTATTTTCTAAGTTATCTATATTCCATAATCTTACTTTCATCTTAAATAATATTAAAATTAAATAGTTGACGCATATAAATAGAACATCGAACAGGAACTACACTAATCCTTCTCTAGTTCCCGTTAATTGACACTTTTGTTCTTACTTGTAAATCACTTTACCAATTATTCTGAATACCGTTAAAAAGGAAAGGTTTCCTAAATCAAAGTGGACCTCTCAACCGAGACTCGTAATCATACAATGTATCTGATAAATCAATCATTTGATATTATCTTCTAATTCCACCGATAAATATATTGAAACAAATACGTTCATGTAAAGTATTATACGTTTAATACTTCGTTAATATTCTCAAATTGTAATATATATACATATACATACATAATCATATACGTTCATTTAATGGTTCGTGAATCGTTGGAATGAATGTATGAACATAGTTTAAAATCCTTGAGATTTAACTTACCAAACTTTGCTTATCATGTCGGAAATATATAAAGATCAAGTTTAAATTTGTTCGAAAATTTCTGGGTTGTCACAATACCTACCCGTTAAAGAAATTTCGTCCCGAAATTTGATTGGGATGGTCATGGCTGACTATAAGTATGTTTTCATGACGCATACAAGTTGATAAATTGAATTTTATTATCACTGAGTATTATGGATCAAATAATTCGATTACTCGAAGCGTATGAGTGAAGCTATCGTAAAAGAGTGAAGTGAGAAATTAGATATTTGCCTTATCTTTTGACGCCATCATGGTTGATCTCTGGATTAAAGAAAATCTTTTTAATCTATATAGGATTTGATTCTTCGGCGATTAAGGAAATTATGATCCTCTTCGATTTAATGCGATAATCCATCTTGATTTCTCTGTCGGATATTTCACTATAAATCCACCTCCTTCATTTCCTTACAACTCACACCTTCTATTCTTTCTCCCTCAACTCATACTTTGAAGCATTCTTCAATATGCTTCATCCAGTTCTACTTCTTGATATATTCCTAACTTTCATATCTGTCATTCTTCTTTTTCATCTATCGCCGGAAGAATCTATTTACTTCTACTATACCCTTGGGTTTATAGTGTTTTTAGTTCTCCCATGTCTTTATATCACTATATGTATCGATATATACGGTTTGTAATTTTCTGGGTTGTTATTGGGCTTTATATCTTCTTTTATATTTTGAAGTCCCTGATTCGGTCTTCTATAATCCTTGTCATCCATAGTTAATGCTCCATTCTATTTGCTACGATTTATACCCCCATTTCTATTTCGGAGCTTCATGCTCTGTTTTCTCTTCTATTCATTAAGTACCGCTTGTAATGGTTCAGAATTTGCAGATATGAATTTCGGATTGAACATAGTTAATGTTCTAAGAGGGAAATTGTAATGGCATGATTTTGATTTGTCAAATTACTAGAATACCTCGGAAAAGGCCGAATCATCAAGAAAAATATGTTCTTGATATGTTTAGAGCTTAAGTAGAATACAAGAGTCGTGTAACATGGCACATGATGACGTTATGATCAGTGAATCATCACGTTCCATTTAGAAACTCAGCATGACTTACCGTAATATAATCACGTTGATCAAGTGCCATTATATTATACTAACTCATGCTTCAGTTCCCAACACTACTTCAAAAACATTCATATTTTGAACTCGAAGGTTTCGGAATTTAGAAACTAAAATAGTTTCTTTTATGATGTAACACGGATAGCGCGAAGAGGTAAATGATTTCGGATAAGAATAATTATGGAAATATCTTCAGAAATATGGAGGATATTTATAATGAAAGATGCGATGATATCTTAGAATTTCTAATATCAGAGGATGATGAAGAATATTGTCTGCAAGGGTTTAGAGTCAGGAGCAAGGTATTCGTTAATGACTTCAACAGATACTAGATCATTTGGATTCTTTGAAGACAGGTTTAGTCTTTGTGATTTATCCACAGCCTCCTTCATACTTTGCTCAATTCGTTTTTTCAGTTCTAAACCTTCTCTTTTTCTGAGCTTTGCCAGCACACTATTCTTTATCATCAAACTTTTTACTGTTAAGGTTGTTTACAGTTTTTGCTGCTTCATCAGCATTTTTCAAAATTTCGAGAACTAGTACGCAGTTTAGGGTGTTTTTCAGAAACTTCACATTCGAACTATGTAAGTTTAGGAGATAGACGTTATATGTATATATATAACTGTTGAAGTGAAAATGCTACGAGATTCGAGATTGATAATTGATGATTTTCGATAGTTGGTATGGAAATTACTGTTACAGGATGCAGATGAGTAGATGATGGGGTTTCAATGAGTACATATAATGATTTTTCGAAGAGACTTACTCCAAAGGGTAATGAAGTTGCTGGTACATCTGTTGATAATGTCGTGGAATATAAAAGGTTCTCCGGTAACAAAAGGGTAATCGTATATATCGGGGTTATAATAAGGCTACTCCGGATGAAAAATTGAAATTGACTAGCTGGAGCTATGACAGAATTTGCTACTTTGAAAAGGAATCGTAAAGTTATTTTTGCTAATAAATGCCAAAGGATCTGACGCTGGTACGTGTTGAACTATGACTTTGGTTTCGAGAGTTTTTCAGGTGCATAACTGTGGGTAACATGTGGTTGGATCATCATCTCGGATGTCTTCAGGAAATTTTGAAGGGTTTGAACACAGACTGTAATTGTTAATATACATATGATGTTCTAGGATTTTGAATGATACGAATATTTTTCTGGGTTCTATGAATAGAAGAGATGTTCTAGCACAGTTTTGAAGTCAAAGTATAGTTTAAAAAAAAATAGAAATCTAAGAGTGATGATACCGGTTATATTTGAATTCTGAGATTTCAAAATCAGAATATGTAATTGGATTTGAATGAGTATGGTTGTTTTTGATTTCCATAAAAGAATGTATATCATTGTGAAGGTAGCGAGTATAATTGATGATTGCTGAATCAGAATCAAGGAACGTAACATTTTAATTGTGAATTTATATATCTCTCGGGTATTACCTACACGTTAAAAAAAATTCACAAGTAATGTTTTGTACCAGAGAATTCTATTACAGTCTTTATGAAAATATATGTATATTTTCTTCAGATGTAATACAGATTTACTGAGTTAATATAATATTAAACTCACTTGATTTACGGTTGAAACTAGAATTGAGTAATCCCTAAAACTTTAGAAATTACATAAGCATTTCTTCAATGATATTGAAATTATGAATCAATACTTTGTTATTTGTTGATGCATGATGTTGGTTTTCGTGAAATTCTTGTGAACTTCTCAAGATACGAATGATGTTATCTGAAAAGTTTCGAGTACATTGATGATGAAAGTGTAAAATCAAACATATATTTGAATAATACACTTGATTTATTATGAATTGGAATTTATTGAATTGAGACAGAGATTGTAGTCAACGATGGTTAAGCTACAAACGAAGGACGTACATTATTGCATATTAGTAATATGAATTAACCGAGTAGTTAAGATTCACACATAATAGCTTAGTACGGAAAGATTTATTATGGTTTAAAATTTTATATATATAAGATATACATATAAATCCTTCAGTGGAAATGAGTTAATACTTCATAACTCGTTGATATGACATACTTGTTGTTGATTGGTAATGAAGTCCATAGTGATTCTTGAACTGTCGGAGCTTGTGATGTTATAGGTGCTGCTAGTGCTGATGATGCTGACGATACCGACGGTGCAGGTGATGTTAACGGTACCGTTGATGCTGCTGGTAAAACAAGTCTAGCTTATAAATCACGCATCATTCTTGTCAGGGTTTCTATTCTTCCTTCTATTATTTTGGTTCATTCATCTAATTTATGATTAGGGCTGGAATAGATAATCTCTGAGACTTTAGAGATTACATAATCGCCGCAGAGTGCTTCTTCAATGAAGGTTTGAATCAATACTTCATCGGTTTTTGTTGTTGGTACTCCTTGTTATCTACAGTGCGTATGACGTTACTGTTCAAGGTACAGATTGTGATGTTGAGGTGTGGGATGCGGAGGTTTTGTTGGTGGTGGTAATGGTAGTGTTGGCGTTGATGATGGTGGTACTGGTTATGCTGCTGGTGCTGCTGTTGGTGTTTGTAACCTTTGCACCATATTCTCCTAAGCCACTACCCGAGCGCGAAGTTCGTTGACTTCTTCTATTACACCGGGGTGATTGTCGGTTTGGACGAGCGGATAAATAAAATCTAGAATTTGGTATAGTATATAATCATGATGAGATCTCTGGAAATGAGAGAGAAAATGGTGTTTCGGACAGGTTCGCCGGTTAGTGCTTCAGGTTCTTTGCCAAGAGGGCAATGTGGTGGATGGAAGGGATCACCTTCTTCTTGTCTCCAATGACCAAGTAGACTACGAACCCATCCCCAATTCATCCAGAATAGATGATGGCTGATTGGTTGATCTATTCCGGTCACACTGCTTTCGGAGCTTGAGTGGAAATCCATTTCAGAATCCGAGGGACTTGAACTAATGACGAATTCCATTTCATACGATTGAATAAAGGATTTTTCGATATGAAATGATTTTTGGCTATCGGATGGTATTCTAATTACATAGAATACCTATATATATATAGAGCAAAAGATTTCGTGGATTACGGAGGGATTTACGAAATATGTCACGCAAAGTTTACAGTAATAGATACGCTAAGATATGAATTAGCAGATACGCTAAGATATAAATTTTGTCTATACACTATTCGTGCAATAAATGCAATAAAATGTGTCTAGACTAAGAATGATAAGCAGGTAATTTCATAAGGATGGTAAATAGATGATTTCCGACTAGAAATGATAAGCAAAACTCTTGACATGCAGACACGGTCGAAGTCCAGACTCACTAATGCATCCTAACGACTACCAGTTAGACACATTAATGCAGACCTGGTTCGCTAAGACCACCACTCTGATACCACTTGAGACGACCCGTCCTAATCCATAAGGACGAATACAATAACATATGATTACATCGTGAGGTATTTGACCTCTATATGATACATTTTACAAACATTGCATTCATTTTTAAAAGACAACCTTTCATTACAACGAAAGTTGACATGCATGTATACCATTTCATAATATCCAACTTATAAATGACCTAATCTGTCATTTACTTAATAATAATCTCTATTGAACTCAATGACTTAAATGCAACGTCTTTTGAAATATGTCATGAATGACTCCAAGTAAAATCTCTAAAATGAGCAAATGCACAGCGAAAGATTTCTTTCAACCCGAGAATAAACATGCTTTAAAGTGTCAACCAAAAGGTTGGTGAGTTCATTAGTTTATCATAATTAATCATTTCCATAATTTTAATAGACCACAAGATTTCCTTTATTCAATAATCATACACTCGCAAGTGTTTAAAAATCATTCATATGGATTGAACACCTGGTAACCGACATTAACATAATGCATATAGAATATCCCTAAAACAGAAATTCATCTGTATAATATAAACTCGAAGTATTAAAGCATACCATTTTCCAGTATGAGGGGAGTTAGTGCCCGTATATCTACCTTTAGGATTCGCGTCAATTAGGGTGTCTGTTCCCTAATTCTTAGGTTACCAAGCTAAAAGGGGTGATATTCGATTCGATAATCCAACCATAGAATGTAATTTTGATTACTTGTGTCTATTTCATAAAGCATTTATAAAAGCAGCGCATGTATTCTCAGTCCCAAAAATATATATTGTAAAAGCATTTAACAAGGGAGCATATAAAACTCACAATACTGTATTTCGTAGTAATTACGCATATGATGGCACTGAACAAATGTAAGGTTGGCCTCGGATTCACGAACCTATATTAATTATATATATTTATATGTTGGTCAATATCTGTATAACAATTTAGGTCAAGTCATAGTATACCACAATCCTAATGCTCGAGATTATCATGCAAAAGTCAACAAAAGTCAATCTGACAAAAATAATTTCCAAAATCTATACATGATTACTATATAACTTAAATATAGTCGTTTTATATATTTAAATATTTTTAACAGATTTTATTAGAGTAAATAATATAATTCATAACATTTTGTATTAAAATTTATATAATAAAAATATACTTTTATATATCTTAAGTAATAAAATTTATAAAGTTCATTTAATATCATAAAAATATGATGATAGGTATTATTAATGTAATTTATATTATATGTAGTAAAATATCTTTGTATCACATATCTATTTAATAAAATAATATCGATAATAACAATAATAAGTAAAAGTTGTATTATTTTGTAATAATAACAATTATTATTATTCTATTAATAAAAATAATAACAATATTTATATTTACTAAAGATGATATTAATTATGATAAAATGATAATTCTAAACATGATAATCTTAATAATAACGATACTTTTTAATATTAACCGTAATAATAATAATATTTTATAAAAATAATAATTCTTTTCAAAATGATAATTTTTATTAATAATAATACTAAAATGATAATAAAAGTGTTATTTTATAATAGCAATGATATTTCTATTAACAATAATAAGTTTAATAAAAATGATAGTTTTAATATTAATAATACTTTTAATAATAAAAGTAATGATAAAAATAATGAAAATGATATTTTTTTTTTATCTAAATCAATATCTTACCATATTTTAATTTCATCATGATACTCATACTCTTTATTTCCTAATCAATTTGTTTAATAGTCTTTAATCCTCTTTTATATCGCATTCATAATAATGATAATAATTGCAATCATAATAATTAGATAATACTATATTAGTTTTAAAGATAATGATACTAATAAGTATTATAATAATATTAATAATAATACTAGTAATTATAATAATAATAATGATGATAGTATTAATAATAATTTCTGATAATAATAACAATAATAATAATAATAATAACAAAATACGATTTTTAAATAATGATGCATATATTAATAATGATAATATTAATAATAATAATAAGAATAATAATAATAATAATAATAATAATAATAATAATAATAATAATAATAATAATAATAATAATAATAATAATTAGGTAATAATAATAATAACGACGATAATAACGACGATAGTAATAATAATCATTTTAACAACAATACAAAAATTCAGTTGACTATAACTTCTAATCTGTTCATCGAAACCATTCGATATCTAAATGAAAAGTTCTTAATTTTTCTCTAGCTTTCCAATGACATGCATATCATATACCCTATCTCAGTAGCATATGTATCTAATTCAGGATTCATCATAACCTATCTAACGACAATATCAAATGTACAAGCATGCATAATCCTATATACTCGAGCACTAGTGAGGGATACACTATTTATATATAAAAGTTAAGTTATGAGTGCTCACATATCAATATTGAGATTCAATATTGTAGAAAAGTACGTAGACGCAACGGAGATGATAAATACAAGATTGACCTTACGAGCATACCCTCGAACATTACCCATCACCTCCATAGCTATAACCCATAATTTCCTTAACTCTATCCCATTTGAAAACTTATTTTGAAATCTCCTGAACATAACTCCGTCGTAGTATTTTATGTATACTAATAATATCTTGAAATAATACTGAGTAAATATATATATATGTAAATTGATTGAGAGAGTATAGAGAAATATATTTCAAGTTTCTATGAAATAATGAAACCTATTGAATTCTATTTATAATAGATTTTTAAATTATTAAAGTGAATTATTAAAGCATGAATTATTAAAGTGAATTATTAAAGTATGAATAATTAAAGTGAATTATTAAAGTATGAATTATTAAAGTAAATTATTAAAGTATGAATTATTAAAGTAAATTATTAAAGTATGAATTATTAAAGTGAATTATTAAAGTTAAAGTAAAGTAAAAATAAAGTAAATGTAAAGGTAAAGTATAGTAAAAGTATAAAACTATGTACGTATAATATGCGTATAAATATATATAAAATTAATTTAAATCGTTATATATATTTAATAAAATAAAATATAAATATCGTTATCTTTATCATACTAGTTAAGTAATGAGTTGTCAAAAGTGGTTCTAGATATTTATAAAAGTTATATATATTTTAATAATAAAGTTCTTTTTAAACTGAAAACGTTTTTGTACGTTTGAAACTAAATCAAATAAATATGATAATTTTGTTTTCCAAAACTAAATATATTTAAGAATCATTTTGTTAAAAAGTTAAAATAATGAAAATAGTTATATCATAAAACATTTTAGAAAAGTAGAGATATATATATTCATAATAGGTTTCAAGTTTTTAAATTACAGTTTGTGGGTGAAGCGTGAGATAAAGTCCAAAAGTTAAATAATCGTATGAAACATTTTAAGGTAAAATGTCGATATCTATTTTCTAAGTTATCTATATTCCATAATCTTACTTTCATCTTAAATAATATTAAAGTTAAATAGTTGACGCATATAAATAGAACATCGAACAGGAACTACACTAACCCTTCTCTAGTTCCCGTTAATTGACACTTTTGTTCTTACTTGTAAATCACTTTACCAATTATTCCGAATACCGTTAAAAAGGAAAGGTTTCCTAAATCAAAGTGGACCTCTCAACCGAGATTCGTAATCATACAATGTATCTGATAAATCAATCATTTGATATTATCTTCTAATTCCACCGATAAATATATTGAAACAAATACGTTCATGTAAAGTATTATACGTTTAATACTTTGTTAATATTCTCAAGTTGTAATATATATACATATACATACATAATCATATACGTTCATTTAATGGTTCGTGAATTGTTGGAATGAATGTATAAACATAGTTTAAAATCCTTGAGATTTAACTTACCAAACTTTGCTTATCATGTCGGAAACATATAAAGATCAAGTTTAAATTTGTTCAGAAATTTCCGGGTTGTCATATCTACTTTTATTTTTCTGTTTGGGTCCAGCGAGCACCAACCATAAACCCTTCTTACACACTTTTAAATTCGTGGCAGACAAACTCCAAGACAAACTCCAAGTCCCCACTTGATTTCTTTATTGTTAAAAGTTTGTGTTACATGGACTTATTTGATAGTGGGGCACCGAAATTTTCTAACATTTACAAGTTGGATTTAAGAAAAGCAAGTTGGATTTAGGAAAAGCAAGTTGGATTTAGGAAAAGGAAGTAGGAGACATAATGATATTAATTCACGAGTATAATGCGTTTTACTTTGTTTCGATGCTTGTGAGGGGCCAACACATTTGACTTTTAAGATTTAGGAACAAAGATGATTTACGTGGCTATTATGATTAGGATCGAACCCCACCTACACTTAATCATCTAACCAAAAGCAATTTCATAGAATATATATAGGGTTAGCGAGTTTAGGGGCTCATAATATCGCTATGGAACCAGACATGAAATACAAGCTCATATCCCTCTTTAAAATTGGTACCGAATCAGTTGAAGACTCATTTTGTTAACTTGGGTTGTAACATATTTTGGTTATTGGATTTCTAGTTTGGGCCGTGGGGATAGTATAGTTGGGCTGAGATCCAATTAAATTGTTGGGCCATGTTGTTTGTATAGATGGGCTGAAAAGAATGATGATGATGATATTAACGATTTAACAAAATTAAAACTATGATGAATGATTATCTTGATGATTATCATGATGAATATGAAACATGACATAACGAAATGATGGTGATAGTTATGTTAGATGATGATAAGATAGTAATAAAATGTTGATGGTATGATGAAGATGATGACCCGTTAATGATGTAGTATGATGATGAATCGATGTATAATGATTACGGTTATGATTAAGATGATGATGCTAGGGTTGCTGTTTGATCGGGCACACAACACCTTTAGTCTAAAGGTTTTTATTTAGACCACATGTATTACGAGTTAAGAGAATTTTAGGTGCTAATTAAAAAGAGAAAATGAGAAGCAGAGGATTGATTAGAAGGAGTTTCGGGTTAGCGGGACGTCGCGGGTTTAAACCCGGGCTTGAGCAATATTTTTAAGGGGCTACTCCTTTGAGGTAGTATCACTATTATCATTATTATTATTATTATTATTATTATTATTATTATTATTATTATTATTATTATTATTATTATTATTATTATTAAACTAACATTAAATATTAAAAATATAATTATTATTATTATTACTATTATTATTATTATTATCATTAAAATCATTATTATTTTAACATTAAAATTATTATTTTTAACATTATTATTATTATTACTATCATCATTTGTATTACTAATATTACCATTGGTATTATCATTATTATTACAACAAATATTATATGATTATCACATGTAACATAACTATAGTAATATTTACATAATAAATATTAATAAAAGTAATTAATTAAGTTATTAATGAAACACATGATTTAAAATAACAATTAAAATCACTAACAAGATATAAATTTGTTCGATTTCCATTACATGTATTAATATACATAATTGAATATAGGTTCGTGAATCCGAGGCCAACCCCACACTTGTTCAATGTCGTCATATGTATTTTTACTACAAAATACAATATGGTGAGTTTCATTTGCCTTTTTACCCTTTATATTTTTGGGCTGAGAATACATGCGAAATTTTTATAAATGTTTTACGAAATAGACACAAGTAATCGAAACTACATTATATGGTTGAATGATCGAAGCCGAATATGCCCCTTTTTTCTTGGTAACCTAAGAATTAGTAAACCAGTCTACTAATTGACGCGAATCCTAAAGATAGATCTATTGGGCCTAACAAACCCCTTCCGTTGTAGCGGATGCTTTAGTACTTCGATGTTATTTTATCATGTCCGATGGATGTCCCGGAATGATAGGGGATATTCTTATATGCATCTTGTTAATGTCGGTTACCAGGTGTTCAATCCATATGAATGATTTTTATGCGTGATGTTTATGAGAAATGGAAATATGAAATCTTGTGGTCTATTAAAATTATGAAATGATTATTTATGATAAACTAATGAACTCACCAACCTTTTGGTTGACACTTTAAAGCATGTTTATTCTCAGGTATGAAAGAAATCTTCCGCTGTGCATTTGCTCATTTTAAGGACATTACTTGGAGTCGATCATCGCAATGGGACCAGATGTTGGTGACTTCGTCCAGATGGATTAGGACGGGGTACGACATGTGGTATCAAAGCGGTGGTCTTAGCGAACCAGGTCTTGCATTAGTGTGTCTAACTGATAGTTGCTTAGATGCATTTGTGACTCTGGACTTCGACCGTGTCTGCATGTCAAAAGTTTTGCTTATCATTTCTAGTCGAAAATCATCTGCTTATCATCCTTAGGAAATTACCTGCTTATCATTCTTAGTCTAGACACATCTTACTGCATTGATTGCATGAATAGTGTATAGACAAATTCATATCTTAGCGTATCTGCTAATCCATATCTTAGCGTATCTGTTACTGTAGACTTTATCTGACACGTTCCCGTAATTCCCTCCATAATCTACGGGATCTTTTGTACTATGTATAGGTATTCTATATAATTAGAATATCATCCGGTATCCGAAAATCATTTTATATTGAAAAAAAAACCCTTTACTCAATCGTAAGAAATGGAACTCGCCACTAGTTCAAGTCCCTCGGATTTTGACAGCTACTCCAACATGGATGTTCACCTAAACTCCGAAAGCAGCGTCACCAAAATGAATCAACCAATCAGCCATCCCCAATTCATCTGATGGGTTCGTAGTCGACTTAATCAATGGAGACGCGAAGAAGGCGATCCATTCCACCAACCGAATTCACCTCTTGACGATGAACCTGAAGAGCTTACCGGTGAACCTGTTCGTAATACCATTTTCTCTTTCATTTCCAGAGTATCTCATCATGATTATATACTATCTCAAATTCTGAATCTTATTCATTCGCTCGTCCGAACCGACAATCATACCGGAGTAATACAAGAAGTCAACGAACTTTGCGCTCGAGTAATCAATTTAGAAAACATGGTGCAAAACTTACCAGCTTCAGCGACATCACCGGCACCAACAGTACCACCAACAACCCAAGTTTCAACATCACACGCCTCAATATCACCATCTGTACTTCATTGTATGATCTCCGTTCTACATATCGTTCTACATCAATTATTTTCATTATACATGACGATTATGTAATCTCTAATATTTTAGAGATTATGTATCATAGTTCTAATCGTAAATTTGATAAGTTTAATATCACATTGACTCATTAAATCCATGATTACATCTGAAGAAAATATATATGTATGTATATTTTCATAAAGATTGTAATTAAAAATTCTTTTGTACAAACTGTTAATGGTGAAAATATTTTAACGGGTAGGTAATACCCGAGGAATATTCAGATTTCACATTAATAAGTTACACTGTACATTTTTCGAAGCTGATTCAACAGTCATTTACTATCCTACTTACATCCACCGATATACAAATCCGTTTACCACAGAATAACCATTTTCATCCAATTTCATATTTGGATTTTGATTTATCAGAATCCAACAAGTGGCATAATAAAGAAAAACATTGGACAAAATAAAATTTGTTAGAAACAAACGAATTAACTATGAGAAAATTTTTGTTAAGAATCCACGCTAACTGTTTCCAGCTAACTGTTCCTAGCTAACTGATTACATTTTATTTATCGCAGTTTATTTATCGCAATTTAATTATCGCAATTTTATTTATCGTCATTTAATTTCTATTATTTACTTTACGCACTTTATTTATCGTCATTTAATTTCTGTTATTTATTTTACGAACTTTAAATATCGGGACACGTATACAAGGTTTTGACATATCATATATATATATATATATATATATATATATATATATATATATATATATATATATATATATATATATATATATATATATATATATTATTTGGAATAACCATAGACACTCTATATGCAGTAATGTTTGAATTAGCTATACAGGGTTGAGGTTGATTCTACAATAATATATATACTTTGAATTGTGATCGAGTCTGAGACATGTACACGGGTCATGATACGTATTAATTAATTCGAATATTATATATTAAGCTATATATGAATTATTGGACTGTTAACTGTGGACTATCAACTGTGGACTACTAACATTGGACAATTAAATGAATTAAAATACTGATTATAACATATGAAAATAAACAATTCTTCAAGTTTGCCACTTGATTTCATCTTAAACCTCATTTGTATTTTGACATTTACAATCTGCGTTCAAACCTTTCATAATTCTTGAAAACACCTCAATCGAGAGGATGAACCAACCACACTTCATCTACGGAAGAAAAGATTGATGCGTATAGTTATGCACCTGAAAACTCTCGAAAACTGAGTAAACGTTTAACGCGTAGCTGTGCTAATTCCTTTAGCGTTATTATTACCGAAAATAACTTTGCAATCTCTTTCCAAATTAGCCAATTTTGTCACAGCTCCAACAAGTAAACTTCGATTTTTCATTCGAAACAACCTTATTATAACCTTGATATATATATATATATATATATATATATATATATATATATATATATATATATATATGTGTGTGTGTGTGTGTGTGTGTGTGTGTGTGTGTGTGTGCTCTTTTATTGTTACCGGGGAACTTTTTATATTCCATCGTATTATCAGCAGACGTACCAGCAACCTCGTTGCTCCTTGGCTTAAATCTCTTCGACAAAACACTATATTTGTCTATTGAAGTCTTATCATGAACTTATCGGCATCTTGTAACGAGAATTGCCATACCAAGTATCGGGAAATTAGCAATCAGTATTTTGAATCTCGCAGTGTTTCTACATCAAAAGTTATATATACATATAACATTTATCTCTTAGAATTATGATCTCTCATTCTGAAACTCTGAACAAATCACAAGGACTAAACTTGTACATAAAGAATCCTGATGATTCTGTTTCTGATCTCTCATTCCTTTAGCGTTAATTTATAGACGCAAATGACCAAAACACTCGAATGTACAAGATACACTTCGGGTAACATAGTTATTGGTAATGTAAGTCTATATTTTGACAAAGGTATACATCGCGAAACGTAAAGTATAAGTTATTAAAACATACGAAGTAACGTTCGAAAAACTGGAACCGAGACATAAACTGGGCATTAACGTACAAGACAACGGAACTAAAGTTACAAGTCACCTATGCACGAGAATATAATATAATATATATATATAATTAATATAAATTATATAAATTATATTATATAATTAAGACAAGCTAGTGTACAAAACAATGGGAGTTGGATCAGCACCCCATGCGATCGCATGGGAATTGGGCATCACAGTCATGCGATTGCATGGCCCCAAAAGTTTGGCCAAGTCCTATAAATTGACACGAATTCTGCTCAAGTTGTTTGCACCTTCACAATTCTTTCTCTCCCTCTTTAATATTATTATTATTATTATTATTATTATTATTATTAATATTATTATTAATCTTATAGTTAGGAGTATTATTATTAGTATTATTATACATAAAATATTACGACAAAGTTATGTCCAAACGATTTCAAAACAAGCTTTTAGAGCGGGATAGAACTAAGAAAATTATGGTTTATAGCTATGGAGGTTATGAGTATTGCTTGGGGGTTATGATCATGAGTCAAAGGTCAACCTAGCGTTTATCATATCCGTTGCGTCTACGTATTTTCCTGCAATATTGAATCACAATATTAATATGTGAGCATTCATATCTTACCTTTTATATATTAATAGTGTATCCATGTCTAGTGCTCGATATATATGTTTGTGCATGCTTGTATGCTTTAATTTTGTCGTTTAACAGTTTATGATGAATCATGAATTTAATACATATGCTACTGATATATAGTATATGATATGCATGTCGTTGGAAAGCTATCGAAAAATTAATAACTTTTCATTTAGAAATCGCGTGATTTCAATGAACGGATTAAAAGATATGGCCAACTGAATTATGTTTGACGTTAATTGAAATTGTGTTTGAAACTGTAAATTAATATTTAAACAACTTGTCTATGAGATTGATAAATTGGATTTTTAGATATTACTAATCGAGTAAATGAATTTCTATATTAGGCACGTCTCATTTTGTTGAACAATTGTCAAAGTTGACTGTATTATCATATTTTAAATCTTTATAAACACTATAATCTTATTTTATAAGTATTGGAAAGCTTTGTGAAAGCCATGATAATTCAAATATAATATAGCTCCTGAAATAAATAATATTTTGAGTTTGATAAACTATAAATTCGTTCAAGACTGATACTATGTTAATATGATAAACATGTATAGATTTAAAGATCATATTGGATCAGATGACTTTTGAGATGACTTTTATTAACTTTTGCATGTCAGTCTCGAGCATTATTATTGTGATACACTATGACCCGACCTAGCTTGTTAGACCTGTATTGACCAACATATGTTCTCTAGGTTGAGATCTACGGTTATCTTGCATTCTGAGTTTCGGTCACATTTCGGTGAATGACCTTATGTGCTGCTAAGGTGAGTTTCATTAGCTCCTTTTTTAATTACTTTTGCAATCTATATTTTTAGGCTGGGAATACATGCACTTTATTTTAAAAACAATGGACACAAGTACATACTTAATTCTACACTGAGTTTGAACCAAAAATCCCTTAGCTTTGGTAACTAGTAACTGTCGGTTATAAGAACTGGTGGGCGCGATGTATGCTATTTGAGTTCATTTCAGGTATAGATACCCTAGCCTGAACTATAAAACGGATGTATGCTATTTGAGTTTAGTACACGTTGGTTTGCGTGTATTGTACATGTTGGTTGCATGTATGTTAAAACAGGGGTACTTATTACATATACGTTAAGGTTAGTTACCAGGGTGCTCAATTTCTTAGAATATTTTGATAAACGTTTTGGATGAAACTACTGAAATCTTGTGGTCCACCTTTATATACAGATTATGCGCAACATTAAAACTATGAACTCACCAACCTTTGTGTTGACACTTTTAAGCATGTTTATTCTCAGGTTCCTAGAAGTCTTTCACTGTTTGCTTATATGTTATACAAGCTATGTGCATGAAGTCATACATGCTTTATTCAAGAAAACTGTGCATTCACAAAATCATCACCATGTATCTTATTTGACTGTATTGTCAACAGATGTTTTGTTAAAAACTATTATATACGGTGATTTTCTATACGTAGAAATCATCAGATGTCGAAAACCTTGGATTTATATATTCATTTATGGTGTGCCTTTTCAAAAGAATGCAATGTTTACAAAACGTATCATATAGAAGTCAAAACCTCACTATGAAATCAATGAATGATGTATTCATCCAAATGGATTTGGACGGGTCATCAGAGTTGGTATCGGAGCTTGAGGTCATAGGAAACCGGAATTTGCATTAGTATGTTTAACTGGTATTTGTTAGGATGCATTAGTGAGTCTGGACTATGAACGTATCTGTTTTTATCGAGTTTTGCTTATCATTCCTTGTCGAAAATTACCTGCTTACCATCCTTAGGAAATTACCTGCTTATCATTCTTAAGTCTAGACATATCTTGCTGCATTAATTGCATGAATAGTGTATAGACAAAATTCATATCTTAGCGTATCTGCTAATTCATATCTTAGCATATCTATTACTGTAACTTTGCTTGACATCTTCCGAAAATTCCTCCGTGAATTATGGAATTTTGGTATAATATATACATATGTAAATTATGTATTGAAGAGTACCAATCTAAATTCTATAATCTATTTCATATCAAAAATCATCTCCCTAATTATACAAGATGGATCCCGTATCTAGTTTAAATTCCTTAAACTGCGATAGCTATTCTGATATGGATATTCACCTGAACTCCGAAGAAAGTGTAACCAGAATGGATCAATCAATCAGCCATCACCTTTCTGGATGAATTGGGGATGGGTTTGTAGCCTTCTTAGTCATTGGAGACAAGAAGAAGGTGATCCCTTTCATCCACCACATTTCTCTCTTGGCGAAGAACCTGAAGCACTTACCGGCGAACCTGTTCGAGACACCATTTTCTCTCTCATTTCCAGAGTATCTCGTCACGATAATATACTATCTCAAATTCTGAATCTTATTCATCCACTCATTCGAAACAACAATCATCCCGGTGTAATAGAAGAAGTCAACGAGCTTCGCGCTCGGGTAGTGGCTTTGGAGAATATGGTGCAAAGGTTACAAGCACCAGCAGCATCACCGGCATCAACGGTACCACCGACAACAACACCAACAGTACCATTACCACCACCAATAACAACCACATCACAAACCTCAACTTCACAATCTGTCCCACGAGCATCAACGTCATACGCCCTGTAGATACCAAGGAATACCAACAACAACAAACGATGAAGTATTGATCGAAGAAATATTCTGCAGAGAATATGTAGTTTCTAAAAGTTTTAGAGATTATATATTCTAGTACAAATTTTAAATTAGATGAGTGGGCGGATAAAAAGAATGAAGTGAAACCCTGACAGGAATAGTGCGCGATTTACAAGCTAGACTTGTTACACAAGCAGCATCAACATTACCGTCAGCATCACCAGCACGTCAGTACTATCAGCATCGTCAGCACTAGCAGCACCTAGAACATCACAAGCTCCGCCAGTTCCATAATCACCAACATCATCACAAATCAACAACGCGTATATTGTATCAACGAGTTATGAAGTATTAACTCATTTCACCTGAAAAAATTATATGTATATATATATATATATATATGAATTTTGAAATTAAAATAAATCTTTTCGTACTAAGCTATTACCTGTGAATCTTAACTGGTAGGTACTACTCGGTTAGTTCATGTTACTAATATGCCATGATGTACATCCTTCGTTAATGACTTAACAATCGTTAACTATAATCTCTGCTTCGACTTAATAGATTCTATTTCACAATAAACCAAGTGTATTATTCAAATACATTTTTGATTTTATACTTTCATTTTCTATGTACTTGAAACTTTCCAGAAAACATCGTTCGTACCTTGCGAAACTCACAAGAATTCCACGAGCACCAACATCATTCACCGAGGAATATCAATAAGAATAGATAATGAAGTATCGATTACATTAGTGAAATACTCCGCGAAGATTATGTAATCTCTAATGTTTTAGAGATTATTTATTTCTAGTTCCATCCGAAAATCAAATGAGTTTAATAGTATATTAACTCATTAAATCCGTATTACATCCGAAGAAAATATACATATATATTCATAAAGACTGTAGTAAAATTCTTCTGTACAAAATATTACTTGTGAAATTTTTAACGGATAAGTAATACCCGGGAAATATATGAGTTCACAATTAATATGTTACACTGTACATTCTCCAATTTGATTCAAGAATCATTAACTATACTCACTACATTCACAGCGATATACATTCTTCCATAAGAATCATAACAACCATTTTCATACAAATTCGATTACACATTCTGATTTTTGACAGATCAGAATCTGAGTCAAGATTTAACAGAAGATATCACTATTAGATTTTCACATCTTACAAAACCATACTTTGAATTCAAAACTGTGCTAGATCCTTTGACATTATTATTACCGAAAACAACTTTGCAACTCCTTTTCAAAGTAGCCAGTTTTGTCACACCTCCAGCAAATCAACTTTGATTTTTCATTCGAATAAGCCTCATTATAACTTTGATATACACGTTTGATCTTTCGTCATCGTTACCGGGGAACCTTTTATATTCCACCACATTATCAGCAGATGTACCAGCAACTTCGTTACTCTTTGGCGTAAACCTCTCCAAAAAATCATTATATGTACTCATTGAAAACCCATCATCTACTCATCTGCATCTTGTAACGATAATTGCCATACCAATTACCGAGAATCAGCAATCAGTATTTTGAATCTCGCAGCATTTCTACATCAACAGTTATATGTATACATATAACATTTATCTCCTAGAATCATGATCTTCAATTCTGAAATTCTGAAAACCACCCAGCCTACGAATCAATACCCTGAATTTTGAAAAATGCTGATGAAGCAGCAAAAACTGTAAACGACCTTAACAGCCAAAAGTTTAATGATAAAGAATAGTGTGTTGGCAAAGCTCAGAAAAAGAGAAGGTTTGGTACTAGAAAACAGATTGAGCAAACTATGAAGGAGGCTGTGGACAAATTGTAGTGACCCGAACTTTTCCATGTTTATATATATATTAAATGAAATTGTTATTTACATGATTAAGTGTTTCCAACATGTTAAGCAATCAAACTTGTTAAGACTTGATTAATTGAAATAGGTTTCATATAGACAATTGACCACCCAAGTTGATCGGTGATTCACGAACGTTAAAACTTGTAAAAACTATATGATGACATATATATGGTTATATATATAGTTAACATGATATTATGATAAGTAAACATATCATTAAGTATATTAACAATGAACTACATATGTAAAAACAAGACTACTAACTTAATGATTTTGAAACGAGACATATATGTAACGATTATCGTTGTAACGACATTTAATGCATATATACCATATTAAGAGATATTTGTACATCATAATATCATGATAATATAATAATTTAAAATCTTATTTGATATTATAAACATTGGGTTAACAACATTTAACAAGATCGTTAACCTAAAGGTTTCAAAACAACACTTACATGTAACGACTAACGATGACTTAACGACTCAGTTAAAATGTATATACATGTAGTGTTTTAATATGTATTCATACACTTTTGAAAGACTTCAAGACACTTATCAAAATACTTCTACTTAACAAAAATGCTTACAATTACATCCTCGTTCAGTTTCATCAACAATTCTACTCGTATGCACCCGTATTCGTACTCGTACAATACACAGCTTTTAGATGTATGTACTATTGGTATATACACTCCAATTATCAGCTCTTAGCAGCCCATGTGAGTCACCTAACACATGTAGAAACCATCATTTGGCAACTAGCATGAAATATCTCATAAAATTACAAAAATATGAGTAATCATTCATGACTTATTTACATGAAAACAAAATTACATATCCTTTATATCTAATCCATACACCAACGACCAAAAACACCTACAAACACTTTCATTCTTCAATTTTCTTCATCTAATTAATCTCTCTCAAGTTCTATCTTTAAGATCTAAGTGTTCTTCATAAATTCTACAAGTTCTAGTTTCATAAAATCAAGAATACTTCCAAGTTTGCTAGCTTACTTCCAATCTTGTAGAGTGATCATCCAACCTCAAGAAATCTTTCTTATTTACAGTAAAATATCTTTCTAATATAAGGTAATACTCATATTCAAACTTTGATTCAATTTCTATAACTATAACAATCTTATTTCGAGTGGAAATCTTACTTGAACTTGTTTTCGTGTCATGATTCTACTTCAAGAACTTTCATGCCATCCAAGATCCTTTGAAGCTAGATCCATTTGTCTCTTTTCCAGTAGGTTTATCCACAAAACTTGAGGTAGTAATGATGTTCATAACATCATTCGATTCATACATATAAAGCTATCTTATTCGAAGGTTTAAACTTGAAATCACTAGAACATAGTTTAGTTAATTCTAAACTTGTTCGCAAATAAAAGTTAATTCTTCTAACTTGACTTTTAAAATCAACTAAACACATGTTCTATATCTATATGATATGCTAACTTAATGATTTAAAACCTGGAAACACGAAGAACACCGTAAAACCGGACATATGCCGTCGTAGTAACACCGCGGGCTGTTTTGGGTTAGTTAATTAAAAACTATGATAAACTTTGATTTAAAAGTTGTTCTTCTGGGAAAATGATTTTTCTTATGAACATGAAACTATATCCAAAAATTATGGTTAAACTCAAAGTGAAAGTATGTTTTTCAAAATGGTCATCAAGATGTCAATTTTGGAAATGACTACCTCTTTAGTAATTGACATGTAACTTAAATTTCCGACTATAAACCTATACTTTTTCTGTTTATATTATTAAATTAGAGTTCAATATGAAACCATAGCAATTTGATTCACTCAAAACGGATTTAAAATGAAGAAGTTATGGGTAAAACAAGATTGGATATTTTTTGATTATTTTAGCTACGGGAAATGTTTAACAAATCTATACAAATCATATCCTAGCTAACTTATATTGTATTATACATGTATTCTAATATATTATGTAATCTTGGGATACCATAGACACGTATGCAAATGTTTTGACATATCATATCGACCCATGTATATATATTATTTGGAACAACCATAGACACTCTATATGTAGTAATGTGGGAGTTAGCTATACAGGGTTGAGGTTGATTCCAAAAATATATATACTTTGAGTTGTGATCTAGCCTGAGACGTGTATACACTGGGTCGTGAATTGATTCAAGATAATATATATCAATTTATTTCTGTACATCTAATTGTGGACAACTAGTTGTAGGTTACTAACGAGGACAGCTGACTTAATAAATTTAAAAGTCATTATAACGTATTAAAAAATGTTGTAAATATATTTTGAACATACTTTGATATATATGTACATATTTGTTATAGGTTCGTGAATCGACCAGTGGCCAAGTCTTACTTCCCGACGAAGTAAAAATCTGTGAAAGTGAGTTATAGTCCCACTTTTAAAATCTAATATTTTGGGATGAGAATACATGCAGTTTTATAAATGTTTTACGAAATAGGCACAAGTAATCGAAACTACATTATATGGTTGAATGATCGAAGCCGAATATCCCCCTTTTGCTTGGTAACCTAAGAATTAGTAAACCGATCTACTAATTGACGCGAATCCTAAAGATAGATCTATTGGGCCTAACGAACCCCATCCAAAGTACCGGATGCTTTAGTACTTCGAATTCGTTTTTATCATGTCCGAAGGGTGTCCCGGAATGATGGGGATATTCTTATATATGCATCTTGTTAATGTCAGTTACAAGGTGTTCACCATATGAATAATTTTTATCTCTATGTATGGGATGTATATTGAAATATGAAATCTTGTGGTCTATTGTTACGATTTGATATATATAGTTTAAACCTATAACTCACCAACATTTTTGTTGACGTTTTAAGCATGTTTATTCTCAGGTGATTATTAAGAGCTTCTGCTGTCGCATACTTAAATAAGGACAAGATTTGGAGTCCATGCTTGTATGATATTGTGTAAAAACTGCATTCAAGAAACTTATTTCGTTGTAACATATTTGTATTGTAAACCATTATGTAATAGTCGTGTGTAAACAGGATATTTTAGATTATCATTATTTGATAATCTACGTAAAGTTTTTTAAACCTTTATTGATGAAATAAAGGTTATGGTTTATTTTAAAATGAATGCAGTCTTTGAAAAATGTCTCGTATAGAGGTCAAAACCTCGCAACGAAATCAATTAATATGGAACGTTTTTAATCAATAAGAACGGGACATTTCACAAATCACAAAGACTAAGCCTGCTTTCAAAGAATCCAAATGATTCAGTATCTGCTGAAGTCATTAACAAATACCTTACTTCTGACTCTAAACTTTTACGGACAATACTTCTTCATCATCCTTCGATATTAGAAATTCTAAGATATCATCGTATCTTTCATTATAAATATCCTCGATATTTCTGAAGATATTTCATAACTATTCTTATCTGAAATCATTTATCTCTTTGCGATATATGTGTTATATCATAAAGGAAACTGTTTTAGTTTCTAAAATCTGAAAAATCCGAATTTAAAAAATGAATGTTTTTGAAGTAGTGTTGGGAATTGAAGCATGTGTTAGTATAATATAATGACACTTGATCAATGTGATTATATTACAGTAAGTCATGCTGAGTTTCTAATGGAACGTGATAAAGGTTCACAGATCATACCCTCATCATGAACCATGTTACATAACTCTTTCATTCTATTTAACCTCTAAATTATCAAGAAAATATTTTTCTTGATGATTCGGTCTTTTTCGAATATTCTGGTAATTTGATAAATCAAATCGTGCTATTACCTTTCCATTCTACTTTATATATTATGATCATTCGAAACTCCATACCTACGAATTCTGGACCATTATTCGCTTGACTTGAAGTCGGGAAGAAGAAACAAAATCATTGGGCTCCTAAATATAAGGGAAAATATAAAGCTTGACAATAACACATAAATTACAGACCGTGTATATCAATACGTATTGCAACGTAAAGACACGGGAGAATTAAAAACATTATAACCCCAAGGTAATAGTATAAGAAAATAACTTCCACTGGTGGCAGATGAAATAGAAGAATGAAGGATACTGTAGCCAGGAAAATGTCAAGAACCAGGACTAGATTTAGCATTTTTACAATCTATCGGGATGTATTAAATAAGGAAGAAGATTATAGGAGTGGTGAAAGTAAATGAAACGGAAGAGGTCAATTTATAGCGAAATATCAGACATAGCAATCGAGGCAGATTACCGCATTTAATTAAAGAGGATCATAATTTTCTTGATTACCGGAGAATCAAATCTTTTATGGATTTTAAGGATTATCTTTAAATTTCTTAAAATCCAGAAATCCACCGTGACTACGTCAAAAGTTAAATCTTTATCTCAACCTTTTGTGAGAGCTTCACTCATACGCTTCACATAATCTAATCGTTTTATCTATATTAGTCAGTAATGATGAAACTCTGTTTATCAACTCTATTCGTCATGAAAACATTTTTATTGTTAGCCGTGACAATCTCTATCAAATTTTGGGAGGAAATTTCTTTAACGGGTAGGTACTGTGACGACCCAAAAATTTTTGACCAAATTTAAACTTACTCTTTATATGATTTCGACAAGATAAGCAAGTCTGTAATATTGATTCTCAAAATTTTTGAACTAATGTTATATATTCAGTTAACCTTTGACTGTTGACCGACGATTCACGAACATCTATTTGTAAATAGATATACAGATATATATATATATATATATATATATATATATATATATATATATATATATATATATATATATATACAATAAGTTGGAATATTAATTATTAAAATTTATTTATAAATAACTTGCAATGTGTATTTAAAAACTGATTTGTGTATATTAAATAAAGATATATACATATATATAATTTCAAGTTATTTAGTAAACGATAGTAATATTCGTTTATTAATTCGGTTGATATTTAGATAAGTTAACTAAAATGAACAAGTAAAACACTAAATTGCTACAGTATTTTCGAATTGCTATAGTACCCGAAAAGCTACAGTGTTTTCGAAAACCACTATTTGCTACAGTAAAAATTATTTTGCTACAGTAAAACACTATTTCAAAATGAAAATGTATGTATATTTTACAAATGTTATAAAATATAATATTAACTTAGATATAAAACGTTTTGATTTAAAATAATATTATTATATATTAAGACGTTAATTTATAGAAGCAAATGACCAAAACACTCGAACGTACAAGATACACTTCGGGTAATATAGTTATTGGTAATGTAAGTCTATATTTTGACAAAGGTACACATCGCGAAACGTAAAGTACAAGTTATTAAAACATACGAAGTAACGTTCGAAAAACTGGAACCGAGACATAAACTGGGCATCAACGTACAAGACAACGGAACTAAAGTTACAAGTCACCTATGCACGAGAATATAATATAATATATATATAATTAATATAAATTATATATATTATATTATATAATTAAGACAAGCTAGTGTACAAAACAATGTGAGCCGGATCAGCACCCCATGCGATCGCATGGGAATTGGGCATCACAGCTATGCGATCGGATGGCCCCAAAAGTTTGGCCAAGTCCTATAAATTGACACGAATTCTGCTCAAGTTGTTTGCACCTTCACAATTCTTTCTCTCCCACTTTAAAGAAAATATATACTTTTATATTATTATTAATATTATTATTATTATTATTATTATTATTATTATTATTATTAATATTATTATTATTTTATTATTATTATTATTATTATTATTATTATTATTATTATTATTATTATTATTATTAAGATTAATATTATTATTAATCTTATAGTTAGGAGTATTATTATTAGTATTATTATACATAAAATATTACGACGAAGTTATGTCCAAACGATTTCAAAACAAGCTTTTAGAGCGGGATAGAACTAAGGAAATTATGGTTTATAGCTATGGAGGTTATGAGTATTGCTTGGGGGTTATGATAATGAGTCAAAGGTCAACCTAGCGTTTATCATCTCCGTTGCGTCTACGTACTTTCCTGCAATATTGAATCACAATATTGATACGTGAGCATTCATATCTTACCTTTTATATATTAATAGTGTATCCATGTCTAGTGCTCGATATATATATTTGTGCATGCTTGTATGCTTTAATTTTGTCGTTAAACAGTTTATGATGAATCACGAATTTAATACATATGCTACTGATATATAGTATATGATATGCATGTCGTTGGAAAGCTATCGAAAAATTAATAACTTTTCATTTAGAAATCGCGTGATTTCGATGAACGGATTAAAAGATATGGCCAACTGAATTATGTTTGACGTTAATTGAAATTGTGTTTGAAACTGTAAATTAATATTTAAACAACTTGTCTATGAGATTGATAATTTGGATTTTTAGATATTACTAATCGAGTAAATGAATTTCTATATTAGGCACGTCTCATTTTGTTGAACAATTGTCAAAATTGACTGTATTATCATATTTTAAAGCTTTATAAACACTATAATCTGGTTTTATAAGTATTGGAAAGCTTTGTGAAAGCCATGATAATTCAAATATAATATAGCTCCTGAAATAAATTATATTTTGAGTTTGATAAACTATAAATTCGTTCAAGACTGATACTATGTTAATATGATAAACATGTATAGATTTAAAGATCGTATTGGGTCAGGATGACTTTTGAGATGACTTTTGTTAACTTTTGCATGTCGGTCTCGAGCATTATTATTGTGATACACTATGACCCGACCTAGCTTGTTGGACCTGTATTGACCAACATATGTTCTCTAGGTTGAGATCTACGGTTATCTTGCATTCCGAGTTTCGGTCACATTTCGGTGAATGACCTTATGTGCTGCTAAGGTGAGTTTCATTTGCTCCCTTTTTAATTGCATTTGCAATCTATATTTTTGGGCTGAGAATACATGCACTTTATTTTAAAAACAATGGACACAAGTACATACTTAATTCTACACTGAGTTTGAACCGAAAATCCCTTAGCTTTGGTAACTAGTAACTGCCGGTTATAAGAAATGGTGGGCGCGAGTAGTTATATATGGATCCATAGGGCTTGACATCCCGTTCGTTTCAGGTATAGAGACCCTAGCCTGAACTGTGATGACCCGGGAATTTCCGATCAAATTTAAACTTATTCTTTTATGATTCCGACACGATAAGCAAAATCTGTAATGTTAAGTCTCAAAATTATTTGAACTGTTTCATGAAATCATTTACCCTTTGACTATGCTCGACGATTCACGAACAACTATTGTTAATATATATATATATATATATAACTAAATATAAGTGTATATATTAATTTGAGAAAATAAGATAGAATTTAAACATTTGAACTAAAAATATAATGTAATATATAAAATAATTAAACTGTTTATTAATATGACATCCATATATAATTAAGATTATATATATTGTAATGTATATATAAAATACATAAATATTAAACCTCCAAATATCTTATTATATAAAATAAGTATTACATATTTAATAAAATGTAAAGTTAGTATACTAAATTATAAGATTAAATAAAAATTGCTATATTAATATTTTCACTATTAGTATTAATATTAAGATCAATATTAAAATATGTATTATTAATATTATTGTTCCTAAAATAAAAGATATAGATACGAGATTTAATATATGTAATTTATTACATCCTAAATATTAATTTTATTATTATTAGTAACTATTATCAACAGCATTATTATTATTATTATTTATTGTTATTATTATTGTAATATGATTATTATCAACGTTATTAAGAATCAACATTTATATATATATAATATTTAATTATTCATAGGAATTAAATATAATTTAGAAAATAAAAAAAATAGAATTTCGTACAAGAGGATTACACATCCCCATCTGTAATTTGTTTCTTTCCTTCTGTTTTTCTGCATCTTGTGAATTAATGTCAAACCTTGCCATCACCACCTAACAATCGAACAGTTAGTGTGTTGGATAAAAAAAAAAAGATTCGATTTCCCTACAGTCAATTACTAATTATAAACTACTTGTAAAGCAAAAGGGTTCTGCATCTGATATTTTTTTTTCTCCCTTCTTTATTACTCATCTTTCTGTCTCTTAATAAACCCATTTAAACCTTATTTTGATTCGAATTAAATGGAAGAAAAGTAGAAACGCAGAAGTGTTCTAAATCTTGCCGTGAATATTTCTTCATATTCGCAGGTTTTAATTTGCCAAATCAAAGTCGAATTCGAAGAGTCAAACTTAGAATCAAAAGTCAACTGAATTTTTATTTCTAAAAATTCGAAATCTAAAAGTTGTTTCAGGTTAAATTGAAAACTTACGAGTATTTAAATGATGATTTGAAGGATAGTTGATGTTGAAATTGTTGATCAAAACGAACTCTGAATCAAAATTATATATATATATATATATATATATATATATTTTTTTACGTCGAGCAGCAGCAAACTTACATATATATATATATATATATATATATATATATATATATATATATATATATATATATATATATATATATATATATATATATATATTTTTATTTTGTTCTAATTTAATCAAACAATCTATTGAAACGTTTTGTGTGTTATTGAATCTGATAACATAAGTAGTATGTGCATCTGTTATGATTAAATGGGTGGATTCGATATGAGTTTGTTAAGAGGATAAAGATGAATAGATGTTACGGGTTATATAAATGACTGAACGAATTAAAACAGAAAGACAGAACTCAGAGCAATGGTTTGGGTATGGTGTCGGGTTTCGAGAGGTCCTGGGTTCAATTCGTGCTGGAGACAAGTTTTTTTTCTAAAAAAACACTTATTGAGGTAGTTTCTTTATTCTAAAAATCATAATTATTATTATTGTTGTAATTATTATTATTACTAGTTATTATTATTGTTAAATATTATTATTATTGATATAAATCATTTTGATATGTTATTATGTTAATTGTGTTATTAGAAATAGAATTATTATTATTATTATTATTATTATTATTATTATTATTATTATTATCATTATCATTATTATTATCATTAGTAAAAGGTATTAACTAACAACTATTATTATTATCATAATTATAATTACAATTATAATTATTAATATTATGGTTAAGTTAATTACTAGTATTACTATAATAATACAATTACATATTAATATCAAATAAATGAGTATTGTTATCATAACTATAATTATTATTATTACTATTAATATTAAAATAGGTATTAATATGATTATGATTATTACTAATATTATGTAAATAATACAAGTTATTATTTTCGCAAATATTAGTATTAATATCATTTTATAAATACTAGAATTATTATTATTAACATAAGTATGATTATTAATATTATCATGGGTATTATTATTATATAATTATCAAAACCATTATCAAAACTGTCATTTACAGAAAAATTAATATTTTTACAATTATAATTATTAATATCATTATTATTATTAATGAAGAATTATTAACATTATTAACTTATTAGTAATATTAAGTATTATAATTATTATCACTTTACCACTATTAATATTATTTTGGTATCATTATAACTACTATTATTGATATACAAATGACATGTTTAATATATATATAACATAACAAAAATTAACATATTTAAATACAAAATGGATATATGAAATATATATATATATATATATATATATATATATATATATATATATATATATATATATATATATATATATATATATATATATATATATATATATATATATATATATTATTAATATAAGAAGAAAATAACTAATAAATGTATATACATATATTTGTTCGATTACAATTATGTATATTAATAAATATACAAATGATATAGGTTCGTGAATCCGAGGCCAACCCTGCATTGTTCAATTGTTCAATATTGTCATATGTATTTTTACTACAAAATACATTAGGTGAGTTTCATTAATCCCTTTTTAAATGCTTTGGCAATTTATATTTTTGGGACTAAGAATACATGCGCTGTTTTTATAACTGTTTTACGAAATAGACACAAGTAATTGAAACTATATTATATGGTTGAATGATCGAAATCGAATATGCCCCTTTTTATTAAGTCTGGTAATCTAAGAATTAGGGAACAGACACCCTAATTGATGCGAACTCTAAAGATAGATCTATCGGGCCCAACAAGCCCCATCCAAAGTACCGAATGCTTTAGTACTTCAAAATTTATATCATGTCCGAAGGAGGATCCCGGAATGATGGGGATATTCTTGTATACAAATTGTGAATGTCGGTTACCAGGTGTTCAATCCATATGAATGATATTTTTGTCTTTATGCATGGGACGTATGTTTATGAGAAATGGAAATATGAAATCTTGTGGTCTATTAAAATTATGAAATAATTATTTTTACTAAACTAATGAACTCACCAACCTTTTGGTTGACACTTTAAAGCATGTTTATTCTCAGGTACTAAAGAAATCTTCCGCTGTGCATTAACTCATATTAGAGACATTACTTGGAATCATTCATGACATATTTCAAAAGACGTTGCATTCAAGTCATTGAGTTCATTAATATTATTATTAAGTCAATTATGGTTGGATATATTATAAAATGGTATGCATGCCGTCCACTTTCGATGTAATGAAATATTGTCTTTTCAAAAACGAATGCAATGTTTGTAAAATGTATCATATAGAGGTCAAGTACCTCGCGATGTAATCAACTGTTGTGATTCGTTTATAATCGATATGGACTTCGTCCGGATGGATTAGGATGGGTCCTTTCAGTTGGTATCAGAGCGGTGGTCTTAGCGAACCAGTTCTGCATTAGTGTGTCTAACTGATAAGTCGTTAGGATGCATTAGTGCGTATGGACTCCGACCGTGTCTGCATGTCAAAAAGTTTTGCTTATCATTTTGTGTCGAAAATTATCTGCTTATCATTCTTAGTTGAAAGGATCCGTTCATATACATTATAAACGATTCACAATAGTTGATTACATCGCGAGGTATTTGACCTCTATATGATACATTTTACAAACATTGCATTCATTTTTAAAAGACAAACTTTCTTTACAACGAAAGTTGACGGCATGCACACCATTTCATAATACATCCAACTATAGTTGGCTTAATAATAATCTTGATGAACTCAATGACTCGAATGCAACGTCTTTCAAAATATGCCATGAATGACTCCAAGTAATATCCTTAAAATGAGCTAATGCACAGCGGAAGATTTATTTAATACCTGAGAATAAACATGCTTTAAAGTGTCAACCAAAAGGTTGGTGAGTTCATAGGTTTATCATAACAATCATTTCAATATATTAATAGACCACAAGATTTCCGTTTATAAATATATGTACTCTCGCAAGTGTATAAAAGTATTCTATAAGTTGTAGGCACCCGGTAACAAGCCTTAACGTTCATGTTGTACCCTCTGAAGTACACCAGATCAGGTGTGTTTAAAATAACCTCGAAGTACTAAAGCATCCCATAGTCAGGATGGGGTTTGTCAGGCCCAATAGATCTATCTTTAGGATTCGCGCCTACCGTACATAGACAAGTAGTTTAATGTTACCAAGCTAAGGGTATATTTCTGGTTTAAACCCACGTAGAATTGTTTTTAGTACTTGTGCCTATTTCGTAAAACATTTATAAAAACAGCGCATGTATTCTCAGTCCCAAAAATATATATAAAAGGGAGCAAATGAAACTCACAATACTGTATTTCTTAGCAATTATGTATATGACGGCATTGAACAAGTGCAGGGTTTGTCTCAGATTCACGAACGTATCAATATTGTGATTCAATATTGCAGGAAAGTACGTAGAAGCAACGAAAATGATAAACGTTAGGTTGACCTCACGAGCAATACCCTCGATCAATACCCATAACCTCCATAGCTATAACCCATAATTTCCTTAGCTCTATCCCGTTTGAAAACTTATTTTGAAATCGTCTGAGTATAACTCCGTCGTAGTATTTTATGTATACTAATAATATCTTGAAATAATACAAAGAAAATATATATATGTAATTCGATTGAGAGAGTTTAGAGAAATATATTTTCAAGTTTCTATGAAATAATGAAACCTATTGAATTCTATTTATAATAGATTTTTGAATTATTAAAGTGAATTATTAAAGTATGAATTATTAAAGTGAATTATTAAAGTATGAATTATTAAAGTGAATTATTAAAGTGAATTATTAAAGTATGAATTATTAAAGTGAATTATTAAAGTTAAAGTAAAATAAAAGTAAAGTAAAGGTAAAGTTAAAGTATAGTAAAAGTATAAAAACTATGTATGTATAATACGCGTATAAATATATATAATATTAATTTAAATCGTTATATATATTTAATGAAATAAAATATAAATATCGTTATATTTATTATACTGGTTAAGTAATGAGTTGTCAAAAGTGATTCTAGATATTTATAAAAGTTATATACGTTTTAATAATAAAGTTCTTTTTAAACTGAAAACGTCTTTGTACGTTTGAAAATAAATTAATAGAATATTATGGAAACCAATTCTCCACTAACTTTTGTCTAACTTTCGTAAATGACACTTTTTGTTTTTATTTATAAATAGCTTTACAAATTATTCTGAATATCGTTAAGAGGAATAGATTTTCTCAAATCATAGTGGACCTCTCAACAGAGACTTGTAATCATAATTCAATGTTTCTGATAATTCAAACATTTAATATATTTTTTTTTATTTCGTCGAAAATCATATTGAAACAAATACGTTCGTGTAAAGTATTATACGTTTAATACTTTATTAATATTCTCAAGTTATAATATATATATATATATATATATATATATATATATATATATATATATATATATATATATACATACATACATATCTATTTATATATAACGGTTCGTGAATCGTCGGAATTTGGTCGAGGTTATAATGAATGTATGAACACAGTTTAAAATTCTTGAGATTTAACTTAACAAACTTTGCTTATCGTGTTGGAATAATATAAAGATTAAAGTTTAAATTTGGTCGAAAATTTCCGGGTCGTCACAGTACCTACCCGTTAAAGAAATTTCGTCCCCGAAATTTGATAGAGGTCGTCATGACTAACAATGCGAATGTTATTATTATGATTATAGAGTTTTATCATGTTCAAGAAGAATGGATAAAATAATTCGATTACTCGAAGCGTGATAGTGAAGTTATCGTAAATGAATGAAATAAGATAATAGTGATTCGTCGTATCTTTTGACGTCATCACGATTGATCTCCGAAAAGAAAATCTTTGTAATCTATATTGGATTTGATTATTCGGTGATTAAGGAAATTATGATCCTCTTCGAATTAATGCGATAATCCATTTTGATTTCTCTGTCGGATATTTCACTATAAATCCACCTCATTTGTTTTCATACAACTCACACCTTCTCAACTCATATTTTAAAGTATTTGTCAATATGCTTCATCCAGTGCTGATTCTTGATATACTCCTCACTTTCATATCTGTCACTCTTCTTTTTCATCTGCCTCCGGAAGAATCTATTTACTTCTACTATACTCTTGGTTTTATAGTGTTTTTAGTTCGCCCGTGTCTTTATATTGCTATATGCATTGATATATACGGTTTGTGATTTCTGGGTTGTTGTTTTTATATCTTCCCTTATATTTCAAAGTCCTTGCTTCTTCTATAATCATTGTCATCCACAGTTAATGCTCTCTTCTATTTGCTATGATTTATACTCCCATTTCTAGTTCGGAGCTTTGTCTTTTCGTTTCTTCTTCTTGCGATTAAGCACCGCTTGTAATGATCCAGAATTCGCAGATATAAATTTCAGAATGAACATTATTAATGTTCTAGGAAGGAAATTGTAATGGCACGATCTTGACTTGTCAAATTACCAGAATACCTCGGAAAAGGCCGAATCATCAAGAAATATTTTCTTGATATTTAGAGATCAAAGAGAATACAAGAGTCGTGTAACATAGCACATGATGACGTTATGATCTGTGAATCATCATGTTCCATTTAGAAACTCAGCATGAATTACTGTAATATAATCACGTTGATCAAGTGTCATTATATTATACTAACTCATGCTTCAGCTCCCAACACTTCTTCAAGAATATTCCTATTTTAAACTTGAATGTTTCAGAATTTAGAAACTAAAATAGTTTCTTTTATGGTATAATATAGATAGCGCGAAGAGGTAAATGATTTCAGATAAGAATAATTATAAAAATATCTTCAGAAGTATGGATGATATTTATAATGAAAGATACGATGATATCTTAGAATGTCTAATATCAGAGGATGATGAAGGATATTGTCCGCAGGGGTTTAGAGTCAGGAGCAAGGTATTCGTTAATGACTTCAGCAAGTACTGAATCACTTGGATTCTTTGAAGGCAGGTTCAGCCTTTGTGATTTGTCCACAGCCTCCTTCATACTTTGCTCAATCCGTTTTCCAGTTCCAAAGCTTCTCTTTTTCTGAGCTTTGCCAATATACTATCCTTTATCATCCAACTTTTTACTGTTAAGGTCGTTTACAGTTTTTGCTGTTTCATCAGCATTTTTCAAAATTTCGAGAACTAGTTCGCAGTTTAGGGTGTTTTTCAGAAATTTCTCATTCAAAGAATGTAAGTCTTGGAGGTAGACATTGTGTGTATATGTAATTGTTGATGTAGACATGCTGCGAGGTTTCAAAATATTGTTATAAGGTACGAATGAGTATATGATAGGGTTTCGATAATTATAATGATTTTTTTTTTTTGGAAAGTCAAATATCAGTGAAGTTGTTGGTAAGTTTATTGCTAATGTGGTGAATATAAATGATTCCCCCGGTAACATTGGCGAAAGGGCAACGTATCTATCGAGGTTATAATAAGACTGTTTTGATTGAGAAGTCGAAGTTGACTTGCTGGAGCTGTGACAAAACTGTCTATTTTGAAACGGAATTGAAAAGTTATTTTAGCTAGTAAATGCCAAAGGGTCTAACACGGATACGTGTCGAACTATGACTTGGGTTTTGAGGGTTTTTCAGGTGTATAACTGTGGGTAACATGTGGTTGGATCATCATCTCGATTGTTCCTTAGTTGAAGTGTCTTCAGGAATTTCGTAGGGTTTGAGCACATATTGTAATCGTTAATACATATGATGTTCTAACACAGCTTTGAAGTCAAAGTATAGCTTTGAAAGATATAGGAATCTAAGAGTGATGATACTGGTTATATTTCGAATTGAATTATGCGATTTCAAAATCAGAATATGTAATTGAATTTGAATGAGTATGATTGTTTTGATTTATATGAAAGAATGGATATTGTTGTGAAAGTAGGGAGTATAGTTGATGATTGCTGAATCAGTTTCGAAAAATGTAATATATTAATTGTGAATTTATATATCTCTCGGATATTACCTACCCGTTAAAAAATTTTCACAATTAATATTTTGTACAAAAGAAGTTTATTACAGTCTTTATGAAAATATATGTGTATATTTTCTTTAGATGTAATATAGATTTAATGAGTTAATATTAAATTAAACTCATTTGTTTTATGGTTGGAACTAGAATTGAGTGATCCCTAAAACTTTATAAATTGCATAAGTATTTCTTCAATAATATTGAAATTATGAATCATTACTTTGTTATTTGTTGGTTTTCGTGAAATTCTTGTGAACTTCGCAAGGTACGAATGATGTTATTTGAAAAGTTTCGAGTACATCGATGATGAAAGTGTAAAATCAAACATATATTCGAATAATACACTTGATTTATTATGAATTGGATTTTTATTGAATTGAGACAGAGATTATAATTAACGATGGTTAAGTTGCGGACGAAGGACGTACATCATTGCATATTTGTAATATGAATTAACTGAGTAGTTAAGATTCACACATAATAGCTTAGTACGGGAAGATTTATTATGGTTTAAAAATTTATACATATAAAATATACATATAAATCTTTCGATTGGAAATGAGTTAATACTTCATAACTCGTTGATACAATATATTTGTTGTTGATTCGTAATGATGTCCACAATAAATCTTGAACTGACAGAGTTTGTGATGTTACAGGTGCTGTTGATTCTGACGATACTAACGGCACTGACTGTGTTGATGATGCTACGGTCCTGTTGATGCTGTTGGTAAAACAATTCTAGCTTGTAAATCGTACACCATTTTCGATCAAAGTTTCTACTCTACCATCTCCGTTCACTCATCCGATTTACGGTCAGAATTAAATAATCTCTAAGATTTTGGAGATTACATAACTGCCGCAGAGATATCTCTTCAATGAAGTTTATAAATTAATACTTCATCGTTTGTTGTTGTTGATATTCCTGGATATTTACAGGGCGTATGACGTTGATGTTTGAGATACAGATTGTGATGTTACGGTGTGGGATGTGGATGTTGTTGTTGGTGGTGGTGATGGTACTGTTGGTGTTGCTGATGGTGGTACTGTTTATGCTGCTGGTGCAGCTGCTGGTGTTTGTAACCTTTGCACCATATTCTCCAATGCCACTACCCGAGCGCGAAGCTCGTTGACTTCTTCTATTACACCAGGGTGATTGTCAGTTTGGATGAGCGGATAAATAAAATCTAGAATTTGGTGTAGTATGTAATCGTGACGAGATACTCTAGAAATAAGAGAAAAAATGGTGTTTCGGATAGGTTCGCCGGTAAGTGCTTCAGGTTCTTCGCCAAGAGGGCAATGTGGTGGATGGAAGGGATCACTTTCTTCTTGTCTCCAATGATTAAGGAGGCTACGAACCTGATGTGAAGCGAGGTGTATATAAAATAGTTTATATTTTATTAGGAAAAACTATTAAATACGATACAATTTTACACAAGATATTTATTTATTTATAGAATGGATATACTTAAACCTTGCTACAACACTTATAGGCAGTGTACCTAATCGTACAGTAGTGTAGTTTTTAGTAAGTCCGGTTCGTTCCACAGGGAAATCTTTAAACAAAGCTCAACGCTATATTAGTTTACTTTTATAAAAATACAAATATATATATAAGTAATATTATTATTATAAAGGGGGGTTTTTACCGTTTAATGACCGGTTTGTCGATTTTAAAACTTTAGTCGCAGTTAAAACCTAATGTAAAATATAAAATAAATACAAGACTTAAATTAAAGCGTAAAGTAAATAACAATAATGAAATTGCGAATAATAAAATTGCGATAATTAAAAAGTACGATAATTAAAAGTGCGATTAAATAACAATAAATAAAAGTGCGATAATTAGAAGTGCAATTAAATATAAAATAAAGGAAATTAAATATGAAATAAAAGAATTATGCTTATTTAAACTTCCGTAATCATGATGTTTGACGTGTTGATTTTAGTTTTATGCCCATGGGTTAATTGTCCTTTGTCCTGGATTATTCAATATGTCCGTCTGGTTTTTGTCCATAACAGTCCATCAGTCATAAATATAAATTGCAAGTGTCCTTGTCAAATTATTATTATACCCGAAGTTAAATATTCCAACTAATTGGGGATTCGAATTGTAACAAGGTTTTAATACTTTGTTTAATGAATACACCAGGTTATCGACTGCGTGTAAACCAAGGTTTTACTACTTTGTTAACAATTACACCAATTACCCTTGAATGTAATTTCACCCCTGTTTTAATTATTCTAGTGGCTATTAATCCATTCCCGTGTCCGGTTAAATGAACGATTATTCGTACATATAAATACCCCGCCCATCGTGTCCGATCGAGTGTATATGGTAAATTATAGGGCCGCCCAATTGTAAATCTTTATATTAACATTAACAAACTTTCATTTAGTTAAACAAATATAAAGCCCATTAATAGCCCATAGTCTAATTTCCACAAGTGTCGTTCTTTTGTCCAAACCCCAATTATGGTACAAAGCCCAATTACCCAATTTTAGTAATTAGCCCAACATCATGATTACTTCGTTTTAAATAAGCATAATAATAACTTAGCTACGAGACATTAATATAAAAAGGTTGAACATAACTTACAATGATTAAAAATAGCGTAGCGTTACACGGACAGAATTTCGACTTACACCCTTACAACATTCGCTAACATACCCTTATTATTAGAATTAAAATTAAAATTAAAATATAAATTATATATATATATATATATAAGTTTTACGTATGAAGAGGAAGAAAAAGATATGAAATTTGATCAGAATTCGGTTGGCTTTATAGCCAGAGTTGAAAATTGGGGCTCCGCGACTCGCGGCAAAATGCCCTTAAAACTCCGCGAGTCGCGGAGATGTATTTACAGCTCACACCCTTGGAGTTTCTTGCTGCCGACGGTTTTTATTATATATATATAATATATATATAATTAATATAATTAATTATATATTATATTATATTTATATACATAGTTAACTTGTAATTTTTAGTCCGTTGCGTCGAGCGTTAAGAGTTGACTCTGGTCCCGGTTTCGGATTTTCGAACGTCCTCGCGTACAATTTAATATCTTGTACTTTGCGTTTTGAATTTTGTACTCTTGTGATTTCGAGACGTTTCTTATCAATAATTGGAACCTCTTTGATTGTCTTTTGTTCTTTTGAGCTTTTTGGTCGTTTGCGTCTTCAAATCGTCGAATCTGTCTTTTGTCTTCACCTTTTATTATTTAAACGAATATCACTTGTAAATAGAACAATTGCAACTAAAAGCTTGTCTTTCTTGAGGAATAATGCTATGAAATATATGTTCGTTTTTAGCATTATCAAATATTCCCACACTTGAGCGTTGCTTGTTCTCAAGCAATATCGTCTTGAAATACTAGAATCACTCCTTTATTCTTCACACTTTGTACATCAGTGATTTCTATACGGCGGTATAAACAATGGTAGTAACGATATGGTTTACAGTCCCACATGACTATAAAAATTTAGATCCATTAAGGAAATTGGATCTTTATGAAAACATTTGATCTTTTGAAAATTAAATCTAGTTTATACCCTAGATAAGTTTTCCGGAATAACCCTTTACCGGTGTTTGCAAAATATTTTTGTGGGTTTGGCGGGTTTCAGATTTGAAAATTTTAGCTCAAAACTTGCGGTTTTGTGTCACCCACTTGCTAACCTTGTATTTGGAAAGCAACACGTCCAGTTTACTTGTCCCGTATATTACCTTTCAGCAAACTACCGTCCGGTTGTAAAGGAAAGCGTTGAACAAGCAACTGTTTAAGGCAATGTCCCGTGACATGCTTTTGATTATGGTCTATAACGTGTCGGACGCAATTACTATCCTTGGTAGGAGCAATAGTAAAGCTCACCCTTATAATTTTTTTGGTCTGGCACAAGGTCCTGTCTTTGACCACTATGCAACCACCGTTCTTACGGTTGACACCCGATTTAGTTCAGGTGACCTAATGAATTCCAGGTGAATTCCTAGGATTTTACGTTCAATGGTAATGAACGCATTGAAAATAGGGTTTTCAGAAAACAAATCGGTTTGTAATTTTTTTTTTTTCAAAATATTTTCTCGTTTAAGCTCGAGTTTAGATATCATCGAATTCCATGAGTTTGAATTCTCAATCTTTAAGGTCAATCTCTAGGATTGAGTAATATCAGTCTTAAAAGCTGATTTTTAATCTTTAAGGAGATTATCCTTTCTGGGGATCTGATTCATTAGTCTTATCCAGCTAATTTGCACGGTGCCTCCCCATTGTACGAGATAAATCCTTCTCATGGTTAGGATAAATCTGACCACTTGGCGACCCTATTTAATGCTGAGGTCCGTGGATTTCCTGCTGATTTTAGTGATGACTTTTCTAGATTTTTCGTCAACCTACAGCTGGTCTGGACGACAACTTCATGACCTAAATCAAGAAGCGCGTTTCTTTTTCGGAAGACTTTACTTCCTTTTAATGATGGAATTGATTCATCGTGTAGATCCATCTTTTCTTTTCTTTCATCGGGTAAAACAGTTTAGTTTAGTTCAAAGCAAAAGTATTTTCAGTTATTTGTTACAGATATATGTGACATATGTTTAAAATAACTTGGTAAATTTTCCCACACTTGGCTTTTATTTTCCTTTTTATCGTCCTCTATTCCATTTTAAATGAATTTTAACATTTTAGTTTGTTTCTCAATTTATGTCCTTTCCGAGGTAACAATAATTTCGGTGTTAAAACCTAGTTTTATCGTTCATAAATATGTATAAACATGATTTTGAATTCATTTAATTGAAAATTTTGAAAAATTTTACTAGAATTGGGTAGTCAGTATATAAGACTAGGGCTGTTCTTTTTTATCAGAGAGCACTAGATTCTAATACAATTACTGCTTTACTAGTATTTTTAATGGTAACCAAATGTATAAAGTAAAAAATTTTAAAATTCGAAAGAATTTAACCCCTTCCCACACTTAAGATCTTGCAATGCCCTCATTTGCAAGAAATCAGTAACAATTTAAATTATTGAGGGTGATTTGTGTGAAAATGATTAAATTTTTACCAAAGTTTCCAAATATATTGGCGTTTGTTTGCTGAATGATAAATGGTGCACATCATTTGTTCATTCCGTCTTGTTGTTATTTCACATATATTTTGCATCTTGTCGTCAAAATTAGTTGCTTTTGCTGAACTTAATGCCAGTCTTTGAAAATGCGTTGTTTTACCCAGTTGTGTACATAAGATAAACTGCAAACATATATACATATTTTTGAAGTTTGGTTTATTACCCCACATTCAAAAATTATTAAAATCTAAGAATAAAAGTTAGACAATTATAAAAATGATTACAATATTAACAAAAATATTAAATGTATCAATAATTACAAATTACAAAATAAAAAAAAAAAAATAAGTAAACTAAGGATGATATTGGTACCAATAGGGGTTCCAGGCATAACCATACGTGCTATAGAGTGCTTCGGCAGGATCATACGTAGGATATGGTGGCTGCATCTCTATCGACCAAGGAGGGAAGACGGGTTTCGGTGTAGGAATATAGTTTCTACCTATATGTTGGCAATGCGCTATTATCTGGTTCTGATGAACTTGCCAATCTTCAAATGCTCTCTGTCTAGCATTTTCGTATTCCTGAGAAGCTATAAACCTATGCATTTCTTGCATCTCATTCCCCCCTCCTACATTACCTTGTTCCTGGTTTCTCTCCACCTGTGGATGTCTACCATGGTATCGTACTGCGGCGTTATTTCGCCGCTTCAAAACTTTCGCACCATGGTATACATTTAAACCTATAGTGTCGCGGGGTTCCGGCTCTTCTAGTAATAATCCCCCCCCGACTTATATCCACACCGAGATATTCACCAATCAAAGTAATAAAAATACCACCTCCTATTATGCTATGTGGACGCATCCCCCGAACCATAGCTGATAAATAATAACCCACACAATATGGTATACTTACAGCGCTCTGTGGGTCTCGAATACACATATGGTAAAACAAATCTTGTTCATTTACCTTTTCTTTGTTTTTACCCCTTTGTGTAATCGAATTAGCTAAAAACCTATGTATTACTCTTAATTCGGCTCTATCTATATCCAAATAAGAGTAGTTTCCCCCTTTGAAACGGTGATGGCTTGTCATTTGACTCCACACACCGTGTGTATCAAAATTCTCATCTATCTTTCTACCGTTTAGTATCAATCCTCTACAATCGGCAGACGCTAATTCCTCAGGCGTATATATACGTAAAGCCTGAGCCATGTCCAGTAAAGACATGTGGCGCATCGAACCGCCTAACAAAAATCTAATAAAAGAACGATCGGTTAAACTAGCTACCCGATCATTCAACTCTATACTACATAACAACTCTTCACACCATACTTTATATACAGGTCTGCGTATGGTGAATAAACATATCCAGTCATTAAAAGAAGAATTACCATACCTCTGTACCAGTAATTCTCTAATTGGCCCGGCCAATTCTACAGCTTCTAAGGGTCCCCATTCTATGACCCTCGGTACCTCAACAACCTTGGAATGAAGAGTATGCAAACCCCGTTGATATTTTGGATAATCTATCCAAAGTCTGTCAAATCTCAGGTTCGGGTGCAACTGTTCCAAGTGCATATCTGAAAAGGTCATGACTGGATGAGGTACATCCTGCTTGTAGTAGTTATCTACCTCCTGTTGTTCCAAGTTCTCAGCAGGAGCATGGCGGGCTTGGGATGAAGATTCACCCCTTTCATTCTGCAAAACACATCAAACACAAATTTTGTGCATCCAAATATGCATTAGTGTCAGCAAAATCATCAATCAAAATAATTACAATGACATTATCAATTTATATCAAACTTAAGCTCATTTTCACATTTTTATCAAATCTATACTTTTTCAAATAAGCATATACGAAAATTTTCGCCAAGTTCATAAGCATTCAACTCAAATAACATGTCAAAATAATCATTACTAGCAAATAAACAAGTCTCAAATGGCATTATCTTTCAAAAATCAAGTTCATGAATTTTGGACTTGAAAAAGTCCACTTTAATTCTCAAAATCATGTTTAGGCTCAAAGTTTGGATCATTTAACTACCTAGACATGTTACACTACTCAATTTAGCAACAATTCATGACAAAAATCGGCCATAACCTGTTTATATCAAAAAGCCCCAAATTTGCTCAAGAACACAAACCCTAGATTATTCAAAAATTGAAGTTTAAGGCTTCTAATCATGTTAAACAACATCAATCTAGGTTATACAAGCATAATACATAAACAATTTAAGTCTAATTACACTAAAAAGCATCAAAATCAAATTGGGGAAAAAATAGCTCAAGAACACTAAAATTCGAATTAAATGGTGTTTAGGTGTAGAAATTTACCGTTTTTCTTGAGTAATTCTTAGATATCATCCTTCTCAACATGATTTTAGCAAAAAATTTGGTGATTAACGGTTAAAAATTGAGATTTTTGGGGTGTTTTTGGGTGTATTTTCGTGGGTTTTCGCAGCAGAATTCGGGTGTTTTTGTTTTGTGGATTATACTGATCGTTCAGCTATTTTTATTTTTTTTCTGGGTTTTGGTCCCTCCGCGAGTCGCGGAGGTTTTGCACTGCAAACTCCGCGAGTCGCGGAGTTTGGTATTTTTTTTTTTTTTTTTTTTTTATAATCTTTAACTTATAAATCAATTAAGAAATTAATTTTAAAATTTTGTTTCCCTTGTTATTTAGGACGAGGTCGTTTCGGATCGATGTCCTAGTCCGTCCCTCGACAAAATTTTAAAATTTGTCTTTTTGTAGCGATTGTTTTAAAAGCTAAGATTTTTGGGTTTTTTTCAATGTTTTTGGCATACTTTAAATCAATAAGATTAAAAATAATGATAATAAAAGTTCTCGTCCCTCCCTTGGGTAAAGCAATTTCGGTTCAAAGACCTAGTCTTCAACTTACGACGAATTTTAAAAATCATATTCTTAACTTAATGAGATAAAGTAAATTTTTGTTTTTAAATTCACACAACTTAAATATAAAATTCAAAATTAATAAAAAAAATAATCACACCAAACTTAAAATTTGAAATGCATAAAATTAAAAATTCATATTTTAAAAATTAAAAATTCACACCAAACTTAATTTAAAAATTCATATTATAAATTCATACCAAACTTATATTAATTTTTCAAATATTTACAATTTTAAAAATATTGTTTTTACAAAGTTTACAATATTAATTTAAGATTTAAATATTAATTTTAAAAACATGGTAAAAAAAAATAAATTAAAAATCTTTTTGTCTTTTTATCCCACTTTAATCAATCAAATATTATCAAAAATATGCGCCCCTCTTTTCGGTAAAGTAATTTCGGTTCCAAGACCTAATTTAACTCATGACGAATTTTTGAAATATTTTGGGTTGATTGATTAAAGATATTTATACCTTAAGAATAAACGTTAAATTTCGCAGTGATGTAATAAATTTTTGAATGATATCAATAATTTCGGTCGCCAAACCTAATTTTATTTAATACCAATTTAATACTTTTTAGCGAACAAATTAGCGTTTATTATCAAAAGGTTAAAAATAAAAATAAAAATAAAAACTGTACATACATACCTGTGAAATAGATTTCTTAGTTATATGATCTATTATATTCATAAGATAGTCGGTTTAATTGGTTTTCCATGGCTGCATAGGCGTAACCTCGAGCATTCATTGTCTTTTCTTCTAAACATATGAACGGTCCGTCTCTGCATAAAGTAACAAATTCGGTATTTGAATAGGTTTGATTATTTGAACATTTACCTCCATGTGACCATTTTCCGCATTTGTGACATCGTTCTAGGTGTCGTGCTCTTCTTTTCGCTGCGGATTTTGATTTTCCTTTACCAAATTGTAACTTATTATCTTCGCATCTGGATCCTTTTCTAACTCCGTCCATTCTTTCTCTGATTACTGATACTAATTCGCTCGGTAGTATGTCATTATTTCTTTTAGTGATCAAAGCGTGTAGCATTAGACCATGGTTTAGTTCACAGGCAGTCTTCATTTTGTAAAAACCTAAAAAAATAAAAATTCAGAATGGGGGGAGAAGACTAGTTCTTTAGGGTCTGCTAGGGAAAGACCATACGTGTTCCATTTTCGAGAACTACACGAAAACAGACAATCTAACTCTAACAGAAATACATATTATCCTTTAAAGACTTGATTCTCCCCACACTTAGTTAGCTGTGGTGTCGAAATTGTGATTAACTTCGTTGTCGACTTCCATCGGACCATGTATGTAATGTTTAACTCTGTGACCATTAACTTTAAATTCAATCCCATTTGAATTTATTAATTCTATCGTTCCGTATGGGAAAACTCTTTTGACTATGAATGGTCCAGACCATCTTGATTTCAATTTTCCAGGAAATAGCTTGAATCGTGAATTGAAAAGAAGAACTCTGTCTCCTTCTTTAAATTCTTTTGAACTTCTGATTCTTTTATCATGCCATTTCTTCGTTCTTTCTTTATAGATTAACGAATTTTCGTATGCTTCATGTCTTAATTCTTCTAATTCGTTTAGTTGACTTAATCGTAGACGTCCGGCTTCATGTAAATCAAGATTACATGTCTTCAAAGCCCAAAATGCTTTGTGTTCAATTTCTACTGGAAGATGACATGCTTTTCCATACACAAGTCTAAAAGGTGTGGTTCCAATTGGAGTTTTGTAGGCTGTTCTAAAAGCCCAGAGTGCATCCTCCAATTTAATGGACCATTCCTTCGGATTTGATCCTACGGTTTTCTCTAGAATACGTTTTAAAGCTCGGTTTGTATTTTCAACTTGTCCACTTGTTTGTGGATGATATGCGGTGGAGATTTTATGAGTTACTCCATATCTTTTAAGAACTTTCTCAAGTTGATTATTACAGAAATGAGTACCCCGATCACTTATTAAAGCTTTCGGTGTTCCAAACCTTGCAAAAAGACGTTTTAAAAAGTTGACTACAACTCGTGCATCGTTAGTTGGGAGAGCTTGTGCTTCCGCCCATTTAGATACATAATCAATGGCTACGAGTATATATAGATTATTATGAGATTTTGGAAATGGACCCATAAAGTCAATACCCCAAATGTCAAATACTTCACATACTTGGATGACATTTTGTGGCATTTCATCACGTTGACTTATTTTTCCGGCCCTTTGACATGCATCACAGGATTTGCAAAGAAGGTGTGCGTCTTTGTAAATTGTAGGCCAATAGAATCCAACTTCATAAACTTTTCTTGCTGTTAGTTGAGGCCCATAATGCCCTCCTGTTGGTCCTGTGTGACAATGGTTTAAAATTTTACTAGCTTCATCTCTAAATACACATCGGCGTATTATTCCATCGGGACAACTTTTAAACAGATGTGGATCTTCCCAGAAATAGTGTTTTATATCACTGAAGAATTTCTTTCGTCTTTGGTACGATAATCCTTTTTCAAGGAATCCACATACTAAATAATTTGCATAGTCTGCAAACCATGGGATTTCTTTATAATCTATCTTCAATAGATATTCATCAGGAAAGTTGTCTTGTATGGCTGATTCATTTAGTACTTCTAATTCGGGATTTTCAAGACGAGAAAGATGATCAGCGGCGAGATTTTCTGCTCCTCTTTTATCTCGGATTTCAATATCAAACTCTTGTAAGAGTAAGATCCAACGGATTAATCTTGGTTTAGCATCTTGTTTTGAAAATAGGTATCTAAGAGCAGAATGGTCGGTATAGACCACCGTTTTTGCTAGAACGAGATATGATCGAAATTTGTCAAAAGCAAAGACAATAGCAAGGAGTTCTTTTTCAGTAGTTGTATAGTTCGTTTGTGCTCCTTGTAATGTCTTACTAGCATAATATATAGGTTGAAATCGTTTTTCAATCCTTTGTCCTAAAACGGCTCCCATTGCAAAATCACTTGCATCGCACATTAGTTCAAATGGTAGATTCCAATTTGGTGTTATCATGATCGGTGCATTAGTGAGTTTTTCTTTAAGAATATTAAAAGATTTGATACACTCATCTGAAAAGATGAATGGAGCATCCTTTTCTAGGAGTTTATTCATAGGAGTGGCAATTTTAGAAAAATCTTTTATAAAACGTCGGTAAAAACCGGCATGCCCTAGAAAACTCCTAACTCCTCTAACATTGGTGGGATGTGGAAGTTTAGCAATTACATCTACTTTAGCTCTATCCACTTCAATCCCTTCTTTTGAAATTTTATGTCCAAGAACGATGCCTTCTTTAACCATGAAATGGCATTTCTCCCAATTAAGTACTAGATTTGATTTTTCGCATCTAATTAGCATTCGTTCCAGATTAACTAGACATGATTTAAATGTATCACCGAAGACTGAAAAGTCATCCATGAATACTTCCATGCATTCTTCTATCATGTCATGAAAAATCGCCATCATACACCTTTGAAAGGTTGCAGGGGCGTTACAAAGTCCAAATGGCATTCTTTTGTAAGCAAAAGTACCATAAGGGCACGTGAATGTGGTTTTCTCTTGATCTTCGGGTGCTATTGGAATTTGAAAATATCCGGAAAATCCATCTAGAAAACAATAGTAACTATTTCCGGCTAATCTTTCCAACATTTGATCTATGAAAGGTAAGGGAAAGTGATCTTTTCTGGTGGCGTCATTTAATTTTCTATAATCAATACATACACGCCATCCTGTAACAGTCCTAGTAGGAATAAGCTCATTTTTCTCATTTGTAATGACAGTCATGCCACCCTTCTTAGGCATGCATTGAACTGGGCTTACCCATGGACTATCAGAGATTGGATAAATTAAACCTGCATCTAGCAGTTTAATAATCTCTTTCTTAACTACATCTTGCATATTAGGATTTAGTCTTCGTTGGCGTTGCACATACGTTTTATGACCTTCTTCCATAAGGATTTTATGTGTGCAATACGAAGGACTTATTCCTTTAATATCATGAATCTTCCATGCAATGGCTGGTTTATGAGCTTTCAACACAGAAATGAGTTGTGATTTCTCATTTTCAGTAAGAGAAGACGATATTATTACAGGTAATTCAGATTCACCATGTAAATAAGCGTATTCCAAATGGTTTGGAAGTGGCTTTAACTCTAATTTCGGAGGTTCTTCTATCGATGATTTATATCGATATCTGTCTTCTTCTTTTAGCATTTGAATTTCTTCTGTTGTTGGTTCATATCCATTAGCTATAAGTGTAGCTAACATTTCAGCTTCATCAATTGGTTCATTACCTTCTCCTAAAGAACATTCTCCTGTTCCTTGTAATTCTGGAAATTCTTCTAACAATTCTGCATGTGCATCTATAGTTTGAATATAATAACATGTATCATCTGCAGATTGCGGTTGTTGCATTGCTCTATCAACTGAAAAGGTAACACTCTCATCCTCTATACTTAGGGTCAGTTTCTTACCGAACACGTCTATCATTGCTTTAGCCGTGTTTAAGAATGGTCTTCCTAATATGAGAGGAACTTGAGAATCTTCTTCCATGTCCAAAACAACAAAATCTACTGGAAATACTAAAGTACCAACTTTAACTAGCATGTTCTCCATTATCCCTCTAGGATATTTTATTGATCTATCGGCTAGTTGTATGCTTATTCTGGTTGGTTTCAATTCTCCAAGGTCTAGTTTAGCGTATAGTGAATACGGCATTAGATTTATACTAGCACCTAAGTCTGCCAATGCTTCTATTGAACTAAGACTACCCAGAAAACATGGAATTGTGAAACTTCCTGGATCAGATAGTTTTTCTGGTATCTTATTCAACAGCACTGCTGAACAATTAGCATTCATAGTAACAGCCGAAAGTTCTTCCATTTTCTTTCTATTCGTGATTAGATCTTTCAAGAATTTAGCATATCTTGGCATTCCTGAAATCACATCAATGAAAGGAAGATTTACATTTATCTGTTTAAACATATCCAAGAATTTGGATTGCTCGGCTTCAAGTTTTTCCTTCTTCATTTTACTCGGGTAAGGAAGTGGTGGTTGGTATGGTTTAACATAAGGTTTATCCTTAACTGCGTTATCTTCATTAACCTTTTCAACTACCGGTTCTTTTTCCTTATCTTGATCAGGTTGTGGTTCTTGTGGAGTAGGAATGGTTTCATCAGAAGTTACAGGTATTTCAGGTGGTTTAAGTGTTGTACCACTTCTTGTGGTAATGACTTTAGCTGTTTCATTCCTGGGGTTAGCATTTGTATCACTAGGTAAACTTCCCGGTTTTCTTTCACCTATTAACCTTGCTAGGTTACTTACTTCTTGTTCCAGATTTTGAATAGAAGCTTGTTGATTTCTAAATGCTTGAGCATTTTGTTCATTGGTTTGTTTTTGAAATGTGAAAAACTGCGTTTGAGTTTCAACTAGCTTCGTCATCATATCTTCTAAATTCGGCTTTTTATCATCGGTTTGTTGTGGTGGTTTGTTTTGAAAATTAGGTCTTTGCTGATTGTAAGTATTATTGGATACTTGTTGATTGCTAGGACCTTGTTGGTTATTGTATGGAATATTTCGGTTATAGTTCTGATTTTGATTGTAAATAGGTCTTGGCGGTTGATAATTATTCTGATAATTATTTCCAGGCCTTTGGTTTATGTATGAAATATTCTCTCTTTGTTCCATTGTTAATTCAATGCTGAGACAATCTTTTGTCAAATGTGGTCCTCCACACTGCTCACAACTAATTCGTATAGCATGAATATCTTTAGTCATCTTTTCCATTCGTCTCTCGAAAGCATCTATCTTTGCCGAAATGGAATCTAAGTCATGGCTAGAATCGGCTCTAGCTGCTTTAGATGATCTAATGATATCTTTTTCTTGGTGCCACTCATGTGAGTGGGAAGTAGTATTATCAATAATTTTGTAAGCATCAGTTTCGGTTTTCTTCATAATAGAACCACCAGCTGCTATATCTATGTCTTTTCTTGTAGTGATGTCGCATCCTTGGTAGAATATTTGTACTATTTGGCAGGTGTCTAAACCATGTTGCGGACATCCTCTTAACAACTTTCCATATCTTGTCCACGCCTCATATAGAGTTTCATTTGGCTTCTGTGTGAACGTAACAATTTCTGCTTGAAGTCTTACGGCTTTAGATGCAGGAAAGAATTGTTTAAGAAATTTGTCAATTAAAACGTCCCATGTATCGATTGCCCCTTCAGGTAACGATTCCAACCAATCTTTGGCTTCTCCCTTTAAAGTCCAGGGAAATAACATGAGATATATCTGTTCATCCTCCACTTCTCGGATTTTAAATAGTGTGCAGATCCTATTAAAGGTACGTAGATGTTCATTTGGATCTTCCTTCGGCGCACCACTAAATTGGCATTGATTAGTCACCATGTGTAGAATTTGTCCTTTGATTTCATAATCTGGCGCATTAATGTCTGGATGAGTAATTGCGTGACCTTGGCCAGTGCGTTTAGCTCTCATTCGGTCTTCCATACTTAAAGGTTCCAGATTCTCCATAATTGAATTTGTTGACTCGGTATCACTAGATGATTCTGATTTAATAGTTCGTTCCTCAACAATCTCTGTTTGAATGATTGGTGGTTCCGGAGGAAAGTTTAATGGTTCAGGATCTACGAACCGTTCCTGAATATTTTCTGGATTCTCAATTGTGAGGTTTGTTTCAAAAACTGGATTATCGGAAATTTGAACTGAAGTACTTGGTCGACTGGATGACGATTCTAAAGAAAAATCAACGGCGGTTATATTTGTTAAACGATGTCTTGATCGAGTTACAGGTGGTGAACGTACAAAAGGTGATGAACGTCTTGCTCGGTGCATTCACTGAATATCCTATTAGTTTTTAAAAGGAAAGAAAAATTATAATAAGTTATCCAATCAATAGAATTTTCTGATTTTGCCCACGTTTCGAATAGCCAAAAGATGCAGCAGAGGGGCAGGATTCGTTTGGTCTCAATATAATTGAGGACTGTTTGGCTCCAATAACCCGGTCCACGTACAAATCCAACTATTACTACGAACCAGAAAATTTTGATGTCTATCAATTTAACCACTTAAAATAAATTTTCGTAATTTTAAGAAATTTAGATAAGAAGTAGAATAAAAATTTATGTCCTAAAACTAGAATAGCGAGAAATAAGAGAGAAAAAGAGTTCGTCGAAAAAGGTCGAAAAAGAAAAAAAAAATGGTTGAAAAATAAAAGGTGACGGAAAAATAAAAGAAACTTATCAAAACTTAAAAATACTTTACTAACCTAACCTTATTACTACAACTAACTTAAAATTATAATCGCAAATTGAAATTACTAATTGGAATGATAATTGATACATAGTAAAAGGTCTAAAAATATTAAAGCTTACAAGGAAAAACTAAATCCCAAATGGAAATAACTTAAAAAAAAAACTAAAACTTAAAAAGGCGTCGCAAAATTCTAAAGCACCTAAATCTTAGTTTAAAGAAAAAGCACTTAAGGAATTCTACGGCAAAGCCTAAAAATCTAGGAGTAAAAATAACTATAGCAAAAACTAAGTTTAAAATTAATTATGAGCTAAAAATACAAAAGTTATGCTACAACGATTAAAAAGGTACAAAATATAAAAATATACAAAAAGTTGTAAAAAGTACAATTTTTATAAAAATATTATTTTTATATTATTTATTTAATAAAACTACTAATTTTACAAATTAATTAAACTAATTAAAACTAAATACAACAAATTAAATAAAAAGTAAAAATAAAACTAAAACTAATAATAATAATAATAATAATAATTAGGTTTTAATAATAATTAATTAATAATAACCGTAATTAATGCAGGTTTAGGGCTTCCTGTCGCCTGTCAGAAGGTCTCCGCGAGTCGCGGCAATTAAAGAAGAAAACCCCGCGAGTCGCGGGGTTCAGAAATTCAGCTGACAGGGTTGAGTTTTTACGCGTTTTCTTTATTTTTTTTTTTTTATTTTATTTTATGTTTTCTGTTTTTTAAATAAATAAAAGATTTTAAAATAAAACTTATATTTTTATAAACTAAAATAGAAATAAAGAAACTTATAAAACTTAAATATTTAACAAAATCTTAAAAATACTAATATTTTTGTTTTTTTTTTCTTTTTTTGAATAATTAAAACGTATTTTTACAAAAGCGACTTTTAATAAAAGTAACTAAAAATCTTTTTTTTTTTTTTTTATATTAGCGTTGCGCTTCCGGCTTTTAAGAGTGTTCCCCGGCAGCGGCGCCAAAAATACTTGATGTGAAGCGAGGTGTATATAAAATAGTTTATATTTTATTAGGAAAAACTATTAAATACGATACAATTTTACACAAGATATTTATTTATTTATAGAATGGATATACTTAAACCTTGCTACAACACTTATAGGCAGTGTACCTAATCGTACAGTAGTGTAGTTTTTAGTAAGTCCGGTTCGTTCCATAGGGAAATCTTTAAACAAAGCTCAACGCTATATTAGTTTACTTTTATAAAAATACAAATATATATATAAGTAATATTATTATTATAAAGGGGGGTTTTTACCGTTTAATGACCGGTTTGTCGATTTTAAAACTTTAGTCGCAGTTAAAACCTAATGTAAAATATAAAATAAATACAAGACTTAAATTAAAGCGTAAAGTAAATAACAATAATGAAATTGCGAATAATAAAATTGCGATAATTAAAAAGTACGATAATTAAAAGTGCGATTAAATAACAATAAATAAAAGTGCGATAATTAGAAGTGCAATTAAATATAAAATAAAGGAAATTAAATATGAAATAAAAGAATTATGCTTATTTAAACTTCCGTAATCATGATGTTTGACGTGTTGATTTTAGTTTTATGCCCATGGGTTAATTGTCCTTTGTCCTGGATTATTCAATATGTCCGTCTGGTTTTTGTCCATAACAGTCCATCAGTCATAAATATAAATTGCAAGTGTCCTTGTTAAATTATTATTATACCCGAAGTTAAATATTCCAACTAATTGGGGATTCGAATTGTAACAAGGTTTTAATACTTTGTTTAATGAATACACCAGGTTATCGACTGCGTGTAAACCAAGGTTTTACTACTTTGTTAACAATTACACCAATTACCCTTGAATGTAATTTCACCCCTGTTTTAATTATTCTAGTGGCTATTAATCCATTCCCGTGTCCGGTTAAATGAACGATTATTCGTACATATAAATACCCCGCCCATCGTGTCCGATCGAGTGTATATGGTAAATTATAGGGCCGCCCAATTGTAAATCTTTATATTAACATTAACAAACTTTCATTTAGTTAAACAAATATAAAGCCCATTAATAGCCCATAGTCTAATTTCCACAAGTGTCGTTCTTTTGTCCAAACCCCAATTATGGTACAAAGCCCAATTACCCAATTTTAGTAATTAGCCCAACATCATGATTACTTCGTTTTAAATAAGCATAATAATAACTTAGCTACGAGACATTAATATAAAAAGGTTGAACATAACTTACAATGATTAAAAATAGCGTAGCGTTACACGGACAGAATTTCGACTTACACCCTTACAACATTCGCTAACATACCCTTATTATTAGAATTAAAATTAAAATTAAAATATAAATTATATATATATATATATAAGTTTTACGTATGAAGAGGAAGAAAAAGATATGAAATTTGATCAGAATTCGGTTGGCTTTATAGCCAGAGTTGAAAATTGGGGCTCCGCGACTCGCGGCAAAATGCCCTTAAAACTCCGCGAGTCGCGGAGATGTATTTACAGCTCACACCCTTGGAGTTTCTTGCTGCCGACGGTTTTTATTATATATATATAATATATATATAATTAATATAATTAATTATATATTATATTATATTTATATACATAGTTAACTTGTAATTTTTAGTCCGTTGCGTCGAGCGTTAAGAGTTGACTCTGGTCCCGGTTCCGGATTTTCGAACGTCCTCGCGTACAATTTAATATCTTGTACTTTGCGTTTTGAATTTTGTACTCTTGTGATTTCGAGACGTTTCTTATCAATAATTGGAACCTCTTTGATTGTCTTTTGTTCTTTTGAGCTTTTTGGTCGTTTGCGTCTTCAAATCGTCGAATCTGTCTTTTGTCTTCACCTTTTATTATTTAAACGAATATCACTTGTAAATAGAACAATTGCAACTAAAAGCTTGTCTTTCTTGAGGAATAATGCTATGAAATATATGTTCGTTTTTAGCATTATCAGAACCCATCCCCAATTCATCCAGAATAGATGATGACTAATTGGTTGATCCATTCCGGTCACACTGCTTTCGGAACTGGAGTGGGATTCCATTTCGGAATCCGAGGGACTTGAACTAATGACGAATTCCATTTCGTACGATTGAATAAAGAATTTTTCGATATGAAATGATTTTCCGGCTATCGGGTGGTATTCTAATTATATAGAGCAAAAGGTTTTGTAGATTACAGAGGAATTTACGGAATATGTCAGGCAAAGTTTACAGTAACAGATACGCTAAGATATGAATTAGCAGATACGCTAAGATATGAATTTTGTCTATACACTATTCATGCAATCAATGCAATAAGATGTGTCTAGACTAAGAATGATAAGCAGGTAATTTTCGACAAAAATGATGAGCAAAACTTTTGACATGCAGACACGGTCGAAGTCCAGACTCACTAATGCATCCTAACGACTATCAGTTAGACACACTAATGCAGACCTGGTTCGCTAAGACCACCGCTCTGATACCAACTGAAAGGATCCGTTCATATACATTATAAACGATTCACAATAGTTGACTACATCGCGAGGTATTTGACCTCTATATGATACATTTTACAAACATTGCATTCGTTTTTAAAAGACAAACTTTCTTTACAACGAAAGTTGACGGCATGCACACCATTTCATAATACATCCAACTATAATTGGCTTAATAATAATCTTGATGAACTCAATGACTCGAATGCAACGTCTTTCAAAATATGCCATGAATGACTCCAAGTAATATCCTTAAAATGAGCTAATGTACAGCGGAAGATTTCTTTAATACCTGAGAATAAACATGCTTTAAAGTGTCAACCAAAAGGTTGGTGAGTTCATAGGTTTATCATAACAATCATTTCAATATATTAATAGACCACAAGATTTCCGTTTATAAATATATGTACACTCGCAAGTGTATAAAAGTATTCTATAAGTTGTAGGCACCCAGTAACAAGCCTTAACGTTCATGTTGTACCCTCTGAAGTACACCAGATCAGGTGTGTTTAAAATAACCTCGAAGTACTAAAGCATCTCATAGTCAGGATGGGGTTTGTCAGGCCCAATAGATCTATCTTTAGGATTCGCGCCTACCGTACATAGACAAGTAGTTTAATGTTACCAAGCTAAGGGTATATTTCTGGTTTAAACCCACGTAGAATTGGTTTTAGTACTTGTGCCTATTTCGTAAAACATTTATAAAAACAGCGCATGTATTCTCAGTCCCAAAAATATATATAAAAGGGAGCAAATGAAACTCACAATACTGTATTTCGTAGCAATTATGTATATGACGGCATTGAACAAGTGCAGGGTTTGTCTCAGATTCACGAACGTATCAATATTGTGATTCAATATTGCAGGAAAGTACGTAGACGCAACGAAAATGATAAACGTTAGGTTGACCTCACGAGCAATACCCTCGATCAATACCCATAACCTCCATAGCTATAACCCATAATTTCCTTAGCTCTATCCCGTTTGAAAACTTATTTTGAAATCGTCTGAGTATAACTCCGTCGTAGTATTTTATGTATACTAATAATATCTTGAAATAATACAAAGAAAATATATATATGTAATTCGATTGAGAGAGTTTAGAGAAATATATTTTCAAGTTTCTATGAAATAATGAAACCTATTGAATTCTATTTATAATAGATTTTTGAATTATTAAAGTGAATTATTAAAGTATGAATTATTAAAGTGAATTATTAAAGTATGAATTATTAAAGTGAATTATTAAAGTGAATTATTAAAGTATGAATTATTAAAGTGAATTATTAAAGTTAAAGTAAAATAAAAGTAAAGTAAAGGTAAAGTTAAAGTATAGTAAAAGTATAAAAACTATGTATGTATAATACGCGTATAAATATATATAATATTAATTTAAATCGTTATATATATTTAATGAAATAAAATATAAATATCGTTATATTTATTATACTGGTTAAGTAATGAGTTGTCAAAAGTGATTCTAGATATTTATAAAAGTTATATACGTTTTAATAATAAAGTTCTTTTTAAACTGAAAACGTCTTTGTACGTTTGAAAATAGATTAATAGAATATTATGGAAACCAATTCTCCACTAACTTTTGTCTAACTTTCGTAAATGACACTTTTTGTTTTTATTTATAAATAGCTTTACAAATTATTCTGAATATCGTTAAGAGGAATAGATTTTCTCAAATCATAGTGGACCTCTCAACAGAGACTTGTAATCATAATTCAATGTTTCTGATAATTCAATCATTTAATATATTTTTTTTATTTCGTCGAAAATCATATTGAAACAAATACGTTCGTGTAAAGTATTATACGTTTAATACTTTATTAATATTCTCAAGTTATAATATATATATATATACATATACATATCTATTTATATATAACGGTTCGTGAATCGTCGGAATTTGGTCGAGGTTATAATGAATGTATGAACACAGTTTAAAATTCTTGAGATTTAACTTAACAAACTTTGCTTATCGTGTTGGAATAATATAAAGATTAAAGTTTAAATTTGGTCGAAAATTTCTGGGTCGTCACATTAGTCCAGACACGTCTTGCTGCATTGATTGCATGAATAGTGTATAGATAAGATTCATATCTTAGCGTATCTGTTACTGTAAACCTTACCTGGCGTATCCCGTAAATCCCTCCGTAATCTATGAAACCTTTTGTTCTATATATATGGATATTCTATGTAATTAAGAATACCATCCGTTAGCCATAAAATCATTTCATATTTAAAAATTCTTTATCCAATCGTACGAAATGGAATTCGTCATTAGTTCAAGTGACTCGGATTCCGAAATGGAATCCCACTCAAGCTCCGAAAGCAGTGTGACCGGAATGGATCAACCAATCAGTCATCATCTATTCTGGATGAATTGGGGATGGGTTCGTAGTCTCCTCAATCATTGGAGACAAGAAGAAGGTGATCCTTTTCATCCACCACATTGCCCTATTGGCGAAGAACCTGAAGCACTTACCGGTGAACCTGTTCGAAACACCATCTTTTCTCTCATTTCTAGAGTATCTCGCCACAATTTTATACTATACCAAATTCTAGATTATATTTATCCGCTATTCCGAACCGAAAATCATCCCGGTGTAATAGAAGAAATCAACGAGCTTCGCGCTCGGGTAGTGGCTTTAGAGAATATGGTGCGAAGGTTACAAACACCAGCAGCAGCGCCAGCAGCATAACCAGTACCACCATCAATGTCAACAGTACCATCACCACCACCAACATCAACATCCGCATCCCACACCTCAACATCTTAATCTATACCCCGAACATCAACGTCATACGCACCATGGATACCAAGGAGTACCAACAACAACAACATCATCACACATCTCAATCTCGCAATCTATACCTCAAGCATAATCATCGTTCTACGAATCGTTTTTACGAATCGATCTACATAAACTATCTTCGTCCTTCATAGTGATTATGTAATCTCTAATATTTTAGAGAATATGTACTCTAGTTCTAGCCATAAATCTGATGAGTTTAATATCACATTGACTCATTAAATCCATAATTACGTCTGAAGAAAATATATATGTATATATGTTTTCATAAAGATTGTAATTTAAAATTTTTATTGTACAAACTGTTAATGGTGAAAATATTTTAACGGGTAGGTAATACCCGAGGAATATTTAGATTTCGCATTAATAAGTTACACTGTACATTCTTTGAATATGATTCAACAGTCATTTACTATCCTACTTGCAACCACAACTATACGAATCCGTTCATCACAGATTAACTATTTTCATTCAAATTCAAATTTCATATTAGGATTTTGACATATCAGAATCCAACAAGTGGCATAATGAAGAAAAAAAAATGGACACAATAAAAATTGATTAGAAACACACTAATTAACAATATGAAATTTTGTTAAGAATCCACGCTAACAAAATTCTAGCTAACTGTTCCTAGCTAACTGTTAATTCCGTATTACATTTTATTTATCGCAATTTAATTATCACAATTTATTTTATCACAATTTAATTCTCGCAATTTTATTTATTGTTATTTAATTTCTGTTATTTACTTCACGCACTTTATTTATCGTTATTTAATTTCTGTTATTTATTTTACGCACTTTAAATATCGGGACACGTATTTAAGGTTTTGACATATCATATCGACGCATCTATATATATTATTTGGAATCACCATAGACACTCTATATGCAGTAATGGTCGAGTTCTCTATACAGGGTTGAGGTTGATTCTACAATAATATATATAGTTTGAGTTGTGATCGAGTCTGAGACGTATACGGGTCACGATACGTATTAATTAATTCGAATATTATATATTAAACTATATATGAATTATTGGACTGTCAACTGTGGACTATCGACTGTAGATTAATAACATTAAATAATTAAAATAAATTAAAATATTGATTATAACATATGAAACTAAACAATTCTTCAAGTTGCCACTTGATTTCATCTTAAACCTTAATTGAACCTTGGCGATTCCAATCTGCATTCAAACTTTCATAATTCTTGAAAACACCTCAATCGATAGGATGAATCAACCGCACTTCATTTACGGAAGGAAAGATTTGTCCATATAGTTATGCACCTAAGAAACTCTCGACAACTGAGTAAAAGTTTAACACGTAGCCGCGTCAGATCCTTTGACATTTATTAGCAAAAATAACTTTGTGATCCCTTTTCAAAGTAGCAAATTTTGTCACAGCTCCAGTTAGTACATCGACCTTTCATTCGAATAAGTCTTATTATAAATTTGATATATAAGTTTACCTTTCATCATCGTTATCGGGGAACCGTTTATATTCCACCACATTAGCAGTAAACTTACCAGCAAACTCGTTGCTCCTTGGCTTAAACCTCTCCAATAAATCACTATATTTATCCATTGAAACCCTATCATATACTCATCCGCATCTTGTAACGAGAACTGCTATAACAATTACCAGGAATCAGCAATCAGTACTTTGAAAACTCACAGCATATCTACATCAACAGTTATATGTATGACATTTATCTCTTAGAATTATGATCTCTCGTTCTGAAATTCTGAAAAGCACTCAGTCACAAATCAATACTCTGAATGTTGAAAAAGCTGAATGAAGCAACAGAAACCATAGACAACCGTAAACGACCTTAATCATCGGAAGTTTGATGATAAAGAATAGTATGTTGGAAAAGCTCAGAAAAAGTGGAACTGGAAAACGGATTGAGCTAACCACGAAAGAGACCAAGGACAAATACAAGGACCAAACTCTATAATCAAAGAATTCAGGTAATTCTAGATTCGTTGAAATCTTTAGAGAATATCTTGCTCCGAAGTCATGTTAAAATCTTGCGGAAAATCTTTCTCCATCAACCATCGAACTTAGAAATTCCAAAATATCATCATCAATATCTTCGATATTTCTGAGGGTATTTTCATAAATATTCTCGTCCGAGATTATATACCTCTTCGTGCTTCCTGTGTATCATTATATTGAAAACATTCAATAGAAAATTTAGTACCGAAAAGCAGATTATGCGAAACTATGAAGAAAGCCGTGGACAAATCACAAAGAATAAGTTTGACTTCAAAGAATCCAAATGATTCAATATCTGCTAAAGTCTTTAGTGAATATCTTGCTCCTTACTCTAAACCCTTGCAGACAATAGTTTCTATCATCCTCTGATCTTAGATATTCCAAGATATTATCCTATCTTTCATTATAAATATCCTTCATATTTCTGAAGATATTTTTATAACTATTCTTATCTGAAATCATTAATCTCTTCGTGCTATCAGTATTACATCATATAGAAACTGTTAGTTTCTATATTCTGTAAACTTTCAAGCTTAAAATATGAATGTTATTGAAGTAATATTGGGAACTGATGCATGAGTTAGTATAATATAATGACACTTGATCAACGTGATTATATTACAGTAAGTCATGCTGAGTTTCTAATGAAACGTGATGATTCACAAACCATAACGTCATCATGCGTCATGTTACATAACTCTTTCATTCTACATAACCTCCGAACATATCAAGAAGAATATATTCTTGATAGTTCTATCTTCTGTAATTTTGATAAATTTGAAAATCAAATCGTGCTATCACGTTCCACCATGCTTAGAACATTATAATCATTTGAAACTCTATATCTACGAATTCTGGGATCATTGTTCGCTTGACTTGGAGTCGGGAAGAGAAAACAAGAACATGGAACTCCGAAAAATAAAGGAAAATATAAAGCCGATCACAAACACAGGAATTACAAACTGTGTATATCAATGTTTATCGCAACATAAAGACACGGGAGAATTAAAAACATTATAACCCCGAGGGCGAAGTAGAAGAAAACAGATTCCTCCGATGGTAATTGGAAAAGGAGAATAATTGTTACGATAGTGAGGATAAGGACAAGGATCAGAATTGGATTAAGCATTTTCATAATCTTTTGAATTTGTGGATTGTATAGAAATGGTGAGAATAAGGGAACAGAAGAGCTTAATTTATAAGGGAAATATCAGACAGAGTAATCGAGGCAGATCACCGTATTTAATTTTAGAGATCTTAATTTCCTTATTCACCGAAGAATCAAATCTTTTAGATTTCGAAGATTTCCTTTAAATCTCTTGAATTCCGGAATTCAAACGTGACTACGTCAAAAGTTAAGACGAACCTTATTTTCTGAATTCAACCATAACTACGTCAAAAGTAAAGACGAATATCTATTACCTTATCTCAATCTTTTGTGGTAACTTCATTCGTACTCTTCGAATAATCGAATTGTCTTATCCATATTTCTCAATAAAGAAAAAAAAAACTCTATTTATCAACTTATACGAGTCATGAAAACATCCTTATTGTTAGCCATGACAACCTCACTCAAATTTCGGGACGAAATTTCTTTAACGGGTAGGTACTGTGATGACCCGGGAATTTCCGATCAAATTTAAACTTATTCTTTTATGATTCCGACACGATAAGCAAAATCTGTAATGTTAAGTCTCAAAATTATTTGAACTGTTTCATGAAATCATTTACCCTTTGACTATGCTCGATGATTCACGAACAACTATTGTTAATATATATATATATATATATATATATATATATATATATATATATATATATATATATATATATATATATATATATATATATATATATATATATATATATATAACTAAATATAAGTGTATATATTAATTTGAGAAAATAAGATAGAATTTAAACATTTGAACTAAAAATATAATGTAATATATAAAATAATTAAACTGTTATTAATATGACATCCATATATAATTAAGATTATATATATTGTAATGTATATATAAAATACATAAATATTAAACCTCCAAATATCTTATTATATAAAATAAGTATTACATATTTAATAAAATGTAAAGTTAGTATACTAAATTATAAGATTAAATAAAAATTGCTATATTAATATTTTCACTATTAGTATTAATATTTAGATCAATATTAAAATATGTATTATTAATATTATTGTTCCTAAAATAAAAGATATAGATACGAGATTTAATATATGTAATTTATTACATCCTAACTATTAATTTTATTATTATTAGTAACTATTATCAACAGCATTATTATTATTATTATTTATTGTTATTATTATTGTAATATGATTATTATCAACATTATTAAGAATTAACATTTATATATATATAATATTTAATTATTTATAGGAATTAAATATAATTTAGAAAATAAAAAAAATAGAATTTCGTACAAGAGGATTACACATCCCCATCTGTAATTTGTTTCTTTCCTTCTGTTTTTCTGCATCTTGTGAATTAATGTCAAACCTTGCCATCACCACCTAACAATCGAACAGTTAGTGTGTTGGATAAAAAAAAAAGATTTGATTTCCCTACAGTCAATTACTAATTATAAACTACTTGTAAAGCAAAAGGGTTCTGCATCTGATATTTTTTTTTCTCCCTTCTTTATTACTCATCTTTCTGTCTCTTAATAAACCCATTTAAACCTTATTTTGATTCGAATTAAATGGAAGAAAAGTAGAAACGCAGAAGTGTTCTAAATCTTGTCGTGAATATTTCTTCAAATTCGCAGGTTTTAATTTGCCAAATCAAAGTCGAATTCGAAGAGTCAAACTTAGAATCAAAAGTCAACTGAATTTTTATTTCTAAAAATTCGAAATCTAAAAGTTGTTTCAGGTTAAATTGAAAACTTACGAGTATTTAAATGATGATTTGAAGGGTAGTTGATGTTGAAATTGTTGATCAAAACGAACTCTGAATCAAAATTATATATATTTTTTTTACGTCGAGCAGCAGCAAACTTACATATATATATATATATATATATATATATATATATATATATATATATATATATATATATATATATATATATATATATATATATATATATATATATATATATATTTTATTTTGTTCTAATTTAATCAAACAATCTATTGAAACGTTTCGTGTGTTATTGAATCTGATAACATAAGTAGTATGTGCATCTGTTATGATTAAATGGGTGGATTCGATATGAGTTTGTTAAGAGGATGAAGATGAATAGATGTTACGGGTTATATAAATGACTGAACGAATTAAAACAGAAAGACAGAACTCAGAGCAATGGTTTGGGTATGGTGTCGGGTTTCGAGAGGTCCTGGGTTCAATTCGTGCTGGAGACAAGTTTTTTAAAAAAAAACACTTATTGAGGTAGTTTCTTTATTCTAAAAATCATAATTATTATTATTGTTGTAATTATTATTATTACTAGTTATTATTATTGTTAAATATTATTATTGTTGATATAAATCATTTTGATATGTTATTATGTTAATTGTGTTATTAGAAATAGAATTATTATAATTATTATTATTATCATTATTATTATCATTAGTAAAAGGTATTAACTAACAACTATTATTATTATTATCATAATTATAATTACAATTATAATTATTAATATTATGGTTAAGTTAATTACTAGTATTACTATAATAATACAATTACATATTAATATCAAATAAATGAGTATTGTTATCATAACTATAATTATTATTATTACTATTAATATTAAAATAGGTATTAATATGATTATGATTATTACTAATATTATGTAAATAATACAAGTTATTATTTTCGCAAATATTAGTATTAATATCATTTTATAAATACTAGAATTATTATTATTAACATAAGTATGATTATTAATATTATCATGGGTATTATTATTATATAATTATCAAAACCATTATCAAAACTGTCATTTACAGAAAAATTAATATTTTTACAATTATAATTATTAATATCATTATTATTATTAATGAAGAATTATTAACATTATTAACTTATTAGTAATATTAAGTATTATAATTATTATCACTTTACCACTATTAATATTATTTTGGTATCATTATAACTACTATTATTGATATACAAATGACATGTTTAATATATATATATATATATATATATATATATATATATATATATATATATATATATATATATATATATATATAACATAACAAAAATTAACATATTTAAATATAAAATGGATATATGAAATATATATATATATATATATATATATATATATATATATATATATATATATATTATTAATATAAGAAGAAAATAACTAATAAATGTATATACATATATTTGTTCGATTACAATTATGTATATTAATAAATATACAAATGATATAGGTTCGTGAATCCGAGGCCAACCCTGCATTGTTCAATTGTTCAATATTGTCATATGTATTTTTACTACAAAATACATTAGTTGAGTTTCATTAATCCCTTTTTAAATGCTTTCGCAATATATATTTTTGGGACTGAGAATACATGCGCTGTTTTTATAACTGTTTTACGAAATAGACACAAGTAATTGAAACTACATTATATGGTTGAATGATCGAAATCGAATATGCCCCTTTTTATTAAGTCTGGTAATCTAAGAATTAGGGAACAGACACCCTAATTGACGCGAACTCTAAAGATAGATCTATCGGGCCCAACAAGCCCCATCCAAAGTACCGGATGCTTTAGTACTTCGAAATTTATATCATGTCCGAAGGAGGATCCCGGAATGATGGGGATATTCTTGTATACAAATTGTGAATGTCGGTTACCAGGTGTTCAATCCATATGAATGATATTTTTGTCTTTATGCATGGGACGTATGTTTATGAGAAATGGAAATATGAAATCTTGTGGTCTATTAAAATTATGAAATGATTATTTTTGCTAAACTAATGAACTCACCAATCTTTTGGTTGACACTTTAAAGCATGTTTATTCTCAGGTACTAAAGAAATCTTCCGCTGTGCATTAACTCATATTAGAGACATTACTTGGAATCATTCATGGCATATTTCAAAAGACGTTGCATTCAAGTCGTTGAGTTCATTAATATTATTATTAAGTCAATTATGGTTGGATATATTATAAAATGGCATGCATGCCGTCCACTTTCGATGTAATGAAATATTGTCATTTCAAAAACGAATGCAATGTTTGTAAAATGTATCATATAGAGGTCAAGTACCTCGCGATGTAATCAACTGTTGTGATTCGTTTATAATCGATATGGACTTCGTCCGGATGGATTAGGACGGGTCCTTTCATGAACGATAAAACGGACGTATGCTATTTGAGTTTAGTACACGTTGATTTGTGTGTATTGTACATGTTGGTTGCATGTATGTTAAAACAGGGGTACTTATTACATATACGTTAAGGTTAGTTACCAGGGTGCTCAATTTCTTAGAATATTTTGATAAACGTTTTGGATGAAACTACTGAAATCTTGTGGTCCACCTTTATATACAGATTATGCGCAACATTAAAACTATGAACTCACCAACCTTTGTGTTGACACTTTTAAGTATGTTTATTCTCAGGTTCCTATAAGTCTTCGGCTGTTTGCTTATACGTTATACAAGCTATGTGCATGGAGTCATACATGCTTTATTCAAGAAAACTGTGCATTCACAAAATTATCACCATGTATCTTATTTGACTGTATTGTCAACAGATGTATTGTTAAAAACTATTATATACGGTGATTGTCTATACGTAGAAATTATCAGATGTCGAAAACCTTGGATATATTCATTTATGGTGTGCCTTTTCAAAAGAATGCAATGTTTACAAAACATATCATATAGAGGTCAAAACTTCATTATGAAATCAATGAATGATGTATTCGTCCAAATGGATTTGGACGGGTCATCACACTAAAACAATTCAATAAAATAAACTCAAACTTTTGTTTATGTTACATCAATTTTAACAAAATTTTATAATATGTATTTGTTTTCCAATTATGTATGTGTTGAGTCCCATACATTTTTAAGAATTTAATTATGATAAAAATATGATTATAGATACTAGTTGTAATGTGCAGGCCATCATAAGTTTATTTATGTACAACAACATTGTATGTTGTGTTTAAGTGTTTGGTGTGCTGAATTCACTGTCAGCACAAGATAGTGAAATGCCCCGTTCATATCGATTATAAACGTCTCATATTAATTGGTTTCATTGCGAGGTTTTGACCTCTATATGAGACGTTTTTCAAAGCCTGCATTCGTTTTAAAAACAAACCATAACCTTTATTTTATCGACAAAGGTTTAAAGACATAACGTAGATTATCAAGTAATGATAATCTAAAATGCAACGTTTACACACGACCAATTACATAATGGTCAATAATAATTTGTTACAACAAGATGTTTTTCGAATGCAGTTTTTAAACATTATCATACAAGCATGCTGACTCCAAATCTTGTCTTTAAATAGCATGCAATAGCGGAAGTCTTTAATAGTCACCTGAGAATAAATATGCTTAAAACATCAACAAAAATATTGGTGAATCATAGGTTTAACCTATACAAATATTCGTAATAATAGACCACAAGATTTCAGTTTCATAACAAGGTGCAGGTCTGCTCACTGCCAAAAATCATTCATATGATGAACACCTGGTAACCGACATTAACAAAATGCATCTAGAATATCCCCAAAACAGAACCACTTGTCTGTAGAGAAAAACGAAGTACTAAAGCAGTTCAAATTCTCTGACTGGGGCGTGTCAAAGCCCATAGATCTATCTTTAGGATTCGCGTCAATTAGTTGCAATTATAATAAACACTAATTCTTAGGCTACCAAGCTCAAAAGGGCGATATTCGGTATAGTAATCCAACATATAGTGTAGTTTCAAGTACTTGTGTCTATTTTGTAAAACATTTATAAAGTTGCATGTATTCCCATCCCAAAAATGTTAGATAGTAAAAATGGGACTATAACTCACTTTCACAGATTTTCAATTCGTCGAAAATCAGACTTGGCCACGGATCGATTCATGAACCTATAACAAATATATACATATATATCAAAGTATGATAGAAATACATTCACATCATATTTTTATTTACGTGTTGATGATTTAAGTTGTTAAGTTAGCAGTCCAACGTTAGTAGTCCACAGTTAGTAGTCCAATGTTAGTAGTACATATATAGTCCAATATATCACCCTGAAATAATCAAGACGTATTGTACACGTATTGTACAAGACTCAATCATGACCCAAGGTACAGCTATTGTCTTAAAATTAATCTAGACGTATTGTGTACATGGTGTCTTTCGATTTATCCGACGTATTGTGTAACTAATGTCTTAACTAATCAAAATTATATTATATTGTCTCGGACTTAACCAAGACTAGTATATTACAAGGAAATACTCATGACATGATTAAATACATGTATAATACAAGAAACATTAGCTAGGATATGGTTAGTATAGATTTTATCAAAATAATCTCGTAGCCATTTTAGCCATTTCTAACCAATATTATTTTGCCCATAACTTCTTCATTACAAATCGGTTTTGAGTGAATCAAATTGCTATGGTTTTGTAATAAACTCTATTTTATAAAACTAAACTGAAAAAGTGGTGGTTTATAGTCAGATTTATATATTACAAGTCGAATTAGAAAGAGGTGGTCATTTCCGTCGAAAGAACGACATCTTAATGACCATTTTGAAAAACATACTTCTATCTTGAGTTTAACCATGATTTTTGGATATATTATCATGTTCATATGAAATAAAATTTTCCCAGAAAACAAACTTTAAATTCAAAGCTTAAGATAGTTTTTAAATATCCAACCCAAAACAGCCCCCGGTTTTACTATGACGGCGTATGCTCAGTTTTACGGTGTTCGTCGTGTTTACAAGTTTTAAATCTTTATGTTAGCATATCATAGAGATATATTACATGTGTGAGGCTGTTTTTAAAAGTCAAGTTAGAAGGATTAACTTTGTTTGTGAACAAGTTTATAATTAACTAAACTATGTCCTAGTGATTACAAGTTATATTCTTCGAATAATAAAGTTATATAAGTATGAATTGAACAAGGTTATGAACGAGGTTACTACCTCAAGTTTAGAAGGTATACCTACTGGAAATGACAAAAAATAATCTTGAGCTTGAAAGGATCTTTGATGGCTTGGAAACTCTTAAAGTAGAATCATGGAATGAAAACAAATTCAAGTAAGATTACTACTTGATTTAAGATAGTTATAGTTATAGAAATCGAATCAAAGCTTGAATATGAATATTACCTTGATTTAGAATGATAACCTACTGTAAATAACAAAGGTTTCTTGATCTTAGATGATTACTTGGAATGAATTAGAAATATTGAAAGTAACCTTACAAACTTGAAAGGATTTTTGAAGTGTTCTTGAATGATTGTTTTTATGATGATTATAGATTATAATCAAAGCTTGTATTTGATGAATTCTTGCTGGAAAAATAGTAGCTAGACGTTCTTGAAAGAGTGTGTGTGTTTTGAGAGAGAATTAGAAAGAAAATTAGAAAGGAAACGAAGTGAGTGGTGAGTGGTGAATGGTGAGTAGGGTTAAAAGGGGTTCTAGTTTTGTTTTCTTGCTCATAAGTCATGCTAGTTGTCTAATGGTTGGTTCCACATGTTTGTTGACTAAATAAGGGCTGCTAAGAGCTGATCATTGAGTGTACATATCAATAGTATATACATCTAGAAGCTGGGTATTATACGGGATAAAATACAGTATGAATACGAGTAGAATTCTTGAGAAAATCGAATGTGATTAAGAGTGTAGTTATCTTTGTTGAGTATAAGTATTTTGATATATGTAATCAAGTCTTTCAAAAGTGTATTAATACATCATAATACATACATGTATTCCTTATGATTTAGGGTTTATTTCGTCGTTAATCGATACATATATGTATTGTTTCGAACCTTTAAGTTAGTAGTCTCATTTTATGTATCTAACCCGTTGTTAGTATACTTAATGAGATACTTACATATCATTATATATATATATATATATATATATATATATATATATATATATATATATATATATATATATATATATATGCATATATATATATATATATATATATATATATATACACACACACACACACATATATACATATGTCCATATATATCTCATTATATCATTTTATCAAGTTATGACGTTCGTGAATCGTCGGACAAACTGGGTGGTCAAACGTTTACATAAAACCCGTTTCAGTTAATCAAGTCTTAACAAGTTTGATTGCTTAACATGTTGGAAACATTTATGCATGTAAATATTAATCTCGTATATATAATCATGGAAAAGTCCGGGTCATTACAGATAGTTCAAGATTCAAGGTTAATTCACGACCATCATAGGATGTATGCTGAACCAGCAAGAAGATCACACGAAGGACCAGTAACAGAAGAATTAGCACATGCTGGAGCAGCTCACAACACTTAGACAAATTATGCTCCATTACAATCATAATCCTTTCCTGTGTTGTCTACATTAAAGGATACTATTCAACTGACATCAAAGACGAAGTTGAATAGAGAAGGACATACGTCGGCGGCTGACAAGTGACCTTACAAGACAACAAAGGAATGCAGAAGCTTAACCCATGCACAGTTCATGGTTAATGCTTTGTCACGCCTAGGAAACTCAATATTCCATTTGTTTAATCAATTTAGATGTCCAAATGGGTGTTCCTGCAATTAGCTACATAAGAAGAAAATGGGAGTCACGTGCTTCCTGCCACAGTTGTCGGCTGAGTACAAACATCATTAGATCGATTACATGGTTATTCGGGCTTCTATAAATAGTTTAATCAACTATTGCATAAATTATTCGTGTGGGTATTAAATCGATAGAGTCCAGACCGTGTATAAGCTTCGTTCGTTCGAAAGCTATCTATGTGTAATTTGTATCAACCGGTTATCTATTACGCCAAAGGATAACCTTGATTCTCTGAGATTATTTCAATAAAATAATAACGTTGAAAATTACACATGACTCTGATTTAATTGATTGTTAATTATATGCTTAAACTATTAAATTGACTTAATTAACAAAAAGAATTGTATTCACTCCTCTACAAACTTTGTGTTGTTGACCAACAATATGTATTTTATAATTTATATTTATGTTTATATTTATATTTATATTTATATTTATTTTTATAATTACAATATAAATTATAATGTATAATTTTTCTTAGTAATCTTGAAGTTAAGGTTCTTTATAAAAATATATATGTTAATAATTTTTAGTAAAATTTTAGTCGTTCGAAAAAATGTTAATATTAATATTTAAAACTAAATTTATTAATAATAATATTTTTTAATATTAATACAGTTTTAATTTATTTGATTAATAATTAATTAAAAACTTAAAATTAATTTAATTTTATTATTAAATTAAATTAAAAACTTAAAAAGGTTGGAAAATCGTTTCCTTCAAGGTAAAAAAAAAAAAAAAAAACTAAGGAATCACTTTATCCCCAATTCAAGTGGTATCTCCTCCGACCTCTGGCAATCTCCTTTCGCTGCCCGTAGATCTCTCTGTAATTAACAGCTTCTATTATCTTAAATCGGTATGTCAATTGACTAATTATTTATTCTGTTTTTGTATATATTTTTTTTCATCAGTTATTATTATTATCTAGAATTATTAATTATTATTACTCTTAATTACACATTCTACATATTACACAATCTGTTTGTATCTCTACTTCACTATCTCTTTGTTAATCAGGTCCATATATTACTCTAGTTATAAGAATACGTATTTCATAGGCATTTAGATCACTTGATTATGCAATTTTAACACTCAAATGATTTCTTAAAATCGTATACTGCGATTGAAGGTGTTAAGAGTTTCAGATCAATCAATTAGGGTTCTTGTAATCACGAGTCTTATGCTTATAGCCGTATGCAGAAGGTTTTGTATGATGTAAAGGTGGTTTGTTGTGTGTATTTTATTTTTAGAACAAAGTAATCAACTTTTTCTTATGTAGGTTAATTGTTGTTCAAGATGGGAGATTGTTCTGATAAAAGTGAAGAACTGCTCGATGATGATGGTGGTGAGCAAGTATTTGAAATTGGAAACAATGATGTGGAGACTGAATCGTTGTTCGGAGTTGAAGGTGATGATTTGGAGAACGAGATAGTTCTTGACCTAGAAACAAATGAAAATGAAAATGATAGCGATCAAATTCTCGAGTTTGGAACCAACGACAATGATCCTGAAGCTACACTAATGCTCGAGATAGGAAATGGAAATAATAATAATAATAATTGTTTGCACGATGATGTAAACGAAAACCTGAATCCTCGACCGGCTGTGGGAATGGAATTTGAGTCATATGAAGACGCGTATAGATACTATAATTGTTACGCGAAGGAGATTGGATTTGCAATTAGGGTCAAATCTTCATGGACTAAACGTAATAGCAAGGAGAAACGTGGTGCGGTTCTTTGTTGTAATTGTGAAGGGTTCAAGACTTTAAAAGAAGCGAGTACTAGAAGAAAGGAAACACGAACGGGTTGTTTAGCGATGATTAGGTTGCGATTGGTGGAATCTAATCGATGGCGGGTGGATGAAGTTAAACTCGATCACAACCACTCGTTTGATCCCGAAAAGCTCCAAAACCCTAAGTCACGCAAAAGGACGGAATCCGGAACGAAACGGAAGTCGGACTCGACTTTAGATGTGGAGGTTCGTACTATTAAGCTTTATCGAACACCCGTTTTAGATACGGTTTGTTACGGAAGCTCAAATGAACAAGATCTTGATAATGATCACGGGAAGAAAAAGCGACTGAGTTTAGTTGAAGGAGATGCACAAGTTATCCAAGATTATTTTTGTCGGGTTCAATTAACCAACCCTAACTTTTTCTACGTGATGGATTTCGCGGATGATGGGTTTGTAGGAAACGTGTTTTGGATCGATTCTAGGGCACGGGCTTCGTATGGGTACTTTGGAGACGTTGTTGCTCTTGATACAACATGCGTGACGAATAAATATAAAGTTCCGTTGGTGGTGTTTGTTGGCGTCAATCACCATGGTCAAACTATTTCACTCGGTTATGGGTTGCTCGCTGACGAAAGTCAACAAACCTATAGTTGGTTGTTGAGAACATGGTTGACTTGTATGTCGGGACGACCTCCACAAACGATAATAACAACGGACCAGAGTACACCTTTGGTTAGTGCAATTGCCGAAATATTTCCTCGTGCGCATCATCGTTTTTGTTTGTCTCTTGTTGTCGAAAGCCTTCTCGAAAATTCTGGTCATTCGGAATCGGGAGTGTTTAGAACGGTTTTGAATAGCATAATCTACAACTCGATAAAAGTGGATGAATTTGAATTGGCGTGGGAGAATATGATCCAACAGTTTGGAATCACAGATAACAGTTCGCTGAAAAACTTGTTTGAAGATCGCGAAAGGTGGGCCCCAGTTTACTTAAAAGATACGTTTTTTGCCGGGATGTTTACTTTTCAACCAGGCGAGTCGATACTTCCGTTCTTTCACGGGTACGTTCACCAGCAAACTTCTTTAAAAGAATTTTTCGAGATGCATGATTTAGTTTTACAAAACAAGATTCAAAAGGAAGCGTTTGACGATATTGACTCAAAAGAGTCAACCCCAAAGTTACGAACAATGTGCAGATACGAATCACAAGTATCCAAATTATACACAAAACATCTGTTTTCGCTTTTTCAATACGAAGTAGAAATGATGGCGAATTGTTATAACATATCACAAGTCAATACTAGCGCGTCCATTATCACATATATGGTCAACGAGCAAGAAACCGAGGGGAACAGTGTAAGAAACTTTGAAGTGATGTATGATAAAATAGGAGTAGAGGTTAGATGCATTTGTAGTTGTTTTAACTTCAAAGGTTACTTATGTAGACATGCATTATCAGTTCTTGACCATAATGGTGTAGACGAAATCCCGAGTCAGTACGTTTTGTCTAGATGGAGGAAAGATTTTAAGCGATTGTATATACCGGAATTTGGATCTGATAGCGTTGATATCACGAATCAGGTTCAGTGGTTCGTGCATTTGCACAAACGAGCTTTGCAAGTCGTTGAGGAAGGAATGACTTCTCAAGAACGTTACATGGTTGCTTGGCAAGCGTTTAAAGAGTCGTTGAATAAGGTCCTATTAGTAGCAGATAAGCAAGCTCCAAATTGATAACAATTGTATGATTTATGTTTATGTACATATTTGTTTATCAATGAACAGAAACTAGTGAAATATTTTGGCCATTCGGTTTGGTTATTTGGTCTAGTTGGAGGTCTAGTTGGACTATAAGTTATGAAAGGTGATCTTTCACACACCATTTTTTTTTTCTTTTTCCATGTATACTTTTATCTTATAAACTTACAATTATGCTCCTAGATTAATGAACTTATATTATTATTGGACAAAATTTCATTCCTCGTCCCTGAACTTTACATCAAATTTGACTCCATGTCCTTTTTTTTTGTGCATTCCTCGTCCCTAGTGTATCAAAAATCTACATCCCTCGTCTTCCCGTCTACTTCCTGTCTATTTCAACCGTTAAGTCAAGCATGTGCAAAACATGTGACTGTATTTTAGTCTTTCTTCCTCTTTCATCTCTTTACCCCTTCCTTAGCTACTTGACTTCTAATTCATCCCTAAAAGAATATAAACCCTAATTTCCAATCAAGAAACCAAATCAATTAACCAACACCCTTAATTCATGAACTTACCATATCACTTTTATAATAGTAAATGAAAATCGCTATTACGAAGTATAACATAAGATAACAGCTATCATTAACGTTGGATTTGAGACTCAAATGTAACTCTTTACATCTTGCCTCAAACTGTAATAACTCCTCATTATCTACAAAGTAACTGGTGCCACTACTAGAACAAGTAGACATCTACAATACACAAAACATGAAGAAATAAAGATAAGCAAAATAGTACCAACTAGAAAAAATTTGACTGCGCGTTGCTGCGGTTGTATTCGGCGCGCGGTCGAATTTGAATATATCTTGTTTGGTACCTAATATATCTAATAAGTTGGGTTGTTTGTTGGACGTGTATGTATATATATGTAATTTAGCCCGAAATATTTAATTTTTTTAACAATATCCGTTTCGCGTATAGTTAGTCACGTTGTGTTCGTAAAATTAATTCGAGTTGAAAGGTGGTCTCGGAAAAATTTAACTCGCACTGAGCGTGAATATAGGGCCCGTTATTTAGTGTTTTTTTAACGATGTCCGTTTCGCATATAGTTAGCCCCGTTGATTTCGTGAGATTTTTTCGAGTTGAACGGTGGCCTTGGAAAAATTTAACTCGCACCGAGTGAGAAGATGGGGCCCGTTATAAATTTGGGTGGAGTAAGTTTTTTTTTATTTTAATAAAATTATACATTTACATTTTTTACCCCTCAAAAAGTTTGAAGTTGATGGGGCGTTGTGTAATTGTGTGAAATTTGGGGGATATTTATAGTGTGAACGCAAAATGAAAACGACATCGCGTTTGAACTGAAACGGCCAAAATCTTCGTGTAATTTAGTATATAGGGGTAATATTACATATAAAGTAACAACAATTCAGTAACAATTTTAATTAATTAATTATACATTACCCCTATATACTAAAATTATACGTTTACATTTTTTATCCCTGAAAAAGTTTGAAGTTAAGGGGGCGTTGTGTAATTGTGTGAAATTTGGAGATATTTCTAGTGTGAACGCAAAATGAAAACGACATGAACTGAAACGACCAAAATCTTCATGTAATTTAGTATATAGGGGTAATATTACATATAAAGTAACAACAATTCAGTAACAATTTTAATTAATTAATTATACATTACCCCTATATACTAAAACTCATGAAGATTTTAAACTCATGAAGATTTTGGTAGTTTCAATTGTTTGTAATTGTAGTTTTGACTTTATGTGCACACTGCAATCGACCCCTCACCTTTGCCTTAATTTACACAACGACCCCATAAATTTACATTTTCTCAGGGGTAAAAAATGTAAATATACAATTTTATTAAAATAAAAGAAACAAATTTCACCCGAATTTTTAGCGGGTCCTATCTTCTCGCTCGGTGCGAGTTAAATTTTTCCGAGCCCACCGTTTAACTCAAAAAAATCTTACGAACACAACGGGACTAACTATACGCGAAACGGACACTTAAAAAAAATACTCAATAAATCGGACTACATTCAATACATATACACACCTATAATACACTCTGTTAACTATGAATACGCAACCCAAAGACCCCGCGGCATCACGCGGGCTCCTTTTTCTAGTTTATATAAATTAGTAAAAATATAAACTTTAAACAATAGTAATACATACATATACATCTAAAAAAACATAATTATGTGTATGTCAGTTCAACGCAAGTTCCATGTCTTGATTCAATTAAATTGAATCCTTGTAAATACAGAACATAGATTGGAAAAATGAAATAAAAAGAAAGGGGGAAACCGTTTGTTCTAGGGAAAACCGTTTAGATCGAACCACCCATTTACACACTTACACACACCTGCATTCGATCTGTTTTTTATTAGCTCACACTTGTTGACCAGATCTATCTTCGTTGCTGTCGCCATCTTCAACCACCACCACCGCCGTCTACAACCACCCATTTTCGTTTTTAGATCTGAAATAATTTAAAGGATTTCTGAGTTTGACTTCGATCCAACGTCATACGGTGGTGGTTACGACATCACCCTCATCTATGGCCGCCGTCTTCCACCGTCGAAAGAATCTTGCTATGCTTGATTCGGATATCGCCGTCAAAAGGAGCCGGATTCGGACGGTGGTGAGTGGTGATGAAGTTCCAATCTTTATGCTTGATATGATTCGTGAGAACAATTTAATTGGTTTTGGATTTGATTTTTTTTTTTTTTTTGGATTTGAATATGATGAACTATGGTGAAGAAAAAGCTACTGGGACTGTTTTGATGAACTATGGTCAAGTAACAAGCTACAGGAACTGTTTTGGGGTTTGATCAACACGGTGATATAGATGGAGTTTGGATTAAAGTGACCTTTTTATGTGAGGGCATTTACGGCTCAATAGACAGACAATAGACGGGAGGACGAGGGATGTAGATTTTTGATACATTAGGGACGAGGAATGCACAAAAAAAAAGGACATGTCAAATTTGATGTAAAGTTCGGGGACGAGGAATGAAATTGTCTTATTATTGTAAGTATAAAAAGGGTAAAATAAGTAGTTAGGTGTACATGGATCAAAAAGTTGTGTGTGAAGATCCAGAAGCTAACAAACTACACCGTGTAGCGTTCGAGCTAAAACAAACCACCGTTAAGGAAACCATGAAGCTAACAAAACTAAACTAAAATACCAAAGCTAAACACATAACCGCGATCAAACGCGCCCAATTTATACCTACGAACACAAGACACTCCCAAGCAACAAACCGATGAAACAATACAAACACCAAACATCACCACCATTCTTCTATGTACATACCCAAATAATTAATTGATGCAATTCATTTTGGTCTTTTATACTTCGAGATAAAACTTTTCATGCAAATTATGCCACAATACGTCAAAGAAAAACATCATGAAATTAGCCCAAGTTCAAGTCAAACATAAACCCCAACCTCCATTTCGTGAAGTTGTCACACAACGAATTATGAAATTACTAATACGCCAAAGTATCCTCCAAACTTGTTTAAGAGACATTTTCACATGAGTTTTGAGTTAGTTCCTTGAAATCGTACAAGGTATTTTTTATACTACTCTAATGAACCTATTCCCGGCCACCTTAAAAAGTTAATAAATTAAATAATTTTAGTATGTCTCGCATTGTCACTATCACTTACATTAAACCATTTTTCACTATCTTCACCACTAACCACTTCTTAACGAACTTATTACGTCACCAAAAACCTTTCCACAACTCTTAACTTCCTCATCACATCATCACATTTCACATTTCACATTCATTATTCATTATTTATTCAAGTATTAAAAAGGGATGAAAAAAAAAAAAAAAACAAAGGTTGTAAGTCGTAACAACAAGCATTATAAGGTTGCATTATAAAGGCTGTACCATACAACTCTGTATGACCTCTTACGTTTCTGTCTGCCCCTACATTAAGTTTTCTTTTTGTATTTTTTTTTTCTACTTTTTTTTATGTCACATGAATGCCTTGACAAAATAAAAATACACATAAAAATTATCATATCTCCGATGCATATATCCGAGTAAATGGTGGGTCTGATTGCTATGATGGCCTATTATTAATGGGCGGAGGGTTATTAGTTGTGGGTCTAGACGTCTAGCGCATGTGATGATGGTCCCTTTGCTCCTGACTTAGAAACTGGATCTGGGCCGAATGCTTATGTAGGTAGGCCGGATGTTTATGCTAATTAACCGAATATTTTTTGGTGGTGGGCCAAATGGATACGAAAATGGGCCGTTAATCCATGATATTGGGCAGATTGATCTCCCACTCTCACCCCTTCGGGCAGGGACGGAGCTTGAAGATCAACACGAGGGTGGCCGAATTAAATTATGTAAAATATATAGTGTCACATTTATAAAAAAATATAAGTAAAGCATTCATAAAGGTTAAAATTTATTAAATAACAAAACAGAATAAAACTCATTTCGGCGATTCTTAAGGTTTTTAAACTCATCAATTACCGTCTCACCGACTTTGAATCAAACATTTGTGCATTAATTTTTTCGGTTGCAACATTAGCTACTGAAAAAATCAGTACTTAATTCTAGTTATTTACTTAATCATTCAATTAATCAATGAATAAATAAATTAATTTAGAACATAAACGTTATGTGTTAAACATTGGCCATTCAATAGGCTGTGATTTTTAATTTGAAATACAAGTGTTGGATATGAAGTAAACAGCCGGTTACTTTATTGGGATGACCTAATTGTAAATTTTTATTAATTTAAGTAAGAGAAATATGAAAACTACTATAGACTCCTAAGTGTGCTGGGGTGGCCCGGGCCATGTCCTGCCCCTACTATGCTCCGTCTCTGCCTTCGGGTGCTAATTTAGTTCCCAATTTGGCGACTGGTCAGAAGTTTTAAAGCTCATTCACAGCTTCGAGTTCAATTTTCAAGAAAGGCGGGGTTGTGGTGGGTAAATCGAAGCGGAAGTCTAAGAAGATTAACGATTCCTTTTCTCTTCGTGAGAAGATTCTATCACGGAATGTGGAAGCTCAGCGGGTGTATATGAAGGTTTCCTTGAATCGGTGTTAGGTCCCTCTCCTAGTGTGGGGTAAGGTTGTGGACTCGTCGAAGGTGTCTTGTCCGTCTCTTGGTTTGCCTAAGGCGTTTGTGTATGCTTTACGCTCGGGTAAGGCGGTGTCTTGTAAACAGATTGATTGTAAGATTTTGAAGTCGGGTCGAGAGAAAACAAAACCTCGGTAGTGGTGGTCGAGCCTGGTTGCCCTTGAGCTGCCTTTTGAAATTTGTTTTGTTATTCTTTTGTTTCCATGTTTTGGTTGTATTTTGTTTCATTTAAGTTCTTTGCTTGCTTTCGCGTAGCTTATATTTTATGTTGATGTTCTTGTAGGTTTGGTTGTTACTGCCTGGTTTGTTTGGTTGTTTTGTTCAGCTTGACTCACCTGTAGATATTCTATTGAGGCGTGTTTGGTGCCTGGTTCGTTCGTTTGTTGGTGAGACGAGTCTCAGCTTTCGTGTATCGTTTCGATAAGTTCTTTCATCCATTGATGAAAGTCCATTGATTATAAAGTTTAAATTTTTTCTCAAAAACCTAAAAATAAATATATATACTCGTGTAAATTTTTTTCATAAATATATTTTCTTTGTATGTAAATAGCTAGTTTTTTTTTTCTTTCTAAAAATAACTATTACTATAATAATGGTTTATTCATCAAAAGATGCAAAACCGAACAATGATGAGCCACCCGGAAAACTACAGCCTATCTACGATCGAGCCACTCGAAAAACAAACGTAAAAACAAAACCTTTACCAAGTAGCAACAACACTAGCCAACTAAAGCAAATACTCTAAAGTAACTTGCCTCAAAATAAAAACGGGAACATATATACAACATCACCAAAGCACAGAAAAAATCAAGAGATAGGCAAAATCTACGGATCCGGTAAGACCTCGTTGTCATCGATCGTGTCACGCCTCAGCCCAATATCCGAGCGATCAACGATCCTATACGTTAGAACGTTAGATGAAGCGGATCCAACCAAGACAACCCGTGAGCAGTGGTAGTACTTAATATAACCCAAAGGGGGTATTCGCGGCCACCTGAATATAACGGGAAAAAATTTACACTGAAAAAAAAATACTAAAAAATAAGGGTTTTTTTTTGTGTTTACCCCTCCTAACGGTACCGAACTGTCTTTAACTTGAACCGAGGCCGCATCAACTACCACTGAAGTTAACTTACCTACGATGATACAATTGTCCTTTGGGTTGGACCAGAACCTTCTTTATTAGAAAAAGGAAACTAAAAAAAAAAGGACTTTTAGAAAAAAAAAAAAAAAAAAAAAAACAAAACAAAAAAAAAATATATATATTTTTTTAAGGCATCATCGAAAATAAATTATTTTGTAAAAGATAACAAATATACTAAGAGAATGAGAACATAAATTCATTCACTCACCATATATTAATGGAATGTCGTATTCAGGTTCTTCAGGTCTTACAGTGTACATCATCTTCAATTTCACGCCCCCAATTCTAGGGTTTTAATGACGATTATAATTAGTGTTGATATTCAGTATCTGAATGTTTTCCCTCGTCCCTGTGGTTTATATACGTGATTTAATGGGCATTGGACTAATTTACCCTCATATGTACCTCACGTGATACAGACAAACTTCCCGAAATTAACGTTTTTTAGATGAAGGGACGAGGTTTGTAGGCGTTAAATACCACAGGGATGAGGAAAGCAAAAAATCGACCATAAGGACGAGGGGTGTATTTTGGGGTAAACCACAGGGACGAGGAGCGTAATTATGTCTAAAACTTTTGACCATACAGTTACTCAAGCATATATATATATATATATATATATATATATATATATATATATATATAGTGGTAGGATCAAGAGGGAAGTAACCAATCGGGGGGAAGCGGGGGGAAGCAAAAACTTTTTTTTTTCAATTTTTGAAAAAACTTTGTTCACGAACATTATAGATGAGATGAAAATATGAACATTTAGTAGAGACACTTCGTGATAAATGTTTTTATTTTGGCGGAAAAACGCTCGAAAAGTAATATATAACAATTATCGTGTTTTTCGAGCGTATGTTGAGGTTTTAGCTATTGGAATTTAAATATTAGGGTTTAGATATTAGGGTTTATAGGGTTTAGATATTAGGGTTTAGAAATTTAGGGTTTAGGGTTTAGATTTAGGGTTTAGATTTAGGATTTAGATTGAGTTTTTAACACGAACGGTTTAGAGTTTAGGATTTAGAGTTTAGGGTTTAGGGTTTGGTGTTTTGGGTTTATTCCATAAACCCAAAACACCAAACCCTAAACCCTAAACCCTAAACCCTAAACTCTAAATCGGGCTAAATTTTACTTCACAAAACATGAAAAAATAATTTCTTCCCGAAATTAACGTTTTTTAGATGAAGGGACGAGGTTTGTAGGCGTTAAATACCACAGGGATGAGGAAAGCAAAAAATCGACCATAAGGACGAGGGGTGTATTTTGGGGTAAACCACAGGGACGAGGAGCGTAATTATGTCTAAAACTTTTGACCATACAGTTACTCAAGCATATATATATATATATATATATATATATATATATATATATATATATATATATATATATATATATATATATATATATATATAGTGGTAGGATCAAGAGGGAAGTAACCAATCGGGGGGAAGCGGGGGGAAGCAAAAACTTTTTTTTTTCAATTTTTGAAAAAACTTTGTTCACGAACATTATAGATGAGATGAAAATATGAACATTTAGTAGAGACACTTCGTGATAAATGTTTTTATTTTGGCGGAAAAACGCTCGAAAAGTAATATATAACAATTATCGTGTTTTTCGAGCGTATGTTGAGGTTTTAGCTATTGGAATTTAAATATTAGGGTTTAGATATTAGGGTTTATAGGGTTTAGATATTAGGGTTTAGAAATTTAGGGTTTAGGGTTTAGATTTAGGGTTTAGATTTAGGATTTAGATTGAGTTTTTAACACGAACGGTTTAGAGTTTAGGATTTAGAGTTTAGGGTTTAGGGTTTGGTGTTTTGGGTTTATTCCATAAACCCAAAACACCAAACCCTAAACCCTAAACCCTAAACCCTAAACTCTAAATCGGGCTAAATTTTACTTCACAAAACATGAAAAAAAAACGTTCATATTCTTCACGAACAATATTATCTTGAATATTATTTTTATCGATCGTTTTCCCGCCTAAATAACAACATTCATCACGAAGTGTCTCTTCTAAATGTTCATATTTTCGTGTGATCTTGATGCCGGAAAAAAAAATTCCAAAAAAAACGAAATTTTTTTTTTGCCTCCCCCCGCTTCCCCCCGATTGGTTACTTCCCCATTGATCCTGCCCCTATATATATATATATATATATATATATATATATATATATATATATATATATATATATATATATATATATATATATATATATATATATATATATATATATATATATATATATATATATATATAATCCAGGGATTAAATGAGAACTTTTTTGCATTGAGAACTGTGAGAACTCACGCGATCGAACAAAAAGAGAGAAGGGCGAACAAAATTGAGTAAGGTCGAACAAAAATTAAAAATGCACAGACAACTTAAATAAATTAGGGCAGTTCCCAAAATCATTCACAATTCTTCTTCTCTAAAAGCACCTTCAAAATTAGGGCTTTTCCCCATTATCAATTGAAATAATTGTGCCGTTGGTCCCTCCATTATACACCAAAAAGCTAACAGCATCCCTCTGATTTTTTTTTTTTTTTTGCTAACATCATCCTTCCATTATCTCATTTAAGCATACCGAGTCCCTCCGTCAATCTCCGGTTAAAAATGTCCGTTAAGTCATGACATGTGCATTGCATGTAGGGTAAAATTGTCTTTTTAAGTTAGTCATTTGCTAGGCATGTGAGGCTATATATATCTGTCCTTTCAATTGAATTTCTACAGTGACGAAAATACCCATCACGTTTCATGCGCGTGATGGGACTTAACGTCCAAGATTAACGTCTGACTAACGGAGGGACGCGTAATCAAAAAAAGTGATAATAGAGGGACACTGAAAGCTCAAAAAAAACTTGAGGAACGCTGTTAGCTTTTTGGGGTAAAATGGAGGTACCAACGGCACAATTATTTCTTACCAATTACAATACTATCTTTAAATCAGAGTGAATGTGTAGCAAAGATTTCATTTCCTTATACATGAGTAAATTGTAAGCTACAAGCGGTTTATATGATTTAAGAAATGGTTTATGATTTAAGATAAGGAAGTGGGGTTTTTATTTAATCAATGATGCCATTCAACCATCTACTCGATTGCTACTAGTCAGTCTAGGGATGGCTATGGATACCCGATCCAATGGATATCCATCCGATCCACCCGATTATTCGTGGATATGAACGATCTAAATGGATATGGATATGGATGTGGATGAAAAAAATTCATCCATGGATGAACCCGCTTTCACCATAAAATAACTAAATATATAAATTTATCACTCAAATTAGTATCATTTATGTAGTGATATTTCATTAATTATATTCATATTCATCTTTCTTTATATTTTCTCTAAAAATAAAACTTTTTTCTTATATTTTATTTTGTTTAAATAATCAAATGTATTTATCGTACTTTGGTGGTTCAAATGTAATTCCATGTAACTAAAAGTAAGCAACTTAGATGTCGATATCTTTATCTATTGAATATTTGTTATATAGATTAGTAAAATATGACTTTTGGTCGCATAAACTATTAAAAATATTACTTTTGATCGTATATTTAGTGAACCACCGCTTATAATTGTTAAAAATAAAATAAATTTAAACGGATATGGATAATTATGCATTAACCCGCTTCAACTGACGGATATGGATATGGATGGATGAAAAGTAAAAAAAATAAATGGATATGGATATGGATACGGCCTCACCCGATCCATATCTGATCCATTGCCATTCCTATAGTCACTAGTTTGCTTCAATCAATTCCAATGGGTTTAAAAATGGATGATTATTGAATAACCCATTTGATTTATCTATTCAATTTTGCTTCAATATATCAATGCTTCAATCGATGCTAATGGGTCTAAAAATGCTAACAGGTATGTAGCGCATATAATATATTTTGGTGGAGATATACGTCTATCAGTAGAAATTGATGCACCTCTTAATTAATAAAAGGTAAGTGTGAATCTAATTAAGCTTTATACCTTCAATTTTTTTCCTTCTTCATCTCGATTCTACAATTTGAAGTGTGTTCGAACAAAAAATATGATTTCGAACAAAAAATATGAGTTCGAACAATTTTTGTTATGCAATTTTTGTTCTACATCTAATATTCTACAAATAGATGTAAGTTGATGCATCTATAAGATATTTAGAACATAATATGTAGAATAGAAAATGTAGAACATGTGGAATTCGAACAAATTTAGATAAATTCGAACAAATTTGTAGAAATTCGAACAATTTTACGTTCTACAAAATCTCAATTAGAACAAAATCGGTCCAATTCGTACAATTTTTCACGAATGCGAACTTGTTCTACATTTTATGTTCTACATCTTTTTTGTTCTACATTTTTTTAGTGTATCTGCATCTTTGTTCGAGCAAGAAAATATGTTCGCCCTTCAAAAAATTGTTCGCCCGCCAAAAATAGTTTGTAAATTGAGTTCTCACAGTTCTCATCAAAAAATAGTTCTCAGGTGATCCTCTATATATATATATATATATATATATATATATATATATATATATATATATATATATATATATATATATATATATATATATATAATTTACATTAAACTTTGTGTTGTAGCTAATGTGGTTTGCCTCTTTTGGCGAGAGGTCAGGAGTTCGACTCTCATGAGGTGCAGCATTGCACACAAAGTTGCCCATTTACCCTTGAATTCCACTCAAGGGTGTCATCTGCACATAGCGTTGCGGGGCAGTGGGGGAGGGGGTTTTACCGCCCATGCCCTCGAATTGGGGCGGGTTTCCTTCTGGGCAGCATCCATTGAAATAAACACCTCATCATTACTATCATTATTTACACTTCGATCTCAGACTTAGTTAACTTTTGCTCTTGTACTATTGTTAGGGATCGTTTATTGTTTTTCGAGTCTTGCCGCGTTTTTGTTTTGTATCCTTGTTCGTCATTTTCTTATGTTTAAGAAAAAACTTTGTTTTAATGTTAGCGTTATTTTATCAAAATATAAATAAATAAATAATGCTACAATCTGAAATATTTGGAGGCTGCGAAACAATGTTATGTTCAAAGACCAAGCCTTTCGAAAATGCCATTTGGTCGATAGTTTCGCCGTGTCAAGCTTCAACCGGATATTAGCAAGACATCGTAAATAGAGTTGTAATTGGAAATATGGAATCTTTGGTTAGTCTACTTTTTTTTCCTTGTAATTATTTTATTCCTTATTATTTTTAGCATTTTGCTAGTTTATTAATTACGGCTCTAGTTATTGAGTCGACATCAAACATTGATTTATCGGCAACTTGACTGACTCTTAGAGCCTAAATTAAATTTCAGGCAGGCTTAAAATCCATGAAAATTTGATTTTACCATTTTCATGGCGTCTCAATGTTATTTTATTTTATTTTTTAAAAATTTCCTGCTTATTGCCCGGAGGTCCACTCGGAAGCAATCTCTCTATCCGTCGAATAGAGAGAGAGAGACAGAGAGGGATGACTTTCTCCACTTTTGAGAGTGTTTTCACTCTGGGTGAAGAAATAACTTGTCTTTATTCTCGGATAGGAGAAGGATTGTCTACATCTCACCTCCTCATACATCACTTATGTGGTATTGGGTTTTGTTGTTGTTGATGTGTCAAGACGTAACCTTTAAAATGTAGACAATATGTTTAATAATTAACACATAATACAGGCAACTAAACCCGATCATGTAGTAACTAGCAAGTAAATTGACCAGTTCGATCCACAGGGAGAAGTTTGTTTTAATGACTTTACCACGATTAATTATTCTAAAAGGGGGGTTTGTATTTGTAGTTGTATTTTTGTTTAACGAAACAGTAAATAAATATAATGAATAACAAGAATGAGAATGCGGTGTTTACTTCTATGCTTGATAAACGACAAGGATTGTTCTTTTATAATTAAAACCGTTATGTGATAGTTACAATAGAGGAGTTTATATTAATTTCACAATTTATATAAACTTAAGAACTATGTTTAATCAACAGGATTCTTTCTTGGTTAAATTCACATAAAACCTAGTTTACTAAGATCACTCTAAGTTGACTACACGATTGTAAAACCTAAATATCATTCAATTATCATCCTATACTCACATATAGGTGACTAGATCACTAGGTGTTGAAGTACAAGTTATAGCCAATGATAAACTCACATAAATCAAGTCATAACTCGTACAATTGAACTAGGATATAAAGATGGTTACAACAATGGATTTCTCGAAAGAACAAGGTGATTTAGATTGTTTTAACTAACTAGATCCAACCCGGTTAAACTCACGTAAAACCTAAACTACAACAATCACTTGAGGTAATTTCATGACTATGTTGCTTTGAAACTTGTTCAATTACCGGATTAAACACATAACGAAATCACTTAAGCTTATGTATCTAACCGTCTAGATTACTAGGTGTATTGAAGAATAAATTGTTCACCAAGTTAACTTACATTAATTGGTTTACTATTTACGTAATTGAAGTGAGAAACTAACAATCATAACTATGGTTCTTTTGGTTGGAGTAGGTAATTTAATCAATCAAACATATATGTAACTATCATAACATAGAAATATAGAACAATCCCAAGCCATAAATCTTACATTGAAGTAAACACACAAGGCTCTTAGCCAAACATAATCATAGTAGAACTAATGAAACAGTAAATACAATTTGAATTCATGTATAAAAGATATAAAACGATAATACCGATTGCGATGAATAATCCTAGCTTAATCTTGATGTTGAAAGAATGGAGATTGACTCTATAACTTTCCTTGAGCCTTGAAAATCGTACTAGAACTGAGAGAGAAGTAATAGTGAAGGTGTATCAAGTATGTAACCAAAGCCTTCCTTAAATAGGCTCAAAAGTTAGGTATTTTGGCCAGAAAGTGACCAGGTGCGCCGCATTTACTTTGGATGCGCCGCATCCCTTTAAGGATAGTGTAATCCAGCTCCTTTTGGCACTCAGAACTTTCGGCAGGGAGATAGATGAGCCGCATCTGGTACAGATGCGCCGCATCCATGTCAGATGCGCCGCATCTGCTGCTGTTTTGGTCCAGAATTCCTAATGCTCCGCATCTGAAACTGTCGGGATTTATTTTGTGCATAGATGTGCCGCATCTAAAATAGATGCGCTGCATCTAAGATAGATGCGCCGCATTTAGACCTGTTTCAGTAGTTTCGGGCTGTTTTACGCGTTCAATCTTCGTTTTAACTTTGTTTTTGCTGTTGGTCTTCATTTATTCAATCACAATGGACTTTTACAAATGTACATGAATTAAAATGCTTAAGTACAACAAATACATACAAATAGATACAGAATTAGATCGAAATAACGACAATAAACATGTATGATTTTGGCGTTATCAAAATCCCCACACTTAAACCTTGCTTGTCCTCAAGCAAGACTTACAAGAAATCGAAATTTACTATAGTAAACACACTTATTTAATTGAGAACACAAAAATGGAAATCACACTCACACAATATAGTACACAAGTTATTTTGGCACACAAAAACTCACGCTATATGAAACACACACTTGGATCACACTTACATTTTTTTTTTTATTTCACAAAGTAACACACGCACGCGTTTTGAGTATACACACGCCTTTGGAGTACACACGCGAATTGAAATCACACCAAAGTCGAAAGGTGAGTTTTAAAGTCCACATTTCTTGAAAATTTGGATCCTTAGGGAAATTAGGATCTTTGCGGAAAACCTTTTATGTTTTGAAAATTAATCATGTTAGTTTTTACACTAATCAAGTTTTCCGGTATTAACCTCAAAGTCCGGTTGAGGGTAACTGAAAACCGAAGCCTCAGTTGGCGCTTAGCAAGCTACTCGCCCCCATGATTGAAGTATCATGGAACTTGAAACCGGATGTACTAAAAATGATTTTACACAATATAGTTCATAAAATAGTATAAGTTTTAGAAGAAACTATATCATGTCCAAATATCATCGGTGAGCCATGAGTTTGCACACCTCAATTTGTTATGGCATATGTATGTTGACCGCGGTTAACATAGATACAGTTGATCTTTACGGAGATCATCCATCTGGGGATTAGATTCATTAGTCTTAAAAGCTAATTTGCAATGTGCCCCCTATTGTACGAGACAGATCCCATCTCATAGTTAGGATTAGTCTGACCACCAAAAACCCTGTTTGATGTTGAGGTTAGGTGGATTTCCAGCCGATTATAGAGATGACTTTTTAAGATTTTTTGTCAACTTGCAGTTGTTCTAGACTACATCTTCTGACATAAGTTAGCAAGTGTGTCATTTTGGAAGACTTGACTTCCTTCACAATCATTACATAGATGAGCATTGGATTAGATTGTTAGAACAACAAAGTACTTGATGATTCTTTCCATTAAAATGTGGTATAGCATGATGATTATCTCTTTTATATGACTACTAGTTTTATGATTTTTAACAAAATATATTCAATTATTTGGTTGTTTCTTAATTTGTTTTGTGATAATAATTTCAGTTTATACACCTAGTTTTAAAATCTACAAATCTTAAACAAAATTTTTAATTTATGAGGATAAAAGTTTAAAAATTTTCACCATTTTAAGCCAATTTAACCAAAATCAAAACCCGAAAGAATTTATAACTTCCTCCCCACACTTGAGTAGTTGAGTTCATGTATCGCCCTCATTACATGAAATCAGAAAAATTAAATTCAAGAGGGTTAAATAGTGTATAAGAGAGTTATTACTTTCTAGGTTTAAAACCGAAGTGTACGGGATGATGGCGCTGAACTGAATGCCAGCATAAGAACATCATCCTCTTCTTGCTACCACAATTCATTCATTAATCAAGTATGTGCTGAACTTACTGCCAGTCTTTGAAAATTTGCAGTACTTAGCACAATGCTCACCTGTCACAAACCAAACAAATATCTCACACAAACACATGGGGTAGTACTCCATGTACCAAAAACCCCACATTTAATTAACGAAATTATTCAAATTACAAACATCCAAAATATCATCAAGTTATTACACACCAAACATGAAATAAATTATTTTTAAAACAAACCAACATCAATCAAACCTTTAACAACTTCGTGAATCATCCCGTCAACTAGAGAAAAGTCCCCAAAAAGAGTTGCTCGGCCCAGCTGCTTCCTGGTTTTGGTCTGCCGAGTCGTCATGCGAAAAAACTGAGGTATGGTACTCCTGATAAGTCGGATTGGCAGGGATGATAGCAGTTCCTTGATTAGGAGGGGGTATGCTGGAGGATAAAGAGGAGGATATGGATCACCCATTCGAACCCATGGGTCGTATGCAGGCCAAGGAGAGGGGGAGTAGTTAGCGGGATCTGCAGCGTATGACACGGTCTGTTCATGCATCCAGTTAAGTTGATTTTGCTGTCCGCCTTGAGTGTACCAAGTTCTATAATTCCCCACATCAATGTGATGTCGTATATCCCTGTTACGTGTATCATAATAGTCCATTACCTTCTGACCATTTTGATCTTGATGGAGACGCAACGCTGAAAATTGGCGCTCCATGTATGCTTCCCAATCGTTTCCCGGACCCGAACTACTACCAACTTGGGGCTGTGGATCTGATTGCGGTTATGGTTGTCGCGGTTGCCTGTACTCGGGATCAACATACCTAGTTAGAAGGCCGTTCGACCCCCTCATCAAGATATTTGCCCTTGTATAACTTACTTTATCAAAGGCAATCATGCGTTTCTTTTCTAACCCAATTGTATTCACACGAAAAATGTTCAACAATTTTGGTTACATATTGCCCTCCCATAATTGGTGTAATCTTTTTCCTCTCTTCGAGAAGGAAAGTTAGAATCATTCGTGGAATATGAACATGGGTGTGATTCATTATCGTGTGGATGTACCAGATATCCAATTTTGTAACTTTTTCGCTACTGTCTTTTCGACAGTTTATCGTACTTGAAATGAATCTTTGGACGCATCGATGCTCGTAAGTAAGTAGCTTGCTACAAGTCTGCTTGTTGGCATTATATGCACTATGGCTCATGTTCACCCACGCTTCTTGATGATTAAAAGAGAAAACATAGACTATACATTGATTAAAGTAAGTTTGCATCAATTGGTTTGGCAAACCTTCGTAGATATCCAGTGCCTTTACAAATTGTAGCAGTGTTAATGTCCGGTCTTTCCCTCCAAGCCGAAATCTCATAAAGGTGTTTGATGTTGGCGAAGAATAATCAACCCTCAGTGAACCAATGAATTCCTTGGTTAAGAGTGGGTACACTTTATCTTCCATTCTGAACAAGTTTTCCCATGCATGTATTCGATGGCCTTGATATGTTACCCGAAAAAGGTTACGAATGTTTTTCAATTCACCGGCTTCTTCCAACGGTGACCAATCAATATATTTACCCGGGTATACGTCTTTGTGCGAAAGTGTCTTCATCCGTTCATGATATTCTGAATGCCTCAAAATCGCGTTGATCCATGGATCCGGAGTGGTTAATCCACGGACATTTAGCTGTTGGTTATCTATGTCCATTTCTTCTTCTTCAACAACATTTTCTTCCTCACTTGTGTCCGAATCTATAACTGCCGGGCCCTTTTGTTTTTTTGATATTGGGTTTGATGATGATGCTCTAGTCTACATAAAAATAAAACAAAACCAAACAAACAAAACAACAAACCAAGTTGATTAGCGTTAAAGAAATTCAAAACATCTTTTATATTGCACAAGCGAAAACCATGTAGATATGTTAAGTTCAAATTAAATCTCAAAGTTTATGTTAAACAATATCCTAACATGGTATGAACTAGTTTCATTCTCAACAAATATTTCTAGCATGACTCTATATCACTTCATAAGTTCAATCATATCTCGCATAATTAGTTTCACCAAAACAAATATATGGAACCATTAGCATTCATTAATAAGCATGTCAAACAATATGCAATCAATGGGTTTCATTCATTTAGCACATTAAAGCCAACTCAAGTCAACAATTTCATCAAAAAGCCTAAGCATACAATCCTTAACTTTCACAAATAATACTTTCAATTCGAACAAACACTAAGTTAAGGCATATATGAGTTTAGCATAATCAATGAATTGCTTTAATTCCACTTCGAACACTTACAAGTCAACGAAAGTCAAAATCTCCAATTCAAGAACCCTAATTCTCAATTTATTCAAAATCATGTGGTTCAACAAGGGTTCAAGGCAAATTGCTAGTGTATGCTAGTAATTAAACTTCAAAACATCTCAATTTAATCAATTAATGGTCAAAAATTCGAAACCCCTAAATTCATGAAGAACCCTAATTTCTAAAGTAAAGATTTGAGCAATTAATCATGAAATTCGAGCATGAATAAGGATTAGTAACAACAATATAAGCATATAATGACCAAAAACATGAAGATTCAAACATCCCCACACTTAGAACAAGCTAAATCCGAATTTGAGAATGAAGAACACAAGAATCATGAAGAAATGAAGATTAATCTTACCTTTCTCATGTTGATAGACGGATTAGATGCTCAAAGATGGGATTAATCGGTTGATTTAGTGTTTAGAGATGGAATCCTTGAGAGAAAATGAGATGAGAGTCGGAGTTGTAGGTGAAAAAATGAGAATAATTGATAAACTCCCGTATTTGTGCAAAAAAAATAGAAAGGCAGCAATATTCAAACACAGATGCGGCGCATCTGGTGGCCAAAAGTGGCGCATGACCCATTCTCGACGCATTTAAAACTGTCGGGATTTTTCTTATCCACAGATGTGGCGCATCTGGCCCTGTTTCACTAGTTTTCGACATTTTTCTGTGTTTTAAACATTGCAGAAGGTCCCTAAACAACTTGGTTCGTACTAAAACTCAAAAAATCACTCAAAACAATCAATCCTAAGAAACGAGACACACGAATGGGACTATTTACAATTTTTGAAGTTTATTAGCGAGTCGTTCACGCGACTCCTTCCCAAGCTAATTAGCCTTGGGGAAGAAAGTGATGTCATCTTGAACCGTGGTGTCAACTCTACCAAAATAGAGTTTCAATCGATGACCATTCACTTTAAAAGTGTTCCCGTTTCCAAACAATTCAACATATCCCGATAGGAATGCTTGTTTCACCAAATAAGGTCCCGTCCATCGGGATTTCAACTTTCCTGGAGAAAATTTAAATCGTGAGTTAAAAACCAAAACCTTGTCACTGGTTTCAAACTCTTTCACTCCTTTTAGTCAAGCATCATGCCATTTTTTTGTTTTTTCCTTATACGAGCTTGAATTCTCGTATGCTTCCAATCTTAATTCTTCCAATTCATGCATTTGCAGGAATCGGTTTTCACCAGCCTTTTCCATATCCAAATTTCAAAGCTTCAACGCCCAGTATGCTCTATGTTCCACTTCAACCGGAAGATGGCACGCTTTACCATATACAAGTCTGAATGGTGTGGTACCGATTGGTGTTTTAAACGCAGTCCTAAAAGCCCACAATGCATCATCTAACTTGCGTTGCCAAATCTTAGGGTTGTTATCAACCGTCTTCTCAAGTATACGTTTTAAGGCACGATTCGTGTTCTCCACTTGACCACTCGTTTGTGGGTGGTACGGAGTAGAGAAACTGTGAGTTACGCCATACTTCTTCAACACCTTTTCAAGAAGGTTGTTGGCAAAATGTGTTCCTCGATCAGATATGAGTGCCTTTGGAATTCCAAAGCGCGAGAAGAGATTTTTCAAGAAGTTTACCACCACCCTAGCATCATTTGTAGGCAAAGCTTTCACTTCAGCCCATTTGGACACATAATCAACGGCTACTAAGATGTACTTGCACTTATGAGAACTTGAAAATGGTCCCATAAAATCGATTCCCTAAATATCAAAGATTTCACAAACTTGGATGCCGGTTTGAGGCATCTCATCCTTTTTCGTGATGTTGCCCATTCGTTGGCATGCATTACAAGTCTGAACGAAGTTATGGGCATCTTTAAAGATCGTGGGCCAATAAAAGCCCGAGTCAAGAATTTTTCTTGCGGTGTGGTTTGGTCCGAAATGACCGCCGGTGGGCCCTTGATGGCAATGCTCAAGAATTTGTTGAGCCTCTTTTCTGTACACACAACAGTGAATCACTTGATCCGCACCAACACGAAATAGGTCCGGGTGTTCCCAGAAATAGGACTTCAAATTCGCAAAGAATTTCTTCTTTTGTTGATAAGAAAGTCATTTTTGAAGAATGCCTGAAGGAAGATAGTTTGCAAAATGGGCAAACCATGGGATTTCAGATTCCTTGTCAATCCTCATTAGAGATTCATCGGGAAATGTGTCCTTGATGATTGTATCATCGAGTTTATCTAATTCAGGGTTTTCAAGTCGGGATAGATGATCGGCAGCTAGATTCTCGGCTCCTTTCTTGTCACGTATCTCAATGTCAAATTCTTGAAGTAAAAGAACCCAACGTATGAGACGATGCTTTGCATCTAGTTTCGAGAATAAGTACCTAAGGGCCGAATGGTCCGTGTAAACAATGGTTTTGGCCAACACCAAATATGACCGAAATTTATCAAACGCATAAACAACCGCCAGGAGCTCCTTTTCCGTGGTGGTATAATTAATTTGAGCTCCCGTTAGAGTTTTGCTCGCATAATAAATTGGACGAAAATGATTATCGGGGCGTTGTCCTAAAACAGCACCTAAGGCATAGTCGCTCGCGTCACACATTAGCTCAAATGGCATACTCCAATCCGGAGATACGATAATGGGAGCTTGTGTGAGTTTTGACTTTAGAATGGAGAATGCGTTCTCGCAATTAGAATCAAAGTCAAATGGAGCATCCTTTTCACGAAGTTTGGTCATTGGGCGGGCGATTTTAGAAAAATCTTTGATAAATCGTCTATAGAATCCCGCGTGACCAAGAAAGCTTCTAATGGCCTTAACATTCGATGGTATAGGTAGCTTAGAAATAACTTCAATTTTAGCTTTATCTACCTCTATTCCCGCACTTGATATCTTGTGGCCAAGTACAATGCCCTCCTTCACCATGAAGTGGCATTTTTCCCAATTTAGGACCAAGTTTGCTTTCTCACATCGGATAAGCATACGTTCAAGGTTAAAAAGACACGATTCAAAGGAGTCTCCAAACACGAAAAATTCATCCATGAAGACTTCCATACAATCCTCTACCATATCATCAAAAATTTCCATCATGCACCTTTGAAAGGTTCTGGGTGCATTGCATAAACCAAATGGCATGCGGTGATAGGCAAAGGTACCGAAAGGACAAGTGAATGTGGTCTTTTCTTGGTCGTTGGGATCAATTGGAATTTGGAAGTAACCGGAGAAACCATCTAGAAAGCAATAATATTCTTTCCCCGCTAATCGTTCAATCATTTGATCAATAAAAGGCAACAGGAAATAATCCTTTCTAGTGGCATCATTGAGACGTCTGTAATCAATACAGACTCTCCAGCCAGTAACCGTTCTAGTTGGAACGAGTTCATCCTTTTCATTTACAATAACGGTTGTACCCCCCTTTTTGGGTACTACTTGTACTGGACTAACCCAAGGACTATCGAAGATGGGGTAGATTAACCTGGCGTCAAGAAGCTTGACTACCTCCTTTTTAACAACCTCTTTCATGTTGGGATTTAGCCTACGTTGTCTTTGTACTACTGGTTTGAAGTCATTCTCAAGGAGAATTTTATGTGTTCAATAAGAACCGTTTATCCCTGGAATGTCGGTCGTTTTCTAGGCTATAGCCTTTTTATGGGTTTTCAAAACAGAGATTAACCTATCCTTCTCGTTACCGGAAAGATGTAAAGCAATAATTACCGGTAATTGAGATGTACCTTCGAGATAAGCATACTCCAAGTGTTTGGGTAGCTCCTTAAGCTCTAGTACGGGTGGTTCTTCCATGGAATTCTTTATACAGAATCTATCTTTATTTTCGATATCTTCAAATGATTCCTCTTCCTTGAGAATTCCTTCTTCTATGGTCTCATCATCCGTGACCACCTTCATCAACTCATCAAAATCTTCATCAATATTGAAGTATTCACTTTCACTTACCGGGGCAAACCCCGAGGTATCAATTTCAAGTAGCTCCTGCAATTCATCCTCAACACAAAGATTTATAACATCAATTTGAAAACAAGAGTCATCGGTGGAAGTGGGTCGTTTCATGGCTTTGTCAATGTGACAAATTATTCTATCGTTTCCCACACCTAGTCTTAATTGTTATTTTTGGACATTAATGAAAGCATCTGCGGTGTTAAGGAAAGGAAGTCCTAAAATGATAGGAACTTTTGTGTCCTCTTGCATTTCTAGAATAACAAAGTCGACGGGAAAGATAAGTGAGCCAACTTTTACAAGAATGTCCTCGGCTATACCTATGGGAGTATCAAATAATTGGTTTGCTAATTGAATACCCATACGGGTTGGTTTCAATTCTCCTAAGTCAAGTTTTAAATATAACGAGTAAGGCATTAGGTTAACACTTGCACCTAGGTCGGCTAGTGCATCGTACACTACCGAATCACCCATCATACATGGTATGATAAAACTACCCGGATCTCCCAATTTTGGAGGTACATTTTGCTTTTTCAAGTTGGTCGAACACTCCTCATGGAGGAATGTGGCAGAAACTTTGTGGTATTTACCCTTCGGGGATATGAGATCTTTAAAAAACTTCCCGTAATGGGGCATACCCTTAAGAACCTCCGCGAGTGGCATGTTAATGCTGATTTGCTTGATCATATCCGTAAATTTCTGATATTGGCTCGCGAGTCTGTCTTTCTTTAATGCTTTTGGGTATGGAATAGGTGCCTTGTACACCTTTACTGGTGGTTCTTCACTTTTCTTCGATATGACCTCTGGTGGATCATCTTTCTCTTGTTCTTTTTCAACATGTTCATCTACATCAACGGGTATCTGCAAAACAGAAGGAGACAAAGGAACTTCTGGGGACTTACGGGTCTCTGGGTTAATATTTAAACCACTTCTAGTAGTTATAGCATTTACATGCTCATTCCTTGATTGATTGTTGTTGGGATTCACTTGAGTATTTGAGGGGAGAGCACCCGGCGACCTCTCTGCTAATAATTGTGACATCCTTCCAACATCTCTTTCTAAATTCTGAATCATAGCTTGTTGATTTCAAATTTGCTGAGTTTGAATTTCCGCAGTTTGCTCGTGTTTAACCATAAAATCTCTCAAAAGATCTTCTAAACCGGATTTCTTCTCGGGTTGTGGTTGTACATGTGCTTGTGGTTGTGGTTGTGGTTGATTGTGTTGGAAACTATTTTGGTAATTTCATGGAGGTTGATTACGGTTGTTTAGGTGATTGTAACCTGGTGGTGCATTTCTCTGATTTTGATTTGAGAAATTCCGGTTATTTTGATAACCTGAATTTCCTCCTTGGTAATTATTGTTTGAACCTGAAGGTCCTCCTATTTGATAACTGTTGATAGGAGGATATTTTCGGTTCATTGCTTCAATCGCCGGAAAGTCGTCAAAATTCATTTCACCTTTACGCAAGTAACCTAAGAAATTTGCTTGCTCTTCCATTGTTGTTTGATCACAATCTCTAGTAAGATGGGGACCTTGGCATAATTCACACCCTACCTTGATAGCATGCATTTCTTTTGTCATCTTCTCAATTTGCCTTCCTTGATTTTCCAATTGAACTTTTAAAGTAGCGATTTCATCGTTGCTTTCAATACTAGCAACCGTGTTTGATCTAGAGAACTCCATCTCTTGATGCCAATTATGAGAATGTGCTGATATATCGTCAATGATTGTGTGAGCTTCTTCGGGTGTTTTTTCATGATTGAACCTCCTGCTGCAACATCAATATCTTTTCAAGTAGTCATGTTGACTCCTTTATAGAATATTTGGACCTTTTGGAATGTATTCAACCCGTGTTGAGGACATACTCTAAGCATTTTATTGAATCGGGTCCAAGCTTCATAAAGAGTCTCATTAGGCTTTTACTTAAAGTGATTTATGTCACTTTGTAACTTTGCTGCTTTTGAAGCAGGGAAGAACTCTGACAAAAACTTGTCCATCATATCATTCGAATCTTTGATATAACCTTCTGGTAACGAGTCTAACCAATCTCTTGCATCATCCTTTAATGACCATGGAAAGATTTTTAAACATGCGACCACATCGGTGACATCCTTGAACTTGAATAGCTTGCAAATGCTTACAAACTTACGAAGATGCTCGTTAGCATCCTCATTCGGAGCTCCACCGAATTGGCATGTATTAGTCACCATGTGGAGAAATTGACCCTTTATTTCAAAGCCATCAGTCATCGTGGGTTGAATAATTGCGTGGCCTTGACCTGTTCCTGTTGCCTTTATTAATGCATCCATCGTTTGATTTGTAGTAGCCATCTCTTCTTCTTCTTCTTCTTCTTCTTCTTTAATAACTAACTCTATGATTGGTTGAATAACTTGTTCAGAGTTAGAATCTTGTGAAATTGACTCTAAACCCTGAGCAAGAGACTCTACTTCTTGAGCTCTTAAGCGTTCGTGAAGTTCTCTTTCAGGTTCAGTATATGAAGGAATTAAATTAGAGTTGGAAGAACATAGATTCATGCATTAATACCTATCCTGCAATCACAACACCACAAACAAACCAATTGCAAAAGCACAAGCTTACAATAAAAAGTAACTTTTCTAGGAATTGAATTCCTACAAAAGGATCGAATAATTCAAAGTTTATTAAAATCTTTTAACAAAACCGCTCACCGGCAACGACGCCAAAAAGTTGATGTGTCAAGACTTAACCTTTAAAATGTAGACAATATGCTTAATAATTAACACATAATACAGGCAACTAAACCCGATCATGTAGTAACTAGCAAGTAAATTGACCAGTTCGATCCACAGGGAGAAGTTTGTTTTAATGACTTTATGTGACGATCGCTCCAAATCCATATGGACGAACACGTCGTTCATCGATTTCATTGCGAGGTATTTGACCTCTATATGATACGTTTTGTAAACATTGCATTCTTTTGAAAAGGCACACCATAAATGAATATTTAAATCAAAGGTTTTCGATATCTGATGATTTCTACATATAGACAATCACCGTAAATAATAGTTTACAATAGTACTTCCGTTGACAATGCTGTCAAAATAAGATACATGGTGATGATTTGGTGAATGCAACGTTTCCTTGAAAAATATGCTATGTACGAATCCATGCACATAGCTTGTCTAACATATAAGTAAACAGCGGAAGACTTCTAGGAAACCTGAGAATAAACATGCTAACAAGTGTCAACACAAAGGTTGGTGAGTTCATAGTTTTAGTGTTTCGCATAATCTGTATATAAAAGTGGATCACAAGATTTCAGTTGTTTCATCCAGAAACATTTATCGAAATATTCTACGAAATTGAGCACCCTGGTAACTAAACTTAACGAATATATAATTTATACCCTTTGTATAATCATCTTAATAATACACGTAAACCAACGTGTACGCTTCTCAAATAGCATACGTCCGTTAAAAGGCTAGTGCTCTAGCTCAGATGGGGATATCAAGCCCTATGGATCCATATACTACTACTCGCGCCCACCAGTTCTTATAACCGGCAGTTACTAGTTACCAAAGCTAAGGGATTTTCGGTTCAAACTCGGTGTAGAATTTAGTATGTACTTTTATCCATTGCATTTAAAATAAAGTGCATGTATTCTCATCCGAAAATATAGATTGCAAAAGCAATTAAAAAGGGAGCAAATGAAACTCACCTTAGCAGCATATAAAGTCGTTCACCAAAATGTGACTGAAACTCGGATTACCAAATAATCGTAGATCTCAACCTAGAGAACATATGTTGGTCAATAAATGTCTATCAAGCTAGGTCTGGTCATAGTGTATCACAATCCTAATGCTCGAGATCGACATACAAAAGTTATCCAAAGTCGTTTCAAAAAGTCAATTTTGACAATAGTTCAACAAAACGAGACATACCTTATATAAGGAGTCATTTACTCGGTTGGTAATATTCAAAAATTCATTTTATCAATCTCGTAAACAAGTTGTTTAAATATTAATTGCAGATTCAAAAGCAATTTCAATTAACGTCAATCATAATTCAGTTGACCATATCTTTTGATTCGTTCATCGAAATTACGTGATTTCAAAATGAAAAGTTATTGATTTTTCTCCAGCTTTCCAAAAACATGTATATCATATACCTTTTACCAGTAATATATGTATTTAATTCGTGATTCATTATAACTGTTTAATGACGAAATTTAGCATACAAGCATATATAAATATATATACTCGAGCACTAGACATGGATACACAATTAATATATAAAAGATAAGATATGAATGCTTACGTATCAATATTGTAATTTAATATTGCAGGAAAGTACGTAGACACAACGAAGATGATAAACACTAGGTTTAACTTGCGAACAGTACCCATGAACATTACCCATAACCTCCATAGCTATAACCCATAATTTCCTTAGCTTTATCCCGTATGAAAACCCATTTTGAAAGTGACACGCTCATGACCTCGTCGTAGTATTTTATGTATAATACTAATTATAACGACATTTAAAAATACTAATAATAATAAGATTAATAATAATAATATTAATCTTAATCTTAATAATAATAATAATAATAATAATAATAATAATAATAATAATAATAATAATAATAATTATTATTATTATTATTATTATTATTATTATTATTATTATTATTATTATTATTATTATTATTATTATTATAATAATTAAATAACATAAATACGGAGTAATATATGATCAGAAGAGGAAATGTGCCACAAATGAACCAAAACGTCGAAATTTATAGACTTTGGCCTGTCCCCCTTAGCCATGCGATAGCATGGAAGTTGTGAGGGGAAACCATGCGATCGCATGGTCCCTTTTTACAGGTCACATTCGTTTGTTTTTATCTTCGTCGACATATTTAAATATATTATATATAATATATATAATTTAAATTAATTAATTATATATTATATTATATTCTCGTGTATAGTTAATTTGTAATTTTTATTCCGATAAGTTGTACGTCATCACGCGACTTATGTCTCGGTTCCGGTTTTTCGAATGCCCCTTCGTACGCTGAGAAAACTTGTACATTATATTTTGGGACACGTACCTTAGTCAAAATATAGCCTTAAATTATCCCTAAATTATATCACTCGAAATATAACTTATACATTTGAGTGTTTTGGTCATTTACTTCTATAAATCATCGTCTCGCTATTTTATTAAAATACATTTTAAAATAATGTTTTACTGTAGTAAATAGTGATTTTCGAAAACACTGTAGCTTTTCGGGTACTGTAGCAATTCGAAAATACTGTAGCAAATTAGTGTTTTACTGGTTCATCTTAAACGTTTTAGTTAACTTATCTAAATATCAATCAGATAATCAAACCAATAAGGTTAATACACAGTATCATATACTCAACACTTTGTTACGTTTTCAAGTTATAGTATATATATATGTATCTATTTACATATAATTGTTCTCGAATCGTTGAGAATAGTCGATGGGTAATTGAATAGTTCAAGATTTTGGGATTCAATTTCACAGACTTTGCTTATCATGTCGAAAACATTAAATCATTTAAAAATAAATTTTAAATTTGGTCAGAAATTTCCGGGTCATCACAGTACCTACCCGTTAAAGAAATTTCGTCCCGAAATTTAAGTGAGGTCGTCATGGCTAACAATAAAAATGTTTTCATAACGAATATGAGTTGATAAATAGAATTTTTATCACCGTTGAATAATATGGATAAAACAATCCAATTACTCGAAGCGTATGAGGGAAGTTATCGTAATAGAGTGAAATGGAGAATAGAGATTCGTTTTTAATTTTTGACGTAGTAACGATTGATTTCCGGAATTTAAGAAATAGAAAATCTTCATAATTTAAATACGATTTGATTCTTCGAAATTTAAGGAAATTAAGATTTCCTTTAAATGCGTAATCTGCCTCGATTGTTATGTCTGATATTTCGCTATAAATTAACCACTTCCGTTTCATTATTTTCACCACTCCTACATCTTCTTCCTTATTTCATACTTCCAAAAGATTGTGAAATGCTTAATCCAGTTCTGATTCTTGATATTTTCTTGGCTATCGTATCCTTCATTCTTCTTTTTCATCTGCCACCAGAGGAAGTTATTTTCTTCTACTATTACCTTGGGGTTATAGTATTTTTCATTCTTTCGTGTCTTTATATTGCTATACGCATTGATACAAACGGTTTGTAATATATGTGTTGTTGTCAGGCTTTATATTTTCCCTTATATTTAGGAGCTCCATGCTTTCGTTTTTCCTTCTCGACTTCAAGTCAAGCGAATAATGGTCTAGAATTCGTAGCTATACATTTCGGAATGAACATTGTTAATGTTCTAAGAAAGAAATTGTAATGACACGATCTTGATTTGTCAAATTACCAGAATATCTGGAAAAGACCGAATCATCAAGAAAAGTATTTTCTTGATATATTTAGAGATTAAATAGAATGAAAGAGTTATGTAACATGGTTCATGATGAGGGTGTGATCTGTGAACCTTTATTACGTTCCATTAGAAACTCAGCATGACTTACTGTAATATAATCACGTTGATCTAGTGTCATTATATTATACTAACTCATGCTTCAGTTCCCAACATTACTTCAAAACATCAATTTTTTCGAATTTTTCAGATTTTAGAAACTAAAATAGTTTCTTTTATGATGTAACACAGATAGCGCGAAGAGATGAATGATTTCAGATAAGAATGGGTATGAAAAAAAATATCTTCAGAAATATGGAGGATATTTATAATGGAAGATACGATGATATCTTAGAATTTCTAATATCAAAGGATGATGCGGAAAATCTATCTGTGAAGGTTTAGAATAAGAAGTAAGGTTCTTACTAATGGTTTCAGTAGTCACTGAATTATTTGGATTCTTTGAAGGCAGGTTCAGTCTTTGTGATTTATCCACAGCCTCTTTCATACTTTACTCAATTCGTTTTTCAGTTCCAAACCTTCTCTTTTTCTCAGCTTTACCACCATACTATTCTTTATCATCAAACTTTTGACTGTTAAGGTCGTTTACAGTTTTTGATGCTTCATCAACATTTTTCCAAAATTCGAAGAACTAGTTTCGTAGTTTGGGGTGTTTTTCGGAAACTTCACATTCGAAGTATGTAAGTCCAGGAGGTAGACGTTATATGTACACATATAACTGTTGACGTAGACGTGCTGCAAGATTTCAAAATACTGATTGCTAATTCCCGATAGTTGGTATGGAAATTGCCGTTACAAGATGTGGATGAGTACATGATACGGTTTCAATGAGTATAAGGATTTTTCGGAAGGTCAAAGATCAATGAAGTTGTTGGTAAATTTACTGCTAATGTGGTGGAACATGAAAGGTTCCCCGGTAACAAAAATGTATATGTCAAGATTATAATAAGGCTAATCTAAAAAGTCGAGGTTGACTGGTTGAATGGTTGATAATACTGGATACTTTGAAAAGGGATTGCAAGATTATTTTCAGTAAAAACAACGCTAAAGGATCTTGCACAGTTTTGAAGTCAAAGTATAGCTTTGAAAGATGTAGAGATCTAAGAATGATGTCATCGGTTCAGAGTTATGACTTGGATTCTGATCCGTCAATATCAGAATATGTAATTGAATTTGTATGGAAACGATTGTATATCGTTGTGAGTATTGTCAATAAATTTTTTTTTTTTTGAATCAAAGTTGAAGAATGTACAGTATAACATATTAATTGTGAACTTATATATTTCCCGAGTATTACCTACCTGTTAAAGATTTCACAATTAATATTTTGTACAAAAGAATTTTTATTACCGTCTTTATGAAAATATATGTATGTATATTTTCTTCAGATGTAATACAGATTTAATGAGTTAATATCATATTAAGCTCATTTGATTTTCGGCTTGACTTAGAAATGATTAATCTTTAAAATATTAAAGATTACATAATCTTTTCGGAGTATTTCGCTAATGAAATCAATACTTCATTATTTATTCTTATTGATATTCGTTGGTGAAGGATGTTGGTACTCGTGGAATTTTTATGAACCTTATAAGGCACAGATGATGTTTTCTGGAAAGTTTCGAGTACATCAAAAATGAAAATGTAAAATCAATTATGTAATTGAATAATACACTTGGTTTATTAGGAAATGGAATTCATTGAGTTGAAACAGAGATTGTAGTTAACGAAGGTTAAGTTGTTAATGAAAGATGTACATTATAGCATATTAGTAATATGAATTAACCGAGTAGTATTTACCCTTTTTCAATTCTTACATAATAGCTTAGTACGAAAAGATTTATGATGGTTTTAAAATTTATATATATATAAGATATACATATAAATTCTTTAGAGGGATTGAGTTATTACTTCATAACTCATTGATACAATATACTCGTTGTTGACTCGTAATAATATCCACAGTGCCTTATTGAACTGGCAGAGCTTGTGATGTTAGAGGCGATGTTGACAGCACTGACTGTGCTGGTGAGGATAAGGGTACTATTGATGTTGTTGGTAAAACAAGTCTAGCTTGTACCTTACGCACCATTCTTGTCAGGGTTTCTATTCTTCCTTCTATCATCTCTATTCATCTGATTTACGGTTAGAACTGGGATAAATAATCTCTAAGATTTTAGAGATTACCAAATCGCCGTAGAATATTTTTCCGATGAAGTTATGAATCAATACTTCATCGTTTATTGTTGTTGGTACTCCTTGGTACCTATGGTGCGTACGATGTTGATATCCGAGGTACAGATTGTGATGGTGAGGCGTGTGATGGGGATGTTGTTGTTGGTGGTGGTAATGGTACTGTTGGTGTTGATGATGGTGATACTGGTTATGCTGCTGGTGCTGTTGCTGGTGTTTGTAATCCTTGCACCATATTCTCCAAAGCCACTACCCGAGCGCGAAGCTCGTTGACTTCTTCTATTATACTGGGATGATTGGCGGTTCGGACAAGCGGATGAATAAGATTTAGAATATTGGATATTACGTAGTCGTTGCGAGCTGTTCTGGAAATGAGGGTGAAAATGGTGTTACGAACAGGTTCGCCGGTAAGTGCTTCGGGTTCTTTGCCAAGAGGTGAATGTGGTGGATGGAAGGGATCGCCTTCTTCTTGTCTCCAATGATTAAGTAGATTACGAACCCATCCCCAATTCATCCAGAATAGATGATGTCTAATTGGTTGATCCATTCCGGTTACGCTGTTTTCGGAACTTGAGTGGAAATTTATATCGGAATAGCTATCAGAATCTAAGGAATTTGAACTAGATACAGGATCCATTTTGTGTAATCAAGGAAAAGATTTTTGGAATGAAATAGATTATAGGACTAATTTGGTACTCCTCAATACATAGTTTACATATGTATTTATAATACCAGAATCCCATAAGTTACGGAGGATTTTAAGGAAGATGTCAGGCAAAGTTTACTGTAATAGATATGCCAAGATATGAATTTTGTCTATACTCTATCTATGCAATCAATGCAATAAAACGCGTTTAGACTTAAGATGATAGACAGGTAATTTCCGACAAGAAATGATAGGCAAAACTTTTGACACGCAGACACAGTCGAAGTCCAGACTTATGAATGTATCCTAACAACTATCAGTTAGACACACTAATGCAAGACCTGGTTTACTAAGACCAATGCTCTGATACCAACTGTGACGATCGCTCCAAATCCATATGGACGAACACGTCATTCATCGATTTCATTGCGAGGTATTTGACCTCTATATGATATGTTTTGTAAACATTGCATTCTTTTGAAAAGGCACACCATAAATGAATATTTAAATCAAAGGTTTTCGATATCTGATGATTTCTACATATAGACAATCACCGTAAATAATAGTTTATAATAGTACTTCCGTTGACAATGCTGTCAAAATAAGATACATGGTGATGATTTGGTGAATGCAACGTTTCCTTGAAAAATATGCCATGTACGACTCCATGCACATAGCTTGTCTAACATATAAGCAAACAGCGGAAGACTTCTAGGAAACCTGAGAATAAACATGCTAACAAGTGTCAACACAAAGGTTGGTGAGTTCATAGTTTTAGTGTTTCGCATAATCTGTATATAAAAGTGGATCACAAGATTTTAGTTGTTTCATCCAGAAACGTTTATCAAAATATTCTACGAAATTGAGCACCCTGGTAACTAAACTTAACGAATATATAATTTATACCCTTTGTATAATCATCTTAATAATACACGCAAACCAACGTGTACGCTTCTCAAATAGCATACGTCCGTTAAAAGGCTAGTGCTCTAGCTCGGACGGGGATATCAAGCCCTATGGATCCATATACTACTACTCGCGCCCACCAGTTCTTATAACCGGCAGTTACTAGTTACAAAAGCTAAGGGATTTTCGGTTCAAACTCGGTGTAAAATTTAGTATGTACTTGTATCCATTGCGTTTAAAATAAAGTGCATGTATTCTCAGCCCAAAATATAGATTGCAAAAGCAATTAAAAAGGGAGCAAATGAAACTCACCTTAGCAGCATATAAAGTCGTTCACCAAAATGTGACTGAAACTCGGATTACCAAATAACCGTAGATCTCAACCTAGAGAACATATGTTGGTCAATAAATGTCTATCAAGCTAGGTCTGGTCATAGTGTATCACAATCCTAATGCTCGAGATCGACATACAAAAGTTATCCAAAGTCGTTTCAAAAAGTCAATTTTGACAATAGTTCAACAAAACGAGACATACCTTATATAAGGAGTCATTTACTCGGTTGGTAATATTCAAAAATTCATTTTATCAATCTTGTAAAAAAGTTGTTTAAATCTTAATTGCAGATTCAAAAGCAATTTCAATTAACGTCAATCATAATTCAGTTGACCATATCTTTTGATTCGTTCATCGAAATTACGTGATTTCTAAATGAAAAGTTATTGATTTTTCGCCAGCTTTCCAAAAACATGTATATCATATACCTTTTACCAGTAATATATGTATTTAATTCGTGATTCATTATAACTATTTAATGACGAAATTTAGCATACAAGCATATATAAATATATATACTCGAGCACTAGACATGGATACACAATTAATATATAAAAGATAAGATATGAATGCTTACGTATCAATATTGTGATTTAATATTGCAGAAAAGTACGTAGACGCAACGAAGATGATAAACACTAGGTTTGACTTGCGAACAGTACCCATGAACATTACCCATAACCTCCATAGCTATAACCCATAATTTCCTTAGCTTTATCCCGTATGAAAACCCATTTTGAAAGTGACACGCTCATGACCTCGTCGTAGTATTTTATGTATAATACTAATTATAACGATATTTAAAAATACTAATAATAATAATAATATTAATCTTAATAATAATAATAATAATAATAATAATAATAATAATAATAATAATAATAATAATAATAATAATAATAATAATAATAATAATAATAATAATAATAATAATAATAATTAAATAACATAAATACGGAGTAATATATGATCAGAAGAGGAAATGTGCCACAAATGAACCAAAACATCGAAATTTATAGACTTTGGCCTGTCCCCCTTAGCCATGCGATCACATGGAAGTTGTGAGGGGAAACCATGCGATCGCATGGTCCCTTTTTACAGGTCACATTCGTTTGTTTTTATCTTCGTCGACATATTTAAATATATTATATATAATATATATAATTTAAATTAATTAATTATATATTATATTATATTATATTCTCGTGTATAGTTAATTTGTAATTTTTGTTCCGATAAGTTGTACGTCATCACGCGACTTATGTCTCGGTTCCGGTTTTTCGAATGTCCCTTCGTACGCTGAGAAAACTTGTACATTATATTTTGGGACACGTACCTTAGTCAAAATATAGCCTTAAATTATCCCTAAATTATATCACTCGAAATATAACTTATACATTTGAGTGTTTTGGTCATTTACTTCTATAAATCATCGTCTCGCTATTTGTTAAAATACATTTTAAAATAATGTTTTACTGTAGCAAATAGTGATTTTCGAAAACACTGTAGCTTTTCGGGTACTGTAGCAATTCGAAAATACTGTAGCAAATTAGTCTTTTACTGGTTCATCTTAAACGTTTTAGTTAACTTATCTAAATATCAATCAGATAATCAAACCAATAAGGTTAATACACAGTATCATATACTCAACACTTTGTTACGTTTTCAAGTTATAGTATATATATATATGTATCTATTTACATATAATTGTTCCCGAATCATTGAGAATAGTCGATGGGTAATTGAATAGTTCAAGATTTTGGGATTCAATTTCACAGACTTTGCTTATCGTGTCGAAAACATTAAATCATTTAAAGATAAAGTTTAAATTTGGTCAGAAATTTCCGGGTCATCACACTTTACCACGATTAATTATTCTAAAAATGGGGGTTTGTATTTGTAGTTGTATTTTTATTTAACGAAACAGTAAATAAATATAATGAATAACAAGAATGAGAATGCGGTGTTTACTTCTATGCTTGATAAACAACAAGGATTGTTCTTTTATAATTAAAACCGTTATGTGATAGTTACAATAGAGGAGTTTATATTAATTTCACAATTTCTATAAACTTAAGAACTATGTTTAAGACAAAATTGCTGAAATGGTCCCTGTGGTTTGTACTAAAATGCTGATTTAGTCCCTGGGGTTTTTTTGATGGATTTCGTCCCTGTGGTACGCAAATCGAACTAAAATAGTCCCTCACACTAACATTCGTTAAAAATTCACGTTAAATCAGATCACATGCTATGCACATGAGGGTATTTTAGGCATATTAATTATTTTCTTTTATTAATTATTTTCTTTTATTTTATCCTTAAATCCATCACCTATCTTCATCTTCCCCAAATCAACGCCATTTACAACCCTAAAAACTAAAGCCAAATTAAAATCAGATCCATCACTAAATTCAAATTACTTCAATTAAGACAAACACTAGCAGCAATCGTTCAAAAGCTTAGTAAAAACTTAATAATAAATACAAACACTAGCAGCAATGGAACCCAGATCTAACTTACATATAAATCAACATTTGAAACAAACCTTAATCGAAGGCAAATTGGAGGTAAATCAGTTTTGGATATGAAACTTATGTTCTTGTTTTCTTAATCGTTCATATCCAACAGAAGAACAGCAACAATCGTTCAGGTCTACGACGGTGGTTGCTACGGCGGCGGTTGAAGCTGCTATTCCCCATCTTGTTACGGCGGCACAAACAACGGGTAATACTCCATCTGCTTTTTCTCCCCAATTTTATCAATTCATGATTCCCAAAATGTATTTTCTAATGAAGAATCGAAGATGACCTATATGTTTAAGAATCGAGCACCGTCAACAGCGAATTTATTCGTGGTGGTGCTCTCTTTTTATACATCGACGCAATCAACTTGTGTTGTAATCGATGCATTACCAAAACCGATGAACACCACCGCTATGAATTTGTAGCAGCCACTGGAACCGATTTGGTGGTGATTTATAATCGACTTGATTGCAGCGGCGATGTTGAGAATAATAATAAAACAAACCCAAAAGTGTTGTTGAGTTTAGGTTTACGATGATGAAGCTGATGTTGAGGATGTGAACTATTTAATTTCCAACTGTTCATGATGCTTCCTAAACACATAATCTCAGATTTACTAATCCTTTTGCTACTGTATCTATCATCACATAAGTTATTGTATATATTTATGTTTATAAGAACCATATTACAGAGTATTATTTATATATATATATATATATATATATATATATATATATATATATATATATATATATAGCTGAAATGCACAGATTATGAATTTGTGTTAATTAGGGGATTTGTGATTTGGTACAAATCTGAAAGGATCCGAAACTAATCATCCGGACGATGTCCATATTGATTACAAACGAATTACAACAATTGATAACATCGCGAGGTACTTGACCTCTATATGATACATTTTACAAACTTTGCATTTATTCTTAAAAGGCAATCTATCTTTACATAAAAAAAATTAATAAACTCGTCAAACATTTCTCGATATCCAAATGACCTAAACTGTCATTTACTTAATAAATGTCTTTAATGATCTTCAATGACTCGAATGCAACGTTCTTGTATCATGGCTTAAATGGTCCCAACTAGTATCCTTAATATGAGCTAACGCACAGCGGAAGTCTTAATTCATACCTGAGAATAACATGCTTTAAAACGTCAACATAAAGTTGGTGAGATATATAGGTTTGATGCTAGCAGCGATATAACGATGGACCACAAGATTTCATATATAAACATTTTAATAAAAGTATTCTAAGTGGTTGAGCACTTGGTAACCATACTTAACATTTTCACGTCGCATATTCCCTTTAATATGAAATCTTACTACACCGTACCAAGTGTAGTCACAAAACGAAGTACTGTGCAACCGTTGAATACTGGTCGTCCAGTCCGGTTGGGGTTGTCAGGCCCGATAGATCTATCAACAGGATTCGCGTTTACAATACCGCTGTAAATATTAGTTACCAAGCTACAGGGAAGTATGCCAGTGGTACAACTCAACGTAGAACATATTTTTCAGTTACTTGTGTCCATATCGTAAAACATAAAATACATGTATTCTCATCCCGAAATATTTAGAGTTTAAAAGTGGGACTATATACTCACTGTTGTCTCGAAGATATATATATTTTTGACTTGGTCTTCCGGTTGATATCACGAACCTATCCATATATAATATATCAATATATTTTCATTTTAAACAAACATCTCGTATATATATTTATAATACTTTTAATACTTTGAATAATTCCTTAGTCCGTAGTTAGCGTTTCGATGTTAGTAATTCAATTTTAATGGTTCATTTTTAGATGTTTAATATACCCGCAATAAATAAACCCCCAACGAAATAAATAAAACTCCCATAAAACCCCATCGTATATGTGTTGGTCGAGATTAATCTTGACCCATGGTACCGGTGTTGTCAAATGACGTGTTGCGTACATAAAGTACCGGTGTTGTCAAATAACGTGTTGCGTACAATCATGGGATCTTATGATTAATCTTCTCGTGTTGTTTACGGGTGATCCTGAACCATATGAAATTGAATTATGAGTACATATATATAAAATATCATGTTATCTTAGAAATATGTGATTTATATCTTTTTTTCCAATTGATCCCGTAGTTGAAATGATCTAGGATAACCAATTTTGTTTCGGTCATAGTTTCTTCGTTACAAGTCCGTTTTCGTTGATTCAAATTGCCATCTTCTTGGATCGAGTTCTTCTTTAAGACTATGAACTGTAAATACCTTGGTTTGTATTCAAAATCATACGGCATAAGTGAAACATTAGTGAAACATATGAAGTTAAACATTTTGTTACAAAAAAAAATCATTTAATGACCATTTTTCTAAAAATACTTATACTTTGAAAAACCAAGTTTTACCTTATTAAATTAGCATATATTTAAGTTATATTACAGGTCTTGAAGTATTTTAAAAGTTAAGTTAGAAGGATCTATTTAGTTTGCAAACAAGTTTGAAAACATTCAAACTATGTTCTTGTTGTTAAACTTTTGTACCACAAAATAAGATAGCTATATATATATGAATCGAACAAGGTTATGAACATAGATTCTACCTCAAGTTCCTTGGATAAGTTTGCTGTAAAAGAGGAGTAAGAAGCTAGAATCAAAAGGGTGATAGAAGTGGATGAAAGATTGGAAGTAAGTTGGTGTTCTTGGAAGGTTTTCTTGAAGTGTTTTTGTATGGTTTTCTTATGGTGTTTATGTAAGGTTTTTGAAGCTAGATCTTCTTAGAACTTTACTGAATTGTTGAAGGTGTTTAAGGGTTATAAGTGTGTGTGTTTTAGCTAGGAGATTGAAGTAGTAAATGAATCAAAATGATGATACATATATACTCCTAAAAATGTGATCTTTAAGGATAACATGACAAAATTTTAGTTTGTAATCTTATGTATTTGTCAAACAATAATACAAAAGCAATTACCTTATACCTAGGGTAGTAACAAGGGCTGGTTAGGTGGTGATTTGATGTGTATATACCAATAGTAAATACGTATAGAAGCTAGGTATGATACGAGTACAAATACTCTAGATATACGTATAGAAATTTTGTGAAAAATGGAATGAGGATTCAAATATAGCTATCTTTTGTGAATACACTTATATGATTTTATGTATTTAAGTCTTAAAAGTGAGTAAATACATTACTTATACGATATATGTATAAACATTATAAGTCTTAAGTATTTATGTCAAATAACGTTACGTATAGTTATCGTTTTGAAAACTTAAGTTAGTAGTTTCAAAATATACTTATAACTTATAGTTTTTGATACAAAATAAGATATTAAAACATTCATTAATCATGTTAAATATGTATATATACATATATATACGCAAACGTATAATTATCATATATTGTATAGTTCGTGATATCGTCGGTCAAACTAGACGGTCAAACGTTGTGTAAAACTCTTTTCGGAAATATAAATCTCGACAATTTGGATTACTTATCATGTTGGTAAGTTTTAATTTATGTAAATATTAATCTTATAAGTATAGAACGATCGAAAAAAAATGCGGGTCAACTTTAGGGTTTTTGCTTATCGTGTCGGAACCATATAGAGATTAGAGTTTAAATTTGGTCGGAAATTTCCGGGTCGTTACAGTACCCATCCGTTAAAGAAATTTCGTCCTCGAAATTTGGTAGAGGTTGTCATAAATAACCATAGGAATGTTTTCATGACGAATATGAGGTAATAATGAAATTTTATCATTATTGAAAGATTTAGATAAAACGATTTGGTTATGTGAGACGCACGAGCGAAGCTATCACAAAAAAAAAAAATGAAATGAGTAAATATGGAATCGTTTTTAATCGATGACGTGGTTTAGAATTGATTTCCGGGATTTAAGGGATTTAGGAAAAATCTTACGTAATAAGATTTGGTTATTCGGCGATCAGAATCTTCTTTGATTTAATGCGGTAATCTGTTTCGATTTCTTTGTCGGATATTTCACTATAAATCCACCCCTTCGTTTCCTTATTTTTCACAACTCGCATCTTCTACTCTTTCTCCTTAATTCCTACTTTAAGGTATCCTTTGAAATGCTTCATCCCGTTCTGATTTTTGTTATACTTCTAACTTTTATATCTTTCATTCTTCTCTTCCATCTACCGCCAGAAGAATCTATTCACTTTTATGATTTTCTTGGAATTATAATGTTTCTAATTCTCCCGTGTCTTTACGTCGCCATACGTATTGATATACATGGTTTGTAGTTTCTGGGTGGTTGTTGGGTTTGATATCTTTCCTTATACTTCGATGCTCCTGCTTCTGTTTTCCATAATCATTGTCATCCATAGTTAATATTCTCTCCTATTTGCTGTGATCTATACCCCAATTTCTATTTTGGGACTTTGTCCCTTCGTTTCTTCTTCCCGTCCTTGAGTCAAGCGATCAATAGTTCGAAATTCGTAGGTATAAAATTTGGAATGAACCTAGCTATTGGTTTTAGAATAAAATTGTAATGGCACGATCTTGATTCGTTAAATTACTCGAATATTCCGGAAAAATAGAACTATCAAGGTGATACGTTCTAATATGTTTGGAGACTTGATAGAATGTAAGAGCCGTGTAACATGGCACATGATGACGGTACTGTGAATCATCACATTCCATTAGAAACTTAACATGACTTACTGTAATATAATGAAGTTGATCAAGTTTCATTATATTATACTAATTCATGTATCAGTTCCCAACACTACTTCAAAACATTCCTATTTTAAACTTGAAGGTTTTAGAACTTAGAAACTAACACAGTTTCTTTTATATTGTAACGCAGATATTACGGAGAAATACATGATTTTGGATAAGAACAGTTGTGAGAATATCTCCAGAAATATGGAGGATATGTATAACAAAAGATATGAAGATATCTTATAATATCTAAGATAAGATGATGATGAAGAATATCATCGGGAAAGGTTTAGGATAAGGGGTAGGTTTTTTTTTTTTTTACTAATGGTTTCAGCAAGCACTGAATCGTTTGAATCCTTTGAAAGCAGATTCAGTTCTTGTGATTTATCTACATCCTCCTTCATACTTTGCTCAATCCGTTTTCCAGTTCCAACTCTCCTATTTTTCTAAGCTTTACCAATACAATGTACTTCATCATTAAACTTTTGACTGTTAAAGTCGTTTACAGTTTTTTTTTTTTTTTTTTTTTTTTTTTTTTCTGCTTCTTCAGCATTTCAAGAATTACTTCATAGTCCAGGATGTTTTTCAGAACTTCACATTCGAAAAATGTAATTCTTAGGGATAGTCGTTCTCGGTATAACTGGGAGAATTTCTACGAGATTTTCAAAATACTGATTGCGGGTTTCGCCAAAGAGATAACGAGTTGCTGGTACGTCTGCTGATGATGTTGTGAAAAAGGTTCTCCGGTAACAACGTCGAAAGGACAAAAAATATCGAGATTATAATAGGAGTAGTCTCACTGAGAAGTCGAAGTGAAGCTGTGACAAAATTAGCTTCTTGAAAAGGAATCGTATGATTGTTTTTGATAATGAATGATAAGGAATTCGACGCGGATACGTTTTAACTATAACTTCGGTTTCGAAAATTTTTCAGGTGCATCACTGTATGCATAAATCTTTCTTCCGTAAACGAGGTGCGGCTGGTTCAACTTCTCGATCGAGGTGTTTTCAAGAATCATGAAAAGATTTGAATGAGGATTATAATTGTCGAAGTACAAATGAGGTTTAGGATGAAATCAAGTGGCAAAATTGAAGAATTGTTTAGTTTCATATGTTATAATCAACATTTTATTTCATTTTAATTGTCCAATGTTTCTTCTTTATGCCACTTGTTGGATTTGGATAGGTAAAAAAAAATTCAAATATGAAATTTAAATGGAAATGGTTATTCTGGGGTGAACGGATACGTATATCGATGGTTGTAAGTAAAATAACAAATGACCGTTGAATCAGATTCAAGAATGTACAATATAACTTATTAATGTGAATTCTAAATATTCCTCGGGTACTACCCACCCGTTAAAATATTTTCATCATTATTAGTTTGTACGAAGGAATTTTTAATTACTATCTTTATGAAAATATACTTGCATATATATTTTCTTCAGAGATAATCATAGATTTAATGAGTCAATAAGATAATAAACTCATTTGATTTATCGTTAATTCTAGATTACATAATCTCTAAGACTTTAGAAATTACATAATCGTCATACGATACGTAAAGCGAAGATAATCGATGTAGAACGATATATAGAACGAAGATCATACTCGAAGTACAGATATTGAGTCGTGTGATGTTGATATTCGAGATACAGATTGTGATGTTGAGATTTTGGGGGTGACAAGAGTACTGTCGGCGTTGATGATGGTGGTATAGATTATGCTGCTGGTGCTGCTGCTGGTGTTTGTAACCTTCGCACCGTATTTTCTAAAGCCACTACCCGAGCGCGAAGCTCGTTGACTTCTTCTATTATACCGGGATGATTGACGGTTGGAACGAGCGAATGAACAAGATTCGAAATATGGGATAGTATGTAATCATGACGAGATACTCTAGAAATGAGCGAGAAAATGGTGTTTCGAATAGGTTCACCGGTAAGTGCTTCAGGTTCATCGTTAAGAGGACAATTTGGTGGATGGAATGGATCACCTTCTTCTTGCCTCCAGAGATTTAGTATATTACGAACCCATCCCCAATTCATCCAAAATAGATGATGGGAAATTGGTTGATCCATTCCGGTGACGCTGTTCTCGGAGCTCGAATGGAAATCCATATCGGCGTAGCTATCGAAGTCGGAGGAATTCGAACTGGATGAAGAATCCATCTTGTATAGTCGGAGAAGTGAATTTTTGGTTTGGAATAGATTATAGGAGTTGGGTTTGGTACTCTTCAATACATAATTTACATATGTATATATAATATCAAAATCCCTTGAATTACGGAGAATCTTTGAAATACGTCAGGCAATGTCTATAGTAACAGATACGCTAAGATATGAATTTTGTCTATACACTATCGATGCACTAAATGCAGTAAGACGTGTCTAGACTTAAGAATGATAAGCAGGCAGTTCCCTAAGGATGATAAGCAGATGATTTCCGACTAGGATTGATAAGCAAAACTTTTGACAGGCAGACACGGTCAAAGTCCAGACTCACTTAATGTATCCTAACAACTACTAGTTAGACACACTAATGCAAGGCCTGGTTCGCTAAGACCAACGCTCTGATACCAACTGAAAGGATCCGAAACTAATCATCCGGACGATGTCCATATTGATTACAAACGAATTACAACAATTGATAACATCGCGAGGTACTTGACCTCTATATGATACATTTTACAAACTTTGCATTTATTCTTAAAAGGCAATCTATCTTTACATAAAAAAAATTAATAAACTCGTCAAACATTTCTCGATATCCAAATGACCTAAACTGTCATTTACTTAATAAATGTCTTTAATGATCTTCAATGACTCGAATGCAACGTTCTTGTATCATGGCTTAAATGGTCCCAACTAGTATCCTTAATATGAGCTAACGCACAGCGGAAGTCTTAATTCATACCTGAGAATAACATGCTTTAAAACGTCAACATAAAGTTGGTGAGATATATAGGTTTGATGCTAGCAGCGATATAACGATGGACCACAAGATTTCATATATAAACATTTTAATAAAAGTATTCTAAGTGGTTGAGCACTTGGTAACCATACTTAACATTTTCACGTCGCATATTCCCTTTAATATGAAATCTTACTACACCGTACCAAGTGTAGTCACAAAACGAAGTACTGTGCAACCGTTGAATACTGGTCGTCCAGTCCGGTTGGGGTTGTCAGGCCCGATAGATCTATCAACAGGATTCGCGTTTACAATACCGCTGTAAATATTAGTTACCAAGCTACAGGGAAGTATGCCAGTGGTACAACTCAACGTAGAACATATTTTTCAGTTACTTGTGTCCATATCGTAAAACATAAAATACATGTATTCTCATCCCGAAATATTTAGAGTTTAAAAGTGGGACTATATACTCACTGTTGTCTCGAAGATATATATATTTTTGACTTGGTCTTCCGGTTGATATCACGAACCTATCCATATATAATATATCAATATATTTTCATTTTAAACAAACATCTCGTATATATATTTATAATACTTTTAATACTTTGAATAATTCCTTAGTCCGTAGTTAGCGTTTCGATGTTAGTAATTCAATTTTAATGGTTCATTTTTAGATGTTTAATATACCCGCAATAAATAAACCCCCAACGAAATAAATAAAACTCCCATAAAACCCCATCGTATATGTGTTGGTCGAGATTAATCTTGACCCATGGTACCGGTGTTGTCAAATGACGTGTTGCGTACATAAAGTACCGGTGTTGTCAAATAACGTGTTGCGTACAATCATGGGATCTTATGATTAATCTTCTCGTGTTGTTTACGGGTGATCCTGAACCATATGAAATTGAATTATGAGTACATATATATAAAATATCATGTTATCTTAGAAATATGTGATTTATATCTTTTTTTCCAATTGATCCCGTAGTTGAAATGATCTAGGATAACCAATTTTGTTTCGGTCATAGTTTCTTCGTTACAAGTCCGTTTTCGTTGATTCAAATTGCCATCTTCTTGGATCGAGTTCTTCTTTAAGACTATGAACTGTAAATACCTTGGTTTGTATTCAAAATCATACGGCATAAGTGAAACATTAGTGAAACATATGAAGTTAAACATTTTGTTACAAAAAAAAATCATTTAATGACCATTTTTCTAAAAATACTTATACTTTGAAAAACCAAGTTTTACCTTATTAAATTAGCATATATTTAAGTTATATTACAGGTCTTGAAGTATTTTAAAAGTTAAGTTAGAAGGATCTATTTAGTTTGCAAACAAGTTTGAAAACATTCAAACTATGTTCTTGTTGTTAAACTTTTGTACCACAAAATAAGATAGCTATATATATATGAATCGAACAAGGTTATGAACATAGATTCTACCTCAAGTTCCTTGGATAAGTTTGCTGTAAAAGAGGAGTAAGAAGCTAGAATCAAAAGGGTGATAGAAGTGGATGAAAGATTGGAAGTAAGTTGGTGTTCTTGGAAGGTTTTCTTGAAGTGTTTTTGTATGGTTTTCTTATGGTGTTTATGTAAGGTTTTTGAAGCTAGATCTTCTTAGAACTTTACTGAATTGTTGAAGGTGTTTAAGGGTTATAAGTGTGTGTGTTTTAGCTAGGAGATTGAAGTAGTAAATGAATCAAAATGATGATACATATATACTCCTAAAAATGTGATCTTTAAGGATAACATGACAAAATTTTAGTTTGTGATCTTATGTATTTGTCAAACAATAATACAAAAGCAATTACCTTATACCTAGGGTAGTAACAAGGGCTGGTTAGGTGGTGATTTGATGTGTATATACCAATAGTAAATACGTATAGAAGCTAGGTATGATACGAGTACAAATACTCTAGATATACGTATAGAAATTTTGTGAAAAATGGAATGAGGATTCAAATATAGCTATCTTTTGTGAATACACTTATATGATTTTATGTATTTAAGTCTTAAAAGTGAGTAAATACATTACTTATACGATATATGTATAAACATTATAAGTCTTAAGTATTTATGTCAAATAACGTTACGTATAGTTATCGTTTTGAAAACTTAAGTTAGTAGTTTCAAAATATACTTATAACTTATAGTTTTTGATACAAAATAAGATATTAAAACATTCATTAATCATGTTAAATATGTATATATACATATATATACGCAAACGTATAATTATCATATATTGTATAGTTCGTGATATCGTCGGTCAAACTAGACGGTCAAACGTTGTGTAAAACTCTTTTCGGAAATATAAATCTCGACAATTTGGATTACTTATCATGTTGGTAAGTTTTAATTTATGTAAATATTAATCTTATAAGTATAGAACGATCGAAAAAAAATGCGGGTCAACTTTAGGGTTTTTGCTTATCGTGTCGGAACCATATAGAGATTAGAGTTTAAATTTGGTCGGAAATTTCCGGGTCGTTACAAAATCACATGGACCAATTCAGCAATTTTAGTACAAATTACAGGGACCATTTCAGCAATTTTGCTAATAAAGGAAAGAAACTGACGAAAATACCCTCACATGTCTGGCACATGACTGGAGTTAACGGTCTTTTTTGACGGCCGTCGGTCAGAGGGACTCAATCAGCAACTTTTACAAACCACCGGGACCAAATCCATCAAAAAAAAGCACATGGACGAAACTAGCATTTTGGTACAAACCACAGGGACTATTTCAGCAATTTTGTCTATGTTTAATCAACAGGATTCTTTCTTGGTTAAATTCACATAAAACCTAGTTTACTAAGATCACTCTAAGTTGACTACACGATTGTAAAACCTAAATATCATTCAATTATCATCCTATACTCACATATAGGTGATTAGATCACTAGGTGTTGAAGTACAAGTTATAGCCAATGATAAACTCACATAAATCAAGTCTCAACTCGTACAATTGAACTAGGATATAAAGATGGTTACAACAATGGATTTCTCGAAAGAACATGGTGATTTAGATTGATTTAACTAACTAGATCCAACCCGGTTAAACTCACGTAAAACCTAAACTACAACAATCACTTGAGGTAATTTCATGACTATGTTGCTTTGAAACTTGTTTAATTACCGGATTAAACACATAACGAAATCACTTAAGCTTATGTATCTAACCGTCTAGATTACTAGGTGTATTGAAGAATAAATTGTTCACCAAGTTAACTTACATTAATTGGTTTACTATTTACGTAATTGAAGTGAGAAACTAACAATCATAACTATGGTTCTTTTGGTTGGACTAGGTAATTTAATCAATCAAACATATATGTAACTATCATAACATCGAAATATAGAACAATCCCAAGCCATAAATCTTACATTGAAGTAAACACACAAGGCTTTTAGCCAAACATAATCATAGTAGAACTAATGAAACAGTAAATACAATTTGAATTCATGTATAAAAGATATAAAACGATTATACCGATTGCGATGAATAATCCTAGCTTAATCTTGATGTTGAAAGAATGGAGATTGACTCTATAACTTTCCTTGAGCCTTGAAAATCGTACTAGAACTGAGAGAGAATGTAATAGTGAAGGTGTATCAAGTATGTAACCAAAGCCTTCCTTAAATAGGCTCAAAAGTTAGGTATTTTGGTCAGAAAGTGACCAGATGCGCCGCATTTACTTTGGATGCGCCGCATCCCTTTAAGGCTAGTGTAATCCAGCTCGTTTTGGCACTCAGAACTGTCGGCAGGGGACAGATGCGCTGCATCTGGCTTGGATGCGCCACATCCATCTCAGATGCGCCGCATCTGCTGCTGTTTTGGTCCAGAATTCCTAATGCTCCGCATCTGAAACTGTCGGGATTTATTTTGTGCATGGATGCGCCGCATCTAAGATAGATGCGCCGCATTTGGACCTGTTTCAGTAGTTTCGGGCTGTTTTACGCGTTCAATCTTCATTTTAACTTTGTTTTCGCTGTTGGTCTTCATTTATTCAATCACAATGGACTTTTATAAATGTACATGAATTACAATGCTTAAGTACAACAAATACATACAAATAGATACAGAATTAGATCGAAATAACGACAATAAACATGTATGATTTTGGCGTTATCAGTTGTTGCTTGTTTATTAATAAAATTTCAGCGGTTCGAATAAAAAAATATGTGATTAAGGTATAACAATTAAAATACTAAAGTCTCACTTGAAGCAAGTTAAGTTTTAATATTCATGGTGGTATAACAATTAGTCGAGTAAAAGAGTAAGAATGGAAACAACAAAATCTAGTAATGAAACTTGAGAAACTTACAATGATACTTATTAGTTTTGAGGCAGACGTATTTAAAGAATTTAAGTCAAATAAATCGTCATTTCTTACCACAGCATTCTTGAGCTTCAAAACCGTATAATTCATCGATTATAAGTTTATAACTAACAAATTCGATGGTACTCGTAGTTTAAAAGTTCAAGAAAGCTGTGGAAAAACATGAAGAGGACTTGCGTATTATGTAATCCCATACATATATGCATCTTGTACTTCAACAACGAATTACATAGAGATAGTGAGAGAGAGGAGTGTGTGTAAAAGGATATATAATGAATTATTGTACTCATGTAGGTGAGGTTGTGAGTGAGTTAGAAAGGGAAGTTAACTTTCATATAATATACGGAGTATTTTTTAGGTATGTTGTGTTTGTGAGAGAGAAATTGAATAATGATATCATGTTAGTAGTTTAATAGAAGGTAGGTGATGAAATGAAACAATGTTACAGTATATCAAATCGAGTTTAACGTATTAAAAAATGACAAATGAGAGTATTCGATGTCGATATCATCATTAAAATGGTATAAAAAAGTTTAAAGTAAAAAATTTTCTTCCGTTAAATTCAGGTAGGGCAGATACCCCATTTGGCTAACACTATGTTCCGCCCCTTATTTTACTTGTAGAAGTTAAAATACGTAGTATACTTTTATCTCTTGCTATTTATTTATGTTTCAAAATAATTACTCACTGGAAAAAAATGATGATTAAATATCACTAAACTTTTTTTTTTATCATCATTTATTTATCAAATAAATACAATCAAACTTACATTAAAATAAGAGCAAAACTATGATTTATCAAACATAAAATAAAAATTATGAATTTAGTAAATATACGTTTACGCATTTTACAGAAGCACATGTTAGCAAAATCCTATCAACATATTATTTACATTTTATTCCATTAGTACTTTGAGTATTTTAGCTTATAAAAAAATATTAAAATACTTACAATATCTCAGTCTATATATCTATATCTCTATATATACAGATATATAGACTAGATATAGATAGATACATGGATTAAAAGAAAAGAAATAATTAAGAATTTGTATGGATTAAAGTAAATAATAGACTAATCTATGTACGAAACTGTCTAAAACCCGTTAATTGTGTGTATTGTTGATCGACATAAAATTATTTAGTAGACAAGTTAGCCGTGAAAAAGATAGTACTTATATGTAACAAACTATAATATCTATATCAACTAAATCGGAATCCGTATTATGAAGATACGGTCTAGGAGCTCACAAAATTTACATTATCAATTATTTACTTCATGTTTATGTTTGGGACATTTTCACTAGAAATCAACTTTGGCCCCGACCCTGAAACTTCGTTTAGGCACTGTCAATGAGGCAATGAGCACTACGTAATAAAACTGATATGATTTTACGTGAGCGAGCTGAGCAAGCATATGATAGGATGGTAGGTAGGACATTGATACGATAGTGATCCTAGCTCGATGACTCGATGAGATGATGAAGACACTACATAATGTACGTACGTACGTGAAAGTAAGTAACATGGGATAAAAAAAAAAAAAAAGAAGCTAGCGCCTAGCAGCCTTAATTTCGTTTGCACAAAAAGATATACACCAATATCAAAACGTACAAACCCCATTTAAAGTGGTTGTTATTAACATGATTATTGCTCATGAGTAATAATTATTAATTATAATTATTAATATTAAATTTATACTTCCGTGTCAGAGTATGAGTTTCATAATAACTAGTCCGGACCGGCCCGCGCGTTGCGGCGGGAACTTTCGGGCTATGTATTCATATTTAACGTAGCGTTGTATTTACAGAGGAAAACACAGCTCATGTGTTAAGCGCCGTTTTAGATGTCGTTGTGTTAAGCATTTTTTAAAAAGTATTCGTTTCGAACGTAGTTAGTTTTGTTTTGTTCAATAAATTTTTTCGAGTGTAAGAGTGCTGTCGGAAAAATTTAACTCGCGGCGAGCAGAAAGATATACGGGCTGTCGTTGTGTTTAGCGTTTTTTTAAAAATTGTCCGTTTCGTGTATAGTTAGTCCCGTTGGGTTCGTGAGATTTTTCCGAATAGAACGGTGTCGTCGGAAAAATTTAACTCGCACCGAGCGAGAAGATAGGGCTCGTTGTAAATTTGGGTGGAATTTGTTTCTTTAATTTTAATAAAATTATATATTTACACATTTAACCCCTGAAAAAGTGTAAACTTGAGGGGCCGTTATGTAAATATAGCCGAAGTTGAAGGACCGCCGTTATGTGACCGTTTGTAATGTGAACGCAAACTCAAAACGACAATCGAATATAACTTAAACTACATAAAAGGCCCCCACATTTAGTGTGTATATATATATATATATATATATATATATATATATATATATATATATATATATATATATATATATTAGTATTAATATTAATAATATTAATAAAATAATATTAATATTAATATTAATAATTAAGGGGGATGATTATCACACACACTTTTTTGATCCTCACACACCTATTTTAACCTTTTACTCTTCTAATAATACTCAATTGGTGTGTGAGTATCAAAAAAGTGTGTGTGAGAATCATCCCCCTAATATTAATATTAATAATATTAATATTAATATTAAACTACATAAAAGGCCACCACATTTAATATATAAGTATTAATTAATACGTAGTATTAATATTAATATTAATAATAATATTAATATTAATGTGGTATTTGATGATAATTTGTACCAAAATTATTAATTATGTACCGGGCCTTCTATGGAGTAAATACACAATTAAGCATTTAACCAATAAAATACTGACATTATCATGATCGATTTTAGTCCAATAACATATACCTAACATATAATAGCAGTGGAATCAATAACTTGATAAAGAAATATTGAAGATTATTGACTATATGAAATTGAGCAACAACTTTGCATCTAATAATGTTACGTGGCTGGTTTTATTCTAAAATGTATAATAATACGATAACTATTTGATAATAAAACACTTTGATACGGCTGTTTTGGAAACTTTTTTTCTTTCTATTGATAACCTTTAGTAGTAGCATTTATCAATTTATATGTATTCAATAATTTTTTGTTTATAAAATCTCATTCTTAAGTATCGAACATGACCTTCTAAATTAATGAGGTGGTATAATATATTTGAGATTAAAACACGAACATTTTAGTACCTTAACAAAACGGTTAAACAAAAGTTAAAAGTAATTAATAATGCTGATCACTATAGATATCATGAGATACGGTATGAAGTCAAATTTGATAAAGCTAAATGTTTGACATATATAACAAAAAGATCATGGGTGAATAACATGAAGAATGGGAAATAATATAGAGTACAAATGAAGATATGGTATGGGTGATAATACCACACCATACCTTCGTGATCAATCAATAGTCAATAGTCAGAATTATTTTATGGGTGATGATTCGTACACCACCAACTTTTAGCCATACACCACCAAACGTGTTTTACAGTGTTGTACAGTACAATATCATAATGCATATTTGGTGGTGTACGGCTAAAAATTGGTGGTGTACGAATAAATCCCCTTATTTTATACGTAGTAATAATTTATATATAAAAATATAAATATATGGACAGAACCAAAGGGACAGTTGATGATGAGTGTGCCGTGGAGCCAGCCAAGGGTGCACGTGCAGTTAATTGAACTCTTTACTTCAACCTGTCACTATGGGAGTCCATCATGGCTTGCAATAGCCCGCCATGGCTATGGTGCTAAAGACACGAACTCGCCATAGGTGAGTTAGCCAGAGTAGTTACAGGAGGGGAGAGAAAGAATGGATCTACCTTCATGCATAGATGAGTTGTAAATTCAGCTTATGAAGTTGTACTAAAATAAGTCTTTGTTTAGTTATGAGTTAGTTATATTGTTTTGGTATTGATGTATCAATAACAGTATGAAAATTTCATTCATGATAGGGTTCTAACCCTTGCAAAGTGAGTTTGAAAATTTCATTCATGATAAGGTTCTAACCCTTCCAAAGTGAGTTCATTGCTCGTTATATAACATTAAGAGTAGTGTCGTGACTCGATATTTAGTATCTTTTAGACCATGGATAGCTCGGCATTTGTAAGCATACACACTTCTAAGTGGCATCACAAATGCACAAAGAACGTTTGTAATGGGTGTTTGTCGGTTAATTGAAATTTCATTCATGATAAGGTTCTAACCCTTCCAAAGTGAGTTCATTGCTTGTTATATAACATTAAGAGTAGTGTCGTGACTCGATATTTAGTATCTTTTAGACCATGGATAGCTCGGCATTTGTAAGCATACACACTTCTAAGTGGCATCACAAATGCACAAAGAACGTTTGTAATGGGTGTTTGTCGGTTAATTGAAGTGGGGCGTATGTCAAAGACAAATGCAAGAAATTACGAGCGTTTTTCAATTTTTTTTATTATTAATTATTATTATTTTAATTAATTTGTTTTCCTACATTTTCATCACTTTTTAACTCAACTTTCTATTATATTTTATCACGTCACCTACAACCCTATCTAACAATCTTCCACATTACAACCCAAACTTTGTCACCTCGCAATCATTCCCCCCAAACATCCCCACACATCCACTCCGCATCACCATTATCCGTAGTCTTATAGGAACGCCAAGGAATATTGAAGCTTCAACAGTACGCCGAGGATTGTTGACGCTGGAATTGTGAAAGAGTGGATATCATTGTTCAGGAATTTGTCGATGAACATAACAATCCATACAGAATTAGCATCTCTTCTATGTTGCACATAACAACACGTACGCTTTGATTCAAAGATGATTTTTCGATAATACAAAATAGTTTTGGCATGGGAGAAGCTGTCCAACCAACCATAAGTATCCAACCAACGGCATTCTTATTGATATAACTATGACCAACGACTCGGCTATACCTTTGATTTAGCAATCGTCTTAGGGCGTGTTTGGCAACTAGTGAAAGCTTGTAGGTAGAATTTTTATAATAAGGAAATATTTGAAAAGCCTTCATTTCAAGGACACCAATTGTTTTTTAGTAAAAGGATATATGAGATCGTAATTTAGTCGACATACTTAAAAAAGAATAAAAGCCCAATCTCTCTCTCATTGTTACTCGCTTGCATGGGTCGTAGACTCGTAGTTGACAAATGTGCATTACATGGGCATGTGAAATAAATAAGCTTCTCATTTTTGTAACATACAGCTTAGTAGGTATCGTCTTATATAACGACCATTTTATTTCCTACAATGTTATTAATTTGTTAAATATGATAATAAAGATGGGTTTGGCTAAACTAGAAAGAAAACACTCCATAAATGTGAAGGAATACTCATAGAAATTATGGGTTAATGATCATTTACAATTTCATAACGCGTTCATATTGAAATCAATGTGTAATAGATATATGTTTCAAGATTACTAACCTTCTCATGGGGTTGAACCATGACTAAACCATCTGCCATACGAGCCACTGTGCTAAGCTAACCGATACGGCAAACTACTTGTCACCACCACCAAACATACCCATCATATCTCCCATGCCTTTGCCAGAACCCATTTGCTTCATTAAATTTTGTAACCCGCCCATACCACCAATCTGCTTTAACATTTGAGGAGGAAGAACTTTACTCATGTGTTGTGCATTCATGTTTCTAGATAATGAGCTCATATCTCCCTTTTTAGGGATTTTAAGACCCTTCATCTTGCTCCAAATCTTGGCCAGCCGTTTATATTCTTCAAACATTTCAACAACTTCCCTCACTTGCCGACCCGCACCTCTTGCTATTCGCATCATCCTAGATTCGTTCATGAGCTTCGGGTTCGTGCTATCCAGCTCTGCAAAATAAAAAGGCAGAATTTAATTGGAGGTGGCAAATTTGACATTTGACATTTTCAATAAAAGACGAGAAGATTAGGAAAATGTTTGATCTCTATTAAGCCAAACAGGTAAAAGTAGAAGCTAAGACAAAACGGGCCAATCAGCTTAAAAGTCACTTGAGGAACAACTTAAATCCATAAACCCTCCTTTAAATCCATATTATTTTACTTCAAATATAGACCGTTAATGAGCTGATATAATTCTGTCATATTTAACACGCAAATTGTTTACAAATTGGCAGATTGCACAAAAACAAATTTTGGTCTGACCTAGTTATCTGATCAAAATTATGATGTGTCGGTCACTTTTGAGCCTTTTGTTGTGCAAATACAAAACATATATCAGAACAAAGTTGGCAAGAGGTATAGATCGGTAGGAACACCCTATATCAGCCCAAAGTAGTGTTACCTACTTATACAATTCGCGGTTCTAAATTTTCGGACAAAAACATTTGGGTCAACTGCCGGACCCATATCAAAGTACTTGTTTTCGCTGAACCCATTGTGACTAGTTACCCAAGTTGCCCAACCCATTTTGTCACCTACCTTCGTCAGTCATTGAATCCATCATTGTCATGTATCTTTTGATCTTTGCCTGGCTTTCTTTTTCATGGCCTTTAGGCATCAACTCTGAACTAAATCCTGGAAGCATTGAGAAAACCTACGCGATAAAAGTAAGAGAATAAATACATAGAATGTAACTGTGGAATGATAAGTAAGGTTTCAGCATATAACATAAAAAACCAACTTAAAAGATTATTTATTAGAGCAGTGTACCTGATTGATGGGACCCATTTTGAGCAAGTTTTGAAATTGCTCATACATAATTCTCATAGTGAAAGTTCCTTCGGAGAGCTTTTGCAGAAGCTCGGGATGTTGATCCATAGGAACAACTTCTTGGATTTTGTCCATGAATCCAGACAAGTCACCCATGCCTAGTTCCATGCAAAACATCTTTCAGACAGACTACAAGTGCATATGTAATTAGAGGGGGCAGCTTTGACCCATTTACTTAAAGTGAGTTGATTTCTCTTAGGTAAATACATTCAAGAATCAAGATATTATAACTACTTTTGCTTTTTTATTTAACTTAATACACTTAACTACTAATAAAATTTTCAACGAATGAATGTTGTTGACATGCAGGAGTTGAGCCGACCTGACCCATAATAGTAACATTTTATATTCTGGCCGAACCCGATTTGGCATGTTACCGCCCTATCCAGCCACTATGACCCCATTACCAAAAACATGAAGAGAGCTAACGATACGAAAACAAAATGGTGCAAACCTAAAAGGCGGTTGACAAAAGGTTTAACGTCAAAAACTTCAAACTCATCCATATGTTCACCGGTTCCAATGAATATGACTGGGCTTTTTGTTGCTGCAACTCTGCGTATAGAGCAACAAAACATGGTCTATTAAAAAAGTTGAATCGTACCAAATGCTAAATCTAATTGCACTTCTTCTATCAGCCATATCTTTTATTTTTCAGTAACTGGTAAGAAAAAATTGTACTATTATCAAAAAATAAGAATAACGCGACATTAGGAAAACAACACTTACGCACTAAGAGCTCCACCTCCCTTAGCATGGCCGTCCATCTTAGTAATGATTACAGCTCCAACAGCAACACTCTGCTTAAATGCTTGAGCTTGGTCAAATGCAGCTTGACCGATACTGCTATCCATCACAAAAATAACAAGATCTGGTTTCTGCACCATTACATACACAAGCCTTTAACAAATCCCAACACAATTCAAGCATAAAATTGAAGATATTTTCATGAACGTGACGAAGTAAGTTTACTGTTGCTTCAGCAACTTGACGCATCTCTTCAAAGAGGGCCACTTCTTGTTTGTGCCGACCACTTGTGTCAACAATAATCAGATCACAGTTCTCCTTCTTGAACCTCTCAACACCTTCAACTGCAATTTTCACAGGATCGGACTCCATATAACTGTAGGCAGGATATATGGTTTAGTAGTGTAGCAGGTAATATACTTTATTTGCATATACCAAGTACTCTCGTATTAAATGTAACTCGTAGTATCTTGGTATCACTCATCTCTGAGAAATAAGGGTTGCTATATTTCCCAAGCATACAAGTCGGCATACCATAAGCAGATCATAAGATGACAAACACAACTGCTTTCTTAGGAACTTGATAAAGGCTCTATGAAGCATATATACTCTATTTGCATATGCTAGTAGGAAGACAATTTGTATAGTGTAGACCAGGTACACACCACAATATCACACTATCAATTGGTAGATACAACACCCTATATGCATATGTTTGATGTCGACATCAATTTTGGTAATGCGCACATCATTCCCAATACTAATTTGATGTAGCAATTGAACTTACTTATTCCTACTGGTGACAAATCATTGATGCATAAACATGACTATTTCTAAACTCTAAACTTTATCTTTGCATCCTTCAGTAATGTCCAGTTAACTATCAATTTATTTGTTCCTACTAACAGCCAAATTACTCAGTTTCTTCAAGACTTATATCTATATAAAACTTCGTTCGTAAGCGTCCTCGCTATTAGAAATCTTATCTGTATAAAAATTCAACAGATAAGAAAACTAACCTTCCATAGAAGGGAATTTTAGCCTTTGTTGCATTCTGCTTTAGTTGATCAAAAGCACCAGCTCTGAATGTATCTGCACAAACCAGAGCTGGTTTCCAGCCCTTCTTCTGGTGGTAATATGCATATTTTGTACAGGTTGTCGTTTTTCCAGACCCTGAATTATTCAGTCAGTAAACACACGTCATCAAGAATGTAAAGACAGAAACGCTGCAAATTAATACTCCGTATATGATTAAGTGGAAGTACCGTAGTACAAATACAAACAACGTAATATATGTAACCAAAATACCTTGTAAACCCACAAACATGACAACACTCGGTTTGCTTTTTTTAGGTGTGAAAGATGGCTTCCCAGGATCTAACATCTTGCAGAGCTCGCTAAAAATAGCCTAAAAAGAATAAATCATTATAAAATAGAAAGAAAAAAAAAACAAATAACGTTATACCCAGTGTTGTAAAAGTCGGCCGACTTGGCCGACGCGTCGGCCGATGCGTCATATTTTTGGGTTCTCCGTCCCGTTTTTTCTGAAAACGACTCAAAAGACGGTCAAAGCTAAAAGTTCGGTCAAAGTCTGTCAAAGACGGTCAAAGTTGGTCAAAAACGGACAAAATCAGTCAAATTTTCGTCAAAATGTGATATGTTTTAAAATTAGGGTTTGTTTTCATTTTTTGGGCCGCTCTTTTCTCTGTGTCCTTACTGATTATGTACTCGGTAACATTAATTGAGTTTGAAGTTTGATTGTATTTAAATTCAAGTTCTTATTTAAGAAATTTATGGTACAGAATCAACTATTTTATACATATATAAATATATATTTAAGAAATTATTAGTAAAGTCAACGTTGGTCAACGACTGATGCGTCCCCGACGCGTCCCCGACTCGGCCGACGCGTCCTTTTTAGGTCTCGACCGATGCGTCCCCGACTCGCGACTTTTACAACCTTGGTTATACCACATGTTTTGTCACACAATGAACCAAAAAAAAATAAAAAAAAAATAAAAATAAAAAAAAAAAAAAATTGTACCTAAATGTAGCCCAAGTTATTTCAAATATCTATAATAATCACCTTCCTTGTTGCATTATATGATTGTGTTAGGATAATGCATAGCCTTTGAAAGGGTAACAAAGAAGTGAACATTATGTGTATTAGTGTATAAGCCACCAAATCATTGTTTAGCATCTCTAGCTCAGAGTCACATGTAACTGAGAACATTTCGGCAAAGGAACCGGGAACGTTTTGGGAAGGGAAAGTGGATCAAGAACCCAGTTTGACATGCCCATAAACTAGGTCCGAGTGTGGGTAGGCTCAGACCTCAGTTGGATCGGTCAAATTCAAAATTTCCACATGTGTTATTACAATCTTTTAATCCAAAAAAAGAGAGAGATATTATAAACCATACTCAGCAAAATCTCTTAAGTGATAGTCTGATACATAAGACGTACCCAAACGAATTTTAAGATGCATTAATTGCTCTTAATATGGAATTTAGAGTTTTGACTTTCAAACTTTTCTCGGCCATGGAGAGTTCCGCTTCTCCAATTAAATGTTTATGTACAATTATATGTTTTGGAGACGGTCCATTGAATCAGTTCTCGACATTTTATTCATTGAGTTGAAGTAGGTGAGTCGATCGAGTTCTACCATTTCTTGCTATTTAAATCACCTCCTAAATCTACTAAACACTGATTTTTGCTCTCAATTTTCCAACCACGGGTAATTTCACAAAATCCAATTTGTGAAATAGCAAAGCTTAATTCTGTGTCAAATTATTGTTATCCAATGTTTCTGGAACTCCAACTCTAATTGCGAACTACAATAGTTTGAAACAAATGTAATAAGAGAATACAGAGCATGAAGTGTAGCGATTTACGCTATTGTGCTCGAGCAAGTTGATCAAATGTCTTACATGAATAACATTAATCAGATTATCATGTCACGAGTGAGTGAGGAAGTTCTCAAAATTCCAAGATTTTTTTTTATTATGTGAACCTAACAACATTTCTGTCATCTAAAGCATAGCTACGCGATTTTCACTGTTACAATGGAAATGATATGATATTAATGATCTTGACTGATCATATAAACAACTTTAATCAGCTAAACCAATCTCTCTATCACACACATTTAAAAAATTATGAAAAAAGGTTAAAACGCAAACTAATTGCTCTTTCCACTGTTTCCATTTCAGATATCATATGGATATTATGGATTTGAGGGTTAACTTGTTCATATATATTTACATTCTAACCAAAACTACTAATTCTCAGACGCAAGTGTGTGTGTGTGTGTGAGATTATAGCCATGGACTCTTTAAATTCAAAATATCAACTACTTAAGGACCCACATTACTTTGTCCACCAACGGCAAACCAAAGAAGTGAATACTACAGTTACCAATAAACGAATGAGTCCAGTTAATCAGATCACTATGTCCACATAAAAGTTATGAATTTCAACTAAGCAGAGTGAAGGTAACAAGTATTTGATCTGAATTATTTAAAAACTCTACATATTATTCATTTGTACAAGATTTCTAATAGTATCCATACCTAGTCCAACCAACAAACGAAAACAGCCCAAACCAACCAACTCTACATACCATACCAATACCAATCAACTACAAAAGATCAACAAAAAAAAAACAATTAAGCATGTATACGGCTATATTTAAAACAGATTAGGCAGAATCTGCTCTGTCGTGACACGTGAATTTGGTAACTGCTAGTATAAAACTGATACACAAATTGCAACATCTCACCACAGTATCATGTCTTTTGTTACGTTATAATTCGCTTAACAATAACCAACCCCTGTAAGTATATATACACTCTCAATGAGGTCCATTTAATTGAACTCAGTTTCTCATAGCAGCCACATAGTCCCCATTCCCCAATCAATGAACTAAAAACAACTGAAATTAACATATAAATTCAGCTACAGAATCCATATCTACACATACACGTACACAAACATAAATACATAGTCCCCATTCCCCAATCAATGAATTAAAAACAGCTGAAATTAACATATAAATTCAGCTACAGGATCCATATCTATACACACACACAACCATAAATACATACAATTAAGCTACACAGCATCAACAGAAATAAGTTAATTTTAAATTATACCTGCTGGATGATTCTTCGTTTGTTATGACCAGCAGCGAGATCATCGAGATTAACGATCTTCTTAATATTGACTTGCATTTCACGAACAAGTTTGAATTGAACATCGGATTGAAGAAGAGCGCGAGAGATCTCATTTAAACATTCGTTAAGTACTTTTTCGTCGATGATCGTTGCATTGCTCATCTGCTGGAGAGCACGTGATATGCTCCCGCCTAACTCTGCTAAAACCATCTTTGATTAATTTCTGTGATCACGATCTGTTTTCTGGAAATAAATTGGAGCCGGAATTTGATCGTTATACGTGAATTTGTGAAAAATTATTGTTTGTATTAGGGTTTCAGATATATATATAGGGTTTGGATGGGAAAGGGGATAATTGATAAACAAGTACTCCGTATGTTGACGGAAGGGTTAATTGGGAAGTAGGGTCTAATCCGTCTTTAAGTATAAAATTAAGAAAACGCAATGATTAAACACTCGATGTTTATTTGAATGACAATGAGAATAAGAATAATATTTTTGATAATTACAAGTTTTGAGGTTAACCACGCTTCGCTACCGGCAAAAAGTAGTTGACCTCAAAAATATTGTAGCTTAGATGTGTAGTTTGTGGTCGCCTATAACGCTATGAGGTTATTTGCTAAACTATTTGGTAACTGCTGGTATGAACTTTTAAAAAGATTTATTCAATTTGACAATCTTAAAAGGCATTGCCTTTTATACTTTCTATATAATATATATCGCATTGTTGTTTGCTACAATTTTGTTAGAACTGGTTGTATGTAGAGTAAATGTTGAAATCGTGCGTTTTATACATCTACCGTTTGTCAAAAGCAAAAGAAACCTATAAATTCAGCTATACAAAAGATTACGAAACCCAAAACAAAAAATCAACCTTAAACATTCGCATAAAAGAAGTATATTCTCACGTGTAGCTACCAGAAACAAACATAAATAAAGAAAGCGTTTACTAAAAAATGAAGTAACAAATAGAAATACTTAGATAAACACTTGATACCACTTTATACCACTTAAGACCTAAAACCAATTTCAAACAACAGTTAGCCAACATAGTTAGCCAACATGTATACAACAGAAAGCGTCAAAACATGATAAACAACAACATGTCAACATTCATACAACAATGAAAAGAAACAATTATCACATAAAGGAGTATCGTATGACCGGCGTAAAACGCGAGCTAATTGAAAGAAAATTCACAAACATCAAACGGTAATAAGTCTTCAAACAATGTAAAGTCGAAAACTAAAAGAGAGGGAATTGAATAAATGGTTCCATGCCGTCTACATTGGATGATTCTCACAGTTTGATGCAAAAATGATTTTTACAAAAAAGTTTTGGGCCCTTGAGAAGTATCTAGACTGTATCATGCAAACCAACCATAACATAAGCATTCAACCAATGGCATACTTATTGATATGATTATGACCGATGATTTGGCTATGCCATTGATTTAGCAATCGTTTAATAAGGTTAAGGGCGTGTTTGGCAACCTAGTGAAAGCTTGTACGTAGATTTTTTATTAGAAAATTTATCTCAAAAGCCTTCATTTTCATTTAAGGGACACTAATGTGCTGTTTGTTATTTAAAATGATTTTATGTGAAAATTTGCGAACTATGTCTGTAAAGAAGATGTTGCCTAAAAGTCTTTATACTATAATGAATAGTGAAGACCGTTTGTTTTTATGTATGTAAAATAACTTAATTCTTTCTGCAACACTTAGAAGCATATTTCTAAGTCTGCGAGATTAGTCTGCAGTAAAAATGTATGCGGGTGCGCAGACACAAGACATTATAAAATCTGCAGACTGAAAAATAAACGTCACCTAATTGAGTAAAAGGAAAAATATGAGATCGATTTTTAATGGACATGCTAAAAAAAGATTAAAAGCCCAATCTCTTTTATTGTTACTTGCATGGGTCGTAGACTCGTAGTTGACAAATGTGCAATACATTGGCCTGAAAATAAACAACTTGCTCATTTTGGTAAGACGTAGCTTAGTGAGTATCGTCTTATATAACGAACATCTTAATTTTCTACTGTACAATATTATATTATTGTGCAAACAATATCGAATATGATATTTGTAAAGAGAATAAACTCTACATATGTATGAAAAACTCATCAAAAAATTCTGGGCTAATGATCATGTACATCTTCATAAACGTATTCATATTGAAATCAATCTGCATTAGACTATGTTTCTCGATTACTAACCTTATCTTGGGGTTGAGTCATGACTAAATTAACCATATGTCAAACAAGCAAATGTACTAAGCTAACCGATATGGCGAACTACTTGTCACCACCACCAAACATATCCATCATATCTCACATGCCTTTACCAGAACCTATTTGCTTCATTAAATTTTGTAACCCGCCCATGCCACCAAACTGCTTTAGCATTTGAGGAGAAAGAACTTTATTCATGTGTTGTGCGTTCATGTTTCTAGGTAACGATTTCAAAGTATTGGCAAGTTTTTTATAATCTTCAAGCATTTCAACAACTTCCCTCACTTGCCGACCCGCACCTCTTGCTATTCGCATCATCCTGGATCCCTTCATGAGTTTTGGGTTCGTGCTATCCAGCTCTGCAAAAGAAAAGGTGGGTTTTAATTTTGTTCCCTAGTGATATAATTTGCCCTTTCTATAGGTTCTAAATTTTGGAACAAAAACTTTTGGGTCAACTGATGGACCCATACATGTGTACTCATTTTCAATGCACCCATATGCGTAGCTACCCAACCCGCCCCATTTTGTCACCACAAAGTTTGACCAACCTTCATCAGTCATTGAATCCATTATCGTCATGTATCTTTTCATCTTTGCCTGGCTTTCCTTTTCATTGCAACTAAATCCTGGAAGCATTGAGATAACCTACATGATAAAAGTAAGAGGATAAATGCATGTAATGCAACTACAGAATGATAAGTAAGGTTTTAGCAAATAATGGAGAAAAAACAACTTAAAAGAATAATGTAATAGGATGGTAAACCTGATTCATAGGACCCATTTTGAGAAAGTTATGAAATTGCTCATACATAATTCTCATTGTAAACTTTCCTTTTGAGAGCATTTGCATAAGCTCAGGCTGCTGATCCATAGGAACAACTTCTTGGATTTTGTCCATGAATCCAGACAAGTCACCCATTCCTAGTTCAATGCAAAACAACTTTCAGATAGACTGCAAGTGCATATGTAAATAGAGGGAGCAATTTTGACCCATTTACTTAAAGTGTGTTGATTTCTCTTAGGTAGCTATATTCAATTCATCATCTCATATATAATAATCTTACAACTATGCTTTTTTTATAGAACTGAATACGTTTAACTACTAACATAATTTTCAAGGAATGAATGTTCTTGACATGCAGGAGTTGACCTGACTTGACCCATATCATAAGTACATTTAATGTTCTGACGAAACCCGATTTGGCCTGTTACCGCCCTATCCAGCCATTATGACCCCTTTACAAAGCAAGGAGAAAGCTGATGATACAAAAACAAAATGGTGCAAACCTAAAAGGCGGTTGACAAAAGGTTTAACATCAAAAACTTCAAACTCATCCATATGTTCACCAGTTCCAATGAATATCACTGGGCTTTTTGTTGCTGCAACTCTGCATACAAAGCAACAAAACATGGTCTATTAAAAAAGTTGAATCGTACCAAATGCAGAATCTAATTGCACTTTTCTATCAGTCATATCTTTCATTATTCAGTATCTGGTAAGAATAATGGTACTATTATCAAAGCATGAGTAAGAAAACAAGACTTACGCACTAAGAGCTCCACCTCCTTTAGCATGGCCGTCCATTTTAGTAATGATTACAGCTCCAACAGAAACACTCTGCTTAAATGCTTGAGTTTGGTCAAATGCAGCTTGACCAATACTGCTATCCATCACAAATATAACAAGATCTGGTTTCTGCACCATTAACATACACAAGCCTTCAGCAACTCCCAACAAAATTAAGTTTAAAAATGAGCGTGAAGAATTAAATGTACCGTTGCTTCAGCAACTTGACGCATCTCTTCAAAGAGGGCCACTTCTTGTTTGTGCCGACCACTTGTGTCAACAATAATCAGATCACGGTTTTCTTTCTTGAACCTCTCAACACCTTCAACTGCAATTTTCACAGGATCTGACTCCATATAACTGTGAGCAAGATTACTCAGTTTGTTCAAGCCTTATATCTATATAAAACTTGGTTCATAATTGTCCCCGCTATTAGAAATCTCAGATTTATGGAAGTGCATTCAACAGATAAAAAAACTAACCTTCCATAAAATGGAATCTTAGCCTTTGTTGCATTCTGTTTTAGTTGATCAAAAGCACCAGCTCTGAATGTATCTGCACAAACCAGCGCTGGTTTCCAGCCCTTCTTCTGATGGTAATATGCATATTTTGTACAGGTTGTCGTTTTTCCAGACCCTGAATTATTCAGTGAGTAAACATACGTCATCAAGAATAAAAAGACAGAAACACTGCATATTAATATGTGATTAAGTGGTAGTACCGTAGTACAAATACCAAAAACATAATATATGTGACCAAAATACCTTGTAGACCCACAAACATGACAACACTTGGTTTGCTTTTTATAGGTGTGAAAGACGGCTTCCCGGGATCTAACATCTTGCAGAGCTCGTTAATAATAGCCTAATAAGAATAAATCATTATAAAACAGAAAATATTACAAAAATATGTACCACATAATTTTGTCAGACAATGAATATTATATTCATAATTCTGGAACATTTCGGGACATGAATGTGGAACCTAGATCGCGATACCCCTAAAGTTTGGTACGAGTGCGGGTAGGCTCAGTTGGATCGGTCTGGTAATTTAAAATATCCACAAGTGTTATTAAAATCTTTTAATCCATAAAAATAAAAATAGTTATATACCATACTTAGCAAAGTCTCTTAAGCAAAAGTTTAATACGCAGGACTTAACCATTCAGATTATAGGATGTGTTAACTGCTCTTCATATTGAACTTACAGTTTTGACTTTCGGACTTCTCTGAAATTATCGAGAATGCCACTTCTCTAATCAAATGTTTTTGTACAAAATTTGTTTAACAACGAGTGAAACATGAATTTGTTACCGCGCATTTAGAAAAAATAAGATACACAAGATGCCACATCTCACCATGTATTTTGTTACGTGGTTATAAGGTCACGGATTAATCCGGTTAGGCCGCATACACCAAAGTAATAGTACTCGCGCTGCCGAAAACCTTACCACTCATATTTAATCTGGTCCATTCAATTATTATTATTTTTGAACAGCAGTTCGGGATCACCCGGGGGACTAAACCACCCGCGCGTTCATCTCCCGCAGTTGCATAACCCACCCCAACTGCTGCCCAGAAGGAAATCCGGCCCAATCCGAGAGCATGGGCTGTAAAACCCCCCTCCCCCACTGCCTGTGCAACGCGATGTGCAAAAGGCACCCAAGGGTGGAATTCAAGGGTTAAGGGGCAAACAATGAAGTAGTCCAAACAATGAACCTTGGGTGGAATTCAATTGAACTTAGTTTTTCATAGTAGCCACATAATCCAAACAATAAAGTAAAAACAACTGAAATTAACATAATCCATATACCAATACATACACATAAACATATATACATACAATTAACCCACACAGCATTAACAAACTAACAAAAGTTAATTAATATATACCTGCTGGATGATTTTTCGTTTGTTGTGACCAGCAGCGAGATCATTCAGATTAACGATCTTATTAATATTGACTTTCATATCACTAACAAGTTTGAATTGAACATCGGATTGAAGAAGAGCGCGATTGATCTCATTTAAACATTCGTTAAGCACTTTCTCATCGATGATCGTTGCATTGTTCATCTGCTGGAGAGCACTTGATATCCTCCCACCTAACTCTGCTAACACCATCTTTGATTAATTTCTGTGATCACGATCTGTTCTGGAGATAAATTGGAGCCGGAATTTGGTAGTTATTAGATGAATTTGGGGATATTATCGTTTGTAATAGGGTTTAAGGATATTAGAGCCCGGTATTGGTCGATTATATTTATTATTTATTATTTATAACTAATCGTGGCAGGAAACTCTATTAAAAAATCAACCAAGCTAAGAAATCAACCAAGCCCGGTTTGCTTGGTTGATTTGATTGTTAGTTGGCTTTGGTACTTTTGTGGTTCGATTTGTATCCGTCATGGCTTTTCTTGTTGTGTGTTAGTTTCGTCGATGGTGGTTGTTTAGAATAGCTTTTATGTTGTTGGTTTGTCGTTTTAAATGGTGTTAGGTAATCTGGCTCGTCCTTAGTTAGCTTGTTGTTTTTAGGTTGTTTCGTTTGAACTTCCCATGTTTTCATATGAGTTTTCGTTTTTCGCCCAAAAAAAATCACATTCAAAGATTGTGCTCGTACTAGACGGGTCTCGTTTAGTTGACGGATTATTCACGAAAAACGTGTATACTCGTGATTGGAAGTTTAGATATGAAATACTGAAATGGTTATTGAAAAATAGAAATCGGAGAGGATGGAACATCGTTGTGTTAGGATTTGGTGAAGATTAGTGTCGGGCTCTGACTTATAAGTAGTATGTGGTAAGAAATTCAAATATTAATTATCTAAATATACTATGAGTCATGTACTGTCCTCCCCTTGTGAACATTAACATTCCCCGTTTTATTCACAGGGGTATTCTGATAATGATGGTAATCAACCACCAATTTCATTTTACCACATGCCACCACCACCATGAGCCACTTTCCACCGCCACGCCACATGCCACCGCCGGCATCAACTGCCTGCCACCAACAACCTCCTTTCACCTCCACCATCAACCTCCTTCCACCGACACCACCACACACCCTTCACCAACATTGTCACCGAAAGCCAACACCGCCAACCAAGGGAACCAAGTAACTCCGCCTACCACTGCCAACAACCACCGCATCAGCCCCAACTTTAAATGTAGAAACACTAAACAAATGAAAACGAACAAAAATGAAAAAAAAAAAAATATAACCAAATTCATGGTGATCGAAGTTCTGGTCCGTGACTAAGAGGATTTAGTGGTGAAGGGAGGATGAAGATGATGACATGCGGCGGATTTAAAGGGAGGGAGTGAGAGACTGCAGAGAGTTTGAAAGGGAGGGGCGGGAGTTTTTATTATAATTATATGTGACGATCGCTCCAAATCCATATGGACAATACGTTATTCATCGATTTCATTGCGAGGTATTTGACCTCTATATGATACGTTTTGTAAACATTGCATTCTTTTGAAAAGGCACACCATAAATATATATTTAAATCAAAGGTTTTCGACATCTGATGATTTCTACATATAGACAATCACCGTAATAATAGTTTGCAATAGTACTTCCGTTGATAATGCAGTCAAAATATGATACATGGTGATGATTTGGTGAATGCAACGTTTCCTCGAAAAATATGCCATGTAAGACTCCATGCACATAGCTTGTATAACATATAAGCAAACAGCGGAAGACTTCTAGGGAACCTGAGAATAAACATGCTAACAAGTGTCAACACAAAGGTTGGTGAGTTCATAGTTTTAGTGTTTCGCATAATCTGTATATAAAAGTGGATCACAAGATTTCAGTTGTTTCATTCAGAAACGTTTATCAAAAGTTTGTCAATAGATTCTACGTAACAGAGCACCCTGGTAACTAAGCTTTAACGTTATAATGATAAATACCCCATTCGTTTTAATACACGCAAACCAACGTGTCCTAAACTCAAATAACACACGTCCGTTAAAAGGCTAGCGCTCTAGCTCGGACGGGGATGTCAAGCCCTATGGATCCATATACTGTTATTCGCGCCCACCAGTCCATATCCTATGTACTGGCAGCTACTAGTTACCAAAGCTAAGGGATTTTCGGTTCAAACTCAGTGTAGAATTAAGTATGTACTTGTATCCATTGCGTTTAAAATAAATTGCATGTATTCTCAGGCCAAAAATATATATTGCAAAAGTAATTAAAAAGGGAGCAATGAAACTCACCTTAGCAGTACATAAAGTCGTTCACCGAAATGTGACCGAAACTTGGAATACCAAATAACCGTAGATCTCAACCTAGAGAACATATGTTGGTCAATAATTGTCTATCAAGCTAGGTCAGGTCAAAGTGTATCACAATCCTAATGCTCGAGATCGACATACAAAAGTTATCCAAAGTTGTTTCAAAAAGTCAATTTTGACAATAGTTCAACAAACTAGACGTACCTTATATAAGGATTCATTTACTCAGCTGGTAATATTTAAAAATCCATTTTATCATTCTTGTAAACAAGTTGTTTAAATCTTAATTGCAGATTCAAAAGTAATTTCAATTAACATCAATCATAATTCAGTTGATCATATCTTTTAATCCGTTCATCGAAACTATTCGATATCTAAATGAAAAGTTATTGATTTTTCATCAGCTTTCCAAAAATATGTATATCATATACCCTTTTACCAGTAATATATGTATTTACTTCGTGATTCATTATAACTATTTAACGACAAAATTTAGCATACAAGCATACATAAATATATATACTCGAGCACTAGACATGGATACACAATTAATATATAAAAGATAAGATATGAATGCTTACGTATCAATATTGTGATTTAATATTGTAGGAAAGTACGCAGACGCAACGGAGATGATAAACACTAGGTTTGATTTACAAATATACCCCCGAACATTACCCATAACCTCCTTGGCAATAACCCATAATTTCCTTAGCTCTATCCCGCTTGAAAACCATTTTGAAAGTGACACGCTCATAACCTCGTCGTAGTATTTTATGTGTACATATTAATAATACACTTACTAATACTAATACTAAATATTAATATTAATATTAATTACTTATAATAATATTAATATATATATATATATATATATATATATATATATATATATTTATACAGAGTGCATGATGAGATGAAATGAAAATGAATTACATGAATCAGACTTCGAGCGAATTTATAGAGTTTTTGCCACCAGACTCACCATGCGATCGCATGGGTCTTGGGCACTATGGCCATGCGATCGCATGGCCTCCCTCACCAGCTCACACTCCGTTGTTTTCTTGTGTGTCGACATGTTTTAATAATATAAATATAATATATTTAATTTATATAATTAATTATATATTATATTAAATTCACGTGCATAGTTGATTTATAATTTTTGTTCCGATAAGTCGTACGTCATCACTCGACTTATGTCCCGGTTCCGGTTTTTCAAATGTCCTTTCGTACGCTGAGAAAACTTGCATTTTACGTTTCGTGACTCGTACCTTTGTTAAAATATAGTCTTAAATTATCAATAAACTATATCACTCAAAGTGTATCTTAAACTTTCGAGTATTTTGGTCATTTACTTCTATAAATCATCGTCTCGTAGTATATACATATACATTTTCATTTTGAAATAGTGTTTTACTGTAGCAAAGTTTTTTTTACTGTAGCAAATAGTGATTTTCGAAAACACTGTAGCTTTTCGGGTACTGTAGCAATTCGATAATACTGTAGCAAATTAGTGTTTTACTGGTTCATCTTAAATATTTTAGTTAACTTATCTAAATATCAATCGAATCAATAATCAAATGTTACTATCGTTTACTAAATAACTTGAAATCATGTATATATATATATGCACATTAAGTTATATATATATTGTCCGTGAATCTTCGAGAACAGTCAAAGAATAATTGATTACATGAATATAGTTCCAAAACTTTGAGACTCAACATTACAGACTTTGCTTATCGTGTCGAAAACATTAAATCATTTAAAGATAAAGTTTAAATTTGGTCAGAAATTTCCGGGTCATCACAGTACCTACCTGTTAAAGAAATTTCGTCCTGAAATTTAAGTGAGGTCGTCATGGCTAACAATAAAAATGTTTTCATGACGAATATGTGTTGATAAATAGAATTTTTATCACCGTTGAATAATATGGATAAAACAATCCAATTACTCGAAGCGTATGAGGAAAGTTATCGTAATAGAGTGAAATGGAGAATAGAGATGCGTCTTATCTCTTGACGTAGTAACGATTGATTTCCGGAATTTAAGGAATAGAAAATCTTCATTATTTAAATAAGATTTGATTCTTCGGAATTTGCAGAAATTAGGATTTTCTTTGATTAAATGCGTAATCTGCCTTGATTGCTATGTCTGATATTTCGCTATAAATTGACCTCTTCCGTTTCATTTATTTTCACCACTCCTATAATCTTCTTCATTATTTAATACTTCTTAATAGATTGTGAAAATGCTTCATCCAGTTCTGATTCTTGATATACTCCTAACTTTCATATCTATCATTCTTATTTTTCATCTGCCGCCGGAGGAATCTATTCACTTTTACTATACTCTTAGCTTTATAGTGTTTTTAGTTCTCCCCTGTCTTTACGTTGCAATACTTATTGATATTCATGGTTTGTAATTTATGTGTTTTTATCGGGCTTTATATTCTCCGTTATATCTCGGAGCTTCATGCTTTCGTTTTTCCTTCCCGACTTCTAGTCAAGCGAATAATGGTCCAGAATTCGTAGGTATGCAGTTTCGAATGTTCATAACATACAAAGCAGAGAGGAAAGGTAAAAGCACGATTTGATTTTGTCAAATTACCAGAATATTCGGAAAAGACCGAATCATCAAGAAATATATTTTCTTGATATATTTAGAGATTATATAGAATAAACCGTTATGTAACATGGTTCATGATGAGGGTGGGATCTGTGAACCTTTATCACGTTCCATTAGAAACTCAGCATGACTTACTGTAATATAATCACGTTGATCAAGTGTCATTATATTATAATAACTCATGCTTCAATTCCCAACATTACTTCAAAACATCCATTTTTCGAATTTTTCAGATTTTAGAAACTAAAATAGTTTCTTTTATGATGTAACACAGATAGCGCGGAGATGAATGATTTCAGATAATAATGGTTATGAAAATATCTTCAGAAATATGAAGGATATTTATAATGGGAGATACGATGATATCTTAGAATATTTAAGATAAGATGATGATGAAGAATATTGTCCGCAAATGTTTTAGAGTAAGGAGCAAGGTATTCTCTAATGATTTCAGCAGACACTGAATCATTTGGATTCTTTGAAGGCAGTTTTAATCTTTGTGATTTGTCCACAACCTTCTTTATAGTTTGCTCAATCCGTTTTTCAGTTCCAAACCTTCTCTTTTTCTCAGCTTTACCACCATACTATTCTTTATCATCATACTTTTGACTGTTAAAGTCGTTTACAGTTTTTGCTGCTTCTTCAGCATTTTTCCAAAATTCGAATAACTAGTTTCATAGTTTGGGGTGTTTTTCAGAAACTTCATATTCGAAGTATGTAAGTCTAGAAGATAGATGTTATCTATATATAACTGTTGTCATAGAAAATGCTGCGAGATTCAAAATACTGATTGCTAATTCCCGGTGGTTGGTATGGCAATTATTGTTACAAGATGTGGATGAGTACATGATAGGGTTTCAATGAGTATAAGGATTTTTCGAAAGGTCAAGGATTAATAAAGTTGTTGGTAAATTTACTGCTAATGTGGTGGAACATGAAAGGTTCCCTAGTAACAAGAACATATATGTCAAGGTTATAATAAGGCTAATCTGAAAAGTATAACTTGACTGGTTGGAAGTATAGTAAAACTGGATACTTTGAAAAAGATTGCAGGATTATTTTCGGTAAAAACAACGCTAAAGGATCTTGCACAGTTTTGAAGTCAAAGTATAGCTTTGAAAGATGTAGAGATCTAAGAGTGATGTCACCGGTTCAGAGTTATGACTTGGATTCTGATCAGTCAATATCAGAATATGTAATTGAATTTGTATGAAAACGATTGTATATCGTTGTGAGCATAGTTAATAATTTTTGAATCAAAGTTGAAGAATGTACAGTGTAACATATTAATTGTGAACTTATATATTTCCCGAGTATTACCTACCCGTTAAAGATTTCACAATTAATACTTTGTACAAAAGAATTTTTATTACCGTCTTTATGAAAATATATGTATGTATATTTTCTTCAAATGTAATACAGATTTAATGAGTTAATATTATATTAAGCTCATTTGATTTTCGGCTTGACTTAGAAATGATTAATCTTTAAAATATTAAAGATTACATAATCTTTGCGGAGTATTTCGCTAATGAAATCAATACTTCATTATTTATTCTTATTGATATTCCTTGGTGAAGGATGTTGTTGCTTGTGGAATTCTTGTGAACCTTACACGGCACAGATGATGTTTTCTGAAAAGTTTCGAGTACATCGAAAATGAAAATGTAAAATCAATTATGTAATTGAATAATACACTTGGTTTATTATGAAATGGAATTCATTAAGTTGAAACAGAGATTGTAGTTAACAATGGTTAAGTTGTTAAGGAAGGATGTACATCATTGCATATTAGTAATATGAACTAACCGAGTAGTACCTACCAGTTAAGATTCACACGTAATAGCTTAGTACGAAAAGATTTATTTTGGTTTCAAAATTCATATATATTAAATATACATAAAATTTCTTCAGGGAAAATGAGTTAATACTTCATCGGTTATAGTTGCTGGTATTTTCTTGGTAACTACGGTGCGTATGACGTTGATGCTCGTGGGACAGATTGTGAAGTTGAGGTTTGCGATGCGAATGTTGTTGGTGGTGGTAATGGTACTATTAGTGTTGTTGTCGGTGGTACTGTTGATGCCGGTGATGCTGCTGGTGCTTGTAACCTTTGCACCGACGATTCAATTGACCTTCGACTGCTCTCGACGATTCACGAACAATTAATTGTAAATAGATATGTGTGTATGTATATATAAATAATAATTCGAAATATAATTTGAAGTATTATATGTTGTTGTTATTAAAAATTAATAAAATAAAAAAAAGATATTGTAATAATTATTATTTAAAATATATCTCTATATATAAATAAAGTATATTAAAAATAAATATTAAATGATTTTAATACTCCTTTGATGTTTCGATTGATATTAAGCAAGTTAAATTCAAACTTATATAACTTTAAAATAAACGGTGATACGAAAATGAGTTCTATAAATTTTAGGCATATTAAAAACGTATTTAGGAACTATTTGTTAAGTTTTAACACTTTTTATATTTCACCCATAAATGAGAGGGACAGTTGATGTAATTTTTATTTAATAAATTTATGATCGAATTTTATATCATAATGACCAAAATAAATAAATATAGTTAATTTAAAAATATGGAATTTTTCTGAACACTTTTATCCGCCACTGATTTAGCGATATAGCACAGTGCGTGAAAACTGTCGGCAGTCTAATAGTTATATATGCCCATGAAGATTAAAACTATGATATGGATTACTATTTGAAATTGTAACAGACTAAAACCCGTGCTAGTTGTAAGTTGCCTATTTTGCCCTTAGGGTTTGTACCTAGTCTTAAGTGCTTTTATTTTAATTATTTTATTAGTGTTTTATTATAATTGTGTTGTGACCAGTTTGTGACAAGGGTCCCAAAACAAGTTGATTTATTTAATTTGGACTCCGTTAGGACCGTCTAAGGAGATACGAAAGGTTATCAGATAAGATAACTGGTAAATACCTGTGTGATATGGGGTATGAGTTTGTAACTCATTTAAGTATATGTTTCTGGATATTTATATCCATTTCTCATTTCATCAAACACACACACGAACGCATACACAAACACACACATAAACCCTAATTTGATTTTGTGAGCCTTTGGATTAATTGAAGCTAGCAACTTGTTCTCTATGATTTCGTGATCCTCACAAGGTAAGTGTTTCATAGATTCATGCTTTGACTCTTGTTCTAATTGGGTTTTTGTGTTAAATGGGTTTTTGATAGAAATTAGCTCAAATCTAGTTGTTTGATGTTTAAAAACATCAATTGATGTTAGAAATAGGTTGTATATATGTTTAGTAACTTTCTTGTGCTTAAAATTTGGTCAAAAACACTTAGAAATCGAGTTTTTGGGGAAAAAATCACAAAATCAGCGAACTTGTTTGAAACCCAGTTTGCTACAGTAATTGCTACAGTGTCACTATTTGCTACAGTACCGGATTGGTACAGTGTCACTATTTGCTACGGTGTCACTGTTTGCTACAGTGTCACTATTTGCTACAGTGTCGCTATTTGCTGCAGTGCCCGAATTGCTACAGTGTCACTATTTGCTACAGTGTCACTATTTGCTACAATACCCTGATTGCTACAGTGCCGCTATTTGTTACAGTACCGCATTGCTACAGTGTCACTATTTACTACAGTGTTCGGAAACCACTATTTGCTACAGTGTTTTCGGAAACACTATTTGCTACAGTACCTTTTATGAAATTGAAACGGGCGTAACTTTCAAAACGTAACTCCGTTTTTGATCAATAAACTATCGTTAGAATCGTAATAAAGAATAATTATCAATGGTGAACTTTTACGAAACTAGATCAAACTGTTTTTGGGTCGGAAAAGGAGTTTTAGTGTGTATGTCGTGTTTTGCACGCACCTGTATTCCATTATTGAATGGAGTCATGATGTAGACTCATAAAATTATGAATATATGGTGTTATGACCTAGTTAATTGTATGTTCTCAGGTTATAAGGACAAGGAGGAAGCTCAGAAATAATAACTGAGCAGTTGCTGGTAATTGGTGAGTGGGTCTATCTCTGGATAGAGTTTAAGTAGCATATCATGCTACTGTGATTGACTCTTTTACCATGCATAGTGTAGAAATTGCCATGTTAGAATAATATAGTATGTCTGATGTTGTATGTGATTTATGTGTACACTGTGTGAATGGCACCAGTCGGGCCTAGGGAGACTAGGGACTCGAAACCGTGCCTAGGAGAGGTTATAGTCCGTATGAGGTCAACCGTTCCTAGGGGAGGTTGGGTCCATAGGCTACTAATTGTGGAGTATAGTGTGAATGATGCATCACCTGCATCTGGATAACTATACTGCGAATTGAGTAGCAGAGACTATCGGTAGACTCAAGTCCGATCAGCTAGGAGTCGTGTGCTCGTACAAGCCGTCGATCCTCGTATTGTCTTATTGTATGCTAGTTGGTAGTTAGCATGTGTTATTGTTAGTATATAGCTTGTGTGTGACTTAAGTTATATCTGTTAGATAGATTCCATTCACTTAGCGGTGCGCTAATCCCCCACATAATTACCCCTTGCAGGTTTAGGTACTGCTAGTCGGGATGGGTGCTGATGCAGAAGACATGTTTGATAACCCTACTCTGATGTGGACTTTTGTTTAAATCATGTTTTGTAATAACGTAACACCGTTTTGTAAACTTAAACTTAATTACTCAGATTAATGTAATGACGCGACTTATAGTGTGTTTGTTAATAAAGTCTTCCGCTGTGTTTTAATTTTTTTTTTTTGCCGGTGTTACAAGTTGGTATCAGAGCTGGTTTAACCTGACTGGCAGGTTAGTCGTAGAGGGGGTTCTCACAGTGACGACCTGTGACGAAGCATTGGCTCTTACCCCTTGCGATCCATTTATGTGTAAAGGGTTGGCCGGCTGTGCGGAGACGCGGGCTGTAAAACCAGACTTTGAGGTACACTCAGTGGTCACCCTGTGCGCAGGAACAGCACTGAGTGGGATGCGTCCCCAACTTGTTTTACAAGTTGGTATCAGAGCATGGTTTGGCAGCAAATACGTGCGCGTATTTTGTTCCCAAACCCTGAGGCAAGTCAAACATGTCTGTGGGAGTGGGGGCTAAGTGAAAATAGGATATACGTGTGTTAGTTGTGATTGAACTAAATGTTATCCACTAAGCTTTTGTGTGAGATATTTTGTAGCACCAGTATGGCTGATAGAAACGCAATTGGCTCCTCCAACCCCGAAACATTCAGGGCACCAGAAGAGGGTGTTGAGTCGGATGATGATCAGAGTAGTTACATCCTTCAGTTAGAAAGCAAGCTAAAAGAGGCTGAGGACAAAATTAATGAGCTTGAATTGGCGAGGCATTCTAGAAATGATGATACACCACCTGGATTCCCAACCGCGCAATCCCAAACGATACCTAATGTGCCCCAGAACCAGTTTCAGAATCAAATACCTAACCAATATTATATGCCACCACAAAACACCTTTACTTACCAAAATCCCATGATGATGAATCCATACCAAATGCAAATGTTCCAACAACCTTACATGCAACCATCCAAAAGGTGTACTTATAAAATTTTCGTGATTGCAAACCCTCCGAGTTCTCTGGAAGTACTGATCCGACTGTAACTCTCAATTAGTTGCGAGAAGTTGAAAGGGTATTTGAAGCGTGTCAGTGTGAACCCGAGCTGAAGGTAACATATGCTAGTAGACTGTTGAAAGGTAGGGCTATGATTTGGTGGGATTCTTTGATTTCCAGTATACCGAAAGAGCAAGTGAGTATGATCACATGGGAGCAGTTTTATGGGAAGGTGTGTGAACAGTATTGTAATCCATTTAATATGAACCGAATCAAGACTGAGTTTCTTGAAATGAAGATGACACCTCAAATGACGATCGATAAGGTAGTAGAGAAGTTTATGGATAAACTAAGGTTTGTACAACAATGGGTGCCAGACGAAGCATCTCGTATTCAGCATTTTGTTAATATTATTCTGCCAGAGTACCAAACTTTTGTTAGAACAGCTACATCGTTGTCTCAAGCTATTGTGATGGCTAAGATGGTAGAAAGTGATGTTCAGGCCGCCAGAAACAGAATGTTTGGTAATGTGCTACAACAAGGTGGGAAAGTACCTGGTCAATCAGGATCTAAATCCAAGAAGTCTAGTAGGTTTAAATCGAAGGGTAAAAGTGGTCAGAGTAGTACTGGATCTGGATCAGGTAAAGGGAATTGGTGTCACACGTGTCAATCTTCTCACAGTGGTCAGTGTTCTGATGCTACAAGAAGATGCTTAAAGTGTGGTGTTGTTGGGCATGAGTCTTCAGCATGTCCGTATCCGAATAGTGTGTGTTGGACTTATCACAAACTAGGGCATCGTGCAGTTAGTTGTCCGTCGAAGAGTGGTAGTTCCGGGGCAGGGTCAGGGGCGCGTTCAGCATCAGCTAGAGGGTCAACTGCCTCGAGTGGGCAGAAGAGGAAGAACCCTCCAACAGCAGAGGCTAGAGCTTTTCAGATGTCGGTTGAGAATGTTGTGGCAACCGACGAAGTGATCACCGGTATGTTTCTAATCAACACAATACCTGCTCGCATATTGTTTGATTGTGGTGCCAATAGGTGTTTTATGTCCCTAGATTTCTGTGCTAAGTTGAATTTACCAGCTACTCTGTTACCCAAGCCGGTTAATGTAGAAGTAGCCGATGGTAAGACCACACCCATCACAACCTATGTGTCTGGGGTTTGTATAGAGATCGAAGGGAAGTCTTTCCCGGTGACTTGTTTAGTGTTACCTATTCCTAGCTTTGATGTAGTACTAGGAATGGATTGGTTGAGCTCACTTAGGGCTAATATTAAGTGCAATAGGAAAATGATTACCTTTCGTTCGACCGATAGAACCCGTGTTGTGGCCCGAGGGGAGCGGAGCGGGTATAATCTTTCGTTGACAACCATGATGAAAGCGAAAAAGTCGATGGGAAAGGGTTGTGAATCATTTCTTGCATATGTAATTGATGCGAAGAAAGAAAAGAAAACAGTGGCTGATATTTCGGTAGTATCAGAATTTTCCGAAGTGTTCCCAGATGAGTTACCAGGTCTGCCGCCGGTAAGGGAAGTCGAATATAAGATTGAGTTGGTTCCTGGAACAACTCCAGTTGCAAAAGCTCCATACCGATTAGCGCAGTCTGAAATCAGTGAAATGATGTCACAGATTCAAGAACTATTAGATCGTGGGTTTATCCGACCGAGTTCTTCACCGTGGGGTGCTCCGGTATTGTTTGTTAAAAAGAAATATGGGTCAATGCGTATGTGTATTGATTATCGTGAATTGAACAAAAGAACAGTGAAGAATAAGTATCCTTTACCTCGAATAGACGATTTGTTCGATTAGTTACAGGGTGCTTCATTCTTTTCTAAGATAGACTTACGATCCGAATATCATCAGGTTCGTGTTTCTGAATCAGATATACCGAAAACAGCGTTCAGAACAAGGTATGGTCATTATGAATTTCTTGTCATGCCGTTTGGGTTGACGAATGCGCCAACAATCTTTATGGATCTAATGAATAGAGTGTGTCGTTCCATTCTTAGATAAGTTTGTGATTGTTTTTATATATGATATACTAGTGTATTCAAATACCGAAAGTGAACATGCTGAACATCTGAGACAGGTTTTGAACTTGTTGAAACGTGAACAACTATTTGCAAAATTTTCAAAGTGTGAATTTTGGTTACGTGAAGTGCAGTTTTTGGGTCATGTGATTTGTGCCGAGGGTATAAAAGTTTATCCAACAAAGATAGAAGCGGTAATGAATTGGAATTCTCCGAAGACTCCGATTGAAATTAAGAGTTTTCTGGGATTAGCTGGTTATTATCGCAGATTTATCAAGGATTTCTCGAAAATAGCGGGTCCGTTGACTAAGTTGACTCGTAAAGATGTAGCCTTTCGATGGACTGATGAATAGGAAAAGGCTTTTCAGATTTTGAAACAGCTACTGTGTCAGGCACAAGTATTAGCTTTACCAGAAGGTTCATACGACTTCGTGTTATACTGTGATGCGTCATTTGCTGGGTTGGGTTGTGTATTAATGCAAAGAGATAAAGTAAGCGCTTACGCCTCGTGACAGTTGAAAGTTCATGAGAAGAAATATCCTGTGCATGATCTTGAAATGGCTGTAGTAGTGTTTGCTTTGAAACTGTGGAGACACTATTTGTATGGAACCCATTGTGTTATATGTACAGATCACAAGATTTTGCAGTATATCTTCTCACAGAAAGAATTGAATATGCGTCAGAGACGATGGCAAGAGTTGATCAAAGATTACGATTGTGAAATTAAATACCATCCGGGTAAGGCAAATGTGGTTGCAGATGCGCTAAGTCGTAAAAAGTCAAGTGAAAATGTGAAATTTCTTCGTTTGAATATAACTTCAGATTTGATTAACAGCTTAAAAACCATTCAGGCCTGTGCTTTAGAGGACGAACATATTAAATCTGAACAAATGACCAAACAAAAAGTAGACTTAATTGATGACTCACGTGGACTAAAGACCTTAAACAATCGTGTTTGGGTGCCTAAGCTTGGAGATTTGAGGGATTTAATCATGACGGAAGCTCACAAATCCAGATTAACAGTACATCCGGGTAGTAATAAGATGTATCATGATTTGAAAATAGTGTATTGGTGGCCAACAATGAAATCAGATATCGCCCGTTATGTCAAAAAGTGTCATATATATGCTCAAGTGAAGGCAGAACATCAGAAACCTTATGGTTCGTTACGTCAGTTACAGATTCCAGAGTGGAAATGGGAACATATAACGATAGATTTTGTGACCAAATTACCTCGAACTCAGAAAAGACATGATATGATTTGGGTAATAGTGGATCGTCTAACTAAAAGTGCTCATTTTCTTGCTACTCGTGAGGCAGCTTCGTTAAGTGAGTTAGCTGAATTGTATGTGAAAGAAATAGTTAGTCGTCATGGTGTGCCGTTATCGATCATTTCAGACAGAGATTCCAGATTTGTGTCAAATTTTTGGAATAGTCTTCAACAGAATCTGGGTACACGTGTGAATTTAAGTACAGCTTATCATCCTCAGACAGATGGATAGAGTGAAAGAACGATACAGACTTTGGAGGATATGTTAAGGGCTTGTGTGTTAGAATACGGTGGTTCGTGGGATACACATTTGCCGTTGGTCGAATTCGTGTATAATAATTCATATCATTCGAGTATAGGGATGCCGCCCTATGAAATGTTATACGGTCGTTGTTGCAGAACTCCGATTTGTTGGTTAGAAGCCGGGGAGAAACAGTTTGCAGGTCCCGAAATTATTCAAATGACAGCCGAAAAAGTTGCAATTACGAGAGAAAAGTTGAAAGCCGCTAGAGATAGGCAGAAAATGTATGATGATCTGTGTAGACATCCGGTAACCTTTAATGTGGGTAAACGAGTGTATCTGAAAGTTTCGCCGTGGAAAGGGGTTATCAGATTCGGTAAACGTGGTAAGTTAGCACCGAGATTTATTGGTCCGTTTCTGATCAGTGAAGTGTTGAATGATCAGACTGTGGTGTTAGATCTTCAGCCAGAGTTAGCTGGTATTCATAATACATTCAACGTATGTTATCTTCGTAAGTGTAAAGTCGACGATGAAACACAACTTCTTCCTTTAGAAGATTTAAAGGTCGATTTGAATAAGAAATTGGTGGAAGAGCCGGTCCATGTTGTTGACCAAAAGGTGACTAAGCTGAGAAAGAAAGAGATTCCGATGGTGTTGATTGAGTGGAAACACAGTTTGGGTTCTAACTTTACGTGGGAGACAGAAGAGTGATGAGAAATCGCTACCCTCGATTGTTTGACCAAGACCAGATTCCGAGGACAGAATCTTCTTAAGGGGGTGGATTTGTAACAGACTGAAACCCGGGCTAGTTGTAAGTTACCTATTTTGCCCTTAGGGTTTGTGCTTAGTATTAAGTGCTTTTATTTTAATTATTTTATTAGTGTTTTATTATAATTGTGTTGTGATCAGTTTGTGACAAGGGTCCCAGAACAGGTTGGTTTATTTAATTTGGACTCCGTTAGGACCGCCTAAGGAGATACGAAAGGTTATCGGATAAGATAACTGGTAAATACCTGTGTGATATGGGGTATGAGTTTGTAACTCATTTAAGTATATGTTTCTGGATATTTATATCCATTTCTCATTTCATCAAACACACACACGAACGCATACACAAACACACACATAAACCCTAATTTGATTTTGTGAGCCTTTGGATTAATTGAAGCTAGCAACTTGTTCTCTGTGATTTCGTGATCCTCACAAGGTAAGTGTTTCATAGATTCATGCTTTAATTCTTGTTCTAATTGGGTTTTTGTGTTAAATGGGTTTTTGATAGAAATTAGCTCAAATCTAGTTGTTTGATATTTAAAAACATCAATTGATGTTAGAAATAGGTTGTATATATGTTTAGTAACTTTCTTGTGCTTAAAATTTGGTCAAAAACAATTAGAAATCGAGTTTTTGGGGAAAAAATCACAAAATCAGCGAACTTGTTCGAAACCCAGTTTGCTACAGTAATTGGTACAGTGTCACTATTTGCTACAGTACCGAATTGCTACAGTGTCACTATTTGCTACAGTGTCACTATTTGCTGCAGTACCCGAATTGCTACAGTGTCACTATTTGCTACAGTGTCACTATTTGCTACAGTGTCACTATTTTGTTACAGTACCCGAATTGCTACAGTGTCACTATTGCTATAGTACCGAATTGCTACGGTGTCACTATTTTCTACAGTGTTCGGAAAACCACTATTTGCTACAGTGTTTTCGAAAACACTATTTGCTATAGTACCTTTTGTGAAATTAAAACGGGCGTAACTTTCAAAACGTAACTCCGTTTTTGATGAATAAACTATCGTTAGAATCGTAATAAAGAATAATTTTCAATGGTGAACTTTTAAGAAACTAGATCAAATTTTTTTTGGGTCAGAAAAGGAGTTTTATTGTGTATGTCGTGTTTTGCACGCACCTGTATTCCATTATTGAATGGAGTCATGATGTAGACTCATAAAATTATGAATATATGGTGTTATGACCTAGTTAATTGTATGAAATGATTATATTATTTATTGGATATGTATATTAACTTTGTTTGTGTTGTTCTCAGATTATAAGGACAAGGAGGAAGCTCAGAAATAATAAATGAGCAGTTGCTGGTAATTGGTGAGTGGGTCTATCTCCGGATAGAGTTTAAGTAGCATATCATGCTACTCTGGTTGACTCTTTTACCATGCCTAGTGTAAAATTGCCATGTTAGAATAATATAGTATGCCTGATGTTGTATGTGATTTATGTGTACACTGTGTGAATGGCACCAGTCGGGCCTAGGGAGACTGGGGACTCGAAACTGTGCCTAGGAGAGGTTATAGTCCGTATGAGGTCAACAGTGCCTAGGGGAGGTTGGGTCCATAGGCTACTAATTGTGGAGTATAGTGTGAACGATGCATCACCTGCATCTGGATAACTATACTGCGAATTGAGTAGCAGAGACTATCGGTAGACTCAAGTCCAATCAGCTAGGAGTCGTGTGCTCGTACAAGCCGCCGATCCTCGTATTATCTTATTGTATGCTAGTTGGTAGTTAGCATGTGTTGTTGTTAGTATATAGCTTGTGTGTGACTTAAGCTATATCTGTTAGATAGATTCCATTCACTTAGCGGTGCGCTAATCCCCCACATAATTACCCCTTGCAGGTCTAGGTACTGCTAGTCGGGATAGGTGCTGATGCAGAAGACATGTTTGACAACCCTACTCTGATGTGGACTATTGTTTAAATCATGTTTTGTAATAACGTAACACCGTTGTGTAAACTTAAACTTAATTACTCATATTAATGTAATGACGCGACTTATAGTGTGTTTGTTAATAAAGTCTTCCGCTGTGTTTTAAAAAAAAATTGTCGGTGTTACAGAAATAGTTGATAATTATTATCATTCGGTTACTGTGTTTGTCTTGGCACATTTACAATTATATTAACATACATGTACATGATGTACATATATATCCAAACCCCCGAACACCTTCTGCAAAAAAAACTATCACCACAATTTGATTTTTTTGGCTACTCCACATCACCCACCACTTAGTCCTCTTCACCCACCGGCTGACAACTGCAGTTCACGATAAACCACCTCATCACTCCATCATGAACCATCATTGAACCAACTTGTTTCAATCACTGACTTCGATCACCATTTAGAGCCACCACCTTGTACACCTTAAACCCACTTGAAATCATATTACTCTTCTTAATGTTTTCTGTAAAACTCAAACCAAACCCATACACCTTTAAGTTTCTACTACAGCTTATTATAAGCTATTCTGATCGAATAAACCACCATAATCACAACCTAAACCACCATCATCGTTTCCTGATCTAATCACAACCATTAACTAGGGATGGCAATGGATCGGATATGGATCGGGTGGTGCCGTATCCATATCCATATCCATTTAGTTTTTGTTCATCCATATCCATATCCATATCCATTTAATTTCAGTTCATCCATCCATATCCATATCCACTGGATTAACCGGGTTAATGGATATCCATTCAATATTCAACAACTGTTATAATATTTCCGAATATCTATAAAAACGTGTACTTTTTGTAGAAAATAGAACACAATTTGTTGAATTTACCATCAAACATAGATTATGACAAATTAAATGTGTAATTTGTATGTTTATCTTGTTAGATATAGGTGTTTTATTATAAAATATCATAGTTAATTTATTATATGGTTGCAAGCAAAATTTATGTGTAACAGTAAATGCATTTTTAATAGTAGGCGTGTATACATATATCTATATTTATGTATTAATATATGTATTTTGGGTTTTAATGGATATATCCATGGATGATACTTTTTCATCCATATCCATATCCATATCCATTTAGGTTCATCCATATCCGTATCCATATCCATTTAAGTTCATCCATATCCATTAAAATCGGGTGGATCGGGTGGATATCCACTGGATCGGGTGACCATTGTCATCCCTACCATTAACCACCACTACTCAACGTAGATTGATGTCGCTTCTCGTACGTTTCTGTTTCTTTTCAGACCAAAACCCACGACCCAAAACAACCATCCAAAACTACTACTGCTGTGATTGTGTTTCTGTTTCAATCGCCAACCCAAATCATCATCATCGAACTATAACTTCTGTTTTCTATTCGATCACTGTTGCACGATATATTCTTGCTCAAGAAACTATCGAAAATAACAATTACTACTACTTCTCGTTTCCCTCTTTACTTTCCGGTTACCATCGAACACAATCAATGACCATAAACTATTGATACCGCTGCTACTGCTTTGAACGAAAACATAATACAAACCACCATCACAAACGCCACCACCACCTGCAGCTTATCGTTGCTACTGTTTCCATTCATTTTTGTTTACTGTTCTGATGACCCACAGTCACCTCCAACCTCCACGCATGTAACTGCAACTGTGTCTGCCTTCTATTTTCCATTCACTGTACGAGTATAACATAAATATTAGAATGATGAGATGACGAGGAGTGTAGGCATTGTTTATCCTTTGTTTCTACTGTTTGAAATTTTGATTTCCAAACCAACAGGCCACGAATTTTTCTTTTATTATTTGGGCTTATTATATTACTATAATGGGCTTCAATATATTTAAGTGTTGGGCTACTCTTGGGCTAGCTTGGTGGATCAGTTTAATCTCATTTATGGATTAGTAGTAAACAGGCTCTAATTATTTAACAATGGAGTTCCAAAATCCATTAGTGTTTAATTAAGGTTATGATGATAAACGACATGGAAATGATGATGGTGTTTATGATAATTAGATGATTAGATGATGCGATAGAAAAGGATTTACACGAATAGTGATTTCGTAATGATGATGTGTATGATATGAAGATGAAAGGGTTCTAAGATAAAAACATAAATGATTTAGATGATGACGAGTAGAAAAATGGTTAAAATGTTTTAATAAGAAGATGAAAACAGGAGGCTAGTTATAAGGATTCAAATCCTAGTTAAAACAGAAAGGAACAGATGGTTCAGTGGTTAAGGGATTGTGGTTTAATTGAGAGGTCACGGGTTCAATCCCGGTTTGGGGTATTTTGTTTTGGAAACGCTCTTTAAAGGTAGTAAACTTATTTTTATCTATTATTATTATTATTATTATTATTATTATTATTATTATTATTATTATTATTATTATTATTATTATTATTATTATTATTATTATTATTATTATTATTATTATTATTTTTATAGTTATTAATATAAATATTAGTATTATTATTTTTATTATTATTATTATTATTATTATTATTATTATTATTATTATTATTATTATTATTATTATTATTATTATTAGTAAAATCATTATTTTGATAGTTATTATTATTAATAGTATTATTATCATTATAGTTATTAATATAAATATTAGTATTCATTATTATTAAAAGTATCACTTTTGTAAAAACTATCGTTTTTATTATTATAACTATTATTATTATTATTATTATTATTATTATTATTATTATTATTATTATTATTATTATTATTATAGGATGAAACAACTTTTTATTTATTATTATCAATATTATTTTATCATATAACTATTAGTTATATAAAATCATAGTTACTGCATATAACATAACTATATTAATATTTTTATAATAAATATTAATAAATGTAATTTATTAGGTTATTAATGAACACATATTTAAAATAGCAATTAATTCACTAATAATACATAAATTTATTCGATTACCATTATATGTGTTAATATATATACAAATGATATAGGTTCGTGAATCCGAGGCCAACCCTGCATTGTTCAGTATCGTCGTAGGCATATTTTTACTACAAAATATCGTATTGTGAGTTCATTTGCTCCCTTTTACTCTTTATATTTTTGAGACTGAGAATACATGCGCTGTTTTTATAACTGCTTTTGTGATGCCCCGTACAAAACCATCGTGTACGAATCATCAACAACAGGATCATTACAAGGTTAAGTACTATATGCTGTAATTAAAGAAGTTGCATTCACGATAAAAATGTGATGTCATAACCGACATCAAATGTTTAACATTTCAAAAGCATGCTTCACTAAGTAGAAGCAAATAATTAAGTGTACGTGACCCCAAATGGTCGTTACATGTCATAATTCAAAAGTACTAATGTTTGAATGCAAAGTAAAGTAGTTCATGCGTGGACAACTCTAAGCAGCGGGTGTCTACAGCACAACAAGTAAGACATCGGAAGCAACCTCAAGCACCTGAGAAATACATGCTTAAAAACGTCAACACAAAGGTTGGTGAGCTATAGTTTAAGTATAACAGTAAGTAAGGTAGGCCACGAGATTTCAGTGCTACAAAGAGCGTTTCAAAACAGTATGATAAAGTATATGTTAACCGTGGGCACTTGGTAACTAACTTAACGTTTATACCCCCTGAAAGTACACTTGGCAAGTGCGTATGTCTACGAAGTATTAAACACTCGTTAAATGCTAGCGCGACTAGCCCGAGTGGGGATTTCAAACCCTATGGATCCATATCTAAGATTCGCATTCACGGTTCAAAAACCAATGATTAAACGTTACCGAGCTAAAGGGAATGTTTATACCGTTGTATAACCCACACATATATAAGTTTAAGTACTCGTGCCTAGTATGTAAAACATAAAATCCGCATGTATTCTCAGTTCCCAAAATAAGTTAAAGTAAAAAGGGAATGCTATAACTCACAATGATATGTAGCGGTAAAGTAGTAGTCGGGAAAGGTGTGCAAGTAAATGGTCCGAAGTCCTCAACCTAAGTCAAATAGTACTAAGTCAGTAAATCATCTTAATAGGTTTAAAAGTATGTAATTAAGGTCTTAAGTGTTATCATTATTCATCATCAAACAAAAGGCGTAAAGTAAGTTTCGTTTATGAAAGTAGTTTTCAACAAAGTCTGACTTCAGTCAGTCACCACGGCCTCTAACCTTACTGAATTAAGGTGAGACCAGTGGCCATGGCTCCGTCTATGAGTCCCTTAAGTGTGGTAAAAATTACAGAAGCAAACTCGTCTTGGTTTGACCGTGGCGACGGTCTAAGTGCGAGTAGGTCAGAAATTTCTGCACAACGTTAAAGGACATAGTAACGATCGGAGGGCCATAAATCCTAAACCGTAACTTGGATTAAGACGAGTCCTATATGAAAAGTTATCTACTCGAAAAGTTATATCTAAAAATGGTCTGTTCCAGAAGCATCAGGTCAGTAGGTTTTGGACAGAAGCAGTGAGTTTAAAAGGGTTCCGGTGGTCTTGGTGCTTGATGTTCATCATGGTTCTCATCCTTGATGCATATAGCTTCAAGTGTACAACTCATTGATGTATCTACATCATCTTAGCCAAGTCTTGACCATCATAACCCTAGTGCTAGTCTAAGACATGAAGCACAACTCACTTAAGAGTTGCATGTAGTTTGATGAACCAAAGTTACATCAAAGTCTTAGATCTAACACATACATGAACTTTAAAAGAAATATTGAACTATAAACTTGAAAGTTAACTAACTAATCAAGATCATAAGTAGTAGAACATAGTTCTTAGTTTGATCTTGAAGATTCAAGACTCAAAAGTCTAGATCCAAAGTTATATTTAAAGAAAACTTATTTGTGTGTTCTTGAACTTTCAAGGTTAACTTAATTTGTTCAAGAGATATGAGATCAAGACTAACTTGTAGTACTTGACCATATACACTAACTACGTGAAATTAAAGTGCATAAATTGAAGAAGTAAACTTAAATAAACAAGAAAAGGTTCATGGTTGTTCATACTTTAAAGATTCAAACCAAGGTTTGATCTTTAGAAAGTAAACTTTAAAGTTTACTTCATGAACTTCAAGTATGTCTTTCAACCATGAACTTTATAAACTTTGAACAAGTATTAAGTGAAGATCATAAACTAGAGAGTTTATGTCTTGTATGTTCTTGAAGATTCAAGATAAAAGAAGAATTAAACTAAGAAGTTTGATTCTTGTAAACTAGTAAGTAAATAATAACAAGTAACAAAGTAACAACAACTAACCACTACAACAATTAACAACAAAGAACAAAGATGATGATGATTTAAGGGTGCAAAGTGGCAGTTTTAATCAAGAAAGAAGAAGGAGAAGTTGTTCATAATACTTACAAGTAAAGAGAGAAAAAAGAGAGGAAAAGTTTGAGAGCAAATGAGTGTGTGTTTGAGAATGAGATTTACAAGTAACAAGTAATGTAAAAAAAAATGATTTGAATCCCATCCCACCCTTGGTGACCCACGGTTTTGCTGCATAAAAAAGAGGGAGGAGTTTGTTTTGTGGATACTTGCATGTTAAAGCTAAAAAGAGTGGTTAAAGGATGGCCATGCATGGGGATAAGTTGCTAACTAGATTCCAATTACAACAACTAACTAGTTCCATCTTAAATTGATACTTTCAAGTGCAAGACATGGGCTAACTAAGTCCATTAATAATGTAGGGTGGGCTTGGAAGTCCAATAACATGAGTCCATTACACTAATAAAGCCCAAGTTCAAATAAATCACAAGTTAAACCAATTAAAGCCCAAGTAACTAACTGATAGCCTTAGTTAATTAAAATAATTAATAAATTTAATCATGAATGTAAATAATATCTAAAAATATTATTCGTGAAAGTTCCGGGTGTCACAAAGACGTTTCGGGCCATTAAAGTCAAGTTCGGGCAATCATGGCAACATGTAAATGTAATAACGTACATTCGTTTAAACACGCGTATTAATAATAATAATTATTAATAAAATAACGTTGGAAATTCCAGGGTCGTTACATTACCCACCTGTTAAAGAAAATTTCGTCCCGAAATTTAAGCTGAGGTAGATGGAGGAGTCGGGAAAAGGTGAGGATACTTCCGCATCATTTGATCCTCTCGCTCCCAAGTAAACTCGGGTCCTCGTTTGGCATTCCATCGCACTCGGACGATTGAAATCTTGTTGCGTTTCAAGGTTTTGATCTCACGATCCATAATTTCAACAGGCTCTTCCACAAAGTGAAGTTTGTCGTCAATTGTAAGTTCCTCAAGTGGTATGATAAGTTCAGGTGCAGCAAGACACTTCTTCAAGTTCGACACGTGGAAGGTAGGATGAACTGAGCTCAATTGTGCTGGTAGATCCAAACGGTATGCAACGGGTCCAACACGTTCCAAGATTTCAAAAGGACCAATGTATCGTGGGTTTAACTTTCCACGTTTTCCAAAACGGATCACACCTTTCCAAGGTGCAACCTTCAACATTACACGATCACCAACGTTGTATTCAAAGTCTTTACGTTTAAGATCAGCATAACTCTTTTGGCGATCACGGGCAGTCTTAAGTCTAGCTTGAATCTGAGCAATCTTCTCCGTCGTTTCATGGACTACCTCGGGTCCGGTGATTTGCTTTTTGCCTATTTCGGCCCAACAAATAGGAGATCGGCACTTGCGGCCATACAATGCTTCAAAAGGTGCGGCATTAATGTTCGAGTGATAACTGTTGTCATACGAGAATTCGACGAATGGCAAATGTCTTTCCCAAGCCTTTCCAAAATCAATGACACATGCACGCAACATGTCTTCCAAGGTCTGAATCGTTCGCTCACTTTGCCCGTCAGTCTGAGGATGATAAGCAGTGCTCATGTCGAGACGAGTTCCCATGGCTTCTTGCAAAGAACGCCAAAATCTAGAAGCAAAACGGGGATCGCGATCGGAGATGATCGATAAAGGTACACCATGGAGAGATACAACCTCTTTGATATAACTGAGCAAGTCTTTCCATTGTATCAGTTTCCTTCATCGCTAGGAAGTGTGCAGATTTGGTGAGGCGGTCAACAATAACCCAAATGGTATCGTATCCGCCCACCGTCTTTGGCAGCTTGGTGATAAAATCCATTGTGATCCTTTCCCACTTCCATTGTGGGATCTCCGGTTGTTGAAGTAACCCAGAAGGTCTCTGATACTCGGCTTTAACCTTCGAGCAAGTCAAACACTTACCAACATAAGTCGCAACGTCCTTCTTAAGATTCGGCCACCAATACTGTTCTTTAAGGTCGTGGTACATTTTACCCGCTCCAGGATGAATCGAATATCTCGATTTATATGCTTCATCAAGTATCAGGTTTCGTAGATCTCCATAATAAGGTACCCAAATTCTTCCGGCATAACATCGGAGTCCAGACTCCCTAACCTCGAATCGAGAGACAAGTATGTTCAAATGTTCGTGAGATATGTTATCCTCTTTGAGAGCCTCATCTTGGGCTACTCTGATCTGGCTGTTGAGGTTCGAATGGATGGTGATGTTCAGGGCCCTAACACGAAGAGGTGCCGTCCTCTCCTTTCGGCTTAAAGCGTCAGCTACAACATTGGCCTTGCCAGGGTGATAACGGAGTTCACAATCGTAGTCGTTGAGCGTCTCGATCCATCGACGTTGTCTCATATTCAGTTGCTTCTGATCAAAGATGTACTGGAGACTCTTGTGATCGGTGAAAATAGTGCTCTTAGTTCCATACAAATAATGTCTCCACAATTTGAGTGCAAAGACAACGGCTCCAAGTTCAAGATCATGTGTAGTGTAGTTCCACTCGTGAATCTTCAATTGGCGGGAGGCATAGGCAATAACCTTTGATCGTTGCATCAGTACACAACCAAAACCACTCTTCGATGCATCACAATAAACAACAAAGTCGTCACTGCCCTCAGGAAGTGATAGGATAGGTGCGGTGGTCAACTTCTTCTTCAAGGTTTGGAATGCTGATTCGTGTGCGGGTTCCCAAGTGAACTTCTTGCCCTTGTGAGTCAGCGCGGTCAAAGGACGCGCAATCAGAGAAAATCCTTCGATGAATCTTCGGTAGTAACCGGCGAGACCTAGGAATTGGCGAATATGCGTCGGAGCAGTGGGGGTCTCCCACTTGCTGATGGCTTCAATCTTGGCGGGATCAACTTTGATACCCTGGTCGCTTACAACATGACCCAAAAATTGTACTTCCTTCAACCAAAATTCACACTTGGAGAATTTGGCGTAAAGTTGCTCTTGTCTTAAGAGTTCAAGCACTAATCGGAGGTGTTGCTCATGTTCTTCTTCGATCTTAGAGTAGATGAGGATATCATCTATGAAGACGATAACAAACTTGTCCAAGTAAGGCTTACAGACATGATTCATGAGGTCCATGAACACGGCAGGTGCATTTGTTAAACCGAATGGCATCACGAGAAACTCATAATGACCATAACGGCTCCTGAATGCAGTTTTCATCACGTCACTTTCCTTCACCCTCAGCTGGTGATATCCGGATCGCAAATCGATCTTTGAATAAACGCTCGATCCTTGTAGTTGATCAAAAAGATCGTCAATTCGTGGAAGAGGATACTGATTCTTGAAAGTCAATTTGTTGAGCTCACGGTAGTCGATACACATACGAAAGGATCCATCCTTCTTCTTCACAAATAGAACCGGTGCGCCCCAAGGCGAGAAACTTGATTGGATAAATCCTCGGTCAAGTAGCTCTTGTAGTTGACTCTGTAATTCTTGCATCTCGGAAGGTGCGAGTCTATAAGGTGCGCGAGCTACAGGTGCAGCTCCTGGCACTAAATCAATCTGAAACTCTACAGCTCTCTACGGCGTCAATCCAGGCAATTCCTCTGGGAAGACATCGGAAAATTCGTTCACAATTCGAACGTCGTTCACGCTCTTCACCTCAGTTTCTACCGCTTTCACATGTGCTAGGACAGCAAAACGTCCCTTCTTCATAATCTTTTGCGCTTTCACGCAACTAATGAGGTTCAACTTCAAGGTACATCTCTCTCCATAGATAACCAGTGGTTCGCCGTCTCCTTGTGGTATTCGAAGTGCTTTATCTCCACAGATAATATCGGCCTTTATCTTGCTCAACCAATCCATACCAACGATCACGTCAAAACTTCCCAGTTTGATAGGTATCAAATCAATTTCGAAATCTGCACCAGCTATGTTGATAATAGCTCCACGACTAATATGGTCAACCTTTTCAAGTTTTCCATTGGCGACCTCGACAAGCATACTCTCTTTTAACGGGACTAATGACCAATTAATCTTATCGCAAAAATGTCTACATACATAACTTCTATCCGCACCAGTATCAAACAAGACAGAAGCTAAAAGATTGTTGATTGTGAATATACCTGTCACCAAGTCGGGGTTATCGCGTGCATCCCTTGCATTAACATTAAAGGCTCTACCTCGGGGTGGTCCTCCGTCTTTTCGCTTGTTTGGGCACGCGTTTCTGAAATGGCCCGTCTGCCCACATTCGTAGCACTTCTTTGGTCCATTGATGTTTGGCTTCCCATTCAAAGTAGTGACCTTGCAGTCCTTTCCGATGTGCCCAGCCCGTTGACACTTCTCACAAACAACATTGCAATACCCAGTGTGGTGTTTGTAACACCTCTTGCATTGTGGTAAGGTTCCTTTATAGTTCGAGTTGGTGTTGGTGTTGTTGTTGGGATTAGGGTTTCCACCGTTGTTGTGCCTCTTGGCGGGGGTTTGATCGTAGTTTCTCCCCCTGTTGTTGTTGTTGTTGTTGTTGTTGTTGTGGTTGTTATGGTTGTTGTCCCATTTCCTCTTTTTGCTACTACCAGCTTCAAACTTAGCCTTCTCCGGCTCATCAATAAGAATCTGATTCATGAGAGTATGCGCCATGCGCATTACTTCGGGAACATTCGGTGGTTTGGATGAGGTAACATTACCCTTGATGGACTTAGGAAGTCCCGAGAAGTATTTCTCCATGCGCTTGAATTCGGGGGTGACCATGGTCGGACACATCAGTGCTAACTCCAAAAACCTACGATTGTAACTGTTAAGGTCATTCCCTACGGCCTTCAACTGCATGAATTCAATTTCCATCTTCTGAATTTCGGTTCTCGGACAATACTAATCAATCATAGCCGCCTTGAATTCCTCCCATGGCGTAGCATACGCCTCATCGATACCTTTCGCTTGAGCTAACGTGTTCCACCACGTTAGCGCGCCGTCAGATAGCGTGCAAGATGCAAACTTGGTCTTATTGTCCTCTGAACAGTTGCTAACTCGGAATACTGATTCAAGTTTCTCGAACCATCTGGTGAGACCAACTGGTCCCTCGGTGCCGCTGAAGTTATGCGGTTTGCAGCTCTGGAATTCCTTGTATGTACACCCATTTCGAACGGGTGGAATAACCGGTGGTGGTGGTGGTGGTGGAGCTTCGAGATTTCTTTCTGCTAGGGCTGCAGCGACCCGTTCGTTGATCATGTCCTCAATCTGGGCGGCGGTAGGTGTGGATCTTCCGTTAGCCATGGTATTCTAAACAAAAATTTTGACTCAAGTCAAAATCTAGTATGCAAGTAGTAATAATACAGTATATAGTGACCAACATGGAATTAAAACATCACATGTTATTAAATAATGCATCTAGGTACAAATACCACAGAATCATCGTACAGCAATGTAAATAGAACATCGTGCAAGAATTAAATAACGCAAAGTTCCATTCATTAATAATAATAAGTTTCATACATCTGAATAAATTCGTACAATACATATGAAATACATGAAACTATATCTAGATTACATCATGAAATCTAAATACAAGGTCCTACGGTAAAGGCGGGTGAACTGCTCCTCGATCCAACTGCTCCTCGAGCTCAGTGACTCGAGCTCGGAGAGTCTCAATCTCCCTCATCAGTTCCTCGTTAGAGGGAACTGGTGGGGCAGGCAGTGCAGGTGGGGCGGGTGGTGCGGGTGGTGCCGGTGGTGCTGATGTAGATGGTCCGGCTCCGGATGTAGACGGTACGTACCTAGATGTAAGTGGTCCGTAACTAAATCTAGGTGGTACGGTTCCAGGAATAGTCAATACGTAACGGGGAACCTTACGTATCTGTGGGTCGTCAGGGTATGGCACAACTCGTTTACGAGCAGTAACCCTACGACGATGGCCAAATGCGTCAGTAAAAGCACGACCTCCATTCACCCCTGGAATGACGGTGCCGTCGAAACGGTACCGCTTCTTCGGCAGGGTGGAGGGTGCCTGAATAGGTCTATCAGCAGGATCCTCATCATCGCTGGAGTCGTCTGATGATGAAGAATCGGCGGATGATGGGTCATTCGAATCGTGTGGTGGTGACACTGGTGGCTGAGCTGGTAATCCGAAGCGTCCGAAGGAGGCCAACATCTGTCTGTGTCTGCCTAGAGGAATCACGACTAAACATCCATCGGGAGTGCGTCGGCAAGGCGTGCGTATGTGGTTACGAAACGGCCCTTCCCCGAACTCTGCGGGGATCTCAATACCACCAATGCGGGGCTGTGACCTCGAGGGTCCAGGAGCAGACACTGGGGCAGGTGCACTAGTACCAGCTCCAGAAGTGGAAGCGCCGGGATCACTAGTGGGTGTCGGGGCCGGTGTATCGGCAGTAGCAGCAGCAGGTGTAGCAGTAGGTAGGGCGACGGGGTCTAAGTTTGTACTGCCCGAAATGCCAGCAGGTGGAACATCCGACATCTGATCAAGGAAAAATAAATTTTCCATGTCAGTATGTCATAAAGCAAGTAAATAATAGGCCAACAGTTTAAATCATGTATAACGGTAACTAGCATGGCAATAACAGTAATTCGTATGAAAGTAGCATGCAATCGAAAGCAAGTAGCATCATGCAGTAGTGAAATCATGTAGTAGCATACGACATATAGCGGAAAAAGTAAGCAGTAGCATGCAGTAAATTCAGCGGAAACAAGTAAACTAGCAAGTTATAGATTAGTCCTATTAGTGAATCCTACTCGGGTCGGTCTTAGACTCACTAATGCAACCTAATTCCCTACAACCAATGCTCTGATACCAAATGTGATGCCCCGTACAAAACCATCGTGTACGAATCATCAACAACAGGATCATTACAAGGTTAAGTACTATATGCTGTAATTAAAGAAGTTGCATTCACGATAAAAAGGTGATGTCATAACCGACATCAAATGTTTTACATTTCAAAAGCATGCTTCACTAAGTAGAAGCAAATAATTAAGTGTACGTGACCCCAAATGGTCGTTACATGTCATAATTCAAAAGTACTAATGTTTGAATGCAAAGTAAAGTAGTTCATGCGTGGACAACTCTAAGCAGCGGGTGTCTACAGCACAACAAGTAAGACAGCGGAAGCAACCTCAAGCACCTGAGAAATACATGCTTAAAAATGTCAACACAAAGGTTGGTGAGCTATAGTTTAAGTATAACAGTAAGTAAGGTAGGCCACGAGATTTCAGTGCTACAAAGAGCGTTTCAAAAAAGTATGATAAAGTATATGTTAACCGTGGGCACTTGGTAACTAACTTAACGTTTATACCCCCTGAAAGTACACTTGGCAAGTGCGTATGTCTACGAAGTATTAAACACTCGTTAAATGCTAGCGCGACTAGCCCGAGTGGGGATGTCAAACCCTATGGATCAATATATAAGATTCGCGTTCACGGTTCAAAAACCAATGATTAAACGTTACCGAGCTAAAGGGAATGTTTATGCCATTGTATAACCCACACATATATAAGTTTAAGTACTCGTGCCTAGTATGTAAAACATAAAATCTGCATGTATTCTCAGTTCCCAAAATAAGTTAAAGTAAAAAGGGAATGCTATAACTCACAATGATATGTAGCGGTAAAGTAGTAGTCGGGAAAGGTGTGCAAGTAAATGGTCCGAAGTCCTCAATCTAAGTCAAATAGTACTAAGTCAGTAAATCGTCTTAATAGGTTTAAAAGTATGTAATTAAGGTCTTAAGGGTCATCATCATTCATCATCAAACAAAAGGCGTAAAGTAAGTTTCGTTTATGAAAGTAGTTTTCAACAAAGTCTGACTTCAGTCAGTCACCACGGCCTCTACCCTTACTGAAATAAGGTGAGACCAGTGGCCATGGCTCAGTCTATGAGTCCCTTAAGTGTGGTAAAATTTACAGAATCAAACTCGTCTTGGTTTGACCGTGGCGACGGTCTAAGTGCGAGTAGGTCAGAAATTTCTGCACAACGTTAAAGGACATAGTAACGATCGGAGGGCCATAAATCCTAAACCGTAACTCGGATTAAGACGAGTCCTATATGAAAAGTTATCTACTCGAAAAGTTATATCTAAAAATAAAGGTTAGAACAGCCTAGGTCTACTGGTCTGTTCCAGAAGCATCAGGTCAGTAGGTTTTGGACAGAAGCAGTGAGTTTAAAAGGGTTCCGGTGGTCTTGGTGCTTGATGTTCATCATGGTTCTCATCCTTGATGCATATAGCTTCAAGTGTACAACTAATTGATGTATCTACATCATCTTAGCCAAGTCTTAACCATCATAACCCTAGTGCAAGTCTAAGACATGAAGCACAACTCACTTAAGAGTTGCATATAGTTTGATGAACCAAAGTTACATCAAAGTCTTAGATCTAACACATACATGAACTTTAAAAGAAATATTGAACTATAAACTTGAAAGTTAACTAACTAATCAAGATCATAAGTAGTAGAACATAGTTCTTAGTTTGATCTTGAAGATCCAAGACTCAAAAGTCTAGATCCAAAGTTATATTTAAAGAAAACTTATTTGTGTGTTCTTGAACTTTCAAGGTTAACTTAATTTGTTCAAGAGATATGAGATCAAGACTAACTTGTAGTACTTGACCATATACACTAACTACATGAAATTAAAGTGCATAAATTGAAGAAGTAAACTTAAATAAACAAGAAAAGGTTCATGGTTGTTCATACTTTAAAGATTCAAACCAAGGTTTGATCTTTAGAAAGTAAACTTTAAAGTTTACTTCATGAACTTCAAGTATGTCTTTCAACCATGAACTTTATAAACTTTGAACAAGTATTAAGTGAAGATCATAAACTAGAGAGTTTATGTCTTGTATGTTCTTGAAGATTCAAGATAAAAGAAGAATTAAACTAAGAAGTTTGATTCTTGTAAACTAGTAAGTAAATAATAACAAGTAACAAAGTAATAACAACTAACCACTACAACAATTAACAACAAAGAACAAAGATGATGATGATTTAAGGGAGCAAAGTGGCGGTTTTAATCAAGAAAGAAGAAGGAGAAGTTGTTCATAATACTTACAAGTAAAGAGAGAAAAAAGAGAGGAAAAGTTTGAGAGCGAATGAGTGTGTGTTTGAGAATGAGATTTACAAGTAACAAGTAATGTAAAAAAAATGATTTGAATCCCATCCCACCCTTGGTGACCCACGGTTTTGCTGCATAAAAAAGAGGGAGGAGTTTGTTTTGTGGATACTTGCATGTTAAAGCTAAAAAGAGTGGTTAAAGGATGGCCATGCATGGGGATAAGTTGCTAACTAGATTCCAATTACAACAACTAACTAGTTCCATCTTAAATTGATACTTTCAAGTGCAAGACATGGGCTAACTAAGTCCATTAATAATGTAGGGTGGGCTTGGAAGTCCAATAACATGAGTCCATTACACTAACAAAGCCCAAGTTCAAATAAATCACAAGTTAAACCAATTAAAGCCCAAGTAACTAACTGATAGCCTTAGTTAATTAAAATAATTAATAAATTTAATCATGAATGTAAATAATATCTAAAAATATTATTCGTGAAAGTTCCGGGTGTCACAAAGACGTTTCGGGCCATTAAAGTCAAGTTCGGGCAATCATGGCAACATGTAAATGTAATAACGTACATTCGTTTAAACACGCATATTAATAATAATAATTATTAATAAAATAACGTTGGAAATTCCAGGGTCGTTACAGCTTTATTAAATGCTTTTGAAATATATTTTGAACTGAGAATACATGAAATGCTTTTATAAATGTTTGACGAGATAGACACAAGCAAAACATTCCTCGAATGAATTATTATGCAGACAGAAGTTCTGTGGATTATTATTGAATTAGTTGGACGTTATAATTGCCACTAATTGTTGTGAATATTTTCCCCTGATTATTATTGTTTGGTAACCTAAGAAATAGAATCGGGTATGGCCCTAATTCACGCGAATCCTAAAGGTAGCTACCTGGTTTAACACCCCCACCCAGAATGTTCACTAGACAGAAGAGCTAGTGGGCGTGGTGTTTAGTACTTCGAAGTTTATATATTATTGATGTGATAAAATCGACCTTTAAATTTTACAACTATACTAACTAATAGATATTATCACACTACGGGCAACTGGTCCCGATCGTGCAGCAATAGATACTGGCAAGTCAAGTTCTGTGACGCCTCGTACTAAATCAATGTGTACGGACCATCATCAACAGGATCATTACAAGGTCAAACACTATATGCTGTTTCAAAAAGAGTTTGCATTCATGATAAAAGGTGACGTTTTAACCAACGTCAAATGTTTAACATCCGAAAGTATGCTTCTACGAATAGCAAGCAAGAATAATAGTACGTGACCCATAGGTAGTTACAAATACATTGTTTCAAAAATAACATTGTTTGAATGCAAATTAAACGTTTCATGCGGTGACATCTTGATAACGCCAAAATTATACATGTTTATTGCCGTTATTTCGATTCAAAGTTGTTCCATTTGTATGTAATTTTTGTACGTATGTATTGTAATTCATGTATATTTGTAAAAGTCCATTTTGAATGAATAAATGAAGACCAACAGCAAAAACATAGTTAAAACGAAGATTGAACGCGCAAAACAGCCCGAAACCACTGAAACAGGTCCAAATGCGGCGCATCTCTCTTAGATGCGGCGCATCTGTGCACCAAATAACTCTCGACAGTTTCAGATGCAGAGCATGCAGACTTCTGGACCCAAACAGCCTCAGATGCGATGCATCTGAGATGGATGCAGCGCATCCAAGCCAGATGCGGCGCATCTGTCCCAGATGCGGCGCATCTGACCCCCTGCCGACAGTCCTGAGTGCAGAATCGAGCTGGAATCTACTGAACGTAAAGAGATGCGGTGCATCCCAAAGAGATGCGGCGCATCTGGTCACTTTCTGGCCAAAATACCTAACTTTTGAGGCTATTTAATGGAGCCTTTGGTTACTTACTTCATATACCCTTTACTACTACGTTCTCCCTCAGTTCTAAGACGATTTTCAAGGTTCAAGGAAGGCTGCAAGTCAATCTCCACTCTTTCAACATCAAGATTAAGCTAGGATCGTTTATCGCAATTGGTACTATTGTTCTATATCTTTTTAACATGAATTCAACTTGTATTTACTGTTTCATTAGTTCTACTATGATTATGTTAGGCTAAAAGCCTTGTATGTTTACTTCAATGTAAGATTTATGGCTTGGGATTATTCTATACTTTGATGTTATGCTAGTTATACATATGTTTGATTGATTAAATTATCTAGTTCAACCGTAAGAACCATTGTTATGCTTGTTTAGATCTTCACTTCAATTATATAGATTGAAAACCTATTAATGTGAGTTAACTAGGAAAACAATCTATACTTCAATACACCTAGTAATCTAGACGATTAGATACATACACTTAAGTGATTTTGTTATGTGTTTAATTCGGTAATTGAATAAGTTCCAAAGCAACATAGTTATGAAATTACCTCAAGTAATTGTTGTAATTTAGGTTTTACGTGAGTTTAACAGGGTTGGATCTAGTTAGTTAATCGATCTAAATCACCATGTTCTTTCAAAAGATCCATTGTTGTAATCATCCTTGTATTTTAGTTCAATTATGTAAGTTATGACTTGGTTTATGTGAGTTTATCAAAGACTACAGCTTATACTTCAACACCTAGTGATCTAGCCACCTATATGTGAATATAGGATGTTAATTGAACGATATTTAGGATATACAATCATGTAGTTTACCTAGAGTGATCGTAGTAAACTAGGTTTTATGTGAATTCAACCATGAAAGAATCTTGTTGATTAAACATAGCTCTTAAGTTTATAGAAATTGTGAAATCGATATAAACTGTTCTATTGTAACTATCTCATAACGGTTTTAATTATAGAAGAACAATCCCTGTCATTTATCAAGCATAGAAGTAAACACCGCATTCTCATTCTTGTTAATTACTATATTTATTCACTGTTTCGTTAAACGAAAATACAACTTCAAACACAAAACCCCCCTTTTAGAATAATTAATCGTGGTAAAATCTTAAAAACAAACTTCTCCTTGTAGATCGAACTGGTCAATTTACTTGCTAGTTACTGCATGATAGGGTTTTAGTTGCCTGTATTATATGTTAATTATTAAGCATATTGTCTTCATTTTAAATGTTACATTTTGACACATCAACTTTTTGGCGCCGCTGCCGGGGAGCGGTTTTGTTAAAAGATTTTAATAAACTTTGAATTATTCAATCCTTTTGTAGGAATTCAATTCCTAGAAAAGTTACTTTTTATTGTAAGCTTGTGTTTTTGCAATTGGTTTGTTTGTGGTGTTGTGATTGCAGGATAGGTATTAATGCATGAATCTACGTTCTTCCAGCTCTAATTTAATTCCTTCATATCCTGAGCCTGAAAGAGAACTTCACGAACGCTTAAGAGCTCAAGAAGTAGAATCTCTTGCTCAGGGTTTAGAATCACTTTCATTAGATTTTAACTCTGAACCAATTATTCAACCAATCATCGAGCCAGTCATTAAAGAAGAGGAAGAGATGACTGCTACAAATCAAACGATGGATGCTTTGATGAAGGCAACAAGGACAGGACAAGGCCACGCAATTGTTCAACCTACAATGACTGATGGTTTTGAAATAAAGGGGCAATTTCTCCACATGGTGACTAATACATGCCAATTCGGTGGAGCCCCAAATGAAGATGCTAACGAGCATCTTCGTAAGTTTGTAAGCATTTGCAAGCTTTTCAAAATCAAAGATGTCTCCGATGAAGTTGCATGTCTAAAAATCTTTTCATAGTCCCTAAAGGATGATGCAAGAGATTGGCTGGACTCATTACCGGAAGGTTATATTGAAGATTGGAATGACATGATGGACAAATTTTTGTCAGAATTCTTCCCTTCTTCGAAAGCAGCAAAATTGCAAAGTGATATAAATCACTTCAAGCAAAAGTCTAACGAGACTCTTTATAAAGCTTGGACCCGATTTAATAAAATGCTTAGGGTATGTCCTCAACACGGGTTGAATACATTCCAAAAAGTCCAAATTTTCTATAAAGGAGTCAATGTGGCTACCCGAAAGGATATAGATGTTGCAGCTGGAGGATCAATCATGAAAAAAATGCCCGAAGATGCTCACACAATAATTGCCGATATAGCAGCCCATTCTCATAATTGGCATCAGGAGATGGAGTTCTATAGATCGTCAACAGTTGCTAATGTCGAAAGCAACGATGAAATCGCTGCATTAAAAGTTCAATTGGCAAATCAAGCAAGGAAAATCGAGAAGGTAACCAAAGAAATGCACGCTATCAGGGTAGGGTGCGAGTTGTGCCAAGGTCCCCATCTCACGTGAGATTGCGACCAAACAACGATGGAAGAGGAAGCAAATTTCTTAGGTTACTTGCGCAAAGGTGAAATGAATTTTGACGACTTTCCGGCGGTTGAAGCAATGAACTGGAAATATGAAAGGACCCGTTCATATACATTATAAACGATTCACAATAGTTGATTACATCGCGAGGTATTTGACCTCTATATGATACATTTTACAAACATTGCATTTGTTTTTAAAAGACAAACTTTCTTTACATCGAAAATTGACAGGCATGTATACCATTTCATAATATCCACTATTCAACTATAAATTGACTTAATAATAATAATATTTAATGAACTCAATGACTTGAATGCAACGTTCTTCGAAATATGCCATGAAAGACTCCAATTAATATCTTTAAAATGAGCAAATGCACAGCGGAGGATTTCTTTAATACCTGAGAATAAACATGCTTTAAAGTGTCAACCAAAAGGTTGGTGAGTTCATTAGTTTATCATAATCATTCATTTTCATCATTTTAATAGACCACAAGAATTTTATTTCCAGTTCTCATAAATATACGTCCCATGCATAGAGACAAAAATCATTCATATGGATTGAACATCTGGTAACCGACATTCACAATATGCATATAAGAATATCCCCATCATTCCGGGATCCTCCTTCGGACATGATATAAATTTCGAAGTACTAAAGCATCCGGTACTTTGGATGGGGCTTGTTGGGCCCAATAGATCTATCTTTAGGATTCGCGTCAATTAGGGTGTCTGTTCCCCAATTCTTAGATTACCAGACTTAATAAAAAGGGGCATATTCGATTTTGATAATTCAACCATATAATGTAGTTTCGATTACTTGTGTCTATTTCGTAAAACATTTATAAAAATTGTGCATGTATTCTTAGCCCAAAAATATAAAGGGTAAAAAGGCAAATGAAACTCACCATACTGTATTTCGTAGTGAAAATACATATAACGTCATTGAACTAGTGCAAGGTTGGCCTCGGATTCTCGAACCTAAATTAATTATATATAATTATATGTTGGTCAATATTTGTCTAACAATTAGGTCAGGTCATAGTGTACCACAATCCTAATGCTCGAGACTAATATGCAAAAGTCAACAAAAGTCAATTTGACTCAAAATGATTTCCAAAATTTATACATGATTATAATATATTTTAAATATCGTCGTTTTATATTTTTAAATATTTTTAAAAGATTTATTAGAGTAAATAATATAATTCATTTATTAATAAATAAAATTTTATATTAAAATTTATATAATAAAATATACTTTTATATATATTAAGTAATAAAAATTATAGGGTTCATTTAATATCATAAAGATAATATGATAGGTATTATTAAAGTAATTTATTACACGTAGTAAAATATGTTTGTATTACATATTTATTTGATAAAATAATATCTATAATGTTAGTAAGTAAAAGTTGTATTATTTTGTAATAATAATTATTATTATAAAAATATCAATATTTATAATTACTAAGGTGATATTATGATAAAACGATAATTCTAATTATGATAACTTTAATATTTACGATAATTTTTAATATTATCTTTAAAATAATAATTCTATTTAAAATGATAATAAAAATGATATTTTATAGTAACAATGACATTTCTATTAAAATGATAATTTTTGTTAAAATGATAATTTTTGTTAAAATGATAGTTTTGATACTAACGATACTTTTAATAATAATAGTAATGATAAAAATAATAAGAACGATAATTTTATCTAAATCAATATCTTATAACATTTTAATTTCATCATGATACTCTTACTCATTATTTCCTAATCGTTTCGTTTAATAGCTTTTAATCGTCTTTTATATCGTGCTCAGAATAATGATAATAATAGTAATCAAAATAATTAGGTGTTACTAATATTAGTTTTAATTACAATAATACTAATAATGATAATTACTATGACATTATTAACGATAATGATAATATAATAATAATAATAATAATAACAATAACCATTTTTAAATAATGATATATATATTAATAATGATAATAATAATAATAATGATAATGATAATAATAATAATAATAATAATAATAATAATAATAATAATAATAATAATAACAATAACCATTTTTAAATAATGATATATATATTAATAATGATAATAATAATAATGATAATAATAATAATAATAATAATAATAATAATAATAATAATAATAATTAGATAATAATAATAATAATTAGATAATAATAATAATAATAATAATACTAATTATAACTTTAATGATAATAACGATAGTAATAATAATAAAAAAAACAATTTTTAATGATAAATCCTTTTATTGATAAACATAATAATAATAATAATAATAATAATAATAAGATAAAACTAGAACGACGATAATAACGACGATAATAATAATCATTTTTAATAATAATACAAAAATTCGATGGACTATAACTTCAAATCCGTTCATCGAAATCATTCGATATCTAAATAAAAAGTTCTTAATTTTTCGCTAGCTTTCCAACGACATGCATATCTTATACCTTATCTCAGTCGCATATATAACTAATTCAGGATTCAACATAATCTAACTAAAGGCAATATCAAAAGTACAAACATGCATAATCCTATATACTCGAGCACTAGTCAGGGATACACTATTAGTATGTAAAAGTTAAATTATGAGTACTCACGTATCAATATTGAGATTCAATATTGCAGGAAAGGTACGTAGACGCAACGGAGATGATAAACACTATATTGACCTCATGAGCATACCCATGAACCATACACAATCACCTCCATAGCTATAACCCATAATTTCCTTAATCCAATCCCACTCGAAAAACAATTTCGAAATCACCAGGACCGCACTCCGACGTAATATTTTATGTATACTAATAATATCTTGAAATAATACGGAGTGAATATATATATGTAAATCGATTGAGAGAGTTTAGAGAAAAATATTTTCAAGTTTCTATGAAATAATGAAACCTATTGAATTCTATTTATAATAGATTTTTGAATTATTAAAGTGAATTATTAAAGTATAAATTATTAAAGTGAATTATTAAAGTATGAATTATTAAAGTGAATTATTAAAGTATGAATTATTAAAGTGAATTATTAAAGTCAAAGTAAAGTAAAAAATAAAGTAAAGGTAAAGTTTAAGTATAGTAAAAGTCTAAAACTATGTACGTATAATACGCGTATAAATATATATAATATTAAATTAAATCGTTATATATATTTAATAAAATAAAATATAAATATCGTTATCTTTATCATACTGGTTAAGTAATGAGTTGTCAAAAGTGGTTCTAGATATTTATAAAAGTTATATACATTTTAATAATAAAGTTCTTTTTAAACTGAAAACGTTTTTGTACGTTTGAAACTAAATCAAATAAATATAATAATTTTGTTTTCCAAAACTAAATATATTTTTAAGAATCATTTTGTTTAAAGGTTAAAATAATGGAAATCGTTATATCATAAAACGTTTTAGAAAAGTAGAATCATATATATTCATAATAGGTTTCAAGTTTTTAAATTACAGTCTGTTGGTGAAGCATGGGATAAAGTTCAAAGGTTAAATAAACGTATGAAATCATCTTAATGAAAAATGTCGAGTTACTTACTTGTCGATATCCAACATCTAAGTTAGTTACACTTCACGTTCTTACTTATAAATCACTTTACCATTTTCCGAATGTTGTAAAAAAGAATAGATTTCTTAAATCACAGTGGACCTCATAACATAGACCCGTAATCATATCACAATGTATCTGATAAATTAATCATTTGATATTATCTTCTAATTCCATCGATAAACATATTGAAACAAATACGTTCATGTAAAGTATTATACGTTTAATACTTTATTAATATTCTCAAGTTATAATATATATACATATATATACATATTTATTTATATATAACGGTTCGTGAATCGTTGGAATTTGGTCGAGGTTATAATGAATGCATGAACACAATTTAAAATTCTTGAGATTTAACTTAACAAACTTTGCTTATCGTGTTGGAATAATATAAAGATAAAGTTTAAATTTGGTTGGAAATTTCCGGGTTGTCACAAAATATCCTCCTGTCAACAGTTATCAAATAGGGGACCTTCAAGTTCAAACAACAATTACCACGGAGGAAATGCAGGTTACCAAAATAACCGGAATTTCCAAAATCAAAATCAAAGAAATGCACCACCGGGGTACAATCATCTAAACAATCGTAATCAACCTCCACGAAATTACCAAAATAATTTCCAACACAATCAACCACAACCACAAACACATGTACAACCACAACCCGAGAAGAAATCCGGTTTAGAAGATCTTTTGAGAGATTTTATGGTTAAACACGAGCAAAATGCGGAACTTCAAACTCAGCAAATTCGAAATCAACAAGCTACGATTCATAATTTAGAAAGGGATGTTGGAAGGATTTCACAGTTACTAGCCGAGAGACCACCTGGTGCTCTCCCCTCAAATACTCAAGTGAATCCTAGTAACAATCAAACAAGGAATGAGCATATAAATGCTATAGCTACTAGAAGTGGTTTAACCACTAACCCAGAGACCCTTAAGTCCTCGAAAGTTCCTTTGTCTCCTTCTGTTTTGCAGGTACCTGTTGATGTAGATGAGCATGTTGAAAAATAACAAGAGGAAGATGATCCACCGGAGGTCATATCGAAGACAAGTGAAGAACCACCAGTGAAGGTGTACAAGGCACCTATTCCATACCCAAAAGCATTGAAGAAAGACAGACTCGCGAGCCAATATCAAAAATTTGCGGATATGATCAAGCAAATCAGCATTAACATGCCACTCGCAGAGGTTCTTAAGGGTATGCCCCATTACGGGAAGTTTTTGAAAGATCTCATATCCTCGAAGGGTAAATACCACGATGTTTCTGCCACATTCCTCCATGAGGAGTGTTCGGCAATCTTGAAAAAGTAAAATGTACCTCCAAAATTGGGAGATTCGGGTAGTTTTATCATACCATGTATGATGGGTGATTCGGTAGTGTACGATGCACTAGCCGACCTAGGTGCAAGTGTTAACCTAATGCCTTACTCGTTATATTTAAAACTTGACTTAGGAGACTTGAAACCAACCTGGATGGGTATTCGATTAGCAAATCAATCATTTGATACTCCCATAGGTATAGCCGAGGATATTCTTGTAAAAGTTGGCTCACTTATCTTTCCCGTCGACTTTGTTATTTTAGAAATGCAAGAGGACACAAAAGTTCCTATCATTTTAGGACATCCTTTCCTTAACACCGCAGATGCTATCATTAATGTCCAAAAAGAACAATTAAGTCTAGGTGTGGGAAACGAGAGAATAATTTGTCATATTGACAAAGCCATGAAAAGACCTACTTCCACCGATGACTCTTGTTTTCAAATTGATGTCATAAATCTTTGTGTTGAGGATGAATTGCAGGAGCTACTTGAAATCGATACCTCGAGGTTTGCCCCGGTAAGTGAAAGTGAATATTTCAATATCGATGAGGCTTTTGATGAGCTGATGAAAGTGGTCACGGATGATGAGACCATGGAAGAAGAAATTCCTAAGGAAGAGGAATCATTTAAAGATATCGGAAATAAAGATAGATTCCGAATAAAGAATTCCTTGGAAGAACCACCCGTACTAGAGCTTAAGAAGCTACCCAAACACTTGGAGTATGCTTACCTTGAAGGTACATCTCAATTACCGGTAATTATTGCTTCACATCTTTCCGGTAATGAGAAGGAAAGGTTAATCTCTGTTTTGAAAACCCATAAAAAGCTATAGCCTGGAAAATGACCGACATTCCAGGGATAGACCCATCTTATTGTACACATAAAATTCTCATTGAGAATGACTTCAAACCAGTAGTACAAAGACAACGCAGGCTAAATCCCAACATGAAAGAGGTTGTTAAAAAGGAGGTAGTCAAGCTTCTTGACGCCGGGTTAATCTACCCCATCTCTGATAGTCCTTGGGTTAGTCCAGTACAAGTAGTACCCAAAAAGGGGGTACAACCGTTATTGTAAATGAAAAGAACGAACTCGTTCCAACTAGAACGGTTACTGGCTGGAGAGTCTGTATTGATTACAGGCGTCTCAATGATGCCACTAGAAAGGATCATTTCCCATTACCTTTTATTGATCAAATGATTGAACGATTAGCGGGGAAAGAATACTATTGCTTTCTAGATGGTTTCTCCGGTTACTTCCAAATTCCATTTGATCCCAACGACCAAGAAAAGACCACATTCACTTGTCCTTTTAGGACCTTTGCCTATCGCCACATGCCTTTTGGTTTATGTAATGCACCCGGAACCTTTCAAAGGTGCATGATGGCATTTTTTGATGATATGGTAGCGGATTGTATGGAAGTCTTCATGGATGATTTTTCCGTGTTTGGAGACTCTTTTGAATCGTGTCTTTTTAACCTTGAACGTATGCTTATCCGATGTGAGAAAGCAAATTTGATCCTAAATTGGGAAAAATGTCACTTCATGATGAAGGAGGGCATTGTACTTGGTCACAAGATATCTCGTGCTGGAATAGATGTAGATAAAGCTAAAATTGAAGTTATCTCTAAGCTACCTATACCGACGAATGTCAAGGCAATTAGAAGCTTTCTTGGTCACGCGGGATTTTATAGGCGATTTATCAAGGATTTCTCTAAAATCGCCTGCCCAATGACCAAACTTCTTGAAAAGGACGCTCCATTTGACTTCGATTCCAATTGCGAGAATGCATTCTCCATTCTAAAGTCAAAACTCATACAAGCTCCCATTATCGTATCTCCGAATTGGAGTATGCCTTTTGAGTTAATGTGTGATGCGAGCGACTATGCCTTAGGTGCTATCTTAGGACAACGACCCGATAATCATTTTCGTCCAATTTATTATGAGAGCAAAACGCTAACGGGAGCTCAAATTAACTACACTACCACGAAAAAGGAGCTCCTAGCGGTTGTTTATGCGTTTGATAAATTTCGGTCATATTTGGTGTTGTCCAAGACCATTGTTTACACGGACCATCCAGCCCTTAAGTGCTTATTCTCGAAACTAGATGCAAAGCATCGTCTCATACGTTGGGTTCTTCTACTTCAAGAGTTTGACATTGAGATACGTGATAAGAAAGGAGCCGAGAATCTAGCCGCCGACCATTTATCCCGACTTGAAAACCCCGAATTAGAAAAACTTGATGATACAATCATCAAGGACACATTTCCTAATGAATCTCTAATGAGGGTTGACAAGGAATCTGAATTCCCATGGTTTTCCCATTTTGAAAACTATCTTGCTTCAGGCATTCTTCAAAAAGGACTTTCTTATCAACAAAAGAAGAAATTCTTTGCGGATTTGAAATCCTATTTCTGGGAACACCCCGACCTATTTCGTGTTGGTGCGGATCAAATGATTCGTCGTTGTGTGTACGGAAAAGAGGCTCAACAAATTTTTGAGCATTGCCATCAAGGGCCCACCGGCGGTCATTTCGGACCAAACCACACCGCAAGAAAAATCCTTGACTCGGGCTTTTATTGGCCCACGATCTTTAAAGATGCCCATAATTTCGTTAGGACTTGTAATGCAAGCCAACGAATGGGTAACATTACGAAAAAGGATGAGATGCCTCAAACCGGCATCCAAGTTTGTGAAATCTTTGATATTTGGGGAATCGATTTCATGGGACCATTTCCAAGTTCCCATAAGTGTAAATACATCCTAGTAACCGTTGACTATGTATCCAAGTGGGCTGAAGTGAAAGATTTACCTATGAATGATGCTAGGGTGGTGGTGAACTTCTTGAAAAATCTCTTCTCGCGCTTTGGAATCCCAAAGGCGCTCATATCCGATCGAGGAACACATTTTGTCAACAACCTTCTTGAAAAGGTGTTGAATAAGTATGGCGTAACTCATCGTTTCTCTACTCCGTACCACCGGCAAACGAGTGGTCAAGTGAAGAACACAAATCGTGCCTTAAAATGCATACTTGAGAAGACGGTTGATAACAACCCTAAGATTTGGCAACGCAAGTTAGATGATGCGTTGTGGGCCTTTAGGACTGCTTTTAAAACACCAATCGGTACCACACCATTCAGACTTGTATATGGTAAAGCGTGCCATCTTCCAGTTGAAGTGGAACATAGAGCGTACTGGGCATTGAAGCTTTGTAATTTAGACATGGAAAATGCTGGTGAAACCCGATTCATGCAAATGCATGAATTGGAAGAGTTGAGGTTAGAAGCGTACGAGAATTCGAGCTCGTATAAGGAGAAAAAAAAAAGGTGGCATGATGCCCGATTGAAAGAAGTGAAAGAGTTTAAAACCGGTGATAAGGTTTTGGTTTTTAACTCGCGGTTTAAATTTTCTCCCGGAAAGTTGAAGTCCCGATGGACGGGACCTTATTTGGTGAAACAAGCATTTCCAGATATGTTGAGTTATTTGGAAACGAAAATACCTTTAAGGTGAATGGTCATTGCTTGAAACTCTATTTCGATGGAGTTGACACCACGGTTCGATATGACATCACCCTATTCCCCAAGGCTAATTAGTTTGAGACGGAGTCGTGTGAACGACTCGTTAAACTTCACAACATGTATATAGTCCCACTCGTGTACATATTTTAATAAATTTGAGTGTTTTTGAGTGATTTCTAAGTTATTATACGAACCAAGTTGTTTAGGGACCTTCTGAAATGTTTAAAACGCGAAAAAACGTCAAAAGCTGGTGCAACAGGGCCAGATGCGCCGCATCCTGAATGCGCCGAGAATGGCTCATGCGCCGCATTTGGACCACCTGATGCGCTGCATCTTCTTCAGATGCGCCGCAACTGAGCCAGATGCACCGCATCTGCTCCAGATGCGCCGCATGTGTCTGTATGTTGGAGTCTGCCCAATTTTGTTGCACAAATACGGGAGTTTACCCTTTTTTCTCATTTTTTCACCAAATACTCCGAATCCCATCTCATTCTCTCTCAAAATTTCAATCTCTAATCACTAATTGAACCGATTAATCCCATCTTTGAGCATCAAATCCGAATAACAACATGAGAAGGTAAGATTAATCCTAAACACTTCGTGATTCTTATGTTCTTCAATCTAAAAATCGGATTTATCTTGTTCTTAGTGTGAGGATGTTTGAATGTTCATGTTTTGGTCATTATATGCTTAAATTGTTGCTACTAATCCTTATTCATGCTTGATAATGCTAAAAACGAACATATATTTCATAGCATTATCCCTCAAGAAAGACAAGCTTTTAGTTGCAATTGTTCTATTTACAAGTGATATTCGTTTAAATAATAAAAGGTGAAGACAAAAGACAGATTCGACGAATTGAAGACGCAAACGACCAAAAAGCTCAAAAGTACAAAATACAATCAAAGAGGTTCCAATTATTGATAAGAAAAGTCTCAAAATTACAAGAGTACAAGATTCAAAACGCAAAGTACAAGATATAAAATAGTACGCAAGGACGTTCGAAATCCGGAACCGGGACATGAGTCAACTCTCAACGCTCGACGCAACGGACTAAAAATTACGAGTCAACTATGCACATAAATATAATATAATATTTAAATAATTCTTAAAAATTATTTATATATTATATTTATATTTAAATAACGTCGGCAAATTAAAAGACAAAATGGTGTGAGCTGGGTTTACGAACTCCGCGACTTGCGGAGTTTGTAGTGGAAAAACACCGCGACTCGCGGAGATACCCTGGACAAAAATGCCTATAAAAGCTAACGCATTTTGATCGTTTTAAATATCTTTTTCTTCTCCTCATTCATATGTAATATATATATATATATTATAATTTTAATTTTAATTTTAATTTAAATCCTAATAATAAGGGTATGTTAGCGAATGTTGTAAGGGTGTAAGTCGAAATTCTGTCCGTGTAACGCTACGCTATTTTTAATCGTTGTAAGTTATATTCAACCTTTTTAATTTAATGTCTCATAGCTAAGTTATTATTATGCTTATTTAAGCCGAAGTAATCATGATGTTGGGCTAATTACTAAAATTGGGTAATTGGACTTTGTACCATTATTGGGGTTTGGACAAAAGAACGACACTTGTGGAAATTAGACTATGGGCTATTAATGGGCTTTATATTTGTTTAACTAAATGATAGTTTGTTAATTTTAATATAAAGATTTGCAATTGGACGTCCCTATAAATAACCATATACACTCGATCGGACACGATGGGCGGGATATTTATATGTACGAATAATCGTTCATTTAACCGGACACGGGAATGAATTAATAGTCTATGGAATTATTAAAACAGGGGTGAAATTATGTACAAGGACACTTGGCATAATTGATAACAAAGTATTAAAACCTTGGGTTACACGCAGTCGATAACCTGGTGTAATTATTAAACAAAGTAATAAAACCTTGTTACAGTTTAAGTCCCCAATTAGTTGAAATATTTAACTTCGGGTATAAGGATAATTTGAAGAGGACACTTGCACTTTATATTTATGACTGATGGACTGTTATGGACAAAAACCAGACGGACATATTAAATAATCCAGGACAAAGGACAATTAACCCATGAGCATAAAACTAAAATCAACACGTCAAACATCATGATTACGGAAGTTTAAATAAGCATAATTCTTTTATTTCATATTTAATTTCCTTTATTTTATATTTAATTGTACTTTTAATTATCGCACTTTTATTTATTGTTATTGTATTTAATTGCACTTTTAATTATCGCAATTTTATTTTATCGCACTTTTATTTATCGCAATTTCATTATCGTTATTTACTTTACGCTTTAAATTAAGTCTTGTATTTATTTTTAATATTTTACATTAGGTTTTAACTGCGACTAAAGTTTTAAAAATCGACAAACCGGTCATTAAACGATAAAAAACCCCCTTTATAATAATAATATTACTTATATATTTTTATATTTTTATAAATTAAAACTAATATAGCGTTAAGCTTTGTTTAAAAGATTTTCCCTGTGAAACGAACCGGACTTACTAAAAACTATACTACTGTACGATTAGGTACACTGCCTATAAGTGTTGTAGCAAGGTTTAAGTATATCCATTCTATAAATAAATAAATATCTTGTGTAAAATTGTATCGTATTTAATAGTTTTTCGTTGTAAAAATAAAGCTATTTCATATACACCTCGCATAACAATCAATGCTCTAAATTCATGATTATTTGCTTCAATCTTTACTTTGGAAATTAGGGTTCTTCATGAATTTAGGGGTTTCGAAATTTTGGCCATTAATTGATTAAATTGAGATATTTTGAAGTTTGATTACTAGTATACATTAACAAAATCGCATGAACCTTTGTTGAATTACACGATTACACAAATTATTGAATTTTAGGGTTCTTGAATTAGGGATTTTGACTTTTGTTGACTAGTAAGTGTTCTAAGTTGAAGATATGCAATTCATTACTTATACTAAACACATGTGAACCTTAACTTGGTGTTATTTCGATTTGAAAGTAATTATTATATAAGTTAAGGATTATATGCTTAAGCATTTTGATGAAGTTGTTGACTTGAGATGAATTTAATGTTCTAAATGTATGAAAACCATTGATTGCATATTGTTTAACATGCTTTTTGATGAATACTTATGGTTCCATATGTTATGACATTGCAAGTGTATGGTGAAACTGAAACATGCTATGTATGATTACACTTGTAAAGTGATTTGAATCAATTGGCATACTAGTACATGTTTGTTAAGAGTGAAACTAGTTCATACCATGTTAAGATATTGGTTAACATAAACATTGAGATTTAATTTGAACTTAACATATCTACATGGTTTTCGCTAAGTGCAATATGAAAGATGTTTTGAATTTCTTTAACGCTAATCAACTTGGTTTGTTGTTTTGTTTGTTTGGTTTTGTTGTGTTTTTGTAGACTAGAGCATCATCATCAAACCCAAAATCAAAGAAGCAAAAGGCCCCGACAATTGTAGATGAGGAAACAAGTGAAGAAGAACAAGCTGTTGAAGAGGAAGAAATGGATATTGACAACCGGCAGTTAAATGTCCATGGATTAACCACTCCGGATCCATGGATCAATGCAGTTTTGAGGCATCCGGAATATCATGAACGGATGAAGGCACTTCTACACAAAGACGTATATCCGGGGAAATATATCGATTGGACACCATTAGAAGAAGCAGGCGAATATCAAAATTTTTGCAACCTTTTCTGAGTAACGTATCAAGGCCATCGAATATATGCATGGGAAAACCTGTTCAGAATGCAAGAAAGAGTATACCCACTTTTAGTCAAAGAATTCGTTGGTTCACTTAGGGTTGATTACACGTCACCAACATCCGGTACCTTTATGAGATTTCGTCTTGGAGGACATGACCGAACATTAACACTGCTACAATTTGTGAAGCCGTTGGATATCTATGAAGGGTTGCCACATCAACTGATGCAAAATTACTTTATTCAATGTATATACTATGTTTCTTCTTTTAATCATTCAGCAGCATGGGTGGACATGAGCAATAGCGCATATAGTGCAAGCAAGTAGACTTGTAGCAAGCTACGTTCCTACGAGCATCGATGCATCCAAAGATTCATTTCAAGTACCATAAACTGTCGAAAAGACAGTAGCGAAAAAGTTACCAACTTGGTAATCGACATCAAAATTTTCTGGTTCGTAGTAATAGTTGGATTTGTACGTGGACCGGGTTATTGGAGCCAAACAGTACTCAATTATATTGAGACCAAACGAATCCTGCCCCTCTGCTGCATCTTTTGGCTATTCGAAACGTGGGCAAAATTAGAAAAGTCTATTAATTGGATAACTTATATAATTTTTCTTCCTTTTTAAAAACTAATAGGATATTCAGTGAATGCACCGAGCAAGACGTTCACCACCTTTTGTACGTTCACCACCTATAACTCGATCAAGACATCTAGCAAATATTGTCGCCGTTGATTTTTCTTTAGAATCGTCATCCAGTCGACCAAGTACTCCAATTCAAATTTCCGATAATCCATTCTTTAAACCCGACCTCACAATTGAGAATCCGTAGAATATTCAGGGACGATTCATAGATCCTGAACCATTAATTTTTCCTCCGGAACCACCAATCATTCAAACAGAGATTGTTGAGGAACGAACCATTAAATCAGAATCCTCTAGTGATTCAGATTCAACAAATTCAATCATGGAAAATCTGGAACCTTTAAGTATGGAAGACCGAATGAGAGCTAAACGCACTGGTCAAGGTCACGCAATTACTCATCCAGACATTAATGCGCCAGATTATGAAATCAAAGGACAAATTCTACACATGGTGACTAATCAATGCCAATTTAGTAGTGCGCCGAAGGAAGATCCAAATGAACATCTTCGTACCTTTAATAGGATCTGCACACTATTTAAAATCCTAGAAGTTGAGGATGAACAGATATATCTAATGTTATTTCCCTGGACTTTAAAGGGAGAAGCCAAAGATTGGTTGGAATCGTTACCTGAAGGGGCGATTGATACATGGGACGTTTTAGTTGAAAATTTTCTTAAACAATTCTTTCCGGCATCTAAAGTCGTAAGACTTCAAGGAGAAATTGTTACGTTCACACAGAAACCAAATGAAACTCTATATGAGGCGTGGACAAGATTTGGAAAGTTATTAAGAGGATGTCCGCAACATGGTTTAGACACCTGTCAAATAGTACAAATATTCTACCAAGGATGCGACATCACTACAAGGAAAGACATCGATATAGCAGTTGGTGGTTCTATTATGAAGAAAACAGAAACTGATGCTTACAAAATTATTGATAACACTGCTTTCCACTCACATGAGTGGCACCAAGAAAAAGATATCGTTAGATCATCTAAAGCAGCTAGAGCCAATTCTAGCCATGACTTAGATTCCATTTCTGCAAAGATAGATGCTGTCGAGAGACGAATGGAAAAGATGACTAAGGATATACACTCAATACGAATTAGTTGTAAGCAGTGTGGAGGACCACATTTGACAAAAGATTGTCTCAGTATTGAACTAACAATGGAACAAAGACAGAATATTTCATACATAAACCAAAGGCCTGGAAATAATTATCAAAATAATTATCAACCGCCAAGACCAATTTACAATCAAAACCAGAATTATAACCGAAATGTTCCATACAACAATCAACAAGGTCCTAGCAATCAACAAGTATCCAATAATACTTACAATCAGCAAAGACCTAATTTTCAAAACAAACCACCACAAACCGATGATAAAAAGCCGAATTTAGAAGATATGATGACGAAGCTAGTTGAAACTCAAACGCAGTTTTTTCACATCTCAGAAACAAACTAATGAACAAAATGCTCAAGCATTTAGAAATCAACAAGCTTCTATTCAAAATTTGGAACAAGAAGTAAGTAACCTAGCAAGGTTAATAGGAGAAAGAAAACCGAGAAGTCTACCTAGTGATACAAATGCTAACCCCCGGAATGAAACAGCTAAAGCCATTATCACAAGAAGTGGTATTACACTTAAACCACCTGAAATACCTGTAATTTCTGATGAAGCTATTCCTACTCCACAAGAACCACAATCTGAACAAGATAAGGAAACAGAACCGGTAGTTGAAAAGGTTAATGAAGATAACACAGTTAAGGTTAAACCTTATGTTAAACCATACCAACCACCACTTCCTTACCCGAGTAAGATGAAAAAAGAGAAACTTGAAGCCGAGCAATCCAAATTTTTGGATATGTTTAAACAAATAAATGTCAATCTTCCTTTCATTGATGTAATTTCAGGAATGCCTAGATATGCTAAATTTCTGAAAGATCTAATCTTAAATAGAAAGAAAATGGAAGAACTCTCTGCCGTTACTATGAATGCTAATTGTTCAGCAGTGCTGTTGAATAAGATACCAGAAAAATTATCTGATCCAGGAAGTTTCACAATTCTATGTTTTCTGGGTAGTCTTAGTTCAATAGAAGCATTGGCAGACTTAGGTGCTAGTATAAATTTAATGCCGTATTCACTATACGCTAAACTAGACCTTGGAGAATTGAAACCAACAAGAATAAGCATACAACTAGCCGATAGATCAATAAAATATCCTAGAGGGATAATGGAGAACATGCTAGTTAAAGTTGGTACTTTAGTATTTCCAGTAGATTTTGTTGTTCTAGACATGGAAGAAGATTCACAAGTTCCTCTCATATTAGGAAGACCATTCTTAAACACGGCTAAAGCAATGATAGACGTGTTTGGTAAGAAATTGACCCTAAGTATAGAGGATGAGAGTGTTACCTTTTCAGTTGATAAAGCAATGCAACAACCGCAATCTGCAGATGATACATGTTATTATATTCAAACTATAGATTCACATGCAGAATTGTTAGAAGAATTTTCAGAATTACAAGGAATGGGAGAATGTTCTTTAGGAGAAGGTAATGAACCAATTGATGAAACTGAAATGTTTGCTACACTAATGGCTAATGGATATGAACCAACAACAGAAGAAATTCAAATGCTAAAAGAAAAAGACAGATATCGATATAAATCATCGATAGAAGAACCTCCGACATTAGAGTTAAAGCCACTTCCAAACCATTTGGAATACGCTTATTTACATGGTGAATCTGAATTACCTGTAATAATATCGTCTTCTCTTACTGAAAATGAAAAATCTCAACTCATTTCTGTGTTAAAAGCTCATAAACCAGCCATTGCATGGAAAATTCATGATATTAAAGGAATAAGTCCTTCGTATTGCACACATAAAATCCTTATGGAAGAAGGTCATAAAACGTATGTGCAACGCCAACGAAGACTAAATCCGAATATGCAAGATGTTGTTAAGAAAGAAATTATTAAACTGCTAGATGCAGGTTTAAGTTATCCAATTTCTGATAGTCCATGGGTAAGCCCAGTTCAATGCGTGCCTAAGAAGGGTGGCATGACTGTCATTACAAATGAAAAAAATGAGCTTATTCCTACTAGGACTGTAACAGGATGGTGTGTATGTATTGATTATAGAAAATTAAATGACGCCACCAGAAAAGATCACTTTCCCTTACCTTTCATTGATCAGATGTTGGAAAGGTTAGCCGAAAACAGTTACTATTGTTTTCTTGATGGATTTTTCGGATATTTTCAAATTTCAATAGCACCCGAGGACCAAGAGAAAACCACGTTCACGTGCCCTTATGGTACTTTTGCTTACAAACGCATGCCATTTGGACTCTGTAATGCCCCTGCAACCTTTCAAAGGTGCATGATGGTGATTTTTCACGACATGATAGAAGAATGCATGGAAGTTTTCATGGATGACTTTTCAGTCTTCGGTGATACTTTTGAAACATGTCTAGCTAATCTTGAACGAATGCATATTAGATGCGAACAATCAAATCTAGTACTTAATTGGGAGAAATGCCATTTCATGGTTAAAGAAGGCATCGTTCTTGGACATAAAATTTCAAAAGAAGGAATTAAAGTGGATAGAGCTAAAGTAGATGTAATTGCTAAACTTCCACATCCCACCAATGTTAGAGGAGTTAGGAGTTTTCTAGGGCATGCAGGTTTTTACCGACGTTTCATAAAAGATTTTTCTAAAATTGCTACTCCTATGAATAAACTCCTAGAAAAGGATACTCCATTCATCTTTTCAGATGAATGTATTAAATCTTTTAATATTCTTAAAGAAAAACTCACTAATGCGCCGATCATGATAACTCCAAATTAGAATCTACCATTTGAACTAATGTGCGATGCAAGTGATTTTGCAATGGGAGCCGTTTTAGGACAAAGGATTGAAAAACGATTTCAACCTATATATTATGCTAGTAAGATGTTACAAGGAGCACAAACGAACTACACAACTACTGAAAAAGAACTCCTTACTATTGTCTTTGCTTTTGACAAATTTCGTTCATATCTCGTTCTAGCAAAAACGGTGGTCTATACCGACCATTCTGCTCTTAGATACCTATTTTCGAAACAAGATGCCAAACCAAGATTAATCCGTTAGATCTTACTCTTACAAGAATTCGATATTGAAATCCGAGATAAAAGAGGAGCAGAAAATCTCGCCGCTGATCATCTTTCTCGTCTTGAAAATCCCGAATTAGAAGTTCTAAATGAATCGGCCATACAAGACAACTTTCCTGATGAATATCTATTGAAGATAGATTATAATGAAATTCCATGGTTTGCAGACTATGCAAACTACTTAGTATGTGGATTCCTTGAAAAAGGATTATCGTACCAAAAACGAAAGAAATTCTTCAGTGATATAAAACACTATTTCTGGGAAGATCCACATTTGTTTAAAAGTTGTCCCGATGGAATAATACGCCGATGTGTATTCGGAGATGAAGCTAGTAAAATCTTAAACTATTGTCACACAGGACCAACAGGAGGGCATTATGGGCCTCAACTAACAGCAAGGAAAGTTTATGATGCTGGATTCTATTGGCCTACAATTTACAAAGATGCACACCTTCTTTGCAAATCCTGTGATGCTTGTCAAAGGGCCGGAAAAATAAGTCAACGTGATGAAATGCCACAAAATGTCATTCAAGTATGTGAAGTATTCGACATTTGGGGTATTGACTTTATGGGTCCATTTCCGAAATCTCATAATAATCTCTACATTCTCGTAGCCATTGATTATGTATCTAAATGGGCGGAAGCACAAGCTCTCCCAACTAACGATGCACGAGTTGTAGTCAACTTTTTAAAACGTCTTTTTGCAAGGTTTGGAACACCGAAAGCTTTAATAAGTGATCGGGGAACTCATTTTTGTAATAATCAACTTGAGAAAGTTCTTAAAAGATATGGAGTAACTCATAAAATCTCCACCGCATATCATCCATAAACAAGTGGACAAGTTGAAAATACCAACCGAGCTTTAAAACGTATTCTAGAGAAAACCGTAGGATCAAATCTGAAGGAATGGTCCATTAAATTGGAGGATGCACTCTGGGCTTTTAGAACAGCCTACAAAACTCCAATTGGAACCACACCTTTTAGACTCGTTTATGGAAAAGCATGTCATCTTCCAGTAGAAATTGAACACAAAGCATTTTGGGCTTTGAAGACATGTAATCTTGATTTACATGAAGCTGGACGTCTACGATTAAGTCAACTAAACGAATTAGAAGAATTAAGACATGAAGCATACGAAAATTCGTTAATCTATAAAGAAAGAACGAAGAAATGGCATGATAAAAGAATAAGAAGTTCAAAAGAATTTAAGGAAGGAGACAGAGTTCTTCTTTTCAATTCACGATTCAAGCTATTTCCTGGAAAATTGAAATCAAGATGGTCTAGACCATTCACAGTCAAAAGAGTTTTCCCATACGGAACGATAGAATTAATAAATTCAAATGGGATTGAATTTAAGGTTAATGGTCACAGAGTTAAACACTACATAGATAGTCCGATGGAAGTTGACAACGAAGTTAATCACAATTTCAACACCACAGCTAACTAAGTGTGGGGAGAATCAAGTCTTTAAAGGATAATATGTATTTCTGTTAGAGTTAGATTTTCTGTTTTCGTGTAGTTCTCGAAAATGGAACCCGAATGGTCTTTCCCTAGCAGACCCTAAAGAACTAGTCTTCTCCCCCCCCCCATTCTGAATTTTTATTTTTTTAGGTTTTTACGAAATGAAGACTTCCTGTGAACTGAACCATGGTCTAATGCTACACGCTTTGATTACTAAATGTAATAATGACACACTTCCGAGTGAACTGGTATCAGTAATCAGAGAAAAATTGGACGGAGTAAGAAAAAAATCCAGATACGAAGATAATAAGTTACAATTTGGTAAAGGAAAATCAAAATCCGTAGCGAAAAGAAGAGCACGACACCTTGAAAAATGTCACAAATGCGAAAAATGGTCACACGAAGGTAAATGTTCAAATAATCAAACCTATTCAAACACCGAATTTGTTACTTTATGCAGAGACGGACCGTTCATATGTTTAGAAGAAAAAACACTGAATGCTCGAGGTTACGCCTATGTAGCCATGGAAAACCAATTAGTCCGAATATCTTATGAGTGGGCTAGAGCATATCACTAAGAAATATATTTCACATGTAAGTTTGTATAGTTTTCATTTTTATTTTTTTATTTTTATTTTTATTTTTATTTTTAACCTTTTGATAATAAACGCTAATTTGTTCGCTATAAAGTATTAAATTGGTATTCGATGAAATTAGGTCTTGCGACCGAAATTATTGATATCATACAAAAATTTATTACATCACTGCGAAATTTAACGTTTATTCTTAAGGTATAAATATCATTAATCAATCAACTTAAAATATTTCAAAAATTCGTCATGAGTTAAATTAGGTTATGGAACCGAAATTACTTTACCAAAAAGAGGGGCGCATATTTTTGATAATATTTGATTGATTAAAGTGGGATAAAAGCCAAAAAGATTTTTAATTTTATTTTTACCATATTTTTAAAATTAATACTACATAAAAATCTTAACTTGATATTGTAAACTTTTTTAAATCAATATATTTAAAATTGTAAATATTTGGAAAATTAATATTTTTAATATAAGTTTGTATGTATAAAAACAAAAATATAATTTAAGTTTGGTGTGAATTTTTAAAATATGAATTTTTAATTTTATGCATTTTAAATTTAAGTTTGGTGTGAATTTAAAAACAAAAATTTACTTTATTTTGCTAAGTTAAAAATATGATTTTTAAAAATTCGTCGTAAGTTGAAGACTAGATCGTTGAACCGAAATTGCTTTACCCGAGGGAGGGACGAGAACTTTTATTATCATTATTTTTAATCTTATTGAATTAAAGTATGCCAAAAAAATTAAAAAACTCAAAAATCTTTGCTTTTAAAACCGCGCTTTAAATTGACAAATTTTAAAATTTTGTCGAGGGACGGACTAGGACATCGTTCCGAAACGATCTCGTCCTAAATAACAAAGGAAACAAAATTTTAAAATTAATTAATTAATTGTTTTATAAGTTAAGGTTTATATATAAAAAAAAAGGACACCGCGACTCGCGGAGTTTGAAGGTGTTATACACCGCGACTCGCAGAGTTTGTAAAATACAGAAAAAAAAATAAAACGCAAGAACAGATCAGTTTACCAACACCCACACCCAAATAACTGCAATAATACCCGAAAAACACACACAAAAACCTCCCAAATTCGCAATTTTTCACCAAAAATCATAAAATCTTTCACAAAATCATGTTGAGAAGGATGCTATCAAGGAATTACTCAAGGAAAACGGTAATTTCTTCATCAAAACACCTATTTAATCCGAAAATTTGTGTTCTTGAGCAATTTGGGGCTTTTTGATATAAACAGGTTATGGCCTATTTTTGTCATGAATTATTGCTAAATTAAGTAGTGTAACATGTTTAGGTAGTTAAATGATCCAAACTTTGAGCCTAAACATAATTTTTGAGAATTAAAGTGGACTTTTTCAAGTCTAAAATTCATGAACTTGATTTTTGAGAGATAATGCCATTTGAAACTTGTTTAATTGCTAATAATGATTATTTTGACATGTTATTTGAGTTGAATGCTTATGAACTTGGCGAACATTTTCGTATATGCTTATTTGAAAAAGTGTAGATTTGATAAAAATATGAAAATGAGCATAAGTTTGATATAAATTGAACATGTCATTGTAATTATTTTGATTGATGATTTTGCTGACACTAATGCATATTTGGATGCACAAAAATTGTGTTTGATGTGTTTTGCAGACTGAAAGGGGTGAATCTTCATCCTAAGCTCGCATTGCTCCTCCTGAGAATGCGGAACAACAGGATATTGATAACTATTACAAACAAGATATACCTCATCCAGTTATGACATTTTCAGATATGCACGTGGAAGATTTGCACCCGAACTTGAGATTAGATAGACGTTGGATAGATTATCCAAAATACCAAAGGGGCTTGCACACTCTTCATTCTAAAGCTGTTGAAGTACCTAGGGTAATAGAATGGGAACCGTTAGAAGCTGTAGGATTGGGCGAATGGATTAGAGAATTACTTACATAGAGGTATGGTAATTCTACTTTTAACGATTGGGTACGATTATTCAACATGTGTAGACCTGTATATAAAGTATGGTGTGAAGAATTATTGTGTAGTATAGAAATAAATGATCGGGTACCTACTTTAACCGATCGAACTTTTATTAGATTTTTGTTAGGAGGTTCGATGCGCCACATGTCTCTACTAGACATGGCTCAGGCCTTACGTATATATACGCCTGAGGAGCTAGCATCTGCCGATTGTCAAGGGTTGATATTAAATGGTAGGAAGATTGATGAAAATTTTGATACGCATGGTGTATGGAGTCAAAAGACTAGCCATCACCGATTTAAAGGGGGAAATTACTCTTATCTTGATATTGATAGAGCTTAATTAAGAGTAATCCATAGATTTCTAGCGAACTCGATTACACAGCGAGGTAAAAATAAGGAAAAGGTAAATGAGCAAGATTTATTTTACCACATGTGTATTCGAGACCCACAAAGCGCTGTAAGTATACCTTATTGTGTGGGTTATTATTTATCGACTATGGTTAGGGGGATGAGACCGCACAGTATAATAGGAGGTGGTATATTTATTACATTAATTGCTGAGTATCTCGATGTGGATATAAGTCGGGGGGGATTATTAATCGAAGAACCAGAACCACACGATACAATTGGTTTAAATATATATCATGGTACTAAGGTTTTGAAGAGGTGAAATAACGCCGCAGTACAATATAATGGAAGACATCCATAGGTTGAAAGAAATCAACAGCCAGGTAATGTGGGAGGGGGAAATGAAATGACAGAAATGCAAAGGTTTATAGCTTCACAAGAGTATGAAAATGCTAGACATCGAGCATTTGAAGATTGGCAAGTTCATCAAAACCACATCATAGCTCAATGCCAACATGTAGGTAGAAACTATATTCCTACTCCAAAGCCCGTATTTCCTCCCTGGTCTATAGAGATCCAACCACCGTATCCTACTTATAACCCAGCTGAAGCATTCTATAACACATACGATTATGCATGGAACCCCTACTGGTATCAGTATCAACCCTAGTTTATTTAGTTTTATTTATTTTATTTTTGTAATGTTACTACATTTAACACTTATGTTGATATTGTAATAGTTTTTATAATTTTCTAACTTTTATTATTAGATTTTAATAATTTTTGAATGTGGGGTAATATACCAAACTTCAAAAATATGTATATATGTTTGCAGTTTCTCTTATGTACACAACAGGATAAAACAACGCATTTTCAAAGACTGACATTAAGTTCAGCAAAAGCAACTAATTTTGACGACAAGATGCAAAATATATGTGAAATAACAACAAGACGGAATGAACAAATGATGTGCACCATTTATCATTCAACAAACAAACGCCAATATGTTTGGAAACTTTGGTAAAATTTAATCATTTTTCTACGCTAAACACCCTCAATAATTTAAATTGTTACTGATTTCTTGCAAATGAGGGCATTGCAAGATCTTAAGTGTGGGAAGGGATTAAATTCTTTCGGATTTTTAAAATTTTTTAACTTAAACACTTGGTTACCATTAAAAATACTAGTAACACAGTAGTTGTATTAGAATCTAGTACTCTCTGATAACAAAGAACAGCCCTAGTCTTATATACTGACTACCCACTTCTAGTAAAAAAATTTAAAATTTTCAATTAAATGAACTCAAAATCATGTTTATACATATTTATGAACGATAAAACTAGGTGTTAACACCGAAATTATTGTTACCTCGGAAAGGACATAAATTGAGAAACAACCCAAAAATGTTAGAATTCATTTAAGAATGGAATAGAGGAAAATAAAAAGGCAAAGAAAGGAAAATAAAAGCTAAGTGTGGGAAATTTTTACCAAGTTATTCAAAATATATATCACATATTTTTGTACAAATAATTGAAAATACTTTTGTTTTGGACGATAATTAACTGTTTTACCCGATAAAAGAAAAGAAGAGATGGATCTACACGATGAATCAATTCCATCATTTAAAGGAAGTAAAGTCTTCCGAAAAAGACACGCGCTTCTTGATTTAGGTCAAGAAGTTGTCGTTCAGACCAGCTGTAGGTTGACGAAAAATCTAGAAAAGTCATCACTAAAATCAGCAGGAAATCCACGGACCTCAGCATCAAACAGGGTCGCCAAGTGGTCAGATTTATCCTAACCATGAGAAGAATTTATCTCGTACAATGGAGGGGCACCGTGCAAATTAGCTTGATAAGACTAATGAATCAGATCCCCAGAAAGGATAATCTCCTTAAAGATCAAAAATCAGCTTTTAAGACTGATATTACTCAATCCTTGAGATTGTCCTTAAAGATTGAGAATTACAAACTCATTGAATTCAATGATATCTAAACTCGAGCTTGAACGAGAAAATATTTTGATAAAAAATTAAAACCAATTTGTTTTCTGAAAATCCATTTTCAATGCGTTCATTACCATTGAACGTAAAATCCTAGGAATTCAACTGGAATTCATTAGGTCACCTGAACCAAATCGGGTGTCAACCGTAAGAACGGTGGTTGCATAGCATGGTCAAAGATAGGACCTTGTGCCAGACCGGAAAATTATAAGGGTGAGCTTTACTATTGCTCCTACAAAGGATAGTAATTGCGTCCGACACGTTATAGGCCATAATTAAAAGCATGTTAGGGGATATTGCCTTAACAGTTGCTTGTTCAACACTTCCCTTTACAACCGGACAGTAGTTTATCGAAAGGTAATATATGGAATAAGTATACTGGACGTGTTGCTTTCCCAATACAAGGTTAGCAAGTGGGTGACACAAAACCGCAAGTTTTGAGCTAAAAATTTTCAAATCTGAAACCCACCAAACCCACAAAAATATTTTGCAAACACCGGTGAAGGGTTATTCCGGAAAACTTATCCAGGGTAAAAACTAGATTTAATTTTCAAAAGATCAAATGTTTTCATAAAGATCCAATTTCCTTAATGGATCTAAATTTTTATAGTCATGTGGGACTGTAAACCACATCGTTACTACCATTGTTTATACCACCGTAAAGAAATCACTGATGTACAAAGTGTGAAGAATAAAGAAGTGATTCTAGTATTTCAAGACTATATTGCTTGAGGACAAGCAACGCTCAAGTGTGGGAATATTTGATAATGCTAAAAATGAATATATATTTCATAGCATTATCCCTCAAGAAAGACAAGCTTTTTAGTTGCAATTGTTCTATTTACAAGTGATATTCGTTTAAATAATAAAAGGTGAAGACAAAAGACAGATTTGACGAATTGAAGACGCAAACGACCAAAAAGCTCAAAAATACAAAATACAATCAAAGAGGTTCCAATTATTGATAAGAAACGTCTCAAAATTACAAGAGTACAAGATTCAAAACGCAAAGTAAAAGATATAAAATAGTACGCAAGGACGTTCAAAAATCCGGAACCGGGACATGAGTCAGCTCTCAATGCTCGATGCAACGGACTAAAAATTACGAGTCAACTATGCACATAAATATAATATAATATTTAAATAATTCTTAAAAATTATTTATATATTATATTTATATTTAAATAACGTCGGCAAATTAAAAGACAAAATGGTGTGAGCTGGGTTTACGAACTCCGCGACTTGCGGAGTTTGTAGTGGAAATACACCGCGACTCACGGAGATACCCTGGACAAAAATGCCTATAAAAGCTAACGCATTTTGATCGTTTTAAATATCTTTTTCTTCTCCTCATTCATATGTAATATATATATATATATATATATATATATATATATATATATATATATATATATATATATATATATATATATATATATATATATATATATTATAATTTTAATTTTAATTTTAATTCAAATTCTAATAATAAGGGTATGTTAGCGAATGTTGTAAGGGTGTAAGTTGAAATTATGTCCGTGTAACGCTACGCTATTTTTAATCATTGTAAGTTATGTTCAACCTTTTTAATTTAATGTCTCGTAGCTAAGTTATTATTATGCTTATTTAAGCCGAAGTAATCATGATGTTGGGCTAATTACTAAAATTGGGTAATTGGGCTTTGTACCATAATTGGGGTTTGGATAAAAGAACGACACTTGTGGAAATTAGACTATGGGCTATTAATGGGCTTTATATTTGTTTAACTAAATGATAGTTTGTTAATTTTAATATAAAGATTTGCAATTGGAAGTCCCTATAAATAACCATATACACTCGATCGGACACGATGGGTGGGATATTTATATGTACGAATAATCGTTCATTTAACCGGACATGGGAATGAATTAATAGTCTATGGAATTATTAAAACAGGGGTGAAATTATGTACAAGGACACTTGGCATAATTGATAACAAAGTATTAAAACCTTGGGTTACACGCAGTCGATAACCTGGTGTAATTATTAAACAAAGTAATAAAACCTTGTTACAGATTAAGTCCCCAATTAGTTGGAATATTTAACTTCGGGTATAAGGATAATTTGACGAGGACACTCGCACTTTATATTTATGACTGATGGACTGTTATGGACAAAAATCAGACGGACATTAAATAATCCAGGACAAAGGACAATTAACCCATGGGCATAAAACTAAAATCAACACATCAAACATCATGATTACGGAAGTTTAAATAAGCATAATTCTTTTATTTCATATTTAATTTCCTTTATTTTATATTTAATTGCACTTTTAATTATCGCACTTTTATTTATTGTTATTGTATTTAATTGCACTTTTAATTATCGTACTTTTTAATTATCGCAATTTTATTTTATCGCACTTTTATTTATCGCAATTTCATTATCGTTATTTACTTTACGCTTTAAATTAAGTCTTGTATTTATTTTTAATATTTTACATTAGGTTTTAACTGCGACTAAAGTTTTAAAAATCGACAAACCGGTCATTAAACAGTAAAAACCCCCCTTTATAATAATAATATTACTTATATATTTTTATAAATTAAAACTAATATAGCGTTAAGCTTTGTTTAAAAGATTTTCCCTGTGGAACGAACCGGACTTACTAAAAACTACACTACTGTACGATTAGGTACACTGCCTATAAGTGTTGTAGCAAGGTTTAAGTATATCCATTCTATAAATAAATAAATATCTTGTGTAAAATTGTATCGTATTTAATAGTTTTTCGTTGTAAAAATAAAGCTATTTCATATACACCTCGCATAACAATCAATGCTCTAAATTCATGATTATTTGCTTCAATCTTTACTTTGGAAATTAGGGTTCTTCATGAATTTAGGGGTTTCGAAATTTTGGCCATTAATTGATTAAATTGAGATATTTTGATGTTTGATTACTAGTATACATTAACAAAATCGCATGAACCTTTGTTGAATTACACGATTACACAAATTATTGAATTTTAGGGTTCTTGAATTAGGGATTTTGACTTTTGTTGACTAGTAAGTGTTCTAAGTTGAAGATATGCAATTCATTACTTATGCTAAACACATGTGAACCTTAACTTGGTGTTATTTCGATTTGAAAGTAATTATTATATAAGTTAAGGATTATATGCTTAAGCATTTTGATGAAGTTGTTGACTTGAGATGAATTTAATGTTCTAAATGTATGAAAACCATTGATTGCATATTGTTTAACATGCTTTTTGATGAATGCTTATGGTTCCATGTGTTATGACATTGCAAGTGTTTGGTGAAACTGAAACATGCTATGTATGATTACACTTGTAAAGTGATTTGAATCAATTGGCATACTAGTACATGTTTGTTAAGAGTGAAACTAGTTCATACCATGTTAAGATATTGGTTAACATAAACATTGAGATTTAATTTGAACTTAACATATCTACATGATTTTCGCTAAGTGCAATATGAAAGATGTTTTGAATTTCTTTAACGCTAATCAACTTGGCTTGTTGTTTTGTTTGTTTGGTTTTGTTGTGTTTTTGTAGACTAGAGCATCATCATCAAACCCAAAATCAAAGAAGCAAAAGGCCCCGGCAATTGTAGATGAGGAAACAAGTGAAGAAGAACATGCTGTTGAAGAGGAAGAAATGGATATTGACAACCGGCAGTTAAATGTTCGTGGATTAACCACTCCAGATCCATGGATCAATGCAGTTTTGAGGCATCCGGAATATCATGAACGGATGAAGGCACTTCTACACAAAGACGTATATCCGGGGAAATATATCGATTGGACACCATTAGAAGAAGCCGGTGAATATCAAAATTTTCGCAACCTTTTCCGAGTAACGTATCAAGGCCATCGAATATATGCATGGGAAAACCTGTTCAGAATGCAAGAAAGAGTATACCCACTTTTAGTCAAAGAATTCGTTGGTTCACTTAGGGTTGATTACACGTCACCAACATCCGGTACCTTTATGAGATTTCGTCTTGGAGGACAAGACCGAACATTAACACTGCTACAATTTGTGAAGGCGTTGGATATCTATGAAGGGTTGCCACATCAACTGATGCAAAATTACTTTAATCAATGTATATACTATGTTTCTTCTTTTAATCATTCAGCAGCATGGGTGGACATGAGCAATAGAGCATATAGTGCAAGCAAGCAGACTTGTAGCAAGCTACGTTCCTACGAGCATCGATGCATCCAAAGATTCATTTCAAGTACCATAAACTGTCGAAAAGACAGTAGCGAAAAAGTTACCAACTTGGATATCTGGTATATTCATGCGATAATGGATCACTCCCATGTTCATATTCCACGAATGATTCTCACTTTCCTTCTCGAAGAAAGGAAAAAGATTACACCAATCATGGGCGGCCATTTTGTAACCAGGATTGCCCAACATTTTCGTATCAATACAAGCGGGTTAGAGGAGAAACATATGATTGCCTTTGATAGAGTAAGCTATACAAGGGCAAACATTTTGACTGGGGGGCCGAACGGCCTTCTAACTAGGTATGAGGATCCCATGAACAGGCAACCAGAACAACCCCAATAGCAACCAGATCCACAGCCGAATTTTGGAAGTAGTTCGGGTCCGGGAAATGATTGGGAGGCTTACATGGCGCGCCAGTTTTCAGATATGCGACTCCATAGTGATCGAAACACCCAAAAGGTAATTGATCACTACGATGCAGGTAACAGGGAGATGCAACATTACATTGATGTAGGGAATGATCGAACATGGTACACTCAAGCGAGGCAGCAAAATCAGCTTAATTGGATACATGAACAGACAGTGTCATACGCTGCAGATCCCGCTAACTATACCCCCTCTCCTTGGCCTGCATACGAACCTTGGGTTCGAATGGGTGATCCATATCCGGCGCCTTATCCTCCTCCTCCTAACCCGCCTACTGAAGACACTGCTGTCGTCCCTGCTCAAGGAACTTATCAGGGGTACAACCCCTCAATATTTCAGGACGACGACGTGGGAAACCAAAGAGAAGGTGGAGTTGGCCCAAGTAATTCATTTTGGGGATTTTTCTGAAGATGACGTGATTTTTCCTGATGTGTGTGACAGGTTTGGTTGATGTTGGTTTGTTTCAAAAACAATTTCTTTTCAAGTTTGGTGTGTAATAACTAGATAATATTTTGGATAATTGTAATTTGAATAATTTAGATAATTAAAAGTGGGGTTTTTAGTACATGGGGTACACCCCCATTTATTTGTGTGAATCGTATGGTTCCTTTGTTTGAATTGCTATAGGTGAGCATTGTGCTATACGCTGCATTTTTACAAAGACTGGCAGTAAGTTCAGCACATTCTTGATTGGTGATTGTTTTGTGGTTGCAAGAAGCGGATGATGTTCTTATGCTGGCATTCAGTTCAGCGCCATCATCCCGTGAACTTCGGTTTTAGACCTAGAAAGTAATAAACTCTCTTACACTCTTTAACCCTCTTGCATTTAAATTTTTCTGATTTCATGTAACGAGGGCGATACATGAACTCAAGTGTGGGGAGGAAGTTATAAATTCTTTCGGGTTCTTTAGGGTTTTTGATTCTGGTTAAAAAGGCTTAAAATGGTGAAAATTTTTACCCTTTTATCTTCATAAATTCAAATTTTGTTTAAAATTTGTAGATTTTAAAACTAGGTGTATACACCGAAATTATTATCACGAAACAAATTAAGAAACAACCAGATGATTGAGTTTATTTTGTTAAAAATCATAAAACTAGTAGTCATATAAAAGATATAACCATCATACTCTACACATTCTGAATGAAAAAGAATCATCAAGTAATTTTTTGTTCTAACAATCTAATCCAATGCTCATCTATGTAATGATTGTGAAGGAAGTCAAGTCTTCCAATTTGACACACTTGCTAACTTATGTTAGAAGATGTAGTCCAGAACAGCTGTAGGTTGACGAAAAATCTTGAAAAGTCATCTCTATCATCGGCTGGAAATCCACCTCACCTCAGCATCAAACAGGGTTTTTGGTGGTCAGACTTATCCTAACCATGAGATGGATCTGTCTCGTACAATGGGGGGCACATTTCAAATTAGCTTTTAAGACTAATGAATCTAATCCCCAGATGGATGATCTCTGTAAAGATCAACTGCATCTATGTTGACCGTGGTCAACATACATATGCCATAACAAATTGAGGTGTGCAAACTCATGGTTCACCGATGATATTTGGACACGATATAGTTTCTTCTAAAACTTATGCTATTTTATGAACTATATTATGTAAAACCATTTTTAGGACATCCGGTTTCAAGTTCCATGATACTTCAATCATGGGGGCGAGTAGCTTGCTAAACGCCGACTGAGGCTTCGGTTTTCAGTTACCCTCAACCGGACTTTGAGGTTAAAACCGGAAAACTTGTTAGTGTAAAAACTAACATGTCTAATTTTTAAAATATAAAAGGTTTTTCGCAAAGGTCCCAATTTCCCTAAGGATCCAAATTTTTAAGAAATGTGGACTTTAAGACTCACCTTTCGACTTTGGTGTGATTTCATTTCGTGTGTGTACTCTTAGTGTGCGTATTACATTGTGAAATAAATAAAAGCGTGTGTACTCCAAAGGTGTGTGTATACTCAAAAGTGTGAGTGTGTATATATTGTGACCCGAGTGTGTGTTCCATATAGCGTAAGTTATTGTGTTCCAAAATAACTTGTGTGTCTTATGTATTATTTCGAGTGAGTGTGAGTCCCATTTTTGTGTTCTCAATTAAATAAGTATGTGTACTATAGTAAATTTTAAATTCTTGTAAGTCTTGCTTGAGGACAAGCAAGGTTTAAGTGTGGGGATTTTGATAACGCCAAAATTATACATGTTTATTGCCGTTATTTCGATTCAAAGTTGTTCTATTTGTATGTAATTTTTGTACGTATATATTGTAATTCATGTATATTTGTAAAAGTCCATTTTGAATGAATAAATGAAGACCAACAGCAAAAACAGAGTTAAAACGAAGATTGAACACGCAAAACAGCCCGAAACCACTGAAACGGGTCCAAATGCAGCGCATCTCTCTTAGATGCGGCGCATCTGTGCACCAAATAACTCCCGACAGTTTCAGATGCGGAGCATGCAGACTTCTGGACCAAAACAGCCTCAGATGCGGCGCATCTGAGATGGATGCGGCGCATCCAAGCCAGATGCAGCGCATCTGTCCTAGATGCGGTGCATCTGACCCCCTGCCGACAGTCCTGAGTGCAGAATCGAGCTGGAATCTACTGAATGTAAAGAGATGCGGCGCATCCCAAAGAGATGCGGCGCATCTGGTCACTTTCTGGCCAAAATACCTAACTTTTGAAGCTATTTAATGGAGCCTTTGGTTACTTACTTCATATACCCTTTACTACTATGTTCTCCCTCAGTTCTAAGACGATTTTCAAGGTTCAAGGAAGGCTGCAAGTCAATCTCCACTCTTTCGACATCAGGATTAAGCTAGGATCGTTTATCGCAATTGGTACTATTGTTCTATATCTTTTTAACATGAATTCAACTTGTATTTACTGTTTCATTAGTTCTACTATGATTACGTTAGGCTAAAAGCCTTGTGTGTTTACTTCAATGTAAGATTTATGGCTTGGGATTGTTCTATACTTTGATGTTATGCTAGTTATACATATGTTTGATTGATTAAATTATCTAGTTCAACCGTAAGAACCATTGTTATGCTTGTTTAGATCTTCACTTCAATTATATAGATTGAAAACCTATTAATGTGAGTTAACTAGGAAAACAATCTATACTTCAATACACCTAGTAATCTAGACGATTAGATACATACACTTAAGTGATTTTGTTATGTGTTTAATTCGGTAATTGAATAAGTTCCAAATCAACATAGTTATGAAATTACCTCAAGTGATTGTTGTAATTTAGGTTTTACGTGAGTTTAACCGGGTTGGATCTAGTTAGTTAATCGATCTAAATCACCATGTTCTTTCAAAAGATCAATTGTTGTAATCATCCTTGTATTTTAGTTCAATTATGTAAGTTATGACTTGGTTTATGTGAGTTTATCAAAGACTATAGCTTATACTTCAACACCTAGTGATCTAGCCACCTATATGTGAATATAGGATGTTAATTGAACGATATTTAGGATATACAATCATGTAGTTTACCTATAGTGATCGTAGTAAACTAGGTTTTATGTGAATTCAACCATGAAAGAATCTTGTTGATTAAACATAGCTCTTAAGTTTATAGAAATTGTGAAATCGATATGAACTGTTCTATTGTAACTATCTCATAACGGTTTTAATTATAGAAGAACAATCCCTGTCATTTATCAAGCATAGAAGTAAACACCGCATTCTCATTCTTGTTAATTACTATATTTATTCACTGTTTCGTTAAACGAAAATACAACTTCAAACACAAAACCCCCCTTTTAGAATAATTAATCGTGGTAAAATCTTAAAAACAAACTTCTCCCTGTGGATCGAACTGGTCAATTTACTTGCTAGTTACTGCATGATCGGGTTTTAGTTGCATGTATTATGTGTTAATTATTAAGCATATTGTCTTCATTTTAAAGGTTACGTTTTGACACATCACATCTCTAATAAGCGCAGCGGGAGTCTACAAAGCATGACAACTACAGCGAAAGCAAGCAAACCTTAAGCACCTAAGAAAAACATGCTTAAAAATGTCAACACAAAGGTTGGTGAGCTATAGTTTAAGTATATCAGTAAAGTAAGGTAGGCCACGAGATTTCAGTGCTTCAAACAGCGTTTCAAAACAGGATGAAAAGTATATGTTCAACCGTGGGCACTTGGTAACTAACTTAACGTTTATAACCCCCTAAAAGTACACTTGGCGAGTGCGTATGTTTACGAAGTATTAAACACCCATTAAATGCTAGCGCTACTAGCCTGAGTGGGGATGTCAAACCCTATGGATCCATATCTAAGATTCGCGTTCACCGGTTCAAAGACCAATGACTAAACATTACCGAGCTAAGGGGAAAGTTTATGCCGTTGTATAACCCACACATATATAAAGTTTAAGTACTCGTGCCTAGTATGCAAAACGTAAAATGCGCATGTATTCTCAGTTCCCAAAATAGTTAAAGTAAAAAGGGATACTATAACTCACAGTGAAAAGTAGTAAAAGTCGATACGCTGAAATAGTAAGCAAGTAGTTTGGTCCGGAAGGTCCTCAACCTAAGTCAAAAGTTACTAAGTTAGTAAATCGTTCCCAAATGTTTAAAAGTATGTAAATTAGGTCTTAAGTATCATCATCATTCATCATTTATCAAAAAGGGTAAAGTAAGTTTTCAATCAAAACTAGGGTTTGAAACAAGGGCTGACTTTGTTCAGTCGCCACAACATCTATACAAACTGAAATGGGGTGAGACCAATGGCCATGGCTCCGTATGTGAGTCCCCTAGGTACTGACCAATTTTCAGAACCAAAATCATCTTCGTTTGACCGTGGTGACGGTTTAAGTGCGAGTAGGTCATAAATTTCAGCACAACGTTAATAGGGTGTAGTGACTTTCGGGAGGCCATAAATCCTAAACCGTAACTCGGATTAAGACAAGTTCTAATAGGAAAATCATATACTCGAACCGAACTAACTGAAAATAAACTTTACAGTAGCCCAGGTGGTTTGATCAGTTCCAAAAAACAGTAAGAAAGGTGTTCCGGTGGGTTCTTGGTGCTTGATGCTCATCACAGTTCTCATCCTTGATGCGTATAGCTTCAAGTGTACAACTCTTTGATGGGTTTGCATCATCTTAACCAAGGTTTGACCATCATAACACTAGTGGAAGTCTAAGATAAGTAGCACAACTCAATTAAGGGTTGTAAGTAGTTTGATGAACCAAAGTTACATCAAGATCTTAGATCCGACACATACATGAGTTCTAATACTAATATTAAGCTACAAACTTGAAAGTGAACTAATTAAACAAGTTCTTAAGTTGTAGAACTTAGATCTTAGCTAGATCTTAAAGATCCTAGACTAGAAAGTCTAGATCTAATTTTCTTAAGTTAGATCCTAAGTTACAAAGCTTGGAACTACACTTTAATGAAACCATAAGTTATGAAACTTAGATTTTCAACTTGTAAAGTGTATGTAAGCTTGTAAGCTCTTATTTACAACAAAATTAGAAGACCATAAGCTATAGAAACTTAGATCTATCATAAGTATATGAAGTTATAACTAGAAAGTTACACTTCCATGTTCTTGAACTTACAAAGTTAACTTTAGTTTCAAGAAGTATGAGATCAAGATTAACTAGTAATACTTGACCAAATTAACAACATCACAACATTAAAGTACTTACAAAAGAAAGAACTAAACTAAAGTTACAAGTATTATGTTCATGTTTGTTTCATACTTAGGAAGATTCAAATCAAGGTTTGGATCTTAGGATTTAAGTCTACAAAACATGAACACAAAGAAGATCATCAAGTTTATGAACTTTAGATCTTGAAAACATTTAAGTATAGAACCATAAACTAACAAGTTTAGGTTCTTGTTCTTGACTTCATCAAACAAGGATGAAAGTAACAAGATCTCATAAAGATACAAGCTAGGTAGCTTGATCTTTAACAACATCAAACAACAATAATCAAACAAGTAGCAAAACAAGAAGAATGATGATGTATTATTTCGGTTTTTAGAGGAGAAAAGAAGAAGAATTAAAGCTTGTTACTTACAAGTTTGAGAGAGAATATTCAGAGAAAAATGAAGTGTTGTATGTATGTGTGTGTAAAGGAAGTGAAATACAAGCAAATAAGTATCAAAGAAAAATGAAAATGGACTCCCTCTCATGCTCTCAAAACCGACGATATTAGGAGGCTCAAAGGGGAAGTCAATAAGCAACTTTCTAGTGTTGGAGCTTGGTGTATGCTAGGATAAGTAATAAAGTTAAATGTATGTAGAAAGATGCTAGCATGCTTGAAGTGTTTTGTCTCCAAATTAAGCTAATTAACCCATGATTATTCCTAATGTAATACTAGCATATAACATGGGCTTACAAGTCCATTAAGAGTGTAGGGTGGGCTTACTAGTCCATGTCCATTAATTAAAGCCCAAGTCCAAGTAAGTATGCAATTAAATAAATAAAGCCCAAGTAATTAACTACTAACAATTGTTAATTAAAAATGATTAATATTAATTAATCATGAATGTAAATAATATTCGAAAATATTATTCGTGAAAAGTACGTGTGTCACAAAGATAAGTCGGGCATGTAAAGTCAATCACGGTAACAAGTAAATGTACAAAAATACATTTATTAATGCGCAAGTATTAATAATAAATATTAATAAATATACGTTGGAAAATCCAGGGTCGTTATTACCCACCTGTTAAAGAAAATTTCGTCCCGAAATTTTAAGCTGGGGTAGATGGAGGAGTTGGGAAAAGGTGAGGATACTTTTGCATCATTTGATCCTCTCGTTCCCAGGTAAACTCAGGTCCTCGTTTGGCATTCCATCAAACTCGGACAATCGAAATCTTGTTGCGTTTCAAAGTTTTGACCTCACGGTCCATAATCTCGACAGGTTCTTCCACAAAGTGGAGTTTGTCGTCAATTGTAAGTTCCTCAAGTGGTATGACAAGTTCCGATTCAGCAAGACACTTCTTCAAGTTTGATACATGAAAAGTAGGATGAACTGAGCTCAATTGAGTCGGAAGATCCAAACGGTAAGCAACGGGTCCAACACGTTCCAAGATTTCAAAAGGACCAATGTATCGCGAGTTTAACTTTCCGCGCTTTCCAAAATGGATCACACCTTTCCAAGGTGCGACCTTCAACATTACACGGTCACCCACGTTGAATTAAAAGTCTTTACGTTTAAGGTCGGCATAACTCTTTTGACGATCACGGGCCGTCTTAAGTCTCGCTTGAATTTGAGCAATCTTCTCGGTTGTTTCATGGACTACCTCGGGTCCAGTAATTTGTTTTTCGCCTACTTCGGCCCACCAAATAGGAGAATGGCACTTGCGGCCATACAACGCTTCGAAAGGTGCGGCATTAATACTCGAGTGATAACTGTTGTTGTAAGAAAATTCGGCTAGCGGCAAATGCCTTTCCCAAGTCTTTCCGAAATCAATGACACATGCACGCAACATGTCCTCCAAAGTCTGAATCGTGCGTTCACTTTGCCCGTCGGTCTATGGGTGATATGCAGTACTCATGTCGAGACGGGTTCCCATGGCTTCTTGTAGGGAACGCCAAATCTGGAAGCAAAACGGGGATCGCGATCTGATATGATCGATAAGGGTACACCATGACGAGATACAACCTCTTTGATGTATAGTTGAGTGAGTTTCTCCATCGTATCCATTTCCTTCATAGCTAGGAAGTGTGCAGATTTGGTAAGACGCTCAACGATAACCCAGATGGTATCGTATCCGCCCACCGTCCTTGGTAGCTTGGTAATGAAATCCATTGTTATCCTTTCCCACTTCCATTGCGAGATTTCTGGTTGTTGAAGTAACCCAGAAGGCCTCTGATGTTCAGCCTTAACTTTCGAGCAAGTCAAACACTTCCCAACATAAGTTGCAACGTCCTTCTTAAGATTAGGCCACCAGTACTGTTCCTTAAGATCGTGGTACATTTTACTGGCTCCTGGATGAATTGAATATCTCGACTTGTGGGCTTCATCTAATATAAGGCTCCGTAGATCTCCATAACGAGGTACCCAAATTCTTCCGGAATAGCATCGAAGTCCAGTCTCCTTAACTTTGAATCGAGAAACGGGAATGTTCAAGTATTCATGAGATATATTCTCCTCCTTGAGAGCCTCATCTTGGGCTGCTCAGATCTGGCTATTGAGGTTCGAATGAATGGTGATGTTCAGAGCCCGAACACGAAGAGGTGCCATCCTCTCCTTTCGGCTCAAAGCGTCAGCTACAACATTGGCCTTGCCAGGGTGATAACGAAGTTCACAATCATAGTCGTTCAGCGTCTCAATCCATCGACGCTGTCTCATATTCAGTTGCTTCTGATCGAATATGTGTTGGAGGCTTTTATGATCGGTGAAAATAGTGCTCTTAGTTCCATAAAGATAATGCCTCCACAATTTTAATGCAAAGACAACGGCTCCAAGCTCGAGATCGTGCGTTGTGTAATTTCGTTCGTGAATCTTCAGTTGTCGGGAGGCGTAAGCGATAACCTTCGATCTTTGCATCAATACACAACCAAAACCACTTTTCGAGGCATCACAATATACGATGAAATCGTCACTGCCTTCAGGAAGTGATAAGATAGGTGCGGTGGTTAACTTCTTTTTCAAGGTTTGAAATGCTAATTCCTGTTCGGGTTCCCAAATGAATTTTTTCCCCTTGTGAATCAGTGCGGTCAAAGGACGCGCAATCAGAGAGAAACCTTCAATAAATCTTCGGTAGTAACCAGCGAGACCTAAGAATTGGCGAATATGAGTCGGAGTAGTAGGGGTCTCCCCCTTGCTGATAGCTTCAATCTTCGCGGGATCAACTTTGATACCCTGGTCGCTCACAACATGACCCAGAAATTGGACTTCCTTCAACCAAAATTCACACTTGGAGAATTTGGCATAAAGTTGCTCTTATCTCAAGAGTTCAAGCACTAGTCGAAGATGTTGCTCATGTTCTTCTTCGCTTTTATAGTAGATGTGGATATCATCTATGAAGACAATAATGAACTTATCCAAGTATGGCTTGCAGACACGATTCATGAGATCCATGAACACGGCAGGTGCGTTGGTTAAACCGAATGGTATCACGTGAAACTCATAATGGCCATAATGGGTTCTGAACGCAGTTTTCATCACATCACTCTCCTTCACCCTCAACTGGTGATAACCGGATCTTAAGTCGATCTTAGAGTAAACGCTTGATCCTTGCAGCTGATCGAAAAGATCGTCAATTCGGGGAAGAGGATACCGATTCTTGATCGTCAATTTTTTGAGTTCACGGTAGTCGATACACATGCGGAATGATCCATCCTTCTTCTTCACAAATAAAACAGGCGTGCCCCAAGGCGAAGAACTTGGTTAGATAAATCCACGGTCAAACAGTTCTTGTAGTTGGCTCTGTAACTCTTGTATCTCGGAAGGTGCGAGTCGATAAGGTGCGCGAGCTACAGGTGCAGCTCCTGGCACTAAATCAATCAGGAACTCCACTGCCCTCGTTGGCGGTAATCCAAGCAATTCTTCTGGGAAGACATCGGAAAATTCATTCACAATTCGTACATCCTTCACGCTCTTCACCTCGGTTTCTAACGTTTTCACATATGCTAGAACAGCAAGACGTCCTTTCTTCATGATCTTTTGCACTTTCTTACAACTAATGAGATTCAGTTTCGAGCAACATCTCTCTCCGTAAATAATCAGTGACTTACCGTCTCCGTGCGGTATACGAACAGCTTTATCTCCACAGATAATGTCGGCCCTTATCTTAGTCAACCAGTCCATACCGACAATAACATTAAAGCTTCCCAACTTAATGGGTATCAAGTCAATCTCGAAATCCACACCAGCTATATTGATAATAGCTCCTCGGCTAATTTGGTCAACTTTCTCAAGTTTTCCATTGGCTACCTCTACAAGCATACTCTCCTTTAAAGGAACTAATGGCCAATTTATCTTAGAGCAAAAGTGTCTACATACATAACTTCTATCGGCACCAGTATCAAATTGGACAGAAGCTAATAGATTGTTGATAGTGAATATACATGTGACCAAGTCGGGGTTCTCATGGGCATCCCTTACGTTTACATTGAAAGCTCTGCCACGCGGTGGTCCGCCGTCCTTTCGCTTGTTGGGACACTCATTTCTGAAGTGGCCCGTCTATCCGCATTCATAGCACTTTCTCGGTCCAGGAGGGTTTGTCTTCACATTCAGGGTGGTGATCTTGCAGTCTTTGCAAATATGCCCAGTCCTTTTACATTTTTCGTAGACCACGTTGCAGTACCCGGTGTAATTCTTGTAGCATCTCTTGCACTGCGGCAGACTACCCTTGTAGTTAGAGTTTGAGCTAGTGTTCGGGTTGGGGTTCCTCCCATCGTTGTGCCTCTTAACGGGGGTTTGATCATAGGCTCTCCCCTTGTTGTTGTTCCACTTACGCTTCTCAATGCTAACCCCCGATTTGGATTTTGCCTTTTCTGGTTCATCGCTGATAATTTGGTTCATTAAGGTGTGCGCCATGCGCATTGCTTCCGGGACATCAGCTGGTTTAGAAGAGGTGACATTTCCCTTAATGGACTTAGGAAGTCCCCACAAATACCTTTCCATACGCTTAAACTCCGGGGTAACCATGGTAGGACACATCAGGGCTAATTCCAGATACCTACGGTTGTAACCATCGAGATCATTTCCCACAACCTTCAACTGCCAAAACTCAGTTTCCATTTTCTGGATCTCTATCCTAGGGCAATATTCCTCGATCATGGCCCCTTTGAATTCCTCCCATGGGGTAGCATACGCCTCATCAATACCCTTTGCTTGTGCCAGTGTGATGTGTGCGAGGTGTACTAGGAAATAGTATTATTTTTACAACGAAATACTATTAAATACGATACAATTTTACACAAGATATTTATTTATTTATAGAATGGATATACCTAAACCTTGCTACAACACTTATAGGCAGTATACCTAATCGTACAGTAGTGTAGTTTTTAGTAAGTCAGGTTCGTTCCACAGGGATACACTTAAACAAGCTTAACGCTATAATTTTTAAATTTATAAAAATACAAATATATATAAGTGATATTATTATTATAAAAGGGGGTTTTTACCGTTTAATGATCAGTTTGTCGATTTTTAAAACTTTAGTCGTAGTTAAAACCTAATGTAAAATATTAAATAAATAAAAGACTTAATTTAAAGCGTAAAATAAATAACGATAATGAAATTGCGATAAATAAAAGTGCGATAATTAAAAAGTACGATAATTAAAAGTACAATTAAATACAATGACAATAAATAAAAGTGCGATAATTAGAAGTGCAATTAAATATGAAAATAAAGGAATTATGCTTATTTAAACTTCCGTAATCATGATGTTTGACGTGTTGATTTTTAGTTTATTCTCATGGGTTAATTGTTCTTTGTCCTGGATTATTCAATATATCCATATGGATTTGTCCATAATAGTCCATCAGTCATAATCATAAAATGCGGAAGTCTTCGTCAAATTATTCTTATTCCCGAAGTCAAATATTCCAACTAATTGGGGATTCGAATTGTAACAAGGTTTTAATACTTTGTTTAATGAATACACCAGGTTATCGACTGCGTGTAAACCAAGGTTTTACTACTTTGTTAACAATTACACCAATTACCCTTGAATGTAATCCACCCCTGTTTCAACAAGTCTATTAACTATTAATCCAGTTCCGTGTCCGGTAAAATGAACAATTATTGGTATTTATAGATATCCCGCCCACCGTGCCCAGTCAAGCGTATGGGGTTATATATAAATACGTCAAATTATAAGTCTATATATTAATTTAACGAGGTATCGTTTAGTTAATATAAAACCCATTAATAGCCCATAGTCTAATTTCCACAAGTGTCGTTCTTTTGTCCAAACCCCAATTATAGTACAAAGCCCAATTACCCAATTTTAATATTTTAGCCCAACATCATGATTACTTCAGCATTAAATAAGCATAATAATAACTTAGCTACGAGACATTAATTTAAAAATAACATTAACCATAACTTACAGTGATTAAAAATAGCGTAGCGTTACACGGACAGAATTTTGACTTACACCCTTACAACATTCGCTAACATACCCTTATTATTAGAATTTAAAATTAAAATTAAAATTAAAATATAAATATAAATATATTTACGTATAGATAGAGAGATGGATATATGATATATATTGAACCAAAACACGCGAATTTATAGCAATGTGGCCTGTCACCTACCACCATGCGATCGCATGGAATTAAAGCTTCCAGGCCATGCGATCGCATGGCCTCTTTTTCCATCTCACATGAGTTTGTTTCTTTGTATGCCGACGATTTAATATATAAATATAATATATAAATAATTATAAGAATTATTTAAATATTATATTATATTTATGTGCATAGTTGATTTGTAATTTTTAGTCCGTTGCGTCGAGAGTTGAGAGTTGACTTTGGTCCCGGTTCCGAATTTTCGAACGTCCTTGCGTATAATTTAATATCTTGTACTTTGCATTTCACGTCTTGTACTTTTGTAATTTTGAGACGTTTCTCACCAATAATTGGAACCTCTTTGATTGTATTTTGTACTTTTTAGCTTTTTGGTCGTTTGCGCCTTCAATTCGTCGAATCTGTCTTTTGTCTTCACCTTTTATTATTTAAACGAATATCAATTGTAAATAGAACAATTGCAACTAAAAGCTTGTCTTTCTTGAGGGATAATGCTATGAAATATATGTTCGTTTTCAGCATTATCAAATATTCCCACACTTGAGCGTTGCTTGTCCTCAAGCAATATAGTCTTGAAATAAAAATACTAGAATCACTTCTTTATTCTTCACACTTTGTACATCAGTGATTTCTATACGGCGGTATAAACAATAGTAGTAACATTGTGGTTTACAATCCCATATGACTATAAAAATTTAGATCCTTAAGGAAATTGGATCTTTATGAAAACATTTGATCTTTTAAAAATTAAATCTAGCTTTTACCCTAGATAAGTTTTCCGGAATAACTCTTCACCGGTGTTTGCAAATTGTTTTTGTGGGTTTGGTGGGTTTCAGATTTGGAAATTTTAGCTCAAAACTTACGGTTTTGTGTCACCCACTTGCTAACCTTGTATTGGGAAAGCAACACGTCCAGTATACTTGCTCCGTATATTACCTTTCGATAAACTACCGTCCGGTTGTAAAGGAGAGCGTTGAACAAGCAACTGTTAAGGCAATGTCCCCTGACATGCTTTTAATTATGGTCTATAACGTGTCGGATGCAATTACTATCCTTGGTAGGAGCAATAGTAAAGCTCACCCTTATAATTTTTCGGTCTGGCACAAGGTCCTGTCTTTGACCATGCTATGCAACCACCGTTCTTACGGTTGACACCCGATTTGGTTCAGGTGACCTAATGAATTCCAGGTGAAACCCTAGGATTTTACGTTCAATGGTAATGAACGCATTAAAAATAGGTTTTCAGAAAACAAATCGGTTTGTAATTTTGATCAAAATATTTTCTCGTTCAAGCTCGAGTTTAGATATCATCGGATTCCATGAGTTTGTAATTCTCAATCTTTAAAAGTCAATCTCAAGGATTGAGTAATATCAGTCTTAAAAGTTGATTTTTGATCTTTAAGGAGATTATCCTTTCTGGGGGTCTGATTCATTAGTCTTATCAAGCTAATTTGCACGGCGTCCTCCCCATTTTACGAGACAGATCCTCTCATGGTTAGGATAAGTCTGACCACTTGGTGACCCTGTTTGATGCTGAGGTCCGTGGATTTCCTGCTGATTTTAGAGATGACTTTTCTAGATTTTTCGTCAACCTACAGCTGGTCTGGACGACAACTTCATGACCTGAATTAAGAAGCGCGTGTCTTTTTCGGAAGACTTTACTTCCTTTTAATGATGGAATTGATTCATCGTGTAGATCCATCTTTCTTACAGTAAATCGGGTAAAACTGTTTGGTTTAATCCAAAGCAAAAGTATCTTCAATTATTTGTTACAGAAATATGTGATATATGTTTAAAATATCTTGGTAAATTTTCCCACACTTGGCTTTTATTTTCCTTTTTATTGTCCTCTATTCCATTTTAAATGAATTCTTAACATTTTAGTTTGTTTCTCAATTTATGTCCTTTCCAAGGTAACAAAATTTTGGTGTTGACACCTAGTTTTATCGTTCATAAATATGTATAAACATGATTTTGAGTTCATTTAATTGAAAAGTTTTGAAAAATTTTACTAGAATTGGGTAGTCAGTATATAAGACTAGGGATGTTCTTTATTATCAGAGAGCACTAGATTCTAATACAACTACTGCTTTACTAGTATTTTAATGGTAACCAAGTGTTTAAATCAAAAATTTTTAAAATTCCGAAAGAATTTAACCCCTTCCCACACTTAAGATCTTGCAATGCCCTCATTTGCAAGAAATCAGTAACAATTTAAATTATTGAGGGTGATTAGCGTAGAAAAATGATTAAATTTTACCAAAGTTTCCAAATATATTGGCGTTTGTTTGTTGAATAATAAATGGTGCACATCATTTGTTCATTCCGTCTTGTTGTTACATCACATTTGTTTTTCGTTTTATCGTCAAAAGTACTAGCTTTTGCTGAACTTATTGCCAGTCTTTGAAAATACGCTGTTTTACCCTGTTTTGTACAATCGACGATATACATACAATACAAATATAAACATGCATGGTAATTTGAAATGGGACTTAAAATCCCACTTTCAAATCAAAAATGAAACATTAGTACAACATAATAAAAATATTAAACATTACAATAAAAGTATCATAATATAATGTGTTTAAACATAAATAAACAGAAATAATAAAAATTAAAAATTATATAAATTACCAACCGGAACTAAATCAATCTGGATAGGGGTTCCAGTTCATGTCATCGTCCAGGTTCCATGGTTGGTGATAGGTGTACTGGTACGCCTGGTTAGGATCGTAGAGAGTATAAGGCGGTCTCATCTCGGGCTGGTGTGGAGGATAGTAAGCTGGTCGGGTCGGGATGTAGGGCTCCTAAGGTGACAGCCGGCTCATAATCTGACGCTGATGATAGTCCCATCTATCATGCTGTCGTTGCCTGGAATGCTTGTAATCATTCCGGGCTTGCCACTGCTCCATCCGACGAAATCTCTCCGTGTTTGTCATGTCTACCTCATCTACACGCTGGTAGACATCAGTCATAGCCTCCCGAATGACATCCCTAATGTCATCCGCTTCCTCCATCTCCTCGTCTGATCCTCTTTCTACCTACAGATAACTACCTACATAGGGTATTTCCTGGTTGCGTCTACTCTTCAATACCTTAGCACCCGCATAAACCCTCAATCCTAAAAGCTCAACCTGTTCCCTACATTCCATAAGTGGACCCCCTTGGTTCTTATCTACACCTAAATACTCTCCAATGAGAGTAACAAAAATACCTCCTCCTATAATCCCCCCTTCCTGTATTCCTTCAACCATCTTAGATAAATAAAAACCAACACAGTAAGGGATATTAACAAAGCCTCTTGGGTCTCGAATACACTTTAGGTAAAATAAATCATGTAGGGTCAATTTTTCCTTGTTGTGACCTCTCTGTGTAATCGAGTTAGCCAAAAATTTATGAATTATACGAAGCTCGGCTCTGTTAATATGTAAGTAGGTATGTGTTCCTCCCCGCCTAAAAACATTATAATCTGACATACGCCTCCAGACGGCGTTCGTGTCAAAATTCCTATCTACCCTTTCACCACGATAAATCAAATTCATACAATCGGGTAGTAGCAATTCAGCAGGCGTATATATCTGTAATGCCCTAGCCATGTCCAGCATGGACATCCTGTACATCCTACTGCCAAGTATAAACCTAAGAAAACTTCTATCATCTAATCTATCTACATCTACATTTAACACTATAGTACTCATAATTTCTACACACCATTCCTTATATACAGGTCTACGAATGGTGAATAAGCGTTCCCAATCAGTAAAAGAAGAACTGTCATACCTTTAGATCAAATGCTCCCTAACACGATCAGCAAGTTGGACCCTTTCCAAAGGATCCCAATCAATTACCCTAGGCATCTCTACATCTTTCGTTATTAATTTGAATTTATTACTTTGATATGCCGGGTAATCTCTCCATCGTCTATCGAATCTCAAATTAGGATGCAACGTGTGTTCAGGAATCGTTGGGTATTCTGCAGGGGGATGCATCAAAAATACTATGAATTCATTAACAAACTGTAGCGGATCATAATAAGGTACATGTTGATCAGGCTGATGTTGTTGTTCCTGTTGTGGTACTTGTTCAGGTTCTGGTTCAGAAGCTGGAGCAGGTCGTCTAGATGATGATGATGATGAACCTCTAGTATCGGCTCTCTGTGAGATAGATTTCTTAGTGATATGCTCTAGCCCACTCATAAGATAGTCGGACTAATTGGTTTTCCATAGCTATATAGGCGTAACCTCGAGCATTCAATGTTTTTTCTTATAAATATATGAACGGTCCATCTCTGCATAAAGTAACAAACTCGGTATTGGAATATGTCTGATTCGTCGAGCATTTTCCTTCATGTGACCATTTTCCGCATTTGTGACATCTTTCAAGGTGTCGAGCTCTCCTTTTCGCTGCGGATTTTGATTTTCCTTTACCAAATTGTAACTTATTATTTTCGTTTCTGGATTCTTTTCTTACTCCGTCCAATTTACCTCTGATTAATGATACTATTTCACTTGGAAGGGTGTCATTATTACGTTTAGTGATCAAAGCGTGTAGCATTAGACCATGGTTTAGTTCACAGGAAGTCTTCATCTCGTAAAACCTAAAAAAAAATAAAAAATTCAGAATGGGGGGAGAAGACTAGTTCTTTAGGGTCTGCTAGGGAAAGACCATTCGGGTTCCATTTTCGAAAACTACACGAAAACAGAAAATCTAACTCTAACAGAAATACATATTACCCTAAAAAGATTCGAACCTCCCCACACTTAGTTAGCTGTGGTGTTGAAATTGTGATTAACTTCGTTGTCAACTTCCATCAGATCATGTACGTAATGTTTAACTCTGTGACCATTAACTTTAAATTCAATCCCATTTGAATTTATTAACTCTATTATTCTGTATGGGAAAACTCTTTTGACTATGAATGGTCCAGACCATCTTGATTTCAATTTTCTAGGAAATAGCTTGAATCGTGAATTGAAAAGAAGAACTATATCTCCTTCTTTAAATTCTTTTGAACTTCTGATTCTTTTATCATGCCATTTCTTTGTTCTTTCCTTATAGATTAACGAATTTTCGTATGCTTCATGTCTTAATTCTTCTAATTCGTTTAATTGACTTAATCGTAGACGTCCAGCTTCATGTAAATCAAGATTACATGTCTTCAAAGCCCAAAATGCTTTGTGTTCAATTTCTACTGGAAGATGACATGCTTTTCCGTAAACGAGTTTAAAAGGTGTGGTTCCAATTGGAGTTTTGTAGGCTGTTCTAAAAGCCCAGAGTGCATCCTCCAATTTAATGGACCATTCCTTCGGATTTGATCCTACGGTTTTCTCTAGAATACGTTTTAAAGCTCGGTTGGTATTTTCAACTTGTCCACTTGTTTGTGGATGATATGCGGTGGAGATTTTATGAGTTACTCCATATCTTTTAAGAACTTTCTCAAGTTGATTATTACAAAAATGAGTAACCCGATCACTTATTAAAGCTTTCGGTGTTCCGAACCTTGCAAAAAGACATTTTAAAAAGTTGACTACAACTCGTGCATCGTTAGTTGGGAGAGCTTGTGCTTCCGCCCATTTAGATACATAATCAATGGCAACGAGAATGTAGAGATTATTATGAGATTTTGGAAATGGACCCATAAAGTCAATACCCCAAATGTCAAATACTTCACATACTTGAATGACATTTTGTGGCATTTCATCACGTTGACTTATTTTTCTGGCCCTTTGACAAGCATCACAGGATTTGCAAAGAAGGTGTGCATCTTTGAAAATTGTAGGCCAATAGAATCCAGCATCGTAAACTTTTCTTGCTGTAAGTTGAGGCCCATAATGCCCTCCCGTTGGTCGTGTGTGACAATGGTTTAAGATTTAACTAGCTTCATCCCCGAATACACATCGGCGTATTATTCCATCGGGACAACTTTTAAACAAATGTGGATCTTCCCAGAAATAGTGTTTTATATCACTAAAGAATTTCTTTCGTTTTTGGTACGACAACTCTTTTTCAAGGAATCCACATACTAAGTAGTTTGCATAGTCTGCAAACCATAGAATTTCATTATAATTTATCTTCAATAGATATTCATCAGGAAAGTTGTCTTGTATGGCTGATTCATTTAAAACTTCTAATTCGGGATTTTCTAGACGAGAAAGATGATTAGCGGCGAGATTTTCTGCTCCCTTTTTATCTCGGATTTCAATATCGAACTCTTGTAAGAGTAAGATCCAATGGATTAATCGTGGTTTGGCATCTTGTTTTGAAAATAGGTATCTAAGAGCAGAATGGTCGGTATAGACCACCGTTTTAACTAGAACAAGATATGAACGAAATTTGTCAAAAGCAAAGACAATAGCAAGGAGTTCTTTTTCAGTAGTTGTGTAATTCGTTTGTGCTCCTTGTAACGTCTTACTAGCATAATAAATAGGTTGAAATCGTTTTTCAATCCTTTGTACTAAAACGGCTCCCATTGCAAAATCACTTGCATCGCACATAAGTTCAAACGGTAGATTCCAATTTGAAGTTATCATGATCGGCGCATTAGTGAGTTTCTCTTTAAGAATATTAAAAGATTTGATGCATTCATCCGAAAAGATGAATGGAGCATCCTTTTCTAGGAGTTTATTCATAGGAGTGGCAATTTTAGAAAAATCTTTTATGAAACGTCGGTAAAAACCGGCATGCCCTAGAAAACTCCTAACTCCTCTAACATTGGTGGGATGTGGAAGTTTAGCAATTACATCTACTTTAGCTCTATCCACTTCAATTCCTTCCTTTGATATTTTATGTCCAAGAACGATGCCTTCTTTAACCATGAAATGGCATTTCTCCCAATTAAGAACTAGATTTGATTGTTCGCATCTAATAAGCATTCGTTCAAGATTAACTAGACATGATTCAAAAGTATCACCGAAGACTAAAAAGTCATCCATGAAAACTTCCATGCATTCTTCTATCATATCGTGAAAAATCGCCATCATGCACCTTTGAAAGGATGCAGGGGCGTTGCAAAGTCCAAATGGCATGCGTTTGTAAGTAAAAGTACCATAAGGGCACGTGAATGTAGTTTTCTCTTGGTCTTCGGGTGCTATTGGAATTTGAAAATATCCGGAAAAACCATCAAGAAAACAATAGTAACTATTTCCGGCTAATCTTTCCAACATTTGATCAATGAAAGGTAAGGGAAAGTGATCTTTTCTGGTGGCGTCATTTAATTTTCTATAATCAATACAAACACGCCATCATGTTACAGTCTTAGTAGAAATAAGCTCATTTTTCTCATTTGTAATGACAGTCATGCCACCCTTCTTAGGCACGCATTGAACTGGGCTTACCCATGGACTATTAGAAATTGGATAAATTAAACCTGCATCTAGCAGTTTAATAATTTCTTTCTTAACTACATCTTGCATATTAGGATTTAGTCTTCGTTGGCGTTGCACATACGTTTTATGACCTTCTTCCATAAGGATTTTATGTGTGCAATACGAAGGACTTATTCCTTTAATATCATGAATTTTCCATGCAATGGCTGGTTTATGAGTTTTCAACACAGAAATGAGTTGAGATTTTTCATTTTCAGTAAGAGAAGACGATATTATTACAGGTAATTCAGATTCACCATGTAAATAAGCGTATTCCAAATGGTTTGGAAGTGGCTTTAACTCTAATGTCGGTGGTTCTTCTATCGATGATTTGTATCGATATCTGTCTTCTTCTTTTAGCATTTGAATTTCTTCTGTTGTTAGTTCATATCCATTAGCCATAAGTGTAGCTAACATTTCAGTTTCATCAATTGGTTCAGTTCCTTCTCCTAAAGAACATTCTCCTGTTCCTTGTAATTCTGGAAATTCTTCTAACAATTATGCATGTGATTCTATAGTTTGAATATAATAACATGTATCATCTGCAGATTACGGTTGTTGCATGGCTCTATCCACTGAAAAGGTAACACTCTCGTCCTCTATACTTAGGGTCAGTTTCTTACCAAACACGTCTATTATTGCTTTAGCCGTGTTTAAGAATGGTCTTCCTAATATGAGAGGAACTCGAGAATCTTCTTCCATGTCTAGAATAACAAAATCTACTGGAAATACTAAAGTACCAACTTTAAATAGCATGTTCTCCATTATCCCTCTAGGATATTTTACTGATCGATCGGCTAGTTGTATGCTTATTCGTGTTGGTTTCAATTCTCCAAGGTCTAGTTTAACGTATAGTGAATACGGCATTAAATTTATACTAGCACCTAAGTCTGCCAATGCTTCTATTGAACTTAGACTTCCCAGAGAACATGGAATTGTGAAACTTCCTGGATCAGATAATTTTTCTGGTATCTTATTCAACAGCACTACTGAACAATTAGCATTCATAGTAACAGTCGAGAGTTCTTCCATTTTCTTTCTATTTGTGATTAGATCTTTCAGAAATTTAGCATATCTAGGCATTCCTGAAATCACATCAATGAAAGGAAGTTTGACATTTATCTGTTTAAACATATCCAAGAATTTAGATTGCTCGGCTTCAAGTCTCTCTTTTCTCATTTTACTCGGGTAAGGAAGTGGTGGTTGGTATGGTTTAACATAAGGTTTAGCCTTAACTGTGTTATCTTCATTAACCTTTTCAACTACCGGTTCTTTTTCCTTATCTTGATCAGATTGTGGTTCTTGTGGAGTAGGAATAGCTTCATCAGAAATTATAGGTATTTCAGGTGGTTTAAGTGTAATACCACTTCTTGTGGTAATGGCTTTAGCTGTTTCATTCCGGGGGTTAGCATTTGTATCACTAGGTAGACTTCCCGGTTTTCTTTCACCTATTAACCTTGCTAGGTTACTTACTTCTTGTTCCAGATTTTGAATAGAAGCTTGTTGATTTCTAAATGCTTGAGCATTTTGTTCATTGGTTTGTTTTTGAGATGTGAAAAACTGAGTTTGAGAATCAACTAGCTTCGACATCATATCTTCTAGATACGGATTTTTATCATCGATTTGTGGTGGTTTGTTTTGAAAAATAGGTCTTTGTTGATTGTAAGTATTGTTGGATACTTGTTGATTGCTAGGACCTTGTTGGTTATTGTATGGAACATTTCGGTTATAATTCTGGTTTTGATTGTAGATCGGTCTTGGCGGTTGATAATTATTCTGATAATTATTTCCAGGCCTTTGGTTTATGTATGAAACATTCTCCCTTTGTTCCATTGTTAATTCAATACTGAGACAATCTTTTGTCAAATGTGGTCCTCCACACTGCTCACAACTAATTCGTATTGAGTGGATATCTTTAGTCATCTTTTCCATTCGTCTCTCGACAGCATCTATCTTCGCAGAAATGGAATCTAAGTCATGGCTAGAATCGGCTCTAGCTGCTTTAGATGATCTAACGATATCTTTTTCTTGGTGCCACTCATGTGAGTGGGAAGCAGTGTTATCAATAATTTTGTAAGCATCAGTTGCTGTTTTCTTCATAATGAAACCACCAGCTGCTATATCGATGTCTTTCCTTGTAGTGATGTCGCATCCTTGGTAGAATATTTGTACTATTTGACAGGTGTCTAAACCATGTTGCGGACATCCTCTTAATAATTTTCCAAATCTGGTCCACGCCTCATATAGAGTTTCAATTTGCTTTTGTGTGAACGTAACAATTTCTCCTTGAAGTCTCACGGCTTTAGATGCCGGAAAGAATTGTTTAAGAAATTTTTCAACTAAAACGTCTCATGTATCAATCGCTCCTTCAGGTAACGATTCCAACCAATCTTTGGCTTCTCCCTTTAAAGTTCAGGGAAATAACATGAGATATATCTGTTCATCCTCCACTTCTCTTATTTTAAATAGTGTGCAGATCCTATTAAAGGTACGAAGATGTTCATTTGGATCTTCCTTCGGTGCACCACTAAATTGGCATTGATTAGTTACCATATGTAAAATTTGTCCTTTGATTTCATAATCTGGCGCATTAATGTCAGGTTGAGTAATTGAGTGACCTTGGCCAGTGCGTTTAGCTCTCATTCGGTCTTCCATACTTAAAGGTTCCAGATTCTCCATAATTGAATTTGTTGAATCTGAATCACTAGAGGATTCTGATTTAATGGTTAGTTCCTCAACAATCTCTGTTTGAATGATTGGTGGTTCCGGAGGAAAGATTAGTGGTTCAGGATCTCGGAATCATCCCTGAATATTCTCCGGATTCTCAATTGTGAGGTCGGGTTCAAAAAATGGATTATCGGAAATTTGTATTGGAGTACTTGATCGACTGGATGACGATTCGAAAGAAAAATCAACGGCGATAATATTTGCTAGATGTCTTGATCGAGTTACAGGTGGTGAACGTATAAAAGGTGGTGAACATTTTGCTCGGTGCATTCACTGAATATCCTATTAGTTTTTAAAAAGAAAGAAAAATTATATAAGTTATCCAATTAATAGACTTTTCTGATTTTGCCCACGTTTCGAATAGCCAAAAGATGCAGCAGAGGGGCAGTATTCGTTTGGTCTCAATATAATTGAGTACTGTTTGGCTCCAATAACCCGGTCCACGTACAAATCCAACTATTACTAAGAACCAGAAAATTTTGATGTCTATCAATTTAACCACTTAAAAATAATTTTTTATAATTTAAAGAAATTTTAGAGAAGAAATAGAAAAAAATCTAAGTCCTAAACTAGAATGTCGAGAAATAAGAAAGAAAAAGAACGCGTCGAAAAAGGTCGAAAAATAAAAGGTCGAAAAATAATAGGCGTCGAAAAATAAAAATAAAAAAGTAACGCGTCATAACTTAAAAGGCACTAAAAACTAAGAATTAAAAGTTGCGCCTAAAAATATTAAAGCTTAAAAGAAATATTATATCTCAAATGGAAATAACTTAAAAAGGTACTAAAACTTAAAAATGGCGTCGCAAAATTCTAAAGAACTTAAATGTTAGTCTAAAGAAAAAGCACTTAAGGGATTTTACGGCAAATCCTAAAAATCTAGAAGTAAAAATAACTATGGCAAAAACTATGACTTGAAACTAAAAACGAGCGAAAAATACAAATATTACGCTAAAACAAATAAAAAGGAACAAAATATAAAAATATACTTAAAGTTGTAAAAAGTACAATTTTTATAAAAATATTATTTTTATATTATTTATTTTATAAAACTATTAATTTTATAATTTAATTAAACTAGTTAAACTTAAAATACAAATTAAATAAAAACTAAATTAACTAATTAATTAATCTAACCCTAATTACGGTTTAAATTAAATAATAATAATAATTATTAAAACCCTAAACTGATGGAACTAGGTTACCAGACCTGTCAACTCACCTCATGCGATAAGATAAGATGTTAGTTGTTTTACCATGTGATCGCATGGCTTGAGAAATTGGGCTTGACTCTGGGCTGCAACAGTGATCGGGCCGAGTGTTTTTTTTTTTCTGTTTTAATTTTATGTTTTAAATTAATACTAAATATTTAAATAAAATTTATATTTTTACAAACTAAAAATAAAGAAACTTTATAAAACTTAAATATTTAACAAACTCTTAAAAATATATAAATTTTGTTTTTCTTTTTATATTTTTGCAATTTAAAACGTATTTTTACAAAAACGTATTTTTACAAAAGTAAACTAAATTTTTTTTTATTTGTTTATATAGCGTTGCGCTTCCGGCGTTTAAGCAAGAATTGTCCCCGGCAGCGGCGCCAAAAATACTTGATGTGTGCGAGGTGTACTAGGAAATAGTATTATTTTTACAACGAAATACTATTAAATACGATACAATTTTACACAAGATATTTATTTATTTATAGAATGGATATACCTAAACCTTGCTACAACACTTATAGGCAGTGTACCTAATCGTACAGTAGTGTAGTTTTTAGTAAGTCCGGTTCGTTCCACAGGGATACACTTAAACAAGCTTAACGCTATAATTTTTAAATTTATAAAAATACAAATATATATATATATAAGTGATATTATTATTATAAAAGGGGTTTTTACCGTTTAATGACCGGTTTGTCGATTTTTAAAACTTTAGTCGCAGTTAAAACCTAATGTAAAATATTAAATAAATAAAAGACTTAATTTAAACCGTAAAATAAATAACGATAATGAAATTGCGGTAAATAAAAGTGCGATAATTAAAAAGTACGATAATTAAAAGTGCAATTAAATACAATGACAATAAATAAAAGTGCGATAATTAGAAGTGCAATTAAATATGAAAATAAAGGAATTATGCTTATTTAAACTTCCGTAATCATGATGTTTGACGTGTTGATTTTTAGTTTATTCCCATGGGTTAATTGTTCTTTGTCCTGGATTATTCAATATGTCCATATGGATTTGTCCATAATAGTCCATCAGTCATAATCATAAAATGCGGAAGTCTTCGTCAAATTATTCTTATTCCCGAAGTCAAATATTCCAACTAATTGGGGATTCGAATTGTAACAAGGTTTTAATACTTTGTTTAATGAATACACCAGGTTATCGACTGCGTGTAAACCAAGGTTTTACTACTTTGTTAACAATTACACCAATTACCCTTGAATGTAATCCACCCCTGTTTCAATAAGTCTATTAACTATTAATCCAGTTTCGTGTCCGGTAAAATAAACAATTATTGGTAGTTATAGATATCCCGCCCACCGTGCCCAGTCAAGCGTATGTGGTTATATATAAATACGTCAAATTATAAGTCTATATATTAATTTAACGAGGTATCGTTTAGTTAATATAAAACCCATTAATAGCCCATAGTCTAATTTCCACAAGTGTCGTTCTTTTGTCCAAACCCCAATTATAGTACAAAGCCCAATTACCCAATTTTAATATTTTAGCCCAACATCATGATTACTTCAGCATTAAATAAGCATAATAATAACTTAGCTACGAGACGTTAATTTAAAAATAACATTAACCATAACTTACAGTGATTAAAAATAGCGTAGCGTTACACGGACAGAATTTCGACTTACACCCTTACAACATTCGCTAACATACCCTTATTATTAGAATTTAAAATTAAAATTAAAATTAAAATTAAAATATAAATATAAATATATTTACGTATAGATAGAGAAATGGATATATGATATATATTGAACCAAAACACGCGAATTTATAGCAATGTGGCCTGTCACCTACCACCATGCGATCGCATGGAATTAAAGCTTCCAGGCCATGCGATCGCATGGCCTCTTTTTCCAGCTCACATGAGTTTGTTTCTGTGTATGCCGACGGTTTAATATATAAATGTAATATATAAATAATTATAAGAATTATTTAAATATTATATTATATTTATGTGCATAGTTGACTTGTAATTTTTAGTCCGTTGCGTCGAGCGTTGAGAGTTGACTTTGGTCCCGGTTCCGATTTTTCGAACGTCCTTGCGTATAATTTAATATCTTGTACTTTGCGTTTCGTGTCTTGTACTTTTGTAATTTTGAGACGTTTCTCACCAATAATTGGAACCTCTTTGATTGTATTTTGTACTTTTGAGCTTTTTGGTCGTTTGCGCCTTCAATTCGTCGAATCTGTCTTTTGTCTTCACCTTTTATTATTTAAACGAATATCACTTGTAAATAGAACAATTGCAACTAAAAGCTTGTCTTTCTTGAGGGATAATGCTATGAAATATATGTTCGTTTTCAGCATTATCACAGTGTGTTCCACCAGGTTAGTGCACCGTCCGACAGCGTACATGAGGCATACTTGGTTTTGTTCGTCTCTGAGCAATTACTAACACGGAACACAGATTCTAATTTCTCAAACCACCTAGTGAGACCAACTGGCCCCTCAGTACCACTAAAGTTGTGGGGCTTGCAGCTTTGAAATTCCTTATAAGTACACCCATTACGAATGGGCTGGTTAACTGGTGGAGCTTGGGGGTTCATTTTCGCTAAAGCTGCGGCTACTCGTTCAGTGATCATTTCTTCAATCTGTGCTGCTGTGGGTGTTGATCTTCCATTGGCCATTGATGCTCTAAACAAAAATTTTGACTCAAGTCAAAATCCAGCATTCAATAAATAATAGTATAGTATATTGTAACCAACATGGAATCAACACATCACATGTTAATTAAGTAATGCAACTAGATGCAGATACCACGAAATCATCATACAGTAACATAAATAGAACACCGTGCAAGAATTAAACAACACAAAGTTCCATTCATTAATAATAAGTTGCATACATCCGCATAGGTTCGTACAATACATAAGTAAAAACATGAAACTACAAACGAGATTACATAATGAAATCTACTACAAATGTCCTATGGTGACGGTGGGTGAAGGATGTCCATTACGTAGGACATCTGGTCCTCGAGCTCTGTTACCCGAGCACGGAGGATCTCCACTTCCCTCATCAGTTCCTCGACAGAGGGAGTTGGTGGGGCTGGCGGTGCAGATGGTACAGGTGGTGCCGGTGGTGCAGATGGTCCAGCACCAGAAGTAGATGGTGCATAACGGTAAGCCTTACGCACGAAAGGATCAGCAGGGTAAGGCACAACCCGCTTACGGGCGGTGACCCTAGTCCTCAGTCCATGTGCATTAACGAATGGTCGACCTGCGTTAATCCCTGGAATAACGGTACCATCGAAACGATACCGCTTCTTCGGCAGGGTGGAGGGTGGCTGCACGGGTGCCTCATCAGGGTCCTCATCGGAATCCTCGTCGCTGGAGTCGTCAGAGGATGAGTCGTCGGAATCATCTGGGGGTGGCTGCACGGGTGGCTCTGCTCGGCCGGCTATCATCAGTCGGTATCTGAAAGGCGGGATCAGAACGATACGTCCATCAGGAAGGCGTCTGCACCAATGGTTATGCTCATTACGGAACGGACCCTCCCCATTCTCCCCAGGAATCACAGCACCACCGGAATGGTGCTGTGGCTCCGAGGGTCCTGGGGCAAGTGGAGCTGGAATCTCCTGTAGGTCCTCGGCTCCGTCTGAGGTGATCACTGGGTCGGGTGCATGGCTACTGGCTCCAGAGGACGAAGCGCCAAAGTCACTGGAGGGTGTCGACGACGAGATCTGAGAATCGGCAACAATGGCAGGTGAGGTGGCGGATGAGTCTGAGTCGCTCTCCAAAATGATAACGGATGAGGCATCCGACATCTGAACAAGGAAAAATAACTTTTTCCATGTCAGTAAGTCATAAAGCAAGCACGTATTAGGCAAAGTAACTACGACATTCTAGATCATCTATAGCAGTAAGTAGCATGGCAATAACGACAAGTATCATGCAATCGAAAGCAGATAGTAGCATGCAGTAGTGAAAGCAAGTAACAGTATACGGCATATAGCAGTAAAAGTAAGCAGCAGCATGCAGTAAGTTCCGTAGAAACAAGTAAACTAGCAAGTTGTAGATTAGTCCTATTAGTGAAACCTATTCGGGTTGGTCCAGACTCACTAATGCAACCTAATTCCCTACAACCAATGCTCTGATACCAAATGTGACGCCCAGTACTAAATCAATGTGTATGGACCATCATCAACAGGATCATTACAAGGTCAAACACTATATGCTGTTTCAAAAAGAGTTTGCATTCATGATAAAAGGTGACGTTTTAACCAACGTCAAATGTTTAACATCCGAAAGTATGCTTCTACGAATAGCAAGCAAAAATAATAGTACGTGACCCATAGGTCGTTACAAATACATTGTTTCAAAAATAACATTGTTTGAATGCAAATTAAACGTTTCATGCGGTGACATCTCTAATAAGCGCAGCGGGAGTCTACAAAGCATGACAACTACAGCGGAAGCAAGCAAACCTTAAGCACCTGAGAAAAACATGCTTAAAAACGTCAACACAAAGGTTGGTGAGCTATAGTTTAAGTATATCAGTAAAGTAAGGTAGGCCACGAGATTTCAGTACTTCAAACAGCGTTTCAAAACAGTATGAAAAGTATATGTTCAACCGTGGGCACTTGGTAACTAACTTAACGTTTATAACCCCCTAAAAGTACACTTGGCGAGTGCGTATGTTTACGAAGTATTAAACACCCATTAAATGCTAGCGCTACTAGCCCGAGTGGGGATGTCAAACCCTATGGATCCATATCAAAGATTCGCGTTCACCGGTTCAAAGACCAATGACTAAACGTTACCGAGCTAAGGGGAAAGTTTATGCCATTGTATAACCCACACATATATAAAGTTTAAGTACTCGTGCCTAGTATGTAAAATGTAAAATGCGCATGTATTCTCAGTTCCTAAAATAGTTAAAGTAAAAAAGGGATGCTATAACTCACAGTGGAAAGTAGTAAAAGTCGATACGCGGAAATAGTAAGCAAGTAGTTTGGTCCGGAAGGTCCTCAACCTAAGTCAAAAGTTACTAAGTCAGTAAATCGTTCCCAAATGTTTAAAAGTGTGTAAATTAGGTCTTAAGTATCATCATCATTCATCATTTATCAAAAAGGGTAAAGTAAGTTTTCAATCAAAACTAGGGTTTGAAACAAGGGCTGACTTCGTTCAGTCGCCACGACCTCCATAAAAACTGAAATGGGGTGAGACCAGTGGCCATGGCTCCGTATGTGAGTCCCCTAGGTACTGACCAATTTCCAGAACCAAACTTGTCTTTTTTTGACCGTGGTGATTTAAGTGCGAGTAGGTCAGAAATTTCAGCACAACGTTAATAGGATGTAGTGACTTTAGGGAGGCCATAAATCCTAAACCGTAACTCGGATTAAGACGAGTTCTAAACGGAAAATCATCTAATCGAACCGAACTAACTGAAAATAAACTTTCCAGTCGCCCAGGTGCTTTGATCAGTTCCATAAAACAGTAAGAAATGTGTTCCAGTGGGTTCTTAGTGCTTGATGCTCATCACGGTTCTCATCCTTGATATAGCTTCAAGTGTACAACTCGTTGATGGGTTTGCATCATCTTAACCAAGGTTTGACCATCATAACACTAGTGTAAGTCTAAGATAAGTAGCACAACTCAATTAAGGGTTGTAAGTAGTTTGATGAACCAAAGTTACATCAAGATCTTAGATCCGACACATACATGAGTTCTAATACTAATATTAAGCTACAAACTTGAAAGTAAACTAATTAAACAAGTTCTTAAGTTGTAGAACTTAGATCTTAGCTAGATCTTAAAGATCCTAGACTAGAAAGTCTAGATCTAGTGTTCTTAAGTTAGATCCTAAGTTACAAAACTTGGAACTACACTTTAATGAAACCATAAGTTATGAAACTTAGATTTTCAACTTGTAAAGTGTATGTAAGCTTGTAAGCTCTTATTTACAACAAAATTAGAAGACCATAAGCTATAGGAACTTAGATCTATCATAAGTATATGAAGTTATAAATAGAAAGTTACACTTCCATGTTCTTGAACTTACAAAGTTAACTTTAGTTTCAAGAAGTATGAGATCAAGATTAACTAGTAATACTTGACCAAATTAACAACATCACAACATTAAAGTACTTACAAAAGAAAGAACTAAACTAAATTTACAAGTATTATGTTCATGTTTATTTCATACTTAGGAAGATTCAAATCAAGGTTTGGATCTTAGGATTTAAGTCTACAAAACATGAACACAAAGAAGATCATCAAGTTTATGAACTTTAGATCTTGAAAACATTTAAGTATAGAACCATAAACTAACAAGTTTAGGTTCTTGTTCTTAACTCCATCAAACAAGGATGAAAGTAACAAGATCTCATAAAGATACAAGCTAGGTAACTTGATCTTTAATAACAACAAACAACAATAATCAAACAAGTAGCAAAACAAGAAGAATGATGATGTATTATTTCGGTTTTTAGAGGAGAAAAGAAGAAGAATTAAAGCTTGTTACTTACAAGTTTGAGAGAGAATATTGAGAGAAAAATAAAGTGTTGTATGTATGTGTGTGTAAAGGAAGTGAAATACAAGCAAATAAGTATCAAAGAAAAATGAAAATGGACTCCCTCTCATGCTCTCAAAACTGACGATATTAGGAGGCTCAAAGGGGAAGTCAATAAGCAACTTTCTAGTGTTGGAGCTTGGTGTATGCTAGGATAAGTAATAAGGTTAAATGTATGGAGAAAGATGCTAGCATGCTTGAAGTGTTTTGTCTCCAAATTAAGCTAATTAACCCATGATTATTCCTAATGTAATACTAGCATATAACATGGGCTTACAAGTCCATTAAGAGTGTCGGGTGGGCTTACTAGTCCATGTCCATTAATTAAAGCCCCAAGTCCAAGTAAGTATGTAATTAAATAAATAAAGCCCAAGTAATTAACTACTAACATTAGTTAATTAAAAATGATTAATATTAATTAATCATGAATGTAAATAATATTCGAAAATAGTATTCGTGAAAAGTACGTGTGTCACAAAGACAAGTCGGGCATGTAAAGTCAATCACGGTAACAAGTAGATGTACAAAAATACATTATTAATGCGCAAGTATTAATAATAAATATTAATAAATATACGTTGGAAAATCCAGGGTCATTATTACCCACCTGTTAAAGAAAATTTCGTCCCGAAATTTTAAGCTGAGGTAGATGGAGGAGTTGGGAAAAGGTGAGGATACTTTTGCATCATTTGATCCTCTCGTTCCCAGGTAAACTCGGGTCCTCTTTTGGCATTCCATCAAACTCGGACGATCGGAATCTTGTTGCGTTTCAAAGTTTTAACCTCACGGTCCATAATCTCGACAGGTTCTTCCACGAAGTGGAGTTTGTCGTCAATTGTAAGTTCCTCGAGTGGTATGACAAGTTCCGGTTCAGCAAGACACTTCTTCAAGTTTGATACGTGAAAAGTAGGATGAACTGAGCTCAATTGAGTCGGAAGATCCAAACGGTAAGCAACGGGTCCAACACGTTCCAAGATTTCAAAAGGACCAATGTATCGCGGGTTTAACTTTCCGCTCTTTCCAAAACGGATTACACCTTTCCAAGGTGCGACCTTCAACATTACATGGTCACCCACGTTGAATTCAAAGTCTTTACCTTTAAGGTCGGCATAACTCTTTTGACGATCACGGGCCGTCTTAAGTCTCACTTGAATTTAAGCAATCTTCTCGGTTGTTTCATGGACTACCATGGGTCCGGTAATTTGTTTTTCGCCTACTTCGGCCCACCAAATAGGAGAACGGCACTTGCGGCCATACAACGCTTCGAAAGGTGCGACATTAATACTCGAGTGATAACTGTTGTTGTAAGAAAATTCGGATAGCGGCAAATGCCTTTCCCAAGCCTTTCCGAAATCAATGACACATGCACGCAACATGTCCTCCAAAGTCTGAATCGTGCGTTCACTTTGCCCGTCGGTCTGTGGGTGATATACCGTACTCATGTCGAGACGGGTTCCCATGGCTTCTTGTAGGGAACGCCATATCTGAAAGCAAAACGGGGATCTCGATCTGAGATGATCGATAAGGGTACACCATGACGAGATACAACCTCTTTGATGTATAGTTGAGCGAGTTTCTCCATCGTATCCGTTTCCTTCATAGCTAGGAAGTGTGCAGATTTGGTAAGACGGTCAACGATAACCCAGATGGTATCGTATCCGCCCCCCGTCCTTGGTAGCTTGGTAATGAAATCCATTGTTATCCCTTCCCACTTCCATTGCGAGATTTCTGGTTATTGAAGTAACCCAGAAGGCCTCTGATGTTCAGCCTTAACTTTCGAGCAAGTCAAACACTTCCCAACATAAGTTGCAACGTCCTTCTTAAGATTAGGCTACCAGTACTGTTCCTTGAGATCGTGGTACATTTTACCAGCTCCTGGATGAATCGAATATCTCGACTTGTGGGCTTCATCTAATATAAGGCTCTGTAGATCTCCATAACGAGGTACCCAAATTCTTCCGGAATAGCATCGGAGTCCAGTCTCCTTAACTTCGAATCGAGAAACGAGAATGTTCAAGTATTCATGAGATATATTCTCCTCCTTGAGAGCCTCATCTTGGGCTACTCGGATCTGGCTATTGAGGTTCGAATGAATGGTGATGTTCCGAGCCCGAACATGAAGAGGTGCCATCCTCTCCTTTCGGCTCAAAGCGTCAGCTACAACATTGGCCTTGCCAGGGTGATAACGAAGTTCACAATCATAGTCATTCAGCGTCTCGATCCATCGACGCTGTCTCATATTCAGTTGCTTCTGATCGAATATGTGTTGGAGGCTTTTATGATCGGTGAAAATAGTGCTCTTAGTTCCATAAAGATAATGTCTCCACAGTTTTAATGCAAAGACAACGGCTCTAAGCTCGAGATCGTGCGTTGTGTAATTTCGTTCGTGAATCTTCAGTTGTCAGGAGGCGTAAGCGATAACCTTCGATCTTTGCATCAATACACAACCAAAACCACTTTTCGAGGCATCGCAATATACGACGAAATCGTCACTGCCTTCAGGAAGTGATAAGATAGGTGCGGTGGTTAACTTCTTTTTCAAGGTTTGAAATGCTAATTCCTGTTCGGGTTCCCAAATGAATTTCTTCCCCTTGTGAGTTAGTGCAATCAAAGGACGCGCAATCAGAGAGAAACCTTCAATAAATCTTCGGTAGTAACCGACGAGACCTAAGAATTGGCGAATATGAGTCAGAGTAGTGGGGGTCTCCCACTTGCTGATAGCTTCAATCTTTGCGGGATCAACTTTGATACCCTGGTCGCTTACAACATGACCCAGAAATTGGACTTCCTTCAACCAAAATTCACACTTGGAGAATTTGGCATTAAGTTGCTCTTGTCTCAAGAGTTCAAGCACTAGTCGAAGATGTTGCTCATGTTCTTCTTCGCTTTTATAGTAGATGAGGATATCATCTATGAAGACGATAATGAACTTATCCAAGTATGGCTTGCAGACACGATTCATGAGATCCATGAACACGGAAGGTGCGTTGGTTAAACCGAATGGCATCACGTGAAACTCATAATGGCCATAATGGGTTCTGAATGTAGTTTTCATCACATCACTCTCCTTCACCCTCAACTGGTGATAACCGGATCGCAAGTCGATCTTAGAGTAAACGCTTGATCCTTGAAGCTGATCGAAAAGATCGTCAATTCGGGGAAGAGGATACCGATTCTTGATCGTCAATTTGTTGAGTTCACGATAGTCGATACACATGCGGAATGATCCATCCTTCTTCTTCACAAATAAAACAGGCGCGCCCCAAGGCGAAGAACTTAGTTAGATAAATCCACGGTCTAACAGTTCTTGTAGTTGGCTCTGTAACTCTTACATCTCGGAAGGTGCGAGTCGATAAGGTGTGCGAGCTACAGGTGCAGCTCCTGGCACTAAATCGATCTGGAACTCCACTGCCCTCGTTGGCGGTAATCCAGGCAATTCTTCTGGGAAGACATCGGAAAATTCATTCACAATTCGTACATCCTCCACGCTCTTCACCTCGGTTTCTAACATTTTCACATGTGCTAGAACAACAAGACGTCCTTTCTTCATGATCTTTTGCGCTTTTATACAACTAATGAGATTCAGTTTCGAGCTACATCTCTCTCTGTAAATAATCAGTGAATCACCGTCTCCGTGCGGTATACAAAGAGCTTTATCTCCACAGATAATGTCGACCCTTATCTTGGTCAACCAGTCCATACCGACAATAACATCAAAGCTTCCCAACTTAATGGGTATCAAGTCAATCTCGAAATCCACACCAGCTATATTGATAATAGCTCCTCGGCTAATTTGGTCAACTTTCTCAAGTTTTCCATTGGCTACCTCTACATGCATACTCTCCTTTAAAGGAACTAATGGCCAATTTATCTTAGAGCAAAAGTGTCTACATACATAACTTCTATTGGCACCAGTATCAAATTGGACAGAAGCTAATAGATTGTTGATAGTGAATATACCTGTGATCAAGTCGGGGTTCTCACAGGCATCCCTTGCGTTTACATTAAAAGCTCTGCCACGCGGTGGTTCGCCGTCCTTTCGCTTGTTGGGACACTCATTTCTGAAGTGGCCCGTCTGTCCGCATTCATAGCACTTTCTCGATCCAGTAGGGTTTGTCTTCACATTCAGGGTGGTGATCTTGCAGTCTTTGCAAATATGCCCAGTCCTTTTACATTTTTCGTAGACCACGTTGCAGTACCCGGTGTGATGCTTGTAACATCTCTTGCACTGCGGCAGACTACCCTTGTAGTTAGAGTTTGAGCTAGTGTTCAGGTTGGGGTTCCTCCCATCGTTGTGCCTCTTAGCGGGGGTTTGATCATAGGCTCTCCCCTTGTTGTTGTCCCACTTATGCTTCTCACTGCTAACCCCCGATTCGGATTTTGCCTTTTCCGGTTCATCGCTGATAATTTGGTTCATTAAGGTGTGCGCCATGCGCATAGCTTCCGGGACATCAGCTGGTTTAGAAGAGGTGACATTTCCCTTAATGGTCTTAGGAAGTCCCCACAAATACCTTTCCATACGCTTAAACTCCGGGGTAACCATGGTAGGACACATCAGGGCTAATTTCAGATACCTACGGTTGTAACCATCGAGATCGTTTCCCACAACCTTCAACTGCCAAAACTCAGTTTCCATTTTCTGGATCTCTGTCCTAGGGCAATATTCCTGGATCATGGCCCCTTTGAATTCCTCCCATGGGGTAGCATACGCCTCATCAATACCCTTTGCTTGTGCCAGTATGTTCCACCAGGTTAGTGCGCCGTCCGACAGCGTACATGAGGCATACTTGGTTTTGTTCGTCTCTGAGCAGTTACTAACACGGAACACAGATTCTAATTTCTCAAACCACCTAGTGAGACCAACTGGCCCCTCAGTACCACTAAAGTTGTGGGGCTTGCAGTTTTGAAATTCCTTATAAGTACACCCATTACGAATGGGCTGGTTAACTTGTGGAGCTTGGGGGTTCATTTCCGCTAAAGCTGCGGCTACTCGTTCAGTGATCATTTCTTCGATCTGTGCTGCTGTGGGTGTTGATCTTCCGTTGGCCATTGATGCTCTAAACAAAAATTTTGACTCAAGTCAAAATCCAGCATTCAATAAATAATAGTATAGTATATGGTAACCAACATGGAATCAACACATCACATGTTAATTAAGTAATTCAACTAGATACAGATATCACGAAATCATCATACAGTAACGTAAATAGAACACCGTGCAAGAATTAAACAACACAAAGTTCCATTCATTAATAATAAGTTGCATACATCCGCATAGGTTCGTACAATACATAAGTAAAAACATGAAACTACAAACGAGATTACATAATGAAATCTACTACAAATGTCCTATGGTGACGGTGGGTGAAGGATGTCCATTACGTGGGCCATCTGGTCCTCAAGCTCTGTTACCCGAGCACGGAGGATCTCCACTTCCCTCGTCAGTTCCTCGACAGAGGGAGTTGGTGGGGCTGGCAGTGCAGATGGTACAGGTGGTGCCGGTGGTGCAGATGGTCCAGCACCAGAAGTAGATGGTGCATAACGGTAAGCCTTACGCACGAAAGGATCAGCAGGGTAAGGCACAACCCGTTTACGGGCGGTGACCCTAGTCCTCAGTCCATGTACGTTAACGAATGGTCGACCTGCGTTAATCCCTGAAATAACGGTACCATCGAAACGATACCTCTTCTTGGGCGGGGTGGAGGGTGGCTGCACGGGTGCCTCATCAGGGTCCTCATCGAAATCCTCGTCGCTGGAGTCGTCGGAGGATGAGTCGTCGGATGATGAGTCATCGAAATCATCTGGGGGTGGCTGCACGGGTGGCTCTGCTCGGCCGGCTATCATCAGTCGGTATCTGAAAGGCGGGATCGGCACTACACGTCCATCAGGAAGGCGTCTGCACCAATGGTTATGCTCAATACGGAACAGACCCTCCCCATTCTCCTCGGGAATCACAGCACCACCGGAATGGTGCTGTAGCTCCGAGGGTCCTGGGGCAAGTGGAGCTGGAATCTCCTGTAGGTCCTCAGCTTTGTCTGAGGTGATCACTGGGTCGGGTGCATGGCTACTGGCTCCAAAGGACAAAGCGCCAGAGTCACTGGAGGGTGTCGACGACGAGATATGAGAATCGGCAAAAATGGCAGGCGAGGCTGCGGATGAGTCTGAGTCGCTCTCCAAAATGATAACAGACGAGGCATCCGACATCTGAACAAGGAAAAATAACTTTTTCCATGTCAGTAAGTCATAAAGCAAGCACGTATTAGGCAAAGTAACTACGACATTCTAGATCATCTATAGCAGTAAGTAACATGGCAATAACGACAAGTATCATGCAATCGAAAGCAGATAGTAGCATGCAGTAGTGAAAGCAAGTAACAGTATACGGCATATAGCAGTAAAAGTAAGCAGCAGCATGCAGTAAGTTCCGCAGAAACAAGTAAACTAGCAAGTTGTAGATTAGTCCAATTAGTGAAACCTATTCGGGTCGGTCCAGACTCACTAATGCAACCTAATTCCCTACAACCAATGCTCTGATACCAAATGTGACACCCCGTACTAAATCAATGTGTACGGACCATCATCAACAGGATCATTACAAGGTCAAACACTATATGTTGTTTCAAAAAGAGTTTGCATTCATGATAAAAGGTGACGTTTTAACCAACGTCAAATGTTTAACATCCGAAAGTATGCTTCTACGAATAACAAGCAAAAATAATAGTACGTGACCCATAGGTCGTTACAGATACATTATTTCAAAAATAACATTGTTTGAATGCAAATTAAACGTTTCATGCGGTGACATCTCTAATAAGCGCAGCGGGAGTCTACAAAGCATGACAACTACAGCGGAAGTAAGCAAACCTTAAGCACCTGAGAAAAACATGCTTAAAAACGTCAACACAAAGGTTGGTGAGCTATAGTTTAAGTATATCAGTAAAGTAAGGTAGGCCACGCAATTTCAGTGCTTCAAACAGCGTTTCAAAACAGTATGAAATGTATATGTTCAACCGTGGGCACTTGGTAACTAACTTAACGTTTATAACCCCCTAAAAGTACACTTGGCGAGTGCGTATGTTTACGAAGTATTAAACACCCGTTAAATGCTAGCGCTACTAGCCCGAGTGGGGATGTCAAACCCTATGGATCCATATCTAAGATTCGCATTCACCGGTTCAAAGACCAATGACTAAACGTTACCGAGCTAAGGGGAAAGTTTATGCCGTTGTATAACCCATACATATATAAAGTTTAAGTACTCGTGCCTAGTATTCAAAACATAAAATGTGCATGTATTCTCAGTTCCCAAAATAGTTAAAGTAAAAAGGGATGCTATAACTCACAGTGGAAAGTAGTAAAAGTCGATACGCGGAAATAGGTAGCAAGTAGTTTGGTCCGGAAGGTCCTCAACCTAAGTCAAAAGTTACTAAGTCAGTAAATCGTTCCCAAATGTTTAAAAGTATGTAAATTAGGTCTTAAGTATCATCATCATTCATCATTTATCAAAAAGGGTAAAGTAAGTTTTCAATCAAAACTAGGGTTTGAAACAAGGGCTGACTTCGTTCAGTTGCCATGACCTCTATACAAACTGAAATGGGGTGAGACCAGTGGCCATGGCTCCGTATGTGAGTTCCCTACGTACTGACCAATTTCCAGAAAAAACTCGTCTTCGTTTGACCGTGGTGACGGTTTAATTGCGAGTAGGTCAGAAATTTCAGCACAACGTTAATAGGGTGTAGTGACTTTCGGGAGGCCATAGATCCTAAACCGTAACTCGGATTAAGATGAGTTCTAAATGGAAAATCATCTAATAGAACCGAACTAACTGAAAATAAACTTTTAAGTAGCCCAGGTGGTTTGATCAGTTCCAGAAAACAGTAAGAAAGGTGTTCCGGTGGGTTCTTGGTGCTTGATGCTCATCACGGTTCTCATCCTTGATGCGTATAGCTTCAAGTGTACAACTCGTTGATGGGTTTGCATAATCTTAACCAAGGTTTGACCATCATAACACTAGTGTAAGTCTAAGATAAGTAGCATAACTCAATTAAGGGTTGTAAGTAGTTTGATGAACCAAAGTTACATCAAGATCTTAGATCCGACACATACATGAGTTCTAATGCTAATATTAAGCTACAAACTTGAAAGTAAACTAATTAAACAAGTTCTTAAGTTGTAGAACTTAGATCTTAGCTAGACCTTAAAGATCCTAGACTAGAAATTCTAGATCTAGTGTTCTTATGTTAGATCCTAAGTTACAAAACTTGGAACTACACTTTAATGAAACCATAAGTTATGAAACTTAGATTTTCAACTTGTAAAGTGTATGTAAGCTTGTAAGCTCTTATTTACAACAAAATTAGAAGACCATAAGCTATAGAAACTTAGATCTATCATAAGTATATGAAGTTATAACTAGAAAGTTACACTTCCATGTTCTTGAACTTACAAAGTTAACTTTAGTTTCAAGAAGTATGAGATCAAGATTAACTAGTAATACTTGACCAAATTAACAACATCACAACATTAAAGTACTTACAAAAGAAAGAACTAAACTAAAGTTACAAGTATTATGTTCATGTTTGTTTCATATTTAGGAAGATTCAAATCAAGGTTTGGATCTTAGGATTTAAGTCTACAAAACATGAACACAAAGAAGATCATCAAGTTTATGAACTTTAGATCTTGAAAACATTTAAGTATAGAACCATAAACTAACAAGTTTAGGTTCTTGTTCTTGACTTCATCAAACAAGGATGAAAGTAACAAGATCTCATGAAGATACAAGCTAGGTAACTTGATCTTTAACAACAACAAACAACAATAATCAAACAAGTAGCAAAACAAGAGGAATGATGATGTATTATTTCGGGTTTTAGACGAGAAAAGAAGAAGAATTAAAGCTTGTTGCTTACAAGTTTGAGAGAGAATATTGAGAGAAAAAGAGAATATTGAGAGAAAAATGAAGTGTTGTATGTATGTGTGTGTAAAGGAAGTGAAATACAAGCAAATAAGTATCAAAGAAAAATGAAAATGGACTTCCTCTCATGCTCTCAAAACTGACGGTATTAGGAGGCTCAAAGGGGAAGTCAATAAGCAATTTTCTAGTGTTGGAGCTTGGTGTATGCTAGGATAAGTAATAAGGTTAAATGTATGGAGAAAGATGCTAGCATGCTTGAAGTATTTTGTCTCCAAATTAAGCTAATTAACCCATGATTATTCCTAATATAATACTAGCATATAACATGGGCTTACAAGTCCATTAAAAGTGTAGGGTGGGCTTACTAGTCCATATCCATTAATTAAAGCCCCAAGTCCAAGTAAGTATGCAATTAAATAAATAAAGCCCAAGTAATTAACTACTAACATTAGTTAATTAAAAATGATTAATATTAATTAATCATGAATGTAAATAATATTTGAAAATATTATTCGTGAAAAGTACGTGTGTCACAAAGACAAGTCGGGCATGTAAAGTCAATCACGGTAACAAGTAAATGTACAAAAATACATTTATTAATGCGCAAGTATTAATAATAAATATTAATAAATATGCGTTGGAAAATCCAGGGTCGTTATATTTAAGAATTTAATGACAATTAATTATATGTAACAGACTGAAACCCGGGCTAGTTGTAAGTTGTCTATTTTTGCCCTTAGGGTTTGTGCTTAGTCTTAAGTGCGTTTATTTTAATTATTTTATTAGTGTTTTAATATAATTGTGTTGTGACCAGTTTGTGACAAGGGTCCCAGAACTGGTTTGTTTATTTCAATTGGACCTCGTTTGGGTTACCTAATCTTGTGCGAAAGATATCAGATAACTGGTAAATACCCGTGTGTTGTACAGTGTGGGAATTAATCCCAATTATGTGACTAGTGTGCTGTATTTTCTCCCCATTTCTATAAAAATTTACTACAACACCGTACCTTCATCCCTCTCACCTAACCAAACCATAATCCTTAAACATTGATCTTGAGCTCAAATTGGTGTTAGAATCGTGTTTGTTATCATTTACTGAGTCTATCAAGGTAAGTAACATGTGTTTTTGTGTTCAATTCGTTGTTAAATTCATGGTTTTGTGTGAGTTTTGTAAAAAGCTTGAATTTGTGTCAAAACGAGTGATTTAAGTGTTGTTATGGTCAAATTGTTGTGGGTTTTGAGTCTATAACAAGTAGTGAACAAGTTGTGGTCGATTTTGGTGTTTAAAACGAGCTCTAGATCGAGATTTGAGGATTTCATCGTGAAGTTCGTAGCCTTTGTTCAGTTTCTGAGGAAGATGAACACAGTCGGCCGACTGTCGGTCGACAGTCGACGGACTGAGGGTGAACCGACCAATCGTTGAGTGAACCGACCGACTGAGATTTACCTTCGGCCGATTGATGTAATACCAAGTGAATCGACCGACTGATAAGTTCAGTCGACCGGTTGTGTCGACAGTCGACCGACTGTCAGTGTCAGTCGACCGACTGTTTGTCTAGGGCATAATGTTTTACCAAAGTGCCTTTTTCTAGCCGTTATGCTGCCCGTTTGTATTTTGGTGTTCAGGATGTAAATTTTGAAAAATTTTGAAAGTGCTTAAGTGTTAAGCATGAAAATTTTAGCGGACGCATTATTTTTACTAATTTGCTATAATTCGCTGTCAGTGTGTCTAATCTTGATGGGAACACTATTCTAACTTGGTTTTTGCTGTTCTCAAGAGATAAGGACAAGGAGGAAGCTCAGAAATAATAACTGAGTAGTTGCTGGTAATTGGTGAGTGGGTCTATCTACGGATAGAGTTTAAGTAGCATATCATGCTACTGTGGTTGACTCTTTTACCATGCATAGTGTAGGAATTGCTACGATAGAATAATATCGTTTGCCTGATGTTGTATGTGAATTATGTGTACACTGTGTGAATGGCACCAGTCGGGCCTAGGGAGACTGGGGACTCGAGACCGTGCCTAGGAGAGGTTAGAGTCCGTATGAGGTCAACCGTGCCAAGGGGAGGTTGGGTCCATAGGCTACTGATTGTGGAGTATTGTATGAATGATGCATCCCCTGCATCTGGATAACTATACTGTGAATTGAGTAGCAGGGACTATCGGTAGACTCAGGCCCGATCAGCTGAGAGTCGTGTGCTCGTACAAGCCGCCGATCCTCGTATTGTCTTATTGTATGCTAGTTGGTAGTTAGCAGGTATTGTTGTAGTATATAGCTCGTGTGTGGCTTAAGCTATATCTGTTAGATAGATTCCATTCACTTAGCGGTGCGCTAATTCCCCACATGTTTCCCCCTTTGCAGGTTTAGGTACTGCTAGTCGGGATGGGTATTGATGCAGAAGACATGTTTGACAACCCAACTCTGATGTGGACTTTTGTATAAATAATGTTTTGTAATAACGTAACACTGTTGTGTAAGCTTAAACTTAATTATACGGTTTAATGTAACGACGTGACTTATATTGTGTTTATTATTAAAGTCTCCCGCTGTGTATTAAAAAAAAAAGGCCGGTGTTTCATTATACTTTTAAGTGGGTTTTAATTGGTTTTTGGTTTTGGATATAATTAACTAAAATAATAATAAAAATTACAATAAATAAAAATACAAGAAAGCGTATTTACTTAGATTTCGTCCCCCTCGTTGATATGAATCATAGACAATTCATAATCAATATACTATGGATTGTTGTTAAGTCCGATTACAATATTATATATATATATATAACTTCGTAATAACCTCTCGATTTCATAAAGTATTGATTTACTAAGATTCAACTTAACTTTCACTAATCTCTTCTTAACAAAGCAAACTATACCCGATCATTCGAATTGTGATTCAACCTAGTTTTAACTTTCATTAAAACTTAAACTAAAATGGTTTCCCTTCTTATAATTTCATGACTATATAAATCTTAATACCACCAAATCACCAAATCCGTATTCTTATATTTTTGTCAGGAATATAATCCTACGTTTTGTCTAGATCACAAATAGTGTTGAAGCATATTTTATACATCACCAATTTAACTTTCGCTAAACGATTCAATAAACTATGTGACAGGGATTAAGTATTAAATTTACATAATAATGGATCTTTTGATTGAACACGATATCTAAAATGACTAAAATAACAATTGTAATTCTTAAAATGTTTACTTTATATATTTTTCTTTCGAATTTATATAAAATCTTAACTAACTAAAATTAAATCTACCTTTCGTTAAATCTTATTTTAGCGAGTCAAACTATACCCCGATTATTTAAATTGAGACCTAGCCTAGTTTTGACTTTCGCCAAAACTTAAATCATAACGGTTTCCCTTTTACAATTTCACGATTATATGAACTATAATATTATCCAAGCCACCGAATCTTATTTCTAAATTGGTGTTAATAATTTATCCATAAGTTCGTCTAAACCACTTTTAGTGTTAAAGCTTAATATATATTAATATAAATAACCTTCACTATTTATATCTAACAAATTAAGTGATAAGGATTAGATATCTAATTGTATAACAATGGTTCTTTTAGCTAGACACAATATTAAAATAATCAAAGTTACATTTTAGTGTTCTAAATGATAACAATCCATAATCGAGGGGTTCTACATCTAAACAAACATAGGAGTAAACTAGCTAATCATAATAATGGTACGGGAGTAATGTAAACATAACATGATAATGATAGTAGAAATTAATACTAGTAATAGTAACAATGATAATAACAATATCAATATCAATAATAATAATTTTAAGAGAACAAACTTACAAAAATCTTCACTCTCATTAATTTCAAATGGTAGAAAATCACAAATAACAACACCCGTACACCCGAACAATACTACTCTTACAATATTAAAACTATCTAATCTTGAACTTGAAATTAATGCGAGATGGAACAAGAAAATAAATGATACGTAATACTCAAGATAATAGATTGGAATTGATAATTGAATTGATTTCAACTAGTTCTTAATCCTAACTACTACCTACTATCCGTCCTCTTTTCTTCACAGTAGTACTCTATATATACTCATTTATAGAAGTAGTAGGTGGAATATTTGATGAACTAATTCTGGTGTAATTCTCTGTAAAGATACTGAAAAGTAGTAATAATAAACTCATAAAGTCACAGTTCCATGCTACTTTGAATCTAGATCTGGCCAAAAGTGATCTTTAAATATAAAAAGTTTGCAGCCCCATGTGCTTTGTCTGATTTTAAGACTTTTCAACATTACACGTTTTGTGTAGGAGCTACACGATCCGTGTACTTCATTTTTAGAACTAGACATGCAAAAAAAAGTTGTGGTCATGTGAGTTACGGACGTATGGGCTTTGGATTCACCTTTTTTCGAGTCAGTATGATTTAGTTATGATTTTTGTCGTGCAGGCGTGCAAAATTCGTGATTTCGATCGTTCTAACTTGTAGTCTTGCGCACGATGTTGTAGTCTTTTGTTACTTATTAGAAATCTTCATTTTGATCTTTATATCATTGAAAATCCATAATAGCATTTCATTCGAAGCTTTGGACATTTTAACCAATTACAAACCGAAAACTACTCTAATACACATAAAATCATAACATTTTGGACTGATATTGTGACTAAGAATATGCATGAATTAAGCAATATCAAATTACCCCACACTTGAACATTGTTTGTCCTCAAGCAATAATAGTTTTTTAATAGACTCGGAACACTACATAATTTTCCATATCAGTCATTCATCACACACACACACACACACCACACGAAATGAAAACACACGCTTTATGAAGTGAATTGAAAACACCATACGATATTTATTGGATCACACACACATCACACGAAATGAAATTCTGACAACAGAAACAAAGCTGAAATTCGTTATTAAAGTCTCACGAAAAATTATAAATTTGGATCCTTAGGGAAAATTGGACCTTGTGAAAACGTTTTATGATTTTTTAAAATGTCATGCTAGTTTTTACACTAGACACGTTTTCCGGTTTTAACCTCAAATTCCGGTTGAGGGTAACTGAAAACCGAAGTCTCAGTCGGCGATTAGCAAGCTATCCACCCCCATGATTGTAGTATCATGGAACTCTTAACCGGGCGCCCCCTGACTCGATATTTCAATTGGTCTTTTATGACAATTTGTACATTTCAATTCAAGGGTTAAAACTGCGAAGACTAAGCTATCGCGTGGGACAGATCCTGCTCCAGCTTATACACCGTAATCGGTCTTGCACTGGATAGCGACTTGGATTTACCCTACCAAGTTAATTTTTGGGTTTGAAAGTTCAAGACTTTCTCTTCCCACGGTACTTTTATATCGTGATATGATATTAGTATGAAATGATATAGTTTAGGAAGTATGCTATACCAAGTAAAACGACATTTGGAAGACTTTACTTCCTTTAAGGATGAACTTGATTCATCCTTTATTACTTGCATCAATAGAATAAACAAGTTGATACATTCCAAAGCAATGATATCTGCAATAAACTTCATAGAAACACGTGATAGATGGTTCTAGACATATGGGTTTATAAATTCCCTTATACTTGGTTTTCTTTTTATATGTTTTAATCAAATAACTGATGTATATTTGTTTAAAAATTTTCAAAATTTTTCGTAAAAATGACCAAATTCTAAGTTCTCGAGAATTTATATCCCCACCCCACACTTAAGATTTTGTAATGCCTCATTGCAAAAAAATCAGATAAAAAATATAAATTTGAGAGGACAAAAAGTATAAAGGTTGTTAGAACTTCCTTGGTTAAAAATTGGAGATCGTAAAATGCTTATCGTATGAACATACCAATCCTTTTATTATAATATAAATTTAGTGTTTCTTTGTGTTGAATGCATCATCATCATAAGTACTTGTCAACAATCATGTTAATCACACAAAAGATGGGGCTGTACTTCAATAGTACCAAAAATTTTACCCCACACTTAAAATTTTTGTATATATATAAACAAACAAATATATAATAAACTAAAAACACAATTAATTTTTTTTTCAACTTAGTAACTAACTAAAATTTTAAAATATCATCTATAAAATTTATATTTCTTATAACGGAAAGTTCGGTTGTTTATACATGATCTTTATCCGTTCATAAATTTTAAAATTCATTTTTTAAAATTAATGTATTAAAAAGTTAAAATTTTTAAAATTTTTGAGAAACAATAATAAAAATGAACACACGTTTTTTTTATAACTTTTTATATAATTAAATTTTTTGATTCATTTATTTAAAAAGATCAAAATTTAATATATATATATATATATATATATATATATATATATATCACACTTTTTAAAAAATAATAATAAAATAAAATTGTAAGCACACAATTTTTTTTTTATTTTTTTTAATTTTTTTTAACTTATTGATTTTTTTTCAAACACGTGAAGAAAAACACAAATCAAACATGATTTTTAATGAGTCGTTTTCTCAACTCGACCCCATAATTTTTGCCTAGCGGGGTCAAATTTTTCTATATTTATCGGATGACATGTAAAATCAGTGGAGAAAGTTCCACGAATCAGAAGAGTGAGCCATTCATTTACACATCGGGTGGTATATAATATATCATATAATTCCTTTTTCAGTTGACCGAAAGAGGATGACTTAACCCGAGATTCAACGCACAACTCTTCTCTAAGTGTGGCTTGCAATAAAAAGTTTACTCTTTTAGGTGGATCTTGTCCAAATGGATCTTCATACACCGTTTCCCAAATACCAATTTCGTGAGGATATATAGAATCCATATGAGGAGGGGATTCCTCAAGTGGTTCCTTTATATCAAGTTCGTCACCCTCTACGATTTCGGATGATTCCACCACTTCAATCTCCGGAGTAAAAACTTCATCATTATCAATATCCCATGAATACAAAATTGTATCCCATGATTCTTCTTCATCAATATCCGACTTAAGCATTTCAAATGTGGACATAACTGGGGTGGCAGGTGGTATAATAATGGTAGGCTCAACACTCTCCACCTCGGGTATCTGCGTATTACTCCTCGAATCAGCTAGTGAATTAGCCGGAAAAGTGTCCGGCTCCATTTCTTCAATTTGCCGGAGTAGACTGCTCATGGTCCTCTGTAAACGCTCAATGGATTCTTGTTGGCCCGCTAGTGTTTCTTGCAAATTTTGGCTCCGTTCAGTCTCGTTTCTCATGAAGTCTAAAATTACATTTTCTAAATTCGACTGACTCTCCTCTTCTTGTTGAACTTGAAAGTGTTGTTGAGATGAATCCCAGGATGAGTTACCATCTTCATAATAATCCCATGGTTAGCCCATGGGGTCACAATGATACATAAGATTATGATCACACTCCTCAGGCATATAGTAACCTCTATAAGTCTCACAAACACCTCTTGGTTCAACCCTAGCTTCCAAAGAACCCATATACCAATGAAAACCATGAAAATCGATGATTCACCCAATTTTTGGACATCATACATGGCTTCTGAAATCATATAATCATACCCAGCCATATTATACCTGTAACCTAGCTGCAATCACACCACAAAAGAAAAACAGAACAAACAAAAATAAAGCAGGTAACTTTCGTGAAAATAACTTCCCACGAAAGGATCGAATAACTAAAAGTCTTTTAAAATCTTTTAAATAAAACCGCTCCCCGGCAGCGGCGCCAAAAAGTTGATGTTATAAAACCGACCTTTAAATTTTACAACTAAACTAACTAATAAATATTATCACACTACGGGCAACTTGTCCCGATCGTGCAGCAATAGATATTGGCAAGTCAAGTTCGTTCCACAGGGAGAAGCGTATTCAAGAATTTAATGACAATTAATTATACTTTTAAGTGGGTTTTAATTGGTTTTTGGTTTTGGATATAATTAACTAAAATAATAATAAAAATTACAATAAATAAAAATACAAAAAAGCGTATTTACTTAGATTTCGTCCCCCTCGTTGATATGAATCATAGACAATTCATAATCAATATACTATGGATTGTTGTTAAGTCCGATTACAATATTATATATATATAACTTCGTGATAACCTCTCGATTTCATAAAATCTTGATTTACTAAGATTCAACTTAACTTTCGCTAATCTCGTCTTAACAAAGCAAACTATACCCGATCATTCGAATTGTGATTCAACCTAGTTTTAACTTTCATTAAAACTTAAACTAAAATGGTTTCCCTTCTTATAATTTCATGACTATATAAATCTTAATACCACCAAATCACCAAATCCGTATTCTTATATTTTTGTCAGGAATATAATCCTACGTTTTGTCTAGATCACAAATAGTGTTGAAACATATTTTATATATCACCAATTTAACTTTCGCTAAACGATTGAATAAACTATGTGACAGGGATTAAGTATTAAATTTACATAATAATGGATCTTTTGATTGAACACAATATCTAAAATGACTAAAATAACAATTGTAATTCTTAAAATGTTTACTTTATATATTTTTCTTTCGAATTTATATAAAATCTTAACTAACTAAAATTAAATCTAACTTTCGTTAAATCTTATTTTAGCGAGTCAAACTATACCCCGATTATTTAAATTGAGAGCTAGCCTAGTTTTAACTTTCGCCAAAACTTAAATCATAACGGTTCCCCTTTTACAATTTCACGATTATATGAACTATAATATTATCCAAATCACCGAATCTTATTTCTAAATTGGTGTTAATAATTTATCCATAAGTTCGTCTAAACCACTTTTAGTGTTAAAACTTAATCTATATTAATAGAAATAACCTTCGCTATTTATATCTAACAAATTAAGTGATAAGGATTAGATATCTAATTGTATACCAATGGTTCTTTTAGCTAGACACAATATTAAAATAATCAAAGTTACATTTTAGTGTTCTAAATGATAACAATCCATAATCGAGGGGTTCTATATCTAAACAAACACAGGAGTAAACTAGCTAATCATAATAATGGTACGGGAGTAAATATGTAAACATAACATGATAATAATAGTAGAAATTAATACTAGTAATAGTAACAATGCTAATAACAATATCAATATCAATAATAATAATTTTAAGAGAACAAACTTACAAAAATCTTCACTCTCATTAACTTTAAATGGTAGAAAATCACAAATAACAACACCCGTACACCCAAACAATACCACTCTTACAATATTAAAACTATCTAATCTTGAACTTGAAATTAATGCGAGATGGAACAAGAAAATAAATGATACGTAATACTCAAGATAATAGATTGGAATTGATAATTGACTTAATTTCAACTAGTTCCTAATCCTAACTACTACCTAATATCCGTCCTCTTTTCTTCACAGTAGTACTCTATATATATTCATTTGTAGAAGTAGTAGGTGGAATATTTGATGAACTAATTATGGTGTAATTCTCTGTAAAGATACTGAAAAGTAGTAATAATAAACTCATAAAGCCACAGTCCCATGCTACTTTGAATCTAGATCTGGCCAAAAGTAATCTTTAAATATAAATAGTTTGCAGCCCCACGTGCTTTGTCTGATTTTAAGACTTTTCAACATTACACGTTTTGTGTAGGAGCTACATGATCCTTGTACTTCATTTTTAGAACTAGACATGCAAAACAAAGTTGTAGTCATGTGAGTTACGGACGTCTGGGCTTTGGATTCACCTTTTTTCGAGTCAGTATGATTTAGTTATGATTTTTTTCGTGCAGGCGCGCAGAATTCGTGATTTCGATCGTTCTAACTTGTAGTCTTGCGCACGATGTTGTAGTCTTTTGTTACTTATTAGAAATCTTCATTTTATCTTCATTTTGATCTTTATATCATTGAAAATCCATAATAGCATTTCATTCGAAGCTTTGGACATTTTAACCAATTACAAACTGAAAACTACTCTAATACACATAAAATCATAACATTTTGTACTGATATTGCGACTAAGAATATGCATGAATTAAGCAATATCAATTATACAGACGAGATGTTCTGTTTTGGGGATATTATTGATGTGCATTATATGTTAAGGTCGGTTACCATGTTGAGCAATGAAATCGAAATGAATGTTATGTATCGAGAGAATGATTTTTATACACATGTTATGTGTATTAGTTTTGTGCACGAGATATGTGCACGATTATTTAAAAATCGCTAGGCAACCTACGGGGGAGAAAAGGATACGAACCTACTCTGCTAAGCATTATGAAAAATGGTTTCGTACACGAGATAGGTGTACTGTATTTGAATCTTGTGGTCTATCAAAATGATGAATTTTATTGTTTACGATAAACTTATGAACTCACCAACCTTTTAGTTGACACTTTAAAGCATGTTTATTCTCAGGTATGAAAGAAATATTCCGATATGCATTTGCTCATTTTAGAGATATTACTTGGAGTCATTCATGACATAGTTCAAAAGACGTTGCATTCGAGTCGTTGAATTCATCAAGATTATTATTAAGTCAATTATAGTTGGATATATTATGAAATGGTATGCATGCCGTCAACTTTCTATGTAATGAAAGTTTGTATTTTTAAAAACGAATGCAATGTTTGTAAAATGTATCATATAGAGGTCAAGTACCTCGCAATGTAACAAAATGTTTATGACTTCATCCAGGTGGATTAGGACGGGTCTTTACAAAATCAAAATGCGAACCCGAAATGGAACACGAAACGCGAACCTGAAACACGAACCCGAAACGCGAACCCGAGACGCGAACCTGAAACGCGAGCCCGAAACTCGAACCCAAAACACGAACCCGAATCGCGTATCCGAAATGTGAACCCGAAACGTGAACCCGAAACGCGAACCCGAAACTCGAACCCGAAACGCGAACCCGGAGGGAACCCAAAACGTGAACCCGAAACGCGAACCCGAAATGCGAACCCGAAACGCGAACCCTAAACTCCAACCCAAAACGCGAACCTGAATCGGGAACCCGAAAAGCGAACTCGAAACGCGAACTCGAAAAGCAAACCCGAAACGCGACATATAAAAATCGTCAACGTAAAATCTTAGAACATGGGATTTCAAATCCCTCATATATACAAAGGATTTTCAAATCCTTCATCTATGGGATTTCAAGGGATTTGAAATACAAATCCCTTTAACCAAATCCTCTAACCAAACATGGGATTTCATGGGATATGAAGTGAAAATCCCCCCAAATCCCACGAAATCCCACGAACCAAATGCCCCCTAAGTGAAAACCACCATCCGTAATTCCGTAATAAGAAGTTTAAAGAGATGGAAAAAAGGGGTAACCCGGTGTCTCGTACCCAAAACCTCCCGATCAGCTTAAAAACCAATTGACATTCAAACAAGGCAGGGTAATCGGGTTTGTATCTAAAATCATCCCCGAACCCGAGCCCGAATAAAACTTTAAAGTCATCCCCATACCTGGATCGCGGACCCACATAATCGGCCCGAACCCGGCCTAAAAATATCGGGTTTCGACTTTTTCCATCGGGTACGAGTCTTTTTGCCATCCCTGGGATCACCTAGTAGGGACTAAACTCGGAACAATTCGAGAGCATAACCGGTAAAACCCCCCATCCCATTGCCCAGCAACGCAATGTGCGAAAGGCGACCTTGAGTGGATTTCAAGGTCAGAGAATAACCTTGTGTGCAATGTTGTAGACCCCAAGAGTCGAACTCCCGACGTATAACAAAGAATGTCATGCCACTACCACTATACAAGGTTAAAAATAAAGTATCTGAAACATGAGATTTCTAAATTATTCACCAATACAAAGAATTTTGAAATCCTATGTCGAGATTTTTGAAAATTCATACTAAATTCAAATCACCAGCCAAACATAGGATTTAATGGATTTTGATATGCAAATCCCAGCGAATCCCTCCAAATCACACGAAATAAACGCTTTATAAGTAAATAGAGACCCAAATATTCGTGCAACTACTCGTTTACTGGCTAATTAGTTAAAAAAGGGCATGCCGAGTTTGAAACGAGTTTTTAATCGAGTTGTGTCTGAAATTACCTATCTATAGTATTATATAATTTCTAAAATGATGATGTCATAAATAAGAATTATTAAAGCTTAAAAGAAATTAAAAAATCTAAGTCCCTAAATGTTATTAAAATAATTATTTGTACTTAATAAAAATATTATTAACATGTTAATGTTAATTGTATTATATATTAAACATTATGTACAACCTTATAATAAAATACCTCATGACAATATGTACAATATTTGAAGCATTATGTACAACCTTATGGTAAAGTACCCCATAATCATATGTACAATATTTGAATTATTATGTACAACCTTATAATAAAACACCCTCATGATCATATGTACATACTTTAAAATAAATTGTACAATATTTTACAAAACACCCCATGAACACATATACGAACTTTGAAGCATATTGATATTGTACAACCTTTTTATAATAATTGTATTTTAATTTTAGAAAAATTTTAAGAGTCATTTGTTATTACTAATAATAATTATTAAAAATATAATTATTCATTTTTAAAGCAAAATTTTATGAGATTAGTTTCGTTACATATGTATGTGATATACATGTGTTAATAAAAGGTTGTAATGTATGTTTTTATAATAAGAAAAATAGTAATTGTGATGAAAATTGGAAGAAGGTAGTGGGAGAATAAATGTAGTTCATTTATTCTAAGCAAATTAATTATATTAATATTGTTATGATTTAATATTGTATATAGCATATATCTTACTAATATGAGGGAAGATAGAAGAGATTAAATTCTTATTCAAGAATGGTGTACCTATTGATTACAATCGATAACATACTTATAGTACAATAATTCACTGTGCAGTTAGGTGGAACAGTAATATCCGTGATCCACCAAATATGTTGATTCACTAAATTTTACTTTATCAAAAGTGTCGGCCACTACACCATGACACTTGACTTATAACACTCCCCCTTGGATGACAATTTTGTTTCACTAGAGATCGACTACAAGTTACTGCCTCGTTAAAAACCTTGCTAAAGAAAAACCCAATGGGATAAAAACTTTAGCCAAGGGAAAAAAAGTGCAGCATAGAGTTGACTCCCCCTCAAGTAGACATCGCTGAGTCGTCACATCTTTTGATCTTGCCTCATGCCAATATTGTGAACATGTGTTCTGAAAACAGTAGTTGACAGTGCTTTGGTATAAAGATCTGCAGAGTTGTTGATTGAACGTATCTCATTTTAATCTGGTTATCTTTTATAAGATCTTGAGTATATGAGAAGAATCTAGGAGGTATGTGTTTTGTTCAGTCACTTTTGATATACCCTTCTTTCATCTGTGCTATGCAAGCTGCATTATCTTCATAGATAGTTGTTGAAATTTTATCGCGTTCTAGTCCACAAGAATCAATAATGAGTTGTGTCATTGATCTTAACCAAAAACATTACTGAGTGGCTTCATGTAATGCAATCACTTCGGCATAATTTGATGATGTTGCAACAAGTGTTTGTTTTTTAGAACGCCATGATATTGCGGTGCCTCCATTTAGGAATATCTAGTTTGAGATTTAGCTTTATGTGGATCAGATAAATAATCTGCATCTGTATAACCAAACAAATCTTGTTTCGAGTTATTAGAATAAAATAATTATAAATCAGTAGTTCCCTTAAGGTATCAAAATATGTGTTTGATCCCATTCCAATGTCTTTTGGTAGGGGCTGAGCTGAAACTTGTCAACAAATTAACTGCAAAAGAAATGTCAGGTCTTGTATAATTTGTAAGATACATAAGCGCCCCAATTTTACTAAAATATGGAACTTCTGAACCAAAAAGATCTTCATGATCTTCTAGAGGATGAAATGGATCAGTATCAATATTGAGATCTAACAACCATAGAAGTACTTTAATGGTTTTTGTCTTATCCATATTAAAATGTTTTAAAAACTTTTCGTTATAAGTTGTTTGATGTATAAGTAAGTCATTAGTCATATGCTCAATATGTAAATCAACGTAATACTTGTTTTTTTTTCATTTCAAAATCTTTCTTTAGAAGTTGAATGGCTTCATAGATTTCTTTATTTAAGATAATTAATATAAACTGCTATGATCACATATCCGAACATTGTTTTTATAAAACACACGTGCAAATAAGTTTATATGTATACCCTTTTCTTATCAAGTAGTCATTTAATCAGTTACACCACATACGTCCCGATTGTATAAACCCATATAAAAATCTTTGTGATTTAATAGAATACATTCATTTGGGTTTTGCATTAGATGCTTATGATACCTTAAACCCTTCAGGTATATTCATGTATATCACTATCAAGTGATCCATAATGATAAGTAGTAACAACATCCATGAGATGCATTTAAGTAACTACCAGGTTGATTACGTATCTAATAAGTAATTGTATCCATTACAGGAGGATAAGTTTTCCTCATAATTCATTTCTGATCTTTGTGGAAAATCTTCAGTTACAAGTCTAGTTTTGCCTTGTAACTTCATTTGCACATTTCTTTTTCGGATAAAAATTCATTTGTATCCCATGCGTTTCACATCTTTAAAAGTGATCACGATTGATCTGAAAACTTTTCTTTTATTGAGCGATTCTAATTCAGCTCGTATTGCTCCTTTCAATTAAGCTCAGTCATGTCTATTTTGACACTCAATGATAAATTTTGGTTCTAGATCATCATCTTTATTCATGATGTCATTATATGAAAAATTCTCATAAATATTTGTCATTCCGTTTCGGTTCCATTATATTGCATAATTTATTGCAATTTTTGTATTTATTATCAATATCCTCTGCAGAAGGAGTATTGATATTTGGTTCTTCTTGAACACTTTATTTTACCTCATTATCAGCTGATTTTCTTTTCGAGGATTTTTATCTTCTTAACCAATTGATCTTCCACATTTCATGTGTGGCAAAGACTCAAGAGTGACATTATTGCCAGCTTTTGGAATTTCAATTCGAGCTGGAGCTTTTACTGTTATTATATATGATTTAGTCACTCTTTTTGTATCTTTAAATGCATCACGTAATTAATTTGCAAGTTCTTGCATATGCAATATTTTTGAACTTTTGTTTCACATTCTTTTATGAGTGTTCTATATACCTTAATTGATGTTCACATCATGAAGCATCTTTTTCTTTATTTTTCATTTCTCCCCCTAATTTAGGGAACAATGTTTCATTAAAGTGACAATCAGCAAAACGTGCTGTAAAAACATCACCCGTCATGGGTTCAATATATCTTATAATTGAAGATGTTTTATATTCAATATATATATCTCCATCCTCCTTTGAGGAACCATTTTAGGTTGTGCAACTAGAGCATACACTGCACAATCAAATGGGAAATATTTGGCTCTCGGCCAAAATCAAGTTGTAGGAAAGAATATTTATGAGTTGCACTATGTCTAATTTGAAATAATATCACATCATGTAAATTTGCATGTCCCTATATAAATTTTGAGAGTTATGTACTCATTTTCAATAGTCTAGTTATTAGCTGCAAACATTTAATTATTGATTCAGCTAAACCAATTTTGTATGTACATGAGTAATAGGATGTTCAACAACAATCCCTATAGAAATATAATAATCATTAAATGTCTAAATGGTCCACATGGTGGATGAATTTATTCAAATATCTCACATTGAATTCTTTCCAGAAACATTTGTGATTCCTTTTCACAATATACTTTTCATTAATCACCATATGTGCTTTTCATTAATCACCATATGTACTTTTTCATTAATCACCATATGTGCTTTTTCATTAATAATCATATGTGCTTTTCATTAATTACCATATGCGCTTTTCATTAATATATCCTTTTCACCATATGCGCTTTTAATCATATGCGCAGAGCTTTTCACCATATGCGCTTTTCATCATATGCGCTTTTCATCATATGCGCTGCGCTTTTCATTAATATATCCTTTTCACCATATGCGCTTTTCATCATATGCGCAGAGCTTTTCATCATATGCGCTTTTCATCATATGCGTTGCGCTTTTCATCATATGCGCTTTTCATCATATGCGATGCGCTTTTCATTATATGCGCTGCGCTTTTCATCATATGCGCTGCGCTTTTCATCATATGCGCTTTTCATAATCATCATATGTGCTTCTGGTACATTTATATATGTATAATGTAAACCAGGACTAAGCCTTGGTAGTTTTTTTTTTCAACCGCATGATTCTTGTCGGTGATGCATAGATATTTCTCATTTTATCATTTTCTGATAATCATATCCATTATGATATATATCAGAGAAACTTAATCAATTTTTCTTTGATTTTGAGAGAAAACAAAACATTATTTATCAGAAAATTTGTACCATTTGATAACTTGAATTTGCCTTTCTTTTTATCAAGTTCGCGGGACCTGATATAGTATTAATAATTCTTTTAGTTGATTTCAAATTAATGAAATATTTATTAGATTTGATTATAGTGTGTGTGTTACCACTATCTGTAATACATAGGTCACTATCATCTAATTGATATTGTATTTCAGCAAGATTAAAACTTCAAATAAGATAAGTAAATAATGAGTAAATATTTCATCAAGATAATCAAATTTTATTAGCTGCAAACAAGTTACAATCCACACTACATAAATGATAACACCTAATAAACATATATTTGGATGGAGTTTTAGTTGTATTAGTTAACCTATATTATTTGCATAATTTTTTTTTAATAACGGTTACGGAGTACTATATAAGACTTAATAACATACATGGTCGTTATTTTCCAACTATATAAACTTCAGTCCTTTGAAGCATATATATAGAGTTAGTTTCTAATCTAGACATCGTAGTTAAATGGTTATCTAGGTAATAGTCATTTCTTCCTCATCATCGTTCCACCATTTATCATCTTTGTTGCACCATAATCCTCATCTATTTTTATTTTCTTTTGCAAAAAGGGATAAAAGCTAGTTGATAAAAAGTGAAGAAATGAAATCATGGCTCAAACATGACTCCATAAATCACGGTCCCAATTGATAAACAATTAAAAGATTTGATAGAAACTTTAGTCTTTGTAATATTTAATCACAAGCAGAAAGTTCCCACTGGTCGGCCAAATAAAATAGAATAGAGGCAAGTTGCATAAGAGCTCCAAATACTTTATTGATAATTTTTTTTTTACGTGGGACTGTCTAGATATCGTTATATCATTAGTAATATATATATTCGGTAGTGGTGGGTTTTTTTTTCTTTCAAACGGCTGCAGCAAAATAACGAATAACAGTGAGCAGTAGCAGTGATCGTGTGATGGGGTGGCTTATGGTTTACGATGAAACAGAAAACATGAAAGAGAGAGAGATGGTTTGTTACAAATTTCACTTTTTATTTTACTTGGGGGTTGGGAGTGAATAATTAATGCAATTTTTATTTAATAGTTAATGATCAAATTTTATACCATAATGACCTAAATAAATAAAGATACTTAATTTAAAATTTTGGGATTTTTCCGAAGACTTTTATCCGCCACTGATTAACAACGGAGCACGAAAATTATCCATAAATGTGGATATCGACTGAATTGATAAAAGTTATGATGGCTCACTGTTTTCATTATTAAGTGCAACGTTTTTTTTATTTATTTATTTAATAGGTAATTGATTCTTTAGAAAGTGATAATAATTGGTTGGCTTTTACTGTTTTAAATTATCAATCAAACACATCATATTTCTATATATACATATAGATATTATATATTCAAGGTACCTATGCATATAAATAAGATATATAAATATATACAAATTACACTTACTTGATCAACCTTGAACATCACTTGCAATCATGAACCAAACCGCCACCACCCATAACAGCCATGATCCGCCAAGAAACCACCTTAGCCACCTTACAACTATCTAACTATTTCTCTCTCTCCCTCTCCTATTTTCTACAAACCGTTTTCTCTTATTATCTCCATGTTTCTATCAATTAAAGCAGCTGCAAACTTCAGCTTTCATACTACTGTAAACATCGAATCAAACAAGCCACCACAACACCACCATCACTTTAAATCACTGTTGTAGCTGTCTCATTTTTTTTCTTTTCTTTTAATTTCTGTTTCTGCGTGAACAATAGAAACGCTGCACCTGCACCTCTGATACATTTAACCTTTTCTGTTTCTTCTTGTCCTCTTCGTAAACCCAGTTCGAACAACAACCTGATAAGTATAACTCACATCGGAGGTTTCAAGATCTTTCGGCGGTTTCAGCGGCGGACGGCGGGAATCTTGAGAGGTGGAAGTGGTGGTTAGGTAAGTGGAAAAATCACCTTAATTATACGGAGCTCTTCGTGCTGATAACGTGTTATGATTTAATATTGTATATGACATATATCTTACTAATATGAGGGAAGATAGAAGAGATTAAATTCTTATTCAAGAATGGTGTACCTACTGATTACAATCGATAACATACTTATAGTACAATAATTTACTGTGCAGTTAGGTGGAACAGTAATATCCGTGATCCACCAAATATGTTGATTCACCAAATTTTACTTTATCAAAAGTGTCGGCCACTACACCATGACACATGACTTATAACAAATATCAATATGTTTGTAAAAACAACGACAAATTTCTTTTCTCGGAATCTTTGGTTTTAGGGTTCGTTAAACTAAATTACTTTAATATTTACATTAACTTAATACCTAAAACATATTCGTTTAAGCAAACATGTGGTTTCACGGGTAATACCCTAATCTCTAACAAGACTCGACCACGTATTCTAACCACGGTTCAAACCGCCTTAACCCTCTTTATATTTACACACCCTTCTAATCCCCGCTGATCTTATTTCCCTCATTTCGTTATTTTGGTACTCCACACACTCGCTTCCGTACCGAGATCCGAAACCCTAGTACCGCCATTAAAAACCTCACAAAACGCACCTAGCTCCGATTTCATTCATAGTATAGTTACACTAATCAAACGCACTTTCACTTGCGGTTGATTCCGTTTACAAACTTTGTTGCAATTTCGTCTTCTCAATATCTAGGGTTTATGATTAGGTTATAAGGAACCATGTGGAATAACAACGGGGAACCGATGTGGAACAATAACGGTATGATTGCACCGCCGGGGACTGGTGGCCCCCCGCCTTTAGCGCCGCCGGGGACTGGTGGTGCTGGTGGCTCAATACCACCACCGCTAGCTGCACAACCGTCGTATACTGTGTTACCGTCTCCTGCTGAATCTGAAGCTAGGTTAGAAGAAAAAGCTAGGAAGTGGATGCAGTTGAACTCGAAAAGATATGGAGATAAAAGGAAATTTGGTTTTGTTGAGACTCAGAAAGAAGATATGCCTCCTGAACATGTCAGGAAGATTATTAGGTGAGTTTTATTTATCTGCTCGTCTTCAATCTTGAACTGGATGTGTGTTTGCTAAAGTAAATCTAGCTTCATTAGTTATATATATGATTTCGTGCTTGCAGTTCATACTATGATGGCGTTGGAGTTGTCTCTATGGCTGCTTACAATTAAATTGAGCATAAATCACTTATTAGATATTCATTACACGTTAGTTGGTGTTTGTTAGCTTTGAAACTATTAGTCTATGCATTAGATTGTTAGCAAACTTGCTATCTTTTTTCTTCCTGTGGAACTTGGAAAATGTTCAAACTATATTCTGTAAATTTCACCAGTTTTTTTCCTGTCTAGACTCTAGTTAATATATTTTTCTACATGTATATGACATTATGAAGCTAATGGCCTATAATTTGTAAGAGAACTTTATGGTCATTAGGTACAGGATTCATGACACGTGTTTGATTTCTCATTTTTGATTAGTTTTGACTATATCGTCAATCGTTTGGTTTGCAAACGTCTATATTCTATAGTTTCCTGGTAGTTAATTTGCAGTAATTAAGACTTTTACTTTCTTTATCCGTGTCACCTGATTGTCTATAAGTTGGCTAAGACAGTTGAACCTTCTATTTCTTCCAGTCTTATTAGGGAAGAAACCATGAACTGCGTACTTTCCGGGATGAAGATCTAATTATTCTAATTTGTTTCATTATAGGGATCATGGTGATATGTCTTCAAAAAAATATCGACATGATAAACGTGTATATCTAGGGGCTCTTAAATTTGTTCCTCATGCAGTCTACAAGCTTCTAGAGAATATGCCAATGCCTTGGGAACAGGTACACTTTTATTTCACTCGTTTGTCTCCATAACCTTCTTTTTCCTGATGTCATGACATGCTTTACTAACTTCTGTTTCTTAATATGAATTGATCCTTTGTTTGCATAGGTCCGTGATGTTAAGGTGCTATACCACATTACTGGTGCAATCACGTTTGTGAATGAGATTCCATGGGTTGTTGAACCAATATATCTGGCTCAGGTATGCCTTCATGTACTTTTGTTGTATTATAGCACTTAATAGTTGGCTCTTTGTTTAAATTAGTTTAAGTTGCTTGCTCATTTTAGAGAAAGAATTTGATTTTGATGAATTTATATGCAGTGGGGGACTATGTGGATTATGATGCGAAGAGAAAAGAGAGATAGAAGGCATTTCAAGAGAATGCGTTTTCCTCCATTTGATGATGAAGAGCCTCCATTAGACTATGCTGATAATCTTCTTGACGTGGATCCCTTGGAACCAATTCAGCTGGAGTTGGATGAGGAAGAAGATTCGGCTGTGTATACTTGGTTTTATGACCATAAGCCTCTTGTGAAGACCAAACTTATCAATGGACCAAGTTATCGAAAGTGGCATCTTTCACTCCCTATCATGGCTACTCTCCATCGTTTGGCAGGCCAACTACTTTCTGATCTAATTGATCGAAATTACTTTTACTTATTTGACATGGAGTCTTTTTTCACTGCCAAAGCTCTCAACATGTGCATACCTGGTAAGTTTTTTATTAATGTGTTTGAGCAAATTGATTATCTTGTGATTCTGTAGAGCATGTTTTTTAAAGATTTTTTGTTGTATGTAGGTGGTCCAAAATTTGAACCTTTGTATCGTGACATGGAGAAAGGCGATGAAGATTGGAATGAGTTCAATGATATCAATAAACTGATTATCCGATCGCCTTTGAGGACTGAATACAGGATTGCTTTTCCTCATCTATATAACAATAGGCCAAGGAAGGTAAGATTATGCGTGTACCATACACCAATGGTTATGTATATAAAAACAGAGGATCCGGATTTGCCCGCGTTCTATTATGATCCTCTTATACACCCCATAACTTCCGCAAATAAAGATCGACGTGAAAAGAAACCCATCGAAGATGATGAAGATGAGGAAGATTTCTGTTTGCCAGAGGGTGTTGAGCCTTTGCTTACTAGCACCCCGTTATATACTGACACCACAGCTGCCGGTATTTCTTTGTTGTTTGCGCCCCGCCCGTTTAACATGCGGTCTGGCCGGACGAGACGTGCTGAAGATATCCCACTTGTGTCTGAATGGTTTAAAGAACACTGGTATGATTCAGTATCTGTTAATGGTTTATTATATTATCTTTATCTATTTTAATATTTTATAATTTGGGTGTATTTTGGACATGTCATTTCAAGTTACCTGCTGATGTTATTCAATGTGGATTTTTGTTTTTGCAGTCCTCCTTCATACCCAGTAAAGGTTCGGGTCAGCTACCAGAAACTATTGAAGTGTTTTGTTTTGAATGAGCTGCACCATAGACCACCTAAAGCTCAAAAGAAGAAGCACTTGTTTCGGTCTCTCCAGGCGACTAAGTTTTTCCAGACCACAGAACTTGACTGGGCTGAAGCAGGCTTACAAGTTTGTAAACAGGGATACAACATGCTCAATCTGTTGATTCATAGGAAGAATCTCAACTATCTCCATCTTGATTATAATTTCAACTTAAAACCGGTTAAGACTCTTACAACCAAGGAGCGTAAGAAATCACGATTCGGAAACGCTTTCCATTTATGTCGTGAAATCTTGCGTTTAACAAAGCTTGTGGTTGATGCGAATATTCAGTTCCGGTTGGGGAATGTGGATGCTTTCCAGTTGGCTGATGGTCTTCAGTATACTTTCTCACACGTTGGCCAGTTGACTGGTATGTATCGTTACAAATACCGACTCATGAGGCAGATTCGGATGTGTAAAGATCTGAAGCATCTGATATATTATCGGTTTAATACTGGGCCTGTTGGAAAGGGGCCCGGATGTGGCTTTTGGGCTCCTATGTGGAGGGTGTGGTTGTTTTTCCTTAGAGGTATAGTGCCTCTACTTGAGAGGTGGCTGGGAAATTTACTTGCTCGCCAATTTGAGGGGCGACATTCTAAAGGGGTGGCTAAGACTGTTACAAAGCAACGTGTTGAAAGTCACTTTGATCTCGAACTTCGTGCAGCTGTGATGCATGATGTCCTTGATGCCATGCCAGGTTATACTCTTAACTATAATATAATCTATTTGTGATGCCATACTTCGCTAGTTTTGTTTTTGTTATAGTTAATTTGGAATAGAAGTTAGCTCTGAACAATCTTTAATTTTTATGATTTATTCAGAGGGAATTAAACAGAATAAGGCAAGAACCATCTTGCAGCACTTGAGTGAAGCATGGCGTTGTTGGAAGGCGAATATACCTTGGAAGGTACCTTTATGTGAACATTTTTCTCACATTTATCATGCATTCAGTGTTATGTTTTTCATCTAACGTTGGTGTTTATAGGTTCCTGGTCTACCGGTTCCAATTGAGAACATGATTCTTCGTTATGTGAAATCAAAGGCTGATTGGTGGACAAATGTTGCTCACTACAATCGTGAACGTATAAGAAGGGGTGCTACTGTTGATAAGACTGTCTGCAGGAAAAATTTGGGGAGATTGACTCGTCTTTGGCTGAAGGCAGAACAGGTATGTATATCTGTGTGTGTATTTATATATATGTCAATGACAAAAGGCCTTTGGTATGTACTTATTATATGATGTTATGTCTTTTTTATAGGAGCGACAACACAATTATTTGAAAGATGGTCCATATGTGACCCCAGAAGAAGCTGTGGCTATCTATACCACCACTGTGCATTGGCTGGAATCAAGAAAGTTCTCACCCATACCGTTTCCTCCACTGTCTTACAAGCATGACACAAAGCTTCTGATTCTTGCTCTTGAGAGACTTAAAGAATCTTATAGTGTCGCTGTAAGATTGAATCAGCTTCAGAGAGAAGAATTGGGTTTGATTGAACAAGCCTATGACAATCCACACGAGGCGTTATCAAGAATAAAGCGTCATCTTCTTACCCAACGTGCTTTCAAAGAAGTTCGTTCTTGACATGCTTTTTGTGTGTTTATTTTCACATTTTCATATCTGAATATTAAGCGGGTTATTTTTTGTAGGTTGGGATTGAGTTCATGGATCTATACAGCTATCTTATCCCAGTTTATGAGATTGAGCCGCTTGAGAAGATCACAGATGCATATCTCGATCAATATCTATGGTACGAAGGCGACAAGCGTCATCTCTTTCCTAATTGGATCAAACCTGCAGATTCAGAGCCACCACCACTTTTGGTTTATAAATGGTGCCAGGGCATAAACAATTTGCAGGGTGTTTGGGACACTGGTGATGGGCAGTGTGTCGTGATGCTTCAGACAAAGTTTGAAAAGTTCTTTGAAAAGATTGATTTGACTATGCTCAACAGGCTTCTACGACTGGTCCTTGACCATAATATTGCCGATTATGTGACAGCAAAGAACAACGTTGTACTGTCTTATAAAGATATGAGTCACACAAACTCGTATGGGCTGATACGTGGTCTTCAGTTTGCTTCTTTTGTGGTACAGTACTATGGACTTGTGTTGGATCTTTTACTTCTGGGTTTAACCCGTGCAAGTGAGATTGCTGGCCCACCACAAATGCCTAATGAATTCATCACTTTCTGGGACACCAAAGTTGAAACACGACATCCGATACGGCTGTACTCACGTTACATTGATAAAGTTCACATTCTTTTCCGTTTCACGCACGAAGAGGCTAGGGATCTTATCCAACGTTATCTTACTGAGCACCCTGATCCTAACAATGAAAATATGGTTGGTTACAATAATAAGAAGTGCTGGCCCAGAGACGCAAGAATGAGGCTCATGAAGCATGATGGTAAACCATTTATTTAATGTTACACATTACATGCAGTAGGGGTTTCTTAATTGATATCCGAAACTTATTTTGTTATTTTTTTTTATTTTTATTTTAGTGAATCTTGGGAGAAGTGTCTTCTGGGACATGAAGAATCGTCTTCCTCGAAGCATCACAACCCTGGAGTGGGAGAACGGTTTTGTTTCTGTTTATAGCAAAGACAATCCAAACCTGCTATTTAGCATGTATGTTTCATGATCCTTGACAACTTATTGTACCTTAGTTTTTTTCTCTGAAAATGACCTGCTCTTTACTATTTTATAGTAACACATGTATTCACATTGTGCAGGTGTGGGTTTGAGGTTCGTATTTTACCAAAAATAAGGATGACTCAGGAGGCGTTCAGCAACACAAGAGATGGAGTTTGGAATTTGCAGAATGAACAGACAAAAGAGCGTACAGCAGTTGCCTTCTTACGTGTTGATGACGAACACATGAAAGTTTTTGAAAATCGTGTTAGACAGATTCTCATGAGTTCAGGGTCTACAACTTTCACAAAAATCGTTAACAAGTGGAACACAGCTCTAATAGGTGCGGATTACAGACTTCTCTATGATTTTCAATTTGTTTCCTCATGTATCTAGTAAATAATTAATTAATAGTTTTATTAATATTAATTTTGCAGGCCTGATGACCTACTTCCGTGAAGCAACTGTGCATACACAGGAACTTCTGGATTTGCTTGTCAAATGTGAAAACAAGATCCAAACCCGTATCAAGATTGGTTTGAATTCAAAAATGCCAAGCAGGTATTCGTCGAGTCTAATTTAAGTTGATGTGTAGTATGTTGATTTTTTAGCGTATGACATGTAATACTTTTCTGCTTACAGGTTTCCACCTGTGATTTTTTACACACCCAAGGAGATTGGAGGTCTGGGTATGTTGTCAATGGGACACATATTGATTCCACAGAGTGATCTCCGGTACAGTCAGCAGACAGATGTTGGGGTGACACACTTTAGAAGTGGAATGAGTCATGAAGAAGACCAGTTGATTCCGAACTTATATCGTTATATACAGGTATTGGCTTCTAATGCCTTTGTAATTGCTTCTTTAGCTTTTTTGCTAGAGTTGGCTTAATAAATTTTGCTGTTAAAAAAATACATGTTATGATACTGTACGTGGCATCTGACTGCTTTTCTGTTTTTTAACAGCCATGGGAGAGTGAATTCATTGATTCACAACGTGTATGGGCAGAATATGCTCTGAAGCGCCAGGAAGCTCAGTCACAAAACAGGCGTTTAACACTTGAGGATTTGGAAGTGAGTATATTGCATATGATGTTGTACATTATTCAATCTTACTTGTAAAATAATTGATATGTGTATAAAGTAACACTTTCTTATATTTTGTCAGGACTCATGGGATCGTGGAATACCAAGAATTAATACCTTGTTCCAAAAGGATCGGCACACATTAGCATATGACAAAGGATGGAGGGTGAGGACAGATTTTAAGCAATATCAAGTTCTGAAACAAAATCCATTTTGGTGGACCCATCAGAGGCATGATGGTAAACTTTGGAACTTGAATAATTACCGAACTGATGTTATCCAAGCACTTGGTGGTGTTGAAGGAATTCTGGAGCATACATTGTTCAAGGGAACATAGTACGTTTTAGTATTTCTTTCCAATTTCTATTCAAATGTTATACGCACGAGTTTTCTATTGTTTTTTTGAGTTTGGATTACCAGAACGTTATAGTGATCCTTTTCTTATTGTTTTACAGTTTCCCAACTTGGGAGGGTCTGTTTTGGGAGAAAGCATCAGGTTTTGAGGAGTCAATGAAGTACAAGAAGCTGACTAATGCTCAGAGATCAGGGTTGAACCAAATTCCAAATCGTAGGTTCACACTTTGGTGGTCACCTACTATCAACCGAGCTAACGTTTACGTCGGTTTCCAAGTGCAACTGGATCTGACTGGAATTTTCATGCATGGAAAGATTCCCACCCTTAAGATCTCTCTAATTCAAATCTTCCGTGCTCACTTGTGGCAAAAGGTCCACGAGAGTGTTGTGATGGATCTTTGTCAGGTGCTGGATCAGGAGTTGGATGCGTTGGAGATCGAAACGGTGCAGAAGGAAACAATCCATCCGAGAAAAAGTTACAAAATGAACAGTTCTTGTGCTGATATTCTTCTATTTGCTGCACATAGATGGCCCATGTCAAAACCTAGCTTGGTAGCTGAGTCCAAAGATGTCTTTGATCAGAAAGCAAGTAATAAGTATTGGATTGATGTGCAGCTTCGTTGGGGTGATTATGATTCCCATGATATTGAGCGTTATACCAGGGCCAAGTTTATGGACTACACTACGGATAACATGTCCATCTATCCATCACCAACAGGTACATCATTGGAGTTTTGTATTCCTTTTATAACGTGCTCATTTGTAATTTTTTTTTATTGTTTGTTTAGCTTAGCCTAAAGCTTTTAAATTTTTACACTTGTAGGGGTGATGATTGGTCTAGATCTTGCATACAACTTGCATTCTGCTTTTGGTAACTGGTTCCCTGGATCAAAGCCACTACTTGCTCAGGCTATGAATAAGATTATGAAGGTAAGTGTCTTCTTTTGGATATTTTGGCTGCTTTAGTATTGGGGATAAAGATTTAGGTATGCTGAACTTGATATTTTTTGCTATGCAGTCAAATCCAGCTCTGTATGTGTTAAGGGAGCGTATAAGGAAGGGATTGCAGCTGTATTCTTCGGAGCCAACTGAACCGTATCTGTCATCTCAAAATTATGGAGAAATCTTCAGCAATCAAATCATATGGTTTGTTGATGATACAAATGTGTATCGTGTGACCATCCACAAGACTTTTGAAGGAAATCTAACAACAAAACCCATTAATGGTGCTATTTTCATATTCAATCCGCGCACAGGGCAGCTATTTTTGAAGGTATTTCTTTTCTGTGACATTCAGTTCTTGATAGAGTTTGCATAGTGAGCATATCTGTTGGGTTAGGTATTGGGTTAAAATAGACAAGGGTCTAAAAACTAAAAAGGCCATTAGTTTCTGATCACAGAAATGATTTCATTGAGTACCACTCTTAACTATTTGAATGAGATGATTGATGTGAATAAAAGATATACTATTGGCCCATTATTTTTTAGTTTTGCTTGTTTGACCCGTTAGTAGCAAAAATAACTTGTATCGACCCATTCATAAGTAAATGGGGCGATTTGGAACCAATAGTTTTGGATTAAAGTTTTGAATATACCATTGTAGTTTTACTCATTTATTTAACATTTATTTTGCAGGTTATCCACACAAGTGTGTGGGCAGGTCAAAAACGTCTTGGTCAATTGGCCAAGTGGAAGACAGCAGAAGAAGTGGCTGCACTTGTTCGTTCCTTGCCTGTTGAAGAACAGCCTAAGCAGATCATCGTCACCCGTAAAGGCATGTTGGATCCTCTTGAGGTCCATTTGCTCGATTTTCCAAATATTGTTATCAAAGGAAGCGAGTTGCAGCTTCCATTTCAAGCATGTTTGAAAATCGAGAAATTTGGTGATCTGATTCTCAAAGCATCAGAACCACAAATGGTTCTCTTCAACATATATGATGATTGGTTGAAGAGTATATCTTCATACACAGCTTTCTCTAGGCTCATTTTGATTTTGCGCGCTCTACATGTAAACAATGAGAAGGCAAAAATGTTGCTTAAGCCTGATAAGACAATCGTCACAGAGCCCCATCATATCTGGCCTTCCCTTACGGATGATCAATGGGTGAAGGTAAGTCTCATAAATTTTTGAAGTTGCATTTTTATAGAACTGTGTGTTTTTTCTTATTGTTCGAACAGAAGCTAAGGGCTCTATTTGGTGTAGGTTGAAGTTGCTTTGAGGGATCTCATATTGTCTGATTATGCGAAGAAGAATAATGTGAATACTTCAGCACTAACACAATCCGAGATACGTGATATCATACTTGGAGCTGAAATTACTCCACCTTCTCAGCAGCGTCAGCAGATAGCCGAGATAGAGAAACAGGTAATTACTTGCTAAAAGTTTGCAGTTTTATTAGCCTATTACATAAAATGATCTTGTGTATGATAGTTCTTATTGTGTATAATTTGTTATGAAGATTATGCTATAATACTTGGTAATAATCACATCAAATTGGCTTGCTAACGTTGATGTTATATTTGGTTTGTATCCTCCAGGCAAAAGAAGCTAGTCAACTGACGGCTGTCACCACAAGGACCACTAATGTTCACGGTGATGAACTTATTGTAACAACCACAAGTCCTTATGAACAAGCTGCATTTGGTTCCAAGACGGATTGGCGTGTGAGAGCAATATCAGCTACAAATCTATATCTCCGTGTGAACCACATATATGTAAATTCAGAGGACATAAAGGTAAAACCAGTTACACACTTATTTGTACTAACCTTTAGTGTATTTATGTTTCAAAGATCTTATATCTTATGTGTTGGATTTAATATCTGTGCAGCAAACAGGGTACACATACATCATGCCGAAGAACATTTTGAAGAAATTCATATGCATTGCTGACTTACGAACTCAAATCGCTGGGTACTTGTACGGTGTAAGTCCACCTGATAATCCCCAAGTGAAAGAAATCCGGTGTATCGCAATGCCACCGCAGTGGGGTACTCATCAACAAGTTCATCTTCCATCTGCTCTCCCTGAACATGACTTCCTTAACGATCTTGAACCTTTGGGATGGATGCACACTCAGCCAAACGAGCTCCCTCAGCTTTCACCTCAGGTCTGTTCTTAAATTTTATGACATGATTTTTTGGCCTAATTATTTATCTTTTGGCAGCTGATGATTAAGCTTGTGAATGGATTTTGCAGGACCTAACGTTTCATGCTCGGATTTTGGAGAATAACAAGCAATGGGATGGGGAGAAGTCGATTATACTGACTTGCAGCTTCACTCCGGGTTCTTGCTCGTTGACTGCGTATAAGCTGACCCCCACTGGTTATGACTGGGGTCGTGCAAACAAGGACACCGGAAGTAACCCTCACGGTTACTTACCGACGCACTATGAGAAGGTTCAAATGCTTCTGAGTGACCGTTTTCTGGGCTTTTATATGGTAAGGAAGTTTTTAAATTCAGTGTGCATTGTATATACAGTATGTACTTTGTCCATGTTGCTAAACTATGCTCTTGAATTTGTGGCTCAGGTCCCTGATAACGGTCCTTGGAATTATAATTTCATGGGGGTGAAACATACTGTTAGCATGAAGTACGGTATAAAGCTGGGGACTCCACGAGAGTATTATCATGAAGATCATAGGCCGACCCATTTCTTGGAGTTCAGCAATTTGGAAGAGGGTGATGTGGCCGAGGGAGATCGTGAGGACACTTTTTCTTAGACGAAATCCTCAAGTTCTAGTGTGCTGGATTAAGAGGTGACTCTTAAGCTGGAAGTGTTTCATCTCCACTTGTTATACAACAACGTACTCCAATGTAAATATGTCTTTTGATTATCCTGTTATTATATGTATCTTCCAACCTGGTGCTAAGGTACTGTCATAGTGGCATAATCTGAGATTTTGTACGTCTTTGACGACTGTGTTTGTCAAGCTATAACATTGTTGAAGCTTAGATAATTGACTAAACGGTGGAAAACTTTATTGTTGTGTTTTGTTAGGGTTTGCATACTGCATTTATTGTTCCACCTCAACCTAGCTTCGTAAGTGGTTAACTAAATAATCAAGCTCCTTTGTTGACGCTTGTTATGAGATTCAACCACCTTAAGAATAGTACAGAGTAATGCGTGGTTAACTACATAATCAAGCTTATTATTAGGTTAAAGCATCTTATAACATTCTACCATTTCACTGGTCACCAAAATGCACAATGCGTGGTGAAAGAGCATGCTAACAATTACGAAAATGTAGGGATATATCGTCAAACGCCTTGGGTTTAGGGGCATCCTTACCAATTTCCCATATGAAATAGGTCTCATTATGAAAATGTTACGAGCTCAAGGTTCAAAAATGTAACAACCCAAACCATACCGCGTATAAAACCCCGTTAAATTTCATGACAAAAAAAAAATTTGCTGACTGACCCATTTGCGCGGCGCGCCGACAGGTTGCGCGGCGCGCAGAACCTGTCTGGCAGCCCGCTGTCCCGTTTTACTTAAAATGCCAAAATGTTTGACCCGTTCCCGACGTTTTTAGCCAAAACGCTTTTAACCATGAATTCATACATATAAAACTAACACGTTTAATTAATAAAATTAAGTTTACGAAGCGGGTCCCACATCGACCCATTTTACCACCTTAAGTACCAAAATACAATTTTCGACTTTAAGACTTTAATACAACACAAAGCCGAGCATGGCGATCGGGGATACGCTACCCAATCCTAAACGATCCAAAAGCAAGTCTCTAAAGCAAGCTATGAAAGTCTTCTAGTCCTCGCACTTACCCGAGCCACCGTCCGCATGAAATCTATAAAAATAATCAACAATGAGAGGGTAAGCTAGTGCTTAGTGAATGATAATATACTACATACATATATATGTATAAAATGAATACGCCACACAAAACAAATACCGCATACCGAAGCATCCAAGTATAAAGCGTCTACACTAAGCATACCGTACGATCTAAGCAACGAGCTAAAGATACAACACAAAAGATAGTCCACCAACGACAAAGTAAACATCGCCAAATAGCTACACCCGGAGGGTTAGCTACAACACAACAACACATTAATATATATATAACAATATAAACGAACAAGGTTAACCCCTTAACCTCAAACACACGAACATTGGCCGAACAACCCGAGCCTTGTGAATTCGCACAACCCGAAATTCACTTCTCAACCATAAGATGACCGAACAACCCGAGTCATCATGAATCCGCACTACCCGAGATTCATTACCTCCAATAAGGTGACCGAACAACCCGAGTCACCATGAATCCGCACTACCCGAGATTCATTTCACAATACTAAAACCCACGGTCACGGGATTATAAAATCCACCACACAACCATATCAACCCTTCGCCATTAGGGTTATAACAACCAAATCACAACCAAGTGTGATAACGTGCACACAAACGTGTACTTCGCCAAAGATGGTCAACCAAGACGCACAAACGTGCCAATTGGACTCATACACAAGTCCTTCAAATCCACCTATATGTGAAGTGAGCTCTATAACCGAGAATCACCTCACCCGACCCGCACCCATCCTACACATACATATGCATATAGGATATTATCACTCACCTTGAAGTCTTGATGAAAGCTTCCAAATAATCTGCAACTCGCCAATGGAAAATACCTATTCCATTATCATAATTACAACAATACACTTAGAATGGATTCACAAATCAACCCAAATTGACACTTAGTGCAAATTTGACCCAAATGCACTTCCAAGTACAAAACGCGCCCAAAATTAACCAATAATCACTAACACAAGTGAGAATGGTCATAATATGCCAATTAAACCCGAACTCAAGTGTTAAACACGTGTCATACCCATTTTGACACTTAAACCCTAATTTTGACCCATAAAGGCCAAAATCTCATCCTTTACAAGTTTTGACACCAAAACACATTTAACTCGGTTCTATACTTCAACTTAATCCATTTTAAGTTTATAAACCTCATTAAATCGCCAATCGGGTCATAGTCACCACCAAACCCTAATTTGACCCAAAGTCAAAGTTAGTCAACCAAACAACCTCCAATGGGTTCCAATACTTCCATAATCGCTAACTAAAGTGATTAAACTAAATTTCAAGTTCTAAACATGGCCAATTTGTTCACCAACCCAAAATCCACCAACAATTAACAATAAACCCGATTACTAGCATCACTAAACCCATTTCATCACCTAAAAGGGTATTACAACAAATTAACTCAAAACCCTAACTTGAATATCAAATTAAATAAATGAAATTCGGAGTTTGAGCTTACCAATACTATCACCGCGTAGCCGAGAACGAAAGGAACAACTTTAAAACCCGAGACTTTGATCGATTCGAGCTTCTTCTTCCCCAAAACCTCAAATCTCTCTCTAAACCTCTCTCTCTCTCTCTAAGAATGGATGAGGATGATGAATGGATGTGAAATGATCCAAAGTTGGATCTAAACCAACTGATAATGCCCACAAATCCGGCCCCATGTGAAATTACCCAAATACCCTTCATTTAAAATAAATAAAACAAGATAGGTTCTGTCAGCGCGTTTGCGCGGCGCGCAGATTGACAGATTCAGCTCTTTTCCAATTTTAATATATATAAATATTCAACGAAGCCCGATCTCATATGCCTTTAATAAACAAGTATACAAAATAAATATTCGGGTCTTACAACTCTCCCCCACTTAAACTCGATCACGTCCTCGTGATCCTCATCACTTAACCAAACAGACCTCACCCTACGGTCCTCGACATAAGTCTCAATCCGACTTCCTAAGCAATTCTTTCCAACGAATCGCCTTCCACAACTAAATCGTCACCCGCGACTTCTCAAGTCCACAATCCGAGCACTAAAACCATGCTCTTACCCTAACATCGGGAAAACTCAACTAATCTCGTACCGGGATGTCAATCCCTTAGCATACTAATACCGAGTACAACTCTAAAAGCAACCAAGTCTCAACCTAAGGTCAACGACCCGAAACAATGAAGACCGAACCAAAAGAATCCTTACGGATACCACCAATCACGAATCATCCATTGTAGTGCGCAATACGACCCATACGCAACTACCGTAACAACACAATCTGTAACATCCCGCGTTCTTCCGTTAAATTTAATTTTAACACCGTCTTTTTTTTTTAAAACATAATCTTTCGTATTTAAATTCGTAGTTTCCGTTGACTAACGTTCATAATAATTCCGTCATTTAATTATAACATCTCTCGTTAACTTGCGTTTTAAAAATATTCGTTTGGTTAATTCCCGCAACCGCTCTGAAACTTGAGGGACTAGTTCCGCCACTTGACCAAAGAGGTGGCTAGTAGTTGACTAGTCAACCACTCACCACCTCCACCCCTCATTCATCCATTTCTTCTTCTTTCTTTCTTTCTTTTTTTCTCTCAAGAACACAAACATAAATCATCATCTAAATTCGGATCGGGAAGCAAACTTCAAAACAAATTACATATTTGGAATCCTCTCTTCATCCTCTACAATTTGATACCAACTTCATCTCGTTTGGGTAACATTTCTAAAACTCTAGATTTCTCTAAATTCGTGTTTTTGATTTGAAATGGTGTTAGTTAGTGTCTATGGCTCGTGTCTAGCATGAATATATGATTTACTTGCTCGATTTGTTGTTTTGAGTAACTAGTTTGAACATTTGAAATGGGTTTGCTTAATCCTTGATTTTGGATGAGTTAATGTTGTTAGATTGTTAAAGTGCATGTTTTAATTGTGTTACTAGTATCATTAGCCACATTTGGATGTGTAGGTTGATTAAGAAAACTTCAAAAACCCGATTAATGATTTTGTGATGTTTGACTAGGGTTTGATAGTTCTTGACATGAACTTTTGATGCTTGAATGCCATGGAATGTTAATTGTTAGTGATTAGTTGTAATGTATGCTTAATTACCTTCGAAACGGCATATCATATGTGTGAATTGGATTCCCGAAACTTAAAATGCAATTGATGAACTTGAAACTTTGAAAATGGACTTTTAAACGATCACTTGACGAGAAATCGGTTATGGAAAATGTTGTTTTTGTTTGATGAAACATGTTTAGTTGTGTTCCTTGTCAAAAGAGCTTTCCAACGGTATAAGATACGCTTCCTAATTGTTTACGGTTTGAGTTTTGCGTTTGTTTGAAAATTTCCAAGTCTTGAACAAGTGAAACACGCCAGGGACCAGGCCACGGCCATTGTCGCGCCGCGGAGCAATTTGTCGCGCCGTGGCCCAAAGGGTGATTTTAGAACATGTTTTTCAGGCTTTCTGACCTTCAACATAGGCATTTGTCGCGCCGCGGAGCAATTTGTCGCGCCGTGACAATTGCCTGTTTCATCCGAACTTCAGCAAACTTGTTTTGGCCATAACTTTTTGACCGTAACTCCGTTTTTGATGAATCAAATATCGTTGGAAACGTAATAAGATTTCCTTTCTAATGGTAAGGTTTTGAAATGTCAACTCAAACTTTATTACAATCGTTCTAACATGCTTTTATACTTGTTTCTTGTATGAAACTTGACAACGTGATTCACATGCTATACTTAATCGAGTCGTAACGAGCCGTAGGACTAATTGAACACATTTCACCCGACCTTGTGTCGTAACCGGTTAATTGATATAACTTACTTGTTTAGGTCAAGGCTAAGCAACTTTCATGCACACGTTTACTTGTTGAAGTACCTTTATACTCGTGCACTCGAGGTGAGATCATAGTCCCACTTTTTACTCTTTTGAACTTACTTTTGGGATGAGAAAACATAAACGATTCTTTTGAACTAAGTGAACACAAGAACGGGAAAACAAACATTCTACATACGAGTTTAGAACGAAAATCCTCAATCCGATTATCATTAGTTACATCAGATGGTGTAAGCGAGAACTTATGTTATATGACCATATGGGTTTGACAAACCCTCATTCAAACGGTTCGCTACCGTTTACGAATGAAATATATTTTCGGGAACAGTGTTGTTCTAGCACTAATTGATGGGGTATTCAACGGACGGAACGTTAAGCTTTGATAATTGGGTGCTCGTGAATATTAACTTTTAGAATGTACTACTATTATTTCAACTTTGCAAATCTTGTGGTTCGACTTACTTTACTTTTACTCACTTACTCAAACCTATGATTTCACCAACGTTTTTGCGTTGACAGATTCTTCTATGTTTTCTCAGGTTTTCACTTGGCTATTTGATACATGCTTCCGCACTCTTTGATTACTTGATTGGAGTCTACCATGCATGCATACGCTAGGGATAGCATTTTTGGATTCAAACTTTTGTCTACTTACTTACGCTATTTATAGCAACTGTGGTTTCAAACTAATTATGTCGCAAGTTATTTCATTCATACTTTATAACTTTGTAAACTTATACTTATTGTCGATCCGTTTGTTAAACTAAACTTTGTACCTTTCAAATGAACGCGACATAATTTTGGTCAAACGAGTCTAATATAGGGACTACGACCACGCAACGGGACCTAAGTTAACGACGCCGTCAATAACGGTTTTGGTCGGGTCGTTACACAATCCACGGTTAGAAACCGATAGCGCCCAAAGCGGCTATGGGAACACAAATCCCAAGGTGTACGAAATCGTCCATCGTCACACCCGTAACAAACATGTGAGCGAAACACGGCTATCGCATCACTAATCATACCACGTGGTCCTCACGACCCCACCATCGACGCATAAAACGACCGATAGTTCCCACAACATGGTCCTTACGACCCCACCATTGGTGTATCAAACAACCAATAGATTACAACTCAACATGGCCGAAACAACCCGAGCCAAAACACATATGGAGGATGGTCGAAACAACCCGAACCTTAGTGAATTCGCACAACCCGAAATCCACCAACCCAATCCATATATCTCACAACGAAATGACCGCACAACCCGAGTCATCGTGAATACGCGCAAACCGATATTCACTACCACCGCCACATAGTATAACCGAGGATGGCCGTACAACCCGAGCCTTAGTGAATCCGAACCACCCGACATTCACTACCTCAAACTATGAGCCCAACCAACAGGGACAATCGTACTACCCGAAATATTGTGAATACGAACAACCCGATATTCACGTCCCACAACACAACTCTCTTGATGAAGTCAGCGGACCCCGAAGGTCATGCTCCACCAATCTCAATACCGGATGAAGTCAGCGGACCCGAAGATCATGCTTCACCGATCTCAACACCACGCTCATGACGAAGTCAGCGGACCCTAAAGATCATGCTCCATCAATCACGTACTCCCATGATGAAGTCAGCGGACCCTAAAGATCATGCTCCATCACGTAACCATACTATAATGAAGTCAGCGGACCCGAAAGTCATGCTTCATTAATCCACAATACTACGATGAAGTCAGCGGACCCCGAAGGTCATGCTTCATCAACCACATACCATAATCGAGCAAGAACCACCTATATCAAACATAGGTACCGAACAAGAATTCTCCAAAAGAGAACCCGACACACACCTTCCTTAACCGAAGGATTTCACCTTGCTCACCAAACACGACCATTATCTCTCAACGAGGTTTACCACATTACCACCTCGGTGGTAATTCCAATCTAAACCATAAGTACAATTTATCCGAAATCGTACTCTACCACAAATCGACCAAAACTAGGTCTCGACAAAGTGTCCGGATCTACCAAAAGCATCATCCGAAATATCACACTAAAACTTCCTCGTGCGGGAGTGCGACTCCCCCACTTGGAACCACGTTCCTATATCACAACTCGTACACCCGTACGATGCTACCAAAGGTAGACTTTACCAACAATTGGGTACACACGACCCATCACCACACCTTGCTCTAATCTTGAGCACGCGAAGGATTTCAATCAATCCTTAAACACTTCGAACGAAAAGTGTATCACGATTACACAAACCATACCCTCGCAATTATCCAATTGCTTTAGTTTGTCAAGTTTCACCTAGTCACTCATGTACCTACGGGTTTCTCCCGGGACCCTAAGTACAATGTAACCACAACACAATCGGAGTCGACACCACGCTAGTAGGTATAAAAGAGGCACCTAATGTCGCGTCATAAAGACTCCATTACCAACACACATCGAGATTTTAAACACTCGATCTCAAAGGTTCCAATCACCCGGCGAACCTCATGGTTCATCACTTCAACACCAAAAGCGAACACGCGCTTAACAATCGAACACCAAAACCATTTCCGTGGCTTGTAGAAACATTTCCCAAATACTAAGGGATGCTTGGTTACACCAAGTCTTACGCCCTTCGTCCAACAACCAAACATCACCATAGGGTACTTCCGTTAGGAACGTCACCCTTAACCATAACATGCAAATCACTATGCAATTAACAAGTCCGATCATAAACGCCACATAAATAAATATTCAAAGACATATTTATCAAAACGAAACGTACCTCAACGTCTCCTTGCGGCATTCGCCGCCGCCAACTCGGGACAATCCGGCTTGCGATGTCCCTCTTTATGACAATAGTAGCACATTCCGCCTTCACTTCTCGGCATCGTGCATTCCCACAACTTGTGACCCCTAACGCCACAATTGAAACATCTAGGCGCACGAGATTCCACCGCGCCCTTTACCACTTTACTCGTACTCGCACTCGGACCCTTAGTCCTCTTACTCGGAGCACCATAAGAAACAACCCTTCCCTCACTTGAAGGTTCGTCCTTTTTCGATCGCGTATAAGACTCGAAACCTCTAGCCACCGCAAATAACTCCGCAAACGACTTCGCGTAACCCCGGCTAATTTTGCTTTTCAAGTCATCGCTCAAAGTTCGATAGAAATCCTCCATCAACAAACGATCGTTCCCCAAATATTCCGGGCAAAAACGAGCTTTCGACATAAAAGTCGTCTTTAAAGTATTCAAGTCCATAGAACCCTGTTGCAAATTTCGCAACTCACAACGCAATTCCGATAAATCGGCTGAAGTTCGGAACTCCTCGAAGAATTCCTCCTTAAATTCGTCCCATGATAATGCCATAAACGTCTCACCACCGACAAGATCAATCTTGCCATCCAACCAATCCTTCGACCTACCCCGCAACAAACTAGTAGCGAGTCTCGTCTTTTTCTCGGGAGGGCATTCCATAGTACGAAAACACCCTTCGACATCCGAAACCCAAGTCGTACTCACCAAAGGATCCGGTTTCCCATCATACATCGGGGGTCTAGTCCTCATGAAGCTCTTAAGACAACGCTCCATTTCACCCCTATTTTGGAATTCGGAATACTTCCCATCCATTTCTTCTCGAAACGCTCTCATTTGCTCCGCAACGGCGGCCGCAACTCTAGCGTTAAATTCCGTGTCATTCGTCTCGGTCTCGTTTCGCATCGTCATTCTAAAGAATGCAAAACGATTAGTCCACGCACGTATAAAACGACACGCACAACACCACCCCATCTTGCTAAACACTCGTCGTACATCACTTGTTAGACACGATTTGCACCCGTAATAAGGTCTGCAAGTTCTTATTACGCACGCACGCCGCATCGACTCGTCAGTACAACGACCGCCTCGCTCGATGCTATAAACAAACACAAACAAAATTCTACGCGACAGAAGCACACGCGAGATTTACACCACAACACAAATAATATATTAATAATATCCGCATTACTAATATAAACGTTAGTCGACCTATAAACAAGGCACTAACTAAACCCGTTCCTGACCCGTAATCCTACAAGTCCCGCAATAAATTACGCGCACACAAAAGTCTAAGTCTAGGCACCTATCTCAAGTCACCTAAATCCCTTAGACCAGGCTCTGATACCACTTGTAACAACCCAAACCATACCGCGTATAAAACCCCGTTAAATTTCATGACAAAAAAAAAAATTTGCTGACTGACCCATTTGCGCGGCGCGCCGACAGGTTGCGCGGCGCGCAGAACCTGTCTGGCAGCCCGCTGTCCCGTTTTACTTAAAATGCCAAAATGTTTGACCCGTTCCCGACGTTTTTAGCCAAAACGCTTTTAACCATGAATTCATACATATAAAACTAACACGTTTAATTAATAAAATTAAGTTTACGAAGCGGGTCCCACATCGACCCATTTTACCACCTTAAGTACCAAAATACAATTTTCGACTTTAAGACTTTAATACAACACAAAGCCGAGCATGGCGATCGGGGATACGCTACCCAATCCTAAACGATCCAAAAGCAAGTCTCTAAAGCAAGCTATGAAAGTCTTCTAGTCCTCGCACTTACCCGAGCCACCGTCCGCATGAAATCTATAAAAATAATCAACAACGAGAGGGTAAGCTAGTGCTTAGTGAATGATAATATACTACATACATATATATGTATAAAATGAATACGCCACACAAAACAAATACCGCATACCGAAGCATCCAAGTATAAAGCGTCTACACTAAGCATACCGTACGATCTAAGCAACGAGCTAAAGATACAACACAAAAGATAGTCCACCAACGACAAAGTAAACATCGCCAAATAGCTACACCCGGAGGGTTAGCTACAACACAACAACACATTAATATATATATAACAATATAAACGAACAAGGTTAACCCCTTAACCTCAAACACACGAACATTGGCCGAACAACCCGAGCCTTGTGAATTCGCACAACCCGAAATTCACTTTTCAACCATAAGATGACCGAACAACCCGAGTCATCATGAATCCGCACTACCCGAGATTCATTACCTCCAATAAGGTGACCGAACAACCCGAGTCACCATGAATCCGCACTACCCGAGATTCATTTCACAATACTAAAACCCACGGTCACGGGATTATAAAATCCACCACACAACCATATCAACCCTTCGCCATTAGGGTTATAACAACCAAATCACAACCAAGTGTGATAACGTGCACACAAACGTGTACTTCGCCAAAGATGGTCAACCAAGACGCACAAACGTGCCAATTGGACTCATACACAAGTCCTTCAAATCCACCTATATGTGAAGTGAGCTCTATAACCGAGAATCACCTCACCCGACCCGCACCCATCCTACACATACATATGCATATAGGATATTATCACTCACCTTGAAGTCTTGATGAAAGCTTCCAAATAATCTGCAACTCGCCAATGGAAAATACCTATTCCATTATCATAATTACAACAATACACTTAGAATGGATTCACAAATCAACCCAAATTGACACTTAGTGCAAATTTGACCCAAATGCACTTCCAAGTACAAAACGCGCCCAAAATTAACCAATAATCACTAACACAAGTGAGAATGGTCATAATATGCCAATTAAACCCGAACTCAAGTGTTAAACACGTGTCATACCCATTTTGACACTTAAACCCTAATTTTGACCCATAAAGGCCAAAATCTCATCCTTTACAAGTTTTGACACCAAAACACATTTAACTCGGTTCTATACTTCAACTTAATCCATTTTAAGTTTATAAACCTCATTAAATCGCCAATCGGGTCATAGTCACCACCAAACCCTAATTTGACCCAAAGTCAAAGTTAGTCAACCAAACAACCTCCAATGGGTTCCAATACTTCCATAATCGCTAACTAAAGTGATTAAACTAAATTTCAAGTTCTAAACATGGCCAATTTGTTCACCAACCCAAAATCCACCAACAATTAACAATAAACCCGATTACTAGCATCACTAAACCCATTTCATCACCTAAAAGGGTATTACAACAAATTAACTCAAAACCCTAACTTGAATATCAAATTAAATAAATGAAATTCGGAGTTTGAGCTTACCAATACTATCACCGCGTAGCCGAGAACGAAAGGAACAACTTTAAAACCCGAGACTTTGATCGATTCGAGCTTCTTCTTCCCCAAAACCTCAAATCTCTCTCTAAACCTCTCTCTCTCTCTCTAAGAATGGATGAGGATGATGAATGGATGTGAAATGATCCAAAGTTGGATCTAAACCAACTGATAATGCCCACAAATCCGGCCCCATGTGAAATTACCCAAATACCCTTCATTTAAAATAAATAAAACAAGATAGGTTCTGTCAGCGCGTTTGCGCGGCGCGCAGATTGACAGATTCAGCTCTTTTCCAATTTTAATATATATAAATATTCAACGAAGCCCGATCTCATATGCCTTTAATAAACAAGTATACAAAATAAATATTCGGGTCTTACAAAAAAAGCCCATGATCATTTGGGCTTATCTTCCAAGACACAACAACATTGGAAGATTTTAAAAAATTAGGGAGTTTAATTTGGGGAATATTGGAGGAGATGGTAAAGTGGAGGAAGAGAAAATTGAAGAAAGGTTAAAAAGACAAAAATACCCTAGTGTTCTTGGCATTTGAGATGACTTAACGTATCAATTTAACAACCAAGTGACGGAAGGACTACAATTGAAAAAAGATTACAATTCAAAGGACTACTGATGTAAAATTAAAAGTTTAAGGACTATGCGTTAGGGTTGAAAAATGGCAGTGTATTCTCACAAATGTTAATGTATTCAAATCACAATTGTTACTGATATAATATTAATGACCTCATTTTGTACATGCATGACGTATTTTCATGGAGGTAAATATTGAAAATAACTCCAACTTCGACCCATTTGTAGTTGGACGTGTTGTAATCCATTGACATTTTTATAATGAAAATTGATGCTTTGCATGTAAAAAAAAAATTCTTTATTTTTCTCGTACCAAATCGGTACCGATCCCGATTGTACCGAAACCGAATTTACTCAAAATCAAGAACCGAAAACGAAACCGAATCCCCATCGGTACCGATTTTCGGTATCGGTACCGGTTCGGTTTCGATTTTTCGGGATTTTTACTCATCCCTACTATGCGTGAAAAACAGAGCAAACCACAGAGACTATCCGCATAATTTTGTCAATAATAAATAATAAATAATCAACTTAAATTAAGAATTCTTTTGATCAATGGTCTTGAGCCATTTCTAAAAGTTCGATTTGTACATTAAAAATAGTCTACATCTCAAAATATATTCTTTCAACTATTCAATATTGCATATATATATATATTTTTTTAAAGAGAGCTATTATATCTACTCTATATATTAAAGTAAAGTACTATTTATCTCAGATTTTAATAAATAAAATTACAACAGCCAATCTCAATCATTAGATGAGATTTTTTTGGGATAATCAGAATTACCTCTCTGATGTTAGATTTATGTGATTTTCCTAAATTACCCTTCTAACAACAAAAAACAATAGGGTACTGCGATTCACAATCGTGTCTTCAAAAACCGATTTTACATAACCGTCATATCAACTTCTATTCGATCCATGAACACACGCCTAGCACACACACAGTCGCCAAATCTTATTTCATAATCCCCCTGTATCGCCAGTTCCAATCTTCACTCAATATATGATCAACTGTTAATCAAACACATCTGATTTTATCAAACGGGAACGAACAGAGAGAGCTTGCGAGATCAGAAATGGGGAAAACAAAGGGGCGACAATCACAAACCGTAAATAATTTCAATTCTAATTCTAATTCTGATGGAGAAAATGAGGAATTATGATCAAGTGATCTAGAAGAAGAGAAATCAGTCTTCTTTGCTTGCTATTTGTTGACGTCACTCTGCCCTAGATACAAAGGACATACTTACATCGGGTATGTATATCTATATCTGTATCTATATCTATATGCGTTTGTTTTTGTTAATTGCTGTGAATTAGACGATATCAATCACTCTCTGTTTGACATTTATCTTGAAATATGTGGACGTCAGAAGGTAAAGTTTGAATCTTTTCTCATATTCCTGAATTGGGTTTTCGTTGGATTTGTAAGATTGATTCAAAATTTTGAATCTTTTTAATTGGGGTTTGTGAAATCAAGAAACAGAGGATTATGGATTTGGATAATATTGAGTGTGTTTCTTCTTCAGATGGATTAGATGATGAAGAGGTCCACTCGATGAGTTGATTCTGCAGTTAATTAGTGATTCGCACATTCTTTTGTTTGGTTTAGGTATAATCTTAATTCTTGTATTGTTTTATATATCAGGAATTTTACAACAGTGATCTTCAACGCTGTGAAACAAGTAATGATAAAAGAAGGCTTAAAGCTCAGGTAAGGTTAACGACATACTACACAAGTTACATTATAATAGATATAGTTTGTGTTCTTTTCGTTTGCCTAATGATTGATTAATTCATTGATTATAGTTAAACGTCATATGTGGTGAGTGCCCAAATGCATGGTGCAAAAGTATGTGAGTTTATAGAAAATGTTCGACTTGTAATTTCCTTCTAGAACCTAATATATTTATTAACCTTTTAGTTTATTGAGATAAACTGATACATTAGTTGTAATGGGCTAAACTAATTATGCCTTAAGAAACACGACCTTTGAAGGTACTATTGCTACATTTTCGCCTACACTAATTACTATCATGTTTTTCTCATAAATGCCTAAGTGGACTTGAATGTGTATGCAGTGCCACACTTGATTCGGATTGCAAGTTTTTGTAACAAAAACTCTTGTTTTCATTTGATGATGAATTTTGTAGTCCTACATGATAACTCAAGTGTGATAGTTTAGCCATATATTTAACGTTGTTATGAGATGGACTTACAATTTATTTCCAAATTCTGAATGCAGAGTTATCATTGAACTTGCAATTCCGTGTGAAAAACCGGGTCCACGAGTGTTCGAAGGATTTACAGTGCGTTTTCATCCACGGTCATGGGAAATTGATATTATTCTATCTACACTATCTATTAAAGCGAAGTAATAAATATGTAAGATTTGTATAAAATTCCTTTAAAAAAATAATCCTCACCCTTTAAAAAGATTTTTTATAGTCAACCTCTGTTATTTATAGTGAAATAGAGTTTATAAGTTCACTTTAGTCATCCGTCTTATTCATCACAATATGAGTGCCAGAATTTATTAGATTCAGGATACTATAACTGTTGCTATTTGGTAGTTCTTAAGTATGATTTTATGATTATAGGTACTTATTACTAATTTTCTATCTGTTTTTTTTTTTTTTTTCAGGTTTGATTCAAAGCTAAATTTCTACTTGAAATCCGTTATTCCTGTTTTTAGTTTGTTTTCAATAATATATTGAGTTACAGTTTTTGTTGTGTTCATTATATGACATATTAATCATTTACCATACTTGGGTTTGCTTAACAGGATATGACCAAATCGGGTCTATAACATTTATGTCAAGTAGCGGAGGGATAAAAGATGGCGTAACTTCTAAGTTCTTTCAGGTTAGATAATATATTCCCGTTGGATGAAAATTCAATGTAGTTTCGTAATCTAGATATAGTTCATGTTCAGAGGGGCCTGATTTAGAGGGAGGTACTATTTTTGGGGAAGGGAGAAACAATGCATTTTAGGATTTTCATTAGTGAGGGCTTTTACAGAGCAAAGCATGCTTATCATCTTTTATTAATAAAGAATTCAGATACTCTTATCTCCATATAAAAGTCTTAAATAAAATGTTACTCATCTTTGTTGTAACTATTTTTTATTATGCAGACGTCGTTGGACGTCGTTGGTCGCCTGGTTGAATTGAACCTACTTTGTGTTAACCGTGAAAAAGGCATGGATACCAAATCCATTGAGTTTGTTCTGTCTGATAAACAGGTATTAAAGTTTAATTCGTTTACGTGGTGGAAGCATACCTCAATACAAACATTACTTATATGATGTAACAATCATTCTCCCGTTTGGTAACCTAATAACCTTTTAATCTGTAAAAGCGGAAATAGAGTCAAATGTGCCTTATGGGCGCATCATGTGACCGAATGTTTTGAATCTGTGTCGGACACAAAAATTCTGATGCTCCAATTGTTGTTCTTATGCACAATTGCAAAGTGAGAGATTGGCAAGGTACATTTTAGTTTAAATAATAAGTTTGTTAATTATATTCATCTTATACTGATCACCACCTGTTAACTTAATGACTACTGACCTACGCATGACCAAAATTTGTCATTGCAGGTTTTCTGTAGGTTTGTAACCAGTTGTGGGGCTGTCACGTTTTCCTCAACGAGGATGTCGCCCCCATTCGTCGATTCAAGGCAGAGTAAGTAGCACAACCATACCTCTTGAAGGTTTTGGTATCAATTGTTCACACTTAATGATATCAGCATACCCAATTATGGATTATATATATATATATATATATATATATATATATATATATATATATATATATATATATATATATATATATATATATAGATATAGATATACACGCACACGCACACGCACACGCACATGCACACACACACACACACACACACACACACACACACACACACACAAAAACTTTCATCTGTTGACGCTAAATTTACATTTGCAGGTTTGATCTTCAAGCTGAAAACACAACCCATGCTCAACATCCTGCTACTGATTTGAAGATCGAAACTGTTTTGCAAACTGCAGTTGATATATTCTCGAAACATCCACCAAAATGCATCTTGGATGTGGTGCAGATTATCGAGGTCTGTATTATTAGTTTATTACATCTAACCATCAACCTGTCTTTTGCGATCCACTATTCACACACAGTCTTACTTTTCAATATGAATTGCCTAACACACGTTGGATACTAGGTTTCGAGATGCGTTGTGAGAGGTTGTGTCCAAAAAATTAATACTGAATAAGGATGGTTTCACAGACTGATGTGTTAGGTCGTATTGAACAAGCTTCTCAGATGGTTACTCCTAACCCGATGCAAGATACTACTGAAGTTACAGCAAATAAGGTTCCGTTCCAATATAGTTACTTCGTAACTACATTATATTTAACGTCTACAGTATAGTTTCCGGTGTTATCCAAATTTTCAGTACGCAAATGTGACTCATGTAGCGTTCTATATAATATCCAAATATTAAGTAACGATCCTCGTATTTTAGCTTTTCATTTTAACAACGATTGTTCATTTTCTTGCAGGTTTCAAAGACTGCTGTTTTCTGTGGAATCCGATCAGTTTCTGACAGTGTTACCACTAACCCGATACGTGTGAGTACTGACGTTACACCAAAAAGGTATGGTTTGAATAACGTTACTTATTACCTTAAACCATTTGTAAATATGCCACTAAACTCTTATGGGTCTATCCATTCTTCATAACCCTATCATGTAACTTGTTATTTTCAAAAAACACTTGTAATTTGATTTTTGATTTTTGAACGTACAAGTTTGATGTTCATCTTACAATCATGTAGTAATGTAATTGTAGGTTTAAGAGACTGCTGACCGAGGTGGAATTGAATCAGCTTCTGAGATTGTTACAACTAGCCCCAGGACCATGAAGCGCAAAACATAGTCACCATCAGATGTTGAAGAAATAGAGACACCAATTGCCGAAACAGCTGATGGGATTGCAACCCTGAAAATTCCACGTATGGAAGCTCTATAAGTGTCTATGTGAACTCCTATGTTTCTTTCATGTTTAGCTTATGTGTGTTGCCAAGTGTTTTAAATAAAGATGTCAACCATGTACATTATCAGTGTATTTATTTTACGAAATACAATTTACATGTCTATAAATATGTTTTGATAATAACGAATCCAAAAAAAATTTTCTATACTGAACCCGCAAGGTTGCGGGTATTACACTAGTTACAAAACGTTTTACAACTTAAATCTTAAATTAAATTAAAAATAAACTGCTTAAAACCCACGCTTTCCGAAAAACGAGTATATTACAGAAACAACGCGAAGTTCTTTGTCTTTATATACTCCGTGTTTATTTATATTAAGCATAAAACAATAAACGGTCATATGCTGGTGCTGTGACGGTAACCACAACACCATCGCTTCCATATTGTGTTGCCACCGTAACTACGCCGCCACCGCCATATTCTTATCGTCTTCTTTTTAAAGATCCGCAGGTTCTGTCGTTTGGCTTTGAGGGCCGACGAATCAACCATTTATGATCGCCGTTTTGGTGGTGGTGCTGTTGGGGTTTATGGTTTCTGTTTCTTGATTTCTTTCTGCGGTGGTTAAACCTTTAAAGTCCGATAATGGTGGTCACAATTCAAATATCCAATGGTATGTGGTTGATGTTGATGGCAACGGTCATATGCTGGTGCTGTGACGGTAACCACAACACCATCGCTTCCATATTGTGTTGCCACCGTAACTACGCCGCCACCGCCATATTCTTATCGTCTTCTTTTTAAAGATCCGCAGGTTCTGTCGTTTGGCTTTGAGGGCCGACGAATCAACCATTTATGATCGCCGTTTTGGTGGTGGTGCTGTTGGGGTTTATGGTTTCTGTTTCTTGATTTCTTTCTGCGGTGGTTAAACCTTTAAAGTCCGATAATGGTGGTCACAATTCAAATATCCAATGGTATGTGGTTGATGTTGATGGCAACGGAGACAGAAGCGTCCTGTGAGGAAGAGGTATCAAGCCACATATAAGGGCCTTTGTTTTTGCCTCTCCAACCGATGTGGGAAAGGGGTGAAGGTCACCCCAACAATCCCCCCAACATCGGTGTGGTAACCCCGGCTCTGATACCAGTTGATGGCAACGGAGACAGAAGCCAGGACCATCACATAATATTGTCCGCTTTGGGAACAGCTAGTCACCAGCGACTCAACTCCCTCACGGGTTTAAAACGCGTCCTGTGAGGAAGACGTATCAAGCCACATATAAGGGCCTTTATTTTTTGCCTCTCCAACCGATGTGGGAAAGGGGTGAAGGTCACCCCAACAGTTGAAACCCTTAGATTTGATTTGGTTACACGTTATGTTTTGTAAAACGCGTTTCACTTGCATCTTTAATTCTTTATATAATAATTTGAAAAGTATATCTTGGTTAGGGTTTTGTTGAGGCCAATTGCTATGTGGATTAATTTTTTTGTTAGGCATATGCTCTGTGTTTCTTTTGGTCAAATATTATTGTTTTAGACTAATTAATAATTTGTTACAACTAATTGGCACTTTATTTCTGTTAGATTTTTTGCTATGATGATGAACTTTATATAATCAGTTACAGTACCCTTTTTATGTACCCTATTGGTTTGACAATATCTGTTTTAAATTGACGTTCAGACTCTGATTTATGCTTATATGGCTGAAACTTGTCAGTTTATGGTTTGATGAGGGATTATGTCGCAGCTTGTAAAAAAGATGTTCTTTCTATGTTGGTTTGCTAAAATCTGTTAAAAAATTGACGCTTTTGATGAGGGTTTTTGTAGTGGTCTGTAAAAAAATGTCCCTTCGATGTTATTTGCTGAAACCGGTTTATATGATCAGTTTTGATGTGGTTTGTTGTGGCTTGGGAAAAAATGTCTGTTAGATGTTGGTATGCTAAATTTGATTTCCATTGGCAGTTTTAATGTGGGTTTATGTCATGGCTTAAAAATGTCCGTTTGATGTTGGTACGGTAAAATCTGTTTATATTGACTATTTCATGTGGCTTATGTCGTGGCTTTTCGATTTTGGTATGCTAAAAGATGTTTAGATGACGGTTTTGTTGTGGGATTATTCCATGGCTTGTAGAAACTGGCCCTTCGATGTTGGTTTGTTTAAATCCGTTTAAATTCACGGTTTTGATGTGGGTTTATGTCATGACTTAACAAAAATTGTCCCTCTGATGTTGGTACGCTAAAAGCTGACTGTAAAAAAACTTTTTTTCGATGTTGTTATGCTAAAATATGTCGTAATTGACGATTTTCATGTGGTTTATGTCGTGGTTTGTAAAAATAATTTCTTTTCGATGTCAGTATGCTAAAATATGTTGAAATTGACGGTTTTGATGAGGGATTATGCCATGGCTTGTAAAAACTGCCCCTTCGATGTTGGTTTGCTAATATCCGTTTAAAATCACGGTTTGGATGTTGGTTTATGTCATGGTTTATAAAAAAATGTCCTTCGATATTGGTACGCTAATATCTGTTTAAATTGACGATTTCATGTGGTTTATGTCGTGGCTTGTAAAAAATGTCCATTCGATGTTGGTATGCTAAAAGATGTTAAAATTGAGGGTCTTGATGTGAGATTATGCCATGGCTTGTAAAAACTGGCCCTTCGATGTTGATTTGCTTTAATCCGTAAAAATTCACGGTTGGTATGCTAAAATATATCGAAATTGATTGCTTTGATGTGGGATTATGCCACGGTTTGTAAAAATTGTCCCTTCGATGTTGGTTTGCTAAAATCCGTTTAAATTCACGGTTTAGATGTGAGTTTACGTCATGACATATAAAAATGTCCCTTTGACGTTGGGTTTTCTAGAATTTGATTAAAAATTGACGGTTTTGATGTGGATTTCTGTCACGGCTTGTAAAAATTCCACTTCGATGTTGGTTTGTTATTCTGTTTAAGTTGACGGTTTTAACGTGAATTTATGCCGTGTCTTGTTAAAAAATGTCCCTTCGACGTTGGTTTGATAAAATCTGTTTAGATTGACGTTTTTGATGTGAACTTGTATTGTAGCTTGAAGATAAGCGTCCTTTTGATTAGATTTTCTAGAAACTATTTAAATGGCTGGTTTTGATGTGAGTTTATGTATTTTCTCGTAAAAAATATCTTTTTGATTTCGGTTTGCTAAAATCTGTTTAAATTGACGGTTTTGATGTGGATTTATGTTGCGACTTGTAAAAAAATGTCCCTTCGATGTTGGTTTTCTTAACTCTGTTCAAGTTTGTTTAAGCTGACTGTTTTGATGTGGGTTTGCCAAAATCAGATTAAAGTTGATGGTTTTAATGTGTGTTCACGTCGTGGCTTGTAAAATACGACATCTTGATGTTGGTCGGAAAATTTGTATCCATTTGATGCCTTTGATATTGGTTTGCCCAAATCTGTTAAAAAAGCTATGATAATTTTGATTATTTTATTAATAAAGTGAGTAGAGTATTCGATCCGGACTTTGGAGGGGAAAAATTGGATGGCGTTTTCATTATGCAACTGTGTATGTTTGCAGCCATGATAGAATCGTTATTTTTTTTGTTGAAATGCCCATGTCGGATTTTAACTAAAATAAATGAACTGTATAAGTAGAGAAGTTTTCTAGAGAAGTTTTCTGGTAGTGGCTTATTAAAAGAAAAGAAAAGTGTGTGTTATCGTACATACAACTATGTATCTAGATATTTGAATTTATAAAAGTACATATGAGGCGGCATACGACTAAATAAACTTTGGGCGACTTTTGACCCGTTTACTAATACAGTCAAGACGTTTGAGTGAATAAACCTTCTCCTGCGGGTACGACTGTTTTTTATCCGACTGAAAAATGTTGGAGGTTTTATTAAATTCTTTCGTGTAGGGTAAAATAATCGATAGCCGGATAAATCACTGAATCGTGTTATCACTTTCCGAAAGTAATTATTCGACCCTTATAGCCTGGGTTACACGAATATCACTTTGGGATAAGACAGAGATTAAATTCTTGTTTTGGCAGAAACAAGAATTCCTTTTGCAGAAGAATATTTTGGTGTTCGTAACTTGTGTATTTTTACTCATGCATATTGGTTAATATATTTATATACACCCTTAATCATGAAAGAGTCTTTTTATTAAAATCAATTGGCCGATTGATTAATAAAAGTATCTTCTATAATATTCAAAAGTGGTTACAGGAAGAATATTTTTATAAACAAATATTATCACTTCCATCATTAAAGTAAAAGTTGTTACTTTTACAATAAACAAATATTATATTTTACAACTATCAAAGCATGAGTGATCACTTTATAATAAACAAGTATTATTCCTCCAACCACTAAAGCAAAAGTGGGTGCAAGAATAATTCTTCCGTAATCACTCAAAATTGTGTTAAGTGTTTTCTTACTGCTGTCTCTTAAGAACCAGCACTGCAAAAGGACCAGCAGCGCAAAAATCAGCAAACAGGACCAGCAGCGCAAAAGTCAGCATACAGGACCAGCAGCGCAGAGGAACCAGCAAACAGGACCAGCTGCGCAGAACAACCAGCACAGGGACCAGCTGCGCAGAACAACCAGCACAGGGACCAGCTGCGTAAAACAACCAGCACAGGGACCAGCTGCGCAGAACAACCAGCACAGGGACCAGCAATGCAGAACAACCAGCACAAGGACCAGCAATGCAGAACAACCAGCACAAGGACCAGCAATGCAGAACAACCAGCACAAAACACTTAGCCAAATTTCAGCTTACTAAGAAAACTTAGTACTGAAAACACTTAGTCAAATTTCAGGTAGACCAAGTCATGATAGTAAATAATGGAAAACCACTTTTGGGTCCGGGTAATCTATCACTTAATGGGTGTACACTCCGTACCTCCAAACCCATTTACAAGTGTAGATTAAAACCCAAAATTACACTAAATTTCCAACAATCCTCCCCAATTTAGTGCAATTCATTTCATGAGAATTAAACAAATTAAAACAAAACTCATGCATAAATGAAAATATCTTGAAGATTGAATTTTCACCTTAGTACATTACACATTCCAAATATTCGAGAATCGGGGTGTTCTAAGAATTGAACCCTTCAACCCATTTGAATAACTGAAAATAACATACACATAAGTTTTCAAATACTCTAAAGCTATCCTGACACTTTACAAGCCATGTGTCCATATCCATTCATGAATGTATCTAAAGCAAAAGTCCAAGCTTTGTTGAAGCGGCAAAACTTCACATTCACATAGGTAGTTCATTTCAGTCATGCACCTGCTATTGCACTTTTTCAAATAAACCATTAAGAAGCTAAACTTCATCCTCACCTTCAACAGGTCCGAGTACATACCTTACCTTGGGATGATACAAAATTTTGTACTCCAAATTTCTAAGTATAAGTCTTCCACATTGAATTCAACTTCTAATTTTCATCAGAAGGGAATTGGGTATCTTATAATTAGAAATTTATGTGGACTTTAAACCCATCTCCACAGCAGACTTGTTCACCAAGTCTCTTGCCAATCCCTTCGTCAAGTGATCAGCTAAATTCTGTTGTGACCTCACGAACACTATAGAAATTACCCCATTCATGATGAGTTCACGAATCATGCTATGTCTGACACCTAAGTGTCTAGACTTTCCATTGTACATCTGGCTATAAGCCTTTGCCAATGTCGCAGCACTATCACAATGGATAGACATGGGTGCTATAGGTTTAGGCCATAATGGTATCTCATGGATCAAGTTTCTAAGCCATTCTGCTTCTTTACCAGCAGCAGCTAAAGCAACAAACTCAGATTCCATCGTTGAGTTGGTAATACATGTCTGCTTCTTAGAAGCCCATGAAATAGCACCTCCCCCAAGCAAGAACACCCAACCACTTGTTGAAGAATGATCTTCAATATTGGTTATCCAACTCGCATCAGAATATCCTTCTATTACCGAAGGAAACCCATTATAAGATAAACTATAGTCCATAGTTTTCTTCAAGTACTTCAGTACCCGCCTAATTGCTTGCCAGTGATGAGTACTAGGATTACTAGTATATCTACTCAGTTTTCCCACAGCAAAAGCAATATCCGGCCTTGTACAAGTCATGGCGTACATCAAACAGCCAATCACCTGAGAATACTCAAGTTGTGATACAGCTTCACCTTGATTAGGCATAAGCTTCTCACTTGGATCAACAGGGGTACTCACAGGATTACATTCAAAGCAATTGAACTTTTTCAACACCTTCTCAATATAATGAGATTGACAAATCGAAATTCCTTTGCTTTCACGTTTGATCCTAATGCCAAGGATAACGTCAGCCTCCCCCATATCTTTCATGGAGAATTTTGATGACAAAAATTCTTTTGTTAAATCAACCTGACTTTGGTCAGTCCCAAAGATTAACATGTCATCAACATATAGACAAATTATAACTCCTTTACCAGAATCATCAAATTTACTATATACACATTTATCTGCTTGGTTTAATTTAAAACCACTAGATAAAATCACTTCATCAAACTTTTGATGCCATTGCTTAGGTGCTTGTTTCAAACCATATAAGGATTTCACAAGTTTGCACACCTTGCCTTCATTTCCTGGCATGACAAAGCCCTGAGGTTGGTTCATATAAACCTCCTCATCCAATTCACCATTCAAGAATGCTGTCTTCACATCCATCTGGTGAATAACTAGATTGTGAATCGTAGCCAAAGCAATCAGCAGTCTAATGGTAGTGATACGTGCCACGGGAGCATAAGTATCAAAATAGTCAATTCCAGACTTTTGTCTAAAGCCTTGAATGACTAACCTTGCCTTGAATTTTTCAATAGTTCCATCCACCTTCATCTTCTTTTTGAAGATCCATTTGCAACCCAAAGGTTTGCAACCAGGAGGTAGATCAGCTAACACCCAAGTGTTATTGCCCATGATAGAATCCATCTCATCATTAATTGCCTCTTTCCAGAATGCAACATCCTGAGACCTCATTGCTTCATCATATGTTTTAGGATCATCATCAACATTGAAACAATACGAATATTGGGTAGACACATCATCCCTAGAACCTTCAACTAAGTATAGTTGAAAATCTGGTCCAAATGATTTAGGTTTCCTTTTTCTTTTGCTTTTCCGAAGCTCAAGTGACTGATCAACAGCCTTTTCAGAGACTTCATCATTACAATCCTTATTGATTCCATTGTTACTTGGAATCATATCCTTTGGTCTAGGTATAGATGAAAATCGATTTTCATCAAAGATTGCATCCCTTGAATCAATCACAGAATTGATTGAGACAAACTCATTAGGCTCTATTACATAGAACCTATATGCCTTGGAATGTTCAACATATCCAACAAATATGCTATCTATACCTCTTTCACCTAAACTTTTCTTCTTGGGATCAGGTAGTCTTACAACCGCCCTACAGCCCCATACCCGAAGATAATTCAAGTTAGGTTTCCTTTTATTCCAAAGTTCATAAGGTGTAATCTTGTTTCTTTTGTTAGGAACTCTATTAAGCAAATAACAAGCTGTTAACATAGCTTCCCCCCAAAATCCTTCACTTAAACCCGAATAGGATAACATGGAATTAACCATTTCCTTAAGGACCCTATTCTTCCTTTCAGATATACCATTTTGTTGTGGAGTATAAGGAGCTGTGGTCTCATGGATAATACCAACGGATTGGAAATACGATTGGTCAATGTATTCACCTCCCCTATCCGTTCTAAGTCTTTTAATCAAAGCCTTTTGTTGTAATTCTACTTCAGTTTTAAATATTTTAAATTTATCTAATGCTTCATCCTTAGTATGTAACAAATAAACATAGCAAAATCTAGAAGCATCATCAATAAAAGTCACAAAATATTTCTTGTTCCCTAAAGTAGGAGTAGCATGCAAATCACATAAATCACTATGTATTAATTCCAAAATTTCAGTATCACGATGTACATTTTGAAATGGTTTCTTAGTGATCTTTGTTAACATACACGTTTTACACTTTTCATTGTTCATGTCAAAGGCCGGTATTAAACCATCTTTAGACATATCTTGCATTCTTTTAAAGTGTACATGTCCTAGTCTAGCATGCCAAAGTGTAGAATTATTTATGCTAGAAGTAGATATAAAAGCAAAATTAACATTCAAGTGATTAATGTTAAGTCTAAACATTCTATTGCATAAATAACCAAAACCAACAAACATACCATGTTTTGACAAAACAAACTTATCAGATTCAATCACTTGTTTATAACCACAACAATTTAACACACTACTGGAAACCAAATTTTTTCTTATTTGTGGTACATGCAAAACATCAAACAAACAAATAGTTTTTCCAGAACTAAAACACAAATCCACACTTCCACGTCCATGAACAGAGGCTGTTGACTCATTTCCCATATGAAGAATTGATCCATCAGTCACAGACTCGTAAGTCTTGAACCAAAATCTATCCTTGCATACATGGGTGGTGGCTCCCGAGTCAACCCACCACGCGACATCATCATCCTGCACAAAATAAGCCTCAGATATATATGAAACATAATAATTCTCATTTGAATTATTAAATATATTCTGACCTTTCGAGTTGTGGTTGTTTAAACCATTTCCCGAACCGCTTGTGCTAGATCCTTTGGCATTATTATTACCAAAAATAACCTTGCAATCCTTTTTCATGTGTCCAGTTTTACCACACTTCCAACAAGTCAATTTAGACTTCTTGTTCGGATTAGCCTTGTTATAACCTTGATGTTTACGTTTGCCCTTTTTGTCATTATTACTAGTGAACTTTTTATGTTCCACCATATTGACAACAGACGTACCAGCAACTTCGTTGCTCTTTGGCTTGTCATTATCCTGCAACCTGAGGGATTCCTCAATACGCAGATGACTACCCAACTCAACAAGAGTTAACTCCTCCTTCTTATGTTTCAAAGAATGTTTAAATTCTTTCCAAGATGGAGGTAGTTTATCAATTATGCTTGAGACTTGAATAGACTCATCCATGTTCATCTTATGTTGTGTGAATTGACCAAGTATACGAATGAGCTCATTGTATTGTTCCAAGACCGGTCTAGAATCGACCATCTTGTAATTATTAAAATTACTCACAAGGAACTTTTTACTAGAAGCATCCTCAGACATATACTTGGTTTCTAAACAGTCCCATAGTTCTTTAGAAGATTCAACATTTAGGTAAATATCAAAAAGGGAATCAGCCATACCATTGAGGATTAAACCTCTAGCGATGTAGTCATCGTTCTCCCACTTGCACCTTTTCCGAATTTGTTCAATAGTGGCATCATCACCATGATCTTCAGGAATTGGTGTGCTGAGTACGTACACCACACTCATGCTGCTCAGAAAGAAGTGCATCTTCTTTTGCCATCTCCTAAAATCAATTCCCTCAAACTTATCAAGTTTGGAGAAATTCGCCGTCATGTGTTTCATCGTAGCCGCCATCGATTATAACAAATAATTACTTTCGATTGTTGGAGGTTTTATTAAATTCTTTCGTGTAGGGTAAAATAATCGATAGCCGGATAAATCACTGAATCGTGTTATCACTTTCCGAAAGTAATTATTCGACCCTTATAGCCTGGGTTACACGAATATCACTTTGGGATAAGACAGAGATTAAATTCTTGTTTTGGCAGAAACAAGAATTCCTTTTGCAGAAGAATATTTTGGTGTTCGTAACTTGTGTATTTTTACTCATGCATATTGGTTAATATATTTATATACACCCTTAATCATGAAAGAGTCTTTTTATTAAAATCAATTGGCCGATTGATTAATAAAAGTATCTTCTATAATATTCAAAAGTGGTTACAGGAAGAATATTTTTATAAACAAATATTATCACTTCCATCATTAAAGTAAAAGTTGTTACTTTTACAATAAACAAATATTATATTTTACAACTATCAAAGCATGAGTGATCACTTTATAATAAACAAGTATTATTCCTCCAACCACTAAAGCAAAAGTGGGTGCAAGAATAATTCTTCCGTAATCACTCAAAATTGTGTTAAGTGTTTTCTTACTGCTGTCTCTTAAGAACCAGCACTGCAAAAGGACCAGCAGCGCAAAAATCAGCAAACAGGACCAGCAGCGCAAAAGTCAGCATACAGGACCAGCAGCGCAGAGGAACCAGCAAACAGGACCAGCTGCGCAGAACAACCAGCACAGGGACCAGCTGCGCAGAACAACCAGCACAGGGACCAGCTGCGTAAAACAACCAGCACAGGGACCAGCTGCGCAGAACAACCAGCACAGGGACCAGCAATGCAGAACAACCAGCACAAGGACCAGCAATGCAGAACAACCAGCACAAGGACCAGCAATGCAGAACAACCAGCACAAAACACTTAGCCAAATTTCAGCTTACTAAGAAAACTTAGTACTGAAAACACTTAGTCAAATTTCAGGTAGACCAAGTCATGATAGTAAATAATGGAAAACCACTTTTGGGTCCGGGTAATCTATCACTTAATGGGTGTACACTCCGTACCTCCAAACCCATTTACAAGTGTAGATTAAAACCCAAAATTACACTAAATTTCCAACAAAAAAGGTATGTTGTTAGAAGTATATTTAAGCGTTATCTTTTATTACCATATATATCTGCATATTTTTTCTGCCATGTGTAGTCTCAAAAAGTTCACGGGCAAGAAAATTTGATCATTTGCTACGACCATGTGATGTGAAAATTGTAAGCATTTTTTTGTTCTGATGAAATTTAGGTAAAAAATTATCTCAACTTTTATACAGTCAGAAATTGTTAAAAGCGAACAGGTCCCGAATCTGTCATCACCAATAGAAGAAGACTGACTTCAATAATATGATAGATTAGGTTTTGAATTTAACGCACATATACCACTTTAATTGCTTGAAACTCATAGTATTATAATCTTTCTATTATGAAACTTGGTGGTTTATCTAGCTTGTATGTTTCTATTCTTTTGCCACTAAATAATGTGAATATATTGTTGATCCTGTTGATGTTTTTGCTATTATGGTATTATCTGGAATCGTAAGCAGATGTTTAAGTACTGGAACCATTTATGATCCTCGTTTTGGTGGGGTTCATGGTTGCTGTTTCTTGATTTCTACTGGTTGTTAAAGTCCGATAGTGGTGGTCTAATCCAATGGTACGTGGTTAAAACCCTTGGAATTTATTTAGTTAAACTTTATCTTTTGTAAAATCTCCTTTCAGTGTTTGTTTGCTAAAATCTGTTTAAAATGTATGGTTATGATGTGGGTTCATTTCGTGGCTTGTACAATATGTCGTCGTTGGTCTTTTAGTCTGTATTAATTGATGGCTTTGATTGTTGGTCACCCCATGTTTTTTACAAGTCCTGTAAAAAAAGTCCCATGTTAGATATGATGACTGTTATTTTTATTAAAAAGTGAGTATTCGATCCGTATTTTAGCAGGGCAAAAACTTAATGGTGTTTTCATCTTGTGGACCTTTGCATTCATAAAGGTATGTTATCGGTAATTACATCAATAATCTGGACCTTAAAGTCTGAAGTATATAGGTGGCGGCATACGATTTAATAGACTTTCGGCGAGTTTTGACCCGTTGATCTGTTGGACACATTAGGCGGCTTTCTGGCTTGCGTAAGTTTTGTATTTTTTTTTTTTTTTCAAATTACAGTCAACACGCTTGATTGAATAAACCCTCTTCTGTGGGTACAATTGTGTTTTTGATCCGATTGAAACAGGTATCTTGTTAGAATACTTATTACACATTCTTAAAATTACAGTGTACGGACTTTAATCTTGAGATAATTGCTTTGGGTGGTGTTTATCCTTAAACGGGTCGGATATATAGTCGAAAAGGAAACATGTTGAAGTCTTCATTTTTTTTTTTCCCCAGGAGACCTTCGGTTAATTTTTGAAGTAAACCAGGATTGATATGTTTATGGTTTTCCTGGGGCCTATAATAGATATTCTTCTAATCTGATCTTCAAATTTATATTTGCATATGTTTTGGAGACTTGTTAATATTGGTTTTCAATCATGCATCCTTTTGTGCCTTTGTGTCCTCGCCTAGTTCACTAACGCTTCATTCTCAAGTTGTCTTTAATGAAAAAAAAAAATGGGATGTAAAAGAACCCGACAATGCATCACAAGTATTAGGGCCGGGTGTTGTGAAAAGTGACACCGAATTATAGCAAACCGCTAGTTATAATTGAAATAACGACAATAATAGGACACCGAGATTTAACGTGGAAAACACCAATAGGGTAAAAACCACGGGCAAGGAAAGAAACGTTTCACTAATAAGAATAATAGGAATTACACTTCTCTCTAATTACAAGGATAAGTACTAATCTTTATATCTCTTGTAATTAGGAGACTAACACTCACAAACTCTCTATTAGACTTTTAGTATACAAGATACACTCTTGAATTTGGGATGCCTAAATGTGTCTGCATGATGGTATATTTATAGTACTTGAAAATGACCAAATTGTCAAACATGGTAGATGAAAGTTAGGCCATTTTACTAAGCCTTCAAATCAATAGTACTTGCACAATATACATGTGCTTATTGACTGACCATATCAACCATTCACCAACCATTCAATGTTCAATTATTTCAACAATCTCCCACTTGAAGATTTGATTAAAGCTCAATCAATCTTCACACGATAATCCTTCCTTGCCAATGATGTTGCTTACATCTCTGCTAGGCCGCATGAGGAACGGCACCAAACAAACTTGTCACGGTTGATTGACTTTGTTAGAAAATCAGCTACATTGTCGTCAGTATGAATTTTCTGCATATCCACGGTTCCTTCTTCCACTTTCTCACGAACGAAGTGATACTGAACTCGTATATGCTTTGTCTTTGAATGAAATGCCGGATTCCTTGCAACATCTAAGGTTCCCTTGATGTATTTAAGGATCCTCTTTACCGCATTCCAATGCTCTTTACCAGGATTCGCCATGTACCGACTAACTACTCCCACTGCATGTGCAATGTCTGGTCTTGTACATATCATTGCGAACATTAAACTTCCCACTGCTGATGCATACGGTACTCGAGACATCTCCTTCCTCTCGTCTTTACTGCTAGGACACATAACGGAGGATAACTTGAGATTAGTAGGAAGTGGGGTTGAGATTGGCTTACTATCTTGCATATTGAAACGCTCCAAGATTTTCCTCAAATAATTCTTTTGAGAAAGCCAAATCTTCCTATTATCTCTGTCTCGGTGAATTTGCATCCCTAGAATCTTGTTTGCGGCACCCAAGTCTTTCATTTCAAACTCCCTAGCCAATTGAGCCTTCAGCTTATTAATACGATCTTTGTTAGGGTCTGCAACCAACATGTCGTCTACATATAACAGCAAAATGACAAAATCATTGTCCCCAAACCTCTTGAAATATGCACAAGGGTCTGCATAAAGTCTGTTATATTCAAGGCTCATTATGAAAGAATCAAATCTCTTGTACCAACATCTCGACGCCTGTTTGAGACCATACAGAGATTTCTTTAACCTGCAAACCAAGTTCTTTTTTCCTTGTAGTTCAAAACCTTCTGGTTGAAGCATATAAATTTCTTCTTCAAGATTTCCATGAAGAAATGCAGTTTTCACATCTAGCTGCTCTAGATGCAAATCAAATGTAGCACACATCGCTAGAACTACTCGAATTGTTGTAAGTCGAACCACAGGAGAAAATATTTCATTGAAGTCCGTACCTTCTTTCTGAGCATATCCTTTAACCACCAGCCTTGCACGATACCGCTCCACTTGATCATCGCCATTTCGCTTGATCTTATACACCCATTTATTTCCAATAGGTTTTCTACCTTTCGGTAATGGCACAAGTTCCCATGTTTTATTTTTATGAAAAGCTTCAATTTCTTCCTGCATAGCTGTCATTCACTGAGATGCATCTGAATGATTTAGTGTCTCGCGAAGAGTTGTTGGCTCTCCTTCCTCTGTTAGAAGACAATATGCAACATTGCTTTCCATAATATAATCTGAGTGCCACCCTGATCGCTTCCTTTCCCGATTAGAAATACGAGTCGCTGGAGCTTCATCAACGACTACTTGATTTTCATCGTGCTCTGGTACTGCTTCAGAAGAATCTTTATGAAATTCATTACCCACCTGTATCGGTATAGTTTCTTTTGAAGTGCTAACATCTTCAAGATCTTTGTCTTCCGTAAAGACAACATCTCTGCTGATGACTACTTTGTGGGCAGTGGGGTCCCACAAGCGAATAATAGGTATTTAACGAATTATTATTTGAGAGCCAACAAATAATAATATAAACTATTTAAAAATAGGTAAATAGGTCCAAGGACTTCGATTTTTTTTCCAGGGGCTTCTGATTGTTGTTTCTAGGCCTATTGCGTTTCGCCTTCGTTGTTTGAGTTGTATTTCTCTAGTCCCCATGTTTCTCAAATCTCCGGTTGTGTGTCGATCACCTCGTTCCCCCTCTGGGGCTCCCATGATAAGTATATTACAAATGTCTATTAACTTTTATGTTAGCTAAAGTACAATTGGATAAAATGCATAAATATTCACTTTAGGAGACGTTCGACCCGTATGATCCGTTTGACCCATTTTTCTTTGGGTAATATATTTTTCAATTTGACCCGTTTGCGAGAGATCAGAACCTAAATCCTTCGATTATAAGTAAAAGGGTTGAAATTATGACATTCATAAAGTATATTGTATTAAATCATATTAACAAATATCCATGAATCAGTACCTCTTAAAGTCTTAACAATGACTTCAGTGAAGCTTTTCTTTAAGGTAGATCTATATAAATATTATGTGATAAAATAAGGAGACATAGTGAGTTTAATCTTCGTTATCCGAGTATGGAGGGCATGATCCATCGTCTACATTTGCAAGAGGGTTATATTCTGGGGACCCTGGATCTGTGCACCCGGTCACCAAATCAAGTTCGCAACGATCACCCTGCAACAAATATGATATTAAAATAATGAGTTATTTGTCATATTCTGATTTAGTTAAAGTTGTTAACTGAGGACATTTATCATTCTTTTACGTACCCCTTCGAGAGTCAAGTTACCACTTAATTGACATCTATCGATGACAATGCTTGTATCCGGAAATATAGCCTGTTCACACGCACCCTCTCTGCTCAACTCCTCTGTGAGACCCTATTTACATGATTTAAACGAGACGTTATTTGTATCTATCATGAGGAGTTCAATAGAGGGGTTTGGATGATGAATGAAAGTTCAAAGTTTATTACTTGATTGAAGAAGTCCATTTGTCGGTTACGCCATGCTTTTGGAACTTGAAATTGCAGTTTATAAGGACCATCCCATTCGCCCCCGTTAGTGAACGAAAATATCAAGTTCACAGCTGCAATCACAATTATGATCAGTATGATGAACGAGTCGACTTGGGTCCCGTGTTTCTCAAATGGGTCGAAACAAAAAGTTCAGCTAAAAGGGAAACATGTCAAAAGTCTTCTAAAGTGTTTCTCTACAACTACAATTTGCTAGATCTTCGGGTTCATATTGTAATTATGTCATTTCTGAAATATCTTTACAGAAATGGACAAAAGTTTTTGCAGGTCGACCTAATCGGCGCTAAAAACGACCCGATTTAAGACATACCATGCTTAGGGACACAAATTTGGATAGTGTAGTAAGGAGGGTCAGCTTTGCCACGATCTTTACGAAGCATCGCTCTCGGCTCACCACCGCACATAATCGGCTGATTAAATCCACCTGCAAAGTATACAAACATCATCAAGTAACTAATTACTAGGGGCCTTTTAACCCATTATATCAAGTTGAAAGTATACCATTAAAAGCGATTCCGAAATCTTCATTTGGAGTCAACTTGCTAGCGGCCGGGTTGTAAAAGAGCTTCACTCGTTCACCCTGAATAGTTGACAAAAAGATTACCGATTCAGTAACGAAAAAAACAGAGCAAATATGGAGAAATTGCATGCTAGATGTTAATAATAGTTGATGGCATAAACTTACAGAACTAGGAGGAAGTCCATTCATTGTTTTCCAGTATACCGGGGCCCGGCCGATGTCGAAATCAGCCCATGATGGAAGCACTGATCTGAAAACAATTTTTTAGCCCATGAAAACTTCACTCAAAATGATGCAGAACATATTGAACAAATATTTATACTTTAAAAAATAGGTAAAGGAACTTCAAACTGCCATAACTTCTAATTTTATAAATAACAATCTAAATTTGGGTTATATCATTTAAAAATTAAAATTAATTAAAACATGTAAGTTGATAGTAGAATCATACTCTTTAACTTCCTCAGCAGGAGGTGTAGCAACAACAGCTGCAGCTCTTATCTTCCCAATTGATCTCATTAATTTTCTGGATCTTTTCTGATTTTCTTGTAATGAAGAACCTATGAAACTTGTTTTATTACCTGTATAAGTGCATATCTCAAAAGCTTTAATTGCAGATAATATAATATAATTATAATTAATCTAGTAAAATTACATAGTAAGAGTAAGAGTGTACCATGAGTGTTGGCTATGGGAAGATTGATTTTATTACTAGATGTTGCATGAGAAGCTGATACAATTTGTGTCCATGGCTTGAAGATTGGAGCACTTGTTGTTGCAGACATTTTTTTTTTTTTAAGTGTTATAAATCATCTTGAGGTTTTTAAAAGATAATGTGCATCGGCTTTAACTAAAAAACAAAATACTGGGAGAAAAATATCTTGTATGAATTTCTTAAATTTCTTAAATTTGTGTGGTGTATTTCAGCACCCAGAAAATGCCAACACCTCCTAGAAGAATTTATTTTTTTTTTTTTAGTCGAATTTTTAAGGACAAGTAAAACCATTGAGATTTGACTTGGTTGTTGACTATTTAAATTATTGACAAAATTACTGAAATGGTCCCTGTATTAATGCTTTTTATTCGTTTTCATCCATCTCAATTTTTAACCGTATAGATAATCCTCAAAGTGAGTTTTTTTTTTTTTTTTTTTTTTGTTTTATTATTTTTTTGATCCAATATCATCATCTGCTATAGCATTTGTTAAGTTCCCGTTAAGTTATATAAGTGTGCAGGTCCTGTGATTAAGGAATGAGAACATTGTAGTGAAAATGATGGTGAAGATGGTAGTCAAGATCTAACCAAAATATGTTTGTTCCAAATCATAAACCTAATTTATGCATCTTCAAATCTGTTCTCCATTTTCAGATTGAGCAATCAACTTAAGTATTACAAAATCTGAAAATCAAAAACAATTTAACTGAAAATCGTAATATACGAAGGGAGCTCTAAATCAAATACCGAAGTTTGGTTCGATTGCAAAATCTAACATCTATTTCTCACTTGACATCTCTATTTGTTTACAACCATCGCTAACCACCACTGTCGACGTTTTCCGGCCAAGCAAACCTTTTCCAGTTAACAAACACAACCGTATTTCAGATCTGACTATATGAATGATTTGAGTTTCTTTCCGAAATTTTTTTATTTTTTTATTTTTTATTTTTTTTTTATTTGCGATTTGAGTTTTGTTGCTTATTATCAGATTGGTACAAACACATGTCCCATTTCATTACTCTCGTACATATATTTTTAGGTGAACAAAGAGATCTTGATTACATGATTAGGGCTAAGGTTGACATTAAGATAAAAAAAAAACTAACTTTAAGGACTGTTTTTGCATTTTTTGATTGGGATGGATGAAAACGAATGGAAAACAATAACACAAATTTGTCTAAATTATTTAAACATATATTCCCTCCGTTTTATTCTAATAGTCTCTATTTGACATTTCAAGTATTTCTTTACTAACTTTGACTTAAAATATATTACTTTGTGTTATGTATTATTTAATAAAATGTATATAAATGAAAACACATTTAAAGCCCAATAAATTCATATAAATTACATCAAGTAATACATAACACAAACAAATATATTTTAAGTCAAAGTTGGTAAAGAAAGACTTGAAAAGTCAAACATGGGCTATTGGAATGAGGCGGAGGGAGTAGTATTTATTAAGTCTTGGATCATTCCGGTCGAGTATATTAAACGAGTTAGGTTAGGTTGTTTGGTTAAATCGAAACCTTATCTGTGAGTGCGTTTGTTTACCTTCTAATGAAATGATTCAGCACATAATGCTGAATCATTCAGCATTCAGTGTATTTGAGTTTGACCTCCGAATAACATATGGTGTTGCATAGTTCATCAGTGCTGAATCATTTAGAGTTGAAACACTCTATTAACCACTAACATATGAAATTATATGTAATATTCTTCTTGAATCGTATATAGAACACTTATCAAATAAGTATAATGAATTTTTTTGTCAATGTTAAACGATAATAAGTTGATTTAATTCATTCATATTGTTTATTCAAATTGATTATCAAACAACATATTGTTATTCAGAACTAAATTCTTTCAGAACCTTTAAATCATTCAATTCACTGCTTAATCATGCAGATTTATCAAACACACCCTTTTATTTTCAAGGCATGTTGATTGCCGAGAAATAGCTCAACTGAATAACAAGAATAAGAAGTTACTTTTAAATGACACACTTTTTTTTTTCTTTCGAAAAACAAGAATTAAATTAAAATAGATCCGAAGATCTAAATGAGGGACAATTGCCTCAGACTTTCGTTTGATTGAAAGATCCTATGATCTCCTGATACATCCATTGACCTAGACTCTATTGCATAATTCAATGACATCAACCAAATACACCAACCAAACATTGAACTAACCGATACATACCAAGCTCAACCAATTGCAACCAAATACGATTGACAAAATACATGTTGAGCATACAAAGTTTATTTGGTTGCCTATCTCTTGTTGAATAAGACTTAGTTACCAATTGACCGATTCTTCAGGGTCAATTAGACGTTAGTTTATTTTGATTTAGTCTAGCAAATAATCTGCCATGATCCGATTTATGTGGAGTCAGCATATGATTTTCCCTTTCTGTTTTGTAATGGCTATATATAGCCCCAGTATTAATCAATAAAAGCTGAGCAATTTGGCTAAGATATTTTACTGTTATATTGCAATCACAACAATTGGTATCTAGAGCCATTTATTGAGCAGCTCAAATCACAACATACGTCAATGGCAGAAGATAAATCCTTCATTCAAATTCCACACTTTAATGGTCATTATGATCACTGGAGCGAGCTTATGGAGAATTTGATACGTGCTAAAGGATTGTGGCATATTGTCGAGACCGGGATCACAGAGCCGAGGGAAGGAGTGACTCTTAGTGAAACTCAACAGAAGTTACTTGATTCTAATCGCATAAAGGATCATCAAGTCAAGCATCTCTTGTTCCAAGCAATAGATCGAGAGGTGTTTGAGAAAATCTTGGATTGACGCAGTTCCAAGGTTATATGGGAGTCAATGAAATCAAAGTTTGGAGGAAATTCAAGGGTTAAGAAGTCTCTGCTAAACTCTCTTCGAAGGGAGTTTGAAGTTTTAGCTATGAAGAATGATGGGAGTGTTACAGAATACTTTGCACGGGTCATGATGGTTTCAAACAAAATGAGAAGCAACGGAGAACAAATGTCCGATTCAAAAATAGTGGAGAAGATCCTACGTACGTTAACTGAGAAGTTTACGTATATTGTAGTGTCAATTGAGGAGGCGTAAGACACTGATAACATGACGATAGATGAATTGCAAAGCTCCCTTGTTGTTCATGAGCAGAAATTTAAACGGGTAACAAATGATGGTGAAGATCACACTCTGAAAGTCGATGAATACTCAGGTTCAAGAGGAAGGGGCAGAGGTCGAAATTCCTATCGAGGCAGGGGGCGTGGTCGTGGAAGATCTAGCTTTGATAAAGCTACAATTGAATGCTACAAGTGTCATGGTTTGGGCCATTTTCAATATGAGTGTCCCAAATGGAACAGTGAAGCAAACTTTGCAGATTATGAGGAAGACCAAATGCTTTTGATGACTTATAAGAAGGTTCAGAATTATCCAGATAATAATGCATGGTTCATAGATTCGGGCTGCTCGAACCACATGTGTGGCAACCTGGGTACGTTTATCAATATAGATAATTCATTTAAGCATGTTGTTAGACTCGGGAATGATTCCAGAATGAAAGTGGATGGCAAAGGTTCTATCAAGTTAAGTGTTCATGGCAAAAGTTATGTAATATGTGACGTTTATTATGTTCCCGAGTTGAACAACAACCTCTTAAGCGTTGGTCAGTTACAAGAAAGAGGGCTTGCAATACTCTTTAAAGATAATATGTGCAACATATATCATGATCAACGAGGAAGAATTGTTAGTACACCTATGTCTAGTAATAGGATGTACAAGCTGCAAATTGACTCAAATGGGTCAAATAGTGGAACGGTTGAAGAGAAATGTTTGAAAGCAACGAACAGTGATACTTCTAAGCTATGGCATCATAGATATGGCCATTTGAGTTACAACGGTTTACGAACCTTACATAGCAAATAAATGGTACATGGGCTGCCAAATATTATGGAGGAAGAAATTGTGTGTGACTCGTGCATGAAGGGTAAACAGTCCAGGAAACCGATGGCTAAAGTAAGTTCATGGAAAGCTACTGAAAAATTACAACAACTACATGCTGATTTATGTGGGCCCATAACCCCTTCGTCTAACAGTGAAAAGAGGTATGTATTCTGCATCATTGATGATTTCTCAAGAAAGAGTTGGGTATATTTTCTCAAAGAAAAATCAGAAGCATTTTCTCAATTCAAAGTGTTTAAGGCGCAAGTTGAAAATGAAACGAGCATGAAAATAAAGTGTTTGAGGACGGATAGAGGAGGAGAGTTTAACTAAACCGAGTTTAACAATTTCTGTTTGAAACATGGTATAAAAAGGCAACTTACAATGGCCTACACTCCTCAACAAAACGGAGTAGCCGAACGTAAGAACCGAACAATAATGAATTTGGTTCGGGCAATTATCAATGAGAAGAATGTTCCAAAGGTCTTTTGGCTAGAGGCTGTTAGATGGGTTAACCACATATTGAATCGATCTCCAACATTAGCGGTCAAGAACATGACACCGGAAGAAGCTTGGAGTGGTGAGAAACCAAACATTGGCTAGAGGCTGTTAGATGCGTTTGTTTGAAAATTTCCAAGTCTTGAACAAGTGAAACACGCCAGGGACCAGGCCACGGCCATTGTCGCGCCGCGGAGCAATTTGTCGCGCCGTGGCCCAAAGGGTGATTTTAGAACATGTTTTTCAGGCTTTCTGACCTTCAACATAGGCATTTGTCGCGCCGCGGAGCAATTTGTCGCGCCGTGACAATTGCCTGTTTCATCCGAACTTCAGCAAACTTGTTTTGGCCATAACTTTTTGACCGTAACTCCGTTTTTGATGAATCAAATATCGTTGGAAACGTAATAAGATTTCCTTTCTAATGGTAAGGTTTTGAAATGTCAACTCAAACTTTATTACAATCGTTCTAACATGCTTTTATACTTGTTTCTTGTATGAAACTTGACAACGTGATTCACATGCTATACTTAATCGAGTCGTAACGAGCCGTAGGACTAATTGAACACATTTCACCCGACCTTGTGTCGTAACCGGTTAATTGATATAACTTACTTGTTTAGGTCAAGGCTAAGCAACTTTCATGCACACGTTTACTTGTTGAAGTACCTTTATACTCGTGCACTCGAGGTGAGATCATAGTCCCACTTTTTACTCTTTTGAACTTACTTTTGGGATGAGAAAACATAAACGATTCTTTTGAACTAAGTGAACACAAGAACGGGAAAACAAACATTCTACATACGAGTTTAGAACGAAAATCCTCAATCCGATTATCATTAGTTACATCAGATGGTGTAAGCGAGAACTTATGTTATATGACCATATGGGTTTGACAAACCCTCATTCAAACGGTTCGCTACCGTTTACGAATGAAATATATTTTCGGGAACAGTGTTGTTCTAGCACTAATTGATGGGGTATTCAACGGACGGAACGTTAAGCTTTGATAATTGGGTGCTCGTGAATATTAACTTTTAGAATGTACTACTATTATTTCAACTTTGCAAATCTTGTGGTTCGACTTACTTTACTTTTACTCACTTACTCAAACCTATGATTTCACCAACGTTTTTGCGTTGACAGATTCTTCTATGTTTTCTCAGGTTTTCACTTGGCTATTTGATACATGCTTCCGCACTCTTTGATTACTTGATTGGAGTCTACCATGCATGCATACGCTAGGGATAGCATTTTTGGATTCAAACTTTTGTCTACTTACTTACGCTATTTATAGCAACTGTGGTTTCAAACTAATTATGTCGCAAGTTATTTCATTCATACTTTATAACTTTGTAAACTTATACTTATTGTCGATCCGTTTGTTAAACTAAACTTTGTACCTTTCAAATGAACGCGACATAATTTTGGTCAAACGAGTCTAATATAGGGACTACGACCACGCAACGGGACCTAAGTTAACGACGCCGTCAATAACGGTTTTGGTCGGGTCGTTACACAATCCACGGTTAGAAACCGATAGCGCCCAAAGCGGCTATGGGAACACAAATCCCAAGGTGTACGAAATCGTCCATCGTCACACCCGTAACAAACATGTGAGCGAAACACGGCTATCGCATCACTAATCATACCACGTGGTCCTCACGACCCCACCATCGACGCATAAAACGACCGATAGTTCCCACAACATGGTCCTTACGACCCCACCATTGGTGTATCAAACAACCAATAGATTACAACTCAACATGGCCGAAACAACCCGAGCCAAAACACATATGGAGGATGGTCGAAACAACCCGAACCTTAGTGAATTCGCACAACCCGAAATCCACCAACCCAATCCATATATCTCACAACGAAATGACCGCACAACCCGAGTCATCGTGAATACGCGCAAACCGATATTCACTACCACCGCCACATAGTATAACCGAGGATGGCCGTACAACCCGAGCCTTAGTGAATCCGAACCACCCGACATTCACTACCTCAAACTATGAGCCCAACCAACAGGGACAATCGTACTACCCGAAATATTGTGAATACGAACAACCCGATATTCACGTCCCACAACACAACTCTCTTGATGAAGTCAGCGGACCCCGAAGGTCATGCTCCACCAATCTCAATACCGGATGAAGTCAGCGGACCCGAAGATCATGCTTCACCGATCTCAACACCACGCTCATGACGAAGTCAGCGGACCCTAAAGATCATGCTCCATCAATCACGTACTCCCATGATGAAGTCAGCGGACCCTAAAGATCATGCTCCATCACGTAACCATACTATAATGAAGTCAGCGGACCCGAAAGTCATGCTTCATTAATCCACAATACTACGATGAAGTCAGCGGACCCCGAAGGTCATGCTTCATCAACCACATACCATAATCGAGCAAGAACCACCTATATCAAACATAGGTACCGAACAAGAATTCTCCAAAAGAGAACCCGACACACACCTTCCTTAACCGAAGGATTTCACCTTGCTCACCAAACACGACCATTATCTCTCAACGAGGTTTACCACATTACCACCTCGGTGGTAATTCCAATCTAAACCATAAGTACAATTTATCCGAAATCGTACTCTACCACAAATCGACCAAAACTAGGTCTCGACAAAGTGTCCGGATCTACCAAAAGCATCATCCGAAATATCACACTAAAACTTCCTCGTGCGGGAGTGCGACTCCCCCACTTGGAACCACGTTCCTATATCACAACTCGTACACCCGTACGATGCTATCAAAGGTAGACTTTACCAACAATTGGGTACACACGACCCATCACCACACCTTGCTCTAATCTTGAGCACGCGAAGGATTTCAATCAATCCTTAAACACTTCGAACGAAAAGTGTATCACGATTACACAAACCATACCCTCGCAATTATCCAATTGCTTTAGTTTGTCAAGTTTCACCTAGTCACTCATGTACCTACGGGTTTCTCCCGGGACCCTAAGTACAATGTAACCACAACACAATCGGAGTCGACACCACGCTAGTAGGTATAAAAGAGGCACCTAATGTCGCGTCATAAAGACTCCATTACCAACACACATCGAGATTTTAAACACTCGATCTCAAAGGTTCCAATCACCCGGCGAACCTCATGGTTCATCACTTCAACACCAAAAGCGAACACGCGCTTAACAATCGAACACCAAAACCATTTCCGTGGCTTGTAGAAACATTTCCCAAATACTAAGGGATGCTTGGTTACACCAAGTCTTACGCCCTTCGTCCAACAACCAAACATCACCATAGGGTACTTCCGTTAGGAACGTCACCCTTAACCATAACATGCAAATCACTATGCAATTAACAAGTCCGATCATAAACGCCACATAAATAAATATTCAAAGACATATTTATCAAAACGAAACGTACCTCAACGTCTCCTTGCGGCATTCGCCGCCGCCAACTCGGGACAATCCGGCTTGCGATGTCCCTCTTTATGACAATAGTAGCACATTCCGCCTTCACTTCTCGGCATCGTGCATTCCCACAACTTGTGACCCCTAACGCCACAATTGAAACATCTAGGCGCACGAGATTCCACCGCGCCCTTTACCACTTTACTCGTACTCGCACTCGGACCCTTAGTCCTCTTACTCGGAGCACCATAAGAAACAACCCTTCCCTCACTTGAAGGTTCGTCCTTTTTCGATCGCGTATAAGACTCGAAACCTCTAGCCACCGCAAATAACTCCGCAAACGACTTCGCGTAACCCCGGCTAATTTTGCTTTTCAAGTCATCGCTCAAAGTTCGATAGAAATCCTCCATCAACAAACGATCGTTCCCCAAATATTCCGGGCAAAAACGAGCTTTCGACATAAAAGTCGTCTTTAAAGTATTCAAGTCCATAGAACCCTGTTGCAAATTTCGCAACTCACAACGCAATTCCGATAAATCGGCTGAAGTTCGGAACTCCTCGAAGAATTCCTCCTTAAATTCGTCCCATGATAATGCCATAAACGTCTCACCACCGACAAGATCAATCTTGCCATCCAACCAATCCTTCGACCTACCCCGCAACAAACTAGTAGCGAGTCTCGTCTTTTTCTCGGGAGGGCATTCCATAGTACGAAAACACCCTTCGACATCCGAAACCCAAGTCGTACTCACCAAAGGATCCGGTTTCCCATCATACATCGGGGGTCTAGTCCTCATGAAGCTCTTAAGACAACGCTCCATTTCACCCCTATTTTGGAATTCGGAATACTTCCCATCCATTTCTTCTCGAAACGCTCTCATTTGCTCCGCAACGGCGGCCGCAACTCTAGCGTTAAATTCCGTGTCATTCGTCTCGGTCTCGTTTCGCGTCGTCATTCTAAAGAATGCAAAACGATTAGTCCACGCACGTATAAAACGACACGCACAACACCACCCCATCTTGCTAAACACTCGTCGTACATCACTTGTTAGACACGATTTGCACCCGTAATAAGGTCTGCAAGTTCTTATTACGCACGCACGCCGCATCGACTCGTCAGTACAACGACCGCCTCGCTCGATGCTATAAACAAACACAAACAAAATTCTACGCGACAGAAGCACACGCGAGATTTACACCACAACACAAATAATATATTAATAATATCCGCATTACTAATATAAACGTTAGTCGACCTATAAACAAGGCACTAACTAAACCCGTTCCTGACCCGTAATCCTACAAGTCCCGCAATAAATTACGCGCACACAAAAGTCTAAGTCTAGGCACCTATCTCAAGTCACCTAAATCCCTTAGACCAGGCTCTGATACCACTTGTAACAACCCAAACCATACCGCGTATAAAACCCCGTTAAATTTCATGACAAAAAAAAAAATTTGCTGACTGACCCATTTGCGCGGCGCGCCGACAGGTTGCGCGGCGCGCAGAACCTGTCTGGCAGCCCGCTGTCCCGTTTTACTTAAAATGCCAAAATGTTTGACCCGTTCCCGACGTTTTTAGCCAAAACGCTTTTAACCATGAATTCATACATATAAAACTAACACGTTTAATTAATAAAATTAAGTTTACGAAGCGGGTCCCACATCGACCCATTTTACCACCTTAAGTACCAAAATACAATTTTCGACTTTAAGACTTTAATACAACACAAAGCCGAGCATGGCGATCGGGGATACGCTACCCAATCCTAAACGATCCAAAAGCAAGTCTCTAAAGCAAGCTATGAAAGTCTTCTAGTCCTCGCACTTACCCGAGCCACCGTCCGCATGAAATCTATAAAAATAATCAACAACGAGAGGGTAAGCTAGTGCTTAGTGAATGATAATATACTACATACATATATATGTATAAAATGAATACGCCACACAAAACAAATACCGCATACCGAAGCATCCAAGTATAAAGCGTCTACACTAAGCATACCGTACGATCTAAGCAACGAGCTAAAGATACAACACAAAAGATAGTCCACCAACGACAAAGTAAACATCGCCAAATAGCTACACCCGGAGGGTTAGCTACAACACAACAACACATTAATATATATATAACAATATAAACGAACAAGGTTAACCCCTTAACCTCAAACACACGAACATTGGCCGAACAACCCGAGCCTTGTGAATTCGCACAACCCGAAATTCACTTTTCAACCATAAGATGACCGAACAACCCGAGTCATCATGAATCCGCACTACCCGAGATTCATTACCTCCAATAAGGTGACCGAACAACCCGAGTCACCATGAATCCGCACTACCCGAGATTCATTTCACAATACTAAAACCCACGGTCACGGGATTATAAAATCCACCACACAACCATATCAACCCTTCGCCATTAGGGTTATAACAACCAAATCACAACCAAGTGTGATAACGTGCACACAAACGTGTACTTCGCCAAAGATGGTCAACCAAGACGCACAAACGTGCCAATTGGACTCATACACAAGTCCTTCAAATCCACCTATATGTGAAGTGAGCTTTATAACCGAGAATCACCTCACCCGACCCGCACCCATCCTACACATACATATGCATATAGGATATTATCACTCACCTTGAAGTCTTGATGAAAGCTTCCAAATAATCTGCAACTCGCCAATGGAAAATACCTATTCCATTATCATAATTACAACAATACACTTAGAATGGATTCACAAATCAACCCAAATTGACACTTAGTGCAAATTTGACCCAAATGCACTTCCAAGTACAAAACGCGCCCAAAATTAACCAATAATCACTAACACAAGTGAGAATGGTCATAATATGCCAATTAAACCCGAACTCAAGTGTTAAACACGTGTCATACCCATTTTGACACTTAAACCCTAATTTTGACCCATAAAGGCCAAAATCTCATCCTTTACAAGTTTTGACACCAAAACACATTTAACTCGGTTCTATACTTCAACTTAATCCATTTTAAGTTTATAAACCTCATTAAATCGCCAATCGGGTCATAGTCACCACCAAACCCTAATTTGACCCAAAGTCAAAGTTAGTCAACCAAACAACCTCCAATGGGTTCCAATACTTCCATAATCGCTAACTAAAGTGATTAAACTAAATTTCAAGTTCTAAACATGGCCAATTTGTTCACCAACCCAAAATCCACCAACAATTAACAATAAACCCGATTACTAGCATCACTAAACCCATTTCATCACCTAAAAGGGTATTACAACAAATTAACTCAAAACCCTAACTTGAATATCAAATTAAATAAATGAAATTCGGAGTTTGAGCTTACCAATACTATCACCGCGTAGCCGAGAACGAAAGGAACAACTTTAAAACCCGAGACTTTGATCGATTCGAGCTTCTTCTTCCCCAAAACCTCAAATCTCTCTCTAAACCTCTCTCTCTCTCTCTAAGAATGGATGAGGATGATGAATGGATGTGAAATGATCCAAAGTTGGATCTAAACCAACTGATAATGCCCACAAATCCGGCCCCATGTGAAATTACCCAAATACCCTTCATTTAAAATAAATAAAACAAGATAGGTTCTGTCAGCGCGTTTGCGCGGCGCGCAGATTGACAGATTCAGCTCTTTTCCAATTTTAATATATATAAATATTCAACGAAGCCCGATCTCATATGCCTTTAATAAACAAGTATACAAAATAAATATTCGGGTCTTACAAAAAAAGCCCATGATCATTTGGGCTTATCTTCCAAGACACAACAACATTGGAAGATTTTAAAAAATTAGGGAGTTTAATTTGGGGAATATTGGAGGAGATGGTAAAGTGGAGGAAGAGAAAATTGAAGAAAGGTTAAAAAGACAAAAATACCCTAGTGTTCTTGGCATTTGAGATGACTTAACGTATCAATTTAACAACCAAGTGACGGAAGGACTACAATTGAAAAAAGATTACAATTCAAAGGACTACTGATGTAAAATTAAAAGTTTAAGGACTATGCGTTAGGGTTGAAAAATGGCAGTGTATTCTCACAAATGTTAATGTATTCAAATCACAATTGTTACTGATATAATATTAATGACCTCATTTTGTACATGCATGACGTATTTTCATGGAGGTAAATATTGAAAATAACTCCAACTTCGACCCATTTGTAGTTGGACGTGTTGTAATCCATTGACATTTTTATAATGAAAATTGATGCTTTGCATGTAAAAAAAAAATTCTTTATTTTTCTCGTACCAAATCGGTACCGATCCCGATTGTACCGAAACCGAATTTACTCAAAATCAAGAACCGAAAACGAAACCGAATCCCCATCGGTACCGATTTTCGGTATCGGTACCGGTTCGGTTTCGATTTTTCGGGATTTTTACTCATCCCTACTATGCGTGAAAAACAGAGCAAACCACAGAGACTATCCGCATAATTTTGTCAATAATAAATAATAAATAATCAACTTAAATTAAGAATTCTTTTGATCAATGGTCTTGAGCCATTTCTAAAAGTTCGATTTGTACATTAAAAATAGTCTACATCTCAAAATATATTCTTTCAACTATTCAATATTGCATATATATATATATTTTTTTAAAGAGAGCTATTATATCTACTCTATATATTAAAGTAAAGTACTATTTATCTCAGATTTTAATAAATAAAATTACAACAGCCAATCTCAATCATTAGATGAGATTTTTTTGGGATAATCAGAATTACCTCTCTGATGTTAGATTTATGTGATTTTCCTAAATTACCCTTCTAACAACAAAAAACAATAGGGTACTGCGATTCACAATCGTGTCTTCAAAAACCGATTTTACATAACCGTCATATCAACTTCTATTCGATCCATGAACACACGCCTAGCACACACACAGTCGCCAAATCTTATTTCATAATCCCCCTGTATCGCCAGTTCCAATCTTCACTCAATATATGATCAACTGTTAATCAAACACATCTGATTTTATCAAACGGGAACGAACAGAGAGAGCTTGCGAGATCAGAAATGGGGAAAACAAAGGGGCGACAATCACAAACCGTAAATAATTTCAATTCTAATTCTAATTCTGATGGAGAAAATGAGGAATTATGATCAAGTGATCTAGAAGAAGAGAAATCAGTCTTCTTTGCTTGCTATTTGTTGACGTCACTCTGCCCTAGATACAAAGGACATACTTACATCGGGTATGTATATCTATATCTGTATCTATATCTATATGCGTTTGTTTTTGTTAATTGCTGTGAATTAGACGATATCAATCACTCTCTGTTTGACATTTATCTTGAAATATGTGGACGTCAGAAGGTAAAGTTTGAATCTTTTCTCATATTCCTGAATTGGGTTTTCGTTGGATTTGTAAGATTGATTCAAAATTTTGAATCTTTTTAATTGGGGTTTGTGAAATCAAGAAACAGAGGATTATGGATTTGGATAATATTGAGTGTGTTTCTTCTTCAGATGGATTAGATGATGAAGAGGTCCACTCGATGAGTTGATTCTGCAGTTAATTAGTGATTCGCACATTCTTTTGTTTGGTTTAGGTATAATCTTAATTCTTGTATTGTTTTATATATCAGGAATTTTACAACAGTGATCTTCAACGCTGTGAAACAAGTAATGATAAAAGAAGGCTTAAAGCTCAGGTAAGGTTAACGACATACTACACAAGTTACATTATAATAGATATAGTTTGTGTTCTTTTCGTTTGCCTAATGATTGATTAATTCATTGATTATAGTTAAACGTCATATGTGGTGAGTGCCCAAATGCATGGTGCAAAAGTATGTGAGTTTATAGAAAATGTTCGACTTGTAATTTCCTTCTAGAACCTAATATATTTATTAACCTTTTAGTTTATTGAGATAAACTGATACATTAGTTGTAATGGGCTAAACTAATTATGCCTTAAGAAACACGACCTTTGAAGGTACTATTGCTACATTTTCGCCTACACTAATTACTATCATGTTTTTCTCATAAATGCCTAAGTGGACTTGAATGTGTATGCAGTGCCACACTTGATTCGGATTGCAAGTTTTTGTAACAAAAACTCTTGTTTTCATTTGATGATGAATTTTGTAGTCCTACATGATAACTCAAGTGTGATAGTTTAGCCATATATTTAACGTTGTTATGAGATGGACTTACAATTTATTTCCAAATTCTGAATGCAGAGTTATCATTGAACTTGCAATTCCGTGTGAAAAACCGGGTCCACGAGTGTTCGAAGGATTTACAGTGCGTTTTCATCCACGGTCATGGGAAATTGATATTATTCTATCTACACTATCTATTAAAGCGAAGTAATAAATATGTAAGATTTGTATAAAATTCCTTTAAAAAAATAATCCTCACCCTTTAAAAAGATTTTTTATAGTCAACCTCTGTTATTTATAGTGAAATAGAGTTTATAAGTTCACTTTAGTCATCCGTCTTATTCATCACAATATGAGTGCCAGAATTTATTAGATTCAGGATACTATAACTGTTGCTATTTGGTAGTTCTTAAGTATGATTTTATGATTATAGGTACTTATTACTAATTTTCTATCTGTTTTTTTTTTTTTTTTCAGGTTTGATTCAAAGCTAAATTTCTACTTGAAATCCGTTATTCCTGTTTTTAGTTTGTTTTCAATAATATATTGAGTTACAGTTTTTGTTGTGTTCATTATATGACATATTAATCATTTACCATACTTGGGTTTGCTTAACAGGATATGACCAAATCGGGTCTATAACATTTATGTCAAGTAGCGGAGGGATAAAAGATGGCGTAACTTCTAAGTTCTTTCAGGTTAGATAATATATTCCCGTTGGATGAAAATTCAATGTAGTTTCGTAATCTAGATATAGTTCATGTTCAGAGGGGCCTGATTTAGAGGGAGGTACTATTTTTGGGGAAGGGAGAAACAATGCATTTTAGGATTTTCATTAGTGAGGGCTTTTACAGAGCAAAGCATGCTTATCATCTTTTATTAATAAAGAATTCAGATACTCTTATCTCCATATAAAAGTCTTAAATAAAATGTTACTCATCTTTGTTGTAACTATTTTTTATTATGCAGACGTCGTTGGACGTCGTTGGTCGCCTGGTTGAATTGAACCTACTTTGTGTTAACCGTGAAAAAGGCATGGATACCAAATCCATTGAGTTTGTTCTGTCTGATAAACAGGTATTAAAGTTTAATTCGTTTACGTGGTGGAAGCATACCTCAATACAAACATTACTTATATGATGTAACAATCATTCTCCCGTTTGGTAACCTAATAACCTTTTAATCTGTAAAAGCGGAAATAGAGTCAAATGTGCCTTATGGGCGCATCATGTGACCGAATGTTTTGAATCTGTGTCGGACACAAAAATTCTGATGCTCCAATTGTTGTTCTTATGCACAATTGCAAAGTGAGAGATTGGCAAGGTACATTTTAGTTTAAATAATAAGTTTGTTAATTATATTCATCTTATACTGATCACCACCTGTTAACTTAATGACTACTGACCTACGCATGACCAAAATTTGTCATTGCAGGTTTTCTGTAGGTTTGTAACCAGTTGTGGGGCTGTCACGTTTTCCTCAACGAGGATGTCGCCCCCATTCGTCGATTCAAGGCAGAGTAAGTAGCACAACCATACCTCTTGAAGGTTTTGGTATCAATTGTTCACACTTAATGATATCAGCATACCCAATTATGGATTATATATATATATATATATATATATATATATATATATATATATATATATATATATATATATATAGATATAGATATACACGCACACGCACACGCACACGCACATGCACACACACACACACACACACACACACACACACACACACACACAAAAACTTTCATCTGTTGACGCTAAATTTACATTTGCAGGTTTGATCTTCAAGCTGAAAACACAACCCATGCTCAACATCCTGCTACTGATTTGAAGATCGAAACTGTTTTGCAAACTGCAGTTGATATATTCTCGAAACATCCACCAAAATGCATCTTGGATGTGGTGCAGATTATCGAGGTCTGTATTATTAGTTTATTACATCTAACCATCAACCTGTCTTTTGCGATCCACTATTCACACACAGTCTTACTTTTCAATATGAATTGCCTAACACACGTTGGATACTAGGTTTCGAGATGCGTTGTGAGAGGTTGTGTCCAAAAAATTAATACTGAATAAGGATGGTTTCACAGACTGATGTGTTAGGTCGTATTGAACAAGCTTCTCAGATGGTTACTCCTAACCCGATGCAAGATACTACTGAAGTTACAGCAAATAAGGTTCCGTTCCAATATAGTTACTTCGTAACTACATTATATTTAACGTCTACAGTATAGTTTCCGGTGTTATCCAAATTTTCAGTACGCAAATGTGACTCATGTAGCGTTCTATATAATATCCAAATATTAAGTAACGATCCTCGTATTTTAGCTTTTCATTTTAACAACGATTGTTCATTTTCTTGCAGGTTTCAAAGACTGCTGTTTTCTGTGGAATCCGATCAGTTTCTGACAGTGTTACCACTAACCCGATACGTGTGAGTACTGACGTTACACCAAAAAGGTATGGTTTGAATAACGTTACTTATTACCTTAAACCATTTGTAAATATGCCACTAAACTCTTATGGGTCTATCCATTCTTCATAACCCTATCATGTAACTTGTTATTTTCAAAAAACACTTGTAATTTGATTTTTGATTTTTGAACGTACAAGTTTGATGTTCATCTTACAATCATGTAGTAATGTAATTGTAGGTTTAAGAGACTGCTGACCGAGGTGGAATTGAATCAGCTTCTGAGATTGTTACAACTAGCCCCAGGACCATGAAGCGCAAAACATAGTCACCATCAGATGTTGAAGAAATAGAGACACCAATTGCCGAAACAGCTGATGGGATTGCAACCCTGAAAATTCCACGTATGGAAGCTCTATAAGTGTCTATGTGAACTCCTATGTTTCTTTCATGTTTAGCTTATGTGTGTTGCCAAGTGTTTTAAATAAAGATGTCAACCATGTACATTATCAGTGTATTTATTTTACGAAATACAATTTACATGTCTATAAATATGTTTTGATAATAACGAATCCAAAAAAAATTTTCTATACTGAACCCGCAAGGTTGCGGGTATTACACTAGTTACAAAACGTTTTACAACTTAAATCTTAAATTAAATTAAAAATAAACTGCTTAAAACCCACGCTTTCCGAAAAACGAGTATATTACAGAAACAACGCGAAGTTCTTTGTCTTTATATACTCCGTGTTTATTTATATTAAGCATAAAACAATAAACGGTCATATGCTGGTGCTGTGACGGTAACCACAACACCATCGCTTCCATATTGTGTTGCCACCGTAACTACGCCGCCACCGCCATATTCTTATCGTCTTCTTTTTAAAGATCCGCAGGTTCTGTCGTTTGGCTTTGAGGGCCGACGAATCAACCATTTATGATCGCCGTTTTGGTGGTGGTGCTGTTGGGGTTTATGGTTTCTGTTTCTTGATTTCTTTCTGCGGTGGTTAAACCTTTAAAGTCCGATAATGGTGGTCACAATTCAAATATCCAATGGTATGTGGTTGATGTTGATGGCAACGGTCATATGCTGGTGCTGTGACGGTAACCACAACACCATCGCTTCCATATTGTGTTGCCACCGTAACTACGCCGCCACCGCCATATTCTTATCGTCTTCTTTTTAAAGATCCGCAGGTTCTGTCGTTTGGCTTTGAGGGCCGACGAATCAACCATTTATGATCGCCGTTTTGGTGGTGGTGCTGTTGGGGTTTATGGTTTCTGTTTCTTGATTTCTTTCTGCGGTGGTTAAACCTTTAAAGTCCGATAATGGTGGTCACAATTCAAATATCCAATGGTATGTGGTTGATGTTGATGGCAACGGAGACAGAAGCGTCCTGTGAGGAAGAGGTATCAAGCCACATATAAGGGCCTTTGTTTTTGCCTCTCCAACCGATGTGGGAAAGGGGTGAAGGTCACCCCAACAATCCCCCCAACATCGGTGTGGTAACCCCGGCTCTGATACCAGTTGATGGCAACGGAGACAGAAGCCAGGACCATCACATAATATTGTCCGCTTTGGGAACAGCTAGTCACCAGCGACTCAACTCCCTCACGGGTTTAAAACGCGTCCTGTGAGGAAGACGTATCAAGCCACATATAAGGGCCTTTGTTTTTTGCCTCTCCAACCGATGTGGGAAAGGGGTGAAGGTCACCCCAACAGTTGAAACCCTTAGATTTGATTTGGTTACACGTTATGTTTTGTAAAACGCGTTTCACTTGCATCTTTAATTCTTTATATAATAATTTGAAAAGTATATCTTGGTTAGGGTTTTGTTGAGGCCAATTGCTATGTGGATTAATTTTTTTGTTAGGCATATGCTCTGTGTTTCTTTTGGTCAAATATTATTGTTTTAGACTAATTAATAATTTGTTACAACTAATTGGCACTTTATTTCTGTTAGATTTTTTGCTATGATGATGAACTTTATATAATCAGTTACAGTACCCTTTTTATGTACCCTATTGGTTTGACAATATCTGTTTTAAATTGACGTTCAGACTCTGATTTATGCTTATATGGCTGAAACTTGTCAGTTTATGGTTTGATGAGGGATTATGTCGCAGCTTGTAAAAAAGATGTTCTTTCTATGTTGGTTTGCTAAAATCTGTTAAAAAATTGACGCTTTTGATGAGGGTTTTTGTAGTGGTCTGTAAAAAAATGTCCCTTCGATGTTATTTGCTGAAACCGGTTTATATGATCAGTTTTGATGTGGTTTGTTGTGGCTTGGGAAAAAATGTCTGTTAGATGTTGGTATGCTAAATTTGATTTCCATTGGCAGTTTTAATGTGGGTTTATGTCATGGCTTAAAAATGTCCGTTTGATGTTGGTACGGTAAAATCTGTTTATATTGACTATTTCATGTGGCTTATGTCGTGGCTTTTCGATTTTGGTATGCTAAAAGATGTTTAGATGACGGTTTTGTTGTGGGATTATTCCATGGCTTGTAGAAACTGGCCCTTCGATGTTGGTTTGTTTAAATCCGTTTAAATTCACGGTTTTGATGTGGGTTTATGTCATGACTTAACAAAAATTGTCCCTCTGATGTTGGTACGCTAAAAGCTGACTGTAAAAAAACTTTTTTTCGATGTTGTTATGCTAAAATATGTCGTAATTGACGATTTTCATGTGGTTTATGTCGTGGTTTGTAAAAATAATTTCTTTTCGATGTCAGTATGCTAAAATATGTTGAAATTGACGGTTTTGATGAGGGATTATGCCATGGCTTGTAAAAACTGCCCCTTCGATGTTGGTTTGCTAATATCCGTTTAAAATCACGGTTTGGATGTTGGTTTATGTCATGGTTTATAAAAAAATGTCCTTCGATATTGGTACGCTAATATCTGTTTAAATTGACGATTTCATGTGGTTTATGTCGTGGCTTGTAAAAAATGTCCATTCGATGTTGGTATGCTAAAAGATGTTAAAATTGAGGGTCTTGATGTGAGATTATGCCATGGCTTGTAAAAACTGGCCCTTCGATGTTGATTTGCTTTAATCCGTAAAAATTCACGGTTGGTATGCTAAAATATATCGAAATTGATTGCTTTGATGTGGGATTATGCCACGGTTTGTAAAAATTGTCCCTTCGATGTTGGTTTGCTAAAATCCGTTTAAATTCACGGTTTAGATGTGAGTTTACGTCATGACATATAAAAATGTCCCTTTGACGTTGGGTTTTCTAGAATTTGATTAAAAATTGACGGTTTTGATGTGGATTTCTGTCACGGCTTGTAAAAATTCCACTTCGATGTTGGTTTGTTATTCTGTTTAAGTTGACGGTTTTAACGTGAATTTATGCCGTGTCTTGTTAAAAAATGTCCCTTCGACGTTGGTTTGATAAAATCTGTTTAGATTGACGTTTTTGATGTGAACTTGTATTGTAGCTTGAAGATAAGCGTCCTTTTGATTAGATTTTCTAGAAACTATTTAAATGGCTGGTTTTGATGTGAGTTTATGTATTTTCTCGTAAAAAATATCTTTTTGATTTCGGTTTGCTAAAATCTGTTTAAATTGACGGTTTTGATGTGGATTTATGTTGCGACTTGTAAAAAAATGTCCCTTCGATGTTGGTTTTCTTAACTCTGTTCAAGTTTGTTTAAGCTGACTGTTTTGATGTGGGTTTGCCAAAATCAGATTAAAGTTGATGGTTTTAATGTGTGTTCACGTCGTGGCTTGTAAAATACGACATCTTGATGTTGGTCGGAAAATTTGTATCCATTTGATGCCTTTGATATTGGTTTGCCCAAATCTGTTAAAAAAGCTATGATAATTTTGATTATTTTATTAATAAAGTGAGTAGAGTATTCGATCCGGACTTTGGAGGGGAAAAATTGGATGGCGTTTTCATTATGCAACTGTGTATGTTTGCAGCCATGATAGAATCGTTATTTTTTTTGTTGAAATGCCCATGTCGGATTTTAACTAAAATAAATGAACTGTATAAGTAGAGAAGTTTTCTAGAGAAGTTTTCTGGTAGTGGCTTATTAAAAGAAAAGAAAAGTGTGTGTTATCGTACATACAACTATGTATCTAGATATTTGAATTTATAAAAGTACATATGAGGCGGCATACGACTAAATAAACTTTGGGCGACTTTTGACCCGTTTACTAATACAGTCAAGACGTTTGAGTGAATAAACCTTCTCCTGCGGGTACGACTGTTTTTTATCCGACTGAAAAAGGTATGTTGTTAGAAGTATATTTAAGCGTTATCTTTTATTACCATATATATCTGCATATTTTTTCTGCCATGTGTAGTCTCAAAAAGTTCACGGGCAAGAAAATTTGATCATTTGCTACGACCATGTGATGTGAAAATTGTAAGCATTTTTTTGTTCTGATGAAATTTAGGTAAAAAATTATCTCAACTTTTATACAGTCAGAAATTGTTAAAAGCGAACAGGTCCCGAATCTGTCATCACCAATAGAAGAAGACTGACTTCAATAATATGATAGATTAGGTTTTGAATTTAACGCACATATACCACTTTAATTGCTTGAAACTCATAGTATTATAATCTTTCTATTATGAAACTTGGTGGTTTATCTAGCTTGTATGTTTCTATTCTTTTGCCACTAAATAATGTGAATATATTGTTGATCCTGTTGATGTTTTTGCTATTATGGTATTATCTGGAATCGTAAGCAGATGTTTAAGTACTGGAACCATTTATGATCCTCGTTTTGGTGGGGTTCATGGTTGCTGTTTCTTGATTTCTACTGGTTGTTAAAGTCCGATAGTGGTGGTCTAATCCAATGGTACGTGGTTAAAACCCTTGGAATTTATTTAGTTAAACTTTATCTTTTGTAAAATCTCCTTTCAGTGTTTGTTTGCTAAAATCTGTTTAAAATGTATGGTTATGATGTGGGTTCATTTCGTGGCTTGTACAATATGTCGTCGTTGGTCTTTTAGTCTGTATTAATTGATGGCTTTGATTGTTGGTCACCCCATGTTTTTTACAAGTCCTGTAAAAAAAGTCCCATGTTAGATATGATGACTGTTATTTTTATTAAAAAGTGAGTATTCGATCCGTATTTTAGCAGGGCAAAAACTTAATGGTGTTTTCATCTTGTGGACCTTTGCATTCATAAAGGTATGTTATCGGTAATTACATCAATAATCTGGACCTTAAAGTCTGAAGTATATAGGTGGCGGCATACGATTTAATAGACTTTCGGCGAGTTTTGACCCGTTGATCTGTTGGACACATTAGGCGGCTTTCTGGCTTGCGTAAGTTTTGTATTTTTTTTTTTTTTTCAAATTACAGTCAACACGCTTGATTGAATAAACCCTCTTCTGTGGGTACAATTGTGTTTTTGATCCGATTGAAACAGGTATCTTGTTAGAATACTTATTACACATTCTTAAAATTACAGTGTACGGACTTTAATCTTGAGATAATTGCTTTGGGTGGTGTTTATCCTTAAACGGGTCGGATATATAGTCGAAAAGGAAACATGTTGAAGTCTTCATTTTTTTTTTCCCCAGGAGACCTTCGGTTAATTTTTGAAGTAAACCAGGATTGATATGTTTATGGTTTTCCTGGGGCCTATAATAGATATTCTTCTAATCTGATCTTCAAATTTATATTTGCATATGTTTTGGAGACTTGTTAATATTGGTTTTCAATCATGCATCCTTTTGTGCCTTTGTGTCCTCGCCTAGTTCACTAACGCTTCATTCTCAAGTTGTCTTTAATGAAAAAAAAAATGGGATGTAAAAGAACCCGACAATGCATCACAAGTATTAGGGCCGGGTGTTGTGAAAAGTGACACCGAATTATAGCAAACCGCTAGTTATAATTGAAATAACGACAATAATAGGACACCGAGATTTAACGTGGAAAACACCAATAGGGTAAAAACCACGGGCAAGGAAAGAAACGTTTCACTAATAAGAATAATAGGAATTACACTTCTCTCTAATTACAAGGATAAGTACTAATCTTTATATCTCTTGTAATTAGGAGACTAACACTCACAAACTCTCTATTAGACTTTTAGTATACAAGATACACTCTTGAATTTGGGATGCCTAAATGTGTCTGCATGATGGTATATTTATAGTACTTGAAAATGACCAAATTGTCAAACATGGTAGATGAAAGTTAGGCCATTTTACTAAGCCTTCAAATCAATAGTACTTGCACAATATACATGTGCTTATTGACTGACCATATCAACCATTCACCAACCATTCAATGTTCAATTATTTCAACAATCTCCCACTTGAAGATTTGATTAAAGCTCAATCAATCTTCACACGATAATCCTTCCTTGCCAATGATGTTGCTTACATCTCTGCTAGGCCGCATGAGGAACGGCACCAAACAAACTTGTCACGGTTGATTGACTTTGTTAGAAAATCAGCTACATTGTCGTCAGTATGAATTTTCTGCATATCCACGGTTCCTTCTTCCACTTTCTCACGAACGAAGTGATACTGAACTCGTATATGCTTTGTCTTTGAATGAAATGCCGGATTCCTTGCAACATCTAAGGTTCCCTTGATGTATTTAAGGATCCTCTTTACCGCATTCCAATGCTCTTTACCAGGATTCGCCATGTACCGACTAACTACTCCCACTGCATGTGCAATGTCTGGTCTTGTACATATCATTGCGAACATTAAACTTCCCACTGCTGATGCATACGGTACTCGAGACATCTCCTTCCTCTCGTCTTTACTGCTAGGACACATAACGGAGGATAACTTGAGATTAGTAGGAAGTGGGGTTGAGATTGGCTTACTATCTTGCATATTGAAACGCTCCAAGATTTTCCTCAAATAATTCTTTTGAGAAAGCCAAATCTTCCTATTATCTCTGTCTCGGTGAATTTGCATCCCTAGAATCTTGTTTGCGGCACCCAAGTCTTTCATTTCAAACTCCCTAGCCAATTGAGCCTTCAGCTTATTAATACGATCTTTGTTAGGGTCTGCAACCAACATGTCGTCTACATATAACAGCAAAATGACAAAATCATTGTCCCCAAACCTCTTGAAATATGCACAAGGGTCTGCATAAAGTCTGTTATATTCAAGGCTCATTATGAAAGAATCAAATCTCTTGTACCAACATCTCGACGCCTGTTTGAGACCATACAGAGATTTCTTTAACCTGCAAACCAAGTTCTTTTTTCCTTGTAGTTCAAAACCTTCTGGTTGAAGCATATAAATTTCTTCTTCAAGATTTCCATGAAGAAATGCAGTTTTCACATCTAGCTGCTCTAGATGCAAATCAAATGTAGCACACATCGCTAGAACTACTCGAATTGTTGTAAGTCGAACCACAGGAGAAAATATTTCATTGAAGTCCGTACCTTCTTTCTGAGCATATCCTTTAACCACCAGCCTTGCACGATACCGCTCCACTTGATCATCGCCATTTCGCTTGATCTTATACACCCATTTATTTCCAATAGGTTTTCTACCTTTCGGTAATGGCACAAGTTCCCATGTTTTATTTTTATGAAAAGCTTCAATTTCTTCCTGCATAGCTGTCATTCACTGAGATGCATCTGAATGATTTAGTGTCTCGCGAAGAGTTGTTGGCTCTCCTTCCTCTGTTAGAAGACAATATGCAACATTGCTTTCCATAATATAATCTGAGTGCCACCCTGATCGCTTCCTTTCCCGATTAGAAATACGAGTCGCTGGAGCTTCATCAACGACTACTTGATTTTCATCGTGCTCTGGTACTGCTTCAGAAGAATCTTTATGAAATTCATTACCCACCTGTATCGGTATAGTTTCTTTTGAAGTGCTAACATCTTCAAGATCTTTGTCTTCCGTAAAGACAACATCTCTGCTGATGACTACTTTGTGGGCAGTGGGGTCCCACAAGCGAATAATAGGTATTTAACGAATTATTATTTGAGAGCCAACAAATAATAATATAAACTATTTAAAAATAGGTAAATAGGTCCAAGGACTTCGATTTTTTTTCCAGGGGCTTCTGATTGTTGTTTCTAGGCCTATTGCGTTTCGCCTTCGTTGTTTGAGTTGTATTTCTCTAGTCCCCATGTTTCTCAAATCTCCGGTTGTGTGTCGATCACCTCGTTCCCCCTCTGGGGCTCCCATGATAAGTATATTACAAATGTCTATTAACTTTTATGTTAGCTAAAGTACAATTGGATAAAATGCATAAATATTCACTTTAGGAGACGTTCGACCCGTATGATCCGTTTGACCCATTTTTCTTTGGGTAATATATTTTTCAATTTGACCCGTTTGCGAGAGATCAGAACCTAAATCCTTCGATTATAAGTAAAAGGGTTGAAATTATGACATTCATAAAGTATATTGTATTAAATCATATTAACAAATATCCATGAATCAGTACCTCTTAAAGTCTTAACAATGACTTCAGTGAAGCTTTTCTTTAAGGTAGATCTATATAAATATTATGTGATAAAATAAGGAGACATAGTGAGTTTAATCTTCGTTATCCGAGTATGGAGGGCATGATCCATCGTCTACATTTGCAAGAGGGTTATATTCTGGGGACCCTGGATCTGTGCACCCGGTCACCAAATCAAGTTCGCAACGATCACCCTGCAACAAATATGATATTAAAATAATGAGTTATTTGTCATATTCTGATTTAGTTAAAGTTGTTAACTGAGGACATTTATCATTCTTTTACGTACCCCTTCGAGAGTCAAGTTACCACTTAATTGACATCTATCGATGACAATGCTTGTATCCGGAAATATAGCCTGTTCACACGCACCCTCTCTGCTCAACTCCTCTGTGAGACCCTATTTACATGATTTAAACGAGACGTTATTTGTATCTATCATGAGGAGTTCAATAGAGGGGTTTGGATGATGAATGAAAGTTCAAAGTTTATTACTTGATTGAAGAAGTCCATTTGTCGGTTACGCCATGCTTTTGGAACTTGAAATTGCAGTTTATAAGGACCATCCCATTCGCCCCCGTTAGTGAACGAAAATATCAAGTTCACAGCTGCAATCACAATTATGATCAGTATGATGAACGAGTCGACTTGGGTCCCGTGTTTCTCAAATGGGTCGAAACAAAAAGTTCAGCTAAAAGGGAAACATGTCAAAAGTCTTCTAAAGTGTTTCTCTACAACTACAATTTGCTAGATCTTCGGGTTCATATTGTAATTATGTCATTTCTGAAATATCTTTACAGAAATGGACAAAAGTTTTTGCAGGTCGACCTAATCGGCGCTAAAAACGACCCGATTTAAGACATACCATGCTTAGGGACACAAATTTGGATAGTGTAGTAAGGAGGGTCAGCTTTGCCACGATCTTTACGAAGCATCGCTCTCGGCTCACCACCGCACATAATCGGCTGATTAAATCCACCTGCAAAGTATACAAACATCATCAAGTAACTAATTACTAGGGGCCTTTTAACCCATTATATCAAGTTGAAAGTATACCATTAAAAGCGATTCCGAAATCTTCATTTGGAGTCAACTTGCTAGCGGCCGGGTTGTAAAAGAGCTTCACTCGTTCACCCTGAATAGTTGACAAAAAGATTACCGATTCAGTAACGAAAAAAACAGAGCAAATATGGAGAAATTGCATGCTAGATGTTAATAATAGTTGATGGCATAAACTTACAGAACTAGGAGGAAGTCCATTCATTGTTTTCCAGTATACCGGGGCCCGGCCGATGTCGAAATCAGCCCATGATGGAAGCACTGATCTGAAAACAATTTTTTAGCCCATGAAAACTTCACTCAAAATGATGCAGAACATATTGAACAAATATTTATACTTTAAAAAATAGGTAAAGGAACTTCAAACTGCCATAACTTCTAATTTTATAAATAACAATCTAAATTTGGGTTATATCATTTAAAAATTAAAATTAATTAAAACATGTAAGTTGATAGTAGAATCATACTCTTTAACTTCCTCAGCAGGAGGTGTAGCAACAACAGCTGCAGCTCTTATCTTCCCAATTGATCTCATTAATTTTCTGGATCTTTTCTGATTTTCTTGTAATGAAGAACCTATGAAACTTGTTTTATTACCTGTATAAGTGCATATCTCAAAAGCTTTAATTGCAGATAATATAATATAATTATAATTAATCTAGTAAAATTACATAGTAAGAGTAAGAGTGTACCATGAGTGTTGGCTATGGGAAGATTGATTTTATTACTAGATGTTGCATGAGAAGCTGATACAATTTGTGTCCATGGCTTGAAGATTGGAGCACTTGTTGTTGCAGACATTTTTTTTTTTTTAAGTGTTATAAATCATCTTGAGGTTTTTAAAAGATAATGTGCATCGGCTTTAACTAAAAAACAAAATACTGGGAGAAAAATATCTTGTATGAATTTCTTAAATTTCTTAAATTTGTGTGGTGTATTTCAGCACCCAGAAAATGCCAACACCTCCTAGAAGAATTTATTTTTTTTTTTTTAGTCGAATTTTTAAGGACAAGTAAAACCATTGAGATTTGACTTGGTTGTTGACTATTTAAATTATTGACAAAATTACTGAAATGGTCCCTGTATTAATGCTTTTTATTCGTTTTCATCCATCTCAATTTTTAACCGTATAGATAATCCTCAAAGTGAGTTTTTTTTTTTTTTTTTTTTTGTTTTATTATTTTTTTGATCCAATATCATCATCTGCTATAGCATTTGTTAAGTTCCCGTTAAGTTATATAAGTGTGCAGGTCCTGTGATTAAGGAATGAGAACATTGTAGTGAAAATGATGGTGAAGATGGTAGTCAAGATCTAACCAAAATATGTTTGTTCCAAATCATAAACCTAATTTATGCATCTTCAAATCTGTTCTCCATTTTCAGATTGAGCAATCAACTTAAATATTACAAAATCTGAAAATCAAAAACAATTTAACTGAAAATCGTAATATACGAAGGGAGCTCTAAATCAAATACCGAAGTTTGGTTCGATTGCAAAATCTAACATCTATTTCTCACTTGACATCTCTATTTGTTTACAACCATCGCTAACCACCACTGTCGACGTTTTCCGGCCAAGCAAACCTTTTCCAGTTAACAAACACAACCGTATTTCAGATCTGACTATATGAATGATTTGAGTTTCTTTCCGAAATTTTTTTATTTTTTTATTTTTTATTTTTTTTTTATTTGCGATTTGAGTTTTGTTGCTTATTATCAGATTGGTACAAACACATGTCCCATTTCATTACTCTCGTACATATATTTTTAGGTGAACAAAGAGATCTTGATTACATGATTAGGGCTAAGGTTGACATTAAGATAAAAAAAAAAACTAACTTTAAGGACTGTTTTTGCATTTTTTGATTGGGATGGATGAAAACGAATGGAAAACAATAACACAAATTTGTCTAAATTATTTAAACATATATTCCCTCCGTTTTATTCTAATAGTCTCTATTTGACATTTCAAGTATTTCTTTACTAACTTTGACTTAAAATATATTACTTTGTGTTATGTATTATTTAATAAAATGTATATAAATGAAAACACATTTAAAGCCCAATAAATTCATATAAATTACATCAAGTAATACATAACACAAACAAATATATTTTAAGTCAAAGTTGGTAAAGAAAGACTTGAAAAGTCAAACATGGGCTATTGGAATGAGGCGGAGGGAGTAGTATTTATTAAGTCTTGGATCATTCCGGTCGAGTATATTAAACGAGTTAGGTTAGGTTGTTTGGTTAAATCGAAACCTTATCTGTGAGTGCGTTTGTTTACCTTCTAATGAAATGATTCAGCACATAATGCTGAATCATTCAGCATTCAGTGTATTTGAGTTTGACCTCCGAATAACATATGGTGTTGCATAGTTCATCAGTGCTGAATCATTTAGAGTTGAAACACTCTATTAACCACTAACATATGAAATTATATGTAATATTCTTCTTGAATCGTATATAGAACACTTATCAAATAAGTATAATGAATTTTTTTGTCAATGTTAAACGATAATAAGTTGATTTAATTCATTCATATTGTTTATTCAAATTGATTATCAAACAACATATTGTTATTCAGAACTAAATTCTTTCAGAACCTTTAAATCATTCAATTCACTGCTTAATCATGCAGATTTATCAAACACACCCTTTTATTTTCAAGGCATGTTGATTGCCGAGAAATAGCTCAACTGAATAACAAGAATAAGAAGTTACTTTTAAATGACACACTTTTTTTTTTCTTTCGAAAAACAAGAATTAAATTAAAATAGATCCGAAGATCTAAATGAGGGACAATTGCCTCAGACTTTCGTTTGATTGAAAGATCCTATGATCTCCTGATACATCCATTGACCTAGACTCTATTGCATAATTCAATGACATCAACCAAATACACCAACCAAACATTGAACTAACCGATACATACCAAGCTCAACCAATTGCAACCAAATACGATTGACAAAATACATGTTGAGCATACAAAGTTTATTTGGTTGCCTATCTCTTGTTGAATAAGACTTAGTTACCAATTGACCGATTCTTCAGGGTCAATTAGACGTTAGTTTATTTTGATTTAGTCTAGCAAATAATCTGCCATGATCCGATTTATGTGGAGTCAGCATATGATTTTCCCTTTCTGTTTTGTAATGGCTATATATAGCCCCAGTATTAATCAATAAAAGCTGAGCAATTTGGCTAAGATATTTTACTGTTATATTGCAATCACAACAATTGGTATCTAGAGCCATTTATTGAGCAGCTCAAATCACAACATACGTCAATGGCAGAAGATAAATCCTTCATTCAAATTCCACACTTTAATGGTCATTATGATCACTGGAGCGAGCTTATGGAGAATTTGATACGTGCTAAAGGATTGTGGCATATTGTCGAGACCGGGATCACAGAGCCGAGGGAAGGAGTGACTCTTAGTGAAACTCAACAGAAGTTACTTGATTCTAATCGCATAAAGGATCATCAAGTCAAGCATCTCTTGTTCCAAGCAATAGATCGAGAGGTGTTTGAGAAAATCTTGGATTGACGCAGTTCCAAGGTTATATGGGAGTCAATGAAATCAAAGTTTGGAGGAAATTCAAGGGTTAAGAAGTCTCTGCTAAACTCTCTTCGAAGGGAGTTTGAAGTTTTAGCTATGAAGAATGATGGGAGTGTTACAGAATACTTTGCACGGGTCATGATGGTTTCAAACAAAATGAGAAGCAACGGAGAACAAATGTCCGATTCAAAAATAGTGGAGAAGATCCTACGTACGTTAACTGAGAAGTTTACGTATATTGTAGTGTCAATTGAGGAGGCGTAAGACACTGATAACATGACGATAGATGAATTGCAAAGCTCCCTTGTTGTTCATGAGCAGAAATTTAAACGGGTAACAAATGATGGTGAAGATCACACTCTGAAAGTCGATGAATACTCAGGTTCAAGAGGAAGGGGCAGAGGTCGAAATTCCTATCGAGGCAGGGGGCGTGGTCGTGGAAGATCTAGCTTTGATAAAGCTACAATTGAATGCTACAAGTGTCATGGTTTGGGCCATTTTCAATATGAGTGTCCCAAATGGAACAGTGAAGCAAACTTTGCAGATTATGAGGAAGACCAAATGCTTTTGATGACTTATAAGAAGGTTCAGAATTATCCAGATAATAATGCATGGTTCATAGATTCGGGCTGCTCGAACCACATGTGTGGCAACCTGGGTACGTTTATCAATATAGATAATTCATTTAAGCATGTTGTTAGACTCGGGAATGATTCCAGAATGAAAGTGGATGGCAAAGGTTCTATCAAGTTAAGTGTTCATGGCAAAAGTTATGTAATATGTGACGTTTATTATGTTCCCGAGTTGAACAACAACCTCTTAAGCGTTGGTCAGTTACAAGAAAGAGGGCTTGCAATACTCTTTAAAGATAATATGTGCAACATATATCATGATCAACGAGGAAGAATTGTTAGTACACCTATGTCTAGTAATAGGATGTACAAGCTGCAAATTGACTCAAATGGGTCAAATAGTGGAACGGTTGAAGAGAAATGTTTGAAAGCAACGAACAGTGATACTTCTAAGCTATGGCATCATAGATATGGCCATTTGAGTTACAACGGTTTACGAACCTTACATAGCAAATAAATGGTACATGGGCTGCCAAATATTATGGAGGAAGAAATTGTGTGTGACTCGTGCATGAAGGGTAAACAGTCCAGGAAACCGATGGCTAAAGTAAGTTCATGGAAAGCTACTGAAAAATTACAACAACTACATGCTGATTTATGTGGGCCCATAACCCCTTCGTCTAACAGTGAAAAGAGGTATGTATTCTGCATCATTGATGATTTCTCAAGAAAGAGTTGGGTATATTTTCTCAAAGAAAAATCAGAAGCATTTTCTCAATTCAAAGTGTTTAAGGCGCAAGTTGAAAATGAAACGAGCATGAAAATAAAGTGTTTGAGGACGGATAGAGGAGGAGAGTTTAACTAAACCGAGTTTAACAATTTCTGTTTGAAACATGGTATAAAAAGGCAACTTACAATGGCCTACACTCCTCAACAAAACGGAGTAGCCGAACGTAAGAACCGAACAATAATGAATTTGGTTCGGGCAATTATCAATGAGAAGAATGTTCCAAAGGTCTTTTGGCTAGAGGCTGTTAGATGGGTTAACCACATATTGAATCGATCTCCAACATTAGCGGTCAAGAACATGACACCGGAAGAAGCTTGGAGTGGTGAGAAACCAAACATTGGATACTTCAGGGTTTTTGGTTGTGTTGGACACGTGCACGTGCCCGATGTAAAAAGAAAGAAGCTTGACGATAAAAGTGTACGATGTTTATTGCTTGGTTACAGTGAAGAATCCAAAGGATATCGCATGTATGATCCATTGGGAAAGAAGATCATAACAAGTAAAGATGTTGTTTTTGAAGAAGAAAATGGTTTAGAATGGGACGAAAGTTATAGAGAAGCACAAAAGGAAACATTGGATTGGAGCAAAGTGAGCATAGATGATGAAGAAGAACATGAAGCAGATGAGTGTTTAAGAGAACAACATGGTGATCCAGTAGTACATGAAGGTGTCGCAACATCAAGGGAGGGTGAAAATCAACGTCAGAGGCACCCCCGGGCTGGTTTAACGATTATGTAACAGGTGAAGGTCTTTCTGATAAAGATGATATTAACATGGCTCTACTGACTCTAATGATTAATTCTGACCCGACAAGTTACGATGAAGCTGTAAAACACAAGAGGTGGAAATTGGTAATGGATGATGAAATTGGTGCAATCGAGAAGAATAACACATGGTCTTTGGTTGAGTTACCTGATGGTGCCAAGTGTATCGGGGTCAAGTGGATATACAAAACAAAATTAAACGAGTCCGAAAACATTGATAAGTTCAAGGAACGATTGGTTGTGAAGGGGTATTCTCAAGGACACGGAGTAGATTACACCGAAGTGTTTGCTCCGGTTACCCGATTAGACACTGTTCGAATGATTGTGGCTCTAGCTGCATGTAAGGGTTGGAAGATACATCAATTGGATGTAAAGTCTGCCTTTTTGCATGGAGACTTAGAAGAAGATGTTTATGTTGAACAACCAAGGGGTTACGAGAAGAAAGGAAAAAAACATATGGTGTACAAGTTACGAAAGGCATTGTACGGTTTAAAGCAGGCTCCAATGGCGTGGTTTAGTCGCATTGAGTCATATTTTGTCAAAGAAGGGTTCGTAGCTAGCCCCAGCGAACAAACACTTTTTGTGAAGAAAACATGAGGTACTTTTATAATTGTGAGTATTTATGTGGATGATTTATTATTTACAAGTAACAGCGAAGATATGCTCAACGAATTCAAAGTGTCAATGAAGTCCGAATTTGATATGACTGACCTGAAATGTCCCATTCTTATTGATTAAAAACGTTCCATATTAATTGATTTCGTTGCGAGGTTTTGACCTCTATATGAGACGTTTTTCAAAGACTGCATTCATTTTTAAAACAAACCATAACCTTTATTTCATAAATAAAGGTTTAAAAAGCTTTACGTAGATTATCAAATAATGATAATCTAAAATATCCTGTTTACACACGACCATTACATAATGGTTTACAATACAAATATGTTACATCGAAATCAGTTTCTTGAATGCAGTTTTTACACAATATCATACAAACATGGAATCCAAATCTTGTCCTTATTTTAGTATGCAACAGCGGAAGCTCTTAGTATTCACCTGAGAATAAACATGCTTTAAACGTCAACAAAAATGTTGGTGAGTTATAGGTTTAACTTATATATATCAAATCATAACAATAGACCACAAGATTTCATATTTCAATACACATCCCATACATAGAGATAAAAATCATTCATATGGTGAACACCTGGTAATCGACATTAACAAGATGCATATATAAGAATATCCCCATCATTTTCGGGACACCCTTCGGATATGATATAAATTTCGAAGTACTAAAGCATCCGGTACTTTGGATGGGGTTTGTTAGGCCCAATAGATCTATCTTTAGGATTCGCGTCAATTAGGGTGTCTGTTCCCTAATTCTTAGATTACCAGACTTAATAAAAAGGGGCATATTCGATTTTGATAATTCAACCATAGAATGTAGTTTCACGTACTTGTGTCTATTTTGTAAATCATTTATAAAAACCTGCATGTATTCTCATCCCAAAAATATTAGATTTTAAAAGTGGGACTATAACTTACTTTCACAGATTTTTACTTCGTCGGGAAGTAAGACTTGGCCACTGGTTGATTCACGAACCTATAACAATATATACATATATATCAAAGTATGTTCAAAATATATTTACAACATTTTTAATATATTTTGATGTTTTAAGTTTATTAAGTCAGCTGTGCTCGTTAGTAACCTACAACTAGTTGTCCACAGTTAGATGTACAGAAATAAATCGATAAATATTATCTTGAATCAATCCACGACCCAGTGTATACGTATCTCAGTATTGATCACAACTCAAACTATATATATTTTGGAATCAACCTCAACCCTGTATAGCTAACTCCAACATTCACATATAGAGTGTCTATGGTTGTTCCGAAATATATATAGATGTGTCGACATGATAGGTCAAAACATTGTATACGTGTCTATGGTATCTCAAGATTACATAATATACAATACAAGTTGATTAAGTTATGGTTGGAATAGATTTGTTACCAATTTTCACGTAGCTAAAATGAGAAAAATTATCCAATCTTGTTTTACCCATAACTTCTTCATTTTAAATCCGTTTTGAGTGAATCAAATTGCTATGGTTTCATATTGAACTCTATTTTATGAATCTAAATAGAAAAAGTATAGGTTTATAGTCGGAAAAATAAGTTACAAGTCGTTTTTGTAAAGGTAGTCATTTCAGTCGAAAGAACGACGTCTAGATGACCATTTTAGAAAACATACTTCCACTTTAAGTTTAACCATAATTTTTGGATATAGTTTCATGTTCATAATAAAAATCATTTTCCCAGAATAACAACTTTTAAATCAAAGTTTATCATAGTTTTTAATTAACTAACCCAAAACAGCCCGCGGTGTTACTACGACGGCGTAAATCCGATTTTACGGTGTTTTTCGTGTTTCCAGGTTTTAAATCATTAAGTTAGCATATCATATAGATATAGAATATGTGTTTAGTTGATTTTAAAAGTCAAGTTAGAAGGATTAACTTTTGTTTGCGAACAAGTTTAGAATTAACTAAACTATGTTCTAGTGATTTCAAGTTTAAACCTTCGAATAAGATAGCTTTATATGTATGAATCGAATGATGTTATGAACATCATTACTACCTCAAGTTTTGTGGATAAACCTACTGGAAAAGAGACAAATGGATCTAGCTTCAAAGGATCTTGGATGGCTTGAAAGTTCTTGAAGTAGAATCATGACACGAAAACAAGTTCAAGTAAGATTTCCACTCGAAATAAGATTGTTATAGTTATAGAAATTGAATCAAAGTTTGAATATGAGTATTACCTTATATTAGAAAGATATCTTACTGTAAATAAGAAAGATTTCTTGAGGTTGGATGATCACTAGACAAGATTGGAAGTAAGCTAGCAATCTTGGAAGTATTCTTGATTTTATGAAACTAGAACTTGTAGAATTTATGAAGAACACTTAGAACTTGAAGATAGAACTTGAGAGAGATCAATTAGATGAAGAAAATTGAAGAATGAAAGTTTTTGTAGGTGTTTTTGGTCGTTGGTGTATGGATTAGATATAAAGGATATGTAATTTTGTTTTCATGTAAATAAGTCATGAATGATTACTCATATTTTTGTAATTTTATGAGATATTTCATGCTAGTTGCCAAATGATGGTTCCCACATGTGTTAGGTGACTCACATGGGCTGCTAAGAGCTGATCATTGGAGTGTATATACCAATAGTACATACATCTAAAAGCTGTGTATTGTACGAGTACGAATACGGGTGCATACGAGTAGAATTGTTGATGAAACTGAACTAGGATGTAATTGTAAGCATTTTTGTTAAGTAGAAGTATTTTGATAAGTTTCTTGAAGTCTTTAAAAAGTGTATGAATACATATTAAAACACTACATGTATATACATTTTAACTGAGTCGTTAAGTCATCGTTAGTCGTTACATGTAAGTGTTGTTTTGAAACCTTTAGGTTAACAATCTTGTTAAATGTTGTTAACCCAATGTTTATAATATCAAATGAGATTTTAAATTATTATATTATCATGATATTATGATGTACGAATATCTCTTAATATGATATATATACATTAAATGTCGTTACAACGATAATCGTTACATATATGTCTCGTTTCAAAACCATTAAGTTAGTAGTCTTGTTTTTACATATGTAGTTCATTGTTAATATACTTAATGATATGTTTACTTATCATAATATCATGTTAACTATATATATAACCATATATATGTCATCATATAGTTTTTACAAGTTTTAACGTTCGTGAATCACCGGTCAACTTGGGTGGTCAATTGTCTATATGAAACCTATTTCAATTAATCAAGTCTTAACAAGTTTGATTGCTTAACATGTTGGAAACACTTAATCATGTAAATAAAAATTTCATTTAATATATATATAAACATGGAAAAGTTCGGGTCACTACAGTACCTACCCGTTAAATAAATTTCGTCCCGAAATTTTAAGCAGTTGGAGGTGTTGACGTATCTTCTGGAAATAAATGCGGGTATTTCTTCTTCATCTGATCTTATCGTTCTCAGGTGAACTCAGGTCCTCTACGAGCATTCCATCGAACCTTAACAATTGGTATCTTGTTTTGCTTAAGTCTTTTAACCTCACGATCCATTATTTCGACGGGTTCTTCGATGAATTGAAGTTTTTCGTTGATTTGGATTTCATCTAACGGAATAGTGAGGTCTTCTTTAGCAAAACATTTCTTCAAATTCGAGACGTGGAAAGTGTTATGTACAGCTGCGAGTTGTTGAGGTAACTCAAGTCTGTAAGCTACTGGTCCGACACGATCAATAATCTTGAATGGTCCGATATACCTTGGATTTAATTTCCCTCGTTAACCAAATCGAACAACGCCTTTCCAAGGTGCAACTTTAAGCATGACCATCTCTCCAATTTCAAATTCTATATCTTTTCTTTTAATGTCAGCGTAGCTCTTTTGTCGACTTTGGGCGGTTTTCAACCGTTGTTTAATTTGGATTATCTTCTCGGTATTTTCTTGTATTATCTCCGGACCCGTAATATGTCTATCCCCCACTTCACTCCAACAAATCGGAGACCTGCATTTTCTACCATAAAGTGCTTCAAACGGCGCCATCTCAATGCTTGAATGGTAGCTGTTGTTGTAGGAAAATTCTGCTAACGGTAGATGTCGATCCCAACTGTTTCCGAAATCAATAACACAAGCTCGTAGCATGTCTTCAAGCATTTGTATCGTCCTTTTGCTCTGCCCATCAGTTTGTGGATGATAGGCAGTACTCATGTCTAGACGAGTTCCCAATGCTTGCTGTAATGTCTGCCAGAATCTTGAAATAAATCTGCCATCCCTATCAGAGATAATAGAGATTGGTATTCCATGTCTGGAGACGACTTCCTTCAAATACAGTCTTGCTAACTTCTCCATCTTGTCATCTTCTCTTATTGGCAGGAAGTGTGCTGACTTGGTGAGACGATCAACTATTACCCAAATAGTATCATAACCACTTGCAGTCCTTGGCAATTTAGTAATGAAATCCATGGTAATGTTTTCCCATTTCCATTCCGGGATTTCAGGTTGTTGAAGTAGACCTGATGGTTTCTGATGCTCCGCTTTGACCTTAGAACACGTCAAACATTCCCCTACGTAGTTAGCAACATCGGCTTTCATACCTGGCCACCAAAAATGTTTCTTGAGATCCTTGTACATCTTTCCCGTTCCAGGATGTATTGAGTATCTGGTTTATGAGCTTCTCTAAGTACCATTTCTCTCATATCTCCAAATTTTGGTACCCAAATTCTTTCAGCCTTATACCGGGTTCTGTCTTCCCGAATATTAAGATGCTTCTCCGATCCTTTGGGTATTTCATCCTTTAAATTTCCCTCTTTTAAAACTCCTTGTTGCGCCTCCTTTATTTGAGTAGTAAGGTTAGTGTGAATCATTATATTCATAGATTTTACTCGAATGGGTTCTCTGTCCTTTCTGCTCAAGGCGTCGGCTACCACATTTGCCTTCCCCGGGTGGTAACGAATCTCAAAGTCGTAATCATTCAACAATTCAATCCACCTACGCTGCCTCATATTCAGTTGTTTCTGATTAAATATGTGTTGAAGACTTTTGTGGTCGGTATATATAATACTTTTGACCCCATATAAGTAGTGCCTCCAAGTCTTTAATGCAAAAACAACCGCGCCTAATTCCAAATCATGCGTCGTATAATTTTGCTCGTGAATCTTCAATTGTCTAGACGCATAAGCAATCACCTTCGTTCGTTGCATTAATACACAACCGAGACCTTGCTTTGATGCGTCACAATAAATCACAAAATCATCATTCCCTTCAGGCAATGACAATATAGGTGCCGTAGTTAGCTTTTTCTTCAATAATTGAAACGCCTCCTCTTGTTCATCCTTCCATTCAAATTTCTTCCCTTTATGCGTTAATGCAGTCAAGGGTTTTGCTATTTTGGAGAAATCTTGGATGAATTTTCTGTAGTAACCAGCCAATCCTAAAAATTGACGTATATGCTTCGGAGTTTTTGGGGTTTCCCACTTTTCAACGGTTTCAATCTTTGTCGGGTCCACCTGGATACCTTCTTTGTTCACTATGTGACCGAGGAATTGAACTTCTTCCAACCAAAATGCACACTTTGAAAACTTAGCGTACAGTTTTTCTTTCCTCAATACTTCTAGCACTTTTCTCAAATGTTCTTCGTGCTCTTGATCATTCTTTGAGTAAATAAGTATGTCATCGATGAAAACAATGACAAACTTGTCAAGATATGGCTCACACACTCGGTTCATAAGGTCCATGAACACAGCTGGTGCGTTAGTCAATCCAAATGGCATAACCATAAACTCGTAATGACCATAACGCGTCCTAAAAGCAGTTTTTGGAATATCATCCTCCTTTACTCGCATTTGATGATATCCAGAACGTAAATCGATCTTCGAATAAACCGACGAGCCTTGTAGTTGATCAAATAAGTCGTCAATTCTCGGCAGTGGATAACGGTTTTTGATGGTAAGTTTGTTCAACTCTCTGTAGTCAATACACAACCTAAATGTACCATCCTTCTTCTTGACAAACAAAACAGGAGCTCCCCACGGTGATGTGCTTGGTCGAATGAAACCATGCTCTAAAAGTTCTTGTAATTGGCTTTGCAGTTCTTTCATCTCGCTGGGTGTGAGTCTGTAAGGAGCACGAGCTATTGGTGCAGCTCCTGGTACAAGATCTATTTAAAATTCAATGGATCGATGTGGGGGTAATCCCGGTAATTCTTTCGGAAATACATCGGGAAATTCTTTTGCGACGGGAACATCATTGATGCTCTTTTCTTCAGTTTGTACTTTCTCGACGTGTGCTAGAGCAGCATAGCAACCTTTTCTTATTAGTTTTTGTGCCTTCAAATTACTAATAAGATGTAGCTTCGTGTTGCCCTTTTCTCCGTACACCATTAAGGGTTTTCTTTTTTCTCGTATAATGCGAATTGCATTTTTGTAACAAACGATCTCTGCTTTCACTTCTTTCAACCAGTCCATACCGATTATCACATCAAAATTCCCTAACTCTACTGGTATCAAGTCAATCTTAAATGTTTCGCTAACCAGTTTAATTTCTCGATTCCGAAATATATTATCTGCTGAAATTAATTTACCATTTGCTAATTCGAGTAAAAATTTACTATCCAAAGGCGTCAATGGACAACTTAATTTAGCACAAAAATCTCTACTCATATAGCTTCTATCCACACCCGAATCAAATAAAACGTAAGCAGATTTATTGTCAATAAGAAACGTACCCGTAACAAGCTCCGGGTCTTCCTGTGCCTCTGCCGCATTAATATTGAAAACTCTTCCGCGGCCTTGTCCATTCGTGTTCTCCTGGTTCGGGCAATTTCTAATAATGTGGCCCGATTTTCCACATTTATAACAAACTACATTGGCATAACTTGCTCCGACACTACTTGCTCCGCCATTACTCGTTCCGACACCATTTGTTCCTTTCGTTCTGTTAACCCCTGGTCCGTAGACCTCACACTTCGCCGTGCTATGACCATTTCTTTTACACTTGTTGTAAAATTTGGTGCAGAACCCCGAGTGATACTTTTCACACCTTTGGCATAGCTGTTTCTGATTGTTGTTGTTGTTGTTGTTGTTGTTGTTGTTGTTGTTGTTGTTGTTGTTGTTGTTGTTGTTGTTGTTGTTGCTGTTGCTGTTGCTGTTGCTGTTGCTGTTGCTGTTGCTGTTGCTGTTGCTGTTGCTGTTGCTGTTGCTGTTGTTGGGCCGTTTGTTGTAGTTGCGATTGATGTTGCGATTGTTGGGATAATTGTTGCGATTATTATTGTAATTGCTGTTGTTGTTGTATTGGTGATTCTTATCACCGTTTTCCTCCCACTTTTTTTTGACTTGCTTCACATTGGCCTCTTCAGCCGTCTGTTCTTTAATTCTTTCCTCAATCTGGTTCACTAGTTTATGAGCCATTCTACATGCTTGTTGTATGGAGGCGGGCTCGTGTGAACTTATATCTTCTTGGATTCTTTCCGGTAATCCTTTCACAAACGCGTCGATCTTCTCTTCCTCATCTTCGAACTCTCCCGGACACAATAGGCACAATTCTGTGAATCGTCTTTCGTACGTGGTAATATCAAATTCTTGGGTTCGTAACCCTCTAAGTTCTGTCTTGAGCTTATTGACCTCGGTTCTGGGACGGTACTTCTCGTTCATCAAGTGCTTGAATGCTGACCACGGTAGTGCGTACACATCATCTTGTCCCACTTGCTCTAGATAGGTATTCCACCATGTTAACGCAGAACCTGTGAAGGTATGCGTAGTGTACTTCACTTTGTCCTCTTCAATACACTTACTTATGGCAAACACCGATTCGACCTTCTCGGTCCACCGTTTCAATCCGATCGGTCCTTCGGTTCCATCAAATTCCAAAGGTTTGCAGGCAGTGAATTCTTTGTAGGTGCATCCTACACGATTTCCTGTACTGCTAGATCCAAAGTTATTGTTGGTATGTAGCGCAGCCTGTACTGCGGCTATGTTTGAAGCTAGAAAAGTACGGAATTCCTCTTCATTCATATTCACGGTGTGTCGAGTAGTCGGTGCCATTTCCTTCAAAATAGTCAAATGGAACAAGTTAATCATACAGAATATTAAGAGTAGTTAATAGTATTTCGTAGCATAATATGAACTCATTTAAAAAAGCTTTTTCTTCATATTAGCGTTTTATAAGTTTAAATTCGGGTAGTACCTACCCGTTAAGTTCATACTTAGTAGCTAATATACAATTTAACTACTACAATTCTATATGAAAAACTGATTATAATAATATTTCGCGTTCAAACTTTTATACAATATTTTACAAACTTACAATACCGCTTATTTTACATAAAGCATGAAATATAGCACACAATAACTTTGATACAAGATAGTTGTGAAGATAATTCTAGGTAGTACACAAGTCGTTCAGCAAAGGCAATAAAGACACGTAATTCATACGTCCAGAAACAAGTCATGCATTCTGGTTTTACTATGACTACTTCCCATCCTTGGTCTTGTGGAACATAACCGTTATGGCCATTGATAAGACAGCGTGTTGTAACGTCGTCAAAGGGACGAGGGTTACGTAATGACCAACAGTCTCGTAATAACCTAAAAACCTCATTTCTTACCCCAATTACCGACTCCGTCACTTGTGGGAACGTTTTGTTTAATAGTTGTAGCCCGATGTTCTTTTTCTCACTTTGGTGAGAAGCGAACATTACTAACCCGTAAGCATAGCATGCTTCTTTATGTTGCATGTTAGCCTCTTTTTCTAAATCATGAAGTCCTATATTCGGATACATTGAGTCAAAATAATTTCTTAACCCGTTGCGTAAAATAGCATTTGGGTTCCCCGCAATATATGCGTCAAAGTAAACACATCGTAACTTATGGGTTTCCCAATGTGATATCCCCCATCTTTCGAACGAAAGTCTCTTATAAACCACGACATTCTTGGAACATTCTTCGAATGTCTTACAAACTGATTTCGCCGTAAATAGTTGTGCCGAAGAATTCTGACCGACTCTAGACAAGATTTCATCAATCATGTCTCCGGGTAGGTCTCTTAAAATATTGGGTTGTCTATCCATTTTGTGTTTTTATACTGTAAAATAGACAAGAGTTAGATTAAAAAAAAAAATACTTATTAATACAAGCAATTTTTACATATATCATAAAGCATAAGCACACTATATTACATATATTACACCACACGAATACAACTATCTTATTCTGACTCGCTCGTTTCTTCTTCTTCGGTTTTGGTTCGTTTTGCCAAGTTTCTAGGGATATATGATGTTCCCCTAATACGAGCTGTCGTTTTCCACAACGGTTTAGAAAAACCTGGTGGTTTAGAGGTTCCCGGGTCATTGTTACAACTTAAGGGCTTCGGGGGTTGACGATACATATAAAGTTCATCGGGGTTGGAATTAAATTTCTCTATTTTTATACCCTTTCCCTTATTATTTTCTTTTGCCTTTTTAAATTCAGTTGGGGTAATTTCTATAACATCATCGGAATTCTCGTCGGAATCCGATTCATCGGAGAATTGGTAATCCTCCCAATATTTTGCTTCCTTGGCGGAAACACCATTGACATAATTAACCTTGGTCGGTTGGTTGAGGATTTTCTTTTACTTAACCATTTTATTAATTCCCCCACCGGTTCTATTTCCTCCTCCGGTTCCTCCTCTTCCGGTTCTGATTCTTCTTCCGGTTCTGATTCTTCTTCCGGTTCTTCTTCGGGAACTTGTGAATCAGTCCAATATATATTCGACTCTTCGTTATTATTAGGTGAGTCAATGGGATTTGTGCTAGAGGTAGACATCTATCACACAATATCAAACATGTTAAGAGATTAATATATCACATAACATATACATGTTAATAATATATAGTATCCAACAAAAATGTTAAGCAATCATTTTTAAAGAAAACACGGTCGAAGTCCAGACTCACTAATGCATCCTAACAAACTCGATAAGACACACTAATGCAAATTTTCTGGTTCTCTAAGACCAATGCTCGGATACCAACTGAAATGTCCCGTTCTTATTGATTAAAAACGTTCCATATTAATTGATTTCGTTGCGAGGTTTTGACCTCTATATGAGACGTTTTTCAAAGACTGCATTCATTTTTAAAACAAACCATAACCTTTATTTCATAAATAAAGGTTTAAAAAGCTTTACGTAGATTATCAAATAATGATAATCTAAAATATCCTGTTTACACACGACCATTACATAATGGTTTACAATACAAATATGTTACATCGAAATCAGTTTCTTGAATGCAGTTTTTACACAATATCATACAAACATGGACTCCAAATCTTGTCCTTATTTTAGTATGCAACAGCGGAAGCTGTTAGTATTCACCTGAGAATAAACATGCTTTAAACGTCAACTAAAATGTTGGTGAGTTATAGGTTTAACCTATATATATCAAATCGTAACAATAGACCACAAGATTTCATATTTCAATACACATCCCATACATAGAGATAAAAATCATTCATATGGTGAACACCCGGTAATCGACATTAACAAGATGCATATATAAGAATATCCCCATCATTCCGGGACACCCTTCGGATATGATATAAATTTCGAAGTACTAAAGCATCCGGTACTTTGGATGGGGTTTGTTAGGCCCAATAGATCTATCTTTAGGATTCGCGTCAATTAGGGTGTCTGTTCCCTAATTCTTAGATTACCAGACTTAATAAAAAGGGGCATATTTGATTTTGATAATTCAACCATAGAATGTAGTTTCACGTACTTGTATCTATTTTGTAAATCATTTATAAAAACCTGCATGTATTCTCATCACAAAAATATTAGATTTTAAAAGTGGGACTATAACTGTCACGACCCGGAAAATTTCGACTAATTTAAACGAAACTCTCGATACGATTTAATATTCTTGACACAATAAGAGAAGTCTGAAAGGTTGAATCTCAAAAAGTTTGAACTGTTTCATGAATTCAATTAACCTTCGACCATTTCGATGATTTACGGATATATATATATATATATATATATATATATATATATATATATATATGTATGTATGTATGTATGTATGTATATATATAATAACTTGAAATACATTAATAAATTATTATGTGATTTAGTTGTTATGTAAACTAAATTAGAATATAATAGAACATATTACTAAAATGTATTTATATATATGGTTGTTAAATATAAAAAAAGTTTTAAAAGGTTTATTCTTTATGCAATAAATAAATCTATTAATTTTACATTCTAAATTATTAATATTGTTACTGTATTTGGTTCCTTTCACATCATAATATAATATGTATATATTGCATACATGCATATGCATATCAACTAAAAACTAGTACACTCAGCTTCTTGTTAATCGACCTACCAATAACCCATTTGTTTAACTTTACATATTACAAACCCACCACTTTGTTATTTGACTATTTTTAATTTTGGTTTCTACTCACCATCATCAATTATCAACCTTTTGGTTTGAATATGAGATAACGATGGATGTTGGATAATATATGTACTTATGATCTTATTATTACACCATATATATATATATATATATATATATATATATATATATATATATATATATATATATATATATATATATATATATATATATATATATATATATATATATATATATATATATTATCATTATATTATTATTATTATTATTATTATTTATTATTAATATCATTATTATTGTATTAGCTATAAAAATATTGATTCATGCGCGTATATGAGATATATCTCTTTCATCCTTATCTTTATTATTATTATTATTTTTTTTTTACCCGTGACTGCATCTATCTATATCATCACTACGTAAACAAGAATTTAAAACACAAAATGATAACTGAATTTGATTCTTTATGATATTACTGTTTTTTGATTGATAACACTCCTCATATATATATGTGTACAAACATACATTTACATTAACACAAAAATAACTTAGTTTTCTTTTGATTGAACCCAAAGACCACTCACCACCTATCTATCTCTCCTCTCTTTCCCATCTTCATGAACGAGTACCCAACTCAACAACCATCACCTTGTTTTCATTTCTATTCACTAACCCTTATATATATACATGTATAGATATATACATAGAGATAGTTTATAAACTGAGGTAGTCACACACACCACCCTTCTTTCTTCTTTCTATTTTCATTTCTTGATCACCTTTAATCCCATTACCGCCGGCCATCACTACCCTCGTCACCACCCTACAACCATGAACACCCTACCACCATAAAAACAACCAACCACCTCCACGATCATCTTGCAAACACCAATGAATCACCACCAATGAATCACCACCATCACCTTTCACCACCTTGTTATCCTTCCTGGGTTCGAAGCTACAACCACACAACACCACCAACTTGTAAGCTATAACCGATCGGTCTCTGGTTCAACCCTCGAACCACTCCATATCCCCCTCTTCTTCGTAAACACCACCACAACTATCCCGAACAATTGCTACAACTGTTACGTTTTTATTTTCGAACAAGATCACCAAACCTACCACTGTTGAGCTAATATTGCAGCGGCTATTTGGGTTCTGTTACAGCCTGCAACCCAAGAATTCCCACTATATCATCACCATCGAAACCCACATAAACACCACCACCTGACCACTGTTTCGTTGCTGCTTTTGCTTCTGTTTCAGCCATCACAAACCACCACCCAAGCGACACTGTTTATGTTGTTTTGCAGCCAAGCACCACCCACGAAACCTGCTGTTGCACCTGCTTTGATTCTGTTTACGGGTCAAACTTAAAATGATAGCTTGTCCCCTTGTATGTTACGATTACAAAACCAAACTAGATCACCATTGAACACCTCTTAAAACTGTTGTACCCGTCTTCGGTTTATGTTTAGAGTTCCACCACCAAAACATTCCATGTGATCAAACCCACGTGAATTATAACAGGACCTGCTGTTGTTTCGTGTTTGGGTAGGCAAACAGACAACCGGGTCTATTAAACTATTATTGGAGTGAAGTGGTTGAAAAGTTATGCAATTAGAATATGAATATGGCCGACACTTTCTTTTTCTCCACTTGCCAAATAAATCCCTTAATGATAGTAATACAATATTGGAGATTTCAAGAGTTGGTGTTGAGCTGTAAAGGGTTTTAGGATAGTGACGGTTTCTGGTTGCCATGCTAAGTTCCAAACGTACACCATAATATTAAATTGAAGTTATGATCGACATGAAATCCATTTGATTGTTAAAAGTATAAAATTTCGGTTGCTTACATATGTTTTGGTTAAAAACCGAACCCCACCTCCCCTTAAATTACGGGATTAAACCTTGTTTAGCAAATGGATTAGTTGCTTTGCGTGGTGGCCGAATCACAGCAATTCAAAGTTTCATTTAAGTAAACTTTGGTCAGAAAGGAGATGGGCCGAGAATTTCTAATACATTGCACAATTGGGCTGTATTTTAATGGACCTTATATTGGGTTTGCTAATCGAATTAGAAGCCGAAGCTATGGAAGTATGGAGATTCGGCAAGATAGCTTAAGATGATAGTGGTAGTATTAAAAGATTATAGTGATGTATAATGTTTGATGATGATGATATTTTATGATAACAATAATGATATTCGATAAACATGATCACGGTAACGAAGGTTTAAAAGAATGATGATGTCAAGAAGAAGAATATGAAACAGAAATAAAATGGGTTACATATAAGTGTGGTGGAAATAATCCCAGAAAAACAAGTTAGATTAGATGGTTAGGAGTGGTGTTATCGGGTTAGCGGGACGTCACGGGTTCAAACCCGGACTTGGGCATTCTTTTATGGATTACTTCGTTAAGGTAGTTACTTATTTATTAATATTGTTAACTTATAATTATTATCATTTTAAAATTTTCGTTATTATTATTATTATTAAAATTATTATCTTTACTAAAATTATCATTTTATTATCATAAAAACTATCATCATTATTATTATTATTATTATTATTATTATTATTATTATTATTATTATTATTATTATTATTATTATTATTATTATTTTCATTATCATTATTATTATTATTTTAACATTAATATTATTATATTTAACAAAAAAAAAACTATATTAATATTCTTATAATAAATATTAATTGGTTATTTAAATGCATATTAAAATAAATATAAATACATTAATTAAATTATTAGCAAAACATATAATCTATTAAGATAACGAGTATATCACTAATGATATATAAATTCGTTCGATTACGAGTATATGTGTGTTAATATATATAAATGATATAGGTTCGTGAATCCGAGATCAAACCTATAATTGTTAAATGACGTCATATGTATTTTTACTACAAAATACAGTATGGTGAGTTTCATTACTCCCTTTTTATATATATTTTTGGGCTGAGAATACATGCACTGTTTTATAACTATTTTACGAAATGGACACAAGTACTAAAAACATATTCTACGTTGAGTTGTACCACTTTGCATATTTTTTCCATAATAGCTTGGTAACTACCATTTACATGCGGTATTGTAAACGCGAATCCTGTTGATAGATCTATCGGGCCTGACAACCCCAACCGGACTGGACGACCAGTATTCAACGGTTGCACAGTACTTCGTTTCGTGACTACACTTGGTACGGTGTAGTGAGATTTCATAATAAAGGGAATATGCGACGTTGATTAAATGTTAAGTATGGTTACCAAGTGCTCAACCACTTAGAATGCTTTACATACACTTGCGAGTGTATTATGTTTATGATTATGAAATCTTGTGGTCTATTAACATATTGAAATGATTATTACAATAAACCTATGAACTCACCAACCTTTTGGTTGACACTTTAAAGCATGTTTATTCTCAGGTACGAATTAAGTGTTCCGCTGTGCATTTGCTCATTTTAAGGACATTACTTGGAGTCGATCATCGCAATGGGACCAGATGTTGATGACTTCCTCCAGGTGGATAAGGACGGGTCCTCACAGGTGGTATCAGAGCGATGGTCTTAGCGAACTAGGTCTTGCATTAGTGTGACTAACTGATAGTTGTTAGGATGCATTAGTGAGTCTGAACTTTGACCGTGTCCGTGTGTTAAAAGTTTTGCTTATCATTTAGTGTTGAAAATTAATTGCGTATCATCCTTAAAGTCTAGACACGTCTTACTACCCCTATTGCATAGACAGTGTATAGATAAATTCATATCTTCGCGTATCTGTTATTCTTACCTTTGCCTGACAGCTTCCGTATATTCCTCTGTAACTTATGGGAATTTTAGTATTATATATGCATATGTAAATTATGTATTGCAGGGTACTAATCTACATCCTATAATCTATTTCTTATCAAAAATCCTTCATCAGATCGTACGAGGTGAATCCCTCAACTAGTTCGAGTCCTTCAGATTCCGATAGCTATTCTAATAGTTATTCCGACAGCTATTCCGACATGGATGTTCACCTAAGCTCCAGAAGCAGCGTCACCAGAATAAATCAACCAACTAGTCAGCTTCTATTCATCTGATAGGTTCGTAGTCGACTTAATCAATGGAGACGCGCAGAAGGCGATCCCTTCCACTAATCGAATTCACCTCTTGATAAAGAACCTGAAGCACTTACCGGCGAACCTGTTCGTAACACCATTTTCACCCTCATTTCCCGAATATCTTGCCAAGACTACATCATAACTCAGATTCTAAACCTTATTCATTCGCCCGTTCTTACAGACAATTATCCCGGAGTAATAAGTCAACGAACTACGCGCCCGAGTTGTAGCCTTGAAAAATATGGTGCAAAACGTACCAGCTTCACCAACATCAACACCAGTACCACCAACAACCCAAGTTTTAACATCACATGCCTGAACATCTCATTCTGTACCTCGAGTATAATCATCGTTCTACATGACATTCTACAACATTTATCTTTATTCGACATAGCGATTATGTAATCTCTAATATTTTAGAGATTATATATTCTTGTTCTAACAGTAAATCAAATGAGTTTAACATCATATTGACTCATTAAATCCATGATTACATCTGAAGAAAATATATAGGTATATATATTTTTCATAAAGATGGTAATTAAAAATTCTTTTGTACAAACTGTTAATGGTGAAAATATTTAACGGGTAGGTAATACCCGAGAAATATTTAGATTTCACATTAATAAGTTACACTATACATTCTATCAAATCTGATTCAACAGTCATTTACTATCCTACTTACATCCACCGATATACGTATCCGTTCACCACAGAATAACCATTTTCATTCAATTTCATATTTGGATTATGACCTATCAGAATTCAACAAGTGGCATAATGAAGAAAACATTGGACAAAATAAAATTTGTTAGAAACAAACAAATTAACTATGAGAAATTTTGTTAAGAATCCACGCTAACTGTTCCTAGCTAACTGTTCCTAGCTAACTGGTTACATTTTATTTATCGCAATTTAATTATCGCAATTTACATTCTCGCAATTTTATTTATCGTCATTTAATTTCTGTATTTATTTTACGCACTTTAAATAACGGGACACGTATACAAGGTTTCGACATATCATATTGACCCATCTATATATCTATCTTAGAACAACCATAGACACTCTATATGCAAATGATGGAGTTAGCTATACAGGGTTGAGATTGATTCCAAAATATATATATAGTTTGAGTTATGATCAATACTGAGACCGGTACACGGGTCACGATACGTATTAATTAATTTGAATATTATATATTAAACTATATATTGGATTATTGGACTATTGTACTATTGGACTACAACTTTGGACAATTAAAATGAATTAAAATATTGATTATAACATATGAAACTAAACAATTCTTCAAGTCTGCCACTTGATTTCATCTTAAAACCTCATTTGTATCCTGACGATTACAATCTGCGTTCAAACCTTTCATGATTCCTGAAAACACCTTAATCGAGAGAATGAACCAGCCGCACTTCGTCTACAGAAGAAAAGATTTATGCATATAGTTATGCACCTGAAAAATTCTCGGAGAATGAGTAAACGTTTAACACGTAGCTGTGCTAATTCCTTTAGTGTTATTATTACCCAAAATAACTTGGTAATTCCTTTCAAAGTAGCAAATTTTGTCACAGCTCCAACAAGTCAACTTCGACTTTTCGTTCGAAACAACCTTATTATAACTATGATATATTTGCGTGCTCTTTTATTGTTATCAGGGAATCTTTTATATTCCACCATATTACCATCAGCGTTTAATCATCTAAAACACAATTCTTTTGAAACCACCTCGGATTGATAACCGACGATTCAGATATGGCTGCATTAAATGCAGACGAAACAGTAAAATTGTAGATGGCCTGAATAGCCAAGAGTCTGATGATAAATAATGGAGTGTTGGGAACGCTCGATAGAAAATTTGGTATTTAAAATCGGATTGAACTAAATATGAAGGAGACCAAGGACAAATACAAGGACCAGACCCTATATTCAAAGAATCCAGGTAATTCTGGATCCGATGAAATCTTTAGAGAATATCTTGCTCCGAAGTCATGTTAAAATCTTGCGGAAAATTTTTCTTCATCAACCTTCGAACTTAGAAATCCCAAAAATATCATCATAAATATCTTCGATATTTCTGAGGATATTTTCATAAATATTCTTGTCTGAAATTCTCTACTTTTTCGTGCTTTCTGTATTTCATTGGAAACTTCTGTAAAAATCTAAATATAATTACGAATGAATTTTGGAGAAGTGTTAAGAATTTGAGCATGAGTTAGTATAATATAATGACACTTGGCCAACGTGATTATATTACAGTAAGTCATGCTGAAAATTCTAATGAAACGTGATGATAATTCACAGATTATAACGTCATCATGTGCCATGTTACACGACTCTTTCATTCTCCTTAATCTCTAAGCATATCACGGAAATATTTTCTTGATATTTCGGTTCTTTCGTAATTCCAACAAATTGTTAATAAATTGTGCAATTACATTTTCCTTCTGATTAGGAGATTTCCTTAAATTCCTTGAATTCCTAAAATCCACCATGACTACGTCAAAAGTTAAGACGAACTTTTCACTCTTTTGTAATAGCTTCACTCGTACGCTTCACATGATCGAATTGTTTTATCTAAATTAATCAATAATGATAAAACTCTAACCCATATTCGTCATGAAAACAATTTTATTGTTAACCATGACGACCTCACTCAAATTTCGGGGACGAACTTTTTTTAACGGGTAGGTACTGTCACGACCCGGAAAATTTCGACTAATTTTAAACGAAACTCTCGATACGATTTAATATTCTTGACACAATAAGAGAAGTCTGAAAGGTTGAATCTCAAAAAGTTTGAACTGTTTCATGAATTCAATTAACCTTCGACCATTTCGACGATTTACGGATATATATATATATATATATATATATATATATATATATGTATGTATGTATGTATGTATGTATGTATGTATATAATAACTTGAAATACGTAATAAATTATTATGTGATTTAGTTGTTATGTAAACTAAATTAGAATATAATAGAACATATTACTAAAATGTATTTATATATATGGTTGTTAAATATAAAAAAAGTTTTAAAAGGTTTATTCTTTATGCAATAAATAAATCTATTAATTTTACATTCTAAATTATTAATATTGTTACTGTATTTGGTTCCTTTCACATCATAATATAATATGTATATATTGCATACATGCATATGCATATCAACTAAAAACTAGTACACTCAGCTTCTTGTTAATCGACCTACCTATAACCACTTGTTTAACTTTACATATTACAAACCCACCACTTTGTTATTTGACTATTTTTAATTTTGGTTTCTACTCACCATCATCAATTATCAACCTTTTGGGTTGAATATGAGATAACAATGGATGTTGGATAACATATGTACTTATGATCTTATTATTACACCATATATATATTATCATTATATTATTATTATTATTTATTATTAATATCATTATTATTGTATTAGCTATAAAAATATTGATTCATGCGCGTATATAAGATATATCTCTTTCATCCTTATCTTTATTATTATTTTTTTTTTACCCGTGACTGCATCTATCTATATCATCACTACATAAACAAGAATTTAAAACACAAAATGATAACTGAATTTGATTCTTTATGATATTACTGTTTTTTGATTGATAACACTCCTCATATATATATGTGTACAAACATACATTTACATTAACACAAAAATAACTTAGTTTTCTTTTGATTGAACCCAAAGACCACTCACCACCTATCTATCTCTCCTCTCTTTCCCATCTTCATGAACGAGTACCCAACTCAACAACCATCACCTTGTTTTCATTTCTATTCACTAACCCTTATATATATACATGTATAGATATATACATAGAGATAGTTTATAAACTGAGGTAGTCACACACACCACCCTTCTTTCTTCTTTCTATTTTCATTTCTTGATCACCTTTAATCCCATTACCGCCGGACATCACTACCCTCGTCACCACCCTACAACCATGAACACCCTACCACCATAAAAACAACCAACTACCTCCACGATCATCTTGCAAACTCCAATGAATCACCACCAACGAACCCCCATGATCACCTTTCACCACCTTGTTATCCTTCCTGGGTTCGAAGCTACAACCACACAACACCACCAACTTGTAAGCTATAACCGATCGGTCTCTGGTTCAACCCTCGAACCACTCCCTATCCCCCTCTTCTTCGTAAACACCACCACAACTATCCCGAACAATTGCTACAACTGTTACGTTTTTATTTTCGAACAAGATCACCAAACCTACCATTGTTGAGCTAATATTGCAGCGGCTATTTGGGTTCTGTTACAGCCTGCAACCCAAGAATTCCCACTATATCATCACCATCGAAACCCACATAAACACCACCACCTGACCACTGTTTCGTTGCTGCTTTTGCTTCTGTTTCAGCCGTCACAAACCACCACCCAAGCGACACTGTTGATGTTGTTTTGCAGCCAAGCACCACCCACGAAACCTGCTGTTGCACCTGCTTTGATTCTGTTTACGGGTCAAACTTAAAATGATAGCTTGTCCCCTTGTATGTTACGATTACAAAACCAAACTAGATCACCATTGAACACCTCTTAAAACTGCTGTACCCGTCTTTGGTTTATGTTTAGAGTTCCACCACCAAAACATTCCATGTGATCAAACCCACGTGAATTATAACAGGACCTGCTGTTGTTTCGTGTTTGGGTAGGCAAACAGACAACCGGGTCTATTAAACTATTATTGGAGTGAAGTGGTTGAAAAGTTATGCAATTAGAATATGAATATGGCCGACACTTTCTTTTCCTCCACTTGCCAAATAAATCCCTTAATGATAGTAATACAATATTGGAGATTTCAAGAGTTGGTGTTGAGCTGTAAAGGGTTTTAGGATAGTGACGGTTTCTGGTTGCCATGCTAAGTTCCAAACGTACACCATAATATTAAATTGAAGTTATGATCGACATTAAATCCACTTGATTGTTAAAAGTATAAAATTTCGGTTGCTTACATATGTTTTGGTTAAAAACCGAACCCCACCTCCCCTTAAATTACGGGATTAAACCTTGTTTAGCAAATGGATTAGTTGCTTTGCGTGGTGGCCGAATCACAGCAATTCAAAGTTTCATTTAAGTAAACTTTGGTCAGAAAGGAGATGGGCCGAGAATTTCTAATACATTGCACAATTGGGCTGTATTTTAATAGACCTTATATTGGGTTTGCTAATCGAATTAGAAGCCAAAGCTATGGAAGTATGGAGATTCGGCAAGATAGCTTAAGATGATAGTGGTAGTATTAAAAGATTATAGTGATGTATAATGTTTGATGATGATGATATTTTATGATAACAATAATGATATTCGATAAACATGATCACGGTAATGAAGGTTTAAAAGAATGATGATGTCAAGAAGAAGAATATGAAACAGAAATAAAATGGGTTACATATAAGTGGGGTGGAAATAATCCCAGAAAAACAAGTTAGATTAGATGGTTAGGAGTGGTGTTATTGGGTTAGCGGGACGTCACGGGTTCAAACCCGGACTTGGGCATTCTTTTATGGATTACTTCGTTAAGGTAGGTACTTATTTATTAATATTGTTAACTTATAATTATTATCATTTTAAAATTTTCGTTATTATTATTATTATTAAAATTATTATCTTTACTAAAATTATCATTTTATTATCATAAAAACTATCATTATTATTATTATTATTATTATTATTATTATTATTATTATTATTATTATTATTATTATTATTATTATTATTATTATTATTATTATTATTATTATTATTATTATTATTATTATTATTATTATTATTATTATTTACATTATCATTATTATTATTATTTTAACATTAATATTATTATATTTAACAAAAAAAAAAAACTATATTAATATTCTTATAATAAATATTAATTGGTTATTTAAATGCATATTAAAATAAATATAAATACATTAATTAAATTATTAGCAAAACATATAATCTATTAAGATAACGAGTATATCACTAATGATATATAAATTCGTTCGATTACGAGTATATGTGTGTTAATATATATAAATGATATAGGTTCGTGAATCCGAGATCAAACCTACACTTGTTAAATGACATCATATGTATTTTTACTACAAAATACAGTATGGTGAGTTTCATTACTCCCTTTTTATATATATTTTTGGGCTGAGAATACATGCACTGTTTTATAACTATTTTACGAAATGGACACAAGTACTAAAAACATATTCTACGTTGAGTTGTACCACTTTGCATATTTTTCCCTAATAGCTTGGTAACTACCATTTACATGCGGTATTGTAAACGCGAATCCTGTTGATAGATCTATCGGGCCTGACAACCCCAACCGGACTGGACGACCAGTATTCAACGGTTGCACAGTACTTAGTTTCGTGACTACACTTGGTACGGTGTAGTGATATTTCATAATAAAGGGAATATGCGACGTTGATTAAATGTTAAGTATGGTTACCAAATGCTCAACCACTTAGAATGCTTTACATACACTTGCGAGTGTATTATGTTTATGATTATGAAATCTTGTGGTCTATTAACATATTGAAATGATTATTACAATAAACCTATGAACTCACCAACCTTTTGGTTGACACTTTAAAGCATGTTTATTCTCAGGTACGAATTAAGTCTTCCACTGTGCATTTGCTCATTTTAAGGACATTACTTGGAGTCGATCATCGCAATGGGACCAGATGTTGATGACTTCGTCCAGGTGGATAAGGACGGGTCCTCACAATAACTCACTTTCACAGATTTTTACTTCGCCGGGAAGTAAGACTTAACCACTGGTTGATTCACGAACCTATAACAATATATACATATATATCAAAGTATGTTCAAAATATATTTACAACACTTTTAATATATTTTGATGTTTTAAGTTTATTAAGTCAGCTGTCCTCGTTAGTAACCTACAACTAGTTGTCCATAGTTAGATGTACAAAAATAAATCGATAAATATTATCTTGAATCAATCCACGACCCAGTGTATACGTATCTCAGTATTGATCACAACTCAAACTATATATATTTTGGAATCAACCTCAACCCTGTATAGCTAACTCCAACATTCACATATAGAGTGTCTATGGTTGTTCCGAAATATATATAGATGTGTCGACATGATAGGTCGAAACATTGTATACGTGTCTATGGTATCTCAAGATTACATAATATACAATACAAGTTGATTAAGTTATGGTTGGAATAGATTTGTTACCAATTTTCACGTAGCTAAAATGAGAAAAATTATCCAATCTTGTTGTACCCATAACTTCTTCATTTTAAATCCATTTTGAGTGAATCAAATTGCTATGGTTTCATTTATTTTATGAATCTAAATAGAAAAAGTATAGGTTTATAGTCGGAAAAATAAGTTACAAGTCGTTTTTGTAAAGGTAGTCATTTCAGTCGAAAGAACGACGTCTAGATGACCATTTTAGAAAACATACTTCCACTTTGAGTTTAACCATAATTTTTGGATATAGTTTCATGTTCATAATAAAAATCATTTTCTCAGAATAACAACTTTTAAATCAAAGTTTATCATAGTTTTTAATTAACTAACCCAAAACAGCCCGCGGTGTTACTACGACGGCGTAAATCCGATTTTAAGGTGTTTTTCGTGTTTCCAGGTTTTAAATCATTAAGTTAGCATATCATATAGATATAGAACATGTGTTTAGTTGATTTTAAAAGTCAAGTTAGAAGGATTAACTTTTGTTTGCGAACAAGTTTAGAATTAACTAAACTATGTTCTAGTGATTTCAAGTTTAAACCTTCGAATAAGATAGCCTTATATGTATGAATCGAATGATGTTATGAACATCATTACTACCTCAAGTTTTGTGGATAAACCTACTGGAAAAGAGACAAATGGATCTAGCTTCAAAGGATCTTGGATGGCTTGAAAGTTCTTGAAGTAGAATCATGACACGAAAACAAGTTCAAGTAAGATTTCCACTCGAAATAAGATTGTCATAGTTATAAAAATTGAATCAAAGTTTGAATATGAGTATTACCTTATATTAGAAAGATATCTTACTGTAAATAAGAAAGATTTCTTGAGGTTGGATGATCACTAGACAAGATTGGAAGTAAGCTAGCAATCTTGGAAGTATTCTTGATTTTATGAAACTAGAACTTGTAGAATTTATGAAGAACACTTAGAACTTGAAGATAGAACTTGAGAGAGATCAATTAGATGAAGAAAATTGAAGAATGAAAGTGTTTGTAGGTGTTTTTGGTCGTTGGTGTATGGATTAGATATAAAGGATATGTAATTTTGTTTTCATGTAAATAAGTCATGAATGATTACTCATATTTTTGTAATTTTATGAGATATTTCATGCTAGTTGCCAAATGATGGTTCCCACGTGTGTTAGGTGACTCACATGGGCTGCTAAGAGCTGATCATTGGAGTGTATATACCAATAGTACATACATCTAAAAGCTGTGTATTGTACGAGTACGAATACGGGTGCATACGAGTAGAATTGTTGATGAAACTGAACGAGGATGTAATTGTAAGCATTTTTGTTAAGTAGAAGTATTTTGATAAGTGTCTTGAAGTCTTTCAAAAGTGTATGAATACATATTAAAACACTACATGTATATACATTTTAACTGAGTCGTTAAGTCATCGTTAGTCGTTACATGTAAGTGTTGTTTTGAAACCTTTAGGTTAACGATCTTGTTAAATGTTGTTAACCCAATGTTTATAATATCAAATGAGATTTTAAATTATTATATTATCATGATATTATGATGTACGAATATCTCTTAATATGATATATATACATTAAATGTCGTTACAATGATAATCGTTACATATATGTCTCGTTTCAAAACCATTAAGTTAGTAGTCTTGTTTTTACATATGTAGTTCATTGTTAATATACTTAATGATATGTTTACTTATCATAATATCATGTTAACTATATATATAACCATATATATGTCATCATATAGTTTTTACAAGTTTTAACGTTCGTGAATCACCGGTCAACTTGGGTGGTCAATTGTCTATATGAAACCTATTTCAATTAATCAAGTCTTAACAAGTTTGATTGCTTAACATGTTGGAAACACTTAATCATGTAAATAACAATTTCATTTAATATATATATAAACATGGAAAAGTTCGGGTCACTACATGACCTTGGGGAGATGAGGTTTTTTTTGGGGATTGAAGTTTTGGAAAGAAGTGATGTCATTTTTATATGCCAGAGGAAGTATGCTAGGGAGATATTGGAACGGTTTGATATGATCAACAACAATGGAGTTTGTAATCCCTCGACTGTGGGATATAAACTCAATAAGGATGAGGGTGGAATTAAAGTAGACGTCACTCAGTTTAAGCAAATTATTGGAAGCTTGATGTACTTATCTGCAACTCGTCCGGACATTATGTTTGCGGTGAGTCTTATTAGTAGATTCATGACATGTCCTACGCAGATGCATTTTTCTGTTGCAAAGCGTATACTTAAGTATGTGAAGGAAACCATGGACTATGGGGTGTTCTATAGAAGGGGTATGAAAGGTGATTTAGTTGGATACAAGGATAGTGACTACGCAGGTGATGATGAAGATAGTAGAAGCACTTCGGGTTATGTTTTTATGATGAGTGGAGGTGGTGTAGCGTGGTCATCTAAGAAGCAACCAATTGTCACTCTTTCATCAACCGAAGCTGAAAGCTGTGTGGATGACAAAAGTACTATCTGAACTTGGTCAAGATTGTGATAAAGGTATACTCATCAAGTGTGATAACACCTCCACCATCAAGTTAACCAAGAACTCAGTTTTCCATGGAAGAACGAAGCACATCCGTATGAGATATCATTTCCTACGAGAACTCACAAAGGAAGGAATAGTTAGATTAGAGCATTGTGGAACGAATGAGCAACTTGCAGACATAATGACGAAGCCACTCAAGCTACAGAGTTTTCAGAAATTGTGAACAAGTATGGGCATGCAGGCTGCAGTTGAATTGAACTGATTGTTTTTGGACAATGAGTTCAAGGGAGGGAATGTTGAATAAGACTTAGTTACCAACTGACCGATTCTTCATGGTCAATTAGACGTTAGTTTGTTTTGATTTAATCTAGCAAATAATCTGCCATGATCCGATTTATGTGGAGTCAGGCATATGATTTTCCCTTTCTGTTTTGTAATGGCTATATATAGCCCCAATATTTATCAATAAAAGCTGAGCAATTTGGCTAAGATATTTTACTGTTATATTGCAATCACAACATCTCTCAGGTCTCCCCACATCTTTCAATATTTTTCTCTTTGATCGCCAAACAACTTTTTCTCCATCAATTTTCAATTTTATTATCTATGTGTTTTCAATTTTAAATCTTAGAAAAAAAGGATAGATGATTATTTTACTTTTAATAAAAAGATTAACTTTTGTTAAGTGGTTAGATGCTGAACATTATTACACTACAGTATATATCAATTGGAAGAAATTGGAACAAGAGGTAACCAAGACTCGATTTGGCCTTTTAAGCTTGGTTTTTCTATTCATAATTTGATTTCAATGACCAATAAATTAAGATTATATTCAGGGGCGGTAATTTGAGAGGCTAGGAGGGGGTTGTGGATCCTCTTAAAGTTTGAGTAAAATGACTATCAGTAGTCTTTTTATTCACTAGCGTTTTGACTTTTAAATCAAATAAATCGGAGTCGGTATGAAAAAGTTATAATCAAAATGATGAAAATTCAGTTTCCTATCAAAACAACATATCTTATATTCAAACCTCACTAAAAGTGTATCTTAGGGTGGCAAAAAAGCATCAAAATAAGTAATGGAATAATACACGGTTAAACCTCGTACCTTTTAAGTAAAAATACTTCCCTTTTAGAATAGGCTCAACAACGAAAATCTTATTTATTTACCATAGCTTTATGTGTTTATATTTTACACTTATATAATTTCCCCCTTCAAAAATTTCGTTCAAGCTTCGCTACTGACTATATTGAATAATAAATTTAATCAATTGAAGTTGAAGTTGAAGTTGAAGTTAAAATAAATATTTACATACTGCATTTTGCGCTTAAATCTATATATTCAGGTCAAGCCTTCCCCATGGGTTACATGAGCAAAGGCCCAAGACAAGACTTAATGAGAATTGAAGGCAACATATATAAGGCGACATATATTTTAGCCCATTTAGAATACTTGGCTCATTTGTAATTTCAATTCAATACTAGTTTATTTTTGCCCTAACACCTGATCTAAGACTTAGCCATTTATATCTATAGATTATATTAAATTCTACAATGATGATGTCATTAATAGGTTAATTTCGTTATTAAAAAAATCAAAAACAAAAGAAAAAATCTAAGTAAGGTGAGTGATGTCATTAATCTAAATAATTTTGAATTAAAATTAAATCTTATTAATTAATTATTATGTGAGGACCCGGAAATTTCCGACCAAATTTAAACTTTAATCTTTACATTATTCCGGCACGATAAGCAAAGTCTGTTAAGTTGAATCTCAAATATTTTAAACTGTGTTCATACATTCATTTAACTTCGACCAAATTCCAATGATTCACGAACCATTAGATGAACAGATATGATTATATATGTATATGTGTATATATTATAACTTGAAAACATTAACAAAGTATTAGACGTATAATACTTTACATAAACATATTTGTTTCAAAATATATTTAGAATAATTATCGATGGAATTAGAAGATAATATCAAATGATTGAATTATCAAATACATTGAATTATGATTACGAGTCTCTGTTGAGAGGTCCACTTTGATTTAGGAAACCTTTCCTTTTTAACGGTATTCGGAATAATTAGTGACCTACGAGTAAGAACAAATACGTCAATTAACGATAGCTGGACAAGGGTTAATAGAAATTCCTACTTAACTTTCAATGCATGCCTTACAATAATTGCCCCGTGACTTTGAAAAGATAAATTAATTAACCTACATATTATGTATTGTGAAAGTGAAATTTAGGGAATATAGGTAAATTAGAAAATAGATATTGACAAGTTAAATGTAGTGACCCGAACTTTTCCATGTTTATATATATTAAATGAAATTGTTATTTACATGATCAAGTGTTTCCAACATGTTAAGCAATCAAACTTGTTAAGACTTGATTAATTGAAATAGGTTTCATATAGACAATTGACCACCCAAGTTGACCGGTGATTCACGAACGTTAAAACTTGTAAAAACTATATGATGACATATATATGATTATATATATAGTTAACATGATATTATGATAAGTAAGTATCTCATTAGGTATTTTAACAATGAGTTATATACATAAAATTGAGTTTATTGAATTAAGAAACTCGAAACGATATATATAACGATTATCGTTAAAACGTCTTACTAAATACATATGAATCATATTAAGATATTGATATGCTATGTTTAATCATGATAAATGATAAGTAAACATGTCATTAAGTGTATTAACAATGAACTACATATGTAAAAACAAGACTACTAACTTAATGATTTCGAAACGAGACATATATGTAACGATTATCGTTGTAACAACATTTAACTGTATATATATCATACTAAGATATATTAATATATTGTAATATCATGATAATGTAATAATTTAACATCTCTTTAGATATAATAAACAATGGGTTAACAACATTTAACAAGATCGTTAACCTAAAGGTTTCAAAACAACATTTACATCTAACGACTAACGATGACTTAACGACTCAGTTAAAATGTATATACATGTAGTGTTTTATTATGTATTCATACACTTTTGAAAGACTTCAAGACACTTATCAAAATACTTCTACTTAACAAAAATGCTTACAATTACATCCTCGTTCAGTTTCATCAACAATTCTACTCGTATGCACCCGTATTCGTACTCGTACAATACACAGCTTTTAGACGTATGTACTATTGGTATATATACTCCAATGATCAGTTATTAGTAGCCCATGTGAGTCACCTAATACATGTGGGAACAATCATTTGGCAACTAGCATGAAATATCTCATAAAATTACAAAAATATGAGTAATCATTCATGACTTATTTACATGAAAACAAAATTACACATCCTTTATATCTAATCCATATACCAACGACCAAAAACACCTACAAACACTTTCATTCTCCAATTTTCTTTATCTAAGTGATCTTTCTCAAGTTCTATCTTCAAGTTCTAAGTGTTCTTCATAAATTCTATAAGTTCTAGTTTCATAAAATCAAGAATACTTCTAAGTTTGCTAGCTTACTTCCAATATTGTAAAATGATCATCCAACCTCAAGAAATCTTTCTTATTTACAGTAAGATATCTTTATAATACAAGGTAATACTCATATTCAAACTTTGGTTCAATTTCTATAACTATAACAATCTTATTTCGAGTGATGATCTTACTTGAATTTATTTTCGTGTCATGATTCTGCTTCACGAACTTTCAAGCCATCCAAGTATCCTTTGAAGCTAGATCCATTTGTCTCTTTTCCAGTAGGTTTATCCACAAAACTTTAGGTAGTAATTATGTTCTTAACATCATTCGATTCATACATATAAAGCTATCTTATTCGAAGGTTTAAACTTAAAATTACTAGAACATAGTTTAGTTAATTCTAAACTTGTTCGCAAACAAAAGTTAATCCTTCTAACTTGACTTTTAAAATCAACTAAACACATGTTCTATATCTATATGATATGCTAACTTAATGATTTAAAATTGGAAAACACGAAAAACACTGTAAAACCGGATATACGCCGTTGTAGTAACACCGCGGGCTGTTTTGGGTTAGTTAATTAAAAACTATGATAAACTTTGATTTAAAAGTTGTTCTTCTGGGAAAATGATTTTTCTTATGAACATGAAACTATATCCAAAAATATGGTTAAACTCAAAGTGGAAGTAAGTTTTCCAAAATAGTCATCTAGACGTCGTTCTTTCGACTGAAATGACTACCTTTACAAAAATGACTTGTAACCTGTAATTCCGACTATAAACCTATACTTTTTCTGTTTAGATTCATAAAATAGAGTTCAATATGAAACCATAGCAATTTGATTCACTCAAAACGGATTTAAAACGAAGAAGTTATGGGTAAAACAAGATTGGATATTTTTTGATTGTTGTAGCTACGAGAAATATTGTAATAATTCTATACAAATCATATCCTAGCTGACTTATATTGTATTATACATGTATTCTAATATATTATGTAATCTTGGGATACCATAGACACGTACGCAAATGTTTTGACATATCATATCGACCCATCTATATATATTATTTGGAACAACCATAGACACTCTATATGCAGTAATGTTGGAGTTAGCTATACAGGGTTGAGGTTGATTCCAAAAATATATATAGTTTGAGTTGTGATCTAGCCTGAGACGTGTATACACTGGGTCGTGGATTGATTCAAGATAATATATATCGATTTATTTCTGTACATCTAATTATGGACAACTAGTTATAGGTTACTAACAAGGACAGCTGACTTAATAAACTTAAAACAGTAAAACGTATTAAAAATGTTGTAAATATATTTTGAACAAACTTTGATATATATGTACATATTTTTTATAGGTTCGTGAATCGACCAGTGGCCAAGTCTTACTTCTCGACGAAGTAAAAATCTGTGAAAGTGAGTTATAGTCCCACTTTTAAAATCTAATATTTTGGGATGAGAATACATGCAGTTTTATGAATGTTTTACGGAATAGACACAAGTAAATGAAACTACATTATATGGGTGAATGATCGAAGCCGAATATGCCCCTTTTGCTTGGTAGCCTAAGAATTAGTAAACCGGTCTACTAATTGACGTGAATCCTAAAGATAGATCTACTGGGCCTAACGAACCCCATCCAAAGTACCAGATGCTTTAGTACTTCGAATATATATATATATATATATATATATATATATATATATATATATATATATATATATATATATATATATATATATATATATATATTTATTCGTTTTTATCATGTCCGAAGGATTTTCCGGAATGATAGGGGATATTCTTATATGCATCTTGTTAATGTCGGTTACCAGGTGTTCACCATATGAATGATTTTTATCTCTATGTATGGGATGTATATTGAAATATGAAATCTTGTGGTCTATTATTATGATTTGATAATATATAGGTTAAACCTATAACTCACTAACATTTTTGTTGACGTTTTAAGCATGTTTATTCTCAGGTGATTATTAAGAGCTTCTGCTGTTGCATACTAAAATAAGGACAAGATTTGGAGTCCATGCTTGTATGATATTATGTAAAAACTGCATTCAAGAAACTTATTTTTGATGTAATATATTCTTATTGTAAACCATTATGTAATGGTCGTGTGTAAACGGTATATTTTAGATTATCATTAGTTGATAATCTACGTAATGCTTTTTAAACCTTTATAGATAAAATAAAGGTTATGGTTGTTTTAAAAATGAATGCAGTCTTTGAAAAACGTCTCATATAGAAATCAAAACCTCGCGACGAAATCAATTAATATGGAACGTTTATAATCAATATGAACGGGACATTTCAGTTGGTATCCGAGCGTTGGTCTTAGAGAACCAGAAAATTGCATTAGTGTGTATTATCGAGTTTGTTAGGATGCATTAGTGAGTCTGGACTTCGACCGTATTTTTCTTCAAAAACGATTGCTTAACATTTTATGTTGGAAACTATATATTATTAACATGTAAATATTATGTGATATATTAATCTCTTAACGTGTTTGATATTGTGTGATAGATGTCTACCTCTAGTACAAATCCCATTGATTCAACTAATAATAATGAAGAGTCGAATATATTTTGGGAAGATTCACAAATTCTCGAAGAGGAACCGGAAGAAGAAGAACCGGAAGAGGAGGAACCGGAAGAAGATGAACCAGAAGAGGAGGAATCAGAAGATGAGGAACCAGAAGAAGAGGTTCCGGAGGAAGAAATATTGATACCTATAGTAAATCGATTAAATAAAAGAAAATCCTAAACCAACGGACCAAAGTTAATAATGGTCAATGGTGTTTCCGCCGAGGAAGCAAAATATTGGGAAGATTACCAATTTTCTGATGAATCGGATCCCGATGAGGATTCCGATGATGTTATAGAAATTACCTCGACCCAATTTAATAAAGCGAAAGAAAATAATAAGGGAAAAGGTATAAAAATAGAGAAACCCGATTCCAACCCCGATGAACTTTATATGTATCGACAACATCTGTATTTCCTAAAATGTAACAATGACCTGGGAACCTCTAAACCATCAGGTTTTTCTAAACCATTGTGGAAAACGACGGCTCGTATTAGAGGAACACCATATATTCCTAGAAAATTAGGAAAACGAACCAAGTCCGAAGAAGAAGAAACCAGTGATTCAGATTAGAGGGTTGTAATCATGTTGTATATTATATGTATTGTAGTGTGCTTGTACTTTTATGTTCTATGTAAAAAAATTGCTTGTATTGTTTGTTAATTATCTTTTACGAATCTAATCCTTGTCTATTTTACAGTAAAAAAACAAAATAGACGTTAAGGGTAGACAACCGAATATTTTAGAAGACCTACCAGAGGATATGATTGAGGAAATCTTGTCAAGAGTCGGTCAGAATTCATTAGCACATTTAGTTATGGCGAAATTAACTTGTCAAACATTTGAAAGACTTTCCAGAAATGCCTTAGTTTATAAAAGGCTTTCCTTTGATAGGTGAGGTATATCACATTGGGGAGACCGTAAGTTACACAGTGTTTTCTTTAAAGCGTTAAATACGGGGAACCCAAATGCAATTTTACGCTACGGGTTAAGAACCTATTTTAACTCAGCATATCCCAACATAGGATTTCGTGAATTAGAAAGAGCTTCTAACATGCAACATAAAGAGGCATGTTATGCTTACGGGTTAGTGATGTTCGCTTCTTACCAAAGTGAGAAAAAGAACATCAGATTGCAACTTTTAAATAAAGCCTTCCCACAAGTGACAGATTCAGTAGTTGGGGTGAGAAACAAGGTTTTTAGATTATTACGGGGCTGTTGGACATTACGAAACCCTCGTCCTTTTGACGACATTACAACATGCTGCCTAGCCAATGGTCATAACGGTTATTTTCCACAAGACCAAGGATGGGAAGCCGTCTTAGTAAAACCAGAATGCATGACTTGTTTCTGGACTTATGAATTACGTGTCTTTATTTCCTTTGGTAAACAACTTGCGTACTAACTAGATTTATCTTCAAAACTGTCATGTATCATAGTGTACTATATTTCATGTTATATGTAATATAGCGAAGTTGTAAGTTTGAAGAATATTTGTATGTGATATATTATTATAATCAGTTTTTCATATGGAATCTTAGTAGTTGAACTGTATATTAGCTACTAAGTATGAACTTAACGGGTAGGTAGTACCCGAATTTAAACTTATAAAACGCTAATATGAAGAAAAAGCTTTTATAAATGAGTTCATATTATGCTACGAAATACTATTGACTACTCTTAATATTCTGTATGATTAACTCGATTCAGTTGGCTATTTTGAAGGAAATGGCACCGACTACTCGACACACCATGAATATGAGTGAAGAGGAATTTTGTACCTTTCTTGCTGCAAACATAGCCGCAGTACAGGCTGTGCTACATACCAACAATAACTCTAAATCTAGCAATACAGCTAACGGCGCAAGAAATCGTGTAGGATGCTCCTACAAAGAATTCACTGCCTGCAAACCTTTGGAATTTGATGGAACCGAAGAACCAATTGGATTGAAACGGTGGACCGAGAAAGTCGAATCGGTGTTTGCCATAAGTAAGTGTACTGAAGAAGACAAAGTTAAGTACGCTACGTATACCTTCACAGGTACTGCGTTAACGTGGTGGAACACCTATCTTGATGTAACGACCCGTCAAAATCGCTATTGACGAGGCACGTTAATCATTGATTCCACAGTGAGGTTTTGACCTCTATATGATACGTTTTGATAAAATATTGCATTCATTAAAATAAGTGACTTACTAAACATAGAAAGTTATAAACATGTGGGCGAGTGCTTAGGTATAAGCAAAACCCCGAAATACATAAGTCTTTAATTTACAGGTTGACATCACAGTCCAATTATTTATTACACAACGCAGTTTTATTTTGAATGCAATAAACTTTGTACAAAGCATGAGAGACTCCATGCAGGCAACAAGCACATCACAGCGGAAGCATTCTAAGGACCTGAAAATAAAACATGCTAAAAAGTCAACACGAATGTTGGTGAGTTATAGGTTTAATTGCTCGAGTCATAAACATATATAAAGATAGACCACAAGATTTCATCAAAAGTTTATCAATAGATTCTACGTAACAGAGCACCCGGGTAACTAAACTTAATGCTATAGTGATAATTACCCCATTCGTTTTAATACACGTAAACCAACGTGTCTTAAACTCAAATAACATACGTCCGTTAAAAGGCTAGCGCTCTAGCTCGGACGGGGATGTCAAGCCCTATGGATCCATATACAATTATTCGCTCCCACCAGTCCATATCCTAAGCCCTATGGATCCATATACAATTATTCGCTCCCACCAGTCCATATCCTATGTACTGGCAGCTACTAGTTACCAAAGCTAAGGGATTTTCGGTTTAACTCAGTGTAGAATTTAGTATGTACTTGTGTCTTATCGCGTTTAAAATAAATTGCATGTATTCTCAGCCCAAAAATATTTAAAGTATTTAAAAAGGGAGACTATAAACTCACAGTTCAATATTGCGATTCAATATTGTAGGCAAATTGCGTAGACGTAATGATGGTAGACGACTGTATGGTTGGCCTTGGATTCAAGAACAATACCCCGAATAATACCCAATATTTCCTTAGCTTAAAGCGGTTTGAAACCCGAATTAAAAACATCCTCGTATATACCTTATTATTATTAAACTTAAATTTAAAATTAAAATTATATTTATAATATAAATATAAATATGTTACAGAAGAAGAAAAAAAAAGATGTGTGTTGTTCGTCGAGAAAACTGGCATATTTATATTACTTTTCGATTTACTGTAGCTCATGCGATCGCATGAGTTTTCAGTGTTTTTGCCATGCGATCGCATGGCCGCCTTTTCTGTTTTTGTTTGCTAGTTCGTCGACATCAAATAGTGTTTACTGTAGCAAATAGTGTTTACCGTAGTAAATAGTGTTCCACTGTACCAAATAGTGTTTTACTGTAGCAAATAGTGTTTACTGTAGCAAATAGTGTTTACTGTAGCAAATAGTGTTTTACTGTAGCAAATAGTGTTTTACTGTAGCAAAGTAATTTTTACTGTAGCAAATAGGGTTTTACTGTAGGAAAGTCGTTTTTACTTGTACATATATATATATATATATATATATATATATATATATATATATATATATATATATATATATATATATATATACATATATATAATTGTTCATGAATCGTCGAGAGTAGTCAAAGGTAATTGTATATATGAAACAGTTCTAAAATTTTGAGACTCAATCTAACAGACTTTGTTTAACTCGTCAAAATAATAAATCATATAGAGAATTGGTTTAAATAATTCGAAATTTTCCGGGTCATTACACTTGAACAGGTAGGACAAAATGCTGCTTACGCACTACCATGGTCGGCATTCAAGCAATTGATGAACGAGCAGTACCGTCCTAGAAACGAAGTCAATAAACTCAAGGCAGAACTTAGAGAGTTACGAACACAAGGGTTCAACGTTACCACATATGAACGACGATTCACAGAGTTGTGCCTATTGTGTCCGGGAGCATTCGAAGATGAAGAAGAGAAGATCGACGCATTTGTAAAAGGGTTACCAGTAAGGATTCAAGAAGATGTGAGTTCATACGAGCCCGCTTCTATACAGAAGGCAAGTCGAATGGCTTATAAACTCATAAATCAGATTGAGGGAAGAATTAAAGAGCAGGCGGCCGAAGAAGCCAACACGAAACAACTCAAGAGGAAGTGGAAGGAAAACGGTGACAAGAGTCACCAGTACAACAACAACAACAATTACAACCACAATCGCAACAACTATCCCAACAACCGCAACAACAATCACAACAATAACCGCAATCCTAACAATAACTACAACAAACATCCCAACAACAACAACAACTACAATAACCGTTTCAACAACAATAACAACCCCAACAACAACAACCTCAATAACAACAACGGCAACAAAAACCAAAAATAGCCATGTCATAGGTGTGAAGAAATTCACCAGGGGTTTTGCACGACATTTTGCAACAGGTGTAAAAGAAATGGTCATAGCGCGACAAAGTGTGAGGTTTACGGACCAAAGTTTAACAGAACTAAAGGAACAAATAATGTCGAAACAAGTAATGCCGATACGAATAGTGTCGGAGCAAGTAATACCAACGATGTTTGTTATAAATGTGGAAAATCGGGCCACATTATTAGAAATTGCCTGAATAAGGGGAATACTAATGGGCAGGGCCGTGGAAGAGTTTTCAATATTAATGCGGCAGAAGCACAGGAAGACCCGGAGCTTGTTACGGGTACGTTTCTTATTGACGATAAATTTGCTTATGTTTTATTTGATTCGGGTGCGGATAGAAGCTATATGAGTAGAGAATTTTGTGCTAAATTAAGTTGCTCATTGACGCCTTTGGATAATAAATTTTTACTCGAATTAGCAAATGGTAAATTAATTTCAGCAGATAATATATGTCGGGATAGAGAAATTAAATTGGGTGATGAAATATTGATTTAATACCAGTCGAGTTAGGGAGTTTTGATGTAATAATTGGCATAGACTGGTTGAAAAAGGTGAGATCAGAGGTCGTTTGTTACAAAAATGAAAAAGGAAAACCTTTAATGGTGTACGGAAAAAAGAACAACGCGAAATTAAATCTTATTAGTAGTTTGAAGGCGCAAAAACTAATAAGAAAAGGTTGTTACATCATTCTAGCACACATCGAGGAAGTTAAACCTGAAGAAAAGAAAATCAGTGATGTTCCCGTCGCAAAAGAATTTCCCGATGTATTTTCGAAAGAATTACCGGGATTACCCCCACATCGATCCGTTGAATTTCAAATAGACCTTGTACCAGGAGCTGCACCAATAGCTCGTGCTCCATACAGATTCGCACCCAGCGAAATGAAGGAACTTCAGAGCCAATTACAAGAACTTTTAGAGCGTGGTTTCATTTGATCAAGCACATCACCATGGGGAGCTCCTGTTTTGTTTGTCAAGAAGAAGGATTGTACATTTAGGTTATGTATCGACTACCGAGAGTTGAACAAACTTACCATCAAGAACCGCTACCCACTACCGAGAATCGACGACTTATTTGATCAACTACAAGGCTCATCAGTTTATTCTAAGATTGATTTACGTTCTGTGTATCATCAAATGCGGGTGAAGGAGGATGATATTACAAAGACTGCTTTTAGGACGCGTTACGGTCATTACGAGTTTATGGTTATGCCGTTTGGGTTGACTAACGCACCAGCTGTGTTCATGGACCTCATTAACCCAGTGTGTGGACCATACCTTGACAAGTTTGTCATTGTTTTCACCGATGACATACTTATTTACTCAAAGAATGACCAAGAGCACGAAAAACATTTGAGAAAAGTGCTAGAGTTGTTAAGGAAAGAAAAACTGTATGCTAAGTTTTCAAAGTCTGCATTTTGGTTGGAAGAGGTTCAATTCCTCGGTCACATAGTGAACAAAGAAGGTATTCAGGTGGATCCAGCAAAGATTGAAACCGTTGAAAAATGGGAAACCCCGAAAACTCCGAAACACATATGCCAGTTTTTAGGACTAGCTGGTTACTACAGAAGGTTCATCCAAGACTTTTCCAGAATAGCAAAACGCTTGACTGCATTAACGCATAAAAGGAAGAAATTTGAATGGAAGGATGAACAAGAGAAAGCGTTTCAGTTATTGAAGAAAAAGTTAACTACGGCACCTATATTGTCATTACCTGAAGGGAATGATCATTTTGTGATATATTGTGACGCCCCAAAGCAAGGTCTCGGTTGTGTATTAATGCAACGAACGAAAGTAATTGCTTATGTGTCTAGACAATTGAAGATTCACGAACAGAATTATACGACGCATGATTTGGAATTAGGCGCGGTTGTTTTTGCATTAAAGACTTGGAGGCACTACTTATATGGGGTCAAAAGTATTATATATACCGACCATAAAAGTCTTCAACACATATTTAATCAGAAACAACTGAATATGAGGCAGCGTAGGTGGATTGAATTGTTGGATGATTACGACTTTGAGATTAGTTACCACCCGGGGAAGGCAAATGTGGTAGCCGACACCTTGAGCAGAAAGGACAGAGAACCCATTCGAGTAAAAGCTATGAATATAATGATTCACACTAACCTTACTACTCAAATAAAGGAGGCGCAACAAGGAGTTTTAAAAGAGGAAAATTTAAAGGATGAAATACCCAAAGGATCGGAGAAGCATCTTAATATTCGGGAAGACGGAACTCGGTATAAGGCTGAAAGAATTTGGGTACCAAAATTTGGAGATATGAGAGAAATGGTACTTAGAGAAGCTCATAAACCAGATACTCAATACATCCTGGAACGGGAAAGATGTACAAGGATCTCAAGAAACATTTTTGGTGGCCAGGTATGAAAGCCGATGTTGCTAAATACGTAGGGGAATGTTTGAGGTGTTCTAAGGTCAAAGCGGAGCATCAGAAACCATCAGGACTACTTCAACAACCCGAAATCCCGGAATGGAAATGGGAAAACATTACCATGGATTTCATCACTAAGTTGCCAAGGAATGCAAGTGGTTTTGATACTATTTGGGTAATAGTTGATCGTCTCACCAAATCAGCACACTTCCTGCCAATAAGAGAAGATGACAAGATGGAGAAGTTAGCACGATTGTATTTGAAGGAAGTCATCTCCAGACATGGAATACCAATCTCTATTATCTCTGATAGGGATGACAGATTTATTTCAAGATTCTTTCAGACATTACAACAAGCATTAGGAACTCGTCTAGACATGAGTACTGCCTATCATCCACAAACTGATGGGCAGAGCGAAAGGACGATACAAATGCTTGAAGACATGCTACTGTGATGACCCGGGAATTTCCGACCAAATTTAAACATAATCTTATATGATTCGACTCGATAAGCAAAGTCTATTAAACCGAGTCTCATTATGTTTGAACTATTTCATGATAACATTTGACCTTTAACTATTTCCGACGATTCACGAACCTTTAATTGTAACTAAGAATGTAAATATAAATAATTATATATAAAACTAATTATATTAGTATTAATGAACTATTAAGTAATTTTGTTATTATAAAAGATAACATTTAATAACTAAAGATTTTCATTTTGAATATATATAGTATATTGTATATAAATGATTCAAACATATTTTACCAACGTTATCAAAATATTAAATGTACAATGTTATACTTTGTAGTTAATTGTTTAATATACATAATTAATCATTTACTCAACATTTAAAACATGATTTTATATATATGGTAGTATACATATATACATAAATATAACTATATATATATGATTTTATACATAATTATTATATTATGTATATATAGAAATTTATAATATATCTATGATGAAATAATGTACTATTTTAATAAATATATATAATACTTACATATATAAAAAATTTATATTTTTCATAATTACATACATAAGTATAATATAATTAGTATGTAAATAAATATTATAATATATTTATATTAAAATGCATAAATATATAATATTCAGTATATGTTACAATACATATTACATAATTATTAAATATTACATAATAATAGATGATATTAATAAATTAAATTTAAATACAAATATAGTTGTTGTAGTAATGTTATTTGTATCGTCAAATATCAATATTTGTATTCATAATATCACTTTATATCATATAAAGATGAAATTGGATGTATAAATTAGATTATTATTACTAATATTATTATTATCGATAAAATATTAATATTATCATAATTAGTATGGTATTATTATTATTATTATTATTATCATTTTTACAATTATTATTATCATTAATATTATATTTATCATTATTATTAATTTTATTAATATTATTAGATATTAATAGTATTGTTATTATATATTATTATTATTAATTAAAAAAAAACAGTAGGGATCTATATTATACGCGTGACCTCTGTATCCTTTATCTCTATTATTATTATTTTTTTTGTTTCTTTCCTGCTCCCAACTCGTGAACCTGTGTTGACATTTTCTCCATTTTTTATCAACCGATCTCTATTATTACAACATGATTATGTATAATTGCAAATCAAATAAAAAGGAAATCCAATGGGATTAAAGAGCACAGCGATATTTTTTTTTTCTTCTTCTCTGCACGCTCCAATTTTTTTTTCTCTTAATTCAATTTCGAATAAAGTTTCAAAATCTAAAAATGCAGAAAGGTTAGAAATCTTTCTTTGAATCTATCTGCAAAATCTCAACTCTCAAATCTTTATATCGATCTTGAATTTTGAAGTCAAAGTTTAGTTTAAAAAAAGTCAACAATTGTTCTTGAGACAAATTCGCGTTCGTGTATATGTTTCTGATCAAATTGACGATTCCAGTAGTTTTTATACATGTTTAGAAAACTATTTCGTGTTATAAACATTATCTATAATGTTATCTATTATGAAATCAATTTTTTTTGTTTTGTTCCAAGAACCGACGCTGCAGTAGGCCTTTAGTATATTTTTTTTTTATTTTAGAACCCAAATTATTTTTTTTTCTGTAATGTTTTGAAGCTTTAAAGGGAACCCCGATTTTTTTTTTGTTTTGGTTATTGATGTTTTGTTGAATCCATGAGACTTGTGGAGAAGAAGAGGAATAGAAGAAAAACAGTTTATATATAAAATTTAAATTCGATATTAGTACAGAGAATCAGAATTGGTGGGATGGTCGAGAGTGTTTGCGTGTGAGCATGTGGTCACGAGATCGAGTCCAGAGGACGGTAGTTTTTTTTTTTTTTTTGAAACTCTTTTCATGTGAGGTAGTTTTCTTTTCTAATTTTATTATTGTTATTATATATTAATTATTATTAGTATTATTATTATTATTGTGATTGTTTTGATTGTTATTGTTATTGTTATTATTAGTATCATACTTGTTATCATATTTGAAAGTATTATAGACATGACTATTATTATTATGATAGGTATTAATAATATTATTATTAGTAATGAACTTATCATTTTAGTATTTTATCATCATTAGGATTATGATTATGATTATCATTATTATTATTATGAAGGAAATAAAAATATATTATTATCATCAATATTAGAATTTGTACCGGTTTATAAATAATAGTATCATCAGTACATTTACAATTAATAATATCATATTTATCAGTATCATCATTAATATTTACTAGTATTATTATGATTATCATTTATCATTTTATAAATATTAGAACCCTTATTATTAACATAAGTATGGTATTAGTATTAATATTATTTTAGAGTTATTATTATTAGTATCATTAACAGTTATCATTTTCATTTTTTTTGCTATTAGTATTATCATTATTAATAAAATTATTATTATTATTAGTAAATCATTATTATCTAAATTATTATTTTAACAAATAAATCTTTTGTACACTATATATATACTTATGGTATATACTAGGATTGTATTAATAATTCACATAACAAACTAATAAAATTTCATAAATACAATACTAACCACAAATATATGTATATACATATATTAATGTCACTATTTATATAAACGTAAATCATTATAGATATATATACATAAAATAGATATATATATATATATATATATATATAATATAACTTAAAATATAATATAAGTATACGTTTTAAAATAAAGGTTAGAATAAATTCTACAAAACTATAATATATAAATAATACATATTAATAAATGAAATTTTGTAACTTACATTATACGTATTAATATATACACAATTGATATAGGTTCGTGAATCCGAGGCCAACCCTGCATTGTTCAATGACGTCATATGTATTTTTACTACAAAATACAGTATCGTGAGTTTCATTTGTCTTTTTACCCTTTATATTTTTGGGCTGAGAATACATGCGCAACTTTTATAACTGTTTTACGAAATTGACACAAGTACGTGAAACTACATTCTATGGTTGGATTATCGAAGTCGAATATGCCCCTTTTTATTAAGTCTGGTAATCTAAGAATTAGGGAACAGACACCCTAATTGACGCGAATCCTAAAGGTAGATCTATCGGGCCCAACAAGCCCCATCCAAAGTACCGGATGTTTTAGTACTTCGAAATTTATATCATGTCCGAAGGAGGATCCCGGAATGATGGGGATATTCTTATATATGCATATTGTTAATGTCGGTTACCAGGTGTTCAATCCATATGAATGATATTTTTGTCTCTATGCATGGGACGTATGTTTATGAGAAATGGAAATCTGAAATCTTGTGGTCTATTAAAATGATGGAAACGATTGTTTAAGTTAAACTAATGAACTCACCAATCTTTTGGTTGACACTTTAAAGCATGTTTATTCTCAGTTACGAAAGAAATCTTCCGCTGTGTATTTGCTCATTTTATAGATATTACTTGGAGTCATTCATGGCATATTTCAAAAGACGTTGCATTCGAGTCGTCGAGTTCATCAAGATTATTATCAAGTCAATTATAGTTGGATATATTATGAAATGGTATGCATGCCTGTCAACTTTCGATGTAATGAAAGTTTGTCTTTTCAAAAACGAATGCAATGTTTGTAAAATGTATCATATAGAGGTCAAGTACCTCGCGATGTAATCAACTGTTGTGAATCGTTTATAATCGATATGGACTTCGTCCGGATGGATTAGGACGGGTCTTCACAGTTGGTATCAGAGCGGTGGTCTTAGCGAACCAGGTCTTGCATTAGTGAGTCTAACTGATAGTCGTTAGAATGCATTAATGAGTCTGGACTTCGACCGTGTTTGCATGTCAAAAGTTTTGCTTATCATTTAGTATCGAAAAATTATTTGCTTATCATCCTTAAAGTCTAAGACACGTCTTACTGCCTTTATTGCATAGACAGTGTATAGTTAAATTCATATCTTAGCGTATCTGTTATTGTTACCTTTGCCTGACAGCTTCCATAGATTCCTCCGTAGCTTATGGGATTTTAGTATTATATATGCATATGTAAATTATGTATTGCAGGGTACTAATCTACATCCTATAATCTATTTCTTATCGAAAATCCTTCATCTGATCGTACGAGATGAATCCCTCAACCAGTTCGAGTCCATCAGATTTCGATAGCTATTTCGATAGTTATTCCGACAGCTATTTCGATATGGATTTCCACTCGAGCTCCGAAAGCAGAGTAACCGGAATGAATCGATCAATTAGCCATCATCTATTCTGATGAATTGGAGATGGGTTCGTAGTCGACTTAATCAATGGAAACGCGAAGAAGGCGATCATTTCCACTAATCAAATTCACCTCTTGACAATGAACCTAAAACGTTTACCGGCGAACCTGTTCGAGACACCATTTTCTCTCTCATTTCCAAAGTATCTCATCACGATCATATACTATCTCAGATTCTAAACCTCATTCATCCGCTCGTCCGAACCGACAATCATCCCGGTGTAATAGAAGAAGTTAACGAACTTCGCGCATAAGTTGTAGTCTTGGAAAATATGGTGCAAAACGTACCAGCTTCATCCAAATCACCGGCACCAACAGTACCACCAACAACCCAAATTTCAATATCACATGACTCAACATCTCAATCTATACCTCGAGTATAATCATCATTCTACATGACATTCTACATCAGTTATCTTCGTTTGACATGGTGATTATGTAATCTCTAATGTTTTAGAGATTATTTATTCTAGTTCCAACTGAAAACTAAATGAGTTTAATATCATGTTAACTCATTAAATTCATGATTACATCTGAAGAAAATATATATGTATATATGTTTTCATAAAGATTGTAATTAAAAATTCTTTTGTACAAACTGTTAATAATAAAAATATTTTAACGGGTAGGTAATACCCGAGGAATATTTAAATTTCACATTAATAAGTTACACTGTATATTCTTCGAATCTGATTCAACAGTTATTCACTATCCTATTTAAAACCACCGGGATACTTATCCGTTCACCAAAGAATAACTATTTTCATTCAAATTCAATTTCATATTTGAATTTTGACCTATCAGAATCCAACAAGTGGCATAATGAAGAAATAATGGACACAATAAAAATTGATTAGAAACAGACTAATTAACAATATTAAATTTTATTAAGAAACCACGCTAACAAAATCCTAGCTAACTGTTAATTCCGTATTACATTTTATTTATCGCAATTTATTTATCGCAATTTATTTTATCGCAATTTATATTCTCGCAATTTTATTTATTGTCATTTAATTTCTGTTATTTACTTTACGCACTTTATTTATCGTCATTTAAATTCTGTTATTTATTTTACGCACTTTAAATATCGGGACACGTATACAAGGTTTTGACATATCATATCGACACATCTATATATATTATTTGGAATCACCATAGACACTCTATATGCAGTAATGATCGAGTTCTCTATACAGGGTTGAGGTTGATTCTATAATAATATATATACTTTGAGTTGTGATCGAGTCTGAGACATGTACACGGGTCACGATACGTATTAATTAATTCAAATATTATATATTAAACTATATATGAATGATTGCACTGTCAACTGTGGACTATCGACTGTGGACTAATAACATTGGACAATTAAAATGAATTAAAATATTGAATATAACATATGAAACTAAACAATTCTTCAAGTTTGCCACTTGATTTCGTCTTAAACCTCATTTGTATCTTCACGATTACATTCTGCGTTCAAACCTTTCATGATTCTTGAAAACACCTCAATCGATAGGATGAATCAACCGCACTTCATCTACGGAAGGAAAGATTTATGCATATAGTTATGCACCTGAGAAACTCTCGGCAATTGAGTAAAAGTTCAACACGTAGCCGCGTCAGATCCTTTAGCATTTATTAACAAAAACAACTTTGCGATCCCTTTTCAAAATTAGCCAATTTTGTCACAGTTCCAACAAGTCAACTTCGACTTTTCGTACGAAACAACCTTATTATAACGTTTATATATACGCGTGCTCTTTTATTGTTACCAGGTAACCTTTCATATTCCATCATATTACCATCATCGTTTAATCATCTAAAAACACAATTCTCCTGAAACCACCTCGGATTAATAACCGATGATTCAGATATCATAGCATTAAATGCAGAGGAAACAGAAAAATGGTAGATGGTCTAAACGGATAAAAGTTTGATGATAAAGAAAGGAGTGTTAGGAACGCTCGATAGAAAATTGGGTATTGAAAAACAGATTGAGTTACCCATGAAGGAGACCAAGGACAAATACAAGGACCAAATCCTATATTCAAAGGATTCAGGTAATTCTGGATCCGTTGAAATCTTTAGAGAATATCTTGCTCCGAAGTCATGTTAAAATCTTGCGGAAAATCTTTCTCCATCAACCGTCGAACTTAGAAATTCCAAAATATCATCATCAATATCTTTGATATTTCTGAGGATATTTTCATAAATATTCTCGTCCGAAATTATATACCTCTTCGTGCTTCCTGTGTATCAATATATTGGAAACATTCAATAGAAAATATAGTACCGAAAAGCAGATTATGAGAAACTATGAAGAAAGCCGTGGATAAATCACAAAGAATAAGTTTGACTTCAAAGAATCCAAATAATTCAATGTCTGCTAAAGTCTATAGTGAATAACTTGCTCCTTACTCTAAACCCTTGCAGACAATAGTTTCTATCATCCTCTGATCTTAGATATTCTAAGATATTATCGTACCTTTCATTATAAATATCCTCCATATTTCTGGAGATATTTTTATAACTATTCTTATCTGAAATCATTAATCTTTTCGTGCTATCAGTATTACATCATATAGAAACTGTTAGTTTCTATATTCTGTAAATTTTCAAGCTTAAAATATGAATGTTATTGTAGTAATGATGGGAACTGATGCATGAGTTAGTATAATATAATAACACTTGATCAACGTGATTATATTACAGTAAGTCATGCTGAGTTTCTAAATGAAACGTGATGATTCACAGATCATAACGTCATCATGTGCCATGTTACATAACTCTTTCATCCTACTTAACTCCGTAACAAATCAAGAAAATGTATTCTTGATGGTTCTATCTTCCGTGATGTTGATAAATTTGAAAATCAAATCGTGCTATCACGTTCCTTCATGCTTAGAACATTATAATCATTCGAAACTCTATATCTATAAATTCTGGACCATTATTCGCTTGACTTGAAGTCGGGAAGAGAAAACAAAAGCATAGAGCTTTGAAATATAAGGGAGAATATAAAGTCCGATAACAACACATAAATTAAAAACCGTGTATATCAATGTTTATCGCAACATAAAGACACGGGAGAATTAAAAACATTATAATCCCGATGGCGAAGTAGAAGAAAGCAGATTCCTCTGGTGGAAGTTGGAAAAGGAGAATGATTGTTGCGATAGTAAGGATGAGGACAAGGATCAGAACTGGATTAATCATTTTCAGAATCTTTTGGATGTATGAACTAAGAAAGAAAGTATAAGAATGGTGAGAATAATGGAAAGGAAGAGCTTAATTTATACTGGAAATATCAGACGTAGTAATCGGGGCAGATCACCGTATTTAATTAAAGAGATCTTAATTTCCATAAATCCCGAAGAATCAGATTTTATAGATCTTCAAGATTTTCTTTAAATCCCTTAAATTCCGGAATTCAACCAAGGCAATGTCAAAAGTTAAGACGCGCCTTATTTTCTAAATTCAAACCTGACTACGTCAAAAGTTAAAAACAAATCTTTGTTTCTCATTTCATCCTTTTGTGAATAGCTTCATTCGCACTCTTCGAATAATCGAATTATTTTTATCCATATTACTCAATGATGATAAAACTCAAGTTATCAACTCATATTCGCCAGGAAAACATATTTATTGTTAGCTATGACGACCTCAATCAAATTTCGGGACGAAATTTCTTTAACGGGTAGGTACTGTGATGACCCGGGAATTTCCGACCAAATTTAAACATAATCTTATATGATTCGACTCGATAAGCAAAGTCTATTAAACCGAGTCTCATTATGTTTGAACTATTTCATGATAACATTTAACCTTTAACTATTTCCGACGATTCACGAACCTTTAATTGTAACTAAGAATGTAAATATAAATAATTATATATAAAACTAATTGTATTAGTATTAATGAACTATTAAGTAATTTTGTTATTATAAAAGATAACATTTAATAACTAAAGATTTTCATTTTGAATATATATAGTATATTGTATATAAATGATTCAAACATATTTTACCAACGTTATCAAAATATTAAATGTACAATGTTATACTTTGTAGTTAATTGTTTAATATACATAATTAATCATCTACTCAACATTTAAAACATGATTTTATATATATGGTAGTATACATATATACATAAATATAACTATATATATATATGATTTTATACATAATTATTATATTATGTATATGTAGAAATTTATAATATATCTATGATGAAATAATGTACTATTTTAATAAATATATATAATACTTACATATATAAAAAATTTATATTTTTCATAATTACATACATAAGTATAATATAATTAGTATGTAAATAAATATTATAATATATTTATATTAAAATGCATAAATATATAATATTCAGTATATGTTACAATACATATTACATAATTATTAAATATTACATAATAATAGATGATATTAATAAATTAAATTTAAATACAAATATAGTTGTTGTAGTAATGTTATTTGTATCGTCAAATATCAATATTTGTATTCATAATATCACTTTATATCATATAGAGATGAAATTGGATGTATAAATTAGATTATTATTACTAATATTATTATTATCGATAAAATATTAATATTATCATAATTAGTATGGTATTATTATTATTATTATTATTATTATTATTATCATTTTTACAATTATTATTATCATTAATATTATATTTATCATTATTATTAATTTTATTAATATTATTAGATATTAATAGTATTGTTATTATATATTATTATTATTAATTAAAAAAAAAACAGTAGGGATCTATATTATACGCGTGACCTCTGTATCCTTTATCTCTATTATTATTATTTTTTTTGTTTCTTTCCTGCTCCCAACTCGTGAACCTGTGTTGACATTTTCTCCATTTTTTATCAACCGATCTCTATTATTACAACATGATTATGTATAATTGCAAATCAAATAAAAAGGGAATCTAATGGGATTAAAGAGCACAGCGATATTTTTTTTTTCTTCTTCTCTGCACGCTCCAATTTTTTTTTTCTCTTAATTCAATTTCGAATAAAGTTTCAAAATCTAAAAATGCAGAAAGGTTAGAAATCTTTCTTTGAATCTATCTGCAAAATCTCAACTCTCAAATCTTTATATCGATCTTGAATTTTGAAGTCAAAGTTTAGTTTAAAAAAAGTCAACAATTGTTCTTGAGACAAATTCGCGTTCGTGTATATGTTTCTGATCAAATTGACGATTCCAGTAGTTTTTATACATGTTTAGAAAACTATTTCGTGTTATAAACATTCTCTATAATGTTATCTATTACGAAATCAATTTTTTTTGTTTTGTTCCAAGAACCGACGCTGCAGTAGGCCTTTAGTATTTTTTTTTTATTTTAGAACCCAAATTATTTTTTTTTCTGTAATGTTTTGAAGCTTTAAAGGGAACCCCGATTTTAATTTTTTTTTTTTTTTTTTTTTTTGGTTATTGATGTTTTGTTGAATCCATGAGACTTGTGGAGAAGAAGAGGAATAGAAGAAAAACAGTTTATATATAAAATTTAAATTCGATATTAGTACAGAGAATCAGAATTGATGGGATGGTCGAGAGTGTTTGCGTGTGAGCATGTGGTCACGAGATCGAGTCCAGAGGACGGTAGTTTTTTTTTTTTTTTTGAAACTCTTTTCATGTGAGGTAGTTTTCTTTTCTAATTTTATTATTGTTATTATATATTAATTATTATTAGTATTATTATTATTATTATTGTGATTGTTTTGATTGTTATTGTTATTGTTATTATTAGTATCATACTTGTTATCATATTTGAAAGTATTATAGACATTACTATTATTATTATGATAGGTATTAATAATATTATTATTAGTAATGAACTTATCATTTTAGTATTTTATCATCATTAGGATTATGATTATGATTATCATTATTATTATTATGAAGGAAATAAAAATATATTATTATCATCAATATTAGAATTTGTACCGGTTTATAAATAATAGTATCATCAGTACATTTACAATTAATAATATCATATTTATCAGTATCATCATTAATATTTACTAGTATTATTATGATTATCATTTATCATTTTATAAATATTAGAACCCTTATTATTAACATAAGTATGGTATTAGTATTAATATTATTTTAGAGTTATTATTATTAGTATCATTAACAGTTATCATTTTCAATTTTTTTGCTATTAGTATTATCATTATTAATAAAATTATTATTATTATTAGTAAATCATTATTATCTAAATTATTATTTTAACAAATAAATCTTTTGTACACTATATATATACTTATGGTATATACTAGGATTGTATTAATAATTCACATAACAAACTAATAAAATTTCATAAATACAATACTAACCACAAATATATGTATATAAATATATTAATGTCACTATTTATATAAACGTAAATCATTATAGATATATATACATAAAATAGATATATATATATATATATATATATATATATATATATATATATATATATATATATATATATATATATATATATATATATATATATATATATATATATATATATATATATATAATATAACTTAAAATATAATATAAGTATACGTTTTAAAATAAAGGTTAGAATAAATTTTACAAAACTATAATATATAAATAATACATATTAATAAATGAAATTTTGTAACTTACATTATACGTATTAATATATACACAATTGATATAGGTTCATGAATCCGAGGCCAACCCTGCATTGTTCAATGACGTCATATGTATTTTTACTACAAAATACAGTATCGTGAGTTTCATTTGTCTTTTTAACCTTTATATTTTTGGCCTGAGAATACATGCGCAACTTTTATAACTGTTTTACGAAATTGACACAAGTACGTGAAACTACATTCTATGGTTGGATTATCGAAGTCGAATATGCCCCTTTTTATTAAGTCTGGTAATCTAAGAATTAGGGAACAGACACCCTAATTGACGCGAATCCTAAAGGTAGATCTATCGGGCCCAACAAGCCCCATCCAAAGTACCGGATGTTTTAGTACTTCGAAATTTATATCATGTCCGAAGGAGGATCCCGGAATGATGGGGATATTCTTATATATGCATATTGTTAATGTCGGTTACCAGGTGTTCAATCCATATGAATGATATTTTTGTCTCTATGCATGGGACATATGTTTATGAGAAATGGAAATCTGAAATCTTGTGGTCTATTAAAATGATGGAAACGATTGTTTAAGTTAAACTAATGAACTCACCAACCTTTTGGTTGACACTTTAAAGCATGTTTATTCTCAGGTATGAAAGAAATCTTCTGCTGTGTATTTGCTCATTTTATAGATATTACTTGGAGTCATTCATGGCATATTTCAAAAGACGTTGCATTCGAGTCGTCGAGTTCATCAAGATTATTATCAAGTCAATTATAGTTGGATATATTATGAAATGGTATGCATGCCTGTCAACTTTCAATGTAATGAAAGTTTGTCTTTTCAAAAATGAATGCAATGTTTGTAAAATGTATCATATAGAGGTCAAGTACCTCGCGATGTAATCAACTGTTGTGAATCGTTTATAATCGATATGGACTTCGTCCGGATGGATTAGGACGGGTCTTCACAGCTACGAGCATGTGTTATTGATTTCGGAAACAGTTGGGATCGACATCTACCGTTAGCAGAATTTTCCTACAACAATAGCTACCATTCAAGCATTGAGATGGCGCCATTTGAAGCACTTTATGGTAGAAAGTGCAGGTCTCCGATTTGTTGGAGTGAAGTGGGGGATAGACAGATTACGGGTCCAGAGATAATACAAGAAACTACCGAGAAGATCATCCAAATTCAACAACGATTTAAAACTGCCCAAAGTCGACAAAAGAGCTACGCTGACATTAAAAGAAAAGATATAGAATTTGAAATTGGCGAGATGGTCATGCTTAAAGTTTCACCTTTGAAAGGCGTTGTTCGATTTGGTAAACGAGGGAAACTAAATCCTAGGTATATTGGACCATTCAAGATTTTTGAACGTGTCGGACCAGTAGCTTACCAACTTGAGTTACCCCAACAACTCGCAGCTGTACATAACACTTTTCATGTATCGAATTTGAAGAAATGTTTTGCTAAAGAAGATCTCACTATTCCGTTAGACGAAATTCAAATCAACGAAAAACTTCAATTCATTGAAGAACCCGTCTAAATAATGGATTGTGAGGTTAAAAGACTTAAGCAAAACAAGATACCAATTGTTAAGGTTCGATGGAATGCTCGTAGAGGACCCGAGTTCACCTGGGAGCGTGAAGATCAGAAGAAGAAGAAATACCCGCACCTATTTCCAGAAGTTTCGTCAACACCTCCAACTGCTTAAAAATTTCGGGACGAAATTTATTTAACGTGTAGGTACTGTAGTGACCCGAAATTTTCCATGTTTATATATATTAAATGAAATTGTTATTTACATGATCAAGTGTTTCCAACATGTTAAGCAATCAAACTTGTTAAGACTTGATTAATTGAAATAGGTTTCATATAGACAATTGACCACCCAAGTTGACCGGTGATTCACGAACGTTAAAACTTGTAAAAACTATATGATGAAATATATATGACTATATATATAGTTAACATGATATTATGATAAGTAAGTATCTCATTAGGTATTTTAACAATGAGTTATATACATAAAATTGAGTTTATTGAATTAAGAAACTCGAAACGATATATATAACGATTATCTTTATAACGTCTTACTAAATACATATGAATCATATTAAGATATTGATACGCTATGTTTAATCATGATAAATGATAAGTAAACATGTCATTAAGTGTATTAACAATGAACTACATATGTAAAAACAAGACTACTAACTTAATGATTTCGAAACGAGACATATATGTAACGATTATCGTTGTAACAACATTTAACTGTATATATATCATACTAAGATATATTAATATATTATAATATCATCATAATGTAATAATTTAACATCTCTTTAGATATAATAAACAATGGGTTAACAACATTTAACAAGATCATTAACCTAAAGGTTTCAAAACAACATTTACATCTAACGACTAACGATGACTTAACGACTCAGTTAAAATGTATATACATGTAGTGTTTTATTATGTATTCATACACTTTTGAAAGACTTCAAGACACTTATCAAAATACTTCTACTTAACAAAAATGCTTACAATTACATCCTCGTTCAGTTTCATCAACAATTCTACTCGTATGCACCCGTATTCGTACTCGTACAATACACAGCTTTTAGACATATGTACTATTGGTATATACACTCCAATGATCAACTCTTAGTAGCCCATGTGAGTCACCTAACACATGTGGGAACCATAATTTGGCAACTAGCATGATATATCTCATAAAATTACAAAAATATGAGTAATCATTCATGACTTATTTACATGAAAACAAAATTACACATCCTTTATATCTAATCCATATACCAACGACCAAAAACACCTTTAAACACTTTCATTCTCCAATTTTCTTCATCTAAGTGATCTCTCTCAAGTTCTATCTTCAAGTTCTAAGTGTTCTTCATAAATTCTATAAGTTCTAGTTTCATAAAATCAAGAATACTTCCAAGTTTGCTAGCTTACTTCCAATCTTGTAAAGTGATCATCCAACCTCAAGAAATCTTTCTTATTTACAGTAAGATATCTTTCTAATACAAGGTAATACTCATATTCAAACTTTAATTCAATTTCTATAACTATAACAATCTTATTTCGAGTGATGATCTTACTTGAATTTGTTTTCGTGTATGCTTCAAGAACTTTCAAGCCATCCAAGGATCCTTTGAAGCTAGATCCATTTGTTTCTTTTCCAGTAGGTTTATCCACAAAACTTGAGGTAGTAATGATGTTCTTAACATCATTCAATTCATACATATAAAGCTATCGTATTCGAAGGTTTAAACTTGAAATCACTAGAACATAGTTTAGTTAATTCTAAACTTGTTCGCAAACAAAAGTTAATCCTTCTAACTTGACTTTTAAAATCAACTAAACACATGTTCTATATCTATATTATATGCTAACTTAATGATTTAAAACCGAAAAACACGAAAAACACCGTAAAACCGGATATACGCCGTTGTAGTAACACCGCGGGCTGTTTTGGGTTAGTTAATTAAAAACTATGATAAACTTTGATTTAAAAGTTGTTCTTCTGGGAAAATGATTTTTCTTATGAACATGAAACTATATCCAAAAATCATGGTTAAACTCAAAGTGGAAGTATGTTTTCCAAAATGGTCATCTAGACGTCGTTCTTTCGACTAAAATGACTATCTTTACAAAAATGACTTGTAACCTGTAATTTCGACTATAAACCTATACTTTTTCTGTTTAGATTCATAAAATAGAGTTTAATATGAAACCATAGCAATTTGATTCACTCAAAACGGATTTAAAACGAAGAAGTTATGGGTAAAACAAGATTGGATATTTTTTGATTGTTGTAGCTACGAGAAATATTGTAACAATTCTATATAAATCATATCCCAGCTAACTTATATTGTATTATACATGTATTCTAATATATTATGTAATCTTGGGATACCATAGACATGTATGCAAATGTTTTGACATATCATATCGACCCATCTATATATATTATTTGGAACAACCATAGACACTCTATATGTAGTAATGTTGGAGTTAGCTATACAGGGTTGAGGTTGATTCCAAAAATATATATAGTTTGAGTTGTGATCTAGCCTGAGACATGTATACACTGGGTCGTGGATTGATTCAAGATAATATATATCGATTTATTTCTGTACATTTAATTATGGACAACTAGTTGTAGGTTACTAACAAGGACATCTGACTTAATAAACTTAAAATAGTAAAACGTATTAAAAATGTTGTAAATATATTTTGAACAAACTTTGATATATATGTACATATTTGTTATAGGTTCATGAATCGACCAGTTGCCAAGTCTTACTTCCCGACGAAGTAAAAATATGTGAAAGTGAGTTATAGTCCCACTTTTAAAATCTAAGATTTTGGGATGAGAATACATGCAGTTTTATAAATGTTTTACGAAATAGACACAAGTAAATGAAACTACATTATATGGGTGAATGATCGAAGCCGAATATGCTCCTTTTGCTTGGTAGCCTAAGAATTAGTAAACCGATCTACTAATTGACGTGAATCCTAAAGATAGATCTATTGGGCCTAACGAACCCCATCCAAAGTACCGGATGCTTTAGTACTTTGAATTCATTTTTATCATGTCCGAAGGATTTCCCGGAATGATAGGGGAAATTCTTATATGCATCTTATTAATGTCGGTTACCAGGTGTTCACCATATGAATGATTTTTATCTCTATGTATGGGATGTATATTGAAATATGAAATCTTGTGGTCTATTATTATGATTTGATAATATATAGGTTAAACCTATAACTCACCAACATTTTTGTTGACGTTTTAAGCATGTTTATTCTCAGGTGATTATTAAGAGCTTCCGCTGTTGCATACTAAAATAAGGACAAGAATTGGATTCCATGCTTGTATGATATTATGTAAAAACTGCATTCAAGAAACTTATTTTTGATGTAATATATTCTTATTGTAAACCATTATGTAATGGTCATGTGTAAACGGTATATTTTAGATTATCATTAGTTGATAATCTACGTAATGCTTTTTAAACCTTTATAGATAAAATAAAGGTTATGGTTATTTTAAAAATGAATGCAGTCTTTGAAAAACGTCTCATATAGAGGTCAAAACCTCGCGATGAAATCAATTAATATGGAACGATTATAATTAATATGAACGGGACATTTCATTAAATAGATCGACATTTTACATTATGATGATTCCTTACGTTTGATTTTTCCTTTAGATTTAATCCTACGAGTCATGATTAAACTGGAAGTTAAAAACTTTAAAACCTGATATGATTCATATGTGATTTTACGTTCATAAACGAAAACATCTTTTCGATATAATAGACTTTTTAAGAACGTCTTATGACATAACAACTTCTACTATTATAACCCTTGTAATAAAATGATTTGGAATATAAAGTAATTGGAATATTAAAATGTCTTTGTAAACGTTTTTATATAAATAAAGTATATCAATTTTAAACTTTAAAAATGCAAATGTTACTAAATAATATTTCTTATTATTTAAACGATTTCAAGATATATAAATTTGAATATTATTAGTTTTGAAAAAAAAACTATATATTATATATTGTCCCAAATTTATATTTCGAAATAAAAATATAAAAAAAATATATATATTTTAACTTAGTCATAAAACGTCTTGATTTAGAATAATATATTTTGATAAACAACGAGTCACTAATTTATAGAAGCAAATGACCATAACACTCAAAGGATTAAGTTACACTTTGAGTGGGTTAGCTTTTCATTAATTTAAGTCTAATTATTGATAAAGGTACACGTCGTAAAATGTAAAAGACAAGTTTTCTTAGCGTAAGAGAATGCGTTCGAGAAACCGAAACTCGGACATAAGTCGAGTGACAACGTATGAGACATTGGAATGAAAATTACAAATTAACTACGCACATAAATATAATATAATATATAATTAATTATATAAATTAAATATATTATATATTAAATAAATTATAAAACCGTCGGCAGAAAAATGATCATGCGAATGAGCTGGAAACAGCTATGCCATGATCGTGGAGCCATATTCCTTAAAATCATCGCGATCGCGGAGTTAGGGGACCCAGAGTTGATGTATAAAGCTCGAACGCGTTCTGAATTCAATTCATAATTCATATATCGATCTATCTCTCCAATCTATATATTACTCCGTATTTAAATTATTTATTTATTTTATTATTTATATTAATTATTATTATTAATCCAAATATATTACTAGTAGTATTATTATTAGTACCATACATAAAATACTACGACGAGGTTTTGAGCGAGATATTCCAAGACGAGTTTTTTTGAGTAGGATAGGGCTAAGGAAATTATGGGTTATAGCTATGGAGGTGATGGGTAATGTTCGAGGGTATGCTTGTGAGGTCAACCTAGTGTTTATCATCTCCGTTGCGTCTACGTACCTTTCCTGCAATATTGAATCTCAATATTGATACGTAAGCACTCATAATTTAACTTTTACATATTAATAGTGTATCCCTGACTAGTGCTCGAGTATATAGGATTATGCATGCTTGTATTTTTGATATTGTCATTAGATAGGATATGTTGAATCCTGAATTAGTTACATATGCGGTTGAGATAAGATATAAGATATGCATGACGTTGGAAAGCTAGCGAAAAATTAAGAACTTTTCATTTAGATATCGAATGGTTTCGATGAACGGATTAGAAGTTATAGTCAACCGAATTTTTGTATTATTATTAAAAATGTTTATTATTATCGTCGTTATTATCGTCGTTATAGTTTTTATCTAATTATTATTATTATTATTATTATTATTGTTATTATTATTATCATTATCAATAAAAGGTATTATCATTAAAAATTGTTATTTTTATTATTATTACTATCGTTATTATCGTTAAAGTTATAATTAGTATTATCATTAATATTATCATAATATTTATTATCATTAGTATTATTATAATTAAAACTAATTATTATGATTACTATTATTATCATTAATAGGAACGCGATATAAAAGACGATTAAAAGCTATTAACAAATTGATTAGGAAATAATGAGTATAAGTATCATGATGAAATTAAAATATTGAAAGGTATTGATTTAGATAAAAATATCGTTTTCATAATTTTTATCATTATCAAAAGTGTTATTAATATTAAAACTATCATTTTTACAAAAATTATTATTTTTAATAGGAATATCATTGTTAATATAAAATATCATTATCATCATTTTAAATAAAATTATTATTTTAAAGTTAATAATAAAAAGTATCGTAAATATTAAAGTTATCATAATTAGAATTATCATTTTATCATAATATCACTTTTAGTAAATATAAATATTGAAATTTTTATTAATAAAATAATAATAATTATTATTACAAAATAATACAACTTTTACTTACTATTGTTATTATCGATATTATTTTATCAAATAAATATGTGATACAAAGATATTTTACTACGTGTAATATAACTACATTAATAATACCTATCATATTATTTTTATGATATTAATTGAATTTTATAAATTTTATTATTTAAGATGTATAAAAGTATATTTTTATAACATAAATTTTAATATAAAATTTTATTTATTAATGAATGAATTATATTATTTACTCTATTAAAATCTGTTAAAAATATTTAAATATATTAAACGACTATATTTAAGTTATATTATAATCATGTATAGATTTTTGAAATCATTTAAGATTAAGTTGACTTTTGTTAACTTCTGCATATTAGTCTCGAGCATTAGGATTGTGATACACTACGGTTTAACCTAAATTGTTAGACAAATATTGACCAACATATAAATATATATAATTAATATAGGTTCGTGATTCCGAGGCCAACCTTACACTTGTTCAATGACGTTATATGTATTTTTACTACGAAATACAGTATGGTGAGTTTCATTACTCCCCTTTTAAATGCTTTTGCAATATATATTTTTGGGACTGAGAATACATTCGCTTTTATAACTGTTTTACGAAATAGACACAAGTAATCGAAACTACATTATATGGTTGAATGATCGAAGCCGAATATGCCCCTTTTGCTTGGTAGCCTAAGAATTAGTAAACCGATCTACTAATTGACGCGAATCCTAAAGATAGATCTATTGGGCCTAACAAACCCCATCCATAGTACCAGATGCTTTAGTACTTCGAATTCGTTTTTATCATATCTGAAGGATTTCCCGAAATGATAAGGGATATTCTTATATGCATCTTGTTAATGTCGGTTACCAGGTGTTCAATCTCTATGAATGATTTTTGTCTCTATGCATGGGACGTATATTTATGAGAAATGGAAACGAAATTCTTGTGGTCTATTAAAATGATGGAAATGAATGATTATGATAAACTAATGAACTCACCAACCTTTTGGTTGACACTTTAAAGCATGTTTATTCTCAGGTATGAAAGAAATCTTCCGCTGTGCATTTGTTCATTTTAAGGATATTACTTGAAGTCATTCATGATATATTTCGAAGAACGTTGCATTCGAGTCTTTGAGTTCATCAAAGATTATTATTAAGTCAATTTATCATTGGATAGTGGATATTATGAAATGGTATGCATGCCTGTCAATTTTCGATGTAAAGAAAGTTTATCTTTTAAAAACGAATGCAATGTTTGTAAAATGTATCATATAGAGGTCAAATACCTCGCGATGTAATCAACTATTGTGAATCGTTTATAATGTATATGAACGGGTCATTTCATATTATTATTAAATCTTATTAATAATTATTTTAATTATCTTAATTAATTATTTTGAATTGAGTATGAGAAGGAATAAAAGCTAGGTAGAAGGAAACCAATTATAAATTTATATTTTAATTTACACTTTTAAAATAAAATGACAACCAATATTATCTCTTATGATTGGATATGGATTGTTTAATATGCATTTAAGGTGTTTGATGAAATGTTCAGCTGACGAGTTTCTTAGTCGGACTCTCTGGTTCCATGGGTCATTAAACTAAATAGCTTTAGCATTTACGTTCACTTAATACCTAAAACATATCATTAAACTGTTTCGTTTAAACAAACCCGTGGTTTTACGGGTCATTTCACTAGTATTTTCTATATTTGCCTAATGGCCCAACACAAGATCGGGTTATCATAACCCATTATAAATAAGTTAGAATTTTGGACTAAACCGACTAACCTACCAAGTTGATTTATATATAAAAATAAAGTATCTTTCATGCAATCCTTGCCTTACTTTTTCATGCGTTCAAAAATAACTACTTGTTATAAATACGGTATGGTATAATAATTTCGATTGATTTTGAATCCTGTAACACACTTTCACAATTAAGTATTTTCACTCAGTTTACGAGAAATCTTAACAACCGAGATAAGACAAGATTTCACTTCATTTTCAAGAAATAAGAAATCAAATCAATATTAAGGTGTTTTGTTATTTTTCTTTGTGTTCTTGGAATGAAAACAACTCACTATTTTTTTGGATTGATGGAAAATCATTAAAATCAGTTAAATACAAAAAGGTATAATTGAATGTTACAACCATCGTATTTTACAGGAAAATCTGCTAACTATACAGACGCGACTTTTGGTGTTTACTTCATACTCTCCAAACCCGTTGTATCATTGAGTTTTACCACTTTATATGATGACGATAAGTTGATTTTTTGTACTAGACCATGTCACTAGACTCAACTAGCTAGTAAGAAATCCAAGATGATGTTGAAGTTAGACAAGACGTGCAATTGATGTGCTAAAATATAACTTATAAAATATTACTTAAAATTCTCACAGATTAACACATATATTCAGGCAACTAAACCTGATCATGCCGTAACTCGCAAGTATTTGACAAGTTCGATCCACATGGAGTAGTTGTGATTAAGAATTTCAAATTAATAATTATCCTAATTAAATTGGAGAGTTGAGATGAAATTGAGTTTAAAACTAAAATAACGCAGAAATAAAGTAAACAAGAATTTAATGGAGACAAAGGTATACACTTAGATACAATTATCAAGAATCCAGATTGCTTTAGTTAAAACCTGAAAGGACCCGTTCATATACATTATAAACGATTAACAATAGTTGATTACATCGCGAGGTATTTGACCTCTATATGATACATTTTACAAACATTGCATTCGTTTTTAAAAGACAAACTTTCTTTACATTGAAAATTGACAGGCATGCATACCATTTCATAATATCCACTATCCATCTATAATTGACCTAATAATAATCTTGATGAACTCAATGACTCGAATGCAACGTCTTTCGAAATATGCCATGAATGACTCCAAGTAAGATCTCTAAAATGAGTTAATGCACAGCGGAAGAATTCTTTAATACCTGAGAATAAACATGCTTTAAAGTGTCAACCAAAAGGTTGGTGAGTTCATTAGTTTATTATAATCGATCATTTTCATCATTTTAATAGACCACAAGATTTCCATTTCCATTTCTCATAAATATACGTCCCATGCATAGAGACAAAAATCATTCATATGGATTGAACACCTGGTAACCGACATTAACAAGATGCATATAAGAATATCAACTATTATTCCGGGAAATCCTTCAGACATGATAAAACAACATCGAAGTACTAAAGCATCTGATACTTTGGATGGGGTTCGTTAGGCCCAATAGATCTATCTTTAGAATTCGCGTTAATTAGTAGATCGGTTTACTAATTCTTAGGTTACCAAGCAAAAAGAGGCATATTCGGCTTCGATCATTCAACCATATAATGTAGTTTCGATTACTTGTGTCTATTTCGTGAAACAGTTATAAAAGTTGCGCATGTATTCTCAGCCCAAAAATATAAAGGGTAAAAAGGTAAATGAAACTCACCATACCGTATTTCGTAGTAAAATACATATAACGTCATTGAACAAGTGCAAGGTTGGCCTCGAATTCACGAACCTATATCATTTATATATATATTAACACATATAATGGTAATCGAACAAATTTGTATATTATTATTATTGATAAAATTGTTTTATTCTTCATTAATTTATAAAAAAATAAATTATTATTAAGGTAGTTTAATAATTTATTTATAAAAAAAAGAACATTACATTAAGGTCTTTATGATACAATTATATAGTTTAATTATTTAATATTTTATTGATAGAATATAGTGATATGTAATATTAATATAATTGTAATGTATTTTATATATCTATTTGAAATAATACAATATGAATGATAATAATATTGATAGTAATAATAGTAGTATTAATTTTAATAAAGATAATAAATTTACTAAAAAAATGTTAAGTTTTGATAAAAATTATAGTTTTAATAAAAATGATAACTTTGATAATTGTAGTTATAATGATACTTTTAATAGAAATGATAATAATAATAATAATTCTAATAGTAATAATAAAAATGATAATTTTTTTGTAAAAGCGATAATAATGATAATAGTTCTTAATAACAATACTTATTAATGATAATCATATTAAAAATAATAGTGGTATTATCGATAATAATACTTATCATAATAATAATAATGATAGTAATATTTATAAAGATGATAGTAATCCTAATTTTCTTATGATAATAATATTCATGTTATTAATATTAGGGATAATAACAATTAACATAATAATAATAATAATAATAATAATAATAATAATAATAATAATAATAATAATAATAATAATAATAATAATAATAATAATAATAATAATAATAATAATAGGGAACTACCTCAAAGAATAAGTTCCAACAAATATGTGGCCTTGCTCGGGCTTGAACCCGAGACCTCTCGAGTAAATCAAACACCCCTAACCACTGAACTACTAATTCATTTCCTATTCTAATAATCTCCTTAAAATTATTTAACCCATTTAAGGGTGTTGTCTTATGTTTTCTAAAACTTCAAGCAGTAACATTCAATCATCATCATCAATATATCATCTTCATCAACGTTTGTGTAATTACAATCATCATCAGCATTTTATGTCACACATCAACATACATACATCGAAACATCATCTTCATTAATTAGCTTCACATAAGATCACAATCATAATCATAATCATAATCACACCTTATCATCCTCATTTTCCTAACATCATCAAATTATCACAAACATCACTAACCTAACTATTATATTGAATCACCAATATTACCTTAACGTCATCGTACTCAGATCATCATCATGTCATCATACAATTGTTAACATCATCATCCATGTTTCATCTATCATAATCACAATCTTGATCCTATCATTATCATGAACTTATTATCATCATCATCATCATCATCATCATCATCATCATTAGTAAGATCGTGTTCCATATGACCACGATCAAACATACCACTCCATCATCTTTTTCATTATTTTGATCCAACAGGAATGCAAGTCACGGCCCAGTGACTAGATTATCTAAGCCCAACAGATATTCAGCCCAACAGAAATATGTGTAGTGGCCCAGCAATCATATTCGATCCAAAAGTAAAAAAATAAGAAGATAGGATTCGGTATACAATTGCTTTCACAGAACTTTCTGGCCGACAAAATTAAAGAACATATAGCTGGTATCCTATGTATTTATTATCCTTTTTTTTAAATGGGAGTTAGTGGAGGACTTAGTGGGTGTCGCCAATATGAGAAGCATATAACAATCATCCACTTGCATGTTTACTTTGATAAAGCTTCCTTAATATTCTATATGTATCGAGTTTTTTTTAAAAAGGCTGGAAAATCATACTTTATTTGGGGGTAAAACGTCGACCAACATAAAAAGAATTACACAGTAGCAGTTCAATCAGCAATGATATTCGATGAAGTGGCTGTGGTGTTATGGTGGTTTAATGGTTATCGAGCAATCAGACAAGAAACAGGTACACATATCAGTTGTTCAGATGTATTAAAGGTTATTGTGTTGATGATCTGATGTAGATGGTGGCGTTCGGTTTTCATGTTGATCGACTAGAAATCATGAAGGGTTGTGATGGTGGGTTTATAAAGTAATCAGAAATATAAAGCTAGTAATAGGTTTAGATGTTTGATGATTGTGGTGGTAGAGGTGATAGTTTCATGTGTTGATTCATGATGGGTAACTCAGGTGGTTGTTTTGGGTGATAGTTGTGATGAGGATAGGGTGGTGGTATGGTTTGTGAGGGTGACCGGAGGAGATGAAGGGTGGCGGTTTCAAGTGGGTCTTGTGTTGTGTAAATGTATAGATATATACATAATAGAAGTTCTATGATCAAGATGATGGTGGTTTCGATGGTTGATGGATTCAGTTGTGATGATGATTCGATCAAGAAGAGAAAGAGAAAACAAAGTGGTGGGTTTGTTTTGGTTAGTTGTGGTAGTAGTAATCTCGAGCTAGAATGTGCACGAGTAAACAGAAAAGAGAAAAAAATATAACTGATAGGGATGGATACTTGCAGATATGAATGATATTGAGAATGATAAAGTAGAATGATTAAAGTTTAGATCATGAGGTGATCAATTTGTCTGTAATGCCATTTGATTTGAACTGCTTCACGAAAATGGAGACATGATAATCAATCAGATACTTAAAATAACTAATTAGATATCTAAATTCAACAATTCGTACACTTGATACAGTTAAGTAATGAATTTTAGTGATAAAAACAAAATCAATTACAGTTTGAGTGTGATGTAAATCTGAATTTAGGATCCTATGAGTAAAATACGTATTCATCTATAATTATATACATATATTAGATATATATTTTTCCGTATATATGTATTTATATATTTATGTATATATATATATATATATATATATATATATATATATATATATATATATATATATATATATATATATATATGTATAAATATATATATATATATATATATATATATATATATATATATATATATATATATATATATATATGTATAAATATCTGTATATTTTTATATATGTATATGTATTTCTATATATATTAGTATGTGGAGCCCTCGCTTTGCGCCGGGGGCTCCGTTTTGAATGCGAGTTAAAAAAAAAGTCTTGATCTATTTTGTAAAAAAGAATTTTTTTCGACATCTAACATTGAAGGGTTGTTCCTTTTGTGAAAGTTGCTTCTTTTAGCGTACGAGTTTTATTTTTTTTTTAAAAAGTTAGTTGATCTATTTTGTAAAAAAAATGATTTTGGACATCTTTTGGTAGAATTGAAGGGTTGTTGCTTTTACGAAAGTTGCGTCTTTTATCGTTGGAGAAAAAAAAATTAGCACAGTAGTGGCCTATGTGAGTCCTACTGTTTGAGTGCAGTGTACAAGTCGGTAAAGCATGGTGGGTGTTATTATTTAGTATTTTTGGTGTTAGTGATGAGATTAATAATAATTTAGAATATATGTATAAAGTGGGGGTTCGATTTGTATTTTAATAAAAGTAAAGGGGTTAAGTTTGTGGGGTTCGATTTGTATTTTAACAAAAGTAAAGGGGTTAAGTTTGTGGGGTTCGATTTGTATTTTAATAAAAGTAAAGGGGTTAAGTTTGTGAAAATTGAAAAAACGAATAGTATAAAGTGGGGGTTCGATTTGCAGTTTAATAAAAGTAAAGGGGTTAAGTTTGTGAAAATTGGAAAAACAAATAGTGCTATTCATTAGATTTTGTCTAATAGTTATATTGGTAATATATCTGATTCTTATATTTTGTTAATTAATAAATGTAAATATATTAATACAATTAATAATACTAATAATAATATTGTTAGTGTTATTGACAAAGTGACTAGTAATACTAAATAATAATATGATAATATCAATAATAATAATATTCATTTTTGTAATTATAATAATAATAAAAATAATATTTACTACTTGTGTTAGTAACAATATCAATAATAATACTACTAAAAAAAATGATATTACTAATAATAATAATAATTCTTAATGTCAATACTTAATAATAAAATTTCTTAATTCAAATGTTTAAATGTTATTATTTCCGATTATTATATTTATTTACATTTATATATGTATACACCTGTACATATTTATTTATAAATAATTGTTCGTGAATCGTCGGGAATTGTCAAAGGTCAAATGAATACATGAAAACAAATTTAAAATTTTTGAGACTCCAACATTACAGACTTTGCTTATCGTGTCAGAAACATAATTTATGTAAAGATTAAGTTTAAATTTGGTCGGAAATTTTCGGGTCGTCACAGTACCAACCCGTTAAAGAAATTTCGTCCCGAAATTTGAGTGTGGTTGTCATGGCTAACAATAGAAATGTTTTCATGACGAATATGAGTTGATAAATAGAGTTTTATCATTATTCATTAATATAGATAAAACGACTCGATTATGTGAAGCGTACGAGTGAAGCTGTCACAAAAGAGTGAAAAGTTTCGTCTTAACTTTTGACGTAGTCATGGTTGAATTTCGGAATTCAAGAGATATAAAAGAAAATCTTGGAAATCTATAAGATCTGATTCTTCGGGATTTATGGAAATTAAGATCTCTTTTATTAAATGCGATCATCTATCTCGATTGCTTTGTCTGGTATTTTCACTATAAATGAACTTCTTCCGTTTCATTATTTTCACCACTTCTATATTTTCTTCCATAATTTCTACTTCTAAAAGATTTTGAAAATGCTAAATCCAGTACTGATCCTTGTCCTTCTTCTGACAATCGCTTCTGTCATTCTTCTCTTTTATTTACCACCAGAGGAATCTGTTTACTTCCACGATTACCTTGGGGTTATAGTATTTCTAATTCTCTCGTGTCTTTATCTTGCTATTCGCATAGATATGTACGGTTTGTAATTTCTGTGTCGTTATTGGGCTTTATATTTTCCCTTATATTTAGAAGTTCCATGCTTTGGTTTTCTCTTCCTGACTTCAAGTCAAACGAATAATGGTCCAGAATTCGTAGGTATGAAGTTTCGATTGATCATAACATATTAATAAGAAAGGAACGGTAATAGCACGAATTGTTTTGTCAAATCACCAGAATATCCCGGAAAGATAGAACTATCAAGGAAATATGTTTTTGATATGTTTAGAGGTTAAATAGAATGAAAGAGTTATGTAACATGTCACACGATGAGGGTATGATCTGTGAATCATCACGTTCCATTAGAAACTCATGCATCAATTTCCAACACTACTTCAAAATCATTCATAATTCAAACTCAAATTTTAAAGAAATTTTGAAACTAAAGTACTTTCCTTTATGATGTAATTTAGATAGCACGAAGAGTTAAATAATATTTTACGAGAATATTTATGAAAATATCTTCAGAAATATCGAAGATATTTATGATGATATTTTGGAATTTCTAAGTTCGATAGTTGATGAAGAAAGATTTTCCGCAAAATTTTAACACGAGTACGGAGCAAGATATTCGTTGAAGGTTTCATCGGATCCAGAATTACCTGGTTTCTTTGAATATATGGTATGGTCCTTGTATTTGGCCTTGGTCTCCTTCATGGTTTGCTCAATCTGTTTTTCAGCACCAAATTTTCTATCGAGCGTTCCTAACACTCCCTTCTTTATCATCAAACTTTTGGCTGTTTAGACCATCTACAATTTTTCTGTTTCCTCTACATTTAATGCTACGATATATGAATCATCGCTTATCAATCCGAGGTGGTTTCAGGAGAATTGTGTTTTAGATGATTAAACGCTGATGGTAATATGTTGAAATATAAAAGGTTCCCCGATAACAATAAAGAGCACGCATATATATCAAAGTTATAATATGGTTGTTTCGAACGAAAAGTCGAAGTTGATTTGCTGGAGCTGTGACAAAATTTGCTACTTTGAAAGGGATTACTAAGTTATTTTGGGTAATAATAATGCTTACAGGATCAGGTACGGATTCGTGTAAAACTTTTACTTCGATTCCGAGAGTTTTTCAGGCGCATAACTATATGCATAGACCTTTCCTTTCGTAGATGAAGTGTGGTTGGTTCATCCTCTCGATTGAGGTGTTTTCAAGAATCATAAAAGGTTTGAACGTAGATCGTCAAAATTTAAATGAGGTTTAAGATGAAATTAAGTGGCAAACTTGAAGAAATGTTTAGTTTCATATGTTATAATCAATATTTTAATTCATTTTAATTGTCCAATGTCATTAGTCCATAGTTAGGAGTCCACAATTTGTAGTTCAACAATTCATATATAGTTTAATATATAATACTCGAATTATCTAATACGTATCGTGACCCGTATACATGTCTCAGACTCGATCACAACTCAAAGTATATACATTATTGTAGAATCAACCTCAACCCTGTATAGCTAACTCCAGCATTACTGCATATAGAGTGTCTGTGGTTATTCCAAATAATATATATAGATGCGTCGATATGATATGTCAAAACCTTGTATACGTGTCCCGATATTTAAAGTATGTAAAAAAAATAACAGAAATTAAATGACGATAAATAAAGTACGTAAAGTAAATAACAGAAATTAAATGACGATAAATAAAATTGCGATAATTAAATTGCGATAAATAAACTGCGATAAATAAAATGTAATCAGTTAGCTAGGAACAGTTAGCGTGGATTCTTAACAAAATTTTTCATAGTTAATTTGTTTGTTTCTATCAAATTTTTATTTCGTCAAATGTGTTCTTCATTATGCCACTTGTTGGATTCTGATAGGTCAAAATCCAAACATGAAATTAAATGAAAATGGTTATTCTGCGGTGAACGGATACGTATATCTGTGGATATAAGTAAGATAGTAAATGTCTTATTGAATCAGATTCGAAGAATGTACTATGTAACTTATTAATGTGAAATCTAAATATTCCTCGGGTATTACCTACCCGTTAAAATATTTTCACCATTAACAGTTCGTACAAAAGAATTTTTAATTACAATCTTTATGAAAACATATATACATACATATTTTTTTCAGATGTAATCATGGATTTAATGAGTCAATATGATATTAAACTCATTTGATTGATCATTAGAACAAAATTATATAATCTCTAAAACATTAGAGATTACATAATCGCCATGTCGAACGAAGATAAATGATGTAGAACGATACGTAGAACGATGATTATACTCGAGGTATAGAATGAGATGTCAAGGCATGGATTGTTGATGGTACTATTGGTGCCGGTGATGTTGCTGAAGCTGGTAAATTTTGCACCATATTCTCCAAATTGATTACTCGAGCACGAAGTTCGTTGACTTCTTCTATTATTCTGGAATGATTTTCGGTCGGGACGAGTAGATGAATAAGGTTTAGAATTGTGGATAGAATATAATTGTGTCAAGCTACTCTGGAAATGAGGCTGAAAATGGTGTTTCGGATAGGTTTTCCGGTAAGTGCTTCAGGTTCTTCGCCAAGAGGTGAATTCAGTTAGTGGAAGGGATCTCCTTCTTTGCATCTCCATTGATTAAGTCGACTACAAACCCATCAAATGAATTGGGGATGGATGATTGGTTGATTCATTCTGGTGACGCTGCTTCCGGAGCTTAGGTGAATATCCGTGTCGGGATAACTGTCAGAATCTGAGGAATTCGATCTGGTTGACGATCCATATCGTACGATCAAATGAAAGATTTTCGATAAGAAATAGATTATAGGGTGTAGATTAGTACCCTGTAATACATAATTTACATATGCATATATCATACCAAAATTCCATAAGTTACGGAGGAATCTACGGAAGCTGTCAGGCAAAGGTGACAATAACAGATACGCTAAGATATGAATTTTGTCTATACACTATTCATGCAATCAATGCAGTAAGATGTGTCTAGACTAGGAATGATAAGCAGGTAATTTCCTAAGGATAATAAGTAGATGATTTTCGACACGAATGATAAGCAAAAGTTTTGACATGCAGACACGGTCGAAGTCCAGACTCACTAATGCATCTTAACAACTACCAGTTAGACACACTAATGCAAGACCTGGTTCGCTAAGACCACTGCTCTGATACCAACTGAAAGGACCCGTTCATATACATTATAAATGATTCACAATAGTTGATTACATCGCAAGGTATTTGACCTCTATATGATACATTTTACAATCATTGCATTCGTTTTTAAAAGACAAACTTTCTTTACATGGAAAATTGACAGGCATGCATACCATTCAATAATATCCACTATCCATCTATAATTGACCTAATAATAATCTTGATGAACTCAATGACTCGAATGCAACGTCTTTCGAAATATGCCATGAATGACTCCAAGTAAGATCTCTAAAATGAGCTAATGCACAGCGGAAGATTTCTTTAATACCTGAGAATAAACATGCTTTAAAGTGTCAACCAAAAGGTTGGTGAGTTCATTAGTTTATCATAATCGATCATTTTCATCATTTTAATAGACCACAAGATTTCCATTTCTCATAAATATATGTCCCATGCATACAGACAAAAATCATTCATATGGATTGAACACCTGGTAACCGACATTAACAAGATGCATATAAGAATATCCCCTATCATTCCGGGAAATCCTTCGGACATGATAAAACAACATCGAAGTACTAAAGCATCCGGTACTTTGGATGGGGTTCGTTAGGCCCAATAGATTTATCTTTAGGATTCGCGTCAATTAGTAGATCGGTTTACTAATTCTTAGGTTACCAAGCAAAAAGGGGCATATTTGGCTTCGATCATTCAACCATATAATGTAGTTTTGATTACTTGTGTCTATTTCATAAAACAGTTATAAAAGTTGTGCTTGTATTCTCAGCCCAAACATATAAAGGGTAAAAAGGCAAATAAAACTCACCATACTGTATTTCGTAGTAAAATACATATAACGTCATTGAACAAGTGCAAGGTTGGCCTCGGATTCACGAACCTATATCATATATATATATATATATATATATATATATATATATATATATATATATATATTTATATATATTAACACATATAATGGTAATCGAACAAATTTGTATATTATTATTATTGATAAAATTGTTTTATTCTTCATTAATTTATTAAAAAAATAATTTCTTATTAAGGTAGTTTAATAATTTATTTATAAAAATAAGAACTTTACATTAAGGTCTTTATGATATAATTATATAGTTTAATTATTTAATATTTTATTGATAGAATATAGTGATATGTAATATTAATATAATTGTAATGTATTTTATATATCTATTTGAAATAATACAATATGAATGATAATAATATTGATAGTAATAATAGTAGTAATAATTATAATATAGATAATAACTTTACTAAAAAAAATGTTAAGTTTTGATAAAATTTATAGTTTTAATAAAAATGATAACTTTAATAATTGTAGTTATAATGATACTTTTAATAGAAATGATAATAATAATAATAATAATAATTCCAATAGTAATAATAAAAATGATAATTTTTTTGTAAAAGCGATAATAATGATAATAGTTCTTAATAACAATACTTATTAATGATAATCATATTAAAAATAATAGTGGTATTATCGATAATAATACTTATCATAATAATAATAATAATGATAGTAATATTTATAAAGATGATAGTAATCCTAATTTTCTTATGATAATAATAATCATGTTATTAATATTAGGGATAATAACAATTTACATAATAATAATAATAATAATAATAATAATAATAATAATAATAATAATAATAATAATAATAATAATAATAATAATAATAATAATAATAATAATAATAATAATAGGGAACTACCTCAAAGAATAAGTTCCAAAAAATATCTGGCCTTGCTCGAGCTTGAACCCGAGACCTCTCGAGTAAATCAAACACCCCTAACCACTGAACTACTAATTCATTTCCTATTCTAATAATCTCCTTAAATTTATTTAACCCATTTAAGGGTGTTGTCTTATGTTTTCTAAAACTTCAAGCAGTAACATTCAATCATCATCATCAATATATCATCTTCATCAACGTTTGTGTAATTACAATCATCATCAGCATTTTATGTCACACATCAACATACATACATCGAAACATCATCTTCATTAATTAGCTTCACATAAGATCACAATCATAATCATAATCATAATCACACCTTATCATCCTCATTTTCCTAACATCATCGAATTATCACAAACATCACTAACCTAACTATTATATTGAATCACCAATATTACCTTAACGTCATCGTACTCGGATCATCATCATGTCATCATACAATTGTTAACATCATCATCCTTGTTTCATCTATCATAATCACAATCTTAATCCTATCATTATTATGAACTTATTATCATCATCATCATTAGTAAGATCGTGTTCCATATGACCACGATCAAACATACCACTCCATCATCTTTTTCATTATTTTGATCCAACAGGAATGCAAGTCACGGCCCAATGACTAGATTATCTAAGCCCAACAGATATTCAGCCCAACAAAAATATGTGTAGTGGCCCAGCAATCATATTCGATCCAAAAGCAAAAAATTAAGAAGATAGGATTCGGTATACAATTGCTTTCACAGAACTTTCTGGCCGACAAAATTAAAGAACATATAGCTGGTATCCTATGTATTTATTATCCTTTTTTTTTAAATGGGAGTTAGTGGAGGACTTAGTGGGTGTCGCCAATATGAGAAGCATATAACAATCATCCACTTGCATGTTTACTTTGATAAAGTGATAATGCTAAAAACGAACATATATTTCATAGCATTATTCCTCAAGAAAGACAAGCTTTTAGTTGCAATTGTTCTATTTACAAGTGATATTCGTTTAAATAATAAAAGGTGAAGACAAAAGACAGATTCGACGAATTGAAGACGCAAACGACCAAAAAGCTCAAAAGTACAAAATACAATCAAAGAGGTTCCAATTATTGATAAGAAACGTCTCGAAATTACAAGAGTACAAGATTCAAAATGCAAAGTACAAGATATTAAATTGTACGCAAGGACGTTCGAAAATCCGGAACCGGGACCAGACTCAACTCTCAACGCTCGACGCAACGGACTAAAAATTACGAGTCAACTATGCATATAAATATAATATAATATTTAAATAATTCTTATAATTATTTAAATATTATAATATATTAAAAATTCGTCGGCAAAGAAAGACTCCAAAGTTGGTGAGCTGGAAAATCAAACTCCGTGACTCGCGGAGTTTGAAGGCAAAAATTGCCGCGAGTCGCGGAGACCCCCTGAACTCAATTCCCTATAAAAGCAAATGAATTCTGATCGTTTTATAAATCAATATATATCAATCTCTCTATCTATATACGTAATATTTATATTTATAATTTATATTTTAATTTTAATTTTAATCCTAATAATAAAGGTATGTTAGCGAATGTTGTAAGGGTGTAAGTCGAAATTCTGTCCGTGTAACGCTACGCTATTTTTAATCGTTGTAAGTTATGTTCAACATTTTTAATTTAATGTCTCGTAGCTAAGTTATTATTATGCTTATTTAAAACGAAGTAATCATGATGTTGGGCTAATTACTAAAATTGGGTAATTGGGCTTTGTACCATAATTGGGGTTTGGACAAAAGAACGACACTTGTGGAAATTAGACTATGGGCTATTAATGGGCTTTATATTTGTTTAACTAAATGATAGTTTGTTAATGTTAATATAAAGATTTATAATTGGACGTACCCATAAATTACCATATACACTCAATCGGACACGATGGGCGGGGTATTTATATGTACGAATAATCGTTCATTTAACCGGACACGGGAATGGATTAATAGCCACTAGAATTATTAAAACAGGGGTGAAATTATGTACAAGGACACTTGGCATAATTGATAACAGAGTATTAAAACCTTGGGTTACACGCAGTCTATAACCTGGTGTAATTATTAAACAAAGTATTAAAATCTTGTTACAGTTTAAGTCCCCAATTAGTTGGAATATTTAACTTCGGGTATAAGGATAATTTGACGAGGACACTCGCACTTTATATTTATGACTGATGGACTGTTATGGATAAAAACCAGACGGACATATTAAATAATCCAGGACAAAGGACAATAAACCCATGAGCATAAAACTAAAATCAACACGTCAAACATCATGATTACAGAAGTTTAAATAAGCATAATTCTTTTATTTCATATTTAATTTCCTTTATTTTATATTTAATTGCACTTCTAATTATCGCATTTTCATTGTTATTGTATTTAATTGCACTTTTAATTATCGTACTTTTTAATTATCGCAAGTTTATTTTATCGCACTTTTATTATTCGCAATTTCATTATCGTTATTTACTTTACGCTTTAAATTAAGTCTTGTATTTATTTATTATTTTACATTTGGTTTTAACTGCGACTAAAGTTTTAAAATCGACAAACCGGTCATTAAACGGTAAAAATCCCCCTTTATAATAATAATATTACTTATATATATATTTGTATTTTTATAAAAGTAAACTAATATAGCGTTAAGCTTTGTTTAAAGATTTTCCCTGTGGAACGAACTGGACTTACTAAAAACTACACTACTGTACGATTAGGTACACTGCCTATAAGTGTTGTAGCTAGGTTTAAGTATATCCATTCTATAAATAAATAAATATCTTGTGTAAAATTGTATCGTATTTAATAGTATTTCATTGTAAAATATAAAGCTATTTTATATACACCTCGCATAACATCAAGTTAATTTTTGGCGCCGCTGCCGGGGACAATCAAACTTAAAAGCCGGAAGCACAATGCTAAATAAAAAAAAAGATTTTTATTTTTAGTTTACTTTTATTAAAATTCACTTTTGTAAAAATATGTTTTTAATTATTCGAAAACATAAAAAGAAAACAAAAATATAAATATTTTTAAGATTTTGTTAAATATTTAAGTTTTGTAAAGTTTCTTTATTTTTATTTTATAAAAATATAAGTTTTATTTAAATATTTTGTTTTTATTAAAACATAAAAAAAAACGCGTCGAATTAAAAACTGTACCAGAGTTGAATTTAAGAACCCCGCGACTCGCGAAGTTTTCCTGCTTCGGGCACCGCAACTCGCGGAGCAGCCCTGACACACGTGACAGAAACCCTAATCAGCATTAAATACGGGGTAATTATTATTTATTTATTATTATTAACCCTAATTACTTATTTATTATTATAATTAGTTTTAAGTTTTTAAACTAAATTGTATTTTAGTTAAATTAGTTTAATTAAAATATAAAATTAATAGTTTAATAAAATAAATAATATAAAAATAATATTTTTATAAAAATTGTACTTTTTACAACTTTTTGTATATTTTTATATTTTGTCCCTTTTTAATTATTTTAGCGTAATATTTGTATTTTTTGGCTAGTTTTTAGTTTTAAACTTAGTTTTTGCCATAGTTATATTTTACTTCTAGATTTTTAGGCTTTGCCGTAAAATTCCTTAAGTGCCTTTTCTTTAGACTAAGATTTAGGTACTTTAGAATTTTGCGACGCCTTTTTAAGTTTTAGTTTCTTTTTAAGTTATTGCCATTTGGGATATAGTTTTACTTGTAAGCTTTAATATTTTTAGACGCCTTTTACCTATGTATCAATTATCATTCCAATTAGTAATCTCAATTTGCGATTATAATTTTAAGTTAGTGATAGTAATAAGGTTGGGTTAGTCTAGTGTTTTTAAGTTCTATAAGTCACTCTTTTTCTTTCTTATTTTTAATTTTCGATCTTTTTCCGAGACGCTCTTTTTCTTTCTTATTTCTCGCTATTCTAGTTTTTAGGACATAAATTTTTATTCTACTTCTTATCTAAATTTCTTAAAATTACAAAAATTTATTTTAAGTAGTTAAATTAATAGACATCAAAATTTTCTGGTTCGTAGTAATAGTTGGATTTGTACGTGGACCGGGTTATTGGAGCCAAACAGTCCTCAATTATATTGAGACCAAACGAATCCTGCCCCTCTGCTGCATCTTTTGGCTATTCAAAACGTGGGCAAAATCAGAAAAGTCTATTAATTGGATAACTTATATAATTTTTCTTTCCTTTTAAAAACTAATAGGATATTCAGTGAATGCACTGAGCAAGACGTTCACCACCTTTTATACGTTCACCACCTGTAACTAGATCAAGACATTTAGCAAATATTACCGCCGTTGATTTTTCTTTAGAATCGTTATCCAGTCGACCAAGTACTCCAGTTCAAATTTCCGATAATCCATTTTTTGAACCCGACCTCACAATTGAGAATCCGGAGAATATTCAGGGACGATTCATAGATCCTGAACCATTAAATTTTCCTCCGGAACCACCAATCATTCAAACAGAGATTGTTGAGGAACGAACTATTAAATCAGAATCCTCTAGTGATTCCGATTCAACAAATTCAATTATGGAGAATCTGGAACCTTTAAGTATGGAAGACCGAATGAGAGCTAAACGCACTGGTCAAGGTCACGCAATTACTCATCCAGACATTAATGCGCCAGATTATGAAATCAAAGGACAAATTCTACACATGGTGACTAATCAATTCCAATTTAGTGGTGCGCCGAAGGAAGATCCAAATGAACATCTTCGTACCTTTAATAGGATCTGCACACTATTTAAAATCCGAGAAGTGGAGGATGAACAGATATATCTCATGTTATTTCCCTGGACTTTAAAGGGAGAAGCCAAAGATTGGTTGGAATCGTTACCTGAAGGGGCGATTGATACATGGGACGTTTTAGTTGAAAAATTTCTTAAACAATTCTTTCCGGCATCTAAAGCCGTAAGACTTCAAGCAGAAATTGTTACGTTTACACAAAAACCGAATGAAACTCTATATGAGGCGTGGACCAGATTTGGAAAGTTATTGAGAGGATGTCCGCAACATGGTTTAGACACCTGTCAAATAGTACAAATATTCTACCAAGGATGCGACATCACTACAAGAAAAGACATCGATATAGCAGCTGGTGGTTCCATTATGAAGAAAACCGAAACTGATGCTTATAAAATTATTGATAACACTGCTTCCCACTCACATGAGTGGCACCAAGAAAAAGATATCGTTAGATCATCTAAAGCAGCTAGAGCCGATTCTAGCCATGACTTAGATTCCATTTCCGCAAAGATAGATGCTGTCGAGAGACGAATGGAAAAGATGACTAAAGATATTCACTCAATACGAATTAGTTGTGAGCAGTGTGGAGGACCACATTTGACAAAAGATTGTCTCAGTATTGAATTAACAATGGAACAAAGAGAGAATATTTCATACATAAACCAAAGGCCTGGAAATAATTATCAGAATAATTATCAACCGCCAAGACCGATCTACAATCAAAACCAGAATTATAACAGAAATGTTCCATACAACAACCAACAAGGTCCTAGCAATCAACAAGTGTCCAACAATAATTACAATCAGCAAAGACCTAATTTTCAAAACAAACCACCACAACCCGATGATAAAAAGCCGAATTTAGAAGATATGATGACGAAGCTAGTTGAAACTCAAACGCAGTTTTTCACATCTCAGAAACAATCTAATGAACAAAATGCTCAAGCATTTAGAAATCAACAAGCTTCTATTCAAAATCTGGAACAAGAAGTAAGTAACCTAGCAAGATTAATAGGTGAAAGAAAACCGGGAAGTCTACCTAGTGATACAAATGCTAACCCCCGGAATGAAACAGCTAAAGCTATTACCACAAGAAGTGGTACAACACTTAAACCACCTAAAATACCTGTAACTTCTGATGAAGCTATTCCTACTCCACAAGAACCACAACCTGATCAAGATAAGGAAAAAGAACCGGCAGTTGAGAAGGTTAATGAAGATAACACAGTTAAGGCTAAACCTTATGTTAAACCATACCAACCACCACTTCCTTACCCGAGTAAAATGAAGAAAGAGAAACTTGAAGCCGAGCAATCCAAATTCTTGGATATGTTTAAACAGATAAATGTAAATCTTCCTTTCATTGATGTGATTTCAGGAATGCCTAGATATGCTAAATTCTTGAAAGATCTGATCACGAATAGAAAGAAAATGGAAGAACTCTCGGCTGTTACTATGAACGCTAATTGTTTAGCAGTGCTGTTGAATAAGATACCAGAAAAACTATCTGATCCAGGAAGTTTCACAATTCCATGTTTTCTGGGTAGTCTTAGTTCAATAGAAGCATTGGCAGACTTAGGTGCCAGTATAAATCTAATGCCGTATTCACTATACGCTAAACTAGACCTTGGAGAATTGAAACCAACAAGAATAAGCATACAACTAGCCGATCGATCAATAAAATATCCTAGAGGGATAATGGAGAACATGCTAGTTAAAGTTGGTACTTTAGTATTTCCAGTAGATTTTGTTGTTCTGGACATGGAAGAAGATTCTCAAGTTCCTCTCATATTAGGAAGACCATTCTTAAACACGGCTAAAGCAATGATAGACGTGTTCGGTAAGAAATTGACCCTAAGTATAGAGGACGGGAGTGTTACCTTTTCAGTTGATAGAGCAATGCAACAACCATAATCTGCAGATGATACATGTTATTATATTCAAACTATAGATGCACATGCAGATTTATTAGAAGAATTTCCAGAATTACAAGGAACAGGAGAATGTTCTTTAGGAGAAGGTAATGAACCAATTAATGAAGCTGAAATATTAGCTACACTTATAGCTAATGGATATGAACCAACAACAGAAGAAATTCAAATGCTAAAAGAAGAAGACAGATATCGATATAAATCATCGATAGAAGAACCTCCGAAATTAGAGTTAAAGCCACTTCCAAACCATTTGGAATACGCTTATTTACATGGTAAATCTGAATTACCTGTAATAATATAGTCTTCTCTTACTGAAAATGAGAAATTACAACTCATTTCTGTGTTGAAAGCTCATAAACCAGCCATTGCATGGAAGATTCATGATATTAAAGGAATAAGTCCTTCGTATTGCACACATAAAATCCTTATGGAAGAAGGTCATAAAACGTATGTGCAACGCCAACGAAGACTAAATCCGAATATGCAAGATGTAGTTAAAAAAGAAATTATTAAACTACTAGATGCAGGTTTAATATATCCAATTTCTGATAGTCCATGGGTAAGCCCAGTTCAATGCGTGCCTAAGAAGGGTGGCATGACTGTCATTACAAATGAGAAAAATGAGCTTATTCCTACTAGGACTGTAACAGGATGGCGTGTGTGTATTGATTATAGAAAATTAAATGACGCCACCAGAAAAGATCACTTTCCCTTACCTTTCATTGATCAAATGTTGGAAAGATTAGCCGGAAATAGTTACTATTGTTTTCTTGATGGATTTTCTGGATATTTTCAAATTCCAATAGCACCCGAAGATCAAGAGAAAACCACATTCACGTGCCCTTATGGTACTTTTGCTTACAAACGCATGCCATTTAGACTTTGCAACGCCCCTGCAACCTTTCAAAGGTGTATGATGGCGATTTTTCACGACATGATAGAAGAATGCATGGAAGTTTTCATGGATGACTTTTCAGTCTTCGGTGATACATTTGAAACATGTCTAGCTAATCTTAAACGAATGCTTATTAGATGCGAACAATCAAATCTAGTACTTAATTGGGAGAAATGCCATTTCATGGTTAAAGAATGCATCGTTCTTGGACATAAAATTTCAAAAGAAGGAATTGAAGTGGATAGAGCTAAAGTAGATGTAATTGCTAAACTTCCACATCCCACCAATGTTAGAGGAGTTAGGAGTTTTCTAGGGCATGCCGGTTTTTACCGACGTTTCATAAAAGATTTTTCTAAAATTGCCACTCCTATGAATAAACTCCTAGAAAAGGATGCTCCATTCATCTTTTCAGATGAATGTATCAAATCTTTTAATATTCTTAAAGAGAAACTCACTAATGCGCCGATCATGATAACACCAAATTGGAATCTACCATTTGAACTAATGTGCGATGCAAGTGATTTTGCAATGGGAGCCGTTTTAGGACAAAGGATTGAAAAACGATTTTAACCTATATATTATGCTAGTAAGACGTTACAAGGAGCACAAACAAATTATACAACTACTGAAAAAGAACTCCTTGCTATTGTCTTTGCTTTTGACAAATTTCGATCATATCTCGTTCTAGCTAAAACAGTGGTCTATACCGACCATTCTGCTCTTAGATACCTATTTTTGAAACAAGATGCCAAACCAAGATTAATTCGTTGGATCTTACTCTTACAAGAGTTTGATATTGAAATCCGAGATAAAAGAGGAGCAGAAAATCTCACCGCTGATCATCTTTATCGTCTTGAAAATCCCAAATTAGAAGTTCTAAATGAATCGGCCATACAAGACAACTTTCCTGATGAATATTTATTGAAGATAGATTATAATGAAATCCCATGGTTTGCAGACTATGCAAACTACTTAGTATGTGGATTCCTTGAAAAAGGATTATCGTACCAAAAACGAAATAAATTCTTCAGTGATATAAAACACTATTTTTGGGAAGATCCACATTTGTTTAAAATTTGTCCAGATGGAATAATACGCCGATGTGTATTTGGAGATGAAGCTAGTAAAATTTTAAACCATTGTCACACAGGACCAACAGGAGGGAATTATGGGCCTCAATTAACAGCAAGAAAAGTTTATGAAGCTGGATTCTATTGGCCTACAATTTACAATGACGCACACCTTCTTTGCAAATCCTGTGATGCATGTCAAAGGGCCAGAAAAATAAGTCAACGTGATGAAATGCCACAAAATGTCATACAAGTATGTGAAGTATTTGACATTTGGGGTATTGACTTTATGAGTCCATTTCCAAAATCTCATAATAATCTCTATATTCTCGTTGCCATTGATTATGTATGTAAATGGGCGGAAGCACAAGCTCTCCCAACTAATGATGCACGAGTTGTAGTCAACTTTTTAAAACATCTTTTTGCAAGGTTTGGAACACCGAAAGCTTTAATAAGTGATCGGGGTACTCATTTCTGTAATAATCAACTTGAGAAAGTTCTTAAAAGATATGGAGTAACTCATAAAATCTCCACCGCATATCATCCACAAACAAGTGGACAAGTTAAAAATACCAACCGAGCTTTAAAACGTATTTTAGAGAAAACCGTAGGATCAAATCCGAAGGAATGGTCCATTAAAGTGGAGGATGCACTCTGGGCTTTTAGAACAGCCTACAAAACTCCAATTGGAACCACACCTTTTAGACTCGTTTATGGAAAAGCATGTCATCTTCCAGTAGAAATTGAACACAAAGCATTTTGGGCTTTGAAGACATGTAATCTTGATTTACATGAAGCTGGACGTCTACGATTAAGTCAACTAAACGAATTAGAAGAATTAAGACATGAAGCATACCAAAATTCGTTAATCTATAAAGAAAGAATGAAGAAATGGCATGATAAAAGAATCAGAAGTTTAAAAGAATTTAAAGAAGGAGACAGAGTTCTTCTTTTCAATTCACGATTCAAGCTATTTCCTGGAAAATTGAAATCAAGATGGTCTGGACCATTCATAGTCAAAAGAGTTTTCCCATACGGAACGATAGAATTAATAAATTCAAATGAGATTGAATTTAAAGTTAATGGTCACAGAGTTAAACACTACATAGATAGTCCGATGGAATTCGACAATGAAGTTAATCACAATTTCGATACCACAGCTAACTAAGTGTGGGGAGAATCAAGTCTTTAAAGGATAATATGTATTTCTGTTAGAGTTAGATTGTCTGTTTTCGTGTAGTTCTCGAAAATGGAACCCGAATGGTCTTTCCCTAGCAGACCCTAAAGAACTAGTCTTCTCCCCCCATTCTGAATTTTTATTTTTTTTTAGGAAATGAAGACTGCCTGTGAACTAAACCATGGTATAATGCTACACGCTTTGATCACTAAACGTAATAATGACACACTACCGAGTGAAATAGTATCAGTAATCAGAGAAAGATTGGACGGAGTAAGAAAAGAATCCAGATGCGAAGATAATAAGTTACAATTTGGTAAAGGAAAATCAAAATCCGCAGCGAAAAGAAGAGCACGACACCTTGAAAGATGTCACAAATGCGGAAAATGGTCACATGGAGGTAAATGTTCAAATAATCAAACCTATTCAAATACCGAATTTGTTACTTTATGCAGAGACGGACCGTTCATATGTTTAGAAGAAAAAACACTGAATGCTCGAGGTTACGCCTATGTAGCCATGGAAAACCAATTAAACCGACTATCTTATGAATGGGATAGATCATATAACTAAGAATACTATCTCACAGGTAAGTCTGTACAGTTTTTATTTTTATTTTTTTTATTTTTAACCTTTTGATAATAAACGCTAATTTGTTCGCTATAAAGTATTAAATTGATATTAAATAAAATTAGGTTTGGCGACCGAAATTATTGATATCATACAAAAATTTATTACATCACTGCGAAATTTAACGTTTATTCTTAAGGTATAATTATCTTTAATCAATCAACCCAAAATATTTCAAAAATTCGTCATGAGTTAAATTAGGTCATGGAACCGAAATTACTTTACCAAAAAGAGGGGCACATTTTTTTGATAATATTTGATTGATTAAAGTGGGATAAAAAGCCAAAAGATTTTTAATTTTATTTTTACCATATTTTTAAAATTAATATATAAATCTTAAATTAATATTGTAAACTTTGTAAAAACAATATATTTAAAATTGTAAATATTTGAAAAATATAATATAAGTTTGGTGTGATTTTATAATATGAATTTTTAAATTAAGTTTGGTGTGAATTTTTAATTTTTAAAATAAGAATTTTTAATTTTATGCATTTCAAATTTTAAGTTTGGTGTGAATTTTTAACATTAATTTTGAATTTTATGTATTTTTATTTTAAGTTTGGTGTGAATTTAAAAACAAAAATTTACTTTATCTCATTAAGTTAAAAATATGATTTTTAAAATTCGTCTTAAGTTGAAGACTAGGTCATTGAACCGAAATTGCTTTACCCGAGGAAGGGACGAGAACTTTTATTATCATTATTTTTAATCTTATTGAATTAAAATATGCCAAAAACATTAAAAAAACCTAAAAATCTTAGCTTTTAAAACAATCGCTACAAAAAGACAAATTTTAAAATTTTGTCGAAGGACGGACTAGGACATCGATCCGAAACGAAATCGTCCTAAATAACAAGGGAAACAAAATTTTAAAATTAATTACTTAATTGTTTTAATTAGTATAAGATATAAAAAAAAAATACAAACTCCGCGACTCGCAGAGTTTGAAGGGTAAAAACACCGCGACTCGCGGAGGGACCAAAACCCAGAAAAAAATAAAAACGTAAAGAACAGCTCAGTTGCACACTACCACACCAAATACTGCGAAATAAAACCCAAAAAAACTCGAGAAAACACTCTCAAATTCACAAATTTTCACCGTTAATCATCAAATCTTTTACTAAAATCATGTTAAGAAGGATGCTATCAAGGAATTACTCAAGAAAAACGGTAAATTTCTACACCTAAACACCATTTAATCCAAAAATTAGTGTTCTTGAGCAATTTTATACCCAATTTGATTTTGATGCTTTTTAGTGTAATTATGCTTAAATTGTTTATTTATTATGCTTGTATAACCTAGATTGATGCTATTTAACATGATTAGAAGCCTTAAACTTCAAATTTTGAGTAATCTAGGGTTTGTGTTCTTGAGCAAATTTGGGACTTTTTGATATAAACAGGTTATGGCCGATTTTTGTCATGAATTGTTTCTAAATTAAGTAGTGTAACATGTTTAGGTAGTTAAATGATCCAAACTTTGAGCCTAAACATGATTTTGAGAATTAAAGTGGACTTTTTCAAGTCTAAAATTCATGAACTTGATTTTTGAGAGATAATGCCATTTGAAACTTGTTTAATTACTAGTGATGATTATTTTGACATGTTATTTGAATTGAATGCTTATGAACTTGGCGAACATTTTCGTATATGCTTATTTGAAAAAGTGTAGATTTGATGAAAATATGAAAATGAGCTTAAGTTTGATATAAATTGATCATGTCATTGTAATTGATGATTTTGCTGACACTAATGCATATTTGGATGCACAAAAATTGTGTTTGATGTGTTTTGCAGACTGAAAGGGGTGAATCTTCATCCCAAGCTCGCAATGCTCCTGCTGAGAATACGGAACAACAGGAGGTGGATAACTACTACAAACAAGATATACCTCATCCAGTCATGACATTTTCTGATATGCACTTGGAAGATTTGCACTCGAACCTGAGATTTGACAGACTTTGGATAGATTATCCAAAATACTAAAGGGGTTTGCATACTCTTCATTCTAAAGCTGTTGAAGTACCTAGGGTCATAGAATGGGGACCATTAGAAGCTGTAGAATTGGCCGGACCAATTAGGGAATTACTTGCACAGAGGTATGGTAATTCTACTTTTAACGATTGGGTACGATTATTCAACATGCGTAGACCTGTATATAAAGTATAGTGTGAAGAATTGTTGTGTAGTATAGAATTAAATGATCGGGTAGCTAGTTTAACCGATCGATCTTTTATTAGATTTTTGTTAGGAGGTTAGATGCGCCACATGTCTTTACTAGACATGGCTCAGGCTTTACGTATATATACGCCTGAGGAGTTAGCATCTGCCGATTGTAGAGGGTTGATACTAAATGGTAGAAAGATAGACGAAAATTTTGATACGCATGGTGTATGGAGTCAAATGACTAGCCATCACCGATTTAAAGGGGGAAATTACTCTTATTTGGATATAGATAGAGCAGAGTTAAGAGTAATTCATAGGTTTTAGCTAATTCGATTACACAAAGAGGTAAGAATAAGGAAAAGGTAAATGAACAGGATTTTTTTTACCATATGTGTATTCGAGACCCACAAAGCGCTGTAAGTATACCTTATTGTGTGGGTTATTATTTATCAGCTATGGTTAGGGGGATGAGACCGCATAGCATAATAGGAGGTGGTATATTTATTACTTTGATTGCTGAATATCTCGGTGTGGATATAAGTCGGGGGGATTACTAATCGAAGAACCAGAACCCCGAGATACAATAGGTTTAAATGTATACCATGGTGCGAAAGTTTTGAAGAGGCGAAATAACGCTGCAGTACGATATAATGGTAGACATCCACAGGTTGAGAGAAACCAACAACAAGGTAATGTATGAGGGGGAAACGAAATGGCAGAAATGCAAAGGTTTATAGCTTCACAAGAGTATGAAAATGCTAGACATAGAGCATTTGAAGATTGGCAAGTTCATTAAAACCAAATCATAGCTTATTGTCAACATATAGGTAGAAACTATATTCCTACTCCATCGCCCATATTCCCTCCCTGGTCTATAGAGATCCAACCACCGTATCCTACGTATAACCCAGCCGAAGCATTTTATAACACCTATGGTTATGCATGGAACCCCTACTGGTATCAGTATCATCCCTAGTCTACTTAGTTTTATTTATTTTATAATTTGTAATGTTGATACATTTAATACTTATGTTAATATTGTAATAGTTTTTATAATTTTCTAACTTTTATTATTAGATTTTAATAATGTTTGAATGTGGGGTAATATACCAAACTTCAAAAATATGTATATATGTTTGCAGTTTATCTTATGTACACAACAGGGTAAAACAACGCATTTTCAAAGGCTGGCATTAAGTTCAGCAAAAACAACTAATTTTGACGACAAGATGCAAAATATATGTGAAATAACAACGAGAAGGAATGAACAAATGATGTGCACCATTTATCATTCAACACAAACACAAATATGTTTGGAAACTTTGGTAAAATTTAATCATTTTCACACAAATCACCCTCAATAATTTAAATTGTTACTGATTTTTTGCAAATGAGGGCATTGCAAGATCTTAAGTGTGGGAAGGGGTTAAATTCTTTCGGATTTTAAATTTTTTATCTTAAACACTTGGTTACCATTAAAAATACTAGTAAAGCAGTAGTTGTATTAGAATCTAGTGCTCTCTGATAATAAAGAACAGCCCTAGTCTTATATACTGACTATCCAATTCTAGTAAAAATTTTCAAAATTTTCAATTAAATGAACTCAAAATCATGTTTATACATATTTATGAATGATAAAACTAGGTTTTAACACCGAAATTATTGTTACCTCGGAAAGGACATAAATTGAGAAACAAACCAAAATGTTAAAATTCATTTAAAATGAAATAGAGGACAATAAAAAGGAAAATAAAAGCCAAGTGTGGGAAAATTTACCAAGATATTTTAAACATATGTCACATATTTCTGTAACAAATAACTGAAAATACTTTTGCTTTGGACTAAACTAAACTGTTTTACCCGATGAAAGAAAAGAAGAGATGGATCTACACGATGAATCAATTCCATCATTAAAAGGAAGTAAAGTCTTCCGAAAAAGAAACGTGCTTCTTGATTTAGGTCAGGAAGTTGTCGTCCAGACCAGCAGTAGGTTGACGAAAAATTTAGAAAGTCATCACTAAAATTAGCAGGAAATCCACGGACCTCAGCATTAAACAGGGTCGCAAAATGGTCAGATTTATCCTAATCATGAGAAGGATTTATCTTGTACAATGGGGGGCACCGTGCAAATTAGCTGGATAAGACTAATGAATCAGATCCCCAGAAAGGATAATCTCCTTAAAAAGATCAAAAATCAGCTTTTAAGCCTGATATTACTCAATCCTTGAGATTGACCTTAAAGATTGAGAATTACAAACTCATGGAATTCAATGATATCTAAACTCGAGCCTGAACGAGAAAATATTTTGATCAAAATTACAAACCGATTTGTTTTCTAAAAACCCATTTTCAATGCGTTCATTACCATTGAACGTAAAATCCTAGGAATTCACCTGGAATTCATTAGGTCACTTGAACCAAATCGAGTGTCAACCGTAAGAACGGTGGTTGCATAGCATGGTCAAAGACAGGACCTTGTGCCAGACCGGAAAATTATAAGGGTGAGCTTTACTATTGCTCCTACCAAGGATAGTAATTGCGTCCGACACGTTATAGACCAAAATTAAAAGCATGTTAGGGGACATTGCCTTAACAGTTGCTTATTCAATGCTTTCCTTTACAACCGGACGGTAGTTTACCGAAAGGTAATATACGGGACAAGTAAACTGGACGTGTTGCTTTCCTAATACAAGGTTAGCAAGTGGGTGACACAAAACCATAAGTTTTGAGCTAAAATTTTCAAATCTGAAACCCACCAAACCCACAAAAATATTTTGCAAACACCGGTGAAGGGTTATTCTGGAAAACTTATCTAGGGTAAAAACTAGATTTAATTTTCAAAAGATCAAATGTTTTCATAAAGATCCAATTTCCTTAATGGATCTAAATTTTTATAGTCATGTGGGACTGTAAACCATATCGTTACTACCATTGTTTATACCGCCGTATAGAAATCACTGATGTACAAAGTGTGAAGAATAAAGAAGTGATTCTAGTATTTCAAGACTATATTGCTTGAGGACAAGCAACGCTCAAGTGTGGGAATATTTGATAATGCTAAAAACGAACATATATTTCATAGCATTATACCTCAAGAAAGACAAGCTTTTAGTTGCAATTGTTCTATTTACATGTGATATTCGTTTAAATAATAAAAGGTGAAGACAAAAGACAGATTCGACGAATTGAAGACGCAAACGACCAAAAAGCTCAAAAGTACAAAATACAATCAAAGAGGTTCCAATTATTGATAAGAAACGTCTCGAAATTACAAGAGTACAAGATTTAAAACGCAAAGTACAAGATATTAAATTGTACGCAAGGACGTTCAAAAATCCGAAACAGGGACCAGAGTCAACTCTCAACGCTCGACGCAACGGACTAAAAATTACGAGTCAACTATGCACATAAATATAATATAATATTTAAATAATTCTTATAATTATTTAAATATTATAATATATTAAAAATTCGTCGGCAAAGAAAGACTCCAAAGTTGGTGAGCTGGAAAATCAAACTTCGCGACTCGCGGAGTTTGAAGGCAAAAATTGCCGCGAGTCGCGGAGACCCCCTGAACTCAATTCCCTATAAAAGCAAACGAATTCTGATCATTTTATAAATCAATATATATCAATCTCTCTATCTATATACGTAATATTTATATTTATAATTTATATTTTAATTTTAATTTTAATTTTAATCCTAATAATAAAGGTATGTTAGCGAATGTTGTAAGGGTGTAAGTCGAAATTCTGTCCGTGTAACGCTACGCTATTTTTAATCATTGTAAGTTATGTTCAACCTTTTTAATTTAATGTCTCGTAGCTAAGTTATTATCATGCTTATTTAAAACGAAGTAATCATGATGTTGGGCTAATTACTAAAATTGGGTAATTGGGCTTTGTACAATAATTGGGGTTTGGACAAAAGAATGACACTTGTGGAAATTAGACTATGGGCTATTAATGGGCTTTATATTTGTTTAACTAAATGATAATTTGTTAATGTTAATATAAAGATTTATAATTGGACATACCCATAAATTACCATATACACTCAATCGGACACGATGGGCGGGGTATTTATATGTACGAAGAATCGTTCATTTAACCGGACACGGGAATGGGTTAATAGCCACTAGAATTATTAAAACAGGGGTGAAATTATGTACAAGGACACTTGGCATAATTGATAACAGAGTATTAAAACCTTGGGTTACACGCAGTCGATAACCTGGTGTAATTATTAAACAAAGTATTAAAATCTTGTTACAGTTTAAATCCCCAATTAGTTGGAATATTTAACTTCGGGTATAAGGATAATTTGACGAGGACACTCTCACTTTATATTTATGACTGATGGACTGTTATGGACAAAAACTAGACGGACATATTAAATAATCCAGGACAAAGGACAATTAACCCATGGGCATAAAACTAAAAATAACACGTCAAACATCATGATTACGAAAGTTTAAATAAGCATAATTCTTTTATTTCATATTTAATTTTCTTTATTTTATATTTAATTGCACTTCTAATTATCGCATTTTTATTGTTATTGTATTTAATTGCACTTTTAATTATCGTACTTTTTAATTATCGCAAGTTTATTTTATCGCACTTTTATTATTCGCAATTTCATTATCGTTATTTACTTTACGCTTTAAATTAAGTCTTGTATTTATTTATTATTTTACATTTGGTTTTAACTGCGACTAAAGTTTTAAAATCGACAAACCGGTCATTAAACGGTAAATATCCCCCTTTATAATAATAATATTACTTATATATATATTTGTATTTTTATAAAAGTAAACTAATATAGCGTTAAGCTTTGTTTAAAGATTTTCCCTGTGGAACGAACCGGACTTACTAAAAACTACACTACTGTACGATTAGGTACACTGCCTATAAGTGTTGTAGCAAGGTTTAAGTATATCCATTCTATAAATAAATAAATATCTTGTGTAAAATTGTATCGTATTTAATAGTATTTCCTTGTAAAATATAAAGCTATTTTATATACACCTCGCATAACATCATATAGCTTCCTTAATATTCTATATGTATCGAGTTTTTTTAAAAAGGCTGGAAAATCTTACTTTATTTGGGGGTAAAACATCGGCCAACATAAAAAGAATTACACAGTAGCAGTTCAATCAGCAATGATATTCGATGAAGTGGCTGTGGTGTTATGGTGGTTTAATGGTTATCGAGCAATCGGACAAGAAACAGGTACACATATCAGTTGTTCAGATGTATTAAAGGTTATTGTGTTGATGATCTGATGTAGATGGTGGCGTTCGGTTTTCATGTTGATCGACTAGAAATCATGAAGGGTTGTGATGGTGGGTTTATAAAGTAATCAGAAATATAAAGCTAGTAATAGGTTTAGATGTTTGATGATTGTGGTGGTAGAGGTGATAGTTTCATGTGTTGATTCATGATGGGTAACTCAGGTGGTTGTTTTGGGTGATAGTTGTGATGAGGATAGGGTGGTGGTATGGTTTGTGAGGGTGACCGGAGGAGATAAAGGGTGGCGGTTTCAAGTGGGTCTTGTGTTGTGTAAATGTATAGATATATACATAATAGAAGTTCTATGATCAAGATGATGGTGGTTTCGATGGTTGATGGATTCAGTTGTGATGATGATTCGATCAAGAAGAGAAAGAGAAAACAAAGTGGTGGGTTTGTTTTGGTTAGTTGTGGTAGTAGTAATCTCGAGCTAGAATGTGCACGAGTAAACAGAAAAGAGAAAAAAAAATATAACTGATAGGGATGGATACTTGCAGATATGAATGATATTGAGAATGATAAAGTTGAATGATTAAAGTTTAGATCATGAGGTGATCAATTTGTCTGTAATGCCATTTGATTTGAACTGCTTCACGAAAATGGAGACAGGATAATCAATCAGATACTTAAAATAACTAATTAGATATATAAATTCAATAATTCGTACACTTGATACAGTTAAGTAATGAATTTTAGTGATAAAAACAAAATCAATTACAGTTTGTGTGTGATGTAAATCTGAATTTAGGATCCTATGAGTAAAATACGTATTCATCTATAATTAGATATATATTTTTCCGTATATATGTATATATATATATATATATATATATATATATATATATATATATATATATATATATATATATATATATATATATATATATATATATATATAATTGTATTTTATATCTAAATATGCATTTGTGTATAAATATCTGTATATTTTTATATATGTATATGTATTTCTATATATATTAGTATATGTAGTGACCCGAACTTTTCCATGTTTATATATATTAAATGAAATTGTTATTTACATGATTAAGTGTTTCTAACATGTTAATCAATCAAACTTATTAAGACTTGATTAAGTGAAATAGATTTCATATAGACAATTGACCACCAAAGTTGACCGGTGATTCACGAACGTTAAAACTTGTAAAAACTATATGATGTTATATATATGGATACATATATAGTTAACATGGTATTATGATAAGTAAACATATCATTAAGTATATTAACAATGAACTACATATGTAAAAACAAGACTACTATCTTAAGGATTTCGAAACGAGGCATATATGTAACGATTATCGTTGTAACGATATTTAATTGTATATATATCATATTAAGATATATTAATACATCATAATATCATGATAATGTAATAATTTAACATCTCATTTGATATAATAAACAATGGATTAACAACACTTAACATGATCGTTAACCTAAAGGCTTCAAAACAACATTTACAAGTAACGACTAACGATGATTTAACGACTCAGTTAAAATGTATATACATGTAGTGTTTTAATATGTATTCATACACTTTTGGAAGACTTAAAGACACTTATCAGAATACTTCTACTTAACAAAAAATGCTTACACTTACATCCTCGTTCAGTTTCATCAACAATTCTACTCGTATGCACCCGTATTCGTACTCGTACAATACACAGCTTTTAGATGTATGTACTATTGGTATATACACTCTAATGATCAGCTCTTAGCAGTCTATGTGAGTCACCTAACACTTGTAGGAACCATCATTTGACAACTAGCATGAAATATCTCATAAAATTACAAAAATATTAGTAATCATTCATGACTTATTTACATGTAAACAAAATTACACATCCTTTATATCTAATCCATATACCAACGACCAAAACCACCTACAAACACTTTCATTCTTCAATTTTATTCATCTTATTGATCTCTCTCAAGTTCTATCTTCAAGTTCTAAGTGTTCTTCATAAATTCTATAAGTTCTAGTTTCATAAAATCAAGAATACTTCCAAGTTTACTAGCTTACTTCCAATCTTGTAAAGTGATCATCCAACCTCAAGAAATCTTTCTTATTTACAGTAAGATATCTTTATAATACAAGGTAATACTCATATTCAAACTTTGATTCAATTTCTATAACTATAACAATCTTATTTCGAGTGGAAATCTTACTTGAATTTGTTTTCGTGTCATGATTCTGCTTCAAGAACTTTCAAGCCATCCAAGGATCCTTTGAAGCTAGATCTATTTTTTTAATTTCCAGTAGGTTTACCTACTAAAATTAAGGTAGTAATTATGTTCATAACATCATTCGATTCATACATATAAAACTATCTTATTCGAAGATTTAAACTTGTAATCACTAGAGCATAGTTTAGTTAATTTTAAACTTGTTCGCAAATAAAGTTAATCCTTCTAACTTGACTTTTAAAATCAACTAAACACATGTTCTATATGTATATGATATGCTAACTTAATGATTTAAAACTTGAAAACACGAAAAACACCGTAAAACCGGACATACGCCGTCGTAGTAACACCGCGGGTTGTTTTGGGTTTGATAATTAAAAACTATGATAAACTTTGATTTAAAAGTTATTCTTCTAGGAAAATGATTTTTCTTATGAACATGAAATTATATCCAAAAATCATGGTTAAAGTCAAAGTGGAAGTATGTTTTTCAAAATGGTCATCAAGACGTCGTTCTTTCGACTGAAATGACTACCTCTTACAAAAACGACTTGTAACTTATATTTCTGACTATAAACCTATACTTTTTCTGTTTAGATTCATAAAATAGAGTTCAATATGAAACCATAACAATTTGATTCACTCAAAACATGTTTAAAACGAAGAAGTTATGGGTAAAACAAGATTGGATAATTTTTCTTGTTGTAGCTACGTGAAAATTGGTAACAAATCTATATTAATCATATCCTAGCTAACTTATATTGTATTATACATGTATTCTAATATATTATGTAATCTTGGGATACCATAGACACGTATGCAAATGTTTTGACATATCCTATCGACCCATCTATATATATTATTTGGAACAACCATAGACACTCTATATGCAGTAATGTTGGAGTTAGCTATACAGGGTTGAGGTTGATTCCAAAAATATATATACTTTGAGTTGTGATCTAGCCTGAGACGTGTATACACTGGGTTGTGGTTTGATTCAAGATAATATATATCAATTTATTTCTGTACATCTAACTCTGGACAACTAGTTGTAGGTTACTAACGAGGACAACTGACTTAATAAACTTAAAACATTAAAATGTATTAAAAATGTTGTAAATATATTTTGAACATACTTTGATATATATATATATATATATATATATATATATATATATATATATATATATATATATATATATATATATATATATATATATATATATATATATATATATATATATACATATTTGTTATAGGTTTGTGAATCGACCAGTGGCCAAGTCTTACTTCCCGACGAAGTAAAAATCTGTGAAAGTGAGTTATAGTCCCACTTTTAAAATCTAATATTTTTGGGATGAGAATACATGCAGCTTTATAAATGTTTTACAAAATAGACACAAGTACATAAAATTACTTTCTATGGTTGAATGATCGAAGCCGAATATGCCCCTTTTACTTGGTAACCTAAGAATTAGTAAACCAGTCTACTAATTGACTCGAATCCTAAAGATAGATCTATTGGGCCCAACAAACCCCATCCGTTGTAGCGGATGCTTTAGTACTTCGATGTTGTTTTATCATGTCCGATGGATGTCCCGGAATGATATGGGATATTCTTATATGCATCTTGTTAATGTCGGTTACCAGGTGTTCAAACTATATGAATGATTTTTATCTCTATGTATGGGATGTGTATTGAAATATGAAATCTTGTGGTCTATTATTATGATTTGATAATATATAGGTTAAACCTATAACTCACCAATATTTTTGTTGACGTTTTAAGCATGTTTATTCTCAGGTGATTATTAAGAGGTTCCGCTGTTGCATACTAAAATAAGGACAAGATTTGGAGTCCATGCTTGTATGATATTATGTAAAAACTGCATTCAAGAAACTTATTTTTGATGTAATATATTCTTATTGTAAACCATTATGTAATGGTCATGTGTAAACGGTATATTTTAGATTATCATTATTTGATAATCTACGTAATGCTTTTTAAACCTTTATAGATAAAATAAAGGTTATGATTGTTTTAAAAATGAATGCAGTCTTTGAAAAACGTATCATATAGAGGTCAAAACCTCGCAACGAAATCAATTAATATGGAACGTTTATAATCAATATGAATGGGACATTTCAGTATAAATATATCTTATTCTTATATTTTGTTAATTAATAAATGTAAATATATTAATACAATTAATAATACTAATAATAATATTGTTAGTGTTATTGACAAAGTCACTAGTAATACTAAATAATAATATGATAATATCAATAATAATAATATTCATTTTTGTAATTATAATAATAATAAAAATAATATTTACTACTTGTGTTAGTAATAATATCAATAATAATACTACTAAAAAAATGATATTACTAATAATAATAATAATAATTCTTAATGTCAATACTTAATAATAAATTTTTTAATTCAAATGTTTAAATGTTATTATTTTCGATTATTATATTTATTTACATTTATATATGTATACACCTGTACATATTTATTTATAAATAATTGTTCGTGAATCGTCGGGAATTGTCAAAGGTCAAATGAATACATGAAAACAAATTTAAAATTTTTGAGACTCCAACATTACAAACTTTGCTTATCGTGTCGGAAACATACATTATGCAAAGATTAAGTTTAAATTTGGTCGGAAATTTCCGGGTCGTCACAAAACCATTATAATAACTAATATGTGGTGAGATTGCAATTATCTGTCGATTCTCACAATTTATTAATTAGATTCTTAAGTGTAACTGTTGTTAGCCTAGTTCACTAATCAAATTACCAATTAATAATCCAGGATGGTTTCCCGCACCCAAACTATCTATTTTATCATGAAAGTGTAATTAAGTAACAATGATTTCCCACATGCAAATTAAGAACACAATCAATAATTTACTCAAGACTACAATTCGATTTCAGGTTAATTAAGTGTCCCTCGTTAACCTCATAATTACTTTAGCTAGTTAATCAATTTAATCTCAATTATCTAAGTACACTGGTGTCCCGCGTGCAACTTAACAATATCCAAATTATCTTTCAAAAACATAGAGAAGTCTATCAATCTTAATAACTGTCGTTAATTCAACCAACAAACTGGCAATCAAATCAATTAATAATCATAAGTAATGGCAGATCTTAAATCAAACATAATCAAGAGTAATTATCATTTATATAAATCATAGAATTAGCAATCCTTCTCCTAGTTCAATCATCGAAGTGAATACATATAAGTTTAGCCCGATTTCATCATGCCAAGAACAATAAAACACAAGAAATAAGCAATAGAAAATATTGTAATAATCAAAAGTAAAGAATAGAGAGTACCAATGATTAAAATATTGATTACAATTGAAGTCCAAGTGATTAATGATCAAAATTTATGATAAAAACCTTTAAAATTCGTAAAAGCTGCCCTAAGACTCGTCTGGAATTCGTTACCCTAAAAGTGGGACAAAATATTGTATTTATAGCCAAATTCGAAGTCTAGAACCATCTCTGGTCGCGTTTCGCGAAGCAACCCTTGCGATATGCGAGGTGTACATAACTCGAAACAGTGTTTGAAACGCGAAAATTGTTGCAGAACTTGGGAGCTGGAAAACTTGTACCTTGCGTTTCACGACAGGACCTCGCGATTCGCGACTGGTACAGATTTCGAGAACTGGACTGGGATGCGAGAATCGCTATTGTACAACTGTCTTCTTGTTTTGCTTGAACATTTGTCTTCAACTTGATTTTATTACGTTAAAACCTTGATAAATCTTCATCAAAACTTCTTAAACTAAAAATCTTTCTTTTACTTGCAAATTTGGCTCAAAGTCTTCGAAAAGTGCTAAGATTAAAACCAATGAGAACCGATAATGCTATAAATATATGTATAAGTGAGGCGTTATTAAATTCCTCCACACTTGAACCTTGCTTGTCCTCAAGCAAGACTAATCTTCAATATCACATAAAATTGCAAGGTTCAAGTCTTCAAAGTGCATGTATAAATGTAAGCTCGAACAAACTCCAAATGTAACATGTGACAAGAGAACCATGTACAAATTACACACTACGCTCTAACTATTAAACTAGATGCATTTACCATCAATTCAAGAAATAACACAAAGCTTCAACGGGTGAAACTTAGTTGAAAGTTGGGTGTGCCAAAAATGGTCATCCTCGTGTTCAGGACAACGACACTCATCAAATGTACCAACGACCACTCCGATGACTCTAGATCAGGTTGCACAAACGAAGGAGGGTCGTGAAATTTAAGTCCCACGTGACTTATAATGAGATAAACGGTTTCTCTGATTTTGGCCATAAGTAGCTCTCTTTTTTCAGCTTTAACCCTAAAAAGACTCTTTTTATGGAGTAACTATATGTAACGATCCGCCAAAATCGCTATTGACGCAGTACGTTATTCACCGATTTCATTGCGAGGTATTGACCTCTATATGATACGTTTTGTAAACATTGCATTCTTTTGAAAAGGCACCCCATAAATGAATATCTAAATTCATGGTTTTCGACATCTGATGATTTCTACATATAGACAATCACCGTAAATAATAGTTTACAATAATACATCCGTTGACAATGTAGTCAAAATAAGATACATGGTGATGATTTTGTGAATGCAAAGTTTTCTCGAATAAAGCATGTATGACTCCATGCACATAACTTGTATAACGTATAAGCAAACAGCGGAAGACTTCTAGGGACCTGAGAATAAACATGCTAAAAGTGTCAACACAAAGGTTGGTGAGTTCATAGTTTTAATATTGCGCATAATCTGTATGTAAAGGTGGACCACAAGATTTCAGTTGTTTCATTCAAAATGTTTATCAAAATATTCTACGAAATTGAGCACCCTGGTAACCAAACTTAACCTAAGTATAATAAGTACCTCTGTTCTAACATATATGCAACCAACATGTACAATACACGCAAACCAATGTGTACTAAAATCAAATAGCATACGTATGTTTTATAGTTTAGGCTAGGATTTCTATACCTAGAACAGACGGGGATGTCAAGCCCTATGGATCCATATACAACTACTCGCGCCCACCAGTTCTTATAACCGGCAGTTACTAGTTACCAAAGCTAAGGGATTTTCGGTTTAAACTCAGCGTAGAATTAAGTATGTACTTGTGTCCAATCCATATAAAATAAATTGCATGTATTCTCAACCCAAAAATATTTAAAGCATTTTAAAAAGGATCTATAAACTCACCTGACAATTTCAGAAATAAATCACAGAGATGTGACCAAATATCGGAATGCAAGTAACCGTAGACCTCAACCTAGAGAACATATGTTGGTCAATAATTGTATAATAAGCTAGGTCGGTCCATAGGGTTCGTATAGTCCTATTGCTCAAGTCCGACTCATAAATTTAGCAAAGTTTAGCAAAAGTCAACAAAAGTCAACACAAGTCAAAGTAAGTCAAATGTAAGTCAAACGCAAGTCAAACAGAGTCAACATGGTCAACACAAATAAACAATCTCATAATATTACTCAAGTTGGTCAAATAGTCAAACATAAGTCAAACTTAAGTTATCTATTTTTACTTAGAAAAAATATTATTTACATATATGTATTTTTTAGGTATTTTGTAGCTGATTCCGGGTTCCACTAACTTTGATATAATACCTTAGGTCATGACCATTGGAAAACATATCATCCCATATTTCTATAGACAGTTTATTTGACAAAAATGGAGTTACGGTTTTAAAGTTATGACCTCGCGAAAACAGTCTCTCGAAACATAAAATGCTGATAAAATGCTGTTAAGTGTTCAAAATCAGCAACGATTGTCCATTTTCTCGCTTCTTTTAAACCTGTTTAGACTTAACAAAATCATACATATAATATATTGTTTTAAAGAATATCGTAAATACTTTCAATACCAATTAATAGTTTTTATTCAAACTTAAATTATTTCAACTTACGAGTCCGCAAAGTAGACCCAAGAGTCATTTTTGACACTTTAACAAAACTAAAAGTCAGCCCCAACATCCTGTTTTCATGCTCGTTTTAAACTAGTTTGGACTCGACAAAATCATACATATCTTATATTATTTTGAAGCATCTCATATCTACTTTCAGACCCAATTAATAGCTTTTACCATAACTTAATCATTTACAATTTACGAGCCTACAAAGTGAGCCCGAGAGTCATTTTGACACTTTCACTAAAATAATAAAATTTTTCCATTGACAACTCAAATTCCAAACTATAATACTTGAGCATGTAAAAATCATGTCATAAGTTTAAAAATGATATTTTAGAAGTGTTACATACCTTTGATCCTCAAAATTTCGCATATTGGTCAAAGTAGACGCGTATGACCCAAATAGGTCATAAATACCAATTTTGATCAAAACATGCCAAAACTCATTTTTAAAATATTACAATCTTCAAACTTACTTAAATTGATATATCGGACATGTCCAAGTTACCCGTTACTCATTTCGATACTTTTTGGCTTAAATGGGTCAAGTGTCCAAACGGACGGTTTAAATTACATGGTTTATACTTATACAAATTATCACTTTAGAACACCCCACACTATATGAAATAGTTAATATAAGTGTATTAAGTTCGTAGAAAAAGTCTCAAGTCTCTAGCATTGGTCATATTTTTTTTATAACCCGAAACATTTGCAAAAACACACGTTTAAATTCGTATTTACAGCAGCAACTTAGGTGATTTTTATAAAAATCATCGCAACTCCAAATCAGTCACCACCAATTGAAGATGTGGCGTTTTTAAGTGGAGAATCTACTCAATTTTTCGTATAGTCTCATTCGACCTAGAGCAGCCGCAGAAACAGCAAACGTACCCGCTGGTCGAATCAGTTTTTAACAGCACTTTTAATAAAATGTACAAAACTTTGAACGAGTGTATAGGGTTTAAGAAAAATCGAAATGACCAGATTATTGAGTCTAAATTCAATAGCTTTTCGACGTCTACAATACTATCAACCCAGGTTTTTAATTACACCTCATTAACAGTGTCAAAAACGTACTTTTTCAGCCTATCCCGAAATGTACCTTATTTTAATCCTAACTTTTGACCCGTTCGCCCAATTTACGCAATATCTATATGAAAATTTAACTACTTTTAGAGAGTAATTCATATAAAAACTTATCATAATCAGTTACTAAGATTTACCTGCTCAGAATCAGATAAGCAGTTACGAATTTTTATATCAAAATCTATTTACGCGTAGTTTTTGATCCGTTAATCGAAATCAAACGATTCTTAAACCAATAGTTATTAAGTTTTCAAGCTCTTTTCAAATATTATCATGCCATGATCAGATTATAAACTAAACTTTTCCAGAATCTCAGTTTCTTATATGAATTTTCAACCCGAAATCAATTAATCATAACTTTTGATCTAGAAATCGAAATCACATGATATCTTAATGAAAAGTTATTAATTTTTCAAGAGCAATACATTTATACACATATCATAAACTGAAAATAGCATGTTCATATCAGTAGCATACCATTCAAATTCGTGATCATTCATAAAAACGAGTTAAAACTTCAGTTAAACATAACATGAGCATACGGTAAAGAAAATTTGAAATTCCAAAGCCCAAACTTATTAGTTTTTCAAGAGGATTCTGGTTATCTCATAATATTATACATTCAACAAGTTCGAGTTTCTGACCTCACATAAAACAAATTCGTGATTCATCAAAAAGTCATCAAACGATCAAATTAACGAATAATATCATGCATACATACAAGGACTTGAGCACTAGACACTATATCTACCCTAAAATGTAACAAAAACATGAAAAATCCAAAAATTAGAGTTTTTGAAACTTACCCTAATCAAGAAACTGTTGGTATAGATGTGTAGAGCTCTTCGAGAGGAGTCCGAATATGTAAACGATTTTATGATCAAGTGATTTCTTGAAGGTGTTCTTGAGGAAAGAAGATCGATGATGATGATGAATAGTGGATGGTGTTCTTGTATGTGTGTGTACGTATGATTGAAGTGAAAAGAATATGATATATAGATGGATAGATATGTCACGGATATATATCTATCTCAATAATAGATATCAAGGATGTAATAATTAATAAACACGAGTATTAAATATGTAGTCACGAGTAAATAGATATATCACGGGTCTAATAATTAAATAAACACGGTTTATAAATTTTAGTAGTCACGAGTTTAATAGTAAGAAAAATAGTTATAATATATAGTCACATGTGATAAATAAATTTTTATCCGCTAGCTAAAACTAGATGTATTTTATCTTAATATGATTCAATAATTAGTTAATTTTATATTTATAAAAAAAACATCTATATATGTTGTTTGAAACCTTTTATATTTAATTCCAATCAATTATTAAGAATATAATTAAATATCATTTTTATATTTAAATTATATAATAAAGTAATTATAATGTTTATAATCATGTGCTACGTAATTTATGGGAGTAGTTGGCAAGTAAGTCACGAATTTTGTATCTATTATCTAATATATAATAATATAATAATAAACTAAATTATTAGTTCGAATTATTAAACCAAATTAACAATTTGAATTATTAACTCAGTTATTAGTTTGAATTATTAGTGTATAAAACTATTTATCTAGAAACGTTCATATAATACGCTTATAAATACTTGTTGAATAAAAATATAAGTATTATCATCCTACTTAATTAAAATGATTTAAAAAAAAAACTCAATTGTTATATAACATAATTATTTAAATTAATAATCATACTTTTTGTTGTCTTAAAATATATTTTTCCCTTTTTCACTAATCGTAGTGCTTAATTTATAACTAGTATATTCTAAAAAAAAATTTGAGTGGAAAAATCATTGAATCTTACAAATGGTTGTTAAGTTTTTAATGGAAAGTTAACGGAAAAAGTCGGGTTATTACATTACCTACCCGTTAAAGAAAATTTCGTCCCGAAATTTTGGTTGGTGTGATTAAACGAAATTTAGGAAACAAGTGAGGATAGGAATGTTCGTATTGACATAGTAAGATCGAGCATCTTGTAGTTAAGTATGAAATTTGGGTAAAACGAGATCATATTCCTTTAATGATGAATACCTTCGAATGAACCGCTCGAAGTGCAAGTATGATATGACAAAGATGGGAAAGAAATCATGTGTGACCTCGAATAATGTCACATATAGAGTCTCAGTATATTCAGATGACAGCAGAGAAAATAAAGGAGTCATGTAACATGGTACGTGGTGAAGATAAGGTTGATCAAGCATTACCACCATCACGTTCCATTAGAACTTTCGCATGACTTACCGTAATATAACCACGTTGATCAAGCGTCATTATATTACACTAACTCATGCTTCCATTCTAACATTACTCTAAAATATTTATGGATATAAAACAAGTGTCATTTTCCAGAATTTATAAATCAAAATGATTTCAAAAAGGGGTGTACTAAAAATAGTACGATAATATAATATTTAATTTAATTAATAATATTGAAAGGGTAATAACGTAAGAATATCTTTGAAACTATTCAGAATCTTTGTGAGTCGGATAAGACTTCTTTCGATTTACAATTCGAGATGTCAGGAGTTTATAAATCGAAGCACATAAGCACATAATATAACACAAATGATATCTATAAAATATATAAGTAATAACTCACGTAGGAATGTCAGGAATTTCGAAAGTCCTGAATGACGCTTCCGGGTTTTTTTTTTCTTCCAATAACAGGGGTGTTGAAATTAAACTCTCTTGAGCAGGAGAAGGCTTGTAATCAAAAGGAGAAATATTTTCTCACCGATAGTAATAATAATATTATATTAATATCAGAATATGCACATAATCACATATAGGTATAACGACACGGTTGTAGACTAGACCACTAATGTATCTAAACAGTCCAGGTCAGATACACTAATGCACCTAATTCCCTACAACCAACGCTCTGATACCACTTGATAGTGGGGACGCATCCCACTCAGTGCCTTCTATAGTGACCCGAACTTTTCCATGTTTATATATATTAATTGAGATTGATATTTACATGATTAAATGTTTCCAACATGTTAAGCAATCAAACTTGTTAAGACTTGATTAATTGAAATATGTTTCATATAGACAATTGACCACCCAAGTTGACCGGTGATTCACGAACGTTAAAACTTGTAAAAACTATATGATGACATATATATGGATATATATATAGTTAACATGATACTATGATAAGTAAACATATCATTAAGTATATTAACAATGAACTACATATGTAAAAACAAGACTACTAACTTAATGATTTTTAAACGAGACATATATGTAACGATTATCGTTGTAAAGACATTTAATGTATATATATCATATTAAGAGATATTCATACATGATAATATCATGATAATATAATAATTTAAAATCTCATTTGATATTATAAACATTGGGTTAACAACATTTAACAAGATCGTTAACCTAAAGGTTTCAAAACAACACTTACATGTAACGACTAACGATGACTTAACGACTCAGTTAAAATGTATATACATGTAGTGTTTTAATATGTATTTATACACTTTTGAAAGACTTCAATACACTTATCAAAATACTTCTACTTAACAAAAATGCTTACAATTACATCCTCGTTCAGTTTCATCAACAATTCTACTCGTATGCACCCGTATTCGTACTCGTACAATACACAGCTTTTAGATGTATGTACTATTGGTATATACACTCCAATGATCAGCTCTTAGCAGCCCATGTGAGTCACCTAACACATGTGGGAACCATCATTTGGCAACTAGCATGAAATATCTCATAAAATTACAAAAATATGAGTAATCATTCATGACTTATTTACATGAAAACAAAATTACATATCCTTTATATCTAATCCATACACCAACGACCAAAAACACCTACAAACACTTTCATTCTTCAATTTTCTTCATCTAATTAATCTCTCTCAAGTTCTATCTTCAAGTTCTAAGTGTTCTTCATAAATTCTACAAGTTCTAGTTACATAAAATCAAGAATACTTTCAAGTTTGCTAGCTCACTTCCAATCTTGTAAGGTGATCATCCAACCTCAAGAAATCTTTGTTTCTTACAGTAGGTTATCATTCTAATACAAGGTAATAATCATATTCAAACTTTGGTTCAATTTCTATAACTATAACAATCTTATTTCAAGTGATGATCTTACTTGAACTTGTTTTCGTGTCATGATTCTGCTTCAAGAACTTCGAGCCATCCAAGGATCCGTTGAAGTTAGATCCATTTTTCTCTTTTCCAGTAGGTTTATCCAAGGAACTTAAGGTAGTAATGATGTTCATAACATCATTCGATTCATACATATAAAGCTATCTTATTCGAAGGTTTAAACTTGTAATCACTAGAACATAGTTTAGTTAATTCTAAACTTGTTCGCAAACAAAAGTTAATCCTTCTAACTTGACTTTTAAAATCAACTAAACACATGTTATATATCTATATGATATGCTAACTTAATTATTTAAAACCTGGAAACACGAAAAACACCGTAAAACCGGATTTACGCCGTCGTAGTAACACCGCGGGCTGTTTTGGGTTAGTTAATTAAAAACTATGATAAACTTTGATTTAAAAGTTGTTATTCTGAGAAAATGATTTTTATTATGAACATGAAACTATATCCAAAAATTATGGTTAAACTCAAAGTGGAAGTATGTTTTCTAAAATGGTCATCTAGACGTCGTTCTTTCGACTGAAATGACTACCTTTACAAAAATGACTTGTAACTTATTTTTCCAACTATAAACCTATACTTTTTCTATTTAGATTCATAAAATAGAGTTCAATATGAAACCATAGCAATTTGATTCACTCAAAATGGATTTAAAATGAAGAAGTTATGGGTAAAACAAGATTGGATAATTTTTCTCATTTTAGCTACGTGAAAATTGGTAACAAATCTATTCCAACTATAACTTAATCAACTTGTATTGTATATTATGTAATTTTGAGATACCATAGACACGTATACAATGTTTCGACCTATCATGTCGACACATCTATATATATTTCGGAACAACCATAGACACTCTATATGTGAATGTTGGAGTTAGCTATACAGGGTTGAGGTTGATTCCAAAATATATATAGTTTGAGTTGTGATCAATACTGAGATACGTATACACTGGGTCGTGGATTGATTCAAGCTAATATTTATCGATTTATTTCTGTATATCTAACTGTGGACAACTAGTTGTAGGTTACTAACGAGGACAGCTGACTTAATAAACTTAAAACATCAAAATATATTAAAAGTGTTGTAAATATATTTTGAACATACTTTGATATATATGTATATATTGTTATAGGTTCGTGAATCAACCAGTGGCCAAGTCTTACTTCCCGACGAAGTAAAAATCTGTGAAAGTGAGTTATAGTCCCACTTTTAAAATCTAATATTTTTGGGATGAGAATACATGCAGGTTTTATAAATGATTTACAAAATAGACACAAGTACGTGAAACTACATTCTATGGTTGAATTATCAAAATCGAATATGCCCCTTTTAATTAATTCTGGTAATCTAAGAATTAGGGAACAGACACCCTAATTGACGCGAATCCTAAAGATAGATCTATCGGGCCCAACAAGCCCCATCCAAAGTACCGGATGCTTTAGTACTTCGAAATTTATATCATATCCGAAGGGTGTCCCGGAATGATGGGGATATTCTTATATATGCATCTTGTTAATGTCGGTTACCAGGTGTTCACCATATGAATGATTTTTATCTCTATGTATGGGATGTGTATTGAAATATGAAATCTTGTGGTCTATTATTATAATTTGATATATATAGGTTAAACCTATAACTCACCAACATTTTTGTTGACGTTTTAAGCATGTTTATTCTCAGGTGATTATTAAGAGCTTTCACTGTCGCATACTTATATAAAGACGAGATTTGGAGTCCATGCTTGTATGATATTGTGTAAAAACTGCATTCAAGAAACTTATTTTGTTGTAACATATTTGTATTGTAAACCATTATGTAATGGTCGTGTGTAAACAGGATATTTTAGATTATCATTATTTGATAATCTACGTAAAGCTTTTTAAACCTTTATTGATGAAATAAAGGTTATGGTTTGTTTTAAAATGAATGCAGTCTTTGAAAAACGTCTCATATAGAGGTCAAAACCTCGCAACGAAATCAATTAATATGGAACGTTTTTAATCAATAAGAACGGGACATTTCAGTTGGTATCCGAGCGTTGGTCTTAGAGAACCAGAATTTTGCATTAGTGTGTCTTATCGAGTTTGTTAGGATACATTAGTGAGTCTGGACTTCGACCGTGTTTACTTGAAAAATGATTGCTTAACAAATTTTGTTGGAAACTATATATTTTTAACATGTGAATATTATGTGATATATTAATCTCTTAACGCGTTTGATATTATGTGATAGATGTCTACCTCTAGAACAAGTCCCATTGACTCACCTAATAATAATGAAGAGTCAAATGTAAATTGGAATGATTCGTGGACTGATTCACAAGTTCCCGAAGAGGAACCGGAAGAAGAGTCGGAACCGGAAGAAGAATCGGAACCGGAAGAAGAATCGGAACTGGATGAAAAAATAGAACCGGTGGGGGAAATAATAAAACGATTAAGTAAAAGAAAATCCTCAACCAACCGACCAAGGTTAATTATGGTCAATGGTGTTTCCGCCAAGGAAGCAAAATATTGGGAGGATTACCAATTCTCCGATGAATCGGATTCCGACGAGAATTCCGATGATGTTATAGAAATTACCCCAAATGAATTTAAAAAGGCAAAAGAAAATAATAAGGGAAAGGGCATAAAAATAGAGAAATCTAATTCCAACCCCGATGAACTTTATATGTATCGTCAACCCCCGAAGTCCTTAAGTTGTAACAATGACCCGGGAACCTCTAAACCACCAGGTTTTTCTAAACCAATGTGGAAAACGACGGATCGTATTAGGGGAACATCTTATATCCCTAGAAACTTGGCAAAACGAACCAAAACCGAAGAAGAAGAAACAAGCGAGTCGGAATAAGATAGTTGTATTCGTGTGGTGTAATATATGTAATATAGTGTGCTTATGCTTTATGATATATGTAAAAATTGCTTGTATTAATAAGTATTTTTTTTATGAATCTAACTCTTGTCTATTTTACAGTATAAAAACACAAAATGGATAGACATCCCAATATTTTAAGAGACCTACCCGGAGACATGATTGATGAAATCTTGTCTAGAGTCGGTCAGAATTCTTCGGCACAACTATTTAAGGCGAGATCAGTTTGTAAGACATTCGAAGAACGTTCCAAGAATGCCTTGGTTTATAAAAGGCTTTCGTTCGAAAGATGGGGGATATCACATTGGGAAATCCATAAGTTACGATGTGCTTACTTTGACGCATATATTGCGGGGAACCCAAATGCTATTTTACGCAATGGGTTAAGAAATTATTTTGACTCAATATATCCGAATATTGGACTTCATGATTTAGAAAAAGCGGCTAACATGCAACATAAAGAAGCATGTTATGCTTACGGATTAGTAATGTTCGCTTCTCACCAAAGTGAGAACAAGAACATCGGGCTACAACTATTAAACAAAACGTTCCCACAAGTGACGGAGTCGGTAATTGGGGTAAGAAATGAGGTTTTTAGATTGTTACGGGACTGTTGGACATTACGTAACCCTCGTCCCTTTGACGACGTTACAACACGCTGTCTTATCAACGGCCATAACGGTTATGTTCCACAAGACCAAGGATGGGAAGTAATCCTAGTAAAACCAGAATGCATGACTTGTTTCTGGACGTGTGAATTACGTGTCTTTATTGCCTTTGCTGAACAACTTGTGTACTAGCTAGAATTATCTTCACAACCATCTTGTATCAAATTTATTGTGTGCTATATTTCATGCTATATGTAAAATAAGCGGTATTGTAAGTTTGTAAAATATTGTGTAAAAGTTTGAACGCGAAATATTATTATAATCAGTTTTTCATATAGAATTGTAGTAGTTGAATTGTATATTAGCTACTAAGTATGAACTTAACGGGTAGGTACTACCCGAATTTAAACTTATAAAACGCTAATATGAAGAAAAAGCTTTTATAAATGAGTTCATATTATGCTACGAAATACTATTAACTACTCTTAATATTCTGTATGATTAACTTGTTCCATTTGACTATTTTGAAGGAAATGGCACCGACAACTCGACACACCGTGAATATGAATGAAGAGGAATTCCGTACTTTTCTAGCTTCAAACATAGCCGCAGTACAGGCTGCGCTACATACCAACAATAACCTTGGATCTAGCACTACAGGAAATCGTGTAGGATGTACCTACAAAGAATTCACTGCCTGCAAACCTTTGGAATTTGATGGAACCGAAGGACCGATCGGATTGAAACGGTGGACCGAGAAGGTCGAATCGGTGTTTGCCATAAGTAAGTGTACTGAAGAGGACAAAGTGAAGTACGCTACGCATACCTTCATAGGTTCTGCGTTAACATGGTGGAATACCTATCTAGAGCAAGTGGGATAAGACGATGCATACGCACTACCGTGGTCAGCATTCAAGCACTTAATGAACGAGAAGTACCGTCCCAGAACTGAGGTCAATAAGCTCAAGACAGAACTTAGAGGGTTACGAACCCAAGGATTTGATATTACCACGTACGAAAGACGATTCACAGAATTGTGCCTATTGTGTCTAGGAGCATTCGAAGATGAGGAAGAGAAGATCGATGCGTTTGTGAAAGGATTACCGGAAAGAATCCAAGAAGATATAAGTTCACACGAGCCCGCCTCCATACAACAGGCATGTAGAATGGCTCACAAACTAGTGAACCAGATTGAAGAAAGAATTAAAGAACAGACTGCTGAAGAGGCCAATGTGAAGCAAGTCAAAAGAAAGTGGGAGGAAAACGGTGATAAGAATCACCAATACAACAACAACAGCAATTACAACAATAATCGCAACAATTATCCCAACAATCGCAACATCAATTGCAACTACAACAAACGGACCAACAACAACAACAACAACAACAACAGCAACTACAACAATCATCCTAACAACAATAATAACCGCAACAACAACAACAATCAGAAGCAGCTATGCCAAAGGTGTGAAAAGTATCACTTGGGGTTCTGCACCAAATTTTGCAACAAGTGTAAAAGAAATGGTCATAGCGCGGCGAAGTGTGAGGTTTACGGACCAGGGGTTAATAGAACGAAAGGAACAAATGGTGTCGGAACGAGTAATGGCGGAGCAAGTAGTGTCGGAGCAAGTTATGCCAATGTAGTTTGTTATAAATGTGGAAAACTGGGCCACATTATTAGAAATTGCCCGAACTAGGAGAACACGAATGGACAAGGTCGCGGAAGAGTTTTCAATATTAATGCGGCAGAGGCACAGGAAGACCCAGAGCTTGTTACGGGTACGTTTCTTATTGAAAATAAATCTGCTTACGTTTTATTTGATTCGGGTGCAGATAGAAGCTATATGAGTAGAGATTTTTGTGCTAAATTAAGTTGTCTATTGACGCCTTTGGATAGTAAATTTTTACTCGAATTAGCAAATGGTAAATTAATTTCAGCAGATAATATATGTCGGAATCGAGAAATTAAACTGGTTAGCGAAACATTTAAGATTGATTTGATACCAGTAGAGTTAGGGAGTTTTGATGTGATAATCGGTATGGACTGGTTGAAAGAAGTGAAAGCAGAGATCGTTTGTTACAAAAATGCAATTCGCATTATACGAGAAAAAGGAAAACCCTTAATGGTGTACGGAGAAAAGGGCAACACGAAGCTACATCTTATTAGTAATTTGAAGGCACAAAAACTAATAAGAAGAGGTTGCTATGCTGTTCTAGCACACGTCGAGAAAGTACAAACTGAAGAAAAGAGCATCAATGATGTTCCCACTGCAAAAGAATTTCCCGATGTATTTCCGAAAGAATTACCGGGATTACCCCCACATCGATCTGTTGAATTTCAAATAGATCTTGTACCAGGAGCTGCACCAATAGCTCGTGCTCCTTACAGACTCACACCCAGCGAGATGAAAGAACTGCAAAGCCAATTACAAGAACTTTTAGAGCGTGGTTTCATTCGACCAAGCACATCACCGTGGGGAGCTCCTGTTTTGTTTGTCAAGAAGAAAGATGGTACATTCAGGTTGTGTATCGACTACCGAGAGTTGAACAAACTTACCATCAAGAATCGCTACCCACTACCGAGAATCGACGACTTATTTGATCAACTACAAGGCTCGTCTGTTTATTCAAAGATTGACTTACGTTCCGGGTATCATCAAATGCGGGTGAAAGAAGATGATATTCCAAAGACTGCTTTCAGAACACGTTACGGTCATTACGAGTTTATGGTCATGCCGTTTGGTTTAACTAATGCACCAGCTGTGTTCATGGACCTTATGAACCGAGTGTGTGGACCATACCTTGACAAGTTTGTCATTGTTTTCATTGATGACATACTTATTTACTCAAAGAATGACCAAGAACACGGTGAACATTTGAGAAAGGTGTTAGAAGTATTGAGGAAGGAAGAATTGTACGCAAAGTTTTCAAAGTGTGCATCTTTGTTGGAAGAAGTTCAATTCCTCGGTCACATAGTGAACAAAGAAGGTATTAAGGTGGATCCGGCAAAGATAGAAACTGTTGAAAAGTGGGAAACCCCAAAAACTCCGAAACACATACGTCAGTTTTTAGGACTAGCTGGTTACTACAGAAGGTTCATCCAAGACTTTTCCAGAATAGTAAAACCCTTGACTGCATTAACGCATAAAGGGAAAAAATTTGAATGGAATGATGAACAAGAGAAAGCGTTTCAATTATTGAAGAAAAAGCTAACTACGGCACCTATATTGTCATTGCCTGAAGGGAATGATGATTTTGTGATTTATTGTGACGCATCAAAGTAAGGTCTCGGTTGTGTATTAATGCAACGAACGAAGGTGATTGCTTATGCGTCTAGACAATTGAAGATTCACGAACAAAATTATACGACGCATGATTTGGAATTAGGAGCGGTTGTTTTTGCATTAAAGACTTAGAGGCACTACTTATATGGGGTCAAAAGTATTATATATACCGACCACAAAAGTCTTCAACACATATTTAATCAGAAACAACTGAATATGAGGCAGCGTAGGTGGATTGAATGATTACGACTTTGAGATTCGTTACCACCCAGGGAAGGCAAATGTGGTAGCCGATGCCTTGAGCAGGAAGGACAAAGAACCCATTCGAGTAAAATCTATGAATATAATGATTCATAATAACCTTACTACTCAAATAAAGGAGGCGCAACAAGGAGTTTTAAAAGAGGGAAATTTAAAGGATGAAATACCCAAAGGATCGGAGAAGCATCTTAATATTCGGGAAGACGGAACCCGGTATAGGGCTGAAAGGATTTGGGTACCAAAATTTGGAGATATGAGAGAAATGGTACTTAGAGAAGCTCATAAAACCAGATACTCAATACATCCTGGAACGGGGAAGATGTACAAGGATCTCAAGAAACATTTTTGGTGGCCGGGTATGAAAGCCGATGTTGCTAAATACGTAGGAGAATGTTTGACGTGTTCTAAGGTCAAAGCTGAGCATCAGAAACCATCAGGTCTACTTCAACAACCCGAAATCCCGGAATGGAAATGGGAAAACATTACCATGGATTTCATCACTAAATTGCCAAGGACTGCAAGTGGTTTTGATACTATTTGGGTAATAGTTGATCGTCTCACCAAATCAGCACACTTCCTGCCAATAAAAGAAGATGACAAGATGGAGAAGTTAGCACGACTGTATTTGAAGGAAGTCATCTCCAGACATGGAATACCAATCTCTATTATCTCTGATAGGGATGGCAGATTTATTTCAAGATTCTGGCAGACATTACAGCAAGCATTAGGAACTCGTCTAGACATGAGTACTGCCTATCATCCACAAACTGATGGGCAGAGCGAAAGGACGATACAAACGCTTGAAGACATGCTACGAGCATGTGTTATTGATTTCGGAAACAGTTGGGATCGACATCTACCGTTAGCAGAATTTTCCTACAACAACAGCTACCATTCAAGCATTGAGATGGCACCGTTTGAAGCACTTTATGGTAGAAAGTGCAGGTCTTCGATTTGTTGGAGTGAAGTGGGGGATAGACAGATTACGGGTCCGGAGATTATACAAGAAACTACCGAGAAGATCATCCAAATTCAACAACGGTTGAAAACCGCCCAAAGTCGACAAAAGAGCTACGCTGACATTAAAAGAAAAGATATAGAATTTGAAATTGGAGAGATGGTCATGCTTAAAGTTTCACCTTGGAAAGGCGTTGTTCGATTTGGTAAACGAGGGAAATTAAATCCAAGGTATATTGGACCATTCAAGATTATTGATCGTGTCGGACCAGTAGCTTACCGACTTGAGTTACCTCAACAACTCGCGGCTGTACATAACACTTTCCACGTCTCGAATTTGAAGAAATATTTTGCTAAAGAAGATCTCACTATTCCGTTAGATGAAATCCAAATCAACGAAAAACTTCAATTCATCGAAGAACCCGTCGAAATAATGGATCGTGAGGTTAAAAGACTTAAGCAAAACAAGATACCAATTGTTAAGGTTCGATGGAATGCTCGTAGAGGACCAGAGTTCACCTGGGAGCGTGAAGATCAGATGAAGAAGAAATACCCGCATCTATTTCCAGAAGATTCGTCAACACCTTCAACAGCTTAAAATTTCGGGACGAAATTTATTTAACGGGTAGGTACTGTAGTGACCCGAACTTTTCCATGTTTATATATATTAATTGAGATTGATATTTACATGATTAAATGTTTCCAACATGTTAAGCAATCAAACTTGTTAAGACTTGATTAATTGAAATATGTTTCATATAGACAATTGACCACCCAAGTTGACCGGTGATTCACGAACGTTAAAACTTGTAAAAACTATATGATGACATATATATGGATATATATATAGGTAACATGATACTATGATAAGTAAACATATCATTAAGTATATTAACAATGAACTACATATGTAAAAACAAGACTACTAACTTAATGATTTTTAAACGAGACATATATGTAACGATTATCGTTGTAAAGACATTTAATGTATATATATCATATTAAGAGATATTCATACATGATAATATCATGATAATATAATAATTTAAAATCTCATTTGATATTATAAACATTGGGTTAACAACATTTAACAAGATCGTTAACCTAAAGGTTTCAAAACAACACTTACATGTAACGACTAACGATGACTTAACGACTCAGTTAAAATGTATATACATGTAGTGTTTTAATATGTATTTATACACTTTTGAAAGACTTCAATACACTTATCAAAATACTTCTACTTAACAAAAATGCTTACAATTACATCCTCGTTCAGTTTCATCAACAATTCTACTCGTATGCAACCGTATTCGTACTCGTACAATACACAGCTTTTAGATGTATGTACTATTGGTATATACACTCCAATGATCAGCTCTTAGCAGCCCATGTGAGTCACCTAACACATGTGGGAACCATCATTTGGCAACTAGCATGAAATATCTCATAAAATTACAAAAATATGAGTAATCATTCATGACTTATTTACATGAAAACAAAATTACATATCCTTTATATCTAATCCATACACCAACGACCAAAAACACCTATAAACACTTTCATTCTTCAATTTTCTTCATCTAATTAATCTCTCTCAAGTTCTATCTTCAAGTTCTAAGTGTTCTTCATAAATTCTACAAGTTCTAGTTACATAAAATCAAGAATACTTTCAAGTTTGCTAGCTCACTTCCAATCTTGTAAGGTGATCATCCAACCTCAAGAAATCTTTGTTTCTTACAGTAGGTTATCATTCTAATACAAGGTAATAATCATATTCAAACTTTGGTTCAATTTCTATAACTATAACAATCTTATTTCAAGTGATGATCTTACTTGAACTTGTTTTCGTGTCATGATTCTGCTTCAAGAACTTCGAGCCATCCAAGGATCCGTTGAAGCTAGATCCATTTTTATCTTTTCCAGTAGGTTTATCCAAGGAACTTAAGGTAGTAATGATGTTCATAACATCATTCGATTCATACATATAAAGCTATCTTATTCGAAGGTTTAAACTTGTAATCACTAGAACATAGTTTAGTTAATTCTAAACTTGTTCGCAAACAAAAGTTAATCCTTCTAACTTGACTTTTAAAATCAACTAAACACATGTTATATATCTATATGATATGCTAACTTAATGATTTAAAACCTGGAAACACGAAAAACACCGTAAAACCGGATTTACGCCGTCGTAGTAACACCGCGGGCTGTTTTGGGTTAGTTAATTAAAAACTATGATAAACTTTGATTTAAAAGTTGTTATTCTGAGAAAATGATTTTTATTATGAACATGAAACTATATCCAAAAATTATGGTTAAACTCAAAGTGGAAGTATGTTTTCTAAAATGGTCATCTAGACGTCGTTCTTTCGACTGAAATGACTACCTTTACAAAAACAACTTGTAACTTATTTTTCCGACTATAAACCTATAATTTTTCTGTTTAGATTCATAAAATACAGTTCAATATGAAACCATAGCAATTTGATTCACTCAAAACGGATTTAAAATGAAGAAGTTATGGGTAAAACAAGATTGGATAATTTTTCTCATTTTAGCTACGTAAAAATTGGTAACAAATCTATTCCAACCATAACTTAATCAACTTGTATTGTATATTATGTAATCTTGAGATACCATAGACACGTATACAATGTTTCGACCTATCATGTCGACACATCTATATATATTTCGGAACAACCATAGACACTCTATATGTGAATGTTGGAGTTAGCTATACAGGGTTGAGGTTGATTCCAAAATATATATAGTTTGAGTTGTGATCAATACTGAGATACGTATACACTGGGTCGTGGATTGATTCAAGATAATATTTATCGATTTATTTCTGTACATCTAACTGTGGATAACTAGTTGTAGGTTACTAACGAGGACAGCTGACTTAATAAACTTAAAACATCAAAATATACTAAAAGTGTTGTAAATATATTTTGAACATACTTTGATATATATGTATATATTGCTATAGGTTCGTGAATCAACCAGTGGCCAAGTCTTACTTCCCGACGAAGTAAAAATCTGTGAAAGTGAGTTATAGTCCCACTTTTAAAATCTAATATTTTTGGGATGAGAATACATGCAGGTTTTATAAATGATTTACAAAATAGACACAAGTACGTGAAACTACATTCTATGGTTGAATTATCGAAATCGAATATGCCCCTTTTTATTAAGTCTGGTAATCTAAGAATTAGGGAACAGACACCCTAATTGACGCGAATCCTAAAGATAGATCTATCGGGCCCAACAAGCCCCATCCAAAGTACCGGATGCTTTAGTACTTCGAAATTTATATCATATCCGAAGGGTGTCCCGGAATGATGGGGATATTCTTATATATGCATCTTGTTAATGTCGGTTACCAGGTGTTCACCATATGAATGATTTTTATCTCTATGTATGGGATGTGTATTGAAATATGAAATCTTGTGGTCTATTATTATAATTTGATATATATAGGTTAAATCTATAACTCACCAACATTTTTGTTGACGTTTTAAGCATGTTTATTCTCAGGTGATTATTAAGAGCTTTCGCTATCGCATACTTAAATAAGGACGAGATTTGGAGTCCATGCTTTTATGATATTGTGTAAAAACTGCATTCAAGAAACTTATTTTGTTGTAACATATTTGTATTGTAAACCATTATGTAATGGTCGTGTGTAAACAGGATATTTTAGATTATCATTATTTGATAATCTACATAAAGCTTTTTAAACCTTTATTGATGAAATAAAGGTTATGGTTTGTTTTAAAATGAATGCAGTCTTTGAAAAACGTCTCATATAGAGGTCAAAACCTCGCAACGAAATCAATTAATATGGAACGTTTTTAATCAATAAGAACGGGACATTTCACCTTCCCAGCTAACCGCCTGCTGACCACTGAGCATACCTCAGACACTGATTTTACAGCCCTGCCTCTCGGCAAAGCCAACCATAATCGGACTGCGAGGAGCAAGAGCCAATGCTTCATCACAGGTAACACTGTGAGAACCCCCTCTACGATTAAGCCAACGAGACAGCTTAAACTAGCTCTAATACCACTTGTAACAACCCGCCAAAATCGCTATTGACGCAGTACGTTATTCACCGGTTTCATTGCGAGGTATTGACCTCTATATGATACGTTTTGTAAACATTGCATACTTTTAAAAAGGCACCCCATAAATGAATATCTAAATCCAAGGTTTTCGACATCTGATAATTTCTACATATAGACAATCATCGTAAATAATAGTTTACAATAATACATCCGTTGACAATGTAGTCAAAATAAGATACATGGTGATGATTTTGTGAATGCAAAGTTTTCTCGAATAAAGCATGTATGACTCCATGCACATAACTTGTATAACGTATAAGCAAACAGCGGAAGACTTCTAGGGACCTGAGAATAAACATGCTAAAAGTGTCAACACAAAGGTTGGTGAGTTCATAGTTTTACTATTGCGCATAATTTGTATGTAAAGGTGGACCACAAGATTTCAGTTGTTTCATCCAAAACGTTTATCAAAAGATTCTACGAAATTGAGCACCCTGGTAACCAAACTTAACGTATGTATAATAAGTACCCCTATTCTAACATACATGCAACCAACATGTACAATACATGCAAACCAACGTGCACTAAAATCAAATAGCATACGTATGTTTTATAGTTCAGGCTAGGGTTTCTATACCTGGAACAGACGGGGATGTCAAGCCCTATGGATCCATATACAACTACTCGCGCCCACCAGTTCTTATAACCGGCAGTTACTAGTTACCAAAGCTAAGGGATTTTCGGTTCAAACTCAGCGTAGAATTAGGTATGTACTTGTGTCCAATCCATATAAAATAAATTGCATGTATTCTCAGCCCAAAAATATATAAAGCATTTAAAAAGGGATCTATAAAATCACCTGACAACTTCAGAAATAAATCACAGAGATGTGACCGAATATCGGAATGCAAGTAACCGTAGACCTCAACCTAGAGAACATATGTTGGTCAATAATTTTCTAACAAGCTAGGTCGGTCCATAGGGTTCGTATAGTCCTATTGCTCAAGTCCGACTCATAAATTTAGCAAAGTTTAGCTAAAGTCAACAAAAGTCAACATAAGTCAAAGTAAGTCAAATGTAAGTCAAACGCAAGTCAAACATGGTCAACATTGTCAACACAAATAAACAATCTCATAATATTACTCAAGTTGGTCAAATAGTCAAACATAAGTCAAACTTAAGTTATCTATTTTTACTTAGAAAAAATATTATTTACATATATGTATTTTTTAGGTATTTTGCAGCTGATTCTGAGTTCCACTAACTTTGATATAATACTGTAGGTCGTGACCACTGGAAAGCATATCATCCCACCTTTCTATAGACAGTTTATTTGACAAAAATAGAGTTACAGTTTTAAAGTTATGACCTCGCGAAAACAGTCTCTCGAAACATAAAATGCTGATAAAAATGCTGTTAAGTGTTCAAAATCAGCAACGATTATCCATTTTCTCGCTTCTTTTAAACCTGTTTAGACTTAACAAAATCATACACATAATATATCATTTTAAAGAATGTCGTAAATCCTTTCAACACCAATTAATAGTTTTTATCCAAACTTAACTGATTTCAACTTACGAGTCCAAAAAATAGACCCAAGAGTCATTTTTGACACTTTAACAAAACTAAAAGTCAGCCCCAACATCCTGTTTTCATGCTCGTTTTAAATTAGTTTGGACTCGACAAAATCATACATATCTTATATCATTTTGAAGCATCTCATATCTACTTTCTGACCCAATTAATAGCTTTCACCATAACTTAATCATTTACAATTTACGAGCCTACAAAGTGAGCCCGAGAGTCATTTTGACACTTTCACTAAAATAATAAAAAAATTTCCATTGACAACTCAAATTCCAAACTATAATACTTGAGCATGTAAAAATCATGTCATAAGTTTAAAAATGATATTTTAGACGTGTTACATACCTTTGATCCTCAAAATTTCGCATATTGGTTAAAGTAGACGCGTATGGCCCAAATGGGTCATAAATACCCATTTTGACCAAAACATGTCAAAACTTATTTTTAAAACATTACTGTCATACCACCAAATAGGGCCGGGGAAATATGACTTCACAATATCACAACACAAGTATGTATAAACGAGAACGACTCTATATGAAACGTTTTTAATATAAACCAATGTATTAAATCAGCGGAAAGTATTAAGTCTTTACAATAAATATTTTAATGCAATGACATGAATGTATAAATGCGGACTCCAAAAACAGCAAAGTCTAAATAGCAAATAATCCTTAGCAATCTTCACCTGAGATAAAACATGCTTAAAGTGTCAACCAAAATGGTTGAGTGAACAACATAGGTTTATAATAGTGTTTAGATCACAAGATTTAGTTATAAAGTTTAATCAGTTCGTTAATAGTGCTGAGGTGTATGATATCGAAACTAAACAAGTTACCCCGTGATCACTTTATTCGTGTCGTTAAATCATTATTATGTATCCATTGACCAACGGTCATCCGGATAGAGACAGTACTCTCAATAGCGCTACTCACAATAACTAAGCTTGCCAAAATTCCAGCAACTAACGATATCATGGCAGAGATTAAGCATGAAACAAAACATGTCATAGCACAGTTTGAACTAATCAAAATAAAGTTTTCATGTACTTGTGTCTAAGCGTAAAATAGTTTGAAAGCAAGCATGTGTCTCACCCCAAAGTTCAAAATAAGTAATAGAAACAGTTAAAAAGTGGGGCTATGAAGTTCACCTTAGTAGCAAGTAGATATTCCACTCAAATAGTAAGAACAGAGTATGTGTTCGGAGATCTCAACCTAGAGATGTAATGTTTAATTAGTTAATGTCTAATAGACATAAAGTTTGTTTATTAATATAGCAAACTATATTAACAGTGATGGTTTTCGAGAAAAGTTCCTATTTCTCAAAAGTTTCTATATTTGGAAACCTACTATTTATGGAAAGCTTTCACTTATAGTAAGCTTCTAATTTAAGAATGTTCGGGTTATAATTCTTAACAAAGATGTTGTACAATCTCGCCCAAACTTCGTTGCTAACATGCAAGTCACTCGAATGATCTATTGTTACTGAGCGGCCCATGATCTCTTGACCAGAATCTAAGTCTTGGCCTTCGAGATCCACAAGGATCCCATAATGGTAACAAGGATCACCCTAGGCCACAAGTAGTGGTGAGGTTCATATAAGCCATACATTAATCTTTGATTATAGCCTTCCCTTGTTATGTGCGTATAGGAATACGACACTTTAAAATTATTTATGTTTTATTATACTATATAGTTTTATTATTTAGTATTGTATAATAGTTTAGTTATATTAAAACGTTTTATCATAATAATAATTTATATGTTTATTATTATTATCGTTATATTATTTATTCTTTAAATCTTATTACTTTAACCATTACTTTATATTATTATGCTTAAATAACCAAGTCTAAGTCTAAGTCTAAGTCTTTCAACTCTTATCTTAACTAGGTTGTATTTATTATTATTACTTTCATAACTACCATTACCCTTTTAGATTTTTACAATTATCCCATTAATTATGCTAATTCATTCTTATCTTATCATATTACTTGTATCATAATTATCACAATTATTATCTTAATTATATTACATAATCTTAAATCAGTTTATCATTATCTACTTAATAAATTTAAGTCTTAGGTTTATCTTTAACATCTCATCAACTTTATTCCACTTAAAACTAAATCTTATCACCTTAACATATTAACTTTTTAATTATCATATTCATTATTACTTTTATCTTTAATTCATCATTATCCTTATACTAAAAATCTTATAACAACTTATTCATAATAAACCCTTTATACTTTCATTATCATCTTACAATAACATCATAATATTCTTATTCACAATTCAAGTATTAAGGTTTATGTCTTTTATTAATTCTAATCCATTAAATTTCTTTATATTTCACCTACCATTATACTCCTTTATCCTCGTGGTCAAAATCTTATCATTATCTTAATCATGACATGAGCATTATCCTAATCATATTTACATGTTACGTATATAATCAAGATTAAAGTCTAACTTCATTACATATATATCTAATCACGCATGCATGCATGCTAAACCCTTATACTTATTTAAAACTTCTCAAATCTGCATGTTCATATTAATATTATTAATCATGTTCATATATACTAACTGATGTGTGCTCTAGAGGGTGTGTATGAAACGGCTATCAGTTTTATATTTATTTACTACAGGAAATCACCTAAATTAAACTAAAACACAAAAGGCAAGTATACCTATCGTGCAATAATATAGCTAAGGTAAAGTCCGGGAGGTCGATCCGTGGACACTATTATTGGGTGTCATACTAGGTCAAATTAGTTAATTAAGTAGTTAAACTAGATTTAGTAATATATATTAATTATAGGTAACTTTGGGGGGATTTACCGTTTAATGACCGGTTTGTCGATTTTGAGACTTATATCACAGTTAAAACCTAATGCAAAATATTAAATATAAATATAACTTATTTTAAAGAGTAAAGTAAATGACAACAAATAAAAGTGCAATAATTAAAAATATAAATAAAGCGTAAAAATAAAAGTGCGATAATTTAAAGTACGATAAATAAAATGACTATAAATGAAAGTACGATGAGATATAAAATAAAGGAATTATGCTTATTTAAACTTCCGTAATCATGATGTTTGACGTTTTGATTTTAATTTATTACCATGAGTTAATTGTCCTTTGTCCTGGATTATTCGATACGTCTATCTGGTTTTTGTCCATAACAGTCCATCGGCCATAATTATAAAGTGCGAGTATCCTCGTCAAATTACCCTTATACCCGAAGTCAAATATTCCAACTAATTGAGGACTTAAACTGTAACAAGGTTTTAATACTTTGTTAACAATTACACCAATTTTCCTTGTATGTAATCCACCCCTATTTTAATGAGTCCATTGACTATTAATCCATCCCCGTGTCCGGTCAAATGAACAATTATTAGTACTTATAAATATTCCGCCCATCGTATCCGATCGAGTGTATGTGGTTATTTATAGATACGTCAAATTGTAAATCTTTATATTAAATTAACGAACTATCATTCAGTTAAACAAATATAAAGCCCATTAATAGTGAAATGTCCCGTTCATATTGATTATAAACGTTCGATATTAGTTGATTTCGTTGCGAGGTTTTGACCTCTATATGAGACGTTTTTCAAAGACTGCATTCATTTTTAAAACAACCATAACCTTTATTTTATCAATAAAGGTTTCAAAAGCATTACGTAGATTATCAAATAATGATAATCTAAAATATACTGTTTACACACGACCATTACATAATGGTTTACAATAGAAATATATTACATCGACATATGTTTCTTGAATGCAGTTTTTACACAATATCATACAAACATGGACTCCAAATCTTGTCCTTATTTTAGTATGCAACAGCGGAAGCTCTTAGTATTCACCTGAGAATAAACATGCTTTAAACGTCAACAAAAATGTTGGTGATGTATAGGTTTAACCTATATATATATATCAAATCGTAACAATAGACCACAAGATTTCATATTTCAATACGCATCCCATACATAGAGATAAAAATCATTCATATGGTGAACACCTGGTAACCGACATTAACAAGATGCATATATAAGAATATCCCCATCATTCCGGGACACCCTTCGGATATGATATAAATTTTGAAGTACTAAAGCATCCGGTACTTTGGATGGGGTTTGTTAGGCCCAATAGATCTATCTTTAGGATTCGCGTCAATTAGGGTGTCTGTTCCCTAATTCTTAGATTACCAGACTTAATAAAAAGGGGCATATTCGATTTCGATAATTCAACCATTGAATGTAGTTTCACGTACTTGTGTCTATTTTGTAAATCATTTATAAAACCTGCATGTATTCTCATCCCAAAAATATTAGATTTTAAAAGTGGGACTATAACTCACTTTCACATATTTTTACTTTGTCGGGAAGTAAGACTTGGCCACTGGTCGATTCACGAACCTATAACAAATATGTACATATATATCAAAGTATATTCAAAATATATTTACAACACTTTTAATACATTTTGATGTTTTAAGTTTATTAAGTCAGCTGTCCTCGTTAGTAACCTATAACTAGTTGTCCAACGTTAGATGTACAGAAAAAAATCGATATATATTATCTTGAATCAATCCACGACCCAGTGTATACATGTCTCAGGCTAGATCACAACTTAAAGTATATATATTTTTGGAATCAACCTCAACCCTGTATAGCTAACTCCCTCATTACTGCATATAGAGTGTCTATGGTTGTTCCAAATAATATATACACATGGGTTGATATGATATGTCAAAACATTTGCATACGTGTCTATGGTATCCCAAGATTACATAATATATTAGAATACATGTATAATACAATATAAGTTAGCTAGGATATGATTAATATAGATTTGTTACCAATTTTCACGTTGCTACAACAAGAAAAATTATCCAATCTTGTTTTACCCATAACTTCTTCAATTTAATTGATTTTAAAAGTCAAGTTAGAAGGATTAACTTTTATTTGCGAACAAGTTTAGAATTAACTAAACTATGTTCTAGTGATTACAAGTTTAAACCTTCGAATAAGATAGCTTTATATGTATGAATCGAATGATGTTATGAACATCATTACTACCTCAAGTTTTCTGGATAAAGCTACTGGAAATGAGAAAAATGGATCTAGCTTCAAAGGATCCTTGGATGGCTTGAAAGTTCTTGAAGCAGAATCATGACACGAAAAACAAGTTCAAGTAAGATTTCCACTCGAAATAAGATTGTTATAGTTATAGAAATTGAATCAAAGTTTGAATATGAGTATTACCTTGTATTAGAAAGATATATTTTACGGTAAATAAGAAAGATTTCTTGAGGTTGGATGATCACTCTACAAGATTGGAAGTAAGCTAGCAAACTTGGAAGTATTCTTGATTTTATGAAACTAGAACTTGTAGAATTTATGAAGAACACTTAGAACTTGAAGATAGAACTTGAGAGAGATTAATTAGATGAAGAAAATTGAAGAATGAAAGTGTTTGTAGGTGTTTTTGGTCGTTGGTATATGGATTAGATATAAAGGATATGTAATTTTGTTTTCATGTAAATAAGTCATGAATGATTACTCATATTTTTGTAATTTTATGAGATATTTCATGCTAGTTGCCAAATGATGGTTCCCACATGTGTTAGGTGACTCACATGGGCTGCTAAGATCTGATCATTGGAGTATATATACTAATAGTACATACATCTAAAAGCTGTGTATTGTACGAGTACGAATACGGGTGCATACGAGTAGAATTGTTGATGAAACTGAACGAGGATGTAATTTTAAGCATTTTTGTTAAGTAGAAGTACTTTGATATATGTATTGAAGTCTTTCAAAAGTGTAAAAATACATATCAAAACACAACATGTATATACATTCTAATGGAGTCGTTAAGTCTTCGTTAGTCGTTACATGTAAGTGTTGTTTTGAAACCTTTAAGTTAACGATCTCAATTAATGTTGTTAACCCAATGTTTATTATATCAAATGAGATGTTAAATTATTATATTATCATGATATTATGATGTATGAATATCTCTTAATATGATATATACATTAAAATATCGTTACAATGATAATCGTTACATATAAGTCTCGTTTCATAATTCTTGAGTTAGTAGTCTTGTTTTTACATATGTAGTTCATTGTTAACACACTTAATGATATATTTAAATATCATTTTATCATGTTAAATATAGTTTATCAATATCTTAATATGATACATATGTATTTAGTAGACGTTATCATAACGATAATCGTTATATATATCATTTCGAGTTTCTTCACTTAGTAATCTCATTTCTTATGTATATCACACATTGTTAATATACTTAGTGAGATACTTAATCATCATAATCTCATGTCAACCATATGTATATTTCTATATATACCACAACATGTAGTTTTTACAAATTTGTAACGTTCGTGAATCGCCGGTCAACTTGGGTGATCAATTGTCTATATGAAACATATTTCATTTAATCAAGTCTTAACAAGTTTGATTGCTTAACATGTTGGAAACACTTAATCATGTAAATAACAATTTCATTTAATATATATATAAACATGGAAAAGTTCGGGTCACTACAGTACCTACCCGTTAAATAAATTTCGTCCCGAAATTTTAAGCAGTTGGAGGTGTTGACGTATCTTCTGGAAATAAATATGGGTATTTCTTCTTCATCTGATCTTCACGCTCCCAGGTGAACTCGGGTCCTCTACGAGCATTCCATCGAACCTTAACAATTGGTATCTTGTTTTGTTTAAGTCTCGTAACCTCACGATCCATTATTTCGACGGGTTCTTCAATGAATTGAAGTTTTTCATTGATTTGGATTTTGTCCAACGGAATAGTGAGATCTTCTTTAGCAAAACATTTCTTCAAATTCGAGACGTGGAAAGTGTTATGTACAGCCGCGAATTGTTGAGGTAACTCAAGTCGGTAAGCTACTGGTCCGACACGATCAATAATCTTGAATGGTCCAATATACCTTGGATTTAATTTCCCTCGTTTACCAAATCGAACAACGCCTTTCCAAGGTGAAACTTTAAGCATGACCATCTCTCCAATTTCAAATTCTATATATTTTCTTTTAATGTCAGCGTAGCTCTTTTGTCGACTTTGGGCGGTTTTCAACCGTTGTTGAATTTGGATGATCTTCTCGGTAGTTTCTTGTATAATCTCCGGACCCGTAATCTGTCTATCCCCCACTTCACTCCAACAAATCGAAGACCTGCACTTTCTACCATAAAGTGCTTCAAACGGTGCCATCTCAATGCTTGAATGGTAGCTGTTGTTGTAGGAAAATTCTGCTAACGGTAGATGTCGATCCCAACTGTTTCCGAAATCAATAACACATGCTCGTAGCATGTCTTCAAGCGTTTGTATCGTCCTTTCGCTCTGCCCATCAGTTTGTGGATGATAGGCAGTACTCATGTCTAGACGAGTTCCTAATGCTTGCTGTAATGTCTGCCAGAATCTTGAAATAAATCTGCCATCCCTATCAGAGATAATAGAGATTGGTATTCCATGTCTGGAGATGACTTCCTTCAAATACAGTCGTGCTAACTTCTCCATCTTGTCATCTTCTTTTATTGGCAGGAAGTGTGCTGATTTGGTGAGACGATCAACTATTACCCAAATAGTATCAAAACCACTTGCAGTCCTTGGCAATTTATTGATGAAATCCATGGTAATGTTTTCCCATTTCCATTCCGGGATTTCGGGTTGTTGAAGTAGACCTGATGGTTTCTGATGCTCAGCTTTGACCTTAGAACACGTCAAACATTCTCCTACGTATTTAGCAACATCGGCTTTCATACCCGGCCACCAAAAATGTTTCTTGAGATCCTTGTACATCTTCCCCGTTCCAGGATGTATTGAGTATCTGGTTTTATGAGCTTCTCTAAGTACCATTTCTCTCATATCTCCAAATTTTGGTACCCAAATCCTTTTAGCCCTATACCGGGTTCCGTCTTCCCGAATATTAAGATGCTTCTCCGATCCTTTGGGTATTTCATCCTTTAAATTTCCCTCTTTTAAAACTCCTTGTTGCGCCTCCTTTATTTGAGTAGTAAGGTTAGTGTGAATCATTATATTCATAGATTTTACTCGAATGGGTTCTCTGTCCTTTCTGCTCAAGGCATCGGCTACCACATTCGCCTTCCCCGGGTGGTAACGAATCTCAAAGTTGTAATCATTCAACAATTCAATCCACCTACGCTGCCTCATATTCAGTTGTTTCTGATTAAATATATGTTGAAGACTTTTGTGGTCGGTATATATAATACTTTTGACCCCATATAAGTAGTGCCTCCAAGTCTTTAATGCAAAAACAACCGTGCCTAATTCCAAATCATGCGTCGTATAATTTTGCTCGTGAATCTTCAATTGTCTAGACGCATAAGCAATCACCTTCGTTCGTTGCATTAATACACAACCGAGACCTTGCTTTGATGCGTCACAATAAATCACAAAATCATCATTCCCTTCAGGCAATGACAATATAGGTTCCGTAGTTAGCTTTTTCTTCAATAATTGAAACGCCTTCTCTTGTTCATCCTTCCATTCAAATTTCTTCCCTTTATGCGTTAATGCAGTCAAGAGTTTTGCTATTTTGGAGAAATCTTGGATGAATCTTATGTAGTAACCAGCCAATCCTAAAAATTGACGTATATGCTTCGGAGTTTTTGGGGTTTCCCACTTTTCAACGGTTTCGATCTTTGCCGGGACCACCTGGATACCTTCTTTGTTCACTATGTGATCGAGGAATTGAACTTCTTCCAACCAAAATGCACACTTTGAAAATTTAGCTTACAGTTTTTCTTTCCTCAATACTTCTAGCACTTTTCTCAAATGTTCTTCGTGCTCTTGATCATTCTTTGAGTAAATAAGTATGTCATCGATGAAAACAATGACAAACTTGTCAAGATATGGCCTACACACTCGGTTCATAAGGTCCATGAACACAGCTGGTGCGTTAGTCAATCCAAACGGCATAACCATAAACTCGTAATGACCATAACGCGTCCTAAAAGCAGTTTTTGGAATATCATCCTTCTTTACTCGCATTTGATGATATCCAGAATGTAAATCGATCTTCGAATAAACCGACGAGCCTTGTAGTTGATCAAATAAGTCATCAATTCTCGGCAGTGGATAACGGTTTTTGATGGTAAGTTTGTTCAACTCTCTGTAGTCAATACACAACCTAAATGTACCATCCTACTTCTTGACAAACAAAAAAGGAGCTCCCCATGGTGATGTGCTTGGTCGAATGAAACCACGTTTTAATAGTTCTTGCAGTTGGCTTTGCAGTTCTTTCATCTCGCTGGGTGCGAGTCTATAAGGAGCACGAGCTATTGGTACAGCTCCTGGTACAAGATCTATTTGAAATTCAACAGATCGATGTGGAGGTAGTCCCGGTAATTCTTTCGGAAATACATCGGGAAATTCTTTTGCGACGGGAACATCATTGATGCTCTTTTCTTCAGTTTGTACTTTCTCGACGTGTGCTAGAACAGCATAGCAACCTTTTCTTATTAGTTTTTGTGCCTTCAAATTACTAATAAGATGTAGCTTCGTGTTGCCCTTTTCTCCGTACACCATTAAGGGTTCTCCTTCTTCTCATACAATGCGAATTGCATTTTTATAACATACGATCTCTGCTTTCACCTTCTTCGGCCACTCCATGCCAACTATTACATCAAAACTCCCTAACTCTACTGGTATTAAATCAATCTTAAATATTTCGCTACCCAGTTTAATTTCTCGATTCCGGCATATATAATCTGCTGAAATTAATTTACCGTTTGCTAGTTCGAGTAAAAATTTACTATCCAATGGCGTCAATAGACAACTTAATTTAGCACAAAAATCTCTACTCATATAGCTTCTATCCGCACCCGAATCAAATAAAACGTAAGCAGATTTATTGTCAATAAGAAACGTACCCGTAACAAGCTCTGGGTCTTCCTGTGCCTCTGCCGCATTAATATTGAAAACTCTTCCGCGGCCTTGTCCATTCGTGTTCTCCTGGTTCGGGCAATTTATAATAATGTGGCTCAGTTTTCCACATTTATAACAAACTACATTGGCATAACTTGCTCCGACACTACTCGTTCCGACACCATTTGTTCCATTCGTTCTGTTAACCCCTGGTCCGTAGACCTCATACTTTGCCGCGCTATGACCATTTCTTTTACACTTGTTTCAAAATTTGGTGCAGAACCCCGAGTGATACTTTTCACACCTTTGGCATAGCTGCTTCTGATTGTTGTTGTTGTTGCGGTTGTTATTGTTGTTGGGATGATTGTTGTAGTTACTGTTGTTATTGTTGTTGTTGTTGTTGTTGTTGTTGTTGTTGGACCGTTTATTGTAGTTGCGATTGGTGTTGCGATTGTTGGGATAGTTGTTGCGATTATTGTTGTAATTGCTGTTGTTGTTGTATTGGTGATTCTTATCACCGTTTTCCTCCCACTTTCTTTTGACTTGCTTCACATTGGCCTCTTCAGTCGCATGTTCTTTAATTCTTTCCTCAATCTGTTTCACTAGTTTGTGAGCCATTCTACATGCCTGTTGTATGGAGGCGGGCTCGTGTGAACTTATATCTTCTTGGATTCTTTCCGGTAATCCTTTCACAAACGCGTTGATATTCTCTTCCTCATCTTCGAACGATCTCGGATACAATAGGCACAATTCTGTGAATCGTCTTTCGTACGTGGTAATATCAAATCCTTGGGTTCGTAACCCTCTAAGTTCTATCTTGAGCTTATTGACCTCGGTTCTGGGACGGTACTTCTCGTTCATCAAGTGCTTGAATGCTGACCACGGTAGTGCGTAAGCATCATCTTGTCCCACTTGCTCTAGATAGGTATTCCACCATGTTAACGCAGTACCTGTGAAGGTATGCATAGTGTACTTCACTTTGTCCTCTTCAGTACACTTACTTATGGCTAACACCGATTCGACCTTCTCGGTCCACCATTTCAATTCGATCGGTCCTTCGGTTCCATCAAATTCCAAAGGTTTGCAGGCAGTGAATTCTTTGTAGGTGCATCCTACACGATTTCTTGCACCGTTAGCTGCATTGCTAGATTCGGAGTTATTGTTGGTATGTAGCGCAACCTGTACTGCGGCTATGTTTGCAGCAAGAAAGGTACGAAATTCCTCTTCGCTCATATTCATGGTTTGTCGAGTAGTCGGTGCCATTTCCTTCAAATAGTCAAATGAAACAAGTTAATCATACAGAATATTAAGAGTAGTCAATAATATCTCGTAGCATAATATGAACTCATTTATAAAAGCTTTTTCTTCATATTAGCGTTTCATAAGTTTAAATTCGGGTAGTACCTACCCGTTAAGTTCATACTTAGTAGCTAATATACAATTCAACTACTACAATTCTATATGAAAAACTGATTATAATAATATTTCGCGTTCAAACTTTTTCACAATATTTTACAAACTTACAATACCGCTTATTTTACATATAACATGAAATATAGCACACAATAACTTTGATACAAGATAGTTGTGAAGATAATTCTAGCTAGTGCACAAGTCATTCAGCAAAGGCAATAAAGACACGTAATTCATACGTCCAGAAACAAGTCATGCATTCTGGTTTTACTAGGACTACTTCCCATCCTTGGTCTTGTGGAACATAACCGTTATGGCCGTTGATAAGACAGCGTGTTGTAACGTCGTCAAAGGGACGAGGGTTACGTAATGTCCAACAGTCCCGTAACAATCTAAAAACCTTGTTTCTCACCCCAACTACTGAGTCCGTCACTTGTGGGAACATTTTGTTTAATAGTTGTAGCCCGATGTTCTTGTTCTCACTTTGGTGAGAAGCGAACATTACTAACCCGTAAGCATAACATGCTTCTTTATGTTGCATGTTAGCCGCTTTTTCTAAATCACGAAGTCCTATATTTCGGATATATTGAGTCAAAATAATTTCTTAACCCGTTGCGTAAAATAGCATTTGGGTTTCCCGCAATATATGCGTCAAAGTAAACACATCGTAACTTATGGGTTTCCCAATGTGATATCCCCCATCTTTCGAACGAAAGCCTTTTATAAACCAAGGAATTCTTGGAACGTTCTTCGAATGTCTTACAAACTAATCTCGCCTTAAATAGTTGTGCCGAGGAATTTTGACCGACTCTAGACAAGATTTCATCAATCATGTCTTCGGGTAGGTCTCTTAAAATATTGGGTTGTCTATCCATTTTGTGTTTTTATACTGTAAAATAGACAAGAGTTAGATTCATAAAAAAATACTTATTAATACAAGCAATTTTTACATATATCATAAAGCATAAGCACACTATATTACATATATCACACCACACGAATACAACTATTTTATTCCGACTCGCTCGTTTCTTCTTCTTCGGTTTTGGTTCATTTTGCCAAGTTTCTAGGGATATATGATGTTCCCCTAATACGAGCCGTCATTTTCCACATTGGTTTAGAAAAACCTGGTGGTTTAGAGGTTCCCGGGTTATTTTCACAACTTAAGAAATACGGGTGTTGACGATACATATAAAGTTCATCGGGTTTGGAATCAAATTTCTCTATTTTTATGCCCTTTCCCTTATTGTTCTCTTTTGCCTTATTAAATTGTGTTGGGGTAATTTCTATAACATCATCGGAATCCTTGTCGGGATCTGATTCATCGGAGAATTGGTAATCCTCCCAATACTTTGCTTCCTTGGCGGAAACACCATTGACCATAATTAACTTTGGTCGGTTGGTTGAGGATTTTCTTCTACTTAACCGTTTTATTATTTCCCCCACTGGTTCTATTTCTTCTTCCGGTTCCGATTCTGACTCTTCTTCCGGTTCCTCTTCGGGAACTTGTGAATCAGTCCACGAATCATTCCAATTTATATTTGACTCTTCATTATTATTAGGTGAGTCAATGGGACTTGTTCTAGAGGTAGACATCTATCACATAATATCAAACACATTAAGAGATTAATATATATATATATATATATATATATATATATATATATATATATATATATATATATATATATATATATATATATATATATATATATATATATATATATATATATATATATATATATATATATAGTTTTCAACAAAATTTGTTAAGCAATCATTTTTCAAGTAAACACAGTTGAAGTCCAGACTCACTAATGCATCCTAACAAACTCGATAAGACACACTAATGCAAAATTCTGGTTCTCTAAGACCAACGCTCGGATACCAACTGAAATTTCCCGTTCATATTGATTATAAACGTTCATATTAATTAATTTCGTTGCGAGGTTTTGACCTCTATATGAGACGTTTTTCAAAGACTGCATTCATTTTTAAAACAACCATAACCTTTATTTTATCAATAAAGGTTTCAAAAGCATTACGTAGATTATCAAATAATGATAATCTAAAATATACTGTTTACACACGACCATTACATAATGGTTTACAATAGAAATATATTACATCGACATATGTTTCTTGAATGCAGTTTTTACACAATATCATACAAACATGGATTCCAAATCTTGTCCTTATTTTAGTATGCAATAGCGGAAGCTCTTAGTATTCACCTGAGAATAAACATGCTTTAAACGTCAACAAAAATGTTGGTGAGTTATAGGTTTAACCTATATATATATATATATATATATATATATATATATATATATATATATATATATATATATATATATATATATATATATATATATATATATATATATATATATCAAATCGTAACAATAGACCACAAGATTTCATATTTCAATACGCATCCCATACATAGAGATAAAAATTATTCATATGGTGAACACCTGGTAACCGACATTAACAAGATGCATATATAAGAATATCCCCATCATTCCGGGACACCCTTCGGATATGATATAAATTTCGAAGTACTAAAGCATCCGGTACTTTGGATGGGGTTTGTTAGGCCCAATAGATCTATCTTTAGGATTTGCGTCAATTAGGGTGTCTGTTCCCTAATTCTTAGATTACCAGACTTAATAAAAAGGGGCATATTCGATTTCGATAATTCAACCATAGAATGTAGTTTCACGTACTTGTGTCTATTTTGTAAATCATTTATAAAACCTGCATGTATTCTCATCTCAAAAATATTAGATTTTAAAAGTGGGACTATAACTCACTTTCACATATTTTTACTTTGTCGGGAAGTAAGACTTGGCCACTGGTCGATTCACGAACCTATAACAAATATGTACATATATATCAAAGTATATTCAAAATATATTTACAACACTTTTAATACATTTTGATGTTTTAAGTTTATTAAGTCAGTTGTCCTCGTTAGTAACCTACAACTAGTTGTCCAACGTTAGATGTACAGAAAAAATTGATATATATTATCTTGAATCAATCCACGACCCAGTGTATACATGTCTCAGGCTAGATCACAACTCAAAGTATATATATTTTTGGAATCAACCTCAACCCTGTATAGCTAACTCCCTCATTACTGCATATAGAGTGTCTATGGTTGTTCCAAATAATATATACACATGGGTCGATATGATATGTCAAAACATTTGCATACGTGACTATGGTATCCCAAGATTACATAATATATTAGAATACATGTATAATACAATATAAGTTAGCTAGGATATGATTAATATAGATTTGTTACCAATTTTCACGTTGCTACAACAAGAAGAATTATCCAATCTTGTTTTACCCATAACTTCTTCATTTTAAATCCGTTTTGAGTGAATCAAATTGCTATGGTTTCATATTGAACTCTATTTTATGAATCTAAACAGAAAAAGTATAGGTTTATAGTCGGAAATATAAGTTACAAGTCATTTTTGTAAAGGTAGTCATTTCAGTCGAAAGAACGACGTCTAGATGACCATTTTAGAAAACATACTTCCAATTTGAGTTTAACCATGATTTTTGGATATAGTTTCATGTTCATAAGAAAAATCATTTTCTTAGAAGAACAACTTTTAAATCAAAGTTTATCATAGTTTTTAATTAACTAACCCAAAACAGCCCGCGGTGTTACTACGACGGCGTATGTCCGGTTTTACAGTGTTCTTCGTGTTTCCAGGTTTTAAATCATTAAGTTAGCATATCATATAGATATAGAACATGTGTTTAGTTAATTTTAAAAGTCAAGTTAGAAGGATTAACTTTTATTTGCGAACAAGTTTAGAATTAACTAAACTATGTTCTAGTGATTACAAGTTTAAACCTTCGAATAAGATAGCTTTATATGTATGAATCGAATGATGTTATGAACATCATTACTACCTCAATTTTTCTGGATAAAGCTACTGGAAATGATAAAAATGGATCTAGCTTCAAAGGATCCTTGGATGGCTTGAAAGTTCTTGAAGCAGAATCATGACACGAAAAACAAGTTCAAGTAAGATTTACTCGAAATAAGATTGTTATAGTTATAGAAATTGAATCAAAGTTTGAATATGAGTATTACCTTGTATTAGAAAGATATCTTACTGTAAATAAGAAAGATTTCTTGAGGTTGGATGATCACTCTACAAGATTGGAAGTAAGCTAGCAAACTTAGAAGTATTCTTGATTTTATGAAACTAGAACTTGTAGAATTTATGAAGAACACTTAGAACTTGAAGATAGAATTTGAGAGAGATTAATTAGATGAAGAAAATTGAAGAATGAAAGTGTTTGTAGGTGTTTTTGGTCGTTGGTGTATGGATTAGATATAAAGGATATGTAATTTTTTTTTCATGTAAATAAGTCATGAATGATTACTCATATTTTTGTAATTTTATGAGATATTTCATGCTAGTTGCCAAATGATGGTTCCTACATGTGTTAGGTGACTAACATGGGCTGCTAAGAGCTGATCATTGGAGTGTATATACCAATAGTACATACATCTAAAAGCTGTGTATTGTACGAGTACGAATATGGGTGCATACGAGTAGAATTGTAGATGAAACTGAACGAGGATGTAATTGTAAGCATTTTTGTTAAGTAGAAGTATTTTGATAAGTGTCTTGAAGTCTTTCAAAAGTGTATGAATACATATGAAAACACTACATGTATATACATTTTAACTGAGTCGTTAAGTCATCGTTAGTCGTTACATGTAAGTGTTGTTTTGAAACCTTTAGGTTAACGATCTTGTTAAATGTTGTTAACCCAATGTTTATAATATCAAATGAGATTTTAAATTATTATATTATCATGATAATATGATGTATGAATATCTCTTAATATGATATATATACATTAAATGTCGTTACAATGATAATCGTTACATATATGTCTCGTTTCAAAATCATTAAGTTAGTAGTCTTGCTTTTATATATGTAGTTCATTGTTAATATACTTAATGATATGTTTACTTATCATAATATCATGTTAACTATATATATATATATATATATATATATATATATATATATATATATATATATATATATATCCATATATATGTCATCATATAGTTTTTACAAGTTTTAACTTTCATGAATCACCGGTCAACTTGGGTGGTCAATTGTCTATATGAAACCTATTTCAATTAATCAAGTCTTAATAAGTTTGATTACTTAACATGTTGGAAACACTTAATCATGTAAATAACAATTTCATTTAATATATATATAAACATGAAAAAGTTCGGGTCACTACAAATAGCCCATAGTCTAATTTCCACAAGTGTCAGTCTTTTGTTCAAACCCCAATTATGGTCCAAAGCCCAATTACCCAATCTTAATATTTAGCCCAACATCACGATTACTTCGAATTAAATAAGCATAATAATAACTTAGTTACGAGACATTAATTTAAAAATGAAGAACATAACTTACAATGATTATTTATAGCGTAGCGTTACACGGACAGAGTTTCGATTTAAAACCCGTAAAACATTCTTACAATAACCCAATTATTATTAAACTTAAATTAAAATTATAATTATAAAATATATATATATATATATATATATATATATATATATATATATATATATATATATATATATATATATATATATATATATATATCGTATATGATATGAGAAAGGAAAAGAAAAAGGTGTAGTTTCTTCATTACTCCGTGCCTTGCTTTTATAGGAAAATTATTGATATTGTTGTACGTGGAATGTTAGCTGGCTACCATTCAAAGTTGAATCAATAATATCTCGTTGCGAATTATTGATTTGAAATTTTCACTTATGACCCTTTAACTATGCTCAATTAACAACTTTTTATTATTTATTATTATTCTTATTATGAATTATTTAAATATTATATTATATTCTTGTGCATAGTTGACTTGTACTTTCAGCTCCGTTGCGTCGAGCGTTGAAAGTTGGTTCATGTCTCGGTTCCGGATTTTCGAATGCCTTTTCGTATAATTTAATATCTTGTACTTTGCGTTTTACAGCTTGTACTTTTGTAATTTTGTGACGTTTCTCATCAATAAATTGAACCACTTGAATTGTACTTTGTACTTTTTAGGTTTTTGGTCATTTGCGTCTTCAAATCATCGAATCTGTCTTTTGTCTTCACCTTTTATTATTTAAATGAATATCACTTGTAAATAGAACAATTGCAACTAAAAGCTTGTCTTTCTTGAGAGATAATGCTATGAAATATATGTTCGTTTTTAGCATTATCAAATATTCCCACACTTGAGCGTTGCTTGCCCTCAAGCAATATAGAACTTGAATATAACTTTACCAGAATCACTTCTTTATTCTTCACACTTTGTACATCAGTGATTTCAATACGGCGGTATGAAAAATGATAGTAACGATGTGGTTTACAGTCCCACATGGCTATGAAAATTTAGATCCTTTAAGGAAATCGGATCTTTATGAAAACATTTGATCTTTTGAAAATTCAATCTAGCTTTTACCCTAGATTAGTTTTCTGATTTGACCCCCCATCGGTGTTGCAAAATATATTTGTGGATCAATATTTTAGCTAAAACTTTTAGGTTTGTGTAATCCACTGCTATCCCTGTATCAGAAAGCACACATCCAGTTTACTTGTTCCGTATATTACCTTTCGGCAAACTACCGTCCGGTTGTAAAGGAAAGCGATGAACAAGAAAATGTTAAGGCAATGTCTAATGACATGCAGTTAATCATAGTCTAAAATGTGTCGGATGCAAATACTATCCTTTGTAGGAGAAATAGTAAAGATCACCCTATGATTTTTCGGTCTGGCACAAGGTCCTGTCTTCGACCATGCTATGCAACCACCGTTCTTACGGTTGACACCCGATTTGGTTCAGGTGACCTAATGAATTCCAGGTGAATTCCTAGGATTTTACATTCAATGGTAATGAACGCATTAAAAATAGGTTTTCTGAAAACAAATCGGTTTGTAATTTGATCAAAATATTTTCTCGTTCAAGTTCGAGTTTAGATATCATCGAATTCCATGAGTTTGTAATTCTCAATCTTTAAGGTCAATCTCAAGGATTGAGTGATATCAGGCTTAAAAGCTGATTTTTAATCTTTAAGGAGATTATCCTTACTGGGGGTCTGATTCATTAGTCTTATCAAGCTAATTTGCATGGCACCCTCCCTATTTTACGAGACAGATCCTCTAATGGTTAGGATAAGTCTGACCACTTGGCGACCCTGTTTGATGCTGAGGTCCGTGGATTTCCTGCTGATTTTAGAGATGACTTTTCTTGATTTTTCGTCAACCTACAGCTGGTCTGGACGACAACTTCTTGACCTAAATCAAGAAGCGCGTGTCTTTTTTGGAAGACTTTACTTCCTTTTAATGATGTAATTGATTCATCGTGTAGATCCATCTTTCTTTCGAATATATTACAGTAAATCGGGTAAAACTGATTAGTTTAGTCCAAATCTAAAGTACCTGCAATAAGCTTGTACAGATATGTGATATATGTTTTAAAGAACTTGGTGAATTCTTTCCACACTCAGCTTTTATTTATTTCTTTCTTTGCCTTTTTATTCTCCTATATTCCATTTTAAATGAATTCTAACGTTTTGGGTTGTTTCTCCATTTATGTCCTTTCCAAGGTAACAATAATTTCGGTAGTATCACCTAGTTTTATCGTTCATAAATATGTATAAACATGATTTTGAATTCATTTATTTGAAAATTTTTCAAATTTTCACAAAATTTGGCAATTAAACCAAGTGTAAACCCGAGAGAATTTATAACCCTTCCCCACACTTGAGATCTTGCAATGCCCTCATTTGCAAGAAATCAGTAAAAATTTAAATTCATGAGGGTGATTAGCGTAGAAAAATGATTAAAATTACCGAGTTTGCAAACATATTGTTGTTATTTCACATTTGATATTTTGCGTCTTGTCGTCAAAATTAGTAGCTTTTGCTGAACTTAATGACAGTCTTTAAAAGTACGATGTTTTACCCTGTTTTGTACATAAGATAAACTACAAACATACATAATATTTTTATTATTTTTTTTATAAAATCTTTATTTATTAAAACATTTAAATGAATAATTTTTTAAAATTTTGTTTCCTTTTACTTTAGGTAGTTTCGGTATGTTTACCTAGTTCGTCCCTTGACAAAATTTTAAATTTGTCGTTTTTAAAGCGATTGTTTTAAAAGCAAAGATTTTTGGGTTTTTTTTTTTTATTTTTTTATTTTTTTGGTATACTTTAGATCAATAAAATTAAAAATAATGATAACAAAATTTGTCGCCCCGCACTCGGGTAAAGCAATTTCGGTTCCATGACCTAGTCTTCAACTTACGATGAATTTTAGAAATTATTTTTTAAACTTGATGAAATAAAGTAAATTTTATTTTTAAATTCACACAAAACGTAAATTTAGAAAGCAAAATAATTTCATATAAAACCTATAAAACAAAAAATTTAGAATGGGGGGAGAAAACTAGTTCTTTAGTGTCTGCTAGCGGAAAAGACCAATCAGATTCCATTCTCGGAACTACACGAGAACAGAACAACTAACTCTAGACAGCATTTTCTTTTTAGAATATTTGAGTCTCCCCACACTTAGGTAGCTGTGGTGTTGAAATTGTGATTAACTTCATCGTCAATTTCTCTTGGACCATAATCAACTTGCATATCTGTGACTTTTGCTTTAAGCCATTGGTCAGATTCCTGTGTAATATCCACAAATTCAACTAGTTTTTCCTTTTCTTTAGGAGATAGATTGGATACTAACCGGTTACATAACTTAAAGTTCCCCTTGGTTCTGGCATCGCGAATCCGTTTAATAAGTTACTTCATTGAACTGTTAATAAAGGTGTCATTTAATTTCGTATCAACAACGGGGTTCTTTGTTATCAGGTCATAATTAGGTTTTACTTCATATTCCCCATACTTAGGCGTTTTATTATTGTTAAGCACTACCGTTGGAGTTGATAAAACAATATGCTTCTCATCGATCGTTTTTATCGGTACAATGGTTTTGGTTGGTGGAGATTTAGACTTTCGACTCACAAAGGTGATCGATTTTTCACCATCACTAAGTGTCATTCTACCCTCTCTTACATCAAATAACGCCCTGGTGGACGCTAAGAATGGTCGACCTAAAATTAGAGGAATGTTTGGGTCCTCTTCTATGTCAATGACAATAAATTCGACTAGAAATGTTAAATTACCTACTTGAACAGGTAGGTTGTCAGCAATTCCAACTGGGTGCCTAATGGTTTGATCAAAGAGTCGGACACTCATCTCTGTTAAACTTAACTCACCTACTCCTAATTTCTTATATAATGAAAGAGGCATAACACTCACACTCGCACCTAAATCTGTTAGTGCATCATACATGACACAATCACTAAGTAGACAAGGAACAATAAATTCCCCCGGATCACCTAACCTGGGTGGAGGTTTTGGTGGAATTGTCTTCACTGGGTTTATCTTTACGGTTTTAGTTTCTTGTACTTTCTTATTATTCTTCTTCTTTCCAAAGGTATCACAAACTTTATTACCTATTACTTGCTCATACTCAACTCCTTTTCTTGGAAACGGGATGGGTGGTCTGTATGGTGCCACCACTGGCTTTACATACTTGGGTGGTGGTGGTGGTGGTGGTGTAACTTCTTCATTGTTACTCACATCTAAAACCTTCCCATCTTCTGGTGTTGGTTTTTTAGAATTTGTTGATACCATGTTAACATTTTCATTTCGAGGATTTACTTCATTATTACTCGGTAGCTTTCCTTGTTCCCTCTCACTCATCATGCTAGCAAGGGTACCTACATGTTTTTCTAGATTCAAAATGGAAGCTTGTTGAGTTCTAAATGACTGATCAAACCTCTCATTCGTTTGGGTTTAAGTTGCAATAAATTGTGTTTAAGATTCAACTAGCATTTGTACCATTTCTTCTAGATTTGACTTTTTCGCTTCAGTTTGTTGTGGTGGTTTATATAAGCTAGGTCTTTGTTAATTGAAAGTGTTGTTTTGAGTTGGTTGGTTATTCGGACCTTGTTGGTTGTACGAGTTATTGTTGGGTCCATTTGGATTGTAAAGAATGTTTTGATTTCAATTGAAGTTTGGCCTTGGCGGTTGATAATTATTTTGATAATTATTTCTCGGCCTTTGGTTCATGTAGGAAACATTCTCACGTTGTTCCGTCGTTTGCTCAATGTGACAATCTTTCATTAAGTGTGGTCCACCGCATTGCTCACAACTGATTCGTATTGCGTGAATATCTTTATTCATCTTTTCCATTCGTATCTCGAAAATATCTATTTTTGCGGAAACGGAATCAAAGTTATGGCTAGAATCGGCCCTAGCCGCTTTAGATGAATGAAAAATATCTTTTTCCTGATGCCACTCATGAGAGTGGGATGCTGTGTTATCAATAATTTTGTGAGCTTCGGTTGCGGTTTTCTTCATAATGGAACCACCAGCTACTGTGTCGATGTCTTTTCGTGTGGCGATGTCGACGCCTCTATAAAAAATTTGCACTATTTGAAAAGTATCTAAACCATGTTGAGGACATCCTCTCAACATCCTTCCGAATCTTGTCCATGCTTCATATAACGTTTCATTTGGCTTTTGCATGAACGTGGCAATTTCTCCTTGAAGTCTCACGGCTTTAGATGCCGGAAAGAATTTTTTAAGAAAATTTTCAACTAAGACATCCCATGTTTCAATCGCCCCTTCAGGTAATGATTCTAACCAATCTTTGGCTTCTCCTTTTAAAGTCCAGGGAAACAACATAAGATAAATAGTTTCATCCTCAACTTCTCGAATTTTAAATAGATTACAAATCCTATTAAAAGTTCGAAGATGTTCGTTTGGATCTTCTTTTGTTGTACCACCAAATTGGCACTGATTGGTGATCATGTGTAGGATTTGTTCTTTGATTTCAAAATCTGATGCTCTAACATCTGGCTGATTAATGGCGTGACCTTGGCCCTTGCGTATGGCTCTCATTCGGTCTTCCATGCTTTGAGGTTCTGTTATTTCTATTTTTGAATTTGTTGAATCTGAATCACTAGAAGATTCTGATTTAACGGTTTGTGGTTTAGGAGGAATGATTAGTGGTTCAGGATCTTGGAATTGTCCTTGAATATCCTCCGGGTTCTCGGTAGTGAAGTCGGGTTCAAAAAATGGATTATCGGAAATTTGAATTGGAGTACTTGGTTGACTAGATGACGATTCTAAAGAAAAATCAACGACAATATTGGCAAGATGCCTTGATCGAGTTACAGGTGGTGAACGTTTTGCTCGGTGCATTCACTGAATATCCTATTAGTTATAAAAGATAAAAATTATATAAATTATCAAATTAATAAACTTTTCTGATTTTGCCCACGTTTCGAATAGACAATAGATGCAGCAGGTAGCCAGGACCCTTTAAATCGGAAGCCCACAACTCGCCACTAACAAATCCAACTATTACTACGAACCAGAAAATTTGGATGTCTATCAATTTAATCGCTTAAAATAATTTTTCGTTTGAAATTTTAGAGAAGAAATAGAAAATTCTATGTCCTAAAAACTAGAGCGTCGAGAAATAAGAAAGAAAAAGAGCGCGTCGGAAAACGTCGAAAAAATAAAAGGTCGAAAAATAAAAATAAGAAAGTAGCGCGTCGAAACTTAAAAGGTACTAAAATTTATAAACAGCGTCGCAAAATTCTAAAGCACCTAAATCTTAATCTAAAGAAAAGGCACTTAAGGGATTTTACGGCAAATCTTAGAAATGTAGAAATAAAAATAAACTACGACAAAATTATGATTTAAAATTAAGGAAAAATTACTCTAAGTGAATCGTAAATTTACAATATTTTTGTGTTTTTCAAGATTTTAAGATCTAATTTTTTTTTAACTTAAAAAAAGTAGAAAAGTAAAAACTATTTAATTGTTTTTTAATTCATTTACTATTTATTGAATAGTAAATGAAACGAAATGAATTAATTTACTATTTACATGAAAGCGACATGATAGAAATTATTAATTATAAGTTACATAATATACCCCTGAAGTATTTAATAAATACGACTTTTTAGATTCAAAATTATTATTATATTATTATATTTTATTTCAATATTATTATATTATTATATTTATTAAATTATTATATTTAAATTAATATATCTTTAATCAGTCAAAAACTATAAAAAAAAAACTTAAATATCCCGTGAAGACACAAAAAGTGTCCCCGGCAGCGGCGCCAAAAACTTGATGTGTGCTCTAGTGGGTGTGTATGAAACGGCTATCAGTTTTATATTTATTTACTACAGGAAATCACCTAAATTAAACTAAAACACAAAAGGCAAGTATACCTATCGTGCAATAATATAGCTAAGGTAAAGTCCGGGAGGTCGATCCGTGGACACTATTATTGGGTGCCTTACTAGGTCAAATTAGTTAATTAAGTAGTTAAACTAGATTTAGTAATATATAGTAATTATAGGTAACTTTGGGGGGATTTACCGTTTAATGACCGGTTTGTCAATTTTGAGACTTATATCACAGTTAAAACCTAATGCAAAATATTAAATATAAATATAACTTATTTTAAAGAATAAAGTAAATGACAACAAATAAAAGTGCAATAACTAAAAATATAAATAAAGCATAAAAATAAAAGTGCGATAATTTAAAGTACAATAAATGAAAGTACGATGAGATATAAAATAAAGGAATTATGCTTATTTAAACTTCCGTAATCATGATGTTTGACATTTTGATTTTAATTTATTACCATGGGTTAATTATCCTTTGTCCTGGATTATTCGATACGTCTATCTGGTTTTTGTCCATAACAGTCCATTGGCCATAATTATAAAGTGCGAGTATCCTCGTCAAATTACCCTTATACCCGAAGTCAAATATTCCAACTAATTGAGGACTTAAACTGTAACAAGGTTTTAATACTTTGTTAACAATTACACCAATTTTCCTTGTATTAAATCACCCCTATTTTAATGAGTCCATTGACTATTAATCCATCCCCGTGTCCAGTCAAATGAACAATTATTAGTACTTATAAATATCTCGCCCATCGTATCCGATCGAGTGTATGTGGTTATTTATAGATACGTCAAATTGTAAATCTTTATATTAAATTAACGAACTATCATTTAGTTAAACAAATATAAAACCCATTAATAGCCCATAGTCTAATTTCCACAAGTGTCAGTCCTTTGTTCAAACCTCAATTATGGTCCAAAGCCCAATTACCCAATCTTAATATTTAGCCCAACATCACGATTACTTCGGCTTAAATAAGCATAATAATAACTTAGTTACGAGACATTAATTTAAAAAGGAAGAACATAACTTACAATGATTATTTATAGCGTAGCGTTACACGGACAGAGTTTCGATTTAAAACCCGTAAAACATTCTTACAATAACCCAATTATTATTAAACTTAAATTAAAATTAAAATTATAAAATATAAATATATATAAATATATATACAAATATATATATATATATATATATATATATATATATATATATATATATATATATATATATATATATATATATATATATATATATATATATATATATATATATATATATCGTATATGATATGAGAAAGGAAAAGAAAAAGGTGTAGTTTCTTCATTACTCCGTGCCTTGCTTTTATAGACAAATGATTGATACTGTTGTAGGTGGAATGTTAGCTGGCTACCATTCAAAGTTGAATCAATAATATCTCGTTGCGAATTATTGATTTGAAATTTTCACTTATGACCCTTTAACTATGCTCAATTAACAACTTTTTATTATTTATTATTATTCTTATTATGAATTATTTAAATATTATATTATATTCTTGTGCATAGTTAACTTGTACTTTCAGCTTCGTTGCGTCGAGCGTTGAAAATTGGTTCATGTCTCGGTTCCGGATTTTCGAACGCCTTTTCGTATAATTTAATATCTTGTACTTTGCGTTTTGCGGCTTGTACTTTTGTAATTTTGAGACGTTTCTCATCAATAACTTGAACCACTTGAATTGTACTTTGTACTTTTCAGCTTTTTGGTCATTTGCGTCTTCAAATCATTGAATCTGTCTTTTGTCTTCACCTTTTATTATTTAAACGAATATCACTTGTAAATAGAACAATTGCAACTAAAAGCTTGTCTTTCTTGAGGGATAATGCTATAAAATGTATGTTCATTTTTAGCATTATCACTAACCATCTTCGAGCTTATGCATAACTTCTTCATTAATCATATTTATTATTCATAAATTATATTCTTTAACCATAATCTTTAACATATTTTATTCTTAGTTTAATCACAATATAATTTATTCATTACCATCATACAATATTAGATAAACTATAAGAATTTAAGGATTAAATTAAACAAATTGGGTTCTAGTTATACCTTGAGAATGAAGGAAGAACAAGGATGATGATGATCGAGAACAGAAAACAGAAATGCACCAGCAACCGAGCTGTTTAACGGGGCTGTTTTGAGGACAGAAAACAGCAGCAAACAACAGAAATCGAGCTCCTTCTGAGCGGGTTTGGTCACTGAATAGTAGCAGCATAAATATACAGCAACAGGGGCTGTTCGGGGGTGGTTCTCGTGGTGGTTTGGCGGCCAAAAACGGCAGCAAAAGGCTTCATAATGTGGCGGTTGGGTGCTGATTTTAAGCTGCAAAACAGTAGCAAACGGGCGATGGTTTCGGGCTGTTTTGGGTCACGAAAGGCAGCAACAGCAGAAGGGGTGTTGGAGATGGTTTGTAGTAGCAAAGAAGGCTGCTCGTTAGTGGTGGTAAGGCTGCAAATTCGCAGCTGCAGAGTGGCGGTGGTGGTGTGTTGATTCTTGCGGCCGAAGGGGGGAAGGTGGTGGTGATGGTTTGGCCGTGAGCAAGCAAGAGGGAGAAGGAAGTTTGATTTGTGAATTGCACAAGATGGAGAGCTAGGTCCTTTTTATACTTTGAGTTTTAGAATCCTAATCAAACTAGGAGTCAAGAATTTGGATAAGAGTTGAAGAATTAGAAGTAGACTAGGATTAGGAGTTTGATTTAGTCTTTATCATTAAAATTTCATTTCCTTTTAAATTTTCCTAACCAATTTATATTTATATTTATTATTATTATTATTATTATTATTATTATTATTATTATTATTTTTTTTTTTTTTTTTTTTTTTTTTTTCACGGTTGTCATAATTACAATCTTCAAACTTACTTAAAATGATATATCGGACGTGTCCAAGTTACCCGTTACTCATTTCGATACTTTTTGGCTTAAATGGGTCAAGTGTCCAAACGGACGGTTTAAATTACATGGTTTATACCTATATAAAATTATCACTTTAGAACACCTCACACTATATGAAATAGTTAATATAAGTGTATTAAGTTCGTACAAAAAGTCTCAAGTCTCTAGCATTGGTCATATTTTTTTTTTTATAACCCGAAACATTTGCAAAAACACACGTTTAAAGTCGTATTTACAGCAGCAACTTCTATGATTTTTAGAAAAATGATCGCAACTCCAAATCAGTCACCGCCAATTGGAGATGCGGAGTTTTTAAGTGGAGAATCTACCCAATTTTTTGTATAGTCTCATTCGACCCAGAGCAGCCGCAGAAACAGCAAACGTACCCGCTGGTCGAATCAGTTTTTAACAGCACTTTTAATAAAATGAACAAAACTTTGAACGAGTATATATGGTTCAAGAAAAATCGAAATGACCCGATTCTTGAGTCTAAATTCAATAGCTTTTCAACGTCTACAATCCTATCAACCTAGGTTTTTAATTACACCTCGTTAACCGTGTCAAAAACGTACTTTTTCAGCCTTTCCCGAAATGTACCTTATTTTAATCCTAACTATTGACCCGTTCGCCCAATTTACGCAATATCTATATAAAAATTTAACTACTTTTCGTGAGTAATTCATCTAACAACTTATCATAATCAGTTACTAAGATTTACCCGCTCAGAATCAGATAAGCAGTTACGAATTTTTATATCAAAATCTATTTAAGCGTAGTTTTGGATCCGTTAATCGAAATCAAACAATTCTTAAATCAAAAGTTATTAATTTTTCAAGCTCTTTTCAAATATCATCATGCCATGATCAGATTATAAACTAAACTTTTCCATAATCTCAGTTTCTTATATGAATTTTCAACCCGAAATCAATTAATCATAACTTTTGATCTAGAAATCGAAATCACATGATATCTTAATGAAAAGTTATTAATTTTTCAACAGCAATACATTTATACACATATCATAAACTTAAAATAGCATGTTCATATCAGTAGCATACTGTTGACATATGTTTATGTAATAGATTTGTGGCGCACTGTTTTATTATTATTTTGTAATGTATTTACTGTGTTTACCATGGTAACTTGTAACTCTTGTAACTTAGGAGGTTCTCATATATAAACAACCTCCTCCCTTGTTAATAATCTAGTTATCCATTTTCAATATTATACATCTTATCTTTACTCTCTAGTGTTCTTGATAACTAATACTTCCAACCCACTAAACATCCATCAAAACCGTAGATCCAAGCTTCATTTGGGACTAACAATTAGTATCAGAGCGGGATTTACTATCTTGCTTGTTGATCCAAGGATTGAAGCTTCAAGAATCGTGTTTTTGGAGAGTTTGGTGTTCTTCGGTTGAGGTATCACAATTAAAACCCATTCGGTCACGAATTAGCTGTTGTATGTTAAATTCTTTTATTTTTATGCTTGTAATCTGTCTTAAATGATTGAACATGCACTAGAACTCGTATGATTTTTCTCAGTGTCACTTGTTTCTGTGTACTTTATGCTCGAAAATTTTTCCAGATTCCAATTTGTTCGATATTCTTTTTGTGATAAATTATGCTTATCATGTTTCTGTCGTATGAAAAAGACTTGTATGTCAAAATGATATGAATACTGTGTAACTTCTGGTATATTTGTGCTTAACTCATGTGCTTTATTCATAGTTCTTGCTTCATAGGTTCATATTTTTGCTGCTATGTTTAAAATACTATGACTTTGTCACTTTATTGCACATTATACTCGAAAAATGCTTGAAATTCTTCACTCCTGTCATGTTAAAACCTTTTAAATACCTTATAGATACATGATACATGCTGGTTTGCACTTAATCTTGACTAAATCTACTTGAAATTACTTGAAAATTGCTTAAGTTTTTTCCAGAATCTGTGCTCGAAAAACCCCATCTGGGTTTGAAACTGCTCGAAAACCTCTTAGGGTTGCTTCACTACAGTGAAACCCTAAGGTTTTGCTCGAAAAACTCATTGTTTTTCACACGTGTTTAGTAGATTTTGGCTCCAAACTTTGGACCTACGGTTAATACCCACCAAAAACCACTTTACCCGATAGTTTTTGGTACGATAACGACTTGTCTGTAACACCCTAGGAAAATCCCACATCGCCCACGAACATGAGTGATCATGGGATTATAAGGTAATACTCACGCTTAAATGACACAACGCGTTTTGGGACCACAGGCAGAGCAGATGTGCGAGTACGTTATGGTTAAGCGTGCTCGGGCTAGAGCACTACCAGGATGGGTGACCTCCTGGGAAAGTGCTTCTCGTGTGTGGTCGCCAAGAAAAAGCCGTGCGCCTGCGGGCAAAGCGGACAATATTGTGGTCATGTTAAGCTGGGGTGTTACAGAATGGTATCAGAGCCACTCATGTGTCGTTGGGGGTGGTGGGGCAAACCTCATCGAGGACGATGAGTCCCTAAGGGGGGGTGAATGTAACACCCTAGGCAAATCCCACATCGCCCACGAACATGAGTGATCATGGGATTATAAGGTAATACTCACGCTTAAATGACACAACGCGTTTTGGGACCACAGGCAGAGCAGATGTGCGAGTACGTTATGGTTAAGCGTGCTCGGGCGAGAGCACTACCAGGATGGGTGACCTCCTGGGAAAGTGCTTCTCGTGTGTGGTCGCCAAGAAAAAGCCGTGCGCCTGCGGGCAAAGCGGACAATATTGTGGTCATGTTAAGCTGGGGTGTTACATTGTCCTTGACATATTACCTTGACTTGTGTCAGAAAGGACAAAGGACTTGTCCTTGTGTGCATCACCTTGCTCTTATGTGTAAGAGCTCACGTGCATAACTTTCTCTTTCTTAAAAGTCAAACAAGTTTGAATTTAAACTCACTGAACTAATTGTTTTCCAGTCAAAATGCTCGAAAAACTTTGAAAAAAGGTGATTTTTGCTCGAAAACAGTAAGCAACTTGAGCATTTGCTCGAAAAAAATTAAGTTTAAACTTTAAAAGATTGACTGAAAACAGTGATTTATAGTGCCCGAAAACCTTGCACGAAAATCTCATTTTGCTCGAAAACTTTAAAGATTTTGTCCTTTTGTGCCCGAAAACCTTGTGTCCAGATAACCTGGTTTTGCTCAAAAACCACCCTGTTTTGAGGGCTTGGTTTTGCTTAAAACCCTAGTTATCTGCTCAAATACTTTAGGTGCTCTAGAATTAAGTAGGTGCTCGAATACCTTAATTGCTCGAATACAGTACCTGCTCGAACACCTTACTAGTGCTCTATTATCTTGCCTGCTCGAAAACCTAGGATTTTGATCTCAGAATTGTGCTGCTCGAAAATCTCCATTTCCTTACTTCTTTAGTGGTGCTCGAAAACTTAATCTGACTTGAAATTTGGCTTTGTTCAAAAACCACTCAATTTGTACAAGTGGTTTTACACCAAAACCCTAATTTCAATCTGCTTACACAAGTGTTCCTTCACTCTAAGCGATCTCTTTTTAAAACTTCTGTCCTTTGCACCACTCAGTTCACACTTCTAAGTTAAGATGGCTACTGCAAACCGTGATGCTTTGGTTGTGGGCTCGGATACTCGTCCTCCCATGCTGTTCGAGGGACTGTTTGACGAATGGAAAGGAAGGTTTGACAACTTCATCGACGAAAAAGGAGAACAAACCAAATACCTCTGGGAATCATTTCTCAATGGACCCAAGATCTCACTTCACCCTGACATCGGCAAAGTCCTAAAACCCTATGAAATTCAAGGTGAAGAAGCTAAGAGAGCTCAAGCCGATATTGATTCCAGGTCCATCATCATGCAAGCCCTTCCTCATGACATGTACAAATCTGCCAGCTCTCTGAAATCCAGAAAAGAACTTCTAGATGAAATCACCCGTCAACAGGAAGGATACAGTCAATCCGAACAGACAAAACTCGACATAACGCTCGCAATGTATGAGGACTACTTTTAGAAACCCGATGAACCTCTAAAAGACTGCTACAGACGTTTCTGTGAAGTCATTAATGAGCTAAAGAAGGTTGGAGTGAAAAAGGAAAATCAAGAGCTGAACATGAAATTTCTGAAGAAACTAAATGCCACCTGGACTCCATATGGAACCAACTTCCGTGCCTCCAAAAACAACAAGAAGTACAACATCCATGAAGTTGTAGGAAAACTAATGAATCATCAACCTGATGTTCTAGCCGCCCAAAACCCTAAATCCAATCTCACTGAAACCAGTGATCCAATGGCCTTGTTTGTTAACAAAAGCTCCACCAAAACCCCCTCCAACCGCTCCAACTCACTCAAAACAAAACAAACCATTTCCTCTGATGAGGACACATACTCTGATGTTGATGAAGAACATCGGGATCTCGTCAAGGCTGCTGCAATGTTCAGTAAGAAAATGAATCTCAGGAGATCATCTGGCGGCTTTAAGAAAAACAACAACAATCGAACCTCATCCAGCTCTTCTTACTACAAAAAACCCGAAACACCTACCACTCAATACCGGGCCCCTGACAGCAAGGACCCCGATAATGTTTGTTTCAACTGTGGTAAAACAGGTCACTTTGCATGAGAATGCAGACTACCCAAACGAAAGGATGCCGAGTACTACAAGAAAAAGATGTTGCTCGCCCAAGATGCCGAAAAGGGGAAGGTCCTCAATGCCTCAGATGACGTTTGGCTAAACTGGTCAGACAGTAAACAGGAGCCCGAACGTGCCAACGTAGTGAAACTCACCAACATGAACGTTGCTCCTGACAGTGTTTCTTCCGATGATGAGGAAGAGGTACAACTTTACACCGACATAATTCATGAATATTATAACTCTGTAAATAATAGTTCTGAATGTGTTTCTGATGTATTGCAAGTAACCTCTAAGAGACCCAATGACCCTTCTATCCAAATTAATGTGCCCATTAGTAATGAACCTACTTCTCATAATCATGATAAGAAACTCCCTGAATTACCTGATATGTATATTGACAACTTTGCTAAAATGAGTAAGGATCTTAGATCATTTGCTAGTCAAGTTAGTGGACTACAAAATGAGAACCATAGGTTAAAAGTTGAATTGAAAATCAAAGTGTCAAACAATGCATACCTAACACTTCAGAAGGATATAGCTGATAAAGTAACACAATTAAAGGAGCTAGAATCTAGTGTGAGACCGTTACGAATAGAAAGGACAAACTTTAGGTTAAGAAATGAAGTTCTTTGTGAGAAAGTAGACAATGCTGAGAAAGAAATTAAGAAACTCACTGCTTCTAAGAAAACTCTCCTAGATACCTTAGAAGAAAAGATAAGAGAACCTCTCTTCGATCTTGCTAAGAAAACTTCTAAATGTTCTAAACTTACTGCACATAATCTAGAGCTTCAAACTCGTCTAGGAAAATTTGAAGAAAAGCTCTACAGGACCGAACAGTCTAAGGTTGTTTTAGCAGGACACATCTCGAATCAAACCCTTTTCATGAATAGTCCAAAGGACTCCTTCCGTGAGAACAAAGGCCTAGGTTTTGAAAACCCTCTCACCTTGTTCAAAATGGCCAAAGCAGAGCCCTGTCTGTATGATAGTAAATACTTGATGATTGGTCTACCTGCACGACTCACATTTGCATCCAACAGTGAGGTTGAGGAAGCATTGGCTAAAAGATCAACTAAAATGAAACGAGAAATTGCTCTAATCTATGATAAAATCAATGCTCTTTATTTGAAAAAGAAAAACTCATTTTCATATGAAAGCTTACCTGATTTGTTTAATGAAAGTGAGAATTCGGAATGTCAAAAACGTATTGTCTATTTACCAACTCTGGTATTAGAAAAATACATCATCGGTTTGGAAAAGGAACTTTTCGAAAATAAAATGAATTCTTTTGACAATGAACGAAAATTTCTGATGATCATAAAAGCCATGCAACACCAAATCTCACTCCATGTAACAACAAATGATCAACTTGCTCATGATGTGCATGAACTTCAAAAACAGATTGCTAGTCAAGCGACCACTTTCTGTGAAATGATTTCAAAGTCCAAAGCCCCTCAGGGACCGTCGCCCTGCCACCCCATCGAACCCTCAAATGTTCTTGCTGATTCTCTCGGGAAAGAAATCGTTGACTTAAAACTTGAACTAAAAGGATATAAGAAACATGTTGCCCTTATTGAAAAGGACAACATCGATTTGCAAGTAAAAGTTTTAATGAATCGTGATTTTGAAAAAGCCGAAAAGAATTTTGGTCCAACATTGTCACAAAACTATTCTCAACAAAAGGTATCAAATTCAACAAAAGAGAAATTTGTACCATGGGTACCCACCTATTCTCAACTAGTTCTCTCCCCACATCACCAAGGCTTTCCTTACACTACGGTAGTGAATTCAAGGAAACCTGTCATTCTGGCTGTCACCATCCTAAAAAACCCTATTCGTGGCTCTCGTTTGGAGATGATTGTCACTAAAAGGGGTACTGATCCCAAACCACCACATTCCGCAACCTTGATAGGAAGGCGAAACAACCCTGTTCAAAGAATTATCCAAGAACATGGTGTGTATGACCACTCAGCAAGAAAAGCACACAACCACCCTGCACCGTCTATTCTAGACAAGAGGGGTGGTTCAAGCAGCCATCACGTTCTCCAAAATATCAACCACTCTAACTCCTTCCAGAGCAACAGTGGTAGATCATTGAAACACAACCCCGAATCCATCAAACATCCGCAACTACCAAATCTCAACCAGGCTGCAAAGCGGATATCTGATGGATTAACCAAGACTCAAAAGTGAAACCGTCGCAAAAGAGCACAAAGGGCTAGACAGTCATTACTTAAAGACATGAATCATTTTCAAACTAGGTCTAAATTTGGTGTTTTAAATTTCACAGGACCTAAACCAAAACAAAGCATTTTGAAAGCATGGAAACCCAAGACTGAAACAGTCCAAGCATCCTCAAGTCTTGCTTCTCAGTTCGGGTCATTAATGTGTAATAGATGTAAAAGACGTCTGTATTTTGGTCATCAAAACCATGATTCGTGTGTTGTAATGAATGTTCAGACCTTGTTGAATGTTTCATCTAATGATCCTAATGATCTAAATTCTCTGAGTATATCTGCTTACAAGGAACCCGAGATAACTGGGGTCCCTAAAACTTGTGCTTAACTCTATTTTGCAGGTTATCTCAGCATGTGTTTGGTATCTGGATTCTGGTTGTTCCAGACACATGACTGGTGATAAATCAATGTTGACAAACTTTGTCAACAAGTTTCTAGGTACTGTTCTCTTTGGAAATGACAAAATTGCAACAATCCAGGGGTATGGAGATTATGTGTTTAACGATGTGACCATCAAACGTGTGTCCTATGTTCGTGGTCTTGGGTGTTGTCTCAGTGTCAGTCAATTCTGTGATAGTGATCTTCGCGTAATCTTTGAAAGATCTATGTGCTGTGTTCAAACCATGGAGGGTGACAACCTACTTGAAGGAAAACGTGAATCCACTCTTTACTCTCTTGCCATGAAAAACATGTCTTCAAACTTACAACCACTCTGCCTGGTTTCCAAAGCTTCCTCTGAAACCTTATGGTTGTGGCATCACCGGATGTCACATCTACACTCTCAGAACCTCAACAAACTTGTCTCCAACAACCTTGTTGACGGTGTTCCACTCATCTCATTTGATACTTCACACGTTTGCCCTTCATGTGCTATGGGAAAGATTCATAAATCCTCCCATAAATCAAAAACCGAATTCAACACCTCTAGTCCACTTCATATGCTTCACATGGACCTTTGCGAACCAATGCGTGTTTCCAGTCTTGGTGGAAGAAAGTACATCCTGGTGATAGTTGATGACTATTCACGATACACATGGGTCAGATTTCTAAAAAGTAAGTCTGAAACTCCGAAAATAATCATTGATTTTCTGAAAAGGATCCAATTATCCACCAATATGCTTGTACGTACTCTCAGAACTGATAACGGCGCGGAATTTCAAAACTCTGTTCTTAACTCTTATCTCGATCATGCCGGCATCTCCCATCAAAACTCTGCCGCTCGTACTCCATAACAAAATGGAGTTGTTGAAAGACGTAATCGCACCCTTGTTGAAGCAGCAAGAACAATGCTTGTTTATTCCAAGCTACCCCCGTCCCTCTGGGCTGAAGCTGTTAACACTGCGTGCTTCACCCAAAAGCGTTCCATTATTAATCGTCGGTTCGACAAAACTCCATACGAACTGCTTTTCAAACGTCGACCCAACGTGAAGTACTTTCGCATATTCGGATGCGTGTGCTATGTTCTAAACGACGAGGACAACCTTGGAAAGTTTGATGTTCGTGGTGATGAAGCAATATTTATTGGCTACTCTCAAGATCGTGTGGCATATCGTGTTTATAATCGTCGAACTCGAATCATTAAAGAAAGCACCAATGTCAAGTTTGATGAGATGTCTGGAATGGTTCTTGGCCATAACGGCTCTCGCCCTGGACTCAATTCTGATCCTCACTTCTGACATGTTCCACTTGCCACCTCTGATGATCTAGATGTATTGTTTGAACTCATCATCCCTTCATTGCCATCAAACCCCACGGTACCCTCGGAACCGGCTCTCCCCGAATCAATCACAATCAGTTCCTCTACTCCAGCAGTTGTGGGCGAATCACCATCGAACAAAAGTAATTCCTCTGATTTTCTTCTTCTAGATGACCTTGATACTGGAGTGTCTTCCTCAAACAACGCTCCCATTTTCAACCCTCATCCTCCTGCTGTTGAATCATCTCCTCTCGAATCTAGTGAAGAAACTCCTTCAAATGAAACAGGTACTAGGTCTCTAGACGCTGCAACCCCTCCCATACTTTCCACCGAACAAAATGCAGATACCCTTGTTCCTCTGTGGGAAGAACATGCCACCTACCCTGTGACGACCCGGAAATTTCCGACCAAATTAAAACTTAATATTTATATGTTCCAACACAATAAGCAAAGCCTGTAATGTTGAGTCTCGAAATGTTTGAACTATTTATATAGATTCATTTAACCTGTGACTATTCACGACGATTCACGAATAATTGTGTGTAAATAAATATGTAAATATATATACATGTATAAATATAAGAGTGCATATTAAGTTGTATTAATAAAATACAAAATAATCATTTGAATTGAAAATGTAAAATAATGTACAAGATAATTAAGATTAAAATTTATTTATGATTTAAACGAATTCTTATTTTTATTTATTATCATTTTTATGATATTATTTAGTTATTTTATTAGAATTATTATTAATATTATTAGGGTATTTACTATTAATATTTATTAAAAATAAAAATAGGGAATCCCATTATGTTAGAAGTAACTATCAATTTTTTTTCTTTTTCTTCACATGAAAATAATTTACGTACTTCATGTCTCCAGTTTGTTACAAGTCTACTTCACAAATCAATTGGAAATCAATTTAACTGTTAAATCATGTACCTAATCACTCTATATAAGTTACAAACTACAATTTGAGTTGAAAACAAAGAAAACCCAGAAAATAAGCTCGACACTCGGTACATTCATCTTTTTCACCATATTTTGATTTAGAACAAATTTTTAAAATGTAATAATGCAGTCATGTTAGGAATCGTCTATCTAAACTATCTGTAAGTTTTCAATCCTCAATTCTTTCTATTAATTTCTAATTTGAGAGTCAAAGTTTTAGTTTTCAAAGTCAACTAAGTGTTCTTGAATCAAATTCGAGTTTGTTTTGATATCTCCAGTTAATTCGATGATCCATAAAGATTATAGGAATGATTTACAACACAATTCATGTTGTAATCATAACCTATAACACTCTTAATTTAAAAATCAATTTTTGAGTTCTTGAGTTCTTCACAGTGATATACACTAACGTGAATTCTAAACAAATTTCAAAAACTAAAAATGTAGAGTTGTTAGGAATCATTTACTTAAACTTCCTGCAAAATCTCAAGTTCCAATTCTTGATAACGAATTCGAATTTGCGAGTCAAAGTTAAATTGTCAAAAGTCAACTGTTTTGTTCTTGGAGAAATTAGAGCTTGTTTTGATGTTTTAAGTTCAATTGACGATTTCAATAGTTTTTAGGAATGATTTGAAACATGTTTCATGTTGTAAAGATTGTCCAAAACGAACTCAAAATTGAAAACAAAAATTTTTTTTTTTCTTGGCTACTAGCAAGCAGTAGGATTTTTTTTTTTTCTCATTTTTTTTATATCATGAACACATTTTTATTTTTTTGTTTCATGTTTGTTTAGAAGTCCTAAAACCATTTTGATGATTGACTATTAAGAATGAAGTTGTTTGATTGTTTAGATTTTGGTGAAGAAGATGAAGTGGGTTGAAACATGTTTGATTGCAATTTTTTTAAAACTGACTCCTAAGGTAGTTTTATACTTTTAAAAATTATTATTATTATTAATATTATTATTATTATCCTTAGGTATTTCTACAATTATTAATTTTACAAAACAAAAGATATATATGTAAATATATTATTACATAAAATATACTAATATTACATAAAATTATGTTTCAACTAATATTATTGATATAACATTAATTAAATATCAAATAAATATCGTAATATATTATGAGAATAATTAATACATAACAAATATATAAACTTAATTGATTTATACTATAATGTGTTAATACTTGATATAGGTTCGTGAATCCGAGGCCAACCCTGCATTGTTCAATGTCGTCATATGTATTTTTACTATAAAATACAGTATTGTGAGTTTCATTTACCTTTTTACCCTTTATATTTTTGGGCTGAGAATACATGCGCAACTTTTATAACTGTTTTACGAAATAGACACAAGTAATCGAAATTATGTTCTATGGTTGAATGATCGAAACTGAATATGCCCCTTTTTATTAAGTCTGGTAATCTAAGAATTAGGGAACAGACACCCTAATTGACGCGAACTCTAAAGATAGATCTATCGGGCCCAACAAGCCCCATCCAAAGTACCGGATGCTTTAGTACTTTCAAATTTATATCATGTCCGAAGGAGGATCCCGAAATGATGGGGATATTCTTATATGCATATTGTGAATGTTGGTTACCAGGTGTTCAATCCATATGAATGATATTTTTGTCTCTATGCATGGGACGTATGATTATGAGAAATGGAAGTATGAAATCTTGTGGTCTATTAAAATTATGAAATGATTCTTTATGATAAACTAATGAACTCACCAACCTTTTGGTTGACACTTTAAAGCATGTTTATTTTCAGGTACGAAAGAAATCTTCCGCTGTGCATTTGCTCATATTAGAGATATTACTTGGAGTCATTCATGACATATTTCAAAAGATGTTGCATTCGAGTCGTTGAGTTCATCAAGATTATTATTAAGTCAATTATATTTGGATATATTATGAAATGCTTTACATGCCTGTCAACTGTCGATGTAACGAAAGTTTGTCTTTTAAAAACGAATGCAATGTTTGTAAAATTTATCATATAGAGGTCAATTATCTCACGATGTAATCAACTGTTGTGAATCATTTGTAATCGATATGGACTTCGTCCGGATGGATTAGGACGGGTCTCTACAGTTGGTATCAGAGCGGTGGTCTTAGCGAACCAGGTCTTGCATTAGCGTGCCTAACTGATAGTCGTTAGGATGCATTAGTGAGTCTGGACTTCGACCGTGTCTGCATGTCAAAAGTTTTGCTTATCATTTTTATCGGAAAACATCTGCTTATCATCCTTAGGAAATTACCTACTCATTATTCTTAGTCTAGACACATTTTACTGCATTGACTGCATGAATAGTGTATAGACAAAATTCATATCTTAGCGTATCTGACAATTCATATCTTAGTGTATCTGTTACTGTAGACCTTGCCTGATATCTCTCGTAAATTTCTCCTTAATTTAAGGGATCCTGGTACTATATATATCTATGCAAATTATGCATTGAGAATACCATCTAACTATCAATTGATGCCACTAAACTCTTCATACCAAAAATCTTTCCTGAGATCGTTTAAGATGGCCTCTACGAATCGACCAAGTTCCTCTGACTCCGAAGACAGCGTGACAGGAGCACACCAACCAATCAACTACCGTGATTACTGGAGAAAATGGGGATGGTTTCGCGACATACTCACCCTATGGAGAAAGGAAGAAGGTACTCCATATCATGAATCAAATCTACCACCTAACCTTGGAGTACTTGACCCGCTCACCGGCGAACCCGTTCGCAATACCGTTTATACCCTATTTGCAAGAATTTTTCATCTTGAAACTACCATTAATGGAACTAGAGAAGATATCCGACCTCTACCTCACATTGATAAACAACTCGGGTTAGTAGAAGAAGTTAGAGAACTCCGAGCTCGAGTATTAACTTTAGAGAGCACGGTATACAATTTGCAATCATCAACAGTATCACCAACACCAGTAACATCACCAGCCTTAGCACCAATGGCACCAGTACCACCAACAACCCAAGTTTCAACAATCCATGCCTCAACATCTCATTCTGTACCTCGAGTATAATTATCGTTCCACAAATCATTCTACATCATTTATCTTCGTTCGACATGACGATTATGTAAACTCTAATGTTTTAGAGATTATGTATCATAGTTCTAATCGTAAATCTGATGAGTTTAATATCACATTGACTCATTAAATCCATAATTACATCTGAAGAAAATATATATGTAAATATATTTTCATAAAGATTGTGATTAAAAATTCTTTCGTACAAACTGTTAATGGTAAAAATATTTTAACGGGTAGGTAATACCCGAGAAATATTTAAGATTTCACATTAATTTTAATAAGTTACATTGTACAGTCTTCGAATCTGATTCAACGGTCGATTACCATCCTACCTACATCTATCGATATACGAATCCGTTCACCACAGAATAACCATTTTCATTCAAATTCAATTTCATATTTGGATTTTTACTTACCAGAATCCAACAAGTGGCATATGAAGAAATAATGGACACAATAAAAATTGATTAGAAACAGACTAATTAACAATATGGAATTTTGTTAAGAAACCATGCTAACTGTTCCAGCTAACTGTTCCTAGCTAACTGATTACATTCTATTTATCGCATTTTATTTATTGCAATTTAATTATCGCAATTTACATTCCTGCAATTTTATTTATTGTCATCTAATTTCTGTTATTTACTTTACGCACTTTAGTTATCGTTATTTAATTCCTGTTATTTATTTTACGCACTTTAAATATCGGGACACGTATACAAGGTTTTGACATATCATATCGATGCATCTATATATATTATTTGGAATCACCATAGACACTCTATATGCAGCAATGATCGAGTTCTCTATACAGGGTTGAGATTGATTCTATAATAATATATATACTTTGAGTTGTGATCGAGTCTGAGACATGTACACGGGTCCCGATACGTATTAATTAATTCGGATATTATATATTAAGCTATATATGTATTATTGGACTGTTAATTGTGGACTATCAAATATGGACTGTCGACATTGGATAATTAAGATGAATTAAAATATTGATTATAACATATGAAACTAAACATATCTTCAAGTTTGCCACTTGATCTCATCTTAAACCTCATCTGTATCTTGACGATTACAATCTGCGTTCAAACCTTTCATGATTCTTGAAAACACCTCAATCGATAGGATGAATCAACCGCACTTCATCTACGGAAGGAAAGGTTTATGCATATAGTTATGCACCTGAGAAACTCTCGGCAACTGAGTAAAAGTTTAACACGTAGCCGCATCAGATCCTTTGGCATTTATTAGCAAAAATAACTTTGCGATCCCTTTTCAAAGTAGCCAATTTTGTCACAGCTCCAGCAAGTCAACTTCGACTTTTCATTCGAAGTAGCCTTACTATAATCCTGATATATACAATTACCCTTTTTATAATGGAGAATTCTTTTATATTCCACCATATTACCAGAAGACGTACCAGCAGCCTCGTTGTTTTTTTGGGCTTAAATCTCTCTGACAAATCATTATATTTATTCATTGAAACCCTATCATATACTCATCCGCATCTTTTAACGAGAACTGCCATACCAATTACTGGGAATCAGCAAATTTGTATTTTGAGTCTCGCAAAGTTTCCACATCAACAGTTATATGTATCCATATAACATTTATCTTTTAGAACTATGATCTTCCATTCTGAAATTCAGAAAAGCACCCAGTCTGTGAATTAATGCTCTAAATTTTGAAAAGTTGAATGAAGCAACAAAAACTATGGATGATTTTAACAGTCAAAAGTTTGATAAAAAAAAAGATACGTTGGAAAAGCTCAAAAGGAAGTTTGGTACTGAAAAACGAATTGAGCAAACCATGAAGGAGACTCTGAGCAAATCACAAGGACTAAACTTGTACATAAAGAACCCTGATGATTCTGTTTTTGATGAAGTCTTTAGTGAATATCTTGCTCCTTATTTATTCTAAATCCTTGCGAAAGGATTTTCTTCATCAACATTCGATCTCAGAAATTCTGAAAATATCATCATAAATATCTTTGATATTTTCGAGAATATTTTCATAACAATTCTTATCTGAAATCATTAATCTCTTCGTGCTATCAGTGTTACATCATATAGAAACTGTTAGTTTCTATATTCTGTAAACTTTCGAGCTTGAAATATGAATGTTATTGAAGTAATGTTGGGAACTGATACATGAGTTAGTATAATATAATGACACTTGATCAACATGATTATATTACAGTAAGTCATGCTGAGTTTCTAATGGAACGTGATGATTCACAGATCATAACGTCATCATGTGCCATGTTACACGACTCTTACATTCTACCCAATCTCCAAGTATATCAAGAACATATATTCTTAATAGTTCTATCTTTTCAGATATTCTAGTAATTTGAAAAATCAAGATCGTGCCATTAAGATTTCCTTCTAGAACATTAACTATGTTCATTTCAAAATCCATATCTACGAATTCCGGACCATTATTCGCTTGACTTGAAGTCGGGAAGAGGAGACGAAAGTATGGAACTCTTGAATATAAAGAAAATATAAAGCTCGACAACAACACATAAATTACAAACCGTGCATATCAATACGTATTGCCACGTAAAGGCACGGGAAAATTAAAAACACTATAACCCCAAGATAATAGTAGAAGTAAATATAATCCTCCGGTGGTAGATGAAAGAGAAGAATGACAGATATGAAAGTTAAGAGTATATCAAGGATCAGAACTGGATGGAGCATATTAATGAAAGCTTTAAAAATATGAATCAGGGGAGAAAGAATGGAAGGTGTGAGCTGTGAAAATAAGGAAACGAAGGGAGTGGATTTATAGTAAAATATCCGATAGAGCAATCGAAACAGATTATTGCATTTAATCAAAGAAGATCTGATTTCCTATATCGCTGAAGAACCAAATCTTATTACGAAGATTTTCTTTAAATCCCATGAATTCCGGAAATCAATCATAACTACGTCATCAGTTCCCTCTCTTGCGATAGCTTCGATTATACTCTTCGCGTAATCAAATTTTTTTTACCTATATTACTCACTGATGATAAAACTCTAATTTCTAGCTCGGATACGTCATGCAAACATACTTATTGTCAGCCATGACCATTCCACTCAAATTTCAGGACGAAATTTCTGTAACGGGTAGGTACTGTGACGACCCAGAAATTTCCGACCAAATTAAAACTTAATCTTTATATGTTCCAACACAATAAGCAAAGCCTATAATGTTGAGTCTCGAAATGTTTGAACTATTTATATAGATTCATTTAACCTGTGACTATTTTTGACGATTCACGAACATTTGTGTGTAAATAAATATGTAAATATATATACATGTATAAATATAAGAGTGCATATTAAGTTGTATTAATAAAATACAAAATAATCATTTGAATTGAAAATGTAAAATAATGTACAAGATAATTAAGATTAAAATTTATTTATGATTTAAACGAATTCTTATTTTTATTTATTATCATTTTTATGATATTATTTAGTTATTTTATTAGAATTATTATTAATATTATTAGGGTATTTACTATTAATATTTATTAAAAATAAAAATAGGGAATCCCATTATGTTAGAAGTAACTATCAATTTTTTTTTCTTTTTCTTCACATGAAATAATTTACGTACTTCATGTCTCCAGTTTGTTACAAGTCTACTTCACAAATCAATTGGAAATCAATTTAATTGTTAAATCATGTACCTAATCACTCTATATAAGTTACAAACTGCAATTTGAGTTGAAAACAAAGAAAACCCAGAAAATAAGCTCGACACTCGGTAAATTCATCTTTTTCACCATATTTTGATTTAGAACAAATTTTCAAAATGTAATAATGCAGTCATGTTAGGAATCGTCTATCTAAACTATCTGTAAGTTTTCAATCCTCAATTCTTTCTATTAATTTCTAATTTGAGAATCAAAGTTTTAGTTTTCAAAGTCAACTAAGTGTTCTTGAATCAAATTCGAGTTTGTTTTGATATCTCCAGTTAATTCGATGATCCATAAAGATTATAGGAATGATTTACAACACAATTCATGTTGTAATCATAACCTATAACACTCTTAATTTAAAAATCAATTTTTGAGTTCTTGAGTTCTTCACAGTGATATACACTAACGTGAATTCGAAACAAATTTCAAAAACTAAAAATGTAGAGTTGTTAGGAATCATTTACTTAAACTTCCTGCAAAATCTCAAGTTCCAATTCTTGATAACGAATTCGAATTTGCGAGTCAAAGTTAAATTGTCAAAAGTCAACTATTTTGTTCTTGGAGAAATTAGAGCTTGTTTTGATGTTTTAAGTTCAATTGACGATTTCAATAGTTTTTAGGAATGATTTGAAACATGTTTCATGTTGTAAAGATTGTCCAAAACGAACTCAAAATTGAAAGCAAAAATTTTTTTTTTCTTGGCTACTAGCAAGCAGTAGGATTTTTTTGTTTTTTTTTTCTCATTTTTTTTATATCATGAACACATTTTTATTTTTTTGTTTCATGTTTGTTTAGAAGTCCTAAAACTATTTTGATGATTGACTATTAAGAATGAAGTTGTTTGATTGTTTAGATTTTGGTGAAGAAGATGAAGTGGGTTGAAACATGTAATAGATAAGTATTTGAGTTTGTATTATAAATCAGAAAAACTGAAATGGAGGAATGGTTAAGGGTGTTGATGAGTGAACGAGAGGTCTCGGGTTCGAGCCCGGCTTGGTGCAATTTTTTTAAAACTGACTCCTAAGGTAGTTTTATACTTTTAAAAATTATTATTATTATTAATATTATTATTATTATCCTTAGGTATTTCTACAATTATTAATTTTATAAAACAAAAGATATATATGTAAATATATTATTACATAAAATATACTAATATACATAAAATTATGTTTCAACTAATATTATTGATATAACATTAATTAAATATCAAATAAGTATCATAATATATTATAAGAATAATTAATACATAACAAATATATAAACTTAATTGATTTATACTATAATGTGTTAATACTTGATATAGGTTCGTGAATCCGAGGCCAACCCTGCATTGTTCAATGTCGTCATATGTATTTTTACTATAAAATACAGTATTGTGAGTTTCATTTACCTTTTTACCCTTTATATTTTTGGGCTGAGAATACATGCGCAACTTTTATAACTGTTTTACGAAATAGACACAAGTAATCGAAATTACGTTCTATGGTTGAATGATCGAAACTGAATATGCCCCTTTTTATTAAGTCTGGTAATCTAAGAATTAGGGAATAGACACCCTAATTGACGCGAACTCTAAAGATAGATCTATCGGGCCCAACAAGCCCCATCCAAAGTACCGGATGCTTTAGTACTTCGAAATTTATATCATGTCCGAAGGAGGATCCTGGAATGATGGGGATATTCTTATATGCATATTTTGAATGTCGGTTACCAGGTGTTTAATCCATATGAATGATATTTTTGTCTCTATGCATGGGACGTATGATTATGAGAAATGGACGTATGATTTTTGTCTCTCTGCTATGAGTTTTCTGAACTCATGAAGAACAAGTTTGAAATGAGCATGCTCGAAGAACTCCACTTCTTTCTAGGATTAGAAGTTAAACAACTTCTAATGGGGATTTTCATCGGTCAATCAAAATACATTTCTGACATGTTCAAAAAGTTTAACTTTCCTGAGATGAAAACCAGCCCCACTCCAATGTCAATCAACATTTCATTACACGCTGATCTGGATGGTCAATCTTTCGATCAAACACTCTATAGGAGCCTCATTGGCTCATTGATATATCTCACTGATAGTAGACCCGACATCATGTTTGCTGTATGTCTGTGTGCCCGTTTTCAGGCCAACCCTAGATACTCTCACTACAAGGCTGTAATGAGAATATTTAGCTATCTCAAAGGCACACCCAATCTCGGACTCTACTATCCCTTCGGGACTGGCTTCAACCTTATAGCATTCACGGATGCTGATCATGCAGGTGACCAAGTAAACCTGAAAAGCACCTCTGGTGATCTCCAATTCCTAGGTCACAAGTTAGTCAGCTGGTCCTCTCGCAAGCAAAATTGTATCTCTCTTTCCACTGCTGAATCTGAGTATATTGCTGCTGCAAGCTGTTGCTCCCAAGTACTGTGGATGCATTCTCAACTACTTGACTATGGATTCAGATTCCACAAAATTTCGATCTATTGCGACTCTCAGAGTGCCATTGCTATCACCAGCAACCCGGTGCACCACTCTCGAACCAAACACATTGACATTCGTTACCACTTCATCAAGGATCATGTTGAAAAAGGAAATGTCGAATTGTACTTTGTACCCACCAAAAGTCAACTTGCTGACCTATTAACCAAGGCCTTAGATGAACCCACATTTATATATCTAGTTGACAAAATTGGCATGATTGATTTCAACTCCATTTAGGGTCCCGGCAAGTGTCTAGGGGGAGTGATGCACTTGCCTAGGGGGAGTTGTGTGATTTTCAAAATCTGATATTTCATATTTTGAGGGGGAGATAAGCACAATGGCTCTCACATAAATTACAGTGTCAGACCCGGTTTCATAATGTTGATTTTCAAAATCTAAAATGACTTGTACACAAACATCAATGTAAAACACGCTCTTTCAAAACTAACTCTTCTGAAACTGGCAACTGTCTAGGGGGAGTTAACATCAAAATGTCAACAAATGACGGAGGATGAGTCTTTGTGATCACCTCGAGAGGATGTGTCTATATGACTGCCTCAAAACCCTCAATCAACAAATGACGGAGGACAAGTCTTTGTGACTACCTCAAGAGGATGTGTCTAAATGACTGCCTCAAAACTTTCAGTCAACAAATGATGGAGGATAAGTCTCTGTGACTACCTCAAGAGGATGTGTCTAAATGACTGCCTCAAACTCACAGTCAACAAATGACAAAGGATATGTCTTTGTGACTACCTTAAGAGGATGTGTCTATATGACTGTCTCATGGTTCCCGGTCTCAATAACTGTTAAAACTTGAGAAAATTAAATTTTGAAAAATAATTAAAGTTTAAACGATAACTTGATTATTTCACAGAATTTCTTAAAATTCTTAAAGGTTATTATAGGGTACCAAAATCCCTTAAAATCCAAAATCTAGTGAATGTTTTCGAGCAAAATTCTAAGACTGAAGGTTTTCGAGCAAATTGTGCTTGAAATTGAAATTTTCGTGCAATAATTCTGAACTTAACATTTCTCGAAAAAAAACCGACTGAAAAACCTGTTATTGCTCGAAAAGTGTGACTGAAAAACTTTATGCTCGAAAAAGGTTGTCTGTGTGAAAACCTTTGTCTGAAACCCTTTGATAGATGAAATGCTTGCACGAAAACCTTCATGATCTAAAACTTTGCTCAAAATTTGACTAATGCTCGAAAACCAATTTTGTTCAAAATTGTTAAGTGTTAGTACTGTTTCAAATGAACTTTGACAATCTTTTAAAATTGAAACAATTAATGCTTTATCACTATTTTCACAAAACACCAAATGAACTGTGTTTTTCACTAACCTTGCTCATGATTTCACAGCAATGTCAAACAATGTCTTTTTTAACGAGGATGTTCCCACCCCTTGCTCCTATTGGATCCCCATACTTCTAAATCACCCAATGCATAACCTTTTCACTGAATTCGACCATGTCTCAGTACGACAACTTCGTCTAATGCGGGACACCATGACCTACCACCCTCCAGTTAACGATTCACCCGACTATTTTTCTTTTCTAGCCTCTCAGAACCCTGATCGGAGAGCCAACTTCACACTAGCTGACATGAGACGATTCTTGGGAATTCCCGCCCGTGCTCAATACGATATTTTCCCTTCAGAAAATGCAATGCTTGCTGCCGTACATCAACTTGGATATGAAGGAGAGTTGACAAAGATAAGGGAGTTCAAAAAGAAACGAATGGCACAACGATGGGCTATCCTATATACTCTCATCAATCGTTGCTTCAATCCAATGCAAACTGGAACCGATCACATCACAGTATTTTTGTTAAAAATCTTCTATGGCATTGTGTTCCTGCCATCTGCTGACTTTGGTCGTGTCATCTGGGAACGTATGATAGAAATCCACTCAGCACCTCTCCTATCATACATTCAATTCCCAAGATTCTATTCCTTAATTCTTGGAGCAGTAATTGATGTCAGCAACCAGACTCCAGATCCCATACCTAGAGATCGTGTTGAACCACTTGTAGATCATCCGTTCATAGAGTTCATTCAAAAGAGAATAGGATCACAGAATGTGCCAGCTCAACCTATTCCTGTGCATTTACTAAATCTTGGACCTCGTGATGATCTAAGAATCACTGCTTATATGAGACAGATAGGAGCTCCTATGGATCCTCTACAACCCGGGGATCCTGCCCCAGGAACTGATAGGACACCTGGTGAGGGGTCTAGTAAGCGAGGGTCACATAAAAGAAAATTTGAGGGGAAAAGAAATGAGGGTGAAATTAGGTCTAAAAGAAAAGCAGAATCAAAGCAGGTAACCTCTGAACAATTTCAGAAGGTTCTTTACGATATTGTTCGGAGTGATAAGGATGGAAATGAGGGCGTGGTTGAAAAATCAAGAGAGGATGTGCGGATCGGGTGTGAGATGGGGCAAAAAGAAAACGTTAGCCCCCCCCCCCTCCCCCCCCCCAAACATTAGGAAACCACTCTGATGCTCAAACATCTATTTCATATGAGTTAGAATCGGCATCTCTAGATGAGATTCGCCAAAAACAATTTGAGAATGTGTCTAGTGCTCGTAGGGATTTGGTGCAGTCCTATACCGAACAATCAGTGTCTATAGCTCAGACTGCAACAACAAGCGTAGAGGTTAGCAAATCCCTAGAAATTGCTTCTCTAAGATCGCTTGGAAGTCCTGTCTCAACAGGCCTCACTGCTCAGCTTTCCAGCTCAACAGTGGTGACAACTGAGTTTCATCAAGAATCTCAGGCTATTTTCACTAACACTTCCTTGCAGGGCTCTATCACATCCTTACCAATTATTTCCACAGCTCCATCACCACCACGATTAACATCACCACCACCTGATCTCAATGCTTCACCACCGCCGCTGTCACCTCCAATCATGACATCATCCCCTATCACCCAAACTGTCACTCATCTACCAAATCTCAAGTATATTCAACGGGAAAACGAATTTCATGCTCACCTTCTCTCAGTTAACCTTTCTGAGGGTGATTACATCAGAAAAGCTATTCTCGGTCTTCTCAACTCACTTCAACTCATCCCGAATTATCCATCGGTTCTTCAACCGATCCCGTGTTGTGTTGATCAACCATCTTCCTCCCGGCGACATGATGACCCCGATTCCGGCGGCCAACATGAGGGGGAGAATATCGGAGGAAGATCCACTGTGCACATCACCCAAACTATCAGTCAAACACAATCTGCACCTAGCTCTTCCAGGAAAGGGAAAGAAATTGTTGATGACTCTGATATACCTGAAGGAATGGTCGAAGGGATCGAATACACAGTAAAAGAAGATGATACTGCCCCAGACGGACATGATGTGATCACAATCAACTCTGATGATTGAAAGGACCCGTTCATATACATTATAAACGATTCACAATAGTTGATTACATTGTGAGGTATTTGACCTCTATATGATACATTTTACAAACATTGCATTCGTTTTTAAAAGAGAATCTTTCTTTACATCAAAAATTGACAGGCATGCATACCATTTCATAATATCCACTATCCAACTATAAATTGATTTAATAATAATCTTTGATGAACTCAATGACTCGAATGCAACGTTCTTCGAAATATGCTATGAAAGACTCCAAGTAATATCTTTAAAATGAGCAAATGCACAGCGGAAGATTTCTTTAACACCTGAGAATAAACATGCTTTAAAGTGTCAACCAAAAGGTTGGTGAGTTCATTAGTTTATCATAATCATTTATTTCCATCATTTTAATAGACCACAAGAATTTCATTTTCAGTTCTCATAAATATACGTCCCATGCATAGAGACAAAAAAATAATCATTCATATGGTGAACACCTGGTAACCGACATTAACTAGATACATATAAAAATATCCCCTATCATTCCGGGATCCTCCTTCGGACATGATATAATTTCGAAGTACTAAAGCATCCGGTACTTTGGATGGGGTTTGTTAGGTCCAATAGATCTATCTTTAGGATTCGCGTCAATTAGGGTGTCTGTTCCCTAATTCTTAGATTACCAGACTTTAATAAAAAGGGGCATATTCAATTTCGATAATTCAACCATAGAATGTAGTTTCAATTACTTGTGTCTATTTCGTCAAACATTTATAAAAGCGCATGTATTCTCAGTCCCAAAAATATAAAGGGTAAAAAGGTAAATGAAAATTCACCATACTGTATTTCGTAGTAAAAATACATATAACGTCATTGAACAAGTGCAAGGTTGGCCTCGGATTCACAAACCTAAATTAATTATATATATTTATGTGTTGGTCAATATTTGTCTAACAAATTAGGTCAAGTCATAGTGTACCACAATCCTAATGCTCGAGACTAATATGCAAAAGTCAACAAAAGTAAATTTGACTCAAAATAATTTCCAAAAATCTATACATGATTAATATATAGTTTAAATATCGTCGTTTTATATTTTTAAATATTTTTAAAAGATTTATTAGAGTAAATAATATAATTTATTTATTAATAAATAAAATTTTATATTATATTTATATAATAAAATATACTTTTATATATATTAAGTAATAAAATTTATAGGGTTCATTTAATATTATAAAGATAATATGATAGGTATTATTAAAGTAAGTTATTACACGTAGTAAAATATGTTTGTATTAAATATTTATTTGATAAAATAATATCTATAATGATAGTAAGTAAAAGTTGTATTATTTTGTAATAATAATTATTATTATAAAAATATCAATATTTATAATTACTAAGATGACATTATGATAAAACGATAATTCTAATTATTATAACTTTAATATTTACGATAATTTTTAATATTATCTTTAAAATAATAATTCTATTTAAAATAATAATAATAATGATATTTTATAGTAACAATGACATTTCTATTAAAATGATAATTTTTGTTAAAATGATAGTTTTAATACTAACGATAATTTTAATAATAATAGTAATGATAAAAATAATAAGAACGATAATTTTATCTAAATCAATATCTTATAATATTTTAATTTCATCATGATACTCTTACCCATTATTTCCTAATCGTTTCGTTTAATAGCTTTTAATCGTCTTTTATATCGTGTTCGTAGTAATGATAATAATAGTAATCAAAATAATTAGGTGTTACAAATATTTGTTTTAATTACACTAATATTAATAATGATAGTTACTATAACATTATTAACGATAATACTAATAATTATCTTAATGATAATATAGTAATAATAATAATAACAATAACTTTTTTTAAATAATGATATATATATTAATAATGATAATAATAATAATACCAATAATAATAATAATAATAATAATAATAATAATAATAATAATAATAATAATAATAATAATAATAATAATAATAATAATAATAATAATAATAATAATTGGATAATAATAATAATACTAATTATAACTTTAACGATAATAACGATAGTAATAATAAAAAAAATTAACAATTTTTAATGATAAATCCTTTTATTGATAAAGATAATAATAATAATAAGATAAAACTAGAACGACGATAATAACGACGATAATAATAATCATTTTTAATAATAATACAAAAATTCGATGGACTATAACTTCAAATCCGTTCATCGAAATCATTCGATATCTAAATGAAAAGTTCTTAATTTTTCGCTAGCTTTCCAACGACATGCATATCTTATACCTTATCTCAGTCGCATATATAACTGATTCAGGATTCAACATAACCTAACTAAAGGCAATATCAAAAGTACAAACATGCATGATCCTATATACTCGAGCACTAGTCAGGGATACACTATTAGTATGTAAAAGTTAAATTATGAGTACTCACGTATCAATATTGAGATTCAATATTGCAGGAAAGGTACGTAGACGCAACGGAGATGATAAACACTATATTGACCTCACGAGCATACCCATGAACCATACTCAATCACCTCCATAGCTATAACCCATAATTTTCTTAATCCAATCCCACTCGAAAAACAATTTCGAAATCACTCGGACAGCACTCTGACGTAATATTTTATGTATACTAATAATATCTTGAAATAATACGGAGTAAATATATATATGTAAATCGATTGAGAGAGTTTTGAGAAAAATATTTTCAAGTTTCTATGAAATAATGAAACCTATTGAATTCTATTTATAATAGATTTTTGAATTATTAAAGTGAATTATTAAAGTATGAATTATTAAAGTGAATTATTAAAGTATGAATTATTAAAGTGAATTATTAAAGTATGAATTATTAAAGTGAATTATTAAAGTATGAATTATTAAAGTGAATTATTAAAGTTAAAGTAAAGTAAAAATAAAGTAAAGGTAAAGTTTAAGTATAGTAAAAGTATAAAACTATGTACGTATAATACGCGTATAAATATATATAATATTAATTTAAATCATTATATATATTTAATAAAATAAAATATAAATATTGTTATCTTTATCATACTGGTTAAGTAATGAGTTGTCAAAAGTGGTTCTAGATATTTATAAAAGTTATATACGTTTTAATAATAAAGTTCTTTTTAAACTGAAAACGTTTTTGTACGTTTGAAACTAAATCAAATAAATAAAATAATTTTGTTTTCCAAAACCAAATATATTTTTAAGAATCATTTTGTTTAAAGGTTAAAATAATGGAAATCGTTATATCATAAAATGTTTTAGAAAAGTAGAATCATATATATTCATAATAGGTTTCAAGTTTTTAAATTACAGTTTGTTGGTGAAGCATGGGATAAAGTTCAAAGGTTAAATAAACGTATGAAATCATCTTAATGAAAAATGTCGAGTTACTTAACTTGTCGATATCCAACATCTAAGTTATTTACACTTCACGTTCTTACTTATAAATCACTTTACCATTTTCCGAATGTTGTCAAAAAGAATAGATTTCTTAAATCACAATGGATCTCATATCATAGACCCGTAATCATATCATAATGTATCTGATAAATCAATCCTTTGATATTATCTTCTAATTCCATCGATAAACATATTGAAACAAATACGTTCATGTAAAGTATTATACGTTTAATACTTTATTAATATTCTCAAGTTATAATATATATATACATATATATACATATTTATTTATATATAACGGTTCGTGAATCGTCGGAATTTGGTCGAGGTTATAATGAATGTATGAACACAATTTAAAATTCTTGAGATTTAACTTAACAAACTTTGCTTATCGTGTCGGAATAATATAAAGATAAAGTTTAAATTTGGTTGGAAATTTCCGGGTTGTCACAGTACCTACCCGTTAAAGAAATTTCGTCCCGAAATTTGAGTGGAAAGGTCGTGAATGATAATAAGTATGTTTTCATGATGCATACAGGCTGAAAATTAGAGTTTTATCATCAGCGAATAATTTGGATAAACAATCTATTTATATGAAGAGTACGAATGAAGCTAACATAGAAGAGTGAAATGAGTATGTGTAGATTCATCTTATCATTTGACGTAGATATGATTGATTTCCAGATTTCAAGGGATTTGAAGAAAATCTTTGTAATAAGATTTGATACTCCGGTAACAAAAGGAATTAGGATCCGCTTTAAATGCGATCGTCCATTTTAATTGTTCTGTCGAAGATTTTCTTATAAATTCACCTCCTTCGTTTTCTTACAACTCACACCTTCTATTGATGCATTTTATGCAAGTCCCTAGACATTTACCCACGTCCATTGCAGGTACAACAGTTTACAGGCCACCATGATCGTTCGTTATTATCCTATCCGTGTTTGTATGTGGTTACAGCAACTGCAGGAACGAGATTTGGATGTTTGACTATGTTAGACTTAGTCAGACGTCCGAGTGAAGCCTCACTCGTACGGCTGACAGGATCATACGCACGGTTGATGCTGAGCTAAGTCACAATTACAACTTAAATGAGAAGACACGAGTGAGTGATCACCCGTACGGCTGATGAAGCCAACTCGTATGTGTGATGGATGAATCGTACGGGTGAGTCAACAGCAGGGGTATATAAAGTCTTATGTTCTTCATTTTAGGTTAAGCCTCTCATTTGTTACACACACTCAGATCTGGTGAGCTCCTCCGATTCTCTCTCAACCCAAATCACCCAGGTGGTGAATAATAGCTCTAGGTGTTGATCTAATCACACTTGATTTAGTTGTGGTATGACTAAATTAATCCCAAAAAGCTTAACCTATTCACTAGAGGGTTTGATTCACTTATTCCGTCATTGTGTGAGTTAAATCTGTTGATTTCTAAGTTCCTAGTCATGTTTCATCACCTTCTATTCTTTCCCCCTCAACTCATATTTTAAAGTATTCATCAATATGCTCCATCCAGTTCTGATTCTCGATATACTTATAAATTTCATATCGGTCATTCTTCTTTTTCATCTACCGCCAAAAGAATCTATTTACTTCTACTATACTCTTGAGTTTATAGTGTTTCTAGTTCTCCCGTGTCTTTATATTGCTATATGCATCGATATATATGGTTTATAATTTTTGGTTTGTCGTTGGGCTTTATATCTTCCCTTATATTTCAAAGTCTCTGTTTCTATCTTCTATAATCATTGTCATCCACAATTAATGCTCTCTTTTATTTGCTGCAATTTATACCCCAATTTCTATTTCGGAGTTTTGTCCTTTCGTTTCTTCTTCTTGCGATTAAGCACCGCTTGTAAAGGTCCAGAATTCACAGATATGAATTTCGGAATGAACATTGTTAATGTTCTAGGAAGGAAATTGTGATGGTACGATCTTGACTTGTCAAATTACTAGAATACCTTGGAAAAGGCCGAATCATCAAGAAATATTTTCTTGAAATTTTAGAGGTTAAATAGAATACAAGAGTTGTATAACATGGTACATGATGATGTTATGATCTGTGAATCATCACGTTCCATTTAGAAACTCAGCATGAATTACTATAATATAATCACGTTGATCAAGTGTCATTATATTATACTAACTCATGCTTCAGTTTCCAACACTACTTCAAAAACATTCATATTTTAAACTCAAAGGTTTACAGAGTATAGGAACTAAACAGTTTCCTTTTTGATGTAATACAGATAGCGCAAAGAGATAAATGATTCCAGATAAGAATAGTTATGGAAATATCTTCAGAAATATGGAGGATATTTATAATGAAAGATACGATGATATCTTAGAATTTCTAATATCAGAGGATGATGAAGAATATTGTCTGTAAGGGTTTAGTGTCAGGAGCAAGGTATTCGTTAATGACTTCAGCAGACACTGAATCATTTGGATTCTTTGAAGGCAGGTTCAGTCTTTGTGATTTGTCCACAGCCTCCTTCATACTTTGCTCAATCCGTTTTCCAGTTCCAAAACTTCTCTATTTCTGAGCTTTGTTAATACACTAATCTTTATCATCAAACTTTTTACTGCTAAGGTCGTTTACAGTTTTTGTTGCTTCATCAGCATTTCGAGAACTAGTTCACGGTTCAGAGTGTTTTTCAGAAACTTCACATTCGAAGTATGTAAGCCTTGGAAATAGACGTTATGTATAACTGTTGGCGTCAACATGCTATGAGATTTCAAAATACTGATTACTAATTCCCAATGATTCATATAGCAATTCTCGTTACAAGAGGCAGATGAGTAAATGATGAGGTTTCGATAAATATAAAGATTCTTCAGAATGCCCAAGATCAGTGAAGTTGTTGGTAAGTTTATTGCTAATGTGGTGGAATATGAAAGGTTCTCCGGTAACAAAAGGGTAATCACATATATCAAAATTATGATAAGGCTACTCCGAATGAAAAAATCGAAGTTGTCTTGCTGGAGCTGTGATATAATTTGCTACTTTGCAAAGGAATTGCAAGGTTATTTTTGCTAATAAATGCCAAAAGATCTGACACAGATATGTGTTGAATTATGACTTTGGTTTCGAGAGCTTTTTAAGTACATAACTGTGGGTAATATGTGGTTGGATCATCATCTCGATTGCTCATTATTTGAAGTGTCTTCAGAGATTTTTGAAGGGTTTGAACACAGATTGTAATCGTTTGTATACATTTGATGTTCTAACACACTTTTGAAGTCAAAGTATAGCTTTGAAAGATGTAGGAATCTAAAAGTGATGGTACCGGTTATATCTCGAATTGAATTCTGAGATTTTAAAATCAGAATATGTAATTGGGTTTGAATGAGTATGGTTGTTTTGATTTCTATGAAAGAATGTATATTATTGTGAAAGTAGGAAGTATAATTGATAATTTGCTTAATCTGATTCGAAGAATGTAACATATTAATTGTGAATTTAAATATATCTCTCGGGTATTACCTACCCGTTAAAATTTTTTCACAATTAATATTTTGTACATAATAATTTTATTACAGTCTTTATGAAAATATATATGTATATATTCTCCTCAGATGTAACATAGATTTTAATGAGTTAATACTAAATTAAATTCATTCGATTTACGGTTGGAACTAGAATTGAATAATTCCTTGAAGGCTTTAGAGGTTACATAAGTATTTCTTCAATAATATTGAAATTATGAATCAATACTTCGTTATTTGTTGAGATGTGATGTTGGTTTTCGTTAAATTCTTGTGAACTTCGCAAAGTACGAATGATGTTATCTGAAAAGTTTCGGTTACATCAATGATGAAGTGTAAAATCAAATATATACTTGATTTATTAGGAATTGGAATGTGTTGAATTGAGACAGAGATTGTAGTTAACGATGGTTAAGTCGCGGGCGAGGGACGTACATTATTGCATATTTGTAATATGAATTAACCTAGTAGTTAAGATTCACACACAATAGCTTAGCACGGAAAGATTTATTTTTTATTTCAAAATATATATATATATATATATATATATATATATATATAATATATATATATATATATATATATATATATATATATATATAATATATATATAATTTCTTCAGAGGGAATGAGTTAATTCTTCATAACTTGTTGATACAATATACACGTTATTGATTCGTAATGATGTCCACAGTGATTCTTGAACTGACGGAGTTTGTGATGTTATAGGTGTTGTTGATTCTGATATTGACTGTACTGACGATGCTGGTGACGTTGATGGTACTGTTGATGCTGTTGGTAAAACAAGTTTAACTTGTTAATCACACACCATTTTTGTCAGGGTTTCTACTCTTCCTTCTATCATTTTGGTTCGCTTAACTGATTTATGGTTAGGGCTAGATTAGATAATCTCTAAGACTTTAGAGATTATATAATCGCCGCGGAATGTTTCTCCAATGAAGTTATGAATTAATACTTCGTCAGTTATTGTTGTTGGTACTCCTTGGTATCTATGGTGCGTATGACGTTGATTCTCGTGGGACAGATTGTGAAGTTGAGGTTTACAACGCGGTTGTGGTTGGAGGTGGTAATGGTACTGTTGGCGTTGATGATGGTGGTACTGGTTATGCTCCTGGTGCTGCTGCTGGTGTTTGTAATCTCTAAACCATATTCTCCAAAGCCACTACCCGAGCGCGAAGTTCGTTGACTTCTTCTACTATTCCAGGATGATTGTCGGTCGAAACGAGCGGATAAATAAAATCTAGAATTTGATTTAGTATATAATCGTGACGAGATACCCTGGAAAAGAGAGAGAAAATGGTGTCTCGAACAGATTCGCCGGTAAGTGCTTCAGGTTCTTTGCCAAGAGGGCAATGTGGTGGATGGAATGGATCGCCTTCTTCTTGTTTCCAATGATTGAGGAGGCTACGAACCCATCCCAAATTCATCCAGAATAGGTGATGACTGATTGGTTGATCCATTCCGGTCACACTACTTTCGGAGCTTTAGTGAGATTCCATTTCGGAATCCGAGTGACTTGAACTGATGACAAATTCCATTTCGTACGATTGAATAAAGGATTTTCGATATACAATGATTTTTCAGCTATCGGGTGGTATTCTATTTACATAGGATATCTATATATAGAGATCAAAAGATTTCATAGATTACGGAGGAATTTGCGGGATATGTCAGGTAAAGTTTAAAGTAACAGATACGATAAGATATGATTTAGCAGATACGCTAAGATATGAATTTTGTCTGTACACTACTCATGCAATTAATGTAGCAAGACGTGTCTAGACTAATAATGATAAGCAGGTAATTTTCTATGGATGATAAGCAGATGATTTCCGACTAGAAATGATAAGCAAAACTTTTTGACATGCAGACACGGTCGAAGTCCAGACTCACTAATGCATCCTAACAACTTATCAGTTAGACACACTAATGCAGACCTGGTTCGCTAAGACCACCGCTCTGATACCAACTGAAAGGACCCATTCATATACATTATAAACGATTCACAATAGTTGATTACATTGCGAGATATTTGACCTCTATATGATACATTTTACAAACATTGCATTCGTTTTTAAAAGACAATCTTTCTTTACATCAAAAATTGACAGACATGCATACCATTTCATAATATCCACTATCCAACTATAAATTGATTTGATAATAATCTTTGATGAACTCAATGACTCGAATGCAACGTTCTTCGAAATATGCTATGAAAGACTCCAAGTAATATCTTTAAAATGAGCAAATGCACAGCAGAAGATTTCTTTAACACCTGAGAATAAACATGCTTTAAAGTGTCAACCAAAAGGTTGGTGAGTTCATTAGTTTATCATAATCATTTATTTCCATCATTTTAATAAACCACAAGAATTTCATTTCCAGTTCTCATAAATATACGTCCCATGCATAGAGACAAAAAAATAATCATTCATATGGTGAACACCTGGTAACCGACATTAACTAGATACATATAAGAATATCCCCTATAATTCCGGGATCCTCCTTCGGACATGATATAATTTCGAAGTACTAAAGCATCCGGTACTTTGGATGGGGTTTATTAGGCCCAATAGATCTATCTTTAGGATTCGCGTCAATTAGGGTGTCTGTTCCCTAATTCTTAGATTACCAGACTTTAATAAAAAGGGGCATATTCGATTTCGATAATTCAACCATAGAATGTAGTTTCAATTACTTGTGTCTATTTCGTCAAACATTTATAAAAGCGCATGTATTCTCAGTCCCAAAAATATAAAGGGTAAAAAGGTAAATGAAAACTCACCATACTGTATTTCGTAGTAAAAATACATATAACGTCATTGAACAAGTGCAAGGTTGGCCTCGGATTCACGAACCTAAATTAATTATATATATTTATGTGTTGGTCAATATTTGTCTAACAAATTAGGTCAAGTCATAGTGTACCACAATCCTAATGCTCGAGACTAATATGCAAAAGTCAACAAAAGTAAATTTGACTCAAAATAATTTCCAAAAATCTATACATGATTAATATATAGTTTAAATATCGTCGTTTAATATTTTTAAATATTTTTAAAAGATTTATTAGAGTAAATAATATAATTTATTTATTAATAAATAAAATTTTATATTATATTTATATAATAAAATATACTTTTATATATATTAAGTAATAAAATTTATAGGGTTCATTTAATATTATAAAGATAATATGATAGGTATTATTAAAGTAAGTTATTACACGTAGTAAAATATGTTTGTATTAAATATTTATTTGATAAAATAATATCTATAATGATAGTAAGTAAAAGTTGTATTATTTTGTAATAATAATTATTATTATAAAAATATCAATATTTATAATTACTAAGATGACATTATGATAAAACGATAATTCTAATTATGATAACTTTAATATTTACGATAATTTTTAATATTATATTTAAAATAATAATTCTATTTAAAATAATAATAATAATGATATTTTATAGTAACAATGACATTTCTATTAAAATGATAATTTTTGTTAAAATGATAGTTTTAATACTAACGATAATTTTAATAATAATAGTAATGATAAAAATAATAAGAACGATAATTTTAACTAAATCAATATCTTATAATATTTTAATTTCATCAAGATACTCTTACCCATTATTTCCTAATCGTTTCGTTTAATAGCTTTTAATCGTCTTTTATATCTTGTTCGTAATAATGATAATAATAGTAATCAAAATAATTGGGTGTTACAAATATTTGTTTTAATTACACTAATATTAATAATGATAGTTATTATAACATTATTAACGATAATACTAATAATTATCTTAATGATAATATAGTAATAATAATAATAACAATAACTATTTTTAAATAATGATATATATATTAATAATGATAATAATAATAATAATACCAATAATAATAATAATAATAATAATAATAATAATAATAATAATAATAATAATAATAATAATAATAATAATAATAATAATAATAATAATAATAATAATAATTGGATAATAATAATAATACTAATTATAACTTTAACGATAATAACGATAGTAATAATAAAAAAAATTAACAATTTTTAATGATAAATCCTTTTATTGATAAAGATAATAATAATAATAAGATAAAACTAGAACGACGATAATAACGACGATAATAATAATCATTTTTAATAATAATACAAAAATTCGATGGACTATAACTTCAAATCCGTTCATCGAAATCATTCGATATCTAAATGAAAAGTTCTTAATTTTTCGCTAGCTTTCCAACGACATGAATATCTTATACCTTATCTCAGTCGCATATATAACTAATTCAGGATTCAACATAACCTAACTAAACTCAATATCAAAAGTACAAACATGCATGATCCTATATACTCGAGCACTAGTCAGGGATACACTATTAGTATGTAAAAGTTAAATTATGAGTACTCACATATCAATATTGAGATTCAATATTGCAGGAAAGGTACGTAGACGCAACGGAGATGATAAACACTATATTGAGCTCACGAGCATACCCGTGAACCATACCCAATCACCTCCATAGCTATAACCCATAATTTCCTTAATCCAATCCCACTCGAAAAACAATTTCGAAATCACTCGGACAACACTCTGACGTAATATTTTATGTATACTAATAATATCTTGAAATAATACGGAGTAAATATATATATATATATGTAAATCAATTGAGAGAGTTTAGAGAAAAATATTTTCAAGTTTCTATGAAATAATAAAACCTATTGAATTCTATTTATAATAGATTTTTGAATTATTAAAGTGAATTATTAAAGTATGAATTATTAAAGTGAATTATTAAAGTATGAATTATTAAAGTGAATTATTAAAGTATGAATTATTAAAGTGAATTATTAAAGTATGAATTATTAAAGTGAATTATTAAAGTTAAAGTAAAGTAAAAATAAAGTAAAGGTAATGTTTAAGTATAGTAAAAGTATAAAACTATGTACGTATAATACGCGTATAAATATATATAATATTAATTTAAATCGTTATATATATTTAATAAAATAAAATATAAATATCGTTATCTTTATCATACTGGTTAAGTAATGAGTTGTCAAAAGTGGTTCTAGATATTTATAAAAGTTATATACGTTTTAATAATAAAGTTCTTTTTAAACTGAAAACGTTTTTGTACGTTTGAAACTAAATCAAATAAATATAATAATTTTGTTTTCCAAAACCAAATATATTTTTAAGAATCATTTTGTTTAAAGGTTAAAATAATGGAAATCGTTATATCATAAAATGTTTTAGAAAAGTAGAATCATATATATTCATAATAGGTTTCAAGTTTTTAAATTACAGTTTGTTGGTGAAGCATGAGATAAAGGTCAAAGGTTAAATAAACGTATGAAATCATCTTAATGAAAAATGTCGAGTTACTTAACTTGTCGATATCCAACATCTAAGTTATTTACACTTCACGTTCTTACTTATAAATCACTTTACCATTTTCCGAATGTTGTCAAAAAGAATAGATTTCTTAAATCACAGTGAACCTCATATCATAAACCCGTAATCATATCATAATGTATCTGATAAATCAATCCTTTTGATATTATCTTCTAATTCCATCGATAAACATATTGAAACAAATACGTTCATGTAAAGTATTATACGTTTAATACTTTATTAATATTCTCAAGTTATAATATATATATACATATATATACATATTTATTTATATATAACGGTTCGTGAATCGTCGGAATTTGGTCGAGGTTATAATGAATGTATGAACACAATTTAAAATTCTTGAGATTTAACTTAACAAACTTTGCTTATCGTGTCGGAATAATATAAAGATAAAGTTTAAATTTGGTTGGAAATTTCCGGGTTGTCACAACGATGAAGATGATTTCGATGAAGTTATGTTTGCTGATGTCAAAGAGGAAGTAGAAACTGATATCGATATACCTGAAGAAGTGGTTACCTCTGCCGAAACTTCTCTTGCCATGGTGATGTACACAAGTTCAGACATCGAACCTATCACCTCCCAGTCTGAAACTATCATCACATCCACTCCACCGCTTATCATACCAAAATCCGAAGAAGAGGAAGAGTTCTTCAGAAACTTGAAACCCCAGCCTACCACGGTCATTGAAGGAGCATTCACCAAAGAAAATTACGTAAACTTTGAAGCTCCGGATGAGGATGAGCTAAATGAATTTGATCGATTTGTCACTCAGGAATACACCGGTGAACCTGCACCAAGGTTTCCCAAACCAACCACTCAACCAACTCCTGATCAGTCCACATCATCTGATCCTCAACATGGAGAATTCAACAAACACAGATCACTTCCGATCAAACTTGGTGAACCTCAATCTGAAGAGGTATTACAGGGATGCTGGTTGGAGGAATAAGCTTACAGGATCTTCGTAAGTGACGATAAACTCAAAAACGTGCCAGTAGCTGAAAGGTTCAAACCAATCGGGTGCTATGATTTTCTCAATGAAAAAGAAAAGTTGATAATGTATCGTTACCAAAGGCGGGTTTATAAGAACTGGGATGAGTTTGATATAAAAGAACAGAAAGAAAATCCAATTATCATCATAAACAGTGTGCTCTGCAGGTCATTGTCTAAGAGAGTGTATACTCCATTTTTAGAGTGATTCGTTCAAACGACCAAGAGTACATGTTCTCGGAATATGATCTAATTGAACTTAATCCGGTTGATGTGTTATTTCTGTACAATTGGTTGAGAAACAAAATAAGAAAGACTTGGGTTATCGAAACGGCAATCGAAAGGTTGAGAAGGTTCATGAAAGATAGAATCAAACTGGCTTCTCAATATGATCTGCAGTTAGGTGTCGAGTCTATTAGAAAGAAGATTCTGCTCTCCGCACCAAATCAAACCATCGGCGATCTGGATTTGTCTTCTTTTAGGATTTGCTATTGCTTAGACGCCCCTGAAGAAGGTTTCATATTTCGCAACAAGATCAAAAAGCCAATTTTCATCCGCAAATCAGAGCTGCCAAAATACTCTGACGGGACTCTCAAGCGTGCACTAAAGTATTTCGACATATGCAAGCGAACAGAAAACATTGGGAACTATCAAAAGCTGATGACAAATGAGATGGAAAATCACATCAATGAACTTCTTGAATTCAGGCTGTACATGAGGCAGTTTGACACTTCGCTGGGAATCAACAGAAAGAAAAACTACTTCACAGGCTCACAATTTGTTCCTAGGTTCGAATACAAAATCACCAGCCTCAAAGAGTTCATCATTCCCAAACACTATGAAAGGAATTACACACCGGGAAGTGACGTGATCAAGGCAATGAAAGCTGAGGAAGAAGCAAAGAAAAAGGCCTCAGAAGGTGCCAGTCAAAGCTGATGATTCGGTGATGATATTTTTTGAAAACCGCACGCCAAGGGGGAGATTGTTGACATATGTTTATGTAATAGATTTGTGGCGCACGGTTTTATTATTATTTTGTAATGTATTTACTGTGTTTACCATGGTAACTTGTAACTCTTGTAACTTAGGAGGTTGTCATATATAAACAACCTCCTCCCTTGTTAATAATCTAGTTATCCATTTTCAATATTATACATCTTATCTTTACTCTCTAGTGTTCTTGATAACTAATACTTCCAACCCACTAAACATCCATCAAAACCGTAGATCCAAGCTTCATTTGGGACTAACACATACCATTCAAATTCGTGATCATTCATAAAAACGAGTTAAAACTTCAGTTAAACATAACATGAGCATACGTTAACGAAAATTTGAAATTCCAAAGCCCAAACTTATTAGTTTTTCAAGAGGATTCTGGTTATCTCATAATATTATACATTCAACAAGTTCAAGTTTCTGACCTCACACAAAACAAATTCGTGATTCATCAAAAAGTCATCAAACGATCAAATTAACGAATAATATCATGCATACATACAAGGACTTGAGCACTAGACACTATATCTACCCTAAAATGTAACAAAAACATGAAAATCCAAAAATTAGAGTTTTTGAAACTTACCCTAATCAAGAAACTGTTGGTATAGATGTGTAGAGCTCTTCGAGAGGAGTCCGAATATGTAAACAATTTTATGATCAAGTGATTTCTTGAAGGTGTTCATGAGGAAAGAAGATCGATGATGATGATGAATAGTGGATGGGTGTTCTTGTATATGTGTGTACGTATGATTGAAGTGAAAAGAATCTGATATATAGATGGATAGATATGTCACCGATATATATCTATCTCAATAATAGATATCAAGGATGTAATAATTAATAAACACGAGTATTAAATGTGTAGTCACGAGTAAATAGATATATCACGGGTCTAATAATTAAATAAACACGGTTTATAAATTTTAGTAGTCACGAGTTTAATAGTAAGAAAAATAGTTATAATATATAGTCACATGTGATAAATAAATTTTTATCCGTTAGCTAAAACTCGATGTATTTTATCTTAATATGATTCAATAACTGGTTAATTTTATATTTTAAAAAAAACATCTATATATATTGTTCGAAACCTTTTATATTTAATTCCAATCAATTATTAAGAATATAATTAAATATCATTTTTATATTTAAATTATATAATAAAGTAATTATAATGTTTATAATCATGTGTTACGTAATTTATGGGAGTAGTTGGCAAGTAAGTCATGAATTTTGTATCTATTATCTAATATATAATAATATAATAATAAATTGAATTATTAGTTCGAATTATTAAACCAAATTATCAATTTGAATTATTAACTCAATTATTAGTTTGAATTATTAGTGTATAAAACTATTTATCTAGAAACGTTCGTATAATAAGCTTATAAATACTTGTTGAATAAAAATATAAGTATTATCATCCTACTTAATTAAAATGATTTTTTTTTTTAAAAACTCTCAATTGTTATATAACATAATTATTTAAATTAATAATCATACTTTTTGTTGTCTTAAAATATATTTTTCCCGTTTTCACTAATCGTAGTGTTTAATTTATAACTAGTATATTCTAAAAAAAATTGAGTGGAAAAATCATTGAATCTTACAAATGGTTGTTAAGTTTTTAATGGAAAGTTAACGGAAAAAGTCGGGTTATTACACTATATTAATGATATTTTGTACACGAGTCATTTACCGAAGGAGATGAACTCAAATGGGGGTTACAACTGCCAAGACTAATCTATCGCACGGTACAAAAAATGTTCCAGCTTAAACTGTAGTCAGTCTTACACTGGACAGCGGCTCAGATTTAACCTACCAAGCAAAATTAAGTTTAAGAGTTCAAGACTCCCTCTTTCCACAATACATGTACATCTTAAAATGATGTTTGTATGAAATGATATATTTTAGGAAGTCTACTATATCAACTAAAACTCGAAAGACTTTACTTCCTCTTAGGATGGAACAAATACATCCTTTAACACACTCACACAAAAGCACAAAAAACACTACAAAACACAAAAAATGCTACAATACACCAAAATTTATTATCTAGGTACCTGTAACAAACTCAACACTTAATAGTGATAACATCTACTCAACAAAAATAGTTACAACTTGTCTTTTGAATGATTCAAAAATTTTAAAAGTTCTCAAAATTTTCAAAAATTGACTTAAAAATAAGACATAAAGCCAAGTGAATACATTCGCGAGAATTTATATCTCTCCCCCCACACTTAAGGTCATGCAATACCCTCATTACATGAAATTAGATAGTGATGACGTAGGGTTTGGCCCAATTAGGGTCTACGCAATTAACTTGGGCCCCAAGTCAAGTAACCCTAATTCACATCTATAAATATGGGACAAAACCTACATCAAGTTCACACGCTCCCAATCGCATACACCTCATACGTTCATTCGATCACGCCACAACGCTGCCACCGCAAGTCCGCAACGCACACGGCAGTTATCTCCGGATCTTCTCCACGATCGTCTTCACGATCGCAACTCTAGGGTTTTTACCTACGGGTCTTGTAGGGTTTTTTCTCCCTTTGCCGTCGATAGGGTCCAACTATCGACCGGCGGGCAATTCGTTGACCACCCTCCCGAGATCATCATCTCGGGTACGGGTTATTCACGGTAACCGGACCGGAGATCAACAACGTTGACGCCTAAAAAAACCCTTTCGCATTGTTATTCGTGTGTAGGTTTTTCCTTGGAAAAAATATGCATGAACAATTGGCGCCCACCGTGGGGCACGATGCATTATGTCTCATGTTTCTACCGTCTATCGTTCGGTTTGAGAAGGTTTGTCTTTTCTTATTGAGCTTTTAATTCATTATATGCGGTTTAAGTACATGAATATTTAGCGCAGATGTTTGCGCGCTTGCGCAACTGTCCACACGCTTTTGTCCAGGTTACGCACGCTTTGCGCACAGTTGTCCGCGACTTTAGACACAATTTTCATGCGGTTTTACGCATGCTAGTTCATGCGGTTTCCCACGCATTCTGCATGCGGGTTTTTGCGCATATGTTCGCGGGTTTACGCACAGTTGTTTGCGCAAGCTCCTGTGAACTTATTTTCCGCAGCATAATGAGAAGTTCGATACGATACTTGACAAAAATATCATACCGAACTTGGGGGACTTGATGACGTAGGGTTTGGCCCAATTAGGGTCTACGCAATTAACTTGGGCCCCAAGTCAAGTAACCCTAATTCCCATCTATAAATATGGGGCAAAACCTACATCAAGTTCACACGCTCCCAATCGCATACACCTCATACGATCATTCGATCACATCGCAACGCTGCCACCGCAAGTCCGCAACGCACACGGCAGTTATCGCCGGATCTTCTCCACGATCGTCTTCACGATCGCAACTCTAGGGTTTTTACCTACGGGTCTTGTATGGTTTTTTCTCCCTTTGCCGTCGATAGGGTCCGACTATCGACCGGCGGGCAATTCGTTGGCCACCCTCCCGAGATCATCATCTCGGGTACGGGTTATTCACGGTAACCGGACCGGAGATCAACGACGTTGACGCCTAAAAAAACCCTTTCGCATTGTTGTTCGTGTGTAGGTTTTCCCTTAGAAAAAATATGCATGAACAGATAGAACAGATATAAATATGAGAGGACAATAGATCGTTGGAAATATAAAAACCCTGATGTAGAGCAAGAGATCGGGAAACGGAGTGACAGACGCCTCGGACTGACGGTCATTCCTCGATTGTCATCATACAATGTTCAATAAATATACCTGCAATGAAAAACACAAAAAACACAAATACAAAAAGCAAAATATTTTTGACTTTTTAAAAAGTTTTCAAATTTTTAGGGTTTTTCAGTTTTCAACTCACACTATACAAATTATACAAGGATACATGTGCAAGTTTATTAACGAGTCGTGTACTCGACCCCATATTTTATTGCCTAGTGGGTTCATCCTCCCCCACACTTATCGGGCGACATGTGAAATCAGTGAAAAAAGTTCCACGAATTAGTAGTGTGAGCCAGTCATTAACTCTTCGGGTGGTATATAAGATGATTAATAAACTCTTCATTTGAATGAAAAAGAGAGAACCATCCCGAGAGTCAATAAATGACTCCCCTCCAAGTGCATCTGGCAGTAGTATTTATATTTTCTTAGGTGGATCATGTCCAAATGATCATCCTTCATCGCATTCCAATTGTTAATCTCATGAGGATACACAAATTCCAAACGAGTAGGGGACTTCTCAAGCGATTTCACTATATTAAGTTACCCATTTTTAATTACCTTTGACAACTCCACCATTTCATCCTCGAGATTTAAAACCTCATCATTATTAAAGTTATACCTGAACGGCTTAGTATATACTAGAAGAAATCTCTGGTGTGGGTCAACAGTATGTCAATTTATTAGTATAATGATAATTAATATAACGTAATATAATCTAAGTTTATATGAACAAATTGACTAGTTACACAACTCACAGATTTTGTTATTATATATGACTCGAATACCCAACCTTTTGATTGTAGGGACCAGCTCAATACCGTCAGGCCATGACCCTTTGGTTATTTTTAATTAATATTAAGTCGTTAACTTTTACTCCGTACTAATTAAGATGGTAAAGTATCATATTGTGTCATCACCGAATATATTTTCTGGCTTCGTCGAATGGGAAGGGAGAGGTGGAAATCGGTTTAGATTTGGGAGACATAGTTTGGGAGGGTAGAGATATGATGGTAGGGTGGTGAAAAAAGGTTGGATTAAAAAAAAAAATAACTTAGGGATAAACATCGGAATTCGACTTGAGCGAAAAATTCTTTGCTATTCTTAAACTCGTGATTCTGGTTCTAGTGTGCAATTAGAATATAGAATATCATAGTTTTTGAATTCATAATTTGAAATATCATAGTTTTTCAATTCATAATATGAAATATCATACTTTTTGAATTCGTAGAGGAAACTTTCATAGCAATAATCATATTATTTCGCACTAATTCATATAATATATTAATATTAAATGGTCTTTTTGATGAAAAAAATAGTTATGAGAAAAAACACAGAAGCCATATCGCAAAGTAATTTTTTTTTTAAATGCAAGAAAATTTTATTAATTGAAAACACGAATACAAGACACCCCAACAATGCCGGGGCTAAAACACGAAAGCAAATACAATGCCCAAATACAAGAAAATGGTTGCGGAGAAAGCAAACCACCACCTATTTACAAACTATTATACCAACTTTAAATATACACTTGGGTCATTGACCCATGAAAGCCACTCGATTTTTTCTTTTTTATGCGATTAGAGATCCACTAGTAAGACTTGATTTGCACCTCGTTGAACATGACCGATGTGTTCCAACATTTTCCCCGAAAAACTTTATTGTTCCTATTTTTCCAAATCAAATAAGCACAAACCCACTCGACCGCTTGCCAAATTCTTTTACCCATATCGCAAAGTAATTATCGGAATCCAAATGTTTAGCAGTGATATTGTGAAGTAATATAGCTTAGTTTAGTGTAGTTTAATGATGAACTAATGACATCATATCGTATTTAAGTAGTCATTATTGGAATAATTATAACCTTTAGTTATTTTAATAACATAATAAATATTAATTAGTAATTGAATTTTGAAACTCTAATCACAAACTTTTGGTTGAATCAATGCGTAAAGTGAATTTGAAGGAAACCAAGTAATAAAGAAAAGAGTAATCAGATAAGGTAATGCCTAGAGTAAGCAAGCATGGGTTCGTTATAAAAAATATAAAAGAATGCTCATGCGTCTTGCAAAACCAAGACCAATGGAATAATCGCAACAAAAGTTACTTTACTAAACCGCACACTTTTGCCATTCATTGTTCTTCTATAGTTCTATGATAATGTTAATTTATTTATGTTGTATATTCATAATTATAACGAGTCGTGTTCCTTAGTAACACATGTTTATTGTAAAATTTTATGAATTATATAAAGTTTAGTAAGTGTAACAGATTATTTCAAGAATTTGTTGCACCAAATATAGTTTTCTTCAATGTATGACACATTGAACTAGAATTTGGCACATTTAAACTTCGAGGAAAATACTCCGTTTTATGTGTGTGTGTGTTTTTTTTTTTTTTCTCGAAAAGCAGAACCACCCACGTGTTCATCTCGCTGCAGTTGCATAACTCGCCCTCAACTGCTGCTCAGGAGGAAACCCCGTCCAATCCGAGCCCTCCCACTGCCCACACAACGCGATGTGCAAAAGGCACCCTTGTGTGGAATTCAAAGGTAAAGGGGAAACATTGTGTGCAATGGTGCACCTCACGGGAGTCGAACTCATGACCTCTCGTTAAGAGATGCAGGCCACTACCACAAGAGTTAGAACACAATGCTAAGTTTTATGTGTGTTTTTTTTTTTTTTTTTGAACAACAATTGGGATCACCCGAGGGGGACTTTAACCACCCGTTGCGATCATCTCCCGTTTCGACTATGCCAATGCAGCGATAATAACCCCGCCCCCATCGCTGCCCGAGAGGAAACCTTGAAACCGATCCAAGAGCACGGACAAGTAAAACCCCCTCCCCTTTACCCCCCAAACGATATGGGAAAGGTGCCATGGGTGGATACTTCATGGCATGGATGAAATTGTGTTTTTAATATGTAGCCAACGAGGGTCGAACTCCTGACCTCCCCTAAAGGAAGCTGGCCACCAACCGTTGGATCACATCACAACTTAAGTTTTATGTGTGTTAAAGTGATAAACTTAACAAACTGTTTAAATCTACCTTTTTGTTAACGATAGAAATCTATTTAAAACTAGCAGGATATACTAACGAAATTCTGCTAATATACACATTTTTTGGATTCCAAATATACTAACGAAATTATAGAGTTTTGCAAATACAAAGTTCAATAAATTCAAACCATTCAGGCTTGCCTGAGTGGCCACCGAGTTGCCCAATGAAGTACACCACCCGGGTTCAATTCCTGACTATGCTAAATTGTTCAAAAAGGGAGTGTGACTAGAGGGTGCGCATAATGCGCAATTCACCCGGTATCAGGTCTCGTACTCGGAGGGCTTGAATACCCGAGGTTTTACCTTCTATGAGGGAGCCAATAAATTCTAGATTGTGTTCCTCGATTACCCAAAAAAAAAAAAAGTTCAATAAATTCTAGATTGTTTGCATCTCCCAGAAAGTCAATCAACAACGTTAATTATACTACCAATGAGTTTTTACTGATGAAGATTATCAATGATTCAGTTAACGATAGCTCTAAGTTCCTCCTGAATTTTGATTTGAAGGCCATCATGTTGGTGATCGTTGGTGATAGTAGATCGAGGATAACAACTTTACCCATAGAGAATCTTAATAGTAAATATATCTCCATTTTCATTAGAAGAGCTAGATTAAGAGAGTAGAGGCTAAATAACGTGAGACCTCTTCTTTGTTTGAATTTAGAATGAGATTCCATTTGGTCTAATGAAATTTTCTATTATCGACGATATTGCCGTTAAAAAAAAAAAGGTTCTATTTTATAACTATTGCCACCAAAAAAAATTAAGCTCTAAAAGATTCCAAAGGATTGATAACTTTATGGGGCCTTGATAGTTGATAGGAGACATACAATACATCTTAAGGGACTCGAGTACCGATTTAATTAAAGTAAGCCGAAAATTATATTAAAGTGGTGCATGTTGTGACCGCATGAAGAATGAAGGAAAGAGAACAACGAAGAGCCACATCCAGTGATTGCAGTCATTTTTTTCGAGATCATCAAGAGGAGTGTTGATTCCATATAGGTTTGATTTATTAATATTTATTGAAAATTCCGAGATCGTATAAAAACAACCTACTAGGTGATTAGAATGTTTACATTTGATTCTTTCCGTTCACTTATTAATAATATGTCATCCACATATAAACAGTGACACATTACTATAGAACGAATGAAAATTGCCACATTAAGGTCATTATACATATGTGAGTCGATAACGTCTTGGATAGTCACATGTCAACCTTTCATGCCAACACTACAAGAAAATCTAACATTGGGGACGACGGTATTAGGGACGACACCAAGTTGTCCCCAAAAATACGCTAAAGAACAAAAAACTGGGCTGGTTTTTACCAAAAGTTTGACCATTTTGTTAGGGACGACATTTAGGGACGACATGTCGTCCCGAAATAAACTTTAAATTTTTTAATTATTTATCGTGCCAGAAACTGGCTCCAAAAACCAAAAAAATCGCGCCAATTTTTTAGGGACGACATGTCGTCCCTATATGTCGTTCCCAAAACGAAAACATTTTTTTTTTAGTTTGTCGGTGGGGAAAAAATTGGCTCCAAAAGAACAAAAATTTTGGCGCCATATTTGAGAACGACATGTCGTCCCTAAAGCCTATTGGGGACGACATTTTTGACCGTTTTTTCATATTTATAGAGTCAATTATCAACAACATTGCACACGTCAAACACACATCAAACACACCGAAAATGTTGACCCTTCTGCCGTTGATTGTCTCATTAGAAGTGTATTACGAAAGTAAATTCAGTAATGAAATGAAACTTTACGATTATACGAGTAGTTCGAAATCTACGTTCGAAGAAATTGATGTTCGTGACGTAGGTTTAGAGGACCTTTTATACTTTTTGAAAGAAATGGTTCCGTTCGAACACACGGACGTCTTGTATTACGAAGATGACTGTGTTCCGGAATTGTCCGCTACATATCTCCGAACAGAGGATCAGTGGAACGGTATAAAAGAAACCCTTAGTTGACGTTCTAATCGCATTTCTATTTATTTACTTTTGGAAGATGAATAAATCACACTGAGTTGACGTTCTAATCGCATTTCCCTTTATTATTTTTTAGTTTAATTATATCATTTTTTTTATATTTTATTATGTTTTAGTTTAATTATGTAGTTTTTTTATATTTTATTGTGTTTTAGTTTAATTATGTCGTTGTTTTAATATTTTATTGTACTTTCTATTAAATGAATGAAAAATCGCAGATATTTTCGAAATCTAACAAAGTTACTGAAATTATAACATTTCAACTACAAGCAACATCATACAAAGTTACTGAATTAAATTACATTATAACGACGAACATTAAATGAAAACCATACAAAGTTACTGAAATTAAATCACACTGATGATGATGATGATTACGATGACGGTTTCTAGTAACTGATGTATTGTCTTTTGGAAGTAAATGATGTATTTTCTTTTGAGAATAATTTCTACTTAACAATTGTGTGTTATAAACACCGTTACATTACATCGACACATAAACACTGTTACATAACGGTGTAATGTAACGGTGCAATGTAACAGTGTAATGTCACGGTGTAACGATGATGACGATGGTGATGATGAACGATGACGACGACGATGACGATGATGATGACAACGATGATGATGATTACGATGACGGTGATGATGATGATGATGATGATGATGATGATGACGGTGTAATGTAATGGTGCAATGTAACAGTGTAATGTCACGGTGTAACGATGATGACGATGGTGATGATGAACGATGACGACGACGATGATTAGCATTTTTGAAATGACGATGGTGATGACGAACAGTGTAATGTAAGTGTGTAATGTAACGGTGTAATGTATGTGTGTAATGTAACGGTGTAATTTAACAGTGTAATGTCACGATGTAATGTCACGCTGTAATGTAAGTGTGTAATGTAACTGTGTAATGTAAGTGTGTAATGTAACAATGTAATGTAACGGTGTAATGTAAGTGTGTAACGTAACAGTGTAATGTAACGATGTAATGTAAGTGTGTAATGTAACGGTGTAATGTCATGGTGTAATGTCACAGTATAATGTAAGTGTGTAATGTAACAGTGTAATGTAACGGGCGAAGATATTCGTCAAGGATGCCTGAACGTTCTACGGTCCTGTATACAACCGCAGTATGGAACACAAGTATGGTCATTTCATATTTTACAATATCCTGAGGAAGAGGTTCGAGGTCTTCACCGGGAAAATAGATATTTCTGCCATCATATGGTACGCCCAATAGCACACCGAATTCTTGAAGAGTATACTCGTGTTGTAAGTTATAGATTCGAAACTTCACTAATTGTTCATTAGTGAATTCAAAGTTAGAATAAAATTCATGCACGAATGCTGGAAAAAAGAACTTATCAAGCAAAAAGAAATGAAGCCAACTCATTCTTCGGAATTCATGGGTGATCTCTGCAAAATCTTGCATATTGACTATTCGACCTTCACTAATAGGTCTAGTCCTTAATGGGTGAGTCATAGTGTTATTATATATATATATATATATATATATATATATATATATATATATATATATATATATATATATATATATATACACAGAGAGAGAGTTGAATGGTGGATATGGATGAAAAGAGTGTGTATGGATACTCTTTAAGTAGGCATAAACTACCACCACGACCATAATATCGTCGACCATACTGGTAAACATCAGTCAAGCAAGTTTTGAGAACCATATTTGAACCACAAGTTCGACAAGACTTCACACCAAAATTTTCCGTCGACCATACTGGTAATCTTCATCCATGTTGTTGCAGTCACCTAGTGTTGTGATTAGTGGGGTTGTTATATAGAAGAACTATCTCGCCCAAAAAGTCACCATCCGTTTTCCCAAAAATGATTTCTCACCCAAAGTTTCTCGCCGAAGATTTGACGTCACATGTGACGATGTTGACGACGATGATGATAACGGCTTAATATAATGGCGTAATCTAACTGCGTAATATAACGGCGTAATCTAACGGCCTAATATATCGGTGTGTATATATGATGAGGTGGATGATGATGATCGATGACATTGATATGTGACGATAATGATGTTTATGACAGCGATATGTCTAAGCGACTTTTTTATATACATAAATATTTATATATATTTATATAATTAAATAAAATATTTATGTTAATGAATATATATTTTTAAGTAAATATAAATAAATATCAATCTTAAATAAATATTATTGTGTGTATGTAAATATTTATATAAGTAAATATAAATAAATATTATATATAAGTAAATATTTATAAAATATTAATTTTATAAAAATTTTAAAAAGTAAAGTTAATAATTATATAAGTTAATATTAATTTATATAAGTTAATATTAATTTATACAAGTAATATAAATAAACAGATCTATAAATATTAAACATATAAAGCGTTTAAAATTTTCACCAAAAAAGTAGCGGGTACCAGCGAATTTTTTCCCTCCAAGGGCATTAGGGACGACATGTCGTCCCCAATTGTCGTCCCTAATGTTCTGACCTGCAAAAAGCTCGAGAACCTATCCTCTTTCCTCATTTTACACCGCCTCTCTCAAACCCTTCGAACATAATCGCGATTTGCTGCGATTTTAGGTTCTAACAATACCAAATCCAACCATTTATTCCATTTTAAATCACTAATTAAGGTATGTTCTTCATTTTTTTGTCAAAATTAAATTTTTGGGTTTTGGGTTTTGGGTTTGTTTAAAACCGAAATTGATTCGATTTCAGGTTCAGGAAACACCAAATCCAACCATTTCTTCCATCTTAAATCACTAACAAGGTATGTTCTTCATTTATTTTTCAAAATTAAAGTTTGGTGTTTTGGGTTAGTTTTAATATGAAATTGGGGGTTTGTTTTAGAAGATTGTTGTGTTTAAGGTTAGTTTAAATCCGATAGTGTCACCGAAATTAGAAGATTGTTGTGGTTTTGATTTAAATCTGATTGTTGTGTTTGAAGCCATTTGTAATTTTTTTTTTTTTTTTTTTTTGTGCTGAATGTGTTGATAATGTATTTTAATACTCGTATTAGACTTTAATTTACAGAATGATTAAAGTATCTTGGGCATTGGTTAAGAATGCGTACAGTACATAAAGTCACTTAATAATCTGTAAACCAGTTGTTAAGCCTCTAGAAAAACAATATACGGTATCATACTAATGACAAAATTATTAAATCTAAAACAATTACATTTGTGACTATCAGATAGTCACAGCACAATATACCCAATTTTGTAAAGTTCATTCACATTGTCACCAAAAACCAAAAATATCATATCACAAAGGCATGTCAGCTAGTAATTATTATTTATATACACTATTACAAATATTATGCTACAACTTTGTTGCTAAATGCCACAATTAACTTATCTTAGATTTGATGCATGCCATTTATGTGGAACCTATAAACTATACTCTGATTGATGCTCAATCGAAGTATTTAACATGGAATATATTCAGGTTGCTAATAGTGTGTATATATAATATGTTCTATTATTATATTTATCACTTTGAAATTTTGTTGATTAGATTATTGAAGTACTTTCAAGTTATTAATAAAATTAGGTGCTGCTACTGTATATTCTTCTTAATCGGCTTCTTTTCAGATTTAGTGGTTAATTTCGTATTTGTGAAACCTTAAGTTCGAAATTAACCAATCTTATAGAATACCCGTCCAAAGTTAATGCTCGGTGCAACGAGTCATGAAGGTGATAGGGGCAATGAACCCCCTCGGCATCTTTCTAACCTAGAGCGTGGGCACACTAGTAAGAAATTAAGATCTTTTAGTGATCGTATCGTTTATCATTATTTTTTGAATTTAACCGTGTAATTTTCGTTTAAATATGCAGCTCAACCCCGTAAGGGCGACTGGCTAGATGGTGGACATACCCAAAAGGTGGTGGAAGCCGGGGTAAATTCTTTGTGCGCGGACCGATGGAGAAATGCTAAAAGTAAACAAAAAAAATATTTCACGGATAATGACGGGTACGCACTTCCCAATAACCTTCGAAACCGACCCCCACCGAATGTTCAACAACGTCTATGGGACCCATTTGTGGACCTAATGCTTTCAAGTAAATTCCGGGCTCGTTCTGCGCAGAACAAGAAAAATAGGGCGAAGATGGAATACGCCAGTACGCAGGGTAGCAGGTCAATTGCCGACCGTGTGGTAAATCCTATTTTTAACTTTAGTTTATGGAAAATATTAATACGTGTCTGTAAATTTTAAATGGTCAAATATTAATATGTGTTTGCAGGCCTCTCTGGATCCTCCGAGTCTTATCGAAAACTTCAAGAACAACCACACTTTTAAGAAAGGTGGATGGAGTGGGGATAAAGCTAGGGTGAACCACGTAAGTACTTACATATATATATATATATATATATATATATATATATATATATATATATATATATATATATATATATATATATATATATATATATATAAAGTCAAACGAAGTCAACAAAAGTCAATTGGGTTAAAATTGGGTTAAATTTAGTCAATTGGTCAATATGGGTTAAAATTGATTTAAATGAAGTCAATTGGTCAATATAAGTATATGTATATGTATATGTGGGCCAAATGGTCAATATGGGTTAAAATTGGGTTAAATTGAGTCAATTAGTCAATATGGGTCAATATAAGTATATGTATATGTATATACGGGTCAAATGGTCAATATGGGTCAAATGGTCAATTGGGGTCAATGTGGATTAAAATCGTCCCCAATTGAGTCATTTAGTCAATATGGGTCAATATAAGTATATGTATATGTGTATATGGGTCAAATGGTGAATATGGGTTGTCGTATTGTTATATGATAATACTAATAATAATATTTGTTAACTATGTAGGAAAAAATGTTGAAATTAAAAGAAAAATATCCGGAAAGGAGTGATGAAGTCATTATGTTGGAAGTTTTAGGCAAACATCGCGGGTACCGTCGCGGAGTGGGTAAAACGTTACCCGGATCGGCTAGTACATCATCTTCATCATCAACTTGTCAAACAAGACGACCACCACCACCGGGTTCCGAAAACCCATTGCTAAAGGAAGCGGTATACGATACTTTTGCCTTTAACAATATGGCAATCCCGCCCCAATGGCAATCTTTTTTCCCAACCCCCAATCAAACTCAAGAAACCGAAGGTGAAGACGAAGGTGATGACGATGAAGACATGGAAGAAAGTGGTGCGTCTCAAAGCGAAAGTGATGAAGAAAATGAAGATGAAGCAAGGTAAGTTTGTAAGTTTGTTTGCTATTCGGATTTGGTTTAAGTTTGTAAACTTTGGATAATGTTTTAAGGTTGTAAACTTTGTGTCGGATTGTAATCTTTTAGTATTCGGATTAAGTTTGTAACGGTTGGATAATGTTTCGGACATGTTTTAATTAATGTTGAGCTTGTGTTTGTGAAATATATTGTGTTTTGTGCAACAGGTTTTGATTTGGTTTAAATGTGCCGTTTTTACGGCTGGAAAAGCAGTTTTTAATCGGCCCAAAAACGATAACAGCTTATTGGGGACGACATGTTGTACCCTTTTGTCGTCCCCAATTACATTTTAATATTATTATTATTATTTAGAATGAAAATAGGATATTTTAATATTATTTTTTTAGAGACGACATGTCGTCCCTAAAGAGTCGTCCCAATTAGATTAAAAATATTATAATTATTAATTCGTTGGAAAAATGATTTTTTTAATATTATTTCTTTAGGGACGACATGCCGTCCCTAAAAGTCGTCCCCAAAAAATGGACAAGATTAACAATTGAAAAGTCAAAGTGGGTCCCACCGTCGTCCCTAAAAAAAAATCAGTCGTCCCGAAAAACTTTTCGCGACAGAACACTGGGGACGACTTTATGGGGACGACATGTCGTCCCGCAAGATTATTGAGGACGACATGTCGTCCCTAAAAACAAAATTTTGTTGTCCCCAATTGGGGTTTTTCCAGTAGTGCAATAATAAAATGTAGGAGAAACGATATCTCTTTGAGAAAGGGTGAAGACAAATTATGAATTCAGTTGTTAGGCTTCCATCGATTAACACCGATACAAGTGACAAATTAAGATTCTATGCATGTAAGATTTAGTGGTTAAAGATCAAAATCACAATTAGATCATATGTCTACGCATTGTTTTCATTAGTAAAGATCGTAAAATCTTAAAATTTTTAAGATAAATATTTAAATTTTGACGATATATTTATCTCTACGTAATAACTTTAAGCTTCATATTCATCCCTACTTTAATATAACAAGGAGATCAACGGCTCGTGAGTTGTGGCGAAAAATTGTTTGCAGCGATAAATGGTTTCGTTATATACATTAATACTATTTCAACAATCTATAATTTCAATACGAATATCGATGATTGGTACAAAATATTAATAATGCATATGTTGTACTTGGAGGTTTATTGACTTGCAAATGGTGGTTACTGAAGTGTACAAATATCTTTTGCATGATGATCTAATGGATTAACAGGACCGATGGCCGACGGAATCAGCTTAACAAAAACGCAAAGCTCGCGACTTTTTTTATTATCTCATGTGAACAAAAAATTCAATGAGTTTTCCACATACATGAACAAATATAAATACTAGGATAGACTTGCTTGAAGATACGGAACAATATAATAGATAAACATAATCAAATCAAATCAAATCAAATCGTAACAAACTATCAGCTTATCTAAAACCATGACTTGCTCTTGCCTTGGGCTCTAAGTCAGCAAAATCCCACGATTCTTCCACTTGCTTTTCCGATGGTCCGACCCAATCTCAAAAGTAGAAACTGATTCGGCCCAAGTTGTACTTAATGTGGCTCCTAGATCAAACACATATGCGCATCCTGCATTTCTTTAAAATACTCGTCTTCGAGTCTTTAACATCAATGACGAATATTAACGGGCATTGTTTAACACGAACAATCACCATCTCATTACATCATCAACATCATCAAAAGTAAGAAAATTTGTATCCTTTTCAATTTCCATTTCACTACGAACATGTGGACTAACTGAGACACCCTTGTTTTCTGTCTGCACCTCACTTCAACGTCTTTTTCAACACTATGGAGAATTAATTTTACATTTGCTTCACTTTCTAAAGAATAACACCTAGATGAAAACATTATTACTTAGATCATACACTTGATCATGCAAAGAAGCCAAGTTTAAATGACACCCCAATGAAGTTATTATGATCCAAAATCAAACTTCGTAGCTGACTTCTACAAAAGGCGGACTCGTCCTTCTGTTATTATCGGGTGTCCAAAAGCATAAAAGTGAGGTTCACACCGTCCACTTGTGGCTCTTCCCCCTCACCATCAACATCATAGATGAGTTTGGTATTTTATCCATAATAGGTCCATGAACGTATGTCAAGTTAAAAATTTTTGTCTAAACCACTACCTTCGTACATGTTAAAGGAATTTAAATCCAACTCTAGAATCCAGCGATTCAATCTCTCGATCTCAGCATCATGAGGATCATTATCAATGCCTCTCTCAACGAATGTTTGACTCGTTCCTCTATAATACTGTCTATTAGCATCACGAAAATCATCACCACTACCTCTCTTGGGGAATTTGTGATTTGATCTCCTGTAACACATACTACTCTGTTATTGTTCAGCCTTGCCAATGTCTGATACCGCATAATGGATTACGGAGATCGATGGCTAACAGAATCAGATTAACATAAACAAAAAAGCTCACAACTTTTTTTTATTTATTATTTCACGTAAACAAAATATTCAATTGAGCTTTCCACATACAGAAAAAATTATAAATACTAGGATATTTGCTAGCAATTAGGAAACAAACTAATATAAAAACATAATAAAATCAGACCGTAACTAACTATCAACTTATCCGAATCGAAAAAAGATTTGAATTATATTCGGTTTCGGTTAATATCGTAAAACTTCAAAAATCATAATATAACCAAAATAATCAACACAAATATATCTTTAATTCGACTTTTGATTTTAATTCGGTTTTTCTTCTATGTATTAAAGTTTTAATATATTTTAACTGAATTCGATTTTAAGTCTGGTGTTCGGTTATACCGAAATTGAAAAGAAAAATCGTAAACAAACCAAGGTCCGAATTCAAATTTGAAAACAAAATAAAAAATCAAATTTAAATTTGGTTTGTTAATTTTGGTTTTCATTCGATTCATTTTCAGATTAATCGGCTTGAAAATAAATTTTGAACACCTCTAAATATATATGATTTAAAGAATTTTTTTTTAAGGCAAGACTCCAAAGTGATGTTGGTGAGGATTGAACCTGGGACTCATTTGGAAATTCCCAAACACCCAACCACTCAACTACCCCTCTGAGTATGATTTAAAGAGTTATATTGTACAACACTTTGAAAACATTTTAGTGATATATGAACAAAATCATAATGTAAGACCGTGTGTTACGGTTGAATCCCATGTCGTGGGATGATGAGGTGGCAAGGGGCAACGCCCAACTTTTCTTGTTACAAGGCATGTGTTTTACAAATCATCCATGGGTGTGGGTAAGAATCTCACGGGAGAACTCACGAGCGTGGAGTTCTTTTGGTTGGTCAAAACTTTTTTTTTATTCCTTTTTAATCAACTCTTAATCATATTTTATCACATTATCACAACACTCTTCACACACACCTCAACTCATAGTACCATAACTTCACATTTTTAAATCACACCGTCACATAATAGAAAACCTCACACCATCAACCCATCTAAGAATTACCTTCCCGTATATAGTAAAAAGCGGAGAAAATTTCAACATAGTAAAAAGCGGAGAAGTTTTGGTGGCACGTTAAAGATGATCTTAAAAAGGCAGTGGATGGGTTTTGGTCGAGTAATACTATCTCTAACGGATGTAATGCCTCATTCATTACCTTGATCCGAAAAAAGAAAACTCCTATGGGATTAGTGGATTTCGGTCCTATAAGCTTGATTGGGAGTTTTTATAAGATAATTTCGAAGCTACTTGCAAATCGAATTAAGAAGGTTGTTTCAAAATTTGTTGGAACCGAGCAAAGCGCATTCATAAAAGGACGGTATATCCTAGATGATATTCTTATAGCAAACGAGATAGTCGACGAACTTAAATGACAAAAATGCAAAAGACTGATATTTAACCACAATATTGGGCCTAATGGGCTTTGGAACGAAGTGGATTTCGTGGATAAAAAGCTTCCTTTCATCCGCCTCCATATCCATTCTAGTCAACGGATCACCGACCAAAGAATTCAAGCTAAAAAGGGGTATTAGACAAGGTGATCCCCTATCCCCATATCTTTTATTTAAGCTACGGAGGGACTCAACCGATTACCAAGAAAAGCGATTGAACGTGGACTTCTAAAGGGTGTAGAAATCGGCCCAGACAAAATCAATGTATCCATCCATCAATATGCGGATGATGCCGTTTTCTTTGGGGAAATGGAGTAGAAAGAATGCAACGAACCTCATGAAATTTTTATCGTGCTTCGAGAAGATTTTCGGGCTCAAAGTAAATTTATCCAAAAGTTGTCTTTACGGGGTAGGAGTTTCAAGTAGCTCAACTGTGATGCCCCGTACAAAACCATCGTGTACGAATCATTAACAACAGGATCATTACAAGGTCAAACACTATATGCGTTTTCAAAACAAGTTGCATTCATGATAAAAGGTGACGTCATAAACAACGTCAAATGTTTACATCCAAAAGTATGCTTCTATGAACGGAAGCAAGTAATAATAGTACGTGACCTTTAGGTCGTTACAAATCATAGTTTCAAAAGTAAATAAGTTTGAATGCAAGATAAACAGTTCATGCGGTGATAACTCTAGAGCAGCGGGTGTCTACAGCAAGACTAGTACACAGCGGAAGCAACCTTAAGCACCTGAGAAAAACATGCTTAAAAATGTCAACATAAAGGTTGGTGAGCTATAGTTTAAGTATAACAGTATGTAACGTAAAATGACTAAACGTTACCGAGCTAAAGGGAATGTTTATGCGTTTGTATAACCCACACATATATAAGTTTAAGTACTCGTGCCTAGTATAAAAAACGTAAAATGCGCATGTATTCTCAGTTCCCAAAATAGTTAAAGTAAAAAGAAAATGCTATAACTCACAAAGGCTGAGTTCGATCAGTCACCACGGCCTCTACACCTACTGAAATAAGGTGAGACCAGTGGACATGGCTCCGTATATGAGTCCTTTAGTTGTGGTAAAAATCCCAGAAGCAAACTCGTCTTCGTTTGACCGTGGCGACGGTCTAAGTACGAGTAGGTCAGAATTTTCAGCACAACGTTAAAAGGACATAGGGACGATCGGAGGGCCATAAATCCTAAACCGTAACTCGGATTAAGACGAGTCCTAAATGAAAAATTATCTACTCGAACAGAGAAATCTGAAAATCATCTTTACAGTAGCCCAGGTCATACAGGTCAGACACAGAAACAGTAAAACAGTAGGTTCTGGGAGTTCTTGGTACTCGATGCTAATCACGGTTCTCATCCTTGATGCATATAGCTTCAAGTGTACAACTCGTTGATGTGTTTGCATCATCTTGACCAAGGTTTCACCATCATAACACTTGTATAAGTCCAAGACATGTAGCACAACTCATTTAAGTGTTGCAAGTGTTTTGATGAACCAAAGTTACATCAAAGTCTTAGATCCGACACATACATGAACTATAAAAGTAATATTAACCAAGTTTTGACTATTATGACACAAGTGTAAGTCTAAGACATGTAGCACAACTCACTTAAGAGTTGTATGAAGTTTGATGAACCAAAGTTACATCAAGGTCTTAGATCTAACACATACATGAACTTTAAAACTAATAATAAGTTACAAACTTGAAAGTAAACTTATGAAATTAAGATCTTAAGTTGTAGAACATAGTTCTTAGTTAGATCTTGAAGATCCTAGACCCAAAAGTCTAGATCTAACATAAGTGGACAAAGTTATAGTTAAAGAAAGCTTACTTACATGTTCTTGAACTTTCAAAGTTAACTTTAGTTCAAGAAAGTATGAGATCAAGACTAACTTGTAATACTTGACCATTTAAACCAACAAACATGAAATTAAAGTGCAAGTAAATGAAGTATTAAACTAAATAAACAAGTTAATAAGTTCATGGGTTTCATACTTTAAAGATTCAAGCCTAAGTCTTGATCTTTAAGGAAGTAAACTTTAAAGTTTACCTCATGAATCACAAGTATGCTTTCAACACATGAACTTTGATCTTTTAAAACTTTAAATGTAGAGCATAAACTAGAAAGTTTAAGCTCTCTTATGTTCTTGTAAATACAAGATAAATGAAGAACAAACTAGCAAGTTTGATTCTTGATAATTAGTAAGTAACAAACAACAAGTAAGTAATTAAACAACAAGGAACAAGTAGACAACAAACAAATGATGATGATATTGAGGGTTATTGTTACGGTTTTTAGAAGGAAAGAAAGGGAAGAAAAGCTTCAAGTTACTTACAATATTTAGAGAGAATAAGAGAAAGAAATGAGAGAAAATCCAAGTATTGTGTGTGTAAGAAAATGAGAGTAAAATGCTAGTGAAGTAACAAGAAAAATTAGAACAAAAACACCCTTGTTCTACTACCTAGGCCGACGGCCAAACAAGGAATCAAGGGGAAGAAATTGGTCCACTAGTCACTAGTATGTAAGGCTTAAAAGGTTGGTTAATAAGGGTGCATGCATGGGGATTATGTTGTAACTAGATTCTTTACAAAGTTAAACTAACTAGGTGATCCATAAAGTGATACTTACAAGTAAGAATGGGCTAGTTAGTTCATTAAGATGTAGGGTGGGCTTATAAGTCCACATTCAAGAGTCCATTAACATTAATCAAGCCCAAGTTCAAGTAATTAATAAGTAAAAGTCCAATAACACTAATAAAGACCCAAGTAATCAACTAATAACCTTAGTTAATCAAAATGATTAATAAAACTTAATCATGAATGTAAATAATACTCGAAAATATTATTCGTGAAAGTTTCGTGTGTCACAAAGACGTTTCGGGCATTTAAAGTCAAGTACGGGCAATCATGGTAACAAGTAAATGTATATAAACAATACATTCATTTAATCACAAGTATTAATAATAAACATTATTAATAAATAAACGTTGGAAAATCCAGGGTCGTTACATTACCCACCTGTTAAAGAAAATTTTGTCCCGAAATTTAAGCTGAGGTAGATGGAGGATTTGGGAAAAGGTGAGGATACTTTTGCATCATTTGATCCTCTCGCTCCCAGGTAAACTCAGGTCCTCGTTTGGCATTCCATCGTACTCGGACGATCAGAATCTTGTTGCGTTTCAAAGTTTTGACCTCACGGTCCATAATCTCAACAGGCTCTTCCACAAAGTGGAGTTTGTCATCAATAGTAAGTTCTTCAAGTGGTATGATGAGTTCGGGTGCAGCAAGACACTTCTTCAAGTTTGACACGTGGAAGGTAGGATGGACTGAGCTCAATTGCGCTGGTAAATCCAAACGGTAAGCAACGGGTCCAATACGTTCCAAGATTTCAAAAGGACCAATGTATCGTGGGTTCAACTTTCCACGTTTTCCAAAACGAATCACACCTTTCCAAGGTGCAACCTTCAACATTACACGATCACCAACGTTGAATTCAAAGTCTTTACGTTTAAGATTGGCATAACTCTTTTGACGATCGCGGGCAGTCTTAAGTCTCGCTTGAATCTGAGCAATCTTCTCCGTGGTTTCATGGACTACCTCGGGTCCGGTGATTTGCTTTTCGTCTACTTCGGCCCAACAAATAGGAGATCGGCACTTGAGGCCATACAACGCTTCAAAAGGTGCGGCATTAATGCTCGAGTGATAACTGTTGTTGTACGACAATTCGGCTAACGGCAAATGCCTTTCCCAGGCCTTTCCGAAATCAATGACACATGCACGCAACATGTCCTCCAAGGTCTGAATCGTTCGTTCACTTTTCCCGTCGGTCTGTGGATGATAAGCAGTACTCATGTCGAGACGGGTTCCCATGGCTTCTTGTAAGGAACGCCAAAATCTGGAAGCAAAACGGGGATCGCGATCTGAGATGATCGATAAAGGTACACCTTGACGAGATACAACCTCTTTGATGTATAGTTGAGCAAGTCTTTCCATCGTATCCGTTTCCTTCATAGCCAAGAAGTGTGCAGATTTGGTAAGACGGTCAACGATAACCCAAATGGTATCGTATCCGCCCACCGTCTTTGGTAGCTTGGTAATGAAATCCATTGTGATCCTTTCCCACTTCCATTGTGGGATTTCCGGTTGTTGAAGTAATCCAGAGGGCCTCTGATGCTCGACCTTAACCTTCGAGCAAGTCAAACACTTACCAACATAAGTCGCAACGTCCTTCTTAAGATTCGACCACCAGTACTGTTCCTTAAGATCGTGGTACATTTTGCTCGCTCCGGGATGAATCGAATATCTCGACTTGTGTGCTTCATCAAGTATAAGGTTCCGTAGAGCTCCATAACGTGGTACCCAAATTCTTCCGGCATAACATCGGAGTCCAGACTCCCTAACCTCGAATCGAGAGACAAGAATGTTCAAATGTCCGTGAGATATATTCTCCTCCTTGAGAGCCTCGTCTTGGGCTACTCGGATCTGGCTGTTGAGATTCAAATGAATGGTGATGTTCAGAGCCCTAACACGAAGAGGTGTTGTCCTCTCCTTTTGGCTTAAAGCTTCAGCTACAACATTGGCCTTGCCAGGATGATAACGAAGTTCATAATCGTAGTCGTTTAGCGTCTCGATCCATCGACGCTGTCTCATATTCAGTTGCTTCTGATCGAATATATGTTGGAGACTCTTGTGATCAGTGAAGATAGTACTTTTCGTTCCATACAAATAGTGTCTCCACAATTTGAGCGCAAAGACAACGGCTCCAAGTTCAAGATCGTGAGTAGTGTAGTTCTGCTCGTGAATCTTCAGTTGACGGGAAGCATAGGCAATAACCTTTGATCGTTGCATTAGTACACAACCAAAACCACTCTTCGATGCATCACAATAAACAACAAAGTCGTCACTGTCCTCAGGAAGTGATAGGATAGGTGCGGTGGTTAACTTCTTCTTCAAAGTTTGAAATGCTGATTCGTGTGCGGGTTCCTAAATGAACTTCTTCCCCTTGTGAGTCAGTGCGGTCAAAGGACGCGCAATCAGAGAGAAACCTTCAATAAATCTTCGGTAATAACCGGCGAGACCTAGGAATTGGCAAATATGCGTCGGAGTAGTGGGGGTCTCCCACTTGCTGATAGCTTCAATCTTGGCGGGATCAACTTTGATACCCTGGTCGCTCACAACATGACCCAGAAATTGGACTTCCTTCAACCAAAATTCACACTTGGAGAATTTCGCATACAGTTGCTCCTGTCTCAAGAGTTCAGGTACTAGTCGGAGGTGTTGCTCATGCTCTTCTTCGCTCTTAGAGTAGATTAGGATATCATCTATGAAGACGATAACAAACTTATCCAAGTACGGCTTGCAGACATAATTCATGAGGTCCATGAACACGGCAGGTGCGTTGGTTAAACCGAATGGCATCACGAGAAACTCATAATGACCATAACCAGTTTTGAACGCAGTTTTCATCACGTCACTTTCCTTCACCCTCAACTGGTGATAACCGGATCGCAAATCGATCTTAGAGTAAACGCTCGATCCTTGCAGTTGATCAAAAAGATCGTCAATTCGGGGAAGAGGATACCGATTCTTGATCATCAATTTGTTGAGTTCACGGTAGTCGATACACATACGGAAGGATCTATCCTTCTTCTTCACAAACAACACAGGTGCGCCCCAAGGCGAGAAACTTGGTTGGATAAATCCACGGTCAAGTAGTTCTTGTAGTTGACTCTATAATTCTTGCATCTCGGAAGGTGCGAGTCTATAAGGTGGGCGAGCTACAGGTGCTGCTCCTGGCACTAAATCAATCTGAAACTCTACTGCTCTCGGCGGCGGTAATCCAGGCAATTCTTCAGGAAAGACATCGGAAAACTCGTTCACAATTCGAACATCGTTCACACTCTTCACCTCGGTTTCTACCATTTTCACATGCGCTAGCACGGCAAGACGTCCCTTCTTCATAATCTTTTGCGCTTTCACGCAACTAATGAGGTTCAGCTTCGAGGTACATCTTTCTCCATAAATGATCAGTGGCTCACCATCTCCTTGCGGTATACGAAGAGCTTTATCTCCACAGATAATATCGACCTTTATCTTGATCAACCAGTCCATACCGACAATAACATCAAAGCTTCCTAATTTGATAGGTATTAAGTCAATTTCGAATTCCGCACCAGCTATGTTGATGATAGCTCCTCGACTAATATGGTCAACTTTCTCAAGTTTTCCATTGGCGACCTCGACAAGCATACTCTCTTTTAACGGGACTAATGACCAATTAATCTTATCGCAAAAATGTCTACATACATAACTTCTATCGGCACGAGTATCAAATAGGACAGAAGCTAAAAGATTGTTGATAGTGAATATACCTCTCACCAAGTCGGGATTCTCGCGTGCATCCCTTGCATTAACGTTGAAAGCTCTACCACGGGGTGGTCCGCCGTCTTTTAGCTTGTTTGGACACGCATTTCTGAAATGGCCCGTCTGTCCACATTTGTAGCACTTTTTCGGTCCATTGGGGTTCACCTTCACATTCAGGGTGGTAACCTTGCAGTCTTTCCCGATATGCCCAATCCGTTGGCACTTTTCGCAAACAACATTACAATATCCAGTATGGTGCTTGTAGCACCGCTTGCATTGTGGTAAGGTTCCCTTGTAGTTCGGGTTTGAGTTAGTGTTCGGATTGGGGTTTCCACCGTTGTTGTTTCCTCTGAAACCTTCATGTCGTTTCGCCGGGTTCTGATCATAGGTCCTTCCCCTGTTGTTATCCCATTTGCGCTTCTCACTAGTTCCCGCTTCGGACTTAGACTTCTCCGGTTCATCGATGATGATTTGATTCATTAAAGTATATGCCATGCGCATCGCCTCCGGGATATTGGTTGGTTTGGACGAGGTGACGTTTCCCTTAATGCTCTTAGGAAGTCCCCAGAAGTACCTTTCCATACGCTTGAATTCCGGGGTAACCATGGTAGGACACATCAGGGCTAGTTCCAAAAATCTCCTGTTGTAACCATCAAGGTCGTTCCCAACGGCCTTTAACTGCATGAATTCCATCTCCATCTTTTGGATCTCAGTCCTAGGGCAATATTCCTCAATCAGGGCCCCTTTGAATTCCTCCCATGGAGTAGCAAATGCCTCATCAATACCTTTTTCTTGAGCCAACGTGTTCCACCACATTAGTGCGCCATCAGACAGCGTGCATGAAGCAAACTTGGTTTTATTCTCGCCTGAACAGTTACTGACTCGAAACACTTATTCTAACTTCTCGAACCATCTAGTGAGACCAACCGGCCCCTCTGTTCCGCTAAAGCTGTGAGGTTTGCAGCTCTGAAACTCTTTGTACGTACACCCATTACGAATGGGTTGAATAACCGGTGGCGGTGGCGGTGGCGGTGGAGCTTGGGGTTGCGTTTCCGCAATGGCTGCTGCTACCCTTTCGGCAATCATCTCCTCGATTTGGGCTGCGGTAGGTGTTGATGTTGATCGTGTAGTGACCCGAACTTTTCCATGTTTATATATATTAATTGAGATTGATATTTACATGATTAAATGTTTCCAACATGTTAAGCAATCAAATTTGTTAAGACTTGATTAATTGAAATATGTTTCATATAGACAATTGACCACCCAAGTTAACCGGTGATTCACGAACATTAAAACTTGTAAAAACTATATGATGACATATATATGGATATATATATATAGTTAACATGATACTATGATAAGTAAACATATCATTAAGTATATTAACAATGAACTACATATGTAAAAACAAGACTACTAACTTAATGATTTTTAAACGAGACATATATGTAACGATTATCGTTGTAACGACATTTAACTGTATATATATCATACTAAGATATATTATATATCATAATATCATGATAATATAACAATTTAACATCTCATTTGATATTATAAACATTGGGTTAACAACATTTAACAAGATCGTTAACCTAAAGGTTTCAAAACAACACTTACATGTAACGACTAACGATGACTTAACGACTCAGTTAAAATGTATATACATGTAGTGTTTTAATATGTATTTATAAACTTTTGAAAGACTTCAAGACACTTATCAAAATACTTCTACTTAACAAAAATGCTTACAATTACATCCTCGTTCAGTTTCATCAACAATTCTACTCGTATGCACCCGTATTCGTACTCGTACAATACACAGCTTTTAGATGTATGTACTATTGGTATATACACTCCAATGATCAGCTCTTAGCAGCCCATGTGAGTCACCTAACACATGTGGGAACCATCATTTGGCAACTAGCATGAAATATCTCATAAAATTACAAAAATATGAGTAATCATTCATGACTTATTTACATGAAAACAAAATTACATATCCTTTATATCTAATCCATACACCAACGACCAAAAACACCTACAAACACTTTCATTCTTCAATTTTCTTCATCTAATTGATCTCTCTCAAGTTCTATCTTCAAGTTCTAAGTGTTCTTCATAAATTCCAAAAGTTCTAGTTTCATAAAATCAAGAATACTTTCAAGTTTGCTAGCTCACTTCCAATCTTGTAAGGTGATCATCCAACCTCAAGAAATCTTTATTTCTTACAATAGGTTATCATTCTAATACAAGGTAATAATCATATTCAAACTTTGGTTCAATTTCTATAACTATAACAATCTTATTTCAAGTGATGATCTTACTTGAACTTGTTTTCGTGTCATGATTCTGCTTCAAGAACTTCGAGCCATCCAAGGATCCATTGAAGCTAGATCTACTTTTATCTTTTCCAGTAGGTTTATCCAAGGAACTTAAGGTAGTAATGATGTTCATAACATCATTCGATTCATACATATAAAGCTATCTTATTCGAAGGTTTAAACTTGTAATCACTAGAACATAGTTTAGTTAATTCTAAACTTGTTCGCAAATAAAAGTTAATCCTTCTAACTTGACTTTTAAAATCAACTAAACACATGTTCTATATCTATATTATATGCTAACTTAATGACTTAAAACCTGGAAACACGAAAAACACCGTAAAACCGGATTTACGCCGTCGTAGTAACACCGCGGGCTGTTTTGGGTTAGTTAATTAAAAACTATGATAAACTTTGATTTAAAAGTTGTTATTCTGAGAAAATTATTTTTATTATGAACATGAAACTATATCCAAAAATTATGGTTAAACTCAAAGTGGAAGTATGTTTTCTAAAATGGTCATCTAGACGTCGTTCTTTCGACTGAAATGACTACCTTTACAAAAACGACTTGTAACTTATTTTTCCGACTATAAACCTATACTTTTTCTGTTTAGATTCATAAAATAGAGTTCAATATGAAACCATAGCAATTTGATTCACTCAAAACGGATTTAAAATAAAGAAGTTATGGGTAAAACAAGATTGGATAATTTTTCTCATTTTAGCTACGTGAAAATTGGTAACAAATCTATTCCAACAATAACTTAATCAACTTGTATTGTATATTATGTAATCTTGAGATACCATAGACACGTATACAATGTTTCGACCTATCATGTCGACACATCTATATATATTTCGGAACAACCATAGACACTCTATATGTGAATGTTGGAGTTAGCTATACAGGGTTGAGGTTGATTCCAAAATATATATAGTTTGAGTTGTGATCAATACTGAGATACGTATACACTGGGTCGTGGATTGATTCAAGATAATATTTATCGATTTATTTCTGTACATCTAACTGTGGACAACTAGTTGTAGGTTACTAACGAGGACAGCTGACTTAATAAACTTAAAACATCAAAATATATTAAAAGTGTTGTAAATATATTTTGAACATACTTTGATATATATGTATATATTGTTATAGGTTCGTGAATCAACCAGTGGCCAAGTCTTACTTCTCGACGAAGTAAAAATCTGTGAAAGTGAGTTATAGTCCCACTTTTAAAATCTAATATTTTTGGGATGAGAATACATGCAGGTTTTATAAATGATTTACAAAATAGACACAAGTACGTGAAACTACATTCTATGGTTGAATTATCGAAATCGAATATGCCCCTTTTTATTAAGTCTGGTAATCTAATAATTAGGGAACAGACACCCTAATTGACGCGAATCCTAAAGATAGATCTATCGGGCCCAACAAGCCCCATCCAAAGTACCGGATGCTTTAGTACTTCGAAATTTATATCATATCCGAAGGGTGTCGCGGAATGATAGGGATATTCTTATATATGCATCTTGTTAATGTCGGTTACCAGGTGTTCACCATATGAATGATTTTTATCTCTATGTATGGGATGTGTATTGAAATATGAAATCTTGTGGTCTATTACTATGATTTGATATATATAGGTTAAACCTATAACTCACCAACATTTTTGTTGACGTTTTAAGCATGTTTATTCTCAGGTGATTATTAAGAGCTTCCGCTGTCGCATACTTAAATAAGGACGAGATTTGGAGTCCATGCTTGTATGATATTGTGTAAAAACTGCATTCAAGAAACTTATTTTGTTGTAACATATTTGTATTGTAAACCATTATGTAATGGTCGTGTGTAAACATGATATTTTAGATTATCATTATTTGATAATCTACGTAAAGCTTTTTAAAACCTTTATCTATGAAATAAAGGTTATGGTTTGTTTTAAAAATGAATGCAGTCTTTGAAAAACGTCTCATATAGAGGTCAAAACCTCGCAACGAAATCAATTAATATGGAACGTTTTTAATCAATAAGAACGGGACATTTCAGTTGGTATCAGAGCGTTGGTCTTAGAGAACCAGAATTTTGCATTAGTGTGTCTTATCGAGTTTTTTAGGATGCATTAGTGAGTCTGGACTTCGACCGTGTTTACTTGAAAAATGATTGCTTAACAAATTTTGTTGGAAACTATATATTTTTAACATGTGAATATTATGTGATATATTAATCTCTTAACGCGTTTGATATTATGTGATAGATGCCTACCTCTAGAACAAGTCCCATTGACTCACCTAATAATAATGAAGAGTCAAATGTAAATTGGAATGATTCGTGGACTGATTCACAAGTTCCCGAAGAGGAACCAGAAGAAGAGTCGGAACCGGAAGAAGAATCGGAACCGGAAGAAGAATCGGAACCAGATGAAGAAATAGAACCGGTGGGGGAAATAATAAAACGGTTAAGTAAAAGAAAATCCTCAACCAACCGACCAAGGTTAATTATGGTCAATGGTGTTTCCGCCAAGGAAGCAAAATATTGGGAGGATTACCAATTCTCCAATGAATCGGATTCCGACGAGAATTCCGATGATGTTATAGAAATTACCCCAACTGAATTTAAAAAGGCAAAAGAAAATAATAAGGGAAAGGGCATAAAAATAGAGAAATCTAATTCCAACCCCGATGAACTTTATATGTATCGTCAACCCCCGAAGTCCTTAAGTTGTAACAATGACCCGGGAACCTCTAAACCACCAGGTTTTTCTAAACCAATGTGGAAAATTACGGCTCGTATTAGGGGAACATCATATATCCCTAGAAACTTGGCAAAACGAACCAAAACCGAAGAAGAAGAAACAAGCGAGTCGGAATAAGATAGTTGTATTTGTGTGGTGTAATATATGTAATATAGTGTGCTTATGCTTTATGATATATGTAAAAATTGCTTGTATTAATAAGTATTTTTTTTATGAATCTAACTCTTGTCTATTTTACAGTATAAAAACACAAAATGGATAGACAACCCAATATTTTAAGAGACCTACCCGGAGACATGATTGATGAAATCTTGTCTAGAGTCGGTCAGAATTCTTCGGCACAACTATTTAAGGCGAGATCAGTTTGTAAGACATTCGAAGAACGTTCCAAGAATGCCTTGGTTTATAAAAGGCTTTCGTTCGAAAGATGGGGGATATCACATTGGGAAATCCATAAGTTACGATGTGTTTACTTTGACGCATATATTGCGGGGAACCCAAATGCTATTTTACGCAATGGGTTAAGAAATTATTTTGACTCAATATATTCGAATATTGGACTTCGTGATTTAGAAAAAGCGGCTAACATGCAACATAAAGAAGCATGTTATGCTTACGGATTAGTAATGTTCGCTTCTCACCAAAGTGAGAACAAGAACATCGGGCTACAACTATTAAACAAAACGTTCCCACAAGTGACGGAGTCGGTAATTGGGGTAAGAAATGAGGTTTTTAGATTGTTACGGGACTGTTGGACATTACGTAACCCTCGTCCCTTTGACGACGTTACAACACGATGTCTTATCAACGGCCATAATGGTTATGTTCCACAAGACCAAGGATGGGAAGTAGTCCTAGTAAAACCAGAATGCATGACTTGTTTCTGGACGTATGAATTACGTGTCTTTATTGCCTTTGCTGAATGACTTGTGTACTAGCTAGAATTATCTTCACAACTATCTTGTATCAAAGTTATTGTGTGCTATATTTCATGCTTTATGTAAAATAAGTGGTATTGTAAGTTTGTAAAATATTGTATAAAAGTTTGAACGCGAAATATTATTACAATCAGTTTTTCATATAGAATTGTAGTAGTTGAATTGTATATTAGCTACTAAGTATGAACTTAACGGGTAGGTACTACCCGAATTTAAACTTATAAAACGCTAATATGAAGAAAAAGCTTTTATAAATGAGTTCATATTATGCTACGAAATACTATTAACTACTCTTAATATTCTGTATGATTAACTTGTTCCATTTGACTATTTTGAAGGAAATGGCACCTACTACTCGACACACCGTGAATATGAATGAAGAGAAATTCCGTACTTTTCTAGCTTCAAACATAGCCGCAGTACAGGCTGCGCTATATACCAACAATAACCTTGGATCTGGCAGTACAGGAAATCGTGTAGGATGCACCTACAAAGAATTCACTGCCTGCAAACCTTTGGAATTTGATGGAACCGAAGGACCGATCGGATTGAAACGGTGGACCGAGAAGGTCGAATCGGTGTTTGCCATAAGTAAGTGTACTGAAGAGGACAGCATGGGTTTTATGCCTATTTTCCATGCGATCGCATGGCCCCAAAATCCAGCTCACATTTTTTTGTATTTTTGTTTGTCGACATAATTATTAATAATATATATAATATATTTAATTTATATAATTAATTATATATTATATTAAATTCACATGCATAGTTAACTTGTAATTTTTGTTCCGATAAGTCGTACGTTGTTACGCGACTTATGTCCCGGTTCCGGTTTTTCGAGTGTCCCTTCGTACGCTGAGAAAACTTGTAATTTACATTCTGGGACACGTACCTTTGTCAAAATATAGCCTTAAATTATCCCTAAATTATACCACCCAAAGTATATCTTAAACTTTCGAGTATTTTGGTCATTTACTTCTATAAATCATTGTCTCGTTATTTATTAATATAATAGTATTTATCAAACGTTTCATAACCAAGTTAATATCTATTCTCAATATTTATAAACACATTTTAAAATACGTATCGCAAGTTATTCATATAATTAATTCTTAACAGTTAATATTCCTTATTATTGTATGTGTCCAAATTACGTTATTTAAACAAATAATTCACCATTTATTCCGAATACCGTTAAAAATGAATGATTTCTCAAATCAACGTGGACCTCTCAACAGAGACACGTAATAATATCATAATTCTTAAGAGACTCAGTAAATATCTTTTACTTAAATCGTTTGGCATAATCTTTTAACTCTGTAGTTAAATATATCAATCAGATAATCAAACCAATAAGTTTAATGCACAATATCATATCCTCAACACTTTGTTACGTTTTCAAGTTATAGTATATGTATCTATATATAATTGTTCGCGTTTCGTTGAGAACAATCGAAGGTTAATTGAACAGTTCAAAATTTTGAGATTTAACTTCATAGACTTTGTTTATCGTGTCGGAAACGTTAATCATACAGGATTAAGTTTAGATTTGGTCAGAATTTTCCGGGTCATCACACCACAAATCCTTCCAAAAGAGAGTGTCTCAACCATTCCCAATCTTTTTTACAAAGGTTTAAGGAAAATTGATATTTAGTTTCCGAAGGTCCACCTCAATCTTTTGGATAGATCCCCACACAATCCTTTTGAAGAGTTCGAAAATGTTATAGAATCACTCAACCTCCTTCCCTCCCATAAATACTCTTGATAATCCTAACCCATAATGAGTTACTTTCGATTCGAAAACGTCACCACTACTTTCCTAGTAGAGCTAGATTTTTTGCCTTGAGTGTCCCAATGTTTAACCCGCCCTTATCGTATGAGGAAAAAATAATATTCCAATTAACCTAACATATTTTATTGATTTCTCCCAACTCGCCCTAAAAGATTTTTCTTCTCATACCTTCGAGCAATTAGATGACGCCCAATGGTGCACGGAATTAAGAGAACGCGTACAACGGGATACTACGAAGAACCGATTTACAAGGGTGAGTCGGCCATCAAATGACATTGCTTTTGCTTTCCAATCCGCTAACCTACCACGAAATTTTTCAACATAAGGTTCCCAATCTTTGATTAGATTCATCTTTGACCCGATTGGAAGTCCAAGGTTCATCATAGGTAACTTCCCGGAGTTACATCCCAATATCGACGCTAAAGCTTCAGTTGATGTAACGACCCTGGATTTTCCAACGTTTATTTATTAATAATGTTTATTATTAATACTTGTGATTAAATGAATGTATTGTTTATATACATTTACTTGTTACCATGATTGCCCGTACTTAACTTTAAATGCCTGAAACGTCTTTGTGACACATGAAACTTTCACGAATAATATTTTCGAGTATTATTTACATTCATGATTAAGTTTTATTAATCATTTTGATTAACTAAGGTTATTAGTTGATTACTTGGGCCTTTATTAGTGTTATTGGACTTTTACTTATTAATTACTTGAACTTGGGCTTGATTAATGTTAATGGACTCTTGAATGTGGACTTATAAGCCCACCCTACATCTTAATGAACTAACTAGCCCATTCTTACATGTAAGTATCACTTTATGGATCAACTAGTTAGTTTAACTTTGTAAAGAATCTAGTTACAACATAATCCCCATGCATGCACCCTTATTAACCAACCTTTTAAGCCTTATATACTAGTGACTAGTGGACCAATTTCTTCCCCTTGATTCCTTGTTTGGCCGTCAGCCTAGGTAGTAGAACAAGGGTGTTTTTGTTCCAATTTTTCTTATTACTTCACTAGCATTTTACTCTCATTTTCTTACACACACAATACTTGCATTTTCTCTCATTTCTTCTCTTATTCTCTCTAAATATTGTAAGTAACTTGAAGCTTTTCTTCCCTTTCTTTCCTTCTAAAAATCGTAACAATAACCCTCAATATCATCATCATTTGTTTGTTGTCTACTTGTTCCTTGTTGTTTAATTACTTACTTGTTGTTTGTTACTTACTAATTATCAAGAATCAAACTTGCTAGTTTGTTCTTCATTTATCTTGTATTTACAAGAACATAAGAGAGCGTAAACTTTCTAGTTTATGCTCTACATTTAAAGTTTTAAAAGATCAAAGTTCATGTGTTGAAAGCATACTTGTGATTCATGAGGTAAACTTTAAAGTTTACTTCCTTAAAGATCAAGACTTAGGCTTGAATCTTTAAAGTATGAAACCCATGAACTTATTAACTTGTTTATTTAGTTTAATACTTCATTTACTTGCACTTTAATTTCATGTTTGTTGGTTTAAATGGTCAAGTATTACAAGTTAGTCTTGATCTCATACTTTCTTGAACTAAAGTTAACTTTGAAAGTTCAAGAACATGTAAGTAAGCTTTCTTTAACTATAACTTTGTACACTTATGTTAGATCTAGACTTTTGGGTCTAGGATCTTCAAGATCTAACTAAGAACTATGTTCTACAACTTAAGATCTTGATTTCATAAGTTTACTTTCAAGTTTGCAACTTATTATTAGTTTTAAAGTTCATGTATGTGTTAGATCTAAGACCTTGATGTAACTTTGGTTCATCAAACTTCATACAACTCTTAAGTGAGTTGTGCTACATGTCTTAGACTTACACTTGTGTCATAATAGTCAAAACTTGGTTAATATTACTTTTATAGTTCATGTATGTGTCGGATCTAAGACTTTGATGTAACTTTGGTTCATCAAAACACTTGCAACACTTAAATGAGTTATGCTACATGTCTTGGACTTATACAAGTGTTATGATGGTGAAACCTTGGTCAAGATGATGCAAACACATCAACGAGTTGTACACTTGAAGCTATATGCATCAAGGATGAGAACCGTGATTAGCATCGAGTACCAAGAACTCCCGGAACCTAATGTTTTACTGTTTCTGTGTCTGACCCGTATGACCTGGGATACTGTAAAGATGATTTTTGGATATATCTGTTCTAGTAGATAATTTTTCATTTAGGACTCGTCTTAATCCGAGTTATGGTTTAGGATTTATGGCCCTCCGATCGTCCCTATGTCCTTTTAACGTTGTTCTGAAAATTCTGACCTACTCGCACTTAGACCGTCGTCACGGTCAAACGAAGATGATTTTGCTTCTGGGATTTTTACCACAACTAAAGGACTCATATACGGAGCCATGGCCACTGGTCTCACCTTATTTCAGTAGGTTTAGAGGCCGTGGTGACTGATTGAACTCAGCCTTTGTTTTAAACTCTTTCATGAACGAAACTTGCTTTACACCTTTTGTTTGATGATGAATGATGATGACCTTTAAGACCTTATTTACATAAATTTAAACCTTTTGGGACGATTTACTGACTTAGTACTATTTGACTTAGGTTGAGGACTTTTCGGACCTACACACTTGCTTATTTCCCAAGTCATACTTTACCGCTACTTTATCATTGTGAGTTATAGCATTTCCTTTTTTACTTTAACTATTTTGTGAACTGAGAATACATGCGCATTTTACGTTTTACATACTAGGCACGAGTACTTAAACTTATATATGTGTTAGTTATACAACGGCGTAAACATTCCCTTTAGCTCGGTAACGTTTAGTCATTGGTTTTTGAACCGGTGAACGCGAATCTTAGATATGGATCCATAGGGTTTGACATCCCCACTCGGACTAGTCGCGCTAGTATTTAACGAGTGTTTAATACTTCGTAAACATACGCACTTGCCAAGTGTACTTTCAGGGGGTATAAACATTAAGTTAGTTACTAAGTGCCCACGGTTAAACATATACTTTATCATACTGTTTTGAAACGCTCTTTGTAGCACTGAAATCTCGTGGCCTACCTTACATACTGTTATACTTAAACTATAGCTCACCAACCTTTATGTTGACATTTTTAAGCATGTTTTTCTCAGGTGCTTAAGGTTGCTTCCGCTGTGTACTAGTCTTGCTGTAGACACCCGCTGCTCTTGAGTTATCACCGCATGAACTGTTTATCTTGCATTCAAACTTATTTACTTTTGAAACTATGATTTGTAACGACCTAAAGGTCACGTACTATTATTACTTGCTTCCGTTCATAGAAGCATACTTTTGGATGTAAACATTTGACGTTGTTTATGACGTCACCTTTTATCATGAATGCAACTTGTTTTGAAAACGCATATAGTGTTTAACCTTGTAATGATCCTGTTGTTGATGATTCGTACACGATGGTTTTGTACGGGGCATCACATTTGGTATCAGAGCATTGGTTGTAGGGAATTAGGTTGCATTAGTTAGTCTGGACCGACCCGAGTAGGATTCACTAATAGGACTAATCTACAACTTGCTAGTTTACTTGTTTCCGCTGAACTTACTGCATGCTGCTGCTTACTTTTACTGCTATATGCCGTATGCTACTACATGATTTCACTACTGCACGCTATTATCTGTTTCCGATTGCATTATACTTGTCGTTATTGCCATGCTACTTACTGTTACACATGATTTAGACTGTTGGCCTAATACGTGCTTGCTTTATGACTTACTGACATGGATAATTTATTTTTCCTTGTTCAGATGTCGGATATTCCACCTGCTATCGTTTTGGGCAGTTCAGACACTTCAGCCACTTCACCTGCCACTGTTACCGATCCCCCGATCCCGTCAGCGACACACTCTAGTGACCCAGGCGCTTCGACTTCCGGAGCCAGCAGCCATACTCCCGCCCCAGTGGCTACTTCTGACGGAGCCCAGGACCCCCCGGAGATTTCAGCTCCATCTGCCCCAGGACCCTCGGGGTCACAGCCTCGCTCCAGTGATGTTGTGATTCCCGCGGAATTTGGGGATGGTCCATTCCGTAACCAGTATCGCCATTGGTGCCGACGCGCCCCTGACGAACGTCTCGTGCCTATTCCACCCTTCAGATACCAACAGATGATGGCCGCCCGAGGGGAGCCAGTACAGCCACCCGTGCAGCCACCTCCACACGATTCAGATGATCCTTCATCTGATGATTCATTCACAGATGACTGGAGTGACGATGACTCCGACGAGGAGGACCCCGATGATGCACCTGTTCAGCCACCCTCCACCCCGCCGAAGAAGCGGTACCGTTTTGATGGCACCATTATTCCGGGGATCAACGGAGGTCGTGCATTCACAGACGCATTTGGTCGGCATCGTAGGGTTACCGCCCGTAAGTGGCTTGTGCCGTATCCTGCCGATCCTTTCATCCGTAAGCCTTACCGCCTCGCAGCCTCTACTTCTGGAGCCGGACCGTCTGCACCACCAGCTCCACCAGCACCACCCGTACCAACTGCTCAGCCTGCCCCACCCACTCCTCTGTCAAGGAACTGATAAGGGAGGTGGAGATCCTCCGTGCTCGGGTAACTGAGCTCAACGACCATATGTCCCACGTATTGGACATCCTACACCCACCTTCACCATAGGACTTTTGTAGTAGATTTCATTATGTAATCTATTTGTAGTTTTATGTTTCATTTATGTATTGTACGAACTTATACAGATGTATGCAACTTATTATTATTAATGAATGGAACTAGTGTTATTTAATTCTTGCACGATGTTCTATTTACGTTACTGTATGATTCTGTGGTATTTGTACCTGGATTGCATTACTTAATAAACATGTGATGTGTTGATTCCATGTTGGTTACCATATACTGTATTATTACTATTTGAATACTGGATTTTGACTTGAGTCAAAATTTTTGTTTAGAACACCATGGCCAACGGACGATCTGAAATGTCCCGTTCTTATTGATTAAAAACGTTCCATATTAATTGATTTCGTTGCTAGGTTTTGACCTCTATATGAGACGTTTTTCAAAGACTGCATTCATTTTTAAAACAAACCATAACCTTTATTTCATAGATAAAGGTTTTAAAAAGCTTTACGTAGATTATCAAATAATGATAATCTAAAATATCATGTTTACACACGACCATTACATAATGGTTTACAATACAAATATGTTACAACAAAATAAGTTTCTTGAATGCAGTTTTTACACAATATCATACAAGCATGGACTCCAAATCTCGTCATTATTTAAGTATGCGACAGCGGAAGCTCTTAATAATCACCTGAGAATAAACATGCTTAAAACGTCAACAAAAATGTTGGTGAGTTATAGGTTTAACCTATATATATCAAATCATAGTAATAGACCACAAGATTTCATATTTCAATACACATCCCATACATAGAGATAAAAATCATTCATATGGTGAACACCTGGTAACCGACATTAACAAGATGCATATATAAGAATATCCCCATCATTCCGGGACACCCTTCGGATATGATATAAATTTCGAAGTACTAAAGCATCCGGTACTTTGGATGGGGCTTGTTGGGCCCGATAGATCTATCTTTAGGATTCGCGTCAATTAGGGTGTCTGTTCCCTAATTCTTAGATTACCAGACTTAATAAAAAGGGGCATATTCGATTTCGATAATTCAACCATAGAATGTAGTTTCACGTACTTGTGTCTATTTTGTAAATCATTTATAAAACCTGCATGTATTCTCATCCCATAAATATTAGATTTTAAAAGTGGGACTATAACTCACTTTCACAGATTTTTACTTCGTCGAGAAGTAAGACTTGGCCACTGGTTGATTCACGAACCTATAACAATATATACATATATATCAAAGTATGTTCAAAATATATTTACAACACTTTTAATATATTTTGATGTTTTAAGTTTATTAAGTCAGCTGTCCTCGTTAGTAACCTACAACTAGTTGTCCACAGTTAGATGTACAGAAATAAATCAATAAATATTATCTTGAATCAATCCACGACCCAGTGTATACGTATCTCAGTATTGATCACAACTCAAACTATATATATTTTGGAATCAACCTCAACCCTGTATAGCTAACTCCAACATTCACATATAGAGTGTCTATGGTTGTTCCGAAATATATATAGATGTGTCGACATGATAGGTCGAAACATTGTATACGTGTCTATGGTATCTCAAGATTACATAATATACAATACAAGTTGATTAAGTTATGGTTGGAATAGATTTGTTACCAATTTTCACGTAGCTAAAATGAGAAAAATTATCCAATCTTGTTTTACCCATAACTTCTTCATTTTAAATCCGTTTTGAGTGAATCAAATTGCTATGGTTTCATATTGAACTCTATTTTATGAATCTAAACAGAAAAAGTATAGGTTTATAGTCGGAAAAATAAGTTACAAGTCGTTTTTGTAAAGGTAGTCATTTCAGTCGAAAGAACGACGTCTAGATGACCATTTTAGAAAACATACTTCCACTTTGAGTTTAACCATAATTTTTGGATATAGTTTCATGTTCATAATAAAAATAATTTTCTCAGAATAACAACTTTTAAATCAAAGTTTATCATAGTTTTTAATTAACTAACCCAAAACAGCCCGCGGTGTTACTACGACGGCGTAAATCCGGTTTTACGGTGTTTTTCGTGTTTCCAGGTTTTAAGTCATTAAGTTAGCATATCATATAGATATAGAACATGTGTTTAGTTGATTTTAAAAGTCAAGTTAGAAGGATTAACTTTTATTTGCGAACAAGTTTAGAATTAACTAAACTATGTTCTAGTGATTACAAGTTTAAACCTTCGAATAATATAGCTTTATATGTATGAATCGAATGATGTTATGAACATCATTACTACCTTAAGTTCCTTGGATAAACCTACTGGAAAATAGAAAAGTAGATCTAGCTTCAATGGATCCTTGGATGGCTCGAAGTTCTTGAAGCAGAATCATGACACGAAAACAAGTTCAAGTAAGATCATCACTTGAAATAGGATTGTTATAGTTATAGAAATTGAACCAAAGTTTGAATATGATTATTACCTTGTATTAGAATGATAACCTACTATAAGAAACAAAGATTTCTTGAGGTTGGATGATCACCTTACAAGATTGGAAGTGAGCTAGCAAACTTGAAAGTATTCTTGATTTTATGAAACTAGAACTTTTGGAATTTATGAAGAACACTTAGAACTTGAAGATAGAACTTGAGAGAGATCAATTAGATGAAGAAAATTGAAGAATGAAAGTGTTTGTAGGTGTTTTTGGTCGTTGGTGTATGGATTAGATATAAAGGATATGTAATTTTGTTTTCATGTAAATAAGTCATGAATGATTACTCATATTTTTGTAATTTTATGAGATATTTCATGCTAGTTGCCAAATGATGGTTCCCACATGTGTTAGGTGACTCACATGGGCTGCTAAGAGCTGATCATTGGAGTGTATATACCAATAGTACATACATCTAAAAGCTGTGTATTGTACGAGTACGAATACGGGTGCATACGAGTAGAATTGTTGATGAAACTGAACGAGGATGTAATTGTAAGCATTTTTGTTAAGTAGAAGTATTTTGATAAGTGTCTTGAAGTCTTTCAAAAGTGTATAAATACATATTAAAACACTACATGTATATACATTTTAACTGAGTCGTTAAGTCATCGTTAGTCGTTACATGTAAGTGTTGTTTTGAAACCTTTAGGTTAACGATCTTGTTAAATGTTGTTAACCCAATGTTTATAATATAAAATGAGAAGTTAAATTGTTATATTATCATGATATTATGATATATAATATATCTTAGTATGATATATATACAGTTAAATGTCGTTACAACGATAATCGTTACATATATGTCTCGTTTAAAAATCATTAAGTTAGTAGTCTTGTTTTTACATATGTAGTTCATTGTTAATATACTTAATGATATGTTTACTTATCATAGTATCATGTTAACTATATATATATCCATATATATGTCATCATATATTTTTTACAAGTTTTAATGTTCGTGAATCACCGGTTAACTTGGGTGGTCAATTGTCTATATGAAACATATTTCAATTAATCAAGTCTTAACAAATTTGATTGCTTAACATGTTGGAAACATTTAATCATGTAAATATCAATCTCAATTAATATATATAAACATGGAAAAGTTCGGGTCACTACAGTACCTACCCGTTAAATAAATTTCGTCCCGAAATTTTAAGCTGTTGAAGGTGTTGACGAATCTTCTGGAAATAGATGCGGGTATTTCTTCTTCATCTGATCTTCACGCTCCCAGGTGAACTCGGGTCCTCTACGAGCATTCCATCGAACCTTAACAATTGGTATCTTGTTTTGTTTAAGTCTTTTAACCTCATGATCCATTATTTCGACGGGTTCTTCGATGAATTGAAGTTTTTCGTTGATTTGGATTTCATCTAACGGAATAGTGAGATCTTCTTTAGCAAAACATTTCTTCAAATTCGAGACGTGGAAAGTGTTATGTACAGCCGCGAGTTGTTGAGGTAACTCAAGTCGGTAAGCTACTGGTCCGACACGATCAATAATCTTGAATGGTCCAATATACCTTGGATTTAATTTCCCTCGTTTACCAAATCGAACAACGCCTTTCGAAGGTGCAACTTTAAGCATGACCATCTCTTCAATTTCAAATTCTATATCTTTTCTTTTAATGTCAGCGTAGCTCTTTTGTCGACTTTGGGCGGTTTTCAATCGTTGTTGAATTTGGATGATCTTCTCGGTAGTTTCTTGCATAATCTCCGGACCCGTAATCTGTCTATCCCCCACTTCACTCCAACAAATCGGAGACCTGCACTTTCTACCATAAAGTGCTTCAAACGGCGCCATCTCAATGCTTGAATGGTAGCTGTTGTTGTAGGAAAATTCTGCTAACGGTCGATGTCGATCCCAACTGTTTCCGAAATCAATAACACATGATCGTAGCATGTCTTCAAGCGTTTGTATCGTCCTTTCGCTCTGCCCATCAGTTTGTGGATGATAGGCAGTACTCATGTCTAGACGAGTTCCTAATGCTTGCTGTAATGTCTGCCAGAATCTTGAAATAAATCTACCATCCCTATCAGAGATAATAGAGATTGGTATTCCATGTCTGGAGACGACTTCCTTCAAATACAGTCGTGCTAACTTCTCCATCTTGTCATCTTCTCTTATTGGCAGGAAGTGTGCTGATTTGGTGAGACGATCAACTATTACCCAAATAGTATCAAAACCACTTGCAGTCCTTGGCAATTTAGTGATGAAATCCATGGTAATGTTTTCCCATTTCCATTCCGGGATTTCGGGTTGTTGAAGTAGACCCGATGGTTTTTGATGCTCAGCTTTGACCTTAGAACACGTCAAACATTCTCCTACGTATTTAGCAACATCGGCTTTCATACCCGGCCACCAAAAATGTTTCTTGAGATCCTTGTACATCTTCCCCGTTCCAGGATGTATTGAGTATCTGGTTTTATGAGCTTCTCTAAGTACCATTTCTCTCATATCTCCAAATTTTGGTACCCAAATCCTTTCAGCCCTATACCGGGTTCTGTCTTCCCGAATATTAAGATGCTTCTCCGATCCTTTGGGTATTTCATCCTTTAAATTTCCCTCTTTTAAAACTCCTTGTTGCGCCTCCTTTATTTGAGTAGTAAGGTTATTATGAATCATTATATTCATAGATTTTACTCGAATGGGTTCTCTGTCCTTCCTGCTCAAGGCATCGGCTACCACATTTGCCTTCCCCGGGTGGTAACGAATCTCAAAGTCGTAATCATTCAATAATTCAATCCACCTACGCTGCCTCATATTCAGTTGTTTCTGATTAAATATGTGTTGAAGACTTTTGTGGTCGGTATATATAATAATTTTGACCCCATATAAGTAGTGCCTCCAAGTCTTTAATGCAAAAACAACCGCGCCTAATTCCAAATCATGCGTCGTATAATTTTGTTCGTGAATCTTCAATTGTCTAGACGCATAAGCAATCACCTTTGTTCGTTGCATTAATACACAACCGAGACCTTGCTTTGATGCGTCACAATAAATCACAAAATCATCATTCCCTTCAGGCAATGACAATATAGGTGCCGTAGTTAGCTTTTTCTTCAATAACTGAAACGCTTTCTCTTGTTCATCATTCCATTCAAATTTCTTCCCTTTATGCGTTAATGCAGTCAAGGGTTTTGCATTTCTGGAAAAGTCTTGGATGAACCTTCTATAGTAACCAGCTAGTCCTAAAAACTGGCGTATGTGTTTCGGAGTTTTCGGGGTTTCCCACTTTTCAACAGTTTCTATCTTTGCCGGATCCACCTTAATACCTTCTTTGTTCACTATGTGACCGAGGAATTGAACTTCTTCCAACCAAAATGCACACTTTGAAAACTTAGCGTACAATTCTTCCTTCCTCAATACTTCTAACACCTTTCTCAAATGTTCACCGTGTTCTTGGTCATTCTTTGAGTAAATAAGTATGTCATCAATGAAAACAATGACAAACTTGTCAAGGTATGGTCCACACACTCGGTTCATAAGGTCCATGAACACAGCTGGTGCATTAGTTAAACCAAACGGCATGACCATAAACTCGTAATGACCGTAACGTGTTCTGAAAGCAGTCTTTGGAATATCATCTTCTTTCACCCGCATTTGATGATACCCGGAACGTAAGTCAATCTTTGAATAAACAGACGAGCCTTGTAGTTGATCAAATAAGTCGTCGATTCTCGGTAGTGGGTAGCGGTTCTTGATGGTAAGTTTGTTCAACTCTCGGTAGTCGATACACAACCTGAATGTACCATCTTTCTTCTTGACAAACAAAACAGGAGCTCCCCACGGTGATGTGCTTGGTCGAATGAAACCACGCTCTAAAAGTTCTTGTAATTGGCTTTGCAGTTCTTTCATCTCGCTGGGTGCGAGTCTGTAAGGAGCACGAGCTATTGGTGCAGCTCCTGGTACAAGATCTATTTGAAATTCTACGGATCGATGTGGGGGTAATCCCGGTAATTCTTTCGGAAATACATCGGGAAATTCTTTTGCAACGGGAACATCATTGATGCTCTTTTCTTCAGTTTGTACTTTCTCGACGTGTGCTAGAACAGCATAGCAACCTTTTCTTATTAGTTTTTGTGCCTTCAAATTACTAATAAGATGTAGCTTCGTGTTGACCTTTTCTCCGTACACCATTAAGGGTTTTCCTTTTTCTCGTATAATGCGAATTGCATTTTTGTAACAAACGATCTCCGCTTTCACTTCTTTCAACCAGTCCATACCGATTATCACATCAAAACTCCCTAACTCTACTGGTATCAAATCAATCTTAAATGTTTCGCTAACCAGTTTAATTTCTCGATTCCGACATATATTATCTGCTGAAATTAATTTACCATTTGCTAATTCGAGTAAAAATTTACTATCCAAAGGCGTCAATGGACAACTTAATTTAGCACAAAAATCTCTACTCATATAGCTTCTATCCGCACCCGAATCAAATAAAACGTAAGCAGGTTTATTGTCAATAAGAAACGTACCCGTAACAAGCTCCGGGTCTTCCTGTGCCTCTGCCGCATTAATATTGAAAACTCTTCCGCGGCCTTGTCCATTCGTGTTCTCCTGGTTCGGGCAATTTCTAATAATGTGGCCCGGTTTTCCACATTTATAACAAACTACATTGGCATAACTTGCTCCGACACTACTTGCTCCGCCGTTACTCGTTCCGACACCATTTGTTCCTTTCGTTCTATTAACCCCTGGTCCGTAGACCTCACACTTCGCCGCGCTATGACCATTTATTTTACACTTGTTGCAAAATTTGGTGCAGAACCCCGAGTGATACTTTTCACACCTTTGGCATAGCTGCTTCTGATTGTTGTTATTGTTGTTGCGGTTATTATTGTTGTTGGGATGATTGTTGTAGTTGCTGTTGTTGTTGTTGTTGTTGTTGTTGTTGTTGTTGTTGGGCCGTTTGTTGTAGTTGCGATTGATGTTGCGATTGTTGGGATAATTGTTGCGATTATTGTTGTAATTGCTGTTGTTGTTGTATTGGTGATTCTTATCACCGTTTTCCTCCCACTTTCTTTTGACTTGCTTCACATTGGCCTCTTCAGCAGTCTGTTCTTTAATCCTTTCTTCAATCTGGTTCACTAGTTTGTGAGCCATTCTACATGCCTGTTGTATGGAGGCGGGCTCGTGTGAACTTATATCTTCTTGGATTCTTTCCGGTAATCCTTTCACAAACGCGTCGATCTTCTCTTCCTCATCTTCGAATGCTCCCGGACACAATAGGCACAATTCTGTGAATCGTCTTTCGTACGTTCGTAACCCTCTAAGTTCTGTCTTGAGCTTATTGACCTCGGTTCTGGGACGGTACTTCTCATTCATCAAGTGCTTGAATGCTGACCACGGTAGTGCGTACGCATCATCTTGTCCCACTTGCTCTAGATAGGTATTCCACCATGTTAACGCAGAACCTGTGAAGGTATGCGTAGCGTACTTCACTTGCGATCGCATGGGGTCAGATTTCAGGAAAAGTTTATAAATTGAATTCGTTTTGCTTCGAGACACACACACACACACCAATCCATCTATCTCCTTCTGTAATATATATTTATATATTATTATTATTATTATTATTATTATTATTATTATTATTATTATTATTAATTAATTAATATTATAATTAATTTTAATACTATTAGTAGTATTATTATTAATTAATATTATACATAAAATACTACGACGAGGTCATGAGCGTGTCACTTCAAAACAAGTTTTTCGAGCGGGATAAAGCTAAGGAAACTATGGGTTATAACTATGGAGGTTAGGGGTAATATTCGTGGGTAATATTCACAAGTCAAACCTAGTGTTTATCATCTCCGTTACGTCTACGTACTTTTCTGAAATATTGAATCACAATAATAATACATTGAGATCTACGATTATTTGATATTCCGAGTTTCGGTCACAATACGATGAACAACTTTATGTGCTGCTAAGTTGAGTTTCATTTGCTCCCTTTTTAAATGCTTTTACAATATATATTTTTGGGCTGAGAATACATGCACTTTATTTTAAACACAATGGATACAAGTACATGATAAATTCTACACCGAGTTTGAACCGAAAATCCCTTAGCTTTGGTAACTAGTAACTGCCGGTTATAAGAACTGGTGGGCGCGAGTAGTTGTATATGGATCCATAGGGCTTGACATCCCCGTCTGTTCCAGGTATAGAAAGAAACTCTAGCCTGAACTACAAAACAGACGTATGCTATTTGAAGTTAGTACACGTTGGATTGCGTGTATTGTACATGTTGGTTGCATGTTAAACGAGGGGTACTTATTATAGACGTTAAGGCTTGGTTATCAGGGTGCTCATTCTTGTAGAACATTTTGATAAACGTTTCTGGATGAAACAACTGAAATCTTGTGATCCATCTTTATATACAGATTATACAAAACATACAAACTATGAACTCACCAACCTTTGTGTTGACACTTGTTAGCATGTTCATTCTCAGGTTCCCTAGAAGTCTTCCGATGTGTGCTTATATGTTATACAAGCTATGTGCATGGAGTCTTACATGGCATATTTTTCAAGAAAACGTTGCATTCACCAAATCATCACCATGTATCATATTTTGACTGCATTGTCAACAGAAGTACTATTGTAAACTATTATTTACGGTGATTTTCTATATGTAGAAATCATCAGATGTCAAAAACCTTTGATTTATATATTCATTTATGGTATGCCTTTTCAAAAGAATGCAATGTTTACAAAACGTATCATATAGAGGTCAAATACCTCGCAATGAAATCAATGAATGATGTGTTCGTCCATATGGATTTGGAGCGATCGTCACAGTTGGTATCAGAGCGTTGGTCCTAGTGAATCAGGTCTTGCATTAATGTGTCTAACTGATAGATGTTAGGATGCATTCGTAAGTCTGGACTTCGACTGTGTCTGCATGTCAAAAGTTTTACTTATCACTTCTTGTCGGAAATTACCTGTTTATCATCTTAAGTCTAAACGCGTCTTATTGTATTGATTGCATAGATAGTGTATAGACAAAATTCATATCCTAGCATATCTGTTACTGTAAACTTTTCCTGACAGCTTTCGAAAGTTCCTCCGTAATTTGCGGATCCCTTGTACTATATATAAGTATTCTATATCATCCGATATCCAAAAATCATTTCATATCAAAAATCCTTTATCCAAACCGTGTAAGATGAATTATGCATTTAGTTCGAATTCCTCAGATGCCGACAGCTATTCCGATATGGATTTTCACTCAAGCTCCGAAGGCAGTGTAACCGGAATGGATCAACCAATTAGCCATCACCTATTCTGGATGAATTGGAGATGGGTTCGTAGCCTACTTAGTCATTGGAGAGAAGAAGAAGGTGATCCTTTCCATCCACCAAATTTCCCTCTTGGCGAAGAACCTGAAGCACTTACCGGCGAACCCGTTCGAGAAACCATTTTCTCTCTGATTTCCAGAGTTTCTCGTCATGACTATATACTATCTCGAATTTCAGATCTTATTTACCCAATCGTCCAAACCACCGATCACCCCGGTATAATAGAAGAAGTCAACGAGCTTCGCGCTCGGGTAATGGCTTTGGAGAATATAGTGCGAAGGTTACAAACACCAGCAGCAGCACCAGTAACACCATCATCAACACCAACAGGATCATTACCACCACCAATAACCATATCCGCATCACACGCCTCAACATCACGATCTATACCTCGGATATCAACATCATACGCATCATAGATACCAAGGAATACCAACAACAACAAACGATGAAGTATTGATTCATAACTTCATCGGAGAAACATTCTACGGCAATTATGTAATTTCTAAAGTTTAGAGATTATTTATCCCAGTTCTAACCATAAATCAGATAAATTATAAACCATGATCAGAATAGTGTATGATTTACAAGTTAGACTTGTTATATCACAACATCAACAATAACCTTAGCCTCACCAACACAGTCAGTGCTGTCAACATCGTTAGAATCAGCAGCACCTCTAACATCACAAGCTCCGCCAGTTCAAGAAAGCACCGTGGAAATCATTACGAGTCAACAACGAGTATATTGTATCAATGAGTTATGAAGTATTAACTCAATTTCTCTGAAGAATTTATATGTATATTTTATATATATAAATTTTAAAACTATCATAAATCTTTTCGTACTAAGCTATTATGGAACTTAACTACTCGATTAATTCATATTACTAATATGCTTAATGTACATTCTTCGTTAACAACTTAACCATCATTAACTACAATCTCTGTTTCAATTCAATGAATTTCATTTCATAATAAATCAAGTGTAATATTCAAATAAATGTTAGATTTTACACTTTCATTTTCGATGTACTCGAAACTTTCCAAAAAACATCATCTGTGCCTTGTATGGTTCACAAAAACTCCACGAGCACCAACATCCTTCACCGAGGAATAAGAATAAATAATGAAATATTGATTTCATTAATACTCCGCGAAGATTATGTAATCTTTAATATTTTAGAGATTATTCATTTCTAAGTCAAACCAAAAATCAAATGAGCTTAATATGATATTAACTCATTAAATCCGAATTACATCCGAAGAAAATATATATACAGATATTTTCATAAAGACTGTAATGAAAATTCTTTTGTACAAAATATTAATTGTGAAATCTTTAACGGGTAGGTAATACTCGGAAAATATATAAGTTCACAATTAATATGTTACATTGTACATTCTTCAAATTTGATTCAAAAATCATTAACTATACTCACTATCTTCACAACGATATACAATCGTTTTCATACAAGTTCAATTACATATTCTGATATTTCAGAATCCAAGTCATAACTCTGAACCAGTAACATCGTTCTTAGATCTCTACATCTTTCAAAGCTATACTTTGACTTCAAAACTGTGTAAGATCCTTTAGCGTTGTTAATATCGAAAATAATCTTGCCATCCTTTTTAAAGTATCCAGTTTTATCACACTTTCAACTAGTCAACTTTGATTTTTCAGATTAGCCTTATTGTAACCTTGATATATACGTTCTTGTTACTGGGGAACCTTTCATGTTCCACCACATTAGCAGTAAATTTACCAACAATTTCATTTATCCTTGACCTTCCGAAAAATTCTTATACTCATTGAAACCCTATCATGTACTCATCCACATCTAGTAACAATAATGGTCATACGAATTATCGGGAATTAGCAATCAGTATTTTGAAATCTTGCAGCACGTCTACGCCAACAGTTATATGAGTACATATAACGTCTACCTCCTGGACTTATATACTTCGAATATGAAGTTTCTGAAAAACACCCTGAACTGCGAACTAGTTCTCGAAATGCTGATAAAGCAGCAAAAACTGTAAACGACTTTAACAGTCAAAAGTTTGATGATAAAGAATGGTATGGTGGTAAAGCTGAGAAAAAGAGAAGGTTTGGAACTGGAAAACGGGTTGAGCAGACCATAAAGGAGACCAAGGACAAATACAAGAACCAAACTCTGTATTTAAAGAATCCTGATGATTCTGTTTCTGATGAAGTCTTTAGCAAATACCTTACTCCTTACTCTAAAACCTTTACGGACAATATTCTTCATCATCATCATTATCTTAAATATTCTAAGATATCATCATATCTTTCATTATAAATATCTTCAATATTTCTGAGGATAATTTCGTGACTATCTGAAATTATTCATTCCTTCACGCTATCTGTGTTACATCATAACAGAGACTGTGTTAGTTTCTAAATTATGAAAAATTCGAATATAAAATATGAATGTTTTGAAGTAGTGTTGGGAACTAAAGCATGAATTAGTATAATATAATGACACTTGATCAACGTGATTATATTACAGTAAGTCATGCTGAGTTTCTAATGGAACGTGATAAAGGTTCACAGATCACACCATCATCATGAACCATGTTACATAACTCTTTCATTCTATATAATCTCTAAATATATCAAGAAAATATACTTCTTGATAATTCGGTCTTTTCCAGATATTCTAGTAATTTGACAAATCAAGATCGTGTCATTTCAATTTATTTCTTAGAACATTAATTATGTTCATCCGAAATTCATACCTACAAATTCTGGACCATTATCCGCTTGACATAAGGTCGGGAAGAGAAATCGAAAGCATGAAGCTCTGAAATAAAAAGGAGAATATAAGCCCGATAACAACTCTGAAATTTACAAACCATGTATATCAATGCGCATAGCAATATAAAGACACGGGAGAATGAAAAACACTATAATCCCAAGGTAATGGTAAAAGAAAGTAACTTCCTCTGGTGGTAGATGAAAAAAAAGAATGACAGATATAAAAGTTAGGAGTATATCAAGAATCAGAACTGGATGAAGCATTTCACAATCTTTTGGAAGTATGAAATGAGGAAGAAGATGTAGGAGTGGTGAAAATAATGAAACGAAAGAGGTCAATTTATAGCGAAATAACAGACAGAGCAATCAAGACAGATGATCGCATATAATTAAAGAAGATCTTAATCTCCTTAATTCCCGAAGAATCAAATCTTATTTAGATTATGAAGACTTTCTATTCCTTAAATTCTGAAAATCAATCGTTACTACGTCAAGAGATAAGACGCATCTCTATTCTCTATTTCACTTTATTACAATAACTTCCCTCATACGCTTCAAGTAATTGGATTGTTTTATCCATATTATTCAACGGTGATAAAACTCAATTTATCGACTCATATTCGTCATAAAAACATTTTTATAGTTAGCCATGACAACCTCACTCAAATTTCGGGACGAAATTTCTTTAACGGGTAGGTACTGTGATGACCCTGAAAATTCTGACCAAATATAAACTTAATCCTGTATGATTAACGTTTCCGACACGATAAACAAAGTCTATGAAGTTAAATCTCAAAAATTTTAACTGTTCAATTAACCTTCGATTGTTCTCAACGAAACGCGAATAATTATATATAGATACATATACTATAACTTGAAAACGTAACAAAGTGTTGAGGATATGATACTGTGCATTAAACTTATTGGTTTGATTATCTGATTGATATATTTAACTACAGAGTTAAAAGATTATGCCAAACGATTCAAGTAAAAGATATTTACTGAGTCTCTTAATAATTATGATATTATTACGTGTCTCTGTTGAGAGGTCCACGTTGATTTGAGAAATCATTCATTTTTAACGGTATTCAGAATAAATGGTGAATTATTTGTTTAAATAACGTAATTTGGACACATACAATAATAAGGAATATTAACTGTTAAGAATTAATTATATGAATAACTTGCGATACGTATTTTAAAACGTGTTTATAAATATTGAGAATAGATATTAACTTGGTTATGAAACGTTTGATAAATACTATTATATTAATAAATAACGAGACAATGATTTATAGAAGTAAATGACCAAAATACTCGAAAGTTTAAGATATACTTTGGGTGGTATAATTTAGGGATAATTTAAGGCTATATTTTGACAAAGGTACGTGTCCCAGAATGTAAATTACAAGTTTTCTCAGCGTACGAAGGGACACTCGAAAAACCGGAACCGGGACATAAGTCGCGTAACAACGTACGACTTATCGGAACAAAAATTACAAGTTAACTATGCATGTGAATTTAATATAATATATAATTAATTATATAAATTATATATATTATTAATAATTATGTCGACAAACAAAAATACAAAAAAATGTGAGCGGGATTTTGGGACCATGCGATCGCATGGAAAATAGGCATAAAACCCATGCGATCGCATGGGGTCAGATTTCAGGAAAAGTTTATAAATTGAATTTGTTTTGCTTCTAGACACACACATACACCAATCCATCTATCTCCCTCTGTAATATATATTTATATATTATTATTATTATTATTATTATTATTATTATTATTATTATTATTATTATTATTATTATTATTATTATTATTATTAATTAATTAATTAATTAATTAATATTATAATTAATTTTAATACTATTAGTAGTATTATTATTAATTAATATTATACATAAAATACTACGACGAGGTCATGAGCGTGTCACTTCAAAACAAGTTTTTCGAGCGGGATAAAGCTAAGGAAACTATGGGTTATAGCTATGGAGGTTAGGGGTAATATTCGTGGGTAATATTCACAAGTCAAACCTAGTGTTTATCATCTCCGTTACGTCTACGTACTTTTCTGAAATATTGAATCACAATAATAATACGTTGAGATCTACGATTATTTGATATTCCGAGTTTCTATCACAATACGATGAACAACTTTATGTGCTGCTAAGGTGAGTTTCATTTGCTCCCTTTTTAAATGCTTTTACAATATATATTTTTGGGCTGAGAATACATGCACTTTATTTTAAACACAATGGATACAAGTACATACTAAATTCTACACCGAGTTTGAACCGAAAATCCCTTAGCTTTGGTAACTAGTAACTGCCGGTTATAAGAACTGGTGGGCGCGAGTAGTTGTATACTGTTCCATAGGGCTTGACATCCCCGTCTGTTCCAGGTATAGAAAGAAACTCTAGCCTGAACTATAAAACAGACGTATGCTATTTGAAGTTAGTACACGTTGGATTGCGTGTATTGTACATGTTGGTTGCATGTTAAACGAGGGGTACTTATTATAGACGTTAAGGCTTGGTTATCAGAGTGCTCATTCTTGTAGAACATTTTGATAAACGTTTCTGGATGAAACAACTGAAATCTTGTGATCCATCTTTATATACAGATTATACAAAACATACAAACTATGAACTCACCAACCTTTGTGTTGACACTTGTTAGCATGTTCATTCTCAGGTTCCCTAGAAGTCTTCCGATGTGTGCTTATATGTTATACAAGCTATGTGCATGGAGTCTTACATGGCATATTTTTCAAGGAAAAGTTGCATTCACCAAATCATCACCATGTATCATATTTTGACTGCATTGTCAACAGAAGTACTATTGTAAACTATTATTTACGGTGATTGTCTATATGTAGAAATCATCAAATGTCAAAAACCTTTGATTTATATATTCATTTATGGTATGCCTTTTCAAAAGAATGCAATGTTTACAAAACGTATCATATAGAGGTCAAATACCTCGCAATGAAATCAATGAATGACGTGTTCGTCCATATGGATTTGGAGCGATCGTCACATGTGGCTTGATAACCAGTTGTTGTGCGAGAAGTTTGGTAGAATTTTCAGGTTAGAAACCAATAAAGATGCAACAATCTCGGAGCGTATGACAAAAACAAGTACATCATGCTTCTTCAATTGGAGCTGGACGAGAGACCCCACAAGTAGAACACTTACAGAAACAATTTGAGGACAACTTGAGATCATTTCAGCTCGAGGACTCAAAAACAGACACATGGATCTGGACGCTTCAAAACAATGGGTAGTTCTCTTCGAATGCTTTTGACAAGATCCTGAATGACCGACTCCTGCAATTACCAAACCCACGAAGCCCAACCATGCGTAACAACTTGCTGCCACAAAAGATCGGTATTTTTATTTGACGGGCTCGTATGAGTAGGCTACCGGTTAAAGTTGAGTTGGATAAAAGGGACATCGACCTTGATTCGGTCCTTTGTCCGCTTTGCAACAATTGTTAAGATCGTGCTCCTTTGCTAAGATGTTTGGAAGATGACCTTGCATGGTGGAAAAATAGTTCGCAACCTTATTCTGAAATAACACATATGTTTCGAGGTAAATCAAACAATCAACTCACGGGCGAAGCTTCAAAAGTATGGCAAGCAATAAAATGAGTCGTTGGATATTTGTTATTGATAAACGAGATACAATCAATAAGCTTCCAATAGATTTCAAATCGGTCGAAGAAGTTAGCTTTAGATTGGAATAAATGACTTCTTAACTCCGGGATCTATGATGACCATGGTTGACAATAACCGTACGTCAAACAGTTCGTATAGAATTGTCGTGTTTTAGCGTTTCTATTGTAAATTAAATCGAGTGAGATGCATGTACTGTCGAGAGCATATACCTCTATGCTCCTGGATGCTTGTACCAATTTTTGATTCAATATATTGTACCAATTTTTGATTCAATATATTTTCTGCTTCTAAAAAAAAGTTCAACATATATAATAGACACGGAATAAAATGAAATTACACGAGATAAAATGTTTAATTTTTATAAATAATGAAGTAACTAATTAATTCATTAATTTAATTTATGCATAAAAATAAATGTTGAAAGGTGGCGCAGTGGCAGTAGGTGTTGGCCACTTTATGGTATGGTAAGGTATGGTTACGTGACCGAGTGTGAGGTGACATTAGCGGCTGCAAAACCTTGTCGCACACTGCCTATTTATGCACGCGACTAACCTCCTTTTATTTGTGCCTATTTCTATCTACAAACACGCATCATAACCCTTTTAAAAAATATATTTCTATTTAAATATTATATTTTTGTAACTTACTTGTACATTTGCCTAGCTATTGGCCAACATTCTCATCGATGTTACTAAACACTCTCTTTACTAATCATGTATACCTTTTCCCCACTTCCAATTTATTTTTTATTTATTTCTTCTCACACACTTTGTACTCTATAAAGTCTTTTTAATCTCTAATTCTTCCGGGCAAGAATAACCTAACTATGCAACAATTTGACACTATAATGATATAGAACTTAAGCTAAACCACTAGTGCAGACGGTATCATACGCCTATCATTGACTCATTTCTCCGCTTGGGACTGGCGTATTAATATTCTTTTTCAACAAGAGTAACGTTAAAAAAATTGATAAAAATACAGTATAGTAGTTTAAAATGTGAAATTTTAACATACAAATAAACTAAAAATTTTGGTCATCAGGAACGACTGATCCAATTGCCTTATATTAGGGTTCCAATGTATAATGAAATACTCTCTCCGTTCTAATTTAATAGTTAGCGGACAAAAAACACAGTCATACCATATGTTTTATTTACTTTACCATTTTTCCTCTTACTTTTAAAAAAATAGATGCACAAATAATGATTACATAGCACCCTCAACATAAACAAGTGAACATAGAACGAGTACGCAACCTAAAACAATATGATGAATAGACAACTATGAATATTAGGTTATGACAATTCGACGTTTGGTTGGAGATAATTCAGGCAGACCGGATTGTGTTGTTTTCAAGGATTAAAAGAGATGGTCAAGTCGTCAAATATTGAAGTTGGTGATGAAGCGGGTAGGAAGTACTTTTGTGTTTGCTTAGGTGTAGCGTGTAAAGGATTTTGCCGAGAATGGTTTGCGCACACTAGTAAATTTCTGGTTTTCGTGGTGAAGAGCTCTAATCTTAAGGGCGGTGAAAAGAAGTTGGCCAAGTTGAAGAAGAAGGTGGGCCCTGATGACTCATTTAGATTGTGAGATAACCAATGTTGATATTGATTTTGGTTATGCGGTCCAAAACTTGTTTAGAGAATCTTCAGGTTGATCTGATTGCCGGTTCTAACTTGGATTCGACCTCAGATTGTTCGACTAAAATTTTTAGATTTTCGATGTGTTAGCGAGACGAGGTTTGACTCCTCCTTCGGGAATTCTCATTGGTGACGCTTCGGCGAATGTGTTGACGTATTCTTTCAAATCTCGTACGGGCAAGGCCGTCAAGTATAGTATATAGTTGATGGTAAACAACGAACCAGTCTAAGAGTTATAATTTTGTCCGCGCTTTGGAACATTTAGAGGTTACAAAACACCCTTATTATAATTGGCTTATTACAATTGGTTGTTTCGTAACCTCCAAATGTTTCAAAGCGCGTACAAAATTATAACTTTTAGAATGGTTCTTTGCTTATCATCAACTTTATTATAATTGACAGCCTTGTCTATACGAGATTTGAAGTAATACGTCAACACATTCGTCGAACCGTCATTAATGAGAAATCCCAAAGAAAGAGGAATCAAACCTCACCTCGCTAACACAACGAAAACCCAAAAATTTTATTCAAACAATCCGAGGTCGAATCCAAGTTAAAGCTGGCAATCTGATCAACACCTAGAGATTCTCTAAACAAGTTTTGGACCGCATCATTAAAATCACTATGAACATCGTTATCACACAAAGTAAACGAATATCCGAGCCCACATTCTTCTTCAACTTGTCCAACTTTTTTCACCACCCTTAAGATTAGTGCTCTTCACCATGGGAACACGGAATTTTTTGGTGTTCGAAAACCATTCCCGGCAAAATCCTTTACATGCTACATCCGAGTAAACACAAAACTTCCTACCCGCTTCATTACCAACATCAATATTCGACGCCTTGACCAACTCTCTTTAATCCTTGAACACAATACAATCCGGTCTACCTGAATTTCCAACCAGTCGAATTGTCGTAACCTAATATCCATAGTAGTCTATTCATCATTATTGTTTTAGGTTGCGTACCCATCCTATGTCCACTTGTTTAATTATGTTGGGGTACTATTATAGTCAATATTATCGAACTTAAAAACCATCTACAAATTGGCTAAAGATCATATTTTGGTCTTAAATTTTTTTAGTAGCTATAATTTGTTATTTTAATTTAACGATTTTGGCCCATTTATCAAGTGACCCCAACGACGCAGCCAAAGTAAAAACATACTTCCACCATAAAAAGTGACAGGTCACATATTCGTTAATGCTATAAATAGAATACCTCCTGAAGAAGCACTAATTCAATTATCCTCTTACACAAAAAGACACCAACTTAACTTGTTCCTTATTTTTTGGGTTAAACCAAAAGCCAAAACGGGTGTTCCACTGTGGTTACTTGGATTCGGAGCAGTTCGTCTGCGAACCGATATGAACCGACTATTGTCGTTACTCTTTCATCAAGGTGTTCTCGATGAACAATTCTTACAACTCCAACAACTTCAAGATCAATCCTCTCCAAATTTCGTATCCGAAGTTATCACTATTTACTTTCATGAATCCGAAAAGCAGTTACGCAACCTACGACATCTATTGTAAGTCTACATTTTCATTTATTTCATCTTTTCGACTTCAACTATTCAATTCCATGATAACGTATTCAAACATCACTAACATCATATATTGTGGGTTGCAAGAAAAAGGTCTAAAAACAGTCTAAGGATAATTTATTAGACTGCGTATATTTAAGTAAAAATACCCACTCTTCTCGAATTGTAACCCAACATAAGTGATTAGTATAATATATGATGTATAAACACTTCTATCTATATCACCTAACTTGAGTAATGTTTTATTTTCACATTTGTCATCTTAACTAATACAGTAATAATTACGGATCTTTATCATGTTAATGAAATTTATATCATAATTAAGGTTGGATAGAGAGATGTGGGATTACGTTAAGCTTGGAATACATTTGAATCAATTAATGGGAAGTAGTTCAAGCATTGGTGCAAAGCGAGTTAGAAACATATGCGCTGCATTTCGTGGTGCCGTCGAACAAAATAATCGTTCAGCGTAAGTGTACAAACAGTTTATGAACTGTTCGATACAATACAATAGAATACAATCAATCAAGTTTGTTTAAATTAAGACATTTTGAAAATGCAGGTGCATGAGGGCACTGGAGGTGCTTGAACATGAATACTGCTATTTGAAGAATAAGTTGCATGAACTTTTTCAAGTAATTATTTATTTTAAAGTTTATGCATATTTATATATATTCTTTATACTTATGATCTTATCATTAGTTATCACAATTCAATCTTGTGCAGATAGAGCAACAAAGAGTGCTGGGGGATGCCGTAAGATATCCAGGTGTGGTGCACCAGCAGTGAATCAAAGAGCATCAAGTGTAGTGTCGTTTTGTTTTTACTTATTTTATTTACGATTTTTAAGCAGTAGTAATTTAGTTTCTTTTTGTCTTAAGTTAATTATTACTAGTTGGGCTAGAGGTCTCGGATCTTCGGTCCAGCGGTACCGCGGTTACACTTGTGTACTCGCAGGGCTAGAGGTCTCGGGTTCGAACCTCGTCACCCGCTCTAGGAATTGAAATATATTCCTTGAAGGTGGCCCAAAGGGAAGGTTTTACCGACCCGCTCCGGGACTAAGGTCCGGCCCGCCTGCCCCTCGGGATGGTTTAAGGGTCGGATCCTCAGAGTATGGTTCGGGTTTCCTGCCCGAAAGCGCGTGTGTGTGCAAATAATGACTAAGCTTCGGTCGGACTGATGCAAGCTTGCCTTTCAAAAAAAATTATTACTAGTTGGGAATGTAAAACGAGCAACTTTTTAGTGTTGTCTTATTTGGTCACATACTTTTGGATAGTCGGCGCAAGATTCCTTTCTTACCCTTTTCTTTACGATTTTGTCAAAAATACACACACATTGACAATATTTTAGTACAGTATTACCTTTCCTCTCTCTCTCTCTCTCTCTCTCTCTCTCTCTCTCTCTCTCTCTCTCTGTTTTTTTTTTTATTTCTAAAAGAAATTAAAATTAATATATCATGACCTTCAATAAAAGTGAAGAAAACAATAATGAATTTCTGATTAACTAATAACACACTAACTTTTAAATTTGAAACATGATAAATATCATGAATATTGTTCACGCTCTAATTTTCACAAACAGTGTTCTTGCTTGAGAGTGTTCTTGCTAAACATTATCAATGAGTCCTATATAATTTGGTCGTGATTTTTATTAAAAAGTTTAAATGAATGTAACTGGTAAAGTTGCTTTTACTAATCTATAATAATCATGTTAAGTGAAAATGATATAAACCACTTTAGAGTAAGTCTATTTAAATCCAATTAAGCTACCCATATAGGCTTTTGATCACGATATCCTCAGAAATAACAATCGAATAGTAATAAAATGAAACTTTCCCGGGGTAAAAAATATAGTGATAAAATGTTGTTATACTTGTTAAGTTGTTCTTTATAGTAAAATAATGTATATTACTAATTCTTTATAGTAAAATAATGTATATTACTAATTATGAAAGATCGTTCATGCCGTAATGTACGGTAGGAGAAGCGAAAAGGATATTATTTGTTTTCAAGGGCTAAATAGTTGATTAATTTCATTAACATAAATTTTTCAAGAATGTAACCTCTACTTAAGTGTTGGTAGATTCAGGTCCGCTCGGCCCATGGTCACATGAGCAATGATCCAAGGCGGAATATATACATCATACTAGACTTTGAGAGCCTGTGCGTTGCACGAATGGCTCTAATTACACTAATTTTTAAAAAATAAGTTAATGATGACAATATCAAATGAACATTGAAAATAAAACATCATAGTAGATAATTAAATAAACAATTTAATTATCACTGATATATATTTAACAATTTAATTATCACTTATATTTACCATTGTGTCTTTTTTAGTGTTATTTAGGTGATACTCTTATAGTTACTTATTAATAGCCCGCTTCTATAATGTTTTAGCATTGCCCCATTCAGTACCCAAATTAAAAGATGGTACATACAATGATGGGGCAGCCCATTGTTTACGTAATTACGTTCCCGTATTTTAGGAATAGATTTTAAGAGCCCGTACGTTGTACGTCAGCTCTTAAAAATAGTTTTCGAAAACGTTAGTATTGATAATGATTAGCTGTATGATACAATTACAATGACGAAACCGTTCATTTAATATTTATATTGAAAGCAAATGTGTTGAAAATATTAGTATTGTAAACGCTATTACTGAACACAATTATATCACAACTACATTAGTTCATGAAGGTGTAGCTCAAGTAGAATAGTATAAGCAAATTTACCCGTGAAAGCAAGGTTCTTGAGTTTGGAAAAATAGACAAATCTACTTTACTAATCATATAAGAGCAACCATAATACTTGTAGTAACGTAACATTTCGTCAATATTGAGATTTCCTTTTCTCCCAGCTTTCATATTATAAAGCCTTAATTGCGGTGAGAAACAAAGAATAATTATGCGAGCAAAAAATGTAGCTAGTTGGAGTTAATATTGAAGCGCACTTGAAATACCTTATAATTTTTCTCGTCACATTAAAACCAAGAGGCTTTGCAGATTCATAGCCCATATCCCGAGCTAAATCACATAAACAACACTTTATTAAAATCATACATATATGATGTGAAAATGCTATATGATATAAACAAGAAGTTTCAATCATAGAGAGATAAATATGTCAAACCTTTAAATATAGCAATACCATTCGCTTAATTAAGCACAAAGAGCTATAAAAAATAAATAAATCTCCGGTGAGAGTTACAGAAACCTCACTTTTGTTATTTACAGAACAAATAAGCCCTTTTAGAAAGATATAGATATAGATATTGTTGTGTGTAAAATAAACAAAAAAAATACATACTTAACTTAAGATGTAAATATGCAAGCACGTTAGTAGAGTAACGGTGGTTATTACCTCTCCCATCACTGATCGCTGTTTGCCAATTCGCCCAGACAAATTCTTTACAATTAGCGACCATTTCTGAAAGCCATGTTTTTCACCAACTCCTTTATATGATCATTCTCCTAAATAGACATTAGAAAATTAGATTGTTTATGGCGGGAGTAAATGGTCAAATTTCGGTATTTACTTACTCCTAAATGTGAAATCAATCTTATGACCATGTAATTGTTAATCCTTGCAAAAAAAGATTATTTTTGTAAAAGCCACTTAACTGAATACATTTCTTCACATCAGAGCACATCATATTTTGGTACGTAAGCTGAATACATATAGATATACAAACATCAGAAAACTGATTATGCAACACTCTTTCTAATAGAAAGTGAGATGAATTTTCCTAAAACATATTGTCTTAAAGTTGTATCTGAATCGATTATGTATTCAACTTTAAGACAAAATGGAGATGCTAACAAATGAAACGAAAGCAACGACAGATCAAGATCCTCGTACGCTAGAAGCCCGTTGATATACACATGAAAGAACAACTGATCAAGTGAAAGACTTACAATATCACAAAAATGCAAACGAACAAAAAAAGGACACCACGACTCGAGTCAATTGGTAACCCCCATGTCAAATTAAACATAGAAACTATAGTCAAATTACCCATGTTCATTTCTTGAGCAGTCATATAGACATTCTCAGGTGCAACCTCTACTGAAGGACGACCTTTTTGATAATTTCGGATTTCAGTGGCTCTTATAATTTTAGCAGATGATTTTATATCTAGAAAAATATTCATCGCGAACCCAAGTTCTCCAAAGGGTATCATTAAAAGGTGTTAACTTTGAACCACCAACATTAATTCTATAAACAGTTTCTAAAATTTGTGATGATAGATTCTTGAAATCTTGAATTCCATCTAAAGTAACATACTTTGACCCACCATCAACAATTAGATCAATAGCTGAAAACACTTCACTTGCGTTAACAAAAGCAAACCCATTTTTACTCAAAGGATCAAAACTTATATCCAGATGAAGTTTAATCTGAGTCATCAAATTGGTTTTGAAGACATCCAAAGATTAAAACTTCAAAAGATGAATCCTAATGATACCCAGGTCTAAAGATTCGAGCTTAAAAAAACATAATATAAAATCCCACTGAAATTAGAGATCTATCACTAACGTTTCAAAAGAAAGGTGAATCGTTACCGTATAACTCCACAGGCAAAATCTTGGTACTTTAGAACATAAGTTTTAGGCATAGAGTAGTACACCGAGCATATAATAACCTACATCTCAAAATCATCAAAATTTAAGCTTAATAACAATTTTTAAGTGGCAATAATGAGTTTTAAGAGTTTGCATCTCACAAATAGTAACGGGAAGGTGAAGAAGGATAACGATTAGAATACAACACATGTCATAGCCATATTTGTAAAGCCTAAGGTTGGTTAAGGATTGGTGGCCAAATTTCTGCCCAAATTACTAACCTGATCAAGTTAAAATAATGATTTCTACATGTATCCAAATTTCATATTGACGAATATGAAACTAAAAATGAATACAAATTCATGCTCGTATCAGACAAGTTGCCTTGTATACATTGTAGTAATGACCTGATATTGCAACTCTAAGTTTAAGATGTTGTGTATTTGTAAGCATCTTCACGTGCATGTTTTGCAATAATTAAAATCCATTGACAATTTAAGTAATTTGAAGGTGCAACCTATAATTCAATGTCGTATTCATGAGATCGCTTTTCAGGGTAACATACCTGAATTCAACGTGTTCCTGCAGCTGCACCAGAACATTCTACATCTTGTAGGCTCGTAAGTGCGTTTCTGTAACATAAATCTTGATTCACCAGCCTGCAAGTATTTAATCAAAATTTATTAGTTTGACCCATTTAAAAAGTCAAATTTCTTTTCACATTACAAATCTTGATCTCATTACACTGAATCAATTGACATTGACATTTATCATAAATACATAAACAAAATTAAAATAACAAATATAAACTAAAATTAAATGACATAGAAATTTGTGTTTAGGGTACTAAATATTTAACTGTGAAAACAAATTTCTACCATTCACAGGTAGAAACATATCCAGTAGCATCAAAATGAAAGGATATCAAATAATTGATAGAACAACACTAAAGTCAAGCAAACATGTTTTTTTCTAAGCAGTCAACCGATTGTAGCAACTCTAATAGACTGTTGTGTAAGATCAGGAACGAATCAGCTATGAACTTCACAACATCACTTACTTTTGTCCAATAAACATATCTGTCAACATATACAATTCAACAACCGGTTAATAATTTGTTGCCCAAAGTGATCATAACAAATACGGTATTTAAGGCAATGGGAAAACGAACAAAATATGATATCTTTGAAGCCATCGAAGAATATAGATGTTGGAAACCAAGTTCTCGAGGGCTAACTAATTATCAATTTTTTTCAACAGCCATTTATACAGATTCATGAGAATAATCATATTTTAACCAATATAGTTGAACAAAAGGAAGGCGATCTATTATGCGAGTTCCTTAACATTCATATAAATTGGCAGATCATATTACGATTAAAAAATAAAAACCTGTAAGTTCCTTGCGCCATGGTAAGCGGTGATTGCTAGCATAAACAGTAAAATCAAGTATAAATTATGCAAATCAAATACAATATGAGTAGAAGCATGAAAGTAAGGAATCAAAAAAATATACAAATCGTAATCGTAAAAGAAAAAAAAACAAAATAGCAACTTACCTGTATTCGGATTTGTGTTAAAGCATGATCAAGATTCATGAGAGAACAACATTATGCTTGATAGAAAGGTGTAATGAGGGTGGCGGCATTCGGTTTTTTGGGGAAATCAATTTAATTAGGGTTAGATGAGACGGATTGAATCAAATGGGTACCAATTCAATCACGATTAAATTAAGAACGTATTAGTGATGCCGTGCAGTAATTAAAGGTTTATGAAACATTAGGATTCCGATTCAGGCGTAAATGAAGAAAGAATGTCGAAGGAGATGAAAAACCTAGAGAGTAATTGATGAAACTGTAAGTGAAACGGATGAGAATCCGTAATTTAATTTTTTTTTTTTTTAAAGAAAAAAAAGAAAAACGGAGAGTGATGACACGTGGCGAATGGATAGAGTGTGGGGTTGAGGGTCTGATACATTGGACTTAATCCTCATGGTTTATGTGAGTAAGGGATTTTTCTAAGCTGGATAGTAAATGTAGGTGACTTTTGTAATCTTCGTCTTAATTTAATAGTCTATGTTTGAATATTTAAATATTTCTTTATCAATTGTGACTTAAAATACATTTGTTTATGTCTTAATAATTTTCTAAGTTGCATGTATTATTTGTAATTGTAAATTATATATATATATATATATATCATTTTATCATATGATTTTACTGTTCACGCGATTATTTAATTGGGTAAAGGACATTTCGATCTTTTTTCTTCTTTGGTATACATGCTTAAGATTTGGAACGTTTTCAGTCTCTCCATTTAGCTAGGGGTTTTGCGTTCTCTGTGGTGATTGTAGGCGATCTTCGCCATTTGGAACGATTTCAATCTCCATTGCTCGATTTTAGGGTTTCTCTTCTTCATTGTTGCCTTATTAGGCCTTTCGGTAAATGTTTTTGTTGATTTACCACTGTTTCGTCTTTATTAGGGTCTAACGTTTTTTTGGTGGTGATAGGTACCTAACAGCGATTACAACTTCCTTTATCTGCGACTGGTGACAGTCAATGGTGTAACTATTATGACAATACATTTATATTTATATAATGAATAATTAATACTGATATATTTTCGTATTTCTCAACGATATATATTTTTTATGATAAAAACTAAATCTTTATAACCTATTGGGGACCTTATAAAAAAATGAAGCCTCAAAAAATGTCCAGCCAAGGAAACTACTAAGTTCAACGAGAAGTCCGGGGGGGGGGGTGTGGGGGGAATTGACTTGTTAAGACCCCTTCAGTGATCAAACCTAGCCGTTCAAAATAAAAAAGCAAACAAGCAACGCTACATATATGCTAAGTAAAACAAAATCCGACAAAAATATAGAGGGTAACCAATAAGCTAATGACGAAGATTAGAAACCATCTACTACCCAAGGGAAACCAAAAGACGGACGGACCAAAGGAGGAGCACCATCAAATATCCTTGACGAATTCAGAAAAACTCTTCATCTCGGCACCTTGAACCGATCATCTTTTTTTGGGTTTTATAACTTTAGTCGTTTTCTTAGGCAAATCATAGGAATTAATTAGAAGGGGTATCAACCTTCTCGTATGTTATAACAACCCTCATTTTTTCACTTCTAAATTTACCATTTTACCCTTAAGGTTGTTATAAACTAAAATTTATATGAAATAATTTAAAAGGTATACTATTATATATTGTAATTATATAATAAGAAAACTTATATAAATGAATAATTTACTTTATAAATAATATAAAGTATAATAAATAATGTATTGTGAAAAGGGTTAGATTTTTTGAAAAACAATCGGCTCAAAAGCTTGGTTTTTAAAGTAGATTTTGAAAAGGCTTTTGATAGCCTTAATTGGGATTTTTTGGACGACATGATGAGGTTTATGGGATTTGGTGTTAAGTGGTGGGGGTGGATTTCTTCTTGTTTAAAGACGGCTTCACAATCGGTCCTCGTTAATGGCTCCCCGACAAAAGAATTTAAGCTCGGGAGGGGAGTGAGACAAGGCGATGCTCTTTCGCCTTTTCTTTTTATAATTGCGGCAGAAGGTCTTAATTGGCTTACAAAGTCTGCGGTTGCGAATAATCTCTATGGTGGTGTGGAAATAGGTAATGATAAGATCCCTATTTCTCATCTCCAATATGCGGATGATACGATTTTTTTTGGTACGTGGAGTTTGGATAATATCGAAAATCTCATGAAATTATTAAAGTGCTTTGAATTAAGTTCCGGGATTAAAGTTAATTATAGCAAAAGCAATCTCTTTGGTGTGGGTGTTGACAAAAAGGATGTTGAATTTATGGCAAATCTTTTTGGTTGCAAAGTGGGCTCCTTCCCGTTTATTTATCTTGGTTTGCCTATTGGTACTAACATGAGTAAAGTTGAAAGTTGGAAACCGGTAATTGATAAGTTTGAGAAGCGGTTATCGGATTGGAAGGCTCGTGCGATGTCATTCGGTGGACGTTTAACACTCGTGAGTTCGGTTCTAAATAGTTTGCCGTTGTACTACTTTTCGCTCTTCCGTGCTCCGCCTTGCGTGCTTAAAAAGCTAGAGTGTGTGAGAAGAAATTTTTTTGGGGGTGGGGCGGGTGATGAGTCAAAAATCTCGTGGGTTAAATGGGATGATGTCATTCGCCCTTGGGCTGATGGCGGGCTTAATTTTGGTTCTCTTAATTGTAAAAATCTATCATTAATCGGCAAGTGGTGGTGGAGGTTCCTTACCGAACCCACTTCCTTGTGGATTAATGTTATCAAAAGCATTTATGGGGTTTCGGGGGCTTTCTTTGCGGGTGGGTTTAAATCTATTTCGTGCTCTAATTCTACTTGGAGTAAAATTGTCAAGACAGGTTTCGAGATTGATGGCTTAGGAGTGAACTTCACCAAATCTTTTTCAAAGTTAACCGGGAATGGAAGATGTACAAAATTTTGGAATGATGTGTGGGTCAAAGATAAAGCTCTAAAGGATATCTACAAAAGATTGGTGCGACTTGAGACTAATCTAAATGCGACGGTTGAGGAACGAGTAAAATGGGATGGTCTTCGATGCATGCCGAATTGGGAATGGACACGAGTAGCGACGGGTAGAACAACGGGTGAACTAGAGGATTTGGAAGCGTTGATTTCGAATTTCAAGATGGCACCCGAAAAGGAAGACTCTTGGAATTGGAATATATGCGGGTCCAGTAAATTCTCGAGTAAATCACTTACTAAAGAACTCATGGCTAAGTGTTTTCCTCCTAACTCCTCTAATATCGCTACACTTAGAAATAATCTTGTTCCAATTAAAGTGAGTGTTTTCGTATGGAGGGTAAGGCGGGGAAGAATCCCCGTATTGTTCGAACTTGACAAGAGGGGTGTGGATCTTAATTCTGTCCTTTGCCCTTTATGCGATGATACGGTTGAAACGGTTAGCCATGCTTTGTTCTCGTGTAAGTTGGTTCGGGAAATTTGGGATAAAATCTTCAAGTGGTGGGGAATTGATTCTACACAAGTTAGCATTGAACACATTCTAAACGTGGACTCTTACTTGCGTTGTTCGGACTTGGGGAAAAAGATTTGGAAAGCTATGGTGTGGACTACCGTTTACCTCATTTGGAAAAATAGGAACCAAAAGGTCTTCAAAAGGGTATGTTGGTCTCCTCCGGTCACTCTTAACGAAATACAAGTGAAGAGCTACGAGTGGATCGCGAAAAGAAGTAAATCTAAAAACATCGATTGGCTTGATTGGTTGCAAAATCCTCATCTATTTGTCTTATAACCAATTTGTTGTTAGTGAGTTGTAATACATTCGAGTTTTGTTTAGATGTTTGGCATAGGATTCTCTCTCGGCATCTTTATGCCCATCATCTTGTGAGAAACATTGTAAATTTGTGTTAATAATATAATTTGCCGTTAAAAAAAATTGTGACATTTATGAAATTAATAAAACTATAAGGTAATAAATTTAATTATAAAATTATAATTATATTAAATAAATATAAAAATGTCAAAAATATTAATTTAAATTCAGATTTATTAAATTAATTAAAATAAAAGTTAATTTAATAAAAATTCTAGAAACTTCTTATAAGAATAAGTGTGAGAATATATGTATATATATATATATATATATATATATATATATATATATATATATATATATATATATATATATATATATATATATATATATATATATATATATATATATATATATATATTTATAAAAACGAATTTAAATAAGAAAAAGGGCTAGCTACATTTTTTTTGAACAAGATAAATAATTCTTATCAACTTTTCTAAAATTTAAATTCAACATTATCACTTTTATTTATATTTTCTTTTTATTTAAAAATTCAATTTTTTTTACTATAAATACCTATCCACTCTTCATAAAATTTTGTCACAAAAAAAAAAAAAAAAAAAAAAATTCAAGAAACTCACTCATTCTCTCTTGAATAAATACTTTGTAAGTTTCTTTTCTTTCTTTTATTTTTTTATTCGAGTTATATTATTTTTATAGCCGATTGTCCTCTTTTTTATTTATAAATTATACATAACAAGATTAAATGCATATACTATGTTATGAGATCATAAAATAAAGGTACAAGATTCTGGAAAATTTTATATTTTATAAAATTCGAATTTAATGCTTAATTGTTATTAAAATCATATTTAAATACAGATAGGATTAAAAATATGTTTAAATATGTAAAAATTATATAAAATCAAGAAAAATATTTTTTATAATATATTGTAAAAATTAAATACAAATTATTATTATTGTTACTGTGTAACGATAATTAGGGAAAATACATAATAAATCGAATTAAATCATTAAAAGTCAGTAAAATTGCAAAAATATTTTTTACAGATGTTATTACACATATATAAATTATTAAAGTCAAAATCTAGATTTACATAATAATTTACATAATTATATTCTATTTATTGTATTCAGAAATTGTTTAATAAACAAGAAAATCAATAAAAGTTATTATAAATACTCATAATCAGTAAAGATAATTTTTACATGTTAGAAATAACTTATAAAAACTATTGAAGTCGAAAATATATTTATATGAATTATTTAAGTATTTAAAAACGTTTTTTATACTATTTATATGTTCGATGTATTATATATAATGTAAATAATTAGTTAAAATTCATAGTAATTGATTTAACACTTATAAAGTTATTATATCAGTATATAAAACTTATATATAAGTTATTTGAATTTTTGTAAACTTTTATCTTAATTATTTATCAGTTAATGAATTAAGTATGTACTTATAATATAAAAATCGAAATAAATAAAAATAACCGAGATAAAATTTTATATAAAATTTTTATATTTTTATTATGATTATTAGGATCTGCGAAAAATGGAAAAACTAATTTTAAATTCGTTTACCTATTTTTAAGTATTTTATGTATTAAACGATCCTAGAAAACAATGTAAATTGCATATAAATTAGAAATTTTGTATATAATATTTTTATAAAAATGTTTATACAGTTATTATATTTATCTAAGTCTGTAAAAATTGAATATATATGTATTTGAATCAAATTAGTATTTATTATGGAATTAAACTTGTTTTATGCATAATTAAGAAATAAAAACAAAGATAAATACAAAAACGAGTTAGATATATTTTACTAAAATTTTCTACATTTTGATATACTGAAATAAATTTATTAAAAGTATATTCATATTTATTTGGTATTTAATTGATATAAAATTCGAAATAGATAATGCCTATATAAAATATAAATTAATCAAATAATATTATTACTAATATAAGATCGGTAAATAAATAAATAAAACATAATTATATAATTATCTAATCCCATACTTAATTATCTATATATTAAACTCATAATATTTATATTATATTAAGAACTTTAAATCTAAATAAAATTAATAATGCTAATACATTATTATTAATAATAATTATACTAAAGCTTATATAATATATGTACTTATTATATAAGTAATCTATTTAAAGTGTGTCGTATTCCTATACGCACATAAATTGTGGAAGCTATAATCATATCGATAATGTATGGCTTATACGAACCTCATCGTTACTTACAGTCATGTGGATGATGTCTAGGTTGCCATGATGGGAATAAGGTTTTGGATTAAACGAAAGGTTGTACACTTATAGTTCAACTGAAAGATCCTGACCCCTAGTTACATATGGTCATCCCCGACTTACTTGATAGCACCGAGGTTTGGGCAAAGTTGTACAGCATCTAAACTTGATTATAGTGGACCCAACTTGTTAAACAAACTGAATAACTCATAAGACTCTTATGAACACTTACTCGTTAGATTGAACAAACTAATGACCAAGCTTATATCTCTTGGTTGAGATCCCGGTCACTTACTCCCGTTCATTCTTCTCTTTCGTGGAAATAACTTCAACTACTGTTAAGATGAACTTCATAGCCCCGTTTTTTACTATTTCGTAACTATTTTATAAACTTTTGAGGTGAGACACATGCTTGCTTTTAAACTATTTTACGCTTTAGACACGAGTACTCAAACTTTAACTATGCTGCCATGCTTTGTTTCATGCTAAATCCCTGCCATGATATCGTTAGTTGCTATGCATAACGCAAACTTAGTTATTGTGAGTACGCCTATTGAGAGTGACGTCTCTAACCACTTGACCTTTGGTATTTGTTTACATAATAATGATTTCAATGACACCGACAGTTCATGGTGTCATGGGGTAACTTTGTTTAGTTTCGATAACATACACTTCAGCACTACTTTTAACTGATATGTCTATATCAACTGTTTATAATTAAACCTTTTGGTCTAAAAACTTTGGTAGTTTACCAACTTAAACCTATAAATTCACCAACCATTTTTGGTTGAAACTTTAAGCATGTGTTGTCTCAGGTGATGATTGCTAAAGATTACTTGCTACTTGGACTGTGCTGCTATGGAGTCCGCATTTATATTTATGTTCTTGCATTTAAATAATTACAATTTATATTTTGGTTTATCATTTGTAATGACAATTTAATTCTGCTGCTTTAATACATTTGGTTTTAATAAAACGTCTCATTTAGAGTTGTTCTCGCTTTACACTTGTGTTTATGTATTGGTTAGTCACAGTTACCCCCGGTCTCATTTAGGGGGTGTGACAGATTGGTATCTGAGCCAGGTTGTTATAGAAAACTAGGATTGCATTTTATGTGTGCCTTATGTGTTAGTTAGGGTGCCTTAGCGATCTTTAGGTCTATAACCTTTCCTGTCTTGATTCTTAAGTACTTTTCCTTTACATCTTATTTCGTGCTTTTACGCCTTCCTTAGAATCATTCTAATCCTCATTCTTTCTTTTCTTTTAGGATGTCGAGCAACAATCCGATCATCATCTCCGACTCTTCCGATTTTGAAGTATCAGTCCACATGCCATTTTACACACATGCTACTCCACCAGCTTCACCAGTGTATGTCCCCGCTACACCGCCTGCTTCCCTAGTCTACATTCCAGCTACGCCACCTCACTCACCCAATGCTGAATCTCCTATGGAAGATGATGCTTATGAGGGTGATACTGAAGGTTGAGGAAATAGTGGAGGAGGCTGTAGAGGTTGAAGAAGAGGAGGAAGAGAAAGTTGAGGTAATTGTAGAAGAAACTGCTAAAGAAGAAGAACCTTCCGAGGAAGAACCCAAGGAAGAATCTGAGCCGTAGAAAGAGCCTGAGCCAGAGCCAGAGCCCCTGTTGTTATAGCTCCTTCTTTAAAAAGGAAGGAACCTGAGACCTCAGATACCGAGGGTTCAAGCTCATCTAAGGAGCCCCATATTACCACTGTTCCCGTATTTTGCACCAACTCTCTTGAGCATGCTATGGTAATGAGTGACTTGCATGAAATGAAAAAAAAACTTTGGTAAGCTAAGGGAAGCTGTTAATGGTCACTTTAGAAAGCTTGAGGAATCGAGTGTACAACATCTTCAGAGAGGCTGCTATGAGACATGATAGGCAGATTGAACAGTAACGTCAGAGGATTGCTGAGCTGGAGAAGTTTGTGATGTAGTTCAAAGGCTACATGAAGGATCAACATAAGCCCAAACAACCGTCTCCTAAGAAAGATTAGTTCCTTAGGATTTCTTTTCTGTTAGTGTTTTTAATATTCTTTGTAAAGGCATATGCCTATGGTACTTTTGTTTTATTTCATGTGTAACAAAAGATACTAGTGATCTTCGTAATGTTTAATGGAATTTAAATGTTTTGGTTATATCTTGTTACTTCCATTATCTATCTTACCTTATCCGTATGTGTATGTTGTGTGAATCTTGTGCATTTATTAGCAAACTTATAACTTATTAGCACCATAAACTCTTCAACTAATACTATATTTATGTATTGAAGAACAATGGCTCGTGGTGGGTCAAACTCAGATCGTGATACTACCAACAACATTTCAAATGTTACTTTAACCGCTGCAAAATTTCAACAACTACTCGCTGCCGCCCAAGGCAACAATAACAACAACCAAGGAAACAAGAATCAGGGGGATCAAAATCCCCTACTTCATGCACCTAAAAGGAATTCATGAACTGCAAGCCTCCATCCTTTAAAGGAAATGAGGAAGTTGTTGAGTTAACCCGTTGGTTCGAGAAAGTCGAATCAATATTTCGAATCTGTAATAGTGGGGATGTCGACCGGGTGAAGTATGCTACCCACACTCTAGGTGGCCTTGCTTTGACCTGGTGGAATGCTTATGACCAGACTGTGGGACTAGATTCTGCAAATGCCATCCCGTGGCCCGTCTTAAAAAGGATGATGAATGATTCTGCCCAAGGAACCAGATTCAAAAATTGAAAGTTGAATTTTGGGAGTTAAAGGTTAAGGGCACCGACATTGAAGCGTACACCAACCGATTTTTAGAGTTGGCTACTTTATGCCCGGACATGATACCTACCGAGCAGAAGAAAATAGAGAGGTATATGGAGGGTCTTCCTGAAGAAATTCAGGGAAATGTTATTGCTACAGGTAAAGAGACTATAGACGGGGTGATATTAATGGCTCAGAATTTAATGATGGCTAAAATGAGAAGAACTGCGGCCAATAAACAAGCCGAGGTAAAGGCTAACGAGGGCAAAAGGAAGTTTGAACCAGCTCAGGGTTCAAGACAATGTTCAAATAAAAAGGCTGTTGATAGTTCTAGAAGTGGCTATGTTGGGACAAAACCTCAATGTACTCGTTGTGATAGGCACCATTTTGGGAAGTGTCAGGCGGAATGCTCTAAGTGTAAGAAGATGGGGCACATAGCTAAGTACCGCATGTCTACGTTTTAAACTACCACAAATCCTGCAACTAAGGCCAACACAACTACCCCCAACTGTTATAATTATGGAGAAGTGGAGCATTTTCGTAACCAGTATCCAAAGAACAAGGGTAACATTGGAAATGCTAAGAGCCGTGCGTTTGTAATGACTGCTGAAGAAGCCCGTGATGATGATGAAGTGATAACGGGTACGTTTCTTGTTAACAACTTCTATGCTATTGTTTTATTTGATTTGGTGCTGATAGAAATTATGTGTCTACTGAATTTTGTGCCTTATTCACTGAAAAACCACAAGCCTTAGAAATTAAGTGTCTTGTAGAAGTAGCAAATGGTAAGGTTATGAAAGGAGACATCGTTTATAAAAATTGTGATCTGATTCTGGCCCACAAATACTTTAAGATCGACCTATTTCCAGTCGAGTTAGGAAGCTTTGATGTAGTCGTAGGGATGGATTGGTTACGTCCATGGAGAGCTGCAATCATGTGCAATGAGAAAACCATTAATATTCCTCTTAAGAATGGGGAAACCCTAATCGTCCAAGGAGAGATAAGTGGTTCTAAACTTAACATCATCTCTTGTATCAAAACCCGTAAGTATCTAATGAAGGGATATCAAGCCATCTTGGCTCATGTTAAGGAAGTTGAACTGGAAGAGAAACACATAAAAGATGTACCGGTGGTTAGAGACTTTCCTGAAGTATTTCCCGAAGAACTCCCTGGTCTCCCTCCCCAACGACAGGTTGAGTTTCAAATTGATTTAACTCTCAGTTCTGCACCTATTGCAAAGGCACCATACCGCTTAGCTTCATCTGAGATGAAGGAACTATCCAACCAACTCCAGGAACTTTTAGGAAAAAGTTTCATTCGTCCTAGCTCGTCTCCGTGGGGAGCACCTGTTCTTTTTGTCAAGAAGAAAGATGGCACGTTGAGGATGTGTATTGATTACCGTGAACTTAAAAAACTAACCATCAAGAATCGTTATCCACTCCCGCGTATTGATGACCTGTTTGACCAATTGCAAGGGTCAAGTACCTATTCAAAGATTGATCTTAGGTCAGGTTATCATCAACTAGGGGTCAAGGAAGCTGATGTTTCTAAGACTGCTTTCCGAACTCGTTATGTACACAATGAGTTCCTTGTCATGCCTTTTGGTTTAACTAATGCTCCTGATGTATTCATAGATCTTATGAACCGCGTATGCAAACCTTATCTTGACCAATTCGTGATCATTTTCATCGAAGATATCTTAATCTATTCTAAGAACGAGAAAGAGCATGAACAACACATGCGATTGATTCTAGAGCTCTTAAAGAAAGACAACTGTATGCCAAGTTCTCCAAGTATGAATTTTAGCTGCGAACCGTACAATTTCTCGAACATGTAGTTGATAGTGAAGGAATACATGTCGATCTGGCAAAAATCACCTCTATTCAGGACTGGGATGTACCTAAGAGTGCGACGCATATTTGTCAATTTTTGGGACTTGCTGGTTATTATCGAAGGTTTATCAAAGACTTTTCTATTCTATCCAAACCTCTCACCAAGCTAACTCATAATGGGAAGAAGTTTGAGTGGTATGAAGAACATGAATCTGCTTTTAAGGTTCTAAAGGATAAATTGACCACAGTCCCGATTCAATCATGACCTGATGGAACCGATGATTTTGTAATTTAATGTGATGCCTCGAACCAAGGTTTCAGATGTGTTTTGATGCAACGTAACAAAGTCATAGCTTACACGTCTAGACAACTGAAGAAACATGAGAAGAACTATACCACACATGACTTGGAGTTAGGAGCTGTAGTATTCACGTTGAAGATGTGGAGACATTACCTCTACGTGATTAAATTCATGGTGTTTACCGATCATAAAAGTCTTCAACATATCTTTGACCAAAAGCAACTAAACATGAGACAAAGGCGTTGGGTCGAGTTATTAAATGACTACGACTGTGAGCTTAAGTATCATCATGGTAAGGAAAATGTAATTGCCGATGCCCTTAGTAGAAAGGATCGTGTCAAACCGATTCGATTCCCAGCTTCAAACATGGTTATTCATACAAATCTTACGTCTCAAATCCGCGAAACACAACTTGAGGCATTGAAGGAAGAAAATGTCCAACATGAGGGACTGAAAGGTCTTGAAAAGCAACTTGAACTCAAGGGAAACGAAACACGGTATTTTAATAACCGAATCTGGGTCCCAATCTTCAGAAATCTTCGAGAACTAGTCTTGGATGAAGCACATAAGACTAGGTATTCTATTCACCCAAGCTATAGTAGAATTTATCAATGTGAAAGAGTTTTATTGGTGGCCTAATTTGAAATCTGATATTGCTGAATATGTGTGCAAGTGTCTTACTTGTTTGAAAGTTTAGGCCGAGCATCAAAAGCTGTCTGGTTTACTTCAACAAATGGATATTCTGTAGTGGAAGTGGGAATGCATCGCTATCGACTTTATTACAAAATTACCCAAGACTTCTAGTGGCAATGATACTATTTGGGTCATAGTGGATCGCCTTACTAAAACTGCACACTTCTTACCGATTAAGGAAACCGACAAAATGGAGAAATTGTCACAACTTTATATCAAAGAGATTGTCTCACGTCATGGAGTCCTTATCTTTATCATTTCTGATCGCGACAGTCGATTCACTTCTAGATTCTGGAAATCTTTACAATCTGCTTTTGGAACTCAACTCGACATGAGTACTAATTATCATCCGCAAACCGATGGTCAAAGTAAACTAACCATTCAAAACTTGGAAGATATGCTTCGTGCTTGTGTTATCGACTTCGGTAAAGGTTGGGATAGACATTTGCCTTTGGCTGAATTTTCTTACAACAACAGTTACCACGCAAGTATTAAGGCTGCACCTTTTGAAGCCTTATACGGATGAAAATGTAGATCCCCACTGTGATGGGGTGAACTAGAGGACAGACAATTAAGTGGTCCTGAAATCATACATGAAACTACCGAAAAGATCGTTCAGATTAAGAAACGATCAGAAACTGCCCGCAGCCGACAGAAGAGCTATGCTGATAATCATCGAAAAACTTTGGAATTCCAAGTTGGTGATAAAGTCATGTTGAAAGTATCCCATAGGAAAGGTGTCGTTCGTTTTGGTAAACGAAGCAAACTAAGTCCGCGTTTTGTTGGACCTTTCAAGATTTCTGAAAGAATTGGTCTCGTGGCATATCGATTAGAACTACCTGTCGAGCTTAGTAGTGTACACGACGTATTTCACGTCTCAAATCTGAAAAAGTGTCTTGCTGATGACACACTTGTTATTCCTTTGGATGATCTCCGCATTGATGATACAATGCACTTCACTTCATCGAAGAACCTATAGAAGTTATGGATCGTGAGGTTAAACGCTTGAAACAGAGCAACATTCCTATTGTTAAGATCCGTTGGAATTCACGAAGAGGCCCCGAGTATACCTGGGAACGTGAAGACCAGATGAGACGGAAATATCCCCATCTCTTCCCAACTACTGATGCATCCGAGAAGTCTACCTAAAACTTCGGGAAGAAGTTTTTATTAACGGGGAGGTACTATAACAATCCTCACTTTTCCACTTCTAAATTTATCATTTTACCCTTAGGGTTGTTATTAACTAAAATTCAAATGAAATAATTTAAAAGGTATACTATTATATATTGTAATTATATAATAAGAAAACTTATATAAATGAATAATTTACTTTATAAATAATATAAAGTATAATAAATAACGTATTGTGACATTTATGAAATTAATAAAACTATAAGGTAATAAATGTAATTATAAAATTATAATTATATTAAATAAATATAAAAATGCCAAAAATATTAATTTAAATTCAGATTTATTAAATTAATTAAAATAAAAGTTAATCTATCTATATTCTATATCACTATTCACTATATCACTATACTAGGTTCTTGAGCCCGTACGTTGCACGGGTCCGTGAAAAAAAATGTAATTTTCAGTTATATTATGTAAATAGAGATACTAACAAATTAGAAAAAGTGTAAGAATTATTTAAGAGCCCGTGATGTTGAAAATTTTTAAAAATTCTTTTGAGTTAAAGAGCCCGTGATATTGACATTTTAAAAATTTCTTTTAAGTTTAAGAGCACGTGGTGTTGACGAATTTTAAAAGTTCTGTTGAGTTTAAGAGCCCGTGGTGTTGACAAATTTTAAAAGTGATTTATGGTGGTGTTAGTAACTTAATGTCTACAAATTTATTTTCTCACCATTAATATCGTTTTAATATGTATAGTATGTAATATTTAGAGTACATTGAAAATTTTTCATGGAACGTAACATTAGTAAAGTATAAGTTATATTATTTTAAAAATTTTACTCCCTCCGTCCTAAAAAAGAGTCCTAGCTAACTTTTTATTGGATTTAAGATATAATAGTGAATTGTCTAATTTGCCCTTAATTTAATGCAGTTATAAAAAGTAACTAATAAATTAATTGATATATTTAAAGTTAAATTTCTAAAATTAAAAAGGACATAATTGGAACTTTAATGATATTTAATGATTATTTAGAGAAACGGACAATAATTTTGGGACAAACTAAAATAGAAAGGTAGACAGTTTTTTGGGACGGAGGGAGTATATACAATTATTTTTTGAATAAAGTGTAATCAGCGTGTTTAATGTTAGAAAAAAGTTATTAGTTATTTCAGCAAAATAATAGTACTCGGAAGAGTCGTCATGTATAATTAATATTATAATAGTTATATTTGCGTATTCATAAATATTTAAGAACTTACAACTGTAAATTCAAATCACTTTCATACTTATTGCTAAAAAAAATGTTACGTTGGTTCGTACCATGAATATTTTTTTTAATATCGTAGATATTAGTTATTAATTTAAATAAATAATAATGATAAGATTTAATAATTAAATGATTAATAACAATATTAATATGCAAAATATTTTAATAACAATATTATAATAGTGATTTATTAACAATATTTTGTTTAGTTGCTAGAATTGATCATGAGATCTATACTTACCATATATTGTAGCAGATAAGGCGATGTTATAAATATACGTATAACGTATAGATAGATGAGTTGCGTTAATGGAAAATATACGAGAATTATACATTTACTTGGGCCACTATATAATCTAAGGAATATACGTATAGATAGATAGATGGTGATGGACCTTTTATTTTGCTACAAAATAGCAATGATGATAACTATTCCGTATGATTTATATATAAACAAATCTTTTACTTTTTTAATTGCACGTATTATTTCATTAAAAGAGAGTCTCAATTAGCTAATAAATATTTTCAAAACCCGCTTAGTTATCGTTAGATTAGAAAATTACCTTACAGTACCCCTTAATCCAACGGTCCTTAATCATCCACTAAAAATATTAGCTAATAAATTAATTTCATGTACACTCTAAAATACCCTTTTCTAATAATTAAAAAAAAGGCATGAACTACTAGATTATTATGTTACAAATAAATCAATTTTAATCAGATATCGGTCTTCTAATTTTACTCTCTTAATCATCGCTCATAAATATTGTCGCAGCAAAATTCAAGCGTCAATCAAGAACTGATGCGAGATTATTACGTTACAAATAAATCGATCATACAACTCGGTTTGTATTTAATCCTCCTCATCTCATTATTTTTTAGGTTTTTGATTTTCATGTTTATCGAATTGATGCTTAAATTAATTGGTTTGTTATCTTAATCAAGTTTGATATCTGCAGATCCAAATAAACCTGTTTCAGTATTAAATCTAGGTTAACAATCTTTATCTCATTGTGTTTCTAATTGTGTTTCTGTTGATGTATTGTGTATGTTTATATACTTTAAGCTTCTCTCGACTTGCAGCTTTCTCCCTCTACACCTCTTGACCTAACTAAATTGAGCGACTTTGTGATGTTTTGTGGGGATGAATGGTCTTACTATCTCTGATTTCGTAATCGTCCATGTTATCGATTGCTGATGATGAAAGTTCAGGGATTTATTTTTTTCACAGTTAATATTGCTCACTTCGTAACCATGTAATTCTAGGGTTAAATACGAATGTAGTTGTAACCTCTTTTAACCATAACTCCATATATTTTTGCAGGTTTCAACTACGCATATATCATTCGATTTTCCATCAGAGGTACGTGTTCTTTTCGATCTTGTACCCACGGAGCGGTATACTGAACACCAACCCAAATATACTTCAACTAATATTCAATTGATTTATGCTTTTATTGAGTTTGTTTTGTTGTTGTTGGTGAAGATGGTTTTCAGTGAAGATTGTATCGACATACAACACGATCTCGAATTCAGTAAATTAAGGTACGTATTATTAGTGACGTAAGGTTTTTTATTGGCTTTTTTAATTAGAAACATAACGTAATGTGTACCTGAACAAAGAATTTACTGAAATCAACATGAATGTATATAGTTGAATAATTTTTGAAATCACATAGCATTAAGTATACTGAAATTAATTTTTATATTGTGACAATATGTTTGGAAGTAGTAACTGGGTATGCACAACCTTAATCATTTCAATGTCATTACAAATCTTTGTGTTAATCCTACATTTTTGAATAGTAAATTTATATACTCAGTAATGTTAGATAATAAGTTAGGCCCAACCCAATTGTGGGTTTGGGTCCATTAGGTTTTTAGGTCAAAAACAGGTAATTAAAATACAATTTGTTCTATTTTTTATTTGTGTTGGGTAATCTGTAAAAATCTCTCAAATTATTGATTTTTTTTTTTTTGTGAGGTGTTGTTCAGTTATTGTATGGGTTTATTTTGCTCTTTATGTGTTTGTTACGTCTTATTTATCTAATGTAGGGTTTGTGTTTTTATCAATGTACGCATTTCAAAGCCCTATTTGTTACAGGTTATGATATTTGGGCAATTAGTGGTAACCTATTTCAAAGCCTTAATGTCTGCTTTATAAAGCGAGTAACGTGTTTGTAGTGATTTTTGTTATGTAACTCTTAATCATTAGAAGATCTTAATCAATCAATTCTCAGTTTGAAATGGAAACAAACTGATTATGATTATTTGAGGAAGAAAGAAATAGTTTTTTAGATACAAAGGTGTTTAATTAATTCAAATGAGTTTTTCAGTCTTATAATAGTTACATTCTAAACACTCATATACAACTAATTATTTAACTAATAGTATATTCATCATATATAATCTTAGCATTATTTCAACAATAATGGTTTATATATACCATTAAAACAATAGCATCATGTAGATTTGATAGCCTGAAAGTCTTCCTTTGGGCTTGTTTAGTTTGGTTTATGGTATTAGAGGTGTAAAGATGGGAGGGTCGGGTGGGTTGGGTGAATGGCCAAAATTTGTTCCGAATGAAACGTGCTTAGGTCCCGTTGATCCTTGTTCATTTAGATTACGATAATCTAAAATTGTGTCATAAACTATTTAGGAGATAATAAGCTGAAAAAGACTTTTTGGGCAACTTGCTACTTGTTTGACCCATGTACATTTACCTTCTTTACATGTTAAGGATAAAACACATTAACATTACCCAACTCAGCCTATTTATAAGTAACTGGCTTGACATAATTACGTATTATTTATACAGAATATACATCTTGTCTCAAATCTGAATAAAATAATTGATTTTTATTTGTGTGATTGTATTTTCAGGAGGTAAATGTACATGGGTTCGATGACAATTAGTCTTCACAACAAGACTAGCTCGAGACTAATTGAGGGCCGATGGCAATTAGTCTTTACAACAAGACCAGAAACCGCTTCTCCAACTCAATTTACACTTTTCAAACTAATATCTCATAATGATTCTATACAAATGATTAGCCTGAAAACTAACCAAAGTTTCATGGTTCTTGTAGAGAACATTTGTTGGGGTTGTTCAGTATATTTCAAGAAATTTATCTTGAAACGAATGATCCACGTGTTTCCAATATTGTCAAAGTCTTTGTGATATGTGAGATTAAAGTCGAGGTACGCCTTTTTTGACTATGAAAGGCTATTAATGAACTTGACATATATTTATGTGTATACCTTTTTATTTTTGACTCAACTCAAGTTGCACCTACAGTCAAAGACGAAAAAGAATTCTATTAGAGAATACTTTAATTAAAAGAGAGACTTGAGATGTGTTCAACTATAATTAAATTTTATGTTTAACTATAGCAGTTTTTTTATTTTAATTTTTTGGTATATACTTTTCTGTAGTAATGATTGCATACTATACTTGATCTATGTTGCGAGCTGAGCTGGCTCAGCTACAAGACACATATATATTCTGCAAGGTATATATATTAAATATAGCTACAACCGGTGTTTATACATTCAACGCCAGAAAGTGTTATACTTTTCAAACTTACACTATCTTGATATAACTGTGTGTACAAGTCCCATGGGCCTATGGATAGATTTTAATCTGCAGCTTTGTGGTCTTGCATAATTCGTAATTTGATTGGTGTAACAACTCAACCCGTTATCCAACCTTAAACGCGAAATTTTTTTTTTATACAGATAAGGTGCGCGGCGCGCACCACCCATTGTGCGCGGCGCGCACAAGGCCTGATCAGTTCTGTCCGGTTTTGTCATTTTTCAATTAAAGGTCTCCCACTTCCCGACACTTTTAGACAAGATGCTTTTCCCAACATTTTATAATATGTAAAACTAACACGTTTCAATAATAAAACAAGGTTTACATCACCGGGCCCACATCGGCCGTTTTACGACTTTCGTACAAAATACAAGTTTTCGACTACATGAGTTTAAGTTCCAAACACAACCACGAGCATGATGTTTGGGGATAAACTACTCAATCCTAAGTCGAAACCAAAAGTAAACCAAGCAAGCATCAAAAGGGGAAAATCATCTAATCCCGAGCATACCCTTGCCACGTCCGCCTCCGAACCTAAAAATGTAAACAACGAGAGGGTAAGCTAATGCTTAGTGAATGCAATACTTATACGCATACATAAATAATTCAATCACTTGCATACACCTACACAAACAACACAATAACATTAGCAAACCGCAATAAACGAATAATTAACGTACAATGCTAATAACACACACACAACCCAAATATCCACAATGTCGACATTCGACACGATGTTGGGCGACGAGGAGCGGTAGGTCAAATACGTTAACCACTCACCAACCATCGCAACGCGTACGTGACCGACGAAGAGCGGTAGGTCAAAATCGTTAACCACTCATCACTACGCACCATGAGGCCGACAAAAAGTGCAACCGAAACGTTAAAACTCACCTCAATCAAAAGGATGGCCGACGAAAAGCGTAACCGCTTACCATCCTATGTTAAATGGACAATGAAGAGCGAATCCCTAAACGGATAACACTCACCACTTACCCAAACACACATGTGGCCGACGAAGAGCGATAGGTCAAACATTAATCACTCGCCACAAAACCAAATATACAAATGTGACCGACAAAGAGTGATAAGTCAAACATTAACCACTCGTCACATATCCAAACGCACACATGTAGCCGACGAAGAGTGATAGGTCAAACGTTTATCACTCCCTACATAACCAATACTAACATGTAACCGACGAAGAGCGATAGGTCAAACATTTATCACTCGTCACATGCCTCAACTCCAATTGTGGTCGACAAAGAGTCATTCCTTACAGAAATCACTCACCACATTCCAAACACACACATACACACGTGGCCGACAAAGAGCGATAGGTCAAACGTTTATCACTCGCCACATACACTAAACGAATATAGCCAACGAAGAGCTATCCACACGGATATCACTCACTATATTTTTCCAACTCAATTGTGGTCCACGAAAAGTGAATCCTAACGGATGTCACTTACCACGTCGCACGCAAGCAACCAAATTATATACATAAACGTATAAATATTCCACTCACCTCGATTACTTGAAAAGCAATCCTACTTGAGCTCCAAATCGTCCAAATGCAAATCACCTAAGTAATTCACAACAAATAAGCCAAACACTTTAGCTTATAACCAAAATACCAATAAGTGCAATATTAATCCAAATGCACTTACTTCCAATTTGACTAAGTCAAAATCTCACCCGAAACACCCATAATCACAATCGACTAGTGATTATGTTCCAACAACCCATTTACTCAAGGTTTCATCATCAAAACACATTACTTGCATCAATTTACACAAAACCCATTTTGATCTAATCTCAAGTCAAAACGCCCATTTGCAAGTTTACACTAATAATCACTTACAACCTAAGTTAACAAGTGATTTCACATCTAAACATGATTATCAACTAATCAATTTCATCATCCAACCCAAAACCCACCAACAATGGTTATCAATACCATTTACTAGCTCAATCACCCAATTATCAACTAGTGGGTTTACTCAAGAACACACAAATCAAAACTCCAATTATGAACACTAATCATACTAAGAAAACTCGGAGTTAGAACTTACGAATACTACTACAACGTAGCTAGGAGCGAGATGAACAACTTTAACACTCGGGCTTTTGATCAATTCAAACTCCTTCTTCTCCAAAACTCCAAATCCCTCTATAGAAATCTCTCTCTCTCTCTAAATGAAATGAGTGTGAGTGTGGATGTGAAAATGATCCAAAACTAGATCCAATTCTGGTATTAAGGCCACAGATCCGTCCTCAAGTGAAATGTCCAAAATACCCTTCATTTAACTCAAAATCTTAAAAAGCAGAAAGCTGTCGCAGGGACAGTGCGCCACGCGCACCCTCAACTGTGCGCGGCGCGCATAAGAGTCTGAACAGACTCTGACTTCAGTTTATTTACAGTTTGGTTATACGGCGTTCATGAACACCTGGACACTTGGGTTTAGGGTCTTACAACTCTCCCCCACTTAAATTGGATCACGTCCCCGTGATCCTCGCCACTTAACTAATAGGACCCACGCTCTATGATCCTCCGACATACGTCCAAACTCGATGTCCACAACGATTCCATCAAATCCGAAGATTTCACACAACTTCCTTAGGTGACTTTACTCAAAAGTTAACTTTCCGATTTAAATCATCACTCGTGATTCACCAAATCTATCAAACCGAGCCCTAAATCTCGCTTCGTCCCCAAGCCGGAACGAACTCATGCCTCGATCGCATGACATAAACACGCTAACATTCCAAATCTTGTACCAAGTTAGCAATCCCTTTAGCGTACCCTTATCATGTACATCGCTAAAGTAACATCATACCAAAAATATGGCCAACAAACAATACAATGGAGCCGACGAAAAGTGAATCCTCACGATTGGATACCACTTGCCCCACAGCCTCACGCGTACGTGGCCGACGAAAAGCGGTAGGTCAAACGTTTACCACTTACCACTACGCAATAAGAGGCCGACAAAAGCTCATCCTTACGGATCACACTTACCTCTCCTCACACATGGCCAAACAAAAGCGATTCCTAACGGAAAACGCATTCCACACACCAATAAGTAGCCGACGAAAAGCAAATCCTAACGGATAACACTTACTACTTATCACACTCCAACCGTGGCCAATGAAAAGTAAATCCTCACAATTGGATAGCACTTTCCACAATACATACAACAAACTAATCCCCCGGGTGATGTTTTAAGCACCGCGACTAACTCACCCCCATGACAATGTGGTGTCTTGAACACCGCGACAATTCCACATGTTAATCAAACCAATGAGTGGAGTCTTAAACACCGCGACTAATCCACCCAAGTAAAATCCATTATACACATGCACGCATCATACGTACGCGTACACAACGCCAACACAATCGAGCAAGATCCACCTATATCGCACATAGGTACAAGACAACCATTCTCTAGCAAAGAATCCGACACGCACACCCCTTAACCGAGGGATTTCACCTTGCTCATCAAACACGTTCATTATCTCCCAACGAGATTTACCACATTACCACCTCGGTGATAATTTAAATCCAAAATCATAAGTACAATTTAACCGAAATTGTACTCTACCACAACCAAATCTAGGTCCCGACACAAATTTCGGATCCCCTATGAGCATCATCCGAAATCTCACACTAAAACTTCCTTGTGTGGGAGTGTAACTCCCCCACTTGGAACTACGTCCCATAACCGCAATTTGTACAACCGTACCATGCTACCAAAGGTAGACTTTACTAACAATTGGGTTCACACGACCCAATCACCATATCTTGCTCCAACCTTGAGCATACTAAGGTCCTTAACCTATCCTTAAACACTTCGAACGAAAAGTGTACCATAAATTACACAAACTTTATTCTTGCAACCCTTCGATTGCCATAACTTGTTAAAGTTCCATCTAGTCGCTCATGTACCTAAGGGTTTCTCTCCGGTACCCTAAGTACAATATAACCACCATACCGTCGGATTCGAACGTTACGCTTGCAGGTATGAAAGAGGCACCTGACATCGCGTCACATAGACTCCACTATCAACATTCATCGACACCGAAAAGTTCGACTTCGAGGGTTCCATTCATCCGATGTCACCCATCACATCACGAGAGCGACTTTAAGTCACCCGTTCCAGACGAAAACTTATGTTTCATCAATTACTACACAAAAGCGACTTCGCGCTACCAAAACAACACCAAAGCTCATTCTCATGGCTTGGTAACAATCTTTCACCCAACACTAAGGAATGCTTGGAAGCACCAAGTCTTACGCCCTTCGCCCGTCAACCGGACCATCAACATAGGGTAATTCCATAAGGAACGCTACCCCTCATTACACTAAGCACTAACAAAAAATGTATCAAACAAAATCATAAGTACATTTCGAAAAAAATATCGAAAAGTACCTGAACATCGTCATCAGGTTCTCATGCATCACCAACTAGTTCCGAACACGCTAACTTTCGGTGTCCCTCCTTTCGATAATTGAAACATGTAACCTTGTTAGACTTCGCATTCGTACATTCGCGCGACAAATGACCCCGTTGTCCGCAATTATAACACGTGGGTATAAAACCACCGGTACCACTCTTCTTCACGCTTCCGACACCCTCGGAAACACTCTTACTCTTTTTGTTCGAATGCATCGTATTCTCGGACTTTCGCTTACTAACATCGGAACCACTCTTCTTTAGGACAAGCGTCTCAAAACCTTTCGCCATGTCGAACAACTCGTCAAAAGTTTTTACCACATTTACGCTAATCTTCTCTTGGTAACTATAGTTCAAGATTCGATATAAGTCTTCCTTCAACATTTTGTCATTACCGACATACTCCGGGCAAAATTGTGTCTTGGACAAGAAAACGGATTTGAGAGTGTTTAAATCCATTGACCCTTGCCTCAAAGCACGCAACTCATCCTTAAGCTTAGAAAGATCGGATGAAGTTCGGTATTCCTTGAAAAATTCCGCTTTGAACTCGTCCCATGTGAACTCCATACGTTGTTCCTCACCATAGAGTTAGATTTTCGCATCCCACCACAACTTGGCGTCACCCCTTAGCATACTAATACCATACTTCGTCTTCTTATCAAGAGAGCACTCACTAGTACGAAAGGCCCCCTCCATATCGGAGATCCAACGATTGCTCTTTAGCGGATCTCGTTCGCCATCAAAAGTGGGAGGTTGAGCATCTTTGAAGTTTTTGTAGTAGAAGTCTCGCCTTCCTATATTATCTTCGCGGAAAACAACCTTAACTTGTTCCTTGACTAGATTGACTACTTGCTCGTCAATCGTATCTAAGAACATCTTTTTAACGTCCTCTAGAAACTTCGCCTTTTGACGCTCAAAGATGGCCTCAACCTTGGCCGTGAACTCGGAGTCCTCGCCTTGATCACCATTATCATTTCCGTTCCTCGTCTTCATTCTAAGAAATGAACTCGGTTAGGAACGCAACACGAATAAATTGTATACACCGTCGCGAACAATAATCACAATCAAGTAAATACGCCACCGTTCGCACATCCCATCTAGTTCAATACTTGTTGTACATCACTTACTTGACTTGGCTTGCAACCGTAATAATGGTCGCGAAGCATTATTACGCTCACACGCCATGCCGAGCTCATGAATACAACAACCATCTCGCTAGATGTTCAACACAAAACAACATGATTAGTAACACATAATCAATACATAGCTAGTTCACCTACAATCTAAGGCACTAGCTAAAACCTGAATCGACCCGTAATCCAACTAGTCCCGCAACAAATAAGCACACACAAAAAGTCTAAGTCTAGGCGCCTATCTCAAGTCACCTAAATCCCTTAGACCATGCTCTGATACCACTTGTAACAACCCAACCCGTTATCCAACCTTAAACGCGAAATATTTTTTTTTATACAGATAAGGTGCGAGGCGCGCACCACCCATTGTGCGCGGCGCACACAAGGCCTGATCAGTTATGTCCGGTTTTGTCATTTTTCGATTAAAGATCTCCCACTTCCCGACACTTTTAGACAAGATGCTTTTCCCAACATTTTATAATATGTAAAACTAACATGTTTCAATAATAAAACAAGGTTTACTTCACCGGGCCCACATCGTCCGTTTTACGACTTTCGTACAAAATACAAGTTTTCGACTACACGAGTTTAAGTTCCAAACACAACCACGAGCATGATGTTTGGGGATAAACTACCCAATCCTAAGTCGAAACCAAAAGTAAACCAAGCAAGCATCAAAAGGGGAAAAAATATCTAATCCCGAGTATACCCTTGCCACGTCCGCCTCCGAACCTAAAAATGTAAACAACGAGAGGGTAAGCTAATGCTTAGTGAATACAATACTTATACGCATACATACATAATTCAATCACTTGCATACACCTACACAAACAACACAATAACATTAGCAAACCGCAATAAACGAATAAACGAATAATTAACGCACAATGCTAATAACACATACACAACCCAAATATCCACAATGTCGACATTCGACACGATGTTGGCCGACGAAGAGCGGTAGGTCAAATACGTTAACCACTCACCAACCATCGTAACGTGTACGTGACCGACGAAGAGCGGTAGGTCAAAATCGTTAACCACTCGTCACTACGCACCATGAGGCCGACTAAAAGTGTGACCGAAACGTTAAAACTTACCTCAATCAAAAGGATGGCTGACGAAAAGCGTAACCGCTTACCATCCTATGATAAATGGACAACGAAGAGCGAATCCCTAAATGGATAACACTCACCACTTACCCAAACACACATGTGGCCGACGAAGAGCGATAGGTCAAACATTAATCACTCGCCACAAAACCAAATATACACATGTGACCGACGAAGAGTGATAGGTCAAACATTAACCACTCGTCACATATCCAAACGCACACATGTAGCCGACGAAGAGTGATAGGTCAAACGTTTATCACTCGCTACATAACCAATACTAACATGTAACCGACGAAGAGCGATAGGTCAAACATTTATCACTCGTCACATGCCTCAACTCCAATTGTGGTCGACAAAGAGTCATTCCTTACAGAAATCACTCACCACATTCCAAACACACACATACACACGTGGCCGACAAAGAGCGATAGGTCAAACGTTTATCACTCGCCACATACACTAAACGAATATAGCCAACGAAGAGCTATCCACTCGGATATCACTCACTATATTTTCCCAACTCAATTGTGGTCCACGAAAAGTGAATCCTAACGGATGTCACTTACCACGTCGCACGCAAGCAACCAAATTATATACATAAACGTATAAATATTCCACTCACCTCGATTACTTGAAAAGCAATCCTACTTGAGCTCCAAATCGTCCAAATGCAAATCACCTAAGTAATTCACAACAAATAAGCCAAACACTTTAGCTTATAACATAAATACCAATAAGTGCAATATTAATCCAAATGCACTTACTTCCAATTTGACTAAGTCAAAATCTCACCCGAAACACCCATAATCACAATCGACTAGTGATTATGTTCCAACAACCCATTTACTCAAGGTTTCATCATCAAAACACATTACTTGCATCAATTTACACAAAACCCATTTTGATCTAATCTCAAGTCAAAACGCCCATTTGCAAGTTTACACTAATAATCACTTACAACCTAAGTTAACAAGTGATTTCACATCTAAACATGATTATCAACTAATCAATTTCATCATCCAACCCAAAACCCACCAACTATGGTTATCAATACCATTTACTAGCTCAATCACCCAATTATCAACTAGTGGGTTTACTCAAGAACACACAAATCAAAACTCCAATTATGAACACTAATCATACTAAGAAAACTCGGAGTTAGAACTTACCAATACTACCACAACGTAGCTAGGAGCGAGATGAACAACTTTAACACTCGGGCTTTTGATCAATTCAAACTCCTACTTCTCCAAAACTCCAAATCCCTCTCTAGAAATCTCTCTCTCTCTCTCTCTCTAGATGAAATGAGTGTAAGTGTGGATGTGAAAATGATCCAAAACTAGATCCAATTCTGGTATTAAGGCCACAGATCCGTCCTCAAGTGAAATGTCCAAAATACCATTCATTTAACTCAAAATCTCAAAAAGCAGAAAACTGTCGCAGGGACAGTGCGCCACACGCACCCTCAACTGTGCGCGGCGCGCTGATGTTAAAGCGAAGGGGTATAAAATACTATTAATTTTTACAAGGAAATACTATTAAATACGATACAATTTTACACAAGTGATTTATTTATTTATAGAGTTGATATACCTAAACCTTGCTACAACACTTATAGGCAGTGTACCTAATCGTACAGTAGTGTAGTTTTTAGTAAGTCCGGTTCGTTCCACAGGGATCTTTAGCCAAGCTTAACGCTATATTTTTAACTTATAATTGTAAAAATTCAAAAATATATATAAGTAGTATTATTATTATAAAAGGGGGTTTTTACCGTTTAATGACCGGTTTGTCGATTTTTAAAACTTTAGTCGCAGTTAAAACCTAATGTAAAATATTAAAAATAAATATGAATTAATTTAAAGCGTAAAGTAAATAACGATGATAAAAGTGCGATAAAATAAAATTGCGATAATTAAAGAGTACGATAATTAAAAATGCAATTAAATAAAATGACAATAAATAAAAATGCGATAATTAAAAGTGCAATTAAATATGAAATATATAAATTATGCTTATTTAAACTTCCGTAATCATGATGGTTGACGTGTTGATTTTAGTTTTTTTTCCCACGGGTTAATTGTCCTTTGTCCTGGATTATTTAATATGTCCGTCTGGTTTTTGTCCATAACAGTCCATCAGTCATAAATATAAAGTGCGAGTGTCCTCGTCAAATTATCCTTATATCCGAAGTCAAATATTCCAACTAATTGTGGACTTAAACTATAACAAGGTCTTAATACTTTGTTTAATAATTACACCAGGATATCGACTGCGTGTAACCCAAGGTTTTAATACTTTGTTAACAATTACGCCAAGTGTCCTTGTACGTAATTTCACCCCTGTTTTAATAATTTCATTGACTATTAATCCATTCCCGTGTCCGGTTAAATCAACGATTATTAGTACTTATAAATATCCCGCCCATCGTGTCCGATCGAGTGTATATGGTTATTTATAGGTACGTCCAATTGTAAATCTTTATGTTAAATTAACAAGCTATCATTTAGTTAAACAAATATAAAGCCCATTAATAGCCCATAGTCTAATTTCCACAAGTGTCGTTCTTTTGTCCAAACCCCAATTATAGTCCAAAGCCCAATTACCCAATCTTTAATATTTTAGCCCAACATCATGATTACTTCGTCTTAAATAAGCATAATAATAACTTAGCTACGAGACATTAAATTAAAAAGGTTGAACATAACTTACAATGATTAATAATAGTGTAGCGTTACACGGACAGAATTTTGACTTACACCCTTACAACATTCGCTAACATACCCTTATTATTAGAATTTAAAATTAAAATTAAAATTATAATATATATATATATATATATATATATATATATATATATATATATATATATATATATATATATATATATATATATATATATATATATATATATATACGAGTGAGAGATAGATGAAAGATGATATATGATCAACCAAAACCGCGAATTTATAGGCATGTGGCCAGCTACCTACTGCCAAGCGATCACATGGAATTATAGCCTTCAGGCCATGCGATCGCATGGACCCTTTTTCCAGCTCACAAGAGTTTGTTTTCTTTCTTGCCGACGGTTTAATAAATAAATATAATATATAAATAATTTTAAGAATTATTTAAATATTATATTATATTTATGTGCATAGTTGACTTGTAATTTTTAGTTCGTTGCGTCGAGCGTTGAGAGTTGACTTTGGTCCCGGTTCCGGATTTTCGAACGTCCTTGCGTATAATTTAATATCTTGTACTTTGCGTTTCGCGTCTTGTACTCTTGTAATTTTGAGACGTTTCTCATCAATAATTTGAACCTCTTTGATTGTACTTTGTACTTTTGAGCTTTTTGGTCGTTTGCATCTTCAATTCGTCGAATCTGTCTTTTGTCTTCACCTTTTATTATTTAAACGAATATCACTTGTAAATAGAACAATTCCAACTAAAAGCTTGTCTTTCTTGAGGGATAATGCTATGAAATATATGTTCGTTTTTAGCATTATCAAATATTCCCACACTTGAGCGTTGCTTGTCCTCAAGCAATATAGTCTTGAAATAAAAATACTAGAATCACTTCTTTATTCTTCACACTTTGTACATCAGTGATTTCTATACGGTGGTATGAACAATGGTAGTAACGATGTGGTTTACAGTCCCACATGACTATAGAAATTTAGATCCTTTAAGGAAATTGGATCTTTATGAAAACATTTGATCTTTTGAAAATTCAATCTAGCTTTTACCCAAGATAAGTTTTCCGGAATAACCCTTCATCGGTGTTTGCAAATTCTTTTTGTGGGTTTGGTGGGTTTCATATTTGAAAATTTTAGCTTAAAACTTGTGGTTTTGTGTCACCTACTTGCTAACCTTGTATTAGGAAAGCAACACGTCCAGTATACTTGCTCCGTATATTACCTTTCGATAAACTACCGTCCGGTTGTAAAGGAAAGCGTTGAACAAGCAACTGTTAAGGCATTGTCCCCTGACATGCTTTTAATTATGGTCTATAACGTGTCGAATGCAATTACTATCCTTTGTAGGAGTAATAGTAAAGCTCACCCTTATGATTTTTCGATTTGGCACAAGGTCCTGTCTTCGACCATGCTATGCAACCACCGTTCTTACGGTTGACACCCGATTTGGTTCAGGTGACCTAATGAATTCCAGGTGAATTCCTAGGTTTTTATGTTCAATGGTAATGAACGAATTAAAAATGGGTTTTCAGAAAACAAATCGGTTTGTAATTTTTGATCAAAATATTTTCTCATTCAAGCTCGAGTTTAGATATCATCGAATTCCATGAGTTTGTAATTCTCAATCTTTAAGGTCAATCTCTAGGATTGAGTAATATCAGGCTTAAAAGCTGATTTTTAATCTTTAAGGAGATTATCCTTATTGGGGATCTGATTCATTAGTCTTATCAAGCTAATTTGCATGGCGCCCTCCCCATTTTACGAGACAGATCCTCTCATGGTTAGGATAAGTCTGACCACTTGGCGACCCTGTTTGATGCTGAGGTCCGTGGATTTCCTGCTGATTTTAGAGATGACTTTTCTAGATTTTTCGTCAACCTATAGCTGGTCTGGACGACAACTTCCTGACCTAAATGAAGAAGCGTGTGTCTTTTTCGGAAGACTTTACTTCCTTTTAATGATAGAATTGATTCATCGTGTAGATCCATCTTTCTTTCAAATATATTATAAGAAATTGGGTAAAACGGTTAATTTTGTCCAAAACAAAAGTATCCTCAGTTATTTGTACAAAAATATGTGATATATGTTCAAAATAACTTGGTAAATTTTTCTCACACTTGGCTTTTATTTTCCTTTTTTTACCTTTTTATTGTCCTCTATTCCATTTTAAATGAATTCTAACATTTTGGGTTGTTTCTCAATTTATGTCCTTTCCGAGGTAACAATAATTTCGGTGTTAACACCTAGTTTTATCGTTCATAAATATGTATAAACATGATTTTGAATTCATTTAATTGAAAATTTTGAAAATTTTACTAGAATTGGGTAGTCAGTATATAAGACTAGGACTGTTCTTTATTATCAGAGAGCACTAGATTCTAATACAACTACTGCATTACTAGTATTTTTAATGGTAACCAAGTGTATAAGTCAAAAATTTTAAAAATCCGAAAGAATTTAACCCCTTCCCACACTTAAGATCTTGCAATGCCCTCATTTGCAAGAAATCAGTAACAATTTTAAATTATTGAGGGTGATTAGCGTAGAAAAATGATTAAATTTTACCAAAGTTTCCAAACATATTCGCATTTGTTTGCTGAATGATAAATGGTGCACATCATTTGTTCATTCCGTCTTGTTGTTACATCACATTTGTTTTTCGTTTTGTCGTCAAAATTAGTAGCTTTTGCTGAACTTAATGCCAGTCTTTGAAAATGTGCTGTTTTACCCTGTTGTGTACATGAAATAAAATACATACAATACAAATATAAACATGAATGGTAATTTAAAATGGGACTTAAAATCCCACTTTCAAATCAAATATGAAATATTAGTACCAAATAAAAAATATTAAACAATACATTAATGTATCACAATATCATATGTTTAAACATAAATAAAAATCATAAAAAGATAAAAATCATAGAAATCACCAATAGGAACTATATCAATCTGGATAGGGGTTCCAGTTCATGTCGTCGTCCGGGTTCCATGGTTGGTGATAGGTGTACTGGTAGGCCTGGTTAGGGTCGTAGAGAGTATATGGTGGTCTCATCTCGGGCTGGTGTGGAGGATAGTAAGCGGGTCGGGTCGAAACATAGTGATCCTGAGGTGACAGCCGGCTCATAATCTGACGCTGATGATAGTCCCATCTATCATGCTGTCATTGCCTGAAATGCTCGTAATCATTCCGGGCTTGCCACTGCTCCATCCGACGAAATCTCTCCGCGTTTGTCATATCTACCTCATCTACACGCTGGTAGACATCAGTCATAGCTTCCCTAATGACATCCCTAATGTCATCCGCTTCCTCCATTTCCTCATCTGAAACTCTCTCTACCTGAGGATGACTACCTTCATAGGGTACTGCCTGGTTGCGTATGCTCTTTAATACCTTAGCACTCTGATAGACCTTCAATCTTAAAGGCTCAACCTGTTCCATACATTCCAAAAGTGGACCCCCTTGGTCCCTATCTACACCTAAATACTCTCCAATGAGAGTAACAAAAATACCTCCTCCTATTATCCCCCCTTCCTGTATTCCTTCCACCATCTTAGACAAATAAAAACCAACACAGTAGGGGATATTAACAAAGCTTCTTGGGTCTCGAATACACTTTAGGTAAAATAAATCATGTAAGGTCATTTTCTCCTTGTTGTGACCTCTATGTGTAATCGAGTTAGCCAGAAATATATGAATTATACGAAGTTCGGCTTTGTTAATATGTAAGTAGGAGTGTTTTCCTCCCAGCGTAAAAACATTATAGTTTGACATACGCCTCCAGACGGCGTTCGCGTCAAAATTCCTATCTATCCTTTCACCACGATAAATCAAATTCATACAATCGGGTAGTAGTAATTCACCAGGAGTATATATCTGTAAAGCCCTGGCCATGTCCAGCATGGACATCCTGTACATCCTACGGCCAAGTATAAATCTAAGAAAACTTCTATCATCTAATCTATCTACATCTACATTTAACGCTATAGTACTCATGAGCTCAACACACCATTCCTTATATACAGGCCTACGAATGGTGAATAGACGTTCCCAATCAGTAAAAGAAGAACTGCCATACCTTTGGATCAGATGCTCCCTAACTGAGTTAGCTAATTAGACCCTTTCCAGAGGATCCCAATCGATTACCCTTGGCACTTCTACATTTTTCGGTAGCAGTTTGAATTTGTTACTTTGATATGCCAGGTAATCCCTCCAGCTTCTATCGAATCTCAGATTAGGATGCAACGTGTGTTCAGGAATCGTTGGGTATTCTACTGGTGGATGTATCGGAAATACTATGAAGGTATCAACAAATTGTAGCAGATCATAATAAGGTACGTGTTGATCAGGCTGTTGTTGTGGTTCCTGTTGTTGTTCCGGTTCAGGCTCGTATTGCAGCTCATATTCTGGTTCAGGTTCGTATTGCGGCTCATATTCTGGTTCAGGTTCTGGTTGTGGTTGTCTAGATGATGATGATGCACCTCCAGTTTCAGTATATTTCTGCAAAACACATTAAATACAAAATTTGTGCATCCAAATATGCATTAGTGTTAGCAAAATAACAACTTAAAACAATCACAATGACATGTTTAATCAAAATTAAACTTATGCTAATTTTCACAATTTTATCAATTCTACATTTTTTCAAATAAGCATATATGAAAATGTATACAAAGTTCATAAGCATTTAACTCAAATAACATGTCAAACTAGTCATTACTAGCAATTAAACAAGTCTCAAATGGCATTTACATCAATTTAATCAAGTTCATGAATTTTAGACTTAAAAAGTCCACTTTAATTCTCAAAAATCATGTTTAGGATTAAAGTTCGGATCATTTAGCTACCTAAACATGTTACACTACTTAATTTAGCAACAATTCATGACAAAAATCGACCATAACCTGTTTATATCAAAAATCCCCAAATTGCTCAAGAACACAAACCCTAGATTTCTAAAATTTTTGAAGTTTTTGGCTTCAAATCATGTTAAATAGCATCAATCTAGGTTATACATGCATAATATACTAACAATTTAACTCTAATTACACTAGAAATTAACAAAATTAAATTAGGTAAAATATTGATAATTATCACAAAAACTAGAAAATTTAAAAGTTTAGGGGTGTAATTTTTACCTTTTTGTTGAAGAATCCGAACCTAGGCATGATTAAAGCAAGAAATTTGACGAATTACGGTGAAAATTTACGAATTTTAGAGAGGATTTTGGAGTATTTTCGTGATATATGTGTGTGTGTTGTGGTGAAGAGCAGAACTCGATTGCCTTTTTGTTTCTGGCCTGATTTCCAGCCTCATGCGATCGCATGAGGTTACAGGGTAAATCTCATGCGATCGCATGAGGTCCCTTTTTTTTTTTTTTTTTTTTTTTTTTATGTTTTTGGCATACTTTAATTTAATAAGATTAAAAATAATGATAATAAAAGTTCTCGTCCCTCCCTTGGGTAGAGCAATTTCGGTTCAACGACCTAGTTTTCAACTCACGACGAATTTTAAAAATCAATTTTTAACTTAGTGAAATAAAGTAAATTTTTGTTTTTAAATTCACACCAAACTTAAATTTAAAATGCATAAAATTAAAAATTCATATTAAAATTAAAAATTCACACCAAACTTATATTATATTTTTATTTTTATACATACAAACTTTATATTAAAAATTTTGTTTTTTAAACATACGAACTTATATTAAAAATATTAATTTTTTAATTATTTACAAACTTAAATATATATTAATTTTAAAAAGTTTATGATAATAATTTAATATTAATTTAAAAAAAATAAAGTAAAAATAAAATTAAAAATCTTTTTGGTCTTTTATCCCACTTTAATCAATCAAATATTATCAAAAATATACGCCCCTCTTTTCGGTAAAGTAATTTCGGCTATATTACATAGTTTTACTCCTGACGAATTTCTGAAATATTTTGGGTTGATTGATTAAAGATATTTATACCTTAAGAATAAACGGTAAATTTCACTGTGATGTAATAAATTTTTGTATGATATCAATAATTTCGGTTGCAAAACCTAATTTTATTGAGTATCAATTTAATACTTTATAGCGAACAATTTAGCGTTTATTATCAAAAGGTTAAAAATAATAAAATAAAAATAAAAACTGTACATGCTTACCTGTGAGATAGAATTTTCAGTGACCTGCTTTAGCCCACTCATAAGATAGTCGGACTAATTGGTTTTCCATAGCTACATAGGCGTAACCTCGAGCATTCAACGATTTTTCTTCGAAACATATGAACGGTCCTTCTCTGCATAAAGTAACGAAATCGTTATTGGAATATGTTTGATTCGTCGAGCATTTTCCTTCGTGTGACCATTTTCCGCATTTGTGACATCTTTCAAGGTTTCGTGCTCTTCTTTTCGCTGTGGATTTTGATTTTCCTTTACCAAAAAGTAACTTATTATGATCGTTTCTGAGTTCTTTTCTTACTCCGTCCAATTTGGCTCTTATTATTGATACCAGGTCACTCGGAAGTGTGTCATTATTACGTTTAGTGATTAAAGCGTGTAGCATTAGACCATGGTTTAGTTCACAGGAATTCTTCATCTCGTAAAACCTAAAAAAAATAAAAATTCAGAATGGGGGGAGAAGACTAGTTCTTTAGGGTCTGCTAGGAAAAGACCATTCGGATTCCATTCTCGAGAACTACACGAAAACAGAATATCTAACTCTAACATAAATACATATTACCCTTTAAAGACTCGAATTTTCCCACACTTAGTTAGCTGTGGTATCGAAATTGTGATTAACTTCATCTTCAACTTCCATTGGATTATCTATGTAATGTTTAACTCTGTGACCATTAACTTTAAATTCAATCCCATTTGAATTTATTAATTCTACTATTCCGTACGGGAAAACTCTTTTGACTATGAATGGTCCAGACCATCTTGATTTCAATTTTCCAGGAAATAGCTTGAATCGTGAATTGAAAAGAAGAACTCTGTCTCCTTCTTTAAATTCTTTTGAACTTCTGATTCTTTTATCATGCCATTTCTTCGTTCTTTCCTTATAGATTAACGAATTTTCGTATGCTTCATGTCTTAATTTTTCTAATTCGTTTAGTTGACTTAATCGTAGACGTCCAGCTTCATGTAAATCAAGATTACATGTCTTCAAAGCCCAAAATGCTTTGTGTTCAATTTCTACTGGAAGATGACATGCTTTTTCGTAAACGAGTCTAAAAGGTGTGGTTCCAATTGGAGTTTTGTAGGCTGTTCTAAAAGCCCAGAGTGCATCCTCCAATTTCATGGACCATTCCTTCGAATTTGATCCTACGGTTTTTTCTAGAATACGTTTTAATGCTCGGTTGGTATTTTCAACTTGTCCACTTGTTTGTGGATGATAAGCGGTTGAGATTTCATGAGTTACTCCATATCTTTTGAGAACTTTCTCAAGTTGATTATTACAAAAATGAGTACCCCGATCACTTATTAAAGCTTTCGGTGTTCCAAACCTAGCAAAAAGACGTTTTAAAAAGTTGACTACAACTCGTGCATCATTAGTTGGGAGAGCTTGTGCTTCCGCCCATTTAGATACATAATCAATGGCAACGAGAATGTAGAGATTATTATGAAATTTTGGAAATGGACCCATAAAGTCAATACCTCAAATGTCAAATACTTCACATACTTGAATGATATTTTGTGGCATTTCATCACGTTGACTTATTTTTCCAGCCCTTTGACAAGCATCACATGATTTGCAAAGAAGGTGTACGTCTTTGAAAATTGTAGGCCAATAGAATCCAACATCGTAAACTTTTCTTGCTGTGAGTTGAGGCCTATAATGCCCTCCTGTTGGTCCTGTGTGACAATGGTTTAAGATTTTACTAGCTTCATCTCCGAATACACATCGGCGTATTATTCTATCGGGACAACTTTTAAACAAATGTGGATCTTCCCAGAAATAGTGTTTTATATCACTAAAGAATTTCTTTCGTTTTTGGTACGATAATCCTTTTTCAAGAAATCCACATACTAAATAGTTTGCATAGTCTGCAAACCATGGAATTTCATTATAATCTATCTCCAATAGATATTCATCAGGAAAGTTGTCTTGTATGGCCGATTCATTTAGAACTTCTAATTCAGGATTTTCAAGACGAGAAAGATGATCAGCGGCTAGATTTTCTGCTCCCTTTTTGTCTCGGATTTCAATATCGAACTCTTGTAAGAGTAAGATCCAATGGATTAATCGTGGTTTGGCATCTTGTTTCGAAAATAGGTATCTAAGAGCAGAATGGTCAGTATAGACCACCGTTTAAGCTAGAATGAGAAATGAACGAAATTTGTCAAAAGCAAATACAATAGCAAGGAGTTCTTTTTCAGTAGTTGTATAATTCGTTTTTGCTCCTTGTAACATCTTACTAGCATAATAAACAGGTTGAAATCATTTTTCAATCCTTTGTCCTAAAACGGCTCCCATTGCAAAATCACTTGCATCGCACATTAGTTCAAACGGTAGATTCCAATTTGGAGTTATCATGATCAGCGCATTAGTGAGTTTTTCTTTAAGAATATTAAAAGATTTGATGCATTCATCTGAAAAGATGAATGGAGCATCCTTTTCTAGGAGTTTATTCATAGGAGTGGCGATTTTAGAAAAATCTTTTATGAAACGTCGGTAAAAACCGGCATGCCCTACAAAACTCCTAACTCCTCTAACATTGGTGGGATGTGGAAGTTTAGCAATTACATCTACTTTAGCTCTATCCACTTCAATTCCTTCCTTTGAAATTTTATGACCAAGAACGATGTCTTCTTTAACCATGAAATGACATTTCTCCCAATTAAGTACTAGATTTGATTGTTCACATCTAATAAGCATTCGTTCAAGATTAACTAGACATGTTTCAAAAGTATCACTGAAGACTGAAAAGTCATCCATGAAAACTTCCATGCATTCTTCTATCATGTCGTGAAAAATCGCCATCATGCACTTTTGAAAGGTTGCAGGGGCATTGCAAAGTCCAAATGGCATGCGTTTGTAAGCAAAAGTACCATAAGGGCACGTGAATGTGGTTTTCTCTTGGTCCTCGGGTGCTATTGGAATTTGAAAATATCTGGAAAAACCGTCAAGAAAACAATAGTAACTATTTCCGGCTAAGGGAAAGTGATCTTTTCTGGTGGCGTCATTTAATTTTCTATAATCAATACAAACACGCCATCCTGTTACAGTCCTAGTAGGAATAAGCTCATTTTTCTCATTTGTGATGACAGTCATGCCACCCTTCTTAGGCACGCATTGAACTGGGCTTACCCATTGACTATCAGAAATTGGATAAATTAAACCTGCATCTAGCAGTTTAATAATTTCTTTCTTAACAACATTTTGCATATTAGGATTTAGTCTTCGTTGGCGTTGCACATACGTTTTATGACCTTCTTCCATAAGGATTTTATGTGTGCAATACGAAGGACTTATGCCTTTAATATCATGAATTTTCCATGCAATAGCTGGTTTATGAGCTTTTAGCACAGTAATGAGTTGAGATTTTTCATTTTCCGTAAGAGAAGACGATATTATTACAGGTAATTCAGATTCACCATGTAAATAAGCGTATTCCAAATGATTTGGAAGTGGCTTTAACTCTAATGTCGGTGGTTCTTCTATCGATGATTTATATCGATATCTGTCTTCCTCTTTTAGCATTTGAATTTCTTCTGTTGTTGGTTCATAACCATTAGCCATAAGTGTAGCTAACATTTCAGTTTCATCAATTGGTTCAGTTCCTTCTCCTAAAGAACATTCTCCTGTTCCTTGTAATTCTGGAAATTCTTCTAACAATTCTGCATGTGAATCTATAGTTTGAATATAATAACATGTATCATCTGCAGATTGCGGTTGTTGCATGGCTCTATCCACTGAAAAGGTAACACTCTCGTCCTCTATACTTAGGGTCAATTTCTTACCAAACACGTCTATTATTGCTTTAGCCGTGTTTAAGAATGGTCTTCCTAATATGAGAGGAACTCGAGAATCTTCTTCCATGTCCAGAATAACAAAATCTACTGGAAATACTAAGGTACCAACTTTAACTAGCATGTTCTCCATTATCCCTCTAGGATATTTTACTGATCTATCGGCTAGTTGTATGCTTATTCATGTTGGTTTCAATTCTCCAAGGTCTAGTTTAGCGTATAGTGAATATGGCATTAAATTTATACTAGCACCTAAATCTGCCAATACTTCTATTGAACTAAGACTACCCAGAAAACATGGAATCGTGAAACTTCCTGGATCTGAAAGTTTTTCTGGTATCTTATTCAACAGCACTGCAGAACAATTAGCATTCATTGTAACAGCTGAGAGTTCTTCCATTTTCTTTCTATTCGTGATTAGATCTTTCAGAAATTTAGCATATCTAGGCATTCCTGAAATTACATCAATGAAAGGAAGATTTACATTTATTTGTTTAAACATATCCAAGAATTTGGATTGCTCGGCTTCAAGTCTCTCTTTTCTCATTTTACTAGGGTAAGGAAGTGGTGGTTGGTATGGTTTAACATAAGGTTTAGCCTTAACCGTGTTATCTTCATTAACCTTTTCAACTACCGGTTCTTTTTCCTTATCTTGTTCAGACTGTGGTTCTTGTGGAGTAGGAATAGAGTCATCAGAAATTACAGGCATTTCAGGTGGTTTAAGTGTAATACCACTTCTTGTGGTAATGGCTTTAGCTGTTTCATTCCGGGGGTTAGCATTTGTATCACTAGGTAAACTTCCCAATTTTCTTTCACCTATCAACCTTGCTAGGTTGCTTACTTCTTGTTCAAGATTTTGAATAGAAGCTTGTTGATTTCTAAATGCTTGAGCATTTTGTTCATTGGTTTGTTTCTGAGATGTGAAAAACTGTGTTTGAGAATCAACTAGCTGAAATGTCCCGTTCTTATTGATTAAAAACGTTCCATATTAATTGATTTCGTTGCGAGGTTTTGACCTCTATATGAGACGTTTTTCAAAGACTGCATTCATTTTAAAACAAACCATAACCTTTATTTCATCAATAAAGGTTTTAAAAAAAACTTTACGTAGATTATCAAAGAATGATAATCTAAAATATCCTGTTTACACACGACCATTACATAATGGTTTACAATACAAATATGTTACAACAAAATAAGTTTCTTGAATGCAGTTTTTACACAATATCATACAAGCATGGACTCCAAATCTCGTCCTTATTTAAGTATGCGACAGCGGAAGCTCTTAATAATCACCTGAGAATAAACATGCTTAAAACGTCAACAAAAATGTTGGTGAGTTATAGGTTTAACCTATATATATCAAATCATAATAATAGACCACAAGATTTCATATTTCAATATACATCCCATACATAGAGATAAAAATCATTCATATGGTGAACACCTGGTAACCGACAATAACAAGATGCATATATAAGAATATCCCCATCATTCCGGGACACCCTTCGGATATGATATAAATTTCGAAGTACTAAAGCATCCGGTACTTTGGATGGGGTTTGTTAGGCCCAATAGATCTATCTTTAGGATTCGCGTCAATTAGGGTGTCTGTTCCCTAATTCTTAGATTACCAGACTTAATAAAAAGGGGCATATTCGATTTCGATAATTCAACCATAGAATGTAGTTTCACGTACTTGTGTCTATTTTGTAAATCATTTATAAAACCTGCATGTATTCTCATCCCAAAAATATTAGATTTTAAAAGTGGGACTATAACTCACTTTCACAGATTTTTACTTCGTCGGGAAGTAAGACTTGGCCACTGGTTGATTCACGAACCTATAACAATATATACATATATATATATCAAAGTATGTTCAAAATATATTTACAACACTTTTAATATATTTTGATGTTTTAAGTTTATTAAGTCAGCTGTCCTCGTTAGTAACCTACAACTAGTTGTCCACAGTTAGATGTACAGAAATAAATTGATAAATATTATCTTGAATCAATCCACGACCCAGTGTATACGTATCTCAGTATTGATCACAACTCAAACTATATATATTTTGGAATCAACCTCAACCCTGTATAGCTAACTCCAACATTCACATATAGAGTGTCTATGGTTGTTCCGAAATATATATAGATGTGTCGACATGATAGGTCGAAACATTGTATACGTGTCTATGGTATCTCAAGATTACATAATATATAATACAAGTTGATTAAGTTATGGTTGGAATAGATTTGTTACCAATTTTCACGTAGCTAAAATGAGAAAACTTATCCAATCTTGTTTTACCCATAACTTCTTCATTTTAAATCCGTTTTGAGTGAATCAAATTGCTATGGTTTCATATTGAACTCTATTTTATGAATCTAAACAAAAAAAGTATAGGTTTCTAGTCGGAAAAATAAGTTACAAGTCGTTTTTGTAAAGGTAGTCATTTCAGTCGAAAGAACGACGTCTAGATGACCATTTTAGAAAACATACTTCCACTTTGAGTTTAACCATAATTTTTTTAATATAGTTTCATGTTCATAATAAAAATCATTTTCTCAGAATAACAACTTTTAAATCAAAGTTTATCATAGTTTTTAATTAACTAACCCAAAACAGCCCGCGGTGTTACTACGACGGCGTAAATCCGGTTTTACGGTGTTTTTCGTGTTTCCAGGTTTTAAATCATTAAGTTAGCATATCATATAGATATAGAACATGTGTTTAGTTGATTTTAAAAGTCAAGTTAGAAGGATTAACTTTTGTTTGCGAACAAGTTTAGAATTAACTAAACTATGTTCTAGTGATTACAAGTTTAAACCTTCGAATAAGATAGCTTTATATGTATGAATCGAATGATGTTATGAACATCATTACTACCTTAAGTTCCTTGGATGAACCTACTGGAAAAGAGGAAAATGGATCTAGCTTCAATGGATCCTTGGATGGCTCAAAGTTCTTGAAGCAAAATCATGACACGAAAACAAGTTCAAGTAAGATCATCACTTGAAATAAGATTGTTATAGTTATAGAAATTGAACCAAAGTTTGAATATGATTATTACCTTGTATTAGAATGATAACCTACTGTAAGAAACAAAGATTTCTTGAGGTTGGATGATCACCTTACAAGATTGGAAGTGAGCTAGCAAACTTGAAAGTATTCTTGATTTTATGAAACTAGAACTTTTGGAATTTATGAAGAACACTTAGAACTTGAAGATAGAACTTGAGAGAGTTCAATTAGATGAAGAAAATTGAAGAATGAAAGTGTTTGTAGGTGTTTTTGGTCGTTGGTGTATGGATTAGATATAAAGGATATGTAATTTTGTTTTCATGTAAATAAGTCATGAATGATTACTCATATTTTTGTAATCTTATGAGATATTTCATGCTAGTTGCCAAATGATGGTTCCCACATGTGTTAGGTGACTCACATGGGCTGCTAAGAGCTGATCATTGGAGTGTATATACCAATAGTACATACATCTAAAAGCTGTGTATTGTACGAGTACGAATACGGGTGCATACGAGTAGAATTGTTGATGAAACTGAACGAGAATGTAATTGTAAGCATTTTTGTTAAGTAGAAGTATTTTGATAAGTGTATTGAAGTCTTTCAAAAGTGTATAAATACATATTAAAACACTACATGTATATACATTTTAACTGAGTCGTTAAGTCATCGTTAGTCGTTACATGTAAGTGTTGTTTTGAAACCTTTAGGTTAACGATCTTGTTAAATGTTGTTAACCCAATGTTTATAATATCAAAAGAGATTTTAAATTATTATATTATCATGATATTATGATATATAATATATCTCAGTATGATGTATATACAGTTAAATGTCGTTACAACGATAATCGTTACATATATGTCTCATTTCGAAATCATTAAGTTAGTAGTCTTATTTTTACATATGTATTTCATTGTTAATACACTTAATAATATATTTACTTATCATTTAACATAATTAACCAAGTGTATCAATATCTTAATATGATTCATATGTACCTAGTAAGACGTTGTTATAACGATAATCGTTATATATATCGTTTTCGAGTTTCTTAAATTAATAGTCTCATTTTTATGTATATAACTCATTGTTAAAATACCTAATGAGATACATACTTATAATAAAAACATGTTAACTATATATATAACCATATATATGTCATCGTATAGTTTTTACAAGTTTTAACGTTCGTGAATCACCGGTCAACTTGGGTGGTCAATTGTCTATATGAAACATATTTCAATTAATCAAGTCTTAACAAGTTTGATTGCTTAACATGTTGGAAACATTTAATCATGTAAATATCAATCTCAATTAATATATATAAACATGGAAAAGTTCGGGTCACTACAGTACCTACCCGTTAAATAAATTTCGTCCCGAAATTTTAAGCTGTTGAAGGTGTTGACGAGTCTTCTGGAAATAGATGAGGGTATTTCTTCTTCATCTGATCTTCACGCTCCCAGGTGAACTCGGGTCCTCTACGAGCATTCCATCGAACCTTAACAATTGGTATCTTGTTTTGCTTAAGTCTTTTAACCTCACGATCCATTATTTCGACGGGTTCTTCGATGAATTGGAGTTTTTCGTTGATTTGGATTTCATCTAACGGAATAGTGAGATCTTCTTTAGCAAAACATTTCTTCAAATTCGATACGTGGAAAGTGTTATGTACAGCCGCGAGTTGTTGAGGTAACTCAAGTCGGTAAGCTACTGGTCCGACACGATCAATAATCTTGAATGGTCCAATATACCTTGGATTTAATTTCCCTCGTTTACCAAATCGAACAACGCCTTTCCAAGGTGAAACTTTAAGCATGACCATCTCTCCAATTTCAAATTCTATATCTTTTCTTTTAATGTCAGCGTAGCTCTTTTGTCGACTTTGGGCGGTTTTCAACCGTTGTTGAATTTGGATGATCTTCTCGGTAGTTTCTTGGATAATCTCCGGACCCGTAATCTGTCTATCCCCCACCTCACTCCAACAAATCGGAGACCTGCACTTTCTACCATAAAGTGCTTCAAACGGCGCCATCTCAATGCTTGAATGGTAGCTGTTGTTGTAGGAAAATTCTGCTAACGGTAGATGTCGATCCCAACTGTTTCCGAAATCAATAACACATGCTCGTAGCATGTCTTCAAGCGTTTGTATCGTCCTTTCGCTCTGCCCATCAGTTTGTGGATGATAGGCAGTACTCATGTCTAGACGAGTTCCTAATGCTTGCTGTAATGTCTGCCAGAATCTTGAAATAAATCTGCCATCCCTATCAGAGATAATAGAGATTGGTATTCCATGTCTGGAGACGACTTCCTTCAAATACAGTCGTGCTAACTTCTCCATCTTGTCATCTTCTCTTATTGGTAGGAAGTGTGCTGATTTGGTGAGACGATCAACTATTACCCAAATAGTATCAAAACCACTTGCAGTCCTTGGCAATTTAGTGATGAAATCCATGGTAATGTTTTCCCATTTCCATTCCGGGATTTCGGGTTGTTGAAGTAGACCTGATGGTTTCTGATGCTCAGCTTTGACCTTAGAACACGTCAAACATTCTCCTACGTATTTAGCAACATCGGCTTTCATACCCGGCCACCAAAAATGTTTCTTGAGATCCTTGTACATCTTCCCCGTTCCAGGATGTATTGAGTATCTGGTTTTATGAGCTTCTCTAAGTACCATTTCTCTCATATCTCCAAATTTTGGTACCCAAATCCTTTCAGCCCTATACCGGGTTCCGTCTTCCCGAATATTAAGATGCTTCTCCGATCCTTTGGGTATTTCATCCTTTAAATTTCCCTCTTTTAAAACTCCTTGTTGCGCCTCCTTTATTTGAGTAGTAATGTTATTATGAATCATTATATTCATAGATTTTACTCGAATGGGTTCTCTATCCTTCCTGCTCAAGGCATCGGCTACCACATTTGCCTTCCCCGGGTGGTAACGAATCTCAAAATCGTAATCATTCAATAATTCAATCCACCTACGCTGCCTCATATTCAGTTGTTTCTGATTAAATATGTGTTGAAGACTTTTGTGGTCGGTATATATAATACTTTTGACCCCATATAAGTAGTGCCTCCAAGTCTTTAATGCAAAAACAACCGCGCCTAATTCCAAATCATGCGTCGTATAATTTTGTTCGTGAATCTTCAATTGTCTAGACGCATAAGCAATCACCTTCGTTCGTTGCATTAATACACAACCGAGACCTTGCTTTGATGCGTCACAATAAATCACAAAATCATCATTCCCTTCAGGCAATGACAATATAGGTGCCGTAGTTAGCTTTTTCTTCAATAACTGAAACGCTTTCTCTTGTTCATCATTCCATTCAAATTTCTTCCCTTTATGCGTTAATGCAGTCAAGGGTTTTGCTATTCTGGAAAAGTCTTGGATGAACCTTCTGTAGTAACCAGCTAGTCCTAAAAACTGGCGTATGTGTTTCGGAGTTTTCGGGGTTTCCCACTTTTCAACAGTTTCTATCTTTGCCGGATCCACCTTAATACCTTCTTTGTTCACTATGTGACCGAGGAATTGAACTTCTTCCAACCAAAATGCACACTTTGAAAACTTAGCGTACAATTCTTCCTTCCTCAATACTTCTAACACCTTTCTCAAATGTTCACCGTGTTCTTGGTCATTCTTTGAGTAAATAAGTATGTCATCAATGAAAACAATGACAAACTTGTCAAGGTATGGTCCACACACTCGGTTCATAAGGTCCATGAACACAGCTGGTGCATTAGTTAAACCAAACGGCATGACCATAAACTCGTAATGACCGTAACGTGTTCTGAAAGCAGTCTTTGGAATATCATCTTCTTTCACCCGCATTTGATGATACCCGGAACGTAAGTCAATCTTTGAATAAACAGACGAGCCTTGTAGTTGATCAAATAAGTCGTCGATTCTCGGTAGTGGGTAGCGGTTCTTGATGGTAAGTTTGTTCAACTCTCGGTAGTCGATACACAACCTGAATGTACCATCTTTCTTCTTGACAAACAAAACAGGAGCTCCCCAGGGTGATGTGCTTGGTCGAATGAAACCACGCTCTAAAAGTTCTTGTAATTGGCTTTGCAGTTCTTTCATCTCGCTGGGTGCGAGTCTGTAAGGAGCACGAGCTATTGGTGCAGCTCCTGGTACAAGATCTATTTGAAATTCAACGGATCGATGTGGGGGTAATCCCGGTAATTCTTTCGGAAATACATCGGGAAATTCTTTTGCAATGGGAACATCATTGATGCTCTTTTCTTCAGTTTGTACTTTCTCGACGTGTGCTAGAACAGCATAGCAACCTTTTCTTATTAGTTTTTGTGCCTTCAAATTACTAATAAGATGTAGCTTCGTGTTGCCCTTTTCTCCGTACACCATTAAGGGTTTTCCTTTTTCTCGTATAATGCGAATTGCATTTTTGTAACAAACGATCTCCGCTTTCACTTCTTTCAACCAGTCCATACCGATTATCACATCAAAACTCCCTAACTCTACTGGTATCAAATCAATCTTAAATGTTTCGCTAACCAGTTTAATTTCTCGATTCCGACATATATTATCTGCTGAAATTAATTTACCATTTGCTAATTCGAGTAAAAATTTACTATCCAAAGGCGTCAATGGACAACTTAATTTAGCACAAAAATCTCTACTCATATAGCTTCTATCCGCACCCGAATCAAATAAAACGTAAGCAGATTTATTGTCAATAAGAAACGTACCCGTAACAAGCTCCGGGTCTTCCTGTGCCTCTACCGCATTAATATTGAAAACTCTTCCACGGCCTTGTCCATTCGTGTTCTCCTGGTTCGGGCAATTTCTAATAATGTGGCCCGGTTTTCCACATTTATAACAAACTACATTGGCATAACTTGCTCCGACACTACTTGCTCCGCCATTACTCGTTCCGACACCATTTGTTCCTTTCGTTCTATTAACCCCTGGTCCGTAGACATCACACTTCGCCGCGCTATGACCATTTCTTTTACACTTGTTGCAAAATTTGGTGCAGAACCCCGAGTGATTCTTTTCACACCTTTGGCATAGCTGCTTCTGATTGTTGTTGTTGTTGCGGTTATTATTGTTGTTGGGATGATTGTTGTAGTTGCTGTTGTTGTTGTTGTTGTTGTTGTTGGGCCGTTTGTTGTAGTTGCGATTGATGTTGCGATTGTTGGGATAATTGTTGCGATTATTGTTGTAATTGCTGTTGTTGTTGTATTGGTGATTCTTATCACCGTTTTCCTCCCACTTTCTTTTGACTTGCTTCACATTGGCCTCTTCAGCAGTCTGTTCTTTAATTCTTTCTTCAATCTGGTTCACTAGTTTGTGAGCCATTCTACATGCCTGTTGTATGGAGGCGGGCTCGTGTGAACTTATATCTTCTTGGATTCTTTCCGGTAATCCTTTCACAAACGCGTCGATCTTCTCTTCCTCATCTTCGAATGCTCCCGGACACAATAGGCACAATTCTGTGAATCGTCTTTCGTACGTGGTAATATCAAATCCTTGGGTTCGTAACCCTCTAAGTTCTGTCTTGAGCTTATTGACCTCGGTTCTGGGACGGTACTTCTCGTTCATCAAGTGCTTGAATGCTGACCACGGTAGTGCGTACGCATCATCTTGTCCCACTTGCTCTAGATAGGTATTCCACCATGTTAACGCAGAACCTGTGAAGGTATGCGTAGCGTACTTCACTTTGTCCTCTTCAGTACACTTACTTATGGCAAACACCGATTCAACCTTCTCGGTCCACCGTTTCAATCCGATCGGTCCTTCGGTTCCATCAAATTCCAAAGGTTTGCAGGCAGTGAATTCTTTGTAGGTGCATCCTACACGATTTCCTGTACTGCTAGATCCAAGGTTATTGTTGGTATGTAGCGCAGCCTGTACTGCGGCTATGTTTGAAGCTAGAAAAGTACGGAATTCCTCTTCATTCATATTCACGGTGTGTCGAGTAGTCGGTGCCATTTCCTTCAAAATAGTTAAATGGAACAAGTTAATCATACAGAATATTAAGAGTAGTTAATAGTATTTCGTAGCATAATATGAACTCATTTATAAAAGCTTTTTCTTCATATTAGCGTTTTATAAGTTTAAATTCGGGTAGTACCTACCCGTTAAGTTCATACTTAGTAGCTAATATACAATTCAACTACTACAATTCTATATGAAAAACTGATTATAATAATATTTCGCGTTCAAACTTTTATACAATATTTTACAAACTTACAATACCGCTTATTTTACATAAAGCATGAAATTTAGCACACAATAACTTTGATACAAGATAGTTGTGAAGACAATTCTAGCTAGTACACAAGTCGTTCAGCAAAGGCAATAAAGACACGTAATTCATACGTCCAGAAACAAGTCATGCATTCTGGTTTTACTAGGACTACTTCCCATCCTTGGTCTTGTGCAACATAACCGTTATGGCCGTTGATAAGACAGCGTGTTGTAACGTCATCAAAGGGACGAGGGTTACGTAATGTCCAACAGTCCCGTAATAATCTAAAAACCTCATTTCTTACCCCAATTACCGACTCCGTCACTTGTGGAAACGTTTTGTTTAATAGTTGTAGCCCGATGTTCTTGTTCTCACTTTGGTGAGAAGCGAACATTACTAATCCGTAAGCATAACATGCTTCTTTATGTTGCATGTTAGCCGCTTTTTCTAAATCACGAAGTCCAATATTCGGATATATTGAGTCAAAATAATTTCTTAACCCGTTGCGTAAAATAGCATTTGGGTTCCCCGCAATATATGCGTCAAAGTAAACACATCGTAACTTATGGGTTTCCCAATGTGATATCCCCCATCTTTCAAACGAAAGTCTCTTATAAACCAAGACATTCTTGGAACGTTCTTCGAATGTCTTACAAACTGATCTCGCCTTAAATAGTTGTGCCGAAGAATTCTGGCCGACTCTAGACAAGATTTCATCAATCATGTCTCCGGGTAGGTCTCTTAAAATATTGGGTTGTCTATCCATTTTGTGTTTTTAAACTGTAAAATAGACAAGAGTTAGATTCATAAAAAAAAAAAAAAAAAAAAATAATACTTATTAATACAAGCAATTTTTACATATATCATAAAGCATAAGAACACTATATTCCATATATTACACCACACGAATACAACTATCTTATTCCGACTCACTCGTTTCTTCTTCTTCGGTTTTGGTTCGTTTTGCCAAGTTTCTAGGGATATATGATGTTCCCCTAATACGAGCCGTCGTTGTCCACATTGGTTTAGAAAAACCTGGTGGTTTAGAGGTTCCCGGGTCATTGTTACAACTTAAGGACTTCGGGGGTTGACGATACATATAAAGTTCATCGGGGTTGGAATTAGATTTCTCTATTTTTATGCCCTTTCCCTTATTATTTTCTTTTGCCTTTTTAAATTCAGTTGGGGTAATTTCTATAACATCATCGGAATTCTCGTCGGAATCCGATTCATCGGAGAATTGGTAATCCTTCCAATATTTTGCTTCCTTGGCGGAAACACCATTGACCATAATTAACTTTGGTCGGTTGGTTGAGGATTTTCTTTTACTTAACCGTTTTATTATTTCCCCCACCGGTTCTATTTCTTCATCCGGTTCTGATTCTTCTTCCGGTTCCGATTCTTCTTCCGGTTCCGACTCTTCTTCCGGTTCCTCTTCGGGAACTTGTGAATCAGTCCACAAATCATTCCAATTTACATTTGACTCTTCATTATTATTAGGTGAGTCAATGGGACTTGTTCTAGAGGTAGACATCTATCACATAATATCAAACACGTTAAGAGATTAATATATCACATAATATTCATATGTTAAAAATATATAGTTTCCAACAAAAATGTTAAGCAATCATTTTTAAAGAAAACACGGTCGAAGTCCAGACTCACTAATGCATCCTAACAAACTCGATAAGACACACTAATGCAAATTTTCTGGTTCTCTAAGACCAACGCTCGGATACCAACTGAAATGTCCCGTTCTTATTGATTAAAAACGTTCCATATTAATTGATTTCGTTGCGAGGTTTTGACCTCTATATGAGACGTTTTTCAAAGACTGCATTCATTTTAAAACAAACCATAACCTTTATTTCATCAATAAAGGTTTTAAAAAAAACTTTACGTAGATTATCAAAGAATGATAATCTAAAATATCCTGTTTACACACGACCATTACATAATGGTTTACAATACAAATATGTTACAACAAAATAAGTTTCTTGAATGCAGTTTTTACACAATATCATACAAGCATGGACTCCAAATCTCGTCCTTATTTAAGTATGCGACAGCGGAAGCTCTTAATAATCACCTGAGAATAAACATGCTTAAAACGTCAACAAAAATGTTGGTGAGTTATAGGTTTAACCTATATATATCAAATCATAATAATAGACCACAAGATTTCATATTTCAATATACATCCCATACATAGAGATAAAAATCATTCATATGGTGAACACCTGGTAACCGACAATAACAAGATGCATATATAAGAATATCCCCATCATTCCGGGACACCCTTCGGATATGATATAAATTTCGAAGTACTAAAGCATCCGGTACTTTGGATGGGGTTTGTTAGGCCCAATAGATCTATCTTTAGGATTCGCGTCAATTAGGGTGTCTGTTCCCTAATTCTTAGATTACCAGACTTAATAAAAAGGGGCATATTCGATTTCGATAATTCAACCATAGAATGTAGTTTCACGTACTTGTGTCTATTTTGTAAATCATTTATAAAACCTGCATGTATTCTCATCCCAAAAATATTAGATTTTAAAAGTGGGACTATAACTCACTTTCACAGATTTTTACTTCGTCGGGAAGTAAGACTTGGCCACTGGTTGATTCACGAACCTATAACAATATATACATATATATATATCAAAGTATGTTCAAAATATATTTACAACACTTTTAATATATTTTGATGTTTTAAGTTTATTAAGTCAGCTGTCCTCGTTAGTAACCTACAACTAGTTGTCCACAGTTAGATGTACAGAAATAAATTGATAAATATTATCTTGAATCAATCCACGACCCAGTGTATACGTATCTCAGTATTGATCACAACTCAAACTATATATATTTTGGAATCAACCTCAACCCTGTATAGCTAACTCCAACATTCACATATAGAGTGTCTATGGTTGTTCCGAAATATATATAGATGTGTCGACATGATAGGTCGAAACATTGTATACGTGTCTATGGTATCTCAAGATTACATAATATATAATACAAGTTGATTAAGTTATGGTTGGAATAGATTTGTTACCAATTTTCACGTAGCTAAAATGAGAAAACTTATCCAATCTTGTTTTACCCATAACTTCTTCATTTTAAATCCGTTTTGAGTGAATCAAATTGCTATGGTTTCATATTGAACTCTATTTTATGAATCTAAACAAAAAAAGTATAGGTTTCTAGTCGGAAAAATAAGTTACAAGTCGTTTTTGTAAAGGTAGTCATTTCAGTCGAAAGAACGACGTCTAGATGACCATTTTAGAAAACATACTTCCACTTTGAGTTTAACCATAATTTTTTTAATATAGTTTCATGTTCATAATAAAAATCATTTTCTCAGAATAACAACTTTTAAATCAAAGTTTATCATAGTTTTTAATTAACTAACCCAAAACAGCCCGCGGTGTTACTACGACGGCGTAAATCCGGTTTTACGGTGTTTTTCGTGTTTCCAGGTTTTAAATCATTAAGTTAGCATATCATATAGATATAGAACATGTGTTTAGTTGATTTTAAAAGTCAAGTTAGAAGGATTAACTTTTGTTTACGAACAAGTTTAGAATTAACTAAACTATGTTCTAGTGATTACAAGTTTAAACCTTCGAATAAGATAGCTTTATATGTATGAATCGAATGATGTTATGAACATCATTACTACCTTAAGTTCCTTGGATGAACCTACTGGAAAAGAGGAAAATGGATCTAGCTTCAATGGATCCTTGGATGGCTCAAAGTTCTTGAAGCAAAATCATGACACGAAAACAAGTTCAAGTAAGATCATCACTTGAAATAAGATTGTTATAGTTATAGAAATTGAACCAAAGTTTGAATATGATTATTACCTTGTATTAGAATGATAACCTACTGTAAGAAACAAAGATTTCTTGAGGTTGGATGATCACCTTACAAGATTGGAAGTGAGCTAGCAAACTTGAAAGTATTCTTGATTTTATGAAACTAGAACTTTTGGAATTTATGAAGAACACTTAGAACTTGAAGATAGAACTTGAGAGAGTTCAATTAGATGAAGAAAATTGAAGAATGAAAGTGTTTGTAGGTGTTTTTGGTCGTTGGTGTATGGATTAGATATAAAGGATATGTAATTTTGTTTTCATGTAAATAAGTCATGAATGATTACTCATATTTTTGTAATCTTATGAGATATTTCATGCTAGTTGCCAAATGATGGTTCCCACATGTGTTAGGTGACTCACATGGGCTGCTAAGAGCTGATCATTGGAGTGTATATACCAATAGTACATACATCTAAAAGCTGTGTATTGTACGAGTACGAATACGGGTGCATACGAGTAGAATTGTTGATGAAACTGAACGAGAATGTAATTGTAAGCATTTTTGTTAAGTAGAAGTATTTTGATAAGTGTATTGAAGTCTTTCAAAAGTGTATAAATACATATTAAAACACTACATGTATATACATTTTAACTGAGTCGTTAAGTCATCGTTAGTCGTTACATGTAAGTGTTGTTTTGAAACCTTTAGGTTAACGATCTTGTTAAATGTTGTTAACCCAATGTTTATAATATCAAAAGAGATTTTAAATTATTATATTATCATGATATTATGATATATAATATATCTCAGTATGATGTATATACAGTTAAATGTCGTTACAACGATAATCGTTACATATATGTCTCATTTCGAAATCATTAAGTTAGTAGTCTTATTTTTACATATGTATTTCATTGTTAATACACTTAATAATATATTTACTTATCATTTAACATAATTAACCAAGTGTATCAATATCTTAATATGATTCATATGTACCTAGTAAGACGTTGTTATAACGATAATCGTTATATATATCGTTTTCGAGTTTCTTAAATTAATAGTCTCATTTTTATGTATATAACTCATTGTTAAAATACCTAATGAGATACATACTTATAATAAAAACATGTTAACTATATATATAACCATATATATGTCATCGTATAGTTTTTACAAGTTTTAACGTTCGTGAATCACCGGTCAACTTGGGTGGTCAATTGTCTATATGAAACATATTTCAATTAATCAAGTCTTAACAAGTTTGATTGCTTAACATGTTGGAAACATTTAATCATGTAAATATCAATCTCAATTAATATATATAAACATGGAAAAGTTCGGGTCACTACACTAGCTTTGACATCATATCTTCTAAATTTGGCTTTTTATCATCGGTTTGTGGTGGTTTATTTTGAAAAATAGGTCTTTGCTGATTGTAAGTATTATTGGATACTTGTTTGTTGCTAGGACCTTGTTGGTTGTTATATGGAACATTTCGGTTATAATTCTGATTTTGATTGTAGATTGGTCTTGGCGGTTGATAATTATTCTGATAATTATTTCCAGGCCTTTGGTTTATGTATGAAACATTCTCTCTTTGTTCCATTGTTAGTTCAATACTGAGACAATCTTTTGTTAAATGTGGTCCTCCACACTGCTCACAACTAATTCGTATTGAGTGAATATCCTTAGTCATCTTTTCCATTCGTCTCTCAACAGCATCTATCTTTGTGGAAATGGAATCGAAGTCATGGCTAGAATAAGCTCTAGTTGCTTTAGATGATCTAACGATATCTTTTTCTTGATGCCACTCATGTGAGTGGGAAACAGTGTTATCAATAATTTTGTAAGTGTCAGTTGCGGTTTTGTTCATAATGGAACCACCAGCTGCTATATCGATGTCTTTTCGTGTAGTGATGTCGCATCCTTGGTAGAATATTTGTACTATTTGACAGGTGTCTAAACCATGTTGCGGACATCCCCTCAATAACTTTCCAAATCTTGTTCATGCTTCATATAGAGTTTCATTTGGCTTTTGCGTGAACGTAACAATTTCTCCTTGAAGTCTTACGGCTTTAGATGCCGGAAAGAATTGTTTAAGAAAATTTTCAACTAAAACGTCCCATGTATCAATCGCCCCTTCAGGTAACGATTCTAACCAATCTTTGGCTTCTCCCTTTAAAGTCCAGGGAAATAACATGAGATATATCTGTTCATCCTCCACTTCTCTTATTTTAAATAGAGTGCAGATCCTATTAAATGTACGAAGATGTTCATTTGGATCTTCCTTCGGCGCACCACTAAATTGGCATTGATTAGTTACCATGTGTAGGATTTGTCCTTTGATTTCATAATCTGGCACATTTATGTCTGGTTGAGTAATTGCGTGACCTTGGCCAGTGCGTTTAGCTCTCATTCGGTCTTCCATACTTAGAGGTTCCAGATTCTCCATAATTGAATTTATTGAATCTGAATCATTAGAGGATTCTGATTTAATGGTTGGTTCCTCTACAATATCCGTTTGAATGATTGGTGGTTTCGGAGGAAAGATTAGTGGTTCAGGATCTCTGAATTGTCCTTGAATATCCTCCGGATTCTCAATTGTGAGGTCGGTTTCAAAAAATGGATTATCGGAAATTTGAATTGGAGTACTTGGTCGACTGGATGACGATTCTAAAGAAAAATCAACGGCGACAATATTGGCTAGATGTCTTGATCTGGTTACAGGTGGTGAACGTACAAAAGGTGGTGAACGTTTTGCTCGGTGCATTCACTGAATATCCTATTAGTTATAAAAGATAAAAATTATGTAAGCTATCAAATTAATAGACTTTTCTGATTTTGCCCACGTTTCGAATAGCCAATAGATGTAGCAGAGAGCCAGAACCCTTTAAATCGGAAGCTCACAACTCAGCCACTAACAAATCCAACTATTACTACGAACCAGAAAATTTAGGATGTCTATCAATTTAATCGCTTAAAATAATTTTTCGTCAAAATTTTAGAGAAATTTTAAAGAAGAAATAGAAAATTCTATGTCCTAAAAACTAGAGCGGTGAGAAATAAGAAAGAAAAAGAGCGCGTCGAAAAAAGTCGAAAAATAATAGGCGTCAAAAAATAAAAATAAGAAAGTAGCGCGTTGAAACTTAAGAAGGAACTAAAAACTAATAATTAAAAGTTGCGTCTAAAAATATTAAAGCTTAAAAGAAATACTATATCCCAAAACGGCAATAACTTAACAAGGTACTAAAATATAAAAACGGCGTCGCAAAATTCTAAAGCACCTAAATCTTAGTCTAAAGAAAATGCACTTAAGGGATTTTACGGTAATCTAGAAATAAAAATAACTATGACAAAAACTATGACTTAAAAGTAAATACGAGCGAAAAATACAAATATTACGCTAAAACGAATAAAAAGATACAAAATATAAAAATAAACTTAAAGTTGTAAAAAGTACAATTTTTATAAAAATATTATTTTTATATTATTTATTTTATAAAACTATTTATTTTATATATTTATAAAACTAATTAAACTTAATAATACAAATTAAATAAATAAAACTAAACTAAATAATAAATAAATGAAAACCTAATTAGGGTTTTAATTAATTAATAATAATAATAATTATTACGTAATTATTGCAGTTGGATGGTCAAACCTGGCGTGTCAGACAGCCTCATGCGGTCGCATGATTTCTACGCCTCTGGGCCATGCGATCGCATGGCTATTGGATCCGGGCCAAGATCTGGGCTGCTACAGTGATCGGGCCGAGTGTTTTTTCTCTTTTTTTTTTTTTCTGTTTTAATTTTTTGTATAAAATATTTATAATAAAACTTATATTTTTACAAACTTAAAATAAAAATAAAGAAACTTTATAAAACTTATATATTTAACAAACTCTTAAAAATATATAAATTTTGGTTTTGTTTTTATATTTTTGTATTTTTTTAAAATTTAAAACGTATATTTTTATACAAAGAACTTAATAAAAAATCTTTTTTTTTAGATAGCGTTTCGCTTCTGGCGTTTTAGTGTCTCCGGCAGCGGCGTCAAAAATACTTGATGTTAAAGCGAAGGGGTATAAAATACTATTAATTTTTACAAGGAAATACTATTAAATACGATACAATTTTACACAAGTGATTTATTTATTTATAGAGTGGATATACCTAAACCTTGCTACAACACTTATAGGCAGTGTACCTAATCGTACAGTAGTGTAGTTTTTAGTAAGTCCGGTTCGTTCCACAGGGATCTTTAGCCAAGCTTAACGCTATATTTTTAACTTATAATTGTAAAAATACAAAAATATATATAAGTAGTATTATTATTATAAAAGGGGGTTTTTACCGTTTAATGACCGGTTTGTTGATTTTTAAAACTTTAGTCGCAGTTAAAACCTAATGTAAAATATTAAAAATAAATATGACTTAATTTAAAGCGTAAAGTAAATAACGATGATAAAAGTGCGATAAAATAAAATTGCGATAATTAAAGAGTACGATAATTAAAAATGCAATTAAATAAAATGACAATAAATAAAAATGCGATAATTAAAAGTGCAATTAAATATGAAATATATAAATTATGCTTATTTAAACTTCCGTAATCATGATGGTTGACGTGTTGATTTTAGTTTTTTTTCCCATGGGTTAATTGTCCTTTGTCCTGGATTATTTAATATGTCCGTCTGGTTTTTGTCCATAACAGTCCATCAGTCATAAATATAAAGTGCGAGTGTCCTCGTCAAATTATCCTTATATCCGAAGTTAAATATTCCAACTAATTGTGGACTTAAACTGTAACAAGGTCTTAATACTTTGTTTAATAATTACACCAGGATATCGACTGCGTGTAACCCAAGGTTTTAATACTTTGTTAACAATTACGCCAAGTGTCCTTATACATAATTTCACCCCTGTTTTAATAATTTCATTGACTATTAATCCATTTCCGTGTCCGGTTAAATGAACGATTATTAGTACTTATAATTATCCCGCCCATCGTGTCCGATCGAGTGTATATGGTTATTTATAGGTACGTCCAATTGTAAATCTTTATATTAAATTAACAAACTATCATTTAGTTAAACAAATATAAAGCCCATTAATAGCCCATAGTCTAATTTTCACAAGTGTCGTTCTTTTGTCCAAACCCCAATTATGGTCCAAAGCCCAATTACCCAATCTTTAATATTTTAGCCCAACATCATGATCACTTCGTCTTAAATAAGCATAATAATAACTTAGCTACGAGACATTAAATAAAAAAGGTTGAACATAACTTACAATGATTAATAATAGCGTAGCGTTACACGGACAGAATTTCGACTTACACCCTTACAACATTCGCTAACATACCATTATTATTAGAATTTAAAATTAAAATTAAAATTAAAATTATAATATATATATATATATATATATATATATATATATATATATATATATATATATATATATATATACGAGTGAGAGATAGATGAAAGATGATATATGATCAACCAAAACCGCGAATTTATAGGCATGTGGCCAGCTACCTACTGCCATGCGATCGCATGGAATTATAGCCTTCAGGCCATGCGATCGCATGACCCCTTTTTCCAGCTCACAAGAGTTTGTTTTCTTTTTTGCCGACGGTTTATTAAATAAATATAATATATAAATAATTTTAAGAATTATTTAAATATTATATTATATTTATGTGCATAGTTGACTTGTAATTTTTAGTCCGTTGCGTCGAGAGTACAATTAACAATTCAAGAACAAAACAGCTAGTAAGTAAATTAATTAATCGAATATATCAATGAAGAGAATATATGTGACTAATCAAAAACTTCCAATTGGTATTCTAAAAAAAAAAAAAAAAAAAAATTACAGTACGAAAATTTGGGAAGACATACATATGAGATGGTAAAACAAATTAAAAGGTAGTGAAAGAATATGTTTACCCGAGGAGGACTACGGTGGCTGGCAATGTCTTGAAGATGCTACTTGTGGTTGGTGTGAGATACTCATAATCTCTGAAGCAGGTAGATATGCACTAAATATAGATGAAGAAGGTAAGGTTAAACAGTGTAACAAACAGTAGTCCTAGTCCCTTTTTTCTGGATTTTTCTCGAGGAAAAAAAAAAAAAGGGAGCTACAGTTGATTTGCTACAGGGAATTAAATGGCGAGATGTGATTGGTTGGCTATGTCCATAATTAGTATATAAAAAAAGGAGCTACAGTTGATTTGCTACAGGGAATTAAATGGCGAGATGTGATTGGTTGGCTATGTCCATAATTAGTATATAGTATAATGTTCCAAACAACCCTCCAAACTAAAAAAAAAAAAAAAAAAAAAAAAGACACGGGATTCTTATTCCGCTAATCATAATTAGGGTTCTCACAAAAAAAAACCATCACGTCTCCAGATGAATTACATATGTGAAATTAGGGTCCGCATCAAAAAAAGTTGGTTTATCATCTTTAAATGAATTTGATCTATGCAAATAGGGTTTGCAGGCGACCAGATTGATTAATCGATTCAAGAAAAAGAAACATATGTTTTAATAGCAGAAGCATTCTTCAAATGACGATTCAAAAAACATTCAAATACTTTATTCGATTTTCCATAAATTCTATCATAACTTACACGGTATTTTCAGGTCTACGATCTGTTCAATTATTTAATTTTATCATATCCTAACTTACATTAAATACGTTCGAATTTTCAGGTATGTATAATTTGGCGAAAACCCATCACCATCGTAATCGGGTATGTATATTTTATATATTAACTTATTTCTATGTGTTTGATTTATTTTCAATTTTATTAGGTTTATTATTTATTTTCAATTTTATTAGGTTTATAATTTGTTTAATTGTTACTTAATTCGATTGGGGAGTGATATGTACACAACTAATTTTTACACATACACAATCAAATATGCTTTACAGTGTTGTACAGTACAACATTATAAAGTATGTTTGGTTGTGTATGTGTAAAAAATGGTTGTGTACATATCATCATCCAATTCGATTTAGGATGAAGAAGCGAAAGTTCTAGATAGATGAGGAGGTTTATGCCAAAACATGTATGTTTTGCGCTCTTATTCAGGGTTTTACATTGTATTATCTATTAGAAACATAGCTTAATGTGTAGCTGAACTATGAATTAGCTGAATCAACATGAATTTATATTTTTAAATAATGTTTGCTTTCAAATAGCAATATGTATATTAAAATTATATTTTGTGTTGTATGTGTTAAATTTATTGTGGCAGTTATTTAACATAGCTTAATGCTAATCATGCATTTCTATGTTGAATCTGTGAAGTGGCTCACGTTAACTACTCCATCATGGCGTCATAGTAACGTCTAAGTGTTGCTTTCTCACCAAATAACTGTTAATTGCAGATCGGTCGATTACAAGAAAATAAACAACAGAAACGAACTAGAAGCCAAGTGTAACGACCCTACTTTTCCGTTATTATTTACCGTTTAAATTTAACTTATGTTTACTGGTATTCGTGCCACGTCACTTCTATGACTTATATTATTATTTCAATAATAATATTTTCCTTATTATATGTCATATAATGATATGTGTTCATATTTGGATTTGTACGTTTTTACGTGTCTTGGATTTTTATCTGGCGAATCGTTTTGTTTTTCGGACCAATGATCAGACTTTCGCAATTTTCGAATCGAAAATTATTTTATCTATGATATTTCTACATCATATGATGTTATAAAATATTTATATATCTTATTTTTCGCGTGTGCGGGTTCTTCCCGAATATTTAATCGCGTAACAGTGTTTTCGCGAATCGGGCTTCGTTTGGGCTTCTGGACCAAACAAGAAAATCATGAAATAAAAATTTGGCTTGTATGGGCCCATCCCATGACCATTTTGGCCAAAAACATGCCCATGGCCCAACCCTTTTCATTTTGTTACTTACATTCTTTTTGGAAATCATTTTTCACATTCATTTCACCAAAATAAACCCTAACAACTTCTCTCTTCCATTTCTTTCACCCTAGGCCGACCCCTAGCTCATTCATACACCAAAAATCTGCCACTACAAGATCATATACATTTGTTCATCATTTCTAGAGGTTGATTACATATTCGGGTGTCTTATCTCACGATCTTTAAGCCTCTTCTTCTCGATTTTTGATTTGGGTATGAACATGAACCCTAGATTTTCAATTTTCATTTATTTTTACTTATTTTGACTATATGTTGATGCTATAGTACTTGTATGTTGTTGTATTGTTGATTTCATGCTTAGAAATGCTCGATTTCATATGTTTTCGGTTTGATCAAAAGCGGACAGCAGCTATTTGTTTAAAATAAGTACACTTAACAGACGTTTTTGGTTAAATAAAGTGATTAGATGAGTTCCTCTCATCAAGACAATAATTTTAGGCTTTGGATTCATGTTGTTTTGAGTTTCGGATCAAAAGTTATGCCCGACTTAGGGTTTTGATGAAATTGAAATGTAAAAACGTGTGTAATCACTTTTGGTCCAACTTTGTGACCATTTTTGGAGTCTCTAGAGTGTACCATTGGGTTAGGATTTATTAGGATTTAGGACCCAACAACAAGGGTAATACCCAAAGATTACCCAACCCACTTAGACAAACGAAGACAATAAACTAGAAAATTAAGAACACAATGATTTAACGTGGTTATATGTAATCAATGGTTGATTACTTTAATCCACGGACTAAACTAGAGAGATTTTGCTGATAGAATTTGTGATGAGTTACAATGAGATTATGAGTCTATTTATAGGGAAGCATTAAACCTAAAACCTTGTTGCACAAGTTTAACTTGGCCTTCAAGTACAAGAAACATTCCATAAATATCAACTCCTTGTTCCTTAAGTAAAACTTGTCTTCCAAGCTTGACTTATTCTCCAAGCTTTGACTTGATCTCCAAGTTAATATTATCTTGTTTCCTTTTTTTGTTTAATGTACTTAACACATCTAACAAGATTGATGATTGGATGAACATTCATGTTCGGGTCATCGAAATCCAAGCCACGGATCACCCGGAATGGCTAAAACAAGATTTGAAACGGATTAATGGTTTAGGTTGGTTCATGGCTATTATTCACGACTTATGAACTGACCTTAGGGTGTTCTTGAGTGCACTAATGTGTCGGGTTGGTTGGTTAGACGAAGATAAAATATAAAATTCGTCGAAAACCGACACCCGAGGCTCAAGTTATGACCCGACGAACTTTTAATTAAATTTATGGTTATAAAATTGAACCTTAGGTTATAAATAATGATTTTCATTATAATTAAATTACTTATGATATAAAAGTAATTATTTTTAATTAATACTTATGATATATATATTTATTATATCATTTAATAATTATTATGATTTAATCATTCTTATAATTAAACTTATGATTAATAATACCTTTATTATTAATGAAAATACTTATGATAAGTATTAAACTTATGTTATGAGATTATTATATCAAGACTTATAATAAAGATTAATTAATTATTTATTTATTTATTATAAGACTTAGTTATTATTTAATTAAAATACAATTTAATTATTAAATACTTATAGTTTAATAATTATATTAAAATACTTATGATATGATTTATAATTCATTATTGATTAATAATACTTATGATATGATTAAAAATTTATTATTAATTAATAATACTTAAGTTATGATTAATATTTAATTAATTAAATAAATAAATATGTTATATTAATTATATCATTTAAACTTATGTTAACTTTATAATTCAATTTAATTTAATTGAACTTATGATATGACATGATTATACATATATGACTTTAAATAACATTATAACTTATATTATTAATATAATTTACACATTTACTTTCAATGTTAACTAAGTTTGACCAAGGTTGACTTTTAATTTGACTTTCAGTTGACTTCCAAAAATAGAAACTTTCCAAAAATAGAAACTTTCCAAAAATAAAAACTTTCCTAAAATAGAAACTTTCTAAAAATAGAATCTTTTCTAAAATAGAAACTTTCTTAAAATAGAAACTTTCCAAAAATGAAAACCTGCTAAAAATAAAAAGTATGTGTTATACGTTGTCCTGATCATACCGAAATATACCGAGTGTGTTGATGCATTTTCTGTAAGTCCCTAGACATCTAGCTTACGTTTGTGAACAATACTTCAGTTTATGGGCTACCATGATCGCTCGTTATTGTCCTATCTGTGTTTATATGTGGTTACAAGTACTGCAGGAACGTGATAAGGATGTCTGACATAATTTGACTCTGTCAGACATACGAGTGAAGTCTCACTCGTACGGCTGACAAGCTCATACGCACGGTTGAGCTGAGCTGAGTCACAAATCTAATCTGAGTATACATACACGAGTGAGTGATCACCCGTACAGTTGAGGCAGCCCACTCGTACGAGTGACGGCTGACTCGCACGATTGACTCAATAGCAGGGGTATATAAGTGTTATGTTCTTCATTTTAGGTTAAGCCTCTCATTACACACACATCACTCAGATCTGGTAGCCTTATCCGATTCTCTGTCAACCCAAATCACTCAAGAGGTGAATAATAGCTCTAGGTGTTAATCTAATAACATAATTCATTGTTGTGGTTTGACTAAATTAATCCCAAAAAGCACAATATTCACTAGAATGGTTTGATTCACTAATTCCGCCTTTGTGTGAATTAAACCTGTTGATTTCGAAGTTCCTAGTCATGTTTCATCATTGGTATCAGAGCGTTGGTTGAGATTTCAACGTCATCTAGTGATTTTTGGTGATTAAAGAGTTTGTTATTTTGGGTTTTTGAGTTTTAAAGTGATTTTGATCAAAAAGGAATCATTTTTACGTGTGTAATTGTGATTAGAGAGTGTGTTTATGTTAGTTTAGTGCTAACCCAGCTTGTGGACGAAGAAATTGAGGTTTAACATCAATTTCTAGGGTTTTTGAGTGAATTAGGGTGAACAGCAGCTCACACGAGTGGGGCAAAAAATTTGCTCACTCGCGCGGTTGACCAGACGGTTGACATCACTCGTGAACTCACACGCACGGTTTAGCATAACCTTGTTAGGTTAAGTGACTACAGTCTGATCACATGAGTGATCAAACGGTTGACAGTGACACGTACGAGTAATCACACGGGTGATCCTTACTCGCACGTCTGAGACTTAGTAATTGGTTATTTATTTGAGTTTTGACACGTACGATTAAGTAGTGACACTTACGCTTGAGTTGTGACACGTACGGTTGAGATTGTCACGCGTACGGTTGATATCCTGAACCGCACGGTTTACCTTTGGTAAAATTTTTCAAGATGTTTAATTCAAACGATTATGCGTTAGCTGCACCGTTAGTTCAGAGTATTACGAATATGACTCAACGATTACTCCTTGCTGAGAGTGAATCCGAAAGTGGTACGAAATGTCCGAGGTTAATGAATATGGATAACTATTCCACTTGGAAGTCGAGATTTAAGATTTGGTCTTATGGTCAGGACACGAAGCTTTGGAAGTACATTGAAACCGAATTTCAATGGCCACATTCACCTGTTTCAAATGAATTGTTTACGTTGAATAATATGCCTTTGAAAGAACGTGAAGAGTATAACTTGAAAAAGAAGATGTACTATAACTTGACAAGTGCTCTTGATGGTCCGATTTTCCATCAATTTCTGTGTCATGATAACTCATTCAAGATATGGGAAGCACTTCGTACTTTTAATGAAGGGAATTCATCTTACAGAACTAGAAAAGGTTTAGAGTTGAAAGCTGAGTTTGATCGTTTTCACTGGAAAGTTGGAGAATCTATTACAGAATTGGTTGAAAGATATCGTCATTTGCTAGCTGAAATACATAAGCATGATGTAACCATTGAAGAGAAAGACAAAGTAACATGTCTAGCTGGAGCATTACCTTTAGAATGGAATGGTTTCGTATTAACTATGAAAACTAGTGGAGAACTTGCTACTGCTACAGTGAACTCGTTTATTACAAGACTTCAGGAAGAAGAATTAGAGTTGTTAAACAAAGTCAAGAGGTCTAAACAAGTTCAAGACACGAAATTGTATTGTCCAAATGGTTACACACCGCCTAAGTCAGCTCATGCACCATTTCAAATAGCTTTTGCTACGAATAATCAGAATATGTATGGTTTAAATGTTAGCAGTTCACCTATTAAACAACCTTCTTATCCACCACAAGTTTCACCATGTTCTCTCAATACTCAATCACAGCCTACTTCCAATACTACAGAGTCATCTACACCGACTGCATCAGATGTTCTTTCTGCACTTAAGATTGAAAACATAAGGAAAGTTGGGAAAAAAAGATTAGTGAAGATATAGCTTTACTATCAAGCCTTGTTAATTCTTATGATAGTTATCTTGATGGTCGTGTGGGTAACATTCATTTAACAACAGAAGATTATTATCAACTTGATAGAGATGAAGCAGAAAAGATGGATATTATGTGGGGTATGGCAAATCTTGTGAGAAGAGCAAGAGATTACGAAGAGTGAACTGGAAAACTGATCAGTCAGACCAAAGATACAAAACTGGGATTTGATATGAATACTGTTACTTGTTACAACTGTGGAGAATTAGGTCATTTTTCAAGACAGTTCACAAAACAGAAGAAGCAGGGTAATCGTAATCCGTTCAAGAATCAGAACTATAGTTCTCAGAGTCAAACAACTAAGCGTGAGATCTACATTACTGATAAAGTAAATGAACCAGAAACAACTGAGACTCCTAACAAAGCTTTGGTTGTCATTCATGGAGATGATGATGATTGGTCTATCAAATTGTCTAATGACCCGTCCTAATCCACCCGGACGAATACATTACACTTGATTACATCGCGAGGTACTTGAACTCTATATGGTACATTTTACAAACATTGCATTCGTTTTTAAAATACAAACTTTCATTACATCAAAAGTTGACGGCATGCATACCATTTCCTAATATATCCAACTATAAATGACTTGATAATAATCTTGATGAACTCAATAACTCGAATGCAACATCTTTTGAAATATGCCATGAATGACTCCAAGTAATATCTCTAATTTGAGCAAATGCACAGCGAAAGATTTCTTTCATACCTGAGAATAAACATGCTTTAAAGTTTCAACCAAAAGGTTGGTGAGTTCATTAGTTTAACATAAATAATCATTTCCATCATTTTTATAGACCACAAGATTTTTATTTTCAGATCTCATAAATATACGTCCCAAGCATAGAGACAAAAATATCATTCATATGGATTGAACACCTGGTAACCGACGTTAACTTAATGCATAGAATATCCTCAAAACAGAACCTCTCGTCTGTATAATAATCTCGAAGTACTAAAGCATTCGTACCCCGAATGGGACTTGTCAAGGTCCATAGATCTATCTTTAGGATTCGCGTCAATCAGGGGCCATTTCCCTAAATTCTTAGGTTACCAGACTTGAAGGGCGATATTCGGTTTAATAATTCAACCATATAATGTAGTTTTTGATCACTTGTGTCTATTTCGTAAAACATTTGTAAAACCAGCGCATGTATTCTCAGTCCCAAAAATATATGTTGCAAAAGCATTTAAAAAGGGAGCAAATGAAACTCACCTAATGTATTTTGTAGTAAAAATACATATGACAACATTTAACAACTGAACAATGCAGGGTTGGCCTCGAATTCACGAACCTATATCATTTGTATACTTATTAATGTACATATTTGAAATCGAACAAATATATATATAAATTTTTTTTAGTTATATCCTTTTTATATTAATAATATATATATGTTTCATATATTCATTTTGTATTAAAAATATAAAATTTTGTTATGTTATATGTATTAAATATATCTTTTGCATATTAATAACAGTAGTTATAATAATACCAAAAATAATATTACTAGTGATAAAATTGTTTATAATACTTAATATTATTAATAAGATAATAATGTTAATAGTTTTATTAGTAATAATAATAATGATATTAATGATAGTGAATGTAAAAATATAATTGTATTGTTATTGCTAATTATGATGATGATTTTAGTAACTACATAATATTACTCATGATAACCTAAATAATAATACTTATAACGATAATAATAATAATAATTCTATAATGATACTAATACTAATATTAGTGATAATAATAATAGTTTGTATTATTTCTATAATAATAATCATAATAATCCTAGCCACAATAATTCTTATATCAATACTAGCAATTCTAATAATAATAATAATAATAATAATAATAATAATAATAATAATAATAATAATAATAATAATAATAATAATAATAATAATAATAATAATAATAATAATAATAATAATAGTAATAGTAATAGTAATAGTAATAGTAATAGTAATAGTAATAGTAATAGTAATAATAATAATAATAATAATAATAATAATAATAATAATAATAATAATAATAATAATAATAATAATAATAATAATAAAAATGTATACCCTTTTAAAAATCGTTCTAAAAAGAATAGCCCAAGACCGGAATCGAACCCGTGATCTCTCGAACACCCGCTAACACCACAAACCACTTCACCAAATCAGTTTTTCTGATTTAAATCGTAACCCAGTTTATGTTATTCAGTCCAGATAACTTTGGCCCAAAGAATTAGTTTATTGACTTCAAAGAGTGACGGCCCAACAATTTACTCAGGCCCATGTCAGTTTCTCTAATAATTAATAAAAAAAAATTGTAGTAGCCTGGGTTCGAACTCAGGACCTCTCGTTCCCCAGCAACACACCCAACCAATGCTCCATTATTGTCTTTCTGTTCTGTTTTTATATTTCACGTAAATTAATGTAACTCCTGCTATTTCTTGTTCTAATATCTTCTTCTATATCCCAACCAAACCCAGGAACGAATCCATCAATTCAATTTGTTACAAGGCAAACTTTAGGTTTTCCTAACTAAAAAAAAAATCCAATTTAATTGTTTGAACTATTAAAAAAAAATATAAAATAAAAAGCTTGCTGCTGTCGCAGCTTTTAACAAAAAGAAAAAAAAAAATACTAATTTTGATTTCTAAAACGTTTTATCTCAAGCTTCCTTCACGATATATGTTTTAAAACCTTCCTATAATCTTTATCATTCTTCAATTTCACTTAATTCGTAACACAAAATTCGAATTTTAATGAAGAATATTGTTTGACTTTTTACTCCAAAAACTTTGACTTCAAAAATTCATGATTAAATGGAAAGATTAGAGCCCGAAAACATACAGATAGCTCGAATGGTTGATTCCTAACGTGATGACATTTCTAGATTTTTAAATGGGATTCAATTTCGAATTAAGAGCAAAAAGGGTTGTGCGACTAAAAAATAAAAATAAAAAATAATAGCAGTATTTGATTGTGATGATGGAAATTGTCGACTAGTTTTTAATCATTAAAGGAGAGGTGATTGAATGAGTTTTATGTAGGGTTGGGTTGGTTGAATTAATCACGGATGTACAGAGGTATGAAGAAAAAAAAAGAAAACATAAAAGTTGAACAGATACAAGACAAATTAATATCTGCAACATCTGATTCCATATTTATATATATTATATCAAGTTTATTAATTAGTAAACATAATTATAAATGTTTTAATAATAATATTATTGTTTATATTATTAATAATTATACTTAAAAATAATAATAATAATGATTTTAATAATAATATTACTATTAATATAACATAACAATATTATCACATAATTCTTCAAATTTTAATGAAACATTACAAATTCCTATATATATAATATTTCTAATTTATTTATATTACAGCAATCGTTTAAATAATTATGTGTATATACAAATAATCATAATACTAATAATTATGTTAGTAATAGTTTTAATACTAATTGTTAATGATAATGTAATAATAATATCTACTAATAATATAATTAATAATTAAGTTATAACAAGTTACACGTATCCTTTTTGTAATATATATTATATAGTAATGTATATATATTGAATATTTAATACTTGTAAATTTTACAAATGTTTCAATATAATAGTTATTAATAGAGGTCTTATATATATATTTATATATATCTATATAGATTTGTAATAATTTTATATATCTAGTTATATATTTTCATTTTACTAATAACTTACTTATTTGTTTGTTATTTTATATTTTTAATTCTAACTGATTAAAGTATGCTTCATTAATTCAAAATATTATCAGTACATTTATATTTATATACATATATATAATTATTTGTTCGTGAATCGTCGGGAATAGTCAAAGGTCGAATGAAATTGAATACCTGAACATAGTTCAAAATTTTAAGACTTAAACTTACAAACTTTGCTTATTGCGTCGAAACCATATAAAGATTAAGTTTAAATTTGGTCGGAAATTTCCGGGTCGTCACAATACCTACCCGTTAAAGAAATTTCGTCCCGAAATTTGAGTGTGGTGGTCATGGCTAACAATAAAAATGTTTCCATGACAAATATGAGCTGATAAATAGAGTTTTATCATTAGTGAGTAATATGGATAAAACAATTTGATTATTCGTAGAGTTCGAATGAAGCTATCACAAAAGAGTGAAAATGAGTGAATGAAGATTTGACTTAACCGGTGATGTAGTCACGGTTGATTTTATAAAATAAGGTGTATCATGTCTTTTGACGTTGTCTTGGTGGAATTCCGGAATTCGAGGGATTTAAAGAAAATCTTGGAAATCTATAAAATCTGATTCTTTGAGATTTAAGGAAATTAGGATCTCTTTAATTAAATGCGATGATCTGTCCCAATTACTACGTCTGATATTTCTATTATAAATTTACCTTTTCCGTTCCATTAGTTTTCACCACTTTTATACTCAATTCCAAATTCAAAAGATTTTTTTTTTTAAAAGCTTAATCCAGTTTTGATCCATGTCATTATCCTTACTATCACAACAATCATTCTCCTTTTTCAACTTCCACCGGAGGAATCTGTTTTCTTCTACTTCGCCCTTGGGGTTATAGTGTTTTTAATTCTCCCGTGTCTTTATGTTGCGATAAACATTGATATACACGATTTGAAGTTTATGTGTTGTTATCGGGCTGTATATCTTCCCTTATGTTTCGGAGTTCTTTGCCTTTTTCTTCTCTTCTCAACCTCTAGTAAAGCGAGTAACGGTCCAGAATTCGTAAGTATGGAGTTTCGAATGAACTTAATGTTCTAATCAAGAAAGAACGTAATAACACGATTTGAATTGTCAAATTACCAGAATCACTGAGGATATAACTATCAAGAATATTTTTTTTGATAAGTTCGGAAGTTAAGCAGAATGAAAGAGTTATGTAACATGGCACATGGTGATGGTATGATCTACTGTGAACCATCATCACATTTCATTAGAATCTCAGCATGACTTACTGTAATATAATCAAGTTGGCCAAGCGTCATTATATTATACTAACCCATGCTTCAATTCCCAACACTTCTCCACAATTCATTCATAATTTATACTTAGATTTTACAGAAGTTTCCAATATAATGGAATACAGAAAACACAAAGAGGTAGATAATTTCGAACAAGAATATTTATGAAAATATCCTCAGAAATATCGAAATATCGAAGATATTTATGATGATATTTTGGAATTTCTAAGTTCGTAGGTGGATGAAGAAAGATTTTTCGCAAGATTCTAACATGACTTCGGAGCAAGGTATTCGTTGAAGGTTTCATCGGATCCGAAATTACCTGGATTATTTGTATACATGGTATGGTCCTTGTATTTTTCCTTGATCTCCTTCATGGTGTGCTCAATTCTTTTTTTTCAGTACCAAATTTTCTATCGAGCGTTCCTAACACTCCCTTCTTTATCATCAAACTTTTGGCCGTTTAGACCATCTAAAATTTTTCTGTTTCCTCTTCATTTAATGCTACGATATCTGAATCGTCGGTTATCAATCCGAGGTGGTTTCAAGAGAATTGTGTTTTTAGATGATTAAACGCTGTTTGTAATCTGGTGGAATATAAAAGGTTCCCTGGTAACAATAAAAGAGCACGCATATATATCAAGGTTATAATAAGGTTGTTTAGAACGAAAAGTCGAAGTTGACTTGCTGGAGCTGTGACAAAATTTGCTACTTTGAAAGGAATTGCCAAGTTATTTTAGGTAATAATAACACTTAAAGGAATTACCACAGATACGTGTTAAACGTTTACTCAGGTTCCGAGTGTTTTCAGGTGCATAACTATATGCATTAATCTTTCCTTCCGTAGATAAAGTGCGGTTGGTTCATCCTCTCGATTGGAGTGTTTTCAAGAATCATGAAAGTTTGAACGCAGATTGGAATCCTCAAGATACAAATGAGGTTTAAGATGAAATCAAGTGGCAAACTTGAAGAATTATTTAGTTTCATATGTTATAATTAGTATTTTAATTCCTTTTAATTGTCCAATATTATTCGTCCACAGTCGATAGTCCACAGTTAACAGTCCAATAATTCATATATAGTTTAATATATAATATTCGAATTGATTAATACATATCGTGACCCGTGTACATGTCTCAGACTCGATCACAACTCAAAGTATATATATTATTATAGAATCAACCTCAACCCTGTATAGCGAACTCGATCATTACAGCATATAGAGTGTCTATGGTTATTCCAAATAATATATATATATATATATATATATATATATATATATATATATATATATATATATATATATATATATATATATGCGTCGATATGATATGTCAAAACCTTGTATACGTGTCCCGATATTTAAAGTGCGTAAAAATAAATAACAGAAATTAAATGATGATAAATAAAGTGCGTAAAGTAAATAACAGAAATTAAATGACGATAAATAAAATTGCGAGAATGTAAATTGCGATAATTAAATTGCGATAAATAAAATGTAATCAGTTAGCTAGGAACAATTAGCTAGGAACAGTTAGCGTGGATTCTTAACAAAATTTCTCATAGTTAATTTGTTTGTTTCTAACAAATTTTATTTTGTCAAATGTTTTCTTCATTATGCCACTTGTTGGATTCTGATAAATCAAAATCCCAATATGAAATTGGATGAATATGGTTATTCTGTGGTGAACGGATTTGTATATCGATGGATGTAAGTAGGATAGTAAACGACTGTTGAATCAGCTTCGAAGAATGTACAGTGTAACTTATTAATGTGAAATCTGAATATTCCTCGGGTATTACCTACCCGTTAAAATATTTTCACAATTAACACTTTTTACGAAAGAATTTTTAATTACAATCTTTATGAAAACATATATATATATATATATATATATATATATATATATATATATATATATATATATATATATATATATATATATATATATTTTTTTTTTTCTTCAGATGAAATCATGTATTCATTGAGTTAATATGATATTAAACTCATTTGGTTTACCGTTAGAACTAGAATACGTAATCTCTAAAACATTTAGAGATTACTTAATTGCCATGAAGAACAAAGATAATTGATGTAGAACGATACGTAGAACGATGATTATACTCGAGGTACAGAATGAGATGTTGATGCATGGATGGTTGATGGTACTGGTGCTGTTACTGATGGTACTGTTGGTGCCGATGATGTTGCTGAAGCTGGTAAATTTTGCACCATATTTTCCAAGGCTACAACTCGGGCGCGAAGCCCATTGACTTCTTCCATTATTCCGGAATGATTGTCGGTCAGAACGAGCGGCTGAGTAAAGTTTAGAATTGTGGATAGAATATAATCGTGACGAGCTACCGTGGAAATGAGGCTGAAAATGGTGTTTCAGATAGGTTCGCCAGTAAGTGCTTCATGTTCATCGCCAAGAGGTAAGTTCGGCTGGTGGAAGGGATCGCCTTCTTCGCGTCTCCATTGATTAAGTCGATCACAAACCCATCAGATGAATTGGGGATGGCTGATTGGTTGATCCATTTCGATCACACTGCTTTCGGAGTTCGAGTGGAAATCCATATCGGAATAGCTGTCGGAATAACTATCGGAATCTAAGGGACTCGAACTGGTTGAGGGATTCATCTCGTATGATCAGATGATGGATTTTCGATAAGAAATAGATTATAGGATGTAGATTAGTACCCTGCAATACATAATTTACATATGCATATATAATACTAAAATCCCATAAGTTACGGAGAAATCTGCGCAAACAGTCAGGCAAAGGTAACAATAATAGATACGCTAAGATATGAATTTATCTATACACTGTCTATGCAATAGAGGCAGTAAGACGTGTCTAGATTTTAAGGATGATAAGCAAATAATTTTCGACCCTAAATGATAAGCAAAACTTTTGACATGCAGACACGGTCGAAGTCCAGACTCACTAATGCATCTAAACAACTACTAGTTAGACACACTAATGCAAGACCTGGTTTGCTAAGACCACCGCTCTGATACCAACTCTAATGACCCATCCTAATCCACCCGAACGAATACATTACACTTGATTACATCGCGAGGTACTTGACCTCTATATGATACATTTTACAAACATTGCATTCGTTTTTAAAAGACAAACTTTCATTACATCAACAGTTGACGGCATGCATATCATTTCCTAATATATCCAACTATAAATGACTTGATAATAATCTTGATGAACTCAATGACTCGAATGCAACATCTTTTGAAATATGCCATGAATGACTTCAAGTAATATCTCTAATTTGAGAAAATGCCCAGCAGAAGATTTCTTTCATACCTGAGAATAAACATGCTTTAAAGTGTCAACCAAAAGGTGGGGGAGTTCATTAGTTTAACATAAATAATCATTTCCATCATTTTTATAGACCACAAGATTTTCATTTTCAGATCTCATAAATATACGTCCCAATCATAGAGACAAAAATATCATTCATATGGATTGAACACCTGGTAACCGACGTTAACTTAATGCATAGAATATCCTCAAAACAGAACCTCTCGTCTATATAATAATCTCGAAGTACTAAAGCATTCGTACCCCGAATGGGACTTGTCAAGGTCCATAGATCTATCTTTAGGATTCGCGTCAATCATGGGCCATTTCCCTAAATTCTTAGGTTACCAGACTTGAAGGGCGATATTCGATTTAATAATTCAACCATATAATGTAGTTTTTGATCACTTGTGTCTATTTCGTAAAACATTTGTAAAACCAGCGCATGTATTCTCAGTTCCAAAAATATATGTTGCAAAAGCATTTAAAAAGGGAGCAAATGAAACTCACCTAATGTATTTTGTAGTAAAAATACATATGACAACATTTAACAACTGAACAATGCAGGGTTGGCCTCGGATTCACGAACCTATATCATTTGTATACTTATTAATGTACATATTTGAAATCGAACAAATATATATATAAATTTTTTTTTAGTTATATCCTTTTTATATTAATAATATATATATGTTTCATATATTCATTTTGTATTAAAAATATAAAATTTTGTTATGTTATATGTATTAAATATATCTTTTGCATATTAATAACAGTAGTTATAATAATACCAAAAATAATATTACTAGTGATAAAATCGTTTATAATACTTAATATTATTAATAAGATAATAATGTTAATAGTTTTATTAGTAATAATAATAATGATATTAATGATAGTGAATGTAAAAATATAATTGTATTGTTATTGCTAATTATGATAATGATTTTAGTAACTACATAATATTACTCATGATAACCTAAATAATAATACTTATAACGATAATAATAATAATAATTCTAAAATGATACTAATACTAATATTAGTGATAATAATAATAGTTTGTATTATTTCTATAATAATAATCATAATAATCCTAACCACAATAATTCTTATATCAATACTAGCAATTCTAATAATAATAATAATAATAATAATAATAATAATAATAATAATAATAATAATAATAATAATAATAATAATAATAATAATAATAATAATAATAATAATAATACTATTAATAATATTAATAATATTAATAATATTAATAATAGTAATATTAATAATAATAATAATAATAATAATAATAATAATAATAATAATAATAATAATAATAATAATAATAATAATAATAATAATAATAATAATAATAATAAGAAAAAAAATGTATACCCTTTTAAAAATCGTTCTAAAAAGAATGGCCCAAGACCGGAATCGAACCCGTGACCTCTCGAACATCCGCTAACACCACAAACCACTCCACCAAATCAGTTTTTCTGATTTAAATCGTAACCCAGTTTATGTTATTCAGTCCAGATAACTTTGGCCCAAAGAATTAGTTTAATGACTTCAAAGAGTGACGGCCCAACAATTTACTCAGGCCCATGTCAGTTTCTCTAATAATTAATAAAAAAAAATTGTAGTAGCCTGGGTTCGAACTCAGGACCTCTCGTTCCCCAGCAACACACCCAACCAATGCTCCATTATTGTCTTTCTGTTCTGTTTTTATATTTCACGTAAATTAATGTAACTCCTGCTATTTCTTGTTCTAATATCTTCTTCTATATCCTAACCAACACCAGGAACGAATCCATCAATTCAATTTGTTACAAGGCAAACTTTAGGTTTTCCTAACTAAAAAATAATAATCTAATTTAATTGTTTGAACTATTAAAACAATATATATATATATATATATATATATATATATATATATATATATATATATATATATATATATATATATATATATATATATATATATATATATATATATATATATATATTATATATATAAAGCTTGCTGCTGTCGCAGGTTTTAACAAAAAAAAAAAAAAATACTAATTTCGATTTCTAAAACGTTTTAGCTCAAGCTTCCTTCACGATATATGTTTTAAAACCTTCCTATAATCTTTATCAATCTTCAATTTCACTTAATTCGTAACACAAAATTCGAATTTTAATGAAGAATATTGTTTAACTTTTTACTCCAAAAACTTTGACTTTAAAAATTCATGATTAAATGGAAAGATTAGAGCCCGAAAACTTACAGATAGCTCGAATGGTTGATTCCTAACGTGATGACATTTCTAGATTTTTAAATGGGATTCGATTTCGAATTAAGAGCAAAAAGGGTTGTGCGACTAAAAAATAAAAAAATAATAATAGCAGTATTTGATTGTGATGATGGAAATTATCGACTGGTTTTTAATCATTAAAGGAGAGGTGATCGAATGAGTTTTATGTAGGGTTGGGTTGGTTGAATTAATCACGGATGTACAGAGGTATGAAGAAAAAAAAAAACTTAAAAGTTGAACAGGTACAAGACAAATTAATATCTACAACATGTGATTCCATATTTATATATATTATATCAAGTTTATTAATTAGTAAACATAATTATAAATATTTTAATAATAATATTATTGTTTATATTATTAATAATTATACTTAAAAATAATAATAATAATGATTTTAATAATAATATTACTATTAATATAACATAACAATATTATCACATAATTCTTCAAATTTTAATGAAACATTACAAATTCCTATATATATAATATTTCTAATTTATTTATATTACAACAATCGTTTAAATAATTATGTGTATATACAAATAATCATAATACTAATAATTATGTTAGTAATAGTTTTAATACTAATTGTTAATGATAATGTAATAATAATATCTACTAATAATATAATTAATAATTAAGTTATAACAAGTTACACATATCCTTTTTGTAATATATATTATATAGTAATGTATATATATTGAATATTTAATACTTGTAAATTTTATAAATGTTTCAATATAATAGTTATTAATAGAGGTCTTATATATATATATTTATATATATCTATATAGATTTGTAATAAATTTATATATCTAGTTATATATTTTCATTTTACTAATAACTTACTTATTTGTTTGTTATTTTATATTTTTAATTCTAACTGATTAAAGTATGCTTCATTAATTCAAAATATTATAAGTACATTTATATTTATATATTTATATTTATATACATATATATAATTATTTGTTCGTGAATCGTCGGGAATAGTCAAAGGTCGAATGAAATTGAATACCTGAACATAGTTCAAAATTTTAAGACTTAAACTTACAAACTTTGCTTATTGCATCGAAACCATATAAAGATTAAGTTTAAATTTGGTCAGAAATTTTCGGGTCGTCACAAATTGAATGTAGATGATCAACAACCTAAAGCTAACATGGCAAAGATCACTGAATCTGAAGCAGATTGTGTTACTGATCAGAATTTAGTTGAGAAGCTGACTCCTCGTGCTGAAAGAGCTGAAAGATTATCTCAAACAATTCGGAAAGAGAAGATTCAGAAACAGGTTAAAGACAAATTCAAGAAGGCACGTGATTCAGTTCCTCATACACCTGAATCTGGAAGTGTTTCACCATCATCGTCAGATGACTACTACTTCAACAGTTGGAAGGATAAATATGGTGATACCTCAGTGTTTGAAGAAAGTCTAGAAGCTGATCAAAGTGAAGAAACATTGGTTGATGATGATAAAGAACTAGACGAATGGGGTAGAATGATTACCGTAGAGCTGGAAATGTTAGTTCTTATGGGTAAAGGTTCAGATCTTGAGAGTGTAAATTTAGAAGATGATGATTCAGACAAAATTTCTGATTCAGAAATTGAAGATAAAGCTGACCTTACTGGAGTTAACCAAACTGATTTTGAAGCATTGAACAAGCAAGCAGTAGACTTACTAAGGATGTGCTTATCAAAAAGTGATCTTGAGAAGGTCTTCGGGTTAACTAGAGCCAAAGATATTTGGGACAGACTTGAACAGATTCATTTGGGTAAAGATGCTGATACATCAGAGTTCCTTACAGACTCGTCAGAATCAGAAGATGAGCTCGATGATGGGAAGAAGACAAATTACTTTACATTTATGGCTGAGACTTCTTCATCAAATAACGCTCAACATGTATCTTCTGATCCATCTACTTTTAATGAATGTGTTATATACGCTGAATCTAAGATAACAATAGATAATTTAACAAAGGCATATGCAGAGATGAAAGAAAAATGGCATGCAGACCATGTGATCACTAAGGTTGAAAACGAGTTGAAAGAGCAGATCAAAGTTTATAAAAAACAAATTCACGATCTTAAATGTTATAACTTTGACATAAATCAAGCTTTAATTAAACTTGTTGACACAATTAATTAACTAAAGAAAGAAAATGAATGCGTTAAAGCTGATTTAGAAGCTATTTCAATTAAAATGAAATGTTGGGCAAGTGCGTCGCAATGGAATTCATTAATGGTGGAACTTAATGACACCAAAGGCAAGGGTATTGGATATAAGTCTGCATCTCCTCCTTTTCAGAACACATTTATTAATGCAAACGTAGTTGACGGTCGACCAGAAGATTGTATCCCTCCTAGTTATGAAGGTTATGATGAAAAGAATAAAAAATGTAGCTCAACTAAGAATACAAGTTCTGATGATACTGCTGAAGGTGCTCTAGATCATGTGGAAGATAGGAAAACTGGGTTAAGAGATAACTCTAAGACAAGTAGAGTTAGAACACCGAAAGGTCCTGTTAAAATTTTAAGAAATCCTAGATTTGCTAACAGACCAGTTCCTCCTGTTACACCTAAGCCTGTTCCAAGAAATAAAATAAATGATTCTCCTGTGTTTGTAAGAACACAAGATCCGTCATCTTCAAACTCTAATAACGTGTATGAATTTAGAGGACATAGGGAGTTTCGTGAATGTTTTAATTATGCTATTTTTAGACATATTGCTGTTAATTATTCTAGAAGATATAGATCACCCAGACAGAAGATTGACCTCACATATGATGATCATTGATCATCTTATGCTCATAGAACAGGTTCACCTGTTAATGATGAAGTTCATGTTAAAAATCATACGACAAATGTTGTCTATGGAGAGTATAAGAGAAAGAACTTCAATATGTCAATTTCTCCTGTGAAGATTAAGGTTCCTAAACAGGATACTGAGGTAAGAGTTTCCAAATCAAGTGATCATAGTAGAGCTTTTGAACCAAAGGCACGATCGCCTTCGCAAAAAGCTAGTCGTCGAAAATACTTTTCTCGTACCAGACCACGAGTGAATCGCTCTGAAAATGAGCAAAATGTGAAAAACCAGAAGAGCAATATTGCTACTTCTAAACTGTCTAAGTTTACGGTTTCTAATGATGAGATTCCACCGGACTCAAACGGGAAATGGATGGAATTTCAAGCTATGGGTGTTAATGGACAACCTACTGCCGTCAGGGCGTGGGTTCCCATTATCAATTAATTCTCTTAATGTGATGTGCAGGGAACCAGGGTACCTGCAAACAACACATGGATAGTGGATAGCGGTGCTTCGAGACATATGACTAGACAGCTATCTCTTCTTTCGGATGTACACCCAATTAAGGGAGGTTATGTAGCATTTACTGGAGATAAAGGAGGTCACATTTCAGCTCAAGGTTTATTGAAGAATGAAAAAGTTAGTTTCAACAAAGTGAACTATTGTCAAGAGCTTGCAAATAATTTGTTGTCGGTTTCACAAATCTGTGAAAAATCTTTCAGGGTAGCATTTAATGACTAATTCAGCTACATTTTAAAGCCAGAGTTTTTGATTCCTCCATAAATGATTTTGATGAAGGCTCCTAGACAAGCCGACTTATACATGCTAGATATGAATGTTGCTACTTCAACTGCTGAACATCATCAAGATTTTGTTTCTAAAGCGACTGAATAAGATTCTATTACATGGCACAAATGCTTGGGTCATTTAACTTTTCAAAAAATGAATCACCTTGTCCACAACAATCTTGTAGACGGTGTTGATCTTCGATCTTTTCAGATTTCAAGAAAATGTGTTCCGTGTAAGAAGGGTAAGCAGAGCAAGAAAGCTCATAAGCTGGTAAAGTATAATCCAATCTCTGCTCTACTTGAATTGTTACATATGGATCTTTTCGGTCCAATTAGTTTTGAAAGCATTGATGGAAGTAAGTATTGTCTGGTAGTAACTGATGATTATTCAAGATTTTCTTGGGTAATGTTTTTGAAAGAGAAGTCCGTTACTTTTCAAAACTTGAAAGTGCTAATCAATCGATTAGAAACAGGTTTCAATCTAAAGGTAAGAAAGATTCGTTGCGACAATGGTACAGAATTCAAGAATCAGTATTTTGCAGGTTTCTGTATTTAAAAAGGTATCAATATGCAGTTCAGTTCTGCATACGCTCCTCAGATGAATGGTGTTGCTGAAAGAAAGAATAGAGTATTGATCGAGACAGCTAGAACGATGCTAGCAGATTCATCGTTACCTGTTCATTTTTGGAGTGAAGCTGTTGCAAATGCGTGTTACACTATGAATCGAGTTTTGATTATTAAACGACTGGGTAAAACTTGCTATGAGCTATTGCATGGGATAAAACCATCTTTGAAGCATCTAGAACCATTTGGTGTGCCGTGTACCATCTTGAAAAGAAAAACAGGAAGTAAGTTTGATTCAAAAGTGGTTACTGGAGTATTTCTTGGGTATAGTTCTCCTAACAAGCGAGTTTTCAACAATGAGACAAGATGTGTTGAAGAATGGTCTGAAGTTGATGTCCAGAGGAATCATATGAAGAATGCTCCGAAGATTCATCCATGGATTTATAACTATGATGAGCTGATTGACTCATTCAATCTTGCTCCAGATCAGACGGAGAATGAAGTTGAGTTACAAATGATGTTTGATTTACAGAATGAACCAGAAGTATCTGCACCTACTCCAACTCCAACTCCAACTCCATTACCCACTGTCGATGAACCAGTTCAAGATTCAGATCAAGACGTTGATCCAGTGTACGATACCTGCGGATCTGATATTTCAAGTGAGAGTTCTGATAATCATAAAGATATTGGTGATACTACGAATCTACAACCTGAGATACCTGTTCCCGCACAACCAGTTCCCAGAACTACAGCTGCTCATCCTAGAGAGAATATTATTGGAGATCCAAATGCATGTGTTAGAACAAGAAGGCAAGTTCAGTTTGATGGTCAAGTTGATAATCATATGATAGTTGCTGCTGCATACTACGAGTACTCATGTCATATTTCTAGAATAGAGCCAAAGACAACAAAAGAAGCCTTGAAACATGTTGATTGGGTTATGGCTATGCAAGAAGAGATTCAGCAATTCCATCATTTAGATATTTGGAAGCTAGTTACTAAGCTGCATGGTGCTAAAGTAATTGATCTCAAATGGGTTTGGAAGTGCAAGTTTGACGAAGTTGGCAATGTTATCCGTAACAAAGCAAGATTAGTTGCTAAAGGTTATCAGCAAGATCCTGAATTCGATTATGATGAAGTTTTTGCTCCTGTTGCCAGATTGGAAGCTATTCGCATTTTCTTGACTTTTGCTTCATTTATGAAGTTCAAAGTGTTTCAAATGGATGTCAAGAGTGCATTTCTTTATGGCAAGCTAAATGAAAGAGTATACGTCAGTCAACCATCGGGTTTTGAAGATCATCTTCGTCCTGACAAAGTTTACCATTTACGAAGAGCCCTATATGGTTTACATCAAGCCTCGAGAGCTTGGTATGGACGTTTGTCAAGTTATCTGATTGAAAAAGGTTATCAAATGGGCACGGTAGATAGTATTCTGTTCATGAAGGTTAAATATGATGATATTATTTTGGTCCAGATCTATGTAGACGACATTATTTTCGGTTCTACTAAGTAGGAACTCGTCGATGAGTTCGAGCAGGTTATGAAGGAAGAATTCGAAATGAGCAAATTGGGTCTCTTACACTACTTTCTTGGTTTGCAAGTCGAACAGACTGATAATGGAATTTTTCTTCATCAAGCAAAGTATGTAAATGATATACTCAAACGTTTCGGTATGACTCAAGAACGTCCTATGTCAACCCCGCTAGCTGTGAATCATGGTATTTCATTAGACTGTGATTGGGAGCCTGTTGATCCTACATACTATCGAGCAATCATCGGATCGCTCATGTATCTCACTGCATCTAGGCCGGATATTATGTTCGCAACATGTCTGTGTGCTCGTTATCAAGTTAATCCGAATACAGTTCATCTTACAGCTGCCAAAATAATTCTTCATTATCTGTTACATTTTCCAAATCTCGGCATCTGGTATTCGAACGAAGACAAGTTTTATCTTGTAGCATACAGTGATTCAGACTATGCAGGTTGCAAAATCAACAACAAGTTACATCAGGAGGATGTCAACTTTTAGGTGAAAGGCTGGTGACCTAGCAATGCAAGAAACAAACTGCAGTTGCGCTTTCTACGTGTGAAGCTGAATATATCGCTGCTGCTAGTTGATGTTCGCAAGTTGTTTGGATTCAACAACAACTTCTCGATTACGGACTAAGAATCTCTTTCTCTCCTCTTTGTATTGATAATACTGCTGCTATTGCAATTACTAGGAATCCTGTGCAACATTCTAAGACTAAACACATAGGTGTTAAAAATCATTTTCTTAGAGATTGTCATGTGAAAAATATAATTGAGGTTAAGAGAATAGGTACTAAGGACCAGAGGGCTGACCTTTTCACTAAGGATTTCGATAAACCTAGGTTCTTACTACTTTTAGAGATGAATGACATTGTTGATCGAGACAAAGTAATTTCGGATGTTGATTGTGAGGGATAATCAAACTTTTAGACTTTGCATGTAGGATGCATGACATATAGATTTTAGTTTCTTTTTATCTGTATTGCATATTTTTGCTTCCTGTCTGCATTTCTCTGCATGATTTCTTTCATGTTTGCATGCTAGTCTGTAGTTATTTTCTGTTTCTTTTGTTAAAATGCTAAAAGACAAAAAGATTTTAAGTTTTAGTATTTTAGGGGGAGTATATGTTTCAACATAAAATATCTAAAAAGTGTAAAATGCCTCATCAGAAAACCTTAAAAAGTTAAAAAAAAATCGAAAATGAGCTTGTTTTGATTAATATGTGGGAGATGAAGAAATTACTGTACTGAGAATTGATATATTTGATTAGTAAGGACTGATTTGAACGTTTATATCCATCTGTTGTGTGATGTACTGATAGATGTGACTTATAAATTCTTGGGATTAGACAATCATAATAAGAATAACGATCATCTAAGATTCAGAAGTCATGAACGATCTGTAGCGTTTGAAGGTAGTCACCTAATTATCTCCGAAACTGTATCTAATGATAATTGTTGAGGAACTCAACAGTCGGTTGAGGGTATCCCCTATCATAATTGATAATCACTAGAAAAGGTTGGGGGTGGATTTAAGGTTGAGTATTATCTGTTTGGCTGGTGCATACCACGTTGTCACGGGCCTAAGACTTTATAATCGAAACTAAACCCCAAAAATATCAGAGAAAATTAGTTTATGTCGAAGTGTCCCTTCTTGAAAGGACCCGTTCATATACATTATAAACGATTCACAATAGTTGATTACATTGCGAGGTATTTGACCTCTATATGATACATTTTACAAACATTGCATTCGTTTTTAAAAGACAAACTTTCTTTACATCGAAAATTGACAGGCATGCATACCATTTCATAATATCCACTATCCAACTATAAATTGATTTAATAATAATCTTTGATGAACTCAATGACTCGAATGCAACGTTCTTCGAAATATGCTATGAAAGACTCCAAGTAATATCTTTAAAATGAGCAAATGCACAGCGAAAGATTTCTTTAACACCTGAGAATAAACATGCTTTAAAGTGTCAACCAAAAGGTTGGTGAGTTCATTAGTTTATCATAATCATTTATTTCCATCATTTTAATAGACCACAAGAATTTCATTTCCAGTTCTCATAAATATACGTCCCATGCATAGAGACAAAAATAATCATTCATATGGTGAACACCTGGTAACCGACATTAACTAGATACATATAAGAATATCCCCTATCATTCCGGGATCCTCCTTCAGACATGATATAAATTTCGAAGTACTAAAGCATCCGGTACTTTGGATGGGGTTTGTTAGGCCCAATAGATCTATCTTTAGGATTCGCGTCAATTAGGGTGTCTGTTCCCTAATTCTTAGATTACCAGACTTTAATAAAAAGGGGCATATTCGATTTTGATAATTCAACCATAGAATGTAGTTTCAATTACTTGTGTCTATTTCGTCAAACATTTATAAAAGCGCATGTATTCTCAGTCCCAAAAATATAAAGGGTAAAAAGGCAAATGAAACTCACCATACTGTATTTCGTAGTAAAAATACATATAACATCATTGAATAAGTGCAAGGTTGGCCTCAGATTCACGAACCTAAATTAATTATATATATTTATGTGTTGGTCAATATTTGTCTAACAAATTAGGTCAAGTCATAGTGTACCACAATCCTAATGCTCGAGACTAATATGCAAAAGTCAACAAAAGTAATTTGACTCAAAATAATTTTCAAAAATCTATACATGATTAATATATAGTTTAAATATCGTTGTTTTATATTTTTAAATATTTTTAAAAGATTTATTAGAGTAAATAATATAATTTATTTATTAATAAATAAAATTTTATATTAAATTTATATAATAAAATATACTTATATATATATATTAAGTAATAAAATTTATAGGGTTCATTTAATATCATAAAGATAATATGATAGGTATTATTAAAGTAAGTTATTACACGTAGTAAAATATGTTTGTATCACATATTTATTTGATAAAATAATATCTATAATGATAGTAAGTAAAAGTTGTATTATTTTGTAATAATAATTATTATTATAAAAATATCAATATTTATAATTACTAAGATGACATTAGATAAAACGATAATTCTAATTATGATAACTTTAATATTTATGATAATTTTTAATATTATCTTTAAAATAATAATTCTATTTAAAATAATAATAATAATGATATTTTATAGTAACAATGACATTTCTATTAAAATGATAATTTTTGTTAAAATGATAGTTTTAATACTAACGATACTTTTAATAATAATAGTAATGATAAAAATAATAAGAACGATAATTTTATCTAAATCAATATCTTATAACATTTTAATTTCATCATGATACTCTTACCCATTATTTCCTAATCGTTTCGTTTAATAGCTTTTAATCGTCTTTTATATCGTGTTCATAATAATGATAATAATAGTAATCAAAATAATTAGGTGTTACAAATATTTGTTTTAATTACACTAATATTAATAATGATAGTTACTATAACATTATTAACGATAATACTAATAATTATCTTAAAGATAATATAGTAATAATAATAATAACAATAACAATAACCATTTTTAAATAATGATATATATATTAATAATGATAATAATAATAATAATAATAATACCAATAATAATAATAATAATAATAATAATAATAATAATAATAATAATAATAATAATAATAATAATAATAATAATAATAATAATAATAATAATAATAATTGGATAATAATAATAATACTAATTATAACTTTAACGATAATAACGATAGTAATAATAAAAAAAATAACAATTTTTAATGATAAATCCCTTTTATTGATAAAGATAATAATAATGATAATAATAAGATAAAACTAGAACGACGATAAAAACGACGATAATAATAATCATTTTTAATAAAAATATCGAAAATTCAATTGATTATAACTTCTAATCCGTTCATCGAAACCATTCGATATCTAAAGAAAAAGTTCTTAATTTTTCGCTAGCTTTCCAAGGACATGCATATCTTATACCTTATCTCAACCGCAAGTGTAACTAATTCAACATTCAACCTAACCTGTCTAAGGGCAATATCAAAAGTACAAGCATGCATAATCCTAAATACTCGGGCACTAGTCAGGGATACACTATTAGTATGTAAAAGTTAAATTATGAGTACTCACGTATCAATATTGAGATTCAATATTGCAGGAAAGGTACGTAGACGCAACGGAAATGATAAACACTATATTGACCTCACGAGCATACCCATGAACCATACTCAATCACCTCCATAGCTATAACCCATAATTTCCTTAATCCTATCTCACTCGAAAAACAATTTCGAAATCACTCGAACAACACTCCGTCGTAATATTTTATGTATACTAATAATATCTTGAAATAATACGGAGTAAATATATATATGTAAATCGATTGAGAGAGTTTAGAGAAAAATATTTTCAAGTTTCTATGAAATAATGAAACCTATTGAATTCTATTTATAATAGATTTTTGAATTATTAAAGTGAATTATTAAAGTATGAATTATTAAAGTGAATTATTAAAGTATGAATTATTAAAGTGAATTATTAAAGTATGAATTATTAAAGTGAATTATTAAAGTTAAAGTAAAGTAAAAATAAAGTAAAGGTAAAGTTTAAGTATAGTAAAAGTATAAAACTATGTACGTATAATACGCGTATAAATATATATAATATTGATTTAAATCGTTATATATATAAAATAAAATATAAATATCGTTATCTTTATCATAATAGTTAAGTAATGAGTTGTCAAAAGTGGTTCTAGATATTTATAAAAGTTATATAAGTTTTAATAATAAAGTTCTTTTTAAACTGAAAACGTTTTTGTACGTTTGAAACTAAATAGATCAGTCAAGTCTTTATGAGATTCAATCTTCCACTATCCTTTGTCTAGTTCTCAATGATTGACAATTTGTTCTTATTTATAAATCACTTTACCATTTTCCGAATATTGTTAAAATGGAAAGATTTCTCAAATCAACGTGGGCCTTTCAACAGAGACTTGTAATCATAATTCAATATATCTGATAATTCAATCATTTGATCTTATCTTCTAATTCCATTGATAAACATTTTGAAACAGATACAATCATATAAAGTATTTAATCTAATATTTTGTTTACGTTTCAAGTTATAATATATATACACATATACATATATAATCATATTCGTTTAATGGTTCGTGAATCGTTGGAACTTGGTCGAGGTTGAATGAATGTATGAACATAGTTTAAAATTCTTGAAATTTAACTTAACAAATATTGCTTATCGTGTCGGAAACATATAAAGATTAAAGTTTAAATTTGGTTGGAAATTTCCGGGTTGTCACAGTACCTACCCGTTAAAGAAATTTCGTCCCGAAATTTGAGTGGAAAGGTCGTGAATGATAATAAGTATGTTTTCATGATGCATACGGGCTAAAAATTAGAGTTTTATCATCAGCGAATAATTTGGATAAACAATCCATTTATATGAAGAGTACGAATGAAGCTAACATAAAAGATTGAAATGAGTAAGTGTAGATTCATCTTATCATTTGACGTAGATATGATTGATTCCCAGATTTCAAGGGATTTGAAGAAAATCTTCTTAATAAGATTTGACTCTCCGGTAATCAAGGGAATTAGGATCCGCTTTAAATGCGATCGTCCATTTTAATTGTTCTGTCGGAGATTTTCTTATAAATTCACCTCCTTCATTTCCTTACAACTCACACCTTCTGTTGATGCATTTTATGCAAGTCCCTAGACATCTACCCACGTCCATTGCAGGTACAACAGTTTAAAGGCCACCATAATTGCTCGTTATTATCCTATACGTGTTTGTATGTGGTTACGGGAACTGCAGGAATGAGATTTAGATGTTTGACTATGTTAGACTTAGTTAGACGTACGAGTGAAGCCTCACTAGTACGGCTGACAGGCTCTTACGCACGGTTGATGCTGAGCTAAGTCACAATTACAACCTAAATGAGAAGACACGAGTGAGTGATCACCCGTACGGCTGATGAAGCCAACTCGTACGTGTGATGAATGAATCGTATGGGTGAGTCAACAGCAGGGGTATATAAAGTCTTATGTTCTTCATTTTAGGTTAAGCCTCTCATTTGTTACACACACTCAGATCTAGTGAGCTCCTCCGATTCTCTCTCAGTCCAAATCACCCAGGTGGTGAATAATAGCTCTAGGTGTTGATCTAATCACACTTGATTTAGGTGTGGTTTGACTAAATTAATTAAAAAAAAAAAACTTAACCTATTCACTAGAGGGTTTGATTCACTTATTCCGCCATTGTGTGAGTTAAATCTGTTGATTTCTAAGTTCCTAGTCATGTTTCATCACCTTCTATTCTTTCCCCCTCAACTCATATTTTAAAGTATTCATCAATATGCTCCATCCAGTTTTGATTCTCGATATACTTCTAACTTTCATATCGGTCATTCTGCTTTTTCATCTACCGCCGGAAGAATCTATTTACTTCTACTATACTCTTGGGTTTATAGTGTTTCTAGTTCTACCGTGTCTTTATATTGCTATATGCATCGATATATATGGTTTATAATTTCTGGTTTATCGTTGGGCTTTATATGTTCCCTTATATTTCAAAGTCTCTGCTTCTGTCTTCTATAATCATTATCATTCACAGTTAATGCTCTCTTTTATTTGCTGCAAATTATACCCCAATTTTTATTTCGGAGTTTTGTCCTTTCGTTTCTTCTTCTTGCGATTAAGCACTGCTTGTAATGGTCCAGAATTCACAGATATGAATTTCAGAATGAACATTGTTAATGTTCTAGGAAGGAAATTGTTATGGCACGATCTTGACTTGTCAAATTATTAGAATACCTTGGAAAAGGCCGAATCATCAAGAAATGTTTTCTTGATATTTTAGAGGTTAAATAGAATACAAGAGTCGTATAACATGGCACATGATGATGTTATGATCTGTGAATCATCACGTTCCATTTAGAAACTCAGCATGACTTACTGTAATATAATCACATTGATCAAGTGTCATTATATTATACTAATTCATGCTTCAGTTCCCAACATTACTTCAAAATATTCCTATTTTAAACTTGAATGTTTCAGAATTTAGAAACTAAAATAGTTTCTTTTATGATGTAATACAGATAGCGCGAAGAGGTAAATGATTTCAAATAAGAAAAATTAAGAAAATATCTTCAGAAATATGGAGGATATTTATAATGAAAGATATGATGATATTTTAGAATTTCTAATATCAGAGGATGATGAAGAATATTGTCTGCAGGGGTTTAGAGTCAGGAGCAAGGTATTCGTTAATGACTTCAGCAGGTACTGAATCATTTGGATCCTTTCAAGTCAGGTCCAGTCTTTGTAATTTGCCCACAGCCTCCTTCCTACTTTGCTCAATCCATTTTCCAGTTCTAAAACTTCTCTTTTTCTGCGCTTTTCCAGCACACTTCATCATTATAATCCAGCTTTTACCGTTTAAAGTCGTTTATAGTTTTCGCTGCTTCATCAGCATTTTTTTTTCCTCCATTTTTGGAGAACCAATTCGTAGTTCGGAGTGTTTTTTAGAAACTTCACATTCAAATTAAGTCCAGAAGATAGACGTTATATATACACATATAACTGTTGGCATAGACATCCTGCGAGATTTCAAAATACTGATTGCTAATTCCCAATGATTCGTATGGCAATTCTCATTACAAGATGCGAATGAGTAAATGATGGGGTTTAAATGAATAATTATAATGACTTTTTGGAGAGGCTAAAGTCAAAGGGTAATGAAGTTATTGGTACATCTGCTAATAATGTGGTGGAATGTAAAAGGTTCCCTGGTAACGATGGTGTATATCTCAAGTTTATAATAAGGTTAGTCTGACTGAAAAGTCGAAGTTGACTTGCTGGAGCTGTGACAAAACTGGCTACTTTGAATAGGAGTCACAAAGTTATTTTTGCTAATAAATGCCAAAGAATCTGACGCGGATACGTTGTTTAAACTTTTACTTTGGTTTCAAGAGTTTTTCGAGTACATAACTGTGGGTAACATGTGGTTGGATCATCATCTCGATTGCTCATCATTCGAAGTGTCTTCAAAAATTTTCGAAGGGTTTGAACACAGATTGTAATCGTTAACATACATTTGATGTTCTAACACAGTTTTGAAGTCAAAATATAGCTTGTGAAAGATGTAAGGATCTAAGAGTGATAATTTTGGTCTTATCTCAAGTTGAATTTTGAGATTTCAAAATCAGAATATGTAAATTAAATTTTGAATGAGTATAGTTGTTTTGATTTCTATAAAAGAATGTATATTGTTGTGAAAGTAGGGAGTATAATGGATGATTTGCTGAATCAGATTCGAAGAATGTAACATATTAATTGTGAATTTATATATCTCTCGGGTATTACCTACTCGTTAAAAAAAAATTTCACAATTAATATTTTGTACAAAAGAATTTTATTACAGTCTTTATGAAAATATATATATGTATATTTTATTCAGATGTAACATAGATTTAATGAGTTAATGTTAAATTAAACTCATTTGATTTACGGTTGAAACTGGAATTTAATAATCCCTAAAGGCTTTAAAAAGTACATAACTTTTACGCAGTATTTCTTTAATGACATTGAAATTATGAATCAATACTTCATTATTTGTTGATGTATGATGTTCGGTTCGTGGAATTCTTGTGAATTTCGCAAAGTACGAATGATGTTATCTGAAAAGTTTCGAGTACATCGATGATGAAAGTGTAAAATCAAATATATACTTGATTTATTATGAATTGGAATTTGTTGAATTGCGACAGAGATTGTAGTTAATGCTGGTTAAGTTGCGACCGAAGGACGTACATTATTGCATATTTGTAATATGAATTAACCGAGTAGTTAAGATTCACACACAATAGCTTAGCACGAAAAGATTTATTTCAAAATATATAAGTATATATATATATATATATATATATGTATATATATATATGTATATATATGTATATATATGTATATATATGTATATATATATATATATATATATGTATATATATATATATATATATATACACATATAATTTCTTCAGAGGGAATGAGTTAATTCTTCATAACTCGTTGATACAATATACATGTTATTGATTCGTAATGATGTCCACAGTGATTCTTGAATTGACGGAGTTTGTGATGTTATCGGTGTTGTTGATTCGGATGTTGACTGTACTGACGATGCTGGTAACACTGACGGTACTGTTGATGCTGTTGGTAAAGCAAGTTTAGCTTGTTAATCACACACCATTTTTGTCAGGGTTTCTACTCTTCCTTCTATCATTTTGATTCGTTTAACTGATTTATGGTTAGGGCTAGATTAGATAATCTCTAAGACTTTAGAGATTACATAATCGCCGCAGAATGTTTCTCTAATGAAGTTATGAATTAATACTTCGTCAGTTATTGTTGTTGGTACTCCTTGGTATCTATGGTGCGTATGACGTTGATGCTCGTGGGACAGATTGTGAAGTTGAGGTTTACGACGCAGTTGTGGTTAGAGGTGGTAATGGTACTGTTGGCGTTGATGATGGTGGTACTGGTTATGCTGCTGGTGCTGCTGCTGGTGTTTGTAATCTTTGCACCATATTCTCCAAAGCCACTACTCGAGCGCGAAGCTCGTTGACTTCTTCTATTATACCGGGGTGATTGTCGGTTCGGACGAGCGGATAAATATAATCTAGAATTTGATGTAGTATATAATCGTGACGAGATACTCTGGAAATGAGAGAGAAAATGGTGTTTCAGATTGGTTCGCCGGTAAGTGCTTCAGGTTCTTCGTTAAGAGGGCAATGAGGTGGATGGAAGGGATCACCTTCTTCTTGTCTCCAATGATTGAGGAGGCTACGAACCCATCCCCAATTCATCCAGAATAGATGATGGCTGATTGGTTGATCCATTTCGGTCACACTGCTTTCGGAGCTTGAATGGGATTCCATTTCGGAATCCGAGGAACTTGAATTAATGATGAATTCCATTTTGTACGATTGAATAGGGATTTTTTTCGATATGAAATGATTTTCGGTTATCGGATGGTATTCTAATTACATAGAATATCTATAGATATAGAACAAAAGATTTCGTAGATTACGGAGGAATTTACGGGATATGTCAGATAAAGTTTAAAGTAACAGATACGATAAGATATGATTTAGCAGATACGCTAAGATATGAATTTTGTCTATACACTACTCATGCAATTAATGTAGCAAGACGTGTCTAAACTAGTAATGATAAGCAGGTAATTTCCTAAGAATGATAAGCAGATAATTTCCGACTAAAAATGATAAGCAAAACTTTTGACATGCAGACACGGTCGAAATCCAGACTCACTAATGCATCCTAACGACTTATCAGTTAGACACACTAATGCAGACATGGTTCGCTAAGACCACCGCTCTGATACCAACTGAAATGACCCGTTCATATACATTATAAACGATTCACAATAGTTGATTACATTGCGAGGTATTTGACCTCTATATGATACATTTTACAAACATTGCATTTGTTTTTAAAAGACAAACTTTCTTTACATCGAAAATTGACAGGCATGCATACCATTTCATAATATCCACTATCCAACTATAAATTGATTTAATAATAATCTTTGATAAACTCAATGACTCGAATGCAACATTCTTCGAAATATGCTATGAAAGACTCCAAGTAATATCTTTAAAATGAGCAAATGCACAGCGGAAGATTTCTTTAACACCTGAGAATAAACATGCTTTAAAGTGTCAACCAAAAGGTTGGTGAGTTCATTAGTTTATCATAATCATTTTTTTCCATCATTTTAATAGACCACAAGAATTTCATTTCCAGTTCTCATAAATATACGTCCCATGCATAGAGACAAAAATAATCATTCATATGGTGAACACCTGGTAACCGACATTAACTAGATACATATAAGAATATCCCCTATCATTCCAGGATCCTCCTTCGGACATGATATAAATTTCGAAGTACTAAAGCATCCGGTACTTTGGATGGGGTTTGTTAGGCCCAATAGATCTATCTTTAGGATTCGCGTCAATTAGGGTGTCTGTTCCCTAATTCTTATATTACCAGACTTTAATAAAAAGGGGCATATTCGATTTCGATAATTCAACCATAGAATGTAGTTTCAATTACTTGTGTCTATTTCGTCAAACATTTATAAAAGCGCATGTATTCTCAGTCCCAAAAATATAAAGGGTAAAAAGGCAAATGAAACTCACCATACTGTATTTCGTAGTAAAAATACATATAACATCATTGAACAAGTGCAAGGTTGGCCTCGGATTCACGAACCTAAATTAATTATATATATTTATGTGTTAGTCAATATTTGTCTAACAAATTAGGTCAAGTCATTGTGTACCACAATCCTAATGCTCGAGACTAATATGCAAAAGTCAACAAAAGTAAATTTGACTCAAAATAATTTCCAAAAATCTATACATGATTAATATATAGTTTAAATATCGTTGTTTTATATTTTTAAATATTTTTAAAAGATTTATTAGAGTAAATAATATAATTTATTTATTAATAAATAAAATTTTATATTAAATTTATATAATAAAATATACTTATATATATATATTAAGTAATAAAATTTATAGGGTTCATTTAATATCATAAAGATAATATGATAGGTATTATTAAAGTAAGTTATTACACGTAGTAAAATATGTTTGTATCACATATTTATTTGATAAAATAATATTATAATGATAGTAAGTAAAAGTTGTATTATTTTGTAATAATAATTATTATTATAAAAATATCAATATTTATAATTACTAAGATGACATTAGATAAAAAGATAATTCTAATTATGATAACTTTAATATTTACGATAATTTTTAATATTATCTTTAAAATAATAATTCTATTTAAAATAATAATAATAATGATATTTTATAGTAACAATGACATTTCTATTAAAATGATAATTTTTGTTAAAATGATAGTTTTAATACTAACGATACTTTTAATAATAATAGTAATGATAAAAATAATAAGAACGATAATTTTATCTAAATCAATATCTTATAACATTTTAATTTCATCATGATACTCTTACCCATTATTTCCTAATCATTTCGTTTAATAGCTTTTAATCGTCTTTTATATCGTGTTCATAATAATGATAATAATAGTAATCAAAATAATTAGGTGTTACAAATATTTGTTTTAATTACACTAATATTAATAATGATAGTTACTATAACATTATTAACGATAATACTAATAATTATCTTAATGATAATATAGTAATAATAATAATAACAATAACAATAACCATTTTTAAATAATGATATATATATTAATAATGATAATAATAATAATAATAATAATACCAATAATAATAATAATAATAATAATAATAATAATAATAATAATAATTGGATAATAATAATAATACTAATTATAACTTTAACGATAATAACGATAGTAATAATAAAAAAAATAACAATTTTTAATGATAAATCCCTTTTATTGATAAAGATAATAATAATGATAATAATAAGATAAAACTAGAACGACGATAAAAACGACGATAATAATAATCATTTTTAATAAAAATATCGAAAATTCAATTGATTATAACTTCTAATCCGTTCATCGAAACCATTCGATATCTAAAGGAAAAGTTCTTAATTTTTCGCTAGCTTTCCAAGGACATGCATATCTTATACCTTATCTCAACCGCAAGTGTAATTAATTCAACATTCAACCTAACCTGTCTAAGGGCAATATCAAAAGTACAAGCATGCATAATCCTAAATACTCGAGCACTAGTCAGGGATACACTATTAGTATGTAAAAGTTAAATTATGAGTACTCACGTATCAATATTGAGATTCAATATTGCAGGAAAGGTACGTAGACGCAACGGAAATGATAAACACTATATTGACCTCACGAGCATACCCATGAACCATACTCAATCACCTCCATAGCTATAACTCATAATTTCCTTAATCCTATCCCACTCGAAAAACAATTTCGAAATCACTCGAACAACACTCCGTCGTAATATTTTATGTATACTAATAATATCTTGAAATAATACGGAGTAAATATATATATGTAAATCGATTGAGAGAGTTTAGAGAAAAATATTTTCAAGTTTCTATGAAATAATGAAACCTATTGAATTCTATTTATAATAGATTTTTGAATTATTAAAGTGAATTATTAAAGTGTGAATTATTAAAGTATGAATTATTAAAGTGAATTATTAAAGTATGAATTATTAAAGTGAATTATTAAGGTATGAATTATTAAAGTGAATTATTAAAGTTAAAGTAAAGTAAAAATAAAGTAAAGGTAAAGTTTAAGTATGGTAAAAGTATAAAACTATGTACGTATAATACGCGTATAAATATATATAATATTAATTTAAATCGTTATATATATAAAATAAAATATAAATATCGTTATCTTTATCATACTAGTTAAGTAATGAGTTGTCAAAAGTGGTTCTAGATATTTATAAAAGTTATATAAGTTTTAATAATAAAGTTCTTTTTAAACTGAAAACGTTTTTGTACGTTTGAAACTAAATAGATCAGTCAAGTCTTTATGAGATTCAATCTTCCACTATCCTTTGTCTAGTTCTCAATGATTGACAATTTGTTCTTATTTATAAATCACTTTACCATTTTCCGAATATTGTTAAAATGGAAAGATTTCTCAAATCAACGTGGGCCTTTCAACAGAGACTTGTAATCATAATTCAATATATCTGATAATTCAATCATTTGATCTTATCTTCTAATTCCATTGATAAACATTTTGAAACAGATACAATCATATAAAGTATTTAATCTAATATTTTGTTTACGTTTCAAGTTATAATATATATACACATATACATATATAATCATATTCGTTTAATGGTTCGTGAATCGTTGGAACTTGGTCGAGGTTGAATGAATGTATGAACATAGTTTAAAATTCTTGAAATTTAACTTAACAAATATTGCTTATCGTGTCGGAAACATATAAAGATTAAAGTTTAAATTTGGTTGGAAATTTCCGGGTTGTCACACTTCTCGCTTAAGGTTGAAAAGTATAACTCATTATTGCGGACCGTTCAAGCATTTAAGGGAGAATACCTTCGAGTGATCTGAGCACACAACAAAGAAACATGAGTTCATGCATAACAATGGAAAATCCATTCATGATGGCGTTCAAAATCAATATATCAAAAGACAGTGATATGCTGAAAAAGGAATATCAAAAGAAAATCAAAGTAAAAAATAATTGGCGTATCAAGATGGAAAAGTCCTGAAAGTATGAAGAATGCTGATTCACGATGTGCTCATAAAGAACTCAGATCATTCTTAGTGTGACGCCCCCACGCAGCTTGAATTGTTTAATCACGATGTTCACACTGAACTATCAAGATTATTGTCGTCTGCAATTTAGAGTTATACCTATTAAGACTGTAAGTTGGAAAGATACTTACATAGATATACTCTAAATAACATATATATGAAAGTTTAACTTTCAATTCTGTTTTCCATGTCAACTTGAACATACAGAATTTAAGGGCCTTGAGATTTATTACGTGTGACGACTGGTCATCAGGAAAGTCTGCTTTAACTGTAGACCAATCCCCGCGGTAAATAATGCGCCTATTCAGATAATCCAATATATCCTAAGATCTGTCGAACCAACTAGATTGAAGATTGTCAACACATTGGTAGAAGCCAAAGGCTGACAGGGTTATTCAAAATGCCATGAGAACCATCCTGTTCAATTTGAATGAAGTACATGGAAAGAGATAACGGAAAGTTACGCGTAATGAATTGACAACCTAATAAAAACGCACAATCATAAGTGATGAAAGAATCAAGGATCAATGAACTTAGCGTGATCTCAAAAATCACTGCTTTATAGTGTTCAAGTAATTAATGACAACATGATTGTCGAAGTGTCTGAAATGAATATGTTCGTGTTTAATGAGGATTGATTTCAGTAATTGCATGATAATAGACATAGACGGGATAATTAGGAATGAATAATAGAAGTTGATTCAATATGTCAGTTCTGAACCATTTTTAAATTGTTAATCATCTTGCTCACAAAAAGAATGTGGATTTGTATACCTTGCTTATCTGTTTATTAAATAGCTTGCATTGAAAACTGTAAAACAATAAAAAGATTTTGGTTTTTCATGTTATTGCACTTCATGGTAGAATGTCTTTTATTTGCATATTTTTAGTTGCATGACATTATATCTCAGAAAATTTATAAAGATTTCATTCATTCTTTTGTTTTCTGATTATCCTCTGAATGCGCAATAACATCTGAAAGAACCTTGTCGAGATCAAGATATTTTTGGCAACCAAATCCACAAGATAGAAGTTTGTAGAGCTAGTGATTATTTAAAGGATTTTAATGATTTAAGGTATTAGTGAACTTAAGATGACATTACACTGTAGGACTTACTCATGCGAAACAGAATGTTTAGAGTAATAACCTTGTTGTGGTTAAGATTTTTGATATACCTAAGTGTTAATGATCATTTCTTGATGGATTAGTGATTTATGACTCAAATTGAAAGATCTAGTTAGCTCTAAGATTGCCAAACGAGTCGAAATCCTAAGTTAGTGAAAATTTGAAAATTTGAAATTTCCTAAGTGGCTCACTCGCACGACTGATGTGTGAACCGTACGAGTAACCACACGTGTGATGACCCTGTTCTAGAATTATCCTAAGACATCTGGGTCACACGCACGAGTGATTATGTGAGACGCGCGGTTGATGATGAATCGTGTGATCAGCCGTACGGTTGATCACGAGAGTATAAATAGGGGATGCTGAGCACAGGAGCTCACACTAGTGCACCCACTCCACTTTTTCTCTCTAAAATCGATCATCACCAATTCAGTTTTCCACCGCAGCGTTTGTTAAGCACATTAAGCCGACCACAATGCCATCAGTGATTTAAATGATGCATTTAATATCGGTTTCATCAGACATGCACGAGTGACATCACTCGCACGCGTGAGACATGACTCGCTCGAGTCAGTACGTGGTTGATGATCAACCGTGTGAACCTTGAGCCCACTCGTTTGATTTCTTTTGACTGCTCACTCGTTTGACAGAGCTGACACGTGTGATTAACCGCACGAGTCACCACACGGTTGACTCACTCGCTTATAAATGTTGCCTCAACCGTGTACCTTGTCTGAAACCATATTACTGCTCAAACGTGTCAACAGTGGCACGAGTGACTATGTTACTCGCACGTCTGATCCCTCAGCCGCACGTGTGACAGTATCACTCGCACGGTTTGTCCTATTAACAAGTTTATGATAATTTGATGCAAATGCTTTGATGTTTTATGATATGTGGGTTGTATTTCTAACATTTCTGTTGCTATTTCAGTTTATTAAGATATCATCAATGACTGAACAACAAGTTAATGTCCCAGTTGTGAACCTAGAAGGACAGGGGGAGCAAGAAAACCCTCAAGTGAATCCAGTTAATCAACCGGCTCAACAAGAAATTATCCTAGAGAAGGGTGAGCTGAACAATCAAGTCGCTCTCTATGACACTACTCTCGAGAGGGGTGATTATTTTAAGGAGATTGTAGCTTTTCTTCAGAGATCAAGGATACATACTGCTATTTCTACTCATTGCATGGCTTACTACAGTCATCAAAGAGAATTCTGGAGAAATGCGGCACTTGATGTATCGGAAGATGAGACTAAGATAGGCAGTACCGTTCAAGGGCATGAGATCATTGTCTCTAAGACTGTGATAAGGAAGATTTTGGGTTTTGACGATGAGAACTGCTCCCACATGACAATCAATCATGAGAGAATTCATGGATGCTTTAAGAGATACGCCTATTCTGGCTACATTGCTGGTAAGTCTGAACTGACGAAGACACTTCTGCCTCTACAGTTCCGATATCTTGTTCATGTGATCATGCATTTCTTGAGTGGACGCAAAGCTAGGTTTAATAAGTTGAACGAGAAAGTGCAGAGTATGTTTGTGGCACTTATCCTAAGGGCTCCATATGATTTCTCAGGATTCGTCTTCTACTAATTCAAAGCGAATCTTTTCAGTTCTACTCAGAGATATCTTATCTATGCTCGTTTTCTTCAAATGATTATAAATGACGCTGCACCAGATTTGCCAAAGCTTGAAGAGGATATAATTCACCTTAAACCAATGAATCCGATAACTTTTCGGAGAATGGAGGAAACAAGAAACGAGGGTTTGAAACCTGATTTTAACAGAAAGCTTGTTGGCCATCTCATCAAGGAGAATTATCAATGTTCAGCTGGTAATGCTTGGAAAAATGACGATTCCGACTCTAACTATGAAGTTACAGATGAGGAGGAAGGTGGAGATGATAATCAGAGAGCTACCGGTGAAGCTCAAGGAGGAGGTAATGTTAATGATGAAGTTATTGAAGGTGATGATGAAGCGACAGAAGAGGATGTTAGTTTGACTCAGAGGAAGAGGAAAGGTAAAGAAGTGATGACTTCCGAACAGCCAAAGAAGAAGGAGAAGAGAACTAAACGCAATTATGACTCATCTCAGAGGTCATCTCAGGGAGGTTCTAAACAACAAGCTCAGAGACAACCTTTCGGTTTCATGAAGGATGCTAGAGCCGCTGTTACCTCACCAAGACCCGCCACCACAACACCTCAGGTTACGTCATCCGAATTCAAGACACAACAAAATCTACTATTATCTTTGATCACAAAAATAACCAATCTAGAGAATCAAGCCACTGAGGAGAAAAAGATCAGTGAAGCAAAGATTGAGTCGTTAGTGGAAGAAAACAAGAGATTATGGAATCGAATGAATCATCAGAACGGTAGGACGGAGAAGTTGAAGAAGAAGATATTGGCGATTAAGAGTGAGAATAAGGAGAAGTTGAAGGATATGAAAAATAAGATCGAATTACTTACCTCTGGTAAAACAAAGTTGATTAAGGATAAAGGAGAAGAATTGATGTCAAAGCTAAGGGGTATAAAATACTATTAAATTTTAGCAGAAAATACTATTAAATGCGATACATTTTTACACAAGATATGTATTTATTTAGAGAATGGATATACTTAAACCTTGCTACAACACTTATAAGCAGTGTACCTAATCGTACAGTAGTGTAGTTTTTAGTAAGTCCGGTTCGTTCCACAGGGAATCTTTTTAAACAAAGTTTAACGCTATATTAGTTTACTTTTATAAAAATACAAATATATATATAAATAATATTATTATTATAAAGGGGGTTTTTACCGTTTAATGACCGGTTTGTCGATTTTAAAACTTTAGTCGCAGTTAAAACCAAATGTAAAATATTAAAAATAAATACAAGACTTAAATTAAAGCGGCAAGTAAATAACGATAATGAAATTGCGAATAATAAAAATGCGATAAAATAAACTTGCGATAATTAAAAAGTACGATAATTAAAAGTGCAATTAAATACAATAACAATAAAAATGCGATAATTAGAAGTGCAATTAAATATAAAATAAAGGAAATTAAATATGAAATAAAAGAATTATGCTTATTTAAACTTCCGTAATCATGATGTTTGACGTGTTGATTTTAGTTTTATGCCCATGGGTTAATTGTCCTTTGTCCTGGATTATTTAATATGTCCATACGGATTTGTCCATAATAGTCCATCAGTCATAAATATAAAGAGCGAAAGCCTTCGTCAAATTATTCTTATTCCCGAAGTCAAATATTCCAACTAATTGGGGATTCGAATTGTAACAAGGTTTTAATACTTTGTTTAATGAATACACCAGGTTATCGACTGCATGTAAACCAAGGTTTTACTACTTTGTTAACAATTACACCAATTACCCTTGAATGTAATTCACCCCTGTTTCAACAAGTTTATTAACTATTAATCCAGTTCTGTATCCGGTAAAATGAATAATTATTGGTATTTATAGATATCCCGCCCACCGTACCCAGTCAAGCGTATGTGGTTATATATAAATACGTCAAATTATAAGTTTGTATATTAAATTAACAAGGTATTGTTTAGTTAATATAAAACCCATTAATAGCCCATAGTCTAATTTCCACAAGTGTCGTTCTTTTGTCCAAACCCCAATTATGGTACAAAGCCCAATTACCCAATTTTAGTAATTAGCCCAACATCATGATTACTTCGGATTAAATAAGCATAATAATAACTTAGCTACGAGACATTAATATAAAAAGGTTGAACATAACTTACAATGATTAAAAATAGCGTAGCGTTACACGGACAGAATTTCGACTTACACCTTTACAACATTCGCTAACATACCCTTATTATTAGGATTAAAATTAAAATTAAAATATAAATATAAATATATACGATATAGATAGAGAGATGGATGGATTTTTGGTGATTTTTGCGATCAGAATTCGTTTGCTTTTATAGGGATTTTCGACTTTTGGGGCTCCGCGACTCGCGGCATTTTTGCCTTCAAACTCCGCGAGTCGCGAAGTTTGAAATTACAGCTCAGTCCCTTTTGGAGTCTTTCTTGCCGACGGTTTATAATATATATATAATATATATATATAATTAATATAATTAATTATATATTATATTATATTTATATACATAGTTAACTTGTAATTTTTAGTCCGTTGCGTCGAGCGTTGAGAGTTGACTCTGGTCCCGGTTCCGGATTTTCGAACGTCCTTGCGTACAATTTTATATTTTGTACTTTGCGTTTTGAATTTTGTATTCTTGTAATTTCGAGACGTTTCTTATCAATAATTGAAACCTCTTTGATTGTCTTTTGTACTTTTGAGCTTTTTGGTCGTTTGCATCTTCAATTCGTCGAATCTGTCTTTTGTCTTCACCTTTTATTATTTAAACGAATATCACTTTTAAATAGAACAATTGCAACTAAAAGCTTGTCTTTCTTGAGGAATAATGCTATGAAATATATGTTCGTGTTTAGCATTATCAAATATTCCCACACTTGAGCGTTGCTTGTCCTCAAGCAATATCGTCTTGAAATACTAGAATCACTTCTTTATTCTTCACACTTTGTACATCAGTGATTTCTATACGGTGGTATGAACAATGGTAGTAACGATATGGTTTACAGTCCCACATGACTATAAAAATTTAGATCCATTAAGGAAATTGGATCTTTATGAAAACATTTGATCTTTTGAAAATTAAATCTAGTTTTTACCCTAGATATGTTTTCCGGGATAACCCTTTACCGGTGTTTGCAAAATATTTTTGTGGGTTTGGTGGGTTTCAGATTTGAAAATTTTAGCTCAAAACTTATGGTTTTGTGTCACCCACTTGCTAACCTTGTATTTGGAAAGCAACACGTCCAGTTTACTTGTCCCGTATATTACTTTTCGGTAAACTACCGTCCGGTTGTAAAGGAAAGCGTTGAACAAGCAACTGTTAAGGCAATGTCCCCTGACATGCTTTTAATTATGGTCTATAACGTGTCGGACGCAATTACTATCCTTGGTAGGAGCAATAGTAAAGCTCACCCTTATGATTTTTCGGTCTGGCACAGGGTCCTGTCTTTGACCACTATGCAACCACCGTTCTTACGGTTGACACCCGATTTGGTTCAGGTGACCTAATGAATTCCAGGTGAATTCCAATGATTTTACGTTCAATGGTAATGAACGCATTGAAAATAGGTTTTCAGAAAACAAATCGGTTTGTAATTTTGATCAAAATATTTTCTCGTTCAAGCTCGAGTTTAGATATCATTGAATTCCATGAGTTTGTAATTCTCAATCTTTAAGGTCAATCTCTAGGATTGAGTAATATCAGTCTTAAAAGCTGATTTTTAATCTTTAAGGAGATTATCCTTTCTGGGGATCTGATTCATTAGTCTTATCCAGCTAATTTGCATGGTTCCCCCCCCCATTTTACAAGATAAATCCTTCTCATGGTTAGGATAAATCTGACCACTTGGCGACCCTGTTTAATGCTGAGGTCCGTGGATTTCCTGCTGATTTTAGTGATGACTTTTCTAGATTTTTCGTCAACCTACAGCTGGTCTGGACGACAACTTCATGACCTAAATCAAGAAGCGCGTGTCTTTTTCGGAAGACTTTACTTCCTTTTAATGATGGAATTGATTCATCGTGTAGATCCATCTTTCTTTTCTTTCATCAGGTAAAACAGTTTAGTTTAGTCCAAAGCAAAAGTATTTTCAGTTATTTGTTACAGATATATGTGACATATGTTTAAGATAACTTGGTAAATTTTCCCACACTTGGCTTTTATTTTCCTTTTTATCGTCCTTTCCGAGGTAACAATAATTTCGGTGTTAAAACCTAGTTTTATCGTTCATAAATATGTATAAACATGATTTTGAGTTCATTTAATTGAAAATTTTGAAAAATTTTACTAGAATTGGGTAGTCAGTATATAAGACTAGGGATGTTCTTTTTTATCAGAGAGCACTAGATTCTAATACAACTACTGCTTTACTAGTATTTTTAATGGTAACTAAGTGTATAAAGTAAAAAATTTTAAAATCCGAAAGAATTTAACCCCTTCCCACACTTAAGATCTTGCAATGCCCTCATTTGCAAGAAATCAGTAATAATTTAAATTATTGAGGGTGATTTGTGTGAAAATGATTAAATTTTTACCAAAGTTTCTAAATATATTGGCGTTTGTTTGCTGAATGATAAATGGTGCACATCATTTGTTCATTCCGTCTTGTTGTTATTTCACATATATTTTGCATCTTGTCGTCAAAATTAGTTGCTTTTGCTGAACTTAATGCCAGTCTTTGAAAATGCGTTGTTTTACCCTGTTGTGTACATAAGATAAACTGCAAACATATATACATATTTTTGAAGTTTGGTATATTACCCCACATTCAAAAATTATTAAAATCTAAGAATAAAAGTTAGACAATTATAAAAACTATTACAATATTAACAAAAGTATTAAACATATCAATCATTACAAATTACAAAATAAATAAAACTAAGTATACTAGGGATGATACTGGTACCCATAGGGGTTCCAAGCATAACCATAGGTGCTATAGAATGCTTCGGCAGGGTTATACGTAGGATAAGGTGGTTGCATCTCTATAGACCAGGGAGGGAAGATGGGTTTCGGTGTAGGAATATAGTTTCTACCTATATGTTGGCAATGAGCTATGATTTGGTTCTGATGAACTTGCCAATCTTCAAATGCTCTCTGTCTAGCATTTTCGTACTCCTGTGAAGCTATAAACCTTTGCATTTCTTGCATCTCATTTCCCCCTCCTACATTACCTTGCTGTTGGTTTCTCTCAACCTGTGGATGTCTATCATGGTATGGTACTGCGGCGTTATTTCGCCTCTTCAAAACTTTCGCACCATGGTATACATTTAAACCTATAGTATCTCGGGGTTCTGGTTCTTCTACTAATAATCCCCCCCGACTTATATCCACACCGAGATATTCACCAATCAAAGTAATAAAAATACCACCTCCTATTATGCTATGCGGTCTCATCCCCCGAACCATAGCTGATAAATAATAACCCACACAATACGGTATACTTACAGCGCTTTGTGGGTCTCGAATACACATATGGTAAAACAAATCCTGTTCATTTACCTTTTCCTTGTTCTTACCCCTTTGTGTAATCGAATTAGCTAAAAACCTATGAAACACTCTTAATTCGGCTCTATCTATATCCAAATAAGAGTAATTTCCCCCTTTGAAACGGTGATGGCTTGTCATTTGACTCCACACACCGTGTGTATCAAAATTTTCATCTATCTTTCTACCGTTTAGTATCAACCCTCTACAATCGGCAGATGCTAACTCCTCAGGCGTATATATACGTAAAGCCTGAGCCATGTCCAGTAAAGACATGTGATGCATCGAACCGCCTAACAAAAATCTAATAAAAGAACGATCGGTTAAACTAGCTACCCGATCATTCAACTCTATACTACACAACAATTCTTCACACCATACTTTATATACAGGTCTACGCATGGTGAATAAACGTACCCAGTCATTAAAAGTAGAATTACCATACCTCTGTACAAGTAATTCCCTAATTGGCCCGGCCAATTCTACAGCTTCTAAGGGTCCTCATTCTATGACCCTCGGTACCTCAACAACCTTAGAATGAAGAGTATGCAAACCCCTTTGATATTTTGGATAATCTATCCAAAGTCTGTCAAATCTCAGGTTCGGGTGCAACTCTTCCAAGTGCATATCAGAAAAGGTCATGACTGGATGAGGTATATCCTGCTTGTAGTTGTTATCCACCTCCTGTTGTTCCGCATTCTTAGCAGGAGCATTGCGGGATTGGGATGAAGATTCACCCCTTTCAGTCTGCAAAACACATCAAACACAATTTTTGTGCATCTAAATATGCATTAGTGTCAGCAAAATCATCAATCAAAATAATTACAATGACATGATCAATTTATATCAAACTTAAGCTCATTTTCATATTTTCATCAAATCTACACTTTTTCAAATAAGCATATACGAAAATGTTCGTCAAGTTCATAAGCATTCAACTCAAATAACATGTCAAAATAATCATTACTAACAATTAAACAAGTTTCAAATGGCATTATCTTTCAAAAATCAAGTTCATGAATTTTAGACTTGAAAAAGTCCACTTTAATTCTCAAAATCATGTTTAGGCTCAAAGTTTGGATCATTTAACTACCTAGACATGTTACACTACTCAATTTAGCAACAATTCATGACAAAAATTGGCCATAACCTGTTTATATCAAAAAGCCCCAAATTTGCTCAAGAACACAAACCCTAGATTACTCAAATTTTGAAGTTTAAGGCTTCTAATCATGTTAAATAGCATCAATCTAGGTTATACAAGCATAATACATAAACAATTTAAGCCTAATTACACTAAAAAGTATCAAAATCAAATTGGGGAAAAAATTGCTCAAGAACACTAATTTCAGATTAAATGGTGTTTAGGTGTAGAAATTTACCGTTTTTCTTGAGTAATTCCTTGATAGCATTCTTCTCAACATGATTTTAGTAAAAGATTTGGTGATTAACGGTTAAAAATTGTGATTTTGGGGGTTTTTTCTCGGGTTTTTTCGTGCAGTTTTTCGCAGTATGTTTTTGTTTTGGGTTGGGACTGATCTGTTATGCGTTTATTTTTTTTTCTGTATTTTGGTCCATCCGCGACTCGCGGAGATATCCCCTTCAAACTCCGCGAGTCGCGGAGTTTGGTATTTTTATTTTTTTTATTTTTATTATAATCTTTAACTTATTAAAACAATTAATTAATTAATTTTAAAATTTTGTTTCCTTTGTTATTTAGGACGAAGTCGTTTCGGATCGATGTCCTAGTCCGTCCTTCGACAAAATTTTAAAATTTGTCTTTTTGTAGCGATTGTTTTAAAAGCTAAGATTTTTGGGTTTTTTAATGTTTTTGGCATACTTTAATTCAATAAGATTAAAAATAATGATAATAAAAGTTCTCGTCCCTCCCTTGGGTAAAGCAATTTCGGTTCAAAGACCTAGTCTTCAACTTACGACGAATTTTAAAAATCATATTTTTAACTTAATGAGATAAAGTAAATTTTTGTTTTTAAATTCACACAATTTAAATATAAAATTCAAAATTAATATTAAAAATTCACACCAAACCTAAAATTTAAAATGCATAAAATTAAAAATTCATAAAATAAAAAATTCACACCAATCTTAATTTTAGAAATTCATATTATAAATTCACACCAAACTTATATTAATTTTTCAAATATTTACAATTTTAAATATATTGTTTTTACAAAGTTTACAATATTAATTTAAGATTTAAATATTAATTTTAAAAACATGGTAAAAATAAAATTAAAAATCTTTTTGGCTTTTTATCCCACTTTAATCAATCAAATATTATCAAAAATATGCGCCCCTCTTTTCGGTAAAGTAATTTCGGTTCCAAGACCTAATTTAACTCATGACGAATTTTTGAAATATTTTGTGTTGATTGATTAAAGATATTTATACCTTAAGAATAAACGTTAAATTTCGCAGTGATGTAATAAATTTTTGTATGATATCAATAATTTCGGTCGCCAAATCTAATTTTATTCAATACCAATTTAATACTTTTTAGCGAACAAATTAGCGTTTATTATCAAAAGGTTAAAAATAAAAATAAAAATAAAAACTGCACAGACATACCTGTGAAATAGATTTCTTAGTTATATGATCTATCCCATTCATAAGATAGTCGGTTTAATTGGTTTTCCATGGCTACCTAGGCGTAACCTCGAGCATTTAATGTCTTTTCTTCTAAACATATGAATGGTCCGTCTCTGCATAAAGTAACAAATTCGGTGTTTGAATAGGTTTGATTATTTGAACATTTACCTCCATGTGACCATTTTCCGCATTTGTGATATCTTTCTAGGTGTCGTGCTCTTCTTTTCGCTGCGGATTTTGATTTTCCTTTACCAAATTGTAACTTATTATCTTCGCATCTGGATTCTTTTCTAACTCCGTCCATTCTTTCTCTGATTACTGATACTAATTCACTCGGTAGTATGTCATTATTTCGTTTAGTGATCAAAGCGTGTAGCATTAGACCATGGTTTAGTTCACAGGCAGTCTTCATTTTGTAAAAACCTAAAAAAAATAAAAATTCAGAATGGGGGGGAGAAGACTAGTTCTTTAGGGTCTGCTAGGGAAAGACCATTCGGGTTCCATTTTCGAGAACTACACGAAAACAGAAAATCTAACTCTAACAGAAATACATAAACCCCTTTGATTCTCCCCACACTTAGTCAGCTGTGGTGTCGAAATTGTGATTAACATTATTTTCAATTGAATCATCAACAACTTGTATATCTTTGACTTTTACTTCAATCCATTTGTTGATTTCCTCCGTAACTTTCACAAATTTAACTAACATTGCCTTTTCTTTTGACGATAAATTGGATATTAATCGGTTATATAACTTAAAGTTTCCTTTAATCTTAGCATCGTGAATCCTTTTATAAAGTTTCTTCGTTGAACTGTTAAAAATGGGTTCATCTAATTTCGTATCATCAACGGCATTCTTTGTGATTGGATCATCATTAAGTGTTTCTTCATCTTCCCCACACTTATGCATTTTTATTGGTCTAACAGTTTTGGTTTGTGGAGATCTAAACTTTCGGTTCACAAAGGTGATCGATATATCACCATTCCTAAGTGTTATTCTACCTTCTCTTACATCAATGAATGCCTCGGTGGTTGCTAAAAATAGGCGACCTAGAATTAGAGGAATATCAAGGTTTTCCTCCATATTAATCACTATGAAGTTTGCAACAAAGGTCAAACTTCCCACGTTAACAAGTAAATTATTTGCTATTCCAACCGGGTGCTTAATGGTTTGGTCAAATGATTGAACACCTATTTTGGTTGGTTTTAATTTACCCATGCCTAATCTTTTGTATAAGGAAAGAGGCATAATATTTGCACTTGCTCCTAAATCTGCGAGTCCATTATATACAGCACCATCATTAAGTAAGCAAGAAATGATAAATTCACCCGGGTCTCCTGCTTTAGTAAGTCGAGTTGGTTTGTAAACCTTTTTCGGGTGTTCTTTCCTTGGTTCTTTCATTTCTATTTGAATTTCTTGTTCACATTTTTCTTCGTTTCTTGGAATGGGAGGTTTGTATAGGAATTCTTCTTCATCACTCAAATTTGAATCCTCCCTATATTCCAGTTTTGATTTTTCATATGTTGTTGATAACATATTTATGTTTTCATTTTGAAGGTTTTCTTGGGTGGTGAAATTATGATTAACTTCATTGTCAACTTCCATCGGACCATGTATGTAATGTTTAACTCTGTGACCATTAACTTTAAATTCAATCCCATTTGAATTTATCAATTCTATCGTTCCGTATGGGAAAACTCTTTTGACTATGAATGGCCCAGCCAATCTTGATTTCAATTTTCCAGGAAATAGCTTGAATCGTGAATTGAAAAGAAGAACTCTGTCTCCTTCTTTAAATTCTTTTGAACTTCTGATTCTTTTATCATGCCATTTCTTCATTCTTTCTTTATAGATTAACGAATTTTCGTATGCTTCATGCCTTAATTCTTCTAATTCGTTTAGTTGACTTAATCGTAGACGTCCGGCTTCATGTAAATCAAGATTACATGTCTTCAAAGCCCAAAATGCTTTGTGTTCAATTTCTACTGGAAGATGACATGCTTTTCCATAAACAAGTCTAAAAGGTGTGGTTCCAGTTGGAGTTTTGTAGGCTGTTCTAAAAGCCCAGAGTGCATCCTCTAATTTAATGGACCATTCCTTCGGATTTGATCCTACGGTTTTCTCTAGAATACGTTTTAAAGCTCGGTTGGTATTTTCAACTTGTCCACTTGTTTGTGGATGATATGCGGTAGAGATTTTATGAGTTACTCCATATCTTTTAAGAACTTTCTCAAGTTGATTATTACAGAAATGAGTACCCCGATCACTTATTAAAGCTTTCGGTGTTCCAAACCTTGCAAAAAGACGTTTTAAAAAATTGACTACAACTCGTGCATCGTTAGTTGGGAGAGCTTGTGCTTCCGCCCATTTAGATACATAATCAATGGCTACGAGTATATATAGATTATTATGAGATTTTGGAAATGGACCCATAAAGTCAATACCCCAAATGTCAAATACTTCACATACTTGTATGACATTTTGTGGCATTTCATCACGTTGACTTATTTTTTCGGCCCTTTGACAAGCATCACAGGATTTGCAAAGAAGGTGTGCGTCTTTGTAAATTGTAGGCCAATAGAATCCAGCATCATAAACTTTTCTTGCTGTTAGTTGAGGCCCATAATGCCCTCCTGTTGGTCCTGTGTGACAATGGTTTAAAATTTTACTAGCTTCATCTCCAAATACACATCGGCGTATTATTCCATCGGGACAACTTTTAAACAAATGTGGATCTTCCCAGAAATAGTGTTTTATATCACTGAAGAATTTCTTTCGTTTTTGGTACGATAATCCTTTTTCAAGGAATCCACAAACTAAGTAGTTTGCATAGTCTGCAAACCATGGAATTTCATTATAATCTATCTTCAATAGATATTCATCAGGAAAGTTGTCTTGTATGGCCGATTCATTTAGAACTTCTAATTCAGGATTTTCAAGACGAGAAAGATGATCAGCGGCGAGATTTTCTGCTCCTCTTTTATCTCGGATTTCAATATCAAACTCTTGTAAGAGTAAGATCCAACGGATTAATCTTAGTTTAGCATCTTGTTTTGAAAATAAGTATCTAAGAGCAGAATGGTCGGTATAGACCACCGTTTTTGCTAGAACGAGATATGATCGAAATTTGTCAAAAGCAAAGACAATAGCAAGGAGTTCTTTTTCAGTAGTTGTATAGTTTGTTTGTGCTCCTTGTAACGTCTTACTAGCATAATATATAGGTTGAAATCATTTTTCAATCCTTTGTCCTAAAACGGCTCCCATTGCAAAATCACTTGCATCGCACATTAGTTCAAATGGTAGATTCCAATTTGGTGTGATCATGATCGGCGCATTAGTGAGTTTTTCTTTAAGAATATTAAAAGATTCGATACACTCATCTGAAAAGATGAATGGAGCATCCTTTTCTAGGAGTTTATTCATAGGAGTGGCAATTTTAGAAAAATCTTTTATGAAACGTCGGTAAAAACCGGCATGCCCTAGAAAACTCCTAACTCCTCTAACATTGGTGGGATGTGGAAGTTTAGCAATTACATCTACTTTAGCTCTATCCACTTCAATTCCTTCTTTTGAAATTTTATGTCCAAGAACGATGCCTTCTTTAACCATGAAATGGCATTTCTCCCAATTAAGTACTAGATTTGATTGTTCGCATCTAATAAGCATTCGTTCAAGATTAACTAGACATGATTCAAATATATCACCGAAGACTGAAAAGTCATCCATGAATACTTCCATGCATTCTTCTATCATGTCATGAAAAATCGCCATCATACACCTTTGAAAGGTTGCAGGGGCGTTACAAAGTCCAAATGGCATGCGTTTGTAAGCAAAAGTACCATAAGGGCACGTGAATGTGGTTTTCTCTTGATCTTCGGGTGCTATTGGAATTTGAAAATATCCGGAAAATCCATCTAGAAAACAATAGTAACTATTTTCGGCTAATCTTTCCAACATTTGATCTATGAAAGGTAAGGGAAAGTGATCTTTTCTGGTGGCATCATTTAATTTTCTATAATCAATACACACACGCCATCATGTTACAGTCCTAGTAGGAATAAGCTCATTTTTCTCATTTGTAATGACAGTCATGCCACCCTTCTTAGGCACGCATTGAACTGGGCTTACCCATGGACTATCAGAGATTGGATAAATTAAACCTGCATCTAGCAGTTTAATAATCTCTTTCTTAACTACATCTTGCATATTAGGATTTAGACTTCGTTGGCGTTGCACATACGTTTTATGACCTTCTTCCATAAGGATTTTATGTGTGCAATACGAAGGACTTATTCCTTTAATATCATGAATCTTCCATGCAATGGCTGGTTTATGGGCTTTCAACACAGAAATGAGTTGTGATTTCTCATTTTTAGTAAGAGAAGACGATATTATTACAGGTAATTCAGATTCACCATGTAAATAAGCGTATTCCAAATGGTTTGGAAGTGGCTTTAACTCTAATTTCGGAGGTTCTTCTATCGATGATTTGTATCGATATCTGTCTTCTTCTTTATCATTTGAATTTCTTCTGTTGTTGGTTCATATCCATTAGCTATTAGTGTAGCTAACATTTCAGCTTCATCAATTGGTTCATTACCTTCTCCTAAAGAGCATTCTCCCGTTCCTTGTAATTCTGGAAATTCTTCTAATAATTCTGCATGTGCATCTATAGTTTGAATATAATAACATGTATCATCTGCAGATTGCGGTTGTTGCATTGCTCTATCAATTGAAAATGTAACACTCTCATCCTCTATACTTAGGGTCAATTTCTTACCGAACACGTTTATCATTGCTTTAGCCGTGTTTAAGAATGGTCTTCCTAATATGAGAGGAACTTGAGAATCTTCTTCCATGTCCAGAACAACAAAATCTACTGGAAATACTAAAGTACCAAATTTAACTAGCATGTTCTCCATTATCCCTCTAGGATATTTTATTGATCTATCGGCTAGTTGTATGCTTATTCTGGTTGGTTTCAATTCTCCAAGGTCTAGTTTAGTGTATAGTGAATACGGCATTAAATTTATACTAGCACCTAAGTCTACCAATGCTTCTATTGAACTAAGACTACCTAGAAAACATGGAATTGTGAAACTTCCTGGATCAGATAGTTTTTCTGGTATCTTATTCAACAGCACTGCTGAACAATTAGCATTCATAGTAACAGCCGAGAGTTCTTCCATTTTCTTTCTATTTGAGATTAGATCTTTCAAGAATTTAGCATATCTAGGCATTCCTGAAATCACATCAATGAAAGGAAGATTTACATTTATCTGTTTAAACATATCCAAGAATTTGGATTGCTCGGCTTCAAGTTTCTCTTTCTTCATTTTACTCGGGTAAGGAAGTGGTGGTTGGTATGGTTTAACATAAGGTTTATCCTTAGCTGTGTTATCTTCATTAACCTTCTCAACTACCGGTTCTTTTTCCTTATCTTGATTAGGTTGTGGTTCTTGTGGAGTAGGAATAGCTTCATCAGAAGTTACAGGTATTTCAGGTGGTTTAAGTGTTGTACCACTCCTTGTGGTAATAGCTTTAGCTGTTTCATTCCGGGGGTTAGCATTTGTATCACTAGGTAAACTTCCCGGTTTTCTTTCACCTATTAACCTTGCTAGGTTACTTACTTCTTGTTCCAGATTTTGAATAGAAGCTTGTTGATTTCTAAATGCTTGAGCATTTTGTTCATTGGTTTGTTTCTGAGATGTGAAAAACTGCGTTTGAGTTTCAACTAGCTTCGTCATCATATCTTCTAAATTCGGCTTTTTATCATCGGTTTGTTGTGGTGGCTTGTTTTGAAAATTAGGTCTTTGCTGATTGTAAGTATTATTGGATACTTGTTGATTGCTAGGACCTTGTTGGTTGTTGTATGGAATATTTCGGTTATAATTCTGGTTTTGATTGTAAATTGGTCTTGGCGGTTGATAATTATTCTGATAATTATTTCCAGGCCTTTGGTTTATGTATGAAATATTCTCTCTTTGTTCCATTGTTAATTCAATACTGAGACAATCTTTTGTCAAATGTGGTCCTCCACACTGCTCACAACTAATTCGTATTGAGTGAATATCTTTAGTCATCTTTTCCATTCGTCTTTCCACAGCATCTATCTTTGCGGAAATGGAATCTAAGTCATGGCTAGAATCGGCTCTAGCTGCTTTAGATGATCTAATGATATCTTTTTCTTGGTGCCACTCATGTGAGTGGGAAGCAGTGTTATCAATAATTTTGTAAGCATCAGTTTCGGTTTTCTTCATAATAGAACCACCAGCTGCTATATCTATGTCTTTTCTAGTAGTGATGTCGCATCCTTGGTAGAATATTTGTACTATTTGACAGGTGTCTAAACCATGTTGCGGACATCCTCTTAACAACTTTCCATATCTAGTCCACGCCTCATATAGAGTTTCATTCGGTTTCTGTGTGAACGTAACAATTTCTGCTTGAAGTCTTACGGCTTTAGATGCAGGGAAGAATTGTTTAAGAAATTTGTCAACTAATACGTCCCATGTATCGATCGCTCCTTCAGGTAACGATTCCAACCAATCTTTGGCTTCTCCCTTTAAAGTCCAGGGAAATAACATGAGATATATCTGTTCATCCTCCACTTCTCGGATTTTAAATAGTGTGCAGATCCTATTAAAGGTACGTAGATGTTCATTTGGATCTTCCTTCGGCGCACCACTAAATTGACATTGATTAGTCACCATGTGTAGAATTTGTCCTTTGATTTCATAATCTGGCGCATTAATGTCTGGATGAGTAATTGCGTGACCTTGGCCAGTGCGTTTAGCTCTCATTCGGTCTTCCATACTTAAAGGTTCCAGATTCTCCATAATTGAATTTGTTGAATCGGAATCACTAGAGGATTCTGATTTAATGGTTCGTTCCTCAACAATCTCTGTTTGAATGATAGGTGGTTCCAAAGGAAAGTTTAGTGGTTCAGGATCTACAAACCGTTCCTGAATATTCTCCGGATTCTCAATTGTGAGGTCGGGTTCAAAAAATGGATTATCGGAAATTTGAACTGAAGTACTTGGTCGACTGGATGACGATTCTAAAGAAAAATCAACGGTGGTAATATTTGCTAAATGTCTTGATCTAGTTACAGGTGGTGAACGTACAAAAGGTGGTGAACGTCTTGCTCGGTGCATTCACTGAATATCCTATTAGTTTTTAAAAGGAAAGAAAAATTATAATAAGTTATCCAATCAATAGACTTTTCTGATTTTGCCCACGTTTCGAATAGCCAAAAGATGCAGCAGAGGGGCAGGATTCGTTTGGTCTCAATATAATTGAGGACTGTTTGGCTCCAATAACCCGGTCCACGTACAAATCCAACTATTACTACGAACAAGAAAATTTTTATGTCTATCAATTTAACCACTTAAAATAAATTTTCGTAATTTTAAGAAATTTAGATAAGAAGTAGAATAAAAATCTATGTCCTAAAAACTAGAATAGCGAGAAATAAGAAAGAAAAAGAGTTCGTCGGAAAAAGATTGAAAAAGAAAAATGGTTGAAAAATAAAAGGTGACGGAAAAATAAAAGAAACTTATAAAACTTAAAAATACTTGACTAACCTAACCTTATTACTACAACTAACTTAAAATTATAATCGCAAATTGAGATTACTAATTGGAATGATAATTGATACATAGGTAAAAGTCGTCTAAAAATATTAAAGCTTACAAGTAAAACTATATCCCAAATGGAAATAACTTAAAAAGAAACTAAAACTTAAAAAGGCGTCGCAAAATTCTAAAGCACCTAAATCTTAGTCTAAAGAAAAAGCACTTAAGGAATTCTACGGCAAAGACTAAAAATCTAGGAGTAAAAATAACTATGGCAAAATCTAAGTTTAAAACTAAATATGAGCTAAAAATACAAATATTACGCTAAAACAATTAAAAAGGGACAAAATATAAAAATATACAAAAAGTTGTAAAAATTACAATTTTTATAAAAATATTATTTTTATATTATTTATTTTATAAAACTATTAATTTTATAATTTAATTAAACTAATTAAACTAAATAAAACAAATTAAATAAAAAGAAACTTTAAAATAAAACTTAATTATAATAATAATATATAATTAGGGTTTATAATAATAATAATTAATAAATACTCTGTAATTAATGCAGAGTTAGGGTTCTGTCGGTGGCGTCAGAGAAACTCCGCGAGTTGCGGTATTCAAGGCATCAAACCCCGCGAGTCGCGGGGTTCCAGTTTTCAACTGACAGGTTATTTAAATTCGACGCGTTTTTCTTTATTTATTTATTTTTTTTTTCTGTTTTTAATTTTTCTGTTTAAAAAAAAAATATGTGTATAATAAAAACTTATATTTAAAACTTAAATAAATAGAATTACTTTATAATTTTATAAATAAAAATCTTAAAACTAGATTTATATATATATTTTTTTTGTTTATATGTTTTTAAATAAAAACAAAATACTTAAATAAAACTTATATAAAAATAAAGAAACTTTATAAAACTTAAATATTTAACAAAATCTTAAAAATACTTATATTTTTGTTTTTCTTTTTATATTTTCGAATAATTAAAAAAAAACGTAATTTTTTTTTTTTTATATTAGCGTTGCGCTTCCGGCGTTTAAGAGTAGTTCCCCGGCAGCGGCGACAAAAATAACTTGTTGTCAAAGCTAAGGGGTATAAAATACTATTAAATTTTAGCAGAAAATACTATTAAATACGATACATTTTTACACAAGATATTTATTTATTTATAGAATGGATATACTTAAACCTTGCTACAACACTTATAGGCAGTGTACCTAATCGTACAGTAGTGTAGTTTTTAGTAAGTCCGGTTCATTCCACAGGGAATCTTTTTAAACAAAGTTTAACGCTATATTAGTTTACTTTTATAAAAATACAAATATATATATAAATAATATTATTATTATAAAGGGGGGTTTTTACCGTTTAATGACCGGTTTGTCGATTTTAAAACTTTAGTCGCAGTTAAAACCAAATGTAAAATATTAAAAATAAATACAAGACTTAAATTAAAGCGGCAAGTAAAAAACGATAATGAAATTGCGAATAATAAAAATGCGATAAAATAAACTTGCGATAATTAAAAAGTACGATAATTAAAAGTGCAATTAAATACAATAACAATAAAAATGCGATAATTAGAAGTGCAATTAAATATAAAATAAAGGAAATTAAATATGAAATAAAAGAATTATGCTTATTTAAACTTCCGTAATCATGATGTTTGACGTGTTGATTTTAGTTTTATGCCCATGGGTTAATTGTCCTTTGTCCTGGATTATTTAATATGTCCATACGGATTTGTCCATAATAGTCCATCAGTCATAAATATAAAGAGCGAAAGCCTTCGTCAAATTATTCTTATTCCCGAAGTCAAATATTCCAACTAATTGGGGATTCGAATTGTAACAAGGTTTTAATACTTTGTTTAATGAATACACCAGGTTATCGACTGCGTGTAAACCAAGGTTTTACTACTTTGTTAACAATTACACCAATTACCCTTGAATTTAATTCACCCCTGTTTCAACAAGTTTATTAACTATTAATCCAGTTCCGTATCCGGTAAAATGAATAATTATTGGTATTTATAGATATCCCGCCCACCGTACCCAGTCAAGCGTATGTGGTTATATATAAATACGTCAAATTATAAGTTTGTATATTAAATTAACAAGGTATTGTTTAGTTAATATAAAACCCATTAATAGCCCATAGTCTAATTTCCACAAGTGTCGTTCTTTTGTCCAAACCCCAATTATGGTACAAAGCCCAATTACCCAATTTTAATAATTAGCCCAACATCATGATTATTTCGGATTAAATAAGCATAATAATAACTTAGCTACGAGACATTAATATAAAAAGGTTGAACATAACTTACAATGATTAAAAATAGCGTAGCGTTACACGGACAGAATTTCGACTTACACCCTTACAACATTTGCTAACATACCCTTATTATTAGGATTAAAATTAAAATTAAAATATAAATATAAATATATACGATATAGATAGAGAGATGGATGGATTTTTGGTGATTTTTGAGATCAAAATTCGTTTGCTTTTATAGGGATTTTCGACTTTTGGGGCTCCGCGACTCGCGGCATTTTTGCCTTCAAACTCCGCGAGTCGCGGAGTTTGAAATTACAGCTCAGTCCCTTTTGGAGTCTTTCTTGCCGACTGTTTATAATATATATATAATATATATATAATTAATATAATTAATTATATATTATATTATATTTATATACATAGTTAACTTGTAATTTTTAGTCCGTTGCGTCGAGCGTTGAGAGTTGACTCTGGTCGCGGTTCCGGATTTTTGAACGTCCTTGCGTACAATTTTATATTTTGTACTTTGCGTTTTGAATTTTGTATTCTTGTAATTTCGAGACGTTTCTTATCAATAATTAGAACCTCTTTGATTGTCTTTTGTACTTTTGAGCTTTTTGGTCGTTTACGTCTTCAATTCGTCGAATCTGTCTTTTGTCTTCACCTTTTTTTATTTAAACGAATATCACTTTTAAATAGAACAATTGCAACTAAAAGCTTGTCTTTCTTGAGGAATAATGCTATGAAATATATGTTCGTTTTTAGCATTATCAAGAATATTCCTCTTATTTGGGTGGTGATGACGAGAACGATGATGAAGAAGATGATGGAACTAGAGGACCCTCTTTTGAAATACCGTTAGTGATACCTATTCGAAACTTTAATGAATATGGTGAGGTATTTACTGCTGAATATTATATGAATTATTCAAATGTTTTTGATGATGCAGAAAAGGGGAAAGTTCCTCCAAGTGATTTCCCAGTGGAACAGGTTGCTGCTCTAGCATACGATAGTGAAAACGATATAGAGGATGCAGATACAGTTGAAGCTGAAGTCAAGGCTCCACAAGAAGAGCCTGCTGTTAATGTCCCTCCCGAATCAATCCAAAATATTGACTTAAGTGATTTTGATAATTTGTTTATGGATGAAAAGAGTGAAGATTCTGTTGGTAAGGATAATGTGAAAGAGGATGTGATTGTTAAATCCGAAGATGAATTGGTGACAGAATCTGAGAATGAAGATGAAGAAGAAGAAGAAGTTGACATCGTTATGCCTTCGCTCGAGCCCTACTCGAATCCGTCACTCAATACTTTAAGTGACTTTTTCAATTTGAGTAGTGAGGTGAAAACATAGAGGTTGAATGAATTAGAAGAGGCGAGAAAGGTATACAAGGAGCAATTCAAGGAAGTTGATGTGTTAATGGAAAGGAATAAGAGAATTCGACATGAAAAACTGCTCGTTGAGAAAGAAAGAAAAGAGACTAAGCTGAAGAAGAAGAAACTCCTAGCCGAGCAAGCTAAAACCGAGGTATGGAATGAGATTAATAAGTGGTCTGAACGTGATAGGGTTAAAGTTAACAGAAACGTTGAAGAAGACGAGATCCGTCAGAGTTGGTGGAAACAGAACGTTGTTAACCCTGATCAAATGAATAAGCCAGAACTCGAGCCAAAGTTTGTCAGCTTCTATGAAAAGGGAAAGAGAACCAAGAAGTATTCCAAGGGTAAAATTTTGAGGCGGGGTTACTTCAAGGAGATCAATTATTTTGCGATCAAGAGGGAAGGAGGAGTTGATTATATGGCAAGACCGAGTCACTTCAAAACTCTACCTTACTTTGAGATTATGCAACTTGCGAAGCTGAAGATGTTGAACGCTGAAGATAATGACCTTTCCAGGTTGTTTCAGAGAAAACTCAGATATGAGTACAAGACAGGGAAATGGGATATCTTTAAGTCAACAGCCGCCTGGTTTTCCATACACCCAACAAATTTAAATTCAAAAGGTGGACCTGTTCACGTTGTTAAATTCCGTCCAGCCAAGTACATGAAATAATCTCTGTTGATGCCCTTACCCACGGATATATGTAAAAACTTCAGATGGTGGTTCTTTGACGAATTGTCAAAAGAAGCAGTGATCCTGACTGCAATTGAGAAAGAAGATGGAAGCATACAGTTTGACAATGTGAGGATTCTAGATCCTATGTGGCTGAGAAACTCGTCGAGATTTGATGTGGAGACACTTCACCGCCATCACATTACGTTCGGAGATGATAAAAAGGAGGAAGCTATGAGATATCAACGTGTGATCGATGTCTACTATGCATACCTCAACAGAGAAAGTGATGCTCAAAGCTCAAATCAAGCTCAGGCCAACTGAATCCTGTCAGATACTGTATTGCTAGTTTGTATTTTGTTTTTGATGATGTATTTATGCGAGAGAGAGAGAATCTGGATATGTAATTGATGTTAAACTGATGTTACTTTTGGACTTTTATGTATTTCATGAATGTTTATTTTATTGTAATCGATGTTCTAGGTCATAGGGGAGTTGTAGATGCATTTTCTTTAAGTCCCTAGACATCTAGCTTACGTTTGTGAACAGTACTTCAGTTTATGGGCTACCATGATCGCTCGTTATTATTTTATCTATATTTATATGTGGTTACAGGTACTGCAGGAACGCGATAAGGATGTCTGACATAATTAGACTCTGTCAGACGTACGAGTGAAGTCTCACTCGTACGGCTGACAAGCTCATACGCACGGTTGAGCTGAGCTGAGTCACAAATCTAATCTGAGTATACATACACGAGTGAGTGATCACCCGTACGGCTGAGGTAGCCCACTCGTACGAGTGACGGCTGACTCGCACGGTTGACTCAACAGCATGGGTATATAAGTGTTATGTTCTTCATTTTAGGTTAAGCCTCTCATTACACACACATCACTCAGATCTGGTAGCCTTATCCGATTCTCTCTCAACTCAAATCACTCAAGAGGTGAATAATAGCTCTAGGTGTTAATCTAATCACACAATCCATTGTTGTGGTTTGAGTAAATTAATCCCAAAAAGCACAATATTCACTAGAATGGTTTGATTCACTAATTTCGCCTTTGTGTGAATTAAACCTGTTGATTTCAAAGTTCCTAGTCATGTTTCATCAGAGTGTTGTTCTATGCTTATTTGCAACAAGTACTATAGCTATCATACTAAGGCTTGACCTAAGTTAGTTATTTATATCGACCTGCGTTATTTATAGGTCGGAGTGGTGATCATTCTTGATCACTTTACCTTTTGTTGTTCGCATTTCTGTGTTGTTGCTTCATTTGCTTTAAGGTGAGTTATAGTCCCATTTTTCTATTTTAAAACTGTTGGGATGAGAATACATACAATTTATTTTACATATTGGACACAAGTGAAAATTGGTTTAAATTATTCATTGTGAGTCGAACGAAAATACTCCCTAATCTGGTAATTTTAATCACTGGTTTCTACTGGTGAACGCGAATCCTATGGATAGATCTATCGGCCTGACAGCCCCATTTCGTACTAGCCGCGCTAGCAGTTACAGACGGAATGTATTAGTACTTCGTATTTTTGAAGATACACCTGTTTAGTATATATTGTTATATTGGTTTTTATTAAGGGTAAGGAATTGTTAAGTGATTACCAGGTGGCTCACGGGTTAATGAAATAATGTTTTTATATGTTTTCGAGCATATAATTTTGTGGTCCAAAATGAGTCTTTATGTTTTCAAATATAAATTTTTATGGTTTAAATTAATTATTGTTTGCAATATTAAACCTATAATTCACTCATTATTTTTGTTGACATTTTACTCGCATGTTTTATTCTCAGGTTCATGATTGATTGATTCCGCTGTACTTAGAGAGTCTGCATTGTTTGTCGCAGATTTCGATTTAAACATTAAACAATGCATTCTACTTTAAATACGGTTACATTGTGGGTAGTTGTTGACTTGTTTTGGTCAACCCTTTTTATACATTTGGGTTGGTTTTTCTAAATTTACAAATGATTTAGATTTTTCCTTTTGAGGTAATCAATTGTATTAAATGAATGCAATGTTATTTATGAAAATCCATATAGAGTTATGATCAAGCTGTGAGACCAAGTGATGGAGCCGTTAAGGGTACTTGAAGGGTCGTTTTACCAAGATCACTAACAATGTAATCTGTATTTTATAAACCCAATTATCCTTTATCTGGTAAGTGTATTTCTGATAGAAAAATCTTTTGGTAAGTATTCTTGCTGAAAAAATTCGTTTGGTAGAGGTGTGCGAGTTAGGGTCGGTTGGCGTTGGAATATGTTATTAATTTGAGATTACCTTTTGTACCACTCAAGATATAACATGACCTGTATAGACAAGTGGAGGCAAGTGGAAGATCGGGAGGACTTCTTTATATATGGAGAACATATATTTTTTTTCCATTTTTATGTCATGGAAAAGAAAGCATTGGATCGCATCCATTATGAATACATGAAGGTAAAGAAGAAATAAGCCCACTAAAGGAGCACCACAACCCATAGTGAATGCAATATGGAGTCAGTACCCATTGTATGGGTCAATAGATAGAAGTGATATTCACCATTAATTTTAAGTGGGTCACCTGAAGAAGGTTTCCATTTTAAGGTCTCCAATATAGAGAGCAACTCTTCATGCAATGTAACAACTCGACTTTTTCTGTTTACTATCGTTACTTGTCCGTTAAGTATTTAACGGTGGTTACTTAGACTTGTGTGTTTAATAGAATTAAATACATGCTTATTAGAGAGATTCTTGAATTAATAGGTTATATTAATTTATGAATTTATTTCAGAAAGTGAAATAACTAGGAAACGTTACGATTAAGTTAATCGCCTGGAAAGCTTTTCAGGTTACGGAACTCAAAAAAATGACGAAATAATTATTTTCAATAATTATTAACTTTGAGAAAACTAATTTAATTTATTATTTATTTAATGAATTAAATCCGGTGATTTTGTTTCAACGACTAGTTAACGTTCCGGAGTCCCGGTACGGTTAACGGCACTCGAAACGGACCACGCACGTATCAAGAGTTAAGCAAAAACGAGCGCGAGACCCTATAAAAGGGCCATTCGGCCGAACACTCCCCAATACCCCTTAATTGGATTGTTTTGGTCCATTACTTGCTAGTTGGGTCATTAGTGGGAAGTATTAGGCCCTAAACCTAGATATAAAAGGAAATTAGAAAGCTAGGAGCCTCATAATTCACCTAATTCAATCGACACTCTCCCCTCTCCCTTTCCCTCTTGGCTGTCGGCCACCATCACACCACCACCACCTTCAAAAGTCGAAATTAGAAGAAGCCTTCAACACGAACGTCGTTCTATGCATTGTTCTCTACGCGGTAGTATAAGCAATTTGATCATTAGAGGTATAATTTTTAACCCTAGTTTTTATAAATCTGAATTTGGTTTAATTACATAGTGTAATCAAGTCTAGCGCTCAATTAATGGTGTCTAGTGTTGTTATTTATCGTTTGATTGCGTAATTAACGTTATATGTATGAAAAATGAATTTGTTTCTTGTTGATCTGATTAAATTGACAAGATAACTGATCTTGTAACATGTTTTAATGGAAATATATCGAAAAGTTATTAATTTTAGACTCCAATTTTGCGTGATTTCGTTATCGTATGCTTAAGATATGCTTAATCGAAGATTTGACTAGGTTATGTGCGTAATCCGAATTTTATGAGTTGCATGCTTTGTGTTTTAGCTTATAAAAAGTGTACTATTGTATTCCTTATGAAAAGTTATGCAATTTGGACTTAAAATTTGCGTCAAAAGGTTATGTAATGCTCCCGTTATGTCAAAACGAAGATTTGGTTTTTAAAGTGAGCTGAATCGGTTTTCAAAGTTACATAAAAATTGCTAGTGTGAACTAAGAGTTGATTGAGACTTTGATCTTCTGGAATATGTTAGTATATATATTACTTGACATGTTTCATTTATATGTGAACTTGCAAGAACGTGATTTGCCATGATATATATGCTCGTCTAAGTGATATCTCTGTTTGATGAACAAAACTGATGAGTCTGTAAAGGTTTGCAAAGCTGTAAAAATTGGCTAAAGAAATATTTCTGATTATTTTATCACTAAAATTTTGAGATGTTTTGAGATGACTCCAATTGGCCGTTCGTCAAAATCTATTTTCCATATTTTCTAAGAAATATTTCAAAACTGATGCGCGTGCTGAAATTGATTTAGTAAACCGTAATTAGACCCCTTCTGACTTCTAACTTTTATGTATCGTATGAGGCTTTGGCCAAACTTTTTGGAATATATTTAAAGTTTAGTTATGATCTGGAGTTGTTCATAATTTAATGATTTATGTGCTATGAGCTATAGTTGAATCTTTCTACGACGTACGAATTTCTAAGGCGTGCTTTAAGGTGCAAAAGTGCAACTTGCTTAATTATGACTTGTAAAGTGATACATGACCTAGGTTTGATTTGTTGACCATGTTTGCATGACCTACTGTGATGTTTGACTTTAGTTGACCACTTTGACCGAGTTGACTTTAGGGTTAACTTTGGTTGACTTATGTTGACTTGCTTGGATTAGTTGACTTTTACTTGTTCGTTGAGTCAGTCTGAGCACTAGGACTTTGAGTACACTATGGGTTGACATGGTTTGAACTATAAGTGTATACTCAAGATGATTTACTTATATAGGTTGCATTGTTCAGTCGAGATTGTTCGACAACCGTACGTTTTGCTAAGAAATTTACAAGTGCTTTTGCTAAGGTGAGTCTACAGTCCCTGCTACATTTTTACAGGGATGAGATGCATGCTTTTTCAAAATGTTTTACATATTAGGCACAAGTAACTTACAAAGAATATACATATGAGTTCAGATCAAAAATCCATTAGCTTGATTATATTAGTTACTTTGTAAGCTCGACTTATAGGGACGTTACCGTTAGGTTTGACAAACCTCGCCTAAACATGAAAGGCGTCTATTCTATTTTTACTCTTACATTTGATCGGTGTAGTGCCATGATAGGGTAAACTAAAGACGTGTGCGCGGCTCACGCAAAGGTTAAAGCTTTATAATCAAGTGCTCATGATAATGTATACTTTTCCTATGATGTTTTCTAAGAAAATTTTGTGGCCTAACTTATGAAATGATTTACTAAACTTGTAGTTTCAATCAACGTTTTCTGTTGACGTTTTGCATGTTTCATCTCAGGTACATAGAGGTAGTGCTTCCTCTTAACTGAAGTTATTATGCTATTTGCTGCTAGAACTGGACGGCGTCCAGCATATTTTATCGTTTTATTTCAAGAACAAATATTCGCATTAAAACTATTGTATTCGAGATGATTTGGGTTCATATACATTAGTCGTTTATGTCAAACGTTTCCAGTTACATTTTCATTAATAAATGACTTTGATTTGATAATTAATGCGAATACTTTTCAGAAACGTCTCATATAGAGGGCGTGACCGCTAAACTGTGGGAGCAGGAGTTAATATTCCGTTAGTGGATTCTGACGGGGTATTACATTTGGTATCAGAGCAGATTGGTTACCTAGGACTAGGCTGCATTAGAGAGTTGAACGTTAGGACATCTATTGAGTCTAGACTGTAACCTTAGACTTTTTAAGTTACATGAACCCTAGTTAAACTAATTGCTATGCTACTTGATTTCTATAATGACATGATTACTAGATGAACTAACTTTGTGCTTTCTTTGAGTTCTAGATGACTTCTTCCAATCCTATTATTCTTACCGACTCCGACACGGAATTCTAGAAAACTGTGCAAGCGCAAGGAAATACGATACTCGAGTTTGTAGATGATACCGAGTCGGAACCCGAGATTGAAACCGAGCACGAGGATGAGCCCAAGGGAAAGAACCGGAAGAGGATCCTGAGGAAGACTCGGAACCCGAATCCGAATCCGAACCTGACTTACCTGATTCGCCCCAGTCACCTTTTGTTAATCCCGACTATGTTAACCCCTACGGACCGAGAGGCCACTGTAGGATATCGAAAGAGCTAGAAACCCATTTTACAAGAGTTTTCGCTATGATAACCAATCACTTGAGATGTGTCGCCATTTTCATCCCTATGATGCTTCTACATCTACTTCTAAACCTAGTACCTCCACTGATGTTGCTAATGACAACAACCCTAGTGACCTCACGTTACGAGCGAAAACTTGGAGAAGATGGTCGAATATTTGTTGAAGGAGCTTCAAAAACGCAAATAGAGATCGCTTGTTTAGACTTATTCCAAGCTATTGAATACTATTTGAATATTACTGTTTATTGTTTGATATTCGCACATACATTGCTAGATGTAGTTTTACTTATGTGGTTTTGCTTATGACATGAGAGATATGTTACTTTCGTTGGTAATGCATGATGTTTGAACTAGATTTTTAATACATTATGTGTTAATGATTCATCATGTTTAGTGTTGCTACTACTATTGTTAATTAGTGATAATGCTACTAGTGTACATTGTCCTTACTACTACAACTACTACACGCTATGTATCGCTATTACTTATCATTAGTCCTACTAAAATCACTATGATTTAATATTATCTACTATGCATCATTCCCGTTGCTAGTATATTTTACTATAGCCTTGTTTACTATTGGAACTAGCATGTTATGCTATTCTGCGTCGAAGTGCTCCCCATAGTGACAAACATCAGGGTCGTGATGTTCTGATTTGCAAAGGTGCAACAAGGCAGGCTACTTGGCCAAGGACTTCGGGGATTGAGCTCTAGTACTGTTTGTGAAGAAGAATGATGGATCTATGAGACTCTGTGTTGATTACAGGGAGTTGAATAAGTTAACTATCAAGAATAGATATCCGTTGCCTAGAATTGATGATTTATTTGATCAATTGCAAGGATCAACGTGTTACTCTAAGATCGATCTGCGATCAGGTTATCATCAGATGAGAGTGAACGAGACAGATATACCGAAGACAGCGTTCAGGACACGCTATGGTCATCATGAATTTACTGTAATGCCGTTTGGATTGACGAACGCACCAGCTGTGTTCATGGATCTCATGAACCGTGTGTGTAAGCCATATCTAGACAAGTTTGTTATCGTGTTTATCGATGATATTCTGGTATACTCTAAAAATGAGGAGGAAAATGAAAAACATCTCTGTTTGTTACTAGAGATGCTCAGAAGGAGCAGTTGTGCGCGAAATTTTCGAAATGTGAATTTTGGCTGCAAGAAGTGCAACTTTTGGGTCATATCGTAGGTGTCAATGGTATCCAAGTTGATCCTACGAAGATAGAGACGGTTAAGAAAAGGGAGACTCCTAAGTCGTCAACATAGATACGACAATTCTTAGGTCTCGCCGGTTATTATAGAAGATTCATTGAAGGATTTTCTGCTATTACCCGACCGTTAACAGCATTGACTCACAAGGGTAAGAAGTATGAATGGACAGAGTTGCATGAAGCTGCATTTCAGTTGTTAAAAGAGAAGTTAACGACTGCTCTGATTTTGTCTTTACCCGAAGGAACTGAGGATTTCGTGGTTTACTGCGACGCTTCACGACAGGGTTTTGGTTGCGTGTTGATGCAACGTAAGAAAGTGATTGCTTATGGATCGCGACAGTTGAAGATACATGAGTTGAATTACACTACTCATGATTTAGAACTTGGTGATGTAGTCTTTGTATTGAAGATGTGGAGACACTATCTGTATGGTACTAAGTTTCCTGTTTTCACGGATCACAAGAGTGTGCAGCATATTTTCGATCAGAAACAGCTTAATATGAGACAAAGGCATTGGATCGAACTATTGAACTACTACGACTACGACATTAGCTACCATCCTGGTAAGGCTAATGTAGTGGCAGATGCTTTGAGTAGGAAGGAGAGAGTTAAGCTTATCCGAGTTAGTGCACTGAACTTGACTATTCGAAGGAACCTTACTTCTCAGGTACGTGACGCACAGTTAGAGGCGTTGAAAGAAGAGAATGTTGCTACCGAATTGCTTCGAGGAATCGATAAGAAGTTCATTACTCGGGATGATGGAACCCGATATTTTATCGACAGAATTTGGGTACCGAAGTTTGGCGGATTAAGGGAACTAGTGCTAGAAGAGGCACACAAGACAAGGTATTCTATTCACCCTGGATCCGACAAGATGTACCAAGATCTTAAGACACTGTATTGGTGGCCTAATATGAAAGCTGATATTGCTACTTATGTTGGTAAGTGCTTGACTTGTGCTAAAGTTAAGGCAGAGCATCAGAAACCGTCAGGATTGTTGACACAGTCAGAGATTCCACAATGGAAGTGGGAGAATATTAGAATGGATTTTATCACTAAATTGCCTAAAATGGTAAGAGGTTATGATACGATTTGGGTTATTGTTGATTGTCTTACGAAGTCTGCTCATTTTCTACCAATTAAGGAAACGGATAAGATGGAGAGGTTGGCACAGATCTACATAAAGGAAGTAGTTTCTCGACTTGGAGTGCCGCTATCCATTATTTTCGACAGAGATAGTAGATTTACATCTAGATTCTGGAAAGTTATGCAAGATGCCATAGGAACCCGTTTAGACATGAGTACAACATACCATTAACATACTGATGGTCAAAGTGAGAGAACCATTCAGACACTAGAAGATATGTTAAGGGCATGTGTTATTGACTTTGGAATTGGATGGGATAGACATATACCGATAGTAGAGTTTTCATACAACAACAGTTATCACGCAAGTATAAAGGCAGCGCCTTTTGAAACACTGTATGGCAGAAAGTGCAGATCAACTATATGTTGGACTGAGTTAGGAGATAGTCAGTTAACTGGTCCTGAGATTGTACACAAGACGACTGAGAAGATCACGCAGATACGAGAGAGAATGAAAATAGCGTGAGATCGTCAAAAGAGTTATGCCGATATTAGAAGGAAAGATTTGGAATTTCAGGTTGGAGACAAAGTTATGCTCAAGGTATCACCCTAGAAGGGTGTAGTGCGTTTTGGCAAAAGAGGAAAGTTAAGTCCGAGGTATATTGGACCGTTTGAGATTACCGAAATAATTGATCCAGTAGCGTATAAGCTGAAGCTATCACAAGAACTTAGTGAGATTCACGATACTTTTCATGTTTCCAATTTAAAGAAATGTTTGTCAGATGAAAGTTTGGTAATTCCCTTAGACGAAGTGCAAGTTGATCCTAAGCTTAATTTCATTGAAGAACCTGTTGAGATTATTGGTCAAGAGGTTAAGCAACTAAAGCAAAGCAGAATTCCACTCGTTAAGGTTAGATGGAATGCCCATAGAGGACCAGAATTCACGTGGGAACGTGAAGATCAGATGAAACTTAAGTATCCTCAACTGTTTCCCGAAGAGACGACTACGGCGGATGAGCACTAAAATTTCGGGATGAAATTTTTCATAACAGGAGGGTAATGTAACAACCCGACTTTTTCCGTTTACTATCGTTACTTGTCCGTTAAGTATTTAACGGTAGTTACTTAGACTTGTGTGTTTAATAGAATTAAATACATGCTTATTAGAGAGATTCTTGAATTAATAGGTTATATTAATTTATGAATTTATTTCAGAAAGTGAAATAACTAGGAAACGTTATGATTAAGTTAATCGCCTAGAAAGCTTTTCAGGTTACGGAACTCGGAAAAATGACGAAATAATTATTTTCAATAATTATTAACTTTGAGAAAAACTAATTTAATTTACTATTTATTTAATGAATTAAATCCGGTGATTTTGTTTCAATGACTAGTTAACATTCCGGAGACCCGGTACGGTTAACGGCACTCGAAACGGACCACGTGCGTACCAAGAGTTAAGCAAAAACGAGTCCGAGACCCCATAAAAGGGCCATTCGGCTGAACCCTCCCCAACACCCCTTAATTGGATTGTTTTGGTCCATTACTTGCTAGTTGAGTCATTAGTGGGAAGTATTAGGCCTAAACCTAGATATAAAAGGAAATTAGAAAGCTAGGAGCCTCATAATTCACCTAATTCAATCGACACTCTCCCCTCTCCCTCTCCCTCTCCCTCTCCCTCTCCCTCTTGGCCCTCGGCAACCATCACACCACCACCACCTTCAAAAGTCGAAATTAGAAGAAGCCTTCAACACGAACGTCGTTCTACGCATCGTTCTCTACGCGGTAGTATAAGCAATTTGATCATTAGAGGTATAATTGTTAACCCTAGTTTTTATAAATCTGAATTTGGTTCAATTACATAGTGTAATCAAGTCTAGTGCTCAATTAATGGTGTCTAGTGTTGTTATTTATCGTTTGATTACTTAATTAACGTTGTATGTATGAAAAACGAATTTGTTTCTTGTTGATCTTATTAAATTGACATGAGAAGTGATCTTGTAACATGTTTTAATGGAAAGATATCGAAAAGTTATTAATTTTAGACTCCGATTTTGCGTGATTTCGTTATCGTATGCTTAAGATATGCTTAATCGAAGACTTGACTAGGTTATGTGCGTAATCCGAATTTTATAAGTTGCATGCTTTGTGTTTTAGCTTATAAAAAGTGTACTACTGTATTCCTTATGAAAAGTTATGCAATTTGGACTTAAGATTTGCGTCAAAAGGTTATGTAATGCTCCCGTTATGTCAAAACGAAGATTTGGTTTTGTAATGCTCCCGTTATGTCAAAACGAAGATTTGGTTTTTAAAGTGAGCTGAATCGATTTTCAAAGTTACATAAAAATTGCTAGAGTGAACTAGGAGTTGATTGAGACTTTGATCTTCTGGAATATGTTAGTATATATGTTACTTCACATTTTCATTTATATGCGAACTTGCGAGAACGTGATTTTCCATGAGATATATGCTCGTCTAAGTGATATGTCTGTTTGATGAACAAAACTAATGAGTCTGTAAAGGTTTGCAAAACTGTACAAATTGGCTAAAACAATGTTTCTGATTATTTTATCACTAAAATTTTGAGATGTTTTGAGATGACTCCAATTGGCCGTTCATCAAAATCTATTTTCTATATTTTCTGAGAAATATTCCAAAACTGATGCGCATGCTGAAACTGATTTAGTAAACCGTAATTAGACCCCTGCTGACTTTTATGTATCGTATGAGGCTTTGGCCGGACTTTTTGGAATCGATTTTAAGTATAGTTATGATCTGGAGTTGTTCATAATTTAATGATTTATGTGCTATGAGCTATAGTTGAATCTTTCTACGACGTACGAATTTCTAAGGCGTGCTTTATGGTGCAAAAGTGCAACTTGCTTAATTATGACTTGTAAAGTGATACTTGACCTAGGGTTGACTTGTTGACCATGTTTGCATGACCTACTGAGATGTTTGACTTTAGTTGACCACTTTGACCGAGTTGACTTTAGGGTTGACTTTGGTTGACTTGCTTGGATTAGTTGTCTTTTACTTGTTCGTTGAGTCAGTCTGAGCACTAGGACTTTGCGTACACTATGGGTTGACATGGTTTGACCTATAAGTATATACTCAAGATGATTTACTTGTTTAGGTTGCGTTGTTCAGTCGAGATTGTTCGACAACCGTACGTTTTGCTAAGAAATTTACAAGTGCTTTTACTAAGGTGAGTCTACAGTCCCTACTACATTTTTACAGGGATGAGATGTATGCTTTTTCCAAATGTTTTACATATTAGGCACAAGTAACTTATAAAGAATATACATATGAGTTCAGATCAAAAATCCCTAAGCTTGACTATATTAGTTACTTTGTATGCTCGACTTATAGGGACGTTACCGTTAGGTTTGACAAACGTCGCCTAAACATGACAGGCGTCTATTCTGTTGTTACTCGTACACTTGATCGGTGTAGCGCCATGATAGGGTAAACTAAAGACGTGTGCTCGGCTCACGCAAAGGTTAAAGCTTTATAATCAAGTGCTCATGATAATGTATACTTTTCCTATGATGTTTTCTAAGAAAATCTTGTGGTCTAACTTACGAAATGATTTACTAAACCTGTAGTTTCACTCAACGTTTTTCGTTGACGTTTTGCATGTTTCATCTCAGGTACATAGAGGTAGTGCTTCCGCTTAACTGAAGTTATTATGCTGTTTTCTGCTAGAAATGGACGGCTTCCAGCATATTTTATCGTTTTATTTCAAGAACAAATATTCGCATTAAAACTATTGTATTCGAGATGATTTGGGTTCATATACATTAGTCGTTTATGTCAAACGTATTCCAGTTACATTTTCGTTAATAAATGACTTTGGTTTGATAATTAATGTGAATACTTTTCGGAAACGTCTCATATAGAGGGCGTGGCCGCTAAACTGTGAGACCAGGAGTTAATATTCCGTTAGTGAATTCTGACGGGGTATTACATGCAAAAGGTTCAAGTTTTTGTCTTAACATCAATTTAGATGATTCCAAGCTCAAGGTAGCAGTGCAAGTGCATTTTGTGTTTTAAGTTGGGTAATCAGGTTCATAGATTGGGCTTCGTTGAACTTGAGCCAGATCTCAGCCCACGAAAGGTCCAAGTATGAGGCTATATTCTCGTCTGATGAAGTGTCCAAGGTTTCAAAATTTTGCCTTTAGTTTTTTATTTATGATGCTCTTGTGTAATTTTCCATTTTCTGTCGCTTGGTTGTAATCGTTCCATTGTATTTTTTCCGATAACCTTCATTGTTTTGATGAAGTTATCGTGTTTATTATATATCAATTATCTTCTTTGCCGTAAAAAAAATGACCTGTATAGACCCATTTTTTAAGTAATTGGGTCGAAAGTGCATTGAAATTTCGCAACTCTTTCAATGCATTCATTTTGGATCACTTAGTTTTATTCTCTCATTTATTTTTGTACTTTTCAGTGTCCCCCCAAAAGGTATTTTAAAAATATCAATTGTTGGCTCTTATAAGTATTGTTCAGGCACCAACTTTAAGGTCTATGCTAAAGAAGTGGCTTCTTCACAATGCATTTGGCCTTTATCTTAAAATATTGAGCTTTTTTTCCATATCATTTGTTTGTTCTTTCTATATTTAATTACGGTATCACTCGGTATAGATGGTTAAATTGTGATCTCCCTTCAATTATCGGTAGTCATATACTGTACAAGAATATAAGCATCTTCTGTGTATTGCTCATATGTAGGGGCTCGGTAACTGGTTACCAAGGAAATGACTACAATAGGACACCTTTTCAAGTTCAGTGTCGAGAAAGGGGTGGTTGGGTAATAAATACAAATGTGTCGGTTATTAAGTAATATATGAAATAAAAGTTGCTTTGGCCATGTAGTATATCGGTTAGAAACTAATTTATTTATATTCTGTTAGAAATTGTTTATTTAATTTAAGTATTTTATTATAAAGGGTATGGATTCTTTCGTGAAAAAATTGGTTATACTACTATATGTGAGTCAAAACTATACGTAATCCCATGAATCCAATAATTTGTTTGAAATTCAACGGACAAATAAGAGCGGGACATGTGGTGCGACAATCACATGTGATTGGAAAAAAAAAATTAAAAAAAAAATTTTTTTTTAATTTTTTTTAAAGCTTTTTTAAAAAAAAAATTAATATGTCAAATCCAATCATATGTGATTGAAAAAATTACATGCGATTCTGCATGTCAAATCCAATCACGTGTGATTGAAAAAAAAGTCAAAAAAAAATTTTCAAAAAAAAAAAATTCAACCGGAAAACAGACTTTTAATTCGGTGATTTGATCAAGTTTGTTAGCGTTTTGTGATCATATCTTCAAAATTTCAGACTTTAATTCGGTGATTATCAAGTTTTGATAAAAAACTTGGTGTTTAAAGGTTTTAGCACAAACTTGCTGAAATTCGTCATTTAACTAAATTTTTTTTTTCAATCACATGTGATTAAATTTGACATGCAGAATCACATGTGATTGGGTTTTACAATCACATGTGATTGGCATGCAGACTCACATGTGATTTACTGTCATGTCAAATCCAATCATATGCGATTGAAAAAAAAATCGAAATTTTTTTTTTCAAAAAAAGAAATTTTAAAATTTAAAAACTTTTTTTGAAAAAAAAAAATTTTAATTTTTTTTAAAAAAAATTATTTTTTTTCAATCACATGTAATTATCGTGTCACGTGTCGTACTCTGATTGGTCCCTTAAATCTCAACTTAAAAGTTGGTTTCATTTGAATATTCTCTGATTCTTATATTCTTAGATGACCTTAGCTATGTATTCAGGCTTTATCAAGTATTACTAATATAGGTAGTTGGTGAAAGTGTTAATGTAAAGACTATAATGTTTAAGGTAAAAGTAAAGTCAAATTAACAGGTTATTTCAATACATCTTTTTGGCATCGATTATAAAATGCGGAGTGTTTGCATTAATCCGAAATTATCTTCAATGCTAAACTTATTAATGATCAAGTGATGTAACTAATTCATTTTGACGGCATTCGTTAAAGAAAATCTCAATCCAAAACCTACCGTTTAACCTTTATGTTATTTTGATTTTTGTGGCAAATGGTGCTGGTTGTAGATGATGAAGGTCCAGAAAAGGGAGATCTAATAGTGGTAACCTCAACTTTCAACTGCTACAACTTATGCATGATGGCTCTCATTTTTAAGTGTAACTGAGATCAACTGTGTAAGAACAAAAGCCGAATACTCTAATCGTTACTCTGATGAAATTAGAAGAGTTGAATCTTGATTAAGGTGGTTGCCTCACTTTTAGGTTGTTACATCACTTTGTTTCTCCTTTTTGGTAGTAACTATATTGAAAATATGTGTCTTATGTATATCTATAATCAACATACTAATTATATGGTGGATCGGTAATGATATGCATCGTTATATCGATACTCAAAACTTTGACCATGTTTGCAAACTTGCATCAGAAGTTACCTTTTTTTTTCTTTTTAATTCTAGATCGATAATTGATATTGAAATATGCCTTTCAAAATCCCGCGAATTCGCAGGTTATAAACTAGTTCAATAAAAATTCTAGAAGCTTCTTATAAGAGATAAGCGTGAGTATATATATATATATATATATATATATATATATATATATATATATATATATATATATATATATAATGAATTTAAATAAGAAAAAGGGCTAGATACATTTTTTTGAACAAGATAAAAATTCTTATCAACTTTTTTTAGAATTTAAATTCGACATTATCACTTTTATTTATATTTTCTTTTTATTTAAAAATTCAATTTTTTTACTATAAATACCCATCCACTCTTCATATAATTTTGTCACAAAAAAAAAAAAAATCAAGAAACTCTCATTCTCTCTTGAAGAAATACTTTGTTTCTTTTCTTTCTTTTATTTTTTTATTTTTTTATTCGGGTTATATTTTTTTTTATAACCGATTGTCCTCTTTTTTATTTATAAATTATACATAACAAGATAAATGCATATACTATGTTATAAGATCATAAAATAAAGGTTCAAGTTTCTGGAAAATTTTATATTTTTATAAAATTCGAATGTAATGCATAATTGTTATTAAAATCGGATTTAAATACAAATATGATTAAAATATGTTTAAATATGTAAAAATTATATAAAATCAAGAAAAATAATTTTTACAGGTTTCCTAACCTGTATACCATATAATAATAGATGAAAATAATTTTTATAATATTTGTAAAAATTAAATACGAATTACTATTATTGTTACTGTGTAGCGATAATTAGGAAAATACATAATAAATCGAATTAAATCATTAAAAGTCATTAAAATTGAAAAAATAATTTTTGCAGATGTTATTACACATATATAAATTATTAAAGTTGAAATCTAGATTTACATAATTATTTTCTATTTATTGTATTCAGAAATTGCTTAATAAACAAGAAAATCAATAAAAGTTATTATAAATACTCATAATTAGTAAGGATAATTTTTACAGGTTATAAATAACTTATAAAAATTATTGAAGTCAAAAATATATTTATATGAATTATTTAAGTATTTAAAAGCATTTTTATACTATTTACATGTTCGATGTATTATATATAATGTAAATAATTAGTTAAAATTCATAGAATACGATTTAACACTTATAAAGTTATTATATCAGTATGTAAAACTTATTTATAAGTCATATGAATTTTTGGAAACTTTTATCTTATTTATTTATCAATTAATGAATTAAGTATGTACTTATAATATAAAAATTGCAATAAATAAAAATACCCGAGATAAAATTTTATATAAACTTTTTATATGTTTATTATGTTTATTAGGATCTTTGAAAAATGGAAAAACTAATTTTAAATTCATTTACCTATTTTTAAGTATTTTATGTATTAAACGATCCTAGAAAACAATGTAAATTGCATATAAATTAGAAATTTTGTGTAGAATATTTTTATATAATTTTTATACAGTTATTATATTTATCTCAGTCTGTAGAAATTGAATATATATATATGTATTTGATTCGAATTAGTATTTATTATGGAATTAAATGTGTTTTATGCATAATTAAGAAATAAAAACAAAGATAAATACAAAAACGAGTTAGATATATCTTATTAAAATTCTCTACATTTTGATATACTGAAATAAATTTATTAAAAGTATATTCATATTTATTTGGTATTTAATTGAATTAAATATGAATTTAACTAATATATATATATATATATATATATATATATATATATATATATATATATATATATATATATATATATATATATATATATATATATATATATATATATATATATATATATATATATAATTTGAAATTGATAATTTCTATATAAAATATAAATTAATCAAATAATATTATTACTAATATAAGATCAGTAAATAAATAAATAAAACATAATTATATAATTATCTAATCTCATACTTAATTATCTATATAATTAAACTCATAATATTAAATATTATATTAACAACTTTAAATATAAAATAAAATTAATAATGCTAATACATTATTAATAATAATTATACTAAAGCTTATATAATATATGTACTTATTATATAAGTAACCTATTTAAAGTGTGTCGTATTCCTATACACACATAAAACGTGGAAACTATGATCATACCGATAACGTGTGGCTTATACGAACCTCACCGCTACTTACGGTCATGTGGATGATGTCTAGGTTGCCATGATGGGAATAAGGTTTTGGATTAAACGAAAGGTTGTAGACTTATAGTCCAACTGAAAGATCCTGACCCCTGGTTACATTTGGTCATCCCCGACTTACTTGATAGCACCGAGGTTTGGGCAAAGTTGTACAACATCTAAACTTGATTATAGTGGACCCAACTTGTTAAACAAACTGAATAACTCATAAGACTCTTATGAACACTTACTCGTTAGATTGAACAAACTAATGACCGAGCTTATATCTCTAGGTTGAGATCCTGGTCGTTTACTCCCGTTCATTATTCTCTTTCGTGGAAATAACTTCAACTACTGTTAAGGTGAACTTCATAGCCCCGCTTTTTACTATTTCTCAACTGGTTTATAAACTTTTGGGGTGAGACACATGCTTGCTTTTAAACTGTTTTATGCTTTAGGTACAAGTACTCAAACTTTAATTGTGTTGCCATGCTTTGTTTCATGTTAAATCCCTGCCAGGATATCGTTATTTGCTATGCATAACGTAAACTTAGTTATTGTGAGTAGGCCTATTGAGAGTGACGTCTCTAACCAGTTGACCGTTGGTCTTTGGTTACATAATAATGATTTCAACGACACCGACAGTTCAAGGTGTCATGGGGTAACTTTGTTTAGTTTTGATATCATACACTTCAGCACTACTTTTAACTGATATGTCTATATCAACTATTTATAACTAAATCTTGTGGTCTAAAAACTTTGGTAGTTTACCAACTTAAACCTATGAATTCACCAACCATTTTTTGTTGACACTTTAATCATGTTTTGTCTCAGGTAATGATTACTAAAGATTACTTGCTACTTGGATTGTGCTGCTATGGAGTCCGCATTTATATTTATGTTCTTGCATTTAAACAATTACAATTTACATTTTGATTTATCATTTGTAATGACAATTTAATTCTGCTGCTTTAATACATTTGAGTTTAATAAAACGTCTCATTTAGAGTCGTTCTCGTTTTACACTTGTGTTTTGGTATTGGTTAGTAGGGATGAGCAGAAGTACCATTTTACCGATCCCGAACCGGTACTGAACCGGTACAGGTACCGTTTTACCGGACCGAAGGGTAAACGGGAACGGTTCCGGTTCCAGATTTTGTGGCTTTTCGGATTTGGTACATAAGATGCGGTACCGGTACGGTACCGGGAAATTCCCGTATTAGTACCGATTTCAATACCCATATTTTTAAAAGCCTGGAATATGAAAAGACCTGGAGCTTGGTCCCTTGAAGCTCGTGTACTAGTTCACAGTCACACACGGTATCTCCTCCTTCAATAAATTGAAAAGTCCCGTACCTTAATCATCAAAAAAAAAAAAAATCGTCGCCTATATTCAAAAACCCTAATCATCAATCATCAATTGAAAATTTGTCGCCTATAATCATCAATCAACATGGACTGTCTTCGTTCATCACTTCCATCATCATCAATCATGTGACGACCCGGAAAATTTCGATCAATTTTAAATCAAACTCTCGAAACGATTTAATATCTTTGACACGATAAGCAAAGTCTGATAGGTTGAGTCTCAAAATTTTTTAACTGTTTATATGGATTCAGTTAACCTTTGACTATTACCGACGATTCACGAACAATTATTTTTAAATAAATGTGTGTGTGTGTGTATATATATACATATATATACATATATATATATATATATATATATATATATATATATATATATATATATATATATATATATATATATATATATATATATATATATATATATATATATATATATATATATATATATATATGAATTCTATAAAAAAATATTATATATTGTAATCAATAAAAATTAAAGATTCAATATATTAATTACCAAATAGGATATAATTAATAAATTGTATTACGAGTTTGAATATAAATATTATATTAATTACTTTCATTATTATTATTGTTAATATTAATATTAACAGTGTATCATTAATATTATTATATAATATATATATATATATATATATATATATATATATATATATATATATATATATATATATATATATATATATATATATATATATATATATATATTGTTATAGTATTGTTATTACTAATATTTTTAACGCCTTGATTCGAGTAAAATTTTTTTTTTTTTTTTTTTTTTGAAAAGTTAAGTTACTGGCCGGACAAGGCATTTGCCGCGGCGCGGCCTGCCTTGTCGCGGCGCGACACAACACATAAAATTTTTATCTCCTTAACCCAACTTCTGTTTTGAACCTTAGTTCATTGCCGCGGCGCGACATAACACTGGTCCGGGTGCCTGACCTGCAACATTTTACTTAAACCAACTTTTGCACATTTCATCATTCTCAAACACATTTAAAACAGCATAATTCATCCACCAACATAAAGATTCAGTTTCTAATATCTTAGACCATCCATAAACAACATTTAGACTTCAAAACATGTTTTCATACTCCAACCATCATTAGGTCCCAAGTTTGACAACAACAAACATGACTCATACCAAAACACTAGGCGTTGATAAGCGGTAACCATGGAGCGTGTTTACAATAAGGGACTTGCAATACCACTTACTCTAATGCCAATGCTCCTCAAGTGCTTCACACGGGTTCCTTACCTTCACGATGGACTTTAGTACCTAAAACATAAAACATCATGGGGGTAAGTTTTTACACTTAGTGAGTTATAGGAAAGTAATAAAACACAAAACACAAAACATTTGGGCACAAATCATAACACTTATCCTTCAACCCATTGGTTGCTTGCATACATTCGGATCCAATTCATTCATACCATAGACATGACTTACTAGGCCGAACCTAGTAATCATGCCTAAGCTAACCATAGACATACTAGATATGCCTAAGCTATCATCATCTCATACATAGACACTTAATGTGTCTAAGCTAACACAAACCATAGGCAAGATTACTAGCAATGTAATAACCTTGCCTAAGCTAAACATCAACCATAGATACAACTATTAGGTTAACCCAATAGTTCTATCTAAGCTACATAACTAGTGCACTTAGTCGTTTCTCTCTTGCACGGATGCAATCCGAGAACACTAAGCCACTCTTGACCCGCCCATATTACCCCCTATGAACTCACCTTGCTTAATTGAATTTCCTTGATCACTTGAAATCTCTTTTCCTTGATTAGCACCTATACATGAGCTAATCCCATTAATCACATAACTCAATCAAAAACACAACTTTCTTGAATCATTACATCTTTTCATACTTACACACACATTTAACCCCCTAATCACAACAAGCATACAAGTAGCCTTAAAATCTCATTTTTCCTAAGATGGCAATGTTACCAATTCAACATCACATTTTAATCATGTACATTACTAACTCATCCCTTTTAGCTCTATCATGCAACTTTTTCTTTAATCCTTTCATTAATCATCAAATGTGCATAGTAATCCAATTTCATTACTAACACCATTAAATTATCAAATTATCAATTTCTATAACTTACAACTATAACAAAAGTTCATACATGAACATCCTTCATCACAATTTCTAGCTAGAACACATAATCATCTCTTTGAGACATTTTAACAAACACTTGGTGTGCATGACTAGAAACTTAACTAGAACATCACCAAATTCACCATATTCATAACAAAAAATCCATCATGCAAGTCTATACATAATTCCTCTTCCAAAATCAATAACAATTACATTCTAACTCAAACAATTGTGCACAATTCAACAACTAGCAACTATTTAAGCATAAAACTCATCATAAACACACCATATAAGCAATACTTGGACACAAAATCCATACCTTGACTTTTAGAGTTTAAGAACCCTAATTGTGCACAAAGAGAGTGAAATTGGAAGATTAAAGCTTGCTAAAGTGATTAGGGTGTCTTAGATTTCACTAATTCAAGATTGCATGAGTTTAATTTTAACAATTGATGGATCCTCCTCTTCCCTTTGCAAATGTCGACACTCACAAGAACTCCAGGAAGGTTTTCTGTATTTTGCACTTAATAATTTATTTTTCCAGCATTTTAATCCCTTTTATATAAAATAACTTTGGCTTATTAGCAATTTCTACCCTCCCCACCACAACTATGGTTAGAGAAGTCCTTATTCTTAACTTTTCACCCTTAGTCCTTCCTAACTTAACCAATAAACTTAACTTTTATCCATTTAACATAAAATAACCTTTACCATTTAATTTCTTAGCAATAAAAAAATTTACATAAAATAATACCTTAAATATTTGGGATGTTACAACTCTCCCCCTCTTGGATCGTTCGCGTCCTCGCGAACCATTCTTGATGCAACGACGGATAATACTTCAAGAGCCATTCTTCGGGTTCCCATGTACACTCGGAACCTTTTCTAAATTGCCATAATACCTTCAATAATATTACCGACTTATTCCTCAAGTGCTTAACCTTTTGATCCATAATTTTTATCAGCTTTTCCGCATACCTTAACTTATTATCGACCTCAATTTCATTCAAAGGAACATAGGTTGATTCATCCGCCAAACATTTCCTCAATTGTGACACGTGAAACGTGTCATGTATATTACTCAATTCATCGGGTAGAGCCAAACGGTAGGCTACCTTCCCAACTTTCGCCACTATCTCAAATGGTCCCACGAACCTTGGACCCAATTTTCCCCTCTTTCTAAAACGAATGATGCCTTTCCATGGAGAAACTTTTAGCATCACTTTATCACCTACTTGAAATTCTATCGGTTTTCTCCTTTTATCTACATAAGACTTTTGTCGATCTTGTGCCGCCTTTATTCTTTCACGAATTTGGTCAATCATCTCGGTGGTTTGTTGTACTATTTCCGTGCTTCCTAATTCCCGTTGACCTACTTCGCCCCAACAAATCGGGGTTCTACACCTCCTTCCATACAACATCTCATATGGTGCCATTCCAATTGTAGAGTGATAACTATTGTTGTATGAAAATTCAACTAATGGTAAATGAGCATCCCAACTACCACCAAAATCGATAACACATGCTCTTAACATATCCTCGAGAGTTTGTATAGTCCGCTCACTTTGACCATCCGTTTGCGGGTGAAACGCGGTACTTACATGTAACTTAGTACCCATTTCCTCTTGAAACTTTCTCCAATATCGCGATGTAAATCGGGTGTCTCGATCCGAAACAATAGAAACCGGCACTCCATGCCTTGCAACAACTTCTTTCATATATAACTTTGACATTGCTTCCGACGACGAAGCTTCTCTTATTGCCAAAAATAATGCACTCTTAGTCAATCTATCAACAATAACCCAAATTGCATCGTGTTGTCTAGGGGTCTTAGGCAACTTAGTCACTAAATCCATCGTAATATGCTCCCATATCTAAGCCTTAAACCACGAGAATCTACCACAAAATCGTCAACTTGCCCCTTGATTCTTTCTTTTCTCACGTTTTCGGGCGATAATGCTTCACCTTGTGCAACACGAATATCATCAAATATTTGAGGTGATATTACCATAGCCAAGCTTGTTATCTTAATCGGTTGATGACTTGACTTCCTACTAAGAGCATCCGCTACTACATTCGCTTTTCCGGGGTGATATAAGATCTCACAATCATAATCTTTCACCAAATCGAGACCTCTCCTTTGCCTATCGTTCAAATCCCTTTGATCAAACAAATACTTTAAGTTCTTATGATCGGTATAAATGGAAAACTTAACACCATAAAGATAATGACGCCAAATCTTTAGAGCAAAAACCACGGCCGTCAATTCTAAATCATGCGTAGGATAGCGTTTCTCGTGTTCCTTCAATTGTCGGGAAGCATAAGCTATGACCTTCCCATTTTGCATCAATACACACCCTAAGCCTTTCTTAGAAGCATCACAATAAACCGTCATGTTCTCATTCCCTTCCGGTAAAACCAATATGGGAGCTTGAACGAGCTTCTCCTTAAGGAGTTGAAACGCTTGTTCTTGCTTTTCTTCCCATCTCCATGACACACTTTTACGAGTCAACTTGGTGAGTGGGGTGGCTATTCTAGAAAAATCTTGTATAAATCGCCGATAATACCCCGCTAAACCTAGAAAACTCCTAACCTCGGTAGGATTCGTAGGTGGTTCCCATCTCATAATTGCCTCTATCTTCACCGGATCAACACAAATACCCTTCTTGTTAATGACATGGCCCAAAAATTGAACTTCACGAAGCCAAAACTCGCACTTAGAGAACTTAGCAAACAATCTTTCTCTTCTTAAAGTCTCTAATACTTGTCTTAAATGTACCGTATGTTCCTCTTCACTCTTAGAATATACCAAAATGTCATCAATGAACACAATTACAAACCTATCAAGCATCGGTCGACAAACTCTATTCATCAAATCCATAAACGCGGCCGGAGCATTTGTTAATCCAAACGGCATAACCACAAACTCATAATGACCATACCTTGTTCGAAAAGCCGTTTTAGGGACATCTTCTTCCCTCACCTTCAATTGATGGTAACCCGACCTTAAATCTATCTTTGAAAAGAAACTAGCACCTTGTAGTTGATCAAACAAATCGTCTATCCTTGGCAACGGGTACTTGTTCTTAATAGTGACTTTATTCAATTCTCGATAATCAATACACATTCTCATAGTTCCATCCTTCTTTTTCACAAATAAAACCGGAGCTCCCCAAGGTGAACTACTAGGACGTATAAAACCTTTATCTATCAAATCTTGTAATTGAGTCATCATTTCTCTCATTTCCGACGGGGCTAATCGATAGGGAGCTTTGGCAATTGGCGTGGCCCCGGGTATCAAATCTATTCTAAACTCTACCTCTCGCTCGGGAGGTACACCGGGCAATTCACTTGGAAACACATCCGGAAACTCGTTAACTATTGGTACATCATCTAATTCAACAACCTTTTTCGAATCATCAACAACATGTGCCAAAAACGCACAACACCCATGAGACAAAAATCTTTTAGCCTTAGCATATGTGCATATAGGAATTGCACGCCTAGCTCGTTCCCCATAATTCCATATAACTTTTCCACTTGGTGATTGAACTAACACTATTTTCTTACGACACAAAATTATCCCCTCATTGTCATCTAGCCAATCCATGCCCACAATTACTTGAAATTCCCCCATTTGCATGGGTATTAAATCAATGACAAACTTTTCATCATCCAAAATAATTTCACACCCCTTAATGATACTATACACCATCACGGTCTTATTATCCGCTATTTCAACCTCTAATGGGTGTTCTAACATACTTGGGGTCATATTAAAATGCTTACAAAAAGAATATGATACAAACGACCGCGTAGCACCGGAATCAAACAAAACATGCGCAGGTAAAGAGTTTACAATAAAGGTACCTGACACCACATTTTGGGACTCCTTCGCTTCGAGTGCGGTAATCTGATGAGCTCGGGCCCTTGGTCGGCTATCACTAGTCTTCGGTTCCGTCTTAACCTCTTTCTTAACACTAACACTAGCTAAATCCTTCTTGTATTCCGGACATTCGGCTTGAAAGTGACCTTTCTCAAAACAATAATAACATTGCTTACCTTTCTTAGGACATTCGGCGGCCCTATGTCCCGGCTTTCCACAAGAGTAACAATCGGAGGTACCCGCTTTACATTCGCCCGTATGATTTTTACCACATCTAGTACACAACTTGGCTTCTTTCCCACCGCTCTTACCCGACACAAAACCCCCTTTTGACTTGTGCGGGGATTCGGAACCAAACTTACCCTTCTTCGGACTAACATTATGCATCGCCTTAGAGTCTTGATCTAACTTCCGTTTAAACGCCGCCTTCTTCCTAAGTTCATGCTCTCTAACAAGTGCTCTATTCATCATCTCGGCTAAGGTCTTATAAGTGCTCTTGTCGATAAATTCACTTATCTCGGGATTTAACTTTTCATGATAATGATCCATCATCAACTTGGGACTTGACACGAAGTCTGGACAAAAACGAGACTTGTCATTGAACTCAGCATTAAACTCGGTCACCGACTTACTTCCATGCTCTATATTCATAAACTCGGATTTCAACCTACTAACCTCGGCGGGCGGAGCAAATTGAGTCATAAACATTTCACGGAATTTGTCCCATGAGAAACTTGTAGCCACGTCTCGCCCATGAGACTTAACTATAAAATTCCACCACTCATAACCACTACCCTTCATTTGATGTGCCGCGTAAATTACCTTTAAATGCTCGGGGCATTCACATAACATAAAAGTTTCTTCAATTTCGTCTATCCACCTTTGACTAACGATTGGGTCAACCTTACCATGAAACTCGGGGGGATGGCAATTTGCAAAGTTCTTGTATTCAAAACGATCATCCTTCTTCTTTGGGGCTTCTACCTCTTCTTGTCTTACCCCACTACCGCCTTCACCTCTTAAGGTAGGGTTATTAGCAATAAGAGTCTTTAACTTCTCATCTAATTGATCATTGATCAATGTCTTGATCTTTTCTAACAAGGTTGGGGTATAACGTATCAAGGCTTGCCCTATTTGCCCCGAAATGTCATTTGGCATGTTAACTTCTTCCGATTCGTTTTGAGAGTCTTCTATAGACTCCGTGGATGGGGTGCGGACGTACTCATCATCCTCATCTTGACCTCGGTTTGGTGATACAATAGCCATTTCTAAAAATTACATTCAACCCATTAGTTCAAATACCGGTAACACCATTATTCATCAAAACCAAACAATCTGAAAGAATTCCTAACTCGATTCACCATGACCATAGTAGACGTCCATGTGTACTAGAATGAAGTAATAGCAATGGCCTGTTGTTATTACACCATTTCATTACACATCTAGTCTACCACGACATCATGGCTAGCGAGTATCAAACTCCTTACATAAACCAATTCGTAATCTTATTCATTATTCTATGGGTCTTGTCAATGACTCTACCCTATGGAGCATGGCACAACTATACGACTTAAACACTTATGCAAGTCCTAAACCGCTTATCCTTTCACAACAATGGTTTAAGCCTAGATAATCCCTATCGTGGGTTATCCAAGTCCCTTAAACCTCAGCTCTGATACCAACTTTTAACGCCTTGATTCGAGTAAAATTTTTTTTTTTTTTTTTTTTGAAAAGTTAAGTTACTGGCCGGACAAGGCATTTGCCGCGGCGCGGCCTGCCTTGTCGCGGCGCGACACAACACATAAAATTTTTATCTCCTTAACCCAACTTCTGTTTTGAACCTTAGTTCATTGCCGCGGCGCGGAGCCCTTGGCCGCGGCGCGACATAACACTGGTCCGGGTGCCTGACCTGCAACATTTTACTTAAACCAACTTTTGCACATTTCATCATTCTCAAACACATTTAAAACAGCATAATTCATCCACCAACATAAAGATTCAGTTTCTAATATCTTAGACCATCCATAAACAACATTTAGACTTCAAAACATGTTTTCATACTCCAACCATCATTAGGTCCCAAGTTTGACAACAACAAACATGACTCATACCAAAACACTAGGCGTTGATAAGCGGTAACCATGGAGCGTGTTTACAATAAGGGACTTGCAATACCACTTACTCTAATGCCAATGCTCCTCAAGTGCTTCACACGGGTTCCTTACCTTCACGATGGACTTTAGTACCTAAAACATAAAACATCATGGGGGTAAGTTTTTACACTTAGTGAGTTATAGGAAAGTAATAAAACACAAAACACAAAACATTTGGGCACAAATCATAACACTTATCCTTCAACCCATTGGTTGCTTGCATACATTCGGATCCAATTCATTCATACCATAGACATGACTTACTAGGCCGAACCTAGTAATCATGCCTAAGCTAACCATAGACATACTAGATATGCCTAAGCTATCATCATCTCATACATAGACACTTAATGTGTCTAAGCTAACACAAACCATAGGCAAGATTACTAGCAATGTAATAACCTTGCCTAAGCTAAACATCAACCATAGATACAACTATTAGGTTAACCCAATAGTTCTATCTAAGCTACATAACTAGTGCACTTAGTCGTTTCTCTCTTGCACGGATGCAATCCGAGAACACTAAGCCACTCTTGACCCGCCCATATTACCCCCTATGAACTCACCTTGCTTAATTGAATTTCCTTGATCACTTGAAATCTCTTTTCCTTGATTAGCACCTATACATGAGCTAATCCCATTAATCACATAACTCAATCAAAAACACAACTTTCTTGAATCATTACATCTTTTCATACTTACACACACATTTAACCCCCTAATCACAACAAGCATACAAGTAGCCTTAAAATCTCATTTTTCCTAAGATGGCAATGTTACCAATTCAACATCACATTTTAATCATGTACATTACTAACTCATCCCTTTTAGCTCTATCATGCAACTTTTTCTTTAATCCTTTCATTAATCATCAAATGTGCATAGTAATCCAATTTCATTACTAACACCATTAAATTATCAAATTATCAATTTCTATAACTTACAACTATAACAAAAGTTCATACATGAACATCCTTCATCACAATTTCTAGCTAGAACACATAATCATCTCTTTGAGACATTTTAACAAACACTTGGTGTGCATGACTAGAAACTTAACTAGAACATCACCAAATTCACCATATTCATAACAAAAAATCCATCATGCAAGTCTATACATAATTCCTCTTCCAAAATCAATAACAATTACATTCTAACTCAAACAATTGTGCACAATTCAACAACTAGCAACTATTTAAGCATAAAACTCATCATAAACACACCATATAAGCAATACTTGGACACAAAATCCATACCTTGACTTTTAGAGTTTAAGAACCCTAATTGTGCACAAAGAGAGTGAAATTGGAAGATTAGAGCTTGCTAAAGTGATTAGGGTGTCTTAGATTTCACTAATTCAAGATTGCATGAGTTTAATTTTAACAATTGATGGATCCTCCTCTTCCCTTTGCAAATGTCGACACTCACAAGAACTCCAGGAAGGTTTTCTGTATTTTGCACTTAATAATTTATTTTTCCAGCATTTTAATCCCTTTTATATAAAATAACTTTGGCTTATTAGCAATTTCTACCCTCCCCACCACAACTATGGTTAGAGAAGTCCTTATTCTTAACTTTTCACCCTTAGTCCTTCCTAACTTAACCAATAAACTTAACTTTTATCCATTTAACATAAAATAACCTTTACCATTTAATTTCTTAGCAATAAAAAAATTTACATAAAATAATACCTTAAATATTTGGGATGTTACAATATTATTATTATCATTAATAATATTAGCATTAGTACAATTAGTATTATTATTAATATTAATATTAGTATTATTAAAAATTATTATTTGTATTTTTTTTAAATATGTAAATTTTATATTTAGTGTTATAAGCAATGATATTAATATTATTATCAGTTTTATATTAAAACTATTATTAAAACTATTATTATGATTATTCTTAATACAATGATAACTATTAATTATTAATATTAGCAAAATCTAAACAGATATATAAATATACATATACAAAATACAGTTATATATAAAAATATAAATATATAAACAGATATATATTTATAGATAAATACAGTCATATACATAGATAAATACATAATTACGTATTCTGTTTCCTATCACAATCAACTTTTACAAAATTCGTCATCTTCTGCTCATGATTTGTACTATATCTGATTCATATCGATCTCCATTCGTAGATACAAAACAAAATTTTGTTGCATTCCAATATCAAACAATCAAAAATGGTTTCCAGGCAAATTCAACTTGTATATATATATATATATATATATATATATATATATATATATATATATATATATTTTCATCTGTACCTGATTGATTCTCCTGTCGATCCAATCAAGCTACGAAACAAACGGTAATCGAATCTTGTGCTGTATATATCGTACGAATCTGTTACGCCTCACTTTCTGCTTTATATAATTTTGTTTGTTTTCTTCTTGGACTTGATTCTTCATGTCGATAACACAAGCATTATATAATACACGATCCTTCTATGACGCAGACTAAATTCCTTCAAATTCTCCACCCATTTAATTATCAGTACTATTGTTCTCCTCTTTTTCTACTTCTCCATTCGATCAAGCAACAAACCACACCAAATTCACATACGCTCACACTTGCAGCTACAACTTGTCATGTTTCTTTCGGTTCAGGTAACTCAGAACCAAACCAACCAATTCACCATTTGATCATTACCTTTACAATCAACTTCCACCATAATCATTACTATGTTTTTATGCTTCTTACTTGAACCCGTCACTACCACTCCAGTTTCTGTTTCCTGTTTCGAATTCAACTACCACCACCGCAAAGAACTACAACTGATATTGGTTACTGATTATTGTCGATTATTACAGCTACCCTCAACCGCCACCTATATTTTTTTTCTTCCTTCCAACTGTCACTACTACATCTGCTTGTAACAGCAATTTTGTTACTGCACCTGCTTCTGTTGTTCGAACACAAGAAACCAAAGGAAGAAATGTAATGGTTTGTTTGTTAGATACTATATAAACGAATAAAAATGTGGTGAATGGGTTGGCAAATGGACAACACTTTGGACTTTTAAAATCCATTCATACTCTCTTTATTTTAAATCAATCATACATGGGGACACTTCACAAATTCATGGCTGACCAATATGAAGACTAGGAGATTAATTCGCGTTTTTAAATTGATGCAGTCCGTTCCTTTTATTGATTGAGCCAAAATCCAAACCCCACCTAAAAGGTTGATGTTGAGCTTTAAAGAAAAACAAATCGCTATGTGTTTTTTGTTTCTAGTTTCATACGAACCCCACTCTTACTTCATGGTCAACATTTATTACCCCATTTATTCCACTCAATGTTGCTTTTAAAAGATATACGTATATTAATATATATAATCTGGTAGGATTTCAAGCTGTTAGAATTGATAATGGAAAATAATAGGTGATGATAAAGCAATGGGTCCACTAAAGTGTCGATTAATTAACAATGAAGAAGACTTTAGTCGAGCCTAAGAATCGCTGCAACCCTGCTTCCCTACTACTTTCTTCCGTACCTGTTTTCTGTATTGGGTCCACACAAAACACCATTCACATATTACATTCTGATCGGTTAAAACCTAACCAACTGATGATGTAGCGTGAGGGTACGAAATAGTATTATTTTTACTAGGAAATACTACAAAATATGACACAAGTTTTATTAATTTACGGATGGGATATACCTAAACCTTGCTACAACACTATAGGCAGTGTATCTAATCGTAGAGTAGTGTAGTTTTTAGTAAGTCCGGTTCGTTCCACAGGGAGCTAGTGATTACGTACTATAATTTTTATAAAACTATATTTATGTAAATATATATATATATATATATATATAAGTAGTAATATTATTATAAAAGGGGGGGTTTTTACCGTTTAATGACCGGTTTGTCGATTTTATATTTTTAAGCGTAAAGATAAATGACAATAATTAAAGTGCGTAAAATAAATAAATGACGATAAATAAAATAACAATAAATAAAATTGCGATAGAATATGAAATAAAAGGATTATGCTTATTTAAACTTCCGTAATCATGATGTTTGACGTTTTGATTTTAATTAATTGTTACTCGGGTTAATTGTCCTTTGTCATGGTTTATTTGATACCTATATGATTTTTATCCATAATAGTCCATCGGTCATAAATATAAAGTGCGAGTGTCCTCGTCAAATTACCCTTATACCCGAAGTCAAATATTCCAACTAATTAAGGATTTAAACTGTGACGCAGTTATCACTTCTGTCAACAATTACACCAGTTATCACTGTATGTAATCTACCCCTGTTTTGATTAGATATGAATATTAATTTACCCACTTGATCAGTTTGAATAATCAATTACCCAACCCGAATAATTAATTAAATGATTATAATAGATTCCATATGAACGTCACTAAATAGGACAACCATAATCATTATTAATTATTAGGATAATTAATTTGAAGATAGGTTCGACAGACTCCAATGAGTTGTCACTCAATTAGACAATACCCCCCATCTATTAATAGTCAATAGTCCAATTTCCACAAGTGTCGGTCTTTTGCCCAAACCTTAATTATGGTACAAAGCCCAATTACCCAATTTTAGTAATTAGCCCAACGTCATGATTACTTCGTTTTAAATAAGCATAATAATAACTTAGCTACGAGACATTAATATAAAAAGGTTGAACATAACTTACAATGATTAAAAATAGCGTAGCGTTACACGGACAGAATTTCGACTTACACACTCAAACGATCTCTATCATAAATATTATTATTATCATAATTTAAAATTAAAATTAAGATTATTGTTATATCTTATTACATTAACATTATGATAGAGATTTTTAGATATTGATATTGATAATAGATTTTTAGGATAGAAAAAAAAGGATGCCTTTAAAATGATCGATAATCATCGCCTTTTATAGGCACAATATGAAATTGAATTTTCATTTACGACCCCTGAACTATGCTAAATTAACAACTTTTTATTATTTAATATTATTCTTATTATGAATTATTTAAATATTATATTTTATACTTGTGCATAGTTGACTCGTAATTTTTACACCGTTGCGTCGAGCGTTGAGAGTTGACTCATGTCCCGGTTCCGGATTTTCGAACGTCCTTGCGTACTATTTTATATCGTGTACTTTGCGTTTTGTAACTTGTACTCTTGTCATTTTTAGACGTTCTTCATCAATAATTTGAACCTTTTTAATTGTATCTTGTACTTTTGAGCTTTTTGGACCTTTTTGTCTTCAATTTGTCGAATCTGCCTTTTGTCTTCGCACTTATTTAATATAAACGAATATCACTTGAAAATGGAACAATTGCAACTAAAATCTTGTCTTTCTTGGGGGATAATGCTATGAAATATATGTTCCTTTTTAGCCTTATCAATATCCCCACACTTGAGCGTTGCTTGTCCTCAAGCAATATAGTCTTGAAATACTAGAATCACTTCTTTATTCTTCACACTTTGTACATCAGTGATTTTGATAGAGCGGTATAAACAATGATATTAACAATAGAACCATGGTTAAAGGTGGGTGTGTCATCCACAGTTGCCTTGGGTTTAGGTCAACGACACTTGCAATCAAATAGCCGATTTACTTTCGGTTTCCAAAGCAAAGTGCACATTTGAAAGGCGGTTTACAGTCCCACATGACTATAAAAATTTAGATCCTTTAGGAAATAGGATCTTTATGAAAACATTTGATCTTTTGAAAATTCAATCTAGCTTTTACCCTAGATAAGTTTTCTGATTTGATCCACCATTGGTGTTGCAAAATATATTTGTGGATCAATATTTTGGCTTAAAACATTTAGGTTCGTGTAATCCACTGCTATCCCGGTATCGAAAAGCACACATCCAGTTTACTTGTTCCGTATATTACCTTTCGGCAAACTACCGTCCGATTGTAAAGGAAAGCGATGAACAAGAAACTGTTAAGGCAATGTCTAATGACATGCTTTTGGTTATGGTCTTTTAACGTGTCGGATGCTAGTACTATCCTTGGTAGGAGCAATAGTAAAGATCATCCTATGATTTTTCTGTCTGGCACAAGGTCCTGTCTCCGACCATGCTATGCAACCACCGTTCTTACGGTTGACACCCGATTTGGTTCAGGTGACCTAATGAATTCTGATGAATTCTCAGGATTTTACGTTCAATGGTAATGAACGCATTGAAAATGGGTTTTCAGAAAACAAATCGGTTTTAATTTTGATCAAAATATTTTCTCGTTCAAGCTCGAGTTTAGATATCATTGAATTCCATGAGTTTGAATTCTCAATCTTTAAGGTCAATCTCTAGGATTGAGTAATATCAGTCTTAAAAGCTGATTTTTAATCTTTAAGGAGATTATCCTTTTCTGGGGATCTGATTCATTAGTCTTATCAAGCTAATTTGCACGGTGCCTCCCCATTGTACGAGATAAATCCTTCTCATGGTTAGGATAAATCTGACCACTTGGCGACCCTGTTTGATGCTGAGGTCCGTGGATTTCCTGCTGATTTTAGAGATGACTTTTTTAGATTTTTCGTCAACCTACAGCTGGTCTGGACGACAACTTCTTGACCTAAATCAAGAAGCGCGTGTCTTTTTCAGAAGACTTTACTTCCTTTTAATGATGGAATTGATTCATCGTGTAGATCCATCTTTCTTTCAAATATATTACAGTAAACCGGGTAAAACTGATTAGTATCATCCAAAACAAAAGTACCTGCAATAATCTTGTACAAAGATATGTGATAGATAGTTTTTAATTGAATAACTTGGTACATTCTCCCTACACTTAGTTTCTTTCTTTGCCTTTTTATTCTCCTTTATTCCATTTTAAATGAATTCAAGCATTTTAGGTTGTTTGATAATGCTAAAAACGAACATATATTTCATAGCATTATTCCTCAAGAAAGACAAGCTTTTAGTTGCAATTGTTCTATTTACAAGTGATATTCGTTTAAATAATAAAAGGTGAAGACAAAAGACAGATTCGACGAATTGAAGACGCAAACGACCAAAAAGCTCAAAAGAACAAAAGACAATCAAAAAGGTTCCAATTATTGATAAGAAACGTCTCGAAATCACAAGAGTACAAGATTCAAAACGCAAAGTACAAGATATTAAATTGTACGCGAGGACGTTCGAGAAACCGGAACCGGGACCAGAGTCAACTCTTAACGCTCGACGCAACGGACTAAAAATTACAAGTTAACTATATATATAAATATAATATAATATATAATTAATTATATTAATTATATATATATTATATATATATATTTAAAACCGTCGGCAGCAGGAAACTCCAAGGGTGTAAACTGAAAATACCTCTCCGCGACTCGCGGAGTTTGAAGGCCATTTTGCCGCGAGTCGCGGAGCCCCAAAATTCACTTCTGGCTATAAAGCCAACCGAATTCTGATCGAATTTTACATCATATTTTCATCTCTCTCTCAATATATACGAGTAATATATATTTATATTTATAATTTATATTTTAATTTTAATTATAATTCTAATAATAAGGGTATGTTAGCGAATGTTGTAAGGGTGTAAGTCGAAATTCTGTCCGTGTAACGCTACGCTATTTTTAATCATTGTAAGTTATGTTCAACCTTTTTACATTAATGTCTCGTAGCTAAGTTATTATTATGCTTGTTTAAAATGAAGTAATCATGATGTTGGGCTAATTACTAAAATTGGGTAATTGGGCTTTGTACCATAATTGGGGTTTGGACAAAAGAACGACACTTGTGGAAACTAGACTATGGGCTATTAATGGGCTTTATATTTGTTTAACTAAATGAAAGTTTGTTAATGTTAATATAAAGATTTACAATTGGGCGTCCCTATAAATTACCATATACACTCGATAGGACACGATGGGCGGGGTATTTATATGTACGAATAATCGTTCATTTAACCGGACACGGGAATGGATTAATAGCCACTAGAATAATTAAAACAGGGGTGAAATTACATTCAAGGGTAATTGGTGTAATTGTTAACAAAGTAGTAAAACCTTGGTTTACACGCAGTCGATAACCTGGTGTATTCATTAAACAAAGTATTAAAACCTTGTTACAATTCGAATCCCCAATTAGTTGGAATATTTATCTTCGGGTATAATAATAATTTGACAAGGACACTTGCAATTTATATTTATGACTGATGGACTGTTATGGACAAAAACCAGACGGACATATTGAATAATCCAGGACAAAGGACAATTAACCCAAGGGCATAAAACTAAAATCAACACGTCAAACATCATGATTACGGAAGTTTAAATAAGCATAATTCTTTTATTTCATATTTAATTTCCTTTATTTTATATTTAATTGCACTTCTAATTATCGCACTTTTATTTATTTTATTTTATCGCACTTTTAATTATCGTACTTTTTAATTATCGCAATTTAATTTTATCGCATTTTTATTATTCGCAATTTCATTATCGTTATTTACTTTATGCTTTAATTTAAAGTCTTGTATTTATATTTTACATTAGGTTTTAACTGCGACTAAAGTTTTAAAATCGACAAACCGGTCATTAAACGGTAAAAACCCCCCTTTATAATAATAATATCACTTATATATATATTTGTATTTTTATAAAAGTAAACTAATATAGCGTTGAGCTTTGCTTAAAGATTTCCCTGTGGAACGAACCGGACTTACTAAAAACTACACTACTGTACGATTAGGTACACTGCCTATAAGTGTTGTAGCAAGGTTTAAGTATATCCATTCTATAAATAAATAAATATCTTGTGTAAAATTGTATCGTATTTAATAGTTTTTTCTGCTAAAATTTAATAGTATTTTATACCCCTCTGCTTTGACATCAAGTATTTTTGGCGCCGCTGCCGGGGACTTACATCTTAAAAGCCGGAAGCGCAACGCTAATATAAAAAAAAAAAGATTTTTTTTTTTAGTTTACTAAAAGTCGTTTTTGTAAAAATACGTTTTAAAAATTCGAAAAATATAAAAAGAAAAAAAACAAAAATATAAGTATTTTTAGGATTTTGTTAAATATTTAAGTTTTATAAGTTTCTTTATTTTTATTTTAGTTTATAAAAATATAAGTTTTAATTTTAATATCTTTTATTTAATTAAAAAAAAAAACAGAAAACAAAAACAGAAAAAAAAAAAAAAAAAAAAGAAAAACGCGTAAAAAGTGAAAGCTGTCAGCAGAATTCCTGAACTCCGCGACTCGCGGGGTTTTCCTCTTTATTTGCCGCGACTCGCGGAGGGCTTCTGACACACGGACAAAACCCTAAAATTGCATTAATTACGGAGTTTTAATTTATTATTATTATTATTTAACTTAATTATTATTATTATTATTATTAATTTTAGTTTTTTACTTTTTACTTTATAGTTATGTATTTAGTTTTAATAAGTTTTTATTAAATTGTAAAATTAATAGTTTAGTAAAATAAATAATATAAAAATAATATTTTTATAAAAATTGTACTTTTTACAACTTTTTGTATATTTTCATATTTTGTACCTTTTTAATCGTTGTAGCGTAATATTTATATTTTTAGCTCATATTTAATTTTAAACTTAGTTTTTGCTATAGTTATTTTTACTCCTAGATTTTTAGGCTTTGCCGTAGAATTCCTTAAGTACTTTTTCTTTAGATTAAGATTTAGGTGCTTTAGAATTTTGCGATGCCTTTTTAAGTTTTAGTTTCTTTTTAAGTTATTTCCATTTGGGATTTAGTTTCTCCTGTAAGCTTTAATATTTTTAGACCTTTTACTATGTATCAATTATCATTCCAATTAGTAATATCAATTTGCGATTATAATTTTAAGTTAGTTGTAGTAATAAGGTTAAATTAGTTAAGTATTTTTAAGTTGTTATAAGTTTCTTTTATTTTTCCGTCACCTTTTATTTTTCAACCATTTTTTTTTTCTTTTTCGACATTTTGCGACGAACTCTTTGTCTTTCATATTTCTCGCCATTCTAGTTTTTAGGACTTAGAATTTTATTCTACTTCTTATCTAAATTTCTTAAAATTACGAAAATTTATTTTAAGTGGTTAAATTGATAGACATCAAAATTTTCTGGTTCGTAGTAATAGTTGGATTTGTACGTGGACCGGGTTATTGGAGCCAAACAGTCCTCAATTATATTGAGACCAAACGAATCCTGCCCCTCTGCTGCATCTTTTGGCTATTCGAAACGTGGGCAAAATCAGAAAAGTCTATTAATTGGATAACTTATTATAATTTTTCTTTCCTTTTAAAAACTAATAGGATATTCTGTGAATGCACCGAGCAAGACGTTCATCACCTTTTGTACGTTCACCACCTGTAACTCGATCAAGACATCGTTTAACAAATATAACCGCCGTTGATTTTTCTTTAGAATCGTCATCCAGTCGACCAAGTACTTCAGTTCAAATTTCCGATAATCCAGTTTTTGAAACAAACCTCACAATTGAGAATCCAGAAAATATTCAGGAACGGTTCGTAGATCCTGAACCACTAAACTTTCCTCCGGAACCACCAATCATTCAAACAGAGATTGTTGAGGAACGAACTATTAAATCAGAATCATCTAGTGATACCGAGTCAACAAATTCAATCATGGAGAATCTGGAACCTTTAAGTATGGAAGACCGAATGAGAGCTAAACGCACTGGCCAAGGTCACGCAATTACTCATCCAGACATTAATGCGCCAGATTATGAAATCAAAGGACAAATTCTACACATGGTGACTAATCAATGCCAATTTAGTGGTGCACCGAAGGAAGATCCAAATGAACATCTACGTACCTTTAATAGGATCTGCACACTATTTAAAATCCGAGAAGTGGAGGATGAACAGATATATCTCATGTTATTTCCCTGGACTTTAAAGGGAGAAGCCAAAGATTGGTTGGAATCGTTACCTGAAGGGGCGATCGATACATGGGATGTTTTAGTTGACAAATTTCTTAAACAATTTTTTCCTGCATCTAAAGCCGTAAGACTTCAAGCAGAAATTGTTACGTTCACACAGAAACCAAATGAAACTCTATATGAGGCGTGGACAAGATATGGAAAGTTGTTAAGAGGATGTCCGCAACATGGTTTAGACACCTGTCAAATAGTACAAATATTCTACCAAGGATGCGACATCACTACAAGGAAAGATATAGATATAGCAGCTGGTGGTTCTATTATGAAGAAAACCGAAACTGATGCTTACAAAATTATTGATAATACTGCTTCCCACTCACATGAGTGGCACCAAGAAAAAGATATCATTAGATCATCTAAAGCAGCTAGAGCCGATTCTAGCCATGACTTAGATTCCATTTCCGCAAAGATAGATGCTTTCGAGAGACGAATGGAAAAGATGACTAAAGATATTCACTCAATACAAATTAGTTGTGAGCAGTGTGGAGGACCACATTTGACAAAAGATTGTCTCAGTATTGAATTAACAATGGAACAAAGAGAGAATATTTCATACATAAACCAAAGGCCTGGAAATAATTATCAGAATAATTATCAACCGCCAAGACCGATTTACAATCAAAACCAGAATTATAACCGAAATATTCCATACAACAACCAACAAGGTCCTAGCAATCAACAAGTATCCAATAATACTTATAATCAGCAAAGACCGAATTTTCAAAACAAACCACCACAACAACCCGATGATAAAAAGCCGAATTTAGAAGATATGATGACGAAGCTAGTTGAAACTCAAACGCAGTTTTTCACATCTCAAAAACAAACCAATGAACAAAATGCTCAAGCATTTAGAAATCAACAAGCTTCTATTCAAAATCTGGAACAAGAAGTAAGTAACCTAGCAAGGTTAATAGGTGAAAGAAAACCGGGAAGTCTACCAAGCGATACAAATGCTAACCCCCGGAATGAAACAGCTAAAGCTATTACCACAAGAAGTGGTACAACACTTAAACCACCTGAAATACCTGTAACTTCTGATGAAACTATTCCTACTCCACAAGAACCACAACCTGATCAAGATAAGGAAAAAGAACCGGTAGTTGAAAAGGTTAATGAAGATAACACAGTTAAGGATAAACCTTATGTTAAACCATACCAACCACCACTTCCTTACCCGAGTAAAATGAAGAAAGAAAAACTTGAAGCCGAGCAATCCAAATTTTTGGATATGTTTAAACAGATAAATGTAAATCTTCCTTTCATTGATGTGATTTCAGGAATGCCAAGGTATGCTAAATTCTTGAAAGATCTAATCACGAATAGAAAGAAAATGGAAGAACTCTCGGCTGTTACTATGAATGCTAATTGTTCAGCAGTGCTGTTGAATAAGATACCAGAAAAACTATCTGATCCAGGAAGTTTCACAATTCCATGTTTTCTGGGTAGTCTTAGTTCAATAGAAGCATTGGCAGACTTAGGTGCTAGTATAAATCTAATGCCGTATTCACTATACGCTAAACTAGACCTTGGAGAATTAAAACCAACAAGAATAAGCATACAACTAGCCGATAGATCAATAAAATATCCTAGAGGGATAATGGAGAACATGCTAGTTAAAGTTGGTACTTTAGTATTTCCAGTAGATTTTGTTGTTTTGGACATGGAAGAAGATTCTCAAGTTCCTCTCATATTAGGAAGACCATTCTTAAACACGGCTAAAGCAATGATAGACGTGTTCGGTAAGAAACTGACCCTAAGTATAGAGGATGAGAGTGTTACCTTTTCAGTTGATAGAGCAATGCAACAACCACAATCTGCAGATGATACATGTTATTATATTCAAACTATAGATGCACATGCAGAATTATTAGAAGAATTTCCAGAATTACAAGGAACAGGAGAATGTTCTTTAGGAGAAGGTAATGAACCAATTAATGAAGCCGAAATGTTAGCTACACTTATAGCTAATGGATATGAACCAACAACAGAAGAAATTCAAATGCTAAAAGAAGAAGACAGATATCGATACAAATCATCGATAGAAGAACCTCCGAAATTAGAGTTAAAGCCACTTCCAAACCATTTGGAATACGCTTATTTACATGGTGAATCCGAATTACCTGTAATAATATCGTCTTCTCTTACTGAAAATGAGAAATCACAGCTCATTTCTGTGTTGAAAGCTCATAAACCAGCCATTGCATGGAAGATTCATGATATTAAAGGAATAAGTCCTTCGTATTGCACACATAAAATCCTTATGGAAGAAGGTCATAAAACGTATGTGCAACGCCAACGAAGACTAAATCCTAATATGCAAGATGTAGTTAAGAAAGAGATTATTAAACTGCTAGATGCAGGTTTGATATATCCAATTTCTGATAGTCCATGGGTAAGCCCAGTTCAATGCGTACCTAAGAAGGGTGGCATGACTGTTATCACAAATGAGAAAAATAAGCTTATTCCTACTAGGACTGTAACAGGATGGCGTGTATGTATTGATTATAGAAAATTAAATGACGCCACCAGAAAAGATCACTTTCCCTTACCTTTCATAGATCAAATGTTGGAAAGATTAGCCGGAAATAGTTACTATTGTTTTCTAGATGGATTTTCCGGATATTTTCAAATTCCAATAGCACCCGAAGATCAAGAAAAAACCACATTCACGTGCCCTTATGGTACTTTTGCTTACAAACGCATGCCATTTGGACTTTGTAACGCCCCTGCAACCTTTCAAAGGTGTATGATGGCGATTTTTCATGACATGATAGAAGAATGCATGGAAGTATTCATGGATGACTTTTCAGTCTTCGGTGATACATTTAAATCATGTCTAGTAAATCTGGAACGAATGCTAATTAGATGCGAAAAATCAAATCTAGTACTTAATTGGGAGAAATGCCATTTCATGGTTAAAGAAGGCATCGTTCTTGGACATAAAATTTCAAAAGAAGGAATTGAAGTGGATAGAGCTAAAGTAGATGTAATTGCTAAACTTCCACATCCCACGAATGTTAGAGGAGTTAGGAGTTTTCTAGGGCATGCCGGTTTTTACCGACGTTTCATAAAAGATTTTTCTAAAATTGCCACTCCTATGAATAAACTCCTAGAAAAGGATGCGCCATTCATCTTTTCAGATGAGTGTATCAAATCTTTTAATATTCTTAAAGAAAAACTCACTAATGCACCGATCATGATAACACCAAATTGGAATCTACCATTTGAACTAATGTGCGATGCAAGTGATTTTGCAATGGGAGCCGTTTTAGGACAAAGGATTGAAAAACGATTTCAACCTATATATTATGCTAGTAAGACGTTACAAGGAGCACAAACGAACTATACAACTACTGAAAAAGAACTCCTTGCTATTGTCTTTGCTTTTGACAAATTTCGATCATATCTCGTTCTAGCAAAAACGGTGGTCTATACCGACCATTCTGCTCTTAGATACCTATTTTCAAAACAAGATGCTAAACCAAGATTAATCCGTTGGATCTTACTCTTACAAGAGTTTGATATTGAAATCCGAGATAAAAAAGGAGCAGAAAATCTCGCCGCTGATCATCTTTCTCGTCTTGAAAATCCCGAATTAGAAGTTCTGAATGAATCAGCCATACAAGACAACTTTCCTGATGAATATCTATTGAAGATAGATTATAAAGAAATCCCATGGTTTGCAGACTATGCAAACTACTTAGTTTGTGGATTCCTTGAAAAAGGATTATCGTACCAAAGACGAAAGAAATTCTTCAGTGATATAAAACACTATTTCTGGGAAGATCCACATCTGTTTAAAAGTTGTCCCGATGGAATAATACGCCGATGTGTATTTGGAGATGAAGCTAGTAAAATTTTAAACCATTGTCACACAGGACCAACAGGAGGGCATTATGGGGCTCAACTAACAGCAAGAAAAGTTTATGAAGCTGGATTCTATTGGCCTACAATTTACAAAGACGCACACCTTCTTTGCAAATCCTGTGATGCATGTCAAAGGGCCGGAAGAATAAGTCAACGTGATGAAATGCCACAAAATGTCATCCAAGTATGTGAAGTATTTGACATTTGGGGTATTGACTTTATGGGTCCATTTCCAAAATCTCATAATAATCTATATATACTCGTAGCCATTGATTATGTATCTAAATGGGCGGAAGCACAAGCTCTCCCAACTAACGATGCACGAGTTGTAGTCAACTTTTTAAAACGTCTTTTTGCAAGGTTTGGAACACCGAAAGCTTTAATAAGTGATCGGGGTACTCATTTCTGTAATAATCAACTTGAGAAAGTTCTTAAAAGATATGGAGTAACTCATAAAATCTCCACCGCATATCATCCACAAACAAGTGGACAAGTTGAAAATACCAACCGAGCTTTAAAACGTATTCTAGAGAAAACCGTAGGATCAAATCCGAAGGAATGGTCCATTAAATTGGAGGATGCACTCTGGGCTTTTAGAACAGCCTACAAAACTCCAATTGGAACCACACCTTTTAGACTTGTGTATGGAAAAGCATGTCATCTTCCAGTAGAAATTGAACACAAAGCATTTTGGGCTTTGAAGACATGTAATCTTGATTTACATGAAGCCGGACGTCTACGATTAAGTCAACTAAACGAATTAGAAGAATTAAGACACGAAGCATACGAAAATTCGTTAATCTATAAAGAAAGAACGAAGAAATGGCATGATAAAAGAATCAGAAGTTCAAAAGAATTCAAAGAAGGAGACAGAGTTCTTCTTTTCAATTCACGATTCAAGCTATTTCCTGGAAAATTGAAATCAAGATGGTCTGGACCATTCATAGTCAAAAGAGTTTTCCCATACGGAACGATAGAATTGATAAATTCAAATGGGATTGAATTTAAAGTTAATGGTCACAGAGTTAAACATTACATACATGGTCCGATGGAAGTCGACAACGAAGTTAATCACAATTTCGACACCACAGCTAACTAAGTGTGGGGAGAATCAAGTCTTTAAAAGATAATATGTATTTCTGTTAGAGTTAGATTGTCTGTTTTCGTGTAGTTCTCGAAAATGGAACACGTATGGTCTTTCCCTAGCAGACCCTAAAGAACTAGTCTTCTCCCCCCATTCTGAATTTTTAATTTTTTTAGGTTTTTACAAAATGAAGACTGCCTGTGAACTAAACCATGGTCTAATGCTACACGCTTTGATCACTAAACGTAATAATGACATACTCCCGAGTGAAATAGTATCAGTAATCAGAGAAAGAATGGACGGAGTTAGAAAAGGATCCAGATGCGAAGATAATAAGTTACAATTTGGTAAAGGAAAATCAAAATCCGCAGCGAAAAGAAGAGCACGACACCTAGAAAAATGTCACAAATGCGGAAAATGGTCACATGGAGGTAAATGTTCAAATAATCAAACCTATTCAAATACCGAATTTGTTACTTTATGCAGAGACGGACCGTTCATATGTTTAGAAGAAAAGACAATGAATGCTCGAGGTTACGCCTATGCAGCCATGGAAAACCAATTAAACCGACTATCTTATAATAGATCATATAACTAAGAAATCTATTTCACAGGTATGTCTGTACAGTTTTTATTTTTATTTTTATTTTTAACCTTTTGATAATAAACGCTAATTTGTTCGCTAAAAAGTATTAAATTGGTATTAAATAAAATTAGGTTTGGCGACCGAAATTATTGATATCATTCAAAAATTTATTACATCACTGCGAAATTTAACGTTTATTCTTAAGGTATAAATATCTTTAAACAATCAAACCAAAATATTTCAAAAATTCGTCATGAGTTAAATTAGGTCTTGAAACCGAAATTACTTTACCGAAAAGAGGGGCGCATATTTTTGATAATATTTGACTGATTAAAGTGGGATAAAAAGACAAAAAGATTTTTTTTTTACCATATTTTTAATCTTAATATTTAAATCTTAAATTAATATTGTAAACTTTGTAAAAACAATATTTTTAAAATTGTAAATATTTGAAAAATTAATATAAGTTTGATATGAATTTATAAATTTTTAAATTAAGTTTGGTGTGAATTTTTAATTTTTAAAATATTAATTTTTAATTTTATGCATTTTAAATTTTGAGTTTGGTGTGAATTTTTAATTTTAATTTTGAATTTTATATTTAAGTTGTGTGAATTTAAAAACAAAAATTTACTTTATCTCATTAAGTTAAGAATATGATTTTTAAAATTCGTCGTAAGTTGAAGACTAGGTCTTTGAACCGAAATTGCTTTACCCGAGGGAGGGACGAGAACTTTTATTATCATTATTTTTAATCTTATTGATTTAAAGTATGCCAAAAACATTAAAAAACCCAAAAATCTTAGCTTTTAAAACAATCGCTACAAAAAGACAAATTTTAAAATTTTGTCGAGGGACGGACTAGGACATCGATCCGAAACGACCTCGTCCTAAATAACAAGGGAAACAAAATTTTAAAATTAATTTCTTAATTGTTTTATAAGTTAAAGATTATAAAAAAAAAAAAAAAAAAAAAAAAAGGGTAAACTCCGCGACTCGCGGAGTTTGCAGTACAAACCTCCGCGACTCGCGGAGGGACCAAAATACAGAAAAAAAAAATAAAAGGAACGAGCTGGAACAGAATAACACACACACACATACTGCACTTCGAAAAAACCCGAGAAAACCCACGAAAATCATCCCAAAAACTCGATTTTTCACCGTTAATCTTCAAATTTTTCACTACAATCATGTTAAGGAGGATCTTATCTAAGAATTACTCAAGAAAACAGGTACAATTACACCCCAAATCACCTTTAAATCCGAATTTTAGTGTGTTCTTGAGCATATTTTCATAATTTGAATTTTGTTAATTTTTAGTGTAATTAGACTTAAATTGTTTATGTATTATGCTTGTATAACCTAGATTGATGCTGTTTAACATGATTAGAAGCCTTAAACTTCAAATTTTGAATAATCTAGGGTTTGTGTTCTTGAGCAATTTGGGGCTTTTTGATATAAACAGGTTATGGCCGATTTTTGTCATGAATTGTTGCTAAATTGAGTAGTGTAACATGTCTAGGTAGTTAAATGATCAAAACTTTGGGCCTAAACATGATTTTGAGAATTAAAGTGGACTTTTTCAAGTCCAAAATTCATGAACTTGATTTTTGAAAGATAATGCCATTTGAGAATTGTTTATTTGCTAGTAATGATTATTTTGACATGTTATTTGAGTTGAATGCTTATGAACTTGGTGAAAATTTTCGTATATGCTTATTTGAAAAAGTGTAGATTTGATAAAAATGTGGAAATAAGCTTAAGTTTGATATAAATTGATAATGTCATTGTAATTATTTTGATTGATGATTTTGCTGACACTAATGCATATTTGGATGCACAAAATTTGTGTTTGATGTGTTTTGCAGAATGAAAGGGGTGAATCTTCATCCCAAGCCCGCCATGCTCCTGCTGAGAACTTGGAACAACAGGAGGTAGATAACTACTACAAGCAGGATGTACCTCATCCAGTCATGACCTTTTCAGATATGCACTTGGAACAGTTGCACCCGAACCTGAGATTTGACAGACTTTGGATAGATTATCCAAAATATCAACGGGGTTTGCATACTCTTCATTCCAAGGTTGTTGAGGTACCGAGGGTCATAGAATGGGGACCCTTGGAAGCTGTAGAATTGGCCGGGCCAATTAGGGAATTACTGGTACAGAGGTATGGTAATTCTTCTTTTAATGACTGGATATGTTTATTCACCATACGCAGACCTGTATATAAAGTATGGTGTGAAGAGTTGTTATGTAGTATAGAGTTGAATGATCGGGTAGCTAGTTTAACCGATCGTTCTTTTATTAGATTTTTGTTAGGCGGTTCGATGCGCCACATGTCTTTACTGGACATGGCTCAGGCTTTACGTATATATACGCCTGAGGAGTTAGCGTCTGCCGATTGTAGAGGATTGATACTAAACGGTAGGAAAATAGATGAAAATTTTGATACACACGGTGTGTGGAGTCAAATGACAAGCCATCACCGTTTTAAAGGGGGAAACTACTCTTATTTGGATATAGATAGAGCCGAATTAAGAGTAATACATAGGTTTTTAGCTAATTCGATTACACAAAGGGGTAAAAACAAAGAAAAGGTAAATGAACAAGATTTGTTTTACCATATGTGTATTCGAGACCCACACAGCGTTGTAAGTATACCATATTGTGTGGGTTATTATTTATCAGCTATGGTTCGAGGGATGCGTCCACATAGCATAATAGGAGGTGGTATTTTTATTACTTTGATTGGTGAATATCTGGGTGTGGATATAAGTCGGGGGGGATTATTAGTAGAAGAGCCGGAACCCCGCGACACTATAGGTTTAAATGTATACCATGGTGCGAAAGTGTTGAAGCGGCGAAATAACGCCGCAGTACGATACAATGGTAGACATCCACAGGCAGAGAGAAACCAGGAACAAGGTAATGTAGGAGGGGGGAACCAGATGCAAGAAATGCATAGGTTTATAGCTTCTCAGGAATACGAAAATGCTAGACAGAGAGCATTTGAAGATTGGCAAGTTCATCAGAACCAGATCATAGCGCATTGCCAACACATAGGTAGAAACTATATTCCTACACCGAAACCCGTCTTCCCTCCTTGGTCGATAGAGATGCAGCCACCATATCCTACGTATGACCCTGCCGAAGCATTCTATAGCACTTATGGTTATGCGTGGAATCCCTATTGGTACCAATATCATCCTTAGTTTACCTATTTTGTTTTTATTTTGTAATTTGTAATTATTGATATGTTTAATATTTTTTGTTAATATTGTAATCATTTTTATATTTATCTAACTTTTATTCTTAGATTTTAATAATTTTTGAATGTGGGGTAATATACCAAACTTCAAAAATATGTATATATGTTTGCAGTTTATCTTATGTACACAACAGGGTAAAACAACGCATTTTCAAAGACTGGCATTAAGTTCAGCAAAAGCAAGTAATTTTGACGACAATGATGCAAAATATATGTGAAATAACAACAAGACGGAATGAACAAATGACGTGCACCATTTATCATTCAGCAAACAAACGCCAATATATTTGGAAACTTTGGTAAAAATTTAATCATTTTCACACAAATCACCCTCAATAATTTAAATTGTTACTGATTTCTTGCAAATGAGGGCATTGCAAGATCTTAAGTGTGGGAAGGGGTTAAATTCTTTCGGATTTTAAAAAATTTTTACTTTATACACTTGGTTACCATTAAAAATACTAGTAAAGCAGTAGTTGTATTAGAATCTAGTGCTCTCTGATAAAAAAGAACAGCCCTAGTCTTATATACTGACTACCCAATTCTAGTAAAATTTTTCAAAATTTTCAATTAAATGAATTCAAATCATGTTTATACATATTTATGAACGATAAAACTAGGTTTTAACACCGAAATTATTGTTACCTCGGAAAGGACATAAATTGAGAAACAAACTAAAATGTTAAAATTCATTTAAAATGGAATAGAGGACGATAAAAAGAAAAATAAAAAGCCAAGTGTGGGAAAATTTACCAAGTTATTTTAAACATATGCCACATATATCTGTAACCAATAACTGAAAATACTTTTGCTTTGGACTAAACTAAACTGTTTTACCCGATGAAAGAAAAGAAGAGATGGATCTACACGATGAATCAATTCCATCACTAAAAGGAAGTAAAGTCTTCCGAAAAAGACACGCGCTTCTTGATTTAGGTCATGAAGTTGTCGTCCAGACCAGCTGTAGGTTGACGAAAAATCTAGAAAAGTCATCACTAAAATCAGCAGGAAATCCACGGACCTCAGCATCAAACAGGGTCGCCAAGTGGTCAGATTTATCCTAACCATGAGAAGGATTTATCTCGTACAATGGGGGGGCACCATGCAAATTAGCTGGATAAGACTAATGAATCAGATCCCCAGAAAGGATAATCTCCTTAAAGATTAAAAATCAGCTTTTAAGACTGATATTACTCAATCCTAGAGATTGACCTTAAAGATTGAGAATTACAAACTCATGGAATTCAATGATATCTAAACTCGAGCTTAAACGAGAAAATATTTTGATCAAAAATACAAACCGATTTGTTTTCTGAAAACCCTATTTTCAATACGTTCATTACCATTGAACGTAAAATCCTAGGAATTCACCTGGAATTCATTAGGTCACCTGAATTAAATCGGGTGTCAACCGTAAGAACGGTGGTTGCATAGCATGGTCAAAGACAGGACTTTGTGCCAAACCGAAAAATTATAAGGGTGAGCTTTACTATTGCTCCTACCAAGAATAGTAATTGCGTCCGACACGTTATAGACCATAATCAAAAGCATGTCACGGGACATTGCCTTAACAGTTGCTTGTTCAACGCTTTCCTTTACATCCGGACGGTAGTTTGCCGAAAGGTAATATACGGAACAAGTAAACTGGACGTGTTGCTTTCCAAATACAAGGTTAGCAAGTGGGTGACACAAAACCGCAAGTTTTGAGCTAAAATTTTCAAATCTGAAACCCACCAAACCCACAAAAATATTTTGCAAACACCGGTAAAGGGTTATTCCGGAAAACTTATCTAGGGTAAAAACTAGATTTAATTTTCAAAAGATCAAATGTTTTTATAAAGATCCAATTGCCTTAATGGATCTAAATTTTTATAGTCATGTGGGACTGTAAACCATATCGTTACTACCATTGTTTATACCGCCGTATAGAAATCACTGATGTACAAAGTGTGAAGAATAAAGAAGTGATTCTAGTATTTCAAGACAATATTGCTTGAGGACAAGCAACGCTCAAGTGTGGGAATATTTGATAATGCTAAAAACGAACATATATTTCATAGCATTATTCCTCAAGAAAGACAAGCATTTAGTTGCAATTGTTCTATTTACAAGTGATATTCGTTTAAATAATAAAAGGTGAAGACAAAAGACAGATTCGACGAATTGAAGACGCAAACGACCAAAAAGCTCAAAAGAACAAAAGACAATCAAAAAGGTTCCAATTATTGATAAGAAACGTCTCGAAATCACAAGAGTACAAGATTCAAAACGCAAAGTACAAGATATTAAATTGTACGCGAGGACGTTCGAGAAACCGGAACCGGGACCAGAGTCAACTCTTAACGCTCGACGCAACGGACTAAAAATTACAAGTTAACTATATATATAAATATAATATAATATATAATTAATTATATTAATTATATATATATTATATATATATATTTAAAACCGTCGGCAGCAGGAAACTCCAAGGGTGTAAACTGAAAATACCTCTCCGCGACTCGCGGAGTTTGAAGGCCATTTTGCCGCGAGTCGCGGAGCCCCAAAATTCACTTCTGGCTATAAAGCCAACCGAATTCTGATCGAATTTTACATCATATTTTCATCTCTCTCTCAATATATACGAGTAATATATATTTATATTTATAATTTATATTTTAATTTTAATTATAATTCTAATAATAAGGGTATGTTAGCGAATGTTGTAAGGGTGTAAGTCGAAATTCTGTCCGTGTAACGCTACGCTATTTTTAATCATTGTAAGTTATGTTCAACCTTTTTACATTAATGTCTCGTAGCTAAGTTATTATTATGCTTGTTTAAAATGAAGTAATCATGATGTTGGGCTAATTACTAAAATTGGGTAATTGGGCTTTGTACCATAATTGGGGTTTGGACAAAAGAACGACACTTGTGGAAACTAGACTATGGGCTATTAATGGGCTTTATATTTGTTTAACTAAATGAAAGTTTGTTAATGTTAATATAAAGATTTACAATTGGGCGTCCCTATAAATTACCATATACACTCGATCGGACACGATGGGCGGGGTATTTATATGTACGAATAATCGTTCATTTAACCGGACACGGGAATGGATTAATAGCCACTAGAATAATTAAAACAGGGGTGAAATTACATTCAAGGGTAATTGGTGTAATTGTTAACAAAGTAGTAAAACCTTGGTTTACACGCAGTCGATAACCTGGTGTATTCATTAAACAAAGTATTAAAACCTTGTTACAATTCGAATCCCCAATTAGTTGGAATATTTATCTTCGGGTATAATAATAATTTGACAAGGACACTTGCAATTTATATTTATGACTGATGGACTGTTATGGACAAAAACCAGACGGACATATTGAATAATCCAGGACAAAGGACAATTAACCCAAGGGCATAAAACTAAAATCAACACGTCAAACATCATGATTACGGAAGTTTAAATAAGCATAATTCTTTTATTTCATATTTAATTTCCTTTATTTTATATTTAATTGCGCTTCTAATTATCGCACTTTTATTTATTTTATTTTATCGCACTTTTAATTATCGTACTTTTTAATTATCGCAATTTAATTTTATCGCATTTTTATTATTCGCAATTTCATTATCGTTATTTACTTTACGCTTTAATTTAAAGTCTTGTATTTATATTTTACATTAGGTTTTAACTGCGACTAAAGTTTTAAAATCGACAAACCGGTCATTAAACGGTAAAAACCCCCCTTTATAATAATAATATCACTTATATATATATTTGTATTTTTATAAAAGTAAACTAATATAGCGTTGAGCTTTGCTTAAAGATTTCCCTGTGGAACGAACCGGACTTACTAAAAACTACACTACTGTACGATTAGGTACACTGCCTATAAGTGTTGTAGCAAGGTTTAAGTATATCCATTCTATAAATAAATAAATATCTTGTGTAAAATTGTATCGTATTTAATAGTTTTTTCTGCTAAAATTTAATAGTATTTTATACCCCTCTGCTTTGACATCATTGTTTCTCAATTTATGTCCTTTCCGATGTAACGATAATTTCGGTATTATCACCTAGTTTTCACCGTTCATAAATATGTATAAACATGATTTTGACTTCATTTAATTGAAAATTTTTCAAATTTTCACAAAATTTGGCAAATAAACCAAGTATAAACCTGAGAGAATTTATAACCCTTCCCCACACTTAAAATCATGCAATGCCCTCATTTGCATGAAATCAGACTATAATTTAAATTCATGAGGGTGATTAGCGTAGAAAAGTGATTAAAAATACCGAGTTTGTAATTACAAAGCTCGTCGAATGATAGATGGCGCCTCATCGTTCATTCCTTCATTTGTTATATCATATTTGTTGTTTTGCGTCTTGTCGTCAAAATTAGTACCTTTTGCTGAACTTTAATGACAGTCTTTGAAAGTGCGTTGTTTTACCCTGTTTTGTACATAAGATAAAATACAAACATATATATATATATATATATATATATATATATATATATATATATATATATATATATATATATATATATATATATATATATATATATATATATATATATATATATATATATATATATATATATATATATATATATATTTTTGAAGTTTGGTTTATAACCCCACTTTTCAAAAATTTATAAAGTATAATATTTTTGGCATACTTTAAATCAATAAAATTAAAAATAATGATAACAAAATTTGTCGCCCCGCCCTCGGGTAAAGTAATTTCGGCTTAATGACCTAGTCTTCAACTCACGACGAATTTTAGAAATCATTTTTTCAACTTAATGAATTAAAGTAAATTTTGTTTTTAAAAACTTAAATTAAAATGCATATTAATTTCATAAAAAACCTACAAAACAAAAATTCAGAATGGAGGGAGAAAACTAGTTCTTTAGTGTCTGCTAGCGGAAAAGACCAATCGGATTCCATTCTCGGAACTACACGAGAACAGAACAACTAACTCTAAATAGCATTTTCTTTTTAGAACATTTGAATCTCCCCACACTTAGGTAGCCGTGGTGTCAAAATTGTGATTAACTTCATCGTTAATTTCTCTTGGTCCATAATCAACTTGCATATCCGTGACTTTTTCTTTAAGCCATTGGTCGGATTCCTGTGTAATATCCACAATTTCAACTAGTTTCTCCTTTTCTTTAGGTGATAGATTGGATACTAACCGGTTACATAACTTAAAGTTCCCCTTGGTTCTAGCATCGCGAATCCGTTTAATAAGTTTCTTCATTGAACTATTAATAACGGGATCATTTAATTTCGTATCAACAACGGGGTTCTTTGTTATCATGTCATCATTAGGTGTTACTTCATTTTCCCCACACTTAGGCGTTTCATTATTGCTAAGTATTACCGTTGGAGTTGGTAAAAGCACATGGTTCTTACCAATTGTTTTTACTGGTTCAACGGTTTTGGCTGGTGGAGATTTAGACTTTCGAATCATAAAGGTGATCGATTTGTCACCACTTTTAAGTGTCATTCTTCCATTTCCTACATCAAATAACGCCTTGGTGGACGCTAAGAATGGCCGACCTAAAATTAGAGGAATGTTTGGGTCCTCTTCTATGTCAATGACAATAAATTCGACTAGAAAGGTTAAATTGCCTACTTGAACGGGTAGGTTGTCAGCAATTCCAACTGGGTGCTTAATGGTTTGATCAAAGAGTCGAACACTCATATCCGTTGGACTTAACTTACCTACACCTAATCTCTTATATAAGGAAAGAGGCATAACACTTACACTTGCACCTAAATCTGCTAGTGCATCATACATGACACAATCACTAAGTAGACAAGGAACAATAAATTCACCCGGATCACCTACCCTAGGTGGAGGTTTTGGTGGAACTGTCTTCACCGGGTTTATATTTACGGCTTTTGTTTCTTGCACTTTCTTATTCTTTTTCTTCTTCTTCTTTCCAGAGGTATCACAATCTTTATTACTTATTACTTGCTCATACTCAACTCCTTTTCTTGGAAACGGGATGGGTGGTTTGTATGGTGTCACCACTGGCTTTACATACTCGGGTGGTGGTGGTGGTGGTGTAACTTCTTCATTGTTACTCACATCTAAAACCTTCCCATCTTCTGGTGCTGGTTTTTCAGAATTCGTTGACACCATATTAACATTCTCATTCCGAGGGTTTACTTCAGTATTGTAATGACCCGCACTTTTTCGATCGTTCTATACTTATAAGATTAATATTTATATAAATTAAACCTTACCAACATGATAAGCAATCCAAATTGTTGAGACTTATGTTTTCGAAAAGAGTTTTACACAACGTTTGACCGTCTAGTTTGACCGATGATATCACGAACTGTACAATATATGATAATTATACGTTTGTGTATATATATGTATATATACATATTTAACATGATCTAAGAATGTTTTAATATCTTATTTTGTATTAATAACAATAAGTTATAAGTATATTTTGAAACTACTAACTTAAGTTTTCAAAACGATAACCATACGTAACGTTATTTGACATAAATACTTATAACATATAATGTTTATACATATATCGTATAAGTAATGTATTTAATCACTTTTAAAGACTTAAATACATAAAATCATATAAGTGTATTCACAAAAGATAGCTATATTTGAATCCTCATTCCATTTTTCACAAAATTTCTATACGTATACCTAGAGTATTTGTACTCGTATCATACCTAGCTTCTATACGTATTTACTATTGGTATATACACATCAAATCACCACCTAACCAGCCCTTGTTACTACCCTAGGTATAAGGTAATTGCTTTTTAATGATTGTAAGACTAATTACAAAAATACAAACTAAAATTTTGTCCATGTATCCTTATGAAACACGTTTTTATGTAGTATATATGTATCATCATTTTCATTCATTTTAACTTCAAATTTCTTAAGCTAAACACACACTCTTTCTTAACCTTTGAACTCCATAACAATCCAGCAAGAAACCTTAAAGATCTAGCCATAAAAACCTTACTTAAACACCATAAGAAAACCATACAAAAACACTTCAAGAAATCCTTCCAAGAACACAAACTTACTTCCAATCTTTCATCCACTTCCATCACCCTTTTGATTCTAGCTTCTTGCTCCTCTTTTACAGCAATCTTGTCCAAGGAACTTGAGGTAGTAACTATGTTCATAACCTTATTCGATTCATATATATATATAGCTATCTTATTTTGTGGTATAAAATTTTAACAACAAGAACATAGTTTGAATGTTTTCAAACTTGTTTGCAAACTAAATAGATCCTTCTAACTTAACTTTTAAAATACTTCAATACCTGTAATATATCTTAAATATATGCTAATTTAACAAGGTTTAACTTGGTTTTTCAAAGAACACCTTAAAAAAACTGTTTTTACGACGTCGGATTGCAACCGGGGGCTGTTTTGGGTTGGATAATTAAAAACCATCTTAAACTTTGAATTGGAGGTTTATTTTCTGGAAAAATGATTTTTACTATGAATATGATAACACATAAAAATTTCATGATTTAAATCAAAGTATAAGTAATTTTAGAAAAATAATCATTTAAGGTTGTTTACATGATGGAAAATGATTAACTTCATAAGTTTCACCAAAGTTTGACCTATGACCTGTGATTTCGAATACAAACTAAGGTATTTACAGTTCATAGTCTTAAAGAGGGACTCGATCCAAGGAAGTGGCAAGTTGAACCAACAAAAACGGAGTTGTAACGAAGAAACTATGACCAAAACAAAATCGGATATCCAAGACTAATTTAGCTACGTGATTAATTGGAAAAAAATTAAATAAATCACATCTTTCTAAAATAACATGATATTTTATATATATGTACTCATAATTTAATTTTATATGGTTCAGGATCACCCGTAAACAATACGAGAAGATTAATCATAAGATCCCATGATTGTACGCAACACGTCATTTGACAACACCGGTACTTTATGTACGCAACACGTCATTTGACAACACCGGTACCATGGGTCAAGATTAATCTCGACCAATACATATACGATGGGGGTTTTATTTATTTCATTGGGGGTTTATTAAACACCTAAAAATGAACCATTAAAATTGAATTACTAACATCGGACTGCTAACTACGGACTAAGAAATTATTAAAAGTATTAAAAGTATAATAAGTATATATATGTGACGATTGTTTTAAAAAGAAAAGGTATTGATATATTATATATGGATAGGTTCGTGATATCAACCGGAGACCAAGTCAAAATATATATATCTTCAAGGCAAAAGTGAGTATATAGTCCCACTTTTAAACTCTAAATATTTCGGGATGAGAATACATGTATTTTATGTTTTACAATATGGACACAAGTAACTGAAAAATATATTCTACGTTGAGTTGTACCACTGGCATACTTCCCTGTAGCTTGGTAACTAATATTTACAGCGGTATTGTAAACGCGAATCCTGTTGATAGATCTATCGGGCCTGACAACCCCAACCGGACTGGACGACCAGTATTCAACGGTTGCACAGTACTTCATTTCGTGACTACACTTGGTACAGTGTAGTAAGATTTCATATTAAAGGGAATATGCGACGTGATTAATTGTTAAGTATGGTTACCAAGTGCTCAACCACTTAGAATATTTTTATTAAACTGTTTATATACGAAATCTTGTGGTCTATATATATATTGCTGCCGGCACTAAACCTATATCTCACCAACTTTATGTTGACCTTTTAAAACATGTCTATTCTCAGGTGATTTCTAAAAGCTTCCGCTGCATTATGTTGAATTTGAGCAGGATCTTGCGTACGCATATTTGTGTCAAAAATAAGACTGCATATCCAAGAACTTGTGTTGTAAAATATGCTAGAAATCGTGTTGTTATCATCATTTGTAAAGTTTGTAAGTCGAAGATTATCGCTAAACGATAATCATCTTTATTTCGTCCAAAGCTTGTATCAAAAATAAGAATCATGGTTTGTAATGTATAATATATGCAGTTTTTCTTTTAAAAATGTCGCATATAGAGGTCAATACCTCGCAATGAAATCATACGTTATCTAACACGTTCTTACGGTTAAGGACGGGTTATGACATGTGGTATCAGAGCGGTGGTCTTAGCGAACCAGGTTTGCATTAGTGTGTCTAACTGATAAGTCGTTAGGATACATTAGTAAGTCTGGACTTTGACCGGGTCTGATTTAAAAACCATTGCTTATCATTGTTGGTTAAAATTTATATGTAAATATTATGTAGTACTAATGGGTTAGTTGTTGTGTGATAGATGTCGGGCTCAAAACTTGTTATCACATTCAGCGACTCCGAACCAGAATCTTCAGATGGTGTTCCAGTCATTAACCTATCCGATGACGAAAATGATATCTTTGGGGAAGACTCACAAATTCCGGATGAACCGACTATAGAGAACCCGGAAAGTGAACCCGAGGAGGAAAGTGAACCCGAGGAGGAAAGTGAACCCGAGGAGGAAAGTGAACCCGAGGAAGAAATACAGGAAATTACAAAAGACGAGTTCGAACTAGGAAAGAAACGAAAGGCTAATGAATTAGAAAATTCAAATCCCGAGTTTAGTGAGGATGATGTGGCACCAACTCCACTAGACACTACCACCCCTATTCCCGCTATTCCTATTCGTTCTATCCCGGCATCCAGTTCTTCAGTCCCACAGCCAAAATATAGGCAGACAGCCAGGATAAGCGTTAAGCGATTCTTTGAACCTAAACGTCCTAGAAAATAGATCAAACGACGCGCTGCCGTATTAAACCATGGGATCATATAATGTTTTGTATAATATTATTAGTGTGGTTTGCTTAATGTTCGATGTAAGATAAGCATATGTAAAATAGTGAAGTGTGTGAAATGCAATAATTTTCCATGGTTAAGTATTATTTAGATGGTAGTAATTGATTTTGTACTAAGCTATTAAGTATGAACTTTAACGGGTAGGTACTACCCTAGATATAATTATAAAATGCTAATAAGAAGAAAAGGCTTTTATAATAATAACTGGTTCATATTATTAATAAGCTACGATGTACTGTAAATACATACTACATCTATAATATTCCATGTGAATAATTATTTTTTTTTTCATTCTTATTGAAGATTATGGCGCGATTGAACCGAATGACGGAACAAGAAATCCAGGAACTCATCAATCAGCGAGTGAACGACAGAATGTTATGGGTCGAGGCTGCAAGTGCTGCTGCAGTTAACCCAAATCCTCGTGTAGGATGCACCTACAAAACTTTTCAAGCTTGCAAGCCCTCATCATTCAGTGGAACAGAAGGACCGATCGGTTTAACCCGATGGATAGAAAAGATGGAGACTGTGTTTAAAATCAGTGGTTGTGTTGAAAAGGACATGACCAAGTATGCATCGTGCACTTTACAAGATAGTGCACTCACGTGGTGGAAAAATTATGTGAAGGCTGTAGGAGGAGATGTAGCTTATGATACTCCATGGGAAGAATTCAAAACAATGTTAATCAACGAATATTGTCCAAGGAACGAGGTTAGGAAGTTGGAAGATGAATTACGAAGTCTGAAGGTTATTGGTACTGAAATCACCAACTACAATCAGCGATTCATGGAATTAGTTTTGCTATGTCCTGAATTGGTTCCAACCGAAGAACGGAAGATTGAAATGTACAAAGATGGTTTGCCCAAAAAGGTCAAGGCAAACGTTACAGCATCGAAACCTAAGACAATTCATGAAGCTATAACCATGGCAAACGAGCTAATGGATCAGGTCATCATGGATAAGAAAGCATCCAATACTGATGTGAAGGTATCAGGTAACAAAAGAAAGTGGAATGGAAATTATGATCGGGGTAACCAACAACAATCTTTTAAGAAACAAGAAATCACGCAAGGTGCGGGTAGTGGTTTAAGCTTTGGTTACAAAGGACAAAATCCTTTATGTAACCGATGCCACAAACATCACTCTGGCTACTGTAATGTGGTATGCAACAAATGTAATCGAAAGGGTCATCTTGCTGAAGATTGTAGGGCTCTCGTTACAAATACAAATGGTACCAAAACTCCTGCCACCAATGCAAATAGAACTGCTTTGGCTACCATTACTTGTTATGGGTGTGGAAAACAAGGTCACTATAAGAGCCAGTGTCCGAATCCAGAGAAGAATAATGGATCTGCAAGTGGAAGAGCATTTGTTATTAATGCTAGAGAGGCGTGTGAAGACCCGGAGCTTGTTACGGGTACGTTTACCATTAATAACTTATCCGCATCTATTATATTTGATACTGGTGCCGATAGAAGTTACGTGAGTAGAGGCTTTTACGCTAAATTGAATTGTTCATCATTACCTTTAGATGCTAAGTACATGATTGAGTTAGCTAATGGTAAACTAATTAAAGCCGATAAAATTTTCCGTGATTGTAAAATAAATTTAGCCGGAGAAACATTTAAGATTGATTTGATACCCGTAGAATTAGGAAGTTTTGATGTAATAGTCGGCATGGACTGGATGTCCAAAATAGGAGCTGAAGTTGTGTGCGCCAAGAAGGCAATTCGCATTCCTCGTAAGAATAAAACGCCAGTAATGATTTATGGAGAGAAGGGTAACTCAAAGCTAAAACTCATTAGTTATTTGAAAGCTCATAAGTGCTTGAAGAAAGGGTGCTATGCTATCTTAGCACATGTTAATAAAGTCGAAAAGAAAGAAAAAGAGAAGTGCATCAATGACGTGCCTGTGGCAAGAGATTTTCCTGAAGTATTTCCGGAAGAGTTGCCGGGATTACCTCCATTTAGATCTGTAGAATTTCAAATAGATCTTGTACCAGGAGCTGCACTGGTTGCCCGTGCTCCATATAGACTTGCACCGTCCTAGTTAAAAGAACTTCAGAGTCAGTTAAAAGAATTACTGGATCGTGGATTCATACGACCAAGTACTTCACCGTGGGGAGCTCCAATTTTATTCTTCAAGAAGAAAGACGGATCTTTCCGAATGTGTATAGATTATCGTGAATTAAATAAGTTAACTATCAAGAATCGGTATCCACTACCGAGAATTGACGACTTATTTGATCAACTCCAAGGATCATGTGTGTACTCGAAAATTGACCTAAGATCGGGCTATCATCAATTACGTGTCAAAGAAGAAGATATACCGAAAACTGCTTTTCGGACACGCTACGGTCATTACGAATTTTTGGTCATGCCGTTTGGATTGACGAATGCGCCAGCTGTATTCATGGACCTCATGAATCGAGTTTGTAGTCCATATTTAGATAAGTTTGTTATTGTTTTCATTGATGATATTCTTATCTATTCCAAGAGTGAGCAAGAGCATGAGCAGCATTTAAGGTTGATATTAGAGTTGTTAAGAAAAGAACAGCTATATGCTAAATTTTCTAAATGTGCTTTCTGGTTGAAAGAAGTGCAATTTCTTGGCCACGTTGTTAGTAGCAAAGGAATTCAGGTTGATCCAGCAAAAATTGAGGCCATTGAAAAATGGGAGACTCCTAAGACACCAATGCAGATACGCCAATTTTTGGGTTTAGCCGGTTATTATAGAAGGTTTATTCAAGATTTTTCCCGAATAGCTAAGCCGTTGACAGCGTTAACGCAAAAAGGGAAGAAATATGAATGGACTTCTGAGCAGGAGAATGCATTTCAATTACTGAAAAAGAAGTTGACTACGGCGCCTATTTTATCGTTACCAGAAGGGAACGATGATTTTGAAATATATTGTGACGCTTCGCGACAAGGTTTTGGTTGTGTTCTTATGCAACGGAAGAAAGTTATTGCATACGCATCCCGACAATTAAAGATTCACGAGCGGAATTATACGACGCATGATCTAGAATTGGGAGCAGTCGTGTTTGCATTGAAGATGTGGAGACACTACTTGTATGGAGTTAAATGCACTGTGTTTACTGATCATAAAAGCCTTCAACATATTTTTGATCAGAAACAGCTGAACATGAGGCAACGTAGGTGGGTCGAGTTAATAAATGACTATGATTGTGAAATTCGTTATCATCCCGGGAAGGCGAACGTGGTGGCCGATGCTTTAAGCAGAAAGGAACGAGAACCAATTCGAGTTCGAGCGATGAACATAAAAATTCGCATGATTCTCAACTCACAAATCAAAGAAGTTCAACGAGAAGCACTTACTAAAGAAAATATAGGAAATGAAATAATGAAGAAGTATGAGAAGCAACTCGTTATACGGGAGGATGGAATTCGATATTTTGCAAACCGTATTTGGGTACCGAAATTGGGTGGATTAAGGAAGTTGATATTGAACGAGGCACATAAGACAAGATATTCGATACATCCTGGAGTTGGAAAGATGTATTAAGATCTTAAGACACGTTATTGGTGGCCTAAATTAAAGACAGACGTTGCAACATATGTTGGGGAGTGTCTAACTTGTTCCAAAGTCAAAGCAGAACACCAAAAGCCGTCAGGGTTACTTCAACAACCAGAAATCCCAGAATGGAAATGGGATGGTATTACCATGGATTTCATCACGAAGTTACCAAAGACTGCCTGGGGATACGACACCATTTGGGTGATTGTTGATCGTCTCACCAAGTCTGCACATTTCTTGCCTATAAAGGAAACGGATAGAATGGAGAAACTATTACGATTGTATATAAAGGAAGTTGTTTCAAGGCATGGAATACCTATTTCCATTATATCCGATCGTGATAGTAGATTTACCTCAAAGTTCTGGCAATCACTACAGGAGGCACTAGGAACTCGTTTGGATATGAGTACCGCATATCATCCGCAAACCGACGGGCAGAGTGAAAGAACAATTCAGACTCTTGAAGACATGCTCAGGGCATGTGTGATCGATTTTGGAAACGGATGGGATAAATATCTACCGTTAGCAGAATTCTCGTATAATAATAGTTATCATGCGAGCATTGGAGCTGCGCCATTCGAAGCATTGTATGGAAGGAAGTGTAGATCTCCTATCTGTTGGAATGAAGTAGGAGATCGACAATTAACTGGTCCCGAGATCATACATGAAACGACTGAGAAGATAGTGCAAATCAAGGAGAGATTGAAAACAGCCCGTAGTCGCCAAAAGAGCTACGCCGATGTCCGAAGGAAACCATTAGAGTTTCAGGTCGGGGACATGGTTATGCTAAAGGTGTCACCTTGGAAAGGTGTAATACGTTTCGGCAAAAGGGGTAAACTGAACCCAAGGTACGTAGGCCCGTTCAAGATTATCGAACGCATTGGACCGGTAGCTTATCGACTCGAGTTACCACAACAACTCGCCGGAGTACATAATACATTTCACGTCTCAAACCTTAAGAAGTGTCTTGCAAAGGAAGATCTCACCATTCCTCTTGAAGAAATCCATGTCGACGAGAAACTACAATTCATCGAAGAACCAATCGAAATCATGGATCGTGAAGTTAAACGGCTCAAGCAGAGCAACATACCGATCGTTAAGGTTCGTTGGAATGCTCGAAGGGGTCCTGAGTTTACTTGGGAACGAGAGGATCAGATGAAACAAAAGTATCCACACTTGTTTCTCGATGACGCAAAATAGGTACAATTTTAAAATTTCGGGACGAAATTTATTTAACGGGTAGGTACTGTAATGACCCGCACTTTTTAGATCGTTCTATACTTATAAGATTAATATTTATATAAATTAAACCTTACCAACATGATAAGCAATCCAAATTGTTGAGACTTATGTTTTCGAAAAGAGTTTTACACAACGTTTGACCGTCTAGTTTGACCGATGATATCACGAACTGTACAATATATGATAATTATACGTTTGTGTATATATATGTATATATACATATTTAACATGATCTAAGAATGTTTTAATATCTTATTTTGTATTAATAACAATAAGTTATAAGTATATTTTGAAACTACTAACTTAAGTTTTCAAAACGATAACCATACGTAACGTTATTTGACATAAATACTTATAACATATAATGTTTATACATATATCGTATAAGTAATGTATTTAATCACTTTTAAAGACTTAAATACATAAAATCATATAAGTGTATTCACAAAAGATAGCTATATTTGAATCCTCATTCCATTTTTCACAAAATTTCTATACGTATACCTAGAGTATTTGTACTCGTATCATACCTAGCTTCTATACGTATTTACTATTGGTATATACACATAAAATCACCACCTAACCAGCCCTTGTTACTACCCTAGGTATAAGGTAATTGCTTTTGAATGATTGTAAGACTAATTACAAAAATACAAACTAAAATTTTGTCCATGTATCCTTATGAAACACGTTTTTATGTAGTATATATGTATCATCATTTTCATTCATTTTAACTTCAAATTTCTTAAGCTAAACACACACTCTTTCTTAACCTTTGAACTCCATAACAATCCAGCAAGAAACCTTAAAGATCTAGCCATAAAAACCTTACTTAAACACCATAAGAAAACCATACAAAAACACTTCAAGAAATCCTTCCAAGAACACAAACTTACTTCCAATCTTTCATCCACTTCCATCACCCTTTTGATTCTAGCTTCTTACTCCTCTTTTATAGCAATCTTGTCCAAGGAACTTGAGGTAGTAACTATGTTCATAACCTTATTCGATTCATATATATATAGCTATCTTATTTTGTGGTATAAAATTTTAACAACAAGAACATAGTTTGAATGTTTTCAAACTTGTTTGCAAACTAAATAGATCCTTCTAACTTAACTTTTAAAATACTTCAAGACCTGTAATATATCTTAAATATATGCTAATTTAACAAGGTTTAACTTGGTTTTTCAAAGAACACCTTAAAAAAAACTGTTTTTACGACGTCGGATTGCAACCGGGGGCTGTTTTGGGTTGGATAATTAAAAACCATCTTAAACTTTGAATTGGAGGTTTATTTTCTGGAAAAATGATTTTTACTATGAATATGATAACACATAAAAATTTCATGATTTAACTCAAAGTATAAGTAATTTTAGAAAAATAATCATTTAAGGTTGTTTACATGATGGAAAATGATTAACTTCATAAGTTTCACCAAAGTTTGACCTATGACCTGTGATTTCGAATACAAACTAAGGTATTTACAGTTCATAGTCTTAAAGAGGGACTCGATCCAAGGAAGTGGCAAGTTGAACTAACGAAAACGGAGTTGTAACGAAGAAACTATGACCAAAACAAAATTGGATATCCAAGACTAATTTAGCTACGTGATTAATTGGAAAAAAATTAAATAAATCACATCTTTCTAAAATAACATGATATTTTATATATATGTACTCATAATTTAATTTTATATGGTTCAGGATCACCCGTAAACAATACGAGAAGATTAATCATAAGATCCCATGATTGTACGCAACACGTCATTTGACAACACCGGTACTTTATGTACGCAACACGTCATTTGACAACACCGGTACCATGGGTCAAGATTAATCTCGACCAATACATATACGATGGGGGTTTTATTTATTTCATTGGGGGTTTATTAAACACCTAAAAATGAACCATTAAAATTGAATTACTAACATCGGACTGCTAACTACGGACTAAGAAATTATTAAAAGTATTAAAAGTATAATAAGTATATATATGTGACGATTGTTTTAAAAAGAAAAGGTATTGATATATTATATATGGATAGGTTCGTGATATCAACCGGAGACCAAGTCAAAATATATATATCTTCAAGGCAAAAGTGAGTATATAGTCCCACTTTTAAACTCTAAATATTTCGGGATGAGAATACATGTATTTTATGTTTTACAATATGGACACAAGTAACTGAAAAATATATTCTACGTTGAGTTGTACCACTGGCATACTTCCCTGTAGCTTGGTAACTAATATTTACAGCGGTATTGTAAACGCGAATCCTGTTGATAGATCTATCGGGCCTGACAACCCCAACCGGACTGGACGACCAGTATTCAACGGTTGCACAGTACTTCGTTTCGTGACTACACTTGGTACAGTGTAGTAAGATTTCATATTAAAGGGAATATGCGACGTGATTAATTGTTAAGTATGGTTACCAAGTGCTCAACCACTTAGAATATTTTTATTAAACTGTTTATATACGAAATCTTGTGGTCTATATATATATTGCTGCCGGCACTAAACCTATATCTCACCAACTTTATGTTGACCTTTTAAAACATGTCTATTCTCAGGTGATTTCTAAAAGCTTCCGCTGCATTATGTTGAATTTGAGCAGGATCTTGCGTACGCATATTTGTGTCAAAAATAAGACTGCATATCCAAGAACTTGTGTTGTAAAATATGCTAGAAATCGTGTTGTTATCATCATTTGTAAAGTTTGTAAGTCGAAGATTATCGCTAAACGATAATCATCTTTATTTCGTCCAAAGCTTGTATCAAAAATAAGAATCATGGTTTGTAATGTATAATATATGCAGTTTTTCTTTTAAAAATGTCGCATATAGAGGTCAATACCTCGCAATGAAATCATACGTTATCTAACACGTTCTTACGGTTAAGGACGGGTTATGACAAGTATTACTCGGTAGCTTTCCTTGTTCCCTTTCACTCATCATGCTAGCAAGAGTACCTACGTGTTTTTCTAGATTCAAAATGAAAGCTTGTTGAGTTCTTAATGACTGATCAAACCTCTCATTCGTTTGGGTTTGAGATGTAATAAATTGTGTTTGAGATTCAACTAGCTTTGCCATCATTTCTTCTAGATTTGGCTTTTTCTCTTCGGGTTGTTGTGGTGGTTTATATAAGCTAGGTCTTTGTTGATTGAAAGTGTTGTTTTGAGTCGGTTGGTTATTCGGACCTTGTTGGTTGTACCAGTTATTTTCGGGTCCTTTTGGATTGTAAAGAATGTTTTGATTTCGATTGAAGTTTAGCTTTGGCGGTTGATAATTATTTTGATAATTATTTCCAGGCCTTTGGTTCATATAGGAAACATTCTCTCGTTGTTCCAATGTTGGTTCAATGTGACAATCTTTCAATAAGTGTGGTCCACCGCATAGCTCACAACTGATTCGTATTGCGTGAATATCTTTATTCATCTTTTCCATTCGTCTTTCAAAAGCATCTATTTTTGCGGAAACGGAATCAAAGTCATGGCTAGAATCGGCTCTAGCCGCTTTAGATGATCGAAAGATATCTTTTTCTTGGTGCCACTCATGTGAGTGGGAGGCTGTGTTATCAATAATTTTGTAAGCTTCAGTTGCGGTTTTCTTCATAATGGATCCACCGGCTGTTATGTCGATGTCTTTCCGTGTAGCAACGTTGACACCTTGGTAGAATATTTGTACTATTTGATAAGTGTCTAAACCGTGTTGAGGACATCCTCTCAACATCCTTCTGAATCTTGTCCACGCCTCATATAATGTTTCATTTGGCTTTTGTGTGAACGTAACAATTTCTCCTTGAAGTCTCACGGCTTTAGATGCCGGAAAGAATTGTTTAAGAAAATTTTCAACTAAAACATCCCATGTATCAATCGCCCCTTCAGGTAACGATTCTAACCAATCTTTGGCTTCTCCCTTTAAAGTCCAGGGAAACAACATGAGATAGATTTGTTCGTCTTCTACTTCTCGGATTTTGAATAGTGTACAGATCCTATTAAAGGTACGAAGATGTTCGTTGGGATCTTCTTTTGGCATACCACTATATTGGCACTGATTAGTTACCATGTGTAGGATTTGTCCTTTAATTTCATAATCTGGAGCATTAACTTCTGGTTTAATAATGGCGTGACCTTGGCCAGTGCGCTTAGCTCTCATTCGTTCTTCCATACTTAGAGGTTCTAGATTTTCCATGATTGGATTTGTTGTATCCGAATCACTAGAGGATTCTGATTTAACGGTTTGGGGTTCAGGATCTTGGAATTGTCCTTGAATATCTTTCGGGTTCTTAGTTGTGAAATCGGGTTCAAAAGATGGATTATCGGAAATTTGAATTGGAGTACTTGGTCGACTAGATGACGATTCTAAAGAAAAATCAACGGCGGCGATATTTGTTAAACGATGTCTTGATCGAGTTACAGGTGGTGAACGTATGACCGGCGGTGAACGTCTTGCTCGGTGCATTCACTGAATATCCTATTAGTTTTTAAAAAGGAAAGAAAAATTATATAAGTTATCCAATCAATAGACTTTTCTGATTTTGCCCACGTTTCGAATAGCCAAAAGATGCAGCAGAGGGGCAGGATTCGTTTGGTCTCAATATAATTGAGTACTGTTTGGCTCCAATAACCCGGTCCACGTACAAATCCAACTATTACTACGAACCAGAAAATTTTGATGTCTATCAATTTAACCACTTAAAATAAATTTTCGTAATTTTAAGAAATTTAGAGAAGAAGTAGAAAAAATTCTAAGTCCTAAAAACTAGAATGGCGAGAAATAAGAGAGAAAAAGATTGCGCGTCGAAAAGTGTCGAAAAATGAAAAAGACGAAGAGTGGTTTGTAAACACGCGGTTAATCCAACCTTATAACGATCACTATCTTAAAATTAAAGCTACAAATAGAGATTACTAATTGGAATTGTAATTGATACATAGGTAAACGGCGTCGAAAGATAAATAAAAATAAGAAAGTAGCACGAAAAATAGCGTCGCAAAATTTTAAGGCACCTAAATCTTAGTCTAAAGAAAAAGCACTTAAGGGATTTTACGGCAAAACTAAAAATTCTAGAAGTAAAAATAACTATGGCAAAACTAAACTTAATACTAAAAGTTGCGAATATAGTATAAAAATCTAAAGGTAATAAAACTAAAAATTTTTTTTTTTTTTATAGACAAAATCTTAAAAATATATTTTTCTTTTTATAATTTTTTTTTTTTTTACGTTTTTTTTTTTTTTTTTTTACGTTTTTGTTTTTTTTTTTTACGTTTTTTTTTTTTTTTTTTTTTTTGCAAATATAAATTAAAAATATAGCGTTTTAGTGCTCCCCGGCAGCGGCGCCAAAAACTTGATGATGTAGCGTGAGGGTACGAAATAGTATTATTTTTACTAGGAAATACTACAAAATATGACACAAGTTTTATTAATTTACGGATGGGATATACCTAAACCTTGCTACAACACTATAGGCAGTGTACCTAATCGTAGAGTAGTGTAGTTTTTAGTAAGTCCGGTTCGTTCCACAGGGAGCTAGTGATTACGTACTATAATTTTTATAAAACTATATTTATGTAAATATATATATATATATATATAAGTAGTAATATTATTATAAAAGGGGGGTTTTTACCGTTTAATGACCGGTTTGTCGATTTTATATTTTTAAGCGTAAAGATAAATGACAATAATTAAAGTGCGTAAAATAAATAAATGACGATAAATAAAATAACAATAAATAAAATTGCGATAGAATATGAAATAAAAGGATTATGCTTATTTAAACTTCCGTAATCATGATGTTTGACGTTTTGATTTTAATTAATTGTTACTCGGGTTAATTGTCCTTTGTCATGGTTTATTTGATACCTATATGATTTTTATCTATAATAGTCCATCGGTCATAAATATAAAGTGCGAGTGTCCTCGTCAAATTACCCTTATACCCGAAGTCAAATATTCCAACTAATTAAGGATTTAAACTGTGACGCAGTTATCACTTCTGTCAACAATTACACCAGTTATCACTGTATGTAATCTACCCCTGTTTTGATTAGATATGAATATTAATTTACCCACTTGATCAGTTTGAATAATCAATTACCCAACCCGAATAATTAATTAAATGATTATAATAGATTCCATATAAACGTCACTAAATAGGACAACCATAATCATTATTAATTATTAGGATAATTAATTTGAAGATAGGTTCGACAGACTCCAATGAGTTGTCACTCAATTAGACAATACCCCCCATCTATTAATAGTCAATAGTCCAATTTCCACAAGTGTCGGTCTTTTGCCCAAACCTTAATTATGGTACAAAGCCCAATTACCCAATTTTAGTAATTAGCCCAACGTCATGATTACTTCGTTTTAAATAAGCATAATAATAACTTAGCTACGAGACATTAATATAAAAAGGTTGAACATAACTTACAATGATTAAAAATAGCGTAGCGTTACACGGACAGAATTTCGACTTACACACTCAAACGATCTCTATCATAAATCTTATTATTATCATAATTTAAAATTAAAATTAAGATTAAGATTATTGTTATATCTTATTACATTAACATTATGATAGAGATTTTTAGATATTGATATTGATAATAGATTTTTAGGATAGAAAAAAAAGGATGCCTTTAAAATGATCGATAATCATCGCCTTTTATAGGCACAATATGAAATTGAATTTTCATTTACGACCCCTGAACTATGCAAAATTAACAACTTTTTATTATTTAATATTATTCTTATTATGAATTATTTAAATATTATATTTTATTCTTGTGCATAGTTGACTCGTAATTTTTACACCGTTGCGTCGAGCGTTGAGAGTTGACTCATGTCCCGGTTCCGGATTTTCGAACGTCCTTGCGTACTATTTTATATCGTGTACTTTGCATTTTGTAACTTGTACTCTTGTCATTTTTAGACGTTCTTCATCAATAATTTGAACCTTTTTAATTGTATCTTGTACTTTTGAGCTTTTTGGACCTTTTTGTCTTCAATTTGTCGAATCTGCCTTTTGTCTTCGCACTTATTTAATATAAACGAATATCACTTGAAAATGGAACAATTGCAACTAAAATCTTGTCTTTCTTGGGGGTTAATGCTATGAAATATATGTTCCTTTTTAGCCTTATCACCAACCATAACCAACTACTCGACACATAAGTAACTGTTAATGTGTTTTCTTTTTGGGCCTTACTTGCAAAATTCGCTGTAATTTTAATAAGTCCAGCAGGTATTTGGGTCTTGATTATATTACCTAGACGGCCCAAGGTGTTTTAAAGTGATGATGATGATTAATATTGATGGTGATATACGAAATTAATAATAATGATAATAATAAATGAGTTCGATGATAATTATGATGATGAATTATATCATGATAAATGATTGAGTTTATCATGAAGATGATGTTATGGATTAAATAAAGATGATAAAGAAAAGTAATGATAATGATTAGGATGTTAAAATAGTGATGACATGGTGATTAGGAAACAGACGACATATGGGTTATAAAATTTTGGATTGCATACCATTCATAGTAAACAAGCTAGCGTAGGTGGTTTAGTTATGTGGTTGTGTACAGAGGGGGTCTTGGGTTCGATTCTGGCCTGCAGCAGATTATTTTTTTTTACCACAACAACTTGGGCCACTAAGATTTAAAATGGGTTTGCATCTTGGGCAGCTACCTTGGGCTTCATTGTCATGTTGGGCCAAGAACATGCATACTTGCTTAATTAAGAGCTATTATTATTATTATTATTATTATTATTATTATTATTATTATTATTATTATTATTATTATTATTATTATTATTATTATGCTAAAGTATTATTTTGATTATTATTAACATAAATACAATTTTTATTATTATTATCATAAGTATTAGTGTTATTATTATTAGTAGTATCATTATGACTAAAACCAATATTGTTATGATTATCATTATTATTATAAACATCACTATTTCTAAAACTATCATTTTTAGCATATTTGTGAAAAGTATCATTTTATTAAAAGTATTCTTTCTATTAAAATTATTAAAAATAACATTTTTAGTAAAATTATCATTTTTATTACTATTAGGATTATTATTATTATTATCATTGTTATTATTAGTATTATTTTTAGAGACATTATTATTATTATTATTATTATTATTTATCACTATTATTATTATTATTACTATAATTAAATTTTTATCAGTATTATTATTATTATTATTATTATCATTATAATCAAATACAACCTTTGTTACTAGTATGGATATAAAAAAAAATATACTTATAGTAATATTACATATAAGTATGTACTAATCATATTAACATTTTTAACAAATTAGGTATTTTTAATATAATACTAAGTATATATTATATATTGATATAACTGTATAAAAGATTAATCATATTAAATATATATACAAATTAAATATATATAATACATAATTTAAGATATAATATATATGAATCTGCTCGATTACGATTATATGTGTTAATATATATATATATATATATATATATATATATATATATATATATATATATATATATATATATATATATATATATATATATATATATATATATATATATATATATATATATATGATATAGGTTCGTGAATCCAAGGTCAACCCTGCATTGTTCAATGCCGTTATATGTATTTTTACTACAAAATACAGTGTGGTGAGTTTCATTTGCTCCCTTTTTAAATGCTTTTGCAATATATATTTTTGGGACTGAGAATACATGTGATGTCGTGCGAGGTGTACGTGAAATACTATATATTTTTGATACGAAAAGCGATACAAATTACACAAGTTTTAATTATTTACAGATGGGATATACCTAAACCTTGCTACAACACTATAGGCAGTGTACCTAATCGTAGAGTAGTATAGTTTTTAGTAAGTCCGGTTCGTTCCACAGGGAGCTGGCTAATTTCACACTATATTTTAATTAACTATATTTGTACAAAAAATATATATTTATATATAATAATCTATAAAAGGGGGGTTTACCGTTTAATGACCGGTTTGTCGATTTTATATTTTAAGCGAAGCGTAAAGTAAATGACGATATTTAACTAGCAATATAAAATAAATAACAATAATTAAAATGACAATAAATAAAAGTACGAGGAAATATGAAATAAAATATATTATGCTTATTTAAACTTTCGTAATCATGATGTTTGACGTGTTGATTTTTAGTTTATTCCCATGGGTTAATTGTTCTTTGTCCTGGATTATTTAATATGCCCGTCTGGTTTTTGTCCATAACAGTCCATCAGTCATAAATATAAAGTGCGAGTGTCCTCGTCAAATTATCCTTATATCCGAAGTCAAATATTCCAACTAATTGGGGACTTAAACTGTAACAAGGTTTTAATACTTTGTTTAATAATTACACCAGGATATCGACTGCGTGTAATCCAAGGTTTAATACTTTGTTAACAATTACGCCAAGTGTCCTTGTACATAATTTCACCCCTGTTTTAATAATTCCATAGACTATTAATTCATTCCCGTGTCCGGTTAAATGAACGATTATTCGTACATATAAATATCCCGCCCATCGTGTCCGATCGAGTGTATATGGTTATTTATAGGTACGTCCAATTGTAAATCTGTATATTAAAATTAACAAACTATCATTTAGTTAAACAAATATAAAGCCCATTAATAGCCCATAGTCTAATTTCCACAAGTGTCGTTCTTTTGTCCAAACCCCAATTATGGTACAAAGCCCAATTACCCCGTCTTTAATATTTAGTCCAACATCATGATTACTTTGGCTCAAATAAGTATAATAATAACTTAAGTACGAGACATTAATTTAAAAAGGAGAACATAACTTACATTGAGTATTTATCGCGTAGTGTTACGCGGACAGAATTTCGACTTCAAAAACCCGTAAAATAACCTTTACATAACCCAAACTAATCTAATATAAAACTAACCTATACTATATATATATATATATATATATATATATATATATATATATATATATATATATATATATATATATATATATATATATATATATATATATATATATATATATTTATTATATCTTACAGAGTATTATTATTATTGTGTTGGTGTGTTTAAAACTCGGCAGAAAACGTTGATATTTATAGGACATTTCTGAAATTTCAAACTCCGCGAGTTGCAGCACTTTTACCCTTCAAACTCCGTGAGTAGCGGATTTTAAATTTCCAGCTCACATGATTTTAGATCTTTGCTTGTCAACGTTATTAAATAATAATATAATATATAAATAATTTTAAGAATTATTTAAATATTATATTTTATTTATGTGCATAGTTGACTTGTAATTTTTGCACCGTTGCGTCGCGCGTTGAGAGTAGACTCATGTCCCGGTTCCGGATTTTCGAACGTCCTTTCGTATAATTTAATATCTTGTACTTTTGTCATTTTAGACGTTTCTTATCAATAAATTGAACCTCTTTGATTGTATTTTGTACTTTTGAGCTTTTTGGTCGTTTGCATCTTCAATTCGTCGAATCTATCTTTTGTCTTCACCTTTTATTATTTAACCGAATATCACTTGTAAATAGAACAATTGCAACTAAAAGCTTGTCTTTCTTGAGGAATAATGCCATGAAATATATGTTCGTTTTTAGCATTATCAAATATTCCCACACTTGAGCGTTGCTTGTCCTCAAGCAATATAGTCTTGAAATACTAGAATCACTTCTTTATTCTTCACACTTTGTACATCAGTGATTTCTTTACGGCGGTATAAACAATGGTAGTAACGATGTGGTTTACAGTCCCACATGACTATAAAATTTAGATCCTTTAAGGAAATTGGATCTTTATGAAAACATTTGATCTTTTGAAAATTTCATTCTAGCTTTTACCCTAGATAAGTTTTTCGGAATAACCCTTCACCGGTGTTTGCAAATTCTTTTTGTGGGTTTGGTGAGTTTCAGATTTGAAAATTTTAGCTCAAAACTTGTGGTTTTGTGTCACCCACATGCTAACCTTGTATTGGGAAAGCAACACGTCCAGTATACTTGCTCCGTATATTACCTTTCGATAAACTACCGTCCGGTTGTAAAGGAAAGCGTTGAACAAGCAACTGTTAAGGCAATGTCTAATGAATACCCTTTGTAGGAGAAATAGTAAAGATCATCCTATGATTTTTTGGTCTGGCACAAGGTCCTGTCTTTGACCATGCTATGAAATCACCGTTCTTACGGTTGACACCCGATTTGGTTCAGGTGACCTAATGAATTCCAGGTGAATTTCTAGGATTTTACGTTCAATGGTAATGAACGCATTGAAAATAGGTTTTCAGAAAACAAATCGGTTTTAATTTTGATCAAAATATTTTCTCATTCAAGCTCGAGTTTAGATATCATCGAATTCCATGAGTTTGTAATTCTCAATCTTTAAGGTCAATCTCAAGGATTGAGTAATATCAGGCTTAAAAGCTGATTTTTAATCTTTAAGGAGATTATCCTTTCTGGGGGTCTGATTCATTAGTCTTATTAAGCTAATTTGCACGGCGCCCTCCCCATTTTACAAGACAGATCCTCTCATGGTTAGGATAAGTCTGACCACTTGGCGACCCTGTTTGATGCTGAGGTCCGTGGATTTCCTGCTGATTTTAGAGATGACTTTTCTAGATTTTTCGTCAACCTACAGCTGGTCTGGACGACAACTTTTTGATCTAAATCAAGAAGCGCGTTTCTTTTTCCGGAAGACTTTACTTCCTTGTAATGATGGAATTGATTCATCGTGTAGATCCATCTATTCTTTCAAAAGTATTACAATAAATCTGGTAAAATAGTTAATTTAGTCCAAAACAGAAGCACCTGCAATAACTTTACAGAAACATATGATAGATAGTTTTTAATTGAATAACTTGGTACATTCTCCCCACACTTGGCTTTTATCATGCGTCTTTTTATATTTAATAAATAAATTCAAGCGTTTTAGTTGTTTCTCAATTTATGTCCTTTCCGAGGTAACAATAATTTCGGCATTAACACCTAGTTTTATCGTTCATAAATATGTATAAACATGATTTTGAATTCATTTATTTGAAAATTTTTAAAATTTTCACAAAATTTAGAAAATAAGCCAAGTATAAACCCGAGAGAATTTATAACCCTTACCCACACTTGAGATCATGCAATGCCCTCATTTGCATGAAATCAGACTATAATTATAAATTCACGAGGGTGATAAGTGTAGAAAAGTGATTAAAAATACCCTTTTTGTAATTTCATAGCTCGTCGAATGATAGATGGCGCGCCTCATCGTTCATTCCTTCTTGTTTTATCACACATGTTTTTCTTCAAAAACGGTTGCTTTTCTGAACTGTTTGCTAATTTTTGAAAATGCGTCTTTTACCCTAACTCATCATGCATTTTTATTAACGAGTTATGCACTAACCCGAACCCCTAATTTAACGTTAAGTGGGGTTAGACTTCCCCACACTTAGCTGACGACATGTGAAGTCGGTAGAATAAGTTCCACGAATTAAAATAGTGAGCCACTTATTTACATTTCGGGTGGTGTATGATATATCAATGGGTTTAAAGTTTAGAACCACCCGAATATCACTACTTAATTCTTTTTTAAGTGCAGGTTTTAGTAAATGGATATGTCTCTTTTCTGGTTCTTGGTCAAATGGATCGATATACACCGACATACATATTATAGGGTGGGCAATTTCTAACGTTTCCTTCCTTTTATTCCCGAGATCAAAGTTTTCACCTCTATTACCCAATTGGGTGAAATCTGAGGTGTCATTTTCTATTACAGCTCGTAGTTCATCTTCGGTAGATGACTCGTCTATTGAGAATATTGGGTTGGAAGGTTGTGGAATGGTGAATTTCGGGATTGGAGTAGATTCTTCTTCATTAACGGTACTTATCGGTCCCACCACTTTGGTCTCGGGGGTAAAATTTTCAACGTTATCGTTTTCCCAAGAGTACCAATTTGTCACCCTTACTTCTTCTTCATCCATAGAGGCTAATGTGTCGATATGTTGTGAAATTGGTAAAACTGAATAAAAAGTATCATCGGGATAGTTGGTGATTTCGGAGCTCTCGAATTCATCAAAATTCGATGATATGAGATTTTCTTGCACAATACTCCTCAGATCAACAGGTGTGTAGTCTGATAGAATTTCAGCTTGCCGGTTTACAAACTCTCTCATTTGTACATTTTGAGCATTGAGTTCTTCGAGTTTGATTTTCATATTGTCTAATAAATTTTCAGACACGTAATTTTCCTCGTCTACTGGTTGTTGAGTTTGGAAATATTCTTGGGAATAATCCCAATTTGAATTGTATTCTTCATAATCATTCCATTCAGGTTCCGTGGGTGCGTAATTTTCCATAGGAACGTAATAATAACATTCCCATGTTGAGTGATAATCTCCACAGATTTCACAACCAGTTATTGTTTCGTCATTTGTGATCCAAGATTGACTGAACGAATTGTCATCAACACCCGTTTGAGAGTATTGATTAAATTGATTTCGGATGTCATAAAGAGTTTTCAAAATATTCTCGAGATTTTCCATAATGCGCTTATTACCAAATTTTAGCTACAATGTGGTGCATTTACTTAATTATCCTATTAGTTATAAAAAAATAAAAATTATATAAGTTATCAAATTAATAGACTTTTCTGCTTTTGCCCACGTTTCAAATAGCCAATAGATGCAGCAGGGAGCCAGAACCCTTTAAATCGGAAGCTCACAACTCAGCCACTAACAAATCCAACTATTACTACGAAGCAGAAAATTTGGATGTCCATCAATTTAACCGCTTAAAATAATTTTTCGTTTTGAAATTTTAGAGAAGAAATAGAAAAAATTCTAAGTCCTAAAAACTAGAGCGTCGAGAAATAAGAAAGAAAAAGAGCGCGTCGCAAAACGTTGAAAAAAAATAAAAGGTCGAAAAATAAATGTCGAAAAACAAACAGTCGAAAAATAAAAATAAAAAAATAAAGCGTCGAAACTTAGAAGTCTAAAAATTAAATCTAAAAAGTTGCGCCTAAAGGTATTAAAGCTTAAAGGAATTCTATATCCAAAACGGCAATAATTTAATTAGGCACTAAAATCTAAAAACTGCGTCGCAAAATTCTAAAGCGCCTAAATTTTAATCTAAAGAAAAAGCACTTAAGGGCTTTTACGGCAAAGCCTAAAAATCTAGAAATAAAAATAAACTACGGCAAAAACTAAAACTTAAAACTAGCTACGAACAATAAAAATATAAATATTATGCTAAAAACAAATAAAAATAAACTTAAAGTTGTAAAAAGTACAATTTTTATAAAAATATTATTTTTATCTTTATTATTTTATAAAAGTATTAATTTTTATTTATAATAAAACTAATTAAAATACAAAATACAAATTAATTTAAAAACTAAAACTAAATATTAATAATAATAAATTAAATAGGGTTTATAAATAATAATAATTAATAATATTCCGTAATTAATGCGAAATAGGGTTTCTGGTCAGGCTGGTCAGGGCGGCTCCGCGAGTCGCGGTTCCACACTAGCAATTCTCCGCGAGTCGCGGAGTTTGCAAAACGTTTTTTTTATTAGTTTATTTTATATTGTTTTTCTAAAAATATATACAAATATATTTATAAATTAAAAATATAGCGTTTCGCCGAGTCCCCGGCAGCGGCGCCAAAAACTTGATGTCGTGCAAGATGTACGTGAAATACTATATATTTTTGATACGAAAAGCGATACGAATTACACAAGTTTTAATTATTTACAGATGAGATATATCTAAACCTTGCTACAACACTATAGGCAGTGTACCTAATCGTAGAGTAGTATAGTTTTTAGTAAGTCCGGTTCGTTCCACAGGGAGCTGGCTTATTTCACACTATATTTTAATTAACTATATTTGTACAAAATATATATATTTATATATAATAATCTATAAAAGGGGGGTTTACCGTTTAATGACCGGTTTGTCGATTTTACAGTTTAAGCGAAGCGTAAAGTAAATGACGATATTTAACTAACAATATAAAATAAATAACAATAATTAAAATGACAATAAATAAAAGTACGAGGAAATATGAAATAAAATATATTATGCTTATTTAAACTTTCGTAATCATGATGTTTGACGTGTTGATTTTTAGTTTATTCCCATGGGTTAATTGTTCTTTGTCCTGGATTATTTAATATGCACGTCTGGTTTTTGTCCATAACAGTCCATCAGTCATAAATATAAAGTGCGAGTGTCCTCGTCAAATTATCCTTATATCCGAAGTCAAATATTCCAACTAATTGGGGACTTAAACTGTAACAAGGTTTTAATACTTTGTTTAATAATTACACCAGGATATCGACTGCGTGTAATCCAAGGTTTAATACTTTGTTAACAATTACGCCAAGTGTCCTTGTACATAATTTCACCCCTGTTTTAATAATTCCATAGACTATTAATTCATTCCCGTGTCCGGTTAAATGAACGATTATTCGTACATATAAATATCCCGCCCATCTTGTCCGATCGAGTGTATATGGTTATTTATAGGTACGTCCAACTGTAAATCTGTATATTAAAATTAACAAACTATCATTTAGTTAAACAAATATAAAGCCCATTAATAGCCCATAGTCTAATTTCCATAAGTGTCGTTCTTTTGTCCAAACCCTAATTATGGTACAAAGCCCAATTACCCCGTCTTTAATATTTAGTCCAACATCATGATTACTTTGGCTCAAATAAGCATAATAATAACTTAAGTACGAGACATTAATTTAAAAAGGAGAACATAACTTACATTGAGTATTTATCGCGTAGTGTTACACGGACAGAATTTTGACTTCAAAAACCCGTAAAATAACCTTTACATAACCCGAAATAATCTAATATAAAACTACCCTATACTATATATATATATATATATATATATATATATATATATATATATATATATATATATTTATTTATTATATCTTACAGAGTATTATTATTATTGTGTTGGTGTGTTTAAAACTCGGCAGAAAACGTTGATATTTATAGGACATTTCTGAAATTTCAAACTCCGCGAGTTGTGACACTTTTACCCTTCAAACTCCGCGAGTCGCGGAGTTTGAATTTCCAGCTCACATGATTTTGGATCTTTGCTTGTCGACGTTATTAAATAATAATATAATATATAAATAATTTTAAGAATTATTTAAATATTATATTTTATTTATGTGCATAGTTGACTTGTAATTTTTGCACCGTTGTGTCGCGCGTTGAGAGTAGACTCATGTCCCGGTTCCGGATTTTCGAACGTCCTTTCGTATAATTTAATATCTTGTACTTTGTGTTCCACAACTTGTACTTTTGTCATTGTTAGACGTTTCTTATCAATAAATTGAACCTCTTTGATTGTATTTTGTAGTTTTGAGCTTTTTGGTCGTTTGCGTCTTCAATTCGTCGAATCTATCTTTTGTCTTCACCTTTTATTATTTAACCGAATATCACTTGTAAATAGAACAATTGCAACTAAAAGCTTGTCTTTCTTGAGGAATAATGCTATGAAATATATGTTCGTTTTTAGCATTATCAACATGCGCTGCTTTTATAAATATTTTACGAAATAGACACAAGTAATCAAAAACTACATTATATGGTTGGATTATTAAACCGAATATCGCCCCTTCAAGTCTGGTAACCTAAGAATTAGGTAAATGGCCCCTAATTGACGCGAATCCTAAAGATAGATCTATCGGGCCCAACGAGCCACATCCAGGGTATGGATGCTTTAGTACTTCGAGGTATTATTTAGTATATTAGCTGCGCGCTGTATACTGGGGGATATTCTATATGCATCTTGTTATGGTCGGTTACCAGGTGTTCAATCCATATGAATGATTTTTATCTCTATGCAGTTTGCGAAATGCCTGATACGAGATGTGTATTTATGAGAAATGAAAATCTTGTGGTCTATTAAAATGATGAAAATGAATTATTATGATAAACTAATGAACTCACCAACCTTTTGGTTGACACTTGAAAGCATGTTTATTCTCAGGTATTAAAGAAATCTTCCGTTGTGCATTAGCTCATTTTAAGGATATTACTTGGAGTCATTCATGGCATATTTCGAAAGATGTTGCATTCGAGTCGTTGAGTTCATCAAGATTATTATTAAGTCAAATATAGTTGGATGTATTCTGAAATGGTATGCATGCCGTCAATTTTAAATGTAAAGAAAGTTTGTCTTTTAAAAACGAATGCAATGTTTGAAAAATGTATCATATAGAGGTCAAATACCTCGCGATGTAACCAAATGTAATGTATTCGTCCAGATGGATTAGGACGGGTCCTTTCAGTTGGTATCGGAGCGGTGGTCTTAGCGAACCATGTCTTGCATTAGTGTGTCTAACTGATAGTTGTTTAGATGCATTAGTGGGTCTGGACTTTGACCGTATCTGCATGTCAAAAGTTTTGCTTATCATTTCGTGTCAAAAATTATTTGCTTATCATCCTTTAAGTCTAGACACATCTTACTGCCTCTATTGCATAGACAGTGTATAGATACATTCATATCTTTAGCGTATCTATTATTGTTACCTTTGCCTGACAGTTTCCGTAGATTCCTCCGTAACTTATGGGATTTTAGTATTATATATACATATGTAAATTATGTATTACAGGGTACTAATCTACATACTATAATCCATTTCTTATCGAAAATAATTCATTTGATCGTACGAGATGAATCCCTCAACCAGTTCGAATCCCTCAGATTCCGACAGCTATTCCGATATGGATTTTCACTCGAGCTCTGAAAGCAGTGTGACCGGAATGAATCAACCAATCAGCCATCATCAATTCATCTGACGGGTTCGTAGTTGACTTAATCAATGGAGACGAGAAGAAGGCGATTCTTTCCACCAATCTAATTCACCTCTTGATGAAGAACCTGAAGCACTTACCGGCGAACCTGTCTGAAACACCATTTTCACCCTTATTTCCAGGATATCTCATCACGAATTATATTCTATCTAAAATTCTAAACCTTATTCATCCGCTCGTTCCAATCACCAAACATCCCGGAGTAATCGAAGAAGTCAACGAGCTTCGCGCCTGAGTTGTAGCCTTGGAAAATATGGTGCAAAACCTACCAGTTTCAGCAACAGCACCGGCAATACCAGTACCACCAACAACAACATTCGCAGCACAAGCCTCAACACTACACGCCTCAAACTCACAGTCTGTACCTCCAGCATAATCATCATACTACATGATGTCCTACATCGATTATCTTCGTCCTACATGACGTTCTACATCATTTATCTTCGTGCGACGGGGCGATTATGTAATCTCTAAAGTTTTAGAGATTATTCATTCTAGTTCCAACCGAAAACCAAATGAGATTAATATCATATTAACTCATTAAATCCATGATTAAATCTAAATAAAATATATATGTAAGTATATTTTCATAAAGATTGTAATTAAAATACAAATTGTTAATGATGAAAATATTTTAATGGGTAGGTAATACCAGAGATTTAGATTTCACATTAATAAGTTACACTATACATTCTTCGAATCTGATTCAACGGTCATCTACTATCCTATTTACATCCACAGATATACGAAACCGTTCACCACAAAATAACCATTTTCATTAAATTTCATATTTGGATTTTGAATTACCAGAATCTAACAAGTGGCATAATGAAGAAAACATTGGACAAAATAAAATTTGTTAGAAATAAACAAATTAACTATGAAAAATTTTGTTTAGAATCCACGCTAACTGTTCCTAGCTAACTGATCCTAGCTAACTGATTACATTTTATTTATCGCAATTTAATTATCGCAATTTATATTCTCGCAATTTTATTTATCGTCATTTAATTTCTGTTATTTATTTTACGCACTTTAAATAACGGGACACGTATACAAGGTTTTGACATATCATATTGACGCATCTATATATATTATTTGGAATAACCATAGACACTCTATATGCAGTAATGATCGAGTTAGCTATACAGGGTTGAGGTTGATTCTATAATAATATATATACTTTGAGTTGTGATCGAGTCTGAGACATGTACACGGGTCACGATACGTATTAATTAATTCGAATATTATATATTAAATATATATGAATTATTGGACTGTTAACTGTGGACTAATAACATTGGACAATTAAAATGAATTAAAATATTGATTATAACATATGAAACTAAACATTTCTTCAAGTTTGCCACTTGATTTCATCTTAACCCTCATTTGTATCTTGACGATTACAATCTGCGTTCAAACCTTTCATGATTCTTGAAAACACCTTAATGGAGAGGATGAACCAACCGCACTTCATCTACGGAAGAAAAGATTAATGCATATAGTTATGCACCTGAAAACACTCGAAACATGAGTAAACATTTAACATGTATCTGTGCTAGATCCTTTAGCATTATTATTACCCAAAATAACTTTACAATCCCTTTCAAAGTAGTAAATTTTGCCACAGCTTCAGCAAGTCAACTTCGACTTTTCGTTCGAAACAACTTTATTATAACCTTGATATATATGTGTACTCTTTTATTGTTACCGGGGAACCTTTTATATTCCACCATATTACCATCAGCGTTTAATCATCTAAAAACATAATTCTCCTGAAACCACCTTGGATTTATAACCTATGCTTCAGATATCGTAGCATTAAATGCAGAGGAAACAGAAAAATTGTAGATGGTCTAAACGGCCAAAAGTTTGATGATAAAGAAATGAGTGTTAGGAACGCTCGATAGAAAATTTGGTACTGAAAAACAGATTGAGCAAACCATGAAGGAGACCAAGGCTAAATACAAGGACCATACCATATATTCAAAGAATCCAGGTAATTTTAGATCCGATGAAATCTTTAGAGAATATCCTGCTCCGAAGTCATGTTAAAATCTTGCGAAAAATTTTTCCTTATCAACTTTCAAACTTAGAAATTCCAAAATATCATCAAAAATATCTTCGATACATCTGAAGATATTTTCATAAATATTCTCGTCCGAAATTATATACCTCTTCGTGCTATCTGTAATACATTATATTGGAAATTTCTGTAAAATCTAAGTATAATCTATGAACGAATTCTGAAGTAGTGTTGGGAGCTGAAGCATGAGTTAGTATAATATAATGACACTTGATCAACGTGATTATATTACAGTAAGTCATGCTGAGCTTCTAATGGAACGTGATGATTCACAGAACATAACGTCATCATGTGCCATGTTACACGACTCTTACATTCTATCTAATCTCCAAACATATTGAGAACATAATTTCTTGATAGTCCTATTTTTTCTCTTGAATCTAGTAATTAAACCAACCAAGATTGTGCTATTACAATTTCTCTCTTAGAACATTAGCTATGTTCAATTCAAATTTCATATCTATGAATTCTGGACCATTTTTCGCTTGACTTAAAGTCGGGAAGGGAAAACAAAAGGATAGAACTCCAAAATATAAAGGAAACGAAGAGAGTAGATTTATAGTGAAACACCCGACAGAGCAATAGAGACAGATCATCGCATTTAAAAAAAAAAGATTCTAATTTCTTTAATTTCCGAAGAATCAAATCTTATTACGAAGATTTTCTCTAAATCCCTTGAACTCCGCAAATCAACCCTATCCACTTCAAAAGATATGACGAAACTTTATTTTCTCATTTCACTCCTTTGTGATAATTTCACTCGTACTTTTCACATAAACGAATTGTTTTATCCATATTACTCTATGGTAATAAAACTCTATCTATAAACTCATATTTGTCATGAAAACATTCTTATTGTTATCCATGACGACCTCGATCAAATTTCGGGACGAAATTTCTTTAACGGGTAGGTACTGTGACGACCCGGAAAATTTCGATCAATTTTAAATCAAACTCTCGATATGATTTAATATCTTTGACACGATAAGCAAAGTCTGGTAGGTTGAGTCTCAAAATTTTTGAACTGTTTATATGGATTCAGTTAACCTCTGACTATTCCCGACGATTCACGAACAATTATTTTTAAATAAATATGTATGTATATATATATATATATATATATATATATATATATATATATATGAATTCTATAAAAAAATACTATATATTGTAATCAATAAAAATTAAAAATTCGATATATTAATTACCAAATAGGATATAATTAATAAATTGTATTACGAGTTTGAATATAAATGTTATATTAATAATATATTCATTACTTTCATTATTATTATTGTTAATATTAATATTAATAGTGTATCATTAATATTATTATATAATATATATATATATAAATATATATATATATATATATATGTATGTATAAATTGTTACAGTATTTTTATTACTAATATTATTATTATCATTAATAATATTAGCATTAGTACAATTAGTATTATTATTAATATTAATATTAGTATTATTAAAAATTATTATTTGTATTTGTATTTGAAATATGTAAATTTTATATTTAGTGTTATAAGCAATTATATTAATATTATTATCAGTTTTATATTAAAACTATTATTAAAACTATTATTATGATTATTCTTAATACAATGATAATTATTAATTATTAATATTAGCAAAATCTAAACAGATATATAAATATACATATACAAAATACAGTTATATATAAAAATATAAATATATATACAGATATAGTTATAGATAAATACAGTCATATACATAGATAAATACATAATTACGTATTCTGTTTCCTATCACAATCGACTTTTACAAAATTCTTCATCTTCTGCTCATGATTTGTACTATATCTGATTCATATCGATCTCCATTCGCAGATACAAAACAAAATTTTGTTACATTCCCATATCAAACAATCAAAAATGGTTTCTAGGCAAATTCAACTTGTATATATATTCATCTGTACCCGATTGATTCTCCTGTCGATCCAATCAAGCTACGAAACAAACGGTAATCGAATCTTGTGCTGTATATATCGTACGAATCTGTTACGCCTCACTTTCTGCTTTATATAATTTTGTTTATTTTCTTCTTGGACTTGATTCTTCATGTCGATAACACGAGCATTATATAATACACGATCCTTCTATGACGCAGACTAAATTCCTTCAAATTCTCCACCCATTTAATTATCAGTACTATTGTTCTCCTCTTTTTCTACCTCTCCATTCGATCAAGCAACAAACCACACCAAATTCACATACGATCACACTTGCAGCTACAACTTGTCAAGTTTCTTTCGGTTCAGGTAACTCAGAACCAAACCAATTCACCATTTGATCATCACCTTTACAATCAACTTCCACCATAATCATTAATATGTTTTTATGCTTCTTACTTGAACCCGTCACCACCACTCCAGTTTTTGTTTCCTGTTTCGAATTCAACTACCACCATCGTAAAGAACTACAACTGATACTGGTTACTGATTATTGTCGATTATTACAGCCCCTCAACCGCCACCTATTTTTTTTTTCTTCCTGCCAACTGTCACTGCTACATCTGCTTGTAACAGCAGTTTTGTTACTGCACCTGCTTCTGTTGTTCGAACACAAGAAACCAAAGGAAGAAATGTAATGGTTTGTTTGTTAGATACTATATAAACGAATAAAAAGGTGGTGAATGGGTTGGCAAATGGACAACACTTTGGACTTTTAAAATCCATTCATACTCTCTTTATTTTAAATCAATCATACATGGGGACACTTCACAAATTCATGGCTGACCAATATGAAGACTAGGAGATTAATTTGCATTTTTAAATTGATGCAGTCCGTTCCTTTTATTGATTGAGCCAAAAGCCAAACCCTACCTAAAAGGTTGATGTTGAGCTGTAAAGAATAACAAATCGCTATGTGTTTGTTGTTTCTAGTTTCAAACGAACCCCACTCTTACTTTATGGTCAACATTTATTACCCCACTTCATCCACTCAATGTTGCTTTTAAAAGATATACGTATATTAATATATCTAATCTAGTAGGATTTCAAGCTGTTAGAATTGATAATGGAAAATAATAGGTGATGATAAAGCAATGGGTCCACTAAAGTGTCGATTAATTAACAATGAAGAAGACTTTGGTCGATCCTAAGAACCGCTGCAACCATGCTTCCATACTACTTTCTTCCGTATCTATTTTCTGTATTGGGTCCACACAAAACACCATTCATTCGGTTTACATATTACTTTCTGATCGGTTAAAACCTAACCAACCATAACCAACTACTCGACACATAAGTAACTGCTAATGTGTTTTCTTTTTGGGCCTTACTTGCAAAATTCGCTGTAATTTTAATAAGTCCAGTAGGTATTTGGGTCTTGATTATATTACCTGGACAGCCCAAGGTGTTTTAAAGTGATGATGATGATTAATATTGATGGTGATATACGAAATTAATAATAATAATAATAAATGAGTTCGATGATAATTATGATGATGAATTATATCATGATAAATGATTGAGTTTATCATGAAGATGATGTTACAGATTAAATAAAGATGATAAAGAAAAGTAATGATAATGATTAGGATGTTAAAATAGTGATGACATGGTGATTAGGAAACAGGCGACATATGGGTTATAAAATTTTGGATTGTATACCATTCATAGTAAACAAGCTAGCGTAGGTGGTTTAGTTGTGTGGTTGTGTACAGAGGGGGTCTTGGGTTCGATTCTGGCCTGCAGCAGATTAATTTTTTTTACCACAACAACTTGGGCCACAAAGATTTAAAATGGGTTTGCATCTTGGGCAGCTACCTTGGGCTTCATTATCATGTTGGGCCAAGAACATGCATACTTGCTTAATTAAGAGGTATTATTATTATTATTATTATTATTATTATTATTATTATTATTATTATTATTATTATTATTATTATTATTATTATTATTATTATTATTATTATTATTATTATGCTAAAGTACTATTATGATTATTATTAACATAAATACAAATTGTTTTTTATTATCATAAGTATTAGTGTTATTATTATTAGTAGTATCATTATGACTAAAACCAATATTGTTATGATTATCATTATTATTATAAACATCACTATTTCTAAAACTATCATTTTTAGCATATTTGTGAAAAGTATCATTTTATTAAAAGTATTCTTTCTTTAAAATTATTAAAAATAACATTTTTAGTAAAATTATCATTTTTATTACTATTAGGATTATTATTATTAGTATTATTTTTAGAGACATTATTATTATTATTATTATTATTATTATTATTATTATTATTATTATTATTATTATTATTATTATTATTATTATTTTTTATTTTTTTTATTTTTTTATCACTATTATTATTATTACTATAAATAATATTTTTATCGGTATTATTATTATTATTATTATTATAATTATAATCAAATACAACCTTTGTTACTAGTATGGATATAAAAAAAATATACTTTTAGTAATATTACATATAAGTATGTACTAATCATATTAACATTTTTAACAAATTAGGTATTTTTAATATAATACTAAGTATTTATTATATATTTTTAATATAATACTAAGTATATATTATATATTGATATAACTATATAAAAGATTAATCATATTAAATATATACACAAATTAAATATATATATAATACATAATTTAAGATATAATATATATGAATCTGTTCGATTACGATTATATATATATATATATATATATATATATATATATATATATATATATATATATATATATATATATATATATATATATATATATATATATATATATGTATATATATATGTTCGTGAATCCAATGTCAACCCTGCATTGTTCAATGCCGTTATATGTATTTTTACTACAAAATACAGTATGGTGAGTTTCATTTGCTCCCTTTTTAAATACTTTTGCAATATATATTTTTGGGACTGAGAATACATGAGCTGCTTTTATAAATGTTTTACGAAATAGACACAAGTAATCGAAAAATACATTATACGGTTGGATTATTAAACCGAATATCGCCCCTTCAAGTCTGGTAACCTAAGAATTAAGGAAATGGCCCCTAATTGACGCGAATCCTAAAGATAGATCTATCGGGCCCAACGAGCACCATCCAGGGTATGGATGCTTTAGTACTTTGAGGTATTATTTAGTATATTAGCTGCGCGCTGTATACTGGGGGATATTCTATATGCATCTAGTTAAGGTCGGTTACCAGGTGTTCAATCCATATGAATAATTTTTATCTCTATGCAGTTTGCGAAATGCCTGATACGAGATGTGTATTTATGAGAAATGAAAATCTTGTGGTCTATTAAAATGATGAAAATGAATGATTATGTTAAACTAATGAACTCACCAACCATTTGGTTGACACTTGAAAGCATGTTTATTCTCAGGTATTAAAGAAATCTTCTGTTGTGCATTAGCTCATTTTAAGGATATTACTTGGAGTCATTCATGGCATATTTCGAAAGACGTTGCATTCGAGTCGTTGAGTTCATCAAGATTATTATTAAGTCAAATATAGTTGGATGTATTCTGAAATGGTATGCATGCCGTCAATTTTAAATGTAAAGAAAGTTTGTCTTTTAAAAACGAATACAATGTTTGAAAAATGTATCATATAGAGATCAAATACCTCGCGATGTAACCAAATGTAATGTATTCGTCCCGATGGATTAGGACGGGTCCTTTCAAATCCCTTCCATGAACACACCTGATCAAGTAAGTTATTTAATTTTTAAAAAAAGTTGTGTATAAATATATATATATATATATATATATATATATATATATATATATATATATATATATATATATATATATATATATATATATATATTAGTTGTATATAGCTATATATAATTATATATACTACGTATATCAGTATTATATATCAGTATGTATATATTACAGCTTATGAACTTCGCATTTGTATATATCGCATTTGTATATCAGTATGTTAAATTGTGTTGTTGTAAGTTGTAATCTCTTAGCTTGGTTATAGTAGGATATTACATATTAGTTTAGTTTGGATTGTTCCTAGAAAACGAAAGTATATATGTATACTTACTGATTATGCTTAATTTTTTTAGGGTGATGATCCGTTTGTGGATGAAACCAATCATGTGGACATTAACGAAGATTTAGATGATGACGTTATGCCAACTCAATCAACATGCTTAAAAAGAAAACGTGCAAAAGGAGATAATCCAACACATACTCAACCTACAAAAAAAGGAAGAGAGCGGGCTGAATGTTGGAATTCTTTTTCAGTAGAGTACGTTACAGAAAGTGATGGTCTTGTACGAAAGTACGTGAAGTGCAAACATTGTGGTGCAATGATCAAAGCGGATTCTACAACGAACGGTACATCCAAACTTAATAAACATTCTTCTAGATGTAAAAAACATCCTGAAGTCATTGCTAAACAAAATCAACAACAATTATCATTTCAACCAAGTGGAAATGTTGGTGCTTGGAAACACGATGATAATGAGATTAAAAAGGCTTTGCTTGACTATTTTATTTGTGCAGAATTACCATTCAAGCTAGTTGAACATTGGGCATTTCGTAGGTTGATGTATGTTACCAACGAAAATATTAAGCTTCCATCACGCCATAAACTTTCTAAGGATATTGTCCAATATTACTTAGATGAAAGACTTAAATTGCATGCTTTCTTGAGTAACCCGAATAATACCGTTCACTTGACAACTGATACTTGGACATCATCTTGTCAACGTGATAAAGGTTCACAGATCATACCCTCATCATGAACCATGTTACATAACTCTTTCATTCTATTTAACCTCTAAACTATCAAGAAAATATTTTCTTAATGATTCGGTTTTTTTTCGAGGTATTCTGGTAATTTGACAAGTCAGATTGTGCTATTACCATTTCTTTCTTAGAACATTAATTATATTCATTCCGAAATTCATACCTACGAATTCTGGACCATTATTCACTTGATTTAAAGTTGGGAAGATAAAACAAAAGCATGAAGCTTCAAAATATCAATGGGAGCATATATAAATCACAGTAAATTGGAGAGAGTATTAACTGTGGATGTCAATGATTATGGAAAAACAGAAGCAGAGACATCGTAATATAAGGGAAGATATAAAACCCAACAACCACCCAGAAATTATAAATCGTATATATCGATGAATATAGCAATATAAAGACAAGGGAGGACTAAAAATACTATAAAACTAAGAGTATAGTAGAAGTGAATAAATTCTTCTGGCAGCAGATGGAAATGAAGAATGACGGATATGAAGGTTAGAAGTATATCAAGAATCATAACTGGATGGAGCATATTGACGAATGCTTTAAAATAAGAATTGAGGGAGAAAGAATAAAAGGTATGAGCTGTGGAAAATAAGGAAACGAAGGGGGTATATTTATAGTATAATATCAGACAGGAAAATCGAGACAGATCATCGCATTAAATCGAAAAGAATCATAATTTCCTTAATTATCGAAGAATCAAATCTTATTGCGAAGATTTTCTCCAAATCTCTTGAACTCCGAAAATCAACCCATCTACGTCAAAAGATATGACGAAACTTACTTTTTCTCATTTCACTCTTTTGTGATAACTTCACTCGTACACTTCACATAAACAAATTGTTTTATCCATAATACTCAATGATGATAAACTCTAATTTTCAACTCGTATGAGTCATGAAAACATACTTATTGTCATCCATGACCATCCCAACCAAATGGACGAAATTTCTTTAACGGGTAGGTACTGTGACGACCCGAAATTTTTTGACCAAATTTAAGCTTTATCTTTAAATGATTTAATGTTTTCAACACGATAAGCAAAGTTTGTAATGTTGAGTCACGAAAGTTTTGGAACTATATTCATGTAATCAATTATTCTTTGACTGTTCTCGAAGATTCACGAACAATATATATATATATATATATATATATATATATATATATATATATATATATATATATATATATATATATATATATATATATATATTGTGATGACCCAGAAATTTCGACTAAATTTAAACTTAATCTTTGTATGATTAACATTTCCGACACGATAAGCAAAGTCTGTAAAACTGAATCTCAAAATTTTTGAATTACTTTTATATATTTAAATACCTTCGGTTGTTTTCGACGATTCGCGAACAATTATATGTAAAAAGATACATATATACTATAACATGAAAAGGTAACAATGTATTAATTGTTTGATACCGTACATTAAACTTATTGGTTTAAATATCTATTTGAATGTATATGATAAGTTAAAATATTTATTATTAAAATTTATTTATAAATAACGTCCAATGTGTATTTAAAAACTGATTTATGTATATTAAAAAGATATATACATATATATAATAAACGATAGTAACATTCGTTTATTGATTCAATTGATATTTAGATAAGTTAACTAAAGCGTTTAAGATGAACCAGTTAAACACTAATTTGCTACAGTGTTTTCAAATTGCCACATTACTCAAAATGCTACAGTGTTTTCGAAAATCACTAGTTGCTACAGTGAAATTGACTTTGCTACAGTGAATTGCTACAGTAAAATTTGACTTTGCTACAGTAACTTTGCTACAGTAAAACACTATTTTAAAATGTATTTTTAACAAATAACGAGACGATGATTTATAGAAGTAAATGACCAAAATACTCGAAAGTTTAAGATATACTATGAGTGGTATAGTTTATGGATAACTTAAGGCTATATTTTGACAAAGGTACGTGTCACGAAATGTAAAATGCAAGTTTTCTAAGCGTACGAAAATGCGTTCGAGAAACCGGAACCGGGACATAAGTCGAGTGATGACGTACGACTTATCGGAACAAAAATTACAAGTCTACTATGCACAAGAATAAAATATAATATATAAATAATTATATTAATTATTTATATATTTATATTTATTTTATATTATGTCGACAAGCTAGGAGCCAAAACAATGTGAGCTGTCCCTGGTCCTCATGCGAGTCGCATGGCCAGAAGGCCATTTCCATGCGAGTTGCATGACTCCAGATTTCAGGCCAAGTGCTATAAATTCTCGAGTTTTGGCCAGATAAATCACACACACATAAATATTATTTTTACTCCGTATTTATTTATTTTATTATTATTATTATTATTATTATTATTATTATTAATAAGATTATTATTAATCTTTTTATTTTTATTATTAGTGTTATTATTTTTGCGATACAAAAATAATAATGTACATAAAATATTACGACGGAGTGCTGTCCAAGTAATTTTCAAAATATGTTTTCGAGCGGGAAAGAGCTAAGGAAAATATGAGTTATTGCCAAGGAAATTATGGGTAATGTTCGGGGGTATTTTTGTGAATCAAACCTCGTGTTTATCATCTCCGATGCGTCTACGTGCTTTCCTGCAATATTGTATATCAATATTAAACTGTGAGTTTCATATGATCCCTTTTTCAAATTATATTTTTGGGCTGAGAATACATGCGCAGTTTTATAAACTGTTTTACTAAATGGATACAAATACTAAAACTGATTTTGTGTGAGTTTCATAAGATCCCTTTTACTCTCTACATTTTTGGGCTGAGAATACATGCAAATGCTTTATTAACTGATTTACAATATTTATATGTGTGAGTTTCATTTGCTCCCTTTTTAATTGCTTTTGCAATCTATATTTTTGAGCTGAGAATACATGCACTTTATTTTAAACGCAATGGATACAAGTACATACTAAATTCTACACCGAGTTTGAACCGAAAATCCCTTAGCTTTGGTAACTAGTAACTGCCGGTTATAAGAACTGGTGGGCGCGAGTAGTTATATATGGATCCATAGGGCTTGACATCCCCGTTCGAGCTAGAGCGCTAGCCTTTTAACGGACGTATGCTATTTGAGAAGCGTACACGTTGGTTTGCGTGTATTATTAAGATGATTATACAGAGGGTACAAATTATATAAACGTTAAAGTTTAGTTACCAGGGTGCTCAATTTTGTAGAACCGATTGATAAACGTTTCGGATGAAACAACTGAAATCTTGTGGTCCACCTTTTATTTAAAACATAATGATAAACATTTTGAATGAAACAACTGAACTTTTGTAATCCACATTGATATACGGATTATGTGTAATATTAAAACTATGAACTCACCAACCTTTGTGTTGACACTTGAAGCATGTTTATTCTCAGGTTTCTAGAAGTCTTCCGCTGTTTGCTCATACGTGATACAAGTTATGTGCTTGGAGTCATACATGCTATATACAAGAAACTTGCATTCACCAAACCATTACCATGTATCTTATTTTGACTGTATTGTCAACAGATGTATTATTGTAAACCATTTAAATGGTGATTGTCTATACCTAGGAATCATCAGATGTTAAAAACCTGGAATTTATATATTCATTTATGAAATACCTTTTCAAACGAATGCAATGTTACAAAACGTATCACATAGAGGTCAAATACCTCGCAATGAAATCAATGAATGACGTGTTCGTCCATATGGATTTGGAGCGATCGTCACATATATATATATATAACTTAATATGCCTATATATATATATGATTTCAAGTTATTTAGTAAATGATAGTAACATTCGATTATTGATTCGATTGATATTTAGATAAGTTAACTAAAACGTTTAAGATGAACCAGTAAAACACTAATTTGCTACAGTATTTTCGAATTGCTACAGTACCAGAAAAGCTACAGTGTTTTCGAAAATCACTATTTGCTACAGTAACAACGTACGAGTCAACGGACCAAAAATTACAAGTCAACTATGCACGTGAATATAATATAATATATAATTAATTATATAAATTAAATATATTATATTTATATTATTTATATTATAATAATATGTCGACAAGCTAGTGTACAAAATGATTGTGAGCTGGATCCCATAGCCATGCGATCGCATGGCCAAGGAGGCTAAACCCCATGTGATCGCATGGGGTACTGTTTCAAGTCAGGTACTATAAAAGCTCGATCTGGTTCCAGCTGAATCTATCTATCCCTCTTTCTCTAATATTACTCCGTATATTTATTTAATTTATTTTATTATTATTATTATTATTTTATTATTATTATTATTATTATTATTATTATTATTATTATTATTAAGATTAATATTATTATTAATCTTATTATTATTATTAGTAGTATAATATAATAATTATTAGTATTATACATAAAATACTATGACGAGGTTATGTCCAAATGATTTCAAAATGGTTTTCGAGCAAGATAGAGCTAAGGAAACTATGGGTTATAACTATGGAGGTTATGGGTAATGTTCGTGGGTATTGTTCGCAAGTCAAACCTAGTGTTTATCATCTTCGTTGCGTCTACGTACTTTCCTGCAATATTGAATCACAATATTGATACGTGAGCATTCATATCTTATCTTTTATATATTAAAAGTGTATCCATGTCTAGTGCTCGAGTATATATGTTTATGCATGCTTGTATGCTAAATTTTGTCGTTAAACAGTTTATGATGAATCACAAATTAAATACATAAATTGCTGGTAAAAGGTATATGATATGCATGTTTTTGGAAAAATGGCGAAAAATCAATAACTTTTCATTTAGAAATCGCGTAATTTCGATGAACGAATTTAAATATATGGTCAACTGAATTATGATTGACATTAATTGAATTGCTTTTGAATCTTCAATTGATATTTAAACAACTTGTTTATAAGATTGATAAATTGGATTTTCAAATATTACTAATCGAGTAAATGAATTTCTATATAAGGCACGTCTCGTCTTGTTGAGCAATTGTCAAAATTGATTGTTTTATCCTATTTTAAAGCCTTATAAAAACTATAGTTTAATTTTACAAGAATTAGGAAACTATGTGAAATGTTAGAATGTTTCGATTGCCATGATCATTCAACTATAGTATTGAGTCAGATTGACTTTTTGAAACGACTTTTGATAACTTTTGTATGTCGGTCTCGAGCATTAGGATTGTGATACACTATGACCTGACCTAGCTTGATAGACATTTATTGACCAACATATGTTCTCTAGGTTGAGATCTACGGTTATTTGGTTTTTCCGAGTTTCGGTCACATTTCGGTGAACGACTTTATGTGCTGCTAAGGTGAGTTTCATTTACTCCCTTTTTAATTGCTTTTGCAATCTATATTTTTGGGCTGAGAATACATGCACTTTATTTTAAACGTAATGGATACAAGTACATACTAAATTCTACACTGAGTTTGAACCGAAAATCCCTTAGCTTTGGTAACTAGTAACTGCCGGTTATAAGAACTGGTGGGCGCGAGTAGTTATATATGGATCCATAGGGCTTGACATCCCCGTTTGTTCCAGGTATAGAAACCCTAGCCTGAACTATAAAACAGACGTATGTTATTTGAGTTTAGTACACGGTGGTTTGCGTGTATTGTACCTGTTGGTTGCATGTATGTTAAAACAGGGGTACTTATTATATAGACGTTAAAGTTTAGTTACCAGGGTGCTCAATCTTGTAGAATATTTTGATAAACGTTTCTGGATGAAACAACTGAAATCTTGTGATCCACCTTTATATACAGATTATACGAAACATTAAAACTATGAACTCACCAACCTTTGTGTTGACACTTTTAAGTATGTTTATTCTCAGGTTCCCTAGAAGTCTTCCGCTGTTTGCTTATATGTTATACAAGATATGTGCATGGAGTCATACATGCTTTATTCGAGAAAACGTTGCATTCACAAATCATCACCATCTATCTTATTTTGACTGCATTGTCAACAGAATATTATTGTAAACTATTATATTACGGTGATTGTCTATATGTAGAAATCATCAGATGTCGAAAACCTTTGATTTAAATATTCATTTATGACGTGCCTTTTCAAAAGAATGCAATGTTTACAAAACGTATCATATAGAAGTCAAATACCTCGCAATGAAATCGATGAATGACGTGTTCGTCCAAGTGGACTTGGAGCGATCGTCACAATTTGGTGCTGTTTTTGCTGCTTTGGTGCTGTTTTAATGCTTAAAATGATGTTTTGCTGCTACTGAATGCTGTTAATGTTGCTGTTTTGCTGCTGAATGCTGTTAAAATGTTGCTATTTTGCTGATAATGCTGTTAAAATGTTGCTGTTTGCTGTTTTTGCTGTTAAAATGCTGCTGAATTTTGTTAAAATGTTGTTGAATGTTATTAAAATGATGCGGTTTTTAGTATAAAATGATGCTGTTTATTGTATGAATGATGTTGTTTGAAGTCCATATTTTTTGCAGTCCAAATTCGGTACTAACAAGTAAAATACCGGAATTACCGGTACCGAACCGGTAATGAAAAACGGTACGGTATTAGTATTCGATATTGGGTATATTCAGGATCGGTACTTTTCGGTTCCGGTACGGTTCGGTACCAGTTCCGTACCGAAACCATCCCTATTGGTTAGTCACAGTTAACCCCTATCCCATTTAGGGAGTGTGACATATTTCATTTTGGACATCATCTCGTCAAATGCGGTAAATGTAGACTCTTGATATGAATACACACAATGTTAATTTAACGATAAAACTATACTTACAATTAGTAATAAACATTTAGTCATATGAATTAGTTAAAACTAGTAAAAGTGACCCGCGCGATGTCGCGGGGTCTTTCGGGTTGCATATCATAACTGTTGTAAAAAACGTTTTGCTACGGTTGTGTTTGGATACACGAGGTTAGTACCTAGTATACATAATGGTTTGTTTTTTGAAAGACGTCCGTTTCGCGTATAGTTAGTTGCGTTGGGTTCGCAAGATTATTTCGAGTTGAATGATGGTGTCGGAAAAATTTAACGCGCGTCGAGCGAGAAGATATGCTCCGTTAAAAATTGGGGTGGAGTTTATTAATTAAAATGGTGAAATGGTGGTTTATACCCCTCTTTTGGGGGTTGAATTTGCAAATTGTTCAAAGCTTGGGGGTGGGTTTTTTTTTTTTTGTTTTTTTTTTTTTTTGCATTGTCGTTTTGTTTTGGAATTTTGGCCAAAACGACCAAATACCTCATGGGATTTAGTATATATAGGGTAATTGTGTAAGATCTTAAGTATTAATTCATGATGTAATCTCGTAAATTTGCCGGTTATAATCTAGTAACTTCATTATATGAAAATAGATAACAATACATGTACATATAGTAGTAATACCACACCAAATACATTGATAAAGAGATACATGGATTTTTGAATTTCCCACGATGAAGTTTTAGGTTTCAAATTTTCTAACCAAAAGAAATTACAAGTAGAAGATTTAAATCATAAAAGGATCGCTTCGAAAGATATATCGATCCCTTACAAACAGTGGACATGGTAAGATTCGTTCAAGACACTAAGGTATGAATTGAATCATTTCAGCTTGTTATCACGAGCAAAAGATTTCTTAAGTTTGTGAGCTTCTGTTGGCAACTTAACATCTGTTGCTAACCCTACTATTTCAAGAAACCTTATAACATACCAACCACAGTCAATTTGCCACCATTCTAACCCGTGTCGAGCTGAAAACTCAAATGCATGATGATTATTATGCCACCCTTCTCCAAAAGTAAGAATTGCTACCCACCTTTATTTGCAAATGATCGAGCATGTCATATATATGTTACTCAGTAATACAAAAACAATAGAAACTAATTAGGTATATATAGACATCTATATCTGCTTTTTACACTCAGAGATTAAGGGCAAAAACTAAAATAAAGAGGAAGGAAAATAATATAATGATATGTTATTTGGGAGGTAAGATATGAAGAACTATACTCCCTCAACCCTATATTTTAATAACTCCATTTTAGACGTCAAATTATTGACGTAGTGTATTTTTATGTATAGATAAGGATAAAAGTGTAAATTTCCTTTATAATATTAATATATTAATATATACATATAAAACTAAAAACATGTAAAAAGTTAAGAGACTGTAAAGTAAATAAAGAAGACAAGGTACGTAGTACTGAAATTTCTTAACTTTTTTTCTTTTTTGTAAGCGGACTATTAAATTGCTAGGGATAGAGATGAAGTATTAAATTATATATGCATTAACTTATTTCCTTTTTTTCTCTCTTCAAAATAGAAATGACAAATTTGGTCAAAATTTACAGTGTTACCGACGTTTTACCAATTGATTATTGATTATAAGAGTAATAACGCAAATTGTTTTTACTTTCCCTCCATTTCTAGCGTACACCAATTATTGGTACACGTACATTATTCTCTCAAAAGAACTTATCATCCAAAACATTGATGAAGTGTATACTCTTTGTGTTAGGTAGCTAAATATGACTTGATCGATGTATATTTGTTTGTAGGGATAATTTTAAGCACATATATTTAACGTTACGATTAACCTCTCTTCAAAACTTACCAATTATTTTTGGATAGGTCCCCCGTGTTCCAAGCTTGGTATCCCCATATATGACAAGCCGAGTTTACTAGAAACGTCGTATGATATCCAAATGTCATTGCAACTCCCTATATTCGAAGATAATTAATTCCATTAGTTAATCATATGATGTGTGTTTATTTAAAAAGAACAAAAATAATGTACACTAAAAGCTTATATTTCAATTTTGTTCAAAAACATTCGAGTGAAATAGTCTTAATTACCATAGTCCACGAAAGGTAAGGAAATCCACCCATATAGTAAAAAAAGCTTCCCCAAGCAAACGGATGGATTAAATAGGTTGTTTTAATGAACCTATAAAATGCCTGACTCTTTAAATCCTCAACATTTTTACGTTCCTGATACTGCAAAACAAAATTATATTAAAATTCTTACATAATATGTGTAATTGCAAACATTATTGTAAAAAATCACGGTTACTACTGATTAATTTCCGATTACTTCTATCTAGAAAAAGTGCACTGTAATTTTCAAATTTCATTTAATTAATCGGTTAACATAGGTTAATGGTTCAAAACTAGATTTGTAAATCAAAGTTGATTAAAATCAAAATTGATATATATTACTTTAACATGAATTTAAATTTGAATTTGAGAGGTGTTGAAGCAATTTAACGATTTTAGACATTCATATTTTAAAAGATTACTTTTTTCGAACTCCGGATTAATTAGTCCCCGAATAGAGAATTTTGTAACATTGATTGCAAATATGTGAGAAACTATATACAAAGTACGTACCTTTTCCATAATGTAGCCACTGTCAAACAACCAACCCATATGACTAAACCAAAATCCGAAGGTGGGAGAGTGTGGATCTTTCTCAGAATCAACAAATTGATGGTGATATCTATGCATGCTCACCCAATATATTGGATCCCTCTATATATAATACATATATAATCACATATCACATATATATAATTAAAACGTAATTAAAATCATCTCAATCTTCAATTAAACAAATCAAGTATCTTACTAGGTTGTATAAGTCTCGAAATATACTCTCCGTTCAAAAACGAAGTTTAAGAATAACGTCATTTTTATAATCTACTCGTGTTAAAATTACAAATATACCCTTTATCTTTTAGCAAGTTTTGTTTTGCATGTGTAAATATAATTAAGGATATAAGCTAACATGAACTCATATTTTTTTCTATCTATTGAATAGACAATTAAATCGTGGACTATAATATCGAATAATGGGAGCAAGATCATATATATCTAAAATATATTGTGTAGAGTGAAAATTATCAGAAAATCTATTGCAAGTATCCAAATTTGATAAATTTACTCTCATTTGATTTGTGTATGTACGGATTTCACGCGATCGATCACCTATGTAGATGACTCGAAATGCCAATTATATATTACTCCTTAGTCCATGAGTCCCAATTTAATAATTACTACTTTAACTTTATTTCTTAACTTCGACTTTAAATAACATTTTTTGTGTTATATAATATTTAATAAAATTATATCAAATGAAAAAAAAAATTAATTTATTTATATAAATATATATCATCAGTATTATATTAAAAAAATTATTTGAAGTTAAAGTTAAAAAACAAAGTCAAAGTAGTATTATTAAATTGGGCACAATGGAGTATATATACACTCCTATTATATTTAGTATATTGTATACATCAAATCAAAGCTCAAAGATAAAAACATAGAAAAAAGAGGTTTATCCACTTTTCATACATTTTAGAGAGTATGATGTATAAGACAAAGTGATAATAACAAATTAACAAGCACCATGTCTAAAAAAGAAGTATATCCACGTATGTACATACCTGCATACTGATTACTCCAAGATAAGCAAAGGTGTACTCGAGCCACTTTGGGAGATTAAAACTACGGTGCGCTAGGTTACGATGAAACGAGACAGTTATACCACAAATTCCGCACAACGCGTACATGAAACACCCAAAGAAAAATGCACCCCAAGTAAAATGAAATGGTGCACAAAGTGCAAGCAAATGAACAGATAAAATCCCTGTAGCCATTCTGATATCAAGAGTCCTCCATTTGCGACTCATAAAGAGGTTTCTTTTCCTAGTAATTACGACATCAGAGAGCAGTATTTTGCCATAATCTGCCGCCTCCTTTGCACCTCCGGAAACTGCGATCAAATTTACCATTTTTGTATGGTATGCTAGTATGTTTTGATAGTGCCTGTATTTATAAGGAAGTAGGTAATTTTACGAGGTTAGGTGAGTAGTGTACTGAAAGTTGATTAATGATTTACAAAATAGCTGATGGCACATTTATCAATAAGCTTTCAAATTAACCCGTTTAGGAGTAGTGTTGATTCAAATTTACTAGCCATGCAATGTGTATCGATCCGTTTTTATAAGCAGGAGGTTTTTATTTGTGCTGGAATTTGTAGGTGTTAATTGATTAATTCAATTCCTATATCCTAATACAGCAAAATATCATACCTTTCAAGGGTTGTTTTGCTTCACGATTAAAACATGATTAGTTGATTATTAGTATATATTCAAATCATAAATAATTAACTTGATTTATCGAAAATGTTCATATGATTAGGGTTTGTATTGTAGTACACGGGAATTCCTAAGATAGTCTATGTGGTTTAATTTGTCTATAATTGATGATTTGGTCCTTGTGGTTTTTTCCGACTACGACAAACCATGTGATTTGCAAATCTTGCAAATATAGTCCATCATACTAACGGTAGTCAATTTAGCCTGTTAAATCTAATCATGTGCTAAACACGTGACAAGTAAAATAGTACTTTATGTTACCACCTTATCTTTAATACTTGTTTCTCTTTCCTTCTTTCATTTCATACCAAAGGGATGTTGGTGATTTTAGCATGATCCAACGTCATTTTAGTTGATTGGATTGCTAAGTTAAAAGTGCTTGAACTATTGAAACGCTACACGGATTTGGGGAGTGTGGAGTACACGTTCGTAAAGTGTAAAATAGTTTGAGGTTATGTTAGTGAGCTTGAAAATAACATTGGAACTTAAGGAATGCAAAACGCGACTTGAAAGAATGTGAAACTCGACTTGAAAGGCTAAACACACTTGAAAATGAGCTTAAATTTGATTTTGGTGTGCAGTAGCTTTAAGCCGCGGCGCGGCTCATGGGCCCGCGGCGCGGCTTAAAGGGTGATTTTGAGTTCAAGAGTTTTGACATTTTTGAAAGTGTTGTGCTTTGTTAGCCCGCGGCGCGGCTCCTGGACCCGCGGCGTGGCTTAACACTGAACTCGCTGAAAGGGTGCTTTTTCAATCCAAAAGGCACATTTGAACCCCAAACGTTATAGGGTTGTTCCAGGACATTTATGAATGGTTTTTTCATGTATTTGGACTTGTTTAAGCACAAATACATGGGTGTGACATTCCAAGTATTATGTTGGTTCATATGAAAAGGTGTGACTCTTCAAAGACACCTTTTGATCCATTATAAATATATGGATTCATTTCCATATGAAGGGTTAGACACTTTACACAATGTTCCAGATTTTGAACATGTCTAACACTTTCAATGAAATGTCCCGTTCATATTGATTATAAACGTTCCATATTAATTGATTTCGTCGCGAGGTTTTGACCTCTATATGAGACGTTTTTCAAAGACTGCATTCATTTTTAAAACAACCATAACCTTTATTTTATCGATAAAGGTTTAAAAAGCATTACGTAGATTATCAAATAATGATAATCTAAAATATACCGTTTACACACGACCATTACATAATGGTTTACAATAAGAATATATTACATCAAAAATAAGTTTCTTGAATGCAGTTTTTACATAATATCATACAAGCATGGACTCCAAATCTTGTCCTTATTTTAGTATGCAACAGCAGAAGCTCTTAATAATCACCTGAGAATAAACATGCTTAAAACGTCAACAAAAAATGTTGGTGAGTTATAGGTTTAACCTATATATTATCAAATCATAATAATAGACCACAAGATTTCATATTTCAATATACATCCCATACATAGAGATAAAATTCATTCATATGGTGAACACCTGGGAACCGACATTAACAAGATGCATATAAGAATATCCCCTATCATTCCGAGAAATCCTTCGGACATGATAAAAACGAATTCGAAGTACTAAAGCATCCGATACTTTGGATGGGGTTCGTTAGGCCCAATAGATCTATCTTTAGGATTCGCGTCAATTAGTAGATCGGTTTACTAATTCTTAGGCTACCAAGCAAAAGGGGCATATTCGGCTTCGATCATTCACCCTTATAATGTAGTTTCATTTACTTGTGTCTATTTCGTAAAACATTTATAAAAATGCATGTATTCTCATCCCAAAATATTTGATTTTAAAAGTGGGACTATAACTCACTTTCACAGATTTTTACTTCGTCAGGAAGTAAGACTTGGCTACTGGTCGATTCACGAACCTATAACAAATATGTACATATATATCAAAGTATGTTCAAAATATATTTACAACACTTTTAATACCTTTTGATGTTTTAAGTTTATTAAGTCAGCTGTCCTAGTTAATAACCTACAACTAGTTGTCCACAATTAGATGTACAGAAAATAAATCGATATATATTATCTTGAATCAATCCACAACCCAGTGTATATACGTCTCAGGCTAGATCACAACTCGAAGTATATATATTTTTGGAATCAACCTCAACCCTGTATAGCTAACTCCCACATTACTGCATATAGAGTGTCTATGGTTGTTCCAAATAATACATACACATGGGTCGATATGATATGTCAAAACATTTGCATACGTGTCTATGGTATCCCAAGATTACATAATATATTAGAATACATGTATAATACAATATAAGTTAGCTAGGATATGATTAATATAGATTTGTTACCAATTTTCACGTAGCTACAACAAGAAAATATATCCAATCTTGTTTTACCCATAACTTATTCGTTTTAAATCTGTTTTGAGTGAATCAACTTACTATGGTTTCATATTGAACTCTATTTTATGAATATAGACAGAAAAAGTATAGGTTTATAGTCGGAAATATAAGTTACAAGTTGTTTTTGTAAAGGTAGTCATTTCAGTCGAAAGAACGACGTCTAGATGACCATTTTGGAAAACATACTTTCACTTTGAGTTTAACCATATTTTTTGGATATAGTTTCATGTTCATAAGAAAAATCATTTTCCCAGAATAACAACTTTTAAATCAAAGTTTATCATAGTTTTTAATTATCAAACCAAAACAGCCCCCGGTGTTACTACGACGGCGTATATCCGGTTTTACGGTGTTTTTCGTGTTTTCCGGTTTTAAATCATTAAGTTAGCATATCATATAGATATATAACATGTGTTTAGTTGATTTTAAAAGTCAATTTAGAAGGATTAACTTTTGTTTGCGAACAAGTTTAGAATTAACTAAACTATGTTCTAGTGATTACATGTTCAAATCTTCGAATAAGATAGTTTTATATGTATGAATCGAATGATGTTATGAACATCATTACTACCTCAAGTTTAGTAGGTAAACCTACTAGAAGTGACAAGAAATGATCTAGCTTCAAAGGATCTTGGATGGCTTGAAAGTTCTTGAAGTAGAATCATGACACGAAAACAAGTTCAAGTAAGATTTCCACTCGAAATAAGATTGTTATAGTTATAGAAATTGAATCAAAGTTTGAATATGAGTATTACCTTGTATTAGAAAGATATCTTACTGTAATAAGAAAGATTTCTTGAGGTTGGATGATCACTCTACAAGATTGGAAGTAAGCTAGCAAACTTGGAAGTATTCTTGATTTTATGAAACTAGAACTTGTAGAATTTATGAAGAACACTTAGAACTTGAAGATAGAACTTGAGAGAGATCAATTAGATGAAGAAAATTGAAGAATGAAAGTGTTTGTAGGTGTTTTTGGTTGTTGGTATATGGATTAGATATAAAGGATGTGTAATTTTGTTTATATGTAAATAAGTCATGAATGATTACTCATATTTTTGTAATTTTATGAGATATTTCCTGCTAGTTGCCAAATAATGGTTCCCATATGTGTTAGGTGACTCACATGGGCTTCTAAGAGCTGATCATTGGAGTATATATACCAATAGTACATACATCTAAAAGCTGTGTATTGTACGAGTACGAATACGGGTGTATACGAGTAGAATTGTTGATGAAACTGAACGAGGATGTAATTGTAAGCATTTTTGTTAAGTAGAAGTATTTTGATAAGTGTCTTGAAGTCTTTCAAAAGTGTATGAATACATATTAAAACACTACATGTATATACATTTTAACTGAGTCGTTAAGTCATCGTTAGTCGTTACATGTAAATGTTGATTTGAAACCTTTAAGTTAACGATCTTGTTAAATGTTGTTAATCCATTGTTTATTAAATCAAATGAGATGTTAAATTATTACATTATCATGATATCATGATGTATTAATATATCTTAATATGATATATATACATTAAATGTCGTTACAACGATAATCGTTACATATATGTCTCGTTTCAAAATCATTAAGTTAGTAGTCTTGTTTTTACATATGTAGTTCATTGTTAATATACTTAATGATATGTTTACTTATCATAATATCATGTTAACTATATATATATCCATATATATGTCATCATATAGTTTTTACAAGTTTTAACGTTCGTGAATCACCGGTCAACTTGGATGGTCAAATGTCTATATGAAACCTATTTCAATTAATCAAGTCTTAACAAGTTTGATTGCTTAACATGATGGAAACACTTAATTATGTAAATATCAATTTCATTTAATATATATAAACATGGTGTCACGACCCGGAAAATTTCGACTAATTTTAAACCAAACTCTCGATACGATATTGTATTTTGACACGATAAGCGAAGTCTGTAAAGTTGAATCTCAAAAATTTTGAACTATTTCATATATTCAAATGACCTTCGACCATTCCCGATGATTCACGAACAACTATTTGTAAATAGGTATGTATATATTTAAATAAATATATATATGGTTTGAAATATAATTTATGATGTAATTGTTAGAAATTAATTATGTAAAAGTAATAATTATTATTTAAAACATATCTATATACAAATAAATTATATAAAAAAATAAAAAATAAATATTAAATAATAGTAATACTCAATGATGTTCCGATTGATATTAAGGAACTTAAATTCAAACTGATATTATTTTAAAATAAACGGTGATACGAAAATGAGTTCTATAAATTTTAGGCTTACTAAAATTATATTTAAGTCCTAGTTATTAAATTTCAACATTTTTATTTTTCACCCATAAATGAGAGGGACAGTTGAGGTAATTTTTATTTAATAAGCTAATGCTCGAATTTTATACCATAATGACCAAAATAAATAAATATAGTTAATTTAAAATTTGGAATTTAGCTGAGTACTTTTTATCCGCCCCTGATTTATCAACGGAGTACGATTTAGGAGTCCATGAACACTGTCGGTAACAAACTTACAAAACATTGATGGCTTACTGTACTAGATTTCGATGATTGAAGAATTAATATCATAGAATTATTATTAATTATTATTAAATTAATATTATAGTACATGAGCTGAGCTGTAAAAATGTTTCAGAATTTGTGTAAGTTGTTATACGTTCCTTTCAACCTTTATTTCAATGGATTTATATTAGGATTATTAATAAGTATCACTATCTATCTTCTATTCTCTACTTTATATATAATGCAGAGAAGGAACACCCATTTCATCCTTATGTTTCGTTTCAACTACAACCAAAACACAAACCACCGGAGTTATCACCACCAAACTTGTTTTACTACCTAGTGTTTTCTTTTCTTGTTTATGATTGTGCACAACGACATTACCATCGAACACCCAAACAAATCACCACCTTTCTTCATATCCCTTCTTCGTGAACCCATAAACACCACCATCAAAACCAGCTACCACCTACGACTACAACCATATTACCCTCTCCTCCGCCACCATATAACTTCCGGTCACCATCTTCAACCACCGAGAACAACCGTCACCCAACACCCTTCACAACCCACCTTGATCACTAACTCAAACCGCCGGCCACAACCACTAACACCACCTTCTTGTTTTGCTTCGTGTTTTGCTATTAATCGACACCATCATCACCTAGCCTAAACAAAGAACCATCAAACTTACTTCTTTCTTTCTACCACGACAACACCATGATCATCGTACAACCCGTGAAATTCACCACCACTATTACGATCAAACCATCATCATCACCTTTACTACTTTTGTTTCACTTTATTCGATCCTATGATTTTCTCCTGTCTTGCTTCTATTTCTGTCTGCAACTACATCCCAAACACCACTATTATACCACTTAAGTTACCACCACCTCTTGTCACCTTCGGTTTCTGTTTGCAACCATCACCGAAGCCACTATACTACCGTCATAAAACCACCTGCTACACATCAAACTGTAACTTGTTTTCTGTTTCAAACTTCAACCAAAACCTATGATATTGTTGCTGCGTCTACTACTAAACAATAATGATGAAACAATGATGATGGTACGTAAAGGGATGGATAATGATAAGGATTTATATATAAAAGAAAACTACTCCACTTACTTTTCCTTTATGTTTCTTTTGATAACCAAACACGTTTACACCTCAATTAAATATAGTACTTCCCATTTGTATATAATATGAAGTTATATGGTAGTGGAGTTAGTTAAGTGGGGAAAAGAAGGTGAAGTTGACGTGTAAATTACACCATTCCAAAAACCTCGAAATGCTTTGCCATATTTAATATGGAAGCTGTTAACAAGCCATCGAATCAACAAAGGGTCGTAATATATTTATCATTGATACGGGTCCACTAGACATAAGACAACAATACAGATGCCTATTTGTTTATTTGGGTCGCATGGTAGATTTTTTTTATAGTGGACCGATACCTAAGCTTATGATTTTATTATGGACCAATACTTAATACTTGAACTTAGAAATTTAGTTGTTGGGCCATGAGGTGCAAGCCTGCAGTGCTGCCTTCTAGTTCGATGCCAAAACTTGTTTCAACTAAATGATGATAATCATAATGATATTATGATATGATTCAGAATATGATAGGATTACGTTAATAATCATTGTTGAACGATATTGATAAAGGAGAGGAAGTGGTTTAATGAGAATGATAATATTAAAGATGAAAGATTAGGAATTTGGATCGTATTAGGATTATAATTAGAGTTATGAGTATGATGATGATAAGATAATAACGAGCATGATGGTTTACGGATTGAGTTGTAGTAGAAGAAGAAGAACGATGGTTAAATATATTTTAGTTACGAAAGATATCAGAAAAGAAGTGACAGAAGAAGGTTAAAGGCGATAACGGGTTAGCGGGAGGTCGCGAGTTCGATCCCGGGCCGGGGCAGTTTATTTTTATTAAGCCTTTCCCATTCAAGGTAGTTATATTATTATTATTATGATTATTATTATTATTATTATTATTATTATTATTATTATTATTATTATTATTATTATTATTATTATTATTATTATTATTATTATTATTATTATTATTATTATTATTATTATTATTAACATAATTATTATCATTATAATTATTACCACCATTAATATTAATATTAAGATTATTAGTACTATTATTATTATTACAAATATTATTATTAAGTATTATTATTAAGGTTTTTATTAGTAGTAATATTATGATTAAAAATAATTATTATTATTACTTTCATATTAATAATATTATTATAATAAATAAATAGTAACTATTTTAACTATAAAGATATAAGATATATAATTTAAGAGATAATATATAAATTTGTTGATTACGATTATATGTATTAACATGTATAAATGATATAGGTTCGTGAATCTGAGGTTAACCCTACACTTGTTCATATGTCGTCATATGTATTTTTACTACAAAATACAGTATGGTGAGTTTCATTTGCTCCCTTTTTAATTGCTTTTGCAATATATATTTTTGGGCTGAGAATACATGCATTGCTTTTATAAATATTTACGAAATAGACACAAGTACTTAAAAATATATTCTACGTTGAGTTGTACCACTGGCATATTTCCCTGTAGCTTGGTAACTACTATTTACATGGGTATTGTAAACGCGATTCCTGTTGATAGATCTATCGGGCCTGACAACCCCAACCGGACTGGACGACCAGTATTCAACGGTTGCACAGTACTTCGTTTCGGTGACTACACTTGGTACGGTGTAGTGAGATTTCATAATAAAGGGAATATGCGACGTGATTAAATGTTAAGTATGGTTACCAAGTGCTCAACCACTTAGAATGCTTTACATACACTTGCGAGTGTATTACATTTATGTATATGAAATCTTGTGGTCTATTAAAATATTGAAATGATTGTTATGATAAACCTATGAACTCACCAACCTTTTGGTTGACACTTTTAAGTATGTTTATTCTCAGGTATGAAAGAAACCTTCCGCTGTGCATTTGCTCATCTTAAAGATACTATATGGAGTCGTTCATGGCATGTAAAGTTTAGTACCTCGCAATGGGACCATATATTGAAGACTTCATCCAGGAGGATTAGGTCGGGATCTTTACAGGTGGTATCAGAGCGGTGGTCGTAGCGAACCAGGTCTTGCATTAGTGTGTCTAACTAGGAGTTGTTAGGATGCATTAATGAGTCTGGTCTTCGACCTAGTAGTTGTTAGGTTATGTTAATGAGTCTAGAGTTGAACCTGGTCTGCATGTTAAAAGTGTTTGCTTACCACCATTTGTCGAAAAATATCTACTTGTCATTATCAGTCTCGATGCATCTTATTGCAATTATTGCATAGACGGTGTACCGACAAATTCACATCCCATCAAATTAAGTCTTGTCTGACACGTTTCCTTAATTCTCTCCGTAATCTGCGAGATCTTCTGTACTATACATAGATATTCTATGTAATTAGAATATCATCCGATATCCGAAATTCATTTCATACCAAAAACTCTGTATCTAACCGAGCAAAATGGAACTCACCACTAGTTCAAGCCCCTCGGATTCCGATATGGAGTCCCACTCAAGCTCCAAAAGTAGTGTAACTGGAATGGATCAACCAATTAGTCATCACCAATTCTGGATGAATTGGGGATGGGTTCGTAGTCTACTTAATCATTGGAGGTAAGAAGAAGGTGATCCCTTCCACCAACCGAATTCACCTCTAGGTGAAGAATCTGAAGCACTTACCGGCGAACCTGTCCGAAACACCATTTTCTCTCTCATTTCTAGAGTATCTCGCCACGATTATATACTACATCAAATTCTAGATTTTATTTATCCGCTCGTCCGAAATGACAATCACCCCGGTGTAATAGAAGAAGTCAACGAGCTTCGCGCTCGAGTAGTGGCATTGGAACGTATGGTGGAAAGATTACAAGCACCATCAGCAACACCAGTACCACCAGTAACATCCACATCGCAAGCCTCAATACCATAAGCACCAGCAGCATCATCGGCAGCAACGGTACCACCATCAGCAACATCAACAGTAGCATCACGACCATCAAAAACAACATCCGCATCCCAAGCCTCTATTTCACAATCTGTCCCACGAACATCAACATCATACGCATCATTGATACCAAGGAGTACCACCAACAACCCAAGTTTCAACATCACATGCGTCAACATCTCATTCTGTACCTCGAACATAATCATCGTTCTACGTATTGTTCTATCTACTTTATATTCGTTCTACATATCATTCTACATCGATTATCTTCGCTCGACATGGCGATTATGTAATTTCTAAAGTTCTAGAGATTATGTAATCTAGTATTAACGATAAATCAAATGAGTTTAATATCTTATTGACTTATTAAATCCATGATTACATCTGAAGAAAATATATATGTATGTATATTTTCATAAAGATTGTAATTAAAAATTCTTTTGTATCAACTGTTAATGATGAAAATATTTTAACGGGTAGGTAATACCTGAGGAATATTTGGGTTTCACATTAATAAGTTACACTGTACATTCTTCAAATCCGATTCAACAGTCATTTACTATCCTACTTACATCCACAAAGATACGAATCCGATTACCGCAGAATAATCATTTTCATTCAATTTCATATTTGGATTTTGACCTATCAGAATCTAACAAGTGGCATAATAAAGAAAACATTGGACAAAATAAAATTTGTTAGAAACAAACGAATTAACTAATTGAAATTTTGTTAAGAATCCACGCTAACTGTTCCTAGCTAACTGTTCCTAGCTAACTGGTTACATTTTATATACCGCAATTTAATTATCGCAATTTATATTCTAGCAATTTTATTTATCGTCATTTAATTTCTGTTATTTATTTTACGCATTTTACATATCGTCGGATAAATCGGGACACATGTACACAATACGTCGGATTAATTCTGAGACAATAAGTTGTACAATGGGTCATGATACGTATTTATTAATTCGAATATTTGGTACATCCTAACACAATATGTATACAATACGTTTTGATAAATCCTAAGACAATACGTCTTAGTTAATTCTAAGACAATACGTTTAAAATACGTCTCTGGGTTGATGCAAAGACAATACGTATACAATACGTCGTTGGGTAATTCTAAGATTATATATATATATATATATATAAACCGATTATTGGACTATCAACATTGGACAATTAAAAATGAATTTAAAATATTGATTATAACATATGAAACTAAACAATTCTTCAAGTTTGCCACTTGATTTCTTCTTAAACCTCATTTGAATCTTGACGATTCCAATCCATGTTCAAATCTATCAAGATTCTTAAAAACACCTCAATCGAGAGGATGAACCAACCGCACTTCATCTACAAAAGAAAAGATTTATGCATATAGTCATGTACCTGAAAAACTCTCGAAACCTGAGTAAACGTTTAACACGTAGCTGTGCTAATTCCTTTAGCGTTGTTATTACCCAAAATAACTTTATAATCCCTTTCAAAGTAGCAAATTTTGTCACAGCTCCAGCAAGTCAACTCTGACTTTTCATCCGAAACAACCTTATTATAACCTTGATATATATATGCGTACTCTTTATTGTTATCGGCGAACCTTTTATATTCCACCATATTACCATCAGCATTTAATCATCTAAAAATACAATTCTCTTGAAAACACCTCAGATTGATAATCGACGATTCAGATATGGCTGCATTAAATGCAGAGGAAACAGTAAAATTGAAGATGGCCTAAATGGCCAAGAGTTTGATGATAAAGAATGGAGTGTTGGGAACGCTCGATAGAAAATTTGGTACTAAAAAATGGATTGAGCTAACCATGAAGGAGACCAAGGACAAATACAAGGACCAAACCCTATATTCGAAGAATCCAGGTAATTCGGGATCCGATGAAATCTTTAGAGAATATCTTGCTCCAAAGTCATGTTAAAATCTTGCGGAGAATTTTTCTTTATCAACCTTCGAACTTAGAAATTCTAAAATATCATCATAAAATATCTTCGATATTTCAGAGGATATTTTCATAAATATTCTTGTCCGAAATTATCTACCTCTTCGTGTTTTCTGTATTCCATTATATTGGAAACTTCTGTAAAATCTAAGTATGAATTATGAATGAATTGTGGAGAAGTGTTGGGAATTGAAGCATGGGTTAGTATAATATAATGACACTTGGCCAACGTGATTATATTACGGTAAGTCATGCTGAGTTTCTAATGAAACGTGATGATGGTTCACAGTAGATCATACCACCATCATGAGTCATGTTACATAACTCTTTCATTCTACTTAATTTTTAAGCATATCACGGAAATATTTCCTTGATATTTCTGTTCATCCGTAATTCCAACAGTTACTAATAATTCGTGCTAATACATTTTCCTTCTGATTAAAAGATTTCCTTAAATCCCTTGAACTCCGAAATTCAACCGTGACTACGTCAAAAGTTAAATCTCTATTTCAATCTTTTGTGACAGCATCACTCGTATGCTTCACATAATCGAATCGTTTTATCTATATTATTTAATAATGATAAAACTCTAATTATCAACTCATATTCGTCATGAAAACATTTTATTTGTTAGCCATGACGACCTCGATCAAAATTTCGGGACGAAATTTCTTTAACGGGTAGGTACTGTCACGACCCGGAAAATTTCGACTAATTTTAAACCAAACTCTCGATACGATATTGTATTTTGACACGATAAGCGAAGTCTGTAAAGTTGAATCTCAAAATTTTTGAACTATTTCATATATTCAAATGACCTTCGACCATTCCCGACGATTCACGAACAACTATTTGTAAATAGGTATGTATATATTTAAATAAATATATATAAGGTTTGAAATATAATTTATGATGTAATTGTTAGAAATTAATTATGTAAAAATAATAATTATTATTTAAAACATATCTATATACAAATAAAGTATATAAAAAAATAAAAAATAAATATTAAATAATTGTAATACTCAATGATGTTCCGATTGATATTAAGGAACTTAAATTCAAACTGATATTATTTTAAAATAAACGGTGATACAAAAATGAGTTCTATAAATTTTAGGCTTACTAAAATTATATTTAAGTCCTAGTTATTAAATTTCAACATTTTTATTTTTCACCCATAAATGAGAGGGACAGTTGAGGTAATTTTTATTTAACAAGCTAATGCTCGAATTTTATACCATAATGACCAAAATAAATAAATATAGTTAATTTAAAATTTGGAATTTAGCTGAGTACTTTTTATCCGCCCCTGATTTATCAACAGAGTACGATTTAGGAGTCCATGAACACTGTCGGTAACAAACTTACAAAACATTGATGGCTTACTGTACTAGATTTCGATGATTGAAGAATTAATATCATAGAATTATTATTAATTATTATTAAATTAATATTATAGTACATGAGCTGAGCTGTAAAAATGTTTCAGAATTTGTGTAAGTTGTTATACGTTCCTTTCAACCTTTATTTCAATGGATTTATATTAGGATTATTAATAAGTATCACTATCTATCTTCTATTCTCTACTTTATATATAATGCAGAGAAGGAACACCCATTTCATCCTTATGTTTCGTTTCAACTACAACCAAAACACAAACCACCGGAGTTATCACCACCAAACTTGTTTTACTACCTAGTGTTTTCTTTTCTTGTTTATGATTGTGCACAACGACATTACCATCGAACACCCAAACAAATCACCACCTTTCTTCATATCCCTTCTTCGTGAACCCATAAACACCACCAACAAAACCAGCTACCACCTACGACTACAACCATATTATCCCCTCCTCCGCCACCATATAACTTCCGGTCACCATCTTCAACCACCGAGAACAACCGTCACCCAACACCCTTCACAACCCACCTTGATCACTAACTCAAACTGCCGGCCACAAACACTAACACCACCTTCTTGTTTTTCTTCGTGTTTTGCTATTAATCGACACCATCATCACCTAGCCTAAACAAAGAACCATCAAACTCACTTCTTTCTTTCTACCACGACAACACCATGATCATCGTACAACCCGTGAAATTCACCACCACTATTACGATCAAACCATCATCATCACCTTTACTACTTTTGTTTCTCTTTATTCGATCCTATGATTTTCTCCTGTCTTGCTTCTGTTTCTGTCTGCAACTACATCCCAAACACCACTATTATACCACTTAAGTTACCACCACCTCTTGTCACCTTCGGTTTCTGTTTGCAACCATCACCGAAGCCACTATACTACTGTCATAAAACCACCTGCTACACATCAAATTGTAACTTGTTTTCTGTTTCAAACTTCAACCAAAACCTATGATATTGTTGCTGCGTCTACTACTAAACAATAATGATGAAACAATGATGATGGTACGTAAAGGGATGGATAATGATAAGGATTTATATATAAAAGAAAACTACTCCACTTACTTTTCCTTTATGTTTCTTTTGATAACCAAACACGTTTACACCTCAATTAAATATAGTACTTCCCATTTGTATATAATATGAAGTTATATGGTAGTGGAGTTAGTTAAGTGGGGAAAAGAAGGTGAAGTTGACGTGTAAATTACACCATTCCAAAAACCTCGAAATGCTTTGCCATATTTAATATGGAAGCTGTTAACAAGCCATCGAATCAACAAAGGGTCATAATATATTTATCATTGATACGGGTCCACTAGACATAAGACAACAATACATATGCCTATTTGTTTATTTGGGTCGCATGGTAGATTTTTTTTATAGTGGACCGATACCTAAGCTTATGATTTTATTATGGACCAATACTTAATACTTGAACTTAGAAATTTAGTTGTTGGGCCATGAGGTGCAAGCCTGCAGTGCTGCCTTCTAGTTCGATGCCAAAACTTGTTTCAACTAAATGATGATAATCATAATGATATTATGATATGATTCAGAATATGATAGGATTACATTAATAATCATTGTTGAACGATATTGATAAAGGAGAGGAAGTGGTTTAATGAGAATGATAATATTAAAGATGAAAGATTAGGAATTTGGATCGTATTAGGATTATAATTAGAGTTATGAGTATGATGATGATAAGATAATAACGAGCATGATGGTTTGCGGATTGAGTTGTAGTAGAAGAATAAGAACGATGGTTAAATATATTTTAGTTACAAAAGATATTAGAAAAGAAGTGACAGAAGAAGGTTAAAGGCGATAACGGGTTAGTGGGAGGTCGCGAGTTCGATCCCGGGCCGGGGCAGTTTATTTTTATTAAGCCTTTCCCATTCAAGGTAGTTATATTATTATTATTATTATTATTATTATTATTATTATTATTATTATTATTATTATTATTATTATTATTATTATTATTATTATTATCATAATTATTATCATTATAATTATTACCACCATTAATATTAATATTAAGATTATTAGTACTATTATTATTATTACAAATATTATTATTAAGTATTATTATTAAGGTTATTATTAGTAGTAATATTATGATTTAAAATAATTATTATTATTACTTTCATATTAATAATATTATTATAATAAATAAATATTAACTATTTTAACTATAAAGATATAAGATATATAATTTAAGAGATAATATATAAATTTGTTGATTACGATTATATGTATTAACATGTATAAATGATATAGGTTCGTGAATCTGAGGTTAACCCTACACTTGTTCATATGTCGTCATATGTATTTTTACTACAAAATACAGTATGGTGAGTTTCATTTGCTCCCTTTTTAATTGCTTTTGCAATATATATTTTTGGGCTGAGAATACATGCATTGCTTTTATAAATATTTACGAAATAGACACAAGTACTTAAAAATATATTCTACGTTGAGTTGTACCACTGGCATATTTCCCTGTAGCTTGGTAACTACTATTTACATGGGTATTGTAAACGCGAATCCTGTTGATAGATCTATCGGGCCTGACAACCCCAACCGGACTGGACGACCAGTATTCAACGGTTGCACAGTACTTCGTTTCAGTGACAACACTTGGTACGGTGTAGTGAGATTTCATAATAAAGGGAATATGCGACGTGATTAAATGTTAAGTATGGTTACCAAGTGCTCAACCACTTAGAATGCTTTACATACACTTGCGAGTGTATTACATTTATGTATATGAAATTTTGTGGTCTATTAAAATATTGAAATGATTGTTATGATAAACCTATGAACTCACCAACCTTTTGGTTGACACTTTTAAGCATGTTTATTCTCAGGTATGAAAGAAACCTTCCGCTGTGCATTTGCTCATCTTAAAGATACTATATGGAGTCGTTCATGGCATGTAAAGTTTAGTACCTCGCAATGGGACCATATGTTGAAGACTTCATCCAGGAGGATTAGGTCGGGGTCTTTACACATGGAAAAGTTCGGGTCACTACAGTACCTACCCGTTAAATAAATTTCGTCCCGAAATTTTAAGCAGTTGGAGGTGTTGACGTATCTTCTGGAAATAAGTGCGGGTATTTCTTCTTCATCTGATCTTCTCGTTCCCAGGTGAACTCGGGTCCTCTACAAGCATTCCATTGAACCTTAACAATTGGTATCTTGTTTTGTTTAAGTCTTTTAACCTCACGATCCATTATTTCGACGGGTTCTTCGATGAATTGAAGTTTTTCGTTGATTTGGATTTTGTCTAACGGAATAGTGAGATCTTCTTTAGCAAAACATTTCTTCAAATTCGAGACGTGGAAAGTGTTATGTACAGCCGTGAGTTGTTGAGGTAACTCAAGTCGGTAAGCAACTGGTCCGACACGATCAATAATCTTGAATGGTCCAATATACCTTGGATTTAATTTCCCTCGTTTACCAAATCGAACAACGCCTTTCCAAGGTGCAACCTTAAGCATGACCATCTCTCCAATTTCAAATTCTATATCTTTTCTTTTAATGTCGGCGTAGCTCTTTTGTCGACTTTGGGCGGTTTTCAACCGTTGTTGAATTTGAATGATCTTCTCGGTAGTTTCTTGTATTATCTCTGGACCCGTAATCTGTCTATCCCCCACTTCACTCCAACAAATTGGAGACCTGCACTTTCTACCATAAAGTGCTTCAAACGGCGCCATCTCAATGCTTGAATCGTAGCTGTTGTTGTAGGAAAATTCTGCTAACGGTAGATGTCTATCCCAACTGTTTTCGAAATCAATAACACATGCTCGTAGCATGTCTTCAAGCGTTTGTATTGTCCTTTCGCTCTGCCCATCAGTTTCTGGATGATAGGCAGTACTCATGTCTAGACGAGTTCCTAATGCTTGCTGTAATGTCTGCCAGAATCTTGAAATAAATCTGCCATCCCTATCAGAGATAATAGAGATTGGTATTCCATGTCTGGAGACGACTTCCTTCAAATACAGTCGTGCTAGCTTCTCCATCTTGTCATCTTCTCTTATTGGCAGGAAGTGTCCTGATTTGGTGAGACGATCAACTATTACCCAAATAGTATCAAAACCACTTGCAGTCCTTGGCAATTTAGTGATGAAATTCATGGTAATGTTTTCCCATTTCCATTCCGGGATTTCGGGTTGTTGAAGTAGACTTGATGGTTTCTGATGCTCAGCTTTGACCTTAGAACACGTTAAACATTCTCCTACGTAGTTAGCAACATCGGCTTTCATACCCGGCCACCAAAAATGTTTCTTGAGATCCTTGTACATCTTCCCCGTTCCAGGATGTATTGAGTATCTGGTTTTATGAGCTTCTCTAAGTACCATTTCTCTCATATCTCCAAATTTTGGTACCCAAATCCTTTCAGCCCTATACCGGGTTCCATCTTCCCGAATATTAAGATGTTTCTCCGATCCTTTGGGTATTTCATCCTTTAAATTTCCCGCTTTTAAAACTCCTTGTTGCGCCTCCTTTGTTTGAGTAGTAAGGTTATTGTGAATCATTATATTCATAGATTTTACTCGAATGGGTTCTCTGTCCTTCCTGCTCAAGGCGTCGGCTACCACATTTGCCTTCCCCGGGTGATAACGAATCTCAAAGTCGTAATCATTCAACAATTCAATCCACCTACGCTGCCTCATATTCAGTTGTTTCTATTTAAATATGTGTTGAAGACTTTTGTGGTCGGTATATATAATACTTTTGACCCCATATAAGTAGTGCCTCCAAGTCTTTAATGCAAAAACAACCGCGCCTAATTCCAAATCATGCGTCGTATAATTTTGTTCGTGGATCTTCAATTGTCTAGACGCATAAGCAATTACTTTCGTTCGTTGCATTAATACACAACCGAGACCTTGCTTTGAGGCGTCACAATATATCACAAAATCATCATTCCCTTCAGGTAATGACAATATAGGTGCCGTAGTTAACTTTTTCTTCAATAACTGAAACGCTTTCTCTTGTTCATCCTTCCATTCAAATTTCTTCCCTTTATGCGTTAATGCAGTCAAGGGTTTTGCTATTCTGGAAGTCTTGGATGAACCTTCTGTAGTAACCAGCTAGTCCTAAAAACTGGCGTATGTGTTTCGGAGTTTTCGGGATTTCCCACTTTTCAACGGTTTCAATCTTTGCTGGATCCACCTGAATACCTTCTTTGTTCACTATGTGACTGAGGAATTGAACTTCTTCCAACCAAAATGCACACTTTGAAAACTTAGCGTACAGTTTTTCTTTCCTTAACAACTCTAGCACTTTTCGCAAGTGTTCTTCGTGCTCTTGATCATTCTTCGAGTAAATAAGTATGTCATCGATGAAAACAATGACAAACTTGTCAATATATGGCCCACACACTCGGTTCATAAGGTCCATGAACACAGCTGGTGCGTTAGTCAATCCAAATGGCATAACCATAAACTCGTAATGACCGTAACGCGTCCTAAAAGCAGTCTTTGGAATATCATCCTCCTTCACCCGCATTTGATGATATCCAGAACGTAAATCGATCTTCGAATAAATAGACGAGCCTTATAGTTGATCAAATAAGTCGTTGATTCTCGGTAGTGGGTAGCGGTTCTTGATGGTAAGTTTGTTCAACTCTCGGTAGTCGATACACAACCTGAATGTACCATCTTTCTTCTTGACAAACAAAACAGGAGCTCCCCACGGTGATGTGCTTGGTCGAATGAAACCACGCTCTAAAAGTTCTTGTAATTGGCTCTGAAGTTCCTTCATTTCGCTAGGTGCGAGTCTGTATGGAGTACGAGCTATTGGTGCAGCTCCCGGTACAAGGTCTATTTGAAATTCAACGGATCGGTGTGGAGGTAGTCCTGGTAATTCTTTCGGAAATACATCGGGAAATTCTTTTGCGACGGGAATATCATTGATGTTCTTTTCTTCGGAATTGACTTTCTCGACGTGTGCTAGCACATCATAGCAACCTTTTCTTATTAGTTTTTGTGCCTTCAGGTTACTAATAAGATTTAACTTCGCGTTGCTCTTTTATCCGTACACCATTAAGGGTTTTCCTTTTTCTCGTATAATGCGTATTGCATTTTTGTAACAAACGATCTCTGCTTTCACTTCTTTCAACCAGTCCATACCGATTATCACATCAAAACTCCCTAACTCTACTGGTATCAAGTCAATCTTAAATGTTTCGCTAACCAGTTTAATTTCTCGATTCCGACATATATTATCTGCTGAAATTAATTTACCATTTGCTAATTCGAGTAAAAATTTACTATCCAAAGGCGTCAATGGGCAACTTAATTTAGCACAAAATTCTCTACTCATATAGCTTCTATCCACACCCGAATCAAATAAAACATAAGCAGATTTATCGTCAATAAGAAACGTACCCGTAACAAGCTTCGGGTCTTCCTATGCTTCTGCCGCATTAATATTGAAAACTCTTCCACGGCCCTGCCCATTAGTATTCCCCTGATTCGAGCAATTTCTAATAATGTGGCCCGGTTTTCCACATTTATAACAAACAGCGTTGGTATTACTTGCTCCGACACTATTCGTTTCGGCATTACTTGTTCCGGCATTATTTGCTCCCTTAGTTCTGTTAAACTTTGGTCCGTAGACCTCACACTTTGTCGTGCTATGACCATTTCTTTTACACCTGTTGCAAAATGTCGTGCAAAACCCCTGGTGATTTTCTTCACACCTATGACATGGCTGTTTTTGGTTTTTGTTGCCGTTGTTGTTATTGAGGTTGTTGTTGGGATTGTTATTGTTGTTGAAATGGTTGTTGTAGTTGTTGTTGTTGTTGGGATGTTTGTTGTAGTTATTGTTAGGATTGCGGTTATTGTTACGATTGTTGTTGCGGTTGTTGGGATAGTTGTTGCGATTGTGGTTTTAATTGTTATTGTTTTTGTACTGGTGACTCTTGTCACCGTTTTCCTCCCACTTCCTCTTGAGTTGTTTCGTGTTGGCTTCTTCGGCCGCATGCTCTTTAATTCTTCCCTCAATCTGATTTATGAGTTTATGAGCCATTCGACTTGCCTTCTGTATAGAAGCGGGCTCGTGTGAACTTACATCTTCTTGAATCCTTACTGGTAACCCTTTTACAAACGCGTCGATCTTCTCTTCTTCATCTTCGAATGCTCCCGGACACAATAGGCACAACTCTGTGAATCGTCGTTCATATGTGGTAACATCTAACCCTTGTCTTCGTAACTCTCTAAGTTCTGCCTTGAGTTTATTGACTTCGTTTCTAGGACGATACTGCTCGTTCATCAATTGCTTGAATGCCGACCACGGTAGTACGTAAGCAGCATTTTGTCCTACCTGTTCAAGATAGGTGTTCCACCACGTTAACGCAGTAATTGTGAAGGTATGCGTAGCGTACTTAACTTTGTCCTCTTCAGTACACTTACTTATGGCAAACACCGATTCGACTTTCTCGGTCCACCGTTTCAATCCAATTGGTCCTTCGGTTCCATCAAATTCCAAAGGTTTGCAGGTAGTGAATTCTTTGTAGGTGCATCCTACACGATTTCTTTCGCCGTTAGCTGCATTGCTAGATTCAGCGTTATTGTTGGTATGTAGCGCAGCCTGTACTGCGGCTATGTTTGCAGCAAGAAAAGTACGAAATTCCTCTTCGTTCATATTCATGGTGTGTCAAGTAGTCGGTGCCATTTCCTTCAAAATAGACAACTGAATCTTGTTAATCATACAGAATATTAAGAGGAGTCAATAGTATTTCGTTGCATAATATGAACTCATTTATAAAAGCTTTTTCTTCATATTAGCGTTTTATAAGTTTAAATTCAGGTACTACCTACCCGTTAAGTTCATACTTAGTAGCTAATATACAATTCAACTACTACAATTCCATATGAAAAACTGATTATAATAATATATCACATACAAATATTCTTCAAACTTACAACTTCGCTATATTACATATAACATGAAATATAGTACACTATGATACAGGACAGTTTTGAAGATAAATCTAGTTAATACGCAAGTTGTTCAGCAAAGGAAATAAAGACACGTAATTCATAAGTCCAGAAACAAGTCATGTATTCTGGTTTTACTAAGACGACTTCCCATCCTTGGTCTTGTGGAAAATAACCGTTATGACCATTGGATAGGCAGCATGTTGTAACATCGTCAAAAGGACGAGAGTTTAGTAATGTCCAACAGCCCCATAATAATCTAAAAACCTTGTTTCTGACCCCAACTACTGAATCCGTCACTTGTGGGAAGGTTTTATTTAAAAGTTGCAATCCGATGTTCTTTTTCTCAGTTTGGTAAGAAGCGAACATCACTAACCCGTAAGCATAACATGCTTCTTTATGTTGCATGTTAGAAGCTCTTTCTAATTCACGAAATCCTATGTTGGGATATGTTGAGTCAAAATAGGTTCTTAACCCGTAGCGTAAAATTGCATTTGGGTTCCCCGCATTTAACGCTTTAAATAAAACACGGCGTAACTTACGGTCTCCCCAATGTGATATACCCCACCTATCAAAGGAAAGCCTTTTATAAACTAAGGCATTTCTGGAAAGTGTTTCAAATGTTTAACAAGTTAATTTCGACATAACTAAATGTGCTGATGAATTCTGACCGACTCTAGATAAGATTTCCTCAATCATATCCTCTGGTAGGTCTTCTAAAATATTCGGTTATCTACCCTTAACGTCCATTTTGTTTTTATACTGTAAAATAGACAAGAATTAGATTCGGACTTTGTTCGTTTTCCTAATTTTCTAGGAATATATGGTGTTCCTCTAATACGAGCCGTCATTTTATATAATGGTTTAGAAAAACCTGGTGGTTTAGATGTTCCCGGGTCATTGTTACATTTTAGGAAATACGGATGTTGTCGATACATATAAAGTTCATCGGGGTTGGAATCGGGTTTCTCTATTTTTATACCTTTTCCCTTATTATTTTCTTTCGCTTTATTAAATTGGGTTGAGGTAATTTCTATAATATCATCGGAATCCTCATCGGGATCCGATTCATCAGAAAATTGGTAATCTTTCCAATATTTTTCTTCCTCGGCGGAAACACCATTGACCATTATTAACTTTGGTCCGTTGGTTGAGGATTTTATTTTATTTAATCGATTTACTATTGGTATCAATATTTCTTCCTCCGGAACCTCTTCTTCTTCTGGTTCCTCCTCTTCCGATTCCTCCTCTTCTGGTTCCTCTTCTTCCGGTTCCTCCTCTTCCGGTTCCTCCTCTTCCGGTTCCTCTTCGGGAATTTGTGAATCTTCGCAAAATATATTCGACTCTTCATTATTATTAGGTGAATCAATGGGATTTGTACTAGAGGTAGACATCTATCACACAATATCAAACACGTTAAGAGATTAATATATCACATAATATTTACATGTTAATAATATATAGTTTCCAACAAAAAAAATGTTAAGCAATCGTTTTTGAAGAAAAACACGATCGAAGTCCAGACTCACTAATGCATCCTAACAAACTCGGTAAGTCACACTAATGCAATTTTCTGGTTCTCTAAGACCAACGCTCTGATACCAACTGAAATGTCCCGTTCATATTGATTATAAACGTTCCATATTAATTGATTTCGTCGCGAGGTTTTGACCTCTATATGAGACGTTTTTCAAAGACTGCATTCATTTTTAAAACAACCATAACCTTTATTTTATCGATAAAGGTTTAAAAAGCATTACGTAGATTATCAAATAATGATAATCTAAAATATACCATTTACACACGACCATTACATAATGGTTTACAATAAGAATATATTACATCAAAAATAAGTTTTTTGAATGCAGTTTTTACATAATATCATACAAGCATGGACTCCAAATCTTGTCCTTATTTTAGTATGCAATAGCGGAAGCTCTTAAAAATCACCTGAGAATAAACATGCTTAAAACGTCAACAAAAAATGTTGGTGAGTTATAGGTTTAACCTATATATTATCAAATCATAATAATAGACCACAAGATTTCATATTTCAATATACATCCCATACATAGAGATAAAATTCATTCATATGGTGAACACCTGGTAACCGACATTAACAAGATGCATATAAGAATATCCCCTATCATTCCGGGAAATCCTTCGGACATGATAAAAACGAATTCGAAGTACTAAAGCATCCGGTACTTTGGATGGGGTTCGTTAGGCCCAATAGATCTATCTTTAGGATTCGCGTCAATTAGTAGATCGGTTTACTAATTCTTAGGCTACCAAGCAAAAGGGGCATATTCGGCTTCGATCATTCACCCTTATAATGTAGTTTCATTTACTTGTGTCTATTTCATAAAACATTTATAAAACTGCATGTATTCTCATCCCAAAATATTAGATTTTAAAAGTGGGACTATAACTCACTTTCATAGATTTTTACTTCGTCAGGAAGTAAGACTTGGCCACTGGTCGATTCACGAACCTATAACAAATATGTACATATATATCAAAGTATGTTCAAAATATATTTACAACACTTTTAATACCTTTTGATGTTTTAAGTTTATTAAGTCAGCTGTCCTCGTTAATAACCTACAACTAGTTGTCCACAATTAGATGTACAGAAAATAAATCGATATATATATATATATATATATATATATATATATATATATATATATATATATATATATATATATATATATATATATATATATATATATATATATATATATATATATATATATATATATATATATTATCTTGAATCAATCCACGACCCAGTGTATACACGTCTCAGGCTAGATCACAACTCAAAGTATATATATTTTTGGAATCAACCTCAACCCTGTGTAGCTAACTCCGACATTACTGCATATAGAGTGTCTATGGTTGTTCCAAATAATACATACACATGGGTCGATATGATATCTCAAAACATTTACATACGTGTCTATGGTATCCCAAGATTACATAATATATTAGAATACATGTATAATACAATATAAGTTAGCTAGGATATGATTAATATAGATTTGTTACCAATTTTCACGTAGCTACAACAAGAAAAAATATCCAATCTTGTTTTACCCATAACTTATTCGTTTTAAATCCGTTTTGAGTGAATCAAATTGCTATGGTTTCATATTGACCTCTATTTTATGAATCTAGACAGAAAAAGTATAGGTTTATAGTCAGAAATATAAGTTACAAGTCATTTTTGTAAAGGTAGTCATTTCAGTCGAAAGAACGACGTCTAGATGACCATTTTGGAAAACATACTTTCACTTTGAGTTTAACTATAATTTTTGGATATAGTTTCATGTTCATAAGAAAAATCATTTTCCCAGAATAACAACTTTTAAATCAAAGTTTATCATAGTTTTTAATTATCAAACCCAAAACAGCCCGCGGTGTTACTACGACGGCGTATATCCGGTTTTACGGTGTTTTTCGTGTTTTCCGGTTTTAAATCATTAAGTTAGCATATCATATAGATATAGAACATGTGTTTAGTTGATTTTAAAAGTCAAGTTAGAAGTATTAACTTTTGTTTGCGAACAAGTTTAGAATTAACTAAACTATGTTCTAGTGATTACATGTTCAAATCTTCGAATAAGATAGTTTTATATGTATGAATCGAATGATGTTATGAACATCATTACTACCTCAAGTTTAGTAGGTAAATCTACTAGAAGTGACAAGAAATGATCTAGCTTCAAAGGATCTTGGATGGCTTGAAAGTTCTTGAAGTAGAATCATGACACGAAAACAAGTTCAAGTAAGATTTCCACTCGAAATAAGATTGTTATAGTTATAGAAATTGAATCAAAGTTTGAATATGAGTATTACCTTGTATTAGAAAGATATCTTACTGTAATAAGAAAGATTTCTTGAGGTTGGATGATCACTCTACAAGATTGGAAGTAAGCTAGCAAACTTGGAAGTATTCTTGATTTTATGAAACTAGAACTTGTAGAATTTATGAAGAACACTTAGAACTTGAAGATAGAACTTGAGAGAGATCAATTAGATGAAGAAAATTGAAGAATGAAAGTGTTTGTAGGTGTTTTTGGTTGTTGGTATATGGATTAGATATAAAGGATGTATAATTTTGTTTATATGTAAATAAGTCATGAATGATTACTCATATTTTTGTAATTTTATGAGATATTTCATGCTAGTTGCCAAATGATGGTTCCCATATGTGTTAGGTGACTCACATGGGCTTCTAAGAGCTGATCATTGGAGTGTATATACCAATAGTACATACATCTAAAAGCTGTGTATTGTACGAGTACGAATACGGGTGTATACGAGTAGAATTGTTGATGAAACTGAACGAGGATGTAATTGTAAGCATTTTTGTTAAGTAGAAGTATTTTGATAAGTGTCTTGAAGTCTTTCAAAAGTGTATGAATACATATTAAAACACTACATGTATATACATTTTAACTGAGTCGTTAAGTCATCGTTAGTCGTTACATGTAAATGTTGATTTGAAACCTTTAAGTTAACGATCTTGTTAAATGTTGTTAATCCATTGTTTATTAAATCAAATGAGATGTTAAATTATTACATTATCATGATATCATGATGTATTAATATATCTTAATATGATATATATACATTAAATGTCGTTACAACGATAATCGTTACATATATGTGTCGTTTCAAAATCATTAAGTTAGTAGTCTTGTTTTTACATATGTAGTTCATTGTTAATATACTTAATGATATGTTTACTTATCATAATATCATGTTAAATATATATATATATATATATATATATATATATATATATATATGTCATCATATAGTTTTTACAAGTTTTAACGTTCGTGAATCACCGGTCAACTTGGATGGTCAAATGTCTATACGAAACCTATTTCAATTAATCAAGTCGTAACAAGTTTGATTGCTTAACATGATGGAAACACTTAATCATGTAAATATCAATTTCATTTAATATATATAAACATGGAAAAGTTCGGGTCACTACATTCAACACAAAACTTCCAGATTTATACAATCTACAATTGCAAAGAACAATTATCTTTTTGTCAAGACGATTATTCATACTAGTCTTATCCTAATAGTGATTTCGTGTAACCCGTGACCAAGTGGGTCGAAATACTCTATTAAGAAAGTGTTCACACGATTCTAGTATCAATCCGGTTGTTGATTCTTTACCCACTATAATCCGTATTTCTCCAACATGGGACAATTAACATAAATCTTATATTCTCATCTCCTCCTACTAATCAAATTTAGCCATAAATAATCAAATCAAAAGCGCACATTTGAATCATTAATGGCTAATAGCTTGTACATGATTCAAAAAGAAGATGATGACTACGACTTTGACCAGGTATACGGTATAAATTTTTTCGCAGCTCATACTCTGATGTACGCAGCTCAGCGGTATTACTCGTCGACTATTTTTAACCCTTCCATAACCACCACAAAATATTAATCCTAAATAGAATTCGAACATGTCACCTGTGTAATTGAGAATAGCTAATAATTGACAATTTCAAAATAATTTAATTCTTTTTTTTAACAACGATTGGGATTATCCGAGGGGGACTAAATCACCCGTTGCGATCATATCCCGTTTCAACTATGCCAATGCAGTGATAATAACCCCGCCCCCATCGCTGCGCGGGAGGAAACCTTGAAACTGATCCAAGGGCACGGCCAAGTAAAACTCCTCCTCCCCTTTACCCCCAAAATGATATGGAAAATGTGTCATGAGTGGATACTTTATGGCAGAGATGAAATTGTGTTTTTAATATGTAGCCAACGAGGATCGAACTCCTGAACACCCCTAAAGGAGGCAGGCCACCAATCGCCGGACCACATCACAACTTTTAATTTAATTCTTACTTTTCATATTATAGATATATACGGTGTACCACATCAATTCATCACTATTACTTTACTTATACCATGTATTTTTTTTTTTTTTTTTTTTTTTGTGACTAAAACCCTCTGTCGAGATTGGGGAATTATAAATATATATATTCACTTAGAAAAAGTAAAATTGACACTGTAACTCCGTCACTAATCTTGACGTTTTTAGCTTCCACGCGATTTATACTAAATGAATAAATATACTTTGCTAACGATATAACATGTGAACCATTCACTGGATGATTTGGCGCTCAATATGCTTACCTACAAGTCGTGGGTTCGAGACACGGTAGGTTTCTTTTTTTTTTTGAAATCACACTAACCTAAAACTTGTTTATATTCAACTTAAGAACCTATGTCTCTTTATTTACGAAAGACACTACTTCTAGAACCGAAAATATTTTGAAACCCTACCAATAAGAATCTGTTCTAAAACTGGTATTTTAACTTCAAAACTGATTCTTTTTTCTATTCTATGTAGTTATTATAAATCATTAACTCTGGCTTCGTGACTCCTGACCTTGAAAGAATGGATTCCGAGACCAGGACCCTTTTTCATAACTTACGCTCGTTGCATACCTTGGTCCACTAATGTATGAATAGCTTTTTCCGTTACAATTTGTGTAGCAAATGCTGTCCCTCTTTTTATACCCCGAAATCCACAAATTGTTATGGCTTCGGCAAGTTTTTTATTAGAGGCTTAGGAAAATGAAGTAGCCCCAAGTGTGAGTGAACTCCCTCTACTTCTGTGCACAATGATGGGTCTAGAAATGGTAGTCACTGGTGTCATTAACTAAAAGCAAATTTTTTTTTGTATTATATGATTTATTTCAATGTTCTTACTCAAAAAACGTTACTATATTCACTGGTGTCACTGGTTAAAAACTAAAAAAGAATTTTTTTTAATTAAATCGCGTATTTTACTAGTAGCGCGTGCTACTGGTTCATGGCCATTTAAGTCCGCCCTTATTCGTCCAATATGACTTTTGTGATTTTTCGAGAAGGGGGAGTAAAAAAGGAAAAATAAATGCATAGTTAACTTTTGCTTCTTTATTATTTCCCACCACATGATTAGATGCTCTGTTTATTTGTCGTGATTTGCACATTGCACAAGCAATTGAACCCGTTAATTTTCAGGATCAACTGTAGTGTTACCATTTACGGCTGTACATTATAAACATGAGTCATTGTACTTGCAACAAGTTATCTTTAGCATTTATAGCTCTCATAATATCACAACCGAATATATGTCCTTTATTCATGAATGGGTTGATGATGGATGTTTAATATAGTTTTCTTTTGCGTTTACGATGTTAGTATCAAATAAAAATAGTGTTTGTGAAATTTAATTATTGGTGAAATTTATATGTCACGATTGAACGAATGCATTTGATTAATCAATGATCAGTCAAGGTGTATCGTGTTAACCTACGAATTATTAGACAACTATCAACCATGACATCTTCCCAGTGGCGACTCCACTTGAAGTTAAGTGGGGTCAAAGGACCCCATTAAATAAATTTTTTTATACATCAAATACTATTAAAATTATATAGGACACCACTAAATTTATAGATAGGACCCCATGTATTTTAAGAATTAATGATTTGTATGGAAGTAAATGGCCATTCTTTATGAAAAAAAATTAGAAAGTACCACTCAAATTGAATAGGACCCCATTGAATTTACATTCTAGAATCGCCACTGCATCTTCCCATCGTTATTATTTGGAGGTTAAGTTAGGATCGTCTTCCGACTAGACTTAACCTTTCAAGGTGGGGATTGGAGACTTAAAAGAATTAATTGTGTTTTACGCGCCCACCGGGTTGACTCCATCGACCATGTTCAGTTTTCATGTTCAGTGACTTCCACTCTATGGCTCAAAATTCAAGATTTGGTTGAACATGCAGTTGCCGAGGTTCGATTCATGGTCTTTGTGTAGGGAGTGGTTCGATGCCTTACACATCCCTACGAAATCGAAGAATATTATTTATGTCATATCCACGTCTTTATTATGGCATATTTGGAGGTTCCGAAATGATGTCTTGTTTGCTAACATGTCGTTGAAGAAAGAGTTACTATTTGACTATATCCGGTTGGTATCGTTTAATTGGATTTGAAACAGAAGTTCTTATAATTTTTGTTGAGATTCATGGCTCATGAAGCCATTGTAATGCTTGTATTTCGTTTTTTCTCTCTTCCCTTACTTCTCGTTAGTGAGGTGAAGGCTGGTTATTAATAAAAATTTGTTGTTCCAAAAAAAAAAAAAAAAATGCATCTTCTGCCAACGACAATAACAATAAAACTCAATCCCACATAAGTGGCGGTATGAGTGAGGTAAGATATAGACAATTCTTCTCCTAAGATATTAGAATAAAGAGAAGTCATTTCTCTACCCAGAGTGAAACATCCTAAGGGGAGAGAAAATTCTCTCTCTCAATGTTCTATGGATATAGATTTGCTTTCGAATGGATATCCGACAAATAAGTAGGTTAAAAATAAAATAAAATAAAAAAGTGTGAAACGCCATGAGAATTGTAGAATCAAATTTCCATGAATTTTAAACATGCATGAAGTTTAATTTAGACTCTAAGCGACATACATCTTCTTATATGAGGCACTACACCACAAAACATGAAACATTATTTATTTATTATTTTGGCCCATCTGAAATGTCCCGTTCATATTGATTATAAACGTTTCATATTAATTGGTTTCGTTGCGAGGTTTTGACCTCTATATGAAACGTTTTTCAAAGAGTGCATTCGATTTTAAAAACAACCATAACCTTTATTTTTATCGATATAGGTTTAAAAGCATAACATAGATTATCAAGTAATGATAATCTAAAATAGAACGTTTACACACGACCATTACATAATGGTTTACAATAATATTACACAACGATTTAAATATTCGAATGCAGTTTTTAAACAATATATTACAAGCATGCTGACTCCAATTCTTGTCCTTAAATTAGCATGCAACAGCGAAAGCTCTTAACAATCACCTGAGAATAAACATGCTTAAAACGTCAACAAAAATGTTGGTGAGTTATAGGTTTAACCTATAGTTATCAAATCGTAATAATAATAGGCCACAAGATTTCATTCTTCATAAATAACCATATGTATAAAAATCATTCATATGTTTGAACACCTGGTAACCGACATTAACAAAATGCATCTAGAATATCCCCAAAACAGAACCACTCGTCTGTAGAGAAAAATCGAAGTACTAAAGCAGTTCAAATTCTCTGACTGGGGCTTGTCAAAGCCCGTAGATCTACCTTTAGAATTCGCGTCAATTAGTGGCAATTATAATAAACACTAATTCATGGGTTACCAAGTTCAACAAGGGCGATATCCGGTATAGCAATTCAACATAGAATGTAGTTTCCATTACTTGTGCCTATTTTGTAAAATCATTCATAAAACTGCATATATTCTCATCCCAAAAATATTAGATTTTAAAAGTGGGACTATAACTCACTTTCACAGATTCTTAATTCGTCGAGAATTAGACTTGGCCACTGGTCGACTCACGAACCTATAACAAATACATGCATATATATCAAAGTATGATCGAAATATATTCACAACATTTTTATTACGTGTTGAAGTTTTAAGTTGTTAAGTTAGCAGTCCAACGTTAGTAGTCTACAATTAGTAGTCCAAGGTTAGTAGTACATAAATAAATCAATATATATTCTCGAATCAATCCACGCCCCAGTGTATACACGTCTCAGACTCGATCACAACTCAAAGTATATATATTATTTTGAAATCAACCTCGACCCTTTATATGCTAACTCGAGCATTACCACGATATAGAGTGACTTACGGTTGTTCCAAATAATATATATATATATATATATATATATATATATATATATATATATATATATATATATATATATATATATATATATATATATATATATATATATATATATATGACGTCGATATGATATGTCAAAACAATTGTATAAGTGTCTATGGTCTATCAAGACATGTATAATACAAGAAAGTTAGTTAAGATATAGTTAGTATAGGTTTGTTACCAAATTTTACGTATGATAATGCTAAAAACGAACATATATTTCATAGCATTATTCCTCAAGAAAGACAAGCTTTTAGTTGCAATGGTTCTATTTACAAGTGATATTCGTTTAAATAATAAAAGGTGAAGACAGAAGACAGATTCGACGATTTGAAGACGCAAACGACCAAAAAGCTCAAAAGAACAAAAGACAATCAAAAAGGTTCCAATTATTGATAAGAAACGTCTCGAAATCACAAGAGTACAAGATTCAAAACACAAAGTACAAGATATTAAATTGTACGCGAGGACGTTCGAAAATCCGGAACCGGGACCAGAGTCAACTCTTAACGCTCGACGCAACGGACTAAAAATTACAAGTTAACTATATATATAAATATAATATAATATATAATTAATTATATTAATTATATATATATTATATATATATATTAAAAACCGTCGGCAGCAGGAAACTCCAAGGGTGTGAGCTGTAAATATATCTCCGCGACTCGCGGAGTTTTAAGGGCATTTTGCCGCGAGTCGCGGAGCCCCAAATTTCAAGTCTGGCTATAAAGCCAACCGAATTCTGATCAAAATCAACATATCTTTTTCTCTTCCTCTTCATACGTAAATATATTTATATTTATAATTTATATTTTAATTTTAATTATAATTCTAATAATAAGGGTATGTTAGCGAATGTTGTAAGGGTGTAAGTCGAAATTCTGTCCGTGTAACGCTACGCTATTTTTAATCATTGTAAGTTATGTTCAACCTTTTTATATTAATGTCTCGTAGCTAAGTTATTATTATGCTTATTTAAAACGAAGTAATCATGATGTTGGGCTAATTACTAAAATTGGGTAATTGGGCTTTGTACCATAATTGGGGTTTGGACAAAAGAACGACACTTGTGGAAACTAGACTATGGGCTATTAATGGGCTTTATATTTGTTTAACTAAATGAAAGTTTGTTAATGTTAATATAAAGATTTACAATTGGGCGTCCCTATAAATTACCATATAAACTCGATCGGACACGATGGGCGGGGTATTTATATGTACGAATAATCGTTCATTTAACCGGACACGGGAATGGATTAATAGCCACTAGAATAATTAAAACAGGGGTGAAATTACATTCAAGGGTAATTGGTGTAATTGTTAACAAAGTAGTAAAACCTTGGTTTACACGCAGTCGATAACCTGGTGTATTCATTAAACAAAGCATTAAAACCTTGTTACAATTCGAATCCCCAATTAGTTGGAATATTTATCTTCGGGTATAATAATAATTTGACAAGGACACTTGCAATTTATATTTATGACTGATGGACTGTTATGGACAAAAACCAGACGGACATATTGAATAATCCAGGACAAAGGACAATTAACCCAAGGGCATAAAACTAAAATCAACACGTCAAACATCATGATTACGGAAGTTTAAATAAGCATAATTCTTTTATTTCATATTTAATTTCCTTTATTTTATATTTAATTGCACTTCTAATTATCGCACTTTTATTTATTGTTATTTTATTTAATCGCACTTTTAATTATCGTACCTTTTAATTATCGTAATTTTATTTTATCGCATTTTTATTCGCAATTTCATTATCGTTATTTACTTTACGCTTTAATTTAAGTCTTGTATTTATTTTATATTTTACATTAGGTTTTAACTGCGACTAAAGTTTTAAAATCGACAAACCGGTCATTAAACGGTAAAAACCCCCCTTTATAATAATAATATCACTTATATATATATTTGTATTTTTATAAAAGTAAACTAATATAGCGTTGAGCTTTGTTTAAAGATTTCCCTGTGGAACGAACCGGACTTACTAAAAACTACACTACTGTACGATTAGGTACACTGCCTATAAGTGTTGTAGCAAGGTTTAAGTATATCCATTCTATAAATAAATAAATATCTTGTGTAAAATTGTATCGTATTTAATAGTATTTCCTAGTAAAAAATAAACTATTTTATATACACCTCGTTCGACATCAAGTATTTTTGGCGCCGCTGCCGGGGAATGTACTCTTAAACGCCGGAAGCGCAACGCTAATATAAAAAAAAGATTTTTAGTTACTTTTATTAAAAATTCGTTTTTGTAAAAATACGTTTTAAATATTCAAAAATATAAAAAGAAAAACAAAAATATATGTATTTTTAAGATTTTGTAAATATTTAAGTTTTATAAGTTTCTTTATTTTTATTTTAGTTTATAAAAATATAAGTTTTATTTTAAAATCGTTTATTTAAATTAAAAACAGAAAATACAAAATAAAAAAAAAATAAAAAAAAAAATAAAGAAAAACGCGTAAAAAGTAAAACCTGTCAACTGAATTCTGGATCCCCGCGACTCGCGGGGATTTCTTCTTTATTTACCGCGACTCGCGGAGGGCTTCTGACACACGGACAAAACCCTAATCAAGCATTGATTACGGGTATTTTTAATTATTATTATTAAAACCTAATTACTATTATTATTAATATTAGTTTTAATTTTACTTTTACTTTTTATTTATATATTTTAGTTTAATTAGTTTTATTAAATTGTAAAATTAATAGTTTTATAAAATAAATAATATAAAAATAATATTTTTATAAAAATTGTACTTTTTACAACTTTTTGTATATTTTTATAATTTTGTCCCTTTTTAATCGTTGTAACGTAATATTTGTATTTTTTAGCTCATATTTAATTTTAAACTTAGTTTTTGCTATAGTTATTTTTACTCCTAGATTTTTAGGCTTTGCCGTAGAATTCCTTAAGTGCTTTTTCTTTAAACTAAGATTTAGGTGCTTTAGAATTTTGCGACGCCTTTTTAAGTTTTAGTTTCTTTTTAAGTTATTTCCATTTGGGATTTAGTTTTTCCTTGTAAGCTTTAATATTTTTAGACCGTTTACTATGTATCAATTATCATTCCAATTAGTAATTTCAATTTGCGATTATAATTTTAAGTTAGTTGTAGTAATAAGGTTAGGTTAGTAAAGTATTTTTAAGTTTTTATAAGTTTCTTTTATTTTTCCGTCGTCTTTTATTTTTCAACCATTTTTTCTTTTTCAACCTTTATCGACAAACTCTTTTTCTCTCTTATTTCTCGCTATTCTAGTTTTAGGACTTAGAATTTTTTCTACTTCTTATCTAAATTTCTAAAAATTACGAAAATTTATTTTAAGTGGTTAAATTGATAGACATCAAAATTTTCTGGTTCGTAGTAATAGTTGGATTTGTACGTGGACCGGGTTATTGGAGCCAAACAGTCCTCAATTATATTGAGACCAAACGAATCCTGCCCCTCTGCTGCATCTTTTGGCTATTCGAAACGTGGGCAAAATCAGAAAAGTCTATTGATTGGATAACTTATTATAATTTTTCTTTCCTTTTTAAAACTAATAGGATATTCAGTGAATGCACCGAGCAAGACGTTCATCACCTTTTGTACGTTCACCACCTGTAACTCGATCAAGACATCGTTTAACAAATATAACCGCCGTTGATTTTTCTTTAGAATCGTCATCCAGTCGACCAAGTACTTCAGTTCAAATTTCCGATAATCCATTTTTTGAACCCGACCTCACAATTGAGAATCCAGAAAATATTCAGGAACGGTTCGTAGATCCTGAACCACTAAACTTTCCTCCGGAACCACCAATCATTCAAACAGAGATTGTTGAGGAACGAACCATTAAATCTGAAGCATCTAGTGATACCAATTCAACAAATTCAATTATGGAGAATCTGGAACCTTTAAGTATGGAAGACCGAATGAGAGCTAAACGCACTGGCCAAGGTCACGCAATTACTCATCCAGACATTAATGCGCCAGATTATGAAATCAAAGGACAAATTCTACACATGGTGACTAATCAATGCCAATTTAGTGGTGCGCCGAAGGAAGATCCAAATGAACATCTACGTACCTTTAATAGGATCTGCACACTATTTAAAATACGAGAAGTGGAGGATGAACAGATATATCTCATGTTATTTCCCTGGACTTTAAAGGGAGAAGCCAAAGATTGGTTGGAATCGTTACCTGAAGGGGCGATTGATACATGGGACGTTTTAATTGACAAATTTCTTAAACAATTCTTTCCTGCATCTAAAGCCGTAAGACTTCAAGCAGAAATTGTTACGTTCACACAGAAGCCAAATGAAACTCTATATGAGGCGTGGACAAGATATGGAAAGTTGTTAAGAGGATGTCCGCAACATGGTTTAGACACCTGTCAAATAGTACAAATATTCTACCAAGGATGCGACATCACTACAAGGAAAGACATAGATATAGCAGCTGGTGGTTCGATTATGAAGAAAACCGAAACTGATGCTTACAAAATTATTGATAATACTGCTTCCCACTCACATGAGTGGCACCAAGAAAAAGATATCATTAGATCATCTAAAGCAGCTAGAGCCGATTCTAGCCATGACTTAGATTCCATTTCGGCAAAGATAGATGCTTTCGAAAGACGAATGGAAAAGATGACTAAAGATATTCATGCAATACGAATTAGTTGTGAGCAGTGTGGAGGACCACATTTGACAAAAGATTGTCTCAGTATTGAATTAACAATGGAACAAAGAGAGAATATTTCATACATAAACCAAAGGCCTGGAAATAATTATCAGAATAATTATCAACCGCCAAGACCGATTTACAATCAAAACCAGAATTATAACCGAAATATTCCATACAACAACCAACAAGGTCCTAGCAATCAACAAGTATCCAATAATACTTATAATCAGCAAAGACCGAATTTTCAAAACAAACCACCACAACAAACCGATGATAAAAAGCCAAATTTAGAAGATATGATGACGAAGCTAGTTGAAACTCAAACGCAGTTTTTCACATCTCAAAAACAAACTAATGAACAAAATGCTCAAGCATTTAGAAATCAACAAGCTTCTATTCAAAATCTGGAACAAGAAGTAAGTAACCTAGCAAGGTTAATAGGTGAAAGAAAACCGGGAAGTCTACCTAGTGATACAAATGCTAACCCCCGGAATGAAACAGCTAAAGCTATTACCACAAGAAGTGGTACAACACTTAAATCACCTGAAATACCTGTAACTTCTGATGAAACTATTCCTACTCCACAAGAACCACAACCTGATCAAGATAAGGAACAAGAACCGGTAATTGAAAAGGTTAATGAAAATAACAAAGTTAAGGATAAACCTTATGTTAAACCATATCAACCACCACTTCCTTATCCAAGTAAAATGAAGAAAGAAAAACTTGAAGCCGAGCAATCCAAATTCCTGGATATGTTTAAACAGATAAATGTAAATCTTCCTTTCATTGATGTGATTTCAGGAATGCCAAGGTATGCTAAATTCTTGAAAGATCTAATCACGAATAGAAAGAAAATGGAAGAACTCTCGGCTGTTACTATGAATGCTAATTGTTCAGCAGTGCTGTTGAATAAGATACCAGAAAAACTATCTGATCCAGGAAGTTTCACAATTCCATGTTTTCTGGGTAGTCTTAGTTCAATAGAAGCATTAGCAGATTTAGGTGCTAGTATAAATCTAATGCCGTATTCACTATACGCTAAACTAGACCTTGGAGAATTGAAACCAACCAGAATAAGCATACAACTAGCCGATAGATCAATAAAATATCCTAGAGGGATAATGGAGAACATGCTAGTTAAAGTTGGTACTTTAGTATTTCCAGTAGATTTTGTTGTTTTGGACATGGAAGAAGATTCTCAAGTTCCTCTCATATTAGGAAGACCATTCTTAAACACGGCTAAAGCAATGATAGACGTGTTCGGTAAGAAACTGACCCTAAGTATAGAGGATGAGAGTGTTACCTTTTCAGTTGATAGAGCAATGCAACAACCACAATCTGCAGATGATACATGTTATTATATTCAAACTATAGATGCACATGCAGAATTATTAGAAGAATTTCCAGAATTACAAGGAACAGGAGAATGTTCTTTAGGAGAAGGTAATGAACCAATTGATGAAGCTGAAATGTTAGCTACACTTATAGCTAATGGATATGAACCAACAACAGAAGAAATTCAAATGCTAAAAGAAGAAGACAGATATCGATATAAATCATCGATAGAAGAACCTCCGAAATTAGAGTTAAAGCCACTTCCAAACCATTTGGAATACGCTTATTTACATGGTGAATCTGAATTACCTGTAATAATATCGTCTTCTCTTACTGAAAATGAGAAATCACAACTCATTTCTGTGTTGAAAGCTCATAAACCAGCCATTGCATGGAAGATTCATGATATTAAAGGAATAAGTCCTTCGTATTGCACACATAAAATCCTTATGGAAGAAGGTCATAAAACGTATGTGCAACGCCAACGAAGACTAAATCCTAATATGCAAGATGTAGTTAAGAAAGAGATTATTAAACTGCTAGATGCAGGTTTGATATATCCAATTTCTGATAGTCCATGGGTAAGCCCAGTTCAATGCGTGCCTAAGAAGGGTGGCATGACTGTCATCACAAATGAGAAAAATGAGCTTATTCCTACTAGGACTGTAACAGGATGGCGTGTATGTATTGATTATAGAAAATTAAATGACGCCACCAGAAAAGATCACTTTCCCTTACCTTTCATAGATCAAATGTTGGAAAGATTAGCCGGAAATAGTTACTATTGTTTTCTAGATGGATTTTCCGGATATTTTCAAATTCCAATAGCACCCGAAGATCAAGAGAAAACCACATTCACGTGCCCTTATGGTACTTTTGCTTACAAAAGAATGCCATTTGGACTTTGCAACGCCCCTGCAACCTTTCAAAGGTGCATGATGGCGATTTTTCACGACATGATAGAAGAATGCATGGAAGTATTCATGGATGACTTTTCAGTCTTCGGTGATACATTTAAATCATGTCTAGTTAATCTGGAACGAATGCTAATTAGATGCGAAAAATCAAATCTAGTACTTAATTGGGAGAAATGCCATTTCATGGTTAAAGAAGGCATCGTTCTTGGACATAAAATTTCAAAAGAAGGAATCGAAGTGGATAGAGCTAAAGTAGATGTAATTGCTAAACTTCCACATCCCACCAATGTTAGAGGAGTTAGGAGTTTTCTAGGGCATGCCGGTTTTTACCGACGTTTTATAAAAGATTTTTCTAAAATTGCCACTCCTATGAATAAACTCCTAGAAAAGGATGCGCCATTCATCTTTTCAGATGAATGTATCAAATCTTTTAATATTCTTAAAGAAAAACTCACTAATGCACCAATCATGATAACACCAAATTGGAATCTACCATTTGAACTAATGTGCGATGCAAGTGATTTTGCAATGGGAGCCGTTTTAGGACAAAGGATTGAAAAACGATTTCAACCTATATATTATGCTAGTAAGACATTACAAGGAGCACAAACAAACTATACAACTACTGAAAAAGAACTCCTTGCTATTGTCTTTGCTTTTGACAAATTTCGATCATATCTCGTTCTAGCAAAAACGGTGGTCTATACCGACCATTCTGCTCTTAGATACCTATTTTCAAAACAAGATGCTAAACCAAGATTAATCCGTTGGATCTTACTCTTACAAGAGTTTGATATTGAAATCCGAGATAAAAGAGGAGCAGAAAATCTCGCCGCTGATCATCTTTCTCGTCTTGAAAATCCCGAATTAGAAGTTTTGAATGAATCGGCCATACAAGACAACTTTCCTGATGAATATCTATTGAAGATAGATTATAAAGAAATCCCATGGTTTGCAGACTATGCAAACTACTTAGTTTGTGGATTCCTTGAAAAAGGATTATCGTACCAAAGACGAAAGAAATTCTTCAGTGATATAAAACACTATTTCTGGGAAGATCCACATCTGTTTAAAAGTTGTCCCGATGGAATAATACGCCGATGTGTATTTGGAGATGAAGCTAGTAAAATTTTAAACCATTGTCACACAGGACCAACAGGAGGGCATTATGGGCCTCAACTAACAGCAAGAAAAATTTATGAAGCTGGATTCTATTGGCCTACAATTTACAAAGACGCACACCTTCTTTGCAAATCCTGTGATGCACGTCAAAGGGCCGGAAGAATAAGTCAACGTGATGAAATGCCACAAAATGTCATCCAAGTATGTGAAGTATTTGACATTTGGGGTATTGACTTTATGGGTCCATTTCCAAAATCTCATAATAATCTATATATACTCGTAGCCATTGATTATGTATCTAAATGGGCGGAAGCACAAGCTCTCCCAACTAACGATGCACGAGTTGTAGTCAACTTTTTAAAACGTCTTTTTGCAAGGTTTGGAACACCGAAAGCTTTAATAAGTGATCGGGGAACTCATTTTTGTAATAATCAACTTGAGAAAGTTCTTAAAAGATATGGAGTAACTCATAAAATCTCCACCGCATATCATCCACAAACAAGTGGACAAGTTGAAAATACCAACCGAGCTTTAAAACGTATTCTAGAGAAAACCGTAGGATCAAATCCGAAGGAATGGTCCATTAAATTGGAGGATGCACTCTGGGCTTTTAGAACAGCCTACAAAACTCCAATTGGAACCACACCTTTTAGACTTGTGTATGGAAAAGCATGTCATCTTCCAGTAGAAATTGAACACAAAGCATTTTGGGCTTTGAAGACATGTAATCTTGATTTACATGAAGCCGGACGTCTACGATTAAGTCAACTAAACGTATTAGAAGAATTAAGACATGAAGCATACGAAAATTCGGTAATCTATAAAGAAAGAACGAAGAAATGGCATGATAAAAGAATCAGAAGTTCAAAAGAATTTAAAGAAGGAGACAGAGTTCTTCTTTTCAATTCACGATTCAAGCTATTTCCTGGAAAATTGAAATCAAGATGGTCTGGACCATTCATAGTCAAAAGAGTTTTCCCATACGGAACGATAGAATTAATAAATTCAAATGGGATTGAATTTAAAGTTAATGGTCACAGAGTTAAACATTACATACATGGTCCGATGAAAGTCGACAACGAAGTTAATCACAATTTCGACACCACAGCTAAATAAGTGTGGAGAGAATCAAGTCTTTAAAGGATAATATGTATTTCTGTTAGAGTTAGATTGTCTGTTTTCGTGTAGTTCTCGAAGACGGAACACGTATGGTCTTTCCCTAGCAGACCCTAAAGAACTAGTCTTCTCCCCCCATTCTGAATTTTTATTTTTTTTAGGTTTTTACAAAATGAAGACTGCCTGTGAACTAAACCATGGTCTAATGCTACACGCTTTGATCACTAAACGTAATAATGACATACTACCGAGCGAAATAGTATCAGTAATCAGAGAAAGAATGGACGGAGTTAGAAAAGGATCCAGATGCGAAGATAATAAGTTACAATTTGGTAAAGGAATATCAAAATCCGCAGCAAAAAGAAGAGCACGACACCTAGAACGATGTCACAAATGCGGAAAATGGTCACATGGAGGTAAATGTTCAAATAATCAAACCTATTCAAATACCGAATTTGTTACTTTATGCAGAGACGGACCGTTCATATGTTTAGAAGAAAAGACAATGAATGCTCGAGGTTACGCATATGCAGCCATGGAAAACCAATTAAACCGACTATCTTATGAATATAATAGATCATATAACTAAGAAATCTATTTCACAGGTATGTCTGTACAGTTTTTATTTTTATTTATTTTTTTAACCTTTTGATAATAAACGCTAATTTGTTCGCTAAAAAGTATTAAATTGGTATTGAATAAAATTAGGTTTGGCGACCGAAATTATTGATATCATTCAAAAATTTATTACATCACTGCGAAATTTAACGTTTATTCTTAAGGTATAAATATCTTTAAACAACCAAACCAAAATATTTCAAAAATTCGTCATGAGTTAAATTAGGTCTTGGAACCGAAATTACTTTACCGAAAAGAGGGGCGCATATTTTTGATAATATTTGATTGATTAAAGTGGGATAAAAAGACAAAAAGATTTTCAATTTTATTTTTACCATGTTTTTAAAAATTAATATTTAAATCTTAAATTAATATTGAAAACTTTGTAAAAACAATATTTTTAATTGTAAATATTTGAAAAATTAATATAAGTTTGGTGTGAATTTATAATATGAATTTTTAAATTAAGTTTGGTGTGAATTTTTAATTTTTAAAATATGAATTTTAATTTTATGCATTTTAAATTTTGAGTTTGGTGTGAATTTTTAATTTTAATTTTGAATTTTATATTTATGTTGTGTGAATTTAAAAACAAAAATTTACTTTATCTCATTAAGTTAAGAATATGATTTTTAAAATTCGTCGTAAGTTGAAGACTAGGTCTTTGAACCGAAATTGCTTTACCCGAGGGAGGGACGAGAACTTTTATTATCATTATTTTTAATCTTATTGATTTAAAGTATGCCAAAAACATTGAAAAAACCCAAAAATCTTAGCTTTTAAAACAATCGCTACAAAAAGACAAATTTTAAAATTTTGTCGAAGGACGGACTAGGACATCGATCCGAAACGACCTCGTCCTAAATAACAAGGGAAACAAAATTTTAAAATTAATTTCTTAATTGTTTTATAAGTTAAAGATAAAAAAAAAAAAAAAAAAAAAAAAAAAAAAAAGGGTAAACTCCGCGACTCGCGGAGTTTGCAGTGAAAAACCTCCGCGACTCGCGGAGGGACAAAATTACAGAAAAAAAATATAAGGAGCTGAACGATCAGTTCACTCCCACACAAAAACACTGCAATTTTAACAGCGAAAAAAGACCCCGAAAAACCCGAAAATCACCCCCAAAAATCTCAATTTTTAACCGTTAATCACCAAATTTTTTGCTAAAATCATGTTGAGAAGGATGATATCTAAGAACTACTCAAGAAAAACGGTAAATTTCTACACCTAAACACCATTTAATTCGAATTTTAGTGTTCTTGAGCTAATTTTTACCCAATTTGATTTTGATGCTTTTTAGTGTAATTAGACTTAAATTGTTTATGTATTATGCTTGTATAACCTAGATTGATGCTGTTTAACATGATTAGAAGCCTTAAACTTCAAATTTTGAATAATCTAGGGTTTGTGTTCTTGAGCAATTTGGGGCTTTTTGATATAAACAGGTTATGGCAGATTTTTGTCATGAATTGTTGCTAAATTGAGTAGTGTAACATGTCTAGGTAGTTAAATGATCCAAACTTTGAGCCTAAACATGATTTTGAGAATTAAAGTGGACTTTTTCAAGTCCAAAATTCATGAACTTGATTTTTGAAAGATAATGCCATTTGAGACTTGTTTATTTGCTAGTAATGATTATTTTGACATGTTATTTGAGTTGAATGTTTATGAACTTGGCGAAAATTTTCGTATATGCTTATTTGAAAAAGTGTAGATTTGATAAAAATGTGAAAATAAGCTTAAGTTTGATGTAAATTGATAATGTCATTGTAATTATTTTGATTGATGATTTTGCTGACACTAATGCATATTTGGATGCACAAAATTTGTGTTTGATGTGTTTTGCAGAATGAAAGGGGTGAATCTTCATCCCAAGCCCGTCATGCTCCTGCTGAGAACTTGGAACAACAGGAGGTAGATAACTACTACAAGCAGGATGTACCTCATCCAGTCATGACCTTTTCAGATATGCACTTGGAACAGTTGCACCCGAACCTGCGATTTGACAGACTTTGGATAGATTATCCAAAATATCAACGGGGTTTGCATACTCTTCATTCCAAGGTTGTTGAGGTACCGAGGGTCATAGAATGGGGACCCTTGGAAGCTGTAGAATTGGCCGGGCCAATTAGGGAATTACTGGTACAGAGGTATGGTAATTCTTCTTTTAATGACTGGATATGTTTATTCACCATACGCAGACCTGTATATAAAGTATGGTGTGAAGAGTTGTTATGTAGTATAGAGTTGAATGATCGGGTAGCTAGTTTAACCGATCGTTCTTTTATTAGATTTTTGTTAGGCGGTTCGATGCGCCACATGTCTTTACTGGACATGGCTCAGGCTTTACGTATATACACGCCTGAGGAATTAGCGTCTGCCGATTGTAGAGGATTGATACTAAACGGTAGGAAAATAGATGAAAATTTTGATACACACGGTGTGTGGAGTCAAATGACAAGCCATCACCGTTTTAAAGGGGGAAACTACTCTTATTTGGATATAGATAGAGTCGAATTAAGAGTAATACATAGGTTTTTAGCTAATTCGATTACACAAAGGGGTAAAAACAAAGAAAAGGTAAATGAACAAGATTTGTTTTACCATATGTGTATTCGAGACCCACACAGCGCTGTAAGTATACCATATTGTGTGGGTTATTATTTATCAGCTATGGTTCGAGGGATGCGTCCACATAGCATAATAGGAGGTGGTATTTTTATTACTTTGATTGGTGAATATCTCGGTGTGGATATAAGTCGGGGGGATTATTGGTAGAAGAGCCGGAACCCCGCGACACTATAGGTTTAAATGTATACCATGGTGCTAAAGTTTTGAAGCGGCGAAATAACGCCGCAGTACGATACAATGGTAGACATCCACAGGTAGAGAGAAACCAGGAACAAGGTAATGTAGGAGGGGGGAATGAGATGCAAGAAATGCATAGGTTTATAGCTTCTCAGGAATACGAAAATGCTAGACAGAGAGCATTTGAAGATTGGCAAGTTCATCAGAACCAGATCATAGCGCATTGCCAACATATAGGTAGAAACTATATTCCTACACCGAAACCCGTCTTCCCTCCTTGGTCGATAGAGATGCAGCCACCATATCCTACGTATGACCCTGCCGAAGCATTCTATAGCACTTATGGTTATGCGTGGAACCCCTATTGGTACCAATATCATCCTTAGTTTACTTATTATTTTTTATTATTTTGTAATTTGTAAATATTGATACATTTAATATTTTTGTTAATATTGTAATCATTTTTATAATTATCTAACTTTTATTCTTAGATTTTAATAATTTTTGAATGTGGGGTAATAAACCAAACTTCAAAAATATGTATATATGTTTGCAGTTTATCTTATGTACACAACAGGGTAAAACAACGCATTTTCAAAGACTGGCATTAAGTTCAGCAAAAGCAACTAATTTTGACGACAAGATGCAAAATATATGTGAAATAACAACAAGACGGAATGAACAAATGATGTGCACCATTTATCATTCAGCAAACAAACGCCAATATATTTGGAAACTTTGGTAAAAATTTAATCATTTTCACACAAATCACCCTCAATAATTTAAATTGTTACTGATTTCTTGCAAATGAGGGCATTGCAAGATCTTAAGTGTGGGAAGGGGTTAAATTCTTTCGGATTTTAAAATTTTTTACTTTATACACTTGGTTACCATTAAAAATACTAGTAAAGCAGTAGTTGTATTAGAATCTAGTGCTCTCTGATAAAAAAGAACAGCCCTAGTCTTATATACTGACTACCCAATTCTAGTAAAATTTTTCAATTAAATGAATTCAAATCATGTTTATACATATTTATGAACGATAAAACTAGGTTTTAACACCGAAATTATTGTTACCTCGGAAAGGACATAAATTGAGAAACAAACTAAAATGTTAAAATTCATTTAAAATGGAATAGAGGACGATAAAAAGCCAAGTGTGGGAAAATTTACCAAGTTATTTTAAACATATGTCACATATATTTGTAACAAATAACTGAAAATACTTTTGCTTTGGACTAAACTAAACTGTTTTACCCAATGAAAGAAAAGAAGAGATGGATCTACACGATGAATCAATTCCATCATTAAAAGGAAGTAAAGTCTTCCGAAAAAGACACGCGCTTCTTGATTTAGGTCATGAAGTTGTCGTCCAGACCAGCTGTAGGTTGACGAAAAATCTAGAAAAGTCATCTCTAAAATCGGCTGGAAATCCACGGACCTCAGCATTAAACAGGGTCGCCAAGTGGTCAGATTTATCCTAACCATGAGAAGGATTTATCTCGTACAATGGGGAGGCACCGTGCAAATTAGCTGGATAAGACTAATGAATCAGATCTCCAGAAAGGATAATCTCCTTAAAGATTAAAAATCAGCTTTTAAGACTGATATTACTCAATCCTAGAGATTGACCTTAAAGATTGAGAATTACAAACTCATGGAATTCGATGATATCTAAACTCGAGCTTAAACGAGAAAATATTTTGATCAAAATTATAAACCGATTTGTTTTCTGAAAACCCTATTTTCAATGCGTTCATTACCATTGAACGTAAAATCCTAGGAATTCACCTGGAATTCATTAGGTCACCTGAACTAAATCGGGTGTCAACCGTAAGAACGGTGGTTGCATAGCATGGTCAAAGACAGGACCTTGTGCCAGACCGAAAAATTATAAGGGTGAGCTTTACTATTGCTCCTACCAAGGATAGTAATTGCGTCCGACACGTTATAGACCATAATCAAAAGCATGTCACGGGACATTGCCTTAACAGTTGCTTGTTCAACGCTTTCCTTTACAACCGGACGGTAGTTTACCGAAAGGTAATATACGGAACAAGTAAACTGGACGTGTTGCTTTCCAAATACAAGGTTAGCAAGTGGGTGACACAAAACCGCAAGTTTTGAGCTAAAATTTTCAAATCTGAAACCCACCAAACCCACAAAAATATTTTGCAAACACCGGTAAAGGGTTATTCCGGAAAACTTATCTAGGGTAAAAACTAGATTTAATTTTCAAAAGATCAAATGTTTTCATAAAGATCCAATTTCCTTAATGGATCTAAATTTTTATAGTCATGTGGGACTGTAAACCATATCGTTACTACCATTGTTTATACCGCCATATAGAAATCACTGATGTACAAAGTGTGAAGAATAAAGAAGTGATTCTAGTATTTCAAGACAATATTGCTTGAGGACAAGCAACGCTCAAGTGTGGGAATATTTGATAATGCTAAAAACGAACATATATTTCATAGCATTATTCCTCAAGAAAGACAAGCTTTTAGTTGCAATGGTTCTATTTACAAGTGATATTCGTTTAAATAATAAAAGGTGAAGACAGAAGACAGATTCGACGATTTGAAGACGCAAACGACCAAAAAGCTCAAAAGAACAAAAGACAATCAAAAAGGTTCCAATTATTGATAAGAAACGTCTCGAAATCACAAGAGTACAAGATTCAAAACACAAAGTACAAGATATTAAATTGTACGCGAGGACGTTCGAAAATCCGGAACCGGGACCAGAGTCAACTCTTAACGCTCGACGCAACGGACTAAAAATTACAAGTTAACTATATATATAAATATAATATAATATATAATTAATTATATTAATTATATATATATTATATATATATATTAAAAACCGTCGGCAGCAGGAAACTCCAAGGGTGTGAGCTGTAAATATATCTCCGCGACTCGCGGAGTTTTAAGGGCATTTTGCCGCGAGTCGCGGAGCCCCAAATTTCAAGTCTGGCTATAAAGCCAACCGAATTCTGATCAAAATCAACATATCTTTTTCTCTTCCTCTTCATACGTAAATATATTTATATTTATAATTTATATTTTAATTTTAATTATAATTCTAATAATAAGGGTATGTTAGCGAATGTTGTAAGGGTGTAAGTCGAAATTCTGTCCGTGTAACGCTACGCTATTTTTAATCATTGTAAGTTATGTTCAACCTTTTTATATTAATGTCTCGTAGCTAAGTTATTATTATGCTTATTTAAAACGAAGTAATCATGATGTTGGGCTAATTACTAAAATTGGGTAATTGGGCTTTGTACCATAATTGGGGTTTGGACAAAAGAACGACACTTGTGGAAACTAGACTATGGGCTATTAATGGGCTTTATATTTGTTTAACTAAATGAAAGTTTGTTAATGTTAATATAAAGATTTACAATTGGGCGTCCCTATAAATTACCATATAAACTCGATCGGACACGATGGGCGGGGTATTTATATGTACGAATAATCGTTCATTTAACCGGACACGGGAATGGATTAATAGCCACTAGAATAATTAAAACAGGGGTGAAATTACATTCAAGGGTAATTGGTGTAATTGTTAACAAAGTAGTAAAACCTTGGTTTACACGCAGTCGATAACCTGGTGTATTCATTAAACAAAGCATTAAAACCTTGTTACAATTCGAATCCCCAATTAGTTGGAATATTTATCTTCGGGTATAATAATAATTTGACAAGGACACTTGCAATTTATATTTATGACTGATGGACTGTTATGGACAAAAACCAGACGGACATATTGAATAATCCAGGACAAAGGACAATTAACCCAAGGGCATAAAACTAAAATCAACACGTCAAACATCATGATTACGGAAGTTTAAATAAGCATAATTCTTTTATTTCATATTTAATTTCCTTTATTTTATATTTAATTGCACTTCTAATTATCGCACTTTTATTTATTGTTATTTTATTTAATCGCACTTTTAATTATCGTACCTTTTAATTATCGTAATTTTATTTTATCGCATTTTTATTCGCAATTTCATTATCGTTATTTACTTTACGCTTTAATTTAAGTCTTGTATTTATTTTATATTTTACATTAGGTTTTAACTGCGACTAAAGTTTTAAAATCGACAAACCGGTCATTAAACGGTAAAAACCCCCCTTTATAATAATAATATCACTTATATATATATTTGTATTTTTATAAAAGTAAACTAATATAGCGTTGAGCTTTGTTTAAAGATTTCCCTGTGGAACGAACCGGACTTACTAAAAACTACACTACTGTACGATTAGGTACACTGCCTATAAGTGTTGTAGCAAGGTTTAAGTATATCCATTCTATAAATAAATAAATATCTTGTGTAAAATTGTATCGTATTTAATAGTATTTCCTAGTAAAAAATAAACTATTTTATATACACCTCGTTCGACATCAACGTAGCTAAAACAAGCAAATTTATCCAATTTTATTTTACCCGTAACTTCTTCGTTTTAAATCCGTTTTGAGTGAATAAGCAAATTTATCCAATTTTGTTTTACCCGTAACTTCTTCGTTTTAAATCCGTTTTGAGTGAATCAAAGTTCTATGGTTTCGTATCGAACTTAATTTTATGAAACTAAACATAAAAAGTGATGGTTTATAGTCAGAATTACAAGTTACAAGTCGTTTTTGTAAGAGGTAGTCATTTCAGTCGAAAGAACGACGTCTAGATGACCATTTTGAAAAACATACTTCTGTATTGAGTTTAACCTAGATTTTTGGATATAGTTTCATGTTCATATGAAATATCATTTTCCCATAAGAACAACTTTTAAATAAAAGGTTATCATATTTTTTAATTTTCCAACCCAAAACAACCCTCGATTTCACTACGACGGCTTATGTCCGGTTTTACGGTGTTCTTCGTGTTTTCAGGTTTTAAATCATTAAGTTAGTATATCATATAGATATAGAACATGTGTTTAGTTGATTTTAAAAGTTAAGTTAGAAGGATTAACTTTGTTGCGAACAAGTTTAGAATTCACTAAACTATGTTCTAGTGATTACGAGTTATATTCTTCGAATAAGATAGTTGTATATATATATGAATCGAATGATGTTATGAGTATCATTACTACCTCAACTATAGTAGGTAAACCTACTAGAAATGATGAGGAAATAACTTGAGCTTCAAAGGATCTTTGATGGCTTGGAAGTTCTTGAAGCAGAATCATGACACAAAAAACAAGTTCAAGTAAGATTACTACTTGAATTAAGATAGTTATACTTATAGAAATCGAATCAAAGCTTGAATATGAATATTAACTTGATTTAGGATAATAACCTACTGTAAATAACAAAGATTTGGTGAGGTTGGATGATCACTTGAAATGAATTTGCAAGATTGGAAGTAAGTTAACAAACTTGGAAGTGTTCTTGATTTTATGAAACTAGAACTTATAGAATTTATGAAGAACACTTAGAACTTGAAGATAGAACTTGAGAGAGATCAATTAGATGAGTAAAATTGAAATATGAAAGTTTTTTTATATGTTTTTGCTCGTGAATCATGGATGAGATTTAAAGGAAATTCTAGTTTGTATTTTAGTTTAATAATTCATGATATAAAACAAAGAATGGTTATGTAACTTGTTTTCTAGTTAGATATTTGGCATTAGATGACAAAGCTTTGAGTCCCACATGTTATTATGTAAGATCCTGTTTTCCCAGATGGTTGGGACGCCGTCCAAAATGGTGGGACGTCGTCCCAATGTGAAGGGCTGGACGCCGTCCAGTAACTTGGACGCCGTCCAGATGAACTGGCGGGTCTGCTGCCTTGTTTTTAGATATTACAAGGGGTATTTTGGTATTTTCGCTTAGTGGATGAATTTAAGGGTATTAGATCAGTTTGGTGGGTGACTTAACTCCACTTTCATCTACCATTACCCTTCCACTTCAATTCTAGAGAGAGAGAGAAAGTTCTAGAGTGAGAGAGCTCAGATCAAGCAAGAAGAAGGTCGAATCGGGGCTTAGTGCGAGTTTTAAAGTTGTTCATCTAGTCCCTAGCTACATTTTGATTGTAGTGGTAAGTCTTAACCTTAATTTCCTTGTTTTAATTGCTTAAGGGTTAGGGTTTAGGTTAGTAATGAACATAAAAACCCAATTGTTAGTGTTTTGGGGGTTTGTGGGTAAGTTTGGGTCATGAGGACTCAAAGATGACTAACCTAGGGTTTGAAATGTTAAATTGTGTATATGGATCTTAAATATTAGTAAATCACTAGCACACTTAGTGGTTAAAGTGAATGGGTGTATATGGGTATGATAGTGACCCAAATTAGTGTGTTAACCTTGAAATGGATCAAATGAGTCTTTAATGACCTAAGTGGGTTAATGGGTGCGGAAGTGAGATAACTTTGTGTTAAAAGGTGTATTAAGACCATAATCGAATTGTTAGTAAGGGTTTGACGAAATCCCAACCTAGTGTTAGAATGAATGGTGCAAATGGGTCACGTTTGCACTATGGGCCAAATGGCACTTGTATGGCGAATAAGTTGGTTGACCAACTTGAATGAATAATTGATATATGTACTTAATGTATTAGGTACTTTGCTTTGAAGTGTACGGAAGTGTTTAATCATCACCGATGTGTAAGGTGAGTGGAATAATTATGCGTGTACGTATATAATGTATTTATTTGTGTAGCGTGGAATGTGAAATTGTCGCGGTGTTCAAGAAACCACATTCTACGTAACGAGTGGAATTGTCGAGGTGTTTAAGACACCACTCATTGGCTTGATTGACATGTGGAATAGTCGCGGTGTTTAAGACAACACATTGTCATGGGAGTGGAATTGTCGCGGTGTTCAAGACACCACTCATTGGTTTGATTGACATGTGGAATTGTCGCGGTGTTCAAGACACCACATTGTCATGAGGGTGAAATTGTCGCGGTGTTCAAGACATCACCAGAAGGATTAGTGATTACGCGTCGTATGTACACTAATGGATGTTATGAACTCCGATGGTCTCTAGCGAGTACCGTTCCCTTGTACGATTGGTTAACCATGGTTATGTGAATTTTGTATTAGCATATTTAATTGTGAACTATATGCTTTTGGTGTCGCTAGCTTATTATGAATTGCGGATATTGGTTTATGCATAATGTTTGCATAGTTGTCGAATTGCTAGCTTGTATGCGGTATTGTGTAAGTGATTGCAAGTAAGTAGGTTATATATGTATATGTATAATTATTGCATTCACTAAGCTTTAGCTTACCCTCTCGTTGTTTACCTTTTTAGGCTCCGGCGTGGATAAGGGCAAAGGTATTCGTTTAGAATAGTAGTGGCTCTCGGGGGTTTAGCTTTTTGGAAGTTCGGCCAAGATTTGGGTAGTTTAACCCCAAACACCATGCTCTAGTGTCGTTTGGAAATTAAACTAGTACGGTCGAAAATTGTATTTTTGAACGAAACTCGTAAAACGGCCGATGTGGGCCCGATGTTGTAAAACTTGATTTTATTGTGGAAATCTCATAGTTTAACTTATATTGACATGTTGTGAAAAGGTTTTCGTTTAAAAGTGTCGGGAAGCTGGTTTTCCGCTCATGTAAGTTGGACATCCAGATCAGAACTTGACAGTTCATTTGGACGCCGTCCAGATCTTCTGGACGCCGTCCAAGGCTTCTTTGCTGGACGCCGTCCAGATGTATTGCTTTAGAATTTTTTTTTAAGCATGTTTTTGGTATAACGAAGTCGGGTCGTTACAAATGGCATCAGAGCATGGTCTAAGGGATTTAGGCGACTTGAGATAGTTGCCTAGACTTAGACTTGTATTGTATATGCACTTTATGCGGGACTTGTAGGAGACGGGTCGGACCGGGAATTGGTTAGTGCCTAGGTTTAGGTGAACTAACGATGCGCTAATTGTTTTGTGTTGTATTTGCAATCATTAAGCGAGATAGACGTTGTACTAGCAAGTTAATACGACGTGCTCGCGTAACAATGATTAGCTACCATTGTTACGGGTTCAAATCGTGTCAAACGAGCGATGTACGACGATTGTTGAGCAAGATGGGGCGGTGAGTTGTATATGTATATATTTATGTCTTGTCCTCTCATTTCATTGTTTAATCTATTTCCGTTTTATAGTATGAAGACGAGAAACGGACTCGAAAACCATGATGGAGGTACGAGTGAGGATGCCATGTTCATGGCCAAGGTTGAGGCCATCTTTAAACGTCAAAATGCGGAGTTTCTCGAAGACGTTAAGATGATGTTTCTAGATTCAATTGACGAGCACATAGTCAATATGGTTAAGGAACAAGTTAAGCTTGTTCTTCAAGAAGATAATGTGGGAAGACGGGACTTTTTCTATAAGAATTTCAAGGATTCTCAACCTCCCACCTTTGATGGTGAACGAGACCCTCTTAAGAGTGCCCGTTGGATCTCCGATATGGAGGGGGATTTTTGTACTTGTGAATGCCCTCTCGATAAGAATACAAGGTACAGGTGTAGTATGTTGCGGGGCGATGCTAAATTGTGGTGGGACGCGAAGATTCAACTTTATGGTGAAGAACAATGTATGGATTTCACTTGGGGAAGAGTTCAAGGCAGAGTTTTTCAATGAGTACCGAACTTCGGCCGATCTTACTAGACTTAAGGATGAGTTGCGTGCCTTGAGGCAAGGGTCGATGGATTTGAACACTCTCAAATCCGTTTTCTTGTCAAAGACCCAATTTTTCCCGGAGTATGTCGGGAATGATAAAATGTTAAAGGAAGACTTCTATTGAATCTTGAACGACAACTATCAAGATAAGATTAGTGTAAACGTGGTGAAAAGCTTTGATGAGTTGTTTGATATGGTCAAAGGTTTTGAGTCGCTCGCTTTGAGAAAGAGTGGCTTCACTTTTGGCAAAAGGAAGTTAGAAGCTACTAGTCATTCGAACAAGAAGAGTAAAGGTGCAACCGAGAGTGTGGGTAGTGTGAAGAAAGGGGCTTCCGGAACTTTTCCTTATTCTTGTCACAATTGTGGACGAAGGGGGCATATGGCCCATGATTGTACCAAACCATCTACTACAACCAAACTCACTTGTTATAATTGTGGTAAAGAAGGGCACTGAAGGCCGGAGTGTCCCTATTTGAACACTGATCATGTTAAGAAGTTAGAAAAGGCGGCGGGTACGGCTAGGGGACGAAAATATTTGATGACCAATGATGAGGCCAAGCAATCCAACGAAGTTGTCTCAGGTACTTTCATGGTTAACTCTAATCCGGCAAGGATACTTTTTGATAGTGGTGCTAATTTGTCGTTCGTGACTCCAAGTTTCGTGTCTAAGCTTGATAAACTGCTAGCTAAGTTAAGTCATCCGGTAGAAGTTGAAATAACGGATGGTAAGACGGTGCTAGGGGTTGATGTTTGTAATGATTGTGATATTGTGTTTGGTACTAAAACGTTTAAAATTGATCTTATCCCGATGACCTTGGGTGAATTCGATATTGTCATTGGTATGGATTGGCTCGATCGTTATAGAGCCGATATTGCATGCCATGAGAAATCTATTCGCGTGAAGACCCCAAGTGGGGGAGAGTTAATTATTCATGGCGAGAGACGGAGAAGACTTGTGCCATTATGCACTTATCTACGGGCACGTCGTTTTTTTGTTAGTGGTGGCATGGTTTTTCTTGCCCATGTAGTTGATACTCGCGAAGAGCCGCCATCCATTCGTGAAATTCTGGTGGTTAGTGAATTTGAAGACATTTTTCGGATGAATTGCTGGTGTTCCGGTGGAAAGACAAGTTGAATTTCGTATTGAGTTGGTTCCGGGGGCTACTCCCATTGCTAAAACTCCTTATCGTTTAGCACCAACGGAAATGTAAGAGTTGTTAAATCAAACCCAAGAGTTGCTTGAAAAGGGTTTTATTCGATCGAGTGCTTCACCATGGGGCACTCCGATTTTATTCGTGAAGAAGAAGGATGGTAGTATGCGGATGTGCATCGATTATCGGGAGTTGAATAAAGTGACGATAAAGAATCGTTATCCATTGCCTCGGATAGATGATTTGTTTTACCAACTCCAAGGTGCAACGTATTTCTCTAAGATTAACCTACGGTCCGGCTATCACCAAATGCGGGTCCGTGAGGAAGATATTGAGAAAACAGCTTTTAGAACGCGTTACGGGCATTATGAGTTTGTAGTTATGCCTTTCGGTCTTACGAATGCACCGGCGGCGTTCATGGATCTTATGAACTGAGTGTGCCAACCTATGTTGGACAAGTTGGTGATTGTGTTCATTGACGACATACTTGTCTATTCGAAAAGTATGAAGGAACATGAACATCATTTGCGTGGCGTGTTGAAGACGTTCCGGAAGGAGAAGTTGTATGCAAAATTCTCCAAATGTGAATTTTGGCTAAGGAAAGTTCAATTCCTTGGCCATATTGTGAACAAGGATGGTATTCAAGTAGATCCGGGAAAGATTGAGATGGTAAAGCGTTGGGGACGACCGACTGCGCCTACGGAAATCCAAAGTTTTCTCGGATTGGCCGGTTATTATCGTCGGTTTATCCAAGACTTTTCTAAGATCGCTTCTCCATTGACGAAATTGACGAGAAAGAACGCAAGATTTAATTGGGAAAACGAGCAAGAAATTGCTTTTCAATTGTTAAAAGAGAAGTTATGTCAAGCTCCGGTGTTAGTGTGCCGTAAGGGGTAGAAGACATGACGGTTTATTGTGATGCGTCTTTAAATGGGATCGGTTGTGTTCTAATGCAACGAGGTAAAGTCATCACGTATGCCTCTCGACAATTAAAGGAACACGAGATGAGATATCCAACTCATGATCTTGAGTTGGCGGCGGTTGTGCATGCGTTGAAAATTTGGCGTCATTACTTGTATGGTGTCAAGGGTACGATTTATTCAGATCACAAGAGCTTAAAACATCTTTATGGCCAACGAGATTTGAATTATCGTCAACGTAGATGGATGGATGTGGTGAAAGACTATGATTGTGAAATACTTTATCATCCGGGTAAGGCGAACGTGGTTGCGGATGTAACATCCCGCCTTTTTTTCCATTTACTTTTCCGTTATACTAATAAAAAGTCCGTTATATGTTTATAACATCTCCCGTTGATACGCGTTTTAAATTATCTCGTTTAGGAAATTCACGCACCTGAACGAAAGTTGAGGGACTAAACTTGACAAGGGATCAAACCCTTGACTAGGTCAAAGGGTCAAACCCCTTTCACTCATTCATTATCATCTCCATCTCTCTCTCATTCTCTCTAGCAAGAACACACACATCATTTCCAAATTCATTCAATCATCATCTAAATCCGACCTAGGAGGCTTACAACAAAATAAATTACATATTCGTGATCCTCTCTTCATCCTCTTCATTTTGGTACCAACTTCATCTCGTTTGGGTAACATTTCTAAAACTCTAGATTTCTCTAAATTCGTGTTTTTGACTTGAAATGGTGTTAGTTAGTGTCTATGGCTCATTGTGATGTCGTGTATGTAATTTGTATGCTCGATCTCGGTGTTTTAGTATAACTAGCATGAACTTGAATTTTGGTGTGTTGTTCTTGAATTTTGGATGATCATATGTTGTTAGATGTAAAAAGTTCATGTTCTAATTGTGTTCCTAGTATCACTAGCTTCAATTTGATGTGTAGGTTGCTTGAGAAAACTCCATAAACTTGATTAGTGATTTTTGGTGAATTCGGGTTAGGGTTTGATAAGCTTGAAATGAATATTTGATGCATTGAATGACATGAATTGTAGTTAGTAAGTAGTTAGTTGTATTGTATGCTCGATTACCTACAAAACTGCATGTTATATGTATGCATTAAATGCCCGAATCATAAATGTGCACTTATCAAATTTGTGTATTAAATGTGTGCTTTAATTGATCATTTACTTTGGAAAGCCGATTGTTACAAATAACATTTTTGGTTGGTGAAATATATTTAGTGGTGTTCTTTGTCAAATTACCTTTCCAACGATATAAGGTGCGAGTTCTAAGAGTTAGCGGTTTGTAATTTATGCTTGAAAGAGTTTTGATTTGGGACTTGAACAATTGAGACTGACCAGGTACCAGCGCACGGCCAATGCCGCGGCGCGGCCAGCTTATGTCGCGGCGCGACATAAGCCGTGGTCAGGTTCTGACCTCCATGACCAAAATACGAAAAATGTTTGGCATACTACGGACCTCCGATTCACATGAAACTTGTTCTAACATGCTCATATATGATTAAAAACCTCAGAAAAATAGTTCGGGACCCGACCCGAACATGTTGACTTTTTCGTTGACTTTGACCCGACCAAGTTGACTTTTAATCAAACTTAACCAAATGGTTGTGCAATCGTTCTAACATGCTTTTATACTTGTATCTTGCATGAAACGTGACAATTTGATTCACATGCTACATAATCGAGTCGTAACGAGCCATAGGACTAATTGAACATCTTTGACCTATCGTGTTTACCGTTATTGATACAACCTATTGTTTAGGTCAAGATTAGCATTGTTCTTTGCACACGTTTACTTGTTGAAGTACTTTACTACTCGTGCACTCAAGGTGAGATCATAGTCCCACTTTTACTCTTTTTGAACTTACATTTGGGATGAGAAAACATAAACATTTCTTTACTAAGTGAACACAAGTACAGGAAAACAAACATTCTACATACGAGTTTAGAACAAAATCCTCAATTCGATTATCATTAGTTACACTTGTCGGGTGTAAGCGAGAACTTATGTTGTATGGATCCATATGGGTTTGACAAACCCTCATTCAAACGGTTCGCTACCGTTTATGAATGAAATATATTTTCGAGAAACAGTGTATGTTCTAGCACTAAGTGATGGGGTTCAATGGGAGAAATGTTAAGCATTGATAATTGGGTACTCGTGAAACAAACTTTTAGAATGTATTACTATTATTTCATTGATGCAAATCTTGTGGTTCACTTGTACTTACTTACTTAAACCTATGATTTCACCAACGTTTTCGTTGACAGATTTCTATGTTTTTCTCAGGTCCTTGAACAATACATGATACATGCTTCCGCTCATTATTTTGATACTTGCATTGGATGTCGAGAATATATGCATACATGGAGCGTCTTTTGGCTACTTTTAAATTGTGTCGCATAAGTTTCATTTGTACTTAAAACTTTGTATCGTAACTTGTGGTGGAACTATTCTCATAAACTTTGATCAATCTTTACATTTGAAATGAATGCGACATATCTTTTGGTCAAACGTTGTTTTAAAGACTTATGACCACGTAACGGGACCTAAGTAGACGGCGCCGTCAAACATGATTTGGTCGGGTCGCTACAGATGGTATCAGAGCGTTGGTTGTAGGGATTTAGAGTTCATTGGTGTCGACCCCGAGTCATAGGGTACATTGGTGAGTCTAGACTACAACCGGCATATAGACTTGAAGTAGGAATTACTTGACTACTTGTGCATTTATACTCGAACGCTCCTACTCATATCTACTCTTAGTTCATCTTAATCTCACGTTGTTTAATTTGATTGACACGCCACCTTGACTATATGAAATGATGTCGAATGCACATATGAATCAGGGTAATATAATTTCCGGGATTATATTACGGTGACTCATATGAACGTTCCGACATTGTGGCATAAAGAATTTAAGGCGAGTCAAGGAAAATTTTCTCTTTATCTTTATTCTATATCACGGTTAGTATTATTGAGAATACTAATCAATGATATTCTTGTGTCTTGAAGGAACAATGGCTCCTCGTCGTGTACGCCGCAATGAAACTCCCGAACAAGCTCTCGAACGGATGATAGCTACCGCCGTAGATGCGGGCATGGTCGGTCACTCATCCAACAACAATAATAATAACAACCACAACAACAACAACAACAACAACAACAACAATGGAGCCGGTAACTCAAACGAAGGATGCTCCTATAAAGCTTTCATGGGGTGCAAACCTCACACTTTTGATGGAACCGGGGGACCGGTCGTGCTCACCCGATGGTTTGAGCAAACGGAAGCCGTCTTTAGCATAAGCGGTTGTCGAGACCAAGACAAGGTCAAATACTCCACTCACACCTTCGCCGGTGTCGCTCTTACATGGTGGAATACTTATGTACAATCGGTGGGTACCGATGAAGCTCACGCCCTCTCTTGGGCCGACTTGAGGGAAAAGATGATTGTCGAATATTTCCCTCGTAAAGAAACCCGAAGGCTCGAACAAGAGCTAAGAACTTTAAAGGCGATCGGAAATGATCTCAAGGCTTATAATCAACGATTTTCCGAACTAGCCTTGATGTGCCCAAATCTTGTGAACCCCGAAGCTTTAAGGGTTGAACTTTACATGGATGGTTTTCCAAAGAGTATCAAACACGGAGTAATGTCATCCAAACCCACTAATCATCAAGAGGCCTTGAACATGGCCCGCAAATTGATAGAAACGGTTGACGAAATCGTAGTTCCGGCACCTAAGGCCGAGGATAAATCGGACGGCAACAAAAGAAAATGGGAAGCTCCCCAATCAAGCAACAACAACTTTGCCAAGAAATCTTTCACCTCCGACGGCAAGAAGGGTTATGCCGGGAATCTACCTCTTTGCAACAAATGCAACAAACATCACTTTGGCGAATGTAGTAAGCTAATTTGCCATCGGTGCCAAGGAATTGGTCATAAGGCCAACGATTGTAAAAGTGCCACTCCCGTCGCTCGAAAGTGGCCCAATGCACCAAAGATGGGCACTTGTTACGAATGTGGCCAAACGGGTCATTATAGAAATGCATGCCCGAAGAGGAAAGATAACCCCAATACTCGCGGCCGAGCTTTCAACATCAACACCGAGGAAGCCCGGGATGACACTGAACTAGTCACGGGTACGTTTCTTCTCAACAATTCTTATGTCTCTTGCTTATTCGATTCGGGTGCCGATAAATGCTTTGTATCCAAGACTTTGACTCATTCTTTTAGCACTCCACCTCTTCCATTAGATACCACTTATACCATTGAAGTGGCTAACGGGAAACTATTAAGTGCCGACACATATTACCGGGGGTGTACGTTAAACATTTTGGGTAAGGAATTTGAAATTGACTTGATACCCATGGAACTAGGAAGCTTTGATGTAATAATCGGTATGAATTGGTTAGTCAAAATGAAATCTCACATCCTTTGTGATCTTAACGCAATCCGAATCCCTATCGAGAATGGTGAACCTTTGATCGTCTATGGCGATAAGAGTTGCACCGGACTAAACCTGGTTTCGTGTATTAAAGTTAGAAAACTACTCCGTAAGGGTTGTTTTGCGATCCTTGCCCACGTTAAGAAAGTCGAGTCCGATGAGAAGCATATCGATGATGTGCCAATTGTTAGTGACTTTTCCGATGTATTTCCCGACGAATTGCCGGGTCTTCCACCTCATCGACCGGTTGAATTCCAAATCGATCTTATTCCGGGAGCCGCACCCGTAGCACGTGCACCGTATAGACTTGCTCCATCCGAAATGCAAGAATTGCAAAGTCAAATCCAAGAACTACTTGACCGTGGTTTTATCCAACCTAGCCATTCACCTTGGGGCGCTCCGATTTTGTTTGTTAAAAAGAAAGACGGATCCCTACGAATGTGCATTGATTATCGAGAACTAAATAAATTGACGGTTAAGAACCGATATCCTCTTCCTCGCATCGATGACCTCTTTGATCAACTACAAGGGTCTTGTGTATATTCGAAAATAGATCTCCGCTCGGGTTATCATCAATTAAGGGTTAAGGGGGAAGATGTCTCCAAAACCGCTTTCCGGACTCGTTATGGTAGTTATGAATTCCTCGTCATGCCATTTGGTCTCACTAACGCACCGGCGGTGTTCATGGATCTTATGAACCGCGTGTTCAAACCGTATCTCGATAAATTCGTTATTGTGTTCATCGATGACATATTGATCTATTCTAAAAATGAAGAAGAGCACGAACAACATCTCCGACTTGTGCTTGAACTCTTGAGACAAGAACGACTTTATGCCAAATTCTCCAAGTGTGAATTTTGGTTGAAGGAAGTTCAATTTCTTGGTCATGTTGTAAGTGATCAAGGTATTAAAGTCGATCCCACGAAAATCGAAGCCATTAGTAAATGGGAGACTCCTACTACTCCTACTCACATTCGTCAATTCTTGGGTCTCGTCGGGTACTATCGTAGATTCATCGCAAACTTCTCTTTGGTTGCACGTCCTCTAACCGCATTAACTCACAAGGGAAAGAAATTCATTTGGGCGACCGAGCAAGAATCCGCGTTTCAAATCTTGAAAACGAAGCTAACCACCGCTCCTATCTTGTCACTTCCCGAAGGCAATGATGATTTTGTTGTATATTGCGATGCCTCGAAACATGGTTTTGGGTGTGTATTGATGCAACGGAAGAAAGTCATTGCTTATGCCTCTCGACAACTAAAAATTCATGAACGGAATTACACGACTCATGATCTTGAACTTGGAGCCGTTGTCTTTGCACTTAAAATGTGGAGACACTATCTTTATGGAACCAAGAGTACAATCTTCACCGATCACAAAAGCCTTCAACACATCTTCGATCAAAAGCAACTAAACATGAGACAACGACGGTGGATTGAAACTTTGAACGATTACGATTGCGAGCTTCGTTACCATCCCGGGAAGGCAAACGTAGTAGCCGATGCCTTAAGTCGAAAAGAAAGAGCGGTGCCTCTTCGTGTCCGAGCTTTAAACATTACCATTCACACGAACCTTAATAGCCAAATTCGGGTAGCCCAAGATGAGGCTCTCAAGGATGAAAACCTTTCACACGAGCTCTTGAACATTCTCATCTCTCGATTCGAAATTAGGGAGACCGGACTCCGATATTACGCCGGAAGGATTTGGGTGCCTAGTTATGGGGACCTACGAAGCCTTATTTTAGATGAAGCCCATAAGTCACGATACTCGATTCACCCCGGTGCCAATAAGATGTACCACGACCTTAAACAACTATATTGGTGGCCGAACATCAAAAGGGACGTAGCTACTTATGTTTCCAAGTGTTTGACATGTTCCAAAGTCAAAGCCGAACACCAAAGACCGTCCGGACTACTTCAACAACCCGAGATCCCGCAATGGAAGTGGGAAAGAATAACGATGGATTTTATCACCAAACTACCAAAAACGACGGGCGGTTATGATACCATTTGGGTTATTGTTGACCGTCTCACCAAATCCGCACACTTCCTTGCCATGAAAGAAACGGACAAAATGGAGAAACTTGCACAACTTTACATTAAGGAGATCGTAGCCCGACACGGTGTACCTTTATCGATTATCTCCGACCGAGATGGCCGTTTCGTTTCTAGATTTTGGCGTACATTGCAAGAAGCGTTGGGAACACGTTTAGACATGAGCACCGCATATCATCCTCAAACTGATGGACAAAGCGAACGTACAATTCAAACCTTGGAAGACATGTTACGAGCTTACGTGGTTGATTTCGGAAAAGCTTGGGACAAGCACTTACCTCTCGCCGAGTTCTCTTACAACAATAGTTATCACGCGAGTATTAAAGTCGCACCTTTTGAAGCGCTATATGGCCGAAAATGTCGTTCACCTCTTTGTTGGGCCGAAGTGGGCGACGTACAAATCACTGGACCCGAACTCATTCACGAAACCACCGAGAAAATCGTTCAAATCCGAGATAGGCTTAGGACGGCCCGAAGTCGTCAAAAGAGCTATACCGACAAACGACGCAACGATCTTGAATTTCAAGTCGGTGACCGAGTAATGTTAAAAGTCGCGCCTTGGAAAGGTGTAATCCGTTTTGGGAAACGCGGGAAGCTGAATCCAAGGTATATTGGTCCTTTCGAAATCTTGGAGCGTATTGGAACCGTTGCGTATCGTTTAGATCTTCCTCCTCAATTGAACTCCGTTCATCCTACCTTCCATGTATCTAACTTGAAAAAGTGTCTTGCTGAACCCGATATCATCATTCCTCTCGAGGAACTTACTATTGATGACAAACTTCATTTTGTGGAGGAACCGGTTGAAATTGTGGACACCTTCGTCAAGACATTGAAACAAAGCCGAATCCCGATTGTTAAAGTCCGTTGGAACGCCAAAAGGGGACCCGAGTTTACTTGGGAAAGACAAGATCAAATGCAAAGGAAGTATCCTCATCTATTCGTGAATTCGGAAACGCAAGATCTCGAGGAAGAAACAACGACTACTACGCCTACTTAAATTTCGGGACGAAATTTCTTTTAAGGAGTAGGTAATGTAACATCCCGCCTTTTTCCATTTACTTTTCCGTTATACTAATATAAAGTCCGTTATATGTTTATAACATCTCCCGTTGATACGCGTTTTAAATTATCTCGTTTAGGAAATTCACGCACCCGAACGAAAGTTGAGGGACTAAACTTGACAAGGGATCAAACCCTTGACTAGGTCAAAGGGTCAAACCCCTTTCACTCATTCATTATCATCTCCATCTCGCTCTCATTCTCTCTAGCAAGAACACACACATCATTTCCAAATTCATTCAATCATCATCTAAATCCGACCTAGGAGGCTTACAACAAAATAAATTACATATTCGTGATCCTCTCTTCATCCTCTTCATTTTGGTACCAACTTCATCTCGTTTGGGTAACATTTCTAAAACTCTAGATTTCTCTAAATTCGTGTTTTTGACTTGAAATGGTGTTAGTTAGTGTCTATGGCTCATTGTGATGTCGTGTATGTAATTTGTATGCTCGATCTCGTTGTTTTAGTATAACTAGCATGAACTTGAATTTTGGTGTGTTGTTCTAGAATTTTGGATGATCATATGTTGTTAGATGTTAAAAGTTCATGTTCTAATTGTGTTCCTAGTATCACTAGCTTCAATTTGATGTGTAGGTTGCTTGAGAAAACTCCATAAACTTGATTAGTGATTTTTGATGAATTCGGGTTAGGGTTTGATAAGCTTGAAATGAATATTTGATGCATTGAATGACATGAATTGTAGTTAGTAAGTAGTTAGTTGTATTGTATGCTCGATTACCTACAAAACGGCATGTTATATGTATGCATTAAATGCCCGAATCATAAATGTGCACTTATCAAATTTGTGTATTAAATGTGTGCTTTAATTGATCATTTACTTTGGAAAGCCGATTGTTACAAATAACATTTTTGGTTGGTGAAATATATTTAGTGGTGTTCTTTGTCAAATTACCTTTCCAACGATATAAGGTGCGAGTTCTAAGAGTTAGCGGTTTGTAATTTATGCTTGAAAGAGTTTTGATTTGGGACTTGAACAATTGAGACTGACCAGGTACCAGCGCACGGCCAATGCCGCGGCGCGGCCAGCTTATGTCGCGGCGCGACATAAGCCGTGGTCAGGTTCTGACCTCCATGACCAAAATACGAAAAATGTTTGGCATACTACGGACCTCTGATTCACATGAAACTTGTTCTAACATGCTCATATATGATTAAAAACCTCAGAAAAATAGTTCGGGACCCGACCCGAACATGTTGACTTTTTCGTTGACTTTGACCCGACCAAGTTGACTTTTAATCAAACTTAACCAAATGGTTGTGCAATCGTTCTAACATGCTTTTATACTTGTATCTTGCATGAAACGTGACAATTTGATTCACATGCTACATAATCGAGTCGTAACGAGCCATAGGACTAATTGAACATCTTTGACCTATCGTGTTTACCGTTATTGATACAACCTATTGTTTAGGTCAAGATTAGCATTGTTCTTTGCACACGTTTACTTGTTGAAGTACTTTACTACTCGTGCACTCAAGGTGAGATCATAGTCCCACTTTTACTCTTTTTGAACTTACATTTGGGATGAGAAAACATAAACATTTCTTTACTAAGTGAACACAAGTACAGGAAAACAAACATTCTACATACGAGTTTAGAACAAAATCCTCAATTCGATTATCATTAGTTACACTTGCCGGGTGTAAGCGAGAACTTATGTTGTATGGATTCATATGGGTTTGACAAACCCTCATTCAAACGGTTCGCTACCGTTTACGAATGAAATATATTTTCGAGAAACAGTGTATGTTCTAGCACTAAGTGATGGGGTTCAATGGGAGAAATGTTAAGCATTGATAATTGGGTACTCGTGAAACAAACTTTTAGAATGTATTACTATTATTTCATTGATGCAAATCTTGTGGTTCACTTGTACTTACTTACTTAAACCTATGATTTCACCAACGTTTTCGTTGACAGATTTCTATGTTTTTCTCAGGTCCTTGAACGATACATGATACATGCTTCCGCTCATTATTTTGATACTTGCATTGGATGTCGAGTATATATGCATACATGGAGCGTCTTTTGGCTACTTTTAAATTGTGTCGCATAAGTTTCATTTGTACTTAAAACTTTGTATCGTAACTTGTGGTGGAACTATTCTCATAAACTTTGATCAATCTTTACATTTGAAATGAATGCGACATATCTTTTGGTCAAACGTTGTTTTAAAGACTTATGACCACGTAACGGGACCTAAGTAGACGGCGCCGTCAAACATGATTTGGTCGGGTCACTACAGCGGATGCGTTAAGTCGGAAGAGTCAACATCCGGCAATACGAGTAGGGTCGTTACGCATGATTATTACTAACGATTTTCTTGTAAAGCTCGGTGAGATTCAAATTGAAGCTTTTGTTAACAATAAACATGAGGAACGAATCGTGGGGCAAACGGAGTCTATTACTTTAGGTCCGCATGGTTTGTTGTCTTTTCAAGGACGAGTGTGGGTGCCTAGAATAGGAGATTTCCGACGAGTGCTACTTGATGAAGTACATAAGTCAAAGTATTCCATTCACCCGGGCGCGACAAAAATGTATCTTGATTTGAGGAAAGAGTATTGGTGGTCGGGCATGAAACGTGATGTTGTTAAGTATGTTGAACAATGCGTCACGTGTTTGCAAGTTAAAGCCGAACACCAAAAGCCGTATGGTAAGTTACAACCATTAGAAATTCCGAAATGGAAATGGGAGCACATTACCATGTATTTCATCACAAAGTTACCAAAGACGGCGAGAACCCAATTTGACTCGATTTGGGTAATAGTTGACCGATGGACGAAAAGTGCCTTGTTTCTTCCCATTCGGGAAGCGATGTCATCGGAGACTTTGGCTAAGTTGTTTATCAAGGAAGTGATATCAAGGCATGGGGTTCCTATATCTATTATTTCGGATCGAGATACACGTTTCACATCTCGGTTTTGGGAAAAGTTTCATGAAGATTGATGTTAAAGTAAATGGGTACAAAATAGTTATATTTTTACTACAAAATTGTAACATCCCGCATTTTTCCGTTAAAATATTTTAACGCCCGTCTTTTAATTTTGATAATATCTTCCGTATATAGATTCGTATCCTTCGTTAACTAACGTTCGTAATATTTTCGTTATTTAATTATAACAACTCCCGTTTACTCTCGCATATTTAAAATATTCGTTCGGTTAAATCACATACCTGCTTTTAAACTCGAGGGACTAAAATTAACACGGGGAAAACTAGTTGACTAGGTCAACTAGTCCACCCCAATCACCACCATTCAATCATCTCCATCTCTCTCTCTTTCTCTCTAGTAAGAACACACACACATTTACCAAATTCATTCAATCATCATCTAAATTCGATCTAGGAGGCTTACAACAAAACAAATTACATATTTAGAATCCTCTCTTCATCCTCTACATTTTTGATACTAATTTCATCTCGATTGGGTAACTTTCTAAAAACTCTAAATTTCATAATCTTAGTGTTCTTGACTTAAAAGTGTGTTAATTAGTGTCTATGGCTCATTGTGATGTCGTATATGTAATTTGTATGCTCGATCTTGTGATTTGACATAACTAGCATGAACTTGAAAAAGTGTTTGTTAAATATTTGATTTTGGATGATGAAATGTGTTTAGATGTTAATGTTTGTATGTTCAAAGTGTTAGTTACTTCATTAGCTTCGTTTTGGTGTGTTGATTGACATGAAAACCTTACATTAACATGATTATTGGTTTTGAGATTTTGGTTAGGGTTTGATAGGATTAATATGAACTTTTGATGCATCAAATGCTATGAAATGTTGTTGATAAGTGTTTAGTTGCAATGTGTGTTTGATTACCTTCAAAACGGCATATCATATGTGTGAATTGGTTTCCCGAAACTTAAAATGCATTTGATGAACTTGAAACATTGATTTTGAACGTTTAACGATCATCCGATGAGGTTTTTGTTGTCTTAAATGATGAACTTGATTTAGGAAATGTATCTAGTTGTGTTCCTTGTCAAAAGAGCTTTCCGATGATATAAGATACATGTCTTGATTGTTTGCGGATCATAAACTAGGATTGATTGAAGTTTGGTTCATGCACTTGTGTTTTCTGCAAACAGGGTCTGAGTACCAATTGGGACACCGTCCAAAACTTAATTTTGGACACCGTCCAAAACTTAATTCTGGACGCCGTCCAGCCATTTTGGACGCCGTCCAGATGGCCTATCAGGTGCTGTCTAATTTGGTCGTTTTTCGTTTAATTCTAACTATGCTACGCACCTCCGATTGACATGAAACTTGACCAACATGCTCATATATGATTATAAAACTTAGAAAAATTGTCGGGTACCCGACCCGACCCCGTTGACTTTGACCAAGTTTGACTTTTAGTCAAACTTAACCAAACGTTTATGCAATCATTTTAACATGCCTTTATACTTGATTCTTGTATGAAACTTGACAACGTGATTCACATGCTACTTAATCGGGTCGTAATGAGCCATAGGACTAATTGAACATCCTTGACCAATCGCATTTACCATTATTGTAACAACTTACTTGTTTAGGTCAAGACTAGCATTGTTCTGTGCACACGTTTACTTGTTGAAGTATTTTCACTCGTGCACTCAAGGTGAGATCATAGTCCCACTTTTACTCTTTTTGAACATACATTTGGGATGAGAAAACATAAACGTTCTTTTTACTAAGTGAACACAAGTACAGGAAAACAAACATTCTACATACGAGTTTGAACAAAAATCCTCAATTCGATTATCATTAGTTACACTTGCCGGGTGTAAGCGAGAACTTATGTTATATGGCCATATGGGTTTGACAAACCCTCATTCAAATAGTTCGCTACCATTTACGAATGGAATATATTTTCGAGAAACAGTGTATGTTCTAACACTATTGTGATGGGGTTTTATGGAAGGAAAGTTAAGCATTGATAATTGGGTGCTCGTGAAACAAACTTTTGGAATGTATTACTATTATATCAATGTTACAAATCTTGTGGTTCACTTGTACTTACTTACTTAAACCTATGATTTCACCAACGTTTTCGTTGACAGATTTCTATGTTTTTCTCAGGTCTTTGAACAATATGTGAAACATGCTTCCGCTCATTAATTGATACTTGCATTGGATGTCGAGTATATATGCATTACTTGGAGCGTCTTTTGACTTTCTTTAAAACTGTGTCTCATAGGTTTCACTTGTACTTATAACTTTGTAACATAACTTTTGGATGAACAAATCTTGTAAACTTTGAAACAATCTTTACTTTGAAAGGAATGCGACATAACTTGGTCAAACGTTATTTATTTAAAGACCTATGACCACGCAATGGGACCTAAGTATTCGACGCCGTCAATGACGATTTGTCAGGGTCGCTACAAGTGGTATCAGAGCATTGGTTGTAGAGATTTAGAGTTCATTTGTGTCCACCCCGAGTCATAGGGTACACAGGTGAATCTAGACTACAACCGGCATATAGACTGAAGTAGGAATTACTTGACTATTTGTGCATTTATACTAGAACTCTTCTATCATATCTAACTCTTATTCGATCTTGATCTTACGTTGATAAATTTTGTTGACGCGCCACCTTGACTTTATGAAGTAATGTTAAATGCACATGTGAATCAGGGTAATATAATTTCCGGGATTATATTACGGTGATTCACATGGACGTTCAGACATTATGACATAAAGAATTTAAGGCGAGTCAAGGAAAATTTTCTCCCTATCCTTATTCCATATCACGGTTAGTATTGTTGAGAATACTAATCAACGATATTCTTGTGTCATGAAGGAACAATGGCTCACAAAGGTCAACACAATACTCCTTCCGAAACTCTAGAACAAGCTCTTCAACGAATGATAGCCACCACCGTGGGTGTGGCCGTGGCCGATCACTTTTCCAACAACAACAATCATGGAGCCGGTAATTCAAGCGAAGGTTGCTCCTACAAAAACTTCATGAAGTACAATCCTCCCACTTTCGATGGAACCGGTATAACAACCCTCATATTTCCATACCTGAATTGACTAATTTGACTATAGGGTTGTTATCCATACGTAATATATAATTAAATTTGACATTGATCAAATATTTATTTTTAGTCGACACTTTTTGTTAACTAAAGTTTACACTAATTAAATAAAATAACTTTAGTTAATATTAATATTAATGCGTATTATATTTAAAACTATATGAAACATAATTATTAATTAAATGATAAGTTATTTTAATCATTATATATATATATATATATATATATATATATATATATATATATATATATATATATATATATATATATATATATATATATATATATATATATATATATATATATTTTTAGCTTATAAAAAAAGAGATTTTTTTTATAAATTAAATAATGAGCCCATGAATTTTGACTAAATATTTTCAAAAACAAAAACTTATTAAAAATATTTTTAACATGTTTTTATTTTTTGTCAAAATTGGCACCTTTATTTTATTTATATTTTTTCTTTTCACCAACCATTTTTTCCCTATAAATACCCACTTCCATTTCATAAAAACTTGTATCAAATTTTTGGAAAAACTCTCTCACAAACTTGGGAAAGTACTTGAGGTATTTTCTATATTTTTTTATCGAATTGTTTTTATTTTTTTGTATATTCTTTAAAAATTTGAATTTAATATAAATAAATTATTTTTACATGTTATAATTAGTATTATAAGTATTATGATGTATAAAAATAATTTTGATAATTTATGAAATAATATTTATAATTAAATACGAATTATGTAGTATTTAAACATAAAAACAATATAAAATTCGTAATAAAATATTAATCAGTAATAAAAATAATTATAAATTTTTTTTGAGATTATTATACTTTTATAAACAAGTGAAAATTATAAAACTTAAATAAATGGGAAGATTAATATTTAAAAAGAATTTACTTTTGCATTATTCTAAACCGAGAGAAATAATAAAGAAAATACAAAATAAATAAAAACATGTATTAAATATTTTTTTAAAATTGTTATATGATTAGTAGCATCACTAGATACTTTAAAAAAATATAAAAATTAATTTTAAATTATTTTTCCTATTTATTTAATTATAGGCCGATTACAATGGTTAAATAATTAGAAAACATTAAATAAATAATATTTTGATATAAAATTTTATTTAATAATTTTTATAACATTTTTACATAATATAGAACCTGTAAAAAATATAAAATTATTTATTTAGCTCTATTTAATATTTATTACCTAATTAAATTTGATTAATATAAACCGAGTATATATATAAAGAAAAGTGGGAAATAAATACAAAAACTTGATAAAATTATTTTTATAAAATATCCTAATGAATTGTATAATTAACTAAGTTTATAAAAATTATAAATATAATATTTAATGAATTAATACTCAAATTAACATATATTAGTATGATTTTCGATTAACATAAGTATATTACATATACTAAATTAATATTATTATTATAAATTACGGTTAATAACTAAGTATACTATATAATAAAGTATAATGCTGATAATGTAAGTTAATAACAATACATTATTAATAAACACTTATTTTATAACTATACTAATTTAATAATAATAACTTATAGTATATAATATAAGATAATCAAATTGTTAATACATTAATAAATATAATATAACATATATAATAACATATAAACCTAAAGTGAAGGTTAATCAAAGATAATGTACAATTCATGTGAACTTCATCGCTACTCACGGTCGTAAGTGAATGATGTCTAGGTTGCCATTTATGGGTAAGCTTGTGGATCTCGAATGCCATGACTTAGATTCTGGTCAAGAGTCCTGGGCCCCCGGTTACATCTGGTCATTCCTGACTTATTTGATAGCAACGAAGTTTGAGTAAAGTTATACAACGTCTTGCTAAAGATTAACCCGAACTTTCTAAAATTGGAAAATTACTATAAGTGGAAACTTTTCATAAATAGTAACCTTCCGAAAATGGAAATTCTTTAGTGAACCATTACTATCAATATAGTACTATATACTATTGTCTGTTAGGCAATGTCTGATCATACGTTCTATCTCTAGGTTGAGATCTCGGTCACGTCCTTCCGTTCAATTCTTTCGTGTGCTACTAAGGTGAACTTCATAGCCCCACTTTTTACTGTTTCATAACTGTTTTATAACTTTTGGGGTGAGACACATGCTTGCTTTATAACTGTTTTATGCTTAGACACAAGAACTAAATTGTTAACTATGCTATCATGCTTTGATTCATGCTAAATCCCTACCGTAATATCGTTAATTGCTACGTTTAAATGCAAACTTAATTATTGTGAGTAGGCCTATTGAGAGTAACGTCTCTAACCATTCGACCGTTGGTCTTTGGTTACATAATAATGATTCCACGACACTGACAGTACAAGGTGTCATAGGGTAAACTTGTTTAGTAGCGATATTACAAAATGCAGCAACACTTTTAGATTGATATTTCTATATCAATCAACTTTAAACTAAATCTTGTGGTCTAAAACTTTGGATATTATTTATAAACCTATGAATTTCACTCAACCTTTTTGGTTGACACTTTAAGCGTGTTTTGTCTCAGGTGATGATTGAGCTAGCTGCTACTTGCTACTAGATGATTGATGTATGCTTTGCTGCTTGCATGGAGTCCATCATTCATATTTATCATTTTGTTTAAGACATTTTCCATTTACTGTACTCTTAGGATGTAAAACTTTAAATAATGCTTCCGCTATTTATTTAATAAATAAAACGTCTCATTTAGAGTCGTTCTCGCTTATACAACTGTGTTATGATATGATTGGTCACAATTACCCCTGGTCCATTTTGGGGGTGTGACAGATTGGTATCAGAGCAGTGCTATTGTAGAGAACCAGGATTGCATTTTAAGTGTGCCTTATACAATTAGGTACCTTAGCAATGTAGGACTACAACTTTCCTTGACCATAGTGCCTTTAATTGTTGCCTTTAATTGTTAAATGCTACACTATACTTTAGAAACTCTACTTATCTTAGAATGCCAAGTCAATCTAAGAACTCTGTTCACATTTCTAAGTACTATCCAATTACGCCACAGCGTTTAAATGCGACACTACGATTTCTGAAATTCTTGACATTCCTATGGTTTGTGTATTACATATGTATTACATGAAATATTATCCATGAATTTTGAAACTCCTATATTTGTTACTATTCATACTCAAACGTATATAACTCCCTGTTATATCACGTACCTATATGCCTTATGCCTTTATGCATCGGTTTGCGAACCAGAAAATGTTATTGAGTTATCGAGAATCTCAAAGACATTATAATGTCATCACTATTCATATTCATTACTTTCTTTGCTTTCTTGTTGTTTTGATCATTGAATTTTCCTGACGGATGACGTCTACGAAACTATAGAATAGAAAGCGTTTGGATTACTGATTTAAAGGATCCTATAGCTCAAGCCCCTGGACCTGAATAGGACATTACGAATTGAAAATCTTTAATCAAAAGATTATCAGATTACATACTTATCATCTAGACAAGTCATACTACCATTATTAGAGTATAGACACATCATATCTTATTATATCTTATCGTATCTATCCCAATAATCTTTGTCTAACACTTTTCCTAAATTTTCTCCGTAAATTACGAAAATCTTTTTACTACATATACATATTCAAGGAGATGAATATATCATCCAGTATTCAACACTAATATCATATCAAACCCTAAATCAAATCACATAATATGGATTTCTCAACCGATTCCTCGAGCTCCAATGGCAGCGTAACCGGAACAAACAAACCAATCAGCCATCATCTATTTTGGATGAATTGGGGATGGGTTCGTAGTAAACTTAATCAATGGAGACAAGAAGAAGGTAATCCCTTCCACCAACCGAATTCACCTCTTGGTGAAGAACCTGAAGCACTTACCGGCGAACCCGTTCGGAACACTATTTTCACCCTCATTTCCAGGATATCCAGTCACGAATATATAATATCTAAAATTCTAGATCTTATTCATCCACTTGTCCGAACCGCTAATCATCCCGGAATAATAGAAGAAGTCAACGAGCTTCGCGCTCGAGTGGTGGCTCTGGAGAATATGGTGCGAAACCTACGAACACCAGCGGTAGCACCAGCAGCATAACCAGTACCATCAGCATCACCACCAACAGCATCAGCATCACCAACAACAACATCTGCATTTCACGCCTCAACATCACACTCAGTACCTCGGATAGCAACATCATACGCCCCATAGATACCAAGGAATATTAGTAATAATGAGTTAAGATGTATTGACTCATTCTTCCTGAAGAATTATATATGTATACTTTATATATATATGGTTTGAAACAATAATAAATCTTTTCGTACTAAGCTATTACGTGTAAATCTTAACTAGTATGTACTACTTGGTTAATTCATATCACTAATATGCTATAATGTACATCCTTCGTTAATGACTTAATGATCGTTAATCACTACTTCAGCACAATAAACTCCATTTCATAATAAATCAAGTGTATTATTCAAATACATGTCTGATTTTACACTTCCATTTTCGATGTACTCGAAACTTTTTAGAAAACATTATTCGTGTCTTGTGAATTTCACAAGAATTCCACGAGCACCAACATCATATACCGAGGTATATCAATAACAATGAACGATGAAGTATTGATTCATAACTCCATTAAAGAAATATTCCGCGACGATTATGTAATCTCTCAAGTTTTGAAGATAATGATTTTAATATTATATTAACTCATTAAAGCTATATTATATTTGAAGAATACATATATGAACGTATATCTCCATAAAGATTGTACTTAAAGTTCTTTTGTACAAACTGTTAATTGTGAAAATATTTTAACGGGTAGGTAATACCCGAGAAATATTTATATCTCACATTAATATGTTGCATTGTACATTCTTCAATTCTGATTCAATAATCAGTAACTATACTACTTACGTTCACAAGATATATGTATCCGTTCACTAAAGAACAATCATTTTCGTACAAATTCAATTACATATTCTAATTTTGACATATCAGAATCCAAGTAAAGCTTTAGCAGGTGTTATCTTCCTAAAGATTACTAAATTCATATATATATTCATTCGTATTCTATGATGAATTATCACATGAAACCACCGAAATTATCGTTCATTTCTTTTGAAATCAACAACGCCTATTCATCAACCATTAGATCTATTGACGATTACAATCAGTGTTTAATCATCTAAAAACGAAATTTCTTGAAACCATCTCAGATTGATAACCAATGATTCAAATATGGCTGCATTAAATGCAGAGGAAACAGCAAAATTGTAGATGGTCTCAATGGCCAAAAGTTTTATAATAAAGAATGGTACGTTGGAAAAGCTCAAAAGAAAATTTGGAACTGAAAAACGGATTGAGCTAATCATGGAGGAGACCAAGGACAAATACAAAGACCAAACCCTATATTCAAAGAATCCAGGTAATTCTGAATCCGATGAATTCTTTAGAGAATATCTTGCTCCGAAGTCATGTTAAAAGCTTGCGGAAAATTTTTTCTTCATCAACTTTCGAACTTAGAAATTCCAAAATATCATCATAAATATCCTCTATATTTCTGATGATATCATCATAACGATTCTTGTCCGCAATTAATTATCTCTTTGCGATATCTTTATCACATCATAAAGGAAACTGTATTAGTTTCTATATTCTGTAAAATTCAAGTTTAAATTATGAATGATTTGAAGAAGTGTTGGGAATTGAAGCATGAGTTAGTATAATATAATGACGTCAGGCCAACGTGATTATATTACAGTAAGTCATGCAAAATTTTTAATGGAAGATGATGATTCATAGACTGTATAAATCACCATTTGCCATGTTACACTGACTCTTACATTCTATTTAACCTCTAAACATATCAAGAAATTATTTTTTTTTTGATGATTCGGTCTTTTTCGAATATTCTGGTAATTTGACAAATCAAATCGTGCTATTACCTTTCCTTTCTACTTTATAAATTATGATCATTCGAAACTTCATACCTACGAGTTCTGGACCATTATTCGCTTGACTTGAAGTCGGGAAGAAGAAACAAAAGCATAAAGCTCAGACATATAAGGGAAAATATAAAGCCCGATAACGACTCCGAAACTACAAACCGTGTATATCAATGCGTATAGCAATATAAAGACATGGGAGAATTAAAAACACTATAACCCCAAGAGCATAGTAGAAGTAAACAGATTCCTCTGGTGGTAAAAGAAAAAGAAGAATGACTGCATATATGGTCAATATAATAACAAGTATCAATACAGGATTGAGCATATTAACAAATCTTTTGGAAGTATGAATTTAGGAAGAAAGTATAGAAGTGGTTAAGATAATGAAACGAAAGAAGCTAATTTATAGCAAAATTTCCAAACACGTTAATCAAGGCAATTCACCGCATTTAATCAAAGAAATCTCAAAATTCCGTGAATACCGGAGAATCAAATCTTATAGATTACGAAGATTTCCTTTAATCCCTTGAATTTCGGAAATCAATCGTGACTACGTCAAAAGTTAAGGCGAACATTTAATTTTCTCATTCACTCTTTTACGATAGCTTCGTTTATACGCTTCCTATAATCGAATCATTTTATCCATATTATTAAATAGTGATAAAACTTTATTTTTCAACTCATATTCATCATTAAGATATTCTTGTTGTAAACAATGATGATCTCTATCAAATTTCATGAATATGATTTCACGAACTCCTCTCTGTCTTATCTGCCCCAATATTGTGGCATAAACGCTCAAGGTTTTAAATGAGCACAATATTATTCATAACATATTTCATGTATCTAATTTACTGAAATGACTTGTAAAACATCATCATTTTGAATGATCTCCGCATTAATAATAAAATGCACTTTGTAGAAGAACTTGTAGAAATTATGGTTTGTATGATTTTAATTCTTGAAATAGAACAATATTCTATCCGTTGGAATTCACGCAATGCCCCGAGCATACCTGGGAATGTGAAAACAAAATAAAACGTAAATATCCTCGTCTATGTACGAACAACACCGATTAATGGCAACAACTAAATTTCGGGACGAAATTTCTTTTAACGGGTAGGTACTATAACAACCCTCATATTTCCATACCTGAATTGACTAATTTGACTATAGGGTTGTTATCCATACGTAATATATAATTAAATTTGACATTGATCAAATATTTATTTTTAGTCGACACTTTTTGTTAACTAAAGTTTACACTAATTAAATAAAATAACTTTAGTTAATATTAATATTAATGCGTATTATATTTAAAACTATATGAAACATAATTATTAATTAAATGATAAGTTATTTTAATCATTATATATATATTTTTAGCTTATAAAAAAAGAGATTTTTTTTATAAATTAAATAATGAGCCCATGAATTTTGACTAAATATTTTCAAAAACAAAAACTTATTAAAAACATTTTTAACATGTTTTTATTTTTTGTCAAAATTGGCACCTTTATTTTATTTATATTTTTTCTTTTCACCAACCATTTTTTCCCTATAAATACCCACTTCCATTTCATAAAAACTTGTATCAAATTTTTGGAAAAACTCTCTCACAAACTTGGGAAAGTACTTGAGGTATTTTCTATATTTTTTATCGAATTATTTTTATTTTTTTGTATATTCTTTAAAAATTCAAATTTAATATAAATAAATTATTTTTACATGTTATAATTAGTATTATAAGTATTATGATGTATAAAAATAATTTTGATAATTTATGAAATAATATTTATAATTAAATACGAATTATGTAGTATTTAAACATAAAAACAATATAAAATTCGTAATAAAATATTAAACATTAATAAAAATAATTATAAATTTTTTTTAAGATTATTATACTTTTATAAACAAGCTAAAAATATAAAACTTAAATAAATGGGACGATTAATATTTAAAAAGAATTTACTTTTGCATTATTCTAAACCAAAAGAAATAATAAAGAAAATACAAAATAAATAAAAACATGTATTAAATATTTTTATAAAATTGTTATATGATTAGTAGCATCACTAGATACTTTAAAAAAATATAAAAATTAATTTTAAATTATTTTTCCTATTTATTTAATTATAGGCCGATTACAATGGTTAAATAATTAGAAAACATTAAATAAATAATATTTTGATATAAAATTTTATTTAATACTTTTTATAACATTTTTACATAATATAGAACCTATAAAAAATATAGAATTATTTATTTAGATCTATTTAATATTTATTACCTAATTAAATTTGATTAATATAAACCGAGTATATATATAAAGAAAAGTGGGAAATAAATACAAAAACTTGATAAAATTATTTTTATAAAATATCCTACTGAATTGTATAATTAAATAAGTTTATAAAAATTATAAATATAATATTTAATGAATTAATACTCAAATTAACATATATTAGTATGATTTTCGATTAACATAAGTATATTACATATACTAAATTAATATTATTATTATAAATTACGGTTAATAACTAAGTATACTATATAATAAAGTATAATGCTGATAATGTAAGTTAATAACAATACATTATTAATAAACACTTATTTTATAACTATACTAATTTAATAATAATAACTTATAGTATATAATATAAGATAATCAAATTGTTAATACATTAATAAATATAATATAACATATATAATAACATATAAACCTAAAGTGAAGGTTAATCAAAGATAATGTACAATTCATGTGAACTTCATCGCTACTCACGGTCGTAAGTGAATGATGTCTAGGTTGCCATTTATGGGTAAGCTTGTGGATCTCGAATGCCATGACTTAGATTCTGGTCAAGAGTCCTGGGCCCCCGATTACATCTGGTCATTCCTGACTTATTTAATAGCAACGAAGTTTGAGTAAAGTTATACAACGTCTTGCTAAAGATTAACCCGAACTTTCTAAAATTGGAAAATTACTATAAGTGGAAACTTTTCATAAATAGTAACCTTTCGAAAATGGAAATTCTTTAGTGAACCATTACTATCAATATAGTACTATATACTATTGTCTGTTAGGCAATGTCTGATCATACGTTCTATCTCTAGGTTGAGATCTCGGTCACGTCCTTCCGTTCAATTCTTTCGTGTGCTACTAAGGTGAACTTCATAGCCCCACTTTTTACTGTTTCATAACTGTTTTATAACTTTTGGGGTGAGACACATGCTTGCTTTATAACTGTTTTACTCTTAGACACAAGAACTAAATTGTTAACTATGCTGTCATGCTTTAATTCATGCTAAATCCCTACCGTAATATAGTTAATTGCTACGTTTAAATGCAAACTTAATTATTGTGAGTAGGCCTATTGAGAGTAACGTCTCTAACCATTCGACCGTTGGTCTTTGGTTACATAATAATGATTCCACGACACTGACAGTACAAGGTGTCATAGGGTAAACTTGTTTAGTAGCGATATTAAAAAATGCAGCAACACTTTTAGATTGATATTTCTATATCAATCAACTTTAAACTAAATCTTGTGGTCTAAAACTTTGGATATTATTTATAAACCTATGAATTTCACTCAACCTTTTTGGTTGACACTTTATGCGTGTTTTGTCTCAGGTGATGATTGAGCTAGCTGCTACTTGCTACTAGATGATTGATGTATGCTTTGCTGCTTGCATGGAGTCCATCATTCATATTTATCATTTTGTTTAAGACATTTTCCATTTACTGTACTCTTATGATGTAAAACTTTGAATAATGCTTCCGCTGTTTATTTAATAAATAAAACTTCTCATTTAGAGTCGTTCTCGCTTATACAACTGTGTTATGATATGATTGGTCACAATTACCCCTGGTCCATTTTGGGGGTGTGACAACCGGGGGACCGGTTACTCTCACCCGATGGTTCTAACAAACGGAAGCCGTTTTTAACATAAGCAGTTGTCAGGACCAAGATAAGGTCAAGTTTTCCACCCTCACCCTTACCGGTATTGCTCTCTCATGGTGGAACATGTATGTACAATCAGTGGGTATCGATGAAGCCCTTACACTCTCTTGGACTGAATTAAGAGAAAGAATGATCACCGAATACTTTCCGTGCAAAGATACTCGAAGGCTTGAACAGGGGCCAAACAATTTAAAAATAGCCCGAAATGACCTCGAGGCTTATAATCAACGGTTTGCCGAACTAACCTCAATTTGTCCAAACCTCAGGGCTCCCGGGCCCCGAGGAGTTGAGTTTTACATGGATGGACTCCCTAAGAGCATTCCACAATTGGTAATGCCATCAAGACCCGCCGACCTACAAGAAGCTGTGATGATAGCCCGCCGTTTTATAAAAACGGTGGACGAAATTGAAGCGCCGGCACCAACGGCCGAGGACCAACCGGGTAACAACAAAAGAAAATGGGGAGCCTCTCCATCAAGTAACCACAATAATAGCAACATCTCCAAGAAGCCTTTCACCCCCAGTGGCAAGAAGGGGTATGCCAGAAACGTACCATATTGTAACAAGTGTCGCAAAATGAAATGTCCCGTTCTTATTGATTAAAAACGTTCCATATTAATTGATTTCGTTGCGAGGTTTTGACCTCTATATGAGACGTTTTTCAAAGACTGCATTCATTTTTAAAACAAACCATAACCTTTATTTCATAAATAAAGGTTTAAAAAGCTTTACGTAGATTATCAAATAATGATAATCTAAAATATCCTGTTTACACACGACCATTACATAATGGTTTACAATACAAATATGTTACATCGAAATCAGTTTCTTGAATGCAGTTTTTACACAATATCATACAAACATGGACTCCAAATCTTGTCCTTATTTTAGTATGCAACAGCGGAAGCTCTTAGTATTCACCTGAGAATAAACATGCTTTAAACGTCAACAAAAATGTTGGTGAGTTATAGGTTTAACCTATATATATCAAATCGTAACAATAGACCACAAGATTTCATATTTCAATACACATCCCATACATAGAGATAAAAATCATTCATATGGTGAACACCTGGTAACCGACATTAACAAGATGCATATATAAGAATATCCCCATCATTCCGGGATACCCTTCGGATATGATATAAATTTCGAAGTACTAAAGCATCCGGTACTTTGGATGGGGTTTGTTAGGCCCAATAGATCTATCTTTAGGATTCGCGTCAATTAGGGTGTCTGTTCCCTAATTCTTAGATTACCAGACTTAATAAAAAGGGGCATATTCGATTTCGATAATTCAACCATAGAATTTAGTTTCACGTACTTGTGTCTATTTTGTAAATCATTTATAAAACCTGCATGTATTCTCATCCCAAAAATATTAGATTTTAAAAGTGGGACTATAACTCACTTTCACAGATTTTTACTTCGTCGGGAAGTAAGACTTGGCCACTGGTTGATTCACGAACCTATAACAATATATACATATATATCAAAGTATGTTCAAAATATATTTACAATACTTTTAATACATTTTGATGTTTTAAGTTTATTAAGTCAGCTGTCCTCGTTAGTAACCTACAACTAGTTGTCCACAGTTAGATGTACAGAAATAAATCGATAAATATTATCTTGAATCAATCCACAACCCAGTGTATACGTATCTCAGTATTGATCACAACTCAAACTATATATATATTTTGAAATCAACCTCAACCCTGTATAGCTAACTCCAACATTCACATATAGAGTGTCTATGGTTGTTCCGCAATATATATATAGATGGGTCTACATGATAGGTCGAAACATTGTATACGTGTCTATGGTATCTCAATATTATATAATATACAATATAAGTTGATTAGGTTATGGTTGTAATAGATTTATTACTAACTTTCACGTAGGTAAAATGAGTAGTTTTTATCAATCTTGTTTTACTCGCCATTTCTTCGTTTCTAATCTATTTTGAGTGATTCCAGTGGCCACGATTTCGTATTGAACTTAACTTTATGAATCTAAATATAAAAAAGTATAAGTTTATATTCAGAAATACAAGTTACAAGTCGTTTTTGAAAGAGGTAGTCATTTCCGTCGAAAGAACGACATCTTGATAACCATTTTGAAAAACATACTTTCACTTTGAGTTTAACCATGATTTTTGGATATAGTTTCATGTTCATAAGAAAAATCATTTTTTCAGAAGTATAGCTTTTAAATCAAAGTTCTTCTTAGCTTTTAATTATCCCAACCAAAACAGCCCCCGGTTTTACTACGACGGCGTATATCCAGTTTTATGGTGTTTATCGTGTTTTCGGGTTTTAAATCATTAAGTTAGCATATCATATAGATATAGAACATGTGTTTAGTTGATTTTAAAAGTCTATTTAGAAGGATTAACTTTATTTGCGAACAAGTTTAGAATGAACTAAACTATGTTCTAGTGATTACAAGTTTATAACGTTGAATAAGACAGCTTTTTATGTATGAATCGAATGATGTTATGAACATCATTACTACCTCAAGTTCCTTGGATAAACCTACTGGAAATGATAAAAATGGATCTAGCTTCAAAGGATCCTTGGATGGCTTGAAAGTTCTTGAAGCAGAATCATGACGCGAAAACAATTTCAAGTAAGATTTCCAGTCGAAATAAGATTGTTATAGTTATAGAAATTGAATTAAAGTTTGAATATGATTATTACCTTGTATTAGAAAGATAACCTACTATAAGTAACAATGGTTTCTTGATCTTGGATGATTACTTGGAATGAATTTAGAAAACTTGGAAGTAAACTTGCAATCTTGGAAGTATTCTTGATTTTATGAAACTAGAACTTTTGGAATTTATGAAGAACACTTATAACTTGAAGATAGAACTTGAGAGAGATCAATTAGATGAAGAAAATTGAAGAATGAAAGTGTTTGTAGGTGTTTTTGGTCGTTGGTGTATGGATTAGATATAAAGGATATGTAATTTTGTTTTCATGTAAATAAGTCATGAATGATTACTCATATTTTTGTAATTTTATGAGATATTTTATGCTAGTTGCCAAATGAAGGTTCCCACATGTGTTAGGTGACTCACATGGTCTGCTAAGAGCTGATCATTGGAGTGTATATACCAATAGTACATACATCTAAAAGCTGTGTATTGTACGAGTACGAATACGGGTGCATATGAGTAGAATTGTTGATGAAACTGAACGAGGATGTAATTGTAAGAATTTTTGTTAAGTAGAAGTATTTTGATAAGTGTCTTGAAGTCTTTAAAAAGTGTATAAATACATATTAAAACACTACATGTATATACATTTTAACTGAGTCGTTAAGTCATCGTTAGTCGTTACATGTAAATGTTGTTTTGAAACCTTTAGGTTAACGATCTTGTTAAATGTTGTTAACCCAATGTTTATAATATCAAATGAGATTTTAAATTATTATATTATCATGATATTATGATGTACGAATATCTCTTAATATGATCTATATACATTAAATGTCGTTACAACGATAATCGTTACATATATGTCTCGTTTCAAAATCATTAAGTTAGTAGTCTTATTTTTACATATGTAGTTCATTGTTAATACACTTAATGATATATTTACTTATCATTTACCATAATTAACCAAGTGTATCAATATCTTAATATGATTCATATGTACCTAGTAAGACGTTATAACGATAATCGTTATATATATCGTTTTCGAGTTTCTTAATTTAAAAGTCTCATTTTTATGTATATAACTCATTGTTAAAATACCTAATGAGATACATACTTATAATAAAATGATGTTAACTATATATATAACCATATATATGTCATCGTATAGTTTTTACAAGTTTTAACGTTCGTGAATCACCGGTCAACTTGGGTGGTCAATTGTCTATATGAAACCTATTTCAATTAATCAAGTCTTAATAAGTTTGATTGCTTAATATGTTGGAAACACTTAATCATGTAAATATCAATTTCATTTAATATATATAAACATGGAAAAGTTCGGGTCACTACAGTGAAATGTCCCGTTCTTATTGATTAAAAACGTTCCATATTAATTGATTTCGTTACGAGGTTTTAACCTCTATATGAGACGTTTTTCAAAGACTGCATTCATTTTAAAACAAACCATAACCTTTATTTCATCAATAAAGGTTTAAAAAGCTTTACGTAGATTATCAAATAATGATAATCTAAAATATCCTGTTTACACACGACCATTACATAATGGTTTACAATACAAATATGTTACAACAAAATAAGTTTCTTGAATGCAGTTTTTACACAATATCATACAAGCATGGACTCCAAATCTCGTCCTTAAATTTAAGTATGCGATAGCGGAAGCTCTTAATAATCACCTGAGAATAAACATGCTTAAAACGTCAACAAAAATGTTGGTGAGTTATAGGTTTAACCTATATATATTAAATCGTAACAATAGACCACAAGATTTCATATTTCAATATACATCCCATAGATAGAGATAAAAATTATTCATATGGTGAACACCTGGTAATCGACATTAACAAGATGCATATATAAGAATATCCCCAGCATTCCGGGATCCTCCTTCGGACATGATATAAATTTCGAAGTACTAAAGCATCCGGTACTTTGGATGGGGTTTGTTAGGCCCAATAGATCTATCTTTAGGATTCGCGTCAATTAGGGTGTCTGTTCCCTAATTCTTAGATTACCAGACTTTAATAAAAAGGGGCATATTCGATTTTGATAATTCAACCATAGAATGTAGTTTCACGTACTTGTATCTATTTTGTAAATCATTTATAAAACCTGCATGTATTCTCATCCCAAAAATATTAGATTTTAAAAGTGGGACTATAACTCACTTTCACAGATTTTTACTTCGTCGGGAAGTAAGACTTGGCAACTGGTTGATTCACGAACCTATAACAATATATACACATATATCAAAGTATGTTCAAAATATATTTACAACACTTTTAATATATTTTGATGTTTTAAGATTATTAAGTCAGCTGTCCTCGTTAGTAACCTACAACTAGTTGTCCACAGTTAGATGTACAGAAATAAATCGATAAATATTATCTTGAATCAATCCATGACCCAGTGTATACGTATCTCAGTATTGATCACAACTCAAACTATATATATTTTGGAATCAACCTCAACCCTGTATAGCTAACTCCAACATTCACATATAGAGTGTCTATGGTTGTTCCGAAATATATATAGATGTGTTGACATGATAGGTCGAAACATTGTATACGTGTCTATGGTATCTCAAGATTACATAATATATAATACAAGTTGATTAAGTTATGGTTGGAATAGATTTGTTACCAATTTTCACGTAGCTAAAATGAGAAAAATTATCCAATCTTGTTTTACCCATAATTTCTTCATTTTAAATCCATTTTGAGTGAATCAAATTGCTATGGTTTCATATTGAACTCTATTTTATGAATCTAAACAGAAAAAGTATAGGTTTATAGTCGGAAAAATAAGTTACAAGTCATTTTTGTAAAGGTAGTCATTTCAGTCGAAAGAACGACGTCTAGATGACCATTTTAGAAAACATACTTCCACTTTGAGTTAAACCATAATTTTTGGATATAGTTTCATGTTCATAATAAAAATCATTTTCTCAGAATAAAAACTTTTAAATCAAAGTTTATCATAGTTTTTAATTAACTAACCCCAAACAGCCCGCGGTGTTACTACGACGGCGTAAATCCGGTTTTACGGTATTTTTCGTGTTTCCAGGTTTTAAATCATTAAGTTAGCATATCATATAGATATAGAACATGTGTTTAGTTGATTTTAAAAGTCAAGTTAGAAGGATTAACTTTTGTTTGCGAACAAGTTTAGAATTAACTAAACTATGTTCTAGTGATTACAAGTTTAAACCTTCGAATAAGATAGCTTTATATGTATGAATCGAATGATATTATGAACATCATTACTACCTTAAGTTCCTTGGATAAACCAACTGGAAAAGAGAAAAATGGATCTAGCTTCAACGGATCTTTGGATGGCTCGAAGTTCTTGAAGCAGAATCATGACACGAAAACAAGTTCAAGTAAGATCATCACTTGAAATAAGATTGTTATAGTTATAGAAATTGAACCAAAGTTTGAATATGATTATTACCTTGTATTAGAATGATAACCTACTGTAAGAAACAAAGATTTCTTGAGGTTGGATGATCACCTTACAAGATTGGAAGTGAGCTAGCAAACTTGAAAGTATTCTTGATTTTATGTAACTAGAACTTGTAGAATTTATGAAGAACACTTAGAACTTGAAGATAGAACTTGAGAGAGATCAATTAGATGAAGAAAATTGAAGAATGAATGTGTTTTTAGGTGTTTTTGGTCGTTGGTGTATGGATTAGATATAAAGGATATGTAATTTTGTTTTCATGTAAATAAGTCATGAATGATTGCTCACATTTTTGTAATTTTATGAGATATTTCATGCTAGTTGCCAAATGATGGTTCCCACATGTGTTAGGTGACTCACATAGGATGCTAAGAGCTGATCATTGGAGTGTATATACCAATAGTACATACATCTAAAAGCTGTGTATTGTACGAGTACGAATACGGGTGCATACGAGTAGAATTGTTGATGAAACTGAACGAGGATGTAATTGTAAGTATTTTTGTTAAGTAGAAGTATTTTGATAAGTGTATTGAAGTCTTTCAAAAGTGTATAAATACATATTAAAACACTACATGTATATACGTTTTAACTGAGTCGTTAAGTCATCGTTAGTCGTTACATGTAAGTGTTGTTTTGAAACCTTTAGGTTAACGATCTTGTTAAATGTTGTTAACCCAATGTTTATAATATCAAATGAGATTTTAAATTATTATATTATCATGATATTATCATGTATGAATATCTCTTAATATGATATATATACATTAAATGTCTTTACAACGATAATCGTTACATATATGTCTCGTTTAAAAATCATTAAGTTAGTAGTCTTGTTTTTACATATGTAGTTCATTGTTAATATACTTAATGATATGTTTACTTATCATAGTATCATGTTAACTATATATATATATCCATATATATGTCATCATATAGTTTTTACAAGTTTTAACGTTCGTGAATCACCGGTCAACTTGGGTGGTCCGACACGATCAATAATCTTGAATGGTCCAATATACCTTGGATTTAATTTCCCTCATTTACCAAATCGAACAACGCCTTTCCAAGGTGCAACTTTAAGCATGACCATCTCTCCAATTTCAAATTCTATATCTTTTCTTTTAATGTCAGCGTAGCTCTTTTGTCGACTTTGGGCGGTTTTCACCCGTTGTTGAATTTGGATGATCTTCTCGGTAGTTTATTGTATAATCTCCGGACCCGTTATCTGTCTATCCCCTACTTCACTCCAACAAATCGGAGACCTGCACTTTCTACCATAAAGTGCTTCAAACGGCGCCATCTCAATGCTTGAATGGTAGCTGTTGTAGGAATATTCTGCTAACGGTAGATGTCGATCCCAACTGTTTCCGAAATCAATAACACATGCTCGTAGCACGTCTTCAAGCGTTTGTATCGTCCTTTCGCTCTGCCCATCAGTTTGTGGATGATAGGCAGTACTCATGTCTAGACGAGTTCCTAATGCTTGCTGTAATGTCTGCCAGAATCTTGAAATAAATCTACCATCCCAATCAGAGATAATAGAGATTGGTATTCCATGTCTGGAGACGACTTCCTTCAAATAAAGTCGTGCTAACTTCTCCATCTTGTCATCTTTTCTTATTGGCAGGAAGTGTGCTGATTTGGTGAGATGATCAACTATTACCCAAATAGTATCAAAACTACTTGCAGTCCTTGGCAATTTAGTGATGAAATCCATGGTAATGTTTTCCCATTTCTATTCCGGGATTTCAGGTTGTTGAAGTAGACCTGATTGTTTCTGATGCTCAGCTTTGACCTTAGAACACGTCAAACATTCTCCTACGTATTTAGCAACATCGGCTTTCATACCCGGCCACCAAAAATGTTTCTTGAGATCCTTGTACATCTTCCCCGTTCCAGGATGTATTGAGTATCTGGTTTTATGGGATTCTCTAAGTACCATTTCTCTCATATCTCCAAATTTTGGTACCCAAATCCTTTTAGCCCTATACCGGGTTCCGTCTTCCCGAATATTAAGATGCTTCTCCGATCCTTTGGGTATTTTATCCTTTAAATTTCCCTCTTTTAAAACTCCTTGTTGCGCCTCCTTTATTTGTGTAGTAAGGTTATTATGAATCATTATATTCATAGATTTTACTCGAATGGGTTCTCTGTCCTTCCTGCTCAAGGCATCGGCTACCACATTTGCCTTCCCCGGGTGGTAACGAATCTCAAAGTCGTAATCATTCAACAATTCAATCCACCTACGCTGCCTCATATTCAGTTGTTTCTGATTAAATATGTGTTGAAGACTTTTGTGGTCGGTATATATAATACTTTTGACCCCATATAAGTAGTGCCTCCAAGTCTTTAATGCAAAAACAACCGCGCCTAATTCCAAATCATGCGTCGTATAATTTTGTTCGTGAATCTTCAATTGTCTAGACGCATAAGCAATCACCTTCGTTCGTTGCATTAATACACAACCGAGACCTTGCTTTGATGCGTCACAATAAATCACAAAATCATCATTCCCTTCAGGTAATGACAATATAGGTGCCGTAGTTAGCTTTTTCTTCAATAACTGAAACACTTTCTCTTGTTCATCATTCCATTCAAATTTCTTCCCTTTATGCGTTAATGCAGTCAAGGGTTTTGCTATTCTGGAAAAGTCTTGGATGAACCTTCTGTAGTAACCAGCTAGTCCTAAAAACTGGCGTATGTGTTTCGGAGTTTTCGGGGTTTCCCACTTTTCAACAGTTTCTATCTTTGCCGGATCCACCTTAATACCTTCTTTGTTCACTATGTGACCGAGGAATTGAACTTCTTCCAACCAAAATGCACACTTTGAAAACTTAGCGTACAATTCTTCCTTCCTCAATACTTCTAACACCTTTCTCAAATGTTCACCGTGTTCTTGGTCATTCTTTGAGTAAATAAGTATGTCATCAATGAAAACAAAGACAAACTTGTCAAGGTATGGTCCACACACTCGGTTCATAAGATCCATGAACACAGCTGGTGAATTAGTTAAACCAAACGGCATGACCATAAAATCGTAATGACCGTAACGTGTTCTAAAAGCAGTCTTTGGAATATCATCTTCTTTCACCCGCATTTGATGATACCCGGAACTTAAGTCAATCTTTGAATAAACAGACGAGCCTTGTAGTTGATCAAATAAGTCGTCGATTCTCGGTAGTGGGTAGCAGTTCTTGATGGTAAGTTTGTTCAACTCTCGGTAGTCGATACACAACCTGAATGTACCATCTTTCTTCTTGACAAACAAAACAGGAGCTCCCCATGGTGATGTGCTTGGTCGAATGAAACCACGCTCTAAAAGTTCTTGTAATTGGCTTTGCAGTTCTTTCATCTCGCTTGGTGCGAGTCTATAAGGAGCACGAGCTATTGGTGCAGCTCCTGGTACAAGATCTATTTGAAATTCAACGGATCGATGTGGGGGTATTCCCGGTAATTCTTTCGGAAATACATCGGGAAATTCTTTTGCAATGGGAACATCATTGATGCTCTTTTCTTCAGTTTGTACTTTCTCGACGTGTGCTAGAACAGCATAGCAACCTTTTCTTATTAGTTTTTGTGCCTTCAAATTACTAATAAGATGTAGCTTCGTGTTGCCCTTTTCTCCGTACACCATTAAGGGTTTTCCTTTTTCTCGTATAATGCAAATTGCATTTTTGTAACAAACGATCTCTGCTTTCACTTCTTTCAACCAGTCCATACCGATTATCACATCAAAACTCCCTAACTCTACTGGTATCAAATCAATCTTAAATGTTTCGCTAACCAGTTTAATTTCTCGATTCCGACATATATTATCTGCTGAAATTAATTTACCATTTGCTAATTCGAGTAAAAATTTACTATCCAAAGGCGTCAATGGACAACTTAATTTAGCACAAAAATCTATACTCATATAGCTTCTATCCGCACCCGAATCAAATAAAACGTAAGCAGATTTATTGTCAATAAGAAACGTACCCGTAACAAGCTCCGGGTCTTCCTGTGCCTCTGCCGCATTAATATTGAAAACTCTTCCGCGGCCTTGTCCATTCGTGTTCTCCTGGTTCGGGCAATTTCTAATAATGTGGCTCGGTTTTCCACATTTATAACAAACTACATTGGCATAACTTGCTCCGACACTACTTGCTCCGCCATTACTCGTTCCGACACCATTTGTTCCTTTCGTTCTATTAACCCCTGGTCCGTAGACCTCACACTTCGCCGCGCTAAGACCATTTCTTTTACACTTGTTGCAAAATTTGGTGCAGAACCCCGAGTGATACTTTTCACACCTTTGGCATAGCTGCTTCTGATTGTTGTTGTTGTTGTTGCGGTTATTATTGTTGTTGGGATGATTGTTGTAGTTGCTGTTGTTGTTGTTGTTGTTGTTGTTGTTGTTGTTGTTGTTGTTGGGCCGTTTGTTGTAGTTGAGATTGATGTTACGATTGTTGAGATAATTGTTGCGATTATTGTTGTAATTGCTGTTGTTGTTGTATTGGTGATTCTTATCACCGTTTTCCTCCCACTTTCTTTTGACTTGCTTCACATTGGCCTCTTCAGCAGTCTGTTCTTTAATTCTTTCTTCAATCTGGTTCACTAGTTTATGAGCCATTCTACATGCCTGTTGTATGGAGGCGGGCTCGTGTGAACTTATATCTTCTTGGATTCTTTCCGGTAATCCTTTCACAAACGCGTCGATCTTCTCTTCCTCATCTTCGAATGCTCCCGGACACAATAGGCACAATTCTGTGAATCGTCTTTCGTACGTGGTAATATCAAATCCTTGGGTTCGTAACCCTCTAAGTTCTGTCTTGAGCTTATTGACCTCGGTTCTGGGACGGTACTTCTCGTTCATCAAGTGCTTGAATGCTGACCACGGTAGTGCGTACGCATCGTCTTGTCCCACTTGCTCTAGATAGGTATTCCACCATGTTAATGCAGAACCTGTGAAGGTATGCGTAGCGTACTTCACTTTGTCCTATTCAGTACACTTACTTATGGCAAACACCGATTCGACCTTCTCGGTCCACCGTTTCAATCCGATCGGTCCTTCGGTTCCATCAAATTCCAAAGGTTTGCAGGCAGTGAATTCTTTGTAAGTGCATCCTACACGATTTCCTGTACTGCTAGATCCAAGGTTATTGTTGGTATGTAGCGCAGCCTGTACTGCGGCTATGTTTGAAGCTAGAAAAGTACGGAATTCCTCTTCATTCATATTCACGGTGTGTAGAGTAGTCGGTGCCATTTCCTTCAAAATAGTCAAATGGAACAAGTTAATCATACAGAATATTAAGAGTAGTTAATAGTATTTCGTAGCATAATATGAACTCATTTATAAAAGCTTTTTCTTCATATTAGCGTTTTATAAGTTTAAATTCGGGTAGTACCTACCCGTTAAGTTCATACTTAGTAGCTAATATACAATTCAACTACTACAATTCTATATGAAAAACTGATTATAATAATATTTCGCGTTCAAACTTTCACACAATATTTTACAAACTTACAATACCGCTTATTTTACATATAGCATGAAATATAGCACACAATAAATTTGATACAAGATGGTTGTGAAGATAATTCTAGCTAGTACACAAGTCGTTCAGCAAAGGCAATAAAGACACGTAATTCATACGTCCAGAAACAAGTCATGCATTCTGGTTTTACTAGGATTACTTCCCATCCTTGGTCTTGTGGAACATAACCGTTATGGCTGTTGATAAGACAGCGTGTTGTAACGTCGTCAAAGGGACGAGGGTTACGTAATGTCCAACAGTCCCGTAACAATCTAAAAACCTCATTTCTTACCCCAATTACCGACTCCGTCACTTGTGGGAACGTTTTGTTTAATAGTTGTAGCCCGATGTTCTTGTTCTCACTTTGGTGAGAAGCGAACATTACTAATCCGTAAGCATAACATGCTTCTTTATGTTGCATGTTAGCCGCTTTTTCTAAATCACGAAGTCCAATATTCGGATATATTGAGTCAAAATAATTTCTTAACCCATTGCGTAAAATAGCATTTGGGTTCCCCGCAATATATGCGTCAAAGTAAACACATCGTAACTTATGGATTTCCCAATGTGATATCCCCCATCTTTCGAACGAAAGCCTTTTATAAACCAAGGCATTCTTGGAACGTTCTTCGAATGTCTTACTAACTGATCTCGCCTTAAATAGTTGTGCCGAAGAATTCTGACCGACTCTAGACAAGATTTCATCAATCATGTCTCCGGGTAGGTCTCTTAAAATATTGGGTTGTCTATCCATTTTGTATTTTTATACTGTAAAATAGACAAGAGTTAGATTCATAAAAAAAATACTTATTAATACAAGCAATTTATACATATATCATAAAGCATAAGCACACTATATTACATATATTACACCACACGAATACAACTATCTTATTCCGACTCGCTTGTTTCTTCTTCTTCGGTTTTGGTTCGTTTTGCCAAGTTTCTAGGGATATATGATGTTCCCCCTAATACGAGCCGTCATTTTCCACATTGGTTTAGAAAAACCTGGTGGTTTAGAGGTTCCCCGGTCATTGTTACAACTTAAGGACTTCGGGGGTTGACGATACATATAAAGCTCATCGGGGTTGGAATTAGATTTCTCTATTTTTATGCCCTTTCCCTTATTATTTTCTTTTACCTTTTTAAATTCAGTTGGGGTAATTTCTATAACATCATCATAATTCTCGTCGGAATCCGATTCATCGGAGAATTGGTAATCCTCCCAATATTTTGCTTCCTTGGCGGAAACACCATTGACCATAATTAACCTTGGTCAGTTGGTTGAGGATTTTCTTTTACTTAACCGTTTTATTATTTCCCCCACCGGTTCTATTTCTTCATCCGGTTTCGATTCTTCTTCCGATTCCGATTCTTCTTCCGGTTCCGACTCTTCTTCCGGTTCCTCTTCGGGAACTTGTGAATCAGTCCACGAATCATTCCAATTTACATTTGACTCTTCATTATTATTAGGTGAGTCAATGGGACTTGTTCTAGAGGTAGACATCTATCACATAATATCAAACACGTTAAGAGATTAATATATCACATAATATTCACATGTTAAAAATATATAGTTTCCAACAAAATTTGTTAAGCAATCATTTTTCAAGTAAACACGGTCGAAGTCCAGACTCACTAATGCATCCTAACAAACTCGATAAGACACACTAATGCAAGATTGTGGTTCTCTAAGACCAACGCTCGGATACCAACTGAAATGTCCCGTTCTTATTGATTAAAAACGTTCCATATTAATTGATTTCGTTGCGAGGTTTTGACCTCTATATGAGACGTTTTTCAAAGACTCCATTCATTTTAAAACAAACCATAACCTTTATTTCATCAATAAAGGTTTAAAAAGCTTTACGTAGATTATCAAATAATGATAATCTAAAATATCATGTTTACACACGACCATTACATAATGATTTACAATACAAATATGTTACAACAAAATAAGTTTCTTGAATGCAGTTTTTAGACAATATCATACAAGCATGGACTCCAAATCTCGTCCTTATTTAAGTATACGATAGCGGAAGCTCTTAATAATCACCTGAGAATAAACATGCTTAAAACGTCAACAAAAATGTTGATGAGTTATAGGTTTAACCTATATATATCAAATCGTAACAATAGACCACAAGATTTCATATTTCAATATACATCCCATACATAGAGATAAAAATTATTCATATGGTGAACACCTGGTAATCGACATTAACAAGATGCACATATAAGAATATCCCCATCATTCCGGGATCCTCCTTCGGACATTATATAAATTTCGAAGTACTAAAGCATCCGGTACTTTGGATGGGGTTTGTTAGGCCCAATAGATCTATCTTTAGGATTCTCGTCAATTAGGGTGTCTGTTCCTTAATTCTTAGATTACAAGACTTTAATAAAAAGGGGCATATTCGATTTTGATAATTCAACCATAGAATGTAGTTTCACGTACTTGTGTCAATTCCGAAAATATTAGATTTTAAAAGTGGGACTATAACTCACTTTCACAGATTTTTACTTCGTCGGGAAGTAAGACTTGGCCACTGGTTGATTCACGAACCTATAACAATATATACACATATATCAAAGTATGTTCAAAATATATTTACAACACTTTTAATATATTTTGATGTTTTAAGTTTATTAAGTCAGCTGTCCTCGTTAGTAACCTACAACTAGTTGTCCACAGTTAGATGTACAGAAATAAATCGATAAATATTATCTTGAATCAATCCATTACCCAGTGTATACATATCTCAGTATTGATCACAACTCAAACTATATATATTTTGGAATCAACCTCAACCCTGTATAGCTAACTCCAACATTCACATATAGAGTGTCTATGGTTGTTCCGAAATATATATAGATGTGTCGATATGATAGGTCGAAACATTGTATACGTGTCTATGCTATCTTAAGATTACATAATATACAATACAAGTTGATTAAGTTATGGTTGGAATAGATTTGTTACCAATTTTCACGTAGCTAAAATGAGAAAAATTATCCAATCTTGTTTTACCCATAACTTCTTTATTTTAAATCCGTTTTGAGTGAATCAAATTGCTATGGTTTCATATTGAACTCTATTTTATGAATCTAAACAGAAAAAGTATAGGTTTATAATCGGAAAAATAAGTTACAAGTCATTTTTGTAAAGGTAGTCATTTCAGTCGAAAGAACGACGTCTAGATGACCATTTTAGAAAACATACTTCCACTTTGAGTTTAACCATAATTTTTGGATATAGTTTCATGTTCATAATAAAAATCATTTTCTCAGAATAAAAACTTTTAAATCAAAGTTTATCATAGTTTTTAATTAACTAACCCAAAACAGCCCGCGGTGTTACTACGACGGCGTAAATCCGGTTTTACGGTGTTTTTCGTGTTTCCAGGTTTTAAATCATTAAGTTAGCATATCATATAGATATAGAACATGTGTTTAGTTGATTTTAAAAGTCAAGTTAGAAGGATTAACTTTTGTTTGCGAACAAGTTTAGAATTAACTAAACTATGTTCTAGTGATTACAAGTTTAAACCTTCGAATAAGATAGCTTTATATGTATGAATCGAATGATGTTATGAACATCATTACTACCTTAAGTTCCTTGGATAAACCTACTGGAAAAGAGAAAAATGGATCTAGCTTCAACGGATCCTTGGATGGCTCGAAGTTCTTGAAGCATAATCATGACACGAAAACAAGTTCAAGTAAGATCATCACTTGAAATAAGATTGTTATAGTTATAGAAATTGAACGAAAGTTTAAATATGATTATTACCTTGTATTATAATGATAACCTACTGTAAGAAACAAAGATTTCTTGAGGTTGGATGATCACCTTACAAGATTGGAAATGAGCTAGCAAACTTGAAAGTATTCTTGATTTTATGTAACTAGAACTTGTAGAATTTATGAAGAACACTTAGAACTTGAAGATAGAACTTGAGAGAGATCAATTAGATGAAGAAAATTGAAGAATGAAAGTGTTTGTAGGTGTTTTTGGTCGTTGGTGTATGGATTAGATATAAAGGATATGTAATTTTGTTTTCATGTAAATAAGTCATGAATGATTACTCACATTTTTGTAATTTTATGAGATATTTCATGCTAGTTGCCAAATGATGGTTCCCACATGTGTTAGGTGACTCACATGGGCTGCTAAGAGCTGATCATTGGAGTGTATATACCAATAGTACATACATCTAAAAGCTGTGTATTGTGCGAGTACGAATACGGGTGCATACGAGTAGAATTGTTGATGAAACTGAACGAGGATGTAATTGTAAGAATTTTTGTTAAGTAGAAGTATTTTGATAAGTGTATTGAAGTCTTTCAAAAGTGTATAAATACATATTAAAACACTACATGTATATACATTTTAACTGAGTCGTTAAGTCATCGTTAGTCGTTACATGTAAGTGTTGTTTTGAAACCTTTAGGTTAACGATCTTGTTAAATGTTGTTAACCCAATGTTTATAATATCAAATGAGATTTTAAATTATTATATTATCATGATATTATCATGTATGAATATCTCTTAATATGATATATATACATTAAATGTCTTTACAACGATAATCGTTACATATATGTCTCGTTTAAAAATCATTAAGTTAGTAGTCTTGTTTTTACATATGTAGTTCATTGTTAATATACTTAATGATATGTTTACTTATCATAGTATCATGTTAACTATATATATATCCATATATATGTCATCATATAGTTTTTACAAGTTTTAACGTTCGTGAATCACCGGTCAACTTGGGTGGTCAATTGTCTATATGAAACATATTTCAATTAATCAAGTCTTAACAAGTTTGATTGCTTAACATGTTGGAAACATTTAATCATGTAAATATCAATCTCAATTAATATATATAAACATGGAAAAGTTCAGGTCACTACAGTACCTACCCGTTAAATAAATTTCGTCCCGAAATTTTAAGCTGTTGAAAGTGTTGACCAATATTCTAGAAATAGATGCGGGTATTTCTTCTTCATCTGATCTTCACACTCCCAGGTGAACTCGGGTCCTCTACGAGCATTCCATCGAACCTTAACAATCGGTATCTTGTTTTGTTTAAGTCTCTTAACCTCATGATCCATTATTTCGACGGGTTCTTCAATGAATTGAAGTTTTTCATTGATTTGGATTTTGTCCAATGGAATAGTGAGATCTTCTTTAGCAAAATATTTCTTCAAATTTGAGACGTGGAAAGTGTTATGTACAGCCGCGAGTTGTTGAGGTAGCTCCAGTTGGTAAGCTACTGGTCCGACACGATCTATAATCTTGAATGGTCCAATGTACCTTGGATTTAGTTTCCCCCGTTTACCAAATCGAACAATGCCATTCCAAGGTGAAACCTTAAGCATGACCATTTCTCCAATTTCAAACTCTATATCTTTTCTTTTACTGTCCGCGTAGCTCTTTTGTCGACTCTGGGTGGTTTTCAATCTTTGTTGAATTTGGATGATTTTCTCGGTAGTTTCTTGTATTATCTCCGGACCCGTAATCTGTCTATCCCCCACTTCATTCCAACAAATCGGAGACCTGCACTTTCTACCATAAAGTGCCTCAAACGGCGCCATCTCAATACTAGAATGATAACTGTTGTTGTAGGAAAATTCTGCTAACGGTAGGTGTCAATCCCAACTGTTTCCGAAATCAATAACACATGCTCGTAGTATGTCTTCAAGCATTTGTATCATCCTTTCGCTCTGCCCATCAGTTTGTGGATGATAGGCAGTACTCATGTCTAGACGAGTTCCTAATGATTGCTGTAATGTCTGCCAGAATCTTGAAATAAATCTGCCATCCCTATCAGAGATAATAGAGATTGGTATTCCATGTCTGGAGAGGACTTCCTTCAAATACAGTCGTGCTAACTTATCCATATTGTCATCTTCTCTTATTGGCAGGAAGTGTGCTGATTTGGTGAGACGATCAACTATTACCCAAATAGTATCAAAACCACTTGCAGTCCTTGGCAATTTAATGATGAAATCTATGGTAATGTTTTCCCATTTCCATTCTGGGATTTCGGGTTATTGAAGTAGACCTGATGGTTTCTGATGCTCAGCTTTGACCTTAGAACACGTCAAACATTCTCCTACGTATTTAGCAACATCGACTTTCATACCCGGCCACCAAAAATGTTTCTTGAGATCCTTGTACATCTTCCCCGTTCCAGGATGTATTGAGTATCTGGTTTTATGAGATTCTCTAAGTACCATTTCTCTCATATCTCCAAATTTTGGTACCCAAATCCTTTCAGCCCTATACCGGGTTCCGTCTTCCCGAATATTAAGATGCTTCTCCGATCCTTTGGGTATTTCATCCTTTAAATTTCCCTCTTTTAAAACTCCTTGTTGCGCCTCATTTATTTGAGTAGTAAGGTTAGTGTGAATCATTATATTCATAGATTTTACTCGAATGGGTTCTCTGTCCTTTCTGCTCAAGGCGTCGGCTACCACATTTTCCTTCCCCGGGTGGTAACGAATCTCAAAGTCATAATCATTCAACAATTCAATCCACCTACGCTGCCTCATATTCAGTTGTTTCTGATTAAATATGTGTTGAAGACTTTTGTGGTCGGTATATATAATACTTTTGACCCCATATAAGTAGTGCCTCCAAGTCTTTAATGCAAAAACAACCGCGCCTAATTCCAAATCATGCGTCGTATAATTTTTCTCGTGAATCTTCAATTGTCTAGACGCATAAGCAATCACCTTCGTCCATTGCATTAATACACAACCGAGACCTTGCTTTGATGCGTCACAATAAATCACAAAATCATCATTCCCTTTAGGCAATGACAATATAGGTGCCGTAGTTAGCTTTTTCTTCAATAATTGAAACGCCTTCTCTTGTTCATCATTCCATTCAAATTTCTTCCCTTTATGCGTTAATGCAGTCAAGGGTTTTGCTATTTTGGAGAAATCTTGGATGAATCTTCTGTAGTAACCAGCCAATCCTAAAAATTGACGTATATGCTTCGGAGTTTTTGGGGTTTCCCACTTTTCAACGGTTTCGATCTTTGCCGGGTCCACCTGGATACCTTCTTTATTCATTATGTGACCGAGGAATTGAACTTCTTCCAACCAAAATGCACACTTTGAAAACTTAGCGTACAGTTTTTCTTTCCTCAATACTTCTAGCACTTTTCTCAAATGTTCTTCGTGCTCTTGATCATTCTTTGAGTAAATAAGTATGTCATCGATGAAAATAATGACAAACTTGTCAAGATATGGCCCACACACTCAGTTCATAAGGTCCATGAACACAGCTGGTGCGTTAGTCAATCCAAACGGCATAACCATAAACTCATAATGACCATAACGCGTCCTAAAAGCAGTTTTTGGAATATCATCCTCCTTTACTCGCATTTGATGATATCCAGAACGTAAATCGATCTTCGAATAAACCGACGAGTCTTGTAGTTGATCAAATAAGTCGTCAATTCTCGGCAGTGGATAATGGTTTTTGATGGTAAGTTTGTTCAACTCTATGTAGTCAATACACAACCTAAATGTACCATCCTTCTTCTTGACAAACAAAACAGGTGCTCCCCATGGTGATGTGCTTGGTCGAATGAAACCACGTTCTAATAGTTCTTGCAGTTGGCTTTGCAGTTCTTTCATCTCGCTGGGTGCGAGTCTATAAGGAGCACGAGCTATTGGTGCAGCTCCTGGTACAAGATCTATTTGAAATTCAACAGATCGATGTGGAGGTAGTCCCGGTAATTCTTTCGGAAATACATCGGGAAATTCTTTTGCGACGGGAACATCATTGATGCTCTTTTCTTCAGTTTGTACTTTCTCGACGTGTGCTAGAACAGCATAGCAACCTTTTCTTATTAGTTTTTGTGCCTTCATATTACTAATAAGATGTAGCTTCGTGTTGCCCTTTTCTCCTTACACCATTATGGGTTTTCCTTTTTCTCGTATAATGCGAATTGCATTTTTGTAACAAACAATCTCTGCTTTCACTTCTTTCAACCAGTCCATACGTATTATCACATCAAAACTCCCTAACTCTACTGGTATCAAGTCAATCTTAAATGTTTCGCTAACCAGTTTAATTTCTCGATTCCGACATATATTATCTGCTGAAATTAATTTACCATTTGCTAATTCGAGTAAAAATTTACTATGCAAAGGCGTCAATGGACAACTTAATTTAGCACAAAAATCTCTACTCATATAGCTTCTATCCGCACCCGAATCAAATAAAATGTAAGAAGATTTATTGTCAATAAGAAACGTACCCGTAACAAGCTATGGGTCTTCCTGTGCCTCTGCCGTATTAATATTGAAAACTCTTCCGCAGCCTTGTCCATTCGTGTTCTCCTGGTTCGGGAAATTTCTAATAATGTGGCCCGGTTTTCCATATTTATAACAAACTACATTGGCAAAACTTGCTCCGACACTACTTGCTCCGCCATTACTCGTTCCGACACCATTTGTTCCTTTCGTTCTGTTAACCCCTGGTCCATAGACCTCACACTTCGTCGCGCTATGACCATTTCTTTTACACTTGTTGCAAAATTTAGTGCAGAACCCCGAGTGATACTTTTCACACCTTTGGCATAGCTGCTTCTGATTGTTGTTGTTGTTGCGGTTATTATTGTTGTTAAGATGATTGTTGTAGTTGCTGTTGTTGTTGTTGTTGTTGTTGTTGTTATTGTTGTTGTTGTTGTTGTTGTTGTTGTTGTTGTTGGGCCGTTTGTTGTAGTTGCGATTGATGTTGCGATTGATGTTGCGATTGTTGGGATAATTGTTGCGATTATTATTGTAATTGCTGCTGTTGTTGTATTGGTAAGTCTTATCACCGTTTTCCTCCCACTTTCTTTTGACTTGCTTCACATTGGCCTCTTCAGCCGTCTGTTCTTTAATTCTTTCCTCAATCTGGTTCACTAGTTTGTGAGCCATTCTACATGCCTGTTGCATGGAGGCGGGCTCGTGTGAACTTATATCTTCTTGGATTCTTTCCGGTAATCCTTTCACAAACGCGTCGATCTTCTCTTCCTCATCTTCGAACGCTCCCGGACACAATAGGCACAATTCTGTGAATCGTCTTTCGTACGTGGTAATATCAAATCCTTGGGTTCGTAACCCTCTAAGTTCTATCTTGAGCTTATTGACCTCGGTTCTGGGACGGTACTTCTCGTTCATCAAGTGCTTGAATGCTGACCACGGTAGTGCGTACGCATTATCTTGTCCCACTTGCTCTAGATAGGTATTCCACCATGTTAACGCAGAACCTGTGAAGGTATGCGTAGCGTACTTCACTTTATCCTCTTCAATACACTTACTTATGGTGAATACCGATTCGACCTTCTCGGTCCACCGTTTCAATCCGATCGGTCCTTCGGTTCCATCAAATTCCAAAGGTTTGCAGGCAGTGAATTCTTTGTAGGTGCATCCTACACGATTTCCTGTACTGCTAGATCCAAGGTTATTGTTGGTATGTAGCGCAGCCTGTACTGCGGCTATGTTTGAAGCTAGAAAAGTACGGAATTCCTCTTCATTCATATTCACGGTGTGTCGAGTAGTCGGTGCCATTTCCTTCAAAATAGTCAAATGGAACAAGTTAATCATACAGAATATTAAGAGTAGTTAATAGTATTTCGTAGCATAATATGAACTCATTTATAAAAGCTTTTTCTTCATATTAGCGTTTTATAAGTTTAAATTCGGGTAGTACCTACCCGTTAAGTTCATACTTAGTAGCTAATATACAATTCAACTACTACAATTCTATATGAAAAACTGATTATAATAATATTTCGCGTTCAAACTTTTATACAATATTTTACAAACTTACAATACCGCTTATTTTACATAAAGCATGAAATATAGCACACAATAACTTGATAAAAGATAGTTGTGAAGATAATTCTAGCTAGTACACAAGTCGTTCAGCAAAGGCAATAAAGACACGTAATTCATACATCCAGAAACAAGTCATGCATTCTGGTTTTACTAGGACTACTTCCCATCCTTGGTCTTGTGGAACATAACCGTTATGGTCGTTGATAAGTCAGCGTGTTGCAACGTCGTCAAAGGGACGAGGGTTACGTAATGACCAACAGTCTCGTAATAACCTAAAAACCTCATTTCTTACCCCAATTACCGACTCCGTCACTTGTGGGAACGTTTTGTTTAATAGTTGTAGCCCGATGTTCTTTTTCTCACTTTGGTGAGAAGCGAACATTACTAACCCGTAAGCATAGCATGCTTCTTTATGTTGCATGTTAGCCGCTTTTTCTAAATCATGAAGTCCTATATTCGGATACATTGAGTCAAAATAATTTCTTAACCCGTTGCGTAAAATAGCATTTGGGTTCCCCGCAATATATGCGTCAAAGTAAACACATCGTAACTTATGGGTTTCCCAATGTGATATCCCCCATCTTTCAAATGAAAGTCTCTTATAAACCAAGACATTCTTGGAACGTTCTTTGAATGTCTTACAAACAGATTTTGCCGTAAATAGTTGTGCCGAAGAATTCTGACCGACTCTAGACAAGATTTCATCAATCATGTCTCCGGGTAGGTCTCTTAAAATATTGGGTTGTCTATCCATTTTATGTTTTTATACTGTAAAATAGACAAGAGTTAGATTCATAAAAAAAATACTTATTAATACAAGCAATTTTTACATATATCATAAAGCATAAGCACACTATATTACATATATTACACCACACGAATACAACTATCTTATTCCGACTCGCTCGTTTCTTCTTCTTCGGTTTTGGTTCGTTTTGCCAAGTTTCTAGGGATATATGATGTTCCCCTAATACGAGCTATCGTTTTCCACAACGGTTTAGAAAAACCTGGTAGTTTAGAGGTTCCCGGGTCATTGTTACAACTTAAGGGCTTCGGGGGTTGACGATACATATAAAGTTCATCGGGGTTGGAATTAGATTTCTCTATTTTTATGCCCTTTCCCTTATTATTTTCTTTTGCCTTTTTAAATTCAGTTGGGGTAATTTCTATAACATCATCGGAATTCTCGTCGGAATCCGATTCATCGGAGAATTGGTAATCCTCCCAATATTTTGCTTCCTTGACGGAAACACCATTGACCATAATTAACCTTGGTCGGTTGGTTGAGGATTTTCTTTTACTTAACCGTTTTATTATTTCCCCCACCGGTTCTATTTCCTCCTCTGGTTCCTCCTCTTCCGGTTCTGATTCTTCTTCCGGTTCTGATTCTTCTTCCGGTTCTTCTTCGGAAACTTGTGAATCAGTCCAATATATATTCGACTCTTCGTTATTATTAGGTGAGTCAATGGGATTTGTACTAGAGGTAGACATCTATCACACAATATCAAACATGTTAAGAGATTAATATATCACATAATATATACATATTAATAATATATAGTTTCCAACAAAAATGTTAAGCAATCATTTTTAAAGAAAACACGGTCGAAGTCTAGACTCACTAATGCATCCTAACAAACTCGATAAGACACACTAATGCAAATTTTCTGGTTCTCTAAGACCAACGCTCTGATACCAACTGAAATGTCCCGTTCTTATTGATTAAAAACGTTCCATATTAATTGATTTCGTTACGAGGTTTTGACCTCTATATGAGACGTTTTTCAAAGACTGCATTCATTTTTAAAACAAACCATAACATTTATTTCATAAATAAATGTTTAAAAAGCTTTACGTAGATTATCAAATAATGATAATCTAAAATATCCTGTTTACACACGACCATTACATAATGGTTTACAATACAAATATGTTACATCGAAATCAGTTTCTTGAATGCAGTTTTTACACAATATCATACAAACATGGACTCCAAATCTTGTCCTTATTTTAATATGCAACAGCGGAAGCTCTTAGTATTCACCTGAGAATAAACATGCTTTAAACGTCAACATGGTGAGTTATAGGTTTAACCTATATATATATCAAATTGTAACAATAGACCACAAGATTTCATATTTCAATACACATCCCATACATAGAGATAAAAATCATTCATATGGTGAACACCTGGTAACCGACATTAACAAGATGCATATATAAGAATATCCCCATCATTCCGGGACACCCTTCGGATATGATATAAATTTCGAAGTACTAAAGCATCCGGTACTTTGGATGGGGTTTGTTAGGCCCAATAGATCTATCTTTAGGATTCGCGTCAATTAGGGTGTCTGTTCCCTAATTCTTAGATTACCGGACTTAATAAAAAGGGGCATATTCGATTTCGATAATTCAACCATAGAATTTAGTTTCACGTACTTGTGTCTATTTTGTAAATCATTTATAAAACCTGCATGTATTCTCATCCCAAAAATATTAGATTTTAAAAGTGGGACTATAACTCACTTTCACAGATTTTTACTTCGTCGGGAAGTAAGACTTGGCCACTGGTTGATTCACGAACCTATAACAATATATACATATATATCAAAGTATGTTCAAAATATATTTACAATACTTTTAATACATTTTGATGTTTTAAGTTTATTAAGTCAGCTGTCCTCGTTAGTAACCTACAACCAGTTATCCACAGTTAGATGTACAGAAATAAATCGATAAATATTATCTTGAATCAATCCACGACCCAGTGTATACGTATCTCAGTATTGATCACAACTCAAACTATATATATATTTTGGAATCAACCTCAACCCTGTATAGCTAACTCCAACATTCACATATAGAGTGTCTATGGTTGTTCCGCAATATATATATAGATGGGTCGACATGATAGGTCGAAACATTGTATACGTGTCTATGGTATCTCAAGATTACATAATATACAATATAAGTTGATTAGGTTATGGTTGGAATAGATTTATTACTAACTTTCACGTAGGTAAAATGAGTAGTTTCTATCAATCTTGTTTTACTCGCCATTTCTTCGTTTCTAATCCGTTTTGAGTGATTCCAGTGGCCACGGTTTCATATTGAACTTAACTTTATGAATCTAAATAGAAAAAAGTATAAGTTTATAGTCAGAAATACAAGTTACAAGTCGTTTTTGAAAGAGGTAGTCATTTCCGTCGAAAGAACGACATCTTGATGACCATTTTGAAAAACATACTTTCACTTTGAGTTTAACCATGATTTTTGGATATAGTTTCATGTTCATAAGAAAAATCATTTTTTCAGAAGTATAGCTTTTAAATCAAAGTTTTTCTTAGCTTTTAATTATCCCAACCAAAACAGCCCCCGGTTTTACTACGACGGCGTATATCCAGTTTTATGGTGTTTATCGTGTTTTCGGGTTTTAAATCATTAAGTTAGCATATCATATAGATATAGAAAATGTGTTTAGTTTATTTTAAAAGTCTAGTTAGAAGGATTAACTTTATTTGCGAACAAGTTTAGAATGAACTAAACTATGTTCTAGTGATTACAAGTTTATAACGTTGAATAAAACAGCTTTTTATGTATGAATCGAATGATGTTATGAACATAATTACTACCTCAAGTTCCTTGGATAAACCTACTGGAAATGAGAAAAATGGATCTAGCTTCAAAGGATCCTTGGATGGCTTGAAAGTTCTTGAAGCAGAATCATGACACGAAAACAATTTCAAGTAAGATTTCCAGTCGAAATAAGATTGTTATAGTTATAGAAATTGAATTAAAGTTTGAATATGATTATTACCTTGTATTAGAAAGATAACCTACTGTAAGTAACAAAGGTTTCTTGATCTTGGATGATTACTTGGAATGAATTTAGAAAACTTGGAAGTAAACTTGCAATCTTGGAAGTATTCTTGATTTTATGAAACTAGAACTTTTAGAATTTATGAAGAACACTTAGAACTTGAAGATAGAACTTGAGAGAGATCAATTAGATGAAGAAAATTGAAGAATGAAAGTGTTTGTAGGTTTTTTTGGTCGTTGGTGTATGGATTAGATATAAAGGATATGTAATTTTGTTTTCATGTAAATAAGTCATGAATGATTACTCATATTTTTGTAATTTTATGAGATATTTTATGCTAGTTGCCAAATTATGGTTCCCACATGTGTTAGGTGACTCACATGGGCTACTAAGAGCTGATCATTGGAGTGTATATACCAATAGTACATACATCTAAAAGCTGTGTATTGTACGAGTACGAATACGGGTGCATACGAGTAAAATTATTGATGAAACTGAACGAGGATGTAATTGTAAGCATTTTTGTTAAGTAGAAGTATTTTGATAAGTGTCTTGATGTCTTTCAAAAGTGTATGAATACATATTAAAACACTACATGTATATACATTTTAACTGAGTCGTTAAGTCATCGTTAGTCGTTACATGTAAATGTTGTTTTGAAACCTTTAGGTTAACGATCTTGTTAAATGTTGTTAACCCAATGTTTATAATATCAAATGAGATTTTAAATTATTATATTATCATGATATTATGATGTACAAATATCTCTTAATATGATCTATATACATTAAATGTCGTTACAACGATAATCGTTACATATATGTCTCGTTTCAAAATTATTAAGTTAGTAGTCTTATTTTTACATATATAGTTCATTGTTAATGCACTTAATGATATATTTACTTATCATTTACCATAATTAACCAAGTGTATCAATATCTTAATATGATTCATATGTACCTAGTAAGACGTTATAACGATAATCGTTATATATATCGTTTTCGAGTTTCTTAATTTAATAGTCTCATTTTTATGTATATAACTCATTGTTAAAATACCTAATGAGATACATACTTATAATAAATCATGTTAACTATATATATAACAATATATATGTCATCGTATAGTTTTTACAAGTTTTAACGTTCGTGAATCACCGGTCAACTTGGGTGGTCAATTGTCTATATGAAACCTATTTCAATTAATCAAGTCTTAATAAGTTTGATTGCTTAACATGTTGGAAACACTTAATCATGTAAATATCAATTTCATTTAATATATATAAACATGGTCAAGATAATGGGTGGGTGTGACAAGCAAGGGTTTCCAATGAAACAGGGAGTGCTTACTCCAGGACGTGTTCGTCTAACCTTTTTCTCAAAAAACTTTTTATAACTAAGTTCTATAACATAAATTTCATTTTTATAGTTCGGGTCACTACACAAACATCATTTGGGTGAATGTGGCAAACCATTTTGCATCAAGTGTCAAAGAAGTGGCCATGTGGCCCATGTTTGTAAGAGTACCGTTACCGTCACCCGAAAGGTGCCCAATGCGCACAGGATGGGTGCTTGTTTCGAATGTAGCCAACTGGGTCATTTTAGGAATGTGTGTCCAACGAAGAAATCAACCCCAACGCACGCGATTGAACTTTCAACATCGACACCTAGGATGCCCGAGACGACGATGGACTAGTCACCGGTACGTTCCTTCACAACAACTCGTATATTTCATACTTATTCGATTCGGTTACCGTTAGACGTTTTATAACCAAGGATTTGACTCGTGCTCTTTGCACTCCACCTTTTCCCCTAGATACTACTTAGGCCATTCAAGTGACCAACGGAATAATATTGTGTACCTATAAATTTTATCGGAGGATGTACGTTAAACTTATTGGGTGGATAATTTGAATTTTTACTTGACACATATAGAACTAAGGAGCTCAAAACCTATTCGTAAAGGAGAAATGTTTCCCTATCATCTTGTATAGATTATTGTGAACTAAATAATTTCTGGTTGAGAACCGATATTCTTTTTCCCCGTATCAATGACCTCTTGATCAAGTACGAGGATCTCGTGTGTATACCCAACCAATCTCCATCCTTGTTATCATCAATTGCGGGTTGAGGGAGACGATGTCTCCTAAACCATTTTCCGAACTCGCTACGATAGTTGTAAATCTCTCTTAGTACCGTTCAGTTAATCTGAGGATCCGTCTGTAATCATAGATCTCCTGAACCGCGTATGCAAACTTATCTAGACAATCCATCATCGTATTTACAAATGATGTCTAAACCTATTCAGGTAAAGAAGAAAACGAACAACATCACCATCTTACGCTCGAACTTTTGAGAAAAGAGCAACTCTATACCAAATTCTCCGAGTGAGAGTTTTTGTTGAACAAAGTCCAATTTTCTTGACCATGTTGTTGATGGTCAAGATATTACAATAAAATCTCGCAATCGAAGCCACACATAATCGAGAAACCCTCACGACTCTGACTTGTACTCGTAAAATCTTAGACCTCGTCGGTTATTGCCGAAGATTCATTTTCGACTTTTTCTCGTGATGCTCGTTCTTTAACCTCGTTAACTCATTAAGGGAGAAATTTAAAACCTCTCCGTGTCCGAACTTTGAACGTGATTATTCACACCAACCTCACTAGCTAAATTGGTGTAGCACAAAATGAAACTCAAATACGAAAATATTTCTACTTGAACGCCTGAAAGGCATACCTTCTCAACTCGAAATCAAGGAAACTGAAATTCGTTATTTTTGCACGAAAAATTTGAATACTTAATCATGGACCCGATCGACCTTCTCGTCATCACGCTCCACGTTACATAACTCAGTTACTTTGCCGTTATTGCTGGAACTTAAGGTAACACACAATCCAAGGATACCCCTTTCTTCCTTGACTTATCGTCCTTATGCTTATGATATACGGCCAGCTACTACACAACTCAGAACTATACAACTACATGTACTAACTCGTTTCCCACCAAGTCTCAACTTTTGGCCACTAGATGCGCGATATGGCTACCTCAAGGTATAAACTCATCCTATTCTAAGTTCTCATTTCACTCCTATATTTTCGCTCGCACTTCCGTATAAAACCTTTGTATATTTGCTCAATGGAGAGTGAGACTCTTCACGTATTACTAGTATTCGCCACGAGGGTGACTAGCCCTGACGAACGTTTTTCGGTAGCCGATAAGAAACTTGTACCAACAAACGCTTTCAAGCCCTAACTAACTTGTTCATGCATATCTTAAGAAATTCTATTCCAACATGGTGTACCATTGTCAATTATCCCGGATCGAAATACTCATTACACATCTTGTTTACATGAAGCCTTAGGAACACGTTTAGACACGAGTACCGCGTATCTTCCACAAACAAACGAGCCAAGTAAACGAACGATTTACATCTTGGAAAGACATGTTACAAACTTGTATTGTCATCTTTAGTTGATCCCTCTTACAACAGTAGTTACCACTCGCGTGTTAACGCGCACTTTTCGAAACTTTATATAACCGCAAATGTTGTTCTCCTATTCGTTGGACCGAAGTAGGTGACAAGAAAATCATCAGACCTGAAATCATTCAAGAAATAACCGTTGAGATAGTTCAAGTCAGGGAAGGGCTCAAGACGGCCCGTCGTCGCCAAAGAATTTATACCAATGATAGATGAAAATCTCTCAAATTCAAAGTCAGTAACCGTGTAATATTGAAAAATCTCACCTTGGAAAGGTGTAATCCATTTCGGGAAATCGAGAAAAGTTATATCCGCAATATTGATCCTTTTGAGATCTTGTGGCGTATTAGAACCGCTTCCTACCGTTTAGGTCTCCTGACTCAATTAAGTTTCCGTTTACCTTACGTTCCATGTAACAAACTTAGAGACGTGTCCTGCGGAACAGGAACGTGCTATTCTTCAAGATAAACTTACTATTGATGATAAACTCCCCTTCATAGGAAAATCGGTTGAAATTGTGGATCGTAAAACCAAGTTTTAATACAACGTAAAATCCCGAATGTTAAAGTTCATGAGAATGCCCAAGGACGTATCTTCACTTATTCATAGCATTGATAACGCAAAGTCTCGAGGGAGAGACATCGACTATTACTTCCAACTAAATTTCGAGACGAAATTTCTTTTAAGGTGTGGGTAATGTAACATCCCGCATTTTTCCGTTAAAATATTTTAACGCCCGTCTTTTTATTTTAATAATATCTTCCGTATATAGATTCGTATCCTTCGTTAGCTAACGTTCTTAATATTTTCGTTATTTAATTATAACAAATCCCGTTTACTCTCGCATATTTAAAATATTCGTTCGGTTAAATCACATACCCGCTTTTAAACTCGAGGGACTAAAATTGACACGGGGCAAACTAGTTGACTAGGTCAACTAGTCCACCCCAATCACCACCATTCAATCATCTCCATCTCTCTCTCTTTCTCTCTAGTAAGAACACACACACATTTACCAAATTCATTCAATCATCATCTAAATTCGATCTAGGAGGCTTACAACAAAACAAATTACATATTTAGAATCCTCTCTTCATCCTCTAAGTTTTGATACTAATTTCATCTCGATTGGGTAACTTTCTAAAAACTCTAAATTTCATAATCTTAGTGTTCTTGACTTAAAAGTGTGTTAATTAGTGTCTATGGCTCATTGTGATGTCGTATATGTAATTTGTATGCTCGATCTTGTGATTTGACATAACTAGCATGAACTTGAAAAAGTGTTTGTTAAATATTTGATTTTGGATGATGAAATATGTTTAGATGTTAATGTTTGTATGTTCAAAGTGTTAGTTACTTCATTAGCTTCGTTTTGGTGTGTTGATTGACATGAAAACCTTACATTAACATGATTATTGGTTTTGAGATTTTGATTAGGTTTTGATAGGCTTAATATGAACTTTTGACGCATCAAATGCTATGAAATGTTGTTGATAAGTGTTTAGTTGCAATGTGTGTTTGATTACCTTCAAAACGGCATATCATATGTGTGAATTGGTTTCCCGAAACTTAAAATGCATTTGATGAACTTGAAACATTGATTTTGAACGTTTAACGATAATTCGACGAGGTTTTTGTTGTCTTAAATGATTAACTTGATTTAGTAAATGTATCTAGTTGTGTTCCTTGTCAAAAGAGCTTTCCTATGATATAAGATACATGTCTTGATTGTTTGCGGATCATAAACTAGGATTGATTGAAGTTTGGTTCGTGCACTTGTGTTTTCAGCAAACAGGGTCTGAGTACCAATTGGGACACCGTCCTAAACCTTGGACACCATCCAAAACTTAATTCTAAACACCATCCCAAACCTTGGACACCGTCCAAAACTTAATTCTGGACGCCGTCCCGATGGCCTATCAGGTGCTGTCCAATTTGGTCATTTTTCGTTTAATTCTAATTATGCTACGCACCTCCGATTGACATGAAACTTGACCAACATGCTCATATATGATTATAAAACTTAGAAAAATTGTCGGGTACCCGACCTGACCCCGTTGACTTTGACTTTGACCAAATTTGACTTTTAGTCAAACTTAACCAAACGTTTATGCAATCGTTTTAACATGCCTTTATACTTGATTCTTGTATGAAACTTGACAACGTGATTCACATGCTACTTAATCGAGTCGTAACGAGCCATAGGACTAATTGAACATCCTTGACCAATCGCATTTACCATTATTGATACAACTTACTTGTTTAGGTCAAGACTAGCATTGTTCTTTGCACACGTTTACTTGTTGAAGTATTTTCACTCGTGCACTCAAGGTGAGATCATAGTCCCACTTTTACTCTTTTTGAACTTACATTTGGGATGAGAAAACATAAACGTTCTTTTCACTAAGTGAACACAAGTACAGGAAAACAAACATTCTACATACGAGTTTGAACAAAAATCCTCAATTCGATTATCATTAGTTACACTTGCCGGGTGTAAGCGAGAACTTATGTTATATGGCCATATGGGTTTGACAAACCCTCATTCAAATGGTTCGCTACCGTTTACGAATGGAATATATTTTCGAGAAACAGTGTATGTTCTAACACTATTGTGATGGGGTTCTATGGAAGGAAAGTTAAGCATTGATAATTGGATGCTCGTGAAACAAACTTTTGGAATGTATTACTATTATATCAATGTTACAAATCTTGTGGTTCACTTGTACTTACTTACTTAAACCTATGATTTCACCAACGTTTTCGTTGACAGATTTCTATATTTTTCTCAGGTCTTTGAACGATATGTGAAACATGCTTCCGCTCATTAATTGATACTTGCATTGGATGTCGAGTATATATGCATTACTTGGAGCGTATTTTGACTTTCTTTAAAACTGTGTCGCATAGGTTTCACTTGTACTTATAACTTTGTAACATAACTTTTGGATGAACAAATCTTGTAAACTTTGAAACAATCTTTACTTTGAAAGGAATGCGACATAACTTGGTCAAACGTTATTTATTTAAAGACCTATGACCACGCAATGGGACCTAAGTAGTCGACGCCGTCAATGACGATTTGTCGGGGTCGCTACAAAAATACTATTAAATACGATACAATTTTACACAAGTCATTTATTTATTTATAGAGTGGATATACCTAAACCTTGCTACAACACTTATAGGCAGTGTACCTAATCGTACAGTAGTGTAGTTTTTAGTAAGTCCGGTTCGTTCCACAGGGATCTTAGCCAAGTTTAACGCTATATTTTTAAAAACTATATTTGTAAAAATATAAATATATATATAAGTAGTATTATTATTATAAAAAGGGGGTTTTTACCGTTTAATGACCGGTTTGTCGATTTTAAAACTTTGGTCGCAGTTAAAACCTAATGTAAAATATTAAAAATAAAAATATCTTAATTTAAAGCGTAAAGTAAATGACAATAATTAAAGTGCGATAAATAAAATGACAATAAATAAAATTGCGATAATTAAAAAGTACGATAATTAAAATGACAATAAATTAAAGTGCGATAATTAAAAGTGCAATTAAATATGAAATAAAGGAATTATGCTTATTTAAACTTTCGTAATCATGATGTCTGACGTGTTGATTAATTTTATTCCCATGGGTTAATTGTCCTTTGTCCTGGATTATTCAATATGTTCGTCTGGTTTTTGTCCATAACAGTCCATCAGTCATAAATATAAAGTGCGCGTGTCCTCGTCAAATTATCCTTATATTCGAAGTCAAATATTCCAACTAATTGGGGACTAATAAGGCTAAAAAGGAACATATATTTCATAGCAATATCCCTCCTAAATAATAGGTTTTCATATGTAATTGTATTATATTTTCATTGTAATTGTTTAAATAAATAAGTGCGAAGACAAAAGGCGAAAACGAAGATTTGAAGACACAAACGTCCAAAAAGCTCAAATGTACAAGATACAATTCAAAAGGTTCAATTTATTGATGAAAAACGTCTAAAAATGACAAGAGTACAAGTTACAAAACGCAAAGTACAAGATATTAAATTGTACGCAAGGACGTTCGATAATCCGGAACCGGGACATGAGTCAACTATCAACGCCCGACGCAACGGACCAAAAATTACAAGTCAACTATGCACAAGAATATAATATAATATATAAATAATTATATTAATTATTTATATTTTATATTTATATATTTATTATGTCGACAAGCTAGGAGCCAAAAGTTTGTGAGCTGAATTTTCAAACTCCACGACTCGCGGAGTTTGAAGGCCAAAAACTCCACGACTCGCGGAGCTGCCAAATTCCAAAATGCCTATAAAAGGTCACGAATTCTGCGAGTAAAAAGATAATAAATAATAATAATAATAATACTCTGTAATAAATAAATAAATAAATATATAATATATATAGTATAGGGTAGTTTTATATTAGATTAGTTCGGGTTATGTAAAAGTTATTTTTACGGGTTTTTGAAGTCGAAATTTTGTCCGTGTAACACTACTCGATAAATACTCAATGTAAGTTATGTTCTCCTTTTTAAATTAATGTCTCGTACTTAAGTTATTATTATGCTTATTTAAGCCAAAGTAATCATGATGTTGGACTAAATATTAAAGACGGGGTAATTGGGCTTTGTACCATAATTGGGGTTTGGACAAAAGAACGACACTTGTGGAAATTAGACTATGGGCTATTAATGGGCTTTATATTTGTTTAACTAAATGATAGTTTGTTAATTTTAATATAAAGATTTACAATTGGACGTACCTATAAATTGTGACAACCCGGAAATTTCTAACCAAATTTAAACTTTAATCTTTATATGTTTCCGACACGATAAGCAATATTTGTTAAGTTAAATTGCAAGAATTTTAAACTATGTTCATACATTCATTCAACCTCGATCATGTTCCAACGATTCATGAACCATTAAACGAATATGATTATATATGTATATGTGTATATATATTATAACTTGAAACGTAAACAAAATATTAGATTAAATACTTTATATGATTGTATCTGTTTTAAAATATTTATCAATGGAATTAGAAGATAAGATCAAATGATTGAATTATCAGATATATTGAATTATGATTACAAGTCTCTGTTGAAAGGCCCACGTTGATTTGAGAAATCTTTCCGTTTTAACAATATTCGGAAAATGGTAAAGTGATTTATAAATAAAAACAGATTGTCAATCATTGAGAACTAGACAAAGGATAGTGGAAGATTGAATCTCATAAAGACTCGATTGATCTATTTAGTTTCAAACGTACAAAAACGTTTTCAGTTTAAAAAGAACTTTATTATTAAAACGTATATAACTTTTATAAATATCTAGAACCACTTTTGACAACTCATTACTTAACTAGTATGATAAAGATAACGATATTTATATTTTATTTTATTAAATATATATAACGATTTAAATTAATATTATATATATTTATACGCGTATTATACGTACATAGTTTTATACTTTTACTATACTTAAACTTTACCTTTACTTTACTTTTACTTTACTTTAACTTTAATAATTCACTTTAATAATTCATACTTTAATAATTCACTTTAATAATTCATACTTTAATAATTCACTTTAATAATTCATACTTTAATAATGCACTTTAATAATTCACTTTAATAATTCATACTTTAATAATTCACTTTAATAATTCATACTTTAATAATTCACTTTAATAATTCAAAAATCTATTATAAATAGAATTCAATAGGTTTCATTATTTCATAGAAACTTGAAAATATTTTTCTCTAAACTCTCTCAATCGATTTACATATATATATTTACTCCGTATTATTTCAAGATATTATCAGTATACATAAAATATTACGACGGAGTGCTGTCCGAGTGATTTCGAAATTGTTTTTCGAGTAGGATAGGATTAAGGAAATTATGGGTTATAGCTATGGAGGTGATTGAGTATGGTTCATGGGTATGCTCGTGAGGTCAATATAGTGTTTATCATTTCCGTTGCGTCTTCGCACCTTTCCTGCAATATTGAATCTCAATATTGATACGTGAGTACTTATAATTTAACTTTTACATACTAATAGTGTATCCCTGACTAGTGCTCGAGTATTTAGGATTATGCATGCTTGTACTTTTGATATTACCCTTAGACAGGTTAGGTTGAATATTGAATTAGTTACACTTGCGGTTGAGATAAGGTATAAGATATGCATGTCCTTTTAAAGCTAGCAAAAAATTAAGGACTTTTCCTTTAGATATCGAATGGTTTCGATGAACGGATTAGAAGTTATAATCAATTGAATTTTCTATATTTTTATTAAAAATGATTATTATTATCGTCGTTCTAGTTTTATCTTATTATTATCATTATTATTATCTTTATCAATAAAAGGGATTTATCATTAAAAATTGTTATTTTTTTTATTATTACTTTCGTTATTATCGTTAAAGTTATAATTAGTTTTATTATTATTATTATCCAATTATTATTATTATTATTATTAGTATTATTATTATTATTATCATTATTAATATATATATCATTATTTAAAAATGGATATTCCATTGTTATTATTATTATTACTATATTATCATTAAGATAATTATTAGTATTATCGTTAAAAATGTTATAGTAACTATCATTATTAATATTAGTGTAATTAAAACAAATATTTGTAACACCTAATTATTTTGATTACTATTATTATCATTATTATGAACATGATATAAAAGACGATTAAAAGCTATTAAACGAAACGATTAGGAAATAATGAGTAAGAGTATCATGATGAAATTAAAATATTATAAGATATTGATTTAGATAAAATTATCGTTCTTATTATTTTTATCATTACTATTATTATTAAAAATATCGTTAGTATTAAAACTATCATTTTAACAAAAATTATCATTTTAATAGAAATGTCATTGTTACTATAAAATATCATTATAATTATTATTTTAAATAGAATTATTATTTTAAAGATAATATTAAAAATTATCGTAAATATTAAAGTTATCATAATTAGAATTATCGTTTTATCATAATGTCATCTTAGTAATTATAAATATTGATATTTTTATAATAATAATTATTATTACAAAATAATACAACTTTTACTTACTATCATTATAGATATTATTTTATCAAATAAATATGTGATACAAACATATTTTACTACGTGTAATAACTTACTTTAATAATACCTATCATATTATCTTTATGATATTAAATGAACCCTATAAATTTTATTACTTAATATATATAAAAGTATATTATATTATATAAATTTAATATAAAATTTTATTTATTAATAAATAAATTATATTATTTACTCTAATAAATCTTTTAAAAATATTTAAAAATATAAAACGACAATATTTAAACTATATATTAATCATGTATAGATTTTTGGAAATTATTTTGAGTCAAATTTACTTTTGTTGACTTTTGCATATTAGTCTCGAGCATTAGGATTGTGGTACACTATGACTTGGCCTAATTTGTTAGACAAATATTGACCAACACATAATTATATATAATTAATTTAGGTTCATGAATCCGAGGCCAACCTTGCACTTGTTCAATGACGTTATATGTATTTTTACTACGAAATACAGTATGGTGAGTTTCATTTGCCTTTTTACCCTTTATATTTTTGGGACTGAGAATACATGCGATTTTATAAATGTTTGACGAAATAGACACAAGTAATTGAAACTACATTCTATGGTTGAATTATCGAAATCGAATATGCCCCTTTTTATTAAAGTCTGGTAATCTAAGAATTAGGGAATAGACACCCTAATTGATGCGAATCCTAAAGATAGATCTATCGGGCCCAACAAGCCCCATCCAAAGTACCGGATGCTTTAGTACTTCGAAATTTATATCATGTCCGAAGGAGGATCCCGGAATGATGGGGATATTCTTATATGCATATTGTTAATGTCGGTTACCAGGTGTTCAATCCATATGAATGATATTTTTGTCTATATGTACGGGACGTATATTTATGAGAACTGGAAATGAAATTCTTGTGGTCTATTAAAATGATGGAAATAAATGATTATGATAAACTAATGAACTCACCAACCTTTTGGTTGACACTTTAAAGCATGTTTATTCTCAGGTGTTAAAGAAATCTTCCGCTGTACATTTGCTCATTTTAAAGATATTACTTGGAGTCTTTCATAGCATATTTCGAAGAACGTTGCATTCGAGTCATTGAGTTCATCAAAGATTATTATTAAATCAATTTATAGTTGGATAGTGGATATTATGAAATGGTATGCATGCCTGTCAATTTTCGATGTAAATAAATTTTGTTTTTTAAAAACGAATGCAATGTTTGTAAAATGTATCATATAGAGGTCAAATACCTCGCAATGTAATCAACTATTGTGAATCGTTTATAATGTATATGAACGGGTCATTTCAGTTGGTATCAGAGCGGTGGTCTTAGCGAACCAGGTCTGCATTAATGTGTCTAACTGATAAGTCGATAGGATGCATTAGTGAGTCTGGACTTCGACCGTGTCTGCATGTCAAAAGTTTTGCTTATCATTTTGTGTCAAAAATTAACTACTTATCATCCTCAGGAAATTACCTGCTTATCATTTTTAGTCTAAGACACGTCTTGCTGCATTGATTGCATGAATAGTATATAGACAAAAATTCATATCTTAGCATATCTGCTAAATCATATCTTATCGTATCTGTTACTTTAAACTTTGCCTGACATATCCCGCAAAGTCCTCCGTAATCTACGAAATCTTTTGATCTATATATATATATATATATATATATATATATATATATATATATATATATATATATATATATATATATATATATATATATATATATATATATATTCTATGTAATTAGAATACCATCCGTTAGCCAAAATCATTTCATATCGAAAAAAAAAATCCTTTATCCAATCGTACGAAATGGAATTCGTCATCAGTTCAAGTCACTCAGATTCCGAAATGGAATCTCATTCAAGCTCCGAAAGCAGTGTGACCGGAATAGATCAACCAATCAGTCATCACCTATTCTGGATGAATTGGGGATGGGTTCGTAGCCTCCTCAATCATTGGAGACAAGAAGAAGGTGACCCCTTCCATCCACCACATTGCCCTCTTGACGAAGAACCTGAAGCACTTACCGGCGAACCTGTCCGAAACACCATTTTCTCGCTCATTTCCAGAGTATCTCGTCACGATTATATATTACATGAAATTTTAGATTTTATTTATCCGCTCGTCCGAACCGACAATCACCCCGGTGTAATAGAAGAAGTCAACGAGCTTCGCGCTCGGGTAGTGACTTTGGAGAATATGGTGCAGAGATTACAAACACCAGCAGCAGCATCAGCAGCATAACCAGTACCACCATCATCAACGCCAACAGTACCATTACCACCTCCAACCACAACCGCGTCGTAAACCTCAACTTCACAATCTGTCCCACGAGCATCAACGTCATACGCACCATAGATACCAAGGAGTACCAACAACAATAACTGACGAAGTATTAATTCATAACTTCATTGGAGAAACATTCCGCGGCGATTATGTAATCTCTAAAGTCTTAGAGATTATCTAATCTTACCCTAACCATAAATCAGTTAAGCGAACCAAAATGATAGAAGAAAGAGTAGAAACCCTGACAAAAATGGTGTGTGATTAACAAGCTAAACTTGCTTTACCAACAGCATCAACAGTACCGTCAGCGTTACCAGCATCGTCAGTACAGTCAACATCCGAATCAACAACACCGATAACATCACAAACTCCGTCAGTTCAAGAATCACTGTGGACATCATTACGAATCAATAACGTGTATATTGTGTCAACGAGTTATGAAGAATTAACTCATTCCCTCTGAAGAAATTATATGTATATTATATATATATATATATATATATATATATATATATTTTGAAATAAATCTTTCCGTGCTAAGCTATTGTGTGTGAATCTTAACTACTCGGTTAATTCATATTACAAATATGCAATAATGTACGTCCTTCGGCCGCAACTTAACCAGCGTTAACTACAATCTCTGTCGCAATTCAACAAATTCCAATTCATAATAAATCAAGTATATATTTGATTTTACACTTTCATCATCGATGTACCCGAAACTTTTCAGATAACAGCATTCGTACTTTGCGAAATTCACAAGAATTCCACGAACCGAACATCATACATCAACAAATAACGAAGTATTGATTCATAATTTCAATGTCATTAAAGAAATACTGCGTAAAAGTTATGTACTTTTTAAAGCCTTTAGGGATTATTCAATTCTAGTTTCAACCGTAAATCAAATAAGTTTAATTTAATATTAACTCATTAAATCTATGTTACATCTGAAGAAAATATACATATATATATTTTCATAAAGACTGTAATAAAATTCTTTTGTACAAAATATTAATTGTGAAATTTTTTTTAACGGGTAGGTAATACCCGAGAGATATATAAATTCACAATTAATATGTTACATTCTTCGAATCTGATTCAGCAAATCATCCATTATACTCCCTACTTTCACAACAATATACATTCTTTTATAGAAATCAAAACAACCATACTCATTCAAAATTTAATTACATATTCTGATTTTGAAATCTCAAAATTCAACTTGAGATATGACCAAAATCATCACTCTTAGATCCTTACATCTTTCACAAGCTATATTTTGACTTCAAAACTGTGTTAGAACATCAAATGTATGTTAACAATTACAATCTGTGTTCAAACCCTTCGAAAATTTCTGAAGACACTTCAAATGATGAGCAATCGAGATGATGATCCAACCACCTGTTACCCACAGTTATGTACCCGAAAAACTCTTGAAACCAAAGTAAAAGTTTAAACAACGTATCCGCGTCAGATTCTTTGGCATTTATTAGCAAAAATAACTTTGCGACTCCTATTCAAAGTAGCCAGTTTTGTCACAGCTCCAGCAAGTCAACTTCAACTTTTCAGTCAAACTAACCTTATTATAACCTTGAGATATACACCTTCGTTACCAGGGAACCTTTTACATTCCACCACATTATTAGCAGATGTACCAACAACTTCATTACCCTTTGACTTTAGCCTCTCCAAAAAGTCATTATAATTATTCATTGAAACCCCATCATTTACTCATTCGCATCTTGTAATGAGAATTGCCATACGAATCATTAGGAATTAGCAATCAGTATCTTGAAATCTCGCAGGATGTCTACGCCAACAGTTATATGTGTATATATAACGTCTATCTTCTGGACTTAATTTGAATGTGAAGTTTCTGAAAAACACTCCGAACTACGAAGTGGTTCTCCAAAAATGGAAGAAAAAAAATGCTGATGAAGCAGCAAAAACTATAGACGACTTTAAACGGTAAAAGCTGGATGATAATGATGAAGTGTGTTGGCAAAGCGCAGAAAAAGAGAAGTTTTGGAACTAGAAAATGGATTGAGCAAAGTAGGAAGGAGGCTGTGGACAAATTACAAAGACTGAACCTGACTTCAAAGGATCCAAATGATTCAGTACCTGCTGAAGTCATTAACGAATACCTTGCTCCTGACTCTAAACCCCTGCGGACAATATTCTTCATCATCCTCTGATATTAGAAATTCTAAAATATCATCATATCTTTCATTATAAATATCCTCCATATTTCTGAAGATATTTTCTTAATTTTTCTTATTTGAAATCATTTATGTGACGACCCCGTCAAAATACTTAACGGATCCGTCAGTTGGTCCCACAGCTTGATCGGACTTAAATGCATTAAATAAACAAAGTTGCATTCTTTTATTTCAAAAGTTTTCCCAAAAAGGAAACAAACCAAAATATGTAGTTTAAAACAACAAAACATATTAATAATCCAAAAGTTGACACAAAACCTTGCCAACAAACCCACAATTTAAATTATCCAAAAATAGAATGCCAACTTAAGTTTCATAATTGTTTCAATAAAAATCTGCCCAAATGCATGCAGACTCTTCTAAAGACAGCGGAAGCATCATATAACTCAAGTACCTGTGAAAACATGCAAGTAAACTGTCAACACAAAGGTTGAGTGAATTATAGGTTTAAATAAATAAGTAAACTTTAGACCACAAGATTTAAAAATGTTAGAAAACATTAAACATTATTCCATTATCAATGAGCCACCTGGTAACCACTTAACCCTTTATTTACCCTTGCCAAACACAATAAAAATATACACTTGGACAGTGTATCTACAACAAATTACGAAGTACTAAACATTCCGATTATAAATTGCTAGCGCGACTAGCTCGAAATGGGGTTGTCAAACCCGATAGATCTATCCGTAGGATTCGCGTTCACCGGTAGAAACCAATGATTACCGTTACCAGACTAGGGAATATTTTTGTCCAACTCACAATGAATAATTAAATGTAACTGTTACTTGTGTCTAACCGTAAATAAAAATATGCATGTAATCACATCCCAAAAAGTATACTTTGAAAAGTATGTAAAAACGGGACTATAACTCACCTTAAATAGCAACTGAAGAAATCTCACAAACAAGCGAACAGCAAGTAAAGTAAAGTGATCAAGAAAGATCACAACGCCGACCTATAAATAAAGCAGGTCGAAATAAATAACTAACTTAGGTCAAGTCTTAGTATGATAGCTATTGTACATGTTGCAAGTAGACATAGAACATTACTCAGCAAGCATCGGTTTGATTGGAACAGCATAAGGACACACGCTTTCTATTTTTAGAAAGTTTCTATTTTTGGAAAGTTTCTATTTTTGGAAAGTTTCTATTTTTGGAAAGTTTCCAAATTTAGAAAGTTCTATTTTTAGAAAGTTTTGAAGTTAGGAAAGTTTCCTTATTTAGAAAGTCAACAGAAGTCAACTGAAAGTCAAAGTCAACCGAAAGTCAACTCAAAAGTCAACCTTGGCCAAACATAGTCAACATTAATTTTAAAAGTGTAAGTTATAATAATAACATAGGTTATAATGTTATTTAAAGTCAAAAGTGTATAATAATGTCTTAACATAAGTTTAATTAAATAAAATGAATTATCAAAGTTAATATAAGTTGAAATGTTATAATTAGTACGACATAAGTATTTAAATAAATTAATTAAATACTAATCATAATATAAGTATTATTAATAATAATAATTTTTAAATTATATCATAAGTATTTTTAATTAATAATGAATTATTAATTATATCATAAGTTTCTAATTAAAATTATTAAATCATAAGTATTTAATAATTAAATCATAATTAAATAATAATTAAGTCTTATAATAATTAAATAATTATTTAATCCTTATTATAAGTCTTTTAATAATTTCTCAAAAACAAATTTAATACTTATCATAAGTATTTTCCTTTAATAATAAAAGTATTATTAATCATAAGTTTAATTAAAATGTTAATTAAATCATAATTAATAATTAAATGATATAATAAATATTTATATCATAAGTTTTAAATAATAATAATTACTTCTTTTATCATAAGTAATTAACTAATAATGAAATCCATTAATTTTAATATAAGTTTAATCATTAACCATAAGTTTTAAGTTTAAAAGTTCATCGGGTCGTATCTTGAGCCCCGGGTGTCGGTTTCGGGCGAGCCACATATGCATTTCCGCCTACTCAAACCACCCAACACAATTATGAACTCAAGAACACCCCAAGAACAGTCCCTAGGTCGTGGATATCAGCCATGACCACACTTGGGAAAAATCAATTTACTCAAAACAGTAATTTAGGCACAACGGGTGAACCGTGGCTCGGATTTAGGTGACCCGAACATGAAAATTCGTCCCACCATCAGTTCTAACCAAATGACACACCCTAAAGACACCAAGGATGGCCACAAAGTCGGACCCAACCTTGTTCATGCCAAGAACACCTTTCAATCTTTAACAAAACCCAAATTAAGCATATCTAGGGCTCCGAGAATCGAAACGACATGAATCCGGAGTCTAAAATTAATGTCTTGATGAGAGGAACTCATTTATATACTTTATTTTAACATTTATATCAGTTACAAAGTCAGAAAACACGAATCAAACTGCTGTCCAAATTTTACAAACCGAAAACATATGCAAACGAGTAATTCTACGCATCCAAACAACATTACAACAACTAATAAACATCATACTAATAATATAAACACAAAATACAGAAATATGAATAGAAATTAAAAGTTCTAGGGTTAGGGTTTATACCCTAATCGAGAATCAAAGAATATAGATGTGTAGAGAAAGACGAGAGGAATCCGATTAAGCAAGCCAATTGATGATCCAAGCAATAAAAAGTGGTGATTTTGGTGATGTATGGTGGTGGTGGCAACGGCACAAGAGGGAGGAAGAGGGAGAAGAGAGCAAAAATAGAAAATTAGGTTTTAAAAATAAATGGAATGGAGATAATGATCAAAAAAATAAAAATCAAGGGAGTGTTACTCCCTCCCCTTGGAGCTTCGGCCGAATGGGGTCATGGGGTGGGCCCATGGCCCAAATTTGTTAAATGCTAATTTCCTTGTGACCCGAAATCCAGAACGAAGCCCGAAACGCGAAAACACGCTTACGCGATTAAAAATCCGGAAAGATAACAAACGCGCGACGAAAAATAAATATAAATACACCTATTAATAATATTATCATAAAATATCATATTTAAAATATTTAGGATTTAAAAATCCCGAAAGCTCGACCGTTGGTTTTAAAACCAAAAAGATTCGCCGGATAGAAATCCGCGAGACGTAGAAACGTATAAATTAAAATATGAATACATATATTCATATAACACATAATAATTATTATATATATATTATTACAAAAATAATAATATAGGTCATAGAAATGACGTGGCACACTAACAGTTAACGGTCGTTAAATAATTAACGGAAAAAGATAACGGAAAAAGTAGGGTCGTGATAGTACCTCCCCGTTATGGAAATTTCGTCCCAAAATTTAAGCAGGCGCAGGGGTTGACTCGGCATCTGAGAACAAATTCGGGTACTTCTGCTTCATTTGGTCTTCACGCTCCCAAGTGAACTCGGGACCGCGTCTAGCATTCCATCGGACCCGAACAATAGGAATTCTGCTCTGTTTAAGAGTCTTAACCTCTCGGTCCATGATCTCAACTGGCTCCTCAATAAAATGCAATTGCTTGTCAACTTGAAGTTCCTCCAAAGGAATAGTCTGATCAAATTCAGCCAAACACTTCTTTATGTTCGAAATATGGAAAACATCGTGAACAGCACTGAGTTCTTGTGGCAACTTCAAACGATAAGCCACCGGTCCAACTCTTTCAATGATCTCAAACGGTCCCACGAAACGAGGACTTAAATTCCCTCTTTTACCAAAACGAATAACACCCTTCCAAGGCGAAACTTTTAACATAACACAATCACCAACTTGAAATTCAACATCTTTCCTTCCTTTGTCGGCATAACTCTTTTGCCGACTTCTAGCAGTTCTCAACCTTTCTTTAATTTGCACAATCTTCTCAGTAGTCTCGTGAATAATCTCTGGACCTGTAAGTTGAGCATCCCCAACCTCATTCCAACAAATAGGAGACCTACATTTCCTACCGTACAAAGCTTCAAACGGTGCGGCTTTAATACTTGCGTGATAACTGTTGTTATAAGAAAACTCAGCTAACGGCAAATACTTATCCCACCCATTCCCAAAATCAATCACACAAGCTCGCAACATATCTTCTAATGTCTGAATGGTCCTCTCACTTTGACCATCCGTTTGAGGATGATAAGCGGTGCTCATATCCAATCTAGTGCCCAAGGCTTCTTGCAACGATTGCCAAAATCTCGATACAAATCGACTATCTCTGTCAGAAATAATAGAAACGGGAACACCATGCCTCGAAACAATCTCTTTCAAATACAAACGGGTGAGTTTCTCCAAAGAATCGGTTTCCCTAATCGGCAAAAAGTGAGCCGACTTAGTGAGTCAATCTACAATCACCCAAATCGCATCATAACCACCCGAAACTCTTGGTAACTTAGTGATAAAATCCATAGTGATACCTTCCCACTTCCACTCGGGAATTTCTGGTTGTACCAACAATCCGGACGGTTTTTGATGTTCAGCTTTGACCTTAGAACAGGTCAAACACTTAGACACATACTTAGCTATGTCACCCTTCAAATTATGCCACCAATACAGCTCCTTAAGATCCTGATACATCTTCCCTGAACCAGGATGAATAGAGTATCTAGACTTATGAGCCTCATCTAAAATCAACTGTCGAAGACCTCCAAACTTCGGAACCCAAAGACGTCCCGCAAAGTATCTAGTTCCATCAGCTCGAACTTCAAACTTCTTAGCTACTTTGGCTACATTCTCTTTCACGAAAATCTCCTCCTTTAAGGCTTCTTGTTGTGCCTCAAGAATCTGCCTAACGAGGTTTGATCTAACTGTCAGATTCAAAGCTCTAACCCTTCGTGGTTCAGCCCTTTCTTTACGACTCAAAGCATCAGCCACAACATTGGCTTTACCCGGATGATACAAAAGGTCACAATCATAATCATTCAACGTCTCAATCCATCTTCGTTGTCTCATGTTCAAATGTTTTTGATCGAGAATATGTTGAAGACTCTTATGATCGGTGTACACAGTACTCTTAACACCTAAAAGATAGTGTCTCCAAATCTTCAGTGCAAAAATAACAGCTCCCAACTCTAAATCATGAGTTGTATAGTTCTGTTCGTGAACCTTCAACTGACGTGACGCATACGCAATAACCTTCTTTTGTTGCATCAAAACGCAACCATAGCCTTGTCGTGATGCATCGCAATAAACAACAAAATCATCATTACCCTCCGGTAGAGACAATATCGGAGCGGTAGTCAGTTTCTTCTTCAAAATCTGAAAAGCATTCTCCTGTTCATCCTTCCACTCATACTTTTTCCCCTTATGCGTTAAAGCAGTCAGAGGTTTCGCTATACGAGAGAAATCCTGGATGAACCTTCGATAGTAACCTGCCAATCCTAAGAACTAACGAATTTGAGTAGGAGTTTTTGGAGTTTCCCACTTTTCAATCGCCTCAATTTTAGCAGGATCAACTTGTATTCCTTGTTTGCTAACAATGTGACCAAGGAACTGAACTTCTTTTAACCAAAATGCACACTTAGAAAACTTAGCGTACAACTCTTCTTTCTTTAACAAATCAAGCACTAACCTCAAATGTTCTTCGTGCTCTTCATCACTCTTAGAATAGATAAGAATGTCATCGATGAAAACTATAACGAACTTGTCCAGATAGGGTCTACACACACGGTTCATGAGGTCCATGAACACAGCAGGTGCATTTGTCAATCCGAACGGCATAACAAGAAATTCAAAGTGACCGTAACGGGTGCGAAAAGTAGTTTTTGAAACATCAGATTCTTTAACACGCAACTGATGATAGCCAGAATGAAGATCAATTTTTGAATAAACAGAAGAACCCTGAAGCTGATCGAACAGATCATCAATTCTCGGAAGAGGATAACGATTTTTAACAGTGAGCTTATTCAGTTCACGATAATCAATGCATAAACGAAAAGAACCATCCTTCTTCTTAACAAACAGAACAGGAGCTCCCCAAGGGGACGAACTAGGACGAATAAAACCTTTGTCTAACAACTCACGGAGTTGACTTGACAATTCTTGAAGTTCAGAAGGCGCAAGACGATAAGGAGGACGTGCTACAGGAGCAGCGCCGGGAACAAGATCAATCTGAAATTCTACCGCGCGTTGCGGCGGAAGGCCAGGTAAGTCATCGGGAAACACCTCGGGAAAATCCCTAACAATATGAACGTCATCAACGTTCTTTACTTCCTTACTAGGATCAACAACATGAGCAAGGATAGCATGACAGCCTTTGCGGAGATGTTTACGAACTTTCATACAGCTAATAAGGTTTAACTGTGTGCATTTCTTATCTCCAAAGACCATCAGTGGCTCTCCAATCACATTAGTAATACGAATAGCCTTATCATAACACACGATCTCAGCAAGGTTCGCAGACAGCCAATCCATACCAATAACAATATCAAAACTACCAAGTTCAATCGGTATCAAATCTCTCTCGAAATCCCTACCACCCAGATTAATGTTACACTTACGATGTACAGTCTTAGCAGTAAGTTCCTTACCATTAGCTACTTCAACAACATAAGTATTGTCTAAGAGAGTTAACGGCGTTTTGATTCTCGGACTTAATTTACTCGACACGAAACTTAAATCAGCCCCTGAATCAAATAACACATAAACTGATAAATCGTTGACTGAGAACGTACCAGTAACAAGCTTAGGATCTTCCTCCGCATCCTTAGCATTAATGTTGAACGCTCGGCCGCGTGCAGTCTCTGCAGTCTTCTTGTTGGGACAAGCATCTCGGAAATGCCCCGGCTTCCCACACTCATAACAAACCCTTGGATTACCTCCATTATTCGATTTCCCATTACCGTTACCGTTACCACCTCTATTACCAACATTATTATTATTACCACCAGTCGCGGGAGTAGCAGACCCCGGCAAAAGCACTGTACAATCTTTAGCAATGTGCCCTTGCTTAGAACACCTCTTACAAGTAACTGTGCAGTAACCATCATGAGCTTTATAGCAACGAGGACACACACGCTGATTTCTGTTATTAGCACCTGAGGTATCCTGTTTCTTCTGCTGACCCTGGTTTTGATTGCGGTTGTTATCCCACTTTCGTTTCCCATTGTCAGCCTTCTTGACAACCTCCTCACTACTTTCAACAACTGTAGTCTTGCTTCTTCTCAACACCTTGTCATTAAGTTTGTGGGCCATAGACATAGCTGCCTCAATAGTCTGGGGTTCACTGGACTCAACCCCGTGTTCAATCTTCTCGGACAAACCATCAATGTAAGCCTCAATTTTGCGGTCCTCATCCGCATAAACCTTAGGACACAGCAAAGTTAACTCGAAAAACCTTCGTTCATAGGCATCTAACTCGGTGCCATGCATTTTCAAATTCTTGAGCTCAACCTCTAGCTTCTTAAGCTCACCCCGAGGTCTATAGCGGGTGATCAATCTTTCCTTAAAATCATTCCAGGCCAAACCATAAGCTACATCGCTTCCCAAACTACTAACCAGATTGTTCCACCATGTCAAGGCACTATCCTTGAGAGTGTAACTAGCGAAACTAACTTTGTCCTCTTCACGGACCCGACTGACCCTGAAAATAGATTCGATTTTCTCGAACCAACGAGTAAGCCCTATTGGTCCTTCCGTACCACTGAATTCTTGGGGTCGACCAGCCATAAAAGTTTTGTGGGAGCATCCCACGTTGTTGTTCACATTGGCGTTAACATTAGCATTTGCTGCCATAGCAGCAGCAATTCCTTCATTGATCAGGCGTTGCATACGCGCTTCAGTGGACTCTCTTGGAGGCATGATCTTCAAAATAGAATAACACATCCGTTAGTACCAAGAATAATACTAGTGTCATAAAGGAATAGATCAAAACACGACAAGACTAACCATTAAGATATTAGTCAACTAACACTATGAGTAATAACATGACAGTTATGATTGTTATAGAAATAACCATCACATGCATACATATTTTATGATAACATCATACAACATACATAGCACCTAACATACATGAACATATATTACGCATAATATAACATGCCAAGAGCCATAATATCAGAAATAAAACATGATAATAGACGTCATAAAAATAACCATCCATACATAATGAAAAAAATATCCCATAACAAAATCTTAATAAAATCCTCGGCAAAACGCCGTACATAACCCAAAATGTATGTATAAAAAGGACATTAAGTCTGATGAAATAGATAATCAATATGAATAATCACATCACATTCGCTTAGAGCGGGTGTGATAAGCTGGTCCAGCATGAGTCTCAGCAGGATCCTCATACTTACGCAACTTCCCTTTCACAACATCCAACTCTTCCTTCAACACACGAACAGTGCTCTCGAGAGCCTCGAACTTAGCATTAACTTCTCGATCATGCTTACGGTTCGCATCCTCAACCCTATGCTTGAAAGTGATAAAGTTACCCATGTCGGCACGGATCTCGTCCATAACTTCATTATGTGGCAAAGTGCGCAAACAATCACTAAGGGCGTTAATACGTGTCACCTCATTATAAGCCCGGTTCATATGAGTAATGGTAGAAAAATAGTAATGAACAGGATCATCGATCTCTGGTTGATTAGCACGACGTCTAGCAGGAGACGGTGGAGCAGGAGCAGCAACAGAGTTATCGCTCGAAGTCGACATCTGCAAACAGCAAAACCGCAAACCACATACTAAAAAGATATGAAAGCTAATAATATAACTTATACGAAATGAAATGCATAATAATGCTATAGCAAAAAGGTCGGGCTGTAGACTAGACTCTAATGCACCCTAATAACCACGGGTTGACCACATTAAGACCGCCTAGTTCCCTACAACCAGAGCTCTGATACCACATGTGATGACCCCGTCAAAATACTTAACGGATCCGTCAGTTGGTCCCACAGCTTGATCGAACTTAAATGCATTAAATAAACAAAGTTGCATTCTTTTATTTCAAAAGTTTTCCCAAAAAGGAAACAAACCAAAATATGTAGTTTAAAACAACCCAACATATTAATAATCCAAAAGTTGACACAAAACCTTGCCAACAAACCCACAATTTAAATTATCCAAAAATAGAATGCCAACTTAAGTTTCATAATTGTTTCAATAAAAATCTGCCCAAATGCATGCAGACTCTTCTAAAGACAGCGGAAGCATCATATAACTCAAGTACCTGTAAAAACATGCAAGTAAACTGTCAACACAAAGGTTGAGTGAATTATAGGTTTAAATAAATAAGTAAACTTTAGACCACAAGATTTAAAAATGTTAGAAAACATTAAACATTATTCCATTATCAATGAGCCACCTGGTTACCACTTAACCCTTTATTTACCCTTGCCAAACACAATAAAAATATACACTTGGACAGTGTATCTACAACAAATTACGAAGTACTAAACATTCCGATTATAAATTGCTAGCGCGACTAGCTCGAAATGGGGTTGTCAAACCCGATAGATCTATCCGTAGGATTCGCGTTCACCGGTAGAAACCAATGATTACAGTTACCAGACTAGGGAATATTTTTGTCCAACTCACAATGAATAATTAAATGTAACTGTTACTTGTGTCTAACCGTAAATAAAAATATGTATGTAATCACATCCCAAAAAGTATACTTTGAAAAGTATGTAAAAACGGGACTATAACTCACCTTAAATAGCAACTGAAGAAATCTCACAAACAAGCGAACAGCAAGTAAAGTAAAGTGATCAAGAAAGATCACAACGCCGACCTATAAATAAAGCAGGTCAAAATAAATAACTAACTTAGGTCGAGTCTTAGTATGATAGCTATTGTACATGTTGTAAGTAGACATAGAACATTACTCAGCAAGCATCGGTTTGATTGGAACAGCATAAGGACACACGCTTTCTATTTTTAGAAAGTTTCTATTTTTGGAAAGTTTCTATTTTTGGAAAGTTTCTATTTTTGGAAAGTTTCTATTTTTGGAAAGTTTCCAAATTTAGAAAGTTCTATTTTTAGAAAGTTTTGAAGTTAGGAAAGTTTCCTTATTTAGAAAGTCAACAGAAGTCAACTGAAAGTCAAAGTCAACTGAAAGTCAACTCAAAAGTCAACCTTGGCCAAACATAGTCAACATTAATTTTAAAAGTGTAAGTTATAATAATAACATAGGTTATAATGTTATTTAAAGTCAAAAGTGTATAATAATGTCTTAACATAAGTTTAATTAAATAAAATGAATTATCAAATTTAATATAAGTTGAAATGTTATAATTAGTACGACATCAGTATTTAAATAAATTAATTAAATACTAATCATAATATAAGTATTATTAATAATAATAATTTTTAAATTATATCATAAGTATTTTTAATTAATAATGAATTATTAATTATATCATAAGTTTCTAATTAAAATTATTAAATCATAAGTATTTAATAATTAAATCATAATTAAATAATAATTAAGTCTTATAATAATTAAATAATTATTTAATCCTTATTATAAGTCTTTTAATAATTTCTCAAAAATAAATTTAATACTTATCATAAGTATTTTCCTTTAATAATAAAAGTATTATTAATCATAAGTTTAATTAAAATGTTAATTAAATCATAATTAATAATTAAATGATATAATAAATATTTATATCATAAGTTTTAAATAATAATAATTACTTCTTTTATCATAAGTAATTAATTAATAATGAAATCCATTAATTTTAATATAAGTTTAATCATTAACCATAAGTTTTAAGTTTAAAAGTTCATCGGGTCGTATCTTGAGCCCCGGGTGTCGGTTTCGGGCGAGCCACATATGCATTTCCGCCTACTCAAACCACCCAACACAATTATGAACTCAAGAACACCCCAAGAACAGTCCCTAGGTCGTGGATATCAGCCATGACCACACTTGGGAAAAATCAATTTACTCAAAACAGTAATTTAGGCACAACGGGTGAACCGTGGCTCGGATTTAGGTGACCCGAACATGAAAATTAGTCCCACCATCAGTCCTAACCAAATGACACACCCTAAAGACACCAAGGATGGTCACAAAGTCGGACCCAACCTTGTTCATGCCAAGAACACCTTTCAATCTTTAACAAAAACCAAATTAAGCATATCTAGGGCTCCGAGAATCGAAACGACATGAATCCGGAGTCTAAAATTAATGTCTTGATGAGAGGAACTCATTTATATACTTTATTTTAACATTTATATCAGTTACAAAGTCAGAAAACACGAATCAAACTGCTGTCCAAATTTTACAAACCGAAAACATATGCAAACGAGTAATTCTACGCATCCAAACAACATTACAACAACTAATAAACATCATACTAATAATATAAACACAAAATACAGAAATATGAATAGAAATTAAAAGTTCTAGGGTTAGGGTTTATACCCTAATCGAGAATCAAAGAATATAGATGTGTAGAGAAAGACGAGAGGAATCCGATTAAGCAAGCCAATTGATGATCCAAGCAATAAAAAGTGGTGATTTTGGTGATGTATGGTGGTGGTGGCGACGGCACAAGAGGGAGGAAGAGGGAGAAGAGAGCAAAAAATAGAAAATTAGGTTTTAAAAATAAATGGAATGGAGATAATGATCAAAAAAATAAAAATCAAGGGAGTGTTACTCCCTCCCCTTGGAGCTTCGGCCGAATGGGGTCATGGGGTGGGCCCCATGGCCTAAATTTGTTAAATGCTAATTTCCTTGTGGCCCGAAATCCAGAACGAAGCCCGAAACGCGAAAACACGCTTACGCGATTAAAAATCCGGAAAGATAACAAACGCGCGACGAAAAATAAATATAAATACACCTATTAATAATATGATCATAAAATATCATATTTAAAATATTTAGGATTTAAAAATCCCGAAAGCTCGACCGTTGGTTTTAAAACCGAAAAGATTCGCCGGATAGAAATCCGCGAGACGTAGAAACGTATAAATTAAAATATGAATACATATATTCATATAACACATAATAATTATTATATATATATTATTACAAAAATAATAATATAGGTCATAGAAATGACGTGGCACACTAACAGTTAACGGTCGTTAAATAATTAACGGAAAAAGATAACGGAAAAAGTAGGGTCGTGACAATTTACCTCTTCGCGCTATTCGTATTACATCATAAAAGAAACTATTTTAGTTTCAAAATTCTGAAACATTCAAGTTAAAAATAGGAATATTTTGAAGTAATGTTGGGAACTGAAGCATGAATTAGTATAATATAATGACACTTGATCAATGTGATTATATTACAGTAAGTCATGCTGAGTTTCTAAATGGAACGTGATGATTCACAGATCATAACATCATCATGTGCCATGTTATACGACTCTTGTATTCTATTTAACCTCTAAAATATCAAGAAAATATTTCTTGATGATTCGGCCTTTTTCAAGGTATTCTAGTAATTTGACAAGTCAAGATCGTGCCATCACAATTTCCTTCCTAGAACATTAACAATGTTCATTCCGAAATTCATATCTGTGAATTCTGGACCATTACAAGCGGTGCTTAATCGCAAGAAGAAGAAACGAAAGGACAAAACTCCGAAATAGAAATTGGGGTATAAATTGCAGCAAATAAAAGAGAGCATTAACTGTGAATGATAATGATTATAGAAGACAGAAGCAGATACTTTGAAATATAAAGGAACATATAAATCCCAACGACAAACCAGAAATTATAAACCATATATATCGATGCATATAGCAATATAAAGACACGGGAGAACTAGAAACACTATAAACCCAAGAGTATAGTAGAAGTAAATAGATTCTTCCGGCGGTAAATGAAAAAGAAGAATGACCGATATGAAAGTTAGAAGTATATCGAGAATCGGAACTGGATGGAGCATATTGATGAATACTTTAAAATATGAGTTGAGGGGGAAAGAATAGAAGGTGATGAAACATGACTAGGAACTTAGAAATCAACAGATTTAACTCACAAAATGGCGGAATAAGTGAATCAAACCCTCTAGTGAATAGGTTAAGTTTTTTTTGATTAATTTAGTCAAACCACAACTAAATCAAGTGTGATTAGATCAACACCTAGAGCTATTATTCACCACCTGGGTGATTTGGACTGAGAGAGAATCGGAGGAGCTCACTAGATCTGAGTGTGTGTAACAAATGAGAGGCTTAACCTAAAATGAAGAACATAAGACTTTATATACCCCTGCTGTTGACTCACCTATACGATTCATTCATCACACGTACGAGTTGGCTTCATCAGTCGTACGGGTGATCACTCACTCGTGTCTTCTCATTTAGGTTGTAATTGTGACTTAGCTCAGCATCAACCGTGCGTATGAGCCTGTCAGCTGTACTAGTGAGGCTTCACTCGTACGTCTAACTAAGTCTAACATAGTTAAACATCTAAATCTCGTTCCTGCAGTTCCTGTAACCACATACAAACACGGATAGGATAATAACGAGCAATCATGGTGGACTGTAAACTGTTGTACCTGCAATGGACGCGGGTAGATGTCTAGGAACTTGCATAAAATGCATCAACAGAAGGTGTGAGTTGTAAGGAAACGAAGGAGGTGAATTTATAAGAAAATCTCCGACAGAACAATTAAAATGGACGATCGCATTTAAAGCGGATCCTAATTCCCTTGATTACCGGAGAGTCAAATCTTATTAAGAAGATTTTCTTCAAATCCCTTGAAATCTGGGAATCAATCATATCTACGTCAAATGATAAGATGAATCTACACTTACTCATTTCACTCTTCTATGTTAGCTTCATTCGTACTCTTCATATAAATGGATTGTTTATCCAAATTATTCGCTGATGATAAAACTCTAATTTTCAGCCCGTATGCATCATGAAAACATACTTATTATCATTCACGACCTTTCCACTCAAATTTCGGGACGAAATTTCTTTAATGGGTAGGTACTGTGACAACCCGGAAATTTCCAACCAAATTTAAACTTTAATCTTTATATGTTTCCGACACGATAAGCAATATTTGTTAAGTTAAATTGCAAGAATTTTAAACTATGTTCATACATTCATTCAACCTCGATCATGTTCCAACGATTCACGAACCATTAAACGAATATGATTATATATGTATATGTGTATATATATTATAACTTGAAACGTAAACAAAATATTAGATTAAATACTTTATATGATTGTATCTGTTTCAAAATATTTATCAATGGAATTAGAAGATAAGATCAAATGATTGAATTATCAGATATATTGAATTATGATTACAAGTCTCTGTTGAAAGGCCCACGTTGATTTGAGAAATCTTTCCATTTTAACAATATTCGGAAAATGGTAAAGTGATTTATAAATAAAAACAGATTGTCAATCATTGAGAACTAGACAAAGGATAGTGGAAGATTGAATCTCATAAAGACTCGATTGATCTATTTAGTTTCAAACGTACAAAAACGTTTTCAGTTTAAAAAGAACTTTATTATTAAAACGTATATAACTTTTATAAATATCTAGAACCACTTTTGACAACTCATTACTTAACTAGTATGATAAAGATAACGATATTTATATTTTATTTTATTAAATATATATAACAATTTAAATTAATATTATATATATTTATACGCGTATTATACGTACATAGTTTTATACTTTTACTATACTTAAACTTTACCTTTACTTTATTTTTACTTTACTTTAACTTTAATAATTCACTTTAATAATTCATACTTTAATAATTCACTTTAATAATTCATACTTTAATAATTCACTTTAATAATTCATACTTTAATAATTCACTTTAATAATTCATACTTTAATAATTCACTTTAATAATTCATACTTTAATAATTTACTTTAATAATTCAAAAATCTATTATAAATAGAATTCAATAGGTTTCATTATTTCATAGAAACTTGAAAATATTTTTCTCTAAACTCTCTCAATCGATTTACATATATATATTTACTCCGTATTATTTCAAGATATTATTAGTATACATAAAATATTACGACGGAGTGCTGTCCGAGTGATTTCGAAATTGTTTTTCGAGTAGGATAGGATTAAGGAAATTATGGGTTATAGCTATGGAGGTGATTGAGTATGGTTCATGGGTATGCTCGTGAGGTCAATATAGTGTTTATCATTTCCGTTGCGTCTACGCACCTTTCCTGCAATATTGAATCTCAATATTGATACGTGAGTACTTATAATTTAACTTTTACATACTAATAGTGTATCCCTGACTAGTGCTCGAGTATTTAGGATTATGCATGCTTGTACTTTTGATATTGCCCTTAGACAGGTTAGGTTGAATATTGAATTAGTTACACTTGCGGTTGAGATAAGGTATAAGATATGCATGTCCTTGGAAAGCTAGCGAAAAATTAAGGACTTTTCCTTTAGATATCGATTGGTTTCGATGAACGGATTAGAAGTTATAATCAATTGAATTTTCTATATTTTTATTAAAAATGATTATTATTATCGTCATTTTTATCGTCGTTCTAGTTTTATCTTATTATTATCATTATTATTATCTTTATCAATAAAAGGGATTTATCATTAAAAATTGTTATTTTTTTTATTATTACTATCGTTATTATCGTTAAAGTTATAATTAGTTTTATTATTATTATTATCCAATTATTATTATTATTAGTATTATTAGTATTATTATTATTATTATTATCATTATTAATATATATATCATTATTTAAAAATGGATATTGTCATTATTATTATTATTATTACTATATTATCATTAAGATAATTATTAGTATTATCGTTAAAAATGTTATAGTAACTATCATTATTAATATTAGTGTAATTAAAACAAATATTTGTAACACCTAATTATTTTGATTACTATTATTATCATTATTATGAACACGATATAAAAGACGATTAAAAGCTATTAAACGAAACGATTAGGAAATAATGAGTAAGAGTATCATGATGAAATTAAAATATTATAAGATATTGATTTAGATAAAATTATCGTTCTTATTATTTTTATCATTACTATTATTATTAAAAATATAGTTAGTATTAAAACTATCATTTTAACAAAAATTATCATTTTAATAGAAATGTCATTGTTACTATAAAATATCATTATTATTATTATTTTAAATAGAATTATTATTTTAAAGATAATATTAAAAATTATCATAAATATTAAAGTTATCATAATTAGAATTATCGTTTTATCATAATGTCATCTTAGTAATTATAAATATTGATATTTTTATAATAATAATTATTATTACAAAATAATACAACTTTTACTTACTATCATTATAGATATTATTTTATCAAATAAATATGTGATACAAACATATTTTACTACGTGTAATAACTTACTTTAATAATACCTATCATATTATCTTTATGATATTAAATGAACCCTATAAATTTTATTACTTAATATATATAAAAGTATATTATATTATATAAATTTAATATAAAATTTTATTTATTAATAAATAAATTATATTATTTACTCTAATAAATCTTTTAAAAATATTTAAAAATATAAAACGACGATATTTAAACTATATATTAATCATGTATAGATTTTTGGAAATTATTTTGAGTCAATTTTACTTTTGTTGACTTTTGCATATTAGTCTCGAGCATTAGGATTGTGGTACACTATGACTTGGCCTAATTTGTTAGACAAATATTGACCAACACATAATTATATATAATTAATTTAGGTTCATGAATCCGAGGCCAACCTTGCACTTGTTCAATGACGTTATATGTATTTTTACTACGAAATACAGTATGGTGAGTTTCATTTGCCTTTTTACCCTTTATATTTTTTGGACTGAGAATACATGCGCTTTTATAAATGTTTGACGAAATTGACACAAGTAATTGAAACTACATTCTATGGTTGAATTATCGAAATCGAATATGCCCCTTTTTATTAAAGTCTGGTAATCTAAGAATTAGGGAATAGACACCCTAATTGATGCGAATCCTAAAGATAGATCTATCGGGCCCAACAAGCCCCATCCAAAGTACCGGATGCTTTAGTACTTTGAAATTTATATCATGTCCGAAGGAGGATCCCGGAATGATGGGGATATTCTTATATGCATATTGTTAATGTCGGTTACCAGTTGTTCAATCCATATGAATGATATTTTTGTCTCTATGTATGGGACGTATATTTATGAGAACTGGAAATGAAATTCTTGTGGTCTATTAAAATGATGGAAATAAATGATTATGATAAACTAATGAACTCACCAACCTTTTGGTTGACACTTTAAAGCATGTTTATTCTCAGGTGTTAAAGAAATCTTCCGCTGTACATTTGCTCATTTTAAAGATATTACTTGGAGTCTTTCATAGCATATTTCGAAGAACGTTGCATTCGAGTCATTGAGTTCATCAAATATTATTATTAAATCAATTTATAGTTGGATAGTGGATATTATGAAATGGTATGCATGCCTGTCAATTTTCGATGTAAAGAAATTTTGTCTTTTAAAAATGAATGCAATGTTTGTAAAATGTATCATATAGAGGTCAAATACCTCGCAATGTAATCAACTATTGTGAATCGTTTATAATGTATATGAAAGGGTCATTTCATAAATAACCACATACACTCGATCGGACACGATGGGCGGGATATTTATATGTTCGAATAATCGTTCATTTAACCGGATACGGGAATGGATTAATAGTCTATGGAATTATTAAAACAGGGGTGAAATTATGTACACGGACACTTGGCATAATTGATAACAAAGTATTAAAACCTTGGGTTACACGCAGTCGATAACCTGGTGTAATTATTAAACAAAGTATTAAAACCTTGTTACAGTTTAAGTCCCCAATTAGTTGGAATATTTGACTTCGAGTATAAGGATAATTTGACGAGGACACTCGCACTTTAAATTTATGACCGATGGACTGTTATGGACAAAAACCAGACGGACATATTAAATAATCCAGGACAAAGGACAATTAACCCATGGGCATAAAACTAAAATCAACACGTCAAACATCATGATTACGGAAGTTTAAATAAGCATAATATATTTTATTTCATTTTTCCTCGTACTTTTATTTATTGTCATTTTTATTATTGTTATTTATTTTATATTGTTAGTTAAATATCGTCATTTACTTTACGCTTCGCTTAAAATATAAAATCGACAAACCGGTCATTAAACGGTAAAACCCCCTTTTATATATTATTAATATAATATATTTTGTACGAATATAATTGTTTAAAATATAGTGTGAAATAAGCCAGCTCCCTGTGGAACGAACCGGACTTACTAAAAACTATACTACTCTACGATTAGGTACACTGCCTATAGTGTTATAGCAAGGTTTAGGTATATCCCATTTGTAAATAAATAATTAAAACTTGTGTAATTTGTAACGTATTTCGTAGTAAAAATATAGTATATTTCGTACCCCTTCGCTTTAACATCAAGTTTTTGGCGCCGCTGCCGGGGAACTTGGCGAAACGCTAGATTTTTAATTTATTTTTGTATAAATATATTTATATATCATTTTAGAAAAACAATATAAAATTTAAAAAAAAAATACCGAAAATGCAAACTCCACGACTCGCGGAGTTTGCAGGCTTAAAACTCCACAACTCGCGGAGCCACCCTGACGCGCCTGCAGAAACCCTAAATTTGCATTTATTACGGAGTTTTAATTATTATTATTAATTATTTAGTATTTAGGGTTAATTAATTTATTATTTAGTTTAAGTTTTAATTAATTTGTAATAATTAATTTTAATTAGTTTTATTTAAATTGTAAAATTAATAGTTTTATAAAATAAATAATATAAAAATAATATTTTTATAAAAATTGTACTTTTTAAAAATTTAAGTTCATTTTTATTTTTTGTTTATTTTTATTTGTTTTTAGCGTAATATTTGTATTTTTCGCTCGTATTTAGTTTTAAGACATAGTTTTTTCCGTAGATTATTTTTATTTTTAGATTTTTAGGCTTTGCCGTTAAATCCCTTAAGAGCTATTTCTTTAGACTAAGATTTAGGTGCTTTAGAATTTTGCGACGATTTTAAAATTTTAGTGCCTTTTAAGTCACGACGCGCTATTTTCTTATTTTTATTTTTCGACGTTTTTCGACGCGCATTCTTTTTCTTTCTTATTTCTCGACGCTTTAGTTTTTAGGACTTAGAAATTTTCTCTATTTCTTATCTAATATCTCAAACGGAAAGAAAAATTATTTAAGTGGTTAAATTAATGGACGTTGACAATTTTCTGCTTCGTAGTAATAGTTGGATTTGTTAGTGGCTGAGTTGTGAGCTTCCGATTTAAAGGGTTCTGGCTCCCTGCTGCATCTTTTGGCTATTCGAAACGTGGGCAAAAGCAGAAAAGTCTATTAATTGGACAACTTATATAAGTTTTTCTATTTTTATAAATAATAGGATAATTAGTAAATGCACCACATTGTAGCTAAAATTTGGCCATCGCAATAAAATGGAAAATTTTGAAAACAAGGCTGTGGAAACTCTTTATGACATCCGAAATCAATTTAATCAATACTCTCAAATGGGTGTTGATGACAATTCGTTCGATCAATCTTGGATCACGAATGACGAAACAATAACTGGTTGTGAAATCTGTGGAGATTATCACTCAACATGGGAATGTTATTATTACGTTCCTATGGAAAATTACGCACCCACGGAACCTGAATGGAATGATTATAAAGAATATAATTCAAATTGGGATTATTCCCAAGAATATTTCCAAACTCAACAACCAGTAGACGAGGAAAATTACGTGTCTGAAAATTTATTAGACAATATGAAAATCAAACTCGAAGAACTCAATGCTCAAAATGAACAAATGAGAGAGTTTGTAAACCGGCAAGCTGAAACTCTATTAGACTACACACCTATTGATCTGAGGAGTCGTGTGCAAGAAAATCTCATATCATCGAATTTTGATGAATTCGAGAGCTCCGAAATCACCAACTATCCCGATGATACTTTTTATTCAGCTTTACCAATTTTACAACATATCGACACATTAGCCTCTACCGACGAAATCATCGATCCATCTATGGATGAAGAAGAAGTAAGGAAGACAAATTTGTACTCTTGGGAAAACGATAACGTTGAAAATTTTACCCCCAAGACCAAAGTGGTAGGACCGATAAGTACCGTTAATGAAGAAGAATTTGCTTTGATCCCGAAATTCACCATTCCACAACCTTCCAACCCAATATTCTCAATAGACGAGTCATCCACCGGAAATGAACTACGAGCTGTAATAGATAATGACACCTCGAATTTCACCCAATTGGGTAATAGAGGTGAAACCTTTGATCCCGAGAATGAACGGAAGGAAATGTTAGGAATTGTCCGCCCTATAATATGTATGTCGGTGTATATCGATCCATTTGACCAAGAACCAGAAAAGAGATATATCCATTTACTAAAAGCTACACTTAAAAACGAATTAAGTAGTGACGATCGGGTGGGTCTAAACTTTAAACCCATTGATATATTTTATACCACCCGAGATGTAAATAACTGGCTCACTATTTTAATTCGTGGAACTTATTCTACCGACTTCACATGTCGTCAGCTAAGTATGGGGAAGTCTAACCCCACTTAACGTTAAATTCGGGTTCGGGTTAATGCATAACTCGTTAATAAAAATGCATGATTAGGGTAAAAGACTCATTTTCAAAAATTATCAAACAGTTCAGAAAAGCAATCGTTTTTGAAGAAAAACATGTGTGATAAAACAAGAAGGAATGAACGATGAGGTGCACCATCTATCATCCTGCAATTTTGTGGTATCTTTAACTACTTTCTACACTAATCACCCTCATGAATTTATAATTATAGTCTGATTTCATGCAAATGAGGGCATTGCATGATCTTAAGTGTGGGGAAGGGTTATAAATTCTCTCGGGTTTACACTTGGCTTATTTTCTAAATTTTAGGAAAATTTGAAAAATTTTAAACTAAATGAATTCAAAATCATGTTTATACATATTTATGAACGATAAAACTAGGTGTTAATGCCGAAATTATCATTACCTCGGAAAGGACATAAATTGAGAAACAACTAAAACGCTTGAATTTATTTATTAGGATATAAAAAGAAGCATGAAAAAAAGCCAAGTGTGGGGATAATGTACCTAGTTATTCAATTAAAAACTATCTAGCACATGTTTCTGTAAAGTTTATTGCAGGTGCTTTTGTTTTGAACTAAATTAACTATTTTACCCGATGAAAGAAAAGAAAGATGGATCTACACGATGAATCAATTCCATCATTAAAAGGAAGTAAAGTCTTCCGAAAAAGACACGCGCTTCTTGATTTAGGTCAAGAAGTTGTCGTCCAGACCAGCTGTAGGTTGACGAAAAATCTAGAAAAGTCATCACTAAAATCAGCAGGAAATCCACGGACCTCAGCATAAAACAGGGTCGCCAAGTGGTCAGATTTATCCTAACCATGAGAAGGATTTATCTCGTACAATGGGGGGCACCGTGCAAATTAGCTTGATAAGACTAATGAATCAGATCTCCAGAAAGGATAATCTCCTTAAAAGATCAAAAATCAGCTTTTAAGACTGATATTACTCAATCCTTGAGATTGACCTTAAAGATTGAGAATTCAAACTCATGGAATTCAATGATATCTAAACTCGAGCTTGAACGAGAAAATATTTTGATCAAAAGTTACAAACCGATTTGTTTTCTGAAAACCTATTTTCAATGCGTTCATTACCATTGAACGTAAAATCCTAGGAATTCACCTGGAATTCATTAGGTCACCTGAACCAAATCGGGTATCAACCGTAAGAACGGTGGTTGCATAGCATGGTCGAAGACAGGACCTTGTGCCAGACCGAAAAATTATAAGGGTGAGCTTTACTATTGCTCCTACAAAGGATAGTAATTGCGTCCGACACGTTATAGACCATAATTAAAAGCATGTCAGGGGACATTGCCTTAACAGTTGCTTGTTCAACGCTTTCCTTTACAACCGGACGGTAGTTTACCGAAAGGTAATATACGGAGCAAGTATACTGGACGTGTTGCTTTCCTAATACAAGGTTAGCAAGTGGGTGACACAAAACCATTAGTTTTGAGCCAAAATTTTCAAATCTGAAACCCACAAAACCCACAAAAATATTTTGCAACACCGGTGAAGGGTTATTCCGGAAAACTTATCTAGGGTAAAAGCTAGATTGAATTTTCAAAGATCAAATGTTTTCATAAAGATCCAATTTCCTTAAGGATCTACATTTTCATAGTCATGTGGGACTGTAAACCGCCTTTCAAATGTGCACTTTGCTTTGGAAACCGAAAGTAAATCGGCTATTTGATTGCAAGTGTCGTTGACCTAAACCCGAGGCAACTGTGGATGACACACCCACCTTTAACCATGGTTCTATCGCTACTATCATTGTTTATACCACCATATCAAAATCACTGATGTACAAAGTGTGATGAATAAAAAAGTGATTCATGTATGTTTTTATTTCAAGTTCTGTATTGCTTGAGGATAAGCAACGCTCAAGTGTGGGGATATTTGATAAGGCTAAAAAGGAACATATATTTCATAGCAATATCCCTCCTAAATAATAGGTTTTCATATGTAATTGTATTATATTTTCATTTCAATTGTTTAAATAAATAAGTGCGAAGACAAAAGGCGAAAACAAAGATTTGAAGACACAAACGTCCAAAAAGCTCAAATGTACAAGATACAATTCAAAAGGTTCAATTTATTGATGAAAAACGTCTAAAAATGACAAGAGTACAAGTTACAAAACGCAAAGTACAAGATATTAAATTGTACGCAAGGACGTTCGAAAATCCGGAACCGGGACATGAGTCAACTATCAACGCCCGACGGAACGGACCAAAAATTACAAGTCAACTATGCACAAGAATATAATATAATATATAAATAATTATATTAATTATTTATATTTTATATTTATATATTTATTATGTCGACAAGCTAGGAGCCAAAAGTTTGTGAGCTGGATTTTCAAACTCCACGACTCGCGGAGTTTGAAGGCCAAAAACTCCACGACTCGCGGAGCTGCCAAATTCCAAAATGCCTATAAAAGGTCACGAATTCTGCGAGTAAAAAGATAATAAATAATAATAATAATACTCTGTAATAAATAAATAAATAAATATATATATATATAATATATATAGTATAGGGTAGTTTTATATTAGATTAGTTCGGGTTATGTAAAAGTTATTTTTACGGGTTTTTGAAGTCGAAATTCTGTCCGTGTAACACTACTCGATAAATACTCAATGTAAGTTATGTTCTCCTTTTTAAATTAATGTCTCGTACTTAAGTTATTATTATGCTTATTTGAGCCAAAGTAATCATGATGTTGAACTAAATATTAAAGACGGGGTAATTGGGCTTTGTACCATAATTGGGGTTTGGACAAAAGAACGACACTTGTGGAAATTAGACTATGGGCTATTAATGGGCTTTATATTTGTTTAACTAAATGATAGTTTGTTAATTTTAATATAAAGATTTACAATTGGACGTACCTATAAATAACCACATACACTCGATCGGACACGATGGGCGGGATATTTATATGTTCGAATAATCGTTCATTTAACCGGATACGGGAATGGATTAATAGTCTATGGAATTATTAAAACAGGGGTGAAATTATGTACAAGGACACTTGGCATAATTGATAACAAAGTATTAAAACCTTGGGTTACACGCAGTCGATAACCTGGTGTAATTATTAAACAAAGTATTAAAACCTTGTTACAGTTTAAGTCCCCAATTAGTTGGAATATTTGACTTCGAGTATAAGGATAATTTGACGAGGACACTCGCACTTTAAATTTATGACCGATGGACTGTTATGGACAAAAACCAGACGGACATATTAAATAATCCAGGACAAAGGACAATTAACCCATGGGCATAAAACTAAAATCAACACGTCAAACATCATGATTACGGAAGTTTAAATAAGCATAATATATTTTATTTCATTTTTCCTCGTACTTTTATTTATTGTCATTTTTATTATTGTTATTTATTTTATATTGTTAGTTAAATATCGTCATTTACTTTACGCTTCGCTTAAAATATAAAATCGACAAACCGGTCATTAAACGGTAAAACCCCCTTTTATATATTATTAATATAATATATTTTGTACGAATATAATTGTTTAAAATATAGTGTGAAATAAGCCAGCTCCCTGTGGAACGAACCGGACTTACTAAAAACTATACTACTCTACGATTAGGTACACTGCCTATAGTGTTGTAGCAAGGTTTAGGTATATCCCATTTGTAAATAAATAATTAAAACTTGTGTAATTTGTAACGTATTTCGTAGTAAAAATATAGTATATTTCGTACCCCTTCGCTTTAACATCAGGGACTTAAACTATAATTACACCAAGTGTCCTTGTATATAATTCACCCCTGTTTTAATAAGTCCATTGACTATTAATCCATTCCCGTGTCCGGTTAAATGAACGATTATTAGTACTTATAAATATCCCGTCCATCGTGTTCGATCGAGTGTATATGGTTATTTATAGGTACATCTAATTGTAAATCTTTATATTAAATTAACAAACTATCATTTAATTAAAAAAATATAAAGCCCATTAATAACCCATAGTCTAATTTCCACAAGTGTCGTTCTTTTGTCCAAATCCCAATTATGGTACAAAGCCCAATTACCCTGTCTTTAATATTTAGCCCAACATCACGATTACTTCGGCTTAAATAAGCATAATAATAACTTAGCTACGAGACATTAATTTAAAAAGGTTGAACATAACTTACAATGATTAATAAAAGCGCAGCGTTACACGGACAGAATTTCGACTTACACCCTTACAACATTCGCTAACATACCCTTATTATTATTAAAATTATAATATATATATATATATATATATATATATATATATATATATATATATATATATATATATATATATATATATATATATATATATATTACGTGAGATAGAGAGATAGAGAAAAGATGTGTTTATTTTGGCCAAAACATGCGAAATTTATAGATGTGGCCAGCATATTGGGGTCATGCGACCGCATGACATTTGTTCTTCCTGGCCATGCGATCGCATGGCCAGCTGGTTCCAGTCACATGGTTTTGTTTTCTTGTTTTGCAGACGTTTTAATAAATAAATATAATATATAAATAATTTTAAGAATTATTTATATATTATATTATATTTAAGTACATAGTTGACTTGTAATTTTTGCTCCGTTGCATCGCGCGTTGAGAGTTGACTTTGGTCCTGGTTCCGGATTTTCGAACATCCTTGCGTACAATTTAATATCTTGTATTTTGCGTTTTGCGTCTTGTATTCTTGTAATTTTGAGACGTTTCTTATCAATAATTGGAACCACTTTGATTGTAATTTGTACTTTTTAGCTTTTTGGTCGTTTGCATCTTCAATTCGTCAAATCTGTCTTTTGTCTTCACCTTTTATTATTTAAACGAATATCACTTGTAAATAGGACAATTGCAACTAAAAGCTTGTCTTTCTTGAGGGATAATGCTATGAAATATATGTTCGTTTTTAGCATTATCAAATATTCCCACACTTGAGCGTTGCTTGTCCTGAAGCAATATAGTCTTCAAATAAAAATACTACAATCACTTCTTTATTCTTCACACTTTATACATCAGTGATTTTTATACGGTGGTATAAACAATGGTAGTAACGATGTGGTTTCCAGTCCCACATAACTATGAAAATTTAGATCCTTAAGGAAATTGGATCTTTATGAAAACATTTGATCTTTTGAAAATTAATCTAGCTTTTACCCTAGATAAGTTTTCCGGAATAACCCTTCACCGGTATTTGAAAATTGTTTTTGTGGGTTTGGTGGGTTTCAGATTTGAAAATTTTAGCTCAAAACTTATGGTTTTGTGTCACCCACTTGCTATCCTTGTATTGGGAAAGCAACACGTCCAATTTACTTGCTCCGTATATTACCTTTCGGTAAAATACCGTCCGGTTGTAAAGGAAAGCGTTGAACAAGCAACTGTTAAGGCAATGTCCCGTGACATGCTTTTAATTATGGTCTATATCTTGTCGGATGCAATTACTATCCTTTGTAGGAGCAATAGTAAAGCTCACCCTTATGGTTTTTCGGTCTGGCACAAGGTCCTGCCTTTGACCATGCTATGCAACCACCATTCTTACGGTTGATACCCGATTTGGTTCATGTGACCTAATGAATTCCAGGTGAATTCATAGGATTTTACGTTCAATGGTAATGAACGCACTAAAAATGGGTTTTCAGAAATCAAATCGGTTTGTAATTTTGATCAAAATATTTTCTCATTCAAGCTCGAGTTTAGATATCATCGAATTCCATGAGTTTGAATTCTCAATCTTTAAAATTCAATCTCAAAGATTGAGTAATATCAGTCTTAAAAGCTGATTTTTGATCTTTAAGGAGATTATCCTTTCTGGGAATCTGATTCATTAGTCTTATCAAGCTAATTTGCACGGCGCCCTCCCCATTTTACGAGACAGATCCTCTCATGGTTAGGATAAGTCTGACAATTTGGCAACCCTGTTTGATGCTGAGGTCCGTGGATTTCCAGCTGATTTTCGAGAAAACTTTTCAAGGTTTTTCGTAGACTCTACAACTAGTCTGGACGACAACTTCCTGACCAAAATCAAGAAGCGCATTTCTTTTTCGGAAGACTTTACTTCCTTTTAATGATGGAATTGATTCATCGTGTAGATCCATCTTTTCTTTCAAATATATTATAAGAAATTGGGTAAAACTGATAAAATTGTCCAAAACAAAAGTATCTTCAGTTATTTGTACAAAAATATGTGATATATGTTTTAAATAACTTGGTAAATTTTCCCACACTTGGCTTTTATTTTCCTTTCTTTGCCTTTTATTGTCCTCTATTCCATTTTAAATGAATTCTAACATTTTGGGTTGTTTCTCAATTTATGTCTTTTCCGAGGTAACAATAATTTCGGTGTTAACACCTAGTTTTATCGTTCATAAATATGTATAAACATGATTTTGAATTCATTTAATTGAAAATTTTGAAAATTTTTACTAGAATTGGGTAGTCAGTATATAAGACTAGGGCTGTTCTTTATTATCAGAGAGCACTAGATTCTAATACAACTACTGCGTTACTAGTATTTTTAATGGTAACCAAGTGTTTAAGTTTAAATTTTTTTTTAAATTCCGAAAGAATTTAACCCCTTTCCACACTTAAGATCTTGCAATGCCCTCATTTGCAAGAAATCAGTAACAATTTAAATTATTGAGGGTGATTAGCGTAGAAAAATGATTAAATTTTACCAAAGTTTCCAAATATATTGCCGTTTGTTTGTTGAATGATAAATGGTGCACATCATTTCTTCATTCCGTCTTGTTGTTACATCACATTTGTTTTTCGTTTTGTCGTCAAAATTAGTAGCATTTGCTGAACTTAATGCCAGTCTTTGAAAATGCGCTGTTTTACCCTGTTGTGTACAATTGACAATATACATACATACAAATAATAAAATGCATGGTAATTTGAAATGGGGCTTAAAATCCTACTTTTAAATCAAATATGAAATATTAGTACAACATAATAAAAATATTAAACATTACAATAAAAGTATCACAAATCAAAATATAATGTTTAAACATAAATAAATAAAAATAATAAAAAGATAAAAATCATAGAAATCACCAATGGGAACTATATCAATCTGGATAGGGGTTCCAGTTCATGTCGTCGGTCGGGTTCCATGGTTGGTTATAGGTGTACTGGTAGGCCTGGTTAGGGTCGTAGAGAGTAAATGGTGGTCTCATCTCGGGCTGGTGTGGAGGATAGTAAGCGTGTCGGGTCAGTACGTAGTGATCCTGAGGTGATAGCCGACTCATGATCTGACGCTGATGATAGTCCCATCTATCATGCTGTCGTTGCCTGGAATGCTCGTACTCATTCCGGGCTTGCCACTGCTCTAACCGACTAAATCTATCCTCGTTTGTCATTTCTACCTCATCTATACGCTGGTAGACGTCAGTCATTGTGTGACGATCGCTCCAAATCCATATGGACGAACACGTCATTCATCGATTTCATTGCGAGGTATTTGACCTCTATATGATACGTTTTGTAAATATTGCATTCTTTTAAAAAGGCACACCATAAATGAATATCTAAATCAAAGGTTTTCGACATCTGATGATTTCTACATATAGACAATCACCGTAAATAATAGTTTACAATAATACTTTCGTTGACAATGCAGTCAAAATAAGATACATGGTGATGATTTGGTGAATGCAACGTTTCCTTGAAAAATATGTCATGTAAGACTCCATGCACATAGCCTGTCTAACACATAAGCAAACAGCGGAAGACTTCTAGGAAACCTGAGAATAAACATGCTAACAAGTGTCAACACAAAGGTTGGTAAGTTCATAGTTTTATAGTTTCATATAATCTGTATATAAAGGTGGATCACAAGATTTCAGTTGTTTCATCCAGAAACGTTTATCAAAATATTCTACAAGATTGAGCACCCTGGTAACTAAACTTAACGTATATATAATTTATACCCTTTGTATAATCATCTTAATAATACACGCAAACCAACGTGTACGCTTCTCAAATAACATACGTCCGTTAAAAGGCTAGTGCTCTAGCTCGGACGGGGATATCAAACCCTATGGATCCATATACTGTTATTCGCGCCCACCAGTCCATATCCTATGTACTGGCAGCTACTAGTTACCAAAGCTAAGGGATTTTCGGTTCAAACTCAGTGTAGAATTAAGTATGTACTTGTATCCATTGCGTTTAAAATAAATTACATGTATTCTCAGCCTAAAAATATATATTGCAAAAGGAATTAAAAAGGGAGCAATGAAACTCACCTTAGCAGCACATAAAGTTGTTCATCGTAATGTGACCGAAACTCAGAATATCAAATAATCGTAGATCTCAACCTAGAGAACATATGTTGGTCAATAAATGTCTATCAAGCTAGGTCAGATCATAGTGTATCACAATCCTAATGCTCGATATCGACATACAAAAGTTATCCAATGTTTTTTCAAAAAGTCAATTTTGACAATAGTTCAACAAACGAGACGTACCTTATATAAGGATTCATTTACTCGGCTGGTAATATTTAAAAATCCATTTTATCAATCTTGTAAACAAGTTGTTTAAATCTTAATTGCAAATTCATAAGCAATTCCAATTAACGTCAATTATAATTCAGTTGATCATATCTTTTAATCCGTTCATCGAAACTATTCGATGTCTAAATGAAAAGTCATTGATTTTTCGCCAGCTTTCCAAAAACATGTATATCATATACCTTTTACCAGTAATATATGTATTTAATTAGTGATTGATTATAAACTGTTTAACGACGAAATTTAGCATACAAGCATATATAAATATATATACTCGAGCACTAGACATGGATACATAATTAATATATAAAAGATAAGATATGAGTGCTTATGTATCAGTATTGAGATTCAATATTGTAGGAAAGTACGTAGACGTAACGGAGATGATAAACACTAGGTTTGATTCACAAATATAACCCCGAAAATTACCCATAACCTCCTTGGCAATAACTCATAATTTCCTTAGCTCTATCTCGCTTGAAAACTATTTTGAAAGTGACACGCTCATAACCTCGTCGTAGTATTTTATGTATAATACTAATTAATAATATTAATAATAAGATTAATAATAATAATATTAATCTTAATAATAATAATAATAATAATAATAATAATAATAATAATAATAAATAATAATAATAATAAATATAATACGGAGTAATATTGATAAATATGTGTGTGTGTGAATTAAGCCAGAACTCGATCAATTTATAGAACCTTTCCTGAAAAAGCAACCCATGCGATCGCATGGTTTTTAGGCATCAAGGCCATGCGATCGCATGGCCCTCTGATCCAGCTCACAAACTTTTGTTTTCTTGTTTGTCGACATATTTATTTATTAATATATAATATATATATAATTTATATTAATTAATTATATATTATATTATATTCTCGTGCATAGTTGACTTGAAATTTTCATTTCGATGTCTCGTACGTTGTCACTCGACTTATGCCCCGGTTCCGGTTTCTTGAACGCATTTTCGTACGTTTAGAAAACTTGCATTTTACGTTTCGTGTCACGTACCTTTGTCAAAATATAGCCTTGAATTATCCCTAAACTATACCACTCAAAGTATATATTAAACTTTCGAGTGTTTTGGTCATTTACTTCTATAAATCATTGTCTCGCTATTTGTTAATATATATATATATATATATATAATAACAATTCGTTTTATGACCAGTTTAATATTACTCCCTCCGTCTCATTCCAATAGTCCACAGACAAAAAACACACAGTTTTAGGAAATTCTACTAACTTCATTTCTCCACCAATGAAATATCTTCTCTCTCCAGATCCACCAATGAAATATCTTCTTTCCTTTCTATTTATGGAAGTGGACTATTAATTTGGGACAGCCCAAAATGGAATACTGGACTATTGGAATGAGAAGGAGGTAGTATATTTTATATATTTTCAATATTAATATATACGTTTTAAAATACATATCACAAGTTATTCATATATCTAATTCCAACAGTTAATATTCCTTATTATTGTATGTCTCCAAATTACGTTATTTAAACAAACACTTTACCATTTATTTCGAATATCGTTAAAAATGAACGATTTCCCAAATCAACGTGGACCTCACAATAGAGACTCGTAATAATATCATAATCTTTAAGGGACTCAATAAATATATTTTAATTCAATCGTTTGGCATAATCTTTTAACTCCGTAGTTAAATATATCAATCAGATAATCAAACCAATAAGGTTAACGCACAGTATCGTTTTCATAACACTTTGTTACGTTTTCAAGTTATAGTATATATATGTATCTATTTACATATATTTGTTCGCGAATCGTTGAGAACAATCGATGGGTATTTGAATAGTTCAAGAATTTTAGGATTCAACTTCATAGACTTTGCTTATCGTGTCAGAAATGTTAAAGATTAAGTTTAATTTGGTCAGAAATTTCCGAATCATCACACATAGCCTCCCTAATGACATCCCTAATGTCATCTGCTTCCTCCATTTCCTCATCTGAACCTCTCTCTACCTGTGAATGATGACCAACATATGGTACTGCCTGATTGCGTCTGCTCTTCAATACCTTAGCACCCTGATAGACCTTTAATCCTAAGGTATCATCCTGTTCCCTACATACCATAAGTGGACCCCCTTGATCCCTATCTACACCCAAATACTCTCCAATGAGAGTAACAAAAATACCTCCTCCTATTATTCCCCCTTCCTGTATTCCTCCCACTATCTTAGACAAATAAAAACCAACACAGTAGGGGATATTAACAAAGCCTCTTAGGTCTCGAATACACTTAAGGTAGAATAAATCATGTAAGGTCATTTTCGCCTTGTTGTGACCTCTCTGTGTAATCGAGTTAGCCAGAAATCTATGAATTATACGAAGCTCAGCTCTGTTAATATGTAAGTAGGAGTGTATTCCTGCCCGCCCAAAAACATTATAATCTGACATACGCCTCCAGACGGCATTAGCATCAAAATTCCTATCTACCCTTTCACCATGATAAATCAAATTTGTACAATCGGGTAATAGTAATTCAGCGGGCGTATATATCTGTAAAGCACTGGCCATGTCCAGCATGGACATCCTATACATCCTACGGCCAAGTATAAATCTAAGAAAACTTCTATCATCTAACCTAACTACATCCGCATTAAGTGAAATAGTACTCATAAGCTCAATGCACCATTCATTATATACAGGCCTACGAATGGTGAATAAACGTTCCCAATCGGGAAAAGAAGAGCTGCCATACCTTTGGATCAAATGCTGTCAAACTGAGTTAGCTAGTTGGACCCTTTCCAAAGGCTCCCAATCAATTACCCTCGGCACTTCTACATTTTTAGTTACAAATTTGAATTTGTTACTTTGATATGTCGGGTAATCTCTCCAACTTCGATCAAATCTCAAATTAGGATGCAACTGTTCTTCATGAATAGTTGGGTGTTGTACTATCGGATGCATCGGAAATACTACGTAGGCATCAACATATTCTTGTTGCGGATCATAATAAGGTACGTGTTGATCAGGTTGTTGTTGTTGTTCCTGTTGTTGCTCCGGTTCATATTGCATTTCTGGTTCAGGTTCTGGAGCAGGTTGTCTAGATGATGATGATGCACCATCAGTATCGGTATTTCTCTGCAAAACACATTAAACACAAATTTTGTGCATCCAAATATGCATTAGTGTTAGCAAAATAACAACTTGAAACAATTACAATAACATGTTTAATCAAAATTAAACTTATACACATTTTCACAATTTTAACAATTCTACACTTTTTCAAATAAGCATATATGAAAATGTTTACAAAGTTCATAAGCATTCAACTCAAATAACATGTTAAAACAACCATTACTAGCAATTAAACAAGTTTCAAATGGCATTTATATCAATTTAATCAAGTTCATGAATTTTATACCTAAAATTCCACTTTAATTCTCAAAAATCATGTTTAGGATCAAAGTTTGGATCATTTAGCTACCTAAACATGTTACACTACTTAATTTAGCAATAATTCATGAAAAAAAATCGATCATAACCTGTTTATATCAAAAAGCCCCAAATTGCTCAAGAACACAACCCTAGATTCCTAAAATTTTTGAAGTTTTTGGTTTCAAATCATGTTAAATAGCATCAATCTAGGTTATACATGAATAATATACTAACAATTTAACTCTAATTACACTAGAAATTAACAAAATCAAATTAGGTAAAATATTGATAAATATCACAAAAATTAGAAAATTTATGAGTTTAGGGGTGTAATTTTTTACCTTCTTGCTGAAAAATACGAACCTAGGCATGATTAGATCGGATTGTAGGACGAAATTTGGTTGAATTTGGTGAAAAATGGTGATTTTAGGGGTGTTTTTGGAGTGTATTCGTGTATGTATGTGTGTGTGGTGGTGAAAGAGCAGAACAGCTCGCTGGATATTTCAATCTGACCAGAAATTGGCTTCCATGCAATCGCATGGATATACAGGCCAAACCCCATGCGATCGCATGGGATCCTGGTATTTTTTTTTTAAATAAAACCTTATACTTATTAAAACAAATAATTAATTAAATTTTAAAAATTTTGTTTCTTTTTAGGATGAGGGCGTTTCGGATCGTTGTCCTAGTCCGTCCCTCGACAAAATTTTAAAATTTGTCACTTTTTAAGTGTTGTTTTAAAAGTAAAGATTTTTGGGTTTTTTTAATGTTTTTGGCATACTTTAATTCAATAAGATTAAAAATAATGATAATAAAAGTTCTCGTTCCTCCCTTGGGTAGAGCAATTTTGGTTCAACGACCTAGTTTTCAACTCACGACGAATTTTAAAAAATCATATTTTTAACTTAATGAAATAAAGTACATTTTATTTTTTAAATTCACACCAAACTTTAATTTAAAATGCATAAAATTAAAAATTCATATTACTAAAATTAAAAATTCACACCAAATTTATATTATATTTTTGTTTTTAAACATACAAACTTATATTAGAAATATTAATTTTTCAAATATTTACAAACTTAAATATATATTGATTTAAAAAGATTTACAATATTAATTTAATATTTATATTTTAATTTTAAAAACATGGTAAAAATAAAATTAAAAATCTTTTTGGTCTTTTATCCCACTTTAATCAATCAAATATTATCAAAAATATACGCCCCTCTTTTCAGTAAAGTAATTTCGGTTCCATAACCTAGTTTTACTCCTGACGAATTTCTGAAATATTTTGGGTTGATTGATTAAAGATATTTATACCTTAAGAATAAACGGTAAATTTCGCAGTGATGTAATAAATTTTTGTATGATATCAATAATTTTGGTTACGCATACCTAATTTTATTGAATACCAATTTAATACTTTATAGCGAACGATTCAGCGTTTATTATCAAAAGGTTAAAAGCAATAAAAATAAAAATAAAAATTGTACATACTTACCTGTGAGATAGAATTCTCAGAGACCTGCTTTAGCCGACTCATAGGAGAGTCGTGTGATTTGGTTCTCCATAGCTACATAAGCATAACCTCGAATCTTCAATATCTTTTCTTCTAAACATATGAACGGTCCTTCTCTGCATAGAGTAACAAATTCGGTATTTGAATATGTTTGATTATTTGAACATTTACCTTCGTGTGACCATTTTCCGCATTTATAACATCTTTCAAGGTGTCGTCCTCTTCTTTTTGTTGCGGATTTTGATTTTCCTTTACCAAAATGTATCTTATGATGATCTTTTCTGAGTTCTTTTCTTACTCCGTCCATTTTTTCTCTTATGAATGATACCAGTTCACTCGGAAGTGTGTCATTATTACGTTTAGTAATCATAGCGTGTAGCATTAGACCATGGTTCAGATCAAAGGAATTCTTCATCTCGTAAAACCTAAAAAAAATAAAAATTCAGAATGGGGGGAGAAGACTAGTTCTTTAGGGTCTGCTAGGGAAAGACCATTCGGATTTCATTCTCGGAAACTACACGAAAATAGAATATCTAACTCTAACAAAAATATATATTACCCTAAAAAGATTCGAACCTTCCCACACTTAGTTAGCTGTGGTGTCGAAATTGTGATTAACTTCATCTTCAACTTCCATTGGATTATCTATGTAATGTTTAACTCTGTGACCATTAACTTTAAATTCAACTCCATTTGAATTTATTAATTCTATTGTTCCGTACGGGAAAACTCTTTTGACTATGAATGGTCCAGACCATCTTGATTTCAATTTTCCAGGAAATAGCTTGAATCGTGAATTAAAAAGAAGAACTCTGTCTCCTTCTTTAAATTCTTTTGAACTTCTGATTCTTTTATCATGCCATTTCTTCGTTCTTTCTTTATAGATTAACGAATTTTCGTATGCTTCATGTCTTAATTCTTCTAATTCATTTAGTTGGCTTAACCGTAGACGTCCGGCTTCATGCAAATCAAGATTACATGTCTTCAAAGCCCAAAATGCTTTGTGTTCAATTTCTACTGGAAGGTGACATGCTTTTCCATAAACGAGTCTGAAAGGTGTGGTTCCAATTGGAGTTTTGTAGGCTGTTCTAAAAGCATAAAGTGCATCCTCTAATTTCATGGACCATTCCTTCGGATTTGATCCTACGGTATTCTCTAAAATACGTTTTAAAGCTCGGTTGGTATTTTCAACTTGTCCACTTGTTTGTGGATGATACGCGTGTGACGACCCGTCCTAATCCATCTGGACGAAGTCATCAACATTTGGTCCCATTGCGATGATCGACTCCAAGTAATGTTCTTAAAATGAGCAAATGCACATCAGAAGGTTTCTTTCATACCTGAAAATAAACATGCTTAAATTCAAAAGGTGTTGGGTCGTGCGTCTCAAAAAGCAAGAAGAGGTAATTAATTTAATGCCTAATGCATAGCATCTAAATGTATAACTAATATATAAGATATATATATTAATATTGATATTAATTATGATAAACTAGTTATCGTTTTAAATTTAGAGTATGATATACCTATATTATATATTTATATATCTATTCATCAACTATTGTTCGTGAATCGTCAGAAACTGTCAAATGTCAATTGAATATATATGAAGTAGTTCAAACTTTTTGACACTCAACTATACGGACTTTTCTTATCGTGTCAAAATATATAAAGATTAAAGTTTAAATTTGGTCGGAAATTTCCGGGTCGTCACAGTACCTACCCGTTAAAGAAATTTCGTCCCGAAATTTGAGTAGGATCATCATGGCTAACAATAAGAATGTTTTCCTGACGAATATGAGTTGATAAATAGGATTTTATCCATACTGAGTAATATAGATAAGATAATTCGATTACTCGAAGAATACGAATGAAGCTATTACTAAATAGTGAAATGAGAAAGACAAGTTTCATCATAACTTTTGACTAGTCATGATTGAATTCCCGGAATTCAAGGGTTTTAGAGAAAATCTTTGTAATAAGATTTGATTCTTCGGAATTTATGGAAATTAAGATCTCTATAATTAAATGCGATAATCTGTCTCGATTTCTTTGTCTGGTATCTCCACTATAAATGAACTTCTTCCGTTCCATTATTTTCTACCACTCCCATTTTTTATATTTTAATTCATACTTTCAAATCATTTATCAATATGCTTCATCCAGTTTTAATTCTGGATATATTCCTGATTTTCATATCTGTCATTCTCCTTTTTCATTTACCACCGGAGGAATATGTCTACTTCTACTATGCTCTTGGGTTTATAGTGGTTTTAGTTCTCCCGAGTCTTTATATTGCTATTCGTATTAATATTCACGGTTTGTAATTTCGACGTTGTTGGTGGGCTTTATATTTTCCTTTATACCTCGAAGTCCCCGCTTCCATCATCTATAATCATCGTCATTCACAGTTAATGCTCTCTCTTTTTGCTGCGATTTATACCCCCTTTCTATTTTGGAGCTTCATGCTTTTGTTTTCTTTTCGCAAGTAATGGTTCAGAATTCATAGGTATGGAGTTTCGATTGAGTACTAGAATTACTGAGGATGGAACTATCAAAAATATAATTTCTTGATACGTTCAGAGATCAAGCAGAATGAAAGAGTTGTGTAACATGTCACGTGATGATGTTAGAGTCTGTGAATCATCACGTTTCATTAGAAACTCAGCATGACTTACTGTAATATAATCACGTTAGCCGGGCGTCATTATATTATACTAACACATGCTTCAATTCCCAACACTTCTCCACAATTCACTCATAATTTATACTTAAATTTTACATAAGTTTCCAATATAATGGAATACAGAAAACACGAAGAGATAGATAATTTTGGACAAGAATATTTATGAAAATATCCTCAGAAATATAGAAGATATTTATGATGATATTTTGGAATTTCTAAGTTCGAAAGATGAAGAAATATTTTCCACAAGATTTTAACATGAGTAAGGAGCAAGATATTCGTTGAAGGTTTCATCGGATCCGAAATTACCTGGATCCTTTGTATATATGGTATGGTCCTTGTATTTTACCTTGGTCTCCTTCAAGGTTAGCTCAATCTGTTTTTCAGTACCAAATTTTCTATCGAGCGTTCCTAACTCTCCATTCTTTATCATCAAACTCTTGGCCATTTAAGCCATCTACAATTTTGTTGTTTCCTCTGCATTTAATGCCGCCATATCTGAATCGTCGGTTATCAATTCGAGGTGGTTTCAGGAGAATTGTGTTTTTAGATGATTAAACGCTGATGGTAGTATGATAGAATATAAAAGGTTCTCTGGTAACAATAAATGAGCACGCATATATATCATGGTTATAATAGGGTTGTTTTGAGTGAAAAGTCGAAGTTGATTTGCTGGAGCTGTGACAAAATTTGCTAATCTGGAAAGGAATTTTAAAGTTATCTTTGGTAATAACAATTCCAAAGGAGCTAGCACAGATACATGTTAAACATTTACCCAGGTTCCGAGTATTTTCAGGTGCATAACTATATGCATCAATCTTTTCTCCCGTAGATGAAGTGTGGTTGGTTCATCCTCTCGATTGTGGTGTTTTCAAGAATCATGAAAGGTTTGAACGCAGATTGTAATCGTCAAGATACAAATGAGGTTTAAGATTAAATCAAGTGGCATACTTGAAGAATTATTTAGTTTCATACGTTATAATCAATATTTTAATTCATTTTTATTATCCAATGTTTTCTTCATTATGCCACTTGTTAGATTCTGATAGGTCAAAATCCAAATATGAAATCGAATAAAAAAAATGGTTATTCTGTGGTGAATGGATTCGTATATCTGTGGATGTAAGTAGGATAGTAAATGACTGTTGAATCAGATTCGAAGAATGTACAGTGTAACTTATTAATGTGAAACTAAATATTCCTCGGGTATTACCTACCCGTTAAAATATTTTCACCATTATCAGTTTGTACAAAAGAATTTTTATTTACAATCTTTATGAAAACATATATACATATATATTTCCTTCAGGTGTAATCATTGATTTAATGAGTTAATATAATATTAAACTCATTTGATTTCCGATTTGAGCTAGAATAAGTAATCTCTAAAACTATTAGGAACCACATATCCTTCACAGAATATTAATGAAGTTATAGATCAATACTTCATCGTTAATTATTAGGAACTACCTATTCTTCACATAATATTAATGAAGTTATGGATCAATACTTCATCGTTCATTGTTGTTGGTACTCCTTGGTATATATGGTGCATATGATGTTGTTGTTCGAGGTACAGATTGTAATGTTGAGGTATGGGATGCGGATATTGCTGTTGTTGGTGGTGATGGTACTGTTGATGTTGCTGAAGCTGGTAAGTTGTGCACCATATTCTCCAAATTGATTACTCGAGCATGAAGTTCGTTGACTTCTTCTATTACACCGAGATGATTGTCGGTCGGAACGAGCGGATGAATAAAATTTAGAATTTGAGATATTATATAATCATGACGAGATATTCTGGAAATGAGAGAGAAAATGGTATTACAAACAGGTTCGCCGGTAAGTGCTTCAGGTTCTTCGTCAAGAGGTGAATTCGGTTGGTGGAAAGGATCCACTTATTCTCGTCTTCATTGATTAAGTCAACTACGAACCCATCAGATGAATTGGGGATGAATGATTGGTTGATTCATTCTGGTGACACTGCGTTCGGAGCTTAGGTGAAACTCCATATCGGAATAGCTGTCAAAATCCGAAGAATTCGAACTGGTTGAAGGATTCATCTCGTACGATCAGATGAAGGATTTTTGATAAGAAATAGATTATAGGATGTAGATTAGTACCATGCAATACATAATTTACATATGCATATATAATACTAAAATCCCATAAGTTACGGAGGAATCTACGGAAGCTGCCAGACAAAGGTAACAATAACAAATACACTAAGATATGAATTTATCTATACACTGTCTATGCAATAGAGGTAGTAAGACGTGTCTAGACTTTAAGGATGATAAGAAAATAATTTTCGACACTAAATGATAAGAAAAACTTTTGACATGCAGACACAGTCGAAGTCCAGACCCACTAATGCATCTAAACAACTATCAGTTAGACACACTAATGCAAGACCTGGTTCGCTAAGACCATCGCTCTGATACCACCTGTGATGACCCGTCCTAATCCATCTGGACGAAGTCATCAACATTTGGTCCCATTGCGATGATCGACTCCAAGTAATGTTCTTAAAATGAGCAAATGCACAGCGGAAGGTTTCTTTCATACCTGAGAATAAACATGCTTAAATTCAAAAGGTGTTGGGTCGTGCGTCTCAAAAAGCAAGAAGAGGTAACTAATTTAATGCCTAATGCATAGCATCTAAATGTATAACTAATATATAAGATATATATATTAATATTGATATTAATTATGATAAACTAGTTATCGTTTTAAATTTAGAGTATGATATATCTATATTATATATTTATATATCTATTCATAAACTATTGTTCGTGAATCGTCAGAAACTGTCAAAGGTCAATTGAATATATATGAAGCAGTTCAAACTTTTTGAGACTCAACTATACAGACTTTTCTTATATTGTCAAAATATATAAAGATTAAAGTTTAAATTTGGTCGGAAATTTCCGGGTCGTCACAACGCGGTTGAGATTTTATGAGTTACTCCATATCTTTTGAGAACTTTATCAAGTTGATTATTACAAAAATGAGTACCCCGATCACTTATTAAAGCTTTCGGTGTTCCAAACCTAGCAAAAAGACGTTTTAAAAAGTTGACTACAACTCGTGCATCGTTAGTTGGGAGAGCTTGTGCTTCCGCCCATTTAGATACATAATCAATGGCAACGAGAATGTAGAGATTATTATGAGATTTTGGAAATGGACCCATAAAGTCAATACCCCAAATGTCAAATACTTTACATACTTGAATGACATTTTGTGGCATTTCATCATGTTGACTTATTTTTTAGGCCCTTTGACAAGCATCACAGGATTTGCAAAGAAGGTGTGCGTCTTTGAAAATTGTAGGCCAATAGAATCCAGCATCGTAAACTTTTCTTGCTGTGAGTTGAGGCCCATAATGCCCTCCTGTTGGTCCTGTGTGACAATGGTTTAAGATTTGACTGGCTTCATCTCTGAATACGCATCGGCGTATTATTCCATCGGGACAACTTTTAAACAAATGTGCATCTTCCTAGAAATAGTGTTTTATATCACTAAAGAATTTCTTTCGTTTTTGGTACGGCAATCCTTTTTCAAGGAATTCACATACTAAGTAATTTGCATAGTCTGTAAACCATGGAATTTCACTATAATCTATCTTCAATAGATATTCATCAGGAAAGTTATCTTGTATGGCCGATTCATTTAGAACTTCTAATTCAGGATTTTCAAGACGAGAAAGATGATCAGCGACGAGATTTTCTGCTCCTTTTTTTATCTCGGATTTCAATATCGAACTCTTGTAAGAGTAAGATCTAAAGGATTAATCTTGGTTTAGCATCTTGTTTCGAAAATAAGTATCTAAGAGCAGAATGGTCGGTATAGACCACCGTTTTTGCTAGAACGAGATATGAACGAAATTTGTCAAAAGCAAAGACAATGGCAAGGAGTTCTTTTTCAGTAGTTGTATAATTCGTTTGTGCTCCTTGTAACGTCTTACTAGCATAATAAATAGGTTGAAATCATTTTTCAATCCTTTGTCCTAAAACGGTTCCCATTGCAAAATCACTTGCATCGCACATTAGTTCAAATGGTAGATTCCAATTTGGAGTTATCATAATCGGCGCATTAGTGAGTTTTTTTTTAAGAATATTAAAAGATTTGATGCATTCATCTGAAAAGATGAATGGAGCATCCTTTTCTAGGAGTTTATTCATAGGAGTGGCAATTTTAGAAAAATCTTTTATGAAACGTCGGTAAAAACCGGCATGCCCTAGAAAACTCCTAACTCCTCTAACATTGGTGGGATGTGGAAGTTTAGCAATTACATCTACTTTAGCTCTATCCACTTCAATTTTTTCTTTTGAAATTTTATGACCAAGAACGATGCCTTCTTTAACCATGAAATGGCATTTCTCTCAATTAAGTACTAGATTTGATTGTTCGCATCTAATAAGCATTCGTTCAAGATTAACTAGACATGATTCAAATGTATCACCGAAAACTGAAAAGTCATCCATGAAAACTTCCATGCATTCTTCTATCATGTCGTGATAAATTGCCATCATGCACCTTTAAAAGGTTGCAGGGGCGTTGCAAAGTCCAAATGGCATGCCTTTATAAGCAAAAGTACCATAAGGGCACGTGAACGTGGTTTTCTCTTGGTTCTCGGGTGCTATTGGAATTTGAAAATATCCGAAAAAACTGTCAAGAAAACAATAGTGAAATGTCCCGTTCTTATTGATTAAAAACGTTCCATATTAATTGATTTCGTTGCGAGGTTTTGACCTCTATATGAGACGTTTTTCAAAGACTGCATTCATTTTAAAACAAACCATAACCTTTATTTCATCAATAAAGGTTTAAAAAGCTTTACGTAGATTATCAAATAATGATAATCTAAAATATCCTGTTTACACACGACCATTACATAATGGTTTATAATACAAATATGTTACAACAAAATAAGTTTCTTGAATGCAGTTTTTACACAATATCATACAAGCATGGACTCCAAATCTCGTCCTTATTTAAGTATGCGACAGCGGAAGCTCTTAATAATCACCTGAGAATAAACATGCTTAAAACGTCAACAAAAATGTTGGTGAGTTATAGGTTTAACCTATATATATCAAATCATAATAATAGACCACAAGATTTCATATTTCAATACACATCCCATACATAGAGATAAAAATCATTCATATGGTGAACACCTGGTAACCGACATTAACAAGATGCATATATAAGAATATCCCCATCATTCCGGGACACCCTTCGGATATGATATAAATTTCGAAGTACTAAAGCATCCGGTACTTTGGATGGGGCTTGTTGGGCCCGATAGATCTATCTTTAGGATTCGCGTCAATTAGGGTGTATTTTACCTAATTCTTAGATTACCAGACTTAATAAAAAGGGGCATATTCGATTTCGATAATTCAACCATAGAATGTAGTTTCACGTACTTGTGTCTATTTTGTAAATCATTTATAAAACCTGCATGTATTCTCATCCCAAAAATATTAGATTTTAAAAGTGGGACTATAACTCACTTTCACAGATTTTTACTTCGTCGGGAAGTAAGACTTGGCCACTGGTTGATTCACGAACCTATAACAATATATACATATATATCAAAGTATGTTCAAAATATATTTACAACACTTTTACTATATTTTGATGTTTTAAGTTTATTAAGTCAGCTGTCCTCGTTAGTAACCTACAACTAGTTGTCCACAGTTAGATGTACAGAAATAAATCGATAAATATTATCTTGAATCAATCCACGACCCAGTGTATACGTATCTCAGTATTGATCACAACTCAAACTATATATATTTTGGAATCAACCTCAACCCTGTATAGCTAACTCCAACATTCACATATAGAGTGTCTATGGTTGTTCCGAAATATATATAGATGTGTCGACATGATAGGTCGAAACATTGTATACGTGTCTATGGTATCTCAAGATTACATAATATACAATACAAGTTGATTAAGTTATGGTTGGAATAGATTTGTTACCAATTTTCACGTAGCTAAAATGAGAAAAATTATGCAATCTTGTTTTACCCATAACTTCTTCATTTTAAATCAGTTTTGAGTGAATCAAATTGCTATGGTTTCATATTGAACTCTATTTTAAGAATCTAAACATAAAAAGTATAGGTTTATAGTCGGAAAAATAAGTTACAAGTCGTTTTTGTAAAGGTAGTCATTTCAGTCGAAAGAACGACGTCTAGATGACCATTTTAGAAAACATACTTCCACTTTGAGTTTAACCATAATTTTTGGATATAGTTTCATGTTCATAATAAAAATCATTTTCTCAGAATAACAACTTTTAAATCAAAGTTTATCATAGTTTTTAATTAACTAACCCAAAACAGCCCGCGGTGTTACTACGACGGCGTAAATCTGGTTTTACGGTGTTTTTCGTGTTTCCAGGTTTTAAATCATTAAGTTAGCATATCATATAGATATAGAACATGTGTTTAGTTGATTTTAAAAGTCAAGTTAGAAGGATTAACTTTTGTTTGCGAACAAGTTTAGAATTAACTAAACTATGTTCTAGTGATTACAAGTTTAAACCTTCGAATAAGATAGCTTTATATGTATGAATTGAATGATGTTATGAACATCATTACTACCTTAAGTTCCTTGGATAAACCTACTGGAAAAGAGAAAAATGGATCTAGCTTCAACGGATCCTTGGATGGCTCGAAGTTCTTGAAGCAGAATCATGACACGAAAACAAGTTCAAGTAAGATCATCACTTGAAATAAGATTGTTATAGTTATAGAAATTGAACCAAAGTTTGAATATGATTATTACCTTGTATTAGAATGATAACCTACTGTAAGAAACAAAGATTTCTTGAGGTTGGATGATCACCTTACAAGATTGGAAGTGAGCTAGCAAACTTGAAAGTATTCTTGATTTTATGTAACTAGAACTTGTAGAATATATGAAGAACACTTAGAACTTGAAGATAGAACTTGAGAGAGATCAATTAGATGAAGAAAATTGAAGAATGAAAGTGTTTGTAGGTGTTTTTGGTCGTTGGTGTATGGATTAGATATAAAGGATATGTAATTTTTTTTTCATGTAAACAAGTCATGAATGATTACTCATATTTTTGTAATTTTATGAGATATTTCATGCTAGTTGCCAAATTATGGTTCCCACATGTGTTAGGTGACTCACATGGGCTTCTAAGAGCTGATCATTGGAGTGTATATACCAATAGTACATACATCTAAAAGCTGTGTATTGTACGAGTACGAATACGGGTGCATACGAGTAGAATTGTTGATGAAACTGAACGAGGATGTAATTGTAAGCATTTTTGTTAAGTAGAAGTATTTTGATAAGTGTATGGAAGTCTTTCAAAAGTGTATAAATACATATTAAAACACTACATGTATATACATTTTAACTGAGTCGTTAAGTCATCGTTAGTCGTTACATGTAAATGTTGTTTTGAAACCTTTAGGTTAACGATCTTGTTGAATGTTGTTAACCCATTATTTATTATAACAAATGAGATTTTAAATTTTTATATTATCATTATATTATGATATATAATATATCTTAGTATGATATATATACAGTTAAATGTCGTTACAACGATAATCGTTACATATATGTCTCGTTTCGAAATCATTAAGTTAGTAGTCTTATTTTTACATATGTATTTCATTGTTAATACACTTAATAATATATTTACTTATCATTTAACATAATTAACCAAGTGTATCAATATCTTAATATGATTCATATGTACCTAGTAAGACGTTGTTATAACGATAATCGTTATATATATCGTTTTCGAGTTTCTTAAATTAATAGTCTCATTTTTATGTATATAACTCATTGTTAAAATACCTAATGAGATACATACTTATAATAAAATCATGTTAACTATATATATAACCATATATATGTCATCATATAGTTTTTACAAGTTTTAACGTTCGTGAATCACCGGTCAACTTGGGTGGTCAATTGTCTATATGAAACCTATTTCAATTAATCAAGTCTTAACAAGTTTGATTGCTTAACATGTTGGAAACATTTAATCATGTAAATATCAATCTCAATTAATATATATAAACATGGAAAAGTTCGGGTCACTACAGTACCTACCCGTTAAATAAATTTCGTCCCGAAATTTTAAGCTGTTGAAGGTGTTGACGAATCTTCTGGAAATAGATGCGGGTATTTCTTCTTCATCTGATCTTCACGCTCCCAGGTGAACTCGGGTCCTCTACGAGCATTCCATCGAACCTTAACAATTGGTATCTTGTTTTGCTTAAGTCTTTTAACCTCACGATCCATTATTTCGACGGGTTCTTTGATGAATTGAAGTTTTTCGTTGATTTAGATTTCATCTAACGGAATAGTGAGATCTTCTTTAGCAAAACATTTCTTCAAATTCGAGACGTGGAAAGTGTTATGTACAGCTGCGAGTTGTTGAGGTAACTCAAGTCGGTAAGCTACTGGTCCGACACGATCAATAATCTTGAATGGTCCAATATACCTTGGATTTAATTTCCCTCGTTTACCAAATCGAACAACGCCTTTCCAGGGTGCAACTTTAAGCATGACCATCTCTCCAATTTCAAATTCTATATCTTTCCTTTTAATGTCAGCGTAGCTCTTTTGTCGACTTTGGGCGATTTTCAACCGTTGTTGAATTTGGATGATCTTCTCGGTAGTTTCTTGTATAATCTCCGGACCCGTAATCTGTCTATCCCCCACTTCACTCCAACAAATCGGAGACCTGCACTTTCTACCATAAAGTGCTTCAAACGGCGCCATCTCAATGCTTGAATGGTAGCTGTTGTTGTAGGAAAATTCTGCTAACGGTAGATGTCGATCCCAACTATTTCCGAAATCAATAACACATGCTCGTAGCATGTCTTCAAGCGTTTGTATCGTCCTTTCACTCTGCCCATCAGTTTGTGGATGATAAGCAGTACTCATGTCTAGAAGAGTTCCTAATGCTTGCTGTAATGTCTGCCAGAATCTTGAAATAAATCTGCCATCCCTATCAGAGATAATAGAGATTGGTATTCCATGTCTGGAGACGACTTCCTTCAAATACAGTCGTGCTAACTTCTCCATCTTGTCATCTTCTCTTATTGGCAGAAAGTGTGCTGATTTGGTGAGACGATCAACTATTACCCAAATAGTATCAAAACCACTTGCAGTCCTTGGCAATTTAGTGATGAAATCCATGGTAATATTTTCCCATTTCCATTCCGGGATTTCGGGTTGTTGAAGTAGACCTGATGGTTTCTGATGCTCAGCTTTGACCTTAGAACACGTCAAACATTCTCCTACGTATTTAGCAACATCGGCTTTCATACCCGGCCACCAAAAATGTTTCTTGAGATCCTTGTACATCTTCCCCGTTCCAGGATGTATTGAGTATCTGGTTTTATGAGCTTCTCTAAGTACCATTTCTCTCATATCTCCAAATTTTGGTACCCAAATCCTTTCAGCCCTATACCGAGTTCCGTCTTCCTGAATATTAAGATGCTTCTCTGATCCTTTGGGTATTTCATCCTTTAAATTTCCCTCTTTTAAAACTCCTTGTTGCGCCTCCTTTATTTGAGTAGTAAGGTTAGTGTGAATCATTATATTCATAGATTTTACTCGAATGGGTTCTCTGTCCTTTCTGCTCAAGGCGTCGGCTACCACATTTGCCTTCCCTGGGTGGTAACGAATCTCAAAGTCGTAATCATTCAATAATTCAATCCACCTACGCTGCCTCATATCTAGTTGTTTCTGATTAAATATGTGTTGAAGACTTTTGTGGTCGGTATATATAATACTTTTGACCCCATATAAGTAGTGCCTCCAAGTCTTTAATGCAAAAACAACCGTGCCTAATTCCAAATCATGCGTCGTATAATTTTGCTCGTGAATCTTCAATTATCTAGACGCATAAGCAATCACCTTCGTCTGTTGCATTAATACACAACCGAGACCTTGCTTTGATGCATCACAATAAATCACAAAATCATCATTCCCTTCAGGCAATGATAATATAGGTGCCGTAGTTAGCTTTTTTTCAATAATTGAAACGCCTTTTCTTGTTCATCCTTCCATTCAAATTTCTTCCCTTTATGCGTTAATGCAGTCAAGGGTTCTGCTATTTTGGAGAAATCTTGGATGAATCTTCTGTAGTAACCAGCCAATCCTAAAAATTGACGTATATGCTTCGGAGTTTTTGGGGTTTCCCACTTTTCAACGGTTTTGATCTTTGTCGGGTCCACCTGGATACCTTCTTTGTTCATTCTGTGACCGAGGAATTGAACTTCTTCCAACCAAAATGCACACTTTGAAAACTTAGCGTACAATTCTTCCTTCCTCAATACTTCTAACACCTTTCTCAAATGTTCACCGTGTTCTTGGTCATTCTTTGAGTAAATAAGTATGCCATCAATGAAAACAATGACAAACTTGTCAAGGTATGGTCCACACACTCGGTTCATAAGGTCCATGAACACAACTGGTGCATTAGTTAAACCAAATGGCATGACCATAAACTCGTAATGACCGTAACGTGTTCTGAAAGCAGTCTTTGGAATATCATCTTCTTTCACCCGCATTTGATGATACCCGGAACGTAAGTCAATCTTTGAATAAACAGACGAGCCTTGTAGTTGATCAAATAAGTCGTCAATTCTCGGTAGTGGGTAGCGGTTCTTGATGGTAAGTTTGTTCAACTCTCGGTAGTCGATACACAACCTGAATGTACCATCTTTCTTCTTGACAAACAAAACAGGAGCTCCCCACGGTGATGTGCTTGGTCGAATGAAACCACGCTCTAAAAGTTCTTGTAATTGGCTTTGCAGTTCTTTCATCTCGCTGGGTGCGAGTCTGTAAGGAGCACGAGCTATTGGTGCAGCTCCTGGTACAAGATCTATTTGAAATTCAACGGATCGATGTGGGGGTAATCCCGGTAATTCTTTTGGAAATACATCGGGAAATTATTTTGCAATGGGAACATCATTGATGCTCTTTTCTTCAGTTTGTACTTTCTCGACGTGTGCTAGAACAGCATAGCAACCTTTTCTTATTAGTTTTTGTGCCTTCAAATTACTAATAAGATGTAGCTTCGTGTTGCCCTTTTCTCCGTACACCATTAAGGGTTTTCCTTTTTCTCGTATAATGCGAATTGCATTTTTGCAACAAACGATCTCTGCTTTCACTTCTTTCAACCAGTCCATACCGATTATCACATCAAAACTCCCTAACTCTGCTGGTATCAAATCAATCTTAAATGTTTCGCTAACCAGTTTAATTTCTCGATTCCGACATATATTATCTGCTGAAATTAATTTACCATTTGCTAATTCGAGTAAAAATTTACTATCCAAAGGCGTCAATGGACAACTTAATTTAGCACAAAAATATCTACTCATATAGCTTCTATCCGCACCCGAATCAAATAAAACGTAAGCAGATTTATTGTCAATAAGAAACGTACCCGTAACAAGCTCCGGGTCTTCCTGTGCCTCTGCCGCATTAATATTGAAAACTCTTCCGCGGCCTTGTCCATTCGTGTTCTCCTGGTTCGGGCAATTTCTAATAATGTGGCCCGGTTTTCCACATTTATTACAAACTACAATGGCATAACTTGCTCCACCATTACTCGTTCCGACACCATTTGTTCCTTTCGTTCTATTAACCCCTGGTCCGTAGACCTCACACTTTGCCGCGCTATGACCATTTCTTTTACACTTGTTGCAAAATTTGGTGCAGAACCCCGAGTGATACTTTTCACACCTTTGGCATAGCTGCTTCTGATTGTTGTTGTTGTTGCGGTTATTATTGTTGTTGGGATGATTGTTGTAGTTGCTGTTGTTGTTGTTGTTGGGCCGTTTGTTGTAGTTGCGATTGTTGGGATAATTGTTGCGATTATTGTTGTAATTGCTGTTGTTGTTGTATTGGTGATTCTTATCACCGTTTTCCTCCCACTTTCTTTTGACTTGCTTCACATTGGCCTCTTCAGCAGTCTGTTCTTTAATTCTTTCTTCAATCTGGATCACGAGTTTGTGAGCCATTCTACATGCCTGTTGTATGGAGGCGGGCTCGTGTGAACTTATATCTTCTTGGATTCTTTCCGGTAATCCTTTCACAAACGCGTCGATCTTCTCTTCCTCATCTTCGAATGCTCCCGGACACAATAGGCACAATTCTGTGAATCGTCTTTCATACGTGGTAATATCAAATCCTTGGGTTCGTAACCCTCTAAGTTCTGTCTTGAGCTTATTGACCTCGGTTCTGGGACGGTACTTCTCGTTCATCAAGTGCTTGAATGCTGACCACGGTAGTGCGTACGCATCGTCTTGTCCCACTTGCTCTAGATAGGTATTCCACCATGTTAACGCAGAACCTGTGAATGTATGCGTAGCGTACTTTACTTTGTCCTCTTCAGTACACTTACTTATGGCAAACACCGATTCGACCTTCTCGGTCCACCGTTTCAATCCGATCGGTCCTTCGGTTCCATCAAATTCCAAAGATTTGCAGGCAGTGAATTCTTTGTAGGTGCATCCTACACGATTTCCTGTACTGCTAGATCCAAGGTTATTGTTGGTATGTAGCGCAGCCTGTACTGCGGATATGTTTGAAGCTATAAAAGTACGGAATTCCTCTTCATTCATATTCACGGTGTGTCGAGTAGTCGGTGCCATTTCCTTCAAAATAGTCAAATGGAACAAGTTAATCATACAGAATATTAAGAGTAGTTAATAGTATTTCATAGCATAATATGAACTCATTTATAAAAGCTTTTTCTTCATATTAGAGTTTTATAAGTTTAAATTCGGGTAGTACCTACCCGTTAAGTTCATACTTAGTAGCTAATATACAATTCAACTACTACAATTCTATATGAAAAACTGATTATAATAATATTTCGCGTTCAAACTTTTATACAATATTTTACAAACTTACAATACCGCTTATTTTACATAAAGCATGAAATATAGCACACAATAACTTTGATACAAGATAGTTGTGAAGATAATTCTAGCTAGTACACAAGTCATTCAGCAAAGGCAATAAAGACACGTAATTCATACGTCCAGAAACAAGTCATGCATTCTAGTTTTACTAGGATTACTTCCCATCCTTGGTCTTGTGGAACATAACCGTTATGGCCGTTGATAAGACAGCGTGTTGTAACGTCGTCAAAGGGACGAGGGTTACGTAATGTCCAACAGTCCCGTAACAATCTAAAAACCTCATTTCTTACCCCAATTACCGACTCCGTTACTTGTGGGAACGTTTTGTTTAATAGTTGTAGCCCGATGTTCTTGTTCTCACTTTGGTGAGAAGCGAACATTACTAATCCGTAAGCATAACATGCTTCTTTATGTTGCATGTTAGCCTCTTTTTCTAAATCACGAAGTCCAATATTCGAATATATTGAGTCAAAATAATTTCTTAACCCATTGCGTAAAATAGCATTTGGGTTCCCCGCAATATATGCGTCAAAGTAAACACATCGTAACTTATGGATTTCCCAATGTGATATCCCCCATCTTTCGAACGAAAGCCTTTTATAACCCAAGGCATTCTTGGAACGTTCTTCGAATGTCTTACAAACTGATCTCGCCTTAAATAGTTGTGCCGAAGAATTCTGACCGACTCTAGACAAGATTTCATCAATCATGTCTCCGGGTAGGTCTCTTAAAATATTGGGTTGTCTATCCATTTTGTGTTTTTATACTGTAAAATAGACAAGAGTTAGATTCATAAGAAAAAATACTTATTAATACAAGCAATTTTTACATATATCATAAAGCATAAGCACACTATATTACATATATTACACCACACGAATACAACTATCTTATTCCGACTCGCTTGTTTCTTCTTCTTCAGTTTTGGTTCGTTTTGCCAAGTTTCTAGGGATATATGATGTTCCCCTAATACGAGCCATTGTTTTCCACATTCGTTTAGAAAAACCTGGTGGTTTAGAGGTTCCCGGGTCATTGTTACAACTTAAGGACTTCGGGGGTTGATGATACATATAAAGTTCATCGGGGTTGGAATTAGATTTCTCTATTTTTATGCCCTTTCCCTTATTATTTTCTTTTGCCTTTTTAAATTCAGTTGGGGTAATTTCTATAACATCATCGGAATTCTCGTCGGAATCCGATTCATCGGAGAATTGGTAATCCTCCCAATATTTTGCTTCCTTGGCGGAAACACCATTGACCATAATTAACCTTGGTCGGTTGGTTGAGGATTTTCTTTTACTTAACCGTTTTATTATTTCCCCCACCGGTTCTATTTCTTCATCCGGTTCCGATTCTTCTTCCGGTTCCGATTCTTCTTCCGGTTCCGACTCTTCTTCCGGTTCCTCTTCGGGAACTTGTGAATCAGTCCACGAATCATTCCAATTTACATTTGACTCTTCATTATTATTAGGTGAGTCAATAGGACTTGTTCTAGAGGTAGACATCTATCACATAATATCAAACGCGTTAAGAGATTAATATATCACATAATATTCACATGTTAAAAATATATAGTTTCCAACAAAATTTATTAAGCAATCATTTTTCAAGTAAACATGGTCGAAGTCCAGACTCACTAATGCATCCTAACAAACTCGATAAGACACACTAATGCAAAATTCTGGTTCTCTAAGACCAACGCTCGGATACCAACTGAAATGTCCCGTTCTTATTGATTAAAAACGTTCCATATTAATTGATTTCGTTGCGAGGTTTTGACCTCTATATGAGACGTTTTTCAAAGACTGCATTCATTTTAAAACAAACCATAACCTTTATTTCATCAATAAAGGTTTAAAAAGCTTTACGTAGATTATCAAATAATGATAATCTAAAATATCCTGTTTACACACGACCATTACATAATGGTTTATAATACAAATATGTTACAACAAAATAAGTTTCTTGAATGCAGTTTTTACACAATATCATACAAGCATGGACTCCAAATCTCGTCCTTATTTAAGTATGCGACAGCGGAAGCTCTTAATAATCACCTGAGAATAAACATGCTTAAAACGTCAACAAAAATGTTGGTGAGTTATAGGTTTAGCCTATATATATCAAATCATAATAATAGACCACAAGATTTCATATTTCAATACACATTCCATACATAGAGATAAAAATCATTCATATGGTGAACACCTGGTAACCGACATTAACAAGATGCATATATAAGAATATCCCCATCATTCCGGGACACCCTTCGGATATGATATAAATTTCGAAGTACTAAAGCATCCGGTACTTTGGATGGGGCTTGTTGGGCCCGATAGATCTATCTTTAGGATTCGCGTCAATTAGGGTGTCTTTTCCCTAATTCTTAGATTACCAGACTTAATAAAAAGGGGCATATTCGATTTCGATAATTCAACCATAGAATGTAGTTTCACGTACTTGTGTCTATTTTGTAAATCATTTATAAAACCTGCATGTATTCTCATCCCAAAAATATTAGATTTTAAAAGTGGGACTATAACTCACTTTCACAGATTTTTACTTCGTCGGGAAGTAAGACTTGGCCACTGGTTGATTTACGAACCTATAACAATATATACATATATATCAAAGTATGTTCAAAATATATTTACAACACTTTTAATATATTTTGATGTTTTAAGTTTATTAAGTCAGCTGTCCTCGTTAGTAACCTACAACTAGTTGTCCACAGTTAGATGTACAGAAATAAATCGATAAATATTATCTTGAATCAATCCACGACCCAGTGTATACGTATCTCAATATTGATCACAACTCAAACTATATATATTTTGGAATCAACCTCAACCCTGTATAGCTAACTCCAACATTCACATATAGAGTGTCTATGGTTGTTCCGAAATATATATAGATGTGTCGACATGATAGGTCGAAACATTGTATACGTGTCTATGGTATCTCAAGATTACATAATATACAATACAAGTTGATTAAGTTATGGTTGGAATAGATTTGTTACCAATTTTCACGTAGCTAAAATGAGAAAAATTATGCAATCTTGTTTTACCCATAACTTCTTCATTTTAAATCCGTTTTGAGTGAATCAAATTGCTATGGTTTCATATTGAACTCTATTTTATGAATCTAAACAGAAAAAGTATAGGTTTATAGTCGGAAAAATAAGTTACAAGTCATTTTTGTAAAGGTAGTCATTTCAGTCGAAAGAACGACGTCTAGATGACCATTTTAGAAAACATACTTCCACTTTGAGTTTAACCATAATTTTTGGATATAGTTTCATGTTCATAATAAAAATCATTTTCTCAGAATAACAACTTTTAAATCAAAGTTTATCATAGTTTTTAATTAACTAACCCAAAACAGCCCGCGGTGTTACTACGACGGCGTAAATCTGGTTTTACGGTGTTTTTCGTGTTTCCAGGTTTTAAATCATTAAGTTAGCATATCATATAGATATAGAACATGTGTTTAGTTGATTTTAAAAGTCAAGTTAGAAGGATTAACTTTTGTTTGCGAACAAGTTTAGAATTAACTAAACTATGTTCTAGTGATTACAAGTTTAAACCTTCGAATAAGATAGCTTTATATGTATAAATCGAATGATGTTATGAACATCATTACTACCTTAAGTTCCTTGGATAAACCTACTGGAAAAGAGAAAAATGGATCTAGCTTCAACGGATCCTTGGATGGCTCGAAGTTCTTGAAGCAGAATCATGACACGAAAACAAGTTCAAGTAAGATCATCACTTGAAATAAGATTATTATAGTTATAGAAATTGAACCAAAGTTTGAATATGATTATTACCTTGTATTAGAATGATAACCTACTGTAAGAAACAAAGATTTCTTGAGGTTGGATGATCACCTTACAAGATTGGAAGTGAGCTAGCAAACTTGAAAGTATTCTTGATTTTATGTAACTAGAACTTGTAGAATATATGAAGAACACTTAGAACTTGAAGATAGAACTTGAGAGAGATCAATTAGATGAAGAAAATTGAAGAATGAAAGTGTTTTTAGGTGTTTTTGGTCGTTGGTGTATGGATTAGATATAAAGGATATGTAATTTTGTTTTCATGTAAATAAGTCATGAATGATTACTCATATTTTTGTAATTTTATGAGATATTTTATGCTAGTTGCCAAATTATGGTTCCCACATGTGTTAGGTGACTCACATGGGCTTCTAAGAGCTGATCATTGGAGTGTATATACCAATAGTACATACATCTAAAAGCTGTGTATTGTACGAGTACGAATACGGGTGCATACGAGTAGAATTGTTGATGAAACTGAACGAGGATGTAATTGTAAGCATTTTTGTTAAGTAGAAGTATTTTGATAAGTGTATGGAAGTCTTTCAAAAGTGTATAAATACATATTAAAACACTACATGTATATACATTTTAACTGAGTCGTTAAGTCATCGTTAGTCGTTACATGTAAATGTTGTTTTGAAACCTTTAGGTTAACGATCTTGTTGAATGTTGTTAACCCATTATTTATTATAACAAATGAGATGTTAAATTGTTATATTATCATTATATTATGATATATAATATATCTTAGTATGATATATATACAGTTAAATGTCGTTACAACGATAATCGTTACATATATGTCTCGTTTCGAAATCATTAAGTTAGTAGTCTTATTTTTACATATGTATTTCATTGTTAATACACTTAATAATATATTTACTTATCATTTAACATAATTAACCAAGTGTATCAATATCTTAATATGATTCATGTGTACCTAGTAAGACGTTGTTATAACGATAATCGTTATATATATCGTTTTCGAGTTTCTTAAATTAATAGTCTCATTTTTATGTATATAACTCATTGTTAAAATACCTAATGAGATAAATACTTATAATAAAATCATGTTAACTATATATATAACCATATATATGTCATCGTATAGTTTTTACAAGTTTTAACGTTCGTGAATCACCGGTCAACTTGGGTGGTCAATTGTCTATATGAAACCTATTTCAATTAATCAAGTCTTAACAAGTTTGATTGCTTAACATGTTGGAAACATTTAATCATGTAAATATCAATCTCAATTAATATATATAAACATGGAAAAGTTCGGGTCACTACAAATAGTAACTATTCCCGGCTAATCTTTCCAACATTTGATCAATGAAAGGTAAGGGAAAGTGATCTTTTCTGGTGGCGTCATTTAATTTTCTATAATCAATACAAACACGCCATCCTGTTACAGTCTTAGTAGGAATAAGCTCATTTTTCTCATTTGTGATGACAGTCATGCCACCCTTCTTAGGTATGCATTGAACTGGGCTTACCCATGGACTATCAGAGATTGGATAAATTAAACATGCATCTAGCAGTTTAATTATTTCTTTCTTAACAACATCTTGCATATTAGGATTTAGTCTTCGTTGGTGTTACACATACGTTTTATGACCTTCTTCCATAAGGATTTTATGTGTGCAATACGAAGGACTTATTCCTTTAATATCATGAATCTTCCATGCAATAGCTGGTTTATGAGCTTTTAGCACAGAAATGAGTTGAGATTTTTCATTTTCCGTAAGAGAAGACGATATTATTACAGGTAATTCAGATTCACCATGTAAATAAGCATATTTCAAATGGTTTGGAAGTGGCTTTAACTCTAATGTCGGTGGTTCTTCTATCGATGATTTATATCGATATTTGTCTTCTTCTTTTAGCATTTGAATTTCTTCTGTTGGTTCATATCCATTAGCCATAAGTGTAGCTAACATTTCAGCTTCATTAATTGGTTCAGTTCCTTCTCATAAAGAACATTCTCCTGTTCCTTGTAATTCTGGAAATTCTTCTAACAATTCTGCATGTGAATCTATAGTTTGAATATAATAACATGTATCATCTGCAGATTGCGGTTGTTGCATGGCTCTATCAACAGAAAAGGTAACACTCTCGTCCTCTATACTTAGGGTCAGTTTCTTACCGAACACGTCTATTATTGCTTTAGCCGTGTTTAAGAATGGTCTTCCTAATATGAGAGGAACTCGAGAATCTTCTTCCATGTCCAGAATAACAAAATCTACTGGAAATACTAAAGTACCAACTTTAACTAGCATGTTTTCCATTATCCCTCTAGGATATTTTATTGATCGATCGGCTAGTTGTATGCTTATTCGTGTTGGTTTCAATTCTCCAAGGTGTAACAACCCAAACCAACCCACGACTAAACCGCGTGAAATGTAAAATAAAAAAAAAATTAACTGCCTAGCAACTGGCGCGGCGCGCCAAAAAGGCCGCGCGGCACGCCGAAGTGGTCTGTCCCAAAAGTCCTTAAATGCGAAAAAGATCGACTAGTTCCCGACATTTTTAGGCGAAACGCTTTTAACCACACATTCAAATATGTAAAACTATCACGATTCAAACATAAAAATGATGTTTTACAAGCGGGGCCCACACGACCCAAATTACAAGTTTAATACAATTTCTGAGTTTCGACCACCAAAAAGTTTAAGTACCAAACTACACTAGGAGCATGGCGTTTGGGATTAAACTACCCACGTCTCGGTCAAACTCCCAAAAGTCAACACATCCAAAAGCGTCCCCTATAATAAAGCGGGATCTCTAGTCCAAGGTAATGCCCTTACCCTTAACCACCATCGAACCTATAAAAAGGGTAAACAACGAGAGGGTAAGCAACGCTTAGTGAATGCAATAATTATACATATACATATATAATATACCTACTTACACCCACTTACACACACCGTAATAATGCTAGTATAAACAGTTAGCATACCGAACTCCAAGTAAGCTATACGCTACCAAATACCGCAACTAGCAATGTCAATATCATAAGCTCCAATAATATAATACGATATCTCACAACATATATATAACAACTATATGGTTAACCATAAACGCGTCATGGTGCTACCGGCTCCGTGGTTCACACCGTACGAAATGCTATGACGCTACCGGCTCCGTGGTTCACGTCACTACGCATTTGAGTCATACTCTTTTATAGTGCTACCGGCTCCGTGGTTCATACTTTGGTGCTACCGGCTCCGTGGTTCACACCTCATTTTATAGTGCTACCGGCTCCGTGGTTCACACTCCGATGCTACCGGCTCCGTGGTTCACATCTCAAACATGCACTATGATGCTACCGGCACCGTGGTTCACATCATAGCACGTTCACACACACCCTATGGCATTCCCGGCTCCGTAGGTCACACCATAGCTTACAAATAAATATACCATATACATACATGTATAATTATTCCACTCACCTCCAAGTCTTGTGAAAGGACACCGGAGCTTGCAAGACCTCAAAATAACGTACCTATCATGTTATACATATTATCAATCACATAACTCAAGTTGGTCAAACAATTCTTTCACCATTCTAAAGCCATTTTGACCCAAGGTGCAATTTCAACCCATTTTGCACCCTTAACCCTAATTTGGGTCAACACATACCAAAACCCTAATCATTCGTCAAGATGGGTTTGAAACACATTTAGGTCACAAGGCTAACTTGTTTTCATACTTGCTAGGCCACTTAGATCACTAAAGACTCATATGACCCATTTTAAGGTCAACACACCCATTTGGGTCATCCACACCCATTAACACCCATTTACATATTATTAAAGTGTTCTAGCAACTAACTAACCAAATTTAAGACTCAAAAGTCCAATTAACATATTCAAACCCTAGGTTAGTCATTAATGAGCCTTCATAACCCATTTTCGCCCAAAATCCCCAAAATACTAACCAAATGGGTCTTTGGTTCATCACTAGCCCAAACCCTAACCCTTAAAGCAATTAAAGTAAGAAATTGGGTTTTATAACTTACCAACACAATCACCATGTAGCTATCGACTAGATGAACGTCTTTAAAACTTGCACCAAGACCCGATTCAACCTCTTTCACCCTTTAATGGAGCTCTCTCTCTCTCTCTCTCTCTCTCTCTCAAGGATTTCACTCTCTCACTAAAATTCAATTGGAGGAGATAAGGTTGTTGTGGGAGTAGTAAATGAGCTCCCCAAAACTGATCTAGGGTATTAAATTCGGCCCCAAAGTGAAATTACACAATTGCCCTCAAAATATCTATTTTAAAAGAAGTAAGGAATCTGTCGCAGACAGATGGCGCGGCGCTCCACCAGGCCGCGCGGCGCACGACACCTCCAGTTCAGTTTCTTTCTTGCTTTTAAATATATACAACCAAAACCCCGTTTCAAGTATCGTACATTACACTTATATACACTATAAATACTCGGGTCTTACACAAGGTCTAGTTTAGCATATAGTGAATATGTCATTAAATTTATACTAGCACCTAAGTCTGCCAATGCTTCTATTGAACTAAGACTACCCAGAAAACATGGAATTGTGAAACTTCCTGGATCTGATAATTTTTCTGGTATCTTATTCAACAGTACTGCAGAGAAATTAGCATTCATAGTAACAGCCGAGAGTTCTTCCATTTTCTTTCTATTTGTGATTAGATCTTTCAAGAATTTGGTTTGCTCGGCTTCAAGTCTCTCTTTTCTCATTTTACTCGGATAAGGAAGTGGTGGTTGGTATGGTTTAACATAAGGTTTAGCCTTAACTGTGTTATCTTCATTAACCTTTTCAACTACCGGTTCTGTTTCCTTATCTTGCTCAGGTTGTGGTTCTTGTGGAGTAGGAATAGTGTTATCAGAAATTATAGGCATTTCAAGTGGTTTAAGTGTAATACCACTTCTTGTGGTAATGGCTTTAGCTGTTTCATTCCGGGGGTTAGCATTTGTATCACTAGGTAGACTTCCCGGTTTTCTTTCACATATTAACCTTGCTAGGTTGCTTACTTCTTGTTCCAAATTTTGAATAGAAGCTTGTTGATTTCTAAATGCTTGAGCATTTTGTTCATTCGTTTGTTTCTGAGATGTGAAAAACTGTGTTTGAGATTCAACTAGCTTCGACATCATGTCTTCTAAATTTGGCTTTTTATCATCGGTTTGTGGTAGTTTGTTTTGAAAAATAGGTCTTTGCTGATTGTAAGTATTATTGGATACTTGTTGATTACTAGGATCTTGTTGGTTGTTATATGGAACATTTCGGTTATAATTCTGATTTTGATTGTAGATTGGTCTTGGCAGTTGATAATTATTCTGATAATTATTTACAGGCCTTTGGTTCATGTATGAAACATTCTCTCTTTGTTCCATTGTTGGTTCAATACTGAGACAATCTTTTGTCAAATGTGATCCTCCACACTGCTCACAACTAGTTCTTATTGAGTGAATATCCTTAGTCATCTTTTCCATTCATCTCTCGACAGCATCTATCTTTGCAGAAATGGAATCAAAGTCATGGCTAGAATCGGCTCTAGCTGCTTTAGATGATCTAACGATATCTTTTTCTTGATGCCACTCATGTGAGTGGGAAGCAGTGTTATCAATAATTTTGTAAGCGTCAGTTGCGGTTTTCTTCATAATGGAACCACCAGCTGCTATATCGATGTCTTTTCTTGTAGTGATGTCACATCCTTGGTAGAATATTTGTACTATTTGACAAGTGTCGAAACCATGTTGCGGACATCATCTCAATAACTTTCCAAATCTTATCCACGCTTCATATAGAGTTTCGTTTGGCTTTTGTGTGAACGTAACAATTTCTCCTTGAAGTCTTACTGCTTTAGATGCCGGAAAGAATTGTTTAAGAAATTTTTCAACTAAAACATCCCATGTATCAATCGCCCCTTCAGGTAATGATTCTAACCAATCTTTGGCTTCTCCCTTTAAAGTCCAGGGAAATAACATGAGATATATCTGTTCATCCTCCACTTCTCGGATTTTAAATAGTGTACAAATCCTATTAAAGGTGCGAAGATGTTCATTTAGATCTTCCTTCGGCGCACCACTAAATTGGCATTGATTAGTTACCATGTGTAGAATTTGTCCTTTGATTTCAGAATCTGGCGCATTAATGTCAGGTTGAGTAATTGCGTGACCTTGGCCAGTGCGTTTAGCTCTCATTCGGTCTTCTATACTTAGAGGTTTCATATTTTCCATGATTGAATTTGTTGAATCTGAATCACTAAAGGATTCTGATTTAATGGGTTATTCTTCAACAATCTCTGTTTGAATGATTGGTGGTTCCGGAGGAAAGATTAATGGTTTAGGATCTCTGAATTGTCCCCGAATATCCTCCGGATTCTCAATTGTGAGGTCGGGTTCAAAAAATGGATTATCGGAAATTTGAATTGGAGTACTTGGTCGACTAGATGATGATTCTAAATAAAAATCAACGGAGACAATATTGGCTAGATGTCTTGATCGAGTTACAGGTGGTGAACGTATAAAAGGTGGTGAACGTTTTGCTCGGTGCATTCACTGAATATCCTATTAGTTATAAAAGATAAAAATTATATAAGTTATCAAATTAATAGACTTTTCTGATTTTACTCACGTTTCGAATAGCCAATAGATGCTGCAAGTAGCCAGGACCCTTTAAATCGGAAGCCCACAACTCGCCACTAACAAATCCAACTATTACTACGAACCAGAAAATTTTGGATGTCTATCAATTTAACCGCTTAAAATAATTTTTCGTTTTGAATTTTTAAAGAAGAAATAGAAAATTCTATGTCCTAAAAACTAGAGCGTCGAAAAATAAGAAAGAAAAAGAGAGCGTCGGAAAACGTCGAAAAATAAAAGGTCGAAAAATAAAAATAAGAACGTAGCGCGTCGAAACTTAAAAGTCTAAAAACTAAGAATTAAAAGTTGCGTCTAAAAGTATTAAAGCTTAGCGAAATTCTATATCCAAAACGGTAATAACTTAAAAAGTACTAAAATTTATAAAACGGCGTCGCAAAATTCTAAAGCACCTAAATCTTAGTCTAAAGAAAAAGTACTTAAGGGATTTTACGGCAAATCCTAAAAATCTAAAAATAAAAATAACTATGGCAAAAACTATATTAAAACTAGTTACGAGCGAAAAATACAAATATTACGCTAAAACAAATAAAAAGATACAAAATATAAAAATAAACTTAAAGTTGTAAAAAGTACTTTTTTTGTAAAAATATTATTTTTATATTATTTATTTTATAAAAGTATCAATTTTATAATTTATTAAAACTAATTAAAACTAAAAATACAATTTAAATAAATAAAACTAAAACTAAATAATTAAATAAACTAACCCTAATTAGGGTTTTAATTAATAATAATAATAATTAATACACCGTAATTATTGCAGAAATCGGTCAAACCTGGCATGTCAGATCAGGCCATGCGATCGCATGGATATCCCGTTAAATTTTCATGCGGTCGCATGGGCTAGGGTTCCAGGCCTGAATATGGGTTGCTACAGTACCTTGGCCCGAATACTTTTTATATGTTTTTTTTTAATATATATGAAATATAATTTATAATAAAAACTTATTTTTTTAAAAAAATACTTATTAGTTTTTATAACTTTTCACAATAAATAAAAAAATATAAACTTTTAAATTTAACTAAACTTAAAAATATATATATATATTTTTCTTTTTTTTTATATTTTTATATTTAAAAAAATAGATTACAACTTAATAAAAATGTTTTTTATAGCGTTGCGCTTTCGGCGTTTTAGGGTCCCCGGCAGCGGCGCCAAAAATACTTGATGTTAAAGCGAAGGGGTACAAAATAGTTATATTTTTACTACAAAATACTATGAAATACGACACAATTTTACACAAGTTATTTATTTATTTATAGAGTGGATATACCTAAACCTTGCTACAACACTTATAGGCAGTATACCTAATCGTACATTAGTGTAGTTTTTAGTAAGTCCGGTTCGTTCCACAGGGATCTTAGCCAAGTTTAACGCTATATTTTTAAAAACTATATTTGTAAATATATATATATATATATATATATATATATATATATATATATATAAGTAGTATTATTATTATAAAAATGGGGTTTTTACCGTTTAATGACCGGTTTGTCGATTTTAAAACTTTGGTCGCAGTTAAAACCTAATGTAAAATATTAAAAATAAAAATAACTTAATTTAAAGCGTAAAGTAAAGGACAATAATTAAAGTGCGATAAATAAAATGAAAATAAATAAAATTGCGATAATTAAAAAGTACGATAATTAAAATGACAATAAATTAAAGTACGATAATTAAAAGTGCAATTAAATATGAAATAAAGGAATTATGCTTATTTAAACTTCCGTAATCATGATGTTTGACGTGTTGATTTTAGTTTATTCCCATGGGTTAATTGTCCTTTGTCCTGGATTATTCAATATGTCCGTCTGGTTTTTGTCCATAACAGTCCATCAGTCATAAATATAAAGTGCGAGTGTCCTCGTCAAATTATATTTTATTCGAAGTCAAATATTCCAACTAATTGGGGACTTAAACTATAATTACACCAAGTGTCCTTGTATATAATTCACCCCTGTTTTAATAATTCCATTGACTATTAATCCATTCCCGTGTCCAGTTAAATGAACGATTATTAGTACTTATAAATATCCCGCCCATCATGTCCGATCGAGTGTATATGGTTATTTATAGGTACGTCCGATTGTAAATCTATATATTAAATTAACAAATTATCATTTAATTAAACAAATATAAAGTCCATTAATAACCCATAGTCTAATTTCCACAAGTGTCGTTCTTTTGTCCAAACCCCAATTATGGTACAAAGCCCAATTACCCTGTCTTTAATATTTAGCCCAACATCACGATTAATTCGGCTTAAATAAGCATAATAATAACTTAGCTACGAGACATTAATTTAAAAGGGTTGAACATAACTTACAATGATTAATAATAGCGTAGCGTTACACGGACAGAATTTTGACTTACACCCTTACAACATTCGCTAACATACCCTTATTATTATTAAAATTAAAATTATAATATATATATATATATATATATATATATATATATATATATATATATATATATATATATATATATATATATATATATATATATATATATATATATATATATATATATATATATATATATATATATATATGTATATATTACGTGAGATAGAGAGATAGAGAAAAGATGTGTTTATTTTGGCCAAAACACGTGAAATTTATAGATGTGGGCAGCATATTGGGGTCATGCAACCGCATGACATTTGTTCTTCCTGACCATGCGATCGCATGGCCAGCTGGTTCCAGTCACATGGTTTTGTTTTCTTGTTTTGCCGACGTTTTAATAAATAAATATAATATATAAATAATTTTAAGAATTATTTATATATTATATTATATTTATGTACATAGTTGACTTGTAATTTTTGCTCCATTGCGTCGCACGTTGAGAGTTGACTTTGGTCCCGGTTCCAGATTTTTGAACGTCCTTGCGTACAATTTAATATCTTGTATTTTGCGTTTTGCGTCTTGTACTCTTGTAATTTTGAGACGTTTCCTTTCAATAATTGGAACCACTTTGATTGTAATTTGTACTTTTTAGCTTTTTGGTCGTTTGCGTCTTCAATTCGTCGAATCTATCTTTTGTCTTCACCTTTTATTATTTAAACGAATATCACTTGTAAATAGAACAATTGCAACTAAAAGCTTGTCTTTCTTGAGGGATAATGCTATGAAATATATGTTCGTTTTCATCATTATCAAAGATATGGGTACACAATTGAAATTGAGCACGGCGTACCATCCTCAAACAGACGGTCAAACCGAACGTACGAATCAAACTTTGGAGGATATGTTACGGGTGTGTATTATCGATTTCGGTGGTAGTTGGGATGAGCACTTACCGTTGGTGGAATTCTCTTACAATAATAGTTATCATACTAGTATCGGGATGCCACCTTACGAGATGCTTTATGGGCGTAGGTGTCGAACCCCGATTTGTTGGGGTGAAGTGGGTCAAAGAGAAATCAGGAGTATCGATTTGGTTTTAGAGATGAATAGCAAGATTGATATGATTAGGGATCATTTGAAAAAGGCTCAAGATAGACAAAAGGCATATGCCGACAAACGAAGGCGACCGATTGAGTTTCAAGAAGGTGACATGGTGATGCTTACAGTTTCGCCATGGAAAGGTATTATTCGGTTTCAAAAATGGGGGAAGTTAGCTCCTCGGTTTATTGGACCATTTAAAATTTTAGCTCATGTGGGTGAAGTTGCGTACCGTTTGGAATTACCTGAAGAGCTTGCGGGGATCCATAATACATTTCATGTTTCCCACCTCCGTAAGTGTCTTACGGATGATTCTTCATGGGTGCCTTTAGACGAAATTGAGCTAAACAATAAGTTAGAGTATATTGAGGAGCCGATTGCTATACTCGAAGAAAAGGTCAAAAGATTGAGGAATAAAGTGGTAAGAACTTTTAAAGTTCAATGGCGTCGCAGTAAGGGCTCCGAGTTCACATGGGAATCCGAAGAGTTTGTTTTGGTGTATCTTCCTGCTTGTCATGCGGCTTGGATCGCGAGGTCGCAATCCGGTTCAAGTGGGGGAGAGTTGTAAGATCCTGTTTTCCCAGATGGTTGGGACGCCGTCCAAAATGGTGGGATGTCGTCCCAATGTGAAGGGCTGGACGCCGTCCGGTAATTTGGACGCCGTCCAGATGAACAGTCGGGTCTGCTGCCTTGTTTTTAGATATTACAAGGGGTATTTTGGTATTTTCACTTAGTGGACGAATTTAAGGGTATTAGATCAGTTTGGTGGGTGACTTAACTCCACTTTCATCTACCATTACCCTTCCACTTCAATTCTAGAGAGAGAGAAAGTTCTAGAGTGAGAGAGCTTAAATCAAGGAAGAAGAAGGTCGAATCGGGGCTTAGTGCGAGTTCTAAAGTTGTTCTTCTAGTCCCTAGCTACATTTTTATTGTAGTGGTAAGTCGTAACCTTGATTTCCTTGTTTTAATTGCGTAAGGGTTAGGGTTTGGGTTAGTAATGAACATAAAAACCCAATTGTTAGTGTTTTGGGGGTTTGTGGGTAAGTTTGGGTCATGAGGACTCAAAGACGACTAACCTAGGGTTTGAAATGTTAAATTGTGTATATGGATCTTAAATGTTAGTAAATCACTAGCACACTTAGTGGTTAAAGTGAATGGGTGTATATGGGAATGATAGTGACCCAAATGAGTGTGTTAACCTTGAAATGGGTCAAATGAGTCTTTGATGACCTAAGTGGGTTAATGGGTGCGGAAGTGAGATAACTTTGTGTTAAAAGGTGTATTAAGACCATAATCGAATTGCTAGTAAGGGTTTGACGAAATCCCGACCTAGTGTTAGAATGAATGGTGCAAATGGGTCACGTTTGCACTATGGGCTAAATGGCACTTGTATGGCGAATAAGTTGGTTGACCAACTTGAATGAATAATTGATATATGTACTTAATGTATTAGGTACTTTGCTTTGAAGCGTACGGAAGTGTTTAATCATCACCGACGTGTAAGGTGAGTGGATAAATTATGCGTGTACATATATAATGTATTTATTTGTGTAGCGTGGAATGTGAAATTGTCGCGGTGTTCAAGACACCACATTCTACGTAACGAGTGGAATTGTCGCGGTGTTTAAGACACCACTCATTGGCTTGATTGACATGTGAAATAGTCCCGGTGTTTAAGACAACACATTGTCATGGGAGTAGAATTGTCGCGATGTTCAAGACACCACTCATTGGTTTGATTGACATGTGGAATTGTCGCGGTGTTCAAGACACCACATTGTCATGGGGGTGAAATTGTTGCGGTGTTCAAGACATCACCCGAGGGATTAGTGATTACGCGTCGTATGTACACTAATGGATGTTATGAACTCCAATGGTCTCTAGCGAGTACCGTTCCCTTGTACGATTGGTTAACCATGGTTATGTGAATTTTGTATTAGCATATTTAATTGTGAACTATATGCTTTTGGTGTCGCTAGCTTATTATGAATTGCGTGTAACATCCCGCCTTTTTCCGTTAAATTTATTTTTAACACCGTCTTTTTCTTTTAAATAATACCTTTCGTTATTTAAATTCGTAGTTTCCGTTGACTAACGTTCATAATAATTCCGTCATTTAATTATAACATCTCTCGTTAACTTGCGTTTTAAAAATATTCGATCGGTTAAATCCCGCACCCGCTTTGAAACTCGAGGGACCGGAGTTGCCAAATGGGCAAACTAGTTGACTAGGTCAACTAGTCAACCCATTTCATCCATTCCATCATCTCCCTCATCCCTTTTCTCTCCATCTCAAGAACACACACACAAACCCATTCCATTCATTCATCATCTAAATTCAATCTTGGAAGCTCACAACAAATCCGACTACATATTCTTGATCCTCTCATCATCCTCTACGATTTGATACTAACTTCATTGATTTTGGGTAACATTTCTAAAACTCTAGATTTCTCTAAATTCGTGTTTTTGACTTGAAATGGTGTTAGTTAGTGTCTATGGCTCGTGTATAACATGAATATATGTTTTGTTTGCTCGATTCATTGTTTGGAGTAACTAGTTTGAGTTTTTGAAATGGGTTTGCTTAATCCTTGATTTTGGATGAGTTAATGTTGTTAGATTGTTAAAGTGCATGTTTTAATTGTGTTACTAGTATCATTAGCTACATGTTGATGTGTAGGTTGATTAAGAAAACTTCAAAAACCCGATTAATGATTTCTTTTGATGTTTGACTAGGGTTTGATAGTTCTTGACATGAACTTTCGGATGCTTAAATGCCATGGAATGTTAATTGTTAGTGTTTAGTAGTAATGTATGCTTCATTACCTTCGAAACGGCATATCATATGTGTGAATTGGATTCCCGAAACTTAAAATGCAATTGATGAACTTGAAACTTTGAAAATGGACTTTTAAATGATCACTTGACGAGAAATCGGTTATGGAAAATGTTGTTTTTGTTTGATGAAATATGTTTAGTTGTGTTCCTTGTCAAAAGAGCTTTCCAACGGTATAAGATACGCTTTCTAATTGTTTACGGTTTGAGTTTTGCGTTTGTTTGAAATTTTACCAAGCCTTGAACAAGTGAAACAGGCCTGGGACCAGGCCACGGCCATTGTCGCGGCGCGACAGGCCTGGCCGCGGCGCGACATAAGCCGCGTCCAGATTCTGTTTCCCTTGACCTTTTTACTAAAAATGTTTGACATGTTCTAGACCTCCAATTTACATGCAACTTGTTTTAACATGCTTATATATGAATAACTAGCATAGAAAAATAGTTCGGGACCCGACCCGAACGTGTTGACTTTTTCGTTGACTTTGACCAAGTTTGACTTTTAGTCAAACTTAACCAAACTTTTATACAATCGTTCTAACATGTTTTTATACTTGATTCTTGCATGAAACTTGATAACGTGATTCACATGCTATACTTAATCGAGTCGTAACGAGCCATAGGACTAATTGAACACATTTCACCCGACTTTGTGTCGTAACCGGTTAATTGATATAACTTACTTGTTTAGGTCAAGGCTAAGCAATTTTCATGCACACGTTTACTTGTTGAAGTACTTTTATACTCGTGCACTCGAGGTGAGATCATAGTCCCACCTTTTCAACAACTTTTTATACTTTTAAATTGTGGGCTGAGAAACATATACTTTGTTACATTTTGTACTACTTGCTTTTATACTTTGAACACAAGTACAAGGAAAACAAACATTCCACAGCGAGTTAGAACAAAAATCCTCAATTCGATTATCATTAGTTACACTTGCAGGGTGTAGGCGAGAACTTATATTGTGTGGCCATACGGGTTTGACAAACCCTCATTACGGACGGTTCGCTACCGTCTACGGATGAAATATATTTTCGGGAAACAGTGTATGTTCTAACACTATTGTGATGGGGTTCTATGGAAGGAAACATTAAGTCTTGATAATTGGGTGCTCGCGAACCAACTTTTGGAATGCAACTTTTGGATGATCAATTTATGGAAATACTAAATCTTGTGGTTCAAAATATAACGTTTACAAATACACCTATGATTTCACCAACGTTTTTCGTTGACAGTTTTCTATATGTTTCTCAGGTTCATACTTGGCTATTTGATACATGCTTCCGCGTACACTCATACTTGCTTGGAGTCGAGCATACATACATACATACGCTAGGAATAGCACTTTTGGATTCAAACTTTTATTTACATACTTACGCTATTTATAGCAACTGTGTTTTTCAACTTATATTATGTCGCAAGTTATTTCATTTATACTTTATGACTTTTGTAAACTTAGACTTGTTGTCGAACGGTTTTGTAAACTAAACTTGCAAGTCTTGTACCTTCCAAATGAATGCGACATAATTTTGGTCAAACGAGTCTCATATAGGGACTACGACCACGCAACGGGACCTAAGTTAACGGCGCCGTCGATGACGATTTGGTCGGGTCGTTACAAGTGGTATCAGAGCGTTGGTTGTAGGGAACTAGGATGTGCATTAGTGTGTCTAACAGAGTCGTTAGGACGCATTAGTGAGTCTAGACTACAACCGGATAGTTAGCATTTACATTCTGACATACATTTGCTATAGATAGCACTTACTTGACTACTTGTGCATTATACTTGAATCATTCTTAGGAAAACTTTTTAATGGTACCCAACCTTCATCATACGAACTCGTATTCTGCCACTTTGGTTCGGGAACTCTGACTCCTTGGTTGTTATTCACCCCGTCTCATCTTACTATCCATGAGTATTGTAAAGTCACTGTCACTACTCTAGGTGAGTATCGTCATCACTATTTATCGCTACGGTTGCGTACTACTCGCTATCATGACTCGTTACTCTTTTCATACCTAACTACGTTATTGTCTGATTCGAACCGCATTGACGTGAACAATCACTTATACACTTCCCTCGGGGAACGCATCTTTAGAGTTGCACTAATTCTTTCGATTCAATACGAATCATGTTTGAGACGTCATTACATTTTGTTCATTTTAGATTTTCACGATGACACGAACTTGAACTCATGGAGTGATGTGGGAATGGAGGTATGATTTGGCGTAATATAACGACACTCGATCAACGTGGTTATATTACGGTAAGACATACCAAAGTTCTAGTGACGCGTGATGGTGGTTAGACTCGATCAACCTAAACACCACCATGTGCCATGTACATGACTTCATCTTTTCAGGTTTGGACATCCGAAAACTCCGAGAATATTTATAACAACCATACCGGGGACACACCTTCAATTATTGTCAAATTATATTTATGCTTCCGAATGAATTGCCGATTCCATTCGATTTCAACCGTATGTCACACGAGTATACTAGCTCGTCCTCGCACAGTCTTATTGACTAACTACAACTTACTCGTTATGCTCACATCGGGGCGGAAACTTCTTTTGCATCACCCTCGTACTTCCGGTTCAGGAGGTCCTTATTCTAAATTCCCAATGGAGAGAGACTCTCCACGTTATACTAGTATTCACCTCGAGGGTGAATAGTTCCGACGAACGTTTTTGGAAACCGATAAATCTTCCGCGACGCGAATTTTCTTGAGAAACTTGTCCTAGCTAACGTTTTCAATTCCTAGCAAACTTGTTCAATATGCCTTAGGGAAATATACCCCGTTTCGGATCGAGATCCTCGTTTCACTTCTAGATTTTGGAGTGCCTTACAAAAAGCCTCGGGACCGCGTTTAGACATGAGTACCGCGTACCATCCACAACCCGACGGACCGAACAAACATGCGATTTAAACCTTGGAAACCATAATACGAATTTGTATTACCAACTTCAAATTTACTTGAGAAAAGTATTTTCCTTTAACCGAATCCTCGTACTACAATGATTTTCATTCGAGTTTTAACGTCACTCCTTTTGAAACCACATGTGACCGGAAACGTCATTCTCCTTTGTCGAACCAAGTAAACGATGATCAATTCACCGGGGCCGAGGTTATTCATGAGCAACCGAGAAAATTTATTCATATTCAGGTAAAACCCTACGCGACTCGTAATCACCAAAAGCTACGCCAATGTTAGACGTAAACATTTCAAATTCCACGTGGGAAACCGCGTCGCGTTAAGAGTCGCACCTTGGAAAGGTGCAATCCGTTTCGGGAAAACGTAGGAAGCTAAATCTGCGATATTTTGATCCTTTAAATTCTTGGGGTGTTTTGGACCCGTCGCTAGCCGTTTAGACTTTTCCGACTCATTTTGGGTCTCCGTTTATCCTACATTCGATGTATCAACTCAAAGACGTGTTTGGCGAAACAAGAACTTGTCATTCCTTTTCGATAAGCTTACTATCGACGATAAACTTCATTCCTAGGAGGACCGGTTGAAACCATGAATCGTGAAACCAAACTTCAATCCAACGTAAAAATCCCGACCGTCGAAGTTCGTTGAAATACCCTAGGACGTACTTCTCCCTCACTCGTAGAATTGGCAACGCAAGATCTCGAGGAAGATTCAACAACTACTACTTCCAACTAAATTTCGGGACGAAATTTCTTTTGAGTTGTGGATAATGTAACATCCCGCCTTTTTCCGTTAAATTTATTTTTAACACCGTCTTTTTCTTTTAAATAATACCTTTCGTTATTTAAATTCGTAGTTTCCGTTGACTAACGTTCATAATAATTCCGTCATTTAATTATAACATCTCTCGTTAACTTGCGTTTTAAAAATATTCGATCGGTTAAATCCCGCACCCGCTTTGAAACTCGAGGGACCGGAGTTGCCAAATGGGCAAACTAGTTGACTAGGTCAACTAGTCAACCCATTTCATCCATTCCATCATCTCCCTCATCCCTTTTCTCTCCATCTCAAGAACACACACACAAACCCATTCCATTCATTCATCATCTAAATTCAATCTTGGAAGCTCACAACAAATCCGACTACATATTCTTGATCCTCTCATCATCCTCTACGATTTGATACTAACTTCATTGATTTTGGGTAACATTTCTAAAACTCTAGATTTCTCTAAATTCGTGTTTTTGACTTGAAATGGTGTTAGTTAGTGTCTATGGCTCGTGTATAACATGAATATATGTTTTGTTTGCTCGATTCGTTGTTTGGAGTAACTAGTTTGAGTTTTTGAAATGGGTTTGCTTAATCCTTGATTTTGGATGAGTTAATGTTGTTAGATTGTTAAAGTGCATGTTTTAATTGTGTTACTAGTATCATTAGCTACATGTTGATGTGTAGGTTGATTAAGAAAACTTCAAAAACCCGATTAATGATTTCTTTTGATGTTTGACTAGGGTTTGATAGTTCTTGACATGAACTTTTGGATGCTTAAATGCCATGGAATGTTAATTGTTAGTGTTTAGTAGTAATGTATGCTTCATTACCTTCGAAACGGCATATCATATGTGTGAATTGGATTCCCGAAACTTAAAATGCAATTGATGAACTTGAAACTTTGAAAATGGACTTTTAAATGATCACTTGACGAGAAATCGGTTATGGAAAATGTTGTTTTTGTTTGATGAAATATGTTTAGTTGTGTTCCTTGTCAAAAGAGCTTTCCAACGGTATAAGATACGCTTTCTAATTGTTTACGGTTTGAGTTTTGCGTTTGTTTGAAATTTTACCAAGCCTTGAACAAGTGAAACAGACCTGGGACCAGGCCACGGCCATTGTCGCGGCGCGACAGGCCTGGCCGCGGCGCGACATAAGCCGCGTCCAGATTCTGTTTCCCTTGACCTTTTTACTAAAAATGTTTGACATGTTCTAGACCTCCAATTTACATGCAACTTGTTTTAACATCCTTATATATGAATAACTAGCATAGAAAAATAGTTCGGGACCCGACCCGAACGTGTTGACTTTTTCGTTGACTTTGACCAAGTTTGACTTTTAGTCAAACTTAACCAAACTTTTATACAATCGTTCTAACATGTTTTTATACTTGATTCTTGCATGAAACTTGACAACGTGATTCACATGCTATACTTAATCGAGTCGTAACGAGCCATAGGACTAATTGAACACATTTCACCCGACTTTGTGTCGTAACCGGTTAATTGATATAACTTACTTGTTTAGGTCAAGGCTAAGCAATTTTCATGCACACGTTTACTTGTTGAAGTACTTTTATACTCGTGCACTCGAGGTGAGATCATAGTCCCACCTTTTCAACAACTTTTTATACTTTTAAATTGTGGGCTGAGAAACATATACTTTGTTACATTTTGTACTACTTGCTTTTATACTTTGAACACAAGTACAAGGAAAACAAACATTCCACAGCGAGTTAGAACAAAAATCCTCAATTCGATTATCATTAGTTACACTTGCAGGGTGTAAGCGAGAACTTATATTGTGTGGCCATACGGGTTTGACAAACCCTCATTACGGACGGTTCGCTACCGTCTACGGATGAAATATATTTTCGGGAAACAGTGTATGTTCTAACACTATTGTGATGGGGTTCTATGGAAGGAAACGTTAAGTCTTGATAATTGGGTGCTCGCGAACCAACTTTTGGAATGCAACTTTTGGATGATCAATTTATGGAAATACTAAATCTTGTGGTTCAAAATATAACGTTTACAAATACACCTATGATTTCACCAACGTTTTTCGTTGACAGTTTTCTATATGTTTCTCAGGTTCATACTTGGCTATTTGATACATGCTTCCGCGTACACTCATACTTGCTTGGAGTCGAGCATACATACATACATACGCTAGGAATAGCACTTTTGGATTCAAACTTTTGTTTACATACTTACGCTATTTATAGCAACTGTGTTTTTCAACTTATATTATGTCGCAAGTTATTTCATTTATACTTCATGACTTTTGTAAACTTAGACTTGTTGTCGAACGGTTTTGTAAACTAAACTTGCAAGTCTTGTACCTTCCAAATGAATGCGACATAATTTTGGTCAAACGAGTCTCATATAGGGACTACGACCACGCAACGGGACCTAAGTTAACGGCGCCGTCGATGACGATTTGGTCGGGTCGTTACATTGCGGATATTGGTTTATGCATAATGTTTGCATAGTTGTCGAATTGCTAGCTTGTATGCGGTATTGTGTAAGTGATTGCAAGTAAGTAGGTTATATATGTATATGTATAATTATTGCATTCACTAAGCTTTAGCTTACCCTCTCGTTGTTTACCTTTTTAGGCTCCGGCGTGGACAAGGGCAAAGGTATTCGTTTGGAATAGTAGTGGCTCTCGAGGGTTTAGCTTTTTGGAAGTTCGGCCAAGATTTGGGTAGTTTAACCCCAAACACCATGCTCTAGTGTCGTTTGGAAATTAAACTAGTACGGTCGAAACTTGTACTTTTGAACGAAACTCGTAAAACAGCCGATGTGGGCCTGATATTGCTCAAATACATCATATATATATATCTCGAAATATCGTGTGAAATACTCTCAAATCGAGGATAGTTAAGGCGGTTTCTACAAGTAATACATAAAGTTATGTAAAGTGTATCGGAAAGTGGTTTATAAAGAGTTTTGGTGAATTATAACAGTTCTATAAGTTATGATTTCATCATAGTTGATTCCGATACAAGTTATGGTCAAATTAGCGCTCTAAAATGATAAAACGAGGCTGCAGATATGTTGGACGCCGTCCAAAATGATTGGGACGCCGTCCAAATGAAGGGAGATTATGAAAAAAAGAGACAGAAACGAGACAGTAAAATTCAGCACAACTGGACGCCATTCAGAAATCTGGACGTTGTCCAGCCCTTCACAACTGGACGCCGTCCAGAAATCTGGAACCCGTCCAGGCCTTTACAACTGGACGCCGTCCAGAAATTTGGACGCCGTCCAGAAGTAGGTTTCAGCCTACTTTTGCTTTTTGACCAACTTTAACTGCTTTAAAACCAAATAATTGAGAGGGATACGATCAGATACGAACCATAGGAGTTCTGAGACGATTTTAGGAGCAAAATTAGAGAATTCCAAGCTCTTTGAAGAGGCTTAACATCCAAGAATCAAGATTCAACACTTTCTCCATTCAAGATTCATTCTCTATTAGGTTGATTTCTTGTTCTTACAATGAATTCTACTTATCAATTGATTGCTATTTTGTTTGTTAATATGATTGTTGGCTAAACTCCATAATGTTTGTCTAGATTAATAACTGAGGTATTGGATGTAATCTTATGGATTGAATGTATTATGTGTGATAGATTAGAGCTTGAATCAAAGAACCATGCTTATTATTGTCAAATCATTTGTATCTAGTTAATTGATATGTTGTTGATAAAGAGAACTCTTGTTGATGTATCATATTGATTTACAATCAACTTGTCTTAGATTGATTGTTTACTAAACCAGACCAAGGGGGTAAATTAGATCAAAACGATTAGACGATATAGGGATGAATTGTGTAGAGCGAATGCAAAAGACAATTGGTATTCAAGTCTTTAATCTAGCTAATCAACTAGTCACAAACGAAAAGGTCTAGGTGATAGGGAACCCTCCACTTAGTAATTCTAGTTTGAGTACTTGCTAAAGAGAACTCTTGGCAAGTCGATTTGGGTGATTAGCATATATATCATAGTTATTTGGTTACAAACACGAGAACTATAGAGAAAAGGGAACCCTTGATCTTGTAATCGAGTTTGCGTGTTTACTAAAGAGAACTCTTGGTAAATCTATTAGGTAACTTGCACACATATTCATTCAATCGGGTCTTAACAATATAACTTACATCCAATACCGAGGGTAAAATATCTAGATGAACATTTCGTATCTTTGATCTTAATCAAACTATCTTATTTGCTTTCTTTGCACTTGTTTTCATTATATAAACTTAAAAGACCGAAAATATTGTTTTTACTTTTAATCTTCTCTGATTTGGCTAAATCGTTAAATAGCCACAAAAACATAATATCTTGTACCTTTAAGTTTCATTTACTTAGTTAATCACAATATAGTTTCTAATTCTAGTTTGACTAATACAACTGTCCTTGGAACGATACACGGAACTAAACCATTATTTATACTACTACACGATCGGGTACACTGCCCATTAGTGTGTAACAATCTTTAATCGGTATTTTTCCATACTATTTCATATAACAATTCATATACCATGTTTTGCACATCAAGTTTTTGGATTTTTTTTTCTTTTTTTTTATTTTTTTATTTTTTATATTCATTTTATTTACATCAAGTTTTTGGCGTCGCTGCCGGGGACAGTTTTGTGTCAAAATAGAATTGTTAACTAATTTGTGATTAAGTAGTTTCTTAATTATTTTAAATTATTAATAGTCTTTGATTTTTGGACTTATAGAATCGGTGCGTTTAATAGTTTTGTTAGTTGTGTGATTGACATATTTTAGGTTGCATATGCCACATACCTGAAGTTCAGATTCTCCATTACTTACACCACTTACAGAACCTGATAGAAAGCTTGGTAGGATTCCAAAAGAAGTACTTGAACTTTTTGAATCTTCATCAAAGCAAGAAACTTTTGATTCAAAATCAAGTACAACCAAGCCAAGATACTCTGAATTTGGTGAAAACGTTCATCCTCTAAATTTTGAAATGGAAGGAGAGGCAAGGCAGGTGGTACCAAGACAATCAATGGCGGCCAAGATGAAAGCAACCCGAACCGGACAAGGTAGTGCCATTACTCCGCCCACAGGTGAGGAAAAATTTGATATAAAAGGACCTATTCTCCAAATGATTAACAACATGTGTCAATTTGGTCGTGGTTCGAATGAAGATGCAAACGAACATATTCGTCTTTTTCAAGAGATATGTCTTCTTTTCAAACTTAAACCAGACACTGACCAGGCCATATTTTTAAGACTTTTCCCATGGACACTCCACGGAGAAGCACGAAGTTGGTTAGATTCATTGGCCGAGATACTCCAACAAGAAATTATCCAATTTTGTCAAAAGCCGATGGAAACCTTGTACGAAGCATGGAATCGATTTTCCAAAATGCTAAGAGGTTGTCCAAACCATGGTTTAGATACCTTCCAAAAAGTCCAAATCTTTTACAAGGGTTGTGACGTTACTACCCGAATTTCCATTGACCAAGCGGCCGGAGGTTCACTCATGGACAAAACCGAGCAAGAGGCTTATGAGATAATCGAGAAACAAGCCGAGTATTCTCATGAGTGGCATCAAGAATGACCAATTACTCGTAATGCTCAAGTCCATAGTGTGATGGCCCCGTCAAAACACTTAACGGCTCCGTCACTTGGTCCCACAGCTTGATCGAACTTAAATGAATTTAACAAACGACAATGCATTCTTTTATTTCAAAAGTTTCCCAAAAAGGAAAGCATACCAAAATATTTAGTTTAAAAGTAACCCAACATATTATTAATCCAAAGTTGACACAAAACATTGTCAACAACCCACAAGTATTAATTATTTAGAAACCGAATGCAAGCCAAAGTTTCATAAATTGTTTCATTAAAATCTGCCCAAATGCATGCAGACTCTTCTAAACACAGCGGAAGCATCACATAAACTCAAGTACCTGTGAAAACATGCGAGTAAACTGTCAGCACAAAGGTTGAGTGAATTATAGGTTTAAATAATTAAATAAACTTTAGACCACAAGATTTAAAAAAAAAATATTAGAAAACATTAAACATTATTCCATTATCAATGAGCCACCTGGTAACCACTTAACCCTTTATTTACCTTTGCCAAACACAATAAAAATATACACTGGACAGTGTATCTACAACAAAATACGAAGTACTAAACATTCCGATTATAAATTGCTAGCGCGACTAGCTCGAAATGGGGTTGTCAAACCCGATTGATCTATCCGTAGGATTCGCGTTCACCGGTAGAAATCAATGATTACAGTTACCAGACTAGGGAATATTTTTGTCCAACTCACAATGAATAATTTAAATTTAATTGTCACTTGTGTCTAAACGTGAAATAAAATGCATGTAATCACATTCAAAAATATACTTTGAAAAGTATGTAAAAACGGGACTATAACTCACCTTAATAGTAACGAAGTAACCAACACAAATATGCGAACAGCAATGAAGTACAGTGATCAGGAATGATCACAACGCCGACCTATAAATAAAGCAGGTCGATATAAATAACTAACTTAGGTCAAGTCTTAGTATGATAGCTATTGTACATGTTGCAAGTAGACATAGAACAATACTCAATATGCATTGGTTTGATTGGAACAGCTTACGGACACACACTTTCTATTTTTAGAAAGTTTCTATTTTTGGCAGGTTTCCATTTTTGGAAAGTTTCTATTTTTGGAAAGTTTCTATTTTTGGAAAGTTTCTATTTTTGGAAAGTTTATAAGTTAGGAAAGTTTCCTTAATTAGAAAGTCAACAAAAGTCAACTGAAAGTCAAAGTCAACCGAAAGTCAACTCAAAAGTCAACCTTGGTCAAACGTAGTCAACGTTAATTTTAAAAGTGTAAGTTATAATAATAATGTAAGTTATAATGTTTATTAAAGTTAAATATGTCTAATTATGTCATAACATAAGTTTAATTAAATTAAAATGAATTATTAAAGTTAATATAAGTTAAAATGATATATTTAATATAACATAAGTATTTAATTAATTAATTAAATATTAGTCATAATATAAGTATTATTAATTAATAATAAATTTTAAATCGTATCATAAGTATTATTAATCATATCATAAGTTTCTAATTATAATTATTAAATCATAAGTATTTAATAATTAAATTATAATTAAATAATAACTAAGCCTTATAATAATTAAATAATTAATTAATCCTTATTATAAGTCTTATAATAGTAATCTCATAATATAAGTTTAATACTTATCAAAAGTATTTTACATTAATAATAAAAGTATTATTAATCATATGTTTAATTAAAATGTTTATTAAATCATAAGTATTAATTAAATGATATAATAAATATATATCATAAGTCTTAAATAATAATAATTACTTTTTTTATCATAAGTAATTAAATGATAATGAAATCCATTATTTATCTCATAAGTTTAATAATTAGTCATAAGTTTTAAATCAAAAGTTCATCGGGTCGTATCCTGAGCCCCGGGTGTCAGTTTTCGGCGAGCCTTACATATATCTCCGCCTAAGCAAACCACCCGACACTTTGGTACACTCAATAACACCCCAAGAACAGTCCACAAGTCGTGATGTACAGCCATTACACTAGTTGGAACTTCAATTCACTCAAAATCGTGTTTTAGACATAACGGGTGATTCGTGGCTCGGATTTAAATGACCCGAACATGAAAGTTCGTCCCACCATTAATCCTAACACACTAACACACCCTAAAGTCACCAAATATGGTCACAAAGTCGGACCAAACCTGGTTCATACCAATATCACAATTCAATCTTAACAAAATACCACTTTGATCATATCTAGGGCTCCGGGAATCGAAACGACATGAATCCGGAGTCTAAAATTAATGTCTTGATGAGAGAAACTCATCTAGATACTTTATTTTAACTTTTATAACAGTCAAAATATCAGAAATACACGAAATAGCTGCTGTCCCAATTTTATCAAACCGAAAACATGTGTTTATGAGTAATTCTATGCATACAAACACCTTTACAACAACAAGTAATCATCATACTATTAATATATAATCAAAATACAGAAAAATAATGAAAAATTAAAAGTTCTAGGGTTAGGGTTTATACCCTAATCAAGAATCAATGGATGTTATCGCGTAGAGGATGACGAGTAGAACACGATTATGCAAACCAAATGATGATCCAAGCAATAAAAATTAATTATGATGATGTTGGTGTGTGTGGTTGGCGATGGCAAGAGGGAGAGGGAGAGAGGAGAGCACCAAAAATAATTTAGGTTTTGATATTTTGCAAAATAATACACAAAATGAGAAACAAGGGAGTGTTACTCCCTCCCTTGGTGGCTTCGGCCGATTTGGATGGGGTGGGCCCCACTTGTGGGCCCCACTTGTGGGCCATCTTGCTAATGTGATTAAATCCTAGTGGCCCGAAAGCCCGAACGAATCCCGAAACGCGAAAACACTCTTACGCTATTAAAATTTCGGAGAGATAACAAACGCGCGACTAAAAATAAATATAAATACTCTTTATAATAATATGACTTTAAAATATTATATTTAAAATAATTAGGATTAAAATATCCTAAAAACGCGACCGTTGGTTTGAAAACCGAAAAGATTGGCCGGATAGAAATCCGCGACACGTAGAAACGTATAACTCAAAATATGAATACCAATATTCACATAACACATAATAATTAATATATTATTATTAATATAATAATATAGGTCATAGAAATGACGTAGCACAATTAACAGTTAACGGTCGTTAAATAATTAACGGTAAAAGATAACGGAAAAAGTAGGGTCGTGACAGTACCTTCCCGTTACGGAAATTTCGTCCCGAAATTTAAGCAGATGCAGGGGTTGACTCAGCATCTAGGAACAAATTCGGGTACTTCTGCTTCATCTGATCTTCACGCTCCCAAGTGAACTCGGGACCGCGTCTGGCGTTCCATCTAACCCGGACAATAGGAATTCGGCTCTGCTTAAGAGTCTTAACTTCTCGATCCATAATTTCAATTGGTTCCTCAATAAAGTGTAGTTGCTTATCAACATGAAGTTCTTCCAAAGGAATAGTTTTGTCGGCCTCGGCCAAACACTTCTTTAAATTCGATACATGAAAAACATCGTGAACAGCACTGAATTTTTGTGGCAACTTCAAACGATAAGCCGCCGGTCCAACTCTCTCAATGATCTCAAACGGTCCAACAAAACGAGGACTTAACTTTCCCCTTTTACCAAAACGGATCACACCCTTCCAAGGTGAAACCTTTAATATAACCCGATCACCAACATGAAATTCTACATCTTTCCTTCCCCTATCGACATAACTCTTTTGCCGACTTCTAGCGGTTCTCAATCTTTCCTTAATCTGTACAATCTTCTCGGTAGTCTCGTGAATAATTTCTGGACCTGTGAGTTGAGCATCCCCAACCTCATTCCAACAGACAGGAGACCTACACTTCCTACCATACAGAGCTTCAAACGGTGCGGCTTGAATACTTGCGTGATAACTGTTGTTATAAGAAAACTCAGCTAGCGGCAAATATTTATCCCACCCATTACCAAAATCGATAACACACGCTTGTAACATATCTTCCAACGTCTGAATTGTCCTTTCACTCTGACCATCTGTTTGAGGATGATAAGCGGTGCTCATGTCTAACCTAGTTCCTAAGGCTTCCTGTAAGGATTGCCAAAACCTTGATACAAATCGACTGTCTCGGTCTGAAATAATGGATACAGGAACACCATGCCTAGAAACAATCTCCTTCAAGTACAAACGAGTAAGCTTCTCCATTGAATCCGTTTCCCTAATCGGCAAAAAGTGAGCCGACTTAGTGAGTCGATCTACAATCACCCAAATAGTGTCATGGCCACCCGCAACTCTCGGTAACTTAGTAATAAAATCCATCGTAATTCCTTCCCACTTCCACTCGGGAATCTCAGGTTGCACCAACAGTCCAGACGGTTTTTGATGTTTAGCTTTAACCTTAGCACAGGTCAAACACTTAGCCACATACGTAGCCACATCACCTTTCAAATTAGGCTACCAATACAGCTCTTTAAGATCATGATACATCTTTCCTGAACCAGGATGAATAGAGTACCTAGACTTATGAGCCTCATCTAAAACAAGTTATCGCAGTTCACCAAACTTCAGAACCCAAAGACGTCCTGCAAAGTATCTAGTACCATCTACTCAAATCTCAAATTTCTTAGTCATACCTCTTACGTTCTCTTTCACAAAATTCTCTTCCTTTAAGGCTTCTTGTTGTGCCTCAAGAATCTGCCTTGCGAGGTTTGTTCTAATTGTCATTTTCAAGGCCCTAAACCTGCGAGGTTCAGCCCTTTCTTTACGACTCAACGCATCCGCCACAACATTGGCCTTACCCGGATGATACAACAGTTCACAATCGTAATCGTTCAACATCTCAATCCATCTTCGTTGTCTCATGTTCAACTGTTTCTGATCGAGGATATGTTGAAGACTTTTGTGATCTGTGTACACAGTACTCTTGACAAAATAATGTCTCCAAATCTTAAGTGCAAAAACAACGGCCCCCAACTCTAAATCATGAGTTGTATAGTTCTGTTCGTGAATCTTCAACTGACGTGACGCGTACGCAATAACTTTTTTTCGTTGCATCAAAACACAACCAAAGCCTTGACGCGAAGCATCACAATAGACAACAAAATCATCATTACCCTCAGGTAGTGACAATATCGGAGCGGTAGTCAACTTCTTCTTTAAAAATCTAAAAAGAAGTCTCTTGTTCATCCTTCCACTCGTACTTCTTCCCTTTATGCGTTAAAGCAGTAAGAGGTTTTGCAATACGAGAGAAATATTGAATGAACCTTCTATAGTAACCTGCTAATCCTAGGAACTGACGAATCTGAGTAGGAGTTTTCGGAGTTTCCCACTTTTCAATCGCCACAATCTTAGCAGGATCAACTTGTATCCCTTGTTTGCTAACAATATGTCCAAGGAATTGAACTTCTCGTAACCAGAATGCACACTTAGAGAACTTAGCGTACAACTCTTCTTTTCTCAACAGATCAAGCACTAACCTCAAATGTTCCTCGTGCTCTTCATCACTCTTCGAATAAATAAGGATGTCATCAATGAACACAATAACGAACTTGTCCAGATAGGGTCTACACACACGGTTCATGAGGTCCATGAACACAGCAGGTGCATTTGTCAATCCGAACGGCATAACAAGAAACTCAAAGTGACCATAACGGGTGCGAAAAGCAGTTTTCGAAACATCAGATTCTTTAACACGCAACTGATGATAGCCGGAACGAAGATCGATTTTTGAATAAATGGATGAACCCTGAAGCTGATCGAACAGATCATCAATTCTCGAAAGAGGATAACGGTTTTTAATAGTGAGCTTATTTAACTCACGATAATCAATGCACAAACGAAAAGAACCATCCTTCTTCTTAACAAACAGAACAGGAGCTCCCCAAGGGGACGAACTAGGACGAATAAAACCTTTGTCTAACAACTTACGGAGTTGACTCGACAATTCTTCAAGTTCGGAAGGCGCAAGACGATAAGGAGCACGTGCTACAGGAGCAGCACCGGGAACAAGATCAATTTGAAATTCTACCGCGCGTTGCGGCGGAAGGCCAGGTAAATCTTTGGGAAATACCTCAAGAAAATCTCTAACAATATGAACATCACCAACGCTCTTGTTTCTTTATCGGAATCAACAACATGGGCCAGAATAGCATGACAGCCTTTGCGAAGATGTTTAAGAACTTTCAAACAGCTAATAAGATTTAACTGTCTGCATTTCTTATCTCCAAAAACCATCAGCGGCTCTCCAACCACATTAGTAATATGAATAGCTTTATCATAACACACAATCTCAGCACGATTCGCAGATAACCAATCCATCCCAATAACAATGTCAAAACTACCAAGTTCAATCGGTACCAAATCTATCTCGAAATCTCTGCCAGCCAAATTAATGTTACATTTACGATGCACAGTCTTAGCAGTAAGCACTTTACCATTAGCTATTTCAACAACATAAGTATTGTCTAAAGGAGTTAACGGTGTTTTGATTTTTGGACTTAATTTACTCGACACAAAACTCAAATCAGCCCCTGAATCAAATAGTACATAAACTGATAAATCATTGACCGAAAACGTACCAGTAACAAGTTTAGGATCTTCCTCAGCATCCCTAGCATTAATGTTGAACGCTCTTCCTCGTGCAGTCTCTGCAGTCTTCTTGTTAGGACAGGCATCACGGAAATGCCCCGGCTTCCCACACTCGTAACAAACTCTCGGATTACCACCATTATTCGACTTTCCATTACCATTACCATTCCCACCTCTATTACCAGCATTATTACCATTATTACCACCTACAGCAGGAGTAGTAGAACCCGGCAGAAGCACCGTACAATCCTTAGCAATGTGTCCCTGTTTGGAACACCTCTTGCAAGTCACGGTACAGAAACCATCATGAGCCTTGTAACAACGAGGACACACACGCTGACTGCGGTTATTTGAAGTAGAAGTATCCTGCTTTTTCTGCTAACCTTGTCTTTGATTGCGGTTATTATCCCACTTTCTCTTCCCATTATCAGCTTTCTTAACAGTCTCTTCACTGGGTTCGGTTACAGCAGCCTTGCTTCTTCTCAAAATCTTATCATTCAACTTATGAGCCATAGACATCGCTGCCTCAATAGTCTGGGGCTCACTAGACTCGACCCCATGCTCGATTTTCTCAGACAACCCATCAATGTAAGCTTCAATCTTAAGATTCTCATCGGCATAAACATTAGGGCACAACAAAGTCAACTCAAAGAATCTCTGCTCGTAGGCATCTAATTCGGTGCCCTTCATTTTCAAGTTTTTAAGTTCAACCTCTAACTTCTTAAGCTCACCCCTAGGACGGTAGCGGATGATCATTCTTTCCTTGAAATTATTCCAAGTTAAACCATAAGCCACATCATTTCCCAAACTGTTAACCAAGTTGTTCCACAAGGTCAATGCACTATCCTTCAAAGTGCAGCTAGCAAAACTAACCTTGTCCTCCTCTCGGACTCGACTAACCCTGAAAATAGACTTGATTTTCTCGAACCAGCGGGTAAGTCCTATAGGTCCTTCCGTACCACTGAATTCCTGTGGACGACTCGCCATAAACGTTTTGTGGGAGCACCCCACCTGATTGTTGTTCGCATTAGCATTAGCATTTACATTTGCATTTGCTACTATAGCAGCATCTATCCCTTCGGTAATAAGACGTTGCATACGGGCTTCGTTGGACTCTCTAGGAGGCATGATCTTCAAAACAGAATAACACAACCGTTAGTACTAAGAATAATACCAGTGTTATAAAGGAATAGATCGAACACGAAAAGATTAACCATTAAAATAATAGTCAGTAAACACTATGAGTAATAACATGACAGTTATGATTGTTATAGAAATAACCACCACATGCATACATATTTTATGATAACATCATACAACATACATAGCACCTACATACATGATCTACATTACGCATAATATAACATGCCAAGAGTCACAACATCAGAAATAAAATGTGATAATGATAATAGATGTCATAAAAATAACCATCCATACATAATGAAAAACATCTCATAACAAAACCTTAATAAAATCCTCGACAAAACGCCTTACATAATCCAAAAATGTATGTATGAAAGGACATTAAGTCTTATGAAATAAGTAATCAAACATGAATCATCATATTACATCTGCTTAGAGCGGGTGTGATAAGCTGGGCCAGCATGAGTCTCGGCCGGAGTCTCATACTTTCGCAACTTTTCTTTCACTTCTTCCAACTTTGCCTTCAAACCACGAACTGTGCTCTCGAGAGCCTCGAACTTAACGTCAACTTCACGGTTACGCTTACGATTCTCGAACCCAACATTATTCTTGAAGCTAACAAACGAATCCATACTAGCTCGAATCTGGTCCATCATATCGTTATGTGGTAAAGTACGCATACAATCACTAAGAGCATTAATACGCGTTACTTCATTGTAAGACCTGTTCATGTGAGTAAGGGTGGAAAAGTAGTAGTGAACAGGATCATCGATCCTAGGTTGACCAGTACGACGTCTAGCAGCAGACGAAGGAGCAGGAGCAGAAATGGAGTTATTGCTCGAAGTCGATATCTGCAAACAGTAAAACCGCAAACCACATACCAAAAGATATAAATGCTTATGATATAACTTATACGAAATGAAATGCATAATAATGCTATAGCAGAAGGGTCGGGCTGTAGACTAGACTCTAATGCACCCTAAGAACCACGGGTTGACCACATTAAGACCACCTAGTTCCCTACCACCAGAGCTCTGATACCAACTGTGATGGCCCCGTCAAAACACTTAACGGCTCCATCACTTGGTCCCACAGCTTGATCGAACTTAAATGAATTTAACAAACGATATTGCATTCTTTTATTTCAAAAGTTTCCCAAAAAGGAAAACATACCAAAATATGTAGTTTAAAAGTAACCCAACATATTATTAATCCAAAGTTGACACAAAACATTGTCAACAACTCACAGGTATTAATTATTCAAAAACCGAATGCAAACCAAAGTTTCATAAATTGTTTCATTAAAATCTGCCCAAATGCATGCAGACTCTTCTAAACACAGCGGAAGCATCACATAAACTCAAGTACCTGTGAAAACATGCGAGTAAACTGTCAACACAAAGGTTGGGTGAATTATAGGTTTAAATAATTAAATAAACTTTAGACCACAAGATTTAAAAAAAATGTTAGAAAACATTAAACATTATTCCATTATCAATGAGCCACCTGGTAACTACTTAACCCTTTATTTACCCTTGCCAAACACAATAAAAATATACACTGGACAGTGTATCTACAACAAAATACGAAGTACTAAACATTCCGATTATAAATTGCTAGCGCGACTAGCTCGAAATGGGGTTGTCAAACCCGATAGATCTATCCGTAGGATTCGCGTTCACGGGTAGAAACCAATGATTACAGTTACCAGACTAGGGAATATTTTTGTCCAACTCACAATGAATAATTTAAATTTAATTGTCACTTGTGTCTAAACGTGAAATAAAATGCATGTAATCTCATTCAAAAATATACTTTGAAAAGTATGTAAAAACGGGACTATAACTCACCTTAATAACAACGAAGTAACCAACACAAATAAGCGAACCGCAATGAAGTACAGTGATCAGGAATGATCACAACGCCGACCTATAAATAAAGCAGGTCGATATAAATAACTAACTTAGGTCAAGTCTTAGTATGATAGCTATTGTACATGTTGCAAGTAGACATAGAACAATACTCAATATGCATTGGTTTGATTGAAACAGCTTACGGACACACACTTTCTATTTTTAGAAAGTTTCTATTTTTGGCAGGTTTTCATTTTTGGAAAGTTTCTATTTTTGGAAAGTTTCTATTTTTGGAAAGTTTATAAGTTAGGAAAGTTTCCTTAATTAGAAAGTCAACAAAAGTCAACTGAAAGTCAAAGTCAACCGAAAGTCAACTCAAAAGTCAACCTTGGTCAAACGTAGTCAACGTTAATTTTAAAAGTGTAAGTTATAATAATAATGTAAGTTATAATATTTATTAAAGTTAAATATGTCTAATTATGTCATAACATAAGTTTAATTAAATTAAAATGAATTATTAAAGTTAATATAAGTTTAAATGATATATTTAATATAACATAAGTATTTAATTAATTAATTAAATATTAGTCATAATATAAGTATTATTAATTAATAATAAATTTTAAATCATATCATAAGTATTATTAATTAATAATGAACTATTAATCATATCATAAGTTTCTAATTATAATTATTAAATCATAAGTATTTAATAATTAAATTATAATTAAATAATAACTAAGCCTTATAATAATTAAATAATTAATTAATCCTTATTATAAGTCTTATAATAGTAATCTCATAATATAAGTTTAATACTTATCATAAGTATTTTCCATTAATAATAAAAGTATTATTAATCATATGTTTAATTAAAATGTTTATTAAATCATAAGTATTAATTAAATGATATAATAAATATATATCATAAGTCTTAAATAATAATAATAATTACTTTTTTTATCATAAGTAATTAAATGATAATGAAATCCATTATTTATCTCATAAGTTTAATAATTAGTCATAAGTTTTAAATCAAAAGTTCATCGGGTCGTATCCTGAGCCCGGGTGTCGGTTTTCGGCGAGCCTTACATATATCTCCGCCTAAGCAAACCACCCGACACTTTGGTACACTCAAGAACACCCCAAGAACAGTCCACAAGTCGTTATGTACAGCCATTACACTACTTGGAACTTCAATTCACTCAAAATCGTGTTTTATACATAACGGATGATTCGTGGCTCGGATTTAGATGACCCGAACATGAAAGTTCGTCCCACCATTAATCCTAACACACTAACACACCCTAAAGTCACCAAATATGGTCACAAAGGCGGACCAAACCTGGTTCATACCAATATCGCAATTCAATCTTAACAAAATACCACTTTGATCATATCTAGGGCTCCGGGAATCGAAACGACATGAATCCGGAGTCTAAAATTAATGTCTTGATGAGAGGAACTCATCTGGATACTTTATTATAACTTTTATAACAGTCACAATATCAGAAATACACGAAATAGCTGATGTCCCAATTTTATCAAACCGAAAACATGTGTTTATGAGTAATTCTATGCATACAAACACCATTACAACAACAAGTAATCATCATACTATTAATATATAATAAAAATACAGAAAAATAATGAAAAATCAAAAGTTCTAGGGTTAGGGTTTATACCCTAATCAAGAATCAATGGATGTTATCGCGTAGAGGATGACGAGTAGAACACGATTATGCAAACCAAATGATGATCCAAGCAATAAAAATTAATGATGATGATGTTGGTATGTGTGATTGGCGACGGCAAGAGGGAGAGGGAGAGAGGAGAGCACCAAAAATAATTTAGGTTTTGATATTTTGCAAAATAATACACAAAATGAGAAACAAGGGAGTGTTACTCCCTCCCTTGGTGGCTTCGGCCAATTTAGATGGGGTGGGCCCCACTTGTGGGCCATCTTGCTAATGTGATTAAATCCTAGTGGCCCGAAAGCCCGAACGAATCCCGAAACGCGAAAACACTCTTACGCGGTTAAAATTTCGGAGAGATAACAAACGCGCGACTAAAAATAAATATAAATACTCTTTATAATAATATGACTTTAAAATATCATATTTAAAATAATTAGGATTAAAATATCCCAAAAATGCGTCCTTTGGTTTGAAAACCGAAAAAATTCGCCGGATAGAAATCCGCGACACGTAGAAACGTATAACTCAAAATATGAATACCAATATTCACATAACACATAATAATTAATATATTATTATTAATATAATAATATAGGTCATAGAAATGACGTAGCACAATTAACAGTTAACGATCGTTAAATAATTAACGGTAAAAGATAACGGAAAAAGTATGGTCGTGACACATAGCGCCGGTGCTTTTGATGACCTTAGTTCCCTAAGTGTGAAAATAGACGGTGTTGCTCGAAACATGGACAAAATCACCAAGGAAATTCATAGTATGAAAGTAGGTTGTGAATACTGTGGTGGTCTCCATTTAGGAAAAGATTGTGATGTCGGTTTAACAATGGCTCAAAAAGAAGAAGTGGCTTTCATAAGCCAAAGAAATAATAATCAATTTCAAGGAAGAGCCCAATTTAACCGAAACTTCAACAACCCCTACAACCCTCAAGGTTAAAATTTCAATTACCAACAAGGGTCAAGTAGTGGGTTCCTACAACAAACTTCGGGTTTTTATCAAAAACCCCAACAGGAAGAGAAAAAGTCAAATTTGAAAAGTATGTTGGAAAAGTTGAATTCTTTTACCATTAACACTCGTTGTGAATTGTGATGTCAGAGACAAATGATGCACTTTTAGGTGAAAAGGTGGATTTTTAACTGTAATTGTATTTGACTTTCATTATCTTAAAAGTTCAAATCTTTGTATCAAATATTGGGTAATGTGGTAAAATTCGATTGGAACCTGAGTGAAAAAATAAATTAATAACAAAATATATTATAATATTAAATTATGATTTGTTGGATTTTTTGTCACCCTTCCATGACATTTAGTCACATATGTGGCTAACACTTTTGACTAACGATGCGTTAAATTCATTACCTTCCGTCACTCGAGTTCCAGCTCATATAACACATAAATGTAACGATGCGTTGCTAAGAGTCTTACGTGTTTTTTCAAACGAATTTTTGGTGGGTTGCATATTAAATGTATGCCTAAATGAATTCTCTATGTTGTTGATTAATTAATGTTTTTTATTTCAAGGAATCTAATTTTAACCTATGATATTGAGGAATAATATTAATAATTAACGTAATTGATATTAGTAATTTAAAAATAATATTTAGTTAATATTAAATGATTAATTAATATTATATTAATAAAAATAAAGAAATATCTTTTATTTGAATCAACAAATCAATAACTAAAATTTAAAGGAGAATGTTAAACCTAACTTTTAGGGCTATATTTAAACATTTATTTTTAATTTTCCTTATATATTATTATTATGTATTTTTCATAGTTAATATAATGCGGTCAATTTATGCATATATGTAGTTCTATATAAGAATTATTAACTTTGGAGTTAATATTTAATCATAGCTCTTGGGCTTTGGTTATAATTTTTCAAATTTGAAAATAATAGTTGAAATTCAAACCAATAGTTAGAAAACAAATTCAAATTAATAGTTAAAAAAATATGAGGGAATAATATAGCATCATCATCTTAAATAATTACAGTAATATTTAGTAGTTTGAGATTATATACACTTATCAAATTTTATCTTTGTTTTTATATAAAAACGTTAGAAAGTTTGAAGTTAAATTAAATAAACAAAAAGACAAAAATATTCTTTTAGAATAATATATTTTCATGAATAGTAAAGGCATAGTTTCAATTGATATATATATATATATATATATATATATATATATATATATATATATATATATATATATATATATATATATATATATATATATATATATATATGAGCATGATCAATAGGGAAGTAACCAATCGGGGGGAAGTAAAAAAAAATCGTTTTTTTAGAATTTTCTTTTCATGCATCAAGATCACACGAAAATATAAACATTTAGGAAAGACACTTCGTGATGAATGTTATTATTTAAACGGAAAAACGATCGACAAAAATAACATTCAAGATAATATTGATCGTGAAGAATGTTAACGTTTTTTTTTTCTTCTTGTTTTGTGAAGTAAAATTTAGCCCGATTTAGAGTTTAGGGTTTAAGGTTTAGGGTTTAGGGTTTAGGGTTTGGTGTTTTGAGTTTAGTCCCTAAACCCCAAATCCTATACCCTAAACTCTAAACCGTTCGTGTTAAAAACTTAATCTAAACCCTAAACCCTAAATTTCTAAACCCTATAAACCCTAATATCTAAATCCTAATACCTAAACCCTAATATCTAAAACCCCAACATACGCTCGAAAAAACGATAATTGTTATATATTACTTCTTCGAGCATTTTTTCGCCAAAATAAAAATATTTATCACAAAGTGTCTTAATTAAATGTTCATGTTTTCATCCAATCTATAATGTTCGTGAACAAAGTTTTTTCAAAGAACGAAAAAAAAAAAATTTTGCTTCTCTCCGCTTCTCCCCGATTGGTTACTTCCCCCTTGATCCTACCACTATATATATATATATATATATATATATATATATATATATATATATATATATATATATATATATATATATATAGTGGTTATATATATATATATACAAGGTTGCAAAATTCGCTATTCAGGGATTAATCGGTCGGAACTTTGGAAGGATTAATCAGTGATTCGGGGATTAATCGAGGACTGATTAATCGAGGATTAATCGGATTGTACTGTATATACATTTAAATATTAAATTTTAAAAAATATATGCGTAAATATAGAAAAAAACCATAAATATAAAAATAAACTTTAATATAATTGTTTAAAATTGTTTATTTTGTTCAAAAACTATAAATTTCTGGTTCAAATTCATGTTAAAATGTTAACCATTTTTTATTTTGACCGAATTTGGTTACCAAATTCAATTTTTGACCCATCTTTGACGTTGACCATTTAATTAAACGGATTTTTAGAATTCGGAACGGATTACTCATAAAAATGATTAGTCGAAGATTAATCGGCGAGTAATCGGATTTTTTACAACATATATATATATATATATATATATATATATATATATATATATATATATATATATATATATATATGTTTATTTTTTTTTGAAAATCAAGCATTAAATAACCACGGGGAAAAAACAAAGTCCACGAAACTTACAAACCGAATAAAAACTACCAAGAGAAAAACCTAAACGCTAATATAGGATTGGTAGTCAAGCCCTCCGAGCGCGAGATCTGGTACCGGGTGAATTGCGCATTATGACAGTGGCGGATATAGGATAGATAGTACCAGTTAAAACCCCCCAAAAAAATTCTACTAGATGTCTTATTTCAATGATGTCACTCAAAAAAATATACACTATCCAGTGGTGTAATTAGTTAAAAACCCCAAAAAAAATTCACTACATCGCATATTTCAGCGGTATCTCGTTCCCCCACTGGGCCTATAGTAGATCCACCCCTGATCATGCGTACCCTCCAGTTACACTTCTTTTATGAACAATTTCGCGCATAGCCAGGAATTGAACCCTCCAGGATAGATACATATTTATAGGAAAGGAATCTTTACATATATCCTAATCACCTGGACAGTGCCAAGTCCATTATCCGTCACACAACGACCAATGCCTTTCGCGTGGTAATCTTAAATGCTTTAGTCCTGATTGTTTTTCTTTGTTAAAGTTACAATTCTAATAACAATATAATTAACATGATATTCCTACAAATTGGTACATAACATGTAACTATAAAGTAAAAATCGAAAGAAAATGTAGCCAATAGAAGTTTGAAAGTGCAAAACACTTGGACTTGTGTTTGTAATGCTCATTAATTAGGTACGGCCGTAACGAACTAACTTTCTCGTATATTAATTGGTTCACATGGTTTGATGGAAGAAACAACTTATATTAATGATGCTATCGTAACGGTACAGAAAATTGAGGTCGGTGTATTTTGTTAAGGCAAAAGTCGTCAGTAAATTAATTGGAAAGTATTTTTAGCGCTCTGAAAAGTAAGACATTAAAGATAACGTGAAAAATATCAGTGTTTGTACTTTATTTGTACATATGATATGATACGTAATAAATAATAAAGTAAAAATAAATATAGTACATATAATATAGTATTTTACTACTTATGCCTCGGATTGGGCTGGGTTTTATCATGGGCGTCAGTTAGAGCGAGTTATGCAACTGTAATAGATGCACGCGTGAGTTATTAAGTGATCCTGTACAGCTAATTAAAAAAAAAAAAAACTACTTAATTTTAAGAGGTTGAAACTTAAATTTGAATTTGTAATGCTTGCATGCATAAGATGCTTATCATTCTTCCCAGATACAAGAAGGTCAAATATTATACACTCTCAGGACTTAATTATATGAAAATACACGTAAACAGATAAGATTTTTTTTGTTCGGGACTTAGTTATATAACGTATATTTATAAATGTAAATATACTTGAGTACTGTATGGTCAAAAGTTTTATATGCTTATGTAAATTAACTTAGATTTATGCCTTTACATGTATGCGTTTTTGTTGATCATATGGTGATAATGAAGCAACCCTTATGGACTTATGGTTGTTGCATCATCTCAACAAATAATAACGATATTGTCTAGCTACCAGATAAACAATTCGTCGGGTATGCAAGAGCAATGAAGGTTGATGCACAACAATACATCAAATTGAACTTGAGTACATCATAACTAAATACATTTTGAAACACTTATAAATTCATGTACGGAGTATTATTTAAAGCTTATTTTAGGGTGGCTATTTATATACAAAGAGCTCTTGATTTTAATTGGTTATATGAGCTTTTAATCTTGTAACATGCATGCTGATAGTAATAGATGGGTAGACAGGTAGTATTATATCTCCTCATGCTTGTATGTTCGCTTTTGTTATGTTTGTATGTTTGTTGTTTGATTGGTTCTAACACATCCTAATTCGAGATGGACAAGATATTTACAGAATTTAGAAAGAGAATTGGAAGAAATTATATTGATTGTGTTTTCTCATTCCCCTTACAATTGCCACACACTACTTATAACCAAGAGCTAACTAATTTTAACAACTAATATATAAGTTACCGCCACGTGGGCATGCTTAACAAACTAATAACAACATTCTAATTAGCATGTGCTTAATTCCTTCTGCAGGTCCGTTTGGATGGGTCAGCTGATAGTTGATCTTCTAGGTTTGCCCTTATTAATTATCTTATGGGTTGACTTCATTTTTTGACTCGTTTCCAATCCTACCAGGTTCTTGGTTTGTTGGAAGAGTTTTTTCAACATTCATCTTCTTTATATATGTTATTGGGGTCGTTTTTTCATTCCGGTTAGGCTCGTTAGTAGATATAGTTTTCTAGTTGACTTGGTTAGTATAGTTTTCAAGTTGACTTGGTTAGTATAATTTTCTGGTTACGAGCCTTCTCGTTCTCACGTTGTATTTTTTGTTGGTTCTTACATTTTTCGACGAAAGCTCCTTATATAGTCTTCGTTATTTTTGCCGAAAATAATAAAACAAAAAAATCGCATCATGCTTCCACAAAGAAGGTTTCTATTGTACAAACTTTTAGTGCACAATATTGATTAACTTATCAAATATACATGTTCCGCAAAAGTAGCTTTTAGCTATTAGCATTTTATATGTATTTAGGTGTTTTGGGAGAAGAATGGCAAACTGTTAAAATAAAGAGTAAAATAGCAAAAAGCTACGAAGTATGAGTTTTTCTTAAACGCTACTTCTAATAGCTTTTAACTTTTGACTTTTTCACATGTCTAAAAGCTTCAAACTCTTTTAACCGAACAAAATTTTTTTGTTTGTTAGGGATATTTTCATAAAACTGAGAGCTCTTAAAAGCTCCCCAAAAAAAAAAAAACTTTCAAAAACATGCCATAACAATTTGATATGATATGGAGTAACTAGTAGCTAGTATAGAGTCTGTGTCGGTTGCTTCGGGTGTGTTGTCATTTTCATATTTAAAACTGTAGTCATTTATGTAGAAAGTAAAAAATTGGTACCATGATGTTAGGTGGACAATTACAACCTCAGTCTCGGTTTTTTCCAACGATTGGTGATTTGTTTCTACGGTTTGGGCATCGGGCACCGGGGCTTCTAAATTTTGAAGACTTAGCGGTCCCACAATGACATGGTCCATTTGGACGGCTAGTAACAATGCCATCTTTAAATCTCGGATCACTTATTGGTCGGAGGTGATCAGAACAGTCAAGATGAAAGTACTTAGTGGGCTTCGAGTTCGAAACTTTGCTTCAGTCATCAGAGTTACATATGGATTATTTAAATGTTCCTCATTTATAATTCATAGGTGTATGTAATTGTTTATTGCCTTTTGATATTCCAACTTGTTTTGGTTGGTACTATAATTTGTAACATTGTATCCTTTGGACATTTTTCATCTCTTTGGTGAACTTTTATATTTTTTCCGGCAAAAAAAGTAAAAATTGTTGGCTGAAAAGAAGAAGAAAAAAAAAAATATTCAATCACTAACTTCTCTTGGGGTATCAATCCGGAAGTAAAAAAATTATGGGTTATCAACTAAAACGTCAAACTATAACGATATACCCTTCAAAAAGGTTATTTGTCAAATTGCCATTGCAAGTCAAAAGGACTTTTTGCAGCCTTACGAACCAAGATTTATCAGTCATGAACTCATGATCGATTAATTCATGATCACTATCAAAGATTTCTCGGCCGATAAAACATGCTTTGCAAGGTCGAAAGGTTGTGGTTTGCGATTTGCGCAAGGTTTTATGACAGATGTTTATATTGTTGTGTACGAGTTGAAAGTCAAAAAGATTGTGATCTTGCTAAGTGCGACTTGTTTTTTTCTCTACTTATAACGCCAAATACACACATACTTAAACCCACACAAATTAGCCGCAACCTCGTGCGATTTTTGGCGATTGAATCCTATTTGCGAACTTACTACTTGAACCAACTTCAAGCTCAACTAAAACGCAATTATGTTTGAATTCTTAATATCGATCGACTCTAAGCTACCAAAATACAACAAAATTAGTTGATCCCCTACACCGGATCTACCCCCAGGAACTACCATCACCGTCGGTAACCAATAGAACACCGCCACCAAGAAAAAATTTAAAACGAAGCTTTTTAAAACGTTAAGCTTTGGTATAAACTGAGATCTAGCCATTTGACTAGAACTTACAACCATACAATGGTAAATAACGAGGTAATTTCATCCCTTACGTTTTTTCCTCACAAACGTTTCATCGAGCACTTGGTGTGCGGTAGATTTTAAGTTTACCGGTAATGATCAAATCACTAGGGTTAAATTATTGGTCATGACCTTGTTCGCAAGGTTCCTTGCGACCACCTTTTGACCTTACGAACCCTAGTTTTTTGGGTCATGACTAAATGGAAAACCTTAAATTATAGGTCATGATGTACTTCACATGGCTTCCTTGCGAACACCTTGAGACCTTGCGACCATGCGATTACCTGTCATGGCTTACATCACAAGGACGTAAGGAGTCATATGACCGGTCGTGACCGAGTCGAAGTTCACCTTGCGAAGTGGATCACGGACACGTATCTTATTAGTTAACTGTTATGACACGTGGCCCATTAATTGAATGTTGTGTATGTTTTTTTTACTCTTTGGGGGATTTTTCGTTAGTTCTTTGACGATGAAGAACAAGCTTACATGTATCGATTAGGGAACTCCATTTTAACTAATGATCAAAAGACCAATTTTAGAAGTACGTGCTTTAGATCGTGGTTAGATCTTAGGTGTCTGGGTAATGACCCAAGACTTGTCCATCGTATGCTTCAGCTTGGTTGTGATAGACCAGCGGGAGTTAAACGTCAACCAGCGGAGCTAACATCTATGGTTAGTCCATTGTATGATTCAGCTTGGTTGTGTTAGACTGGCGATCCAACGTGGATTGGTTTCTTAAAGCCCCTTTCGACAATCAGGATAAGTGTCAGTCACACTCGTTGTTTCTAACAGTATAAACAGGTTCACTATATTCTGTTTGGCTGATTGGAGTTTAGTTTGGCTACCGAATTCAGATTCGGTCAATAAACAAATAGACAGACTAAGCATACTTTGCTCCGGATACATTTAAGGACAAGACCCAACCTATTAGAGCTCATTGTTTCCCTACCAGTACAGCTAGAAAACACAGAATATATTGAACCTGTTTATATAGTTAGCAACAACGAGTGCGACTGACACTTATCCTGATTGTCGAAAGGGGCTTTAAGAAACCAATCCACGTTGTCAGCTCAGACTTCCTACGATTGTTAGAGCATTTAGACCGTTTTAACCAGTACCCTTGGGTTCGCGTATTTAGGAGACCAATTACCCGCATTTGGCGGCAGGGTTGAAGGTCCGCAAGGCGCAGTTATCACCAGGGAAGAAGCACACGTTGGGTGGCTTTATTTGGGCTTTAAAGGTAAATACATTATACATTAGCTTAATGTATTTGAATATGTTATGTATCATTTTTGACTTCACTAATGCATCATTGTGTAGATTTGGATATACGAGGCATATTATACATATTATATATATATTCATTTGGAAAACACAACAAGACAAAAAAATGAACTATTCATTTGAAACTTAAATGCAATTTCTTCAACTACAACCTTCCATCTTTACATATAGTAGCTTTTTTGATAGCAACGTTTTTTTAATATATAATATATATTCATTTGGAAAACACAACAAGACAAAAAAAAAAGGAACTATTCATTTGAAACTTAAATGCAATTTCTTCAACTACAACCCTCCATCTTTACATATAGTAGCTTTTTTGATAGCGACGTTTTTTAATATATAAATATCATTAAATCTAACATAATAACACAAACACATAAGTGGTTGGGTGGCTTGGTTGCCTTTATTGTTTCCAGATTGGTGCAGATTCGATTCTTGCAGGGGGCATTTTTTTTTTTCGGCTAGCGATTTTGGGTCCAGCGAAGCGGACCGACCCGAATACTTGTTATTATCAAATATAGAAGGCATGAGAGTAGCTTCAGGTTTCACGTGGCAGGTTTGGGTTGGTTAACGAGACTCGATTTTACTATTCCAAACGTCACACCAACCCAACCTATTTTTAACAATTAGTCCCCTCCCATTTTTTTGCCAAGTATATGCCCCAACCCACTATTTTTTCTCGGTTTAAGTCACCGTCAAATATTCAATTTCAACCCTCCATTATCTTTTGATCGATTTTAGCCCTCACTATTTTTCAATTTTCTTTAACAACTTTTGACATTTTGTTAACTACTTTTTTACAGTTTTTTTTACGATCTTTTCTAATAACTTTTCAACCTTTTTTACAATTTTTTTAACAACTATTTTTTTTCTTTACCCGCATGATATCATAATGTATAAATGGTTAGTATATAATCAAAAGAAAAAAAATCGAAAACGATAGTACGTTTTGTTTTCAATTATAATAGTTGTTTCATATGTTAAAACGAATTATTGTCTAGGTATGCTAAGCTAACTTTAAAATATTTTATTAAAAATATATAGTTAGATGCTAAAAGAAAGTTTCTCTAAAAACAACAGAGGGAGTGGCCGCTGCAACGCGCGGCTGACCACCCTACTTGTTATCACTGAATAAAGGAACTTGCGATCAAGAGAGAGAATGGGTTCTCAAAGCGATTTTCTGGGAACGGACGAACACATCTTATGACTTTGATCAGGACGTGAGACTCATACACATCGAGGTTAGTATTAATTGTTAATTTCAGTTATTTGACTTTACGCATTACTAACAATTAATTTGACATGATGATACACCGAAGAAGTATAAACCGACGAGGATGATGAAGCCCACCAATATTGAGTCGGTGTGTGCCTGGTGGGTTAGTAGTTGTGTGTATCTTGCACTGGAGTCGGAGGCTCCAACCCAACTTAGGCATTATTGGGATCACCTACACATTGACCAGGCCTTCGACAGGATCAGGTTGTCGATCTCGGGCAAATGGTTACCTTGATGAGGTGGGTCGATGAGCAGGACGACTAATTGAGGGAGCGGGATATAGTGTTGAGGATCAGGAAATCCAGTTGAGGTAGCAAGGGGCACATTTGTCAGAGTAAGATAAACGTCAGGGTTACGTGTAACCCCAATGGGTCGCCTAGTGGTGGGAACTTGAGAAACTCTAGTGAAAATTCGTGTTCAATCCTCATGGTCTACACTTTGGGGTTTTGCCTTTAAAAAAAATAGTAAAGACAATGGTGACAAAAGCATTGGTCATCAATGTAACATACTGCTACTCATTGTCATGATGTGCGATTACATTTGTGATCACTGATCTAATTAAATTTGCAATACCTTTATATCTTTTACCCGTTCATCATGGAGAGTACTGTTACATTTGAGTAAAAGAGATTGTATACAAGTGTGTTACATAAGTTTAAAATAAACATAATTCATTTATATAAATAGATGGTAAGAATCAAGAGAGTCCTGATTTTGAAAGAGATTTCATAGAAATAGTACAAACTCAACCACATATTTAAGTAAAGTGAGTTTTCACCCATAATTAGCTCTTCATAGCTCCTTTCACTCTATATGTGTTAGTCAATTGCATGAAGGTAAGTGCTCTATTTCGAGTTGTAGTTTCTAGTGATTAGAGATGTGGTTTTGGGTGGTTTCAGGTTGGGGTGTTAAGTGGTGATTACCAGTGGTTAGTGTTGGTGCTTTGGACTTGTTTTTGATGTTTTTTCATGTGATTGTAGGTCGTGGTGTTATGGGTAGTCAAGATCAAAGGATGAGATTGTTATGATAGCAATCAAGGTGCAAGATCACTTCAAATGTTTATGTTCGCGAAATTATATTGGTGTTTTCGGGTTATTTTGTATGGTGGAGATTGATTTTTCATCTGTTTACATGCTATTTACTTGGTTTACATGCTATTTACTAGGTGACTGCTCTTAAGTAGTCTTGTGTGGTATTGATTTGAAAAGTCGATCAACTTTTAGATTGTCGGATTGTAGCCATATTTATTGTATTTTTCCGAGGTCGGTGTTTTTGCATCGAGTTGTATGGTCTTTTAGGAATCGAAGTGTTGGTTGAGGAGTCGTGTTTGTTTGATGGTATCCATTAGGCATCTATATATTTCATATATAGATATTTGGTTATTATTAGAATAGTATATAGTATATTGTTCAGAATTGTATTTATCTACATATGGTTATCCATATAATAATAGCCAGGGGCGCTGCCCCTTGGACCCCGCGCCAGGGGCGCTGCCGCTTGGACCCCGCAAGGGGGTCCCTTGACCCCCGCAATTACGCGACAGTTAGCAGCCAACTCTTACGGGCGTGTACTCCACACTCTCCGAACCCGTTATTAAATATAACTAGCTAACTCTTGCGTTCACGTAAATCCCAATTAATTAAAACGAATGTTGGATAATACTAAAATCACCAACAGAAGCTTCTTGCAAGGTCTTGACTCTCAAGGACATTTCATGCGGTTTTAATAATATGAAATTAGTTGTTATATTACCTGCTTAACTAGTTCACTAATGATAGAAACACAGGCAGCATATGAAAGTGCATGACACGCACAAACTTAATTCGAAAGGTGCAGGTTTATAATTAGAATTTATATATGTATTGGTCAGCTGTAAAACCTATGAATCAAACGACAATAAATAAAAGAAAGATGGGTGCTTACATATCTATGTCGATTGTCTGGATAGCAGCATAAGAAAAGGATCAATAATAACTTGATTGATCTGTAAATGAAATAACACAGATATAGATATTGCCCGGAAGAACATGAAACAAGATATGAGGACTTGGCATTTGATGAAAACATATGAGCATAAAGTAAGGGAACCTCATGCACTACTACAAAAACAGAGATTCCAAACCGGTTTTTATGGCATTGCAAACCGGTTTTAAAACCGGTTTGCAAAGGGAGGGGTTTGGAAGCCTCATACCGGTTTTAAAACCGGTTTGAAAAGCTGGGAATCCAAACCGGTTTTTATAATAAAAGGGGTTTGGAAAGTCCACATTGCAAACCTGTTTTTATTTAAAACCGGTTTGGGTTCTGAATTTAAAAAAAAAAATGATTTACAGCTAATCTGCATTTTTATCTTTGCTAATTAATCTTCATCGTTCACTAATCTGCATCTTCATCTTCGCTAATCTTCATCCTTTCCGGTAATCGATCTTCATCCTTCGAATACAAACAACGCCATATACTCAAATCAAAATACACAAAGTGAACATGGTTACAAATAAACAAAATAAAGCAAATAAGCAAAACAAATATATGAATCGAACCTGTTCACAATTGTTAGAAATTTCATCTTCAACTTGTTTATCTTCAACTTGTTTATAGTTATTTATCTTGTGGAACATAAAAAAATTAGATCGAAGGATGACGATTAAAAACTTACGATGTACACGATGAAGATAGATGAAACTTGAAAGAGATGAGGAAGTTTTACCTTATCGTGTAGAAACAGAGATAGTTCGATCGATCTTGTGATGGTGATGAACGTATAGATCGATAGAGAGATATATGTATGTTTGTGGGTAAAAATGAAGTGAGTTTGATAAAATGAGTAAAAATGAAGTGAGTTTGGTAAAAATGAAGTGAGTTTGCAGATCTAGATTTTGAATTATTCAAAATTTTGACATTCCCGCCACCAATTTCGGAAATGCACAAGTATATGAGCACTTTGCAAACCGGTTTTAGAAAAAAACAGGTTTGCAAAGTCTACTTTCCAAACCTGTTTTCTTAAAAAACCGGTTTGCAAAGTCGAAACCTGTTTTTTTTTTTAAAACAGGTTTGCAAAGTCTACTTTTCAAACCTGTTTTTTGTAAAAATCGGTTCCCCATTTCCGAATTTTTTAAAACCGGTCTCGTTTCACTTTGCAAACCTGTTTTTAGGGGTTAAGGTAAAAACTGGTTTGCATTGGGGGTTTGCATTCTCATTTGTGTAGTAGTGATGTACACATGCATATAGTACAATTTAACTAACAAATCTCTACGTACAGCCATATCTTCAATCAAAATAGCATGATATCAAAGAAAATGTCTATTCTTTTCATCGCAAAAAGAAAATAAAAGATCAATTTTCCCACCCTAGATTGTATGGGCACCAAAAGTACATTGAAGGCCTGCACACACTAATTAGAACTGGACTTCAAAGAATAGACTATCGAAAGAGTTTTTATGTGCAACAACTTATCATAAATACTGCACTAGTGAGCATAACATCAATGAAAATTTTAGACCGACTTTACAAGCCATACAACATATGAAACAGCAACGAGTTTCGTTTTTCTCTTATATATAGTACAAGAAAGAATCTTATATGGCAACCATTCATCTAAAATAGCATGTGGGCATTCATACTCTTTATAAGAGAAAATAAAGTATTTAAGTAATAGAGAATTAACATGGGGTGATGAAATGATAGCATGCAATTAAGCACAGGAACAAAACTGGTATCAACACAGACACCAACTTATCATCCAAATCTATATACAAAATGCATCAGCCAAGGAATCACAAGAAAATAGCAAGTCAATAATATGTGTAGCAGCATATTGTGAAAAATTAACTACTCCATAGCATCTAGCATATGTTTAAATGAATCGTTGTTTATGAAGTAAAAACAAAATAACCGATTTTTTTTCCTTTGAAAACTTAATCAATACAAAATCTCGGGACTTACTTGATACATGCATAGAAAGTGGAATTACGTGTCAATAGTATATTATTGAAGCTTCTTAACAACCAAGACTGAGATGATGTGGACCTTCATTTGCAGTACTTCCGATAGCCAAATCATTCATTTGTCCGGTCATAATGCGCGCGACTAATGCTACATCAAATGGGAATCGTCAAGTGAGAGCAATTGAAGAACACATATAATGATGCGCATAGCTGCACATACATTAAGCGACATCCTAATGGCACGCATAGCCTCACAATAGTCGCACAAGTTCATGATGATGCGCATAATAAATTTCAGTTGCATAAAGTTCTGGCATGACGAATTGGACGATGATTGCGCAGTATAAACATGGCGCCACTAAGATTGCGTATATAAAGTGAAAAGTGTACAATGGTGACACTAAAACAGAAAGGACACTGTGGCAGGTTGGTACGATCCTGACACTGCATAACGGCTGAAGAAGAACAGTAGGGTGTAAGGGGACAACACAAAGATAATGGCAGCACCTTTTGCAGCTTTATGGATTCACCCAAAAATCACTCTCAAGTGTATTTTCTTCTTAATACACAATCTACACATACTAACACGCGCAACCGGAATAGTCACTCAAAACTCCTTGCGGTTTCAGGTAACGTTATCATAACAGAAACCCTAACACCGCCCTTGGCCATAAGTTCTGGCTAACCCGAATGATGGTGGGTCATGTTTAACCACCCTTTCTGAGATCATCATCTCGTATCAGGGTTACTCACGGTGCTTCGGACCGGAGAGTTTGTTGGGTAATCTTGAATTGATCCAACTAGAGAAGATAAAGGAGCCCAATTGCAGCCCAAATTGAATTGATCTAAGTCATAATTTGAAAGAGTCATATGAGTTGGATCACTATGTAGTTTATTGGTCCTATCTTTTAGGAGAACATGCAGAATTAATAGTGAAGTACATGTGGTGTCATGTAACTTGTAAATGCACGATTATTGTTTCCACTATTATAGGATGTTTGTTAGTGGTGGTAGGTATATAAATATTACTTCTTAACATGAATAAAATTATGTGAGAATATTTAAAATGTAGTCCTCTGGTTATTTTGTTCTTTATACACTTTATATTCAATCAAATATATTGTGTATATTGTGGAATGTTCCAACAATTGGTATCTAGAGCAGGTAGTAGATCCTGGTTCATAGCAGAAAGCAGGGATGATCACCATGGATCATCAAAACGCAGTTGGAAAAAAAAAACAGCCTGATCAATGCAGGAAAGATCAGAAGAAGCTGTTTGCAACACGAAGATAATAGCAGGGCTATTCATTAAGAATAGCAAGAAAGCATCAGCAGAAGAAAAGATGCAGCATGGTTGATCATATTTTTTTGATCACAAAAGGCAATAGCAGGGTTGAATTTATGAGCAAAGAATTCAACAAATTAGCAGGAAGTAATCACGTGATTAGAAGCAAATTTACAGCAGGAAAATAGCAAGAAAGCGCAAGCAGAAAAAGCGCATCATAAAGCAGTAACAGACGGTCGTAGTCGAAAAATGCAACAGCAGGATGAAGCAGTAGAAAGCTGCAAACAGCAGAAAATTGCAGCAACAGTAAGCAAATTATAACAGCAGAGAATTGCAGCAGTAGATAGCAGTTTAGCAGGAAAATGGCAGCAATTAGTTGGAGCAATAGACAACACCAAACATTAGGTAGAAAGCAGGAAGAAAGTAAAGAATAGCAGAATCAAAGGCAGTAAGATCATGAAGAAATTTCTAGATTATGGGGGTGATTGTTGGGTAATCTTGAATTGATCCAACTAGAGAAGATAAAGGAGCCTAATTGGAGCCCAATTTGAATTGATCTAAGTCATAATTTGAAAGAGTCATATGAGTTGGATCACTATGTAGTTTATTGGTCCTATCTTTTAGGAGAACATGAAGAATTAATAGTGAAGTACATGTGGTGTCATGTAACTTATAAATGCACGATTATTGTTTCCACTATTATAGGATGTTTGTTAGTGATGGTAGGTATATAAATATTGCTTCTTAACATGAATAAAATTATGTGAGAATATTTAAAATGTAATCCTCTCGTTATTTTGTTCTTTATACACTTTATATTCAATCAAATATATTGTGTATATTGTGGAATGTTCCAACAGAGTTAAACTCAAGGAACCCTTAAATCCCCCTTATTTGTTGATCTTGCATAGACCGAACCCCTTGGACTATCTTATGCTTGATCAACATATAACATCTTGATGATGAAAACACCCTATAGTTATCGAAATATGAATATTTGCAGCATTCAATTAAACTCAATGATGAAAACAAAAATTTAAACACTTGCAATGTAGCAGATATGATGTAGCATTGAATAATAAAACCTCATAATACTTCAAGTATACTTCAAGTACTTTATCTGCAAATTATGTGGTAAATGTATAATACTTGAACGTGGAAGAAACTTGGAGGATTTATAAAAGTGATCACCTTTTCTTAATTTAAAGCATCAGAACGTTTAAAAGAAGAACCATAGCCAAGTAAATTCAGGTAAAAAAAATCAAACACTCGTAACAATGTGGAACAAATCAATACCAAAAGAATACTTGTATTTTAGTTTTTAGTTGCTAAACATGAGGTGAATAATGTGATGCAACATTCATACAACTAACCGAGAAGATATTTTAAAACTTCAACCACAATGATAAAAGGATATTTGGCGAGATGCTAGAGAAATAGAGCAACTAATATTGAGATTGAGATCGATAATCCTAAAAAGAATAGTAATAAAATAAAAAAAAATAAAAAAAAAAAAGAAGTGTACATTATTAACAGTAAAAACGAGCAGAACAATAAATAAATGTTAATATGATAATAGAAAGTAAGACGTCACGTAGGTTACATGTTGTCCACGGTTTGCGTAAAAGCAATATAGTAAACCAGGTCTTGTAGAAATTTTCCAAAAGCCTGTAAAATGAAATTATTCAGGAGAGCAGCTCATAAAGCATAAGGTTAATATTCAGCACAAGTTATTTAATGAACTTTTGACAAAGCAGCACAAGTTATTGAAACCACAACCAAGCAAGACAATTTCATACTTGAAAAATAACGGACTTGAAGCTTGTCGCTTAATCAAGAGCATCATATCTCCCCTCATATGCATCTTTGAGTCCTTCAGTTGACCATTGCGATATACACCCAGAGATAACATGAACGTTTGCGACCATCAAACCAGAACCTCAAACAAGACTGTTTTTAGTCCCGTATAAAATAGCAGAAACTATCAACAAATGAGGATATATCATATATAGAAAACTTGAACTGAGTTTCTGCCAGACGGGGGAAGTGCAGAGCAAACTGTCGAAGACACGTTAAATCCCGATGATGGAAATAAAAGCAGATATATGACCTCACATTCGAATAGAATTTTAAAAATAAAATATCATAATAATTAATCGTTACAATCAATTAAAATATGATTAGTAGAGTAAACAAAAAAAATGCGTTCATTTTCTCAATCTTCATTCAAGAAGAGCATGCTGTCTGATGAACAACATTAAAGCAATAACATAAAGCAGTATCATTATTCTCAAGAACTCGTTCTGAATCTCGCGGAGATGTTGCCCAACAGAAACCTATACATTAATCAGATTCCATTATCATACAAAATATAGAGTAAGAACCTTTGCTGTTAAGAAAATAGACAAGAACCTTTGTTGAAAGTGGCATCAATGCCCACTTTATTAGGGCAAGTTTGGCCTTTGAGCTGGTGGTAAACCCAAAAATATGTTTTAGTTTTCAAAGGGCTGTAATTAACTTTTGAGATGCTAAGTAAGCAACCTAAGTAAGCAACCAACATTCATCAAATGGCCTTGAACATTGATGTTTCCAACATTAATTAGCATGCATGGTTGATACTAATAATAAAGCCGAAGCCGTGGTTATGACTTTAATCGGTAGGCCCGGTGAATTTTCAATGTACATCGATCAAGATTGTGGTGTGCCTAAAACAACAAGATATCTTAAATGTTGTGTAAAAAGTAGTTTCCAACAAAAACTTACCCCAAAGTTTTTTAAATCCAGATCTAGATGTCTAACCAAATTTCAATTTCCCAAACAAACATACAGAAAGATTAGCCTGTCGAATTTGAATCCAACTATCGTAAATTCGTAACAATGTTGATCAAATAATTATATAGTTATTAATTATTAAAAAGAAAAAGAACACTTATGTTTAGCTATTGTATTTCTTATGGAACATCAGATGAATAATGTGACACCAAAGTCATCAACTAATTCCATTCCATAAAATAAGATAATAAACACATTATGCAACTGTTAGGAAGAGGGGATCGCCTGGACGTTGAGAGATATAAATTTGAGAGAAAAACAACTCTATTACTCACAAGAATAGATTTACAGAGTATTACAAAACTCTTAAAAAAAAAACTCTCAAAACTCACACACACTCTCTAGGTTGTGATTACACTTCTCTGAGTGATTTAGGATGATTTACAATTGAGGTTTGCACCTCTATTTATAGTAAAAATTCTATGGCGGTGGAAGGGTGTGAACGGAGATGGTGGGCGGCCGTCATCGTGTTCATCTTTGCTTCTTCTACATGGTGTTCAAAGAAGGCTACTTTGAACATCTAGAAGGTGAGCTTCTAGATTGTAGGCTGGAAACTTTCAATTCTCCCCCTCCAGCCGAATCCACGAACATTCCAGTTATGTCTCTGCATAACTCCAACTTCTCTCGAGTCACCACCTTTGTTAACATATCCGCAGGATTCTCCTTTGTATGGATCTTCACTAGTCTCAACAGTTGTCGATTAATTACCTCGCGTATCCAATGATAGCGAATATCAATATGTTTTGTACGGGAATGGTACATGGAGTTCTTGCTCAAATCTAGAGCACTCTGACTGTCACAATGTACCTTGTACTCCTTTTGCTTGATTCCAAATTCTTGGAGATAACGCTTTAACCACAACATTTCTTTTCCAGCTTCTGCGGCAGCAATATACTCTGCTTCAGTTATGGATAATGCAACACACCTCGGTAGTCTTGACTGCCATGAAACAGCTCCCCCTGCAAAAGTGTAAATGAATCCTGAAGTAGATTTCCTACTATCAGGATCTCCGACCATATCCGCATCTGTATAGCCTTCCAAGATTGGATCAGCTCCCCCGTAACAAAGACATAGATTCTTTGTACCTTTAAGATATCTGAGAATCCATTTTACTGCATCCCAATGCTCTTTCCCGGGGTTCGAGAGAAAACGACTCACCGTTCCCACTGCATGAGCAATATCGAGCCTTGTACACACCATTGCATACATCAAACTTCCAACTGCTGAGGAATATGGTACTGACGACATCTCCCCGATCTCTTCCTTGTGACGATCGCTCCAAATCCATATGGACGAACATGTCATTCATTGATTTCATTGCGAGGTATTTGACCTCTATGTGATACATTTTGTAACATTGTATTCGTTTGAAAAAGTATTTCATAAATGAATATATAAATTCCAGGTTTTTAACATCTGATGATTCCTACGTATAGACAATCACCATTTAAATGGTTTACAATAATACATCTGTTGACAATACAGTTAAAATAAGATACATGGTACTTGTTTGGTGAATGCAAGTTTCTTGTATATAGCATGTATGACTCCAAGCACATATCTTGTATCACGTATAAGCAAACAGCGGAAGACTTCTAGAAACCTGAGAATAAACATGCTTCAAGTGTCAACACAAAGGTTGGTGAGTTCATAGTTTTAATATTACACATAATCCGTATATCAATGTGGATTACAAAAGTTCAGTTGTTTTATTCAAAACTTTTATCAATAGGTTTTACATAAAAGGTGGATCACAAGATTTCAGTTGTTTCATTCGAAACGTTTATCAATCGGTTCTACAAAATTGAGCACCCTGGTAACTAAACTTTAATGTTTATATAATTTGTACCCTTTGTATAATCATCTTAATAATACACGCAAACCAACGTGTACGCTTCTCAAATAGCATACGTCCGTTAAAAGGCTAGCGCTCTAGCTCGGACGGGGATATCAAGCCCTATGGATCCATATACTACTACTCGCGCCTACCAGTTCTTATAACTGGCAGTTAACAGTTACCAAAGCTAAGGGATTTTCGGTTCAAACTCAGTGTAGAATTTAGTATGTACTTGTATCCATTGTGTTTTAAATAAAGTGCATGTATTCTCAGCCCAAAAATATATATTGCAAAAGCAATTAAAAAGGAATCAATGAAACTCACGCATATAGATATTGTAAAACAGTTATTAAATCATTTGCATGTATTCTCAGCCCAAAAATATAAAGAGTAAAAGGGAGCAAATGAAACTCACGCATATAAATATTGTATATCGGTTAATAAAGCATTTGCATGTATTCTCAGCCCAAAAATGTAGAGAGTAAAAGGGATCTTATGAAACTCACAGTTTAATATTGATATACAATATTGCAGGAAAGCACGTAGACGCATCGGAGATGATAAACACGAGGTTTGATTCACAAAAATACCCCCGAACATTACCCATAATTTCCTTGGCAATAACTCATATTTTCCTTAGCTCTTTCCCGCTCGAAAACATATTTTGAAAATTACTTGGACAGCACTCCGTCGTAATATTTTTTGTACATTATTATTTTTGTATCGCAAAAATAATAACACTAATAATAATAAAAAATAATAAGATTAATAATAATCTTATTAATAATAATAATAATAATAATAATAATAATAAATAATAAATAATATTACGGAGTATATATATATTTGTGTATGTGTGTGATTTAAATCGAGCGAAAACACTGAAATTTATAGATGTGGCCTGAAATCTGGAGTCATGCGACTCGCATGGAAATGGCCTTCTGGCCATGCGACTCGCATGAGGACCAGGGACAGCTCACATTGTTTTGGCTCCTAGCTTGTCGACATAATTAAATATTAATATAATATATATAATTTAAATAATTAATTATATATTATATTAAATTCACGTGCATAGTTGACTTGTAATTTTTGTTCCGATAAGTCGTACGTCATCACTCGACTTATGTCCCGGTTCTGGTTTTTCGAATGTCCTTTCGTACGCTGAGAAAACTTGCATTTTACATTTCGTGACACGTACCTTTGTCAAGATATAGCCTTAAGTTATCCATAAACTATACCACTCATAGTATATCTTAAACTTTCGAGTATTTTGGTCATTTACTTCTATAAATCATCGTCTCGTTATTTGTTAAAAATACATTTTAAAATAGTGTTTTACTGTAGCAATTCACTGTAGCAAAGTCAATTTCACTGTAGCAAATAGTGATTTTCGAAAACACTGTAGCATTTTGAGTAATGTGGCAATTTGAAAACACTGTAGCAAATTAGTGTTTAACTGGTTCATCTTAAACGCTTTAGTTAACTTATCTAAATATCAATTGAATCAATAAACGAATGTTACTATCGTTTATTATATATATGTATATATCTTTTTTTAATATACATAAATCAGTTTTTAAATACACATTGGACGTTATTTATAAATAAATTTTAATAATAAATATTTCAACTTATCATATACATTCAAATAGATATTTAAACCAATAAGTTTAATGTACGGTATCAAACAATTAATACATTGTTACCTTTTCATGTTATAGTATATATGTATCTTTTTACATATAATTGTTCGCGAATCGTCGAAAACAACCGAAGGTATTTAAATATATAAAAGTAATTCAAAAATTTTGAGATTCAGTTTTACAGACTTTGCTTATCGTGTCGGAAATGTTAATCATACAAAGATTAAGTTTAAATTTAGTCGAAATTTCTGGGTCATCACAGATGAGGGACAAGAACTCTTGCTTAACTTGAAATGGTTAGCTAATGGAATGCTAACAGGTTTGGCATTGTTCATATTGAAACGTGAAAGCACTTGTTCAATATACTTCTCCTGAGATAGCCATAACCTTTTATTCTTCCTATCTCGGGTTATCTGCATTCCCAAAATATGTTGAGCCTGTCCTAAGTATTTCATGTCAAAAGACTTAGAGAGTTCCTTCTTCAGCTGGTTGATCTTCGTTACGTCTTTTCCTACGATCAAAATATCGTCTACATAAAGTAGAAGAGCAACGAAATCTCCTTCAGAAAACTTCTGAATGTAGACACACTCATCTGCTGCAGTTTTCTTGTACCCGTGACTCACCATGCACGAGTCAAACTTCTTGTACCACTGCCTAGGTGCCTGCTTTAAACCGTACAAACTTTTCTTCAGCTTGCTTACGAGATTATCTCCTGAAACCTCAAAACCTTCTGGCTGCTCCATGTAAATTTCTTCATGTAAATCTCCATGAAGAAAAGCTGTCTTTACATCCATCTGTTCAAGCTCCAAGTTCATACTTGCGACCAATCCAAGTATGACTCTAATTGAAGTCATCTTGACTACTGGTGAAAATATCTCGTCAAAATCAATCCCTTTCTACTGTTGGAATCCTTTGACTACAAGTCGTGCTTTGTATTTCACCACTTTTCCACTACCATCCTTTTTCAGCTTGAACACCCATTTATTTTTCAGTGCCTTCTTCCCGCGTGGAAGTTCTACAATCTCATAAGTTTGATTTTTCTGCAGAGAATCCATCTCATCCTGCATTGCGAGCAACCATTTTTCTTTATCCTTATGAGTTACTGCTTCATGAAAACTCTCCGGTTCTCCATCTTCAGTAAGTAGAAGGTACTCGGATTCTGGATATCTACTCGATGGAATCCGACCTCGTTCAGATCTACGAACTTCTAGAACATTCTGAGGAGATCCACCATCATCTTGACCTTGTGATGGTGCTGGAACGTCTGGCAGATGGGGTTGTGGCTCCCCCTGCTCAGCACCGTCATTTTCCTCATTATCTTCTACTTCTGGCATTTCTTCTTGCACTGAAAATTCATTTCTCATGAATGATTCCGTTGTTGCCTCTGGCACCTGAGCAGCAACATTTGACTTCTGAGATATTGTGGGCTTTTCAATATCTTCTATTGTCTGGCTTTCATGGAACACCACGTCCCTACTTCTGATCACCTTTTTCTCCTTTGGATCCCATAATCTGTATCCAAATTCTTCATCTCCATAGCCTATGAATATGCATGGAGTGGTCCTTGCATCCAGCTTCTGCCTGAGCTCCTTGGATACATGTGCGTACGCCAAACATCCAAATACTCTTAAGTGAGAGTATGATGGATCCTTTCCAGACCAAAGTTTCTCCGGAACTTCAGAATTCAGTGGTACTGATGGAGATCGGTTGATCAAATAACAAGCGGCTCTGACTGCTTCTCCCCAGAATGGCTTTGGCAGCTTAGCCATACTGAGCATGCTCCGAACACGTTCCATGATTGTTCGGTTCATTCTTTCTGCTATACCATTATGTTGAGGGGTACGTGGGACCGTCTTCTCATGTCGGATGCCATTTGATCTGCAATAGGCATCGAACTGCCTGGAAGAGTATTCACCGTCGTTGTCGGATCGAAGACACTTTAACTTCTTTCCTGTCTCACGTTCTACCATGACATGGAACTGTTTGAAGTAATCGAACACCTGGTCCTTCGTCCGTAAGAAATATACCCACACCTTTCGAGAAGTATCATCGATAAACGTCAGAAAGTATCGATTGCCGCCAATTGATTCAACCTCCAAGGGACCGCAAACATCAGAGTGTACCAGACTGAGTAACTCTGATTTTTTCGTTGAAGAGGAATTAAACGAGACTCTATGCTGCTTACCAAACAGACAATGATTGCAAGAATCTAGTGTAACATCCTTGTCTACATTGATAAGCTCCTTCTTTATTAGGGTAGACAACCCTTTCTCACTCATGTGACCGAGTCTCTGGTGCCATAAATTTTGTGAAGCCTCCTTTTCTGCAACATTAATACTGTCTGTGCAGATCTTCACATGAGTCTTGTACAGTGTGCCACAAATGTGTCCTCGAGCGACTATCATAGCGCCTCTTGACAATTTCCATGTGCCTTTACTGAAATGACTATCATAGCCCTGTTTGTCGAGAGCTATCCCAGAAAGTAAATTCAGCCGAAGATCTAGCACATGGCGGACATCCTTCAGAGTGATTGTGCTCCCAGAACTTGTCTTTATCCTGACATCTCCAATTCCGACAATCTCAGCGGAACTGGAATTTCCCATCTTCACAACTCCAAAGTCACCAGCTTTGTATGTTGTGAAGTATTCCTTGTATGGAGTCATGTGGTAGGAAGCTGCAGTATCTAACACCCATTCTGTTTCTTCTCGTGAGACGTGAAGGCATGTCTCATCATGGGTTGAACAATAAGCTACATCACCAGGAATAGTCACTAATGTTTCTCCACCCTTATTCTTCGACTGTGAACTGCTTTGACTTTGTTCCTCTTTTAATCTATAGCAGTTCTTCTTCATATGTCCCTCTAATCCACAATAATGGCATTTATATGTTGGTTTTCTGCCATCAGCTGACCTGCCCCTGCTCTTGCTTCTGCCTCTCCATTTATTTTTGCTACTCATTTGCTGTCTCCCCCGATTCTCTGTGACAAAGGCATGGGTCTGATCTGTGCCCATGTCTTTTCTCCTTGCCTCTTCACTGAATAGGGCATCCTTGACCATTGACATGGTAAGTTTGCCATTCGGTGCTGAGTTGCTGAGTGTTACTACCAGCGTTTCCCAACTATCGGGAAGGGAACTAAGTAGCAGTAGCTCCTGAACTTCATCGCCAAGCGGCATCTCTACAGACGATAACTGGTTGACCAAGTTCTGAAACTCACTGGTATGCTCGGCAACTGAAGTTCCACTTTTGAGCTTCATGTTGACTAAACGCCTCATCAGCAGGGCTTTATTCCGAGCAGTCTTGGCCTGGTACATGTCCTCCAACTTTTTCCAGAGGACATATGCGTCTGTCTCTTGTGCAACATGGTGGAAGACACTATGATCAATCCATTGACGGATCTGACCAATAGTTTTTCGGTTTGATTTATTCCACTCTTTCTCTTTGGCAGAATCAGGGTTTATACCCTTCAATTCAATAGGATCGAACAAATCCTTACAGCTGAGGAGATCTTCCATCCGAGGTTTCCACAGCGTGTAGTTTGTTGCTGTGAGCATAATCATAGCTCCGGAAGATGATGTTGACTCTTCTGTGGACATTATCACCTTAAAAATAATTTTTCAACACAAACGGGGTTGAATTGTAGAAAACAGAGATCACCGTTACGTCCGGAACAGTTGAAAATGGTGGAATAGACACTTCGCGGCGTAAATTCCACTTACGGGGCAAAATTATAATTTTTATAAACTTCAGGGACAAAAAAAATGAAATTCTGAAAATTTCAGGGACCAAATTGCAAAATTTCAGAATTGCTACAGTACCGCTACAGTACCGATACAGTACTGCTACAGTGACTTGCTACAGTGCCACCAGCTGCTACAGTAAATTGCTACAGTGATCGTCTTCTCCGGCGAAAATTCCGGCACCGGTCGTCTTCTCCGGCGAGATTCCGGCGAGTTGACCAAACTTTGACCGCGTTTTCTGGGCTCGTTATAACTCCGTTTAAGTCGCCATTTTTTGCGTTGGACTCGGTTCGACGAGACGAATCCAATGGTACACTCAAAATTAAATTTTGAGAAAACTTCAGAAGACCCAAAAACTCAACCAACGTCTCTAACCAAGCTCTGATACCACTTGTTAGGAAGAGGGGATCACCTGGACGTTGAGAGATATAAATTTGAGAGAAAAACAACTCTATTACTTACAAGAATAGATTTACAGAGTATTACAAAACTCTTAAAAAAAAAACTCTCAAAACTCACACACACTCTCTAGGTTGTGATTACACTTCTCTGAGTGATTTAGGATGATTTACAATTGAGGTTTGCACCTCTATTTATAGTAAAAATTCTATGGCGGTGGAAGGGTGTGAACGGAGATGGTGGGCGGCCGTCATCGTGTTCATCTTTGCTTCTTCTACATGGTGTTTAAAGAAGGCTACTTTGAACATCTAGAAGGTGAGCTTCTAGATTGTAGGCTGGAAACTTTCAGCAACTTTAGTAAAATGATATTTTATAACAGTCATTGTTAAAAATAGAGTACAAATATAACCATTGAAATTACAGTATATATTATACTTTTCAAGATTAAATAAATTTCGATTCTAAAGAAGAAGAAGATTTGATAAACATCAAGTTTACTAAATTCGACAAAAGCACAGCAAGACACGAATGAGCCCTAACCTGAATCTTGATCACAACATATACAAGATACGGAACCCTAGCATTTGGAGACATCCAAATCACCACCACATAACAAAAACGCATTATACAAATTCAGTAAAAGTATATTTGTTAATAACTATGGAGTATATAGAGTAAAAATAACCATTGAATTTTCAGTATATATATCTTTTCAAGATTAATGTAATTTTGGTTCTAACGATGAATTGAAGAAGAAGAATTGATGAACATCATGTTTATTTAATTCAACATAATTACAAGAATACTTGAATGAGCCCTAACCTGAATCTTGATCATAATTCATAAATTAACAAGATACGACGAAACCCTAGCATTTGATAAGATCAAAGTCATCCCGTAACAAAAATGCGTTGAAACTGTTAGAAATAGGAGGTTATGTGTATATTATTTATGGAAGAGAGGATTGATAATTTAGAAGTTTGATTGATCTTGAAAACTCTTCTTTTATTGCTTATTGAATTGCTTTGTTGCTTGATTACAAATGAGGGGTGAAGCCCTCTATTTATACTACTCAATGGAGTAGTCTAGATCACTCCATCATCTACTACTATCTAGATATTTCCTAGTATTTCTAGACCTAGATATTTTACAAGATTATTCTACACACATTCTACACACTTTCACTACTACATATTACAAGAAGTTTCTACATAATGGGCTATAATCTTGATCCAAAATAGTTGTATACTTGCAAGCCCAAATCCAAAACAAATAGCCCAAAATCAAGTTTATTTTCCAACAGCCCCCCTTAAACTTGATTTCGTTACTCCGAGCATATTCCGTAATCTCTGAAACGTCTCGTGTTTTAGAGGCTTTGTGAAAATATCAGCACCTTGGTCAAGTGACTTCGCGTACTTTATCTGCACCTCTTTATTTGTAACACACTCCCTGATGTAATGGTATTTCGTATCAATGTGCTTGCTTCTATCATGGAAGACTGGATTCTTCGCTAGAGCAATCGCAGACTTGTTATCCACATATATCTCTGTAGGTTCCTTTTGAAAAAACTTAAGCTCATTTAGTAACTTCCTGAGCCATATTGCATGACAGGTGCACGATGTTGCTGCTACAAACTCGGCTTCACACGTTGACAAAGTCACAATGGGTTGCTTCTTCGAGCTCCATGTGAACGCCGTATCTCCCATATAGAACACGAAACCACTCGTACTCTTACGATCATTTATGTCTCCAGCCCAATCACTATCACTGTATCCAACTAGCTTGAAGTGCTCAGAAGGCGAATAAAACAGGCCATAGTCAATCGTACCTTTGATGTAGCGAAGTATCCTCTTGGCCGCCTTCAAGTGATTTATTGTAGGTGCTTCCATGTATCGACTTACTAGTCCAACTCCGTAGAGAATATCTGGCCTTGTGCAGGTTAGGTACCTCAGACTTCCAACCAAACTCTTGTATTGTGTTGGATCCACCAAGTATCCTTCATCATCTTTTGACAATTTGAGATTGCAATCCACCGGTGTGTTCATTGACTTGCAGTCATTCATCTTAAACTTCTTGAGCACCTCATTCGCATAACCTTCTTGGGATATGAATATTCCTTCTTTCTTTTGTTTTACCTCGATCCCAAGATAGTAAGCCATAAGTCCAATGTCGGTCATCTCGAACTCCCGAACCATTGCTTTCTTGAACTCATCAAACATTTTGGGATTACTACCAGTAAATATCAAGTCATCCACATATAGGCACACAATCATAACATCTCCTTCCTTGCTTACTTTGGTATATAGAGCATGCTCATGTGGGCATTTTGTAAAGCCATTCTGTTGGAAATACTTGTCTATCCTGCTATTCCATGCTCGAGGCGCTTGCTTCAACCCATATAAGGCCCTTTTCAATTTCAGCACCTTATTCTCTTGGCCTTTCACGACGTATCCCAAAGGTTGTTCTATATAGACTTCTTCTTCTAAGTGGCCATTAAGGAACGCGGATTTGACATCCATTTGATAAATCTTCCAATTATGCTGAGCCGCAAGTGAGATTATTAATCTTATAGTTTCTAGACGAGCGACGGGAGCAAATACTTCTTCATAGTCTATGCCAGCTCGTTGAATATATCCTTTCGCCACCAACCTTGCCTTGTATCTTTCAACTTCACCTTTGGAATTCTTCTTGGCCTTGTACACCCACTTTACACCAATAGCCTTATGCCCTTTTGGTAGTGTAGCAAGATCCCACGTATCATTCTTCTCGATTGCTTGAATCTCCTCGTCCATGGCACGTTTCCACTTTTGGCTTTTCGCTGCGTCTTCGTAACTTATTGGCTCACAATCGGCAAGAAGGCAGAACAATGATAGATCCTCCATAGGCTGGGTTACCTCGTACAACTCCCTAATGCTCCTTGTGTGATGTTGTAGCCTACTTGATTCTCCTCCTGATGTTGGTGTCACTTCATTAGGTGTAGTGGTTGGAGTACGTGGAGAGTGCGGAGATGGTGTACTAGAAGGTTCTTGAACTTCTAGATATTCTTCGTTCCTTGTAGTACTTTCGAATGGATAAGGGAGAAAGTCGTAGTTCTCCTCTTAGGGAACATTCCAATCCCATGTTTCTTCTTCATCGAACACCACATCTCGACTTGAGATTACTTTACCGGTCTTGGGATTGTATAACTTGTAACCCTTCGAACTTGAGTCATAGCCCACGAATATGAGTTTCTCGCTTTTATCATCGAGCTTCGTCCTCTTCTGATCTGGCACATGAGCATATGCCACACTTCCGAACACTCGAAGGTGTAAGATGCCGGGCTTCCTTCCACTCCAAGCTTCAATGGGCGTTTTGTTCTTGATGCTTCTAGTGGGCGAGCGATTTGCTAGATAGATCGCACAGTCCACTGCCTCAGCCCAAAACTCCTTAGGCATCCTTTTGCTCTTTAACATACTCCGGGCCATATCAAGAATGGTCCTATTTTTTCTTTCCGTAACACCATTTTGCTGAGGTGAATACGGAAGGGTTAGAGGACGTCGTAAGCCATTGTTGTCGCAAAATTCCTTGAATTCCTTGGATGTGAACTCTCCTCCACGATCGGATCTCAACGCCTTTATGGTGAGACCACTTTGATTCTCCACAAATGCTTTAAACTTCTTGAACATTTCAAAAGCTTCCGACTTCTCTTTTAGAAAATAGACCCATGTTTTTCGACTAAAATCATCAATGAATAGAAGAAAATATCTATTTTTACCAAAAGACGGTGGGCTGATGGGTCCACACACATCCGTGTGAATAAGTTCTAGAGGTTTCTTTGTTCTACTAAAAGCTTCTGTTGGAAAACTGTTTCGAAAGTGCTTTCCTAGAAGGCATCCCTCACATATTTGATCCGGATGATTAATTGGAGGCAAACCCTTCACCATTCCTTTACTTGATAATAATTTTAAGCCTCCAAAATTTAAGTGCCCGTATCTCATGTGCCAAAGCCAAGAATTATCTTTGAAACATGCTTTTAAACATCTTGGAATGTCATGTTGAATATTTAGCATGAACATCCTATTCGTTGACATTGGCACCTTAGCAATCAAACCTCCTTTTTGGTCTCTTAAAGAAAGGGTACGATTTATCATGTGAATATCATAGCCTTTCTCCAAGAGTTGTCCAATACTCAGTATATTCGTCTTCATATTGGGCACATAATACACGTTAGAGATAAATTGATGCCTTCCATTTTTCAAGCGGATGAGAATCTTACCTTTGCCTTTAACCGGGACTTTAGAGGAATCTCCGAAGGTGATATTTCCACTAATTACCTCGTCTAACTCCACAAACATGTTTTTGTCACCGCACATATGGTTGCTTGCACCCGTGTCGAGATACCACAAATTTGATTCTCCGTTATCTTCACCTTTGCATGCTAGTAACAAAGTGTTTTCCACGGCTTCAGTATCTTCTTGTGCAAAATTTGCTCTTTCTTGCACGTAATTGTTTGACTTCTCGCATTCCGAAGCATAGTGGCCAAATTTATGACAATTATAGCATTTGGTTTGAGAATTGTCATACCTTGGCTTTCTACTTGTGTAACCTCTCCCACGACCTCTTTTCGGGTGAAAATCTTGACTTCTTTCTTCATTTTTGTAAGAACTATAACCTCCACGTTTGATATATCCTTGCCCTCGTCCTCGGCCACGTACTTGACCACGACCTCGTTGACTCGTTTGATGAGTCTTTTCACTGTTCTCTTCCTTGAAAGAGAGTTTTGCTTGTAAAGCTTGCTCCAAAGGCTCCTTATTTTTCTTATTGAACCTCTCTTCATGGGCTTGTAGTGAACCCATGAGTTCATCGATAGTCATTGATTCTAGATCTTTAGATTCTTCAATGGCTACGACTATATAGTCGAATTTTGAATTTAATGATCTAAGAATTTTCTCAATGACCCTCACATCACTTAAAGTTTCGCCATTCCTCTTTAATTGATTGACAACCGCCAAGACTCTTGTAAAATAATCAGAAATTGATTCTGAGTCTTTCTTATTTAAGGATTCGAACTCACCTCGTAGTGTTTGTAGTCGAACCTTTTTCACCTTATCAACTCCCTTATAAGAATTCTCCAAGATCTCCCATGCTTTCTTGGCGGTGGTTGCACTTGCAATTTTCTCAAAAGCTCCATCATCTACACTTTGTTGGATGATGGAAAGAGCCTTTTGATCGTTCGTCTTCATTAATTTTTTCTCCTTGCCGAGAGGACCTTTTTCTGCAGGTTCCTCATAGCCTTCCTCCACAATCTCCCATAAATCTTGTCCACCTAGGAAGGTCTTCATTTGGATGCTCCATCGATCATAATTATCCTTTGTGAGGCGAGGAAACGTGATGACATTATTGGCCATCATCTTGTCGAACCAAGCTCTTGATACCAATTTGTTAGAAATAGGAGGTTATGTGTATATTATTTATGGAAGAGAGGATTGATAATTTAGAAGTTTGATTGATCTTGAAAACTCTTCTTTTATTGCTTATTGAATTGCTTTGTTGCTTGATTACAAATGAGGGGTGAAGCCCTCTATTTATACTACTCAATGGAGTAGTCTAGATCACTCCATCATCTACTACTATCTAGATATTTCCTAGTATTTCTAGACCTAGATATTTTACAAGATTATTCTACACACATTCTACACACTTTCACTACTACATATTACAAGAAGTTTCTACATAATGGTCTATAATCTTGATCCAAAATAGTTGTATACTTGCAAGCCCAAATCCAAAACAAATAGCCCAAAATCAAGTTTATTTTCCAACAGAAACTAGAACCAAAAAAGATAATGGAAATTTTAAAAAAATGCCGTAGAGAATGATTATTAGATTTCATATGAAGCCTGTTTGATTGAGAGCGCCGTTACATATTTATTATATGTACGGGCACTACGTTAGACAAACGTGGTCGTGAAAGTAAGTAGTATGCGGACGGTGGCTTATCCCGATGAGAGATGGGGGCCAAACTAATGAAGTGGATAAACATTAAAAAAAAACAATATTTTTTTGTAAACAAATTTTTGTTATAGTGTAAATTTTTATTTATTTATTTATTTATTTATTTTTTTGCCGAAATCGAGTCAGATGGGATACCCCTTTTATCCTATATATGTTCCGTCCCTATATGCGGACTAAATTTTTACAAAAAGAATTTTTATAAACAGAATTGTTCTTAAGCAATACGGCTCTTTTAATGAATTCAACGTGTCGATTTATTGCTGATTTAACTGCTGCTTAGAGCAATTTCAAGCATGATCGAAAATCAATGAAATTTGATTCTACCATTTTCATGACGAAGTTTTATTTTATATATATATATATATATATATATATATATATATATATATATATATATATATATATATATATATATATATATATATATATATATATATATATATATATATTGTGTTCCTACTTTTTGGTCGGAGGTCCTATTAGAATCAATCTCTTTATACATTGAACAGATAGATGAAAGACTTTTTCTACTCTTTGTAGTGTTTCACTCGAGGTGGAGAATTGACTTCTCCTTATTCTAGGATAGAGGAAGGATTGTGTACGTTTCGCCTCTCTTGTACCCTACACATGTGAAATTGAGTTTTGTTGATTGTAGAATTATTCGCAAGTAGTAATTTCTTTCTATATACAACTTTTATCCATATATGCAATTAACACATTTTTAAACATTGTACTATGCTAACACTCTAAAAACATATTAACATATTTGATTATGTATTGATAAAATTTAAATGTCTACTACACTATAACTGAAATAGTCTTTATAACTAAACTTAAGAATTTTTTTTTTATTTTTTTTTTATTTAGAAAGGCAAGCATATATATTAAAGCAGGATAAAGAATACAAAGAGGAACCATAAGAAATAGCTCCAACATACACACCACCCTAAAACACGAAGCTATAGAATAGAAAAAACCAACCCTCAAGCTATTGCCCTATGCATTCAAAACAAAGACACAACACGAAAATTGCAAGAATACATCACGAAACTAAAGACAAGCTTTCGGGTTTGTTAACCAAATGTGCCAATCGAAACTTTTTCCTCTTGCTCTATTTGAAATCCAATCGAAAGATATGGTTTGTATTTCACTAAGGGCAACCGGAGCGTTCCAAGATTTACCCCGGAACACAAAGTTATTCCGGTTTTTCCATATGAAATACGCCCCGATCCATCTCATAGCACCCCAAACCAAAGACTCGAAACTTGAATTTGCTGTTGTAGACAAACCTTCACGAAGAATTTGATCAATTCCAACGTTGTTTGCGTTGCCTATTTTCCACCATTTAAAGATACGTTCCCATATTTCAACCGCATGTTTACACGTTACCAAAGCAAGTTCAACCGTTTCCAAATCATTGTCACATAACGGGCATCAAATAGTGTTGAGATCGATCCCCCGTTTATCTAATTCCGTTCTAACCGGTAATCTCCCTTGAGTTGCTCGCCATACGAAAATCTCTACTTTTTTCGGTACCAATCGATTGCGTAATGTACTACCCGAATTTCCAGCAGCGCCCAGAAATTGTTCATCCAAAATATTTGACATTTTTTTTTGACTATAAACAGTCCATTTGTTGACCAGGACCATTTCCAGCTGTCTGCGATATCACGATTCACAGAAACAGGTACAATTAAATCCAGCAGCCTCTGTAATTCAGATTGCACTCTTCCTCTCGGTTCCCGCCTCCAATTCTACACCGCTGATGTTGCGAAATCAGAACTTCCCATTCGGTCTTCAATAGTAGCATTTGATTGAAGTTCTAACCTATATAATCTAGGGAAAAGATTACATAGTTTATCACTACCAATCCAATGCTCCTTCCAAAACAAAGTGTTATCGCCGCGACCCACCGTCTTTGAAAATGAATCTTTGAAGTTAACCTGCAAGTCTTCAATATCTCTTCCTGCTAAAGTAATGTTATACCAAACTCCATGGTTTATGTGTGATTCATCATTAGAGATTAAACCGCCACATATCCCGTGAATACTCCGAATAATTTTAATCCAAAGTGAGTTGGTTTCTGTTTTAAACCTCCACCACCACTTTCCCAAAAGCGCAAGATTTTTACATTTTAAAGAACCAATATTTAACCCCCCCCCCCCCCCCCCCCGTTCCCATAAGTGCTTAAAACGTTTTCCCATTTAACCCAAGGAATATAACCCCCCGAGCCCGACCCGCCCCAAAAGAAAGAACGCCTTACACTCTCCAAAGTATTTAACACACATGGCGGGGCACGAAAGAGCGAGAAATAATACAATGGCAAACTAGAGAGAACCGATTTAATCAAGGTTAGACGACCCCCGAACGACATCGAACGCATTTTCCAACCCGAAAGTCTACTACTAAATTTCTCAATAACCGGCTTCCAATCTTTTAATTTCTTCATATCACCATCAATAGGCAACCGGAGATAAATGAACGGAAAACTACTGTAAGTATTAAATTTAAGTTTATTTAATTTATTTTAGCATAAATAGAATATTTATATTTATATTTATATAATTTATTAATACAAAATGAAAAACATTCATTAATCAAAAACATTTTTACATCAATTAACTAGCTATAATTTCCAAAATTTTAACCTAGCACAATCGAATATTCATTATTCATTTCAAATAAAACACAATATATAGAGAATAAAATAAGGCTGCATTCTCGAGTTTTTTATTACAGCAGAAAGGAATGGAATTCAGAGCAAAACTAATAAAAAGTGATTTTTGAGTTTTTTTTTTAAGAAGGAAAGGAATGGATTGTGATAAGCTATTTATCAAAGAAAGCTTTCCGTCCATATTTAGGCAGATTAAGAAAGAAAACATTCTATAAATCTATATAATTAGAAATATATCCTTCTTTACCCTACTGTAGTTGCCCATACAACAGACATACAACTCACGACTGTTCGAAAACATAAGATATTTTGAAAATCTTGAAAGTTACATCTAAAGCAAGCTGAGACTAAACATATACTATGTATCCTTCGTATTTAAATGATAAATGGATATATACATACTCCGTATAAAGCTAGAATCCTAGAAATATCTTGAAAGCTTCAAGACATAAAAGCAAGTTGCTCGATATGTGTATTGATAAAAAAGAATTGGATGGTGGAGTATGGAGTAGATGTAGAGATGGGAAAAAAAACGGATACAGATCCGATCCGGTGACCCGATCCGAAACCGGACAGAACCATAACTGGACACAGCGAAATCCGGATCCGGATCCGAGATCCGATCCGGTTCCAACCGGATCTAGATTTTCGAGCCAACCGGATTGTTTCTGTAGTGACCCGAACTTTTCCATGTTTATATATATTAAATGAATTGGTATATTTACATGATTAAATATTTTCAACATGTTAAGTAATCAAACTTGTTAAGACTTGATTAATTGAAATAGGTTTCATATAGACAATTGACCACCCAAGTTGACCGGTGATTCACTAACGTTAAAACTTGTAAAAACTATATGATGACATATATATGATTATATATATAGTTAACATGATATTATGATAAGTAAGTATCTCATTAGGTATTTTAACAATGAGTTATATACATAAAATTGAGTTTATTGAATTAAGAAACTCGAAATTATATATATAACGATTATCGTTATAACAACGTCTTACTAAATACATATGAATCATATTAAGATATTGATACACTATGTTTAATCATGATAAATGATAAGTAAACATGTCATTAAGTGTATTAATAATGAACTACATATGTAAAAACAAGACTACTAACTTAAGGATTTCGAAACGAGGCATATATGTAACGATTATCGTTGTAACGACATTTAACTGTATATATATCATACTAAGATATATTATATATCATAATATCATGATAAAGTAACAATTTAACATCTCTTTAGATATAATAAACAATGGGTTAATAACATTTAACAAGATCGTTAACCTAAAGATTTCAAAACAACATTTACATGTAACGACTAACGATGACTTAACGACTCAGTTAAAATGTACATACATGTTGTGACGATCGTTCCAAATCCATATGGACGAACACGTCATTCATTGATTTCATTGCGAGGTATTTGACCTTTATGTGATACGTTTTGTAACATTGCATTCGTTTGAAAAGGTATTTCATAAATGAATATATAAATTCCAGGTTTTTTACATCTGATGATTCCTACGTATAGACAATCACCATTTAAATGGTTTACAATAATACATCTGTTGACAATACAGTCAAAATAAGATACATGGTAATGGTTTGATGAATGCAAGTTTCTTGTATATAGCATGTATGACTCCAAGCACATAACTTGTATCACGTATGAGCAAACAGCGGAAGACTTCTAGAAACCTGAGAATAAACATGCTTCAAGTGTCAACACAAAGGTTGGTGAGTTCATAGTTTTAATATTACACATAATCCGTATATCAATGTGGATTACAAAAGTTCAGTTGTTTTATTCAAAACGTTTATCAATAGGTTTTACATAAAAGGTGGATCACAAGATTTCAGTTGTTTCATCCGAAACGTTTATCAATCGGTTCTACAAAATTGAGCACCCTGGTAACTAAACTTTAATGCTTATATTATTTGTACCCTTTGTATAATCATCTTAATAATACACGCAAACCAACGTGTACGCTTCTCAAATAGCATACGTCCGTTAAAAGGCTAGCGCTCTAGCTCGGACGGGGATATCAAGCCCTATGGATCCATATACTACTACTCGCGCCCACCAGTTCTTATAACTGGCAGTTACTAGTTACCAAAGCTAAGGGATTTTCGGTTCAAACTCAGTGTAGAATTTAGTATGTACTTGTATCCATTGCGTTTAAAATAAAGTGCATGTATTCTCAGCCCAAAAATATAGATTGCAAAAGCAATTAAAAAGGGAGCAAATGAAACTCACGCATATAAATATTGTATATCGGTTAATAAAGCATTTGCATGTATTCTCAGCCCAAAAATGTAGAGAGTAAAAGGGATCTTATGAAACTCACTGTTTAATATTGATATACAATATTGTAGGAAAGCATGTAGACGCATCGGAGATAATAAACACGAGGTTTGATTCAAAAAAATACCCCCGAACATTACCCATAACCTCCTTGGCAATAACCCATATTTTCCTTAGCTCTAGCTCGCTCGGAAACTCGTTTTGAAAATTACTTGGACAGTACTCCGTCGTAATATTTTATGTACATTATTATTTTTGTATCGCAAAAATAATAATACTAATAATAAGATTAATAAGATTAATAATAATCTTAATAATAATAATAATAATAATAATAATAATAATAATAATAATAATAATAATAATAATAATAATAATAATAAATATACGGATTAATATATATTTGTGTATGTGTGTTTGATTTTTCATTCGAGCAAAACACCTGAATTTATAGTACCTGGCCTGGAATCTGGAGTCATGCGACTCGCATGGAAATGGCCTTCTGGCCATGCGACTCGCATGAGGACCAGGGACAGCTCACATTGTTTTGGCTCCTAGCTTGTCGACATAATATAAAATAAATATAAATATATAAATAATTAATATAATTATTTATATATTATATTTTATTCTTGTGCATAGTAGACTTGTAATTTTTGTTCCGATAAGTCGTACGTCATCACTCGACTTATGTCCCGGTTTCGGTTTCTCGAACGCATTTTCGTACGCTTAGAAAACTTGCATTTTACATTTCGTGACACGTACCTTTGTCAAAATATAGCCTTAAATTATCCCTTAATTATATCACTCAAAGTGTATCTTAAACTTTCGAGTGTTTTAGTCATTTACTTCTATAAATCATCGTCTCGCTATTTGTTAAAACACATTTTTATAATAGTGTTTTACTGTAGCAAAGTTACTGTAGCAAAGTCAAATTTTACTGTAGCAATTCACTGTAGCAAAGTCAATTTCACTGTAGCAAATAGTGATTTTCGAAAACACTGTAGCATTTTGAGTAATGTGGCAATTTGAAAACACTGTAACAAATTAGTGTTTAACTGGTTCATCTTAAACGCTTTAGTTAACTTATCTAAATATCAATTGAATCAATAAACGAATGTTACTATCGTTTATTATATATATGTATATATCTTTTTAATATACATAAATCAGTTTTTAAATACATATTGGAAGTTATTTATAAATAAATTTTAATAATAAATATTTCAACTTATCATATACATTCAAATAGATATTTAAACCAATAAGTTTAATGTACGGTATCAAACAATTAATACGTTGTTACCTTTTCATGTTATAGTATATATGTATCTATTTACATATAATTGTTCGCGAATCGTCGAAAACAACCGAAGGGTATTTAAATATATAAAAGTAATTCAAAATTTTGAGATTCAGTTTTACAGACTTTGCTTATCGTGTCGGAAATGTTAATCATACAAAGATTAAGTTTAAATTTAGTCGAAATTTCTGGGTCATCACAGTACCTACCCGTTAAAGAAATTTCGTCCCGAAATTTGAGTGAGGTCGTCATGGCTAACAATAAAAATGTTTTAATGACGAATATGAGTTGATAATAGAGTTTTATCTATGTTTGAATAATATGGATAAAATAATCCAATTACTCGAAGCGTATGAGAGAAGTTATCGTAATCAAGTGAAATGGAGAATAGAGATGCGTCTTATCTCTTGATGTAGTAACAATTGATTTCCGGATTTTAAGGAATAGAAAATCTTCATAATCTAAATAAGATTTGATTCTTCAGAATTTGCGGAAATTAGGATTTTCTTTGATTAAATGCGTAATCTGCCTCTATTGCTGAGTCCGATATTTTGCTATAAATTGACCACTTCCGTTGCATTTATTTTCACCACTTCTATAATCTTCTTCCTTATTTCATACTTCTAACAAATTGTGAAATGCTTCATCCAGTTCTGATTCTTGATATACTCCTAACTTTCATATCTGTCATTCTTCTTTTTCATCTACCACCAGAGGAAATTACTTACTTCTATACCTTGGGGTTATAGTGTTTTTCATTCTCCCGTGTCTTTATCTTGCTATTCGCATAGACATACATGGTTTATGATCTTTCTTGTTTGCTGTGATGTATACTCCTGTTCATATTCCGAAGTTCCAGGTTTTTGTTTTCTCTTCCCGACCTCAAGTCAAGCGAATAATGGTCCAGAATTCGTAGGTATGAAGTTTCAGATGAACATAAATAATGTTCTAAGAAAGAAATGGTAATAGTACAATCTGACTTGTCAAATTACCAGAATACCTCAAAAAAGACCGAATCATCAAGAAATATATTTTCTTGTTATATTTAGAGATTATATAGAATGAATGAGTTATGTAACATGGTTCATGATGAGGGTGGGATCTGTGAACCTTTATCACGTTCCATTAGAAACTCAGCATGACTTACTGTAATATAATCGCGTTGATCAAGTGTCATTATATTATACTAACTCATGCTTCAGCTCCCAACACCACTTCCAAAATATTCATATTTTAAACTTGAAAGTTTCAGAATTTAGAAACTAAAATAGTTTCTTTTATGATGTAACACAGATATCGCAAGGAGAAAATTGATTTTCGATACGAATGATTATGAAATTATCTCCAGAAATATGGAGGATATTTATAATGAAAGATACGATGATATTTTAGAATTTCTAATATCAGAGGATGATGAAGAATATTGTCCGTAGGGGTTTAGTATCAGGAGCAAGGTATTCGTTAATGACTTCAGTAGATACTGAATCATTTGTATTCTTTGAAGGCAGGTTTAGTCTTTGTGATTTATCCACAGCCCTCCTTCATACTTTGCTCAATCCGTTTTCCAGTTTCAAACCTTCTTTTTTTCTCAGCTTTACCATCATATTATTCTTTATCATCAAACTTTTGACTGTTAAGGTCGTTTACAGTTTTTGCTGCTTCATCAGCATTGTTCCAATTTCAGAGAACTAGTTTCATAGTTTGGGGTGTTTTTCAAAAACTTCACATTCGAAGTATGTAATTCGAGGAGGTAGATGTTATATGTACACATATAACTGTTGGCGTAGACGTGCTACAAGATTTCAAAATACTGATTGCAAATTCCCGATAGTTGGAATGGCAACTATTGTTACAAGATGTGGATGAGTACATGATAGGGTTTCAATGTATATATAGTGATTTCCGGAGAGTTTCAAATAGCAGAGTGACGGAGTCGCTGGTACATTTACTGCTAATATGGTGGAACATAAAAGGTTCCCCAGTAACAAAAACGTATATGCCAAAGTTATAAGTCTGAAAGGTCGTCGTTGACTAGTTGAATGGGTGATAATACTGGATACTTTTAAAAAGGAATTGCAAGGTTATTTTCAGTAATGATAATGCCGAAGGATTTATCACAGATACGTGTTAAAGTTTTACTTAGGTTTCGAGAGCTTTCCAGACATATGATTATAAGTACAAATCTTTCTTCTCGTAGATATCGTGTAGTTGGTTTGTCTTCTCGTTTGTTCATTAGTTGAAGTGTTTCCAAGAATTTCGATGGGTTTGAATGCAAAATGTAATCATATGATGTTCTAGTACTGTTCTGAATTCAAAGCATGGTTTTCGAAGCATGGTTTTGAAAGATGTAGGAATCTAAGAGTGATGTTTTTCGTTTAATCTTGACTTGGATTCTGATCTATCGAAATCAGAATATGAAATTGAATGAAAATGGTTATTCTGCGATGAACAGATACGTATATCTATAGGTTTGAGCAGTATAGTTAATGATTGTTGAATCAAAATTGAAGAATGTATAGTGTAACATATTAATGTGGAATTTATATATTTCTAGGGTATTACCTACCCGTTAAAATATTCTCATCATTAACAGTTTGTACAAAAGGATTTTCAATTACAATCTTTATGAAAATATATGTATGTATATTTCCTTCAGATGTAATATAAATTTAATGAGTTATTAAACTCATTTGATTTTCGGTTGGAACTAGAAACGAATAATCTCTTCTATATTAAAGATTACATAATCGTCGCAGGATATTTCTCCAATGAAGTTATGAATCAATACTTCATCGTTTATGGTTATTAGTATTCTTCGGTGCCTACGGTGCATATGAGGTTGATACTCGTGGAACAGATTGTGAGGTTGAGGTTTCCGGTGCGGATGTTGTTGTTGGTGGTAATGGTACTGTTGTTGGTTGTGCTGCTGGTACTGGTGGTGCTACCGGTGCTGCCTGTGATACCTGCAAATTGTGCATCATATTCTCCAAAGCCACAACTCGAGCGCGAAGCTCGTTAACTTCTTCTATTATTCCGGGATGATTGGCGGTTGGTACGAGAGGATGAATAAAGTTTAAAATTCTGGTTATCATATAATCGTTGCGAGATATCCTGGAAATGAGGGTAAAGATAGTGTTTTACTGTAGCAATTCACTGTAGCAAAGTCAATTTCACTGTAGCAAATAGTGATTTTCGAAAACACTGTAGCATTTTGAGTAATGTGGCAATTTGAAAACACTGTAACAAATTAGTGTTTAACTGGTTCATCTTAAACGCTTTAGTTAACTTATCTAAATATCAATTGAATCAATAAACGAATGTTACTATCGTTTATTATATATATGTATATATCTTTTTAATATACATAAATCAGTTTTTAAATACACATTGGAAGTTATTTATAAATAAATTTTAATAATAAATATTTCAACTTATCATATACATTCAAATAGATATTTAAACCAATAAGTTTAATGTACGGTATCAAACAATTAATACGTTGTTACCTTTTCATGTTATAGTATATATGTATCTATTTACATATAATTGTTCGCGAATCGTCGAAAACAACCGAAGGGTATTTAAATATATAAAAGTAATTCAAAATTTTGAGATTCAGTTTTACAGACTTTGCTTATCGTGTCGGAAATGTTAATCATACAAAGATTAAGTTTAAATTTAGTCGAAATTTCTGGGTCATCACACATGTAGTGTTTTAATATGTATTCATACACTTTTTAAAGACTTCAAGACACTTATCAAAATACTTCTACTTAACAAAAATGCTTACAATTACATCCTCGTTCAGTTTCATCAACAATTCTACTCGTATGCACCCGTGATGTATGTTCTATTGGTATATATACTCCAATGATCAGCTCTTAGCAGCCCATGTGAGTCACCTAACACATGTGAGAACCATCATTTGGCAACTAGCATGAAATATCTCATAAAATTACAAAAATATTAGTAATCATTCATGACTTATTTACATGTAAACAAAATTACACATCCTTTATATCTAATCCATATACCAACGATCAAAAACACCTACAAACACTTTCATTCTTCAATTTTCTTCATCTAATTGATCTCTCTCAAGTTCTATCTTCAAGTTCTAAGTGTTCTTCATAAATTCTATAAGTTCTAGTTTCATAAAATCAAGAATACTTCCAAGTTTGCTAGCTTACTTCCAATCTTGTAAAGTGATCATCCAACCTCAAGAAATATTTCTTATTTACAGTAAGATATCTTTCTAATACAAGGTAATACTCATATTCAAACTTTGATTCAATTTCTATAACTATAAAAATCTTATTTCGAGTGGAAATCTTACTTGAACTTGTTTTCATGTCATGATTATGCTTCAAGAACTTTCAAGCCATCCAAGGATCCTTTGAAGCTAGATCTATTTTTCTCATTTCCAGTAGGTTTATCCATAAAACCTGAGGTAGTAATGATGTTCATAACATCATTCGATTCATATATATAAAGCTACCTTATTCGAAGATTTAAACTTGTAATCACTAGAACATAGTTTAGTTAATTCTAAACTTGTTCGCAAACAAAAGTTAATCCTTCTAACTTGACTTTTAAAATCAACTAAACACATGTTCTATATCTATATGATATGCTAACTTGATGATTTAAAACCTGAAAACACGAAAAACACCGTAAAACCGGATTTACGCCGTCGTAACAACACCGCGGGCTGTTTTGGGTTAGTTAATTAAAAACTATGATAAACTTTGATTTAAAAGTTGTTCTTCTGGGAAAATGATTTTTCTTATGAACATGAAACTATATCCAAAAATCATGGTTAAAATTAAAGTGGAAGTATGTTTTCCAAAATGGTCATCTAGACGTCGTTCTTTCGACTGAAATGACTACCTTTACAAAAATGACTTGTAACTTATATTTCCGACTATAAACCTATACTTTTTCTGTTTAGATTCATAAAATAGAGTTCAATATGAAACCATAGCAATTTGATTCACTCAAAACGGATTTAAAACGAAGAAGTTATGGGTAAAACAAGATTGGATATTTTTTTATTGTTGTAGCTACGGGAAATATTGTAACAATTCTATACAAATCATATCCTAGCTAACTTATATTGTATTATACATGTATTCTAATATATTATGTAATCTTGGGATACCATAGACACGTATGCAAATGTTTTGACATATCATATCGACCCATGTATATATATTATTTGGAACAACCATAGACACTCTATATGCAGTAATGTTGGAGTTAGCTATACATGATTGATGTTGATTCCAAAAATATATATATAATTTGAGTTGTGATCTAGTCTGAGACGTGTATACACTGGGTCGTGGATTGATTCAAGATAATATATATATCAATTTATTTCTGTACATCTAACTTTGGACAACTAGTTGTAGGTTACTAATGAGGACAGCTGACTTAATAAACTTAAAACATCAAAAATGTATTAAAAGTGTTGTAAATATATTTTGAACATACTTTGATATAAATGTACATATTTGTTATAGGTTCGTGAATCGACCAGTGGCCAAGTCTTACTTCCCGACGAAGTAAAAATCTGTGAAAGTGAGTTATAGTCCCACTTTTAAAATCTATTATTTTTTTGGGATGAGAATACATGCGATTTTATAAATGTTTTACAAAATAGACACAAGTAATCGAAAATACTTTCTATGTTGGATTATCGAACCGAATATGCTCCTTTTTAGCTTGGTAGCCTAAGAATTAGGGAAATGGCCCCTAATTAACGCGAATTCTAAAGATAGATCTATTTGGCCCAACAAGCCTCATCCGAGTTACGGATGCTTTAGTACTTCGATTTATCATATCCGATGAGAGTCCCGGAATGATGGGGATATTCTATATGCATCTTGTTAAGGTCGGTTACCAGGTGTTCAACATATGAATGATTTTTATCTCTATGCAGTTTGCGAAATGCCTGATATGAGATGTGTTATAAAAATGAAATCTTGTGGTCTATTATTATGATTTGATAATATGTAGGTTAAACCTATAACTCACCAACATTTTTGTTGACGTTTTAAGCATGTTTATTCTCAGGTGATTATTAAGAGCTTCCGCTGTTGCATACTAAAATAAGGTCAAGATTTGGAGTCCATGCTTGTATGATATTGTGTAAAAACTGCATTCAAGAAACTTATTTTTGATGTAATATATTCTTATTGTAAACCATTATGTAATGGTCGTGTGTAATCGGTATATTTTAGATTATCATTATTTGATAATCTACGTAATGTTTTTTTAAACCTTTATCGATAAAATAAAGGTTATGGTTGTTTTAAAAATGAATGCAGTCTTTGAAAAACGTCTCAAATTGAGGTCAAAACCTCATTACGAAATCAATTAATATGGAACGTTTATAATCAATATGAACGGGACATTTCAGTTGGTATCAGAGCGTTGGTCTTAGAGAACCAGAAATTTGCATTAGTGTGTCTTATCGAGGTTGTTAGGATACATTAGTGAGTCTGGACTTCGACCGTGTTTTCTTTAAAAACGATTGCTTAACACTTTTGTTGGAAACTATATATTATTAACATGTAATTATTATGTGATATATTAACCTCTTAATGTGTTTGATATTGTGTGATAGATGTCTACCACTAGTACAAATCTCATCGACTCACCTAATAATAACGAAGAGTCGAATATACTTTGGGAAGATTCACAAATTCCCGAAGAGGAACCAGAAGAGGATGAACCATAAGAAGAGGAACCGGAAGAAGAGGAACCAGAAGAGGAGGAACCGGAAGAAGAAGAGGTTCTGGAGGAAGAAATATTGATACCTACAGTAAATCGATTAAATAAAAGAAAATCCTCAACCAACGGACCAAAGTTAAAAATGGTCAATGGTGTTTACGCCGAGGAAGCAAAATATTGGGAAGATTACCAATTTTTCGATGAATCGGATCCCGATGAGGATTCCGATGATGTTATAGAAATTACCTCGACCCAATTTAATATAGCAAAAGAAAATAATAAGGGAAAAGGTATAAAAATAGAGAACCCTGATTCCAATCCCGATGAACTTTATATGTATCGGCAACATCCGTATTTCTTAAATTGTAACAATAACCCGGGAACCTCTAAACCACCAGGTTTTTCTAAACCATTGTGGAAAACGACAGCTCGTATTAGGGGAGCACCATATATCCCTAGGAATTTGGCAAAACGAACCAAGTCAGAAGAAGAAGAAACGAGTGAGTCAGATTAAAGAGTTGTAATCATGTTGTGTAATATATGTAATATAGTGTGCTTGTGCTTTTATGATAAATGTAAAAATTTCTTATATTGTTTGTTAATTATCTTTTATGAATCTAACCCTCGTCTATTTTTACAGTATAAAAACACAAAATGGACGTTAAGGGTAGACAACCGAATATTTTAGAAGACCTACCAGAGGATATGATTGATGAAATCTTGTCTAGAGTCGGTCAGAATTCATCAGCACAATTAGTTATGGCGAAATTAACTTGTCAAACATTTGAAAGACTTTCCAGAAATGCCTTATTTTATAAAAGGCTTTCCTTTGATAGATGGGGTATATCACATTGGGGAGACCGTAAGTTACGCCGTGTTTTCTTTAAAGCGTTAAGCGCGGGGAACCCAAATGCAATTTTACGCTACGGGTTAAGAACCTATTTTGACTCAACATATCCCAACATAGGATTTCGTGAGTTAGAAAGAGCTTCTAACATGCAACATAAGGAAGCATGTTATGCATACGGGTTAGTGATGTTCGCTTCTCACCAAAGTGAGAAAAAGAACATCGGATTACAACTTTTAAATAAAACCTTCCCACAAGTGACGGATTCAGTAGTTGGGGTGAGAAACAAGGTTTTTAGATTATTGCGGGGCTGTTGGACATTACAAAACCCTCGTCCCTTTGACGATGTTACAACATGATGTCTTATCAACGGTCACAACGGTTATGTTCCACAAGACCAAGGATGGGAAGTAGTCTTAATAAAACCAGAATGCATGACTTGTTTCTAGACGTATGAATTACGTGTTTTTATTACCTTTGTTGAACGACTTGCGTATTAACTAGAATTGTCTTCGCAACTGTTTTGTATCAGAGTTTTTATGTGCTATATTTCATGATATATGTAAAATAGCGGTATTGTAAATTTGCAAAATATTGTATAAAAGTTTGAATGTGAAATATTATTATAATCAGTTTTTTCATATAGAATTGTAGTAGTTGAATTGTATGTTAGCTACTAAGTATGAACTTAACGGGTAGGTATTTCCCGAATTAAAACTTATAAAACGCTAATATGAAGAAAAAGCTTTTATAAATGAGTTCATATTATGCTACGGAATACTATTGACTACTCTTAATATTCAATATGATTAACTTAATTCTTTTGGCTATTTTTGAAGGAAATGGCACCGACTACTCGTCAGAACTTGAACATGAGTGAGGAAGACTTCCGTGCTTTCCTTGCAGCAAATATAGCCGCAGTACAGGCTGCAATACAAAACGACAATAATTCAAGGTCTAGCAATGGAGTTAACTCCACAGGAAACTGTGTAGGATGCTCCTACAAGGCTTTCACTGCCTGTAAACCTCTGGAATTCGATGGAACTGAAGGACCAGTCGGACTGAAACGATGGACCGAAAAGGTCGAATCTGTGTTTGCTATAAGCAAATGTGCTGAGGAAGATAAGGTAAAGTACGCCACGCATACCTTCACAGGTACTGCGTTAACATGGTGGAATACCTATCTCGAACAAGTGGGACAAGATGCTGCTTATACACTACCGTGGTCAGCATTCAAACACTTGATGAATGAGCAGTACCGTCCCAGAAATGAAGTCAATAAGCTCAAGACAGAGCTTAGATAATTACGAACGAAGGGATTCGATATCACCACATACGAACGGCGATTCACCGAGTTGAGTTTATTGTGCCCAAGAGTGTTCAAAGATGAAGAAGAGCAGATCGATGCGTTTGTAAAGGGGTTACCAGAGAGAATTCAGGAGGATGTGAGTGCAAGCGCGCCCACTTCAATGGAAAAGGCAAGCCGAATGGCTCACAAACTTATAAACCAGATCGAGGGAAGGATTAAAGAGCAGGCAGCCGAGGAGGCCAAAATGAAACAAGTCAATAGAAAGTGGGAAGAACCCAGTGACAAGAGTCACAATTTCAACAATCAACACCACAATCACAACCACAATCGCACCATTTTTCGCAATAACAAACGCAACAAAAACCATTCCAACAACAACAACTACAACAATTATCCCAACAACAATACCAACCGCAACAACAAAAATTCCAACAACAATCTCAATGACAACACTGGTAATCAAAATCAGAAAATTCTGTGTCTAAGGTGTGAAGGGTACCATCCAACTACTTTTTGTCCAGTAACATGTATTAAATGTAATAGAAAGGGTCATGATACAACGAAGTGTGAAATTTATGGACCATCGGGTAAAGGAACAAGTAATGCCCACATTATTTGTTATGGATGCGGGAAGAAGGGTCACTACAAAACTGCGTGTCCAAACCAGGGAAATAATAATGGGCAAAACCGTAGGAGAGTTTTTAACATTAATGCGAAAGAAGTGCAGGAAGACCCGGAGCTTGTTACGGGTACGTTTCTTATCGATGAAAAACCTGCTTGTGTTTTATTTGATTCGGGTGCGGATAGAAGTTATATGAGTAGAGATTTGTGTGCTAAATTAAGTGGTTCATTGACTCCTATGAATAATAAATTTTTACTCGAATTAGCAAACGGTAAATTAATTTCGGTAGATAAAATATGTCAAAAGCGAGAAATTAAACTGGTTAGTGAAACGTTTAAGATCGATTTGATATCAGTAGAGTTAGGGAGTTTTGATGTGATAATCGGCAAGAACTGGTTGAAAAAGGAGAGAGCGAAAATCGTATTAGTAATTTGAAGGCGCAAAAACTAATAAGAAAAGGTTGCTATGTCGTTCTAGCACACATCGAAGAAGTCAAACCAGAAGAAAAGAACATCAATGATGTTCCCGTCATAAAAGAATTTCACGATGTATTTCCGAAAGAATTACCGGGACTACCTCCACATCGATCTGTTGAATTTCAAATAGATCTCGTACCAGGAGCTGCACCAATAGCTCATGCTCCATACAGACTCGCACCCAGTGAAATGAAAGAACTCCAAAGCCAACTACAGGAACTTTTAGAGCGTGATTTCATTCGACCAATCACATCACCGTGGGGAGCTCCTGTTTTGTTTGTCAAGAAGAAGGATGGTACATTTAGGTTGTGTATCGACTATCGAGAGTTGAACAAACTTACCATCAAGAACCGCTACCCACTACCGAGAATCGATGACTTATTTGATCAACAACAAGGCTCGTCGATTTATTCGAAGATTGATTTACGTTCTGGGTATCATCAAATGCGGGTGAAGGAGGATGATATTCTAAAGACCGCTTTTAGGACGCGTTATGGTCATTACGAGTTTATGGTTATGCCGTTTGGGTTGACTAACGCACCAGCTGTGTTCATGGACCTCATGAACCGAGTGTGTGGACCATACCTTGACAAGTTTGTCATTGTTTTTATCGATGACATACTTATTTACTCAAAGAATGATCAAGAGCACGAAGAACATTTGAGAAAAGTGCTAGAGTTGTTGAGGAAAGAAAAACTGTACGCTAAGTTTTCAAAGTGTGCATTTTGGTTGGAAGAAGTTCAATTCCTCGGTCACATAGTGAACAAAGAAGGTATTCAGGTGGATCCAGCAAAGATTGAAACCGTTGAAAAATGGGAAACCCCGAAAACTCCGAAGCATATACGCCAATTTTTAGGACTAGCTGGTTACTATAGAAGGTTCATCTAAGATTTTTCCAGAATAGCAAAACCCTTGACTGCATTAACGCATAAAGGGAGGAAATTTGAATGGAAGGATGAACAAGAGAAAGCGTTTCAATTGTTAAAGAAAAAGTTAACTACGGCACCTATATTGTCATTACCTGAAGGGAATGATGATTTTGTGATATAATGTGATGCTTCAAAGCAAGGTCTCGGTTGTGTATTAATGCAACGAACGAAGGTAATTGCTTATGCGTCTAGACAATTGAAGATTCACGAGCAGAATTATACGACGCATGATTTGGAATTAGGCGCGGTTTTTTTTGCATTAAAGACTTGGAGGCACTACTTATATGGGGTCAAAAGTATCATATATACCGACCACAAAAGTCTCCAACATATATTTAATCTGAAACAACTGAACATGAGACAGCGTAGGTGGATTGAGTTATTGAATGATTACGATTTCGAGATTCGTTACCACCCGGGGAAGGTAAATGTGGTAGCCGACGCTTTGAGTAGAAAGGACAGAGAACCAATGCGGGTAAAAGCTATGAATATAATTATTCGTACTAACCTTACAACTCAAATAAAGGAGGCGCAACAAGGAGTTTTAAAAGAGGAAAATTTAAAGGATGAAATACCCAAAGGATCGGAGAAGCATCTTAATATTCGGGAAGACGAAACCCGGTATAGGGCTGAAAGAATTTGGGTACCAAAATTTGGAGATATGAGAGAAATGGTACTTAGAGAAGCTCATAAAACCAGATACTCAATACATCCTGGAACGGGGAAGATGTACAAAGATCTCAAGAAACATTTTTGGTGGCCAGGTATGAAAGCCGATGTTGCTAAATACGTAGGGGAATGTTTGACGTGTTCTAAGGTCAAAGCTGAGCATCAGAAATCATCAGGTCTACTTCAACAACCCGAAATCCCAGAATGGAAATGGGAAAACATTACCATGGATTTCATCACTAAATTGCCAAGGACTGCAAGTGGTTTTGATACTATTTGGGTAATAGTTGATCGTCTCACCAAATCAGCACACTTCCTGCCAATAAGAGAAGATGACAAGATGGAGAAGTTAGTAATACTGTATTTGAAGGAAGTCGTCTCCAGACATGGAATACCAATCTCTATTATCTCTGATAGGGATGGCAGATTTATTTCAAGATTCTGGCAAACATTACAGCAAGCATTAGGAACTCATCTAGACATGAGTACTGCCTATCATCCACAAACTGATAGGCAGAGCAAAAGAACGATACAAACGCTTGAAGACATGCTACGAGCATGTGTTATTGATTTCGGAAACAGTTGGGATCGACATCTACCATTAGCAGAATTTTCCTACAACAACAGCTACCATTCAAGCATTGAGATGGCGCCGTTTGAAGCACTTTATGGTAGAAAGTGCAGGTCTCCGATTTGTTGGAGTGAAGTGGGGGATAGACAGATTACGGGTCCGGAGATAATACAAGAAACTACCGAGAAGATCATCCAAATTCAACAACGGTTGAAAACCGCCCAAAGTCGACAAAAGAGCTACGCCGACATTAAAAGAAAAGATATAAAATTTGAAATTGGAGAGATGGTCATGCTTAAGGTTGCACCTTGGAAAGGCGTTGTTCGATTTGGTAAATGGGAGATATTAAATCCAAGGTATATAGGACCATTCAAGATTATTGATCGTGTCGGACCAGTAGCTTACCGACTTGAATTACCACAACAACTCGCGGCTGTACATAACACTTTCCACGTCTTAAATTTGAAGAAATATTTTGCTAAAGAAGATCTCACTATTCCGTTATACGAAATCCAAATCAACGAAAAACTTCAATTCGTCGAAGAACTCGTCGAAATAATGGATCGTGAGGTTAAAAGACTTAAGCAAAACAAGATACCAATTGTTAAAGTTCGATGGAATGCTCGTAGAGGACCCGAGTTCACCTGGGAATGAGAAGATCAGATGAAGAAGAAATACCCGCACTTAGTTCCAGAAGATACGTCAACACCTCCAACTGCTTAAAATTTCGGGACGAAATTTATTTAACGGGTAGGTACTGTAGTGACCCGAACTTTTCCATGTTTATATATATTAAATGAAATTGGTATATTTACATGATTAAATGTTTTCAACATGTTAAGTAATCAAACTTGTTAAGACTTGATTAATTGAAATAGGTTTCATATAGACAATTGACCACCCAAGTTGACCGGTGATTCACGAACGTTAAAACTTGTAAAAACTATATGACGACATATATATGATTATATATATAGTTAACATGATATTATTATAAGTAAGTATCTCATTAGGTATTTTAACAATGAGTTATATACATAAAATTGAGTTTATTGAATTAAGAAACTCGAAATGAAATATATAACGATTATCGTTATAACAATGTCTTACTAAATACATATGAATCATATTAAGATATTGATACACTATGTTTAATCATGATAAATGATAAGTAAACATGTCTTTAAGTGTATTAACAATGAACTACATATGTAAAAACAAGACTACTAACTTAAGGATTTCGAAACGAGGCATATATGTAACGATTATCATTGTAACGGACATTTAACTGTATATATATCATACTAAGATATATTATATATCATAATATCATGATAATGTAACAATTTAACATCTATTTAGATATAATAAACAATGGGTTAACAACATTTAACAAGATCGTTAACCTAAAGGTTTCAAAACAACATTTACATGTAACGACTAACGATGACTTAACGACTCAGTTAAAATGTATATACATGTAGTGTTTTAATATGTATTCATACACTTTTTAAAGACTTCAAGACACTTATCAAAATACTTCTACTTAACAAAAATGCTTACAATTACATCCTCGTTCAGTTTCATCAACAATTCTACTCGTATGCACCCGTATTCGTACTCGTACAATACACAGCTTTTAGATGTATGTACTATTGGTATATACACTCCAATGATCAGCTCTTAGCAGCCCATGTGAGTCACCTAATACATGTGGGAACCATCATTTGGCAACTAGCATGAAATATCTCATAAAATTAGAAAAATATTAGTAATCATTCATGACTTATTTACATGTAAACAAAATTACACATCCTTTATATCTAATCCATATACCAACGACCAAAAACACCTACAAATACTTTCATTCTTCAATTTTCTTCATCTAATTGATCTCTCTCAAGTTCTATCTTCAATTACTAAGTGTTCTTCATAAATTCTATAAGTTCTAGTTTCATAAAATCAAGAATACTTCCAAGTTTGCTAGATTACTTCCATTCTTGTAAAGTGATCATCCAACCTCAAGAAATCTTTCTTATTTAAAGTAAAATATCTTTCTAATACAAGGTAATACGCATATTCAAACTTTGATTCAATTTCTATAACTATAACAATCTTATTTCGAGTGAAAATATTACTTGAACTTGTTTTCGTGTCATGATTCTGCTTCAAGAACTTTCAAGCCATCCAAGGATCCTTTGAAGCTAAATCTATTTTTCTCATTTCCATTAGGTTTATCCACAAAACCTGAGGTAGTAATGATGTTCATAACATCATTCAATTCATATATATAAAGATACCTTATTCGAAGGTTTAAACTTGTAATCACTAGAACATAGTTTAGTTAATTCTAAACTTGTTCGCAAACAAAAGTTAATCCTTCTAACTTGACTTTTAAAATAAACTAAACACGTGTTCTATATCTATATGATATGCTAACTTGATGATTTAAAACCTGAAAACACGAAAAATAACGTAAAACCGGATTTACGCTGTCGTAGTAACACCGAGGGATGTTTTGGGTTAGTTAATTAAAAACTATGATAAACTTTGATTTAAAAGTTATTCTTCTGGGAAAATAATTTTTCTTATGAATATGAAACTATATCCAAAAATCATGGTTAAACTCAAAGTGGAAGTATGTTTTCCAAAATGGTCATCTAGACGTCGTTTTTTTGACTGAAATGACTACCTTTACAAAAACGACTTGTAACTTATATTTCCGACTATAAACCTATACTTTTTTCTATTTAGATTCATAAAATAGAGTTCAATATGAAACCATATCAATTTGATTCACTCAAAACGGATTTAAAACGAAGAAGTTATGGGTAAAACAAGATTGGATATTTTTTGATTGTTGTAGCTACGAGAAATATTGTAACAATTCTATACAAATCATATCCTAGCTAACTTATATTGTATTATACATGTATTCTAATATATTATGTAATCTTGAGATACCATAGACACGTATGTAAATGTTTTGACATATCATATCGACCCATGCATATATATTATTTGGAACAACCATAGACACTCTATATGCAGTAATGTTGGAGTTAGCTATACAGGGTTGAGGTTGATTCCAAAAATATATATAATTTGAGTTGTGATCTAGCCTGAGACGTGTATACACTGGGTCGTGGATTGATTCAAGATAATATATATATCAATTTATTTCTGTACATCTAACTTTGGACAACTAGTTGTAGGTTACTAACGATGACAGCTGACTTAATAAACTTAAAACATCACAAATGTATTAAAAGTGTTGTAAATATATTTTGAACATACTTTGATATAAATGTACATATTTGTTATAGGTTCGTGAATCGACCAGTGGCCAAGTCTTACTTCCCGACGAAGTAAAAATCTGTGAAAGTGAGTTATAGTCCCACTTTTAAAATCTATTATTTTTTTTGGGATGAGAATACATGCGATTTTATAAATGTTTTACAAACTAGACACAAGTAATCGAAAATACTTTCTATGTTGGATTATCGAACCGAATATGCCCCTTTTTAGCTTGGTAGCCTAAGAATTTGGGAAATGGCCCCTAATTGACGCGAATCCTAAAGATAGATCTATTTGGCCCAACAAGCCTCATCCGAGTTACGGATGCTTTAGTACTTCGATTTATCATATCCGATGAGAGTCCCGAAATGATGAGGATATTCTATATGCATCTTGTTTGAAAGGACCCGTCCTAATCCATCCGGACGAAGTCCATATTGATTACAAATGATTCACAATAGTTGATTACATCGCGAGGTACTTGACCTCTATATGATACATTTTACAAACATTGCATTCGTTTTTAAAAGACAAACTTTCATTTACATCGACAGTTAACAGCATGCATACCATTTTATAATATATCCATCTATAATTGACTTAATAATAATCTTGATGAACTCAACGACTCGAATGCAACGTCTTTTGAAATATGTAATGAATGACTCCAAGTAATATCTCTAAAATGAGCAAATGCACAGCGAAAGATTTCTTTCGTACCTGAGAATAAACATGCTTTAAAGTGTCAACTAAAAAGGTTGGTGAGTTCATTAGTTTAACATAAATAATCATATCATAATTTTAATAGACCACAAGATTTCATATTTCCAATTCTGATAAACATACGTCCCATGCATAGAGACAAAAATATCATTCATATGTGTTGAACACCTGGTAACCGACATTCACAATATGCATATAAGAATATCCCCATCATTCCGGGATCCTCCTTCGGACATGATATACATTTCGAAGTACTAAAGCATCCGGTACTTTGGATGGGGCTTGTTGGGCCCGATAGATCTATCTTTAGAGTTCGCGTCAATTAGGGTGTCTGTTCCCTAATTCTTAGATTACCAGACTTAAAAAAAAGGGGCATATTCGATTTCGATCATTCAACCATATAATGTAGTTTCAATTACTTGTGTCTATTTCGTAAAACAGTTATAAAAACAGCGCATGTATTCTCAGTCCCAAAAATATATATTGCGAAAGCATTTAAAAAGGAAATAATGAAACTCACGCATATAAATATTGTAAATCAGTTAATAAAGCATTTGCATGTATTCTCAGCCCAAAATTATATATGTAAAAAGGGAATAATGAAACTCACCTAATGTATTTTGTAGTAAAAATACATATGACTATATTGAACAATGCAGGATTGGCCTCGGATTCACGAACCTATATCATTTGTATAATCATTAATACATATAGTCGTAATCAAATAAATATATATATTATTATTAGTGATGTAATTATTTAATAATTTGTAGCTTTCATTATTTATATATAAGTATTCATTTTATATATATAATTGTTAATATAGTTAAGTTATGTGTATTAAGTACATATTTATATATATAATCTTTACTTATAACCTTATTAATGTTATTAAAACCTTTATTTTCATAATCAATTTTATTTTAATAACTAACCTAGCTATTACTTGTTAATATAAATAATGCTAGTTTTAAATGATAATAACTTAATAAATAAATAAAAATAATAAAGTTATTAGTAGTGTTCATAATAATAATATTATTGATAGTAATGCTTATTATTATCTTAAGAACTAAACTGTGTTATATCTATACGTACCTATATATAGCTATTTATTTGCAATATGCACAATCATAGTTATATCCCAATCAATATAAATCTTATATTTATCGAGATACTTATCCTATTCAAGAACATACGAGTATCCATAGTTTCCAAGTTCAGTTTATATACGTAAATACTTGTTAATAATCATAATCATAATCATAATAATAAATGTTAATAATAATAATAATAATAATAATAATAATAATAATAATAATAATAATAATACATATCATAATAATAACAATCATAATAATAATAATTAGTATTTCACAATAATAATAATAATAATAATAATAATAATAATAATAATAATAATAATAATAATAATAATAATAATAATAATAATAATAATAATAATAATAATAATAATAATAATAATAATAATAATAATAATAATAATAATAATAATAATAATAATATTAAAGTTTAAGGAATATACCCTCTTCATGAAATTTTTATAAAAAGAATGCTCCAACTGGAATTGAATCCGAGACCTCCCATTCCCTCACCAACATGCTAAACCATCCCTCCGTACCCATTTATGTATTTTAATTCGTTCTCCAATTTATTTATCCCGTACCCATTATGTGTTCATCTTCTTCAAATTACAATCAACCAGAGCTTGAAAATTTTCCAATCAACGATTTCCAAAATAGTTTCATGATTTAAAATTTTTACAGCAACGATTACCAGTGTTTAGTTTAATTAAAAACAGAAATAAATTCAAGAATTTAATTTAAAATCTATACGAAGAACGTATATTAAACCCAAAATCAATTTCAACATTAGAGCCTGTTATAGGCCCTAATTATAACATGAAAATGACTCTAAATCCTCTTTAGAAACTTTCTGAATCATTAATTGATTCAGAATCAACACACAGCGTTTGAATTTCCTGATGAACACCCACGTTGACTTTTTATTTTTAAATCTTTGACTGTCAAATTCATAATCGATTTAGAAAATTAAAACCTGTGATTTTGGATAAAGTTGAAGTAATATAATCCTAACAAAACCTCATTTACACTTTTTGAATTTGGTTGAGAAAAATCAATGTTTGAAAATAAAACCAAGAACAGAGTCGACGTGCAGATATATAGAAATAAAATTTGATTTTTGCTGTTTTAAATCGAGAGGCATTCACAGAGTATTAGATAGAGCTAGTAGTCAATGGTACAGCTAATGTGAACCAATTATTCTTTGTTTTGTAGCTGAATTACATCGACACCAAATATTCGTTTGTACAGAAATAATTAAAAAAAAATATAAAAAGTGAAAATAGATCGTACCAAGGATTAAGATGTTTAACAAATTGGGATTCAAACAAAATAAGATACAGTTAATTGATTGTGATGTTAAACATATTTATCTGCTATATTTGATTTTTATAAATGCAATTATATTCAATAATAATAATATTTTTTTATATTAACCTTAAAATAAAAAATAAGAATACTAATAATAACAAAATAATAATAGTAAGAATAACAGTCATATTAATAAAAAAAAATTCATATTTATAATAAGGATAATATTAGTAGTTAGTAATAACAATATAAATAATAGTTTTTACTTATTTTTAATAATGATAATATTAATAACCATGTTAATAATGAAATTTTTAATAATGATAATAACTAGTGACATTTAAATTACCACTAATTTATACTTCTAATTAGTCTTTATATATAAAAATTTTACTTTAATGACTTTACACTTACAACAACAATAATAATACTATTATTAATATTAATAGTAATATTAAAAGTACTAATAATATTATAACAACAACTATGTTTTAATTTGTAATTAAATTTAATATATCAATATCCCTATTATTATTTATGTAGTATTTATATAATGTGAATATATATATATATATATTAACATATGCAGAATATTTAATATATATAATATTACAAAAGTCATATATATATTTATAATTTATATAAATTCATAACAGTTTAATTATTTTATATATTACTTTTCATTTTCAATTCAAATGATTCACTTGTATTTATTTTACTTATTTAGTTTAAGCAATTAAATCGTATATTAATATTTCAAACAATTACAGATACATATCTTATTAAGTATATATAAAAATTGTATACATATATATATATATATATATATATATATATATATATATATATATATATATATATATATATATATTCATTTGAACAACCTTATTATCTTGTATTATGATTATACATTTTTTTTTTATTCAAATTGATTAAGTGTACTTTATTAATTCAAAATATTATATATGCACTTATATTTATATTTATATCTATATATGTATTTACACATTTATTTACACATAATTGTTCGTGAATCGTCGAGCACAGTCAAAGGGTAATTGATTACATGAATATAGATTTCAAAACTTTCGAGACTTAACATTACAGATTTTGCTTATCGTGTCGGAAATATATAAAGATTAAGTTTAAATTTGGTCAGAAATTCCCGGGTCATCACAGTACCTACCCGTTAAAGAAATTTCGTCCCGAAATTTGAGTGAGGTGGTCATGGTTAACAATAAGAATGTTTTCATGACGAATATGAGTTGATAAATAGAGTTTTATCATCATTGAGTAATATGGATTAAATGATTCGATTAATTGAAGCGTATGAATGAAGCTATCACAAAAGATTGAAATGAGGAAAATAAGATCCGCCTTAACTTTTGATGTAGTCGGGGTTGAATTTAGAAAATAAGGTGCGTCTTAGCTTTTGACGTTGATTTGGTTGAATTCCGGAATTCAAGGGATTTAAAGAAAATCTTCGAAATCTTAGAGATTTGATTCTCCTGTGAATAAGGAAATTTAGATTTCTATAATTAAATGCGGTGATCTGCCTCGATTCCTCTGTCTGATATGTTCACTATAAATTTTACCTTTTCCGTTCCATTAATTTTCACCACTTCAATACTCAATTCCTAAATCCAAAAGATCGTGAAAATGCTTAATCCAGTTCTGATCCTTGTCCTTATCCTGATTATCGCAACAATCATTCTCCTTTTCCAACTTCCACCGGAGGAATCCGTTTATTTCTACTATGCTTTAGGGATTATTGTATTTATAATCCTCCCGTGTCTTTATATTGCTATACGCACTGATATCCATGGTTTGTAATTTCGGTGTTGTTGTTGGGCTTTATATTTTCTCTTATATTTTGGAGCTCTTTGCCTTTTTATTATCCTCCCGACCTCTAGTAAAGCGAGTAACGGTCCAGAATTCGTAAGTATGGAATTTCGAATAAGCATCGTGTTCTAAATAAGAACTAATGTATTAGCACGATTTGATTTATCAAATTACCAGAATCACTGAGAATAGAACTATCAAGAATATACTTTCTTGATATGTTCAGAAGTTAAGCATAATGAAAAAGTTATGTAACATGACACATGATGACGTTATAATCTGTGAATCATCATGTTCCATTTAGAAACTCAGCATGACTTACTGTAATATAATTACGTTGATTAAGTGTCATTATATTATACTAACTCATGCATCAGTTCCCAATATTACTTCAATCGCATTCATATTTTAAGCTCGAAAGTTTACAGAATATAGAAACTAACAGTTTCTATACGATGTAACACTGATAGTACGAAGAGATTAACGAATTCAGTTAAGAATAGTTATAAAAATATCTTCAGAAATATGGAGGATATTTATAATAAAAGATACGATGATATCTTGGAATTTCTAATATCGATGGATGATGAAGAAGATTTATCCGTAAGGATTTAGATTCGGAAGCAAGGTATTTGCTAAAGATTTTATCAGAAACAGAATCATCAGATTCTTTAAATACAGAGTTTAGTCCTTGTATTTGTCCTTGGTCTCCTTCGTGGTTAGCTCAATCCGTTTTTCAGTTCCAACTTTTCTGAGCTTTTCTAACATACTATTCTTTATCATTAAACTTCCGACAATTAAGGTCGTTTACGGTTGTCTATAGTTTCTGCTGCTTCATTCAGCTTTTTCAACATTCAGAGTATTGATTTGTAGACTGAGTGTTGTTCAGAATTTCAGAATAAAAGACCATAATTCTAAAAGGTAAATGTTATACATATAACTGTTGATGTAGATATGCTGTGCGTTTTCAAAGTACTGATTGCTGACTCCCGATAATTGGTATGGCAGTTCTCGTTACAGAACGCGGATGAGTATATGATAGGGTATTAATGAACAAATATAGTGATTTATCGAAGTGACTTTTGCCAAAGAGTAGTGAAGTTGCTGGTACGTTTATTGTTAATGTGGTGGGATTTAAACAGTTCCCCGGTAACGAAGGCGAAAAGACAACGTATATATCAAGGTTATAATAAGGTTGTTTCGAACGAGAAGTCGAAGTTGACTTGCTGGAGCTGTGACAAAACTGACTATTGTGAAAAAGAGTTGCAAAGTTATTTTCGGTAATAACAACGCCAAAGAAGTTAGTACAGATACGTGTTAAACGTTTACTCAAGTTCCAAATGTTTTCAGGTGCATAACAATATGCATTGATCTTTTCTTCCGTAGATGAAGTGCGGTTCGTTCATCCTATCGATTGAGGTGTTTTCAAGAATCATGAAAGGTTTGAACGCAGATTGTAATTATGATGATACGAATGGGGTTTAAAATAAAATCAAGTGGCAAACTTGAAGAATTGTTTAGTTTCATATGTTATAATCAATATTTTAATTCATTTTAATTGTCCAGTGTTGGTAGTCCACAGTAACAATCCAGTAATTCGTATATAGTTTAATATATAATATTCGAATTAATTAATAATTATCGTGACCCGTGTACATGTCTCAGACTCGATCACAACTCAAAGTATATATATTATTTGAGAATCAACCTCAACCATGTATAGAGAACTCGATCATTGCTGCATATAGAGTGTCTATGGTGATTCCAAATAATATATATAGATGCGTCGATATGATATGTCAAAACCTTGTATACGTGTCCCGATATTTAAAGTGCGTAAAATAAATAACAGAAATTAAATGACGATAATTAAAGTGCGTAAAGTAAATAACAGAAATTAAATGACGATAAATAAAGTTGCGAGAATGTAAATTGCGATAAATAAACTGCGATAAATAAATTGCGATAATTAAATGGTAATACGGAATTAACAGTTAGCTAGGAACAGTTAGCTAGGATTTTGTTAGCGTGGATTCTTAATAGAATTTCATATTGTTAATTAATCTGTTTCTAATCAATTTTTATTGTGTCCATTATTTTTTCATTATGCCACTTGTTGGATTCTGATAGGTCAAAATCCAAATATGTAATTGGATGAATATGGTTATTCTGTGGTGAACGGATTTGTATATCGGTGGATGTAAGTAGGATAGTATATGACTGTTGAAACAGATTCGAAGAACGTACAATGTAACTTATTAATGTGAAATTTAAATAGTCCTCGGGTATTACCTACCCGTTAAAATATTTTCACCATTAACAGTTTGTACAAGAGAATTTTTAATTACAATCTTTATGAAAACATATATACATATATATTTTCTTCAGATGTATTCATGGATTTAATGAGTTAATATAATATTAAACTCATTTGCTTTTCGGTTGGAACTAGAATAAATAATCTTTAAAACTTTAGAGATTACATATTCGACATGTCGAACGAAGATCATACTCAAAGTACAGATGATGATATTGAAGCATGGATTGTTGATGGTACTGGTGCTGTTATTGATTGTACTGTTGGTGCCGGTGATGTTGCTGAAGCTGGTACATTTTGCACCATATTCTCCGAATTGATTATTCGAGCGCGAATTTGTTGACTTATTACTCCAGGATGATTGTCGGTCGGAACGAGCGGATGAATAAGGTTCAGAATTGTGGATAGGATATAATCTTGTCAAGTTACCCCAGAAATGAGACTGAAAATGGTGTCTCGAACAGGTTCGCCGGTAAACGCTTCAGGTTCATTGTCAAGAGGTGAATTCGGTTGGTGGAAGGGATTGCCTTTTGCGCGTTTCCATTAATTAAGTCGACTACGAACCCATCAGATGAATTGATAATGGCTGATTGGTTGATTCATGCCGATGACGCTGTTTTCGAAGCTTAGGTGAACATCTATGTCGGAATAGCTGTCGGAATAACTATCGGAATACCTATCGGAATCTGAGGGACTCGAACTGATTTAGGGATTCATCCCGTACGATCAGATGAAGGATTTTTGATAAGAAATAGATTATAGGATATAGATTAGTACCCTGCAATACATAATTTACATATGCATATATAATACTAAAATTCCATAAGTTACGGAGGAATCTACGGGAGTTGTCAGGCAAAGTTACAGTAACAGATACACTAAGATATGAAGTAGCAGATACGCTAAGATATGAATTTTGTCTATACACTATTCATGTAGTCAATGCAGTAAAACGTGTCTAGACTAAGAATGATAAGCAAGTGATTCTCTAAGAATGATAAGCAGGTAATTTTTGACACAAAATGATAAGCAAAACTTTTGACATGCAGACACGGTCGAAGTCCAGACTCACTAATGCATCCTAACGACTATCAGTTAGACACACTAATGCAAGGTCTGGTTCGCTAAGACCACCGCTCTGATACCAACTGAAAGGACCCGTCCTAATCCATCCGGACGAAGTCCATATTGATTACAAACGATTCACAATAGTTGATTACATCGCGAGGTACTTGACCTCTATATGATACATTTTACAAACATTGCATTCGTTTTTAAGACAAACTTTCATTTACATCGACAGTTAACAGCATGCATACCATTTTATAATATATCCATCTATAATTGACTTAATAATAATCTTGATGAACTCAACGACTCGAATGCAACGTCTTTTGAAATATGTAATGAATGACTCCAAGTAATATCTCTAAAATGAGCAAATGCACAGCGAAAGATTTCTTTCGTACCTGAGAATAAACATGCTTTAAAGTGTTAACCAAAAAGGTTGGTGAGTTCATTAGTTTAACATAAATAATCATATCATAATTTTAATAGACCACAAGATTTCATATTTCCATTTCTCATAAACATACGTCCCATGCATAGAGACAAAAATATCATTCATATGGGTTGAACACCTGGTAACCGACATTCACAATATGCATATAAGAATATCCCCATCATTCCGGGATCCTCCTTCGGACATGATATAAATTTCGAAGTACTAAAGCATCCGGTACTTTGGATGGGGCTTGTTGGGCCCGATAGATCTATCTTTAGAGTTCGCGTCAATTAGGGTGTCTGTTCCTTAATTCTTAGATTACCAGACTTAATAAAAAAGGGGCATATTCGATTTCGATCATTCAACCATATAATGTAGTTTCAATTACTTGTGTCTATTTCGTAAAACAGTTATAAAAACAGCGCATGTATTCTCAGTCCCAAAAATATATATTGCGAAAGCATTTAAAAAGGGAATAATGAAACTCACGCATATAAATATTGTAAATCAGTTAATAAAGCATTTGCATGTATTCTCAGCCCAAAATTATATATGTAAAAAGGGAATAATGAAACTCACCTAATGTATTTTGTAGTAAAATTACATATGACTATATTGAACAATGCAGGATTGGCCTCGGATTCACGAACCTATATCATTTGTATAATCATTAATACATATAGTCGTAATCAAATAAATATATATATTATTATTAGTGATGTAATTATTTAATAATTTGTAGCTTTCATTATTTATATATAAGTATTCATTGTATATATGCAATTGTTAATATAGTTAAGTTATGTGTATTAAGTACATTTATATATATATAATCTTTACTTATAACCTTATTAATGTTATTAAAACCTTTATTTTCATAATCAATTTTATTTTAATAACTAACCTAGATATTACTTGTTAATATAAATAATGCTAGTTTTAAATGATAATAACTTAATAAATAAATAAAAATAATAAAGTTATTAGTAGTGTTCATAATAATAATATTATTGATAGTAATGCTTATTATTATCTTAAGAACTAAACGGTGTTATATCTATACGTACCTATATATAGCTATTTATTTGCAATATGCACAATCATAGTTATATCCCAATCAATGTAAATCTTATATTTATCGAGATACTTATCCTATTCAAGAACATACGAGTATCCATAGTTTCCAAGTTCAGTTTATATACGTAAATACTTGTTAATAATCATAATCATAATCATAATAATAAATGTTAATAATAATAATAATAATAATAATAATAATAATAATAATAATAATAATAATAATAATAATAATACATATCATAATAATAACAATCATAATAATAATAATAATTAGTATTTCACAATAATAATAATAATAATAATAATAATAATAATAATAATAATAATAATAATAATAATAATAATAATAATAATAATAATAATAATAATAATAATAATAATAATAATAATAATAATAATAATAATAATAATAATAATAATAATAATAATAATAGTAATAATAAAGTTTAAGGAATATACCCTCTTCATGAAATTTTTATAAAAAGAATGCTCCAACTGGAATCGAACCCGAGACCTCCCGTTCCCTCACCAACATGCTAAACCATCCCTCCGTACCCATTTATCTGTTTTATTTCGATCTCCAATTTATTTATCCCGTACCCATTATCCGTTCATCTTCTTCAAATTACAATCAACCAGAGCTTGAAATTTTTCCAATCAACGATTTCCAAAATAGTTTCATGATTTAAAATTTTTACAGCAACGATTACCAGTGTTTAGTTTAATTAAAAACAGAAATAAATTCAAGAATTTAATTTAAAATCTATACGAAGAACGTATATTAAACACAAAATCAATTTCAACATTAGAGCCTGTTATAGGCCCTAATTATAACATGAAAATGACTCTAAATCCTCTTTAGAAACTTTCTGAATCATTAATTGATTCAGAATCAACACACAGCGTTTGAATTTCCTGATGAACACCCACGTTGACTTTTTATTTTTAAATCTTTGACTATCAAATTCATAATCGATATAGAAAATTAAAACCTGTGATTTTGGATAAAGTTGAAGTAATATAATCCTAACAAAACCTCATTTACACTTTTTGAATTTGGTTGAGAAAAATCAATGTTTGAAAATAAAACCAAGAACAGAGTCGACGTGCAGATATATAGAAATAAAATTTGATTTTTGCTGTTTTAAATCGAGAGGCATTCACAGAGTATTAGATAGAGCTAGTAGTCAATGTTACAGCTAATGTGAACCAATTATTCTTTGTTTTGTAGCTGAATTACATCGACACCAAATATTCGTTTGTACAGAAATAATTAAAAAAAATATAAAAAGTGAAAATAGATCGTACCAAGGATTAAGATGTTTAACAAATTGGGATTCAAACAAAATAAGATACAGTTAATTGATTGTGATGTTAAACATATTTATCTGCTATATTTGATTTTTATAAATGCAATTATATTCAATAATAATAATATTTTTTATATTAACCCTAAAATAAAAAATAAGAATACTAATAATAACAAAATAATAATAGTAAGAATAACAGTCATATTAATAAAAAAAAATTCATATTTATAATAAGGACAATATTAGTAGTTAGTAATAACAATATAAATAATAGTTTTTACTTATTTTTAATAATGATAATATTAATAACCATGTTAATAATGAAATTTTTAATAATGATAATAACTAGTGACATTTAAATTACCACTAATTTATACTTCTAATTAGTCTTTATATATAAAAATTTTACTTTAATGACTTCACACTTGCAACAACAATAATAATACTATTATTAATATTAATAGTAATATTGAAAGTACTAATAATATTATAACAACTATGTTTTAATTTGTAATTAAATTTAATATATCAATATCCCTATTATTATTTATGTAGTATTTATATAATGTGAATATATATATATATATTAACATATGCAGAATATTTAATATATATAATATTACAAAAGTCATATATATATTTATAATTTATATAAATTCATAACAGTTTAATTATTTTATATATTACTTTTTATTTTCAATTGTATTGATCGAATAAGAGTGTTGTTATTTTTATTATTGTATCTTTCGAATATTAATTAAGCATTATAACTTTTGTTTATACCGATTATATTATTGTTGTCAAACGTTAAAAAAATAGTACCGGTAAAAATATAATTGGCAAAATCGAATCCTAGTCCGAAAAAATCCGATCGAGATCCGAAAAAGAACCGGTTCCGGAAAAAAAATCCGAAAAAAATCCGACGCCAAGAACCGGAACCGGTTCTGAAAAATCCGGACAAAAAAATCCGTTTTACTTTTAGTCATACACATTTAGAAAAGGTATTTACATTACAATGTTTTAACAATTATTTAACGATATGGCTAAGCGGGTGTAAGGATATATCACCCATAAAACAAACGATTTGCGAGTAGTAATCTACAAGATTAGAGGTTTCCTACGGTGACCAAATAATCAAAAGTTGAGATAAACAACAAAACCCCCAGATACCAGATACATGATACAGATACACTCCGAATAAGCAATCGCACCTTATTACATCACATCACATCACATCACACACAATAAACACAACAGACACACATATTGAAAGTCACTCAACCTTTTTTATGATGTAAGGATTGGAGGAAGATAATCAACTTTCCCACCAAGAACACGAGCTTTCGTATCAGGGAAAAACTCGGCACCAGGCAGTTCAGTAACATGACCTTCACTAGCAACCCCAATTGGGTACCGAAGCAAGTGACCCGGAAGGTCTTGTTCAAGATTCTCACTTGCAAACAAATCCCAGTACTTTTCGGCGATTTGGTTCACTTTTTTCACACATTCAGTACTTTCAGGATTTTGAAAGCTGTCGTCAAGCATGCCTAGGTGTTCGTACCATAGGGCCATACGGAAACCGTGGACTTCACCTCGTGCGGGTTCACGAGTTGTGAGATGGTACGGTTGGTAGGCTCCCATTGCTATTTCAGAGTCTCTAGCGCCATCCATTGATCGTTGGTTGATGTTGGCTGATCCGACTATTATGTATTCATCATCAACTACAACATGGATACAGAAAGGGTCAAACTGAGTCGTGATCAATCAATCAACAGTAAGAAAATCAGGTACAATTTGGTCAAAATGGGTAACTTTTATAGGAATGAGTACAAAAGGGTTGTGTGGGCTGCCGTTGGGTTGACTAGAAAACTTTTTTATAATCATTTATATTTCAAAAAGTTAAATTATATAATCATCTATGTTTCAAAAAGTTATATTTGAGAAATGTTTCCTTTAAAGGGAAACACTATAGTAAACTTTTGACCCTTTCAACCCATTTGAGAAATTCTTCCTTTAAAGGGATCTTTTACCTATTTAACTATTAAGACCACCCGTTACCGTGACTAACGTGGAGTCAAATCCCGATTTTGCCCGTCGAAGACTTGACTGACGCCCAAACTCAGTCAAAATTTGACGCCAGTGACAAATTCGTCAAAATATTGCCACATAGATTAGACGGGCTGATTTAACGCCCATAAGGACTGGTCCAACAATAAAACTGGTTGACCTGTTTATATATGAACGGGTAATAATTGCGTTCTCTAATGAAAATAACAAGAGTTACTACTAACCGATCATCATTTTGGCATGCACGTAGATCATGAAGCGTCGGGCCTCCTGGGCTTTCAAATAGTCTGAATCGGGATCAGGCCTCTCAGAAGGTTCATATTCACCGCTCCTTTTAACCTCACGGTTACCAAGGCAGAAAAACGTGAGATAATCTCTCGGGTCATCTTTAAGCCCGCGAGCTTCAAGAGCCCGAACAATATCTTTATACATCATCTCCATAGTCCTCCTTTGCCAGTCCAATATTGCTTGAACCGACGCACTTTCTGGTATCCCTTCGGGCCACATCGGGACCACAACGTAAACTGTAAACTTCTCCCCTGCCTCGATTTTACTAACAATTTTCAACGATAGTTCTTTCGGGATTAAATGCAACGCACCAACATCTTCACCTTTAACGTCATCAAACTCCCATGCATACGAGCTTCCAAGAAAGTACTGGTTTTCGATATAGATGAAACGTTTTGCTCGTCTTATTGCGTGGATATACGCGTCTTGTATACTTCGATCGATTATGTTATCTTTACCACTTACTAGACCCGACTTAACCGCCTCTTCAGGTGTGTCCGGGAACCCGAACGCGGCCCCGCCGTCAATAGAACGGAACACTTGAACGTTCCACGTCTCGGGATCATCGGGAAACATGACGGGTGACGGGGGAGTTATGACACCATCGAGTTCACGTAAATTAACAAGAATGTCTTTCCCGCCTTGCTTTTTCCACCTTTGTTCGAAGTTAAAAAGAACATCCCAAGCAACCGGTCCCTCAAGTCGACTATGGATATCATGCCATGGTTCACGGGGTCCACCTTTAGCTATCGAAGCTCCAGTGTAGTTCGGCTGATGGAAATCGTCATGGTGTGCAGTGTCGAGCGTTCGGAAAAGCGAGTGAAACTGTGAATCGTATCGACCGTCACAAAGATCAATCCCGCCAACAAAACTTACAACCCGACGGTTTTGTGGGTCCCCGTTGGGCATTGCGGAGTCCACCACCACAATTTTCTGATGGTGAGTGAACATTGCCGAAATTTGAAGGTCCTGAATGAAACTTCCACCATCGTCGGGGTTTCGAGGGCATAGTATGCAATGAACATCTGAATTTTTAAAGTAGTTTTCGGTATCTTCATCGTGTGTTGCCATTAGCCCGTCTTTTTTTAGTACATCAACCGAAGTTCGATCGTCCCAAACAAGCATAAGAACCCGAATACCTTCACTCGCTTTCTTTTTCAAAAGCTCACCGAGCGTGACATCACCTCCCGCCTTTGGTCTTCTCGAATCTCTTATCAAAGTTATCTGAGTGTAAACCGACCACCCGGTAATATAAATAAAGTGTTTCGCGTTAGTAATAGCATCAAATATATCTTCCCAACATCTCTTCGGTTCATAATATTTACCACCCGCGAGGGGTATTTTGGGGATGAAATTATCGGGCACGTGTGCATCTTGATATAACGAAACCCGACATCCCTGTCTTTGAGCGAAGAACGTGTACGGAACTCCGGGATATTTCGCACTACTAACTCCGCGGGCCCAGTTTCGATCCTGTGTAACATCAAAATACTGTAACTTTACATGGATTTTGGAACCTGCACTTATGGGATTTTTGTCTTCATCTAAAATCTCGACCCATCTATCGATTTCTTCACCGTTTAAGAGTTCTTCAACGGGAATATAAGCTCGTCCGATTAACGTTGCACCAATTGGATTATCATCTTTGACAGTGAATATGACATTAGAAGCTGAGTGAGCACAATAAATGTGGAAAGACTCGTACCATCTTGGGTTTTCGGGTTCATCTTCGATTTTTTTAGTTCGTCCAACTCTGCATTTTTCTAGATCGACTGTCGCATAAATTTTGGGAGTTCCTTTCCCGAATCCAACTGTCTCTTCTATGTTAGCCACGATCTGCCACAAGAATAACACAAATGAGCAATCCTCGACATAAAGAATAACAATGAAACAATGCAGATAACATAAAAAAGTAGATATACTGAAGCTAGTCAACATTTCACATTTCTTGAAACTCGGTGTCACCGTTTAACACAAGGCTTGTGATTCAAAAAACGTTTTACGTTTCACGTACACTGTACGTTGTTTGTTTGTAATCATTTAGCATCAATAGCCTTGTCTATGCAAGCATAGATCCACTTATATGTGATAACTATACCTGGCAAACAGGTCAGGTTAGATCGGTTTGGGTAAAGGGTGAATTGCCAGGTATAGTTATAACTCATAAGTCATCATTAAAGTTAGAGCAGTGAATCGCCAACACAAACCAATATACAGCTCAAAATACAAACAGGACTCTTTGGGTTAAGATGACTAATTCGATCTGTTCATCTACTTGTGGAACAATATATGTCACCCAGGTACCCAAACCGGATCTGATTTGATAAATGGATTGGCGGGTCAAAAGTACCCAACCCACATAGCACGTTTAACTGAACGGGTCAAATGGGTTGATTTACGGGTCAAAGAGTTAACAGTCTAAATTTGGAGGGTGAGTTTCAGGTGTATAATCTCGCACATTGAACTTTAGTTAAACTGAACTAGCAGTCTAGCATACTCGTTCTTTCACTACAATAAGAAGCTGATCTTAACATAGATAAAAAAAATATTATATTATAGTGGTAGGATCAAGAGGGAAGTAACCATTCGGGGGAAGCGGGGGAAGCAAAAACTTTTTTTTTTTCGTTTTTTGAAAAAACTTTGTTCACTAACATTATAGATGAGATGAAAATATGAACATTTAGTAGACACACTTTGTGATAAATGTTTTTATTTTGGCGAGAAAACGCTCGAAGAAGTAATATATAACAATTATCGTGTTTTTCGAGCGTATTTTGAGGTTTTAGCTATTGGGGTTTAGATATTAGGGTTTATAGGGTTTAGGGTTTAGATTTAGGGTTTAGATTTAGGGTTTAGATTGAGTTTTTAACGCGAACAGTTTAGAGTTTAGGGTTTGGTGTTTTGGGTTTATTCCCAACCCCCAACCCCCCAACCCTAATTCGGGCTAAATTTTACTTCACAAAACATGGAAAAAAAACGTTCATATTCTTCACGAACAATATTATCTTGAATGTTATTTTTGTCGATCGTTTTCCCGCCTAAATAATAACATTCATCATGAAGTGTCTCTTCTAAATGTTCATATTTTTGTGTGATCTTGATGCCGGAAAAAAAAAATTCAAAAAAAACGAAAAAAAAAAAATTTGCTTCCCCCGCTTCCCCCAATTGCTTACTTTCCCATTGATCCTGCCCCATTATATTATATATTATAATATTAAAATAAACAATGCAATACCTTCTTGAATATATTATTCCCACCACCAGCATGAAGCTTATCAACTTCGTAAATCGTTACATGAAGAGTTCCATGAATCAATATCTGAGCCATTATCTAACATGTAGCATAAATTTAAGATCAAAATTGGTGATAACAAATATGAATTAATCGAATAAAAAACATCAACATCAGCATCAGCATCAACGAGATTTACTGTACCTAAAAAGTACTCCGTATATCATTTACATGAATCTGAATCAAAACAAAATGATAATAACCGAATCGAATCAAAATTTAAAAGCATTAGCATCAACAAATTGTACTACTAATGCTACTACAACTACTACTACTTATGAATTAGCCAAATCAACTGAAACCTCGACATCTACAAAAGTTATAGCAAATTATGAACATCAATCGATAAAGTATTGCAATACAGAATTGTAGTATAAATGATGAATGAATATATATGTAGATCAAAGTAGAAAAATATGAAAACCTACTTACTCAGCGAAACGAAGAATTTGAACTGAATTTACTTAACAACAGTTGGATCTGAATGAAAATCTGTTGATCAACACATATTATGAAGTTAATTAGTAGAGATTAAGTAAAGCAGTAGCTCAATTTTGAAGAATTTTACAAATCTAGAAGAAAAAAAATTATACTACTCGGTAACAAATAGTTTAAATTGGTAAAGAAATAAACTGCTCAAAACATATGGTCCAAAATTTACCATGAAATATCGGTCACCGAAATATGTGATAGATAACATGTATAGTTAATTATCGAGTTATATATACACACTCCAACTCCAATTATTGTTTGTATCTATCTATTATGCACACTTTATTATATATATTTTTTATTTTATTTTTATTTTTATTATTATTTAATTGTTTATTTTTGTTATTATCATTCAATAATTAATTAATTAATTAATTAAAGTGACGCGGCGTGTGTGTGTGATAATATCCGTCGACATCGTGACGCGTGTAAAAGAATGAATTGTTTATTTCGAAAGCACTGGTTGGTAGATGTGAACTCATAACTTTAGCTACATATTTTTAGAACTTAGATACTATTTTTTTACTCAGTTGTAAGAGTTTTCAGTTATATACATGAATACATGATTCATATAAATTTTATGATCAAATGATTTAAAGTGTTAAAAATTAATGAGATGGAAACAATATCATGCATTTTTTTTACATCAATTTGGCATACACACGTGGACTTAATCATTCACGCGTTCATCTCCTTTATTTGCATAACGCACCCTCAACTATTGACTTGAAGAAAATTCGGACCAAGTAAATAGAACAATCGAATATAATCATGTGAGGATTGAGAGAAATTGGTCATTAACTCTTCGCATAACTATCATGAAACTGATTGAGGGTGGTTAACAGATTATCAATATGAATGATCAATCATGTGGCGGCTCGCGAAAAAATGTTGTATTTTAATCAATGTGGTAGCTACGGGGAAGGTTGTATAATAAATATAAGTCGGAACATAAATATGCATAGAGTAGGCGTATGGACGCAAGAAAGGATAAGAGATACCGTGTCATGTACTACAAAAACAACGCTATGTATATGGTTTACCCTTTTTTTTGTTTATATAGAAGAACAATCACACGTGTCCCACTAACCCTAAGAGTTTAAAACGACAACAAAAACTCAAAAAATTAAACACAAAACTTCATTAAGGACTTGGCCTGTTATTAGTATTAGTATTAGAAATAGAAATTAAGATTAGAGTTTGGAGTTTATGGGACAGAATAGACTGTGAACTCAAATCAAACTAATCATTAAACGTAGTCAGAGTTTATTTACTCCATCCACAGTGGTGATTCTAGGATGAAATGCTAATGGGGTCATAATTTTTTTTTTAAAGCTAATTATATTTGAAGGGTACTTTAGTGGTTATTTACCTCTAAAAAAATATAAATTTTAAAAATATATGGAGTCCTATACTTAAATTTAGTGGTGTCATATACAATTTGAAGTATACATCGTATAATTTTTTTTTCCACTAGTGGGGTCATAGGACCCCACTCCCTTCAAGGTAGAGTCGCCTCTGTCCATCCATCTCAATTATATTGTCTTCAGATAAAAAAAAACACTCAGTTTTAGAAAAAATGACTGTCACAAATACGTATTGTTTACTTTTCAGTTTTACCTCACAATTTATATATATATATATATATATATATATATATATATATATATATATATATATATATATATATATATATATATATATATATATATATAGTGGTAGGATCAAGAGGGAAGTAACCATTCGGGGGGAAGCGGGGGGAAGCAAAAACTTTTTTTTTCGTTTTTTGAAAAAACTTTGTTCACGAACATTATAGATGAGATGAAAATATGAACATTTAGTAGAGACACTTTGTGATAAATGTTTTTATTTTGGCGGAAAAACGCTCGAAAAGTAATATATAACAATTATCGTGTTTTTCGAGCGTATTTTGAGGTTTTAGCTATTGGGGTTTAGATATTAGGGTTTAGATATTAGGGTTTATAGGGTTTAGATATTAGAGTTTAGAAATTTAGGGTTTAGGGTTTAGATTTAGGATTTAGATTGAGTTTTTAACACGAACGGTTTAGGGTTTAGGGTTTGATGTTTTGGGTTTATGGAATAAACCCAAAACACCAAACCCTAAACCCTAAACCCTAAACCCTAAACCCTAAACTCTAAATCGGGCTAAATTTTGCTTCACAAAACATGAAAAAAAAAAAACGTTCATATTCTTCACGAACAATACTATCTTGAATGTTATTTGTGTCGATCGTTTTTCCGCCTAAATAATAACATTCATCACGAAGTGTCTCTTCTAAATGTTCATATTTTCGTGTGATCTTGATGCCGGAAAAAAAAATTCAAAAAAAAACGAATTTTTTTTTTTTTTGCTTCCCCCCGCTTCCCCCGATTGGTTACTTCCCCATTGATCATGCCCCTATATATATATATATATATATATATATATATATATATATATATATATATATATATATATATATATAAGTAATTTATCATATTGCTCTTATCCATTTATAATGAACAATTTATTTGAAATATTTCAAAAAAATCATTAAAAAATATACTGTAGTAGATCATAGATAATATTCTGTCACAAACCCGGGGAGTATTAGATACTTAAAATATACAGTATTGTTTTGTCAATTAAACATGTGAAAGAAGTACTTAATATAATATAGATAATCATTCAATAAAATCATCGAATCTATTTAAAAAAATCACAAAATCACGCGTCAAATTTTAGGTGGTGCCTGTGGGCCATGCATGTACTATTGACTTTAAAGGTGCACCTGCCTACTTTAATTTGATAACCCATATTGTTGATAGGATTCCTTATTTGTTTTAATTATTAATATTAATTATTAATATTAATATTAATTATTAATATTAATATTAAATATTAATATTAATTATTAATATTAATATTAATTATTAATATTAATTATTAATATTATATTAATATTAATATTAATATTAATATTAATTATTAATTATTAATATTAAATATTAATATTAATATTAATTATTAATATTAATTATTAATATTAAATATTAATATTAATAATATTGATTATTAATTATTAATATTAATTTATTATGTTGCATCGTATTTGAATAACTCAAAATGGCACTATCTTAAAGAAATTACTCTAACTTAAAACTAAAAATCAGTAACGTACGATGTTATGATGACTGAGGAGCAAGTGGGAAAGGATTAATGCTAGAGGAGCAAGTGGGAAAGAATTAACGACCGAGGAGCCTCTTGTAGCTTTCAATGTTATGATGATGAATATGATCGAGGAGGGTGACCCGGTGATCGTCACTCCTATAAATTCTAGCGAGAAACTCTAATGTGTCGGTCAAAAACAATAATCAACATTTGGGGCCTTGCATTTAAAAAAAACAAAACAAGTATCAACAAAAGATGAAGAAAAAGTCGGTTCAAAACATAAAAATGGAACAATTCGGCTTTTATTAAAGATATTTGAGTTTGGAGTTATCATTTTAGTGTTTCGTGTTAGAGTATAGATACTCTAACATTTCGAAGTGTTTTATTTGATTTAGTGATTTGTCTCTAGTTAGTTTGTAGAGAGTTTTTTTTTTTTTTTTTTTTTGGCTATTGTTTCGGTATAATCAAGTTTAGGCTCAATATAGTTTATTTTTTTTGCCGTTTTTTAGATACGAGGCGAAGACTCTCATGTATCTTTTGATGAAGACATTTTCTTCGAAAACGTGTTCCGTATTTATATAAATTTTCATTATTTTCGCAAAAAACAAATAATAAAATAAAAATAAGATAAGATACGACATTAACTACACATAAAAATGCATTTTGAACCAAAAACAATTACTCTAATAATAGTTAAAGGTGAAATTTTATTTTTTTAAACAAAAAAAAAGATAATATAACCAATAACCTAAATGTAATTTTAGAAGACTCACATACGAAGTATTTATCTCTAACATATATAAATCGTGGTTTTGAATCCGACGTGACATCCGATTAGAGGCATCTGAAATTCACGGCACATTTGTCATTAAAAAAAAAAACTTCAATTTTTATCCTAAAGTTTTTATAACGAGCTCTTCTGAGGCCACGTGTCCTTGAGCGGTTTTAATGAATTCGCGATTAACCAAGTCTATTATGCCAAAAAAAAAAAAAAATCAAAACTTTAGTCTTTATTGATTCGTACTAGGCAAGTAATGCAGTCAATTCGAACAACTATCTTTGAAAGCCAGTAATCAACGAATCATGATGAAATTATACTTGATTATTCCGTTTTACAGAATACAAATTACTCATAACAATGAAAGCCATCTTGATTGTCGACCTTGTGACTATGATGGTATAAGTTTTTTGATGTGTTTCTCATTGTAATTTGTTGCTTATTAAATCTATATTGAACCTGAGTAATTTGATCCGTAGGTTGAAGTCTAATTGTAAAAATCGTTGACTATAGAGGTATAATTTTTTGGTTGTGTTTCTAATTGTAATTCGTTGCTTATTGAATCTGTAATGAACCTGCATAATTTGATTCGCAAGTTGAAGTCTAATTGTAAGATCAGTGACTATACAGGTATAAGTTTATTTTTATGTTTCAGGTTTGTAATTCTAAATGTAATTTGTTGCGTATGTTTCTAATTCGTATCAATATCAACCTGCGTAAATTAATTAGAGTATACATGTTGAAGTTGATCATATAACTGTAAAATTTTGGGTTTTACAGTATTCGCTATAGTTGGTTTAGTATAAATTAATAAAAAAGCGTATGATCATTATTCAAGAAAACCAAAAAAGTGTTCTGGTAATTTGATCCGCAATGCATAGGGTTGATATTTTAAAAATTGTACTTGATACGAGTTTTTAATAATAAGATTTTTTGCAACTGTTTATCCAAGAAATCGGGAAGTGATATAATCAAAATTCAATGACATTCCAAATAAACAGGAATAATCAGAATACGTGTGACACAGTTTGGTTCACATTAAAAGTATAGCTTATTAATTTCATAAGCTCTTAAAAAAATAATTTACTTATAGTAGCTTATGAAAAAAAGTTGAGCTTATGAACTGAAAAATAAGCTCCAGCTAGTTTACAAAACACTTATAAAAACTAATAAGCTCCAGCTACCAGCTTCAAGAATAAGCTCCAGCTCAAGCTGTATCTCAAAAGCTCCAGCTCCAACTACAAGTTCCAACTCCAATTTCACCCAAACACACCCTAGTGGGCTTATTCTGAGTTGTACTCTATGGGCCAAATATAAGAACGATTTCTTGGCGATAATGGAAAAGGTTAGCGAAAATGATTGTGTCATTTCGATAATCCAATTTGGAAGGACAGAGAAATAAAGGTCAGATTGTGTTGAATGTCGCATCTAGCGGAATTGCTGCTTTGTTGTTGCCTGGTGGAAGAACGGCTCATTCACCATTTGCCATTCCTATTGATCCAAATGATGAATCCTTCTGTAGGATTCAACCTAATAGCCATTTGGCATAATTAATAAGAAGAACAAAACTTATCATCTAGGATGAAGCCCCAATGGTTAATAGGATTTGCGTCGAAACTCTAGATTGCTCTTTACGCGACATTGGTCGACCAATCAATAGTAATAGCATGGACACACCATCTGGAGGTAAAGTAATAGTGTTTGGTGGTGATTTTCGACAAGTATTACCCGTTATTAAAAGAGGAAAAATAGAGGATGTTGTAGCTGCAACACTGAATTCGTCATATCTCTGGGATCATGTAACTGTTTTAAGACTAACAGTTAACATTGGACTTACATCCGTTTCTTCAGCTACTCCTTATGATCAAGATCAAATCAATGTCGAGAAAATTCGAACATTTGTTGATTGGTTGTTAAACATCGGTAACGGAAATGTTAACCCAACACAAGACGATATATCTGAAATCCAAATGCCTGATAATGCCTTAGTTAAAGATGTTGACGATCCAATTGGGTCTATTATTTCTTCAATATATCCCGACTAATTGGAGAATCTAGGCAACCCAATTTATTATCAACAACGTGACATCCTTGCTCCAATGGCGTCGTTAGATGGTGATGAGAGGTCGTATTTAAGCTCGAATAGCATTTGTCAATCGGAAAGAGACTCACATTTTAACAGTGAGTTGTACACAACCGACTACCTAAATAGAATCGACATTGGTGGTTTACCAAAGCATAATCTGAAATTAAAAGTCGGTGTATCGGTTATGCTTTTTAAGAATGTAGATCAAACGAGTGGTTTGTGCAATGGTACTCGCTTACAAATAACTGAACTTGCTGGAAAAATGATAAAAGCAAAGATTTTAACAGGTACACACATTGGCACCACAACTGCAATTGGATGAATGCTATAACGACCCGTCCTAATCCATCTGGACGAATACATTACATTTGGTTACATCGCGAGGTTCTTGACCTCTATATGATACATTTTACAAACATTGCATTCGTTTTTAAAAGACAAACTTTCATTACATCGAAAGTTGACGGCATGCATGCCATTTCATAATATATCCAACTACAATTGACTTAATAATAATAATCTTGACGAACTCAACAACTCGAATGCAACGTCTTTTGAAATATGTCATGAATGACTCCAAGTAATATCTCTAAAATGAGCAAATGCACAGCGGAAGATTCCTTTAATACCTGAGAATAAACATGCTTTCAAGTGTCAACCAAAAGGTTGGTGAGTTCATTAGTTTATCATAAATATTCATTTCCATCATTTTAATAGACCACAAGATTTTCATTTCTCATAAATATACGTCCCATGCATAGAGACAAAAATAATCATTCATATGGATTGAACACCTGGTAACCGACATTAACAAGATGCATATAGAATATCCCCATCATTCCTGGACACCCATCGGACATGATAAAATCGAAGTACTAAAGCATTCCAAATTCCAGAATGAGGCTTGTTGGGCCCAATAGATCTATCTTTAGGATTCACGTCAATTAGGGGGTATGTTCCCTAATTCTTAGGCTACCAAGCTAAAAGGGGCATATTCGGATTCGATCATTCAACCATATAATGTAGTTTCGATTACTGTGTCAATTTCGTAAAATAGTTATAAAAGCAACGCATGTATTCTCAGTCTCAAAAATATATATTGCAAAAGCATTTAAAAAGGGAGCAAATGAAACTCACAATCCAATATTTTGTAGTAAAAATATTCATACGACGATACTGAACAATGCAGGGTTGGCCTCGGATTCACGAACTTATATCAGTTGTATATCTATTAAAACATATTGTGGAAATCACATAATTTCCTTTATTAATTATATATTGTTTATGTGTTTGTAGTTTATATAAATTTTATGTTAAATTCTATTATATTTTAACTTTTATGTTATATATATTATTTTAACATAATTATTATCTAGATATTTAGTTATATATATACATATGTGTTTAGTGATATATCTGAAAATCATTAGTTTGTTATACATAAGTATAATGTTAATAGGGTTGATATATAGTTATATGAAATATTAATACAATTTTAGTATATGTAATAAGTATATTTTACGTACAAAATATTTATCTGTTTTTAAATGATAGTTTTAGTAACAATAATTTACTAAAAGTAATAATAACTTATTGTTAATAATATTACTAATAATAATAATGATATTGTTAATAGTGGTACTTTTGTTAATAATAATAGTTCTACTATATATATAAAATGATAATAATAATAATATTTATGAAAGTACTAATAAATCGTATCATTTTTACAATAATATTTCCAATGTTAATCATAATCATAATATTTATAATAATACTAAAATCGTACGATTTATAATATTAATATTACTTATAACAATACAAATGATAATAATAATAATATTATTACTTAATAATAATACTAGTGATAATGATAATAATAGTAGTCATAATTGTAATTTTTAATTGTGTTAGTAATAATAAATGATAATAATGATAATAACTAATATTAACAATAATATCAACAATAATAATAATACTTATAATAATAATAATGTTAATACTAATAATTTCTAAATAATAATGCTAATAATAATAATAATAATAACACTAAATCTTGAATTAATAACAATAATTAATAATACATAACAATAATAATAATAATAATAATAATAATAATAATAATAATAATAATAATAATAATAATAAAGAAACTACCTCATAAAAATCGGCCCAAAAACAGATAAAGTAACCCTGCCATGGCTCGAACCTGAGACCCCTCGCTCACACACAACACTCCTTAACCATGGCTCCATAACTGTTTTCTATTTTAACATATAACAGATAAATATATATATCTGTTTTTTTGTTTCTTAATCCAAACATCATCAATTCAACATCCATATACATCATCACCGTGAACTTATTATTATGTACCTCATCCATATATTATCTTCGAAACCTTCACAGTCACCATCACTTTTAATTCATGTCCAAGCCCAACCATAAACAAACCCACTAAATAACAAAATCACGGCCCAATATAGTAATCTGATTATGCAGCCCCAAAACAGGTTTAATTGGCCCAAGTTGTGGTTTTGTGGCGACCCGACAAAATCGTCATTGACGGCGCCGACTACTTAGGTCCCATTACGTGGTCATAAGTCTTTAAATTAACGTTTGACCGAAAATATATCGCATTCATTTCAAAAGTTAAGATTTGTTCCCAAGTTTACAAGAATCGCTCATCCAAAAGTTACGTTACAAAGTTATAAGTACAATTGAAATCTATGCGACACGATTTAAAGTAGCCAAAAGATGCTCCATGTATGCATGTATATACTCGACATTCAAGCAAGTATCAAAAGTAATGAGCGGAAGCATGTATCACAAAACGTTCAAGGACCTGAGAAAAACATAGAAATCTGTCAACGAAAACGTTGGTGAAATCATATGTTTAAGTAAGTAAGTACAAGTGAACCACAAGATTTGTAACATTGATATAATAGTAATACATTCCAAAAGTTTGTTTCACGAGCACCCAATTATCAATGCTTAACATTCCTTCCATAGAACCCCATCACAATAGTATTAGAACATACACCGTTTCTTGAAAATATATTTCATTCGTAAATGGTAGCGAACCATTTGAATGAGGGTTTGTCAAACCCATATAGCCATATAACATAAGTTCTCGCTTACACCCGGCAAGTGTAACTAATGATAATCGAATTGAGTATTTTTGTTCAAACTCGTATGTAGAATGTTTGTTTTCCTGTACTTGTGTTCACTTAGCAAAAAGAAACGTTTATGTTTTCTCATCCCAAATGTAAGTTCAAAAGAGTAAAAGTGGGACTATGATCTCACCTTTAGTGCACATATGTAAAAGTACTTCAACAAGTAAACGTGTGCAAGAACGAATGCTAGTCTTGACCTAAACAAATAGGTTTGTATCAATAACGGTAAACACGATAGGTCAAAGTGTTCAATTAGTCCTATGGCTCGTTAAGACTCGATCATAATAGCATGTGAATCAAATTGTCATGTTTCATGTAAGGTACAAGTATAAAAGCATGTTAGAATGATTGCACAAACATTTGGTTAAGTTTGATTAAAAGTCAACTTTGGTCGGTCAAAGTCAACGAAAAAGTCAACACGTTCGGGTCGGGTCCCGAACTATTTTTCTGAGGTTTTTATTCATATATAAGCATGTTAGAACAAGTTACATGTGGATCGGAGGTCCATAGAGTGCCAAACATTTTTCATATTTTGATCATGTTTGTCAGAACCTGGACAAGCCTTAGGTCGCGCCGCGACCCAAGACTGCCGTGCCGCGGCATTTAACGTGTGCTGGTACCTGGTCAGTCTCAAATGTCCTAGTCTCAAATCAAAACTCTTTCAAGCATAAATCACAAACCGCTAACACTTAGAACTCGTATCTTATATCGTTAGAAAGGTAATTTGACAAAGAACACAACTAAACACATTTCACCAACCGAAAACATTATTTGCAATAACCGACTTTTCAAATCAAATGATCAATCAATGCACACATTTAATGCTTCAAATTTTACAAGTGCACATTTATGATTTGGGCATTTAATGCATACATAACACACGCCATTTTGTGGATAATCAAGCATACAATACAACTAACTACTTACTAACAATAATTCATGGCATTAAATGCATCAAATATTCATTTCAAGCTTATCAAACCCTAACCTAAATTCACCAAAATCACTAATCAAGTTTATGGAGTTTTCTCAAGCAACCTACACATCAAATTGAAGCTAGTGATACTAGGAACACATTTAATACATGTACTTATATCATTTAACAACATTCAAGCAACCAAATCATCAAATCAAACACACCAAAGTTCATATTCAAGCTAGTTACTTCAAACAACGAGATCGAGCATATAAATCATATAATCATGTTAGACTTGAGCCATAGACACTAATTAACAACTTTATAAGTTTAAAACATCAAGAACACAAAATCTAGTGATTTTGGAAATGAAATCGGTATGGAATCGAAGAGGAAGTTGCAAGGATTCCAATTATGTAATTTGTTTTGATTGATGCTTGCTTGAACGGATTTAGATGATGAATCTTCAAATTGGAGAATTGAAAGAAAATAGGGAAGTAGTAAAAGAAAAGGAAAATGGAAATGAAAAAAGATGGGAGGTGGGGTTGACTAGTCAAATGTTAGTCACCTCTTTGGCACTTTGGCGAAACTAGTCCCTCGAGTTCGGTTGCGGGTGCGTGATTTACCTAAACGAGATATTTTTAAAACGCGTATTAACGGAAGATGTTATAAACATATAACGGAATTTAAAATAGTTAAACGGAAAAGTAAACGGAAAAAGGCGGGATGTTACATTACCTACTCCTTAAAAGAAATTTCGTCCCGAAATTTAAGTAGGCGTAGAAGTCGTTGTTTCTTCCTCGGGATCTTGCGTTTCCGGAACCGGGAACAAGTGAGGGTATTTATTTTGCATTTGATCTTGCCTTTACCAAGTAAACTCGGGTCCCCTTTTGGCATCCCAACGGACCTTAACAATCGGGATTCGACTTTGTTTTAGCGTCTTGACGGAGGTGTCCACGATTTCAACCGGTTCCTCCACAAAATGAAGTTTGTCATCAATAGTAAGTTCCTCGAGAGGGATGACGATATCGGGTTCGGCAAGACACTTTTTCAAGTTAGATACATGGAAGGTAGGATGAACGGAGCTCAATTGAGGTGGAAGATCTAAACGATAAGCAACGGTTCCAATACTCTCCAAGATTTCGAAAGGACCAATATACCGCGGATTTAGCTTCCCGCGTTTCCCAAAACGGATTACACCTTTCCAAGGTGCGAATTTTAACATTACTCGGTCACCGACATGAAATTCGAGGTCGTTGCGTCGTTTGTCGGTATAGCTCTTTTGACGACTTCGGGCCGTCCTAAGCCTATCTCGAATTTGAACGATTTTCTCGGTTGTTTCTTGAATGAGTTCGGGTCCGGTGATTTGTGTGTCGCCTACTTCGGCCCAACAAAGAGGTGAACGACATTTTCAGCCATATAAAGCTTCGAATGGTGCGGCGTTAATACTCGCGTGATAACTATTATTGTAGGAGAATTCGGCGAGAGGCAAGTGCTTATCCCAAGCTTTTCCAAAATCGACAACGCAAGCTCGTAACATGTCTTCCAAAGTTTGGATTGTGCGTTTGCTTTGTCCGTCGGTTTGCGGATGGTATGCGGTGCTCATGTCTAAACGCGTTCCCAACTCTTCTTGTAAAGTACGCTAAAATCTAGAAACAAAACAGCCATCTCGGTCGGAGATAATCGATAACGGTACACCGTGTCGGGCTACGATCTCCTTAATGTAAAGTTGGGCAAGTTTCTCCATTTTATCAGTTTCCTTCATGGCTAGGAAGTGCGTGGATTTGGTGAGTCGGTCAACAATAACCCAAATAGTATTATAACCGCCAACCGTCTTTGGTAGTTTGGTGATAAAATCCATCATTATCCTTTCCCACTTCCATTGCGGGATCTCGGGTTGTTGAAGTAGTCCGGACGGTCTTTGGTGTTCGGCTTTGACTTTGGAACATGTCAAACACTTGGCAACATAAGTAGCTACGTCCCTTTTGATGTTTGACCACCAATATTGTTCTTTAAGGTCGTGATACATCTTATTGGCACCGGGGTGAATCGAGTATCGTGACTTATGGGCTTCATCTAAAATAAGGTTTCATAGGTCCCCATATCTGAAGCGACCCGTCCTAATCCATCCGGACAAAGTCCATATCGATTATAAACGATTCATAATAGTTGATTACATCGCAAGGTATTTGACCTCTATATGATACATTTTACAAACATTGCATTCGTTTTTGAAAAGACAATCTTTCATTACATCGAAAGTTGACAACATGCATACCATTTCGTAATATATCTTACTATAATATACTTAATAATAATCTTGATGAACTCAACGACTCGAATGCAACGTCTTTTGAAATATGTCATGAATGACTCCAAGTAATATCTCTAAGATGAGCAAATGCACAGCGGAAGATTTCTTTCATACCTAAGAATAAACATGCTTTAAAGTATCAACCAAAAGGTTGGTGAGTTCATTAGTTTAACATAAATAATCATTTCATAATTTTAATAGACCACAAGATTTCATACTTCCATTTCTCATAATCATAGTCCCATTGATAATGCTAAAAACGAACATATATTTCATAGCATTATCCCTCAAGAAAGACAAGCTTTTAGTTGCAATTGTTCTATTTACAAGTAATATTCGTTTAAATAATAAAAGGTGAAGACAAAAGACAGACTCGACGAATTGAAGACGCAAACGACCAAAAAGCTCAAAAGTACAAAGTACAATCAAAGAGGTTCCAATTATTGATAAGAAACGTCTCGAAATTACAAGAGTACAAGAAGCAAAACACAAAGTACAAGATATTAAATTATACGCAAGGGCGTTCGAAAATCCGGAACCGGGACCAGAGTCAACTCTCGACGCTCGACGCAACGGACTAAAAATCACAAGTTGTAGTGACCCGAACTTTTCCATGTTTATATATATTAATTGAGATTGATATTTACATGATTAAATGTTTCCAACATATTAAGCAATCAAACTTGTTAAGACTTGATTAATTGAAATATGTTTCATATAGACAATTGACCACCCAAGTTGACTGGTGATTCACGAACGTTAAAACTTGTAAAAACTATACGATGACATATATATGGTTATATATATAGTTAACATGTTTTTATTATAAGTATGTATCTCATTAGGTATTTTAACAATGAGTTATATACATAAAAATGAGACTATTAATTTAAGAAACTCGAAAACGATATATATAACGATTATCGTTATAACAACGTCTTACTAGCTACATATGAATCATATTAAGATATTGATACACTTGGTTAATTATGTTAAATTATAAGTAAATATATTATTAAGTGTATTAACAATGAAATACATATGTAAAAATAAGACTACTAACTTAATGATTTCGAAACGAGACATATATGTAACGATTATCGTTGTAACGACATTTAACTGTATATACATCATACTAAGATATATTATATATCATAATATCATGATAATATAATAATTTAACATCTCATTTGTTATAATAAACAATGGGTTAACAACATTCAACAAGATCGTTAACCTAAAGGTTTCAAAACAACATTTACATGTAACGACTAACGATGACTTAACGACTCAGTTAAAATGTATATACATGTAGTGTTTTAATATGTATTCATACACTTTTGAAAGACTTCAAGACACTTATCAAAATACTTCTACTTAACAAAAATGCTTACAATTACATCCTCGTCCAGTTTCATCAACAATTCTACTCGTATGCACCCGTATTCGTACTCGTACAATACACAGCTTTTAGATGTATGTACTATTGGTATATACACTCCAATGATCAGCTCTTAGCAGCCCATGTGAGTCACCTAACACATGTGGGAACCATCATTTGGCAACTAGCATGAAATATCTCATAAAATTATAAAAATATGAGTAATCATTCATGACTTATTTACATGAAAACAAAATTACATATCCTTTATATCTAATCCATACACCAACGACCAAAAACACCTAAAAACACTTTCATTCTTCAATTTTATTCATCTAATTGATCTCTCTCAAGTTCTATCTTCAAGTTCTAAGTGTTCTTCATATATTTTACAAGTTCTAGTTACATAAAATCAAGAATACTTTCAAGTTTGCTAGCTCACTTCCAATCTTGTAAGGTGATCATCCAACCTCAAGAAATCTTTGTTTCTTACAGTAGGTTATCATTCTAATACAAGGTAATAATCATATTCAAACTTTGGTTCAATTTCTATAACTATAACAATCTTATTTCAAGTGATGATCTTACTTGAACTTGTTTTCGTGTCATGATTCTGCTTCAAGAACTTCGAGCCATCCAAGGATCCGTTGAAGCTAGATCCATTTTTCTCTTTTCCAGTAGGTTTATCCAAGGAACTTAAGGTAGTAATGATGTTCATAACATCATTCGATTCATACATATAAAGCTATCTTATTCGAAGGTTTAAACTTGTAATCACTAGAACATAGTTTAGTTAATTCTAAACTTGTTCGCAAACAAAAGTTAATCCTTCTAACTTGACTTTTAAAATCAACTAAACACATGTTCTATATCTATATGATATGCTAACTTAATGATTTAAAACCTGGAAACACGAAAAACACCGTAAAACCGGATTTACGCCATCGTAGTAACACCGCGGGCTGTTTTGGGTTAGTTAATTAAAAACTATGATAAACTTTGATTTAAAAGTTGTTATTCTGAGAAAATGTTTTTTATTATGAACATGAAACTATATCCAAAAATTATGGTTAAACTCAAAGTGGAAGTATGTTTTCTAAAATGGTCATCTAGACGTCGTTCTTTCGACTGAAATGACTACCTTTACAAAAACGACTTGTAACTTATTTTTCCGACTATAAACCTATACTTTTTCTATTTAGATTCATACAATAGAGTTCAATATGAAACCATAGCAATTTGATTCACTCAAAACGGATTTAAAATGAAGAAGTTATGGGTAAAACAAAATTGGATAATTTTTCTCATTTTAGCTACGTGAAAATTGGTAACAAATCTATTCCAACCATAACTTAATCAACTTGTATTGTATATTATGTAATCTTGAGATACCATAGACACGTATACAATGTTTCGACCTATCATGTCGACACATCTATATATATATTTCGGAACAACCATAGACACTCTATATGTGAATGTTGGAGTTAACTATACAGGGTTGAGGTTGATTCCAAAATATATATAGTTTGAGTTGTGATCAATACTGAGATACGTATACACTGGGTCGTGGATTGATTCAAGATAATATTTATCGATTTATTTCTGTACATCTAACTGTGGACAACTAGTTGTAGGTTACTAACAAGGACAGCTGACTTAATAAATTTAAAATATCAAAATATATTAAAAGTGTTGTAAATATATTTTGAACATACTTTGATATATATGTATATATTGTTATAGGTTCGTGAATCAACCAGTGGCCAAGTCTTACTTCCCGACGAAGTAAAAATCTGTGAAAGTGAGTTATAGTCCCACTTTTAAAATCTAATATTTTTGGGATGAGAATACATGCAGGTTTTATAAATGATTTACAAAATAGACACAAGTACGTGAAACTACATTCTATGGTTGAATTATCGAAATCGAATATGCCCCTTTTTATTAAGTCTGGTAATCTAAGAATTAGGGAACAGACACCCTAATTGACGCGAATCCTAAAGATAGATCTATTGGGCCTAACAAACCCCATCCAAAGTACCAGATGCTTTAGTACTTCGAAATTTATATCATATCCGAAGGGTGTCCCGGAATGATGGGGATATTCTTATATATGCATCTTGTTAATGTCGGTTACCAGGTGTTCACCATATGAATGATTTTTATCTCTATGTATGGGATGTGTATTGAAATATGAAATCTTGTGGTCTATTATTATGATTTGATATATATAGGTTAAACCTATAACTCACCAACATTTTTGTTGACGTTTTAAGCATGTTTATTCTCAGGTGATTATTAAGAGCTTCCGCTGTCGCATACTTAAATAAGGACGAGATTTGGAGTCCATGCTTGTATGATATTGTGTAAAAACTGCATTCAAGAAACTTATTTTGTTGTAACATATTTGTATTGTAAACCATTATGTAATGGTCGTGTGTAAACATGATATTTTAGATTATCATTATTTGATAATCTACGTAAAGTTTTTTTAAAAACCTTTATCTATGAAATAAAGGTTATGGTTTGTTTTAAAAATGAATGCAGTCTTTGAAAAAAAGTCTCATATAGAGGTCAAAACCTCGCAACGAAATCAATTAATATGGAACATTTTTAATCAATAAGAACGGGACATTTCAGTTGGTATCCGAGCGTTGGTCTTAGAGAACCAGAATTTTGCATTAGTGTGTCTTATCGAGTTTGTTAGGATGCATTAGTGAGTCTGGACTTCGACCGTGCTTACTTGAAAAATGATTGCTTAACAAATTTTGTTGGAAACTATATATTTTTAACATGTGAATATTATGTAATATATTAATCTCTTAACGCGTTTGATATTATGTGATAGATGTCTACCTCTAGAACAAGTCCCATTGACTCACCTAATAATAATGAAGAGTCAAATGTAAATTGGAATGATTCGTGGACTGATTCACAAGTTCCCGAAGAGGAACCGGAAGAAGAGTCGGAACCGGAAGAAGAATCGGAACCGGATGAAGAAGTAGAACCGGTGGGGGAAATAATAAAACGGTTAAGTAAAAGAAAATCCTCAACCAACCGACCAAGGTTAATTATGGTCAATGGTGTTTCCGCCAAGGAAGCAAAATATTGGGAGGATTACCAATTCTCCGATGAATCGGATTCCGACGAGAATTCCGATGATGTTATAGAAATTACCCCAACTGAATTTAAAAAGGCAAAAGAAAATAATAAGGGAAAGGGCATAAAAATAGAGAAATCTAATTCCAATCCCGATGAACTTTATATGTATCGTCAACCCCCGAAGTCCTTAAGTTGTAACAATGACCCGGGAACCTCTAAACCACCAGGTTTTTCTAAACCTTTGTGGAAAACGACAGTTAGTATTAGGGGAACATCATATATCCCTAGAAACTTGGCAAAACGAACCAAAACCGAAGAAGAAGAAACGAGCGAGTCAGAATAAGATAGTTGTATTCGTGTGGTGTAATATATGTAATATAGTGTGCTTATGCTTTATGATATATGTAAAAATTGCTTGTATTAATAAGTATTTTTTTATGAATCTAACTCTTGTCTATTTTACAGTTTAAAAACACAAAATGGATAGACAACCCAATATTTTAAGAGACCTACCCGGAGACATGATTGATGAAATCTTGTCTAGAGTCGGTCAGAATTCTTCGGCACAACTATTTAAGGCGAGATCAGTTTGTAAGACTTTCGAAGAACGTTCCAAGAATGTCTTGGTTTATAAGAGACTTTCGTTTGAAAGATGGGGGATATCACATTGGGAAACCCATAAGTTACGATGTGTTTACTTTGACGCATATATTGCGGGGAACCCAAATGCTATTTTACGCAACGGGTTAATAAATTATTTTGACTCAATATATCCGAATATTGGACTTCGTGATTTAGAAAAAGTGGCTAACATGCAACATAAAGAAGCATGTTATGCTTACGGATTAGTAATGTTCGCTTCTCACCAAAGTGAGAACAAGAACATCGGGCTACAACTATTAAACAAAACGTTTCCACAAGTGACGGAGTCGGTAATTGGGGTAAGAAATGAGGTTTTTAGATTGTTACGGGACTGTTGGACATTACGTAACCCTCGTCCCTTTGACGACGTTACAACACGCTGTCTTATCAACGGCCATAACGGTTATGTTCCACAAGACCAAGGATGGGAAGTAGTCCTAGTAAAACCAGAATGCATGACTTGTTTCTGGACTTATGAATTACGTGTCTTTATTGCCTTTACTGAACGACTTGTGTACTAGCTAGAATTATTTTCACAACTATCTTGTATCAAAGTTATTGTGTGCTATATTTCATGCTTTATGTAAAATAAGCGGTATTGTAAGTTTGTAAAATATTGTATAAAAGTTTGAACGCGAAATATTATTATAATCAGTTTTTCATATAGAATTGTAGTAGTTGAATTGTATATTAGCTACTAAGTATGAACTTAACGGGCAGGTACTACCCGAATTTAAACTTATAAAACGCTAATATGAAGAAAAAGCTTTTATAAATGAGTTCATATTATGCTACGAAATACTATTAACTACTCTTAATATTCTGTATGATTAACTTATTCCATTTGACTATTTTGAAGGAAATGGCACCGACTACTCGACACACTGTGAATATGAATGAAGAGGAATTCCGTACTTTTCTAGCTTCAAACATAGCCGCAGTACATAGCCGCGAAATAATAACCTTGGATCTAGCAGTACAGGAAATCGTGTAGGATGCACCTATAAAGAATTCACTGCCTGCAAACCTTTAGAATTTGATGGAACCGAAGGACCGATCGGATTGAAACGGTGGACCGAGAAGGTCGAATCGGTGTTTGCCATAAGTAAGTGTACTGAAGAGGACAAAGTGAAGTACGCTACGCATACCTTCACAGGTTCTGCATTAACATGGTGGAATACCTATCTAGAGCAAGTGGGACAAGACGATGCGTACGCACTACCGTGGTCAGCATTCAAGCACTTGATGAACGAGAAGTACCGTCCCAGAACCGAGGTCAATAAGCTCAAGACAGAACTTATAGGGTTACGAACCCAAGGATTTGATATTACCACGTACGAAAGACGATTCACAGAATTGTGCCTATTGTGTCCGGGAGCATTCGAAGATGAGGAAGAGAAGATCGACGCGTTTGTGAAAGGATTACCGGAAAGAATCCAAGAAGATATAAGTTCACATGAGCCCGCCTCTATACAACAGGCATGTAGAATGGCTCACAAACTAGTGAACCAGATTGAAGAAAGAATTAAAGAACAGACTGCTGAAGAGGCCAATGTGAAGCAAGTCAAAAGAAAGTGGGAGGAAAGCGGTGATAAGAATCACCAATACAACAACAACAGCAATTACAACAATAATCGCAACAATTATCCCAACAATCGCAACATCAATCGCAACTACAACAAACGGCCCAACAACAACAACAACAACGACAACAACAGCAACTACAACAATCATCCCAACAACAATAATAACCGCAACAACAACAACAATCAGAAGCAGCTATGCCAAAGGTGTGAAAAGTATCACTCGGGGTTCTGCACCAAATTTTGCAACAAGTGTAAAAGAAATGGTCATAGCGCGGCGAAGTGTGAGGTCTACGGACCAGGGGTTAATAGAACGAAAGGAACAAATGGTGTCGGAATGAGTAATGGCGGAGCAAGTAGTGTCGGAGCAAGTTATGCCAATGTAGTTTGTTATAAATGTGGAAAACCGGGCCACATTATTAGAAATTGCCCGAACCAGGAGAACACGAATGGACAAGGCCACGGAAGAGTTTTCAACATTAATGCGGCAGAGGCACAGGAAGACCCGGAGCTTGTTACGGGTACATTTCTTATTGACAATAAATCTGCTTACGTTTTATTTGATTCGGGTGCGGATAGAAGCTATATGAGTAGAGATTTTTATGCTAAATTAAGTTGTCCATTGACGCCTTTGGATAGTAAATTTTTACTCGAATTAGCAAATGGTAAATTAATTTCAGCAGATAATATATGTCGAAATCGAGAAATTAAACTGGTTAGCGAAACATTTAAGATTGATTTGATACCAGTAGAGTTAGGGAGTTTTGATGTGATAATCGGTATGGACTGGTTGAAAGAAGTGAAAGCAGAGATCGTCTGTTACAAAAATGCAATTCGCATTATACGAGAAAAAGGAAAACCCTTAATGGTGTACGGAGAAAAGGGCAACACGAAGCTACATCTTATTAGTAATTTGAAGGCACAAAAACTAATAAGAAAAGGTTGCTATGCTGTTCTAGCACACGTCAAGAAAGTACAAACTGAAGAAAAGAGCATCAATGATGTTCCCATTGCAAAAGAATTTCCCGATGTATTTCCGAAAGAATTACCGGGATTACCCCCACATCGATCCGTTGAATTTCAAATAGATCTTGTACCAGGAGCTGCACTAATAGCTCGTGCTCCTTACAGACTCGCACCCAGCGAGATGAAAGAACTGCAAAGCCAATTACAAGAAATTTTAGAGCGTGGTTTCATTCGACCAAGCACATCACCGTGGGGAGCTCCTGTTTTGTTTGTCAAGAAGAAAGATGGTACATTCAGGTTGTGTATCGACTACCGAGAGTTAAACAAACTTACCATCAAGAACCTCTACCCACTACCGAGAATCGACGACTTATTTGATCAACTACAAGGCTCGTCTGTTTATTCAAAGATTGACTTACGTTCTGGGTATCATCAAATGCGGGTGAAAGAAGATGATATTCCAAAGACTGCTTTCAGAACACGTTATGGTCATTATGAGTTTATGGTCATGCCGTTTGGTTTAACTAATGCACCAGCTGTGTTCATGGACCTTATGAACCGAGTGTGTGGACCATACCTTGACAAGTTTGTCATTGTTTTCATTGATGACATACTTATTTACTCAAAGAATGACCAAGAACATGGTGAACATTTGAGAAAGGTGTTAGAAGTATTGAGGAAGGAAGAATTGTACGCTAAGTTTTCAAAGTGTGCATTTTGGTTGGAAGAAGTTCAATTCCTCGGTCACATAGTGAACAAAGAAGGTATTAAGGTGGATCCAGCAAAGATAGAAACTGTTGAAAAGTGGGAAACCCCGAAAACTCCTAAACACATACGCCAGTTTTTAGGACTAGCTGGTTACTACAGAAGGTTCATCCAAGACTTTTCCAGAATAGCAAAACCCTTGACTGCATTAACGCATAAAGGGAAGAAATTTGAATGGAAGGATGAACAAGAGAAAGCGTTTCAGTTATTGAAGAAAAAGCTAACTACGGCACCTATATTGTCATTGCCTGAAGGGAATGATGATTTTTTGATTTATTGTGACGCATCAAAGCAAGGTCTCGGTTGTGTATTAATGCAACGAACGAAGGTGATTGCTTATGCCTCTAGACAATTGAAGATTCACGAGCAAAATTATATGACGCATGATTTGGAATTAGGCGCGGTTGTTTTTGCATTAAAGACTTGGAGGCACTACTTATATGGGGTCAAAAGTATTATATATACCGACCACAAAAGTCTTCAACACATATTTAATCAGAAACAACAGAATATGAGGCAGCGTAGGTGGATTGAATTGTTGAATGATTACGACTTTGAGATTCGTTACCACCCGGGGAAGACAAATGTGGTAGCCGATGCCTTGAGCAGGAAGGACAGAGAACCCATTCGAGTAAAATCTATGAATATAATGATTCATAATAACCTTACTACTCAAATAAAGGAGGCGCAACAAGGAGTTTTAAAAGAGGGAAATTTAAAGGATGAAATACCCAAAGGATCGGAGAAGCATCTTAATATTCGGGAAGACGGAACCCGGTATAGTGCTGAAAGGATTTGGGTACCAAAATTTGGAGATATGAGAGAAATGGTACTTAGAGAAGCTCATAAAACCAGATACTCAATACATCCTGGAACGGGGAAGATGTACAAGGATCTCAAGAAACATTTTTGGTGGCCGGGTATGAAAGCTGATGTTGCTAAATACGTAGGAGAATGTTTGACGTGTTCTAAGGTCAAAGCTGAGCATCAGAAACCATCAGGTCTACTTCAACAACCCGAAATCCCGGAATGGAAATGGGAAAACATTACCATGGATTTCATCACTAAATTGCCAAGGACTGCAAGTGGTTTTGATACTATTTGGGTAATAGTTGATCGTCTCACCAAATTAGCACACTTCCTGCCAATAAGAGAAGATGACAAGATGGAGAAGTTAGCACGACTGTATTTGAAGGAAGTCGTCTCCAGACATGGAATACCAATCTCTATTATCTCTGATAGGGATGGCAGATTTATTTCAAGATTCTGGCAGACATTACAGCAAGCATTAGGAACTCGTCTAGACATGAGTACTGCCTATCATCCACAAACTGATGGGCAGAGTGAAAGGACGATACAAACGCTTGAAGACATGCTACGAGCATGTGTTATGGATTTCGGAAACAGTTGGGATCGACATCTACCGTTAGCAGAATTTTTCTACAACAACAGCTACCATTCAAGCATTGAGATGGCGCCGTTTGAAGCACTTTATGGTAGAAAGTGCAGGTCTCCAATTTGTTGGAGTGAAGTGGGGGATAGACAGATTACGGGTCCGGAGATTATACAAGAAACTACCGAGAAGATCATCCAAATTCAACAACGGTTGAAAACCGCCCAAAGTCGACAAAAGAGCTACGCTGACATTAAAAGAAAAGATATAGAATTTGAAATTGGAGAGATGGTCATGCTTAAAGTTGCACCTTGGAAAGGCGTTGTTCGATTTGGTAAACGAGGGAAATTAAATCCAAGGTATATTGGACCATTCAAGATTATTGATCGTGTCGGACCAGTAGCTTACCGACTTGAGTTACCTCAACAACTCGCGGCTGTACATAACACTTTCCACGTCTCGAATTTAAAGAAATGTTTTGCTAAAGAAGATCTCACTATTCCGTTAGATGAAATCCAAATCAACGAAAAACTTCAATTCATCGAAGAACCCGTCGAAATAATGGATCGTGAGGTTAAAAGACTTAAGCAAAACAAGATACCAATTGTTAAGGTTCGATGGAATGCTCGTAGAGGACCCGAGTTCACCTGGGAGCGTGAAGATCAGATGAAGAAGAAATACCCGCATCTATTTCCAGAAGATTCGTCAACACCTTCAACAGCTTAAAATTTGGGGACGAAATTTATTTAACGGGTAGGTACTGTAGTGACCCGAACTTTTCCATGTTTATATATATTAATTGAGATTGATATTTACATGATTAAATGTTTCCAACATATTAAGCAATCAAACTTGTTAAGACTTGATTAATTGAAATATGTTTCATATAGACAATTGACCACCCAAGTTGACTGGTGATTCACGAACGTTAAAACTTGTAAAAACTATACGATGACATATATATGGTTATATATATAGTTAACATGTTTTTATTATAAGTATGTATCTCATTAGGTATTTTAACAATGAGTTATATACATAAAAATGAGACTATTAATTTAAGAAACTCAAAAACGATATATATAACGATTATCGTTATAACAACGTCTTACTAGGTACATATGAATCATATTAAGATATTGATACACTTGGTTAATTATGTTAAATTATAAGTAAATATATTATTAAGTGTATTAACAATGAAATACATATGTAAAAATAAGACTACTAACTTAATGATTTCGAGACGAGACATATATGTAACGATTATCGTTGTAACGACATTTAACTGTATATACATCATACTAAGATATATTATATATCATAATATCATGATAATATAATAATTTAACATCTCATTTGTTATAATAAACAATGGGTTAACAACATTCAACAAGATCGTTAACCTAAAGGTTTCAAAACAACATTTACATGTAACGACTAACGATGACTTAACGACTCAGTTAAAATGTATATACATGTAGTGTTTTAATATGTATTCATACACTTTTGAAAGACTTCAAGACACTTATCAAAATACTTCTACTTAACAAAAATGCTTACAATTACATCCTCGTTCAGTTTCATCAACAATTCTACTCGTATGCACCCGTATTCGTACTCGTACAATACACAGCTTTTAGATGTATGTACTATTGGTATATACACTCCAATGATCAGCTCTTAGCAGCCCATGTGAGTCACCTAACACATGTGGGAACCATCATTTGGCAACTAGCATGAAATATCTCATAAAATTACAAAAATATGAGTAATCATTCATGACTTATTTACATGAAAACAAAATTACATATCCTTTATATCTAATCCATACACCAACGACCAAAAACACCTACAAACACTTTCATTCTTCAATTTTCTTCATCTAATTGATCTCTCTCAAGTTCTATCTTCAAGTTCTAAGTGTTCTTCATATATTTTACAAGTTCTAGTTACATAAAATCAAGAATACTTTCAAGTTTGCTAGCTCACTTCCAATCTTGTAAGGTGATCATCCAACCTCAAGAAATCTTTGTTTCTTACAGTAGGTTATCATTCTAATACAAGGTAATAATCATATTCAAACTTTGGTTCAATTTCTATAACTATAACAATCTTATTTCAAGTGATGATCTTACTAGAACTTGTTTTCGTGTCATGATTCTGCTTCAAGAACTTCGAGCCATCCAAGGATCCGTTGAAGCTAGATCCATTTTTCTCTTTTCTAGTAGGTTTATCCAAGGAACTTAAGGTAGTAATGATGTTCATAACATCATTCGATTCATACATATAAAGCTATCTTATTCGAAGGTTTAAACTTGTAATCACTAGAACATAGTTTAGTTAATTCTAAACTTGTTCGCAAACAAAAGTTAATCCTTCTAAATTGACTTTTAAAATCAACTAAACACATGTTCTATATCTATATTATATGCTAACTTAATGATTTAAAACCTGGAAACACGAAAAACACCGTAAAACCGGATTTACGCCGTCGTAGTAACACCGCGGGCTGTTTTGGGTTAGTTAATTAAAAACTATGATAAACTTTGATTTAAAAGTTGTTATTCTGAGAAAATGATTTTTATTATGAACATGAAACTATATCCAAAAATTATGGTTAAACTCAAAGTGGAGGTATGTTTTCTAAAATGGTCATCTAGACGTCGTTCTTTCGACTGAAATGACTACCTTTACAAAAATGACTTGTAACTTATTTTTCTGACTATAAACCTATACTTTTTCTATTTAGATTCATACAATAGAGTTCAATATGAAACCATAGCAATTTGATTCACTCAAAACGGATTTAAAATGAAGAAGTTATGGGTAAAACAAAATTGGATAATTTTTCTCATTTTAGCTACGTGAAAATTGGTAACAAATCTATTCCAACCATAACTTAATCAACTTGTATTGTATATTATGTAATCTTGAGATACCATAGACACGTATACAATGTTTCGACCTATCATGTAGACACATCTATATATATTTCGGAACAACCATAGACACTCTATATGTGAATGTTGGAGTTAGCTATACAGGGTTGAGGTTGATTCCAAAATATATATAGTTTGAGTTGTGATCAATACTGAGATACGTATACACTGGGTCTTGGATTGATTCAAGATAATATTTATCGATTTATTTCTGTACATCTAACTGTGGACAACTAGTTGTAGGTTACTAACAAGGACAGCTGACTTAATAAATTTAAAATATCAAAATATATTAAAAGTGTTGTAAATATATTTTGAACATACTTTGATATATATATGTATATATTGTTATAGGTTCGTGAATCAACCAGTGGCCAAGTCTTACTTCCCGACGAAGTAAAAATCTGTAAAAGTGAGTTATAGTCCCACTTTTAAAATCTAATATTTTTGGGATGAGAATACATGCAGGTTTTATAAATGATTTACAAAATAGACACAAGTACGCGAAACTACATTCTATGGTTGAATTATCAAAATCGAATATGCCCCTTTTTATTAAGTCTGGTAATCTAAGAATTAGGGAACAGACACCCTAATTGACGCGAATCCTAAAGATAGATCTATTGGGCCTAACAAACCCCATCCAAAGTACCGGATGCTTTAGTACTTCGAAATTTATATCATATCCGAAGGGTGTCCCGGAATGATGGGGATATTCTTATATATGCATCTTGTTAATGTCGGTTACCAGGTGTTCACCATATGAATGATTTTTATCTCTATGTATGGGATGTGTATTGAAATATGAAATCTTGTGGTCTATTATTATGATTTGATATATATAGGTTAAACCTATAACTCACCAACATTTTTGTTGACGTTTTAAGCATGTTTATTCTCAGGTGATTATTAAGAGCTTCCGCTGTCGCATACTTAAATAAGGACGAGATTTGGAGTCCATGCTTGTATGATATTGTGTAAAAACTGCATTCAAGAAACTTATTTTGTTGTAACATATTTGTATTGTAAACCATTATGTAATGGTCGTGTGTAAACATGATATTTTAGATTATCATTATTTGATAATCTACGTAAAGTTTTTTTAAAAACCTTTATCTATGAAATAAAGGTTATGGTTTATTTTAAAAATGAATGCAGTCTTTGAAAAAAACGTCTCATATAGAGGTCAAAACCTCGCAACGAAATCAATTAATATGGAACGTTTTTAATCAATAAGAACGGGACATTTCACAAGTCAACTATGCACATGAATATAATATAATATATAATTAATTCTTAAAATTAATATATATATTATATTATATTATAAAACCGTCGGCAGAAGAAAACAACCACATGTGAGCCTCCTCAGCTGGCCATGCGATCGCATGGCCTTGAAGGGCAAAGCTCATGCGATCGCATGAGCCCCTTTTTCAGCTCACAGGCCTATAAATTCGCGTGTTTGGTTCAGTGTAAAATTTATATATCCATCCATCCAACTCTCTCAACGTATATATATATATATATATATATATATATATATATATATATATATATATATATATATATATATATATATATATATATATATATATATATATATATTTATATTTATCTTATAATTTTAATTTTAATTTCCAATAATAAGGGTATGTTAGCGAATATTGTAAGGGTGTAAGTCGAAATTCTGTCCGTGTAACGCTACGCTATTTTTAATCATTGTAAGTTATGTTCAACCTTTTTAATTTAATGTCTCGTAGCTAAGTTATTATTATGCTTATTTAAAACGAAGTAATCATGATGTTGGGCTAAATACTAAAATTGGGTAATTGGGGTTTGTACCATAATTGGGGTTTGGACAAAAGAACGACACTTGTGGAAATTAGACTATGGGCTATTAATGGGCTTTATAATTGTTTAACTAAATGATAGTTTGTTAATTTTAATATAAAGATTTACAATTGGACATACCTATAAATAACCATATACACTCGATCGGACACGATGGGCGGGATATTTATATGTACGAATAATCGTTCATTTAACCGGACACGGGAATGGATTAATAGTCTATGGAATTATTAAAACAGGGATGAAATTATGTACAAGGACACTTGGTATAATTGATAACAAAGTATTAAAACCTTGGGTTACACGCAGTCGATATCCTGGTGTAATTATTAAACAAAGTATTAAGACCTTGTTACAGTTTAAGTCCCCAATTAGTTGGAATATTTGACTTCGGGTATAAGGATAATTTGACGAGGATACTCGCACTTTATATTTATGACTGATGGACTGTTATGGACAAAAACCAGACGGACATATTAAATAATTCAGGACAAAGGACAATTAACCCATGGGCATAAAACTAAAATCAACACGTCAAACATCATGATTATGGAAGTTTAAATAAGCATAATTTCTTTATTTTCATATTTAATTGCACTTCTAATTATTGCACTTTTATTTATTGTTATTGTATTTAATTGCACTTTTATTTATTGTCATTGTATTTAATTGCACTTTTAATTTTCGTACTCTTTAATTATCGTAATGTTATTTTATCGCACTTTTATTTATCGCAATTTCATTATCGTTATTTACTTTACGCTTTAAATTAAGTCTTTTATTTATTTAATATTTTACATTAGGTTTTAACTGCGACTAAAGTTTTAAAAATCGACAAACCGGTCATTAAACGGTAAAAACCCCCCTTTTTATAATAATAATATTACTTATATATATTTGTATTTTTATAAAATAAAACTAATATAGCGTTAAGCTTTGTTTAAAAGATTTCCCTGTAGAACGAACCGGACTTACTAAAAACTACACTACTGTACGATTAGGTACACTGCCTATAAGTGTTGTAGTAAGGTTTAAGTATATCCATTCTATAAATAAATAAATATCTTGTGTAAAATTGTATCGTATTTAATAGTTTTTCTAGTAAAATATAAGCTATTTCTTATACACCTCGCATAACATCAAGTATTTTTAGTGCCGCTGCCGGGGAACAATTTCTGCTTAAACGCCGGAAGCGCAACGCTAATATAAAAAAAAAAATTTATTTTTAGTTACTTTTATAAAAAATACGCTTTTGTAAAAATACGTTTTAAAACCAAAAATATAAAAAGAAAAACAAAAATTATTTTTAAGAGTTTGTTAAATATTTAAGTTTTATAAAGTTTCTTTATTTCTATTTTTAGTTTGTAAAAATATAAGTTTTATTTAATTTATATAAATATATTATAAATATAATTCAGAAAAATAGAAAAAAAAAATATTAAAACTCTCGGCCTGCTACTGTAGCATCCCGTAACCTGGCCCAAAACCTTAGCTCATGCGATCGCATGAGCCCGAAGGCAAAAGGCTCATGCGATCGCATGAGTGTGTCTGACACGCCAACAGGAAACCCTATTCTGCATTAATTACGGAGTATATACTATTATTATTATCTAAACCCTAATTAGGGTTGATTTTTAATATTATTATTTAGTTTAGTTTATTTATTATTTGTATTATTTAGTTTAATTAGTTTAAATTAATTACAAAATTAATACTTTTATAAAATAAATAATATAAAAATAATATTTTTATAAAAATAGTAATTTTTATAACTTTTAGTATATTTTTATATTTTGTATCTTTTTAATTGTTTTAGCGTAATATTTATATTTTTTGCTTGTACTTAGTTTTAAACATAGTTTTTGCCATAGTTATTATTATTATTTTTTCTACTTCTAGATTTTTAGGCTTTGCCGTAAAATCCCTTAAGTGCTTTTTCTTTAGACTAAGATCTAGGTGCTTTAGAATTTTGCGACACCGTTTTTAAAATTTTAGTACCTTTTTAAGATATTGCCATTTGGGATATAGTTTTACTTGTAAGCTTTAATATTTTAGACGCAACTTTTAATTCTTAGTTTTTAGTTCCTTTTTAAGTTTCAACGCGCTACTTTCTTTTTTTTTATTTTTCGACGCCTTTTACCTATGTATCAATTATCACTCCAATTAGTAATCTCAATTTGCAATTTTAATTTTAAGTTAGTGATAATAATAAGGTTAGGTTAGTCGAGTGTTTTAAAATTTTTTTAAGTCACTCTTTTTCTTTCTTATTTCTCCAATTTTAATTTTAATTTCGACGCGCTTTTTTTTTCTTTCTTATTTCTCGCCATTCTAGTTTTTAGGACTTAGAATTTTCTCTATTTCTTATCTAAATTTCTTTAAATTACGAAAATTTATTTTAAGTGGTTAAATTGATAGACATCAAAATTTTCTGGTTCGTAGTAATAGTTGGATTTGTATGTGGACCGGGTTATTGGAGCCAAACAGTACTCAATTATAGTGAGACCAAACGAATCCTGCCCCTCTGCTGCATCTTTTGGCTATTTGAAACGTGGGCAAAATCAGAAAAGTCTATTAATTGGATAACTTATATAATTTTCCCTATTTTTTTAAAAACTAATAGGATATTCAGTGAATGCACCGAGCAAAACGTTCACCACCTTTTGTACGTTCACCACCTGTAACTCGATCAAGACATCTAGCAAATATTGTCGCCGTTAATTTTTCTTTAGAATCGTCATCCAGTCGACCAAGTACTCCAATTCAAATTTCTGATAATCCATTTTTTGAACCCGACCTCACAATTGAGAATCCGGAGAATATTCAAGGACAATTCATAGATCCTGAACCATTAATTTTTCCTCCGGAACCACCAATCATTCAAACAGAGATTGTTGAGGAACGAACCATTAAATCAGAATCATCTAGTGATTCAGATTCAACAAATTCAATCATGGAGAATCTGGAACCTTTAAGTATGGAAGACCGAATGAGAGCTAAACGCACTGGCCAAGGTCACGCAATTACTCATCCAGACATTAATGCGCCAGATTATGAAATCAAAGGACAAATTCTACACATGGTAACTAATCAATGCCAATTTAGTGGTGCGCCGAAGGAAGATCCAAATGAACATCTTCGTACCTTTAATAGGATCTGAACACTATTTAAAATCCGAGAAGTTGAGGATGAACAGATATATCTCATGTTATTTCCTTGGACTTTAAAGGGAGAAGCCAAAGATTGGTTGGAATCGTTACCTGAAGGGGCGATTGATACATGGGACGTTTTAGTTGAAAAATTTCTTAAACAATTCTTTCCGGTATCTAAAGCCGTGAGACTTCAAGGAGAAATTGTTACATTCACACAGAAACCAAATGAAACTCTATATGAGGCATGGACCAGATTTGGAAAGTTATTGAGAGGATGTCCGCAACATGGTTTAGACACCTGTCAAATAGTACAAATGTTCTACCAAGGATGCGACATCACTACAAGGAAAGACATTGACATAGCAGCTGGTGGTTCTACTATGAAGAAAACGGAAACTGATGCTTATAAAATTATTGATAACACTGCTTCCCACTCACATGAGTGGCACCAAGAAAAAGATATCGTTAGATCATCTAAAGCAGCTAGAGCCGATTCTAGCCATGACTTAGATTCCATTTCCGCAAAGATAGATGCTGTCGAGAGACGAATGGAAAAGATGACTAAAGATATCCACTCAATATGAATTAGTTGTGAGCAGTGTGGAGGACCACATTTGAGAAAAGATTGTCTCAGTATTGAACTAACAATGGAACACAGAGAGAATGTTTCATATCTAAACCAAAGGCCTGGAAATAATTATTAGAATAATTATCAACCGCCAAGACCGATTTACAACCAAAACCAGAATTATAATCGAAATGTTCCATACAACAACCAACAAGGTTCAAGTAATCAACAAGTATCCAATAATACTTACAATCAGCAAAGACCTAATTTTCAAAACAAACCACCACAAACCGATGATAAAAAGCCAAATTTAGAAGATATGATGACGAAGCTAGTTGAATCTCAAACGCAGTTTTTCACATCTCAGAAACAAACCAATGAACAAAATGCTCAAGCATTTAGAAATCAACAAGCTTCTATTCAAAATCTGGAACAAGAAGTAAGTAACCTAGCAATGTTAATAGGTGAAAGAAAACCGGGAAGTCTACCTAGTAATACAAATGCTAACCCCCGGAATGAAACAGCTAAATCCATTACCACAAGAAGTGGTATTACACTTAAACCACCTGAAATACCTGTAATTTCTGAGGAAGCTATTCCTACTCCACAAGAACCACAACCTGAACAAGATAAGGAAAAAGAACCGGTAGTTGAAAAGGTTAATGAAGATAACACAGTTAAGGCTAAACCTTATGTTAAACCATACCAACCACCACTTCCTTACCCGAGTAAAATGAAAAAAGAGAGACTTGAAGCCGAGCAATCTAAATTCTTGGATATGTTTAAACAAATAAATGTAAATCTTCCTTTCATTGATGTGATTTCAGGAATGCCTAGATATGCTAAATTTCTGAAAGATCTAATCACAAATAGAAAGAAAATGGAAGAACTCTCGGCTGTTACTATGAATGCTAATTGTTCAGCAGTGCTGTTGAATAAGATACCAGAAAAACTATCTGATCTAAGAAGTTTCACAATTCCATGTTTTCTGGGTAGTCTTAGTTCAATAGAAGCATTGGCAGACTTAGGTGATAGTATAAATTTAATGCCGTATTCACTATACGCTAAACTAGACCTTGGAGAATTGAAACCAACACGAATAAGCATACAACTAGACGATAGATCAGTAAAATATCCTAGAGGGATAATGGAGAACATGCTAGTTAAAGTTGGTACTTTAGTATTTCCAGTAGATTTTGTTATTCTGGACATGGAAGAAGATTCTCAAGTTTCTCTCATATTAGGAAGACCATTTTTAAACACGGCTAAAGCAATGATAGACGTGTTCGGTAAGAAACTGACCCTAAGTATAGAGGACGAGAGTGTTACCTTTTCAGTTGATAGAGCAATGCAACAACTGCAATCTGCAGATGATACATGCTATTATATTCAAACTATAGAATCACATGCAGAATTGTTAGAAAAATTCCAGAATTACAAGGAACAGGAGAATGTTCTTTAGGAGAAGGAACTGAACCAATTGATGAAACTGAAATGTTAGCTACACTAATGGCTAATGGATACAAACCAACAACAGAAGAAATTCAAATGCTAAAAGAAGAAGACAGATATCGATATAAATCATCGATAGAAGAACCACCGACATTAGAGTTAAAGCCACTTCCAAACCATTTGGAATACGCTTATTTACATGGTGAATCTGAATTACCTGTAATAATATCGTCTTCTCTTACTGAAAATGAAAAATCTCGACTCATTTCTGTGCTAAAAGCTCATAAACCAGCCATTGCATGGAAAATTCATGATATTAAAGGAATAAGTCCTTCGTATTGCACACATAAAATCCTTATGGAAGAAGGTCATAAAACGTATGTACAACGCCAATGAAGACTAAATCCTAATATGCAAGATGTTGTTAAGAAAGAAATTATTAAACTGCTTGATGCAGGTTTAATTTATCCAATTTCTGATAGTCCATGGGTAAGCCCAGTTCAATGTGTGCCTAAGAAGGGTGGCATGACTGTCATTACAAATGAGAAAAATGAGCTTATTCCTACTAGGACTGTAACAGGATGGCGTGTTTGTATTGATTATAGAAAATTAAATGACGCCACTAGAAAAGATCACTTTCCCTTACCTTTCATTGATCAAATGTTGGAAAGATTAGCCGGAAATTGTTACTATTGTTTTCTTGATGGTTTTTCCGGATATTTTCAAATTCCAATAGCAACTGAGGACCAAGAAAAAACCACGTTCACGTGCCCTTATGGTACTTTTGCTTACAAACGCATGCCATTTGGACTTTGCAACGCCCCTGCAACCTTTCAAAGGTGCATGATGGCGATTTTTCACGACATGATAGAAGAATGCGTGGAAGTTTTCATGGATGACTTTTCAGTCTTCGGTAATACATTTGAATCATGTTTAGTTAATCTTGAACGAATGCTTATTAGATGTGAACAATCAAATCTAGTTCTTAATTGGGAGAAATGCCATTTCATGGTTAAAGAAGGCATCATTCTTGGACATAAAATTTCAAAGGAATGAATTGGAGTGGATAGAGCTAAAGTAGATGTAATTGCTAAACTTTCACATCCTACCAATGTTAGAGGAGTTAGGAGTTTTCTAGGGCATGCCGGTTTTTACTGATGTTTCATAAAAGATTTTTCTAAAATTGCCACTCCTATGAATAAACTCCTAGAAAAGGATGCTCCATTCATCTTTTCAGATGAATGCATCAAATCTTATAATATACTTAAAGAAAACCTCACTAATGCGCCGATCATGATAACTCCAAATTGGAATCTACCGTTTGAATTTATGTGCGATGCAAGTGATTTTGCAATGGGATCCGTTTTAGGACAAAGGATTGAAAAACGATTTCAACCTATATATTATGCTAGTAAGATGTTACAAGGAGCACAAACGAATTACACAACTACTGAAAAAGAACTCCTTGCTATTGTCTTTGCTTTTGACAAATTTCGTTCATATCTCGTTCTAGCTAAAACGGTGGTCTATACTGACCATTCTGCTCTTAGATACCCATTTTCGAAACAAGATACCAAACCACGATTAATCCGTTGGATCTTACTCTTACAAGAGTTCGATATTGAAATCCGAGATAAAAGAGGAGCAGAAAATCTCGCCGCTGATCATCTTTCTCGCTTGAAAATCCTGAATTAGAAGTTCTAAATGAATCGGCCATACAAGACAACTTTCCTATGAATATCTGATGTCGTAGCGTGGGGGTACGAAATAGTTTATATTTTACTAGGAAAAACAATTAAATACGATATAATTTTACACAAAATATGACAAGTTTTAATTATTTATTTACAAATGGGATATACCTAAACCTTGCTACAACACTATAGGCAGTGTACTTAATCGTAGAGTAGTATAGTTTTTAGTAAGTCCGGTTCGTTCCACAGGGAGCGGGCTTATTGCACACTATATTTTTAAACAACTATATTTGTACAAAATATATATAATTATATATAATAATATATAAAAGGGGGTTTACCGTTTAATGACCGGTTTGTCGATTTATATTTTAAACGAAGCGTATAGTAAATGAAGATATTTAAATAACAATATAAAATAAATAACAATAATTAAAATGACAATAAATAAAAGTACGATGAAAAATGAAATAAAATATATTATGCTTATTTAAGCTTCCGTAACCATGATGTCTGACGTTTTGATTATTTATTACCCTGGGTTAATTGTCCTTTGTCCTGGATTATTTGATAAGTCCATCTGGTTTTTGTCCATAATGGTCCATCAGTCATAAATATAAAGTGCGAGTGTCCTCGTCAAATTATCCTTATACCCGAAGTTAAATATTCCAACTAATTGGGGACTTAAACTGTAACAAGGTTTTAATACTTTGTTTAATAATTACACCAGGATATCGACTGCGTGTAGCCCAAGGTTTTAATAATTCGTTATCAATTATGCCAAGTGTCCTTGTACATAATTTCACCCCTGTTTTAATAATTCCATAGACTATTAATCCATTCCCGTGTCCGGTTAAATGAACGATTATTCGTACATATAAATACCCCGCCCATCGTGTCCGATCGAGTGTATATGGTTATTTATAGGGACGTCCAATTGTAAATCTTTATATTAAAATTAACAAACTAGCATTTAGTTAAACAAATATAAAGCCCATTAATAGCCCATAGTCTAATTTCCACAAGTGTCGTTCTTTTGTCCAAACCCCAATTATGGTACAAAGCCCAATTCCCCAATTTTAGTAATTAGTCCAACATCATGATTACTTCGATTTAAATAAGCATAATAATAACTTAGCTACGAGACATTAAATTAAAAAGGAGAACATTGCTTACATTGATTATTTATCGCGTAGTGTTACACGGACAGAGCTCCGACTTTAAAAACCCGTAAAATAACCTTTACATAACCCGAACTAATCTAATATAAAACTAACCTATACTATATATATATATATATATATATATATATATATATATATATATATATATATATATATATATATATATATATATTATATATATATATATATATATTTATTTATTATTTATTACAGAGTATTATTATTATTATTTATATTTTTTATATATTAAAATCGAACGAATGCATGGCCTTTTATAGGGGTTTTGATTTCTGACAGCTCCGCGAGTCGTGGAGTTTTTGGCCTTCAAACTCCGCGAGTCGTGGAGTTTGATTTTCCAGCTCACAAACTTTTGGCTCAGCTTGTCGACATAATAAATATATAAATATAAAATATAAATAATTAATATAACTATTTATATATTATATTATATTCTTGTGCATAGTAGACTTGTAATTTTTAGTCCGTTGCGTCGGGCGTTGATAGTTGACTCATGTCCCGGTTACGGATTTTCGAACGCCTTTTCGTATAATTTAATATCTTGTACTTTGATTTCCGCAACTTGTACTTTTGTCATTTTTAGACGTTTCTCATCAATATATTGAACCACTTGGATTGTATCTTGTACATTTGAGCTTTTTGGACGTTTGCGTCTTCAAATCTTCGTTTTCGCCTTTAGTCTTCGCACTTATTTAATATAAACGATTACAACTTAAAATAGGACAATTACAACTAAATAATTTACATATTGGGAGGATATTGCTACTAAATATATGTTCTTTTGGAGCACTATCAAATATCTCCACACTTGAACGTTGCTTGTCCTCAAGCAATACATAACTTGAAATAAAATCACACTTTACTCGAATCACTTTTTTATTTTCACACTTTATACATCAGTGATTTTGATACGGCGGTATAAACAATGATAGTAACGATGGTTAAAGGTGGGTGTGTCATCCACAGTTGCCTCGGGTTTAGGTCAACGACACTTGCAATCAAATAGCCGATTTACTTTCGGTTTCCAAAGCAAAGTGCACATTTGAAAGGCGGTTTACAGTCCCACATGACTATGAAAATGTAGATCTTTAAGGAAATTGGATCTTTATGAAAACATTTGATCTTTTTGAAAATTTAATCTAAATTTTACCCTAGATAAGTTTTCCAGAATAACCCTTCACCGGTGTTGCAAAATATTTTTGTGGGTTTTGTGGGTTTCAAATTTGAAAATTTTAGCTCAAAACTTATGGTTTTGTGTCACCCACTTGCTATCCTTGTATTAGGAAAGTAACACGTCCAGTTTACTTGTCACGTATATTACCTTTCGGTAAACTACCGTCCGGTTGTAAAGGAAAGCGATGAACAAGCAACTGTTAAGGCAATGTCCCGTGACTTGCTTTTGATTATGGTCTATAAACGTGTCGGATGCTAGTACTATTCTTTGTAGGAGCAATAGTAAAGCTCACCCTTATAATTTTCTGATCTGGCACAAGGTCCTGTCTTCGACCATGCTATGCAACCACCGTTCTTACGGTTGACACCTGATTTGGTTCAGGTGACCTAATGAATTCCAGGTGAATTCCTAGGATTTTACGTTCATGGTAATGAACGCATTGAAAATGGGTTTTCAGAAAATAAATCGGTTTTAATTTTGATCAAAATATTTTCTCGTTCAAGCTCGAGTTTAGATATCATTGAATTCCATGAGTTTGTAATTCTCAATCTTTAAGGTCAATCTCAAAGATTGAGTAATATCAGTCTTAAAAGCTGATTTTTAATCTTTAAGGAGATTATCCTTTCTGGAGATCTGATTCATTAATCTTATCAAGCTAATTTGCACGGTGTCCCCCCCATTGTACGAGATAAATCCTTCTCATGGTTAGGATAAATCTGACCACCTGGCGACCCTGTTTGATGCTGAGGTCCGTGGATTTCCTGCTGATTTTAGAGATGACTTTTCTAGATTTTTCGTCAACCTACAGCTGGTCTGGACGACAACTTCATGACCTAAATCAAGAAGCGCGTTTCTTTTTCGGAAGACTTTACTTCCTTTTAATGATGGAATTGATTCATCGTGTAGATCCATCTTTTCTTTTCTTTCATCGGGTAAAATAGTTAATTTAGTCCAAAACAAAAGCACCTGCAATAAACTTTACAGAAACATGTGCTAGATAGTTTTTAATTGAATAACTTGGTACATTCTCCCCACACTTAGTTTCTTTCTTTGCCTTTTTATTCTCCTTTATTCCAATTTAAATGAATTCAATCGTTTTAGGGTGTTTCTCAATTTATGTCCTTTCCGAGGTAACGATAATTTCGGTATTAACACCTAGTTTTCATCGTTCATAAATATGTATAAACATAATTTGGAATTCATTTAGTTGAAAATTTTTCAAATTTTCACAAAATTTGGCAAATAAAACCAAGTGTAAACCCGAGAGAATTTATAACCCTTCCACACACTTGAGATAATGCAATGCCCTCATTTGCATGAAATCAGACTCTAATTATAAATTCATGAGGGTGATTAGTGTAGAAAAGTGATTGAAAATACCCAGTTTGTAATTACAAAGCTCATCGAATGATAGATGGCGCGCCTCATCATTCATTCCTTCTTGTTTTATCACACATGCTTTTTTCAAAAACGGCTGCTTTTCTGAACTGTTTACTAATATTTGAAAAAGCTTCTTTTACCCTAACTTATCATGCACTTTTATTAATGAGTTATGCACTAACCCGAACCCCGAATTTAACGTTAAGTAGGGTTAGACTTCCCCACACTTAGCTGACTACATGTGAAGTCGGTAGAATGAGTTCCACGAATTAGAGTAGTGAGCCAGTTATTTACATTTCGGGTGGTGTATAATATATCAATGGGTTTAAAGTTTAGACTCGCCCGATTGTCACTACTTAATTCTTTTTTAAGTGTAGCTTTTAGTAAATGGATATGTCTCTTTTCTGGTTTTTGGTCAAATGGATCGATATACACCGACATACTTATTTCTATAGGGTGGACAATTCCTAATATTTCCTTCCTTTTATTCTCAGGATCAAAGTCTTCACCTCTATTACCCAATTGGGTGAAATTCGAGGTGTCATTATCTATTACAGCTCGTAGTTCATTTCCGGTGGATGACTCGTCTATTGAGAATATTGGGCTGGAAGGTTGTGGAATGGTGAAGTTCGGTTTGGCCTCGGGGGTAAAAGTTTCAACGTTATCATATTCCCAAGAGTACCAATTTGTCACCCTTACTTCTTCTTTATCCATTGATGGATCGATGATTTCATCGGTAGAGGCTAATGTGTCGATATGTTGTGAAATTGGTAAGACTGAATAAAAAGTATCATCGGGATAGTTGGTGATTTCGGAGCTCTCGAATTCATCAAAATTCGATGATATGAGATTTTCTTGCACACGACTCCTCAGATCAACAGGTGTGTAGTCTGATAGAGTTTCAGCTTGCCAGTTTACAAACTCTCTCATTTGTTCATTTTGAGCATTGAGTTCTTCGAGTTTGATTTTCATATTGTCTAATAAATTTTCAGACACGTAATTTTCCTCGTCTACTGGTTGTTGAGTTTGGAAATATTCTTGGGAATAATCCCAATTTGAATTGTATTCTTCATAATCATTCCATTCAGGTTCCGTGGGTGCGTAATTTTCCATAGGAACGTAATAGTAACATTCCCATGTTGAGTGATAATCTCCACAGATTTCACAACCAGTTATTGTTTCGTCGTTCGTGATCCAAGATTGACTGATCGAATTGTCATCAACACCCGTTTGAGAGTATTGATTTAATTGATTTTGAATATCAAAAAGAGTTTCCATAGCCTTGTTTTCAAAATTTTCCATTTTATTGCGATGGCCAAATTTTAGCTACAATGTGGTGCATTTACTAATTATCCTATTAGTTATAAAAATAGAAAAACTTATATAAGTTGTCCAAATAATAGACTTTTCTGCTTTTGCCCACGTTTCGAATAGCCAAAAGATGCAGCAGGGAGCCAGAACCCTTTAAATCGGAAGCTCACAACTCAGCCACTAACAAATCCAACTATTACTACGAAGCAAAAAATTGTCAACGTCCATTAATTTAACCACTTAAATAATTTTTCTTTCCGTTTGAGATATTAGATAAGAAATAGAGAAAATTTTTAAGTCCTAAAAACTAAAGCGTCGAGAAATAAGAAAGAAAAAGAATGCGCGTCAAAAAACGTCGAAAAATAAAAATAAGAAAGTAGCGAGTCGTGACTTAAAAGGCACTAAAATTTTAAAATCATCGCAAAATTCTAAAGCACCTAAATCTTAGTCTAAAAAAATAGCACTTAAGGGATTTAACGGCAAAGCCTAAAAATCTAAAAAATAAAAATAAGCTACGGCAAAAACTATATTTAAAACTAAATACGAGCGAAAAATACAAAAGTTACGCTAAAAACGAATAAAAAGGGACAAAATATAAAAATATACTAAAAGTTGTAAAAAGTACAATTTTTTTAAAAAAATATTTTTTTTATATTATTTATTTTATAAAACTATTAATTTTACAATTTAAATAAAACTAATTAAAATTAATTATTACAAATTAATTAAAACTTAAACTAAATAATAAATTAATTAACCCTAAATACTAATTAATTAATAATAATAATTAAAATTCCGTAATAAATGCAAATTTAGGGTTTCTGCAGGCGTGTCAGGGTGGCTCCGCGAGTCGTAGAGTTTTAAGCCTGCAAACTCCGCGAGTCGTGGAGTTTGAAAAACGTGTTTTTTTTTTAAATTTTATATTGTTTTTATAAAAATATATATAAATATATTTATACAAAAATAAATTTAAAATATAGCGTTTCGCCGAGTCCCCGGCAGCGGCGCCAAAAACTTGATGTCGTAGCGTGGGGGTACGAAATAGTTTATATTTTACTAGGAAAAACAATTAAATATGATACAATTTTACACAAAATATGACAAGTTTTAATTATTTATTTACAAATGGGATATACCTAAAGCTTGCTACAACACTATAGGCAGTGTACCTAATCGTAGAGTAGTATAGTTTTTAGTAAGTCCGGTTCGTTCCACAGGGAGCGGGCTTATTGCACACTATATTTTTAAACAACTATATTTGTACAAAATATATATAATTATATATAATAATATATAAAAGGGGGTTTACCGTTTAATGACCGGTTTGTCGATTTATATTTTAAACGAAGCGTATAGTAAATGATGATATTTAAATAACAATATAAAATAAATAACAATAATTAAAATGACAATAAATAAAAGTACGAGGAAAAATGAAATAAAATATATTATGCTTATTTAAGCTTCCGTAACCATGATGTTTGACGTTTTGATTATTTATTACCCTGGGTTAATTGTCCTTTGTCCTGGATTATTTGATAAGTCCATCTGGTTTTTGTCCATAATGGTCCATCAGTCATAAATATAAAGTGCGAGTGTCCTCGTCAAATTATCCTTATACCCGAAGTTAAATATTCCAACTAATTGGGGACTTAAACTGTAACAAGGTTTTAATACTTTGTTTATATCGACTGCGTGTAACCCAAGGTTTTAATAATTTGTTATCAATTATGCCAAGTGTCCTTGTACATAATTTCACCCCTGTTTTAATAATTCCATAGACTATTAATCCATTCCCGTGTCCGGTTAAATGAACGATTATTTGTACATATAAATACCCCGCCCATCGTGTCCGATCGAGTGTATATGGTTATTTATAGGGACGTCCAATTGTAAATCTTTATATTAAAATTAACAAACTTTCATTTAGTTAAACAAATATAAAGCCCATTAATAGCCCATAGTCTAATTTCCACAAGTGTCGTTCTTTTGTCCAAACCCCAATTATGGTACAAAGCCCAATTACCTAATTTTAGTAATTAGTCCAACATCATGATTACTTCGATTTAAATAAGCATAATAATAACTTAGCTACTAGACATTAAATTAAAAAGTAGAACATAGCTTACATTGATTATTTATCGCGTAGTGTTACACGGACAGAGCTCCGACTTTAAAAACCCGTAAAATAACCTTTACATAACCCGAACTAATCTAATATAAAACTACCCTATATATATATATATATATATATATATATATATATATATATATATATATATATATATATATATATATATATATATATATATATATATATATATATATATATATATATTTATTTATTTATTATTTATTACAGAGTATTATTATTATTATTTATATTTTTTATATATTAAAATCGAACGAATGCATGGCCTTTTATAGGGATTTTGATTTCTGACAGCTCCGCGAGTCGTGGAGTTTTTGGCCTTCAAACTCTGCGAGTCGTGGAGTTTGATTTTCCAGCTCACAAACTTTTGGCTCAGCTTGTCGACATAATAAATATATAAATATAAAATATAAATAATTAATATAATTATTTATATATTATATTATATTTTTGTGCATAGTAGACTTGTAATTTTTAGTCCGTTGCGTCGGGCGTTGATAGTTGACTCATGTCCCGGTTCCGAATTTTCGAACGCCTTTTCGTATAATTTAATATCTTGTACTTTACGTTCCGCAACTTGTACTTTTGTCATTTTTAGACGTTTCTCATCAATAAATTGAACCACTTGGATTGTATCTTGTACATTTGAGCTTTTTGGACGTTTGCGTCTTCAAATCTTCGTTTTCGCCTTTAGTCTTCGCACTTATTTAATATAAACGATTACAACTTAAAATAGGACAATTACAACTAAATAATTTACATATTGGGAGGATATTGCTACTAAATATATGTTCTTTTGGAGCACTATCAATATCTATTGAAGATAGATTATAATGAAATTCCATGGTTTGCAGACTATGCAAACTACTTAGTATGTGGATTCCTTGAAAAAGGATTATCGTACCAAAAACGAAAGAAATTCTTTAGTGATATAAAACACTATTTTTGGGAAGATCCACATTTGTTTAAAAGTTGTCCCGATGAAATAATACGCCGATGTGTATTCGGAGATGAAGCTAGTTAAATCTTAAACCATTGTCACACAGGACCAACAGGAGGGCATTATGGGCCTCAGCTCACAGCAAGAAAAGTTTATGATGCTGGATTCTATTGGCCTACAATTTATAAAGACGCACACCTTCTTTGCAAATCCTGTGATGCTTGTCAAAGGGTCGGAAAAATAAGTCAACGTGATGAAATGCCACAAAATGTCATTCAAGTATGTGAAGTATTTGACATTTGGGGTATTGACTTTATGGGTCCATTTCCAAAATCTCATTGTAATCTATACATTCTCGTTGCCATTGATTATGTATCTAAATGGGCGGAAGCACAAGCTCTCCCAACTAACGATGCACGAGTTGTAGTCAACTTTTTAAAACGTCTTTTTGCAAGGTTTGGAACACCGAAAGCTTTAATAAGTGATCGGGGTACTCATTTCTGTAATAATCAACTTGAGAAAGTTCTCAAAAGATATGGAGTAACTCATAAAATCTCCACTGCTTATAATCCACAGACAATGGACAAGTTGAAAATACCAACCGAGCTTTAAAACGTATTCTAGAGAAAACCGTAGGATCAAATCCGAAGGAATGGTCCATTAAATTGGGGGATGCACTCTGGGCTTTTAGAACAGCCTATAAAACTCCAATTGGAACCACACCTTTTAAACTCGTTTACGGAAAAGCATGTCATCTTCTAGTAGAAATTGAACACAAAGCATTTTGGGCTTTGAAGACATGTAATCTTGATTTACATGAAGCTGGACGTCTACGGTTAAGTCAACTAAACGAATTAGAAGAATTAAGACATGAAGCATACGAAAATTCGTTAATCTATAAGGAAAGAACGAAGAAATGGCATTATAAAAGAATCAGAAGTTCAAAAGAATTTAAAGAAGGAGACAAAGTTCTTCTTTTCAATTCACGATTCAAGCTATTTCCTGGAAAATTGAAATCAAGATGGTCTGGACCATTCATAGTCAAAAGAGTTTTCCCATAAGAAATAGTAGAATTAATAAATTCAAATGGGATTGAATTTAAGGTTAATGGTCACAGAGTTAAACATTACATAGATAGTCCGATGGAAGTCGACAACGAAGTTAATCACAATTTTGACACCACAGCTAACTAAGTGTGGGGAGAATCAAGTCTTTAAAGGATAATATGTATTTCTGTTAGAGTTAGATTTTCTGTTTTCGTGTAGTTCTCGAAAATGGAACCCGAATGGTCTTTCTCTAGCAGACCCTAAAGAACTAGTCTTCTCCCACCATTCTGAATTTTTTTTTTTTTTTTAGGTTTTACGAAATGAAGATTTCCTGTGAATTAAACCATGGTCTAATGCTACACGCTTTGATCACTAAACGTAATAATGACACCCTTCCAAGTGAAATAGTATCAGTAATCAGAGAAAAATTAGACGGAGTAAAAAAAGAATCCAGATGCGAAAATAATAAGTTACAATTTGGTAAAGGAAAATCAAAATCCGCAGCGAAAAGAAGAGCACGACACCTTGAAAGATGTCACAAATGCGGAAAATGGTCACATGAAGGTAAATGTTTAAATAATCAAACCTATTCAAACACCGAATTTGTTACTTTATGCAGAGACGGACCGTTCATATGTTTAGAAGAAAAATCAATAAATGCTCGAGGTTACGCCTATGTATCTATGGAAAACCAATTAGTCCGACTATCTTATGAGTGGGCTAGAGCATATCACTAAGAAATCTCTTTCACAGGTAAGTTTGTACAGTTTTCATTTTTATTTTTATTTTTATTTTTAACCTTTTGATAATAAACGCTAATTTGTTCGCTATAAAGTATTAAATTGGTATTCGATAAAATTAGGTCTTGCGACCGAAATTATTGTTATCATACAAAAATTTATTACATCACTGCGAAATTTACCGTTTATTCTTAAGGTATAAATATCTTTAATCAATCAACCCAAAATATTTCAAAAATTCGTCATGAGTTAAGTTAGGTTATTGAACCGAAATTACTTTACCAAAAAGAGGGGCACATATTTTTGATAATATTTGATTGATTAAAGTGAGATAAAAGCCAAAAAGATTTTAAATTTTATTTTTATTTTGTTTTTAAATTTAATATTAAAATAATATTGTAAACTTATTAAAATTAATATATATTTAAAATTGTAAATATTTGAAAAATTAATATTTTTAATATAAGTTTGTATGTATAAAAACAAAAATATAATTTAAGTTTGGTGTGAATTAAAAAAAAAAAATTTACTTTATTTCGTTAAGTTAAAAATTTGATTTTTAAAATTCGTCGTGAGTTGAAGACTAGGTCATTGAACCGAAATTGCTTTACCCGAGGGAGGGACGAGAACTTTTATTATCATTATTTTTAATCTTATTGAATTAAAGTATGCCAAAAACATTAAAAAATCCAAAAATCTTTACTTTTAAAATCGCTCTTTAAATTGACAAATTTTAAAATTTTGTCGAGGGACGGACTAGGACAACGATCCGAAACGCCCTCATCCTAAAAAGAAACAAATTTTTAAAATTTTATTTATTTTATGTTTTATTAAGTATAAGGTTTTATAAAATAAAAAAAAAAAAAAAAAAAAAAAAGCTGAAAGTACTGTAGCCGGACACCCATGCGATCGCATGGGATTCTCATTATACCTCCATGCGATCGCATGGAGGCAAAAATCAGGCCTGATACAAGGCAGTCGCCTGTTCTGTCTTCTCCATAAACACACACACATATACGAAAATACTCCCAAATCACCTCTAAAATTCGCCAAAATTCACCGTAGTTCGTCAAATTTTTTGTTCTAATCATGCCTAGATTCTCATTCTTCAGCAAAAAGGTAAAAATTACACCCCTAAACTCTATAAATTCCTAGTTTTTGTGATAATTACCAATATTTTACCTAATGAAATTTTGTTAATTTCTAGTGTAATTAGTGTTAAATTGTTAGTATTTTATGCATGTATAACCTAGATTGATGGTACTTAACATGATTTGAAGCCAAAAACTTCAAAATTTTTAGAAATCTAGGGTTTGTGTTCTTGAGCAATTTGGGGCTTTTTGATATAAACAGGTTATGGCCGATTTTTGTCATGAATTATTGCTAAATTAAGTAGTGTAACATGTTTAGGTAGTTAAATGATCCAAACTTTGATCCTAAACATGATTTTTGGAGATTAAAGTAGACTTTTTAAGTCTAAAATTCATGAACTTGATTAATTTGATATAATTGCCATTTGAGACTTGTTTAATTGCTAGTAATAACTATTTTGACATGTTATTTGAGTTAAATGCTTATGAACTTTGTATACATTTTCATATGTGCTTATTTGGAAAAGTGTAGAATTGTGAAAAAAATGTGAAAATGTGTATAAGTTTAATTTTGATTTAACATGTTATTGTGAATGTTTTAAGTTGTTATTTTGCTAACACTAATGCATACTTGGATGCACAAATTTTGTGTCTAATGTGTTTTGCAGAAAGCCGATACTGGAGGTTCAGGATCATCATCATCTAGACAGCCTGCTCTAGCTCCAGAACCAGAACCAGAAATGCAATATGAACCTGAACAACAACCACAATAGGAACCACAACAACAGCCTGATCAGCACGTACCTTATTATGATCCGCTACAGTTACCTAATGAATTCATAGTCTTTCCGCCACATCCACCTGTAGAATACCCAACGATTCCTGAACACACATTGCATCCTAATTTGAGATTTGATAGACGATGGAGAGATTACCCATCATATCAAAGTAATAAATTCAAATTAGTAACAAAAGAGTTAGAGGTGCCGAGGGTAATTGATTGGAATCCTTTGGAAACGGTCCATCTAGCTGACCGTGTTAGACAACATTTGATTCAAAGGTATGGCAGTTCTTCTTTTACAGATTGGGAACGTCTTTTCACCATTCGTAGACCTGTATATAAGGAATGGTGTGTTGAGTTGATGAGTACTATAGCGTTAAATGTAGATGTAGATAGGTTAGATGATAGAATTTTTCTTAGATTTATCCTTGGCGGTAGGATGTACAGAATGTCCATGATGGACATGGCCAGGGCATTACAGATTTACACTCCTAGTGAATTGCTACTACCCGATTGTATGAGTTTGATTTATCGTGGTGAAAGGGTAGATAGGAACTTTGACGCGAACGCTGTTTGGAGGCGTATGTCAAACTATAATGTTTTTACACTGGGAGGAAAACACTCCTACTTACATATTAACAAAGCCGAGCTTCGTGTAATTCATAGATTTTTGGCTAACTCCATTACACAGAGAGGTCACAATAAGGAGAAAATGACCTTACATGATTTATTTTACCTAAAGTGTATTCGAGACCCGAGAAGCTTTGTTAATATCCCTTACTGTGTTGGTTTTTATTTTTCTAAAATGGTAGAAGGAATGCAGGACGGGAGTATAATAGGAGGAGGTATTTTTGTTACTCTCATTGGAGAGTATTTAGGTGTTTATAGGAACCAAGGGGGTCAATTACAGATTTGTAGAGAACAGGATGAGACCATAGGATTGCGAGTTTATGTGGGTACTAAGGTATTGAAGAGTACACGCAACCAGGCATTACCCTATGAAGGTAATCATCCACAGGTAGAAAGGGGTTCAGACGAAGAAATGGAGGAAGTGGAATACATTAGGGATGTCATTCGAGATGCTATTCTTGACGTCCACGTTCGTATAGATGAGGAATCAATGACGAACGCGGCCAGACATAGTATGTACGAGCAGTGGAACTCCGAGCGAGTATACGAGGATTATAGGCGAGCCAACACGATAGCTGGTTAGTTCATCAGCACCAAATCATGAGCCAGCTATCATATCAGGTACCAAATAATTATGTGCCTACTCGACCTGCTCATTTTCCGTTACACAACCCCGACATCCAACCACCCTTTAACCGGTATGACTATAACCAAGCCTATCAGGACACCTATAACCAACAATGGAACCCACCTGACAAGATGAACTGGAACCCCTATCCAGACTGATTTAGTTCCATTGGTTATTTTTATGATTTTTATGTTTTTATCTTTCTACTTTCTCATGTTTAAACTTATGTTATTGGATATATTTATGTAATTTTTATCATTTTTATTATTATTGTGTACTAATATTTCACATTTAGGATTTGAAAGTGGGATATTAAGTCCCATTTCAATTTGCCATGCATGTTTATATTTGTATGTATGTATATTGTCGATTGTACAAAACAGGGTAAAACAGCGCATTTTCAAAGACTGGCATTAAGTTCAGCAAAAGCTACTAATTTTGATGACAAGATGAAAAATAAATGTGATGTAACAACAAGATGGAATGAACAAATGATGTGCACCATTTATCATTCAGCAAACAAACGCCAATATGTTTAGAAACTTTGGTAAAATTTAATCATTTTTCTACGCTATTTACCCTCAATAATTTAAATTGTTACTGATTTCTTGCAAATGAGGGCATTGCAAGATCTTAAGTGTGGGAAGGGGTTAAATTCTTTCGGATTTTAAAATTTTTTTGATTTAAACACTTGGTTACCATTAAAAATACTAGTAACGCAGTAGTTGTATTAGAATCTAGTGCTCTCTGATAATAAAGAACAGCCCTAGTCTTATATACTGACTACCCAATTCTAGTAAAATTTTTCAAAATTTTCAATTAAATGAACTCAAAATCATGTTTATACATATTTATGAATGATAAAACTAGGTGTTAACACTGAAATTATTGTTACCTCGGAAAGGACATAAATTGAGAAACAAATCAAAATGTTAGATATCATTTAAAATGGAATAGAGGACAATAAAAAGGAAAATAAAAAGCCAAGTGGGAAAAATTACCAAGTTATTTAAAACATATATCACATATTTTTGTACAAATAACTGAAGATACTTTTGCTTTGGACTAAACTAAACAGTTTTACCCGATTTACTGTAAGAAAGATGGATCTACACGATGAATCAATTCCATCACTTAAAGGAAGTAAAGTCTTTCGAAAAAGAAACGCGCTTCTTGATTTAGGTCATGAAGTTGTCATCCAGACCAGCTGTAGGTTGACGAAAAATCTAGAAAAGTCATCACTAAAATCAGCAGGAAATCCACGGACCTCAGCATCAAACAGGGTCGCCAAGTGGTCAGACTTATCCTAACCATGAGAGGATCTGTCTTGTAAAATGGGGAGGACGCCGTGCAAATTAGCTGGATAAGACTAATGAATCAGACCCCCAGAAAGGATAATCTCCTTAAAAGATCAAAAATCAGCTTTTAAGCCTGATATTACTCAATCCTAGAGATTGACCTTAAAGATTGAGAATTACAAACTCATGGAATTCGATGATATCTAAACTCGAGCTTGAACGAGAAAATATTTTGATCAAAATTACAAACCGATTTGTTTTCTGAAAACTCATTTTCAATGTGTTCATTACCATTGAACGTAAAATCCTAGGAATTCACCTAGAATTCATTAGGTCACCTGAACCAAATCGGGTGTCAACCGTAAGAACGGTGGTTGCATAGCATGGTCAAAGACAGGACCTTGTGCTAGACCAGAAAATTATAAGGGTGAGCTTTACTATTGCTCCTACAAAGGATAGTAATTGCGTCCGACACGTTATAGACCATAATTAAAAGCATGTCAGGGGACATTGCCGTAACAGTTGCTTGTTCAACGCTTTCCTTTACAACCGGATGGTAGTTTATCGAAAGGTAATATTCGGAACAAGTATACTGGACGTGTTGCTTTCCCAATACAAGGTTAGCAAGTGAGTGACACAAAACCGCAAGTTTTGAACTAAAATTTTCAAATCTAAAACCCACCAAACCCACAAAAAGAATTTGCAAACACCGGTGAAGGGTTATTCCGGAAAACTTATCTAGGGTAAAAGCTAGATTTAATTTTCAAAAAGATAAAATGTTTTCATAAAGATCTAATTTCCCTAATGGATCTAAATTTTATAGTCATGTGGGACTGTAAACCACATCGTTACTACCATTGTTTATACCGCCATATAGAAATCACTGATGTACAAAGTGTGAAGAATAAAGAAGTGATTCTAGTATTTCAAGACTATATTGCTTGAGGACAAGCAACGCTCAAGTGTGGGAATATTTGATAATGCTAAAAACGAACATATATTTCATAGCATTATCCCTCAAGAAAGACAAGCTTTTAGTTGCAATTGTTCTATTTACAAGTAATATTCGTTTAAATAATAAAAGGTGAAGACAAAAGACAGACTCGATGAATTGAAGACGCAAACGACCAAAAAGCTCAAAAGTACAAAGTACAATCAAAGAGGTTCCAATTATTGATAAGAAACGTCTCGAAATTACAGGAGTACAAGAAGCGAAACGCAAAGTACAAGATATTAAATTATACGCAAGGACGTTCGAAAATCCGGAACCGGGACCAGAGTCAACTCTCAACGCTCGACGCAACGGACTAAAAATCACAAGTCAACTATGCACATGAATATAATATAATATATAATTAATTCTTAAAATTAATATATATATTATATTATATTATAAAACCGTCGGCAGAAGAAAACAACCACATGTGAGCCTCCCCAGCTGGCCATGCGATCGCATGGCCTTGAAGGGCAAAGCTCATGCGATCGCATGAGCCCCTTTTTCAGCTCACAGGCCTATAAATTCGCGTGTTTGGTTCAGTGTAAAATATATATATCCATCCATCCAACTCTCTCAACGTATATATATATATATATATATATATATATATATATATATATATATATATATATATATATATATATATATATATATATATATATATATATATATATATATATATATATTTATATTATAATTTTAATTTTAATTTTAATTTCCAATAATAAGGGTATGTTAGCGAATATTGTAAGGGTGTAAGTCGAAATTCTGTCCGTGTAACGCTACGCTATTTTTAATCATTGTAAGTTATGTTCAACCTTTTTAATTTAATGTCTCGTAGCTAAGTTATTATTATGCTTATTTAATACGAAGTAATCATGATGTTGGGCTAAATACTAAAATTGGGTAATTGGGCTTTGTACCATAATTGGGGTTTGGACAAAAGAACGACACTTGTGGAAATTAGACTATGGGCTATTAATGGGCTTTATATTTGTTTAACTAAATGATATTTTGTGAATTTTAATATAAAGATTTACAATTGGACATACCTATAAATAACCATATACACTCGATCGGACACGATGGGCGGGATATTTATATGTACGAATAATCGTTCATTTAACCGGACACGGGAATGGATTAATAGTCTATGGAATTATTAAAACAGAGGTGAAATTATGTACAAGGACACTTGGCATAATTGATAACAAAGTATTAAAACCTTGAGTTACACGCAGTCGATATCCTGGTGTAATTATTAAACAAAGTATTAAGACCTTGTTACAGTTTAAGTCCCCAATTAGTTGGAATATTTGACTTCGGGTACAAGGATAATTTGACGAGGATACTCGTACTTTATATTTATGACTGATGGACTGTTATGGACAAAAACCAGATGGACATATTAAATAATTCAGGACAAAGGACAATTAACCCATGGGCATAAAACTAAAATCAACACGTCAAACATCATGATTATGGAAGTTTAAATAAGCATAATTTCTTTATTTTCATATTTAATTGCACTTCTAATTATTGCACTTTTATTTATTGTTATTGTATTTAATTGCACTTTTATTTATTGTCATTGTATTTAATTGCACTTTTAATTTTCATACTCTTTAATTATCGTAATTTTATTTTATCGCACTTTTATTTATCGCAATTTCATTATCGTTATTTACTTTACACTTTAAATTAAGTCTTTTATTTATTTAATATTTTACATTAAGTTTTAACTGCGACTAAAGTTTTAAAAATCGACAAACCGGTCATTAAACGGTAAAAACCCCCATTTTTATAATAATAATAATATTACTTATATATATTTATATTTTTATAAAATAAAACTAATATAGCGTTAAGCTTTGTTTAAAAGATTTCCCTGTAGAACGAACCGGACTTACTAAAAACTACACTACTGTACGATTAGGTACACTGCCTATAAGTGTTGTAGCAAGGTTTAAGTATATCCATTCTATAAATAAATAAATATCTTGTGTAAAATTGTATCGTATTTAATAGTTTTTCCTAGTAAAATATAAGCTATTTCATATACACCTCGCATAACATCACCCATGCATAGAGATAAAAATATCATTCATATGGATTGAACACCTGGTAATCGACATTCACAATATGTATATAAGAATATCCCCATCATTCCGGGATCCTCCTTCGGACATGATATAAATTTCGAAGTACTAAAGCATCAGGTACTTTGGATGGGGCTTGTTGGGCCCGATAGATCTACCTTTAGAGTTCGCGTCAATTAGGGTGTCTGTTCCCTAATTCTTAGATTACGAGACTTAATAAAAAGGGGCATATTCGATTTCGATAATTCAACCATAGAATGTAATTTCAATTACTTGTGTCTATTTCGTAAAACAGTTATAAAAGCGCATGTATTCTCAGTCCCAAAAATATATATTGCAAAAGCATTTAAAAAGGGAGTAAATGAAACTCACAATAATGTATTTTGTAGTAAAAATACATATGACGACATTGAACAATGTAGGGTTGGCCTCGGATTCACGAACCTATATCATTCATATATCTATTAAGACATATACTTGTAATCGAACAAATATACTTATTTATATTATTATTAGTGATGTAATTTATATGTATAGTAGACTAATAGGTTCATTATATATATTTTCATTATATATATAGATATATTAGTATAGTTAAGTTATGTGTATTAAATATATATTTATATATAAAATCTTTATTTTTATGTTTATAATTTTAATAACGTCTTTAAAACTTTTATTTTTCATAATCGTAATTATTTTAATAATAATGACATAGATAATACTGATATCAATAATAATGATAGTTTTAGTAAAAAATAATACTAATAATAATAATGGTAATTTTTAATAGTTTTAATAGAAATTTTCAGTAATTATACAATATCACTAATATTAATGTTTAAATGATAAGTCTATTAATGATACTTTGTAATATTAATAATAATGATGATAATACTAATAATAATACCTATGTGGATGATAATAATAACACTACCAATTATAAAATGTTACAAGTACTAATATTAATGAAAATAATAATAATTTGTATCATTCTCATAATAATAATAATAATCATAATCATAATAATAATAATAATAATAATAATAAATTATAGTCTTTATAATAATACTTGTATTAGTAATAATAAGTGTTCTAAAAATAACCATAATAATAATAATAATCACAATACTAATAATAATAATAATTTTGGTAATGAAATCTACCTTCCAAAGCCTTTCTAAAAAAATATGCCCTGAACCGGGTTTAAACTAGAGACCTCCCGCTCACCCGCAAACACACTTAATCATTCCCTCTGTCTTGTTTATCTGATTTATAAGGCAACCCAAACTATATATCTAGTATTTCATTTAACCATGTTCATCATCTTCTTCACCAAGTTTAAAATCAAACGGGGGCAAAAACTCAACAACAATCGAACGGGTTTTCATTTATGACTTGTAAACAACATGAAACAAAAAAAAAATGTGTTCATGATATAAAAAAATGAAAAAAAAACAAAAAAAATCCTACTGCTTGCTAGTAGCCAAGAAAAAAAAAATTTGTTTTAAATTTTAAGTTCGTTTTGGACAATCTTTACAACATGAAACATGTTTCAAATCATTCCTAAAATCTATCTAAATCATCAATTTAACTGGAAACTTCAACACGATTACGAATTTCGCGATGAACACTTTCTTTGACTTTTGACAAAATAACTTTGACTCGCAAATTCGATTTCGTTATTAAGAATTGGAACTTGAGATTTTACAAGAAGTTTAAGTAAATGATTCCTAACAACTCTACATTTCTAGTTTTTGAATTTTGTTTCGAATTCTCATTAGTGTATATCACTGTGAAGAACTCAAGAACTCCAAAAATTGATTTTTAGATTAAGAGTGTTATAGGTTATGATTACAACATGAATTGTGTTGCAAATCATTCCTATAAACTTTATGGATTATCAAGTTAACTGGAGATATCAAAACAAACTCGAATTTGATTCAAGAACACTTAGTTGACTTTGAAAACCAAAACTTTGACTCTCAAATTAGAAATTGGTAGAAAGAATTAAAGATTGAAAACTTACAGATAGTTTAGATAGACGATTCCTAACAAGACTGCATTATTACATTTTGAAAATTCATTCGAAATCAAAATATGGTGAAAAAGATGAATGTACAGAGTGTCGAGCTTATTTTGTAATTTTTATGTTTTACTTAATGAATTGCAGAATAATTCTTTTATAGAGTGATTGCATTGATCCTAATTGAGTTGTGAAATGGACATCTAACAGATTACAGACAGAAAACAAAATTTGAAAAAGTTGGATTGAAATGGGTAACGGAATGGTACTAGTTCTTGACATTTTTTTTAATTAGATTAATATTAATAATTAATAAATATATTAATAATAATAATAATAATAATAATAATAATAATAATAATAATAATAATAATAATAATAATAATAATAATCATCATCATCATCATTATATCCATAATAATAATAAGTAATAATGATACAAAAATCATAAAAAATGATAATAATATTATTAATGATAAAAAATAATGGTTTCTTTAATAATAATATCTAATTCACGGAGTATTATATTGAGTCCATTGCTAAACAGTTAACATTTAAAAGTGTTCTAAAAAAAAACTAAATTTTTAGATTAACTATATTTAATTATTTCACTCATTAACTGTTTGAAACCTGATCAAAAAGGTTCAATAATTATTTATTTTATGTTCTAATTTATATGTACGGAGTGCTAATATTTAATCTTAAAAGGGTAAAAATATTTTTGACAAATCTAAAATCTTCGTAATCAATTTACAGCTCATCTTTTATTTCAATCCTTCATGGACATGTACAATATCTGTGTTAAATCTAACAAATCGTCAACCGAGTGCTACTGACGTTTACTAATTAGACTCAAAATCATTTATTTTTAATATATTCTCTTTCTATATATAAAGAGTTTTAAATAGCAAGTTTAACTACTAAATAAATATATTATATATCTTTAAACCATTAAATTTAATATAATTTATATATTTACAAGTAATATTTATATACATATTTATATATATATAAATATATATCTATATATTTATAATAATAGTTTTCATTACATCGCATATTATTTTTCATATTTATTTTCAACAATTAAATCATATATTATTTCAAATAATATTTTCAATTTAATGTATATGTATCTATTTATATATAGTTGTTCGTGAATCGTCGAGAATGGTCAAAGGTCAATTGAATATACAAAACAGTTTAAAGTTTTTGAGACTCAACATTACAGACTTTGCTTATCGTGTCGGAATCATATAAGAATTAAGTTTAAATTTGGTCGAAAATTGCCGGGTCGTCACAATATCTAGGCACCCAAATCCTTCCTGCAAAATATCGGAGTCCGGTCTCCCTAATTTCGAATCAAGAGACTAGAATGTTCAAGAGCTCGTGTGAAACGTTTTCATCCTTGAGAGCCTCATCTTGGGCTACCCGAATTTGGCTATTAAGGTTGGTGTGAATGGTGATGTTTAAAGCTTGGACACGAAGAGGCACCGCTCTTTCTTTTTGACTCAAGGCGTCGGCTACTACGTTTGCCTTCCCGGGATGGTAACGAAGCTCACAATCATAATCGTTTAAAGTTTCAATCCACCGTCGTTGTCTCATGTTTAGTTGCTTTTGATCGAAGATGTGTTGAAGGCTTTTGTGATCGGTGAAGATGGTACTTTTGGTTCCATAAAGATAGTGTCTCCACATTTTAAGTGCGAAAACAACGGCTCTGAGTTCGAGATCATGTGTCGTGTAGTTTCGTTCATGAATTTTGAGTTGTCGAGAGGCATAGGCAATGACTTTCTTTCGTTGCATCAATACACACCCAAAACCATGTTTCGAGGCGTAGCAATACACAACAAAGTCATCATTACCTTCGGGAAGTGACAAGATAGGAGCGGTGGTTAGCTTCGTTTTCAAGATTTGAAATGCAGATTCTTGTTCGGTCGCCCAAACGAATTTCTTTCCCTTGTGAGTTAACGCGGTTAGAGGACGAGCAACCAAAGAGAAATCCTTGATGAATCTACGATAGTATCCGGCGAGACCCAAGAATTGACGAATGTGAGTAGGAGTAGTAGGAGTCTCCCATTTACTAATGGCTTCGATTTTTGATGGATCGACTTTAATACCTTGGTCACTTACAACATGACCAAGAAATTGAACTTCCTTCAACCAAAATTCACACTTGGAGAATTTGGCATAGAGTCGTTCTTGTCTCAAGAGTTCAAGCACAAGTCGGAGATGTTGTTCGTGTTCTTCTTAGCTTTTAGAATAGACCAAGATGTCAACGATGAACACAATGACGAATTTATCGAGATACGGTTTGCACACGCGGTTCATAAGGTCCATGAATACCGCCGGTGCATTAGTGAGACCAAATGGCATGATAAGGAATTCATAACTACCATAACGAGTTCAGAAAGCGGTTTTGGAGACATCTTCCCCCTTAACCCTTAATTGATGATAACCCGAGCGGAGATCGATTTTTAAATATACACGTGATCCTTGTAATTGATCAAAGAGGTCATCGATGCGCGGAAGAGGATATCGGTTCTTAACCGTCAATTTGTTTAGTTCACGATAGTCAATGCACATTCGTAGGGATCCATCTTTCTTCTTAACGAATAAAATCGGAGCGCCCCAAGGTGAATGGCTAGGTTGGATAAAACCACGATCAAGTAGTTCTTGGATTTGGCTTTGCAATTCTTGCATTTCGGATGGAGCGAGTCTATATGGTGCACGTGCTACGGGTGCGGCTCCCGGAATAAGATCGATTTAGAATTCAACCGGTCGATGAGGTGGAAGACCCGGCAATTCGTCGGGAAATACATCGGAATAGTCACTAACAATTGGCACATCATCGATGTGCTTCTCATCGGACTCGACTTTCTTAACGTGAGCAAGGATCACAAAACAACCCTTACGGAGTAGTTTTCTAACTTTAATGCATGAAACGAGGTTGAGTCCGGTGCAACTCTTATCGCCATAGACTATCAAAGGTTCGCCGTTCTCGATAGGAATTCGGATTGCGTTAAGATCACAAAGGATGTGAGATTTCATTTTGGCTAGCCAATTCATACCGATTATTACATCGAAGCTTCCTAGTTCCATGGGTATCAAGTCAATTTCAAACTCATTACCCATAATGTTTAACGTACACCCCCGGTAATATGTGTCGGCACTCAATAGTTTCCCGTTGGCAACTTCAATGGTATAAGTGGTATCTAGTGGGAGTGGTGGAGTGCTAAAATAATGAATTAAAGTCTTGGATACAAAGCATTTATCGGCACCCGAATCGAATAAACAAGTAACATAAGTGTTGTTGAGAAGAAACGTACCCGTGACTAATTCATTGTCATCTCGGGCTTCCTCGGTGTTGATGTTGAAAGCTCGGCCGGGCGTATTTGGGTTATCTTTCTTCTTCGGGCATGCATTTCTATAATGGCCCGTTTGGCCACATTCGTAACAAGTGCCCGTTTTTAGTGCATTGGGCCCCTTTCGAGCGATGGGGGGCGGAACTTTTACATTCGTTGGCCTTATGACCAGCTCCTTGGCACCGATGGCAAGTTAGCTTGCCACATTCACCAAAGTGGTGCTTGTTGCATTTGTTGCAAAGAGGTAGGTTTCCGGCATAACCTTTCTTGCCGTCGGAGGTGTAAGGCTTCTTGGCAAAGTTGTTGTTGCTTGGTTGGGGGGTTTCCCATTTTCTTTTGTTGTTACCCGACTTATCCTCGGCTTTAGGTGCCGGCACTACAATTTTGTCCACCGTTTCTATCAACTTGCGGGCCATGTTCAAAGCTTCTTGATGATTAGTGGGTTTGGATGACATTACCCCGTGTTTGATGCTCTTTGGGAGACCATCCATGTAAAGTTCAACCCTTAAAGCTTCGGGGTTCACAAGGTTTGGGCACATCAAGGCTAGTTCGGAAAATCGTTGATTATAAGCCTTGAGATCGTTTCCGACCGCTTTCAAAGTTCTTAGCTTTTCTTCGAGCCTTCGGGTTTCTTCACGAAGGAAATATTCGACGATCATCTTTTCCCTTAGGTCGGCCCAAGAGAGGGCGTGAGCTTCATCGGTACCCACCGATTGTACATAGGTGTTCCACCATGTGAGGGCGACACCAGCGAAAGTGTGAGTGGAGTATTTGACCTTATCTTGGTCCCGACAACCGCTTATGCTAAAGACGGCCTCTGTTTGTTCGAACCATCGAGTGAGAGTAACCGGTCCCCCGGTCCCATCAAAAGTATGAGATTTGCACCCCATGAAGGCTTTATAGGAGCACCCCTCGCTTGAGTTACCGGCTCCTTGATTGTTATTGTTGTGGTTGTTGTTATTGGAGGAGTGATCAGCCATGGCCGCATCCACGGCGGTGGCTATCATTCATTGTAGAGCTTGTTCGGGAGTCTCATGGCGTGGCACGCGACGAGGAGGCATTGTTCCTTCAAAACACAAGAATACCGTTGATTAGTATTTTCAATAATACTAATCATGATATGGAATAAGGATAGAGGGAGAAATTTTCCTTGACTCGCCTTAAATTCTTTATGCCACAATGTCGGAACGTTCATATGAGTCACCGTAATATAATCCCGGAAATTATATTACCCTGATTCATATGTGCATTCGACATCATTTCATATAGTCAAGGTGGCGTGTCAATCAAATTAAACAACGTGAGATGAAGATGAACAAAGAGTAGATATGAGTAGAAGCGTTCGAGTATAAATGCACAAGTAGTCAAGTAATTCCTACTTCAAGTCTATATGCCGGTTGTAGTCTAGACTCACTAATGTACCCTATGACTAGGGGTTGACACCAATGACTCTAAATCCCTACAACCAACGCTCTGATACCATACATTGACGGCGCCGACTACTTAGGTCCCATTACGTGGTCATAAGTCTTTAAATTAACGTTTGACCGAAAATATATCGCATTCATTTCAAAAGTTAAGATTTGTTCCCAAGTTTACAAGAATCGCTCATCCAAATGTTACGTTACAAAGTTATAAGTACAATTGAAATCTATGCGACACGATTTAAAGTAGCCAAAAGATGCTCCATGTATGCATGTATATACTCGACATCCAAGCAAGTATCAAAAGTAATGAGCGGAAGCATGTATCACAAAACGTTCAAGGACCTGAGAAAAACATAGAAATCTGTCAACGAAAACGTTGGTGAAATCATATGTTTAAGTAAGTAAGTACAAGTGAACCACAAGATTTGTAACATTGATATAATAGTAATACATTCCAAAAGTTTGTTTCACGAGCACCCAATTATCAATGCTTAACATTCCTTCCATAGAACCCCATCACAATAGTATTAGAACATACACTGTTTCTTGAAAATATATTTCATTCGTAAACGGTAGCGAACCATTTGAATGAGGGTTTGTCAAACCCATATTGCCATATAACATAAGTTCTCGCTTACACCCGGTAAGTGTAACTAATGATAATCGAATTGAGGATTATTGTTCAAACTCGTATGTAGAATGTTTGTTTTCCTGTACTTGTGTTCACTTAGCAAAAAGAAACGTTTATGTTTTCTCATCCCAAATGTAAGTTCAAAAGAGTAAAAGTGGGACTATGATCTCACCTTGAGTGCACATATGTAAAAGTACTTCAACAAGTAAACGTGTGCAACAACGAATGCTAGTCTTGACCTAAACAAATAGGTTTGTATCAATAACGGTAAACACGATAGGTCAAAGTGTTCAATTAGTCCTATGGCTCGTTAAGACTCGATCATAATAGCATGTGAATCAAATTGTCATGTTTCATGTAAGGTACAAGTATAAAAGCATGTTAGAATGATTGCACAAACATTTGGTTAAGTTTGATTAAAAGTCAACTTTGGTCGGTCAAAGTCAACGAAAAAGTCAACACGTTCGGGTCGGGTCCCGAACTATTTTTCTGAGGTTTTTATTCATATATAAGCATGTTAGAACAAGTTACATGTGGATCGGAGGTCCATAGCGTGCCAAACATTTTTCATATTTTGACCATGTTTGTCAGAACCTGGACACGCCTTAGGTCGCGCCGCGACCCAAGACTGCCGTGCCGCGGCATTTAACGTGTGCTGGTACCTGGTCAGTCTCAAATGTCTAAGTCTCAAATAAAACTCTTTCAAGCATAAATCACAAACCGCTAACACTTAGAACTCGTATCTTATATCGTTAGAAAGGTAATTTGACAAAGAACACAACTAAACACATTTCACCAACCGAAAACATTATTTGCAATAACCGAATTTTCAAATTAAATGATCAATCAATGCACACATTTAATGCTTCAAATTTTACAAGTGCACATTTATGATTTGGGCATTTAATGCATACATAACACACGCCGTTTTGTAGATAATCAAGCATACAATACAACTAACTACTTACTAACAATAAATCATGGCATTCAATGCATCAAATATTCATTTCAAGCTTATCAAACCCTAACCCAAATTCACCAAAATCACTAATCAAGTTTATGGAGTTTTCTCAAGCAACCTACACATCAAATTGAAGCTAGTGATACTAGGAACACATTTAATACATGTACTTATATCATTTAACAACATTCAAGCAACCAAATCATCAAATCAAACACACCAAAGTTCATATTCAAGCTAGTTACTTCAAACAACGAGATCGAGCATATAAATCATATAATCATGTTAGACTTGAGCCATAGACACTAAATAACAACTTTATAAGTTTAAAACATCAAGAACACAAAATCTAGTGATTTTAGAAATGAAATCGGTATGGAATCGAAGAGGAAGTTGCAAGGATTCCAATTATGTAATTTATTTTGATTGATGCTTGCTTGAACGGATTTAAATGATGAATCTTCAAATTGAAGAATTGAAAGAAAATAGGGAAGTAGTAAAAGAAAAGGAAAATGGAAATGAAAAAAGATGGGAAGTGGGGTTGACTAGTCAAATGCTAGTCACCTCTTTGGCACTTTGGCGAAACTAGTCCCTCGAGTTCAGTTGCGGGTGCGTGATTGATCTAAACGAGATATTTTTAAAACGCGTATTAACGGGGGATGTTATAAACATATAACAGAATTTAAAATAGTTAAACGGAAAAGTAAACGGAAAAAGGCGGGATGTTACAGGTTTAACGTCGACAGGAAAAAATATAAACGAGATAAAAAAATAAAAGTGAGGTTCTTCCTGTTTTGTACTTGTCGGCCACAAACTAAAAAGTAGCAACCCTAGCAACTAGTAGCAACAGCAAACATCGAAGATAATTAACAGTAACGGGTTCTTGTGATGTTCAATTCAAACAGAAACAGAAGAAAATTTAATGGTTTGTGTGGTGATCTAAATCGGCCAATACTAGCAGTAAACAAATAAATGGGTCTCGTTTTTCTTTTCTGGCCGTACAGCTGTTTTACAGAAAAGTATATATGTATATATATATATATATATATATATATATATATATATATATATATATATATATATATATATATATATATATATATATATATATATATATATATATATATATATATGCAATAGCAGGTTTGGTGATGAATTAAAGGAGTGGCGTGTGGTGGTGATTGGAGGTGAAGGTCACGATGGGTGGTGTTTTACGGTAGTCTTGAGGATGGAAAACAACATGAAATAATGATGGTGGTTGTTTGTCGATGGTCGTAGGTGGTGGTTCACAAGAGTGATGGTGATAGCCGTGTAAGTTCCACGAAGAAGAACAAGCAAGAAAAAGGGTGATGGTCTCATGGTGGTAATGATGGAACCATGGTGGTGGTCCGGTGGTTGTACATGGCGTTCAATAATGGACGGGTGATGGATGTTAGGGGTGTTTGATTGTTTATAGGAAAAGAAACGAAGAAGGAGAAGGCTAGTATGTGAAGTTCCACAGAAGTCTAAGAAGCAGGAAGATTACTTCTAGTGAATGGGATGGATGATGGTGAAAAGTGGCGGTTCGATGTTTGCTTGGTGGTTCACGGTCAAAGGTGGTGTTTATCACGAATAGAAGGGTAGCAACAAACTAAAGTGGGTTCTCGGTTCTCATGAAGTTTGATTATGATGAACGATGGTTCGTGGTTTTGTCTGGGTTATCGAATATAGTAAGGCAGTACAAGGGTTATGGTGTTCTAATGGGTTTTGATGGTTAGGGTTGTTGCATTCTTGGTTTGGGTTGTCAACGAAAGATGAAACAATCAACAACATAAAATGACTCAATGGTGATTGACAACTAGGAAATGGGATACCAAAGGTGGTGTGTGATTTATAAATGATGATAATTTAAAAGGTGGGTTAAAATGGCTCTTGGTCAAAGAAAAATAGAAGTGAAGAGATGAGTACACAAGTAGGTTTGTATATATAATACATATATATAATTTAGAGAGTTGATTGGTTTGATTGAATAATGACTCAGTACAATTACAATAATATTCCCATTTCACGGATGGATTGAAAGGCAACAAGTGGAAGAAAAAGCAATTCAATATCAATAATTAACATTAACATATGAAACTAAAACGTGGGATTGAAAGAAAATAGTTCAGCAGTCCTTTATTTTGTTCAGTTGTACCAACGGTCCATGGAGTATTAAATCGTGCTCCGTTGATAATCAGTGGCGGATAAAAGTCTTCCGAAAAATTCTAAAATTTTAAAATAATTAGTTTCATTTATTTTGGTCATTATGGTATAAAATTCGATCATTAATTATTAAATAAATTTTACATTAATTATTCACTCCCAATCCCAAGTAAAATATAAAAAGTTTTAAAATTAAATAAATAGCTCCTAAATACATTTTTACTAAGCCTATAATTTATAAATCCCATTTTCGAATCACTGTTTATTTTAAAATAACATAAGTTCCTTTTTAACTTGTCAAATATCTATCAAATGACAATTGAGCCACCGTCGTTATTAAATAACTTCGAAATCACAAAATATATATTCTATATACTTTATTTATATATATATACTCATTAAATATTAATTATTATATATTATTTTTATTTTTCAACATTGATTATAACAATTACAATATATAATATTTCTTTTTATAATATACATATATATTTATATATATATATTTAATTATATGCATATCTATATATTATATATTAAATTAATAATATTAACTATTCTAATATTATATTATATATTTATTTTCAATAATTAAATCATATATTATTTCAAATAATATTTCAAATAAAATTATATATATCTATTTACAAATTAGTTGTTCGTGAATCGTCGGGAGTAGTCAAAGGTCAAATGTATACATGAGCACAGTTCACAGTTTTTGAGACTTCAACATTACAGACTATGCTTATCTTATCGAAATCATATAAAGATTAAGTTTAAATTTTGGTCAGAAATTCCCGGGTCATCACAGTACCTACCCATTAAAGAAATTTCGTCCCGAAATTTGAGTGAGATGGTCATGGCTAACAATAAAAATGTTTTCATGACGAATATGAGTTGATAAATAGAGGTTTATCATCATTGAGTAATACGGATAAAACAATTCGATTATTCGAAGAGTACGAATGAAGCTATCACAAAAGAGTGAAATGAATAAATAATGTTTCGTCATATCTTTTGACGTAGATATGGTTGATTTCCGGAGTTCAAGGGATTTAGAGAAAATCTTCGTAATAATATTTGGTTCTCCGATAATTAAGAAAATTAGAATCCTTTTTGGTTAAATGCGATGATCTGTCTCGATTTCTCTGTCTGATTTTACACTATAAATCCACCCTCTTCGTTTCCTTTATATGTTGGGGTCCCATTCTTTTGTTTTCTCTTCCCGACTTTAAGTCAAGCGAAAAATGGTCCAGAATTCGTAGATATGAATTTCAGAATGAACAGAGTTAATGTGCTAAGATAGAAATTGTAATAGCACGATCTTGGTTGGTTAAATTACCAGAATACCTTGGAAAAGGTCGAATCATCAAGAAAATATTTTCTTGATATATTTAGAGGTTAAGTAGAATACAAGAGTCGTGTAACATGGCACATGATGACGTTATGATCTGTGAATTATCACGTTCCATTTAGAAACTCAGCATGACTTATTGTAATATAATCACGTTGATCAAGTGTTATTATATTATACTAACTCATGCTTCAATTTCCAACACTACTTCAAAATCATTCATATCTTAAACTCGAAGGTTTCAGAATTTAGAAACTAAATTAGTTTTCTTTTATGATATATCACAGATAGCGCGGAGAGATAATTAATATCGGACAAGAATATTTATGAAGATATCTTCAGAAATATTGAGGATATTAATAAGGAAAGATACGATGATATCTTAGAATTTCTAATATCGATGGATGATGAAGAAAATTTGTCAGCAAGAGTTTAGAGTCAGAAGCAAGGTATTCGTTAAAGATTTTATCATAAACAGAATCATCAGGATTCTTTATGTACAAGTTTAGTCCTTGTGATTTGTTCACAGCTTCCTTCATGGTTTGCTCAATCCTTTTTCCAGTTCCAACTTTTCTGAACTTTGCCAACATACTATTCTTTATCATCCAACTTCCGACGATTAAGGTCATTTACAGTTGTCTATAGTTTCTGCTGCTTTATTCAGCTTTTTCAAACTTTGAAGTGTTGATTCGTAGACTGAGTGCTTTTTAGAATTTTCAGAATGGAAGATCATAATTCTAAGAGATAAAAGTTATATGTATACATATAATTGTTGATGTAGAAACGCTGCGAGATTCAAAATACTGATTGCTGATTCTCGGTAATTGGTATGGGACCTTCTCATTTCAAGATGCGGATGAGTATATGATAGGGTTTCAATGACTATAATGATTTTTTGTAAAATCAAAGATAGATGAAATTACTGGTAGGTTTACTGCCAATGTGGTGGGACATAGACAGTTCCCCGGTAACGATGACGAAAGGCAAACTTATATATCGAAGTTATAATAGAGTTTATTCGAATGAAAAGTCAAAATTGATTTGCTGAAGCTGTGACAAAATTTGCTACTTTGAAAAGGGATTGCAAAGTTATTTTTAGTAATAACAATGTCAAAGGAGTTAGCACGGATACATGTTAAACGTTTACTCAGATTCCGAGTGTTTTCAGGTGCATGACTATATGCATAAATCTTTTCTTCCGTAGATGAAGTGCGGTTGGTTCATCCTCTCGATTGAGGTGTTTTCAAGAATCATGAAAGGTTTGAACGAAGATTATAATCGTCCAACTACAAATGAGGTTTAAGATGAAATCAAGTGGCAACTTGAAGAATCGTTTAGTTTCATATGTTATAATTAATATTTTAATTCATTTTAACTGTCCAATGTTGGTAGTCCACAGTTAGCAGTCCACAGTTACTAATTCAATAATTCATATATAGTTTATAATATTCGAATTAATTAATACATATCGTGACCCGTGTACATGTCTCAGACTCGATCACAACTCAAAGTATATATATTATTATAGAATCAACCTCAACCCTGTATAGCAAACTCTAGCATTACAACATATAGAGTGTCTATGGTGATTCCAAATAATATATATAGATGCGTCGATATGATATGTTAAAACCTTGTATACGTGTCCCGATATTTAAAGTGCGTAAAATAAATAACAGAAATTAAATGACGATAAATTAAATTGCGAGAATATAAATTACAATAAATAAATTGCGATAAATAAAATGTAATCAGTTAGCTAGGAACAGTTAGCTAGGAACAGTTAGCGTGGATTCTTAACAAAATTTCTCATAATTAATTTGTTTGTTTCTAACAAATTTTATTTTGTCCAATGTTTTCTTCATTATGCCACTTGTTGGATTCTGGTAAATCAAAATCCAAATATGAAATTGGATGAAAATGGTTATTCTGCGGTGAACGGATACGTATATCGGTGGTTGTAAGTAGGATAGTAAATGACTGTTGAATCAACTTAGAATAATGTACAGTGTAATTTATTAATGTGAAATCTAAATATTTCTCGGGTATTACCTACCCGTTAAAATATTTTCACCATTAACAGTTTGTACAAAAGAATTTTTTATTACAATCTTTATGAAAATATACTTGCATATATATTTTCTTCAGATGTAATCATGGATTTACTGAGTTAATATGATGTTAAACTCATATGATTTTCGGTTTTTAAACTAGAATAAGTAATCTCTAAAACTATTAGGAACCACATATTCTTCGCAGAATATTTCTTCAATGAAGTTATGGATCAATACTTCATCGTTCATTGTTGTTGGTACTCCTTGGTATCTATGGTGCGTATGTTGTTGATGTTCGAGGTACAAATTGTGTTGTTGGAGTGTAGGATGCGGATATTGTTGTTGGTGATGGTATTGTTGGTGCTGCTGATGGTGGTACTGGTTATGCTGCTACTGGTGTTCGTAACCTTTGCACCATATTCTCCAAAGCCACTACCCGAGCGCGAAGCTCATTGACTTCTTCTATTACACCAGGGTGATTATCGGTTCGGACGAGCGGATAAATAAAATCTAGAATTTGATATAGTATATAATCGTGACGAAATACTCTGGATATGAGAGAGAAAATGGTGTTTCGAACATGTTCGACGGTAAGTGCTTCCGGTTCTTCGCCAAGAGGGAAATGTGGTGGATGAAAGTGATCGCCTTCTTCTTGTCTCCAATGACCAAGTAGGCTACGAACCCAGCCCCAATTCATCCAGAATAGATGATGGCTGATTGGTTGGTCCATTCCGGTCACACTGCTTTCGGAGCTCGAGTGAGACTCCATATCGGATTTCAAGGGACTTGAACTAATGACGAATTCCATTTCGTACGATTGAATGAATGATTTTTCGATATGAAATCATTTTTCGGCTATTGGGTGGTATTCTAACTACATAGAATATTTATATATATAGAGTAAAAGATTTCGTGGATTACGGAGAAATTTACGGAATATGTCAGGCAAAGTTTAACAGATACGCTAAGATATGAATTAGCAGATACGCTAAGATATGAATTTGTCTATACACTATTCATGCAATCAATGCAGTAAGATGTGTCTAGACTAAGAATGATAAGCAGGTAATTTCCTAAGGATGATAATCGGATGATTTCCGACTAGAAATGATAAGCAAAACTTTTGACATGCAGACACGGTCGAAGTCCAGACTCATTAATGCATCCTAACAACCACTAGTTAGACATACTCATGCAAGACCTGGTTTGCTAAGACCACCGCTCTGATACCACCTGTAACGACCCATCCTAATCCATCTGGACGAATACATTATATTTGGTTAGATCGCGAGGTTCTTGACCTCTATATGATACATTTTACAAACATTGCATTCGTTTTTAAAAGACAAACTTTCATTACATCAAAAGTTGACGGCATGCATACCATTTCATAATATATCCAACTACAATTGACTTAATAATAATAATCTTGACGAACTCAACGACTCGAATGCAACGTCTTTTGAAATATGTCATGAATGACTCCAAGTAATATCTCTAAAATGAGCAAATGCACAGCGAAAGATTCCTTTAATACCTGAGAATAAACATGCTTTCAAGTTTCAACCAAAAGGTTGGTGAGTTCATTAGTTTATCATAAATATTCATTTCCATCATTTTAATAGACCACAAGATTTTCATTTCTCATAAATATACGTCCCATGCATAGAGAAAAAAATAATCATTCATATGGATTGAACACCTGGTAACTGACATTAACAAGATGCATATAGAATATCCCCATCATTCCAGAACACCCACCGGACATAATAAAATCGAAGTACTAAAGCATTCCAAATTCCAGAATGGGGCTTGTTGGGCACAATAGATCTATCTTTAGGATTCGCGTCAATTAGGGTGTCTGTTCCCTAATTCTTAGGCTACCAAGCTAAAAGGGGCATATTCAGCTTCGATCATTCAACCATATAATGTAGTTTCGATTACTTGTGTCTATTTCGTAAAATAGTTATAAAAGCAGCGCATGTATTCTCAGTCCCAAAAATATATATTGCAAAAGCATTTAAAAAATGAGCAAATGAAACTCACAATCCAATATTTTGTAGTAAAAATATTCATACGACGATACTGAACAACGCAGGGTTGGCCTTGGATTCACGAACATATATCAGTTGTATATCTATTAAAACATATTGTGGAAATCACATAATTTCCTTTATTAATTATATATTATTTATGTGTTTGTAGTTTATATAAATTTTATGTTAAATTCTATTATATTTTAACTTTTATGTTATATATATTATTTTAACATAATTATTATCTAGATATTTAGTTATATATATATATATATATATATATATATATATATACATATGTGTTTAGTGATATATCTGAAAATCATTAGTTTGTTATACATAAGTATAATGTTAATAGGGTTGATATATAGTTATATGAAATATTAATACAATTTTAGTATATGTAATAAGTATATTTTACGTACAAAATATTTATCTGTTTTTAAATGATAGTTTTAATAACAATAATTTACTAAAAGTAATAATAACTTATTGTTAATAATATTACTAATAATAATAATGATATTGTTAATAGTGGTACTTTTGTTAATAATAATAGTTCTACTATATATATAAAATGATAATAATACTAATATTTATGAAAGTACTAATAAATCGTATCATTTTTATAATAATATTTCCAATGTTAATCATAATCACAATATTTATAATAATACTAAAATCGTACGATTTATAATATTAATATTACTTATAACAATACAAATGATAATATTAATAATATTATTACTTAATAATAATACTAGTGATAATGATAATAATAGTAGTCATAATTGTAATTTTTAATTGTGTTAGTAATAATAAATGATAACTTTTATTAGTAATAATGATAATAATGATAATAATGATAATAACTAATATTAACAATAATATCAACAATAATAATAATACTTATAATAATAATAATGTTAATACTAATAATTTCTAAATAATAATGCTAATAATAATAATAATAACACTAATTCTTGAATTAATAACAATAATTAATAATACATAACAATAATAATAATAATAATAATAATAATAATAATAATAATAATAATAATAATAATAATAATAATAATAATAATAATAATAATAAAGAAACTACCTCATAAAAATCGGCCCAAAAACAGATAAAGTGACCCTGCCATGGCTCGAACCCGAGACCCATCGCTCACACACAACACTCCTTAACCATGGCTCCATAACTGTTTTCTATTTTAACATATAACAGATAAATATATATATATATATATATATATATATATATATATATATATATATATATATATATATATATATATATATATATATATATATATATATATATATATCCGTTTTTCTGTTTCTTAATCCAAACATCATCAATTCAACATCCTTATACATCATCACTGTGAACTTATTATTATGTACGTCATCCATATATTATCTTCGAAACCTTCACAGTCACCATCACTTTTAATTCATGTCTAAGCCCAACCATAAACAAACCCACTAAATAACAAAATCACGGCCCAATATAGTAATCTGAATATGCAGCCCCAAAACAGGTTTAATTGGCCTAAGTTGTGGTTTAACGTTGACAGGAAAAAATATAAACGAGATAAAAAAATAAAAGTGAGGTTCTTCCTGTTTTGTACTTGTCGGCCACAAACCAAAAAGTAGCAACCCTAGCAACTGGTAGCAACAGCAAACATCGAAGATAATTAACAGTAACGGGTTCTTGTGATGTTCAATTCAAACAGAAACAGAAGAAAATTTAATGGTTTGTGTGGTGATCTAAATCGGCCAATACTAGCAGTAAACAAATAAATGGGTCTCGTTTTTCTTTTCTGGCCGTACAGCTGTTTTACAGCAATATATATATATATATATATATATATATATATATATATATATATATATATATATATATATATATATATATATGCAATAGCAGGTTTGGTGATGAATTAAAGGAGTGGCGTGTGGTGGTGATTGGAGGTGAAGGTCACGATGGGTGGTGTTTTACGGTAGTCTTGAGGATGGAAAACAACATGAAATAATGATGGTGGTTGTTTGTCGATGGTCGTAGGTGGTGATTCACAAGAGTGATGGTGATAGTTGTTTAAGTTCCACGAAGAAGAACAAGCAAGAAAAAGGGTGATGGTCTCATGGTGGTAATGATGGAACCATGGTGGTGGTCCGGTGGTTGTACATGGCGTTCAATAATGGACGGGTGATGGATGTTAGGGGTGTTTGATTGTTTATAGGAAAAGAAAAGAAGAAGGAGAAGGCTAGTATGTGAAGTCCCACAGAAGTCTAAGAAGCAGGAAGATTACTTCTAGTGGATGGGATGGATGATGGTGAAAAGTGGCGGTTCGATGTTTGCTTGGTGGTTCACGTCCAAAGGTGGTGTTTATCACGAATAGAAGGGTAGCAACACACTAAAGTGGGTTCTCGGTTCTCATGAAGTTTGATTATGATGAACGATGGTTCGTGGTTTTGTCTGGGTTATCGAATATAGTAAGGCAGTACAAGGGTTATGGTGTTCTAACGGGTTTTGATGGTTAAGGTTGTTGCATTCTTGGTTTGGGTTGTCAACGAAAGATGAAACAATCAATAACATAAAATGGCTCAATGGTGATTGACAACTAGGAAATGGGATACCAAAGGTAGTGTGTGATTTATAAATGATGATAATTTAAAAGGTGGGTTAAAATGGCTCTTGGTCAGAGAAAAATAGAAGTGAAGAGATGAGTACACAAGTAGGTTTGTATATATAATACATATATATAATTTAGAGAGTTGATTGGTTTGATTGAATAACGACACAATACAATTACAATAATATTCCCATTTCACAGATGGATTGAAAGGCAACAAGTGGAAGAAAAAGCAATTCAATATCAATAATTAACATTAACATATAAAACTAAAACGTGGGATTGAAAGAAAACAGTTCAGCAGTCCTTTATTTTGTTCAGTTGTACCGACGGTCCATGGAGTATTAAATCGTGCTCCGTTGATAATCAGTGGCGGATAAAAGTCTTCCGAAAAATTCTAAAATTTTAAAATAATTAGTTTCATTTATTTTGGTCATTATGGTATAAAATTCGATCATTAATTATTAAATAAATTTTACATTAATTATTTACTCCCAATTCCAAGTAAAATATAAAAAGTTTTAAAATTAAATAAATAGCTCCTAAATACATTTTTACTAAACCTATAATTTATAAATCCCATTTTCGAATCACTGTTTATTTTAAAATAACATAAGTTCCTTTTTAACTCGTTAAATATCTATCAAATGACAATTGAGCCACCGTCGTTTATTAAATAACTTCGAAATCACAAAATAAATATTCTATATACTTATATATATATATATATATATATATATATATATATATATATATATATATATATATATATATATATATATATATATATATATACTCATTAAATATTAATTATTATATATTATTTTTATTTTTCAACATTGATTATAACAATTACAATATATAATATTTCTTTTTATAATATACATATATATTTGTATATATATTTAATTATATGCATATATATTATATATTAAATTAATAATATTAACTATTCTAATATTATTTTATATATTTATTTTCAACAATTAAATCATATATTATTTCAAATAATATTTCAAATAAAATTATATATATATATCTATTTACAAATTAGTTGTTCGTGAATCGTCGGGAGTAGTCAAAGGTCAAATGTATACATGAGCACAGTTCAGAGTTTTTGAGACTTCAACATTACAGACTTTGCTTATCTTATCGAAATCATATAAAGATTAAGTTTAAATTTTGGTTGGAAATTCCCGGGTCGTCACAAATGCTTATTGTTCCAACAGATAAACGCATACTTTTCAGGTTTCAAAGAAGACAATACCCAATAGCCGTTTGTTTTGGTATGACTATAAATAAAAGTCAAGGCCAATCATTGGCACATGTTGGTTTATTCCTACCGAAACCCGTTTTCAGTCATGGACAACTTTATGTTGCTCTATCCAGAGTTACATCTAAAAAGGACTAAAAGTGCTTATTTTGAACAAGGATAAAGAATTATCAAGCACAACTAAAAATGTTGTGTACAAAGAAGTTTTGCATCAATTGTAATAACTTTATGTAGTTTATCCTTATTTATTTTCCAGTCTTTTAATACTATTACTTAAAACCTTTTGTTTTAGATATTGTTATCTATATTTATGGTTTCATATGTAACTGATACAAACTTTAAAATTCATGTTTACATCAATTCGTAACTTTATGTTATGTAATTAATCTATGTATGAACTATAATTTATCAAAGTTTTACTAATGTGTGTTGTTTATAAATACATATTTTACTAATTCAACCACAACAATACTATTGACATTTTTTCTATAATAACGTTATTTCATATATAAGTTTAAAAACCAATAATATTAGCGGATGAGTCCACGTGCAACGCACGAACTCATAAATCTAGTTATACCATATAATAGCAATAAATATTTCATTATTGTCAATCCTCTGTTTTGATGTTACAATATTGTGTTGCCACCCTTTATAATTTTGACACCACTTTCCTCTTCTGGTCGTTCTAAATGACATCGTCGGTGCCTCACATGTTGCAGTTTGCTTTGGTGAATTGTTTTAGACAACATCATCCTCACATGTTTACTCTTGACTTGGTCCTGATTGGGAGAAGCTCAATGTTTGTTTTATATTTGTTGGTGCGGTCGTCGTCATGGGTTTGAAGGATTGATTGTGGTTTTTGGGGGATCTCCTAGTCTAGGTTTAGATTAGTGGTTTGGGGTGGTAGTCGTCGACAACTTTCGGCTTCTTTATGTTAATTTAGGGTTTTCGGTGGTGTTTGGTCTATTCTTTAACGGTGTTTGGTGGTTCAGGATTTTCGAATTGCTTGATTTGGTTACACTTGAACTACTTCGCTTGTATTATTTGATCCATTTTCATCTGAATGTCACACGTCTTCGTCATCAAATGCAAGTAGAGCGTCTATTGTTTGATGGATGATTGTAGGGTACAAAGAAGTGAGTTCACGTGTTTGCGTTTTATGTCAAATGTTTTGTTAGTATTTAGCATTTGTGCAATGTGTTTTATGGTCGTAGTCAATAGCTACTAACAATATAAATCAATGGATCTTGTTACTTACTGATAATTCTCTCGTGACGTCATCAACATTTCACTCTTACACTTTTCTAAGCATCAACTTTCTCATATACAAAGTCAGCCTACAACTACAACATGCTCAAAAACCTTTCTCCCAAACAACAACAACAACAATACCCAATTCCGCGCATGCGAGGTATAGGGGAGGTGAGCTGAAGACAATCCTTTCTCTACCCTAGAATAGAAGAGAAGTCGTCTCTCTACCCACAAGTTGAGAAAAATCTTCATCCACCGGAAGAGAAAGTCATCCATCTCTCTATTCCAGTATAGAGAGATTGCTTCCGTAAGGACCTCCGGCCATAAATAAACAAAGATAGAGAAAAGAAGAATAAATAAAATAAAATTGAAAATGAATAGGTAAAAAGATAAAATAAAAGTAAGAATAGAAAAAGACTTCATGAAAATGGTAGAATCAAATTTTCATGGATTTTAAAATTTGCCTGGAATTCAATATAGGCTCTAAGCGGCGGTTAGAAGACACTTAATAAATCCATCCATCAATTACATTACAAGATTGTATTGTACAAATAGATATACATGAATGGTGAATCTATAAAAAAATTTAATGAATTTATCACTAGAAACTACATGTTGGTGCAATTGTGATTCACTTGAACCATATTTTTATCTTAACACCTACACCCAAGGTTGGAGAACTCGGATCTCGGGGAGATCTCGTTTGAACATTTTTGAAGAGATCTCGGCATCTCGAAAAAATCTCGAGGAGATCTCGGACATTGACTTTTTAGTTTTTTCAATATAAATATATATAAAAATTAATAAATAAATGTATATTTATGTACATTTTACGAGATTTTACAAAAAAACCGAGAAACGAGTGAGAAAATTCGAGATTTTATGAGAAAATTCAAAAAATAAGCGAGATAATCCGAGAAATCGTGACTTTGACCAAGTTTGACCTTGTTGACCAAGAAATCTCGGGAAATCTACAACTCGTCTCGGCTGCCTTCCAAAAACAAGATCTCGGGGAGAAATAACGAGATTTACAACACTGCCTACACCATACTTTGATTCAAACAGATAGATCATAAGAAAACTAGACTCGTCGGGTCAAAAAAATTTATCACTACATATACATAATCGGAAGTAGATCGCTCAACTCATTGTAACATTTTTTTTAATCTTACAAAATAGTTCAATCTCAGTTTACGTTCCATTTGACACGTATGCATAAAGATGCTTTAAATTAAACATGATTTCAAAAATTGGTTACTTGGTCCTTACACTTAGACCTTCAGCTACAAAAAAGTCAAAGTTCAAACCGAACCCGATACTAATAGTCAACCATGCCATCACTTCCTTCTTCAAGATCACTAACATTACTGACTGCTTCAACTTCTTCATTGTCTTCTTCATCATCGGTTTCCATAGCATCACCATCTTCTTCAGATTCCTCTTCATCACTCACATCTTCAAATATAATTGGCTCCATTGTCCCTTCTTCATCAACTCCATCATCAATTGTCTGCAAATAAATATATCATAATCATAATCATCATAAGAATAAAATAAAAATAAAAACAGATTAATATAATCATAATCATCATAAGAATAAAATTAAAATTAAAACAGATTAATATAATCATAATCATCATAATGGCATGAATAGAAAAACATTAACAGTCTGGTTGCTTACCTTTGTGTATAGCAAATCTAGGGAAGTTGCCAGTTGAAGTGCAGGTTTGAAAGTTGAAATTCGAGATTCGATAAGCTACAAAAATAATAATAAACGTTGGTACTGTTATGATCATTGGCATCAGATTGAGTAGAGGTTCAACATTGTATAAAAAAGATTTGACATTTGACCACATTTTCGGAAATCGAATGCAGCTAATAACAGTTGTTACCTGATATAATGAGTTAAGGGCAATAAGAGATGATTCTTGAGACATTATGCTGCTAGCGTGTTGAAGAAGTAAGCTTTTAAGCCACGGCAGGGCACAAGATACAACTGCACCCCTGCATTGACACAATATAATACAAAATCAATAAATTGTTGCATGATACTACAAAGTTCGATAAAAGTACCTAAAAAAGCATTGTCACTATGTGAAAGTAATTCTAACTATGTTGAGAGCTACGAACATAAACCATAACTTTAAAAAGTTATGACATGTGAACCCAACCCGACCAATTTCAACAATTTGACCCTGCTAGCTCTAGTTCTCAAAAGTCTAAAAAGGGAAATGTAGGTCCCACCTGGATTGGATCATAGATATGAGAGACTCAAGAAGCTTAAAAACATCAGATGGATTCAAGAGCGCAACCGAGTTTGTAATAACCTGAAACAAAACAAAAAAAATTTAAATATATTTTCTTAAAATTAGATTGTCATTTGACACTTCTGTTAGTAAACAATGACCTTTTCGTTTTGTCTAAATAAGCAATCAAGCAAAAGGGATCTATCATCAGCATGTAGGGCTTGCTTAAGCAGAACATGAACTGAATCCGCACTAGGAGGCTTTGTAAGAGACGTTTCCGGTTTCTCGTGGACCCCATCTTCATTATTCAAGATATTTAAGCTAGCCAATCTCTCACCCATCGTAGGTTCGTTTAACTCGTTATCAATCTGAACCTCGACCATAGAATCTTCGTGATCTATATCAACATGAGAAACAAAGATATTTATAATTTTTTTAAAAAATTGATTACTTTAGAGTTCAATAACGTGAATGGTTTACTTACTGGCATCAGGGTTTATTTCAGCATTATCAGTGTGTGCTTCAGATGCAGCTCGTTTCTTGCCTCTTACTTCCATTTGGTCTGTGAAATAAAGGCAGCATTGTTAAAATCATAAGTAGAATATAAGAACAAAATAAATAGTTGCAAAATCAAATCATATACCATTTCCAACGTTTTCAATATTTTCTTGAGCACCATCTTTAGCATTTACGATAATGTCTTCCCCGGGACTAGTAACAGAGACTAAAGCAAACTGCGGAGAGTTTAACGAGCCATAAGCAATATGCACTTGAAGTTGGTCATCACCAGCAGTTGAGCTCAACCTCGCAGCTAATATGTGACGTTTCTTGGTTTTTGCGCTACCGGACTTACTAGCTTCGACTTTGACCTTAGTCGGAACTATATCTCCTTCGGATGAAGTTTTCAAGCTCCAAATATAAACTATACCGGATTCATCAACGGATAGGACGGTTAAATCATCTTCATTGATACCATTCTTGCATTCAAGTGCTAAAGGAGGATGTTTCATTGATAAAACGGGTCCAGTGGTTACTGTTTCAGTGTTTGAGTCGTTTATCCAAACTTGAAGATTCTTGGCACCAAAACCAGATGTGATGATGACGTTCATATCATCCAACATAGACATATATTGCACAGAACCCTAAAAGATATAGCAAAAGGTATTAAAACTTAATTAATGGGTGTTTCGACATATGAATAGATTGATTATGTTTAAATGTGCAATTCTCAAAGTTGCCATAGTGATATATTCACATGTTGGAGCGTTTCATAAACTCTAATTACCGAGATACTAAAAGATAAAGTGACCAAAAAGAAACTTTAAATACTCAGGTTGTTGTTGTTTGGGGGGGGTGGGGGGGATGGGATAATCTAAAAGGGAGGTCTTTAGAATCGGATTAAAAGGTGTACAAAGATTAGTTTGACCTTAGTAATCATTCTTATTGTAGATGTTACAAAGCTGATTAAGTAACCCCTACACCACTTTTAATAAAAATTCAAGTCTATATATTCAAAAATGAATAATTATATAGTTATTGCTAGCTTTAAGCAACTTATAATCTGATAGTCACCATAATCACTTTTGAAAACGCACATGAAAAAAAACCCTAAAGGTGTGCTTAAAATAGGTGAAGGTTATAATAACATACATCATCTGTTGAAAACTTCACTATTTCATCCCCATCTTCCAAACTGAGGACTCTTATTTTGGAACTTCCTGCAGCCAATAATTTATCACCCGAAAAGATAGCAACAGAAGAAATATATTTTTTCGAAACTTTTATTTCTTTTATAAGTTCTCCTGTTTCGGAATTCAGTTCCGATGTTCTTCCATCAGTACTAATAACACGAAGTTTGTGTCCTTTCTTTGTGAAAGAGAGAGCAACAATTCTTCTGCACAAAAAAAGTTCAGAATTTCAGGAATAACTCGTAAAAGGGTAGTGAGCATTCACATCAAAGGTACTACTATGAAGAAGATCAAGAATACTTTTAGAATGTCAAGATTTTGTTCACAATTCACAAAATGTTATTTGCCGAAATTATTAATACACTAATTAAGGTTATATTTCGTCTCTAACAGATCCGGCTAAAATAAGAGTGATAAATATTGAGTATTACCTAAAGTGAGTATTCACTATTCACATAAAACCTCCAAAAATATGTTATTCAATGAGTATGATTGAAATTAAAATACTATACATTCTATTGGCGAACACTTTTTAATTTAGACCAGACACATCTATTGAGTGAGAGAAAGGTAATATATTTCATTCTATTTTCTTCATTTTGATTTTGATATTGATGGGGATCCCCATTCATTCCTAGATTCCCGGATTGATTGTCCCTCTACCTAACTACATGGTAGTGGTCTAGGGAGCGCAATTGCTAGAGCACGGGAGAATGAAGAGTAATGATTTCAGCAAGAGCAGCCGGACGGACTACTATAGTGAGTCTTGGATATACCTACGTCTATCGTTTTTTTCCAAATGAGTCTCGCAGATACATATAATTCAGAAGAATACGTGAGTGATTCATACACAGCATCTCTTTCCTTTATCAGAGGTTCTACCAATTTATATCTTTCCAAAAATAATTCAAAGTCAATTTCTTAAATCCAGATTATTTTGACCAAACTTAGGTGTCGTTTGTTTTTCGGTCTGCAGACCTTATTGTCTTATGTCTGCGTGCTCGTAGACGTTTTTAATGCAGACTTTTTGTTTTTCTGAAGACATAAGATAAAATAATGTATTATTCTGTCTGCAATCTCGCAGTTATAGAAATGTGCTTCTAAGTGTTGCAGACAGGATTAAGTTATTTTGCAGACATAAAAACAAACAGTCTTTAGTATTCAGACCTTCAGACCACATCTTCTTTACAGACATGGTCCGCAGATTTTCAGACAAAAACATCTTAAAAAACAAAAGGCACCTTAATCATCATAAATAATAAATAATAATCATAATTACCCAACCTGAAAATTGATAAATGCAACTAAATTGCAAATAACCAAGAAGAACATTACTAACATACCCATGATGATGCCCAGATGATTTCCACTTCAACTCAGCGTTAGTCGCACTAGCATCAACAGTTAAAACCTCACCATTGTCTGTTCCCAACGCCACCAAACAAGTACCCTTTTCTTTTTTGCGCTGATTATTATTAAAAATCAAAAAACAAGATAATTATACAATCAAAAAATCAAATAGAAAACAATAAATGTAGTAGCTATAATATCAACAAAATTAGAGTGGTGGTATCGAAATTTATGCTGCAAGGTGTTTACCTTCTTTCCAACGGAGCTACATGCGATACATGAAAATTGAATATCAGAATATTCATCATCTGAACGCTTCCATTCGGCTAATAGATTTCCATCGCTCGTGTTCCAAACCTTCAACCGTGAAACATCACCATTACAGATAATCATACATAGATCTCATTAACATACATAAAGGGTATTAGCTTTTCATAATCGAAAAACCGTAACAAATCCAAAAATCGTAACATAAACAGTGATAAAGGTAGCATGCTCATTTAAAGTCATAAATGTGAGTCCTCGTCGAAAAACAGAACTTGAAGGGGCTTCGATATGTGCTTTTAAAAGATTAAAGCAACTTAAACAATCCAAATTTGATATTCATCTAGTACTAATACTTATTTAACCAAACATTATTTGTTTTTTTAATATTTTGATATATAGCTGATGTTTATTTGCAGAGGCTTTTAAGGCTCTAAAGAACAATCATTGAATATAGATAGTAACATTAAATCAATTCTTATACAAATTCTATCAATTTTGCAGCTCAATTAACAGTAAAACAAGAAAATTAAAGCCATAAACATTAAAACAATTACAACTTAGAACATCGTGTTCTTCAATTTGCAATGAATATATGTAAATTAATATACAAAAAATCAGAAATGAAGAATAATGTTACTTTAATGGTTCCATCTGGTAGTATAGCAGCAAAGAATTCACCGTTTGAAGTGAAAGATGACATCATCAAAGCTTTTTTTGCACTCTCTTTCGTCATAACCAAAATACAGAGGAAAAACCCTAGAATAGAACAACAAAGTTGAGGATTTTAGTTCTCATGGGTTTAATTTGTGGGCCGATTTATAACTGGATCATTAATCATCAATGTATTTAGGTCAAATTTGTCTTGTTTACTTTAATTTTGGGCCGAGCTAATAAATAAAGTTATCGGAGTAAAAATATTTTCGTAAAAATATTACAAGTAATAAGTAAATACTCATAATTTACAGACGTTTAGAAACATACAGTTATAACTGTTGTATTGGAATATAGTTTGAGATATAATCGGTCAAAGTCAAAATTAATTAACATTCTGATTGGTCCTCAATTTTAACGGTTAATTCTCGAATTTGCTGACTAATCCCCGATTTTATCATTTAACTTCCCTGTAAGATGCCACCGATTAGCAATTTTTACGAACCTTATATGTTGAGGATAACATCAATTAATCTCGTGCTTCACATTTTGAAAGTATGCACATTTAGTTTCTCATCTACATTTTGTCGGGCCAAGTTATCTGTTATCTTTTATTGCACGGATGACTGTCCTCACTAAGATGTACACAAGGCATGAGTATGAGTACATTTATAGTATAAGTATGAACAACAATCTTACACACGGGTTCGATTTTCATTGACTTACACGATCAATGTCATGTTTTTTGCTAGGCTTTTACATCGACAAAATGACAATAATCCTCGTCACCTTATGCCACCAATTTGAACCTCAACTCATCTGATCATACCCATAGTCTGTCTTAAATTTGGTGCAGACTATTGTGCACGCATTGCACATGATTACAGATAGTCATTTGATTCAACGACTATTCCGCATGAGTTATTATGCATGATTCATTGTGCATATAAATTACGACCAATGTGTTGTGCATTATAAAAGAATATAACATGCACAGAGTGTTTTCGATTTTATAGCCGACATTTACAAAACTTAGTTACAAAAAGAGACTTCGGGCTTCACTATATTTAGGGACCTTAACCCAGAATGGATTTTTAGACCGTAGTATTGTAAAAATGCACATATAACCTTTGTGAATATCAGTTTGATAGTTCAAATGTAAGTGATACTTTCATGTAAGTTGCAAGAGTTACAAATGTTGACTGACCAATAAATATTCAACAAAAGGGGTTAGCTATGAGTGTATCATTCTTAGAACACAAAAGTATTGCACTCAAGCTGATTATCATCCATTACAATGTTTTTTTCCCTCAAATTCAAACCTGTTTGTGTGTTCATATGAATCTGTTTGAACCTTAAACTAGATTACCTTCGCACACTCATTACAAAATCATCAACATTAAGAAGAAGAAAGAAAACTCAAATCTGACATTGAAAGAAATTACAACAATATCCATAACCTACTCTCATTTCTAACAAAACTGATGTTGATATTTCAAATTAAATGGGAAACGAACCCTTGGTTTAAAATCATTTCCCTACGAATGCTATTACGCAGTTTGTTCATAAAATCATTGTTTGGAGCTTGTTGTGCATAAATATCGAAGCATATACTCATTTGAGGAACAAGTGTCTCCTAAATCTTGATGTAATCTTGTAATTGCCTTCTGCAATGACTTGAGAGAAGGAAGCAGATTCCTTGAGTTTTGCTGAATCGAGTGACCATGGCATTTTGATAGTTCCTACAAAATAAAATTTCACTACATATTCAATTTCACACGCTAACCCATTGTATACAAGATCAAGGTAGAGTGTATACAAGATCAAGGTAGAGTGTCTTGGGTAGAGGTTCGATGTAGGTAATTAGGCAATATACAAGAAAATGTGTAATTTATTTCCCGAAGTGGATATAAATGTGTAGAGTGTATTAAATATGATACCTGACACCATCGAAGAATAAACTCCAAATGTGGGCAATTTTCCAGAAGCTCAGCAAAAGCCTGAATCAATCTATTTAAATATTTGAAAGGAATCGAAGTAATCACGGCTTTTATGTCCACTGGCGGAACAGCAATAATGCATTTCTTAATCAGAGCGTCTTCATTCAGTCGTAAACTAAGAATTAAAGCTCTGCTCGGTTGATCTTCACCTAGTGCAGCTTCAACTGCCTGAAGATGAAAGATGATAGATTTGCTATTAGTGGAATATCATCTACAAATCCAATCTTTAAGGCGAAAACCACTTTATTATCAAATTTCAAATAGCCATTTAACAAAATAACACTCAAGTTTTGATTTTTAGTTTTCATTTTGACAGAATAGCATTAAATTTCTCAATCATTTTCAGAGATGGGCTTTGAACAGTTTTTTCTCAATTTGACCATTTTTAATGAAGTTTTACTTTGGTGAAATGGTTTTTGTGAGTTTGCCTTTTTTGGGAGAATGTCAACTTCTCTTGTAAACTGTAGACTTGCCATAGTTTTTCAACTTTTAATGTATTTTTGCAAATTTATAGATTTTGGCAAAAAAATTAAATAAAAAAATGGTAGTTTGTTTAAAGATACTTTTAGGATATTATTGTGTAAAAGAGTTGTAAAGTGTTAAATAAGTAATTATCCCGTTTTTAGAGATGTTGCCATAGTGAAGGCGATTACTTGATCAAATTACCAGAACTACATAAAAAAGAAGTCTCACCTCTGGTGTAACATCAATGTCGAGATCTGTGGGATCAAATATGAAATTATCATCCATTGAATAAACTAAAACCCCTTCAGTTGTTGCAGCTGACCAACTACGGCCCGTAGGTGCAATTCTTAGGCACTTTGTTCTAACAATAGGCCTTCCACGGTTAGCCATTGCACCTGGCAGATCATAACCCGCCTTGACTCGTGTTTGTTTATCAACACCATCATCGATATCACTATCATAATCATCGATTAGGTTCATGGGACCAGCATCAGTCATATTCTTGGAATTCAACACATCAAGAACTCCATCCAAAGACAGATTCAGTGTTATTTGGAATCTGCGGAGCAATACCTGTAGATTGAACATAATTCAACATATAAGTGTCTCAATTTCATCCCATTTACTTATAAATGGGTCCCATTTGGGTTATGCTTTATCCAGAAGAGAGAGAACATGAAAAATTAGAAGAAGAGCTAATAAGAAAATGAGTCAAACGGGCCAATAATGATCCAAAGTGAATTTTTAATGTAAAAAGCCTTCTGTGCCTATTAATGGAGAAAATAACTTTTGTATCAGATTTGACCAGTGGCACACTACTTGTGGGTAAAACGAAGGAATCTGCAAGTCAACCTGCTATCATTTAACCAGTACCGCAAAGTGCCTCGTATGACCTTTTGCCCGACCCGTCCATTTTGCCACATCTACATATTAGCCTAGCCTGGTCAACAGAAATAAGATGATACCCTTCATAGGATACATCATATTCTTTCTACCCTAAATGTATTTCGATCGCTACTTAGGTGCTAGAACCCTTCACTTTATATATGATAATACAGAAATAGCTAAATGGGTGGGTCAGGTAATGGGTCAAAATAGATAGCTTGCGTTGACTAACCTGGTCAGCCACATCATACATACAAATGTATTTACTACTTCCTCCAGCTAATATGTAATTCCCATCAGCAGAATATGACAATGTCGTGAAGCATTTTCCAGAAGTAGAATTGGCCGCGGTTCTACGATCAGTCATTAAGCGTCCTCCAGCAATATCTCGACGTCCCTCGATAGTGTACATTAACAAGCCGTCAATCGGATCCCAAAAATGAATCTGACCATCCAATGTACTGCAAGCCAATTGCTTACCATCTGGACGATAAACAACTGTAAGAACATCATGAGTGTGTTGAAATGTTTCAACTGAACCTTTTCCATCAAAAACATCCCACAACCGAACGGTTCTGTCCCATGAAGATGATGCAAGAATTGCCTGTGGTTAAAAAAAAACAAATACAATCATATAACCATAAACTTTTTTGAACAAAACAGATCAATATATCTATTTTTACGGAATATTAGAAACTACAATCAAGCAACAATTACTTACACTTGTAGGAGAAAACATCAATCCATGAACTGGACCTTCATGACCACTAAGAACGTCCAGCAATCGGCCAGTCTTCATTGACCAAACAAAAATCTATATAATATAATAACACCATGTCAATTTTTCACTAAGTGTAGTCAGCACTATATTAAACTACACTTAAACAATCAATACCTCAAATGAATCAAGTGTTCCAGCACAGATTACTTCCCCACTTTGATCTGATGCTAACGAAACAAACTGTCTAGAAGAAGGGGTAGTGAACGTTCTAAAATTACGATAACGAAACAAATCCCATGCACGAACAGTACCATCTAGAGATGCACTCAGTAAACAATGGTTGTTAGCCATGAAATGGAGTGCCGTAACTGCATTTGTATGCTCGTTGAAAGTAATGAAACAGAAGCCTGATGATACGGTCCAAACCTACAACAAGCAAACATACTACAAACATTATTTAACTGAACCATTCATGAATTTTCAGGGGCAAATTATACCAAAATGTATCTGACCATATTTGAGCTAAAGCAAACTTCAGGCAGGATTTAAAACCCATGTAAATTTGATTTTACCATTTTCATGACGTCTCAATTTTATTTTTAATTTAATTTCATTTTATAAATTATTTTTTTCCTACTTATTGGTCGGAGGTCCATTCGAAAGCAATCTCTCTATCCGTCGAATAGAGAGAGGGATGACTTTCTCTACTTTTGAGAGTGTTTTCACTCTGGGTGGAGAAATGACTTGTCTTTAATCTCGGTTAGGGGAAGGATTGTCTACATCTCACCTCCCCATACACCACTTATGTGGTATTGGGTTTTTTTGTTGTTGTTGTTGTTGTTGTTGTTGTTGTAGTAATGTTCTTTAGAGTCTTAACACACTCAAATTTAATTATTGTTGTACCATGTATCTGACCTTATATAACGTGTAAACACCTGAAATGGCACCATTTTAATGACCCGGCAACTAATATGGCTGACACATCATACATAAAGCAGTGACAACCTTTAGCACCTATATACATGCAGGTTACCTGATGTAGATGTTGCCGAATTATACACATACTAGGATTAATATTGAACAGAAATTGATACACACAATCAAAACTCTTAATTACAACAAAAATTTAAGTAGATTATTAGATTGGTTTAACACAATAGCACTTTGTTACCTTGATTTTATTATCATCTGCACCAGTAGCCAAAAGCTGTGAATCCGGCGAATAAGCAATAGTATTAACATCATAAAAATGTCCTTGCTGTCTCAATATATAACTCTCCGATTTCCACTCCCAAACAAGCAACTGGCCAAGTTTCGCACACCCAAACGTCACCCAATTCCCAAGTTCATTAAACGTAGCAGTCGTAATCTTTTGATGAGATACCGAATACAAATGTATGCAAACAAAATCAGGCATTTGATAAAGCCTAAATGTACCGTTCGAAAACCCAACCACAAGAATCTCCAAACCCCTATGATAATCACATGCCGTAAGCTTCGCAGGCGATTGGTTAAAGTAATCCTTTTTTGCTAGCTCCCAATTTCCAACACCATCATCATCATTAACATCCACATATTTCCGTTTCTTCGAAACGTTACTAACTTCGTCCCCTTCGACACTACGTTCCGGAGTTCCTGGTGATTCTGGTTCATCCAAATCGTTACTTTTAATAAAATCCCAACCGAAAACCGCCCCATCACGCGATAGCGTATAGACCTTATTAACTTGTTTACTTTTCTTATCAACACCAAAGAATACACCTACAATTACATCTCTATGACCTAAAAACATAAACGGTTTGTTGTAATGTAAGCCTTTAGCTTTAGCATCTTTTAACCGATTTAACTGAAATAACCGAACAGTTAAATCCTTAGAACCAGCTAATAAGAACTTAGAATCAGGACTCCAGTCAATAGCAGTAACTTTATCATTACAATTAGCAAAAGTTTTCACTAACTCAAACGGAAAAAACTCCTTTTTAAACCCCGGAGACCGCCACACCTGAACTAATTTCCCAGCGGCGACTGCAATTAACGCGCCGTCAGGACTGAACTTCACAACCGCCACCGGTTTTTTGAAATTAATCCGGTGAAGCACAACGCGGCGGCGGAGATTGATGAATTGACACCGGGAGTTATCATCGACTGTAACGATGAATACGCCGTCCGGAGATGCTGCGATTCGTGAAATGTTTGATGATGCTTGAAAAGGTAGGGTTGTGGTTTCTGATTTGATTAAATCGGTGACGGAGACACGGTTTCCGACCGGTGAAATAAGATGTGTGTTGTTGACAACGACGACGTTGCCGCCTCTGTACGGAGCTCCGAGCAGATTCTGGAACCTGTAATTCATGGTGAAATTAGGGTTTTGAGTTGCAGCAAAGGTGAGGTGTTCTGTTCTTAAACCCTAGTTAGCTGTCTTGAAAATATTGATGGCGTCAGCAGACTGTAGGCGGAAAAAATTAAACCCTAATTTATAACACCATCCGCTTTAACATCCTTTATACATATTTACACATTTGATCCTTATTTGAAAATTGGTTTGCAACAAGGCAACGTTAATTTTTTTTTTTTTTTTTTTTTTTTTTTTTTTTTTTTAAGAAATTGAAAATTGGTTTGCAACTAGGCAACGTTCATAGAGGGTGTACCATTTAGGTGTTCATTTTCACCGTTCAAAATGGAAGTTAAAATTGACCGACAATAAAATGGGTAGAGCTGGTGGAGGAAATAGAAATTTTTTTTTTTTCACCGGGAAAAAAAAAATTAGAAGTGCAGCAATTTTTTTTTGAAAAAAATATAGATGCTTTTGAGTAAAATATGAAGACTTTGGATAAAATATGGAGATTTTTTGACAAAAAACTGAGACTTTTGGGCAAAATATGAAGGCTTTGAGGGCAAAATCAGAAAAATTCAAAGCTTTTGCACTAAAATTTTTGAATCCGCTGGGGGCGGGTGCCCCCGCTTGTCCCTTACTACTTCCGCCTCTTAATGGAGGTGTCCATCGTATACATTTTAGTGTCCATTTCGGTATATATTTTATTATTAATTATTTTTTTGAATTAAATGTGAAAATAACTTTTCATTATATATTAACTTTTCATTAATATAATATATATATATATATATATATATATATATATATATATATATTATAAATCATTTATACAATTACTCCAATATATTATTAGACAAAGTGAATATTATCACTATCCCTCTATATTTATATTGGTAGAATCAATGGGAAGTAACCAATCGGGAGGAAGCGGGGGGAAGCAAATTTTTTTTTTCGTTTTTTGAAAAAACTTTGTTCACGAACATTACAGATTGGATGAAAATATGAACATTTAATAAAGACACTTTGTGATAAATGTTTTTATTTTTGCGGGAAAACGCTCGAAGAAGTAATATATAACAATTATCGTGTTTTTATGGTGTTTTTCGAGCCTATGTTGAGGTTTTAGATATTAGGGTTTAGATATTAGGGTTTATAGTGTTTAGATATTAGGGTTTAGAAATTTAGGGTTTAGGGTTTAGATTTAGGGTTTAGATTTAGAATTTAGATTGAGTTTTTAACACGAACAGTTTAGAGTTTAGGGTTTAGGGTTTAGGGTTTAGGGTTTGGTGTTTTGGGTTTATGGAATAAACCCAAAACCTTAAACCCTAAACCTTAAACCCTAAACCCTAAACTCTAAATCGGGCTAAATTTTACTTCACAAAACATGGAAAAAAAACGTTCACATTCTTCACGAACAATATTATCTTGAATGTTATTTTTGTCGATCGTTTTCCATCCTAAATAATAACATTCATCAGGAAGTGTCTTTTCTAAATGTTCATATTTTCGTGTGATTTAGATGCAGGAAAAAAAGAATTCCAAAAAAATGAAAAAAAAAAAAAATTGCTTCCCCCCGCTTCCCCCCTATTGGTTACTTCCCCATTGATCATGCCCCTATATATTGGATAAGTGAATATGGGCCTCACATCTTAGAAATCCTAATTTTATACTAGAAACGCAGAAGGGTATTTTGGTCATTTTCATAATTTATTTTTCCATAGATTTTTTCAGGAGCAATTAGGGTTCATACACTGATACGTTGATCATCATTATTTATCAAAATTCATACTTTCAAAAGATGATTCCTACAACAAATTGATGTTACATTCATGATCTTAATACTAATCCTAAACTACGTTCATCGTCAATTTCGATTTACATTAACAAATTTGAAGAGTTTGATTTCGAGTTCATGTTTCATTCGAAAACTTCACAAATCGAGGAGTATAGAACGATTTAGACAATCTCAGGATGAAATGAGCATAGATTTGGATTCATTGTCACTTGTTTGTACTTCGTGATTCATCGATTCAGATTGAAGAACATCATGGAAATTGCAGATTCCAAGTCAAACTTCGTTCACTTTCTGAAATGTCCCGTTCATATTGATTATAAACGTTCCATATTAATTGATTTCGTTGCGAGGTTTTGACCTCTATATGAGACGTTTTTTCAAAGACTGCATTCATTTTTAAAACAACCATAACCTTTATTTTATCAATAAAGGTTTCAAAAGTATTACGTAGATTATCAAATAATGATAATCTAAAATATACTGTTTACACACGACCATTACATAATGGTTTACAATAGAAATATATTACATCGACATATGTTTCTTGAATGCAGTTTTTACATAATATCATACAAACATGGACTCCAAATCTTGTCCTTATTTTAGTATGCAACAGCGGAAGCTCTTAATATTCACCTGAGAATAAATATGCTTTAAACGTCAACAAAAATGTTGGTGAGTTATAGGTTTAACCTATATATATCAAATCGTAACAATAGACCACAAGATTTCATATTTCAATATACATCCCATACATAGAGATAAAAATCATTCATATGGTGAACACCTGGTAACCGACATTAACAAGATGCATATATAAGAATATCCCCATCATTCCGGGACACCCTTCGGATATGATATAAATTTCGAAGTACTAAAGCATCCGGTACTTTGGATGGTGTTTATTAGGCCCAATAGATCTATCTTTAGGATTCGCGTCAATTAGGTTGTCTGTTCCCTAATTCTTAGATTACCAGACTTAATAAAAAGGGGCATATTCGATTTCGATAATTCAACCATAGAATGTAGTTTCACGTACTTGTGTCTATTTTGTAAATCATTTATAAAACCTGCATGTATTCTCATCCCAAAAATATTAGATTTTAAAAGTGGGACTATAACTCACTTTCACAGATTTTTTACTTCGTCGGGAAGTAAGACTTGGCCACTGGTCGATTCACGAACCTGTAACAAATATGTACATATATATCAAAGTATATTCAAAATATATTTACAACACTTTTAATACATTTTGATGTTTTAAGTTTATTAAGTCAGCTGTCCTCGTTAGTAACCTACAACTAGTTGTCCAACGTTAGATGTACAGAAAAAAATTGATATATATTATCTTGAATCAATCCACGACCCAGTGTATACACGTCTCAGGCTAGATCACAACTCAAAGTATATATATTTTTGGAATCAACCTCAATCCTGTATAGCTAACTCTCACATTACTGCATATAGAGTGTCTATGGTTGTTCCAAATAATATATACACATGGGTCGATATGATATGTCAAAACATTTTCATACGTGTCTATGGTATCCCAAGATTACATAATATATTAGAATACATGTATAATACAATATAAGTTAGCTAGGATATGATTAATATAGATTTGTTACCAATTTTCACGTTGCTATAACAAGAAAAATTATCCAATCTTGTTTTACCCATAACTTCTTCATTTTAAATCCGTTTTGAGTGAATCAAATTGCTATGGTTTCATATTGAACTCTATTTTATGAATCTAAACATAAAAAGTATAGG